>NW_027411604.1:10000000-15000000 GCF_049639745.1 Rhodnius prolixus | reverse complement strand
TTCTTTGGTCTCAGGAGTGTAGTGATGTATCCATGTTTCACCCACAGTAACGAAACGACGCTTAAAGTCCTGCGAATTCTTCTGGAACAGCTGCAAACCGTCCTTGCAACACTTCGCACGATTTCGTTTTTGGTCAAGCGTGAGCAATCGCGGCACCCATCTTGCGGATAGCTTTGTCATGTCCAAATGTTGATGCAAAATATTTTGTACCCGTTCATTCGAGATGCCCAAAACACTAGCAATCTCACGCACCTTCACTCTTCTGTCATCCATCACCATATCATGGATTTTATCAATGATTTCTGGAGTAGTAACCTCAACAGGGCGTCCAGAACGTTCAGCGTCACTTGTGCCCATATGGCCACTCCGAAAATTTTGAAACCACTTATAAACTGTTCTAATCGAAGGTGCAGAGTCACCATAATGTTTATCAAGCTTCTCTTTAGTCTCCTGAGGCGTTTTGCCTTTCATAAAGTAGTGTTTAATCAACACACGAAATTCTTTTTCGTCCATTTTTTGAAAATCACTCGACTTCCTCGATTCAAACAAATAGACCGATCTGGCTGAAACTTGGTGTGTGTTCTTCCAAGAGATGCTACTAACTAAACATAACCTCGCCAGTGGTGCTATCTCTCTGACTTTGCACGGACTTTTCAAACGACCCTCGTATATATTTCTGGGTCCTAGATGTTGAATTCAATGACCATTAAATTCGTCCCATCCCTCTTTACTCGGGCATATTTTCAGTAAAAGCTCATTTTCAGTCGTTGTATTCAGTCCTACAGGATGTAAATGTAATAAAAAATATATTAACAAATTTATGAGACAGATTATCTATTTAAACAGCCATAACTTTATCTTGATCCTTTTAATGGTAACATTTATAAATGGAAATCGTTAAATTCATACAATTACGCGTTTTGCATTTACTGAAATTATAGAATACATTTATAGTTAACTGAATATGCCATTTACATAAAAATGGAATAGCAATATTTTATACTATAACTATTTTTGTGACATTATTTTGTAGAAATACATTTAAATAAGTTTTAATTCGATATTTGTTATTCAAATCGCATAATTTATTAAGTATTATTTATTTTCTTTAATTGCAGGCAATTATGTACATAATTTACATTTGGGTGAAGAAGTAGTATGCAATGTTGCAGTAAGTGCCAAATGATGGTTTGGAGGTGACCATATTTCACAAGTATTTCGATATTTAAATTTAATTATTGAGAGAGTTCTACTCTGATAGAGGCAGTAAACACGAATTGTAAAGCAAATAGACAAAGTAGAAAGTACATCAGCTGTCGATGTCGAACCATGAGCAAAAAGTGGCAAATTAAATGGAATCTACCAAAAACAACCACTTTCAACCCACTACGTTTCCTGTCAGGCAGTCTTATCGACAAAAACCACTTCTTGGCAGCACTTCCTCTTCTTAGTTCTTGCTGTTCATGGATAATAAATACCTATTACCTCCTTTTAAACTGTAGGGATTTACGAAAAAGTGCTGTGAAGATGCGGCAAATTCTCATAGCCAATGAACTATTTGCAATGGTAATGTAAAATAGTCGTGATACAGTTAAGTCTCTTTAATATTTCACAAGATTAATTCTTCTGGAACGACTGAGTAGTCTTCGAGACTGATTAGTGGATTTCCCAACGGCAAAACTAGAAGGCTTTTGGAATTGACAAATAGGTTTCCTAAAGGAGATAGTGAATGCTATACTTGTAATACATTAGGAGTTCGCAAGATACAAAGTAAAAATTGATGAACTAGAATGGTCTAATTACAGTCTTTTTCATAGTCAGTTTTTTTTCTAAATTTCATTTTCTCTTTATGAACAATAATGGCGACCATCGAAGAAAAAGTAACCTACAGTTGCGAAATGCAATCACTGTAGAGTGGGAAAATGCAAGAACATCGCAGCGTGGTCTCGGTAACACGAAACCTTTGCATAAACGCACAGTTCTAAACTAATCGCTCCTCCTAACGAAAGCAGAATTATAAGGAACATTTTTATAATTTATTAGTATTAATTCGGACAAGTAATCGTCAATTAAATCTAGAAAAAATTGACCGGGCAAATTTTAGATTGATGAAAGTGAAATGTACAAGTTTTAATCAGACAAATGGATTACAATTTGCTAATAATCGTTAAATAATATATTGTTATTATTATTATGTAAATAAAACGCTAGATTGCGTTTAATATTTATTATTTAAAAGAAAAAAAACATTATAAAATATGTTTGCAATATGTATTTATCGCTATTGCATAAAATATAAAAATGAAAACATGTTTAAACATGTTTAGTTTGCTTCTAATTAATTTCTTTTATTTTTCCTCCGGCTTTTGGTAAATAAGAGCTTTCATTAATATTCTAAGATAACTTTCCAATATGAAGCTTTAAGTATTTAATAGAAAATATAATTAATTTATTCTAAATACAAGAAATTGTTTAAAACTTTCTTTTTATGTTTGGCCAAACCTTAAATTCTAGCCCCAATAGTTATTTATTTAACAAGTGTGGAAAGTAATACTTTTCCTCACGCGAGGCAGGGTTTGCACGCACGAGCGAGCGAAGCGATGCGAGTGCAAGTGCAAATTGCCGAGTGTGAGGAAAATACTTTACACTAGAGTTAAATATTATATTTTTTCTGCAACCATTTATTAACTAACAAAATTAAAAATTTCATTTTTACAGTCTACAAAAAGTAATTTATTTATTACAAACATTTATTGTTATATTACAATTATTTACATTACTTACGTATTTACATTACTTATTACATTTTCTGCTGTTTCTTTTATTGATGGAGGAGTGTTTTCTAAACAGGCATCACTAGAATCCATTTTAAATTTCTATAAGGTAACACTATAACCTTTTTAACTGTTATAATTAAAAATATCTAATTATTTATTAAAGTATTATTTTTATTTCTATATTCCTTTCAATTTTTATTTTATTTTTTTAATATTCGTTTTTTAATTATTTAGATAAAATAAATTTAAATAAGCTTATTAAAGTTTTACAGAAAATATTTAATAACAAAACTTCTTATATCAAGGAAGCACAATAAAGTTTTTCCACTCACTTGTGCGGAAAGTGACACTAATGGGAATTTCCCCCCACTAGTGTGGGAAGTTGGGCATTACACAGCTGATTTTAATTGAGTAATGAGAACTTCCCTACATGGTTGCAGAAAAAAATATTTTGTAACTGCTATAAAAAGACTCTGGATTAATATTATAAGACGTAAATTATCCATAAGTATTCCTAAATTTTTATTAATAATATTGCAATAAGGTGTAGCAGAAGATAAAAAGTATTCAATAGGTTAATAGGCA
The DNA here is from genome assembly GCF_049639745.1 of Rhodnius prolixus. NCBI lineage: Eukaryota > Metazoa > Arthropoda > Insecta > Hemiptera > Reduviidae > Rhodnius > Rhodnius prolixus. Next base: position 14,996,638 of record NW_027411604.1, on the reverse strand, counting down.
AAAAATAGAGGTTGGTCGTTAGCGAATAGTTTGTTAGATATCTGACCGTAAATTCACCGCATTCTAGATACTAGAAAATCGTAATATTCCAAACAATTTTATTACCATTTCGACCTTTACATCAACAGCTATGTAATAATACCATATAGGAGATTTATTTATTACATCAATAAAATATTGTATTTAGAAAAAGAAAAAGAATTTATGATCATCTTATCAAATTAATTATTACAAATAAAAGTGCAGCATTAATAAAGCAATGGTTATTATTAAATTTTTGCAAGAATTAACTTCTTTTTTTCCTTGTTTTTAATAGCCAATTATTAAATTGTAAACAGCGTTTAAAAAAATGTTAAAACAGATTGCGATAATAGTTAAGACAATATCAAAGAAAGTTATCAGTGATTTCACAGATGCTTAGACAATTTAACGTATACCTAATTAGGAGTTGGCTTTTTCTGTTTGGGTATAGTATTAAACTGCAAAAAAGGGAAACCCTTTAAGATACAACCCTTAAAGTGTTAATAACTTTAGGAAGTGTAAATTTTCGAACTTGAAAGCAATTCTCTGTTTCATTTTGTTGCCCCAATTGAAGTAAGTCTTAGAAGTTATGGGAAGTTAATGTTCTTTTTTTTTTTGTTTTTTAAGGAAGGCAACCCTCAGTAAATGTTCTATTTTATTCAAAATTCTTAATCTGTTTTTTTGTTTCTGTTATCACCCAAATAGAGTTAAGGTTAGAATTTATTGGGGACTTTTGGGGCTCGTTTTGAGGAAAGCAGTCCACATTTACTGATCAGTTTTACTGAATTTTTCATATTATGTATTTCTGTTACTCAACTATTTAAATAAGTTTTAGAATTTATGGAGATCTTGAGGTCCATTTTATTACAAAAACGTTCCCCGAATTGATTTTTCAATAGGATGAATTAATTGATCAATAGCTCCATGAGCAGACAAGACAGAAGACACACCTGCCTTTAACACTGCATTGCCAATGCTCGAACTTAGTCCAGTTATTGTCAATGTGGAGTCATATTGACTCCATAATTCATTTTTATCTTTCTTTTATATTGATTTCAATTTTAATAATAAAATTTGCATTAAAGGATGAGAAAGGATAGGAATTAAGAACGAAAAAAACAAATTTTGTCCACAAATCGGCTTTAACATTTCACGCAGAAGGAATTAACTTCAACTTAGGATCGCAGTAATTTCAGTATTCTCTAGAACCCTGATTGTCTGCCTTCTGATCAGGGGCTTTTTCATTTTTTTAAATTACATTCACTATTTTTTCAATTACTGTGCGCTGAAGACACGGAGCGGAAATTACCCAATTCGCTGCAAGTTTATGCTGCAATTCGGACAGAAAATCATTTCTAGAAAGAGGCTTTTTTTTGTGCCTTGATACTTTCTATGAAAATTATGTAAATATATCAAATAAGCATTTAGGCAATAATCTGGAGTCAAGATAATAACAGAGAATCTACTTATATTACCAATCAGGAGTCGAAATGACTCCGATATATTTACGTGTAATGCCAATCTGGAGTCAAAATGACTCTTATGATTCAAGTAAACTAATCTGCGAAAAGAGACGAAGAATTCCATAGTCTTCAGCTCGGGACTATCGAATGGTGAGAGAGTGGGGATAGCATATCTAAGAGCATTTTGGGATAGCTATGAGATGTGAGGAAACAGAGACCATTTCTGTATTTTTTTTTTTTGGAGTCAAATTGACTCCGGATTGGCAATGCAGTGTTAATGATGTAAAATATTACAATGTCAATTACGCAAATAATTTTTTAAATTGCGTTACATTATACATATTCATTTAAATATAATTATTGTTAAACACACTGTAAATGTGTTCCACATCCCTGAACATGACCTAGTCCCTAGGACGAAAGCTAAGCATAATAAAAATATATCATGACTGAAATGGCAGTTATTTTTTCATCCAATTGAAACTATGAATCAGTCACCAAAAATAATGAACAGTAATTGATTTTTCAGTTTTACCTTATTTCCATTTCTTTCCTATCTTTCGATATCCTTTTAGTTAGACGTTCGTTGAACTTTACAACAGATTTTGGAAACGATCTGTAACGGAATGTTTCACGAGTTCTTTAATAATTAAGAATAGATTTAGTAAATCTACTTTCTCTTAACCAAAATAATATCCTTTATTGTGACATCACCCACTAATCAAGTTGAATAAGAAACTATCTAGGACAGAATTGTTAAGGAAATGTAAACAAAAAGTGACTTGATTAATGCAAAGTGTTAAGTTGGTGAGAGATTTGCTCCATTAATAGAGGATGAGATGCTCTCACTTCTGACACTAATTTGGTCTCGAAACTAATAATATAGTTGAAGGTGGACAGACTGCGATGAAAATGGCGGCCTAAGGGCAACCCAATGCCATTCCTCATTAATTTTGAAACATCTTCTAGTCATGGACGACGTTAAATTATTATTATTCTCTTTTTTCTGTATAATGTAACCTTTTATTGTGCATCAACACTGCTGAAAGCGATTGTGATTACATTGTGACGACCTCACATTTTATTATTTAAATCATCACCATGTTCTAGACTTAATGACAATGTCGACGCTTTTATAAATTGAGCACAAAAATCATCATTCTCTACTTTCTCTAATTGTTGTCAGAGGGGGAGGTATTTTGCATTTTATTAAACTTGGAGCTTTCTCTGGATGTGCATATATCGAGAACGATTACTTTTTTAAAGCAAACGATCTTGTAATCACTTTAAATACCTCTTTATAAAAGAGTTATGTGAGATACTCGTATATAAAATGGAAGATCTGAATTTTGTTCTACGTTCTAATACTTGTGTCAAAATTCTGAATCGAAGACACCTTAACAAAAAATGAATTTGTTTTTTTTTAATTTCTATTTTAGTAAAAATCCAAAAACACGATTAGCTTTTACAACTTAATTGGAGTGTGGAAATACTTTTTAAATTTATTAGTTTTTGATGCTATACTTTCATCCCGATCGATCCCGAAAATGGGAAATAAAAATTAATGAACAAAAATCAGTGCACATTATTTTTACATTACGAAAAATCTGCGAGTCCACCAGTTCAACTGAACGGTGTAACGATTCCTCCAGCTGACGTAGTACGATACTTAGGACTGTACATTGACAAGAGACTCACGTGGAACCCACATCCACAAGACGTGAACAGACGCTACAAGCTACTTACTAGACTACTTGACCGCAGATCCAAACTTGACTTGAATCACAAACTGACAATTTACAAGATACTGTTAAGACCGATGTGGACCCATGGAGCAGAAGTGTGAGGCTCAACCAAACCCTCTAACTCCAAACGCCTGTAAACACTACAGTCTAAAATTCTGAATACTCCATACTACATTTCTAACCTTACCATACACACTGACCTTCACATCCCCTTTGTCTCTGATCTAATAAAGTCTCGCTATCGCAAATTTCACAGCTTATACTAGATCTTCATCCTAATCCTCTTGTACAACAACTCTCCTCTCCTCATCTTCTAGACAATCCTCCTCGTCGCTTAAAGCGGAAGTGGCCTATGGACCTACTGTTGTGTGAAAGTGATTCACCAATGAGTGATTGCTCTTACAAGACCTTCACGTGAATTTAACAAGTTTCATCAAATTTACTTGATGCAACATTTGTTGCAGTTGTAAATGTGGCTAATTAAGTGAAAATTTTTTAGTTTTTGGAGCTCTATGGCAACAATTAGAATATTTCTATCTAATAGGTTTCAGTGATTCCGTTTTGTTCATTATTAAATATTTCATTTCTTCTGTGGTACCTGTATTTGTCTATGCTTTAGTGTTGGTTGCTTTTACTTTGCACATAAATAAACCTGGAATAAATAGCTCTACTACTTTGAAAAGTTAGCTCCTGGGCAGAATTTTAAAGTGAAGATATTTTTAATCCTTTAGCATAAAACAGGAAATAGTTTCTATATACTTTTAAGATTTTCATAATGTAACAATATTAAAAATTTAACTTCGTAAACACCGACTGATGAGTTGTATATACGAGCATTTGACGCATCCATAACCTCATCAAGAAATTTAGTCGTCAAGGTTGGTTTTATTTAAGAGAATGTTCTTTAAACAAAAATGGGTCACAAAGGAACATTGTTCCAAGAAGAATAAAACTATAAAATAAAACTGTCAAGAAAAAAAAAATGGAGAATGTATTAACTAACAGTTAAAAGTAACACAATGGTGATCTTTTAACTTCGAAGAAGAAAATTATTTTTGAGATTTGAACGCATATGAGGAAGAAAGCCACATCGATAATCGGTAAATAGCAAATGGAGGAGATAAACTTTTCATAAATGTTCAATGTATTTTCTTTTTTAAAAGTTAAAACTAAATAGGGCATTACTTAGCGATTAGCAATCAAGAAAAGCAATGGCAAGAGCGCTAAGATATATGTCTTGGTAATGGATCAACATCATGAGATTTCTTTTCAAGAAATTATACAACCAGCAACCTGAATCTCCACTAACTCAGAGTTCGCTTAGCCGTCAAAACTTAAATTAGTATCAATTTATAAATGTAACACCTGATGAAAAATATTTTAAATAATTCACTGACAGTATTAAGTTAAAGTATGTTAAATAAAGTATATAGAGAAATTCCGCCATTGGTAATGGTCCAGTGTATCTAGGAACTGTAAGAAATAAAAATATCTTTAGTGAAATCTATGTCCAGATTGGAGGTTTCCCCCTCTTGAAAGAAGAACAGGAATATTAATAGTTTAACATTAAGACTTGGCTGGTGTAACTGAAGGAACGTTGTTCGGCTAGGGAACAAATTTGAAATCTTGACATTTCACACTTTTAGCGGCAAACATGTAAAAGAAAGTGTAATATAACTAAATGCAGTTTATGCGTTTATTTATTTAAAGGAGCGTATATTTAGCCTTGGAGCTGGATTTTTCCAAAGTGCATTACTTTAGTGCAATGGAATTTTGTGAGATGGAATTCCTTTTAATGATGGGACGGATCTTTTTGATTCCATGTGTTTGCTCCAGCAACATAAATGGAGTCTCAAATCTAAAAGTAAAACATTTTCCAGGATAAAAAAAAACTTTAAAAGTTTTCGGACATTTTCTTATTAAGGACTACTTTTCTGTAAATGCAGCTTCTCCCAATTTTTGGGCAAGTTTTTTTCTCAAAACCTATTAGATCTAGGTTGTTGTAAAAATGTTACAGTTATAAAGGAGGATTTGCCCTATATTATAAAGAAAATTTGGAAATTTTATCTTTTACAAAAAGAAGGTATAAAAATTGTCAAAGTTGCGTGTTTTTTTAACGTCACTCTTTTTCGTGCACTTTTTATCGATCAATCCTGTGCTACCGGACAGTTTTAATGAATTGAAATATGGAATTTAAATTAAGTGCTAGAAATATCCGTCCATAAACTGATTAAGACGTTGAAAATAAAGTAGCCAGCTTCCAAGTTAGGGCGTGAATGTAAAAGAAAGAATTAAGTGATAGAATAAAAAAAATCTGCTACCAACACTACTTTAAATATGAATTTATATTTAGCTTTCAGTGACAGTAAACTATTAATATTTAGGATTATAACTAGCGAGGATTCGATCAAAAATAAAAAAACAATAAACAGACTCCGTATTTAAACCAACGTTTCGACAAATTTATTGTCTTCTTCAGGGCCTGGATGTTACAAACAAATAACACAACAATTAGATTATTGAAACGCAGGAATAAAAATACATCTTATTTTTTAAAAAAACATAAGAAATGATAAAACGTTGTTCTTTGTTTTTTTGATCTAGAGTGTAGACCAAATCCTCGGTATTTGAATCCTAGACAAAATTTTAAAGCTATAATTCACAATTTTTGTTCAAACTACAAAAAAATTCGAGTTATATTTAATTCTTACCCAAGATTATACAACATAATGTTCGTGTTTTATAATGGAAGACACTATCAAGATATCATACTTTGATTTTTATCTTTTTAGAGTTAGAGTGAGCACACTATTATCTGCACAATCTCCAATAGTTTCATCCTTACAATGGGTAAGACAAATAAAAATTATATACAGGTTGAAAAATAAATATCTTTGGCGACTAACTACTTTTTATTCGAGTGAAAGATTATTATTTCTTTTTTACCTTTAGTTGAACAATACTTGCAGATAAAATTCCTACCATCCATAGCATATTATTAATGCATCACTCTCAAATGTATTCAACTTACTCCTAATTGTAGGATATTCTAAAACGAGGATCATATTTTACTTTATCCTTATTTTTTTTAAAGCCACTTTCTCCTGTCCGAATGGAAGTAATACGCCATTAATAATCCCCAGACCGTAATAGATGTCCTTATCAGTGCTTAATTACAAACAATTTTTCAGCTTACATCTTGACAACTAGAACTAGACATTTATTCTTGAATAATAATCTCACTAATGTTTAGGTTGTTATTCTTGGTGAAGTTGTCTTAGATGAAATATAAAATTGTTTGTATCGTACAAAAAAAAGGACACCACAGAATCTTATTCTGTACTGAATTAAAAGGAAATTCAACGCTTCAATATCTTAGAAAATCCCTACAAAAAGAAAGAAATTACCAAGAAGAAAAACTTCCAAACAAAATTTTGGGTTATAAATCATGAAAGTACTTTGATTACTGAGTTTAAATAAATAGTTGGAATTATTTATATTATTTTTTAATCTTTAAATTAACATTCAAGTTCTGGTGCTACTGCGCTAGTTATAGACCAGCGTTCCCCAACCTTTTTTTGGCTCGCGTACCACTTGGTAGTACATCATGCTAAATTGTACCACTTCGTAAAAATGATTGTATTTCGTGAAATTTGTTATTCCGAGTGTGTTATTTTATTATTATTATCTTTATTTGTATAGAGATACAAAGTATTTGTTACAAAGGGGTTCAAGTTCATGTTCTCTTTATAAACTTTGTTAAGTGTTAGATCTTAGTTTTAAATTTTTTTTAAAAATAATTAAAAATTGCGTACATATTTTTCTCTTCAAAATTATTAATTAATTTACAAAGTACTTCTTTAGGATAATTATATTTGTACCCAAATCTTCTAAATTAATTTCTTTTAAGCATTCACCTACCTGTTAAGTATCAATTAAATTTAATGTTGCTTGGATAGAGCTTACTCATTACAATCAGTCTCATTAAGCAGATCTTTACATAGTTATCATTTAGTTTCTGTCACATGATAATTCTATAAAATTGTCTTTATCTTTAATCAATAATGATGTAGATTTTCCTAAATTTTCTTTATAGAAGGGGTTTGAAATCCAATTATCATTTGTGTTTTCGGGTTTTGGAAAATTCTCCGTGAAAGATAATTTTAATCCTGTTAAATGTGCTATTATATTTTCTTGTATATCTTGAGACAGACTAACCTTATTACTGTTGATATTAACAACTTTACTGTATAATATTATTAATAAAAATAATTTTTATGAATTATAGGAAAAAACGTTTCCTATTTTTATTATTTAAATTTTTTAAATTTTTTAAATCCGCAGTTACTGATTATTTTTCGCGAACCACCAACCAGCAACTCGTGTACCACAGGCTGGGAAACGCTGTTATAGACAAAGGAAACTGGTCGTTCCGAAGCTTGGTTTCTAGGATTCGAAGGATTCTTTGGAATACATCATAGTTTATAGGCTAAGTGATATTTACTGAATGCCTACATCTGTTGCAACACTATACTAAAAAAGGGAATAATGTCTAGAACTGGTTTTACTCTTAAAGTAGATTTGTGATACGAGGGTCGTTTGAAAAGTCCGTGCAAAAATAAAAACTCTTTAATTTTTTGGGGTAAACCTTTTTTATTTTTCAACATAGGCTCCTTTTAGGCTTATACACTTCGTCCAACGCTGCTCTAGTTTGTTGATCCCTTCCGAATAATAGGATTTGTCCAAGTCTGAAAAATAGCCATTCGTTTCTGCAATCACCTCCTCGTTTGAATAAAAATCTTTTTCCCGCCAGCCATTTCTTCATATTGGGGAACAAATAGTAGTCCGAGGGAGCCAAGTCTGGTGAATAGGGGGGATATGAAACGAGTTGGAACCCTATTTCCATTAATTTTGCGACCACAATTGCTGAGGTGTGAGCTGGTGCGTTGTCGTGATGGAAAAGGACTTTTTTTGTCGGCCAATCGTGGGCGTTTTTCTTGCAGCTCGGTTTTCAAACGGTCCAATAACGATGAATAATATGCACCTGTAATAGTTTTACCCTTTCCTAGATAGTCGATGAGGATTATTCCTTGCGAATCCCAAAAGACAGTCGCCATAATCTTTCCGGCCGAAGGAACGGTCTTCGCCTTTTTTGGCGCAGATTCCCCCTTTGGTAACCCATTGTTTAGATTGTTCTTTGGTCTCAGGAGTGTAGTGATGTATCCATGTTTCATCCACAGTGACGAAACGACGTTTAAAGTCCTGCGGATTCTTCTGGAACAGCTGCAAACCGTCCTTGCAACACTTCACACGATTTCGTTTTTGGTCAAGCGTGAGCAATCGCGGCACCCATCTTGCGGATAGCTTTGTCATGTCCAAATGTTGATGCAAAATATTATGTACCCGTTCATTCGAGATGCCCACAGCACTAGCAATCTCACGCACCTTCACTCTTCTGTCATCCATCACCATATCATGGATTTTATCAATGATTTCTGGAGTAGTAACCTCAACAGGGCGTCCAGAACGTTCAGCGTCACTTGTGCCCATATGGCCACTCCGAAAATTTTGAAACCACTTATAAACTGTTCTAATCGAAGGTGCAGAGTCACCATAATGTTTATCAAGCTTCTCTTTAGTCTCCTGAGGCGTTTTTCCCTTTCATAAAGTAGTGTTTAATCAACACACGAAATTCTTTTTCGTCCATTTTTTGAAAATCACGACTTCCTCGATTCAAACGAATGCCAAACACAAAGAAATAAACCGATCTGGCTGAAACTTGGTGTGTGTTCTTCCAAGAGATGCTACTCACTAAACATAACCTCGATACGCGCCAGTGGTGCTATCTCTCTGACTTTGCACGGACTTTTCAAACGACCCTCGTATCTTGATGATATTTTTGGGCAGATTTGGAGTTTAGTTCTGTGGGTGGATCTTTAGGAGTCTAGGTAGAGTGAAGAGCAACAAAATTAAGCTCAATCCGCAAGAGAGTAATTCAACTTAAATCAATTCCTTAAATTCTATTTTCGTACCCAAAATAACTCAGGAAAACTTTAAACTTCTGACTGAAAAGATAGGAGAAGATCACAATCTTTCGAAACGATAAACAATCAATGAATGAACAGAAGTGAACGATTTAATTATAAATTAAATTTTGCTTTATGTTATTTTTTTTAAAAATAAAACATTTTTGCTTGTTAAATAAAATATTTAAATATAAAAACAGATTTACTGTTAATTAATATATATTTATATAAATAATGATGGGAATATGTAAAAAAAATAAAGGAAAGTAGGTCAAAAAACTAAATATCCATTTGCACCGTGAAAAATAGATCCGTAAAAACTCTGTTAACACTTTTATTTTGAAGAGCTGACCTCAATGACCATAATCCCCTCATTACCGACGCCATGTTTTGCTGTATTTATATAGCACAAACTTTGTGGACAAGCAAAAAAAAGTACTGACCATAATGGCGTCAGAACATTCTTTGAAATTAGTTCTAGTTGATTGAAAGTGTGTTCATTTCTTTTAGAAATTTATTATTGAAGACGTCATTAAAAATAAATAAATGAAAAATTTCTTTCATTTTTTTTTTTCCTTCTTCTTCTTTGGAATAATCTGCTAACGGTCTTCAAGGCATTTAGAGCCTTGGAAATGATGAGCCTCGGGGTGTTACTCTTTCACTCCTGCGGAATATCCTTACTTCTTTAAGGAAATACAGGAATTAAGTGGAGTGTCTTAAAGTCTTTTAACAAAAAGACAAATGTTAAAAAAAAACTAAGATTTTAAAATTCGGACAAGGTCGTCAATCTAAAAAGCAAAGGAAATTCTATTATGGTAACGAGCACGTAGAAATTGTAAAGGAATTTGAGTATTTGGGCATAACTTTTACTAGATCCGGTTTTTTTAACGAAACGACAAATAGGGCCATAGTAAAATCAATTGCGTCTGTTGGAACAGTAATTGGAATTCTTTTTTCCGGTCTATACCGGAGCTAGGTAAAGAATTGTTTATTTTATTGTGCGCCAGTTTGGAGTTTAAAGGCACCTAAATCAGTTAGAAAAAGTCCAAGTAGGCTTCTTTAAACGTTTGCTATGTTTAAAGGTACTTCCAATCATTTAATACGCCTTGAAGCTGAACAACCTCCTTTGTAATACGAAGTAATGAAGCACGCATTAAGATGGTTGCATAAAATTCTTTGTGAAAATGATGATAACTATGTAAAAATCTGCTTATTAAAGAAATTAATTTAGAAGATTTGGGCTCATTAGAATGCTTGCATTACAACCCTAATATATCTATAATTTTAGACAGGTACAGGGAATATTTGCATTTAACTGATTTAAATAAAGTAAATCAAAGTATGTTTAAAGTATATTTTGCCCAGTCTATGAACGTTTCAGAATCCCACTCCATATAAACAAATATAACAATCCTAAGGAAGAATTTTGTAAATTAATTAATAATTTTGAAGAGAAAAATATGTATGCCTTTTTTAATTATTTACACACTAGACTTAAAAGAACAGAACTGAACAGACGCTATCGACTAATTAAAAGACTCTTAGACGACAGATCAAAACTCTCTCTGGACAACAGAAGACTAATTTATACTTCTATTTTGAAACCAATCTGGGCGTATGGAATAGAGCTGTGGTGTTCAACTAAACGCTCCAAACTCCAAAGGATTCAATCTCTACAATCTAAAATACTTCGAACTATTGTACACGCTCCTTTTTATGTCTCTAACCTGACTATACACACTGACCTTAACATTCCTTTTATCACCCAAGTCGCTGAAAACACGATACAGAAAACTCCAGTTCAGTCTGCAATCTCATATAAATCCTTCTAGCTCAAAATCTTTCTTCTAGAACTCTTCCTGATAACCCGACAAGATGTCTTAAAAGACAGTGGCCTCGTGATCTCCTCTCAAGTGAAAAGAGCGACTAATAGCCTATTTTGGAGTGTTAACACTGGGTAACTTCTCCGCTCGTATTCTTCTGTTATTTGTCGTTACTGTTATCACATCACTGTTACTTATAGCGCCAACGCGCTGATTGTTGCGAAAATAAACGCAAAAAAAAAAAAGAAGTTTTAAATTTAAGAGCTTATAGTCTACAAGGTTTATAAAGTAAACATGAACTTGGAACTCCTTTGTAACAGATACATTGTATCTCTACACAAATAAAGTTTAAATTGAAGCCTTTTAACAGTGTTTCTATCCTCCAGTATTAATCAACGACAAGAACAAAAGCTATCTGTGGTTTTACTTCGCATAAAACATTTAATATAACTTGCAGTTTGAGATTAAATCGGATTGGAGAGGCATATTGAATTGAATAGAATGAAGCTTTTTTAACTTTTTGGTGAGGATTTTTAGACAGCTTTGGATTCTGAGCATATTGGAAGTCTTTGCTGGAACCCATAAGTCCATATTGGTTAATAAAGTTAAGTGTTGCATCAGTGTGGGTTTTTTCTATCTTTCTCTAGTTTTAATCTATTGTCTAATAGTATTTTGATCTGTCTGTATCTGTTGTTCATTTACTTCATTCACGTGTTAGGGTTTCCATGTTGGTCTTTAATCGATGAAGAGCCCAAGGTAGAGAGCGGCCAACATCAAAAGCTAGTGTAAAGTATTTGATTGTAATATTGATTGACAAGTTAATAAATAATAACAACTAACTGTAACTAATAAGTTTTAACTAATAAACAACAACTAACAAGTTAATTCATTACAATGCAAGGTAATATAATAATACTTCTTTCGCATTTTACAGCAAGTTTCAATCAAATTGGTGCAGTTCTTCTTTTTTTTCTACTAACACAGAGACAAAACAAGAAACCAGTCTCTGGAACTGATTGTGGTTGAAGTTATTTTGTAAATCGGAAGAGATAAATAAGTATAAATGTTACAAACTCATCAAATAAACGTTTAGGAAAATAAATAAATAAAATAAAACAACTGAAAGATAATTTACAATTCCAAAATGGCAAAAAAAAGTTTGATTTACATAATAATCAAATCTATAATCAAATAAAACTAATCGACAACATAAAATCTGCATTATTGACTGGTTTATTCATTTTATTTTTTAATAATCCTAAAAAAAAAATAACAGGGGTAAAGGCCCCCTCTTTATGGAAAAATTTACAATTCAAAATTCAAAATTTTTGTTTTATGAGGGTCGTTTGAAAAGTCCGTGCAAAGTCAGAGAGATAGCACTACTGGCGCGTATCGAGGTTATGTTTAGTTAGTAGCATCTCTTGGAAGAACACACACCAAGTTTCAGCCAGATCGGTCTATTTCTTTGTGTTTGGCATTCGTTTGAATCGAGGAAGTCGAGTGATTTTCAAAAAATGGACGAAAAAGAATTTCGTGTGTTGATTAAACACTACTTTATGAAAGGCAAAACGCCTCAGGAGACTAAAGTGAAGCTTGATAAACATTATGGTGACTCTGCACCTTCGATTAGAACAGTTTATAAGTGGTTTCAAAATTTTCGGAGTGGCCATATGGGCACAAGTGACGCTGAACGTTCTGGACGCCCTGTTGAGGTTACTACTCCAGAAATCATTGATAAAAATCCATGATATGGTGATGGATGACAGAAGAGTGACGGTGCGTGAGATTGCTAGTGCTGTGGGCATCTCGAATGAACGAGTACATAATATTTTGCATCAACATTTGGATATGACAAAGCTATCCGCAAGATGGGTGCCGCGATTGCTCACGCTTGACCAAAAACGAAATCGTGTGAGGTGTTGCAAGGACGGTTTGCAGCTGTTCCAGAAGAATCCGCAGGGCTTTAAGCGTCGTTTCGTCACTGTGGATGAAACATGGATACATCACTACACTCCTGAGACCAAAGAACAATCTAAACAATGGGTTACCAAGGGGGGGGGGATATGCGCCAAAAAAGGCGAAGACCGTTCCTTCGGCCGGGAAGATTATGGCGACTGTCTTTTGGGACTCGCAAGGAATAATCCTCATCGACTATCTGGAAAAGGGTAAAACTATTACAGGTGCATATTATTCATCGTTATTGGACCGTTTGAAAATCGAGCTGCTAGAAAAACGCCCACGATTGGCCCACAAAAAAGTCCTTTTCCATCACGACAACGCGCCAGCTCACACCTCAGCAATTGTGGTCGCAAAATTAATGGAAATAGGGTTCCAACTCGTTTCACATCCCCCCTATTCTCCAGACTTGGCTCCCTCGGACTACTATTTGTTCCCCAATATGAAGAAATGGCTGGCGGGAAAAAGATTTTATTCAAACGAGGAGGTGATTGCAGAAACGAGTGGCTATTTTTCAGACTTGGACAAATCCTATTATTCGGATGGGATCAACAAACTAGAGCAGCGTTGGACGAAGTGTATAAGCCTAAAAGGAGACTATGTTGAAAAATAAAAAAGGTTTACCCCAAAAAATTAAGTAGTTTTTATTTTTGCACGGACTTTTCAAACGACCCTCGTATTTTAGGTCAATATTTTACAACTGTACAATAAATTTAAGATAAAGTGTCAGAATTGTATCTTTTCTCTAACACTTCTTCTTATTATTCGTAAAACTTTTGCGCTACTAACTTCGTAAAATTTTGGTCAAAACCTAGACAAAAATGGCCTCTACAAAAAAACGGAGAACTTACCGCAGTTCTGCAAACATATATTTGTTTTTTATTAGGTGTTTTATAAACCTATCTTATGTTGGAAAGTTCTTGTAATTGTCATTTTTCAATTTAAAATCATTCGAATGCTTGTAATCTCATAAAGGAAGGCAATTTGAGTGTTGTGTGGAGGCATCAAGTTTTAAGCTTTAAAATCGGACTCGCTGCAACTCGTATTATTCGCGAAAATCTTTATAATTGTACAAAAATTATTGTAATTAATGAATACAGAAGTTCTTATTCGATAGTAATTTTTCTTACAATATTAAATAAGTTTATAATTTATTTTCTTTTTCATAAATTCATCAAAATGAGAATTACTATTACTTTCAGTAAATAGCCGATAGACAAAACTAAGAACCATTTTTTATTCAAATGAAATGAAAAATATATACAAGGATATATTTTGCTGTAACTCCAGAACTTATTAAAAGACTCTTGAAATTTTAATTACTAATTAAGAAGCATAATTTTATAAAATAAAAATATTTAAGCGGACTACAAATGTGGTCATTTAAGACAAGAAATTCTATCCCTAAATGTAGCACTTGTTTTTATAAACTTTTTTGTCACTAGAAAAAAATTAAAAATGTATTCACTAATTTCATAGAAACTTATTAGTAAACAGAATATAAATATGCATAATGCAGGTTTTAGGGTTGTGTTTCTTTCTCCATGGATGTCGTTAAGTGTTTTTCTTTAATGCAATGCAAAAATGCTGGTTATAGTGAGCGAAAGATCTGGGCTAACAAGATAAAAAAAAATCTGCAAATATTTTTGTTAGTCTTCTTTTTATTTGAACTGGTTTTAAGTTAAACCTGTCAGATTCGTCGAGATTATTTATTTTTTTATTAACCGGTTTTAAAATCAAAAGTTTTGATTTTTATAGATTCCTGGACAATCAATAAATTAGGTAGAATCCCACTAAGTTAGTATGGATAGCTAGATACTGGACATCTATGTACGCTAGGCTTTCCTGGATTAAACCTCCCCAAGGGCGGAATATTCCAGCATGGATATGGAGAACTCTGGAAAGAACTGTACTGGAGTTTTTGGTCCTAAACGGAACCCACTGGAAAGTTTCCTTGCATCTTCCAGGAGGAAATCCACACAATTTGGAGGATGCGTACGGTTAAACCAAGATAGTAGCTTCGCGATTGGCATATTATCATCCTCTTTAAGATCCAGAGCACCATCAAAACGCCCTACACCACCTACTGTAGGTCAATATCCGTCAGATAACTCAAATGAACTAAATGGAGATAAACACAGTAACCGTGCTACACAAATGCCTGGCATTTCGGCGTAAATAGAAATGAAATGGTCGACGCCCTGTCAAAACAAAATGCTAAAATCCTCAGGGCAGATTAACCCTTTTGTTATCGCGATTAACCCTTGATTTACCCTTCATGAGAAGTTCGGGAGAGATGTTCCCCCTTATAATACTGTCCTGTTTATTGTTACTGAGAAGAAATAAATATGTCTCAAAAATTCGCCATTAAGTTAGAACTTGACAATATTACAGTAAGAAAACTTTGTTTTCAATATAAATAGTCATTTCAATTAAATAACGCTAACAATGAAAACAACCGAGTTTGATTAGAGAAGGATTACATGGTTTTAATTTCGGTTAAGCTATAAGGATGGCAGGAATATAGAGTACTGATCTATCCATTAGTTGTAGTTTATGTAAATAGTTGTATATAGTAGAGGGATGAATGAGTGAAGCGAATGTATTTATAAGTAAGAATGGAGAGTGAGTGATATTCTAGTGATAAGCACCTAGACGATGCTGGCTGTATGGCGAAAGCCAATGCCAAAAAAATAAGCAAAAAAAAACTTAACTTACTGTGGTAACACTAGCAACAAAAACTAAGCGTTTTTTGGAAATTCCAAAATATCATTAAAAATCACAAATATGCCTAATAAGTCAGTCAAGAAGGTGGTAAACACGTAAAGGGACGGAGAGCGGATTGGTAGAAGCACGTTGGGCGAACCGGATATGGAGGTAGCTATGAAACTGACTAAGGTAAGCTCCAACCAAGAAGGAAGCAAGGTAAGTGATGATCAAATTTACACAAATGTGACGAACAAAAGTACAAACGCGTACTATATAAATATGGAACACCAAAGTACGGATTTGGGACCCTTTTACGTTATTGTGGAAAGCACTAATAAGGACAAAAAGAGGCTTTCGAGGGTGCACCCAATGTCAGTTGGGCAATTACTACACGAAAAACACGTAGACATTTCCAAAAACATTGACGGAATTAAAAAGCTTGGCATAAACAGATTGAGAGTATAGAGATGAACAATGGTGTATCTGCCAACAGATTATTGAGGAAAAGGGTTTTAAAGTCTGCATACCCAGATATTTATTACAGAGAAGGGGTGTAATTAGGGGAGTAGACACGGATGTGACAGAAGAGGAGATAAAGGAAATTATAAAAGGTCCATCAGGGGTTGAATACCAACTAATAGAAATCAGACGATTAAAGTGAAAAGTTAAAGGCAGAGATACGAAAGAGACAAAATTCGTTCCCACTCAGTCGGTTTTGTTCTCGGTTAGAGGGCAGCAGTTACCACAATAGGTGTATCACGGTTCGCCTAGAACGATTTTAATTGAAAAGTTCACCAACATGAGAAAGTTTTTCTTTCTCCTTATTATTTGGGTCAAAACTAACCAAAATCCACTGAAAACCAAATCGGTTTACGTTGCGGATTTTTTAATTTAAAGTAATTTACAATTGTAATCATTTGTCTTTTATTTCAAAAAGTTTTATTAAATGAATTTGAATTGGAAAATTTCCACTTTTTCCAGTGTATAAATATTGTATTTTGCAGGAATTTTTCTCATTTTTGAAAAGTCCCATTCCCTTCCACAAAAAAACGATGATTTATTTGTTAAGTAAGCTTTGAAATGCGAGAAACCCTTGTTTTTGCCTTATTTTGCTCAAAAATGTCTTTTTTATTGATTTTGAATGTCGAAATTTCATTATTATCATTTATAAAATACTTCAATCTGTCGGAAATTCCCTCAGCTTCAAAATGCATGCATTGGTTTTGCAAAAAACTGTATTGTTTTTCCATTTATTAGGCTTAACAATGGAAAAAAAGCCGTTTTTTGACCTGAAAATTAAAAAAAAAAATCCGCAACGTAAACCGATTTGGTTTTCAGTGGATTTTGGTTAGTTTTGACCCAAATAATGACAAAGGAAAATTTTTCATGTTGGTGAACTTTTCAATTAAAATCGTTCTAGGCGAACCGTAATATACGAGGGTCGTTTGAAAAGTCCGTGCAAAGTCAGAGAGATAGAACCACTGGCGGGTATCGAGGTTATGTTTAGTTAGTAGCATCTCTTGGAAGAACAAAAACCAAGTTTCAGCCAGATCGGTCTATTTCTTTGTGTTTGGCATTCGTTTGAATCGAGGAAGTCGAGTGATTTTCAAAAAATGGACGAAAAAGAATTTCGTGTGTTGATTAAACACTACTTTATGAAAGGCAAAACGCCTCAGGAGACTAAAGAGAAGCTTGATAAACATTATGGTGACTCTGCACCTTCGATTAGAACAGTTTATAAGTGGTTTCAAAATTTTCGGAGTGGCCATATGGGCACAAGTGACGCTGAACGTTCTGGACGCCCTGTTGAGGTTATTACTCCAGAAATCATTGATAAAATCCATGATATGGTGATGGATGGCAGAAGAGTGACGGTGCGTGAGATTGCTAGTGCTGTGGGCATCTCGAATGAACGGGTACATAATATTTTGCATCAACATTTGGACATGACAAAGCTATCCGCAAGATGGGTGCCGCGATTGCTCACGCTTGACCAAAAACGAAATCGTGTGAAGTGTTGCAAGGACGGTTTGCAGTTGTTCCAGAAGAATCCGCAGGACTTTAAGCGTCGTTTCGTCACTGTGGATGAAACATGGATACATCACTACACTCCTGAGACCAAAGAACAATCTAAACAATAGGTTACCAAGGGGGGAATCTGCGCCAAAAAAGGCGAAGACCGTTCCTTCGGCCGGAAAGATTATGGCGACTGTCTTTTGGGATTCGCAAGAAATAATCCTCATCGACTATCTGGAAAAGGGTAAAACTATTACAGGTGCATATAATTCATCGTCATTGGACCATTTGAAAACCGAGCTGCAAGAAAAACGCCCACGATTGGCCCACATAAAAGTCCTTTTCCATCACGACAACGCACCAGCTCACACCTCAGCAGTTGTGGTCGCAAAATTAATGGAAATAGGGTTCAAAACTCGTTTCACATCCCCCCTATTCTCCAGACTTGGCTCCCTCGGACTACTATTTGTTCCCCAATATGAAGAAATGGCTGGCGGGAAAAAGATTTTATTCAAACGAGGAGGTGATTGCAGAAACGAATGGCTATTTTTCAGACTTGGACAAATCCTATTATTCGGAAGGGATCAACAAACTAGAGCAGCGTTGGACGAAGTGTATAAGCCTAAAAGGAGACTATGTTGAAAAATAAAAAAGGTTTACCCGTAAAAATTAAGTAGTTTTTATTATTGCACGGACTTTTCAAACGACCCTCGTATACATTACATACGATACGAAGTTCACAATTACATTCAAAATGTCATAAAATGCAAACAGTGTTTAAGATTTGGTCACTTTAAGGACCAATCTAATAGGGATGTAAGATGTGAAAAATGTGGTAATAATCATGAAGCATCTCAATGTAAAGATAACACACCTAGAATTGCGGCAGTGCTAGCCATTTGGCAACAAACGTGTCCAATAATATGTGTCCCCAATATAAGAAAGAGAAAACTTTAAAGCAATTAATGGGCGAAAAGAATATCTCATACCTGGACGCAAAAAGATTTTTATATATATATATATATTTTATTTTGTAAAAAACCAAAAACAAATTGAAGTAATTACACCTTAATTGTGTAGGGAATGAAATCAAGATCATTATTTTTGTGCAAAGCAAATATTTAATGCGGGCTAACTACTTCAGTGGCTTTCACAACCAACACATCGAATCAATAAAAGAGAATAAAAACTTTGAAATAGTCGATTATAGGTTTCAATTCGATTTATTACATTCATATTTTTATTACTGCGTAGGGTGATTTTTGTTTTCAGGGTATAGACTTGTTTTCTAGGTGTGTCTAGTATTTATTAGGAATAGATTAACTATTTAGGAGGTTGTGGGCTAGTCTTATTTGTTGATTGAAATAGGTTCTGTTTCTAATTTCAGTGTTATTATGTCCTTCTTGTTTTTCTGGTAGTACCATTGGCGCGGGGCGTTCAAATTCATAAACAACAAATGATTTGTCAAAAAGAAATGTTTGACAAAGAAAATAAAAAAAATCAGAAATAGGTGTGAAGTCTAGCCTTGCAGAGAATGAACACGGCTATAGTAAAATGAGCAGAATCTTAACATGCTATGGAATATTACAGGGGCGACCTTTAATCCCACGACCTTTCAAACAGTTTTGTCCTTAACCTCAACAGAAGGAAAGAAGGAACAGACATGTTCTCTTTGTCTCGCTCTCTCTCTAATCTATTCTCGCTATTTTGCGGTGGAGAAATTCTTTTTTTTTTTATTTTTTTTTGGTAATTTGATTTATTGCAACAGGAAAAAGTCTTGAATCCAAGAAAGGTTTCTTTTTAAACTATTTTTGTTAAAACAAACCTTATTTTATTTTTTTTTTTTAGCTTAAAGAGCGTGTTTCCAAGTTGGTGCTTAAAAAAAAAAAAAAATGCATTATTTTTCGTAAAATAATGCATTTTTTAACCGTTAAAATGATTATTTCTTGATTATTCTTCAAATAAATTTTGTAGAATGTGCGCAAAAGTTGCATGAGAACGCTTTGAGTCTTATTCTAAACAATAATTCAAAAAAATTCAATGAAGAAGCAGTTCCAGTTGCTATCTAAATCCTCTGTTAACACCTTTTAGAAATATAACTTTGTTCTTCCTTTTATTCTTTTATGATAGCGTTTCCCAACCAGTGGTACGCGAGTTGCTAGTTGATGGTAAGCGAAAAATAATCAATAATGGCGGACATAAAAAATTAAATAATATCATAGAAACGTTTTTTTCCTATATAATACATAAAAATTATTTTAATTAATAATATTATACAGTAAAGTTGTTAATACGAGTAAGGTTAGTCTGTCTCAAGATATACGAGAAAATATAATAGCACATTTAACAGGATTAAAATGGTCTTTCATGGAGTATTTTCCAAAACCCGAAAACACAAATGATAATTGGGTTTCAAACCCCTTCTATAAAGAAAATTTAGGAAAAGCTACATCATTATCAATAACAGATAAAGAAAATTTAATAGAATTATCATGGGACAGAACTTAAATGATAACTATGTAAAGATCTGCCTAAACAGACTGGATTGTAATGGGTAAGTTCCATCCAAGCAACATTAAATTTAATTGGTACTTTTACAGGTAGTTGAATGCTTAAAAGAAATTAATTTAGAAGATTTGGGCACAAATATAATAATCCTAAAGAAGAACTTTGTAAATTAATTAATAATTTTGAAGAGAAAAATATGTACGCAATTTCTAATTATTTACAAAAAAGTGTTAAATCTAAGATCTTACAGTTTATAAAACAACATGAACTTGAACTCCTTTGTAGCAGACATATTGTATCTCTATACAAATAAAGATAATAATAATAAAGTAACACACTCGGAATAACAAATTTCACGAAATACAATCATTTTTATGGAGTGGTACAATTTAGCATGATGTACTAACTACCAAGTGGTACGCAAGCCAAAAAAGGTTGGGAAACGCTGTTTTATGATAAAATTAAAAGATATTCTGTCTATCTTTAAGAGTAATCTTAAAAACTATTTTTACTTGGTATCTAGAGAACAGATTTCCCTATTTTTAGGCAATGACTGTGCAAGACTTAGGCTCTATAATGA
Organism: Rhodnius prolixus; assembly: GCF_049639745.1. NCBI lineage: Eukaryota > Metazoa > Arthropoda > Insecta > Hemiptera > Reduviidae > Rhodnius > Rhodnius prolixus. The sequence goes on along the minus strand of NW_027411604.1, from coordinate 14,975,791 downwards.
AGCCTATAATCGTTTTTTCTTATTGTTTTTTTTTTTGTAAATAAAAACAACAATATCTACAAGGGAGGGGATTAGCTATGAGGTTAGCATACTGGACACCCACGCGGAGGTCCCGGGTTCGAATCCAGCTGCTGACCCTTATATTTTTTCTTCCTAGGAGCTTCTTACAGCTCACTGTCCGGTGATGGACAGTGTTGTCTGTAACGTGAGAACACTGTCCGGAGGCCGGCAGTGTACTGAAAAAAGCTCCGGGCGCCAATAACCTTAGATGTTGACGCGCCTTAAATCATAAAAAAAAAAAAAAGAAAACCAATATCTACATTAATTTTCAAAAGTTTGCCGCAAATTCCAGGTATAGCACAGCTTTAGGTAAGAGAATTCAGTCTTAAGAATAAGATAACAGTCTCAAGGATACAAATGATGTCCCTCGTATCACCCTAGAGTAATAGGAGAGCGAAAAAAAAAATTAACAATCCTATAATTAGCAGCTATTAACCTTCCTTGATCAGGACCTATTTCTCTCGATGATAAAGGACACAGTTCTGCTACCTATCGGGAGGTTTTATCCTTAATACCGAAGAAGCTAGACACAGGACCTCCAAAAAGAAAGAACAATCAGTGGTTGTAACAACGACGAAGATCCACGCATGTTCCAGGGTATCGCGTAGGCTCTAAGCAAGAGAATTCAAGCTCGAGGTTACAGACAATGTCCTTCTAGTATCCTGGACAGATGGGGAGCTTCAATGGCTACCGGAACTAGTAATATATGTTAAAATGAAAAACTGCAGTATTTCAACATTTTTTTGTCTGTTGCATCAATCAGAGCCACCGTTCGTAAAACGTATTTCAACTATAACAGATTTGCAACATAAAGCTAGGCGTTATTTTAAACATATAACTTCAAAGTAACTTAATTACAGAACTGATAAATATTCATTAGTTATATTTCTAAATCATCTAATTTTAATTTTTAACTACTCTTTAAAGTAAAATATTTAAAAATAATAATCGCAGCGCGCTCTAATGGAACAAAATATAACCATTATTTCGTCATGTTTTATTAAAAAATTAAATCACATAATTTTTACCATAGTTACCTTGAACTGTATATTATATACCTAAGCCGTTTTATACATACCTTTGTTTTACTAACAAGCATTGACTCTACTACTTTTACTATCCATATAGACACTGTTACAAGTGTATATTGTGTTCGTGTAAGTGTTAGATTAGCGTTATGAATAATAATGTTAATGCAAAGTACTACCTACGTGGAAATTTAACAGGTAATAACAATTTATGTAGATTTCACTAGCGATGAAGTGGTTTTGAAGTTCGTAATTCGAAACTTTTAACAATGAAAAGAACGTGTTTAATATATAGTTTAGGGTGGTTGGAAAAGATACTTATTTTACGTTTTTTTTTTAGTAATTGCTTCATTTAAAATGGAAAATTAGAAAAGCAAATTAAATAAGTGTCAATTTATGGACAATCAAATCCAGTAAATTGAATTAAAAATAGTATATACTCTTAGGCGCCACGGTAGCCGAGCGGTTAGAGGCGAGTCCTGCGAAGCTAATATGTATTGTGGTACTGGGTTCGATTCCCGGTCTTAGGTCTTGGATTTTATTTGATGGTTAATAAAAGAAATTTACAGTAAAGTATGTTTGCTAGTCGCCTCCGTCCACGACACCTAATTGGTAGTTGGACGTTAAGCCCCGCCTGAAAAAATAGGCGATTACTTTACTTTATCACTAAAGAACTGCTTTAGAGCTAAAAATTTGGTAGCAAATATTTTGTAAAGTAGGTATACCATCGTATATTTTGGGACAAAAATTCAGTTACATTTAATTTGGAAATTAAGTAGCTCACTCTTAGGATGATTAAAACTGTCGTCCAAGCCTGGCACTCCTCATCGCGGGACAACCGCAGAGAAGAGGTAGTGGTTTCTCGCCTGAGGATCGGCCATACCCGGTTGACCCATGGTTACCTCATGTGTCAGGATAGCCCTCCTACATGCGGTTCATGTAATGAACCCTTAACTGTGCAACATGTTCTGGTGGAATGTTCCGAGTATGAGCAATATAGACAGCGCCACGGTGTTCCGCACTCACTGGAGGAAGCCTTAGCAGATGACCAAAAAAGAATAGACAATGTAATAAAGTTTTTGAAGGACATTAAATTAATTAACAATATATAGGAAAATAAATTAATATATAGAATCATGTATATACAAAAATTTTAAAAATGTATATATTGTATTTAATTGTATATAGGTATGAATGTAATTTATAGTGTGAATGAGTTAACTTTAAGTATAGTGTGTATAGCTTTAAGAATGGAGTTACGTAAGTGGTTGTCCTAGCAAAACGTTGGGTATAAAGTTGGCATATGAACTGCCACAGAGAGGTGAAGGGCATAATAACCACCCAGGTTCATTGCCTTAAAAAAAAAAAAAAAAAAAAAAAAAAAAAAAAAAAAAAAAAAAAAAAAAGTAGCTCACTCAAAATTTAGAACCTATTAGGCACTGACGATGCTAAGGCACAATTGTTTTGCTCCCTATTACAAAAACATGGCCACTGCAGACTCAGAAAACACATGCATCGCACGGGCCTGGCAGATGATAGCCTCTGTGGTTCTGTCAGGAAGAGGAAGAAACGGCACTGCACGTGTTGTGTCAGTGTGAGGGGCTTGTATGGCTAAGGATGTTACATCTCAGGGAGGAAAAACCAAGGCCTGTGAGCTTTACCCAAGAGTCACTCTCCAGCATTAAGAGTCTGATTAAAAGGACAGATCTGGAGGGTGAGCTTTAAGGTTAGAGGAGCCACAATAGAACCAAAGGGGTCGCAGTGGCGTAGGTCTTGAGGCCGCCCTAGTCTAATCTAATCTAATCTAATTACAAACACATTTACCGTCAATTGACGAAGACGGTAGGTCCAGGGAATATCCAACCTTTTTAAAGGCGAGTTCAGGTGTGCCAATATAACTCGGAACACTTTTTATTTCGTATTACGTTCATAGTTAAGGATAGAATCTGCTTCAATTAAGCAGAGAAAATGGAATAACTTTAATCTCAGCAGTTAAATTGATTTATTTACAGCCAGTTTAATGAAGTCAAAAATGATTTTCTGTATGAGAAGGTGATCTTGACGGTGCTTTATCTTCTGTTTGGTGAAGATAACTGTGGACCACTGTTTTTTGGAACTGAGAGCAAGATCAGCTTGGAACTATGCTTGCCCCATTTTGAAACATGCAATGCACCATGTTTTTGGCGCATCCCTGCGCTTCAACAAGACCTCACTTCTTCATAATTCCTTAAATTTTTAAATTCTCTTTTTTTCATGTACACATGTTTCTTAAATAGTAGAATAAATTAACATTCCGACCAAATTACAATTTGAATGACTATCAAAAGCCTTTGGCTGTCACTTTATTTTATTATTATTCTAAAACAGTTTCATTTAACACTAGAATTGTTCGAGCCATAAATTGTGTTCCCCCCTCTCCCAATTGCTTGACAAAATAATAGTCCTTCTGTTTCCTATTCTCTACTAGCTTAAAAGTGAATACGTATAATCATTTCAGATGAATTGCACACGCATAAGACAGCATCACACAATAACCTTATAAAAACATTCATCTTCTTCTGTCAATGAACCTAACTAATTAGTCTTCTACCTCTATCAACATTTGTATTGTAACTTCTCTACAGATGTCTAATCCTTTAGTAGTTAATTGACTTTGACAGTTACTTCTTTCAGAGGGGAACCTTTGTCTTTTCTTTGGATGTGCGATTTTACCTGAAGCTCTTACTAGCTTAAGACCGGATTAATGCAATGCTGTACAATTTTAGAAGGAATACAATTTGTAATATCTCTTATTAAATATAAGATATTAAAATCGTGCCGAGTTTTTGATATTTGATTTTACGCTAAAAATATCCTGTTTGGAGGTCCCTTAAATCAGAAAAAAAGCTGTTTTTTTAAAAAAAAGGTCTTTGAGTGTGTAGTAGCTCAAAAATGCCGCAGGAAGTTTTGAACAAAATCCGTGTTTTTTTCGGAAAAGGATCGGATTGATTTTCTTAAAAGAGCCATTTCCGGTAATTCACTGTCTTAAATAGTATAATTTCCTGTAAACCAGAAGTATTTTTTTTAATCAATAGATTGAAAATGGCACTTAGTTTGAATAGGTTTAGTGCCAGTTTCAGTCATTATAAACTTTATTATGCTGAGCTTTCGACCTAGGGACTAGTTCATCTTCAGGTCTAATTTACAATATAATGTTTCACATCATTAGAGAGTTGGTGTGTCTTCTGTCTTGTCTATTCATGGACACTGAAAATGAGACCTAGTCCATAGGTCGAAAGCTCGATAGAATAAAGTTTATCATGACTGAAACTGGCATTAATTTTTCATCCTATTGAAACTATGATTCAGTCACCAAAAATAATGAGCAACAAGTACTTAGTTTGTATAAACGTTGTCTAATATTCATTATATACACAGATCAAAAACTTTTAATTTAATTATTTTATTTATTTATTTGAAAGAATTTGCTTTAAAATGGTAATAAACATTTCATACACTTGGAAGAGTCTTTCTGACTTTGTGGCCATCAGATACTTATCTTATTATTAGTAAAAGTGAAGTAATGCTTATTTTTCAGGCGAGCTTTACTTTCAACTTCGTGGACGGAGGCGACTAGCAAATATACTTTACTACAAAGTTCTCGTATTAGAAGCATTAAATAAAATCCAAGGCCTAACACCGGGAATCGAACCCAATACCACAATAGGTATTAGCTTTACAGGTCTCGCCTCTCATTGCTCGGCTTCTATGGCGCCTAATTCGATAATTGTTAGCCAAGTACGCTAAGTAATGCAAAATACTCTTGCTGGACAAACCAAGTACTCGTGGCAGACCTCGAGACTTGGAGAACAACACGCCTGTCCTCGCAGTAACATCCTAGCAATAATTCATGGCAGGTTAACATTACACAGATAATCTGTTATCATTAAGGAACGGATTTTTATGTATTTAAAAATGCCAAATATTTAATTAAAATATGCATTTATTTTCGTCAATTATGTGGAAAATATATGATTTTCTTAAAATATTTTCTGGAATATTTAAGTAAAATGGACATTTTTTTTTATGAAAATCGTGAAATGGTGGAATGATTGCATTTTTCGAGAACTTCACAGTTCAAAAGGAATGGCTTTGAATCCACATCAGCATCACTGTCAAGTTTTCCAATAACTGCATTGGCAATATACCTGCCCTCAACGTCAGTGGTTTCATCAATTGACACCCAAATCGGTCCATCTTTGATATGTTCTCGAATTTTGGTTAGTGTAACTTTATAGATATCTTCCAGGTAGTTTTTCCTCAGAGTGCTCTCGTCAGGCATTTTTTTCCCAATATAAGAATCCTTTGAAATGAAGATTTTTAAGTTTGTGGAAAGGGATAACTGCTCTAACCAAAGCCCGACACAGATCTGTACTCAGAGTAGACTTACTTGATCATGGAGATGTAAGGATGTCTTGATAGGACGTCCTCTCTTTCTTTCTGTTTTTATTCTCTATGTGCGATCCGGTGGCAATATGTTGGGTGACTTGGGAACGTTGAGAGCAAGAAACACGCTTGTCACAAGCTGTACAGTACAAAATGTCTCCATCACTTCGAAAAAGTTCTGCTGGAAACTCGCGAAGATATTTAGCAACCAGTTGTTTGTTTGAGGCCGATGTTCGTGGCATTTCACCCAAAAAAGAATACACTAAGTGACCGAACGAAATGAATTGGACACTTCAACGAACGAGCTGAAAGAACAGACAACGTCAGACAACTTCAAGGAACTAACAAGTGCCCGTCACTGTTTAGCAGCATTCTGTATAAATTACAATAACCATTTTACCCACTGTGATTCACAGCCCTACAGTCTGTGGTTCACAGTTCCTGTCAACCACCTACCAATTATGAAAATATGCCCAAAATGAAAAATATGAAAAAATATGTACATATTTTGATTAAAAATGTAGAAATATTTATTTATTTTAATCAAATATGTATAAATATGCGAATACATCCAAATATGTGGAAATATGTGAAATAAAAGTAGACTCAAACGGCTTAAAAAGTGTCAGTATGAATACTTCTAGTTGAAAAACGTCTGTAAATTGCCTAGAAAAAAATATGTAAATACATACGAATCCGTTCCCTAGTTATGAATTTATATCATAATATAAGCGATAGCCTTTTTTTGGGTTGATAAATCTATTGTCAGATAGATCAGTTCAATTCAATCCATTCAGATCTGAATGAAACCCAAATGGAAACGATGAAGATTAACCAGCGTCAACATCTGAACTCATTGTCCGGGCAGTATCCATGATGTTGTCCTACCCATGTAATTTACCGGCAGACCTTCGCTAGAAAGGTGAAGCCTGTGTCATCTAGGATATCTTCCCACAAAATCCCCACTTACTTTTTTCTTGTTTATGTTGTCAAGTAAAAGAAAAAAACAATTATATTCATCTCTCTTCTTCCCAAAATTCTATCTTTTTTCACACGTTAAAGCCAGCAAGACAACATAATTATTATTCCAACTCCTTAAATAGTACAAAAAAAAAAAAACGTTCTCAGACTATCCCCGTTATATAATAATAATTAAACAAAAAAAAGCTTCAAAAATCCAAAATAAATACTTTGGCTCTCTCATTTTAATAACAGTTCTCTTAATTTTAACAATATTCCTATCCTGACAGAACTTGACAGTACCTCGAACACGTGTTCCGAGGAATAGGGAAACGCACATACAAACTTAGAGAACTTAGAGGACAATCTTCTTATAATAATAATAATAATAATAATAATAATAATAATAATAATAATAATAATAAAACATGAAATTATGGGTTTTAAAATAAGAGAAAAAGAACATTAAGGAAATAAATATTTATTATTAAAATGTCCATGGCGATGTCCGTGACGGTGCGAAAGGTTACAAAAATTCTGGAATAAAACTAGAAAATAAAATTTACTGAAAATTACTATCTGTGCCATTATTACTTCTTTTTTTTATCTGTAATAAACATTACTTTTAGTAACTCTTGGCTTGATTGTCCTTTCCGGTGACATAAACAGTGGCCTTACTTTGCTTTTATTGTGACTTTTAGCTGCATTTTTAGGTATCTTTTGTTTGGGTTTCAAAGTTATCAAAAGATTAGATTTAGCAGTTAGTTCTTTACCATAGAAAAGAACTTTTTCTTTTTACATTTTGCAAATCAATTGCGCCGTAATGATTCACAGTCTTATTGAACAATACAATTTGGTCGTTAATTTTATCAACCGCAGCTAGCATGTTCCTTTAGTTTCTTACAGATTTCGGAAGATGTTAATTCTTCAAATTCGCTGTAGAGAATTTGACTCCTTCTAAAAGAAACAATAGAAACATGCGTGCTTCGACGTATTTCTTCATTTGTTAGTATCTACACGAGAAAAATGATTTAGGTTTCAATTTAAGTAATACAATTTTTTCTGAGGAGTCGAGTGAAAAAGTTGTTAATTTATTGTAGTTATTAGGCACTTCCATACAAATTTAGTATTATTCTTATTACTATTTTGAGGACAAGAGGCCGTAGATTGCACTTAAATAGCACTTTAGATGTATTCTTAACCTCATTTTCCTGCAGAAGTGCTATTATTTCGCAATTTTCTAGGAAAAATGATCTTAAGAAATGTAAGATACCTTCTTTAGTATAATGCGCTTTGAAATTTTTTTAAAAAAAGAATCATGGCAGTTTTAGGGGATTCCCCCCCCCCTCTCAAAAATGGCTAATTTCACCCCAAAACAATTTTTATTAAACTTTTAAGTTTAAGTTGCGTCAACATCAGCTGTTGTCTTATTATAGTCCATCACTGGACAGTGAGCTGTGAGAAGCTTCTAGACAGAGAAAATCTAAGGGTCAACAAGCTTGGAATCCAGTAAGATAGCCAATGAGTTGCTCCCTTTTCTCCCAAAAACTTTTTGAAATTTCCCAAGCTGACATCAGATTAAGATTAAGATTAGAAAAAGGGACGGCACCGCAGCCATAAGAGGCTTCATTGTGCCTTCCTCTTTTGAGTCTAGTAGTTGAAACCTCCCCTACTAAGAAGGTTGAGGACTTTCCCTACTAGTTCTTGTGGCGCTACAATCTCCTTTGGTCTCACCGTTCCAAAGGTTTCATAGTGCAACCGCTCGTTAGCAACACAATCGAAAAACAGCTGAGAGGCCGTTTCCTCCTCTTCCTGACATAGTCTGCACAACGGTTCCGAGCTATTAAGCCCCCACCTTGACAAGGTGCTTCCTTAACCTACGAGGGTCGTTTGAAAAGTCCGTGCAAAGTCAGAGAGATAGCACCACTGGCGCGTATCGAGGTTATGTTTAGTTAGTAACATCTCTTGGAAGAACACACACCAAGTTTCAGCCAGATCGGTCTATTTCTTTGTGTTTGGCATTCGTTTGAATCGAGGAAGTCGAGTGATTTTCAAAAAATGGACGAAAAAGAATTTCGTGTGTTGATTAAACACTACTTTATGAAAGGCAAAACGCCTCAGGAGACTAAAGAGAAGCTTGATAAACATTATGGTGACTCTACACCTTCGATTAGAACAATTTATAAGTGGTTTCAAAATTTTCGGAGTGGCCATATGGGCACAAGTGACGCTGAACGTTCTGGACGCCCTGTTGAGGTTACTACTCCAGAAATCATTGATAAAATCCATGATATGGTGATGGATGACAGAAGAGTGAAGGTGCGTGAGATTGCTAGTGCTGTGGGCATCTCGAATGAACGGGTACATAATATTTTGCATCAACATTTGGACATGAAAAAGCTATCCGCAAGATGGGTGCCGCGATTGCTCACGCTTGACCAAAAACGAAATCGTGTAAGGACGGTTTGCAGCTGTTCCAGAAGAATCCGCAGGACTTTAAGCGTCGTTTCGTCACTGTGGATGAAACATGGATACATCACTACACTCCTGAGACCAAAGAACAATCTAAACAATGGGTTACCATCTGCGCCAAAAAAGGCGAAGACCGTTCCTTCGGCCGGAAAGATTATGGCGACTGTCTTTTGGGATTCGCAAGGAATAATCCTCATCGACTATCTGGAAAAGGGTAAAACTATTACAGGTGCATATTATTCATCGTTATTGGACCGTTTGAAAACCGAGCTGCAAGAAAAACGCCCACGATTGGCCCACAAAAAAAAGTCCTTTTCCATCACGACAACGCACCAGCTCACACCTCAGCAGTTGTGGTCGTAAAATTAATGGAAATAGGGTTCCAACTCGTTTCACAACCCTCCCCTATTCTCCAGACTTGGCTCGCTCGGACTACTATTTGTTCCCCAATATGAAGAAATGGCTGTAGGGGAAAAAGATTTTATTCAAACGAGGAGGTGATTGCAGAAACGTAGCCATTCTTGGCAGACTTGGACAAATCCTATTATTCGGAAGGGATCAACAAACTAGAGCAGCGTTGGACGAAGTGTATAAGCCTAAAAGGAGACTATGTTGAAAAATAAAAAAGGTTTACCCCAAAAAATTAAGTAGTTTTTATTTTTGCACGGACTTTTCAAACGACCCTCGTACCATGTCCTGTGAATAGGCCTGTAATCAGAGTAATCTGATTTCTGCCCAAACACAGGGTCTCTTTGGTTCTTTGCTTGCATAGCCAAGGCATTAACTCTAGGACACATCACCACAAGGTGCTAACCCACAGACACAGGTGCAGTTGAAGAATATATTTTTCCAGGACCACAAAACGGATATCTCTCGTAATACTCAAAATTTAACATTTTTGTTTTCTTAGAAAACTAGAGAAATTTGGAAAAATTAGATTTCATTTTTTTATACCAGCGATGAAACAAATTCACGCACGCGTACTAACTCGCATAGATTGAATACACACAAAAATGACCAGAGGACAACAATAATCTTGGAATTGATTGTATAGCCACATGCAGCGTTTTTTTTAAAAATAGCATAACGCAACTTTTTCATAGTCAACACATTATGGTGAGCATTATCTAGAGGTCAACTGACAAGAGACTGTGGTGTTAAAAATCCGATTTGTCATGAAGTATTTATTTATAGAGAGATAGAAGGAGAAGAAATAATAATAAATAAAATAGCGTTCTTGACAATGTGCCCCTTTAACAAAACTATTTTGACTAGTTTCTATGACCTGTTAACACCGTTACAGCAGCGCCAGTCGATCACTTCAAAACATATTATGTCATAGCAGCTTTTGTGTTGTGTCGGTTTATGTCGACACCAGTATCTTTCTGTTGCTGTCTGTAGGTATAGGATTTCTTAAGTCTTATATCCGCCATACTACTAGAATAAAAAATCTAGGCCTTCAGTTTATCTACTAGAGATTCATGAATAAATATTTTATGCATGTACCAAGGGCAGTGAAATTTTGGAAATAATAAGATTTTTTTTTTTTTTCCTATTTTATTTTAATGGATATATTTTTTTCCCCCAGGTATTATTGTTTAGCGTGAAAATGCTATTTTTACGGATAACATGAAGTTACCTTGGTAAGTTGCGAGAAATATGTGGAAAATGTAGCTCCTATTTATCTGGTAAAATATCTTACGGCGAGGAGAAGAAATACTTTTTTTACTTAGTCTAACAGATTTAATTTAGTATTAACAGACAAATTAGACCCAACAATACTCTGATCCCGTGGTCTAATCACCTCAAGTATCTCGTCTTAAGTATTGGCAACAAAGTAACCTTCTCTACTCGCGTTCAGGTCAAAGTGAACACCGGTAAACTGGACTACAAGACTCCCATTTTCTTTACTCTCACGAGACTCGAAGATGACCGTATTCAGGAAAAACACCTCCACTACAAAATGAGGTCATCAGGCCGACGATTACGTCTGCTCTCGCCAGGAGCCTGGCCTAAGAAACATCAAGAAAGAATCCAGAATCTAGAATCAGAATCATCAAGAAACAAACAAAAAAACCAAACTAATTTCTGACTCTTGTGACTGGCTCTTCTTCGACGTACGCGAACAGACACCCATCTTGAGGTGTTTTTGCAATAATCCCCGTAGACACCTTCATCTAAAACCACCTGCAGGAACTCCTCTACACTATAGATTCTCAAACCCACTCTGCCGCGATATACTGCCAACTACGATCCTTCCTTTCCCTAGAGATACAAGAGAATTAAACATAACCTTCTTTAACGTTCTCCTCTAGCTGCAGGTTTTTTTAATATTCTTTTTCCCTGCAAATAATATCCTTGTCCTATCCTCAACGTTCCCTAAATTATTTAATGAAGGTTGTCAATGTAAATATAGTGGAACTTCATTATTTTTGTAAGTGAAATTATATTTCCTGTCTGTTTAGTGACCACTGCTGTTGGCTGTATGCCTTAAGACATATATTTAGGCACAAAGGATAGCAGCCCATCTGCCCTCTATTCGTCCTTCTAAAATTAGACTTCCAGGTCCATTTTATCACATGTTGCCCTAGACATAACATTCTTTCCCATAAACAGAACCAAATTCGCGTCGAATCGCGGGACTGCTTAGGACTATTTTCATTCGAATGGAGCCGCCAATTGCACAATTCCAATTGGCAATTAACGGAAATTGATGCTGCGAGTACCTACTATCCTTAATTTCCGGTTACCCTCATGAAATACATTAATATACGAATTAGTCATCTCCTAACTGCTTATGAAGAGCGTGATCGGTTTTATGTCTTTGGTTAGACAGAAGATACATCAACTTTATAATAACAATGTAAAAATATTATATTGGCATCATGTTCTGAAGTTGACCTAGTTCCTAGATCGAAAGGTCGGCAAAATAATAAATAAAGTAATAACTGAAATTGGCATTATTCATACTTCCTTCTGGGTAATATAATAACTTAATTGCAGAAAGAAAAACAAGTTTGTGTATGGTTTTGTGAAAAATCATACACATTCTTTTAAAATAAGAGACTTCTTAAAAGATAGATGGAATATAAATCTTTAAGAAATGTTAATTCATGGATAGAAGTTTTCCCTGTAGAGCTGCACTTTATCATCTCAAATGAAGCATAAAAAATAAAAATTATATACAAAAGAGTAAATCACAATTCACGTCAAGTATTGAACTAGATTAGATAAAATCCATTGCATGAATACAAAAATTAAAAAGAGAAGCAAACAAAAATGTTAAGTAAAAATCACAATCACCGACTTTTCAACTGGTGCAAACCACCTCCAGCAGCAACAGACAACAACAACAACAACAACAAGAACAACAAGAACAAGAAATGGTGCGCTAGTTCGGTACATCAAAATGTGTAATGTCCGCCTACTACCATATAGTCTATAGTTTTCGCCCTTAATTGTTGTGTTCAGCTAGTTTAAAGATCTTGATCGTTACGCAGTCTTGCTTTTTAGGAATTCACGATCTACAAAGAATAACACGAACTGCCCTACACTGGCCTGTCTAGCGGTATCCCGTAAAACCTTTACAAGCCCACCTTCTCTTAAATGCACTCCCAACTAGCCACAGATATATGATATTTTTAACATCGCGCTATTATTATTATTATTATTATTTTATTTTTGAAAAAGAAACATCTCATTTTGGAAAAATAAGTGCTACAGAATGTAAGTTTGAGATTTATATCATTTTAGTAACACTACTTTCTACTTTATTTTATTTTTTTTAAACTTAACTAGGGATTTGTGTTGGATGCAATCTGCAGAACTAAAACTATGCACTATTCAGCTACTGCCTCCTGGCGTGAACTATCCCTATTTATTATCTAAAATCAAGTAATTTCTTTCTATTTTTTAATTAAAAGTAATTCCTTTCCTATATTCTTGGATTTTTAAGTTCTCTAACTATACTTAAGAGGAGATGTTCGGTTTTCTCTGCGAAATAACCATAAACTTTAACCTGGTACTCCACAAAGCTATTGGTAGAATTGTCCCAAATGGTAACCTCGCAAGTCGTACTTCGCAAATTGTAGGATATGCAGATGATATTCTCATATTAAGCAGATGGGAAAATACCCTAAAAGAGCTACTCCTCGATTTAGACAAGATAAGTAAAAAGGTTGGCCTAGAAAATAATGAAACTAAAACTAAATACATGATAGTGTCCCCTTCTGTTTCAAGAAGAAGACCATGTAATTTGGTTGTAGGCAACTATTGCTTTGAAGCTGTTGTTCGTTTCACGTACCTTGTAGTAGAATTAAACTGCTAAAACAAGTGAAGTGAGGAGATCAGATGGAGAATCATGGCGGGAAATAGAGCCTACTTTGGCCTGCACAAAACTTTTGAAATCAAGACTGTTAACCAGGCAAACCAAAACTTAAAATCTACAAATCGCTGATTAGGGCCGATAGTGTGCTATGGAGCCGAAACATGGACCCTGAAAGTTGCAGACCAGTTGGCCCTAAGTATCTTTGAAAGAAAGATACTCAGACGCATATTTGGCCCAGTTTGCGTAAACGGCACATGGCGAGTTGGGAAGAATAGAGAACGTGATGAACTCATGGGGCATGAGAATATAGTTAGGTTTGTCAGGTCGAGAAGAATTAGTTGGCTTGGGCATATAGAGAGATGGCTAGAGGGACTGATGACAAGAAAAATATTGAAGCAGGAATTTGATGGAAAAAAGAAAAAGAGGGCGTCCCAGAACGAGCTGGTTGAGAGACATGGAGCAGGACTTACTCGGAATTGGAACGACGGCATGGAGGACAAAGGCGGTAGATCGGGGTACCTGGTACAGGATTGTACCAAAAAGGCCAAAGTTCATATCGATCTGTAGCGCCGGATAGATAAGCAGGTACCACAAAAGAGTTTTTCAAAAACTGGTCTGTATGTAAGTATGAAAGCAGCGTATCTGCAAAACAGAACAGCGCGGAAAATTCTAATTTAGTTCAAATTTCATATTTCGAATCTGTGCCACGAAGAGATCCGTTAATCAGTTTTTTTTTTTTGGACAAAAATCAGCCAATCAAAAGTGGCCATATTACTGTGCCGATATTTCCCGTAAATTTCTGTCATTTTCTTTAAGAAAGAAATGCCCATTGCATTTATGTAGGATCTGTAATATGAATTAGATCATTTTTTTCCCCACTCAGGAAAATGCTTTTTAAGGCAGTTGAGAGAAAGGGGTCAATTAAGCACCACTCTAAAGTTCTATTTAAGTGTAATGAGCGGCCTTATTGCCTATTTAATGTTGTAAGTGAAGGAATTACAAAGAGAAAGAAAACCCCACAACTGAATTCTTATTATTTCTTTCTCAAACATGGGTTAAGGCAGTCAAAAGAACCCAACGCTATATACGAGGGTCGTTTGAAAAGTGCGTGCAAAGTCAGAGAGATAGCACTACTGGCGCGTATCGAGGTTATGTTTAGTTAGTAGCATCTCTTGGAAGAACACACACCAAGTTTCAGCCAGATCGGTCTATTTCTTTGTGTTTGGCATTCGTTTGAATCGAGGAAGTCGAGTGATTTTCTCACGCTTGACCAAAAACGAAATCGTGTAAAGTGTTGCAAGGACGGTTTACAGCTGTTCCAGAAGAATCCGCATGACTTTAAGCTTCGTTTCGTCACTGTGGATGAAACATGGATACATCACTACACTCCTGAGACCAAAGAACAATCTAAACAATGGGTTACCAAGGGGGAATCTGCGCCAAAAAAGGCGAAGACCGTTCCTTCGGCCGGAAAGATTATGGCGACTGTCTTTTGGGATTCGCAAGGAATAATCCTCATCGACTATCTGGAAAAGGGTAAAACTATTACAGGTGCATATTATTCATTGTTATTGGACCTTTTGAAAACCGAGCTGCAAGAAAAAACGCCCACGATTGGCCCACAAAAAAAAAGTCCTTTTCCATCACGACAACGCACCAGCTCACACCTCAGCAGTTGTGGTCGCAAAATTAATGGAAATAGGGTTCCAACTCGTTTCACAACCCCCCCCCCCCCACTATTCTCCAGACTTGGCTCCCTCGGACTACTATTGGTTCCCCAATATGAAGAAACGGCTGGAGGGGAAAAAGATTTTATTCAAACGAGGAGGTGATTGCAGAAACGAATGGCTATTTTTCAGACTTGGACAAATCCTATTATTCGGAAGGGATCAACAAACTAGAGCAGCGTTGGACGAAGTGTATAAGCCTAAAAGGAGACTATGTTGAAAAATAAAAAAGGTTTACCCCAAAAAATTAAGTAGTTTTTATTTTTGCACGGACTTTTCAAACGACCCTCGTAAATATATAAAACAAAAACCCCTAGCTTCAATAATTTTTACATGTACATATCATATGTTATACCATATACCCTTATTATTATACTAAATTAATGTTATGGTTTTCAGCCATTTTTCTAGCCAAATAGCTGCCAAAAAATAAGTACGTAAAGTGCACTAATTTTTCTAAAACATAAAATACGTTTTTAATGAGTTTTTTTCAAAGAAAAGTGATTAACAAAACTTTTAATAAACAAAATTTTGTTAATAAAAAAAATAATTTGTAAATTAACCATTTATGCTTTCTTAAATGAAAGTTGGCTTTAATTAATATATTTTGGCCATTTAGGTTAGCTTTTACAAAAACTATTCAGGACTGAGACAAGATAAATACAACGTGTCTGTCAGAATAAATGGTACAGTAGCTTAAATACCGTTCAATCCTAAAGCCATTTTTGTTTTGTAGTCTACATTAAAATACAACCAACAGAATCCTACATAAATATTTCTTTTTCTTGACTCCGTTTTTCTGAAATTTATATTACGTGTAGCGGTGAAAAGAAGGACGGACGATAAAAAAACAAAAAAAAAAATCAAAGTTAGTGATTTGAGAAATAAAATAAAACAAGACAAAACGATGACCGGTTTCCGTTTTACAAATACCGGTTACATTTCCTTTGTATGGACCTCACAGATGGGGGGTTAAAAAAAAACTAGCAGAAAGACAAGGCTATAAGAATTTTCTTACATAACCATGCACGTTTTTGGGCAACTTCAGCAAAGCAACCTATTGCAAAATATTTTTTAAAAAAATTTACCTCTCTTTTCCTAAATGTATTACTTTTATGAATTAAAATAAATATTAATCAATCACAGATAGGTTACATCTATTCAGGTTATTTTATGACATAATCATTAAATCTGTAATCAATGAATTATAGTTTGAAGAGAAAATCGATAGTTTACAAGGTTTAAAATCAAACGATAGATCCGTAATCGAGAAAATCGTGTAAAACTGATAGATTACTGAAGTCACACTTATAGTAAACGGGGCATTTTCGTAGCAAAGCAGTAATAGGCAAGACCCGCAAAACTAAGATGTATTGCAGGTTTAGTAGGTACGATTTACAGCCCTTTGCCTTTAGTTTTTGCTGTTAATATGAGAACTTTGTAGTAAAGTTACGTTTGCTAGTCGCTTCCTTCCACGTCATCTAATTTTTTGGCAGCTGGACGTAAAAACCCAATTGGAAAAAAATAGCATTTAATTAACTAGCATTTTAATAACTTTAATAAACATACGAGTAGTATCAAAACGAGTTACCATTTTTTTTTTAACATTGAGCGGTAAATGTTAAAGTTACGTTCAGCGTCACTTGTGCCCATATGGCCACTCCGAAAATTTTGAAACCACTCATAAACTGTTCTAATCGAAGGTGCAGAGTCACCATAATGTTTATCAAGCTTCTCTTTAGTCTCCTCAGGCGTTTTGCCTTTCATAAAGTAGTGTTTAATCAACACACGAAATTCTTTTTCGTCCATTTTTTGAAAATCACTCGACTTCCTTGATTCAAACGAATGCCAAACACAAAGAAATAGACCGATCTGGCTGAAACTTGGTGTGTGTTCTTCCAAGAGATGCTACTAACTAAACATAACCTCGATACGCGCCAGTGGTGCTATCTCTCTGACTTTGCACGGACTTTTCAAACGACCCTCGTAACTCCATTTCCAGAAAATATGAGTTAAAGTTAAAGTTAAGTTCGCTGTAAGGACCAAAGATTCTGTATTTTAGTTCTGTGCGTTTACTTCTCATTGTACGTCACTGGTATTGAGGAAAATCTTAAAACGAGCACATCCTGTATTTCCTGTTTATGATAGTGCTTAAGAAATAAAGCAACCACTATTTCTATCTTGCTATAATAGAATCATATCATATATTTTGCAAGAATTTCATTTATTGTAATATTTAGAATGAATATAATATATAAATATAATAATTTACTCATGATTACAGTAAGATATAGTTACATAATCTAGAAGACAGTTCTGTCTAATATAAGATGAATTTAAGATGTCTGCTTTCAACTTATTTCTTTTATTTAGTATTAGACAGCAATGTTGCAATATCGCAGGAAGTGTGTAACGCAATGCATCGATTACCACAGGATAAAGAGATAATCGTTTTTAAATTGCCAAAATATTTAGAAATCTGAAGTGTTTAGTTTTAATAATATTTCATATGTCATTTTTATATTGTAGATTTTAATATTTTCTCTCATAACTATTGTGAGAGGCTAGAGTAATTTTGAAATATTAACAATTTTGTGCTTTATTTATTGGTTTTGAGGTTCAAATTTCTGAATTGCTCCTAGAATTGTTGCTCCTAAAAAAATCAAAGGAAATAGTTCCGTTACATCAATTTGGTTTTCGTGCTGATCAATCTACATCAAGGCCGTCACTTTAAGGATGTTAGTCAACACCTTTCTTGAGGATAGACAGTATTGTGCTTGGACGTATTTCTCGATATTGCTCATGTTTTCCTGAGTTTTCCTCAGGGGAACCCCTCTGATTGCTTGCTAATCTCAAGAGCATTCCTACCTAATTCATGTTTTCTTATCCTCCAATCTTTGGTCCTACTCTCCTTCTTTCTTAATTCCTGCAGTTGTTCCTTAGTGGAGTGTCCTTGGGCCTGTACTCTATACCATATACACGGCTGACATCCTTATTAATTCTCCACATTCTTTTCTTTATACTTATGCTGATGGACACGGCAATCCTCTTCCCTCACAATTATTACTTATTGATTATCACTCCCTTCAACCCCTTATAGAAACTCTTGAGCCTAGGCTAGAAAACCTAGAAATGGAGAATTCAAATAAATGAAAGCAAATGTAATTACATAACATTCTCTCTAAAGCAAACTATTCTTCCACCCGTTTACCTAAATCACACTCCTGTTTCCACAATAGATTGTGTTATGTACCTAGGACTCTTCATGGACAAACGCCTAACCTGGGAATCCACATACTAAGCTTGAACGGAAAGAACTAAAGAGGACGATACAAAATTCTCTCCAGAATTCTCGACAAACGATTTATCTTTTCAATGATACTGAAACCTGCCTGGACTTATGGAATGGAACTTTGGGGCTCAGCCAAAGCTTCCAGTATCTTCAGAATCTAATCTTTCTAAACAAAAGACTTCGTCTAATCTGCTAATGCAACTTACTTTGTTTCTATTATAACTCTACCTTGCACCAAGATCTCATAATTACCTATGTTACTGAAGCTGCAGAATCCAGCTATGTTTCAATTACACGCTTCAATTTCTTCATATTCTAACCCTCTAGTTTCCTCCGAACAGCATTGCTAGGAAATCCTACAAAAGACGGTTGAAGTGCCAGTGGCGATGCTCTCAATCAAGTAAGTGCCAGTGCACGATAATGAAGTGTTCATCTTTGGACGTTTCATTGTTAGATGAATTCTCACTTCATGCTACTCAATTATTTATATGTATCATCTTCACTTGTTGCCGAAATGCACTGCAGTTGTGAAAAATGAATAAAATTAAGAAGACAATACAAAAGCTATGGGCTTTTAAAGAATATTTCAGTTTAATGAAGGTTTTTAACTATTTAAAGTTAGTTAAAATGAAATAAGTTTTCAAATTCGAAGATTTGGAGGAAAAATATAAATGTTAAAACATTGGAAGCTATAATAACAGGCGTGTTCTCTCAACATTCTAGCCACCCTCTCAGTTTATTTTTAATTTGAATTCATCAAATAGCACATAACGGTAAAAAAAAACAACACAGGACTCCAAACGATTCTGGAGTTAATGAGGGGAGAAATTTTTATTAGTTTTTAATACCACTAAATTAAAAAAATACCCTAAATAATTTACTTTTTACTCGAGAAAGGATTTCCAGTTCTTGGAGAATATTTAAGTAGAGCAGCTATAAACCTTTACTTAATTTGAACGTAATTAGTAAGATTATTTGCAAAAA
Organism: Rhodnius prolixus; assembly: GCF_049639745.1. NCBI lineage: Eukaryota > Metazoa > Arthropoda > Insecta > Hemiptera > Reduviidae > Rhodnius > Rhodnius prolixus. The sequence goes on along the minus strand of NW_027411604.1, from coordinate 14,956,516 downwards.
TCCTTGGCTATTAAAAAGTGTAATAAAAATAAAAATGAACTATCTCTTTTGATAAGATAATTTTGATGAAAGATCAACGTGGCACTAACTCAAGAATATAATAAAATATAAAATTAAAAAACCAAAAAAAAAATCAACGGTAAAAGAAGTAGCAAAATAAAAAATCTAAAGTATTATGGCGGGCAATAATCACATAATTATTTAATGATTAATTAACGCATCTTCATAGAGTTAAATGTCAGCGATGGAAACCGTAAATGGTAACCAAAGTCGCTGACCTTAATATCGTATATATAACTCGTAAATTCTTTTTTTGAACTTCCAAATTATTTTGACCGACTTGACTTGCTCTGAACTCATATATGTATTTCTTTTTTAGTTTTTTTTTTTATAAAAAATAGTTGATTTTCAGCACTTATACAACACTTTCTATCGTTATAACCATTAGACCATTACCATTCTATTTAGAGTATTTTTTATAGTTTGATAGTTATCCCAAGAAGCAAGAACGTCTTATTTTTTCGGATTTTTCATTTTTCGAGATTTTATGAAAGCTGAATACCACGATTTTCTTTACACTTTGTGTATTCATTACGTCTCTAAAGATTTGTAAAATTGTTGTTAAACCTTGGAAAGTTAGTTCTGGGGAGTAAGGGTCCACAGGGCCGTTTCGTAAATTGGTGTACCAAAAAAGGTCTGAATTCAAAATATGGTCTAAATCAGGGGTGGGCAACGTGCGGCCCTTTTCACATTTTCCTGCGGCCCGCGACACAAAACAGCAAATAATTAAAAAATTTAAATCATAAAATATGTCAAATTTGATGTTATTAAAGTGTGGTAATTTTCGATAGTACAATTTCTGTCTCAGCCTTACAATTAGTATCACATGACTTTTAGTACGCCACTTTTACACCAGACAAAGCGTGCTCTCGCCGTCGAAGCTACGGATTTTCGCTTCTTCTCTAGTTGTTTATTTTATGGTGCAAATGTATAACTGTGAATATCATCGAATTATTTTTATCGATTATTATTTTTTTCGTCCGGTTTTTTAATTTTTAATAGGAAAAATGATGAAAGAAGATAATGAGGCAATTTCATAGAAGTCACTAATGCAGTTTTTATGTTGATTTGTTAATAAATTTCATTATAATTAATTAATAATTTGTATTATGATTAAATAAAAACAATTAATAAAAAAGAACCAGAAATAAATGTAAAATAATTCATTAAATATATATTTATACTGCGGACATCAGTAATAAACCTCATGAGGCCCTTTACAGAAAAAGGTTGCCCACCCCTAGTCTAAATTCTGTGACTAAATTTGCTTGTTTTGCCTAAGCCTGCTTAAATTAAGTGCAGTTTTATTTCATATATTTATTTTTTCTCAAGTAATGAAGAACAGTGAAGCTATAAAGCATTTTCTTAGGCTCAACAATTAAGCAATGCAATGAAACATGTTCCTTTATTCAATGTGATACAATTGTATATTTTACAATGTTCATAGCTCAGTAGACAGCATTCTGGATTCACCACATGGAAATGCTGGGTTCGAATCCAGCTGTTGGTTCTTAAATTTTTCTCTTCCTAGGAGCTACTTACAGCCTACTTTGGCCCGGTGATAGCTAGTGTTGTCTGTAAAAAGAGAGAACACTGACTGAAGGCGAAATTACCTCAGTGAAGCGCCTTAAAATTGAAAAAAATACTTAACAGCCACTGCAATCTATCGTATAGTAAAATAATTAGTTGATCAAAAGTAGCGTTTCATCGTATTGCTGAAGAAGTCTATATAATCATGAAACTCACTCCATTGATCTTTATAATTTATTACTTCAGATAGTTGATAAAAGCCACAGCCTTATTATATATCGTGGTTAAATTACCTTCCTAATAATAAAACCTATTGAATAGTTTATTGAAAGAGTTATATTTAGGTTATAAACATAAGAAATATGGTATCCACCAAGACTTTATGGGATATACCAAGACTTTATGGGATATACCAATCAAATAATAATTTCTCTGCACATTAAAATACCGCTTGCAGGTATTTCTTTTCTTATCTTGGATCATAATTTTTTGGAATGAATTTACAATAAATTTTAAGTTGAATACAATCGCTTGACACAAATTGGTGAAAATAACTTTTTGCTGGAGATGAGATTACGAGAATAATTAATATGACTTTTCTGTGGTTATTAAATAATATTGACTACTTCCTGTAAGAAATAAGATGTAAAATGGTTTCCTGTGTGTTGACAAAAAAAAAAAAAAAATTAGTTTATTAAAATTTTATGACTGAGGATGAATTTAAAATGCTCAAGCTGGACAACAAACGCGCACAATTTATTTTTATGTCCTGTACAGGTTAACTGCCGATTGACTTCCGTTACCTCTCAATTTTTTAAATAATTTTATTCTTTGTCCCGGAAATTTCAATTTAGTTTTAGTCATTTGCCAAATTTCTTTTTTTGTCATTCAAGAAATTAATAGACTAAGATTTAGACGCACCATACGAGGGTCGTTTGAAAAGTCCGTGCAAAAATAAAAACTACTTAATTTTTTGGGGTAAACCTTTTTTATTTTTCAACATAGTCTCCTTTTAGGCTTATACACTTCGTCCAACGCTGCTCTAGTTTGTTGATCCCTACCGAATAATAGGATTTGTCCAAGTCTGAAAAATAGCCATTCGTTTCTGCAATCACCTCCTCGTTTGAATAAAATCTTTTTCCCCTCCAGCCATTTCTTCATATTGGGGAACAAATAGTAGTCCGAGGGAGCCAAGTCTGGAGAATAGGGGGGGATGTGAAACGAGTTGGAACACTATTTCCATTAATTTTGCGACCACAACTGCTGAGGTGTGAGCTGGTGCGTTGTCGTGATGGAAAAGGACTTTTTTTTTGTGGGCCAATCGTGGGCGTTTTTCTTGCAGCTCGGTTTTCAAACGGTCCAATAACGATGAATAATATGCACCTGTAATAGTTTTACCCTTTTCCAGATAGTCGATGAGGATTATTCCTTGCGAATCCCAAAAGACAGTCGCCATAATCTTTCCGGCCGAAGGAACGGAATTCGCCTTTTTTGGCGCAGATTCCCCCTTGGTAACCCATTGTTTAGATTGTTCTTTGGTCTCAGGAGTGTAGTGATGTATCCATGTTTCATCCACAGTGACGAAACGACGCTTAAAGTCCTGCGGATTCTTCTGGAACAGCTGCAAACCGTCCTTGCAACACTTCACACGATTTCCTTTTTGGTCAAGCATGAGCAATCGCGGCATCCATCTTGCGGATAGCTTTGTCATGTCCAAATGTTGATGCAAAATATTATGTACCCGTTCAATCGAGATGCCCACAGCACTAGCAATCTCACGCACCTTCACTCTTCTGTCATCCATCACCATATCATGGATTTTATCAATGATTTCTGGAGTAGTAACCTCAACAGCGCGTCCAGAACGTTCAGCATCACTTGTGCCCGCCCATATGGCCACTCCGAAAATTTTAAAACCACTTATAAACTGTTCTAATCGAAGGTGCAGAGTCACCATAATGTTTATCAAGCTTCTCTTTAGTCTCCTGAGGCGTTTTGCCTTTCATAAAGTAGTGTTTAATCAACACACGAAATTCTTTTTCGTCCATTTTTTGAAAATCACTCGACTTCCTCGATTCAAACGAATGCCAAACACAAAGAAATAGACCGATCTGGCTGAAACTTGGTGTGTGTTCTTTCAAGAGATGCTACTAACTAAACATAACCTCGATACGCGCCAGTGGTGCTATCTCTCTGACTTTGCACGGACTTTTCAAACGACCCTCGTATCTCAGATTAGTGAACAAAAGTTTCTAAAAGTGAGGAAGTTTTGAGAGATAATAAAGATAACTGCCAGTTATATCGCTTCCTCTTCAGTTTCAATCTCACTCAGTACGACTACTGAATCCGAGAATGCCCGTAGGACAAGTTTTGTTTTGTGAATAATCACATTCTGAGTGAAAAAGAAATTCTCAACAACTTCCTGCTCTTCAGTCACCGTTTACATCTTCATCAGATTTACTTATTGTGTACATTTAAATACAGATTTTAATTGCCTAATTAAATAAAAGAGAAAACCCCTAAAAAGTTAAATTAATCCTTACAAGTAATACGTAATGCACTTTAAATTTTATTTCTTTACGTGGCGGTAACATCTACTCTGTAATTAAGTGAGAATTTAAATTGCTATCGTTGCTAATATACAAAACACATAATAATATTCGGGTATACATCAATGTCTATAACTTTATCTAATATAATTTATAGATATTAGGTACTGAGAGAGTAGAAATGAACAGCATATAATTTGAGAATCTTAAAGATGTACACTTAAAACGTTATAATTAACTTCACTGATATAAAAATAGTTATGAATGAATTTTTTTTTTTTTTTTCAATTTATGGTGTAATTATACGTCTTATTATAATTAATTACGAAAAAATTAATAAATCAATTGAATAATAATTTGATAATATTTTTTAATTTCTTGTATGAAAAGGCACTTTCATTGATGAAGGGAGGCGAAAAATTGTACAATTGTTTCTTATCGCAATTCTTGCAACTTCAATTGAAACTTGTTTTGTTTCAGAAGTTAGGGTTTTTCTTAGACCTTTCTTTGTTTTTATCCTTGACTTTACAGCCCGTGAAGGGCTCTAGCATACGCAATTTGAAAAATTGAGGTTTCGAGGCGAATTAAGCTTTTGCAGGATAGGTTTTATCGATCCTTTGCCCAACTCCAGATATACAATGGGATCTTGGATTTAAAGGGTTTACATCCTTTGTGGCAAAAAGCTATCTCCAAATGAAGGTTAGGTGTGAATGTAGTGTTAAGGGAGTATTGCATCTCTACTGCACAGTGAGAGTGCATAATAAGTACTGCGCTAGGAAAACCCTTTGGGATTGCAACAGCTGCATGTAACAGCGACCCTCTGCGAGGTTGTTGATGCTTAAAAGATAGAAAATTGCGAGGCCATTGGCGTTATGATCGCCTAGGAGGTTGATCTGGAAGGTGACGAGAGGATAAATGGCGGACAAGAGTATTTTGGAATGAGGCTTCAAGTTCTGATGAATGTTTTTTTTAAAAGCGAGTTCGAGCAACTTGGTCTTACAAAATTGAATTTCTAAGTCTGTGTGGATGGTTAGAATTGAAATATGGAGCGTTAACGATAGTGAGAAAAATTTTAAACTGCACAAATTGAATTCTGTGAAGATTGAAGCGTTTCGTTGAACCCCATAGCAGTACATCCAGGCGGGTTTTAGTACAGAATTATAAATCTATCGTCTGTTATTAAGTGAAAGATTAAATAGTAGACTTTTAATTGGAATTAAAATGTGATTATTTTAAGATTTTGAGGAAATGGTCATAACTTTTATTTAGACCAAAGCTCTGCTTCAAAATTCTCTAATGAATTATGGGTAATGTCAACTTTTAATGTCCAGCGATGTTCACTATCTCTTACTATGCTGCGGAAGAGGAATCTATTATCATGTTCTCAAAATATTATAAATTAGTTTTCCCCAGTTTTGGGTTTTATGAATCCAAAAATTAGCTTTGCAAATTGATCTGAATGTAGATAGTGGTATAGTCAGCATAATTCGAACACTTAAAATTTGAAATTGAATTTAGTTAGTTCTCTACTATCGGGATTCGACCATAAATTTTACTCTTGATTTATCGTCGAGTAACAAAGAAGAATCTTGTAAAAAATTGATGTCTCTGGAGAAAGTGTGCTATAAAATGAGTTATAAAACTTTCTACATCTTTTATTGCAACTAGTAATAAAACTCAAATACTATTTTAAAATGAGGAGTTTTTACTTTCTTTAATAAATACTTATTTAGCCTTGGCTTTGAAAAAAGACCACCTGTTATCATAGATTTCAGTGTTTTCTCACTTGAATTCAATGCTACTAATTCTGGTATGGCATAAGGCAAGCGGTTTTCAGATACTTGCAACTTGAAGTTAGTATTGCTAGGTGGATTCAATCGCTGCTATTCAAGGCAGTCTCCTGAAGCAACGTATCAATCAGTAGGTAGGTGGACTAGGTTTCTATATTCACGGACTACGCGCCCAGAAGTATTTCTCCTTAAATAATTTTAATAAATCTTACCAAGAGCCGCAAGGATGATAGTGTAAACAAACTCTAAATATCATATGTATTCACAAATTATTATTTTATGATATTCAATAACATTTAAATGTTTTATATATTTATTTTCACATATTGCAAAGTAAATGAACAAATAAATAATAACTTAAGGAATGAAAAGGCGGCAGTCTTACAATATAAATCAAGTACTTTACTTTGATATTGTATAATTCCATTCAATTTCGAATCTATCACATTTGAAATTATTTTTGAAAAAATACCTTTAATAAATGGAATTTTCGTTTCAACAAAATTAAACTATGCAATATATTTTGGGCAAGCTGAAGAGCCACAAAATTTGGATAAAAGAGCCGCATGCGGCACGCGAGACGCGGGTTGCCGACCCCTGGCCTGAGTGAAAAATGAAATAGCCAACAAGTAGGCTAAATTGTTCTACCTGCTCTAAAAAAATAGCCCAGTTATTTACTTTATCATTCTGGAGAACCAGATTGGCTAACCGTGGATGTTACCACAGTTCAAAAAAGGTCAAAAACCTGTAGGCTATTCGGCTCACACTTCGCTCTAATACAAATTCTGTTTTTTTTCTATTCCTGCGAAATTTAGAAGAGTTAAGATTAAAATCAGAGCAGTTTTCTTTGTTTGGGTAGAAAACAATGCAGATATTCCGGCCATTTTATTTCCAGGCTTGCCAACATTAATAATGAAAACTATCGTGTATGCTAAAAGGAAAGGTTCCCGCTCAGGAAATCAGACGAAGTTGGGGTTTAAGACTTGCATAGTATATCTATTTTTGAATTGGCGGAGATTCCGAAAGGCACCATAAGATAACAAAAAATAATAAACAAAATGAGAGCAAGGTGTGAGTGAATTGAGCCAATATTGAGTTCACTATTTTACTCATGCATCCAATCAATCTGAAACATAATAAAGCTTCTAAGATCAATTAAATTTCAAGCCGAAGAAAGCTGTATTTAATACGAAAAAAAATCACTAAAATATGCATAGAAATTAACAATGCTAATTATTGTTGAAATTTATTAATATAAATGCACACCATTAAATTAAAAAAACACAGCTTTGTGTGAGATAGATTCTCATTAATTAAGGAAATGTAGCCCCCGTAGCGGAGGAAATAAAACAGCAAAAAAGACCATGTGAAATCCTCGCACATTAGTTTGCCATTATATATACGTATATAGATCGTTCTCACAAAGGCATTGTTATTCAAAAAATTAACAGCCATTTCCGGCACCTAGAAAGTGGACCTTCCAAAAGTTCATTTACTCAATGTACTGTTTCTTCTTCGCTAGTAAATTGATATAATAACGTTTAAATTTTTTTACTTCCTCTTAATACTGGCAAGAGCAGTATTAAGAAGTGAGAATACATTTTCTTTTTTAAGAGTATTTTTTGTCCAAAACTCGGATACTCCGAGGGAAAAACCAAAGAGTTTCTGAACTCTAAAAGAGGTTTTTAGAATACGATCTAGATACACTAGCGCTAGATAACAATAATATTGAGACTACAACATTCTGACTAACTGAGAGGGGTGAAGTTACTCCAGCGGTAACACTCTCTAAGCCATCTCCAGGATTAACTACTCATATCAGAAGATAGCAAGACCACTGGCGTTTTTAATCGCCTAGGAGGATTATCTGGAATGTGAGGAGATGATAAATGGAGGACAAAAGGATTGAAATGAGGCTGGTGAGTTCTCATAAAAGTTTTTATAGCGATTTTGAGCAACCTCTGGACTTACAAAATTGAATTTTGAAGTCTGTGTGGATAGTTAGATTTGAAACATAAAAAAATAGTGTGGTAAATTTTTGACTTTGAATTCTTTGAAGACTAGAAGCGTAGAATATAATACAATCCAGGTGGGTTTTAGTACAGAGGTTTGTACGAGGGTCGTTTGAAAAGTCCGTGCAAAGTCAGAGAGATAACACCACTGGCGCGTATCGAGATTATGTTTAGTTAGTAGCATCTCTTGGAAGAACACACACCAAGTTTCAGCAAGATCGGTCTATTTCTTTGTGTTTGGCGTTCGTTTGAATCGAGGAAGTCGAGTGATTTTCAAAAAATTGATGAAAAAGAATTTCGTGTGTTGATTAAGCACTACTTTATGAAAGGCAAAACGCCTCAGGAGACTAAAGAGAAGCTTGATAAACATTATGGTGACTCTGTACCTTCGATTAGAACAGTTTATAAGTGGTTTAAAAATTTTCGGAGTGGCCATATGGGCACAAGTGACGCTGAACGTTCTGGACGCCCTGTTGAGGTTACTACTCCAGAAATCATTGATAAAATCCATGATATGGTGATGGATGGCAGAAGAGTGAAAGTGCGCGAGATTGCTAGTGCTGTGGGCATCTCGAATGAACGGGTACATAATATTTTGCATCAACATTTGGACATGATAAAGCTATCCGCAAGATGGGTGCCGCGATTGCTCACGCTTGACCAAAAAAGAAATCGTGTGGAGTGTTGCAAGGATGGTTTGCAGCTGTTCCAGAAGAATCCGCAGGACTTTAAGCGTCGTTTCGTCACTGTGGATGAAACATAGATACATCACTACACTCCTGAGACCAAAAAACAATCTAAACAATGGGTTACCAAGGGGGAATCTGCGCCAAAAAAGGCGAAGACCGTTCCTTCGACCGGAAAGATTATGGCGACTGTCTTTTGGGATTCGCAAGGAATAATCCTCATCGACTATCTGGAAAAGGGTAAAACTATTACAGGTGCATATTATTCATCGTTATTGGACCGTTTGAAAACCGAGCTGCAAGAAAAACGCCCACGATTGGCCCACAAAAAAGTCCTTTTCCATCACGACAACGCACCAGCTCACACCTCAGCAGTTGTGGTCGCAAAATTAATGGAAATAGGGTTCCAACTCGTTTCACATCCCCCCTATTCTCCAGACTTGGCTCCCTCGGACTACTATTGGTTCCCCAATATGAAGAAATGGCTGGAGGGGAAAAAGATTTTATTCAAACGAGGAGGTGATTGCAGAAACGAATGGCTATTTTTCAGACTTGGACAAATCCTATTATTCGGAAGGGATCAACAAACTAGAGCAGCGTTGTACGAAGTGTATAAGCCTAAAAGGAGACTATGTTGAAAAATAAAAAAGGTTTACCCCAAAAAATTAAGTAGTTTTTATTTTTGCACGGACTTTTCAAACGACCCTCGTATTAGTGGTTTGTTATTAGGTGAAAGATTAGATCCGTTGGTCTGGTAGTCTCTTAAGTAGTCGATAGTGTCTGTGAACAACTTCAGTTCGTTTAAGTCGAGTGTGCGAATTCCAAGTCAGGGAAATAACTTAGAATAAAACATTTCAGTTCCCACAATCTATAATACTAATTTGAATATCCTATTGTAAACTTAACTATAAATATAGCCAATCGTAAAGTAATTATTATTTTTTTCTATGAAACAACATTCCTTAGATATTTTTTTCTAAAGAACTTCATTTCATAAAGTGAGTAATAATAGTTAAATTGCTTTTAGAAAACCAAAAAAATAAAACAAAAAACAAGATTTTGATAAAATGAAGGACAATAAATAAAAAAATATTATTTCATTCATAATTTCAAATAAAAATATTGTTAATAAAAAAGATAAAACGCAGTTTAATTTGATGGCCAATAAATTTGGTTTTGCTAATTGGTAAATACGTTTTCTTTAAAAAAATTCTTGTAGCGTTTAATTACTGCTATAAAATATTAAATATTCTTATTGCAGATTTATTTAATTTGGAAGGGAAGATGTACTGAAGAATATAGGTAATCTCTATTTGAAATTTATAGATTTCATTTTAAAGGGATTCCTCTTTTTAAGGGCGCCTTTGCCTTAAATTTAAGGTTAATTTTTTTTTTCTAAATAAGCATTTTTTAACAGAATTTTAAGAACGTAAAGCAGGATCCAATCTGGAGTTCTAGTGGGTATAGATATTAAAGGTCACATTGTGCGGTCAGATGCCCTCTTTCCCCAACCGAAAAAAAATTCAAGTTGTTAGTTTTAAGGGACTGGTTCCTCATCAACAACATCGGACATTTTTAATTTTCCTTCCTAAACATTTTGTCCACTCTACATTGAGGAACATCTAAAAAGTTCCACATGGAAGTGAGAATTAGATTCTACTTTCCCAAGGCTTATCTGTAGATCCATTTAGATCCATGGCGAATCAACAAACTCGGAAAATCGGGACCATATCTTTATTCCTAAGGCTCTTCACTTCCCAATTTAAGGCAGTTTTCATCCGCAGGAAGTTGTGGTAATCCGTGCCGGAGGCCAGCAAAATGTCTGGATTTTTCTTGTTTTATGTATAACATAAAAATTGGGAAAAACAGACAGAAATTGGTTCATGGCGCAACTTCAAAAATCCACATTAACCTTTATCTTGTTATTTATGAGTTCTATTTTTTTGATATGTAACTTAAAAATAAATGAACAAGAAAAATATCTTTGTTGATAATTCATGTTTATCTCAAATTCCTCTTATTCCGATCCTCTTATCGCTACACGAACTCTACAAACACACTTCAACCACTTACAGGACTGGCTTTTCAAATGGAGAATCAAAACTAACGTTACGAAGTCATAGTTTACAGTATTTACTCTCAGACGGAAGATCCTACCTCCCATCATCTTGAACCAAACTCCTATACCAACTGTGGACAAAGTACGCTACCTTGGACTGCACCTAGACAAAAGGTTGACATGAAATCCCCATACTAGACTGAAAAGACAAGAAACTAACCCAATGCTACAAAACTTCTCGCCAGACTACTTGGCAAACGTTCGAAACTTAACCTAGACTCTTATATCTACTGTTACTGCGACCTATTTGGTCATACGGCATCGAAGTATTGGGGGATCGACTAAGCGTTCCAACTCAAAACGCCTCCAGACATTACAGTAAAAAATATTTCGAAAACTTCTTAACGCTCCGTTCTGTGTATCTAACCTCACAATATCCATAATGAACTCAAAATCCCTTTTATTATAGATCTTGCTAAGACTCGTTTTCTCAAAATTTCATTCCACTCTACAGCAGCTCATCCTAACCCTCTCATAGAGCGCCTATCTTCCTCCACATTACCAGGTAATCCTCTAAGGAGATTGAAGAGAAGATGGCCTCGTGATCTTCTCTTATCGTGAGAGCAGTATAGCAAAGCCCACTACTGGAGTGACACCACTGGGTGCCTTCTCCATTCATTTTTTCTTTTACCATATTTGCTTGTTGCAACAACTGTTGCAGTGGTAAATTACAATAAAAGATTTTTAAAAAAAGTTCAAATTTGATATTTAGTTACCACCATTTAACCGGACAATAAGCTCGAGATGAACCGTCCGCCATTGCCACTTACTTGAATCAATCTTTTCATATTATGTTTTAGGTTTTTTCGAAAACGATTTTTTAAATAATTTTTTTGTTAAACTTATTGCACCAATTGTTCGAACTATACCTTTTACCTAAAACATTTTCTTTTCAAAATTCATTTAAGGGCACTTTTTGAGGAGGAGTGAGAAACATTTTCTAACAGTATCTCATTATTTCTTCATCTTCATTTCATTTCCTTCTCGCAGTTATTAAATTTCATCGCTCCCAAGTCCGACATTTAAGAAAAGTCGAATAAACAAAAAAATGTTTACTTTTGTTTTTTGCCAAACAAATAAGAATTTATTTAAACCAAATAAAATAGCAAATTGAACAAACAGTTTAACTAAAAAAATAGATGTTTCTAGTAAAACGAATTGTGTATCTTTGTGCATTTCAGTGTGTACTAAATCTTCAAAGTTGAATAAACTCGTTAGCCATTTCCAAATATAGAAACTACAGTTACTGTAACTATGTTACAGTTGAGCTATATACTCGTATGTATAGACAGAAGTATATATATTTGTTTTCTAAAAATTAGATATTGGGATCAAAGGTTTTATGTAACATTCCCTTACTGTTAGAAAGGGTAAGAATGTTGCAAATTTTGGAAATTATCTGCCCAATAAAAATACAATTTGAAATCTCCAGAATCCTAAAACTTCTTTTTAGAAAATTGTCTGCGTGGGCTACGATCTGCGTAATTTATTCTTTAGATTACCCACAGTTCTGACAGCGGAATGGGAAGCTCTTTTGTTGACCAAAATCATCAACAAAATTTACATTCTTATTTCATTATTTATTCGAGATTTTATCTATTATTTGGTTAAAACTTCCATATATTTTAGTATTGGATAAAAGCTGAAGTAATCATTTCATATCTACCTTTAAAAAGAACAACATTTGTTGTTTGAAATGGCCGTTTTTGCTCATTTTTAGTACTTTTTCCCCGAAATCTGATTAGATCTGGGTTGTTGCAAAAAAAAAAAATTACAGTTATAAAGGAGGATTTGTCGTATATTTTACAGAAAATTTTGGAATTTTATCTTTTATAGAAGAGGAGAAAAAAATTGTCAAAGTTGGGTGTTTTTCAACGTTACGCTTTTTCGTGCACTTTTTTGATGATCAACCTAATACAAGTGCCACTACCGAACACTTTTAATTAACACGTTAAGTAGAATAAACTGAACTGTAATCTTACACAGAATATCAACCTCGCTTTTGGTTATATAGCAATATTCTCTTGGGAAAAAAAGGACATTTTTTAAGAATTTTGTACTAATTTTGTAAATAACTGTACTACAGATTTCTCATGTTAACCATTAAATAAACTTTCAAGTTAAATTCGGCAATCAAAGGAGTTACCCGAAATACATTTTTGTATTGGGTCTCTAACAGTTCAGGTATGTGGCACTTCTTATGCCACCAAGAAAATGGTACCAGTATTAGGTTACTCGTCAAATATGCGGATAATGTAATTCAAATATCCGGAGTTTGAATTAGTAACTTTAAATTAGTAGGTCGTGTGAGGGATGCCAATTTTTTGGTTAATTTCTAAATGGATTTCTGTAAAATTGTAATTGAATTGCGGTTAGGGAAAATATACCTAGGGTTATAAAACCGTTATTTTGTGTTAAGCGTCTGTTATATGCAAATCATTATTAGACCATGGCGGATTTGTAGAGGAACAGCTCAGCAATCTTTTTTATCTTTCAATAGAGTAGATCAGAATAGTTTCAATAGAGTAGATAGAATAGAGGGGAGGGATTAGCTATGTGGTTAGCGTACTCGATTCCCACGCGGAGGTCCCGGGTTCGAATCCAGCTGCTAACCCTTAGATTTTCTCTTCCTAGGAGCTTCTTACAGCACACTGTCCGGTGATGGACAGTATTGTCTGTAACGAGAGAACACTGTCCGGAGGCCGGCAGTGCACTGAAAAAAGCTCCGAGCGCCAATAACCTTAGATGTTGACGCGCCTTAAATAATAATAATAATAAAAAAAAAAAATAAATAAAGTAATCAACATCCTCCTAAACATTTTCCACTTACGCTTACATTATTAACATAAATCAGAGAATACTAACTACATCAGAAAAATCTCGATTACTTCTGTATTTTTGATTAATTTTGTTTATTGCAAATTATAATAATTCATCAAATACCTACGAGAGAAAAATTGTTTAAAAATTTTTAAAATGCATTTTAATATGAAATAATTGACATTGAAAAACTGACGAATCCAAATGGAGAATTGAAGATGCAAAATGTGGGCGGTTTGTGGGGCCAATAGGAAGCCATGTTAGTAACAGGTGGCCACGCCCACATCAAAAAGGCCCCACCTATACTAATGAAATCTGCAGTAAAATGGTGATCTATATTTTAGTTTTTCTTTTAGAATTTTATAGTTTCTTTTACTATTTGCGGCTGGAAGTAATGCAATAATGTCATTTGTGGTTAACAGTTCTTTCATAATTTATTTTCTTTAGTTCATTTATTTGGGGTTTGTAAAATAAGATTTTTCACAAAGAAAATATGTAAAAGGGTCAAGATTTTGTCTAAAAAGATTTTTTTTTTTTTTTTTTTTTTTTTTTTTGGCACTACAGCCCTTGAAGGGCCTTGACCTCCTTAGTAATTTGCCTCCAGCTCACTCTATCTGTGGCCTTTCTTCTCCAATTCCTCACACCAAGCCTTCTGAGGTCTCCTTCCACATCCTCCAACCATCTCTTTCTAGGTCCTCCCACTTTCCTCCTTCCTTCTGGCCAATTCCGGAAAAGCTTTTTCAGTGCTCGATCCTCGTCCATTCTTTCCAAATGTCCCAGCCATGCCAATCTTTTGCTCCTTACCTCGGCAACCAAATCCGGCGATGCAAACAATTCTTTCAGCTCCGTGTTACTTTTTATCTTCCACGAGCCATTTATAAGATTTGGCCCGTAAATCTTACGTAACACACGCCTTTCCCACACAAGAAGTTGATTGCTCTCCTCTCATTCAGTATCCAAGTTTCCGAAGCATACAGAACTATCGGTCGGATAACTGTCTTGTAGACGTTTATTTTATGTTTTCGAGAGACATTTCTGGATTTAAGGATCTTGTTTAGAGCAAACGTGCAACTACTTCCGGCCGCCAACCTCTCTTTAATTTCTTTTCTGACGTCCATTTCTCTAGTGAAGATGGCACCCAAGTATTTAAAAGCTTGTACATTTTCAAACGCTTTTCCGCTTAACATCACAGAAGGAGCGTTGCAGATTCGGTTATCGTTCCTAGAGCATAGCATATACTTGGTCTTGTCAGTATTAATGGACAGACCCACAGCCTTGGCATTGTTTTCCAATTGATCATAGCACTCCTCCAGAGCCCTTAAGGTTCTTCCTAAAAGTACTATGTCATCTGCGTAAGCCAGGTACTGCCTTGACCTATTAAATATCGTTCCGTTTGGGTTTGTCTCAATATCTCTGACAACTTTCTCCAAGGAGAGGTAAAATAGGATTGTGGAGAGGACGTCACCTTGCCTAAGACCTCTGTTTATCTCAAACTCTTGAGAGTAATCCCCTTTAATTCTGACTTTTGCAGTTGTTTTTAAGAGGCACATGTTAACGAGCCGGATTAATTTATCTGGGATGGCAAACTCTTTCATAGTTTGTAAAACTTTATCCCTGTAAAGGCTGTCATATGCTTGCCTGAAGTCCACAAATAAATGGATGTCTAAAAAGATAAAAAACCATAATTTAAAAGATTAAAAATTATATAGTTGAAAATAAGATCGATTCAAATTAATATACATTTTATTCAATTATTCTGAGGAAGTCGATGACATGAGTACCAGGTTAGTTCATCTATTTCTCTTCAGTTGGTTCTTAACTATTTATTATTAATCTTGAGGTAACAGTTATGCGTCTGGAGCAGGGGTCGGCAACCCGCGGCTCTTTCATCCAAATTTTGTGGCTCTTCAGCCTGTCCAAAATAACATTGTATATTTCAATTTTATTGGAACAAATGAAAATTTCATTTATTAAAGTAAAGATATTTTTTCAAAAAGAATTTTAAATTAGATTTGGATTGAAATTGAATAGAATTATATTAAAATAAAGTACGTAATTATAAAAGACTGCCGCCATTTTCATTCAAATACAGGTTTAGTTATTATTTATTCGTTTATTTACTATAAATATTTGAAAATAAATATATAAAATTGTCAAAGTTGGGTGTTTTTAAACGTTACGCTTTTTCGCGCAGTTTTTGACGACCAACCCTTACACAACTGTACTGCCGGACAGTTTTAAAGCATTTAAATGTTAATGAATATCATAAAATAATAATTTGTGAATACCAATGATCTACAGAGTCTTTTACACTATCATCCTTGCGGCTCTTGGTGAGCTTTTTAAAATTATTTAAGAAGAAATGGCTCTCTACTTAAAATAGGGTTGCCGACCCCTGGTCTGGAGGAATAAGACAAAAAAAAAACCAGATCTAGTTGTACCAAATTTTGTTGGTTAACAGAAAAAATAAATCCGTTAATGTTTTAGGAATTCGTTTACGTCATAATTAGATATATATTACTAATTAGCAGATTTATGCTAAGTGGAGCATTTTGAAAGAAATTGATACAAATTCAATGAGTCACTCACAAGTTTATCTAGGATCCCAGGTGAATTCTAAGAACGATATTTCTGCAGAAATAGCAAGTAGGATCGTAGCAGCAAATAAGTGCTATTTCGGCCTAAAACGGGAGTTAGGTACCCGCTTTGCTTCCAGGAAGACTAAATTCGTACTCTACAAAACTATAATCCGTCCCGTCCTTACCTACTGCTCAGAAGCATGGTGTCTCACCAGAGCGGATGAGAATAAATTGTTAGTGTTCGAGCGCAAAATTCTCCGACGCATCTACGGACCAGTTCGTTCCGACAATGGCGAATGGAGAAGGCGGACGAAAGCAGAGTTAGCCACCCTCTACAAGGAGATAGATACTTG
The DNA here is from genome assembly GCF_049639745.1 of Rhodnius prolixus. Taxonomy (NCBI): domain Eukaryota; kingdom Metazoa; phylum Arthropoda; class Insecta; order Hemiptera; family Reduviidae; genus Rhodnius; species Rhodnius prolixus. The sequence continues at coordinate 14,940,018 of NW_027411604.1, read as the reverse complement.
TTAAATGGATCAAGTTGGGTCGGCTTAGATGGGCAGGACACGTGGCCAGAATGAACAATGATGAACTGCCTAAGAAGTTGATGCTGGCGCGACCTGATAGAGTTAGCCGGGTAGGCAGGCCCAGGCTACGATGGGAGGGCTGCGTTAGTGAAGATTGTCGAGCCATTCTGCGGGTAGCTAATTGGAGGACGGCTGCACAAGGGAGACAATCATGGACGAGACTGATTGAGGAGGCCAGGACTCAGCAATGAGTTGTAGCGCCCATGATGATGACTCACAAGTTAAGTGCAGTTAACATTCTAGAGAATATTGATAAGAATTAATTGACATTTACAATTTAGAGATTGAAAAAATGTTATCATTTATAATCTTGAGCCTAGCAGAAACAGAAAGGTCTAGTGAGTAGTCACAGCCTAACTTTTTGTCTAAGAAAATAAAAAAAACGTAGGAATTTTAAATACTTAATTTTGTAGCCAGTTTGAAGTTTTTACCCGTTAAGTTGAAACAAGACAATTACTCTTAGCAACACGCAACAACCTCCAGACAGTATTTACCGACCTCTTATTTACCTTGTCCACCCACAGGGCAACTAAAACTGCCCTTTTCCCTCTGTCTTCAACAGGAAATTCTTCTAGTTATAATCTTCGAGTACTTCTTATTTACTTGGAGCATTCATGTAAAGTGTTACCTGTAATACAACAAAAATAAAATAAAAATAATTTCAATCTTTTACATACACCTTTATACAAACATGCTATTGAATCTAATTGTAATGATTAACAATTTTTTTTAGTTCTATTTTTGTTTTTGAAAAATCCTTTGAGAAGTTGTCAAGATGGTTGAAGAGTAAACAACAAGAGGGACCGAAACTTCTACACTTTTCAAAACAGATTGTATTATAATAGGTTATTTGTTTTATTTTTTCTTCTATTATTATTACAGTGAAGTACCCACTAAATAAAGTCACGAACAGCGGCAAAGCTCAATAAAACGGTGACCATTTCTTTAAAAGAAAAACAAATAAATAACAGACTTTTATAAACATCTCAATATTCTAAATATCTTGTTCATTTGATATGTCAATTTAATAATTATTATTAACCAGACTTGGACAAACAAACTTCGTGCTGGAATTTTACTAGATAAACTGTTTTCTAATTTCTCACCTTGTCTTGTTTCAATTCCATTGGTTAAAATAAGAAAAGTTTGTAAAAATAGTTATAAATATTCAGAAGGCAGCTTCACGTACAGATGAGAACGACCTGTATTTACTTTTCAAGATATGTTCGTGCTTACTAGACCGTAGATGAAGACATCAACTTTTTTTTTGTTTCTTTCTTTGTTTAAACTTCTACCAAATGAGGCGTTACGCTAGATCGTTTAGAACTATTATTCCCTGCTGACTTTAACCGAAATGACCTTACCGAATCTTACAGCTTTATCTGATTTCCGATCATGAATAAGTATCAGGCCACCCACGAAATTTTGTTCTGGAATTATTGCATAATAAAAAAAGAAAAAAGATACGTTCAATGTGCAAAGGTAGCCATTTTAGGTATGGCCATAATGGGGGCCGTTTTTTTTCGTTTTTGAAAAATTGTTTTAAATTCGATACTTGGTTTTTACGTATTTTTGTGTGCTAAATCCAAATATGAACTCCATTTTCTACCATCACGTAAGAATTTTTCACAAAATCGCTTCACATTTCACACAAAATTTGTGAAAAAGCAATAGTATTTAAAATTAGATTTTATTTGCAAGTGATGTGACAAGTAAAATTCCTTTATAAAGCAATTAAATATAATGAAAATACTCAGTAAAATACTACTTAATTCTTTAAAAGTCCTTTTAGAATCTTTTCCTTTACATTTCCACGCTCCTTTTGGTGCTTTGTCTTCGGTGGTCTCGAAGCAGGTCGTCCCTTTTCAACATCCAACAGTAGTCAGCTATCATGCTTACATTCTATATTCCTTGGTATCTCCTCTCCATTTCTTTTATATCTTAGTGGAATCTTTCCCCCTGCTCCTCACTTACTGCACCAAGATTTGCAGGGAAGTAGTCAAGGTGCGAATGTAAAAAATGCACCTTTAAACTCATGTTACAGCCTAAATTTTTCTAACATATTCCTTTACAATATTTTTATAAACTTTATCTTTTTTGTTGCCAAGAAACTTAGTGAAGGCTTTACCTTCCTTGAAGGCTTTCCATGCTTGTTTTTCTGCTTCCTCCATTTTAAATACAAAAATTTTCTTTGTTATTTTTTAACCATAAAGTTACCACAAATATAACAAAAAGAGTCAGGCGTATTGGCACAACCTCTTGAAGCCATTGCAATTTAATTTAACACTTGTACAACAAATAAATCAATAAAATTTTGGTGGTGGGAGGGAGACGCGCAGTAACAGGATCAGACATGTCTTGACGTGACAGAGGTTGTATTTACAGTTGTGTTATAAATTTACCATTGCTTTTAACTTCTTTATCAGTATAATTCACAATACTTTATTCAGAGTATTACTTTCTTACATCATCACGACTAAAAATACTAATTATTATTCATTTAAATAATAGTTTTACAAAATAATCCTTCACAATATGCCAACACCTGTAGTATACAAAAAAATCCGAAATTGTGGAAAAACCTTACGTGATGGAATTTTTTAAATATTTTTCCCATTTTCAGCACCAAAAAATCTATTGAAATCACACAATAGATTCCAGACAATTTTTTTCATCGCAGGCTATCTGCTACAAATATGGAACGCAAGTAAATACCTAAATTTTGTAATTTATCAAATATTAAGAACAAGAACAAATAAGTTTCAATAAAGAAGATAAAAATGGTGATTGAAAGATTATCCAATAACTTAAACTGGGGATAATTAACTGCAAAACTTTGTTTAAACTAACTAATGTTTTAAAAGTTAACGCAGATAAATTGTAAAATCGTGAGAATATACGCCATATTGTGTTGTTCCCTGCTATGAATTTCTAGTCCAGTAAATCCATTTACTGAACTCTTCAATCATGTCCAAACGTTCCTGTATCCACAACGTTTCTCCATCTTTAATGGATTCACTTTCCTTTTAAAAAGCTCACGTACAAGTAAGCTGCGCTTACCGTCAGTGCTTACAGTTTGACGAGTATTTTATTCATCAATTAAATCACCATTGAATAAATATTTATCGTTTTTTTTTTGAAAATTATGTAAGTAAAACGAGTAGTGATTTTGTAATCTCTTTAACAAAAACTTACAGTTTAAAATGTTAAGTATAAGGGTTGATTAAACGCCAAAAGTTACACAAATCAGCAAGTACCCAACATTTCATTAATACTTCATTGATATTATTTAAGTAGTTTTACTGCATTAACTAGCCATTAATATTTTTTAGAATTTATTAGATGTCACAGATCCTCATGCTGGCCACTTCACTTATAACTATTTTTTTGTGAAAATAATAATAAAATGTATATTTCTCATCGTAACTAAATAGAAGCCTACTTTAACTCTTCCAAATTATTTTGCTGATTTATCTCTATTATGCCCTTTATTCTGGGTAATCACATACACATGCACATTAAAATGAGAAAAAACAAAGGTAGTTCTGATTACTATTTAAATTTGAATCACGAAGTTAGAACAAAATTTGAATCTTCAATTCGTCTAACAGAAAGTATTTGAGAGTACAAATAACACACTGTTAATAACAAGTAAATTATTCATTTTTCAGTTGTAATTTAATGTAGTCCCTTTAATTGAGTACTTGCAGTAAAATACTTTAATAATTAACTGTCCTAATATCTATTTTTATATTCCATATATACATACAACATTGTGGGAAGAACACCTAGATTAAGAATGTAGTTGAAGAAAACTATATTATTTAATATTAACCCAAATTATTACCTGTTATTTTTAAAGTTTGACTATTGCCTAAAGTAACAATCACTTTAATCGAAGAATGAATTTAAATCGACGATTTTTATTTAAATATTGAATAAATATTTATCGTTTTTTTTCATCATGAAAATTATGTAAGTAAAACGAGTAGTGATTATATTTGTAATTAAATATTTTTTTTTTTTGTCCAAAGGGAAATCAAAATATTTTCTTATTAAAAATATTTGACGCATAAAATGACGTATGATTTGAAAGTTAATTTCCGTTTTCAGGAAATATTTAGTCCACTTTCCCACCAAAAACAATGAGGAATCTTCTCAAGGTAATTATTTTGGTCATGTTTTAATTTATACATTCTTTTATGGGAAGGTACATTATCCATATTGTATTATACACAACGAGGGTCGTTTGAAAAGTCCGTGCAAAGTCAGAGAGATAGCACCACTGGCGCGTATCGAGGTTATGTTTAGTTAGTAGCATCTCTTGGAAGAACACACACCAAGTTTCAGCCAGATCGGTCTATTTCTTTGTGTTTGGCATTCGTTTGAATCGAGGAAGTCGAGTGATTTTCAAAAAATGGACGAAAAAGAATTTCGTGTGTTGATTAAACACTACTTTATGAAAGGCGAAACGCCTCAGGAGACTAAAGAGAAGCTTGATAAACATTATGGTGACTCTGCACCTTCGATTAGAACAGTTTATAAGTGGTTTCAAAATTTTCGGAGTGGCCATATGGGCGGGCACAAGTGACGCTGAACGTTCTGGACGCCCTGTTGAGGTTACTACTCCAGAAATCATTGATAAAATCCATGATATGGTGATGGATGACAGAAGAGTGAAGGTGCGTGAGATTGCTAGTGCTGTGGGCATCTCGAATGAACGGGTACATAATATTTTGCATCAACATTTGGACATGACAAAGCTATCCGCAAGATGGGTGTCGCGATTGCTCACGCTTGACCAAAAACGAAATCGTGTGAAGTGTTGCAAGGACGGTTTGCAGCTGTTCCAGAAGAATCCGCAGGACTTAAGCGTCGTTTCGTCACTGTGGATGAAAGTGATGGATACATCACTATACTCCTGAGACCAAAGAACAATCTAAACAATGGGTTACCAAGGGGGAATCTGCGCCAAAAAAGGCGAAGACCGTTCCTTCGGCCGGAAAGATTATGGCGACTGTCTTTTGGGATTCGCAAGGAATAATCCTCATCGACTATCTGGAAAAGGGTAAAACTATTACAGGTGCATATTATTCATCGTTATTGGACTGTTTGAAAACCGAGCTGCAAGAAAAACGCCCACGATTGGCCCACAAAAAAGTCCTTTTCCATCACGACAACGCACCAGCTCACACCTCAGCAGTTGTGGTCGCAAAATTAATGGAAATAGGGTTCCAACTCGTTTCACATCCCACCTATTCTCCAGACTTGGCTCCCTCGGACTACTATTTCTTCCCCAATATGAAGAAATGGCTGGCGGGAAAAAGATTTTATTCAAACGAGGAGGTGATTGCAGAAACGAATGGCTATTTTTCAGACTTGGACAAATCCTATTATTCGGAAGGGATCAACAAACTAGAGCAGCGTTGGACGAAGTGTATAAGCCTAAAAGGAGACTATGGTGAAAAATAAAAAAGGTTTACCCCAAAAAATTAAGTAGTTTTTATTTTTGCACGGACTTTTCAAACGACCCTCGTAGAATTTAAAAGCAAATTGATCTTCACTAACTAACTAACCTAAAACTCAAATCGATTGTGTGTTTGTTCATTGAAAATTTTGAGAGAAATATTACTTTTTCTAATTGCACTTATTAATTATTGTGAACATATAATGGGATTACATAGAGAGAAGGTAAATACTCTCCCATAGCTCTCACTCAATTTTGCCGTTTACGCTGATGACGTGGCTTTATACACGGCATTTTGGTGAATCGTAACTATCACTGACAGATTTATTTTTTGCAATGGACAAACTTATTAAATATTGCACTAGATGGTAAATAAAAATGAAACCATGATAAGACTAACGCCATACTCTTTACTGAAAGCAGACCTCTTCTCAATAGACAAATTAGACACAACAAATACTCTGATCCAGTGGTCTAATCACCTCTAGTATCTCGTCTTAACTCTGGACAAGAAACTGATCTCCTTTAGTCCCGTTCAGGACACCGGTATACTGTCTACAAGACCACCATTTCCTTTACTCTTACGAGACTCGAAGATGACCGTATTCTGGACAAACTCCTACTCCACAAAGTGAGGTCATCAGGCCGATGTTACTCTACGCCTACTCCGCCTGGAGCCTGACCTCTTTTAGTAACACATCAAGAAACTCCAGGACAACACAGAACAAATTTCACGGTCTTTCGACAGACTTTACTCGACACTACTAGAATCGTTACCTCTACCACGAATTGGCCATCTATGATCCTTCCATCTTCTACGAACACAAAAGAATCAAAACATATCTTGCTCTATCTTTCCCCTGTAGCTGCAGGTTTTTCACTTTTTTCCCTCTTGTTACTTCTAAAACGTCCCTAAACCATACAAGAAGATTGTAAATCGCTTTCTGCAGAAGTGAGTGAATCTGAAGATGCAGAAGTTACACTGTTTACTCTCTTTTGTTGTCAGAGAGAAGATCACATGGCCACTGTCTTTTAAGACGCCAAGGTTTATCTCAAAAGTTTTTGGAAGTTAGGTATGGGATAAGTTCATAGGTATGATTAAAACTGTCCGGTAGACTCAAAAAAACTGTACGAAAAAGCTTAACGTTGAAAAATACCTAACTTTAACAAATTTTGTTTTTCTCATTTTTCATAAAAGATGAAATTCCCAAATTTGTCTTAAAATATAGGACATATTTTCGTCTATAAAGTGCCATTTTGGGCAACATCAAAGATCAAATATGTTTTGAGAAAAGCGTATCCAAAAAAACCAGATCGACCTTTGCTAAACACATATTAAACTGCTTTTACAATGATAAATAATACAAATAATAATTTTCATAAAATAATGCTATTTTAAAACAGCTAACTGAAAATATATTTCAATAACAACAAACCTTACACACTAAATCATAGAAACGATTGCATAATATTAACCTGACCAGACTGCATTTCGTTCAACATGTACTAGAGCCAAACACCTGTGCACTTTATAGCTATTTTAGTTCAATATATTTATTTTAAATTTTAAAAATTATCTAAGAGCACATTTAAATTTAAGTAAATTCACATTTCAGTACTAAAATTTAGAGTAATATCTGAAACAATGTCATTGTTCTTAAGGAAATGTTTACTTCCTTTGTTAGCTGTAAGAGCGAAAATCGGAGTGCACATCTCTTCCGTCAATCTCTTCATCCCAGAGCGAATCCAAGAGCAACATTGTGTAGTCCGAAGGTCCTCAGTTGCCTGAATAATCTTCTTCTTCTTACATACCTTTTCTTTTTCTACAGCTCTGGTCGGTGAAGATTTCTTTCTAATACAGCTTGTACCAACCGCACTTATCCGACCCTAACTCTCGACAGTACTTTTTGGAAAAGATATTGGGCGAACCACGTCCTAACATTTCATTCAGCCACCTCTTTCTCTTCAATTGTCGACCGAGGTCTCACATACACTGTCCTGGTGGTGCGTGAAGAGTTCATCCAGAGCAGATATTCCTACCATCTTAATCTAATTTCTTAAGTCTCTTTCTCTGGATGTTATCGTTGGTTCCTAACACTGGCTCTTACGGTTTTTCCTTATCTCAGGGCTTTATTCTACGCTTAAAAATCACTTTAGTCAAAGACACTTGGTTTTAAAGTCCCTAAATGTTTAATAAATGTGTTTAAAATAGTTTTAGCCTGTGGGAAAGTCTGGGTAGAATTGATCTATGATTGTCAACTGTACTAAACGCTATAGTTTATTTGAATTAGACGATGTCGAAATTGATTATTGGTTAAATTATGACTACATAAAGCTCATTACAATATTTACCAACTGTAATCAAAAATAAATAAGTAAAATAACTATTCCCTTTGCGTCATTACACGTATGTTTTAATTATTGGAAACGTCAGAAATATTAAATGTATTAAAGGCTATCATTAATAAATAATTTAAGTGAATTATTTTCAGAAAATAATCTCTCTTTTTTTATTAACAGTGGGTGGTCCTGGAAAAAACTCTAAAAATATAAAACTAGTAATTAATATTTTAATTGAGACAATTAATCGGTTAAGATTTGTTTAAAAAGCAATAGCTTAGTTTTAAGTTGAATTCTGAGCTTCAATTAAAGGTTATTTCATATTTTTTTATTACTATTATTTTTGAATACTTTTATTTTTAAAGTTCTTAAATCATCAGTACATGTGTTTTGATTCAAAATTTTAAAAAAAAGTCGCGACTGGGTCAAACTTGGAATTCATACACAATCGCTAACCAAAATTAACGGTTTCTTAGTCTTTTAGAATAATTTTAATTGAAAATTAAGTAGGCCGATGATAGGGCGATCCGCTCCCCTCTTAAGGACCCGTTTCTTGCCTATCGCTCCCTTCAGTCCCTTATAGAATCCCTAGAACCTTGGCTAAAGAAATGGAGAGTTAAAATCAATGAAAACAAATGTAATTACATTACATTCTTCCTAAGGCGATCTATCCTACCACCCCTGTCGAGATTGTGTTAGGTACCTAGGACTCTTCATGGACAAACACCTTGCTTTGGAATCAAGACTTACACGAAAAGAACTAAACAGGCGATTCTAACTTCTCTCTAAACTTCTTGACAAACGATCTAAACTTTCATTAAACAATAAACGACTTCTCTACACAATGTTACTGAAATCTGTCTGGATTTAAAGGAATGGATCTGTTGGGCTCAGCCAAAGCTTTCAATATCTATAGAATCCAATCCTACTGTACTTTACTCAGGCGTCTCCCGAAGGTTGCCTGCTACGGATCTTATCTCTCCAAACCAGTCTATCCTGGCAATCCCCAGGATGCACTGCTGCCAGTCCCGCCTCGGACGGCCTCTGGTTCTATTAAACAGTGGTTGCCACCTTAAACATCGCCCGGGCCATCCGTCGTCTCCAATTCTCTGTAAGTGACCATATCAAGTTAATGCTTTTTGGTATATCCGGACTATTACGTCGTCGTCCACTTCCATGAACCTTCTTATTGTTTCTGACTTCACCCGTTATGTTAGTGAGCATCGCGCCGACCTTCTCCGGTAGTCCATTTTTGACAGCTCTAAGCTTTTGCATTTGTCTAGCAATCCAATCCTTCCAGTCAAAAACAGTTCATCGAATCGCTAACGCTCCTTACTAGGGATCAAACTCTACCTTGCATCGAGATTGCCTTGATCCCTATGTTTCTGAAGCTATAAGATCCCGTTACCTTAAATTCCACACATCAATCACCTCACATCCCAATCCTCTAGTATCTCAACTTACTACTCTACCAGGAAATCCTCCCAAAACTATTGAAGCGCAGGTGGCCACGCGAACTTCTCAAAGAAGTGAGTGAAGCCAGTGCACAGTACTGAACTGTATCTCTTTGGGAGTTTCACCATTGGGTGAATTACTCTTGTTTATTCTATGTATTTTTATGTATCAGCTTCACTTATTGCAGAAATATAATGCAGTTGTGAAAATAAATATAGTAATCAAAAAAGAATTGAAGACTATTAAGTTAAATTTGCTGCAACTTAAAAGAGAAACTAAGAGAGCTTCCTTAAGTGTTCGTTAACAGACTGCAGACATCTTTAAAGTATGCAACGAGTAGGTGAGGGTGTTTATTGATAAACTAGTGTCAGAGAGTACGCTAAACCAAGCGTCTAACGTTGAAGATCTCAACAAGTTTTGTATGCAACAAGTATTGTGCAGTTAGGGCCTGACATAATCACCACAGCTCCTTAAATAAAATTGGGACAAGCGACTGCTCTCTGGGCAGTTCTGTGTCTTAAGCTAAGAAATAAGAGAAATGATTTTTAAACCAGTTAAAAACACAATTTTAAAACTAAGAATTGTAACTAATTCTCCTTTTGGGGAATTTCAAAAGCCAGCCGCAAAGCAAACAATTCAAAGAACAATGATTATTTTGTTTTAAAAATAGAATGATGCAATTTTCCAAATATTCTAAAAGTCTCCTAAACATTACGAGTTAATTGTTAATTTTTATGACAATTTTTGAAATTCTTAATTTCAACATCAACAGAAAAAAAACTATAAATACTTTTGTGATAATTATTATTATTATTTCTTTAATTGATTTAAGTAGGTTTATTATGGTGGCCATTAAGGATTATTACTTTTTTTTTAATTAATTGCAACTATTTAAGAAATTTAATTGGAGTATAAAATGTTTATTTAAGCTAAAAATGAATTAACCTAATTTTATTTAGCCCACGGCATTCTAGATCCTCCCATATTATTTGCTGTATTCTGCGCCCTCTACACAGAGAACCGCTGTTCTAACTAAGCAAATTCTTTCTTGTATATACATTCATCAATTTTGCATCATCACGATTACAATCAATAACTGATACTAATTTCTAGGTCACGTTAACTAGAAGATTGAGTCACTAATTAACAAAAATAATAATTACTATAGTTAAAATAAGTTTTAGACGTGCCCTAAAATTAATTTGCTTTTTTCACTCTCAAAATAAGAAATAAAAATTTTTTTACAGACTGAAGACTGTAATTTCGATAGATGATAAGGAAGGACGATCAATAATAATATTAAACAAAAAAAGTGACCAATAGAAACGCCACAAATTAACCGAGCGTCATAAAATAGTGATTTAAGTTGGTAAAGATAACCTTAATATTGGCTTTTCACAGTGCGTCAACCTAAAATTACTACTTCCATAAATAAACATTTTTCGCTTCCATTTTTTTTACTAATTTATAATTTGACGAGATAAAATTAATTGAGATTTTTAGATCAATCTTAGATTATAAATAGCAACGCAAATAAAATTAAGGTTTTGACGGTTTATCTTGATAGTAACCTCACTTAATAGGTTTTAAGTTTAGGGTGGAAAAATAATTATGATAATACAAAAATTTCATGTGCTAAGTTGTTGACTATGTTATCTTGTAACGTAAATTTATCGATAGCTCGGGCCCTAATTGGCTGTCCACTTTACCCTGTCTATGGAGCTCAATATTACTTATTGTTATTTATATTTACTTGATTGTTAATTCTCGGTCAATTCTTGGTCCCCTGGTCACTCTGGGATTCCGGGTAACGAACTGGCTGATGAAACAGCAAAGGAAGGAGCTGCGTTGATAACAATGACTCCTCAGCCCTGTATCCCTGGTATCCTATCTACGTTGTTGAACAGAGGTGGAGCAGTGGATTTTGAAGGAACATCTTGAAACAGTGGAGATCCCGAGCTGACTGCCGTCAGGCTAAAGAAATTCTTGGCCTGTCAAGAACGGATATGGTTGGTTTTAGCAGGTCCCGGATCCGCCAGTTTAGTTCAGGTGTTGAGTAGACATGCGAATTTAGCGCACCATCTTTTTTAAATGCGGCCTTATCCAGTCGCCAATCTGTGCTGGCTGTGGTGGAGTCCAGTGAGACAGTACAGCACTTTGTGGAGGTGTGTCCCGTTTATTCTAAAACTAGATTCCTCATTCTTCGGGGAGGTTAAATGTTTCCCTGCCGGAGTTGGTGGCATCTGGTAATCTTTACCAGAACTTTCTAGGTTTATTTAGTGCACTGTGGCGATTGAGTCGCCATGCTCCCTAGTGTCCTGTTACTACTTTATTAGTTTATTATTTTGGCATCTGGCAAACTTTAGCCGGATTTATTGCTCTTGAAGCCTCGGTATCTCTGATGAGATGGGGGGTGGGCGGGGAACAATGGGCATTTTGGATTGCCTGCGTTCCTTCTCCTTTCTGGTGAAATCGCCCGTCTAAGACAATCTAATCTAATCTACTTGTTTGTTACGCCACTTCAAGCGAAGGGAACTGCTCAGTGCTTACTGAATTCCAACGCGAAGATCATGGGTTTGAATCCAGCTGCTGGTATTTAGATTTTCTCTTCCTAGGAGCTTCTTACAGCTCACTGTCCGGTGATGGACAGTGTTATCTTTTCAATTTCCTAAAATATTACTCATACATTCCTCAACTTAGTTCTTGTATCCAGATTTCCCTCCTCCAAAACTTGCTTTACCAGTTTTTACATTTATTGTTAAATAAAAGAATTCTATCCCTGCAGAAACCACCCACGTTTCTTTAATGCTGATATTCCTGCTTCTACCACGCTCTTTAACTATCTGTCCGTCCGGGCTAGTGTATTTTGAAATATACATAGAACCGGTTTTGCTGTAGTATTCGCAAATCTGGAACTGGGTAGAAATTGTGCACACACATGGTGGCAGAGGTTTAGAGAATCACTCGCTTTCCCTTCATCGTCATAACGGTCACTTTTATTTATTTTTTGTTAATGCAAACACTCAAAATCAGTTTACTATATAAGCAGCGGCTAAAAAAACCCAAAATATACGTTACATTTCCGTATATTTCTATAATATTTCCGTATATTTATTGTGTAAGATGCACACAAAAAATTTGTCCTTTGAATTTCACCTAAGACAATTTTTAAAATGTTTATTTATAAATGGTCTTTAAAGTGTTTGCATTAAATGTTTCAGATGACCTTACGTGAGCTGTTAGGATAAGATTTCAATTAAACTTGTTCTTTTCCCACTGGTAATGCTAGATGATAAGATAAGATAAGATTCTAATAGGGCGACCCTTAAGGCCTCCGCCACTGCGACCCCTTTGGATCTATTGTGGCTCCCACGACTTTAAAGCTCGTCCTCCAGACCTGACCGTTTGATCAGACTCTTAATTCTTGGGTAAAGCTCTCGGGCCTTGGTTTTTCCTCTTCGAGAAGTAACATCCTTAGCCAGACAAGCCCCTCAGACTGACCCCAACACGTGAAGTGCCGTTTCCTCCTCTTCCTGACAGAACCTACAAAGGCTATCATCTGCCAGGCCCATGCGATGCATGTGTTTCCTGAGCCTGCAGTGGCCCAGTTAATAGGCCTACAATCATCCTTATAGCCCCACGGCCTTGACGATGTCAAGATGAAGTATTGCTATTGTAACAAATTTTCCATTTTCATTTTTTAAGGAGACGGCTTGATGACGTCGAAGAGGATTTAATGAAAATGGGTGTGCGAAGGTGGAGGTTAAAGGCTCTTGATAGAGTTCAATGGAGAGCCTTTGATTGAGGAGGCACTGGTCCCTTCAGGATTGTAGCGCCAAGGAAGAAGTAGAGATAGGTCAAGATTGAGATGGCTTGATGACGTCGAAGAGGATTTAATGAAAATGTGTGTGTGTGAAGTTGGATATCAAAGGCTCTTGATAGAGTTCAGTGGAAAGCCTTTGATTGAGGAGGTCCTGGTCCAGAAACAAGAAGAAGAAGAAGAATTCATCTTCTTTAACATTATCGTTGAAGACTGGTTTACTGTATGTAATAAATAATAAAAATGAAAATGATAAATGATAATCGAAAGCATAACAATCAGTGTAACGTAGAACTTACAATGACAAAATGGCAAAACGTATGAAAAAGATATAAAACCGTTAGGACAAGGTCGTAAGAATATCCGAGTCGTTCTATCGACCTCTATTCGATATCAGATTGCCGTTTACTTGTGTGCAAGTGTTCTGTATTATATATATTCTGTTACAAAACTTGTATCAGAATTATTATTACTCTTTCTTGTTTCTCTTTTTGTCTCATTCTCTTCGTACTGCCACCTCCTCTCTACCCCAGAAACTCGATTAGAGAGAGATTGTTATTTAGAGGGGCTCGGCTCCCTGTGTGGCAATACATAATGACATCTATGCACCCGGTTTTCTACACTGTTCTCTACCTAACTCCTTCAAATGCGGTCTGTTTATAATACATTTTTTTTTAATCTGAAATTAATTGTCTTTTTTCTTGGTCCACCACAAATCTAGGTACTTTTTAGCCTCTTTTTGCTTCCAAAAAGCAATTTCAATTGTCATTAAGATTATTTTTGTAATGTCTAAATATCGATTTCGCAATAGACAATCGAACCACAATCGATGCCGATTATTGTTTGTGGGGAAAAAAATTAAAATAAAAATCTGGGTGTAAAGCTCGCCTAACTTTCTCTTTTCTCCCGATTCATCTGTTGAAATCTTACGTCCAAATTCTCAAGAACTCGCTTTAAAAACTATTTTATTAAGCCAAATTTAATTAAAAGCAATTGATCCTCCTATGAATTAAGTTAATTTTCAAATTTTATTGTTTTATAGTTTTTTAAACAGTTTAAAATATTCACAATTCTAGTCAAATTACTTTTTTCCATACTTTAAAACTTTACTGCGTAGTTATTCTCACTAATATAACAGTAACATTTATTTGTACAGTGATTATATCAAGTTATATTTGTATATTCTGTCGGGAAACTTATTGTTGGGTCTCATTGTGGGAAGAAAACTAAATATAAATGTTTAACTCATAGTGATTTACTATTTTTGAGGTTTAACGATGTTACTGAGGTTCTATCTCCTAAAATTGATCCTCTTACCGCAACTACAAATGTAAAGGCAATCACTTATTGGCCCAGCTTCACAAGTATTGAATCAAAACTAACATTAATAAATCAAAATTATACGTAGTAAACATCTCAAGCAAACTCTTGAACCAATTGTGGACAAAGAATGCTTTATTGGACAATACCTCGGCTGACAATTAACATGGTAGCCCCAATTCTAGACTCAAAATACAAGACACTAACTAAATTTATAAAACTTCTCGACAAGATCGGCTACTAGAAACAAGCTCAAAGCTCAGCTTAAATAACAGAAAACTTTTATATCAACCGTTTACAACAGGGGTCCCCAAACGACGGCTCGCGGGCCATATGTGGCCCCCCTGTGGACATTTATCTGGCCCCCCGCCGGAAGGGGCATTTCTTTCATTGGTAGTCAGTAAGAGGAGCACTATATGAGGTGGCGGTGCCGCAAAGCGCTGCGTCGCTCATGTACAGTACTACTTCCGATGACGCGGGATGCACGCGTCACAGCTCCGAAAATAGTGTAAAATAACAGCAGAAGTAGGAAGAAAGGCAAAGCACTCTAACTAAACCGGACATTGACCATCTCATTAGCCAAAAGCAGGCCCATAACTCCCACAGAGATACTGGGCAGTTTGTTGATTTAAATTTACTTGTGTTTTATTTGAAATATCCTATTTATTCCCATTTTGTTTTTTTTTTTTTACTTTAAAATAGTTTGTTTTATAGTACGGCCCTCCAACGGTCTGAGGGACAGTGAACTGGCCCCCTGTGTAAAAATGTTGGGGACCCCTGGTTTACATAAACGACCAATTTGATCTTAGCGCATCAAATTGACAAAATGTTCCATCGATTCACGTATCAAATCTTTTGTAGTCAAATATCTTGAGGGAAATTTTTTTAAAGCTCTGTTATTTGTATCAATCATGAATAACAATGAAGACCTTAAAATCCGTTTTTGTATAGGATCTAACAAAAATCCCGATACCTGTAATTTCATTACTCTACATCAGCTCACGCCAATCCAAATCAAATACCAATCTTTTTTACGCAATACTAGATAATCCTGCAAAGAGATTAAGGATGAGAGCGTTGAACTAAGTTGTTCACGATATTGGAGTGCTAACGAATCATAAAAATAATTTTTCTTAAAATAAAATGTTTAAATAAAGATCATCGGATTACATCTGTACAGTTAGTAGCTCTTGTTTGCTGAATTTATCTCCAATTCTATTGCTCTATTCTGAACCTGAAAACTGTTCGCTCATTGCTGCTCTCCCACTAGGTACTGTGCAATTACGCCCGTTAGCACTAACTTATCTAACTTAAAGATCAAGACATAATAAGGATGCTGTAACTCTTCTTATCTAAAATAAGCACACATCTGTGCTGAAATAAAATATACACAGAATTTGCCACAAAATGAATGCATTCACTTGTTTAAATATACACCATGAATGTGTATTTTAATGGGCGAATGCAGCCAAGGGCATCTATTACCTGGCTAGTTAATTATTTAATACGTAATTATATAAGTTGAAGTATTAACCCTAAACTAACAACCATTGGCTGTTAACCAGTTAAATTGTGTTAACCTAGTTATAAAGAATCATTACAAAATGGCCCGAAGCGGTTAGTTCATTTAGTGAAATCGAGAGTCAATGATAATGTTGTTTTTTTTTTTAAAGATCACTAGAAGTTTGGCACTTCAATCACAGCAATCAAAAAAATATATATAACAAATTTGCATAATCATAGATTCTTGGCTAACAAATGGAGGGGAAAATAAACAATACCTAATGAACAACCTTAGTAAATACCCTGAGGTAATTTCCAAAACCTATATTTTAAAAATAACCCAGGAGTACCAGAAATTTTGTTATTATTGTAATCATATGTTAACGATAATTTGAAGATAATTTTTAAAAAGTCTTGATAGTAAGAATCAAAGAGATTTTGTGCAATGTTTGAAAGAATGTAGCATTTGATTTGATTTGTTAACGCTTAAAACTTAGTGATGATAGGTCTGAGATTTTTTTAAGATATGCAACTGTTTGTGCAATTTTATTTTGTCTTGTTAAGTTTTAAAACTTATTTTTAAAGCAATTTATTGTGGGCTTATTTTACTAAATTCTGGATATTTATCAATTAAGAAGCTCCCAAATTTGGGATATTTAGTCCCAAATTTGAATCTTAATAATATTGTACAATTAATGATAATTGTAAAATGTACAGAATTGGAACTTTACAGGGAGCCTAATTACTTTCTAGATCAGCGTTTCCCAAACTTTTTTGGCTCG
Organism: Rhodnius prolixus; assembly: GCF_049639745.1. Classification (NCBI taxonomy): domain Eukaryota; kingdom Metazoa; phylum Arthropoda; class Insecta; order Hemiptera; family Reduviidae; genus Rhodnius; species Rhodnius prolixus. Next base: position 14,923,271 of record NW_027411604.1, on the reverse strand, counting down.
CGTACCACCTGGTAGTACATCATGCTAATTTGTACCACTTCGTAAAAATGATTGTATTTCGTGAAATGTCTTATTCCGAGTGTGATATTTTATTATTATCATCTTTATTTGTATAGTAGATACAATGTATCTGTTACAAAGGAGTTCAAGCTCATGTTCACTTTATAAACTTTGTAAAGTGTAAGATCTTAGTTTTAAAACTTTTTTTTAAATAATTAAAAATTGCGCACATATTTTTCTCTTCAAAATTATTAATTAATTTACAAAGTTCTTCTTTAGGATTGTATTTATGCCCAAATCTTCTAATTTTTTTTTTTTAAGCATTCAACTACCTGTAAGTACCAATTAAATTTAATGTTGCTTGGATAGAGCTTACTCATTACAATCAGTCTCTAAAACCAGATTTCTCATAGTTATCATTTAAGTTCTGTCACATGATAATTCTATTAAATTTTCTTTATCTTTTATTGATAATGATGTAGCTTTTCCTACTTTTTCTTTATAGAAGGGGTTTGAAATTCAATTATCATTTGTATTTTCGGGTTTTGGAAAATACTCCATGAAAGACAATTTTAATGTGCTATTATATTTTCTCGTATATCTTGAGACAGACCAACCTTATTACTGTAGTTATTAACAACTTTAAAGTATAATATTATTAATTAAAATAATTTTTATGTATTATATAGGAAAAAACGTTTCTATATTTTTATGAGTTTATTTTTTTTAAAATGTTTTATGTCTGCCATTATTGATTATTTTTGGCGTACCACAGGTTGGGAAACGCTATTCTAAATATCCCTTAACTGAATTATTCTAGAATAATGTGTTAACAAAAAAGTTATAGATGTGCATTTACCCAATTAGTTGAATATGATTAAAGAAATTCGAGGCTAGGGAGGTAGGTACTTTAGAGAACTAGAACTAGAACTAGTTCTGTTATCCGATTTGGTCCACCTCCGGAGGCACCTAAGTGACGTAAAACTTTGTGTACTATTTCCTTTTTATGTTCGTGGAGAAACTAAAAACAAACCATTTGTAAAACAAAATCCACATTTTATAGAACAGGAAACCAATTGTCCCTTACTGCCAAAGAAATAGATTCGGCTTTATCCGAGTTATGACATCCGAGTTATGATATAACACGCATCAGTTATTCTCTGCTTTAGTTCATTTACAGATGCAATCCCGGCCTGATTCTGACACACCTAGATTTAGAAATTGGCAGGAAAGAGCATGTCTATGCATCTCTAATGGTGGAGGCAATTTCGAGCATGATCTGTAATATTAATGAGGAGTAAAATTTATAATAAAATAGTACTTTTCTTCTTATTCAATCAAAAAACCGTTATAATATTATCATTTTGAAATTTCTTATAAGAATCATGTTTTCATTCATAACTTCTAAAATATCGCTCACAGAAAAAAACCGTCCAAGTAAATTTTTCTTTAAAAAAATAGAGGAATCTATTTCTGAAATAAAAACCACACCTCCCCATTTGAAAAAATGAAGTTGGTGCCTGTATCTCGCTTCTGGAAGCACCGAAAAAAATTTACAAATTAAATTTGGATTTCTAACAAAAAACTAAGGGAACACATATTTTTTAGTTTTTTTCTAGCTATCTTAGTTTCCGAGAAAAAGTCGTTATCCATATAGCTTGGGACACCCTGTATATTGAACCCAAAAATCATCCTTTCTTTTGAAAATCCATTTTAATCATCATCAACATCATTAAGAAGGTTGAACCTTGAAGAATTTCCTGCAAAGTTTTCTTAAATTGAGGCAGAATAACTCCATCACTAATTCTACTCCAATCCTTTCAATAGATTTACTTACTTCCCATGTAATTCTTGGCCAAAATTGAATTCTTTTGACCTACTAACCAGTGTGCACTGCTAGCTGGTTAGTTCGATTTCATTCAGGCCAGTTTTCAGCTTCACACATCATTATATTTTGCTCCCCTCTGTTTCAGTTGGTATTACATGAAGACTGGTCCTAAAATTAATATTATTAACCTCGTAAACAAATAAATAAAAGCATCATTTTTCTCACTTCACTATAAACTAACTGTTCCAATCAGTATGTAACCTAAAGTATGAGAACTATAGTAAATTTTGTAAAGAAGCTATACTTTTTCGCGTCTTGATACCGGAGAGCAAAATGTACTGATTCAAACTCCAAGTTACTCGTATATTGGAACTGTTATTTAAAATTTACATAAATGCAAAATGAAAAATGTATTCATTTACTTTTATTATCATTTAATTTTTTAACAATGAATCCTATAACGTATATAAATATGTAAATGCAATAAATATGTAAACGTAATGTAAAATTATTTATCAACTTTCGACTATTACACCACGCAATGCAGTATTTGATTTGCTATCCCAAGAATGTATGCTCAACTCCATAGATAATCAACAATAATGAACAATAACAATAATACGGCTTGAGCATACTGGCCTCCCACGCGGATGTCCCGGGTTCGAATCCAGCAGCTGACCCTTAGATTTTCTCTTCCTAGGAGCTTCTTACAGCTCACTGTCCGGTGATGGACAGTGTTGTCTGTAACGAGAGAACACTGTCCGGAGGCCGGCAGTGCACTGGAAAAAGCTCCGGGAGCTAATGACCTCAGCTGTTGATGCGCCAAAAAAAAAGAAAAATACGGCTTGAGTTTTGAGTTGGAGATATTTCTTTTCGGAACACATGTCTAAAACATTATTTTTGTTTTAAATGAGTAACGAATTATGATATTTAGAGGTTAAAAATTTTTTTTTTATCGTATGTTAAAATCAATGAATTCGACCTACATTTAATTCTGTTCTAAAGAAGGTTATTATCTAAGGATAATCATTTAAATACAGATGTTATTTTTCCGTTTATTATTTATTTTTTTTTATTAATGAACCGAAATGGTTGCTGGAATTAGCGCTATTTACAGTATCGATTACTCTAAAAATCGTGCCTACTTGATCAACTGTTCATGCTACCATTACGAGGGTCGTTTGAAAAGTCCGTGCAAAAATAAAAACTACTTAATTTTTTGGGGTAAACCTTTTTTATTTTTCAACATAGTCTCCTTTTAGGCTTATTATACACTTCGTCCAACGCTGCTCTAGTTTGTTGATCCCTTCCGAATAATAGGATGTGTCCAAGTCTGAAAAATAGCCATTCGTTTCTGCAATCACCTCCTCGTTTGAATAAAATCTTTTTCCCGCCAGCCATTTCTTCATATTGGGGAACAAATAGTAGTCCGAGGGAGCCAAGTCTGGAGAATAGGGGGGGATGTGAAACGAGTTGGAACCCTATTTCCATTAATTTTGCGACCACAACTGCTGAGGTGTGAGCTGGTGCGTTGTCGTGATGGAAAAGGACTTTTTTGGTGGGCCAATCGTGGGCGTTTTTCTTGCAGCTCGGTTTTCAAATGGTCCAATAACGATGAATAATATGCACCTGTAATAGTTTTACCGTTTTCCAGATAGTCGATGAGGATTATTCCTTGCGAATCCCAAAAGACAGTCGCCATAATCTTTCCGGCCGAAGGAAAGGTCTTCGCCTTTTTTGGCGCAGATTCCCCCCTTGGTAACCCATTGTTTAGATTGTTCTTTGGTCTCAGGAGTATAGTGATGTTTCCATGTTTCATCCACAGTGACGAAACGACGCTTAAAGTCCTGCGGATTCTTCTGGAACAGCTGCAAACCGTCCTTGCAACACTTCACACGATTTCGTTTTTGGTCAAGCGTGAGCAATCGCGGCACCCATCTTGCGGATAGCTTTGTCATGTCCAAATGTTGATGCAAAATATTATGTACCCGTTCATTCGAGATGCCCACAGCACTAGCAATCACACGCACCTTCACTCTTCTGTCATCCATCACCATATCATGGTTGTTGAAATCATTTAAGTTGATTGCAAGGCCAGGTGAAGTTTTTTTATCTAGCGGAGAAGAAGTATGTATAACACATTGAAACCTTCTCCGGAACTAGTTGTACCAACTGTTATGGCTAAAAATTTATAAATAAAATAATTTTTTTTAAATTTATAAGGAATGATTAAAAGAAAAAGAAAGATTATAAACATTACAGCTCATCCATTGATATTTTATTTTTTTTACTCACCTCAACCTGTTTGCCATTTTCAATGCACTCTCCATAATTATTATTTATTTACCCAGGTGTTTTGGCAAGAAAATGTAAATTATAGAATTATATATTCTGCACGGACAACTGTGGTGGTTTCTTTTAGAGATTCACTAGAATATTGCCATTCTCAAAATAAATATTTAGCAAAAAAGAAAAAAGAAGTTTAAATCTTTAAAAAGATAAATGATTTATTGTCCTATAATTATGGTAATCATTCTATTTTAGCGTTTTGATCTTTCCATTATTTCGCTTTCAAAGTTCTAGCATCTACAAATAATTATGATCAGTGAGATAGGTGAAAAAACCGTTATAAATGCATAAAAGTCTTTTTGTCCTCGAAATTCCACAGTTATTTTGTGGTAAGTTTTACACCAGCAAATGCTATATAAATAATAACAAACAAATTTACCGAAAATTGTGAACCTAAACGCTATCACCACTCGAAAATTCTTTTGTTGACTTTATAAAAGAAATCGTACTCCATTGAATGTATGATTAAAAATATGGATAGAATCTTACTGAAATTACCATTAACTAATTTTTTTTAAAAATTGGACTTATACCACTTTCAAAAATAACAGCTCAATTAACAATTATTTCTAAGAGATAAAAAGTAGCCTCAAGCGGGATTCGAACTGGTGACCTCTGACTTACAAAGCCACATTTTTCACCACTCGACCAACACCCGTCCAGAAGACTTTCTATGTTAATTATTTACCATTAATACAATTTAAATAAATTTGCTATCGTTTATTTTCATTTATTATTTACACGGATGTTTGTACAAGATTTCACAGCTACTGTTTTCAAAATGTTTACTTGTTAGTTTTCATTGTAATTGTTGAAAAATATTATAGTGAAAACGTGGGAATTGATATTATCATATTTTCTAATAGTTTGAACTACATTACAACTAAGATAACATTGCTAGCAACTTGTACGTACTTATTGTTATGTAAATTAAAACTGTGTATTAGTTTCTTGAATTTATAATATTAATGCGATATTATTCTGTATTCTAAGAAATCAGGTGCAACAGATATATATAAGAAGGAACACTCTCATAATGGTCTTTTACTGCAGTTGATGCAATTATCCTTTTGATAAACTGCACTGTAGGGGAATGTAATTTTCATAGTTGGAATTTTAAAGGAACGTTTATAGAGAGAGTTGCTCATATTATATTATTATTTTTACAAAAAAGAAAATGGTGCCGACTGAGTGACGTGGGAATAAGGCCCAATGCATTTATCTCCCACAACCATTCCTCCACAAATAGAAGAAGAAGAACTAAGCTACTTCCGTCGACAGCAGAGTATGCTGGACTTATCTTTGAATTCTCCAAGTATTTTCTTGTATCTTTTTGAAAACTCACCAACCTAGAATAGAATAGATTAAATTAGGGCGGCCTCAAGGTCTATGCCACTGCGACCCCTTTGGATCTATTGTGGCTCCCTAGACTTTAGAGCTCGCCCTCCAGACCCGTCCGTTTAATCAGACTATTAATTCTGTTGAGTGACTTTTAAGTAAAGCTCTCCTCCCCAGGAAGTAACATCCTTAGCCCAGACAAGCCCCTCACACTGACACAACACGTGCAGTGCCAGTTTCCTCCTCTTCCTGACAGAACCTACAAAGGCTATCATCTGCCAGACCACATGCGATGCATGTGTTTTCTGAGCCTGCAGTGGCTAGTTAATAGGCCTACAATTATCGTTCTAGCCCCACACGGTCTTGACGGATTATTTCTGCGGTCAGCCTTGGCGAATAGCCTCTAATGACCTCCTTCGCCTGTCTCAGCTCAGTGGTGGCAAGCTAAGGGTATTGTGACTACAGATGAAACTTGGGTCCACTACTATACCCCAGAGACAAAACAGCAGTCAAAGCAGTGGAAACATGCTGAGTCACCACCACCAAAGAAAGCAGAGGCAGTAAGTTCGGCCGGAAAGGTCATCTCCTCAGTTTTCTAGGATGAAAAAGGCATTCTGCTGATAGATTATCTTCCTACTGGCCAAACAATTACGGGGCAATCCTAGACCAACTACAGGAAAAGATACGCGAAAAAAGGCCTGGTTTGGCAAGGAAAAAAAGTCATCTTTCATCAGGACAACGTCCGCCCGCACACAAGTGTTATTGCCATGGCAAAACTTCATGAACTGAGGTACGAATTGTAGCCACATCCACCTTATTCACCTGATTTGGCACCATCAGACTTTCATCTCTTCCCCAAGCTGAAAATTTTCCTCGGTGGACGGAGATTTCCTACAACGGAAAAACTGACAGCCGAATTGGAGAGGTATTTTGCAGGCCTGGAGGAATCTCATTTTCGAGATGGGATCAAGGCATTGGAACATCGCTGGACCAAATACATTAGTCTTCAGGGAGACTATGTTGGAAAATAAAAGCAGTTCCACCGAGGGAAGATACTTCTTTCTAGTACATTCCGAGAACTTTTCAAACCACCCTCGTACAATAACACGGTCAACCTAAAACCTCCCCCAAAAAAGCCACTTTTAAAATAACACTTCCCCATTTTTTTTTAAAAATTACACGCTGGAATCCGGAACTGGAGTTCTCCCACGTGCTAAGTCCCATAATTATAAACACTAGACTAAACCAGGTTCTTTCAAAATAATTTCGTTACGTAAACTAAGTTGAGACGTGCGAAAATTTGTACCATTATCTTTTAACCATTATTTTTTAACTAAATACTTGTTTAGATGCTAATAAATCTAATTTGGTTTGCTTATTCACAAAATTAAGTCTTTATTCATCTACTTAATATGCCATTGTTCCAAAAAAAAATGTCTTTCAAGGCAGCCTTTACAGAAAAAGTGCAAAGAACCACTGGTTTTAACAAAATTAGCAAGCGGAGCAAGGCCGTCCTGAAAACGTCGAAAGAGTAGCAACTAATGATAAAAATGGATACAAAAGAACTACTGAATAAATATTCCAGCAGCTTTTTTAAACAAAAATACATATTGAATATATATTTGATAAGAATTATAGTAACAGAATGTTTTTTTTTCAGCCTAGCAAAATATAAATGATAAGGGATCATGCAATAAACTAATTCAAGTATAAATCTTGCAACAGTATGATAAATTGGGGGCAAAAAGTACACCGAATAGTCTGAAATCAATAATAAAAAGAAACAGAGATAGAAATCGTTCAAAATTTATGAATATGAATGAGTAATATACTTAAATGCGACTGGTGTAAAATAAAAAAGATCAGTAACCTATAAGTAAGTTTAAGGTCTTACTGAAATAGACCTATAAAAGATTGGTATAAAAAGAATTGATAAATCTTTTGTTAAGATATTGTAATAGTGAGTATAACAAAAACAAAAATTAAAATAGAGAAATTTTGCTTTTATAAGATCAGAAGGTGTTTTTATATTGCTTTTTTGTTTTATTTTAAAATGACCTTTGATCTGGCCCGAAGTCAAGGTTGAAACTAGCCTATTCCATTTGTTTTCTTATTTCTTTTAATTAATTTCAGTTAGAAGAAGATTGAATTCGTATTAAACATTATCAAACACAGCTTTTCAGAGCAGAAATAATAAATACAGTGATTAGGGTGCACAAAAGACCTGTGCTTTTAATCTAAAATGAAGAACGCAAAACAAATCAATAAAATAAGATTTTTCGAAAAAACCAGAACTTTGCAAGCTTAATTGAGCCAATTCATTGCGCAACTCTGTAATTCTGTTATTTAGCAAGCAGCCATCATTTTTTTGGTTCCTGTCCATTCTCTTGATTTCTTTTTTTGGTTTGGACGCTGTGTAGTAAAAGAACAGTATTCAGGGGGCACAGGGTTTTTAGATAAATAATTAGAAATTAACTGAATTAATGAAAATTGAATAGTGTGTTCAAGTGAATAACCAAATGACACACACCATTAATATTATTAGTCAGAATGGGATTTGATCGAATGGTGAACTTGGTGATAGCCTACGGGTGGCTTATTATTAACAACCAGTCAAATGCGAGCGTAAAGTAGCCTACAGGCAACAAATTTTTTAGCCACAGTCAAGATTTATTGGCTACTTCTACCGGTTTCATATTTACCATAGTTAATCTTCTTCATTTCTTTATAGTATTTCGTTCGATACGGTATCATCTTTGCAGTCTTAACGTTAAAATGTCATTTCTTATTGTCAGAACAGAAGGTCAAATAATTTACCGCACGTTATAGGTTTACTTATTTTTACGCATACATTTAGATAAAGTAATATATTGTGTATTACTATTAATACATCCAAAAAAATAACCATAATAATTTTGTTGAAATACTTTCTTATATAAAGTGAGTTACATTGTGAAAAAGAGCTTATAAAATGTATTTGATTTTGATTAGTAAATTATTAATTAGGCCAGAAACCAGAATTAATAACTGCAATAACTTCCTATCAACTAGAGATTACAGGGAATGCAGTTTAAAATAGCAAAAGTTCGATATTTTTAAAGGAGGAAATAGATAACTAATAATATTGCAACTTTTTAGTTAGGTATGCAATCCAATTGGAATATACTATGTCAAACACCAAATGTGGTGTGATTTTTAATCTCTGGCGATCTCTTTTACTTAACACTGCATTGCCAATGCTCGAACTTAAGTCAGTTATTGCCAACGTGGAGTCATATTGACTCCATAACTTATTTTTATCTTTTTTGAATATTGATTTCAATTTTAATAATAAAATTTGCATTAAATGATGAGAAAGAATAGGAATTAAGAACGAAAAAACAAATTTTGTCCTCAAAATCGACTTTAACATTTCAAGCAGAAGGAATTAACTTCAACTTAGGATCGCAGTAATTTCAGTATTTTCTAGAACCCTGACTGGACTGCCTTCTGATCAGGGGCTTTTTCATTTTTTTAATTACATTCACTATTTTTTCAATTACTGTGCGCTGTTGACACGGATCAGGAAATTACCCAATTCGCTGCAAGTTTTGGCTGCAATTCGGACAGAAAATCAATTCTAGAAAGAGGCTTTTTTTTGTGCCTTGATACTTTCTATGAAAATTATGTAAATTTATCAAATGGAGTCAAGTTAATAAAAGAAAATCTACTTATATTACCAATCAGGAATCGAAATGACTCCAGATTTACGTGTATATTTACGTGTAACGCCAATCTGGAGTCAAAATGACTCGTTATGATTCAAGTAAACTAATCTGTCAAAAAGAAACTAAGAATTCCATGGTCTTCAGCTGGTGACTATCAAATGGTGAGAGAGTGGGGATAGCATATCTAAGTGCATTTCGGGATAGCTATGAGATCTGGGGAAACGAGAGACCATTCCTATTTTTTTTTGGGGGGGGAGTCAAATTGACTCCAGATTGGCAATGCAGTGTTAACACAATAACAGCTGCAACTATATTTGCATAAATAGGAAAAAATGAAATAAAAAAATATTTAATGAACTCAAAACTTCATTTCTCTTACTCGGGACGTAATTGAACTCAATTTAACTTAGTAATCAAAATATCCCCATTTATCTCGAATACTGCAACTTCCCCTTCCACCACAGTCATTTGAAAGCATTGAACTAACATTTTAGACGATGATTCTAAAGAGATGATTGTTTTTATGCAAGCTTTAGGGGAAAAAAAGGCAAGTCATTTTTTAGCTGGCCTCCGGCAACAAGGTTCATCGAATCAAAATCACTAACCGAGAAAAAAGTAATTATTTACAGTCTAATTTGTTTAATGTTTACAATTTATAATTAGCCGCACGTGCATTATGTTCCTATCCCAAAAAATAATCTTTTTATGCATCCAAAGTAATTTTTTTCAAGCACATTTACCGAAAATTATTTTATACTATACTCGTATATGTATAAATTTTAATTATTCAAAAACTGTAATTAAAGAGAACTATAATTATTCTTTAATAATGGATAATTAATATTTTAAACATATATTTTATTCTGTATTAAATTTGGTTATAAATAAAACAAATACGCTTAAAATCATAACCATGCATCATTTTGGCATTAGTTGTAAAGTGAAGTTATAATTTACAAGCTTAGGATTATTATTTTTTTTATTTATTATGTATTGGAACGGAGAAATGTGACTCACAATTCGTAATTACCTATATTGTGGAATTTATTATTTACAAATTCCATTAATGTCAAGGTATTATTGCATCTTATAACATCATTGTTGGCAGAAATAGATATGATTTGTTATAATAGAATTTAAAATTCAATTTAAAAAAAATTTGGAAACTCTATTTTTCATAAAATTGGTCTTGCTTAGGTCTTCTGTAAGTTATAATTTTGCTTTAAACTGTTACCTTCCGCTATCGCTTGGAAGTACACCTATACTAGACAATTGTAGTCATTTTCGTTTTATAATTATTTCTGGCGCCTCTACTTTGATGGCCATTAGCGAGACTTTTGCCAGTGACGGTACCTATTGACCAAAATATAATCACATTGAGGGAATTGGAAATTCTCTGACTATTCTTGCTGAGTCCAAGAGAGATTACCAGAGGGACTGATGACAAGAAAAATAATGAAGCAGGAGTTTGATGGAAAAAGAAGAAGAGGGCGTCCCAGAACGAGCTGGTTGAGAGACTTGGAGCAGGACTTACTCGGAATTGGAGCGACGGCTTGGAGGACAAAGGCGTTAGATCGGGATACCTGGAACAGGATTGTACCAGGGAGGCCAAAGTTCATATCGAACTAAGCGCCGGATAAGTAAGTAGTAAACAAAGTAGCGCGAATTCCTCACAAGCGCTAGTTTTTTTTTTAAACTACGATTTTGCAAAGAACAAAGAAGATTTCATTCTTTAAGTATTCTCTGAAGGCCATATTTGAAAAGAACTGTATGTACAGGCACCGTAGTCAGAACTGTGTAGCCCAAAAAAGCCGGGGGCATTCTTCTTTTAAATTTCTGCACGAAGTAAAAGACGTCGGGTATTTCTTAGATGAGAACAATCCGCAGAACATAGATCCCGAAGAAGTTATGGAAGCAACAAGGTATGGCAGTATCCTGGGTAATTCGATTGTTATCCTTGGTTATCGCTTATTATTATTTTTTTCTTAAGTGCAATTTGTAACCCTTGACTTCCTTACTTCAAGACAATCTACTTTAAAAATTGGCTACTAGTCCATCTAAAAAAGTTTTCAATGAATTAAACAACTTGGTAACTAACACTCGAGTGCTCGTGAACACGTTACCTTGCAAAACAAACGTAATTTCTCATACGAAGATAAAAAGGAATCCTGGAAAATGATATACCGTTAGAAAGCCCATTAAACAAGGAAAGTGTTATAAAAAATGCCAGCACCTAGGTCTTATATCACGTAAGCGCCCTAATAAGTTTTCTTAAAAATTTCGATTACTTTTATTTTTCCAGTATCCAAGAGGAAGATTGAGGCTGTTTGGAGAATAACTTATGCTTCGAAATGGTATCAATTTTTAGTAAATTTACCTGTCTTTCTAATCTTGTCATCAGAATCGAATTCGGACTAAAACTTTCTGAGTATTAACATTTTTATTGGAAAAAAGTAATGATTTTAGGAAAAAAAAGTAATGTGACGTCACTCAAGAAAAGTGAACAATATGAAGTTGGCCAATACGTCATTGAATTCCACATTAGATGTACTACACACAGTAGGCCTATGGACAATACTTACTGGTTCATCCTGTATAGAGAAAGCTGTGTAAATATTTAACTTGGAGCGGAATTTACTGAAGGCACCAATTAAATATGAAAACAAATTTTATGGACAAAATTAATCTTCGTGGTTCAGACAAAATGGTATCCAATGGTCCGTAGTCATCAAGATAAGAAAGAGGATATACTTAAAATCAAATCGTGTACTAATTCTGATGCGCCGTAAAATTATAATGCACGTCTCTTTCTCTTCTTTATTCTTCCCCTTTTAAGTTTTTACGATCGTAAAGACGGTCAGATAATGATAGCTAATGTTCCTAATGAGGTTTAAGCGAATTATTTTACGATAATTTCATTTTAAGTTATCTGATATCTTTTTCACACTTATTATGATGAATACGTGATGTATATTAAGGCAGATATACCATAACGGATTTGATCTCTGTCAAAACTTTCTTTATTTGAACCAAATTACGGAATAATTACTTAAGAAAAAGCAGTAAGAGAGAAATAATATTAATACAAAGTTCATACCAAGTAAGGGCTTGAGTAACCACCGATGTTACCATATTTATAAGTGCCCTATAACCTTACATATTTATAAACATGCACTTTCACCACTAACTACACACGGCCAGATTCCACTAAAAAAAAGATACACATTAAGAAATTCAGGCCATTCTACAGACATTGCTGAAGTGTATAAAAGATTTTAGTTTCTGCATAAAAGGAAAGTGTAATAAAAATTATGAAATTTATGCAGCCTTTTTTAGATTTCACACATTATTAATAAAATTTATAAGTATATTATTACATTTCTCTTTTACTAACAGAAAGAGAGGGTATTATTGGGTTATCCGGAAAATAATGCAGGAAAAAATAAAAATTAATGATTTATAACTGTTTTTATTAATCAAAATAGTCTCCATTACTTTCTATTACATTTCCGCCAAAAGGGTGGGTAACTTTTCCATACCCTCTGTGTAGAATTTGGAATCCTTAGAATTTATAAATTCAGAAAACCCATTTTCTAATGTTCTTTGGTCAATAAATTTTTTATTTTGTAAATAGCGGTCCTGGTGTCTAAAAAAACAATGGTAATCAGTAGGCGAGAGGTCCGGTGAGTAGGGCGGGTGTGGCAGAGTGTCATAGCCGAGCTCCAACAATTCTCGGGAAGTCAAAAGTATGGGATATGTGGCCGAGCGTTGTCATGCAACAGAATGGGGGCCCCTTTCGATTGACTAAAGATGGCTTCATTATTGCCAATTTCTTGATGCATTACGTCAATTTGTTTACAGTACGATTCGGCATTTGATGGTTTCGCCAGGATTCAGAAGAAGCTGTAATGAATCAGACCAAATGAAGCCCACCAAACAGTAACCATCACCTTTTTTTTTTGATGATTTGGGGGCTTTGGAAAATGTCGTGGTGCTTCTCCTTTGTCAAGCCCCACTCACCAGAGCGTCTGCTGTTTTCGTAGAGGATCCACTTTTCTTCGCAAGTCACAATTCTGGACCAGAAAAGGATCGCTGTTGTTTTGGGCAAAGAAGTGCAGCACAAATTTCATACAGCTGATCTTTTTTGGCGGTCGTTTAATGTGTGGGGAAACCCAACTTACAAGCTTTTTCACCTTCCCAATCGCCTTGAGATGGTCATCGACCAGTTGATTTGCTGACTTCGAGTTTCCCGGCCAGTTCTCGGAACAGTTGTTCTGAGATTTTCTTCCACCAAAGCTCGGAGAACATCTTCATCAAGGGCAGAACTTCTTCCACGGCCTTCTTTGTCTTCAAGTCTCAAGTCCCCCTTCTCGAAATCTCTGGAACCACGGTTGAACAGTGCACTCACTTATTACTGCCTTCGCCCCAGACATCGTTGATATTTCTGGCCGTTTGGGCCCCCCGTTCCGGCCGAGTTTGAACTCTTAAAACAAAATTATGCGAAAATCACGCTTCGACATCTTAGTAAAGACTGAATTATTCCCAAGTTGCCAAATGTTACAGAGGTAAACAAACATTTTTGTTTTAAAGAGGATTAATAAGTGTTCACATTTATAGAAGTCAAAAGTCCAACAAACATAAACAGTTTACTATTTGGAGAGGTATTTTAAAGAAAACATCTGTTTTTGAGGTCCCCAAAGTATGAAAAATTGGTTTTAAATTCATCTGAGAGTGGGTATGTATCAACCACAACTGAGCAACGATAAATCGTAGAAGTGAATTTAGAATTTCCGTAGGACAGTTGAATAATCGTCAAAAACTGCACAAAAAAGCGTAATATTAAAAAAAAAAAACACCCAACTTTGACAATTTTTGCCATTTTTCCTTTAACAGGATAAAATTCCCAAATTTTCTTTAAAAATAAAGAGCGATTCTTCATCTATAAGTGTAAATTTTTGCAACAAGGCAGATCAAATAGATTTTTTAAGACAAATATAGCCAAAAATTGGGTAAACATGGCATTTTTAGAAATGGATTTTCTCCTTCAATTTTTAATTAAGATGCTAATAGAGGATGCCAAAACAAGGTTTAGGTCAAAATGGGGCAATCAGACAAACCAATCTTTTTTTAAGATTTTACGGAAAATGACATAATTTTCTTTAAAATTAGATTTCAATTGAACTTATGTCAACCTAATAAATATTTATCAAATACCTTTTTACACGGAAAATCCAAATGAGGGCACTTCTAGAAGAAGAAAGGCTTAGTCTTTCTTTTAAAGGACCATTTTCAAATATTATACTTTCTTGTCACCGCTATAGTAATCATAATAATCTAGGAGAGTACATAGATTCCCGCGGCACCATTTACAACAGGTTGAAGCAACACCTGGCCTATGCTGACGATTTGTTGATCATAGCGAGGACTAAAGCGGCCCTAGGGGGAACTTTTCAAGAACTGGAAGAAGCTTGTAAGAAACGCAGTCTGGAAATCAACGAGGTAAAGACAAAATACATGCAAACCTCGAGAGCCCAGTCGCGTGGAGAAGGACAAATCTAGTAAAGCAATCACAGCTTCCCAACGTGAAGTGATTTTAAATATCTAGGATCACCTGTTACAAACAATAATGACATTACCGCAGAAATAATGGCGAGAATAGCGGCAGGAAACAGATGCCTCTTCGCTATTCAAAAGGTTTTGCGGTTTAAGGATTTGTCCCGCAAGGCTAAGATAATAGCCTATAAAACTATAATCAGACCCATCATCACTGCTAAAACTGTTAAAAGAAAACCCAGAAGGCAGAGAAGAATTCGAGGGCGCCCTCGACTAAGATGGCTGGACGATGTGGAG
This sequence comes from Rhodnius prolixus, assembly GCF_049639745.1. Lineage (NCBI taxonomy): Eukaryota > Metazoa > Arthropoda > Insecta > Hemiptera > Reduviidae > Rhodnius > Rhodnius prolixus. The sequence continues at coordinate 14,908,199 of NW_027411604.1, read as the reverse complement.
GAAGACCTTCGTCAGGCTGGAGTTAGAAGATGGCGCCTTAAGGCCGCAGACCGGAGCGGATGGGGGCAGCTTGTTGAGGAGGTCCAGGTCCTACTTTAGGACTGTTGCACCAGATAATAAGTAAGTAAGTATGTAGATTCCCAGTAAAGCGCATTTAAAATGTCCATTTCACTGAAATCAATTTTTGGCACAAGGTGGGTGTAAAAGTGTTGGTAACATAAAGTTTGAACACTGCCGAAGTACCTTTTTATAACAAAAATTGTCTATTTTTTTTGCTTCTAGGTTTTACTGTAAACTTGGCAAACACATTATGCATCTCGGAGATTTAGAATATTTTCTATTAGAATTTTATCATGATGTTAAAGCAGTAAAAGTTAATCTCAGATTTCAGAGCCGGGATTTCTGAAATATTAAAAAAATAAATCATAAATTCAGAACTTATTAATATTCTAAAAAAAAAATAATTGTTCCTTTAAATAAAGAAAACAGAAATACAAACACAATAGTTCGTAGAAATATCTCTCTCATTACATTTCAAAAGCGCCGTACTTTCTACGATGGAACATAAGTTTCCTTTATGTCGTAGAGGCTATTCCCACGAGACTAGCTGCATCTTTTTTCATGATCACTTGTTATGATTATACAAAAAAGAAAACCGAGCGCTGTCTGGATTGTGTCTGTTCAATAATTCAATAAAATTTCTATCATTCTCACTTGTTCTGAATAGTGTTAAATAGTTTTGGTTGATCTAAGAAAGTGTCTTTAGGCCTAATCGATTAACAATTCTAATCAATGGTCTAGAATTTACATATAAAGGTATTTAATTTTTGTTTTATACAGTTATTTCTGCAGGAAATTGTTTGTAAATTTTTCCAAGCTGAAATTGGTAGTTTTTCCGGTCGTTTTCGTTAACATCCTTTATCAAGGAATTCTATTTTAAATTAAAATTGTTAGCAAGGAATATCTTTTGAATTAAAACTGTCCATTTCGTAACATTGAAAGCTTAACGATGAAAAACACCTAAATTTGAGAATATTTTACTCATTTTCTCTTATTAAATGAAATTTTAGAATACCTGTTTTGAAAACTAAGAATAATGTCCATTAGGTACTTTTTGGATATAAATCAGCTATTTTTAAACAAAGATTTTGTTTGATTTTACTGCTGTTTATGAAAACCTGGGGATGCAGAATTAAAAATGAGATGCACTTTTATCAAATTGATGTTCTTTGTTTTGGTTTTTTACAGCATCATCTTTGATCATCCGTTTTACTTTATCTAAACTTTCGTATAAGAAAATATTGTTGCTGATTTACCATTTTTGCGTTTTCAACAGAGATATTTTTCAGTTAATAATTTCAGCTATCTGAATTTATTTATCTTTGAAATGAGCACATCATATTCTCGAAAATATTTTTTAAAAATCTGGTATCGGACAGTTGTAAATTAAATAAAGAAGGTTATAAACGTAATTAAGAAGAAGAGAAAAGAAATGAAAAAGAATTGGAGTGGATTATACAGACAATCATACAGAATTACAGAGAATAATTTGTAAAAACTACCATTTCGTACTCAACGGAATTTCAGGTGCAAACTGAAAATCTGCACAATTACTATACCTAGATTAAGTGATAGTATACCAAAAAAAAAAGTATTAATCTTTGGGAACAATCGATAAAGATAGAATTTCTATCAAACATAAACCCTTAAGTGCTTACTAACCAAGTATTAAAGGAAAACAAATAATCAAAGAGCAAAAAAAAAAAAAAAATCTAATTAGAACAGCAGCTCCTGGTATTTATTTGAAGGAACAATATTAGCACAACTCGATATAACTGGCCAACATTGTGCAATAAATGATACATATCGATTCAAGGTGAGATTTACTGCGCAAGATAAATTATTTAATTTATTATTTTGACCGTGCAGACTTGGGGGGCGCTGCCATGGAAATGAACAATATCTCTGCTAGCGTAGTTATTATTAAAAGAAATGCTACAATTGGATAAGCTAAGTTCGGCCCAGTTTACGGATTTAAATATCTCGAATGGCAGTGTCATCAGCGAAGGTGTAATTCTGCCATTCTCTCCGCACACTCTGACCCTATCCTCGCAGTACGCTCACTACAGTCCCACCTTCACTCAATAGAACCTTGGTTAGAAAACTGGCGTATAAAAATTAACCCAACTAAGTCTAAATACATAGTCTTCACACTCAAACGTCAAACTCCACCACCTGTCTTCTTACATCATACACCTATCCCACCAGCCGACCATGTGCGGTACCTTGGAATGTACCTAGACAAGAGACTTACCTGGAACCCCCATACGAGACTTACCGAACTAAACAAACGATACAAACTTCCAGCCAGACTTCTTGACAAACGCTCAAAACTCTCACTACAGAACAAACGACGAGTCTATACAGCTCTTCTCACACCAATATAGGACTTACGGACTCGAACTTTAGGGAACAGCTAAAAAATCCAACATCAAAATACTTCGCCGCATAGTAGACGCTCCATTCTATGTTAGCAACCACACAATACATACAGATCTCCAAATTCCTGCTCATCTCCGAACTTGCCAAAATCCGATATAACAATTTTCATCAAAAACTCTCACTTCATCCCAACCCTTTAGCTACAAACTTGTCTTCAACTACGCTACCCACCAATCCTTGAAGACGGCTGAGGCGCCGTTGGCCCCGTGACCAACTGGGAGACCAATGGCGGCCATCACTGGATGACCGTCATTCACGTCTGTCTCGCTATTTATTTATACACTTATTGCATTTACTTATTGTACCCTTTAGGTACAGGTGTGAATTGCATTAAAAGGATAAATTAAAAAAAAAAGAAAATCTCGAATTTGAGAGAATTACTTTTCTGTTTTTCTTTGTTATAATTATTCTCGAAGTTCTTTCTCTATAACATGGAACTTTTAAAACTCTTGTGTAATTTAAAAAAACTCTGCCAATTCGCAACAAGTAGTTATGGATTACGTAGAACACAAACAAAATAGATTGAAATAAATGGATGAGGGTGAACAAACGATCGGCTAACTCAGGGCATTGATTCGAAGGATGTCCCTACTCTATCGAGCGATCAGGTGGCCGGAAGCCATCTTCAGAGTTCAGGAAGGATTTAAGGGAAGTTTGGGACAGATTGAAGTGTTGGGAAAATTATAACCTATTTCCGGTGCAAGACTCCATTAGAAAATTTAGCATAATCGCTATACTTCCTTTACCTACCAAGGCAAGGAAAACCAAAATTGGGGAATAATTACTTACAAAACATTATTTTTTGTTATTTATTAATTATTTAATTAATTTATTTTTTAAAATCTCTTATTGCAATTTACAACTGCAACGATTGTTGCAACAAGCAAATGTGGTACCTGTAACAAAAAATACGAGAACATCACGAGTGGAGAAGGCACCCAGTGGAGTCACTCAAGTAAAGGGCTTTGCTATACTGCTCTCACGATAAGAGTAGATCACGAGGCCATCTTCTCTTCAATCTCCTTAGAGGATTACCTGTGGTAATGTGGAGGAAGATAGGTGTTCTATGAGAGGGTTAAGATGAGCTGCTGTAGAGTGGAATGAAATTTGAGAAAACGAGTCTTAGCAAGATCTATAATAAAAGGAATTTTGAAGTCATTATCGATGGTGAGGTTAGATACATAGAACGGAGCGTTAAGAAATTTTCGAAGTATTTTTGGACTGTAAAGTCTGGAAGCGTAGTGAGTTGGAACGCTTAGTCGATCCCCCATACTTCGATGCCGTATGACCAAATTAGGTCGCAGTAACAGTAGATATAAGAGTCTTTTGTTATGTAGGTTAAGTTTCGAACGTTTGTCAAGTAGTCTGGCGAGAAGTTTGGTAGCGTTGGTTAGTTTCTTGTCTTCTCAGTCTAGTATGGGGATTCCATGTCAACCGTTTGTCTAGGTGCAGTCCAAGGTAGCGTACTTTGTCCACAGTTGGTGTAGGAGTTTGGTTCATGAAGATGGAAGGTAGGATTTTCTGTCTTAGAGTAAATACTATAAATTTTTTAATTATTATTATTATTTGAAGCGTAATTAAGTTTATTCAATGACAAACCATAATTTTATCTACTTTTAAATCCATAATATTTTATGCTCGTTCAAAGTAATTTGAATTTCATTAGGAATTTGCTACTTGCTTAGCCGGGTTTGACATTACTTTAATAATTCCACAGGGCGCTAATGACCACCGCAGTTGATGCGCCCCTTCCCTAAAAACTCGATTTTGGCATTGAACAGTTCCCGGATATAAAACCTTATTAATCAAGTATGATAATAATCAGTTATTTTAAATGATTTCTAAAGATAAATAGGTCCAAATAAAGCGGACATTAACAGTTATAATTTTTAAGTAATAAAGGACAATAATTATTTTCCTATTAATTATACATTTGTAAAGTAGAAGATAAAGATCTTTACTTATTTATTTTTTTTAAGTTGAATGTGTTTTTAGTAGGAGCTCGAGTCAAATTGCTTTGAGAACTGCGTGTGCGGCAGATTTGTTCTGTACGTGCACCTATTTATGAAGATTAAAATCTTCTTTTTTTTCTGTCTTCCTGATATGTTTTGATCGTGACAAGAGGATACATTTTTATATATATATATATAATCGATAGGAATATCTACTAATTTGAGGACATTGTAACAGGATTACATCCTGCGCTAAATGTACTAAAGATAGCTGCATTCTAGATTAATGATCATGTCTTAAAAAAAAATATGTTCTAATATTTTTATAAAGTTTTCGATGTTGCCAGAATCCGCAGGACTTTAAGCGTCGTTTCGTCACTGTGGATGAAACAGGGATACATCACTACACTCCAGAGACCAAAGAACAATCTAAACAATGGGTTACCAAGGGGGAATCTGCGCCAAAAAAGGCAAAGACCATTCCTTCGGCCGGAAAGATTATGGCGACTGTCTTTTGGGATTCGCAAGGAATAATCCTCATCGACTATCTGGAAAATGGTAAAACTATTACAGATGCATATTATTCATCGTTATTGGACCGTTTGAAAACCGAGCTGCAAGAAAAACGCCTACGATTGGCCCACAAAAAAGTCCTTTTCCATCACGACAACGCACCAGCTCACACTTCAGCAGTTGTGGTCGCAAAATTAATGGAAATAGGGTTCCAACTCGTTTCACATCCTCCCTATTCTCCAGACTTGGCTCCCTCGTACTACTATTTGTTCCCCAATATGAAGAAATGGCTGGCGGGAAAAAGATTTTATTCAAACGAGGAGGTGATTGCAGAAACGAATGGCTATTTTTTAGACTTGGACAAATCCTATTATTCGGAAGGGATTAACAAACTAGAGCATCGTTGGACGAAGTGTTATGAGCCTAAAAGGAGACTATGTTGAAAAATAAAAAAGGTTTCCCCAAAAAATTAAGTAGTTTTTATTTTTGCACGGACTTTTCAAACGACCCTCGTAACACTGCTGTCAGTTAGGATTAGATTTCCCAATATAACAATTGGCTTTTAGTTCATGTTTCCAAGTTATATAATAATACATTTTAAAAAGTATTTTTTTATTTTTAAAAAAGATGAATACTTTATGAAAGATACTTTTCAATAATACATTTAGTTAAATGGTACTGATAAGACTACATCCACTTTTTCATTAAAGTTTAATGCTTTAATGAATTTTTTGTGTTTATTGATTATATAAATATTTTTAATACAAGTCTCTTACTAAATGTAGATAATATAAATACACGTATACCTTTTTTTAATATAAATAAGTTGAAGATATTCTTCTTCTTTATATATAATCTCCAAAGATTAGTTATTTCAAAACTTCTACCTGACTACATTGTACATTATATTAAGTAGTTGGTAATATTAGTTTTGAAAGTTAATATCGCCTTAATCTCTAATGGATGGAAATCGTAAAGAATTAGATTTTTTTGTGAGATTCTTTAAGTAAAAAACTAAGACCAGACTATTACAGAAAGAAATTATTGATTTCTGTTTCAATTAGACAAAAATGAACAGATAGATAGTTTAATTGCTGTTATGCTGTTTATAGTTTGTAGTTTCCTTCTTTTAATCATTTTGTATTAAACTAGTTGTATCCGGCCACGCGTTGCTGTGGTTCAATCCACAGCGAAGCAGCAGTAGTTCGATTCGGTGACGGCATTCTTTTTTCGAGATTTCTAAGCACCAATCTTCAATCAGTATCAACGCTTCGATGTAGATTTCTGCCGTGAAATCCATGGTCACATTGGAATTTTCCTGGCGTTTTCGACAGAAAATTGTCTAAAACCATGTACGATTTATATTTCTCCCATAACTCTGTTGGAGATGAAGAAGAGCAGGCGGGATTAATATGATTGCAAACAATGCACGAATTCGGTTTGCAATGCGACGGGTTGCAAGCGTCATTAATGTATAAAAATCCCAGTGTCTGGTCGTACTCCAATAAATTCAGAGCTTGACGTGCACTGTGGAAAGTGCGGAAAGACGCCGTTAACGATTCACAATTGCTGGAAGACTTTGGACCGGGCTTATTTAAGAAAGACGCACTTTCTCTTGATTAGGATGCACCGGTATACAATAGTTTGCCTATCGCAGTTTATTTAAATATCCCAGGTTGTACGTCGACTCGCTCTCCTCGTTTGCTTCGTTCAAATGATTTTCTGTTCGCGTTTCATTTGTAATACGTAGACAGTTTCGAATTTGGCAGTGTTTTCGCAAACGCGCATCACTTGGACAAAACGTGAAGCCGCTATACTCAGTGCTATTTGTTGCACATTGAAATTCAATTTTACAATGCAATCGGAAACACTGAAATGTAATCAATGACCTATCAGTCTTTAACTGACCGAGATCCTCCTATAATATCTGGCCAGTACCAAGTATCTCGCCCTAGCCCTCAGGAGCGAGGAAACTAAACAAAATAATAATAAATGGTCTCTCGCAAAGAAAATTAACTTAATAATCAAAGAAAGTGAAATCATGTTATCGTCAGCTACCATCAGGTGACGTAGACAAAGAAGAATATCTTATATTTAACGTAAAGTTCCCAAATTATCACATTAAAATCTAATGTCTAGGACCTGGGAATCGATCCGAGTGCCACAAATAGATCTTAACTTTGCCGATCACGCTTCTAACCACTCGGCTACCTTGGTCCACTTAATTAATATATGCATTTGCTTAGGTTTAAGTTTAGTTTCCTGGCCACGCAGATAAAGAGCATATATTCACAGCTTCACCTTACAGAGCAATGCTCTCTAATTAAAAAAGAATATCCTATTAGTGTCAGGGAATTTATGAATAATGTGGGATTAAATTGAATTTAAGTGCGGTATTAAATACATTAGCAGCTGTATTATGTATTACACGAGCGTATCTATGCATATGTAAAATAGAGTATAAATAAAGGTATTGTATTCAAAATATATGATCTTCACTGTCCTTGATACATAACTAGAATACATAAACTCTACTAGTTCATGCAATCTTTGAAGTGTTGTTATGAAGAAATTACTATACATGTTCTTTGGTCTTGTATTAAGTGTGTAACGTCATCAATTTGCATATAAGGGTATAGCGGAGATTTGTTAATTTGAGCGATAATAAATACAATACAGTTCTATCCGCTTTTGCGAAATTATGTTTATGGATTTCTTTTTTGTTTTTAAATTCCTGATACACACTTTGTTTTTAAATTTAGAAGAATTTAGGAGCCATAAAATTCCATAAATTAAAGATTAACGAATTAGTCTTTCAATGATTTAAAATTAATTTAGACGTAGGCGCAGATTTCTTCTTGAGATATTAATAATTTCCTTAACTTTTGATGAAACCTAACAGCAGCTATAACATCTTTAAATATTGATTGCTGTTAGTGATTTGGGATAAACTATTTGATTTGTAAATTAATAATAATAATAAATTACATATTTCTTAAATACTCGTACAATTGGACTATACTGTTCAGGGGTACTTTGTGCAAGTATCTTTTTTTGCCCAGACATAATTCTATGTATTTCTACGCAAAAATTTAATAAAATTCATGTAATAAATAATTAAAACTTACTCAGAAAATATCTTCCAAATGTTTTCAGATCAGTCATTAAATATTTCAAATTTACCTGAAACAAATTAAAGAGAAAATATTAATTCTAAGAGAATTCTAAAAACAAAACCGAGTATAATAAGTTCTTAACCCACAAACCACAAGATGCGGGTCGGATCCTACCCGAGGCGAAAACATATTTCCATTGTTCCCCCCCACAATTAACTCTTAGCGATTAGACTCGGTATACCCTTTTTGTTAGTCCTTAGGAAGAGCCCACACTGTTTCCGCCGATTCGGTAAGGGTCTCTCCGCTCTCTAGGTTTGTATTTCTTTCAGTAAGTCAGATTCTGGGTCGGATCCGACCCGACCTTGGTATTAACGTTATACGTTTTGTCCTGCACAAGTGGAACAAAAATGAAGAAAGTTACTCTGGAGATGCACGTTCGACGTTTCTCAAGAATCTTGCGTTTGCCTTGACGCTTCCTCTAGAAGAAAAGAGACTGAAAAACGAGCGTTTTCCAAAGGAATTACTCCTTACGATTGGAAAATATGTCCTACTTGTTCCCACTGATAATGGCGAACAATCAAATGATTTTTTCCTTAACAATGTGATAATGTTGTTACCACACCACTATTTTACTTTAATTTTCATTCAACCTTTTTGTAAACTGTTTTGTTTTTATTGAGGCAAAGTTCCTTTTTCAAGTTCATTTCTTCACTTATTAGTCCATTCCAAATAGACTAATGCCATAAAATTACACAATTTATTAAAAAAATTATACATTTTATATAGAAATAAATGTGTTATTTTGAGTTATATTTGAGTTTTTCACTGTAAGCAAGAAAATATAGTATCGGGTCGGATCCGACCCTACCTTGGTGTTCGTGTCAAGAAAATTCATCTTGTGGTTTGAGGGTTAAACAACAGAATAGAACTGGCTGTTGTTCCAATGAAGTGATTTGGAATAAACGTTGGATGGAGTTCCTCCGTTGTTTGTCTATAATTGGTCTATAATGTAGACCAATGTTCTAGGAAAATAGACATAGACATTTATGCTAAATTGTAGAAGCATTTCTGATAAGGGACTTTAGAGTCTTCGACAAAAATAAAGATAATTCCAAACTTTCATTCATCCTGAATGATACAGGTGTTCTGGATTAAATTGTTGTTTCTGTTTAGAGAGAAATATTCTGGTGTGATTCAGGTGGTGAATTTTATGGTGATGATGTCTTTTAAAAATGGCCGTTAGCGAAAAGAACGAAGCTATGGCAAATTACGTAAATTTGGTTTGAATTATTGTTAAATTTTCAAATTGAGATGGAAAAAAAATAACAAATTTAAGAGGAATAATGAATTCTAGGTTCAGCTTGTTGTAATTGTAAGAGTAAAATAATTAATGGTCACCAAAATTCAGGCAAATAGCTGTAATTTGTTTTTAAATAAAACTTCTGGTGGTGCTTAAGAAATATCTATCCTCATTAAGAAAAACCATAAGGTTCAAAGCGACATAAAATATCTTTCAATAAAAGGCAACAAAATTTACAGTTTTTACTAGAATTATTTAATCATAAAAAATGAAGTAATAATTTTTACCATATTATGTTTTTGTGTTTGTAAAGTAATATTTTAAAAAGATGTAACCTGTACGTACGTATAAATGGAAAAGGTTACCTACATGAATGTTCCTTGTACTTGAACTTATAGTCACGATTTTAAAAAATGCAAATATATCATTCGATTGCAATATCGATTGGTTATTTTGTATTGGGTTAATCAATGCTAGACAATCACGATAAATACAGACTTTTTTTAAGATAATCGGGAGGTTTGGTATCGATTGCGGAAGTTTGTTAATTTTTATTAGAAGGGGGACCTACAAAATATTAAATAAAAGTACTTACAGTAAATTATAATATTTTTTTTCTTTCTGCAATATTTTTTTAAAGCTACTGACTATGATAAGGACTTAATTAAAACTAAAAAAAAAATAGTAAAAATGTAAAATCTTTATCTAAAATTAAATTAAAAATTAAATAATAAAAAGGTGACCCAAACAGAATTTCGATATTTATCTGGCAAATTGAAACAGCTATTGGGACAAGTAATTATTAATATTATTTTAAAAAAAACGTCTAAATCTAACTGATAAGTAATTAATAATTCTTTAATTATATGGTAGGCAAAAATCTCATTATTAAAATTACATTCAAGTAGATTGTAATCAGAAAAAGTATAACAGAATCGACTAGTTGGATCTAAAAAAGAACTGTTCTAATTTCCGATCAAATTTCTCGATTTAAATCAACAAATCCACTGAGACTGTAAGTATCTAATGGTTCTTATGTAGGAGCTTAGGCTATTGTATAAATCATCGATGTGGATGATCAGGTAGACACTAATGTTCTATCTTCTACTATGTAGCCTCGTTTTTGAGACACCGAATGACTCTCAGAGACATCAGATTCCTCACATAAATGGCTATGGATGTTACGCACGGTCTTGTCGCTTCATTTCCCGGGCCCAATAATGTAAACTATAACAGTAAATAAGTCCTTCAAGAGTTACCTTAAACATTATGATTTCTTTATTTCGATCTTCCGAGTACGGCCATTATTGTTCCCAATCTTCAAAACAGGGAGTTCACTCTGAAACTAGATATTCATCCTTCTCGTTTAGTTTTCTAGGTTGCGGATACAATCAAAATGGTGTTTTGATACTTAGGAAGTTACAGTGTCATTCGTGTATGGGCTCTGATTTCTAGTTGAATTCATTGTTGAGCTCAAGATATTGTTTTACAAAATATATCAGGCCTCTTTTGGTTGCGAGGAGAAAAAGGCTATCCACATTGATTTCTGATGGTTTTGGATGTGAGATGGTCAGATATTTATTTGGTCGTACTATTCAGGATGTTTTCCGGTAAATTTGCTTTCCGAATTAAGATATTTTTTAGACAATAACTGTCAGGTTGATCGTCAAATACTGGTACACATTATTAATGAAAGTATCACTAATCACTAAGCCAGATATGCAAAATAAGGGAATAAACTTTTAAAGGTTTGGAATTTTCTGGTAAAACGGCCTTCGATTCCTTAAGAAATTAGTATGATATTCAAAGACCATATTTAACTATTATTTTAATTGGAAAGTGTATATTTAAAAAAAAAAATAATTGTATTTATGTTTCAGGGGAATCAATGACATTGAAGTCAAATGTTTGTGCAAATGGGTATCCAGAACCTCAAGGCATTAATTAAAAACTTTGTATCCTCTATTTTCGGCCTAATTATTCTAGTTATCCCAATATTTATTTATCATTAGATAAATTTAAAGTTGTTCCAACCAAGGAACAAAAAGAAAAATCTATCCAAAAGGTACAAAAATCTCCTTAACAAAAACTTACAGTTTAAAAAGTTAACTATAAGGGTTGATTAAACGCCAAAAGGTACACAAATCAGCCAGTACCAAATATTTCATTCATATTTCAGCTCGTAATATCAGACATTTAGAAACGTTCGAACAGCTTATGTTATGAAAATTTAATTAAAATAATAGAATCAAAAATTTGCACCAAAAAATGCACTGTCAAATCTGTTGTAAATTGTAGAAAGTGTTAAAATATATGTTAGTGCAATATTTTAAATTGTTTTATGGCTATTTAAAAAAAACACTTTAAAAACCGTAACATTTGAGTTATACTCCTGCACAAGTTAGCCACACATATAAACACCCGTACTATGCAGGATTACAATAAATATAACTGTCTCAACAACCACTTCTACCTATTTAATTATCTATCTTAAATAGAAATCATCTTAAAGATCGTACAAACCGTTTGACATGGTGTTAAAATAAACGCAGCATCAGAAACGTTAACAGCACAAATTGAAAAATGGCGCTTACTGGTATGGTAGTTATTAATTATTATTATTATTTTTTTAAATAGTTCTGGATTATAAAAAAATAAAGGCTGAAAAACCAAGTAATCCATGGATTTACTAACCGGTTTAGAAAACGATCATGATAGCAGTGAATTAAGAAGAGGTGAAGGTCAGGGTCACGACCTTCTCAATAGCGTAATCACTTTTAACATTTTACGTTTTTATTTTCAGCCTAAGTTGAATGTCTGGGGCAACTTAGGCTGCCGAGAACGGATTATTAATATAAAAAATGATTAGAAAACTAATGATTCTGTTATTTTTTTTAATTATCTCTTAATTTCTTAATAGATGAACTAAGAAAATAGTTTAATTCAAGAAATACTTTATTTCATTTTAATATTTTTTACTGATTTGAATTTTGAAGGAAGCCTAAGGTCATTCAGATTGTGTAATCAATAATTATACCAGATTTCTTTAAGCTTATTCCCAGCTTATCGATAAGTATTAGTGAATCTGATATATACGTTAGAGAAAGACCGGAATTGGAGAATGTCAGGATTCACTTGATGAATTTTGAGATTCACCAAATACGTCGGTGAAAGATCGAATATTTGGTTCAAGTTGTTGCAATAAATAAGATTCAATCATATAATTAAGTTTATTAGTGGGATAAAAATATTAAATCATTTTTTATTATTAAAACTTTTTGAGATTGCTCTCAAAAAACAAAAGAAAAACCTCGTGCATGCATAAAACATCGTTTAGTGCAAGTGCACTGATTCTATCGTAAAACACAATGTTAAAACGCATAATTTAAAATAAATAATAATATATTCATAGATTAATTAACGTTACTTTTTGTTCCTTATTAATTTTTAATTTTAGTAATAATTCTAGAAGATACATTAAGGACAAAATTTGAATACATATTAGACATATACACAACAACAACAACAACAACAAAATGTCAACCAACAGAACAATAAAGTTTGTTGCACAATAGAATAACAAATCACTAATTGCATTTTTGTGTAAGTTGTAAACTATTGAAGCAATATTGTAACCGTCTTCACCTTTGTATAATATACTCGTATGATAAACTTTGGTAATCTGCATTCATTCATATATTTGTGGACTTCAGGCAAGCATATGACAGCCTTTACAGGGATAAAGTTTTACAAACTATGAAAGAGTTTGCCATCCCAGATAAATTAATACGGCTCGTTAACATGTGCCTCTTAAAAACAACTGCGAAAGTCAGAATTAAAGGGGATTACTCTCAAGAGTTTGAGATAAACAGAGGTCTTAGGCAAGGTGACGTCCTCTCCACAATCCTATTTAACCTCTCCTTGGAGAAAGTTGTCAGAGATATTAAGACAAACCCAAACGGAACGATATTTAATAGGTCAAGGCAGTACCTGGCTTATGCAGATGACATAGTACTTTTAGGAAGAACCTTAAGGGCTCTGGAACAGTGCTATGATCAATTGGAAAACAATGCCAAGGCTGTGGGTCTGTCCATTAATACTGACAAGACCAAGTATATGCTATGCTCTAGGCACGATAACCGAATCTGCAACGCTCCTTCTGTGATGTTAAGCGGAAGAGCGTTTGAAAATGTACAAGCTTTTAAATACTTAGGTGCAATCTTCACTAGAGAAATGGACGTCAAAAAAGAAATTAAAGAGAGGTTAGCGGCCGGAAGTAGGTGCATGTTTGCTTTAAACAAGATCCTCAAATCCAGAAATGTCTCTCGAAAACATAAAATAAACATCTACAAGACAGTTATCCGACCAATAGTTCTTTATGCTTCGGAAACTTGGATACAGAATGAGAGTGAGAGCAATCAACTTCGTGTGTTGGAAAGGCGTGTGTTACGCAAGATTTACGGGCCAAATCTTATAAATGGCTCGTGGAAGATAAAAAGTAACACGGAGCTGAAAGAATTGTTTGCATCGTCGGATTTGGTTGCCGAGGTAAGGAGCAAAATATTGGCATGGCTGGGACATTTGGAAAGAATGGACGAAGATCGAGCACTGAAAAAGCTTTTCCGGAATTGGCCAGAAGGAAGGAGGAAAGTGGGAAGACCTAGAAAGAGATGGTTGGAGGATGTGGAGGAGGACCTCAGAAGGCTTGGTGTGAGGAATTATAGAAGAAAGGCCACAGATAGAGAGAACTGGAGGCAAATTACTAAGGAGGTCAAGGCCCTTCAAGGGCTGTAGTGCCAAAAAAAAAAATAAAAAAAAAACTGCAAAATATTACACGGTTGTGAGCTTTTCTAAAACCTTTGTATTAACTCTCTGGTTTTGAGTTATGTATTGAAGAAATGTATTTCAGAAAAAAGTGGTAACTGAAAATGAAATAAATAGAAAAGGGCAATTTTCATTTACTAAAGGAACAAATAGAACTATACCTTAGGGTAATAGTCTGTAAAATTTTCAAAAGTGACACCTTAAAGTTTAGCTTAACAATCAGAGACACCGTAACAATTTTATTGGGCCCCATTTTTGTGTTACGTATTCGTAAAACGTTACATTTTAAAGAAAAACATTTTCAAAAGTGACACCTTAAAGTTTAGCTTAACAATCAGAGACACCGTAACAATTTTATTGGGCCCCATTTTTGTGTTACGTATTCGTAAAACGTTACATTTTAAAGAAAAACATTTTCAAAAGTGACAACTTAAAGTTTAGCTTAACAATCAGAGACACCGTAACAATTTTATTGGGCCCCATTTTTGTGTTACGTATTCGTAAAACGTTACATTTTAAAGAAAAACATTTTCAAAAGTGACAACTTAAAGTTTAGCTTAACAATCAGAGACACCGTAACAATTTTATTGGGCCCCATTTTTGTGTTACGTATTCGTAAAACGTTACATTTTAAAGAAAAACATTTTCAAAAGTGACACCTTAAAGTTTAGCTTAACAATCAGAGACACCGTAACAATTTTATTGGGCCCCATTTTTGTGTTACGTATTCGTAAAACGTTACATTTTAAAGAAAAACATTTTCAAAAGTGACACCTTAAAGTTTAGCTTAACAATCAGAGACACCGTAACAATTTTATTGGGCCCCATTTTTGTGTTACGTATTCGTAAAACGTTACATTTTAAAGAAAAACATTTTCAAAAGTGACAACTTAAAGTTTAGCTTAACAATCAGAGACACCGTAACAATTTTATTGGGCCCCATTTTTGTGTTACGTATTCGTAAAACGTTACATTTTAAAGAAAAACATTTTCAAAAGTGACACCTTAAAGTTTAGCTTAACAATCAGAGACACCGTAACAATTTTATTGGGCCCCATTTTTGTGTTACGTATTCGTAAAACGTTACATTTTAAAGAAAAACATTTTCAAAAGTGACACCTTAAAGTTTAGCTTAACAATCAGAGACACCGTAACAATTTTATTGGGCCCCATTTTTGTGTTACGTATTCGTAAAACGTTACATTTTAAAGAAAAACATTTTCAAAAGTGACAACTTAAAGTTTAGCTTAACAATCAGAGACACCGTAACAATTTTATTGGGCCCCATTTTTGTGTTACGTATTCGTAAAACGTTACATTTTAAAGAAAAACATTTTCAAAAGTGACACCTTAAAGTTTAGCTTAACAATCAGAGACACCGTAACAATTTTATTGGGCCCCATTTTTGTGTTACGTATTCGTAAAACGTTACATTTTAAAGAAAAACATTTTCAAAAGTGACAACTTAAAGTTTAGCTTAACAATCAGAGACACCGTAACAATTTTATTGGGCCCCATTTTTGTGTTACGTATTCGTAAAACGTTACATTTTAAAGAAAAACATTTTCAAAAATAAAATGAAAAACAAAAATAAAAACATTCAATTGTAGAGCAAATCCATTGGGTGAACTTTGATGGAACAAAAATTTGTTTCCAAATTCCAGCTCCCTGATATTTTCATGTTAATTGTAATGCAGGTGATCTTTTTCATAAGTTTAGAATTGAATGTTCATCGATAAGTCCCTGAATCAATCTCTAAAAGTAAAAGAACAACCAAACTCTTTTAAATCTTTTAATTTTACTATTCTGGTACAAACCAAACGAAATTCATTCTATCAAAGTTTGGTTTTATCAAAATATTGTTTCTAAATTTTCAAATTTGTGTAATTTTATGGTTATTATGTTGAATACTTTATGGATACTTATCGAGGCTACACAAAATTTTTTTTTTTTTTAACTTATTCCCGAATTAATTTATTTTTAGAGGTTTTCCCACATCTAAAATGCAATACGCTTTTATTCAATACATTAAAAAATACTGACAAAGTTGCTACTTCGTCGAGGCGCCTTCAAACCGAGCGTTTAGAGACGAGGCTCGCAAAGCGAAGAAGTATTTTGGTATTGAGATCAATTCTCTGTCTAAATCTTAGATTTCATTTTAATGGTTCAAAAAAAAAAAGGAATTTTTAATAAAGTAAGTTTGTTAAACGTCTCCGTCGAGGACACCTACTTTGGTAGTTTGACTTGTAAACTCGCCTGAAAAAATAGGCAATTACTTTGTTGTATGCTTTTGCTTACGCTACTCTACAAAATTCTAATGTTTTTAGGTTAGGTTCCTCTTTAATTACTCATAAAATTTGTAATTTTTAATTAATTTTTTTTTTTCCCACTGACTTTTAATCGATTCCCAAGCCGCAATAGATCCCCCCAAAAAAATATAGGATCGGCCACTTTTGAGACAATTGTTATGTAACCCAGACTTTCTCAGTCATATCGACTTTCGGTTGCAAAATCAGGATCAAAACTTTGTACCTTTTATGAGGAGTAAAAGATAGTAAGAAAAGATGAGGATAAAAAGTTTCCTATTTCTTAACAGGAGGCCTATCTTTCCTATATATGACATATGAGGATATTATATGCGATAGAGCTTATGTCAGAAGGTACAATAGACATCGCCACTAATTTGTTCTTTTCTTTTTACTAGTAATTACTGTTAATTATTAACTGGCATTTGTTGAGTATTATAGTAACTGTGCTACATTCCCAAGTGTAAATCACTAATTTGTTGTACAATTAACAATGTCCGCTTCTGCTGAAGTTATTGTAAATTTATGTTGTAACGAAGTTGGCAATGTTTTAATTGCCATCAGAATAAGAAAGCGCATAATAATGGCGTGGCAATTGTATGGCTATGTGAGTAAGCTGAGGAATTTTATTCATTTTTTAGTCATAAAACGAATTCATTATAAAAAATTACGATGAAGAATTATTATTTTGTTTTGTGTGTTTGTCAAACGCTGCTTCTCTTTCTTTTACAGCTGTTTGTTTCTAGTTCAGCAGGTAATTAGCAGTATCTATTGAGTTCATTAAATATGTCTTGTGCGCAGGATCTTGGAGCCTTATTTTCAACTGATAACAATGTTGAACCCAAGGAATAAGTAACGCAACCCTATGAGAGAAATACATTTGTTCACATTTCCATATTCCTTTATTTCTCACCTTTAACAAACCAATTGCTCAAGAAAGAGTAGTCGCAGATGCAAGATGGGGGTGAATAAAACCAGCTTTCGGGGGCTCAGAAAGTCAAGGACGATTTGCTGACTAAGCTGGGCGGAAATTTTAGCAGGTTTTGGTGGAAGGAGGAAGAGAGATGCTCTCCAGTGATTTGTAGGGGCCGCTGGCTTCAATCTCCTTTTGTAATTCTACTTTGCTCCTTTGAAGGCGTCATCATCGCGCAGAAACAGCGACCACTAATAAGGAAAAGGAAGAGAAAAAACAAAGGCTTCTCAGAGTTTATAATACTTACTTACTCAAGGGCTATAACGGTCCATGAAGGACCCGAGCCTCAGCCACTACAGCTCTCCACCTATCTCTGTCTCTTGTCGACGTCCCCATCTCCGCAAACCAAGGGCTTCCAAATCGTCCTGTACGTCGTTCAACCATCCTAGTCGAGGCCTACCCCCTCGGCCTTTTTCCACCAGGGTGTCCATACAGTGCTTTCCTGGGTCTCCATAGTTTATAATAGTAAAGTCAAAATAGGTAATCGTCTATTTTTTCAGTCGGGACTTAACATCCAACTACCAATTAGGTGTCGTGGACGGAGGCGAAAGCTCATACTTTACTGCAAAACAATTTTTTCTAACATAATAAAAAGTATTCATAAGCGGGATTCGAACCGGAAATCTCCCACTAACAAAGCCACGCTCATGACCACTAGACCAATACCTGCCCAAAGAATTTATAGTATTTTCTACTTAAGGAAATCTGAGAGGGATTTGACCTCTCCAGGAAGCCTACGCAAATTTCGGTTTTGGGGGGAAAATGTAAACCAATTTCGTGGGGCGAAGGGTGTTTTTTTTTTTTTAGGATTTAAGAAGTGGTTATTCCAATCTACAGACTCTACTTCTTGTTGTGGGTTACCCAGAAAGCCTAGATGGGTGCTAGATGATGGTACGGACATATTCTTCCTAGAAGAATTTGAGGAAGGAGTCTAGAAAGTAGTTATCCCAATTATTAACACAAAACTCTTTTGGTATATTCGTGTAATTCCTGGGTGAGTTACCAGGTTTGAAGAAATATATAACCTCCTTGAAAAATAATCAAAACTTTTTAATTTGGAGCTAATTTTTTGAAATATCTGGCGAAGGCTTTGCGGAAGAAGTGTATGGGACCTTCGAGCAGGTTACACTTGTCTGCCAGTTAATTCTATTCTCCTTTTTACAATGTCCATGAAGATCTTTCGATCAAATGAAAGCCACGTTTAGAACATCTAGGAAGCGTAGAGGGCGTAACAAGGGCGTGTGCACCACGATTTCCATATATTACAGCTATAGATTTCTTTACAGTGCATTGTGCACAAAAGGGACACCTGATAAAGCTGGTCCTGGATCATGAAGTCACCTGAAGAATCTATGGGGAGGAATTGGAGAAAACTTCCAATACACATGGAAGAGGATATTTATAACCTTTCTAGCATCCTCTTAGATGATAAGGTTTCCTATCTTCTAGGGATTTGGCCTAAAACCAGTAAGGGGAGACACAATATCTGGCCTCTGAAGAGCGCAAAGGTAAGTAAGTATCTTGTAGAGCTTCAAACATAAGCTTTGATAGACAACTCAAGAAAATGCTTGCGCAGTTTTTGTAGAATGAATTACTTTGATGCATGAGTTTGGCGTAGATTCTTGTCAATTAAAATTTTTTGATGATATTTAATAAACAAATAAAGAAAAGTACAAATTATGCTCCTTCCGAGAAAACAAATTCCCAAAGCATCATTCCAAAGTTGCCACCATCTTTTTCTCTTTCCTATTCCTTTTTTTTTTTGCTAATATCAGGACATCCATCATCGACAGAAATCTATGAGAAGATTGAAGACTGATGGTTAAGATGTGGAAGAAGATTGATGTTCTTGCAAGTTGTTACTTATTAAACTGGAAAAAAAGCAGAAGAAGAAATAATATGAGGTCAAAGGTGAAGATTTCTTTTAAGTGGTCAGGATGTTGGCCAGTGGTGAACAGTTAGAGCAGCAGAATTCTGACCATCAATCCCCCTCTCTATCTGCTTAAAATAACAACATTATCTACATGAGTATGTTAGTTTTCTAATGTTAAATTAATGGAAACGGTCCAAGTTGGTTTCTTGTACCAACCTCATCTTGTATCTACTAAAAAAAAAATAAGAAAATTACTAATCTTCTTCACAGCGTCTAGGATCTGGTTTATAAAGTACTCGTAGAATCGGTTACAAAATGTTTTAGAATGATCAAATATAATTTATACTTCACACCAAAAAATATTAGATAAAATAAATAACTTTATCTGTGTTAAGAGCATTTTTGCCGTGGTACGGTTGATAGGAATTAATTGCTTGAACAAATTTTTAGCAGAAGGTGCTGGACACGTATTTGGGGACTAGTTAATGGACAAGAGGAAGGTGGCGTAGAAGGAACTACAAGGTAACTTGTACGGTGCTTATAATTACATTAACGTATCCTCCTTGGGTGCAACGATTGAAATAGTTGTGAGGATGGAAAGCTGCAGGACTGTCCAAAAAGAAAGGTATTCAACGTGATGGAGTCTGATTCAGGAAATCCCAAGAACAGATGGAAGGACAGATGGATCTGTGAAGAAGAAACAAGTACAAGAACCACAGAGAAACGTGGGTATAAGCAAACTTATACCAATCTTTAAAAATCACTTTTTCTTACTCACATTGACAATACAGATACGTTCTGTGAAATTTTACCCAAAAAAAATCTTTACGTACATTGTGATCAGAGAAAGAGAAATTGAGATTTCACCCCAGTTTTATAACATATTTTGCTACCCCATAAATTATTAAAAGTTCCACATAAAATCCTGAGTAAAAACAAAACACCAAATAATTATTTAACTAAATGCTATTACAAAAATTTTTTAAATAATTCGTACAGTAGTCGTAAACAAATCAAGACAGCAAATTTTACCTCAGGCAACAAACTAATAAATTACTGGATTTGGCCAAAATTTATAGCGTTCTTTATTTTTATTGGCGTAAAAGTCTACGCATTCATAATTTTTGGTTTTTACTTTCCTTTAGTAAGAAAAGTAAATTTCCTTTAGTAAATACATGTTTGGAAATCTCCTGAGGACGAAACAGTGGTTTTAGAAATTGGTATATTATGTTGCTACTAATTACTATTTCTTACTATTACTATTAAGTACTAAGTAATACTAATAATTACTAATACTATTAAGTACTAAGTAATACTAATAATTACTAATACTATTAAGTACTAAGTAATACTATTAATCACTAATACTATTAATTACTAATACTATTAATCACTAATACTATTAATTACTAATACTATTAAGTACTAAGTAATACTATTGATCACTAATACTATCAATTACTAATACTATTAAGTACTAAGTAATACTATTGATCACTAATACTATCAATTACTAATACTATTAAGTACTAAGTAATACTATTAATCACTAATACTATTAAGTACTAAGTATTACTATTAATCACTAATACTATTAAGTACTAAGTAATATATTAATTACTAATATTAAATAAAACCGCAAAATGTTCCAATTTTCAATTTCGAATTGGGATTACGACTGAAGACCAAGTGAAAGATTTTGGTCCAAGTTTCTTATTTGGAAGTGCCACCTCAGTGAATGATTTGGAGAGGGGGGGAGCAGCTCCTACGATTTTTCGTATAAAGCACTTTTAAGGCAATCCTGAGATAGCGGTGAGATAGGCATTCCTCTAATGTGGTTTGAACGGTCTCCAATAACTGTGCAATATTACTTTAATCAGGCTTATCGTCAAGATTGGTGGCATGGTTCTTATTCTGCGAGATCTTTATGTCCAGACAGTCATTGTTCTGTAGTCCCTAGCCGGCCATAACCTTCTGGATCTGCCAGACTAACTTTGTTTTTACATCAAACATCTCCTAGGCCATTTCCTATATTTCTCAGTCGTACCATTTTAAGGCTCTTCAGTAGATTCAGGCTATCATGTAGTCATCCATAAGTTTCTGTTTATTCTTTCGGATCTCACCCTTGAGTTGTTCTTGAGCTTTGCCCCGATCTACGCCAGAAATCCATTTCGACAGCTCTTAGCTTTTGGATCTAGTTTTGTAGGAGGGTCAGGCTCCCTTTCACCAAATATACTCTCCACAATTTGTTTCTTTTTTTTTATTGCTGTCGATCTTTGTGGATTCCTCAGTATGGAATTGAGCATCCTAATGGCTTACTATCCACTTTAGGCCCGAGATTCTGTATCGTTAATGCTATCCGTAGTCCTGATTGTGGTTCCATCTGAAGATCGGAGATTGTTACCTGATCCTCCTGCTGCCATACAATTTTGTTACATCAAAACTGATTCTTGCTCCCAGGATTTGACTATACCTTGGATACATTTTTAATGCCATAAAAATCATATCGTCAATGACCTGCAACAACTATTACAACTTGATCGTCTGCAAAATGTTAAGATCAACAAAAAACACATCTCATCAACGGGCACGGCCATTTCAAGATCTTGCTTTCCCATTCAGACAGTATATGGTACATGGTTTCTTGATCGCAATTTCAGATACCGAGTAATTGTTGCATAACGTGATCCAAAGCTATGTTATTCTCTGATTTATACACCTCTACAAAAAAAACCATAATTTTCCTCGTATTATTATTTATGTTCGCTAATAAGACGGCAGTCAAGATTTGATAATAACAAACCACACTTGTATAATACTCGCAAGATAACGTATATGATTGTACATTATGAGAGATGCACGTAAATATTACATAAATTGGTGCAAGTTATTAATTATATATGTTTTCACAGTGCATAACATTATTGGCCAGCTATTCTTTTTAATTTGTTTATTTTTTTAGAGCCTCTAATTCGTAATTTACCGAGCGTACACAATTTTCATTGGCGGCTATATTATCCATGTTGTAAGAAATGTTAAAAAAAAACAAAAACTTTACCACCAATGGGAATCCTTCGACCCCGAGCACGTGAAAGAATTTTGAATTTTATAAGAGCCAAAATGTTTTACGGCCTTTGGCAGATACACGGGCTACGAATGAACAGTATTCAAACTAAAATTATCCAGCATCCCGACCTTTCGGCCTCACTAAATTACGTCGCAAAAAGAAGAAGTTAATCTCCACCTACATCGCCTTCAAACTTAGTATTCAATCAGTGCGTTCAACTGGTCACTACCAGTGTACCCAACAGAAATTGGCCAAATAATTTTAAGTCAATTAATCAAATTCGTAATTAAAAGGAATTAAACCTTTATTTTTAGGATTTCTTTTTTTTTTAAATAATTGAAATGATTTTAAGGTGAACAGTTTTAAAGTACACCCTACAGGATATAAAGTGCATATTCGCTAAAAGGTGGATGGCTACAAGTTATTGAAAATGGCGAACCAATCATTTTGGAAAGAAAAACCATTGATGCATATATTGTATAAAATGGATTCAGATAGATTAAAAAAACCATTTTTGAAAAACAATTTTTCACTTAATCTCTCTCCAAACCATAGGAAGCATTGTAATCGTGCTAAATTTCCCCTAAATTGAGTGTTCATCGGGGAACCTCCATGATTTAATCAACATATTTTGACCGGATAATGACTGCGAGCAGAATTTTTCAAACGGAAATACCATTTGACGGTATGGACTTTTTTTGGGGGGATTTTTTTTCTAAAATGGCCATGATTTTGACTTAAAATTTTGTATACTTATTATATTCACGTTATATTTATAAAAGAAGACAAAAAAATTCAATTAGATTTAAATATTTCCCGCAATTTAGCATAAACTTTTAAGAGCGAATCTAGAATAGCGTTTAATTTTACAAATAAATAAAATCTTCTTATTAATTACATTTTTATTTAAGAAAAAAAAACAAAAAAAAAACGCCCCATTAGCATTAAAAAATGCCATTATTACTTTGATCAAACATTGATTACTAAGGCCGTGATTATTATTGTAACATAATATAATGACATCCAATTTACACTTTACATTTTAAATTATTAAAAATCAAAATTTACAGCATCAGTTATCTAACATCTGATTGAATAATTTGAACTATTTACGAGGTGTGGCTGTTAAATAACGAGACTATTGCTGTAAAACATTGCGTGAATGTATTTTAAGCGTGAATGTATTTATTGGCAAGAATGTTGTATGAACGTTTAGGATAGATCACAGTACGGGGTTGAAAGAAATTTTATAAAAGTATTTCGACCCCTCTAGGTTAATTTTTAGACTAAGTTTAGTTTAGAATGTGCAGGAAAATTTGTTAAAAGTACTGCACATTACCATAGTTCTAAGGAAAATAGCCTCCTTATGGTAGAGTAGGTTTAAAACACTTTTGGTCTTGCGTTAATATCTTAAGCTAATGTAAATAGGGGAAGGCACGAATATGTCCCACTCTCCCCCTCGTCGACTGGATCGATGGACAAGAGGGGATATACTCCAATATACCTGGGCTCCACCCTACCTTGCTCAGCAAGGTGCAGTATGTGGAAGCCCGAAGGTGACGCGTGCCGACCCAGCTCGAGTGGATAAAAGATGAGAGAAGATTAAAATGATTAGGGGCGCTAATGACCTCAGCAGTCGATGCGCAAAAAAAAAAAAAACATTTCATTTTAAATTTATACATATTTAGTTATTATCACCTTCAATATACACCCCTCACCCTATCCCTACAACGCTCCAAGCCAATTTAACATCGTACAAAACCGTGCTGGCGGTCTTTTTCTGTGAGCTCCTGCATGACGCTTGCCGCTTTTTCTTTCACAGCTTCAACAGACTGAAATCGTGTTCCTTTTATTGCAGATTTGACTTTGGGGAACAGATAAAAGTCACATGGGGCCAGGTCAGGCGGATGGCCTAAAACTGGGATGTTGAAATTGGCTAGAAACGTCCTGGACAGACAATGCAGTGTGAGCCGGTGTGTTGTCTTGATGGAGAACCCATGACTTGTTCTTCCACATGTAGGGTCGTTTTTTTCCTTACTCTTTCACGGAGTTGAGCAAACACCTCACGGTAGTAATGTTGATTAAATATAATCAATGTTTACATCCGTTTTGGATGTGGAAGGGCGGGGTCGCCCGGGTGGGCGGTCATCATCTCCGACGTCTTCTCAGCCATCTTGGAAACGATCGAACCACTCAAAAACTTGCGAACGTGATTAATATTCATCGCCGTAAACTTCTTTTAATAAAAGATTAGATCCAGTAGCGGTTTCACCCAGTTTCATGTGAAATTTCACGACAATTCGTTGCTCTACTACATGTGTAGTATCATGTTTTGGGGCAAAACGAAACACCTTTTACACGAACGACGGTTCCGGTCAGACAGATTTCTCTACAAACATGTGAGACGCTGCAATCGAAAGAGAAGGCTTTACGCTGCACAGCTGTCGGTCGTTAGGATTTGGTGCGTGCATAGTTCTTCTGTAGCAGCATCAGTCTCGTTATTTAATAGCCACACTTCGTATTCTATTCTCATTTAAGCATAAAGTTGATATAAAAAAGTTAGTAGTCTATTTGATTCGTATTTATTGTACAAAGAGCAAAGACAAGAATAATCTCAAATAAATTTTTCCACTTTAAAGTATGCAGCATTTAAATTGGCGAATCAAATTTGAGCCATAATTCTTTGTTTTCTAGATACAATAGAATTGCAGCTAGTCTTCGATTCAAAACTGTTTGGCCTTTCTATTAAATTAAACCATAATTAGAATTTGATGACTCTATACCCTGTCAAAGATAAATGATTTTGTAATTTCTCCATTAGGTTAGATGATGATGATTAGGTACAGCGGCCAAAACTTCCATATTATCGGCCTCAGTTCTGGAGCCAATGTTAAGATTTCTTGATATTGCGTAAAGAAGACATAAAAAATAAATTATCGGTAAGATTGTTTAGAAATTTCGTATAATAAAAAAAATATATTAATGTTTAATATAAGTAGATATAAAAATAAAATCAACTATATTATAAACACTTGGCCGCAAGCAAAGAATTAGGCAAAAAATAAGACAGTAATAAAAACCAAATACTCGTATATTTACGAATCTTGATAAAAATTTTAGGTTTTGTAGTAATCTTCGTCTTTGTTTTTGATAATTATACATCTTTTATTATTTTTTATTTGTACGTTTTTATTTCGTATTTATCTACATTCATTCTGTTGGTTTTTTTAAAGATGAACAAGGCAGGAATGCAGTTTGTTTATCGCTATATATGCTCGAGATTATTTCCACTTTTGGCAGCTTCTTGCTTTACATTAATGGGGTTTAGGGCTCAATCAGTTTGGAATGTTACTATTTTAGATGTGTGATTGTTGGTAGGACCACATAGCAGCTGGGCGGCTACAAAATAGCTAATAACATAAAACTGTTCTCACTAAACTACTCGGCTCATCCAAAAAAACCGTGTAGGTTGAGAGTTATACAGTGTAAAAGGAGTTCCATAGCCTTATATATAATTCTAGATCTATAATAAACTATGTTTGCTACGTTTGATTAGATAAAATAATAATATATCTTTTCTCTGTATACAGCTACTGTATTCGGACATGTTACAGATAGGCAATCTTATCCGATAACGGTACACTGAATACATGCTATTATCTATTATGGAATATAAAATGTATGCGAGTTTAGAGTTTATATCTGCACTTAAACAAATATAATGGTACTCCGATTTTTTGAAATCACTTCTAAAGGGAGAAAACTTGAAAAAAAAACACTCACATGACTTTTTAGACATCGATTATCGTAATTGAACCCTGGAATTTATTCTAAAGATAGTTGGCTGCAATGTGATACAAGTTGAAAGCTCAGGCGGAGTCTAATTAATATAAAAATAACGACAAGGGTTTCATTATTTTTAGTATTGTTTTATAATTAGAAGTAATTGAGTTTAAATTTTCTAGCAAGCAACAAAAGAATATAAACGGAAGATTGTAATTAACAAACAAATGTTCAAGATGTGCTAAGGAGATTTCAGAAATATTGTCAAGACTATCGGGGACGAACTCAAACTTAAGAACATTCCGGAGTTTCTCCTAAATATCCAAATACCCAGTGCCAGTAAATAATAATTTCATTTGAAGATACGATAATCTCAAGGTTTGACTAGAAGTGAGTTTACAAACACCAGGGTTTAAGTAATTTGTTGAATCTTGAGGAAAGATTCAACAAATTTGGCGGTCTTCTTAACTGGTGGTTGAATTTTTTTGTTCTGAGAGTGACACACCTGATTCCATTTCCAGTACTGCTGAAATGGATTTGCAGCAAACTTGTAAAAAGTAGGGTCAACTTCCTTCATATTCCTTTCATCTTGAGAGCAGCGTTTGTAGGAGGTTACAACCTTCTTTTTTTTAAAGAAACAATCCGAATTTCTGGTTCGTAATGTGGCCCAGCTTCTTTAAGTCGCACCCATAGTTGTTTTTCGTTGCATTAACTGAAAGTCCTGGGTCCCTTTTAGGAAACAGAGCGGTGGAATCAGGCATTAATTTAGCAATAACTGATATAAGATCTGAGTTGTTGTAAAAAAATTACAGTTATAAAGGAGAATTTGCCCTTTATTATAATGAAAATTTGGGAATTTTATCTTTTATAGAAAAAGAGACAAAAAAAATTGTCAAAGTTGGGTGTTTTTCAATGTTGCCCATTTTTGTGCACATTTTTTTGACGATCAACCCTTAAACAACTGGTCCTACCGGACAATTTTAATTTTACTGATATAATAGCTAATCTAATTGTACGATTGCATAGTTTCGAGATTACCACGCTTCTGTTGTACCCCCTTGTGAGGAGAGCCTAACCTAAAAACACTTATTTTTTTTAAAGAAAAATTCTAAAGAAACAAAGAAAAAAAAAACTCACAGAAGCTGACATGAAAATCTTTGCGGGAAAAACTAGGAATGTTGGAAAACTGAGACATATTTAAAGAAATATTTTCAAAATTTGAGTATCTCAAATAATTCTGATTCTATGTGTAAAAATTCGCAAAAAATAAAAAGAAAATATAACTTCTTAAATAAGAGAAAACACTTCTATTCTAAAATTCTAAAATTAATGTTTTCAAAAACTGGTTCTCTTCAAGTCTTCAAAATACATTTATAAATACATTATCAATTCAATATTCTATTTATAATTTGGATATTTTCCTAAAATTTATTTATAAAATTACGAGATACTTAAACCTGTTTTAACATGTTTAAACCAAACAGTTTATTCTCTTATAAATTTGAAAAATGTTCAGTTTTTCTAAATATTATGACCCTTACTGGTTTCTCATAAATTCTTTATCAATCAAAGGCGAGAAACAATCTTTAAATATTTTCAAAACTGGTAGGAAAGAGGCAGAGAAAAAAGAATGTTATTCAGATTAAAGATGACCAATCAGATATGTAGGACATAGGCCTGCGGCACATCTAGCTGTACTCGAAAAAATGGGGACACCAAAACTCTTCACTCTTTTTTAATACTCTCTGTGTGGCAAATTAATTCTAACTTGGTCTTCTAACGATTATCTTGCAGCAATAACATAGTTCTCTATCAGATTCTTTAGATCCTGTAAGAGATAGAAAGATATAGATAGACCGGAAATACATGGTAATTAATTTAGATTATTTATCGTAATTAACCATTAAAATCCGTGCTATTAATGGTTGTATGAAAAGAAAACATTAATAGCATGCTTTATAACGTTATAAATATGGTTAAAACGCTGGAAGATTGGAGTAAATAAATTATTATTGTATATTTTCTCCGGTTTTAATGTCAACTCTACTGATCTTGAGATTGGGGAATTGTGCATAACTTGTGAGCAAGTCGTTTAATAAAGAATAAGAAAGGAAACGAATGTTTGACGACATATACAGGTATTTAGTTGCACCATTTCGCTACGAAGACATAATATTCTACACCAACTTCTACTCGTACGAGTATGTGCTTAAGTCTATAGCAGAGCTAGCAATGAAATATGAATTTATTTAAAAATTATAGCCGATTAAAATGAATGGAAGAAAATGATTAGAGAAGGATTACGGTGATTTTAATTTCGGTTAAGCTATAAGGATGGCAGGAATATAGAGAGTACTGATCCGTCCATTAGTTGTAATATACGAGGGTAGTTTGAAAAGTCCGTGCAAAGTCAGAGAGATAGCACTACTGGCGCGTATCGAGGTTATGTTTAGTTAGTAGCATCTCTTGGAAGAACACACACCAAGTTTCAGCCAGATCGGTCTATTTCTTTGTGTTTGGCATTCGTTTGAATCGAGGAAGTCGAGTGATTTTCAAAAAATGATCGAAAAAGAATTTCGTGTGTTGATTAAACACTACTTTATGAAAAGCAAAACGCCTCAGGAGACTAAAGAGAAGCTTGATAAACATTATGGTGACTCTGCACCTTCGATTAGAACAGTTTATAAGTGGTTTCAAAATTTTCGGAGTGGCCATATGGGCACTAGTGACGCTGACCGTTCTGGACGCCCCTGTTGAGGTTACTACTCCAGAAATCATTGATAAAATCCATGATATGGTGATGGATGACAGAAGAGTGAAGGTGCGTGAGATTGCTAGTGCTGTGGGCATCTCGAATGAACGGGTACATAATATTTTGCATCAACATTAAGACATGACAAAGCTATCCGCAAGATGGGTGCCGCGATTGCACACGCTTGACCAAAAACGAAATCGTGTGAAGTGTTGCAAGGACGGTTTGCAGCTGTTCCAGAAGAATCCGCAAGACTTTAAGCGTCGTTTCGTCACTGTGGATGAAACATGGATACATCACTACACTCCTGAGACCAAAGAACAATCTAAACAATGGGCTACCAAGGGGGAATCTGCGCCAAAAAAGGTGAAGACCGGAAAGATTATGGCGACTGTCTTTTGGGATTCGTAAGGAATTATCCTCATCGACTATTTGTAAAAGGGTAAAACTATTACTGGTGCATATTATTCATCGTTATTGGACCGTTTGAAAACCGATCTGCAAGAAAAACGCCCACGATTGGCCCACAAAAAAGTCCTTTTCCATCACGACAACGCACCAGCTCACACCTCAGCAGTTGTGGTCGCAAAATTAATGGAAATAGGGTTCCAACTCGTTTCACATCCCCCCTATTCTCCAGACTTGGCTCCTCCGGACTACTATTTGTTCCCCAATATGAAGAAATGGCTGGCGGGAAAAAGATTTTATTCAAACGAGGAGGTGATTGCAGAAACGAATAGCTATTTTTCAGACTTGGACAAATCCTATTATTCGGAAGGGCTCAACAAACTAGAGCTGCGTAGGACGAAGTGTATAAGCCTAAAAGGAGACTATGTTGAAAAATAAAAAAGGTTTACCTCCAAAAATTAAGTAGTTTTTATTTTTGCACGGACTTTTCAAACGACCCTCGTATGTAGATAGTTGTATATTAGAGGGATGAATGTGCGAAGCGAATGTATTTATAAGTAAGAATGGAGAGTGAGTGATATTCTAGTGATAAGCACCTAGACGATGCTGGCTGTATGGCGGAAGCCAATGCCAAAAAAAAGGCAAAATAAAAAAGAAAAAAAGTCTTTTAATTCATCTTAATAATTCAGTTAATAAAAGTAGACTAAGATCAGAAGGTGGAATCACTGAAACTGAGCGCTTCAAAGTTGTTCTTCAGATAACATTTTGCAGGCAGGGCCTATCTAGTTGAATTTATAATAACAGAACCGGTAAATGTCGCCTGCTTAACTCATTTTACGGCAAATTTGATAACATTGAGGCAATGAAATATATAATAATTGTCGGTGTAGGACAGTCTCAAAATCAGCTACAGGAGTAGAACGCCAATGGGCAGTATGGCTGCTAAATTGTGAGGTAGATAGGACTCTGTAGTCAGCTAGCGTCCCTGTAATCAGGTTACAGATATTAGATAGGCTACCTGTTGCCTTAAGGGCCTTAATACTGGGCCAATCAGCAATAAATGGTTTAAAGTATTAATAGAGAGCTAAAAACTCATTGGACTATTTGGAATACACGCTGCTAGGGTAAGGTTTTACGAATGGGAACTTGGAAGAAGTAAGGGAAGAAGAATAAGAATTTTCAGCGTCCTTGGCTAATAGCCATCAAGAAATACTCGTACATATTACCTCTCTAGATTACTTAAGCTAATTTTGTACGAGACCAATCCAATGGTGACCGTACTAAGTCGACAAAATATCCGAAAGAAGCGAGTTCAAATCCTAGGGCGTTTTAACCTAGAGATAAGGCCATCAGGACTGATTAAATAAAAAATGGTTGTTTGGAACAGGTTACCCACAAGCAGGTTATAGTGGAGTCAATTTGGATCAAAAATTAATGTAATGGGATTACAATGGTCCCCTGACTTTGTTAATTATTGATCCCCCAAAATTTTTTGAAACATTTTATCATGATCTTTGTTTAAATCAATTCACGAGAATATTTGTGGGTCTGGAGAAGGTTTTTGTTTTGTTTGTAATCAATTTATTTCAAACGATCAGTACATCGATATTTTTCATTTCATTCTAGTTATCTTTAACGTCTAAGGATTCCAATGTTTAAATAAATACGTTCCCTTCAGCACAAACTCCTTTCTTGAAGCAGATTGTTTATTTGCATAACTGAACTCCACTATTTCCACTGTACTTTGAGCATACGTTAGGAAATAAGGACGACCCTGTTTGTAACATCCAGATCTGCTCTGGTAAATGAGTATTTGAATTTAAAAATTACTTTTTCCTATCGATCTAGACCAGAATTCCTACTTTTTCATTGTTTTTTGAACTCTATTTTAAAATCAGTTCGACCCGCCAGTAATACCCATTCCTCCTCCTGTACATGGTTCTCAAGATTAAAAAATAACACGTTTCCTTTGTTTTTTAAACTGATGTTATGAATTAATTTTGTAACATCCAGCCTGGCTTTTGCAAATGGATAATAATCGATAAACATTTGGGGCAACATAATATCGAAATACACCTTTATACAAACTTTACTCTCATTCAATGTTAAACATATAATTAACTTACCAAACTATTTACTTTGTTGCTAATTTTAAATTTAAATAAACTTAAGAAGAGTTATCTGGCTTCATTCGGGTAGTAATTAAATGTTTTAATTTTCACATGACTTTTTTTTTTACAGATCCTTAAACCGGAATCGATCCTCGAAGAAATTATATCTGGAGTTTGATATCGACAACTTTGGTGAGCCCCAGACTGACTGGATCAATGAAAAATAGGATAGGTGTAAGGTTGTAAGGAGAGATTTTGATGTTTTGTGAAACAGGTTTGAACAAGTCTTGATCTCACGAAGGGATTGGATTGTTTCAGATGGAATGGAGGGCGTACTTTACGAAAAGGATAATCTTTACTCACGGACATAAGTCGTAGGATTTGCTCTTTAAGGAAAGCGGAACTGGTAGAGTTCGAGGACACACGAAGAAGTGTTGAAACGTGGCAATTTTCTTTATTGGAACAACATTTTCATTGATGACATTACTTATTAGATTTATTGTGAACGAGTAAACAGTTACAATCATTGGTCATCTAAAGCCATGAAATAATTTCTACCCCTCATCCAATGGATTGGTAAATCCAATAGAACTATACCAGTAAAACTTCAATCAGTAATCCGGAGTGAAATTATAATGCTCAAAATTACATTAGAAAGAAATTTCTAAACCAAGGTTAAAGATAGGTCTCATCAGAAGGTACTCTACTTTGTGGAATTACACCTTTTATAGACGCAAGACTGAGGGAACAAAAACAAAGATGAAGAAAAAAAAAAGATGGTGAGTGTATATATGTTGCCTTAAGTAATAAATAAAATCACGTTTCCAAGATTAAACTAACGGGTAACTTTAGTTAGAGTGGTCCATGAGATTTATTAGAGTAAGGTATTAAGGAGAGGGGTAGTTTATGTGTGAGTGAGAAGGAAACTATATCTAAGACATAAATTTGTGACAGGAATTGAAACGGAAGTTAATCTGAACAGGAGAGAAAAAAAAAAAACCACTACCAGAGAAGACGTCATGCAGAGGAAGGACTGACAGTTCATGAAGTCCAGACATATTGAGCTGTGGAGGATCTCTGTTGGACTTGGTTCTGTACCAACAACCAACAATTCTAATGGAACTCATTCTCTGTTCTTTTAATAATTGGGGGTCCAACCTTAGTTTGGATCTTATTCATACTTCTGGGATGATGACTTAGCACGTGTATTCAACAAAGCCCTCAAAAACTTTAGGCTCCTTTTAAAAAGAACAAGAAAAAAACCACATTCACATACTTAAGAACGTGTTAAGAATATTGCGGTCCCTGGATAGATGACTAGACATGAAAATCTTTCCGGAGGCCACATAAATTCTGTCACTTAGGAGCCCTGTTGTTAAGTGCACAACTACTTTAAAAGGTAACATATTCTAATTACTTTAATTGCCGCTCTAAAACTTGAGTAAAATCATTTGAAAAATTAATAAATAAGTGATAAAATATAATCATGCATTCCGACGAAAGAAGTCCTTACAATAAGCTCACGTAAACATAAACTGCAAAACAGCCCCACATTTATCTCTGTAAATTAATCAAGATAAGACCAAAAAACTAATAATTAGCCCTTGAAATAATCAAGAAGCATCTCTAAATAATCTTAGAAAATATTTTAATAAAATTACACCGCACGGATAAAAACGAAGTTGTTTTTAGTAAATGCTTTTTAAGATACGAGTAAATTTCTTTTAGAAGCCAGCCTGTTTTTAAATCATCTATTTGAAACTAGCTATACTCATCCTTTACTAGAGTCTATACTCTTCCAATTAAAGGCCATTGCATTAGACGGAAACATGTGTAACCCTTATCTCCGCCAAAACGTTGGCATTCCTGTCCACCTTCAGTCATAGCTTACAACAGATCCAATCTTCTAATACCACTATTTGCCGATAAATGTTCTGGTTTGTAATTTAAACTTCTTTTATTTTATGCCAATGCATTCTTTAAATAAATATTTCAAGTCTGAATTGCAACAATTACAAACTTTGTCTCAGAAAGGTATAAAAATACATCGATACGTTGGCATGTAGGTAAGCAGTTTTTAGCATTTGTCTTTATAAAATTGCAGAAATACACAATTAAATGCCCTCATTATTTATCATTATACATATTTTTTGATTTAAGACGCGTCTTCGTGGCAGGATTATTGGCGCCCGGAGTTTCCTTAAGTGCGCTCCTGATCTTCGGGCTCTCTCTCTTTACGGTCAACAATTTCCTTCTGCTGACAGTGAGCTGTCAGAAGAGA
This sequence comes from Rhodnius prolixus, assembly GCF_049639745.1. NCBI lineage: Eukaryota > Metazoa > Arthropoda > Insecta > Hemiptera > Reduviidae > Rhodnius > Rhodnius prolixus. Next base: position 14,874,438 of record NW_027411604.1, on the reverse strand, counting down.
AAAATCTAAAGGCCAGCAGATGAATTGGAACCCTAGAGTTTCGCGTGCGAATTCACTACACTAATCTCTCCCTAATATTATAATTACTTAAATATTAAATCATAATTAATAATTATTATAATAAGGCGCCACGGTAGCCGAGAGGTTAGAGGCGAGACCTGCGAAGCTAATATGTATTGTGGTACTAGGCTATATTCTCCGGTCTTAGGCCTTGGATTTTATTTAATGGTTAATAAAAAAGAAATTTACAGTAAAGTATGTTTGCTAGTCGCCTCCGTCCACGATACCTAATTGGTACTTGGACGTTAAGCCCCGCCTGAAAAATTAGGCGATTACTTTACTTTACTAATTATTATAATATAAACCTTTCGACAGCTAATGTTCCATCACTCCACTTTTACCAAACATTATAACATACTAAATATTCGTTTGGATGCCATTTGGATTAGCAAGAAGAAGATGGATGAGATATGGATTAGTGAAGGCGAGAAAGGAAGTCTGTTTGGAGCCGTGACATGCGCTGCACATTGCAATATGCAACATTATTATTAACGGTTTAATGCAATGAGATAATTGCATGAATTTACTTTGAACTAGAAACTCTACACGAACAACTTGTACATAAAAGGCATAATTCTCTGTTATAAGTATCTCAATTATGAATAAATGTTAACAGAAAATCTGTTACATTTATTAAGAAGCCTTAGTTCACACCGCTGATATCTGTCCAAGTTCAAGAATTTACTAATTCAAGGCCGATAAAACTAGCGGAGAACCAAGGTTCACATCTCGTTCCATCTCGCCCAGCTACGTTTGAACATGTGTATCATCTAGATTAGGCACTCTCTCAGGAAGTTCAAGGGTGCAGATGTAGTTGGCTGAAGATTGGAACATCTATTGGTAATCTTGGAAATAATATTGGCAATCTTATTGGTATGTTGTTGAACTTTAATGTTCAAATAGTTTACACTGTTACACTACGAGGGGGTACCCAAAAATAACCGGAATTGCGTTGCCGCGCATGGAGCTTATGTAGTACGCATTTCTGCCGCTAGACGTGTATAGCGCAATTCCTTGCCAGTTCAGTCCTGCCTGTGTTGTCTGCCTGGCTTGTTCTGTTCATCTGCAGTGATTGTTTTTACCAGCGCTGTTTTGTTCTTTTTTCGTTTTTTATGATGGCAAGTTTAAGTGAACAACGTGCAGCTCTGAAATTTTGTTTTCTACTCGGCAAAAATGCTGCTGAAAGTGTTTTAATGTTGAAAACAGCTTACAAAGATGACGCTATGGGAAAAACTCAAGTATACGAGTGGTTTACTCGGTTTAAAAATGGCGACATGTCGATTGATGACAAACCTCGTTCTGGACGTCCATCAAACGAAAATGTTGAAAAAATTCGAGAGCTGGTGTTCACAGACCGCCGACAGACAATTGATCAACTGTCAGAGAGTAGTGGGTTATCTTGGAGCTCGGTTCAGCGAATTTTAACGGAAGATTTGGGGATGAAAAGGGTTGCTGCCAAGTTTGTTCCTCGAGTTCTGACTGACAATCAAAAAGAACATCGAGTTGAAACATGTCGTGCTTTGAAACAACAGCTTGAAACTGATCCAGACTTTCTGTCAAAGGTGATGAGTCATGGTGCTATGGTTATGACCCAGAAACAAAGCAACAGTCGAGCCAATGGAAGACGTCATCTTCACCCCGACCAAAAAAATGTCGTCAAGTCAAGTCAAACATCAAAACAATGCTGATTTGCTTTTTTGATGCCAAAGGCGTAGTCCATTCAGAGTTTGTCCCCCCAGGTCAGACCGTCAATCAAACCTTGTATTTGGAAGTTTTGAAAAGATTGCGCAATAGTGTTTGCCAAAAAAGACCCGATTTGTGGCAAACAGGAGACTGGTTCTTCCACCACGACAATGCACCTGCCATCTCTGTTACACAGTTTTTGGCTAAAAATGGCATGGTTCCGCTGCCCCACGCACCTTACTCGCCTGACCTGGCTCCGTGCGACTTTTTCTTATTTCCACGCATGAAAAAGGGCATGAAAGGTCACCGATTTGACAACATTGAAGAGGTCAAGAAAAAAACGAAGAAGGAGCTGTCAGCCATTTCTAAAGATGACTACAAAAAATGTTTCGAACAGTGGAAGCACCGGTGGGACAAATGTATTAGTTGTAATGTAGAGTATTTTGAAGGGGATAAGGTTGTTCTGTAAAAAATTTGTAAATAAATAGCTTTTAAAAAATAATTCCGGTTTTTTTTGGGTACCCCCTCGTATTTCGCACTGCACCAGTCCAGCTCAAACCAAGGTTGAGTTCATATCTTGTAAACCACTTTTTAAGTAGAAGAGGTCACTAACCCCTGAAATAGACTGCACATTCGTTAGTTGGAAGGAAGCACAAGACCTACACCACACTTTTACCTTGACGACCCTTTAGGCATTTTACGGCGTCGCACTTCCAAGTAACTGTTCATATTACTCAATGTAGGCGCCACGGTAGCCGACTGGTTAAAGGCGAGACCTGTAAAGCTAATATGTATTGTGTGGTACTGGGTTCGATTCCAGGTCTTAGGCCTTGGATTTTATTTAAAGGTTAATAAAAGAATTATACAATAAAGTATGTTTTATGGTCGCCTCCGTCCACGACACCTTATTGGTTGTTGGACGTAAAGTCCGCCTGAAAAAATAGGCAATTACTTTACTTTACTCTTTACTTTTTTACTCGATGCACCCCTATAGTACACCGTAAAGCCTGCTGCACCAGAAGCCATAGTTTCTAGATTTTTTTTTCCCTGGGTTTAGCTTACCCAAAGTGAATTCCAGATACGCCAACAAATCCACTTGTAAATTTTACTCGCGTTAATATCGTAGCATTAGTACGCAAATAAATCGATCTATCTTTTTCAGGTTGCAACTGATTAGCTTTGTTAATACTGTTAATCTGTCTCTACATTTTAGGGCACACCCTAGAATGCATAGAATTTGCATTTTAAAAAAAAGGGCACTATTAATTTTATAATTATATTGCACATGCGCAAAAATTAAGGATTATTTAAAAAAAAAAAAATATTTTTATAGTGTCAGTTAATGATCAGTTAGCGATAATGAAATAGAATTAAATGATTTAAGAACTTTCCAATTCCAAATTTGTATCTTTAAAATTCAAATATCTGTAAAAACTAATCTAAATGGTTGTGCATTAATTACATATAGATGCACCTGTGTATTGCATTCTAACGACCTGATTTTGTATCTTTTTCATATTCCTAGACTACCTTTTTTCTCTTTGTTGAACCAGAAACGCACATAAAATCTTTAAAGTCTATTCCAAGTTGTTTTAAAAATTTATCTAATCTTACCAGACTGCCCATTAAACTAGAAGTAAGTATGGCCGATGTTTCTGTAAAGTGTTAATTTAATGATAACATTTCTTGCTTCTACTATCTAAAAACAACTAAAACTATGGCGAACTAAATGTTTCCTTTTAATCAAACAACTGATGCCCCATTTTGTTTTTTTTAAAGTTACACAAACTGTAAACTTTTTAATGATAAAAATCGATTGTTTATTATCTATACATTGGTAGCACTGTGTCCCGTTAGAGAATAAAATCGATTATCTATCTAATCCAGTTGCCTGTAAGCACTTAATTAGTGCAAATCATAATTAACTACACAAATACAGTATGTCCTGTTTTACATAGAAAGGATTACGTACTTCCGCTTCTTTCTTTATTCATTTTTTTAATTTTATAAAAGTAAGTTTAAAGTAACAACTTGGCGTTTAATGGCTGCAACAAAAAAAACTTGACATGTTCTAAGCTAAGTTTTTAGAAAGTCAGACACAAAAAAAAAAAGAAAAAAGAGTTCTATTGCATTCTAGTTATTGCAGTGTTTATGCTTTCAAAGTACAGTTTGAACATATATGTATTATATAGTATATATATAACTAATTTACATAATTTTTTGTGACCATGCCCATTGTAAATCTGTAATCTGATTTGCAAGCACATCATGTGGCCATTCTTCGCTGACTGATCTTTAAAAAAAACAAGAAAATTAAAATATTCTGACTTCTGGGTTGTGAATAAATTAAGAGTTTTACTAATGATTTCTTACGCTGGCCGACATTCGAGGAAGCCATGTCTGATCTATAATATCGATTACGTACATCCCTTTAAGTTCCAATTAACGTTAAGGTATAAATGTACTTCACTAATAAGAATTTTGTGCCTTATTCATTTCAGTCTGAGGTACTAGATTTGTTCCTCAGTCAAGGCCTTTAAGTCATTTCTTGCTTTAAGAATCAATAGTTAGTAATCGAATTCACTCGTTGCAGTTTTCTTTTAGTGGTTGTTGGACCAGCCTGGAAATGGACTTACTTTACTACGAGGTGTGGCTATTAAATAACGAGACTATTGCTGTTAAACATCTTTTTTAAATTTATACAAATTTAGTTATTATCACCTTCAATATACACCCCTGACGGACTGAAATCGCGTCCCATTTAATGCAGATTTGACTTTAGGGAACAGATAAAAGTCACTTGGGGCCAGGTCAGGCGAATAAGGAGGATGGCCTAAAACTGGGATGTTGTACTTGGCTAGAAACGTCTTGACAGACAATACAGTGAGAGCTGGCGCGTTTATCTTGATGGAGAACCCCGTGACTTGTTCTTCCACAAATCGGGTCGTTTTTTCCTTACTCTTTCACGGAGTTGAGCAAGCACCTCACCGGTAGTAATGTTGATTAATTGTAATCGATATTTTCATCCGTTTTGGACGTGGCAGGGCGACCCGAGCGGTCATCATGTCCGACGTCTTCTCGGCCTACTTGGAAACGCTTGAACCACTCAAAAGCTCGCACACGTGATTAACATTCATCGCCATAAACTTCTTTTAATAAAGTATAAGTTTCAGTAGCGGTTTTACCAAGTTTCATGTGAAATTTCCACGACAATTCGTTGCTCTACTACATGTGTAGTATCATGTTTTCGGCAAAACGAAACTAACACCTCTTACACAAACGACGGTTCCGGTCAGACAAATTTCTCTACAAACACGTGAGACGTTGCAATCGAAAGAGAAGGCTTTACACTGCACAGGTGTCGGTCGTTAAGATTTGGCGCATGCATAGTTCTTCTGTAGCAGCATCAGTCTCGTTATTTAATAGCCACAACTCGTGTATTCGGCCGTTTGCTGTTCTTTCGGATAGCCATACGTATCCTCAGGTTAGCCGGTGATTTCTCTCCCTATTGACAAACAATAACGCTAAATGCTGTGAGCCAATCAAACAGAGTGTATTTTGAAGAAAAACATTCACCAATTTCCTAATAAATGAAGTTATATGTTTGTATTATATTTTATTTTTCGCGTTATTCTTGCAAAATTAATTGACTTTTAAAAAGAAAAAGAAAAACACAGAGACATTAAATGACATTTCGATAAAAACATTTTGTCAAATTTTGGAGACTTTTAAAACTTATATTTCTAGCGCTAAACGAATTTTTATACGATTGCAATGGCAGTAGTTTGAGAGAGAGTAATCTCCTGGCCAAATATAAAAAGAATCATTTTAAAAAGTGGATTTAATTAAAGGGTTAGTGAACAACAGAAGCGTTTGTCTAAAAGATATCAGATAAAACAATTTCTAATATGGCGGCCGCAGTCAAAAATAACACGATGATACCACACCTTTCAAGGAAAAATATGAAGTATAAACCAGTAATTAGTGTCAAAAAATTGTTAAAATATAATAACGAGCTCTCCAGTATTGAATGCATACAACTAATATATCACACCTTTTATTAAATATTGTTATAATTAAATCAAGCATGATATTAAATTTAAATGGAGAATGAGTTCAGCCGTGTGTGTCATAATTTAGAATCCAATCTAATGAAACTAATCTATAGCTCACAACGTATTTATATTTTATTTGTGTAGCTATCATTATAACAGAACATAAAAAAAAATGTAAAAAACAGTGGCCAGTAAAGCCCTGAGGTAGGATTTAGAAGAAAAAGAAATACTTGACAAGGATTAAATACAGAAGGCCGTTGCTACAAAGATGATTATGGGTCAGCGTTGTGGCTAACCCGATTGCTATCTGTCAGACATTACAAGCGCATGTTTAGACATGTTCAGATACTCTTAACTGGCCTCAAATAAAATATTACGTATTCTTTTTTTTTTTTTAATTTATTTTTGAATTGTAAACGTTATCATTTATTTAATGAAATAAATGATTAATAATTATACAAATGCGTAATAATTGTTCATGAAAAGAGAAATTTGTCATTTTTAAATTTATGTTATTATTTAAATAGGTTGTATTCAAAAAGATGAAAACATGCTGCTTGTAACACGCCATTATTGCCAGATAAAAAAAAATATAGTAATAATTTATATTTAAAATTACAGATGTAAATTTTAAAGGAAATAAATCAAGAAAATTTACTGTTTACAAAAATAAATTTAAGAAGTTCAAATTAATCATTCTTTAAAAAATTATTTATGAGTTCAAATAATAAAAACATCACTTGTAAACGCTTCATTAATTTTTTTGTTTTACAGTAATTCTTAAAACTATTACATCCGAATTTTCTCTGCTAATTTTAATATAAATATATACATACGAGGGTCGTTTGAAAAGTCCGTGCAAAAATAAAAACTACTTAATTTTTTGGGGTAAACCTTTTTTTATTTTTCAACATAGTCTCCTTTTAGGCTTATACACTTCGTCCAACGCTGCTCTAGTTTGTTGATCCCTTCCGAATAATAGGATTTGTCCAAGTCTGAAAAATAGCCATTCGTTTCTGCAATCACCTCCTAGTTTGAATAAAATCTTTTTCCCGCCAGCCATTTCTTCATATTGGGGAACAAATAGTAGTCCGAGGGAGCCAAGTCTGGAGAATAGGGGGGGATGTGAAACGAGTTGGAACCCTATTTCCATTAATTTTGCGACCACAACTGCTGAGGTGTGAGCTGGTGCGTTGTCGTGATGGAAAAGGACTTTTTTTTGTGGGCCAATCGTGGGCGTTTTTCTTGCAGCTCGGTTTTCAAACGGTCCAATAACGATGAATAATATGCACCTGTAATAGTTTTACCCTTTTCCAGATAGTCGATGAGGATTATTCCTTGCGAATCCCAAAAGACAGTCGCCATAATCTTTCCGGCCGAAGGAACGGTCTTCGCCTTTTTTGGCGCAGTTTCCCCCTTGGTAACCCATTGTTTAGATTGTTCTTTGGTCTCAGGATGTCATCCATGTTTCATCCACAGTGACGAAACGACGCTTAAAGTCCTGTGGATTCTTCTGGAACAGCTGCAAACCGTCCTTGCAACACTTCACACGATTTCGTTTTTGGTCAAGCGTGAGCAATCGCGGCACCCATCTTGCGGATAGCTTTGTCATGTCCAAATGTTGATGCAAAATATTATGTACCCGTTCATTCGAGATGTCCACAGCGCTAGCAATCTCACGCACCTTCACTCTCCTGTCATCCATCACCATATCATGGATTTTATCAATGATTTCTGGAGTAGTAACCTCAACAGGGCGTACAGAACGTTCAGCGTCACTTGTGCCCATATGGGCCACTCCGAAAATTTTGAAACCACTTATAAACTGTTCTAATCGAAGGTGCAGAGTCACCATAATGTTTATCAAGCTTCTCTTTAGTCTCCTGAGGCGTTTTGCCTTTCATAAAGTAGTGTTTAATCAACACACGAAATTCTTTTTCGTCCATTTTTTGAAAATCACTCGACTTCCTCGATTCAAACGTATGCCAAACACAAAGAAATTGGCCGATCTGGCTGAAACTTGGTGTGTGTTCTTCCAAGAGATGCTACTAACTAAACATAACCTCGATACGCGCCAGTAGTGCTATCTCTCTGACTTTGCACGGACTTTTCAAACGACCCTCGTATATTGTGTACTCTCTCTAATTGTAAGAGAAAATAACATATTTTTTCCTTGTTAGCTGTAGATGAGGATAAACAAAGATACGAAAAAAAGATTAATTTACAGGCACGAGCAAAAAAATTAGATTAGTTTGGGAAAGCTGAATGGCTGAAGTACGAGTATAATGGCCAACCTTGAAACTAACGTAGAAAAGAGCGCGGTAAACTATGAAAAGTAATTTGAAAATCATGACGAATATTTACAGATTAACATATATTTAGTTTATGAGAATCGCGGAGTAATCGGAAACTGGGTCGATCTTCACTGATTGCTGTAGTTCCGCTTACTTTCTCCTCAGGAACTTAATTTACTTAATTTATTAATAATCGATTATTAATTTTTTTTTGTGGGGGCAAAATTAATATAAATTAGTTCTATTTTTATCCTTAAAAAATTTACACAAACTAAAAAAGACATCTGAAAAACGTTTTTCCGTTTATTTTTATTTTTTATAAATGGATAAAACAGGAAATATGGCTTCCAATCAAAATTTACAAATAATAAATTATTGGGCAGGCTGTGCTTTAATAGAAGAGGGGCTAATGTATATAAACAGTATTTATGTTAAATTGATATAACCATAACGTCAGCCATTGAATTTTTGTGTAGCTCAATTGTCCTTAATCTATTGTACTGCGCAATTTTTGGAAACTAAAAGAATTGGAATTTAATCATAAATAATGGCACGTAATAAAAGTCTAGCCATTTTTACATTAAACATTAAACAATTGCTCTAAACATAATGAACCCAGTGCCATTATGATTATTATATTTCCAACTCCTTTATCTTCAAGTTTGTACCTACTCTCTTTGCACTTACAGTTGGTTGGACTCTTCTACTTCTTCTTTTGCATTTTTAATTGCCATCTTCTTGGTTGTAATCCTTCAAACTCTATTTTGCTCCATTACTGCACCAGGATTGGATTTAATTCCATTTTTTGATTTTAACCTTTATTCTCATGGTTTATTCATTCCTTTACGTCGTTATCTTCTCCCCTTTTTAACGATTAATTCCATGGCCATCGTTCATCTGCGATTCAATGTTAGCTCTAGATTTTTGCATTTACCATTTTTCAACACAGCTTAAACTAGGCACCATCTTTTTCTCAAAATATCGTAGTACATCTTGCACCGATTTGATGCGAACGATAATCCTCTCAGTTATCCCGGTACGCGTATCGAATCGACTTTCCCGAGTTTATGGTATCATATCTTTAAAATTTCAACATAAAATAATAATCTTCCGTTAAAAAGACTTTTGGTAGTGAATAACGCAATAAATTCTTTACAAAACAAACATGATCTAAACAAGAGGAACCCACGGCCATTATTATTGTATTTTTAACACATGCATAAAATAACCGGTATTTCCATTTGCAAAAATTAACCGCTTTTTTTTGGAAAAACAACTTTAATTTGTTTCTTTCCTTAAAAACAAATCTCTTTTAAAAACCATTTTTTCCTCAAATTGATGAAAATAACGGAAATTACGTAATATCTAAATGATTTAATTAACAGTCTTACTTCAATTTAACATCAGGCTGGTAATTTTTGTCTTCCAAAAATGTTCACATATTCTACCCTAACCTTAAAATGAATAACAATTCAGAGCTAACAATACAATTAAATATTTTTAACAAATAATACAGAATTCTACTTATACTCCTTCACTTCACATAATTATATTAATATTTTTATAATCTGAATATAATCAATTCAAAGATATTTCTTTACTCCCAAAATTACGCACATTCTAAAAACTAACAACATTTGAGCAATGACTACGAAGTAAGATTAACTGCAATCAATTAAAACCGTCAATTTGATCTAGTTTTATGAAGGACCATATTGTATGATTTCAATCATAATCAATAAATCGATTAGCGTTAGATTTAATAACGGCTAAACATTTAATATTTCAGTAGCACAGTTGTTAGTAAATAACTAGCTTTTTTCTAAATATGCACTTACATAATTTTTAAAAACTGCATAAACTATTGCATTACAAGAAAATTGCTAGAACATCTGCTGCGATAATGTATTGTAATCTATATTATATAGTACAATTAAAATACCGTTCTGTGATTAGAATTATATTACCTTTATTCCGGGCCCTTCATCTTTAAACTGTACGCTAAACTAAATGATTCTGTTACAGCGTTTTATTTTTATTATTTTTACTTTAACTTCACATTTATGGACTAGTAACAAGTTTTAACCTGTCCCAAGTAACTTCATGAAGTTTCTGTGACGTTTCATTAGTAAGACTGTAATTGAAGACATTTTGTTTTCTACTTTCACTAATTTTTAAGGTAATTAAAAACTAATTCGTATATTCTAAGCAAATGATGTCTTTCATTAAACTCTCATCTCTATCAAATTTGTGTTTCACATTTATGTAACAGAACCTGATATTATTGTCTTTTCAATCTATGTATTGATTGGTATTTAGGCGCCACGAGCGGTTAGAGGTGATGTCTGAAAAGCTAATATACAGGGTGAACCAGTAAGTAATGTCCATAGGCCTACTGTGTGTAGTACATCTAAAGTGGAGTTCGATGACGTATTGGCCAACTTCATATTTTCCACTGTTCTTTAGTGACATCATTTTAAATTTTTTTTTCTAAAAACATTACTTTTTTTTGCAATAAAAATGTAATTACCCAGAAAGTTTTAGTCCGAATTCGATTCTGATGACACGGTTAGAAAGACAGATAAATTTTCTAAAAATTGATACCATTTCGAAGCATAAGTTATTCTCCAAACAGCCTCAATCTTCCTCCGGATACTGGAAAAATAAAAGTAATCGAAATTTTTAAGAAAACTCATAAGGCCCTTATGTGATCATAATCAGTTTCCTTGCCTAATGGGCTTTCAAACGGTATATCATTTTCCAGGATTCCTTTTATCTTCGTATGAGAAATTACGTTTGTTTTTGCAAGAAAACGTGTTTACGAGCACTCAACAGTGTTAGTTATCAAGTTGTTTAATTCATTGAAAACTCTTTTAGATGGACCAGTAGTCAATTTTTAAAGTAGATTGTTTTAAAATAAGAAAGTCAAAGGTTAAAAAATTGCAGTTTAAACATTTACTTCTGATCTCACGGAAATATTTGAGAAAATGTTAGGAAATATTTTAGATGTACTACACACAGTACGCCTATTGGACATAACTTACTGGTTCACCCTGCATACTGTGATGCTAGGATTGATTCCCGGTCTTAGGCCTTGGATTTTATTTAATGGTTAATAAAAGAAATTTACAGTAAAGTATGTTTGCTAGTCGCCTCCGTCCACGACACCTAATTTAGGTAGTTGGACGTAAAGCCCGCCCGAGAAAATAGGATATTACTTTTAATACAAATTAAGTGCATAAATTAAATAAAATCAGTCCTCTTTAATCTGCAACCTTATTTTAAATAGATTTCTCAGTTTTGGTTTATTTCCTTTCTCTTTCTCTACCAAGAGAAAGCATTGTGATCGTGCCTATTTACAATGTTGAATATTTACCGGAAGTATACCTTTCAAAGTCCATGAATTCTGATAAAAATTATTTTTAAAATATATCTGAGTTGGTCTATAAATGATTGTATAAGTAATTAAAATTCTGGAATTTTTCAATCTTAGGTTTCGTTTAGATACCAAGATTGGGATGCTGTTGCAAATAGGTGATTATCTTTTGTTAATAAGAAGGCCAGGGTGATGATACGATTTCTAAAACAGAGAACTTGGTCAATCTCTTTCAAATACACTTAAAAAGAATCTGTTTCCTGAAATATAATCTATTTTGCTAGCCAATTAACTAGTCTAGATAAAACAATAGATATGTAAAATGAGCTATATCCATAGGATATTCTACTATTTACAATACACATGGTAGAGATAGAAGGAAATAGTGACCTGCATATCTGTGCTGCTATAGACCATGACGGACATCCTTTATGAATAAGACCGTTTCTATAACGCTAAAAAAAAAGAACCACACAAGTTTCAAAGCTCACCTTTCCATCTCTGTCTATCTGTCCGGACACCATTTTTACATTTCCCATCTAAAACGTCTATTGTTTTAGAATTCAAACATTTTTTTAGTTATAGTAATTATAGTTAATTATATCGCGATTATATATTAAAATATTCATAAAAAAATTCATTAAGACAGAATATTAATGACGTCCTAGATATTAAAGCGAAAAATAGTTTTGTCTTGAATCTAAAAATCGTTTCATAAAACAGTAAGCGAAATTAAAATCTCGATGAATATAATATTATTTACTTTTAAATTAAAATATATTTAGATATTCTCTAATAGTCAGGCGCCACGATAGTCGTGCGATTAAAGGCGTTGGCTCTCATAGCTAAGAGTTGAATTTATTGTTCTGGGTTCGATTCCCCAGTCCTAGGCCTTACATTGTATTTAATGTTTAATGTCAGAAATTTGTAGCAAATTCGCTAGTCGCCTTCGTTCACGACACCTAATTTGGTGGTAAGTTTGGACGTAAAGTCTGCCTTTAAAAAAAATAGGCATAACTTTACTTTCCTTAAGATTTCAGCATTAAACTTGAGGTTTTTTTTGCCTTTTTTTGGGCATTGGCTGCCGCCAAACAGCCAGCATTGTCTAGGTGCTTATCACTAGAATATCACTCACTCTCCATTCTTACTTATAAATACATTCGCTTCACACGTTCATCCCTCTACTATATACAACTATTTACATAAAACTTACAACTAATGGATGGATCAGTACTCTATATTCCTGCCATCCTTAAAGCTTAACCGAAACTGAAATCACGTAATCCTTCTCTAATCATTTTGTTCCATTCATTCTAATCTGCTATAACTTTTAAATACATTCATATTTCTGTGCTAGCTCTGCTATAGACTTAAGCACATAGATGTTGGTGGAGAATATTATGTCTTTGTAGCGAAATGGTGCATCTAAATACCTGTATATGTCGTCAAACATTCGTTTCCTTTCTACCACATAACGTGAACATATCATTATTATATGTTTGAAATCCTCCTCCTCATTGCAATCTACGCAAAGAGGAGAAGAAGACCTATTGTTGATCCTGTGAAGATACGATCCGCACACCGTGTGGTTCGCTCTTAGCCTGTTTATTGTCGTAACAACCCATTTATTAGTGACAGTTCCCCATAAACCATGGTTGTCTAGGTAAACTGATCTACCATAGTTTTATAGAATCTCCCTTTATTACCATTACTTTAAACCAGTGGTTTCCAACCTGTGGGGCGCGCCCCCCTAGGGGGGCACGAGACTGTTGCAAGGGAGGCATGCAGCTGTTTCCAAAATATCATTTTCGAATACAAACCAAAAATAAGAATTTGGGTTTTTTTTTTGGGTGCCCCGTTTACTAGAATGTAATCTATGTTACTACATACATTTTAGTTGTAGAATTAGTAATTGAATATGTGGGTTCGCTAAACCCAATCAGCAATATGTATATCAACTATTACTGCAAGCCATTAAAATTTAATTAGGAATTTGGAGTGCTACCACTACCTCATTGACGAAAATTTAAAGATTATTTTGAAATTAAGTTGGCTGCATACGTAATAATTTTATAACCTTCCAATAAAAACGCTAAAAAAACGCGAAAGTTTTACAGTTTTTTATTGTTATTAATTTATTTTGATAAATTGTTTTTTATTTTATAAAAACTGTGCCCACAACCACCCACATTGTGTGTTAGCTAACTGCCATTTTGTTTTTTTGCTCTTTTTGTTGACGTCGATAATTTTCTACTTTCACTAAAGTCACAAGTAAGAGAACTGTAGATCGCTTTTTTTAAATTTCATCATATTGTGCTTTCACTTCAAATATCCATTTTGTTGTCAACAGAGTCTACAAAAAGTAATTTTTGGAGGAAAATTAAAAAAATTGGCCATTTTTTAATTGTAATGGCAGAATTATAAGTTAAACAAATCGTTAGCTCACTTTTGTGACATTTAATTATGTAACATTAAAATTAATTCCTAGAGCCAAACATTAAACGGGCATTTAAACAAAGATAGTTTAAGAAATTAATTTACATTGTATGATTTATCAAGTTCAAAGTTACATAATATATAAGAATAAATACAGAAAATATTTAAATAAATAAAAAGAAAGAATCAGCGCACAACAATTTTAAAACCAGTATGATCTACATAATAGTATTGGTTAATTAAAAGGCTTACATAATCTAGAATACAATTACAAACTTATAAAATCTCAATGTTATAATAAAATTGAATGGTTGCCAAGCAATGGTGATGTCATTCTTTTATTCTTCTATTTTTATTTAAATTTTATATTACATTGTTTGGTTGGTACTAACTGAGAAATAATAGATGGAAAAATACACTATAGAGTGTCTTGGTTCAAAGCTAGATTATTTCGAGAAAGATTTTTAGTGTCTAAAGAGTATTTTGGGTGACAGGTTTTTAGCGAATACTTTGGTGTTCATAAAAACTCTCGTCAAAAGTTTGGGCCGCATTGGAAAAGCGGAAATTTAGATTTAAATCAAGTTTTTTTTTTTTTTGTTTAATTTATTTTATTTACAATATGTATAATATAATATGCAACAAGTAAATAGGGAGAATAAAGGAAAAATGGATGCGTGAAAGGCAGGAGGAAAGAAACTGCCCAGCGGTAGCACTCTCTACAGGAGAAGAATGTCGTTTAGGCCTTCAGACAGCAAGGAAGTCGCGGGGCCACTGGCGATTCAGTCTGCGAGGAGGATTGTTAGGAATGTCAGAGGAAGCGAGAGACAGTACAAGAGGATTGGAGCAAGTGGAGAGAGCAGTATGGAATTTTTGATATTCAGTCTTGGCGAGTTGGTGTACGATGGGGATTTTGAGGTCGTTGTGAAGAGTGAGGTTAGTCACCGTTGAAAGGAGCGTCAACTAGAGTTCGAAGTAGTTTTGACTGAAATTTCCTGTACAGTCCATATGTTTTGTAGGTATGGCTGAACCTCAGACAGCTCTAGTCCGTAAGTCCACATAGGTTTGAGGATAGTATTGCATATTAATCGTTTGAGTTCAATGGGTAATTTGGAGCGTCGTCCAAGTAAACTGTAAAGCAGTTTCGCACGTTTCGTCATTGCTTGTCTTTTAAGTCTAGTGTTGTGGGTTCCACGTAAGTCGTTTGTCTATGTAGAGCCCAAGGTAGCGCACCAGATCTGCACAAGGAAGAGGATTGCTGTTGAAGAGGACAGATGGACAGGAGCCCCGCCGGAGAGTAAACGGTAGCATGCTGGCATTTCTGTGGGTTCATTTTAATTCGCCACTTCTTTCCCCAGGATTCTATTTTATGTAAATGTGTCTGTAACTTGTATGAAGCTGATGAACTTGAGGCTAGTATGGCTGTGTCGTCTGCATAGTACAGAGTAGTGTAGAGGGTTGTCTAACGTGTATACTGTGTAGAGAACGGGGCCAAGTATACTCCCCAGCGGCACTCCCGCCCCCTAAATCAAGTTAAATTCACAACATTAGCTCTCATTAGCTAATAAAAGCACTAAGACAAATCACTCTAATCATCTGATGAAACATAATTCATTCATCACATCCAATATACTGCTTCCAAATCAGACCCAATTGGAATGGTCCTTAATTGTATTAAGGATCTCTTACAGCTGGTTATGATCCAGGCTTGATGGATGGTATTGCCTGCAACGAAGACACTGTCAAGCTCCAGGCGCTAATGACTGCTTATTAAAGATAAGGCTCACAAAGACTTCTGAAGTCCCTTTCATATTCACCTTCATTTGATTAGCAATCATTTCGCAATACATTATTCGCTTGCTTAGCGATCTATCCAACTGAAGAATAAAACCAAGTCATTTATTTATGCAATAATAATTAATACGAATAATAATAATAATCATGTATGCCTTGCATAGAAATAGAATGTTAGAAATAGAAAATAAGGAAATACCAGCAGAACTAACAATGGTTTCCTATTCTTCCTTCTTTACTGAACCTCTGTATCCAAAATTACTCATCCTAATGTGTACAAAGCAGCCCTGACAAAGAATAAAGTATGAGACAAAAGAAAAATAATCGAAAGTGAAAAGAAAACAGAAGACAAAGACATAAAGGCGTCCTTGCCCAATTTCGGTCTCTTAGCTAAATCAGATACTTCTAACCTTCACCCTCTGACACCGCAACATTCAAAATTATTAATTACACAGATACTTAGAATATTTAATTTTCAACTTACATCTATATCCCCTTCACTCTATAACAAATTGGGTGGTAATTCTGTCTAAATTGTCTCAATAATACTTATTTCTTTTTTTGTATAAATCAACAAATAACAATCTATTAGTATTAGTATTACTTTCCTACTAATTAGTAAAAAAAATTTCCTTCTTATTCATAATTATTCAAATAAGTAGTACCTGTCAAAGAGTAATTCACATAAAAATATTGTGACGTTAACAAATTATTTTTGTTTCCTTTATTGTAGCACCTACAATCATCATATTTCTCTCAATTCTGGAGATAGTTAAGGACTATAATTGAGCCAAAAACCATTGGATTCCGTTCAACAGAAATCGAGATATTAGGACTCCAAGTTTAAGGGAAACAAAAAGTTACTAAACTTTACCTTCCTATATCTCCTTCACTATTGCTTCTAGAATCATCATATTTCTCTCAATTCTGGAGATAGTTAAGGACTATAATTGAGCCAAAAACCAATTGATTCCGTTCAACAGAAATCGAGATATTAGGACTCAAAGTTTAAGGGAAACAAAAAGTTACATCATATTTCTCTCAATTCTGGAGATAGTTAAGGACTATAATTGAGCCAAAAACCAATTGATTCCGTTTAACAGAAATCGAGATATTAGGACTCAAAGTTTAAGGGAAACAAAAAGTTACTAAACTTTACCTTCCTATATCTCCTTCACTATTGCTTCTAGAATCATCATATTTCTCTCAATTCTGGAGATAGTTAAGGACTATAATTGAGCCAAAAACCAATTGATTCCGTTTAACAGAAATCGAGATATTAGGACTCAAAGTTTAAGGGAAACAAAAAGTTACTAAAATTTACCTTCCTATATCTCCTTTACTATAGCACGTACAATCAGCATCCCTTATTACTCCTGTGAATTCCTATTTTATTACATAATTTACAAATCAGATAATGTTTTGTAATTATTTTAATGATGAAGCGCGCGTCACGTATTTAGCTAATATAAATTAACTTTATTTACCTATTCGTAAGAGATTTTCAAATTACCTAATCATTGGTAAGTATTTGTAGTTTTACAAGGTAGTTAGATGTTAGTTTCTTATTGTTATGCTACTCTTGTCTGCGCTATGCCCTGAGTATTATAAAAATTAATTTTTGTAAACTTATTGGCATTTATAACTTTTTAATGTTCTATGATTAAGTCCCAAGCAGTCAGATTTCATATAGATATATATAAATAAATGAGCAGAATTTATGGTCTTCCATATTAATTACCCCTGTGTTACCTCTTCTTGATCGCAACTGTAACTAGAACCAGTAGACCGTATTTGGCTAAATGAGAGTTTCATACTGGAGATTGCTCATACTTCAAATAGTACGAGTACTTATAATTTTTTAGTGATTTGCAATTTCTTCAAGTTAAATAAATGCATAAGAAGAAGAAGAAGAATATTTTAAAGATTTGTTTTATTTTAATTATAAAAAGTTGTAAATCCAAAGAATTTTTTTAACCATTTTATCCTGAAAGAATGAAGTAAGAATTTTCAGTTTTATTCCTAAGATGAGAAACTGCACAACATCTTCTGAACACATGCTGAAAAGAAAATATGTCCTTATGCAGGCGCACAACTTTCCAATTAATAGTTGCATCTTTAACAGATCATTTGTGAAAGTTTTGGTAGATGATTATAGTCTATTAATTTACGTTTTTTAAGAGATATTGATTTCTAGTAATGTTTGTGCACATATTGCTTTAGATAGTGCATTTTAGAAACTCGGCAAGTTTAGGCTAATTACAGCTTATGCTATTAATTTCTAAAGAAGCCATTAATCTTCTTCGTGGGACTTATATTCTTGTAGGTAATTTTTTTGTCTTGAGATTTCTTTACTTTACTTACTTTGCTTTATTTAACTTGTTTATTTTACTTTGTTTAACTTTACTTATCTTGCTATTATTTTCTTTACTTTACTTAGTTTGTTTTACTTTACTTGTTTATTTTACTTTACTAGCATTGCTATTATTTTCTTTACTTTACTTACTTTCCTTTACTTACTTTGCTTTAATTTACTTCACTTATTTTGATGTACTTTACTTACTTTAGTAGGCTGAGATTTCAGTAGGAATTCACGACTTACTGCTCAACTTGTGTCGTGGACGGAGACGCATATCTAATCCATTTTAATTCCTAATATTATCACATTAAATAAAATCCCTGGTCAAGACTGACTATCTAGCCAACTCAATACATACAGCAGTAGAACTCCTGTCAGAGATTTCATTGAGAGGGAGAAATAATCTCTCGTAATCTCTTACTATCTCATAGTGCCTTCCAACTTTTTCTTCGGTAAAAAAAAAAAAAAAAAAAACTCAATTTCAAATATGATTCCTTAAATTTTATTTTTTTGGGGGGGGCTCATAGTAGTAATAAATCTATTAAAATTTAATATTTCTATTTAAATTTACTGAAATAAAGTTAAAAATAAATAAAAATAAACGAAATAAAACTGTAAATTTGAGATTTAGCAATATTAGCCTAAAGATGTATGTCAGAATATAATTTATTGTGTGAATCTCAAGATGTAGTTGTATTAGTATCGAAAATTTAATTATGTATGCAACAGTTTGGGAATATTTTGCAGTCACGCCACACAATAGAGGTGGAGAGAGGAGAGTTAGGGGGGGGGATCAGAATAAAATGATTTGGGAAGTTGTACTATGTTTAGCAAATTATTTTTAAAAATTGAATGTTGTTCTTCTATTTATTTTATTTAAGATTGTGGTAAATAACAGACACGCAATACTACTGCCAAATTAGCATATATTATTGTACCTTAATATCTTTGATAATATTTTAGTAATTACAATGTTCTATCGGCTACTTTTTTTATTTTAAACAATTCTGTATAGAATTTTACATAATTTAACAGCAAGAAGTCCTATAAATTTCACTTTTGCTTCACTAAAAATGAATAATTATTTTTAAAAAAAGAAAATTTGGATGCTAGCAGAGTTCAAACTTCAAAAGGTAACACATTTGAAGGCTTTCTGAAATTAAATGTTTTGGTTTGCCTTTATTTTAAGAAAAACACTACATCCGGAACAAGAGATTCAGCAAATTACTTGATTCCCAAACTAGGAAGGGAATTAGCTCTATTTTTAGCTTGTACTCGGATTCCAACGCAGAGATCCCAGGTTCAAATCTAGCTGTTAACCTTTATATTTACTCTTTCTAGGAGCATCTTACAGCTCACTTTGTCTTGTGATGGACAGTGTTATCTGTAGCCTTAAAAACAAGCTTCAAGCGCCAATGAACTTAAGATGTTGACGCACCTACAATTAAAAAATCCAAACTTTAGAAGAACAGGAAACAAAATTAATTATAAGCCATCGAAACAATTATTTTCATACCTAACATCCTCTAACTTACTTTTGAAACAAGTTTCTCAAAATTAAAGTTTATAAGTCTGTACAACATTATTGCTTCTATTGCTTATTCTACCCACCATAAATGAAACAATCACAATTTCAAATTTATGATTAAATTTAGCCTGAAATTTACTGTGCAAGTCAGCAGTTTACAATGTCTTTAAAAAATATAATTGAATAGAACTAATAAATATATTGAATTGAAAGTTAAACTGGTTTTGAAACCACAAAAAGAGGTTTTTCTGAAAAATAATTTACAGCCTATTATAGGTTTGACAGTCAAAGGTACACTATTTTATTTATTTTTTGTAATTATTCGTTACAATATTTAGTGATTTAGTATTTTTTTGTCAAACCGTATGCAGTTCATTATAACTGGCACTTTAGCTACGTGTAAATTGGACGTGAACAATTATGAATGAATTATAAGTGAAGATGTACGACTATTTGGCCTCCGGGAATGGCGAGTTACGATGAAATTTAAATATAAAACGTATCTTGTAGCATTTCATCTCGGCCTGCTCTATTTTAAGAACTAGATGAGATTTAATTCGCATCTAACACTATAGCGCAAACATAATCACTGAGAGATATTTACAATCTTACCACATTACTATACGTATCAGTCTAATTGGCATAATGAACTCTTCCATTCAGAGTTTTTGTAAGACTCTATCTGATTCTTAGACCCTTATTTTGGCTAAAAATACTTTGAATTCCTGTCGGAGAGAAAAAACTCGGAAAGTGATGATTCTATTCTCAAATTGTACTCTGAACTTTATTGTTACTTTTAAAAGTGATCATCACATTTACATCATCAGCACTCATTGCCGCACATCATCTTTCTCATTCCACTTCTTCAGCAATCTTAGCCTCTCCACAGGATATTCTGTCATGACAATACTGGCAACATTTTCAATGCCACCAAATAATATCGCTGAGTTGATTTACCATGTTTCTCGTATCCTTGTCAGATTGCCGATCTCTCAGCAAAATTCATTTGTCGTTAATTTGAGGAATACCTCAATTTTGGACTAAAGGAAAATTTCTCAGAGTTTGCTAGCCCCAAGAAGCAGTCGTTTCGAAGGCCTATCTCACCTATAACCGCTCGCCAAATATTATTTGCATTAAATATTTCGACAAAACTTCACAATCATCTTTTAGAAAAGATCAGTTAAACTTACCACTTTGAACAAACAGTTTTTAAGATTCCGACTCGAATGACACCTCATTCATGAAAATCGATTCAAGCGTTTAGGCGCTACGCTGTTTACAAAAAAGGTAACAACAACAAGAAGAACAAGAACAATTTTTGAAAATGTCGTTTTTGCACATTTTTGGCATCGTATTTCTCGAAAACTAATTAATCTCTGTTATTACGAAAAAAATTACAGTTATAAAGGAGGATTTGCCCTATAATTTAAAGAAAATTTGGGAATTTTATCTTTTATAGAAAAAGAGAAAAAAATTGTCAAAGTTTGGTGTTTTTCAACGTTACGCTTTTTCGTGCACTTTTTGATGATCAACCCTTATACAACTGTCCTACCGGACAGTTTTAATTTATTTGGGATTAGATATTCTTGAGTTCGGCTGTAATATGATACACTCATTGTACACATGTTGGGTGAAAATTTTATTAAATGCACTTTTGAGAGAGTGCACTCATAAAAGTAAAGTAACCGTTACTCTCAAATTAGCCACTTTACCAAGTAGAATTTTCCATAATTTAAGATTTTCTTGCAAAATGTTTTCTAAAATTTTAATAAAATTTTGCACAATAATTAGAAACACATGAATTTACTTAAAGGACTTGCTTTCATCCTCAATTGACCTGAAGGACATAACCACCATATTTGTACATAAATGTGGCCATTAATTTTAAATCTGTACCTCTAAATTCATCCCAGTTGTAGTACAACTAACATAAGTTTGTTTATAAATGAAATACAATTCGCAAGGACTAAGAGCGTATTATTATTTATTTAATATTATTGATTGACCTTTTTATTCTATGTACAATACTGGCGTTATTTATTTAATCGCTTTTTATACAAAATTTACATTCTACTTCAGTTTGTAACATTGCATACAGAATCTATTGCATGAGATGTTCTTAAAAGAATAATTACAAAAAGGTAAAACCTGAATCTATTATTGTGATTGACCTTTATTTTTTATATACTTTATATTAGAAAACAAATTTACTCACAGCTGTGAACTAAGACAGATCTAACTTTTCTTCCATCTTACCAATATATTTTCTCTGTTCAATCATTATTTTTTTAAACATAAATTTCAAGTAGAACAATAATTGCTTCTCGTTTGAGATTACAAGTTTCTTTTTTCTCCCCGCTGCTATAATAATCTTTATAAGCAGAATCTTTATAGATTGGAATCTGTTGGCCAGACTGTATATAGGTGTGGCTAGTAACAAAAATTATGGAATATTATCCAGTTAGCAGGATCGGGATAATTGGCTAGTTGGCTGCTTTGAACAAATATAATAAACGTCGACTTTTCATTCTTAAACTACAGAAACATATTTTTCGTTATAGTTTTGAAGAGTGGTTCAAAGTAAAGTTTACTCAATTAAAATCTCTAAAATATAAAACTATATTCTTTTAAGAAATCTCTAATTATGTTGCGTAAACCAAAAAACAAAAAAAGTGAATGAAATAATATTTAAAAACTGGTTAAGATTGAGCCAATTACAAGAAAATGAAGTACCAAAGTATTTATGATGCAATCTTGATTGCAGTTTTTGGAACGGAAATGGGATAAGAATAAAATTTGTTGCAAAAAATAGGTTTGAAAAAATCCTGCAGCTAAAGGGGAAAGTTAGACAAGGAGATTTTTGATACTTTTGTTTTTGTAGCGAATCTTTTATACCATTTATCAAGAACATCTTTCACAAAATGCTGTGACATTCATTGTAAATTCTTAAATAGTATATGAGGCAGGGATTCCTACAGGGTAATGCTTTGTCGAGATATAAAGTAAAGTAATTGCCTATTTTTTCAGGCGGGCTTTACGTCCAACTACCAATTAGGTGTCGTGGACGGAGGCGACTAGCAAACATAACATACTTTACTGTAAATTTCTTTTATTAAATAACCATTAAATAATATCCAAGGCCTAGACCGAGAATCGAATCCAATACCACAATACATATTAGCTTTACAGGCCTCTAACCGCTCGGCTACCATGGCGACTAGCAAACATACTTTACTGTAAATTACTTTATTAGCCATTAAATAAAATCCAAGGCCTAAGACCGGGGAATCGAACCACAATACATATTAGCTTTACAGGCCTCTAACCGCTCGGCTACCGTGGCGGCTTTGTAGAGATGTATTTGAACCTATTAAAGTCATAGACCCAGGTTAAGCAGGCATTGGTACTCGGCCTATTTCGGGTCAACATCCTAATCAAACCACCAATTACCATCGGATAAACTATGACCAGTAGAGATTTTGTAGTTTGGGCTTATAAGTGGTTAAGTTGGCCCTAATTGACTTGACAGTTCTTAAGTTATAGCTGATCATAGTTATGGCATAGATTCTCTCCGGAAGGGTAGAGTCTACTATTCACAAGGATCAGTAAAGTAATGGCTATTTTTTACCTCCAACTACCAATCAGGTGTCGTGGACGGAGGCGACTAGCAAACATAACATACTTTACTGTAAATTTCTTTTATTAAATAACCATTAAATAATATCCAAGGCCTAGACCGAGAATCGAATCCAGTACCACAATACATATTAGCTTTACAGGCCTCTAACCGATCGGCTACAGTGTAATGCTTTGTGGAGATGTATTTGAACCTATTAAAGTCATAGACCCAGATTAAGCAGGCATTGGTACTCGGCCTATTTCGGGTCAACACCACCAATTGCCATCAAACCACCAATTGCCATCGGATAAACTATGACCAGTAGAGATTTTGTAGGTTGGGCTTGTAAGTGGTTAAGTTGGCCCTAATTGACTTACTCATCTTGACAGTTCTTAAGTCATAGCTGATCATAGTTATGGCAAATGACGTAGGGCAGATTCTCTCCGGAAGGGTAGAGTTATATGCGCCTTGTCAACAGTTCACAATGCCTATTTTTTCAGGCAGGCTTTACGTCCAAACTACCAATTAGGTGTTGTGGGCGGAGGCGACTAGCAAACATACTTTACTGTAAATTTCTTTTATTAAATAACCATTAAATAATATCCAAGGCCTAAGACCGGGGAATCGAACCCAGTACCACAATACATATTAGCTTTACAGGCCTCTAACCGCTCGGCTACCGTGGCGGCTTTGTAGAGATGTATTTGAACCTATTAAAGTCATAGACCCAGGTTAAGCAGGCATTGGTACTCGGCCTATTTCGGGTCAACATCCTAATCAAACCACCAATTACCATCGGATAAACTATGACCAGTAGAGATTTTGTAGGTTGGGCTTGTAAGTGGTTAAGTTGGCCCTAATTGACTTACTCATCTTGACAGTTCTTAAGTCATAGCTGATCATAGTTATGGCATAGATTCTCTCCGGAAGGATAGAGTCTACTATTCACAAGGATCAGTAAAGTAATGGCTATTTTTTACGTCCAACTACCAATCAGGTGTCGTGGACGGAGGCGACTAGCAAACATAACATACTTTACTGTAAATTTCTTTTATTAAATAACCATTAAATAATATCCAAGGTCTAGATCGAGAATCGAATCCAATACCACAATACGTATTAGCTTTACAGGCCTCTAACCGCTCGGCTACAGGGTAATGCTTTGTGGAAACGTATTCGAACCTATTAAAGTCATAGACCCAGGTTAAGCAGGCATTGGTACTCGGCCTATTTCGGGTCAACATCCTAATCAAACCACCAATTACCATCGGATAAACTATGACCAGTAGAGATTTTGTAGGTTGGGCTTGTAAGTGGTTAAGTTGGCCCTAATTGACTTACTCATCTTGACAGTTCTTAAGTCATAGCTGATCATAGTTATGGCAAATGACGTAGGGCAGATTCTCTCCGGAAGGGTAGAGTTGTAAGCGCCATGTCAACAGTTCACAATGCCTATTTTTTCAGGCGGGCTTTACGTCCAAACTACCACTTAGGTGTCGGTGGACGGAGGCGACTAGCAAACATACTTTACTGTAAATTTCTTTTATTAACCATTAAATAAAAACCAAGGCCTATGACCAGGAATCGAACCCAGTACCACATTACATATTAGCTTTACAGGTCTCACCTCAAGGATCAGTTTTGTGCTATCGACTGCGGAAACGTCATTACAGTAGACATTTGATGAAAATTGATTTGATGTGAATAAAAAACTAATCCATATTTTCCCATGTAATGGTTTTAGAGGAGATGTTGGTTGTTGATGTTGGATGGATAAATAACACTTTTAGTATCGGTATAAGATATTATATTTGTATGTGACTGACTGCCAAGGACTGTATACTTTACACTACAAGAACAGAACAGACTGACTGACGTGGCTAAACGATGTGTACAACTGAAGTGTAGACTTTGAGCAGAATCTTCGAACTATGAATATCGAACTGAATATGTAACGCAATATCAATATGATCTATCACTGAATTGAATCCCTTTGAATTTCCTCTTGTTCTTATATACCTTCGTCGAGCCTCCCTTCTCTGTGTGCCAAGGGGGCTGAACCTCTCCCTCTGGCTAGAGTGGATGAGTGGTGGGGTTTCACTACCCCTACGCTAGGGTGGATGAGTTGTGGGGGGTTCACTACCCCTACACCCATATCTTGGATTTGGTTCAATAATTTTTCCCATTAAAACCTTCAGAAATACCAATTCAACTAACTTAAATTTCATAAGGGTAACTATAATCTCGCCAAATTAATGTAAATTATAATCTGCTTCTGTAAATACGTTCCATAACGCTGAAGATGACCTAGTCTCTAGGTCGAAAGCTTGGTATCAATGCAAATAAAACAAATTTTGCCTGAAATTGGCAATAATCTTTCTTCCCTTTGTGAGTTTGATACTTTTTTTCAGTTAGTGTCCAGAAAATTATTTATATTTAGATTTTATAAAGAAAGAAATTTGTATTTTATTGTTTTCTTGGTTTAAAGAAAGATAAATCATTAGTATTTGGGATGCTTGCAGCATCCCAGAAATGCAACTTTAAAAACCAGTATTTGTTTTCTCTTCTTATCATCACCAAAATCTCGGTAATTTTAGAGAGTAACTTGAGCTGTGGGATATATTACCTATTTCTTGCTATTGTATTACAAAATGTCATTTCATTTAAGTAAATACTTTAATAAATAACAATGTCTATACACAATAAATTGTTGATGTGCCTAAATTTATACAAAAAATATTTCTACTGTTGTTAAATATTCCCACGACTACTAATACAAAATAAACAACCTAATTCAAAAAAAGTTTAAAATAATATATAATAAATTTCTATTTCTTATTCGACCTTTAAATTAAACATTAAAGAAATAAACCGTTTTGTTTATCAAAGTTCCGTTTTTATGCTTTAAAAATGTTTATGTTATTTGAAGCTATTAATTATGGTTCGGTATTTTCAGCATTTTATATCAGTAAATGTTTAATATTAACAGTTTTTACTAGAAAATTTAAATGTTGCGTACATACAGAACTGCATAATGTTTAATGCTCAAAACAGATGCTATTAAATGCACCAAACTGATGCAACAGTAGCTGACTTTTAATAAAAATTAACGCATAAAATTTGCATTTTTATATTAAAATTTATACATACATATATTCATTTAGATTTTTTTTTATTTGAATAATTTAGCGATAAAATTGTCTTCTTGATGCAATTTAATCAAACTATTTTAGTTATTCGTCGCTTACGAATTTTAATTATTATAATTATTACGCTTATTTTCTTGTTTTTTTTTTTTTTTTTTTTTTTTTTTTTGGCGCATCAACATCTGAGGTTATTAGCGCCCGGAGCTTTTTTCAGTGCACTGCCGGCCTCCGGACAGTGTTCTCTCGTTACAGACAACACTGTCCATCACCGGACAATGAGCTGTAAGAAGCTCCTAGGAAGAGAAAATCTAAGGGTCAGCTGCTGGATTCGAACCCGGGACCTCCGCGTGGGAGTCCAGTATGCTAACCTCATAGCTAATGCCTTCCCTCTCTTGTTGTTGTTATTTTAAAATTTGTAATTTTAACATCACTGTAATGTCTGGCCTTCACGTTCTGATAGAATATAATACAAAAAATCCCTTTTATGATTTCCTCATATTAGGGCCATTACTGGAAATCCTGAACCATCCGATTAATCCAGAAGTCCATTTCGGTGGTATGGAACTTAATTCCTAGTTCTTATTCCGTTTTTTATGTCCTGCAACCTTGGATTTCAGATTAGTTCGTACCTTTGTTTTTTTAGTTCGTAGAAGAATTTTGCGATCCTATTGGGTTTAAATACCACAAAAACTTAAAAATGTCCAAAAGCTTTAGCTTTGTATTCCGTTTAGTTTTAAACGATATATTTTTATGACAAGACTTTTATCCTGGATTTCCTTAAAAAGAAGCTTCAGTAATTATAATGGCGAGCTTTCAGAACTAGATCATCTTCAGCGCTTATTGACTATATTAATATTTTTACATTGGTATTCTAAAGTTATTGCCTTCTGTCCTGTCTTCTTATGAACTTATATTGTACTGCCAATAAGTTCTGAAGATGACGTACGAGTTCCTAAGTTGAAAGCTCGGCAAAATAATAATAAATCAGTCACCAAAAACAATAAACAATTCAGTAATTTTGTTAACAATCGATTGAAGGGTAAGTTAATTTTGGTTTTACTCTGAAGGATCTCTTTAGTAACATCTATTGATCTTAAATTAAGAGTTGCATTTTTTAAAAAAAGAGGAAATTAAGTGCATTAACCGGTGATGCCACAATATACATTCTTTGATTCATATATCATTAGGTAGGCTAATCCCCCAAGTTCTGGTGCACTTCAACTTTCTTGAAGAAGTGGCTAGCACGCTTAAGAACAGTATTATTATTCAGAAATTTTTAATCTAAACTTTTTCTCTTTATCGACAAAATTTCCAATGAAAAGACGTTGAAGATTTCAGCATTAATATTCAGTTTACTCTGCGGTTTAATCACCAACATGTTTAAATCCAGTAATATTACTTAAGAACTATTCAATTAAGTATTTAGTTCAGGGATGGCGAACCTTTTTGAGACGTGGGTCAAATTTTGTTCATTTTTTTTAGTACTAGCTCTTGGGTCACTAATGCCCATTTGCACAAGAGTTAAGTTTAAAAATTTTAAACTGAATATTATCAAAACTAAACATCTTTAAAATTCAGTTGGCTTAACGGGTAAAACGGGACGAAACAAGTGCTACGGAAATCTTTTTTTACTAACATAACTGAACAAAACCTTACAAAAGTGTGTTTTATCTGAAGAAAAATCTAAATATGGTTATTTGTGCTTTGGGTTGTCGATTTTTTTTGTAACAAACAAAATATGAGTAAAATTATACATTTTATTTGATATTTTGTAAACACTTTTGCTTTATTTCAAATACTATAAAAGCATTTGTCGTCATTTGCGTTTTAGAACTGTAATGATCAAACTAAAGGTTATAGATAGCATTTAAATTGCTTTTGTGTCAATACGTGATTGAAAAAAATACAGATAGAATATAAATTATCCACACAATTAGAAAATCTAAATCAACCCGCGTAAACAAACAAATGGTTGACTAGCAATTGTGGGTCAGCGTCTGACCCGCGGGTCATAGGTTCGCCATCACTGATTTAGTATATCATTTAGTATAAATACCTAAAAGTAGTTTATAGAATGTTGTATCACCTAGGAAGTCTAGAATATTACAAGATAAGAGAGACAATTGTAAACTCTCTCGACCTAAAATGTGTTTACTATATCTTGAGTAGATCCGATTTGAGATTATGGGACATTAAGTGCTCTTCTTTACCAAGAAATATCAAAATTTTGAATATTTAAAGTAAATGATATAAGAAAGTTAGTTGCACGATTGAACGACTATTACCTATCACTTCATATTCTCTGTAAATAATACTGGTAATTGAATAAATAAAATCTGAATCATTTAGGGATAACGAATTTAATCAAGATAAAAATTACTTACTATATAAAAATAATTCATGAAAGAAATATATATAAAAGTAAAATTTATGCTAAGTAAAAAATAAACTGAAAACCAGTTTAAACTTAAGAACAAGTTTAGAGTTAAGTAACACTATTTTAAGTTAATGTAGAAATAATAATAAGAAATATATCTCTATATGACAATGTGCGAGTAAAGTTACTCGTAAATCATAAAATGAGTTAAAATTTTATTTATTTATTTAAAAGAACAAATATAAAAGCACATATGTTACCATATATTTAGGAGCTTTACCTAAGTAATAAATTATTTATTATACTACGCGCTTAAAAAAGGAACACGTAGGTGTAATTACTATTTAAGTTCATGTTGTAAATAAAGGACAATTATTAAGAGGGATAGAAGCTATAGCCGAATTAGAATGAATGGAACAAAATGCTTAGAGAAGGATTACGTGATTTTAATTTTGGTTAAGCGAGAAGGATGGCAGGAGCACAGAGTGCTGCTCCATCCATTAGCAGTAGTTTATGTAAATAGCGGTATATAGTAGAATGATGAATGTGTGAAGCGAATGTATTTGTAGGTAAGAATGGAGAGTAAGTGATATTCTAGTGATAAGCACCTAGACGATGCTGGCTGTATGGCGGAAGCCAATGCCAAAAAAAGAAAAAAAAAAAAAAAAAAAAAAAGAGGGATCTCTCACTGATTATTACTTCCACACGGGATAAGTGTCTTAGGAAAGTTAACTTAGAACGATACGGGAACAGCTGAAGAGACTGAGCTACGAAGAGATAAGTTATTGGGGGTAAGGCTTAAAAACTGTGCTTAATGCTTACTAATCGGAGCTAAAGTTCTTCTTTAATTGTTAAATACTGAAGAGAACTCCTTAAAGAATTTTGAAGATTGTATACTGAGCCGATATTTTGTAGGGTAAGCAGTGGTTTCTACCTTGAAGAATTTTAATTGCTTATAATGGATCAATTGATTGTCACACTGAATAAATCAGAGCTTAATTCTCAATAGAGCTCTTAACTGTTAGATATGGTGAATAATAACTAAATGGAATCAGTTCAGTATTGAATGTACAGGAACTGCAGGGTTCCAAGTTCAAGTCAAGGATTAGAATATTTGAAGTTTCTTCAGTTTTTAAGTCATGTTGATCAAACCCAAGAAAGACAAACAGAGAAATGGGGGGAAAAAACACTTTTTTGGGCTTCAGGAACATTAAAACGAATATTTTTCTGATGGGAACCTCACTTTAACATAACATTCTTTGAAATTGGACTTTAAAATAAAAACTCATCCATCTCTTTCATGATGTGGATTTTTAATTAAGTTAATTTACTTTTCTTAATATTCGTGTGTAATAAGAAGGAGTGCTTCATAATCAAAGAGATTTCAGTAAAAAAACAAACCCTAATTTCGAAAACAAGACCCAAATCGAATTCTTCCACTCGAAAAGAGAAACCAAAAAGTCTTAAGACAGGAATTAACATGGCGAAATACATAAAAATAGTCCTGCGCAAAGAACATCCTTGCTACAATCTTGTTCCCACATAAATTAAAACCGTTTTTATTACTTTTCAGAATGGGAGAGAGAGAGAGTGATAAATATCGCTCCGTAATAAATTCATGATTTATTTAACGAGTTCCAGTAATTGATTTTTACTGATTTGTCTGTTATAAATTTTGTTTTTTACATTGATTGATCGGTAGTTATAATCTAATTTAAATTTTAAAAAAAGAAGTCGATTAAAATTTCGACCTGTTGGGGGATAATTAATTAGTGTTGCACATTAAATCACTGGACATTTATCTAGTAAAATTGATTGCAATTTGATTGCGTTACACAAACTATGCACAAAGATATTTCTTCACACGGTAATAATTAAAATTGTATTAAATTAGACAGGTAGCGAGAGTATATTCAAAGTATCTGCAAGAAATGATAAGGATAGGCGTCATTCCTTGATAAGGATGATGAAGTAATATGGACAGAGGCGGGTTAAATAAAACTAACGGCAATAAACAGGATATACGAATATATTAACATTATTTGAAGAAAGAATGTGAGTAAGATAGGACAGTTTGTTTGTTACAGATGAGAAGTGTATGGTAGTTGGCCTCACGGGTTAAGGACGGCGACATGTTTGCGGTTATAGTCTCTGCATGTGGGAGACTTATACAGAGACTTATACATGGAAATGGGGGTGCTCCACGAATCTTATGAAACACAAAAGCCATATTAACACTACTAGTTTGCGCCCGGCTATATGTGTATATATATATATATATATAAAATAGTTACCAAGAAGGTATACAAGATGTGTTTGCATGGTCGAGTACTCTGTCACGATCAACCTACATACGTAAGCCACCCACCTTAGACCGCATGCCCGCCTTCTACCGTTCGTACCATAAGGAATCTTTTAGCACAAAACTATTCACTTCCGTTGAAGTCACCAATCACAATTTGAATATGCTCGAAACATTTATAATGCAATCATTTACCATCTAAACATGTGGGGAAAAGAGAAGGATAGAAGGATAGAATAGGATGAGAAGTGGAAGAAGAAAGGTTGTTAGAGTGAGAAATCCGTTTTAGTTGGGCAGTTGTTATCAAGTTGTACCAGTTGAAGACGTTCTTCGGTTTTAAGTAGTACGAATTGTTGCTAGGTTACGGTTCTTTTCTGGTATTTGCGAATTGAAAGTTGATGTTTGGGATGATATTGAATCAATTTGATTGAACTGTATTTTAGAAATTTGAATAAAGCAGTGATTTTTTTTTTTTAAGTTATTTCAAATATAGGCCTTCTTGATCGTATGCATGAGCCGTTCACTGCCTAAATGATTAAATCTACTTTTTAAAATAACTTAAATTTAAGTGTCAAAACACTCGGTTCAGTCATAGCTTTTTTAAATTTTGTAATAAATTGCCCAAATAATAAAGATTAACACCATTAAACGACAAAACTTTGTTTAGCTATTAAATAATAAATAATTTATTTCAGAAGCCATTTTGATTAACTTCAACGCTTTAATGTTAATCGTTGCAATGATTCAACTCAAATTCTGAAGCAGGCGCAGAATGATAAACGGTAAATTTATTGGAATTTACATGATAAACAGGAATTTTAAAAAAACAATGTACGTACATTATTTCATCGCATTTCACCGTTTTTTGTTTTCAGGAGTTAATCGAGTAGTGCAAGTGAACGGCTCAATTAATGGTCTTTAGTTGCCGCGACATCAGGTGCAGAACCGGGATATTCCAATAAATCAATGATAATCACCAGTAAGCAATCATAAAAACCTTGTTCATCAATCAGTACTGATTCTAATGCATCATATAATTCGGCAGTTTTTAATTAAAACCTACTTAATCTCTGTCTATTTGAGGGGCATTGAGACCAGGTTGCTTTAAAAGTGAGTACACTCTTATTGATACAGTATAAACAGAGTGAACCAGTAAGTATTGTCCATAGGCCTACTGTGTGTAGTACATCTAAAGAGTCTAACCTAAAACTTTTCTCTTAACTTTAATGATATAAGTTCATCAACACAGTTGATGATATTGATCTGAAGAAGTATTAGATAAGGTAAACTATAAAGAATAAACTGTATTAGGTTTTTTCTCCTGATAACCTCACGGTTGTCAAAAACTTCGTCCATTAAAATTTCTTCTAATTCCCAACTGCCAGTGGATTTAGTGGATGAAAAAGATTATATACAAATTTAGCAACATTATGAATGTACAGCTGTTAAAATGATGAAGCACATAAAGGGTAAGCTGAAATTTGCCTATCACTACCACCTCTTAGCTCCACTCTGCTAATAAATATAATAGTATAACCAGATGAAAGTAGTTAGCGTAACATATAATTATGTGATCCATCAGGGGCGCAGGCCTACCAACTATTTTTATTACTTTTCGAGAGCCATGATGTTGCAGCATCAGTGTGATGGACCGAGTAGAGATCATCGTTCGAGTTTTAAGCAATTTAAGCATAATAATTACCGCCCTAGTTTCGTTAGTGCTACACTAAACTTTACAATCCGCTATAGGATGACGTTGCACTTAGTTGCGTGCTGTTTTATGTTCCAATTGCAACAAAATGTTCCAAACTCAGAATGTTGTTACTTGACAAAAATAACAAACAGAAATTTCTCACTGCGTGTGAATACTCGCACATTTTTGTTAAGCTCAATTTAAGTCACTGAACTTATAAATATTAGTTTAATTAAATAGTATAACTGTTTAATATTTTTAATTGTAGAAATCTCCACTTCGTCAGGATAATGGCGCTTATCAAGTCCGACGAAGAGAAAGCCAACTTATTTGCAATGTACCTTTCAAATATCTTCTCACCACGCATAGACATTCTAGATCATCGATATGCCACAGAAGTTAACCACCGACTGGATATTCCCCTCCAACTCAGCTTACCCCCTAAACCCTTTACACCTGCTGACGTAATGTACGAAATACGCAGACTACCTAAAAAATCACTTGGCTACGATCTCATAACCTCAACCATCTTAAAAGAACTTCCAAGAAAAGCCATACTGTTCCTCACACTGCTTTACAACTCTGTCCTAAGAACGACGCACTTTCCCACTCTGTGGAAATTCTCCGTCATCAAAATGATACCCAAAACCGACGAAACCCATCACTAGTATTACTTCCTACCGACCAATCTGCTTAGTACCACTTCTTTCCAAAATCCCAGAAAAGCTACTTCTTAAAAGACTTTATCCTTTAACGTCAGAACAAAATATGATTCCGGATCAACAATTCGGATTCCGGAGACATCACTCAACTTCTCACCAGGTGCTTCGCGTTGTAGACATTGTTGTTACCTCCCTCGAGCTTTCCTTGACGTCGCTCAGGCGTTCGACAGGGTGTGGCACGAGGGACTACTGTTTAAGCTGAGGGAGATTCTTCCTCATACATACTACCTTATCCTCAAATCTTATCTACAAGATCGATAATTCAGAGTCAACTGAGGAGCAGCAGACTCTTATATCCACCTAGCTCGAGCTGGTGTTCCTCAGGGCAGTGTCCTAGGTCCTCTTCTTTACTCCTTATATACAGCAGACATATCTCAATATCAAAATACCATTCTTTCCACCTTTGCTGATGATACTGCTATCTTATCTCCTCATTCCGATCCTCTTATCGCTACACGAGCTCTTCAAATGCACATCAACCACTTACAGGACTGGCTTATCAAATGGAGAATCAAAACTAACGTTACGAATTCAAAATTTATAGTATTTACTCTAATACGAAAAATCCTACCTCCCATCTTCATGAACCAAACTTCTGTCCAACTGTGGACAAAGTACGCTACCTTGGACTGCACCTAGACAAACGGTTGACATGGAATCCCCCAGACTAGTCTGGAAAAGACAAGAAACTAACCAACGCTACAAAACTTCTCGCTAGACCCCGCTCGACAAACGATCGAAAGTTAACCTACAATACAAAAAACTCTTATAATAATTTTCCGACAAGTGTGATGCAACAGATCCTCAAGAATTCTATCAATCAAACTGACACTTTTAACGTACACATTTTGGAAAAGATAGCATTGAAACCCTTTTAATTACTTTTGAAAATTACAGAGAACTCGAAAATTTGTTCTATTTTATTCTAGTTGATAAGTGCAGGTGATTTTTAATACTTTTATAGGTAGATTGATTAATAATATTTAAATTTTCTATTTGTGTTCAAGAATTTAATTTTCGAAAATATTGTGTAGGTGTTCAAACCGTACAACATTTCAGTTTAATTAGGGATAGATTTATTAATGAAGGTACAAACTTTAGGCATTCCGCCAGGCATTACAGTTATAGATTATTTTAAAATTCCTTCATTCTACCAACATTAAAATCTAAAAAAAAGTTGAAGACATCATTAAATCAGAATTTAAATAGAATCCAATTAATTTTGATAATAATATTAATTAGATTTGATTAATAAGTTTAAAAAAAAAAAGTATATCTCATAGAAATCACCTAATAGATCATTATTTAAGCTACAAGGAAGTGACATCGTTCTTTCTCTAATTTGAATACTAGAACATACTTGTTATCGTCGGTGAAAAGAATTGTCGAGTCATCTATTTGTCATGAATTGCTCTTAAAAAATATATAATATTTGAGAGAGAGGGTGAATGAGTTTGTCTGTATCCAACCACAACTATCATCTTGACAGAATAAAATTTAAATTTTAAATTTAAACACATTTTTAGAATTAATTTAGATGAAACAGTGTTGCAAAAAAAGTACAACTATTTTTGAGGTCGAGAGTTTTAAATAATTTAAAGAAAACCATAAAGTCCAACTTATTATTATTTTATTTTAAATCAGTACAACAACACAATTTTGATTTTATCGATTATGAACGTCCCAAATCTGTTTCTTCTAGCGTGATCAAAGAGGCAGTGGGAGATAAATCGTGATTTGGTGAGGACGGAATTTTAACCACTTAAAAAGTATCAAAGTAGGACCACGAAGATTTACATGCTGTACTTATTATTATATTTGTAAAGGTGCTGATTAGTAGAAGTAGGTATTGTGGAAATGTTAGAGGCTTAAATGTAAATAAGGTTTTGGTTCAGTAATATTGGACAGGTTAAATGCATTACTGTATGCATTTTTGATCCTGTTTGCACATTAACCACATTATTGTTTTAATTGAGAGCTGGAAATTAAACAACATATTGGTTTGCAACAGCTCCTGTTGGCTTTTAATGCCTCAATTTACCAACATATTGGTGGATAAAAACCAAGTTTTTGACTTACCAATGCTAGACATTCCAAAAAATTGTATTGCTTTCTCTGGTAATTATTAGCTTTATATATTAGTCTTGCCCTATTGTCTTCAAATTTACTCTCCTCCAACCACCAGATGAGCAACCTTCAATTTTAAGGAAAAAGTGAAAAGTGGTGCCCCTGACTTGAGGTGCGGGTAGTATGGAACACCTTGTATCTTTATTGCAACTCGCCGAAGAGTGGGTTTAGGTACAATGAATATTTTTGCAGATTTTTTAGCCCCATTTTAGATTCTTCTCTCCTTTTTTCCCCAGAAATATAAATGATTTGCTCGCAATATGGATCCCATGAAATTTTTCTACAGTGAGTGTAGAACAAGGTTCCATATTACCAGCACCCAAGGGGGTTCCATATTGCAAACATCGCTATCTTGGAATTGATATGTCACCCAAAAAAAATTGGGAGACATAAGAAATGATTCACAAATGAAAATCGCTGCAATACATCCCTTTGAACCAATATATAGTGCGGATAACTACCACTCTTTTGATAACAAAACAAAAATAACAGTTTGAACTTGCCTTCTTAAAGTTTTCAAGAATCGATAGAAACAAAATTGAAAATTTCAAAATGAACTTACAGTAGCAACTGAACCAACCACCCGCTTTGCACACTACCGTTATCTAGCTACAGTTTGGAGCCAGATACTGTTAACACAAGATCACTAGCTGCCAAAATATTACAGGATTCCATAATGCCAGCAGGGTCCCAACATTACCAGCACTTCCTCTAACTTTATTTTATGCAGATACGTATTTGTGAAGTTGAGGTTGGAACTTAGTCGCATTATTGCACAAAAATGTACTGTACTTCGGTATTAGGAAGTTCCTAACAAAGAAAAAGTGGATGTGAAAGATTTAAAGTGTTATAGGTTGGCTCAGATAAATAGAAGGTGTCTAAGCATCGGAGTATATAAGGATGTCAGACCCACCGCTTGGGACACTCAATCGCATTCAGGCGTTACATTCACTCAGTGAGGATTCATTCTTACACTCTCTTCATGACGTCACTCTACTCGTCATTCAGTTTAGCCAATTAGAAATAGTTTATATTTAGTTTATTCTAGTTAATTATTGATTGCCGTTATTCTTAAGTTAGTGCTAATGCTAGCCAATAAACCCTTGGTCAGTAATTCTATATTTTATTCTATTTAGCCCTTCAGTCTTCCTAATCAAATATAACTATCCCCTCGTGTCTATAAATCAATAGCTACGTAATCTCCTAGAAAACTTGCATAACATTTCCTCCTCCCTTCACCAAATCTATTGTCCCAGCGTGAACGCTGCATGAATATAAACAGAACTTCCAGACATAAACTTCTAATAGGACCAGTGCATGATAATATCTAGTCCTTGCAGAAATCGTATTGTCTTACTAACTACAGTAAGATGAACAGCCAAGAAGTGCTTGAGAATAAAGGTTTATGGTTGCACTGTATGGTAAACAGTGTACATTTTTGGTATTAAATCCATTTGGTTATTTAGCCATATTATCATATTCAGATTAAAGTTTTCTCAATTTAATGTCCATATAAAGTAAAAAATCTTCGTGTACCCTTATATGGTGCAAAATGTCTTTGTGTTTTTGAACCTTGTGCTTACCATGTTTACAGGAGAAACACATTGTTATCCAACATGATATATGAGCATCAACTCTTCCTAGCCAACAACATCTCTGGACCGTTGACCAGATCTGCTAGATTGCCTGATCTGAATCAGGGTTGAGATAGATGTTTCAGATAGGAAATGAGATGTTGGATAATTATGGGAACAATAATGTACCTTTTGCTCGGAGTGTACTCTGAGACCTGTAGAAGATTTATTGTGTTGCCAACTGGTGCCATAAGACCCCCTACAATATCCCCTCTTCAGACATCTAAAGAAACCCAGAATTTGCCCTCTTCCAGCCACTGGTAGCTTCCCAGAAGTCTGAATGTGCCTTGGATAATAGCGAGTGAGTTAGGAGTTATATTGGAGAGAATCTACAGTTGCCATCGCGTTCTAGGCAGCAACTTCTACAGGAAACCCCTAAGTTGACAATGCCATATAAGGAACCCCTGCCAGCTATCCATTAATCAGTTCTGTTCCCCATTACTCAAACCTATGAAGGCCCCATTGAACCCCACTCTGGTATCTAGACCTTTATATTTTACACTTTCTGTGTGGAGGTAATTTTGTTGGATACCATTTCTTATTTGGTTAATTAACCACCTCAAAGAAGTAATTTGAACTAGAAAAACCAAATTTCACCTAACTCTTGTTCTTGATGAAAGAGCACAGTAAATGCACTAAGTGAAGTAAGTTAGAATTAAGCTTTGCGTGCAAGATACATGAAAGAGAACAAATGCTTTAATAGTTAGTTTGGAAGTTTATCTAAATTATTCAATTGATCAAAGTACATAATGTAGAAACGTTAACTAAATGGCTAATAATCAGTGAAAGACAATTAAAACAAATGACTGCAGTAGTCCTTTATAACAATCAAACAAATTAAACAACAATCTGAAAATAATGACTGTTAATTCTTAACATGGGAGTTAGATTATTCAATCAAATTCAATTGATCAAATATTGTTTTTCACACTTAATAGGATAAATAAATGGATAAATTATCTCGTTAAATAATTGATTTTAATTTGATTCAGTCAATTTTATTTCCTTTACGCGACATCACCTTGAACTAATTTCTTTATAACCTGCCGCCACAGACAACCGCATCGTAGGTTATACCTACCTACCTCCCTGGCTCAACAACCCTTAGTGGGTCCTGGCCTCCTCTATTAATTTATGAAAGTCGTGACGGTTTTGTGCTGCCGCTCTCCAATTAGAAACCCCCAGTAGGCTTCTTGCATCGTTGGCTACTCCATCTTGCCATCTTAATTTGGGTCTACCAACCTTCCTGCTGTGGCCCATCTCTCCGTTCAATATTTTTGGGATGGGGGCTGCCTCTCCCATTCGGGCTACATGCCCCGCCCAGCTAAGCCTACTAAGTTTTATTATCCGCCCAACATCCGCTTCCGCAAACAGCTCATATACCTCCTGGTTCTTTCTTATTCTCCATCTGCCCTCCTCCCTCACGGGTCCAAGGATTCTTCTAAGAATTTTCCTTTCGAAGGCAAGAAGGTTGCGCTCACTTGCTTTTGGAAGGGTCCTTGTTTGGGATGCGTACGTGAGAACTGGGCGGATTAATGTTTTGTACAGCATGAACTTCGACTTTCTAGATACTAGGCTGCTTTTAAAAAATTTTACCAGGCCGAAATAGCATCTATTGGCAGTCATGATTCTCCTTTTTATTTCTTGATTAATTTCATTGGAGGAATTGACTTGAGAACCAAGGTAGATGAACTCATTCACTATTTTGAAAGAGGATGCTCCTATCTGGATACTTTCTCCCCCGGGGCCTCCACCACCCCCAACGTATAGATATTTCGTTTTTTGTTCATTTACCTCTAGGCCCATAGCGGATGCGGCATTTTTCAGGGCAAGGAAGGCATTCTTCATTGCAGGGAGAGACCGTGCTATAATATCCAGGTCATCCGCGTAGGCCAGCAATTGGACGGTTTTGTTGCAAATAGTGCCCGTGGTCTGAATTTGGGAATCTCTTATAACTTTTTCTAGAGCAAAGTTGAAAAGGAGACACGCGAGAGCATCTCCTTGCCTAAGTCCTTTACTCGTTCCAAACTCAGGGGATACATCTGATTGCACTCGTACCACGCAAGAAGCTGCTGTCATTGAATGACATTGTCATTCTAATCATTCTGATAAGCTTAGATGGTATGCCCATTTCCTCCATAGCTTGGTAAAGTTTTGGGCGGAGAACACTATCATATGCACTCTTAAAATCAATGAATAGATGGTGTGTTGGGACTCTGTATTCAAGCCCTTTTTCCATGATAATACGGAGAGAGAAAATCTGATCCACAGTGGACATTCCTTTTTTGAAACCTGTCTGATAACGTCCAATCTCCTTATTCGCAAAAGGGGTCAGCTTATCGAAGAGGATATTGGAGAGGATTTTATAAGCGCAGGATAAGAGAGATATGCCTCTGTAGTTTGAACACTCCAATTGGTCGCCTTTCTTGTGTACTGGGCATATGATTGCGCTGCCCCACTGGTGAGGCATTTTCTCACTGGTCCAGATACTCATGATGAGATTGTGGATGACCTCGTGGAATTTATCCCCTCCTTGTTTAAACAATTCCGCTGGTAAACCATCGATTCCAGGAGCTTTATTGTTTTTCATTTTATTGATTGCGTTAATCACATCGTCAAGGTCAGGGGGTTCAATGTCGTCCTCCTGCGGTCCAGCTGAGAGGTCCTCCGATTCCTCTTGCCTCCCATTCTGACTGTTCAACAGCTCATCGAAGTAGCGCGCCCATCTTTTTAAGATATCCTCTCTATTAC
Source organism: Rhodnius prolixus (assembly GCF_049639745.1). Classification (NCBI taxonomy): domain Eukaryota; kingdom Metazoa; phylum Arthropoda; class Insecta; order Hemiptera; family Reduviidae; genus Rhodnius; species Rhodnius prolixus. The sequence goes on along the minus strand of NW_027411604.1, from coordinate 14,834,485 downwards.
TCACCAACTCTCCATCTTCTTTCTTACATGCCGTTACTCGAGGTTTGAAGGGAGCTCAACCCTTATTAACCTTCTGGTAGAATAGCCTATTTGCGTTTATATTTCTAAGGTTCTCTATCTCCTCCAACTCCTTATTTGCCCATAACCTCTTTTTATTTCTATGAATTTTTTTCTCCTCCTTTCTTCTCAGCCTGTACTCCTCTGTAGCTCTTCTAGTGTATTTTTAACCTGCCGCCACTGACAACCGCATCGTAGGTTATATATGCATTAATTGCAGTAAAATAAAAAATAAATAAATAATGTAGCAATCTGTTAGATAATAATAATAAAATGTGTCCGTTATTTCTAAACAGCATTTAGTAAACTATCTGAAGTGCAGGTAACATTACCTGCACTGGACACACAACTGTTTGTACTGATTGCATAAGATTTTATGGATATTAGTTTTCTTATTTTTTTCAGTTTTTTTAAAACTTTTTTAACACCATAAATAGATAATGTATAAATATTATTATTCACCGCCTGTTTTAGAAGTTTTGACAGGTTAATAAGAGTTTAGTTTATGTTACCTGGATAAAAAGGCTGTAGTTAGGTGTGAAGCATATTAACTAATTCTACTACGTAGAGACTTTTTGCAAATTGTGTTACTCTCAGTAATAATTTCGCGTTTTGGTACAGGATCTTTGATTATAGTACAAGTTTTAATACACAGAATGCCTACAGGAAATGAATAAGAAATTAATACTTACTCAAGAATAACTTATAACCTGAGCTAGACACAAAACCAACCAAGTGGTGGTACATACCTGAAACAGAAACAGAGACCGGAAATTAATTAATAATTATAATTAACCATAAAACTTAGCATGAAATTAATAACTGAAAAAGTATCTCAAAAATGAAGAAAAACATTGAAGGTTCAACCTACGTCCCTGTAGACCAGAGGGTCTTCAACCTGGATTCCGCGGAACCCTAGGGTTCCGCAAGTGATCACTATTTGCTCAGCCTAAATGCACGTAAAGTGGAAATCATCTATACAAGGAATTTTTCATGTAGGAACGAGGTATTCAGCGCGTTAGCGCTATAAGTAACAGTGATAAACGAGTAACAAATGAAAAGTAACGACTGGAGAAGTTACCCAGTGGTAACACTCCCAAATATTAAATGGTTAGTCACTCTCTTCACTGGAGAGAAGATCACGAAGCCACTGTCTCTTAAAGCGTCTTGTCGGGTTGTCAGGAAGAGTTCTAGAAGAAAGATTTTTAGCTAGAGGATTTAGATTGCAGTCTGAAGTGGAGTTTTCTGTATCGTGTTTTAGTAACTTGTGTGTCAAAAGGAATGTTAAGGTCAGTGTGTATAATCAGGTTGGAGACATAAAATGGAGCGTGTACAATAGTTCGAAGTATTTTAGATTGAAGAGATTGAATCCTTTAGAGACTAGGAGCGTTTGGTTGAACCCCACAGCTCTATTCCATACGCCCAGATGGGTTTCAAAATAGAAGTATAAATTAGTCTTTTGTTGTCCAGAGAGAGTTTTGATCTGTCGTCTAAGAGTCTTTTAAGTAGTCCGATAGCGTCTGTTCAGTTCTGTTCTTTTAAGTCTAGAGTGGGGAAAATAATATTTAAGTAAAAAATTACAGTATTCATATAAATTGAATATAAAAAAGGCAGTTGATTGTAAATAAAATCTTGAAATTCGGTAAAAGTCACGGTGCTTCAAATACACCAATCAAGGTGCATCAATTATTATGAAATTTAAAAGTCAATTATTCATAAAATGTATTCTAGAAAATAAATAAAATAAAATCTGAACGCTACCTCCACTATACAATTGTCTTATTAGGATGTTTTGTATTAAGATTAAATAAAGATACAAGACTAATATTGCAAATTTGAGGAGATAAAAGCTTCGATCAACAATTATTTTATCTGCTACTTAAACATGAGGTTCCTTCAAGAAAGACCGTGAGCTCCAAGGGTTCCTCAAAGTGTGTAAAAGGTTGAAGATTCCCTGCTATAGACAGTGGTCTAGGATCAAGAAAAACAACAGCCCTACGCACATTGCAATGGTTTCACCTTTCCCTAAAAATGGCGGATTCTTTTAACCCAGTTTAGGGACAGATGATATACGGGCGATTTGGGGGAATTGTGATTTGGCAGCTCCAAATCCATGCCAAGCGATCCGCCTATTTGTTCTAAAAAAAAAAATTTTTGTGACTATCTAAAGCACAATTACCAGAGGTAATCCGCTATTAATGGCGACTTTCAGACAATTTTTAATTAACTGCTTGAAAAAAAAGTAAGCCCATTTTAGGCATAAGTTTTTTTTGATGTTAAGAGACTAGGTCAACTTTAGAATAATTTTTACATTTTTAACATCAAAAGGTTGGTTTGTCCTCTGTTCTGAATGTTCAGTTACGGAGCACGTTCGGTTTTAAAATGTTCTTTATATACTGGGTGTTCATTTTAAGACGGCTCAAATGCATTTCATGCTTAAACGGTTGGTCTGAGCGAAAAATGGTAGAGGAAAAATTTGTTGCCCGTCGCCTCTAGTTTCAGAATATGAGACTTGATTTTAGATTCCTACCCGCATACGCGGCTGTCGCGCGACCAAAAGTGAGGGTTTGCAGTTGACCCCATTTTCATATACACCGTTTTAAAGAGTATAAAAAGTTATGAAAGAAACCGGAAACCGCAATTTGATATCTTCAAAATTAAAGGTGCTAGGCCATTTCAAAATCTGGTATTTTTAATCACATTTCATTTTTGTTCAACTTGTTATCATAGAGAAAGAAGTGCACGCGATAGGTCATTTTTATGTATTTTTTCATCCCCTTTCTACTGAAAATATTGCCAAGGCAGTAAAGCTAGTATTTTTCTTAATATCGGGAAATAAGTCGTTTTCGGAGTTATTTTTCTTAGAAAAATCAAATGTTAAGAGCTTTAGATGTTCTCAAGCATACATAAAATGGCTAAAAATTAATTTTACATCTATTACAAACAAGAAGGTTTGATAATTATTTGGTAATTTTTGGAGAGTTGCGTTTAATTACCAAAAAATTGGAAACCTCCTGCCCCATAACGTCTGGTGCCTCCTCTGGCTCGCAAGCCAGGTTAGCCAGGAGGTTATCAGCTGCTCTCTGTATCTGAGGAGGCACCTTTGAAGGCACAGTACATGCTTCACAAGTTGAGTAAAGTGCATTATTTGATAAATTAAGGAATAAGTTTGATCCTTTACATGAAAGATATTGATCACTTAAATATGTGACAGGAGGTTTCCAATTTTTTGGTAATTAAACGCAACTCTCCAAAAATTACCAAATAATTATTAAAACTTCTTGTTTGTAACAGATGTAAAATTAATTTTTAGCCATTTTATGTATGCTTGAGAACATCTAAAGCTCTTAACATTTGATTTTTCTAAGAAAAATAACTCCGAAAACGACTTATTTCCCGATATTAAGAAAAATACTAGCTTTACTGCCTTGGCAATATTTTCAGTAGAAAGGGGATGAAAAAATACATAAAAATGACCTATCGCGTGCTCTTCTTTCTCTTAACAAGTTAAAAAATTGAAATGTGATTAAAAATACCAGATTTTGAAATGGCCTAGCACCTTTAATTTTGAAGATATCGAATTGCGGTTTCCGGTTTCTTTCATAACTTTTTATACTCTTTAAAACGGTGTATATGAAAATGGGGGTCAACTGCGAACCCTCACTTTTGGTCGCGCGTCAGCCGCGTATGCGGGCAGGAATCTAAAATCAAGTCTCATATTCTGAAACTAGAGGCGACGGGCAACAAATTTTACCTCTACCATTTTTCGCTCAGACCAACCGTTTAAGCATGAAATGCATTTGAGGTGTCTTAAAATGAACACCCTGTATATTAAGATGTTCTAGTCATAGAATTATGACTGAAATTAGCAATAATCTTTCTGCCTTTTAGATTAATTGAATTAGTCGCCAAAGAAGATTATTACTAAACAGTATCTGGCAACAGGTTGGCCAGTAGCTGACTACCTTTTTGCTACAAATTATTCATTCGATTTTTTATAAAACATATTAAAATTGATTTCGATTCTTTTATTCATGTTACGTTCTGTTTTCTCGTTCTGTTTGTGATTTAAAGTGGCAATAAAAATCAAAATACTATTTGCTATTAATGTTTATACAATTCTGTCGTAAAATTTCGTGGAAATGTTTTGTGAGACTAGTTCTTTAAAATCGATAAAAATGTATCGATTACTCCTTTTTTTTACTCTATTGAAATCAAACTTATTTACGACTTAGGTCTTAGAAAAGCAGGTTGAATTAAAGGTTAACTAAATAGAATTAATATTCAGAACCTGGTTTCGTCGTCTCTCTCTTTATTTGCAACTATAAGAACTAACCATACCTCTGTTATTGAGTAATAGATTCTAGTTCTAATTAAAAAGAAAATTAAATAAAAACTAAACCATTAGTTTGCAAAACTATTAGAGAAGTTCCAACAAATAACTTACAAAAGATAACTAAAAATATTTCATATTGAGTTAAACCAAACATGGAAACATGAATTCTATGGACCCGGTTAGTGGAGAACATTTTAAAATGCTGTCCACATGTGATGCTGTAAAAAGAGAATGATACATGAAGAGAAATGGGAGTCATAAACGGAGGATACGAGACGGACAAACTTACAAAAAAAAAAAAAAAAAAGTTTACTTGACTATATAACCCACTAATTGGCCGTGTGTAAGAAATTAAAATAGTTATGGTAAACAGTGTATGACGTAGCAGCATTCAGGTGGAGTTTGGTTACGCAAGAGAAACTAGTCGGCCAGTAATGTAAGGAAGTCGAACTAAAAAAAGAAACACAAATCGAGAACTAGCAAACATTACGATATATGAGGTCGACGAGGAGTAGGTGAGGAGGCTGTGATCACTGGGTACGTGTGTAAGTCCTCTAACGTACCTGTTTAAGAATGTCTTTCAACCTGTATGTTTCTTCTATTTTCTAACTTATCTTTAATATGGTTTACCATGTTTTTTAACATTGCTTGCTCAGTCTTTCATATTCCAGCGTTTGTATTTAAATATACAATTATATATACATTTTGTTTTACATTATTATAGTATTTAATTTGTTTAATGAAGCAAATATACCGCCAGAGACAAAATTATTGTTTTCTTCATGTTTCTGTCTGACTTATTAACGACAACACTAAATTTTTTCCAGTTTTACCAAGTTTTTCCATCATGATCATGCCAAAGTTATGAAATTTAAGTTGTCACTTCGGATATACCTATTTTGTGATCTCCTTGTTTGGCAAAGTAGGTTTTTTAAAAGAGTATAAAAGGCATTACTTTTAAAATACAAAGGTGCCTCCTCAGATACAGAGAACAGTTGATAACCTCCTGGCTAACCTGGCTTGCGAGCCAGAGGGGGCACCTTTGAAGGCACCAGTACATGGCTTCACAAGTTGAGTAAAGTGCATTATTTGATAAATTAAGGAATAAGTTTGATCCTTTACATGAAAGATATTGATCACATAAATATGTGGCAGGAGGTTTCCAATTTCTTTGGTAATTAAACGCAACTCTCCCAAAATTACCAAATAATTATTAAACCTCCTTGTTTGTAACAGAAGTAATATTAATTTTTAGCCATTTTGTGTACGCTTGAGAACATCTGATTAGCTCTTAACATTTGATTTTTCTTAGAAAAGTCACTCGGAAAACGACTTATTTACCGATATTAAGAATAATATTAGCTTTACTGCCTTGGTCATATTTTTAGTAGAAAGGGGATGAAAAAATACATAAAAATGACCTATCGCGTGCTCTTCTTTCTCTTTGATAACAAGTTAAAAAATTGAAATATGACTAATACATACCAGAGTTTGAAATGGCCTAGCGCCTTTAATTTTGAAGATATCGAATTGCGGTTTCCGGTTTCTTTCATAACTTTTTATACTCTTTAAAACTGTGTATATGAAAATTGAGGTCAACTCACATTTGGTCGCGCGTCGGCCACGTATGCGAACAGAAATCTAAAATCAAGTCACATATTCTGAAACTAGAGGTGACGGGCAACAAATTTTTCCTGCACCATTTTTTGCTCAGATTAACCGTTCAAGCTTGAAATGCATTTGAGCCGTCTTAAAATGAACACCCAGTATACTATAATTGAACAATTCAGAATTAAATTATTAATTATTATAACGTAAGTAATCATATTATTATTAATAACCAACTCTGGCCGTTATGAGAGACAAATATTTGAATTATGAAATTTTTTATCTTTGAGGATGGCGTGTCACCAAAAATGAGCTCTCGTTTCATAGGTTCGCTATCACTGTTCTAAGAGCTCGGCTTCCTTGAAGTTGAATGCTATGAAGGACATGCCATCAGGAACCAGTAAAGGAGAGAAATGCCTTATTTGGTCCTCATTGTCATAAATTACCATTAGACCAAGACTCCTTATATACATCCTTTACCAAAAGAAGTTAAGTCCTGTAACCGTTCTATTAGAGGACGAAATAGAAGTTTTGGTACTCTCGCATTGTAACGTGAGTAATTTAAATTTGTTTTGCTGGCAATAATAATCTTCAATTGTTCTTGAAGCGAAATGTGTTGATGTAAGGATCAAATTGGATACAGAATCCTAGCAAAAATTAAAAGTTGGGTAGGTTTCACTTAGTGATTAAAATAATAATAACCTTAGTTTGCGCAAAATGTTGCCGTTAAGTGCCCCCGTCATAAACGATTCACTCTTGAATGAGAATTTCCATTATCTTAGGCGATTGAAGATGAGAATTAGTTAAACATTATAGCGTGAGTCGTCTTAACGAAGTAAGAAATAAACAGAAATAAGTTCCATCTAAGTAGGTAGCATTGGTTTTGTTTTATTTATGCAAAATGAACGGACGGTGAAGTTTACCACGGTAACAACAGCCTCTTGTTAGTGTTCTCCTTCAGAAAGATTGGCATAGAACAGAAAAAAAAAAGTCACAAATTACGTGATTGACTTGCAGCATCCCTAAAAGCATTCACTTCTGTACCACGTTTTCTCACAAACATCACACCAGACTGCACTAACTGTGCTCAACACTCGCTTGCTTATATTCACATCCTGCTGTTACTAAGATTACTTTGGCATCAATTGATGATTGGAATATTCCTCTAAAAAAAAAGAAAACGATTAAGGGACCATTAGCTACTGGACTTTTACAAGTAGTAAAAGCTTTATAAATAAGTTGCCCATTTCGAAGTAGTTAGTCGTGCGCAAAGCGTATTAATTTTGTTTCGGTTTGACCTGTAACACAAACTTAACTAAAAAGGTGTTTGTACTTAAACTCTACAGGTGTGCACCCTGGATAGTTCAGACTACAATTTAGTTCCATTTTGTTGGTGATTTTCTTTTAAAAAAAAGAAAAAAAGAAAACACAAAAATTAGGTTGCGAACACCTCTACACTTGATCATCCTCAAGTCCTAACTCACAAATTTTCTCCGAAACCCCCCTAAGTTTGAGTTACAATCTAATTCTCATCACTTTAGAAGAAGACTACTCACTTCCTTGAAGTTAATCTTTAACCTTTGATCGAAAGAGCCGTTCATGTTAAAAGAGCCGTTTGTGGGAAAATCTAAAAAAATAAAAAAGGAAAAATCTACACTTTTTCACAGTTTTCTTCAAATTTAGAAAATCTACTTTCTTGATTCCAATAATTATATTACACGTGGTAAAACAGTAAACAAAGGTCTTCAAGAGAAATCGGCTTCAATTTCCACTTTTTCCAATGGTTTTTACTTCTTATTTTACAAATTAGATCGACTCTACATGTACAACCTAGCATTGACCTTATTATTAACAACCAAAGATAGAAAAAAACAGACTTCTTATGAAATCGGCTTCAATTTCCACTTTTTCCAATGGTTTTTACTTCTTATTTTTTAAAATTAGATCGACTCTACATGTACAACCTAGCATTGACCTTATTATTAACAACCAAAGACAGGAAAAGCTGACTTCTAATGAAATCGGCTTCCATTTCCACTTTTTCCAATGGTTATTACTTCTTATTTTACAAATTAGATCGACTCTACATGTACAACCTAGCATTGCCCTTATTATTAACAACCAAAGACAGAAAAAAGCAGACTTCTTATGAAATCGGCTTCAATTTCCACTTTTTCCAATGGTTATTACTTCTTATTTTACAAATTAGATCGACTCTACATGTACAACCTAGCATTGCCCTTATTATTAACAACCAAAGACAGAAAAAAACAGACTTCTTATGAAATCGGCTTCAATTTCCACTTTTTTAATTGGATTTTACTTCTTATTTTTTAAAATTAGATCGACTCTACAAGTACAAACTAGCACTGGCCTTAATATTGACTATCAAATGCAGAAACAGCAGATATCTAGTCAATTTAGAAAACAATTTGCTATTTTTCCAATGAGTTTTACTTCTAATTTTTCAAATTAGATCGACACTATAAGTATAAACTAGCACTGGCCTTAATATTGACTATCAAATGCAGAAACAGCAGCTATCTAGTGAAATTATTACACAATTTGCTATTTTTCCAATGAGTTTTACTTCTTATTTTTCAAATTAGATCGACACTATAAGTATAAACTAGCACTGCCTTAATATTGACTATCAAATGCAAAAACAGCAGCTATTTAGTGAAATTATTACACAATTTGCTATTTTTCCAATGAGTTTTACTTCTTATTTTTCAAATTAGATCGACACTATAAGTATAAACTAGCACTGGCCTTAATATTGACTATCAAATGCAAAAACAGCAGCTATCTAGTGAAATTATTACACAATTTGCTATTTTTCCAATGAGTTTTACTTCTTATTTTTCAAATTAGATCGACACTATAAGTATAAACTAGCACTGGCCTTAATATTGACTATCAAATGCAAAAACAGCAGCTATTTAGTGAAATTATTACACAATTTGCTATTTTTCCAATGAGTTTTACTTCTTATTTTTCAAATTAGATCGACACTATAAGTATAAACTAGCACTGGCCTTAATATTGACTATCAAATGCAGAAACAGCAGATATCTAGTCAAATTAAAAACACAATTTGCTATTTTCCAATAAGTTTTACTTCTTATTTTTCAAATTAGATCGACACTATAAGTATAAACTAGCACTGGCCTTAATATTGACTATCAAATGCAAAAACAGCAGCTATTTAGTGAAATTATTACACAATTTGCTATTTTTCCAATGAGTTTTACTTCTTATTTTTCAAATTAGATCGACACTATAAGTATAAACTAGCACTGGCCTTAATATTGACTATCAAATGCAAAAACAGCAGCTATTTAGTGAAATTATTACACAATTTGCTATTTTTCCAATGAGTTTTACTTCTTATTTTTCAAATTAGATCGACACTATAAGTATAAACTAGCACTGGCCTTAATATTGACTATCAAATGCAGAAACAGCAGCTATCTAGTGAAATTATTACACAATTTGCTATTTTTCCAATGAGTTTTACTTCTTATTTTTCAAATTAGATCGACACTATAAGTATAAACTAGCACTGGCCTTAATATTGACTATCAAATGCAAAAACAGCAGCTATCTAGTGAAATTATTACACAATTTGCTATTTTTCCAATGAGTTTTACTTCTTATTTTTCAAATTAGATCGACACTATAAGTATAAACTAGCACTGGCCTTAATATTGACTATCAAATGCAGAAACAGCAGCTATCTAGTGAAATTATTACACAATTTGCTATTTTTCCAATGAGTTTTACTTCTTATTTTTCAAATTAGATCGACTCTATGGGTACAAACTAGCACTGGCCTTAATATTGACTATCAAATGCAGAAACAGCAGATATCTAGTCAAATTAAAAACACAATTTGCTATTTTCCAATAAGTTTTACTTCTTATTTTTCAAATTAGATCGACTCTATAAGTACAAACTAGCACTGGCCTTAATATTGACTATCAAATGCAGAAACAGCAGATATCTAGTCAAATTAAAAACACAATTTGCTATTTTCCAATAAGTTTTACTTCTTATTTTTCAAATTAGATCGACTCTATGGGTACAAACTAGCACTGGCCTTAATATTGACTATCAAATGCAGAAACAGCAGATATCTAGTCAAATTAAAAACACAATTTGCTATTTTCCAATAAGTTTTACTTCTTATTTTTCAAATTAGATCGACTCTATGGGTACAAACTAGCACTGGTCTTAATATTGACTATCAAATGCAGAAACAGCAGCTATTTAGTGAAATTATTACACAATTTGCTATTTTTCCAATGAGTTTTACTTCTTATTTTTCAAATTAGATCGACACTATAAGTATAAACTAGCACTGGTCTTAATATTGACTATCAAATGCAGAAACAGCAGATATCTAGTCAATTTAGAACACAATTTGCTATTTTTCCAATGGTTTTTACTTCTTATTTTTCAAAACAAGTCGATCTTATTGTGTAAACCTTTATACATGTAAATTTGAACCTTCCTCTTAAGCTACCTCTTTAGGAAAATATTTGAAACAATTTATTCGAGTTGAAAGCAGCTTAAATTTGCTGTTATAAAAAGTGCTTTACTTTTTGTTATACCGCTGAGTTAAAAACTCAAAGAATAAAATGTCATATCTAGACACAAAAATCAGAAATCCGTAATAGAATCTACTTAAAAAATATTTGATCATATTACAAAAAAAAAAAATCGTTTTAAAGAAAGATATAAAAATAATACTAAAATGTAAAAAGTAGTACAAACTAAATCACATAGTGTCGTCGAAAGCTAATTTGGATTAAGAACCGCTCTTGGTCCAAGAAAAAAATGAACCTTCTGGCTCAAATTAAAGTTAATAAGAACTCTCGGATACAAATTACCAGCGCGTTCCAATTACTTGTTGTTGTGCGCGGCTGGACTTCAAGCCCAGTTATGGTGAACCGGGGATGCTGCTGATGTGATGGCCATTTTAGAGGAGCACGTGCTACTCCAGTTCTTGGTCCTCCATATTGAGAAGGATGAACGACGGCAGATGGAGAGTTCTCTCTCTTTCGCCGATTTAGTGGAGAGGGAAAGAAATCAATAAAAAAATCATTAGGACGTTTTTATTAATATTTTTTCCAGACAAAAATATTAATAAAAACACAATTGAACGAATTTATTTCATTTTTTTTTAGGTTTCGATCTCAATTTAATTGAATTCTGTTATTTAGAACAATCTTTCTTTCACGTAATAAGCGAGATTATTACCGTTATATCTGGCACAAGTTCATTAAACAAGTTTTAACTGTTGAACTACGCCAAATATTACGTCACCAATGAATTAGTTCTTTTGTAGCGAAATCTCAAAAGTATTTCTCGCTCATTGTTTTCTAGAACAAAGTAGATTTTCCTTTTTTTTGAATCCCTTAACCCAGGGGTTCCCAAACTTTTTACACAGGGGGCCAGTTCACTGTCCCTCAGACCGTTGGAGGGCCAGAATATACAGGGTGACCAAAGTTATATGCTCCACCCACTTTTTTTTTTTAACGGCGGGAAATTTCGAAAAAGTAAAAAACACGTATTTAATCATTTTTAGTCTAGTTTATTTTCAGGGATTGACCCATTTTTTTTAAACCCCTGTATCTCGCGATACAGCATCCAACTTTTGTTTTTCAAATGGAACGTTATATTTTTTGTTGCATATTTTTGTAGTATTTGAGCTTCTAAAAACAACAAAAAAAATTTTTTTGAAATCGGTTAGGTTTTTCAAAAGTTATAGTAATTTAAAATATGAAAAACAAACAGTTTACTGTCAAAATTACGTTATTTTTTTTAAAGAATCTGTTCAAACTGGGCACAACCAACGGATAGGCAAGCCAAAACTCTGGACTCCCACGCTTTGTTGTAGCAGCACTTATGGTAGCGAAGTCAAGATCTAGGCAGGCTAGAGTAATTCGACGTTTCAGATCATCGACTGAAGCCACGGGATTAAGGATACTTTACACTTTATTTTTATTTAGGTATCCCCACAAAATATAGTCCATTTGGGTTAAGTCCGGAGATCGAGGTGGCCATTGGATGGGACAATGAGTCCTTACGCACTTTTAATGGAAATTTCTGCCCAGCTAACCTCGAACCACTCTCGCCGGGCAACCATCTAGTTGAAAATACATATCTATCCGACGTTGTAGAGGAACACCTCTAAGCAGAACTGGCAAAATGTCTCTTGAAATAGCTAGATACCTTGCACCAGTTAAGTTCTCTCTGTAGAAGTATGGGCCGATTAGTTGATTTCCTAAAACTCTACACCAAACGTTTGTAGAAAAAACAACCTGAACTTCGAATAACTCTAGTCTGCCTAGATCTTGACTTCGCCGCCATAAGTGCTGCTAGAAGCAAATCGTGGGAGTCCAGAGTTTTGGCTTGCCTATCCGTTGATTGTGCCCAGTTTGAATAGATTCTTTAAAAAAAATAACGTAATTTTGACAGTAATCTGAAATTTGTTTTTCATATTTTAAATACCCATAACTTTTGAAAAACCTAACCGATTACAAAAAAATTTTTTTTGTTGTTTTTAGGAGATCAAATACTACAAAAATATGCAACAAAAAATATAACATTCCATTTGAAAAACAAAATTTGAATGCTGTATCTCGAGATACAGGGGTTTAAAAAAATGGGTCAATCACTGAAAATAAACTAGACTAAAAATGATTAAACACGTGTTTTTTATTTTTTCGAAATTTCCCGCCGTTAAAAAAAAAAGTGGGTGGAGCATATAACTCTGGTCACCCTGTATAATATAAAAAAACTATTTTAATGTAGAAAAAAAAAAAAAAAAACGGGAACAAACAGAATATTTCAAATAAAGAACAAGTAAATTTAAATCACCAAACTGCCCAGTATTTCTGTGGGAATAATGGACCTGCTTTTGGCTAATGAGATGGTCCAATGTCCGGTTTAGTTATAGTGCTTTGCCTTTCTTCCTACTTCTGGCTGTTATTTTACACTGTTTTAGGGAGCCGTAACGCGTGCATCCCGCATCATCGGAAGTAGTACTGAACATGAGCGACGCAGCGCTTTGCAGCACCGCCACATATGAAAGAGATGCCCCTTCCGGAAGTGCAGCGGGGGCCGGATAAATGTCCTCAGGGGGCCGCATGTGGCCCGCAGGCCGTAGTTTGGGGACCCCTGCCTTAACCCTTCAACCACCGTCCTATTTCTTATCTCTTTTTTACTACCGTTAATTGGTTCGCTAAGAGACTGTAATGCTCACTTAGTCCACGCCCCAATCTACCTTGCGTTGTTAGAGGTTGTTTCTTCTAATCAAACAATTTCATAGAATAATCAATTTAAACTCTTTTTTTCTTTTTTTTTTACAATAAATGCCTCTTAAAAATTGCCTCTAAGCTTAAAATATTGCCAGAATGTCTTTTAAATGATTGCATTTCAAAGATTCTTGACCTAGTTGAGAACGTTTACCAAAAAGAATGACAGCCAAAAACTGGCCTTGGAGCAACCAGGAACCAAAAATGGGTAATACCTTCGCCCCCCAAATTTGCCATTTAAAGTTATCGACAATACCTGAAGCGGTTTTTTAATTTATTTTTTCGCCATTTCATCCCATCTTCAATTCCACCACTTTATAGCCAGCTACCTCTACCGGTACACTGAATGTAAAAATGACATGCGCAGTAGAAAAAAAAAATAATAACGAAACAGTTTTGAAGAGTTTATAAGATAAATAAATGCACTTAAGTAGTATCGCAAGCAAATATTTTGTTCCGTGATTACAATTTTCTATTATTTTTTTTTGTATAACCGACTTTTGATTGGCTAAATTGCAGCTTGTCAAAGTGCACGCTCTTCCAAGTCAAAACTTCAAATTATCAGAGGCTTTTTATATATAAAAGAACTTTTACAACATAAAACTAGATTGTAGGTGCATTTAAGTGTTAGATTTTTTTCTACTCCTTTTCTCATTTAGGTGTAATCTTTTTCATTTTTATTCCAATTTATCGCTCTACAATCATTGCAATCATGGGTAATCTTTGAAGCTTGTTTGGAAGCTTTTTTATTTTTATTTTTGGATGCGAAACTTATTGATGGATTTAGGTTTAATAAAATATATATTTTTTTTTTACAGTTTATCGAGAGAAATACGCGTGGTGTGACTTTTATTATATTGTATCAAAATGAATATTTGCTCCAATTACTTCATTGAATGTAAGTTTAGTAAATTGTTTGAAACTTACTCACTTAATTCAGGTAATTGTTTTAAAAAAAAAGAATATTGTTCTTGTATTGACCTGGATTCGCTTGTGAGGTTCTAGTTTCTTCAGGGATAACTAAACTTACCTATCAGAAGTAAATCGATGAACAAGAGAACTGTGAAGAATGTATCCTAACATCTACAACTTGTAATTCTCATATTTCCCAGATAGTTTCTAACAAAAGTGTAAGTTTGCTAAACCAATTGCCACTGCTTCAGAAAAGAAATTGTCATGTAACATCAAATAAGATGTCCTTTACTCTTAAAAATAATTGGAAACAAAATTCCATTCACTGTACGAGGTGTGGCTATTAAATAACGAGACTGATGCTGCTACAGAAGAACTATACATGCGCCAAATCCTTAACGACCGACACCTGTGCAGCATAAAGCCTACTCTTTCGATTGCAGCGTCTCACGTGTTTGTAGAGAAATCTGTCTGACCGGAACCATGTAGTAGAGCAACGAATTGTCGTGAAATTTCACATGAAACTTGGTAAAACCGCTACTGAAACTTATGGCGATGAATGTTAGTCACGTGCGCGAGTTTTTGAGTGGTTCAAGCGTTTTCAAGATGGCCGAGAAGAGGTCGAAGATTATGACCGCCCAGCTTGTTCTTCCACGTCCAAAACGGATGAAAATATCGATTATAATTAATCAACATTACTATCGTGAGGTGCTTGCTCAAATCCGTGAAAGAGTAAGGAAAATACGACCCGATTGTTGGAAGAACGATTCACGGCGTTCTCTATCAAGACAAACGCGCCGGCTCACACTGCATTGTCTGTCAAGACGACGTTTCTAGCCAAGTACAACATCCCAGTTTTAGGCCATTCGCCTTATTCGCCTGACCTGGCCCCATGTAACTGTTATCTGTTCCCCAAAGTCAAATCTGCATTAAAAGGAACACGATTTCAGTACGTTGAAGCTGTGTAAAAGAAAAAGCGGCACGCGTCATGCAGGAGCTCACAGAAAAAGACTTCCAGCACTGTTTCGAACAATGGTAAATTCGCATGGAGCGTTGTAGGAATAGGGGAGGGGTGTATATTGAAGGTGGTAATAACTAAATATGTATAAATTTAAAATAAAATGTTGTATAGCAATAGTCTCGTTATTTAATAGCCACACCTCGTAGACTTTTAACAGATCACAAATTGCGCAAGAATGAACAGAAAGTTTGGCGATGTCTCTTCAGCAAAGATTGTTTTACAATGGTTTCCAAAACTTGTTGAACTATTTGTTTGCCAAGAAGCAGACAGTGCTAGCCAAAGAAGCTCTCAAAGAAGTTTAAGAACAGAGGATCCCTTAATGCCAAAATGGAATCTAAAAAAATTTCGGCAGCACACTTCAACCGGCAAGGGGAAAATTTATAACAAAAGAAAAATGTATTAATTTTATTAAAACTTATATTAAACTATAACTGTCCAAGTACTGAGGCCTAAAGTTTCCACACTACTCTCAATTAATTAATTTCCACTAAAATATGTTATATATAGAAGAACATATAGTTGTCAATGGCAACCGTAAATACTTGTAAATAAAGTTCCACATGTGGGTAAAGCTCTAAAAGAATCCACTTAGTAACACAAAGGGTTGAATTTTTATTTCCAATTAACTGAAGATTTTCTTGGTCGTAATTTCACTATTTAATATAATTGAGCAGCAATATTCTAATCTGATGGAATTTCTGAAAAATACAAAGTAAGCAAACACGATCATAAAATTAGAAAATGCCATATTAACTTCCGGATATATTCAATAATAATCTAGTTTTGAAATATAAATAATTCAAAAACTATTTTAAAGCCAGCCAGTATATTTATTACAGCTTCTAGACATAAATCTATATAAATAAACAGTCAGATAAAATTTAATTATAATATCGAGAGAAAATAAGCCACAACAACAAATAAAATGCGTTATGCTCTAATTTAATACAGAAATATTTTAATGAAGTCTGTTCCAATTCAACATCGAGACTAACGCGAAAATCTGGTAAATTAAATTCAATTTTTAATAAGTAATAATATTTATGACTGAATTTAAAAAAATAACAGTGTCAGAATTAATGCATTTAGATCAGATTGGGTAACTAGTTAGTAGGATATTGAATTATTGTAAATAGTTCAACAAATAAAGTAGGAAGTTAGTTCTAATTCTGGTTTCTCTTCTTGCTTGTAAAAGGTTGTGTAATTACGATGGTTACCAGTTTTCAAAATTTTGATTTACGATCTGAGATTCTCCAAATTAAGATAACATTTTCTTTTAAAGTTGGAAATGCTTAAAACGATGAAAGAATATTTAAGATTTCAGTTATAATTTTTGTTATTATTTTTTGCCAAGCTTTCTGCCTAAAGGACTAAGGTCACCTTCAGGGCTTAAGCTTATTGACAATTATGGTATTTTCAACGTTGTTAGATCTAAGGTTTGTGTATCTTCTTTCCTTACTGTTTAGTACTGGAGAATACAGAACTATAATTTTAATTTAAAGCATTTTTCACTGAGGGGTACTTACTTGTGAAATGTAAGTACCTCCAGTACCTGGACAATCAAGGACAGAACATACACCATCCTTTGGATGTTAAAAGTTTTAAAAATAAGTATAAGCCCTCGACTGAAACGACAAGACGTGAACAGACGCTACAAGCTACTTACTAGAGTACTTGACCGCAGATCCAAACTCGACTTGAATCACAAACTGACAATTAAGACCCTGTTAAGACCCATATGGGCATACGGAGCAGAAGTGTGAGGCTCAATTAAACCTTCTAACTCCAAATGCCTGCAGACACTACAGTCTAAAATCCTGAATGCTCCATACTACATTTTAACCTCACCATACACACTGACCTTCACATCCCTTTCGTCACTGATCTAATAAAGTCTCGCTACCGTAACTTTCACAGCCTCCTAGATCTCTCCATCCTAATCCTCTTGTACAATCCTCTCCTCACCTTCCCGACAATCCTCCTCGTCGTTTGAAGCAAAAATGGCCTAGAGATCTATTGTGATTAAATCACTGTGAAAGAGTTTCACCAGTGGGTGATTGCTCTAACCATGATATTACAGGTGAACTGAACCAGTAAGATCAAATTTACTTGATGCAACAATTGTCGCAGTTGTAAATATACAAATAAAGTAAAAAAAAAGTATAAGCCTTGAAGAAGACCTAGTTCCTAGGTTCTGCAAAAATAAAATGACTGAAATTGTAGATTTATATGTTCGTAAACACTGTAAGAAGTTTAAATATAATCCTAGGAGTTGTTATTTTAAAAAAAATCCTAAAATACTTGAAGAACTAATTGAATAAAATGTCAATTTCATTGAGGTAATATTTTTTCAAATTTAAAAATTTTGTTCTAAATATTATATTTATTATTATAATACAGGTAGCGAGACATTACAATAACTTTTACTGTCTATTAAGGGAAAGGCCTAACTAGTGCTGCACGAGAAACGAGACAAATCACGACTTGAGCAACCGAGACCGAGACCGAGATCGAGACATGATATATATCTCGTCGAGAAATCTCGGTCTCGTCTCGGTTTTTCAAATATTAATTTTTAGCTACAAAATTATAAAATTGTGTTCTTTATTAATAAATAATCATTACGGGTATTGAATTAATTATTAAAAGATACGATTTTATTATATATGTTCAATATTACTACATCTATTTGACTTCGAATTACATAAGTAAAGTAAGCAAAGTAAAGTAATCGCCTATTTTTTCAGGCGGGGCTTAACGTCCAACTACCAATTAGGTGTCGCGGACGGAGGCGACTAGCAAACATACTTTACTGTAAATTTCTCATATTAACCATTAAATAAAATCCAAGGCCTAAGACCGGGAATCGAACCCAGTACCACAATACACATTAGCTTCGCAGGTCCCGCACCGCTCGGCTACCGTGGCGGCCCCCTTCGAATTACCTAATTTTTACATAAATTCACTAAATTTCACTATTCATATTATTCATTCATTCAATTTCATAAATTTCACTATTAATAATCTAATACTTTGAACTTAGATATTATTTGAATTATATTTTAGAATTAATGAATTTGAAAAAAAAGACTATCTATGCACCTAAAAAATATCGCCACAAATTTTCATTTTTAAGATACACTTTGCCCAAGCATTGATACATAAAAGAGCTTTTACTGAGTCAGAAGTTAGAGAAGATCTTCTATTGGTCATTATCATCGCAAGCACTGAAGTTGCACAGATACTAAAAATATCTTTCGCCATTCTGGACAAATTTTTGAAGGAATTCTTAAGTGTTTTTCACCATTCTAAAATGTCAACGTCTACTGGTGCTTGGTCTAATTTGGTATAGTATTAATTATTTCTGTTTTCCATGCTTCGGTGAAAATGGTGCAAAAATATTGATGCAGTCGTCGTCGTCGTCAAAAGATGAATCATCAGATTCTTTATCTTCACCAACAGCCATAACTAATGGAGCGGGAAGTTTGTTGGGAGGTGTATTTTTTATTTCACGAATCGACTTGTTGTAGCAGGCAGATATGTTATTTTGGTCTTTCATTTGGCGCGTTTTTAACATCTTTTTGAAATTATATAAAGATATATAACAGTAATAGTAACAT
This sequence comes from Rhodnius prolixus, assembly GCF_049639745.1. Classification (NCBI taxonomy): domain Eukaryota; kingdom Metazoa; phylum Arthropoda; class Insecta; order Hemiptera; family Reduviidae; genus Rhodnius; species Rhodnius prolixus. The sequence goes on along the minus strand of NW_027411604.1, from coordinate 14,815,606 downwards.
ATGACGCATTGAAGTGTAAGTAGTTGTCTTCTTTTACACACATTTTCATTACCAATATATAAATTAAAATAATTATTAGAAAATAATAACATTTTTTGAAAAGATTATTAATAGCAAACCGCTTTTAATACTCAACCAAAAATTCAAAAAAAACGAGACCGAGACCGAGATATCTCGACGAGACCGAGACCGAGACTTGAGCGACCGAGACCGAGATCGAGACTGCATAAAGTCTCGCCTCGTCTCGGTCTCGTGCAGCACTAGGCCTGACCAAACTTAAGGCCCAGATATGAAATTAAGTTCGTACCTAAAGTGTCTTTTTTTTTTTGTACAATTCTAAATCTGTATGAAATTTGAGTTGGAAATTTGAGACTTTTTAGAGAGTTTTTTCTGTCGTTGGGTTTCATTTAAAGTTGGGTATCAAGTATTTTAGGCTTAACCCCTTTTAATAAATTTAACGTCAATTACAACAATCAGTGTTACCAACACAAATTAGTTAAAGAAACATGTCCCAATACTAATAATCTTAACTAGAATGGAGCTACATTGGATTAAGTTAGATTAGTCCGCTTAATTTATTCATTTACCTAATTAAATATTTCTTTTGCACAGCTTTGGGGGTTTCATATTATGTTTTCAAAATTAATAAACTTTAAACAAACAAGACAATATTTTACAATAATTTTTATTTCTTAAATAATTTATTTGTGATTATATATGTATATCGTAAAACAATAATTAAAATATTATCTATTGCTGTGTGAATTAGTTTATTGGTGGATGCGATTGCAAAATGTATGTTCTACAAATTAAAAAAAAGAAAAAAAGAAAAAAGATCAATCTTTCGACATATATGAGAATTTTGCAACACTGTCTAAAATATTCTGTGGCCTAGGGTGTGGTGGTTAGTGGTTACTCACAGGTCAGGTTAAAAGGCGAGAAATATTTAATTGTTTTATTTGATTTGTTTTGGGTTAGTATTATAAAAAGCAAAAACTGGATTATATTTTCTAGAGATTTAATTGTTCCTTCTGAGTGTATAGTCAAATCTGCTAAGAACATTGACGTCAATGTTTGTTAATTAGATAAAAAAAAAAAAAGACTTGCTCTTGAATTTAAGCTAGAATTCGCTCCTGTGGGGTACATTCAATCCAAGAAGTTGCCCTCATCAATGTACTCCTGCAGGTAAATTTTTGATGTAAGACGGGTAAAAGTGCTAAATCGATCAATTTCATACAAATCAGATTTTTAGCCGGACGTCATAAAATTAACCATTAGTTAAACACAAAAACGAAGGTTATTTTATGAATCTTTGTATGAAAGAATCAATTTTATTAAATAACATTTCCGGACTTTCGCTAAAAAATCGATACAGAGAAAAAAAACAGTAGTAACGTCTAATCTTTAGTTTCTTTTATGTAGAAACCGCTACGGCGAGCGTTAAACTTTCTATTGTTTGGTATTAATAAAATTATTATTGTTTAAGAGTTTTTCAATCAGGTTTTATTTATGTTTATCGGAGGTTGTGAGAACAGTATTGTTTTTCTGTCCGATTTAAAGAACATCGCTGCATTTCTACTCAGTTGTCTTTGGATTTTTCATTTCAATTTACACTTAAAGTTACAAATTTAATGCCTAGATAGATTGGTATCTAAGTTGGTACCTAGTATCTACAGTAATGTTCTATTGTTTTGCAGTTTTGTTATGTTTAATTAAATTTAATTAAAAAAGTTTGTTTATTTAAATTATTTTTGTATCTTGTATTAATTCTTATAGTAGGGGAGAGGGGGGGGCACATTTGAACAGAATTTACATTTTCTGTTACAGAGTGCCCAGAATCGTATTATTGAACCTTTTTATTTTGTTTTCTACAACTTTCAAGTATTCTGAACAGATCTATATCAATAAACAGTTGGTACTTTACGTACATATCTATATCTTTTTAATTTAAAAATGTTGTGCCAAATGTTAATATCTGCCCCACTGGTGGGGTAGCTTTGAACACAATATAAAATAGAAAGAAATGATATTACTTTACTCTGAATCTACCTTCTATCAGTTACGAGGGTCGTTTGAAAAGTCCGTGCAAAAATAAAAACTACTTATTTTTGGGGGTAAACCTTTTTTATTTTTCAACATAGTCTCCTTTTAGGCTTATACACTTCGTCCAACGCTGCTCTAGTTTGTTGATCCCTTCCGAATAATAGGATTTGTCCAAGTCTGAAAAATAGCCATTCGTTTCTGCAATCACCTCCTCGTTTGAATAAAATCTTTTTCCCGCCAGCCATTTCTTCATATTGGGGAACAAATAGTAGTCCGAGGGAGCCAAGTCTGGAGAATAGGGGGGATGTGAAACGAGTTGGAACCCTATTTCCATTAATTTGGCGACCACAACTGCTGAGGTGTGAGCTGGTGCGTTGTCGTGATGGAAAAGGACTTTTTTGTGGGCCAATCGTGGGCGTTTTTCTTGCAGCTCGGTTTTCAAACGGTCCAATAACCATGAATAATATGCACCTGTAATAGTTTTACCCTTTTCCAGATAGTCGATGAGGATTATTCCTTGCGAATCCCAAAAGACAGTCGCCATAATCTTTCCGGCCTAAGGAACGGTCTTCGCCTTTTTTGGCGCAGATTCCCCCTTGGTAACCCATTGTTTAGATTGTTCTTTGGTCTCAGGAGTGTAGTGATGTATCCATGTTTCATCCACAGTGACGAAACGACGCTTAAAGTCCTGCGGATTCTTCTGGAACAGCTGCAAACCGTCCTTACACGATTTCCTTTTTGGTCAAGCGTGAGCAATCGCGGCACCCATCTTGCGGATAGCTTTGTCATGTTCAAATGTTGATGCAAAATATTATGTACCCGTTCATTCGAGATGCCCACAGCACTAGCAATCTCACGCACCTTCACTCTTCTGTCATCCATCACCATATCATGGATTTTATCAATGATTTATGGAGTAGTAACCTCAACAGGGCGTCCAGAACGTTCAGCGTCACTTGTGACCATATGGCCACTCTGAAAATTTTGAAACCACTTATAAACTGTTCTAATCGAAGGTGCAGAGTCACCATAATGTTTATCAAGCTTCTCTTTAGTCTCCTGAGGCGTTTTCCCTTTCATAAAGTAGTGTTTAATCAACACACGAAATTCTTTTTCGTCCATTTTTTGAAAATCACTCGACTTCCTCGATTCAAACGATGCCAAACACAAAGAAATAGACCGATCTGGCTGAAACTTGGTGTGTGTTCTTCCAAGAGATGCTACTAACTAAACATAACCTCGATACGCGCCAGTGGTGCTATCTCTCTGACTTTGCACGGACTTTTCAAACGACCCTCATATTTCTCTCACTACATTACTTTCTCTTTTGAAACCACTGAAACCTAGTTCAAAAATCAAGAATGACTCAGTTTGGGGATGTTGTGCACGAAAAAAAAGTCACAAACTTGCAGGTCGGTAGGGCACATTTTAACTGTGATGTTGAAATGTGCCCCCTCTCCTTCCATAAAAGAAAATATAATATCCAACACTTTTTACAAGCAAATAGACTTTTGTAAATACTAGATTTAAAAATACGAATTCCAAATGTTAGTATGGACTAACAATACTTAGACCTTGCCCACTACAATCTTCACAATACACTTCCCAAAGCTGCAACAAAAATTTTTACTTCCACCTTATAAAATATAACATTCCTCAATTCTGACTTTACCGAACAATGAAAACGAAGGGAAACTCTGTCAATTATACAACAGGTCTACCACATCATATGAAGAAAATTACCAATCATAAATGTCTTAAATATTTGGTGGGAAATTAAAACTGTTCAAATGTGGCCCCTTCTCTCCAGTAGTAAAAGGCAAACTCTTTCTGTAAGATGCAACTTGGTATAAATACAGAAATAAAAAAATATAGATAAATATAGATAGTGAACAATGTTTTTGCCAGTCGCGTCCGACTGATTTGGTAGTCAGCCTGTAAAAAAAGGCATTACTTTACTGTACTTCTATTTACTAAATATAACAGGTAAGTTTCAAATGCAACGAGTTTCAGAGATGATTGGAAATCCCATTTGCCACAAAATATCCAAAAGTGAAACGTAAAAAAAACATCTGACATTGCATAACAAATTCTAAGATCTTATAAAGTTTAACAGTTCTATTTCTTGAAATATTGCAAGAGACAATATTCAATAAACTAATCTGAAAATAAATTAAATGGTGCGAAAAAAAGTAACACCGTTTGGTTAAAAATTAGATTACTTGGTAAAAAAATCAATTCATTTTGTAAGAAAAGTAGACCTGTAATGTTTATTACAAGGATATGATAAGAAGAACTGGAAGAGGTGACTACAGAGTGCCGAGTGGAGATGCACGCTGACGAAGGATGCTGGGATACAGCAGGTAGCGGCACGAAGATAACCCCACCTCCTCCTCTCACGGCCCCTCTGACTACTCTATCCTGAAGAGCAGAACGTGACCTAACAATCAACCTTAGCTTGTCGCTAATTGACAGGTTTTTTGTCGCTTCATTTACATTGTTACCTTGATTGAATTCCCAATTAGACGGTCATTTATATTATAAATATATATTACATTCACATGTCCGCTCGCTTACACAAACAATAAATGAATAACGTATATATTGTTTTTTTGTGCGCCCTAAATTGTGATTGTAATCTATTATATAACAAAGACCTTTTATTTATTATAATAATAATATTATTCGATCATTTGGGCAGCTTTAAATGAATTATTTCCTTATTAATTTTTTGTAATTTATAATTTTGTTTAAATGTTACAATTATTCATATTTTAGAAGGTTTATTGTTGAAGGTCTACGGAAATTTTGTGGCCTTCTCAAATTTTTGGACAACCTCAAACTCGCTATTTTTTTGAATTCCTCCATTCTTTGTAGAGGCGTAACTTCCGACTTTTTTTGGGTATGTGAAGGGAAATAACATAACAGCGCACTACTTCCGACTGTTCTGCTGTATGGTAGCTTGAAGCTGAAGATGAAGTGAAAGTTTTCTTTCTGCGGACTCTTTCAGGTTTAAAAAGCTCACATGACTCCAACTGGACAAACGATTGACATGGAAACCTCACACTGAGCTCTAACGAACTGAACTGAATCACAATTATACGGGTGAAGAACAGATATCAATAAGAACTTCTAAAGTTATGTCCAATGGCAGAATGAATGCTATACGTTGATAACCTGTGAACTAAAGCAAGCGGAGAAGGCGTTAGAATGCGATGAAATGGAAATGGAATATGAAGACTTCAAGGAAATTTGGACGCTCAAAACCAAAGAAGTATAAAAAGAGGTATACAAAAACTTCCCCCCAAAAAATTGATATACAAATTGCATATACAAAAATGATTGATATACAAATGTACAAATGAAAAGCACTTTTTCTGAAATCTGTATTTTTAAAATGGTTTAACAATCCACTTTGTCAGTTCGTAAGATGAACTTTAGGTTAACTCTGGTCTTATAGATTTAACATAAAAAACGCCTAATTCTTCTAATTCTAATACTACAGAAAAAGAGATAAATACAGTACAACCTCGATTACCTGGGCTGACCTCCGGCTATACCCACCCCGGAAAACTGAAATCCTGGTTAAACCGAATGCATAGTATTACATTGTAATACATTACTGTATCGATGTGGATTTTATCTTCGATAGATAAACAAATACGTTTTACGTTTAGCACCAGTTTTCTTAACGGATTCCATTGCGTAAGTGAAATAAAAATTCGACCAAAATGGCAAACGAAAGATGTTTTCTGTAGGACGGAACTGATTAACACTGAAGACTAGCTTGAGATTTAGGGCTGCTCTCTGGGAAGATTAAAATAATGGCGGTAATTTTTTTTTTTTTTGCGCATCAACAGCTGAGGTTATTAGCGCCCGAAGCTTTTTCCAGTGCACTGCCGGCCTCCGGACAGTGTTCTCTCGTTACAGACAACACCGGACAGTGAGCTGTAAGAAGCTCCTAGGAAGAGAAAATCTAAGGGTCAGCTGCTGGATTCGTATGCTAACTTCATAGCTAATCCCTTCCCTTAATGCCGGTAATTATCCATAAAAATATTACATATAACCGTGAAGCTGAAAATCAACCATGTCAATCAATCAATCAATCAATCAACCAATCACAATCAACCATCATTCACGTAAATCCCATGGTCTTTTGTAAGACCGTGGTAAATCCCAAGAAATTCAGTACTGATTGCACCATATTTTGGGTTTTTACATACATACATACATACGTAATGACCCTTCAAGAAAATCAGGTATAAAAGAGTTGCTGCCACGCCTACAATTATGTTACATCGGAAGACAAAAACATTTTCCTGTTGCCACCGAAAATTAACTTTTGTTTCGGCGCCGATCCAGGTGTTCTTATGATGAGTCAACATGATCCCGGTTAATCTGAATCACGGTTAACCGAGGGCCAGTTAATCGAGGTTCTACTGTAATTAGAAGTTATAATAACAAAAATCTTAATAATAAAAAGTAATAATTGATAATTTTTATCAACTATCTTGTCAGTTAAAAAAGGAAAACGAAAAATGTGTACAACAGTTAAAAATTTTAATTCCTTGAGAAGGAATGAAACGCAATTTAGTAAAAAAGACGTGATAAGAATCGTAACAGTAGTAAGGAAGAGATAAATTACCGTTTATTTATTAATATTATAATTTTTTTGAAAAAGAAAGATTACATAAAATATCAAATATATGAGAAATATTTTTGTTGATACAACGTGATCAGAATTCAGCGGAACTTTGATCATGAACAATAACTTAAATTTTTTGTTTAAAAAAAAAACCTTATCTGTAACCTATGACAACTATATAATACAAAATAATTCATAATAATATATAGTACATATATATATATATGTAACAATTAAAGCACCATATAAAAATATACATATAATAAATAAAAAGTGTAACAATAAAGTGGCTAATCGTTAAGTTTAATATCACTTGAGGCAAGGTTATTCCTAAATAAAACTATAGGCCAGTCATATTATGTAATGTCAACGAGTAATACTTTAATTTTGTATAGTAATAAAATGTCAAAGGTTAATTGTGTATTAAAAGATAATAGACGCAAAATTATTAAACGTTAATTACTAAATAATTATATGATTACGAAAATCATCTCTTTTTTAAGGTAATTCAATTTTTTTGAGGAGAGTTTTATCAAAGCAATTCAATACAAAACTAAAAATAAAATAAGTTTTCCTTAATTGACATATTTTGACGTGAATAAGTCTTTAAATTTGCTATCATATGGAGGCAATCCAAAAAACCTAATGATAACAAAATTGGGGGATACAGTTTGGCATTATAGTTTCGAATCTATCGTCTACATCCAAAATTAAATTAGACCACTGGATAGCTAAAGGATCAAAGAATTCATTACGATAAGCGAGGACTGTGACGCATCGCGCGCGGTGGAGGGGGAAGCGCCGCCATTTTAAGATCATTTTGCTGCGTATCGTGATTTGCAATTAGTATAACTTTTGACACGGAGAAGCTACGATGTTCGTTTAAGTTTTAATCGTCAGCTGTCGTCACAATCTATTGATTATATATAAAACATTAGTGTAAAATAGTGACAGTGAATATAATAAAGGTGTTAGAATAAAAAAATATTATCAAAAATATATAATGTCGGCCTATACGTGTCGAAAAGCCAAAACCAAATACAGAGATCGTATACGGACCAAGTCAAGCTGTGCCGGGAACGTAAAAGAATGAATGCGGCCGAGCGGATCAACGACGGTGTCCAGTACATCTGCAGCTGGGGCCGGTTGAAATTATGCAAGTGGATGATGAAATTGCTTCTACAACGACAACGGACTGTATAGGCACAGATTGTGTTCGATCGTCGATTTGTTTCCTTGATTTCATCCTAAATACATAAATAAAAATATTTTATATAAAAAATATAACCCGTTACGTAAACGTATTCACGTACAACACACGGCCGTGTCCATGACACAGCCACAGTTGGTTTGTTTTTCTCACATTTTCTGGCCAGTTATACACGGATATAAATAACTAAGTCGATTCAGGACAGTAACCAGTAAGAAGTTTGAAAATGTGGGTTCAGTTTAACGTAACAACTCTTTTAATTAATTTTTTTGATTTATAAATTACTTCAGAGGCGCCACGGTAGCCGAGCGGTTAGAGACGTAGCCCGCAGAGCTAATTTATGAATTGTGGTTACTAGGTTCGATTCCCGGTCTAGGCCTTTGGATTTTTATTTAATGTTTAATTTGAGAACAATTGTAATAAAGTATGTTTACTAGTCGCCTCCGTTTACGGCACCTAATTGGTACTTGGACATAAAGCCCGTCTTAAAATATAGGCATTACTTAACTTTTTTTTCCCTGTAAATTACTTCATCTTAGTTACTAACAAGATGAAAGTGAATCTGTAACCAGCATCTTTTAAAATTAGTTTTAGACGTTGGAAATCATTAAATAAAATGACTGAAAATTCACTAGTTAAATACAAAAAAAAAAAAAAAAAATGGATGTCTTTCAGATATAGTCGCGATTACACGGTAAAAATAATTAAATTCTTTGTAATTCACTAGAGACTAAAATTAATGGCTGTCTTCCACTTTTAGTCCCCTTAGTGTTTACAACATTAGTGATATTTATTTGAATAATGGTCACATTATTAATAAACCTTTACAGACAAATTAAAATCAAAGTAAAGTACAACTTGTACTATAAATAATTACTGTTTTACAATAGGATGAAAAAATAATTACCATTTCAGTCAAGTAAAAATTATTTTGCCGAGCTTTCGACCTAAGGACTAGGTCATCTTCAGGGCTGTGGAACATGTTTACAGATAGTTAACAATGATTCTATTAAAATAATAATATAATATGTATAATATAATGAAATTTACAAAAAATTATTTACCTAGTTTATAAAGTAATATTTTTACATTACATGGTTGGTGTGTCTTCTGTCTTGTCTGTTCATGGACTGAGTGTGATCGGTCTGTGTGTGATATGTGTTAGGTTGTGTGGAAGTCAGTGTTGCCAATTGTCAAATATTTTGTAGTAAGTTTGCGTATATGTTGTTTAAATTGTCTGTTTTGAAATTTAAACTGTTTTCTGTCTTAGATATGTATATCATTTCCGACCGATCACACTCAGTCCATGAACAGACAAGACAGAAGACACACCACCCTTGTAATGTAAAAATATTACTTTATACTCTAGGTAAATAATTTTTTTGTAAATTTCATTATATTATACATACGAGGGTCGTTTGAAAAGTCCGTGCAAAGTCAGAGAGATAGCACCACTGGCGCGTATCGAGGTTATGTTTAGTTAGTAGGATCTCTTGGAAGAACACACACCAAGTTCCAGCCAGATCGGTCTATTTCTTTGTGTTTGGCATTCGTTTGAATCGGGGAAGTCGAGTGATTTTCAAAAAATGGACGAAAAAGAATTTCGTGTGTTGATTAAACACTACTTTATGAAAGGCAAAACGCCTCAGGAGACTAAAGAGAAGCTTGATAAACATTATGGTGACTCTGCACCTTCGATTAGAACAGTTTATAACTGGTTTCAAAATTTTCGGAGTGGCCATATGGGCACAAGTGACGCTGAACGTTCTGGACGCCCTGTTGAGGTTACTACTCCAGAAATCATTGATAAAATCCATGATATGGTGATGGATGACAGAAGAGTGAAGGTGCGTGAGATTGCTAGTGCTGTGGGCATCTCGAATGAACGGGTACATCATATTTTGCATCAACATTTGGACATGACAAAGCTATCCGCAAGATGGGTGCCGCGATTGCTCACGCTTGACCAAAAAGGAAATCGTGTGAAGTGTTGCAAGGACGGTGTGCAGCTGTTCCAGAAGAATCCGCAGGACTTTAAGCGTCGTTTCGTCACTGTGGATGAAACATGGATACATCACTACACTCCTGAGACCAAAGAACGATCTAAACAATGGGTTACCAAGGGGGAATCTGCGCCAAAAAAGGCGAAGACCGTTCCTTCGGCCGGAAAGATTATGGCGACTGTCTTTTGGGATTCGCAAGGAATAATCCTCATCGACTATCTGGAAAAGATTTTATTCAAACGAGGAGGTGATTGCAGAAACGAATGGCTATTTTTCAGACTTGGACAAATCCTATTATTCGGAAGGGATCAACAAACTAGAGCAGCGTTGGAAGAAGTGTATAAGCCTAAAAGGAGACTATGTTGAAAAATAAAAAAGGTTTACCCCAAAAAATTAAGTAGTTTTTATTTTTACACGGACTTTTCAAACGACCCTCGTATTATATTATTATTTTAATAGAATCATTGTTAACAATCTGTAAACATGTTCCACAGCCCTGAAGATGACCTAGTCCTTAGGTCGAAAGCTCGGCAAAATAAATTTTACTTGACTGAAATGGTAATTTTTTTTTCATCCTATAGGAATTACGAATCAGTCACCAAAAAGAATGAACAACAACTACTGTTTTACTTAAGTTTTAAGTAAAACCTCGACGCGCTTCGTGTAAAATGAAGAATCGGAATAAGTGGAAATCATAAAGGTATTTTAAATTTCTAATTATTTGATCTTTAAGTGTGACGGAAGGTTTTTTTCCTGTCTTTCAAGTCCATCTCTTAACGAACATAAAGTACAAAAAGGAAGGAAAGAAAGATAAAAGTGTGGTCTATTGAGGTCTACCATATTAGGATATGCAATAAAAGAATACATAAAACTGCTGATTACAAGAGCACCAATTACTCCTGCGTTATCAGGGTCAGTAAAAAGGGTAATAAGATATTGCCTTACTTCTCCACAATCATAGTTTTAGTGTTAACTGGTATTTATAGTGTTCACCACAATGAATTGTCCCTTGAGATAACAAGGTAAGATGTATAGTAATGGGATACATATAGTTGGCACTAGGTCACGGTAGAAGAGTTTCCCGTGTTGATAGCTAGAAGTTTATACCACGACCCTAGTTGTTAGTAGAAGAAACTAAGGATTTAACTGTTGTCTTTGTGTGCGAACGAAGTTTTATAAATGTATCGAGAACGTTCGGTAGTTGTCGGCTTTGTTAGACATCTGATAGGGCGACATATTCCATTCGGCTACCACAGTAATGACTTCTCAGCCAACTTAACAACCAAATAAATTTCAGTGTTCTAATTAAGTTGAAGGATTTCTTGTTCTTCTTTTTGGTATTGTTTAATCAGTTTGTATTTCCTTGTTTAACTTTGTTTCTTTTTATGCTTGTGTAATTAAATACTGTTATTGTGTGATTAGAGTTTATTTAATTTAAATTAAGGGCAATCAAAATCTGTGATGATCAAACAAAATAGCTCCCGAAAGGATTCGAAACGATTAAAGTCCAAATTATATTTAAGAACGCAATTACAAGCCTTCAGATACTAAAAAAAAAATAATTCTTCCCAGGACATAAACGGCTCTTCTTCTACGTCTTTTAAAGTTTAATGATATTTTAAAATGCCCATAAAAACTGTATTTTAAGCGTGATACATCTTCATGTTCTTCAAAGTGACCGCAACTATTTTCACACCTCTGATGATGCTACCTTCAACTAATTTAATTGTGAAACAGCCTTAACTTCTGTTCGTGTTATGGTGTTACAGTTTAAAAGCCTAAATTGACAGTATGTCCGGTTTGTGTATACATAATATGTGCTTTTAAGTGTCTTGAAAAATTAATTAATTGTTTTAATTGTATTACTTAAAAGTTGGCATCATTAAAATAAACTAACTCTAGAAAATGCAGAGAAAAAAAAATATACTAATTCAGAAAATAACCAATTACAAAAAAGAAACAAATTAATTATATTTTACTAACGAAGTGTTTCAAATGATTAATTATTTTTCAAAGGCGCCATGGAGACTGGAAAATTTGGAGTTTGAGTGCTGCTAAGATGGTCGGCGGTTCTTTTGATCTTAATGAATTTACGATACACTTCAAATATTCAGGTAACAGCTTGTGAAGAGGTTCCAATAAGTCTTCTTCAATGGCGCCGTAATCGCCTAATGGATCTCCTAAAGGAGCTATCCTTAGTTGATCTGTTCTTCTGTAGTTCCGAAGTAGACTATTGCAGCTTCTTTAATCCTCGGGGGGCTGACCTCTTGGACAGGTACCATTTAAAGTTTTTTTTTTTCATTTCTTCTTCGCGCATGCGTGCTGTATGGCATCTTGTCGAGATGCCATCTTGGTGTTTTAACGAAAAATAAAAATAAAAAGTTCATTAAGCAGTGTATATAGGTTTCATTTGTACCTCCGCCTCCAATCCTGGCCGACTTTCGAAAGCCCAAGTACTGCGACGAAATTTTTTTGAAATATTGAAAGAGTGCGCTCATCTAATTTTGAAAAAGTTCATATTTCTGTCCCATAGATAGATTAAACTAGGGCGGCCTCAAGGCCTACGCCACTGCGACCCCTTTGGATCTATTGTGGCTCCCCTCACTCTAAAGCTCACCCTCCAGACCTGCCCGTTTTAACAGACTCTTAATTCTGGAGAGCGACTCCAGGGTAAAGCACACAGGCCTTGGTTTTTCCTCCCCGAAAAGTAACATCCTTAGCCACACGAGCCCCTCGCACTGACACAACACTATGCAGAGTGCCGTTTCCACCTCTTCCTGACAGAACCTACAAAGGCTATCATCTGCCAGGCCCATGCGATGCATGTGTTTTCGGAGCCTGCAGTGGCCAGTTAATAAGCCTACAATTATCCTTATAGCCCCACGGCCTTGGCGGATTAATTCTGCAGTCACCCCTAATGAACTCCTTCGCCTGTCACTGCCCAGTGTCTCAGCCACCACTTCTGAGCCCTACTCTGCACCCGTAAGTTAATGGCCGCAGACTTAACACACTTCGAAACACCGAAACAGGGCTCCGGGCCAACGAAGTGCCCCGTAGAGCTTCAATGGCCAATAAATCTGCCATGTCGTTTCCCTTATGTCCTGAATGACAAGGCGCCCACACCAGAAATACCTTATTTTGGTCACTAATTTCCTTCAGGGCACCCAGACAGTCCCAAACCATCCTTGAGTTGACCTGATAGGAAATAATAGCTCGTAGAGCAGCCTAACTGTCCGAGAAGATTACGACCTTAGAATTAATTCCTGCCTAACAATCTCGGCAGCACAGAACCTAATTGCCGATAGCTCAGCCTGAAAAACCGTAGCTAAGTTTACCTCGGCTAACCGAAAAGCTATATTTCTGACCCATTTATGAGAACTAACCAAGTTAGGGTTTCGTCGCTCTCTTCGATTGTCTACTGTTCATCTGCAGATACAACCGAAAGCACGCCCTGTTGGTAGACCCTATTCTTGCCTTGATTTCTGCGAAAATATGATTCTTTTAGGGTGCCTACTTACTTCATTCATTCACCCATTCAAATCGGTAAGAATCAAAGAGAACCTTCTTTCTCCGCTACATAGTCCTGGTCATGTTACCGTATACTTTGTACTTAACGGGATGAAACACCAAAAGACCAAGGCCTAATACATGATTCAATAATAAAGCTACGCTTATATTTTAGTCACCTACTTTTTATAGAATAATTGGCCCATTACTCTACGCATAAGTCACAAAAAATATTTTACAAGCGAATAAAGATGTGGACTTAAAAAAAATAAAAAAATAAGCTTTAGGTACTTCAGAGCGAAATATTACTTTTAAAATTATTAATTTTTAACAATATAAGCTAAGAAGTTTTAGTTTACCTGAACTTTGAAAATTAATAATGTCGTTAAAATTAGAATAATTTTGTGCATTAATACTTATTACTAAGGAACGGATTTTTATGTATTTAAAAATGCCAAATATTTAATTAAAATATGCATTTATTTTCGTCAATTATGTGGAAAATATGTGATTTTCTTAAAATATTTTCTGGAATATTTAAGTAAAATGGACATTTTTTTTAATGAAAATGGAATTTGGGGGGGGGCAAGTTATAATTATTTATACAAGAAAAGAACATTTTTACAATTTATAATAATTTATTAGGAACAAAATAATTTGTTTTTACAAGTTATAATGATTTATACAACAAAGAACATTTTTACTATTTATAAAAAGATGTGTTAAATTTTCAATTTTGAAAACTTCACTCTTCGAAATTGTTTGCAACCACATGAAATTTCAAATGTTGGAACGTAAAGTGACGACGATCTGGGCGTAAGATGGACTTGTAACGACTAAAATCCTTTGAAATGAGGATTTTTAAGTTTGTGGAAAGGGATATCTGCTCTAACCAAAGCCCGACACAGATCTGTACTCAGAGTAGACTTACTTGATGATGGAGATGTAAGGAAGGCTTGATACGACGTCCTCTCTTTCTTTCTGTTTTTATTCTCTATGTGCGATCCGGTGGCAATATGTTGGGTGACTTGGGGAACGTTGAGAGCAAGAAACGCGCTTGTCACAAGCTGTGCAGTACAAAATGTCTCGCATCACTTCGAGAAAGTTCTGCTGGAAACTCGCGAAGATATTTAGCAACCAGTTGTTTGTTTGAGGCCGATGTTCGTGGCAGTTCACCCAAAAAAGAATACACTAAGTGACCGAACGAAATGAATTGGACACTTCAACGAACGAGCTGAAAGAACAGACAACGTCAGACAACTTCAAAGAACTAACAAGTGCCCGTCACTGTTTAGCAGCATTCTGTGTAAATTACAATAACCATTGTACCCACTGTGATTCACAGCACTACAGTCTGTGGTTCACAGTTCCTGTCAACCACCTCCCAATTATGAAAATATGCCCAAAATGAAAAATATGAAAAAATATGTACATATTTTGATTAAATATGTAGAAATATTTATTTATTTTAATCAAATATGTATAAATATGCAATAACATCCAAATATGTGGAAATATGTGAAATAAAAGTAGACTCAAACGGCTTAAAAAGTGTCAGTATGAATACTTCTAGTTGGAAAACGTCTGTAAATTGCCTAGAAAAAAATATGTAAATACATACGAATCCGTTCCCTACTTATTACTGACTCGTTTCCTGACTTATTAAGTCTAAACGTAAATTTTTTTGGTCAACTTTAAGTAGATGCGGAATTATTTATTTTTTAAGGACATCCAGATAATGCTGCGTAAAGATGATAACCGGAACAATACAAAATTTTCTTGTTTTAAAATTTAATTAAACAAAGAGTTCAAAGCGCACAGGAAAACATGATAAATTCAAACGAATTATTTGTTCCTAAACAAAATATAGGGTCTTAATAAATGATACCTAAAATTAGAGAGAAATATAAACAGGACGAATATGTCTTAAGCACGCCCAAATAATAACTAAGAAATAATAGTAAACATCCGTCTGAAATAACAGATGGTCAACTTTAACCATTCTCTCTCTTATTGAATGCATTATTTTACTTTTTTTCTTAATTCTTCAAACTAACACTTCCACAAAAATAAACATTAAAATCCATTCTGTTAATAAATTGAAGACATTTTCTGCTTAACACTCACATGATTTTTGTAAACATTCATTGTGTGACAGAGAAGGTGAATAAAGAATACGTCAAACGTACACAAAACTTACAAGTAAAATAAAAAATTGGATTTTTTTAAATCTTATTTTTAGAAGCAAAACAGGCGACCTTTCGCACGCCCTCTATCTACTATGCCCGCCTTCATCATGTGAGGAAATTTATATGACGTTTTACAGGTTCAAACAGTTAAATGTTGGGAGGTTCTTTTTTTCTACTCTAAGGTTGCGTTTGGAATTTTCAATCCAGTTAAAAATATTGTAAATATAAACATAAGTTTGTTCGGTTAATTAAATTGTTAATTGAAGTAAACTTTAATAAAAATAATCGTTACTGGCGAAGTTACAGTATTTCATCATTAATACAGCAACAGGTTGTTATCTTTCTTATAAACTTTATACTTATTATTAAATTATAAGATAGTTCAATATCTTTATTAAATTACTACACATATACCTACATTTCTTCAAAGATACTTGTGCCATTAAAACAATATCTACTGAATTCTTATAGAATAAAAAATTCAAAGCGTCAAATAAATGCAAATATAAAAATGCGTTGGTAATTCGTTGAAACCTGCGCAATGCACATACGTATTGAGACATTTTGTTCATTTTTTTTTTAG
The DNA here is from genome assembly GCF_049639745.1 of Rhodnius prolixus. NCBI lineage: Eukaryota > Metazoa > Arthropoda > Insecta > Hemiptera > Reduviidae > Rhodnius > Rhodnius prolixus. The sequence goes on along the minus strand of NW_027411604.1, from coordinate 14,799,426 downwards.
TACTAGCTCTTGGGTCACTAATGCCCATTTGCACAAGAGTTAAGTTTAAAAATTTTAAACTGAATATTTTCAAAACTAAACATCTTTAAAATTCAGTTGGCTTAACTGGGTAAAACGGGACGAAACAAGTGCTATGGAAGTCTCCTTTTTACAAACAAAACTGAACAAAACCTTACAAAAGTGTGTTTTATCTGAAGAAAAATCTAAATATGGTTATTTGCTTTGGGATGTCGATTTTTTTTTTTAACAAACAAAATATGAGTAAAATTATACATTTTATTTGATATTTTGTAAACACTTTTACTTTATTTCAAATACTACAAAAGCATTTGTCGTAATTTGCGTTTTAGAACTGTAATGATCAAACTAAAGGTTATAGATAGAATTTAAATTGCTTTTGTGTCAATGCGTGATTGAAAAAAGATACAGATAGAATATAAATTATCCACACAATTAGAAAATCTAAATCAACCCGCGTAAGCAAACAAATGGTTGCCTAGCAATTGTGGGTCAGTGAAAAAGCTTGCGCGGGTCATAGGTTCGCCATCATTGTCCTAAAACATAAGGAACAAGGAAATCTCGGTGTAATGTAGAGTTTAGATACAAAGTAAGGAGCATTAGCGGATTCTACGGAGTGCTTTTGACTGGGATTGAATTCTATAGATATTGGAAGCTTTGGCTGAGCCCCAAAGTTCCATTCCCGTAAGTCCAGGCATGTAGAAAATAACTCAAAAACAAACTACAGACTGATGAAAGTTGAACATTTTGGTGTGGTTCCACAACTTGAATTTATCGACCAAAATTACTGAATTGACTTCATTGAGATTTTGAGATAATCTACGACAATTATTATTACGAAAATATTTTTAATGAAATCTACATCTACGTTTCTTTATATGTATATCATCAAGGAGGGATAAATTTGGATGTTAAAGTTTGTAGAATATTCTACAATCAGAAGAACCAATTTATAGAAGAAGATTATTGCCTATTTTGGTCATAATGTTTTATTTAATTTATGCCAAGCATTTGACCTAAGTCTAGGTCATATTCAGAGCTTACGAGGCCTATAAATTAAGTAATGAAACTGATTTTTTTAAATTTTTTTATTCAAAAAGAATTACAATTCTATATTGTCATCTTCAAAATAACTTCCTTCTGAAGCCACACAGCGCTGGAGACGTTTCTTCCACTCCTCATAGCAGTGCTTGAACTCCGATACTGGAATAGCCTTCAGCTGGACGGTTACAGCCGTTTGAATGTTTTCGACTGTCCCAAAATGAGTTCTCTTGAGGTGATTTTTCAACTTCGGGAAGAGAAAAAAAGTCACAAGGATTCAAGTCAGGCTAATAAGGAGGCTGAGGAGCCACAGGAATGTTTTTACTGGCCAAAAACTCTGTTTATTGAAATTGCTGTGTGACAAGTAGCATTATCGTGATGCAACACCCACTTGTTCTTGATGTTTGGTCTGTCACACGAATGACCCTTTTTTTTCCAAGTTTTTCAAGAACCTCTCGGTAAAAGTGTTGATTAACAGTTTGTTCTTGAGGTCTGAAACTCTTTGTAGACGATTCCGAGGATATCGAAAAAACAAATCAGCATGCATATGATTTTCAACTTCGCCATCCTTGCTTTTTTGGGGCTTGGAGAGGTTGAAGTGTGCCACACCATGCTTTGGCGCTTGGTTTCTGGGTCGTACTAGATCGTTTACGATCTAGATTACAGTAACAAACAAACAGAGATAAGGGTACTAAGTTTCCAAAAATTTGTACTTCCGTTAGTTAATTTAATAAAGACGGATGCCATATTGTGAGTACCTAAACAGTCCTTTTGGGCTTAAACAGTCCTAAACTTTACGGTACGAGGGTCGTTTGAAAAGTCCGTGCAAAGTCAGAGAGATAGCACTACTGGCGCGTATCGAGGTTATATTTAGTTAGTAGCATCTCTTGGAAGAACACTCACCAAGTTTCAGCCAGAACGGTCTATTTCTTTGTGTTTGGCATTCGTTTGAATCGAGGAAGTCGAGTGATTTTCAAAAAATGGACGAAAAAGAATTTCGTGTGTTGATTAAACACTACTTTATGAAAGGCAAAACGCCTCAGGTGACTAAAGAGAAGCTTGATAAACATTATGGTGACTCTGTACCTTCGATTAGAACAGTTTATAAGTGGTTTCAAAATTTTCGGAGTGGCCATATGGGCACAAGTGACGCTGAACGTTCTGGACGCCCTGTTGAGGTTACTACTCCAGAAATCATTGATAAAATCCATGATATGGTGATGGATGACAGAAGAGTGAAGCTGCGTGAGATTGTTAGTGCTGTGGGCATCTCGAATGAACGGGTACATAATATTTTGCATCAACATTTGGACATGACAAAGCTATCCGCATGATGGGTGCCGCGATTGCTCACGCTTGACCAAAAACGAAATCGTGTGAAGTGTTGCAAGGACGGTTTGCAGCTGTTCCAGAAGAATCCACAGGACTTTAAGCGTCGTTTCGTCACTGTGGATGAAACATGGATACATCACTACACTCCTGAGACCAAAGAACAATCTAAACAATGGGTTACCAAGGGGGAATCTGCGCCAAAAAAGGCGAAGACCGTTCCTTCGGCCGGAAAGATTTTGGCGACTGTCTTTTGGGATTCGCAAGGAATAATCCTCATCGACTATCTGGAAAAGGGTAAAACTATTACAAGTGCATATTATTCATCGTTATTGGACCGTTTGAAAACCGAGCTGCAAGAAAAACGCCCACGATTGGCCCACAAAAAAGTCCTTTTCCATCACGACAACGCACCAGCTCACACCTCAGCAGTTGTGGTCGCAAAATTAATGGAAATAGGGTTCCAACTTGTTTCACATCCCCCCTATTCACCAGACTTGGATACCTCGGACTACTATTTGTTCCCCAATATGAAGAAATGGCTGGCGGCAAAAAGATTTTATTCAAACGCGGAGGTGATTTCAGAAACGAATGGCTATTTTTCTGACTTGGACAAATCCTATTATTCGGAAGGGATCAACAAACTAGAGCAGCGTTGGACGAAGTGTATAAGCCTAAAAGGAGACTATGTTGAAAAATAAAAAAAGGTTTACCCCAAAAAATTAAGTAGTTTTTATTTTTGCACGGACTTTTCAAACGACCCTCGTATTTTTCCTCCGTCCCAAGAAATCTTATTATGAAATTATCTTTGCGAAAAATAACAGCCTAAAACAATTTATTTCAACTCCAAAGAACAAAGTTATTGCCAACATAATCGCCTCGCTTTTTACAGCTACCTAGGAAATTGCAATAAAAATTAATTTCTGGCATTATGGGTAATTTAAATGGCGCAAATTCTAAATAATGGTTTACAACAATAAGTGGAGTGGAACAGGAGACTAATTTCAAATAAGTAATGTAAAACTATTCGAGCGGAAATAAGATTTAATTCATGTTTATGGGTTATCATTAATAAGAAAGTTGGTAATAGTTTAATATGGATTTTATTTATAAATTACATTTTTTTAAAATTAAATAAATTAAAGTGTTTGAATATTTCTATGTAACCCAATAACCCAATGAGAAGATAAAAGAGTTTTTTTTTTTAATCATTTGCATCATTATGTTCCCCTGATTACACCAACAGGTAAGATCATTTGCTAAAAATGTGGTACTACGTAAAATAAAATATATCTTAGCAATTTTAAGTTTAAGTTACTCGGACAGGAGTGTGGAAAATAAACTTTCTTCACTTGGATGAAAACATAAATGCCATTTCAGTCGTGGTACATTTATTCTGTCGAGCTTTCTCGACCTAGGGACTAGGTCATCTTCAAGGCAGTGGAACATATTTACTGATTGTTAACAATAATTCTATTAAAATAAATATGTATAATGTAAAGAAATTTACAAAAATTATTTACCTAGTTTAGAAAGTAATACTATTACATTTCATTTCAGGGTTGGTGTGTCTTCTGTCTTGTCTGTTCATGGACTGAGTGTGATCGGTCTGTGTGTGATATGTGTTAGGTTGTGTGGAAGTCACAGCCCTGAAGATGACCTAGTCCCTAGGTCGAGAAAGCTCGACAGAATAAATGTATCACGACTAAAATGGCAATTATTTTTTTCATCCTATTGAAACTATGAATCAGTCACCAAAAATAATGAACAACAATTTCTTCACTTGTTTATTAAACTTAATAGCATCTCTTTTCGTTTCTCCGCTGACTTGAGTTGTAAAGAAAAAAATTAAGTAAGAAAAAATCTACCCTAATTTGCTTTAAAGATGCTCAATTGCGAAAAATGATTTTCTATTGTAAAAAATATTATTTCCCGAACTTATGCCAGCAAGCTGAACTAAGCTATGTGGACGTGTCTGCCGTTCAGACTATTAGAGGACTGGATACATAATTTGAAAGTATTTTTGGGCTATAGTCTCTCCAGTACAAAAAATAAAAATAAATAGAGAAAAATGCGCGCAATTTTATTGATAAAAATTACAACTTAAATGAAGGGAACGGATTAGCTGAGTGGTTAGCGAATACTGGATTCCAACGCAGAGATCGCAGGTTCGAATCCAGCTAATGGCTCTTGGTTTTTTTCTTTATAGGAGCTTATTACAGTGAGCTGTAACGAGAGAACTTTAGTTGCTGTGGCTCCTTAAACACATAAAAAATAAATAAAAACTTTAAGCTCCCTGTTTATAGCATTTGTTACTGTCACAGTAAAAAAGTGCACATTTATTTAAGGAATAGAAATGCGGAAATGAAATCAAATGAGGCGGTATTGAGAGTCACGAACTATAGAAGTTCTTGATATCACTATCGGTCCTTGGTGATCGAATTACTAGCTAGAGCAGCAACCTGTTCGTGACCTGATCCCCATGGTTCCTTAGAGACAAAGAGAACTACACTCATAATAATACACAAATAACAAACACTAGCAACCAAAATGTAAAAGAAAAGAAAGAAAAAAGAATTAAAGAATTCTCTACACGATTTGTTTGTAATAGAAGTATGTTCTTGTGTCCCCACCCTGGGGGCAAAACTACAACCTGCAGACTACCTGCCTGACCAATCGGAAATCATTGTGCAACACTTTATTGCTTGTTATGCAATCTGCAGTTCTACTATTTCAATTATTCTAACTTCATAACGTTGTGAAATTAATAAATAAAGAAATGCAATTATGTTTTTTGCCTTATTTTTTCTTTCTTCAGTGGAACATACTGGAACTCCATAATTCACGATTGATCCAATTCTTTTAACTTTGGTTCCAACAAAAGACTAATGTCTGCCAGCGATGAAGAATTTGCAAAAAAATAGTATTTTTTTTTATTTACTTATTGTTTTTTAGGATCGTGTAGTCAGCTTAACTCAAAAGCAGGAGTTATAAGTGCTTCTTCTTCTTCTTCTCTATGGAGTTTTGAACTTAGATTAGATTTAGGCTGAGTTATCGACAGGAGAGTTGGCTAGTAGCCTGAAGTAGGCTTTCCCTTGGACAGTGGCTTTCAAAGGGTGTTTCGGCATGAGTAAAAGTAAAGTAATTGCCTATTTTTTCAGGCAGGCTTTACGTCCAACTACCAATTAGGTGTCGTGGAGGAAGGTGACTAGCAAACATACTTTACTGTAAATTTCTTGTATTAACCATTAAATTAAATAAAATCCAAGGCCTCTAGACCGGGAATCGAAACCAGTACCACAATACATATTAGCTTTACAGGTCCTCGCCTCTAACCGCTCGGCTACCGTGGCGCCTGAGTGTTTCGCCATTATAAAAACCTTTCAACAAAAATCCAGGATTTAAACCGGACTAAAGAATAATTAGGTGCGTTGATATCCTTAAATATCCTAGTTCATCTTAAGCTATTTCTTTCCAGATGTGATTTATCCTGGCGCTTTACTCATTATTCTGTCCCGTACAATCTTCTTATTTTGAGCCTTCCATCCTTCTTTCTTTCAATAAATCCTGACGGTTGCGTTTCCACCTGATAACCCTGCAATAGCTTTGCTGTCCATTGAGACAAGCTACTCTCTTTTCCACAGTTCTGTGCAGCAATCTCATATCTGCTTTCTACAGTCTTATAATGTATTTGGTCTTTGGTCCATCTCAGAAATTGTTGTATTTGCTGAACAGTGTAAATCTTAATTCTTAAACGTCAAGCTTTAATGAATTACATAAAAGTCTAATATAATTAAGAAAATCATTGAAGACTCTCTGTTTACAAGCCTTTAAAATGAAATATAATTTAACAATTAACAAAAAAAAAAAATTAATTCATAAAAATATAAACAAAGATTTACAACCCAAGTAGTCTGTGACTAAGTTCACATAATGGACGACAAAAAATAAAAATAAGTAATGAAAAAAAAAATGCTCCTTTTAATTTACTTTATGAACTTAACAGGTGGTTTTAAATACATCACGTACACCAACAGGTGGGGCGAAGACATAATATTTTTATATAACAGGTGATATAGATATGGTCAGTTTGTGTATCAGTGTGTTGAAGTGTGAGTAAAACAAAGTGCAATTATGTGCACGCCCATTGTGTGTTGCACTTTATCGCCAAGGACGTATCTAGAGGTTTGCAGAACAACTAACATTTAAGGCCTGCAACTATTTAAACTAATAATAATGGAAAATAAAAATAAAGTATTAAAAACTAGTAGGTTATTATCTGTTTCACATTAAGCGTTGCAAATACATCCACAACTTCTTTTATTTTTAGTTTTTGGTAATTTTAAAGCACTTCCTGTTTTCTTTAAATTCTAAAAAACCAAAGGATAAGAACAGTTTTTCTCTTTGAAATAGGTGCTGCACTCTAGTAGTCGAACTGAGAAGCCATAATTAGACACCTGGCAGTTTTTTGTCCATTTATTAATTTCTGCAAATTTTTTGTGGCATTTAAACGTACGAAGAGATTCTGAGGATGCGTTCAGATTAACTCTTAACTGGTCATTAAACCGAGAGGGCATTTATTATGTTTACTATTGTACTTAATCTTTAATCTAATCAGACTCTTGTCGATTAACCGATCAGGCTCTGATAGGAATGTGATACTTTGATGATAAAAATTACAATTTTACGTACTTTTTCATATCTGTTCTTCTCATTTTTGTTGTTATACTTTGCTTAACCACTTTAACCACATTTTTGGGCCCACAATTTAGTTCTAAGTAGTGGCACAATATAAAAATATGAAGATGTCTGCATATCTTCAGCCCACAGTGTCGAAGCAATTAAATAAAATAGAAATAGAAAATAAATTTATTATTCTGGGACAATTGTCCCCTAAGAATAAAAACAGGTACAATTAGAGGCCTTAATAGTTTGGCCTGTGATTAAACAGAAAATATACGTAAGTATTTACAAAAAGTGAAAATAAAAATAACAATAGAAATTAAGGAAATAAATTAAAACAATTAGAATTTCGGAGGAAGCTGGATACAAAGGAGATAACTGAATAGAAGGGATTTAATGATAGAAAGGGTAGGAGCATGGCGGACAGATGATGGCAAGGAGTTCCAGAGAGTGGTAGCACGTATAAGGAAGGATTTGTCGAAGGATGAGGGAATATATAGATCAGATGAACGAGATCTAGTATTACGAGAATGGATCGAGGATTTAAACTTAAAGAGTTGAAAAATATAGGAATGCCTTTGAGACTGGATGACTTGAAAAAGGAAAGAAGCCAAAGAATACTGAGGGCGGTAGACCGGGGAAAAGCCACTTCAACTCATCGTAGCAGTGCGAAATGCGAGAGTCTCTGGAAATGCTGAAAATAAATCTTATGAAGCAGTTCATGAGACGCTTGAGCTTAGCTTCAATATCACCAGAAAGACCGCCATACACTAAACAACCATAGTCGAAATGGGGGAATATAAGAGAGGAAACTAGGAGTTGCCGGGTCCTTAATTGGAAAAAGCTGACGGGAACTATTAAACTGTTTTAGGATTTGGATGGAACGACGAGAGATTTGGGAAACATGGTTTTTCCAAAATAGGTTTTGGTCTAAAAGTGATACCAAGGTTCTTCACAGAGGAACAATATTTTATTAGGATTTCATGGAGGAAAAGATTAGGAAGAGGAGCCAATGATTTAAGGAGTGAGTTGGAGCCAATAACAATAGCTTTGGTCTTAATAGGTTAAATAATAAATTTTTTAATGTAACAATTAATCCCCCATTTTTCGCAGCTTTGATGTTAACATAATTTACCCGGATGTCTAGAAAGAAGTTATATACAAACAATTTTTTTAAAAATGTTACCTGCAGTAAATTAATTTACAAAAACAAGCACTTCCGTCAGGAATCTGTTAACAAAAGTTAATAAAACAATCTGTTTAGATATTTTAATGGCTTTTTTCCCGACAAATTTTTAATGAATCCAAGAAATGTATAAAAGAAAAAAAAGATTACAGACAAAAATCAAACCGATCACAACTTTTCACCATATATACCCACACACGTAAATCGTGACTAACAGACGGTTGACCCCATCGGCGTAAAAAGCCAATGAGGACTTAGTTAACAATCATCAAGTTGGTATAACTGTCTGCGTTAGAATATAAAATACAATGATTGGATATATTCCCATATTACTCATCTCTACTTATCATTTTAAAAAAGATATTGGCACTACTGTAAATACTTCCCTATTTTCTTTTTACTATTTATATTTTTGTCTCCTTCTACAATCTATCAATCCTTCCTATCTATGCTAATTATTCTGATTTTTATTTCTAAGAAGTTATTTTGTGATGTAGGCTAATTACCGAGCCATTTTTTTGTTTATTTATTTGTTATTATCGTTATCTTAGTGGCACACAAATGCGTTGTGATCGTTGCATTTTCTACTTTTAGTATTCAAGCGTCTTTATCAAAGCTGCCCTAACGTTGCCAACATTCTAAGAACATAATAACTCGTTCGGTCTTTTAAAAGCAATGTAATTTAATCACATACAGTCAGTTTTAGTTAGTAAGTATGTAAGGAATCTCTTTGATTTTTACCGTTGTAGCATTTTCCTACTTCAGACTTCTGATTTCGATCAGAGATGCATTAGTTTGGTTTTAGAGATTTCAACTTCACCAAACTAATCAATCTACCACTGGATGATAAGTTAAACACCAAAACTGGTCAGAGTTACAATAAACCAGCGTACTATAGTGGATAAAATCCAAGATATTAACCAGCCCTAAGGTTCTAACCATATTTTCAACATTTCAGCATTTAAGGAATCCTTGGTTATTGTTTACAAAGTTTCTAGTTTTAGCTTAACAACAAAAGAACAAAGAAGAACTTTAAAATAAATAATTTATTAAGTAATTATATTATACTTCATGAACTACTCCAGGTGGCTCCAGTACAAAAGTATAGGGAAGCTCAATCTGGAGGCGTCCACGTATATCTTGGTAAGCCTAGCGAAACTCACCACAGCCTTTCAAATCGAGCTGATGCTGATGAGATTATAAGAGAAAAGGCTAGTCAATCACAGTGTAGTCTTTTTCTTAAGACCGTTTCACCCAAGGAATCTAATCTAATCTAAATTTACCTTCAAATATTTATAATTATTTTTGGAATGCAGACAACATATGGAATTGGTTTCTATACAGATGTAGGAGAGTTAAGCCACTTAATCTTGTCATAGAGCTGGAATTTTCTAAATATTAGAAAGTAGACTTTTTGATTAAAGTTTTTATAAGGAGTTCCAAGCAACCTGGATTTAAAAAAATGGAATTTCTAACTCTGTGTGGATGGTTAGATTTGAAACACGGAGCGGTAATCGATAGTGCGGAGTATTTTCGACTGAAGAGATTGAATTCTGTGAAGATTGGAGCGTTTCGTTGAACCCCACAGTTCAACACCAGTACATCCACGTAGGTTTTAGTGCAGAAGTTTGTATCAGTCGTTTGTTATTAAGTGAAAGATTAGATCGTCGGTCTAGTAGTCTCTTAAGTAGTCGATTAGCGCCTGTTAACTTCAGTTCGTTTAAAGTCGTGTCTAAATATAGCCCCAAGCTAAGTGCGCACATTGGCAGGAGAAACAGGAATAGAGTTATACGAGTAGAACAAAGAAAATTTCAAAATAATAATAAGAAAATTGAAGCACGTAAATTGCTATAACAGGATGTCATGGGCGTGATCTCAACAGATATCAATGAATATTATTAGAAAAACTAGATTATTTTGACTATTTTTGGGAGAGATTTCTATCTATAAATATCCCAGAGGTGCGTCTAAACATTTTAGTAATATTTTTATAGATTTAAAAGATACTACGGTTTTACAAGAAACTATTTCATTTAAATAATTGCAACTAGAAAATCAGATTGAATTATAACAATCTTCTTTTTTTAATTTCTTAAATACGTTATAAGATTTCGTCCTTCTTCCTCTTTAAAAAAGAAGACGCCCTAAACTTTCTGCATATAGTTGACCCATTGTCAGAAGCAGGATAGAAAAGAGATCCTTTCCTTTAAACTGTAACGCAGTTCCCACTGTAAATTATCTCCTTGAATAAATGATTATATGCAAGCAGGATGTTAGAGTTCCGTTGTTTACCGCTAAATTATTTATATATTTCTTTTTAGTTTTTCATTAATTAATAGCGATGTAAAATGGAAAAGAATCTAGTAGATTTTAGTGTAGTAACAATATGGATTGTACATAAATAAGTTAATGAAAAGAAATCATATTTTTATATTATTAATAAAATATTAACAGTATTCAGTGCTATTGCTGAAGTGAAGTATGTTAGGCTATCTGCCTCTGTCCATAAAACTTGATCGGTTACTTTAACATTAAATTCTATAACGATAACAATAAAAATCTATTATTAATCGCCATCTTATAGAAATGCTTGTTCTATTGTGCAATTGCTTCATCTTTGTTGCTGTAGAAGTTAAGATCGTTGTTTTAGGGGTGCAAAATTGTGTAATAATGCACAAGTGTAATTTAGTAATACAATTTTAATTGTAAGTTGCCTTTACTTTAATGGATGTCTTCTAGCCGGACACTAAGACTCAGTGCGATAACTTGGAATAATCAAACGTTTGAAATGGAACAGAAATGCACGTCTTAAACGACAAGAACTTTAAAAAAAAACTACAATCTACTGGCAAAGATACCTTGACAGACAACCAAAATTGACGCCAACAACAAAGTACTTGCCTATAATAAGACGCTAAAGAAACCAATAGAACTTACAAACTTGAATTTGTGGGTATCCTTCCTACCATCTTCAAGCTCTGCAAATGAGAATTCTCCGCCATATTACAAAAAATGTTCCACTTCTACGTCTAAAACAGAACCATTCACTCTAACCTAAAAGTTACCTTTTAATCAATATCTAATCACCACCGCTTTCATCTTTCACACTTCCTGGCCATCCCCAACTGTTGACAGAGAAGATGTTGGGCTTCGTGATCTACGAGGGTCGTTTGAAAAGTCCGTGCAAAGTCAGAGAGATAGCACCACTGGCGCGTATCGAGGTTATGTTTAGTTAGTAGCATCTCTTGGAAGAACACACACCAAGTTTCAGCCAGATCGGTCTATTTCTTTATGTTTGGCATTCGTTTGAATCGAGGAAGTCGAGCGATTTTCAAAAAATGGACGAAAAAGAATTTCGTGTGTTGATTAAACACTACTTTATGAAAGGCAAACCGCCTCAGGAGACTAAAGAGAAGCTTGATAAACATTATGGTGACTCTGCACCTTCGATTAGAACAGTTTATAAGTGGTTTCAAAATTTTCGGAGTGGCCATATGGGCACAAGTGACGCTGAACGTTCTGGACGCCCTGTTGAGGTTACTACTCCAGAAATCATTGATAAAATCCATGATATGGTGATGGATGACAGAAGAGTGAAGGTGCGTGAGATTGCTAGTGCTGTGGGCATCTCGAATGAACGGGTACATAATATTTTGCATCAACATTTGGACATGACAAAGCTATCCGCAAGATGGGTGCCGCGATTGCTCACGCTTGACCAAAAACGAAATCGTGTAAGGACGGTTTGCAGCTGTTCCAGAAGAATCCGCAGGACTTTAAGCGTCGTTTCGTCACTGTGGATGAAACATGGATACATCACTACACTCCTGAGACCAAAGAACAATCTAAACAATGGGTTACCAAGGGGGGAATCTGCGCCAAAAAAAAGGCGAAGACCGTTCCTTCGGCCGGAAAGATTATGGCGACTGTCTTTTGGGATTCGCAAGGAATAGTCCTCATCGACTATCTGGAAAATGGGTAAAACTATTACAGGTGCATATTATTCATCGTTATTGGATCGTTTGAAAACCGAGCTGCAAGAAAAACGCCCACGATTGGCCCACAAAAAAGTCCTTTTCCATCACGACAACGCACCAGCTCACACCTCAGCAGTTGTGGTCGCAAAATTAATGGAAATAGGGTTCCAACTCGTTTCACATCCCCCCTATTCTCCAGACTTGGCTCCCTCGGACTACTATTTGTTCCCCAATATGAAGAAATGGCTGGCGGGAAAAAGATTTTATTCAAACGAAGAGGTGATTGCAGAAACGAATGGCTGTTTTTCAGACTTGGACAAATCCTATTATTCGGAAGGGATCAACAAACTAGAGCAGCGTTGGACGAAGTGTATAAGCCTAAAAGGAGACTATGTTGAAAAATAAAAAAGCTTTACCCCAAAAAATTAAGTAGTTTTTATTTTTGCACGGACTTTTCAAACGACCCTCGTATTTTGGCGGTGATAGCCAATAATTGGATTCATTGGAGAGCCACCAATTGGGTGGTAACTTCTCACATGCTTTGATAACAGTTACTAGATTTAGCAAGCGCAATTGCAGTTGTAAATTTCAATGCAGTTATTTTTTTTAAAAAAAGAGAGTAGATACCCGCTTTTTGCGAATGAGGAGAGAATGAGGTCTTGATTTACAATAGTTTCAGATCGAGATTGGTACAATATAATTATTATTTTTTATTAATATAGCTTTGTGAAGTTAAAACTATACAGGGTGACCAGAGTTATATGCTCCACCCACTTTTTTTTTAACGGCGGGAAATTTCGAAAAAATAAAAAACACGTATTTAATCATTTTTAGTCTAGTTTATTTTCAGGAATTGACCCATTTTTTTTAAACCCTTGTATCTCGAGATACAGCATCCAACTTTTGTTTTTCAAATGGAACGTTATATTTTTTGTTGCATATTTTTGTAGTATTTGAGCTCCTAAAAACAACAACAAAAATTTGAAATCGGTTAGGTGTTTCAAAAGTTATGGTAATTTAAAATATGAAAAACAAATTTCAGTTTACTGTCAAAATTATGTTATTTTTTTTAAAGAATCTATTCAAACTGGGCACAACCAATGGATAGGCAAGCCAAAATCTGGTCTCCCACGCTTTGCTTGTAGCAGCACTTATGGTGGCGAAGTCAAGATCTAGGCAGGCTAGAGTTATTCAACGTTTCAGATCATCGACTGAAGCCACGGTATTAAGGATACTTTACACTTTATTTTTATTTAGGTATCCCCACAAAATATAGTCCATTTGGGTTAAGTCCGGAGATCGAGGTGGCCATTGGATGGGACAATGAGTCCTTAAGCACTTTTAATGGAAATTAAGTATCCTTAATACCGTGGCTTCAGTCGATGATCTGAAACGTTGAATAACTCTAGCCTGCCTAGATCTTGACTTCGCCACCATAAGTGCTGCTACAAGCAAAGCGTGGGAGTCCAGAGTTTTGGCTTGCCTATCCGTTGGTTGTGCCCAGTTTGAACAGATTCTTTAAAAAAAAAATAACGTAATTTTGACAATAAATTGAACTTTGTTTTCCATATTTTAAATTACCATAACTTTTGAAAAACCTAACCGATTTCAAAAACTTTTTTTTTTGAAATTTTTTAGGAGCTCAAATACTATAAAAATATGCAACCAAAAATATAACGTTCAATTTGGAAAACAAAAGTTGGATGCTGTATCTCGAGATTCAGGGGTTTAAACAAAATGGGTCAATCACTGAAAATAAACTAGACTAAAAATGATTAAATGCGTGTTTTTTATTTTTTCGAAATTTCCCGCCGTTTAAAAAAAAAAAAGTGGGTGGAGCATATAACTCTGGTCACCCTGTATATTAAATATATCTCCATTTGAAAATAGATATAATTCATATCTACTTCTACTTATTTAATATACAAATTACAATATATATTCAACTAACATACTATGTTATTAATGCCCACACTAATTATAACACCTTCAAGTAGGTTACCAAGGAAACATTCCAAACATACCTTATAACGGTAGTAATGATCAAGTTGAGTGAATTTACAGCAAAAACATTGTCAATCATAAAACTATGTCTATAATTTTATTTTATTACTGTAATTAATTGATTTTAACTTCATTTTATGGGAAAATACCAAATAATACGAACAATAACTGAAAATATCCTAATCAATTAACTGGAATGTTTTAATATTTTATGATCTGGCCATATATTTAATACGCAGCGATAATATTAAGTGTTGAAATCAAATATTTAAGATATGATACTTTTAGGAGGTAGCCTCAATAGCTGAAGCTGGAAAAAATGGTACAAATAAGAATTGCGCAAGAAACATGTCGCCAAGTAAATCGGTAAAAAAATATTTTCTAACTATTGGCAGTAATTTGGTTTTAAATTATTCATAATCAAGCAAAGATCTTGCGTTTCGCTTCAAAAGACACGTTTTTATTAAATTGCTAACGTTGGAGTTTTGGGACTGCAGCGGCAATTACTTGACGGCCAACATGCTTCTTACCAAGTTCATCCCAATGGTCTCTGCTGGACAAGACAAACGGTACCACATCCGGATCGGTAAATGGTCGTGGATGTTAGACTAGGTCGAGTGCTTATGATGACTTAATCTGCTGTTTTTTTTGCATCGACACATTGAACGTCTCTTAAATTCTGTCAGATTTCATTTTAATCGTGGGTTTGCGTTTTAGGTTATTGTATACCATGTATGCGGGTATGAGCTAGCGCTCGGGGACCGCCCCTTAAAAAAAAAAAAAAAAAAAAAAAAAAAAAAAAAAAAAAAAAAAAAAAAATACCATGTAAGAGTTATAATAAGATTATTCTCTTCATTACAGAATGCTGTAGATATTGACCAGAGAAGGAAGAAATTGCATACCTCTTTGCTAGCGTCAGAATCGATAGATTACTGCTAGCAAAGAGGTATGCACTTTCTTCTTTCTAGTGCTCAAAAGCGTGACCTCGTTGAAGAGGTGAGTTGATTTACTAGACCGTTTAGTGGAAGTTGGTACAATAAACATTCTTTAGGCTGCAGGATCCTTGGCGTAGAAGGATCTTCCCCAATAATGTGTTATGCTGACTTACAAAATACACGCGCACTCATAAACAGGAACAGCGAGGAAAGAAAATGCATTTTCGATGAAAACTAAAAATTAGCAATTGGCACGCCTGCAATACAACCGGTTTCAAGTAAAAATTGAGGCAGACAGAAAACAAATAAAAGCACAAACCAATGGTAAAGCCGTTACTATTTTTTTGAATCATTTAAGTGTTCATTTGCTTTTTACAGAAAAATGTTTTCCTATAATTAAAAGACCAACTAAACAAAACAACAAAGTCTTCCTGCAACCAAAAGAAATATACAAACAGGATGAGAAAAACTAGAGTAATTGACCGGTAGTCAAACCGTCAGATTTGAACTTCCGCTATGAATAATTCATGCACCGACCAATGAGCGTTTTTTTAAACGTCTCTTACCACTGTTTCCGTATTTGGATATCCTCTCCCTTAAAAAAGAAATTAAAATAAAGTGGCCCTTAAAATTTTGTAAACAAGTTTTGTGGGATAAAAGTTTAAAACAAAGAATATAATTCTTTGTTCAACCTTCTTGTTTTAAAAGAATTGCATTGTAAAGCAATTATCTCAGGTTTAGTGTTCTTCAACTAATAAACTTTTTATTTAATTATAGTTGTAAATTCTTTAAAACAAAAGTTCTATTCATGACTTTTGAGGAATTCAATTTGGGCGATGGCCCAATACATTGAGACCATTCAAGAAAGATATTCAGTGTATTCTGGCTTAAAAAAAGATTAAATAAAACATCTCTTTGCTATTCACCTTATTTGATGAGGCGGGTAAACATCTAAGCGGTTACGCACACCTTTGCCGGAGATTTTTACTCGATTTCAGTCTTTCTGTCTTCTTTTCGCTTGCAAAGCAATGTTCAGCAGGTAGACTGATGTCTGCGCATCAATACAGGTGCAAGTTTTGTAACCATATTTTCTTAGAATTGTAACAAAACGCAGTTACGTTAATTACTTTGTTTCTTAATTATTCTGCCTATAATCCTGTATTCACGCTTCAAAATATAAATTTTGAAGGCAATTTTGTAAGTGTAATGTAGCCTGCAGAAATTTTGCACAAGTTGGCGGCAGTAAATGGGCCCATTGTTAGAATAAGTTTGTCACGCCTCTCGTTAAGAGACAGACAGGTTTCGAGTTATTGTAGGGCCTCTTAGAGGTTTTTAAGTTTATGCGAAAGTGTTTTAAACGATTTTAGGCCAAATTTCTTGCGTCACACATCGCCCATCTTTAATAATAATTGTCGATTTCAGTTACAGAAAAATTCTATAAGCGTTTTTTTTTATCAGGTTCTTTTGTTCATGATTTAAGTTGACTGCTTCAGATTCAAATTCTGCAAAACAAATGGTTAATTTCACTTTAGAATTAGATAGAAAGTGGTTATGAATTTATCTTAGAAGGTAATCAGTAATCAGTGATCTTAAGTTTCATTAACATTACGATCATGCATTAATTTTTTTTTCTATCATTAAATTATATTAGTGATAAAGTGCATGTTATGAAAACCTTGGACTAGATGAAATTAAAGGCTGTATGATTTCGGCACAGCAATTCCACTCACCGAAGGACATTCTAGTGTATATTAGGACAGAGCTGTACAATACAGCGTTGCAGGAATATTCAATGTCCAACCAGATAATCTTCCACAAGATAGAAATAGAAAAAGAAGTAAAAAAAAAAAATAATAATAATAACTAGAGAAAGAAATGAACAGGCGGATTGTCAAGGTTGCGGTAACTATAGGTGGTGGTGTGCTATAATTTAAAGAGCAGAATGGACCTGGTGGTAGTACGTGCCGTAGTAAGGCTCCTCCAGAGCTCGCTGCTTCCAAATCAGCATAAAGAGATTCCCACTAATATCCGCCATAGTTTTGTTACTACTTAGTAATACTCGTGCATACAAAAAATACTTGGTCTTCGTGAAGAAAAAAATTGTTTTATTTGTAATACAACTGGTAGATGAGCGTAATGCGGTTCAAAACTAAAGCAATACGTGTTTAAAATAGAGCTAAGATAAATATAGATGCTTAGATAACACGTTCAGCGATGATTACCAAGTTTGAAAAAAAAAAAATTAGGTTAACGTTCCCGGGATTGATTTTGCAAAAATAAAACAAAATAAAACTCAGAAAACGTTAAGATCTAACGGTAAATGTTACAAAGCTAGGTTATTTATTTATTTAGACGCCCTGTTCGTCATAGTATTCGCCAATAAGGTAGGAATAAGGAAATTTTTAGATTTGCGTAGGAAGTGCCCCTACAGTGCCAAATCATTTATAGACATTGTTTTTAAAAATTTCACAATAAATATGTGTATGATGATGAGCTACTTTAATCTCATAGCTCAAAATCCGGGAATACAATGGTAGGTGCCCTTTCTGGATCCAAACCATTAGGCAGAAATGGTCATGTCCTAAAGTGGTCTTCCAATTGCGACAGTAACATAAAAATCGAAATAGTTACCTAAGAGAATTCTAGATTTTTTTTGGCGTATTTTTTATGCATTTATTTTATTGCATATTCTGATAATACATCAAATACCTATGGGGGGGAAATTGTTTAAAAAAAAGTAAAGCGTTTTTTAATTAGAAATAAATTACAATAAAAAAAAGGGCCAATCCGAATGGAAATTGAAGGTGTGAAAAGTAGGAGGTTTCTGAAACCAATAGAAAGTCAAGCTATTGTCAGCTGGACCGCCCACATGAAATAGGCCACGCCTACTTTAAATAAGCCCCGCCTGTACTTCTGAAATCTTCACAATACAATCTATATAAGGTGGCCTACATTTTATTTTTATCAGAATTTTCTAGTTTCTATTATTGTTTGCTCCAGTAACTGCAGCAAAAAGATCATGCTAGATAAATTATAATTTTTAATCAATATAGTTCTTTATGAAATTATTAATTGAATCAAAGAATCACCGCTGAAATCCTGATGTTCAGCATTTAATTTTTAGTTAATTACTGAACTGGTTGTTCAGTCCAAGGATGGACTTTGGCCTCCCTGATAATTCCTATTGAATCTTTACTTTTAAAAAATGTATTTTATTTTATTTCTCTTTTGTTTAATCACTTTTCAAAACAATTAATTCTATTATAATTATTCGCTAAAAGGGTTATCTACGTGAATGTTCGATAAAAAATAATAAAGAATGAATATACGTGTAGATATCTGAGCGTCACAGTATGTCTACCATAATATCGTGGAATGGTTCATGTTTTCTCTGCTGAACCTGATTTGTTCACTACCAGCCGCCGGTCCAAGTTCCTAATTATATGTTTTCTGTATGCGTGTATATGTACAGATCAAATATTGAACTAGTTCAAGGATGCTGATCGTGTCATCACGTTTTGAAGTAATATGTTTTTGTCTGTTTGTATGTAGTTTAAGGTGGAAAGAAAACAATTTTAATTCGTTGTTGGTATAAAAGATACAGAATATTATTTGTTTACTTCCGCCATGTTTAGAGTTAAGATTTATTTTACTTTTTTCTAACATTATTTAAGAAGTGGAAATCAGTGAATTGAAGGAATCTAACATGTAGCGTTTATTTTTAAATTACATTTCCAAATATTTTACTAAGTAGATTTTATTCATTCTCCCGTCTAACTTTTCCCATTTTTGCGTAGTCTGGGACTATGCTTTAAAAAGACTATCTAATGCTGGAAACATAGTGGAGCGGCAATGATAGCGAAGAGAAAAGCAGCCAAAAATTAACATAAGTTAACATATGGGACCGCGCGCATAGTGGAGAGCAAAGCGAAGATAGAGCAACGCTACCAAGAGAGTAAAGCAAAGCGTTGTGACATGTTTGATTTCTTCGCTCTCATAGCGCTCAATTTTCTAGGTTAAAATGGATATTGCTGCATTTATTGGTGTAGTTTTTTTTAAAGAAACCTCTGTGGGACCAAAAGGATCTTCTACATCAGGATTGGTGTTGGCTAAGAAATGGGACAGGATTAATGGGGTTAATATTAAAATTTGTTCTTTTCTTGATTAACATGCCTTGCACACTGGTTAGTATGTAATCAAATGTTGAAATAGACATTTGAAAATACGAATGAAACTTGCCAGGATGCTCCCGAAGTTGTTGGTACTAGTGATGGAATTCACCAAGTTCATGTCTAGTCCTGTTTATAACAAGGAACACTGCAGCTCCTAAGCTGCTGTAAATACCAAATTTTCAAGGAAGAATTTTTGTACAGAAATAATTCCTCCATCATGTCTCGTCGAAAGAAGAACGCGACTAAAATCGTCGCACTATGTGCATGCGACTCTTTGCTCGTCGCTCTCTCTGATTTGAAGCAACTATCATCGCCGCTTTGCGATGATAGCGAAGAGCAAAGCGGCGAAAACAAACACTCTCTATAGATAGCGTTGCTCTATCTTCGCTTTGCTCCCCACTATGCGCGGTCCCAATGTTAACTTGTGTTTGATTTCGCCGCTTTGCTCTTCGCTATCATCGCCGCTTTGCTCGCCGCTCCACTATGTTTCCAGCCTAAGGGTACGTTTACAACGGAACTGTGAGCATAGATGATAGCAGAGATGATAGGAGTGAAGCATCAGCGCTTAAAGAAAAACATAATATGTACATTCAAATGTGAGCGTGCACAACGAAGCTGCGACTAGTGACTCATACGCGCTGCTATAAACGAGCATAGATGATAGAATTAAATTTTTCATTTTTCTGCTAGCTGAACTCCAGTATCGGAGCTTCAAAATGGAGGTAGAAAAATTAATTAGTGCTGTCTTTACTCATTATTTTTTGTTATTATTTTATTATTTACTTTTAAACAATATTTTGTTTTTTAAATCGTGCTTACATTTATTTTTATGTGTATTTATTTGTTTTTTCTCAATAAAACCATTACTTACCAGAGTAATCACTAGTTTTTCTTCTGTGGTTATAGGATTTCCATGACAATTTTTCCAATGTTTTCTTAATTTTGACCTTATTTTTTCTAAAATATGGTCGAATGTGGGTGGACCCATCCTCACATATTCAAAAAAACGATCCGGATAATTTCTAAGTTCCTTATATAAATGGTGAAATTCGCCCAAAGTACTTCGTTTTTTATTTATGGGATGTACATGATATTTTCTAAAGCGTTTTTTCTTTAAAATATACCATTTCGTTACTGCTGAACATAAAAACTGATTTTGAATCAGGAAAAATGAGAAGATTTCCATCTTCTCTGGTTTGGACCGCAATCATTCTTACGCGCCTCGAGTGTAGTGTAGTTTTGGTCTGAAGAAGACATCCAGCACCTCGTAGGAACTTTCAAATTTTTAACTGTCTTCTTTAGCTCGGAAGCTAAGCTCCGCCCTAGGTCTTGGCCTAAATATTTAGTATTATTCAATGCTATATATTTGCAAATGGATTCGCTGTCTTCAACAGAAAAACAGATACATAATCCTTCTAAATCCCAACTGGATTTACCAGAATATTTAGTAAATAAAACCACAGCCACATAAATTATTCCGCCATCATTCATCTAAAAAAACAATATCTTCTTTTATCTCTTGAAAATAAATAAACAATTTTCTACAGCAATAAAAGATTAAGTGAAATCAAGAAAAGATTTATAACATCTCTATGCAAATAACACAGCGAATTTTGATACTGCTAAATGGAACAAAGCTACCGGCTAAAAAAAAAAAAATTTTTAATCTTATAAAATGTAAGATTAGACAGAAGATATTTTTATAGCGGCCTATTTCAGAAAATCATCTATTTACAAGGCAATGCGGTGGACAAGATGAGGCCATATGGTTCCAAGATGAGTTTGAACCGGCTTGTTGTCAGCCAGCTGCATACCTTTAGGCAAAGTCTCACTTACCAAAATTGTTTCAACTACCTGATTTGGAAGTGTGCTCCACTTATTTTGTCAGTTAAAGCCAACCAACAAGAACTGTACTTTGATTGTACAGATAGCTTATTTCTGTTTAGTTATAATGAAGATGATTTGTAAACTGTTTATTGAATAGGATTTTTTCAATTTGTAGCAAGAAGTTGTTGAAAACTCGTCTGAAATGTAAATGTCGAGTAGTTTCAGGTTATTATTAAAAGTTTTAAAATAAAATAAGTCAGAACTTTTGGGTTATATTTAATTCTTACAAATATTTCACTCACAATTGTCACCGTAGAATTAGAAGAAAAAAATAGGCAATACTACTTACTTTTGTGTTTTATTTACTCATTGCCAAACAGATTAGATTAGATTGTTTTAGACGGGCGGTCCCACCAAGAGGGTGAAAGGGCAATCCAAAATGCCCTCGTAAGAGACACCGAAGCTTCAAGACCAACAAATACGGCTAAAGATTGGCGGATAACACAGTACAATAAACTAATAAGGTAGCAACAGGACACTAGGAAGCATGGCGACTCAATCGCCACAGTGCACTGCATAAACCTAGAGAGTTCGTTAAGATTACGAGATGCCACCAACTCCGGAAGGTAAACATTTAACCTCCCGAAGAATGAAGAATCTAGTTTTAGGATAAACGGGGTACACCTCTACAAAGTGCCGCACAGTCTCATTGGACTCCACCACAGCCAGCGCAAATTGGGCGACTAGGTAAGGCCGCAAAACAGATTAGGAGCAAAATATATAAACAATCTTAGCGGAACCTCAAAACGTTTGATTCCCGATGACAATACAATTTTTAAAATAATGACGCCCCAAAATAGTTCTTCTTCCCCGAAGTAATTAACAAAGAAAGACTCCAAACATAATCAACTTCTTCTGGCCAATCATCATCCTGCTATTTAAAAAACTAATCTATACAGATTCTTATACGCTATAGATTGTAGATGAATGGAATCGCACAGTCGATTCATTTAAATTCTTATTTCGCGTAGCGCCCAGTTAAAAGTAATTAACAAAATGAACGATAAAATAAGCAGTAATAGAAAATGAAAAATACTACAAATAATTAAAAATCATAATTTACTAATAATGTTTGAAAAATGGTACAAGGGAAAACTAAAATATTGAAGAATATTTTTTAGAAATGAAAAATATAAATAAAATTGTAAATACTTTTGGTAACGAGTTTAGATTTTTAAATTTATACTTTAGATTTAGATTCATGTTAGTTACACTTAGGGTTGCCAACTGCCCTTTTTTGGAAAGGACAGTCCTTTTTTAACACCAGGTTGTCCTGGTCCTTTCTAAAATTAGGAAAGGACGCCTTTTGTCCTTTTTTCGGATATTGTTCACTCAGATCTAATTTATTTTATTGTATTTTTGATTTAAGTTCTGACTTCCGAGACTTCTTCATTTGGCGTGTTGTTTTTCTGTTCTAACTGAACTGAATAGGTCAACAGGTTATTGATGTATCGATGAACTTTTCATGAATAAGTATGTGATATAAATGTACCCAGGCCAGATTACAGACAGGGGAAGAGGGGACTTTTGCCCGGAGCCCGGAGCCGGAGTCTCTGCATGTACATCTAAATGAAAAGGAAAACGAATGATATATATTCCCAAAATGCTGTCGAAGGCCCTGAATGTACCTAATTTTTTTTAGGGTGTCCTTTTTTGGAACTTTATAGAGTTGGCAACCCTAGATGCACTGTTTAGGCCCACATTATCAGTTAGAACATCCTATAAAACAGCGCCACCATGACACGAATTAAGTTTATATAAAATAATCTTATGATTAATAAATAGAAACAGAACGAACGTTGGATATTAAAGAACAACAATAGTTCTAAGGAATCTGTGGAATTCTATCAACTCTACAACATCTTAAGATGTACTTTGCTCAATAAAAACTAACCATCAATGGTGAAAAAACGGAACTATATAAAAGAATTACAAAGCGTTCATTTTATGAACTAATTTACGCCTAGGTTTTACGTGGTATAGTTAAAGGAATGCTAAATTACAACAATTATAGGAAGGAATCTAAATGTTAGGTGCTTTTTTGTTGTAATAGATTAGGTATGGTTGGAAGAGGGACTCGTTTTACATGATAGTTGAATCCAAGAAATCTCAAATAGAAAGCTATTGACAATCTAGCACGTCTTATCTGACTCTTGGAATGAAAAGGATTTCACTAAACAGAAAAGTACACGAACTTATAGTTGAAGATTCCAATTCGTTGTGTTACAATAACGAGGAAAATAAAGACAGTAAAGCTGTACACTTGAACTACCGGCCGGAACACTTCAAGGAACAGAAGATGAGTGCGAGAAAAAAAGAAAATGGCGACAACTGCATTCTTGGTGCACTAGAACTGGTCATGGGATTACACAATGAAATTGAAGAACAAAGTGTGCAGGTATGTTGATTGAAAGAAGTGCACTGTACGTAGTTTTTGTTATAAAGATGATTTTATGTAGTTTTGTGGCTGAAAATAGTTTTGATAGAGTACTCTGATAGTGGATTCACTTCAAGAGATTTTAATAGCAAAGTAATGTTTAGAGAAAAATAAGAATAAAAAGGACCCCTCCAACGACGAAATAACAGATCACAAAAGAACTAGCGGAAAAAATCTTCCTAATTTTAATTGATGTCCTCCATAATAGTTTGTTATTTTCCTTTTCTGTAGTTTGAAGCAAGATGAATGATGGTAGATGAGGGATTTAAAAAAAGAAAAACTTTTTTTCCCAGTGGAGGTCTCCATATCTTCATGAAAAGATAGAGACCAGAGTTAGTTCGGGAACTTTATATCTTTAGATCTGGTATTGTTGAAGTCTTGTCCAGATATTGTCTGAAGAAAGCAAAAAAAAAGTATTTAAAAGTATAGAATCAAGTGAGTAACAACTTGTTACGCTCCACATTAGCTTCTAATCGCTCGTTACGCTTCTTTCTCTTTCTCTTTTTTATTCTCACTGGCCTCTTTCCACTATCTCCGCTACAATTGTTTATTAACAACAACAGGTAACTGATTTAGAGATAGTCCTTTAAGTACCAATTACAACAAGAAGAAAGAAACGCCAAAAGTAATAATCAGTTAAAAGTCTGTCAACCTATTAAACATTAACTTGAATGGTTTTGTTGGAAGTTGGAACTGTATTACGAATATCTTCCATACCTAGAGGAAACTTAGATATATCTGGTCGAAGATAGTTAAGCAAACCACAACCAGAAGCTAGCTAAATAAGACAACATAAAAGAATTAGACTTAGAAATACGAGGCTCGTAAAACACAGAAAAGGATGTTATATGACCGAATAGAAAGTACCTGCTCCAAATATATAACCTTACTGTTACCTTCAAAGGTGGAAATGAAATTGGCATCCTAAAATTAGCATACAAAAATGAAATTGTTTTTAACCCTGCCAATCCGAAGTCAATTTGACTCCAAAAGAAAAATGGGAATGGTCCCTGTTTCCTCCACATCTCATAGCTATCCCGAAATGCTCTTAGATATGCTATTCCCATTCTATCACTATTCGATAGTCACTGTGCTGAAGACCGTGGAGTTCTTAGTTTCTTTTTGCAGACTTTGTTTAGAACTAGTTTGTTGTAAGAGGGTGGTTTGAAAAGTTCTCGGAATCACCACTAGATGTCTGTGCTAGAGCAACGAGGCTTCCGCGCAATAATCACACATCCTTTGTGAGTGAACACGTGGCGCGTCAGTGCACATGATGCAGGAGAGTAGTAGTGACGACTCTTTGTTGTTGTTCCAGCGTAATGATTTGTGACAATGGATCATGACAACCGATCCATAAATTGAGGAGATATTAAGAGTTGAATTTTTTTTGGGTCATGGTTTTTTGTGAAATTAGGCCCACTATATATCTTCTGTTGTATGGCACATATTAGTATGAAATTTTGTTCTTTTGTACACTCTGTTTTCCTCAGTAATAAGCAATAGTTATATTGTGTACCGATCCATAAATTGAGGAGATATTAAGAGTTGAATTTTTTTTGGGTCATGGTTTTTTGTGAAATTAGGCCCACTATATATCTTCTGTTGTATGGCACATATTAGTATGAAATTTTGTTCTTTTGTACACTCTGTTTTCCTCAGTAATAAGCAATAGTTATATTGTGTACCGATCCATAAATTGAGGAGATATTAAGAGTTGAATTTTTTTTGGGTCATGGTTTTTTGTGAAATTAGGCCCACTATATATCTTCTTCTGTATAGCACATATTAGTATGAAATTTTGTTCTTTTGTACACTCTGTTTTCCTCAGTAATAAGCAATAGTTATATTGTGTACCGATCCATAAATTGAGGAGATATTAAGAGTTGAATTTTTTTTGGGTCATGGTTTTTTGTGAAATTAGGCCCACTATATATCTTCTTCTGTATAGCACATATTAGCATGAAATTTTGTTCTTTTGTACACTCTGTTTTCCTCAGTAATAAGCAATAGTTATATTGTGTACCGATCCATAAATTGAGGAGATATTAAGAGTTGAATTTTTTTTGGGTCATGGTTTTTTGTGAAATTAGGCCCACTATATATCTTCTTCTGTATAGCACATATTAGTATGAAATTTTGTTCTTTTGTACACTCTGTTTTCCTCAGTAATAAGCAATAGTTATATTGTGTACCGATCCATAAATTGAGGAGATATTAAGAGTTGAATTTTTTTTGGGTCATGGTTTTTTGTGAAATTAGGTCCACTATATATCTTCTTCTGTATAGCACATATTAGTATGAAATTTTGTTCTTTTGTACACTCTGTTTTCCTCAGTAATAAGCAATAGTTATATTGTGTACCGATCCATAAATTGAGGAGATATTAAGAGTTGAATTTTTTTTGGGTCATGGTTTTTTGTGAAATTAGGCCCACTATATATCTTCTTCTGTATAGCACATATTAGTATGAAATTTTGTTCTTTTGTACACTCTGTTTTCCTCAGTAATAAGCAATAGTTATATTGTGTACCGATCCATAAATTGAGGAGATATTAAGAGTTGAATTTTTTTTGGGTCATGGTTTTTTGTGAAATTAGGCCCACTATATATCTTCTGTTGTATGGCACATATTAGTATGAAATTTTGTTCTTTTGTACACACTGTTTTCCACAGTAATAAGCTATAGTTATTTTTTGTACCGATCCATAAATTGAGGAGATATTAAGAGTTGAATTTTTTTTGGGTCATGGTTTTTTGTGAAATTAGGCCCACTATATATCTTCTTCTGTATAGCACATATTAGTATGAAATTTTGTTCTTTTGTACACTCTGTTTTCCTCAGTAATAAGCAATAGTTATATTGTGTACCGATCCATAAATTGAGGAGATATTAAGAGTTGAATTTTTTTTGGGTCATGGTTTTTTGTGAAATTAGGCCCACTATATATCTTCTGTTGTATAGCACATATTAGTATGAAATTTTGTTCTTTTGTACACTCTGTTTTTCTCAGTAATAAGCAATAGTTATATTGTGTACCGATCCATAAATTGAGGAGATATTAAGAGTTGAATTTTTTTTGGGTCATGGTTTTTTGTGAAATTAGGCCCACTATATATCTTCTGTTGTATGGCACATATTAGTATGAAATTTTGTTCTTTTGTACACTCTGTTTTCCTCAGTAATAAGCAATAGTTATATTGTGTACCGATCCATAAATTGAGGAGATATTAAGAGTTGAATTTTTTTTGGGTCATGGTTTTTTGTGAAATTAGGCCCACTATATATCTTCTTCTGTATAGCACATATTAGTATGAAATTTTGTTCTTTTGTACACTCTGATTTCCTCAGTAATAAGCAATAGTTATATTGTGTACCGATCCATAAATTGAGGAGATATTAAGAGTTGAATTTTTTTTGGGTCATGGTTTTTTGTGAAATTAGGCCCACTATATATCTTCTTCTGTATAGCACATATTAGTATGAAATTTTGTTCTTTTGTACACTCTGTTTTCCTCAGTAATAAGCAATAGTTATATTGTGTACCGATCCATAAATTGAGGAGATATTAAGAGTTGAATTTTTTTTGGGTCATGGTTTTTTGTGAAATTAGGCCCACTATATATCTTCTTCTGTATAGCACATATTAGTATGAAATTTTGTTCTTTTGTACACTCTGTTTTCCTCAGAAATAAGCTATAGTTATTTTTTGTACCGATCCATAAATTGAGGAGATATTAAGAGTTGAATTTTTTTTGGGTCATGGTTTTTTGTGAAATTAGGCCCACTATATATCTTCTTCTGTATAGCACATATTAGTATGAAATTTTGTTCTTTTGTACACTCTGTTTTCCTCAGTAATAAGCTATAGTTATTTTGTGTACCGATCCATAAATTGAGGAGATATTAAGAGTTGAAATTTTTTTGGGTCATGGTTTTTTGTGAAATTAGGCCCACTATATATCTTCTGTTGTATGGCACATATTAGTATGAAAATTTGTTCTTTTGTACACTCTGTTTTCCTCAGTAATAAGCTATAGTTATTTTGGGTACCAATCCATAAATTGAGGAGATATTAAAAGTTGAATTTTTTTTGGGTCATGGTTTTTTGTGAAATTAGGCCCACTATATATCTTCTTCTGTATAGCACATATTAGTATGAAATTTTGTTCTTTTGTACACTCTGTTTTCCTCAGAAATAAGCTATAGTTATTTTTTGTACCGATCCATAAATTGAGGAGATATTAAGAGTTGAATTTTTTTTGGGTCATGGTTTTTTGTGAAATTAGGCCCACTATATATCTTCTTCTGTATAGCACATATTAGTATGAAATTTTGTTCTTTTTTACACTCTGTTTTCCTCAGTAATAAGCTATAGTTATTTTGTGTACCGATCCATAAATTGAGGAGATATTAAGAGTTGAATTTTTTTTGGGTCATGGTTTTTTGTGAAATTAGGCCCACTATATATCTTCTTTTGTATAGCACAAATTACTATGAAATTTTGTTCTTTTGTACACTCTCTTTTCCTCAGTAATAAGCTATAGTTATTTTTTGTACCGATCCATAAATTGAGGAGATATTAAGAGTTGAAATTTTTTTGGGTCATGGTTTTTTGTGAAATTAGGCCCACTATATATCTTCTGTTGTATGGCACATATTAGTATGAAAATTTGTTCTTTTGTACACTCTGTTTTCCTCAGTAATAAGCTATAGTTATTTTGGGTACCAATCCATAAATTGAGGAGATATTAAAAGTTGAATTTTTTTTGGGTCATGGTTTTTTGTGAAATTAGGCCCACTATATATCTTCTTTTGTATAGCACATATTAGTATGAAATTTTGTTCTTTTGTACATTCTGTTTTCCTCAGTAATAAGCTATAGTTATTTTGGGTACCGATCCATAAATTGAGGAGATATTAAGAGTTGAATTTTTTTGGGTCATGGTTTTTTGTGAAATTAGGCCCACTATATATCTTTTTTTGTATAGCACAAATTACTATGAAATTTTGTTCTTTTGTACACTCTGTTTTCCTCAGTAATAAGCTATAGTTATTTTTTGTACCGATCCATAAATTGAGGAGATATTAAGAGTTGAAATTTTTTTGGGTCATGGTTTTTTGTGAAATTAGGCCCACTATATATCTTCCGTTGTATGGCACATATTAGTATGAAAATTTGTTCTTTTGTACACTCTGTTTTCCTCAGTAATAAGCTATAGTTATTTTGGGTACCAATCCATAAATTGAGGAGATATTAAAAGTTGAATTTTTTTTGGGTCATGGTTTTTTGTGAAATTAGGACCACTATATATCTTCTTTTGTATAGCTCATATTAGTATGAAATTTTGTTCTTTTGTACATTCTGTTTTCCTCAGTAATAAGCTATAGTTATTTTGGGTACCAATCCATAAATTGAGGAGATATTAAAAGTTGAATTTTTTTTGGGTCATGGTTTTTTGTGAAAATAGGCCCACTATATATCTTCTTTTGCATAGCACATATTAGTATGAAATTTTGTTCTTTTGTGCTCTCTGTTTTCCTCAGTAATAAGCTATAGTTATTTTTTGAGGAGATATTAAGAGTTGAAATTTTTTTGGGTCATGGTTTTTTGTGAAATTAGGCCCACTATATATCTTCTTCTGTATAGCACATATTAGTATGAAATTTTGTTCTTTTGTACACTCTGTTTTCCTCAGTAATAAGCTATAGTTACTTTTTGTACCGATCCATAAATTGAGGAGATATTAAGAGTTGAAATTTTTTTGGGTCATGGTTTTTTGTGAAATTAGGCCCACTATATATCTTCTGTTGTATGGCACATATTAGTATGAAATTTTGTTCTTTTGTACACTCTGTTTTCCTCAGTAATAAGCTAAAGTCATTTTTTGTACCGATCCATAAATTGAGGAGATATTAAGAGTTGAATTTTTTTTCCCAAGGGTTCCAAAAAGGCTGACTTGGAGCAAGGCGATATCTTCTGTTGAATTTAAAATTAAAACAAAAAAATCAGAAAATTATTTCGAATTACCCAATAATTGTCCCAACATTTTTCTAACATAATCACACCGAAATTTCCTTCACCCAAATCTTTACAAGATAATGATCTCAAAGCTAACAAGTAATAATTGTGAAGTAAATAAAAAAATAAAATAAAACAAAATTGTAGAGAGATTAGTGGTAAAAACGCAACACAATAACTACTACGATTATAAATTATGAAACAAAATCTTTTAGATATAATCAAAAAAAATTAAGGCGTGTTTTTTTAAGAAGTTAACTAACACAATGATTATTGTGCATTTTTCTGTGTGAATACGTATAATAAATTTTCAATGGGTAATTTTAATTTTTTAATAGATTGTAATATTTCAAATTCATGGTCATTAAATATAATATTTAAATAGGAATGATACAATTTAAATGTGTTGCGATTTACAATTTGAATTTGTTAACAGTAAATTTGAAGTGCCTAAGGGTAGTAGCAATAGTATAAATTTAACCGAATGCCACACTTTCAACTGACGTCATTAATTCTGATCTCGAAACTTTGGCGATTTTGTTGCCTGGGATGGAGAAAAAAAAGAGATGGTGGACTGCAGTTTTTTTTTTAAGGGGCGAGAATCTGCGAGAAGTAAAGATTATTTAACAGGCTTAGTTACTTGCTTTATCCTATTTTATGAGTCCATTTTGGGACAAGTTCAAGTGTTGTCATGATTGTCAAGAAGTTGCTAGTTCTATAAAAGAAAAGCCTTGTTACTGGATGAACAAAGTAACGATTGGATCGATTGCGTATTGTAGAAGGACGTGCAGCCATTTCTGATCAGAGAACAGGGCTAGGCCAAAACTCCATCGCCTTCCAAAAAAAAAAAAAAAAAAATGTCACATGAACTTGAACTTAAATAACATCGAGTCCATGTTTTACTCTCCAGAAAATACATATAATTACTTTTAATGATAGATTTAATTTGACAGAGCGTTAAATGTCCCCAGGTGGGCTAAAATTTCTATTTTGCTACATTTATTTAAAATGAGAAAAAACGAAAGTAAATCCAAATTTAAATATTTTCAATAATTATTTACAAAAAAAAAAAAAACTCAAAAAATGCTTCCTTCTATATTATTGCAAATAATTAACATAAATATTTACATTATTACTGACATTCACACGCAGACAATCTCTTAGAAAATTTGCGTGTTGTTAATTACTTTATTGATCATTTCCTAGTTTTTATTTTAGGATATTGTTGATAATAATAAATATTCTTTGGTATGTCTAATAAATATTGTGCTATATATTTGCACGAATTTTATAGCTTTTTTTTGTGTTTCGAGAACGGAAATTGACGGTAAAAGATTTTTGTTTTTTGAGAATGTTTCACGATAATTTTTTACCCCTAAAATTAGAATAAACGTGATTTTATTACATTCAAACTGCTTATACGAGGGTCGTTTGAAAAGTGCGTGCAAAAATAAAAACTACTTAATTTTTTGGGGTAAACCTTTTTTATTTTTCAACATAGTCTCCTTTTAGGCTCATACACTTCGTCCAACGCTGCTCTAGTTTGTTGATCCCTTCCGAATAATAGGATTTGTCCAAGTCTGAAAAATAGCCATTCGTTTCTGCAATCACCTCCTTTTGAGAATGTTACACGATAATTTTTTACCCCTAAAAGGGAAACACAATAATTTATTTGAGATGCCATTTTGATTAATTCCAATGCTTTAATGTAAATCGTTGCAATAATTCAACTCGAATTCAGTAGCAGGCGCTGAATGATAACGGTAAATTTATTTGAATTTATATTATAGACAGGAATTTTAGAAAACATCAAAATGACATTTCATCGCATTTCTCCACTTTTTTGTTTTATGCAGTTAAATCGAGTTGTGCAAAGAACGGCTCATATAAAACCCAAAATATTAATACATAATTCAACGAATTGATATATCGTCTTAAAAAAAATTTACTTACCTAAAAATATTAGAATACTTCAAACTTCGGTTTAAAGATAAAATAATATGAACATAAAATGGAATATTAGCGCTCCAATATACATAATCTTTCTTATTTATCTATTATTATTGATTTATTTTTCAATTTTTCATGTCCATCGCCATAACCACAACTAATGCTGGCCTCTGTACCAATATAACATTGACTATACATGTAAAGAATAATGTACCAGAGCGTTTGAATACGTTTTTCGAATCAATTCAAAAAAATTAAGCGTGCACAAACTGCAAGCTACCATGAAATTAGTTGGAAGTATTGAAAAGTAAATACCGCTATGATCTTGTAAAATAGAATATATTGGAGTTAAGGTATCTTTTACCTAGTTTTCTGTTATAATAATTCTAGTAAATGGACTGCAACTAAACTGAAAAATTAACATTAAAAATCGTAACTAATGGAGTAATTAGTAGAATGAATTGATTACCTCATTTATTAAAATGCTTGTGAGGTTCTGTCAATCAAGAAAATTTTTAGTAATTTTCTCTTAAAGTTTAATAATTATATGTTTACTAATTAGTACACAGCCAAAACACTGCCACATTACTAGAGGAGCAATCTTTATTTATCGTCTTACTTATCCAGCATCCTCTTTCTAATAGCTTGTCAAGGTAACTTCTCCTTCCAGAACTTCATGACGAACAATCTACTTTCAACAGTCTCTTCTCTTTTAAACAGCAACTGTACTTCGATTTCCTCTTTTTTAATGTTATTTCTTTCTAGCTTCTTTCAGGGGTTTCCACTGAGGTGGATGTTCTATATGCAGGGTGAACCAGTAACTAATGTCCATAGGCATACTGTGTGTAGTACATCTAAAGTAAAATCCAATGACGTATTGGACAACTTCATATTTTCCACTGTTCTTGAGTGACGTCACTTTAATTTTTTTTCTAAAATCATTACTTTTTTTTGCAATAAAAATGTTTATTACTCAGAAAGTTTTAGTCCGAATTCGATTCTGATGACACGGTTAGAAAAATAGATAAATTTTCTAAAAATTGATACCATTTCGAAGCATAAATTATTCTCCAAACAGCCTCAATCTTCCTCCTGGATACTGGAAAAATAAAAGTAATCGAAATTTTTAAGAAAACTCATTAGGCCCTTATGGGGATCATTATCAGACCTAGGTGCTGGCACTTTTTATAAAAGTTTCCTTGTCTAATGGGATTTCTTACGGTATATCATTTTCCAGGATTCCTTTTATCTACGTATGAGAAATTAAGTTTGTTTTTGCAAGCAAACTTGTTCACGAATCGTTTAATTCATTGAAAGCTATTTTAGATGGGCCAGAAGTATATTTACGTATAAAGTAGCCTTTCTTAAAATAAGGAAGTCAAAGGTTACAAATTGCACTTTAAACATTTACTTCTGATCTCTCTGAAATATTTGAGAAAATGTTAGGAAATATTTTAAACAAGTGCTATTTTTATAATCGAAGGTTAATTTGCTTAGTTTCAAAAAGAGTGCGATAGAAGATTTTGAAAAAGCAAGTCTAACAGATCAAGGAAGTTTATTTATAAGATGCCTAGTTGAATTGGTTAATTCCAGATTCCGATATAAGGATTATCTGTTAGTGGGTTCAAAGGGTTGTTAAGGCTTATTCACATTCTTATCTTTTTCAACAGTGCAGTTATGTGTGAATTTTTGTTGACTTTTGAAAGTGCTTTATTCCAAATTTCCTATTAGACATAGTACCCGCCATTCATAACATGTTCCTCCCATACCCACCTTCCAAAAGTAATCCCAAAACCAAGAAACATTTGGTCTTTCTACGTTCTACCAATCACCAGTAAATTCTCTTCTTTACCAGCTATCTCCACATCTTCATAGACCCAGTTGCAATTAGAATCCCTTTAGCCTTATTTGATTTCACTAATGGCTTAGCCAATTTTGGATCAGTATCTGGGATAAAATCAGGGTATCTCGCCTTGAGGCTTGCTGATGCTGATGCCCTCCGTGCTTGATGAAATTAACTTATTATTCCAATTCTTTATGTGTTAAATTATGACAGTTTCATGAGTTTAGTTTCAATGAAACCGTCCGTCACTTTCCAAACCATCAAATTTGAGAGAAGATTAAAATTAATCTAAATTGAGCTGCTTTTTCACTTGCATTATTTGCATTAAGCGAACACGAACCGCCCCTTGTCCTAATAATAGTAATAACCGCGATTCTAGAATTGGTTGACATTTTGGACTAAACAATTAGCTTTACTTTAGAATTCATAAAATCTAAATATAAGGCCGTAGATTTATTGTACTCTTCTCTAGGTAATCTAGCAGGTAAATCTTCCACTTCTTAATATGTCCAGAAACCTACACACTAGTATTTATTTGTCCGTGATATTATCTCCTCTGACTGCAGAGTCCCTTCAAAAAATGTTAAGAAGGATTAAATTGTGTTGCTAAAAATTACGAATCTCCACTTAATTCATTCTGCTTCCATCTCCATTTACACTTCTTCTAAATGGCTTTCTATCTTAACGTCTTCGAAATCAGTTTGTGGTTTAAAGAATACGAGTTAAATAGACGACCAGGTTTAGCTCTCTAGTTTTTACAATTAGCATCGATTCTTACAATAATCTTTTTGCTCATTACAATCAATTGATTAGACTCTCGCTTTTTCCCCTCCAGTACACAGCTAATCTTTGTTCTAAGACTGTGTTTCCACAGTATCCTGAAGCAGGAAAAAAAAACAACGTCAAAGTAGCAATAAAAATGGTGTAAATTGAATTATATTTAGATAAAGATCCAAAAAGCCAAGATAAAGATCAACAAAAGTTAGGTACACTAGAATGGATTGGTTATCTTTCACCGTCTAACCAATCCTTAACAAGAAAGAGACATATAAATCGTTTAATGTCAATTCAACTCTTTACGTCGCGATAAAGATCGGAAAAGGCCTGAATGAAGTAACAATCAGCATCTAAAGAGTTTGTTTTTTGGTTTAGAATTTTAACGAAATTAGGAAATTGTGAAAATCAAAACCAAAATTATCAATTAAATTTGACAAATTGATGAGACTAAATGAAAAACTTTTGAAGTTAGCTAAGTAATATTCGAAAAACTGATTAACTTCATTTTTTAAAAACTTATTTCGATTAAAACATCGATACGTGTGAAATTTAAACAAATGTGTTATCCATTATCGAACTGAATTTTAATTCGAGCTTCATCTATATTTTTTTTTTTTACAGATTAATTACAAATCTCTAAATTGTCTAAGAAAGACCATCGACTCTCTAATTGATAAAAAAAGAAAGAAAATAAAAACAAGAATAATAAAACGGGTTGAGTTTGGAAAGTGATGTTTTTGAATGATGAATGCCCAGTTTAAAGAAGCATAATGCATCAAATATGATGGAATCATGAGCAGCATCCCAGACAGGTTTTTTTAAATTTTTATTATTTTTTTTTTAACTCAATCTTCATAAATAACTGCAAATTGTTGCAGTAAAAGTTTCACTTAGACATACTTTCCTTAATTTACATTTTAATTATATCATAAGGAATACTTTTAAAATGCTCGTAACCTCGTAACAGTAATAGTTTATAAGTCGCTAAAGAAGTTGATTCACGATATGTAGGACGCAGTCCCCGTATCTTCTTACCAATGTGAAAATACAAAATATATACTTTATTTTTCAAAATCAAATATTTTGTCAGTTGAAAAGATATTTCTCTAAACATTATACAGATTTCTCTTTTATTATCCCTTCTATTTTTTGAATTGGGGAAGCACTTTTAGAAAATTTGGGGAAGTTTGGGGCGTAGATAACCTCACGCTTTACAAAAAGCTCTGTTAGTTATCAGCTGTTAGAGAGGAAAATCCTCTTGAATAATAATAATAATAATAATAATTTTAGTATATGTACCGCCGAAGCGAGGAGCTTCTTACAGCTCACGGTCCGGTGATGGACAGTGTTGCCTATAACGAGAGAACACTGTCCAGAGGCCGGCAGTGCACTGAAAAAAGCTTCGGGCGCCAATAACCTTAGATGTTGACGCGCCTTAAATAATTAAAATATAATAATAATAATAATATTAACTTGCCCGGATAAAATAGCAATAATTTCACCCCTTGCAAGATTTCGCTTTCCGAAATAAAGGACCCGAAATTCTGCCAATAGAGGGCACTCGCCCAGAAAATGGTACAACTCTTCAAGCAATGAAAATTACAAAGAGAACACATTTCACCATCGGAATCTCTCCATTCTTCAGAATATTTGGGGAGCACGACGTGGAAAAAAGGTGTGTGTGCTGACTCCAGAGAATGATTATCCCTAATTGCCGCCTTCAACCTCTTCTTCTCCACTAACTTTCCTGGTGTACTTGTGAGGTCACTGCTAGTTCTCGCCTAGCTCTTGAGCGGAGGGCGGCAAAATAGATCAAATAAAAGGCGGCACCTACTGAATAAACCGCCAGAAAATTATGATGCGGTATGTTGTGTTCATGGTAACAGTGCACTGCCAGCTTCCGGGCAATTTTTTCTCTCGAGTCCTGAATCGAGTAACTTTTTTTTGAAGCTACATCCTTCCTCCATTAAAAAAAAAACAATATATTTCTTAAGCACCTAAATTGCCGCAAGATCTCGCAGGAATTCTGATTTCTTAGCTAGGTCTTCCGGTAGAGTCTAAATACAACATGTAAACACTTCTTGGATATCGAATCTGCGCATTCCTATAATGAGCGGCTTGGTTACCGCTATCCCCCTTATATTGGACTTCATCTGCAGCGATTACACCGTTCCATGAAGCGATTATCTGGGCTGGCGGTGGTCACATTACTTTGCTAGCTATTCGCTAAATGTTCTAGCATAAACAGTGGTGACCCCAAGGTCCGAACCCACAGGAATCAAACCGTAACGGGTGGCGATTGTGCGTACAATAAGGAAACAAAAAAAGAAGTTCCAGGCAAATAACCCATCGTTCATTCTATTTGTATTTTTTAGAAAAGAGCAAACTGTTTTTGTAAGATAACCATTGTAACCTCTTTGAAAAAACCTGTAGGATAATAAAGTTATCAGTTAATGTTTGAATACGATAAAAAGAAAATGATAATTTTTAAATGAACACTTTTGGCCAATTAGATTGGGTAGAAAACTATTTTCACGCCTAAATAATCTTGAATGAATTGAAATAAGACCTTTTCAACTTTCAGATAAATGATTATTTTAACGGAGTTATTTTTACAAAATTATCGTGTCTAATTTTGCTGAAGACGTGATTCCCATGAAATTCTTTAGTTAATTTTTATTACTAATTGGATTTTATTGGATCTTCAACAGGGATAGAGTGTTGCACTGTTAACATCATAAATAAGGACTGAATAGAATAACTGTTCTATGTACTAGGAAGTAGTGGAGCAGTCTCTTAAATATACTGGAGAGTAAAATGGTGATGGAAGACATAATATTCTCCAACATCTATGTGCTTAAATCTATAGCAGAGCTAGCAATGAAATATGAATGTATTTAAAAGTTACAGCCGATTAGAATGAATGCAAGAAAATTATTAGAGAAGAATTACGAGATTTTAATTTTGGTTAGGCAATAAGGATGGCAGGAATATAGAGTACTGATCCATCCATTAGTTGTAAGTTTGTATGTAAATAGTTGTATATAGTAGAGGGATGAATGTGTGAAGCGAATGTATTTATAAGTAAGAATGGAGAGTGAGTGATATTCTAGTGATAAGCACCTAGACGATGCTGGCTGTATGGCGGAAGCCAATGCCAAAAAAAGTAAAATGGTGATTTTTTTACACTTTAAATTCCCTCTATTTCAAAAAATGTAACAAAAAAAATTCAGCGATATCATTAAAGAGTACCGAAAACCACAGGATCGCTTGGACAAGATACTCAATGAAACTTCCCTTACTAAGAATTCGCTTAATACAATGGGAAAATGCATGTGGTGTATAATTAAAACACAATTCGGAATTTAATGCAACAGCTCTAAGTAGAAGATGCGTAATTCTGTGAAAAAAAAAAAAAAGGCATCCTTCTTTAGCTTGGCAATTACTCAAGAAACGTAGTTCCATCACGCGTTACACAAAAAAGAGGGGATTATAATTTAACAGTTTATCTCTTATCTTAAATATTCGCATCTCACGCCGAGGCAGTTCATTGCTCAGAGGCAAAACTGATCATTCTAAACAGTGTAAAATAACTTCGCAAGACTCCTTCTTTAGAAAGAAAACGCGAAATAGCCTGCACTAGTTCCACAAATTCAACCCGATTGCCCATATTTTTGCATCGTAATTAATAATTTAGAAAGAAACCTAACCGCTAAGAATAAATATTACGTCATGAAAGCTGCATTTAAATGATGGAATCATAGGAAATAATGGCTGAAGATTTCATGCGCCGAAATTCTGGGCAGACTATGTTTGCGAAGATTTATGATTCATAAATATAGTCAACTGCATTTATATTAATTGGAATTAAGTATTATAAAGTTTTGAAGTATCATT
Source organism: Rhodnius prolixus (assembly GCF_049639745.1). Taxonomy (NCBI): domain Eukaryota; kingdom Metazoa; phylum Arthropoda; class Insecta; order Hemiptera; family Reduviidae; genus Rhodnius; species Rhodnius prolixus. Next base: position 14,761,270 of record NW_027411604.1, on the reverse strand, counting down.
TAGGGTTTCTACGACGAAAAAGAAGTACTCTCATTTACTATAAAACTAGAAGTGAAACTTCTAAAAAGAAAAGCGAAAAGAATCGTCTATCAGCCTGTAAAAGTGCAATAAAAATATTACTGCCTATAATAATAATAATATAAGACTGACCCACAAGGACACTGCCATTAATATCGTATAAAAGTGAACGATTAAAAATAAGATATAAATAAAAACCTGGCTACCTTAACGATGCAATCACTGCAAAGAGAAAGTAAACGAGGTAATCTTTTCTTTTTCTCTTTTTATTACTTCTTTGTTTTCTACCTTCAGACTTATTATTTTATGGATTTTAAAGGGGAAGATTAAGTTTTCTAAATACTTCAAAGAAGCTAGGATTTGGCTATTTTATTCACTTTTCATTGTGTGTTTTTGTCAAGTCCTGTATTTCATTTATTTATTTTGCTTTTTTGAATGAAGAGAGTTGCTAACAATGGTTACTAGCTTTCTTTATAGTTTATCAACTTTAATATCAAACTACAAGTAAGCTTATTCTAGGTCTAGTTTTAGTTTGTTTTTAAACGTTCTCAGAGGATGGGTATTAACGAAGTTATTAGTGTGAAGATGAACCTTGATTTTTTTTTTCAATTTTGGCTGCAAAAACTTAAATGTAATGGATGCACAATGAAATTTTTAATGCAAGTGTATCCTTTTAACAAATTTGTTTGCATTTACAAACACGGGGTAAGTTGTTAGTTTTACAAATACTAAAGAGACTGGTGTGCTAAGGATTTTTAAGATGAAACAACAACAGCGCTCCTGTAGCTAATTAAAAATCCAAGACGTGCAATGTACTGAACGCATTGAAAACATTTAGAGTGGAATTCACGCTTTCAGTTGGCGGATTTTAGAAAATAAGTTTAATTTTTTAAGAATCTCGCTCAAGGATGTTTAGGTTTTTCTTTTTCTTAAGAGAACTTTTCTACACTTCCTGTAAATATTTGTTGCGTTTTTTCTGATGAAAACATCCACGTAAAATTGGATAAAAATCCCTTTTAAATACATCGTAAAGACGAAAAAGTATAAATATTTAAAAAATTCTGCGCGTAAATTTAGTTTAAAGGATCACTAAAACTTGTGTCCTGAATTGAATTCTGATTCCTTGGGGATAATCTAATTGGGAATCATATTGTGTTTAAAGATTCATATCTTAAATTGTCTTTAATACCATAATTTAAAAAAATTTCTACTGCAAAATTTTCCACTCACAGCTGCCAATGAAAGTAAAGTATTAATAATTTTGTTTCTTTCTCGCTCAAAATTTATTCGAGAAAATAGGTTTTCTAAATTAGCAAAATATTATTATTAAATGTTGAAATAAAATAATCCAATCAATTTTATTACTTGAACATAACTGTAAATAATGATATGTATTCAATAATTTTGGTCATACATTAAAAAATATAATTAATATTTTAACTATATTTATTTTTATGTTCACTTGTATTTATTTTGCAAATATTAAAATATATTAATGAATATACGAGACTCATTTAATTAAAAGAATGTGAGAGGCTGAATATAAGAATCTAGGGTATGTTCAAATTAAATATAAGAATATATAAAATGTGCATTCACATTTACGCCCTTGTCTAATAAAATAGTCTACTTGATTTTTTTATTTTTTCGTTAAATTGTTTCTATTTACATTTATTTCGAAAATATGGCCAGTTTACTTGACTACATGGCAGTTTTACTGTAAAAGAAGGTGAACTTTAAATGTTACCGTTAAATTCTTCCATTTCTCCGCTTGAGGAAATGAAATTTGTACAGAGATTTTTGCCTCGCAAATTAAACAGCAACTGCTTAAGTGTTGAAATTAATGAATTTTGAGAAAGATTTATGTTTCTTCGCAGATCATAGACAGAAATTATATACTTTTATTTACTAAGCTTTTGACGGCGTCTTGAAATGCAGGGCTGTAAAGAAAGCATAATTGCTTTCACAGTGATTTAATCACAACAGATCTCTAGGCCACTTCCGCTTCAAACGACGAGGAGGATTGTCGGGAAAGTGAGGAGAGGAGAGTTGTTGGACAAGAGGATTAAGATGGAGAGCTAGGAGGCTGTGAAAGTTGCGGTATCGAGACTTTATTAGATCAGAGACAAAAGGGATGTGAAGGTCAGTGTGTATGGAAAAGGTTAAAAATGTAGTATGGAGCATTAAGGATTTTACGTAAGATTTTAGACTGTAGTGTCTGCAGGCACGTGAAAACTCTGTAGTTTGGCTGGAAGTATAAGATATAAGAAGACAAAGCTGGGGTTAATGGGAGAAATTAGATGTGCTAATCTAAGTTGTCTCTCATAATTTTGTAAAACAATTTCTATTTTACGTAAAGTTTGAAAGCGAAATGAAAAACTACGCACTAAATTCAATCAATTTATTTATTAAAGTAAAAGTAAGGAAATGTTTTGACGTCCATTTGCGAATTTATTAAGTAAATCAGTTCGTAGAGAATTACAATTTTTCTGCGACAAGCGCTGAAAACTTTACTCATACTTCGTGCATCTTTGTAACAGTTTCTCGTGAGTCTAGCTCACAGATTCTGCCAAATACTGTAGAAATTAGCGAATATGATACTCTTCCATAAAAGTAACATGAAGGAAAATTGGGCCTAAATTGGTTAACGAACAAAGGAAAGTCAAAAAAATAAAATATCATTGAAATTATTCATTGTCTACCACAGCCTACTTAATAAATTCCTCATTAACCGAGGTTTTGATCAAAAAGTAAGTCAAATAAAGAAGTGACCCAAAAGAAATCGATCTGTCCAATTTGTTCTTAATTATGGATTTTGTTAATTTTCAACAATTTGTTTTCCTTATAATTAAACGATTACATTTTTTTTTAAACATTCCTTTCCTTCCAAAAAATACCCTGGAGTGAAAGCATTGTTCCCGAAAATGGATATATATGTTTTTTTAATTTCCTTTATACTATTTATTTTTTACATTTTTGTTTTTTTATGATCCTGTTTTTAAAAAATAAATTAGTTAAGAGTTAAGTTGTGATCCTGTTTTCAACTCACCGGTAAAAATCCTTCTTCCTGAGTAGATACTAATTTCCTTGAGGATTTTTTTAGCTACTTTTATTTTCTCTAAGATGCTAAGATTTCCGTTAAACATTGTATATATTATGTATATTATTATTTATTTTATTTGTTTTATAGTTTATTAGAAATTATATATTTCTCTAGCAAGAGTTTGGCCTCTGCTAGTAATAACATTTAGGCACTTCCAAACTTGGGAAAAATAAATGCAAAATAAAAGTAAAAGTAAAATAATCAAAATTATACCCTCATAAAATTACTTCTTAAAAACAAAGATTAAGCTGATAAGAACAGATACTACACTTTGATCTTAGCTAAAAGGCCGAGAAGTCCCACACTAGACTAAAAAGAACAGAACTAAACAGACGCTATCGACTACTTAAAAGACTCTTAGACGATAGATCTAAACTCTCTCTGGACATCACAAAAGACTGACTTATACAGTGGAACCTCGCATAACGAGCACCTCGCTTAACGAGTAATTCGCATAACGATAGTTTTCTAATGACATTTCGCTGACTGCGCAGTTTTCGCTGACTCATCGAAAACTGCGCATTCTTCGATTAGTCATTCCTGTTTACGCATATGCGTTTCATATTCTTCACGTATCTAATGCACTGATACAGTCGAAACCGAACTTCACCGAATGAGTGGTGTATAGGGAAAGTCCATATAGTGACATTTGTGTTTAAATATTGTAACGAAGTTGACCTGGGCAGAGAAGAAAGGCTTAGATTGCTTGTACTGGACAATGCTCCCGCTCATCCTCCAAGTCTACAAAATGATCTTCTTGACGAATTTCAATTTATCAAAATTCAATATCTGCCTCCTAATACTACACCGTTACTTCAGCCTATGGATCAACAAGTAATTTCCAACTTTAAGAAACTGTACACTAAAGGTCTCTTCGAACATTGTTTTGAGGTGACTGAAGAGACAAACCTTACTTTGCGAGAATTTTGGAAATACCACTTCCATATTGTTACATCCCTCAAAATAATCGACAAGGCGTGGGACGGGGTTACCAAAAAAACTCTAATTTCTGCATGGAAGAAGCTCTGGCCTGAAATCCTCGTCGAATCTGGTTTTGAGGCGATTGAATCCGAACCTGTGGAATCTCTAGATAATGAAATTGTGTCTTTGGCCACGGATATGGGATTGACAGTTGATAAAGATGATATTGATGAGCTTGTAGCAGATCATAGTCAAGAGCTATCCACAGAGGAACTTGTTGAGTTGCAACACATTTCACAACAAGAATTGGTGGAAGAGAATTTATTAGACAAAGAGGAGAAAATATCAGAGGAACAACAATCTTCCAGCGCAATAAGAGAAATGTTGAAAGCATGGGAAACTGTTGCAACACACGTAGAAAACTATCACCCGAATAAGGCTGTGGCTATGCGATCTATAAATTTATTTAATGATAATGCTGTGTCACATTTTGAAGACATTTTGAAGCGACGGCAGAAACAAGGAACATTGGACAAATTTATAATTAAAAAGGATTAATTCTGAATGTACATATTTATCTCAATTAATATATGTAATTTATATTATATTACATCATATGTACATATGTATATAATTTTTTCGAAATAAATGTTATAAAAAAAAATTTTATCAATATTTTTTTTCATGGAACCAATTATCCCCTTTTATTTTAATTTAAATGAAAAAAATTGTTTCGCTTAACGAGTATTTCGCTTAACGAGTAAGGTTCTGGAAAGAATTATGCTCGTTAAGCGAGGTTCGACTGTACTTCTATTTTGAAACCCATCTGGGCGTATGGAATAGAGCTGTGGGGTTCCAACCAAACGCTCCAATCTCGCAAAGAATTTTTATCGCTACAATCTAAAATACTTCGAACTATTGTAAACGCTCCATTTTATGTCACTCAACCTGGACTATACACACTGACCTTAACATTCTTTTTTGTCACCCAAGTCGCTGAAAACACGACTTGCTGAAACAGAAAACTCCACTTCAGCCTGCAGTCTCATACGAAATCCTCTAGCTCAAAATCTTTCTTCTAGAACTCTTCCTGACAACCCAACAAGACGTCTTAAAAGACATTGGCCTCGAGATCTCCTCTCAAGTGAAGGGAGTGACTAACGATATAATATTTTGGAGTGTTACCACTGGGTAACTTCTCCACTCATTTACTTCTCAGTTCACTGTTATCATTTGTTACTCTGTTAGCGCTGATCGCAGCACAATAAACGCAAAAAACAGAAACAAAGAAAATTAATGACAAGTGAAATATTTAAAAAAAATAACTTAAATCTTTTAAAGATAGGAGTGTTAAAGTTTTGAGACTACATATTCGGCGGAGGAATTCCCTTATAGCTGTTGAATATAAGTCTTACAAATCTAAACCTCTCATCTAGAGCACCAGCAATGAAATAAAATAAGCTGTTTAATTTTTCTTTGCAGTCAATATCTAGTAAATTAGTGTAAACCTCAGTGTTATTATTGGAGCTTATATACCTATTTAACTATCTTTTCCTTAGTGAATTACAGAAAGAACATTCCAGCATGAAGTGATTGGTAGTCTCTTTTACTTTCAGCACAAGTAAAACAAACCCTTTCATCGCCAAATACATGGTTTATTCCTTTATGAAAAATCCTAAGATACTTAGTATCTAGGCTACCTCAATCTGTATATGATAGACTATCTTTGATTGTTGAACCAATATATTGGGTAAAACATTCTAGTCTTTGAAAATAAACTTTTTCCCCAAATATGTAATAGTTGTCATAAAATTATTTTTATTTGAGAAATAGTTGCAAGCATTTATGTCAAACATTTTTTTATTGGTGGTACAATAAAATGTGTACACTACGTACAAGCCGACAATGGCCTGGGCAAGAGAAGCAGGTTGAACTGGACAAGGCCGCTTGCGTTCGTTCACATACACTGGACACCACCACCTGGTCCAGTTTGCTACCATGATGACGTAATAAAGGCCCCCCGCTCGGTGTCTCCGTCCTCTTTCCACAACTTGTTTCGATACTCTACTTTAATTGGAGTAGCGTTAGAAAAATCATACCTTAGACAATAAAATAAAAACCTTTGTGTAGTTTAGGTGTGTCCGTTTTTTCAATATTGCTAAGAGGTGTGCCCTAGATACGCCTCCGCACTCGTCAACTAAATACTCACTAACCTGTAACCCACAGAAACAAGAAAACTATTAGTATTAATGCAAAATATTGCAAATAACCAATAAGAAATGTGATAAATTATAATATATGTATATTGACATATTTAAAAACATATTAGATAGGTAAATCGATAAATGTTGGAACGCTACGCACGTAATTATGTTTTATAAAAAAATAAAATGAATAAGAACGCCAAGAAAACTATATTTTTTTAATTTTCAGCAATCTACAATTGTTAATATTGTAATAGTATAATGAAAAAGCTAGTGATTGCAAATATATAATATCAAACAACTTATAATAAGTTTTAATTTCACATTGCAGCGCAGCAAGCTTCTTGAAGATCAACAGCATCTTTTATTTAGTTGAGCTTCAGTTTATTCAAGGGCCGAGAGTACAAAAATAACAAGGGCTCCTAGAAGAATGGTTAACGTTTCATGTCCTCAAGTAACCTGTGAGGAATATTCGCGTCCTTTCTGAAATGTTTGGCCATTAAATGAAAGAAAAGACCTGTCTTGAACTGATGGTAGTGGTGTTACAATAAGTTTATTATCTGAAGGAAGTTAATTCCCTTTCATTATTTGACTAATCTTTTGGATAATGTGATTGCATTCAGCTAGCAGGTTGGCTGATGAAGTAGAATGTGCAGATGCCATCGAATTCTAGATTCTTCCGCTTCTTTGGCAATTTCCCTTGGAAGCATGGTGGGTCTTCGGCCACGCCAGGTAGGTTCATTAAGCTCAACTTCCTATCAGAGAGTATTCTCAACATTCACGAAGGCTTCTAAAGTCTTCTTCTAACGAAGGTGGTCAAATGATTCCCTAGCCTGCATTAACCAGTCTGGGCATTTTATCTTTCTACAATCAGTCGCATGACGCCATGAAGAGAAGAGAGAGAAGAAGCAGTCTTCGAGTATCTTGCACCCAGCTCTGTACACTGGGCTTTCCTTCTCCTCCAACCATTTTCCCCAGATATTCTGGAAACCCCTTTGCACCACTTCACAGCAAGATGAAGGCTGTAAGAATAACTATTAATTATCTTAATCCCCCAGGACAAGTTTTTACACTGTCCGCTGTTTCTAAGAGCTGTTGTCCAGGCGGAACACCTCAAAGAAGTAGAGATGAGATATAACCCTCCACACTTGACTATTAAACATTTTATTTGTAAAACCCTTCTATTTCGAATCTCGAATTTTCAAAATATAGCCAAAATTATTGTACAAAGTAAAAAATTGTTTTCCTATAATGATATCATTTATTTCAAACCATTAACAAGGTATTGTCTTTAACGTAAAGTCCAAAGTTAAAACTTTACTCACTCATTGGCAGGTGTTCGGTCCAGATTTAAAATGCACTCCATTACAAAGATATTTTTTTTGCCTAGTACAAAAGGTCAAACTGATATATAATAAATAAATGTAGTTATATAGTTGGCTGTTATTATGGTTTTGAATATTATATTACTTCTAGTATCATATATTAGGCTATTTTAAGTGGTTTTTCTATTTCATTTTATTTTTTTACTAAACTATTTTACATTTTGTATTCATGAGAACATTAACGCAATTCATGGTTCATAGATTTCCTACTTTGAGTATTTACTAAGTTGTGAAATAGTATTATCTATGTCTCTTTATTGAAGTACTAGTTTCTACATTAATATTGAAACCATTTAGAGCCTCTATATTACCGTCAATTTGCTGCATTCAAGTTCTTTATCGTTGACTGGCATTTAAAAAAAACAAAGCAAATATACCTGGCTACTATTTTCTTATTCATTTCTTAAATTTATAGAAGTATTTGTTTCTTGAATGTAGTAATTGTTTTTTCAATTACAATTTGAAAAACAATAAATAAGAATTTGATTTTAATTTTAAATATTATTAATTCTATGGCTTGACAAAAGTCTATTGTTTTTTCTCTAAACCTTTAACGTTCTTTACATTCGCAACAATGAGGTGAAAACATGGTTTGAGGTTTTCTGCCTAAAATAGATTGCTCATAGAAATGGTAGAGCAGCGAACTGTTGACCCACTGATGGTTATAGATCATTGGATGGCAAATCTTTTGAGCTCGGCGAGTCAAAATTTTGATAAACCTTAACTTATTTGTAGTGCCTCGTCACATACAGAAATATTCATAATTTTTGTTGATATTTGCAACCATAGTAGAAGAAAAAAAAAGATTTATTAAATGACCCCACTTTATGATCATTGATCTGAGGGAAAGTTTGCCCAGATCCTTATTCTCAATAAATACCGTAATTTCTTTAAAGTACTCCACAAATCGCTCAAGTATTACTTGAAATTATATAATAATTTGTTGTCTCTGTCGATGCGTGTCACTTAAAGTAAGTTCGCTTGACATCTTTGACGCCATCCTGGAACTAGAACCTTATTCGTAGTTTTCCCTTGTATTTTACCTTTTATTTTCTGAACTAGGGCAATTCTTTATATTAATTCTAGCCCTGGCTTTAAATTTAGAAGGCTGAGGCAGAAAAAGTAGAAATCTAGACGATCTGGAAGCCTATTCGGAGTTTGTAGACCTGTAAAGCTAATATGTATTGTGGTACTGGGTTCGATTTTCCTGGTCTAGGGCCTTGGATTTTATTTAATGGTTAATAAAAGAAATTTACAGTAAAGTATGTTTGCTAGTCGCCTCCATCCACGACACCTAATTTGGTAGTTGGACGTAAAGCCCGCCTGAAAAAATAGGCAATTACATTACTTTATTCGGAGTTTTTCCATGGCATTTTTCCGTTAATTTTTTTAATTGAGGGCAACCTTTCATATACATTTTAGACATGACCATAAAAGTTGGTGACAGTTTCAGAAAAAGTAGAAATCTAGATCTACTGGAAGGTTATTCGGAGTTTTTCCGTTTTTCATTTTTCCAAATGACGGCAACCCTTCATGCATATTTTAGCCCTGGCCACAAATATATGTGACAGAGGCAGAAAAAGTAGAAATCTAGACCAACTACGTATAATATAGATTATCCAAAATGATGGGCTAATAGTAGTAACCTTGTTTGAACAAACTATCCCTTTTTAAGAACAAACTTTTAAATTTAATCCTAATCCAACTATTTGGCCGTCTCTTTTCAACTGCACAACTTTAATAATTTATTCTTTAATAAATTAAGTAGATAATATAATGTCACGAGTGTGCAGAAAATCAGTATAATATTAAATAATCCAGAGATTCGTGACTACGGTGGGATGGTAGTAATAATCAATTGTGCAATTCTAAGGGGACGATCTGAACTCACATTGTCATCTGTTGTAAATTACAAGGATTATGTAAATAAATTCTTTGTTATTTATGTGTGTACATCACTTTTGCCAAGTTTAGATTTTTTTAGATATGTATCTATTAATTTATATTTATTTAACTCACTTTTATTCTGTTAATTTTATTCTTATTCCTTTACTTATGGTGATTTTCAATTCTTTATTTATTAGTTTACTAGTTCAATGTTATAAATTACAATGTAGTCATTTGATTCGTATGAACGCGATCTTGATTTCATGTAATTTTTTTGTTTTACATTTATAAAAATCTTACTGGTTTAGAAGTGTTTAAGAAATGTGACTTTTAAAAAGTGTTAAGAAAAAATGCATCTAAAGATTTCAAGAGTTATGTTTAACATATACTGTCAATACATTTCACATTAATTTTAAAAATCTTCTACGACGCATTTAAAAGTCCGAACTCAAGTTCCTTCAATAAGTTAATTCCGTATAATGTCAGTGAAAATAATAACTTCCTAAACAGAAAATAAAGAATGTAGTTTTCTAGGCATTTAACCATTTAACTGGAGATAGGTAGGTTTGTAAAATTAGAGCACAGGTAAAAACCAACAGCAATGTAGTAGAATCACTTGACGGAAATTTAGAAAATTAGTATCTATAGATTGCAATTGGATATCAAGGAAATACTTCAGGCTATGGCTGAATAGCTAGGCTTACAAATCACATGAAAAGGGTCTGGGCGACTGCCTAAGTAGAGGTAAAGCAATTTTAAGGGCATAAAAAGTAAGGGCAAAGAAAGGGTGATGTATAAAAATATCCGCAGTGAAATTGTGCTTAAGGCAGCTACTTAATAACCTTAACTTTGTTCAAAAGTCTTGCTGGAACTTAGCAGAAAAAGTTAAATACAGTGGTACCTCGGTTTTTGAACGAGTTGACTTTCAAACAAATCGGTATTCGACCAAGAAATTCGAGAAAATATTGTCCTGAAATCCGAGCAAACATTTGGAACTCGAACACCCCGAGATGAGCCGAGTTGTTTTTTATATTTACACTTTTAGATCTTATTTCTTGTTTAGATATTTTACATAAAACAAATTAGGCCAGTAAAACGGCATATTTCTGGGGCTTAGAAACGAAATAAACTACTTAGTTTACATTATTTCTCATGGGATAAATTGTTTCGATTCTCGACCAAATTGGTTCTCGACCGCACTTCCGGAACGAATTGTGGTCGAGAACCGAGGTACCACTGTATAATGATTCAGTTTCTAAAAGTTGATCTTTTGATTTCACTAATTGCTTCAAACTTTAAATGAGTGAAGGAAGACGGCTTTTCTATTAAATTAAATCATTTTTAGCGTTAAAATGGTAGTTGGATAAACTCTAAACGACGACTTCCTTAGTGTGTTGCAGGGTAGAGACTACAAGAAGTAATCGACAGGATTGTCGACTGAGAGGACGTTGGTAAGCATTTGTTTTAAGTTTTTATCTTTTATTAAAATAGATTTATCTATTCAAAAAGAAAGCCGCATTTGAATGTGGAAAAATAAGAAATGGAAAAACTTGAAATCACGGTGCTGAGCCTAAAATAATGTTACGCTACTAATTATTTATTTAATATCAGTACTCATGAAAATTTGACAGATTGATGGACTTCATTTCCTGAAGAACTCTTCTTCTTGATGAAATTCAAAGTTCTAAACAAGCTGCTTTTTTGTTTTGTTTCTGAAATTAATTCAGCCAGCAGTAGGTCTAGATGACTTCCTAAGATACCTCTCTGGGCTTCTAACTAAAACTTTGAACCCATTTAATTCCCCCATTAAAAGATGACCATCCTGCCATCGAAGGTAGCAAGAAGCAAGTCATTTAATTTCACATATTAGATTTTATATTAAATGAGATGTTGCGTACGATGACCTTTCTTTGATGCTAAACAAAATGAATGTATGTAAGATGTTCAAGCGAACGGGCGAGCACGCGCGTTTGTGTATGTGTTATTTATATATGTACGTGTGTGTGTATATATATATATATATATATATACACGTCTGTCGAAGGTATGTGTGAAAGGTGTAACCGACGACGGACATTGCAGTTGTAACAACGTAATCAAGAAGCCAGTGTCGTTTTTCTTCTAGCTATCTCCTGTCATCCGCAGCATTTACCTCACTCTGTAACTTGTCATTTACTTTTGTTTTATTAGCCAGCACATCTAGTTAGCGCTGCACATAAAACTGTTTAATAAATTATGATATTACGCTTAAGACTGGTTTTTCAAACTTATAAGTAAGAAAAACTTCTAGAAATAACTTGTAAAATGTTAGTTAGTAAATGTCATCCGCATTCATTAGCACTATTAAAGAGAAATAATTATTTTTTTAAAGAAAAATTGATGGTGAAGTCCATTATGTTGGGCTTCAACTTCTTGGCTGAAAATTTGGAAAGAGCTTAGGAAATGTAGGAAGGGTTCCACAGACGAATCACCGTACTCTTAAGCATGGTAGAATGATTTTCAGTCCGTACGATGCGCCTGATTCATGGATACCAACTGATTTTTTCGTGTTTCAATATCGTTAACTCCGTATAACTCTTTTCGCTGATACTTCGAACAGCGTTAAATCCAACTGATCTACTTTTTTTATAAAATTCTAGAGCATTTTATTGAACAAAATTTTAATAAAAAATGTATATTTGATTGTTTACCATTAACGATACACATTCCAAAAAACGTTTTCTACTAACCGGTTTGAATCTTTTATAGCACATACGAGGGTCGTTTGAAAAGTCCGTGCAAAAATAAAAACTACTTAATTTTTAGGAGTAAACCTTTTTTATTTTTCAACATAGTCTCCTTTTAGGCTTATACACTTCGTCCAACGCTGCTCTAGTTTGTTGATCCCTTCCGAATAATAGGATTTGTCCAAGTCTGAAAAATAGCTATTCGTTTCTGCAATCACCTCCTCGTTTGAATAAAATCTTTTTCCCGCCAGCCATTTCTTCATATTGGGGAACAAATAGTAGTCCGAGGAAGCCAAGTCTGGAGAATAGGGGGGATGTGAAACGAGTTGGAACCCTATTTCCATTAATTTTGCGACCACAACTGCTGAGGTGTGAGCTGGTGCGTTGTCGTGATGGAAAAGGACTTTTTTGTGGGCCAATCGTGGGCGTTTTTCTTGCAGCTCGGTTTTCAAACTGTCCAATAACGATGAATAATATGCACCTATAATAGTTTTACCCTTTTCCAGATAGTCGATGAGGATTATTCCTTGCGAATCCCAAAAGACAGTCGCCATAATCTTTCCGGCCGAAGGAACGGTCTTCGCCTTTTTTCGCGCAGATTCCCCCTTGGTAACCCATTGTTTAGATTGTTCTTTGGTCTCAGGAGTGTAGTGATGTATCCATGTTTCATCCACAGTGACGAAACGACGCTTAAAGTCCTGCGGATTCTTCTGGAATAGCTGCAAACCGTCCTTGCAACACTTCACACGATTTCGTTTTTGGTCAAGCGTGAGCAATCGCGGCACCCATCTTGCGGATAGCTTTGTCATGTCCAAATGTTGATGCAAAATATTATGTACCCGTTCATTCGAGATGCCCACAGCACTAGCAATCTCACGCACCTTCACTCTTCTGTCATCCATCACCATTCATGGATTTTATCAATGATTTCTGGAGTAGTAACCTCAACAGGGGCGTCCGGAACGTTCAGCGTCATTTGTGCCTATATGGCTACTCCGAAAATTTTGAAACCTCTTATAAACTGTTCTAATCGAAGGTGCAGAGTCACCATAATGTTTATCAAGCTTCTCTTTAGTCTCCTGAGGCGTTTTGCCTTTCATAAAGTAGTGTTTAATCAACACACGAAATTCTTTTTCGTCCATTTTTTGAAAATCACTCGACTTCCTCGATTCAAACGAATGCCAAACACAAAGAAATAGACCGATCTGGCTGAAACTTGGTGTGTGTTCTTCCAAGAGATGCTACTAACTAAACATAACCTCGATACGCGCCAGTGGTGCTATCTCTCTGACTTTGCACGGACTTTTCAAACGACCCTCGTAACTCGTTCAAGTAATTCTAATGGAAGCTGTATGAAAACAAATCTCGAATTTTGACGCTATTTTCCGGCTTCATGTAGCTGGATTCGTTCTGAATCATTCTGCAGCATGTCACGTTACTCCAAAATCTGACAGATGACGCAAAAAAACAAATTTGGTGGATCAAACTGGCTTTGATTCTAATCACTTCATTATGTGAAATGAATGTTTACAGAAAAATGATTTAACTTTATCAAAATTTCATTTATTTTTTATTCATGCTTTTCTTTATTTTTTTTGTTTTATTTAGATTAAAAAGATTTCATAACCAAACTAAAGAGAGAGTACACGCATAGATCTGATGAGAACTAGACAACAGTACAATTTCCATACGCACAAGATTTCATGATAGTTTTTAGGGCGTTAGGACAGCTTGTATACATGGGCTACGTGTGTTGGGTAATAGATAAGTCTAGGACAAGAGTTCGGGTCCATCTGATAACTCTGAGGGAGGAGATAAACATTTTTTTTTTGCTTGTACCAATGTAATGTATGTAATATTCTTGCGGTCTTTGTACTTACATTTCATTTTTATGTAATTTTTGTTTTTTTTGCTCTTTTCATGTAAAGCGCCTCATATTTCTGGTCCTCTAGTTCGTAAGTTCACACTATTTTGGTACATGGGCCGTACAAACAAGGAAGTATCTTCTTTCTTTTGGTTCTGTATATTTTTTTGGCGGAACATCTTCAATGTTTTGCTCATCCGAAATGCATCAGTTTGCTTTGGAAACCATAGCACGTCGAAAAATTTTGTTGTCCCTCCATTGTATCACAAACTATCATCAAAATCTTGAGATTAGATTCTACAAACTTAGATATCTAAATAAAGAATAAGGTGGTATATATCGTGTTTAAGCATAACGGCGCTCTGCAAATCGTCGATAGAAGTCGTGATAAATTATAAAGAGAAGTAAACCATTTTTTTTTTTGCATATTTAAATATTTGAGAAATATCCTGGTCCTCAAAGTCCGAAAAAGATTTTTGTTGTAATTATTTGCTGGCCTCCGGACAATGAGCTGTAAAAGAAACTTTTAGGAAGAGAAAATCTAAAGGGCCAGCAGCTGGATTTGAACTTGGGATCTCCGCGTGGGAATCCAATATGCTAATGGCATAGCTAATCCGTTCCGTTTGTTTATCTGGCATTATTCTGGTTAAATTTTAGAGTGCGCAGAAATCCTATATGTATAATGATAAATAAGTTACCAATAACGTGTGCATTAACATGTTCCGCACTGAACCCTGAACAGCTGCAATGTTAGAAGTCGTAATCAATTCGACAGGGACCAACCTTACAGCCTCTCCAAGAGTGGCCATTTTAGGCTCTGCTCCTCCTTTTTCTCTTTCTTTCTACTTGTGCATGTCTTCTATCTGTTTGTTTGCACCGCTGTAACTCAAAACAAGGAAAATAGCAGGTTGTTGATATTTAATATTTCACTCATCTGTTAACAACAATAGATACCACAATAAAATTTTTAACTAAAATCACTCAACCAAAAGTGCTTAAACCTGAAACCTGACCTTTAGTAAGTAACAAAATTAAGAACAAAATCCTTCTCCACAAAATGGTTATCAGGACTATGTTACTTCGCCAGCAGCTTTTTACCTGTAGAAGCAGCGTCAAGAAACTCGCAGACAGCTCCAAAACTTATTCCTCCTCTAAAAAGTGGCCATCAGGGCGATGATACTCTACATCAGCTCTGCTTGCAGCCTGACCTGTTTTTAGAAACTCCATACAACTCAGAACTACTTACTCAGACTTGAAAAAGAATCTCTACTATACACTAAAATCGTCTAAAATCCCAGTACATTCTTTCATCCAAAACCATCAACTTAAACTTCTTGTCACTGTCGATTGTCATCCTAACCTATAATCCTGCCATTCTTTTACAAAAAAAAAATGCATTCCAAAAATACCCCTTCAACAGTCTCCTCTATCTGCAAGTTTTTCCTGTATATCATTTCCTTAGACTATCCTTAACATCCTAAACAACGTAAGAAGGTTACATTGTTTTAGACATTGGTACTTCTTCAAGTTTATTTTATGACATGAAATTTGTTTTAAATACAGTTTCCCGATCTATCTCTGAGATGATGAACTAAAAAGAGAGGATATTTCATATCTAGTCTAAATTTTCTTGACATTCATTTAAAGAATTTGTTAATATTTAGAGCATTGCTAAGTTAATGGATATTTTTCCCCTAAAGTTGGCTTCAGACTTTGGTTAACATAGATTGATAATTATTGCAAATAGCTTAACTTATACGCATTGAAACTGTCATAGTTATTAGAAAACATTTTGGTTTTTTCAGATACAAATCATTTCAACACGTTTTGCCAAGAATTTGAACGTTCAAGCTTTTCTCGAACTTTTCAAGTACTTGGAAAGGACCCTAACCTGATAGAATGTAAGGTTCCCCAAAAATCAATAAAGAAATGTTGAGCTGTCATTCGTTATGATAGTGAACTATTTGTCTAATTTAAAGTGATTCTGCCCTAGCTAATAATTATAGTGCAGAGAGTATCTGCAAACAGAAACGTTTTATTGGGAGATATCCATATCTGTGATCTTTTATTGTAGAATACAAGAGTCTTTAAAATGTAAAATGATTAAAGTTTGTAAGAGAGTTGTTATAATGGAGAGCTTGTTAGTATCCCAAAACCGCACGAATCTTTCGTTTTTAATGTCAGCAGCCGCTGTTTATAAGTTGATTAATCCTTAACTGGTATCCTCAAAATCACAACTTCAGCTGATATCGTCGGGTCAGCTTTGACCCGAAACTTTAAATGCACATTACTTTTAAGAGGTCACTCATATAATTAAAGTCGATTTAGTCTTTGTTAGAAAATTTGTTTAGCAAACGAAAATGATGAATATTTTGTTAAATTTGTTTCATAAGATTAAGAAAAAAAAAAAAAAGAGTAAAAAAATGCAAAAGATGCATTTTTTTTTGAAGTTACAAAAACAGAAAAACAAAAAATAATATTTACTGAAAAACGTTTATTTTCTTAAAGTTAGATGTTCATTCCAAGAAAAGAAAAGTCTTAAACCATAATTCCGCAAGTACTGAATCATCATGATGCGAGTATAACATACTTGTTTTGTTTTGGTACCAAAAACCACTGTTTTGTTGCCAGTAAAAACAAACAATGAAGTTCCGACGGTAGTTTTTTTTTATTTGGAATTATATAAGAGGGGTTTTCTTTTTTTCGTAATGTCCCCGAGTAAAACAAATTTAGCTTTCCTAGTTCATGGACCAGCTTAACTGAACAGAACCAGAGGAGAATCAGCAATAATATTAAATATTATGTAAAATTTACTATATAATATTTAATGTTATAGAATATTATTAAAAAATAGAACAGAAGACAAACTCCAAAACATAAAAATAAAAAATATTAAGAAAAAAAGTTATAACGTAAATGGTATTGTTTGGGACAAATTTGACCCAAAACCTATATTTTATTTACTTGCACTGCTCAAGAACTGTATGGTTGGGATTCACTGCACGAACAACGCCAAAATCCCTGAAGAAGTGATTTAAAAACTGACCAATGGCAACTTTAACTATTCAATAAAAACTGCAATGCGGAATATTTTATACAGGAGCAGTTTCCCATTGCAACAATTCTAAAAATGCAGCATCCTTAAGAGCAGGTTTCATCCTTTTTTTATTCTGTTTCTTTTTCACTACTTCAACAACTAGAAGCGCTGCTGCATAGGGAAGGATACAAAAAAGATAAACTACAAATAAATAAAACTTCAGGAGGGTTTCTGTTTTGTATTCTTTAGTTCTTCTCGTATTTTTTTGTTTTGTAAGAATTCGAATGCCGGCTAACGGAAAGAGAAGTGGGGTTAGCTCTGGGCGACAGTTCTCCACGTAGCGGCAATGACACCTTCAACATATTCTTTTTGATTAATCCATGGCTCAACGCGACCGACGCAGCCATTTATCTGGCATGATTAAGTGCTATCGCTGCTTGTTTTTTTTTCTTGTATCATTTCTTATTTTATTTTTGAACCTCACTGTCCAGGATGCAGACCTCTCAACCAATCGTTCAGTTTCTTTTTCTTTTTTTTTTAAATTTAATTCGTTCTCTTAGCTTGTACTTTTTATTTCATTCTCACTTCTCACTGTAGATCCTACTAGAGGTCCTACTGCTTGGAAATCAAGAAGGAAGACAAAGCAGCCCTTTTATCCTTTTAAAAAAACCTCCTTCTTATCTTTCTCACTCACTCATATTATCTTTTTTTTTTTTCATAAACATAACGGAATCCCATACTATTACTCGGCACAGATTTAGGTTCGTTCTGTTTTGGAGACGCGTACAGTGCTAGCCGAATAGAGTCCTAGCCAAGTTAGTAATGACCGGTGCATGACTCTCAGATCAATCAGCAGTTATTCATTTTTCTTCACCATCATCCATCATTTTACGCTTAAAGCCGTAATTATTATCTTATTAAAAATAAAAAAGATCCCGTCTCTTCTAACAACACTATCAACATCTCAGCTTCAAAATGAGTTGTCTTGGATCTTCTTTTTTTAGATCTTTCAATATTTTTTTTTTAATTCTTATTTTAATAACTAGGATGTGGAACCTAAATAAATAATTTAAAGATGCATGAAATGAACAGTAATTTGAACAATTAGCTTTTAAATTACTAATTACTTGGTATGGCAAAGGTTTTTTTTAATTTTCTATTGATAAATTCTGTCTCATTAAAACTGTCCGGTAGGACAGTTGTATAAGGGTTGATCGTCAACAACTGCACGGAAAAGCGTAACGTTGAAAAACACCCAACTTTGACAATTTTTTTCTCTTTTTCTATAAAAGATAAAATTCCCAAATTTACTTTAAAATAAAGGGCAAACCCTCCTTTATAACTGTAATTTTCTTGCAACAACCCAGATCCAATAGGTTTCGAGAAAAAAGTTGCCGAAAATGAGCAAAAACCGCTTTTTTCAAAAAATGTTCTTGTTCTTCTTGTTGTTGTTACCTTTTTTGTAAACTGCGAGAACCAATTTTCATGAATGAGGTGTCATTCGATTCGGAATTTTTTGTAGATGTGCCTTTTGGGGGTCTCGACGCTGTACATCGAATAGGAGAGGAGTTAGCCCCCTTTATGTAAGGCCCCCTCCAAAATTATTATTACTAATTACTCTGTATATCTTGGCCCGAATTTGATAAAATTTGGTAGGATGATAGGGTTAGGGCTCCCCTACGTAACATTAAAGCGGCGATCAGCTCTCACACTTGTTAAGGGAAAGTAAAGCAATCGTCCAAATTATCGACACGTGAACCGATTTTCATGAATTATATTAGAGAAGTCTGTATGGTAAATTTATTAATCCAAATAAGAAGGAGTTTATTGAAGATTTAAGCACAACAGCTATCCTCAAATTATGATTGTGATCTTTAATGATCTTTAGTTAATCTTTAACTTCAATTTATATTGTAATCAAAAATCTAAGGCCAAAGCAAAATAGGTGACAAAGAGATGGACCACATTTTAAGACCAATTAAATTTCTTTGAACATTTTGTGAAATGATTATTTATAAGAAATGCACGCTGCTGAAGGCTCTGGTTCAAAGATTTGTACAAAAGTTATTAAAACTGTTCGATAGGACAGTTGTATGAGGGGTTTGATCGTCAAAAAAAAACTGCACGGCAGAGTGTAACGTTTAAAAACACCCAAATTTGCCTATTTTTTTATCTTTTTCAGTAAAAGATAAAATTCCCAAATTTTCTTTATAATATAGGGCAAATCCTCCTTTTTCAACTATAATTTTTTGGAACTACATTGATCAAATAGATTTTGTGAAAATTCCTGTTCTATGCAAACAGTTAAGTTTCCTCTTGAATTCCAGAATCTTTTACACTATTGGTTCTTGGCGTTTTATTTTAACTTCTCATGAGTATTTTTGGGGTGGTTGATACAACAGACTGTGGTTATCATGAGGTGAGATGGGTAACAATGTAGTAATGACTGAAGCTGACCTTCTCCGAAGAGATAAAGCCTCAGATTAAAGATCTCTTTTCTCCTCTCTGAAGATCTCTTCACACAACTAAAAAGACAAACTATAAGGAAGTGGTGCCTTCAATTGTGAAAATACTTTCCTCAAACCGTTCTTAATTCTTCAGTAACAATTAACTTGCAATGCAAACAGTTGCCGGAAGCAATGAGAACCCTGTTGAATTATAACCTACCGTCATAGCACATGTTCTATTAAGTCTTCTAGCAACTATTTCGGTCCCTAGAGATCGCTAAACTTTTCTCATCAACTATTTTCTATTTCAACAGCTAGATGAAACTATTCAGTACAGTCGGCGAAAAAAATGAGTGAAAGTAAAAGTGTTTGGTTTCCTGAACGTTCAATTTTATTCCGCACTGAGGTTTTTTTTTGGCGCATCAACAGCTGAGGTCATTAGCGCCCGGAGCTTTTTCCAGTGCACTGCCGGCCTCCGGACAGTGTTCTCTCGTTACAGACAACACTGTCCATCACCGGACAGTGAGCTGTAAGAAGCTCCTAGGAAGAGAAAATCTGACCTGTTATCACCAAAAAAACGCTTCTTATGCATTTTAAAACGACGTCATTCAAATTTTTACGATTAAAAGTTTATATTTGCTTCATTCGTTCAACGATTTTGTAGAAACCCTATTAATGTGGACTATTTCTAAAATCGTATATTATTTTGTCTAAAAAAAACAATTTACTAAGAGAAATGAGAAAAGTTTGTTATTCTTGAATTTAAATATTAATGCAGATGGAATCGTGCTAACATTTTCTCCACTACTGTATAAACTAGTTCGAAACTCTTTATTTGTTATAATAATTATTTTATATACTATAGAATAGTAATGTAAATTACTAATTTTACATTATCTGCTTGTATTGATTACACTTTAATGGCGTCTACATTTACTGGTCTTGTGATTGGTACGATGATGGAGTTGGCATGTCGATGGTAGTAAAGGATTTAGTCTCTTTTTAAACAACTAGAGAATGTTAACCGAGAACTAGGTGACATTTTATTCCTATCCAACAAGAGTCTGGTCTGGAATTTTGCCAAATCAACTTGGTTACATTTACTGCAGAACTTTGAACTGGTTTTGTTCAGAACTTTTTAAGGAAAAAGTCTTCTAAATTTAATTTCAAATTATATATATATATATTTAAAAGCAAATGAATTTATAATGTCACTTGGAAATTAGACCCTCTTAAAATGATAATGCGGCCCATTCTCTTCAAACAAAATTTCCGCCAACTGCATTCCATTCACCAAGGAAGTCCAGAAGTTGTAATTTCCTGACTACAAGATCGATCAAAATGTCTATGGTATTTGGGAAAAACGTTTTACTATGATTGTTTTTTATGGAATAGGGTTTCGGTCATTCGACATTCTACAAGTTTAGAGCTATTAAACATTCTTGAGATTTTAGTGTAACTAACGGTCTTCTGGGTAAATATAATTAGAGCGGCAGAATTGTTGGTTGTAAAGATTGAGACTTATTAATTAGATCTAAGTTTTTTTTTTTTTTTTTGCCAGGAATGAGTTGGTCATTAAACGCAAGAGTTGGCTGATAGCTTATCTTATGTGGAAAATCATGACAAATAAATGTAATTGTGAAAAGTTTTAGATGATTATAATCTTCTTTTAGCGAGCTGAGATATCATTCCAGACCGACATGAGTATTTAAGTTATATTCGTGGAATTGATTACAATGTTAGCGAATTTTGGAGGAAATACAAAGGAACGTGGAAGTTTAGATGAGAATCAAAATTGGCACAGTCTGCTATGTTATGGAGGAGTTTGAAAAAGAAAAATACATCAGTCAAGAAGAAAATTTGAGAAATTAAGGGATAAAAAGAAGTCAAAATTCCTCTGTTCTAAATAAATTTATAGTAAGATGTTCGTCCTATATTTAATATTTGAGGTGCTAAATTTGAATTCAATCACGCGCCGAACATTCCTTTAAACTGTAAGGCTGCAAGAGCCGTTCTTTAAATGATATCTTAGTTTAAAGAGAAAGCTCTAGAAACTCTTAAGATTTAGAGTCCAGCATGTTAAACAAGTTCTTGTTGATGTGGTCAAAGCGGCACTTAAAAATCAGAAGAAAATGCATAAGGACAACGTGTTAAATATTTGCATGAACATGGATTGATTCATGGAAAGCTGAAATTAATTGGACCAGTTGGAATCCAGTCGCAATGGTCTTATAGAATCTATCATTTGTTTTAAATCATTTTTCAGTCTCAATCATTTGTTTTAAATCATTTTTTAGTCGCAATCATTTGTTTTAAATCATTTTTCAGTCTCAATCATTTCTTTTAAATCATTTTTCAGTTTATAAAATTTTCACTTATCTATCTATTTACTAATCAGTGCGTCAGTACAATAAGACCTGGACTTCCTCAATAAGTTTATCGTACTCTTGACGATCTTCGGCCTTCTTCTTTCACCAGTTCGGCGTCAGTCTTTCTCTACATTGTCCAACTACTTAAGCCTTATCCTTAATCCTGCTGGCTATCCATGCAAACTTTTTTTTTCTCCGAAGCCCACTCTGAGCCATACTCTACCCACGACCTAACTACCTCAATCTTTCTCCCATTTTTATGAGCAACTGAATCCGGCTCACCAAATACCTGTTTCAATTCCTCAATGTTTCTACCATCCATTTACACTTCTAGAGCCAAATATTTTTCTCAGAACTTTTCTTTCCCAAATAACCTAGAGATTCATTTCAAATTCTTTGCTCAACACTCCTGGCTCCGCTTAGCGTAAGTGGTTGTTGCCTTAATAACAGTATTTCACCTTACAAGATAAGTTCTTGTACAGCGAACAGATATCTATTCTCTACCGCTGTTCTTGTCTTTATTTCTGCAATTATATCGTTCTTATTAGAATCCTAAGTACTAAGAACACTAAGAACTGGAATCGCGCTCGTCTCTGTGTTCTTGTCGTGCGGATATATTTGCTCTTGAACTCATTAATTTCCAGACAACGTTCTTCTGCTGGTTTCCCCCAGTGCAGTTTTTGATCTTGCAAAAATCAATTCGTGGTCCATGTATATAAGTTAGATAGTTATATAGATCGTACTACCGGGATTTGTGTCTGAACCGCTCTTTTATAACAGAGATTAAAATTTACACACTTAAGATAAAATTAATTCCTTTATTATTTAATTTTACAAACAACAAATTTTTGAACTGAAAATTTAAACAGATGGTTTTCCATTTTGTAAAGATTGTCCGATAGATTCTGCAAAGATACCGAACTGTTTTTTTTTTTTTTAATTTGTCATTTTCAATTTTGCTAAATCAAAATTAAATCACAGAAAATATTCTGTATAAAACTGTGAATCTACAGCAAACAGAGAAGTTGTTCTAAATATTTTTCCTTTATTTATTTTTTATAAAGTTATCACTCGGCCACCGCATGACTAACAATGCTCCAATAATAGAACGACAAGTGAACTTTCAGAAAAAAGAATCTTCGATTTGTGGACAAGAAGATACAATGTCTTGTTGACATTTTAAATATCGTTTGAAGCAAAACAAAAAAAGATAATACATAATTTATTAACTTAAAACTGAAGCAGGTTTTTTATTTAATACTTTCGGCATGTTTTAGGTACTCTAGAAAGAGAAACATCTAAATTGTAGAAAGAGTTTAAACATGGCGCTACAGAAGCGGAATTCCCGTTTTGTAGCACTTATATCCTCTCTCACAGAACTCCTCCATAAGCGAAGATAGAAAATAGATTGGTTAACATCGGTAATCAATCTACACCACTCTAAGCATACTTCGAGCTTATAAAACATTAAAAAGTTAGGTCTGTAAATGTCTAGGATACTAAAGCCTCTGTAAACGGATCAAAGGCATGCGATCCATCTGGGGTATTGGGCAGGAGATATTAAATGTGAATGAAGTTGGATATTATTACAAACATAACAGAAAGAGAGCAAAGGGAATGAATTAGCCAAGTGGTTAGCGTGACTGGAATCCAAAACGGTGAACCCATGTTCGAATCCAGCTTACCGGCTATTAGATTTTTCTGTAAAAAAGAAAACACTGTCCGGAGACCAGTAATGCCCCCGGGTGCCAATGAACTTAGGAGGGTGGCAAGCCTTAAATTTAAACAAACTAGGTCAGGGAATCAGAACCACCAAAGGCGGATGTTATCCTCTGTTCAAGAATAAAGGAAGTCTTAGAGGCGGCTTTTTAGATTGACAGTGTACGGAGTGGGTGCCTGATGATGCTTGCATGATCAAGAATGGAGGAACATCTGCTCTATTCGTCGGCCCAAGACCTAGCCTTAGACACCTTCCTAACGGTTTTTAATCCAAAACCTTTGGAGGAAGCATGAGCAGACGTGGAAGGCCAGTTCTATTACCAAACACAGAAGTTGGACTAGCTCTGCCCTCGTAAAAAAGGTCTTTCTCCCATCTCGTCCAAGAAGAGATGACAGGGAATAACACTGTATGATATAGTTAACTGGAGATCCCCTTAACACTTAATAATTTAAAAGATTGTAAAGTATACTTATATTTCTTTACCAATTACAATATTTTTCGGGGTCTCAAGTTAGCAATGGTAATGTTAGCATAAAACGTCATTGTAGCTGTTCAAAAGAGTAGGACTTCAACAGAAATTGAACAAATTGAAGTGGCCAAGGCATAGAAATTCTTTGATCCAGTTAGTTATTCATCATCAAGAACATCAGAGACATTTCTGGAAGGCAATCTGACACATCAAATATGATGAAAAGAGATACTATTGAACGCATATTTTACGAGTATTTCAGGACACAAAAATATTCATAATTTCTCTGAACCTCAAAAGAGCAGTTAATTAACAAGTAATTACCATCAATAATCAGTGATACGAAAGTTTAGCCAACCTTGTTTTGTATTCCATCATTGGCAGCTTATTTCACTTCGAAAATGAGGTTTTCTTAAATCTTCGCAAAAGATTACCAAGAGATTGGTTCCAAGTCAAAGTAAGAATACATATGAGATCATTTAATGTGCAGGAAAAAATAGAATACATATTTTATATTATGCTTTAGGTCATCATAACCAGTAATTAAAGAAATAAAAAAATGCCAGAAAAGAACGTCCATATGATTAGAGTACTATAAAATATTAGAAGGTTAAAGTATAGTTATAATAATCATATTAATATTAGATAAATATCTTGAATTATAACTTTTAATGCAGACAATAATACAAATGATTAATGCAATGAAATCAGGCTTTTATTATTATTATATTTATTAAAATATTTTATGATTTCTGAGATAATACGACAAAAGTATATTTGGCCATTTCAAGGTAATTTAATTGTATCCGTTTAGAATTTTATTTAGAGTTAGATTTTACAGATAAAAAAAAATGAGAAAATTAAGTCAAGTGCACGATCAAAGGAATTATATAAAATGCAACAAACTGAAATAGTTTGTTTGTTAGAACAAGATGAATAGAATTCCCGTGATTATGGAGGCGTTTGGTGGTTTTGTGAAAAGATCGTTTTCGCGCTCTTTCAACCATAAACCAGATAATAAAATTTGATTCTAATGCACTTTCTACAGTCTCGTTTCTTCTGCATAAATGTCATCTAAAGTTAAGCGCATGAATATGTAAAATAAAACTCTGGTCACTTCAGTTATAGTGCATCAACTCCTACAATAATTCAAGCTATAATCCTTTAAAGGTAATTTACTGAGTCTGCTGCAGCGGTTTTCATGTGTTATTGACTTGTTTCATTTTTAATTCCAAGCAGCGGCTCCTCCATTAGATTTAGCATTTTCCCATTCTCAAACCTACTCTTGGGTGATTCCTCAGGATGAAGATGTTGAATGTTTAAATTAGGACATCAAGAAACGGAAGGAAGCCAAGTTCTCTACAATGAATGCGTGCTTATTTTTAACGCTACACAACAGTTTTGTTATCTCTGGGTTTTTCGCTTACAGCCAATAACTAGAATTTATCTAGCGCGATTTTGCATCGATATCTTCAAAATTAAAGATGCTAGGCCATTTCAAAATCTGGTATTTTCAATCATATTTCAATTTTTTAACTTGTTATCAAAGAGAAAGAAGAGCACGCGATAGGTCATTTTTATGTATTTTTTCATCCCCTTTCTACTAAAAATATTGCCAAGGCAGTAAAGCTAGTATTTTTCTTAAAATCGGGAAATAAGTTGTTTTCCGAGTGATTTTTCTGAGAAAAATCAAACGTTAAGAGCTTTAGATGTTCTCAAGCATACACAAAATGGCTAAAAATTAATTTTACATCTGTTACAAACAAGAAGGTTTAATAATTATTTGGTAATTTTGGGAGAGTTGCGTTTAATTACCAACAAAAATTGGAAACCTCCTGCCACATATTTAAGTGATCAATATCTTTCATGTAAAGGATCAAACTTATTCCTTAATTCATCAAATAATGCACTTTACCCAACTTGTGAAGCATGTACTGTGCCGTCAAAGGTGCCTCCTCAGATACAGAGACCAGTTGATAACTTCCTGGCTAACCTGGCTTGCGAGTCTGAGGAGGCACCTTTGAAGGCACAGTACACGCTTCGGTGACGGGCAACAAATTTTTCCTCTACCATTTTTTGCTCAGATCAACCGTTTAAGCATGAAATACATTTGAGCCGTCTTAAAATGAACACCCTACCCTGTATATGATTAAAATAATTTATTTAGAGCAAATTTTGAAACTACCTAAATGGGTTGTACTCTTTTTACAATCAGCAAATGTATTTGATTTTCTTTCTCTTGACTAAACGCGTGTCAAAACTTTGTCTGAATCACGAAACCTAACCAATAAACAAATTCTAATAATAATTCAACAAAATTACTGACAAAATCTTCTATGAACAGATTTATGAAGATGAAGATTAAAAAATACTGTGGAAGGTACAATTACACAAAGCAAACCATCAGTTTTAACCTTGAAAGATGGGAAGATTCTACTGCTGCCATGGTGGTCCAGCCATTTTTGGTATAACTAATTATAAAAAAAACAAATCCAAGACTTTATTTTTATGAGCTTACATAAAATTAATAAAAATTCACTAATTTATTGGCTTTAATTACCAGTAAGAAATTAAAAGAGATTTTAATTGATACCAACAAATATAAAATAACTTCGATGTAGGGCAGCCATTTTGAGAGTAACTGACTCGTACTTCTGTTGTGTGATAATAACCAGGATGTGGTCAGTAAAATTCCAAAATTTGATGGAAATTCGGCGGGCGCTTGTTCCTACTTTTTTTTTTTGAGTAAATTTTGTGGTATTTACTCATTAAAAAATGACAATTATGAAAACCAAAACAAACAATAAATCATGGGTTTAAACCTTAGAATTCCAATGAATACGACCGCTTTAAACTCTGATACGATCGCACTGCCCTCTTAAGAAAGAGAGAGAGCATAAAAATGCTTATCTAACGCCATAAATTCTAAATAAATAGATTTAATTTATAACAGTTTTATTTTTTTTAAATCTTTTTCTTTTCTTGTGGCTACGAACAGATTAAGTTACAGTTAACTGATAGCGTTACTTCTGTAATCATTAAACGCACACAAATGGTAAAGAAGATTTCTTTTTTTATCACAATTTAGCCATCTAAGTTGACCAATAAATGTGGCTGCCCACTATATAGTAGCCGGTTCACACAGATCCAGTGTTAATTTTTTCACTATTGATTTTTATCGATATAATGATGAATCGGTTTTTATCGATGTAATAGCTTTGATTTAATGGACAACAGTTATTTGGTTTCTTCTATCTTTTTTTTCTTCTTTACACACTTGCGTGAGATAAGATTTAGAGTCATTCATTCAGCCTCTCAGGAGCACTTCTTTGAATTTTGTGGCGCAGTCTCTGAACTTGCGAGACTTTTTTTTTTTGAAGCTGATCATTTTTTCTTTTTTTGCTCGGCCGGTAGTTGTAAATAATCTAGATCATTCATAATCATTTTCTTACAATCGCATTAACAGGTGATTTAACAACCTTGTTCTATTTTTAAAATGACTAAGGGCCAATCATGTTACACGATTTTAAGTAGCGTGGCTAAACTTTTTCTATCTGGGAAGTCAGCAAGTTTGGTGTAAAACTTCAATTTTATACCCACAAAACTAAGTATTTCTAGTAAACTCCTCGGAATATATCGGCCTTATCTGCGTCAAGTTCATGAAATAAAGGACATGAGAACGTTTTAGAGAGATTACGAGTAGCCATTTTAGTTTATGTAATCCAAAAAAAATATACAATAATTCGGGTAGAATAATTTTCATTTCCCACCTGACTAAAAATCACACGTTAATTAATTTTGAATCTCACACTGATTAAACAAAAATTCAGTGATACAGGCAGTGATGTACAGTGATTGCCTGCAATTCTGAAGAGCCGATTGGCTAACACTCGGATTCTCAAAGCTATCAAACAGTAATCCACAACTGTAGCGGACTAGTTCGCAAATGCAGAAGGCTGTGAAAAACGGCAGCATTGTGTCAGAAGTCTAGAACTATTCAGTATTCTTTATATTAATGTTTAATTTTTCTTACCACAAAGCTTTTTTGTGATAAATATAGTTTGGTTTTTACAAAAGACTAATAAAAACTGTGTTTTCTTTCAAAAAATATTTTGGGTAGACTCATTCTTGGAGTATAGAGCGAAGCTACGCTGCCAGTAAAAACATTTCGGTTCAACTAACTACGAGGGTCGTTTGAAAAGTCCGTGCAAAGTCAGAGAGATAGCACCATTGGCGCGTATCGAGGTTATGTTTAGTTAGTAGCATCTCTTGGAAGAACACACACCAAGTTTCAGCCAGATCGGTCTATTTCTTTGTGTTTGGCATTCGTTTGAATCGAGGAAGTCGAGTGATTTTCAAAAAATGGACCAAAAAGAATTTCGTGTGTTGATTAAACACTACTTTATGAAAGGCAAAACGCCTCAGGAGACTAAAGAGAAGCTTGATAAACATTATGGTGACTCTGCACCTTAGATTAGAACAGTTTATAAGTGGTTTCAAAATTTTCGGAGTGGCCATATGGGCACAAGCTGAACGTTCTGGACGCCCTGTTGAGGTTACTACTCCAGAAATCATTGATAAAATCCATGATATGGTGATGGATGACAGAAGAGTGAAGGTGCGTGAGATTGCTAGTGCTGTGGGCATCTCGAATGAACGGGTACATAATATTTTGCATCAACATTTGGACATGACAAAGCTATCCGCAAGATGGGTGCCGCGATTGCTCACGCTTGACCAAAAACGAAATCGTGTGAAGTGTTGCAAGGATGGTTTGCAGCTATTCCAGAAGAATCCGCAGGACTTTAAGCGTCGTTTCGTCACTGTGGATGAAACATGGATACATCACTACACTCCTGAGACCAAAGAACAATCTAAACAATGGGTTACCAAGGGGGAATCTGCGCGAAAAAAGGCGAAGACCGTTCCATCGGCTGGAAAGATTATGGCGACTGTCTTTTGGGATTCGCAAGGAATAATCCTCATCGACTATCTGGAAGAGGGTAAAACTATTACAGGTGCATATTATTCATCGTTATTGGACCGTTTGAAAACCGAGCTGCAAGAAAAACGCCCACGATTGGCCCACAAAAAAAGTCCTTTTCCATCACGACAACGCACCAGCTCACACCTCAGCAGTTGTGGTCGCAAAATTAATGAAAATAGGGTTCCAACTCGTTTCACATCCCCCCTATTCTCCAGACTTGGCTCACTCGGACTACTATTTGTTCCCCAATATGAAGAAATGGCTGGCGGGAAAAAGATTTTATTCAAACGAGGAGGTGATTGCAGAAACGAATGGCTATTTTTCAGACTTGGACAAATCCTATTATTCGGAAGGGATCAACAAACTAGAGCAGCGTTGGACGAAGTGTATAAGCCTAAAAGGAGACTATGTTAAAAAATAAAAAAGGTTTACCCCAAAAAATTAAGTAGTTTTTATTTTTGCACGGACTTTTCAAACGACCCTCGTACTTAATAACCTTTTTAGAGTTCAATAATGTTTCGTTTATAAAAAGGTGTAACTTATTTGAATAAATCAGTCTTAAAAATGAATTAAATAATTGAACTTAATATAAATCTAATATACTTACAAAGTAAAATGGAGAATAGTTTGGGAATAAGTAAATAACCAACCTGGAAAACAAAAATGAAATTCTTTAATACCCAAATTAATTTATTAAATAAATATCTTTTAAATTAATTTACTAAGTGATTGGTACACCAAATTAACCATTAAGAGAACATAGTTCTAATGTTTCCTAGAAAGAATTTTCAACTGCCTCACCATCTGCGAATAGCGTTGAACGGGGACTATGAAAATTCAACAATAAAGGATATTTAAGAAAATAAAGAACCTAAAAACAGCGAAAGATAAATAAAATTATCGAAGAAAAGATGAAGAAGCGTCGCTTTTGAAACAAGAAATATTAAAATTGTGAAACTAAATGCGAAACAAGATTAAGTATGTGTTTAGTACGAGATAAACAAACAAAGTGCAATAAAAAAAACTGAACTAGAATACAGAATAAGCATAAAGAAGTACAGTTCATTAACCAAAATGTAAAGTAGTTAAAAGAGAATTTGGTTTCATAAAATGTATTCAGTCAGAAGCTTTTAGTTAGTAATAAATATTACATCCCATTTTGTTGTTACGGAATTCTTTGTTTATACCCTTCGGCTTTAGAAAATAATTCCTTAAGTTATGTAGAGCAATAATTCTGAATGTTCCCCTAGTGACTGTAGGGGCCCGCGTGTGGCGAGGAGCAGGCCGTCTTAAGTTCCCCCTTTATGTATTTTCAACCATAGAACTTGCAGTCCATAAAATAGATTCCTTCTACAAAAGGAGCGCAAATCGAGTTTCGTAAACATTCCGATGTCTATAATAACTTTGGTAATGCATTTTTTGTTATTTTAATTTAATTTTTACGCGCAGAGATCTTTATGTATTGAAAATGATAAATTCAACATCTTTATGGTAACAAAAAATTTAAAAAAAAAAATCTTTAAATACTCGTATATCTGCCAGAGTTGGGAGAATGCATTCTTAGCTTCTAGCATATGAATTTCTAGATTAGATTTCTGGAAGTATACTTGAACGACTTTAAATTCTAAAACTGTAGAAAAGGTAATGAGTTTAAAGCAAAAAGCATAATAACCTTGTCTTTCACGAATCATTTCTTGGACTTAGCTGCATATTAGTACGCTCCTTCAAAGCCCATAAAGACCAGCTTCGCTTAACACTGTCTGGCCAAGTTTATTTACAAGACTTTGCGTCCATAGTCCCAGTTGTTCAAGCCGCAGGTATATTTGCTCTTTATGCGGCCAAAGTTTGAGGTTTTTTTTTAAATATAAGACACCAGAAAAGTTGACAGTGATTTTTTTTTTAATTAAGAAATTATGTTCTTTGCCTTCGATTGCCCCAAAATGTATGCAGTTTACTGAGACTCATATCAACTTAATGGTATTTTTTTTTGCTTTTAACACTAATGCTGCATTTCAAGTGTTGTCTTAGGATTTTGGGGCTTCTCGCTCCTTGAACTCCAAGAGTTCTTGCCTAGTAAACTCCTCTCCTCGAAATATATCGCACTTATCTGCGACAAGTTTATAAAATTCGAGCAGACAATTTAGTTTATGTAATCAAAATCCAAAAAGTTTGTTGAATCACAGTTCTTGCTTTGAAAGTAAGAAGAAGTAATGAATCCTGGATTGAGCACTGGAATAGTTTGACACACAAACACTCCTATCCCTTAGATTCGACTTTTGACGACCTACATCTTTGGAAGGAACCAATTAGGAACCAAAACTAGATGAACTTAAACTGGGCACTTCGGCTAGAGCTGAGGCTCAGTCTATAACAAATTCCACGAGATTAACTTTCTACAAAACAGTCAGATACAAGCTTTATATTATCTTTTATTAGCCATCTACCTCCATTAGGTTTAAGAAATTTCAAGAAGAAGAAGCTGAAGTCGAAGAACAAGAACTAGAATATTTTATGAAAATGCCGTTTTTTTTTTCAATTTTCGGCCACATTTTTCTCGAAATTTTCTTAGATCTAATGATCTAGAGCAGTGGTGGGCAAACTTTTTTAATGGGGGGCCACAAAGTTTAAGAAATTCTAGAGGAGGGCCAGAATTATAGAAAAAATGCATTTTGTGTCAAAGCTTTTAATCATAATATTATAAAAACATTACAGCATTACACACTTGTGTAACTACGCGGCTAGTTTAGCTTCACCTAAAGGTTATGCATCTATTATTTTACTAAGTAGAATGTACTTTATACTTCTCGACCGTCAAAACGTAATTATAGCGGGCCATATACTATCCATGTCGATGGACCCTCGGCGGGCCGGATTAAATACTTTCGCGGGCCGGAGTTGGCCCGCGGGCCGTACTTTGCCCATCACTGATCTAGGTTGTTGCCAAAAAAGAACACAGTTATAAAGGATTTCCCCTATATTTTAAAGAAAGTTTGAGAATTTTATCTTTTATAGAAAAAGAGAAAAAAATTGTCAAATTTGGGTGTTTTTCAACATTACACTCTGCCGTGCAGTTTTTGACGATCAACCCTTACACAACTGTCGTACCAGACAGTTTTAATTTATAAAGAGTGTTGGATTACTCTAGCTGAATTTTACGTCCTGTGAGTTGAAGGACGAGGGCTGAAGGAAATGACCTTTATGTAACCTCAATGCTAGGGAGGATATTGTTCATTGCCTGGCAATTTTTCCAATTCTAGCGGAATTACCGGCACGTCTACTCCTCATAGCCTACTTAATTCTTCGCACAACGAAGAGTTTATTGATTTTATACGCTTTACAAAGCAGTATCGGTTCTAATTATTGGCAGAGTCCAATTATTGAAATGGTAATAATTTCTTAATTTGATTCAATAATTGGTTTAAATTACCATATTATTTTCTTTGATTAAAATTGTGCTTACAATTTTGTATGTTTTCAGTTCTTAGTTCCTTTTGTTTTTACGCGTCTACCTAATTTCTAATTTGTATTCTCTAATTTTTGCATTTTATTACTTAATTCTTATTTATTTTTGTTTAAATATATTACCATAAACTGGTTTTTTATTCATGGATCTTTTTCATTCAAGCTAAATTAAAAAAGTAGACAAAAAAGAATATTAATTACTTTATTTATATGCATCTCATTATCAGTTCTGTTTATACTGTCTTTACATCTTCCACAGTGTGTTCCTAAACCGCACCGACATCTCACTTATTTATTTTCAAAATGTTTTACGTCTTTTCTGAAAATTAAATATTACTATTATAAATGTAGCAAGCCTTGACACTATAAAGCAGGGCGATTTCCATGTAATCAAAGGCGATCCATGTTTCTATTTCCGCTAAGAATTAGAACAGCATATCCGGTCCTCTTAACTGCCCATTTAAACTTCTCATCTGCATAGAGAACGTAGCGGAGGTTGTCGCCATTCATTTCTAAAAGGTACATAAATCTTAAGCTACTAGGTGACCTTTTTCTGTTCATCAATCACGCTTAGGCTACCGCAGCTATTCATAGATAAAAGATATATTTCAAATAAAAGCTGAACTGTTCCAAATAAAATGCTCTATTCCAACATCGTGGTTATCGGCAAGTACGGGCTAGTTTGTGGTTCAAATCAATTCAAATTGATTCTTGTGAAACCAAACTAAAGTTTTTGAAGTCAAACGTGGGCTTTAAGATAATTGCGCTAGCTCACTTCGTGAAATTGCCTTTAATGCTAGACTTTGCCTCTAAGGAGTGACTCTATCACGAGAAAGAAGATTCAAGTTATAGGTGAGGCACAATCCGGAAGAGTAAATAAGTATCGTTATTATTAATATACTAATGTATAGTTACATCTTTGAATCTCTACTTTTCTGCACAAAACCTCTGATTCAAAATCTTGCCTCTACCAAAGTTTCCAGATTGTCCAACACGTCGATTGCAATGCCGATAGCCTCGTGACCATCTACAAGAGAGTTGCTAACGGGCAGCTTCTCGACTCCAGCTGATCTAGTTAAGAAGACCTCTTGCGTTATACTTACTGATTACATTTTCTGTAGATTCTGTGAATGGAAAATAAATGAAACCAAAAAAATAATGTGTAATTAATGTGTAATGTGTAAAGCTAATATGTATTGTGGTACAGGGTTCGATTCCCCAGTCTTAGGCCTTGGATTTATTTAATGGTTAATACAAGAAATTTACAGTCAAGTATGTTTGCTAGTTGCCTCCGTCCACTATACCTAATTGATAGTTGGACCCGCCTGAAAAAATAGGCATTTACTTTACTACGTATGTACAAACGGTTAAATTTAGATTCCATGGGTGTTAGTCCAGAAGGCTGTGCCCTCTAACGCGATCCAGACATCCAAAATAGTCCACCAGCCCTGTCTATTCACACCTAGAAGTGTTCTCAGACGTTTTTGGGTAAAACATGATACTGTTAGATTTCCTTCTACAACGAACCAAATCCTGCGAACTAGCAATCCAACTGGTTTCTTTATACAATGAATGAAAGAGATCGTTTTACAACCTGTTAGCGTTTACAAGCACAGCCTAGTTGACTGGGAAAACGAGAATCTCGTTAACTTTAAAACCACTTTTCAGATACGAGCTAATAGAGATGGTTTAAACAGAAAGAAACTAGATTTTTTGAATAACTATGTTATGAAAATATACAATAAAAAAAGTTAAAAGGGGGGAAAAATTAGATTTTAATTGTGAAAGCCATCAAAAAGGTTAAGTAAGAGCCTTGGACGTGATGAAAGAGGCGGTAGCCGGGTGCCTTAAGGCAAACCAATTTTATATGTCTGCCTAGTTTGATATGGGAGAACCTCTTTCATCTAAATTTAAAAACTTTCTTATTCAATGCCAGAAATTATATTTATATCTAAAGTATATTTCTTTATATCAATTTCGTCTCCATCTATTTAAGTATGAACATTAATGGCGCGGTACACTTTCTTGGACTTGTTATTTTACCATTATTGGTCTCGGCCATCATAATGGGCAGTCTCCCTCTCCCTTAGTGGTTAAATATACCGTTAGATGTCAAATATTTTTGTTCTAGATAACGAGCTTACTAAGGCAGTATTATTTTCTGTACAATCAAACTTTAAATATATAACATTAAAAGTTATGCAGTTTGGTGAAATCAAAAAAGAACGAACAAAAAATGAGGCCTGTACACTCTCATGACTTCCTTTTACTATTATACTCAAGGTTAAATAAACTCTCAAATTTCCTTCAGACTCAGAACATTTGAGATACATGTTTACAAACAATTTCGTAAAAATTTTCACTACCTAAAATGTAACCTCTGAAACGATTTTATTTTATTTTATAAAAAGATGCTAAAAAGTACGATAAAAGCACTGAATCTATGTGTACAGAATTGTAGACAGGAATCCAAGGAGCTAATCCATTTTCGAGATAATCTCAAAAATGTGAACAATCCACTAAGTAGCAAGTTACATCCGGTTACTTTAAACTTGATTTTAGCAGCATTTTAAATCGAAATTAGTGATTAACGTAGTACATTGTTTAAAAATGGCACATTAGAGGCAATCTACTTCAAGATCATAGCTGCATCCTTACTTATACTTAGAATACCTTACATACTTACTTCTTTTTTAAAAGAATTTTATTAAATTCTTCGCGCAATAGCTGTTATTTCGGTGGCAATCAAAGTCCTAATACTTCTTGAATTAACACTGCATTGCCAATGCTCGAACTTAGTCTAGTTATTGCCAATGTGGAGTCATATTGACTCCATAATTTATTTTTATTTTTTTTTTTTACATGATTTCAATTTTAATAATAAAATTTGCATTAAAGGATGAGAAAGAATAGGAATTAAGAACGATAAAACAAATTTTGTCCACAAATCGGCTTTAACATTTCACGCAGAAGGAATTAACTTCAACTTAGGATCGCAGTAATTTCAGTATTCTCTAGAACCCTGATTGTCTGCCTTCTGATCAGGGGCTTTTTCATTTTTTTAAACTTACATTCACTATTTTTTCAATTACTGTGCGCTGTTGACACGGATCGGAAATTACCCAATTCGCTGCAAGTTTTTGCTGCAATTCGGATAGAAAACCAATTCTAGAAAGAGGTTTTTTTACGTGCCTTGATACTTTCTATGAAAATTATGTAAATTTATCAAATAAGCATTTAGGCAATAATCTGGAGTCAAGATAATAACAGAAAATCTACTTATATTGCCAATCAGGAGTCGAAATGACTCCGATATATTTACGTGTAATGCTAATCTGGAGTCAAAATGACTCTTATGAATGAAACTAAGAATTCCATAGTCTTCAGCTCGTGACTATCGAATGGTGAGAGAGTGGGGGATAGCATATCTAAGAGCGTTTTGGGATAGCTATGAGATGTGGGGAAACAGAGACTATTCCTAATTGTTTTTTTTTTTTTTTTTTTTTTTTTGAGTCAAATTGACTCCAGATTGGCAATGCAGTATTAAACGCCTTCCGTAGATCTTCAAATATTTACAATCTTCATTAAGATGCTGCTGAACGGATTCCTTAGGAAGATCAGTCGTCTTCCTGGTATAAACCCTAAAATGATTGACTGCGCGAGTAGTAAGCTGGATTTAGCTTGCGATTTTTGCAAAAACCAAGAAATTGCACGCATAAACCATCTGTGTGAACCATCCTTGGGTGTTGTGAACTGTACCGTGAGGGATGATGCTAAGATGGATGCCTGAGGAAGTGGCTAAAACACTTTCTGATTACGGATACATTGTTTCCAATGTAATAATACATCTCGATAATCGCTCATCTCAATAATACTTCTCACACTGCGCCTAATTATTAATAAAAATCGTAAGATTTAAAAAACAAAACTAAACGCAATTAAGAAACAATTTTCGATTAAAATTAAGAAAAAAGTACAAAAATTTAAAAAGGGAAGAAAATAATTAAATTAGTAAGAAATCGAACCGAAATTATGCATTACTTTTTTATCTTTTAATAAAAAAGTAATGAATTAATAGAAATTAATTTTTTTTTTTTAATTAAAGTAGGACATCCTGCAAACATTATCATGACTTTCATTAAATTTATTGCTTTTAATAAAATAACCAACCTTTCTAGTTAATTTTAATAATTAAAGATTTTGTAAAAAAATAATAATAATATGGAAATAAATTAATTCAAATATAATTTAATTAATTCATTTATAATATAATTAATATTTCTGAAAACATAATTTAATCTATTGAGTATTTTACTATTTATTTTATTTATTTAGAGAGCTCAAAAAGAAGCCAACCAACATTATCACTAGATAACTAGAAAATTTTTGCAGTTTACTCGACTATTCAGGTCTAGCCGCTTTCTAGCATTCGATTTACCAACACTTAACCAACGTAAAGTTCTAAAGCTTGGTCTAAACATTATTTATTTTTTTTAAAAAATGTAATCATCAAGTGAACTCAATGATGAGTTTAAAATATACTCTGGTTTTACTTTAAATGTTCATCATTACTTGTAATGCTTGCCGCCATCATCATTTCAAATAAATCATCACGTTTTCACAAGTTCTGCAAGAAAGTATCAAGAAAGAAAGTACTAGTTTATATTTTCTTAAAAATGGCGATTCAGAGGCTAGCTCTCGTGACCATAAAAACATTTTCCCTTTGTTAATTGTTAATTTTCATTTATTACTTATTTAAAAATTTTCTTATCCAAGTTCTCTCTATCCCTTAACTCTTCCGACGAACCCTCCTGGTTTGAGGCACCACTGGCCATGTGAATGCCTGACGTCGGCTATCCATAGAGTCTGAACTCCCTAATGTCTTAACGGCCTCATACTACGGCTGTAATTACTGGATGGTTGTCGTTCAAGACATCAATGCGCTAGTGTTAAGTAAACACATAATCTTTATTTAAATGAAGAAAGAAAAAAAAGTACACATTGATAATGTGTGTAACTATATCTTCAATATCCACATGGACTCGAACATTCGTGATTAAAACTAACTCATGTTTAACTAATAATTAGGCTAATAGCCATGTCAAAATGGCGATTAACTTTTCAAACTAATCTTGATTCCATAAACAGTATATTGCTCAAGTCTTTTTTGAATTGATTTCATGATCTAAACACGTCTAAAAATTGTAAAGAGTTAATTTATTATGGAAGAAGAAGTAGAAGAAGCAGTTAGCTAACAGGTAGACAGTGTTATTGGACGCAATGAGGATGCGCCTAAAACGTTGAAAGGTCTAGCTAGAGGTCAACGCTATTCAGAAATCTTAAAAGCACATCAATTTAATCGTAAATACACATTTAACTATCATAGTTTTGTTGCTTAAATCAAAATTCAGTGACTCCTAGTGATTAAAAGATGGTGAAAAAGAGAAACCGGACTTGGATGACCATTAGATACCTCTTTGCTCTTATGAATCATCCCCATGATTTCTCTAAGAGATACTTTATTACGTAGAAGTGTTTTGAAAATCTCGTAAAAGCACGTTCTTCACCACAGTGAATGAAGCATTTCAGTTTTCTTTACAAAGTTTTACTTTAATTTTAATTTCCGTAGATTAAAGTATCTCTGCTAAATTCATTTGTTTTTTGTTATCTAGAAATAATAATTTCACAAAACACTGGAAGTTACGTCTTCAATGCGTCAGTAATTTACAGTAGCAGCAAGAACTAACAGCCTTGGCCAATAAAAAGGCATTATTGGAACCAACTGTTTGAATATCGCCCTTACGAAAAGCAGGTAGAAGAGAACTGACATCTTTAACTAAAACCTTAAGCAAAAAAAAAAAAACTGAGAAAGATTCAGACCCTCTTTCAAACTAATTTAGGAAGAGCCTTCAAGGAATTTAGGCAGGCAGAGGCTACTGTGTACATAAATAGCAGAGCATTTTATTCTAAAGTTATGTTTCGTACTTTAAAGTTTCTATCGAAAAGAACACAAAAGATGGATTCGAAGTAGTAACCAAAAAGAAGTAACCAGTAGTCAAGTGGTTAGAACAATGTTAACCAATCTAGCGGTGATCTAGCTCAGATTTTGAGTTATTGTGCCAAATAAAACTAGTTGATAGTAAAGTTGTGTTTCTATCCTAATGATTACCAATCTGTTACAGTATTTCAATGCCTTCTTGGCCCATACAGCTATTTTAGCTATTTGAGAGTTAGCCGCTGGATTTGCTAATCTCAAAAAAACGGTACACAATTACTATTTCTGTGGTTCTATGTAGAATGGGGTGGGTTCTCTCCAGTACACCAAGATAGCTGAAGAAATGAATAGTGTCCTTCTTGGGGCTGTGAAAACTGAGAGAAATGAATCACAGATAAGAAAATAGAACCTTAACATTCCTGGCTACAATATTGGACAAAATAAACAGAACAAGAGAAGTATATATCTATTACAGATAATACAAAATCAATGAACAACTATAATTACAAAATGAACACAAATAACTAAAAATAAGTAATCAAAAACCAAATTACTTGTGGCGACGGATTGGCAGAAAAAGTTACCACTGGAACACGAACGACTAAAATGCAATACCGTTCTCAAAACGAACTGGACTTCAGGGCTTGGAACTTTGGGGTTCAAACCAAACATTCAAATTCACTTAAAATCCACTGCCTTCAATCAAAAAATACTACATCAGTCAACAGATTCTCCATTTTATGTCTTACAACACTGCATTCCTATAAGGATCTCAAGATCTTATATGTAATTGAAGAACATTCTGTACAAATCCTCTGGTTCAAAATCTTGCCACCACAATGATTCCAGATCTTCTTCTACGCAGAATAAAACGCTGTTGGGCCTCGTGATCACCTCCGGAAGTAATGCAAGAAACTGCAGTAATAGTGTTTCCAGTTGTGCAGATTCTTTCCTCCAGCTAATCTCATCCAGTCATAAAGACTTCTTACATCAAATTCAATGATTAGAATTTATTTTTTGTAGATTGTAAATAGCAAATAAATTAACAAAAAGAAGTAATTATAACCATGAAATCAAGAAAGCCATTGCTTTTAGGCCGCCATTGTAGTAGACATCTGATACCTCCACACAATTAGCATGCGCCTCTCATGTAGCATATCAAATTAGCCACTGAAGTAAGAACATGTCCACGCCAGTACGTTGTTGGCGCATATGCCACAGAGTTCCAAACAAAATGTTTAAATTGTTTATATTTCTCGATAAACGGCAGCAAAGATTGAGATTAATTTGAGATCCTCTTTGCTCAGATAAAACCAAAAAATGGAGGAAGGTAGCGCTGTTTACATTACCTCCCAAGCGTATTTCCAATCACGAATTCTTGTCCAATATTTTGTAAGTACAGCCTTCTTCCGTCTGCATTCATGCAGCGTTCATTTTTACATCCAATTCTAAGGAAAATGGTAAATTGCAACAATGAAAAGTTCTTATAAATATTCCATCGTACCCAATCATTAAAAGCCATTAATCAAATCTAATGATTTGCTCCTGATATCCGAACCTGGCCCAGTATATCGCCGTACATTTGTTCCATAAACATTTATGGTTATTTTCTAAATAATCTGTGCGCCTAACTTTTAGTTAGTGATAAATTGAAGCGAATACGAGGAATTCTATTTCTGTGTCAGATTGTCTCCAGACGGCCGAGATTGACGAGCTAGCTACTACCTGGTAGTTACACATCACGGCACGCACTCCACTTACGCAATATAGTAATTTAAACATGGAAGGACTGGCCGCTGTACAATTTACCAAGAGAAAGTCAAATCTGTATCAATTCTAAAATAAAAAGAATGCACCTCTCATTCTATACACAGTTATCCTTCGATTCCAGTATAATTTTTTTATGTTCGTGCATTCATACTATTACAGTCATTCTTTTAACAAAGTACCTTTTTTACTATTTGTCTAATTTATATTATTTAAAAATATTTGTGTTAATTTTTGCTTTTTTTTTTAATTTCTGTTAAATGTTATTTACATTCGCCACGATACTCGAATGTATCTGTAGGCAGGTGACCTTGGTGCATATTTAGTTCGGCTATTTTCCTTCTTCTTTTCCACTTTCCATTACTGTACAAAATGATTCCTCTATTAGAAGAACTGGTCTTGAAAGAGAGAAGCTTCTAATCATCTTTATTTACCGTCAATTACGTTTCCAAGTGTTTAAAGAATCGCTTAGTTTAATATCTTCCACAAGTTGTTTTTAGAATGTTTTACAGATTTGATTTCATTAAGAAAATTAAGGTTAAAGTAGATCCTGTGTTTCTGTTGTTGTCTTCCTAGAGTTCACCTCTGCCATTAACTGCACGAATTTGATTTGTTAAAGATTCAATTCACCATTTCCTAAATCATTCCAGCAAGTTTGTATTAGAAAAACGTATTTAGTGAAGAGAATTTCGTTTAAATGAATGAAAATACCATGTGAATGTAGCACAAGAAGAACATATTTATTGTAAAATTAACCGTAATCATATTGCAATCAATATTTAACATGATTGAGTTGTAATATGATTCAGGAATGCTAAAAGACTTGTGAAAAATGATTTTTTGTTTTAATTGTTGAAACCATCAATTGTCACCAATGTGTTAATGTCATGATGTACGAGGGTCGTTTGAAAAGTCCGTCAGAGAGATAGCACCACTGGCGCGTAACGAGGTTATGTTTAGTTAGTAACATCTTTGGAAGAACACACACCAAGTTTCAGCCAGATCGGTCTATTTCTTTGTGTTTGGCATTCGTTTGAATCGAGGAAGTCGAGTGATTTTCAAAAAATGGACGAAAAAGAATTTCGTGTGTTGATTAAACACTACTTTATGAAAGGCAAAACGCCACAGGAGACTAAAGAGAAGCTTGATAAACATTATGGTGACTCTGCACCTTCGTTTAGAACAGTTTATAAGTGGTTTCAAAATTTTCGGAGTGGCCATATGGGCACAAGTGACGCTGAACGTTCTGGACGCCCTGTTGAGGTTACTACTCCAGAAATCATTGATAAAATCCATGATATGGTGATGGATGACAGAAGAGTGAAGGTGCGTGAGATTGCTAGTGCTGTGGGCATCTCGAATGAACGGGTACATAATATTTTGCATCAACATTTGGACATGACAAAGCTATCCGCAAGATGGGTGCCGCGATTGCTCACGCTTGACCAAAAACGAATTCGTGTAAGGACGGTTTGCAGCTGTTCCAGAAGAATCCGCAGGACTTTAAGCGTCGTTTCGTCACTGTGGATGAAACATGGATACATCACTACACTCCTGAGACCAAAGAACAATCTAAACAATGGGTTACCAAGGGGGAATCTGCGCCAAAAAAAGGCGAAGACCGTTCCTTCGGCCGGAAAGCGACTGTCTTTTGGGATTCGCAAGGAATAATTCTCATCGACTATCTGGAAAAGGGTAAAACTTTTACTGGTGCATATTATTCATCGTTATTGGACCGTTTGAAAACCGAGCTGCAAGAAAAACGCCCACGATTGGCCCACAAAAAAGTCCTTTTCCATCACGACAACGCACCAGCTCACACCTCAGCAGTTGTGGCCGCAAAATTAATGGAAATAGGGTTCCAACTCGTTTCACATCCCCCCTATTCTCCAGACTTGGCTCCCTCGGACTACTATTTGTTCCCCAATATGAAGAAATGGCTGGCGGGAAAAAGATTTTATTCAAACGAGAAGGTGATTGCAGAAACGAATGGCTATTTTTCAGACTTGGACAAATCCTATTATTCGGAAGGGATCAACAAACTAGAGCAGCGTTGGACGAAGTGTATAAGCCTAAAAGGAGACTATGTTGAAAAATAAAAAAGGTTTACCCCAAAAAATTAAGTAATTTTTATTTTTGCACGGACTTTTCAAACGACCCTCGTACTTGTATTGCAAATTCCATTGCAATGTCCACTATGACTCAGTAACAAAATTGAATTCAAAAATAGCTACAAAATAAAAATATAGAGCTATTTATTTTTTAATAAGTTTGATTACCATACTTTAATGGAGTATTTTTTTGATTCTTTCTTCCAGTACTTTCATAACTCGGCCCTTTTTATCCAATCGCCGGTTCGCATTTACTCTAAATAACCTTTCTTCTTTACAACAAGTAGCTGTTTCGCATTTATGTTGAGGGCGATTCGCAACCATTTCCACATTCTAGACAGTATGAGAAAAATCTACCATGCTTTCATTTTGGAGATGTAATTCAGGTAGTCTAAATCCAATCTGTTAAAATGTCCAAATATATCGACATTAATGTTAGCAAAATTGTTACAAAATTTTCCTTGCCACTTCATATTTTTCTTCACCATTTTGTTTTGAAAAAAACAAAAGCTTCCATTATAACTATCTGAAACAAGTGCACAAGTAGACAGATCCATTAGTTACAATTTAGTGGCAGTCCTAACGAACGTATAAAGGGGACAGCCAAAGTGAGTAACTAATAATCAAAGCCTGCGTCCCCGATAGGTTTATCCCCATTTCTTATTGTGCTTTAACTTATAACTTATACAAAATATATGATTACATGATGAAAATTACATTCTGTATTTTTATGAGCATTCCTTTAAAATTTTACTAGCTAAAACTAGTTAATATACTATAATATAAAAACATCTAGGCAAGATAGGCCAATTTAAAAGTAGAACTACAAACTGTTAACATTTTTGTTTAATAGGTCGTAAACTATAAATAGCAAGTTCTTTTTATTATTATTATTATTATTGTACAATCTTAGGGAAAGCAATAAAATTGTAACGCTACCTGAAATAGAAACCAAAATACTGACTTGTAGAGTTTGAACGCTTTGGTTTTAATTGGCGTTCTATAATCAGAAATAGTCTTTACCAAATACAGATCACGCGGTTAAACATTGGCACAAGTTTAGTATCGGTAACCTCAGGCTAAATTTTGTAGTTTATATCTTAGGGTAGGGTCTCACATATCCCTCAGTTAGAAAGCTATAACTTGAAAAAATTACACTAAAACTTGAATTATAGAAATTTAAGTTTTTAAATCTATAAGTTTATATTTTGCAGCGAATCAAGTAAAGATTAGCTAAAATTGTTTTGTATTTTTTAATTTGGCTATTTTCTTGATCGATGAAAAAAACAATGCTCAAATTAGGATTGAATCCTTTTTGAGCATAAAAAGAGTTCCAAAACATGAAAAAAATTCTATTAAAAATTAAAATATAAAATAAAGAAAATAATAAATACTCTTAAATAATCGCATATCTCAAAAGTTCGGCCTGAACAATTCACACAACTTTTACAGGCTGCCTATAGTTTATAACCTATTCTTTTATTCAAATTTGAAGTTTTTAAAACCTTTCATAGGCAGAAGACTACCTCCTTCCTTCTGTTTAAATGTCCCAAAACGAATTATTGAAGGAAAAATTCTTAAATGAAAGTTATAATACGAGGGGGTACCCAAAAATAACCGGAATTGCGTTGCCGCGCATGGAGCTTATGTAGTACGCATTTCTGCCGCTAGACGTGTATAGCGCAATTCCTTGCCAGTTCAGTCCTGCCTGTGATGTCTGCCTGGCTTGTTCTGTTCATCTGCAGTGATTGTTTTTACCAGCGCTGTTTTGTTCTTTTTTCGTTTTTTATGATGGCAAGTTTAAGTGAACAACGTGCAGCTCTGAAATTTTGTTTTCTACTCGGCAAAAATGCCGCTGAAAGTGTTTTAATGTTGAAAACAGCTTACAAAGATGACGCTATGGGAAAAACTCAAGTATATGAGTGGTTTACT
Source organism: Rhodnius prolixus (assembly GCF_049639745.1). Lineage (NCBI taxonomy): Eukaryota > Metazoa > Arthropoda > Insecta > Hemiptera > Reduviidae > Rhodnius > Rhodnius prolixus. The sequence continues at coordinate 14,716,866 of NW_027411604.1, read as the reverse complement.
CGGTTTAAAAATGGCGACATGTCGATTGATGACAAACCTCGTTCTGGACGTCCATCAACTGCCCGAATCGACGAAAATGTTGAAAAAATTCGAGAGCTGGTGTTCACAGACCGTCGACAGACAATTGATCAACTGTCAGAGAGTAGTGGGTTATCTTGGAGCTCGGTTCAGCGAATTTTAACGGAAGATTTGGGGATGAAAAGAGTTGCTGCCAAGTTTGTTCCTCGAGTTCTGACTGACAATCAAAAAAAGAACATCGAGTTGAAACATGTCGTGCTTTGAAACAACAGCTTGAAATTGATCCAGACTTTCTGTCAAAGGTCATTACTGGTGATGAGTCATGGTGCTATGGTTATGACCCAGAAACAAAGCAACAGTCGAGCCAATGGAAGACGTCATCTTCACCCCGACCAAAAAAATGTCGTCAAGTCAAGTCAAACATCAAAACAATGCTGATTTGCTTTTTTGATGCCAAAGGCGTAGTCCATTCAGAGTTTGTCCCCCCAGGTCAGACCGTCAATCAAACCTTGTATTTGGAAGTTTTGAAAAGATTGCGCAATAGTGTTCGCCAAAAAAGACCCGATTTGTGGCAAACAGGAGACTGGTTCTTCCACCACGACAATGCACCTGCACACACAGCCATCTCTGTTACACAGTTTTTGGCTAAAAATGGCATGGTTCCGCTGCCCCACGCACCTTACTCGCCTGACCTGGCTCCGTGCGACTTTTCTTATTTCCACGCATGAAAAAGGGCATGAAAGGTCACCGATTTGACAACATTGAAGAGGTCAAGAAAAAAACGAAGAAGGAGCAGTCAGCCATTTCTAAAGATGACTACAATAAATGTTTCGAACAGTGGAAGCACCGGTGGGACAAATGTATTAGTTGTAATGGAGAGTATTTTGAAGGGGATAAGGTTGTTCTGTAAAAAATTTGTAAATAAATAGCTTTTAAAAAATAATTCCGGTTTTTTTTGGGTACCCCCTCGTATGTTATTAAAAGGAATAAGTCAATTTAATGTACTTACGAAGAAGCCATTTACAAAGCAATAAAATAATATTATATTATATTTTATTGTTGGTAGGCCTGCATATTACAATTAAATAGAGCTTAAACTCTCCTTTTCAAAGAGCCTTTATATGGAAATTAAAATGTTTTTGATAAAATTTTGTAGAATTATTTCTGTACACAAAAAATTAGAATGGAATAGTAACGGAGGGATTAGCTGAGTGGTTAGCGGATACTGGATTCCAACACAAAGATCATGGGTTCGAATCCGAGTTGATGGCCTTTAGATTTTTCTCTGTCTAGGAGCTTCTTATAGTAATAAACAGTGTTGCCTGCTACAAGATTCCAGAACATTTGATCCAAGCTTCGGGCGCCAATAACCCCAAATATTGACGCGCCTTGAGCCTTGAAGTAAAGAAACTTGTAGAAGCCGTTTACAAGATTATCACTTTCGGGTTCGCTGGTTTTGTCTAAAAGCGATCAGTTCAAATAGAAGACCCACAATTAGAAATAAAATTACATTTTGTGTTCTTTAATGTTTACGCAACTACAAGCTCTCAGATATTCTCTCTATTTTACACACATTGATCCTTTTAACACTGTGATGAATTGTTGAAATTAAGCGACATGTTTACGTGTGATAATGCTAAGCCAAAAGTACTGCAACATCAAGCAACAACATGTAGTTTTTTTACAATTCTGAAAATAAGCCTTAAATTTATGTATTTATACATTTAGATAAAATGCATTACAGACTTCCAAAAATAGAATTATAAATAACAGTAAATTTAAACCATAAAATGCATTACTGACACCTCTATTAAAGGTAATATGAATAAAATCGGAGTTTTGGTTATATTATAGCGTACAGACTTATGTAATATATTTGTTCAAATTTGGAAGCGACTAATTCGTTGAATCATCTCTATAAACATTTGATTCTACCTGAGCTAGTAATGGTTGCCTTGGAGACAAGCAATTCTCTTGTTTTTTTCCTTTGCCGTAAAAGTTTTCTTCCACATTTAGGCCTTGGGCACACAGAAAGCGGTCTGTCGCGGCGGGCTAGGATCTCCGACCGAGGCGGTCAGGCGGTCTAATTGTATTACACAATGTTGCATCATAGAAAGCGGTCTACCGCCTCGGGCTAGTCTTTGTTGCGACGACAAGCGATCTGGTAGTACAAAATTACAGATTTCAACGTGACCGCCTTGCCACCTAGTAATACGAAATAGAGATTCCAATGTTAAGAAACTTTATTACTCAATTTTTACTTAATTCTCGCGACCTACGAAGTTACTAGAAGAACCTATCTTCAAGTGACTCCAGTTCGATACATAAGCGGTGGTATTCCCCTAATTACAAATCTTACAAAATCTTATTGCGATGAGAGAAATAAAATATTTGCAGCATGAAAAGAACGAATTTGATATTCTAGAAGCGAATTAAGTGCTGAACTAATATCTTCTTATTGGATTTCATGCACCCAACTTTGTCTTTTCTTCTTTTTGCTTTGTAAAGCTAATAGCAGAAGGAGTTGTTCTTCGTCTGAGCTCACACTCAATATATAAAAATTGAGAAAAAGAACAAGAAAACGCACTACTACTTTTCAAGAAGAAACCTATCAAACTGTGGACCGCTCTAACAAAAGAATCGCATCTTGTGTGACATCCCCATATCGCAGACCGCCGCGACGACCGCTGGGATCGCTCCTCGCTGCGACAGACCGCTTTCTGTGTGCCCAAGGCCTTAGACCATTGCTACTTAAATTACAGATTGAGAAATTTGCAAATATAAATAAAATTCTGTTCCAGTAAAAATCGCACTTATTGGGAACAAGATTTTGAAAATCTATTTTTTCAAGTTATTTGAGGGCACCACAGTATAGGCTGTTAGTGGCGATGCCCGCATAGCTTAGATTTATAAGTAGGACTACCGGCCTCCGGATAGTGTTCCCTCGTTTAAGAAAAAAAAAGTCGCTGTCAATGACTGGGAGTTAGTAGGCTGCTAGGTGCTTTTAGGAAAAGAGAATCCAGGAGCTAGCAGCTGGATTCGCTAACGAGATATCCGAGCTAATTCCTTGGTCTACAATAATTTGATTATTGATTAGTAGGGAACGGATTCGTATGTATTTACATATTTTTTTCTAGGCAATTTACAGACGTTTTTCAACTAGAAGTATTCATACTGACACTTTTTAAGCCGTTTGAGTCTACTTTTATTTCACATATTTCCACATATTTGGATGTTATCGCATATTTATACATATTTGATTAAAATAAATAAATATTTCTACATATTTAATCAAAATATGTACATATTTTTTCATATTTTTCATTTTGGGCATATTTTCATAATTGGGAGGTGGTTGACAGGAACTGTGAACCACAGACTGTAGGGCTGTGAATCACAGTGGGTACAATGGTTATTGTAATTTACACAGAATGCTGCTAAACAGTGACGGGCACTTGTTAGTTCTTTGAAGTTGTCTGACGTCTGTTCTTTCTGCTCGTTCGTTGAAGTGTCCAATTCATTTCGTTCGGTCACTTAGTGTATTCTTTTCTGACAATTGCGTATTTCTTGCACAAGCCATTACCCAACTTGAGTCCCAAAATGTTCGACTGACAGAAAACGTGTCCAACGTTAAAAAAAGACATCGAAAAGGTGGAAGGAATACCTGGGAATAAGGGAGATCTGATCAGATCAAAACTGTTAGAAGTACTGAGCAAGAACAAAGGGTGGGAGACCATCTGCCAGATTTCTGATATTATCAGTGGAACAGAAGTCACCTCAGAACATCGTGTACCCTTTACAACCAACGAGATAACTTCTTTCAGCAAGGCACCTATAACATCTGTAGATGTTGAACGATCTTTTAGTCGTTACAAGTCCATCTTACGCCCAGATCGTCGTCACTTTACGTTCCAACATTTGAAATTTCATGTGGTTGCAAACAATTTCGAAGAGTGAAGTTTTCAAAATTGAAAATGTAACACATCTTTTTATAAATAGTAAAAATGTTCTTTGTTGTATAAATCATTATAACTTGTAAAAACAAATTATTTTGTTCCTAATAAATTATTATAAATTGTAGAAATGTTCTTTTCTTGTATAAATAATTATAACTTGCTCCCCCCCACCAAAAAAAATCCATTTTCATAAAAAAAAATGTCCATTTTACTTAAATATTCCAGAAAATATTTTAAGAAAATCACATATTTTCCACATAATTGACGAATATAAATGCATATTTTAATTAAATATTTGGCATTTTTAAATACATAAAAATCCGTTCCTATGATTAGGTTATCATTTCTTTAAGGCCACATAATCAATGCCAAAATTTATAGCATTTTTTTAAATCAATTAAATTGTGGGAATCATTAGACAAAGTTCATCATTAAACTAAAAGCGAGCGAAGAGAGAAATAAAATATTTGCAGCATGAAAAGAACGAATTTGATATTCTAGAAGCGAATTAAGTGCTGAACTAATATCTATTTCTTTTTGAATAAATTAAAAAAATAAAAAATAAAATCAAATGAAACCAGTTTTCGTAAAACTTGATTTATTAGATTTATGACACCATTAAATAAGGTGCCGCATAAAATATAATAATAAAAAAAATCAACAGGCTGCCACCACTATTGTTAGTTGTCAAAATTTTTTTTTAAAAAAAAAAGGTTTCCGACTGCACTTCAGAAACCAAAATATTTCTGGACATGTTGAAGGTAAAGAGAGACAGAAATATCAAACAACAACAAAAAACCTGTCATACCTGCTCCACTAGATTGCACTTGATACCTGATTAAGATCCGGTTTTATATCTAGACCGGAAATTTAATATGTAGAAACAAGAAATTGTATAACAACAAGATTTTGTAAAAAAAAAAAAAAAAATAATAATAATGAAAAAGAAAATACAAAAAAAGGTTTGTAACAGGGAATTGAGTGAAGGGAAACGATTTTAAGGTGGTAGTACTGATGGGCTTACTGTTCAGTTTTGTGGATTGCCAGTAACGAGCAATTTTGCCAGAAATACGGTAAGGTTACTTCAATTCGTACCCCTTAAAAAAAACGTTCTCCGAAATCATAGAATGTATTAGTAAACACATACTTATGAGTAGGGAACGGATTCGTATGTATTTACATATTTTTTTCTAGGCAATTTACAGACGTTTTTCAACTAGAAGTATTCATACTGACACTCTTTAAGCCGTTTGAGCCTACTTTTATTTCACATATTTCCACATATTTGGATGTTATCGCATATTTATACATATTTGATTAAAGTAAATAAATATTTCTACATATTTAATCAAAATATGTACATATTTTTCATTTTGGGCATATTTTCATAATTGGGAGGTGGTTGACAGGAACTGTGAACCACAGACTGTAGGGCTGTGAATCACAGTGGTTAAAAAAGTGTTCTTAAAAGCACCAAGTCGCATTAAAATGCTAAAAGATCTCTATCCAGACTTGTGCCTTCCACCAGAACCAATATTGACAAGATGGGGTACTTGGCTGGAAGAGGCTCAGTATTACTATGAAAACTACAATAAAATCAAGAATGTCCTTTCACATCTCGAAGACGAAGCAGTAGCGATAAATACAGCCAAGTCTTTATTCGAGAAACCTAATTTAAGGAACGACCTTGCATTCATTTCTGACAATTGCGTATTTCTTGCACAAGCCATTACCCAACTTGAGTCCCAAAATGTTCGACTGACAGAAAACGTGTCCAACGTTAAAAAAGTCATCGAAAAGGTGGAAGGAATACCTGGGAGTAAGGGAGATCTGATCAGATCAAAACCGGTAGAAGTACTGAGCAAGAACAAAGGGTGGAAGACCATCTGCCAGATTTCTGATATTATCAGTGGAACAGAAGTCACCTCAGAACATCGTGTACCCTTTACAACCAACGAGATAACTTCTTTCAGCAAGGCACCTATAACATCTGTAGATGTTGAACGATCTTTTAGTCGTTACAAGTCCATCTTACGCCCAGATCGTCGTCACTTTACGTTCCAACATTTGAAATTTCATGTGGTTGCAAACAATTTCGAAGAGTGAAGTTTCAAAATTGAAAATTTAAAACATCTTTTTATAAATAGTAAAAATGTTCTTTGTTGTATAAATCATTATAACTTGTAAAAACAAATTATTTTGTTCCTAATAAATTATTATAAATTGTAAAAATATTCTTTTCTTGTATAACTTGAAAAAAAATCCATTTTCATAAAAAAAAATGTCCATTTTACTTAAATATTCCAGAAAATATTTTAAGAAAATCACATATTTTCCACATAATTGACGAAAATAAATGCATATTTTAATTAAATATTTGGCATTTTTAAATACATAAAAATCCGTTCCTTACTTATGAGTATCATTGGAAACCTGAGTAAACCCTGCTTCTATTTATTGCCAAAAAAATTAAATAGACTGCGCACTTTTTCCCTTAAAATCTTAAAATTAAGAAAAATTGAAATCGGTACCAGTACCGATTAAGGAAACCAGTACCTTAAGTCGTACCACCTACTGCTTAAGTCGTATCTCCAGCTGAAATTAAATAAATAAATATGTGGTTTACTTTCAAATAAATATATTTGAACATGGATCTGGAGCCCAGCATTTTCAAATTTGCCTTAATTTCCCTCGAAGTCTGACGTGACAAGTTGGAGACTGAATGTGAGAAAGTAATATCGACAGCAAGTGCTTCAATTTCCTGTATTTATCACCACTTGTGTAGGTGTTGACCTAGAGTCAACGGAAGTGGGTTGACTGACGGACTTTCAGTTCCATCAGTTTCAATATTCCCTCTTCTGGAGTTGGTATTTGGGACAATGAGTCCTCACTATTTATCATTGAAGCAGAGAGAAGTCTTCATTTCGAAAGACATGGCCGTAGATCTTGTAGATTTTGAAACCGTTTATGGCCTATATTCGTAACGTACAGATTTTGGGTATGCTTTACCCAAATAACTCCGAAACGGTACTTTGTTTTAATTGTTTCACCAGGATTTATTATTACCAAATTGATGAGGCTTCATAATAATAACTCTCTAGTGAATTAAAAAAAAAAGAACTGTCCAAATGGTTGAAGACCATTTACCTAGCTTTCATAGTTAGATATTTCCATAGTTATTTCAAACAAATACGCCAGAAAACTAAACTTGAAACCTCCTTGCGGCCGGGTCTTAAGTCACACCGGTGGTACTTATTCTTCTTTTTACCCTTTGATTGGTATTTCCCCAGGTTGCTAGCCACCTTCTCTTCACTTTGTATCCGGCAGATCTTCCATCTCAATCTAAAACTTCTGCAGACAAGAGCCATTCCACATGTCTCACTCCTCTTTCTCACACTAAGATTCTCTCTATCTCTCGTACCTCTAAACTTTCTGAGAAAACTTATTTTTTTTGGAAAATGGAAAATCAAAGTGAATACACTGAAATTGCCGGTTCTAACTTTCACTCCAAGACATATAATTTTGTCCTATCATATTATCTAAATCAGATAACACTTTCTTGCGCCGACAATCACAATCAGATGCCTAGCACTTTTACGTTGGCAAACGATTGACGGTGGTGGACTCCGCATACAAGGTTTGAACTACAAGAAACGTTACTACTAGCCGGCAACCCTACTTGACAGGCCATCAAAAACTAACGCTAACCAATAAAGTACTTAGTTATAACTCACTATTGAAATAGATAGAGACTTGAAATATAGTAAAATTAGCATTCGATTATTCGAAGCGGCCCAATTTTCTTCGTCGAATAACCTAGGCTCCAGGAGTCGCTAACTAAACAATTCAGATAACTAACACTTCTCAATTATTTCTGTACAAAAAAATTAGAGTGGAATAGTAACGGAGGGATTAGCTGAGTGGTTAGCGGATCTGGATTCCAACACAAAGATCATGGGTTCGAATCCGAGTTGGTGGCCTTTAGATTTTTCTCTGTCTAGGAGCTTCTTACAGTAATAAACAGTGTTGCCTGCTACAAGATTCCAGAACATTTGATCCAAGCTTCTGCAGACAAGAGCCATTCCACATGTCTCACTCCTCTTTCTCACACTAAAATTCTCTCTATCTCTCGTACCTCCAAACTACCTAATTAAGTTTTAAAAAAATATACCTTTTTACGAGAGATTTATTTTTAAAGTCTACAGAGAAATGAAATTAATAAATATCTTATTTTTTTAAAAATCATTACCTAATTAAAACAAACCATAAATAGGTTATATTTGTAACATTCAGGTAATTTATATAACAAAATATAAATGCATAAATAAATGAAAGTTTTGATTAACATACAAAACAAAAACAAAAATAACATAACAAAAATATCGTACAGGCTGACCAGTTCAGCACACACTGGGTTTTTTTTTTACAAATTGTAAATGTATGTTCATTCTGTCACAATCCTCGCACACGAATACAGTAACATTCATGTAACACAGTTCTGTAGAACTAGTTTCAAATAATTAATTACAAAAAAGTAATAAAAGTACGATAATTGGGTGTAATGTCGTTACCCTGTTGTTATCAACCGGCCGATCTGGTTTACAACTGGAATTTTGAACTTTATAATTAGATTAGGGTGAGATATATATATATATATTCTTTTTCTTAAAACTAAATTTAAGCGTTATCTAATGGCTACATAATTTTTTTTGAATAATTTGAGCTTCTACCTCTTTTACCAGCTTTATTGATAGCTTTTTTTTTTTTTTTTGTAATGTTTAAACTTATTTGTTAGTATTGAGAGTCTTCAATTCCGTACAGAATCTCTTTAACATTGGCTAAAAAAATGGAGAGTTAAAATCAATGAAAACAAATATAATCACATTACATTCTCCCTAAGGCGAACGATTCTTCCACACCGTTTAACTAAACCACATTCCTCTTCCCACAACAGATTGTGGTAAGTATCTAGGACTCTTCTTGGATAAACGCCTACCCTGGAACCGTTATACTTAGGCATAAACGGAAACAGTAGATTCAAACTTCTCTGTAGACTTCTCGACAAACGATGGAAACTTTTACTGATCAAAAAAAAAAAAAAGAAGCGTCTTAATCTACACCATGATACTCAGGCCTGCCTGGGACTTATGGAATGGAACTTTGGGGGCTCAGACAAAGCTTCCAATATCTATAGAATCCAATCCTTCCAGTCAAAAACACTCCGTCGAATCGCTAACGCTCCTTTACTTTGTATCAAAAACTCTACCTTGCATCGAGATCTCCCTGTTCCCTATGTTTCTGCAGCTGCAATATAATACGGCCAATTCCCACGGCTCAGTTTCTCCACAGTCTAACCCTCTAGTTTCTCCTGAACTTACTGCCTAGCTAGAAAATGCTACAAGACGGTTGAAGAGACGGGTGGCCACGTCATATTCATAATTGTAACGTGTCAAGAAAAAAGTACTGGTAAGCACTAGAATCAATTCGGCTACTAGCTAGATTCGAATCTAGAATGACTAGAGTAACTGAGTCATTTACTTTTCACAGGCTCTGTAGAGCTTTCTGGCAGTTTTGAGGACATTGAACGTAATAACTTCAATAATTAAATAATTATAAGTATTTTGCGCCTGTTCTATTAATTAGACAGTCCAAGGATATCATCCTGTGAGCTAGCCAATTAAAAAACACAAACACAATATGTTTCTTAACCATAGGAAGTCTCCAAAAATACAGGTCCTAAACAAATTTTATGTTTAATAATAACATATTATTATTAATTAATTATAGTATTTAATATTTTACTAAAAAATAAAATTAAAAAAGAAATAATTTTTTGATATAATATTAAAGAGGAAAGTGTAGAAAAGATTATCAAATATTATCATCATTTATAAAAAATTTTCGTAAATCACTTAGCCCTGATTTTTAGTAATAATAATAATAATCCTTTATTGTTTTAATAAAAAATTAATACAAAATTAAAGTAAAGAATACAAAATTTATAATAATAGGAAATTGCATGGCTTATAGCCGAAATGCAGGAGTTAGCTTTTAGTAAAGTAAGGAAAAAACAAATAAATAAATAAAATCAAAATTAAGAAAGAACAAGAATCAGAAAAAGATGGAGGTTGAAGAATAATAGAGAGCCAAAGAAGAGCAGCAAACCAAACAGTGGAGCTATTACAAAAGAACAAAATAAATCATTAAACTTCTTGAAAATAAAAATAAAAAATATATATATATTTCAATTTTAGGCTCTCCATTTGTAATTTTGTATCTTAAATCCCAGGCACTCCTGGCAAAAGTGGAAGATAATCCGAGGTAGACAGCAAATTAACAATATAATGGCCAGAAAGACTAGATCTACCCATTATTCGGAGTCGGAGAGCTCACCTAGAGTAGGACATATAGCTAGGAAAAGATAGAGATCCTCCTGTAACCCTAAGGAGCACATGCCATCATCACCTTGCAGCTCCAACCACGGGACACTATTTAACCTTTAGTAGCTCGGCTCGAATTTTAAAGAGCCCCAGCTAAGGTCTCTAAAATTTAGTTTCCCGTTGGCTATATGACCAAAAAGCGAACTGCTATCGTCTATCCTCCATAAGTGTCCTGTAAAGGCTCCGTTCCTCTGGCCCTTCTCACAGACTCCTCCCGTAAAGCATTCCGCACTCTATCCGCCAACTCAGCCAAATGTGGTTGCCACACATTGACGACGTCTATTTTTAGTAATAATATTTACAAATAGGGAAGGGATTAGCTATGAGGTTAGCGAATTGGATTCTCACAAGGAGGTCCCGGGTTCGAATGAATCCAGGTGTTGACCCCTAGATTTTCTCTTCCTAGGAGCTTCTTCTTACAGCTCACTGTCCGGAGATCGGCAGTGCACTGAAAAAAGCTCCGGACGCCAATAACCTGAGATGTTGAAGCGCCTTAAATCATTTAAAAAAAAAAATATTTACAAATAGTACAGCATTAACATCAACTCTAGATTTCTAGAAATGAAGGCGCGTCAATATCTTGAGATCATGCCGGCTAATGGCAAGTGTTCTCTCGTTACAAACACAACTGTCCATCTGCGAGACAATGAGCTGTAAGAAGCTCCTAGAAAAGAGAAAATCTAAGGACCTAGCAACTGGATTTGAATCCAGTATCTGCGCGTTGGGATCCAGTATTCGCAAACAACTGAGCTATCTCTTACTCTACTATATTATGAGAAGTTCTTTGATCTGTAGCAGACCATAGTTTTAATTGAAGGTCTAGTTTCCAAAAGAATAAAGAATAAAATAAGTATATGCGCTTAATGGTTTTGAAGGTTGAAATAGAAAGAGAGCTAGCCGGATTAGCTTAGATATCCTTCATTTAGAAGGTGCACCAATCACTTATCAACCAAAAAAGGGCCGAAGTGCGTGATGAAATCTAAATCCAAACTGCTCCATTATAGTAATGCATGAAATGAAAACACCAAATCACCTTTGCCAATTATTATCCTTAATGAAGAAGTTAGAATTAACACAAATGTATAATTAAATTTACATTTGTTTGATTGGAAACCAGGAACGAGTTTATAATAAATCTTCCCATCTGGAGCAGCCATCAAACCTGGCAAAGATTTCTAATTTAATAACTGACGTTATTCTGATAAGCAATAAAATCTAAATGATCTTACATTCGTATTTAATCTTAATAAATATATATTATATATAGTATTCCATTTGTCTGCGCAGTTCATGCAAGGTTAAGTGGAAAGATTGCATTATCAGAGAGCGGTAACGCTGCACATTATAAGAACCTAATCTTCCACTTCCCGTTCACGAAAGAAATTAAATAATTTTTTTAGCTAATGCAACGCAATTTACTATCCTCCCAACTTAAAAGGTTAATTACATATTCAATTTTATATATATATCTACTAAATGTGTGTCAAAGGTTATGGCTTGAGCGTATCATAATTTCATGTTTTCAAAATCAACAAAACTATAATATATTCGGGCCATCTGAATCATTAATATTTATAATAAATTTCAAACTTTAGTAAACAGACTAAAAATGTAAAAAATGAACAATTTATTTTATTGCAAGGATGTTAATCAAGTAATCTGTGGAGAGACATTTCTTTTTGTAACCTACCCGATTGGTATTTATCATTAAATTGTTCGTTGGGTAAGTAACAGAGTTCTGGGTTATGTTCCAAATTTCAGAGTGACAGAGGAGGACACAATCATTTTGAGTTAGAGTAAATTGTGGACTAGGATAAGCTAGACAAGATAAGGATGGAGGATATTTACAGGATTCCTCCTTTCCATTCTAGACTGCCATCCCAATCCCACTCTGCCGCGACATAGCCTCCTACAGATCCTTCAACATCATACAGACACAGAAGACTAAAACATATCCTACACTAACTCATTACACTAGCTGCAGGTTTTTCCTCTCCTTTTTCCCCTGCATTCCAATCCTCCTCACCTAACTTTTCTCTTACTTCACTTAGTTAAGAAGGTTGAAATGTATTATACATTTATACTTCTATTTATTTTATGTATATATTTATTATAATAAATATTTATTTTATTCTTCTTCTACAGGATTTTGAAGGAAAAAAGCTGGTGAAAAACAGACCAGATATCTTTAGCCAATAAAATCTTTATTAATATTATAAAGCCGAAATAACTATAGAAGGAAGGCATTGCAATTGGAATAAGGTTCGAAATTAGAAGTTAACTTATATTTTTAAAAGGTATATTATGACATTTTAAAAGGCTTTATCTTGTACTTGTATTTGATTCTAAAAAAAAAAAGAAATCATTTGAAAACTTTAATTTAAAGAAATTTTTCCATAAAAATGTTTATTCTTTCAAACATTTTGACGTAGGTGGGAATTAAGAAAAAGAAAGGCAAACATTAAGGTATAATGTACAAAAAAGTTATTTTAAAAGATAAATAGAATCAAAAGCAAAAATATTTTGTTATACTTGTACATTAAGTAATCCGATAAAAAAGCTCATAATGAACTTAGAACTATGTGATGCAGGCGCCACGGTAGCCGAGCGGTTAGAGGCGAGACAATTAAAGCTAAAATATGTACATATTGTGGTACTGGGTTCGAAATTTACAGTAAAGTATGTTTGCTAGTCGCCTCCGTCCACGACACCTAATTGGTAGATGGACGTTAAGCCCCACCTGAAAAAATTGGCAATTACTTTACTTGATATTATTTAAGTAATTTTACTGCATTAACTTTTTATTAATTTTTTTAGAATTTATTAGATGTCACAGATTATGAATGAACTGGCCAGCATAAGGGTCTGTGACATCTAATAAATTCTAAAAAAATTAATAAAAAGTTAATGCAGTAAAATTACTTAAATAATATCAAGTAAAGTAATTGCCAATTTTTTCAGGCGGGGCTTAACGTCCATCTACCAATTAGGTGTCGTGGACGGAGGCGACTAGCGAACATACTTTACTGTAAATTTCTTTTATTAACCATTTAATAAAATCTAAGACCTAAAGAAGGGGAATCGAACCCAGTACCACAATACATATTAGCTTCGCAAGTCTCGCCTCTAACCGCTCGGCTACCGTGGCGCCCTAAATAATATCAATGAAGTATGAATGAAATGTTGGTTACCTGCTGATTTGTGTACATTTTGGCGTTTAATCAACCCTTATACTTAACATTTTAAACTGTAAGTTTTTGTTAAGGAGATATTTGTACCTTTTGGATAGATTTTTCTTTTTGTCTATTATTTGGGTGGGGCAAACTCCCCTCCTTATGAGGCATAGCGTCGAGACTTTTAAAGTACAAGTCTGAACAAAATTTCGATTCGAATGACACTTCATTCATGAAAATCGGTTCACGTCTCGATAATTTGAAACGATTGTTATACTTCCTCTTAACAAGTGTAAGAGCAGAATGTCGTTTTAATGTTACGTAGGGAAGCCATAACCCTATGATCCTACCAAATTTTATCAAAATCGGGCCAAGATTTACAGAGAAATTAGAAATAATAATTTTGGAGGGGGCCTTACATAAAGGGGGCTAACTCCTCTCCCATTCGATGTACAGCGTCGAGACCCCCAAAAGGCACATCTACATAAAATTCCGAATCGAATGACACCTCATTCATGAAAATCGGTTCGCGCGTTTAGGCGCTACGCAGTTTACAAAAAAGGTAACAACAACAACAACAACAACAAAAAGAACAACAACCATTTTTGAAAATGCCGTTTTTGCTCATTTTCAGCAACTTTTTTTTCGAAATCTATTAGATCTGGGTGGTTGCAAAAAAATTACAGTTATAAAGGAGGGTTTGGAGTAAGATTTAAAGAAAATTTGGGAATTTTATCTTTTATAGAAAAAGAGAAAAAAATTGTCAAAGTTGGGAGTTTTTCAACGTTACGCTTTTTCGTGCAGTTTTTGATGATCAACCCTTATACAACTGTCCTACCGGACAGTTTTAATAGAAATAACAATTCTAAAGCAGATAAAATGAAGAAAAGAACTCAAAACAAAGTCATAAACAGCTAATATTGTCCTGATTGAAGTGCTTTCATTTATGGCAGCTCATTAACTCTACAAAAAAAATCTTTCTACACAATAAAAAGTGTTGAACACATTACAGCCACACCACAAAGCTCCAACTATACAATATATAGAAGATTAACTGTTCCCATATATCCGTTAATACTGATTAACATTAAAAATGAATAAATAAGGGAATATTCATTAAAATACTTTTTTAATTATATTCCCATCCATTTATTTTAAATTATTTATTTTTATTTATAGAAATTACACACATGTGTTATTAAGTATAGTTACCCATGTAATGTTTTTATGAATTCACTGAATTAGTTTTTAATGCAAAGTAAGTTGTAATTTTTGCTAATAAATAATATTATTAAGGTAAGATGTAAGTAGGTTTAGAGAATAAACCACTAGGTAGCACTATATGCGGTAGGCCTACTAGAGTTGTCATGTCTAAACATGTTAAATTAATGAAAGCATTCTCCTTTTATTTTTTTTTATATCTCAGTTCATCAAGCAGCGTTCAGTTTGCTTTCATGGCTATAAAAAAACATTTAATGGCTTTATTAATTTATTATTCTCATAGAAATAAATTAGATTTTAAATATAATGCTTTAATTATTTAAAACTTGTTATATTTTAGTGGACTAAATCAACAGCTTGTTCATCAGGAGTCTGGGCTTTCTGATCTGACTGAAAGAATCATCCTCACATTGTGATTCACAACTATCGCAGAATATTTGTTGAGGAATGGTGACAAAAAGTATCTGGAGGGAGTGTCTTTCTTCTTTCTGATAGAATGGTAAAAACATATTTTTGGTCATTCATTGAAAGTTAGGTTCACTTTCTGGGAAGGCTGGTTTTAACGTTATGTCCGCCTGGAGTTTTACCTAAAAAGTATTTCAAGTACTAATCAGAATGGATGAGTCTAGGAGCAGCAGTGGTTTATATTTGAGTCAATGGTTTCTGTTATCCATAGATGTGTTTCGAATGAGAGGATTCCTCTTGGTGAAAAGGAGTTTGCATCAGACTGCGTTGAAGGCTACTAGACCGTTTTTTAAAATGGACTAGGCTGTCTGTAGTTGATTTTTTATTTTTTTTTTTTTAAATTGTGGGTGCCAGGACACGAGAAGATGAACAAGCTGGACAAATCGGGGGCCTTTCTCATCGGCCCCGAGCCAGTTATTAGTGTGTCATCTAGACAGATTTAGGCAACAGATTCCAGGGCGAGGTCATCCTCATTCATTCTTAAGGAAGAGCTTTATGGTTTGTCGACAGACGAATACCTTGAAGTATATTTGCTTTCAGGGTGTCCTAGAACTGCAGAAGAGCAAATCTAATCGTAAAAAGTGGTAAACTGTTCTTTCTACAAGACTTAGAACTCAAAAATTCGAGAATTTGGTTCTCTAAACCTTAAGTAGTCTTTCGTTTAGTCTAATGTCTACACTTCAGGCAACAAGATGGTTTCCATGGCAACTAAATCACCAACATGTTATCACTTTTGTATTCACAAGCAAAAGAAGTTAACATATATTATACAGAATCTACTATTCACCATTTTCAATTGAATAATTGTCACATTATTCCAAGGGTCGTCAAAAAAAAATATTATTTCTTAAAAATTTTGTTGGAAAAATACACAAAGAAATAATAAAAGAGTTGGAATAATTTTTCAAAATAATGGCCTTCCAAAAAAATAGGTAAATTTGAAGAAAATTGAACATATTGCGGTCTAGGAGCCTCCATATTAATGTTAGTATAAAAAAAATGGGTGATGTTATTTCTGTTGAAACTATTTGAAGCTCTACAAGACGAACACTTTCCAAAGAACATTGGACTTCTAATAGAAATAACAAAAGAAACATAATGCTGGCAGAATACTTGGACAAAGAAATGGCCAGTCGTATACTCCACCAGGAGAGTATTATCAAGAGCATGGTCATAAAAAGCAAAAGAAAAGTGTGATGAGTATAGAAATCATTCTCTAGAGGTTGACAATTTGTATAATGATGAGCTGACGATGGATGCTGGCCATTTAGAATGTCCGTATCATCATTAGTTTTACTGCTATAACCTCAAACCTCCACCAGCTAGCCGCAACTCTTTACTTATTTATGAGTGTTCTGTTTTAAAACGGAATAACTCTTTTGAGTTCCCACTCATCTTTATTCTACTATTTTACAGTTCTTTATTTCTTTGAAAATATTCCAACGATCAACCCGTCTTTTCAATGGCTAGAGAATTCCTGTTATTTTAAAATACCTTTTTCACCAATTCCACTTCTTTAAAAGTTGAGACTTCAGTGAAATAAGTAGTAGGATACGTCGTGTTCACCTTTTTTGCACTTCTACATCCTTCTTGGGCAGCATTTAAAGAAAAATGGAACAGAAAGAATTGTGCTATATGTGTACTACTGAGGACCCACACCATTTTTTAACAGAATGCGCTGGGTTGGCGGAGTATAGGGAGCAATACTTTGGGGATGTGATCATCACAAGCGAACAATGCTTAGAATTAATTAATGGTAAAAACTGGTATGCGCTCGCATCATTTATAAAATACGTTTATAAATTTAGAAAAAGAAAGATCTGCGAAATTACTCTAGAAAGAATTGTATTGCCCGCTATTAATTATATGATGCATCACTTCCCAACAATAGTTGTCTGGAAGGAATTGCACTGAATTTATTAGTTTACAAATTTATTGACGCATGTTTGTTTATAAGATAACAGTTCTTTTGATTGTTTTGTGGCTTTTAAAAAGCCAGTGTTGACATAATATCATTTCCAAATGATCAATAAAGTTGTAAGAATCCATATTTTTATGGAAATAATTGTATAATTTGAATTATAAAAGTGCGGAACTCGCCTGACGATCGTTTGATCAAGGCGCTAAATGTATGAAAACCAAAAGAAATGTAACAAATTATATTCCAATAAAACATTTATAATAATAATAAGTGGCCAAGAGAGGGAAGGGATTAGCTATGAGGTTAGCATACTGGACTCCCACGCGGAGGTCCCGGGTTCGAATCCAGCAGCTGACCCTTAGATTTTCTCTTCCTAGGAGCTTCTTACAGCTCACTGTCCGGTGATGGACAGTGTTGTCTGTAACGAGAGAACACTGTCCGGAGGCCGGCAGTGCACTGGAAAAAGCTCCGGGCGCTAATGACCTCAGCTGTTGATGCGCCAAAAAAAAAAAAAAAAAAAAAAAAAAAAAAAAAAAAAAAAAAAAAAAAAAAAAAAAAAAAAAAAATGAAGGTTTTCTACTAAAGAATACAACCCTAAACTCTCCTCTTTTAAAGGTGGGAAAAAATAGCAAATTTTATTGCCATCACAGTGGAACTATTTTTGTGCAAATAAGAAAACGAATAGAAATGAAATTAACAAACTATAATGATTTCAAAAAATAAGATCATATTTATTAAATAATTGTCATTTTAAACTTTGACTTTCTTTTGTAATTTGTCAAAATAAAGTGTGACTGCCGCGAAGTTTCGAAATTTACACCACAAAATCCGTGATTTGAAAATTCCTAACACTAAAGAAGTATAGGATTTGGATTTCTTTCAATATCTACTTATCAGATAAAATAAACCTGTCAAAAAAAAACTTCAAAATATTTGAACATAACTTTAGATGGTTTGAAAAGAAATGTTTAGATTAACTTAACTTAAGCGTCCAGTTTTGACTTGTTATTATAAAATTGATGATAACATTATTACGGTTCTCCAGGCATTCAGTGGCGATATCACCACGGGATTCCAAAGCTACTGTATATTTGTATATCCAGCATTTATTATCACACTAATCCTCTATTAAGAAGTTCTTTATGCAGTCCAACTCAGAAGAAGAACACCTGTTCTATTAAAGATGTGTAGAAATATTTCTATGCTTGTTTTTCCATTTGTTGTAAACAAATATGTTCCTAGCAAAATTTACAATTTGTTTTGTCTGAAATTTAACAGAGAGAAGCAGAATTTCTGATCGAAATATCAAATGTTTTTCACGTAGATTAGATTAGATAGTAGATGGGACGGGACCTACGCCCGTCTGGCATCGCAGCCACAGAAGACTTAACATATTGTGGCAGCCCCTTCTTAGTTCTAGTAGGTGAACCCTCCTCTCCTAAAGAGGTTGAGGACTTTCCCTACTAGTTCTTTTTGCGCTACTATCTCCTTCGGCCTCAGCGTTCCAAAGGTTTCATAGCGCAAACGCTCGATTGCATCGAACAGCAGGTGAGAGGCCGTTTCCTCCTCATCCTGACATAATCTGCACAACGGCTCCGAGCTAATAAGCCCCACCTTGCGCAGATGCTTCTCGAACCTACCGTGCCCCGTGAATAGGCCTTTAATCAGAGTAAACTGATTTCTACCCAAACACAGGATCTCTTTGGTTCTTTGCTTACACAGCCAAGGCATCATAGTCTTGCTGTGTTTAACTCCAGGACACATCACCCAGTTCTTTTCGTGCTCCCTCCAGATCCAATCTCTGAGAGCCTCCCGAACTGCACCCTGGGTGATCCCCAGGACAGGCTCTGGACCGATGAAAGGAGTGTTAGCTCCATTCCTGG
The DNA here is from genome assembly GCF_049639745.1 of Rhodnius prolixus. Taxonomy (NCBI): domain Eukaryota; kingdom Metazoa; phylum Arthropoda; class Insecta; order Hemiptera; family Reduviidae; genus Rhodnius; species Rhodnius prolixus. Next base: position 14,697,789 of record NW_027411604.1, on the reverse strand, counting down.
CCAGATGATCAGCTTTTTCATTCCCTTCAATACCCACAAGAACCGGCACCCATTCCAACCGGAACTTCGTTGTGCCGCGCCAGTAGTTCTAGGGCCTTCCTGCATTCCCAAACTAGGGAGGAGGTCATTCTGAAGGATACAAGAGCCTTCAGTGCAGCCTGGCTGTCCTAAAAGAAACGAATCTCCCTATTTCTAGGTTCCATCCGCAGGTTTTTTTTCACGTAAAATGAAGTTATTTCTTTAAAATCTATTATTGCCAATTTCAGTCATTATTTTTTTCATTTGTAATAATGTCTAACTTTCAGCAGTGAACTCTAAAGAAACCAACTTTTCAGGCATAATTTAAAAATTATTGAAATTGTCCAAAAGTACAAGCGCTGAAGATGAACTAGTCCCTAAATCGAAAGCTTCGCATTAATACAAATAACAAAATTTATTGTCGAAATATACAACAATCTTTCTTCATTTTGCATTAACGAATCAGTCACCACAACAGATTATGGTTAAAAAAAAATAATACCGAACTTTGCATTGTAGTTAAATGCAAATAAATGTGCACCTATGCAAGTTCATAATGATAATTACATGGAGTGGCATTAATTATTATAAGAAAATTAATGGTTACTTGCATAATTCAAGGAATACTTAAAAATACTGCATACAGAATTTTACTGCAATTATATCCTCAGTTATGAACTCAACTGTTACATGCGCTGAAGAGCCAAACATAAGGGCGAAAAACGTTTTAGATAATTTGTTTTAAAGCGAATTATTATCCTAAAAGAGAGAGAAAAGAAGGTAGTAAAATGAATGAGCTAGCCCTGCTTTGTAAAAGCCGCCCCAGCAGGGGAGCCACTGATTCCAGTAATATACAGACGAACCGACGCCGGAACTTGGTAACTTCAGACCTGGCGAGATGGCAGCAAACAGAGCATGTAAAGAACATTGTCCCGACGGAAGTATAATATTTAAGTACTTAGTAATAAGATATCTCTAGATATTATTTACTTGTATTAACAAAGAGGATTTAGTTTCTCTTTTACGCATGATAATTTCAATAAAAGAAACGTTTGTCATTTTATTTTTTTTTAAATTTAATGATTATAATAATTACAAAGATCTAAAATAAGATACAGAAATGGCAAATTAGATCTTTGGTGAAACGCTTGGTTGGTTTCCTCTTCTTGATTCATAATAGTTCCAAATTCATCATTTCTTTTTCTCTAAACAAGAACTTATTTTTTAAGTCCAGGATGTAACTGTCATCTTGCTCCAAAATTAAACAGTTACATTAATGTGTTACGAAATTACAAGAGAAAAAAGTCACAATTCAATAATAATTGCTGGTAAAAATGTCCCAAAATAAAGGTAGAAAGATTATTGTCAATTTCTTTCATAATTTTGTAATTTTTGTTGCGAAGCTTTCGACCTTTCGGATTAAGGTCACGTTCAGGGCTTTATGTTTATTATCAGTTAGATTTTTTTAAAATTCTTAACATCAAAGGTTGGTACGTCTTCTGTCCTGACTTGTTTAAGTACTCTAAGTACAGAAAACACATCAATCTTTGATGTTAACAATTAACTAGTAAACTCTACTTGATAATAAAACAGAAAGCCTTGAAGATCACCTAGGTCCCTAGGTCGAAGCACTTGACATAAAATTAAAAAGAAATAATGACAGAAAATGGGCAATAACCTATCCACCTTTTGGATTAATAAATCAGTCACTAAAAAAGGACGAAAAATTCTGTACAGTCCAAAAATGAATCAATAAATACAAAATTTGGGCCACAAATACTTCTCTGCTTTAAATAATTTGTTTAAATTACTGAAATAAAGTACGATAAAATATTACCGACTAATCGCGTGACTTCTTTATTTAGCCAAAATGGGTGTTTTATTAGTTACTTTTTTCAGATACAGGTCATTCTTTTCATTATCCCTTGCACTGTAAGGTTTATTTAATAAATGAATGAATACAAACAAGGCGGAGGTGAATACAGGATGTTAGAGTTCATTTTTATTAAACTAACGGAAGAGAATAGAATCATTGTTTCTACAGATAGATTAACTTAAAGAACCAGTTTCGAACTCTGTACCACGATAATTGCTAGGAAGATAACTCCGCCGTCGAAATATCAAAAATATCTCTTTCAACTATTTAGCGTTACTTATATACAGGCGGAAGGTAAAAGTTGTATGCAAATTATAACAAATTAAAAGGTTTAATTATATTATCCATACATTAATATAATTACAATAAATATTAAATGGACCAATTTAGCAAATTCAGCACGTGGATTAATTATGTGCTAGTTACACTTATTATATCCTATAAAATATAACTCAACTAGTTACTGAAAAATTAATATTAATAATTGGAAAATTAATAATATATTTATTGGATATAGTCACAATTATTTTTTAAAGATATCTGCATAAATATATTCAATAACTACTGCTTTATTTATTCAATACTTATATTTTTCTTTCTACTAAGTAAGATAAGTGTTGGTAACGTGCAGATTGTGTGTTTCCATTGGAAAAACGAATCTTAGGTTCGATAGGTTAGAAAGTGAGGTTACGAGGGTCGTTTGAAAAGTCCGTACAAAGTCAGAGAGATAGCACTACTGGCGCGTATCGAGGTTATGTTTAGTTAGTAGCATCTCTTGGAAGAAGACACACCAAGTTTCAGCCAGATCGGTCTATTTCTTTGTGTTTGGCATTCGTTTGAATCGAGGAAGTCGAGTGATTTTCAAATCGTGTGAAGTGTTGCAAGGACGGTTTGCAGCTGTTCCAGAAGAATCCGCAGGACTTTAAGCGTCGTTTCGTCACTGTGGATGAAACATGGATACATCACTACACTCCTAAGACCTAAGAACAATCTAAACAATGGGTTACCAAGGGGGAATCTGCGCCAAAAAAGGCGAAGACCGTTCCTTCGGCCGGAAAGATTATGGCGACTGTCTTTTGGGATTCGCAAGGAATAATCCTCATCGACTATCTGGAAAAGGGTAAAACTATTACAGGGGCATATTATCCATCTTTATTGGACCGTTTGAAAACCGAGCTGCAAGAGAAACGCCCACGATTGGCCCACAAAAAATTCCTTTTCCATCACGACAACGCACCAGCTCACACCTCAGCAGTTGCGGTCGCAAAATTAATGGAAATAGGTTTCCAACTAGTTTCACATCCCCCCTATTCTCCAGACTTGGCTCCCTCGGACTACTATTTGTTCCCCAATATGAAGAAATGGCTGGCGGGAAAAAGATTTTATTCAAACGAGGAGGTGATTGCAGACACGAATGGCTATTTTTCAGACTTGGACAAATCCTATTATTCGGAAGGGATCAACAAACTAGAGCAGCGTTGGACGAAGTGTATAAGCCTAAAAGGAGACTATGTTGAAAAATAAAAAAGGTTTACCCCAAAAAATTAAGTAGTTTTTATTTTTGCACGGACTTTTCAAACGACCCTCGTATTTTACAATTTTTTTACGAATTTATCTGTGCCTGACTAATGTTCTAATTTAATTTTCGGATTTGTTACTAAATGAGAAACTTTTGGAAATAACCATTTCACCGAAATAGTGCTAAAAATCATGGAACTAGGCTAGTTAGTACTTTAAATTAGTTTTTACCTCTTAAAAAAGCTACATTCCCCATTTTTTTGGTTTATTTCAATTTACCAAAATAAAGTAACAGAGGATAACCTAAGGAGGAAAAAAATGGATAGTTTTTCCCTAGTTCAAAGGTTTTCACTTATTTTGATTTTGTTTTTATTTAATTTATATGCTAAAACATTAAACTTTAAATGAATTCTAAAAGAAAAAATGCAAATCGCTGCCAGAGTTTCCTTTCGTCAACGTGGAGCTCGACCTTCTTCCGTACTTTAATAAATTACCTAAAATTTTTTTTGCTAAAATTTAAAATAGATTTATTCTGTAAATTATATTGCGGAAAAGCCGTGTTAGTGCTATTACATAAGGATACATTCTAGATTCTTTAACTGTACTATCTTACTTAGAAGAATTCTGACTTTATTTTCTGCCTGAAATATAAAATTGACTTTGAATCTAAATAGCGCAAAAACGCCCTTATAACAGCATGAATACGTTTACAAAACTGCAAGATTAAAACCCAAAAATAACATATCTTGAACCAAACTTAAGTCAGGACAATGTCACGATTTCTAATACTTATTTTCAACTTGTACGAGGGCCGTTTGAAAAGTCCGTGCAAAAATAAAAACTACTTAATTTTTTGGGGTAAACCTTTTTTATTTTTCAACATAGTCTCCTTTTAGGCTTATACACTTCGTCCAACGCTGCTCTAGTTTGTTGATCCCTTCCGTATAATAGGATTTGTCCAAGTCTGAAAAATAGCCATTCGTTTCTGCAATCACCTCCTCGTTTGAATAAAATCTTTTTCCCGCCAGCCATTTCTTCACATTGGGGAACCAATAGTAGTCCGAGGGAGCCAAGTCTGGAGAATAGGGGGGATGTGAAACGAGTTGGAACCCTATTTCCATTAATTTTGCGGCCACAACTGCTGAGGTGTGAGCTGGTGCGTTGTCGTGATGGAACAGGACTTTTTTGTGGGCCAATCGTGGGCGTTTCTCTTGCAGCTCGGTTTTCAAACGGTCCAATAAAGATGAATAATATGCACCAGTAGTTTTACCCTTTTCCAGATAGTCGATGAGGATTATTCCTTGCGAATCCCAAAAGACAGTCGCCATAATCTTTCCAGGCCGAAGGAACGGTCTTCGCCTTTTTTGGCGCAGATTCCCCCTTGGTCTCAGGAGTGTAGTGATGTATCCATGTTTCATGCACAGTGACGAAACGACGCTTAAAGTCCTGCGGATTCTTCTGGAACAGCTGCAAACCGTCCTTGCAACACTTCACACGATTTTGTTTTTGGTCAAGCGTGAGCAATCGCGGCACCCATCTTGCGGATAGCTTTGTCATGTCCAAATGTTGATGCAAAATATTATGTACCCGTTCATTCGAGATGCCCACAGCACTTGCAATCTCATGCACCTTCACTCTTCTGTCATCCATCACCATATCATGGATTTTATCAATGATTTATCAATGGTGCTATCTCTCTGACTTTGCACGGACTTTTCAAACGACCCTCGTATTATCTTATTTTATATATAATATTGGGAAATATATTGGATTAAAAAACTTCTAAAATCTTATAATACTCAAACTGATATTGTATAATAATCAAAACACTGATTCAAATTTATTTGAACAATTCTTTCAAACAATACTTTTGAATCATTTTTATTATATATAATACAGTCATTTATTATCAATAATTCTGCTATAAAATAGGTAATACTTTATGAGTTAGAAGAGAATGCTTCTAAAAATAATCATAAACATTTAGATTTACGGTGGGCGTGCTCCTAAGCGGATTTTATAGTTATCCACTGTTTTATTGGTGTAAGCTTTTTAGTAAGCAAAAAATTTTTGCAAATAAACTGTTGCGAGTTTTAAATCCAGTTAGATGAAATTGAATACCCTATGTACGAGGGTCGTTTGAAAAGTCCGTGCAAAGTCAGAGAGATAGCACTACTGGCGCGTAGCGAGGTTATGTTTAGTTAGTAGCATCTCTTGGAAGAACAAACACCAAGTTTCAGCCAGATCGGTCTATTTCTTTGTGTTTGGCATTCGTTTGAATCGAGGAAGTCGTGTGATTTACAAATCGTGTGAAGTGTTGCAAGGACGGTTTGCAGCTGTTCCAGAAGAATCCGCAGGACTTTAAGCATCGTTTCGTCACTGTGGATGAAACATGGATACATCACTACACTCCTAAGACCTAAGAACAATCTAAACAAAGGGTTACCAAGGGGGAATCTGCGCCAAAAAAGGCGAAGACCGTTCCTTTGGCCGGAAAGATTATGGCGACTGTCTTTTGGGATTCGCAAGGAATAATCCTCATCGACTATCTGGAAAAGGGTAAAACTATTACAGGTGCATATTATTCATCGTTATTGGACCGTTTGAAAACCGAGCTGCAAGAAAAACGCCCACGATTGGCCCACAAAAAAGTCCTTTTCCATCACGACAACGCACCAGCTCACACCTCAGCAGTTGTGGTCGCAAAATTAATGGAAATAGGGTTCCAACTCGTTTCACATCCCCCTTATTCTCCAGACTTGGCTCCCTCGGACTACTATTTGTTCCCCAATGTGAAGAAATGGCTGGCGGGAAAAAGATTTTATTCAAACGAGGAGGTGATTGCAGAAACGAATGGCTATTTTTCAGACTTGGACAAATCCTATTATACGGAAGGGATCAACAAACTAGAGCAGCGTTGGACGAAGTGTATAAGCCTAAAAGGAGACTATGTTGAAAAATAAAAAAGGTTTACCCCAAAAAATTAAGTAGTTTTTATTTTTGCACGGACTTTTCAAACGACCCTCGTACGTCCGTTTTGTGTTTGAAACGATTGCAGAAATAAATCTAATGGGTGGAGAATTGCGTAGGAAATAAATTATTTAAAATAAATAGATAATATTCAAGGAGTAAATGGGAAACAGACTGACTTACTTATCTCGCCGTCTTAGCTCACATTAATTAACTTCTTCAGCTCCACTGAACACTCCAGAGGTTTAATTAAATTAGAATAAAATATAAAAAACTAAAAATTTTATAAACACGCGATTCCTTATTTATTACTTATTCTTTATTAATTTACGAGTTCAATTCCGGGATGAAATAAGTTTTTGTGTGGATGTTATAAAACATTACTGATCAAAGATTATCGATTAAATCATTCGAATCAGTTATTTTGCTATTAATGAATTATATTTCTAATTAAATTGAATTAAATAGGTGATGTAGAGTGATAATGAATCGATTATAACGTATAACATACATCAAAATTGACATAAATCAGGGAAGGTAAAAAAAATGGACATGTTCATTAATTCTTACAAAGAATTGTGCATAAAGATGAAGGCAAATTGGTGATTTAGGAACTACTATTGGAACAAGGATGAGTTTTATAGGGGCAAGACACGAGAGAAAATCATTAAATTGAACAAACTAGCAACGGATCTTCTGGATGTTTCGAGATTGCGTTGCTTTGAAAATCGATTATCTTTACAATTCAAATCAGTTGGTGTCAGGCTGGAGAATATAATCTGCATGCTGGGCGAGTCCAGAATTAAAGTAACTGGTTTTTTTGTTGAAATGGCAGCCATACTGGAATTAACCTAACTCATTGGGCTAAATTCGCCCACTATCACAATGATAATAAGAATCTATTGCGGTATTTTTCGCTTAACTGCGGCACAGATATTGGGAGTACCATGTCGTTTCTCGGATTGCATATCCTCGAGAAGTTGAATCGCCCTGAGTGCGTAATTCCTCAGGGACTTGTAAACTATTTCGATTTACAACTATCAATGAATGATTAGTGTAACTAAATCTCTAGTTTTAAACTCATGTTTAATTCACATTCTAGGAAGGAAGTAGTTTTGCTGCAAGGATTAGGATCTGTGCCCGGTAGCCCATGATGGACAAGCACAAAAATTTTTATTTTGATGGACTCGTGGTGCTATCAAAGTTTTTGTAGTAGCTCCGTTACACGTTTCTGATCTGCATCTTTACTAGACAGTCCGCCTTTTTAACATCTCAAAGTGGCCGCCTGTATAATAAATAACATTCATTACCACAGTGCAATGCATTTCGCAAATGTAATTGAATTTTGTTTATTAATTAGGCATTCATTATTAAATTACAAGTACATAACTCTATTTTGTATTCATATGGTGTATCTCGAGAACCCTAAGCTCTGAACGGTTCTCCTCGCTAAAGATTTCAACCTCTGTCTCATTCTCCCTTTGTTATCTGAGTCCACACTATCGGTTGATTCGATCATAGACCAAGGCACCTAGTTAAGCAATCAGCCCTATTGTTTCTCGAAAAAAAACTATTTAACATAGCTTGTCTTTGATGGATAGATATGCTACAAAGCGATAGATCTGCGAGCACACTCTGGCCTTCAACTCTAAATAGTGACTGTGGACTTAGATTTCCAAAATCTGGAGGGAGCACAAAAAGAACTGGGTGATGTGTCCTGGGGTTAAATACAGCAAGACTATGATGCCTTGGCTGTGTAAGCAAAGAACCAAAGAGACCCTGTGTTTGGGCAGAAATCAGATTACTCTGATTACAGGCCTATTCGCAGGGCACGGTAGGTTCAGGAAGCATCTGTACAAGGTGGGGGCTTATTAGCTCGGAACCATTGTGTAGATTATGTCAGGAAGAGGAGGAAACGGCCTCTCACCCGTTGTTCGATTGCGCTCCAATCGAGCGTTTGCGCTATGAAATCTTTGGAACGCTGAGGCCGAAGGAGATAGTAGCGCAAAAAGAACCAGTAGGGAAAGTCCTCAACCTCTTTAGAAGGGGAGGGTTCGCTTACTAGAACTAAGAAGGGGCTGGCACAATAAGCCTTTTGTGGCTGTGGTGCCGTGGGGCATAGGTCCTGTCCCATCTAAAAATTCTATTCTAATTCTATTCTAGATTTCCAAAGATATAGCGGTTTAAACCAATAATATTAGCAAAAACGAAATCTTTGCATCGAAATATTGGTTGTCTAGTAGAAAATCTACGACTTTTATAGAATTTGCCTGAGCATCTGCAGTAAAAATAATTTATAATCAATCAGCTTTTATCTTAATTCTTTTTAAGTGTCACTTTTTGAATTCCTTACCAAAATAAGTTATGAAATTACGAATTATAAAATATACTTACAGAGATTTTGTAAGTATTATTAGGATATTTATATAAAATATCGATTCTTCCCATTTAAATTTCAAGAAAATACAAACGTTATATATAAAATAAGTGAAATCTATACAAATTAATCAAATGACAGCTATTTGCCATACTTACAAGTTAGGATCCTGACTGAATTAGAGCTTGTTTAAAGGTTTTGCATTTCTTTTGTAAACTATTAATATAATTTGCTTTTTTTTATTAGACTCGTTGTAAAAGTTCTTCTGATTTTATATTCTAACATGTTAGTTTCGATCTAATTAAGGATTATGATACATCATAAATTATATTTTTCTGAGTTATTTCTTGCTATAATCTGGAATCATTTACGAGTAGATAAGAGTTCCATCCTGCAAGATAGTATCGTAAGTAGTCCTGTTTCTTTGATTTATTTTTCAAAAATAATAAAAACTAGGTTAGTAGAAGTAGACTAGAGCAGCAGCAGAAGCTGAAACAATTCTAGATCGTAAATAAAACGATGGCCTGAGTTTATTTCCCTAACGGAAAAACCATTAAACTAACACTTCAAAGATATTAATGTCCTTGCAAATAACCAGTTTAACTCGTGAACAACTCGAAACTCTAGTGGACACAGTACCTCTCTAGTAAATATATATTATAAGCCCGCAGAAATGGTTAACTGTGCCCTTACCACATACATTTACTTTTATCAACATAAAACCTAATACTAGACATAACTAATACTAGGCGATTTTTTTAAATGAACTTAACTGCAAAGAAACATAACAGAGCTCTCTTTAACTTAACCGTTCTTCGTGGTATTCTATCTAATTAATTATCGCTTTCGGAGAGTCATAAATATAACCTTTTCGGGGTTTTGGGTTTTTATATAACCTTATCTAAACAATAGTTGTGAGAAATGATAGATAAATCTTTAGGGAATTACTTACCGTTATTAGAAACTTATTTCACAATTTGTATATTATACAGATATTTCGATAAGTAGATAAAAGATCACCTGGTGATTATAGAATGCAGAGATACTGTGAATTATCTTCGATTAGCTCTGACCATCGCTAGAGTTCTAGTTTTAACGAAGCAGGAACATTACAGTTTGTGTTTGCCAGCACAAACAGTGTAGAACCAATCTATAGGCTAAATGTTTTAATTTAAAACATGTTAAATGTGAGGATCTTCATTTAATTTTTTTTGCAAACAGTTTCTTAACTGGTATCGTCGGGTCAAATTTGATCCGCGCGTTTTTCTTTTCTGTGGCATTTTGTAGGAATTAACTATAAACATCTCCCCCTTCTCTGAATTCTCCTTCTTTCATCCTCGCCAACAATCGACCAGAACAAATCAATCGTTCTTGAGCAGTGCAAGTAAATAAAATATAGGTTTTTTGGGTCAAATTTGACCCGACAATACCATTTACGTTATAACTTTTTTTCTTAATATTTTTTATTTTTATGGTTTGGAGTTAGTTTTCTGTTCTATTTATTTAATATTATTCTATAATATTAAATATTATATAGTAAATATTACACAATATTTAATATTATTGCTGATAACTGGTTCTGTTCAGTTAAGCTGGTCCATGAGCTAGGAAAGCTAAATTTGTCTTACTCGGGGACATTACGAAAAAAATAAAAAAGAAAACCCCTCTTATATAATTCCAAATAAAGAAAACTACCGTCGGAACTTCATTGTTTGTTTTTACTGGCAACAAAACGATGGTTTTTTTGTAACAAAACGAAACAAGTATGTTATACTCGCATCATGATGATTCAGTACTTGCAGAATTATGGTTTAAGACTTTTCTTTTCTTGGAATGAACATCTAACTTTAAGAAAATAACGTTTTCCAGTAAATATTATTTTTTGTTTTTCTGTTTTTGTAACTTCAAAAAAAAAAAATGTTAAAAAAAATAACAACTTTTGCATATTTTAAGATTTTTTTTTGTTTTTCTTAATCTTATGAAACAAATTTAACAAAATATTCATCATTTTCGTTTGCTAAATAAATTTACTAAGAAAAACTAAATTAACTTTAATTATATCGATGACCTTTTAAAAGTAATGTGCATTTAAAGTTTCAGACGATACCAGTTGAAGTTGAGATTTTGAGGATACCAGTTAAGGGTTAAAGTATTAAAATTCATTAAGAGTAAAACAAAACAGGTTTAACGAATAAAAAGAATCACCTCATCTTGCCAAATTATTCTAGTGAAGAAATAAAAAATAAGTAAATAAAATACTCTAAACATTAGTGAAATAAAAAAAATACGTTGGTTTATCAATTATTTTAAGATTCTCCGCAGGTTTAAGTAAGACGTAGTACATGCAATTACTTAGAGATCCACAATCAAGAGATTAATCGAATTAATTATCTTCTGTATCTCTCGTTAAGATAACTTGATAACCTTTTAAAAAACTACCTTGATTTATGTATCGTGTAGGGAATACTTTGAAGGTATAGCCTTCAAAATGGTGATTAAATGGGATTGAGAATCATTACGCCTTAGTAAAGAGATTGCTTTTATTTAAGACTAGCACAAGTCTCTTGTCTTCCTATTTAATATTAAGAAAAGCAGTATGTTAGCTATTTGAAAGAAATAAGTAAAAGGAAGAAACACTAAAAGCACATTGCACAGCATGTTTTCACTGAATCAATCGCCAAACTAGGATATAATATCATGAAACTTCATTACAATGAAAACCATGATCTTGTCGAGTGCCATACGATAGATGGTATCAGGTTAATACGCCTTTAGAATACCTTTATTTTCACATTAAATTACCTTTTAAAGAAAATGAGACATCGTAAGAAAACCTTCCAGTTTTGTCTAGTTAACTGCATGTAGTACCAGGCCTAACATTGGAGTAATGGAAGAGAAATAGAGATAGAAGAAAACTATGGTAAATAAAGAGAAAAAAAATTCACAGAAGGACATTCGTACCATAAATAAATAGAACTGTAGCAATTCTCAAGAGCTACGTGGAAAATGTGATTCCTGATACAATTTTTTTTTTTTTTTACTGCAATCGTTGAATTGCCCATAATTGCACCAAATTTAGCAAAGGATGTTTAAATTCTTTCTGAGCTATTAACAATGTTTTCTCTAAAAATAACACTAACATTTAATCAAATGCAGAAAACTTACAGATAACTTACTTGAAACTTAAGTGTATTACGAGGGTCGTTTGAAAAGTCCGTGCAAAAATAAAAACTACTTAATGTTTTGGGGTAAACCTTTTTTATTTTTCAACATAGTCTCCTTTTAGGCTTATACACTTCGTCCAACGCTGCTCTAGTTTGTTGATCCCTTGCGAATAATAGGATTTGTCCAAGTCTGGAAAATAGCCATTCGTTTCTGCAATCACCTCCTCGTTTGAATAAAATCTTTTTCCCGCCAGCCATTTCTTCATATTGGGGAACAAATAGTAGTCCGTGGGAGCCAAGTCTGGAGAATAGGGGGGATGTGAAACGAGTTGAAACCCTATTTCCATTAATTTTGCGACCACAACTGCTGAGGTGTGAGCTGGTGCGTTGTTGTGATGGAAAAGGACTTTTTTGTGGGCCAATCGTGGGCGTTTTTCTTGCAGCTCGGTTTTCAAACGGTCCAATAACGATGAATAATATGCACCTGTAATAGTTTTACCCTTTTCCAGATAGTCGATGAGGATTATTCCTTGCGAATCCCAAAAGACAGTCGCCATAATCTTTCCGGCCGAAGGAACGGTCTTCGCCTTTTTTGGCGCAGATTCCCCCTTGGTAACCCATTGTTTAGATTGTTCTTCGCCTTTTTTGAAATTATTAGTTTACAAATTTATTTACGCATGTTTGTTTATAAAATAACAGTTCTTTTGATTGTTTTGTGGCTTCTAGAAAGCCAGTGTTGGCATAATATAATTACCAAATGATCAATAAAGTTGTAAGAATTTAAAACTTTATGGAAATAATTCTATAATTTGAATTATAAAAGTGTGGAAATCGCCTGACGATCGTTTGATCTAGGCGCTAAATGTAAGAAAACCAAAAGAAATGTAACAAATTATATTCCAATAAAACATTTATAATAATAATAAGTGGCCAAGACTCAGCAATGAGCTGTAGCGCCGTTGGATGAGGATAAACATTTTATTTAAAATGCGAGAATAATTCAAATTTGAGTTTCAGAAAAAAGACTTCCGTTTTGAAAAAAATATTCTTTAACAAATTTTATCAATTGAAGATAAGATCGTTTTAGTCAAATTCCAAAAGACTCTTCTCCCAAAGCAGTTCAATTATTGAGTATTTTCTTCAATGAATGGCCACGAAATATACATCTCCTATTAACAGGACATCTGAAGATTTAACAGAAATAGAAACTAAGGTTTTACTTTCCAGAATGATAGATTTTTTTTAAGGAAAGAGCTAGCTACAATTAAGTGAAATTATTAACATCCTTTATTTTTTCTACTGATAATTTATTACATCGACAAATATCGCTTTGATGATGCAATTGTTTTGCATAAAGTTAATAATAAATGTCCAGGCAAGATGGCCTTAATCTTGAAAGTCAAACTTTCTTTCCAAAGAGTGTTAATAAAAAAATCAGCCCACACGTTAACCAAACATCCTTGTGTGCCAGCGTGACTCAATTTATACAAATGTCTATGAGTTTGTGTTAGTGTATGCTTTAAAGAGATATTTTGTATACATAACACTAGAGCCATGATGGCGATAGTAGGCGTAGCTGGTTTAAGCCCTGGAGCAGTTCTTCAGATATGCATGACCGTTTCTAAATCATAGATTCAGGAACTATCCGTGTAACAATAGTTTCTTTTTTGTTTAACTTCTTTAAATATTTTGTAAAGCAGAAGGTAATTTGTTATTGCTAAAAGAACTTTAACGGAGGTTCTGTGATTCTAAAGATAATTGCCAATTTCAAGATGCAGCTGTTATAATTAGACTGATGGAATAATTTCAGGTTGATTACTCGTTAAATGATTTTTATGAATTTTCGTTTCTAGTGAAGAGAATTCTACTTTCTCTTATCTGTTCAGAATACAATAACTTGATCAACCACCTTCTAAAGATTGATGGTAATCCAGAACTCCAGTCACCATTAAACAGCACAAGCTTGGTACGATGATAGAAGTCTTAGATTTTACTGGAACTCCTGGACAGGATCTAATTACAAAATGGCGCAAAGAACAAAGTTGCTTTTCGGTACGAATTGATTAACTATCTGCACCGATTCGGTTTTATTTATTTATTTTTTTTTTAATGATTTAAGGCGCGTCAACATCTGAAGTTATTAGCGCCCAGAGCTTTTTTCAGTGCACTGCCGGCCTCCGGAAAGTGTTCTCTCGTTACAGACAACACTGTCCATCACCGGACAGTGGAGCTGTAAGAAGCTCCTAGGAAAGAGAAAATCTAAGGGACAGCAGCTGGATTTGAACCCAGGACCTCCGCGTGGGAATCCAATACGCTAACCGCATAGCTAATCTCTTCCCTTGAATCGGTTTTATTATTATTATTTACTGTTGTTGTCCAGATAGATTAGTACATAAACGCCGTGTGATGTTTATGTACACTATACATTGGATACTGCCCTAAGAGCTACACCCTTTAGAGGCATGATGAAGGCCAACCATTTTTGGAACCCTCAAGGAATTAAGATCTGGCTTGTTCATGGGGCTCCTAGGTTGGTAGTATGGAAGAGATGGCTTGGGCGACCGGATTAGGATCACTGGATAGATTAGTGTGAAAAGAAAGAGTAACGAGATTGGATTTGTTTTCTTTTTATTTCTTTATCATGGATCTTGCAGCGTAGAGTTAAAAAAAAGAGTAGCAATAGCGGATTAGGATTAGGAAGTCTTTTGATAAGAAAGATTAGATTCTGTAGATATTGGAAGCTTTGGCTGAGTCCCAAAGTTCCATTCCATAAGTCCAGGCAGGTTTCAGTACCATTGTAAAGATAAATCGTTTGTCGAGAATTCTGGAGATAAGTTTGAATCGTCCTCTTTAGTTCTTTCCATTTAAGTTTATTATGTGGATTTCCAGGTTAGGCATTTGTCCATGAAGAGTCCTAGGTACTTACCACAATCTATTGTGGAAACAGAAGTGTGATTTAGGTAAACGGATGACCCAACCAAAATTACCAGAATTGGTTTTTATTCTGCCTAAATAAATTATATATAACCCTACCATAATTTGAATAATTTTCTAATAAAATACTTTTTAGGGCACTCTGAAGTTGGTTGTTTGCTTTCTAAAATGTCATTACGACATAAAGTGTAATTTTACAATTTTTATGACAATTAAATATGAATAAACTCAAACAAAAAATTGAGAAAATCAAATGAATTTTAGCTCCTGATCTTTTTATTATAATAATTAGTAACATTGTAAGATTTTTAATATTTCGTTTCTATTAAGTATATTAAAAAGCTTAGAGTAATTAAAACTGAATATAAAGGAGAAGAGCTGAAAACTGTAAATCCTGATGACATGGGGGGGGGGGACCTGGATGAGGAGCTCAGCGCTCGTTAAGACTGTAATGTATGAAGGCAGGGATAGACAAGGACGCGTCCGTCAAGGTCACCAGCGCGGCCGCCCTTCTACAGCAATAAAATATAAAGTAGTAGAGGGGTGGAGGACTTTGGTAGGGGAGAGGTTCACACACTCGCACAATCACACGCTTACAGCCGCACACTGAAACACACACACGATGTATCAGGAGTCAGGTGAGTAGGTGCTATAGAGCAGTGGTCCGTTCGTTTAATAATAACGGTGCTGCTCCAACGGCCCTAGATATAAATATTGTCGACTTCATTCTTTCTTCTGACTTCCGTTTTAGTGTTATTATTTTTTTTTTGGTCTTTGTTTTTCTTGAAACATAATTATCATAACTGATTACCATTTAAAATATAGATCACCCGAACTGTCAGCATATAAATACGTTCATTCTTATACTTATTGTATTTCGGTATTTTTGGCATTTTGTTTTGCAGATAAGTTGCTTATCATTGTTAAACCTGTGTTTCAAGTTTTAGGATTTCAAAACAATCAATAAATTTCTTATGCGATCCATAAATAATGGGCATAATATTATAATAAATTTAGTGTAGGTAGCACAACATTCAATCACAGTCCACACCTAATTAGATATTCAAGTTAAAACTTAGCTGAAAAGTAAAGATATTGCCCAACTTTAATCATAAATAGAAACTATGAGGTCGTGAAATGTTTCTCCAATTATAGTAGTTGTTCTAATTATATAAAATTGAAAATTTCAACGCCGAATTGAAAATTATAAAATTTTAATAATAGCCGAATAAAGGGACCAAGTAACAGCTTAAAAATTTTATTCTGATCATTGGTGACACAATATCCGGGACGATTAGTAAATATCTAGGTGTGCTAGATATGAATGCACACCCATTCATTGCATTGCATTGATACTTAAATGTTTTTTAATCAATGAATGATTCAATGTTCCTTTTATTCAAGGTCATTTTCATTATTTGTTAATTGTAAGTAAGCAAGTAGTAATTAGTAACTTTAGTTGAATGAATGTGCTTAGAATCAGAGATCTTTTGTAACAGTTGAACAATGAATATAGGTAGTCGTTCAAGCCAATGATCATTCAGACTTATAGTATGTCTTAATGATCAATGACGTGGCGTATCATTAATCTACTAGTTTACAATAAGACTTTTATCTGCGTTAATCACTTGTCTAGACAGTAGTTACTAGTTCGTTCGGCTAAATTACAATATAGTCTTAAAAATGTTGGTGTATAATGGAATATTGATTTGAGGGGCTTTAATGGTAGAAGAAGTTGATTGTTTAGTGAATCAAGCGCTTCAGTTAGTGAGTTCAAACATAGGCCGCACTTAGAAGTAAGAAAAAAAATAATTGAGGGACCTTCAGAACAATAACCGTTGTCTGGGCTACGATGACCGCTTTCTCCAGTCAAAAGAAGAGCCCTAAAGCCCTTAGCGCATTTGAAGTCGTTATAAGATTGTATTGATCGGAAAGGATTGATAGAAATTTTGAATAGGATTATAATAAGCCATCATTAGTGCCTGAAGTGAAGTACGTGATTAAGGATATGAGGTGAAAAGAAGGATCTAAGGTAGTTTCAGGATTTATTTTTTAAAACTGGATTGGAGAAAGAGGTGTAAACTACCTTTTTGAGTACTTTTGAGGAAATGGGCAGGTCTTGTGGCTCGAATGGATGAAGGTGGGCAAAGAGAAGTTCTGAGTGGACGCCAAGAAATCGGAAGAGAAGAAGAGGTCGTCAGGTAGTGAGATGGAGAAATGAGATGGCAGTTTCTATCAAGAGATAGAAGTGTAAAGTTATGAAAAATTATTTTAAGTTGTAGAAGTTATAATTTGTTAATGAAGAAGTTATAATTTATTAATTTATAAGAAAGTAATACGATATTTAAGTTATTTTTTTTTTGTTTTAAATTATGGAGCCTTTTTTAACTTTTTTTATTTAACCGTTCATTTAATTTATTTTAATTGTTTACTGTTTTTCTTTCTTATTATTTTGCATTCTTTTGAATTTAGTTAAATTAGAACTGTACAATTCGAACTCTTGGAGGATTTTCCCTCCAAAATGAGAGGCTTTTTCTCTGTAAAGGATGTTAATAAAGGTTTATTACTTCAGTACTTTTGAATGTCACACATTGCAATGTTACAGTCCAGTGCATCGAAGAATGTTTAGTTAGTTTCGTAGTACAGTTGGCAAGCTCTGAAGACGGAGAACAAAAATTATGAATAGATTAGTCTGTGAACAGATCTGTATTGCAAACTCCTCGGGTGTTTTTTTAGATGACAAAGTACAGCAAGATTCTCAAAGAAATCGGGTGTCTGGTGACACAACAGTCTATAATCACAAGGTAAAACATGATACAGAAAGAAATGCAGTGCCTAATTCGACTAGGAGCTTATAACTGCTACAGCCGCTAAAGTTATTAAGCATCTTTAGTTGGCTGCGGTCATCAAAGTGGAAGCGATGAAAGCATTTCACTGAATGACCAACTGAATGATGAAAGGAATAAATTTAGAATGCAAACCTATGAAGATGTTGAGCAGGATTGTTGCAAATTTTAGGAGACAAGTGGTAGAGACTTTGTAAGAGATTATCAGGCGAACAGATGATCAAAGCTATCAGGAGCTAAAGTTTTTCACCAAAGAGGTTGGATTGTTTCAATGAGTAAGCTGGATGTATCCAGACTAAACTATTGCCACCAACAAATTATGTAAATATATGTACTTAATAAAATCAGTAGATAATTTACATACAAATTTTAGTTTTACTAATATGAGAATTACATATTACACATGTTTATTTTACTTAATAACTCGAAACAATCACACCCTAACATTAAAGGTTTCAATAATATTTCATTAAACAAAAAAAATCATTCGAAATATTTGCATCCGCAAAATTAGTTTAATGCTACAAGAACATCCTATTCACCAGCTCATGAACAATTTCTTCCAGCTTAACAATAGAACCAATTTACATAAAAAAACTCCACCAGATCTAGTCCACCGAAATATATAATTAAGTACGAATAACATCCTGTGATAAACATCTTCTCGCATAAGAAAATTACTGAAAAGATTTTAGGCGGAATAATCTGAAAGAATAGAACTAGTTTTATCATTATTTTTTTCAGTAATTTTACTTTATTTGCGAATTGAATATTTTTGGTAATTAGTACAGATAGGAGAATAATATTTATCGTACTGATTTAAAGCTACAGTACATTTGTTTTTGCTTTTCTTTGTAAGTGTCTACTTACTGACACAATTTCGAATAATAATCATAAATAGTTTCTTTTCTCGAAACATTAGTCAATTTTCTTCAAAATTTGGTTGTCTTTCAAGTAAAAACTAAAAGAAATAACTAAATTATAAAGAAGCAACTAAATTTTGCGCATGTTTTAGTAACAATGTCAGATATTTTTGTTTTTTGATTTTTTTTAATTTTCTTCTTTTTCTTTTTGGCAATGGCTTTCGACATACAGCCAGCATCGTCTAGGTCAGGGGTCGGCAACCCGCGGCTCGCGAGCCGCATGTGGCTCTTTTATTCAAATTGTGTGACTCTTCAGCCTGCCCAAAATATATTGTATAAATTAATTTTATTGAAACGAATGAAAATTCCATTTATTAAAGATATTTTTTCAAAAATAATTTTAAATGTTATAGGTTCGAAATTGAATGGAATTATACAATACCAAAATAAAGTACTTGATTTATATTGTAAGACTGCCGCCTTTTCATTCGTTAAGTTATTATTTATTTGTTTATTTTAATTTGCAAAAATATGTAAAAATAAATATATAAAACAAATGATATTAAATATCATAAAATAATAATTTGTGAATACAAATGATCTACAGAGTTTGTTTACACTATCATCCTTGCGGCTCTTGGTAAGATTTATTAAAATTATTTTAGGAGAAATGGCTCTCTACTTAAAATAGGTTGCCGACCCCTGGTCTAGGTGCTTATCACTAGAATATCACTCACTCTCCATTCTTACTTATAAATACATTCGCTTCATACATTCATCCCTCTACTATATACAACTATTTACATAAACTACTGCTAATGGATGGATCAGTACTCTATATTCCTGCCATCCTTATAGCTTAACCGAAATTAAAATCACCGTAATCATTTTCTTCCATTCATTCTATAACTTTTAAATACATTCATATTCCATTGCTAGCTCTGCTACAGATTTAAGCACATAGATGTTGGTGGAGAATATTATGTCTTGGTAGCGAAATGGTGCATCTAAATACCTGTATGTATCGTCAAACATTCGTTTCCTTTCTACCACATAACGTGGACATATCCATTATTACATGTTTGAAATCCTCCTCTTCATTGCAATCTACGCAAAGAGGAGAGGACCTTTTGTTGATCCTGTGTAGATACGATCCGCACACCGCTTGGTTCGCTCTCAGCCTGCTTATTGTCATAACAACCCATTTATTAGTGACAGTTCCCTTAAACCATGGTTGTCTAGGTAACTGATCTGCCATAGTTTTATAGAATCTCCCGTTTTTTGAATTTGACCATATTATTATTTCTTGCAGTTCCTTACAAAGGTTTTAATTATGTGGAATATCTTTTAAAGTATTGCAAAAGTTTGAGAAGCTCCAATGAAGAATAAGTTTGTAAAAAAGTATTTCTTAAGGAAAAATCAACTTGTATGATGTAGTTGGGATGATAGAATCAGTAATATATATAAAAAATTGTTAAATTCAAGACGTTCTTTAGAGTAAAGATTATGGGTTTCAAGAAAAAAATATTGTAATTTGAAGGCTTATTTACCATCAAATGAAGGAACCATAAAGTTGGCGTTGAACAAGATAAATTAACAACTAGCTTGCATCAGCCAGTCGTTCAGTTCTTCGTGGCATCTTGAACGAGATTTTCGCCGAAGACGTCCAATTTCCAGAGAATAGCCCTTCGAATTGAAGTTTTGGGAGATTATAGTACGTTAGAGCACTACTCATTTCTTCAAGCAGGGCTCCTGGGAGTAATTATCCTTACCACCATCTCATTTTTTTTTTAATTTCTTACCCAGGTTTGTAGTTCATTGATGTGATTACCCCAAGATATCTAGTACAAGCTGTTGTAACTACACATTATGGTCCAATTAAGCTATCAACTTCCCTCCCTTATCGTCTTATCTAAAGCCTCTTTGATATTTTACTAACAAACACGAGTATAGAACATGCTACATTGTTACATATTGTACAATCCCCTTCTTGGAATGATTTTAATGACGTCTGCTGTAAATTCCAGGTCAATATTAAATAGAATGCATTCAAACAATAACAGAGAGAGTGTAAAGCTGTAAATTGTCTGCACATGCAATCTACTTTCCCGGACAACAATATTAAAAACCGCAGTAGATCGCACAATTGACCTAATAGTAGTAGATGAAGATATTAAACTAGTAATACTTGCAAGAAACATAAGTACATGAACAAAGTCCTTCATGAACACAATGGCGTTAAAGGTGAGAAATAATAATATTGAAAATAAAAAGAACTAAAACCAAAATTATGTATTACCTAAGCCGTGATGTCGGTCTCCATTGATGGTTTTTTTACTGTAAGTTACTTTCTTGTATGCAAGTCCACCACAGCCAGTCTGAAGAAGGCCAATCGACGCTAGCTGTATCTCACGACCTCTTGGATATGTCTTTCTTTCTTTATTTTTATTTTGTCTCTCTCAAACCACCGAATAACCCTCTGTACACTTCTCAAACAGAACGTGGGCTATCTGTCCGTCGGTCTGTATAACGGATTACTATAGTCTTTTTGTAGTCAAATTTTTTTTTTTGTTCTTTCTAACAAGGCGATTATTACAAATTTTAAATTTAATACTTTCTCTGGAAACATCGCTTTGGGCGATTTTAGAAAATGATATCTCTCATTCTCTCTTGAGATGTTTCTTTAATTAAGTCAGCAGTGGCAAGGAAAGGACAGGTGAGTATTCCAGTCAGGTTACTTTTTGACGTATAAATTTGCTATCATATTTTTGCAATCCAAAAAACCTAATGATAAAAAAATCGGGAGATACAGTTTGGCATTATAGTTTCGAATCTATCGTCTACATCCAAAATTAAATTAGACCACTGGATAGCTGAAAGGATCAAAGAATTCATTACGATAAGCGAGGACTGTGACGCATCGCGCGCGATGGAGGGGGGAAGCGCCACCATTTTGAGATCATTTTGCTGCGTATCGAGATTTGCAATTAGTATAACTTTTGATTCGGAGAAGCTATGATGTTCGTTTAAACGATGATAATCGTATACGGTTGGAAAGGGCTTCTCAAGAACAATCGAATGGTAATAATAAAACACCATATGACCGAGTCAAGCTGTGCCGTCGGGAACGTAAAAGAATGAATGCGGCCTAGCGGATCAACGACGGTGTCAGTACCTCTGCAGCTGGGGCCGGTTGAAATTATGCAAGTGGATGATGAAATTGCTTCTACATCGACAACGGACTGTATAGGCACAGATTGTGTTCGATCGTCGATTTGTTTCCTTGATTTCATCCTAAATACATAAATAAAAATATTTTATATAAAAAATATAGCCCGTTACGTAAACGTATTCACGTACAACACACGGCCGTGTCCATGACACAGCCACAGTTTTTTTTTTACTTAAAAATGTCGGCGTAAAATAATTTTTTATAATAAATAATAGTATAATATCCACCTGTTTTAACTAAAGAATGAGGTTTCATAAGAATATTGCAGCAAAATAAATTAGGGAATAACTTAATATCAATTAAGTCTTGCAGAAATAATAGTTGACATTATTTGCACCCTTGTAATCGACTAACGTAAAAGAGTAATCGCTAAAAATATGTTGGACCTAGAAGCGAGTCTAAAAGAAAAAAAATAATAACTGCAGATTAAAATGTATTTCTATGAAAGGAAAATAAATAAATAATTGCGTAAAATTAGTCGTATGCGTGTCTCACAATTTACATCTTAAAGATGCAGAGATGAAGATGGTAACACAAACTTGTTTATTCCATTTGTATGAAACCGGAACTTTTATCAATTTATAAATGACCAATAATAAATTATAAATTCAAATTATTAAAAGATTTAGAATTCATAATTCAAGGCCAAACTTGAGCAGATGTTTTGGTGAAACTATTTTTAATACTTTGAAAATGATTAAGGGAATTTCCGTCAGTAATCTAAATATATAATAATTTCTGTGGTGGTCTATGATCAAAGATAAGCACAATTTTAACTAGTTTTGATAGAATATTCCAACTGAATTTGTTTTTGTTATGTCTGTAAATAAAATGGAGATTTGTATATATTTTTGGAATATAATTCTTATTTAGGAATTTTTGATAATTAATTCAGTTTTTATCCTGGTTCCTCAAAACAGAAAATAATAATTTTCTTAACTTGGACTACTCACTTTCTAACAGCTCTGGGTACTAACGGATTAAAACTGTCCGGTGGGACAGTTGTATAAGGGTTGATCGTCAAAACTGCACGAAAAAGCGTAATGTTGAAAAACACCCAACTTTGACATTTTTTTCCTCTTTTTCTATAAAAGATAAAATTCCCAAATTTTCTTTAAAATGTAGGGCAAATCCTCCTTTACAACTGTAATTTTTTTGCAACAACATAGATATAATAGATTTCGAGAAAAAAGTAGCTGAAAATGAGCAAAAACGGCATTTTCAAAAATGGTTGTTGTTCTTCTTCTTGTTGTTTTTGTTGTTACCTTTTTTGTAAACTGCGTAGCGCCTAAACGCGTGAACCGATTTTCATGAATGAGGTGTCATTCGATTCGGAATTTTATGTAGATGTGCCTTTTGGGGATCTCGACGCTGTACATCGAATGGGAGAGGAGTTAGCCCCCATTATGTAAGGCCCCCTCCAAAATTGGCCCGATTTTGATAAAATTTGGTAGGATCATAGGGTTATGGCTTCCCTACGTAACATTAAAACGACATTCTGCTCTTACACTTGTTAAGAGGAAGTATAGAAATCGTTTCAAATTATCGAGACGTGAACCGATTTTGTGTCATTCGAATCGAAATTTTGTTCAAACTTGTATTTTAAAAGTCTCGACGCTATGCCTCATGAGGAGGAAAGTTTGCCCCACCCAAATAATAGACAAAAAGAAAAATCTATCCAAAAGGTACAAAAATCTCCTTAACAAAAACTTACAGTTTAAAATGTTAAGTATAAGGGTTGATTATTACAAAAGAAGTGCATTTTCCTTCTGGGTGTAGAGAGATGGTCTCCTTCTTTCATCCAAATATGGGCTAGATATCATCTTGTGTCCGGGTGCAGGAAGAAGAGCTTTCAATAATCTCTTGAGGTGCAAATGCTTGGGGTCATTTCGCCTTCTGAGGACATTAGCTTACCGGAGCTTACATCAGTGCCATGCCGGCTATCGGACAATGTTCTCACTTCACAAGACCACACTGTTCATCGCCGGACATCTTAGCTGTAAGAAGCTGTAGGAAGAGAAAATCTAAAGAACCAGCAGATGGATTAGTAATCCAGTTCTGAAATAAATTCTAAATTGCTTGAATCAAAAATCGGATGTGGATTTAAGAATCATTCCACTTATTTAAATAATTTACTTCATTTTTAGGGGCAGATGGTCAAATGGTTATGAGCGTGACTTTGCCAGTGGGAGATCCCCTAGTTCGAATCCGGCGAACAGTTACTTTTAAGTTAGTTAGAAACTATTGTTTACAGTAAAGTATGTGCTTCTGCCATTAAAAATAGGCGATTACTTTATTACTTTGCTTTATTTTTATGTTACCTTCTGGAGGGTTCATTTTCAAGGAAGTATAACCTATTTAAATCTTAACGGAACGGGTAGTTATGCCGCCCCAAATCAAGAAGTAATACGATAGATGCCAGAGATATTCACTTGGAAAAGATACTGCTTCTTCTTAGGCTTCTTTGAAAGGCTATTAGCTACTCCATTGACTGAATTCGGTCTAATTTCTCTTATCACAATAAGATGTTTCCAGTAAATATTACATACTTCTTTTTTGTATTCCAACTGTGACTTAGTAAAAACATTGAAAACATCATCTTAGTCCAATTTTACTTGTTCAACGATGCACACATTCATTACAAATTTTCTTTTCAAACTATATGGAAAATATATTTTTCTTCAAGTTATTGGAAATTCCTAATCCAAGAGCTCCGCCTAAATTGAATTTCCCTAGAAAAATGTTTCAAATAATTGTTATTTTTTCTTGATTAGGTTAGTTTTTATAAGTAGTTTTGAGATAGTTGATATCTTAGTTAAGTAATGACGCGTTCATTTGACCACTTTGAACCGAAAACTTTATAGATACCAACTTCTTAGTAGCTTGTAAAAGAAATCTCAGAATTTGAACATGAAATACACTGTTTTTTTGAGTAATTCTTACAAAAATTAACTCAAGCACAAACAAGTCTCACAAACCCTATTTTAAGTTTTTAAACGTTAATTATTTGATCAAAACTTAATTTTTTCAGAAATATGACATATTAGCTAAACTTATACGAAAGATGACAAATATTTGTTCTATACTTTTACAATTTTTTAATTGTACGAAGTAAAATTTAGCATAGTTTTCTAGAAATTACATTCATAATTTTTAATTAATTTTATTAGTAAATAAATAGATATATGTCATAGTTGTTAATAATAAAAAGTAGATTTATCTATCTAGTTTAAAAGAAATTACCGTAGACGTGATTCTGGATTATATTTATGGTGAAACTGGGGCACATAAAATATTATAGATTTCACACGAGCCGCTATCATCTCCACTATAACAGCGTCCCTCTAACATTATTAAGATATCCACTATTAGGTAGTGATCTTCTAGCAGCCACTGCCAACAGTATACTATCAGGCATAAATTTCTTTATAAGCGACTAACTGTATCATTAAATTATAGTTTTTATAGACTTCCCTCCCCCTCTACCACATAAAGCAATAAATTTATTGAAAAGATAATAAGAGAAATCTGTAAATATTTTTTTTTTAGATATTGTAAATTATGAACAATAAAGATTTTACGAATAAGGTAAAATATTACCAGCAATTTTTTCTTCCTTTCAAGAGTTTTGAATTAATTAAAAATGCGAATAGATTTTACACAAGCTGTTAAGATATCAACATCTTAATATCAGCTTATTCTAGAATGGAAACAGTGTTATTTATTAATATAACTTTAATAGGTTTCACAAAAATGATTCTATCGGTTTTCCTCAATATAATTATAAATATTATCTTTTCTAAGGTGCTACGGTTAAGCCGAGCGGTTAGAAGCGAGGCCCGCAAAGCTAAGATATGTTGTTGTTGGTTAGTGGGTTCGATTCCCTCGGTCCTAGACCTTGAATTTTATTTAATATTTAATATAAGAACTATGCAGTAAAGTGTGTTTGCTTTGACACATAAAAGTGGTAGTTGGATTAAAGCCAACCAGAAAAAAGTAGGCATTACTTTAATTTATTACGAGGTGTGGCTATTAAATAACGAGACTATTGCTATAAAACATTTTATTTTAAATTTATACATATTTAGTTATTATCACCTTCAATATACACTCCTCCCCCTATCCCTACAACGCTCCATGCGAATTTAGCATTGTTCGGAAACAGTGCTGGAAGTCTTTTTCTGTGAGCTCCTGCGTGCCGCTTTTTCTTTCACAGCTTCAACAGACCGAAATCGTGTTCCTTTTAATGCAGATTTGACTTTGGGGGAACAGATAAAAGTCACATGGGGCCAGGTCAGGCGAATAAGGCGGATGGCCTAAAACTGGGATGTTGTACTTGGGCTAGAAACGTCTTGACAGACAATGCAGTGTGAGCCGGCGCCTTGTCTTGATGGAGAACCCCGTGACTTGTTCTTCCACGAATCTGGTCGTTTTTTTCCTTACTCTTTCACGGAGTTGAGCAAACACCTCACGGTAGTAATGTTGATTAATTATAATCGATATTTTCATCCGTTTTGGACGTGGAAGGGCGACCCGGGCGGTCATCATCTCCGACGTCTTCTCGGCCATCTTGGAAACGCTTGAACCACTCAAAAACAGCGCACGTGATAAACATTCATCGCCATAAACTTGTTTTAATAAAAGATAAATTTCAGATGCAGTTTTACCCAGTTTCATGTGAAATTTCACGACAATTCGTTGCTCTACTACATGTGTAGTATCATGTTTTCGGCAAAACGAAACTAACACCTCTTACACAAACGACGGTTCCGGTCAGACAGATTTCTCTACAAACACGTGAGACGCTGCAATCGATAGAGAATGCTTTATGCTGCATAGCTGTCGAAAAGTTAGGATTTGGTGCATGCATAGTTCTTCTGTAGCAGCATTAGACTCGTTATTTAATAGCCACACCTCGTACAATCTAAGTCAAGTGGGTGCTATTGTTTACTGTACGAATATTTTGTATTTGAAAATGGCCAGCTTAAGGGTTTGTGACATCTAATAAATTCTAAACAAGATTAATGAAACTCAGTAAAATTACTTAAATGATTCAAATTGTAATAAAATTTGAATTTCGAACGTTTCATAAATGAAATGTGTTGGGTTTTTGCTGATTTGTCGTTGCTTTTGTCGTTTAATCAACCCTTAAAGTATTGATTTGGAAGAATATATTAGAGGCTGATTACTGGCCACACCACAGTAAGTCACCTGTTCAACATAGGAGTCATTGGACAGGTGTCAGCAATGTGGAACCAAAAGATTAAGAAAAACTGCTCGAATTCTTTGTGCATGTGTTTAGGATATTCGGCACAGTAGTGTTAAGACGTAATCAGATATTTATCACAGATTAATTTGAAAAGATTATAAGATATTGTTTTCTCAAGCAAAGAGGGACGCCAAAGAAAGCTGTAGATTGACTACCTGGAAGAAGATTTGAGAGAGCTGGAAGTGGCAAATTTGGCGAGCGAATGCTGTAGACCAGGATGTTTAGAGAAGAACATAACAGGAGACCAAAGTTGGACTTGGCGCCCGTTAAGGATAAAGAAAGATGAATTCAATAAAATACCTAAAAAAGGACCAGTAAGTTTTAAGTAAATAAGGAAAGCTTGAAGGTAAAAGTAAGATTTTGTATTGGATAGAGCCAATTTAAGTCTTGTTCCTACGTCACACGGCACCAATCTTGTATAATAATAAACATTACGTTTATAGTGGGTAAATAAACAATAACTATCCGCTGAGAAATAAGAGATACGAGGGTTGGCTGAAAAGTAATGCATACTTGCTTGCAGAGCGCGAACGAAGAGCTTCAAAAAGCGCGCGAGGTAGCATTTGGAAGTCACATTTCCCCTTATTACGTATGCGCAGTTTGAACTCGCTGCGTTCAGCCAGTGTATTTTTAG
Source organism: Rhodnius prolixus (assembly GCF_049639745.1). Lineage (NCBI taxonomy): Eukaryota > Metazoa > Arthropoda > Insecta > Hemiptera > Reduviidae > Rhodnius > Rhodnius prolixus. The sequence continues at coordinate 14,670,088 of NW_027411604.1, read as the reverse complement.
ACGCCGAAGTATGGACACATATATGGTGCTATATCACTGCGAGATAAACAGCGTGCTGTTACCGACTTTCTTTTGAATATTGTGACAGGGGACGAATCATGGGTCCATCATTACGACACCTAGAAGAGAAAAGGCAGAGCACTGAATATCGACATGCGTCTTCACCTCGGCCGATACAATTCAAAACACAACCGTCCGCAAAAAAAAAAAAATTCTTCTGTCTGGGTTTTGGGATGCTCACCAAATTTATGTGACCGATTTTCCTGGATCCAGGGGCAACGGTAAATTCTTCTCGCTACCTACAGACTCTAAGAAACCTCCGACGTCGAGATTGTCGTGTTAGAGGCCAGCTTGGCACCAATAATCTTGCAATATGACAACGCTCGTCCTCATACCTCGCGCGAAACTGCAGAGGCTTTTGGAAATACTGAAGTTTGAACCAATTCCACACCCTCCTTATTCCCCGGATCTTGACCCCTCGCGATTTTTATTTGTTTCCTCTACTCAAGAGAGATCTCAAGGGTAATTAGTACTCCTCAGACGATGAGGTGAAGGCAGCTGTCAAGTCCTGGATTCAAGAAAAGTTAAAAGAGTTCTTCAGTGACCGAATGAAAAAACTAGTTTCACGTTGGGAGAAATGTACTAGCGTTAATGGTGACTACATTGAAAATTAATACATAATTGTGAAGCTTAAGAATTGCACTTAAATATACTTTCTGTCCGAACTTGATAACTCTTTTCTTTCCCCCTCTCCTAGCATGTGTGTATTACTTTTCAGCCAACCCTCGTAGTTTTATGAGAACATTCCATCAAATCTGTTTCAGGTCCAAGTCATATACAGTAAAAAAAAAAATTGCATCATTTCTTCATAGAATAGTAATAAAAAGTTGAATGAGGCAATTTTTCGTCCCTCTAACAGAAGGACACAATGTTTTAAGTTCAATATAATTCTAAATAATCTTTAGAGACCCAATTACAGGTGCCACTATTCAAGTCGTATTGTTAAGAATCTAAGGAAACAATTTACATATTTTAACCACTCACGAATTAATTTATTTAGTTAATGTATTAATCAATGGAATAAATATTATTAAATTTCCTCAAAAATTGTTAAATTTACATTGATTGCGCAACAGAGAGAGATGTTTAAAAAGAAATAAACATTTAAAACAAACCAAACAACCTTACAGGTCAAAAAAAATATATACGAGTATACATTCAAGTTGACAAGTTCGTTAAAGCGTATTAATTAATTCTACTGTATTTCTTACCTCAGTTCATGTTATTCAATTTTTTAATTAACCAGAATTTTCAAAAAATTTAAATCAATTACAAAACCCCAGGTATATGTTTAACATTTGATTACAAAGAGGTTAATTTATCCAGGTTACTTTTCATTGTATAACAATGTCACTGAGTTTTTTAAATTATTAGTTGTATGTCGTTTCTTTAATAATCTGAAAGGTTCTCTTAAATTGTCACTAAATAATTTCAGATGAATCTGATATAATGTATTGTCTTTAAAAATATATTATTTACGTGATAGTGAAATCTATAATACATCAGTTTTGACAAATATACGTCAATCTACATCTGAAATTGTTTTTCTTGTTATTTTTAAGACGTTTCTAATGTAATTGAAGTTTTCTCTTTCAATTATAATTATTATTAACTGTTTAGTGATTACAGATCAGCTTGCTTAATCTTGTACCTTTCTAGAAGAAAATGTCCACCTTATTTAAGCACCCTGGACACCTGCTTACCTGTAAAGATAAATTATAAGAATTAATTGTTATCGTAAACCTTGTAAAGAACCCAATTATTATAAATCAAAGTCAATAAATTGATTATAATTGGGACTAAGCTTAGCTTTGTAAAGTGTCTGGAAAAAAACGTTACATTAATAAATTCGGCAGGATTTATTAATATTGAAAGAAAAAACCGCACAGGGCGGTTAAAAAAAGACGACGAAGTTCCAGATAGATAAAGAACGAGGACATATAGTTTCCTGGTTGTAGCTATCTCTCTCGAATAATCTTGAGATACACAAGGAGCCATCATTATACTTCGACAGTTCAGTCTTGCGCTCTCTGAAATATCTTAAATTGAATTAGTTACTTAATTTTGTTATTGAAATTATCTGTCGTTTTTAAGTTAGTTTTATGCCAGATATTTGACTATTTATTTCATCTATACGTAATTTATGTCCGCCTTTTCTACTTTTAATTCATCGCTCGGCTATAAGAAGTCTATTTCGAGAATTGGCCGGCGATAATAACTGTTAATCTTACACCATTTCAACATATTTGCTAATTAAGAATACATAGTATGATGTAAAATCTTTTCTGATTTTTGGTAGCCGTTAATTACACCCATTTTATACGCTAAGGATGCGATAACAGTTTAGATCAGTGGTGGGCAAACTTTTTTAATGGGGGGCCACAAAGTTTAAGAAATTCTAGAGGAGGGCCAGAATTTTAGAAAAAATGCATTTTGTGTTAAAGCTTTTAATCATAATATTATAAAAACATTACAGCATTACACACTTGTGTAACTACGCGGCTAGTTTAGCTTCACCTATAGGTTATGCATCTATTATTCTACTAAGTAGAATCTACTTTATACTTCTCGACCGTCAAAACGTAATTATAGCGGGCCATATACTATCCATGTCGATGGACCCTCGGCGGGCCGGATTAAATACTTTCGCGGGCCGGAGTTGGCCCGCGGGCCGTACTTTGCCCATCACTGACCTAGACGATGCTGGCTGCATGGCGAAAGCCAATGCCAAAAAAAAAAAAATTAAAACTGTCCGGTAGGACAGTTGTATTAAAACTGTCCGGTAGGACAGTTGTATAAGGGTTGATCATCAAAAACTGCACGAAAAAGTGTAACGTTGAAAAACACCCAACTTTGACAATTTTTTTCTCTTTTTCTATAAAAGATAAAATTCCCAAATTTTCTTTAAATTATAGGGCAAGTCCTCCTTTATAACTGTAATTTTTTTGTCAAAACCCAGATTTAATATATTACGAGAAAAAAGTTACTGAAAATGAGCAAAAACGGCTTTTTCAAAAATTGGTCTTGTTCTTGTTGTTGTTGTTGTTGTTGTTGTTGTTGTTCTTCTTGTTGTTACCTTTTTTGTAAACAACGTAGCGCCTAAACGCGTGAACCGATTTTCATGAATGAGGTGTCATTCGTTTCAGAATTTTATGTAGATGTGCCTTTTGGGGGTCTCGACGCTGTACATCAAATGGGGGAGGAGTTAGCCCCATATATGTGAGGCCCCTTCTCAAAATTATTATTACTAATAACTCTGAAAATGTTAACCCGATTTTAATAAAATTTGGCAGGATGAAAGGTTTAGGGCACTCCTACGTAACATTTAAACGACGTTCTGCTCTTACCCTTATTAGGGGGAAGTATGGTAATCGTTTCAAATTATCGAAACGTGAACCGATTTTCATGAATGAAGTGTCATTCGAATCGAAATTTTGTACAGATTTGCACTTTAAAAGTCTCGTCGCTATGACTCATAAGGAGGGGAGTTTGCCCCACCCAAGTAAGGCCTTTTCTAATACTATTATTACCAATATTTCTATTACGCTTAGTTCGATTTGGATAAAATTTACCACGAAGAAGTGGTTAAAGCTCCTCTACGTGGCTGTGAAGTGCCACCATGCTCTTACACCTACTAAGAGGAAGTACTACAATCGTTAAAATTATCAATGAGTGAACCTATTTACATCAATGAATTCGATTCAAAATATTTGCCTTTTAGGGAGAAGTACTGTAATCGCAGTTTATTTTTCTTACTCCTCTTAAAAGGAAGTACTGAATTCGCTTTTTAATTTTGCTATTTACGTACAAATACCTTCCTATTTTATTCAAAACGCTTTCTCTAAAAAATTGTTATTGAGGATGGTTTGGGGGACCGCAACTATAATCATTCTTTAAAAAGATCGCTCCAGTGGTAGTTACGGTTCGGACTTAACACCTTTTTAGGTTATAATGGTAGAATTTATTATTCCAAATTTTAATAAAATCTGTAAAGCAGATATGTAACTTTGCAAAACAGACAAAAAGGAAAATCTATCCAAAAAGTCCAAAAATCTCCTTAACAAAAACTTACAGTTTAAAATGTTAAGTATAAGGGTTGATTAAACGCCAAAAGGTACACAAATCAGCAAGTACCCAACATTTCATTAATACTTCATTAATATTTAAGTAATTTTACTGCATTAAATTTCATTTATTTTTTTGAATTTATTAGAGGTCACAGACCCTTATGCTGGCCAGTTCATTCATAATTTTTTTTTTTATTGATTTAAATCGCGTCAACATCTGAGGTTATTGGCGCCCGGAGTTTTTTTCAGTGCACTGCCGGCCTCCGGACAGTGTTCTCTCGTTACAGACAACACTGTCCATCACCGGCCAGTGAGCTGTAAGAAGCTCTTAGGAAGAGAAAATCTAAGGGTCAGCAGCTGGATTCGAACCCGGAACCTCCACGTGGGAATCCAATACGCTAACCGCATAGCTAATCCCTTCCCTTAGTTCATTCATAATATTTTATTTTTTGTTATAATTATGATAAAATGTATATTATATCTTCTTAATTAAATAGGTACTTTATTATAGCTTTATTCCAAATTATTCTTCTGATTTATCTTTATTAGGCCCTTTATTCTGAGTAGTCACATATACATGCATGTTAAAATAGAAAAAGACAAAGTTAGAGTCGGCTACTGTTTAAATTTGAATCACGGATTTAAAACAATATTTCAGTCTAGAATTCTTCTTACCGAAGTATTTGTGAGTACAAATAACGCATAGGTAATATCCAGTAAATTATTCAACAATAATTATTCATTTCTCAATTGTAATTTAATGTAGTCCCTCTAATTTTACTTATAGTAGGTAAAATACTGGTATAACTAGCTGTCATAAAAATATGCATATCTTATATTCCAAATATATAACACTGCGGTAAGAATACCTAGATTGAGAATTGAAGAAAACTATATTATTTGCGATAAAGCCAGATTAATTATTACCTATTATTAAAAACGCTTGACTACTAAATAAAGTAACAATTGCTTTAATCGAATTACGAACTTAAACCGAAGATTTTTATTTAAAAATAAAAATAAATAAATAAAATAAACAAAATCATTGATGAATGTTGGTGCAAGCATTTTTGAAAAAAGTTTTTGAATTTTTTAACCTCATATTTTTTTTTTATAAAGTTTTTTTTTTAACCTGTGATTAATAGTTTGTTGATTAGATATTACAGTCAATCTAAGAAATAGTGTTCTATTTGAACAAATATTTTGTAGACGAAAATGGCCAGCATAAGGGTCTGTGACCTCTAATAAATTCAAAAAAATAAATGAAATTTAATGCAGTAAAATTACTTAAATATTAATGAAGTATTAATGAAATGTTGGGTACTTGCTGATTTGTGTACCTTTTGGCGTTTAATCAACCCTTATACTTAACATTTTAAACTGTAAGTTTTTGTTAAGGAGATTAGGTATAATACTTTATTAGTTTGGATAGAGTTTAAAGTTTTATTAACAATATTTTAAAGTATAGTTAATTTATTGCGTAATATACAGAAATGCAGGTATAAACTGCAGTCCCAGCAACTGCAACAGTAGCAAATATAGCAATCTGATCAAGATTTCAAGCTAAGTTCACTTTTGCGTACAAATATTCATTCTTTTGACACATTATTAAGTATTACTAACTTATATTTCTAATATCTTGATTTCATTATTCAACCCCTTTGAGTTACGAATCGTTTTCCTTTTTATTTTTGTATTTAAATCATGCTTTTACCCTTTGGGAAAGAATTCATTTTATTTTTTTCATTTTTATCTACAACTTCTATCATTTTAAAGTTTCAGTTACTGGACTGAAGCGTGAAATTTGTCGACACAACAAGTCGGCAACTACTAAATCGATCTAAATCTATATTCATATTTAGAAAGAAGTTCTAGAGAGATCTTATTCAAAAGATCTAGAACTAGTATTGGATAAGTGAAAGAGTTTTGGCTTACTTGCAGATGTTATCATGTCTAAGAAAGATTTGTTAATGCAAGAAGGGAAACATTGTTATGTTATCGGATTGTTTGAGAAATTGTTAAACACTATCCAGTTAAAAACCGTTAAAATATGTACGACCAGAGTGGTGTTAAAAAGTTACTTGAGGATGTCCTGGAGGTGAGAAATAAGGAAATCCTATGTATTATTCATTGGCTTGCATATGATTCTAGGAGGCTAACCTTCTAGGGAGGGCGCCAGGACACGACTAGCGCTAGGGGGACTCTGTTCACCCACCCCAATATGGGAGCCCTCTATGCCGTGCGCATGTGTGGTGTGACTTGAACATACCCTTAAGGTGTTAGTTAGTATATTTTACTCGCCATTTTACAAAGCACCTCCAGCCACCCCGTTTCAAACTTGTTAACTTATAAATATAATGTAGTTTAGGCATTGCTTAAATATTCAAATGGTATAATGATCATAAAAACAAAACCAAAATAAACGCGTGGTAGAATTTAGTGAGCCGTAAAAATTTTTATAGAACACCATAAAAGTTGATGCATTACAAAACATTAACTAGTTCTTGTTATTGCGTTCTTTTAAATTTACCGGAAGCTTGATTGAATACGATTATGATTTTTGAAAAACTTTTTGGAAGATATTTTGAAATTCAAAGTCCCTAGTTCCCATTCTTTGATGAATTTGCTTAAAATTAGTAAATAAATTAATGTGGCTCTTGCAGTTTAAATAATTTCTTTTTGGGTTTCAGCATCATGCCGATGGACTGTAGAACTGGGGCTGGAGTGTTTGGAGTTATACCCGAGGTTCTCATTGAGAGGTCTCTCCACCGTCTTCCAGGCCGAGATCTTTGCAATTAAAATATGTGCTGAGGAAAACCTGCGGATGGATCTTAGAAATAGGAAGATCTGCATCTTTTCGGACGGCCAGGCTGTGCTGAAGGCCCTTGTTTCCTTCAGAATTACCTCTTCCCTGGTCTGGGAATGCTGAAAGGCCTAGAACTACTGGCTCGGTACAATAAAGTTCGGTTGGAATGGGTGCCGGGTCATGTGAAGATCAAGGGGAATGAGATAGCCGATTAGCTGGCTAGGAATGAAGCTAACACTCCTTTCATCGGCCCGGAGCCTGTCCTGGGGATCACCAAGGATTCGGTTCAAGCGGCTCTTAGAGATTGGATTTGGAGGGAGCACGAGAAGAGCTGGGTGATGTATCCTGGAATTAAACACAGCAAGACTATAATGTGTAAGGAAAGAGCCAAAGAGACCCTGTGTTTGGGTAGGAATCAGATTATTCTGATCACAGGCCTATTCACAGGGCATGGTAGGTTCAGGAAACGTCTGCACAAGGTGGGGGCTTATTAGCTTGGAACCGCTGTGCAGACTGTGTCAGGAAGAGGAGGAGACGGCCTCTCACTTGTTGTTCGATTGCGTTGCGAATTAGTAGGTAGAGTCCTCAACCTTTTTAGAAAGGGAGGTTTCATCAACTAGACTCAAAAGGAGAAGGCACAATAAGCCTCTTGTGGCTGCGGTGCCGTGGGGCACCGTTCCGCTATCTTTAACCTTAATCTTAATCTTGGGTCTCGGCATATCCTACAAATCAAAATAGATTAATTAAAAAAATTAATGGAACAGCTCCGCTTAGTGACATTTACCGTTTGTTTCGGTAAAGTGCTGCAGGATTAACCAGTTTGAGCCCAGGTGCTGCAGGCGGTTAGGAGGCGAGGCCTGCAAAGCTAAGATGTATTGCGGTACTAGGCTATATTCCCAATGGTTAGTATGAAGAATTTATAATAAACTATGTTTATTAGTCGCCTCCGTCCACGACACCTAATTTGGTAGTTGGACGTGTAAAGCCTGCCTGAAAAAATAGGCACTTACTTTAGTTTTCTTCGTAGACCTTTCAGGCAATGTAAAGCAACAAGAAGTCATGAATTCCTTAAATATTCAAACAGTAATGGAGTACAAATCCTATATATCAAAAAATTGGCTCCAATTACCCCGTTTAACCAGTTAAGCGTGGAATTTAGTTTTTGAAAAAAACCCTCACAGTGTGCGGAATTAAAATCAGACAATGACGTGTATACACAAAACAAAAGCTTACAACCAAAAGTTTACAATAGTCACTGCAAACAAATTTTTCTGCAATCTCTGGAAGCTTGAGATTACCAGAGCATTCTGTGCTCATTCTAAATCTTGCACCGCTTTACGTAATGTATTGCTGTAGTTAACTAGGGACGCAAGAGCTTTTACAAGGAAGAAGAAAAGAGCTTTGAATTCTGTGCAAAATGAAATCTTTGCTCGTACTGAGGTCTGAACCTCTATCTAAGAGGTAAAAACGGCATTGCACAAGGGTTGAGAGCTTCTATTTGTGTGCCTAATTCCCAATCTCTAATGCGAAGACCAAATATGTACCAACCACTTATCATTTGGCTGACTCCCTCCAACCCCCTCCTTATAAAATACTTGGCAGTTCTATTGGTAACATAAAGAAAACATCCCACCAAATAATATTCTTATTGTATTTTATTAAAATTTCGAGTTTTTATAGTTAATGGAAATTTTATATTTTTCACGAGTATACACGTCGAACACTGGCTAATGACTATTTAAGGCTAAAGCGGCATTTTGAATTGACTGATTTAGCCCAAAAATTCTGAGGCGCTAATCAGGTCTAAATTAAATATCAATTTGGATCTTTTGCCTTTTTAAGTAATGCGGAACCAATTTGTAAAAAACCTTTACGCTATCTTAGAACGATTATTTTGAAGTTAAAACTGAAAATCCAAAATTTTAAACCATTGCAACAAGCAACAACTCCGTTTTTACAGGAAAAGGAAGTAAAACATTGAAAAAAAAAAGCTTCTTTTATTTTATACCTTCATTGTTTTGATGTGAACAAGCGCAATCACAAAATATAAGTTCGCTACATTTTAAACTGTAAACCTAAAAAAAAGGTGAATAAAAATGTTTCGCCTAAGACCAATAATAATAACAGTTTGGAGGACATAAATACGGGTTCGTTTTTATAGACATGACGATTGGGAAAGCGTCGTAAAAGGTCATAATCGTGTCTAGTTCACTATAATGTATATATATATATGTATTACTAATGTATATATTTATGTACAATTATATTGTACGAGCTTCTTAAAATGGTTTATTTTGTTGCCAACAGAATTGTTATTGCATGCAATTTATAGAAGAAGTGCTCGCAGGTCTTTTGTAGATTTTGTTGCAAAAAAAGAAGAAGAAGAAGTAGTTTCCGATGGACTTTACGAGAGTGTTGGTTTCCCTATATAAAAGACCCGGATTACTAAAGGTCTGCAGAGAAAATCTTGATAGCAAAAACAAAATGTCGAATATAGTGCCGCAGTTTGTCATGGTCTAATGGCTGGTGACCATAAAGATTTCCCATTACTCTACTAACTTTCATCTATGAACTACCATGGAGCGAATATATATATAGATAGCCAGTGTTCTTAAATCTAGGCGTTCTAAGTGACATATTGTTCGCGAATGTGCATTTAAAGACCCTGGTAAGAATATGAAATCTTACATCTTTTATACTAAAAGTGAAGTAATGCCTATTTTTTAAGGCGGGCTTTACGTCCAATTACCAAATTAAGTATCGTACTCGGAGGTGACAGACTTTACTACAAAGTTTTCATATTAAACTTTAAATGATAGTTTTGGTTTTTGACCGTTGTTGATTGATGATTTTGGGGAATATTGAGGGGCGGTCAATCAATAAATTCAAACAGAAATTTTTGTTTCATCTCACCAACGTTTCGCTAAATCTATTACCTTCTTCAGAGTCTGTACAAAAGAAATATTTCGCTAATATGGCTACAGAATGAGTAACATAAAAGTTACACAATATTTGTCTACGATTTTTTTGAAATAATCTAAAAATAAATAAAAATATAAATATTTGAATGGTTTTTGTAAGATTTGTAAGCAACTTTTACAAGTAGACACATACTTTAAAATAACAGCAACTATTTGCCACTTTTCAGATTTAAAAAAAATGTAATTTACTTCCTGAAAACGAACAGTTAAAACTCAAAATTTTAAATTTACATTCACTTAAAAGCTACATTTGGCGTTCTAAAACGAACTATTGCCCTAGTCACCTTCAATGACATTCGAACCTTGAACGGTTCGAAGCTAGAAACAATGTCTCCAAAAACGTCATACAAACTTTCACTTTTTTTTTTTTGTCGATTACTCAGGTTCAGATTTTCTATAGCAGTGTATTGATTTATCAGTGAACAGTTGCCATGGTTTTAGAATTAATCCAGATGGTCTAAATGAATACATTTGACTCCTATTATAACGAGAACATTGCCGCTTTTAGCAGTAATAGTACTAACTTTTCGCTTCAATTCCCTAAAGAAATCATTAAAATCTAAACAATAGGATGAGAGATACGAGGGTCGTTTGAAAAGTCCGTGCTAAGTCAAAGAGATAGCACTACTGGCGCGTAGCGAGGTTATGTTTAGTTAGTAGCATCTCTTGGAAGAACACACACCAAGTTTCAGCCAGATCGGTCTATCTCTTTGTGTTTGGCATTCGTTTGAATCGAGGAAGTCGAGTGATTTTCAAAAAATGGATGAAAAAGAATTTCGTGTGTTGATTAAACACTACTTTATGAAAGGCAAAACGCCTCAGGAAGAGAAGCATGATAAACATTATGGTGACTCTGCACCTTCGATTAGAAAAGTTTATAAGTGGTTTCAAAATTTTCGGAGTGGCCATATGGGCACCAGTGACGCTGAACATTCTGGACGCCCTGTTGACGTTACTACTCCAGAAATCATTGATAAAATCCATGATATGGTGATGGATGACAGAAGAGTGAAGGTGCGTGAGATTGCTAGAGTGCTGTGGGCATCTCGAATGAACGGGTACATAAAATTTTGCATCAACATTAGGACATGACAAAGCTATCCGCAAGATGGGTGCCGCGATTGCTCACGCTTGACCAAAAACGAAATCGTGTGAAGTGTTGCAAGGACGGTTTGCAGCTGTACCAGAAGAATCCGCAGGACTTTAAGCGTCGTTTCGTCACTGTGGATGAAACATGGATACATCACTACACTCCTGAGACTAAAGAACAATCTAAACAATGGGTTACCAAGGGGGAATCTGCGCCAAAAAAAGCGAAGACCGTTCCTTCGGCCGGAAAGATTATGGCGACTGTCTTTTGGGATTCGCAAGGAATAATCCTCATCGACTATCTGGAAAAGGGTAAAACTATTACAGGTGCATATTATTTATCGTTATTGGACCGTTTGAAAACCGAGCTGCAAGAAAAACGCCCACGATTGGCCCACAAAAAATTCCTTTTCCATCCCGACAACGCACCAGCTCACACCTCAGCAGTTGTGGTCGCAAAATTAATGGAAATAGGGTTCCAACTCGTTTCACATCCCCCCTATTCTCCAGACTTGGCTCCCTCGTACTACTATTTGTTCCCCAATATGAAGAAATGGCTGGCGGGAAAAAGATTTTATTCAAACGAGGAGGTGATTGCAGAAACGAATGGCTATTTTTGAGACTTGGACAAATCCTATTATTCGGAAGGGATCAACAAACTAGAGCAGCGTTGGACGAAGTGTATAAGCCTAAAAGGAGACTATGTTGAAAAATAAAAAAGGTTTACCCCTAAAAATTAAGTAGTTTTTATTTTTGCACGGACTTTTCAAACGACCCTCGTATCTCATCACATTGCTCTGTTTCTTCATCGCAAATCTTTTACAGAAGTAGAGAAAAAAAATTGTCAAACTTTGGTGTTTTTCAACGTTACGCTTTTTCGTGCAGTTTTTGACGATCAACATTTTTACAAATGTCCTACCGGACAGTTTTAATATTAAAAATAAATAAATTATTGTTTTATCATATGCATGCGGAACGCAGAACATATTTAAGCAACCTTTAGGCAGAAAGCGGAACGTTTCAGCTACACCGGATCCAAATATTTATATAACGTTTGATTAAACATTGTATAAATTAAATGAATATTTTAATTAAAATAAATAATAAAAAGAAAATCATTTTGCATAGAATTCTTTAAATAATATTGCAAATATTGTCATGTTTAATCAAGTTTGATTCATCAAAAAGAAAGAACATAAACCAAGGCCTTGATCGAATTTAACAATCGATATCCCGTCGGAAGTATCTCATTCGATGAAATGGAATTTTTTTTCAATTTTTTGGAGACTTTCTCCTAAATTGATTTAACGATTTTATTCCCTATTTGCACTCATATTACAACATATATAGAGTACAATTTCGTTCAATCAAAAGATTATCAAAAAGAGTAGTATAAAATATGGTTTGACCGGCATCCCTCATACGTACCATTTTAATATGCAGATTAAGGACTCTGTGCCTTAAATATTATAAATTTAGGATACCTGTAAAGCTAAAATTTCAAGTTAAAATTATGTGATTATTTTTAAAAAGCTGTAAATGAAATGTTTTACGCCAAAAATATAGTAAATCAAACAATATTTGTCTCAATAAATGTCATTAATTTAAATTATAATCCCAGCTTTATTATTAAAACTATCTTTTAAAACTTTAAATACACCAGCAGGTCTAACCAAGATGGCCAATATTATAGTGGTTATAAATTTTTAATTACCACCACTGTAAAGTAAAGCTCAAAAGTTGTTAACTTTTGAAAATAACATTCCGACAAGTTATTTACAACTAATCCTGATGAACAAATCTGGAGATACTTGCATTTATGTGAAAGTTTAAAGCATTTTATTTATTTAAAAAGAATAAATAAAATGCTGTCCAAGATGTAGGATTAATATGGTGCATTTTAAGGCGAGAAAGAAGTAATTATCTCGAGATTTAATTTGTGGGAAAAGTATCTAGGACTTTCTCTAATCATTGATTAATTATTGAAATTATTAAAAATAGATAAATAGATATATCACTTTTTTTCTCGTAGTCATTTAATGGAATTCTTCAAGAGATTGAATTTTTTTTCCTCAAGAGAGAACTTTTTTCTCATTTTTTTGCGGTTAAATCCAGATTAAAATGAAATAACATTAAAAAAAACTACATTTTTTGCAGAATAAATGTTTAAATAAAATGCAAAACTTTGTCCTTTTAAATGGCAATAACCTGAACAACTTTTTATTATTTTTGTTTTTAAATTTATATTTATGAAGGCTAATTATTACTGGTGTTAAAAAACAAAATTGCAAGCTTATCGACCTTGTTTACAAAGATCTTACAATAGTATGAAAAAATAATTGCCATTTCAGTCGTGATACATTTATTCTGCCGAGCTTTCGACCTAGGGACTAGGTCATCTTCAGGGCCAGTTTACAAATGTAATATTTTTACATTACAGGGTTGGTGTGTCTTTCTGTCTTGTCTGTTCATGGACAGTCCTGTATTGTAAAAATATTACTTTGTTAACTAGCCCTGAAGATTACCTAGTCCCTAGGTCGAAAGCTCGGCAGAATAAATGTATCACGACTGAAATGGCAATTTTCAGTCATCAAAAATAATGAACAACAATGTTAGATTATGTTTTGAAAAAACTATGTACATATTTATATTGTTTGTACCACTTAATAGTAGTTTGTCCGGTTTACGAATCTTTTCGTAATCAGTACATACTGCAGGTTAAGAATGTATCAATGGAGCAGTTCCACAATGTGTTTGTTTTTAGGTGCGAAAATGAAATTAAACAATTATACCTCTTTACGAGGGTCAAAAATAAAAACTACTAAATTTTTTGGGGTAAACCTTTTTTATTTTTCAACTTAGTCTCCTTTTAGGCTTATATACTTCGTCCAACGCTGCTCTAGTTTGTTGATACCTTCCGAATAATAGGATTTGTCCAAGTCTGAAAAATAGCCATTCGTTTCTGCAATCACCTCCTCGTTTGAATAAAATCTTTTTCCCGCCAGCCATTTCTTCATATTGGGGAACAAATAGTAGTCCGAGGGAGCCAAGTCTGGAGAATAGGGGGGGATGTGAAACGAGTTGGAACCCTATTTCCATTAATTTTGCGACCACAACTGCTGAGGTGTGAGCTGGTGCGTTGTCGTGATGGAAAAGGACTTTTTTGTGGGCCAATCGTGGGCGTTTTTCTGGCAGCTCGGTTTTCAAACGGTCCAATAACGATGAATAATATGCACCTGTAATAGTTTTACCCTTTTCCAGATAGTCGATGAGGATTATTCCTTGCGAATCCCAAAAGACAGTTGCCATAATCCTTCCGGCCGAAGGAACGGTCTTCGCCTTTTTTGGCGCAGATTCCCCCTTGGTAACCCATTGTTTAGATTGTTCTTTGGTCTCAGGAGTGTAGTGATGTATCCATGTTTCATCCACAGTGACGAAACGACGCTTAAAGTCCTGCGGATTCTTCTGGAACAGCTGCAAACCGTCCTTGCAACATTTCACACGATTTCGTTTTTGGTCAAGCGTGAGCAATCGCGGCACCCATCTTGCGGATAGCTTTGTCATGTCCAAATGTTGATGCAAAATATTTTGTACCCGTTCATTCGAGATGCCCACAGCACTAGCAATCTCACGCACCTTCACTCTTCTGTCATCCATCACCATATCATGGATTTTATCAATGATTTCTGGAGTAGTAACCTCAACGGGGCGTCCAGAACGTTCAGCGTCACTTGTGCCCATATGGCCACTCCGAAAATTTTGAAACCACTTATAAACTGTTCTAATCGAAGGTGCAGAGTCACCATAATGTTTATCAAGCTTCTCTTTAGTCTCCTGAGGCGTTTTGCCTTTCATAAAGTTGTGTTTAATCAACACACGAAATTCTTTTTCGTCCATTTTTTGAAAATCACTCGACTTCCTCGATTCAAACGAATGCCAAACACAAAGAAATAGACCGATCTGGCTGAAACTTGGTGTGTGTTCTTCCAAGAGATGCTACTAACTAAACATAACCTCGATACGCGCCAGTAGTGCTATCTCTCTGACTTTGCACGGACTTTTCAAACGACCCTCGTACAATTAATTGCCTCAAAACACGATCATTTATACTAAATGAATAGTTTACAGTGTGAGAGATTGATTACATACTTATTTCGCCACTTTTTGTCCGTTTATACTCCTGTATTCATAAATTATACATCTGTTACTTAAAATATGGATACAATGCAGTGTGCTGTATATTTACTGTTATTACTCTAGATTTTATGTTTTATTGTTATATATTGTATTATTTATATATTCTGGTCTCTTTTTCTTACCATGTTGTTCACTATTTTTGACCAGTCTTCATTTGTATGAGGTATGTCCCCAAGACAAATTATTATAAATAAAAAAAATAAAAAATAAAAAATATTTATATTGTTTATATATATGAGATGCCAGGGTAGTCGAGCGGTTAGAGGCGAGACCTACGAAGCGAATATGTTTTGTGGTACTGGTTTCGATTCCCGGTCCCTAAGCCTTGGATTTTATTTAATCTTTAATATGAGAACTCTAATTTGATAGTTAGACATTAGGTTGAAAAAATAGGCATCACTTACGTTACATAACTTAACCTGTTTTTCACTTTTTATACACATATTAAATTAATACATGAATCGAGTAACTAGGTACTTGCAGATTTCTTACATTTATCAAATGAAGGTAACAGACATTCTAAGAAAGAATAGAGACCCACAAATTTTTTTGTATATTTAGGGCACATTCATACCCTAAAATAATAATTTACTGAAAATACAGTTTTCCCCAATTTTTGGGCACCTTTTTTCTAAAAAAACTATTAGATCTGGGTTGTTGTAAAATAAATTTACAGTTATAAAGAAGGATTTGCTCTATATTTTAAAGAAAATAAGAGAAAAAAATTGTCAAAGTTGGGTGTTTTTCAACGTTACACTTTTTCGTGCAGTTTTTGACGATCAACTCTTATTCAACTGTCCTACCGGACAGTTTTAATGAAATCTCTTGGTTGTTTGAATGGTTATTTATTAGTTCACAGTAAACTACACATATTTAATAATCAATAAATTTACTCCTTGATCTAAGTTTTACAACTTTTAACATATAAGTAATAAACCTTATTCTATTCCTTCCATTTGAAGCAAAAATTATAGTGGCCAAATAAATTAAATAAAAATAGTATGCGACACAAAATTTTAATGATTTCCAAAAATGACTAAATCAGTGGTGGCGAACCTATGACCCGCGGGTCAGTGTCTGACCCGCGCAAGCTTTTTCACTGACCCACAATTGCTAGGCAACCATTTGTTTGTTTACGCGGGTTGAATTAGATTTTACTAATTGTGGTGGATAATTTATATTCTATCTATATGTTTTTCAATCACGCATTAACACAGAAGCAATTTAAATGCTATCTACAGCCTTTAGTTTGATCATTACATTTTTAAAACGAAAATGACGACAAATGCTTTTGTAGTATTTGAAATAAAGTAAAAGTGTTTACAAAAATATCAAATATAATGTATAATTTTACTCATATTTTGTTTGTTAAAAAAAATCGACAACCCAAAGCAAATAACCATATTTAGATTTTTCTTCAGATAAAAACACACTTTTGTAAGGTTTTGTTCAGTTATGTTTGTAAAAAGGAGACTTCTTCCATAGCCACTTGTTTCGTCCCGTTTTACCCGTTAAGCCAACTGAATTTTAAAGATGTTTAGTTTTAAAAATATTCAGTTTAAAATTTTTAAACTTAACTCTTGTGCAAATGGGCATTTGTTACCCAAGAACTAGTACAAAAAAAAAAAAAAAAAAAAAATGAACAAAATTTGACCCACATCTCGAAAAGGCTGTTCTAGACCATCCATCTTTTAAATTTTCCTTAGGAGTCTCTAGCTCAGTATTGTTTGATTCTTTAAAGAGCGAAGGCTGGCAGAGAACTGTAAAAACCTCCAATAACCAAAGTTGTTAACGCGCCTTAAATTAAAAACCAAAAAATTTATTAATAATCGGTGATAATAGTGGCCCACCAATTTAAAAAAAAAGCATATTTAGCTACGATAAGACGCTGTTCAGAGCCGCTCTGATAGCTATCTAGTTTTTTTTTTTAAAAAAAAGACTTGTGTAACCAATATTTCAATAGTAATTTACATAATAGGTTATTGCAACGTGCTAAGATATGTGCAGATTTAATAACAGGTAGGGTATTGAACTTTCCTTATAATTGTGTGTAATGTACGTTCATGCTGTAAGCGATCAAGATTTTTCGGTCATCGATTTAGGTTTAAAACGATTTCGGCGATCGATGACGAACATAACTCTTGTACTAATCGTAAATAATAATAACATATGATCTAATTTATTTTTAACCAAAAATAAAAGATAGAAAACCAAAAGATGTTAAAAGTACAGAGACCAACAATTTGTTCTTTATTTTGTATTTCTTCAGGTTCCTTCTTGTTCAAGTACGTCGTGTTGTTGGCCAGTTAGAGATTACCACACACGCTAATCCTTGAACAGAGTGCCTCCGGGAGGTGAAATCTGCAAATGACGTGGAATCTCCATTGGAATGTTAATTTCTCGCGTGTCCGCGTCACAAAACGGCCGATTCAAGTACCGTTTTTCTAACTTACAAGTACTTTCTGACCAAACACGTGCTTTAAAACATGTTCGTCTATCGTTCTTTGTTCTCTTGCTTCGCTTTTACTTTATCTTTCTTTTAGTTTATTTACTTAGAATACTTTTTTTTTTCTACTTTTATGCTGATCTTAGAGAAAATTTACAACTGATTTTTCTATTATGTACGGCATTCTAGGGAAAATTTTACATTTTTTCAATAATCATCTTTATTGTAAATAAATTATTTTAGAGAAATTATTGAGGTACGACCAATAAATATTGTAAACAAATTTTTTTGTATTCACACCGACGTTTCGGTAAATTTATAACCTTCATCAGGGTATTATAAAGTTTGTGAAGTTTAATGTTAAGCTCGTATATCAACGTAACTGTTGATTTCTCATAACTACCGTCCAATTAAAGACTTATTAAAGCACATAAAGGTGTTCGGGAACATATCGGAAACTTACCGAAACGTCGGTGTGAATACAAAAAAATTTGTTTACAATATTTATTGACCGCACCTCAATAATTTGCCAGCGATGGCGAACCTTTTTGAGACGTGGGTCAAATTTTGTTCATTTTTTTTTAGTACTAGCTCTTGGGTCACTAATGTCCATTTGCACAAGAGTTAAGTTTAAAAATTTTAAAACTGAATATTTTCAAAACTAAATATCTTTAAAATTCAGTTGGCTTAACGGGTAAAACGGGACGAAACAAGTGCTATGAAAGTCTCCTTTTTACAAACATAACTGAACAAAACCTTACAAAAGTGTGTTTTATCTGAAGAAAAATCTATATATGGTTATTTTTGCTTTGGGTTGTCGATTTTTTGTAACAAACAAAATATGAGTAAAATTATACATCTTATTTGATATTTTGTAAACACTTTTGCTTTATTTCAAATACTACAAAAGCATTTGTCGTCATTTTCGAACTGTAATGATCCAAACTAAAGGTTATAGATAGCACATTTAAATTGCTTTTATGTCGCTGCGTGATTGAAAAAAATACAGATAGAATATTAATTATCCACAAAAATTAGAAAATCTAAATCAACCCGCGTAAACAAACAAATGGTTGCCTAGCAATTGTGGGTCAGTGAAAAAGCTTGCGCGGGTCATAGGTTCGCCATAACTGGCCTAGGATAATCTAATAACAACGGTCGAAAACCAAAAACCATCATTGTAAATAAAATTATCTACAGATTTTGTTTTTTTCATTTTTGTACTTCTCCCGATGGTATTGCATTTACAAAATTGGTACGAAAATTTATGCTTGTCCTTTATCATGGTAAATACAAAATAATTGGGTTATAAGTAAATAAAATCGTGGTATTAAATCGGGTTAAATTTGTCATTAAAAATTTACAATGCTGAATCCGCAATTTATAATTTAAATTTAACACCTCTTTGGGGCAGTAATTTCTAAAAAGTATAAAAAATGATAATCTATTCTTTATTTCTCTCTCAAATACGCATTAAAATATCGATTTGTTCATAGATAATACACAATATACAATACCGGCTGTGACCAGTATTTTAGCGAGTTTGTACAGAGATAAATATATATGTATATAAAAAAAAGACTGGCAAGTCATTGCCGGTAATTGGTGATGCATGTGTAAAAAAAATTCTTTGCGAGAGTGGTCAACAGTGTTAATAAAGGATGCTGTGAAGATGTAAAGACTTGTGCGAGAGTGTTTATTATGTTTACTTTTTTTACTGGGACAAATAGTCAAACTGATACGTGCGTCATCAAACAGTAAAATACATGTCAGCGTTAAAGGAATTCTTAAACTGTTTGAAATTACTTTTAGTTTTACTTAGATTTTGAATTCACTTAATATGGTTTTATTTTATGGTTTTAACGCATTATATGAAAAGCAATTTTCAGTCTATAATCTTTTATTCCTTAAGACGGATTACCCACCGTTACTTCTCGTATCTAGATGCATTTATCAGTGTAAAACAAGATGTTATGCACAATTTTATTTATTATATGAAAAAAAAATATTTAGTTGCCTCATTAAAAGATAGTGATTTACTTACAAATAAGAAAGTAAATTAAAGTAATGCCTATTTTTTCAGGCGTGCTGAAAAATTAGGTGTCGTGGACGGAGGCGACTAGCAAACATACTTTACTGTAAATTTCTTTTATTAACCATTAAATAAAATCTAAGGCCTAAGACCGGGGAATCGAACCCACTAAACCAACAATACATCTAAGCTTTGCGGGTCTAGCCTATAACTTCTCGGCTATCCTTATATTTTATTAAATGAAATATTATATAATAAAGTTTAAGAGGAGCGTGTTATTGGCCCGAAACCTCCGATCCTGATGATGGGGCTGCCACCTAAGGCATCAGGCTACCTTTTGTGTTTTTTCGAGCTTAAAGGTGTTCTAATGCACTACTTCCTGAGACAGCACTCTACGTGCCCTCAGGTTGAAACACACTGTTGGTCGTTCGGTTCCTGCCTAAGCAGTATCCAGGGGCACCACGAGGAGGAAACCAACTCACCCCCTGGGGGCCGCTCCGGGATTATATTGCCCCTACACTGCTGACGCGGTAGAAGGGGAATGGATTATGATGATGATGATGAAATATTATATTAATTATAAAAAGAAAAAATACTTAGGTATATTAAATTGAATATTTATAATGTAACGTAATTTACAAAATTATTTACCTAATCGACAATGTAATATTTTATATCAATAAAGGTTGGTGTGTCTTCTGTCTTGTCTGCTCATGGACTGAGTATGATCGGTTTTATGTATTTGATTGTGAGGAAGTCAGTGTTGCTAATTGTAAAGTATTTTGAATTTTAATATAATTATTGTTAAAACACTTAAATATGTTCCACAGTCCTGAAGATGACCTAGTCTCTAGGTCGAAAGCTCGGCATAATAAAAAAATATATAATGACTGGAATTGGCAGTTATTTTTTCATCCTGTTGAAACAATGAATCAATCACCGAAAATAATGAACAGTAACAAAATAACTAAGTCAATCGAACTGAATCCATCAAAAATTTAGGTGTCTAAAAAAAAATAATCAAAACAGTATAAGTATAAAATTTTTCAAAATAACACTTGCCAAGGAAACTAGAAACAATTATTCAATATAAACTGCTTAAAAAAGAAAAGTGAACCATGTCCCAGAGATTAGCAAAGGGTCATCGAGTTTGACCCACCAACTCTCGGCCATCTGGAAAGCCTTGAATCTCGCTAACTATTGCTATGTGTTAACATTTTATTATTTACACGACATTGAACTAGAAAATTACAAAATAATGAATACGCCCCTCTCCTCGTATAAAGGAATTTTGGTTAAGATAATAATGAGTTTAGCATGCTTTTGTATTCCTGACTTATATACATATTCTGACACCAGCACATTGCACAGTGTTGCAATTATAATGTTATCTTAGCGATAAATTGCCACAGTTAGATTTACTATCCCCGCTAAACCGGCAGTAATAGTTCTGTCCAATATTTCACTATTATGGCAGTAACCCATGATTTATTACCCAAAATGGAAAATTGACTTTACAATATTTATTACAAGAATAATATTAGAGTAAAATAATTTGTGAACGTTAGCTCTATTTTAGGAGCAATATAGTTCAATGATGAATAAATAAATGGCAAGATACCATAACAATGCATGTATTTTGCAGTACTTTGCTTTAGAAAACAATTTGGTAAGATAGTGTTTCGGTAATGTTTCAAATTTATACACTCTTATTGAATATTTAAGTAAAAGAATGAATTTTTAAATTTAGGAGTTAGTTTTGGTCCATAAGTAAGGAAAACACTCCATTAGGTTTAACGAAACCAAATTCCCAGTACGGAAATCAAAAAACCAAAAAGTTCATTGGATTTTTCATCTAATTATTTCCCGATAAAAGCGTCGAATTTCTTTACATTTCCATTTTCTCTTTCACAAACAATTTTGTGAAATATCATTGATCACAAAATCACTAATCTCTCATAAAAGACGATAATTTCAATGTGTTTAGATTCATAAATCTGTAGAGTAATTCTCTTCAATGGATACAAAGCCAATATGTGATTAGAGCTTTGGTGATTCTATTCTGTGTGCTAGAAAATTATATAATTAATCCTTCAATTTATTTTAAAATGAGTATTAATGGTGCCAAACCTAAGAAATAGTTTCTCTTTTTCTCTCAGATAAGAGAATTGTCTATTTTATACATAGTTTTTTAGGATCAAAACTAACACTTTGATCAATGTGATTTATGGGAACTATTACAACAAACTTAACGTATTCCGCATTCTGAAATTATTCACATCTAATTATTTATTCCATATTACCTAAATAAACAAATAATTCAATTTTTTTCCCCCTGCAAAGTTATTCATAAATTTGAATTGCTAATACAAAATACATTTAGAAATTTTGATTTCTCTTCTTCTTCATATTTATTTACAAAATAACACTACATCCGAACAGACACGAATTTAATATTTAATACTTTGGATACGGTCATTTATTTTATTTTCGTTCAATTTTTGACGTTGTTAATGTTTTTAACTGAATGAAATTTAAAATTGTTCAATGTCAAAAAGGAAAGTGTAAAAAAAAACAGACAAATATTTTAAAATATTGTCAGTAGCACAAAATCTCCTTAACTTAATTTTTAATTGTAAATTACAAATAACAATGAGATTAAAATCTAATTTGGGTGCATAAATCTGAAAAATAATCAGAATAAATAATCTTCATTCAAAGTATTCATGTTAAATGCATAACCTTGCCACAACTCTATGATATATTATTTGTAATGCACGTAATATATATATATATATATATATATATATAAAAATATAAATATATATTTTGTCTATATTAAATAACCTTCAAAATACAGATATAAATCATAGTCGAAGCTGGCCTATTCCTTGGCCTATAAGATTTAAAACGGCAATACCAGAGGAATTAGCAGAGTGTGTTAAAACCTATCACGAACATGATTTGTTTTCAGCAAAAGCCATAGAACAATACTGACATTTTTTTGAAATTAAGAATTAAAAGCAATGTAGCGAATCTAAGAACATGAAGGTGAAACATTGTGATTTAAAATGGAGATATGTTTTAGATTGAATAGAAAAAGTTATGCTAGAAGTGTTTAAAGTACCAAAAAAAAATAAAAAGATGATGAATCTACTGATTCAGTAAACATAATGACGGGCGACATTTTTTGAATGTTTATGTTTAAAAGTGATAGAATCGACGATTTAGAGCACTTATTTTAGGTGCAATATCGATACAGGGAAAGAAATGATCGATACTTGGCAAAGCAAAGGTTCCCCAAGCAGATTACGAGGGTTTTTTGAAAAGTCCGTGCAAAGTCAGTGAGATAGCACCACTGGCGCGTATCGAGGTTATGTTTAGTTAGTAGCATCTCTTGGAAGAACACACACCAAGTTTCAGTCAGATCGGTCTATTTCTTTGTGTTTGGCATTCGTTTGAATCGAGGAAGTCGATTGATTTTCAAATCGTGTGAAGTGTTGCAAGGACGGTTTGCAGCTGTTCCAGAAGAATCCGCAGGACTTTAAGCGTCGTTTCGTCACTGTGGATGAAACATGGATACATCACTACATTCCTGAGACCAAAGAACAATCTAAACAATGGGTTACCAAGGGGGAATCTGCGCCAAAAAAAGGCGAAGACCGTTCCTTCGGCCGGAAAGATTATGGCGACTGTCTTTTGGGATTCGCAAGGAATAATCCTCATCGACTATCTGGAAAAGAGTAAAACTATTACAGGTGCATATTATTCATCGTTATTGGACCGTTTGAAAACCGAGCTGCAAGAAAAACGCCCACGATTGGCCCACAAAAAAGTCCTTTTCCATCTCGACAACGCACCAGCTCACACCTCAGCAGTTGTGGTCGCAAAATTAATGGAAATAGGGTTCCAACTCGTTTCACATCCCCCCTATTCTCCAGACTTGGCTCCCTCGGACTACTATTTGTTCCCCAATATGAAGAAATGGCTGGCGGGAAAAAGATTTTATTCAAACGAGGAGGTGATTGCAGAAACGAATGGCTATTTTTCAGACTTGGACAAATCCTATTATTCGGAAGGGATCAACAAACTAGAGCAGCGTTGGACGAAGTGTATAAGTCTAAAAGAGACTAAGTTGAAAAATAAAAAAGGTTTACCCCAAAAATTAAGTAGTTTTTATTTTTGCACGGACTTTTCAAACGACCCTCGTATATTCTAAATTTTGGCACCTCTCATTTTCAGAGAACATCCTTCAGGAGTTGATTCTCTTCAATCTAGAAGGCCTTCCTTAAAAAAAAAAATATTTGGACCATTATTGTTTGATTTGGGTGGAGAGATTCACGCTTTTTGGAGAGACTGGGTTATATTACCAGATGTTCGAGAGGAATAGATTCTATCTAGAGTTCTTCAGAATACGCAGGCAAGTAGTTGCTTTACGCTGGCAGTATTTGTCTAGGCAGATGATTCTTTATCAGCAAATAGAACTACAGTGTTTTTTGTAGGCACATTTTGATTAAAATTAAACATAAAAGCTGTCTTTACCAAAAGTTCGGGAACCGTTGTGTCATTCAAATTTCTCCTCTTCGAAACTTCTGCAGCTTGCCGTCCAGTAACACGAGAGTTTAGGTCTGCAAAGAGAGTATGATGTCCGAATGATTGTCAGTATTCTGACAAAGCTCCGGACGTGAATGACCTCAGTTGTTGATGCGCCAGAGTTAAATAAAATAAATAAAATAGTAGACATTTGGAAGCAATGACTGCTTAAATAATCAATGTTTATTCTTTTCTTCTAGAACATTCTTCGGATTTTTTTAACAGCAGGAGTTCATTCTATTTATAGCTAATGGGCAAAACTCCTTAAAGGAATTTCTTTTGGCAAAGTTCCCATGAGAAAGTGCATTAAGAAAGAATTCCTCTCTTTTTATGGAACTATGAAGGATAATCACTGAGAGATATCACTGAAATTTGTCTAGATTAGTTTTGGTTAATCGAGGATCAATTCGAAAGAAATTAAACTTCTTTTTAATTTAATTTGTATTACAAACATTTTTAAAGGATTTTCTGACTTTTTTAAGGATATATTCAACAATAAATTAGAATAAAACGCTTCTTTTATTTTACAGCTTCCACAATCAAATTATGGTTTAAAGAAATATAGACGAGGCGATGAACTGGAATATCTGTGCAAACTAATTAATTGAATCTTCAGGACTTATATGTTTTGTGGCTGGGGTGTAGCTTTAAATATTGTCCGCATTGTCTTTCTGGGGGTACCCATAGAGTTCCATTTGATAATCGTTCTTCTTATCCGTGGTCGTCTTCACCATGAAATACGATTTTAATTAAATTGAAGGGATGAACCAGCTAAAAAGAAATCACGAAGACTGAAAGATTGATACTTTAGTGGAGTCAAAGCTACTGCGCTTGGTGATCAAGCGGATAATCTAGCCCGAACTCGAATTGCAGCAACACGATAGACCCGTTGTCCTGTCCTACTGCTGCGCTGCTCATGAGGTCGCAGTTAACATCACTACAAAGAGTTAGGAAAGTCACAGCTAGAAGGAAATCCTGTTCCGAACAGGAAATACCACCTGAGACATCCGACCATAATAAGAATAATGGATAGCCTCTTATTTCTCTTTGTGGTTAACCAAGGTGAAGAGGATGTACTTGCATCTTACAATATGTCCGTCCTGCTTTGACGGATGTTGTCATAAGTGACAACGTGGATATTACTAATATAGCAAAACTTTATGGGGCCAAGAGGACCCAAATTGGCTAGATCAGTATCCTCCCATCAGTATCCCTTCTGTTTATAATCAACTGTCACTTTTCTCAGTATTTTAAAGACAATATTGTTTTATAAATACTTTTCTTATATTAGAATTAGTTTAACTCATTATGTCATTAATAAGTAAAATTTATGAAATAATGTGTTATATAAAAAAATAAGATGTTTTTTAAAAAGTCCCATTTGGGGATCGTGGCGGATTGGATGTTCAAAACTGAATACAAGTTGTTACTTCTTATTGAAACATGTACTGGTAGCTCTGAGGATTTATCGGGTTTTCTTATTTGTAAGTAATAGACAATTTTAAAAAAAGTAATAGAAAATAGATTTGAAGGATTATCAATGATTGAAATAATTTTCAACATGACGGAAGTACCCAAACCTTCAACTTGAAACTCACCGTTTTGTTTGCCTTGGTATAATTCAGCACGAAAACAGCAACCGGTTACAGATTGCCCTATGCTTGAAACCAAATCGTATTGGTTTTCCTCTTATAAACTGATTCAAAAAGTGATGTCCGTAATATCGCACCATCTGTAAATCCTTGATCAGATTTGGTAGGATATAACTGATAGTGTCTGGTTTCATAAAAGAGGGCGCTACAGAAAAATTACTGGAATGAAGCTCTAATATCTCCGGGACATCCTTTGGTTGGCAATTATCTAATTCATTTTCATCAATTTCTTCAACATCAGAAACAATATCTAGTAAGTCCGGAGACTGTTCAACAAAACAGTGTTCTATATTTCTTAAAGTACTAAACAGAAAAACATAGTCTATAGTTATTATAATGAAAAAGTATTCCTCGCAATGTGAATGCTATTTCCCTCATTTCTCAGCGTTCCTTGCTTATTTTATGGAGCAATGAGGCTCTTATAAATATTTTTTTAGTTTTTTAACAAAATATTTCTGATAAATCTTGCGCTCCTGTCATGATGATTCTGTTGGCAACTCAATCCTTTACACCTTGTCATTAAGAAGAATGGAAGAAAGAATATTTTGAAACATAAATTTATTAATAAAAGTCTAGGAATAAAATAGAAATCTAGTTTAATAGAACTTAAAGTTAGTTCCATCCATTGTCCTATAATTTGCTATTATGTTTCATACCATTCCAGGCTCCATTAGTTTTATGTCAGTTTGTATGCGGGCGAATAGCTAGAAATGTCAGGGACTTAACTTTCTTGTGAACGAAGATGGTGTTTCTATGTTTACAGCCTCAAATAGCAGGGATAATTTAAGTAAAAGTTCTTTCAACTTAAGTAAAATGATAAGTATATTTTCTTTTAGATTTAATTTCTCTTAAATTTAATTAAAATTGATTAAATTCCTCTAAAGAATGTTTCTATAAATAAATTTTGAAAAAGCTAAACCAATTCTTTTCTACAGAATCATTTCATGAAGTTGAATTAGCATCTTAGCTGTTCACAAAGTTTTGAAATGGTTTTTATGTCTGGTGAAATGGATCTACCTGGTTATGACTAAGATCTTCTCTCTCCCCATCCAAAACAAATGGTAATTCTCTGTATGTTTCCTGTTCAAATAATACAGTAACTATTGCAATAATATTTATTTACTTTCTCAAACGGAACAATTTAAGTAATAAAGTTTAGAGTAATGCAAAGACTCGGATCGTAATATCTGGATTTTTGGAAAAAAGGATCAATATTCGAAAGTTATTAATCGGGAATAAACATTTTTGCTTAATGTTTCTTGTAAAAGTAATTAAAAAAGCTTCAAATCTGTTCTAAAAGCTTCATCAGTGAAATGGAATCTTTTAATTAATAAAATTAAGCTTTCCTTTATCTTAAGTAACTTTGAAAATTTTTGTTTTTTCAACACTTCTTTCGAGTTTTCTAAAAGTGTGGTTGAAAATATAAACTAAGATGGGAAAGCTTGATCATTTTATTAGATCAAATCTTTCTTGTTAATACGATAAAACCAGCGTTATTGGCAATCATCGCTAGATCGGCCAGCCTAACAGATATTCCTTCCCATGAATAAAGTTTGCCCCATTTATTTAAATATAAAATGTTTCATTGAAGATGATTTGGCACATGTGAACTCTTCATTATATTGACAAACGTCATGCTATCTATGGTTTTGTATTCATGGGAAACAGTTGAACAATATCGATATAAAGGGGCGATAGTTCGCTTTCCTTTTTGTAATAACCTTTATGATTGTAACCATGACAATTCTAATCGAAAATTTTTCGCCATTTTAAAACGATTTGTATATTTATACAGAAACTGGTTTCTAACTCAAGGAAAATGCTCAACTGCAGAACTCTTCTAAAAGAATTTTTCACTGAATAACCATTTGAAAAGAAAGTGATAGATCTATTGCAGTTTTTTAATGAGGTAGTTTCATTCATAATTGAGCCGTTCACAGCACAACTCGAAAAACTCCATAAAACAAAAAGATGGAGAAGTGCGATGAAACAATGTACATAGTTTTTTAAAATTGTGTTTGTAATATAAATGGCAAATAAATTTACCGTTATCAGTCACCGCCTGCTACAGAATTTGAGTTGAATTATAGCAACGATTTACATTAGAGTACTGAGTTAATCAAAATGGCTTCTGAAATAAATTATTCATTATTTAAAGCTATTAAGCTTAATGAAACCAAGTCGCAACACATTACCTTCACTCTTCGGCGCATAACTCTTCCTCCAGTCTTCTATAACCTAACACCTCTACCAGTAGTGAACGTTGCCCGCTACCTTGGGCTTTACTTAGACCGAAGACTTTCTTGGAACCCCCACACTAGACTTAAAAGAACAGAACTAAACAGACGCTATCGACTACCTGAAAGACTCTTAGACGATAGATCAAAACTCTCTCTGGACAACAAAAGACTGATTTATACTTCTATTTTGAAACCAATCTGGGCGTATGGAATAGAGCTGTGGGGTTCAACCAAACGCACAAATCCCCAAAGGATTCAATCTCTTCAATCTAAAATACCTCGAACTATTGTACACGCTCCATTTTATGACTCTAACCTTAACATTCCTTTTGTCACCCAAGTTGCTTAAAACATGATGCAGAAAACTCCACTTCGACCTGCAATCTCATATAAATCCTCTAGCTCAAAATCTTTCTTCTAGAACTCTTCCTGACAACATGACAAGACAGTGGCCTCGTGATCTCCTCTCAAGTGAAGAGAGAGACTAACAGCCTAATGTTTTGGAGTGTTACCACTGGGTAACTTCTCCACTCGTTTGCTTCATTTGTTACTGTGTTATCACTGTTACTTATAGCACCAACGCGCTGATTGTAGCACAAATAAACACACACAAAATATATATATTATTTAACGACATTAAAAATTTTGTGTCGTTTTATGGCGTTAATCTATATTCGGACTGTACTGACATTCCAATCAAAACTACTCCGACAGATAGCTGACGCTCCTTTCTATACGGTGACTAACCTCACTCTTCATAACGACCTCAACATCCCATTCGTACCCCAACTCGCCAAGACTAAATATCAAAAGTTCCATACTGCTCTCTCTACTGCTGTAATCCTCTAGTACAGTCTCTCGCCTCCTCTAACATTCCTGACAATTCTCCTCGCCGACTGAATCGCCAGTGGCCCCGCGACTTCCTCGCAGTCTGAAGACATAAAAATCATATCCTGTGGAGAGTGCTACCGCTGGGTAGTTTCTTTCTTCCTGCCTAACACGCCTCCATTCGTACTTCATTCTCCCTATTTACTTATTGTATATTATATTATACAGATTGTAAATAACGAAATAAATTTATAAAAAAAAAAATCTTCATTATTTGGGAAATTTATTATAAATATAAAAAGCTATGACTGGACCAAGTGCTTTGGACACTTAAATTTAAGATATTTCAAAAAGTATACTCTTCATATTCTACGTAAAAACAAAATTTATGTAATTAGAAATTAAATTTTTCTAATTTCTAAATCATCTTACGAAGCGTTTAGCAGGAATTCAGTGGCGTTTTTGAAGATTCTTTGTGGCTAGAACCTTCTTTAGAACTTACGAGGGTCGTTTGAAAAGTCCGTGCAAAAAACTACTTAATTTTTTGGGGTAAACCTTTTTTATTTTTCAACATAGTCTCCTTTTAGGCTTATACACTTCGTCCATCGCTGCTCTAGTTTGTTGATCCCTTCCGAATAATAGGATTTGTCCAAGTCTGAAAAATAGCCATTCGTTTCTGCAATCACCTCCTCGTTTGAATAAAATCTTTTTCCCGCCAGCCATTTCTTCATATTGGGGAACAAATAGTAGTCCGAGGGAGCCAAGTCTGGAGAATAGGGGGATGTGAAACGAGTTGGAACCCTATTTCCATTAATTTTGCGACCACAACTGCTGAGGTGTGAGCTGGTGCGTTGTCGTGATGGAAAAGGACTTTTTTGTGGGCCAATCGTGGGCGTTTTTCTTGCAGCTCGGTTTTCAAACGGTCCAATAACGATGAATAATATGCACCTGTAATAGTTTTACCCTTTTCCAGATAGTCGATGAGGATTATTCCTTGCAAATCCCAAAAGACAATCGCCATAATCTTTCCGGCCGAAGGAACGGTCTTCGCCTTTTTTTGGCGCAGATTCCCCCTTGGTAACCCATTGTTTAGATTGTTCTTTGGTCTCAGGAGTGTAGTGATGTATTCATGTTTCATCCACAGTGACGAAACGACGCTTAAAGTCCTGCGGATTCTTCTGGAACAGCTGCAAACCGTCCTTGCAACACTTCACACGATTTCGTTTTTGGTCAAGCGTGAGCAATCGCGGCACCCATCTTGCAGATAGCTTTGTCATGTCCAAATGTTGATGCAAAATATTATGTACCCGTTCATTCCAGATGCCCACAGCACTAACAATCTCACGCACCTTCACTCTTCGGTCATCCATCATCATATCATGGATTTTATCAATGATTTCTGGAGTAGTAACCTCAACAGGGCGTCCAGAACGTTCAGCATCACTTGTGCCCATATGGCCACTCCGAAAATTTTGAAACCACTTATAAACTGTTCTAATCGAAGGTGCAGAGTCACCATAATGTTTATCAAGCTTCTCTTTAGTCTCCTGAGGCGTTTTGCCTTTCATAAAGTAGTGTTTAATCAATACACGAAATTCTTTTTCGTCCATTTTTTGAAAATCACTAGACTTCCTCGATTCAAACGAATGCCAAACACAAAGAAATAGACCGATCTGGCTGAAACTTGGTGTGTGTTCTTCCAAGAGATGCTACTAACTAAACACAACCTCGATACGCGCCAGTGGTGCTATCTCTCTGACTTTGCACGGACTTTTCAAACGACCCTCGTAGCAATTACGGTGAAAGTTTGAAAACCATAGTTTCCTGCATCATGGTTGGATACGTTAGAGTATAACCAATAAACAATCAGTTAATCAGTAATCATCATCAGAGAAAAATCAATGCCTGAAAATTGAAAAACCTTTTTCGCGCTGAGTTATCAAATTTTTTAGTAATTAAATTATTGATAATATTTTTTACGTAGAAAAAACTATTATTTAAGTGAAGTTGCGACAATATCTTGAGGTCAAAGAAGACCAAATACTTTTCAGTGCATCCAGACAGTGCAGCTCTTCTTACAGCTTATAAAATGTTCATAATATTTTATAGCTAGAAATAAAACTAACAGTGTATTTAAAAAAAAACAAGTAGAATAAAAAAAAACACCTGTAACCGATTTAACGGTTGAACGAGAAAATAAATTAGCAATATGTAGCTACACAGTTATCTGCAAGTAACTAGAGATGGAGGCGGCATGGTTGGAAAATATCGTTAAATTATATGATTGCAGGGGAGGGAAGCGCACTGAAATACAAAGCTAGAGGTCAACGGGGTACCCAGTGTGGTGGCCATTGCAGCGATCTCACCTTTTTTTCTAAGCAAAAATCTCTAACTGTACCGAGCGTTTTATTTAATCAATTTTACACACAAGTTTATGTATATAATTACTCTAGTGTATATATCAAGTGACTTCCTTTACGTTACTTTCAAACATTATTTGTCCAAGTTACAATTTAACAATTCATTCTCCATTAAAGGCAGAATCACATTCCAAATGTTTTATCCATTCTACATACCTCTGATGAGATGAATCATTTAAGCAAATAAAAATATTATGTTAGAAGCTTCAGAGATCTGCTGCGATGGACGTATTATTTTGAAAACAAGCGTATTTCCCTACTTTACATATTGCGTATTATTTTCAATAATACTTCCTCGCATGAATTATACAATAATAAAAAGAAAATTGATAATATTTTCTTTCTACACAATGAAAAAAGCTTAGCAACAAGATTTTATTTGAAATTTAAGCAACAATTTTTCAGTATGTAAATTCTAATAATGCCGGAAGAGGTTTTTTTTTCGTTTTTTCGCATTTTGTATTTATATTTTTATTTATTTATGTGTGGATACAGTTAATCCTACCGTACATTGGAGGTATATACATGATGCAACGTATAAATAACTGTTAGTACGGCCATTTGTTCACTATTGGGAAAAGATCTTTTGCATAAAGGAGATATTTATCATAATCAGTCGTAAATAGGTAGGGAAAAAAAAATGACTGAATAAGGAAGTAAGATGGCTTTTTGTAATAATTCAAAAATGAAAAAAAAGTTTTAAAAAAAATCAAATTTTGTGTTAATTCCTTAAAGTTTTTGCAATAAAATTAACCTTTCCGGAAGTGCTACTTTAATAAATCCTTTTTTACAGATTGTAGAGATTTTTTGAAAAAAAAAAAATGACTTCTATAATTTTCTTTTAAATTGTGCTTATTGCGAATAAGGAATTGATGTACAAAGTTTATTTAAAACATCACGGAAAAACTCTATTCAATTCAGTGTAATGATTCCGAGTTTATAGTTAAATAAATAGTAAATATACTAATCGCCAATTTTTTCAGGTAAAACTAAGTTATCGTACCCAACTGCCGATTAGATATCGTTAGCTGGGACAGAACTCATACGAGGGTCGTTTGAAAAGTCCGTGCAAAAATAAAAACTACTTAATTTTTTGGGGTAAACCTTTTTTATTTTTCAACATAGTCTCCTTTTAGGCTTATACACTTCGTCCAACGCTGCTCTAGTTTGTTGATCCCTTCCGAATAATAGGATTTGTCCAAGTCTGAAAAATAGCTATTCGTTTCTGCAATCACCTCCTCGTTTGAATAAAATCTTTTTCCCGCCAGCCATTTCTTCATATTGGGGAACAAATAGTAGTCCGAGGGAGCCAAGTCTGGAGAATAGGGGGGATGTGAAACGAGTTGGAACCCTATTTCCATTAATTTTGCGACCACAACTGCTGAGGTGTGAGCTGGTGCGTTGTCGTGATGGAAAAGGACTTTTTTGTGGGCCAATCGTGGGCGTTTTTCTTGCAGCACGGTTTTCAAACGGTCCAATAACTATGAATAATATGCACCTGTAATAGTTTTACCCTTTTCCAGATAGTCGATGAGGATTATTCCTTGCGAATCCCAAAAGACAGTCGCCATAATCTTTCCGGCCGAAGGAACGGTCTTCGCCTTTTTTGGCGCAGATTTCCCCTTGGTAACCCATTGTTTAGATTGTTCTTTGGTCTCAGGAGTGTAGTGATGTATCCATGTTTCATCCACAGTGACGAAACGACGCTTAAAGTCCTGCGGATTCTTCTGGAACAGCTGCAAACCGTCCTTGCAACACTTCACACGATTTCGTTTTTGGTTAAGCGTGAGCAATCGCGGCACCCATCTTACGGATAGCTTTGTCATGTCCAAATGTTCATGCAAAATATTATGTACCCGTTCATTCGAGATGCCCACAGCACTAGCAATCTCACGCACCTTCACTCTTCTGTCATCCATCACTATATCATGGATTTTATCAATGATTTCTGGAGTAGTAACCTCAACAGGGCGTCCAGAACGTTCAGCGTCACTTGTGCCCATATGGCCACTCCGAAAATTTTGAAACCACTTATAAACTGTTCTAATCGAAGGTGCAGAGTCACCATAATGTTTATCAAGCTTCTCTTTAGTCTCCTCAGGCGTTTTGCCTTTCATAAAGTAGTGTTTAATTAACACACGAAATTCTTTTTCGTCCATTTTTTGAAAATCACTCGACTTCCTCGATTCAAACGAATGCCAAACACAAAGAAATAGACCGATCTGGCTGAAACTTGGTGTGTGTTCTTCCAATAGATGCTACTAACTAAACATAACCTCGATACGCGCCAGTGGTGCTAACTCTCTGACTTTGCACGGACTTTTCAAACGACCCTCGTACTTTACAGTAAACAATATTTTTCTAACAAATAAAAAATAGCTATACGCGGGATTCGAACTGGGGATCTTCCACTTACAAAGCCAACATTCGCCCCTAGTTAGTTAAATATTAATAAACATAAATTTGAAACTAAAACATCAATTTTTATTTATTTATTTACAACCTCTACATATACATATACATCAAGTAAATGTGATCTTCATTTAGTTATGCACAGATTCTAGGCTGAATCCTGGAGGATCCAGCGCCACAATCGGAAAGGCATGCTGAGAGGGGCCCAGCCAATGCTGGAACTCTCTAGAGGTTGGATGGAAGCTTAGGAAATTAGTAAAAGGTCGCGGGGCCAACGTCTTTTCAGGCGTCTGTGGAGGACTGTCAGGATGGGTTGTTGCGGATAAGGCTTGTGCTGTGGGATTAGGTTGTATGGTTCAGGCTATTATGGAAATTAAGGAAGCCGAGAATGGATTAGGTCATTGACAAAAGGGGGTATTGAGGTCTGTGTGGACGGTTAAATTGGATACATAATTAGGAGCGTTGACTATATGCCGAAGGGACTTTAGATTGAAAGGATTAGACTCTTTGGATGATGAAAGGTTTTGCAGAGCCCCACAGCTCAGCTCTGCAGGTCCAGATGGATCTTAGTAGTGTCTTTAATAGAGTTACTTTGTTCTGTACGAAAACCAAATACAATAAATTTCGAACAAAATTAGACGTATAACTAATCGAGTATTCGGGGGTGAATTATTGATTTCTAAAATCTGGCACGATCGTAAAAAACTCCTTTTAGAAGATGTAACAAATATTTGAACAAAATAGGTAAATTGTAAAAGCCATTTATAAGAATATAACACTAGATTTAATTTTAAAAAAAAATAATAATTCGAACTCAGGTGTGATGAAATACAAGATTATCTTCACTTTTAACAATTAATTTTAAATTAGAATTTAGTAAAAGTAATGATAGGAAATTACTAATTAAATATAATAAAAATATAAAAAATTTATTTATAAATAAAAAATAAATAATATTTGCCCAATCATAGCTCTTTTTAATCTAATTAATTTAAAGCTAAAATTAACAACTTAGATAATTATTAATTGCATAAAACATTATTAATACTGATAATTTAATTTAGATAATAAAAAATTGATTGTTTTCTTAAATACATAATTTTATTGGGTTGTTTATTATTTTTTGTATTAAGTAATAATAATTCAACATAAAACTGAATCAATGAGATGGCAAATTGTCGGCTGCAAGTAAAAGCAAGATGGGTTCTTTAGCTTCTTATTGGTACCAACTTTGCAGGCTTACCTGATTCATTTTAGTTTTCTCTGTTTTCAAAACATTTTAAGTCCTATTTCAAGATTATAGGAGGTGTGGCTATTAAATAACGAGACTATTGCTGTAAAACATATTATTTTAAATTTATACATATTTATTTATTACCACCTTCAATATACACTCCTCCATGCGAATTTACCATTGTCCGAAACACTGCTGGAAGTCTTTTTCTATGAGCTCCTGCATGAGACGCGTTCCGCTTTTTCTTTCACAGCTTCAACGGACTGAAATCGTGTTCCTTTTAATGCAGATTTGACTTTAAGGGAACAGATAAAAGTCACATGGGGCCAGGTCAGGCGAATAAGGCGGATGGCCTAAAACTGGAATGTTGTACTTTTGGCAAGAAACGTCTTTGACAGACAATGCAGTGTGAGCCGGCGCGTTGTCTTGATGGAGAACCCTCGTGACTTGTTCTTCCACAAATCGGGTCGTTTTTTCCTTACTCTTTCACGGAGTTGAGCAAGCACCTCACGGTAGTAATGTTGATTAATTATAATCGATATTTTCATCCGTTTTGGACGTGGAAGGGCTACCCGGGCGGTCATTATCTCCGACGTCTTCTCGGCCATCTAGGAAAACCCTTGAATCACTCAAAAACTCGCGCACGTGATTAATATTCATCGCCATTAACATCTTTTAATAAAAGATAAGTTTCAGTAGCGGTTTTACCGAGTTTCATGTGAAATTTCACGACAATTCGATGCTCTACTACATGTGTAGTATCATGTTTTCGGTAAAACGAAACTAACACCTCTTACACAAACGACGTTTCCGGTCAGACGGATTTCTCTACAAACACGTGAGACGCTGCAATCGAAAGAGAAGGCTTTACGCTGCACAGCTGTCGGTCATTAGGATTTGGTGCATGCATAGTTCTTCTGTAGCAGCATCAGTCTCGTTATTTAATAGCCACAGCTCGTATTATTAACTAAGTTTACATTGTTGGTAGGAGAAATCTAAGCAATGCAGTGATTGTATTTAGGCGAATTATTAGAGAAATGGAGACAGCGAGCTGAACGAAAAGAAATTGATAAAGCTGTGGATGGATTGTCAGCTAGGAGAACTTTGTTGATTGATCATAGAATGTGGATTGTGGATAAATAGCAGATTTTTTCGTGTTTGAACTAGGGTTTTCTAGGACTCCCAAGACTGGATGGCAAATCAATTGTTATCATGAAAGTGACTTTGTGACTCACAATTAAAGAAATAACGAAGCCCCTGAGAAGCACTTAAAGAAGTCAACTTTAGTAAATGTCGTTTACGTAATTGCCATCCCATTTGATGTTCTCATGGACAGAAATAATTGGTAAAACAATAGGAATTGTTGCCATATCCAAACAAAAATGGAAAAGTATAAAGACAACGCTAAAGAAGTGGTTGACCTAATATGGTTGTGACAAATATAACAACTAAGGACTGGCTAGATTCCAATTAAGCACAGACAACGTGAATCTCTTTATGAATGGCCTCCTTGTGTGGCGCACAATGTTCATCTAGACTGTTATCGCATCCTTAGCGTATAAGATGGGTGTAATTAACGGCTACCAAAAATCAGAAAAGATTTTACATCATACTATGTAAATAAAC
The DNA here is from genome assembly GCF_049639745.1 of Rhodnius prolixus. Lineage (NCBI taxonomy): Eukaryota > Metazoa > Arthropoda > Insecta > Hemiptera > Reduviidae > Rhodnius > Rhodnius prolixus. The sequence continues at coordinate 14,633,405 of NW_027411604.1, read as the reverse complement.
TTTATTATTTAGTGAAATTAACCTTCAACAAGCTAGATATGTGTGCGATGATTTACTGCACATGCGTTTGTATATGTATATATGTTAACTTAACAAGTGTAGTTTATTAATTAGTAATGCATTGCTATCTGCATCGAAGCGTTGCAGTTTTAACAATGGACTTCAAGGGTAATAAACAGTAGTAGAAGTTCTTACTTAGCGGGCATTTCTTTGTGAAATTCTATTCTTCATTATCACTAGATCCATTCACTAAGACGCTCTCTAGGACGCCTCAACTTTAATTATCTTCATTAAATTATTAACTTTTAATTAACGTGTGTTACGGAATGATCAGAAAGTGGCACCGTTTTTTTTAACTTTTCTTCGCTGTGAATGCTTAGAGTTTAAAGTATAAAATAAAAGTAAAGTAATGCCTATTTTTTAAGGCAAGCTTTCCGTCAAACTACCTATTAGGGGTGTCATGGACGGAGGTGACTAGCAAAACATACTTTACTGTAAAGTTCCCATATTAGACAATAAAATAAAATTCAAGGCCTAGACCGGGGAATCGAACCCAGTACCACAATATACCTAGATTAGATTAGATTAAACTAGGGCGGCCTCAAGGCCTGCGTCACTGCGACCCCTTTGGATCTATTGTGGCTCCCCTCACTCTAAAGCTCACCCTCCAGACCTGTCCTTTTCACCCTCACCCTCCAGACTCTTGATGCTGGGGAGCGTCTCTTGAGTAAAGCTCACAGGCCTTAGTTTTACCTTCCCAAGAAGTAACATCCTTACCCCAGACAAGCCCCTCACACTGACACAACACGTGCAGTGCCGTTTCCTCCTCTTCCTGACAGAGCCTACAGAGGCTATCATCTGCCAGGCCCATGCGATGCATGTGTTTTCTGAGCCTGCAGTGGCCATTTAGTAGGCCTACAATCATCCTTATAGCCCCACGGCCTTGACGGATTAATTCTGCAGTCAGCCTCGGCGAATAGCCCATAATGAATTACTTCATTCCTGAGGCCTACTCTGCACCCATGAGTAGCCGCAGTCTTCACACACTTCGGGACCCCACAATATGTTTTGCAGGTCTTGCCTTTAACCAATCGGCTACCGTGGCGTCCTTAGTTTAAAATTTGATTTTATCCCAAGTTGTACCACATGGGACAAGATGTTATTTATTTAGCTGGATTTTTTGTTTTTTTGAAAACAAGGGTGCATTCACTTACCGTTCTTTTTCTTACAAAAGTTTCTCGCAAAAATTTAGTTTAATAATTAACGCCATTTAATATAACACAGGTAATGAGGCCACTCACTTGAATGATACTTTGGAGAGAACCTCAGGTTTTCTCTTAGGACTGTCTTAAAAAGCATTCCGGAAAAGATAAAAAAAAAATTATAGAGCTAAATGTGAGCAATTAGCGAACAAAGATTACAACAAATCGTTGGCGGTCTTTGCGAGGACTAAAAAAAAAAAAATAGAAAAATATTTATTCATTAAATTGCCATTTCTAGCTGGCTGGTTTTGTATAAATAAGTTCATTACAAGTCCTAATTACATTTTTGTAAAGTTAGCTGAACACGTGCAGACCAATATTTCCAATATAAACATTAAAAAAATTTAAACTGATGAAAAAACAAATTAGTAATACGAGAATTAGGAGACAGTTCAAACATTCAAACAAATTGTACAAACAAACTATGCAAAGACGATCCACAAATAACATGGAAAACAAACAATACATCTTGCACAAACAGCTTCTGTAGACAAACTTAACACAAACAAACAAACGTATGTAATTCATTTCTTCAGCCATCTCTAACAAACGTTCGTCCTGTTGAGTTTACATTTTATTCCTATAGTTCAACATAGATCTGAGTTCTCTTTTGTAGAGTTTGTTTCAAATGGAGGTTGTGGAGGAACACACCCATTTGAAAGCTTGACAGATTGTTTGGGTTGTCCAGGAGATTAAGCGCAGGAGCTACGATTGGAACAGGTTAATTAGTGGAAGCGACTTGGTTAGTTTATGTTTTTAGATTGAAGGTTATTGTCCGATTTGTTTGGACAGGTGTCTGGTTGGCTCAAGTCTCAGATTGGGTTATTACTCTAAACACAGCTTATGTCGCTGTTGGTTTTACGTGTGGAAGCTAAATAGTACTCGCAGCTATAGAAGTTTTGGCTCAACATGTCCAAATTTTGAAAAACCCAAACTTAACTCTGATGCCGAGTCCCATATAGAAGAATTGTATAACCCAAAAAAATTTCAACTCTCAATATCTTCTCGTATTATGGATCGGTAAACAAAAAACCTATAGGATGAACTATTATTGCCAGTTTCAGTCATTATCAAACTTTATTATGCCGAGCTTTTTTAGGGACTAGGTCATCTTCAGGGCTGTGGAACCCTGTAAATATGTTCACTGCAAATACAGTGTGTTATCAATTATATTACCAATTAATTATATTACAATGAATATGTATAATGTAACGAAAATTTACAAAAATATTTACCTAATTTACAATATACTGTTTACATCATTAGAGGTTTGGTGTATCTTCTGTCTTGTCTATTCATGGACTGAATGTGATCGGTCTGTGTGTGATATGTGTTTGGTTGTTAAGGAAGTCAGTGTTGCCAATTGTCAAGTATTTTTTAGTAAGTTGGCGTATATGTTGTTTAAATTGTTGGTGTCAGTTTTGGAAATTTAGACTGTTTTCTGTCTTAGATATGTAGGTATATCATTTCTAAAAAAAACAAAAACTATAGCTTGTTACTGAGAAAAATGTAGTGTATAAGGGTCCAAAATTTCGTACATGTTGTTTACACAAGGAGGTGAAATAGCAGGCGCAATTGCAAAACAATTCATGGCCCAAAAAAACGTCAACTCTTAATATCTTCTCTATTTATGGATTCGTACGCAAAAAAAAACGCTTATAAGTGAGTAATGTATTATTCAGTGATGGCGACCTTTCAGAGCTTTTTTGAGATGAAGAATAAACCACATTATTGTTGTTTTATGTAATATAAAGGATCAATCAGTAGATGTCCACTTTATAGTGTTCATATTTGAAAGCAGACTGCAGTAAAATTCAATTGGAAACTTTAATTATGAAGTGAACTAAAAAACGTGTGTTTATAATGTATGGAATTGCGATTGATTCTGAGAACTGGTTTCTGGTTTGGTGACTATACTAGCGATCATATAAATTGCTCACTCAGTCCGGTTGGAGGGCGGTAGTCTTGGTTACGATACATATCCAGAACTAGAATGGCAGCGTGGAACTCCACAGGTAAAAGACGGTCTACTTGCCCGCCTATCTTGGCAGTTTGCTCTATAAATGTAAAAAGCGACATTGTATACTTATTTTTTTTTTCTTTTTCTATATTGTATAAAACTTGCTATGTAGATCAATCAACTATCCTTCCGTGAAATGGAGAACCAGCCATTATCGACATGTGCCATATGGGTACATTTATAAAACTGATGTAAGAAAACTGCTAAGACAAAAGCAGTATAGGATATAAAAAATTACGTTGCCGCCTGAGTTGTCTAAGGATTGACTGGTAATTGTTAGTTAGTTCTCCATTCTTATTACTTCTGCATTCCTTCCCGCCTAGACATGATCGCCATTTATTAAAAAAAATTACCTTTGCCACTTTTTAATAGATCAGTAGCTTTTAAAAGCCATCTAATGGCTTTAAATACATAACACTCTCTCTAAAACAAATATTATCAACATATGAGGTGTGGCTATTAAATAAGGAGACTGATGCTGCTACAGAAGAACTATGCATGCGCCAAATCCTAACGACCGACAGCTGTGCAGCGTAAAGCTCTTTCGATTGCAGCTTGTACAGAAATCTGTCTGACCGGAACCGTCGTTTGTGTAAGAGGTGTTAGTTTCGTTTTGCCGAAAACATGATACTACACATGTAGTAGAGCAACGAATTGTCGTGAAATTTCACATGAAACTTGGTAAAACCGCTACTGAAACTTATCTTTTATTAAAAGAAGTTTATGGCAATGAATGCTTATCACGTGCGCGAGTTTTTGATTGGCCGAGAAGACGTCGGAGATGATGACCGCCCGGATAGCCCTTCCGCGTCTAAAACGGATGAAAATATCGATTATAATTAATCAACATTACCACCGTGAGGTGCTTGCTCAACTCCGTAAAAGAGTAAGGAAAAAACGTCCCGATTTGTAGAAGAACAAGGCATGGGTTCTCTATCAAGACAACGCGCCGGCTCACACTGCTTTGTCTGGCAAGACGTTTCTAGCCAAGTACAACATCCCAGTTTTAGGCCATCCGCCTTATTCGCCTGACCTGGTCCCATGTGACTTTCATTTGTCCCCCAAAGACAAAACTGCATTAAAAGGAGCTCACAGAAAAGACACTGTTTCGAACAATAGTAAATTCGCATGGAGCGTTGTAGGGATAGGGGAGGGGTGTATATTGAAGGTGATAATAACTAAATATGTATAAATTTAAAATAAAATGTTTTATAGCAATAGTCTCGTTATTTAATAGCCACACCTCGTAATTCAAATATTAAGATTCAAAATTTTGATCCTCAGCTCCAATAAACAGCCATATTGTTTATTGTAAGCATCAAAGAACTTCAGCAATTTAATGGCCAGGAAGAAGAACTCTTCAGCTTCTCCTTTTGGGTAAGCGTTACTCACCATTAAAGCTCGAATTTGGCAGCTTTTTAATGGAAACTGCCCACTCTTGATATCCTGTACACCGTCATGCCTGGTGCATTAGACTCGACTGCGTTACCGCGGGCTCTTCTGTATGCCTGTTACCTCCGCTTGGTAGAACTGTTTGTTTAATTCATTTCAATTTTAATAATAAATAAGAATTTTTGGCCGAACTCTTATTACCATTTATTTTTCTTCCGATTATTTATTTATTAAAATACAATTTTCTAAAAATTATCAAATATAAGTAGTGGAGAGGGGGGCACTTTGAACAGAATTTACATTTTCCAGATTACTTTTTCCAGAGAGCCCAGAATCGTATTATTGAACCTTTTTATTTTGTTTTCTACAACTTTCAAGTCTTCTTAACTGATCTATATCAATAAACAGTTGGTACTTTACGTAGATATCTATGTTTAAAAATGTTGTGCCAAATGTTAATATCTGCCCCACTGGTGGGGTCCCTTTGAACACAATATAAAATAGAAAGAAATGATATTACTTTACTCTGAAATTCAGAGTCTGAATCTACCTTCTATCAGTTATTTCTCTCACTACTACATTACTTTCTCTTTTAAACCACTGAAATCTAGTTCAAAAATCAAGAATGGCTCAGTTCGGGATGTTGTACCCGAAGTGACGATGGGTTTAGGAAGTTTGAACAAAATATTCGGTTTGTTGCGCTTCTTAATGGTAGCTTCGGACCACTCTCCCCTTCTCTGCGATTAAACAAAAAAAAAGTCACAAACTTGCAGGTCGGTAGGGCGGCACATTTTAACTGTGATGTTGAAATGTGCCCCCTCTCCTTCCATAAAAGAAAATATAATATCCAACTCTGTTTGCAAGCCAATAGATTTTTTTAAATACTAGGTTTAAAAATATGTATTCCAAATGTTAATATGGACTAACAATACTTGCACCTTGTCCACTACAGTCTTCACAATACACTCCCAAAGCTGTAACAAAAATTTTACTTCCACCTTACAAAATAAAACATTCCTCAATTCTGACTTTACTAACAATGAAAACGAAGGGAAACTCAATCGATAATACAACAGGTCTACCACAACATATGGAGAAAATTATCAATAATAATTGTTTTAAATATTTGGCGAGAAATGAAAACTGTTCAAAGGTGCCCCCCTCTCCACTATATCTTTGATTTCATCCACATGCTTATTGTATCGTTGACCGGTTTTGAACTTCATCCATCACCAGATTAATCAGTTTTGATGTACAGATTTCAACTTTACTTACATTTCCGTCTCACACTACACTTTCTACCTGAGTGAAGAAGGTTATACAGTGTTATACAAAATGTTAATGAATCGTAAAAAACATTTTGTAAAAATAATGAAAAAAAAATTAATAAAACCTTGAGGAATGCTCTTTTTATTAATTTTTTGTATTTATACAAAAATGTAGTTTAGTGAATGTGCAATGTTTTAGAATTTGGGGGGCGCACAAATTTATGGAGAAAATACGGAATTATACTTATTTAATTTGCATCATTAAAACAGTATTCTGATTATATTTATTAATAATAATGAGTATTTATAATGATATATTAGTGGGAAATATTTCTTAAATATTTTTGTATTTGAATTTTCCTCATGCGCATCACTTAAAATCTTCATCATCACTTTTCTAAAAAAAGAAGGTGATTAATATACATGTCTAAATCTTAGATTAAGTGAATATAAATTTCTCTTTTCACTTTGAGGAATAAAATTTCCATTAAAAGAGCCAGGTTGAAGTTCAGTTGGCTGTTCTAAAAAAAAGGTTTGTGTTCCTTCTCTCTATAAAATGATCAAAATGATCATGTGGTGTCCGTTCTTGTTGGATGGACCCGGATGTACAGTCACTACTAAAAATCATTTGGTACCTGTTGTACAGGTGGTTGTTGTGGCCGTCGATATTAGCTCTATCTCTGTCTCTCCGATCAGTTTGCCTCTGACGTCCCTCTCCAGCTGACAAGTAATCACACTTCTTACTTCGTCTAATCTCCAACAAGAGTTTGAATATGATAGAAGGAGACAGGGTGAGTATGAGGATATAAAGGATTTGGCCCCTCTCTTTCTAGCTGTCCGTGATGATGCATCATCATACACTCACAGAGTTTATATACATAAGAACGTCTGTGTAGTGGGATGATGACGGCGCTAAATTACCGTACGATCTCTTCGCTTTAGTCTTCAGTCAATTCCTCCATACTCCATGTTGTCAAATATAAAATAATAATAAATATATTCTATTTAATCGATTCTCTATTCATTTATTTACTAATTGTTCATTCCTTTAATATTAACCATGGTGATTTTAAAAAAAGATTTGCAGAAGACGACAGTCCAATACGACCAAGCGTGCGAGCGATTAATTTCGAAAAAGATATTGAGTGATAAAGTAGAAAACGATTAGATATAAAAAGTTTATCGTAAACGAGCGATTTAAATTGTGGCTATAGAATGCCGCTGTCAAGAACACAATAACTTTAAATTTCGGGGGGGAAGAGGGGATAGGCCCTAGTAAAGTTAAATATTGGTTTCAAAAAGTAAATGAAACCATTCACCTTGGTACTGCAAGGAGGTTCTAGAAATAACGGTGATAAAGTCAAGGGTAAATGCCAGCTTCTGCTCTAAGATTAGATTTAGATTTTAAAGGGCAGGACGGGACCTATACCCCACGGCACCGCAGCCACAAGAGGCTTATTGTACCTTCCCTCTAAGTCTAGTAGATGAAACCTCCCCTTCAGAGAAGGTTGAGGACTTTCGCTACCAGTTCCTTCTGCGCTATAATCTCCTTTGGTCTCAAAGTATCTAAGATGTCGTAGCGCAGTCTCTCGATTGCGACACAATCGAATAACAGGTGAGAGACCGTTTCTTCCTCTTCCTGGCACAATCTGCACAACTGTTCCGAGCTAATAAGCCCTATCTTGTGCAGGTGCTATCTGATCCTGCCGTGCCCTGTGAATAGGCCCGTAACCAGAGTAATCTGATTTTCTGCCCAAGCCCAGAGTCTCTTTGGGTTCTTTGTTTACACCACAAGGGCATGACACTCTTGCTGTGTTTGACCCCAGGAAGCATCACCCAGTTCTTTTCGTGTTCTCTCCAGATCCAATCTCTGAGAGCCTCACGAACTGCACCCTTGGTGATCCCCAGGACAGGCTCAGGGCCAATGAAAGGAGTGTTAGCTCCATTCCTGGCCAGAAGATCAGCTGTCTCATTCCCTTCAATCCCCACATGACCCGGCACCCATTCCAACCGAACTTTATTGTGCCGAGTCAGTAGTTCTAGGGCCTTTCTGCATTTCCAGACCAGGGAAGAGGTAATTCTGAAGGAAACAATGGCTGTCCGAAAAGATGCAAAACCTCCCTATTTCTAGGATTCATTCGCAGATTTTCCTCAGCGCAGGTATTAATAGCAAAAACTTCGGCCTGAAAGACGGTGGCATACCTCCCAAGAGCACTCTCAATGAGAATCTCAGGTTTAGCCCCATACACTCCAGCTCCGGTCCCACAGGCTATCTTGGAGCCATCCGTAAACCAAACGACTCTCTTCCGGCACTGTTCTGTCCAGTTTACCCTCCATTCAGTCCTTGATCTGAGGATCACCTGAATCGGAGTCTCGAAACTGTATTTGGGACAGACACTGTCCCCAACCATGTCTATGACCGGCAAGGAGTCGACCTTGTCTGTAATATTAATGTGTCCAATAAAGTTGCTCTGATGTCCACTAAAGTTGTTCAGGACGGCATTCCCCCAATTCCAAGAAACTGGAAGGATGCTAGGTAAAAAAAAAAAGAATATATCTGAACACCTCTTGTTAGATACTCAGGATCACTAAGATATCCTAGAAAGGACGCAAAGCCATCAGTTAGTCAAATTGCCAAAAAGAAAGGCAAGGAATTCTTCAATGTCCAGCGATAATTGCAGTTTTTTTTTTATTTAAATTATTAAATTACTTTGAAAAACTGCGACTCACCTCTCAACAAATTTGGAACTCCATCAACGGCATTGGTCTGATAATAAATTGAAAAAAAAAAGACAAAGAATATCACGCCGAAATCTGTTATTTTGATACCTTTGGAAACGAAAATATATTTTCTCTATTTAATAAATTATGTATTTTAGACATCACGAGAATTGCGTGCAGCCAGCTGGCTGAGATATACGGTTACGAAGCTCCAAAAATTCAGTACTGTCGTTGAGCGCATAGAATTTTTCGTAGCGGGATGAAATGAAGTCTTCAATGACTGTTACAAGTAGATCTTATTGAGTGGTTCTTTTGGATACATAGTTTGAAAGTAATACATTTTTAAAGCAAATCATAAAAGTCAAATAAGGCAATTAAAGAGTCAGTGATACAAGCGCCTCAGTTTTGAGAAAGATAAACTACAAATAATGTTGAAAACAAAAAACAAAAAATGGCGATTCTCAATCAATCTTCTGGATTAATTGCAAAAGGGAATAGCTACCACAAGAAATGCGTCAGAAGATTTCTAAAACTAACTAAGTTTATTACCCTGTAATGCAAGATCATTTAAGAGAACATTGTCGCCATAAATTTATTAATAAGTGTGGGAAAAATAAACCACATGATACGTAATAATTCCAGAAAACGATCCACCGTATGGAATCTATAGAATGCCAATTAATATGAATCATTTTTCTAGCTAGTAATTTTCATTCACAATACAATGTCACTATTTAATAATTTTTATACGTAACTTGAATATATTCAGGTTTAGAGTTAACAGTTAATTTACAAACTAATTAGCAGGTTATAAATAATTAACTGCGTCAGCAGTGTTTAATTTTTTTTAATATTGCCGAGAGAATAAGAAACGGTTAAGTACAATTCTCACGATTTTACCTTTGCGTTTGTTTTAATTACAATATCAATAATTTTATTCACACAAAATGGAAGCGCTCAAATAAAGCAAGTAATAAGTAGTGAAAAAAATTATGAGATGTGTTTCGAAACAACTAAATTATCTTCGTTATTTAAATAATTTATTTAATAGTTCACGACTTTTATAAAAAGGAGTAGATATTAATGCTTTTAAAGATTTTTCTTTTTTGAAATTGTGTAAATCACTAAATGAATTTGTTTCAAACGAAATGTGTTAAAGTTGAGTATCAATAATCTTAAATAAGGATAGACTGTTGGGATTTAATCTGTTTCCTTGAATGCGGTTTCAAGCATTCCTGCGAAATCTAAACCAAAACTGGGAAAGCTCTGGTGCATATTCTGTGTGAAGAGAAAGAGAAGATTTCAATCTAGGTTGGCAGCGATTGTAACAATGGGTGAAGGTTAAGGAAGCCTTGAAATGGAATAGTTACTCAGGACTTCTTTAAGGAACACGCTTGGCAGGATGCTTTAATTTAAGCAACGATCATCCAGCAGCATATAGGATCCAAAATGAGTCTCTTATGGTTGCAAAAGGCCTTCTAAAATTAAAATCGTGAGATCTTGATCATCTCCTACCTTCATCTTAGTCTTAAGATAAGGATTCTTTTAGTGTCTGACCTAAAAAGAAATCTAAATATAGTTAAATGTGATAGTCTAAGTTAAAGTTCATCAAGAGATCAGACAAAATAAGCTCCAGTGTTTCAGCCACTAAATAATAAACTCTCAGAGTGGAATTCGCAGAAAATGTCATTTAGATTTGCCACAGTTTCTTAAAAGTGGACCCTCATTGTGCCCATATTAAGTACAGTGGAGTCTCGGTTAACCGTCATGACCGAGACCGGACACGTGACGGATAGTCGAATAGACGGATAATGGAAAAAAACAGGAAAATTTCCAGATTCTTTTGTTTAACGTGTATAAAACTTTGTATTAACTGGTATACATATTTTATACGTTTATACGCTTAAGCCTTAAAGGTAGGTATCTTTCATTATTCAATTCATTCTATTGTGTATATACGAGGGTCGTTTGAAAAGTCCGTGCAAAAATAAAAACTACTTAATTTTTTGGGGTAAACCTTTATTATTTTTCAACATAGTCTCCTTTTAGGCTTATACACTTCGTCCAACGCTGCTCTAGTTTGATGATCCCTTCCGAATAATAGGATTTGTCCAAGTCTGAAAAATGGCCATTCGTTTCTGCAATCACCTCCTCGTTTGAATAAAATCTTTTTCCCGCCAGCCATTTCTTCATATTGGGGAGCCAAGTCTGGAGAATAGGGGGGATGTGAAACGAGTTGGAACCCTATTTCCATTAATTTTGCGACCACAACTGCTGAGGTGTGAGCTGGTGCGTTGTCGTGATGGAAAAGGACTTTTTTGTGGGCCAATCGTGGGCATTTTTTTTTGCAGCTCGGTTTTCAAACGGTCCAATAACGATGAATAATATGCACCTGTAATAGTTTTACCCTTTTCCAGATAGTCGATGAGGATTATTCCTTGCGAATCCCAAAAGACAGTCGCCATAATCTTTCCGGCCGAAGGAACGGTCTTCGCCTTTTTTGGCGCAGATTCCCCCTTGGTAACCCATTGTTTAGATTGTTCTTTGGTCTCAGGAGTGTAGTGATGTATCCATGTTTCATCCACAGTGACGAAACGACGCTTAAAGTCCTGCGGATTCTTCTAGAACAGCTGCAAACCGTCCTTGCAACACTTCACACGATTTCGTTTTGGTCAAGCGTGAGCAATCGCGGCGCCCATCTTGCGGATAGCTTTGTCATGGCCAAATGTTGATGCAAAATATTATGTATCCGTTCATTCGAGATGCCCACAGCACTAGCAATCTCACGCACCTTCACTCTTCTGTCATCCATCACCATATCATGGATTTTATCAATGATTCCTGGAGTAGTAACCTCAACAGAGCGTCCAGAACGTTCAGCGTCACTGTGCCCATATGGCCACTCCGAAAATTTTGAAACCACTTATAAACTGTTCTAATCGAAGGTGCAGAGTCACCATAATGTTTATCAAGCTTCTCTTTAGTCTCCTGAGGCGTTTTGCCTTTCATAAAGTAGTGTTTATTCAACACACGAAATTCTTTTTCGTCCATTTTTTGAAAATCTCTCGACTTCCTCGATTCAAACGAATGCCAAACACAAAGAAATAGACCGATCTGGCTGAAACTTGGTGTGTGTTCTTCCAAGAGATGCTACTAACTAAACATAACCTCGATACGCGCCAGTAGTGCTATCTCTCTGACTTTGCACGGACTTTTCAAACGACCCTCGTAAAATTAATGAATACAATGTCTGCGACATCTAATCGGTTTTGTGGGCGGTTTTGTTTGTGGTTGATCTTTTTAGGAAAAACCCACAAACAGTCGAATGATGGACCACGAGTATGTGCCTAAAAGACAAAGGAAAAAATCTCAAAAGAAAATATTCACACTGCGTTGAACGGGGTTGTGACCGTCACTAATGTTAAATTAGAGCCTATTATGATAGGATTTGACTTGCGTCCGGGTCATATAAACTCATACACACTTATGCGCCCGGTCTTTATTCCTATTGTTTCTATTTGTATATGTATTTGCTTTTACCGTATCAAATGGGGTAAACCCCAGATTTTTTTTTAAGACAAAAGGACTCTTTTTTTTAAGACAAAAGGACTCTTTTTTTTAAGGCTAAAGGACTCTTTAAAATTTCTGAGACACTTAAAATAAATTTTTAAAAAGTTTTCTTTTTAAAATAATTTTTTGGGTTTTTTTTAAAATCTTTAAGTACTGAGGACAGTGACGGTTAATTGGAATAGACGTATAAAAGGGTGACGGATAACCGAGACTCTACTGTATATGTTTCAAATTGAGGCATTAAACTTCCAAAATTAGTGTTGAACTTCATAGTGAAAGTTACCGTTTCAAAAAAACCAGAAACAATTAAATTACACTTACAAAATTTGTTGCTGTCAATGGACGGTCAGAGAGATCACTATCACGAAAGGAAACTGACCGCGGGCAGGCAGGACACTGAAAAGTCGTCTGTTACTTATAATTTCAAGATAATTAAGCGAATTTAAATCAATAAATAAAATTAAATCCACAATTTTCTCAAAATATCTTTTAAATAAGCAATAAAAAGATTAATTCTATTGGACGATACTGAAAATACAGGTAAAAAAAAAAAAATCAATTATTTAAATAAAGAATATTTTATACATATATTCCGTAGAAAATATACATAGATATGTACATAAAGCCTAAACTGTAAGAACTATAGTTGTAACGTAATCATTAGCTCATAACATTGTCTTAATCTCAGTGGAGCATTTCGTAACTTCCGCCTGTGGTTGAATTCCAATCTTAAAATTGATAAAAGAAGGAAGAACGAGTCTTTTCTTTCTTTAAGTATAACGTATTCAAATTGTTTCTCACACTATATTCATAGTTTTTACGCCCACTAGGAGATTTTTCGTTTTTTTTTTTTTTTTACTGGAATGAAACGTAATTTGACTAAATCAAAAAAACTATTTATGTTCACAGGAAATGAATTTTTAAGAAATTACCTTGCCGAACGTGTACAAGGTTATTTTGAACTGTAATACATTCATAGGTAGATGAAAATAAAGCTAGTAACTTCTAAGAATAATACAATTACTGTTTTGCCAATTTATTTTAACGATATCAGCTGTGTTATATATTTTTGGGGCTTTGGCGGCCTCAAGGCCTACCCCTTTGGATCTATTGTGGCTCCCACCACTCTAAAGATCGCCCTCCAGCCAGTCCGTTTATTCTGACTCCTAATTCTGGAGAGTGACTCTTGGGGTAAAGCACACAGGCCTTAGTTTTTTCCTCCCCGAGAAGTAACATCCTTAGCCCAGACAAGCCCCTCACACTGACACAACACGTGCAGTGCCGTTTCCTCCTCATCCTGACAGAACCTGCAGAGGCTAATATCCGCCAGGCCCATATCGATGCATGTTTTTTCTGAGCCTGCAGTGGCCCAGTTAATAGGCCTACAATTATTCATATAGCCCCATGGCCTTGACGGATTAATTCTGCAGTCAGCCTTGGCGAATAGCCCGTGATGAACTCCTTCGCCTGTCTCTCTGCTCAGAGGTGGCCAAAGCCACCACTCTTGAGACCTACTCTGCACCCGTAGGTTGATGGCTGCAGACTTAACACATTTCGAAACAGGGCTCTGGGCCAACGAAGTGTCCCGCAGAGCCTTCCCGGGCCAATGAATCTCTGCCACTTCGTTTCCCTTATGTCCTGAATGACCAGGTATCCACACCATTTTCATGGTAACTAAAAAAACACAGCATGAAAACTGGCATTGTCCCCCAAAAAAATGCTGAATGTTGGCGCTCCATATTGTTAGCATAAATACGGTCGGTACCCATGGAATCCAGACAGATATTACCCATTGTTTTCCGTCCTGGAGACGCTGGAGCGTTAGAACATCCAACTGGAGTGGAAAACCCAGTAGGTTATTGGGTACGGCGAATACAAGTAAAGAGGCGTATAAACTAGACGACAATGGTGGATTCATTCTCCTCTGTGCTTTGAATAAGAACTTGCCACATCTCAGAAAAAGAGCAACTTGAATCTCCCCAAAGAAAATAAATCTTGAAAGAATTCGAACTTACTTCTTTATTAACTACAAAATAACCTAAAACTAACAGGAAAATAGGAAATAACAGGTTAATAAACTCCCCTAAAACCATTATTTTTATCAAAATCGTATAATCTTGTCAAAATTAGTTTTTAACAAACTGATATTTCATTCAAGATACAAGAAAGTAGATAGATAAGTTGCCAGAAAGAAATGAGTAATAATAATAACAAAAAAATAATATTGAGTTATTGATCTAACCTCAAATTATCTTCTTAATCAGGGTTTGAGGAGGAGGGGATAGGTGCGGCTTTGAACAAGTTAGGCAATCGTTTTTATGAGTATAACTAAATTTGTTTCTTTTCAGATTTAAATACGCGATATGGTAATGATCGTGCCGTGTACATTATATCTAAATATGTTTGTAAGTGATAGGTGATCAACAGGTTAATTTTATTTAAACATAAAAAAAAAGCAATATATAGTTATATATTTGCATTATAAACTGAAGAGGTGTTCCTGGTTGTACTAATCTTATCGAATAGGTTTATATTTATTTAAGCAAGACATACCTACTTTAACTTTTATTTAAATTATATCTTGAGTTAATTTTTATGCATTTTTTAAAAAGTTTGTATTCGATTATATACATATATTTTTTTTAATAGTAATTTGATGGGCGAACATTCAATTTTGCCCTAGAGCTATTGCTCAGGATGGCAGCGCAACACGAGATCGCTTAACATTCATAAGACCTCCATCTTATATGATGTCAAATTGATCACACTCATTGCGAAAAAAAAGGCTTCTGGAATTCTAAAACATATTTCGAACGAGTAGAAGTTATGAAAAATGAATTTTTGAAAGTTAACCAGCTTTTGTTGGAAAGTTCAGAAATCTAATTCGCCATCTATTTGTGAATATATTGTATTTAAAAAAAAAAAATGAATTACAGTCCAACCTCTCAATAACGGCCACTGGCGGGGGAAAGCAAAGTGGCCGCTATTTGGAGGTGGTCGTTAGAAGGAGGTAGGCAAGTTTCATTATGAAAAAATATGGGTTTTTCTTTCTAACATCTATTTAAAAATTGTTTATTATTAATAGATTTAAAAACGTACATAATTGCATAATTATTGCAGCTATATGATATGCATCAAGTTTTTCTTAATTATCCAAAAAAAATGCATCAAAAAACTACATATTATTGACTTAATTAATAATTTTTATAACAATTTTCGTAATAATCATCACATTTATTCATAACAATAATAATTTATGGTAAAATTATCATCATACTATCATCTATTAATAGAAAAATAGAACAAACCTTTCGGCAAGTTGACGATGGCTCGATTTAGTTTTTGCAAAATCTTCCAACACATTTATTTTCTCTTCTAGAGTTAACCACTTTCGTTTGAGAGACATATCGGAAAAAATAATATTGTCCGTCCAAAGTAATATTGAAAAATGATTAAAATGGTACAAGATGTATGGAGCTTATATTGGAAACTTTAGGAAAAACCAGAAAAAAAAACAAAAACTTGAGAGGGGATAATTATTTTTATCACCGCGTCAAACGAACTTTTAATAATAAGGTGGTCGTTGGTGGGAGGTGAAACATATAATCCGTTCCCCAAAATCATTGTCCGCGGTCGTTGTGTAGAGTGTCCGTTAGACGGAGGTTCTTTTATATAGAATGTGTATAGGGGGTAAAACGGGGAAATCCAAAAACTGTCCGTAAATGGAGGTGGTCGCTAGTGAGAGTGTCCTTTATGGGAGGCTCGCCTGTAATAACTTTATATCGCTGAAAATCTTATTTAAAAAAAAACACCTTGTAATTGAATCATGAATAATCAATCAGTGTTTAAAAAAGATCCCCTTAAGACCACACTTGAATGATTGCAATGATAATGATAGTTTGCGACTGACTATATATTCCCACCTTCACAAAACTAAATATGGATATGATGGGTCAGAGAAGTGGGGATGATTGATTATCTACTGAAGATTTACAATATCTATTCTCTCACTTCAACCAGACTTAAGGCGCTAGATCGCTACTACCTAATCAATATCTGATTATCTTCAATCACATCGTGACATTCTACCGACTACTGTTGAAATGTCATTATCCTTGCCCTGTTGGATCCATGTCGTAATGGATGGTTATTATTTATTTGAATAATTTAATTATAAATCTAAAACACACTTCTCTCTTCTTTTATTTATAGCAATTAAAAATTAATGTAGGCATCAAAAATATTTATATTGCTATCACTCATCTGTCGACATATTCCAAAAAAAAGTGTATCAATAAACTACTCAGTTTACGAAATCTTGCTTCATTTTTGCAATGAAACAAAGATACAGCAATAATTTGCTTTACGAGGGTCGTTTGAAAAGTCCGTGCAAAGTCTGAGAGATAGCACCACTGGCGCGTATCCAGGTTATGTTTAGTTAGTAGCATCTCTTGGAAGAACACACACCAAGTTTCAGCCAGATCGGTCTATTTCTTTGTGTTTGGCATTCGTTTGAATCGAGGAAGTCGAGTGATTTTCAAAAAATGGACGAAAAAGAATTTCGTGTGTTGATTAAACACTACTTTATGAAAGGCAAAACGCCTCAGGAGACTAAAGAGAAGCTTGATAAACATTATGGTGACTCTGCACCTTCGATTAGAACAGTTTATAAGTGGTTTCAAAATTTTCGGAGTGGCCATATGGGCGCTGAACGTTCTGACGCCCTGTTGAGGTTACTACTCCAGAAATCATTGATAAAATCCATAATATGGTGATGGATGACAGAAGAGTGAAGGTGCGTGAGATTGCTAGTGCTGTGGGCATCTCGAATGAACGGGTACATAATATTTTGCATCAACATTTGGACATGACAAAGCTATCCGCAAGATGGGTGCCACGATTGCTCACGCTTGACCAAAAACGAAATCGTGTGAAGTGTTGCAAGGACGGTTTGCAGCTGTTCCAGAAGAATCCGCAGGACTTTAAGCGTCGTTTCGTCACTGTGGATGAAACATGGATACATCACTACACTCCTGAGACCAAAGAACAATCTAAACAATGGGTTACCAAGGGGGAATCTGCGCCAAAAAAGGCGAAGACCGTTCCTTCGGCCGGAAAGATTATGGCGACTGTCTTTTGGGATTCGCAAGGAATAATCCTCATCGACTATCTGGAAAAGGGTAAAACTATTACAGGTGCATATTATTCATCGTTATTGGACCGTTTGAAAACCGAGCTGCAAGAAAAACGCCCACGATTGGCCCACAAAAAAGTCCTTTTCCATCACGACAACGCACCAGCTCACACCTCAGCAGTTGTGGTCGCAAAATTAATGGAAATAGGGTTCCAACTCGTTTCACATCCTCCCTATTCTCCAGACTTGGCTCCCTCGGACTACTATTTGTTCCCCAATATGAAGAAATGGCTGGCGGGAAAAAGATTTTATTGCAGAAACGAATGGCTATTTTTCAGACTTGGACATATCCTATTATTCGGAAGGGATCAACAAACTAGAGCAGCGTTGGACGAAGTGTATAAGCCTAAAAGGAGACTATGTTGAAAAATAAAAAAGGTTTACCCCAAAAAATTAAGTAGTTTTTATTTTTGCACGGACTTTTCAAACGACCCTCGTAGATCGGCCTAACTTTGAGTGAATAATATTTCTAAACCATTTAAAGGATTTAGAAATAGTTATAGCTTGTGCTGTTAATGCGAAAAATTATACTTTTTCTCACGAGTGTTATGAGACAAGTTTGTGCAACCCTCAAGAATTAATACCTGTTTTACTAATTAAACCTTCAAAGAACCTAAACCTTTACCTAGAAGTTGTAAGAATGTACAGAGTACAGAAATATCTTTCGATAATTTTGCAACAATTTTCTTGTTAAAATTAAACTAAAGCTCTAATTTGGTTTGGTGTTTCGATGTCTTTTTTTGATGGCCAACTTCTTTGCCTTTCTTCTCTTTTAGATGCGCAGTAATGCTTTCCAGGTGTGCATAAGTAGTAAGTATACAGTGCGACCATCAGCCAAAGGCTAGATCTTCTCAGGAATGGTTATCGTTAACAGCCCGTTTCTTTGGAAGAATTTGGGTAAGTTACCACATGTTGGAAGGGTTAAGTTAGTTAGCTTCCTTCCTGTTCCTTTTTAATTTTAGAGGAACCTTATTTTCAGAATAACTTGGTGGTAGGCTACGGACAGGAAATGAATGCACGGCGAGCTGATTGGTGGCTCCATTCTTTCTAAAACATCACTAGTAAGATTCTGGTTCCTTTCAAGTGGTGGGACAACCCTTAACCAGATTTAAGGGAGTGGTTACTCCCCGACTGCTTTCTTGGAGAACCAGGTGTTGGAGGGGTTAAATCAGGGTGTCCCCAAAATGCGGCCCGCGGGCCACATGCGGCCCCCTGAGGACATTTATCCGGCCCTCGCCGCACTTCTGGTGGCCAGTGAGAGGAGCACTATATGTGGCGGTGCCGCAAAGCGCTGCGTCTCTCATGTACAGTACTACTTCCGATGACGCGGGATGCACGCGTTACGGCTCCCTAAAACAGTGTAAAATAACAGCCAGAAGTAGGAAGAAAGGCAAAGCACTATAACTAAACCGGACATTGGACCATCTCATTAGCCAAAAGCAGGCCCATAATTCCCACAGAGATACTGGGCAGTTTGGTGATTTAAATTTACTTGTTCTTTATTTGAAATATTCTATTTGTTCCCGTTTTTTTTTTTGTTTTACTTTAAAATAGTTTGTTTTATAGTCCGGCCCTCCAACGGTCTGAGGGACAGTGAACTGGCCCCCTGTATAAAACGTTTGGGGTCTTCTGGGTTAAATGAACCAGCCTCTTTCTAATTTCTTGTTAAAGAAAGAGGAATTTTTTCCAGAATAACGTGGTGGCCATTGGAGATATAATAACCAGATGTGGGAGGATTACCAGTTAACTGAAACTTTCCGTTTTATTTTATTATTATTTTTTCACTAATAACTTTTTAAATTAATAATTTGTAAAAATAAAAACCTTTAATTCCGTAATTTGTATGTTTAAATATAAAAAAATTGTTAAAAACTCTAATTAATGTGCGAGGGGCGCGACACGGCCATTGAAACTGCATAGCCATAGAGTATCAAAAGGTTATATTAATATTCTTTTTAACCAAATACTATGTTCTCTACATTTATTTTATTTATTATTATTATTATTTTAAAATAATGATTAGCGTTTTCCCAATTTCTTGTATCTTAATTATTTTATTCCATTAAATACGCTGCTATGACGAAATCTAAGTCGCCTCACGTACAAGATGGCTTTATTTATGCATCTCTCTATGAATAGAGCAGAAAGTAATAAAAAAAAAGAATTCTGTTGACCGAAAGAGAAAGCGTGGACATAGATTGACCTTTTGAAGGATGCTGACCTCCGACGTCTGCCAGGAAAGATTCGTCCGGCTATAATTTCTTTCTTTTCTTTTTTGTAGCTTTTATCCGAGATATTTATCAATTTCTATTGTGTCTGCTTCGAACATTATCTACTTTGTCTTCCTGTCTCTCTCTTTCAGACTGCAGGTAATTCTTCATCATAAGCCAAATGCTTTTTTTTTCTTTTTTAAATGTACAGTTGAAAAAAGTACCGTATACTTATTACTTATGCACACTTGGGAAGCATTAAATAACTGCGCACCTAGGAGAGAAGAAAGTCAAGAAGTTGGTCATCAAAAAGATATTGAAACTATCCAACCAAATTAAGGTTTTAATTGAATTTTAAACTCGAAAACTGTTGCAAAATACCAACTCGTCAAAACATTTTTTCGTATTTTTGGGATCACAAAAAACGTGTATTACATATTTCTTGTGACAACTATTGTAACCTGCACGATTGTAACCCTTTCATTAAGAGTGAGGTAAAGTCAAAAATAATTATTACAAAGATGGTAGAGGAGAAGGTGGTAATTTGGAGCGGGGTTGGAATTTGGGACACCTTTGTTTTTGTGAAACCAGTAGTGCTATCTGTTAGTGTTTGGTGCCTTACTACTATTTGGGGTAGGCTTTGTCTGCTGCAGAAGGCAGCGCGTCAATCGAGTGGCAGCTTTGTCCAAGAGAGAACCGTGTTGATTTTGTCAATGCTAAAAAGTTTTCTTAAGGTTGATTTTCCTCTGCTTTTGGTTAATACCGAGGAAAGTTAGAATAATCTCCCTTAGACATTAAAAATGTAGAAAGTGAGAGTTTTAATTGCAAGTATTATGGGTTTCAAATATTGGAAAAAATCTGAGGTTATATTGTAGGCGGTGTATGGTGGTATTATGGGACAGCGTTGTCCCATATAACAACCTCGTTAATCGTCTGCCGAAGAAGTGTGAAAAGTGGCACTGAGGACGAAACTAGAGTTTTATAAATATTTTTTTTCTACAGGGTACTATTAAGGGCCTAAAAAGATATGCCTAGAACAAAATTAGGACCACCGCCGAAAGGCAAACGTAAAAATTGGGATGAAAAGGACATGGTTGATGCTATTAAAACTGTGAGGGAGAAAAAACTTGATATTCGAGAAGCTGCACTTCACTTCAGGCTCTCAAAATCAAAATTGCATCGCCTATTATCAAAACAAACAGATTCTGATGGTTCAGTTTCATCAGGTGAATCGTATTTGTACACTCCACCCCAAAATTCGACACCAGATAATGAAGATGTGGATTGCATTTTTTTGCGGAGAAAAGTTCAAGAACTCAGAAAGCCCGGAGAAATGTGGATTGAGTGCATTGTTTGCTGTCGTTGGGCTCACATGGAATGCACTGCATGTGAAAAGGAGTCATTTGTTTGTGATTTTTGTGTCCAGTCCCACCTATCACGTCTTGACATTGCTCTAAGAAAACTGATTACACCCTAATTTTTATCCTTAATGTACGATAATTGTGTAAAATATAGTTTTTTATGGCATATTTAAGGCTTATTTTTACAATTCATGGAGAAACGAGAACATTAACTATAATTATTATTATTATTAACTATAATTATTATGTGTATCCCATATTACGACCACCCAATATGGGCACCACGACAGCCTTTTCCGTGGAACTCCAGACTCCTTGCTGTAATCCACTCAGGACTCCAAATTTACAAAGACAAGTAATCAGATTTTACTTCAGAGTAGATTTTAAATTCAGTAGTGTTCAAAATATGCAAGGTAAAAAAAGACTATCCCATATTAGCACCTTCTTATCTAATTAATTATTGTAGTTGACAAGTATTTTCCTCTGATTTCATTGTTATATTTAATTACCACGTTATTAACGTTAAATTATCCACGTTAAAACGGTGACATCACTCTAGATCAAGATGGCAGTGATTTTACCGTTTCACCAATTATTGCAATTCTGGTCTTACGATGGCTCTTTTTTTTATAGCTGGAATTGCTCCATAATGAATTCCGTTAACAATATATAGTCACAGGGAATGATTTGCAACTTAGACGGTTTTGTCTGGCGCCAGTTACTGTTCTTGATGTGAAAGAATAAAAATAAAGGAGGTTTTTTTTGTAAAGGTTATGTTTTAGCGAGATGAGATGGATACAACGTTTAGAGGAAACAACATTTACTGTTTCCTGTTAAAGAAGAAGAAGGATAAAAATCGTTAAGATTTAGAAGGAGCAATTTGAGGAATTCCACAGTTTGATAATTAATTTCTTTTCCATTTTTTTTCTTATTGGTGAGAAATATAATGGTTAAAAAAAATAAGGAGATTCATTAGTGATTTCCGGAACAGGAAATTGGGTAATGTTTTCTTCAGATAGCTGTTAATTGTTCCATTGAAAGCGCAATTAGGAGCGGAAAGCCAATGCTTTTAATAAACTGAATAAAAAAAATTGTTTGTTGGGATTAAATAAATATTATTTGTAAGAAATAATTAAATAAAAATAATAGATAGCAATTATCCGTGATTATATCTTTAAATCCATCTTCGCCGTTGACCTCTTCTTGTTTAAAGTGGCGACTTTTGGGCCGCATTTTATTTCTCTATCATTGTTTTTTCTTGAAAATTTTTGATTAATTTTAATTAACAATTTCCAGAGCAAATTACTTTTGGGAAAACTATGGAATTTCGTAAACAGTGTAGAGAATAATCAAGTATTACTTTATTTTAGATCAATAAAGAGTCAGAATTTCTGTTACGTATCTAAACATTATCGAAAGAAAAACAGTGTGATTAACCAGTTAAGCGTGGAATTAAATTTTTAAAAACCCTCCCACAGTGTACGGAATTAAAATGAGACAATGACGTGTTATACACGTCGAACGCAGGGCAAAAAACAACCAAAAGTTTACAATAGTCGTAATAGTAACTGCAAGCCACTTTTTCTGCAATCTCTGTGGGGCATGAGATTACCAGAGCATTCTGTGCTCTTTCAAAAATCTTGCATCGCTTCACGTATGCATTGCTCTAGTTAAAACTAGGGATTCAAGAGCTTTTACAAGGAAGAAAAGAGCTTTTTGAATTCTGTGCAAAATGAAATCATGCTCGTACGGAGATCTGAACCTCTATCTAAGAGGTAAAAACGGCATTGCACAAGAGTTGAGAGCTTCTATTTGTGTGCCTAATTCCCCAATCTGTAATGCGGAGACCAAACATGTACCAACCACTTATCATTTGGCTGACTCCTACCTCCGTATAAGATACTCAGCAGTTCTATTGGTAAGATAATGGAAACATCCTAGCAAATATTGTATTTTATTAAAATTTCGAGTTTTTATATTTAATGGCAATTTTATATTTTTCACGAGTATACGCACCGTAATAGAGATTTGGTGTGAAGTGTGTAGACGTCAAACACACTTAACAGGTTAATATAACGAAATAAAAACTTCTCCATTTAACGTTAGCAAGATAAGGCGTTAGTAACTAATGTCTTTCAAAAGCTGAAATGAAGATATCGGCTTTCAAATCAAAAGTGGGAGTGCCTAGAAAGCCATCTGAGAACTGAAGTATCATTTTTAATTCAATAATAATCAGAAATTCAAAAACGTATTCACTCGAATAATTCGACAGTATTCTGGTACACTCCTAACTTAAACGCCATCCTATTTATTTATTGTTCAGTAACTAATAGTTAATTTTTAACATTTATTTTAAATTTCTCTAAAAAATAGAAAGAACAAGTGTTTTGAACAAAGAAATGAACTCTAATCAGAAGTAACTAGTGCAGGGTGCATTTTGGGCAAAGAGAAATGCATGGAAATAGGGTAAAATAAAAAACTAACTAAGTTCATTATTCAAATTTTTCACAGTTTTCTGTTAAAATTCAAAATTTGAGGAACAGTTAGCTCTAGTACGCAGAAGGATTTTGGTATTTCTACGCTTACTAAAACATATATAAATTTTTACATAATACTGTTCTAACGCGGAAACATTAGTAACTTAGAATAGCCTAGGAGATGCAGGATTTCCGTAGGTGTCAGTAAGGTTAAACATCTTCAGTTTCTCGATGAGATGTTTCCATGCCAAGACCAAGCCAATAAGAATCAGTGGCCTTGCCATTTGGAAGTGGCTAACGTGGGACTGAGTAGTAACGAACTGTCGCGTCAATGGTGTGCTCCAGAGGAAGACTACCAGAAAGTCTTAGTCCATCTTCCAACTACATAGATAATAAACCAAGAATGTGGTTCACACAGAGGTATTGGAGGCACTTAATCTAATCATTTAAGCAACACGCTTCGTTTGAAATTTTCTTTTAGCGTCCAATTCAAGAATCGATAGTTATGATTCCATTTATACGCGAATGTCTCTGCAGTAATGCATACTAATTTTATACTATACATTAAGGGAAAAAGCACCAAAAAAGTTAGGTGTAACGGATTTCGAAGATTTAATTCAAGCTTAAAACCCCCACGTTCTCAAACTTCTTTAAATAGAAAAAATGCTAATATGCCTTCCATAACTCGGTAGTATGTGCATAATGTTAATGAAATCTCCTTAACTAAGTAGAGCTTTCTGTATGGGAACCTCTCTAGTTTACTGGCTGGCATCATTCTATTGTCTAGCCTGGAAATTAGGTTTAACTAACAAATTCAAGTTCTTTGTTTTTTTTTCCTTTTTACTTTAATTTTTAGATGATTATTTAGGACTGTTATAGCGCTTTTATGAGCTAATAATTATTAAATTAGTTAGCACTTCTCTAAGAAATTTTTGTTTTTAATTTAAGACGCCATTGGCTCTCAGAGACTTCTCTCGTTTCCTCGCTAAAGCTGTTCAATTACTAGCGAGTGAGATATAGAACCACCTATGAAGAGAAACCAGCGGAGTAGACCGAGTTCTACAACTCCAGATTACAGAGTCTTTTGAACTTTTTTTTTATAAAATAGAGGAATAACACCCTTTAAACTGAACAGTAGTTAAAAACTACAGGGATTTGGAAAGAAGTAGAAATTTTTCATTATTAAATTTAAATGTTACCGAGAGGAAGGCGATTTAGTCGAATAGTAAAAATATTAATTGCTCTCATTAAAAGTAATGAAACTGGCCGTGAGCATATAGAATTAAAGCCCTATATTTCATATCAGTATAACTTCCGTTAAAAGTTGGGTGTTCAAGCCAGGATAGAGTTCATTAGGATGAAAAAATAATTGCCATTTCAGTCGTGATACATTTATTCTGCCGAGCTTTCGACCTAGGGTCTTTCTTATCTGTTCATGGACAAGACAGAAGACACACCAACCCTGTAATGTAAAAATATTACTTTGTAAACTAGCCCTGAAGATGACCAAGTACCTAGGTCGAAAGTTCGGCAGAATAAATGTATCACGACTAAAATGGCAATTATTTTTTTCATCCTATTGAAACTATGAATCAGTCACCAAAAATAATGAACAACGATAGAGTTCAAGTTTATTTGTTAGCTAAATTCTTAAATTCCTTGCCAGCAACAGATTGGTTACTTTTTAGAATAGAATAAAATAGAATAGTAGATGGGACGGGACCTAGGCCACACGACACCGCAGCTACAAGAGGCTTATCGTGCCAGCTCCTCCCTTTTGGATCTAGTATACGAACCCTCCCCTACTTAAGTGGTTGAGGACTTTCCCTACTAGTTCTTTTTGCGCTACTATCTCCTTTGGTCTCAGCATTCCAAAGAATTCATATCGCAACCTCTCTATTTCAACGCAATCGAACAACAGGTTAGAGGCCGTTTCCTCCTCTTCCTGACACAATCTGCACTACGTGCCCTGTGAATAGGCCTGTAATCTGAGTAATCTGATTTCTACCCAAGCCTCTTGTTCTTTGTTTACACAGCAGGGGCATAACTCTCTTGCTGTGTTTAACCACAGGACACATCAACCAGTTCTTTTCATGCTCTTTCCAGATCCAATCTCTGAGAGCTGCACACGAACCAAGTCCATGGTGATCCCAAGGACAGGCTCCGGGGCCGATGAAAGGAGTGTTAGATCCGTTCCTGGCCAGCTGATCGGCTGCCTCATTCCCCTTAATCTCCACATGATCCTGCACCCATTCCAGCTTAACTTTACTGTACCAAGCCAGCAGTTCTAGGGCCTTTCTGCATTCCCAGACCAGGGAAGAGGTCATCCTGAAGGAAACAAGGGCCTTCAGTGCAGCCTAGCTGTTCAAAAAAGATGCAGATCTCCCTTTTTCTAGGATCTATTCGCAGGTTTTCCTCAGCGAATTTGGCCACCCTTTAATTTGAAGGGCCTGCTTGAGTATCTGCCCTTACTTATTCATGTGGACCAAATTAAGCTACAAAAACTGTATGCAAAGTATAAAGAGTTCACTGCCAAGTCCCTGTTTCTCTTTCTTTCGTTGGTCCCCTTGTCCAGTTGTAGATGCTGTCTTTCCAAAGTCGTTTAATTCTGTAGCTTTAAAGTAAGCTATTCATTCTATATTGATGTTGGCCTATTGTTCGAAATAGGAAATAAAAAATCTGTTAATTTACTCTAAATCAATTAGTAGATCAGATAATTGATGGAAGGAATTATTTCCAAATGCGATGAAATGATACAAAATAGATCGAATACTCTAGGAAATATAGTTAGTCGAATATGTGCGTACCAACAAATTTTTTGCTGCATGTCTGCAGTTTCCTTTTGAAGATGAAATATGCATGTTTCTTGGAACTATCAAAACTTTCAAAGGAACCTATCAATATCTTTTACCTTGACATCGATGACAATCTCATTCATTGGAGACCATTATCGATACCAAAAATGGAAGGCTGTAAAAATGTTTAGATCAACATCGATATAACCATATTTTTTTTTTTACAGCCATAATAACAATTGATCTAAATAAAGTAAATCAAAGCGTGAAGAAACTAACACTAAAGATGTTAAGTTCAGTGTGGCTGATGTAGACGCTTTGGAGAACTGTCATGTTGGAGACGCAAGACTGACAGCTAAACTGATATGGAATATGGACCCTGATATGGCCATGATATCAACTTTGCATTCAATATAGAAGTTCAATATAGCTTCACAACACAAGGGCTAAGATTTTATTGTGTCTTTTGTAAATACATGTAGCGGCTTAGCAAACTCATTTAATTTTAAGATGTAGCTGGAGGTTGAATCTTCAATTTGTACTATATCAATTAAAGCTTTTCTAACGTACTCCGTCTGAATATCAGATCAATCTGTGATGTGGTCAGTCATGAGGTTAAGTTTGGGAAACACAACTGCTTTTCGTGCTAATTTTTATAAAACATTTCCCATTGTCTTAAATATAATATGCACGAAATTGTTTTCTGGGCCAAGAACCTGGGCAAAGAAGTGGCAGATTCAAATGAACCCACAAAAATGCCAGCATGCCACGTTTACTCTCCGGCGGAGCTCCTGTCCAACAGTTCTCTTCAACAGCAATCCTGTTCCTTGTACAGATCTGGTGCGCTACCTTAGGCTCTATGTAGACAAACGACTCACGTGGAACCCACACACTAGACTTAAAATGACAAGCAAAGACGAAACGTGCTAAACTGCTTTACAGACTTCTTGGACGACGCTCCAAATTACCCATTGAACTCAAACGCTTAATATACAACACTATTCTCAAACCTATGTGGACTTACGGACTAGAGCTGTCTGGGGTTCAGCCAAACCTACAAACATACGGACAGTACAAACATTCCAATAAAAAAAAAACTACTGCCGACAGATAGCTGACGCTCCTTTCTACGGTGACTAACCTCACTCTTCACAACGACCTCAACATTCCCTTCGTACACCAATTCCCCAAGACTAAATACCGAAAGTTCCATACTGCACTTTCTACTAGCTCTAATCCTCTTGTACTGTCCTCCTAACAATCCACATCGTAGACTGAATTACCAGTGGCCCCACGACTTCCTCGCAGTCTAAAGACCTAAAAATCATTATATCCCGTAGAGAGTGCTACCACTGGGTAGTTTCACTCCTCCTGCTCTTCACGTACCAATTAATCTTAGTACTTCCTGATTTACTTATTGTATATATGTATATACAGCTTGTAGATAACTTAATAAATTTTAAAAAAAAAAAAGAAGTAGTTTTTGTTTTTAGAGATAGTGTATAAATTCCCAATCAGCTACTTAACTAGTTAAGGTGTGTTATCATTCCTGGAGAACCTGGTTCTCCGAGAATCATCATCAAAATTCATCTTAGATCATCAAAAAATTAGCAGATTACATCACATCAGAACAATTAATCAAACAGGCAAAATTCTAAACTCCGGTATCTAACAATTGAGTCTAACAATGTAGAAATTATTTGCAATCAATTAGTTGTACTTTCTACTGAGCATTTGGCTTTTTTAATCTACAACAAACCTATTATAGAAGTATAGTTGAATTATTTTCAACAAAGGAAACATTAGTTGTGGATAGCTATGATCATACAGAATAACAATGATCAAACTTGTACAAAAGATGCTGCTGTATCGTAAAGTGTAAGAATTAAAAAAAATTGAGAAGGCAGTTGTATTGGGTAAAGTAGGCGGCATTCCAGCCGCATAGAATCACCTGGAAAGAAAGAGGTTTTAGGAGATATGGGCATATCATATGTACATGCAATTGGATACAATAGAAGTATTAAGTTTATCAACGTCTACTACAAACACAATTCTTGCACTTCTTCCCACACACTGACGTACAAACTCTCTTATATCCCTCCATTTTCAAAATCCGTTACAGACCAACAATGGCATCTACTTAAGACTCTTATTGCTTGCTCACTCCAAGATTATGATCTTATATAGTTACCTCAATCTAATATTTATTTATTTAATTTTTTGCGAAGAAAATAAAACACTGAGATTCAAAAAAAAAAAAAGAAAAAGCCCATCTTTGATAATAGATGACAGAATGATAAGAACAATTCACAAAATTAGTTAAATAAAAATATATATACGAATATTCGTACTAAACAAGGAAAGGAATCAGCTGATTATTTAGCGTATACTCCTGGAATATAATCCAGCTGCTAGCTCTTAGGAACAAGCCACTTTCAGCTCACTGGGGTGGAGAGTGTTGTCTGTAACGAAAGAAGAAGTCTCGAAGGCCTTAGATGTTGACATTTTCCAGAAAACATGCGATAAATTTAAGAATTGTTTGAATGAAACAAAACATTTTTGGATGATAGACTTGGATTCATAGAGCGGAAACGACATTAGCACTAAAAGAGAATGCCAAGTTATAGTTTCCTTCATCTCTCTGATTTTGGGATATTCTTTTTATGTACATGAAACACACTAGAAAGAGTGAGGCAGAAAGAACAAAAATTGAAAACAGTCAAAATTTTAAAACCGTTTCAGGTTCGAAAATTGAATGTAACCACAGAAATTTCATTTAAATATTATGAAAAAGTAAGAAAAACAAAATTATTAACTATTTCAAACGGAAAATTTTACCTCCCATCATCATGAACCAAACTCCTACACCAACTGTGGACAATGTACGCTACCTTGGACTGCACCTAGACAGACGGTTGAAATAGAATCCCCTATACTAGCCTGAAAAGACAAAGAGTCTAACCAACGCTACAAAACTTCTCGCCAGACTACTTGGACAAACGATCTAAACTTAACCTACATAACAAAAGACTCTTATATCTACTGTTACTGCGACATATTTGGTCATACGGCATCGAAGTATGGGGATCGACTAAGCGTTCCAACTCACTACGCATCCAGGCATTACAGTCCAAAAATACTTTTTTTTTTCTTTTTTTTTTGGCATTGGCTTCCGCCATACAGCCAGCATCGTCTAGGTGCTTATCACTAGAATATCACTCACTCTCCATTCTTACCTACAAATACATTCGCTTCACATTCTACTATATACTGCTATTTACATAAACTGCTGCTAATGGATGGAGCAGCACTCTGTGCTCCTGCCATCCTTATAGCTTAACCAAAATTAAAATCACGTAATCCTTCTCTAAGCATTTTCTTCCATTCATTCTAATTCGGCTATAGCTTTTAAATACATTCATATTTCATTGCTAGCTCTGCCATCGACTTAAGCACATAAATGTTGGTGGAGAATATAATGTCTTCGTAGCGAAATGGTGCATCTAAATACCTGTATATATCGTCAAACATTCGTTTCCTTTCTACCACATAACGTGGACATATCATTATTATATGTTTGAAGTCCTCCTCCTCATTGCAATCTACGCAAAGAGGAGAGAGGACCTTTTGTTGATCCTGTGTAGATACGATCCGCACACCGCGTGGTTCGCTCTCAGCCTGCTTATTGTCGTAACAACCCATTTATTAGTGACAGTTCCCTTAAACCATGGTTGTCTAGGTAACTGATCTGCCATAGTTTTATAGAATCTACCTTTATCACCATTATTGTAATCTGTCTGCCATTTTTGTAGTGCTGCTTTTGCAATTATACCCTTGTTATCGGTGTGTGGTAATTTATAATTAGCCATTTCTCTCACTATTGGTGGCTTCCTTTGCAAGTGTATCAACAATTTCATTCTCTTTTATACCACAATGACCCCTTACCCACAAAAAAATTAATGCAGATTCCGTTCTCTTTAAAAATGGCAATAGTTTCTACAATTCCAAAAATACTTCGAAAACCTCTTAACGCTCCGTTCTATGTATCTAACCTCACTATCCATATTGATCTCAAAAATCCCTTTCATTACAGATCTTGCGAACACTTGTTTTCTCAAATTTCATTCCTCTACAGCAGCTCATCCTTACCCTCTCATAGAACACCTATCTTCCTCCACATTACCAGGTAATCCTCTAAGGAGATTGAAGAGAAGATTGCCTCGTGATCTACTCTTATCGTGAGAGCAGTATAACAAGAGCACGTTACTGGAGTGAGACACCACTGGGTGCCTTCTCCACTCGTGATTTTCACGTATTTGTTTTTATCATGTACCATATTTGCTTGTTGCAACAACCGTTGCTGTGGTAAATTCCAATAAAAAAATTAAAAAAAAAAAAACTATTTTTTTCATTTTCATTTATTGAAATTACCAAAACTAAATTACAAGCAAACTCCTAAATGCTCCTAAATTGTTTTTCGTAACAATACATTTAATTTAACGCATTTTAATTTATATATTCAAAAAAGGAATCGATCATAGTGAAGCAGATAGAAGTAATTGAGAGCTGTTATAGCAATTAATAAATAATTATTATGCAGTAATTAGATAATTAAACTTAAATTCACGCTGCGGACTTTTAATTACTAAATATAAAAATAATAATGAAAGCAATTGGTGTTGATGGTCGCCGGTAAAGGGAATAAAGCACGAAGGTGGAGTTTTAAATGAATGATGAAAAATGGAGCAATTATTTATTTATTTTCATAATTTTAAAATAAATTATGCACTAATTAAGAAAATGAATATTTTTAAATAATAATAACAAGGAAAAACTGCATTGTTAACAATAATGGCTATAATATTGGTAACATAATAGGGGATACTGTGATTATATTTTAACAGATAACATAAAATAATGTAATTTAGGATATCTGTAAACTTCTTACTTATTTTATTAATCTTCGCGGCCCATTTAAGGCTAGAAAACGCTAATCTTCGCTAAAATATTTCTTCACACTTGATGAACTTTGGCCAAAAGACAACAGTAAAAATTATCGCCCTTTATGTTCGTGTTCCGTCAGCTTTAAACCTATACCATTCTAGTAGGGCGGCCCAAGGCCTACGCCCAGTGTGACCCCTTTGGATCTATTGTGGCTCTAAATCTACCATTGCTACTAACCCGCTTCAAGCAGACGACAGTGTTCTTATCGAAAAACCCCTTACATTTCAATCACATCTCTTGGAAGTGTTTATACTTCAAATTTTGGTTTTAATCGTAATATAAATACAAAGGATACAGTCAATTCTTCGTCGTTACATTCCACTTACAGCTAGCACAAGTCTGTTTTCAAAGAGTACAAACTATCTTAAGTGAGAAGAGTTCCTAACCAAAGAAGACTAAAGAAATCTCCATTATTCTCGTTTCGTCAGCTTCTTCTAATCCGTCAACGCTATCTTAAACGCTTTAGTTTTCATTATTTCACTTTACCCTAACACCAGCATGAACAGATGTTCATCTTTCTTCACATGGCATGCTTTCCAGTAGCCATTAAGGATGGATTCTGCATTAATTGCAGTTTTATAGACTATAATAATATCAGAATAAAACTATTATAACTAAATAAAAGCCTAGTGCTTAAAGAAGAGTCCATAAACTTTAGTTCCTCATTGAAATAGACTTAGAAATAGAGACGGCAGTTACGCTGTTCTAGCAATTAGCGCCCTTCAGAGACCCTTACAAACGACTTTTGTCTAGTTCTAAAAAAAGAAAATCTAAACTCTGAAATATTTGAGAAAATGTTAGGAAATATTTTAAACAAGAACTATTTTTATAAACAAAAATCCATATGTTCTTACTCCAAATTTCAATTTCACACACAACTACACTGTTGAAAAAGACAAGATTTTTTTGTTTTTTTTAGTGCAATTTGTAACCTTAGACTTCCTTATTTTAAGACAGCCTACTTTAAAAATTTACTACTGGTCCACCTAAAAGAGTTTTCAATGAATTAAACAACTTGATAAACTAACACTGTTGTCTGCTCGTGAGCACGTTTTCTTATAAAACAAACGTAATTTCTCTTACGAAGATAAATGGAATCCTGGAAAATGATATACCATTTGAAAGCACATTAGACAAGGAAACTTTTACTAAAAAGTACCAGCATCTAGGTCTGACAATGATCCCCATAAGGGCCTAATGAGTTTTCTTAAAAATTTCGATTACTTTTATTGTCCCAGTTTCCGGAGGAAGATTGAGGCTGTTTGGAGAATAACTTATGCTTCAAAATGGTGTCAATTTTTAGAAAATTTATCTGTCTTTCTAACCGTGTCATCAGAATCGAATTCGGACTAAAACTTTCCGAGAAATAACATTTTTATTGGAAAAAAGTAATGATTTTAGGGGAAAAATATTTAAAGTGCCGTCACTCAAGAACAGTGGAAAATATGAAGTTGTCCAATACGTCATTGAACTCCACTTTAGATGTACTACACACACAGTAGGCCTATGGACATTACTTACTGGTTCACCCTGCATAATTAATAGACTCAGTAATTTGAAAAAATAACTCAAAAAATCGAAAAAATCTGCACGTTACAACACCTCTTAGATCTACTTAGTCGAACCTTTTTTTTAAAAAAAAAAAACAAAAGCACGAGCTAACCAATGAATTATTTTCTTTAGACAAACGTATCAATCAATATTCTGAAGTCGAACAGTCGAAGAAAAAAAATAGGGAAAAGAATGCTAGGCTAAGGAAATAAAACGCTTCGTAATAACAGAGGTCAAGGACACCTGGATAACGAAGAATAAACTGAACAAGGCAAACTGTATAGACAACTAATCTGTACAAGAGTCTGTATGTCTATGTCTTACGATCCAAAAGGAGAAGAAGAAGAAGTAGAAGAAGAAAAAAATTATCCAAGCGTCTTGTTTGGCCAGTCATTGTATCTAAAAGTTGATCAATGGTTAGGACTACCTCCAGATGGGAGAACTGCTACACAATCCGCACAGCTATGTTACAAACATTTAAACAATCTGATTCCATATAAAGAAGCTGCAGTATAGGCATCGGAGATGTTGCTGATGAATGCACAACTACAGCCTGCTTCCTTACAAAAGGAATAAAAACGAATCAACAAATAAAGAAACGAGAAATCAATAGAAAAAAAAAGAGAGAATAAATACTGGTTTGCTTATTTATTTAGTTTTTGTATTCATCCAAACAAACATTGATATTGTGAGGGCTACTCCAGTATTTAGATTGTAGGACTTAGCAACAATCCCTCAGGGGAGTAAGGTATAAATCAAATATGGCCACTGAATTTGTTTCTTTTCTATCACAAATATATTTGATAATTTCTGTACGTTGGTCTGATCAAAATTGACTTCCTACTTTTTACTGGCATGCCCATTGCGACGTAGAGCCAAAAGAAACGATCTTTTCAATGTGATGCCGAAAGTGATTCTTAAATAGAGAGCCATAGACCATTCTGTTGTTGGTTTTAAAGTGATTAATTGAAGGTAGTCTCTTGTAAGCAAACTTTTCGATTAAACTATCAGATTAGAAAGTTCAGGTTAATATAAAGACATTATTTCAGTAAATAAAAATAAACAAAAAACACCTTCCTAATTCCGGCTGTTCATTAGAAATAGTTATTTATTTAACAAGTGTGGAAAGTAGTACTTTTCCTCACGCGAGGCAGGGTTTGCACGCACGAGCGAGCGAAGCGATGCGAGTGCAAGTTGCAAATTGCCGAGTGTGAGGAAAATACTTTACACTAGAGTTAAATATTATATTTTTTCTGCAACCATTTATTAACTAATAAAATTAAAAATTTCATTTTTACAGTCTACAAAAAGTAACTTATTTATTATAAACATTTATTGTTATATTACAATTATTTACAATACTTACGTATTTACATTACTTATTACATTTTCTGCTGTTTCTTTTATTGATGGAGGAGTGTTTTCTAAACAGGAATCACTAGAATCCATTTTAAATTTCTATAAGGTAACAACTATAACCTTTTTAACTGTTATAATTAAAAATATCTAATTATTTATTAAAGTATTATTTTTATTTCTATATTCCTTTCAATTTTTATTTTATTTTTTAATATTCGTTTTTTAATTATTTAAATAAAATAAATTTAAATAACCTTATTAGAGTTTTACAGAAAATATTTATGTTAATAACAAAACTTCTTATATCAAGGAAGCACAATAAAGTTTTTCCACTCACTTGTGCGGAAAGTGACACTAATGGGAATTTCCCCCCACTAGTGTGGGAAGTTGGGCATTACACAGCTGATTTTAATTGAGTAATAAGAACTTCCCTACATGGTTGCAGAAAAAAAATATTACCTCTAAGCAAAGATCAGTAGAAACAGTTTAAACAATGTTATCAGTAAGTTTGAATCAATTAAGTTGTTTTAAAGGAATTTAAGCTGCCAAAAAAAAGCCTAGTACTGATAGAATTGACCTTAAACTTTCATTCCTCTTAGAAATAGAGACGGCAGTTACACTTTTCTAGCAATTAGCAGCAGCGCCCTTCAGAAACCCTTACAAACTACTTTTGTCTATTTCTATACAACTAATATTTAAATTTATGAGGCGTGACCTGTAAAGCTAATATTTATTGAGGTACTGGGTTCGATTCCCGGTCTTTTAGGCCTTAGATTTTATTTAATGGTTAATAAAAGAAATTTAATAGTAAAGTATGTTTGCTAGTCGCCTCCGTCCACAACGCCTAATTTTGTGGTTGGACGTAAAGCCTGTCTTAAAAAATAGGCAATTACTTTACTTAATTAAATTTCTGACCCAGTAATAGGCAAAAATTGGGTATTTCTAGACTTCTGAATTTTTCTTGTAGATAAGAATTTTCAGGCACAAGTCAGTAGAAATTATTTCTGGCCAAGTACCAATCATTTGTCTTTTAAGTTCTAAATTATTCAATTTATTTTTGGTACAGATTTTTGTTTCAATATTTATCTACACTTACTGTACTAGTGTGACAGCTTGCCAACAGATCATTAGATCAAATAGAGCTAGAAAGGTGAGCTTCTTTAAGAATTATTTAGAAAAAGGAAAAAAAATTCTTTTCGTCAAGTTAGTAATTATAATAAAGTTGTGAAATATGCGCAACAACATGTGGCCTCAAAATAAGTAGCATTCTTATGAGTGCAACTTTATTGCTAAATATTAAATGATTGGTTAATTTTTATTACTCTAAAGTGCAAAATTTAAATAAGCATTTTTTTCCCCCTATTTATTAGATTGTCCTAAAAATATATTGCTAAAACAAAGTATAAAGAAACAATTGCGCATGTGTAAAATATATTGTATAAGTAATATAAAATTTATAATGGACACAGTATGAAATTCCGGGTCACTTTTATTATTATACTTAATTGCTTTATAAAATGCCTAATGCGAAATAGTGCAATAAGTTTTTAAAATTACGATACTAATTTGGTTAAAACGAGCGCATCTAGTTGCAATTTAAACAACAAGAATTAGTTGTAGGGGTAGTGAACCCCCACAACTCATCCACTCTAGCGTAGGGGTAGTGAAACCCCACCACTCACCCACTCTAGCCAGAGAGAAAGGGACAGCCCCCTTGGACACAGAGAAGGGAGGCTCGGCGAAGGTATATAAGAACAAGAGGAAAGTCAAAGATTATCATATTCAGATTCAATTAGAAATTCAATTCAGAGATATTCAGTGAGATATATATTCAATTCGGAGATTCTGTAATTCTGTTCAAAGTATTAGACTTCAATTGTACACATCGTTTAGCCACGTCAGTCAGTCTGTTCTGTTCTTGTAGTGTAAAGTATAGAGTCCTTGGCAGTCAGTCATATAAATACATAAAGTCATATACCGATACTAAAAGTGTTATTTATCCATCAACGTCTACAACCATCATCTCTCTCTCTCTCTCTCTCACATCTGAACCCATTACAACTGATGATGTAGGGGTAGTGAACCCCCACAACTCATCCACTCTAGCGTAGGGGTAGTGAAACCCCACCACTCACCCACTCTAGCCAGAGAGAAAGGGACAGCCCCCTTGGACACAGAGAAGGGAGGCTCGGCGAAGGTATATAAGAACAAGAGGAAATTCAAAGAGGATATTCAATTGGGATTCAATTCAGTGATATTCAGTGAGATATATATTCAATTCGGAGATTCTGTAATTCTGTTCAAAGTATTAGACTTCAATTGTACACATCGTTTAGCCACGTCAGTCAGTCTGTTCTGTTCTTGTAGTGTAAAGTATAGAGTCCTTGGCAGTCAGTCATATAAATACATAAAGTCTTATACCGATACTAAAAGTGTTATTTATCCATCAACGTCTACAACCATCATCTCTCTCTCTCACATCTGAACCCATTACATAGTGTAGAATCCGCAGCATTGAATGGACAAGGTACCGAGCGTTAAACTCCAGCAACACTGCTCGTTGACAGAGAGGTGGTCACGAGAATACTTGTCTTTTTATGATTTCAAGAAGTGTTATCTGGAAGTGACCTGGGAAGAAAAGGTATTGTGCAAGTAGATCAGGATGAGACAGGAGTTATCGTGCAAGATTTCCGTAAAATGATTTCAGAATGGTTTCTATGACGAAAGGAATGTTCAAGTCTGGGTTAATACATTTGAATGGAGACGTAGAATGGGATATTAAAATTTAATTGGTACAAAAAAAAAAAAAATTAAACATTATTGAAAGCCAGGGAAGGGATTCCCACGTGGAGATCCCGGGTTCGAAACCCAGCTGCTAGCCATTAGATTTTCCCTTCCTAGGAGCTAAATACAGATAAAACTGTCCGGTGGCCGGCGGTGAACTGAAAAAAGCTCCGGGCGCCAATAACCTCAGATGTTGGCGCGTCTTAAATTAAAAATAGTAACAACCAAGTCTCCGGAGAAAAATTCTAACTGTTCCATCTGATTCTATCAATCGAGAGAATTCAAAAATGGTTCTCAGGAGTTAATAACATTAGACTATCCTCCTTAAGGCGAAGGATAGAATACCCAGAGATGAAGCACAGCTTAGAAGATTGTACAGGATCATTCGTAAGGACAAATCTTGGAGTACCTAACGCCCCTGATTTGTTCGGTTTACTCAAAAAAATTATCGCACTTTCTCAGACTTTTTTTGGGGGGGAAACCCCCCTCTGAAAGAAAACAATGACCCACTAAATTTACATTTTCAAAAGAACCACTTAGTCCAGGCCCAGGATTTTAAAAAGAAACAATTTTATAATCAAATATTTCGAAAAATTTCAAATTCAAGTCATTAGTTTCAAAATAATTTAATTTAAGCACAAAATATTTCACTTTCTGATTTTTTACCTTCTTTTTTCATTAATATCTTGAATATATATAATGAATTGCATAACGTTTCTAAGTTACATAAAAGTTAAATGTTTTATGCAATCACGATATATATTTAGATTAAATTGTTTTTTCATTATATATTCAAATGATCTGTCTGTCATTTCATTCCAGAGTAGTATAACATCATACACATATATTAAATATATATATATTTTTTTAAGAAATATTAAATTTTTGATCATCATTGCACGTTGGATCATTTTATCCTATTAAAGTTTTCATTTTTATTTGAATTGGTGCTCAAATAAAGAAAAGTAATAATCTGTTATACGAGGGTCGTTTGAAAAGTCCGTGCAAAGTCAGAGAGATAGCACCACTGGCGCGTATCGAGGTTATGTTTAGTTAGTAGCATCTCTTGGAAGAACACACACCAAGTTTCAGCCAGATCGGTCTATCTCTTTGTGTTTGGCATTCGTTTGAATTGAGGAAGTCGAGTGATTTTCAAAAAATGGAGGAAAAAGAATTTCGTGTGTTGATTAAACACTACTTTATGAAAGGCAAAACTACTCCAGAAATCATTGATAAAATCCATGATATGGTGATGGATGACAGAAGAGTGAAAGTGCGTGAGATTGCTAGTGCTGTGGGCATCTCGAATGAACGGGTACATAATATTTTTCATCAACATTTGGACATGACAAAGCTATCCGCAAGATGGGTGCCGCGATTGCTCACGCTTGACCAAAAAAGAAATCGTGTGAAGTGTTGCAAGGACGGTTTGCAGCTGTTCCAGAAGAATCTGCAAGACTTTAAGCGTCGTTTCGTCACTGTGGATGAAACATGGATACATCACTACACTCCTGAGACCAAAGAACAATCTAAACAATGGGTTACCAAGGGGGAATCGGCGCCAAAAAAGGCGAAGACCGTTCCTTCGGCCGGAAAGATTATGGCGACTGTCTTTTGGGATTTGCAAGGAATAATCCTCATCGACTATCTGGAAAAGGGTAAAACTATTACAGGTGCATATTACTCATCGTGATTGGACCGTTTGAAAACCGAGCTGCAAGAAAAACGCCCACGATTGGCCCACAAAAAAGTCCTTTTCCATCACGACAACGCACCAGCTCACACCTCAGCAGTTGTGGTCGCAAAATTAATGGAAATAGGGTTCCAACTCGTTTCACATCCCCACTATTCTCCAGACTTGGCTCCCTCGGACTACTATTTGTTCCCCAATATGAAGAAATGGCTGGCGGGAAAAAGATTTTATTCAAACGAGGAGGTGATTGCAGAAACGAATGGCTATTTTTCAGACTTGGACAAATCCTATTATTCGGAAGGGATCAACAAACTAGAGCAGCGTTGGACGAAGTGTATAAGCCTAAAAGGAGACTATGTTGAAAAATAAAAAAGGTTTTCCCC
This sequence comes from Rhodnius prolixus, assembly GCF_049639745.1. Classification (NCBI taxonomy): domain Eukaryota; kingdom Metazoa; phylum Arthropoda; class Insecta; order Hemiptera; family Reduviidae; genus Rhodnius; species Rhodnius prolixus. The sequence continues at coordinate 14,594,361 of NW_027411604.1, read as the reverse complement.
AAAAAATTAAGTAGTTTTTATTTTTGCACGTACTTTTCAAACGACCCTCGTACAGTTAGGGACAAAATGATAGACACACCTCCAAAAGCATCTTTTATATTTTCCTGAATTTTTCTTTTTAAATTTAATGATTATTTTCTTAATTTATTGCCTTTTGGTATCACACTTTTATTGGCATATTGCGGATAGGTGAAAGTTTGCTTTTATATTCTCAAATATTTGTAAAAAATGAATATTTACGTGGGACAAAAAGATAGACACATTTGTGTTTTTGTTGACTTAAAGCTTCAGTTAAATTTTTATTCGCTTTCTAATATAGTGCACAGTCTTTCAATTTTTATACCACATTTTATTATTTCATTTTTGTTAAAAAAAATAATTTTTTTTTTAATGGGAAGAGGGAAGTGTTTTAGCGACGAAGAAAGGAGGTTAATCAAATCTCTTTCGGAATCGGGTATGTCTGCCAGAGAAATTGGACGCCAAATAAAGAGGAGTTTTTCGTCAGTGTGTAAATTTTTGAAATTCGGGGAACAATATGGCGCTGGGAGGTCAACAGGCAAGCCTTCGGCCTTTCAAAGCGTGAAAAAAGGGTCATTTTAAGAGCTGCCTCAAACTCTACGCTCTCAGCTCGGGCAATTGCTGCAAATGTTGCTGTCCACACTAATGTGAAAAATGTAAGGAGGTTTTTAAGGAAGCAAGGATACGTTGGTCAGAAAAAAATTAAGGACGAAACCAGTCTTAACAGAAAGGCATAAATTCGGCCGACTAGATTTTGCACGGGAACACATGTCGTGGGTCGGAGAATTGAATAAAGTGATTTTTTCGGATGAAAGAAAAAGTTAATTTAGATGGCCCTGATGGATTTCGATATTATTTCCATGATTTAAAGAAAGAAGAGAAATTTTTGTCTAAACGGAAAATGGGTGGTGGATCCATAATGGTGTGGGCACCCATAGGCTTCCTAAATAAGGGCGAAATAACTTTTCTTCCTCGCAGAGTTAACGCCGAAGCATACAAGAACGGAGAAGAAGCAAAAATTGAGTTTTGTCGGGATGGCTGGTGAAAATTATATTTTTCAGCAAGACAACGCTCCAGTTCATAATGCTCGAACAATAAAAAGTTGGTTCCAAGATCATGACATTGAAACTCTTTCTTGGCCAGCTCTTTCTCCAGACCTCAATATAATTGAAAATCTATGTGGAATTCTATCCAGGAAGGTTTACGACAATGGTCGCCAGTTCGCAATGTTGAAGAATTGAAAATCGCAATTTTGTCATCTTGGGAAGATACCGGGCAAGAAGAAGTTCAAAATTTGTACAGAAGTCTTCCAAATAGAATGTTCGAAGTGATACACAACAGAGGAGGCTCAACAAAATATTAAGCGACAGCTGAAACTCCAAAACTGAAGGTGTGTCTATCATTTTGTCCCTGACTGTATGAGTGTAATTTTGAACAAACACTTGATGTAAATTCATTATTTCAGCATTTCGGCTAATTTATTTCATTTTTTGGGAACATTAAAAAAAAAAAACAACAACAGGAAAGTAGATTTTAAGCCGCAGTAGCTTAGTTCGTCCGTTGTATAAAGTGGCGATTAAAGAGGCTGTGACAAAATGGCTACGAACTTCACTGTTAATTTATTAAACAAGAATCCCTGGCACAAATCTCATGTTCCGCTTTGCGAAGCTGCAAATTAGACAGGGAGATTTTGCAACTTAAATTGTCATCTTTTTTTTTTTTCTTAAATTTATGTCCTCACTTCTCTAAATTGATCCTATTATAGTGTAACCAAAAATTGGTTAAATTTAAGAGAATTTAATTGAAATCACTTTCAAACTTGTGAAATTTGATCCCTTCTAATCTTGCTATTAACCATCCCAGCTTGATTACTGCTATATCTCTCGGGTCTTTTTTTTTTTTCATATACGATTTGTCTTTGTACTCGAACTTCAGTAAGTAGTAAAGTAAAAAAGTAAAGTAATCGCCTATTTTTTAAGGCAGGCTTTACGTCCAACTACCAAATTAGGCGTTGCGGACGAAAGCGACTAGCAAACATACTTTACTGTAAATTTCTTTTATTAACCATTAAATAAAATCCAAGGCTTAGACCGGGAATCGAACCCAGTACCACAATACGTATTAGCTTTACAGGTCTCTAACCGCTCTCGGCTACCGTGGCGCCTCACTCGAACTTCTGTACTGTTTTTAGTAAATAGGATACAAATTAAGAAAATTAATAATCTTCTACACTTATCAAAATGCTGATGTGTTCAGTATCAAATGAGCACAACTCGATTAACTCCATAAAACAAAAAAGTGGAAGTAATGCGATGAAGTAATCTACATTTTTTTTAAAAAAATTTCCATTTATAATATAAATTCAAATAAATATAACGTTCATCATTCAGCGCCTGCTACTGAATTTGAGTTGAATTATTGTAACGATTTATAATTAGAGCGCAGAATTAATCAAAACGGCTTCTGAAATAAATTATTTATTATTCAATGGCCAAACAAATTTTGGTCGTTTAATGGTGTTAAACTTTATTATTAAATATAAAAAGCTATGACTGAACCAAGTACTTTGACCAATTAAATTTAAGATATTTCAAAAAAGTGCAGTGAACAGATCAAATGTAATTCATTTAACTTTCTTGTATAATCCAAATCAGTTAACCATGCTTATCTTCAAAACTGCATTTTTCTAACTAACTGTACAGAAAAGATCTGTCTTTACAAGTTTAAACAGATGAATTGAAGAGCTTGGTGCAAAAAGGAGTTATCTACATTTTTTTTCCGAAAATGTGTTTAGTGGCGCCCCCTATTGTATGTTCAATTCTACAATCTTTTGGTGCATAAACGAGTCTTTATGCAGATTCGTTTTATTATTACTTATTCTCTAACCTAGGCTAGATTTGGAGCAAAAATGAGTTTTCTACTGCAGATAACTTTCTTTTGCTCCAAACAGAAAAGATGACGCCATCAATCAAACAAAAATTTTTATATTAGGTTTATTTAATGTTGATATTAGGTAGATATTATTATTTTACTTTTTGACAGGCATAATAATATATCTAACATTCGCTTCGACAAGACACAAAATGCCACTTAAAAGCTCAAAAACAAGAAATCTGTTGACTAAAGTACTTAATATGTTTTACTGAAAATTATGATTTTGGTGCAAAAAAGAGTTAGCTGCAAAATAACTTTTGCTTATAGCAAGCTTAAAAAAATGCCCTAGAAAGTTGAAATTGAGCCCCAAATGACCCCCATCTCAATATATTAACTAATCCTTTCAGCAGACGCAACATAAGGAATACATCTTAAAGCATATTTAGTTTTTTGTCCCTACTAAAAATTTTAAAAAACTGTAGATAATAACTCCTTTTTGCACCAAGCTCTTCAATTACAAAATTCTGAAAGAAAAATACCAAAAAAATCGTCTTTTGCGCAATTACAAATCAATTAAAATTCCAACACAGTTTTCTGGCACGCATTATTGCAAAATATTGCTGGCTTACATCTAACGATAATTGTAATACTTCCATGTAAATATTAAAGTACGATATTACACGAAAAACTTGAGCTATTACAATAAGAGATTTTATTACTCTTGATCATTTTTATCGCGTTTTTTTTTTTTCTTTTATTGAAACAGCGTGCAATATATATTTTTTTGAGTAAAAGTATGTAGTAACACATATAGGGAAAGAAAAGATTAATGTAGTCCAAGATAATGTGTATACTTCAGACTCCAGAGTGTGTCAGACTGTAGCGTTGTGAGATTTTCAACTTGTATTACCCAAGACTTTCTAGGGCGATGAATGATGGCTCATTAATGATAATGGACGTTTCTTCTCTCTCAGCCAGTGCTTCCCTCTCTCTCTCTTATGTTCATTCTTCTCATGTCTGGTATTAGCTGCAGACTGAGAATTGTGGGCCGTGCTTCTTTCTTTCTTCGTCTTCTTCTACTTCTGCTTATCTCTTGAACCACCTCCACTCTCCGTCTTGCTGTCCCCAGACCAAACTATTGCCAACTTTTTTTCCAAAAATATAAAAATCATTAATTTGTATACTTACAATAGAAAGTATTGAACAAAGCCAAGTAAAAAAAAGAAATTTTCACTAAAGAAATATTAATACGCTAGACCAGCGTTTCCCAACCAGTGGTACGCGAGTTGCTGGTTGGTGGTACGCGAAAAATAATCAATAATGGCGGACATAAAAAATTTAAGCATAAAAATATCATAGAAACGTTTTTACCCAATAATACATAAAAAATTATTTTAATTAATAATATTATACAGTGAAGTTGTTAATATGTACAGTAATAAGGTTAGTCTATCTCAAAATATACGAGAAAATATTTAACAGGATTAAAAATTGTCTTTCATGGAGTATTTCCCAAAACCCGAAAACACAAAATGAATAATTGAATTTCAAATCCCTTCTATAAAGAAAATTTAGGAAAAGCTACATCATTATCAATAAAAAGATAAAGAAAATTTAATAGAATTATCATGTGACAGAACTTAAACGATAACTATGAGAAATCTGGTTTTAGAGACTGATTTTAATGAGTGAACTCTATCCAAGCAACATTAAATTTAATTGGTACTTACAGGTAGTTGGATGCTTAAAAGAAATTAATGTAGAAGATTTAGGCACAAATATAATAATCCTAAAGAAGAACTTTATAAAATAATTAATAATTTTAAAGAGAAAAATATGTACGTAATTTTTAATTGTTTAAAACTAAGATCTTACACTTTACAAAGTTTATAAAGTGAACATGAACTTGAACTCCTTTGTAGCAGACATATTGTATCTCTATACAAATAAAGATGATAATAATAATAAAATAACGCATTCGGAATAACAAATTTCACGAAATACCATCATTTTTACGAAGTGGTACAATTTAGCATGATGTACTACCAAGTGGTAGGCGAGCCAAAAAAAAGGTTGGGAAACGCTGCGCTAGACAAATAAACAATATATGTAGCAAATCTTCATACACTTTTAAATCACAAAATTGACAGAAAAGTTTTGGATTGACTATATACTTATTGTTACTGATGTTTAATGAAATACTGTATTGACCTGGAGTTCTTAATTGTGCGAATACTGTTGTTACTGCTAACGGTAATCTATGCAGAAGGTATTTCTGAGTTTGAAAACTATAGTCATATATCTAAGTTTTTTTAGATAAAGTTCATATTTGGATAGTACTACAGGGATTTTTTTTAAAAAAAAACAACGGGATCTTCTATAAACAAGACATGAGCTTGATCTACACTCTGCAACAAAATAGAAAGCGGAGAGGAATCAATTATATTTAGGTAAATTATGAACTTTAGGCGTAGTCCCTGAGTTGCTCAAGGCAAGCTTTTGCGTATCTATTTCCATTCATGCTTAACTATTTTAAAAGCCAGTTCATTATTATATATGAGTTGTACCGATCTCCAACCTTATTACATAATTAATAAAAATATTAATTTTATAGTATTATACAATACTAATTATGCTTATCGTTCTACTAAATTATTCTGATGTATGTATTACCTAGAATCCATAGTTTTGGGTTAGTGGTGCTCATAGAAAAGTCGTAAAACTAAAAAAAGTAAAGAGAAATAGATGAATAAAAAAGAAGTAGAAATCTATGATTGGTGGCTAGATTCTAATAGTTATCTAGTCTATCCATTATGGCTCAAGGTTAGTGGTACATGGTTCATCTTTGTGGTCTGCTGGTCTGAGAAACACCATTCGTTCAACTCCACAATATCCTCTATTCTGTCTAGGAGCTCTGATCATAACGCTGGAATAGTTTTTCTTTTCTTACAAGCTGACACATCAATTGTAACAAGACTTGTTGGTAAAATGGATGATATTATCTTCTGTATGATTGTGTTATTTTACACGGCATCTTTTTTTATTCATACGCTTGGAAGATATTTCCACCTTTATTCAAACATTGGTAGGTCCCCCATTAAGGAAAAATATTAACTTTACTAAAATGAGTTGTTTTCTGTCAATTTGTACACTCAACAACAGTTGAGGAAATTACCACAATTCTGGGTATTAAAACTAATTGGCAAATACATTTCCTGTACCGGAAAATTCGAACAGTTCACTTTAACAAATATTATGCACATTCTCAGCCACTTTACAGTAAGTGTAAACTTAAAATATGAATATATAGGTTTCGTGACAGTAAATTATTAAATTAAGGATTCAAGATTGGCGAGGAATCGGTCAAATAAAAAAACAACTCGTCTTTTTGTCAACGTTTCGACAAATATATTGTCTCCTTCAGGGCGTGGCTATGCGGGTTGGTTGAGTTACTGAAAACAGTTTTCAGTTACTACAGATCTGGAAGCGGAAATAGGCTAGGGATACTTCCTTGAAAGGTTTGGTAACTAGGAGGTTACAAATATAGAACAGATGATTCCTCAGAATGTTCTCCTTTTTTTAATCAATTTGAAAGAGCACACGACAGTCATTTTCTTGGACTTCCAAATTTGAAACTTTTAAAAAAATGAAAAAATGATGGTTTTCTGATTTCCATTGAGAGATTGTTAAACTTTATTATTAAATATGTACAATTAATTACAAAGAAAAATGAAATACCAATTTAATTAAACTTTAGCCTTCACTAAAGTTTAGGGAACGCTTAGTATTGGGACAAGGATAAAATTTGCTGGGAACAAAAGGATAGAAAAACTGCAGCGTTGGATATCTCTTCAGTTGCATATTGAACAATCAATTTGAGGAACCAATCTTTAAGAGCAAATTCCCTTAAATTTTTTATTTTTTTTAATCTTTAATTGAAATTTGCAACTGCAACAATTGATGCAACAAGCAAATCTGATATAGTATAACTACATATGTCATGAATATGGATAGAAGAAGGCACCCAGTGGTGTTACTCCATTATCGTGGACATACGTTAGTATGCTCTTATGATGAGAGTAGTTCGCCGGGCCATCTTCTCTTCAATCTCCTTACAGGATTACCTGGTATTGTGAAAGAAGATAGCTTTTCAATTAGAGGGTTAGGATGAGCTTCAGTAGAGAAATGGAATTTTGAGAAACGAGTTTTAGCAAGATCTTTAACGAAAGAGATTTTGAGATTACTATTATGGTGAGATTAGATACATAGAATGGAGCGTTAAGAAGTTTTCGAAGTATTTTCGACTGTAATGTCTGGAGGCGTAGTGAGTTTGGAACGCTTAGTCGATCCTCATACTTCGATGACGTATGACCAAATAGATCGCAGTAACAGTAGATATAAGAGTCTTTTGTTATGTAGGTTAAGTTTAGATCGTTTGTCCAAGTAGTCTGGCGAGAAGTTTTGTAGCGTTGGTTAGTTTCTTGTCTTTTCAGTCTAGTCAACCGTTTGGCTAGGTACAGTCCAAGGTAGCGTTCTTTGTCCACAGTTGGTACAAGAGTTTGGTTCATGAAGATGGGAGGTAGGATTGTTCGTCTAAGAGTAATTACTATATATTAATTAATTTACCAGAATTACGCCAATTACAGCAACCATTTAATAAACGATTTAGGAATATTATATTGCAGGCAATTCTTCGAAGTGGATTTATAACTTAACAACTTGCGGCTTTCTTGTCTAGGTAAGCATTTTGAGCATTTTAAAGAGCTTTAAGATTCATTAATTGATTGACTTAAACACCTACACGTTGATGGCCAACTTCAAATAAGAATTTACTTTGAAGAACTGAATAGTTCTGCTACCCTCTCCAAGAGTGCGCTTTCTCAAAATATTATATTCAGAGTAAAACGCTTTGTTTCAACAAACAATGCACTACGACCAAATTGCTAATTTGGTTAATAAAATAGTCGCAAAAGACTTTAAAGGAGGAAACATTTTAGGTGACAAAATTTCAATTTAATAAAATTGTTAACAAAAATTTCCCCATAAAACAAATTATCTATTACAAATTACTTTAAATAATGGTGACCATAGTTCTGATCTTTTACAAAACTACAATAAATTGTTGATAGTGTAAAAGAAAAAAATAAATAAATACACTCTTAAGGTATAATAGAAATCCAAAGGTAGGTGATTGTGTGCGATAAGAACACGCGTTTTACCATATTTAGTATTTTCTATCTTGGCTAATAGGGGATACTGTTGCAAACCAAACCAAAAGAGAACAAGTTTGGCCTGTAAGCTACAGTTTCTTTCTCTACTTAATTACAATTAGATAAATTATAAAGATAAATCTGTATCTCTTTAAAGAATTCTTTAATTAATAATAACTTATTTTCCCAGGAAAAGTACGAAAATTTATTGGAAGCAAGGTGGACAGCCTGCGTTTAGTGTTCAGAGAGATCGATCCAATCTGGCAGATGTTCTAAATAATTTTATCTGCAATCTGATGAATAGAAAATTTGTTTTTATTTCTCTCACTCGGTAATGAAAGCGCTGCGATCGAGTGAACATTTTGAATTTTCACCAAATTTATCCCAATTATGAGGTCTTCTGAATTCGAAAAGTGGTTTTTTATAAAATTGTCTTTGAATATTGGGACAAAAAATTGAAAACTGCAGTAAGTTGAAGCTATAAATTTAAATTAGGGGTTCACCAGAAGATCTGATAGAAATGTCGCGATCTATATTCCACTAAGTACCAATTAGAAATAATGGATTATATATCGTCTAACCTATACAGTCGGCTGTTAATCTAGGATAGCTCTGCCCTGTACTGCATTACTATCTTAGTCTCGGCTTATGTTGCTATTGATGACTTTCTTTCCGATGGCCATGATCTAGAGGAGTTTTTAGATAGGTTTGGGTCTTTCCCAACAGACACATAGTTAAGATTTAATAGCTTCAACAGCAGATTTGTGAAGATTTGGCGTAAATTATTGAGTCATTTGGCACTTAGGAGGTCCAGGAGGAATTTTCCAGGTACAGAGGCGGTAGACTAAAGGATTCTGATGTACAGATTAAGTGGTACGGAATCTCTTTTTTTTATAGAGGACTGAGGTTATGTCGGTCAAGTAAGGAACATTAAGATCATTATGAATGATTCGGTTGGATTCATAGAAGAGAGTATTGCCAACTGGGCGGAGGATTTTTGATTTCAAGATTGGAATTCTTAGGAGTTCAGACAGCTTGGCAGCACCCAATAGTTCGATGCCGTAGATCCATTTCGCTCTAAGTAAACTGTTTTGTTCAAGAGGCGTTTCTTCTCTAGCGATAGTCTGGATCTGTTGTCTAATAGTCTTTGAGCAGTATCGTGAGTTCATTTCTTGTCGCTTAAGTCGAGTATAAGGGTTTCCATGTTAGTCTTTTATCGATGAACAGCCCAAGGTGGCAGACGACATCAGAAAATAGGAGAGGAATATACACTCAACAGCAAAAAAAACCGGACACTCAGATTTGGTCTCATAATTTTGTTAAATACGTTAATCTTTTTAATTTATGGTAAGAATTGGTTTATTTATGTTATTTACAAAAAATCTGCCACAAATGACTAATTTTTATTAATTATTAACACAAAATTGTAAAATAAAGAAAAAATAAGAAATTAACACATTTTTTTTAAACTTTATTCTTCATTTTTATCAGGTTTTCTGACCAGGGATGTTCTTCTAATAGCGGGTATTTCTCCCTCTTCTACGGCGAAGGGCCCTAATCCTGTCAGGCATAGAAGAAATTAAATTTTAGACGTACTCCACCGGCAGAGCATCCCATTCTTCACAAAGAGCAATTTGGAGCTGATTTAAGTCACTAGGAGGAGGATGACGATGTCTAACACGCCTTCCTAAATCATCCCATAAATTTTCTATGGGATTCATATCAGGAGTTCGTGCAGGCCAGTCCAGAACTGTGATTCTCACTTGCTCCAAGTATTCGGTAACAATTCTGGCGGTATGTGGGCGAGCATTATCCTGCATCAAAATGAATTGGTCACCAATAAATGGAGCCAACGGGATCACAGCCTCTAGGAGCACTTCCTCAATGTACCTCCGAGCAATCAGAGCCCCCATTATCAATGAAAATCAGTTCAGTACGGGCGTGGAAATTGATTCCACCCCAAACCATAACTGATCTCCTTTCGAAAGGTCGTGACTCGCGAAAAGTACATTGAGCAAATCGCTCCCCTAATCGTCTCCACACTCTGTCTCGATCGTCTGAGTGGTATAGACCAAAGCGAGACTCATCTGTGAATAAAACTGTTCCCCATTGCTCTATAGTCCAATGAAAATGTTGGTCGGCTAATAATCGCCTTTCTCTACGATGCCTTTCCAGGAGTTGGGGCCCTGTCGCGGGGCGCCTTGCTTTAAGTCCACGCTCCCTTAGTCTCCGCCGTACTGTGTCCGAGCTAACACGCGTATTTCGCGCCACTTGAAGCCTGTCCCGAACCTCAGGAGCAGTTAAATGACGGTCTCTCAATACTGAGAGCGTGATAAATCGATCGTCAACTTCAGTTGTGGCCCTTGGTCGGCCACTGCCAGCCCTCCGCTCGTAACTGCCAGTCTCCCGGAAACGTCGGAGTGCATCATTAATGGCGGACTTCACTACTCCAAGGGTTTCTGTGATAGATCGGACGCTCCGGCCTTCTGTTGCCAAGGCATCATCAGGCTACGTCTACATTCGAAAGAACCATTATTCTGGACCAAAATGAAAAAAAATCACGTCTATTAATGACAGAAAGGCGCGGTTAATAAATTAAAGATCTTTAAAGATGCGAAAACCTACTTACAGTTTAGAAGAGTTCCGTCAGGCAAATGCAGCCTCAAGACAAATAAGCCACATCTGAGTCTTATCTCGTGCCCTACTAATCCTGACGGGATTAGTTCAATGGACTTAGACCCTTCCTTCTCTGTAATAACCAGATTACCCACAAAAGCAAACACATTACTGATAATCAGCTTTTAATATAAAAAATATTAAGTGTCCGGTTTTTTTTGCTGTTGAGTGTAGTTGTAATATAGTACAGGCAGTGTTATTTTACGAAGAATGAAAGTAGTATTTATTTTTATTCTCCATTCATGAAACCATTTCTGATCTTCTAAGATAGTCTAGGTCAGGATCAGAGGAGAGGACAACAGTGTATACTTCATAGAATAGAAGGCCTAAAAAGCTCCCAGACAACTAGTAGCAATAAATAAAAAACCGCCTATGAAGTCTGTGCCTTAAAGTACTGCAAGGCGTCTTCCTTCGCCGTATTATTCCGTAGATATTCTGCAAACTCAAATTTCCCGAAGTTCTCAAGTACTCCTTTGAGAATAGAGCTTTCCAAAAATGCAGAAACCAGTATGATAATCATAATGGTACACCGAATACCCAATGTTGTCATTACTATTCTTCAACATAACCAAACGAACTATCCATTCAACTTCTTATAAATAACTGGTACTACCCTAACAAATTTAAGAGATAACACACTTCAAATCCTCCTGCTTAACTTCTTCTATGAATAGCTAATCTTGTGATTTCTTTCTGAGGATTGAGAAATAGCTAGGATCTGGAGTGTGCAGACAGGACATAAAAGAACATTTATTAGATTATTGTATTTGAAAAACCCGCTATTTAGTAGTTGAACAGTTCGAAGCAAAAGTACAAAAAAAAATAATAACAAATAATTAACCCAGAATTTAGAAGACTAAAGAAAATTTCAACATTTAAATAATGTTAATAAAAAGGCCAACAATAAACGTGCAAATTAATTCCTGGTAGATAATTTATGCACTGGTTTGAAACAATTGAATTTTCCCGTCATGTAGGCGTGTTAACTTGGAAGGGAAGAGAGCCGCCTCATTAAGGTCAGTAATTAGATTGAAAGAGCAGAAAAACTGTTTACCCAGTCGCATAATTATTAAAAATTAATTATTACGTTTTTTTAGCGGCCATTTCTTTATGTTGCTATATTTTAATAAAATGAGGAGGGGCTGTAGAATAATGTATAAAAATTATGCCAATGAATTTTAAATTTTCACCAAAAAATAATAATCATAACAATGTATGTATAAAATAAGTGTATTAAATATTGAAAAACCTTTTATGAAATAAATAAATACTAATTAATGTTCAGAAATGCGTAAATATATGTAAAATATATTAGGGAAGGTATTAGCTATACGGTTAGCGTATTGGATTCCCACGCGGAGGTCCCGGGTTCGAATCCAGCTGCTGGCTCTTAGATTTTCTCTTTCTCTAACGAGAGAACACTGTCCGGAGCAAATGGGGCAAAATTAACTCAATTTTACTTCCTTCTTATTTAAAGAAATGAGTTTGCTAGTACAAGTCACTCTTTTACTAAATTCTGTTGTTAGTATTATAATTATAGCGCATGTTTTTTGTCTATCAGCTAAAATTGGTCTTTAAATTGATAGATATCTAGGAATCATTCATTTGACTTTTAAGTGACAATTTAAATGTAGTTAGTAAATTGAAATTGAATTTCGCTGAAGTCAAGCCGTTAATAGGCAATCAGGGCCTACTCTGGTGAAAGAACTCAGAAAATTGATATTTTCAGTTTGAAAACTCAATTTCGTAAACTTGGCCTGATCGCAAGGACCACCCTTTTTTACCAAGTAAGAGAATATAATGAGTGAATCAATCATTTGCCTAACTTACAAAAGTTTTACAAGTTATTTTAGTTTAATTTTTGTTTTATACAAAACACTCAGCCAAGAGATATTTACAAATTACTGGTCATTGTTAAATATTTCAGACTGCGCTTTTCTGAATCATTTTACCTAATTTAAATACAAATCAGCCAGCTACAACAACAACAACAAAGTAATTTTAAAATATAAAATTTTATCTAAATAAAAAAGATGATCCTGTGCCAGAATTTTGCTCATCAACATGCTTAGAAGTTCTGTCTGATTGTGCTAAGATTAAAGGCTAAATAGTACATTCTTGCACGTTCATTCGCGCAGTTTCTTCATTTAAAGATATGCGCTTATAATTTTTAATAGATTAACGTTGTAGTTTTCTTTAATTTACAAAGCTTATTCTTTTTGCTCATTTTGTTTTGTAGAAAGTAAATGATTTTTTTTTGGTTATGGTTAATTTCTTGCGAATAAATATTTTGATTTATTATTATTTGAAGTTTTCCTTTAAAAAAACTATAATTTATTTTTATTGTTATTCATTTTTAAAAAATTCTATATGGCCAGGAAGTAGTAAAAATGGTAATGATTTGTAGAATTATTTATTGCAATTACTGTAAATTATTTTGTCATTTACTAGAAATAAATAATTTATGGAAAACAACAGTAAAATGAAATTGTGAAAGAGAAATTTAAACATTGTGAACACAGTTTTCTCTGAGCTCTATTACATCAGCTTGGTCGGGCAGACACTTTTCATTCTTGTTTTTTAAGTACAAAAATATATACAGGATGAACCAGTAAGTAATGTCCATAGACCTACTGTGTGTGTAGTACGAGGGTCGTTTGAAAAGTCCGTGCAAAAATAAAAACTACTTAATTTTTTGGGGTAAACCTTTTTTATTTTTCAACATAGTCTCCTTTTAGGCTTATACACTTCGTCCAACGCTGCTCTAGTTTGTTGATCCCTTCCGAATAATAGGATTTGTCCAAGTCTGAAAAATAGCCATTCGATTCTGCAATCACCTCCTCGTTTGAATAAAATCTTTTTCCCGCCAGCCATTTCTTCATATTGGGGAACAAATAGTAGTCCGAGGGAGCCAAGTCTGGAGAATAGGGGGGATGTGAAACGAGTTGGAACCCTATTTCCATTAATTTTGCGACCACAACTGCTGAGGTGTGAGCTGGTGCGTTGTCGTGATGGAAAAGGACTTTTTTGTGGGCCAATCGTGGGCGTTTTTCTTGCAGCTCGGTTTTCAAACGGTCCAATAACGATGAATAATATGCACCAGTAATAGTTTTACCCTTTTCCAGATAGTCGATGAGAATTATTCCTTGCGAATCCCAAAAGACAGTCGCCATAATCTTTCCGGCCGAAGGAACGGTCTTCGCCTTTTTTGGCGCAGATTCCCCCTTGGTAACCCATTGTTTAGATTGTTCTTTGGTCTCAGGAGTGTAGTGATGTATCCATGTTTCATCCACAGTGACGAAACGACGCTTAAAGTCCTGCGGATTCTTCTGGAACAGCTGCAAACCGTCCTTGCAACACTTTACACGATTTCGTTTTTGGTCAAGCGTGAGCAATCGCGGCACTCATCTTGCGGATAGCTTTGTCATGTCCAAATGTTGATGCAAAATATTATGTACCCGTTCATTCGAGATGCCCACAGCACTAGCAATCTCATGCACCTTCACTCTTCTGTCATCCATCACCATATCATGGATTTTATCAATGATTTCTGGAGTAGTAACCTCAACAGGGAGTCCAGAACGTTCAGCGTCACTTGTGCCCATTTTGAAACCACTTATAAACTGTTCTAATCGAAGTTGCAGAGTCACCATAATATTTTTCAAGCTTCTCTTTAGTCTCCTGAGGCGTTTTGCCTTTCATAAAGTAGCGTTTAATCAACACACGAAATTCTTTTTCGTCCCTTTTTTGAAAATCACTCGACTTCCTCGATTCAAACGAATGCCAAACACAAAGAAATAGACCGATCTGGCTGAAACTTGGTGTGTGTTCTTCCAAGAGATGCTACTAACTAAACATAACCTCGATACGCGCCAGTAGTGCAATCTCTCTGACTTTGCACGGACTTTTCAAACGACCCTCGTACATCTAAAGTGGAGTTCAATGACGTATTGGACAACTTCATATATTCCATTGTTCTTGAGTGGCGTCACTTTAAATTTTTTTTTCTAAAATCATTACTGTTTTTTCCAATAAAAATGTTATTACTCAGAAAGTTTTAGTCCGAATTCGATTCTGGATGACACGGTTAGAAAGACAGATAAATTTTCTAAAAATTGATACCGTTTTGAAGCATAAGTTATTCTCCAATCAGCCTCAATCTTCCTCCTGGATACTGGAAAAATAAAAATAATCGAAATTTTTAAGAAAACTCATTAGGCCCTTATGGGGATCATTGTCAGACCTAGGTGCTGGCACTTTTTAGTAAAAGTTTCCTTGTTCAAACGGTATATCATTTTCCTGGATTCCTTTTATCTTCGTACGAGAAATTACGTTTGTTTTTGCAAGAAAACGTGCTCACGAGCACTCAACAGTGTTAGTTATCAAGTTGTTTAAGTCATTGAAAACTCTTTTAGATGGACCAGTAGTCAATTTTTAAAGTAGATTGTCTTAAAATAAGGAAGTCAAAGGTTACAAATTGCACTTTAAAAAAAGAAAAGGTTGTTAAGGTCTATTCACATTCTTTTCTTTTTCAACAGTGTAGTTCAGGGAAGGGATTAGCTATGAGGTTAGCATACTGGACTCCCACGCGGAGGTCCCGGGTTCGAATTCAGCAGCTGACCCTTAGATTTTCTCTTCCTAAGAGCTTCTTACAGCTCACTGTCCGGTGATGGACAGTGTTGTCTATAACGAGAGAACATTGTCCGGAGGCCGGCAGTTCACTGGAAAAAGCTCTGGGCGCTAATAACCTCAGCTGTTAATGCGCCAAAAAAAAAAGAAAAGTAGTGCGGCTAAATTGTAGAAAACTTAAGAATCCTCACGCTATTTTAATCAAAATCTGTATATTTCTCACACATAACACATTTTACTCTTTTTAATACTATATAAGTGGAAAAAAGTCCAGGTGCTTCATTAAAATTAGTTTTAGATGAAAACTTAAGCATCTCCCTCTCACAATTTTCTTTTTAATTTTTCAAATAAAGTTTATAGAACAATTATAATAGGTTTTCAATCAATAACTCAGGTTAAAGAGAATTACCATAAAATGTTTTGATTATCTGAGATTATAAGGCCTACCTATTTCATTTGAAAATGCAAACGATTACATTTGTTTGTATGACCACAGAAATATAGAATTGAACTGAGTCTGGACTAGATGGCTATAAGAACAAAACAACTTCAGAAGGGTGATGTCCTGAAGAAATAGCTTGTATTATTTACAATGGCAATAGTTATTTACAAAAGATATAACAAATTAAAGTGCCAGGTTTGTAGTTTGAGAACGTAAAGCGTCTTAGGAAGGATTTTTCGGCTCCAGTTTAGTCAATTTAGGCTACGCAAAAAGTAAGTGAGTAATTGTACGAACTTTAGAAACTGTGTAAACTTCATAAAGAACGGTCGGCTTTTTTGTTGGATGGATAATTTGGAGAGGATGGAAAAATAAGGAATAGCTAGGCTACTTTACAAGACTCATTCCTGGTGCCAGACTGAAACGGGGAAATAATGGCTTACGTCGGTTGGACGATCTCTAGTGAGATCAAATGCAAAAACAGAGTTTGAAGATGAAAAAAGTCAGAGCTAGTGATAGGCCAGGCTATTTTAAGACTGAAGAAAAGCAGCCCAACAAAAAAAAAAAATACTCGTAAAACAAACCAGCATCTATGCTTAAATACAATAGATGAATAGTAATTATCGATATATTAACTCCAAAACAACAAACCTGACTTAGTGTTCCAGAAAAACAGATGAAATTGGCGTACCTGATACGATATTTCAGTATCCGGCGACCGCAATATTACATCACAATCAAGGGCATTTATATTTTTCAACAACAAAAATTTAAAAATAGTTATTTTGTATTTACTTTTTTTTTTTATAGCAGGTCTTTTTGAAATTCTCGTTGGCAAGAGTATTTTTTACTCATAGAAAGTGGCCTCCAGCTTTAACTTTAAGTGGATACGACAATGCCAAAGGCACCGATAAGAGAAAACACGTTAATTTGGTTACCAAAAAATCCTACCGCATCAAGATAATTCTTGTAAAAAACAAAACGTACCATAAACCCATGGTAAATTAAAAATAATCAAAATAATAAAAAGATCTCTGTGATTACAAATAAATTACCTATTTATTTTATGAATACATATTATTCAATAAAAAAAATCAGGCGGGAGTGAAAAGAGAAAAGTAATAATGTATACTTGAGGAGAATTCAAGATATGATTTAGTAATGAGATGTGGGTAATTCAGATAAAAGCTTAATAATACTATTGTAAGATTTCTTGGAGGAGTTTCTACGCTTAAGGGCAGGATTCAGCCCAAGCTTTGTCTAAATTTAAATACTGTTATGACACAATAAAAATTTGGTAAATCCATTTTGAAGATTTTTTTCCGTGATAAACTCTAAATATAGTATTTATAAAATTGTTTGGCCACTTATGTATTATTATTGACTCAAGATGAAAATATAAAATCAAATTAGGATCAGAGTGACTTGCAGTATCGTATCGTATTTGTGATTAATTTTGTAATTTCTTGGCGTAAATTGGGCAAAAAAAAAATTGCATACGCTGGCTAAGTTAAAAGTTTTTTCAGAGATGAGACTTTCCCAGTTTTACAGATGAAGTTTCGTGTACATCACTGAATTGTAAGTATTCTTATTTTTACATTGAACAATAATAAATTGTTAGAATTTAAATATTCTCATTACAGCGACTGAAGCCACAAATATTTTTCTCTTATTTCTTGCATCCTACACCAGGGGTTGGCAACCCGAGGCTCGCGAGCATGCGGCTCTTTTATCCAAATTTTGTGACTCTTCAGCCTGTCCAAAATATATCGTATATTTCAATTTTATTGA
Source organism: Rhodnius prolixus (assembly GCF_049639745.1). Taxonomy (NCBI): domain Eukaryota; kingdom Metazoa; phylum Arthropoda; class Insecta; order Hemiptera; family Reduviidae; genus Rhodnius; species Rhodnius prolixus. Next base: position 14,576,724 of record NW_027411604.1, on the reverse strand, counting down.
AACAAATGAAAATTTCATTTACTAAAGTAAAGATATTTTTCAAAAAGAATTTTTTTCTGCAACCAATTAGGAATGTTCTCATTACTCAATTAAAATCAGCTGTGTAATGCCCAACTTCCCTCACTAGTGGGGAAAAATTCCCATTAGTGCCACTTTCCTTACTAGTGAGTGGAAAAACTTTATTGTGCTACCTTGATATAAGAAGTTTTGTTATTAAATATTTTCTGTAAAACTTTAATAAGCTTATTTAACGTAACTAAATAATTAAAAAACGAATATTAAACGATAAAATAAAAATTGAAAGGAATATAGAAATAAAAATAATACTTTAATAAATCATTAGATATTTTTAATTATAACAGTTAAAAAGGTTATAGTGTTACCTTATAGAAATTTAAAATGGATTCTAGTGATTCCTGTTTAGAAATCACTCCTCCTCAATAAAAGAAACAGCAGAAAATGTAATAAGTAATGTAAATACGTAAGTAATGTAAATAATTGTAATATAACAATAAATGTTTATAATAAATAAATTACTTTTTGTAGACTGTAAAAATGAAATTTTTAATTTTATTAGTTAATAAATCTAATGGTTGCAGAAAAAATATAATATTTAACTCGAGTGTAAAGTATTTTCCTCACACTCGGCAATTTGCACTTGCACTCGCCTCGCTTCGCTCGCTCGTGCGTGCAAACCCTGCCTCGCGTGAGGAAAAGTACTACTTTCCACACTTGTTAAATAAATAACTATTAAATGAGATTTGGATTGAAATTGAATAGAATTATATTAAAATACAGTATGTAATATATAGGACTGCCGCCATTTTCATTCTAATACAGGTTTAGTTATTATTTATTTGTTTATTTACTTTGCAATATGTGAAAATAAATATATAAAACATTTAAATGTTATTGAATATCGTAAAATAATTGTTTGTGAATACAAATGTTCTACAGAGTTTTTTACACTACCATCCTTGCGGCTCTTGGTAAGATTTATTAAAATTATTTAAGAAGAAATGGCTCTCTACTTGAAATAGGTTGCCGACCCCCTGTCCTACACCAATTAAAACAAAATAAGATCTCACTTTTGTGATAATTAATCTCATTTAACACCCAAGTATTATTGCTTTGAAAATTTAACTGCTGTCCAGTGATGGCCAAGTAGAATCAATTAAAATGTTAAGTTTCACTAATCGTATCGTTAAGAAAGATTAAACGAGAATTCAGGAGCAAAAAATGAAGTCCAAATCTTAAAAAAAAAATTATTAGCAATAAAGTTTGGCTCGCTATAAAAAGCAATAATGAGTTTAATAAATAGTTTAATTAAGTTAATTGCCAATAAAAATTTTAAGCAAGGGAAATTTTCAAAATAAACCAATAACACTCGCTCATAAATTTTGTTTAATGGCTGCAACTCCCATTCATATTTTTTTTTTTGTATCCATCAAAAGATGCTTCAGTTTGAAGCTTACATTCATCTTTAGAGTTTGCTTCTTCAAATATAGAATTCATCACTAAGGCAATATCAGAAATAATGTTTTTGTTTTTACCTGCCAAAAAATCATCGATTAATTGTGGCAAACTCAAATTAATATTAATTAAATCAAAGCTCCTTTAAATAGAATGCATTTATTTTATTTACGCAGACTTTTGAAATCCTTACGGAAATTTCCGAGAATGAAATTGTATCGAGAATTAGAATTACTGATGAAGATGGAAAACAAAAATGATGGAAATCTAGTTTTCTTTACCATTATTTCCTCGGTTAGAACACAAATTCATTTTCCAAAAAAAAAAAAAAAAAAATTATTCAAAATGTTCCCTTTTCTTTTAAAAAGCGGCAAAACCAAAAAGAATAATAATTAATCAGGATTTAAACCAAACCCTTATTTATGATTTTTTAATCGATATTCATGATTTTATTTCAATTAATACTAATATCATTACAGCCGTTTAAATGAAGTTTAAATTGAAATAATATTTGAAGGACGAATTTTTAATAAACTTATATTAGTGTTAACTGGACTTTCACTGAATTAACTTCCGTTTTAGTGTTAAAACTATTTAAAAAAATTATATCGATTAAAATTAACTAAAATACAAAAAAAAAAGTTATTATTACAAGGTTACATAAAGCTGAAATATCTACCAATTCGTAAAATTCGCGTTGTTTTTTCACAATTTTAAGAGAACTGAACACAAAATTTTGCATTTCCAAATTTTAAGTTGAAAATAAACTACAGAGAACTTATAAGCAGCAAATGATTATTACATAAATTCGATTAATAATATATTTTTTGTAAATGATTTAAAGCGCCTCAAACATCTCATCATCCGGACAATAAGCAAGTAAGAAGCTCCTAGGAAGAGAGAAAACTTCTATGGGCCAGCAAAACTGGATTCGAACCTGTGATCTTCGCGTGAGCAACCAATGCGCTAAACGCATAGCTAATACATTCCCTATGAAATATAAATTAATGTTTAGAGTTGTTAATAAATCGATTAGCGCATTATTCCGATAAATAATGTGAATTGAATTTAAAAATAATATATAATTGTATTGTAACAGCAACTAGACAATAAATAACTTTTTTTTTTAATCGAAATATTTATTTATTTAATAGATTTTGTTATTATTGATCTATTAATGTTGGAGAATTGATTTTAAAGTTTTTTTTTTTAATAAAATCTTATTTTTTTTATTAACACGTACCAGTTTGCCGTAGTGTTGAAATCACTTTAAGCTAATACTAAACGCCTTTATAAAAGGGGGCGTAACGCATATATCTCTTAAGGAATTTCAGTTTACACCATTTTAGGTGATATTAAAAAAGTTAAGGCAATATTTTTTAATTAAAAATTATTAATTTGTTCAATTTCAAAACTAGAAAACTTCCGACTTTACAAGGGCACTTACTTTTCGTTTACTTAGTTTTTTTTTAAATTATTTCAACAATAATTAAATTTTGTTTTAAATTAAAAAAAGGAGGGTGTTAAAAAAAATTACTGAGCAAGCTCCATGAGACGTTTATAATCGTTAAATTTGTCGAGGTTGTAAATGAACGATCGGTTAGCAATGGACATACCAAAATGCATTTAAAAGGGTTAAAAAAAATATATAAAAATAAAATAAACATTAAATGCCAGACGTACATTGGGGTTCAGAAGCGCACATAGCTAGCAAAGTATTCAACCTCATTTTATGTGCCCTGGAGTATCTATAACCTTTAAAGTCACACGATCGGGAGGGCTTTAAAGCAAGGACGGGACACCACCTATCACGATCACACAATTCAGACGAAAAGATTTCCTAACCGCATCGTGACAATGTGTCCCCTTCTGGACAAGAACGTTAATAGAAAAATTATATTTTCTTACATGAACTGTACGGACAGAATTTCACGAATAAGTAGCATTAATATTATTTCTTGTTCAAAATGTTTTCACAAAAGAAAATTTAATAATCTATTTTTTCTTTTTCTTTATATTTTCCGCTTGATTATTTTTGTTAAATTTACGACAAGTGATCTTTGAATTATGTAAACCATATTATTGACTCATTTCCTACGTTTCTAGGCAGGGTTTACGTAAAACTAACGTAAACTACTTGGCGTCCCACGTACAGATCAGGATTTTATTAATTTAAAGCAATAAATAATCACGAAGAATAAAATAAAACAGATTATAAATTGAAATAAGATTAATTTTTTGTTTAATTATATATTTTTTTAAATAAAATAATTATAACTAATTCCAACTAATTGTAATAATTATAACTAGTACTTGTTGTTTTCCAAACACACCCTCCAAAAAAACATAATTTTATAACGGAATCTCTAATTTAAATCAATAGGTAAAAATAAGGATGTCGTAAACGAAATCTCTTATATACCAACGTTAAAATTACTTGGCCGTTTCTAAAGTTTGTTTAGATTTTGTCAGATTTCTGGTCTGGTTTTTATTGTTACACGTTTAACTGAATTCGATTTAAATCGATTAAACTTTAGGTGATTCAATCCGATTTTTTTTTTTCCAAGTCTTCACAGCTATGAGAATGACCGGCTAAAAGTTGAAGACGCGTTAAAGTTGTAAAAGAAATTAATTATTTAAGGTTTAGGAACGAAAGATTAAAAATGCTGAACCCAAATCTTTTAATATATCCGCGATTGAATTTTGAAAGAATAAGATAAATAAATTTCTTACCTTGCAATGTAGAATAATCCAACTAATAATCGTTCTTCAAGTCCTTTAGTCCTTTTTAGTTCAAAGTTACACTTAAAAAATTCACTTTTTTTTAGTTAAATAATTGAAAAAAATTTAATGGTCAATTGCACTGAACACTTAAAATTTTTGCGGTGTCTAAATAAACGCGTGAAACGCCAATTCCGGTGCCGCTTTGCCTTGTATTTCCGGAGTGGGAGAAGCAGGCGATTTTTATTTAAAGTGCTGCGTTGATAAACCTCCCCTAAAAAACCAAAACTTACGAAGTAATTAACTGAACTTAAAAAAAAAAAACAAATACTTGGGTGAAACTAAGCCAAAATAATTTTACCGGTAGGTTTCTTTGCTTGTTATAAAAATAATAGATTTTTTTTTTTAAAGAACAAAAGAAAAACCAACTTAGAAGAAGAAGAAGTAGTTAGAAGAGGGAGAAGGTAAACTGTACTGAAGAGCAACGTGACGGTCACCTGGCAGAAAGGAATACTGAGAAGTGGCTGTTGGCTGAGGAGCCCAGTCCCCCACAGACCTACATCGGGGGTCCCCACTTATCAGTGCGAGTGTTTGTGTCCGCCCCTTTTGTCGCTCCACTTTAACACAATTTGACTTTTTTTTTCTTTTCTTTTGTTTTAATTATTTCCCCCTCTACATCCTCTAACTACCCCTTTAATATTTTATTTATTTATTTCTTTTTAAATAAAATTATGGATAACCTCCTGACAAAGTAGCTAACACTTGAATCCTAAGAGAAGTCTACGACTGCCGCGTTGAATCGCGTGATATTTTACGTCAGGAATGTTATTTTATCCAATTTCTGGCTAACCTAAGGCTTTAAAAATATTAATAATGATCAAACGAACTTTATATACCGCTCTACTTGCCCCAATATGGACGGAATACAACTCTACGGAAGCGTTAAAAAATCGAACATCAACCGACTTCAGACCTTACAATCAAAAATTCTAACAATAGTTAACGCTCCCTTCTAAGTCTCCAATCATACTATATACTCTGATCTAAATATTCCTCTCGTCTCTGAAATAGCCAAATCTCGTTACACAAAATTCCACTCAAATCTACAGTCACTACAACCCTCTGATCCACAACATGTCTACCACAACATTTCCTTCAAATCCACAGCGCAGACTAAAGCGGCGGTGGCCACGCGATCATCTCATCATTTAACGCCGACCTCCTAGGATGGTTGCTGCGTATGTTAAGCTTGCCAATCTGGCGAACTAACTGCTTCCATCACTGGATGGTAGTCGTTCACTCCACTCAAGCCCTTGGCGCACATGCATGTGCGCGGATATGTATGCGTGCATGTGTATTTGTGCTATCCTTATCATCTCTTTTGCTTGTTGTATCTATTACAGTTGCAAAATAAATAAACAAATAAATGATACGTAATAATCATTTAAAATTTTAAGAACATTGCCTGCTCTATTCCAATAAGTAGATCTCCTTCAGGAGTTTTGGCTACATGAGATACTCGTATTTTGCCAGGACACTATGTCTTGTTGTTTCCCCTTTCTAACATAATCCGTGCTGATTATACATATAGATTTGTGGACAATAAATAGATAAATAAAAATAAGATAAGTTGATAGATATATAAACTTTAATTAAAAATGGCTGGAACTTTATAACCTTCTTACACTGCTTACCAACGTTCAGGTTAAGAAGATTATATGAAGAAATACCAATAGCTAGTAGGCTGAATAAGAATTTGCTTTCTTTAATGTCTGTAAGCAGGAAATGGAAGGATCTCAGGTGGAAATTAAGTGGAAAGTCTGTCGCAAGTACAAGGAATTAGTTCTTTCTTGTCTGGAGCTCCTTCATGTTACTACTACAGGACAGGCTCCAGGTGGGAGTAGGCGTAGAGTAACATCGGCCTGATGACCTCACTTTGTAGAGAAGGAGTTTGTCCTGAGTACGGTCATCTTCGAGTCTCTTGAGTGTAAAGGAAATGGTAGTCTTGTAGTCGAGTTTACCGAAATTCAATTTGTCCTGAACGTGTTTAGTGAAGGTCAACTCGTGATCCAGTGTTAAGTCGAGGTACTTGTCTGGGACTAAGGATAATATTGTCGTTAGATTAGATTAGATTAGACTAGGGCGGCCTCAAGGCCTACGCCACTGCAACCCATTTGGATTTATTGTGGCTCCCCTCACTTTAAAGCTCACCCTCCAGACCCGTCATCTTAATCAGACTCTTAATTCTGGAGAGCGACTCTTGGGTAAAGCTCACAGGCCTTGGTTTTTCCTCCCCGAGAAGTAACATCCTTAGCCACACGAGCCCCTCACACTGACACAACACGTGCAGTGACGTTTCCTCCTCTTCCTGACAGAACCTACAGAGGCTATCATCTGCCAGGCCCATGCGATGCATGTGTTTTCTGAGCCTGCAGTGGCCAGTTAATAGGCCTACAATCATCCTTATAGCTCCACGGCCTTGACAGATTAATTCTGCAGTCAGCCTCGGCGAATAGCCTTTAATAAACTCCTTCGCCTGTCTCTGTCCACTCCTGAGACCTACTCTGCACCCATAAGTTAATGGTCGCAGTCTTAACACACTTCGGAACCCCAAAACAGGGCTCCGGGCATAAAATTGTCATACTTTAATAAGTATAGTATACTTTGATAAAAAAGAATCTAACGTTAGTTTTTCCCCCGCTAAGTGCAAAATTGAAACTAACGTTCGTCTGTTGCTTCAGATATTAATCATGATGATTCCGCATGATAAAATTTTTGAAGTTTCCCTAACTGCTGGGAAGATTAAGGAACAGCAGTCTGTGGGCTGTATTTCTTTCTTCTCTACCCCGAAGCATGATCTCTCTTGAACATTACTTTCAAAGAGTAAGGCTTTGCCCACCTCACAGCCAGATATTTGAGGGTTAACATTGAGAATTACCCAATCCCGATTACGGGACGAGTCCTTTTGCCTTCTCTGTAGGTCTGCTTCTGGGAGCAGTACTCCCGAAGGAATCACAAGGAGGTAGGGATTAGATTTCGCTGTCCCCGTGCGCTACACTTATTAAATATAATATTCTGAACGAAATCAACTTAAATTTTTACACCAAAAACCTTTGTAAGGACACAAAGAAAAACTGTTGAATAAATTCATCAAAATTGATCTTGCAGACCCTCTCTAAACTCGACATAATAGTAATAAAATCCTCTACTGTCACGGAAGAACTAATCTACGTAACAACATTTCTCATGACAGACTTCTTACAGGTTGCAGTAGATTAATTAGATTGTATGGTATTAATTTTATTAATAATTTTAAAGAAAATAAATTTTGTGCGCTAATCAGTCATATTCATGAACTATTTGAATAAATCATATAAAATTATAAGAATAAGAGAGTAAGGCAGACCTTGCCAAATTGGAGGGCGTCCCCAAGGATTATAATTTTAGCATATTCACAGAGAATATCAGTATAATTAGATGCTGCAACTTCTCTCGAAGGAATGAGTTGTAGCTGAGACATTAAAATTATATATCATTTATTAAATTAATAAGTCTATATTAGGGACATAAATGATTTTTTTCTTTCAAGTAACTCATTAGAATTTTAATTATGGGAAAATAATAAAAGTTGTCCAAGTAAAAGAACCTTTTAAAGGTTTCTGTAAGTCCCTATTTTGGCGACAACATTAAATTGAACGAGGCGATGATTTTTTTGATATCGATTATCGTTGTGAGGTACGAAGTATGGAAAGAAGACTCTAAACGTTCTCTTTAGAAAGGCATCCTGGGAAACAAGAGAAATGTTAAAGCTCTCTCTCCCCGCAACAAGAGATCCTGCAGGATAGGCAGCCCACATTAGTCATCAAATAATTGAGGTTAGACCGAGGTAGAAGAATTTTTTCCCAACACCATTAGTTCGGTAAGTTGCGCTAACGAGTTAAGTCTAACTAATTGCTTGTCACTTTAAGTATTCGACATTGCTTTCTTGCTGGGCGCCACGATAGCCGAGCGGTTTGAGGCTTAGGCCCTCAAAGCTATGATGTGTTTGTGGTATTAGGTTCGATTCCCGGTCTAAGCCTTGAATTTTATCTAATTATTTATACGAGAATTCAATCGTATAGTAATGTATGTACCTAGTTCGTCTCAAAAAAATATGCATTACTTCACTTCATTTGCACTTTTTACATCGCTTTACCTCCGCCGCAAACGCGTTCAACGTCGGCGGATAACCTATTGCTTTCAGCCCGGACAGTCTTCTGTGCTGCTAACATGCAAAGATTTAGCTGAGACTCCTCTCTTAGCCCAAGAAATAGGCTGCTTCGCTCCACCCTCAGCTGGGGTTTTCTATTCAGGATTATGTTTCTGCCTTACTTCTTCTTCCATTACCTAGTTCTTGTACTCTTGGTGGTTAATTGGAAAAGAGTTTTGTGTTTCTTTTTTGCTAGAAATGGCGTCAAAAACAACTTGTACACCAACCGGGTATAATACTTATCTCTAATGCGAAAATGGGTGTATTTTTAAGGCCAAAGGAATTACCACAATTTCTCATCAATATTAGTGGTTACTTTACAACTCCGTTCGTTAATTTTCATCTTCCAGCTATTTGGAACACTTGGATAATTCAAGCTGATTGTTTCATTCTTCTGTTTCACTTTTTCAAACAACCTAAACCAGATTCTAAGCACATCTGATACCTAAACTATTGCTTGTATTGAAGACCCAAGTTAAGACTTTGAAATAGTAAAACTTTTATTTTTGCGAGCTCTAACTTCGAATTTATATTCTAGTTCTACCTCCTTTTATCGTGACAAATGCCACTTCTGTGGGATCTGTCGAATCGGTTGTATTCGCATGATGTCAGATAATTGCCTGGCTTGGTTTCGAGGATTAATTGATCTCTTGTCGCTAGGACCAGTTCTCGCTGATGTGAATTAGAAAGTGATCGAAACCACTAACACTTGTTTTCCAACCAGAATTTTGTTTTTACCCAGGTGAACTCGAACTCCAACTGTTCGTGGACGTAGATTGCAAACATTCTTTACTTAATCTTCTCACTTACCACAACAAGTAAAATCCATGACCAAAGCCAGGAATCGAACATAATCCAGTCGAACAATATATTTCAGCTTCGCCTATAACCGCTCAGCTGCCATTATAGATTTTTTAGAATTTGTTTTATTCCCAAATTTTGGGTAAAAAAAATGGATCCATCTTACAGCTTCTTTACAAGGTTTAGTTAAACTGTTTACTTTTAAATTCTCCAAATTACGTTAAACCGTGCCACTTTCATTTCTAGAGTTCAATATTTTTTTATTTAATCTCTTAGATTAATGTAATTAAAGCTATCAATAATTTTTTTATTTTTTTACTTTATTTGTACATTTACAACTGCAACAATTGTTGCATCAAGTAAATTTGATCTTATTGGCACAGTTCACTTGTAAAGTCATGGTTAGAGCAATCACTCACTGGTGAAACTCTTTCGCAATGATTTAATCACAACAAATCTCTAGGCCACTTCCGCTTCAATCGTCGGGGAGGACTATCTGGAAGGTGAAGAGAGGATAGCTGTTGTACGAGAGGATTAGGATGTAGAGCTAGGAGGCTGTGAAATTTACGGTAGCGAGACTTTATTAGGTCAGTGACGAAAGGGATGTGAAGGTCAGTGTGTATTGTAAAGTTAGAAATGTAGAATGGAGCATTCAGGATTTTCCGTAGGATTTTAGACTGTAGTGTCTCAGAGAGTTTGGAGTTAGAGAGAGTTTAGGTTGAGCCCCACACTTCTGCTCCGTATGGGTCTTAACAGTGTCTTGTATATTGTCAGTTTGTGATTCAAGTCGAGTTTAGATCTGCGGCCAAGTAGTCTAGTAAGTAGCTTGCAGCGTCTGTTCACGTCTTGTCGTTTCAGTCGAGTATGTGGGTTCCACGTGAGTCTCTTGTCAATGTACAGTCCTAAGTATCGTACGACTTCAGCTGGAGGAATCGTTACACCGTTCAGTTGAACTGGTGGACTTGCAGATTTCCGTAAAGCAAACGTAGTGTGCACTGATTTTTGTTCAGTAATTCAGTAATCAATAATTAAAAATAATTATTGTTTCACAGAGGTTTTAAAGTTCTTTTATCTTTTCATTAACTGGATAATTGTATTTTCTAAATTTAGAAATCATTTCCATCTGAACATTTAAAAGCTTTTAAAATAGTATAACGGAACGAAATCAAGTGATGATCTCACGTAATCATACCGCAATATGTATCTAATGTCAATATGTACGAAAAATGTCAAAATATGTCACTTTCTATGCCCTATTTTTCATTTCTTTTATCTTCTTCTGTCACATTTTTACCACTAAATGGATCTCATTGTTGCTCTGAAAATACCTTGATAACTTTTATTTATTTTGTATTAATGATAAGAAATATTTAAATTCGTAACGTTTCCGAAATTGGACCAAACTATTACAAGAAAAATAAATAAATAAATAATAATCGGGAAGAATCTAATAATATAGAACAAGTTGCAAAGATGTACAAAGCCAACTGTCGCCCACATTTTTTTCACACGACCAAAGGTTCATATTTGCATCATCATCATCATCATCATCATCTCCCCAATGTATTATTTATAACTCTACTTTTTAAATGTGAACTTCATAAATCATTTTATTAAACAATTATACAAAATATAACCTTTTAAGATAAATAAATCTGGACTTTTTTTTTCCTTTTGTTTCTCCTACTTATTGTTTTAGATGATTCATGCAACCGTTTCAGTTGGACGCTGCAGTTGGGTATCTAAATTTTGTTAATTATGCAAATTATGATATTTTGGAAATGTCTTTCGCATTGATTGAGCCCGTGGAATGAGGCTCAGTCTTATGCTAGCGTTTTCCTACCAATGAGACGGAAGACGCGCAGGTTTTATCAGGTTATATCTTTTTTTTCAATTAGAAAATGCCTAAAAATTATGAATATTTCGTAGATGCCTCAGTAGGTCATAAAATAAACGACACATGTTTGAGAGCTAAGGGAAGTTGTAAATATTCTGAGAAATTCGCAAGCCTGAATTCTCCAACCACTATACTATAACAAAGACTATGGTTTTTTGTTTAGAACTTTACAATACATAGAACATTGTTTTGCGATTCATTCTTTTTCTCCTAAGTCACTGAAGACATTCCGCCATTTAAGCGCGTAGTCCTATAATATTCAAATAAACATTGCAATCCATCAGCATGAACACATTGTTAAGTTTAACACCTATAAAGATGTACCATAGTCATATCCTCCATATTGTCTAACGGGCATTTATACCGAATCATATATACCAGTTCATAATAAGGGAGAAAGCTATAACAGCGATGAACCTACAGCGTGTCCTTCTTGGCAGTGGTTTCTTTGGTTCATTAAGGAAAGCCTGATCCTTGAAATTTTTTCTAAAAAAAAAAACTTTCCTTGATAATGGAACTTGCTGGCTAGTGTTTCAAGGGATTCGAGCTGGGTTATGGTTGAATCGTTACCATATATCCTGCAATGTGTAAAAAACCTATTCCAAAGCACATTACTTTACCAGATCCAGGCAATCATATCTGATAATTCCGCGATTGTCCGATGAAATAACGTTATTGCAATTTACGTCGCCTTTGAGTTGGTTAATACTGCTGTTTTTTTTTTTTTTTTTTTTTTTTTTTTGGCGCATCAACAGCTGAGGTTATTAGCGCCCGGAGCTTTTTCCAGTGCACTGCCGGCCTCCGGACAGTGTTCTCTCGTTACAGACAACACTGTCCATCACCGGACAGTGAGCTGTAAGAAGCTCCTAGGAAGAGAAAATCTAAGGGTCAGCTGCTGGATTCGAACCCGGGACCTCCGCGTGGGAGTCCAGTATGCTAACCTCATAGCTAATCCCTTCCCTCGCTATGTTATTATTGTAATCTGAATAATCCTTAAAAAATCAAAGTGATCTTTTTTATTATGATCAAGAGGGAGAGCGAAGGTTCAGTAATTTTGGACACCACCGCCCGAAAAGAACTCCTGCTGAGCCCTTACAACTACCACAAACAAAGTACAACAACAGGAAACCAAAGTAATGTCTGGGGCAAAAGTCCAATTCCCGAACTTAGTCACCGAAGATTCTCAGTGATCTGAACAAATCGAGTTACAACCTCTAAAGGTGAAACATTCTAAGCCTCTCTATTCTGACTAAAGGATCCTAAATTTAACCTCAACACGTCCCCCAAACAACCCATCATGACTCATATACTCTATGTCCCTAGGGACGACCGTGATTTTGCCAGACACGCATCAAGAGTGTAAACAGAAATTAATAAATCCAGTATTTAGATAGGAAACATCCCGATAAGGATATTAAGCTTCCTGAAACGAAGAAATGTTTCTGTGGAAAAGGTATCACTCGAACAGTATATTAACCTCTAGGACAGTGATGGCGAACCTATGACCCGCGGGCCAGACACTGCGCAAGCTTTTTCACTGACCCACAATTGCTAGGCAACTATTTGTTTGTTTACGCGGGTTGATTTAGATTTTCTAATTGTGTGGATAATTTATATTCTATCTATATGTTTTTCAATCACGCATTGACACAAAAGCAATTTAAATGCTATCTATAACCTTTAGTTTGATCATTAAAGTTCTAAAACGCAAATGAAGACAAATGCTTTTGTAGTATTTGAAATAAAGCAAAAGTGTTTACAAAATAACAAATAAAATGTATAATTTTACTCATATTTTGTTTGTTAAGAAAATCGACAACCCAAAGCAAATAACCATATTTAGATTTTTCTTCAGATAAAACACACTTTTGTAAGGTTTTGCTCAGTTATGTTTGTAAAAAGAGACTTCCATAGCACTTGTTTCGTCCCGTTTTACCCGTTAAGCCAACTGAATTTTAAAGATGTTTAGTTTTAAAAATATTCAGTTTAAAATTTTTAAACTTAACTCTTGTGCAAATGGGCATTAGCGACCCAAGAGCTAGTACTAAAAAAAAAAAAAAATGAGCAAAATTTGACCCACGTCTCAAAAAGGTTCGCCATCCCTGCTCTAGGAGAAGGACTATAAAGATTTTAAGTGAAAACAGAGTCAAAATATGGGGGTTTCAAGATTGTTGCACTTGGGTTTCGAGGAGAATAGAGCTCGGTTTCGAGGAGAATAGAGCTCATTCACGCTGAACACACAATATTAGAGAACAAAATCAAAAAGCTTCATTCAAACGATTAATTAACCTTCCACCCTTCTCACAACACTAAATTTTAAAAAAGCAATTAAGCATTTTATTATTATAAATAAGTAAATAAAAGTCTAGATAACAATAAATAAAAAACCTCAGAGGATAAGTACAGATGTACTTAATCAGGAAATGACTCAGTACATTCCTTTCTAAGCCCTTCCTCAAAAGCACTAGGGCTAACTCAGAATTTTTTATATGACGCGAGCAACGTCTGTCAAAAGGATAATAGCTTTTCAGTGTTGATTCGTTCTGTTACCTACAACATTAATGGATAAAGTCAAGGTAAAAGAAAGAATTAGAGACACATTTTTCATTTTGAGGTCATGACAGTCCAAAACAAACTGTGATTTTAATTGATGACCAAGTTCATAATAATTAGGGAATTCAGTAGAATAGTTTAAAGTATTATTAACTATGTGATTATGAATGATAGACGAAATCCTAAAATAGATTAAAAAAAAAAATGAAATCCATAGATAATCGATTCCAGTCGTTTATAGCGTGCTTAAGAAATAATTGTAGCGCTTTTAGAAATCACCTTAATGATTTAATTAACGAAAGCAACTTTATTATAAAGTTGAGAGCAGTAATCAATCCCAGAAGTTAAAGCAATATCAAGGCTGTAACAATGCCATAATCTACTTTGTTGTAGTTAACTTTGACATTTAGCAATCTTTTTTTAGAACTACAACTACGACCAAAAATGACTACAACTTCAAAGCGAAACTGCTTGCCGTCATGTTTCCGTTACGAATTGTATTTACCGAAAATTTTAGTTTATCGCAAATGGTCTGCGAATGTGAACAGTGAAGCTCGAAGATGGAAATTCATTGAAAGTTTAGACTGAATTTTTGATTTGAGTTAATTCGGCGAAGGCACTTACTCGGTTTAGTTCTCAAGTAAATACCGCAGGGCATCTTGGATACGTACGACGCATTATAACCCTAACTACCTTCCCAGCCGGAAAATACGTCAAAGGCAGGAGTCCTCAGGTTATCTAGCTCTAGAAACAGCCGTCTAGTCTGTGTTATCTCGCCCCTGACAACTCCTGAGGTCCACCCAAATCAGTCCAAACTTAGATAGCCCAAAAAACTAATTCTAAATACTAGTTCCTGCTTCATTACAATCATGGAAATCAAGCGAGAATCATAAGCATGTAAAGAGCAGCTACTCACCATCTGAATCAATTTAATTACAACTGTCCTGTTAAAACTGTTGTATAAGGGTTGATCGTCAAAAAAGTGCACGAAAAAGTGTAACGTTGAAAAAAAACCCAAACTTTGACAATTTTTTTCTCTTTTTCTATTAAAGATAAAAATTCCCAAATTTTCTTTACAGTAAGGGCAAACCCTCCTTTATAATTGTAATTTTTTTTTGCAACAACCCAGATCTAATGGATTTCGAGAATAAAGATGCAAAAGATAAGCAAAAACTGTTCTTGAAAATGTTCTTGTTCTTCTTCTTGTTACCTTTTTTTGTAAACAACGTAGCGCCTAAACGCGTGAACCGATTTTCATGAATGAGGTGTCATTCGATTTGGAATTTCATGTAGATTAGCTTTTGGGAGTCTCATTGTTGTACATTCTAGGGGAGAGGAGTTAGCCTTTAAAAACCTGAAATATCCGGTGTATTTCCGGACCTACAAAAGAACTAATTTCCCAGGTTTTAAGTAGAAATCATTAAAAAACAGTGAATATGACAATAATTTACTTCTATTCTGTATCGTGTGTATAGACTATTTTTACTCAAACTAAGCAATAAGGCCAGGTTTTTTTTTTTGGAACTCCAATGGTTATCTTTTTAAAATCAATTATGTATTGTTCCTTTTAAAAAAAAATAAAACCGAGAAATGACTCAGTTATTGCTTTATCTTGATTAAAAATGAAAACCGCAAATAGGGAATGCCCAAATTATGAACACTAGCTTTATTTTTCTTCACCTCCTCCTCCGGAAGAGGGCAGAGTAGAATATTTCCTTTTTGGTTATTAAGTATTGGGAACTCCAGACACGTGTGTTTCCGGTCATTAAGAATTTTTTTGCTATATAATTAACAAAATAAAGTTTCGTAGACCGAAGTGAAAACAAAGTATTAATAAATGATTCTTTTGTGAGGAGCTTACGAATTATAATTGAAGGCTGTGCATTTCGTAGCAGTCATACATAACTTATTGTCTTCTTATTATCTTAAGCTGCCAAGAATTTACGCAAAAAGTACGCTGTGGTTACTGGAGTGTCACCAAAGATTGCATTAAAGCAAATTTGTAAGCGCAAGAGGCCCAAAAGAAATAAACCAATTCTTCACTTTATTCAGTCCGATTTTTGTTCTTGTTAATGAAAAAAAATTACCCTAACTCGTGATGGTTTAGAGCTACAGCCAATTTGATTAACACTAATTGCTAGAAAATTAAATTCTCTATAAAAATTAAATGATGGTTTTGGTTTTTTTCCGGCCGTAGTTGATGGATGATTTTTTGTGAATATCGAGGCGCGGTCATCAATAAATACAACTTTTTTGCTTTATACCAACGTTTCGGTAATTTTTACTACCTTCTTCAGGGTATTATAAAAAAGTTTGTGAAGTTTAATGTAGAGCTATATCATCATAACTGCCTTACATTTTGCCTATTATTGTAAGAGATGGTATCTTATGAAGTGTTTTTCAGTTTAACAAAACCAAAATTTGTATTAACTTCATTACAACTATCACCATTTCTTTTATGAACATTAATATGGCAAATCTCTGACATTACGAGGGTCGTTTGAAAAGTCCGTGCAAAAATAAAAACTACTTAATTTTTTGGGGTAAACCTTTTTTATTTTTCAACATAGTCTCCTTTTAGGCTTATACACTTCGTCCAACGCTGCTCTAGTTTGTTGATCCCTTCCGAATAATAGGATTTGTCCAAGTCTGAAAAATAGCCATTCGTTTCTGCAATCACCTCCTCGTTTGAATAAAATCTTTTTCCCGCCAGCCATTTCTTCATATTGGGGAACAAATAGTAGTTCGAGGGAGCCAAGTCTGGAGAATAGGGGGGATGTGAAACGAGTTGGAACCCTATTTCCATTAATTTTGCGACCACAACTGCTGAGGTGTGAGCTGGTGCGTTGTCGTGATGGAAAAGGACTTTTTTGTGGGCCAATCGTGGGCGTTTTTCTTGCAGGTCGGTTTTCAAACGGTCCAATAACGATGAATAATATGCACCTGTAATAGTTTTACCCTTTTCCAGATAGTCGATGAGGATTATTCCTTGCGAATCCCAAAAGACAGTCGCCATAATCTTTCCGGCCGAAGGAACGGTCTTCGCCTTTTTTGGCGCAGATTCCCCCTTGGAATGTACGGGTACATAATATTTTGCATCAACATTTGGACATGACAAAGCTATCCACAAGATGGGTGCCGCGATTGCACACGCTTGACCAAAAACGAAATCGTGTGAAGTGTTGCAAGGACGGTTTGCAGCTGTTCCAGAAGAATCCGCAGGACTTTAAGCGTCGTTTTGTCACTGTGCATGAAACATGGATACATCACTACACTCCTGAGACCAAAGAACAATCTAAACAATGGGTTACCAAGGTAAATTACAAAAATTTTTGTTTACGTTTAAAACTTTGCTGTCATTCGATTAAATGCTGATTCTCAAAAACACTCACTGGTTACAACGATTTTTCTATCCAGATATCCTGAGATCTTGTTGGTTGGTTAGCATACACTTTCCTGCCTTGTAAAGGACTAGGGCCCTTTAAGGCTATCGCGCTAAATATTCTACAGGAAATATTATTCAAGGAATAATTTACCTTGAAATTGAAATATTGCTATTAAAGTTGTGGGCGTGATTTATCTCTTGCGGTTAGTCATTTAGAATCGTGAATTGATATTAAACTTAATAAAAACGAAAAAAAAAAACGCTTCAAAGAAGTGACGTATATTCTAGCCAAACAGAAAACTCGTCTAAGAGTATTCATATTTAGCGAAATTTACATAAACTTAACAATATTACTTGCACGTTCACTTTTTTTATCCGCCATTTTTTCTGCTAATGCATAAGTGAAACTTTTTTAAAAAAAACTATTGTTTAATAAATATAAACTTTTAAATAAATAATATGAATTCAACTTATGTAAACTTTCATTTATTGAAATTTATTTAATGTTAATTTAGTTCTCTTTTTATTATTATATAGTTTACTGTTTTAAGTTTATATAATTTTATTATTAAACGCATTTTTTTTTATTTTAAAAAACGTGTTGTATAACACTTGCATTATAATGTAGAATTTATAACTACTTAAAAAAATTGTTCAGTATTATTACAAACTAATTATGTTAATTTTATTCATAAAACAATATGAGATAAATAACAAACTTCAACCCCTTCATTGTCTTCTCTTTGCGCTGCCCTTCTTTGATTTCCAAAATGAGCCCCAAATTAAGATTGTTAGATGTTCAAAACAGGGAATATACCGGTTCTAGCCCTTGTAAACTATGTAGGATCTCTAGGGAAATCCCAGCTAAACGGGTCTGGTTGATTGAGTTAACCACTTTCTGGCGTCACACAGTTTGCCCTATTTTCCAGGTAAGATATATTGTAAGTCGTCTTGTCACCTAGTGAGCAACCAGGCTATATGGGAAACTGAAAGGAAAAAACTGGAGGAACAGGCTACTACCTGTCGAAGAATCCCTCGCCTCAAAAAAACAGGATATGTTCACCATCAACACGCGTTATTCGGAACTGGTTGCATGATACCTTAGACTGGGCTAGGGAAGAATTGGCTGAGACTGAGGAGCAACAGTCAAGGATAACTTGCTACTTTCCCTTTTCCCCAAACATATTCACTAGAGGCTCTGAGAACTTTGCCAACCGGTCAACAAGATGAAGAGGTATCCAGAATAAGGTTTACGACAACCTCGATGGTAATTGAAGGACAAATCCTCACAATATCTCTGTTCGCCTGCTTTTAGCACTAGTTAATGTAATTAAAAAAATGTAATAATGCCTGCAAGACACCATAGGGTAGGTAAATATCGGATTTTGACTTTTAACCGGATTACTGAAGCAGGAGCTTCAAGATCAGCAAAAGTTAAGAGAAGTTTTTTACTCAATGGTGATAGCGCAACAAAAATGATCCTATAATTCGATTAACTCTAGACAATGGATGTCAAATAAGATGGCAATTTGCAGGCAACATTCGGAGCAAGGCTTTTGCGCCACGATAGCCGAGCGGTTAGAGGCAAGGCCTGTAAAGCTAATATGTATTGTGTGGTACTGGGTTCGATTTCCGGTCTTAGGCCTGGGATTTTATTTAATGTTAAACATGAGAACTCCATTGTAAAGTATGTTTGCTAGTCGCCTCCGTCCACAACACCTAATCGGTAGTTGTACTGCATGAAAAAATAGGCTTTAAAAAGCAATTTCAATAATTCCCAACTCTATAAAAATGGTTTCCTAGATAAATATGCACTTTATAGCTGAAAATGTGCAATAATATAACGTAAGTGTTCATTAAACACAAGTGCAGAATATCATGCGCAGACAGGAGCCTTCATATAATTACAGGATATAATAATGCCTGCAAGGTACCATTATGACCTTGATCTATAACTAAACGTTTAATATTATTGAAATAGACAAATAGTTACGTAAAATAGTGGTAAATATACATTTTGTAATATACACATATCTATGTGAAATGGCTTTAGGCTAGGAAAATATTTATTTTAAAAAAATGAAATGTGTCAAAGATAGAATTTGATAAATATGGATGATAGACTTATATATTTATGTTATGGCACAAATTATATACGATACACTAAACACAAGAGAGCTTATATAAATCCAAAATTGGCAGTCCACATTAAAGAATTTAATTGCTGGTAATTCCGTTCATTCTGATGCAAAAATGTAACTCAAAAGTTGTAAAGAAAGACTCGACGAAATGAAACTTTTAATTGTGGGTATGCATTTTACAGAAAACAGTTGCAGTCTTTTATTTGGTCAGAGTATTTTAAACGTAATTGAACGATAATACGCTTTAATGTTAGTAAATTAAAAAATGTGTACCTAAGTTTAGGTCAACCTTATTCTGTTCAGATAACTAACTCCATTAAGAGTAAGATCAATGTTTAAAAAAAAAACCTGTAAGCAGTAATTATGCAAATAATAGTCTTTTTAAGACGCAGTAATTAACACTTTATTTGGAAATAAATTTCCAAGCTGCCATATTTAAATATTCTTTCAGAATCTGTACGAGAGTGAGAAATGGGATAATTAAAGTGAACTGGTTTCTTTTAAAAATAAAATAACTTAGCAATTAGTCAGTAGCTGTTGAGGCAATGCAAACGCCTATAAATGCATCCATCGCGTCTCTGATTTAAACGTTGCTTTTTTTTGTTTCACGATAGTTAATTTAGAGCAGACGGTGGATGTGATTCAGTTGTGAAAATGATTTGTATCTGTGACGAAATAAAACCGGCTTTACCCTTCATATTTTGTATTTTTCTCTCAACTCGATATGAAAAGTATTGGGTTCACGCTAAATATTTGAAATTAAATTTTCGCTTAAAAGTGTTAGTTTGGTGTGTACCCCTCCTCAGTCCCGAAAATGGTGTGGTTGACTTTATAGTTTAATTCAGTCTCACCGGGGGTCTCGTTCAAAATTCCATCGCCAGTAACAACTTAGGTCATTGGCACCTGCAGCTTTGTTCAGCAAGCTATAAGAAGCTTCTAGATAGAAAAAAAATCTAAGGGTCAACAGCTGGATTCGAACCCAGGATCTTCGCATTAGATTCCAGCACATGCTAAACCCCTCAGCTAATCCCTTCTCTGCTTTTAGCTCAACAATACCATTTCACTGAAAGAATTTCCTCTATTTTTCTGAGAAAATCTCCAAAAAAAAAATAGCTCCAACGAATTTTTCATTTTAATTTTTTTATGGAACATGTAATCGTATTGGTCTATAAGTTTCATTACTAACATTTCTATTGGACAGTTCTATTAAGAAGACTTCTTATACACGAATAAAGTACTCTTTGAGCTCTAAAAAATAGGGGATAAATGTGTCCATAAAATTTTTTGAGTTTCAAAGAAATTCCATAAACTGTGGGTAAAACTTTACTGCACTGATTTTCCATTTTTTTTTTATAATTTTTCCCAAAATGCCACTCACGAGGAGGTCCTTTGAACTTAATAAATACATTACAAACTATAATTTAGAAGATTTTTTTTTAGCGGAATTCTTTATTTTTGTGAATCCTGCGGATGTCAGAAGGCCAGGTTCGCCTTACAGTTTCATTTTAGGAACTCACTGCTCGCTGAGGCTACAGGTAACTGATGGGCCACTTTTTTGAATAGACTATTAATTTTTTTTTAAAGAAAACATTAATTTCTTCATTCCATTAAAATTCCCAGACGTTTTAAAAGTCAGCACACAGATTGTTTACTAAAATTGTAACTTTAAAGAAAAGATACAAAGAGATTAGAAATCCAAGAAATTATGGACGCCAAATGATCTTATTATACATACAAAAAAATGGGATCTCTTAATATAGAAGTAACCCGGTAGTTAATTAACTGTAGCAATCGTTAATTCAATGAAGTTCTAACGCAGTAGCGTTATTATTAGATAAGCTATTACACTGATGACAGAATATTTACTAATTACCCGGATTAATTGATGTCAAAGTTGTGTGGGGTGGAAAAATAAATCTGACGGCCATTAGATCTAGGAGGCTGCCATGACAGTAGTAGACATTACAATTACTAGACCAGCCACAAGCATACCTAGTTTGGAGTTTTTTAATTCCTTTAAAAACAAAAAACAAAAAAAATAGTCAAATTAAAGTTTTTTTTTTATAGTTATAAAAGTACTATTATTAATTAATTTTGTTAATTTTGGACTAAAAAGAAGTAAATCAATCATAAGTTCCTCAGTTTAAAACTTGTGCAAAATCTCGCATTAATATTTCTTACTACTACGTACTCTCAAAGTCCAAACTTCTATTAATACCATTGTCAAAGTTCTAACTTCTCTTCACTAACTACTATTCTCAAAGCTCTATCTTCTCTTACTACTATTGTCTAAGTTCTAACTTCTCTTGCTAATATTCTCAAAGCTCTATCTTCTCTTACTACTATTGTCAAAGTTCTTACTTCTCTTGCTAATATTCTCAAACTTCAAACTTATACATTTTCTTTAAACCCTTGATTTCGAAATGTTAATCAATATAGCTTCGAAGTTCTCACTGTAAATTACGCTAATTTGGTTGGCCTTTCTCATTGTCTTTTTTCTCATCAAAATTATGCAGGGAGGAAGTTGTAGATGCACCTGTAAGGCTGCCAGGGGAGAGAAGTTCATGCCTCCTTCGTGATCCCAAACGCACAAACTTCTGGACTAAAACAAATAAAAGTCTTAACACCCGAATGTATTTACAATATTTTTAAGCTCCAACGATTTATCAAAGCATCTTTCAGGTGTCCAAAGAATCGTGGTCGCGTTAATGGTGGTATCTTGCTCCACTTTTGGCCCTAATTCAGTTTTGGGCCCAGTGTTAATCCAAGATATACTAGACTCTTTCCGTTACAAGACAATATCCACGAAGGAAGCGTACAACGATGCCATCTTGTTTCTTTCTCCTCGTCCCTAGCATAACCAAAGACTTTTGCTTATCCAGACCTACCATGAAGCATCATCACACGCTGAATAGATTGCACAAACTAAGCTCTCCAGTAAAGCTAGCGCATTTTACACCAGGACCAACCAAACAAAGCTTGTAATAATCACAACAGTGGCATCACCAGTGACCAATCATGAATTTTATGAATAAAAAGTAATAAGCATTAAAGCAGCTTCTGAAGTTGGCTGGTAATGTTTGAACTAACATTTTAACTGCAACTCAGACATTGACTTCTTTATTTGTTGCCTAATTATCATTCATTGCAACCAACGCGCATGCACATTAATTTTTATTTCTTAATTAATGAAGAAGACTAGACGAAAGGTTAATATTTACAAATACATATATCTATATTCAACGAGTGTGTGTGTAATTCAGCATTAAATTACTGCGAATAATATGCTTCTGTATATTATATAATCGTAAACCAAATGAAGATGTAAATCGCTACGATTTAATTGATTGTAAAAAAACACCATCTTATTGTATGATATCAACCTTTGCAAGTATGTAGCAGGTTTTGAACATGCGTTCTTGTGTTCTTGGTTCTTTCGTATTGTACATTATATTATCTCTTCTTTGATGTAGATACTGAGATGTTCTTACAGAATCTAACTTTTTGATGCATGGAATTTACATTGATTTTTGTCTAACAATTTAGTGGTAACTAATTTTGTATTTATCGTAGTTTCTTTGTTCCAAACATTAAATTGCTGAGGAACTCCATCGAATTTATTTAATTCCTTCTAGAGTTATTGCGATTACAAACATAGTTTTAGGCTAAATGATCACGAAGTTTCGACTAGAATAGATGCTCGTTTTGACAGAATTATTAGTTGGATGTTTGGTCTAAATTGCTTTAAGTGGCAACATAGTTGCAAAAATACGTTGAATTTTATTTGACTTATTAGAATTTGAACTTGTTGCGGTTCTTACTTTGGGAGTTATACTCACTTTACTTTAGAGTTATACAGAGCAATCATTTCTTTTGCCTTGAATAGTAAGAGAAATTAATTAAACCATATTTAAAGAAGATTTCGTGTGTCAGTTTTAAGAGTTGCATTAATTGCATTTTGCTACTAGTGCAAAGATCAAAATTTCATTTAACAGATCCTCTGTACTTTTTAACTACGTGACAACAGGGAATGGAATACACGTGAAATAGAACTTTATTTAATGTATTTATATGTGTAACAACAGACGGAAATACAAAATCGTGAACTCCCATACAATTGTTTGCTGTAAATCAACAGTCAATAGATTGTGCATGTTATTATATCCTAGCTTTGTGAGCAGTATCACCTAAATAGGTATAATGCTCATTGCACTTTATGACGATCAACAAACCTGGCATTTCCTTATGGACAAGCAATAATTATACTACCGTTATTGTTTGCTACGAATATATTACCTTCTTTTAACTTTTTATTGTTTAAAATAACAGATTTTACTCCGGTTACAATAATTTCTAGTTACTGGTTATGGTTTAAACCATAAAAGTCATGGCTTATCTATTTAAATAACTAGTAGATTTGATGGGCCTGCGAGTTGATAGCTGTTGTTAGTAGTACAGATGAAAGGATCCTCCCCTTTAGTCTAGAAAAGCAGTTAAATAAATTATGTCAAACTATTTCAAGATAGATAATTAGTTAAGTGTCTAGGAGCATATGAATAGTTCAACGATACAACCTCAAAAAAAAATCAAATTTACCGTTACTCGAACAATTTTCAATCACTCGAAAGATTTTGGATTTCCCTCTAAAGTTGACTCGATCTTTTTTGCATCTAACTTCCGTTCGCGCTTTTGGCAATAATCGATATCTTCTACTTCTCTTAGTCAGCCTTTTCTTGAGGTGAATCTGTTACAAGAGGCAGTCTTTGCAAGAAGATAGCGCTTTGAATCATTCAAATATACTTTTTTGTGTACAGTACGAATAGGTCTTATAATTGCAGAAAACTTAAAAATGGCAGCAATTCTAAAAGTAGATGGATTCTGCGCCCAGTTTTTCTGGGTTTTGAAGCCATTCCAAAGGTTAGCGCAAATGAAAGCGTAGACATGCTAGTCAAAAGAAAGTCCTATGATTGTACCTGACTTGGTAGTTTCCAGATTACTGGCCATCAGATCAAAGGGGAAAAAATTACATAACTGGCGGAGCAAAATTCTTCGACAAGCAACAGCAATCAAGATAATAACTTCTGAAACCCAGTAATGCAGAACTTGCAGGGTTCTTAAGGTTGACCATGAATTTAAGAACAAATCTACAAAGTGAAAAGCTTGCCCTACAATATCCCCTTAGCACGCTCATTAGAGAAGATACTGTGAGGCCATTGACCACTAAGCCGAGTAAAAGAGTTTTCAAGACAGGACTTTAATGAAATTCTAGTATCTTAGTTTTTGGTCGAAAAAAATTCCAAAAAAATGTAATAAAAAGAGTCGCGCGAAGAATTTTAGATTGCAGAAACTGATACAGCATGGGAAACCAATCGAATTGGTTGATTGGTCCCTAAGCAGAACGTAGTTGATTAAACGGTTTGATGGTTGTATGTCCAGGACAACAGTGAATATACGAGGGTCGTTTGAAAAGTCCGTGTAAAGTCAGAGAGATAGCACTACTGGCGCGTATCGAGGTTATGTTTAGTTAGTAGCATCTCTTGGAAGAACACACACCAAGTTTCAGCCAGATCGGTCTATTTCTTTGTGTTTGGCATTCGTTTGAATCGAGGAAGTCGAGTGATTTTCAAAAAATGGACGACAAAGAATTTCTTGTGTTGATTAAACACTACTTTATGAAAGGCAAAACGCCTCAGGAGACTAAAGAGAAGCTTGATAAACATTATAATGACTCTGCACCATCGATTAGAACAGTTTATAAGTGGTTTCAAAATTTTCGGAGTGGCCATATGGGCACAAGTGACGCTGAACGTTCTGGACGCCCTGTTGAGGTTACTACTCCAGAAATCATTGATAAAATCCATGATATGGTGATGGATGACAGAAGAGTGAAGGTGCGTGAGATTGCTAGTGCTGTGGGCATCTCGAATGAACGGGTACATAATATTTTGCATCAACATTTGGACATGACAAAGCTATCCGCAAGATGGGTGCCGCGATTGCTCACGCTTGACCAAAAACGAAATCGTGTGAAGTGTTGCAAGGACGGTTTGCAGCTGTTCCAGAAGAATCCGCAGGACTTTAGGCGTCGTTTCGTCACTGTGGATGAAACATGGATACATCACTACACACCTGAGACCAAAGAACAATCTAAACAATGGGTTACCATCTGCGCCAAAAAAGGCGAAGACCGCTTCTTCGGCCGGAAAGATTATGGCGACTGTCTTTTGGGATTCGCAAGGAATAATCCTCATCGACTATCTGGAAAAGGGTAAAACTATTACAGGTGCATATTATTCATCGTTATTGGACCGTTTGAAAACCGAGCTGCAAGAAAAACGCCCACGATTGGCCCACAAAAAAGTCCTTTTCCATCACGACAACGCACCAGCTCACACCTCAGCAGTTGTGGTCGCAAAATTAATGGAAATAGGGTTCCAACTCGTTTCACATCCCCCCTATTCTCTAGACTTGGCTCCCTCGAACTACTATTTGTTCCCCAATATGAAGAAATGGCTGGCGGGAAAAAGATTTTATTCAAACGAGGAGGTGATTGCAGAAACGAATGGCTATTTTTCAGACTTGGACAAATCCTATTATTCGGAAGGGATCAACAAACTAGAGCAGCGTTGGACGAAGTGTATAAGCCTAAAAGGAGACTATGTTGCAAAATAAAAAAGGTTTACCCCCAAAAATTAAGTAGTTTTTATTTTTACACGGACTTTTCAAACGACCCTCGTAAAGATTATGTATTGGCTTGTCAGTTTAGGTATTTATTAAACGGTTTATCACTTTTTTGCCATCGGAAATACAAGTATTTCTTCAATTTTCTTTTTACAATGTTCGAGGAAACACTATTAAAATATTTACACTATTTACCAGTAAAAAATAATTACATTTTGAAAGTAATTTTAAATAGAGTGCCTTACACGATCTAATGATAGTTGTACAAGTAGAAAAATCAATCAACAATTCTGAGTGGAGCACATATATGACCTTAATATCGGCCTAATAAATGGACGAATTCACCTTTTATGATAGAAATCAATTTAAAGCACCCAGTCCAAGGTTGGTGTAATTACTTAATAAATAAAAATAAATACGTTTTCTACTGCATAACCCCATCAACAAATAGATAATTTATTTTCTTTGTTCCCAAAGTTAGGTTTATTCATAACAAAAATTGATTAATTTAACCATTAGCTTAGAAAATGATTTTGGTGTTTAGAAGCGTTTAAATTAGACTATAGAATATTTTTTTGTTTTCAGTGTTCTAGACTTACTCAGTAAAAGCAAATATTAAGTGATGAAAAATTCGTTGTAATCTGAAACCAGATGTAACGATGATCAATCAATCAATAAACCTTTATTTATAATTAAATGTAAAATACAAAAAATAAACAAAAAATTATTAGGAAATGCATGGCGTATAGCCGTCTGCAGGAGTTGGTACATCAATTATGAAAATCAAAAATAATAAAAAAACGGTGATAAACAAAGAAGAGAGAGAGAGTGAGAAAGTGTGGCAATAAGATGTAAATGAAACAGAATACGAAATTATCTATTAAAGTCATATGAGAAAATAAGGATGAATAAAACTAATAAATAATTACAAATTAACTATACAGTAATAAAACATTAAAAACTAAATAATTCCTTCTCTATTTGGGCAGGTTACAGAAGTGATGACAAAAATAATAATAACATATTAATCATAATAATAAAAATAATAAATTTAAAAAAATTAGAAAAAAATAATAATAAGCATCATGTTATAATTTGGAAAATGCGTATCAACTATGAATAAAGGAGCTGTCTACATTCAGAGCTTGAATCCTAGATCTCCAGGCCACTTTAGTGAAATTTAGAAGTGGGTGGAATTCCAATGAGGATAGCAGCCGAACAATTTGGTAGCTAGGAACAATAGAGGCTCCCATATACCGAAGGCGAAGCTCACCCAGTGATGGACATTCGGCTAAGAAATGGAAGAGGTCTTCGCGGACCCCGGATGTACATAATGCACAAAAGCTCTTGTCCTCCTCACAATCCAACCATGGCACGCTATTCAGCTTCAACAACTCTCCCCTTAGCTTAAATAGCCACCTTAAGTCCCCTAATTTCAGATTAGTGGCAATATCTTTGCCGAAATAAGCCCCAAAGTGTGCCTTCACATCAGTTAGTGTTCTATACAGCAGAAAACGCTTTGTACTTCCGGCCCTTCTGATAGACTCCTCTCGACAAACATTCCGGATTTTAGCAACTAAATCTAACAGCTGTGTTTGCCAACGGTCCTGGTGTTCCAGCGAAACATCAAACTCAGCAGAGTACCTCCGCGCAAGGGCCGTCCAGCGACCGAAGAATGCTACACCTCTCCCAATCACCTCAAGAGCCACAATTCGAGGCAAACGGAATGCCGGTAGATTTATTACTTTAAGGCAGTACTTAACATGAAGTAGTAGGGTAAATAAAAATAAAGGGTCTAAAGCTGTTTCAATGTGTAGAATATAGTTAGGCGTAGATGGAGGCAGGGCAAAAAGCTTTTTAATAAAGTACCGCTGAAATTGTTCCAGGGCGTCGAATTGCTCATAACCCCAAACCTGGCAACCGTAACAGACAACGGCCCGTGAAGCAGCCTCAAAGACTTGGTACTTAGCATTAAGTGGGACCTCCTCTTGTGAAATAAAGCTCGACCAAACTTTATTGATGCCTGCTTTAGCAGAGGAAATCTTATAATTAAAGTGAGGTGCGAATGAGAGGCGCGAGGTTAACGTCACGCCTAGATACTTATATTGATTGACATTCTCTAAACGTTGACCCTTGTAGAACCACCGCTCATTGGCAGCCGGCCGACCCCCTTTCTTAAAAACCAATACCTTTGATTTGTTAAAATTAAGAGTAAGGTTCCAGCGATCGCAATATCCCTCAAGAAGGATTATGTTCCTTTGAAGGAGAGTAGGACTGTCGGCCAGAAGCACAACATCGTCTGCATACAAGAGAATGTTAACTTTAGTTGAACCAGCACGCACCCCACCTTCCAAAAGCATAGGGAGGTCATTAAGGAAAATACAAAACAGGATAGGGCTGAGAAGGCACCCCTGTCTAACCCCACTTGCTACCCGGAAGAACTCTGATATTCCGCTTCTGCCTCGGACTGCCGACATCGCAACAGCGTACAAAGACTTCAGGATATGTATAAATTTGGTAGAAACCCCTATATTAAATAACTTATATATTAACGAGGCGTGATCCACGCAGTCAAATGCTGACTTGAGATCTATAAAGAAACTATAAAGCAGGAAATGCCTTTGTAGTTGCTAACCTCATTAATGTCACCTTTTTTTAAAAGAGGAAAAATAATGGACTTACTAAATGATTCTGGAGTTATGCCCGAATTATATATATGATTAAATAATGAAAGGAGTCTATCAAGGAATGTGGAAGGAGCATTTTTGTAAAATTCAAATGTTATCCGATCATGACCAGGCGCCTTGTTGTTACTGCAATTGTTTATAACTGACCGAAGTTCATCCATCGTGAAAAACGAATCCAGCGAAGGGCACACAATACTGGGCTCGGCATACAAGGTAATTGGCACAGGAGACATTGGGTTTAGCAAATTGCGAAAATGGGTCACCCAGGCATTCATGCTAATTTCGTTACCGCATACAAACCCTCTACGTTTAAACTGGTTAATTAAGTGCCAGAACTGTTTTGTGTCTTTAACTTCTTGAAATTCCGAATTTATTGAGACAAAGAAATTTGTTTTTTTATCCTTACACAGCAATTTATACCTACTCTTCGCTTCATGATATGCGGTAATTGCGAAGTGAGAACCAGTTTTCCGAAATAAGTTAAGGAGCCTAAATGATCTTTGCCTCGCCCGTAAACAAGAATAGTCAAACCAAGGCTTTCTTTGAAACTGTCTTATATAATGTGAAGAATGACCTGCATTGCAAGAGAGAGAGGGAGTCTTGATTAAATTTGTGAGAATATCCACACCCTCCTGTGGGTCCTTAGGGAGAGGAGGAACACTAGCAAGTAATGTCGACAATGTCTGTTTATACTCCGCTGCGCTATCCTCTCGCCATACCAACTGAGGCAACAAAGGAAGGACAGCTACATCTGCTACGCCGTCAGACTCGCCAAAAACTACCGAAAAATAGAGCGGAAGGTGATCTGAGAAAGTCTGTGTAAGTACCTTAAATACACCAATTAAAGAAATACAATTTAGAGAGACACAACACAAATCAATCACCGAACACCCAGGCCCACCGATAAAAGTAAAATCACCAGCCCAGTCATCCGCGAATCTCCCATTCAAGACAATTAACCCTGAATCGGCGCAAAAGTCTAAAAATTTAGAACCGTTGGCATTTAACAACTTGTCCTGAGACTGTCTCTCGGAAGAGCATAACGCAGAGTCCAACACCAAACCAATGGGGAGTAACTGTGCAGTGCCAATCCTCACATTGACATCACCCACTATAATAATGTTATCACATTTCAGGCCTTGTACGAAACTTGTTAAGCTGTTGAAGTCAGCCAACCAAGAGCTAGGGTTCAAGTAAACTGGTATTACTAAGAGAGAGAAATTATTCCTATTAAGTGAAACAATAATTCTACCATTAATACTGATAAAATCTGCAAATTCTTTTCTAATAGTAGATTTGATACCAAATAACATACCGCCACTAGGGCGCCCGAACTTAGATGATTTTATAGCTGGGACCCAGACCAATTTATAATTAACAAAATAATTTGAAAAAAAATTAATTTTTTCTTCTAAGACAAAAGTTTCAAATAGAAAAAAAATATCATACTCTGATATAAAATTAAGGAAAAAATTATCAGAAATTTTACTTCTCAAACCTGCCACATTATAAGATAAAAACTTAAATTCAAAAGAACGATGTATCGACATATGTTTCCTGCAGACAGGCCTGCCTCAGAAGCGATCAACTGAGCACGATGTGGAGGCGGGCAACCGTTGAGCTGTCGAATGCTGCTTCAGGAAGTAGTCCTTAGGTAGAGTGTTAGACGATATAGCGGAAACAAATTCTTTCAGGTCCACAGCAGTTAGTTCTCGTAGTTTCAGCAAACCGTCATCATTTCCATGACATAATCCTTTCGTATTACACCAGGTAAACTTAACACCCTCCACTAGCAAGCTGTCTAGTCTTAGTGATGTCTTTAACCGACTATTTAATCTGACTAATTCTTTACGTATTAGGATTAATTTAGTTCTCTTCTTTCTTGTAACTTCGGCCACATCCTGATGGATTATAAATCCAGTATTTTTCAGTGTTCGAATTGCGCCCAATACCAGTATCTTGTCACGAAAATGAGTAAACGATACCATCAATGGAGAATTAGAAGTGTCTCTCGAGCCCAGAGGAAAAGCGTGAATATTATCTGCCATGATTTCAACTTTAAGTATATCTTTGCAAAATTCTGAAATTATATCCGAGTACGTTTTAGTTCCTCCACTGGACGAGTGTTTCAAAACTCCCCTGAATATCAGATTATTACGACGTGATTTGTTATCAAGGTCTTCCATCAATTTTTCGCTTTTCACATTAGCTTCTTTTAATTGTTGTATTTCACATCTCAATAGCTTATTTTCCTCCTTCATCGAATTGTAAGCCTCTCTTAATGCATGTATATCTTGTTTGGTCGCTAGAGAGGCCAATTTACTATCTAATAAGTCAGATAGTACAGCTTTCATTTGGTTTAAAACCACTTCATTTGAAGTACCTTCTTTATCCATTTCCTCTACGTCCAACTTTTTGCTAACACGCTGAAGTTCAGGAGAGCTTCTAGCTCGTTTTCGTGTGACCAAACTAGAATTCGATACTTTAGGGCTAGAAACTTCTTCCAATTTCTTCGGAGGCATACAAAAACAGTAAAATCGTTGACAAGTAAATTTCTTCCAGACAACAGATAATTAGAGGAGGAAAAAAAACAAAAAACAAAAAATACGAGGAGTGAATAAGATAAAAATTAAATTAGTTGTTTAAATCTTAACAATCAGATTTTTTCATTCAGAATTCTTTTCATTCTATAGAAAGAATAGACTTTGCTTATAAACAAAGTTTAAATAGGTCTTCTATGACTCTTCTATTATTAAAGGCAGTTTATTTTGCAGATAAATAAATAAATATATAAATAAAGTTTTGTATCGCTGAGCCTCCACTCTAGCGTATGAAACCCAAACTACTGATTTTATCTTAAAAGTAAAGAGTTAATTATTTAAATTCATCCACTTACGTTAAGAAAATCCACCAAATAACTATTCACAACAGTTAACGGACACTATTTTTTTAAAACTGTAACAAAAACTACAAGAAAAATACAGTTTTCCTAGGAAAAATACTGCAAAAACTACGGAGCAAATATCACACGTGTTGACTGGTCAAAAGACATGAACCAACTCCAGATGTAACGATGATAATTGTTTGTTTCAGATAAAATCCATGGTTAACTAGTTTTTGGGGCGCGACAATCTCTGAGCTCATTTAGCGCCCGGAACTCTCGCTGAGTTCTGAAACAGTTTGTAGATTTGACTTTGGGGAACAGATAAAAGTCACATGGGGCCAGGTCAGGCGAATAAGGCGGATGGCCTAAAACTGGGATGTTGTACTTGGCTAGAAACGTCTTTGACAGACAATGCAGTGTGAGCCGGCGCGTTGTCTTGTTGGAGAACCCATGACTTGTTCTTCCACAAATCGGATCGTTTTTTTCCTTACTCTTTCACGGAGTTGAGCAAGCACCTCACTGCAGTAATGTTGATCAATTATAATCGATATTTTTCATCCGTTTTAGACGTGGAAGGGCGACCCAGGCGGTCATCATCTCCGACTTCTTCTCGGCCATTTTGGAAACGCTTGAACCTCTCAAAACGTTGCGCACGTGATAAACATTCATCGCCATAAACTTCTTTTAATAAAAGATAAGTTTCAGTAGCGGTTTTACCAAGTTTCATGTGAAATTTCACGACAATTCCTTGCTCTACTACTCGTACATGTGTAGTATCATGTTTTCGGCTAAACGAAACTAACACCTCTTACCCGAACGACGGTTCCAGTCAGACTGATTTCTCCACAAACACGTGAGACGCTGCAATCGAAAGAGAAGGCTTTACGCTGCACAGCTGTCGGTCGTTAGGATTTGGCGCATGCATAATTCTTCTGCAGCATCAGTCTAGTTATTTAATAGCCAGCCACACCTCGTATTTGGAAGTTAACTATTTTTTTAGTAGGATTATGAGTTTCGAGAAAATTAAATTACGAAAACTGGGCAAGAAAAGTCATGAGAGTATTTAATTAGATTTCCTGCGATATTTTTACTTTGGTAAAATCAAAAATACTGTATTACATATTTAGGTTTTAATTTATCTTATATGAAGAATTTTCTTTTATAAAATGGTATGTATTAAAGTATGTTTTAAAGTATTTTCGCCCAACATTTAGAGGCACTGCCGTATTTTATAAGTTTTCCTAAAAGCTATCTTTCTTTTCAAAACTTATATCGCCAAATTCATCCAAAAAATCCATAAAATTCGAAGTCATTAAATTCAGTAATCTCCACAAATTACTAGCTAGCGCACTAACCTAACATCAATCAGTTCAGCCAAGTTTTTAGTTTAGTTTAGTTTATTTTTCTGTAAAATCACTAAACACTAGAATTGATTAAAACCCATTGTATCTAGAGAGATATAGGTGTATTAACTCGTCCACCATTGTGATCCATCCATGCATACAAATCAGCTGCACACAGCCGGAACATTTTCCGCAAGCATGAATCTCATGATCCATGAAACAATAAACTTATATATATAGTATATAAAATGTTTTCATTATTATTATTATTATTATTATTAATTACAAGAGTACTTAATAATGAAATATTATTAAATCCATATATAAATAGATCGGATAAAGCGCCTGTAAAGTAATGAAACACTTATTCTTCTGCTTCGTTTTGTTTGCTGATTGGTGGAAAATAATTAATCATATTTTAACTCTTGCTTACGTTTATGTTGACTTTTTTTTAAACAAAATGAATTATTCATTTTATCAAATGAATATAGTTTATATGGCGGAGAAAGAATTAAAACTTAATTGTGAATATAATTTTAATTATTCTGAATTCAGAAAAACAATTTTTGCGAGAAATACTTGAAAATTGTTGTCCGTATCATTTATGGGTGGTTGAAGAGGATTGGTTTCTATTTTCTACTGTTTTTAAAACAGGAATTATTCCTGGCGATACTTTAATATTAAATATTTTTTTTATAAAAAACCTTAGCACTTCTGGATATTAAAAAATGTAAGAATTTAGACAGCCAATAAAATGGCAAACTAATACTACCAACAACTGATTGCATTGTAGTATGTCCGCTGCCTTTGTATACTAAAAGTATAGCACGTTAGAAGCAAGCTTAGTATACTCCTTAAGGCGTGGATATCAATATCTACAAAGCTGAAACTATGCTCAAAGCGACGGTGATAGGCTTTTAATGGAGGTTTTGGAGCAAGTGCGTCGAGGAAGGTGTTAAAAATGTTGTAATAAGTGAAAACGCCGATATAAAACACTCAGAGGAGTATGCAGTTTCACGGTTTTTTTTTTAGAAAAGTGGGAGACTTAGCTGGCTGGCAGTGGCTAGAGGTTTTCCCCAAACATATTCACTAGAGGCTCTGAGAAGAACCTCCCCTTTGCCAAACGGTCAGCAAGATAAAGAGGTATCCAGAATAAGTTTTACGACAACCTCGATGGTAATTGAAGGACAAATCCTCACAATATCTCTGTTCGCCTGCTTTTAGCACTAGTTAATGTAATTAAAAAATGTAATAATGCCTGCAAGACACCATAGGGTAGGTAAAGATCGAATTTTGACTTTTAACCGGATTACTGAAGCAGGAGCTTCAAGATCAGCAAAAGTTAAGAGAAGTTTTTACTCAATGGTGATAGAGCAACAAAAATGATCCTATAATTCGATTAACTCTAGACAATGGATGTCAAATAAGATGGCAATTTGCAGGCAACATTCTGGACAAGGCTTTTGCGCCACGATAGCCGAGCGGTTAGAGGCGAGGCCTGTAAAGCTAATATGTATTGTGTGGTACTGGGTTCGATTCTCGGTCTTAGGCCTTGGATTTTATTAACATGAGAACTCCATTGTTCTCAGAGGAGTATGCAGTTTCACGGGTTTTTTTTAGAAAAATGGGATACTTAGCTGGGTGGCAGTGGCTAGAGGTAATTCCAGGTTTTAGGGACATTGTGAGCATGATCACTAAACCAGGGTGTTTGTTTGCAAGGTGCATGGACCCTGTGTTTAGTGAGACCCATGACAGGAACATGATGTCCAGATGAGAGAAATACAGGACCAGAGTTATATGCTACGCCCACTTTTTTTTTCTTTTTAACGGCGGAAAATTAGCCTGCCCAGATCTTGACTTCGCCGCCATAAGTGCTGCTAGAAGCAGCGTGGGAGTCCAGAGTTTTGGCTTGCCTATCTGTTGATTGTGCCCAGATTGAACAGATTCTTTAAGAAAAATAACGTAATTTTGACAATAAACTTAATTTTTTTTTTCATATTTTAAATTACCATAACTTTTGAAAAACCTAACCGATTTCCAAAATTGTTTTTGTGTTTTGCTCAAATACTATAAAATTATGCAAAAAAATATATATAACGTCCCATTTGAAAAAACAAAGTTGGATGCTATATGTCGAGATACAGGGGTTTGAAAAAATGGGCCAATCACTGAAAATAAACTAGACTAAAAATGATCAAATACGTGTTTTTTATTTTTTCGAAATTTCCCGCCGTTAAAAAAAAAAAGTGGGTGGAGCATATAACTCTGGTCACCCTGTATACCAGTAAATTCATTGGAGATCTTGGGGCTTCTAACACTTTTAAGGAAAGAAGTTTTCATATAGTAGCTGTAGAACTCGTTAGGTTTATTAAAAACCCAATCCAACAAGCTGCTCCTCCTCAAGGAGATCACATCGCCATTCTTCTGTAATCAATCAATCAACCAATTAATCATTCAATGCATCTTCTTTTGTGAGGCAATCATGCTTGTCCGGATTATTGTTATTTTCTTGAAGTCCTCGCAATATTTCAGTACTCTACCGGTATTCTCTGTTATCTAATGACGATAAGCAATGTACAAAAAGTTCACCAGATTGCACTTAATTTACTTTGGACACAATTATATTTATATAACGTTGAGTTACTGCTCTGATACAAACATTAAAGAATGTTTGTGAACCTTAAACTGATCTTAATAAAAAAGAAAAAGAATTGATTAAATAAATGCTATTACAATATTAATTACTTTTTTATTCCTTTTAGGTTGCGCTTTATAAATAATTGAACACAACTTCTTGCAAACGATGTTATTGGAATATTAACTGGTTCTAACTAAACTGATCAAGAGCGGTCCAGCTTTATCTGAATCTCTTGCAAAGTTAGTGAGGCGAGTCATTTATATTTCTTAATATACTTTTCTTTTTTTTTGAGTTTAATAACAGGGAATACATCGTCGTTAGCTGGTGTAGTATGTAATAAACGGGATAATATCTATGAAACGGCAATTTAATGAGTGATAATTACTGTAGGTCATTTAATAAGACCATAAATCTTACTTTTCTATTTGTTGATTGGCCGCCCGCCAATACGTGGCTATCAATGTTAACATGTAATTTAACTGGAATAAAAATTTAAAACTTTTAGGCTTTAAAATCATTTTAAATTCATAAAACACTTAGTGTTATAATATTTTGTGTTATAAAGTAAAGTAATGCTTATTTTGAGAAGGGCTACCCAGATCTTTTCGAGCGGAGGGGATTGTTTGGAGAAGTAAATGCATTATAAAACTATTCATCTCATTTAAAATACTACACGAGTTACTTTCTTTTTGCGATTATTTTTGACACTATATTTGCAAACTAATTTATAAAAAATGATCTCTCCATGTTATAAAATAAAAATTAATATTTGACAGACATTAATTTACTAAATAAGTAATTTCTTGAAGTTTATGACTCAGTGAGATTCCCAAGCTCCGCTAAGACAGAAGAAACGGAAGCCAGATTGTAAGGCCTCATTCTGTGAAATGGCAAACTTAGGAAAACTGACTACAATGTTTCAGACTGAGCTAGATGTAGCATACGAGTACAGGTAGTCCTCGGTTTACGACGGTCGCGAGTTACGTCGTTTCGTGGTTATGACTCCCATTTACAGTATAGTACTGTACAGTTATGTACTATGAAGAGCCCGCGAACTACTGTACGTGTTTTGGTGTGCAGTACTGTACAGTTGTACGAAAAGTCCGCGAAATAATGTACGTGTTTTGGTGAACAGTACTGTACGGTATGAAATTTTTATTACAGTACACTACTGTTTTTTATTACTGTTTCATTTCATTATTAAACGTACTGTACAGTATTTTATGTAGGGTACTGTGTTAGGATAGGCTAAGTGCTTACAGTACTGTACTGTTATTATGGTAATACAGTACTGTATGTATATGGTATAGTTTACATTACAGTATGTTCCGACTTACGTCGAAAAAAAACTGTTTACGACGCCGCGTAGGAACGGAGCAACGTCGTAAGTCGAGGACTACCTGTATTTATCCTGCTGAGATTAGATGAAAAGGTCAATCAATTCTAGAGACGTAATTTTCTCAGAAAGGCAGCTTTATTGGTTATTATAACCTGCGAAGTTAATTCAAGATAGTGTGAGACTGATTGGACGAACATTCTGATGGGAATTAGCGTTCAGGGCAATGGCATAATGAGATGGTAATTAGGACTTGGAGGGTTTCCATGGTATCTTGAGAAGACCTGGAGCCATTACGCCATCAATGCCCATAGAAGGGCGTTGACATGCGCAAAAAGTCGTTGTAATAATGAGTGGAATTCCAGGCCAAAGACAGAAAAAATGGTTCATTACTAAACCACTCGCCAAAACCAAGATATTACTCCACGAAGTCCGCGAGTTCTTAAGCCACTTAAGGGTTACCGCATAAACTGTGCAAACACATGAATCATATTAGTCTGAAAACGGATATCCTATTTATGTTTTGGACAAAAAAAAATTGGAGAACAGTCGGCACAGCTCTTATTAGGTATTTCCAGTTGTAAAGGGCGGGTATGGCTCAGGATTTGGTACTTTGGAGAGAGAAAACAAACTCGTGTCTTTTTTGGGTTTTCTCCAGCTAAAAACAAAAGTCTCTCAGCAGACTTTGGACTCTAATCAAACCCAAAATACACCGAATCATTAACACTTACATACCTTATCTGCTTTCCAGAAGACTAAAATCTATGAACTGGTTGAATTATTTTGGATTATATGTTTCAGTGTTCTTTAAGGGAGCCACAATAGATTCTTTTAAACGCAAAGGATGTCCCTTTATTGACCCTTATTCCCTTAAACTCTAGCACTAAGTGACCAAACCCCAATTTTCTACAAATAATATATTTTATTATACATTATTCATATTATAATATACTAAACAGAAATTGGTTTCTAACTCTATTCTTATACTTTATTTACTTCAACAATTCAGCTACTTTTTTGATTTATTGCAAGCTTCAGTAACTTTTAATGACTCATTAATTAAAAATGAATATATGTATCCTTAATTTACTTCCGCAGCTTTATTTATATTTTCGAGTTGAACATCTTAATTTTTATGAATCATTTTGGCTGACATTTTGGTAGAAATGTAAAAAAGAAAATGCTCAGAACTTTCCTATAAATGATCTGATCAATTTAGTAATTCAATTACTATCCAATCTATGCTTTCACCATATACACTTAAATGCAACTGAATTCCAAAATTTAGAAGGTTAGGTCTTCGAAAGTTTTATACTTAAATGAATCAATTAAATATAAATTTTAATGGTGATTGCCTTAGAGTTGATTGCCATGGAAAAAGAAATCGTTTGCTGCTTTGAAGCAGAAAGTTAGTTTGAATCATTAAATTCAGGGAATGCATTCTAGAATAGATCGTAACACCAAGTTAAACAGTGGATAACATTGGATGTGCTTTTTATACAAATATATTATATATAAAAAAAAAACTTATCAAATCAACAAATTACTTTTATCAACAGCAAAAGTTAGCTTTTAATTAATTGTTGAAAGTGATGTTAGGACCGCTGGGTAATATCTTTGATTTAGAAGCACGAGACAGAAGCATAAAGACGAAATCAATAATTATTTAAAATTATAATTGTATTATACAACTGTAAAATAGGGAAATCGTCAGAATTTATCATGAAATTAATATAATTAAGTTACTGTTCCGTGAAAGTACCGTAGATGGAAAAGATTCAGGATAATAAAGAAAATATGATGATGTTAAAAAAAAAGAGCAGTCGATTTGACTTTGGTTCTACCAAAAACACTTGAGGAATCCCCCAATTTAGTCAGCCAAAATAGAGTCACCAGCTAGGTCATCTCACCTCAACCTCAAACTCTTAGCTAACTGTATTATTGAAATGAAATACGTTTAATATGGTGACTATTTTACCACTATAGAAGAATGACAATATTATTATTGTTTCAGATTATAACTTTCTTAATATAAAGTGATTAATATAAAGATTGTATAATCATGCAGTTGTATCATTCAAAGATTGCATGATCAATAATGGATTACGACATTATGATCGCATGTGAGGGAGTGTGGGTGTTAAAATAGAAAAACCGGCTTTGATATTGTATTACAAAAATTTTTTGAATTTCAGGAAATATTGCATCCTTTTCGCCAAATTGAAGAAGTTAGAGGAACAGAAGAACCAAGGTGACCAGCAAAAGGTTTTGTTTAAACCAGATTTCGGGGACACTCGAAGCAGAGGAAAATGATAGATACAGATGGCAAAGAGAATTGACAGAATTCTAGATAAAATACGAACAGTTTGGAGGTACAGGTTGAAGTAAGAGTTTAGTATATGTTTGGGCATGGTAAGGGTCCATTTTGGGCCTAGATTCTGGATCATAATTTCTCTATAATTGAATACTCTACTAGGGGATATTTTCTACTCTTCATAACTGGCAGCCTGTCTTGTCTGAGAAGGACTATTCATTTTGGTCGTCGCTATCAGATTCGAACTTGGAGAGTTCCCACAGGATGCTGGGATATGATTTCTAAAACGGAACAACTTCTTCTTCATGAGAGCTTTACACTATATTTATTTTATGTTTTTTAATTCTAGAGCAACATGAAGAATTTCGCCTTTTTTTTATTTTATTAAAAGAGAGGTTAAATTGCAAAAGTGAAAGATGCATTGCGTCATTAAAAATTAATTACTAGAACGAATATTTTTTTGCAAAATTGCAATAAATTATAAATAAAATAAAATAATATATAAAAAATAAATACACATGTAGAACAAATAAGATTCTTTAACAATGCTCTTTTAACAACATTATAAATAATAAAACTAAAGTCTAACATTATTAGTGTTATTTTTGCAATAATACAATGTTCTATGTTTAAATTATGCAAATATTATTCGCCAGCCCTGATTAATACACTCACGGCTTATTGCCACTTCCGCTCTTATTGTAAACCATATTTGATGCTCACTTTTAACGTAATTATAACATAAAAGTTGATGTATATTAAAGAAATAATAATGAAACTGGGATTTTTAAATGTATAATTAAAAAGATTTACAATTTATAAGTTTTCTTGTCCGTCCACATTCCGGGATACTAGAGAACGGAGTAATATGGGGAGTATGTTTTGTTTGAAGTCGCAATGACATAATTCTTAATTTCAACGACTTTTTGTCATACAGACTGTGAAATTTGAAGAGTCTTGAATAATAGAAAGGAAAATACATCCTTAGCTTTTCACCACATAACTATTAGCACAACGTCCATGATGCTA
Organism: Rhodnius prolixus; assembly: GCF_049639745.1. Classification (NCBI taxonomy): domain Eukaryota; kingdom Metazoa; phylum Arthropoda; class Insecta; order Hemiptera; family Reduviidae; genus Rhodnius; species Rhodnius prolixus. The sequence continues at coordinate 14,536,592 of NW_027411604.1, read as the reverse complement.
TCAAAGAAATACCAATTTTCAAATTGAAGTACAAAGATCCAATCTTAATTTGATGTAGAACAAAACGAACAAAATCAATAACCACACAAACAAAGCACGATCATTGTAGGCAGCGGCATCCTCAACTGAACATAATCTTCAAATGGTTCATCAATTTCCATGCGTAGCACACCTCTTTATCACATCAGTCTCTCATGAGGGCACACATTCTTATCAGAAACGTTTGACATTTAAAAAAAGGACAAGTTTTACAGACCTAATGAACTAATTTTCAAAAACAAATTTTGTTAGTAAGAATGAAGTTTGTTTCTGAAATACGGATTTGAAGAAAAACCAAGAGAATGGCGGATTAAGAGAATTCATAAATAGTAAAAGGGTTGGAAATCTGAAAACGGGCTTCAAATTGAGGAAAAACTGATCATTTATTGGGTGAAATTCAAGTACTTTCGGTTTTTACAAAGTTAACCAACCAAACAAGTTAGTTTTTCAATGACAGCCATATTTCTGTTTAAGTATGAATAGCAAGTAAAGTAATACTTAGTTTTTTTCAGGTGGGCTTTACAGCCGAACTACCAATCAGGTGTCTTGTCCGGAGGCGACTAACAAATATACTTCACTGTAAATTGCTCATATTAACCATTAAATAAAATTCAACGCTTAGACTAGTTCCGCAATACATCTCTGCTTTGCGGGTCTAGCCTATAACTGTTCGAATTTCTCAGATTGTTACTTCCATATTGAAACGAAGCATAGAGGAGTGACTCCAATACCGAAATTGAGAGAATTCAGTGGTTTCAAAATAAAATATATATATATACGAGGGTCGTTTGAAAAGTCCGTGCAAAAATAAAAACTACTTAATTTTTTGGGGTAAACCTTTTTTATTTTTCAACATAGTCTCCTTTTAGGCTTATACACTTCGTCCAACGCTGCTCTAGTTTGTTGATCCCTTCCGAATAATAGGATTTATCCAAGTCTGAAGAATAGCCATTCGTTTCTGCAATCACCTCCTCGTTTGAATAAAATCTTTTTCCCGCCAGCCATTTCTTCATCTTGGGGAACAAATAGTAGTCCGAGGGAGCCAAGTCTGGAGAATAGGGGGGGATGTGAAACGAGTTGGAACCCTATTTCCATTAATTTTGCGACCACAACTGCTGAGGTGTGAGCTGGTGCGTTGTCGTGATGGAAAAGGACTTTTTGTGGGCCAATCGTGGGCGTTTTTCTTGCAGCTCGGTTTTCAAACGGTCCAATAACGATGAATAATATGCACCTGTAATAGTTTTACCCTTTTCCAGATAGTCGATGAGGATTATTCCTTGCGAATCCCAAAAGACAGTCGCCATAATCTTTCCGGCCGAAGGAACGGTCTTCGCCTTTTTTGGCGCAGATTCCCCCTTGGTAACCCATTGTTTAAATTGTTCTTTGGTCTCAGGAGTGTAGTGATGTATCCATGTTTCATCCACAGTGACGTCCAGAACGTTCAGCGTCACTTATGCCCATATGGCCACTCCGAAAATTTTGAAACCACTTATAAACTGTTCTAATCGAAGGTGCAGAGTCACCATAATGTTTATCAAGCTTCTCTTTAGTCTCCTGAGGCGTTTTGCCTTTCATAAAGTAGTGTTTAATCAACACACGAAATTCTTTTTCGTCCATTTTTTGAAAATCACTCGACTTCCTCGATTCAAACGAATGCCAAACACAAAGAAATAGACCGATCTAGCTAAAACTTGGTGTGTGTTCTTCCAAGAGATGCTACTAACTAAACATAACCTGGATACGCGCCAGTGGTGCTATCTCTCTGACTTTGCACGGACTTTTCAAACGACCCTCGTATATTAATCATTTATTTAGTTTTCAATCAACGCATTGCGTTATAAGCAACAATAATAACAATAAACAACATATAACATTCAGAGTGGAGAAGTTACTCCAACAACATTTTACTTTCTATTGACTCTCGTCATCAGAGAGGAGATCGCGAAGCCACACTGTCTTTTAAGACGTCTAGAAGTGTTGTCTGGAAATGTTCTTGAAGATAGATGTTGTACAAGTGGATTGTGATGTGTTTGAATGTTAAGATGGAAATTTCTGTAACGTGTTTTTGCAACTTGTGTTGCACGAAAGGAATGTTCAAGTCTGTGTGAATGGTTTGATTGGTGACGTAGAAAGGAGCGTCTAACTATAGAGCGAAGAATTTTAAGACTGCAAGGACTGGATCCTTTGCAGATTTGAGCGTTTGGTTGAACAACACAGTTCGATTGGCCATAAGCCCAGACTGGCTTTAATATATTTACATAAATAAGTCTTTTGTTGTCCAGAGTGAGTTTTGATCTGTCGTCGAGTAGTCGTTTCAGTTCTGTTCTCTTAAGTCGAGTATGAGGTTCCATGTAAGTCTTCTGCCAAGTTAAAGTCGAAGGGAGCGGACTACCTTGACTACTGGTAAAGGAATAAGATTGTAAAAGACAGGAGGAAGAGTGATGCGTCGAAGAGTGAAAGTAATGTTTTGAGATTTTGTCTCGTTCTGTTTGATAGCCCCATTTTTTGGACCATAATAAAATATTAATGACAAACATTAAGCATTAAGATATCAACCAAAAAATATATTTGCGCCAAAATTAAGAAAATTACCACGCCAAAGTATCCCTTGTTTGTGGAGCAATAAAATGAGATTGGATTACAAACTTGGACTACATCCGCTGAAACCTTCAAGACATTTTATAATTAGAATTAATTTTTGTACTTCAAATGCACATATTATTGGTTTGAAATTGTTTCCTCAATTAAAGCAATAGTAACTACTACAAAAACACATTTTGCTACAAAAATTGATCCTTCATTTAAAAAAACATTTACTACATATCTTGTATGACGTTAAAAGGGAGCCTATTAATTTCTTGAGATAAGTTTCTCTTTAAAATACTAAATACAGAAGAAAATCTTCAAATGTTGATTTGGTAATAAATACATATTTACAATAAATGCAAAATATTTTAGCATCTTTCGTTTTCTTTAAGTACATGCAAGTATTTCTTAATATTGTAAAAGTTTTTCCAAAAACATTACTTACACAACTAATGCCTGCCACTAGTTATTAAATATGTGGGTTTGATTAAATAATAAAACTCGCTAAAGTTGTAAGTAATAACCTGATTTATTCACACATTAACATTAACTAACATTAACATTTACTAGCAACTAACGCTATTCATTACAGTCACCATTTACAACAGTCACAACAGTTTACTGTTACTTACTCACTTCGTAACGCCACAAAACTGTTCCCCGACTGACCACTGGTCCGCACTGCACCGAATTGCACTAGTCTCAGCTGCACTAAAACAGCTCTACTCATCAACTGACTAATTGCCTGACTAGCTAACTTTGAAGCACTCCGCAACACTGACTCTCTCAACACTAACTCAGAACTTGACTAAAACTCTCTAAACTCAATAACTAACTGCTCTAAAAACTCCTTAAAACTTGATTAAAAACTCGTTAAGAACTCCTTAAAACTCTAAAAAACTGACTTCTCCAGCTGTGTCTGCCTCCTTTTAACTGCGGGCCTCCCTCCAACTGGGACTGCCCTCCTCCAACTCTCTGAGCATAAGATTCCACGCCCTCCTGACGTTCATTGGCTGGAGAAAACTTACTGCCACCACCTCAGCTGGGGCCGCCCTCCTCCTACTCTCTGTCTCGCTCCTACCTGTCAATCACTGGCTGGGAAAACACATATGCCACCACCGCAAACTGAGGCCTTTCTCTTAGCTGGCTTTTACACAGGTCACTAACTCCTTGAACAATCTAGCCCTTTCCTTTCTAGTTCAGGTAGAGACCAGCCCTTTTGTCTACACAGTGGTGGCCTGATACCGACTTTGGTCGCTTAACCCCTAGAACAATCTAGGCCTTTCTTCTCTGCCACAGGTAGATACCGCCCCATTTGTTTATGCAGTGGCGGCCTGTTACTGACTTTGGTCGTTCAACCTCTAGAACAATCTAGGCCTTTCTTCTCCGCCCAGGTCAACTTCGTTACAATATATTATGTAGGTATTAGAAAAGTTTTCCTTTGTTGATGGAATCATGAAATATTCTCATCAAATTTATTTGTTACTTTCTTATATGTATAAGATTTTAAAAGAGAAAGAAATTGTAAAAAACAAGCGTATTTTCGTTCAATCTTCAGTGCACAGGGGCCGCTACAATTTAGTAAAAAAAACCAACATTATTCCAGCTGGCTGAATACAATGGAATCGTGACCCATAAACATTTCCCCTTGATCAAGGCTATTATTATTGTAATTAGAGGAGTTTTTTAATTCAATTTGTTTTTAAAACTAAAAATAATATCTTCTGTTTTATTATAAAAAAAATCACAGATTTTCTAGCGGCGAAAAATGCTTTATTTTGATACTGTGAGACGATAATGAGCTGGCATGGCTCCAGTAAGATAGATGTGGGGTTTTCCTTGTAATATGGTTGATCACGGGGAAACAAAGGCATTCCACTAGTTCTGGATGACGCGCTTATAATCTGTTATAACGGAAAATTACCAGAAATATTTAAAAAGAAAAATACATATTACGACAGTAAAGTCTGCCGTTTATTGACGTACTATTTTGCTACGTTATTTATAGATAGATGTACAGTATAACTATAGCTGCTTACAAATGCTGACTGACCATATCTTTTTTATTCTGTTGATCTAACTAATGATGAATTTACATATATTCTAATGAGATATTCAGATTAGTAAAGGACGTTGTCAGTCATTATGCGGACAGACTATCGATGTATTTAACATACTTATCTAGATTCAATATAAATAAATTTCACTGAGCAGCATTCATCGATTATTCTGTGTTATTTAATTATTTTTGAGTTTAGATATTTATTTTCTCTCATTGCACTTGATAAAAGGAAGAATAGTAATCGTGTCAAAGTTTCTATTACCTATAACATTCGTTTTAAGTTCAAAAAACAGTTTTTTAAGTTGTTGTTTTTTTTAAGTCAGGCCAGTGTGTTTGTTTATATGACGAAATGAGGTTTTGCTATTAAGAAAATTCCGAGGTACAGCGTTTCAAGAAGGTTCTATTGGCTAGAAGTGTTCGACTTCATTCTAATGAGTCATTTCGTTTTCATTCCCCTTTTTTTGGTAAACTAGATAATGTTGGTGAGATTTTAATAAGTTTAATATGTTGGAATCCTAAGAATTTTAGCTAGAAAGATACGAATTAGGATACACACTAGATTTACTTTTTATAACGATATTTTAAGACAACAGATTACACGACGGGACGGGACCCATACCCCACGGCACTGCAGCCACCAAGAGGCTTATTGTGCCTTCCGTTAAGCCTAGTAGGTGAAACCTCCCATTCTAAGATGGTTGAGGACTTTCCCTAATAATTCCTTCCGCGCTACAATCTCCTCTGGTCTCAAGGTACCAAAGATTTCATAGCGCAGTCTCTCGATTGCAAAGCAATCGAATAACAGGTGATAGGCCGTTTCTTCCTCTTCCTGGCACAATCTGCACAACAGTTTCGAGCTAATAAGCCCTATCTTGTGCAGGTGCTTCCTGAAACTCCTGTGAATAGGCCTGTAGTCAGAGTGATCTAATTCCTGCCCAAACCTAGAGTCACTTTGGTTCTATGTTTGCACAACAAGGGCATAACCCTCTTGCTGTGTTTGACACCAGGAAGCATCACCCAGTACTTTTCATGTTCTCTCCAGATTCAGTCTCTGAGAGCCGCACGAACTGCAACCCTAGTAATCTCCAGGACTGGTTCTGGGCCAATGAAGGGAGTACTAGCTCCATTCCTGGCCAACTGATCAACTATTTCATTCCCCTCAATCCCCACATGGCCCGGCACCCACTCCAGTCGGACTTTATTGTGCCGAGCCAGTTGATCTAGAGCCTTTTTAAACTCCCAGACCAGGGAAGAGGTAGTTCTGAAGGATGAGAGGGCCTTCAGTGCCGCTTGACTGTCCGAAAAAATGCAAATCTCCCTATTTCTAAGATCCATTCGCAGATTTTCCCCAGCGCAATTTTTTTTTTTTAAGACAATAAGATGCAGTTTAGTTCTATGCTAATAGCAACATTAGCGCCCTAATCTAGACAAACACAACGTTCGTCAATCCTTGCGCATAATCTACCTAGAAACACAGGTTGTGATAGAAACTATAATTAAGTTATCCCAATTTCATTATTATTCAATTCTTTAGAGACGCCCAAGAGATCTTATCTCCAATCAAGCGTGTAGCTAGAACAAATTAAAGCATTAAGGCCGTTATTAATGACTAAAGCAAACTATTTGGACTGGAAATCCAGAAAGGTTACCTAACCAAACATAGCCATGGAATTAAAAACTTGAGATAGAATGATTGTTTTTTGTATATTTAACAGCTGGATTCATTAGTTTTCACCAATTCAATTAAGTAATTATAAGCGATTGATTTAGAAAATTCCATTTGTAAAACTTAGTAGAAGTAAAAATCCTGGAGCTGTTAATACTTTCATCACTACATCATTGCTAAATTGTTGTTTTTGATTATCTTTATCATTTTTGTAAATGATCATACCGAGCTTCGGTTTCCTGAATGGAGTTCGGGTAAAGATTATGCTTAAAAGCCACTTGATATTAGGGGATTATGATTAAAAAGGCAAGGAGTTGAAGACTGATTGCGGAATATTGTTAGATTGAATATAAAGGAAATGACGAAACTCAATAAGGTTTCATTATGAAGAGTATTGGTCAATTTTTTTGTAGGACTTTTGTATTTAACTCAAGTAAACATTGGATTGTTTAGCGGAATATATAGCTCGCAGCGAAGTTTTTTGAGCTAAGTAAGTCAGATCGTCTGTCAAGTACTCTTGGTATCGTACTAAATAGTCTTATAATTTCAATTATTTTCATTCTGGTGTGAGAATTCCAAGTTACTGAGTAATACAAGCTATTGTCAGAAGTAAAGTAAAGTAATTGCCTATTTTTTCAGGCGGGCTTTACGTCCAACTATCAATCAGGTGTCGAGAGTTACAGCAATGTTCACAGGAGCCCGACACCTCGAGCTGACTCCGCAGAATCACATTAATATATACACTTATTTTTCCCACATTACTCTCTTACTCTTACTCTCTTATGCCGCTTATGCTCATGTTCTGATGTTCTCTTAATATTTTTCCACGCTCTCCTGCAATTGTATTCTTGTCAAACCCTCCGAGCTGTTAACATCTAATTTTGCTGTTAAATAAATTTTTTTAAAAAGCTCTTCTCTCTTTCAAATATCATAACTGGGGACGGAGGCGATTCTTCTTCTTCTTCTTCTTCCTCTGGCTCTACGGTCCTCGAAGGACCTTGGCCTCCTCTAACACCTTTCCCCACTCCTCTCTTACTAAGGCAACTCTCCTCCATGTTCTCACTCCCAAACTCCGAACATCTTCCTCTACATCATCCAGCACCTAATCCTCGGCCTTCCTCTTTTTCTCGCCCCCCCTGGGTGTCCATTCATTATCTTCCTGGGAATTCGGGAATCTTCCATTCTTACCAAATGGCCTAGCCATCTCAATCTTCCCCTCTTAATGAAACCTACCAAATCCTGCTCCTGGTACAGCTTTCTTATTTCTTCGTTTTTTTCTTCGTATTTTCTTCTTATTTCTTCGGAGGCGATTAGCAAACATAATTTACTGTAAATTTCTTTCATTAACCATTAAATATAGAATCCAAGGGCCTAAAGACCAGGAATCGAACCCAGCACCACAATACATACATGTTAGTTTTACTGGTTTCGCCCCTAACCGCTCGGCTATCGTGGCGCCTATTGTCAGAAGTAAGAAGGTACCATGTTATTGAAATAACACCAGGACAATTAGGATGTTAGAGTGTTTGAAGTAGTTCATCCATCTTTATCTTCCATTTTTTGCACCTTCTTTCTGTTCTTGAAGGTGTCTAGAGGCCGAAGGTAGGTTCGGGCTAAGAAAAAAGTATAGCGTGTCATCAGCAAAGGAGGAAGGTTCTGTTCTAGGATCTGTAAAGGAAGCAGTGTAAACTGTGAATAACATAGATCCTGCAACACTTTACAGCGGAACTCCTGCATTCACAGGAAATTAAGTAGAAAAGATCCTCGAGAGGATTCTATTTAGAAATTTGAAAGGTTTGAACTAAGCATACACTTCGAACGCTTCCTTCCAAGGATCAAGTTGGTCACTAGATGAGATTTTAACAAAGTACATGTCACTAAATATTGAATTTTATATTAAATAATATTCAAATAGCGGTAAATGAAAGAAGAAATAGTTGATTTATACAAGAGAAATGCAAGAAAGATTACTGATGGGCTGGAGATTGAAGCAATCAATAAGAATATAATTATTTTAAAGACAGAGCAGAAGTATTAAACAATGGACAAGTGAAAGATAAGAACAAACAAATTGTCAATTCTCGCCTCGTGGCCGGAACTTGGCAAAAAAAAAAAGCAAACCTTAACGGTAAAAGTATGTACGACCTTGTGAGATGACCTTGCGGTCATCGTCAAACCATTGTATGTTTATAAAACATACATCTATCTATCTAGTAGCAAACATATATACATATTATGCATGTGCAAACACAGGTATTCATAAACTCGTAAGACAGGTGCAAGCTGAATGTGCAAGGTCTCGTACATGCATCTAACATGCTTTACAAAACTCATTGCTTTCTACTGAGTCAACTTATCTATCAAAACGAAACAGTTTGTACAGTTTTTTTTTACAGATAAACTGAATCGAATATCTATTTTATGAACGTTATCTTTGTAATAATTGAATTCATTTTAACGTAAAACTGCCGAAATTAGGAGGTTAGTTTCGTTATATTATTATTAATTATTGTTTGATTTAAATAATTAATTTTTGTATTTCACTCACTATTCTAGTTGAAAGGAAGTATTTTGATCATACCAAATTTTTGGGATAGGGTCAAAAAATTAAAAATCACAGATAATTCAAATTTGATATTTATATAATAACAATCACTAATGCTCTTAAGGGAAGGGATTAGCTATGAGGTTAGCATACTGGACTCCCACGCGGAGGTCCCGGGTTCGAATCCAGCAGCTAGCCCTTAAATTTTCTCTTCTTAGGAGCTTCTTACAGCTCACTGTCCGGTGATGGACAGTGTTGTCTGTAACGAGAGAACACTGTCCGGAGGCCGGCAGTGCACTGGAAAAAGCTCCGGGCGCTAATAACCCCAGCTGTTGATGCGCAAAAAAAAAAAAAAAAAAAAAAAAAAAAAAAAAAAAAAAAAAAAAAAAAAAAACTAATGCTCTTAATTATTTCTCTGACAAAACCCTACAGAATAATCTATCCATTCTATTTGCAAGCAATCTGATAAGTCTCTTCAATAGAAGACTCCACAACTTCTTATCCTATCACCGGAAAGCTCTTTTACTACAGCTTTCAAGTCTAACCTTAACCAATACTCCCTTCAGACGACTGAAGCGCCAGTGGCTTCGTGGTCATCTTCACTGATTCCAACGCCATGAAGTGATACCACGGAGTATCTTCTTCAAAAGTCACTCAAATCATTTTATTCTAGTTTCCTATTTCCATGTTGCAGATTTAAAAGTAGCTAATAAATAATTGATGTTAAAACAATATATCAAATAACAACCAACTTTTAGATTTTTCCACTTTTCTGAAAATGTTTTCCCACTTCATATTTACATTTCATCCAATCAGGCTTTGAACTTCAATTATTACGAGTATTTGAACAATTTTTTAGAAGAATCCATTTTGTAACGGTTCTGCGAAGGTATAGGATTGGATTTCTTTTCTTTAGTGCCACTTCATTGTAATATGCGGTTCAAAATACTACGGAATGGGGAATTAAATGTTTAAAATTGATGTACGCTAAAGTAATATGAATGTTCCTCCATAATTTTTAACAAACAAATATCAGTAATTTTAATTTTTGTTTAATGTGAGATATCAAAGCGTTATGAAGTTACAAGTTAGCTGTTTTTATTTAAATAATGCTAAAGATATTCTTTTTGGTCGAATACATTACAACCTTTTTCCATAATTCTGTTCATTTCTTGCATAAGATCAGGCGACAACTAAATTATTATCATTATAAGAATAATTTAGTAAAATTTAAATGAAAATATAAATAGAATTATCCAATAATCCACGGTTTGCTAAAGAAATACACATATAAGCTTTTATATGTTGCAATTTCAACATTATTATTTGTATAGATTACATAATTGAGTTTTAAATAACACTAGTATTATTATATGTCGTAAAAAATATAAATATGAACATGGCATATGTTTTTATAAATGATTGGAAACTGGATAAAAATGGTTAGAATTGTTTACTTTGAATCTATACCAGGATAAGAATATATTATGAAATAGTGGCTCTAATAGTCAATCGCCCACTATATCAGAAATATGTTCTGTCTCGAGAGAGAATAATGTTCAAAACCTGACCTATTGCATTCAAAAGCCATTGGTGTAGGCTAGGGCTAGTGTTGCTGCCGATAATAAAACTAGAAACAGAAATTAGGAATTCTGGTCCGGATTATCTGGACATACGAGGGTCGTTTGAAAAGTCCGTGCAAAGTCAGAGAGATAGCACCGCTGGCGAGTATCGAGGTTATGTTTAGTTAGTAGCATCTCTTGGAAGAACACACACCAAGTTTCAGCCAGATCGGTCTATTTCTTTGTGTTTGGCATTCGTTTGAATCGAGGAAGTCAAGTGATTTTCAAAAAATGGACGACAAAGAATTTCGTGTGTTGATTAAACACTACTTTATGAAAGGCAAAACGCCTCAGGAGACTAAAGAGAAGTTTGATAAACATTATGGTGGCTCTGCAGCCTCGATTAGAACAGTTTATAAGTGGTTTCAAAATTTTAGGAGTGGCCATATGGGCACAAGTGACGCTGAACGTTCTGGATGCCCTGTTGAGGTTACTACTCCAGAAATCATTGATAAAATCCATGATATGGTGATGGATGACAGAAGAGTGAAGGTGCGTGAGATTGCTAGTGCTGTGGGCATCTCGAATGAACGGGTACATAATATTTTGCATCAACATTTGAACATGACAAAGCTATCCGCAAGATGGGTGCCGCGATTGCTCACGCTTGACCAACAACGAAATCGTGTGAAGTGTTGCAAGGACGGTTTGCAGCTGTTCCAGAAGAATCCGCAGGACTTTAAGCGTCGTTTCGTCACTGTGCATGAAACATGGATACATCACTACACTCCTGAGACCAAAGAACAATCTAAACAATGGGTTACCAAGGGGGAATCTGTGCCAAAAAAGGCGAAGACCGTTCCTTCGGCCGGAAAGATTATGGCGACTGTCTTTTGGGATTCGCAAGGAATAATCCTCATCGACTATCTGGGAAAGGGTAAAACTATTACAGGTGCATATTATTCATCGTTATTGGACCGTTTGAAAACCGAGCTGCAAGAAAAACGCCCACGATTGGCCCACAAAAAAGTCCTTTTCCATCACGACAACGCACCAGCTCACACCTCAGCAGTTGTGGCCGCAAAATTAATGGAAATAGGGTTCCAACTCGTTTCACATCCCCCCTATTCTCCAGACTTGGCTCCCTCGGACTACTATTTCTTCCCCAATATGAAGAAATGGCTGGCGGGAAAAAGATTTTATTCAAACGAGGAGGTGATTGCAGAAACGAATGGCTATTTTTCAGACCTGGACAAATCCTATTATTCGGAAGGGATCAACAAACTAGAGCAGCGTTGGACAAAGTGTATAAGCCTAAAAGGAGACTATGTTGAAAAATAAAAAAGGTTTACCCCAAAAAATTAAGTAGTTTTTATTTTTGCACGGACTTTTCAAACGACCCTCGTAAACCTGAGAAAAAAAATGCATGCAGCATTACTAACTGATAGCTTTCTTTCTTCATTTTGGATCAATGAATCAATCACTATGAACAATATTCTTCATAAAATAAAAGAAATTGGTTTTTAAATGACCAGTTTTGGGTAATGGTATACCAAGTTGATTGTCCAACGATAAGAACAGTTTTGGATGAACATTTAATATGTAAAGATGCTGGTAAGATACTGTAATTTGTGAGAGAAAAAAAAAACAATTAAGTAGGAATAATTATAATTAAACTAGTTTCGTGCATAAAGAAGACAACAAGAGCATATCTTAAGACCCAAGTTCCAAGGCAAGGCATTTGTGATTGTCAGTCCTAAACGTTTGTAAAACTCAAAACACATCAAAAAAAAAAAAATTACTCTGAAGCTACTGGACTTAGAAAACAATAAATCTAGAATATCCGAGAAGAAGTACAGAATTTGGAATTAGCCTTTTTGAAAAGACTTCACCTTCTAAACAACCTCTTGAAAACAAAGTTGATTACTTTTATCCAACGGAAACTCTTTTATTAGACTCACAAGAACTAACGTGGCCATTTAATTCTTATAGCACTATAATTATCACGAATATTATACAATTACGCTACATTCTCAAGTGTTATTAATTAATGTTTGTGGACAATTAAGGCGAAGTGTTATTCAAATCAACTCCCAGTATTCTTATTAAAAAACAACTAGACTGTATCCTTTTCAACCGGAACTTCATCATAACTTGCGGCAAACTTAAAAAAAGAAAAACCATTGTTCGCTTAAAAGTATCGTGAGGTTTTTCTAATTGAAGAAAAATCAATTTTCCAATTATTGAGAAATGATAGATTTTCTGAAACATAAGCTTAAATATTGCCTTCCTTATAAATAAGCAATACCCTTGGCTGATAACTACCGAATTTGAAATAGAAAATTATAGCCAGAATATGTTATAGTAAGGAAGATATTGGCTGCCTAAAATTACTCAAGATACGAGGGTCGTTTGAAAAGTCCGTGCAAAAATAAAAACTACTTAATTTTTTGGGGTAAACCTTTTTTATTTTTCAACATAGTCTCCTTTTAGGCTTATACACTTCGCCCAACGCTGCTCTAGTTTGTTGATCCCTTCCGAATAATAGGATTTGTCCAAGTCTGAAAAATAGCCATTCGTTTCTGCAATCACCTCCTCGTTTGAATAAAATCTTTTTCCCGCCAGCCATTTCTTCATATTGGGGAAGAAATAGTAGTCCGAGGGAGCCAAGTCTGGAGAATAGGGGGGATGTGAAACGAGTTGCAACCCTGTGCGTTGTCGTGATGGAAAAGGACTTTTTTGTGGGCCAATCGTGGGCGTTTTTCTTGCAGCTCGGTTTTCAAACGGTCCAATAACGATGAATAATATGCACCTGTAATAGTTTTACCCTTTCCCAGATAGTCGATGAGGATTATTCCTTGCGAATCCCAAAAGACAGTCGCCATAATCTTTCCGGCCGAAGGAACGGTCTTCGCCTTTTTTGGCACAGATTCCCCCTTGGTAACCCATTGTTTAGATTGTTCTTTGGTCTCAGGAGTGTAGTGATGTATCCATGTTTCATGCACAGTGACGAAACGACGCTTAAAGTCCTGCGGATTCTTCTGGAACAGCTGCAAACCGTCCACACGATTTCGTTGTTGGTCAAGCGTGAGCAATCGCGGCACCCATCTTGCGGATAGCTTTGTCATGTTCAAATGTTGATGCAAAATATTATGTACCCGTTCATTCGAGATGGCCACAGCACTAGCAATCTCACGCACCTTCACTCTTCTGTCATCCATCACCATATCATGGATTTTATCAATGATTTCTGGAGTAGTAACCTCAACAGGGCGTCCAGAACGTTCAGCGTCACTTGTGCCCAAATGGCCACTCCGAAAATTTTGAAACCACTTATAAACTGTTCTAATCGAAGGTGCAGAGTCACCATAATGTTTATCAAGCTTCTCTTTAGTCTCCTGAGGCGTTTTGCCTTTCATAAAGTAAGTGTTTAATCAACACACGAAATTCTTTTTCGTCCATTTTTTGAAAATCACTCGACTTCCTCGATTCAAACGAATGCCAAACACAAAGAAATAGAACGATCTGGCTGAAACTTGGTGTGTGTTCTTCCAAGAGATGCTACTAACTAAACATAACCTCGATACGCGCCAGTAGTGCTATCTCCTCTGACTTTACACGGACTTTTCAAACGACCCTCGTACGAAACATTAAACTCTCCTTTTTTTTCTCTTATAAATTTGGTAAATCTTGGCTGGGACGAAATATTTCTTATAATTTGGAATTTAGAGTGTCAAAGCACTTGAAACGAAATGCTGCTTGCCTTTGATTGCCTTTCAAACAATTTTTCAATTACGGAAGTAAAAATTACAAGAAAAGAAAAAAACAACAAATAAATAAAAAAAAAACTAAACTAGTTTGTAAAACCAGTAACCTTAAACTTTTTGCTTTTTAAAAAATTAATTTTTATTGGCTGAACTAGTTTTAACGCAATTCATTTCAATGTTTACACGCAATAAAAGGTTATTCAAATAAATTAATGTTATTTAAATGCTATTCAATTAGTTATTGTTCTTTTAAATAGCTTCAATTAAATAACTAAATATTAAAACACACGAATTATTGTCGCAACTAGTCGAAAGAAATGATATTAATTGCATTTAATAAGTTGTCAATTATAATATTTTTTAGATTTTCGATTTCAGAGGTTAGAGTGTTTATTGTCCTGACTATTTAATGTATCTAGTACGTAATTGACTATCTAGTACGTAAACAGTCAGGACAAAAGGTACACCAAACTATTGATAGGTGAGCTTTGGTCCTTAGATCGAAACTTTGGCAAAAATTAAACAAAAAAAATTATATCTGAAATTGGCAATAATGTTCCTTCCTTTTGAATTAATGAATCAGTCACCAAAAACTATAAACTATATTTTTAAATTGAAAATAATGATTAGATCTGCCGTGCTGACAAAATCAAAGATATTTTTGAATTATTAAACTATAAAATGTAAAGAAACTCCTGATGAATGGCATTAATGACAACTGAAACGTAGAGAGCAACAATAAAGATTCCTTAAAAAGACTTCTTCAGGCTACAGCTGAAGAACATCTTCAAAAGTTCATTTAATTTAGAACAGTCACTTGATGAACCACACAAAGCAACCAAAAGAGTTCATCAAAACATTTTGCCTTTGTCTTATTGAAGAATATCTTCCACCTAATAATCTACAGTCTCATGGTTTAGAAAGCAAGAAGCATTCTAAAAAGAGAGAGGTGATTTAAAGTTGACAAAAAAAAAACACAAAAGCAAACTGAAATTGTTCGGGTACTTGAGCCTGCATAAATTGATTAACTCCACTTTTTGAAATATCTTAAATTTAAGTGTCAAAGCACTTGGTTCAGTCATAGCTTTTTTGTATTTATAATAAATTTCCCAAATAATAAAGATTAGCACCATTAAACGACCAAACTTTTGTTGGCCATTAAATAATAAATAATTTAAGCCATTAATCAGATTTAATCGAGCTCTAATGTAAATCGTTGCAATAATTCAACTCAAATTCAGGTTGCAGACGCTGAATGATAACAGTAAATTTATTTGAATTTATACTATAAACAGGAATTTTAAAAAAGCAATGTACATTATTTCATCGCATTTCTCCCACTATTTGTTTTATGGAGTTGAATCGAGTTATGCAGTGGAACGGCCCAATTGAAAGAATATAATTAATAATATTTCTTATTATTTAGATAATGCGCTGACAATTTGAGCAGCGATAATTATTAGATCATGCGCTGACATTTTGAGTAGTGATATTAAATTAATTGCTCATTTAAAGCATATCAATTCGTTTGTTATTCTGTTGGTAGCTTACAGCGGCAACCATAATCATTTAACAATTGCTGACGATGTAATTACCTGTCAAGAGAACAACAAAGAATTGCGGAGGTAGTTAGCGATAGATTATCTAAGCAATTAATTTCGTATTAATAATCTAAATAAATTATGAATTTTTTTTGAATGGAATTTACTAATCAATAACAAATGTCAATTAACAAATTAGCGATTGTTTTCTATATAATGGCAATTATTTATTAAAGACAAAAGAATGGTGAAATTATAAGTTTATTACAATGGATGGATTTTATTAATGAGTAAGTATTGAAAGCTATATCGTGCTTCTTTTATTCCTGTGATGAATAAAACAATTATTTAAGCCTGTAGAATAATAAACATCTTTGAACACAATCAAGTTGCACTTCGCATTCAAGAAAATCAACATCAGGTACTCTATATTAGTTATCTATTAAAGGAATATGAGATCTCCGTGGAACAGAAGGCTTCATCTAATCGCAGTTTACGTTGCTATTAGTTTTTTTTTTTTTTTTTTTGGCATTGGCTTCCGCCATACAGCCAGCATCGTCTAGGTGCTTATCACTAGAATATCACTCACTCTCCATTCTTACCTACAAATACATTCGCTTCACACATTCATCATTCTACTATATACCGCTATTTACATAAACTACTGCTAATGGATGGAGCAGCACATCATGGATGGAGCAGCACTCTGTGCTCCTGCCATCCTTCTACGAGCTTAACCAAAATTAAAATCACGTAATCCTTCTCTAAGCATTTTCTTCCATTCATTCTAATTCGGCTATAGCTTTTAAATACATTCATATTTCATTGCTAGCTCTGCTATCGACTTAAGCACATAAATGTTGGTGGAGAATATAATGTCTTCGTAGCGAAATGGTGCATCTAAATACCTGTATATATCGTCAAACATGCGTTTCCTTTCTACCACATAACGTGGACATATCATTATTACATGTTTGAAATCCTCCTCCTCATTGCAATCTACGCAAAGAGGAGAGGACCTTTTGTTGATCCTGTGTAGATACGATCCGCACACCGCGTGGTTCGCTCTCAGCCTGCTTATTGTCGTAACAACCCATTTATTAGTGACAGTTCCCTTAAACCATGGTTGTCTAGGTAACTGATCTGCCATAGTTTTATAGAATCTACCTTTATCACCATTATTGTAATCTGTCTGCCATTTTTGTAGTGCTGCTTTTGCAATTATACCCTTGATATCGGTGTGTGGTAATTTATAATTAGCCATTTCCCCACTATTGATGGCTTCCTTTGCAAGTGTATCAACAATTTCATTCTCTTTTATACCACAATGACCCCTTACCCACAAAAAATTAATGCAGACTCCCTTCTCTTTAAAAATGGCAATAGTTTCTACAATCTCTGCGATAATGTGATTGCTATTAGTTGACTTTGTATGTAAAATGCAATTCTCACTTTTTGATCTTAGTGAACTTTGGGAAGAATTCGGCTAGAAACATTTATTAACTCTCTTCTAGCGTGAAGGTAAACGTTTCAGAGAATTATGAGCGTTCGTAATAACAAGGCAGAACGCAATCAACAGGCGGAGACGGGTATGCAGCTCGGCTTCTACAGTCGCTGAACAAAAGGATATTCTATTCCTTAGAGTTCCTTCCTTATTAAAGAAAAAAACACTGGATAAAAAAAATACAGAATATAGTTCTAATAAACGTTTATCAGATAATTATTAAGAATAATGATAATAATTAAAGTAACGTGGGTGGGCTTTGAGTTTTAATTTGTTGAATAAATACTTTTTAAAATAATAACTTATAATTAAGTTTGAAACTTCTAATAAGATTCAGCAGAGCTGGAAACCTTTATAAATATAAAGTACAAGGCAAATTTTGAAGGAGCTTAAATTGAAATTGCGCTTAAGTAGAAATATCGAACATTTGATCCATCATACTTTATTTCCTGTCACTCTAACTGATTTCCTACCGGCTTTCATCTCAAATTCAGACTTCAAATGTTGGTTTTTAGTTTTGTGTAAATTAAATTCTATTTAAAAATTCTAAGGGCCTGCCAATGGCAAGCAAATACATGTATGCTAAAATAAAATTTCAACAAATTATTCATAAATAATTAAACTACTAAAAATAATAAACGCAAACAGAAAACGAATATTTGAACATCTGGATTTAAGCATCCATTTTTAGTAACTGAAAAATAGTTAACTTCCGCTCAAATTCAGTTGAAGCCTGATTTTAGAGACGAATACAATTTAGAGTCTTCAAAAGTGCTCATGTTCAACATATGACCGTCAAGTTTTTTGGCATAATTTGAACTTGAACTATTAAAGCAAGTATATTACAATTTCATATTTGTTAATTGGTAAGTTTTAACTTGCTTAAAGTTCAATTAAGACAGCGTAAAACAAAGAAACAAAAAACCACTCTTAATTATTGGCATTGGGTAAATATCTTCAGTTTTTTAGTAGTTAAAAAGACAATGAAGTAATAAAATGTTATTTGATTTATATTCGAAGAACTACCAGTTATAAATTAATGATTCGGAAAATAAGGTAAACAAGACAATCACGCAAATATTATATTATTAATAATTATCATTATAACTGCCACTTTGTTCAGCATTCTATTACAATAACGTGAAACGTTTTTCATTTGACAAACGAGGGGCTGTAAATACAAATAATGAAGACCAAAGCGATAGATAGATGAAGCAGAGAATATTTTAACTATCGTAGGAATCACCTAGCAATGGATATTAATTGTCCTAAATTCGTGAAAGAAAATTATGTATCCAAAAAAGTGCCCCAATATGCTACCAGTTTTTTCGAAAAGAGACTTGAAGATATTTAAAAGTAAATGAATTGAAGTTCTGCCCGAGGTTATACCCGTGGATTGTTCCTTAATAAGGGAGGTCCACTTAGAAGCTGAAGATGTCAAAAGAAGCTGTGATATCTCGGAAAATTCATTGCATTTATTCGATTGTTTGAAGGGTGATCGAAAAAAACTACTTCTTAAAGAATTCGGTACCCGATTAGTATAAAGTGTTTATTTTAGTTTAAGTCGGTTTAATATTGGAGATTATTGGCTAGCAGAGCTTTTTTACGTACACTGTCGGCCTCCTGGAACTGCACGAGGTCTGTAAATTAAGTAATGGGACTGATTTTTTAAAATTTTTTATTCAAAAATAATTACGATTCTATATTGTCACCTTCAAAATAACTTCCTTCTGAAGCCACACAGCGCTGGAGACGTTTCTTTTACTCCTCATAGCGGTGCTCGAACTCCGATACTGGAATAGCTTTCATCTGGTCGGTTACAGCCGTTTGAATGTTTCCGACTGCCCCAAAATGAGTTCCCTTGAGGTGATTTTTCAACTTCGGGAAGAGAAAAAAAGTCACAAGGACTCAAGTCAGGCGAATAAGGAGGCTGAGGAGCCACAGGAATGTTTTTACTGGCCAAAAACTCTGGTTTATTGAAATTGCTGGGTGACAAGGAGCATTATCGTGATGCAGCACCCACTTGTTCTTGATGTTTGGTCTCACACGAATGAAGCTTTTTTTTTCGAAGTTTTTCAAGAACCTCTCGGTAAAAGTGTTAATTGATCGTTTGACCTTGACATAGAAACTCTTTGTGGACGATTCCGTGGATATCGAAAAAAACAAATCAGCATGCATTTGATCTTCGACTTCGCCATCCTTGTTTTTTGGGGCCTTGGAGAGGTTGAAGGGTGAAACTCCATGCTCTGACCCTCATTTTCCGTAACGTGTCCATTACTGGTGACGGACGAGTCTTGGGCGTTTGAGTACGACCCAGAAACCAAGCGCGAGAGCATGGAGTGGCACACTTCAACCTCTCTAAAACCGACCAACTGAAGGCTATTCCGGTATCGGAGTTCGAGCACTGCTATGAGGAGTGGAAGAAACGTCTCCAGCGCTGTGTGGCTTCAGAAGGAAGTTATTTTGAAGGTGACAATATAGAATAGTAATTCTTTTTGAATGAAATTTTTTTTAAAAAATCAGTCTCATTACTTAATTTACAGACCTCGTAACTTGCTGAAAGAGCCTCCTGGGGATTGGAAATCTGGGATTAGCAGGATTAGTAACCAGGACTAACCACTAAGCTAATCTCTTTCTTATCTATTTATTGCTTATTGTTGTAATAACAAATCTCTAAAGCGCTTAATAAATCACGTATTAAAATCATGGAATAATTATTTTATATTAAACTCCTGCTAAATTAATTGGTTGGAAAAGGAAGCCTTATAGCCGGATATATTAAACGAACACATGCCATTCAAACTGGCTTGTATTCACTTTATACTATTGTGCAAACCTTTTGTATGCAAATTTACATTATATAGCAAGCTATATGCTTAAACCATATTATACTTATTATACTGGGTAGAAGTGGATATGAGAAGTTCCAGGCCTTACAGAGGACTGGAGGAGTGAAGAGAGTTGATTTAATGTAGGTGCTTGTATGGTACGTGAAGTCACATTAAGTCCAAGTATGAAGTACTTAAGGCTGGCTGTGGTTATATAGCCCAGTGTTTGGGGTCAATCTTGGGCTGGAGGGCGGTCGCTAGTGTTCAACACTATTGTTATGGCAGATTGCCTAGAGGGAATACCACCTTCTTCGCTGTGTGTCTCGTATTTAGATCTATCCTTCGTCTGCATACACATTTACAGCGCCAGGAGGGCTGGTCATTATTTCCTATTATCCGAATGTACCATTAGGTTCATTCATTTTGGTCTATCTCTTAGCCGAAACGCTTAAAATATAGTTTATATAAATCGCTTTGGGACTAGCCCACAATTTGCTAAAACTTAGACTTAGGATTAATTAAAAGCAATTATCTTACAGATGAAATAGCTAATCTTTTATTGTCTTCTAAGACTTTTTTTATATTGATCTCTCTCAGTTATATTTTAAAGGCTTTTAAAGTTGCCTCTGATAAGGCATCAGGCAAAATCAATACGTGTATAGAGGCGCTTTTTCTTCTTTCAGTTGATAGCCCCAACAATGCATGGGTTTTTCTATGTCGGCAATACCCCCATCAAGAGGTCTACGATCGCCTAAATTGTCCTCTAGCCTTGTTAGAGTCATGTCTATCAATGAACTTTTTGGCCATCTCCGCCCTGAAATATCCAACTACCTTTGCTACGACTATTTGTGCATTCATACTTCGCTGTTCGCACTAATTCGTGACGTTAAACTTATCGACTTCATTTAAAACAACAGAAGATTGGTCAATACGATAGAACATTTAATCCCTCTCTTTATTTTGGGTTCCTAGACTTATCGTAGAACCCAATATACTCACATGACTATTAAAAAGTAAAAATGTAAAATAATGCCAATTTTTTTTTAGGGTGGACTTAACGCAGAACTGCCTAATTAGATGTCTTGAACTGACTAGCAAACATACTTTACTATAAAGTTCTCAATTAAACATTGAATAAAATCCAAGCTCTAGACTGAGGGAATCGAACTTAGAACCATAATACATGATAGCTTTGCGAGTTTTGTCAATAACCGCTCGGCTACCTTGGCTACCGTATTGTAACTAAACAGTATTTCCTTCTTAGTTTACCATTATTATAATTATTAAGAACTGGCTTACATTAAAAGTCATTCCATATGGATTTGATTATTAAAATTAAAATTATTGACTCAGAAAGTCATTCCATAGTATTTAAATTGCTGTGTAAATAAATCCTATCGCTCAAAACGCTACATCCCCCTGATCAAATGAAAATAATGTTATATTGATTCTGGCGGAGTCCAAATAAAAATGAAAGATTGCATTTAGTAAACTTAGATTGTTTGAAATCAAATATTATGTTGATTTACTAGAATATTTCTAGAATATTCTAGAATATATTAGAATATTGATATTCTAGAATATTTCGTTCCGAAAATATTTCGTTCACAAGTAGACAGAGATGATCGTCTACGAGGTCTGTAAATTAAGTAATGAGCCGTTTGAATGTTTTCGACTGTCCCAAAATGAGTTCCCTTGAGGTGATTTTTCAACTTCGGGAAGAGAAAAAGTGATCGGGGAAGAGTTAAATTTGACTCACACCACCGTTCATCAAATTTGGACCAATGAATTGGGGATGAGAAAAATCTACGCAAAAATGGTTCCAAAAAAAACTTTCTTTTTTGGAGTTTTTGGCCAGTAAAAACATTCCTGTGGCTCCTCAGCCTCCTTATTCGCCTGACTTGAGTCCTTGTAGACTGTCAACCGGCGATCCCGGAACGCACAAGATCCCGGATTCTGTCAACATTTTCATCGGTTCTCTAAAGATGAAGGCCTTCCGCTTTGTGGTTTATCTTCAATCGACTCTCTTCCTTCTGAAAATGCCTTAAACCACCGAAAAACCCTGGGCTCTTGACAAAACACTATCTCCGTAGGCCTGCTGAAGTTTAGCCATGAGTTTCCGTTACACTGTGCCCAAAGTCTGAAGCAAAACAGTCGAAAACATTCAAACCGACCAGCTGAAGGCTATTCCAGTATCGGAGTTCGAGCACTGCTTTGAGGAGTGAAAGAAACGTCTACAGCGCTCTGTGGCTTCAGAAGGAAGTTATTTTGAAGGTGACAATATAGAATTGTAATTCTTTTTGAATGAAAAAAAAAATAAAAAATCAGTCTCATTACTTAATTTACAGACCTCGTACTTCTGAGCGGCTAGTAAAAGTGAAAAAACATGAAACACAATTATATTCCTTAGATAAACAGCATTGTTACCAAAAAATAAAGAAACCATTAGCTAAATGGGGGCAATTAAGTGGTATAATAATGTTGGCTGGCGTGTACAACATAGAAACAAGGGCTACATTTCACTTTTGACAAGGCATGAGACTTCCTTCCCCTCAAATTGTTTTACTGATTACACGGATCTTTGTGTTTTTATTTTCCACTTAATACGCATCACCAAAAAAAAGTAAACAGGCCTATCGGAATGGAATATCATAAAGGCAGCGCGCAATGTTGAAGGCTAAAAAAAATAAATAACCATCTCCCAGGTAATACGTTTCGGCAACGTAACAGTTCGTTGAACAACTTCAACTTAGTGTGGATAACTAACGAGAAATGGGGCTCAGATAAAACAAGAAGCTATTCAATCTCTAAACGAATAAATTTCAGTAAATTTTGAGAAATTTAATATTAATCGAACTAACGGATAAAGAACTGACTGGTTCTGTCTATAACGGCCCCGTTTGTGTCCTGCGATTCTCCTGCGTGCCCTTAACTGTTCAGATATGATACGATAGTTGCACAGTCTGCCTAATTTCAATGCCAGTTAAATAAATAAATGCTCGCTCTTTGATTGAATCTAACACTATATGTGCTTAATATTATTTAAAACAATTATTACATTGTAGAGTGTCTTGTCTAATGGGCTAGGAAAATGCAAAAGTAAAATTAACGTATTTTTGTTCTTGAAAGAATATAAATTTCAATTTAAATTTTTCTAAATTTATTTGAAATAGATCATTTAAATTTTGGTATTTTTTTTAATAAAAATAAAACTTTATTTTATAAATTTGGTTGAGAATGCCTGTTTGGAACCAGCTGGCCGCTCAACGCTATTAATATGATAATATCTTCAGACATTTAATTTGAATAATGTGCCCATTAGCAACACGTCGGACTTGAATTTGTCAATGATATGATTTTTACTCGATTGCATAATTTCTAGCTTAGCTTTGGCGGTCAATTCAAACTTAACAGTTATTTCTATGGATAACCAGAAAGAGAGGTTCTAATTTTAGTATGCTAATTATAGAATATAAAGTGGGTTAAGCAAGGTGGAATTTAGAAAAAGGGAATAGCAGGGTGTAATATTTATCTCCACTGATCTGCCGACTTGCGGTCCATCGCCAAAACAACTTAGTCTTAAATCAAGAATATTTAGTAATCATTTAACCTTTAATTTTGCACAGTGAATTTTAATTACTAATTATTAAATTTGGGGGGGGAAGATTACCCTGCCATGTCACTCCTGCTGATAAATAGAATATTTTAGCCGCGGAATAGTTAAAGTAGATCCAAGGTTTAAATATGTTTCTCTTGTAATGTACGGAATGGAAGCTACAATAATTTAAATTGTTTTCAATTAGTATTTGCCCTAACCCCAGCAAAAGAAACCTTCCCTTTTTTAAAAAAATTATTTGATTATTAAAACAGCAAAATAATTAATGATGGGTGAAACTACCTCCAGCATTAGCTCTTCACATATTAAGTTATCGTAGCTGTAACCAGATGTATTCACTAAAGCAAATCACGAGTCCATTGGCGTTTAAGATATCCAAGAGGATCGTCAGAAATTGTTCGGAAAAAGGAGGCACTAGACTAAAAGTTACTGATGTGCAGATTAAGGTGTTGCGGAATTGTTTATAGCGGATTAAGGTTACATCGGCCAGGAAAGAAATGTTGAGGTTATCATGAATGGTTCGATGGATACATAGAAAGAAGGGTTGACAATAGAACGGTGGGTTTTTGATTGCAAGATTTGTATTATTTGCAGTACCCAATAGTTCGAGGCCGCAACTCTGTATTGCTTAAAGTAAACTCTTGTACAAGAGACGTTTTATTCTCTAGAGATAGTCTGGATCTGTTGTTCTAATAGTCTTTTGAGCTGTATGTATCATGAGTCCATTTCTTGTTGCTTAACTAGAGTATAAGAGGTTCCATATTAGTCTACGAGGGTCGTTTGAAAAGTCCGTGCAAAGTCAGAGAGATAGCACTACTGGCGCGTATCGAGGTTATGTTTAGTTAGTAGCATCTCTTGGAAGAACACACACCAAGTTTCAGCCAGATCGGTCTATTTCTTTGTGTTTGGCATTAGTTTGAATCGAGGGAGTCGAGTGATTTTCAAAAAATGGACGAAAAAGAATTTCGTGTGTTGATTAAACACTTACTTTATGAAAGGTAAAACGCCTGAGGAGACTAAAGAGAAGCTTGATAAACATTATGGTGACTCTGCACCTTCGATTAGAACAGTTTATAAGTGGTTTCAAAATTTTCGGAGTAGCCATATGGGCACAAGTGACGCTGAACGTTCTGGACGCCCTGTTGAGGTTACTACTCCAGAAATCATTGATAAAATCCATGATGTGGTGATGGATGACAGAAGAGTGAAGGTGCGTGAGATTGCTAGTGCTATGGGCATCTCGAATGAACGGCTACATAATATTTTGCATCAACATTTGGACATGACAAAGCTATCCGCAAGATGGGTGCCGCGATTGCTCACGCTTGACCAAAAACGAAATCGTGTGAAGTGTTGCAAGGACGGTTTGCAGCTGTTCTAGAAGAATCCGCAGGACTTTAAGCGTATATTAGTTGAAGTAAACTGTTGTACAAGAGGCGTTTGTTCTTTAGCGATAGTCTGGATCTGTTGTCTAATAGTCTTTGGAGCTGCATCGTGTTTTCATTTCTTGTCGCTTAAGTCGAGTATAAGGGGTTCCATCTAAGTCTTTTATCGATGAACTTTAAAGTAGAAGTATAAAATCTTAAAAACAAAATTTTCCAAATTTGAAAATTGTTTATAGTTTACATTTTTCTTGACATAAATTTAACGATATAAAGGTTTTTGACAAATTGGCTTTTTCTGTTCTTATTCCACTTAAGAGAGTTTCAATTTTCTGTTTCACTCAAAAATAAATACTGTAAAATCGTCTGAAAACAAAAAAAAAGAAGTAATGTGTATTTCTGTTTCGAGATCGATAAGTTCTCGAAAACCTGGCGCTCGATTTCTTAACTCAACCAACAGTTTAGTTCTGCAATATTCCCCCCCAAAAATGGCAACCTAAAATTTTCTTTCAACACCCCCCTACATTCACAAGATCATGTGTGTAAATGAAATAGCCAATTGAGCGGCTTGCAACTAATATTTAGTAAAAATTCCAAGTCTAAACTTCGGTACACATTAAAATTTGTAATCTTTTCAGCAATAAATGGTTAATATAATGACGATTCCCTAAACAGCGCTTGAATGTAGCCATTCACCTTAATCTTAATGCTGAAATTCGGTCATATTTTACCTCTCTAGTGAGATCATAAAATATATAACTGGTAGTTAAGTGGACTGCTAAATAGTAATTTTTATTTCGTACATTTTTATGTAGCTAATATAATTTTTAAAAATAATCAGTATTACAAATGCATAAAACCTAAGAAAAATACACAATATCGACATCTTTATTATTAATAGTTGGTTATCAGTTATATACTTTTTAATTTAAATATGATGAGCTTATCCTAAAAATTATTATATAATGTTACATTGGTGAAAGGTGATTGGTTAAGATAGTACATAACTGCTGTAGAGTTATCCCCTGATACTGTAGTGACGCCGGTATTGCACGTCAGACATGCAGACTTGCATAACCAACTTTAGTTTTTTTTTAATGATTTTCTTAGGTATTAATTACATTATAGCTAATTATTGTAGCTAAATCAAAGAAGCTTTTAAAGGTGATTCTATTAAAAAAAACTAAATGGTCTATTGTTGCAACTGCGGTTTCAATTTTTGTGGTCGGAAAAGCTGGATTCCACGGATTGAACCTTCCAGTTCAATAGCTAATGTTCAAATTGGTTTTAGTTGTTTTTAATGTAGCGGTAGTTTTTTACGGGTATTTCAAGTAACAATGAAAGAAGATTAAATTGTTTATTGTGTTCTTGTCTCTTCAGTTGTGCACGCGGCATTTGTCAATGAATCCTGTACTGGACACGCGGCCGGAAACCATTCAGTTACGATGAAAATAATGCAGGCCGTCTTAGAGTAATATTTATGAATTTTTATCAATAATTTTGTATTCACCATTTTTTGAACTAGCAAGAGCACCCTGGATTTGAAGATAATTTTCATTCTACTGAGATACTGAGGCGTTGAATATCATGGTTTTTCATAAAAAGTCAACTATTATTCAATAGTTTCATTCGATTTTCATGACATAAAATGATAAAAAAAAATTTCAAAATTTCCCTGATAGCCAATCTAGATAGAATATTATTACCTTTTGATTTCTCTCTGGCGAAGAGAGATACACGCCAGAGTTATTTTGAATTGCTAAGCTAGATAAATTCTCAACTTAACTATTTATTCGATGTGAACCCAATTACATTCACGTTGATTTTAGCGTAATTGAAGAATATATAAATATTTGAAATTAATTCTAAAATTAGTTAAATATTTATAATAAATTTTAGTTTTCTTACAATTCTGCCTAATACTGGCCAAAAAATTAGACGTAGAAAATATATTAGGCAGAACAATAGGAGCAAAAAAAAAAACAGAAACAATAGGCCTACACGTGCGGAACTAATTACAGTGGTTTATTCCGCTAAAAATAAACATCAAAACAATGGTCTTTCTACCAGTCATCCAGTTCTTGATCGATGGAAAGATCTTATGTCTTCTGTGGCGACAACTGGAAACAATAATGTCTCTAAAGATGGAGTAGGGAATGACAGAAAACTGAGTTATCTTCTTTTAATGTCTGGTAGATATCTTCATATTTTAGGAGATAAGAAGAAATTTGAATGGGACATTGATCTGGCTTGAAGAATGTATTTGATTGCAGCTGAATTGATTTATAAAAATTCTAGATCCTTAATTAACAATCCTTGGAATGGAGTATCTCAAGAATGGAAAAAAAAAGAATTGCAGTATCTCAAACTAAATTTGGTTTCGTTATAACTATTCGCATTTAAGGTTTGAGATAGGAATAACCACCGGAAAGTGGTTTGTTTACGCAATTTTGGTGGGTGTTAGTTAGAAAAGGCTCTAATTATTCTTTAAATTTTGCCAACTAAAAACGTAAAACAAAAATTAAGTTCAAAGTAGAGAATGTTGCATGTTCGTTATTTACGCAGTTAATATTAATTGGGTTCAGGCGGTTAGAGGCGAGACCTGCAAAGCTAATATGCATTATGGTACTGGGTTCGATTCCCGGTCTTAGGCCTTGGATTTTATTTAATGGTTAATAAAAAGAAATTTACAGTAAAGTACGTTTGCTAGTGCCTCCGTCCACGACACCTAATTGGTAGTTGGAAGTTAAGCCCCGCCTGAAAAAATAGGCGATTACTTTACTTTACTATTAATTGGGTTCAGCAATAAATGATTTCATCATGTCAGTTTACCGCGGTTAAGAATACTCGTACATTCTGTGATTGAACTTCTGTTCTGAACTCATATCTTAAGATTGTGGCAGTAGTTGTATTGATGATTAAGGTCTTAAGGTAAGCCCATAATCACTCTGCAACGCTCTGTTTTTGCGTAATTCTAAAAATCGTTTCGATTAGAATAAAGTTGTAACAGAGCAGAGACAAAACGAGATGTTCATGGTTGTCTGGAGAACAGAATGAGCGGCTGTTGCAGAAGAGAACACATTTAAACCACCTTTTAGTGGCTATATCGAAAATTAATTGAGAGCAGGACAAAATCAACGTCCAAAACCTGCCCACTCAATCGGACGTTTTATTTTAAAACAATTAAGTAATTAAACTATTTAAAAGTAAGAAATGCTTTAAAAAATTGTTAATTTTAACAATAATTACTCTTGAACACTAATTGTTAGCACTAATTTGTTTGGCGATGTTTCCAAATTTGCACCTGATATTTCCAAAACATTCTCTCGATTAAAAAACCAAAATTATTCATAACTAAATTAAGAAATTATACGCAAATTTTTTTTTTTCAAAGAAGTTTTATGGCTAGAGAAGTATTTTTCTTTAAAAATCATTTATTTTTGTAATCTGCGTCATAATTTTGCATTGTTGATGATACTTAATTATATTTAATGAATGAACGCATTATTACTATCATTATTCTCGTTAATATTAATACTAGAAGTTATACTAGAGCCCTAAAAGAAAAAATATGCTTTTGAATTATTATGAACGCCCATTAAGTACGAAAATTACAGCTTTTTATGCAGATTTTTAAATAAATAAAAATCTAAATAATACACCAGAAACCTCTCAGAAACTTTGTTTTCATTTAGACAAATTTAATTTAAATAATTGAATGGAGCTATTAGAATGATATACCTAAAACTATTTAAATTAATTTCACTAATAATTTCAAATAATGTATGTAAAAGACTAATTATTAAGACTACTAAGAGTAAAGTTCGAATTTAAGAAACTCATTGTCTCGAACAAAGGAAGCAATGAAATATAATTAACTAAATAATATTATAAATATCTCCTTAACAAAAACTAACAGTTTAAGAAGTTAAGTATAAGGGTTTGATTAAACGCCAAAAGGTAGACAAATCAGCGAGTACCCAACATTTCATTTATATTTCAGATCTTAATTTCAGACATTTAGAAACGTACGAAAAAGCTTATGTGTTCTCTTCAAATTTTATGACAACATCATTTATGTAATTTTACTGCATTAAATTTTCATTAATATTCTTCAGAATTTATTAGATGACAGACATTTATGATGGCCATTGTCATCTACATAATATTTGATAAATGAATTCTAGCACCCATTTAACTTGGATTGATTGTAATAGGAAATAATAAAAAATTACACTCTGCAATTTCTACTCTATGGACATAACTAAACCAAGAATGACGATGTTAGCTATTTATGTCACAATGTCATTAACTAACGACGACAACACAAGCATCTACTAATCTTGTAACACACTGGTTCAAAAAAAATTAATAAATAAAACCTATCGAAAACGTAGGCAAAAACCTTGCCTCTAAGAAGGTTACGGATTGAAGATCTAAGATCCCTTATAAACCTACCGAGGAATCCCTTAGAATTCGAAAAACCATACAGGAAACCAAAAAGAAAGGTAATTTGGAACTTAAAGTAGATTAAAAAGAAATCATTAAAGAATACAACAATAAGGATTAGAAATCAATTCTGTAAAACTATTTTGGGAAAAAAAGATTGCTAATTTTCAACTTATATTCTAATTAAGAGAATCAATTAAAGAAGTTAACTGCACTGAACTAGTCAAGATGTATCGTTAATATTAATGTAAAAATTAAACTATAACATGCTATTTTCATGCAGAAATAATAAAAATATAATTGAAATTTAGAATAAGTAATTGATAATAAAGTCTTACCTTGTTTAAAAGAATATCCAAATTCATCAGCATCTCAATAGATCACCAGTCCAATAGCACTTGACACTAGTTAAAATAATTCACAATACTATTCGCACTAAAACTGTATATCACGCACTAAGTATAACTTAAACACAATTTATAAAGTAGAACTTCACTTTAACACGCACTGATATTCACTTAAAAATTCACGTTAATAAAGAGTCACGAGTAACGAGCTAAAGATGGCTGCCGGTAACTGGCCAGGCAGATCAGCTGGTAAATTAAGGTTTTCTCAGCTGAGTGACAATTTTTTTTTTTTTAAATTTTTATTCATTCATAATCTAAAAAATCTTTTTAAATCTTTTCTTTTTAATCTAGTAAAAGTTCGAACATACTTTTCCAAATGGTTTTTTGAATTAGACTTCTATTCATTGTTAATGTTTTCTTTGATCTTTTCTTTTTAATCGACCAAGATTCAAAACACTTATTATTGATCGTAAACAAAAAGTCAAAAATCTGCATGATTAGTGAAATTTCTAATTTGAATTTCCAGCGATTTTTCGTATTATATTTAGCATGAATACTCAAGTAAGGCTTTGTCTAATTTGAGAAAATAAATCACCTTTTCTTGATTACATGAAAGTATGGCTCCGTTTTTGGTGAGTAGATTTAAAAACATATGTTTTCTTAGTGAAATCACAAAATTGAAATCTTGGAAGGAAACCAAAAAGGAGAACAACATCTAAAAAGAACAAAAAATAACACAATCTTTCATTTTTAGTGAGATATTTATGGTTAGGTTGAACTCAATCTAATAGCACTTTTGAAAGAGATTACTTCGATCTCCTGCAGAGTGATCGATAGTATCTTGTGTTCTCGATATCACTCTCATGAATGTTAATAACATTTTGCGACCTTTAATTTTATATTTAAAAAAATAATAATAATTTTTCCATTTATTAAAAAATAGAATAAACAATATTAAAATCTGCAGTCTAATCACAAAATAATTTAAAGACAATAGAAGTATCAAATTATTTTATTAGAACCTACTTTACAATTAGGTCTTAAGTTATTTATTAAATGCATAAATCAACGTTTACTCTAACGATCCGAGAAATTGCAGCTGGTAATTGCATATATATACGCTGTTTGTAAGTGCTTAATTGAACATGCTATAAACGCTAGTTGTGATTGTACAAACGATCGCCATCTCAAATTAACACTTAACTTTATTTACATCACAAATTATCACTTAAATCAACCCTTATACAACTGTCCTACCGGACAGTTTTAATAAGGGGATATTCACGGTTTAAAAACTGAATTTTGGAAATTTTAAACGGAATGGTTCACTTTTTCGTTATCTAGTGAATGAAAAGAATCAGTTTTTTTAAGAAAATGGTTAGCCCAACAACTTCTCCTACTGATGGTTACTATTTAGGATTATAACTAACGAGAAGTCGGTCAAAATAAAAAAAAGCACCAACCATTACACCTACGTTTCGACAAATTTATTGTCTTCTTCAGGGCCTGGATATTACAAATAAATAATACAACAATTAGACCGTTGAAACATAGTAATGAAAATACTTAACATCTTATTTAAAAAAACTATAAGAAATGATATCAATTAATAATTCGTTAGAACTTAGGTAGTTATGTGACTTGGTTGAGTTACAGGTAAAACTGGGAACCATAGACTGGAGAACCAGATATAGATATATCCAAATGTAACAAGACTTAAGTGGGGAATTTAGGTAATTGTTGTGTTATTTGTTTGTAATAATCCAGGTCTTTAAGGAAGACAATAAATTTGTCGAAACGTTGGTTTAAATACGGAGTTTGTTTATTCTATTTTATTTTTGATCGAATCCTCGCTAGTTATAATCCTAAATATATTAAGTTTACTGTCACTGAAAGCTGATATAAATTCACTGATGGTTAGTTTATACTCTCCGGAAAGAAATCACCTATTGTTATTCTCTTGAAGTTTTAAGAACTGTAAAGAGATTGGATCATTGGACCACACTAATTTGACTTATTGAAGGTTTTGAAACAGTACTTAACCAGTTAAGCGCGTTTGACGTGTATACACGTCAAACCAAATCTCTATTATGGTGCGTTCGACGTGTATATAATATAAAATTGCCATTAACTATAAAAACTCGAAATTTTAATAAAATACAATAAGAATATTATTTGGTGGGATGTTTCCTTTATCTTACCCAATAGAACTGCCAAGTATTTTATACGGAGGGGGTGGAGGGAATCATTTGAATGATAAGTGGTTGGTACATGTTTGGTCTCCGCATTAGAGATTGGGAATTAGGCACACAAACAGAAGCTCTCAACCCTTGTGTAAGTCGTTTTTACCTAAGATAGAGATTCAGACCTCAGTACGAGCATAATTTCATTTCGTACAGAATTCAAAGCTCTTTTCTTCCTTGTAAAAGCTCTTGGGTATCAAGTTAACTAGGCTATGCATACGTAAAGCGGTGCAAGATTTTGAATGAGCATAGGATGCTCTACGTATAATCTCAAGCCCCAGAGATTGCAAAAAAAGTCGCTTGCAGTTAATAAACTACTGTAAACTTTTGGTTGTTTTGCTCTGCGTTCGACGTGTATACACGTCATTGTCTGATTTTAATTTCGCACTCTGTGGGGAGGTTTTAAAAATTAAATTCCACGCTTAACTAGTTAAAGATATTGCAGGAAATTTTATGCTCTGAAGTAGTTAAAACAGAACGAGGCTTTAAATTCTGAATCAAAATTCTTTTTATTCCGCAATTTGATTCTTGAGATATAATTAACATAAAAAAAATAAGATTAAACTATGACCTATAATAGTTAATCAGCTGCTAGAGATCATGTTGTCAGACTATAAAGCTGATGCAATAGCGCTATTTTGCTATTAGATGAGTTTTACAATCGCATTGCAAAGTCTAGTTACTTTGAATGACATTAATTACTGCCAAAGTTATACTGACTAGCCGACTTACAATCGTCAGTTTATAACTTCCAACAGGTCTTTTTTTTAAGCTCTTTGTTTAAAATAATCTCCTACTATTAATAGACGTGAACATTGACTTCCTTTTGTTAATTTTCTTGCAAATGGCAAATGTGCACTTCACTTGTCAACTGATACAAAGAGGCCTTCTTCGAGAACTGGACTTATTACTGGGCTAGAAACTGCCAATGAATGATTCTGCCATGACTTGAGAAAGAAGCGAACTAATTATATTGACAATAACCTTCGCTAAAAATGGAACAATAAGTTCTCAAATTTAATTGACTAACCTTGAACTTTCTAGGCGAAAAAATAATCTGATGTGCAACTCGCACGACTTCCTTCAAATTCCTAACATTTGAGCTACATTAAATTCTTGCTAACACTATACAATACAAATACAATAAATTTCAATCTAGTTTCTGAAGCTTTTTCAACTTCCTCACAAGCAATGAACAAGCCAATTAATTAATCATGAAAGCTCCTCCCCTATCCCTACAACGCTCCATGCGAATTTACCATTGTTCGAAACAGTGCTGGAAGTCTTTTTCTGTCAGCTCCTGCATGACGCGTACCGCTTTTTCTTTCACAGCTTCAACGGACTGAAATCGTGTTCCTTTTAATGCAGATTTGACTTTGGGGAACAGATAAAAGTCACATGGGGCCAGGTCAGGCGAATAAGGCGGATGGCCTAAAACTGGGAT
Source organism: Rhodnius prolixus (assembly GCF_049639745.1). Lineage (NCBI taxonomy): Eukaryota > Metazoa > Arthropoda > Insecta > Hemiptera > Reduviidae > Rhodnius > Rhodnius prolixus. The sequence goes on along the minus strand of NW_027411604.1, from coordinate 14,503,011 downwards.
GTTGTGCTTGGCTAGAAACGTATTGACAGACAATGCAGTGTGAGTGACTTGATGGAGAACCCATGACTTGTTCTTCCACAAATCGGGTCGTTTTTTTTCCTTACTCTTTTACGGAGTTGAGCAAGCACCTCACGGTAATAATTTTGATTAATTATAATCGATATTTTCATCCGTCTTGGACGTGGAAGGGCGACCCGGGTGGTCATCGTTTCCGAAGTCTTCTCGGCCATCTTGGAAACGCTTGAACCACTCAAAAACTCGCGCATGTGATGAAACATTCATAGCCATAAACTTCTTTTAATAAAAGATAAGTTTCAGTAGCGGTTTTACCGAGTTTCTTGGGAAATTTCACGACAATTCGTTGCTCTACTACATGTGTAGTATCATGTTTTCGGCAAAACGAAACTAACACCTCTTACACAAACGACGGTTCCGGTCAGACAGATTTCTCTACAAACACGTGAGACGCTGCAATCGAAAGAGAAGGCTTTACGCTGCACAGCTGTCGGTAGTTAGGATTTGGCGTATGCATAGTTCTTCTGTAGCAGCATCAATCTCGTTATTTAATAACCACTCCTCATAGTTCTATTTTATTTCAATTGTTAATTTTTAAAGTTCTAGTTTGGTACATTTTGGGATGCGTTTTGTGTTCGGTTACATCAATAGTTTCCACTATTGAAACCAGATTGTTTGTCCAATGATTATTGCCTCGAGAGAAAGAAAACGATTGTCCTGAAAGTAGGACCTTATTGCCTGTACTTGGAGTATAGGTTTTTTCCAAAGTGTGAATATTGAATAGAATTGGTCCTAAGAACTCTGAACCTTGAGGAACTACAGCTCTGAGAATTGTGATTACTCTTACCTCAAAATGTTATGCTATTTAAAAATCTGAAGTCTATTCAGAATAGAGTGTATTCTGTAGATAGAGGAAAATATAGCTGTGGTTTGAGCTAGTACATCTCAGAGCCTGTTCAGCAGGTCAAAAGAGATGGATAACAGGTCTTTTGGAAACCGTTTGCGAGGTAACAAGTAAGAACAGAATTCCTCAGAGTGAATGATGGTTCAATTTCTTATTTGCAGAAGACTAAGCCGGTGAAGCTGTCTTAAGAGTTGAAAACTTTTTAAAATTAAAGCAAAACAAATAATTTGACACCATTAGTTTTATCAGTTCCTCTTTAACACTCTGTCTGGCGTTTGTTTATAATAACTCAATCAAAAATACCCCCAAAAAACCCTCAAGTTAATTGATGTTCGGTACAACCTCATTTCGCCGTACTTTGATCTTCATGTGATTAATAATATTTTCAACATCAGAAGATTAATGATTGCGTAGTCAAAAGCGAAACAAAAAATTAGAAAGATAAATATCTTACCAATTTATACCCATTATTTGCATAAATAACTTATTTTTTTTATAAACCTAAATTATTTATGCTAATTACTGACCGCAAACAAGTTTTTGGACATGGCTAACTTATTGGAAATTCAACTATATCGAAGTTAGACCCACTGGGAGTTATAGAGTATGATGAGAGCAGAGCTATTTAGACATCACAGAAAACAGGTAATACACGGCCGGGGATGGTGATCATTCAAAACGTTGAAACTCAAATATATTCGTTGAGCGATTACGAAGTTAGTCCGGCTTAAAACGGATTAAATGTAAATTACTAACAAAGGTAATTAGGATAGAGATTAGCATAGTGGTTAGCGAATACTGGATCGTGGGTTCGAATTCGAGTTGCTGGCCTCTTAGATTTTCTCTTTCAATGAGCTTTTTACAGCTCACTGTTCGTTGATGGTATCAAAGTATCTAAAAACTCTGGATTCTTTCATAAATTTAAATATCTCACCAACTTAAAATAAGAAAACAAAAACAGATATCAGTCTTAATAAGTCAAAACAACCATTCATTATTAAATATTAACTCTCAAAATTGCTCAATTTGTGATCAATACAGGGTGTATACGGAGGAGTGGTCGAAACTTCGGGAGGTGATTCAGCTGCTCAAATGCAACAAAAAATATTCTCTTCACTTTGGCCCGATTCTCAATAGTGTCCAAGAGATTTGCATTTTTAACTTTTCCGTCGATATTCGCGTTTTTCGCCATAAAAACGGCTGTAACTTTTCTATCCTTTATCCTACAACAAATCTGCTTATTTCAAACGAAAGAGCATTCAATTTTCTATAAAATTGCTTGGTACAGAGCTCCAAAACGTTTCTTATAACAATGAAATTTTTACTTTAATGTCTAAAAAAATTTGTTCTCGATGATTTTTGTAAAAATTTTCAACTGCATTTTTTCAATGATTAATGAATCAAGGAGTCACATAATTTCAGAAAAAGTTGCACATTTATTGAGCTTCAAGACTTATTTTGGTTTTTAATAAAACCCTACCCCGAACAGAGGGGTGTAAATGCAGAAAACTGGGATTTTGCGTAACCAACTTTTCGATACTAATTTACTCAAATGTCAATTTTTGGAGAAGGAACAAAAAGAAAAGTAACCAGTTTAGTTTTTAACAATTATTATTTAATAAAACGGAAGTAAAAAATAAAGTTTTTTAATAATAAATAATTTTTAAAAAGATAATTAAAACAAGATAAAGCCAAAATTGGGGAGGAAATTGAGGAAACTTCCACAAAATTTTCACAAAATAAATAGATAGCTTTTTTCAGTTAGTAGCCTAAACAAAAATCTTTATTTATCTTCTTCTTTTACCTAATGTTTCTAACCTATAGAAAAAATGTGATAAGTGGTTGAACAGAACAAAATTATTCAAAAGAAATAAAATTTAAAAAAAAAGATACAATTACTAGCAGGAAGGTGGGTTCGTATGAATATTGGCTCCAATCTTTCTAGTTTATCATTGGAATTGCGTTTTAAACGCGCGAACACACATATATAGAGAGAAAAAACACAAGAACAAGAGAGGGGGCAGGAATTGGTAAAGAACACTTATGGAAGCGATACGCATCATTGGACAACCCTAAGGCTATGGAATGTTAGAGGTTAAAGTATAGGAAATGCTAATGAGATAGTCTCATAACTTTTCTGTAGAACAGGGCTATAGAGGTTGCTTTCGTCCAGGTACAGAGCCAGCCTCTCTGGCCACTAGATAGGATTAACTGTACTGCGAGCAGAGACAGTGCCCTCTAGATCCAACAGGACTGATTCTATATTTTGTAAAGTGGGCCATTCTACTATCTTCTACCTCACCTAATTGAATTCCTCAATGATAGAATTATAAATTACCGAATAAAAACTACCTGTGATTGTAATTCTTTCTTTTATTTTCAGACGGTTGTCTTGCCTTTAATATATACGAGGACCTTTTGGATCTATCTTCCCTCCGGGCAACATTTTGTTTTATCTTTTCACACTTCAAAATGTTGAAGTAAATCAGTGCGAACTATTCGTCTTATTTTTCTCGGGCATTATTATTTATTATTTAATGACTTATATTTTTTTCATTTTTACCTAATTGATTAGGATTCCTCTGAAAATTTAATAAGATAATCTCATTTATGTGTCTCACCGTTTATCATCATTGTCTTTCATTCAGTCATCAGTTCTCACTCATTCTTCTAAATTCCGTCTCAATATCTGTGTGCTGCGTACAATCTCTTAATCTTCCAATTATCCCAGATCTTCCACATCTTGTATTCCACTTAAAGGACTAAATATCTTTACCAGAATTTTCTACTCCAAAACTCCTAGCATATCACAGTCACTTAGGTCAGGATTCGCTTGCGTATAATATTGTTTTGGCCCAATAACTATCTGGTAAATTTGGAGCTTAAGGGTTGGAGATATACGAGGTGTGGCTATTAAATAACTAGACTGATGCTGCTACAGAAGAACTATGCATGCTCCAAATCCTAACTACCGACAGCTGGGCAGCGTAAAGCCTTCTCTTTCGATTGCAGCGTCTCACGTGTTTGTAGAGAAATCTGTCTGACTGGAACCGTCGTTTGTGTAAGAGGTGTTAGTTTCGTTTTGCCGAAAACATGATTACTACACATGTAGTAGAGCAACGAATTGTCGTGAAATTTCACATGAAACTTAGTAAAACCGCTACTGAAACTTGATCTTTTATTAAAAGAAGTTTATGGCGATGAATTTTAATCACGTGTGCAAGTTTTTGAGTGGTTCAAGCGTTTCCAAGATGGCCGAGAAGACGTCGGAGATGATGACCACCCGGGTCGCCCTTCCACGTCCAAAACTGATGAAAATATCGATTATAATTAATCAACGTTACTACTAGCTCAACTCCGGGAAAGAGTAAGGAAAAAACGACCCAATTTGTGTGAAGAACAAGTCATGGATTCTCCATCAAGACAACGCGCCAGCTCACACTGCATTGTCTGTCAAGACGTTTCTAGCCAAGTGCAACATCCCAGTTTTAGGCCATCCGCCTTATTCGCCTGACCTGCCCCATGTGACTTTAGATCTGTTCCCCAAAGTCAAATCTTCATTAAATGGAACACGGATTTCAGTCCGTTGAAGCTGTGAAAGAAAAAGCGGCACGCGTCATGCAGGAGCTGACAGAATAAGACTTCCAACACTGTTTCGAACAATGGTAAATTCGCATTCTAGGGATAGGGGGGGACAAATATTGGACAAAAAAGAAAGGCCCCATTTACACAGAAAGTTTTATTAGAATCTCTACCTTTAGAGATAAGGTATATTCTAATAATAAGTTAGATGTGTACAACTTAAAATACGAACATTTATTGAGCGAATTAAGTGTTAACACTTCCTTCGACTTGATAAAGGTACCGGAAAAGATGAGAACCGCGGCCTTCGAAGATTACATTTCTTCCCATTATCCGGGCTCATATCGGTTATTTACAGATGGGTCCAAAATCAATAATAAAGTCGGAAGTGCTGTGTATGATCTATTTTACGATAATTAAATTAGAAGATGAGGCGTCCATCTATACAGCGGAGCTAATTGCTATTTTAACGGCTTTAAAATATATTTATTCGTTGTCGGAGAAAAAATATACCATTATTAGTGACAGCCAGAGTGCGTTGTGTAAATTATCACATATACACAACCAGTCTGCAGGAATGAATCACATTATCGCAGAGATTGTAGAAACTATTGCCATTTTTAAAGAGAAGGGAGTCTGCATTAATTTCTTGTGGGTAAGGGGTCATTGTGGTATAAAAGAGAATGAAATTGTTGATACACTTGCAAAGGAAGCCACCAATAGTGGGGAAATGGCTAATTATAAATTACCACACACCGATATCAAGGGTATAATTGCAAAAGCAGCACTACAAAAATGGCAAGACAGATTACAATAATGGTGATAAAGGTAGATTCTATAAAACTATGGTAGGATCAGTTACCTAGACAACCATGGTTTAAGGGAACTGTCACTAATAAATGGGTTGTTACGACAATAAGCAGGCTGAGAGCGAACCACGCGGTGTGTGGATCGTATCTTCACAGGATCAACAATAAGGTCCTCTCTCCTCTTTGCGTAGATTGCAATGAGGAGGAGGATTTCAAACATGTAATAATGATATGTCCACGTTATGTGGTAGAAAGGAAACGAATGTTTGACGACTTATACAGGTATTTAGATGCACCATTTCGCTACGAAGACATAATATTCTCCACCAACATCTATGTGCTTAAATCTTAACCAGAGCTAGCAATGAAATATGAATGTATTTAAAAGCTATAGCCGAATTAGAATGAATGGAAGAAAACTCCATAATTCTCTCTTTTTCAGGGCAGTTTCTCTTCTCCAGCTGAGCCTGTCAAAAAGACCTCTTACATCAGATTCACTGATTAAATTTAATTTAAAACATGTGTGTATAAATTATTTATAGTAGTCTAAATTTTATTTATTTCATCGAGAGATTAAAACCACTCCAGGAAGCAAAAATCTGACATCAAGACCAACAGTAGCCGTAACTTGATCGGTTATGTTTGTTCATCTATCTCTCTTTCTATCTCTATTTAGAAACAGTAATAATGTTAATAATAAAATATTGCAAACGCGGAAAAGATTCAATCACGATATATAAAGTGTAGGCCTAACTGCATAGGCAATAAGAAAGAGAAAGTGCATCCAACAAAGTGCCTACATGTCGGTGCAACATAATTATAGCATCTTCATTTTTAATGTACGTCATCAATGTGCTAGCTACATATAAACAAATATAATTGTAAATATCTTCTGATAGAATCATAACCTATTAGAAATGTGAATGCATTAAACATGCAAATCAAATGTGCAGTCTAATTTACATATTAGAAAATATTGCCTAGATTGTATGATTATATATATATATATGTATATATGTATATACTTTTCTCTTTTATTTTGGATTCAAATAGATATTGTTTGAGATAATATTTAATTTCTTTTTTTACGATCAGTAGAAATAATTCTAAAAGTTTTCGCCCTGGACGCGTTTCAAGAGAAAAATGGATTTCATTAAACTGAAAGGATCCAGAATTCCAGTTTATAGAAAAACCATTTGGAATCAATTTACGTTTTTTCTCTGGAAATCCATCGTCTGCATTTCTCTCAACTTCATTAATAAGTTATATTTGGGGCAAACTTTCAATATTTCTCTGCAGTGAGATATCAAAATTAGAAATCTGCAAAAATATTTTCTCTTACAAAGTTTAAGAGAAAGTTTCAAAAAAAAAAATGGACTTAAATTAATTAGAATAAATACTAAGTGTTCGAATTAATGTTATTTTATTCGCATAAATTATTGGATTATGACAAGAAGTTGTTGAAGTGCAAAGAACAAGATAGTGGCATAATGTTCTCTTTGCTTTCCTATTTCTTGATATAATATATATATATATATCTCTTCTTGGATTCATTATTCTTTAAGAGAAAGCTACACTATAAATAGAGAATAATTAAAATCATAAAAATAGAGTGGGTGGATAGGCCAGATGGAATTGAGCCATTAAATATAGAGATGATTTATTTTTATAAATTATGTTAAGCAATATTTTCTTTATTACAAGAAAATTACTGCTAGATTTCCCTAGCTAGTTAATTACATACTAGATAATAAAATAAGTTAAAGATGCCCTCTTTTTTTTAATGTATAGCATTAAATAGACTAAACGTCCACCAAAACTATACCAAATTAAAACTCGTGACTTCTATCAATTCGTGACCCTAACTCGTATCTAGTGTGGGCTGCAAATATTATTATATATATATATATATATATATATATATATAACGGCCGAACGCATTACTAGGCGTGCGCAGATATTAAATATATATATATAGTAAAGATGGCGTGCAGTAAAAACTGCGTCCTACAGTGTTTGTGTATATATATATGTATATACCACCTTCATTTTAATGTATTCATTGTTGTTGGAGGATAGTTACATCTGTTTAGCATACAATCATAGCAGACCTTTAACACCCCCGCGATTAGCTTGCAGGCATAACTATGGTCAGAGAAGTGTGCACTCTTTGAGTGTGCAGCTTTACCCGACATCTGTCCGCCTCCGACAGGTAATGGATCGGAATTGTAGCGCTAGCAGAATGGAAAAACAAATATACCGCCTCATTCTTTTATCATCTGAAGATTGAAACGAACAACAATGCAAGAACAATGTTTCATCTCTCTTGTTCCTAAAAATGCATTTAAATCGATAGGTCTTAAAATGCAGTTTGGTTTTATAACCAAAATGAAAGTTAATACTTTGACGGGGAGATATCGATTTCTGGCTAATCGTGGTGCCCTGCGGACAACTGCTCTTAGGAGCAGTCCAACTGAGAAGGTATCATAGCAAAGATATTGAGGAAATACTCAGCTTAGCACCTTTCCATCTTGCTGAGATTTGGCCACAGGGAATCTTCAAGGCCATCTGAAGAACATCTTCATCCCGCTCCTCTATTCTTTTGAAGCAGAATCCAAGGCATCGAGGACTCTTGCAGAAGGATGAATGGCATAGAGATGACTATATTAAAACAAGAGTCTTCGAGGAAACGTACGCTTTCTTGTAAGTAGCCTTTCGTAGTAAACCCGGGCTTGGATAAACCATTGTCCTCCCAAGAAAGCCTTCTTAAATGTTAGTGGTGGAGATGAATGTACTCTTTTTTAAAAGGGCTAGGCTTTAGGAAATAGTCATCTAAATGAAACAGCAAATCTGAGTGGTTATTAGGTGAGATGGGAAACGTTGTTTCTGGGAGAATTAGGAGTCTGTCGCCAATATGTCTATAGCACGATCTCAGCGTTTTCTCTAGATGTCCTGGGCGGTTAACAAGGTAGCAAGGGTGTACATCCTAAACATTCCCAACCTTATATTTTAGGACAAACTTTAAAATTTCTGGCAAGATTAAAGCTGATATTTACTCGCCTATCTTCTCCTACTTTAGTTTCCCTTAGATCTTGGGAAGCCATCTTTAGGTTATCTTAGAAGCATTGTCTGCGTGCAGGGGAGAAGTCCCTTTCTGAAGAGCTTGAATAATTACTTACTGGTAGTTGTATGCAGATAGATTTCATCACGGGTATTGCCTCTTAAGATTTTGGAAAAAGTTACTATTAGAACAGAATAATGTCTGCAAATTCTGTAGGACAGAATTAGTCCAACTTTTAACAGACTGTGAAGCCATTTTTAAAATAAGTTTTAGACTCCTGGAATGTTACTAGATGCTGGAGGACTTTTGTACTGAAGATGGTGCTTTAGGCCTTCAGCCGAACTCCTTGCTCATTGTATCTTCAACAAAGCTTTAATTGCTTTTCCAATCTCTTCTTGATAACCGCCCTGAATATTGTCCTTATCGTATAAGTTACTAATTACCTAATAATTGTTTCTCATCTTGTACTTCTTCAATCAATTTATAAAGCTGAGGACTGACCTATTTGTGGCTAAAAAACTACACTTTCTTTCATTCAAAAAGAATTCTATTTTACTTTGCTCTAAACATCAGTTAATGTCCAACAACAAATAATACTAATAATTTATAGTCCGCTTTACCATTAGTTCAAATTAGGATTGAATTAAAGATATAAAGATGGCATTAAGATCAAATTGCTTCGTGTATTTTTAAGGAATATAATCAATTAAAAAAGTAATAAAAATTTAATTTAAACGTTAATTGTGCAGAAAATCAATTTCTAAATAGAATAAATCAAACAAGAAAAATTAAATACTGTATATCTTTCATTTCTTTATATAATTAAAGAAAAAAAAAATTAAACAATTTTTTGTTTTTTGAAATATAAATAAATATAAGATTTAATGTAAATTATTTAAATGGAAATATTTGAAACATTAATAACAAGATTTCTTATTAAAAATGTATATTGAATTCTTGTACGAGTGGGGAGAGCCGAGCCAACCAACATTGCAGAAGGTGCGAGTTAATACGGATCGTGGCCACTTGAAATTACCCTGGAGAACCGCGTTGCTTTCACTAATTAAGCAGAAGATGAAGTTGCTGGAAGTTAAGCTTTCAGATGTATTTAATTATTGGCCACAGATGAAGTAAAGTTTGTAATTAACTTTTTTGTTAAAATAATCTGTTTAAACTCAGATTAAATACGTGTACTTTCATATTTTCTCTTACTTCTCTTTAGTGATAGAGAGAGAGAGAGAGAGAGAAAAGGATTGGAAAAAGTCCTGAATTTGAGAAACTATCGGAAACCGGATACGTTCAGTGATACCAACTTCAATACTAAATATTTGGAACAAAGTAATAAGAAATCTGTCTTCTCTGCTTAACCTAAAAAAAATTAATCGATCTTTACTTAGCAAAGTATCTGGCCATTTCCTTTTAAGTCAAACTAAAAAAAAAAAAAAATCTTCCCATTCTGCGACCGTTAAATAATTTGGCAATTATTATATAGAAAATAATGAGGGAACTTAATCTTTTAATCATCACAAGCGAGAGAGTGAAAACACACCATTAGGCTTCATTAGTTCATTAAATCTATCCGTCTTTAGCGTTCATTAAAGTATAATGCAGTAAATCTATTATTTTCCGTTATTGAGCAGAAACTTTTCGGCATGTTTCAACACGTTAATCACTAAACTAATTAGACTCCGCGAACTCTTTGATTTTTTTTACTCAATACATTATTGTCTTCACATTTCTTGTACGAATTTCTGTTGTAAAAAAAAAATGGCCTGAAACTCAAGAAGAAGGAGAAGAATACCAACGATGTCCAAAACTTTGAATGAAAATTCCAAAATTAATGTTTATATGTATATAAAAACACTTTCTTTGGCCATTACCTAAAATTGACCTTCTTAATGCAACAGATACTTTAACCAATGGCGTAATCTTATTGATATTAACGGAAATTCACGATCAGCAGGTATTATTAAGTATTAAATTAATTAATGTACTTTTTGATTGGAAAAAAAAGAAGTTTATTTTTAGTTTAAATCAGCCATCATTGTAGTCAGGACCGGGTTTTCCTATAGGCTAACTAGGCTTCAGCCTATGGCCTCAAGATCAAGAGGGGCCTACATTCAAATTGTTAGCAAAATTAAAATTACACTATTCTAAAAACAGTGAACACTAAAACACTGTTTAAGTGATGTATCACAGTAGTGATGTATTTTATTATCTCTCTTGTAATTTATAAGAATGGGACGTGAAAGGGCCTCATAAGTGGAATAGCCTAGGGCCTCTTTTCATCTAAATCCGGCCCTGATTGTAGTATAAGCAACAAAGTATAATATGGAAATGTTTGCAATTGAAAATCTAGCAAATCTCCTATTTATAAAAATGAATGGTCCACTGTAACAATTATTTATTCCAAATAAATAAAATAAAAATAAAAATTTGGTTGAGGTCTCATCGTTCAGCAGATGATCACGAAATAAAGAAAGTTCAACCAAAAGATCCTGAACATATTTGGAATATTTTATAAAAATTATTATTTTTAATGTATTATTGTAGATATTTATGCAATAGTTTATGAGTACTTTACGTATTTTATAATTTGTTAACTATTTTTATAAAATGTTCTTATTAGAATAGAATAGAATAGAAAAGAAATTTATTATTCTGGGACAATTGTCCCCTAAGAATAAACACAGGTACAAATAGAAGCCTTTATAGTTTGGCCTGTGATTAAACAGAAAATAAATAAATAAATAAGTATTTACAAAAAGTGAAAATAAAAATAACAGCAGAAATTAAGGAAATAAATTAAAACAACTAGAATTTCGGAGGAAGCTGGATACAAAGGAGATAACTGAATAGACGGGATTTAAAGATAGAAAGGGTAGGAGCATGGCGGACAGATGATGGCAAGGAGTTCCAGAGAGAGGTAGCACGTATCAGGAAGGACTTGTCAAAGGATGAGGTACGGTGAGAGGGAATATAGAGATCAGATGAGCGAGATCTAGTATTATGGGAATGTATCGAGGATTTAAACTTAAGGAGTTGAAAAATATAGGAAGGTCTTTGAGACTAGATGACTTGAAAAAAGGAAGAAGCCAAAAAATATTGGCAGCGATAGACAGGAAAAAGCAACTTCAACTCATCGTAGCAGTGCGAATTGCCAGAGTCTCTGGAAATGCTGAAAATAAATCTTATGAAGCAGTTCATGAGGCGCTTGAGCTTAGCTTCAATATCACCAGAAAGACCGCCATACACTAAACAACCATAGTCGAAATGGGGGAATATAAGAGAGGAAACTAGGAGCTGCCGGGTCTTAATTTTAAAACAATTAAAACAATTGAGGTAGTGTTCTACATTCAAAAAGGTGACGGGAACTATTAAACTGCTTAAGGATATGGATGGAGCGGCGAGAGATTTGGGAAACATGGTTTTTCCAGGAGAGGTTTTGGTTAAAAGTGATACTGAGGTTCTTCACAGAAGTGCAATATTTTATTGGGATATTATAGAGGAAAAGATTACGAAGAGGAGCCAATGATTTAAGGAGTGGGTTGGAGCCAATAACAATAGCTTTATTGTTTATTGTAATAAACGTGTACGATACATGAAATGGGGTCTGCAATGATTTTTGCTTTCTTTCCTTTTTGGAGCATAAAAAATATTTAAAAAAATTAAAGTAAATCTATACACAAGTAAGCGATACGGTAAAAATATAATTAACAAGACACCCCTGGTTATAAGTAATATTTATTTAAAGGATATCCTAATTTCGTCATTCTTCTCAGGGTTAATTTTAGCGAAGAGAGGTCCGTACTGTTGAAACAAAGACCTGATCGAAGTTTAAGTGTCTACATATTCTACAAAGTTTTAGAAACGAATACTATCTGCGGTAGGTATCTCATCATTAAAGTAATAAAAACGTGAATTACCCTCACGATAATCTAATAATCACTTAATTCACTCACAAATAATTAACTATTTACATGAATAATGGTAGAAATTAATCTCAGAACTGAAGTAAATCATATTTTTTTTTTTTTTTTTTTAACGTAAAAAAGAATTTGGTAATAATTCATTGCAGCGAGAGGAAAAGAGTGGAAAAAATATTGAAAAAAAGAACGAACAGAAAACGATAGAAAACGTGACATTTTATTCTTTGCCATATTTCTTGTTGATACGCCAAATCAAGTTGAAAAGGAATTTCGGAGGTAATTGGAACACAATCGTGAAGTTCAGAGTTATCTTGGGCGTGCAAAATTTCATGTACTTGTGTAATTTATACCTTATTTATTTTACATTCAAGGTGATCGAAATCCATAGTAACGTCTAGTCATTATTATCTGAGCTTTCAATAGTCTCTAATGAAATTTAGAAAATCCAAAATGACCCCGTAGAAAGAACTCCAGAGAGACTGGTTCCCTTAAAGTGGAGGAAGCTATCTTCTACTTTTCTCCAGTCTTCTTTAACGGTACCTCCTTGCACAGACCTGGAGTACGCTATCTTGGTCTGTTCGAGGATAAACGCCTAACTTGGAACGCACAGAGTAGGCTTAAGAGACAAGCCATGAAAAAAAAACCTGCCAAAGTTCTTTTCCCTGTACTTAAGATAAGATAAAAATTTATTTCATATTCAAAATACATACATATATACATTAGAGTGCCAGTTATGTACACTATAACCTCCAGACATAGTTTCAGAAATTGTACAAACAAATGAAATTATACACTAAGGGGAAAAACAATGAAAAACCCCCAGCTTATACGAGAGATTTCAATTCAGGGAGTCCCTAACTCTCCTGTGCCTGAGCACCGTGTCCAAACTATAGTCACCTATTCGTCTGCAGAGGTGACTTGATTCACACTTACTGAAGAAACCAGTAGCGAGGTACTTGAGGTAGTGTTCTACATAGTCCATGTTGGTGTTACGAGTGAAAGTCTATAATACGGGCGTAACGGGGTGAAGTTGTCACAAGCCTGAGGAATTTATTTTGTGTGATCTGTAGCGAGGCGATATTGGATCGACAGACTCCAAGAGGGACATGCATAAAGTAACATGGGCCTAACCCACTACCTTGTACAGGATGTGTTTATTCTCTGGAGACAGTTTAGAGTCCCTGTAGAACAGCGGGAATAACACCCGAATGGCTGCCTTACCTTTATTAACTCTGTCCTTTATGTGGGGAGTAAAGGTCAACCCACGATCCATTATTACTCTAAGATACTTGACAGTGGCAGGCCACGGCACAATTCGTCCCCCGAAGTGGACATGTTGATACAAGATCAGCCTGCGCTTAGTAAAAAGGGGTTAATTTTTATTTTTCACTTAGTGAAAAATCGGTCCATACATGACATGGTCCTAGTAAGCCATGTTGACTATCGTGTCCAATCTCCTTACCCAGTACTTCGAAGATCTAAACTGCCGACGGAACTAAAAAAGTACTATTAAGGAACCCTGTAATCAAACGAATGTCGACCTACAGACCAGAATTCTGGGACTCAGCCAGACATACAAACATACGGACAATGAATAAATTTCTGTCTCTAATACTCTAATACGGACAAATGGGTACCCTGTTACCATCTCACAAATCTAACATTAAAACACCAATCTCAACATTCCTTTAAAGCAGCTAGCCAAGGAAAAATACCAGAAATACCATTCTACATCTCTCGTCTTGTACAGCCTTTCGCTTCTAATACCATCCCGGAAATCTTAGTCGCCGACTAAAGCGTCAGTGGCCCCGATATTTCCTGTGGGACCGATCAGTCTTCGCAGATTCACGTCGAAAGTTCTATCAATGGGTCATTTCTCTCCTCTAGCTACTCACGTTTAACAAATACTGCTGTTAATCTTATTTGGTTATTGAGTTCTTAACGACCCTGACAGTAAGTTTCTGAATAGTTTTAACTATTCTTTAATTCTGTTTAATCCTGGATGAATCTTCGTCAAACAGAATCCGCTTTATACCATCAAGTTCTTTTTAATCAGTGTTTTTGATTTGCATAGTTTGTGGATTAAATCTTTAATCAAGAAAAAAGAACTTGTCAGAAACTAGGAAATACGAATATCAACCATCTTTACACGAACTTGATGAACTAAATTCTGATATTGTAGACAAATCCGGAAACCGGTCAGCATGAAAGTAAACTAGAACGATGCAAACGGTCTCACATAAATGAAGAATAATTTCCTGCTAAACTATAAAAAATAAGTGATCCTAGTTAAGCTGCAGAAGTATCTCTAGCATTAAAAAACTCTTGGAATTATCTTAAAATGTCACTGAAATAAGAAAATAAATTTATCAAAGTTGATCGATCTATTTAATTTCTAAAATACATAAACTAGAGAAACTATATATCGAAAATAAAAATAAAATAATCTGGATGTATAAAAATACAACTTGTGTATGATAATGTAATGTGTAAAAAATAGACCACTTATGTAAAATACAGAAAACGACTTTATATTTACAGTCAGCTAAATGAGTAGGTAAATGACAACCAGTAGCCAACTCCATTCGCTCAACATTTATAAACTTCATAGCTGTTTATTTGATTGGGATAATCAAGGTAATCGAACGATATTGATGCATTAAGAGTTACAATATCACGTTCATCTGATTCACACTTTTTCCCCACGAACAAAGTATTTTTAGTTGTTGTTTTCTCTCATTCTACTGTAATATTCTTTTGAGTTTTTAGATTTTCGATTTGGAGTTCTTACTGTATATATTCTCTTTGAGGTCTACTAAAATACGAACTATTCATTGGAATAAAATTGAAGAGCTTGGTGCAAAAAGGAGTTATCTACAGTTTTTTAAAAAATTTTTAGTAGGGACAAAAAACTGAATATGCTTTAAGATGTATTCCTTATGTTGTGTCTGCTGTAAGGATTAGTTAATATATTGTGATGGGGGTCATTTGGGGCCCAATTTGAACTTTCTAGGGCATTTTTTTAAGCTTGCTATAAGCAAAAGTTATTTTGCAGCTAACTCTTTTTTGCACCAAAATCATAATTTTCAGTAAAACTTGAGTACATATTAAGTACTTTAGTCAAGAGATTTCTGGTTTTTGAGCTTTTAAGTGGCATTTTGTGTCTTGTCGAAGCGAATGTTAGATATATTATTATGCCTGTCAAAAAGACAAATAATAATATCTACCTAATATAAACATTAAATAAACCTAATATAAAAATTTTTTTCTGCAACCATGTCGGGAAGTTCTCATTACTCAATTAAAATCAGCTGTGTAATGCCCAACTTCCCACACTAGTGGGGAAAAATTCCCATTAGTGTCACTTTCCGCACAAGTGAGTGGAAAAACTTTATTGTGCTACCTTGATATAAGAAGTTTTGTTATTAAATATTTTCTGTAAAACTTTAATAAGCTTATTTAACGTAACTAAATAATTAAAAAACGAATATTAAAAAATAGAATAAAAATTGAAAGGAATATAGAAATAGAAATAATACTTTAATAAATAATTAGATATTTTTAATTATAACAGTTAAAAAGGTTATAGTGTTACCTTATAGAAATTTAAAATGGATTCTTGCGATTCCTGTTTAGAAAACACTCCTCCATCAATAAAAGAAACAGCAGAAAATGTAATAAGTAATGTAAATACGTAAGTAATGTAAATAATTGTAATATGACAATAAATGTTTATAATAAATAAATTACTTTTTGTAGACTGTAAAAATGAAATTTTTAATTTTTTTAGTTAATAAATCTAATGGTTGCAGAAAAAATATACAATAATATTTAACTCGAATGTAAAGTATTTTCCTCACACTCGGCAATTTGCACTTGCACTCGCCTCGCTTCGCTCGCTCGTGCGTGCAAACCCTGCCTCGCGTGAGGAAAAGTACTACTTTCCACACTTGTTAAATAAATAACTATTGTTTGATTGATTGCGTCATCTTTTTTGTTTGCAGCAAAAGAAAGTTATCTGCAGCAGAAAACTCATTTTTGCTCCAAATCTAACCTAGGTTAGAGAATAAGTAATAATAAATGAGTCTGCATAAAGACTCGTTTATGCACCAAAAGATGTAGAATTGAACATATAGTAGGGGGCGCCACTAAACACATTTTCTGAAAAAATGTAGATAACTCCTTTATGCATCAAGCTCTTCAATTGTTGTCTGCAAAATGTGATTGAGTGAAGTTTTAAGAGAAAGAATGTATTAGAAGTTTTTGTCTTTTTTGGGGCGCCATTTTTTTGGGGGTTATATCCGGTCCCAACTCTTGCATATTGTTTTGGAGGAATTAGTTTCTAAAATTTTGAGTTTCAAGTAAGTTTCTCGTTCTTAACCTTTTTTTTTTGAGAAAGGATTGTTCACATTTAAGTTGTCCTTGCGCAAACAATATTGCAGCTCCTACAGAGCATTTTATTTCGCCAGATAAAAAGTACAAGTGTCACTAACTTAAAAAGAAAATCAATTTTTAAAAAATGCGATAAAGTGCGTGTAATCAATAAAATAATCAATTAATTAGAAAAATTGAAATGTAACAATCAAGATTATCAATTTTTTTAAAATCAAATAAAACTGCAACTGATAAAACAGTTAGATCCGGTATTTAGATGCACATTCTGCGTTAACCTCAATGCACTTTTATTTTACTTTCACTAAAGCTCGTAAAGAGAAGTATTTTTGCGTTCGTACAGATCTTTTTTTATTATTATTATTATTATTTAGAATTGACTCCGGAAACACAAAAATTTTAAGGGCTGCAGAGTAAATATACACTTTAAAGAGTCACAGTTGGTAGGAGACCTGTCCACTTCCGGCCAGCTTTCAAGTTAGAATCTCGAACATGCTATTCTACAGGAAGTCGTATGTGAGTTTACTACAAATATTTACTACTTTTTTGTCGAATATTAATGCGGACGCAAGATTAGTGTTTCCAGTAGCTAATTAACTTCCTCTGCTTCAAATTAATGAGTTTTTTTTTATTATTATTAAGTTTTAAACAAGATTTAACGGTCATAGCATCCGGGCTCGTGGCGGAACTTAGATTTTTTATTATCCATGTCAATAAAAAACAGAAAATTTTTTTTAAACAGCTTCAAAATAAAAAGTTTAGATGATCCTTTCTAGAATAGGCGGAGCCAAAAGCATAATCTAAGCAATAAATATTTATCTACGAGGGTCGTTTGAAAAGTCCGTGCAAAAATAAAAACTACTTAATTTTTTGGGGTAAACCTTTTTTATTTTTCAACATAGTCTCCTTTTAGGCTTATACACTTCGTCCAACGCTGCTCTAGTTTGTTGATCCCTTCCGAATAATAGGATTTGTCCAAGTCTGAAAAATAGCCATTCGTTTCTGCAATCACCTCCTCGTTTGAATAAAATCTTTTTCCCGCCAGCCATTTCTTCATATTGGGGAACAAATAGTAGTCCGAGGGAGCCAAGTCTGGAGAATAGGGGGGATGTGAAACGAGTTGGAACCATATTTCCATTAATTTTGCGACCTCAACTGCTGAGGTATGAGCTGGTGCGTTGACGTGATGGAAAAGGACTTTTTTGTGGGCCAATCGTGGGCGTTTTTCTTGCAGCTCGGTTTTCAAACGGTCCAATAACGATGAATAATATGCACCTGTAATAGTTTTACCCTTTTCCAGATAGTCGATGAGGATTATTCCTTGCGAATCCCAAAAGACAGTCGCCATATTCTTTCCGGCCGAAGGAACGGTCTTCGCCTTTTTTGGCGCAGATTCCCTCTTGGTAACCCATTGTTTAGATTGTTCTTTGGTCTCAGGAGTGTAGTGATGTATCCATGTTTCATCCACAGTGACGAAACGACGCTTAAAGTCCTACGGATTCTTCTGGAACAGCTGCAAACCGTCCTTGAAACACTTCACACGATTTCGTTTTTTGTTAAGCGTGAGCAATCGCGGCACCCATCTTACGGATAGCTTTGTCATGTCCAAATGTTGATGCAAAATATTATGTACCCGTTCATTCGAGATGCCCACAGCACTAGCAATCTCACGCACCTTCACTCTCCTTTGGGAATCCATATCATGGATTTTATCAATGATTTCTGGAGTAGTAACCTCAACAGGGCGTCCAGAACGTTCAGCGTCACTTGTGCCCATATGGCCACTCCGAAAATTTTGAAACCACTTATAAACTGTTCTAATCGAAGGTGCAGAGTCACCATAATGTTTATCAAGCTTCTCTTTAGTCTCCTGAGGCGTTTTGCCTTTCATAAAGTAGTGTTTAATCAACACACGAAATTCTTTTTCGTCCATTTTTTGAAAATCACTCGTCTTCCTCGATTCAAACGAATGCCAAACACAAAGAAATAGACCGATCTGGCTGAAACTTGGTGTGTGTTCTTCCAAGAGATGCTACTAACTAAACATAACCTCGATACGCGCCAGTGGTGCTATCTCTCTGACTTTTCAAACGACTCTCGTATGCGTTAATTTTAGACATAATCTCCACAAAGCTTTTAATATTTACAGAAATTCATAAATTTTTATATGGATATTAAAATATTGTTTATTCATTCTGTAAATCTATTCTTTTAGAGAAAATAGAAATGATTGAAAATTTTCTTTTTTCTTTTTAATTTTATGCCAAGCTTTCAACTTAAAATCTAGATCATCCTCAGGGCTTCTCCGAATTTGTTTTATTTTTATTTATTTATTTTTTATTTAAGGCGCGTCGACATCCGAGGTTACTGGCGTCCGGAGCTTTTTTGCAGTGCACAGTGTTCTCTCAGTACTGACAACACTGTCCATCAACGGGCAGTGAGCTGTAAGAAGCTCCTAGGAAGGGCCAGCAGCTGGATTCTAACCCGGGACCTCCGCGTGGGGAATACAATACGCCAGTGATGGCGAACCTATCACCAGCGGGTCAGACACTGCAAGCTTTTTCTCTGACCCACAATATTGCTAGGCAAATATTTGTTTGTTAACGCGGGTTGATTTAGATTTTCTAATTTTGTGGATAATTTATATTCTATCTGTATTTTTTTCAATCACGCATTGACACAAAAGCAATTTAACAAGCTATCTATAACCTTTATTTTGATCATTACAGTTCTAAAATGACGACAAATGCTTTTGTAGTATTTGAAATAAAGCAAAAGTGTTTACAAAATATCAAATAAAATGTATAATTATTACTAATATTTTGTTTGATAAGAAAATCGACAACCCAAAGCAAATAACCATATTTAGATTTTTCTTCAGATAAAACACACTTTTGTAAGGTTTTGCTCAGTTATGTTTGTAAAAAGAGACTTCCATAGCACTTGTTTCGTCCCGTTTTACCCTTTAAAATTTAAAAGTCAACATTTTTTGAAACACCCTACTCTATAGTTAGGTAGGGATCAGATTATTCTTACTTTTATAGGGGCACAGAGACTACTGGATACATCTACATAGAGTTCGGGACACTTTAACACGAAATGGTAGTACCATGGGGAACCGTAATCTCCCCGAATATCATAATAATCTTCCTAAGTAATTAGAAGTAAAATCATTGTTCAATTTTTGGACTATGGATAATGATTACCAGCTGGAATTCATTGCCAATGAAGATTAAAATGAAAAACTAAGTAGCTATTTGCTCAATCAAAATGTATTTTTAGAGTTGAAAAATAAAAACCGCCTGCCAGCTGAGTATAAATTTAGAAAAATAGGCGACTAACAATTGTAATTTAATGCGTTTTCAAACATCTATAACTGCTTATCACAAAGTGTTACTTTCAGAACAACAATCAACAGAAAAGATCTCCTATTTAGTTATTTTCTTTAACCTGTTATGGCTGACCTAAAATATAGAAATGATAAATGGATTGACTGTTTAAAAATATTTCATTAGCTGTACTGAAACACCCTCAGCTAATCGCAACGACCTTGTTTATAGTTGACTTCCTATCGAAATGCATTTGCAATTCTTATGAGCCGGCCTGTATTATTTTTTTGTTTATTATTATTATCTTGTTTTTTCTTCTTAAAAGAAGCTGCTCACTTAGTGACTGGGGCATGGTCACGCACACTAGCTAGCGAAGATAGATTAACGGATGGTTAGCCGGTTGGTTTAAGAAACTGTTTTCAGTTCGTCTTTATGTTGTAGTGGTATCTAGAGGAACCAGTTCTGTGATTGACCGCGCGGTACAACTTCAACTTCAATTAGTGAAGATGGTCACGTGACAGGGAGAAAGTGGACACCACTATACTTCATTCACTTCCATACCCTTAGCCACATATATCTCACTTGCATCTCCTTCGGCGCTCTATCTAAGCTATGCACTTTCTAACCGTTCACAATCTAATTTCACAAGCTCTACCTATAATTTCATTTGTTTTGTTTTTAAACTCAAACTTAAACTCAAAAGTCTTTCGTTGTCAATAAAATTAAATGCAGCGGCATTGATTAGAGAACCAAAGACGAAGTTTTTTTTTTTATTTCAATTACTCATCTGTTCAAAAAAACAAATACGAAGGCACTACTTATATTTTGAGCCTTGGCAACACTGAGTGTTGTCAGGTGCTATCTGACGTTTCCACTTGAAAGTTTGACATTTTTGACCATAACCTTCTTCAGAACGATTTGTTATTTGAGCACGATTTTTGTTACAGTCACTTGAAAATTGTGACTCAGCGAAAAAATGGAATTAACTCGTGAAAATTTTCGTGCAATGATTTATTACGACTTTCGACGTGGATTATCAAGACAGGAGTGCATCGATCAACTTACTTCCACTTTTGGCGATAAAGCCCCATCCTTTGCCACTGTGAAACGCTGGTATAACGAATTCAATCGTGGCCGTTCGCTCACCGACCGAAAGTCGTGAAGGTCGTCCAAAATCAGTTGTTGTGTCAGAAAACATTGACGCTGTGCAAAAGCTAATAATGCAAGATCGTCATGTGACATACTGTGAGATTGAGGCAACCTTAGGCATTAGTTCCACCAGCTTATATAAAATATTGCATGATCATTTAGCCGTGAAAAAGGTTTGTTCTCGTTGGATCCCACATAATCTGACAAAATCTCAAAAAGATGCTAGTGTCGATTGGTGCAAACAAATGCTTAAGAAATACAATGATGGTGCTTCAAAAGACGAGTAGAAGATTGTAACAGGTGACGAATCATGGATATATGCGTACGAGCCGGAAACTAAATAGCAGTCGACTGCATGACTGTTCCAAGATGAACCAAATCCAACTATTCGCGCTCGAAGCACTGAGAAACAAATGGTCGCCTGTTTTTTTCGGAAAAACAGGTCATGTGGCAGCAGTGCCTTTAGAGGAACGTAGAACGGTCAATTCTGAATGGTACACAACCATTTGTTTGCCGGAAGTCTTCGATGAAATAAGGAAAACAAACAAGCGCCGTCGGATCAATCTTCATCAAGACAATGCCAGCTGTCACACATCTCGTCTAACAACCGACTATTTGAGCACTCCAAAAAATCTAATTAATGGGTCATCCGCCGTACAGTCCTCATTTGACACCAAATGACTTCTTTCTGTTTCCGAACGTCAAGAATAAATTACGTGGACAACGATTTTCGCCGGCAGAAGAAGCCGTTGATGCATTCAAAAACCATGTTTTGGAGGTGTCTCAAGCGGAATGGAAAAAATGCTTTGACAAGTGGTTCGAACGCATGCAGAAGTGTATAGATCATAAAGGAGAATATTTTGAAAAACAATAAAGTCATTTTCAATGACAAATTACTGTTTTTTTATTATTAGGTTCAAAATATAATTAGTGCCCTCATATATTGGACTGCAAAGATTTAGTTATAAGTTATAAGTTAGTTCACAGAAATTATTCAATAGTATTTTCACCTGTACAGAAACTCCCGTGGTTACCATTCTTCTACTTCTTCATATTAGAGTAATGTGCTGAGAGATATTTTCGTCCATAGTCTGCTGGGCAACCGGTATGCCATTTTTTGGCGAAAGGAATGCCCAGATGTTTTAATATTAACTAATTAGCATCCAACCTGTTTATTTTCTTTTGTCGGCGTCTTATTCTGAATATCTTGTTGTAGAAGTGTGTATATTAAGGATTCAAATAGCGAGGAATCGGTCCAGAACAAAAAAAACAACAACGGACCAATTTATTGTCTTCTTTAGGTCTTGGCTATGCAAGTTGATTGAGTTACAGAAAAACGCTCGCTATTTGAATCTTTAATATAAATATTTACTGTCACTAAAATCTTTTTCTTTTTTTCCTTTGGACATGAGAGGAATGAACGACGACCATCCAGTGATGGAAGCCGTTAGTTCGCCCCGTTAACAAGCTTACACAGCAACTATCCTAGGAGGTAGGCATTATTTATTGAGAGTTAGTCGCGTGGTCAACGTCGCTTTAGTCTGCGTTTGAGGATTTGAAGGAAGTGTTGTAGTAGACATGTTGTGGAACAGAGGGTTGTAATGACTGAGTAGATTTGACTGGAGATTTATGTCACGAAATTGGGGCTATTTCAGAAACTAGAGGGATATTTAGATCAGAGTGTATTGTGAGATTGGAGACGTAGAAAAGAGCGCTAACTATTGTTCTTAGAATTTTAGACTGTAAGGTTTGAAGTAGGTTGATGTTCGATTTTTTGACACTTCCGAAGAGTTCTATTCCGTACGTCTATATTGGGGCAAGTAGAGCGGTATATAGTTCTATTTTGTTCGACATTTTGTTTAAGGTCAGGCCACTAAAATCTAATGCAATTTCATAGAAGTGTATGTTGGCAGAGCGAGTGGATGATCCCGGACTGCTTGCATCCATACCTTACTTCCTAGAATGTCTCCAGAGAATCTGGGTGAGTGATTCCATCCCTAGGAGTGCTATAGTTTAAGCAGTCTCGAGAGAGTGGGGCTCAACAGAATAACTTTGGTTCTAGTTCTGTAAACCTCGTAAATAAAATAAGAAACAACGACAAAAAGTCTTTGATAAACGGATATCCGAAAGCAACACGGTTTTAGTCAAAAAGTATGAAATTCCACGATAGCGAAAAATTACTCCTTTTTTTTTGTCACCAAACGGAATGATGTAAACAATCTCTTTAAAAGCAGACATAAAATTCATGGATGCTGAGAAAACATTCACGAACTTATCATAGACAATACTAATTAATAATCTAAAGTAATATACGTACAAAATTTCTCTGGTTAGTTTGGTTGGAAAAGACTTTTCTTTACAAGTCATCCATTCTGTTAAAAGAAATAATTATTCATTCAGTTAATTAATTTAGTCTACATTCACAAGTTGCAGCAGATAAAATAAGATAATTTTTTATACAATTCTGTAGATTTATTTAATTTAAAAATTACTTATTAAAAAAACTCTTTGCTAATGGATCAGAGTAAATGTTAAAACGCCCAATGTGGCCTCAGTTAAGTGAATTGAAGAAATAAAATAAGAACAAGTCGAAATATTCGCAAAATTCTAATTACCATTAATCGAATTGGCAGCAAGATTTACAAAAGAGCCCATAATTTCTGTCCAATCAGGATTCCTTATTTGACAAATATTAAAAATTCAAATTGAACCAATTACATCCAGCTATAAACACTCTAGAAATATCTAGTATTTGCTTAGGTTTGTTTATTTTTTCATTTGCACAGGAAATTGTATGTTTTCTTCAGGTAATTTTATATAATTTTTTTTCTTAATAACATTTCTTATTAATAATATGCGCTCAAATTTTACAAACTTTTTTTAAAAATATTTTATTGTAATTTACCACTGCAACAGTTGTTGCAACAAGCAAATATGGTGAAAGAAAAAAGAAATAAAAGAAAATCATGAGTGGAGAAGTGGAGACCATCTTCTCTTCAATCTCCTTAGAGGATTACCTGGTAATGTGGAGAAAGATAGGTGGCTCTATGAGAGGGTTAGGATGAGCTGCTGCAGAGGAATGAAATTTGAAGAAACGAGTGTTAGCAAGATCTGTAATGAAAGGGATTTTGAGATCATTACGGATAGTGAGGTTAGATACATAGAACGGAGCGTTAAGAAGTTTTCGAAGTATTTTTGGTCTGTAATGTCTGGAGGCGTAGTGAGTTGGAACGCTTAGTCCATCTCCTTACTTCAATGTCGTTTGACCAAATCGGTCGCAGTAACTGTAGATATAAGAGTCTTTTTGTTATGTAGATTAAGTTTCGATCGTCTGTCAAGTAGTCTGTCGAGAAGTTTTGTAGCGTTGGTTAGTTTCTTGTCTTTTCAGTCTAGTATGGGGATTCCATGTCAACCGTTTGTCTAGGTGCAGTCCAAGGTAGCGTACTTTGTCCACAGTTGGTACAGGAGTTTGGTTCAAGATGATGGGAGGTAGGATTTTCCGTCTGAGAGTAAATACTATAAACTTAGACTTCGTAACGTTGGTTTTGATTCTCCAGTTGAAAAGCCAGTCCTGTAAGTGGTTGATGTGTGTTTGAGAAGTTCGTGTAGCGATAAGAGGATCGGAATGAGGAGATAAGATTGCAGTATCGTTAGCAAAGGTAGAAAGAATGGTATTTGGATGTTGAGGTATGTCTGCTGTATACGAGGTGTGTTCAAAAAGTAACGGGAATTTTCGTGTTTTGAAAAAAATATTTATTTATTCATCTACATTAATATTGTCGCCTTCAAAGTAGTCCCCTTCGCATACAATACACTTGTGCCAGCGCTTTTTCCAATCCTCGAAACACTTCTGAAACTCGATCTTTGTGATAGCTTTCAGCTCTTTCAGCGATTCGCTTTTAATGTCATCTATGCTTGTAAAACGACGGCCTTTTAATGTTCTCTTTATGTTTGGAAATAGAAAAAAGTCACATGGGGCCATGTCTGGCGAATATGGAGGCTGGGGCATCGTTAAAGTTTTGTTTTTGGCCAAAAATTCACGAACAAGTAATGAAGTGTGAGCAGGTGCATTATCGTGGTGCAAAATCCATGAATTGTTTTGCCACAAATCCGGGCGTTTTTTTCAGATTGCTTCACGCTAACGGCGTTGAACTTGTAGGTAGTACTCCTTATTGATTGTTTGACCTTGTGGCAAGAATTCATGATGCACTATGCCATTAAAATCGAAGAACACAGTGAGCATAACCTTCACATTCGACCGCACTTGTCGAGCCTTTTTCGGTCTTGGCGATCCAGAATGCCTCCACTGGGACGATTGAGCCTTAGTTTCGACATCATATCCGTAAACCCATGTTTCGTCACCTGTTATAACACGTTTCAGTAGATCCGCATCGTTGTCGACTTCATTGAGTGATTCTTGAGCAACTTCCATTCTCCGCTGTTTTTGTTCGAAATTCAACAATTTTGTAACAAATTTTGCTGCCACACGTTTCATACCCAAAACATCCAAAAAAATTTCATGGCATGAGCCAATTGATATGGCAACATCATCAGCGACTTCTCTGATTGTGATTCGGCGATCGTTCATAACCATTTCTTTCACTTTTTTCACGTTTTCATCGGTTGTTGATGTGCTTGGACGTCCAGGTCGTTCGTCATCTTCAACGTTTTCGCGGCCATCTTGGAAACGCTTATACCACTCGTAAATCCTTGTTTTACTCATAGCAGACTCACCATATGCCTTTATTAACATTTCACACACTTTATTACACTTTATTTCATTTTTTATGCAAAATTTAATACAAATTCTTTGATCCATTTTTTTTAACAAACAAAAATCGCCAAGCTCGAAAAACACGTCTAACCTTAACGGCTGCCACTTAAGAAGTAAACAATGAATATTACTGAAAATTTTATCGTACTTCAGGGGCATGTGTACCAACATAATAAAAAAAAAAAAATTACAATCAGACTCTCCAAACCCGCGAAATTTAAAAATTCTTGTTACTTTTTGAACACACCTCGTACTCGTATATAAGGAGTAAAGAATAGGACCTAGGACACTGTCCTGAGGAACACCAGCTCGAGCTAGACGGATATCATAGTCTGCTGCTTCACAGTTGACTCTGAAATATCGATCTTCTAGATTTGAGGATAAGGTAGTGAGTATGAGGATTTACAAACTTGTTTTTTAAGTTTTAATAAGTTTTAGATAAAGTTTTAGTTGTCGTTTGTAAATTGTAATTTGATTTCAAACCAATTTGCGGTTTTTTTGTTATTTTTCAGACACGATCGCGCGATTCTCTCTGTAGCTAGTAAGAGAAATTAAGTCATTAATGATTTCAGTCTGCAAATAATTGGTCATAAAACAATCAAAATATAAAATAAAACACTAACATTTCTTTGTCAATTAGACTATTGGGAGTTGTAAATCTTTAAATAGCCAACGTATAATTATATTAACTGTTTTTGTAAATTCTCTACATAAATTATTGGGAGAAAAAAAAGAATCTAAAGTATTCCCCATACAGTTAAATTCAAAATAGAAATCCATTCTGCTCTCCAAATTAACTCTGTTAAGTTAGTAACACAAAAGGAAGATTTACTACAATCTCCTCTCCTATAAGCTAGCCATCAAATATCCCGGTTTGGGCATGCGCCCTCCTTAATCTCTTCTGCTCACTGGTGTACTAGAATCCCCAAGGCATCCTCCAGAGTAGCTTAAAACCATTTTTGGTTCCTTGATATATTACAAAATGACATACTGTTAGTTTAAAATAATAATAATAAATTTTCTGTAAAAAAAAAATATCATTTGCACAGGTACATCTAACTAATAAATAATAATCGAAACTTTTATTTGAGTAATTATATATCTTATCAAGAACAGATATATGTATGTGTATATAATGTAATATTTTCTTTATTTTATTATTATTGGAAACTACCATTTATTGTCGCCATTTCAAGATGTGTTTGGTTGCTTTAAATTATTGTAATTATCTTGAGAATATCTTAATGGGGAGAAAGAGAACAACGTGGAGATGATGAGAGGATATGAACAAGGAACTGTTTCCATCCACGGCCATATATATCCTATTGTCATTACAGCTATTAAATTTTATCTTAGAATATGGCCCCAACTTTGCATATCATCAATGACCAGTCCACGGCTGGCCTCATTGTAGCATAGAACTTGAATATATCTAGAGTGGCTAAGAAAGGAGAAAAGCAAAATTGTACTGAATGCCGGACGTTTGAACATTTTCTAAAAAAAATTCAAGGATCAAATTTCATCCTGTATAAACTTGTTGACGTGATCTTTTACTTTAATTTAAGGAGCAACAACATTTAAGGTCACTGGCGTCCGGAGCATCCTTCTTAGTGTCCTGCCAGTTTCTGGACATTCTTTTCCATCCTGTATTCAGGGTTTTTTAAGGACCTTTCCTATCGCATTTCTATTACAGTATAATCTCTGTATTACCTTTTCTGTCTTTTTTTCCAGAATATTTATACTTTTCAATACTTATTTCGCTGTTATTTAAAGATACAATCAGTGTACCTCTTCTAACGAAAAACTGAAAATGTAAAGAACTTAATCAAGGTTCTTTCTTCCATTTAATTCTATCTAAATTTGTTCTTACACTGACCAACCTAACTAAATACAAAGTTTTCTAAGTGAATTAAAAGAACAAAACAATTATAGAGCGACCAATTAAAAGAATTTTTCTTTTTTTTATTTCTTTTAAAAAATCATTCTTAAAATAACATTTCTATAAGATTAGATGAATTAAGTAAATATTCGAGTAATGATTATTAAAGTAACCGCCCATTAATTTACTGAAGTAATAACCAGGTACGTACTTTGTAAAGTTCTTTACTTTAAGCTCTAGACTAAAGTACCAGCATGTAAAAGTAGATTGTCTGTATTAATGTAAATAATCCAGAATTCAAGTTAATGGAGTTTATTTCTTGGTCGGTTACTAAAAGTTATTCCATTTGTAGATCAGAAATTCGATTGAAAAGTTAATATTATATCATTCTTTATTAATAATAATTTCAGGACCAAAAATACTGACTAGAATGACCAGCAAACTAGTGTATTTTGACTCTTACCACCGATATCTATAGCAGAGCTACATTATACATATTAGGTCGCCTTAATTTGGAAACTAAACTTCAAAAACGAAGGAAAAATGGTAAATACTAACTAAAATGAACAGCAAACTAGTGTATTTTGACTCTTACGACTGATATCAATAGCAGAGCTACAATATACATATTAGGTCGCCTTAATTTGGAAACTAAACTTCAAAAACGAAGGGAAAAATGGGAAATACTAACTAAAATGAACAGCAAACTAGTGTATTTTGACTCTTACCACTGATATCGATAGCAGAGCTACAATATACATATTAGGTCGCCTTAATTTGGAAACTAAACTTCAAAAACGAAGGAAAAATGGGAAATACTAACTAAAATGACCAGCAAACTAGTGTATTTTGACTCTTACGACTGATATCGATAGCAGAGCTACAATATACATATTAGGTCGCCTTAATTTGGAAACTAAACTTCAAAAACGAAGGGAAAAATGGGAAATACTAACTAAAATGAACAGCAAACTAGTGTATTTTGACTCTTACCACTGATATCGATAGCAGAGCTACAATATACATATTAGGTCGCCTTAATTTGGAAACTAAACTTCAAAAACGAAGGGAAAAATGGGAAATACTAACTAAAATGAACAGCAAACTAGTGTATTTTGACTCTTACCACTGATATCGAGAGCAGAGCTACAATATACATATTAGGTCGCCTTAATTTGGAAACTAAACTTCAAAAACGAAGGGAAAAATGGGAAATACTAACTAAAATGAACAGCAAACTAGTGTATTTTGACTCTTACCACTGATATCGATAGCAGAGCTACAATATACATATTAGGTCGCCTTAATTTGGAAACTAAACTTCAAAAACGAAGGGAAAAATGGGAAATACTAACTAAAATGAACAGCAAACTAGTGTATTTTGACTCTTACCACTGATATCGAGAGCAGAGCTACAATATACATATTAGGTCGCCTTAATTTGGAAACTAAACTTCAAAAACGAAGGGAAAAATGGGAAATACTAACTAAAATGAACAGCAATCTAGTGTATTTTGACTCTTACCACTGATATCGATAGCAGAGCTACAATATACATATTAGGTCGCCTTAATTTGGAAACTAAACTTCAAAAACGAAGGGAAAAATGGGAAATACTAACTAAAATGAACAGCAAACTAGTGTATTTTGACTCTTACCACTAATATCGAGAGCAGAGCTACAATATACATATTAGGTCGCCTTAATTTGGAAACTAAACTTCAAAAACGAAGGGAAAAATGGGAAATACTAACTAAAATGAACAGCAAACTAGTGTATTTTGACTCTTACCACTGATATCGATAGCAGAGCTACAATATACATATTAGGTCGCCTTAATTTGGAAACTAAACTTCAAAAACGAAGGGAAAAATGGGAAATACTAACTAAAATGAACAGCAAACTAGTGTATTTTGACTCTTACCACTGATATCGAGAGCAGAGCTACAATATACATATTAGGTCGCCTTAATTTGGAAACTAAACTTCAAAAAAGAAGGGAAAAATGGGAAATACTAACTAAAATGAACAGCAAACTAGTGTATTTTGACTCTTACCACTGATATCGATAGCAGAGCTACAATATACATATTAGGTCGCCTTAATTTGGAAACTAAACTTCAAAAACGAAGGGAAAAATGGGAAATACTAACTAAAATGAACAGCAAACTAGTGTATTTTGACTCTTACCACTAATATCGAGAGCAGAGCTACAATATACATATTAGGTCGCCTTAATTTGGAAACTAAACTTCAAAAACGAAGGGAAAAATGGGAAATACTAACTAAAATGAACAGCAAACTAGTGTATTTTGACTCTTACCACTGATATCGATAGCAGAGCTACAATATACATATTAGGTCGCCTTAATTTGGAAACTAAACTTCAAAAACGAAGGGAAAAATGGGAAATACTAACTAAAATGAACAGCAAACTAGTGTATTTTGACTCTTACCACTGATATCGAGAGCAGAGCTACAATATACATATTAGGTCGCCTTAATTTGGAAACTAAACTTCAAAAACGAAGGGAAAAATGGGAAATACTAACTAAAATGAACAGCAAACTAGTGTATTTTGACTCTTACCACTGATATCGATAGCAGAGCTACAATATACATATTAGGTCGCCTTAATTTGGAAACTAAACTTCAAAAACGAAGGGAAAAATGGGAAATACTAACTAAAATGAACAGCAAACTAGTGTATTTTGACTCTTACCACTAATATCGAGAGCAGAGCTACAATATACATATTAGGTCGCCTTAATTTGGAAACTAAACTTCAAAAACGAAGGGAAAAATGGGAAATACTAACTAAAATGAACAGCAAACTAGTGTATTTTGACTCTTACGACTGATATCGAGAGCAGAGCTACAATATACATATTAGGTCGCCTTAATTTGGAAACTAAACTTCAAAAACGAAGGGAAAAATGGGAAATACTAACTAAAATGAACAGCAAACTAGTGTATTTTGACTCTTACGACTGATATCGATAGCAGAGCTACAATATACATATTAGGTCGCCTTAATTTGGAAACTAAACTTCAAAAACGAAGGAAAAATGGGAAATACTGACCAGAATGACCAGCAAACTAGAATTTAATAATATGAATTAAGATTATAACTGGATCTATTATATTTTTACTAACTACTATGCGTATTTCTTTTAAACATTGGCAGACATTTTGCCCAAAGAATAACCTTACACCGAAGTATCTCCGAGTGAAACCTGCGATTCTAAAAATTAACCTGGAAAGTATGAAATGTGTATTTACTTAAATAATTGTGCCACATTAATTAGATTTGTACAGCTAGAAGGTAATACAAGTCTATTTGCTAGCAGTTTATATCTGTTCAAAGAATTTACACGTATGACTAAAATAAGACTATGGCTTCACACATAAACTGCTCTTTGGCTCTATGGCCAATTATTCTGCTAATTTCGCCCACTAGTTTCACTAGTAATTTATGAGCCGTATGTAGTGCCTTCATTGGCGACCACACACAATTATCTAGCTGCTGGCTATTGACGGTTAACGTTAACTGCAAAAGAAATATTTTTATATTTAACGGTCTTATTTTTTATTAGCTCCATTCTTGTAGTGGATGCGCGGTGGGTAATAAAATATTATGGAGCGTGTAAATATAATAAATGATCCATTTATTTATCCAAACTCATAAAAAATTGGTTGACATATTTTTCATTTCAGGTTGAAAATTGGGAATGCTGGCTCTAATTTTAATCCATGAACCTCCTTCTAACAATCTTGTCTATGCTAAGCTTTCTATTTGAAAATATTATCTTACTTTCTCCGACCGCTTTCAATAGTTATTGTTGCGATTTTGTAGGTTTTCAAAATTCGATTATTCGTAGTTTGGTCTAATCTGTGTTTAGCGAAGGTTTTCCCTCTTAATCTGCGTAATCAGCGCTTTTTAATTTATTATAATTTTGCAACTGCATAAAATAATGCAAAAAAGAAAACTGTTAAAGGTATATACAAAATATAATATGTACAAATATGCACGCACTAGTGTGTTAATGTAAAAGAAAACATAGTAAATTGGTATGCATTAATTTTATTAATGCAACTTAACAACCAACCTAGAAGGCTCCGTGCAGTTAAATGATTTCAACGCCTGAGACTTCGATAAGAAATGGCCGGAAGAGTTTTCAAGCAAAGAGAGCAGATTAAAAGTTTTGTAGCTGAACCCTAAATTGGTATGAATTTTTTTGGGGCTGAATTGGGCAAAAAATCTGATTCACAGAGAAAAAAAAAGTAAAGTAATCGCCTATTTTTTCAGGCAGGCTTTACGTCCAACTACCAATTAGGTGTCGTGGACGGAGGCGACTAGCAAACCTACTTTACTGTAAATTTCTCATATTAACCATTAAATAAAATCCAAGGCCTAAGACCGGGGAATCGAACCCAGTACCACAATACATATTAGCTTCGCAGATCTCGCCTCTAACCGCTCGGCTACCGTGGCGCCCTATTCAAAGAGAATATTCAGACCAAATTGGATGGTAAGGTTAAAGACATAAAATTGAGCATTTACCATTGTTCTTAGGCTTTGGAATTGGAAGGTTTGTATTCAGTTAGAACATTTGGCTATCCTGCACAGTTTAAGTCCTCCATGTAGGAGCAATTTAAACTTACATTTCTTGCGATAAAGTTAGTCCACCAACAATTTTTGTTTTTCGGTTTCAGACGAATATGGGGGGTTCCTTGTAAGTGGGGCAATAATTAAACAATCTTAAGAGTATTCAAATTTGATTTATGTTTGTTAAGTTCTACCTCCGCGAGGTAAGCGTATTAATTGAGCCGCGTTCACTGCACAAATCGAGTAACTCCACTTTTTGAAATATCTTAAATTTAAGTGCCCAAGCACTTGGTTCAGTCGCAGCTTTTTTATATTTATAATAAATTTCCCAAATAATAAAGATTCGACACCATTAAACCACCAAAATTTTGTTTGGCCATTGAATAATAAATAATTTATTTCAGGAGCCATTTTGATTAACTCCCCGTGCTCTGAATGTGAATCGTTGCAATAATTCAACTCAAATTTAGTAGCAGGCGCTAAATGATAACAGTAAATTTATTTGAATTTATATTATAAACAGGAATTGTAAGAAAACAATGCACATTATTTCATCCCTTTTCTCCAAATTTTGGTTTTATGGAGTTAATCGAATTGCTCAGTGAACGGTTCAAATTAAAAGTCAGAATAGTATTCATTTTATTAGCCACTCATTTTAGCCACTCCTGGATCTAAGTAAGTGCCATTTTTAACTCGTTTTTTGATCTTAGCCACTCTGAACTTTTGTTTTTTAACCATTTTATAGTTGTTTTTTCACACACTATCCCGTTTTAGCAATAATTGGCAAATAAGAGACTCGGACTAACTAATAGTTTTGTGTAATTGAAATTAATTTTCAAAAAACAAACTATTTTAAAACATCAGCTACTTACTAACTTTAGTAATTGAACTGTCCTTTCAAGTCGTAAAGAAATTGGACACTCTAACTGTAGATAAATCTGTGCCCCTTCGTGATTACTGACTCCCTCGTCAATGAACAGTGAAGTGCTTTCTTGCAGTTACTACA
The DNA here is from genome assembly GCF_049639745.1 of Rhodnius prolixus. Lineage (NCBI taxonomy): Eukaryota > Metazoa > Arthropoda > Insecta > Hemiptera > Reduviidae > Rhodnius > Rhodnius prolixus. Next base: position 14,469,573 of record NW_027411604.1, on the reverse strand, counting down.
CGCTATTGATGGAATATTGAGCAAACAACTTGATGATAACATTCAATAGAATGAAAATGAAGTTGCCAAAATTCTATCAAAAAGAATTTCTGCATAATTATATCAGACAAACAATCAGATGTACCAACAATTTTATTGTTTACATTTTCTAAACATTTTTTATTTTTTAAAGAAAGAACATTCGTTGTTTCTTTGTTATTTACTACCAGTGCTTAACAAGAGAGAAAGATAACTGGTTGTTAGTAATCCGATACAGTAGTACAAAGAGTATAAAGTTTTTTAATATAACCGTAATTAGAGAGTTGAATTTTTCGTTTTTGTAACTTTTGAGTATTGTGATCCTTCAGCTAAAAATGATTTTATCTAAGAGGAATGTTTCTCTTTATCGTAGCCAGCCTTTTGGGTAGGAATCAATCCTGTTTTTTGCACCCCATTACTACATTGATGTCAGGTAATGTTCTAACTTTACCGCACCTGCGTTATTTGTAATCACCATTTTCGTACAAAAGTATCCGTTGGTTACTTGTAATGCTCATACTTAGTTCATGTAGAGTATAGGGCTGCCTGCTGCTTCAGGGTCCACCAGTGTTGTCAATCTTAATTTAGCTGTCAAGTCCTTCGGTGAAAGTATTTAGCATCTTGTCCCTTTGAAGGTCTCCTAACTTTCCCTTCCACATTTGTGTGCTGTCCCTTTTCCAATCCCTCTTCCATCATGCCTCTATTTATATCGTCTGTATTTTGAAGATATGGAATAAGTTACTCGCTTTCTTTGTCCGTCTATCAGCAATCTCGTTCCTAGTTACTGAACTGTGACTAAGAAGCCACTGATAGTTCACTGTTCACCCTCTGGCCGTTGACCACTTTTCTAACTACATGAACACGGGGAAGCTGCAATCCAACTCCCAAATATCAATCACGAAGACTACTATGGACTTATCTCAACATTGGAACCCCAGTTTCAGCCGAGCTGGAAAGTGCTCGTACAGCACTTTTCGTTCGTCGAAACTCTGACCGAAGAAGTATCTTAACCAAACAGTACCCCCTCTATTGATTGGCAGATCAGTCAGTATAGATATAAAACAAATCTTTAGAAGAACAATCTTCAGGTAATTTAAAACTTTATTTTGTTTTTTGTTGGTTTTAATTAAGTCGTATCATCGTCTGAGATCGTTATCGCTAAAAGTTCCTCCTCAGTGCGTCTACGGTCCACTGTTCTCACCTTACTTGTAACTTATCCATTACTGGGTTTAGGCTGAAGAGGTTGTAAGGAAAAAAGAAATCCATGGGTTCTTTGGATAGAAATCCTTGGATAGAACCTGGGATTTTTGTTATGCTACCCTTTGTTATTCTTATTTGACACCTAATTGCAACTGATCATGCAACTGAATTCGTGTAATTATGAATGTTTATGAACTAATGATACGAGGGTCGTTTGAAAAGTCCGTGCAAAGTCAGAGAGATAGCACCACTGGCGCGTATCGAGGTTATGTTTAGTTAGTAGCATCTCTTGGAAGAACACACACCAAGTTTCAGCCAGATCGGTCTATTTCTTTGTGTTTGGCATTCGTTTGAATCGAGGAAGTCGAGTGATTTTCAAAAAATGGACGAAAAAGAATTTCGTGTGTTGATTAAACACTACTTTATGAAAGGCAAAACGCCTCAGGAGACTAAAGAGAAGCTTGATAAACATTATGGTGTCTCTGCACCTTCGATTAGAACAGTTTATAAGTGGTTTCAAAATTTTCGGAGTGGCCATATGGGCACAAGTGACGCTGAACGTTCTGGACGCCCTGTTGAGGTTACTACTCCAGAAATCATTGATAAAATCCATGATATGGTGATGGATGACAGAAGAGTGAAGGTGCGTGAGATTGCTAGTGCTGTGGGCATCTCGAATGAACGGGTAAATAATATTTTGCATCAACATTTGGACATGACAAAGCTATCCGCAAGATGGGTGCCGCGATTGCTCACTCTTGACCAAAAACGAAATCGTGTGAAGTGTTGCAAGGACGGTTTGCAGCTGTTCCAGAAGAATCCGCAGGACTTTAAGCGTCGTTTCGTCACTGTGGATGAAACATGGATACATCACTACACTCCTGAGACCAAAGAACAATCTAAACAATGGGTTACCATCTGCGCCAAAAAAGGCGAAGACCGTTCCTTCGGCCGGAAAGATTATGGCTACTGTCTTTTGGGATTCGCAAGGAATAATCCTCATCGACTATCTGGAAAAGGGTAAAACTATTACAGGTGCATATTATTCATCGTTATTGGACCGTTTGAAAACCGAGCTGCAAGAAAAACGCCCACGATTGGCCCACAAAAAAGTCCTTTTCCATCACGACAACGCACCAGCTCACAACTCAGCAGTTGTGGTCGCAAAATTAATGGAAATAGGGTTCCAACTCGTTTCACATCCCCCCTATTCTCCAGACTTGGCTCCCTCGGACTACTATTTGTTCCCCAATATGAAGAAATGGCTGGCGGGAAAAAGATTTTATTCAAACGCGGAGGTGATTGCAGAAACGAATGGCTATTTTTCAGACTTGGACAACTCCTATTATTCGGAAGGGATCAACAAACTAGAGCAGCGTTGGACGAAGTGTATAAGCCTAAAAGGAGACTATGTTGAAAAATAAAAAAGGTTTACCCCAAAAAATTAAGTAGTTTTTATTTTTGCACGGACTTTTCAAACGACCCTCGTAAGTAGTAAACAAGGCTTGAATATTCGCAATGATGCTAAGGTATCGCGAAGTGAACTCTTGAATTTAGTTCTATGTATAGCGCAAAATGGGAGATTTCGTAGTATTATGAGAGTTCTACTTCCAAGTACATTTTATTGAACGAGGCGATGACAACAAGTGGATTCTTTTCAACTTATCTCTTCCATAAACTGCACTTCTTTTTTACTGCTGTAACTATTTCCTACGGTGGTAATAGTTGTTCTACCTCTGAATCTCTACTTCAGAAGGAATTTTTGAGACAAGAGAAATTGTGCTGGCTTGAGGGACTGTATAGAAATTTGTTAAAAAGGCTAAGATCAAGATATGGACCTCTCCTTGGTAATAAGATACGATTGAGTACAACTGTGACTTTTTCTTTTAAGAGGTAACTTCTGTTGATGTGAAATGCCTTTTTCTTGCAGTAGAAAGAACCTCAGTTCTACCACTTCACCATCATCAGAAGAAATAAATTTATTTAGAGTAATATTTAGTAATAACTAAAGTTGAGATCTTTTTTGCGTCCGCCATTCACTGATATCCGTTTTCCTCCAGTTAAATACGATTCATAATTACAGATTCACAGAGAGGAAAACGCACTAAAGGTTCCTTTCACCAATCGAACAGTTTTAAAGCGCAATGTGCACGAACATTTTAGACAAACGCACAAATACTCATTATCAAAAAGAAAAATAAAAAACTTAAATATTTTTATAACTATTGAATCGTGTTTTAACTTTTCATATTACACGTTCTAATCAACGATTCAGCTGATCTGTAAACTAAAGTAAAAGCCTACTAAATTTATTTATTAATTGTACCTTACAAAAGAAATATTCGAATCTTAAGGAAATTGTTGTAGTTTATTTACTTGTATATTTTGGTTACAAAGAAAAAGATATTTTGATAATTTATTTTTGATGTCTTTCTTATTTTACAAAAAGTATTTCTACATAATTATAATTGGTAGGGAGATGAAGATTCATTAGATTGTTAACAATATGATATATTACCTTGGATATTAATTATTAGCTTGGTTTCGTAAATATCGATAGTATTGTAAAGGAGTTGATTGAGTTGTTTAAATACAATGATTTATTGTAATCGTCAGTCGTGAGAGTATTCCTCATCATTTATTAAGAAGTTGAAGGAACAGTTGAACACACTAACTGCAAAACTTGATAATAAATAAACCTTATAATACTACAACTTTCTTATAAAAATCTATCATTTTTTTCGAATTTAAATAAATAAATGAGGTTAACAGTTTGATGAAAAGGCCGCAGTGAGGATATTGATGCTTATTTTTCTCGATCGTCAAGAAGTTAACAGTTAAGGTTTTGCCATAACAGTATTATCTCTGTTAATGATGTCGTCTAAATGCATGGTTCAACCGCATTTAAACCAGTGGTACACAAAATTTCATTGCAACTGGCTAGCTGAAAAGATTTCACTTTTTAAAATTTCACACAGGTCTGAGATGAAATGAAATCGTGGATCGTAAAACCAAGGATGCGATCTCCTTACAACATACATCTCCATACTCAATGTTAGTCTCCAATATTAAACATTATGCAAAAGCGGAGTGCTATACAGAATGGCAGCGGATATGCGAATTGTCACAGGCAAGAAAAGGCCAACTTTACACAGCCTTTACAATCTAGTGTCCCCAAAAGACCATGGTTTTACAAATACAAAAACTACAATAGGAAGTTTGTTAGTACAGTCATTAGAATGAGGTTTAATCACAATTATTCGCCTCACTATCTAGCCAGGATTGGTGTGGAAACAACGCACAAATGTTCGAGTACTTCTGGAATAATAGCAGACGCCAACCATCTAATCCTGGGATGTGCTAATAACACTAAAGGAAGAGAACGATTGTGGAGGGCTGTGATAGCGACTGGATGTCCGTTACCTGCCAATTTAAATACTATTCTGGCAGCTGATGATGGCAGCATTTACACAGAGCTCTTTGAGTTCATAAAAAACAACAGGATAACGCTGTAATTAATCAAAATACTAAAGACGCTCGTCATGTATAGAGTTTATAGAGTAGACAACTAAAAAATCAAAACCCAAAACTCAAAATAATCTAAACAACTGATATAAAGAAGACATCAGCATAAACATTTATAAGAATAGAATCATTGATTTTATTTTGGATGTATTAACACGCAAAGATATTTGTTCGAACACCCAACATTTAAATAGCAGATTTGCTAAGTTCAAGAGACCAAAATACAAGGGGAAAAAGAACTACACGCAGTTTAGGACATAACTTTTACTAATTTCAATGATGTTAGTTTCCGTTGTCATGCGATTCCATTCTGTTTTATTAATGTAGAGAAGTAGAGAAGCATTTCGGGATACCCTTCGTCTATGGTTTTCTATTTTGTTTAGATAATTAAAGAGGTTAACTGTTAATTAAGCTTTACACTCATGTGAGCACTCATTTTATCGTGCCCCAGATGATGGAACCATTCAGCAAGGTACAGTATGAAAGTGGTAAGAAGAGCGGCGATAATTGACAGTCACCATTCGCTGCGCCGTCATAATGTTCTCTCTCCCTAATCTCCTTCAACATCATCTGAAGAAGAATGCTCTAATGGAAAAGAAACTAGAAGATAGATAACCAACATCTTGGCAAGTACCCAACCTCTTCAAGCAGACTCTAAGAATGAGCCGGAAGTTTTATAAATCCAATAATCTGAAGCCAACCTTACAGCGCTTCAAGTAGATGTGAGGAAAGCTTCTTCTAAAAGCAGTCTTAACGGCGACGATTTGCAAGACTTTAACCTGTTAAGTGTGTTTGACGTGTATCTCTATTACGATGCGTTCGACGTGCATAATCGTTGTGAAAAATATAAAATTGCCATTAACTGTAAAAACTCGAAATTTTAATAAAGTACAATAAGAATATTATTTGATGGGATGTTTCCTTTATCTTACCAATAGAACTGCCAAATATTTCATACGGAGAGGGTTGGTGGGAGTCAGCCAAATGATAAGTGGTTGGTACATGTTTGGTCTCCGCATTAGAGATTGGGGAATTAGGCACACAAATAGAAGCTCTCAACCCTTGTGCAATGCCGTTTTTACCTTAGATAGAGATTCAGACCTCAGTACGAGCATGATTTCATTTTGCACAGAATAGAAAAAGATCTTTTCATCCTTGTAAAAGCTCTTGGCGTCCCTAGTTAACTAGGAGCAATGCATACGTGAAGCGGTGCAAGGTTTTGAATGAGCACAGAATGCTGTGGTAATCTCAAGCCCCAGAAATTGCAGAAAAAGTTGCTTGCAGTGACTATTACGACTATTGTAAACTTTTGGTTGTTTTGCTCTTCGTTCGACGTGTATACATGTCATTGTCTGATTTTAAAACTAAATTCCACTCTTAACTGGTTTTAAGATTTGTTTTTCTCAACTCACTTGGTATCATACAATTAACGAATCATGTTCATATACTCGTAAACTCCAAGAAATCAATGTTTCTAGTTTGATTTCTTCAACAAAATATGCTCAAAATTTTGCTTAAAAACAAAAAACAAATAAAAATAAAAGTCTGTCACACATTGAGTTGAGGTTTCGGTTTCTTGTCCATCGTGGGTACCTAAACGATGATATGTATCACTTCTTGTGATACTTTGTCCACATAGATACAAAACCTAACGATTACTTCTTAATCAGGAACACTAATTATCTGAGGAAACTCTGTTACGCGAAGTTATCTTAGTAAATTTATTCCCAACAGCGAATAAGAAAGTAACCAATGCAAACACTAGCAATTCACAAACTTGATAGCACCCCCACTTTGAGGCTTAGCAATAACAAGTAGTAGAATGAGTACATAAACTACTAGGTTCGGCTAAAGAACAATATTCGTGTTAACTGTAGCGAAACGAATTAATAGTAAGTTAGTATCGACGGTCCTGGTCGAATCGTGTTATTTTTTTAGCCCCTTCAAGCAAAGGTAAGACATTGTTAGTGCCCAAAGGGGTTTCGTGATGGCGCCTTATATAAACTAGTGGAAAATAAATCATAAATACTTCATTCAGTAATCAGCTGAAGGTAGTGAAAGAGATTCGCAATAACTTCTTGTCTCTCCCCATGTTCCAAGAAGCCCTCAATTTTATTTTGATGGCACATACGAGTATCTCTTTACTCAAAATTCCGCATTCAAGTTACGAGCAAAAGGACTGAGATAAACTACTACAGGATACTTAGTATTTGCCTTATAACAGCAACCACCAGAGAAAGTGCATAAGAAGTCGCCGGAACCGTGGATTAAAAACCCCCCCAGACCAATTGCAGGCGAAAATGTTGTATCAGCTAAACTTACAGCGGCATCACTTCATCAAGGCTGACCTTTAAAAAAAAAAGTCACCGATGAAATTTCAAATTATAGAAGAGTTACTTCCATTTAATATCGATCAAATAAATTACGATCTCTCCTAACACATATATATCTGAAGTTTATTCAATTTGTATCGATATTCCCCATTTCTCCTTAGTTACAATGCCATTCGTCTTCTGTCAAATCAAAGATGACATTTATCGGTAGAAAGAACTATGCCATTAAGAAGTTGAAAGGTATTTTCCACTAGCAGGTGGAGATATGGACATGTCCGAGTTATAATTAATTACTGCAATTAATGTTGGATAATTATAAAGTTAATTTTTATTATTTAGTCTTTCTCTTTCCCATTTTCTTTAACATGTTTCAACCTGAATGTTTACTTTTTTGAAAAAAGTTAGAATACAAAAACAAGTAATACAAAAAAACTGGTTTAGAAATTATGTATCAGAAAATAGATTTTTAATAAGAAATAGTCAAAATGATGTAGTATGCTTAGAATTTATTTGTATGGATTCAATGATTTTTGAGTATTTTACTTTCCCAGAAGTTGAAAGCATGTAAAGAGTCCCATTTTAAAATTTTAAGACTATAAAAATAAGCTTGTATTGAATTAATAGTTTATAATTTGTTTAGACAACTCATAATTTTTAAATTTCAATGGTTCCTAGTAAAAAGGCAGAGTTTTAATTATGAGTTGTCATCGATAGAAAATGTTATTAGGGATCTCCAGATTTCGTATATTATTGGATTTCAGGGCTGGTTTTTCTTTCCCAAAGCACCAAAGCCAGAGACCCAAGATGGTCTAGTTGTTTGTCTCCCTTTCTACAACGTTCAGGATCTTATTCATCTGTAGCGTAATGATCTTCTTTGGTCGCAGAGAGCCAAGTAACTCATAATGAAAACCTAGCGGTAGCAACGCAAAACGGATATGAAAAATCCATTTCCACCTCTTCCTGACAGCTGATTAACAGCGGATTCCGGATCAAATGTCCTGGCTTTGAAAAGATATTTACTAAAACTACCGTGCCTTTAAATGAAGCTTGTAGTAGATTAATCTGGGCCCTTACCTATCTTTTGAATGTCCTCAGTTCTGAAAATACTTTTACCGTCCTTAGATTACTAGAATAGGTTTTATTGTGCCCTCACTAAAGTAATAACTTACCGTTCGTAAATTACACAGGGTAAATGTAAATTGTAGAGGTTGTAGTAACGAACTGGTTACTACTATTCTGGTTAGCCTCAGAACTTTTTAAAAAATCAAGTGAAGTAATGAAAAATATTAGTGTAAAATCTGATTTTAAAGACCTTAACTAAGCCAATCATAAAACTAAGGTTTTTAAGACTTGAAAAATTGAAATCACAATTCGAACTCTCCAATATTTACGAATGTTTCCACTTTTATTTGATTTTCTAACTTTTCTAGCTCCAAATTAGAGTAAGCCTATTTCTACTATCCGCTACTATTCTGGTTTTGCGACTTTATAGAAGGAATTCACACTTTTATCTTTAAAATATCTAAACTAGAAAAATGTTATTAAGTACAAAAAGTTTTAACTTATTTCCGAAGACGAAAGTTCTAATAATCCATGCCAAAGTTCAAAATCTTGTATATTTAGTGAGATAAAAGTGTTATATCCGTCATTGAAGTCTTGAAACCATTTGATAACTGGATAGTACAAATTTGAATACTTTAATTTAAAGGCAGAAGTGCAAAAACAGCATGAAAAAGACGAAAAAACTGGTCTATTATTAAAGATAAAATGTTAATTTCTGTCTTTAAAGTCCCAAAAGAAAACCAGTACCGAGTAGTACAAACAGATTTACCCTAATTTGAAGGGGAGCAGTGCTAAAACCCTATGTAATGGATATTCCATATGAAATGGTTATTCCCTTTTTCGAACTCCTAAAACAAGGCCAGCGCCATTAGGAGAACCTAATTCAAACGTAGAAGTGCAAAAAAACATAATGTAAGTGTTAGAAAAACTAGTTTATTAACAGAATTAATCTCTCAGAGATTGGATCTGGAGAGAACACGAAAAGAACTGGGTGATGCTTCCTGGGGTCAAACACAGCAAGAGAGTTATGCTCTTGCTGTGCAAACATAGAACCAAAGAGACTTTGGGCTTGGGCAGGAATCAGATCACTCTGATTACAGGCCTATTTACAGGGCACGGTAGGTTCAGAAAGCACCTGCACAAATTGGGGCTTATTAGCTCGGAACCGTTGTGCAGATTGTGCCAGGAAGAGGAGGAAACGGCCTCTCACCTGTTATTCGATTACGTTGCAATCGAGAGACTGCACTACGACATCTTTGGGACTTTGAGACCAAATGAGATTATAGCGCAGAAGGAACTGGTAGGGAAAGCCCTCAACCTTCTTAGAAGGGGATGTTTCACCTACTAGATTTAGAGGGAAGGCACAATAAGCCTCTTGTGGCTGCGGTGCCGTGGGGTATGGGTCCCGTCCCGCCCGTCTAAATCTAACAGAATTAATAGCGTAATTCCGTATTTAAAGTCTCAAAAGTAGATCAGGGTTTGGATTATACAAATAGATTTACCCTAATCCGATAGCAGAAGGGCAAAAACATAATGAAAGAGTTGTAAACCTTTCCTATTTGGAGAGATAAATGCTTAATTTCCGTCTTTAATTTAACAAAACCAGAGCAGTGCTAAAATTTACAAATAGTTTTACCTTAATTCGGATGTAGAAGTGAAAAATCTAACCAATTTCAAACTAGTGCTAGTTTGTTCTTACAGAATTAACCTAATTTGAAAGTAGAAGCGCTTAAATAGTATGTAACAGTGGAAGCACTCGTCAATTTTTTGAGAGTTCGAATTGTGAATTCGTTTTTCAAATCTTAAAACCAAACCAGTGCTGAACTGTACAGATAAACTTACTTTAATTAAAGAAGTTATTAGAGTTAGACCATAATTAGGGAATAACTAGGGCTGCGGAAGTAGAAGTTTATGTATTATAAAATGGATAAAGTTTTCTATTTTAGCAACGTATCAGTCAACATTGCGAGAAGCGGTATCTTCTTTGATAAATCCAAGTCAACAATGAAACCAGTGGAACTTGAAGCAGTTTATAGAAAGATAGATAGACTCAGTTGAGCTGAATGTATTGTGTTCTAGAGAGAACAACATGAGAACCGACCGAATGGCGGCTAGCTCATAAATTTGATTTAACTATGTCCTGAGAATAAAGGAAGAGCCAATTCTTTACTTAGATCCTTTTTTTTCCCCCGTCTTAATAAAATATATGCCGCGACATCCGGTTCTGACGGGTGTTATTAATAACTAGCTGTAGTTACCTGTCGGGTCTTACTTGCTATTGTGGTAGATGAAAAGAAGGCAGAAGTGATTGGTTTGAATGTGTGCTTGCTTCAATAAGAATAAATTCGTAAAAAACGCGTTTTTTTAAAAAAATTATTTAGTAATTTACCATCTGTATAAATATATACAATAAGTAAATAGGAGGTGAATGAGATGAACTGGTGCGGGAGGAGAGCAGGAGGAGAGAAGCTACCCAGCGGTAGCACTCTCTATAGGAGATAGGGGAATGTGAGGAGGAGAGAGGAGAGATAGGAGAATAATGGCGTTTAGTTCTTCAGACTGCAAGGAAGTCGCAGGGCCACTGGCGATTCAGTCGGCGAGTAGGATTGTTAGGGATGTCAGAGAAGGCGAGAGACAGTACAAGAGGATTGGAGCAAGTGGAGAGAGCAGTATGAAATTTTTGGTATTTAGTCTTGGCGAGTTGGTCTATGAATGGGATGTTGAGGTCGTTGTGAAGAGTGAGGTTTGTCACCGTAGAAAGGAGCGTCAGCTATCTGTCGGAGGAGTTTTGATTGGAATGTTTGTACAGTCCGTATATTTGTAGGTTTAGCTGAACCCCACAGCTCTAGTCCGTAAGTCCACAGAGGTTTGAGGATAGTACTGTATATTAAGCATTTGAGTTCTATGGGCAATTTGGAGCGTCGTCCAAGAAGTCTGTAAAACAGTTTCGCACGTTTCGTCATTGCTTGTCTTTTAAGTCTAGTGAGTCTATTGTCTATATAGAGCCCAAGGTAGCGCACCCAAATCTGTACAAGAAAGAGGATTACAGTTGAAGAGGACCAGGTGGACAGGAGCCCCGCCGGAGAGTAAACGTGGCATGCTGGCATTTCTGTGGGTTCATTTTAATCCGCCACTTCTTCGCCCAGGATTCTATTTTAAGTAATAATTTTGTGAAATAAGGGATTATTAAACGCATTAATCGCTAAATTTAAGAGACCCAATTGGTTCTTTCTGTAGTACAAACAGATTTTGATCCTAAATAGATCTCTTGTACTAGATTTCAAAGAGGCGTTTGAAAGTGGCTCTGACCTTGAGCTTGTGCTTCAAGGTAATTCAATTTAAAAAAAAAAAAAAAAGTTACTGAGACAAACTAGACATTAGAAGACTTAATTCTTAACTTCCTGAGAAAGTGAAGAATTGATTACTTTCTATAAGTCAGTTAAGTACAGCGAAAGTGCTGTTTATTTTTAATATCTTTTTTTTTTAAAAAAGATAAGACTGTCGGCGAAGGAAGTGCTGTACTAATTATCAAATCAGTCTTCGTCGATCCGGTTAGAAAAGGGAGGAGTCTATAACATCCGGTGGAAGTCGTTATGAAATATATTATATTCCAAATCTCTGCCATCCGGTCCTGCAGGTTCTTAATGCGTCACTTCCACATGTAAAATTAATGTTTTCCTTCCATTTAAATGAGTAAATTAAATTTAAAAAAAAAAAAACTGTCTTTACACATAAAGCATTTATTATCATCAGTTATCTCTATTTTAGCATCCGCTGGCCAGCTAAATTGAAAACGGAATTGTTGTGAATTGATTTGATTGAAATTTCCTTTTATGAGTTCGCTAAAATAATTATAAACGGCTGATGTACAAACTTCTGCACCAAAACCCACCTGGTTGTACTGGTATTGAACTGTGAGGTTCAACAAAACGCTCCAATCTTCACAGAATTTCAGTCGAAAATCCAACGCACTGTAGTTAACGGCTCCATTTTACATTTCAAATCTTAAATATCCACCCAAACTTAGAAATTCCATTTTTTTTTCTACGTCCAGATTGCTGGGACTCGCTTTAAAAACTTTCATCAGAAGTTACAGTCTCATTCAGAAAATCCTCTTGTCCGCCATTTATCCTCTCATCATATTCCAGTTGGTCCTCCTAGGCCAGGGATGGCGAACCTTTTTGAGACGTGGGTCAAATTTTGTTCATTTTTTTTTTCGTACTAGTTCTTGGGTAACAAATGCCCATTTGCACAAGAGTTAAATTTAAAAATTTTAAACAGAATATTTTCAAAACTAAACTTCTTTAAAATTCAGTTGGCTTAACGGGGTAAAACGGGACGAAACAAGTGCTATGGAAGTCTCTTTTTACAAACATAACTGAACAAAACCTTACAAAAGTGTGTTTTATCTGAAGAAAAATCTAAATATGGTTATTTTTGCTTTGGGTTGTCGATTTTTTTTAACAAACAAAATATGAGTAAAATTATACATTTTATTTGATATTTTGTAAACACTTTTGCTTTATTTCAAATACTACAAAAGCATTTGCGTTTTAGAACTGTAATGATAAAACTAAAGGTTATTGATAGCATTTAAATTGCTTTTGTGTCAATGCGTGATTGAAAAAAATACAGATAGAATATGAATTATCCACACAATTAGAAAATCTAAATCAACCCGCGTAAACAAACAAATGGTTGCCTAGCAATTGCGGGTCAGTGAAAAAGCTTGCACGGGTCATAGGTTTGCCATCATTGTCCTAGGCGATTAAAAATGCCAGTGGCCTTTGGCAGTTAATCCTAGAGATGTCTTAGATGACCAGTTAAGTAATGGATAGCCCAGTCAAAGTGCTCTAGTCTCAATATTATTGTCATTGTTATACTAATAGTGCATCTAGCGCTGATGTACGAGGGTCGTTTGAAAAGTCCGCGCAAAAATAAAAACTACTTAATTTTTTTGGGGTAAACCTTTTTTATTTTTCAACATAGTCTCCTTTTAGGCTTATACACTTCGTCCAACGCTGCTCTAGTTTGTTGATCCCTTCCGAATAATAGGATTTGTCCAAGTCTGAAAAATAGCCATTCGTTTCTGCAATCACCTCCTCGTTTGAATAAAATCTTTTTCCCGCCAGCCATTTCTTCATATTGGGGAACAAATAGTAGTCCGAGGGAGCCAAGTCTGGAGAATAGGGGGGATGTGAAACGAGTTGGAACCCTATTTCCATTAATTTTGCGACCACAACTGCTGAGGTGTGAGCTGGTGCGTTGTCGTGATGGAAAAGGACTTTTTTGTGGGCCAATCGTGGGCGTTTTTCTTGCAGCTCGGTTTTCAAACGGTCCAATAACGATGAATAATATGCACCTGTAATAGTTTTACCCTTTTCCAGATAGTCGATGAGGATTATTCCTTGCGAATCCCAAAAGACAGTCGCCATAATCTTTCCGGCCGAAGGAACGGTCTTCGCCTTTTTTTGGCGCAGATTCCCCCTTGGTAACCCATTGTTTAGATTGTTCTTTGGTCTCAGGAGTGTAGTGATGTATCCATGTTTCATCCACAGTGACGAAACGACGCTTAAAGTCCTGCGGATTCTTCTGGAACAGCTGCAAACCGTCCTTGCAACACTTCACACGATTTCGTTTTTGGTCAAGCGTGAGCAATCGCGGCACCCATCTTGCGGATAGCTTTGTCATGTCCAAATGTTGATGCAAAATATTATGTATCCGTTCATTCGAGATGCCCACAGCACTAGCAATCTCACGCACCTTCACTCTTCTGTCATCCATCACCATATCATGGATTTTATCAATGATTTCTGGAGTAGTAACCTCAACAGGGCGTCCAGAACGTTCAGCGTCACTTGTGCCCATATGGCCACTCCGAAAATTTTGAAACCACTTATAAACTGTTCTAATCGAAGGTGCAGAGTCACCATAATGTTTATCAAGCTTCTCTTTAGTCTCCTGAGGCGTTTTGCCTTTCATAAAGTAGTGTTTAATCAACACACGATATTCTTTTTCGTCCATTTTTTGAAAATCACTCGACTTCCTCGATTCAAACGAATGCCAAACACAAAGAAATAGACCGATCTGGCTGAAACTTGGTGTGTGTTCTTCCAAGATATGCTACTAACTAAACATAACCTCGATATGCTCCAGTGGTGCTATCTCTCTGACTTTGCACGGACTTTTCAAACGACCCTCGTAACTCTCAAAATAAATTTTAAAAAAGTTTACCAACACTATAGGAACTGCTCTTTACATTAAAATGTCCCTTTTATCTTATGCAATCCTCTTCAGAATGCCTGTCCTAAAAAGGAAAGGAAAAATCATTCAAATAAATGTTACGGATTACATGTGTACTAACTTACTATGTTAGTAAATACTATAAGATCGCTGATAAGTGAGCAATGCCCTGTAGAGATTTTATTTTTATTTTATTGATTGATTGATTAAAGTTGAAGTCAACGTCTCTACATTATAGTGATATCAATGGTAATTAAGATCACTTATTTATAATAAAGAAAAATATTTTTTGAAAAAGCACTAAGATATAAAAAATGGTTACAAATATCTGTAAATTATAACTGCGCAAGTCAATAATTTAATATATCTTTAGTTTTTTAATGTTTAAAGAGGAAAAATAAAAGCTGCCAATTATTTATGATTGCTAGACTGTTTATTTTGAAGCGATATTTTAGATGTTGCTATGAAATGTTTTCTTAATGCAAATAATTACATCTACAAAAAAAAAGCAAATAAAGTACCTGCATAATAATCTTTAAAATTAATTAAGAAATTTAATAGAATTATTAACAGTGATTAAAAAGAAATATAACTTATTTTAGTGTAATATTTAAAAGCAAAAAAATTGAAATACATTTTTAAAATGATATTGTTCTTTGAGATTTTAAAAGTACGTGGTAATAATTTAAGACTTAAAAAAAGCCAAACATAACTTTATTTTTTTTTTTGCAAAAAAAAAAGCTAGCTATTAATTTTTATTAGTTATTTATATAATTTAAATATTTATTACCAACTCTTTATACCAGATAAGGAAATCGCCAGTACGTGATTGTATAACTTTGGTTCTCTGAACTTGATGACTTTAAGACCTCTTTGGACTTATTAATTTACGATTTTAATAAACAGAATTTTTTTTTCTCGTCTCTGTTCGTTTAGAAATTGTTGTGAGTGTATGTCATTTTTCGTGTTTTATTTAAGGTAAGTGGGGGGAAGATGCCAGTCGGGGGAAGATGCAAGTAACGTCAGATTTTGCATATCTACAACTGGATGGCAGCGATTCCTACGTTAAAGTGTGTAGTAAACAACTGTGAATACCGTGCTTGTGAGTATTTCTATTTATATCTAGTTTAATCGTCGTTAAACCGAAAATTCAACTCTTTGAACTTGGTGAGTACCCATGTTATAATATTTCGTTGTCGATACTTAAGGTTTGGTGACGGATTGACTAGATTAAACGTAATAATTCCGTGATATTTGTGTCGTGTGCATCTTGGTGAGTATGTGTTAGCTTGAAACAACATGGCTGAAGCCGTAGTACAAAAAATAAATCTATGTGGCGTCTTCCTCCAGTGCTTGGGGTAAGATGCCACCTATTGAAGTGTTTCAATTTCATGTTGATTCTCATTCATTATTACATTATAATAATATATTTTATAATATAAAACAATTACTGACATACGAAATATGGTTTTTGTATAATACATTAATATTATTAACCCTTGAGCCGTCACCTTATGTGAAGTGCCATAAGCCGTCACCTCGGGTCATATTGACCCAGCATTAAAAACTATTAAATAAAAAGGAAAACTAACTAATATCATGTTATAGGGAATAGAAATCAAAGACAAAACTTTTTGGCAGCAGGCCCTTAACAACTGGATCCATTCTAACCCGGGACGCAGAATCACCACACTTCAATTTGGGTCTTTGCTGAGCGCCGCGTGGAATAGGGCAGCCACTGTTGGAAATGGCAGCGTGGGATTTTCTGCATGCGGAATTTATCCATACGATCCGCAAAAAATTCCAGAACATGCTTATACCATTTCTGACAATATGAAAGAAAATTTGAATGCCACACAAGAAGTTAACGCACCTCTGGCAATAGCTTCAACAAGCAGCAGCGGTGCCATCACTTCTTTTGACGAAATTAGTCCTATCCCCAGATTTCAGAAACCCAAGCAAACTCGAAGAAAGAAACAAACTGCTGAAGTCCTTACGACGGTGGAGAAACGGGAGGCATTGAGAAGAAAGGCTACTCTGCCGACAAAAAAAAAGGGGGAAAAGTACTCCAGAAAAAGAAAAGGAAGTACAGTTCATCTTCAGCATCCTCCGCTCCCGATAATGTGGTAATGACCAGTGGTGAGAGTGACATTAAAGAGGTGGTCAATGATTTTTGTATTGAGTGTAAAGGATATTTTTATGATAGGAAGGGCCCAAAATGCGATTGGCTTCAATGCATGACATGCAAGAGATGGCTACATGAAATTTGCAGCAAAGACAATTAGCATTGCAAAAAATGTTAAAAATTAAACAAAAAATGTCTTTTGTTCGGTGTTCCTTCCCCTCAGTGTTTAATGAGAATATTTTGCTGTTTACCTAACATTAAATTTGTAATTTTTTCTTTCTCAATTTATATCTTAAGATATTGTTGCATCTTCCCCCGCTCAACTGGCATCTTCCCCACATGATGGGGGAAGATGCCAGTTTGCCAAATTTCATTCAAACGCATTTTTATCGGTTTTGCATTTAATTAAATATACTAATATATAAATGTAATTAAAGAATAAAAAACAACCTGGACGTTGATACATTTGGTGTTGTTTTTCGATAACCCAGTTTCCTACAAAACGGAAATAAGTGTTAAGTGTGGCATCTTCCCACCACTTACCTTATGTATTATAAAAAGATCAATGATTTACAAATATATTCTTTTGTTTCATCGTGCAAAACGATTGAAGAGTTCTCGAAAGAACTTAATTGTCAAGAAGAAGGCAGTGTTAGGAATAGGAAACAGTTTTTCAGGATTTACTTACTTATATGTGTGCAGATATTCGAATTGATCAACGTAAATATTCGTTTTAAGGTCACTAGAGTCCAAAATGTGATATCTCGTGATTTCTCGAAATGTTACTCGTATTTTAACTCGTTACCACCTTGCAGCACTGCAATAAGCTTTTGGTTAAATTCAACCAACGGAGAATGCCTCTTTCTAATCTAATCAGATGTTGAATAGGGGCTTATTTGGGTCATAGTGGAATACACTTAAGAAGACCCCCTCATTGTCCTGCGTCCCTTTCTGTAGAAACCAGCTGTTGGTCATTCGAGAAAGGCCAGAAACAGGGTAAACTCCAGATCACGCAGGTGTCAAACTTTAGGAATCGTTAATTCGACTTCCTGATAAAAAATTGTATCTATTTAGGTATATTATTTTATTTTTTTTATAAAAAAAAAACCTGTTTTGAATCTTATTAAATCTGTTTAATGGCGTTGTGCATTAATATTTTTATTCCTCCATCTCCGAAAATGGGAAATAAAAATTAATGAACAAAAATCAGTGTACATTACTTTTACTTTACGAAAATCTGCGAGTCCACCAGTTCAACTGAACGGTGTAACGATTCCTCCAGCTGACGTAGTTCGATAATTAGGACTGTACATTGACAAGAGACTCACCTGGAACCCACATCCACAAGACGTGAACAGATGCTACAAGCTACTTACTAGACTATTTGACCGCAGATCCAAACTCGACTTGAATTACAAACTGACTATTTTCAAGACATTGTTAAGACTCGTATAGACATACGGAGCAGAACTGTGTGGGGCTCAATCAAACCCTCTAACTCCAAACGCCTGCAGACACTACAGTCTAAAATCTTACAGGAAAATCCTGAATGCTCCATACACCATTTCTAACCTTACAATACACACTGACCTTCACATCCCTTTTGTCACCGATCTAATAAAGTCTCGCTACCGCAACTTTCACAGCCTTCTAGCTCTCTCCATCCTAATCCTCTTGTACAACAGCTCTTCTCTCCTCACCTTCCAGACAATCCTCCTCGTCGCTTGAAGCGGAGGTGGCCTAGGGACCTACTGATGTGAGTGCAATCCCCTGAGAAAGAGTTCCATCAATGGGTGATTGCTCTTACAAGACCTTCACGTGAATTTAACCAGTTTCAACATTTGTTGCAGTTGTAAATATGGCAAATAAAGTGAAAAAAATAATAACGTATAAATTTTGTTGAACATTTTTGAATGGCTGAAATTACGAGCTGAAGTATTAAAGAAATGTTGGTTACCTGATGATTTGTGTACCTTTTGTCGTTTAATCAACCATTATACTTAACTTCTTAAACTGTAAGTATTTGTTAAGGAAATATTATTTTATAAGAAGTTTCCTGTATACTGTAGGTGAACTAAATTTATGTTATTCATATTTTTAAATGAATATAATAATTTTTTTGTCTCTTCAATTAAAAACAAAAACAAAAAATCAGTAAAAATGTTATGCAAAATATAATTGCGTAACAAAATATTAATAATTTAAAGTATCATTGGTCACATAGTAGGGTGACACTCTTGCACATTACATAAATTAACAAGCATACCGGAATTTACGCCTTGAATTAAAAAAGTAATATACATATATAATTTTTTCATTTGAAAACATAATATAAGAAGTAGAAGAATAAATTATATCAACTAAGATTTATCATGAGTGTAGCGAACAACATAAATCAGCTGTGATCTTATCTGCAAATCTTTTACTTTCCAAATTACAGTACTTTTAAAAATGAATAAATATTTAAAAGCTCGCCATATTTAAAAATATATTTATTTAATTTATAAGCTGAAAAAGCTAACTATAAGTAGGCGATATTATAAATGAAGTATACAAGAGGCTGTGGCGATAGAATCAATTTTCACTTAAGAATATCCGAGGAAATTTAAATTAAATGGAATAGAATTTGGGAATATTTCCTATTGGTAATCTTTATTGTATATTTAAATCCTCATATTAACATCAAATCATTAATTTGTATTTATTTATTTATTTACAACCTGTACATATACATATATATCAAGTAAATGTGATCTTCATTTAGTTATGCACAGATTGTAGGCTGAATCCTGGAGGATCCAGTGCCACAATCGGGAAGGCATGCTGAGAAAGGCCAGCCAATGCTGGAACTCTCTAAAGGTTGGAAGGAAGTTTAGGAAATAGGTAAAAGGTCGCGGGGCCAACGTCGTTTCAGGCGTCGTGGAGGACTGTCAGAATGGGTTGTTGTGGATAAAGGCTTGTGCTGTGGGATTAAGAGATGTATGGTTCAGGCTATTATGGAAATTAAGGAAGCCGAGAATGGATTAGGTCATTGACAAAAAGCGATATTGAGGTCTGTGTGGAGGGTTAAATTGGATACATAATTAGGAGCGTTGACTATATGCCGAAGGGACTTTAGACTGAAAGGATTGGATTCTTTGGATGTTGGGAGGTTTCGTAGAGCCCCACAGCTCAGCTCCGTTGGTCCAGATGGGTCTTAGTAGTGTCTTGTATTAGAGTCAGTTTGTTCTGTACGTTCATGGCTGAACTCTCCGCCATAGCAGCCTTCGTAGTTGTCCGTATCGTCTATAGAGTTCTTGTCTTTTCAGTCTAGTGTGTGGGTACCATGTAAGTCGACTGTCCTAGGTAGCGTACCTGTGTGAAGGTTCATTAATATTAAAGTTATTATTATTACAGCTCATTTTACTAAATATTTAGATGACACTATAGAAAGAAATGTGAGCGATTCCTTCCAGAACTGTCTTAAGAAGCATTTTCTTGGTAAAAATATTTTAAATCAAGATTATAGTTTTTCATTTGTGCAAGAAGAGCCTTCAAAGTTAAAGAAAAATCGTCGGAAAATTCTCCAAAACTGAAGATTTCTGTTCTGTAATGTGGCACCTTCTGTTAGTAGCTTTTATTCAAATACTTGTTATAGATGAGAAGGTGGTAATATGGGACAGTCTTTTTTTACCTTGCATATTTTGAACACAACTGAATTTAAAATCTACTCTGAAGTAAAATCATAGACATACATTATTTGTCTTGGTAAATTTGGAGTCGTGAGTGGATCACAGCAAGGAGTCTGGAGTTACACTGAAGAAGTCTAACGTGGTGCCATATTGGGTTTTCAGAAAGTGTGGTCGTAATATGGGACACACATAATAATTATAGTTAATGTTCTCCATTTCTCCATGAATTGTAAAAATAAGCCTTAAATATGGCCACAAAACTGTATTTTACACAATTATTGTACATTAAGGATGAAAATTAGGGTGTAATCAGTTTTCTTAGAGAAAGGTTAAGAAATCTTTGAAATGATCTTTTTAGGCCCTTTACATGAAACACTAGTTTCGTCCTCAGTGCCACTTTTCACACTTGTTCGTCAGACGATTAACGAGGTTGTTACATGGGACAACGCAGTCTCATAATACCACCATACGAGTACATCGCGTACAATATAACCTCATTTTTTCCCAATGTACATTCATATTTGAAATCCATAATACTGGCAATTAAAACTCTCTACTTTCTACATTTTTCATGTCTAAGGGAAATTATTCTAACTTCCGTCGGTATTAACCAAAAGCAGAGGAAAATCAACCTTAAGAAAACTTTTTAGCTGCCACTCGATTGACGCGCTGCCTTCTGCAGTAGACAAAGCCTACCCCAAAGGCACCAAATACTAACAGATAGCACTACTGGTTTGCCAAAAACAGGGGTGTCCCAAATGCCAACCCCGTTCCATATTACCACCTTCTCCTCTAAGTCTCCATGTGCAGCTTATTCAAAAAAATTTATAATTTAAATCTTCTTGTGGCATTGTGCAGTGAGACTTAATTGTATCATATTAAGTTCTCATATACTCATACTGCATACATTTTCTCGGACTTTAAATAAAAGTCTGATTCAGTAAATCATTGTATTATGCCAAGGAAGAAATAAACCTGCATGCAGCGCTCAAGATATCACTTATCTCATGGTAACCTTGAAAAAGAAAGTAATGGAATACGAGGGGGTACCCAAAAAAAACCGGAATTATTTTGTAAAAGCTATTTATTTACAAATTTTTTACAGAACAACCTTATCCCCTTCAAAATACTCTCCATTACAACTAATACATTTGTCCCACCGGTGCTTCCACTGTTCGAAACATTTTTTGTAGTCATCTTTAGAAATGGCTGACAGCTCCTTCTTCGTTTTTTTCTTGACCTCTTCAATGTTGTCAAATCGGTGACCTTTCATGCCCTTTTTCATGCGTGGAAATAAGAAAAAGTCGCACGGAGCCAGGTCAGGCGAGTAAGGTGTGTGGGGCAGCGGAACCATGCCATTTTTAGCCAAAAACTGTGTAACAGAGATGGCTGTGTGTGCAGGTGCATTGTCGTGGTGGAAGAACCAGTCTCCTGTTTGCCACAAATCGGGTCTTTTTTGGCGAACACTATTGCGCAATCTTTTCAAAACTTCCAAATACAAGGTTTGATTGACGGTCTGACCTGGGGGGACAAACTCTGAATGGACTACGCCTTTGGCATCAAAAAAGAAAATCAGCATTGTTTTGATGTTTGACTTGACTTGACATTTTTTTGGTCGGGGTGAAGATGACGTCTTCCATTGGCTCGACTGTTGCTTTGTTTCTGGGTCATAACCATAGCACCATGACTCATCACCAGTAATGACCTTTGACAGAAAGTCTGGATCAGTTTCAAGCTGTTGTTTCAAAGCACGACATGTTTCAACTCGATGTTCTTTTTGATTGTCAGTCAGAACTCGAGGAACAAACTTGGCAGCAACCCTTTTCATCCCCAAATCTTCCGTTAAAATTCGCTGAACCGAGCTCCAAGATAACCCACTACTCTCTGACAGTTGATCAATTGTCTGTCGACGGTCTGTGAACACCAGCTCTCGAATTTTTTCAACATTTTCGTCGATTCGGGCAGTTGATGGACTTCCAGAACGAGGTTTGTCATCAATCGACATGTCGCCATTTTTAAACCGAGTAAACCACTCGTATACTTGAGTTTTTCCCATAGCGTCATCTTTGTAAGCTGTTTTCAACATTAAAACACTTTCAGCAGCATTTTTGCCGAGTAGAAAACAAAATTTCAGAGCTGCACGTTGTTCACTTAAACTTGCCATCATAAAAAACGAAAAAAGAACAAAACAGCGCTGGTAAAAACAATCACTGCAGATGAACAGAACAAGCCAGGCAGACAACACAGGCAGGACTGAACTGGCAAGGAATTGCGCTATACACGTCTAGCGGCAGAAATGCGTACTACATAAGCTCCATGCGCGGCAACGCAATTCCGGTTATTTTTGGGTACCCCCTCGTAGAGCCACCGTTATCTCGTGAAACAAATGGACATTGGAAAAGCTGAGGGCTGGTTTTCTTAGCCAATATATTGGTTAAGTTTGAGACAATAGAAGCCAACTACAGCTGCGAATACCAATTTGTTGGTTTTCCAGCCCTTTAATAAAACAACAGAAATGGTTACTGCGTAAACAACACCAAAAAAAAAACATAACATTGCTGTTCGATGATGGACTGCGTTTCCTGTAACGGAAGTACTCCGTCCAGAGGCTGACAGTTAAATTAAGAATCCTCCGGGAGAGATGTCGCACCTTAATTAAAAAGAATTAATTACTTAATTAAAAAATGTATAATGAGTAAATACGTTTTTTATAAATATCTAAATCGCTTGTTATATATAATTTCCTTTATGTATCCTGTCAATTGACAAGAAATTAATTCATCCTGAAGCTTATGATGCATATCTGGCAAACATATTAATTAACTCACTTAATAAGTCTAAAATTCAATCCATTAAATCCATTTGTTAAAGTGAATAAAACAAAATTTATACTGGACCGGAAATTAGTGGTTGCCAAACGAGAGAAGAACTTGCTAATAACCCACCTCTTGAATGAATAGATACAACTTTAGATTCCTTTAATAAAAAAGAGATATTTCTTTATTTTTTGTTCGCTGGTTCTTAAAAACTAAAAATAGGAAAAAGTTTTATAAATTTTAACCGACATTTTGTTTTTATAAGAAGTTTGTAATTTATCTACGCCATGACCATCTGTGGCTGTCAACAGAGAGCTTGCCTTGTTCGTGCTTCAAAACATAGCTTTATCATTTAGAAGCTTATTTTCCACTAAACACGTACAACTAAATTATATTCCTTTAAAATAAAAAGAAATAATAATTTTTTGAGAGGGGGGATTGATGATAATTTTTGTTGTGTAGAGACCAATCCAGAGAACAACACTAGGGGCAGACTGGCCACATCCATGGACTTGTTCTCTTCTTGTTTATAAACCAGCGAACAAGCCAGGGAGAGGTTAACGCTTCAACAGATTAGCGCGTGCGCATAAGTGCCTTCTTCATTTTGTATTATAATTATTTTAATTTTTTTTACTGTATATAAATCAAACACTTCGACATATTGAAAAGAATGAGAGAAAAATTGTATGTGAACTCGGTAAGATGGGCCTGATTATTGATGTTTAAAACTAGCGGTCACGATCCCTCTGTGTATAGTTATAGAATGAGCGTCATATCAACTTTTATACCCAACCTGTCAGTGGATTTCATAGACGTTCACCTGTTAAACTCCGTGAATTGGCGTTAACATAGTTTATTATTTAGACGCGTGTAAAGGAGAAAATGAATTCCCCTGGTAATTTAAGGGGGAGTGAGATCAGATACGGTAATGAGAAAGTGGGGATGTTGAGTAATGTGTTCATTAACACTTTTAATTTAGCATTTCTCCAGTTCGGTTCTTCTCTATTTGAGAATAAATTGATGAGAACGCTTCTTGAGACAGTTCTGCGAGAAGAAGATGGTGTTCAGCTTCCTTCTACCATTTAATGGTAACGATTATTTTTATTCACTAGGCTCCAGAGTCGCAATTTGGGAAATCTGCAGTTGATGGTTGACTTGGTTGAATACTGCACAATAATGGGAGATGTACAGGATACTTGGTGGCTTCTGAAGATCTTTATGGGATTTTGTTGACCTTACAAGCTCTCTGAGGGGGCTCCTCTTCACTAAAGAGTGTGCAGATCGCTGGGTTGTAGCTTTTCGGTGATCACCAGCAAACTTAACGCGCCCAAGTTCCTGACAGCGTTTGCGTTGCACTCTGCTGCGTTTTTTTTATATTTTTTTTGGCGAAGGTGGAATGTATACACAGAGGGTAGCCTGAATTTGGAGTTACGATTGCAAAATTAATGGGGAAATAAGGAATTCGGATCTAGATTTACCTGAAATATTAGGATTTCTGTTTTAATGTATTAATAATTAAGCCAGAGGTGGAATGTACACACAGGGTAGCCTGAATTTTGTGTTACGTTTGAAAAATTAATGGGGAAATAAGGAATTCGGATCTAGTTTGACCTGAAATATTAGGATTTCTGTTTCAATGTATTAATAATTAAGCCAGTGGTGGAATGTACACACAGGGTAGCATGAATTTGGAGTTACGATTGCAAAATCAATGGAAAAATAAAGAAATTTCGTCTAGTTTGACCAGAAATATTAGGGTTTCTGCTTCAGTGCATTAATAATTAAGCCAGAGGTGGAATGTACACACAGGGTAGCCTGAATTTGGAGTTACGATTGCAAAATTAATGGGGAAATGAGTAATATTCCTCTAGTTTTGAAAAAAAGAATGTTTTATTGCTTTAAAGCATTGATAACTAAGCCACAAGTGGATTATGCAAACAGGGCACCCTGAATTTGATGTTAAAATTTCTTATTTTTCCATCAACTTACAGAAGTGATTTGCATTTCGGCTACCCTGTGTATACACTCCACCTCTGGCTTAATTATTGATACACTGAAGCAGAAATCCTAATATTTCAGGTCAAACTAGACCAGAATTCCTTATTTTTTCATTAAATTTTAACTCAAAATTCAGGGTACCCAGTGCATTCAGGGCCGGCTCCAGGTTTTTGTGGGTCCCTTGGGCGGCTCTTTGTGGAGGAAATTATGTGGCTACAGCCAACTAGATTAATTAATTACACAGTAAATAAAACGATCTAAATAAATAGGCCACGCCCCTGGTCGCTATTCTAAAGATTAGTCGTCGTCTTCTTTAGCAGTCATTCTGTTTAAAACCATGTACCTTGTGCTTTGTTGATTCATCTTCTTGATTTGCTGTAATCGCTCCTTCAGGGTCTGTACTTGTGGCGAGGAAGTGCCAAGGGACTCTAGAAGTGATGTGGGCTTCGACACTTGCCCGGGTAAGCCGAGTGCTGCCACTGACCCTGGCTGCAATAAATATAAACAAAAATTATCGTAGAATTAATATTTATTCGCACTTTCCATCAGGTTACTTACAGGAAAATAATAACAACGTGGAAAGGTCAATATGTCATATTTTCTGTGCAGTTACCGTTGGAACCACCACTAAATATAAATATTCCCAGCCACAGGCTATAATTGCACATTAGTGTATAATTTGTACATCTGAGCCACACACACATATTAATCACATTTAATCGTTACATCAAAACAAATAACAAACGTTTATATAATTGAAACAAAAACTTCTTTTTTATCTTTTCTTCATTTATCTAAAAAAAGTTAAACTAACCAATATTTTGAAAAAAATAAAAAATATACTGTTTGAAGCTGTAGAAACCAGATATCAATCATAAGGTGTGATTGCATAAAGTGACTTATGCAAAATATCTAATAAAAGTTAGTACGTCCACTGTTATACAAATTTTAGACGATCAATGCAAGCTACGTACATACTTGTGTTAGCTAGCTAAGTAACGAACGAGGAAGAAGAACTCTTTCAATCTGCAAGTTAACATTAAGTACGTGACTTTGTGAATTCTCCGGCTTATTTAATTATAACTTTGGAACACCTTTTTTATTTTTGTAGTGCTTTCTGTCAAAATAATACAAACGTTAACGTACATGTAGTGATTTTTAATTTTCTATATATGTACACATAAATGTGATATAAAGGTTAAAGCTCACTGTGTTAGGAATCATACCGGGATGTACGAGAAAAGCGACTCCAAATTCTGTATTATTTATCATTTTACATTCTCGGAAAAATATTGCGATCATGCTAAATCTGAAAACTCACCGTAAAATATCCGTGTTGCGGTCACGTAAGCCCAAAAAAAAGATTCTGACGAAAAGAGACCATCACAGGAGAAGCGAAAAATCAAAGTAAAATAAAAAGTTGATATTTACAATGAATGTCACCAAACGATCAGCGTTAAATGTAAGACATTTTGTGTAGAACCTTCACAAAAACAGCACATACGATTACCAGCAAAAATATCTTAGTATGCTTACTGAAAATACATTCATAGATGTAAAACATCAATTTCAAACCAAAATCTAACCATATATTAATTTTAGGGAATAACTGCTGCAAAACAAATCATTTCGTAGCACCAAAAACGATCTAAATTTAAGTACCTAAGTAATAAAGTATTATATAATATAATTTATAATCTAAGTATTTAAGTATTTAAACTCAAACAATGCATTAGTTTAGGAGAAAATAGCATTTAAACTTTTCAAAGTATCGTAAAAGCCTAGATTTTGAATATTTCGCTCCACATTGCTCGTAAACACTATTATTATTTTAAATAGCGTTTGAATTATTGAATTTACTTTTAATTGTAAGTAAATAACAGTTTCCAAATTTAATAGTTTGCTGAATCTTCTTTAAATAAATTAAGATCATTAGAAAATATTTAAAAAAAAAAAGAATTGGAATGACTATTTAAAGCTGTTGCTTACAGACGCCATAAATCGCATTACAACTTTCTGCATGTTTGGTGCACATTGACAGACGGCGTAAATAAGCAGATATATTCCAATGCTTTATATCCATGGACAGAGATGTCAGTATGAAAAGAGAGTGTCCTCCAATGGTAAGTTGGCAATTGAAATATGATATAGTCTGTGGTTGCAGAAACATAACTAGCTGTGTGATATATGTTTTGAAATATGTAGAAGGTATTATGTCAGATATGTTGTCTAGTAAATTGTGTATACAATGTTCTAACATAAATTTTAACATGTTTCAGAAATTAACTGTCGATGGTTGCCTTAAAATTTAAATAAGGGTTTAAGAAAAAATAACCTTAAAGAATTTAAAAAGAATGTTGAATTGTTTATTTTTAAATTACAAAATGTCCCTTAATTCTTTGCATGTTAGAAAATCGCAAATAAAGGCCGATTTCTCTGTTTACAAGCGTCACAAGTTTGTGCGAATTGTCGAATAAAAAAGAATAGAAAAAGTAAAACTAAAGATTATTACCGAGATTTAGATTTAACGGGCGGGACGGGACCTATACCCCACGGCACCGCAGCCAGAAGAGGCTTATTGTGCCTTCCCTCTAAGTCTAGTAGATGAAACCTCCCCTTCTGAGAAGGTTGAGGGCTTTCGCTACCAATTCCTTCTGCGCTATAATCTCCTTTGGTCTCAAAGTAACTAAGATATCGTAGCGCAGTCTCTCGATTGCAACGCAATCGAATAACAGGTGAGAGATTGTTTCTTCCTCTTCTTGGCACAATCTGCGCAGCGGTTCCAAGCTAATTTGTGCAGGTGCTTTCTGAACCTACCCTGTGAATAGGCCCGTAACCAGAGTAATCTGATTTCTGTCCAAGCCCAAAGTCTCTTTGGTTCTTTGTTTACACAACAAGGGCATAACAATCTTGCTGTGTTTGACCCCAGGAAGCATCACCCAGTTCTTTTCGTGTTCTCTCCAGATCCAGTCTCTGAGAGCCTCACGAACTGCATCTGTGGTGATCCCCAGGACAGGCTCCGGGCCAATGAAAGGAGTGTTGGCTCCATTCCTGGCCAGTAGATCAGCTACCTCATTCCCCTTAATCCCCACATGACCCGGCACCCATTCACCGTTTGATATAGTTTTTTTTATTATTTTTATTGCCAAGCTTTCGACTTTGATACTACGTCATCTTCAGACGAGCTTATTATATCCATGAACATTGGAATTTGTTTTACATTCTGAGCTTAGTCTTAAACTTCGTGTATTTAATACTGCTTGCTTAGTTACTGAGTACAAACTCGACGTTAAAATGTTCATTTGAACCGACTATTCCTCTACCTAAATCTGTCTGGACAGAATACAAACGATCCTTTAACGTTAACGACCACTAAGTTGTAAATAATTTTCGATAAATACTGTATAAGTTCTACAAGTAGTAAATTACATAAATCATATTTCAACAAAATAAAACGCACTAAAATTTATTAGATTAATTAAAAATAGTTTTTTAAAAAAACTATCGTCTCGCTAACCAAATAATGTTTACAAACAAATATTGCATAATAATGAGAATATTTGTAATAAATTAATAAAATAAGAAATATGTAAATATTTCACAAGTGGGTTGTATGTGGTTTTTAAGTTTAGACACAGTTCCCTGAGACTAGGTAGGAGTTAAGATAGATAAATTATAGTTGCGTTAACCTGCTGATCTGGCAACGGAGATTATTCGGTTGCATTATATAACAGGTGGTATGTTAGTGTATTCATGTTGCAACTACTGGCTGGCCAAAGTACTGAATGGCCATTAGTTCTGAAACTGTAATTATTCAATAAGATATAGTTTAATTAATACATTTTGGATTATATTTAGTTCATTTAGATCAAATGAATGGGTTTTAACAAGTAGCAAATACAATCAACTTCTCGGCCGGAAATTGAGTTACTTGTTTTTCATCATTTTCCTTCTTCTTTTTTGATAATAATTTGAGACCAAATTTTGGGACGTTGTTAACCCCTCTATCTCCTTCCATCGAAGGATAAATTTGAGCACGATCCCTCCAAAAACAAATCAGCTTAAAATCTCCAAAAATTTATGGGCGATCATTTTTTGGTTTGAATGATAAGGTAGGTAGGATCTTCATTTACTAATAAAGAAAGATTCAAAGAAGATTCTTCTTAAGCTATTAGTGGTGGACAGTGAAAGTGAACAAGGATACAGAAACTGCATCTAAAGGACATCAAGACATAGAAGTCCGAGTTCTTTTATAATTTAGAGGAGGCCAGGATATCTATTGATAAGTCCTTAGATGCTTTAAACTCTAGAAAAAGCGTAGCTGATGAGCAAGCAACTTCACCTGTGTGTAGGATGAGTCAAATAGAAAAACAATTGCTAAAGTTTTCATAATATTTCTTCTTCACTGTTTGTCTGTATGTTAATTTTCTCTTTCATCAAAACTATTTTTATTGACTTACTTCGCAAGATCTACACATGAAAAACAAGAAAACAAAAGAGCCTGTATGAATTAATTAGTAATAAAAAATTAATTACACTTCGGAAATCAAAGTCATTATAAAAATTTAATGACACTACATAATTATTATTATATTGCTAGACCAAAAAAAAAATTACAATGTAATAAAACTCAGAATTAAAAAACAAAGCATTAAAAAATATTAATAATAAATATGTGATTATTTTTTTTAAAAAAACTTTATTAACTGCTAATAAAAACATGCAGTTCAAGTAGGATGTGCAATTTTAATTGGCAGTTTCATTTTTATATATCTAGACATTTTAATAAAGAAATATTAAATTTTATAGTGGGTAACGTAATACAATTTATCCTTCTGCTAGGATAATTGAAAATAACAATGAAGTTTAGTAAATGATCTGGGTAGATACTAAGAGAATGAAATAGAAACTTTAGTAAAGATGACAATGATAATAACTGACGGGCAATGACATATTGTCAAAAAAAGAAATGCATATAACTTGGGGCAATGAGGAAATAACAATAAGTGGCCTGAGATTTAATAATTATTGAAGCAAATGTTCAATTAAATTAAAGAATGCAACAAATTTAAACAGAACAGAAGATATTTTTAGGTAAAGTATGAAAACTAAAAGTGTATTCAGTTATTTATTTTATTTATTTTCTTCTTTTTTTTTGGCGTTTATTTTTGCTACAATCAGCGCGTTGGTGCTATAAGTAACAGCGATAACAGTAACAAGAAATAACAGAAGTATACGAGTGGAGAAGTTACCCAGTGATAACACTCCAAAACATTATATGTTTAGTCACTCTCTTCACTAGAGAGGAGATCACGTGGCCACTGTCTTTTAAGGCGTCTTGTCCGGGTTGTCAGGAAGAGTTCTAGAAGAAAGATTTCAAGCTAGAGGATTTATATGAGTTTGCAGGCTGAAGTGGAGTTTTCTGTATCTTGTTTTAGCAACCTCGGTGATAAAAGTAATGTTAAGGTCAGTGTGTATAGTCAGGTTGGAGATATAAAATGTAGCGTTTATGATAGTTCGAAGTATTTTAGATTGTAGCGATTGAATCCTTTGGAGATTGGAGCGTTTGGTTGAACACCACAGCTCTATTCCATACGCCCAGATGGGTTTTAAAATAGAAGTATAAATTAGTCTTTTGTTGTCCAGAGAGAGTTTTGATCTGTCGTCTAAGAGTCTTTTAAGTAGTGGATAGCGTCTGTTGAGTTCTGTTCTTTTAAGTCTAGTGTGGGGGTTCCAATTTATTTATTTATTTTTAAATTATATTCTTTGAATGATCCCTTGGACTTGAAATAATTAGAGATAGATCTGTTGAACATTCAAAGTCACCCGGAACCAGGATGTTCCTTTATTTACAATTTGAAGTGCTGATAATTTCGGATATCTGTCATCTGTAAATTTGAATACTTTAATTATACGAGTATATACTTGTTTATAGTCAAAAAGAAATTGGATGATGAACAGAAATAACGGGACGAACTTGGTCTCGAAATGGACGAAATGGGTGTACTTTGTACTTTGTGACAATTTAAGTTCCTTTTTACAAAATTAACAAAGCAGTATCTCAATTTCTTTGTTCTTTACACCGCTTTATAGCACCAATTGTCGTTAGTCACATTGCAAAATACTTGTAAAAGTAAATAAATATAGGTACTATAATATCTTTAGCGTTACATCTTTCTAAAATACCATTAAACAGCTGTGCAAGAAACTTAAAAAAATAAATTTATTTTATTTATTAACCGCGCTATAACTCGAGTTACTACAATTAATAAAATTAATTCGCAAAGAATATTACAAGGGAGAAGAAAAAATTACAATAAGACAGATTTTACATGGTGGAAACAAGAAGTGGGGAAGTTGGTTTGTTTGTGGAAGAGAGCTGAAGAAGTTTAAATCATTGGTTCCAGTTTTGGTAGAGAGGAAAGGATGTGAAAAGGAAGTGCAGGTTAGAAGTGGACAGGGGACTAAAAGTCCTGCAGGATGCTAGATCTGGTAAAAAGAAATGAGTAAGGTCTTTAGCAATAAAGTGACGAAAAGTTAAGAGGAAAAGGTTGTAATTTGGGACGGGCTCGGAATTTGGAACACCCCTGTTTTTGTGAAACCAGTAGTGGCTATCTGTTAGTTTTTGGTGCCTTTGGAGTAGGTTTTGTCTGCTGCAGAAGGCAGCGCCGTCAGCCGAGTGGCAGCTTTGTCCAAGAGAGGACCGTGTTGATTTTTCAAATTAAAAAATTTTCTTAAGGTTGATTTTCCTCTGCTTTTGGTTAATACCGAGGAAAGTTAGAATAATCTCCCTTAGACAATAAACATGTAGAAAGTAGAGAGTTTTAATTGCCAGTATTATGGATTACAAGTATTGGAAAAAAGATGAGGTTATATTGTAGGCGGTGTATGGTGGTATTATGGGACAGCGTTGTCCCCATATATCAACCTCGTTAATCGTCTGCCGAACAAGTGTGAAAAGTGGCACTGAGGACGAAACTAATCTCTTATAAATAATTTGTTTTCTGCAGGGTACTATAAAGTGCCTAAAAAGATCATTTCAAAGATTTCTTAACATTTCTTTAAGAAAAACCAATTACACCCTAATTTTGTATCCTTAATGTACGATAATTGTGTAAAATATAGTTTTGTGGCCATATTTAAGGCTTATTTGTACAATACATGGAGAAAGAAGAACATTAACTATAATTATTATGTGTGTCCCATATTACCACCACACTTTCTGAAAACCCAATATGGCGCCACTACAGACTTTTTCCAGTGTAACTCCAGACTCTTTGCTGTAATCCACTCAGGACTCCAAATTCACAAAGACAAATCATTTATGTCTATGATTTAGAGTAGATTTTAAATTCTGTAGTGTTCAAAATATGCAAGGTAAAAAAAGACTGGTCCCATATTACCACCTTCTCATCTAATCTCCTACCCTGTAATTGAAGGAATCCTCGCATATGGCCGAGAAACCAGTGCCTATAATAGAAATGGATTATTGGAGAAGATGTTCGAAGGAACAGAATAAGAAAGGAAATGAAGATTAATCAGATTATGGAGGAGAGAAGGTATTAAAGTGGAAACCGAAATCATACGGGAACTTCTAAAGAATGCACCTGGAAAGTTGGCCAGAGACTTTGAGAACGTGGAATCCCCCACAAAACTGTAGTCTAAGAGGAAGAGCCTGAAGTTTGGAGAGGTGATAGGAGAAGCAGAAATAAATTGGTACAATTTAACAGGAAATGATAGTAAAGGATTGTCAAAAAATAAATTACTCCGGAGCAAGGAATGTCCACAAGGATTACTTTAGGATAATATTCTCTTTTAGACAGAGAGAGAGGAAAAAGAATTTATAATATTTAAATTCATTCCGTTGGTGAGTCTCGCCCACTATATTTCGGCCCAAGAGTGGGTAGCCACTTAATTTTGTTTCAATCTTTACTTTGGAATGTAATCTCCTCCATTATAATAATCCCTCAGAAAATGAAGAAATAAATCAACTTGGGTTTGATTTCGTTTTCAATTTATTTAAAGATAATCTTGAATTTCGGTGGTTTAACTATTTTTATAAGTTCGCCTTATTGTTTTTTTTTTTATTTGTCAGTCCATTGCTTATTATAATTTGTTTAAATTATATTTAACTTGCCCTTACTTTAAAGAGAGAGTATTTGTAATCGTGCAGATATTCGTTTTCCGGTGATTGGGGACCCAATCAAAATTTAAGGTTACAGTTTTGAGTGATTTTACACCTGCCGACATTTTTTTTAGGCCTCATTAGATCATTAAACGGATATTTCTGGTAAAATCTCGAAACGCTGATGATCACTGTACATTCTTCACTTAGCAAAATAAAGTAAATACTCTTCAGAAATCCATTAAAAAAAACTAGCCTTATATTATTTTAAAATCACATGTTCCATCATATACACCTATTTTACCATCTACGAGGTTCGTTTGAAAAGTGCGTGCAAAAATAAAAACTACTTAATTTTTTGGGGTAAACCTTTTTTATTTTTCAACATAGTTTCCTTTTAGGCTTATACAGTTCGTCCAACGCTGCTCTAGTTTGTTGATCCCTTCCGAATAATAGGATTTGTCCAAGTCTGAAAAATAGCCATTCGTTTCTGCAATCACCTCCTCGTTTGAATAAAATCTTTTTCCCGCCAGCCATTTCTTCATATTGGGGAAGAAATAGTAGTCCGAGGAAGCCTAGTCTGGAGAATAGGGAGGATGTGAAACTAGTTGGAACCCTATTTCCATTAATTTTGCGACCACAACTGCTGAGGTGTGAGCTGGTGCGTTGACGTGATGGAAAAGGACTTTTTTGTGGGCCAATCGTGGGCGTATTTCTTGCAGCTCGGTTAACAAACGGTCCAATAACGATGAATAATATGCACCTGTAATAGTTTTACCCTTTTCCAGATAGTCGATGAGGATTATTCCTTGCGAATCCCAAAAGACAGTCACCATAATCTTTCCGGCAGAAGGAACGGTCTTCGCCTTTTTTGGCGCAGATTCCCCCTTGGTAACCCATTGTTTAGATTGTTCTTTGGTCTCAGGAGTGTAGTGATGTATCCATGTTTCATCCACAGTGACGAAACGACGCTTAAAGTCCTGCGGATTCTTCTGGAACAGCTGCAAACCGTCCTTGCAACACTTCACACGATTTGAAAATCACTCGACTTCCTCGATTCAAACGAATGCCAAAGACAAAGAAATAGAACATCTGGCTGAAACTTGGTGTGCGTTCTTCCAAGAGATGCTACTAACTAAACATAACCTCGATACGCGCCAGTAGTGCTATCTCTCTGACTTTGCACGGACTTTTCAAACGACCCTCGTAAATGGCTTCGAATTGACGCTCTCTTCTACGTCTCCAATCACACAATACACTCTGATCTAAACATCTAAATAACTTCTATACCAATCACTAACCAAGTACGATATCTCGGACTAGATCTTGACAAACGACTAACTTGGAACCCCTACACGAGACTCAAACGAATTGACCTTAATCTGAGGTATTAAATATTGAAAAGACTACTTGACAAACGTTCAAAACTGACCCTGACGAACAAACGAACACTATACACCGCTATACCTGCCCCGATATGGACGTACGGAATACAACTCTACGGAAGCGCTAAAAAATCGAACATCAACCGACTTCAGACCTTGCAAACCAAAAATTCTAAGAACAACAGTTAACACTCCCTTCTACGTCTCCAATCACACAATACACTCTGATCTAAATATTCCTCTCGTTTCTGAAATAGCCCCAATCTCTGCATACAAAACTCCACTCAAATCTACAGAGTCATTACAACCCTCTTATCCAGAACATGTCTACAACAACACTTCCTTCAAATCCACAACGCAAACTAAAGCGATCATCTCAACACATAAAGCCGATCTCCTAGAACGACGAGCTTGCCAACCTGACGGAACTAACGGCTTCCATCACTGGATTGGTCGTCGTCCATTCCACTCATGTCTCTGGGTGCAAATATGTATATGTATGCGTTTTCTCATCTCTTATGCTTATAGTGAATTGATCACAGTAGAAAAATAAATAAAATAATAATAACAGTTATGTAGCTTAACGTTAAACACCACACTACTCTGAAGAAGGTAATAGATTTACCGAAACGTTGGTATGAAGAAACTAAATTTGTGTTTGAATTTATTGATTGACCGCCCCTCAATATTCCCAAAATCATTAGATTGGATACCTTTCAGGTGCCAAAACTGATCAAAACTCCAGCTCGAGAATGAGCGAATATCCCGTCATTCTGAATGAAACGTCCAAGAAGTATCAAGGGATATAAAACTCCCAAGGAGAAGTAAGGAATATAATTGACAAATAAAATTTTTTGCTAAAGTTGTCCCGATAATTTAAATAATTCAGTAATCAAACGCAATAAAACACTTAAAAAAAAAGAATATAAATTCTGTGGGAAAGATTGTAATTATTCCAGCCGGGTGAGGTAGGGGTATGTGTACAACTTTATTGTCTTACCTGAATACATAACTAATTACATTGAACTTGTGTTAAAGTAGGTGTCCAGTTTAAAAATAAAAAAGGTGAATACAATATTATAGGTTGGTAAATGTAGGTTGATTTAGTATGAACGCTTCTTTCTTTTTATTCTAAACTTAATTAGATATAGAATCACGCATCTTTCTATGTTGCTGTAAAGTACATGGTTAACTGGAGATCGTGGATTTTATGTTGTTTGGTGATTTTATAGTTGTCACTGTAACAACAACAACATGGCCTCTCTACTAGCCACATCATATGTTTTCCTTGTCGCCGTTTCACAACACGAATATAAAAGAACTATGTCTTCGGTTACAACTATTTTACTGGTATTAAAAGTGGCACACTAACAAAATATGCAAGTTAAGTTAATTCACCTTCTACTTTAAATGATTCTGATTAATTAAAAATAAAGGTTTAATTAAAGGTTAACTCGGATAACTAACTCTCATCTAAACAGTTTGTACGAATGAGATATTTCTATTCTAATATTAGATGGAGGATGGAGTTAAAGTAGTGCTGCACGAGACCGAGACGAGGCGAGACTTTATGCAGTCTCGATCTCGGTCTCGGTCGCTCAAATCTCGGTCTCGGTCTCGTCGAGATATCTCGGTCTCGGTTTCAGTTTTTTTGAATTTTTGTTTAAGTATTAAAAGCGGTTTGCTATTAATAATCTTTTCAAAATTTTTTATTATTTTCTAATAATTATTTTAATTTATCTATTGGTAATGAAAATGTGTGTAAAAAAAGACAACTACTTACACTTCAATGCATCATATATTACTATTACTGTTATATATCTTTATATAATTTCAAAAAGATGTTAAAAACGCGCCAAATGAAAGACCCAAATAACATATCTGCCTCCTATAACAAGTCGATTCGTGAAATAAAAAATACACCTCCCAACAAACTTCCCGCTCTATTAGTTATAGCTGTTAAGATTAAATTAGGGCGGCCTCAAGGCCTACGCCACTGCGACCCCTTTGGATCTATTGTGGCTCATGTCTAGTTATAGCTGTTGGTGAAGATAAAGAATCTGATGATTCACCTTTTGACGACGACGACAACTACATCAATATTTTTGCACCATTTGCTCAAAAATCAGCAAATATCACCGAAGCATGGAAGACAGAAATAATTAATTATACCAAATTAGACCAAACACCAGTAGACTTTGACATTTTAGAATGGTGGAAAACACTTGAGAATTCCTTCAAAAATTTGTCTAGAATGGCGAAAGATATTTTTAGTATCTGTGCAACTTCAGTGCCATCTTAAAGATTATTTTCGCAAGCTGCGTTGATAATGACCAATAGAAAATCGGTTAGAGGCGAGACCTGCGAAGCTAATATGTATTGTGGTACTGGGTTCGATTCCCCCGGTCTTAGGCCTTGGATTTTATTTAATGGTTAGTAGAAGAAATTTACAGTAAAGTATATTTGCTAGTCGCCTCCGTCCGCGACACCTAATTGGTAGTTGGACGTAAAGCCCCGCCTGAAAAATAGGCGATTACTTTACTTATGTAATTCGAAGTCAAATAGATGTAGTAATATTGAACATATATAATAAAATCGTATCTTTTAATAATAATTAATTCAATACCCGTAATGATTATTTATTAATAAAGTACACAATTTTATAATTTTGTAGCTAAAAATTAATATTTGAAAAACCGGGACGAGACCGAGATTTCTCGACGAGATAAATATAATGTCTCGATCTCGGTCTCGGTTGCTCAAGTCTCGTCTCGGTACCGAGACCGAGATTTGTCTCGTTTCTCGTGCAGCACTAAGTTAAAGTAAACCCATTCAGACCTAAATAAGACGTAGAGAATATTAAATCGAAAGTTTGACAATGTTTTTTTGTTCATAAAATGATTTAAAAAAAAAAAAAAGATGGCAATTTCATTAAGAAAGTTGTCCTGAAGGGTAGAGGTAAACCTCTTTCTAATTCAGGAGACAGGATGATGAGATGTTTAAAAACTCTATTAACTTCTACCATCTAAATAATTATCTGTAAAAAAAAATCATTAATTCATTAAATTGAAATTAAAAACAAAAAGAAACACCACTTAATTTGCAATATTTTTTCATTTTATAATACAGTTTAATTACAAATACGTTTTTCTAGATAAAGAACAAAACGTTCCAGTTGGTAGAACTGTTATTAGTTATTATATTATTATTGAATTAAATTGAAATTAAAAACAAAAAGAAACACCACTTAATTTGCAATATTTTTTCATTTTATAATACAGTTTAATTACAAATACGTTTTTCTAGATAAAGAACAAAACGTTCCAGTTGGTAGAACTGTTATTAGTTATTATATTATTATTGAATTAAATTGAAATTAAAAACAAAAAGAAACACCACTTAATTTGCAATATTTTTTCATTTTATAATACAGTTTAATTACAAATACGTTTTTCTAGATAAAGAACAAAACGTTCCAGTTGGTAGAACTGTTATTAGTTATTATATTATTATTGAATTAAATTGAAGAAATATAAACAAATGTAGTATTTACGTAACGTAATTTGTTTACCTCCATAGAATTTAATTAAGAACACAGAGAAACCATAAAATGGAAAAAAATTGTAATTATGGATAGTCAATAAAAAAAAATGCAATTATTTAAAGATTACAAAAAAAAAATATTATTATTAATAAGAGAGACACGTCCAATATTGAGAGGAGTGTTCACCAAGTAAAAGGGTAGAAGACCTCTTTTCCGCGTTCAATTTTATGGTCTATTAAAAATAAAAATTAAAAAAGTCTACATACGCTTAGTTGACAAAACAAATCTTTAAATTATAAACTGATTTTGGCTGCTATTTAAGACTTTCTAATAAGCAACACCATCTAAAAGTCTCTTTCTGGTACAAATAGATCAAATGTTGATTATATAATTTATTAATTGTAAAACAGAAATTTGGAAAAAACTTAAAGTAATTGCAGACCATCAGTTTGGCTTCTAGAGTCATCATTCCAATATTCAGCAATATCTTCGCGTTGTGGAGGGTGTCTTCATTGATGTGAAGCAAGCTTTCGCTAGGGTATGGCGTACTGGGGCTGCTCTAGAAGTTGAACGGTGTCTTTGACCATTCTTTTCAGGTAATGGTTAGAGCTTCTTTAGTTCGATTTCAAAGAGTGTA
Source organism: Rhodnius prolixus (assembly GCF_049639745.1). Taxonomy (NCBI): domain Eukaryota; kingdom Metazoa; phylum Arthropoda; class Insecta; order Hemiptera; family Reduviidae; genus Rhodnius; species Rhodnius prolixus. The sequence continues at coordinate 14,430,891 of NW_027411604.1, read as the reverse complement.
AGTAGATGCTCCGGTGGTTAGGGAGTATTCTAGGTTCTCTACTGTACACAGCAATACGCTGCAGATATCCCTATTTACTCTCATACTAAACTCTCCTCTGATCTCCCAGAAAGTTAGAGTATGTGGAGATAAAAAAATAAACGGAAGTAAGTATCGGCGTATTACTTCCACTCTTCGAAAAATAGCATTCCTTCCTCCATATTAACATATAATCAAACTCCTCTCCCTAGTTTTGATGTCGTCCTTTACTTTGGGCTGTTTATCGATTAAAGACTAACATGGAAACCCTTATACTCTACTTAAGCGCCAAGAAATGAACATACGATACAGCTCAAAAGATTATTAGACTACAGATCCAGACTTTCGCTTGAGATCCAACGCCTCTTGAACAACAGTTTACTTCAACTAATATGGACCTACAGCTATCGAACTATGGGAGTTCTGCCAAGCAGCCTGACCTCCCAAGAATTCAAATCTTGTAATCAAAAACCTTGCGTCCAGATGTAAATGCTCTCTTCTATGAATCCATCCGAACCATTCATGATGACCTTAATGTTCCTCACCTGACCGACATGACCTTAGTCCTCTATAAAATAAATTCCAACACCTTAATCTGCAAATCAGAATCCTTTAATCTATCGTCTCTCTACCTGAGAAATTCCTCCTGGACCTCCTAAGTGCCAATGGCTCAATAATTTGCACCAAACCTTCACATATCTGCTGTAAAAACTATTAAATCTTAACTATGTGTCTGTTGGGAAAGACCCCCTACGCTATCTAAAACTCCTATAGATCCTGGCCATTGCAAAGTAAATCATCAATAGCAGCTAAGCCGAGACTAAGATAGTAATGCATTACAGGACAGAGCTATCCTAGGACAATATATCTTAAGAAGAAGCAGCCCAAACTGTTCCACCTAGAATTCTCTTTTTAGAATTTTAGCTTCACAATATCCCTTCTTGATAAGACGGAAGTTTGCTGCTTCTTTTTGCATCTGCAGCTTGCTAACACCTTCCGTTTCCAAACATGAAACTATTTCCTTCCTTTTTACCTTTACCCCCACCCCATAGTTCTTCATGGTCCTTATAATCCTGTCTCATTGTAATTTATCTTTTCCACTGTTAACCCCAATTCCATAACGAGCAGCGTATATACTAAATTGTATTCTGTGGTTGATTATGGACAAAGAAATTAAATTGGTGCACAAATTCCGAGTATCATTTCTAATAATTTAGAGTAATTTCTCTTCTTGTGAACTTTTAAAATAATTGTACTAAATTAAGTTCTTTTTAGCCTAAGTACACCACGGGTGACATTTTTTCAGCAACCAGAGCTCATGTCTGGCTTTAAATCTCCCTTGAATCAACAAACGAACATAAAGTTGCCAAATAAAACTTCTAAACAGTGCTGCTAACAGTGTTGTTTTAATCGCAGTTTCAGGTTGGTTAGTTGGTACTGAATTAATGTAACCACAATAGCGAAGTATGGTATTTGTTAAGTATTTATGTTACGATATTAGATAAAATCATTCATAATTTTGATCTTTTACCTGGAAGGGACAATTTATTTTCACTTAGTGTTTTTAATGTATTGGAAATTAGGTTTTATTTATTCCTTATCTAGGTATATTTAACGAAAATTGAACTTTCAACTCTGACACATTATGTTTAGGGTGTGCATTCAATAGCGATTCAAACAAATTGCATCATTAGGTTGTTCGTAGGAGTGAGATCTATGAATGAAATGAAATGATAACGTATTTGCCCTTGAGCTAATAATCGTTTTTTTCCACCCCCACTTTGATATTTAGTCACCATTGAGTTATTTCATGAATAGGAACTTAATGTTGAAATGTCTTTTCTTTTCTCTTTGTTAGTCCAACTATTTCCTTCAATTAAACCTCTATTTGATTCAAAAACTGAACAAACTCAGTAGGAGACCTTAGCTTTTAAAGTTCATAATTCTTTTCTGTAAATAATAGTGTCATTTATTTTGTACGATAAAAATATCTTTACTGTACAATACACTAGTCTAGGAAGTAATCAACAGAAAACTGAAGGTCATCTTTCGGAACAATTATGATTTATTGCTCTCGTGAGCTGCTTGATGGTATATATTTCTCGGTAAAGCCCCCCAAAAAAAATTGCTCTTTAAAATCTGAAGATTATCTACAATTTTCAGGGTCAACAGAAATTCCTATTGTTTTAATTCATTAGCTAGATCGCTTCACAGCAGAAATGCGAGAAATGATAAGCATTTAGTAAACTTTATGTTATGATAAGTTTGGGGTTTTTGTAAGGTGCGCAACAACAAGGGTCCTTTGCACCTAAACTATACTGTAGAATAGACACTTTACTACACAGCCTAACCTAGTCAATCTGATCGATACAAACCTAACGGTTGGCCTAACTCCTTTTTTCTTCTAACCTAACCAACTAATGTTGGGGTGGAGTACTCGATATTCCTCGCACCCCATAGAGATCTAACCTAAATTTTAAAAAAACCTATTTACACATTTATATGTACACTCATATACTCATCTTATTAATTACATTCGTCCTAATAAATACAATCATCCTAATAAATACAATCATCCTAATAAATACAATCATCCTAATAAATACATTCATCCTAATAAATACATTCATCCTAATAGTTATATTCCTATATATACATTGAGTGGAGTACTCTATATTCCTCTCACTCATTTACAATCCTAAATCTATTTACATTTACGCAGCCCATTCATACGCGTGCCAGGGTGCCAATCCCGACACAGACCCACCCGTCCTAGAAAGCAGTGGCTCCCGAGAAAGTGCAGGAAGACGTCCTGCGAGACAAGAAGACAAAAGTTTGCCACCCCTGCCCCGACATTGGCCCCCCCACACCTCTTTCACACACACATTCACACTGCCTAACCTACTCCTTCCTTATGATAAGTATATACATTTAATAATTATCTAAGAGGAAGACAGATTATCGGCAGTAACAACCAAAAATGATTTTGTTTTAATGTCAAACTTTAGTTCCAGAAACTAGGTCATCTTCAGGGCTGTGATACATATTTTACAGAAAAAAGATTACAGTACAAAAACATTATTATTATTACATCATTAAACAGTATCATACTTACATCGTAAATGTTAAACCTAAAAAATGAGAGTACAGTCTGAACCGAAGATATACCAAAATCGTAAAGCTTAAACGTGAGAAAAAATAATTGTTCTTTAACTTGGAATCTTTTTTCCAGTAAAATCTATTCCACAGCCCTGAAGATAACGTAGTCTCTAAGTTGGAAGCAAATAAACAAAGCATATTATAAAACTTGTTGACTGATACTAGCTAAAAACTACCTTCTTATTAGATTAAAGCAGGGGTCCCCAAACTACGGCCTGCGGGCCACATGCGGCCCCCTGAGGCCATTTATCCGGCCCTCGCCGCACTTCCGGAAGAGGCATCTCTTTCAATGGTGGTCAGTGAGAGGAGCACTATATGTGGTGGCGGTGCCGCAAAGCGCGATGCACGCGTCACGGCTCCGAAAACGGTGTAAAATAACAGCAGAAGTAGGAAGAAAGGCAAAGCACTATAACTAAACCGGACATTGGACCATCTCATTAGCCAAAAGCAGGTCCATAATTCCCACAGAAATACTGGGCAGTTTGGTGATTTAAATTTACTTGTTCCTTATTTGAAATATTCTATTTGTTCCCGTTTTGTTTTTTTTTTACTTTAAAATAGTTTGTTTTATAGGCCGGCCCTCCAACGGTCCGAGAGACAGTGAACTGGCCCCCTGTGTAAAAAGTTTGGGGACTCCTGGTTTAAAGAATCAATCAGCAATAATGATAAACTGTACTATACAATTTAAAAAAAATATTAGAATTTTTTATTAAGATTAGAGTGTAGTTTCAGTTATTTTTTTTTTTTTTAGCGTATTTATAATAGAGGAAGGACTCTAAAATAAGGAGTTATTTTTTGCATACTTTCAAAAGTGACTGTAAAACGGAATCCAATCTAATTTAGAATTGGAAGCTTCATAAAAATAAAAATAAAAAAAATGCAAGATGTCTGCAGGCTAAAGTTTTTTTTTATTTTTTGTTACTTTGGTCCACATTTTGGAAGTTAATCGCACAATTTATGGGGAAAAAAAGCATCTAAATATTACACATTTCCGGTTCATCTTTTCCTTTCTTTTTTTTTTTATATTTCCGGAAAAGTATTCGATGCGGTTATAACAGGTTAACTTACTGCAACTCAGGCAGAATCATTAAAGAGCTTTTAGCAGCACTTCCTTTAAATTTAAAGATTTTATTGCAGTGATTATACATATTATTGAAAGTAAATTTTATTTTTAGAATAAATTCTGATTATAAATAAAATTTAATTACATTAAATTGAAGTAAGAGAAAAGGCGTGTGAGTGTTAGCATGGAGATAAATATAAATAAATGAGCTTATAGAAAGTTGTAAGTAAAGAGAAGTTACATGTTGCTAGGTTATGCTGAGGATGGTAATCGCTAATTATACTCCATGATACAGGAATGCTGAAAAATGGCCGTATTTTTAAGACATCTCAATCGTGCAGCAATGTACAGCATTAAACTCTGCGCGGACTCATTCTTAAATCATTACAATCTATATAGCTGACTATCACAATATTCTAACTTAATATAAATCATAATATATTTATGTATTTCTAGACATTCTAGCCGTTATTATATGGATAGAGTTAGTAAAAAAAATAAAGATAACATACACACAAAAAATAAAATAATAATCAATCCTTCACAATTCTGGTTGATTACTTCTTTAATAAAAAATAGAAAGAAAGATAGCTTTCACCATTTAATTTTCTATGTATTCTTCAGTGTTTGTCACGACTTTAGTACAGCAAGATCTTTTAACAGCAGACTGTTATTGAGCCTCTGTAAACAATCTAACAGCCTACAGGTCGTGTCAATTTACACTTACAGTTCTATCTGTTAAACTAGCCAACGTTCAGACAGCTGTGTAAGGCGTTGAATAAGATAGTTTACCAACCATTTCGTGTATATTTAATTTTGCCTGTAGTTAATTAATCAATACTTTTTTCTCAGTTGATTAATTAAATATTGGCAAAACTAAAAGCTGTTGTTTTCTTTGGATAAAGGCAATTTTATACTACGATTGTGCGACTTAGATTTAACCATAATCCAACGAGAACACACCTATTTAACATTAATATAGGGTGTAAGCGGAGGAGTGGTCGAAACTTCGGGAGGTGATTCAGCTGCTCAAATGCAACAAAAAATATTCTATTCACTTTGGCCCGATTCTCATTAGTGTCCAAGATATTTGCATTTTTAACTTTTCCATTGATATTCGCGTTTTTTCACCATAAAAACGGCCGTAACTTTTCTATCCTTTATCCTACAACAAATCTGCTTATTCCAAACGAAAGAGCATTAAAGTTCCTATAAATTTGCTTAATACGGAGCCTCAAAACGTTTCTTATAACAATGAAATTTTTTCTTTAATGACTTTTTTTTTCTTTTTTTGGGGTTTATTTTTGCTACAATCAGCGCGTTAGCTATAAGTAACAGTGATAACAGAGTAACATTGAATAACAGAAGTATACGAGTGGAGAAGTTACCCAGTGGTAACACTCCCAAATACGATATTACACGGTTAGTCACTCTCTTCACTGGAGAGGAGATCACGAGGACACTTCTCTTAAGACTCTTGTCCGGGTTATAAGGAAGAGTTCTAGAAGAAAGAGACTATTTTGAGCTAGAGACTTTATATGAGATTGCAGGTTGAAGTGGAGTTTTCTGTATCTTGTTTTAGCAACTTGTATGACAAAAGGAATGTTAAGGTCAGTGTGTATAGTCAGGTTGGGAGACATAAAAAGGAGCGTGTACAATAGTTCGAAGTATTTTAGATTGTAGAGATTGAATCCTTTGGAGATTGGAGCGTTTGGTTGAACCCCACAGCTCTATTCCATACGCCCAGATGGCGTTTCAAAATAGTAGTATAAATTAGTCTTTTGTTGTCCGGAGAGAGTTTTGATCTGTCGTCTAAGAGTCTTTTAAGTAGTACTTTAATGCCTAAAAAAATCGTTCTCGATGATTTTTGTTAAAATTTCCAACTGAATTTTTTCAAATGAATTATGAATCAAGGAGTCACATAATTTCAGAGAAAGGAGGGGTGTAAATGCAGAAAACTGGGATTTTGCGTAACCGACTTTTCACTACTAATTTCCTCAAATGTCAATTTTTGGAGAAGGAACAAAAAGAAAAGTAACCATTTTAGTTTTTAACAATTATTATTTAATAAAACGGAAGTAAAAAATAAAGTAGCAATAAAATGCAGTAGTTGACTACAATTGTTTGTGTAACTTATTTTAATGACGTAATGGAGGTTTTTTTGATCAAAGTTAATTAATAATAATTCAAAAATAAAATGGTCATTTTCTTTTTGTTCCTTCTCCAAAAATTGATTAGTTTTGAATTATTATTGATTAACTTTGATGAAAAGAAACCTCCATTTTGTCGTTAAAATATGTTGCACAGACAATTGTAGTCAAGAAACTAAAAATTTGCCACAATTCTTTTCCACTTCGTTGTTTGAATAGTTAGAACAATTTTTGTAGCGATTTTAGCTAGGCACCTCCCTGTAGTACTTTTTTACTAATGTGTTTTTGGGCTACTTTATTTTTAGTTAAAATTAGAAAAGTTAAAATTGCAAATGTCTTGGTCAATATTGAGAATCGGGCCAAAGTGAAGATAATATTTTTTTCTTGCATTTGAGCTGCTGAATCACCTTCGGAAGTTTCGACCACTCCTCCGTATACACCCTGTATAAACAACCCTAAATACGAATGAGGAAATGAGGAGAAAAATTACATCATTCATCTGTTTCTTCTCCTGCACCAATTTCAGGAAATAAAATAGTTCTAGCCATCATAAATCCAGCAGCGCTGCTGTAAACTCATTATTCTTCATATCCTATAGGAATAAAATACAGATTACTGAAATATGTGTAAGTAAGAAAGTTATGCTACACATACACAAACATATTTGCGCACACATCTTGTTTTTTAGAAAAATTAAAGACAAAGATCGTGGGCGCATTGAACATAGCGAACAAAGGGTCTGCAAGAATCAAAGAGTCTCTTACCTCCTGGCTGGGCAGTGGAAGAGCCTGAAGATCCACCAAAAGATGGGTAAACTTGGAAGGATAGAGCTGAGTTTTTTCCCTCACCATTGTGCTGTGAAGTTGCAAGCATCATTAGAAGCTAACATTAGTTAGAAAACCAAAATTTGTCCACAAAAGTATCCACACACTTGATGTACCGGAAAAGTAGTCACTTCCTTCAGCAAACTTCTTGATCTCGAGACGGAAAGTGAGTTCATGTCGCCAAGAGATGCTTCCCGCAACTCCTAACCATGAAAATGCTATGTAAATCTATTTTCTAACACCTAGGAAAAGTAATATTTCACAGTAGTTCTAGTGAAATTGTATTCTAACAAATTCTAGAAACTTCACAATTTACAGTACGCCGTGACAATGAGGTCCTTGAGCTAGTTTACGTTCATACGTCCATTCCCAGATAGGACGTAATCGTCGACCTCTTATTTTTTTTTTTTGGTCCACCTTTGAGCTGTATTAAGACTAATGTTACAGCGGCGACGAGTGAGAGAGACATAAAGACAAAGAGAGCGGAAATTTCCTAATTATTGTTGCAAAGAGATTCAGGTGGAATTAAAAAGTTACTTTATGTTAAGGTTACTTTGTTAGTTTGAAATTAGGGTGGCTCTGGCCACATAATCTTTCATTACACACACACACACAGATCGATTTGTTAAATATACTTTTCCAATTCAGGTGACCTCATTAACGTACAATTACGGTGCAAAATTTGAAAAACTATACGATCACAGAACTTTCTCCGTACAGAACTTTTAAAAGCTGTAAGAGAAAGTACCAAAAATTGAGAATAAATGCACTATTATGCTCACAAGATTCTATTAAACAAATTTTTTGGAATCTACGATCATTTGTGACTTGACAAATTCTTACCAAAATAATGCAGTTTTCAAAACATTTTATTGTTTTTAAATTCAACCTCTCTCCAAAAACGAGGCTAAAAACAATTTTTTCTAGCAAGATGATAAAAGTGCGAACAATAAATCTCTGTGCATGAAATTTATACAGGATGTTATCAGAAATCCTATGAACCATTTTTCAAGATAATCTCAAAAAAAATGAACAATCTACTGTGAAGCAGAGGGACTTCCGTTTGAGATTTGTTTTTTCATACTCTAGACCAGGGGTCCCCAAACTTTTTACACAGTGGGCCAGTTCACTGTCCCTCAGACCGTCGGAGGGCCGGACTATAAAAAAAACTATTTTAAAGTAAAAAAAACAAAAAACGGGAACAAATAGAATATTTCAAATAAAGAACAAGTAAATTTAAATCACCAAACTGCCCAGTATCTCTGTGGGAACTATGGGCCTGCTTTTGGCTAATGAGATGGTCCAATGTCCGGTTTAGTTATAGTGCTTTGCCTTTATTCCTAATTCTGGCTGTTATTTTACACCGTTTTCGGAGCCGTGACGCGTGCATCCCGCGTCATTGGAAGTAGTACTGTACATGAGCGACGCAGCGCTAAGCGGCACCGCCACCACATATAGTGCTTCTCTCACTGACCACCAATGAAAGAGATACCCCTTCCGGAAGTGCGACGAGGGCCGGATAAATGTCCTCAGGGGGCTGCATGTGGCCTGCGGGCCATAGTTTGGGGACCCCTGCTCTAGGTGGCAAGACCGGAACAATATACAAAAGATGGCCCTTTAAACGGAAGTCTAAACATCTCTTTCTCTTTTTCCCGGAAGTGCTTTTTAATCGATCTTTTCTGGTAAAATATTTATATTTAAAAAAATGGATCTACCCTTATGCATTTAGTAAACCATATTTAAAGAAAAATCTTTCCCTTCATTTTGAGAAAATCTGAAAAATCAATTTAGTATACCAGTACCCTGATTTTGACCACTTTCTTCTTAGTCTACTGGAAGCATTAAGCATTAATTAGGTATCTGGTAAATTTAAAACAGCATTGAAATATTTCTAACCTATAATTCAAATAAATGCCTTCGAGGACATCAAACAATCGATTAAAAGTCAACCAACATTGAAATTTTAATGCAGAAACTTTTTAAATAAATAAAGCTATTTTAATATGCATTTAAAAAAAATAAAAATAAAAAAAGACTATATTATCTTTTGAGGTTATTTGGTGCACGATTTCTGCATATCTTAGCACTTCAAACGCTATTATTCAAAAAGTCAGTTTCAATATTATCGATATATGCACACTGACAAAATAAAGTGCTCCTTATCAGTATATGAATTGAATATTATCTCTCTTTCAGATCTCTATTTATTAAAAAGTAAATAAATAATTAATAGCTTTTTCTTGAAACGTACTTGTAATGGTTGCCTGTCTAGAGAGAATATACAGAACTTAGTACTTGGTAACAAAAAAAGTAAGTTCTACTTCGGCAAGATATTTAGAACAGAAAAAAATGGTCTGTCAGCACTTGTATTCACTTTTTATGTTGCATACTTTATGCGATCTCACTTTAAGATCAATAGGTTTGTGAAACTTTTTCGTGCAATCAACTTTGAAGATATTTTTTTCTAGATTGCATTCACGAAAAGATAATCAGTGTGTTTTCTCCTTTAAAAAGTTGGGCAAAAGTTAAGGTCGGATTACTTATCTATTTGAACTTAACCTTTTTTAAAGGAACTCCTTGTGTTTTTTGTTTTATTATTATTTACTTTAGCTTAGTTACTTTTTTTGAAAAAAATCTGAAGTGAAGAGTCACAGGATTTCATCTTACCAAGTTTATCAAGGTGCTGAATTATTATTAGATTTTAAATTAAGCCTAAAGCGAATATTCCCACAAAAATGATTTAAAACTAAACTTTGTTAAGGAGTAAATCGAAGAATCCATTTTCGAAAAAACCCAGAAATGTGAAAGATTCACTTATAAAATATTACTTTCTGTTTTGCAGTTGCGTAAAATCTAGCATTTTTAGTAACACTTTAAATCTCAGTTTATAATAGTATAACCGTACATTAAGCTGAACTGGTACTTTAGAGAATTAATATCCAACCCTCTCTTTCCCCCTTAATTGTTGTAAATGTTCGGAAATAGAAGCTATAGATTCTATAGTATCGTATAATATAGAACAGTGATGGCAAACCTATGACAAGCGTGTGAAACGCGAGCTCATTTTTAGTAACACGCATCTTCAAAGATAGAAAATTTCATAATTCAAATAATATTAAGACTAACAAACGGAATCGGTTAACAGATGAAGGTCAGTGGCGCTTGCTTGGCTTTGAAATGTACCAAGTATAAACCCAAAATAGGAAGATTTAGCAGACAAACTTCAGCACCAAAAATGTCACTAATTTTTCATATAAATTTTATATTGTTTTTCTGTTTTTGTTCAATTATATATATTGATTTTCTATGTTAAGTGTAAATGAAATATGTAAAACAAGTCTCTAAATGTAAATCATTGGTTTCATAATTTTGGTTTTTGTATTTTAAATTGCATTAAACAAATAATTAACTTAAAATAATTATTAATATTTCTATTATTTTTAGTCTTCACTTTTGTGATGTGCGTCACGAAAATTATGTTTCGATTTTCCAAAATTTTGACGCACCGAGCTCCAAAAGGTTCGCCATGACTGGTCTAGAACATTACCACTGCTTTTAGAATACAAAGTAAATCTTTGTGGCCATTTTTTTTTTTAGATTTAAAGGAAATCAAAAATGAATTCCCGATGAAAATTCTGTATCTTCTTCCTTTTACCGGTACCTTTTCTTCCACTTCTTCCTCTTCTTCTAGTCATCATCCTGCAAGTCAATTTCCGGCTAGCTATTCCTCAAGAACGCCCTTCCCAAGGATATTATTCCTCTTCTTCTCTCTCTAAATCTCCCACTAAACTTCTTCTTTAATCCAACAAGCATTCAATAAGCTGTTCTCGTCCTTTATCCTATCCATTATCAACTGAAACCCTCCAGTTTTTCTCCTCAGCTCAAGATCCTGTTCTAGTTCATCCTTGTGTTCCTAACTTAGTAACCACAACCGCAGCACTTACTCCCTCTAAGAGTACGCAAAAAAAAAAAAAAGTAAATATAGTATATAATACGGATGTAGATAAACTCAAAGCTGCATATATTTTCTTGTTAAAATACAGATAATTAAGATGTTGTTTTCAGTGTGTTGTCGAAAGACACAACAATGTAGCGACTATATTAAATTGGCACTTTCTGTTTTTCAACGTTGTGTCGAAACATAATGTGCCACCTAACTACCATTTGATTTATTATAATAGTGTTTTCAGACAGTGTTGTTTTATGTTAGGCCATCTTCACAATAATAGTACGCACAATGTTTATTCCATCTAGGTGCATCCATGGCCATAAATACACACACAAGTGCTACGAGTGCAACAATGTATACATAGATGAATATATTCCTTACGGATTCACTATATAATACTAACTACATTATCTAGATCCATGTGCAACCCAAACCTGTTTGCACTTTTACATAAGAAGCATCAAACCAGCTAACCAATGATCATGCATTTTTTTTAATATTTGTTTTAGTTATTTATTTTGTATTTTTAATTGCTTTCGATATAATCGCGTCATAAATTTTAATTATGCAAGAAATTATATAATGTCTAATTAGTTTCTAAAAGTTATGTTTTCTTCCTCTAGGTAAGAGCAACGTTTTGATTCTGGAAAATGTGAATCCATCTTAACAACGCCACCAATATTAATCTGCTTCACTATTGATGGAAATTCACCAAAGCCTTTTTGATTCATCAAAGATTTTGCTACTTTATCAAAACCATTCATGTTCCTATTTCTTTCTATGTTAAGGTATGGTTTCATCTGTTGAAACCAAATCATTCTTAGAATACTTGAAGATCACTTCTAAATTTGTCTAACTTGTAGTGAATAATGTATCGAAGAATAATATAATATTACTGAATTCTGCTTGCGTGTGGATCTGACAATATGTAAGAAAAACGAAACATCTCCCATTGTCTATCGACAAAAATTACTTGAGATCTTAAATTATTACTACGATCATCGACCTATCTTCACAGATGGGTCGAAGATAGACAATGGTGTAGGATGTACCGTGTACACGGAGGGCGTTACCCTTAAGTGGACACTCCCTCCATACGCCACAGTATTCACGGCAGAAGTGTACGCGATATGCCAGGCCCTGAAATTAACCATTGAAAAGAAGTATAATAAAGTATTAATATTGTCAGATTCCTTAAGTACTTTGATGGCTCTCCGGGATATATTCTCACCTGATCCAATGATTATTAATATCAATGATATGTTGCACCAACTACGCACACATGGACAGAGGGTGACATTCACATGGGTACCAGGCCACATTGGCGTATCTGGGAATGAAAAGGCGGATCAGGCGGCAAAAAGTGCCGCCTCGAATCAAATACAAAGTGTCATCCCTGTCCGACCCACTGATCTAAAAGCTCACATTAAAGAAAAAATAATTAGGAAATGGTAGCATCAGTGGGATTGCGTAAATGAAAAATTGAAAGATATTGAACCACGGGTGCAACGCTCAACAGGTGAGAGTTTCCCGCGGCGAGAATCGGTAATAATTACGAGGCTGAGGATTGGACACACCCGAGTGACCCATGGGTATCTTCTCACTGGAACTAGAAGACCGAGGTGCTCATGGTGCAATGAAAGGCTTACTGTGGCACATGTGTTGGAAGAGTGCCAGACACTGCGTCAACATAGAGTTCAAGCAGTGCTAGAAGAAGGGTCTTCTTATAAAAAAAAAAGGCTATTTGCATTTTTGAAGAAAATTGGATTTTATCATAAGATTTAGGATTAGGTTAGGTTAGTTAGGTTAGTTTAACAAAAGGGGAGAGGAATATCGAGTACTCTCCCCTTTGGATGGACGAGGTATGAATGCATTTTTGGCATGGTTGTATTTATCAGCGTGAGTGTATTTATAAGCGTGAATGTATTTATCCGTGTGAGAGTATTGATCAGCGTGAGTGTATTTATCAGCGAGAGTGTATTTATAAGCATGAATGTTTTAATTAAGAAGAATGTAGGTATAAATGAGTTTAAATATTGTACATATTGCTAGGCTTAATATATTTTAAAGGGTGTAGGAATATTTATAAGAGTACTACACCCCAAAGTTCAAAAATGATAGCTAGAATAGTTTGGGAAAGAATAATAGATGCAAATAGCCTTTAGGTGGTGAATAAAACTGAGACAAGACGAATGAGTTTGGTAAGAGGAGGATGGCACTACTGGGCACCCGCACTCCCTCTTGCCGGCTGGACCGATAACCTATGAAGGGAAGTGTGGACCTAGGTCGGATTACCCGGGGCTCCGCCATGCCTCACTGGATGAGATATTGGTTGGACGCTAATCGGGTGGAGAGACATGTGCCATCCTAGTCCGAGAAAAGAACACAGCTCTAGGGGCGCTAATGACCATAGTCGTCGATGCGCCAAAAAAAAAAAAAAAAAAAATATTACTGAATTAGCAGCCATTTGCAAAAAAAAATGGTGGATTGATAGAAAGAAATATGCCTAAGTTTCGTTTAACTTCTTTTTAGATTGAATAATTATATTCATAATTTTTCAGTTACAGGTTTACATTAGAAGGGTAAAATTTTGGTTTTGGTTTTCATTTTAAAGACGCGTATTTTGCTAATAATTTTATTTATTTATTTCATTCTCAAGATACAGCTCCCACAATGTACCGCCTCTCTATTTTTATATATTATACATATATTATAAAAATTATATATGAATAAAAAAAGTTAGTAAAAGAAATGGTAGAAATAAATTTTATGAAGGTAGTTGAAGGAAGTGATGTCAACCTTTACAATCTAGGACAAACGAGTGTAGAGTTCAGTGGAAAGACTGTAGTGAAGAAGCCGAACCAGTGAATTATGGCCGCGAAGTGTCGTTAATCACTGCGCCAGTATCTCTTTAGAATTTTAAAAAAATAAAAAAAACTTTCCAACTTCAGTTAGAGAAAGAAATACTCGGTTCTCGGCGAGTGGTCGGTAGGTAAGGTATCTTGATGTGTGATGCAGAAGTGTTTGTATGTTAAACAGATCCTACGTAAACATGTTTATTTACAAGTTCATTAATGTTCGTCTGTAATCTTGATGGAAATATATTGCTAGAATTCTCCTTTTTTAGACATATATTAGTTATCTCATATTATTACTTCAGCCGTTTGTCATTTTGCTAGAAAAATAAAATAAAGAAATCGCTTTTGCGAGAGAAAAACTTCTGCTTTCCCTTTTTGCATAAATCATAAATTACTTTGAACAAAAATTATAGCGTGTCCAATCCTAAAAAGACTAGAAAAGATTAGTAATGGCTATTTCCGTCCTATCAGAGACTATTGTGTAGTGTCGGTTCCAATAGACGGGAAAATAGAAGCTGTTTAAACTTAAACCATGGAACTTAGTAGCTTATTAGCCAATATAATGCTACATTAGGTTCTTTTTTTTTTCTCAGCGCTCTGCCGGCTTCCTGAAAATGTTCTTTCGTTACAGTTAGCATTAACAGTGAGCTGTTGGAGGCTACTATAAAGAGAAAATCTAAGGGCCGGCTGATGAATTCGAAACCAGAATCTTCACGTGGGAGATACAGCGCTTAACATTGAGCTAACTAACCTCTTCCCAATATATTTGCTGTGAGAAATAACTTCTTATTTATTTCATTGCTGAAAGAGAAGAGAACTAATATCTAATCTAATTAAGTTCTAGTTTTTCTGGTCCCTTGAGAGTGAATAGTAATAATAATTAGGGATCACGGTTAACTCCGACGCCATATTAATGACGCATGGCAAAAGCTCTACGATCTGGAAAAAAAGGAAATAAGGGTAAATACAGTGGTACCTCGGTTTTCGAACGACTTGACTTTCGAACAAAATCGGTATTCGACCAAGAAATTCGAAAAAATATTGTCCTGAAATCCGAGCAAACATTTGGAACTCGAACACCCGAGATGAGCCGAGTTGTTTTTTATATTTACACTTTTAGATCTTATTTCTTGTTTAGTTACATGTTTTTACATAAAATATATATAAAAATTAGGCCAGTAAAACGGCATTTTTCTGGGGCTTAGAAACGAAATAAACTGACATAGTTTACATTATTTCTCTTGGGATAAATTGTTTCGGTTCTCGACTAAATTGGTTCTCGACCGCACTTCCGGTGGTCGAGAACCGAGGTACCACTGTATTACGCTGAATTACAGCCTAGGATCCCCAACAAGACCATAGTTTGTAGAAGTACTGGAGGGAAAAAGGCAATTTTACACTACAATAATGCGAATGAGGTTCAACCATAATCTCATAAATCCACACCTGCATAAAATCAAGTCCTTCAATATATATCAATATTAGATAGTCCTAAATGTGATATAACAGAAATAGTGACAAGTTCCTAAAGGATACAACACATGTACGATTTCCCTGTAGCGCTAAAAGTATTTTAGCCATAATGAATCCTGAAGCGCTACGAAGGATTTACAAATTCATTAGAGGGAATAAAATAAAAATATACTATGATGAAATAAAATCTCCATCTTTTGGATTACATTAGAAGAAAATTGGGTAAATCTTTAGAATAGCTCCCCAGAGGCGTGGCCTAATTCGAAGTGATTCTGATTCGCTGTTACTATAGAACCCGCCATATTCAAATATAAATATAAAACTATTTCTTTATTTTATATTTACACTTAAATCTAGCGGGTTATATGGTATCAGCGAATCAGAATAACTTCGAATTCTTTATTTATTTCTTATTGGGGGGCTTTGCCCCCCACACCCTCTGATTTTTTCTTTTTGGGGGGCTTCGCCCCCATACCCCCCTCCTAACCTACCTAATCACCCTCAATTTTTTAATTTGTGTCACACCATTCATTACAATAATTACACAGAACAACAAAAAAGAAACTACCTTATTCTGTGGAGTCCTTTTCCTGAGGAGGGTATACTTGTCGAACTCCATTCTTACTCACACTACAATCATGCTTTAATTTAAAACAACCCGCAAATTTAAAACGCTCATACTCATAAAGTTACAAAAAAACGGCACCTCCGGTCACATACAGAACACTCGCGGGAACTATTAATACATTAAACAGGAAGCAGTTGCTATGCAGTATGTGTACTGCGCATGCGCGCTAAACATAAGCGCTACGAAATTCGCACCATCCGCACATTGGCGGGAGGTAGTTTTAATTTTCCCCGGTAGGTGCGCTGTACTTCCCACCCCCTAAAAATAAACAGGCCACGCCTCTGGGGCGCTATTCTAAAGATTATCGTATTTGGTGATTGATTCATTGATCCAAGAAGAAGAAATATTGCCAATTTCAGTCACTGTTCAGTCAAGACAGATGTCACACCGACATTATAGGTTAAAAAAGTAAAAAAATATTATAATTATTGATAACTAGCTGTACCCGTTCACACGTTGCTGTGTTTGAACAAAAAGGCAGTTTTGATACCTCAAACATAATTTATTGTAGGGGTAGTGAACCCCCCACAACTCATCCACCCTAGCGTAGGGGTAGTGAAACCCCACCACTCATCCACTCTAGCCAGAGGGAGAGGTTCAGCCCCCTTGGCACACAGAGAAGGGAGGCTCGACGAAGGTATATAAGAAGAAGAGGAAAGTCAAAGAAGAATAAATTCGAGATTCAACTGGGATTCAATTCAGTGATAGATCATATTGATACTGCGTTACATATTCAGTTCGAAGTTTCTGCTCAAAGTCTTACACTTCAGTTGTACACATCGTTTAGCCACGTCAGTCAGTCTGTTCGGTTCTTGTGTAAAGTATACAGTCCTTGGCAGTCAGTCACATATAAATATAATATCTTATACCGATACTAAAAGTGTTATTTATCAATCAACGTCTACAACCAACATCTCTCTCCTAAACCATTACATTGGTGGAAATAAATTCAACATGATATCTCAGTAAATACACCCGGGCCAGGCATTAACAATTTTAGGTTAAACTTTATTTATTTAAACATCGAATTTTATGAAATTTTATACAAAGCATTACTAAAACATTTCCTATTTTAGATACCAGCAAAAGGAGTCATAAAGAGAATTGTTACTAATAAGTTTCTTATTTTAGAAAAACAAACAATATGGGAATTTAACAAACTGTACAATGCTAGAATTTATTGCAGGATTAAAATACTGGAGAAATTATAAAAATTGAATACAACTTCCACAGCATTGTCTCAACGCCGACAAAACAGGTAAAAACCCTTAATTCTTAGATATATTTCATTGACTTGCTTCTTGTTAATAGAATAAAAACGCCGACAAAAAGGGTGAAATAACAATAAGCATAGCCCCTTACAAACATTAGGAAGGAATTCCAGCTACATTCAATAGGAAAGGATTTTCCCAGGTCAATTGGGAAATTGTAATCTTCAAGGAATTGCCGATCAATGGAAGTACTAATAAAAGGACATATCTTTCTGCACCTGGTAAAAACCCAGTTTATTATGCTTACTACTTTCACTTTTAATTGTTCTTTGTCGCATGTACCTTGAAGGGTGATTAAAATCAACACCCCAACTAAATAATTTTCTTTCAAATGGCCATATACATTTATATATATATAATGCTATTATAATACTTGTTTACCACTAACAAAATATTAGCTTAATCTATCTAGCTTTAGCACTTCGAATTCTGTCGACATAATCTGCAGACATTCATCGAACTTCGAATTATTAATTAATTATGCAGACATTCATCGAACTTCGAATTATTAATTAATTATGCAAACATTCATCGAACTTCGAATAATTAATTAATTATTTATGAGCTCACACCCACTTCTCCTTACGGCCGTATCCTAGCTACGCATTCCCCTAGCTGCGCATTCCTACATTCCTGCTCGCAAGAAATCGATTTCGTCCACTAGTTATAGATTAATATTAAGTTTACATAAATTAAGTAACGTTTCTATCAAGGCCTTCTTCGTATACTACCATCGATAAAAAAAAAAAAAAAAAAAAAAAAAAAAAAAAAAAATTATATATTTTATTATATCATGTTACATATAAATCATATTATATCATCAAATCAATTATATCATTTTCTATCAATTATTTTAAGTATGTATTAATTTTTAAATTTTACTCTGCATCTTTTTACATCACATTTGTTTATTAATTATCTAGTTCTATAATTGTCATATTTATCACAAATCTTTCTAATCATTATTGTACCTTAGATTTAGTCAAATTTTATTCAAATTTTTAAATTTCTAATTTTATATCGAAAATGAATCATTAATTTTTTTTCAATTGTTTAATATTCATACTCAAGCGAAAATACTTATTTAATCAAAAACAGATACAAAAAAAAAAAAAAAATTATTTAATCATTTTTATAATTGTTAGTATATAAATTCAATATATGTAAATGAAGAATTATTAATCAATTCTTATCCATACTTGCAAAATGAAATCAATCTCAGCAATCTGTCAATTATATGATAAAGATGCTAATCTTGCTAAACTAACGCATGCTGTACAACAAACAATGTTCATTCTCTTTCTTCATATGTTTAACAATAAACGTCAAAACAGCATGAATTGAATTGTCATCTAAATCCAAATGAACCCATGATGCACATAATCAAAAATCATTGTATTCTCAACAAAATTGTAATATCATTTTCAGCAAAACTCTTGTATATATAAATTTTATTCTTACATGATACTTAGTAATGGATTTACCAAGTATTTCAATACCAACAAAATGGAAATAATTAATTTAATAAATGTAGAGTGTCATATATGTAAATAATTTTAAATTTTCCATGGCATCTGGATTACGAATGTAAATATTTAATGGATCTCTTAATATTTCTAAGACAAGTGCAGATCCAATATTATGTATTTAAATCATTAGTTTCTTTTTATGTCATTAACCAACCATGTAAATATTGTTCTTTCAATGTACATATTTTAAATTACTGCCAAAGACTGCTCCAAATTTTAAATTCTCTATAACAGACATGACAATTCTGGCTCTCATAAAAACAGCATGCTAGTCGCATATCACTAGCCAAAAATGCTATAAATTTAGCAGCATCAACAACAGCATTCAGCCAAGCTACCAACGCTAATTTTTCGCCAGCATTCAGCCAAGCTACCAACGCTAATTTTTCGCCAGCATTCAGCCAAGCTACCAACGCTAATTTTTCGCCAACGAAAAATTACTTCAGGAGGGGGGATGATGTAGGGGTAGTGAACCCCCCACAACTCATCCACCCTAGCGTAGGGGTAGTGAAACCCCACCACTCATCCACTCTAGCCAGAGGGAGAGGTTCAGCCCCCTTGGCACACAGAGAAGGGAGGCTCGACGAAGGTATATAAGAAGAAGAGGAAAGTCAAAGAAGAAGAATAGATTCGAGATTCAACTGGGATTCAATTCAGTGATAGATCATATTGATACTGCGTTACATATTCAGTTCGAAGTTTCTGCTCAAAGTCTTACACTTCAGTTGTACACATCGTTTAGCCACGTCAGTCAGTCTGTTCGGTTCTTGTGTAAAGTATACAGTCCTTGGCAGTCAGTCACATATAAATATAATATCTTATACCGATACTAAAAGTGTTATTTATCAATCAACGTCTACAACCAACATCTCTCTCCTAAACCATTACATTATTAATGACCAAATGTATACAATACATCGAAATGAAAATTAACAATAAAATTATCCCTACTTCAGAGTACAGTAGTGTCCTTGCAAAGGTATCATTTCTACATAATGTGAAAAATTCAGTTAATGTTGTTGGAGGTGGTGACATTGCTCTTGCATGTACATTTTCTGATGTAAAATACACACGCTGTCCATTTTCAAGATGTACTGCTATATGAACAACCGTTGAATATCGTTCATGAATGGAAAATGATATTCAGGTAATACGCCATACAGCCTCATTGCTAGTTATGAAGCGTCCCAGTTGATATTGGGTGACTTCATCGTTAGATGCAGTTGTATTTTCCACTCCAAACACTGCCATATCGCTTCCTTTGTTCACATATTTGCAAATATATTTTCTAGCTTTCACTGAATTGCAGTACCCAACATTTATGTGTGCGTTATACGTTTTTAGTAGTAATGGAGAATATGGTACTACCCAACGATTATCAACGTCAATAGTATTGTTGAGTACTTTTAGTTTAATGGATTTTCCACCATCTTCGGTATAATTTATTCTCGTATTAATAATTGCAAAAAACTGTTTTTCATGGTTTTCATGGTTACACTTTCAACAAATATTACTAATTAAATGATGTTATTTTGATATTTTTGGGATATTTGTTCGGGAGCACCTAGAACCCCAACTCTGATTTTAAAAAAACTTTGCAAAAACCTTCCAGGGGATATACCTAATAATTTCCCAAATTTTCACGGCGATTGGATATACGGTTTTTGAATCTATCGAGTACAAACAAACAGACACACATTCATTTTTATATATTTATATAGATAATCATAAGCGCTGAAGAAGATATAGTCCCCTAGATCGAAAGCTTGTCAAAAAATAAAAATATGACTGAAATTTGGAATAATCTTTCTTCCTAAAATTAAACAGATCAAATTATGTCTTTTAAAAAAAAAAAAACTTTTACGGACTTAGAGTACCAAAAAAAACAGTTATTTTGGTTTAAATCGGTGACACTAACACGGACCAACATCTCCCTGATGTTCATGTAAACTATATTCTTAGCTACACAGGAGAACTGCAACATTACCTCTAAATAGATTAGCGAGGAGAAGCCGCTAATCAGTAAATTAGACGAAGAAACTATAACTGGAGTTCGCACACCACCTGTCTACCGCCAGGTAGATCGCTTTAACTTAGTTTTACTGTAAGTCATCTTTACTACTACCGTTACACAACCTGATATGAACAGAGAAAATATATCGTAAGCAAGACCCAGTATTATGACAACTAAATAATTATATTTCATATCTTTAATGGTTTCTCAAGTGACAAGATATAATAAATTAATTTTTTTTATTTTTAAATGATTTATATTAGTAGAGTTACGGTTAAGCGTTGAAAGGTCAGTCTTGAAATATATTTACCAAATTACCTGAAACATGAAATAAAATATACAAAGAATTCCGCGGCTATTCGCTTGATTAGCTACAGTTAAGGAAATGAAAAAGCCTTAAAATTTATGGAAATGTTCAACTCATTGGCATTCCAAAAAAACAGTTTTGTAATTTTTTAAAGAATTATTTTAGAAAAAAAAATCGCTGTTCTTATTCAGGGTGATTTACATGGCACTGGCGATTTACACTTCCTAACTAACTTATTCTAATGGCCCTTTTCAGCAGTGACTATTGTAACCTTTTTGGTTTTTGGATAATATAAATCTCTATTTAAACTCAGCGTTATACTTATATATTACAATAACTGTAGTGTTATTGCAACTCAAAACACCTCTTTTTACTGAATGCGGTAGTGTAGCTGCATCAGACTGTTTCCCAGGAGACCAGATACTTTATCACCAAAAAACCTTTTGGCGTTTAATCAACCCTTATACTTAACATTTTAAACTGTAAGTTTTTGTTAAGGAGATATTAATTAAAATCAATCTTAATCGATTTGAAGAATATCGCTTGTCCGGATGTACAACTTTCTTTTTGCCGGAAATGTGAATTTACTTGAACGGTTCTTCCAGTTTTTTGTTTATTATTTATTTATTTTTTGCAGCTGTCTAAAAAGAATCACAAACTAGTTTCATTTATTTCTTTTTTTTTTAATTTATAATAATTAATTGCAAAATATGAACCGTTCACTTTTATTAAACATTTTATTCTAAAGAAGACACTTTATTCCAGGGCAATTTTGTGAAGAGATGGGATTGCCAAACTTCCTTCAAAAAAGCCTCCTCTTTTTGCTTTCTCTCTTTTTGCAATCGTTTGTTATTGCACTTTCACCGGAAGTGTATACACTCTGTGATGTCCAGAATCCATAATAGAAGAAGAATAAGAAGAATAGTATTTATTTGCTTTTAGAGTTACACTCTTTACAAATGGGTCTGGTTATAATTTTTTTTTTTTTTTTATTTAAACAAAGCTGGAAAATAAAAGTAATTCTTACAATAATTATAAAAGAAATTTTACAAAACTGGAAAACTGAAAAACAAGAAAAACAGGGAAAAAAGAAAGATAAAAAAAAAAATCAATTAAAAAAAGAAAAAAAGAACACAATAATATTAAAGAAAAAGAAAATGGGCTAAAGCTAACACGCCAACATAAGATGGTCACTTTTAAATTTTGTACATTTCGAATTAAGTTTGAGAGGGCAGAGTACGGAAATAACTGGTTTGTTAAAGAAAGAATAATAATAATGACAATAATAGTTGAAACACTGAGGTTAGCATACTGGACTCCCACGCGGAGGTCCCGGGTTCGAATCCAGCAGCTGACCCTTAGATTTTCTCTTCCTAGGAGCTTCTTACAGCTCACTGTCCGGTGATGGACAGTGTTGTCTGTAACGAGAGAACACTGTCCGGAGGCCGGCAGTGCACTGGAAAAAGCTCCGGGCGCTAATGACCTCAGCTGTTGATGCGCCAAAAAAAAAAAAAAAAAAAAAAAAAAAAAAAAAAATAGTTGAAACAGTCACAATGTTATCATTAAGTATCTTATGACAATAATATTAGTTGTCGTATTTTTAAGGCTTCCATTGCAAAATTGTAAATGTCATTTAATTTTTCTTTGGTATTAACTGTTAATATATTATGCAGATTTGTGAAATTAGAGAAATTTTTATTAATATACTTATACAGATATCTGCGCCTAGGGACGGATTTTTATGTATTTAAAAATGCCAAATATTTAATTAAAATATGCATTTATTTTCGTCAATTATGTGGAAAATATGTGATTTTCTTAAAATATTTTCTGGAATATTTAAGTAAAATGGACATTTTTTTTTTATGAAAATGAAATTTTTTTTGGGGGGCAAGTTATAATTATTTATACAAGAAAAGAACATTTTTACAATTTATAATAATTTATTAGGAACAAAATAATTTGTTTTTACAAGTTATAATGATTTATACAACAAAGAACATTTTTACTATTTATAAAAAGATGTGTTAAATTTTCAATTTTGAAAACTTCACTCTTCGAAATTGTTTGCAACCACATGAAATTTCAAATGTTGGAACGTAAAATGGCGACGATCTGGGCGTAAGATGGACTTGTAACGACTAAAAGATCGTTCAACATCTACAGATGTTATAGGTGCCTTGCTGAAAGAAGTTATCTCGTTGGTTGTAAAAGGGTACACGATGTTCTGAGGTGACTTCTGTTCCACTGATAATATCAGAAATCTGGCAGATGGTGTCCCATCCTTTGTTCTTGCTCAGTACTTCTACCAGTTTTGATCTGATCAGATCTCCCTTATTCCCACCTTTTCGATGTCTTTTTTAACGTTGGACACGTTTTCTGTCAGTCGAACATTTTGGGACTCAAGTTGGGTAATGGCTTGTGCAAGAAATACGCAATTGTCAGAAATGAATGCAAGGTCGTTCCTTAAATTAGGTTTCTCGAATAAAGACTTGGCTGTATTTATCGCTACTGCTTCGTCTTCGAGATGTGAAAGGACATTCTTGATTTTATTGTAGTTTTCATAGTAATACTGAGCTGCTTCCAGCCAAGTACCCCATCTTGTCAATATTGGTTCTGGTGGAAAGCACAAGTCCGGATAGATAGCTTGATAGCTTGTCACAAGCTGTGCAGTACAAAATGTCTCCATCACTTCGAAAAAGTTCTGCTGGAAACTCGCGAAGATATTTAGCAACCAGTTGTTTGTTTGAGGCCGATGTTCGTGGCATTTCACCCAAAAAAGAATACACTAAGTGACCGAACGAAATGAATTGGACACTTCAACGAACGAGCTGAAAGAACATACAACGTCAGACAACTTCAAAGAACTAACAAGTGCCCGTCACTGTTTAGCAGCATTCTGTGTAAATTACAATAACCATTGTACCCACTGTGATTCACAGCCCTACAGTCTGTGGTTCACAGTTCCTGTCAACCACCTCCCAATTATGAAAATATGCCCAAAATGAAAAATATGTACATATTTTGATTAAATATGTAGAAATATTTATTTATTTTAATCAAATATGTATAAATATGCGATAACATCCAAATATGTGAAATAAAAGTAGACTCAAACGGCTTAAAAAGTGTCAGTATGAATACTTCTAGTTCAAAAACGTCTGTAAATTGCCTAGAAAAAAATATGTAAATACATACGAATCCGTTCCCTAGTCATTATACATAGCGCATTCCATTAAAAAATGCAATAAATTTTCGGGACTACAAGAATTGCAAATCGGGCATATTTCCAAACTATTTAACTTGATACATCCATTATTGAGATAAAAAGAAGGCGAATCAAAATTAGATAGACGAATTTGAGAAATCAATCTGTGCTTTTTAATGGAACATCTAAATGCAAAGTACTTTTCACCACCCTTTAGAGAGCTAAAATGCCTAAATTCCTTATTATACTTTGAATGGATGACCCTATCGATATCAGAGGACAACAAATGGTTATAGAATCGCTCATCAATATCTTTTATTTCAATTCTAGAAAGGCTGGAGTTTAATTCTAAAATATGTTCTGAACCAACAGGCAATAATTTGTTCTAAAATTGGGTATACCAGTTATAATTTACGTTATTATAATTGCAACTATCGTTTACCTTTAAAGCATTAAATACAATTTTTGGTAACCGCTGGTCAGTCATATTTTGTATTTTATTGTACCAAGAGACCATTCTTTTCATTACTTCAGACTCTGGATGAGGGAGACCAGTCTCCAATCTAATGAAATGACTGGGAGTTAGATGAGGTAAATGATATATATTTTTAACGAAATTGTTCAGAACTTTATCAAGATCACGACTTTCACCGGAAGTGTATACACTCTGTGATGTCCAGAATCCATAATAGTGGTGAATCCATAAAATAGCCTCTTCAAAAAAAAATGTATCCCAAAATTATTTAGCGAGGTTCTTCTATTCACTATTTATTCTAATCTTAGGCAGAAAAATTAATCATTTCTTTAAATATTTATGTATTATCACATAAATATTTATTCCGTTTGTAGGCCGTCATTTTTTTTAAAATATAAATGAACTTTTATTCAAAACAACTAATCAACCTGTATTGTTAATTTGCATTTAAGCTATTAATCAATAAAATATGGTTAGTTAAATAAAACACAGGACGCGTAGTATGTAAATAGCATATCCGCAACTATCGAAATGGTCGATATAAATTCATATCGAATAGAAAAGATTTAGTAGGTAATATAAATAATATGAAGTATAAATATTAAATTTAACTATCTTCGCCTACACATTTAATTATAAAAATCGTAAGTCTTATGTATTTATTTGTGATCAGAGGTATGTCATTTCTAACAAATGGCGCTTCTGCATTTTGTTTTTTTGCAATGTTCTAATATTATGGCTTTGGGATTACTTTAAGTTAGTTAGTGGCCAATTGCAAATGTTCAATTAGCAAAAAGAAATCGTCCTGATTTGATAACTATTGTTACGTTATTGAAATCTGTCCGTTGAAGAACATCTTTAAGAGGTAGAACGAAATTAAAATGTGGTATCATGACGGACAGCTGGGGAGAAATTCCACAAATCACACTTCTTCATCTTCCTGTGAGGTGTGGACAAAGTGGATCATTCTCAGAACTTCAGGAGAAGATCTTTCGGCCTAAAGAAGGGAGCAAGGATTTCTTATTTCCCAATTTACTTTTAAACAACTTTTTACAGTATCTCAAACAGGGTTGGGCAAAAATTTAATCAATTAAAAAACAATTGAATTAAACCGAAATTCAATTTTAATCATGATTAAAATTAAAAAATTTAATCGGCCAAAATTAGTTGATTAAAATTAAATTCACTTTTAATTTAATCGGAATTTAATCAATTAAAATTTTTAATCATAACTAAAAATTAAGATTAAAATTAAATAATCAGAATTTTAATTGATTGAATTAAACTCCAAATTTAGTTTTAATCACTTTGGACGATTAAATTTTTTAATTTAATCAAAATTTGGGAGATTAAATTTTTAAAACCAAACATTGCCAATGGTTAAACCAGAATTGGACCAATGCATCTTGTAATGATTGAGGAGATGGTTGTTGGTTGTAGACGTTGCTTGATAAATAACCCTTTTAGTATCGGTATAAGATATTATATTTGTATGTGACTGACTGCCAAGGACTGTATACTTTACACAAGAACCGAACAGACTGACTGACGTGGCTAAACGATGTGTACAACTGAAGTGTAAGACTTTGAGCTGAATCTCGAACTGAATATGTAACGCAATATCAATATGATCTATCACTGAATTGAATCCCAGTTGAATCTCGAATCTGTTCTTATATATCTTCGTCGAGCCTCCCTTCTCTGTGTGCCCAGGGGGCTGAACCTCTCCCTCTGGCTAGAGTGGATGAGTGGTGGGGTTTCACTACCCCTACGCTAGAGTGGATGAGTTGTGGGGGGTTCACTACCCCTACATCATCGAAATTTAAATTCAAAAACAAAGAATAAACATTTTAATTAAAAAATAAATTCAACATGATATCTCAGTAAATACACCCGGGCCAGGCATTAACAATTTTAGGTTAAACACTTTATTTATTTAAACATCGAATTTTATGAAATTTTATACAAAGCATTACTAAAACATTTCCTATTTTAGATACCAGCAAAAGGAGTCATAAAGAGAATTGTTACTAATAGATTTCTTATTTTAGAAAAACAAACAATACGGGAATTTAACAAACTGTACAATGCTAGAATTTATTGCAGGATTAAAATACTGGAGAAATTATAAAAATTGAATACAACTTCCACAGCATTGTCTCAACGCCGACAAAACAGGTAAAAACCCTTAATTCTTAGATATATTTCATTGACTTGCTTCTTGTTAATAGAATAAAAACGCCGACAAAAGGGTGAAATAACAATAAGCATAGCCCCTTACAAACATTAGGAAGGAATTCCAGCCACATTCAAAGGAAAGGATTTTCCCAGGTCAATTGGGAAATTGTAATCTTCAAAGAATTGCCGATCAATGGAAGTACTAATAAAAGGAGATATCTTTCTGCACCTGGTAAAAACCCAGTTTGTTATACTTACTACTTTCACTTTTAATTGTTCTTTGTCGCATGTACCTTGAAGGGTGATTAAAATCAACACCCCAACTAAATAATTTTCTTTCAAATGGCCATGTACATTTATATATATATAATGCTATTATAATACTTGTTTACCACTAACAAAATATTCGCTTAATCTATCTAGCTTTAGCACTTCGAATTCTGTCGACATAATCTGCAGACATTCGTCGAACTTCGAATTATTAATTAATTATGCAGACATTCATCGAACTTCGAATTATTAATTAATTATGCAGACATTCATCGAACTTCGAATTATTAATTAATTATGCAAACATTCATCGAACTTCGAATAATTAATTAATTATTTATGAGCTCACACCCACTTCTCCTTACGGCCGTATCCTAGCTACGCATTCCCCTAGCTGCGCATTCCTACATTCCTGCTCGCAAGAAATCGATTTCGCCCACTAGTTATAGATTAATATTAAGTTTACATAAATTAAGTAACGTTTCTATCAAGGCCTTCTTCGTATACTACCATCGATCAAAGTTATAACAATTTAAATTGAAAACGACGTCAACGAAAATATACATCATATGATTTTAAACTAATCGACGGAAAATAAGTTTAATCGACGAATATATTAATCACAAAATTTTATCAAAAAAAAAAAAAAATTATATATTTTATTATATCATGTCCATATATAAATCATATTATATCATCAAATCAATTATGTCATTTTCTATCAATTATTTTAAGTATGTATTAATTTTTAAATTTTACTCTGCATCTTTTTACATCACATTTGTTTATTAATTATCTAGTTCTGTAATTGTCATCACAAATCTTTCTAATCATTATTGTACCTTAGATTTAGTCAAATTTTATTCAAATTTTTAAATTTCTAATTGTATATCGAAAATGAATATTCATACTCAAGCGAAAATGCTTATTTAATCAAAAACAGAAACAAAAAAAAAAAAAAAAAAAAAAAAAAAAAAAAAAAAAAAAAATTATTTAATCATTATTTTGCTTTTTATAATTGTTAGTATATAAATTCAATATATGTAAATGAAGAATTATTAATCAATTCTTATCCATACTTGCAAAATGAAATCAATCTCAGCAATCTGTCAATTATATGATAAAGATGCTAATCTTGCTAAACTAAACGCATGCTGTACAACAAACAATGTTCATTCTCTTTCTTCATAATATGTTTAACAATAAACGTCAAAACAGCATGAATCGAATAAACAAGTATTATAATAGCATTATATATATATAAATGTATATGGCCATTTGAAAGAAAATTATTTAGTTGGGGTGTTGATTTTAATCACCCTTCAAGGTACATGCGACAAAGAACAATTAAAAGTGAAAGTAGTAAGTATAACAAACTGGGTTTTTACCAGGTGCAGAAAGATATCTCCTTTTATTAGTACTTCCATTGATCGGCAATTCTTTGAAGATTACAATTTCCCAATTGACCTGGGAAAATCCTTTCCTTTGAATGTGGCTGGAATTCCTTCCTAATGTTTGTAAGGGGCTATGCTTATTGTTATTTCACCCTTTTGTCGGCGTTTTTATTCTATTAACAAGAAGCAAGTCAATGAAATATATCTAAGAATTAAGGGTTTTTACCTGTTTTGTCGGCGTTGAGACAATGCTGTGGAAGTTGTATTCAATTTTTATAATTTCTCCAGTATTTTAATCCTGTAATAAATTCTAACATTGTACAGTTTGTTAAATTCCCGTATTGTTTGTTTTTCTAAAATAAGAAATTTATTAGTACAATTCTCTTTATGACTCCTTTTGTTGGTATCTAAAATAGGAAATGTTTTAGTCATGCTTTGTATAAAATTTCATAAAATTCGATGTTTAAATAAATAAAGTGTTTAACCTAAAATTGTTAATGCCTGGCCCGGGTGTATTTACTGAGATATCATGTTGAATTTATTTTTTAATTAAAATGTTTATTTTTTGTTTTTGAATTTTAATTTTGAAATTTTTCCTTGGACTAGAGTATTGTCTCCTCCCAACACCAGGAAAATTTGTTTAAATTTTCCGAAAATGTTATTAAATTTTTGCCTTTCTTGGCCGCAGAATCATTTTATGTGTGTTTGTAGGTGTTTGTCGTAGATGTGCTTTTTTAATTTTGCTTAGATGCACTAATTTTCTTTCATTGTCATTTAAGGTGATTAGTGCAGTCTGGTTGGAAAATATTTTGTAAATTTGGTACGGGCCATGATATTTTTTTCTGAATTTTCCTGTGGGCGTAAAATTTTTTAAATAAACGTAATCTCCTACATAAAAATTTTGTTTTGAAGCACTTTTATTATAATATTTTTCCCTTATGTGCTTGGCTTTTTCATTATTATGTTTTGCCTGTTGACGAACTTTTTGAATTTTTTCATGTAGACATTTTGTATGAATGTTAAAATTTTGAACATCTTTTTGTGGATAGTTTAGTATCCAGGGAAATTGAAATTTGGTACCAAAAACTAGTTCATGGGGGGTAAAGTTTGTGGATACATTTTTCGTTGAGTTGTGTGCAGCTTTAATTAATGGCAGGTAATTATGCCAATTGTTGTTACTTTGGACATAGTGAGATATGTTATTGGCGATGTCTCTATGGATTCTCTCTAATCGTCCATTTGACGCAGGGTGGTATGGCGTCGTGCACACTTTTTTAATTTTTAACAGTGCACAGATTTGGAGTAGGATGGTGGACGTGAAATTGGTACCCAAATCTGTGAGTAGGTACTTTGGCGTGCCGTATCTGGTGAAGATATGGTTAACAATAACTTGAGCAATAGTCTCCGCTTTTTGGTTCGTAATTGGAAACATTTCCAAATAGCGGGAATATTGACAAATTATTGTTAATATGTATTTGTATTCTTCGCCAGTTAGAATATTTGTTGATGGCTCCAGCGGTCCAACAACGTCAATTGAAATAGCTTGCCAAACATTAGTTGGCTCGCTAAATGTGCCTATTGGTGGTTTATGGGCGTTGTCGGTTTTTCTAGTGGCGCAACTATAACACGTCTTGACATAGTTCTCCACGTCTTTGGTCATGTCAGGCCAGGAGAATTGAGTTTTTATGCGGTCATATGTTTTTTGTCTGCCATAATGACCAGACAATGGGTTGTCATGATACAGCTGTAAAACTATATCACGCATTTTGCTTGGAACAAGGATGTTGTTGTCCAGCACATTGATTAGAAGGCCTGAATCATTTACGGTGTAATTTTTTGATTGGGCTAGACGTCGGCATTGCTCATCTTCAGCTTGCTGCTGAGCTATTTCTAAGAAGTCGATGTTTGGGTAATATTCTGGGGATATATCGGTGTTGATGCAGCCTATATATCTGCTTAACGCATCTGCATGAGCGATGTTTTTACCCGATCTGTGTTCGATGTAGAAGTCGAACTCACTTAATTTCAGTGACCATCTGTACAATTTCGAATGCGGGTCTTTTAAATTTTGAAGCCACTGCAGAGCTGAGTGGTCAGTTATTATTTTGAATTTGTAGCCGAAAATGATATATCTGTACTGTTTACAGCCAAAGAGAATGGCTAACAGTTCTCTTTCCGTAGTGCAGAGTCTTGTTTCAGTTTCAGACAGTACGCGGGATGAAAAGGCTATTGGACGTTCTTCGCCGTTTATTTGTTGGCTTAGAATTGCAGATATGCCAACGTTGCTCGCGTCCGTAGTCAATATGAATTCGTAATTATAATTGGGGTATGCTAGAATCGGTGGGGAAATCAATTTTTGTTTTAGAATTTGAAATGCCGATGAACATTGAGAAGACCATACAAACTTGGTATTTTTCTTTGTTAAGTCTGTAAGGGGCTTGGCTATTTCCGAGAAATTATGAATGAATTTTCTGTAAAAACCTATAAATCCTAGAAAAGCTCTGACTTCTTTTAATTTTTTCGGAATTGGATAGGTTTCTACAGCTTTTAACTTCTCGTGATCTGGAGAAATGCCTTTTTTGCTCAATGTATAGCCTAAATATTTGCATTCATCTTTGAAGAAGGTACATTTATTTAGGTCTATACAAAGATTGCCCTTCTGTAATTGTGTGAGAATTTTTTGTGTAGATGTTACATGTTCATGAAATGTTTTGCCGTGAAAAATTAATATGTCGTCAATGAATGTGTGGCATATGTCACCCGTGTATCCCGATAATAATTTATCCATTAAACGCTGGTATGTTCCACTAGCGTTCTTTAGACCGAATGGAACAGATAAGAATTTGTATGTGCCGAATTGTGTTATGAATGTTGTTTTGTCTTGTGATGATTTGTCAAGTCTAATGGAATGGAATGCGTTTGAGATGTCGAGTGTTGTGAAGTATGTTGTGTCATGTAATGTTGATAATATGTATTGAATGTCTGGAAGAGGATAAATTTCCGATGTGGTGATTGCGTTTAATTTACGCAAATCAACCACGTATCTGTACTGTTTGCGTAACTGGGTGATGTCGTTTGGATCGACTTTTGTGTGATCCGCAGACTTCTTTTTAACAAGAATCACGGGATGAGCCCAGTTACTCGTCGACGGTTCGATTATTCCTCTATCCAGATTATCTTGTATTAGTGCTTTCAGTATGGGGGCTTCTGAATGTGATAGTTTGTAAGGTCGACTGTGTACAGGCGGATGATTTTGTGTGTCTATGTGGTGTGTAATATCTGTAAATTTTGTTTTGTAATCTTTATCATGAGTGAATGTGTCATAAAATGGAGAAAATGCTTCAACAATTTTGTCTGCTTGTTGTGGAGAGAGATGAGTGAGTTTCTGCCGTAACTGTTGTTGAAAAGCTCGTAATTGTGTTTTCTGTTCGTCCGAGAGTTGTTGAATAGAATTTATGGTATGTTTGTTTGATGAGTTGTACGTCTCAGGGTTGTATTGAATGTGTGCTATTGGAAAATGTTTCGTGATGCAGATTTCATGTTGTGTTGTATTTATTAATGTTATGGCACAAGCATTGTTATGTACGTTAGTCAGTGTGTGGGGTAAGTAAATTCCAGTAGGTAGACTGCCATGTTGTGTCAATAGTATGGAACCGTCTGGAATTTTTGTATGTAGCGTGTAAGTATTGACGATGTGTGATCGTGCAGGAATTGTGATTTTGTGTCTGGTTGATAATGTTTCTGGTAAAGTTGTGTTTTGAATGTTGTTAATTTGTGATGTTGTGTTGTCTGTTAAGAATGGAATGACTGTCTTGTTTATGATTATGTTTGAGTTTTTGAAATTAATAATGGCTCGAAATTTTGTTAGTAGGTCTCTCCCAATTATCATTTCAAATTCATTTTTCAGTTGGGACACTATGAATTTACCTTGAATTTTTGTGTCTTGGGCTATGGATAATTGAATGTTTGACAGACCATAATTAGGAATAATCTGGTTTGTGATCGATTTTAAAATGATACCAGATTTTTCGGGCCTCGATTTGACGTGACTGGCATCTATGAGCGAGTGTGAAGCACCCGTGTCGATCAGAGCTTTAACTTGTTTGTTTTTAATTTGGATGTTGATTAATAAATTATTTGAATCGTTGAGTGCCGGGATCAAGACCGTGGTAACCGTTCGAGCGCCTAATCGTTTTTTGAATTATTGAACCAGCATGCCTTTGCAGTATGGCCTCGTTTTTCACATATCTGGCATGTTGGTGGAACCCATCTATTCGACGTATTGCTAGTATTAAATTTGTTATTATTATTATTATTATTGCCGTTATTATTACTATTATTGTTATTGTTGGGCATTTGTTTTTTGAAATAGGGCCTACTTTGCCTGAAGGTACGATGGTCTGGCTTAAATTGTGGCTTTTTGCCAAAATTAGTACGCGCTTGTTTATTATTATTAAAATTATTATTTTTGTTGTTGCAGTCGCGGTTCCAGTGGTTGCCTTGACAAAATTTACAAGGCGAAGGTGGTTTAGAAATAGAAACTCTCCTTCTCTTATTTTTCACAACTTGAAATTTTTGTGTGCATTCCGAGTTCCAATGGACGCCGGAACAATGTTTGCATGGCGATGGCGGTTTGTCAGAAGACTGTATCGGCGAATCTGCCTTTTTAATGGCAAATATCGAACCTTGAGGTTCTGCACTTTGTATGTCCCTGAGGGCTGTTGCATAAGTTTGAGCCTCATCAAGGTTTTTGGGGAGTTTAATTTGGACTTGGGCCTTCATGGAACTTGGAAGTGATTTTATGAAGGCATCTGTTGTTAATTTTTCTACGAGATTTTGTAGCGTTTGTAAAGGATTCTGTTGAGCTTTAAATAAGAGCGATGTGGAAATATGCTTTATTCTGTCAGCAAAAGCTTCCAGAGTTTCTGCTGGATTTTGTTGCAAGCTCGTTATTTGCTGCAACAATACCACGGGCGTTTTTTCTTTTTGAAATCTGGCAATTAGACTGTCCGTTGCTAGTCGGTATGATAAAATGACGTTATCCTTTGTACACTGCGTTTTAAAAGTGTCAAAGAAAATTTTTGCTGCACCCGTTAATTTTAAAATTAGGATTTCCAGTTTGTCGGCTTCTGACCATCCCGAAATCGTACTATAATTATTAATTTGTTCTATGAACGAATTGATGTCGCTATTATGTGCTCCATCAAATACCGGTAGGTTATTTATTAACTGTAAGTTGCGGATGTTTACTGTGTTGGATGAATTAATTTTATTTAACAAATACTCGATTGCTTGATCAGCAGATTTTTGTTGCCCATCGATTGTGTACATGATTGTTGATAGTCTTTCTTTTAATATTAACAAATTGCCACTAGTAGGAAGTTTATGATGTTTTAATGTCTGAATAATTTCGGCTCTTTTCATAAGAAGTAAGTCGAAATTAATAAAAATATGAAACGTGCAAATAAATTTAAAATAGTGTAAATTAAAAGATAAAATTAGAATGAATAATAGAAAAATGAATGAAAAATTTATCTTACCTTTTAATGAGAAATGGCTGGGTTTCGATAGCGCTGCCACCAATGTAATGATTGAGGAGATGGTTGTTGGTTGTAGACGTTGCTTGATAAATAACCCTTTTAGTATCGGTATAAGATATTATATTTGTATGTGACTGACTGCCAAGGACTGTATACTTTACACAAGAACCGAACAGACTGACTGACGTGGCTAAACGATGTGTACAACTGAAGTGTAAGACTTTGAGCTGAATCTCGAACTGAATATGTAACGCAATATCAATATGATCTATCACTGAATTGAATCCCAGTTGAATCTCGAATCTGTTCTTATATATCTTCGTCGAGCCTCCCTTCTCTGTGTGCCCAGGGGGCTGAACCTCTCCCTCTGGCTAGAGTGGATGAGTGGTGGGGTTTCACTACCCCTACGCTAGAGTGGATGAGTTGTGGGGGGTTCACTACCCCTACACATCTTTATTCCGCCTAGCTGGTGCCTCTTCTCTATCAATATTATCACTTTTCCTAAACTTGGCACCTTCATTCTACCAGTCTGGTGTCTCACCTGTACTATGTTGGTGACTCTCAAGACTTACACAGGACCACCTTACACTCACATTTAACTATGTTTACCACTCACTAGACTTAGATAGGACCACCTTACACTCACATTTAACTATGTTTACCACTCACTAGACATAGATAGGACCACCTTACACTCACATTTAACTATGTTCACCACTCACTAGACTTAGATAGGACCACCTTACTCTCACATTTCACCATGTTTACCACTCACTAGACACAGATAGGACCACCTTACACTCACATTTAACTATGTTCACCACTCACTAGATTTAGGTAGGACCACCTTACTCTCACATTTCACCATGTTTACCACTCACTAGACTTAGATAGGACCACCTTACACACACATTTAACATAGTTGGCGACTCACTAGACTTCCCGAATAGTGATCCTGACTAAATCTGGTAAGTGCGAATCAGAAGAACCATCAAAGTTTCGGCCCATTAGTTTGCTGCCCGTGGCGGGCAAAGTGTTGGAAAAATTGTTGATGGATAGAATCATGCATTATATGAATTCAAATCATTTTCTTTCAAGTAAACAGCACGGATTCAGGCCACAAATGTCAACAATTAGTGCTCTGAAAGCAGTCAATGAATATATAATTGGTTATTTCGATATAAAGTGGGAAGTGCTTCTTATTTCGCTTGACGTTCAGGGAGCGTTTGATGCAGCTTGGTGGCCAGCTATTTTGAAAGGTTTGAAAGAGAGGAAATGTCCCAAGAATTTGTTTCAGCTCTCAAAAAGTTATTTTACTGAAAGATCTGCGAGTATAAATCTTAATTCAGTATCAAAAGAGGCCGTAGTAAGCAGAGGATGTCCACAAGGATCATGTTGCGGCCCAGGATTCTGGGTTATTATGTACGACGATCTCCTCCGTCTTCAGCTTCCTGATCGTTGTGATGTTATAGCATTCGCCGATGACTTGTTAATACTAGTTGCTGGAAAATCTGGCTTGGAACTCAATGTTGATGCCAACAGAATACTTACTACAATAGAAAATTGGGCTTTAGCCAATAAAATTACCTTCAACAAAAACAAATCTAAGGTGCTGCATATGTCTAGGAGAGACAGAATAAATTCTGAAAATATAGCAGTGTATCTTGATGGCGTGCAGTTAGAAATGGTGGACCAGTTGAAGTACCTGGGAGTGATTTTTGATAGAAAGCTATGCTGGGACCGGCACTTACAGTTCATTTGTGAGAAAAGCTGGCAGTTTGTTAATATATTATCAAGAGCGGCTAAGGTGCATTGGGGACTTGGTAGTCGTGCGTTGAGTGTCATCTACAAGGGTGCGTTTCTCCCTCTAATTACCTATGCGGCTCCTATTTGGAGGTCTGCCTTAGGACTTAAGAAAAATAGGCAGAAACTCAAAAGGGTTCAGAGATTGTTTCTTTTGCGTTTGATTAAGGGCTATCGCACTATTTCATTTAGCGCTGCTGGAGTGATTGCTGGAGTCATGCCGATTTGTTTTCAAATAGAGCAACTATCAACTATTGATACTATTCAATCGGGTGGAACAGTCAGGGACTGGGGTGGAGCAGTTATGGATGCACCTGTTGGCTTTAAGGATTGGCTGCATCCCGCTGAGATACCAACTATTCATATGGACTTGGAGGTGACATACGATACAGACATCTTTACAGATGGAAGTAAGGATGGTGATTTTGTTGGGTGCGCGTTTATTGTGATGAGGTTGAGACAGGTGGTGGTTCAAGAGGGGTTTCGTCTGGCGGCGTTTTGTTCAAATAACCAGGCTGAGCAGTTGGCCATTGTTAAGGCTCTGGACTGGGTTGAGGGCCATTTCTTCTTCGGAGAAAAGGTAAGAATTGCTACCGACAGTCGTATCACCTTGGACTCTTTGCGGAATAGGAAAAACCACAACCCTCTAATTGAGATGATAAGGACAAGGCTGTGTAGGCTGCGGAATAAATGCACTATTTCTTTTTCTTGGGTTAGAGCCCACGTGGGTATCATGGGTAACGAGACTGCTGATCTGATGGCAAAAGCAGCTTCAAAAGATAGCGATCTGACCATAGCCTACAATAAGTTCCCTAAAACAGCACTAAAGCAGTGGGCGTATCAACGCAGTGTAGAAGCCTGGGAGCAATTCTGGAACGAATCAACCACGGGTACACTCACAAGAGATTTCATTCCCTCTGTGACGGCTCGACTTCGAATGGACCACTTCACCATAAGTTATGGATTAACTCAGATTCTTACTGGGCATGGGAAAATGGCACATTATTTATTGAGATTCGGTATTTTGCAAAATTCGTCTTGTGGATGCGATTCTTTTTCAGCCCAGACAGTTGATCACCTGCTATGGGATTGCGAATGCCTCCTGTCAGCGAGACGGCTGCTCATGCAGAATGTCTTAACGCAGGGCGAGAATTGGCCACCCAACAAGGCTGTTTTGCTTCAGCCGCAATTCTTCCGGCATTTCAACTTTTATGTCAGGAGTGTGCTCGAGTTTTTGTATAGGGGTCAATAGTGTGTAGATAATGGTACAAAAAAAAAAAATAATAAAAAAAAAATAAATAAATAAAATAAAAAAAATAAAAAAATAAAAAATAAATAAATATATATATAAAAAAAAAAAAAAAAAAAAATAAATAAATAAATAAAAAAAAAAAAAAATAATAATAATTACTATTGAAAACAATTTCCTATTGTATTTGCCAATCAGATAGTAAGCTATCTTCGTCACTGTATTGAATGTCCGCCATGATTTTGTTTGCTTAATTTATCGAATCTTACATATAATTTAATTTTCTACAATAGCCATGTTTTAATTATATTATGTTATGCCCGTGGTTTTGTGTTTATATAAACGTTAGTTGTCATATTTGAATTTGTACTGTTATTTGTTAATTTCATGTAGTGCTCAAATGAGCGGAGCATGATGGAAATAAAGGAATTTTCTAAAAAAAAAAAAAAAAAAAAAAAAAAAAAAAAAAAACTCACTAGACTTAGGTAGGACCACCTTACACTCACATTTCAACATGTTTACCACTCACTAGACTTAGATAAAACCACCTTACACTCACATTTACCCATGTGCAGTGGTTCTTAACCTTTTCATAGACGCGGAACACTAACATAAAATAATTTGAAATTCGGTATTTAGCAAGAGCTTAAAATTAAATTCAAATTAAAAAAAAGGAACAATTTTTCGTTTTCGTATCTTTCCTAAGTTTCTAAATTTCAATAGATTTAAAATTGAAATTTCGCGGAACACTTGGACCATATTCGCGGAACACCGGTTAATATCTTTATATCTTCTAAAATTATAGATCTGTGCACAAAATAACTATAGTTTATAATTGAGAAAAACAAAGTGTACAAGAGAACAAAATTTTCATACGAATACGTGGTTCACAATGGGAGATATAGAACGGCCATAATTTTACAGAATTTCATGACCCAAAAAATTTTCAACCCTTTATATCATCTACAATAATAGTTCTGTGCACAAAATAACTATAGTTTATAATTGAGAAAAACAAAGTGTACAAAAGAAGAAAATTCCATACCAATACGTGCTTCACAGTGGGAGATATAGAACGGCCATAATTTTACAGAATTTCATGACCCAAAAAATTTGCAACCCTTTATATCTTCTATCTTTTTAGATCTGTGTACAAAATAACTATAGTTTATAATTGAGAAAAACAAAGTGTACAAGAGAACAAAATTCCATACGAATACGTGGTTCACAATGAAAGATATAGAACGGCCATAATTTTACAGAATTTCATGACCCAAAAAATTTGCAACCCTTTATATCTTCTACATTTATAGTTCTGTGCACAAAATAACTATAGTTTATAATTGAGAAAAACAAAGTGCACAAGGGAACAAAATTCCATACGTATACGTGGTTAACAATGGGAGATATAGAACGGCCATAATTTTACAGAATTTCATGACCCGAAAAATTTTCAACTCTTTATATCTTCTACATTTATAGTTCTGTGCACAAAATAACTATAGTTTATAATTGAGAAAAACAAAGTGTACAATAGAATAAAATTTCATACGAATAAGTGGTTCACAGTTGGAGATATAGAACGGCCATAATTTTACAGAATTTCATGACCCAAAAAATTTTCAACTCTTTATATCTTCTACATTTATAGTTCTGTGCACAAAATAACTATAGTTTATAATTGAGAAAAACAAAGTGTACAAGAGAACAAAATTCCATACGAATACGTGGGTCACAATGGGAGATATAGAACGGCCATAATTTTACAGAATTTCATGACCCAAAAAATTTGCAACCCTTTATATCTTCTACATTTATAGTTCTGTGCACAAAATAACTATAGTTTATAATTGAGAAAAACAAAGTGTACAAGAGAACAAAATTCCATACGTATACGTGGTTAACAATGGGAGATATAGAACGGCCATAATTTTACAGAATTTCATGACCCGAAAAATTTTCAACTCTTTATATCTTCTACATTTATAGTTCTGTGCACAAAATAACTATAGTTTATAATTGAGAAAAACAAAGTGTACAATAGAATAAAATTTCATACGAATAAGTGGTTCACAGTTGGAGATATAGAACGGCCATAATTTTACAGAATTTCATGACCCAAAAAATTTTCAACTCTTTATATCTTCTACATTTATAGTTCTGTGCACAAAATAACTATAGTTTATAATTGAGAAAAACAAAGTGTACAAGAGAACAAAATTCCATACGAATACGTGGGTCACAATGGGAGATATAGAACGGCCATAATTTTACAGAATTTCATGACCCAAAAAATTTGCAACCCTTTATATCTTCTACATTTATAGTTCTGTGCACAAAATAACTATAGTTTATAATTGAGAAAAACAAAGTGTACAAGAGAACAAAATTCCATACGAATACGTTGTTTACAATGGGAGATATAGAACGGCCATAATTTTACAGAATTTCATGACCCAAAAAATTTTCAACTCTTTATATCTTCTACATTTATAGTTCTGTACACAAAATAACTATAGTTTATAATTGAGAAAAACAAAGTGTACAAGAGAACAAAATTCCATACGAATACGTGGTTTACAATGGGAGATATAGAACGGCCATAATTTTACAGAATTTCATGACCCAAAAAATTTTCAACTCTTTATATTTTCTACATTTATAGTTCTGTGCACAAAATAACTATAGTTTATAATTGAGAAAAACAAAGTGTACAATAGAATAAAATTTCATACGAATACGTGGTTCACAGTTGGAGATATAGAACGGCCATAATTTTACAGAATTTCATGACCCAAAAAATTTTCAACTCTTTATATCTTCTACATTTATAGTTCTGCGCCCAAAATAACTATAGTTTATAATTGAGAAAAACAAAGTGTACAATAGAATAAAATTTCATACGAATAAGTGGTTCACAGTTGGAGATATAGAACGACCATAATTTTACAGAATTTCATGACCCAAAAAATTTTCAAATCTTTATATCTTCTACATTTATAGTTCTGTGCACAAAATAACTATAGTTTATAATTGAGAAAAACAAAGTGTACAAGAGAACAAAATTCCATACGAATACGTGGTTCACAATGAAAGATATAGAACGGCCATAATTTTACAGAATTTCATGACCCAAAAAATTTGCAACCCTTTATATCTTCTACATTTATAGTTCTGTGCACAAAATAACTATAGTTTATAATTGAGAAAAACAAAGTGTACAAGAGAACAAAATTCCATACGAATACGTGGTTCACAATGGGAGATATAGAACGGCCATAATTTTACAGAATTTCATGACCCGAAAAATTTTCAACTCTTTATATCTTCTACATTTATAGTTCTGTGCACAAAATAACTATAGTTTATAATTGAGAAAATCAAAGTGTACAATAGAATAAAATTTCATACGAATAAGTGGTTCACAGTTGGAGATATAGAACGGCCATAATTTTACAGAATTTCATGACCCAAAAAATTTTCAACTCTTTATATCTTCTACATTTATAGTTCTGTGCACAAAATAACTATAGTTTATAATTGAGAAAAACAAAGTGTACAAGAGAACAAAATTCCATACGAATACGTGGTTCACAATGGGAGATATAGAACGGCCATAATTTTACAGAATTTCATGACCCAAAAAATTTGCAACCCTTTATATCTTCTACATTTATAGTTCTGTGCACAAAATAACTATAGTTTATAATTGAGAAAAACAAAGTGTAAAAGAGAACAAAATTCCATACGAATACGTTGTTTACAATGGGAGATATAGAACGGCCATAATTTTACAGAATTTCATGACCCAAAAAATTTTCAACTCTTTATATCTTCTACATTTATAGTTCTGTACACAAAATAACTATAGTTTATAATTGAGAAAAACAAAGTGTACAAGAGAACAAAATTCCATACGAATACGTGGTTTACAATGGGAGATATAGAACGGCCATAATTTTACAGAATTTCATGACCCAAAAAATTTTCATCTCTTTATATCTTCTACATTTATAGTTCTGTGCACAAAATAACTATAGTTTATAATTGAGAAAAACAAAGTGTACAATAGAATAAAATTTCATACGAATACGTGGTTCACGGTTGGAGATATAAAACGGCCATAATTTTACAGAATTTCATGACCCAAAAAATTTTCAACTCTTTATATCTTCTACATTTATAGTTCTGCGCACAAAATAACTATAGTTTATAATTGAGAAAAACAAAGTGTACAATAGAATAAAATTTCATACGAATAAGTGGTTCACAGTTGGAGATATAGAACGGCCATAATTTTACAGAATTTCATGACCCAAAAAATTTTCAAATCTTTATATCTTCTACATTTATAGTTCTGTGCACAAAATAACTATAGTTTATAATTGAGAAAAACAAAGTGTACAAGAGAACAAAATTCCATACGAATACGTGGTTCACAATGAAAGATATAGAACGGCCATAATTTTACAGAATTTCATGACCCAAAAAATTTTCAACACTTTATATCTTCTACATTTATAGTTCTGTGCACAAAATAACTATAGTTTATAATTGAGAAAAACAAAGTGTACAAGAGAACAAAATTCCATACGAATACGTGGTTCACAATGGGAGATATAGAACGGCCATAATTTTACAGAATTTCATGACCCAAAAAATTTTCAACTCTTTATATCTTCTACATTTATAGTTCTGTGCACAAAATAACTATAGTTTATAATTGAGAAAAACAAAGTGTACAATAGAATAAAATTTCATACGAATACGTGGTTCACAGTTGGAGATATAGAACGGCCATAATTTTACAGAATTTCATGACCCAAAAAATTTTCAACTCTTTATATCTTCTACATTTATAGTTCTGTGCACAAAATAACTATAATTTATAATTGAGAAAAACAAAGTGTACAAGAGAACAAAATTCCATACGAATACGTGGTTCACAATGGGAGATATAGAACGGCCATAATTTTACAGAATTTCATGACCCAAAAAATTTTCAACTCTATATATCTTCTACATTTATAGTTCTGTGCACAAAATAACTATAGTTTATAATTGAGAAAAACAAAGTGTACAAGAGAACAAAATTCCATACGAATACGTGGTTCACAATGGGAGATATAGAACGGCCATTATTTTACAGAATTTCATGACCCAAAAAATTTTCAACTCTTTATATCTTCTACATTTATAGTTCTGTGCACAAAATAACTATAGTTTATAATTGAGAAAAACAAAGTGTACAATAGAATAAAATTTCATACGAATACGTGGTTCACAGTTGGAGATATAGAACGGCCATAATTTTACAGAATTTCATGACCCAAAAAATTTTCAACTCTTTATATCTTCTACATTTATAGTTCTTTGCACAAAATAACTATAATTTATAATTGAGAAAAACAAAGTGTACAATAGAATAAAATTTCGTACGAATACGTGGTTCACAGTTGGAGATATAGAACGGCCATAGTTTTACAGAATTTCATGACCCAAAAAATTTTCAACTCCTTATATATTCTACATTTATACTTCTGTGCACAAAATAACTATAGTTTGTAATTGAGAAAAACAAAGTGTACAAGAGAACAAAATTCCATACGAATACGTGGTTCATAATGGGAGATATATAACGGCCACAATTTTACAGAATTTCATGACCCAAAAAATTTTCAACTCTTTATATCTTCTACATTTATAGTTCTGTGCACAAAATAACTAT
This sequence comes from Rhodnius prolixus, assembly GCF_049639745.1. Classification (NCBI taxonomy): domain Eukaryota; kingdom Metazoa; phylum Arthropoda; class Insecta; order Hemiptera; family Reduviidae; genus Rhodnius; species Rhodnius prolixus. Next base: position 14,387,803 of record NW_027411604.1, on the reverse strand, counting down.
AGTTTATAATTGAGAAAAACAAAGTGTACAAGAGAACAAAATTCCATACGAATACGTGGTTCACAGTTGGAGATATAGAACGGCCATAATTTTACAGAATTTCATGACCCAAAAAATGTTCAATTCTTTATATCTACTACATTTATAGTTCTGTGCACAAAATAACTATAGTTTATAATTGAGAAAAACAAAGTGTACAAGAGAACAAAATTCCATACGAATAAGTGGTTCACAATGGGAGATATAGAACGGCCATAATTTTAAAGAATTTCATGACCCAAAAAATTTTCAACTCTTTATATCTTCTACATTTATAGTTCTGTGCACAAAATAACTATAGTTTATAATTGAGAAAAACAAAGTGTACAATAGAATAAAATTTCATACGAATACGTGGTTCACAGTTGGAGATATAGAACGGCCATAATTTTACAGAATTTCATGACCCAAAAAATTTTCAACTCTTTATATCTTCTACATTTATAGTTCTGTGCACAAAATAACTATAGTTTATAATTGAGAAAAACAAAGTGTACAAGAGAACAAAATTCCATACGAATACGTGGTTCATAATGGGAGATATAGAACGGCCACAATTTTACAGAATTTCATGACCCAAAAAATTTTCAACTCTTTATATCTTCTACATTTATAGTTCTGTGCACAAAATAACTATAGTTTATAATTGAGAAAAACAAAGTGTACAAGAGAACAAAATTCCATACGAATACGTGGTTCACAATGGGAGATATAGAACGGCCATAATTTTACAGAATTTCATGACCCAAAAAATTTGCAACCATTTATATCTTCTATCTTTTTAGATCTGTGTACAAAATAACTATAGTTTATAATTGAGAGAAACAAAGTGTACAAGGGAACAAAATTCCATACGAATACGTGGTTCACAATGGGAGATATAGAACGGCCATAATTTTACAGAATTTCATGACCCAAAAAATTTTCAACTCTTTATATCTTCTACATTTATAGTTCTGTGCACAAAATAACTATAGTTTATAATTGAGAAAAACAAAGTGTACAAGAGAACAAAATTCCATACGAATACGTGGTTCACAATGGGAGATATAGAACGGCCATAATTTTACAGAATTTCATGACCCAAAAAATTTTCAACTCTTTATATCTTCTACAATTATAGTTCTGTGCACAAAATAACTATAATTTATAATTGAGAAAAACAAAGTGTACAAGAGAACAAAATTCCATACGAATACGTGGTTCACAATGGGAGATATAGAACGGCCATAATTTTACAGAATTTCATGACCCAAAAAATTTTCAACTCTTTATATCTTCTACATTTATAGTTCTGTGCACAAAATAACTATAGTTTATAATTGAGAAAAACAAAGTGTACAATAGAATAAAATTTCATACGAATACGTGGTTCACAGTTGGAGATATAGAACGGCCATAATTTTACAGAATTTCATGACCCAAAAAATTTTCAACTCTTTATATCTTCTACATTTATAGTTCTGTGCACAAAATAACTATAGTTTATAATTGAGAAAAACAAAGTGTACAAGAGAACAAAATTCCATACGAATACGTGGTTCACAATGGGAGATATAGAACGGCCATAATTTTACAGAATTTCATGACCCAAAAAATTTTCAACTCTTTATATCTTCTACATTTATAGTTCTGTGCACAAAATAACTATAGTTTATAATTGAGAAAAACAAAGTGTACAATAGAATAAAATTTCATACGAATACGTGGTTTACAGTTGGAGATATAGAACGGCCATAATTTTACAGAATTTCATGACCCAAAAAATTTTCAACTCTTTATATCTTCTACATTTATAGTTCTGTGCACAAAATAACTATAATTTATAATTGAGAAACACAAAGTGTACAATAGAATAAAATTTCATACGAATACGTGGTTCACAGTTGGAGATATAGAACGGCCATAGTTTTATAGAATTTCATGACCCAAAAAATTTTCAACTCTTTATATCTTCTACATTTATAGTTCTGTGCACAAAATAACTATAGTTTATAATTGAGAAAAACAAAGTGTACAAGAGAACAAAATTCCATACGAATACGTGGTTCACAATTGGAGATATAGAACGGCCATAATTTTACAGAATTTCATGACCCAAAAAATTTGCAACCATTTATATCTTCTATCTTTTTAGATCTGTGTACAAAATAACTATAGTTTATAATTGAGAGAAACAAAGTGTACAAGGGAACAAAATTCCATACGAATACGTGGTTCACAATGGGAGATATAGAACGGCCATAATTTTACAGAATTTCATGACCCAAAAAATTTTCAACTCTTTATATCTTCTACATTTATAGTTCTGTGCACAAAATAACTATAGTTTATAATTGAGAAAAACAAAGTGTACAAGAGAACAAAATTCCATACGAATACGTGGTTCACAGTTGGAGATATAGAACGGCCATAGTTTTACAGAATTTCATGACCCAAAAAATTTTCAACTCTTTATATCTTCTACATTTATAGTTCTGTGCACAAAATAACTATAGTTTATAATTGAGAAAAACAAAGTGTACAAGAGAACAAAATTCCATACGAATACGTGGTTCACAGTTGGAGATATAGAACGGCCATAATTTTACAGAATTTCATGACCCAAAAAATGTTCAATTCTTTATATCTTCTACATTTATAGTTCTGTGCACAAAATAACTATAGTTTATAATTGAGAAAAACAAAGTGTACAAGAGAACAAAATTCCATACGAATACGTGGTTTACAATGGGAGATATAGAACGGCCATAATTTTACAGAATTTCATGACCCAACAAATTTTCAACTCTTTATATCTTCTACATTTATAGTTCTGTGCACAAAATAACTATAGTTTATAATTGAGAAAAACAAAGTGTACAATAGAATAAAATTTCATACGAATACGTGGTTCACAGTTGGAGATATAGAACGGCCATAGTTTTACAGAATTTCATGACCCAAAAAATTTTCAACTCTTTATATCTTCTACATTTATAGTTCTGTGCACAAAATAACTATAGTTTATAATTGAGAAAAACAAAGTGTACAAGAGAACAAAATTCCATACGAATACGTGGTTTACAATGGGAGATATAGAACGGCCATAATTTTACAGAATTTCATGACCCAACAAATTTTCAACTCTTTATATCTTCTACATTTATAGTTCTGTGCACAAAATAACTATAGTTTATAATTGAGAAAAACAAAGTGTACAATAGAATAAAATTTCATACGAATACGTGGTTCACAGTTGGAGATATAGAACGGCCATAATTTTACAGAATTTCATGACCCAAAAAATTTTCAACTCTTTATATCTTCTACATTTATAGTTCTGTGCACAAAATAACTATAGTTTATAATTGAGAAAAACAAAGTGTACAAGAGAACAAAATTCCATACGAATACGTGGTTCATAATGGGAGATATAGAACGGCCACAATTTTACAGAATTTCATGACCCAAAAAATTTGCAACCATTTATATCTTCTATCTTTTTAGATCTGTGTACAAAATAACTATAGTTTAAAATTGAGAGAAACAAAGTGTACAAGGGAACAAAATTCTATACGAATACGTGGTTCACAATGGGAGATATAGAACGGCCATAATTTTACAGAATTTCATGACCCAAAAAATTTTCAACTCTTTATATCTTCTACATTTATAGTTCTGTGCACAAAATAACTATAGTTTATAATTGAGAAAAACAAAGTGTACAAGAGAACAAAATTCCATACGAATAAGTGGTTCACAATGGGAGATATAGAACGGCCATAATTTTACAGAATTTCATGACCCAAAAAATTTGCAACCCTTTATATCTTCTATCTTTTTAGATCTGTGTACAAAATAACTATAGTTTAAAATTGAGAGAAACAAAGTGTACAAGGGAACAAAATTCTATACGAATACGTGGTTCACAATGGGAGATATAGAACGGCCATAATTTTACAGAATTTCATGACCCAAAAAATTTTCAACTCTTTATATCTTCTACATTTATAGTTCTGTGCACAAAATAACTATAGTTTATAATTGAGAAAAACAAAGTGTACAAGAGAACAAAATTCCATACGAATACGTGGTTCACAATGGGAGATATAGAACGGCCATAATTTTACAGAATTTCATGACCCAAAAAATTTGCAACCCTTTATATCTTCTATCTTTTTAGATCTGTGTACAAAATAACTATAGTTTATAATTGAGAGAAACAAAGTGTACAAGGGAACAAAATTCCATACGAATACGTGGTTCACAATGGGAGATATAGAACGGCCATAATTTTACAGAATTTCATGACCCAAAAAATTTTCAACTCTTTATATCTTCTACATTTATAGTTCTGTGCACAAAATAACTATAGTTTATAATTGAGAAAAACAAAGTGTACAAGAGAACAAAATTCCATACGAATACGTGGTTCACAGTTGGAGATATAGAACGGCCATAGTTTTACAGAATTTCATGACCCAAAAAATTTTCAACTCTTTATATCTTCTACATTTATAGTTCTGTGCACAAAATAACTATAGTTTATAATTGAGAAAAACAAAGTGTACAAGAGAACAAAATTCCATACGAATACGTGGTTCACAGTTGGAGATATAGAACGGCCATAATTTTACAGAATTTCATGACCCAAAAAATGTTCAATTCTTTATATCTTCTACATTTATAGTTCTGTGCACAAAATAACTATAGTTTATAATTGAGAAAAACAAAGTGTACAAGAGAACAAAATTCCATACGAATACGTGGTTCACAGTTGGAGATATAGAACGGCCATAATTTTACAGAATTTCATGACCCAAAAAATGTTCAATTCTTTATATCTACTACATTTATAGTTCTGTGCACAAAATAACTATAGTTTATAATTGAGAAAAACAAAGTGTACAAGAGAACAAAATTCCATACGAATAAGTGGTTCACAATGGGAGATATAGAACGGCCATAATTTTAAAGAATTTCATGACCCAAAAAATTTTCAACTCTTTATATCTTCTACATTTATAGTTCTGTGCACAAAATAACTATAGTTTATAATTGAGAAAAACAAAGTGTACAATAGAATAAAATTTCATACGAATACGTGGTTCACAGTTGGAGATATAGAACGGCCATAATTTTACAGAATTTCATGACCCAAAAAATTTTCAACTCTTTATATCTTCTACATTTATAGTTCTGTGCACAAAATAACTATAGTTTATAATTGAGAAAAACAAAGTGTACAAGAGAACAAAATTCCATACGAATACGTGGTTCATAATGGGAGATATAGAACGGCCACAATTTTACAGAATTTCATGACCCAAAAAATTTTCAACTCTTTATATCTTCTACATTTATAGTTCTGTGCACAAAATAACTATAGTTTATAATTGAGAAAAACAAAGTGTACAAGAGAACAAAATTCCATACGAATACGTGGTTCACAATGGGAGATATAGAACGGCCATAATTTTACAGAATTTCATGACCCAAAAAATTTGCAACCATTTATATCTTCTATCTTTTTAGATCTGTGTACAAAATAACTATAGTTTATAATTGAGAGAAACAAAGTGTACAAGGGAACAAAATTCCATACGAATACGTGGTTCACAATGGGAGATATAGAACGGCCATAATTTTACAGAATTTCATGACCCAAAAAATTTTCAACTCTTTATATCTTCTACATTTATAGTTCTGTGCACAAAATAACTATAGTTTATAATTGAGAAAAACAAAGTGTACAAGAGAACAAAATTCCATACGAATACGTGGTTCACAATGGGAGATATAGAACGGCCATAATTTTACAGAATTTCATGACCCAAAAAATTTTCAACTCTTTATATCTTCTACAATTATAGTTCTGTGCACAAAATAACTATAATTTATAATTGAGAAAAACAAAGTGTACAAGAGAACAAAATTCCATACGAATACGTGGTTCACAATGGGAGATATAGAACGGCCATAATTTTACAGAATTTCATGACCCAAAAAATTTTCAACTCTTTATATCTTCTACATTTATAGTTCTGTGCACAAAATAACTATAGTTTATAATTGAGAAAAACAAAGTGTACAATAGAATAAAATTTCATACGAATACGTGGTTCACAGTTGGAGATATAGAACGGCCATAATTTTACAGAATTTCATGACCCAAAAAATTTTCAACTCTTTATATCTTCTACATTTATAGTTCTGTGCACAAAATAACTATAATTTATAATTGAGAAACACAAAGTGTACAATAGAATAAAATTTCATACGAATACGTGGTTCACAGTTGGAGATATAGAACGGCCATAGTTTTATAGAATTTCATGACCCAAAAAATTTTCAACTCTTTATATCTTCTACATTTATAGTTCTGTGCACAAAATAACTATAGTTTATAATTGAGAAAAACAAAGTGTACAAGAGAACAAAATTCCATACGAATACGTGGTTCACAATTGGAGATATAGAACGGCCATAATTTTACAGAATTTCATGACCCAAAAAATTTGCAACCATTTATATCTTCTATCTTTTTAGATCTGTGTACAAAATAACTATAGTTTATAATTGAGAGAAACAAAGTGTACAAGGGAACAAAATTCCATACGAATACGTGGTTCACAATGGGAGATATAGAACGGCCATAATTTTACAGAATTTCATGACCCAAAAAATTTTCAACTCTTTATATCTTCTACATTTATAGTTCTGTGCACAAAATAACTATAGTTTATAATTGAGAAAAACAAAGTGTACAAGAGAACAAAATTCCATACGAATACGTGGTTCACAGTTGGAGATATAGAACGGCCATAGTTTTACAGAATTTCATGACCCAAAAAATTTTCAACTCTTTATATCTTCTACATTTATAGTTCTGTGCACAAAATAACTATAGTTTATAATTGAGAAAAACAAAGTGTACAAGAGAACAAAATTCCATACGAATACGTGGTTCACAGTTGGAGATATAGAACGGCCATAATTTTACAGAATTTCATGACCCAAAAAATGTTCAATTCTTTATATCTTCTACATTTATAGTTCTGTGCACAAAATAACTATAGTTTATAATTGAGAAAAACAAAGTGTACAAGAGAACAAAATTCCATACGAATACGTGGTTTACAATGGGAGATATAGAACGGCCATAATTTTACAGAATTTCATGACCCAACAAATTTTCAACTCTTTATATCTTCTACATTTATAGTTCTGTGCACAAAATAACTATAGTTTATAATTGAGAAAAACAAAGTGTACAATAGAATAAAATTTCATACGAATACGTGGTTCACAGTTGGAGATATAGAACGGCCATAGTTTTACAGAATTTCATGACCCAAAAAATTTTCAACTCTTTATATCTTCTACATTTATAGTTCTGTGCACAAAATAACTATAGTTTATAATTGAGAAAAACAAAGTGTACAAGAGAACAAAATTCCATACGAATACGTGGTTTACAATGGGAGATATAGAACGGCCATAATTTTACAGAATTTCATGACCCAACAAATTTTCAACTCTTTATATCTTCTACATTTATAGTTCTGTGCACAAAATAACTATAGTTTATAATTGAGAAAAACAAAGTGTACAATAGAATAAAATTTCATACGAATACGTGGTTCACAGTTGGAGATATAGAACGGCCATAATTTTACAGAATTTCATGACCCAAAAAATTTTCAACTCTTTATATCTTCTACATTTATAGTTCTGTGCACAAAATAACTATAGTTTATAATTGAGAAAAACAAAGTGTACAAGAGAACAAAATTCCATACGAATACGTGGTTCATAATGGGAGATATAGAACGGCCACAATTTTACAGAATTTCATGACCCAAAAAATTTGCAACCATTTATATCTTCTATCTTTTTAGATCTGTGTACAAAATAACTATAGTTTAAAATTGAGAGAAACAAAGTGTACAAGGGAACAAAATTCTATACGAATACGTGGTTCACAATGGGAGATATAGAACGGCCATAATTTTACAGAATTTCATGACCCAAAAAATTTTCAACTCTTTATATCTTCTACATTTATAGTTCTGTGCACAAAATAACTATAGTTTATAATTGAGAAAAACAAAGTGTACAAGAGAACAAAATTCCATACGAATAAGTGGTTCACAATGGGAGATATAGAACGGCCATAATTTTACAGAATTTCATGACCCAAAAAATTTGCAACCCTTTATATCTTCTATCTTTTTAGATCTGTGTACAAAATAACTATAGTTTAAAATTGAGAGAAACAAAGTGTACAAGGGAACAAAATTCTATACGAATACGTGGTTCACAATGGGAGATATAGAACGGCCATAATTTTACAGAATTTCATGACCCAAAAAATTTTCAACTCTTTATATCTTCTACATTTATAGTTCTGTGCACAAAATAACTATAGTTTATAATTGAGAAAAACAAAGTGTACAAGAGAACAAAATTCCATACGAATACGTGGTTCACAATGGGAGATATAGAACGGCCATAATTTTACAGAATTTCATGACCCAAAAAATTTGCAACCCTTTATATCTTCTATCTTTTTAGATCTGTGTACAAAATAACTATAGTTTATAATTGAGAGAAACAAAGTGTACAAGGGAACAAAATTCCATACGAATACGTGGTTCACAATGGGAGATATAGAACGGCCATAATTTTACAGAATTTCATGACCCAAAAAATTTTCAACTCTTTATATCTTCTACATTTATAGTTCTGTGCACAAAATAACTATAGTTTATAATTGAGAAAAACAAAGTGTACAAGAGAACAAAATTCCATACGAATACGTGGTTCACAGTTGGAGATATAGAACGGCCATAGTTTTACAGAATTTCATGACCCAAAAAATTTTCAACTCTTTATATCTTCTACATTTATAGTTCTGTGCACAAAATAACTATAGTTTATAATTGAGAAAAACAAAGTGTACAAGAGAACAAAATTCCATACGAATACGTGGTTCACAGTTGGAGATATAGAACGGCCATAATTTTACAGAATTTCATGACCCAAAAAATGTTCAATTCTTTATATCTTCTACATTTATAGTTCTGTGCACAAAATAACTATAGTTTATAATTGAGAAAAACAAAGTGTACAAGAGAACAAAATTCCATACGAATACGTGGTTTACAATGGGAGATATAGAACGGCCATAATTTTACAGAATTTCATGACCCAACAAATTTTCAACTCTTTATATCTTCTACATTTATAGTTCTGTGCACAAAATAACTATAGTTTATAATTGAGAAAAACAAAGTGTACAATAGAATAAAATTTCATACGAATACGTGGTTCACAGTTGGAGATATAGAACGGCCATAGTTTTACAGAATTTCATGACCCAAAAAATTTTCAACTCTTTATATCTTCTACATTTATAGTTCTGTGCACAAAATAACTATAGTTTATAATTGAGAAAAACAAAGTGTACAAGAGAACAAAATTCCATACGAATACGTGGTTTACAATGGGAGATATAGAACGGCCATAATTTTACAGAATTTCATGACCCAACAAATTTTCAACTCTTTATATCTTCTACATTTATAGTTCTGTGCACAAAATAACTATAGTTTATAATTGAGAAAAACAAAGTGTACAATAGAATAAAATTTCATACGAATACGTGGTTCACAGTTGGAGATATAGAACGGCCATAATTTTACAGAATTTCATGACCCAAAAAATTTTCAACTCTTTATATCTTCTACATTTATAGTTCTGTGCACAAAATAACTATAGTTTATAATTGAGAAAAACAAAGTGTACAAGAGAACAAAATTCCATACGAATACGTGGTTCATAATGGGAGATATAGAACGGCCACAATTTTACAGAATTTCATGACCCAAAAAATTTGCAACCATTTATATCTTCTATCTTTTTAGATCTGTGTACAAAATAACTATAGTTTAAAATTGAGAGAAACAAAGTGTACAAGGGAACAAAATTCTATACGAATACGTGGTTCACAATGGGAGATATAGAACGGCCATAATTTTACAGAATTTCATGACCCAAAAAATTTTCAACTCTTTATATCTTCTACATTTATAGTTCTGTGCACAAAATAACTATAGTTTATAATTGAGAAAAACAAAGTGTACAAGAGAACAAAATTCCATACGAATACGTGGTTCACAATGGGAGATATAGAACGGCCATAATTTTACAGAATTTCATGACCCAAAAAATTTGCAACCCTTTATATCTTCTATCTTTTTAGATCTGTGTACTAATTAACTATAGTTTATAATTGAGAGAAACAAAGTGTACAAGGGAACAAAATTCCATACGAATACGTGGTTCACAATGGGAGATATAGAACGGCCATAATTTTACAGAATTTCATGACCCAAAAAATTTTCAACTCTTTATATCAGTGGTTCCTAACCTTTTCAAAGACGCGGTACACAATTATATGTATATATTTTTCTCGCGGAACACTAACATTAATTAATTTGAAATTCGGTATTTAGCAAGAACTTAAAATTAAATTCAAATTAACAAAAAAGGAACAATTTTTTGTTTTCGTATCTTTCCTAAGTTTCTAAATTTCAATACATTTAAAATTGAAATTTCGCGGAACACTTGGACCATATTCGCGGAATACCGGTTAAGAACCACTGGTCTAGAGACTCGTGAAGAAGTCCATGTCTACAAAAATGAACCAAAAAGTAATTATTGAAGACGCTCAGAAAAAGTGGCCTCGCCAATACGTGGTTCGAACCATTGGTTGAAAAGCCATAAAAGTGGATGTAGTTTGATTAACGATTGAAATTGAACAAATTCTGTGATTAAAATCAAAGTTCAATTTAATTCTCAGATTTAATCATAATTTTTTTAGTTTGATTAACGATTAAATCTGAAATTTAATTGATTAAATATTTGTCATATGATTAAAATTACGATTAAATTCGCCGATTAAATTCTGATTAAAATTAAAAATAAAATTAATCAATTAAATTTAGAATTTAATCTTTTTTTTAATCAGTGCCCAACTCTGATCTCAAAATGAATATTTCCTGTGATATCTTGAAATTAGATATCCTCAAGATTACAATATCTCAAATGTAGTGTGAGAAAAAGGGAGAATTTTTTGTCTTTCTCCCTCTTACTTCTGCTTGAATGAGAACAGAAATTAAATGGAGCAATATAATAAATAAAAAAAACGAGAAAACGGTTATTAAACTAGAAATACTAGTATTATTTCTATTCCGGACTTTAAGAAAAAAACGTGCAAACCTCACCATAAACATAAATAAAACAAAATAAATATTGTAATAACTAAGGTAAATTTAGCCAATCGTATAACTGTTAAAAAGTATCCAATAATATCTTTGTATTTATTTATTCAGTGAATTTATTCACGGTAGTGTTTTTAAAAAATCATAACTATTTAGGATATTACAAACACAAATTTGATTTTATATTTACAAATTATAAGCAAAATCAAATATTTTGTAAACAAAAAAAGAACCCAGTGACAGCATCCCAGCTTGTTAGCATTATTTACCTGTAGAATCACCGTTTTTATAATGAAATAAATTTTAAAATGCCCAATAATATTTGGTTCTTTATGTATGGAAATGGTTGACACTTTTTTTTGGTTCTCTTTTTCGAAACAAGTTGTTACTATGGTTACAAAATTATCAATTTCATAGGATTTATGACAAAATTTTTCTCTCTTCAGTTGTCTGTAGCTTTAAAGATTTATCTTTTAGTCGGATTTAGTTTTAAGGCTAACTGGGGCATTGTCTAGTATCTGATAATTGTTTAAGCATCAATTAATTGGTTTAATTTGGTCCAGGAAATAGTTTCAAAGAATGTTAGGTGAAGGGGCACTCCTAGAAGTGATTAGACTAATCCCTAAAGTCCATTTTAGTACATTGTACCGTCTTGCCATCTTATTGTACTAAAAATCTAATGCGGAAAGCAGTCAACTTGATCGGAATAGCCACTTAACGGAATAGATTTTCATTATTTTGAGATTCACTACGATGATTTTGTTTTTAAATGAAAAATTACTATATTCCATGTAAATTTTATAAATTTAAATCCACTTTTACTTAATTTTCTTTTTGGAAAATTCTACTTTATTTATTTATAATACGGACAATCACCCAGTTACAATAAAATAAATATAATTTAATGTAATTTATAAGTAACATATAATATAATTTATAGAATATACGATACATATATTGTCATAGAAATAAAATATAAGTATTAATAATATAACAAATATAAAGAGAAAAAAAAAAAGCAATTGAATTTTTAGGCTTTTTGAGGAATAATAATGATGCAGTAATTAATAAATTTTAATGATTGCACAATAAATTTTCTTTCGTGACTAATAAGTAATCGCCTATTTTTTTCAGGCGGGGCTTAACGTCCAACTACCAAATTAGGTGTCGTGGACGGAGGCGACTAACAAACATACTTTTTCTGCAACCATGTAGGAATGTTCTCATTACTCAATTAAAATCAGCTGTGTAATGCCCAACTTTACCTCAATAGTGGGGAAAATTCCTCACAAGTGAGTGAAAAAACTTTATTGTGCTTCCTTGATATAAGAAGTTTTGTTATTAAATATTTTCTGTAAAACTTTAATAAGCTTAAATTTATTTTAATTTAAGCTTAAGCTTTTAATTTATTTTATCTAAATAATTAAAAAACGAATATTTAAAAAATAAAATAGAAATTGAAAGGAATATAGAAATAAAAATAATATTTTAATAAATAATTAGATATTTTTAATTATAACAGTTAAAAAGGTTATAGTGTTACCTTATAGAAATTTAAAATGGATTCTAGTGATTCCTGTTTAGTTTTTTTTTTAGTTAATAACCCTAATGGATGCAGAAAAAATATAATTAAAACTGTCCGGTAGGACAGTTGTATAAGGGTTGATCATCAAAAACTGCACGAAAAAGCGTAACGTTGAAAAACACCCTACTTTGACAATTTTTTTCTCTTTTTCTATAAAAGATAAAATTCCCAAATTTTCTTTAAAATCTCCTTAACAAAAACTTACAGTTTAAAATGTTAAGTATAAGGGTTGATTAAACGCCAAAAGATACACAAATCAGCAAGTATCCATCATTTCATTTATACTTCATTGATATGATTTAAGTAATTTTACTGCATTAACTTTTCCTTCACATTTTTAGAATTTATTAGATGTCACAGACCCTTATGCTGGCCAGTTTATTCATTATATTTTTTTTGTTATAATTTTGATAAAATGTATAATATATCTTCGTTATTAAATAGGTACTTTATTTTAACTCTATTCCAAATTATTCTTCTGATTTATCTTTAATATGCCCTTTATTTTGACTAGTCACATATACGAGTACATGCATGTTAAAGTAGAAAAAGACTAAGAGTCGGCTACTGTTTAAATTTGAATCAATATTTTTGGATTTAAAACAATATTTCAGTCTTGAATTCGTCTTACCGAAATATTCGTGAGCACAAATAACACACAGTTAAACTCAGAATAATTCATCACTCATTTTATCATAATTATAATAAAAAAGTATTATGAATGAAGTGGCCAGCATAAGGGTCTGTGACATCTAATAAATTCTAAAAATGTGAAGGAAAAGTTAATGCAGTAAAATTACTTAAATAATATCAATGAAGTATAAATGAAATGATGGATACTTGCTGATTTGTGTATCTTTTGGCGTTTAATCAACCCTTATACTTAACATTTTAAACTGTAAGTTTTTGTTAAGGAGATTTTAACTCGAGTGTAAAGTATTTTCCTCACACTCGGCAATTTGCACTTGCACTCGCCTCGCTTCGCTCGCTCGTGCGTGCAAACCCTGCCTCGTGTGAGGAAAAGTATTACTTTCCGCACTAGTTGAATAAATAACTATTACTAAAAAAATTAAATAAAATAAGTAAATTTCTTTTATAAACCATTAAATAAAATCCAAGGCCTAAAGACCGGGAATCGAACCCAGTCACACAATACATATTTGCTTTACTGGTCTCGCCTCTAACCGCTCGGCTACTGTGGCGCCTTAGTGATTGATTACTAATACTTGTAATTACTAATAATTGTAAAATCAGTTATTTAAAAAAACGTTTCAATAAGATCATGCTAGTGTAGAATAAATTAAAAATCAGAGGGTAGAATAATGTTAGTTTTGTCAAAGTGGAAGAATAGATTTCCTTTAAGGTTCTATTTTTGGGTAAACCACAGTCCCATCTCTTGTGTATTAAGGAGAGGATTTAAATGTGCTACTAAAATTGGGTTTGAAGAGAAAATTTCTCGACCCAAATTCTTTGGGAAATCGTTCTCACGCTTTTCCGTGAAAGTATTACTTTTCCATAATATTGAGGCAAAAGCTTGTTTCAGGCTGGATCAGAGGGGGGAGATATTGAGGACCAGAACATGGAAGTAGTTTTAATCACATTTCATTCGCTGAACTAGCTAAATTATCGTTTAAAAACATCGCTAAAAATTTTACAACAGAATTGGATGATGAATTGCTTTAAAAAAAACAAAAACAAAAAATCAGAATTATAAAAAAAATAGATTAGAATTTCTGCTCGTTTAAACATACATTGAACGATCAGTTGTTAAAAGCGGAGAATATATGTAATACACTTGCAATGTGACATTGATGTAGTATTACACGAACCAAGGTACAGTAATTAAATGCAGAATTTGCTTTAGTATAGTGCAAGAGCGATGTACATCGCTCTTGTTAGGAAGGACGGCATTTTAAACTACACAAAGTTGCTCAGGGAAGAAACTACCGTGACTGGTCCATCCTTGAATTGACACGCCATTCTAACGGCATCTTTCATCATTCATCTCCACACACTCACACTCTCAGAAAGCAACCAACTGCCTACTTTATATGCAAACATCTACTTACAAAAAAAAAATAGAAGAAGTGGAATATTGAGGCATTACAATAACATCCTGATACATATTTAATTCTTGTTCTGACTTCACAAGATGTGTTTAAAAACTGAGGTAGACTTATATTTGTTTTTACGAATGCCGGAAGGCGGCGCATTAGATAATATTCTAGTTCTTCAGTCAAGGCTAGGTAATCGTTCTGATTGTCATTATTAGAGCAATACGAAAATAGCATCTCCATATTATTTCTATTTCAAGTTATTTTTCCTTTAATCATTAAATAATGGGCCCGAAATTGCACTAAATTCATTAAAAGGATTTCAAGTTTTGTGTTTGTAGAGAAAACTTGTCTGACCGGAACCGTCGTTTGTGTAAGAGGTTTTAGTTTCGGTTTGCCTAAAACATTACATTGCCGTTACACATGAAGTAGAGCAACGAATT
This sequence comes from Rhodnius prolixus, assembly GCF_049639745.1. Taxonomy (NCBI): domain Eukaryota; kingdom Metazoa; phylum Arthropoda; class Insecta; order Hemiptera; family Reduviidae; genus Rhodnius; species Rhodnius prolixus. The sequence continues at coordinate 14,372,412 of NW_027411604.1, read as the reverse complement.
GTCGTGAAATTTCATATGAAACTGGGTAAAACCGCTACTGAAACTTATCTTTTATTAAAAGAAGTTTATGGCGATGAATGTTATTCACATACACGAGTTTTTGAGTGGTTCAAGGGTTTCCAAGATGGCCGAGAAGACGTCGGAGATGATGACCGCCCGGGTCGCCCTTCGACGTTCAAAACGGATGAAAATATCGATTATAATTAATTAAAATTACTACCGTCAGGTGCTTCCTCAACTCCGTGAAAGAGTAAGGAAAAAACGACCCAATTTGTGGAAGAACAAGTTCTCCATCAAGACAACGCGCCGGCTCACACTGTATTGTCTGTCAAGACGTTTCTAGCCAACATCTCAGTTTTAGACAATCCGTCTTATTCGTTTGTCCTGGCCCCATGGGACTTTTATCTGTTCACCAAAGTCAAATCTGCATTAAAAGGAACACGATTTCAGTCCGTTGAAGCTGTGAAAGAAAAAGCGGCACACGTCATGCAGAAGCTCACAGAAAAAGACTTCAAGCACTCTGTCGAACAATGGTAAATTCGCATGGAGCGTTGTAGGGATAGGGGAGGGGTGTATATTGAAGGTGATAATAACTAAATATGTATAAATTTAAAATAAAATGTTTTATAGCAATAGTCTTGATTTTTAATAGCCACAACTTATATTTGAATATACATATATTCAGGTTAAATATAAACAAAATCTATCGAGTAGTTTACGAGATATTTGAAGTTAAAGTTTTCACTCTGTAAAACGAAACCAAACGTTAACCAAAAGTATCACGTTATCTGCTCGATAGATTTTTACAAAATTTTATACAATTATGTACTAAAGTTGCCTTTATATACAGGTAAAATATAATCAAAATCTATCGAGTAGTTTACGAGATATTTGAAGTTTACATTTTCACTCTGTAAAACGAATACTAACTTTAACCCCAAATATCTCGTTTTCTGCTCGATAGATTTTTACTAAATTTTACACAATTATATACTAATTTTTTTTTTTTTTTTTTATTTATTGACTGTTTAATACATGAATGTACATACAGCAAGGGAGTGAGGGAATTGCAATATACAAACTAAATACATTATATAAAAATACAAAGAAAAACACAACTAAAAAAGACACTATTCAATGAAAATAACAAAAAAGAAAGAAAAGAAAATATACATGTAGTCAATTATATACTAATGTGGTCTTCATATACAGGTAAAATAGAAACAAAATCTATCGAGTAGTTTACGAGATATTTGAAGTTGAAGTTTTCACTTTGTAAAACGAAACCAAACTTTAACCCAGAATATCTCGTTATCTGCTCGTTAGATTTTTACGAACTTTTATACAATTATGTACTAACGTAGTCTCCATAAATAGGTAAAATATAATCAAAATCTATCGAGTACTTTACGAGATATTTGAAGTTAAAAATTTTCACTCTGTAAAACGTAACCAAACTTTAACCCAGAATATCTCGTTATCTGCTCTATAGATTTTTACGAAATTTCATACAATTATGTACCAAAGTTGTCTCCTTATACAGGTAAAATATAAACAAAATCTATCGAGTAGTTTACGAGATATTTGAAGTTAAAATTTTCACTCTGTAAAACGAAACCAAACATTAACCCAGAATATCTCGTTATCTGCTCGATAGATATTTACGAAATTTTATACAATTATATACTAAAGTGGTCTTCATATACAGTTAAAATATAAACAAAATCTATAGAGTAGTTTACGAGATATTTGAATTTAAATTTTTCAGTCTATAAAACGAAACCAAACATTAACCCAGAATATCTCGTTTTCTGCTCGATAGATTTTTACGAAATTATATACAATTATGTACTAAAGTGGTCTTCATATACAGTTAAAATATAAACAAAATCTATAGAGTAGTTTACGAGATATTTGAAGTTTACATTTTCACTCTGTAAAACGAATACTAACTTTAACCCCAAATATCTCGTTTTCTGCTCGATAGATTTTTACTAAATTTTACACAATTATTTACTAATGTGGTCTTCATATACAGGTAAAATAGAAACAAAATCTATAGAGTAGTTTACGAGATATTTGAATTTAAATTTTTCAGTCTGTAAAACGAAACCAAACATTAACCCAGAATATCTCGTTATCTGCTCGATAGATTTTTACGAAATTTTATACAATTATATACTAAAGTGGTTTACGAGATATTTGAAGTTAAAGTTTTCACTCTGTAAAACGAAACTAAATTTTAATCCCAAATATCTCGTTATCTGCTCGATAGATTTTTACGAAATTTTATACAATTATATACTAAAGTGGTCTTCATATACAGTTAAAATATAAACAAAATCTATCGAGTGGTTTACGAGATATTTGAAGTTAAAGTTTTCACTCTGTAAAACGAAACTAAATTTTAATCCCAAATATCTCGTTATCTGCTCGATAGATTTTTACGAAATTTTATACAATTATATACTAAAGTATTTGTACATAATTATCATCTTCAGGGTTGTGTAAAATTTGTGGAGTTTAACTTTAAGCTATATCATCATAACTTTTACAATTACCCTGAAGAAGGTAATAGATTTACCAAAACGTTGGTTAGATGAAACGAAATTTCTGTTTGAATTTATTGATTGACCGCACTTCAATATTCCCAAAATCATCAATTGACAACGGTGGAAACCAAAACTATCATTTAAATGTAATAATGATAGCTTCTATGTGATTACACATAACTTAGATTTAGTTATTTTAATGACAGGCCTTATATTATAGTTGAAGAAATATTTAATCCTATTCTTGAAATTTATTTTCTAATATTTAACTGCTTTCGGTCCAGAACTCATACTACATGCGCATTGTTAGCGGCTAAAACATGGTTTGTACTGAAATGTGTCGTAAAATCGTATTATTAACGTTTAAAAGGAGATGATCAAGACAGAATGAAGTTTCTTAAAAAGAGTATAGATGAGATGTAAACGTAGTATAATTTAATTCGCTAATTTGATTTGGGATCTAGTATTGTGTTCGACCACTGCTCGCCCATAATATGAACTTTAAAATGTTGTCTAACTGACTGATCTATCACTTCTAAGTGGTATTCAACTAGAATGTGGTCAATGTCTTCTAATACATTTAACGTGCAATGTTTACAATTCAATTGAGGATTAATTTTGTGTGTCATGGATTTGGAGGAAATTTGTATGACGTATTTACCGGAGGTCCTGACTTCTGCAGACAGTGTGGTGAACTGAAATGGTACGTCACATGATAATTATATAATTTTTTAATTTTTTTTACGTCAATCAAACAACTAAAAAGAATATATTCATTTGAATCTAATAATTAGTTTAATTCAGTATTGATAAACAGAATTTTTATTAATTATAAGATGGCAATATCTTTTAAATATTGCAAGAAATTTTATACTTAGCTGTTTTACTGTTGATGAAATAGAAAGCAAGGTGGCGATTATGCATCCGAAAGGAGAATCACCAATCTTAAGGGTCTCTACCATCATCCACGCTAAATAGCGTCCTCCAAGGTACTAGTAAACGTGGAGTTCAGAACCCTACAATGGCATTTCACGGATCTTATAGTACCATTTTGTAGCAAGACAAAGTTCCACGCCTAGTTCCACTAAGAATGGTCACAGGATTTGACCACGCCAAGCAAATTGAATGGATTCTCCGTTACCTTTCTGCAGATTTCCGTCCATATATTGCAGAGATGCACTATTTTGGAGTTAATCCTAACAGAGTAACAGAACTGGGCAAGAAACTTCTTATTTACAGATCTAACATTAAGATATTGTAACTAATTTCACGCCGTTAAGATAAATATATTCCTTATAATTCTATAATTGAAATGGTTTCAACCAATAAGTTGCATATTAAAGCTTTTTATCATGTACAAGTTAAATTTTCATTTATTTCACTTCAAAATTCTTGATTGTTTCATGGCTTGTGACCAGTTATAATGGCCACTAAAAATATTAGAAGTAATCATTTTAGAAACCGGACCGTTTATTTTATCTCTCGTTATTTTATTTAAACTAAAAGAAAACAAGTCGTGTTTATGGAATAGAACAAAGGCAAACCGTCTCCAAACCAAAGAAACAAAAACATCCTAGACAAGGGTTCGTGCAAACATAACGGAATACCAAGGAATTGTCTCTCATTAGAGACAACACCTTGGTCTTAAAAATCCCTTAATCTCTCACTGGATAGTACTTCTTGTTAGGATAATATATCATTGCCACAACTTCATCTCTAATTGGTTCTATAACTAATAATGATAACTTTTATAGAAAATATTTTTAGAATTATTTAGTAAAGTAAGTTTTTTTTTTGTAGGATTTGATCGATTGTTTTTGTATTATTGAATGATTATAGAAACAGTTATATCGATTAGATGTTAATGGCGTTGTTGGAATTTTTATTTTACCTCAAAAATTGTTTAAATAATTCCAATTTTTTGGAATTATGCTGCTCACCAATTTTGTAAAAACTGGTTTTTTGGACTCAGGAGGTTTCAAAACGGATATTATCGAATTAAGCTCTAAACTGTAAATTTGCACGATTATGTCACCTGACTCATTGCAGTAAGAGAAAGTAATTTATAAAAACAAAAACATTCAAATCACAGAAAAAGTTGGTTGTAGATTTGTTTTTTAAAAACAAATCATGGTGGGGATGATGAGAACGGAAGTACAAAGAATAAACAAACAAAACAGACTTTAAAAAAAAAGGCAACAGTGACGTGTGAAATAGCGTATACGTGCTCCCATCTTACTATAAGATAGTTATTTTTATCTATCTAAAGAGTTAGTGGATAGAGAAAAAACCCATTATGAACGTAATGGTGAATAACGTAAAAAAAAAAGCAAAACGGAAGTTAAATACTATTTCCTTTTTCATTGTCGATTGTTTCAAATTACTTTACATTACATATCTATTTTAGATAATCTGTGTGTATATGCAAGATGGGTGGAAGTAAAAGATTTATCTTGTTCTTTGCCAAAACATCAAACAAGTGTACAACATTTCGGTTCGCCATTGACCGTCAGTATTCACTATCTCTATTTTCTTGCCTTTCTTCGATGAGAATATCATTATAGCTTTCTTTACTTTATTGGCCTCAGTCCTGCTTTCCTCTCTACTTAGCTACAGTTAGATTAGATTTGGGCTAGTTTGTATGTAGTGTGTGAATTCTGTTTGCTACCATTGTTATTTAGTACTAATGTTAAATTTCACATTAGTATACTATTCTGAAAGATATTTTCCAATAAGGTTTCCTTAATTTAATGTTTCAAGCTGTTTATACCAATAAAAATTTAGAGATAAAATGGAAACCTCATACGCTCACAAACATGAGATAAGGAAAAAATTTCAGAAAAAATGCTAAGGGAAACATTTTTTTATTCTTACAAAAAATAATAGCAATTGGCCATCTATCCCCACTGGGTTGGGTGAGTTGGCCAATGTAACTTGGGAGAGATGGCCACATATTGTACTCGTAAATGAAATTGCATTAGTAAAACGTAAAAATAACTGAAAACAACAAATGGCTACTTAATATTTACTTTTTTAAATATTTTCAATAATATATACATATATATTTTTTTATTTATTTATTTTATTAATTTTTTTCGGTATTTCGGTAATGACTATAAAGAGATGGGACAGATACAATAGACTAATTACAATGTTAAACTTTGACAAAATAGTAAATACAGTAGATACTGGGAAATTTCTTTTAATACAAAAACGTTAAACACAAAACATCGGAAAGATCAAAAAACCCTTACGAACCCTTATATAGATACAGAATTAGTAGTCAACATAATTGCCCAAAAAATGGAACACAATAAAACAATACACACAAATACCGCCACAGAAGTTTGGTTTTTCCGATGTTTTGTGTTTAACGTTTTTGTTAATGGTTTTGTTAACTGATTTTCTATGTTACTGATGCTCCTAGATTGTTTGTATTTTTGTATTTGTAATATCCAGGCCCTGAAGAAGAGAATATATTTGTCGAAACGTTGGCGAAAAAGACGAGTTCTTGTTTTTATTTGGACCGATTCTTCGCCAATTCTAAATCCTTAATTTAGTAATTTACGGTCACGAAACCAATATATTAAAAAAAAAATAAACATAAAATAGTAAAAATAATTGGCCATCTATCCGTACTGTTGGTATGGCCATCTGTCCCGAATGCTAGAGAGAGATGGCCAACATGATAACTCAACGCGTACTTTTTGACAGTTTTAGAAGTTAGGATTCATTAATGTATACTGTACTTTCCTAATATGTAAAAAACAACACTAAAATTTCGACAAATTACATTCGCTGCAGCACGCAATATGCAACCATCATAAAATTTTTTGTTGAGACGATAATGTTTTTATTCTCTGAGTTAATTAATAACGCTTTGACGCAGACCAAAATAAACTCACTGTTGTCAGACATGAACGTTCATCACTTGAGAGGTCACGCAGTGCCGTCGGACGACATTTCGGTTAAATTTCGGCTGTTGGCCATCTCTCCCGATTGGCCATTCCACCCGACTTTACCCTATATGTGTTTAACCGTGGCTTAGTTATTGGATAGCTCATCGTTACGGTAAATAAACTCTTCTTGCGCTTTTTGCCAATTGTTTTAACATTTACAGCAATCGGTGAACCAATTAGTGCACAAATCTTTAGTTTGGGCACAGTTTATTGTGTCTTTAAACAATAGAGAATTATATTTACTACAGCAGTATAGTAACCTGGTTCCCCGGTAGTCTGTGATGATGCATAAGAACAAAATGTCGATTAGTAAATATTGCATAGTTTAAAACAAATAATAATTAAATTGGTTTTACGATTCGGAGTTTGGAGAAAAGTTAGAACTTTCGAGATTTTTTGCAAGAGAAAATCGCGTCAGCATTTACATCAGATTTTTTCTATAAAATTGAAAATCATTCCATTGATAAGGAACTTTGTCAAAAAAGATGCCTTTAGTAATACACTTAAAATTCATTGTTTAAATAGTTCACATCCTTTTGTTGTATAATACACGTATCAAATTCTATAAAGTATTTAAATATTTGCTAACAAAATGTATTAATCACTATAAATTGAGTTTACAGAACGTATTAATTAAGATGGATCAAGTGAGAATACTTTGTTGAAGGACATGTAGTATACTCCTACATAAATGCTAAGTATAAATGATGAATATAAAGACAATTGATTTGAATATTCAGTCACTTGTGTGACATTTCACTAAATAAAATACCGTGAAGTTTAACATTTGAGTGGTTCAAGATCATTTAAGTGCTCAATGAAATTTATTCTGAGTGGGAAGCTAAAGAACTATTTTCTAACATTTTGCCACTTGTTAGCGCGACAAGTAATCACTGTACATCTTTGAAAATAAATAATTATTAATCAAATAAGATTATGGTTAATTCAAATAACATATGTTTTAAACAGTTTTTTGTAGACTGGTACAATTATTGATTGGATTATAACCCTTTTCCGTCCCAAAATTTGTAAATATTCATAAATATAAAACGTTTCAGGGCTACCCATCTTCAGTCTAGTCAAATAGAAGAGATATAAAGCCAAAACAATTTAGTTTAATCAATAGCTAAAAGTTTATTAATTATTTTATTCTAATAAATCATTGATTAGACTGAAAATGGGCTTCAGAAGTCCAAAATTTTGGTCTTTAAACATTTATTGCAGAATATTGTTCATTATTTTTGGTGACTGATTTATTGATCCTAAAAGAAGGAAGATTATTGCCAATTTCAGTCACAATTTTGTACTATTTTTTGCCAAGCATTCGTTCTAGGGACTACGTCATCATCTTCAGGGCTTATTGCTTGTAGAAAATTAAAATATTTTTTACATTTTTTAAAATCAAAGGTTATTTATGTCTTCTGTCCTGTCTATTTGGTGCCCTGAAGATGCTCGAAAGCTTGGCAGACAAAAAAAAAAGATACTAAATTTGAGACAGAAAAGGGTTTAAATCCTGTACAAGATGTCAGTGAAATCGCATTTTGGAATCAGTTGCAGCATGACTGTGTCATACGTGACGCCCACAATAAATAATTCAATCAAATCTAACCAATAAAAATATAGACATTTAGTAATCTCTCTTTAAAATAAACATGCCTCTCATCTGACCAAGCGTTTATTTTGAATTATAGAATGGATTCGCGGCCCGTTAGGGGTATTTAAAAAAAATATAAACATCCTGTGTAGATTTTTCAGTTTATTGCTCACAATTTCCTTTTTTTTATCAGTTTATTATTTTTTTATTTTCTAAGCAATAAAATTAAATTGTAAAAGTAAGTTTATTTTTATTTAACTAAATGCTAAGTAAACAATCAAACAATCTTAAATAACAAATTATGCATTAAATAAAATGAACTACTATCAGAAGGATGAGTTGCAATTATTTCTATGTATTAATTACGAGAGGGATGGTTATTAAAAGACTTTTAAACTGATAAGTTGTTTTGAAAGTGAAATTAAAAATAAATAATAGTTATTTTAAAGTAGGATTATTCTATTTTTCAGGCGTGCTTTATGTCCAACTAACAAAACAAATCATATTCGTGAAGATTGTTAAATACTTTGCCATATATTACACTAATTAACACAGTTCCTAATTGCAAGTCTAAGTGATTGTCACCCGAAAATTCATCTCAGCTTGGAGAGGCGCTACAACGGCGAGGCGTCTGATTACTGATATTAATATTATTAACAAATATTTGATAATATTTTGTGAATAAAATATTATTATGTTCTGTAAACTACATAGTCCTACATCAATTATTTGATACATTATTTGGGAAAATTCAAACAAGAGAACTTCAGAGCGAGGTGGGTCGATTGGGGTTGCCTTGGAAGTGCCGTTTCAATGGACTTGACCAACAGGGCCAGTAAATATTGAGATTTCTGCTTTACACTATTGATAGCTAAGCCAAAGGTGGAATGTACAAACAGGGTAGCCCGAAGTTGAAGTTATGATTGCAAAGTTAGTGGAAAAATAAGTAATTCTGGTATAGTTTGACTGGAAAGATTAAGATTTCTGCTTTATACTATTGATAACCAAGTCAGAGGTGGAATGTACAAACAGGGTTGCCCGAATTTGAAGTTATGATTGCAAAGTTAGTGGAAAAATAAGGTATTCTGGTCTAGTTTCACTGGAAAGATTAAGATTTCTGCTTTACACTATTGATAGCTAAGTCAGAGGTGGAATGTACAAACAGGGTAGCCCGAAGTTGAAGTTATGATTGCAAAGTTAGTGGAAAAATAAGTAATTCTGGTATAGTTTGACTGGAAAGATTAAGATTTCTGCTTTACACTATAGATAGCTAAGTCGGAGGTGGAATGTACAAACAGGGTAGCCCGAAGTTGAAGTTATGATTGCAAAGTTAGTGGAAAAATAAGTAATTCTGGTATAGTTTGACTGGAAAGATTAAGATTTCTGCTTTACACTATAGATAGCTAAGTCGGAGGTGGAATGTACAAACAGGGTAGCCCGAAGTTGAAGTTATGATTGCAAAGTTAGTGGAAAAATAAGTAATTCTGGTATAGTTTGACTGGAAAGATTAAGATTTCTGCTTTACACTATAGATAGCTAAGTCGGAGGTGGAATGTACAAACACGGTAGCCCGAAGTTGAAGTTATGATTGCAAAGTTAGTGGAAAAATAAGTAATTGTGGTATAGTTTGACTGGAAAGATTAAGATTTCTGCTTTACACTATAGATAGCTAAGTCGGAGGTGGAATGTACAAACAGGGTAGCCCGAAGTTGAAGTTATGATTGCAAAGTTAGTGGAAAAATAAGTAATTGTGGTATAGTTTGACTGGAAAGATTAAGATTTCTGCTTTATACTATTGATAACCAAGTCAGAGGTGAAATGTACAAACAGGGTTGCCCGAATTTGAAGTTATGATTGCAAAGTTAGTGGAAAAATAAGGTATTCTAGTCTAGTTTGACTGGAAAGATTAAGATTTCTGCTTTACACTATTGATAGCTAAGTCAGAGGTGGAATGTACAAACAGGGTAGCCCGAAGTTGAAGTTATGATTGCAAAGTTAGTGGAAAAATAAGTAATTCTGGTATAGTTTGACTGGAAAGATTAAGATTTCTGCTTTACACTATAGATAGCTAAGTCGGAGGTGGAATGTACAAACAGGGTAGCCCGAAGTTGAAGTTATGATTGCAAAGTTAGTGGAAAAATAAGTAATTCTGGTATAGTTTGACTGGAAAGATTAAGATTTCTGCTTTATACTATTGATAACCAAGTCAGAGGTGGAATGTACAAACAGGGTTGCCCGAATTTGAAGTTATGATTGCAAAGTTAGTGGAAAAATAAGGTATTGTGGTCTAGTTTGACTGGAAAGATTAAGATTTCTGCTTTACACTATTGATAGCTAAGTCAGAGGTGGAATGTACAAACAGGGTAGCCCGAAGTTGAAGTTATGATTGCAAAGTTAGTGGAAAAATAAGTAATTCTGGTATAGTTTGACTGGAAAGATTAAGATTTCTGCTTTACACTATCGATAGCTAAGTCGGAGGTGGAATGTACAAACAGGGTAGCCCGAAGTTGAAGTTATGATTGCAAAGTTAGTGGAAAAATAAGTAATTGTGGTATAGTTTGACTGGAAAGATTAAGATTTCTGCTTTACACTATAGATAGCTAAGTCGGAGGTGGAATGTACAAACAGGGTAGCCCGAAGTTGAAGTTATGATTGCAAAGTTAGTGGAAAAATAAGTAATTCTGGTATAGTTTGACTGGAAAGATTAAGATTTCTGCTTTACACTATCGATAGCTAAGTCGGAGGTGGAATGTACAAACAGGGTAGCCCGAAGTTGAAGTTATGATTGCAAAGTTAGTGGAAAAATAAGTAATTCTGGTATAGTTTGACTGGAAAGATTAAGATTTCTGCTTTATACTATTGATAGCCAAGCCAGAGGTGGAATGTATACCCAGGAATGCCTGAATTTGAAGTTATGATTGCAAAGTTAATGGAAAAATAAGGTATTCTGGTCTAGTTTCACTGGAATGATTGATATTTCTTTCTTCATTCTTTTGCAATCTTTCTCCTTCATTTGTTCAAAGCTAGAAGAGAATTTCTTATTTTTCCCTTCAATTTTCAGACATAATTAGGAATTCGGCTACCCTGTGTAAACATTCTACCTCTGACTTAATTATTGATACACTGAATCTTAATATTTCAGGCCATACTAGATGAGAATTTCTTATTTTTCCTATAATTTTGTAATGGTAACTCAAAATTCAGGCTATCCTGTGTATCAATGTCGTCAGTTCTAGGTTCCTTTGGGCCCTTGGGCGACAGAACCTCAGCGGGACCTTTGGAGGAAGATATCATCTGGCGACAGCCAACTAGACTAAAATTATGCAGTAAATAAATAGGCCACGCCCCTGGTCGTTATTCTAAAGATTAGTCGTCGTCCTGCTTTGGCAGTCATTCTGTTTAAAACCATCTACCTTGTGCTTTGTTGATTCAATTTCTTATATGTTTTCTTCAAGTATTTTCATTCACAGCGCTAAAATTTCATAATTTCCAAACTGGTCTATGAGAGATGAAATTAAAATATTCAGAATTTTAAGTGAAAAAGCAAATATTTACCCCCAAAAGGCTGACAGCTTTGAAATAGAATTGTAGTGGCAAGAATGAAGCAGTCAACAAAACTAAAGAATCGTGCAAACTTTAAAACTAAAGTTAAACTTTAGCTCCGCTTTTAAGCTTCAGTTTTTTTATTAAAGGAAAGTCAGGAGCCATTATTGTGGGAACATAACGGAACGTTCTTCATATTATTAGCTACTAATACCTTAATGAAATAGAAAATGTCAAATTTGATTACAGACCCTAAAAGTTAACTGCTTTTAATATTATTATTTGATTAGTTTATTTTAGGTCTTTAGATTTAGTGCAGCTTCGTGCTTTGGTTTAAATAGATTATATAGTTAATAAAGGCCACTTCTTTTGATTTTAATGTCACGTTTAGTCCAAGAGAAACGTGACATGTTTTTGGGATTGAATTTCTCAGATAATGAGGTGATTTGGTTTTATTAAACCAAGTATTTGTTAAAATCTGACGGACTACCTAAATAAAACGTTTAAATTTCAAACTGAACTCTATTAGAATTAACAAAAAAATTGTTTGTGAAATTGACCATTTGTATGTACGCAGTCCTTTTTATATTCGATACTTTTTCTTTCCGCAGTTTACGTGTTGAATTCTCTTGAAACATGTTCTTTGTACTGAATAGATGAATAACTTTTTCTCTTTAACGAATCATTTTCGAAAAAATACTAGCTAAACACTAAAAATCTATTCAGAAAACTTATAGTTTCGGTTAGGTGATACAATCCAAATTTGAAATTTATGGTTACCAATTTCTTTCTGCTTTGGTTTAACTCTGGACAACAAACTAACTTTCTCCGTAAACTCCGGTAAACTGTCTACAAGACTACCATTTCCTTTACTCTTTCGAGATTTGAAGATGACCGTATACAGGACAAACTCCTTCTCTACAGATCGAATATCCTATTGCAATTCAAATTCGAAAATATGCATTTCTCCAACAATTTTTCCTTACGAATTGTAAAATAAAGTGAAAAATATTAAATAAATATATACAAAAAAGAAGAAGAAGAAGAAGAATTTAAAAGAAGAATCAGTCCCGTTTTCAGTCAAAAGTTCATCACGATTTCAATTGGTAAATCGTGACAAAACTATACAACATACCCACTCATGGTTTAACTGAGACTTAAAAAATAAGTAAAAAAAAAAAAGTATCAACAAAATGTCCGTACGTGGAATGTTACAAACTGATAATTTAGTAAAAACAAAAACCAAAAATTAGTATGTCTGTAAGTAAGCGTGGTTACATCGTGAGTTTAAACTAAAAAAATAACTATCAATTTGTCGGAGGCTGTGAATCAACAGTTTACAGTGAATTGAATGAATAGAAAGATGAGTGGAAAACAGATGAATGTTAAAAATGAGATAATAACTAAATGCAGTAATGTTCTCATCTGGTTATAGTTACTGATGAACTCTTTGTCAGAAATAGTATTCACCTATTCATTCAAAAAGGAAACGAAACTATTTCATTTCTTTCACAGTTGAAATGTTGAATGGCTAGCTTACCCCGGCTTTATCAATGAACAAAATCTATTGCAGTTTTCTACAAACTATTACAAAAATATTCTTCAAAATTCAAATTCAGCTTAGAAATTAGAAACTAGAATAAAATTAAAATTGGCGAAGATACAATTTCTGTTCAATCTGTTTTCTCCAAATTCAGTTTTATTCAAGAATCGAATACCTTTTTTATTAAACTTACCAGTTCCGATTCAGGTGCATAGAATGATGTTTATATTCTCCTCTTCCTTTGCAAGTTCATCAGCTTTTCGTTACTCTTATCCCTGATTGTCCAGAAATCAAAAAATAGTCTAACCATACTTCTTTAGGTAAGATGGTCCAGGCGGTCATCTGCTTCTCCTGGAGTAACTAATTAAAATTCAAGAAATAATTCCAAATAGTTCAACCAAACATTCCAAATCACAAAGAATACAGTCCTTCCAATCAAAAATTCTCCGACAGATTACCAATTCTCCATTTTATGTCTCTAACTCCACCCACATACGTAACTGACGAATCTAAATCTAAATATAGAAAATTCTTTGACTCTCTTCCATTCTGTACCAATCCTCTTGTTCGAAAGCTCGCATCTAAAACGATTCCAGTTCACGACGATTGAAACGCTGTTGGCCTCGTGACCAGCCCCAGTAATGTAAGAAACTCCAGCGAGAGTGTTGCCGGTGGGCAGCTTCTCTACTCAAGCTGGTCTAGCCATGAAGTCTTTTTTTATCATATTCACTGATTGCATTTTATTCTTTTTGTAGATTGTGAATAGCAAATAAATTTAAAAAAAAAAATCCAAATATGAGCAAAAAATTATTAATTATTTAATTGATATAGCGCTTAAGAAGAAAAGCACGTACATTTGTGTGATGCCAGATTTGTCACTCATTTAAAAACTAGATACTAAAAAAATAAATTCTAATCTTTGGTAACTTCTATAAAAAATTGTGAGTATTCATTTATAACTAACTACGTATAAGCAACCCCAAGATGTTTGATGGGATTTCTATTTATTGTCCAACATTTGATTACATCCATAAACTGAGATAACAATATAATTGAAACTTAATTTAATAATAAGAAAGTAGAAATCCATTAAATAGCTTTCTGTGAAATGCAAAATCTATTGGAAAAAAAAAAGATACTAGAAGATAAAGCAAAGTGAGTGGCGTTCGGTTATACTCGTCTCTAATGGGGTCACACAGCGTCTAGTAATAATCAATTAAAAAGTGTCAAATAAAGGTAGGCTGGAAGTATCTAAGTATTAAGTATCAAAGTTGTTGAAGAGTTCAGGTAATTTTAGATTTACCAGCGGTGATAACCTAGTTTAAATTATACTTTAAATAATTTATATTAAAACCATTAAATAAAATCAACTGTCTATATCAGCGTTTCCTAACCTTTTTTGGCTCGCGTCACCACTTGGTAGTACATCATGCTAAATTGTATCACTTCGTAAAAATGATTGTATTTAGTGAAATTTGTTATTCCGAGTGTGTTATTTTATTATTATTACCTTTATTTGTATAGAGATACAATGTATCTGTTACAAAGGAGTCCCAAGTTCATGTTCACTTTATAAACTTTGTAAAGTGTAAGATCTTAGTTTTAAAACTTTTGTAAATTAAATTTAATGTTGCTTGGATAGAGCTTACTCATTACAATCAGTCTCTTTAAGCAGATTTTTACATAGTTATCATTTAAGTTCTGTCACATGATAGTTCTTTATCATTTAATATATTCTTTATCATTTATCGACAATGATGTAGCTTTTCCTAAATTTTCTTTATGGAAGGGGTTTGAAATCCAATGATTATTTGCGTTTTCGGGTTTTGGAAAATACTCCATGAAAGACAATTTTAATCCTGTTAAATGTGCTATTATATTTTTTCGTATATCTTGAGACAGACTTACTTTATAGATATTAACAACTTTACAGTATAATATTTAATTAAAATAATTTTTATGAATTATAGGAAAACAACGTATCTATGATATTTTTATGATTTAATTTTTTTTAATTTTTTATGTCCGCCATTACTGATTATTTTTCGCGTACCACTGGTGGGAAACGCTGGTCTAGACCAAGGATCAAACCCAATAACCAAACAATAAGGCTGTAATGCAAAACAATACTCTAAAAACGCTCGGCAATCAAGGCGCCTAAAATGTGAAAATCTTCACGATTTTGTGTATCACCTCGCATAGGGCCATGTACTCAATCTTCTCTGTATCGTTCCAGCTGTAATTATAAACGTCAAAGTTTACAGTTAACTATACTTTTTATAAAAAAAGAAATAGTTATGTAAATATGTTCCTCAATTTATTAACAACATGAAAAGGGCGCGTATTTGTTATTTTAATAACATATTTAATAATATTCTACATTTTAATTGAATTAATACTAATAATAATGGTACAAACTAAAAATTACAAACATATTTGGCCAGCGGCTATTTAGTGTGACTATTTTCACGATAAAGAAGGTCACCTTCAACAAGTTATGCGTAGAAAATTATTAATTAGCAAGGAAATCATTTATTTAAATAATATATAAAATATAATGTATAAAACTGAAAATAGAATATTAAATAATTTTGGTTTAATCAATTTGTGTATATACATTAAACGGATATTTTTTGAGATGAGGAAGTGGACATTTTTGGAAATATCTTTTGGAATTACCAGCCATAATTAAGATCAGGTATTGCCAAAGGCTTCAGGACACCATTTGCATGACTTGTTGATGTAAACAAAGTCGTCAAATGAAAAAAAAAAACAGAATAAAAAGTTGTACAAAGAGAACGAAGCAATTATTTTTACTCAAAGAATAAATTAAGATGGCAGTGTGCAAGGTGGAATAGAAGACCTGATTGTGTAGTGGAAGTCTACACTTTCTAAGATCAAAGGAGAAGGATAGTTTGTCCTGGAGATACTTCCCCAAAATAGATGTTTGGTTAGCTACCTGATCATCCATGTAGATGTGCCATATTGGCTTAATTGGCAAACTTCTATCTTCACCAGACTTATCAAACCACATTAAAAGATAAGTGAGAATCTAGAGTAGACATGGTTTTGGATTTTTCCTTCGACAAAATGCATTCTAAATCCACAATTCGATGGCATTTGAAAGAAAGATATTATTCTGGACAGAGTGGCTTGTAAACATGGAAAGCCACTGTAACTATTACTCTATTTGTTACCAAAACGGCTTCAAGCAGAAGGTTTGATATCTCTTATACGTAGAAAAGAGCTGTTTGAAAGAAACATCTACGTAGCCGAAAGCCTAAGACGAGCATTAATTTCCAGAGTCGTTGTTTCCTCGGATATTCAGATTGACCTAAAGATCATTAACCACTAAATATTTAATTCAAGTCTTGAGTGGAAGGTTTCAAACCTGCGGTATTCCGTACTGATACCTTAATTAGATCTATTGTGCTACCAGTAGTGTCAGGTGAGACCCTTGCAACCCCTCTAGGTGAAGAAACTACTTACCTAGAGGTACTCCAGGGTCGTTCGTAGTGGAGAAGTGTCGTCCTGGAGCCCATACTACCCTTCTTTATAACGTCTTCCCCCAAAGAAAATTCTAGGCAGAGTTCTATACTTCCTTTAACACCTGGTAACTACCTAGGATATACAGGGAACATAAAAACTCTCCACCAACGCCACATCTCCAACGAAGTCCACATATTCTAAGATGGTTCATCTAGATTAAAGAGATCCATGATTTCGTGTGAAGTTTTAGGAAGAATAGAGCAGTCAGATGTAATCTTGTCAGTGATCCATGCATTCCACCCACATATTTTTTAAGGCCATCCTAACCACCTATGGAGGCTCTATGGAGAAACTACCATGCCCCAAACCAGCCTCTTGATTCTTCCAAGGAGGGGATTGCCCGCCCCAATAACTAATATTAATTCTCCCTAACTCTCTGGGACAGAAAGGAAAGGCAGCAGATTGGTACGACCACTACATAAACCTTAAATCCCCTAAGAAGAGTATGTACTACATATATCCGCTGGGAGATCCTTGGAAGATCACTTTAAACTGACTACCGTGTGCAGATTTTGCCAAGAACTGTTCTTGTAACCCAGAATGAAAGTTCGAAAGCTCATGCATCTGAACTAGCCTCACTTCAGACTCATAATTAGGGAACGGATTCGTATGTATTTACATATTTTTTTCTAGGCAATTTACTGACGTTTTTCAACTAGAAGTATTCATACTGACACTTTTTAAGCCGTTTGAGTCTACTTTTATTTCACATATTTCCACATATTTGGATGTTATCGCATATTTATACATATTTGATTAAAATAAATAAATATTTCTATATATTTAATCAAAATATGTACATATTTTTTCATATTTTTCATTTTGGGCATATTTTCATAATTGGGAGGTGGTTGACAGGAACTGTGAACCACAGACTGTAGGGCTGTGAATCACAGTGGGTACAATGGTTATTGTAATTTACACAGAATGCTGCTGAACAGTGACGGGCACTTGTTAGTTCTTTGAAGTTGTCTGACGTTGTCTGTTCTTTCAGCTCGTTCGTTGAAGTGTCCAATTCATTTCGTTCGGTCACTTAGTGTATTCTTTTTTGGGTGAAATGCCACGAAAATCGGCCTCAAACAAACAACTGGTTGCTAAATATCTTCGCGAGTTTCCAGCAGAACTTTTTCGAAGTGATGGAGACATTTTGTACTGCACAGCTTGAAACAAGCGCGTTTCTTGCTCTTGACGTTCCCAAGTCACCCAACATATTGCCACCGGATCGCACATAGAGAATAAAAACAGAAAGCAAGAGAGGACGTCCTATCAAGCCTTCCTTACATCTCCATCATCAAGAAAGTCTACTCTGAGTACAGATCTGTGTCGGGCTTTGGTTAGAGCAGATATCCCTTTCCACAAACTTAAAAATCCTCATTTCAAAGGATTTTAGTCGATACAAGTTCATCTTACGCCCAGATCGTCGTCATTTTACGTTCCAACATTTGAAATTTCATGTGGTTGCAAACAATTTCGAAGAGTGAAGTTTTCAAAATTGAAAATTTAACACATCTTTTTATAAATAGTAAAAATGTTCTTTGTTGTATAAATCATTATAACTTGTAAAAACAAATTATTTTGTTCCTAATAAATTATTATAAATTGTAAAAATGTTCTTTTCTTATATAAATAATTATAACTTGCCCCCCCAAAAAAAATCCATTTTCATAAAAAAAAAGGTCCATTTTACTTAAATATTCCAGAAAATATTTTAAGAAAATCACATATTTTCCACATAATTGACGAAAATAAATGCATATTTTAATTAAATATTTGGCATTTTTAAATACATAAAAATCCGTTCCTTACTCATAATTAAACAGACCGGACTAGAGTGGATATTCTAATGCGAGTAGCACAACAGTCCCGTTGATCGCAGAGGCAACCACCTTGTATCTACTTTCTTCTTAACAAAATGTCTTAGACATCTCAACTTGTCTTAGAACAATCTTAGACATGTGTCAGCCTACACAATTTGGTGAAATATTTGGCATGGTTAATCCAAAACTCTTTTAATCGATTGCTGTGGCTAATTTCACGATAACTGAAAAGGCATAATACCAATAAATAATAGTAAAAAAGGCATAGATAATCTTTAAGTTTATACAAAAAAAATAAATCAATTAGGCATAGAATTAAAATATTTATTTGATTTTTTGGTTCATTAATTTATTGATGTGACATTTACTAAATAATGGAGATGGCGAACAAAAAGGAGAAATAATAGCAAATGAAATCTATTAGTTATTCTAAAATTTTGCACGCTTAAAATAGTTTGTAATCAACGATATAAAATTACCCTTCATTAAACTGAAAGGTCATTGTCAACATTGTAAGTAATGCTGTTATCCTGAATGTTCGTGAATGTCAACCTTCAAATTGTAATTCCATTTTTTTGAATCTACAGCATACCTAGGGTAAGTAATATTTATATGTATTTATTTGTCATTATTTCTACCTAACTACAAATATTATATTGTAAATCAAATTACCATCTAATTGTAGATAAATATTGATTAATCGAAGAAAAAAATATTTTTATTCACCGTTAGGATTCTTTACAACATAATTGAAATGTATAATTCATAAGTGCGTGTTACTTTAATATTGTAAATAAGTTTTAGTTTGCTCAAAGCATCATCTGCTTTGAAATTGCTGCAATTATAATCGATTAGATCAAGTGTAATATTAATTTATATAATTATTATGTAGTAAGATACATAATAAAGTCACAAGAATAAGAATTACAGAAAAAGTCAAAATCTTAGCTAAGTAAAAAGTCACACTTCAATTGTAGTGGCCAGCACAAGAAATATAAATTTTTGTAAGGCCTAAGTGAAAAATTTGAACATTTACAAGCAATTTATTTGCAATACTAAGTACCACTTTAGTTAGAGGCGAGGCCCTCCGCAAAGCTGAGCTCCAAAGTGCCAGAGAAAGAAAGTTCGTTCTCTTAGTTGATTCCCAGACTGCGATCTTAAGTTTCAGTACCGATCTCCAATCTGTGGACTCGATCATTATGATGTCATTATTCCAGGTGAAAGAAGAAAGTAAGAAAAGAAGTAGTAAACCAATGGATGGCCGGGCAATGTGTGTCACCAGCCAATGAAAAGGCTGAAAGACCCTGGAAGATGCGACATTTTCAAGTATTGTAAGTATTGGGTTCAATTCCAGGTCTAAGCCTTGGATCTTATTTAATATAGTAAAGTATAGACTAGTTTTTTTAATGTAATTTTAATAAGTTTTGGTCACCAAAAGAGGTGATTTAATTTTTACTCTTCATTTAAATGTATATTTATTATTTTTATTCTTAATCATTGCAATCATTTATGTTATAATAATCTATCACAATCAACCTCATGATATTATTACCACTATTTACTTTTTCGTATTACTTTTCTTGTAATTTCAAGTATGTTTTAAGTTCATTTTACAGTAAATTTCTTTTGTATGAA
This sequence comes from Rhodnius prolixus, assembly GCF_049639745.1. Taxonomy (NCBI): domain Eukaryota; kingdom Metazoa; phylum Arthropoda; class Insecta; order Hemiptera; family Reduviidae; genus Rhodnius; species Rhodnius prolixus. The sequence goes on along the minus strand of NW_027411604.1, from coordinate 14,352,220 downwards.
TTGATAATATAAAACATTTTTGTTTCTCTTTAAATTTAATTTCAATTTAAATGTTATGTGTAAAATCATTATGTTATTATAATCTAGATCAGGGGTCCCCAAACGTTTCATTCAGGGGGCCAGTTCACTGTCCCTCAGACCGTTAGAGGGCCGCACTATAAAACAAACTATTTTAAAGTGAAAAAAACAAAACGGGAACAAATAGGATATTTCAAATAAAGAACAAGTAAATTTAAATCAACAAACTGCCCAGTATTTCTGTGGAAACTATGGGCCTGCTTTTGGCTAATGAGATGGTCCAATGTCCGGTTTAGTTATAGTGCTTTGCCTTTCTTCCTACTTCTGGCTGTTATTTTACATTGCTTTCGGAGCCTTGACGCGTCCGTCCCGCATCATCGGAAGTAGTACTGTACATGAGCGACGCAGCGCTTTGCGGCACCACCACATATAGTGCTCCTCTCACTGACCACCAATGAAAGAGATGCCCCTTCCGGAAGTGCGGCGGGGGCCGGATAAATGTCCTCCGGGGGCCGCATGAGGCCCGCGGGCCGTAGTTTGGGGAACCCTGTTCTAGATGATAGTGACAAACTCTTGTAAAAAAGTTTAACTTTTGTAGAATAAAGATTAATAATAATAATAATAATAATAATAGTACGTATCTTTGTTAGTCGCCTCCGTCCGTGATACCCTAATTTAGTTCTTGGACGTGAAACCTGCCCGAAAAAGTAGGTATTACTTTACTATTTAAGTACCGCTTTAACAAAATAAAACCATAAAATTGCTCAGTTAAAAGATTAATTTCGTAATTTTCTAACTAAATAAATGTTTTTAGTTATTTTAAAGATCCTGTAATGTCAGACCAATGTTAGACCAAGATATTATGTACAAATTTAGTTAACTTAAATACTGGCTGGCTGATAGATATCCGTTTTGTGAAAATCTAAAAGAAAAGGGTGTAAATAAATTCATCGTCACCATCATATAGTAAAAGACAGAGAAAGCACAACTTCTTCTTTTTTATAGATCACAAGTAGAATAACAATTTCTTTTTTATTTATTACCAATTTCTTATTTACTATTGAGAGACTGAGCAAAAACGTCAAATTAAAAAGTAATTTATTACAGATAGAATCTGTATTTAATTTAAAATAACTGGTTAATAATTAACCGGACGTTTATTAAAAAAGGAAGAACTTTTTATAGATTCCAAAGAAACATTCAATCTGAAATAGAAGCTCTTGAAACTGATTAATCATTCACATCCCGGTAAACAAAAGCAAGGGGGAAAAAAAATGAATGTGCTGAACTTAATATTCTTTTTAACGGAAATTGCTAGAAAACCCGGAAATAACGTTAACTCAATATTTATTTCAATTTCCTAATCTCTCTCTCATTTGCTCTTTTCTAATTGATATGTATCAGTGAACGATATAGACGCCATTAGTAAATTTTATTTGTTCTACAGGAAGGACTTAATTCTGTATACATATTGCTCTACAAAAAATAGGGGCAGTTGCTTTTTTAATAACTCTATTCGAAGGAAGTTTGTGTTCTGGGGCATAAATTTAAATAAATGTTTTTTAGTTAATGGTCTAGTTCTAGTTTCTAGGGAAAACCAAAACAAAGATGAAATAGTAGATAAACAAGATGAAGAATTAAATTAAGTCTTCGATAAACTTAGCTTAAATTATTCTTGTAATATCTTTTACTGTTAACTGTCTATTTTTATGTAATTAACGGAACAAGCTAAGTGATTGTCTTGAGAGAGGAGTTTCTAGTTTCGAGCCGCTGGCCATCCCAACCTTGCAGTTATTGGTTCTTAAATCAAAAAAGCTGTTCTCCGATTCTTGGAGACTGCAGTTGAGGATGATGTGCTCCCATTTCTGGTAAAGGGATCATCGCTAACTTGACTGACAACGGTGCACCAGTAATCCAGAACTTCGTTCTAGATGTTTAAGATATTTGTTCAAATTTATCACTGAACAAATCGTATGACTGAATAGAGAGTTCGTTTGTTTATCTTAATTTAGTAAATATAGTGGAATAGAACTGTGGAGTTGAACCAAACGCTCCAATCTCTAAAGGAATCAATCTCTACAATCTAAAATACTTCGAACTATTGTAAACGCTCCATTTTATGTCTCCAATCTGACTATACACACTGACCTTAACTTTCCTTTTATCACACAAGTCGCTTAAAACACGATACAGAATACTCCACTTCAACCTGCAATCTCATATAAATCCTCTAGCTCAAAATCATTATTCTACAACTCTTCCTGATAACCCAACAGAACGTCTTTATAGACAGTGTCCTCGTGATCTCCTCTCCAGTGAAGAGAGTGACTAATAGTTCAGTGTTTTGGAGTGCTATCACTAGGTAACTTCTCCACTCGTTTGCTTCATTTGTTACTCTGTTATCATTGTTACTTATAGCTGATTGTATCTCAATAACATCCTTATTCCAACAGTAAATCAAGTGAAATATCTCGGGTTTTCTGGACAAACTATCCTCGTAATCATAAAACCGGACAGAGTGTACGAAACTGACGCAAAATGATAAAACTATTACTTTGCAAACGCTATAATCTAATCCTAACGACTAAAAATAGACCATAGAATGCCTTTCCAGCCCCAATAAGGACTCGAACAGTGCCTAAACGATTCTTTCCCCTTCAAATACGATCTCTCCAATCCGAAAATCCTAAAAACAGTAATGAATGCTCTATTTTATCCAACCTAACAATCCAAACTATATAGCTGGATCCCGCTATTGGAAATTCTAAGCCATGGTCTCCTCTAATCCACTAATTCGAACCCAGCTCTACCAGATCACTTCCGATCAATCCTCCTCGAAGATTCTGGCGTCGAATCGCTCCGTAATCTTCAGATTCCTTAACAATACCTTCAGTTTGCTGACATATATATAGTTCTGTTGGTTAAGTGACCTACACGGGATAGTTGCAGTATTATTCACGTTATTATTTGTATTGATTGCATTGATGGAACTAAAAGCAGTAGAAAAAGAAAAAAAAACGAAGTTTATTATTTCTTGCTAAAAGTCTTATTGTTAGAGCTGTTCAAAGATAGAGTGGACTGGTTGTTGATAAATATTTCACTTTCAGTTTATATGTACTAACTTAAATGATCGATATATTGATATTAATATTGGTGATAATTTATGCAGTATAACGATAATCTTTACTAAACCATCTCGCTAAACAAAATTAAAAAAAAAAATCTGTCCCTTCATTCTAAAATACTTCGAACTATTGTACACGCTCCATTTTATGTCTCCAACCTGGACTATACACACTGACCTTAACTTTCCTTTTATCACACAAGTCGCTTAAAACACGATTCAGAAAACTCCACTTCAACTTGCAATCTCATATAAATCCTCTAGCTCAAAATCTTTCTTCTAGAACTCTTCCTGACAACTCAGACAAGACTCCTTAAGAGCAGTGTGGCCTCGTTTCTCCTCTCTAGTGAAGAGAGCGACTAATAGGCTAATATTTTGGAGTGTTACCACTGGGTAACTTCTCCACTGGTTTGCTTCATTTGTTACTCTGTTATCATTGTTACTTATAGCGCCAACGGGCTGATTGTAGCACAAATAAACGCCAAAAATAAGTAAATATATTTTCATTCAATAATGCAAAGTTTACTGATACATTAAAATATTTAAATAATCTTTAGTTTACTGGCACCGGAAGTTTAAAAAAAATTAATAAAAAAAAAATTCTCGCTATTAAAGTTAACTGCAACTAATAATTTCCGTTCTAATTACGTATCTATGCAAATAACTGTGAATCTAATTAGCATTTTATGCTTGATCAACTAATTAGCAGTTTCTAAATTTATAACCCAATTTATTGAACAACTTGACACAAGTGAATATACAGTAGGAATGGATGTTCTTGTTTTTCTGAACAAACTTAAGATTGGCTCCCTGTGTACAAAACAGGAAAAAGAGAAGACTTTTCCTGGCCTCTGAGATTATGTAGCCGAAACATTCTAACTTCAATTTTTTTGCTAAGATAAACAAGATCTTGGAGAAAAGAACTTGTAGAAATGGAATTGGCAGCATCTTCTTTGTTTAACTGAATCAAGGTATTTAAGTTATTAATACTTTGTGTAGCTGATTTCTGTAATATACCGTAGATTACAGATCAACCAGACGAGTTTTTGATTTAAGAAAATGATTTTTCCAATTTATTGCCCCTAAAGAAAGGTTTTCCCAAATATTTCAGCTGTTAGGCATTGAGGATTTTTCCTTCTCTTCTACTTCAATTTACTTTTCTATATCTCTGAAGTTAGAACAACAATAGCGTTAATAAACATCCATTAGCAGTTAGACATCTTCCATCATTATTAAAGCGAACAAATTCTCTTCACCAATTTTAATGAGCTAAATTAATGATATCCTCCATCTTCTCAAACCAGTACCTGAAGAAGGACACAAACGTTGAACAAATAAGAAAATTAATGCTTTTTTGGCCTCCATTAAAGTTTGAATAGTGACAATGAGCGAACATTCAACTTATCACAGGGTAACTTTTTTGTTTTAGACGTTCTTATTATACTTTCTGCAATACCCGACTGTACTGGGTGATAGCCGTTCGAATAATTCACTTCAGAACTTCATAAAAGAAATGAAAATTATGGTATTAATGTTGGCTTAGAACAGGGGAGTCAAACTTAATTAAACCGCGGGCCACTTGGTGCAACAGGCAAGATTCACGCGGGCCACAACATATTTGCAAAATTTTTCCTAGTTTTCCAATATCTGGATTTAGAGACTGAGAACAGACAATCTTCATTACGGTAGATAGATGTTTATCCGTTAATCTGGGTCTGTATGCGGTTTTATTTAATTTCAGAGACGGAAATAGTTGCTTACACAAGGACGTACTCTAAAAATAACACAAAATTTGTTCAGCAAACATTTTTGGGTATTTCTCACCTAAATGAGAATATATTTTGGGAATTCCTACTTCGTCTTTTAAAATCGAATCATTCTGGAATTTCACTGAGAATGGCAGGGACATATGGCTTCCAAACCTTGCTGGAACTAAGTCACCGCGTTTATACAAGCCCTCAGGAGGCCTCCCAGGAAAAGCCCTGGGCCACGTATATACTTGTCTTCTTCAGTAGTTATCGGAAACTGAGAATTGTGGGTACGATGTTGCCTCGATCTCCCCCTAAGCGCTATTTCCTTCACAGAACACTTTTTCTGTTTTCATTTTATTTCAGTACATCGTGGGCCTCAAGAGATTACCTCGAAGGGCCACCAGTTTGATACCACTGTCTTAGAAATTTTAGGCCAAAATATTCATAAACAAGCTGAGTTTTTTATACAGCGCTTTTAAAAAATAATCAGAATATTTAGCATGACTTTTGTAAACATAGAGTTCAGTTAGGTTAAGATTAGATTATATTGAAAATACAATATATATTGGTAAGATTAACACACATTATTATAGTTTAACATTATATATTCCATGTTTCTCTCGCATAGATATAATAATAAAATGAAATAGAAGAGTATCAAATTGATAAATGCAATCTTTAAATTGGAAATGGTACGAAAACAGATAGTTCACTATGAAGACATGGGCGGGATTGAGAGTGAAGGCGACTTGAAGAGACTGGACCGCACCAACGCCCACCACGCTCCGTTATAGTTGTGTCCGGGTGGGGCCTCGATGCTTTTTTGTTTTACTTCTTCCTTCCTCTTCATCTTCTTCTATTTCGAGCCCTTAGGGCGCCATGAAACAATGGTTGTAGAGAGTTCGTGGGCCTCCTAAGGGGTCTCCTCTATTAAACACACTGTATCGAGGTCGCAACCTGCGGGGGCGTGCTTGGCGGAACTTGCTTATTGCTATTGATATAACTTAACTAAACATTTACTTGTAAAAATGCAGAGAAATGTTTTAGTTGGTTTCTATTTTCTTTTCTTTTTTATTATAATATTTAAGTATAGAACATACTTTTATCACGATTATACGTGTCCCACGATATATGTGTTATTATATTCTTATTATTATAATAATAACATCAACTTGGACTTATAACTATTGTTTTAATGAATAATAGAATACATTTTATTTTATCTATTGCAGAAAATTTGCATTAATACATCATTGGTCTTCCAAACCTTTATGGATGATGTTACTAAATCAGTGGATAAATAGGGCACCACTTTATGAGCTCTAGAAATACTAATGGAAAAGGCGAACTAAATATTAAGAGGCCTAACGCAGTCTCCAATCACTCAGATTCCTTTACCTTTAAATTTGCTTTCTTCCAGTAGTCAACGACGCCCGCTACGTTGGGTTTTACTTAGGACCGAAGATTTTCTTGGAATCTCCACACTAGAGAACAGAACTAAACAGATCAACAACTTAGAAGACTCTTAGAAGATAGATCTAAACTCTCTCTAGACAAGAAAAGACTAAATTATTCTTCTACTTCAAAACCTATCGAATAGAACTGTGGGGTTCAACCAAACGCACCAATCTCCAAATAATTCAATTTTTACAACTTAAAATACTTCGAACTATTGTAAACGCTCCATTTTATGTCTCCAATCTGACTATACACACTGATCTTAACATTCCTTTTAGTTGCTAAAACACGGTACAGAAAACTCCACTTCACCCTTCAATCTCATATAAAGTCTCTAGCTCAAAATAGTCTCTTTCTTCTAGAACTCTTCCTTATAACCCGGACAAGAGTCTTAAGAGAAGTGTCCTCGTGATCTCCTCTCTAGTGAAGAGAGTCTTAATAGTTCAGTGTATCTCAATAACATCCTTATTCCAATAGTAAATCATGTGAAATATCTCGGGTTTTCTGAACAAACTAAAACAGGATACAAAAAATTCCATCTTAACATTCAATCACATATAAATCCTCTAGCTCAAAATCTTTTTTTCCGCATCGCTTCAGTTAGTTTTTGTGTTAAATCAATAAATTTTGAAGTTAAGATGAAAGAAAAATCAATTTTCGGTGAATGAATTTTATAAAACAAAACCAAAAACAGGGCGTTTTTTTCAGTAATAACTGTAAAAAATGTTTGTGAAATTTCAGTTTTAGCCCACAGACCATAACAGCCTGTGTAATACATCTATTTAAGACGTCATTATAAAGTAATTTATTAAAGACATTATTTCTATTAAAGTCAATTTAATAGTTAAAAGCATTCATCAAGGGTTTTAATGAAGTCTTCAATTTTTACTTTATATATATATGTATATATACCTGAAGAGTCAGCTAGCTAATAAACCTGATGGAAGTAAGATGGACAGTAATTATCTTTTTAGTACATTATTATTACAGCGATGTTTGGAAGTGGTTGAAGTTGGTAAATATATTAAATATAATCTACACTCACATGAGTCTCAGTTAATTGGCTAGATGGTGGAGGCTTGACTTAAATTGCAAGCTCAGCTAATGAGAAAATTGTTTCAATTAAAAAAGTGGATAGGCCACCATTTTATTTGGATACTTACTTCCTTAGGACACGAACTGTTAACCCAATCATTGAATTTATTGCTAAAATTAACAGAATCGTTTCCATAAAGTCGCACCTTGGTTGGAAAGCTTTAATATTAATCAAAAATAAGCACCAAGTTAGTCTTACCTTAGTTTTATAGAACCGTGCACTGCAAACTGGTCTTATCTTCGGATATTTGAACCCTATAGAATTATAATGTTATAGTTTCCTGCTTTTCATCGTTTTTAAGATATTTTGATTAAATATTCACCCAGTTGATTTTCATTTAAAACAAACAAAATAAACAAAACACTTTTCCTGACTCAAAAGAACTCAAAACAGATTTGGACGATCATTTCAGCCAATCATTTTCAGGCCGATAACTCTGTAGTTCAGCGCTTTCAAAAGAGAAGAACCTCCCGATCAAAATAGTTTTTGTTAAGGTTAAAATATCGCATTCAAATTCCTATTTTTTTGTGTGAATTTCCACCTTGAAGTGGCTCGGAAACTTTACCTGGTTCTTGATTCAAAAACTCTAGTCTCACTTTCCTCAAGAACCTTGATCTATCCGGGCTACCTTATAATCCTACGTTCCTTAAAGCGGTTTCATCATTAAATTCCCTCTTGCTAGTCTCTTTCTTTGAACTTACCCATTTCATTCTTATGTTTCAATCACTATCCATATATAGGCATCCTCAGATGCTCATTAATCTCTGAAATTTTAGCCATCTAAATGTACTCTTGTTTTTTAGCCTCGCTGTCTATTTTTGGGACTGCTCTCACCAATTTCCCGATTTCCTCGCTGGGAAAACTCAATTTCAAATATTGGCATGTTCGGAAATGATCCAGAAATTTGATTGTTGAATAATACATAACCATTAGATTTAGTAAATCAGAGAACAATTCAGAACGAAAGATTATCACACAAAATGGAATAATTATTTATTAATTTACTCAACATTTAAAGGTTGAGGTTAACTTAATATTCTTCACTGTTTTTTGTTAAAATAAATTTATTAAAACTCTACTTTTTGTGCGCAATTTTATAGAAATAAATAAGCCGAATACGAACCAAATAGATTTGTACAAAATAAAACATAGTTATGTTTAACTTCATCACGGGAAATGACTAATTTCCTCACAATAATTGAAATCTGGGAGTAAAATTAAGTCTACGTCGTAAAGAGGTTGTTCCTTTTTTGAACGCATAACCACATGGTAAGCAGCGTTTTTCTGCGTGACCATAGGAAACAAATAATCTTAATTTAATAACCTTAAAGATTCGTACTTCCGTGAAACTTTGATCCGAGGAACAATACCAGACAATAGAACTGTTGACACTGCCAAATTATATATTTTATAAAGAATATATATTAACTATATTAATTATATACATTAATTTCATACTTGGCCACCCAAGAGCAGATTAGTGCTTATTAAAAGCGTAAAAAATTAGTCTTTACGTTTTTATAATTTCATTTGATTATAATTTTTGTAGGTGTGTTAATTTAAGAAGTTTTTTTTTTAGCCCTTTTTAGCCGAAGGCACCTGTCTAAACCCCTTTTCATTAGCCATTAGCATGGAAATCAAGTGAGGTTCTTACTTGACGTAGCGTGTAACCGGTTGAGAAGATTCTTATGGAATTGTTATACTCGTACGTAAGGAAATGGCAGCTCTGATAATAATAAGTTTAACCAAAAAAAGAAGTTTGTTTGCTATAATTAAGCTGTTCAATGGGCCGACCAGTTGCTAAATTATTATTCCAGCTTTTATAAGAGCCTATACATACATTATAACTATATGACAGACCATTGGATATAATATATACATATACATGTAATGGAGGAAAATTAAATAACCAAACACTGTAATTGTAATAAACATAATTTAATTTATGCCCCATTAACTTAGTTATAAATTGAGCTTATACTAATTATTAGATGCTTTTAAAAAAAAAAAAAAAAATTAACAATTTTATAAGTTCAAATAATAATTTAGCGATTTTGGTATCTTAAGTTTTGTATTTAAGTTTGCTGAAAAAGAAAATTCTATGCTTCTAGTAGTTTATAAGAAGCAAACGTAGAATAAGAAAGCTTTATCGGTTGTTCAGAGGGTTGCTGTGACGCTTTGGGATATTGGCAAGGAAGCCAATGAGGATAATAGGCAAGATTGCTAACATGAATGAATGTCGTCAATGGATATTTAGCTCTCTCTGTTGAACTTTTAGAACCCAATGAGACACTTCATGATGGAACAGTGTTAGAATATCTTGAGCGGGGTCTTTAAGTAAAGAGAATTTCCACTTCCGTCGAAAACTGACAGGAGCAGTCACAAAAATAAAGGCAGCAAGGCTAAAAAATTGTCGATAGGATTCCGAAGATGATTTAACTAGTGCAGTCGAAGAATGGTGATGTCTACAGAGAGGTTTTGGTTGTAATGCTTTACAAACATAGTAGAATGTTGTTCTAAGTTTTTGGTATCAGAATCATTAGCCTAAAAGGAAGAAAGATTATTACCAGTTTCAGTCTTAAGTTTTCTTTCTTTTTACAAATATTATGAACTTGTCAATTTGTATTTACAAATTATATAGAATTATTTAAAAAATATCACATCCTACCGAATATAATTAACTTAACCCTTGAGCCGTCACCTTATGTGAAGTGCTATAATCCGTCACCTCGGTTCATATTGACCCAGCATTAAAAACTATTAAGTAAAAAGGAAAAACTAACTAATATCATGTTACAGGGAATAGAAATCGAAGACAAAACATTTATTCATACTTTAATAAAACAGAAATACAAATTTAAAATAAAACAATAACATAAAGATGTAATTTCTAAATGAGGTGCTGCTTAGCATGTAATGAAAAACAGAGAAAATATTTACAGTTTACAATTAAAATTAAAACAGTTAATTAATTACAATTATTTCTACAGTTAGTGCAAATAGTTACTGAGAGTATCTTACATATGTAATTTTTACAGTTACTGCAAAAAGTAGGATATTTATTGTCCCTTGTACAAGGGCATATGTGGCATCTTCTTCGTTTTTTAGGGTTAGGAATGTCTTCTTCATTTGTTGCAATCGGAAGAATTGTTGCGTCTTCTTCTTGCAGATACATATTTATCCTCACCTTCAAATTCCGTGGGATCACGGTGCTCAGCTACCCTCTGATAATGACGTTTCGCAATAATTGATGCCCCAAACTTTTGAGGAAGGTGCGTCGGTCCAGTTTGAAGTTTATATTTTTACGTTGAGAATTATTTTTACATGTGATATACGCATTAATGCCTGACACATTAAGTAAGTGGTAAATAATGGCCATGGGCCATCTATTTGTTTTTCTTCCTACAGAATAATTTGCACAAAGTTGGTCATTAGTGTCTACCCCTCCTTTGGTAGCATTGTAAAAAGTTATAATTTCGTGTTTATTTTTGTTCCCTGTTCCGCTGTCAATGGATCTATCGCTGTGCATTGTAGATAACAAAATTACTGCTCTTGATTTTTTGGGTACATAAGACACCATAGACTTCGGTCACTCAACTCCCAGAACAATCTCCACGGACAATAGCTACATCCCCCTCGGCGGCAAGGCAACTTTGATACTCGTACAATATTATTAGTAGCAATAACAATAAAAAAAATTCCTTTAATTGAATAAAGTTAAAGAATTACTTGCTTCGGAAACAGTTTTATTGGAGGAGAAAAATATTACTCAAGGAATCACCTCGGGTCAAAACACTAAGAAATGAATGACACAAACCGTCACCTCGGGTCAAAATTACTGGTTCGAGCCCGTACAAAAGGCGGCGGGAAAAAATCCTATGCCATCTCAATCAAAATACGTCAAAAAGAGATAAATAAAAATTTCGCGAGCCCAGCCCCTATAGATATTAAAATAGAACACTTGAAAGTATGAGTCGGGTCAATATGACCCGACGTGACGGCTGAAGGGTTAAAAACATGGTATAAATCGTTTCATAATACAAGTAAAACATTTCATAAAAGTAGCTAAATTAAAATTTAAAACCCACTTAAATAGATAATTTTAAGTAAAAAACTGAGCATGAGATGTAATCAGGAAGTCAGTAAAACAAATTGAAGATCTATAATAAGTTAATAACAAAACGGTAATCTTCACGAAATGGGCGTCCCATAACAAATCTCTTAGTACAAAAAAGAAGAGACAAACAAACATAGAGAAGAGCGGTACTTTTGCTCTTCATTAATAAGCAGATAACAAGCATCTGAGGAGGCTCATATTTGGCTAACGACTAAAGCGGAGGAATGAAATGGGTTGGATCGGTATGTTCAAAGATGAGGACCATCAAGAAGGAATATAATGAAATCGCTTTAAGATATCTAGGATTATAAGGTGCCCGAGGAAACTGAGGCTAAAGTGTTTGAGGTAAAGAACCAGATAAAGGCCCTAGCAACTTCAAGGTGAAAATTCATTGCAACAGAAAGTTGGATGCAATAGTTTATGCACAACAAAAACTATTTTGTTCAGGAAGTTGTCATCTTGTTCTTCTTCTTAGCCATTAAAGCACAGTACTCCAGAGTCACCGGCTGGAAAATGATTGACAAACTCAATGATTCGGGCAGAGAAAATTATGGGTCTGATCCCTTTTGCGGGTTAGTACTCTCCAAGAGGAGCTTAGAAAGGTGAAGAAGGTGATCAGCAAAGTCACCTCACTAAACCAACTTCCCAGTTCTAAGTCTTGGTGAACATCTGTCCGGTATGATAACCGAAAAAGATCCGAGTTTTGTTTTGGTCTGAATGGAAGATAAAATCCGCCAGCTAGCTGGTTTCCTCGAAGAAGTTAGAATGTTATGTAACCAGAAGATTATGTGCTGAGATAGAGGCAATTTAAATACACCTAATGACAGACAGCGCTACTATATCCAAAGAAGGTACACGTGTGAAGCTTCTAGAAAATGGAAAAGGATATAACCTCGCTTAAAATTTTCTCAAGTTTCTTAAAGATTTTTTTGAATTAAAGGGGATCTGAGCAGGCATCTTCTTTTTTTTAATTCAAGACCTGAGGTGATTGGCTCCCGGAGCCTTTGACAGAACACTTTCCGCTCCTACAAATGAAGCACTTAAAGAGATAATCAAGTTAAAGCAGCTGAATTCTAACCCGGTACATCCGCTTGGTTATAGTTTTTATCTTTTATCTGCATCCATTTCTGCTTCGGCTAACCGGCTTACAATTTAACAACTTAGAAAAAGGCTATGAAATTATGTAACCAATTTTATGTAGCCATTAAACATATATCTTTCAGAGAGGAAAAGACATAATTAAATTTATATCTAACCTAAAAAAAAAATCAAATAAAACGCAGGCAGAAACAGATGTATTGGAACCTTAATGTACACGCAAAGCACAATGTTTTGTAATGAATAATCCAATCTATACCAATATGGCGATAATAATTTTTTTTATTATTCTTAGTTAAACCGAACATTCCAGATATCATTGCTCCGAACAGATAATATAATGGTTACTTAATGTCCAGCTTTCTACTACTTTATAGCTTACTTGAAAAAAATTGTATAATGCAAGATTGTTTACAATAAATTAATTTTTACATAAAAGCTAAAAGTTCGTCATTATTTATATTCAATAGATACAATGAAAATGGGCTCAGTGTACCCATTAAAAATAATAAAAGAAATCTAAAGCTAAGACCTGGACAAACTCAAGTCTCCAAGCAGACCAACAAACAACTTTCCTGAAGGAGAATGTCTCAAGCAATTCACTTGAGGGATTGATGGTTGTGGCCATCACTAAAGAGTAGTCTTTCAGATTTTCTCGGAGCCATTTGGTTATGAATACCGTGCTAGAACCTGCCACTTTTGAGGAACAAGTAATGAAGTATTTAAGGAATGCAGGAAGATCTAAAATGGGCCAAATTCAATCTATAAGGGGGAAAAAACAGGAGAATACTAAGAATTCATTATCTACTGATGATCAAGTCAGCTATGTGAGTAAGATCTGCAATAAATGAAATCAGCATATCGGTTCGGATGGTATGATTGCTAAAATAAAAGAAAATACATCAATGATTGTTCGAAAGATATTACATCAGAAGGACTGGAACATATTTAGGCTTCAACGTTTTGATGTTCCGTACAGTATAAACTCGCAAAGTCCTGGATAGGTACAGTCATTTCTTGAGCCAGTTTTGATGGTTTGCTTTGTAGTCACTTAAGAAGCATTCGTTATCTCTTGATTGAGTCGTTCGAGTCTAAGTGAATCGCTTTGTCTAGGAACAATGTCGAGATATTTAATGGTACCTGCCGAGGGAACAGAAATAATAAGATGCAAATTTTCTAGGAGAGGAATTCAGAGTTTGTTGAAGGATGATGTTATTTTAGAAAATGCTTAAAACACAATTGGTTTATACATAAATGCAGTTCTAATTAAGATTTTAAAAAAGACAAAATGTTAGGGAAAAGCAATTGTGTTTTATTTTTTTATACTATTACGAGTATTTTGTGTTAAGTACTAAGTATAAGAAGTAAGTTGTAATATGTAGAGACATATTCTTCACAGAAACGAATCCCATTCGGAATGATTCCTTACCAATCCTCTACAAAGTACATTACAAAATTTCAATAAAATACTCTAATCAAGGAATAGATTAAAAATTCAATTTTAGAACTGTACCAGTTCTGTTACTAATTTATTTACAAAAGGTTGTAATTAAAATATAAGTTTTATTTAATAAAATGGGTTATTTTATGGAAGATTATTATTATTTAATTGTTGATTCAAGCACTAAGGGCATTAAGGTAATCAACAACGTAATATTTTAATTAATATTCACAGAATGACTGTTCTTGTAATAAAATAGAAAAATGAACGTCAAAGAATTAAAATGAAACAATATTTGTTAGAAAATGGTTCTAAAAGGCAAGTTTATTCTGATTTAATCGCTGGTTTTAATAATTTTTCATGAATGTGTTAAGGTTTTATTTAATTATATGAATTTAAAATATGTGATGGAAAGTATTCTTGCTAACCCTATGGTATCTATGTAAGTTTAGAGCATACTTTAGACTTCTAACGTGCCTTTTTATACAATCTACAGTTAGTATTCCTCTTAAACCCTTACATTCAATAATCTTTCATTTAAATACCCTTCTGCTACCAGACATAGTATTGTGTAAATATAAAACAAATTTAACGTTTTAAAGCTGAGAATTATAAGAAGAAAGTTGTTTTGAAGTTAGACTGTAGATTCGTTTGCATTGGAAGATTAGATTGGACCCAAACTGTTCTTGGTCACAAATAAATGAAATTAACTGTAAAGCTGTGGGTCGTATAAACACAAAATTTTTTTAAAACTCATTAAAAGACTCATAACTGGAGATGAGACATGTAGAGGCTCATTAAAGAGATGAACATTATTAGTATATAATATAATGAGTTGCTCATTATGTAAATAAGAAGTTGGTTAAGAAGTGTTTAGAAATTAGGAAAATTATACTTCATAAGTTAATTTCTGTTATATGGCTGAGTTACTTCTATGTGAATATGTTGACGGGATTGATTGGCGCTGAAAGCGGGGTCCCCTTTACAGACAGAGAGAGAGAACGTTAAAATTGAACGTTAAGTGAGGAGTCATCCCAACTAATAGCGAGTGACCTATGTAACAGTAGACCAGACGGTAGTTCCACTTTCCACCGCCATCTCGGACGGGTTAAAAGATGCGCTCATGTCTAAGAGGATGCTGTTTTAAGAAGGAGATGTACAGAAGAGACGACATGATTTAAGATTGCTTCGTGTTGGATTCTTCTGCTCTTACAAAGTCACGTCCTACGACAGCTTTATGATTTATTTGTTACTTATATTTGCTACACCACACTACGTCACTTCCTTTTCTCCATATCGGTACATTTGTTTATTGCTTTGAATTTTTCATCCTGTCTTCGGGGGGAAAACAAAATTATATTATCGTAAATTTTATAAACAAAAATAGATTAGAGTGGACCCGTTATTGAACTTTAACTTAACTTCGGCCAAATTAAATAAATTATGGACTCACGACTTGTACTTTTTATTTTTTTATTAAACTTACTTTATCAAAATTAAGTAGAAACTGGCTTATGTCCTATTTTGACCAAACATCGAATAGTTCAATTCGACAGACAGGTATATTGGCTAGGATTATTGCATCGTGATCATTACCCAAAAATATACGTTTTAAGCGTACTTCCTCCTGAACTAGTGGTTGAACCCAACAACATCTCTTCCAATTCGAGATATCTTGAGGAAAGTTTATAAAAGAGGTCTATAAGGAACATCCAAGATGTCTGAAACTTCCATGGATAATGGCATCGCCGTCACTCAAGAGGTTCATTAAAATTTCCTTTATCTTCCCACAGATTCTGCTCGAGCCGTCACCTTTTTTGGACTCAACTTCTTCAAATGTCTTCTGAGTCGACAATGCCCTGTGAGGAAATCCATCAGCTTATAAAAGCCTTATAACTTCTAAGGATCTCTCCCTCACTTACGACAGGCCCCCCTCTCCCATTGCTTCCCAGCTATTCTAAGGATGGCTCCTCCAGATCAAAAGAAATCAAGCTCTCCTGGAAAGTACTAGGAAGAAAGGCTCAACAACGGTAATCAAGTATAGATGTCACACCTATGCTTTCCTACATAATCTAAATTAGCTCCCAATTTAAAGATTAGAATATCATTGCTGAATGTCCGTCTTATGAACAGGCTCGAGGGAATAACAGAATTAAAAACAACATTGCGGAGGCTCTTAGAAATGATTCAGCCCAAATAAACCAGGTGATTAAGTTTTCGAAGCTAATTAAGCTATTTGATCAAATATAACTTGGAAAGTGGATCTACACCCTGAATATTCAGTGAAGTGGTGAAGAAGGAAATAAGATGAAGATAGTGGAAGAACTTAATAACCGAAAAAGGCTCATTGCTCAAAAAATAAAAATTAGGAGTGCTCCTATGCTGGATTTACTCCCCACAATCCGGTGCTGCCCAAAATGGCCTCTCACTTGGTAGTCCTTTCCCTCTATTCCTCCCCCCAAAAAAATGACATTTTTCGCCCCACTTTTGGTAATCTACGGGTTCCTTGGAAAAATTCGCGAAGAAAGTCCTTTATATCGAGTAAATTTCCAAAAACTAACATTTTCGGTCAACAGATTTGCTTCCTTTTTTGCGAATTTGGGATTCGCATTTAATTTTTTTTTTTTACACGCTTTAAAACCGTACATCAATCAAGTTACAGCATTTTAGGAAGCCATTCTTCCTAAAAATTTCAATTAAAGTATTAGAGGTACATGTTTTTTATTTAATTCGCATTATAAAGAAAATGCCAGTAAAATTTTTCCAGATGATTTCAAAAACGGAAAATTTAGCCAGAAAAATGATAGTTCTAGTTTTACGAGAGTGTAAGGCAGCATTTCCCAACCTTTTTTTGGCTCGCCTACCACTTGGTAGTACATCATGCTAAATTGTACCACTTCGTAAAAATGTTTGTATTTCATGAAATTTGTTATTTTGAATGTGTTATTTTATATTATTGCCTTTATCAAGAACAAAGGAGTTCAAGTTCGTGTTCACTTTATAAACTTTGTAAAGTGCAAGATCTCAGTTTTAAAACTTTTTTTTAATAATTAAAAATTGCGTACATATTTTTCCCTTCAAAATTATTAATTAATTTACAAAGTTCTTCTTTAGGATTATTATACGTATTGTATTTGTGCCCAAATCTTCTAAATTAATTTCTTTCAAGCATTCAACTACCTGTAAGTAACGATTAAATTTAATGTTGCTTGGATAGAGCTTACTCATTACAATCAGTCTCTTTAAGCAGATTTTTACATTGTTATCACTTAAGTTCCGTCACATGATAATTGTATTAAATTTTCTTTATCTTTTTTCGATAATGATGTAGCTTTTCCTAAATTTTCTTTATAGAAGGAGGTTTGAAATCCAATTATCATTTGTATTTTCGGGTTTGGGAAAATACTCCATGAAAGACAATTTTAATCCTGTTAAATGTGCTGTTATATTTTCTCGTAGATCTTGAGATAGACTAACCTTATTACTGTACATATTAACAACTTTACTGTATAATATTATTAATTAAAATAATTTTGATGTATTATATAGGAAAAAACGTTTCTATGATATTTTTATCATTTAATTTTTTATGTCCGCCATTACTGATTATTTTTATCGTACCACAAACCAGCAACTCGCGTACCACAGGTTGGGAAACGCTGTTGTAAGGAATCATGTTGAGAAAGGTGTTAACAAGGAATGCCGACGAAGAAAGCTGCAGGCAAGCGAATGCAGTTCATGCGCAGACATGCGGAAAATTCTTTTAAAAAAAATATGCATTTTTTCTTAGAACATTTTTTTATAATCAATTAGAAATGAGATGGGCACCCACCCAATTAGAAATGAGATGGGTACCCACCCAATTGAAAATGAAAACAATTAATTGTGGTCACGGTTTGTAATTAAAAATAACTTAAATTTACCACCCAAGTATAAAATATTTTACACCATAACCAGTAACGTTTTTTTATGATCAAGTTTATTAGTTTGGTTTACGCTACGGTTCGACGAACAACTTACAAGGAAAAATATTACCAATATCCAAGGGACCAATAAGCTGTCGAGAGATACCTAGTATTTATTACACACATGTAACAGCCTTCCAGGATTGCAATAATACAAAATCAGTCAAGTGATACCGTCCATAAATTCTATGTACACATAGTAGGGAATGTGTTGAACAAAAACCCATTTCAAATTGATCATTCGGTAGAATGTTAAATAATATTTAGTTGGCCAGAGTGCGCTGCACTTTGCGCTGCTCACCATGAGCATAAATGGCTAACAATCATTTGAATACAATGCTATTAAACATATGTTTACAGCCTCTGGTGAGGGAAAAAATAGTTATGTGTAATGGCGGTTCGTGATCGCCTTCTAGCTGTACATTTGTAACGGTTCTGAGGAATTGAAATTTATTGCCACCAATATTTATTAGGGGCGCCCCCGCACTAAACTTTAGCATTCTATTTAATATATGAAGGAAAATAATCAGAAATATGTGAATTACAAATTTTATTTGTAAATAATTTGAGCAATTTAGTTCATGGAAAGCATAGAGATATCTGGGGAGGTAACCATATGATTTTCCTTATTAAGAATCTCGAGATAATTATACAATATTTGAAACACGGAATTTTAAAATATATATTCAAGTATTTTCTAAATTATATTCATAAATCTGCACATCACTGTGTTCACAATTTCCTAGAAAGAATTGTGCTAGAATTATTGGTTAATTAGAAAAATAAGACACATACTAGACTTAAAAGACAAGCAATGACAAAACGTGCGAAATTGCTTAACAGACTTCTTGGACGACGCTCCAAATTACCCATTGAACTCAAACGCTTAATATACAACACTATTCTCAAACCTATGCGGACTTACGGACTAGAACTGTCTGGGGTTCAGCCAAACATACGGACAGTACAGACATTTCAATCAAAACTCCTCCGACAGATAGCTGACGCTCCTTTCTACGGTGACTAACCTCACTCTTCACAACGACCTCAACATTCCCTTCATAGACCAACTCGCCAAGATTAAATACCAAAAATTCCATACTGCTCTCTCTACTAGCTCTAATCCTCTTGTACGTTTCCTCTGACATTCCTAATACTCCCCGCCGACTGAATCGCCAGTGGCCCCGCGACTTCCTTGAGGTCTGAAGACCTAAAGATCATTATATCCCGTAGAGAGTGCTACCACTGGGTAGTTTCTCTCCTCCTGTTCTTCACGTACCAATTAATCTTAGTACTTCCTGATTTACTTATTGTATATATGTATATACAGATTGTAGATAACTTAATAAATTATAAAAAAGAAAAAAAAGAAAAATAATTGATCCACTTGTAAGTGATGTACAGATGAAGTTTAGTGACAATCTTAAGAGGCATTTTTGAACAAATTGGAAAAGAGAGAATTCTATTTAGTAAAGTGAAGGTGTTTGCACAATGTGTTGTGATGCCGCAACTTTATTCAAGCGTCAGCCGATGTCCAATTCGTAGCCTAGACACTACATCTATTCTCTATTGTATGGTGAGTCCCAGGCCAGTGAAGTTTCTTTAATAAATTTTGGGTTTGCTGTTAGTTTTGGATGTCCACTCTGGCTATGCGCTAAGCATTACTTGTTCTTTTACCAATTAATGTAAAACAGAAAGTTTTCTTGACGCAATATTTTACCAGAGAACTCGGCAATGATAAGCTTTATCAAAACAAAACTGTTCTGAATTTAAAAAAAAATTAAATGAATAGAGAATAAAGTTAGTTTAAAAAACAAATTGAGAGGGCTAAAGAATTAAAAGTCAAAGCTAACCGGGTTTAAATGAATAACAGAAGGAAGTAAAGATTCAAATTATCAGATAAAGCGCTACAATCAACGTTGTATTTATTTACTACATACAGTGGCTGAACAGTTTCCAAGAATGTTTGCAGATAAACAAGAAGAAACAAAAAACTAAGAGAATAAAAAGCAAGAGAAGGTTTAAGTCAGTGGGAGACAGCCTGGACTTGCTCGACACAGCTGCACAGCTTCAGGCTAAATCTCCAGAAAGAAAGTCCTTTACCCTTTTATACAATTACAAAAAAAAAATGAAGTGGCCAAATTATTATTTACTAAAATAATAATCGCTTCCAGTGCACGTGGGCCTTGGACGAAAGATAAAGAAATTTATCTCCGGTCGTCCATTTCAAGAAGTTCAGGAAAATGTTAATTATAACAACTTAGTCTTTTCTTCTACCCAACTGTCGCGTAGGAAATCCGTCTTTAAACGAGTTAAAGAATTCTTCTCCCTAAGGCGAACTGTTCTTCCACCCATTTACAACTAGCAATAAGTGCTCCTCTCTCTGCAGATTGTGTTAAGTATCTAGGAATCTTCAAGGACAAACGCCTAACCTGGGAATCCATATACTTAAACGGGAAAGAACTAAACAGATGATTCAAATCTCTCTCTAGACTTCTTGACAAACGATTGAAACATCCATTAAACAACAAACGACTGACTCTACACTTGTGATACGCAAACCTGCCTGGACATAAGTGATGGAAACTTTGGGGTTCAACATCTTCAGAACTTAATTCTCCACCACTTGAACGATGTCTCCAAGGATTAAAAGATGGGCCTGTGTTCATTAAACTATCTTTGTGAGAAGTTAAGATGGAGGTGATGTCTGCGTAAGGTTGATGAGATCTGGAATGGCGGCAGTGTAAAGTGCAGGTCCCAGGGTTAATTCTCTTAAGATGCTGAAGATGTCCTACTTCAACAGGATAAAATGAGGGAATGAGGGAATAGAGGGACTATTATTTTTTTTGTTACAAAACAAAGTTAGGAGGTCAACAGTTGGATTTAAATGTAAATGTGGTAAATGCGGGGGATGTCCTTAAAAATTATAAAAAATGTATTGTATTTTATTTATTTATACAATATTTTTGGAATACTGATTTTCAGTTCTCTTATTTTGTTTGTATTGTTG
This sequence comes from Rhodnius prolixus, assembly GCF_049639745.1. Taxonomy (NCBI): domain Eukaryota; kingdom Metazoa; phylum Arthropoda; class Insecta; order Hemiptera; family Reduviidae; genus Rhodnius; species Rhodnius prolixus. The sequence goes on along the minus strand of NW_027411604.1, from coordinate 14,331,142 downwards.
TATTTGTAATATCCAACCCCTAAAGAAGGAAATATATTTGTCAAAACGTTGGTAAAAAGACGAGTTGTTGTTTTGGAACGATTACTCGCCAATTTTAACCCTTAATTTAATATTTTACGGTCACTAAACCAATATTCAGGGTGTTCAGCATAAGACTACCGTAACTTCGGAAGGCGATTCTGGGCATCATTAACAACAAAAAATTCCATATAAACTATGGCTCGATTCGGTTCCGTTTTATACATATTGTAAAGTTTTTCTTGTCCTTTTACTCAGAAAGAACTTTACTTACACAACTAATGCCTGCCACTAGTTACTTTATATAATATGTGGGTTTGATAAATAATAAAACTCGCTAAATTTGTAAGTAATAACCTGATTTATTAGCACATTAACATTAACTAACATGAACATTTACTAGCAACTAACGCTATTCATTACAGTTACCATTTACAACAGTCACAACAGTTTACTGTTACTTACTCACTACGTAACGCCACAAAACTGTTCCACGACTGACCACTGGTCCGCACTGCACCGAATTGCACTAACACAGCTCTACTCACTAACTGACTAACTGCCCAACTAGCTAACACTGAAGCACTCCGCAACACTGACTCTATCAAACTGTTCCTTCCAAAGTCTCTCCAAAACTGTCTCTCAAAGACTGACTTCCACGACTAACTCAAAAATAAACTCAAAGCTTACTCAACACTTCACTAAAAACTCTAATAACTCCGTCTGTCTCACTCTCACCTGTCAATCACTGGCTGGCAAAACACATATGCCACCACCCCAACTGAGGCCTTTCTCTTAGCTGGCTTTTACACAGCGGTGGACCGTTACAGGCTACGGCCACTAAACTCCTACAACAATCTAGCCCTTTCTCCTCTAGCTCAGGTAGAGACCGGCCTTTTGTTTACATAGTGTCGGCTTGTTACCGACTTTGGTCGCTCAACCCCTAGAACAATCTAGGCCTTTCTTCTCTGCCCAGGTCAACTTCGTTACAATATTTTTAATTTTATGTTTTTTCAAGGTACTACTACTTTTTAGCAAAAAATTAGAAACTAGCTATTTCTTATGTTTGGGCCACAAAGTGAAATACTTGATATTATTATTTTGGAATATAAATTAGCTTTTTTAAAAGAAAATTTAACCTTCTTTCTAATGAGCTAATTGAAATTGCTGTAGCTTTAATAGTTTGAGAAATATAGGCAACTTTTTGCTAAAAAGTAGTAACACCTTGAAAAAACATAAAATTAAAAATATCTATAAAACGGAGCCGAATCTATCCATAGTTTATATGGAATTTTTTGTTGCAAATGATGCCCAGAATCGCCTCCCGAAGTTACCGGAATCTTATGCTGAACACCCTGTATATTCATATTTTTCCAAAACATTAGAAATTTCTTTAGTTGAACAGCAGTTAAATTTCAGGTTCAAGAAAATATTGAACACCAAAACGAGAATTTGGTAATCGTAAGTTAAAATATAATTTGTCTCTTTTTGAAAGTAGTAAATAGAGTAGGAGAATCTAAATCTTTGCGCAAGAAACTGAGAGATTTAGCGCAAGGAAATTATTAGAAAAATAACAACAAAAGATGGTGTCGAAATCTCTACTTTGCACTCTTATCACTGTAAATCTTTTTTTAAAAAAAAATCATTCATCTCTTTACAGAATTATGAACAAAATCAATAAATCAACATGATTATTAGTATTATTTTTTGTTACAAAACAAAGTTAGGAGGTCAACAGTTAATAGGCTAACCCTAGGCAAAGGAATATCTACAGTAGAGAAGGTTATTAAAATGCAGTAAAATTTGGCCAGCATCTCGTACTAACCAGTTTTAGATGAAGCTGTAGGGGGTTCCTTAAGAAAGCATGGCTGCCTCTGTGTTGTGGTATTAATGTGTATTATTGGTGCTCTGTGTGCAATTTTCTCTCTCTTCTTCAGGTGTTGTATTATTAGCTAACAACAGCCGCCGACGGTGATTTCTAATCGGTTTGAAATTACTTTACCATTAGTTATTTCCAGCTTTTTAGCTAGTTGAAACAGGCTAAGTAACATTGTTGGCGGCCTTACTTTGAACAAACAAATTTGTTAAAGATTGTAATGTTTGTTTTCAACTACTTCCTTAATTCTTTTTTTCTTTCGCAGTATCCTTTAGATTTTTTTTATTTTTTACAAATACAGAATTTAAATTTACGTATTTCGTATTGACACGCGTTGTAGTAGGGTAAAGTGCCCCAATTTCGTCCCTGCGTCTAATTTCGTGTCCCCCTATTTAAAACAATCGCCAAGTATTGCACACTAATGGCAATTTTAAGAAAGCTACATTGAGGCAACAGTAATCGTTTGGAAACGTCAACTCGAGGTACGGTTCATGTCCAGCCGAGTTCTGAACTGTTATATTTTTAGTCATAATAAGTTGTTATATTTGGTAGTGTTTCAAAACCAGTATTCCAGTCTTTTAAAGGTTCGTTAAAATATTGATGTTGCTCAGGGCATGTCACATTTTGTCTGTATTTTTTGAAATTCTTCGAAAAACGAAACGCCAGTTCATTCATGTGTTGTTTCTATAGTGGTAGCCATCTTTAAAAATGCAATTGTTCGTAATTTCGTCCCCTTAAGTAGTCTAAATTTCCTCCCCGAAATTATTTTTATTTCATATTTGAAAAAGTCATAGAAAACAGTTGATTATTTGCTATCGATTTAGATGGCAAAATGTAAGCAATGGAATCCTAAGACAATGGTAGAAGCAGTGAAGGCGGTGAGAAAAAAAAGAAATGGGATACAAAACGGCAACAAAGACATTCCAAGTTCCAAGAGCAACGCTGAAGGATTATGTCAAATCCTCGATAGAACCAGAGAATATGGTTAATAGAAGTATTGGCCGACCAACAGTTCTACCCAAAGTCATCGAAAAAACTTCTACGGGTTAACTGACGGAGACTTGCCTCATATGGCGGCGTTTCAGTTAGCTAAGAAGAACAATTTGCCTCACCTTCTTCCAGCAACAAATCAAAAAGCGGGTTGAAAATGAGAACGGCTATTTCTCGAAACAAAAGACATGACAGTTTTTTCAGTGAGATTTGTTCTGAGTTTTGACTTTTCATCTTATTTGAAATTTGTGTATCAATGTATAGTATTATAAAAAACACAACATTCTTTATTACCGAATATATTTTTTTTACTTGTGGCCGAAGGGACGAAATTAAGAACACTTTTTTTAAACAACTAAAAGTGTACTTTTGTTTAATTATATTTTTTGCGTTTCTTGTATGAATTTTCTTAACAATATTATTGCAAAAATCAATAACTAATCTTCAAGGTAACAATAGAAATTTTGTCAAAGTTATTATTAGTTTTTATTTTACAATAAAATTCAATATACTTAAGAGGGGGACGAAATTTGGGCACTTTACCCTACGCTACTTCTATCAAACATTAGGAGGATATCAAATGGTACAAACGTCTCTTAAGAAGTAAAAATGAGACCACCAGGCAAACCAACCTAACTTTAAACATACTGAACCAAACAATAATTGCATAATTAAAATAGTGCAATGCATAATAACCCTTAATTTTCTAAATTACTCCTTAACAAAAGATAGGTATCTAAGATTTTTCTTTTAGTTCTTGGAAGTTATATTAAGTTTAGCCAAGATAAATAGCTAAGTTTATGGTAAAGAACTTTGTAGATAAAAAGCAATAAAAACTAATAATTACTGACTAGCTAAATCACCCTGTACACTGAATATTAACATTTTTATGTTTCAATAATTAAATATTGTTACATATTCATTGCATTACCAAATGGTTGCACTTGGTAATAATATAACTTGTGTTGCGTTGTAAAATTTAATACATTCTTATTTTTTGCAACAAATTGTGCGGGTTTTTTGTTGTTTTTTTTACTTTTATTTCATGTGTGAAACTTTGCATTTAATTGCTTTAATTACAGTGTTAATATTTTACAATTTATCGTAGCTATAATTAATACTGGAAGGGTTTGTATTTTACTAACTGTTAATGCTAATAAAGATTCTAACACGAAAATATAAAATGAAAATATAATTATTGTACTCTTTAAATATTTTCCAGCGATTGCGCCTATCATATATCCTCTCCACAACATATCAACATTTACATTGGATACAAGCCGAACTTAATGCTAAGGCAAAAAATTTAAAAAAAAAAACCTTACTACATAAGATTAATTAAAGCAATATATGCTTTAGCCTTCTGTGCTTGTATTTTCTATAATTAAGAGAATTTAAGTTATAGTCCATAATACTTTTTATATGCGGGTAGGGACTATGTGTACAGGAAGTTACAAAGTTTTCCGTAGCGTTGTAGATAAATGTGGACACGCTGGCAACATCAAGTGCTGCATGCATGTAATCTATGGGTGTCCACACCCATACATACATATTTATCCATTGTACTGGGCACCAAGAAAACCTCTGTATGTGGATGTCGCCCTCACATACCCACAAAGTCTATCCCAATCCTTCCCGTTTAAGTACACTATTAGGTCTTCTTTGGACAGTTGAGCCTTCCCAAAATACCTCACTCTAAACTCGGCAAGAATTGGGCACACAGCCAGAAAATGGAGAATATCCTCTTTAGCTTTTAAGTTGCACATGGTACAATCCCAGTTGGCTTCAGTGAGGACCATGGCTAATAGTTTAGACCCAGCATATGAACCTCGTCCGAAATACTAACCTCATCGTTGATAGCTTCTGCTCATCTCAAATTTACGACACATAATCTACACATGAGAGCAGCTCTTTATAAAGAATGTAGCGTTCCGAACGGGATGCCAAAGCCAACATTTCCTCACCATGACCACGACCCACCATTTCCACAATCCCATAAGCAAATAAAATCTTACACAATGGCGGATATGTAAGGGAACAATATGCATAATATTTTTCAATAAAATAATCAATATTTCTTAACTTTTCCACTGTCGCTTTACATTAGTAACATAAAACAGAATATATTTCGTTTAAAAAAAACTCGATTTTTAGTGTATTTTTGGAGAATTACGATTACCGGATACTTTGCGTCGAACTTAACCTAGTGTACTCTTGCATCTTGAGATTCATAAGGAAAAAACGGAGATCTCGGTGCAAAATAGTTTTAGAAACTACTTAAGAAGTATTAGAGATTCGATGGAATGCTTTCTATTGGAAGTATTAAGTTAAATTAACTGAAATTGAAAACATAACGATCTTGAAAGTGACCTGTGCCGAAGTATGTCGGAACATACTGTCATAGAATTTCTCTTCCGTCTGTCAGAATCGATCGCTACCTTTGGCTGTATGACGACAAAAATTAGTTTGTAAATTAGTATTAGAACCCACATGGGTCAGCGGAATAAAATTTTGGGGTTCAACTAAATTTCCCTAACTCCAAAGCGTCTGATCTCTTCAGTCCAAAATTCTTCCTACCGCTCAATATCTTGTCACCTATCTCACTATCCACAGCGACCTTAAAATCCCATTTATTAGGACCGTTAATTCTTCTTCAAATAAGAAACTCCATTAAACCCCTTTCAAATCTTTCGTTAGAAACTTCTCTTTCCGATTCGTCCAGATCAACCTTCCCGTTACCTCAAGCGTCAATGGACACATGATCCTTCTTTAATAAATTGTCATGAGTTACCATGGTTACCCTATCAGTTTCTGTGTGTAGTGTTATTTCAAACAGATTTGCTTGTACGCGTTTGCTATTTGTAAAAAACGAACTCGGAATTAGAGAGAATTGTAACGTTTTAAAGGATACAAAAAAGGAACCGGATAAGCAGGCTGTTTAAGCAAAAGTAACCCCTAAGTGACTTTCTTGAAAGATGGAACTCTTTGAAGAAAACAAATTTCACTCCAAATATATGGTTCTTCAGACTTATATTCTAATCAGACGAGTTCAGTTATCATCTAATATTTCAGTTCTCTTCAGCGGTATCCTCTTAATATTAACCAATTAAGTTATGTTTTAAATACATTCTATTGCAAATTACCTTTTAACATATATCAAACAATATTTAAGGTTTGCACGGCCGAGTTAGTTTAAAAGCGTGTTCTAATTTTTACACAATAGTTGGCCCACAAGGCCGTCTATATCGTTAATACTGTGTTTTATTGAGAGCTAGAAGTTAGTTACATTCGTTAGTTATTATTATTGTTTAGTTTTTTACTTTGATTGTTATTTACAACAATGATATAAAATATATTCTCTAAATCTAATAATATAGTTCAATAAATAGCACCTGCTCTTATAATGACGTTTTCTTTTTGCGTATTTTAACCTTTAGGGTCACTTTATTTGAAGGTAATTGGGATTTATTGACAGTTTTAAATTATATTTAATATTTATTTTTGAAACTTATAATATTTAATTCTTTAACAATATTTTATCAACTATGGTTAGCCATTTTAGATTTTCACTTAATACACTTTTTGCCAATCCTGGGCCAACATTTTGGACATTACTTCTGTAGTTAAGTGTAGCTGGGGGATTGCTTGAATTTGTAGAGCCACAAAGTTAGTAGAGTACGAGAGGATAATTTATTTAAAGAAATAGGATTATTAACTGAAAATATGTGAAATTAGTTTTTACTAATCTAATAATTAGGAGCACTCGAAATATATAACTAGACTAAAGAAGCTAAAGAAACTGACCTAAATGAAGCGTGGTTAACGATTCCTGTTGGTTTCTTTCCTGTTGGTGAAGTCCTTGTAAGCTGGTAGTCCTCTTTGTAAGGCTTATGCTTTGGAAATAACCTAAGATTACCGGGGAGACCTGGTGCTGTGCTGGTTGCCTTTACTAGGGGGTAATAGAATGAACTTCTAGATCTCTCGAATTTCCAAAGTAACTAGCTATTCAAAACAAAAGCTCCCAAAGCTGGCTGGGAAATCAATCAATCGAAGGGTTATCATCAGTAACAGATTTTCCAATTTAAGATTTCGAACTTATAAATAGTTACCAGAGAAGAGTTGAGACGGAATACTGAGGATTTCTCTTATTTTCACCACTCTGTATTTCCATCTTTCGTATCAGTGAAATGAACACTGTACATCATTACATAGAAGAGTGAAAAACAAAGAAAAACCAAGATGAATTAAACGAGGCCAGCAGGAGTTGGAAGAGGTAATGGAGGGGGGCTATTTTTAAAAAGAGGATAGTAACGAATGTAAACCGGCAAGTTGTTCTTAAAGGCGCAGTCCTATGAGAAGTAATATTGTGGTCAGAAGAACGAGAACAGGTGTCGCAAATTTACGGAGGATTTGAAGATCTTTACAGGAGTCTATGAGGAAATGTTTGCTTCAGAATTCATGGTAAAGTCAATTTAACGCCAAAATATAGGGATCTCTGGCAATTCCAAAGATATCTCAGAAAACCATTCATCAGGTGCTCTTCAAGAAATTAAAAAGAAATTAGTGAGGTGACGAGCAGTTAGTGAGTATTTTTGGGGAATTGTGTAGATGTTGGTGATTAATTTAAGTCCCAGCTCAAGCATTTGATGCAATATGGCAGTTTTAATGCAAATCGTGGTAATTTAAATTTCGGAACATTAAAGAAAGAATTTTCGTCAATTTTGGCCAAGTACGAGACATTTTTATTGGATAATGACATACAACGTGTACAACAAAGTACCTTCTGTTATATTTACAAACTACTAAATATTGAATATCAATATAGTAACCCGCAATTATATTTAACACTTCCACTACCCCATAATGTCACAACAGTAATAGCTCAATTGAGAACTTGTAATACATTAAATTTAAAATTATATTTTAAACATAATATATACGCGATAAACCCGTCAGAAATTTGTCAAATTTGTAATATGATGGAAACTGAAGATCTTTATCACCTATTGGTAATTTGTCCTCTGTACACGCCACTAAGAGAAATACTGTTTACAAATTTAGGTATTAAAAATAAATTAAATGCAAGCAACTACTTTGAAGTATTAAACATCGATACAAAAAACAAAGCCGTATGGATTTATAATTATTTTTATAACATATGTAGATTACGTTCTTTTTGTTTGGGTCAATGACCCATTTACTATTTGCTATTGTACCCTGAATATACAAGAAAAGTATGCTCTTGTTTTAACGTGTTGATGTAACTTGGATAAGTTTAAAATTAGTGTTGAAAAATTATAAAATGTACTTGTGTTTGTGTGTGTAAATGAGTATTCAGTAAATAGTATTCAGTCTGTTAATGTACAAAGGCTAAATTTATGTTTTCACTTGAAAGAAATTATTATTATTATTTTTTTTTTTTCTTCTCTTTTTGTTTACTAGTTATTAACTATTAAGTTTGTTCATAATTGTGTAAGTTTGTTTGTTAATTATGTACTGTGAGCTCTGTCCAACAAGATTTTGTATCTTTAGAGGGATAAAAATAAATAAATAAAAATAAATTTAAGTCCATACGAGAAGGATAGACCTAAAGTGATATTTGAGCAAGAAGGTAGTTTTAAGATAAATGTTTTCAAGTAAAATTGTAAGATTATTGACGAAAAGTAAAAAAAAAAACTAAATCGGGAATTGATTGAGAGAAAAATTGGGAAAATAAGGAATGGATTTAACCAAGAGTTTTGGAACTAATTCAATTCAAAGTTTGCTTTAATTTACACAAATTTCAAAGTAGCTCCATTTCATTTGAATTAAAATATTCTTTCGCAGCTGCTTTTTTAGCCGCACGGAATTACAATGATTAGATTGAAGTTCGACACAGTTGACTTAGGAAGACTCGAAGACGGTTTGTTATTAATTACAATGGGAAGTAAGATTGGGATGCTGCATTTGATAGATTTGAAGCTGGGCCCATTTTTGTGCTCCCATATTTCAATACATTTGTGAGAGGGGAACTGAAAGAAGGGAATGAATACAATTTGTGTAAAGTTTTATAGTCAGCTGATTTTTCTTTCTTTATTTTTTTAATCTTAAATTATTTGTGTTGTAATTTTAGTTGAAAGTAAACAAATGGTTTTGCAACTAAAATAAAAACAAAACTTCCAAAATATACTATTTCAAAGTTTAACCTTAACTTAAGTGGAATTCAGTTAAGAAAAATTCCGAAATAAGGCCACGAGACAAGAAAACAGAATGGCCCACCAATATCGTATTTGAACTCTCGTCACAAAAGGTCAACATTGAGGTTGAAACACTTGGAAGTAACCAAGAAACGCAAATGCTGAGACAGACAACAAATAGAAAAGTAGCGACAGTAACAAATGAAACAATAAATTGCATTGTATTTCAATAAATCCAACTGTTGCGTTTTACGCTATTACACTATAAGTTGGTTATGAGTTATACAGGTGCGGTTTACCTTACAGGCTATTTTTTTTATAATTTACATACTAGTAAATAAATCAAATATTTTATTACTGCTTGAAAAAAGTTTGACACTTCGATTTATCTTTTTAAAAGGTATGATTTTTGTTGTTTCATAAACTGTTACAAACTATTAGAAATGGTTTTAATTGTTGTTAGTAATTAGCCATTTTTTGTAGCGTTTCTTTGTGCTGCAATCAGCGCGTTGGCGCTATAAGTAGCAATGATAGAAGTGAATAGTAGATACAAACGAGTGGAGAAGTTACCCAGTAGTAATACTCCAAAACACTGAACTATTAGTCTCCTCTCTTCACTAGAGTGGAGATCACGAGGCCACTTGTCAGGGCCTCTTAAGGCGTCTTGTCAGGTTGTCAGGAAGAGTTCTAGAAGAGAGATTTTGAGCTAGAGGATTGCAGGTTGAAGTGGAGTTTTCTGTGTCGTGTTTTAGCAACTTGTGCGATAAAAGGAATGTTAAGGTCAGTGTGTATAGTCCAGGTTGGAGACATAAAATGGAGCGTGTACAATAGTTCGAAGTATTTTAGAAATGAAGGGACTGATTTTTTTTTTAATTTTGTTTAGCGAGATGGTTTAGTAATGATTATCGTACTACATAAATTATCACCAATATTAATATCAATATATCGATCATTTAAGTTAGTACATATAAACTGAAAGTGAAATATTTATCAACAACCAGTCCACTCTATCTTTGAACAGCTCTAACAATAAGACTTTTAGCAAGAAATAATAAACTTCATTCTTTTTCTTTTTCTACTGCTTCTAGTTCCATCAATGCAGTCATTAAAAATAATAACGTGAATAATACTGCAACCATCCCGTGTAGGTCAGTTAACCAACAGAACTATGTATATGTCTGCAAACTGAAGGTATTGTTAAGGAATCTTAAGATTGCGGAGCGATTCGACGCCAGAAACTTCGAGGAGGATTGATCGGAAGTGATCTGGTAGAGCTGGGTTCGAATTGGTGGATTAGAGGAGACTATTTCCAGTAGCGGGATCGGACTAGGTTGGATTCGAACCAAATAGTTTGAATTTTTAGGTTGGATACATAAAATAGAGCATTCATTATTGTTTTTAGGATTTTCGGATTGGAGAGCTCGTATTCGAAGAGGAATGGATCGTTTGGGATTGATGCTGGAAAGGCATTGTAGTATGGTCTACTTTTAGTCGTTTGGATTAGCTTATAGCGTTTGCAATGTAATATTTTTATCACTTTGTGTCAGTTTTGTACAGTCTATCCGGTCTTATGATAACGAGGGTATTTTGTTCAGAAAACCCGAGATATTTTACTTGATTTGCTGTTTCAATAAGGATGTTATTCAGATTAAGAAAAGGGATTTTGGAAGTCCACATAGTTTCAGTAACAGTTTACGTCTTATTTCTGCATAAAAATAAATATATTTTCATTTTGATCATTTCATTTAAAGACCCATTTAAAAAAATGTCATTCGGATAAATTATTTATTTTATTTTTAACTTAATTAGTGATCTTAATTAGATTTATTTCCAATATCGGATAATCTAAATATGACATCTGAAAGGAGAAACACTGGGAGTGCATAAATGCAACAGCAGGCACATTCCTGTATTGTAGCTGTCACCCGCTGTCGGACAGATCACGGGGCTTAGCTGTTCCAGCAATCTCTCCTCTACCTTAATAGGCGGCCTTGTTCAAAGGCTTCACTATCCCTTCGTAACAACCGCACTGCTCATTAAAGTTGGTACCCTTGTCTCACTTGTGTTTTACTATCCGCTTTTATACACTTCTACACTCAGACATCCAACAACAATAACTAATAACTAATTTACAAATAAATAGAGAATTTAGGAGAGATAGTTGAAATTATTTTTTCAATATTGGTTCAAATTTAGTTTACCCTGTGTGTATTATCAACTATTGGCTTATTTATTAATATTTTATTTATTTATTTGTTTTGTGAATCACATACAAAGAGTTGAGCAAATGAATACACAAGAAAACTAATTCTACCAAAAACAGAATAAGTAAAAAAAAAGGAAACTTTCATTAAATAAATACTAATAAAAAAGATAAATGAAACTTAATAAACTGTAAGATTACATAAAATTGGGATTAAATAAGCAAATTACAATTAAATCAATGAAGTCAATAAAGTTGGGCTCTTCTTCTCAGACATTCTTTTAAATAAATAAAAACCTAATTCATGATCAATTCATCATTTGAACCAAACAGAGAGTATGTAGACAAAAAAGAACATCTTTCTAAATATTTCTGTCTGATTGAGTGATACGCTGGACAAATAAACAATATTTGTGGCAAATCTTCATACACTTTCAAATCACAAAATTGAGAGAAAATTTTAGGATCGATTATATACTTATTGATACTGATATTTAATGAAATAATGTATTGACCTGTAATTCTGGAATTGTGTAAATACTCTTGTTACTGTAATCTATGCAGAAGTTATTTCTGACTTTGCAAACTGTAGTCATATAAACCATAATAGTAGAGACTAAAATTGGAGAGATTCAATATCTAAGTTCTTCAAATAAACTTCATATTTGGACAGTACTAAAGGGATTATTTATTTATTAATATACTCAAGCATAAATCTCAATCTTTCCTCTCAAACTAGATGAGAATTCCTAATTATTCCATTAATTTTGCAATCGTAATTTCAAATTCTTGGATACCCTGTGTATACATTCTACTTCGGGCTCAATAATTAAATGTATAAAGAAGACTGCAGTAAAACTAGACAAAAATTCCTTTATATTTTCATTAATTCTGCAATTGCAACTTCAAATTCGGCCTACACTACGTTTATAGTCCTCCATTGGCTTATTTATTAATATACTCAAGCGTAATTCTCATCCTTCCCAAACTATAGATGAGAATTTCTAATTATTCCATCCCTTCCGCAATCTTAAAGGCAAATTAGGAGTATCCTTTGTGAACAATCCACCTCTGCCTTAGTTGTAAATGAAGGAGAAATCATATACTTTTGTTCAATACTAGGCAAGAATTCCTTATGTTCCAATTATTTTGTAATGGTAATTTGAAATTCAGGCCTAAATAGGATTGTACAAACAGGGTACTCCGAATTTGAAGTTGCAGTTGCAAAATAAAAGACAGAATAAGGAATTCTCGTCTAGTTATCCGGAAAGATTGTGATTTCTGCCTTCAGTATATAAATAATTAAACCAGAGGTGGAAAATATACACAGTGGGGCCAACATCAGCACCCTGCTTATCCGGACAAGTGCCGGGTCACACATTGCTTGTAAGGACTCACTTAATTTAAAGAGAATCAAGACGCTGAAGACAACAAAACCCAAGGTACGTGGTTTTAAACAGAATGACTGTCAAAGAAGAGGACGGCTAATCTTCAGAACAGCGACCGGGGGCCTATTTATTTATATCATTTTATTTACAGTATAATTTTTAATCTAGTTGGCTGTCTCCACATCATTTCCTACACAAAGCAGCCCGCTGAGGCTCTGTCACCCAAAAACCTGGAGCCGACGCTGTCTTCCGGTATAAAATTTACTTCGGCACGTTCCATGCGAAGGAGTTGAACCGAAAGGGTTCTCAACCCAAAACTGTCAAATACTTAATACTGCAACCAAATTACAGACATCTCTAATTCTGTTCTCCATAATCTTCTCAAACTTTCATTAGTAACAGAAGTGGTAGTAAAATCTAAATATGACAAAATTCAATCGTTCAACAGTCGATTAACAGTGGTTCGTTAATAGTTCGTACAACCACATAGTTATCTAATGGTTCGGACACTTCCCAGACAAACTACCCGATGGTCTGACCCATCTGAGGATGGGCACAAATCTGAGCTGGAATTGATAAGTTTGGAGAAGTGCCCTAACTTCAGTGTTTGTGCAGGCGTTCTATCTAACATACAAATACCCTAAACTAAGCAATAGTGTGTTCTAAAGCAATAAATCAAAGTATTTGGCGGCAGAAAGTAATTTCTTATTTAAAAGAAAAAGTAAATAAATATTAAAAAATTCGTCCAATTGGGTTAGTTGCACCCAAGATAACTGTAACTAACCCAAAATGTAAAATTTATGAGGTTATGAATTTTCTTACGTCGCCCTTAGCAATATAACATCACCATTCGTTCACTAGCCCCATATAAAATGAAATAATATGTTATGTACGAATATAAATGATAAAATACATTATTGTATGCGGTACTTTTAATCAAAGTATATAATGGCGGCTTTCCTTTTTATGTTTTAATATCTTAGGAGGTCCTCCATTTAATGTTTTATTATTTCTAGAGTTCTATAATAACTTTTATAATTATTTTATAATAATTTTCAAGTTTATTTTTATTTGTAAACATTAACGATTTCTAGAAATAAATAAATCATTTTTTAACGCATTACGTTTATCATCGTAGTGTTCGGGTGTACCATCGCTGGAGGGTCTTTTGGATAGAAAAAAACTCTTTGTGGTCCAGTGTGTGAATTGGAGGCTGCATTCAGATTTATATTGGGCTTTTTTAGAATTTATAGTAATTACAGTTGATTCAAAATAATTCTATGGTGATATATGGCACTTATATATACATAGCTATTGTTTGTATTAGTGTGTATACTATTATAAAACATATTGGAATTATGTCTGTATGCGCCATGGATACCTGTGTTCTAACGGTACACTGTGAGGGAGCTTACCTTTCTTTAAGGTATACCTGCAAATTATTTTACTCTCATTTAATTTAAATGATTTATAAATTATACTTTAATAATTAATTTAGTAAACATTTATTTTTTTCTTATTTCCTTTTTTAAATAAATATTTTCTGCAACCTTATGTGACAATTTACAGCCGTAGAGAGTAACATATAAAGTGGGTGTGATAATACGCAGTAGGCTAAGATGTCTGGGTCACTTACTAAGAATGGTAGAAGACAGAATATCCTTTGAAGCTTTTCATCGGCCATTTGGAGAGCAGAAGAAAAAGGGGAAGACTCCTGGATGTCTTGGAAGACGACCTAAGGATATTTGGTTTGAGAAGATGGGTGGTCCAGGTCAGAGAACACTGGAGGAAAGTGGTTGCGGAGGTCTAGGCTCTTCGAGGGTTATAATAGACCAAGAACCAACCAAGAAGAAGTAGAAGAGAGTCAACTTCTAATTTTATCAACTCTACTACGAAGACAGTGAAGGTAGCTCTATTTTAACTTTATTAACAATATTAATCTCCATTTATGGGGTTAGCTGAGTGGTTACCGAACTGGATTTCCACGTGTGTGTTCCGGGTTCGTATCCAGCTACTGGCGCTCTTAGATTTTTCTCTCCACGCAGGCTTCTTAGCGCTCACTTTCCGATGTTAGTGTCGTCTTTAAAGAAAGAACACTTTCCAGAGGCCGGTAGAGCTCTGAAAAAAAAGCCCTGGGCACAAATTACCTCAGATGTTGAATAATAATAGCTTTAAACCGATTACCTCTGCTCTGAACATGTAAATTATCATTTTATGAATTTTACTCATAAAAACATGTGCCTAAAAAATTTCTATTTCTTCACAATACCTTCCTAAACTGTGTATGTTTTTTTAAAAAAAATATCTCATGTTAAGTAAATTCATTAAAAAATTTGGATGTTGTGGTTTATCATCAAACAACAACAAGGTACTTTGTACCTTGAGTCGCAGTCTGTCTGTGTAGGGCAGTCGGTCATGTGAGTTGGGCTAGTGAGTGCGTGTTTAAATCATATCATATCAGGAGTATACTCCACTATCATTTTTGAATTATTCTTTAAACCAACTGTAACATTGTAAATTGGATATCCATTTAACTGTAACGTATGTTGAACTAATTAAACTATATATCAATTTATTTCTTAAACATTTTCTGATCAATCAAAATAATTTACTAAACATTTTCTGGTCCCATCCGGGCCGGATTTTGAACTAACGATCTACAGATATACAGTCCACATCTATTATAGAACATTCAGATTAAACAGTGTTTGTCTCAATCAGGCTATAATGCCTAAATAACTAAAAATAATTGTATTTTCAATCAAAACCATATTATATTATATTATTATTTTTGCTGTTACTGTGAAATACTGATTAATATTTTCAAAAAAAACAGCTATAGTTTCTTAACACACTTGAAAAATTAAAATAAAACTAAATTCGTCATTTCATCCAAATAATCTTTAAATTATAGAAATAACTAACCATGCGGTCTCGAGTTTAGGAGTACGCTGTCGTTAGTTCTGATTTTTGCCGTAAGTTAAAGCGTCATAGAGCTATCGCTTCCGTTAATTTTTAAAGTGTGTTGCTTTACGAAGTGTGGCAATAAAATTTAGGTATAATCCTAAATAGAAGAGTAATTAATTATTGTATTTTCATATTTACAAACTGCATTTCAATATTAACTATCAATATCTATTAAGCTCTCATTTATTCAATGTAATCATTTCTGATTTATTTAATTTGTGTTTATTTTCATAATTCTTTGTATTTATCTTGAATCAAAGCCTATGTTAAGTTAAAATTATATGTAATATTATCTTGTTGTCTCTGTTTATAGACGTTTACAGTAGTTGTTAATTCATGCATATTTTATGTTATTTGTATTATTTTTCTAGCTTTCTGATTTTGCTCTAATCTTCTGAATTCTGTAACTTTCCTTTTCCCTTAATATCTATCTTTGCTTATTCCGGTATATCTCATTTTATTTTACATTTTTTAACATGACGGAACCTCTCAAGCTGTCATTAGATCAAAAAATTACCCTGCATAAAGACAAGGCCTTTTCGCTAGCCGATGATATTAAGTCAATCTGTGAGACTGGCCGCCGAATTAGCACTGATTCCACAGCAATTTCGTTATTTAAAGGGATGTTTAGATCACTTGATGTAACTTATGAAAAATTTATGAATGAATGGGCTGAAATTAAGTCACTTTATTTGGCAAAGGATGCAGAATCGGAATTTCCGTCTAAACGAGAATCGACAATTCTTAGGGCTACCAAAGACTTTTATTATGAAGCCGGGGGTATTTTTGAAATTCATTGCGCCTCATATCAACCCAGGCCTACCACTTCAATTCAGAATTCACTGTTAGACTTATCTCAGTGTATTTCTATTCGATCACGACTTCCTCATATCACAATACCAGTATTTTCTGGCAAGTTGCAAGATTGGCCCTTATTTAGAGATACTTTCAGTTCCATGGTCCATGATGAAACTTCGTTGACAGCTGTTGAGAAATATCACTTTCTTCTTGCTAACTTACAGGGTTCTGCCCTTTCTGTCATTAAACATGTACCAGATTCTGAGGTAGGCTACGAACAAGCCTGGTCAGCATTGCTTCAACATTATGACAATAAGAGAAAACTCGCAGCATTCTACCTTGACCAGATACTGAATTTTAAACCTCTCACAGGTAAAGCTACAGCAGCTTCACTGCAACACTTTATGCAGGTTGTCATTGAAAATGTCACTTCCTTCGAAAAAATTAAAATTCCTAATTCGCCAAAGTACATTATGTTTGAACTAGCTCTTCGCTGCTTGGATGAAAGCACAAGAGAGTCATTCGAATTGGCTGCTGCAGATGAATTTCCCACTTGCGATGACCTAGCCAAATTTGTGCGAAAGAAGGTAAACGCCAAAGACATTACAGAAAGGGGCAAAGGGGATTTAACTCCAATCCTTAATCAACCTTTTAAGCCCAATAACACTAGATCAAATAGAACTCCTATCAAACCTTCCAATTCATTCTTTACAAATACAACCTCTTCTCCATCAGTAGTAAACGAGGCGAATAAACTTGTTTCTTCCTCTCGTTCTCCAACATGTTTTCTATGTAAGCAAAGGCATAAGCTTACGGAATGTCCCACTTATGTTCGAGGCACGCCTAAACAACGTTATGATATTCTAAAAAATTGGGCTGGCTGTAAAAATTGCCTTTATCCTGGCCATCGTACGAGAGAATGTACTTCTCGTTGGAAGTGTCGCCAATGTGGAGGACGTCATCATACCACCTTACATTTACAACCATCCATACCTAGTATGCCATCCATTACTCAGCCAACTCCTCAGTTACCTTCTACTAATAAGGAGGAACCATCCGCTACAAATGTAGCATTCTCTGCCATTTCTGCTAACCATACCCCGGAAGTGCTTTTGGGCACAGCAATTGTTCAAATTTGTGACGTTAATGGTGTTTTCCATCCGATAAGAGTAGTTATAGATTGTGGTAGTCAATACTCTTTTATAACAGAATCATGCGCTTCCATGTTACAATTACCCTCTATTCCCTTTAACATATCTGTATCTGGAATTGGTCAATCCATGTTATTAACACCAACCAAGAAGGTAATGTGTACATTACGATCACTTTGCTCCGTATCACCTGACCTCTATACAGAGGCTGTTGTTATCCCAATCATTACACAACAATTACCCCATCAAAGGTTACCCCCATCAATATGGAAACGCTACATTCATCTGAATTTAGCGGATCCTGACTTTTGGAACCCAGGTCCTATTGATTTTCTTCTCGGAGCGGATCTTTTCTTACAGATCTTAGACTGTTCTTCACCTCCCTGTGAGTTTAATTTTAATCAAAAGGAACCAAAACTACTTAGTACCATCTTTGGTCAAATTATTATGGGTAAATGCACGGAGCTTTCCTGTTCTCAATCTACATCATCATTCTTTATTACTTCTTCAGATGTCTATTCCCTTATGGAAAGATTTTGGGAAATCGAGACCATCAAAACTGAGCAGCCCACTTTATCACCCGACGATCAATTTTGCGAAGATCATTTCAAAGCTACTCATTCTCGTATGCCTGATGGGCGTTATGTCGTTTCATTGCCATTTCTCACCGTACCTAATTATCTAGGCCCAACACATTTGTGTGCTTTACACAGATTACGCAATGTGGAGTTTAAACTTGCATGCGATTCCGCTCTTTCCCATCAGTATCATTCATTTCTGCAAGAATATCTTGACCTGGGGCACATGGTAACAACTAACAGACCCGCAAAATGCGTAATACCTCATCATGGGGTTTCGAAGATTGTAAATGGTGAATCGAAATTGCGTGTTGTTTTTGACGGTTCTTGCAGAACAACTTTTGGATCACTAAATGATTATCTGGGTGCAGGCCCCAAACTACAAACGGATATCAGTGACATCATTTTGAATTTTCGAAAACATCGATTCGTGATTACTGCAGATATTGTAAAGATGTATCGTCAGATACTTATATCCGTTGATGATAGAGTCTATCAACATATCTTGTGGCGCTTTTCTTCTGATCACCCCATTGAAGAATTCGAGTTAACCACAGTTACCTATGGTCTCAAATCATCTCCCTTCTTGGCCTTACGGGTCATTCAACAGCTTGTGACTGATGAAGGTGCACTTTTTCCTCTAGCCACTAAGGCTCTTACCCATGACACCTATGTTGACGACATAGTCACGGGTGCTTCCACTATCGACGGGATATTATCTATTAAAGAGCAATTAATTGCCCTATTATCAAAAGGAGGTTTTCAGTTGAGCAAATGGACGAGCAACAGTTCAGACGTTATCAAACCTAGTCCTGATCAATGTAAGGTAATGCCAATATCCTTTAGCGAAATGGAAGAACCAACTGTTAAACTTTTGGGGTTGCAATGGGATCCAATACAAGATGTCTTCTCATACAAGATACATATGTCTGCTTTACCTCCTACCAAACGAATGATATTATCCATAATAGCACGTATTTATGATCCTCTAGGTTACGTGCCCCCATCTGTGTTTATCGCTAAAATACTTCTACAAGAGACTTGGAAATTAGGAATTGGTTGGGATGAGAATTTGCCAACTGCTATCTTGCACACTTGGGAGAATTTTCTTCTAGATATACCTAACCTTCAACAAGTTCGTATCCCACGCTACCTTATGTTGGACGATACACAGGCACCATGTTCCATTGTTGGCTTTTGTGATGCTTCGGAACGAGGCTATGGTGCTGTACTATACATAGTCTCCATCGTGAATTCGAAGAGGAAAGTTTTCCTCCTTAAATCTAAATCTAAATTGGCTCCACTAAAGCCCATGACAATTCCCCGCTTGGAACTTTGTGGTGCATTATTGCTTGCTTCATTGTACACATCTATTGCCAAATTCATTAAACACCTCCGAATCGAATCTACTTGGTTTTTCACCGATTCAGCTACTGTGCTTAGCTGGTTTCAAATTCCAGCACACACATTGAAGACCTTTGTTGCACATCGCGTAGTTCGCATCAGCGAACTAACCGAGATTAAATGCTGGAAGCATATTTCTTCCCATGAAAATCCTGCAGACTGCTGCTCAAGAGGTTTGCTACCAACCCAGTTATTGAATCATCCCTTATGGTGGGCGGGCCCCCCGTGGTTGATCCAACCTGAGACCTTATGGCCCTCAAATGAAACTAGTATCTCGTCTGAAAACATACCTGAAATCAAATCCTCTCATGTAACGTTAACTGTTACTTTTCACGCATCGGATTTCATCAACTGGACTGAAAGATTTTCTAAATACCGTCGTCTGGTCAATTCTTTAGCTTACGCCCTCAGATTTGTACCAAAATCAAAGTTTTCCGATCACATCAGACCTAAGGGTCCTATCACTGCTTTAGAATTTGACGCTGCTAACATCAAATGTATCAAACTTTTACAACATCATTACTATCCGGAAGCGTTCAATGAACACCTTAACCCAACTCCATTAATGTTATGTCTTAATGTATTTGTCGATCAAACTGGTATTCTTAGGGTGGGCGGTCGCTTACGCCATTCTTCCTTACCTATTGAATCCAAACATCCAATTTTACTTCCAAGACGTTCTCAATTCACTAACATTTTGATAGATTATTTTCATATAGAACATGCACATGCCGGACCTGCAACTCTTCTTGCTGCTATTCAACAACAATATTGGATTCCTGCTGGACGAAGTTTGGTGAAACAACGGAAACGAACATGCATCATCTGCCATAAAATGACCAAATCAAACCGAGCACCACTTATGGGCGATCTACCTCCCGAGCGGCTGTCTTCAGTCAGAGCTTTCTATCAAACAGGAGTAGACTTTGCTGGACCATTTCTATGCAAGGAGACGCCTCGACAAAAGTCACCGCTGGTGAAGGTGTATTTATGTTTATTTGTAAGCTTATCTACCAAAGCAGTTCATCTTGAATTGGTGCATTCACTATCCACTGAAGCTTTCATTGATGCTCTAGATCGTTTTATTGCAAGGAGGGGCAAACCTGTTAAAATGCTCTCCGAATGTGGAAAGAACTTTGTTGGCGCTGCTAACTATCTAGCTGAAGTAGCTGCCTGGCATGACTCAGAAACTACTCAAGCATGCATTCTTGATCACATCAATCATCATCACATCACATGGCTATTTAATCCTCCTCAAGCACCTCATTTTGGGGGAATCTGGGAGGCAGGAGTCAAGTCTACCAAAACTCTGCTTCGCAAACTTATTGGCAGTTCTACATTTTCATCCCAAGAGTTGAACAACATCTTCATAAAAATCGAAGCTATATTAAACTCACGGCCACTTCAACCTCTGTCTACAGACCCTCAAGATCTTCAAACTCTCACTCCGGGGCACTTTCTAATCGGAGCGCCACTCACTGCTCTTCCTGAAGCCACGTTAACAGACGTACCTCTTAATCACTTAACTCGTTGGCAATATCTGAGAGAGCGAGTACAACATTTTTGGAATCGTTGGCAGAAAGAGTACCTCCAAACGCTACAACAACGTACCAAGTGGATTACTACAACAACCCATTTAAAGGTTGGTGACATGGTCCTCCTAAAAGATTTACACACCTGGCCATTACAGTGGCCCCTTGCTCGAGTTATCAGTATTCATCCTGGCCCTGATGGTATCGTTCGAGTAGCTACTGTGAAGACAGCTCAAGGAGTCTATAAGCGCCCTGTAACTAAGCTAGCACCTCTACCTCAACTGAATGAGAACATGCCTTAATCAATTTCTACATCATATCCAGACCACCATCCACATCATCACGCAACTTCTCATCACATCACATCACATCTCATATTATTATCTTCATAGTTCTTCAAAAGTTCCAAATTTTGGTGGGCGGTATGTTAAGTAAATTCATTAAAAAATTTGGATGTTGTGGTTTATCATCAAACAACAACAAGGTACTTTGTACCTTGAGTCGCAGTCTGTCTGTGTAGGGCAGTCGGTCATGTGAGTTGGGCTAGTGAGTGCGTGTTTAAATCATATCATATCAGGAGTATACTCCACTATCATTTTTGAATTATTCTTTAAACCAACTGTAACATTGTAAATTGGATATCCATTTAACTGTAACGTATGTTGAACTAATTAAACTATATATCAATTTATTTCTTAAACATTTTCTGATCAATCAAAATAATTTACTAAACATCTCATAATCGAAAAATCACAGTTGAAACCTAATAAATCGATGTTTTTCTTATCAGGAGATCGGAATCTAATAATGCGATTGAAATACTTCAATTTAAAGTGCTAAAACTGTGAAAATGCAATTTGGAAATTTATTTACAGTTGCAGTGACTATCACCTGAACCTTAACTACAATTTATAACCTTCGCCCTAATTAGAAAACGATACTGATGAATATTTTTAAGATTTATTATGACAGGGCCACATTGTTAAGGGCCAATACTGAATGCATACAATAATTTTTTTAATGGGATTATTAAATCAAGCCAGAATCATTAAACAAATATGTAATCACTTAGCTTGTACCACTTTCTGTTCGTAGTTCATAACCCGGTACCTTGTTAGTTAGACATACAATTAAAGAAGAAAGATTGTCCAGTGGGTGTGCACATTGTCTAGTAAAACTCCACAATGACATTAGAATAGATTAATGGAGGACTACTAAAGGTTGTTTCTATTATTTTATTTCTATTTCATCTAGATAGTTATTTTGGTTTGTATTTTCTTTTTTGTACCTTCTACATCCAGACTCTTGTTCATCTAATGCTTTGATTTCCCTACTTCTTTTATTGTCCCACTTCCTTTAAAACTGTAATTAACTGTTTCGATCCTTTATTTACTGTAATTATGGACTTGTTGTTTTGTTTTGAAAATTAAATACATTCTTGAATTCAAATATTTATTTATAAATGATTTAAAGCAGGGGTGAGCAACCATTTTAATCATTGGGCCAATTTAAATTTAATTTTTTTTTTGGCGGGCCGCACATAGATTAACTTTTATTAATAATTTACGAAACTTCGTACGAAACGCATCGCGTCCGTATTGCATGTTTGAACAAGTCACCGACAAGTGTGTAACTCGTCACAAAAAAATCGCGCAGACGCGGCGCGTTCGTATTTAATGTTTAAAAACGTCGTCGACAAGTAACTCGCCATAAAAAAATATGTAGGTTTAGTATGTACTACCATTTTATTACAATTAATTTTATAACAATATATTGATGGGAGAAAGTCGATAAAATAAATTCAATTTTAGAAATGCTTGGCGGGCCGCGTGTTGCTCATCCTTGATTTAAAGAAATGATGAAACTATTTTCAAGCTGCTGCAGTCTGTGATGCAAAGAGAGCTCAGTTTAGTCGGAAAAGCTGCGCCAATTAACCTAAAATCTAAATTTGAAGAAAATTGGGAAATTCATTTTACTGAAAAGATTTTTTATTTTTAATGATTCTTTTTTCTGGTTGGAAAATGGTTACATTTAAGGGAACATTTGTATCAAATTAAAAACATAATTATCTTTAATGTATAATTAGGTTTTTTAGTACAAGTTCCAAGTTTAAAAAAGAAGAAAATGAATTGCAATAAGGAAATACTGAGTGAAATGCACACCAGGAAGTTACAATCGATAAATGTTTTGGTTGACTGTTTCAATTCGATAAAATTTTTCAGTAATGAAAATGAGGACGAAAAGTCCTCAAAATCCTATTTTCGGCTGGAAAATCCATTAAAAAAAACTTGTAGCAAACCAGTAAACAAACTATCTCATCACAGTTAAGGAAGCCCAAATCCCTTTTCGTAATGGATTTATCTTTGTACGTAACGACACCCTGTTCAAATCTAATCTTCAACATGTTCCATCATCTTTTACAGAAGATTGGATGAAAAATATTTTATAATGAATTAAAAAAAAAAATAAAAACCTCTATGTAAGAAATAATGAAGACAATAATATCGATTAACTATTGATGACACCTAATGAAGAATACATCCTGCGCCAGTGTCTACTTCCTCACTTAAGGATAATAACAGTAAATGAAGGTGATGGTAAATTAGTCCTGACAGGAAGAAGATAGTCTTGGTAGATATTTATGAGCCAGGCTAGAAACGTGACGCTTACCATCAGAATTGTCTTCTTTTCTTTTTTGTTCTTCCACTTCTTGTTCTTGTTCTTGAAAACATGAGGCGTTTTTCTTCACTACACACCTCAACTTCAAATCATGATTTCAGTCAATTACATCTACCATCTTTTTGATATTAAATACTTTAGTAACTTCTTTTTTTTTAATTATAATTTTAACATGTACATTATTTGTACTGAATTTTATTATCTCCAAGAACGTGAACTAATTGAAATTTCCCAAATGCGATCTTATTGGAATGTAATTGTAGGGTAAAGTGCCCAAATTGCGACCCCCTTAAGTATATTGAATTTTATTGTAAAATAAAAACTAATAATAACTTCGACAAAATTTCTGTTGTTACCTTGGAGATTCAGTTATTGATTTTTGCAATAATATTGTTTAAAAGGTGTGCTCCAAAAATTACAAAACCCAGGCAGAGACCCCTCTTTCCTGATTATAGATTCCTTAAACTTGCTGAACCAACTGATTAGGAATGGTAAGTCAGTATATCTGATATGGGTGAGAGGCCATTACGGGCTGGTCGGCAATGAGAAGGCTGACGCTGCGGCGAAAGCAGCCACTCGATTGCGGGAGCCTACCATTAACTCACTATCTCCCTCAGACATAAAAAGCTATTACAAGAGAATAAGTTATAAAAAATGGGAAGAAAGTTACTCCATATCAAAAAATCTGAAGGGTAAATTCTATTCATCCATTCAACCTTCCATTCCGGTCAAACCGTGGTTCCATCAATACACAGAAGGTAGAGGATTTTACAGCACCATCTGCAGGCTAAGATTTAATCATAATTATTCACCACACCATTTGGCGCGTATCGGAATTCACATAAACTCTACATGTCCTTGTGATTCCGAGTCAATAGCTGTTGCCAATCATATAATCTTAGCCTGTGACAAATATACCAACGGCAGGGATCAGCTGTGGAAGGCAGTATTGAAGACAGACTGCCCTCTACCTGCCGATTTACACACTATACTGACGCACCAGACAGACAACATCTACCGAGAACTATACAACTACATCCGAACAAACAAAATAACAATATAAAAGAAATAAATTATATCCCCTCGTAACATCTTTCAAGCTGTACGTTTCAACACAAATCCGACTGTTCAACTTTAAATTAATCGCAAGTACACGTTACCAATGGCTAATTTGCGATGTACAATAAGGCCAAAAAAAAAAAAAAAAAAAAAATTCATACAAGAAACGCAAAAAATATAATTTTAAAAAAGTACACTTTTAGTTGTTTAAAAAAAGTGATCTTAATTTCGTCCCCTCGGCCACAAGTAAAAATAAAATATTGGGTAATAAAGAATGTTGTGTTTTTTTATAATACTATATATTGATACACAAATTTCAAATAAGATGAAACGTCAAAACTCAGAACAAATTTCACTGAAAAAACTGTCATGTCTTTTGTTTCGAGAAATAGCCGTACTCATTTTCAACCCGCTTTTTGATTTGTTGCAGAAAAAAGGTGTGGCAAATTGTTCTTCTTAGCTAACTGAAACGCCGCCATACGAGGCAATTCTCCGTCAACAGTTAACCCGTAGAAGTTTTTTCGATGACTTTGGGCAGAACTGTTGGTCGGCCAATATTTCTATTAACCATATCCTCTGGTTCTAATGAGGATTGGACATAACCCTTCAGCGTTGCTCTTGGAACTTGGAATGTCTTTGCTGCCGTTTTGTATCCCATTTCTTTTTTTCTCACCCGCCTTCACTGCTTCTACCATTGCCTTAGGATTCCATTGCTTACGTTTTGCCATCTAAATCGAAAGCAAATAATCAACTGTTTCCTATAACTTTTTCAAAAATGAAATAAAATAATGTTCAAAATTTCGTTCCGAGACGAAATTTAGACTACTTAAGAGGACGGAATTAGGTAAAATTACATTTTTAAAGATGGCTGCCACTATAGAAACAACACATGAATGAACTGGCGTTTCGTTGAAGAATTTCAAAATAAAGAAAAATTACATTTTTAAAGATGGCTGCCACTATAGAAACAACACATGAATGAACTGGCGTTTCGTTGAAGAATTTCAAAATAAAGACAATGTGTGACATGCCATTAGCAACATCAATATTTTAACGAATCTTTAAAAGACTGGAAAACGTTTTGAAACGCTACCAAATAAAACAACTAATTATGACTAAAAATATAACACTTCAGAACTCGGCTGGACATGAACCGTACCTCGAGTTTACGTTTCCAAACGATTACTGCTGCTTCAATGTAGCTTTCTTAAAATTGCCATTAGTGTGCAATACTTGGCGATTGTTTTAAATAGGGGGACACGAAATTAGGCGCAGGGACGAAATTGGGGCAGTTTACCCTATCTAGCAATAATACTTGATTTGGCAGATTCTCTCTAAAATTTGTATAATAATAAAACCATTTATTAGTGATGGCAGAATATAGGACTCGCACCAGATTGTTTGATATTCTGGTGAATTTTGACTATGTTAAAACTTCACCAGAATATACCTAACCGGATACTCCATCTAAAAGATAAATTTTGTATTTTTTCTACAGCAGCATTAAATAAAATTTTTATTTTCAAACTAATCATTAGGTAAATTCATTAAATTAAAGTCTTCATTAGCAATAACCTGTTCTCAGGTAGATGAAAACGCCCTGATCATAATTTTGAAACAAAAAGGCCGGTGTGAAACATTCACACGACTTACTTTTACTGAACTTTACGTACTTAAATTTTTTTTTAATTTTAAAATCGATACTAAAGAGTAGTTCAATTCAATATCATGTACAGTTTCTCTTTAATTTTAGGAAAATTCTGTAATAATTTCAAAAAACTTTTCAGTTAAATCTCATTTCTGGTCAACTATGTTAATTTACTTCAAATTTGAAATTTCAGTTAATAAATAATCAATCTTTACTAATACATGAGCCGCTCATGAACTCCATAAAACCAAAAAATGGCGAAATGCGATGAAATAATGTACACTGTTTTCTAAAATTCCTGTTTATAATTTAAATTCCAATTTACCGACAACATTCAGCGCCTGAAACCTGAATTTGAGTTGAATTATTGCAACGATCTACATTAAAGCATTGGAGTTAATCAAAATGGCTTCTGAAATAAATTATTTATTATTTAATGGCCAAACACTTTTTTTTATAAATAAAAAAAAACTATGCCTGAACCAAGTGTTTTGACACTTTAATTATTTCAAAAAGTGCCGTTAATAGATTTGTGCAGTGAATGGCTCATATAATAGTGATTTGTCTTTAAATTACTCTAAAATGGAAAAGCTAAACCGCCTACGCCCAAAAGTGCCCCTTAATTACCCTTAATATTTTCGGATAAATTTTTCAGGTTAAAAGTTGTACATACGCAATATTTATGCGTAGTTATGCAAAGTTGAAAAATGTTATAATAATAATAATGTTATAAACCTAAATTGCATCTACTTTAACAGATGTTATTAGCCACGATATTGGCACTTGAATGTTGAGCAGGAAAAATAGGCGATTACTTGATTTTACTGAAACTGTGTATTATTTACTTTACATAAATTGCTGCAGTCACATTAAGTGTTCCAACAGAAAATGGAAAATTTTCAAACAAGCGTAATGTTTTTGTAATACATCATAGGGTGGAAAGTCTAGTCCTTGATAATCTTCAAGGCGTCTGCGGGTATTCCAGCCTAAATATACAAAACAGTACTGGCATCCAATTCTGCCACAAAAACTGCAGCTTACTGCCCCCAATCGTATTGTCTACATACATCGAACAATCATTCTCTCCAAAGGGAGCCATAATACATGTTTTAGAACGAAACAGATTTGTCTTTTATTTAGACGTACCTCTTCATTCTCCAATCTAGGACACTCACCAACAATCGCATTCCTCTTGGACAACTTAATCTCCAGAAAATGCAGTATTCCTGTACTATTTCTCACTACAGGATACTATTCTTTATGCTGCATAAGTTATTTGAAGTAACATTACAATTTCTTAGAATCGATCACACTTTATTAATTTCTTTTGCGATTATAAATTAATAAATAATAATTAAATTAAATGGTTTCAAGAAAACTATTATAAAAAAAAAAAGCGGTTAACATAATTTAACATAAAAATTAACCGTTAGAACAGAATTACATCACAATCAGTTCCACCATCGATATAGAGCGATTAACTCATTATCTTCTCACTTACATCTGCATATTATACTTGCAAATCCATAAATATGCAATAGAATATTATATTCATTTAAGAAATAAACTTCAAGTAATTAAGAAATCAGTGCACACCCTCGGGGTTTCCCAAAGCAAATGAATAAGTACTTCTTTTTTTCATGCCAAGAAATAATATCTTGTACTGATTTGTAAAAGAGATGTAAATGTCTGAACAAATTTAATTTCCACTTGAATACTATGTCTGTTAACATGTACTATACATTTAGAATGAAAAAATAATAATTATAATTACATAAAAACCATGTGCGAAACTTTGTTAATTCAAAACAAAGGTTTATTTCTTAATTGGTGACGTTTAGCTATTAATTGGTGACGTTTAGCTATTAATTGGTAACATTTAGCTATTAATTGAATGCCAACAGTTTTTATTTGTTTGTGCATCAGATTGATTGACGTTTTCTAGTCGAAATTCTCAATCATTTCCATAAATAAAATGATAATACCAAATATTTGTCCTCACAAGCAAGTTTTTTCGTTCCCAAAATTTCTAATTTCTTGGTTAAGCATCCCAAAGATCGCACCAAAGATAATCCCTTCAGTCTGCTTATTATAAACCCAAAAAAAAAAGGTTGCTTCAATAAGTTTGGGCCCTAAATTGTACCTATAGACAAAAACGTCTTGTTACAAAAAGAATGAATAAAAATATTTCTTTTCTAAGCTTTATAACTATTAATCTACTGGTTACTTAGCGACAGAGATCCTATAAAAGCGCAACAAAGGATAATTGATGTACACTAATGTCCTCCAAATTGTCTGAGCGTTAAGAGTTACCCTCTCACCACATCCAGCTTCCTCATTCTTGTAAGCCTTTAAAAACCAATTACAAATCATAAACTACCCAACATATATTTAAAACGGTTATTGCTTAAAAAAAAAAAAAAAAAAAATTTTAAGATTAGCAGGAGGTAAGAAGATGTTTTGCTATATATGGATAAACGCCACCAGAATCCTAGCTGGCAGCGCCTCTGGTGTCAAAAGGTCAGACCCGCTCCAATGGGCACCAGATATTTCTTCCTTTTTTAAAAAAAAATAAATTAAAAAACATATTCCCTGGATTAAAACTGTCCATAAATTTTATTTGATAAGATTATCAGTTATCAATTATTAGCCAATCTTTTCTCTTCCTTTCTTAATAATAATTGTTAACCCTAAATATGGATTTATTTAATACCTATAAATAGTTGAAATAGAATGTGTACTTATTAAATAAAGAAAGAGTTCATTTTTCGTAATGGTCACTTCGCAACATTAACCTTAATGTTTAGATATAACTTGTAAGATTCCTTACTTTTTATGGATTTACTCTGAGTAGGCATGCAATTATAATAATACACACATGCCTTTATCAATTTGAAGCGTTCACTCTAATTACCTTTTATAGGGTAATAAAAATATTAAAGTAAGTATTGGCATAACCATTCGCTTTTTGGCTTAAATTATCATATTTCTGATCATGCCATTTCTAATCGTTTTTTATTGCTTCAAATAAAAATAACAATTTTGGGCTAAGAGAAAGATTGGCTTAATTTTTTTTTTTAAGTAAACCGCGTCGACATGGCTGTCATTTACTGCCTTCGGAGTGACGGCCGTGCTATCTCTTTAATTCCTGCGAACGAGGTAAATTACTGAAATTGAGTTCTTCACTGTAATTATCTGTTTTAAGATCCGAAGAGTATTTTCAATAAAATCTACTGCGGATGCTGCCATCTCTTTCACTTAATATATTTCGATATTCTAATTTATTCATTTTTCTTAACTATGAATTTTTAAAAAAACATATCTACTTTTTAGCAACTAATTACAATTAGATGACTTCTTAACGTAATCAAAACTTTAACCTTTTGGCCAGAAATGCAATCAAACTCTAAATTTTTCGGTTATTAAGAGATTCTGATCGCAAGAAAAATGTTTAGTTCTTTGGTGAGTTAAAATCGTAAAATATAACGTTTCAGTTTCGTGCGATTTTGGAAAGAGTTTTCTGGTGGTAGGAAAGAAAGAAGATTGATCTTAACTACCTCCATAAAACCGTTCCTAAAGGAGAAGTGATTACTAAAGGTGACCGAAACGTCGAACATTTAAGAACTTTAAACCACAGCCATTGTTTTTAAATTCGACAGCTTACCCAGTACAGCCGAATAATTTAATCGTCGCTCTCTTCCTGAACAATTCGCTGACGATCCTCCAGGACGTCTTAAGTGCCAATGGCCTCATGATTAATTCGAATGAATAAATGGGAATAAAGCTATCAAATCTCTCAACACAGCCTTACCACTGGGTAATTTCTTCCCTCATTATTTATGGATATTGTTTAAAACAGGATAATTTGTTTATTTTGTCTTCAGTGGCAAGCATTCAATCTGAAATTAAAAAAAAAGTATCTATTTTGTAGTTTTATTGATTTTAGAAAAGCCTTCGATTCAGTAGATCATAACAATCTATGGGCTAAATTGGATTCTCTTGGAGTGAGTGGTAAATTTATTAGATTATTTAGTAAATTATACAAAAATGCCTTATTTAAATTATCAGTGAATAATATTTTATCGAACTGGGAGATTGATATAACTAAGGGTGTTATACAAGGTGAATCCTTGTCACCTTTATTGTTTATTCTCTTTTTTGCGGATTTTGAGGATTTTCTTAGAGAAAAAGGTGTCTCAGGAATTTCGATCACGAGGTCTGTTGATATTTTAACTCTAATGTTTGCTGATGACTTGGTGTTATTCGCTGATTCATGGTCTGATGCTCAAAAAAAATTGCAAATCGTTTCTGAATATTGCCACATAAATTCTTTACAAGTGAATGCTGATAAATCTAAAGTAATGGTTTTTCGGAGAAGTTTTAAAGTCAAAAAACTGAAACCTCTTTCACTTAATCAAATGAATTTGGAATATGTAAATCAATATCATTATCTAGGTGTACCCTTCAATTCAGTATGTAAGTTTTCTTCTGCAACAAAGTATTTTATACTCATTGTTAGAAGATGTTATCTTTTAAACAGTAAGTATATTTTTTTTTTTTTATTTTTTATTTTTTTTTGCGCATCAACAGCTGAGGTCATTAGCGCCCGGAGCTTTTTCCAGTGCACTGCCGGCCTCCGGACAGTGTTCTCTCGTTACAGACAACACTGTCCATCACCGGACAGTGAGCTGTAAGAAGCTCCTAGGAAGAGAAAATCTAAGGGTCAGCTGCTGGATTCGAACCCGGGACCTCCGCGTGGGAGTAAGTATATTATTATTATTATTATTCAAAACAGCTGCCATTATCAATGGCAAAATTTGGCCGTTTTAATAATCAAATCAATTTAAAAAAAATACATACGAGGGTCGTTTGAAAAGTCCGTGCAAAGTCAGAGAGATAGCACTACTGGTGCGTATCGAGGTTATGTTTAGTTAGTAGCATCTCTTGGAAGAACACACACCAAGTTTCAGCCAGATCGGTCTATTTCTTTGTGTTTGGCATTCGTTTGAATCGAGGAAGTCTAGTGATTTTCAAAAAATGGACGAAAAAGAATTTCGTGTATTGATTAAACACTACTTTATGAAAGGCAAAACGCCTCAGGAGACTAAAGAGAAGCTTGATAAACATTATGGTGACTGTGCACCTTCGATTAGAACAGTTTATAAGTGGTTTCAAAATTTTCGGAGTGGCCATATGGGCACAAGTGACGCTGAACGTTCTGGACGCCCTGTTGAGGTACTACTCCAGAAATCATTGATAAAATCCATGATATGGTGATGGATGACAGAAGAGTGAAGGTGCATGAGATTGCTAGTGCTGTGGGCATCTCGAATGAACGGGTACATAATATTTTGCATCAACATTTGGAAATGACAAAGCTATCCGCAAGATGGGTGCCGCGATTGCTCACGCTTGACCAAAAACGAAATCGTGTGAAGCGTTGCAAGGACGGTTTGCAGCTGTTCCAGAAGAATCCGCAGGACTTTAAGCGTCGTTTCGTCACTGTGCATGAAACATGGATACATCACTACACTCCTGAGACCAAAGAACAATCTAAACAATGGGTTACCAAGGGGGAATCTGCGCCAAAAAAGGCGAAGACCGTTCCTTCGGCCGGAAAGATTATGGCGACTGTCTTTTGGGATTCGCAAGGAATAATCCTCATCGACTATCTGGAAAAGGGTAAAACTATTACAGGCGCATATTATTCATCGTTATTGGACCGTTTGAAAACCGAGCTGCTAGAAAAACGCCCACGATTGGCCCACAAAAAAGTCCTTTTCCATCACGACAACGCACCAGCTCACACCTCAGCAGTTGTGGTCGCAAAATTAATGGAAATAGGGTTCCAACTCGTTTCACATATCCCCTATTCTCCAGACTTGGCTCCCTCGGACTACTATTTGTTCCCCAATATGAAGAAATGGCTGGCGGGAAAAAGATTTTATTCAAACGAGGAGGTGATTGCAGAAACGAATGGCTATTTTTCAGACTTGGACAAATCCTATTATTCGGAAGGGATCAACAAACTAGAGCAGCGTTGGACGAAGTGTATAAGCCTAAAAGGAGACTATGTTGAAAAATAAAAAAGGTTTACCCCAAAAAATTAAGTAGTTTTTATTTTTGCACGCACTTTTCAAACGACCCTCGTATATTGTGCGAAGCTATGGCGGATGTGTTTTCTTCATGCAAAAAAAGGCATCACTTTCCGCACTAGTGATACAAAATATACTAATCTAATTCTTCCTAGATTACCAGCCAAACAAATAGAAGCACCAAAGAAATCATTTCATCCATTTTTCTTTGAGTAATGCGCTGAAAATTACACAAAGATCTTTTTTTTTGTAACTTTGAACTAGCTGGACCTTGAGTCGATCATTTCTTATGCAAGCACTTACTGGTGTTGTACACTTGTCTAGTAGACTACTATTAAATAAGCTCTCATCAAAACGCTCTTTAATAGGAACATTAAAAGCTACATTGGATCAATTAGTTACCTTTAATGAAGTCAACGCATAAAAAAGGTATTACTATCGATTATAATTGCATTTTATGATTCTTCTATTAAAGAAATAATAATAATAATTTCAGTAATAACTACTAATATCAAAATCTTTGTCCTAGACAATTCTCTAGCGGGTAATTTTCTTTTTTCATCTGTTTTGTCCTTTTGTTCGTTGGTTCTATCTGTGGAGGAGACAAAGGTTTCTTAGTTATCGTCTTACTTATTTGACTTTTGTGTTATTTTAAAAGGATTGCTGTTGTAGGCTTACTTTTTTGAAAACCATAGTATTCACTTCGAGCTCTCTATGATTGCACATTTAATGAGCATAAATATGCTTCCAACTGCATTCATTATTCTTGCAATAGAAACCATTAGATTCTACTTCAGACAGTTAAACAATAAAAAGAAGTTATAATTGTGCAGTATATGGACACCTGTTGAGAATAATAACTTTCTCATTTCTCAGTTTCTGTCCAATTTAGGCTGTTCACTTGCCTCTTACAGCTGTAATTAATTCTTATACAAGTAAGAGCTTGAAAACATCAGCCGAAAGTGAGATACTGCCTAGATGAGAGGCGCCACCGTAGCCGAACGGTTAGAGGCGAGACCTGTAAAGCTAATATGTATTGTGGGTACTGGGTTGATTCCCCGGTCTTAGACCTTGGATTTTATTTAATGTTTAATACAAGAAATTTACAGTAAAGTATGTTTGCTAGTCGCCTCTGTCCATGACACTTAATTGGGTAGTTGGACGTAAAGCCCACCTAAAAATAGGAGATTACTTTACTTTACTGCCTAGATGAGGATTCTGATTACAATTGGTACATATTTTCTGGGTGCTCAAAACAAAAAAACGAGGACGATTTCTTGTCTAGATCAAGGGGTTTCTCATAGTTGGAAATTTGGTTAGGTCATATGGTACGGATAGCCAATTCTCACTGTATCCATCTAGAATCTAGACATTTACAACACGGCAAAACGCCGCAGTTGTGTAGCCAACAATGCTTGGAAAACAAATAGCAATGGCGGGTGAAAACCTAGGCCAGAAGCAAACGACGAAGAGTTTCTGTAGCCAATCGCTTAAGTTTACTACTAACAACAAGGCTAGAAGGCCAATCAGACCATAGGTATCTCTCCAGACTCTTTAAGAATTGCTCTAAGTAGAGTGTGCCACAAGAACCACCTGAGTCGCAGTGCCATTGGTTTACAGAACAAACTTGTATCTAGATCTAATCTAAACTTAGATTCAATTTGTAAACTTAGAGGATTATGTAACATACGTTATGCAGACAAAAGATGGATATTTCTACACAGATGTAGGAGAATTTAATCTCGTTTTACAGCTGGAATTTCCTAAATAATACATTATTATTTTATTTTATTTATTTATTTATTTGCACTGAAGAATAATCTTCATGGCAAAGGAGTTGGAACATTGGCAATAATAACGTACAATGTATCATAAAATACAGATTACAAAAAGTAAATTTAGCAAAGACAATAGTGAAAAACTGAGTTAACAATCAGAAAAATTCATAATACTAGTTTTACAATATATAAACAGGAAATGATTTTTTTTTATTTATTTTTTAATTTAATGGCATTAAGAAAAAATAGAAATATGTCTTTGATTTGGCTTGAAGAATTAGTGGCTAACAGGTTTGTTAAATTATCAAGTGCAGAAACATCATGTGATTTTAAATACTTATTGATAAATTTAAATCTGTGGGTCCTCAACTCGGGGCATATAAATAAAAAGTGATACAAATCGTTTTGACCAAAGTTACAGAAGTCATTTGGAAAAACTGTAATCTCACATCACGAACTAAAATTCTAGGATGTTTTTTAGAGATCATGCGCAACTGCGCTAAAATCCTTATCTTTTCAATACCCTCTATCTGAAGATAAGACATATCATTAGAGCCAAGAGGACTGACAAATCTATAGTGATCATTAAATCTGGAATTTATAACAAATTCAACGTCTTTGCTCAACAGGTGATTTTTAAATGCGATTAACATATCACTTTTACAGGCTGAAATCTCACTAATGTTCTGGTTAATACATTATTATTTACATTTTCTAAATCGCATTATTGGAATATTATTGTTCTGATCTAATTTTCTACCTCTACGACCTCCCCTAAGTGAGCATATGTTTACAATATTTGGGTTCTTGAGCACTTTTACTAAATATGATCGGCAAATAACGTCTATCTTATTAATGGAACTTTTAAGATTTCAATTGTTTCCTCTTTGTCAAAGGATGTTAGCTATTTTATTTTTTTGTGCCCAAGATAAATAGTATAGTTTTTACATGTGGGTGTAAGGCCATCTTTTATTGAGTGAAAAATGTGCGCACGCGCGGCATATGTATATATCCTGCGAGTAAACAGGATAAATGGGCACATTTCCTGGAGGCCGTAATTGTTAGAATTGGAACTTTAGCCTGCAGCAATGGTATTACTCTCTTCTAGTTGAACCCCTCTTTCGGATTGTTCTTGATGACGGACTCTCTCCCTAGGTTAAGTGCGGCCTTTACTAGGCATCATTTTTTATGGGCTCCGAATTGTACTTCGTGACTGCAATTACAACTAAACTACTTCTTGCAAAGTGAACCTGCCTATTTTATATCTACTTCAATGTTGGTATAAGCGTGTATTCAGGTGTTTGAACTGGTCCGTTTAGCGGTGATACGTTATTATTATTTACCATACATTCATGGCTAATGATGTTTACAATATCCTGATAGTATGCTACAAACTATAAATAGTCGGCACTATTTCTTGCTTAAAGATTATAAACTATTGTCCCAAATGGCCAGCATCAATGTCATTATGATAGAAAAAGAATTATTAGGCTAATAATAGATTTCGTATTTAATATTCTAAATGAAGAAAATTTAGGGTATCATGTTCTGGATCTTCGGGAAATCATGTAAGCAACATAAAATCTTTTTTTCGAAGCATTTGGCATCGATTTTCTTGCTCTTGGATTCCCGATCTTGGCAACATCATCTCCGTATTTGGGAAATCTTCAGAATTAGGGACTTTTCAACAATTCGGTTCATTATCTCCTCAACACTTTACCATTCCATGGTTCTTTTGCTCTTT
This sequence comes from Rhodnius prolixus, assembly GCF_049639745.1. Lineage (NCBI taxonomy): Eukaryota > Metazoa > Arthropoda > Insecta > Hemiptera > Reduviidae > Rhodnius > Rhodnius prolixus. The sequence continues at coordinate 14,295,058 of NW_027411604.1, read as the reverse complement.
CTTGTTAAAATAGACAAACTTGAAGTACTTTAGGCTTCATTTATTACTTAACAGGATGCAGTAAATCTTATATGGCAGATTTAAGACTTCTTGTGACGATCCCACTTAGTATGTTAGCTAGCTTCTTCAACTCCTTAATGTATTTTATCTCTATTCAGTTTTCAATATGTACAGTGCTTTCTTTTATCACTGATCCTTAAATGCTTTGGAAAATCGTCCTGAATCAGCGTGGATCTGTTCAACACATAAGACGGAGAATTTCCTTTTTGGTCGACATACTAAATAGATGTATTTCTTCTTTCCAGAGCTGACTATCATCTGGGTTGGCTGTGAGATTTTTTTAAGGCGTCGCTTAAAGAAATCTGTAACTTATAGCAAGCGAGTTCCACTGGAGGCCACAGATCATTCGCAAAAAGTAGCCCACTTTCTCCATGTTCGAGCGATCGCATTTAATAGTTCGTAAAAACAATATGTAGCTAAGTAACTACATTTGGAGTATATCTTGACGTTGCTGTTTGAAAGATGAAACAGAGTCTCTAAAAACCAGGCAAGTAACATACAACTGTGTGGCAGCGCCCTAGAAAGGTTTGAATCCATTTGAAAAGTCGTGCACCAGTTTTTGGAGTAAAAGCTTTAAACAAAGTCGATCATAAGCTGCCTTAAAATCCATGGATATCGCAGTAGACATTATATCTTCGTGTACAGTAACCACCCTGCATGGATTTGGACATAAATATGACCCTTGGTTGATGTTACTGAACAAAAAATAATAATAATAATGAAAAACCAGACTCTTAGGAAAACATTTTTAGCGTTAATTGGATTTAGCAACGATTCAAGGCGTTCAGAATAATTGCATAATAAAGTTAGTATTCTTTTTAAGTTAATCTGTATTCCACAAATTCATATAATTGCGATAAAGTACGACTTTTTAATGCGCCAAACTTCAAAATGTTCATTGGAGTTAACCAGAGTTCAAGACCTCTAAAGAATATCGTTTTTTTGTAGATATATGTACATAATTACTTCAGAATTACTTAATTATTAGCTTAAAAAATAATAACTTCTTAATCGTGACCATATTTTTTATTTTAAAAAACATAATCTTTTGTTAAAATATTTGCCATTTTGTAAGTTGTAACTTTAAAGGATAGAAATTATTATTTATAAGTGTTAAAAACATCTTTAAGACTTGGCAACTGTTGTTTTAGTAAAGGTCACACTCTTAAACGATAATAGACGATTTTTGAGCAACAAAATGTTAGAACATAATTTTAATTTTTAAACAGTATTATTTATTTCAAATCATAAAACTTTGAAAAACAGATGGAACATTATATTTAATTTATGACAGTTATTAAAACTAGATTGTCGTAAATATAGTAAATAAAGTTCATATTTATGGTTAAAAAAAAAAAATTTAAAAAAAATGTGCATGATATGGAAATTACTAAGTATGACTTTTGGCATCTTCCTTTACCTTGATATTTTAATAATTTACAAGAAACAATGGCTATACTCACTTCTAATGACGACAGTGTTTCTGAGCATTTAGATCGCGAATTGGGTCAAAGAAAATATAAAAATAATAATAATTACTTTTTGATGGAAATCTTCATATATGAGTTATTACAACAAAATTTTAGTTCGTACCAATCAGTGTTTTACATATATCTGTTAAAATAGAGGATATTAATGCGATTTAGTGGCAAAAGAACCTATTACTTTTCTTTTATTTATCGTCTATCTCACCTATGAAGTCCTTAAATTAATTTGATTTTAACAGACAATTCTATTCATTTCTATTGCCAGTCTTTTTTTTAGTCTTGATAGTCTTTTTTTTAGTCTTGATAGTCTTTTTTTTAGTCTTGATAGTCTTTTTTTAGTCTTGCTAGTCTTTTTTTTAGTCTTGCTAGTCTTTTTTTTAGTCTTGCTAGTCTTTTTTTTTTAGTCTTGATAGTCTTTTTTTAGTCTTGCTAGTCTTTTTTTAGTCTTGCTAGTCTTTTTTTTAGTCTTGCTAGTCTTTTTTTTAGTCTTGCTAGTCTTTTTTTTAGTCTTGATAGTCTTTTTTTAGTCTTGCTAGTCTTTTTTTTAGTCTTGCTAGTCTTTTTTTTAGTCTTGATAGTTTTTTTTTTTAGTCTTGCTAATCTTTTTTTTTAGTCTTGCTAGTCTTTTTTTTTAGTCTTGCTAGTCTTTTTTTTTAGTCTTTCTAGTCTTTTTTCTATTGCTAGTCATTTTTTTAGGACTGAAACGATGTTTTATTCAAAAAGAAAGCATTATTTATCGATTAAAAACAGGACTTACATTTTTTTAACTAAAAATAAATACTTTAACTTAACTTTCAACTTATAAGTTCCATTAAAAATTGAATCAAGTTTATCCGAAAAAATACAGTATCTTGCTGATATAATGCTTTCTTCACTTTGTTTGGCAAAGCCTGCCATGGACTATTACATGCACCATGCACTTACTAGTGTAAGTAAAAGTATAGTGTGGTAAGTTCTTAGTTACAAATTTTAGATCAGTAATGGCAAATCTTTTGAGCTCAGCGCGTCAACAAATTTTGAACTAACTTAACTCTGGTGCTATGTCACATACAGAAATACTCATAATTTTGTTGATATTTGCAACCACAGTAGAAGAAAAAAAAAGATTTATTAAATGACCCCATTTTATGATCATCGATCTAAGGAATGTTTTCCCAGATCCTTATTCTCAATAACTAATAAATGAATATTTAAAATTATATTATAATTTTTTGCCTCTGTCGATGCGTTACACCCCAAATGAGTTCGTGTGTCATCTCTGACACTCGTGTCATAAGTTCGCCATCACGGTTGTTGATGAACAGAACTTTATATTGATTGATTCCAGCCAAGCAGGAGAATCAAAACAATCACGAATTCCGAAGTCAATACCAAATAATAATATCAAGCGGTTAACAAATTACTCGAACGGTTTTGTTTATTGTTCTTTGATAAACCGCCTATTCTTAGTTGGTGTATTTTTAAATGTTTTATCTACTTCAAACCGAAAGAAATTAGAGAAATAGAGACTATCTGTAGAAAAAGTATGGCTGATTTTAAATCAGTTCGCCATAATAGAACGCTGCACGAAAATATTTTGTTCACCTATTTTAACATGATATATTCCTCATGTTGGTAAATAGATAGCAGTAATGGGCGGCCACAAAACATTGCACAAATATGATGCACTATCAGCGTGGTTTAAAATAAAGAAATTCCAAATCACGAAACACTAAATCTAACCGGAAACGCTCAATAAACTGCTCCTGATTTATTTTACTTTATTTTGTTTTTTCTTTTTCTAGTTCACCTAATGTTGTTTAAGTTATTTCATTAAAGGAAACCAAAACTGCTAAGGTTATGGAGGAATGAGAGAGATCTTAAGTTCGTGCCCGCCCTTCGGCGTTTTTAGTTTTTATTTCTTCAAATAACGTGATGTCCGAGTATACACGTTAAAATATATGGTAATAAATGGTTATTAATTTGATAATTTTAAAATTGTTATCGCTGGCGGCCTCACGTCTAATCGCTAAATACCTGTCCTGCACCATTTCCTCTACTTCTACCTCCGAGAATTCAAATCAAAGTAAATATTATTGAATGATGCTAAACGTATTGTTGCATTCACTAAAAGAGCCCCCATCAATTTACCCAATTTAAGGAAAGAAATTCTAATGGCACAGCTCTAGAAATTGTAACTATCGAATACAGAAAGAGCTGTATACTAGTGAATTTAGGAACTATTTCCACTTTTTCTATTAGTTATTACTCCGTATTCTTCGAAATAGATCGATCCTAATTGTACAACCTAGCCTTGACCTTATTGTTTAGTATCAAACACAGAAGCAGCAGAATTCTAGAGAAATTAGAAGACTATTTCCACTTTTTCCATTTGTTTTTACTTCTTGATGTCCAAAATAGATCGACCCAACATGTACAATCTAGCGTTGGCCTTGTTATTAACTATCGAATTGAAAAACAGCTGAATCTTTGTGAGTTTAAGCGGCAACTTCCACTTTTTCCATTAGTTTTTGCTTCTTGTTTATCAAAATAGATCGATCCCAAATGTACAACCTAGCATTGCCCTTAATATTAACCATCGAATACAAAAACAACCGAATTTCCGTGAATTTAAGAGACAACTTCCACTTTTTCCATTAGTTTTTACTTTTTGTTTTTCAAAACAGATCGACCCCAAATGTACAACCTAGCATTGACTTTATTGTTTAGCATCAAATACAGAAGCAGCAGAATTCTAGAGAAATTAGGAGACTATTTCCACTTTTTCCATTTGTTTTTGCTTCTTGATGTCCAAAATAGATCGACCCAACATGTACAATCTAGCGTTGGCCTTATTATTAACTATCGAATTCAAAAACTGCCGAATTTCCGTGAATTTAAGAGACGACTTCCACTTTTTCCATTCGGTTTTACTTCTTGTTTATCTAAATAGAAAGACCCCAAATGTACAACCTAGCGTTGGCCTTATTGTTTAGTATCAAATACAGAAGCAGCAGAATTCTAGAGAAATTAGAAGACTATTTCCACTTTTTCCTATCAATTTTGCTTCTTGTTTTTTAAAATAGATCTACACAACGTGTACAATCTAGCATTGGCCTTATTATACCTACATACGGTATAAATTTGGTTAAAGATTGTAAAACAGATTTCCTCAAATTACCTTGTTCTCGGCTCTTGAGAGCAATTTTTATGCCAAAATCTGATGTCCTCTCCACATCATCCTTCCACAGCAGCTATCCTCGTGCTCACTTCGTTTCATCTTCAGCAGACGTTTAGGTAGCCAACGATTCAGTATTCTCTACACCCCCAGTCCATTGCTTCTTCTTCACCTCTTCTTCCTTATCTAGAGCAGTGATTCCTTACAGTGATACCTTCTAAACCGGTACGTTCAACAACTTTCTAGATAACCACGTATCTCATCTAAAATTTATTATTACAAATTACTAAATTAATTGAAAGAACTTTAAATTTCGCCTCTGATACCTATTCATATTATTTGACCTTTTAAATAGTTAAACAATGTTTGTATCATCAGTACATAATGTATACTACTATGTATAATTCCAAAAATGTTATTTTATAAATTCTTTCTCTACGTTATACGTCGTATATATACATATATATAAAGAAGGAACGCCAATGCCTTTATGCCTTTCAAATACTACTATTTATTCTAAGTCACGATCAATGTGGCCGATAATGTAAGGTAGTGATGGCAGAAATTACTTTCTATTTTCACCTGTACTAAGCGGAGATTGATTAAAATAGTGAATGCTCTTAGTGCAACATTATTACCTTACTCTTATTTCCGGTACTTGGGAGCTCTCAGTAGACTGACGCTAAATGCTCTTCATCGTACCATGTGTTTATTGAAAATAGTAAACTCTGTTATAAGATATTAACAATGCAATATTTAAAGTTACTTGAATTTTTAAATATGAGGCAGCTTTTTTGAAAGTCTTTTCTTATGAGTGACGCCAATCTGACTTCCGTATCTCTCATGAGCTAATCAGCCGGTGTTTAGCTTTCTGAATTTCGTGATTTAATAGAAGAATGTGCATGCAGATCTGTTGCTGATGATTGTCCAACAAAGGACTATCTATTCACCGGAGACGGTGAAACACAAAAAACACTTTACCGAGATGTCCATTTTCTGAATGAATCTCTGGCCAGAGAGACGTGCCTACGCACTTACTATGACGACGTACCTCTTCAGAAGAACTTAGCTAACTTAGACTGATGGCGACAGGAGGTCCTCGATGGCCAGAGGATGAATGTGTACAGCCAACGCTTGAAGAGGCCAAACCACTAAGTTACACCCTTCAGAGTTAGGGAAGTCATACCCTAAAGCAAGTGCATAAAGCAAGTAGGGGTTGCACCGGGGATAAATTTATATTGCACTTCTCCTCTCGTTCAACTCATAACCATGGATATTACGATTTGTGATCTAATTTATCATTGCTTGAAGGTCAGAGGTTCAGTATCCTGGGATATTTGCAAGTAGCCCTACTTGTATTTATTTAAAAGAATAAGTTTTCTGCTCCTAAGTGCCAAACAAACTCTGGCAAATCTCCGTGACAACAGGAATGAAATCACAGTGGTTAAAAAAGATACCCGTTAAAGATGAATTATTTAAAAAAAATAAAAACCACCACCTACATCTCCATTTTTGTTTTAATTATCTTTTTTGAAAAGTGTTCGTAAGTCCGGCAATATAAATCTTTTCTTTAAAAAGTATCTTTTTTAACCACATATGAAAAGTGCCATCCTGAATTTATTTATAGTTGATACTAGAAATAGAAATGATTCTGCTTTGATATTACCGGCATCCGCTTAGTCCCTGATGCCATACACGAGCATACCATATTGAAAATATGCCCGTAAAATAGGAATCACTTCAAATAAATATATAAAGTTACATTCTCAAGCAGTAAATTTACTTCTAAACTGGTGTCAGTGAAATAGAGAAAAAAATATTTTTATCTCTGTCGGAAGTACGACTGGATAATTTAAATCTGTCTTAACTTAGATAAATTTTAAATACATAAGATGTATTTCGAATATTACTTTTTTTATAAAATTAAGTATGAAGCGGTCAGTTGGATTATTGGCTAGCAAATTATACAGCTATTTATTAATGAAGTAGGTATACACAAACTGCTGTCGCCGGACATAAACTATGAAAATATCATACTTTATACGGTTAGAATGGTCTTCAACAAATGGCAAATAAGTTAAATGAGTTTCTATGTTAAAATTACTAAGTATAAAAAGATACTTCCCTGTGAAGATGGCGCAGTTTATGAACTCTGAAGGGACTAAGATCTGTTAATTGTCACTTTATTCTTATACAAGACCTTTTTTGGAATTTCGGCAAATACGGGCACGGGTTTACGTTTTTTCATTAAAAAAAAATGAAACGTCTGGCGTGAAACACTGTTATGACTTCTTTTTACAGCAATTCACGTACTAAAGTTTTTGTTGAACATCAGGAACTGGTGTTACAAAAACCAGCCGTATGGTAGCTTTGTTCAAAGACACGAAATTAATCTCTTTTTTTTGGGCCAGTTTGCAAGTCACCGTTGCTGTGTTTGAAGGCAAATATTTGCGAAAGAAGATAGTTTTATAGTTCTGTAAAAAATGCTGGCCAAAAATGCAAATAATATCTGGAGCGAAGTGTTAAAAAGAATCACATAAGCCTGCATGCACTGAAAGCAATAGCACTGGAAGCCCTGCACGTCCGCTAACTCTCTCAGGAGATTGGGTGTACATCTATACAGCTTCCTAGATCAGAGCCAGCTTTGGTCTTGACAGTAAAGTGAAACTTCTTAGGAGCAACTTTGATGGAGTATTTGCTGCTGTATGTTGTTGTCCAAATACGCTTGCTAATTAAGAAACCGATTCAGAACTGCGTGAGCTCATATTGAGTGTGCAGATGGACCAATATGCACCAATGGACAGTCAGCCCAAAATATAAAAGACAACCAGTGGGCGGAGCGACATAACTAAACAGGGCTTAATAACTAAAGACTATACGAGGTGTGGCTATTAAATAACGAGACTGATGCTGTAAAACATTTTATTTTAAATTTGTACATATTTAGTTATTATCACCTTCAATATACACCCCTCCCCTATCCCTACAACGCTCCGTGCGAATTTACCATTGTTCGAAACAGTGCTGGAAGTCTTTTTCTGTCAGCTCCTGCGTGACGCGTGCCGCTTTTTCTTTCACAGCTTCAACGGACTGAAATATTGTTCCTTTTAATGCAGATTTGACTTTGGAGAACAGATAAAAGTCACATGTGGCCAGGTGGAGAATAAGGCGGATGGCCTAAAACTGGGATGTTGTACTTGGCTAGAAAGGTCTTGACAGACCAATGCAGTGTGATGGAGAACCCATGACTTGTTCTTTCACTAATCGGGCCGTTTTTTCCTTACTCTTTCACGGAGTTGAGCAAGCACCTCACGGTAGTAATGTTGATTAATTGTAATCGATATTTTCATCCGTTTTGGACGTGGAAGGGCGACCTGGGCGGTCCTACATCTCCGAAAGCCATCTTGGAAACGCTTGAACCACTCAAAAACTTGGGCACGTGATTAACATTCATCGCCATAAACTTCTTTTAATAAAAGATAAGTTTCAGTAGCGGTTTTACCAAGTTTCATGTGAAATTTCACGACAATTCGTTGCTCTACTACATGTTTTCGGCAAAACGACGGTTCCGGTCAGACAGATTTCTCTACAAACACGTGAGACGCTGGAATCGAAAGAGAAGGCTTTACGCTGCACAGCTGTCGGTCGTTAGGATTTGGCGCATGAATAGTTCTTCTGTAGCAGCATCATTCTTGTTATTTAATAGCCACGCCTCGTATTGAAGTTAGCGTGCCTTCAACAGCTCTTTGATAATGACTTATTAAACTATAAGTTGAAATCCCCTAAAATGCGAAAACCCAAGGAAGTAGTGGAACCATCTCCTGGCGCAACCGCTACCGGTAATCCTTCCTCGATAGGTAGCAGCAGCTGCTTAATCTGATTGGGCATGCTTACCTGTAAAGCTTATCGAGATTGAACTTTCTTTCTGTAAGAATAGGATGCCATTAAATGGAAACCATTTGATGGTTTGTTCCATCTTGTACACCATTCGGGATACTGAAGATAATTATAATTTTGCGTCTACAAAAGAATATTTTATTGAACTGCCAGAAGTTTAAAGCCTTTGATATTACGTAATAAAATACATTTAAAAATATGTTTTAATAAATAATAAAACAAATTGTGATTAGGATTAAAATTATAGTTATTATTTGCTAAGATTCGCAAACATCTGCATAATGTTTGTTCGTATGTATGTGCTGTATTGGATGGCTGTTAATTAGCTAGGGAGAAGCTGTTCGGCAGCCAATCTGGCCGTTAGGAGTTAGTAACTACTTCTTAACTTCTACATCGGTTTGCAGTGGTGTTGGATAGGATATTTGTGCACATGCGCGTTACCGCTATCCTTCCAACACGATTAGCAGATTAGCAAATTGAAAATTAATTTATCGATTGGACGTGTCAAAGTATAATTTAGTACCTATGATGATTGTACGCAGATAAAGTTGCGTTATAATGGCCGACTTAAATGTATGCACAGGATTTGATGTTCAAGCGTTAGTCCGTCAATTTCATAATTATTATTTCGCAACAGGGTTTTTATTAAATAAAACTTTAAAAAAAAGTCAAAATTAATTCTCTATGCAACAAATAATTTTGGTTGCAAAAAAACTTCAATACAAATTTTGATAGTTTGAAAAAACGGACAAGTAATATTAGAACAGTAGAAACAAGTTTATCGTCATTTAAAAACTGTATATTACTGTTATTTTATGAATATTTAAATTTAGTAAGATAACATTTTAAATTAATTAACAATTCAAATTAATAAAGGAACCTCTAAGACTGAATTTAACCAAACATGTTTGGTTGCGTTTAAGTTTTAAGTTAAGCCACTTACAATTTTGAGAAAGAAAAAAGACACTGAAAGTGGTATGAGAAGAAAGTAACTCAATAAATTTAAATTTTGGATATCAAGACTATTAGAGGTAATAAGACTATTAGAGGTAATAAGACAAATTAAAAAGTAAGTTGGTCACACTTTATTTTAACGCTATAAATAATTTAAAATAATAGATTTTCCTCTTCAACAGCAATCCTCTTCCTTGTACAGATCTGGTGCGCTACCTTGGGCTCTACATAGACAAACGACTCAAGTGGAACCCACACAGTAGACTTAAAAGACAAGCAATGACGTGCGAAACTTCTTTACAGACTACTTGGACGACGCTTCAAATTGCCCTTAGAACTCAAACGCTTAACAAGCAACACTATCCTCAAACCTATGTGGACCTAAGGACTAGAGCTGTGGGGTTCAGCCAAATCTACGAACATACGGACAGTACAAACATTTAAGTAAAAACTCCTCCGACAGATAGCTGACGCTCCTTTCTACGGTGACTAATCTCACCCTTCACACCGACCTCAACATTCCCTTCGTAGACCAACTCGCCAAGACTAAATACCAAAAGTTCCATACTACTCTCTCGACTAGCTCTAATCCTCTAGTACAGTCTCTCGCCTCCTCTGACATCCCTAATACTCCTCGCCGACTGAATCGCCAGTGGCCCCGCGACTTCCTTGAGGTCTGAAGGCCTAAACGCCATTATTCTCCAATCTCTCCTCTCTCCTATTCATATTCTCCTCCTCACATTCTCCTCTCTCCTATAGAGAGTGCTACCGCTGGGTAGCTTCTTCTCCTGCTCTTCTCCCGCACCAGTTCATCATACACTTCATATTTACTTATTGTATACTGTATACAGATTGTAAATAACAAAATAAATTAAAAATAATAATAATAATAGTTTTAAACGGAGGTCCCGGGTTCGAATCCAGCAGCTGACTCTTAGATTTTCTCTTCCTAGGAGCTTCTTACAGCTCACTGTCCGGTGATGGACAGTGTTGTCTGTAACGAGAGAACACTGTCCGGAGACCGGCAGTGCACTGAAATAAGCTACGGGCGCCAATAACCTTAGATGTTGACGCGCCTTAAATCATTAAAAAATAATAATAATAATAATAGTTTTAAAAAGTCCAGAATTGCCGTGAGAAGTCTTGGGAGTGTTAGACTAGTTGTTTCCGGTTCAGAGAATCTCGAAACTTGTATTTCAAGTGAAAATTGCAAACCAAAACGCATACTCACTTCCTACTATTTCACTCACCTGCTGGTGCTTATCTCAGTTGTCTTAAAAAATAAAATAGACTTCCTTTTGATGAGTGTCAATTGAACCAATATCAAAGATAATAAATTTTGTCAGAAACTATGCCGCAGATTAATCATTGAATGATTATCATTAAATTTAACCATCTCAAGGTAGCAAAAAGTCATTAAGTGACTCAGCAAAAAGAAAAAAAGCTTAAAATGTTCGGCGCGCACTCTGTCAAAGATTTCAATTTAAGGATTTCTTATTTTATCTTATCTAAATAGTTCAATAAGTTGTTGCCTTGTTGTTTTTTTATAATTATTAGATTTTAAAATTGATAAAATATCTCGTGCGAACTTGATTAGAAAATTTGTTTTGAAAACATCCGTGTATATACGCGACGGGAAGTTAAAGACCAAATTGGATTAGTGAGCCGCTGACCCAGAGGAAGGGGAAAGATTAATGGGAGCACTTTCGCCCATTAACTTCAATTATATTGGCATGCGCCTAACGGCAAACAGAAGCCATATCCACCTGGCGTCCCGCTACTTTAAATTCTGATAATTTACTATCAAAACAATTAATTTAATCAGTAACATACAGCCAAAATGTGCTACTTTGAGTTTTGAAAACATTTTACAATTTGAATTAATGAATTTCAAGTTCCCCTAATTCATTCATGCATTTCACGCTTGAACTATTAACATAGCATAGCTTTTGTAGGGCCAAAAGGCTGAGCACACTTAGAATATTTTCAAAAAAGGGAACAAAAAAAACTGTAGATATTTTAGCCACTCTTTTTTGACGAATTTATGAAGTATGAAAGTTCAAGAATTACACCAAAGGTTGCCGCTTTTCATAGTCTCCTGCACTTGCGCAGAACCATGCTCAAGTTTTGATTTCTGCTTAATAGTCTTGAGAGTGTGGTAGATGTTGGAGAGGCGAGGCGATACATTGAGATTAAAAACGATGTTAATTTTGAACTAAAAACCTAAATTAGATGCTCTACATAATAACAATACAGCTTCAACGGACTGAAATCGTGTTCCTTTTAATGCAGATTTGACTTTGGGGAATAGATAAAAGTCACATGGGGCCACGTCAGGCGAATAAGGCGGATGGCCTAAAATTGGGTTGTTGTACTTGGCTAGAAACGTCTTGACCACACAATACAGTGTGAGCCGGCGCGTTGTCTTGATGGAGAACCCCGTGACTTGTTCTTTCACTAATCGGGCCGTTTTCCCTTACTCTTTCACGGAGTTAAGCAAGCACTTCACAGTAGTAATGTTGATTAATTATATTTTCATCCGTTTTGGACGTAGAAGGGCGACCCGGATCGTCATCATCTCCGACGTCTTCTCGGCCATCTTGGAAACGCTTGAACCTCACAAAAACTCGCACAAAAACATTCATCGCCATAAACTTCTTTTAATAAAAGATAAGTTTCAGTAGCGGTTTTACCAAGTATCATGTGAAATTTCACGACTATTCGTTGCTCTACTACATGTGTAGTATCATGTTTTCGGCAAAACGAAACTAACACCTCTCACACAAACGACGGTTCCGGTCAGACAGATTTCTCTACAAACACGTGGAGACGCTGCAATCGAAAGAGAAGGCTTTACGGTGCACAGCTGTCGTTCGTTATGATTTGGCGCATGCATAGTTCTTCTGTACGAGCATCAGTCTCGTTATTGAATAGCCACACCTTGTATTATCTGTCAGATGGAAGGGAAACGCTACCTAAAACCAATTATAGCGACCACCAAGTAAAACAATACCAGTAAAGCAGATTCTAGGAAGCAAGTCTAGTTCCGAATTTCGCCCAACTAAGATTCGCAGCTATCCGAACAAATTGTGCAACAATTTCAAGGCTAAAGAAACTCTAGTTCCTTCACCGTCAACCTATTCCAACGAAATAACCAAAATCTAACCTCTTCACACCTTGAGATGGTTGTTTCCTCTAACCCTACTGAAAGAATTGATCGTGAGCCCAATATTTGTAAGGGGTGTTCCTTAAAGCATAATGTCCAGTGAATGAATCATCGATATTCCTGAGAAAGGTCGGTAACATCTCCCTCAATAGTCTAGAAAACAACAAATTTTGATCAGCCGATTGTCCAATAACCTCATCCGCCAATGATGTTTTGTTTAATTACCAATTAAGATGCTTTGTTATTGTGCCAATCAGGAAATTCGTCCATCAGTTCCGGATAAACGTTATCACTGTTTTCTTAAAATATTTGCGTGTAATTTAGTTTTAACGTCGTGAAAGTTAGATGTTTAAGTAACAGTCAGGTGGAAAATATTTATGAAATTTATGACAGAGATGAATTTAATTAAAATCAGAAATTTTTGCGGATACTTTGATGGGATCACCGCCTTTCTTTATTCACTAGAAAAAAAAAAAAAAAAAAATAGTGCTCGTAATCTCTTCTAAAGACTGTTTGTTGTTAAACTAACAATGTCATTTCCAAAAAATATAAACTTTTTATGTAAAGTTTATTAGATAAATCACAGTCAGGGAAAGTACATAAATAAAGGACTTAACACCTTTTTTGTAACATAATTACCATTTGATGACGATTTGATCCAACCAAAACTCAAAATTTGTAGAAAATTGGCTGACCGGTTTTCTTCTGAAAGATTTTTGGACTTTGTGGCGATTGTTTAGAAAAAAATTAAACACGTACAGTATTGAAATTATCTTAGTTTTAATAATAATTGTAAATTACAAGATAACTCAACTACGCTAACTGATTTAAAAGAAATTTCATCATGTGCTCATTCCAAATTTTTTGTTCTCTAACTTATCCCGAGCGTTTTTCTCATTTACGCTGCTTAGAATGAGCAAATGAAAGTTGTGTCTTGAACAGATGTTTTCCGTTAAAAACGTTGGAAATCTGGAATCTGACGGAAGCGCTATCTTTGATCTTATTTTTTTTAACCATTCTGTGTCAAGTTTAAAAATGAACATCATTGTCCACAAAACTCGTGTAACAATTATTTATAAATTTTAACAGTAAAAAGTATAAACTAATCAACAATCATTTAAACCTTTAAAACCTGATCCAATTAGCGGCGACACGACCCAATTTTTTTTTATTTTAAAAGACTGTTTCATCTTTTTTAATTTAGCACATTTTTTTTCCCAGTCGGTTGTTCCAGTTGGACAAGTAGATGGAATTTATTATATTTAATACATTATTCCATAATTACAATGTCCTGTCGTCTAAATCTCGTCTCCCGTCAACAAACGGAACTTCTTTTTTCAAAAAGAATACCACTCCTTTTTTATAACTTCCGGTAATTTTGTCTTGCTGGGTGAAACATCATGTTTAAAAAGGAAATTCTAAGGAATCTATAAATAAAAAATATTTCTTTTAATCAAAAATTCTTCCAGTATTTTATAGCTCCTGCTCAAAATGTAAGCATTTTAACCAAGTTAACTCTATTAAGTACGTATCATAAATTAAATTAAATCTAGAAAGTTTAGTCGATAATTTGCTTGATTGATCAAATTAACAACTTGATTGATTGTACTTTGTGCAAGAAAAGATGGATGTGCTTATCAAATGCATGTTTATGAGCATACAAAAAAAAGGCCTACAAAAAAAATACTACACTTTAGTGGCTACAAAACGGGAACACTCTGATTTTGAGACAAATTAGGCACCTTGATACATAAAATAAGTAAATTATTGAATATAAATCAACATTAAATCACATACTTAAAACAAGATTCAGTGTTATTAAAATTAAATTGTCATTGCATTTAACAATAAAGAATAGTTTAGTGGGAAGAATGCACTTGGTCTAGCGATATTCTGTGAATTTGTCTGGCTTATTTTGGCAATGTTATGCAGCTGCGTTAAACTACTTGCTTCTTTCTTTGTTAATAGATTTATGACTGCACTAAATCCATGCAGTTAAAGGAAAAGCTTTTTGCAACATTTGTACTGAGCCCTTAACTCAGATATCTCGCTCATATAGTCATAATTGTTAATATACAGATTTTATATTCCTCATGAGCTGTTAGTTTTATTAATTCACTTTACAAGATTTTAATGATTTTTTTTAAAGTTGAAAAAAGGATTCAAATCGTAACTTGGCGTGTTTATCTTTAAAATATCCTTTTGCATTTGAAGTCTGAAACGAGTGCGTCCAAATTACTGGTGAAAAACAACTCATCTTTGTTTCTACAGAAGAATTTTTATAACTAAAGCAGAGATAACACCATTTTTAAAAAAATTCATTTATTCAACTTCATGCTGCAGTTTTATTTCATTAAATTTGAATACCGTCAACTTGAGGCACTTTTTTTCGTTTTCTACTAGGTCCTACCATCTAGTGGTAATCTTATAAACTACTATCTATGCACACCCATACAGTTCTTTTGTGGGTCTATTAACACATTCGTTGTTATAATATTTATTCTTTATATTTATAATAAAGAAAGAGAAAAGAACTTTAAAACAAAACCAAAACGTTTCTATAAATATTTTTAGATATATGTATGTATTTGTAAAAATGTTATATTGAAACTTAGCCTTGCAGGTTTTCATAAAATCTGAAGGTTTTGTATTATATGTATATTTTTTTTTTAATTTCTTTTAACATGATAAATTTACAAATTATAAATACACACAAAAAATAGAAAAATATGGCAAAATGTAACCTTCAAAAACAAAATAAAATAACAAAAGTTGTATTACAAATAGAGAATTATAAAATAATTTTCAAAGACATCTATATCACGCGATCCAGCTCGCCCTATCACGGAAAAAGTACTATGGCGTACTTGTGTAATAATAATATTTATAATGAATGATCCATGAAATGGATGAAGGTAAACATAGAACATAATTTAATAACTATCTGGATTTGGTTGTCTTTCAGTTAGATGGAGAACGGTTATTAAGAATCAGGTGTAATTTGGGCTGAATTCCATTAGGGAGGATGTAAGTGTAACGGCCTCTAACTGTAATAAAAGTTATGGAATCTTCTTTACTAATTTTATTGCGTTTTAGACGGATTTTAAGTACCTTTCCTATTGGGAAACTTCGAAGGTGAGATTCAAATCCCAGAAGCCTAGGACCAGCATATAGAAGAAGCATTTCATAACCTTGCAGGAAAAATATACCAGACTTATTTTCCCTTTGATTTATGCTCGAGGCAGATTTGAAGTTTGATCTTCATTAACCAGTCATTATGAATGAGATGAGTGATTGGAAGCTATAAGCGCTGATGCTAGTGGCCATCCATGTGTGCCTTCTTATTGTAGAGATGCTGCGCCTTTGATTTGGCACAATCGGCCAACAGCAAGCTGAGTTTACAGCGAGAAATTGTGTAATTACCAAAAATTTTAAAAATTTGAGCTTTGGCTCTCGACGGAGTCTTAGAACCGGCCAACTCTTAGTGGACTCTCTGGTTGCTATTGAATCTGACAAAAGACTTGGCGGAAGAATGAGATGTTTTTGAAAAAAAACGTACACGATTGTAAAACATAAATCTATAGAAACGAACAGGTCTTTCAGTTGGCTCAACAGGAGATAAATGATACTGCAACCGCTCGCACCATTGTACTATTCTGCAGCAAAACGCGTACTACAATTACGCTCAAAGATATTTGTAGAAGATGGCATTTAGACGACGTATGAGAAAACAACGGTCGTCTTTTAGAAAGCCGTTGCCATGCTCGTCGAGTCGGGCTGGGTTAATGACTATTTTCAGAATATTAGGTGGCTACTTCTTAAAGAATCGACTGATTTTGGATTGGAGTAGTCGACAGCCCCACTTTCAATCTTTGCAAGAAAAAATGACGTTAAATATTTACAGCGATGTATAAGTTTGGTGGATGGCACTCACTCAGAATGACCGCCAAAGCCTGGTATAAATATGAAAATGTAATTTTGAGAAAAAAAAATGAAAATCTATACAATTTAGGCTTTTTGCAAACTAAATTTTGGAAATGTCTAGCTGGTGTTTATGCTAGATCAAGAAATTGTTCATAAATATAGCCAACTGTATAAGATACTCAAGTGCACAATATCTATTTTATATAGTATTGATCGGATTCCTTATTCAACAGGTTTGGTATCTTCAGGATAGTAACTGTTGTATATGTACAAAGGTAGTAAGTAAGAGAAGTAGTGGGGATCACTACTAGACATGTAAGTCAGTTATTAAGGTATGTTAACTGGTGAAATACTTATTAATGAACCTGACCAAGAATACGTTGCTTTTAAAAATAACACAGTAACCCAAATTTACCAAAGAATAACAGGTGAGGTAGATCGCTTCACCCGAATTCACTGTAAAAGTAGACAGCGAACTCAAGGGGACGACCTATACCTCTTTAAAAAATTTACATTTGCTAACTTGGTAGCTGAACCCAGAGTTAACAAGGCTCTATATTTTCCTTACTCATTAGTTTAAGGCACGATTGCCTTGAGTTAATTCCAGTAACATAATGTCTAAGTCTCAATTAGAACTACCGAGAGACATCAGTAAATGTAGGTCCTAATAATTGTTAATCTTAATGACTTTTTGATTTAGTAACTGATTATTTACATCTATTATTTCAAATTACAATAAAATATAGTAACAATTTTTGCACTTGGGACCAAACGAAAGGGTAATTTCACCTTTAACTTTCACCATCAAATATAGCAACCTTCGCGCTATCTATGAGCAGCTCAGAGAAACATAGTGACTTTCAGCTAGCTTTCTTAGGTTCAAAATTGTAATACAATTATTATTACGTCATTTATGATAATATTTCTGAATACCTTACTTTGTTAACATTTTATGTAGAGGGCTAATTAATTCTTATCTTGCTTGCCAATTTATTGTTTTATAAGTCCCCAGAAATGGTACTTTAAATGGATGATCCTTCGATTACTAAGCTGACAATTTTTCTTCTTCTTTTTATAACTCTTTCCCAATTCCTAAATTTACCCAAAGTAATATTTCTGCAAAGAAATTATTTATATGCTTCAATTGGAAGGTTGCAGCAACCGATAGGAAGACCTGGCGGAAGAGGATTGTGGAGACTAAGGCTCAGTAATGGGCTGTAGCGCCAATGGTAGTAGTAATATGTTTCAATAATTTAATAATAATTTCTTGAATTAGACAAATTATTGAAAATGAATAGGATCCAACAGTAGATCCCTAAATAAAATAAAAAAAGGGAAATAATGTAGTTTGAAGTTGAAGAGGTTTTTAATGAAATTGTCATTAAATGTTACGAAAATTACCTTGCCCGGCGAGTAAATGAGACAAGCTCAGGGGTTGTGAACCAGTCACGGTAAATGATAAGGTGATAAATACAGGAAAATATAGTTATAGACATATAGAAGTAGGCAAGGCTTTCATTGAAGATTTCTATTCGTTATAAAGAAGAGAAATTTAGTTTCTTTAGAAGCCGAATGAAAAATTGGTGGAAGATGGAAGACCTGGGACACCGATGTATTTAGTAATTGGAAATATCTGCATTATTAGTACGGGGGGTGAAGTATACTTTTTGATTAGAAAGTCTGCGAACATATCGTATGCTAATGCTTGTTGTGAGCGCAAAAAATAGAAGTAGGTTATTCTTTCCAGAGTTGGACGTCACATGAGTAATGTAATCATGAGTAATCACTGATGAGAGACGTAATTAATCACTATCTCTTAAGACCATGAATCCATGAATAATGAGTGGTCATTCATTACCCATTACTCAAAATAAGTCTCTTGAATTTGTTCATATAATGAAGTACTTGGATCAAATAACTTTCAAAGTGGTATAAACGTGTTTCCTACTACCTAACAGAGAACTAAGATCAAAGTAAATTTTATTATTAAAAGAAAGAAGGTATGCTGCTGTTTTATGTATTTGATATTTTATAAATCGTATAATATTGGAATATTTTCAAAATTTATTAGCATCTTGGAAGAGTTCATGCGAATACAGAGAGTTCAGTTTGGTCTTTTAGTGGCATCAATTTTTATATCAAGATCATTTCTATAGTTTTTTTACTCTTTTTTTATGTTAAACAATTTATAGCACTCCAATTAAAATACACAAAAGAATACATAACTATATGTTACATAGGGTAGCGAAGACAGTGGGCCGTTTGGACGACTGCCCCTACTTAAAATTTTATTAAAACTGTTGCATAAATAATAAGTTATATTTAATTCCTTGATAAGAATTATAAGCATTAGATTATTGAGATAGACAGATGAACTATGGAGAATCACCCTAGTTTTTCTTTGAATAATTTTCTAAAATTTCGACCTTTAGGACAGTTTGTCTCTAGCCGTAGTCAAGGAGCTCACGCATTCTAGCGGCAACTGTGCGAACTCACATTCGCTGCTTTCTCTTAATTTTTATTTAACTTCTAATTCTGTAACTTCAAAAATCTGCTCAATATCTTAAATTTTGCTTAATATATTTCATTTTTTTAGCTTCTATCCTTTTCATTTGCCAATTTTTTAGATAACAAATAATAAGTTACCTTTATGTGGGCTTAACGCTAATGCGTGACACAAGAAATTTTTCAATATTGATCTAAAACAACTGAAAACAGGGGAAATCCCAGAAGAGATTCACTTAATAATAAAGTACACAATAACTGATGTCACATAACCCATAGGCTATTATTTGCGCAATTAAATAATTAGATTATTTTATGTGATAGCAATATATCATAGCACACTTTTTTTAAATTATGAGGGTATCAAATTTCTCAATTCTTGCCTGTAATAAAGTACATTGACTTCGTTTCGATCAACGAACTCCAAATCATTAATTATGACATAATTTATTGACGGTAGTTGACATTATGACAAGTAATTTTTATGTGGGTATTACCGATCTCTAACGTCATTAAATGTAAATAAATAAAATAAACACTTTTGCAGGTAGCTTGATAGTTTATTTCATAAAGGTTAAAACATGTAGTGGAACACATTCAATGAAGTAACATTTAATTATTACATCTACAATAAATATGCTTTAAGAGAATTTACCGCTTCCTTTTCTAACTACAGACGAGAGAAATTCACATCATGAGTCCCAAAGTTGGAAGTTTTGAGGCAACTGTACTCGAAAAAAATTAATTAATTAATTAATCCAAGAAATTAATAAGAAATTGAAACAATCGAACATTTTTTTTTTTGGAACCCATTATTTATTATTTAATAACTTCAACTCTTTCTTTAATTAAATTATTATCACTGGTAAGCGGAAACGAAAGAAATGTTGAGTGGAATAGTAAGATCGAAAAACTAAATAGAAACATCCTGACAAATTCAGAGGGTTTGGATTCGTTTGAGGTTGTAACGCTTTGTTGACCCTTATCCAAAGAGTACAGTCAAAGAGCTACAGTCAAAAAATGCAGTAAATTCTTGAACAATTTTTAGTTTGGAGCGTTTGAGTCAGTAGAATCTCAAGAAGTCGCAGTAATCATTTTCTAAAATATTTAGAAGGAAGAGTTTTTTACTTAAGGTCAATGCTACTAATTTAAGTTTAATTTTATGCTAAATTCTTTGGAAAGAAAAAGATTTATCATTCTTGCAAAGTTAGTTACAAACACAAGAAATATGCCATTACATTACATATAAATTATAGTAATTTTATGCAAATATACGAAGGATATATGTAAATCAATAAGGCCAGTAAAACAGAGCAATGACGCCACAAGAAAGTCCAATGAAGCGTGAAAGCTGTGATTCCGTCACACACTTAATCCAACTATCACAACCTTGCCCCAATCAAAACGAAGCAGCTAGGAAGAACCGGATTTTAAGAACAAGGGTGCAGCTCTAACCTTGTCTTTTTTTTTACTTACTCTTATTTACTGGTAAAAGGAAGTACTGCGATCGAAACTAATTTTAAGAAATTAACTATTCACAAGAATTATCTTTTTTGTAGTCTCTTGAATTCCTTCCCCGAATAAAAGTAGATTTTAGCAAATGTCTCATCTTTCAAATCCATCTTCAAATTCATTAAATCAACGTAAATAAAAATTTAATTTTAGAAGAAAGCAACGAACGCCGACAGATTGTAATCTCCTACACAGGTACCAATGAAGAATTTATTCAATCTTAAATAAACCGCTGAACTATATATTCCTTAAATGCAGTCACATTTTAAACATTGTCAAAAGCAGCACCAAAAAAAAAATACGAACTGTTCAAGGAGAGCTGGTAAAGTATTCTACCTGAGTGAATCATGTAATTTACATTAGAATGCTTGTTCACTCATAATGTGACGATGCCAACCAAGAATGTTAATTTCACTTAAGTTCTGTTTTGGTAAATGGTTTGTTTACGCAACTATTACTTAAATAAAGCTAAAAGGATGCTAGGTTTTGGTTAAGAAAGTGGAAAAATGTGTTTAAATTTGTTGTGAAATTTAACTTAAATTTGTAGATCAATTTTAATGTTAAGAATCCACTTAAGTTAATTTAATAAAATAAGTCCAAAGAAATTACCAGTAAATAAGTCATTTTTTAAGTCTACTGATTGAATTAAATAATTAAGTCTGCTTTAATTTACTTAGAACAAAAACAAAATATTACACTCAAGACATGACTATTGAAGATGAAGTCATCCTCCAGGTTTTAGTGACAATCTTGTATTAGGTCATCTACATGCAGGTTAAAAAAAGATAGTCGTAAACGGCAACCTGCCCGATCGCCCTTATGTGTCAGAACAGGCTTCTTTTGTTTGTAATTACCAACCTCCAAACTGTAGACACAAAGACTTCTTATAATATTCTCAAGAAGGCTTGGAATTCTTTTCTTTGTTTTTTTCACATCCCTTTCCCACAGCTTCTTCCTCTTCACTCTGTTAAGTATATGGGTTTCCCTATCTTAAGTTGCTTAAAGAAAAAAACAGCATTAGTTCATTAAAAAACTCTTCACCAGGCTCTGCTCTGTTAACATGCCTTCTGGTATTATTCGTCGTTTTTTACCAACTTGCTGGTACACATTTTAAAAAGCAACACACTGAATGTTGATCTCTTAATAATTGGTAGTTTGAATTCTTTGTTTTAAAAAAAAATTGGTAGGAACCTCAACTATACTCCATTTGTTAGGTTACCGGTTACCTTATATTTATTCAATCTATAATATGTCCATAATATGTTCATCCATCATTAATTTGCTGAGACCTTAAGCCTTAAAAAAACTTCCCTTTGAAATGTAATTCTAGAGAAATGCGATTAAGGTCAATTCTGGAAGAGGAAATGGTTATGCTTCTTTGTAATAAGTAATTTCAGAGAAATGTAAGGTTGTACAAAACGAACTGTTTTAGGACGAATTAAATGTTTGACAGGAGGTTAATGAATATTCACATCAGATTTTGTTTTCAGTAGCAAACATGCGGTTTTGCTTCCTAATTTAAAGTGGAGTGCCCATCTTGTTTACTAACAAGACCAATCGTAAAATCTTATAGCACAATAAAACAATAACAATGAATCTCTAAAGTGAAACCTCACCATTGGAAAGTTGAATTAAACCTTGACTAGAAGTCTCCTCCATTTCCCCTTCCTTCTTGATCACCGTGCACTCACGCTTCAATTATCCACCTTCAAAAAGAAAAAGAAACTGGCAGTGGGGATCGAATAATTTTGCAAATGATTGTCCCTATTATAAAATCTAATGACGCAAGAAAGATTGCTTTGAATCTATTGTGCTGTTGCTTCGTTATGAATCATTACTTTGAATAATTTGTTACAACTCAATAGAATTTTCTTTATCCGTAGAGACTTACCATTTATTGAAGAGATGTTTTATCCAGATAAGCCATTAGTTATGAACTCCCCATAGAGAGAAATGGACTAGCCACTTCTTTAGGGATCTTGGCGGGAATCCCTGGACCAACTTCCAAGACCACACTTAAATTTCGAGCTCATTCATTCACACAAAACACACGTAAATACAATAAAGTTAGTTGATGTGTCTGTGACTATTTGGGTTTGGCGAAGCCACGGGTAAAATCTGACCACCAATATTCCCTCAATGCAACCTACATCGTACTCTTAGACGTTACCCCTAATGCAACATCACATTAGGGAAGCTATAGAGATACATTTTGAATTGAACGTTGTTGGAACGCTCTTCTATGAATGATCTCATTGTTGATCTCATTCTTGATTTCAACAGTAATATTTATTTAAGAAAATTCAAACTATTGATTATAAATAAAGGTAAGAGAAAGTGTTCACATCATATTTTTGTTAACACTGAAGCTTCAAAAATATTGAAATCAAATTATCTAAAATTGCTGGAGCTTGGATTCGGTCCAAAATGTAGTATTAAACCAACCTAGAAGCTCCTAATTACATAAACCGCTTTATGTTCGCTGAAACAGGGAATAACGAATAAAGATTCCAAAACTTCGTTTTAGTAAAAGATAATAATATTTGTGAAAATATTTCTAAGGGAACTTACCCCACCAGTCCTCAGAATTCCTTAAAAATAAATTTTCTAGAAATTAATTATGCAAAATAATTGCGAATATTCATGCAACCAAAATTTTTGATATGTATCTATGTCTTTTAGGTATACGAAGTATTTATTACATGTAATATAGATTTATGTAATTAAGACTCCAATTAATTTAACGGATCAATAATCTATATTTTCAAAAAGAAGAACGGATATTGCCAATTTCAGTCTTATAATTATTAGTAGTGTCTCCTACTGTATTCCTGAAGTTCTAGCCTGTATATTTTCTTCTAATTCTGAATTAGAACCACTTATTTAATCCTACTCAATAATATATAAGACTCAGAAAAGTACGTTCTGTTGAAGCAGCCAATTAGAGGGCAAATGCCCCAATTTGACTCTTTAATATGATTCTCTGGAGAAAATGTTTCAAAATAATTACAACTAATATAAAGTAGATCGTTCTATCCGTTTTTAAAAAACAATAAAAAAAAAAATCACAAAAAAAGTAAAAAATCTATTGTGAAAACAGGCCATTTGGTTGTGGAATTACAATCACTAGTTACAGTCCAACCCGCTAGAGAGACCAAACCATCAAAGTTTTATCTTCCTACGATTCTATTATGTTAGAAATATATTTTTAATACAGAACGAACACATTGAAAATTTTCTTACAAATCACTTTTTCGGACTTAGGCACTTCAAAAGGGATATTTCTGATATACAATCACTTTCGAAAATTCGGTAATCCTTTACCTAGTAAGTGAATTTAAGTAAAAATTAGAAGATCAAGGTATGAAAAAATAAAAAATAATAATTTGTAAAAGAATTACGGAGCAATTAGATTTGTTGTTATAACGGATGATTCATAATGATGACATTCATATCATAATCAAATTAACTCTTTTGAAAATAAGAAAATATTATACTATGTATTTAATATATGTATTGATCTTTTAAAAAAATAATAAAAACAATTAAAGCAATAATTTTATTCACTCATAAATAAAAATGCAGTAAAATTGTTCATTTAAAAAAGTACTTTAAAACCATATTCAACTGGGGAAAAAAATGAAAAGAAATACAGTCATTTATGTAAATTTAATAGTTGCTTAAATTATTTATCGTTGTATTAGTAAATTGTATTCAAGGTTAAATATTAGCATTTTAACAAAAACATGAGCCCAGCAAGAACAGAGGATTAGATGCAAATGTCTAATACTTCACTAGCTTATATTTGTAAATAATTGTGATTCACCTATAGTTACTAAACAGGAAAGCTTCAGTGACAAGACAAAATTCTATGGTAGACTATCATGTAATTAAAGATTTTCAATTATTGTAAAAACAAAAACAAAAAATAAGGCGAAACAACAGAATCCTTTGCGAAAAATTTACTAAATGCAGATTAAAAAAAAAGGTGAGAATATTCAAAGGACTTATCCTTACTATGATGATCACAAGTATTGTTCATTGTTTTTAGTGACTGATTCATTAATACAGAAGGAAGAGAGATTACTCTGCCAATTTCAGTCATTATTTATTTATTTTTCCCGAGCTTTCGACCTAGGCGCTAGTCTTCTAGCATTCTATATCCTTGTACTGAAGAAAATAGATGGGTTGGAGACTACCATGTTTAGATTTTAAAATTTTTGAAGAATAGGTTATTTTCCTTTTCTTGTGTAACTTTACGTGAAATATCTTTTTTTTTAAATAATGTTTTTTGCCATTGTGACAGTTATTAGAGCAAAAGAGCAGTAATATTTTTATACAACACAAGTTTCAGGATTATACTTGAGGTTTCTCCCAATTTTGTCTTTCTATTATCTGGAACGAAATACAATTTCCTGAGTTAATAAAATAATAAACATGTCAAATTAATTTCATGGAGGCCAATCGTGGGCACAATGAACAGATTCAGGATATTAACAAAATAAAAGAAGTAATTCAAAAGATAATTATTTTGTTACATAATTGAAGGTTGTATCATCATCAGTGTCTAATAATAATGATAAAAAAATGTACAGGAAAGTAATATTTCCAAACTTTATACTTCCGTTTAGAAAATATTAATATTCCACGATGTATTTTTGTAAAGATTAAAAGCAGTTTCAAAACTTAACGTAATAATACTTTATAAATAAACTTAATAAATACTACTTTTGTTGTGATCGATTTCCGTGCTGAAAATCAGTTTTTGAGGAAAAAGTTTGAACTTCAATAAATATCTTTATGGACAGTAATTGTTGTTTCAGTTTGATAAGGGAAACACATGTTTCAAAAAAGGGAAAAGTCAACAGGGCCCCAAATGTGTTGGACCTTGTCAAAAATCTTGCGAAAAACTTAACCACTAGTTCCCTTCCGAAAATTATTAGGGATTTATTTTTACGTTTAAATAAAATGTGTAAATTGTAGCATGATTGTGATTAGAGAAATTCATGTGCGTGTGTGTCTTCTAGATTTTTTAAAAATTACATTCACCCTTTATTCGTGAATGAACAAACCGTCTCTTTTGCGCAGAAACTAGGTCAAGCTTTTATGTAATACAATGTTTACCACCAACCAACCTGGCCAGCTGAATCTGCATTAATTTAGTTTTAGTCCCTCCTATAAAACAAATGTTTTTTAAACAAATAACTACAAAAAACATCCTAGTTTTTTTTTCTTTCTTTCTTTTTTAATGATTTCTAAAAACTCTGTACTGGATACTGTTTTACTATGCCTCACTTATGTCCGAATTAAGAAAACTTTGAGATTGCGGATCCAATTACCCAAGTTCCTCGAAAGAGAGTTTAATTTTATAAAAAAAAGAAAAAAAAAGAGACTATGAGCTGGATTTGAAATTGGGAAAACTTGGCAAGACTATCCTCTTTATGGTGCCCGAACCCCTCAGGGGATCTGCGACAAACTTCTCCAGAAAACGCTCAAGAAGGAGAAGAAAGCCTGCTCTGGAATAACCTTCCAGGACTGAGGCAAGAGAAGATCTACCTGGGCAACTAAACTGCAAGAGGTCTGATATTTGCCTCAGTATGATTAACAGCAGGCTGCAGATCACAGTAGCTGATTCTGTGGGGATGTAGAAGAAACCAATTCATTTAATTAAGGACTGCTTAGCTGCTGTTCAGAGAAGATTCAATTGCAATTGTTCACTCTTACTCTGGGCTGCACTGCAGTGCATCCTACGAGTTGCCATTGTTTTTATTAAGGTGTACTTATTTAAGGCTGTACCTTGAAAAGTATAATTCCAGATATCCCTAATACTGTCCTCCATTTATATGAACATTACCTGACATTGGCTTTTCTCGTCCATGTTCTTTCTTATACGTAGTATTTCTTGCTTTTATGATCAAATTCAACACGATTTAAGCGCTGCTGGCCTTGCCATTACTTAGTAGTTGAAAGTCGCAAAGCTTCATGGATGTATTGTGTGTTTTGAAAAACTAATACATTATGAGCTAAGTCTAATAAAAACGAATATTCTCAGTATGTTCTACTTTGCTAAGAAATAGCAATAAAATTATTAACAATATAAGAATTGAACCTGTTGAAAGATGACTTGTAAGTTGAAATTTATGTTGATTACTTTCAATAATTAATAATAAAGATAGTGATCAGTTTTTGGATTTGTATTCACTGTGGGATTTCCAGTATTATTTCTATTTATTAGATGAAATAAATAAAAAAAAAAAAAATTATTCAGGAGACTATTAGAACTTATAATCTTTGTAACCATTAGTACAGCATTAAGTATTCAAAGATTAGCCTCACTTAGTGGAGCTTGGCCAGTCATAAATCAAAGCCGGTACTTCCTGGAGGTTGATTAACAATCACAGTTCCGGGTAGTTCTAAGGTTCCCCACATTGGTATAATTCATCCACTTCTTGAGAGCCAACATTATTACTTTTTTTTCATAAAATCCGGCTTAGTTTCTTAATCAGTTAATTTTAATCGTATTTCTTTTTATAAATTGGATGGTTATTAAGGTTTCTTTTATTGCAGCAGTTAGTCATCTAATGATATGTGGGCAACCTAAAAGATTAAATTTATTTTGTTCGAAGACATTTTTAAATTAACAAATAACTTGCGACTGATGTTCGTTTGTTGCCGGTTATAAAATAGTGAATTAATTGAAGCAATTCGCAACAATTTATAAATCATAAAGGAAATACTCAAAACAATCAGCCACTTTCATATATTATTCCAGTTTGAAGTATTCTATTTGGAGAATTAGTCATTAAGTATTGAACAGATCTATAGGATTGATTTTAATAGTTTAATAGCCGAAATTTAATTTTTTTTTTTTTTTTTTTAATAAAATACAATCTCTAAATTTTTCAATTTTTTTTAATCCTTTTTTTTATTATTGCTCTTTCTATCCTGTTCACAATTCAGAATTTTTGGGGATTTTAAATAATCGAAAAGCAGTTTATTTGCAAGTAGAAAACAATTGTAAATCAAAAGTAACCAAAGAATTTACAGCCCATAAATGCTTAGAAGCAAGCAGAGTCTCAAAGTAAAAGCAAAAAAAGGGAAATGCACAGAGATACTTGATAAAGATCAACACTTCCAACTGTTTTATGCACATTTCTGTTTAAGATTAATTATAAGTCATATAAAATTCACTTAATTTTGCGTAATTTAATCTAAAATTGCCTAAATGGATGTATGTAAATGTAGTATAATGTACATCTTAGATTTACTAGTTTGGAAACCAGGTTTTCTCGGTTTTTCTATTTTCAAAGAGTTCATAAAAGCAGAAGTTCAGTATCGTCTTGTTAATAGAGTATCATATTGCAAAATTTTCTGCAAATTTTAAGATTGGGGAATTGTTTTTTACTTTACTTTTGTGGTTTTATCATTTTTTCATAATGATTGCAACATGTTGAGAAAGAAGATTCGGATGGTTTTCTAAACTAATAGGTAATGAAATGATACGATTGTTTTTAACTAAGGATTTCAAAGCATTAATTTTAATTTTTTTTTTTTTTTTCTGAGTAGGCTGGAAATTCATTGATAAATAGCCAATTCATCTTACAAACCTTGAACTAAGCTATTATTACGGTTCATTGAATTAATAATTGGGATTTCCTAACTAGAAATAAGAAGATTTTATAAACAGAGTACCCTTAGTAATTGTTCCTCCAATAGGTAAATCATTCTAAACAGTATTCAAATAAAACGTCAAACAATGGACAACGTAACATTAACAAAGTTACGAGTTCCTTCAATGCAAAATAGATTATAAGCCTTGAGGTTTTATTGTAAAATATGTATCTACTCCATTTGTAATGCACAAAAGAACAGCGGGGCTTCCCTGTAGGAAACTATACAGATTATAAGAACAACATCCTTTAGTAGCTTGATAAACAACTGCTTAGATCGGAATATTTGTCTTTGGTAATTTCTATGTTTATAACATTGTGAACAATACTGTCAGATATATTCTATGATGCTAGGTTTTTAGTTATTTACAGAAGTAATTACACATTCATCTTTTTTTCTAATTAAACATGTTACTCTTTTTTCCCATAAGTGTAATATTTAAAAATATGTTTTGTTTCATTCATTTACATTTTTATTTTACTGTTAGAAGATTCCACAAGTTTGATTTAATTTTTTCGATAATTTTGAACAGTGTAAACTACAACCTTATTTCATAGACCATGAGTTCTTATATATTTTTTGAGTAGTAGTAACAACCATACGTTCACTAGACACAATTTTGTTATTAATTTATTTTCCAACGTTTCAGCCACCAGGCTCATCATCAACCTATTTATTACTACAAAATATTTAGAGTATTATATATTTATAAACAAGATTAACTCATAGGTTAGCAAATTGTCTTTCAACGTGGACAGTGTTGACTGTATTGACAAAACACTGTCCGGAGGACGGCAGTGCCATGAAAAAAAATATCCGAGCGCCAATAAAAAACCGTCATTGACGTGCTTTAAATTGAAAATAAAATCGCATACAGCCAATACTATGCTAGTTTTATAGTTACAGTGTCATCACCATTACTTACAAGAAATATTTACATTTATTACTATTAATTCTTACTTTTTAATATTAAGTTTTCAGTTCGTATCACGCTCTAAAAATTATTTGAAGCTTTTAATAAAGACCAATATTGAAACAGCGCAGAAAAAAGTCCCAATTGTCGGGATAACAGTAAATATTCCCAATTATCATATTGCAATTCTTTTTACTCAGTTCTTCACAGAAAACACTTTATAAAATTGCCCCAGCTCTAGCTAATTCCATAGATAAGATACATTTCCAAAGTAATGAGTTTCTTACTTACAATGACTAATGCAAAATTTAAATCGCTTTTGTCTGTTGTCTTTTTTAGTAGGAGTTTTGTAGGATGGAGGACTTAGAAAGAGATAGCGCCAAGGATGACGTCAGTACGGGAATTCCAGTGTCAGCGAGATGAAATTGACGGTGCATTGAGCATGTGGCCCAGTTGTGGAAGGACCGTGACAAGCGCAATGACGGTGACCTCTTAAAAACTGTTCACCGCTTATTTCTACCTCATTTATTTACCTCTATGCTTCACAATCTATCCTTCACTTCCTATTTTTTTAAATAAAACTAGCAGGAAAGTTACATTTGTTTTGAACTTCTGTTTTTGTAACGAATGTTTATACATTTGAATACTTGCCTTGATTTTTATTATAGATAATTTTCTATTCTGTTAAATCTACCATCTTCCTTGCAAGAGTAAAAGTGCACAAACAATGTTTCCTGTATTTTTTTTTTTAACCTGTCCTGATTTCTTCCTAACTCATTTACTATGTAAAAAAAACATTGCAATTAATTGTTAGATGCGTTGTTTTAGTGCAGGAGATTTGTTCGCTAAAAATTGTAGTAAAGTTAAGTAATGCCTACTTTTTGTTTATGCCTGCATTGCGTAGAAATACCAAATCAGGTGCCTTGGACGGTGGCGACTAGCAAACATAATTTTACTACAAAGTTCTCATATTATCCATTAAATAAAATCCAAGGCTTAGTCGACTGGGAATCGAACCCAATAACACAATACATAATTAGTTCTGCGCGCCTCGTCTCTAATCGCTCGGCTACCTTGGCGCCTATGTGTTAAGTACAGTTCTAATACACATACATTGTTTTGAAAGGATAAACAGGTTGCTAAATTTCGAATTTTTAAGTAAATTTATTAAATGGAAGTTCTGCAAGGGTTTTTTTCTTACCTTTTTTGAAAAATTTGAAAAATTCTATTAAGGACTGTTTTGGAGAAAGGGTATGGGATAGACTCCCCCTTTATAGTGCCATTTTATTTTTAGGAATGGCTGAATCACTTAAACTCAGTAAATTAAATACACCACCTCATTGAATTTATATCTGACTTAAGCTATTCTTGTTGTTTGGCTTACTATTGTATTATCTAATTAAGACAATCAATGTAATGGGAACTACAGTGGTACACTACATAGTAAGTAATAATTAACACAAAGCTAGTACCTTTTTTATTTAGATAATGTAATAAGTGGAAAAAATAAAAGATAATTCACCATGTATGAATAAAACACATTCATTCATTTCTAAAAACTTGTTTACACCTAACTTTGTACTGATTACTCATTCATATTCTAGGTATAGGTGCCATTAATGAAATATATTGTACAATATTTAGTTCTCTGAGCAGTAAGTACGTCTACATGATGGCCTCGAACCTCCTTCAAATAAAGTAAATAGCCTCTCATTCCTCTAGCCATATTTCTTGACATTTTACGGGTGAAATCATATCCAGAAGCGGGTTTTTACGATCGACCACTTAATCCGAACAGATTCCGTTTGTATTCTTTTTTTTACTCTTAGTCAAATTTTTCAATTTTGAGTTTACATCAGAATATAAATTTTGAGGTTCGTCTAAGTAGCCAAAAGTGGTGTTTAGAAAAGGTTATATATTTGTGTGAGGAAAAAATATCTACAAAAATGAAAAACTGGAAGTATTTCATTACTGAATAGATTTTTCACTTTTTAAAAAATGGATATGTATATAAGACATTGTTTTTTTGAAGAAAATTCGATTAAAGAGACTTGAGGGTTAAGAGAGTGTGTATTCTTCACATTAAAATACCATCTCAGAACAAGGTACTGTTCTTGGTCTTAAAATAAATTCATTTTAGGGCCTTCTAAGGTATAAATTAAAATGTAAAGGTTTGGACTTTGAGAATTGTTAGTGAAAGTCTATTGACACGATTTTTCAGTGCATAAATTGTATAAATCAAAGATGTGAATCATACTTTACGACTTTCTCTTCTAAAATTTATTATCTCTTCAATTAATAAAATTACTTTAATTATTTATTACTCTCAAATAAAATATATGAGGAAGGCGTTAAGTTGCCTCTCTCGCATGATAAAACGTTCTGAATATATCTTGGTGTATTGCTGTAATTAACCTAGTCAGTTAACTCTTACAAGCAAATAATATTTTCTTCTTCTTATTCATCATCATCTCCTTCTTCTTCCTTCGAGAAGAACCTTCGCCACTGCAACCACTTTCTTCCACTGTTCTCTGTACTAATTGTATACATGAAAATCTAAAACTTTTATTAGAAACATTTTCCAAGAAAAAATTAAGGATATTTTTGAGAAAGAGGTGTTGGATTTCCAAAAAACTTAAATTCCAGCAATAATATTTTTTTACATAAAAGGAAACCTCAAATAGTACATTTCCAAAGAATAAGTCAATTCCAAAAAAAATTGGAAATGTACGCAATATTTTCTCTTGAGAGAGGCAATTAAAAACAAAAAACTAAATAAATACTTGAATTACAAATAGCTTTAATTAAAGATACGTGACTCATTATAATTTGTAAGAATCCGGAGGGAATCAAAATCAAAACGTATAGAGTAGAAATGCTATTAAACACTTATCAACAAATTGTCACACAAATTAAAAAACCGATCGTTAAATAATTAATTGAATAATTTTCAATTAAAAAAAATAGAAGTGTTTTCTTTTTATATATTTATTAATCTTGAAGAGTAAATAATTAAAAATTAATCAATCATTGGAAATTAATTAAATATTTTAACCGTCATGTCCACAAGATTTTTTTTTTATTAAATATGAAATCATCTTTAAATAAATCAAAATAATATAAGATTAAATGTATTTAATCTGAAATCTGATCAAGAAATAGTTTAGATTAAGTTTTTTTTTAAATCCATCTCATCGTTCAGGTTTCTAGACAACTTCACAATGTTTATCAGCTCTTAGAATCTCATCTGCGAACCAGGAATCAGCACTTCATTAAAATTCTCCTCTGCATCACTTTAAAGCAGAATTACAAGAGTAATTATTAAATTATTGCTAAAAATAATGGTTTGGAAGGCGGATATAAAAACAAATCATGGACAGCTAAAAAAATAATTTCCCCGGTATCATAGAAGAATGATTTTGTTTTTATCTTTAAGGAAGAAGGAAGCAGAATTTTTTTTTTTTTTTTTGACAGCTAATTGGGTTTTTGCAAAGAAAAATGCAATTCTATTGATTTTGATATTTCCATTTTATAAAGAATTTTATTGTTTAAAGTAATTAATGTACCCAAAATGTTTCTTAGATTCTTATTAAACTAATATAGGGTAAAATGAAGACATAAAAATATCATTTCCTTCTCTTATTTCCTATAAACCTTTTTTAACGAGGACACATTGAATCTCTACAAACTTTGGAATTGTACTAAAGGGGCTTTCCACAAGTTTCTCGGCAACATTTTCTTTGATTGCTTTAAAACATTTTTCCGGCGTTTAATCTTCTTTATTTGATAAAATTTCATTCTATAGATTTCATTATTTTTTAATTACTACAAAAGGATACATTTATAGTGAGGTAGTCCAGAATTCAACCGACCAATTCTTTAATTAATAACAAAAACTTACAGTTTAAAATGTTAAGTATAAGGGTTGATTAAACGCCAAAAGGTACACAAATCAGCGAGTACCCAACATTTCATTAATAGTTAAGTAATTCTACTGCATTAATTTTCATTAATAAGTTATTTTTTAGAATTTATTAGATGTCACAGACCCTTATGCTGGCCATTTTCGTCTACAAAATATATGTTCAAGTAGCACTGTAGATTGACTGTAATATCTAGTTATTTATAATAATCAAACTATTAATTACAGGTTAAAAAAAAAAAAAATATGAGGCTAAAAAATTCAAAACTTTTTTTTATAAAAAACTTACATTAATGATTTTATTTTATTTATTTATTTTTATTTTTAAATAAAAATCGTCGGTTTAAGTTCATTCTTCGATTAAAGTAATTGTTACTTTATGTAGTAGTCAAACGTTTATTAAAACTGTCCGGTAGGACAGTTGTATAAGGGTTGACCATCAAAAACTGCACGAAACAGCGTAACGTTGAAAAACACCCAACTTTGACAATTTTTTTCTATTTTTCTATAAAAGATTAAATTCCCAAATTTTCTTTAAATCTTACTCCAAACCATCCTTTATAACTGTAATTTTTTTGCAACCACCCAGATCTAATAGGTTTCGAGAAAAAAGTTGCTAAAAATGAGCAAAAACGACTTTTTCAAAAAATGTTCTTGTTCTTGTTCTTCTTGTTCTTCTTGTTCTTCTTGTTCTTGTTACCTTTTTTGTAAACAACGTAGCGCCTAAACGCGTGAACCGATTTTCATGAATGAGGTGTCATTCGATTCGGAATTTTATGTAGATGTGCCTTTTGGGGGTCTCGGTCCTGTACATTGAATGGGAGAGGAGTTAGCCCCCTTTATGTAAGGCCCCCTCCAAAATTATTATTACTAATTACTCTGTAAATCTTGGCCCGACTTTGATAAAATTTGGTAGGATGATAGGGTTAGGGCTCCCCTACCTGACAATAAAGCGACGATCTGCTCTTACACTTGTTAAGGGGAAGTATAGCAATCGTTTCAAATTATCGAAACGTGAACCGATTTTCATGAATGAAGTGTCATTCGAATCGAAATTTTGTACAGATTTGTACTTTAAAAGTCTCGACGCTATGCCTCATAAGGAGGGGAGTTCGCCCCACCCAAATAAGGCCCTTTCTAAAACTATTATTACCAATATTTCTACAAAGCTTAGTCCGATTTTGATAAAATTTAGCACGAAGAAGTGATTAAAGCTCCTCTACGTGGCTGTGAAGTGCCATCATGCTCTTACACCTACTAAGCGGAAGTACTGCAATCGTTAAAATTATCAATGAGTGAACCGATTTACATCAATGAATTGTCGTTCGATTCAAAATCTTTGCCTTTTAGGGAGAAGTGCTGTAATCGCAGTTTATTTTTCTTGCTCCTCTTAAAAGGAAGTACTGAAATCGCAGTTTAATTTTGCTATTTACGTACAAATACCTTCCTATTTTATTCAAAACGGTTTCGATTTTACACCTTATCAGGTTATAATGATAGAATAGCTTATTCCAAATTTTAAAAAAATCTGTAAAGCAGACGTAACTTTGCTAATAGACAAAAAGGTAAATCTATCCAAAAGGTACAAAAATCTCCTTAACAAAAACTTACAGTTTAAAAAGTTAAGTATAAGGGTTGATTAAACGCCAAAAGGTACACAAATCAGCAAGTACCCAACATTTCATTAATACTTCATTGATATTATTTAAGTAATTTTACCGCATTAATTTTCATTAATATTTTTTAAGAATTTATTAGATGTCACATACCCTTATGCTGGCCAGTTCATTCATAATAGTTATAACTGTGATAAAATGTATATTATATCTTCGTATAAATAGTTACTTTATTTTAACTCTATTCCAAATTATTCTTCTGATTTCTCTTTAATGTGCCCTTTATTCTGAAGTTGTCACATATACATGCATGTTAAATTAGAAAAAGACAAATTTAGAGTCAGCTACTGTTTAAATTTGAATCACGGAGGATTTAAAACAATATTTCAGTCTTGAATTCGTCTTACCGAAATATTCGTGAGGACAAATAACACACAGTTAATAACAAGTAGATTATTCAACATTATTTATTCATTTCTCAATTGTAATTTAATTTAGTTCCCCTAATTTTACTTATGGTAAAATACTGGAATAATTAGCTGTCCTAAAAATATGCATATCTTATTTATTTTATATTACATATACACAACATTGTGGGATGAATACCTAGATTGAGAATGTAATTGAAGAAAACTATATTATTTACGATAAAGCCAGATTGACTACTTCATAAAATAACAATTACTTTAATCGAAGAATGAACTTAAACCGACGATTTTTATTTAAAAATAAAAATAAATGAAATAAACAAAATCATTGATGTATGTTGGTGTAAGCAATTTTTAAAAAAGTTTATGAATTTTTTAGCCTCATATTTTTTTATTTTTTATAACGTTATCTTTTTCACCTG
This sequence comes from Rhodnius prolixus, assembly GCF_049639745.1. NCBI lineage: Eukaryota > Metazoa > Arthropoda > Insecta > Hemiptera > Reduviidae > Rhodnius > Rhodnius prolixus. Next base: position 14,259,424 of record NW_027411604.1, on the reverse strand, counting down.
TAATTAATAGTTTGATTATTATAGATAAATAGATATTACAGTCAGTCTATGTTAAATGGTGTGCTACTTGAACAAATATTTTGTTGATGAAAATGGCCAGCATAAGGGTATGTGACATCTAATAAATTCTTAAAAAATATTAATGAAAATTAATGCGGTAAAATTACTTAAATAATATCAATGAAGTATTAATGAAATGTTGGGTACTTGCTGATTTGTGTACCTTTTGGCGTTTAATCAACCCTTATACTTAACTTTTTAAACTGTAAGTTTTTGTTAAGGAGTAATAATAGGTAATAATTATCTGGCTTTATCGCAAATAATATAGTTTTCTTCAATTACATTCTCCATCTAGGTGTTCTTCCCACAATGTTGTATATATGTAATATAAAGTAAATAAGATATAAGATATTTTTAGGACAGCTAATTATTCCAGGATTTTACTATAAGTAAAATTAGGGGGACTAAATTAAATTACAATTGAGAAATGAATAATTGTTGTTGAATAATCTACTTGTTATTATCTGTGTATTATTTGTGCTCACGAATATTTCGGTAAGACGAATTCAAGACAGTAGCCTACTCTAACTTTGTCTTTTTCTACTTTAACATGCATGTACGTATATATGTGATTTATCATAATTATAACAAAAAAATATTATAAATGAAGTGGCCAGCACAAGGGTCTGTGACATCTAATAAATTCTAAAAAATAACTTATTAATGAAAATTAATGCAGTAGAATTACTTAACTATTAATGAAATGTTGGGTACTCGCTGATTTGTGTACCTTTTGGCGTTTAATCAACCCTTATACTTAACATTTTAAACTGTAAGTTTTTGTTAAGGAGATTTTTGTACCTTTTGGATAAATTTTCCTTTTTGTCTATTTTACAAAGTTACATATCTTCTTTACAGATTTTTTTAAGATTTGGAATAAGCAATTCTATCATTATAATCTGATAAGGTGTTAAGTCGGAACCCTAACTACCACTGGAGAGATCTTTTTATAGAATGATTATAGTTGCGTTCCCCCAAACCATCCTCAATAACAATTTTTTTGAAAAAGCGTTTTGAATAACATAGGAAGGTATTTGTACGTAAATAGCAAAATTAAACTGCGATTTCAGTACTTCCTTTTAGGAGGAGTAAGAAAAATAAACTACGATTGCAGTACTTCTCCCTAAAAGGCAAAGAGGAAAGATTTTTTAATCGAACGACAATTCATTGATTTAAATCGGTTCACTCATTGATAATTTAAACGATTGCAGTACTTCCTCTTAGTAGGTGTAAGAGCAAGATGGCACTTCACAGCCACGTAGAGGAGCTTTAACCACTTATTCGAGCTGAATTTTATCAAAATCGGACTAAGCGTTATAGAAATATTGGTAATAATAGTTTTAGAAAGGGCCTTATTTGGGTGGGGCAAACTCCCCTCCTTATGAGGCACGGCGTCGAGACTTTTAAAGTGCAAATCTGTACAAAATTTCGATTCGAATGACCCTTCATTCATGAAAATCGGTTCACGTGTCGATAATTTGCAACGATAGCTATACTTCCCCTTAACAAGTGTAAGAGCTGATCGCCGCTTTAATGTTACGTAGGGGAGCCCTAACCCTATCATCCTACCAAATTTTATCAAAATCGGGCCAAGATTTACAGAGTAATTAGTAATAATAATTTTGGAGGGGGCCTCACATAAAGGGGGCTAACTCCTTTCCCATTCGATGTACAGCGTCGAGACCCCCAAAAGGCACATCTACATAAAATTCCGAATCGAATGACACCTCATTCATGAATATCGGTTCACGCGTTTAGGCGCTACGTTGTTTACAAAAAAGGTAACAAGAAGAACAAGAAGAAGAAGAACAAGAACATTTTTTGAAAAAGCGGTTTTTGCTCATTTTCAGCAACTTTTTTCTCGAAACCTATTAGATCTGGGTGGTTGCAAAAAAATTACAGTTATAAAGGAGGGTTTGCCCTATAATTTAAAGAAAATTTGGGAATTTTATCTTTTATAGAAAAAGAGAAAAAAAATTTCAAAGTTGGGTGTTTTTCAACGTTACACTTTTTCGTGCAGTTTTTGATGGTCAACCCTTATACAACTGTCCTACCGGACAGTTTTAATGAGAAAGAGAAGCAAACTAAACTTGGGTTATTATTTCTGCACTTCGATACTACAAAATTTGCCAATGATCTGCTATTAATAGCGAATGACAAATAGATATAATTAGTATCAAGGGATAAAGTTCAAATTAGAAACAAAAATATTGATGAATTAAACTACTGGTGTTCAACTTTCTTATTCATTGCTATTATTATCCAAGCCAATCCTGATAGATAGAAAACTATCCTCCAACTTGCACAATCAATCTTCACAGTGGGGTAACCTTTAGACCAACCAGTTCATCACAGAGCTTTTCTAAATTCGTTAAAAACAAGTTTATAACGTCGTCTTTCCAGTAATTCTCAGTCTTTTACAGTGCGCAAAGAAAAAGTGTTCCCCAAGGTAGTGATATCACAGACTCTGTGGAATTCTCAAATAAATCAGAAATATTCTTGACACATTGAAGAATAGAAGCTAATTGCTTTATTGTTATAAAATATATGCTACAATATTGTAAATAATTACAAAGATCAAGAAAAATATCACAAACGCAGATAATAAGCAATTTTATGAATATAAACGCATCTAATATTCAAGGTTAACATTTATTTTTGTCTAGTAAAGCATTCATAACTAACTGCCCAGCCAATTACACAGTTATATCAAATCTAAACTCCTACACAATATGATGTTTATTGGTCATGAAGTGTTTATTTGTTTATCATTCTGATAAGTGTTTTATCAGTAAACTCAAATAATTATGTTTGTAGATTGCGAACTAATAACCTTCTATCACAAATATTAAAGATAATAATTTTGTAATAATGTATAAAAAATAAAAATACATTTGCACTGTAGTAATTTTTTGTACTAGAATGAAGAGCAAACAATGATCAAATGCAAGGCTTCTTTTTTTACTCCTTAACAAAAACTTACAGTTTTAAAAGTTAAGTATAAGGGTTGATTAAACGCCAAAAGGTACACAAATCAGCAGTTCCCAACATTTCATTAATACTTCATTGATATAATTTAAGTAATTTTACTGCATTAACTTTTCCTTCACATTTTTTAGAATTTATTAGATGTCACAGACCCTTATGCTGGCCATTTTCGTCTACAAAATATTTACTCAAGTAGCACACCATTTAACTTAGATTGACTGTAATATCTATTTATCTATAATAATCAAACTATTAATCACAGGTGAAAAAGAAAACGTTATAAAAAATATAAAAAAAATAAGAGGCTAAAAAATTCATAAACTTTTTTTACATCAATAATTTTATGCATTTATTTTTATTTTTAAATAAAAATCATTGGTTTAAGTTCATTCTTCGATTAAAGTAATTGTTATTTTATGTTGTAGTCAAACGTTTGTAATAATAAGTAATAAATAATCTGGCTTTATCGCAAATAATATAGTTTTCTTCAATTACATTCTCAATCTAGGTGTTCTTCCCACAATGTTATATATATGTAATATAAAATAAAGAAAATAAAGATATGCATATTTTTAGGACAGCTAATTATCCCAGTATTTTACCATAAGTAAAATTAGGGGGACTAAATTAAATTACAATTGAGAAATGAGTAAATATTGTTGAATAATCTACTTGTTATTAAATGTATGTTATTTGTGCTCACGAATATTTCGGTAAGACGAATTTAAGACTGAAATATTGTTTTGAATCCTCCGTGATTGAAATTTAAAAAGTGGCCGACTCTAACTTTGTTTTTTTCTACTTTAACATGCATGTATATGTGACTACTCAGAATAATTCATCACTCATTTTATCATAATTATAATAAAAAAATATTATGAATGAACTGGCCAGCATAAGGGTCTGTGACATCTAATAAATTCTAAAAAATGTGAAGGAAAAGTTAATGCAGTAAAATTACTTAAATTATATCAATGAAGTATTAATGAAATGTTGGGAACTGCTGATTTGTGTACCTTTTGGCGTTTAATCAACCCTTATACTTAACTTTTAAAACTGTAAGTTTTTGTTAAGGAGATTTTTGTACCTTTTGGATAGATTTTCCTTTTTGTCTATTTGCAAAGTTACGTCTACTTTACAGATTTTTTAAAATTTGGAATAAGCTATTCTATCATTATAACCTGATAAGGTGTTAAATTGGAACCGTAACTACCACTGGAGAGATCTTTTTAAAGAATGATTATAGTTACGGTCCCCAAACCATCCTCAATAACCATTTTTTTGAGAAAGCGTTTTGAATAAAATAGGAAGGTATTTGTACGTAAATAGCAAAATTAAACTGCGATTTCAGTACTTCCTTTTAAGAGGAGCAAGAAAAATAAACTGCGATTACAGTACTTCTCCCTAAAAGGCAAAGATTTTGAATCGAACGACAATTCATTGATGTAAATCGGTTCACTCATTGATAATTTTAACGATTGCAGTACTTCCTCTTAGTAGGTGTAAGAGCATGATGGCACTTCACAGCCACATAGAGGAGCTTTAATCACTTCTTCGTGCTAAATTTTATCAAAATCGGACTAAGCTTTGTAGAAATATTGGTAATAATAGTTTTAGAAAGGGCCTTATTTGGGTGGGGCGAACTCCCCTCCTTATGAGGCATAGCGTCGAGACTTTTAAAGTACAAATCTGTACAAAATTTCGATTCGAATGACACTTCATTCATGAAAATCGGTTCACGTGTCGATAATTTGAAACGATTGCTATACTTCCCCTTAACAAGTGTAAGAGCAGATCGTCGCTTTATTGTTAGGTAGGGGAGCCCTAACCCTATCATCCTACCAAATTTTATCAAAATCGGGCCAAGATTTACAGAGTAATTAGTAATAATAATTTTGGAGGGGGCCTTACATAAAGGGGGCTAACTCCTCTCCCATTCAATGTACAGGGCCGAGACCCCCAAAAGGCACATCTACATAAAATTCCGAATCGAATGACACCTCATTCATGAAAATCGGTTCACGCGTTTAGGCGCTACGTTGTTTACAAAAAAGGTAACAACAAGAACAACAAGAAGAAGAAGAAGAAGAAGAACAAGAACAAGAACATTTTTTGAAAAAGCCGTTTTTGCTCATTTTCGGCAACTTTTTTCTCGAAACCTATTAGATCTGGGTGGTTGCAAAAAAATTACAGTTATAAAGGAGGATTTGCCCTATATTATAAAGAAAATTTGGGAATTTAATCTTTTATAGAAAAATAGAAAAAAATTGTCAAAGTTGGGTGTTTTTCAACGTTACACTTTTTCGTGCAGTTTTTGATGGTCAACCCTTATACAACTGTCCTACCGGACAGTTTTAATATATATTTTCAATCCAATATCAGAAAGTTCTTTTACACTTTCTTTTATTCTGACACCTTAGTAACAGAGCTAATTTTCGATTTCGTGATTTCCAAGGAACTGTTTTGAGGTATCTGGAGTTCAAGAAAGTAGTTTTACAAATTGGTCTGAGTCGGTATTGAGGTCAGCAGACTCCAAAACTGATTATCGCAGGAAAACTTCATTTTTTCATTTTTTAAATAAAAAAGAAAGTTTGATCCAAATCAGCGAACTGGAAAGTTCACATTATTTGGTCATTTTTCAGTTTCTGGATAATTTTTTTTAAATCGCTCTTCAGAATTTCTTTAAACGTTTTTTGAACTCTAATCAAATGCAGTGCTGAATCACTTTTTTATTAAACATCCTTTTTTATTCCATCATTTTAATGAGATTCAGGGAGAGAGAGAGGTTCCTAAAGATTCCAGTACCTTGAAAATCATGGATTTTTCCCTTTGTGCAATGCATATCTTAAAGGGTTCATCATTTACAGCTCTCTGTGAACGAATAAGTGAACTTCTTAAAGGGTCTTATTATTGCATTACAAAATGTTGAAGGCTCGTTACGCAGTGAACGTGTAAGGATGTAATTCAAGTTTATGACAGAATAAAGTAAATTCAGAATGTTTCAACTTATTGTAATAATTATTTTAAATAAAATTGTTTACATACAAAATCAACTTTTAAAGATCTTACTTCTAAATACTTACTTACTTTAAGCGGTAATCTAGGATGATCATAAAGACTTCATGGAATTTCCGTAATACATTCACCTGATCCTCGGAGTTTTGTGTACGAAACACAGCTTAGGAGATTCCGAAAGCGTTTCGAGAAAACGTTGGTTTGATGTGTGGCAAGAGTTGAATGATTATGTAAAGAAAAATAAGTGAAAATATTTTGCTGAAACACAGTCTCGAATCTCCAATAAACCCAGGTTTGTACTGGAATGAGAGAGGCATTTTTATTTAACTATGTAAAATGCGACTTAAGTTCAAATATAACTTCTCGAATCCGAATCTAAACAACCAATGAAGGTGAAGGTACTTTATAGTCCTAAGGATGTTTATGGTGGCAAAGAAAATGGAGATCAGTCGTCTACTCTTTAAATGCAGTTGATATAATGAAATAGAGACAAGTTTCTGAAAGAACTGTCTGCAGAAGCATGATTCCCCTGTAGCGCTAGAAGTATTTTAGCTATAATGAATCCAGGTGTGCTACGAAGCACTCATAAACAGATTAGCAACTTCATAATATTAAACACTTGCTAACAAAATAATCTAATTACCTAATTAATTTTTCTCAAAGCAAATTCGCTATTTGGCCGAATCTATTGCTTCCTAATCAGTAAATTTAAAAATTAAATGGAATAAAAAAATATATAAATTTACTGAATACTTCTTCTTTGGGTTTTCAAGTTCCACTCTTGCTTGCTAACTTCGCCAATTCGAGTAACCTATTCGTTACCTTAGTCACTCTATCTGGTGAAAATATATCCCAGCAAATAGTTTTTATCTCCAGTTGTATGAATAACAAAGCCAGTTTGGGTCTTACATCTTTGGCTTATGTCTGGAATAGATTTTATCTAGCTAACCAAAAAAAAAAATTCACATTTTTACAAATAAAAGAAGGGAGGGCCAGCATATTTTTATTTATTTTAAAATCCCATACTTTTACCCTTCTGTTTAGCTGTCACTTCCATTCAAACAAAATCTTTGTTTCTTTCCGCAAGAATAGACAATTTTCAGTAAAGCTATTATAATCTTCTCACAATAGTTTGCCATTAAACTTTAAAGAAGATTAAAGTATAAGAAAAAAAAATGTTCAGGTCAAAGATTTTCTGAATAACAGAAGGGTTGAACAGCAAACATCCTTTCACCAGCTTTAAACAATTTTATCAGTATTTGGGTAGGAATTCAGTTGAATATTTTTGACCGTAAATCTAAGGATAAAGTGAGACTGAAAGCTTCTTAATAGTGTCATATTTACTGCTTAACATAAATTCTATTTATCTTTAAAAGAGGAAGCTATTATTATGGTTTTTAAGTCATAAGAGAAATAATAGCTCACATAAAGGTTTAGCCGTTGCTCTCAACAATATTATGAAAAAAATGTTGACTTGAATTTTGTCACATCCTAGACAAGTTCTAAAGACTAAAGACAAGAACTTCAACAGACTTCTAATGCGTTATAAATTCTAACATTCTCATTTTAATTAGAAACAAGTTCTGAAATTTGAGACTTTTTATAACAAGAATTTTAAAGAAAATATCTTTTCTTAAATAGTTCATATAAACATTTTTTGAAAAACTTTAATGACTTTTTCGTCCTCTGAATTAACATCACATACTCTTTTAATAAATACTTGTTGATCTATTCAGGGAAATACAAAAGTGAGACAACTTGTAGGTCTTTACTCTTTTGGAGATAATTGCAATGCTAAACTGGAAGAATGTCTAAATTTTTGTTGCCATTATAGTTTTTACGAGTAAATTTAAACATAAGGAACACCAAACAATTCACCAAATGTTATCTGATTTTGGCCAAAATGTTTACTTTCAAAGATCCCTTTTTCCATATTGGAAATAAATTAAATAATGCATTTTCAGAACTAATTTAAACTCCATAAATTATTAAGAATTTCGCAGGCACTTAGATGACAGTGTAATAAATGTATACTGGGTTCGGGATTGACAAAAGCATTAATGTACTGGGTTCGATTTCTGTTTTTAGCCTTGGATTTTATTTAATGATGTAATATTAGAGCAGAGTATGTCAGCTGTCCGCCTCCATTTCAACTCCTGATCCGTAGGTCGATGTAAAGCCCCTCCCAAAAAATAATATTTACTGTTTATTTTTACCAATAATTTCTGTGGAAAAATCAAACAAAACTTTTAACATGTTTGGTTTAAAACCGTGGGAGCAAAGAGATGAAAAAGATGTCAGATGATTTTGGAATTTCAACAAAAGTTTTCAATAAAATCATAATGTAAAAAGGAATTCGCTTGCACATTCTGCTGGTAACTGATCTATGCAGTTGCTATTGGTCAATAATCTTTACGGACTTAATCCATTCATACATCTAAAATAGAAATGCGCAGAAATCTTACTTGTCCCATATTAAAGCAACTAGGGTAATGGATTAATCTCACCACACCTGAAAGATTGAATACTACAGGCAAGATAAACACCCACATAGAGGTTATATTGTGTCTGAAAAGGAAAACTTGTAAATTTTTGTGTCTTAATCCTACATTTTGTTTATTGGCCATTACTTCACGATTTTATTGAGTTGACAATTTCCATAAATTAAACTGTGGCATCCTTTAAAACTTTCACTGCATCGTGTGTAGGACCTAAATTAATTGAATGATCTGATTTCCATCGCGAACATTAACAAGAAGTTTAAAGATACAAACTATGACGAAAAAGTGAAAGCTACCATGTTCACCAGCCATCTATGACGTATTGCTAGCGGGCGTGCACTTCACACCGTGGCATGTACTACAGGTATTTATCTTTATTTCTGTCTCTATGCTAGTCAATTAACTAGTTAAACTTAAGGTTGATTTACTATTTACTTAGCAAAGGTATTCTTATTTATTCAAAGGAGTTAGATTTTACCACAAAAATGTTTAACAAATAAAGGGTGTAGACCACCATCAATACCATGTGTTTACTTAGTTTAATGAAAATTGTTGGGGCCATTTTTGAGAAAATCTCAAAAAAAAGGGAACAATTCTTTCAGTTTCTCTTCTTAAAAGATAACACTGTCCATCACCAGAGTTCTAAGAAGCTCCTAGAAAAAGGATATCTAAGGGCTAGCAGCTGTATTTGAACCCGAGATCTCCGCGGAGGAATCTAATATTTGTTGACCACTGAGCTGATCCCTTCTCTCCTAAAAATTATTATTCTTTTCCTTAAGTTATTTTTAATTTATAACAAATATTTATAACTTTTTACCACAAATAATTTTTTTTTCTTGTTTCTGGATTGGTTTTTCATATTCATATCTCAAACTATATTATTCTGAAGACGAAATAGAAGAATAGAATCTTTAATCCGGATGCATAAAATGCTGAAACAAACGTGACCAGTTTTCATGATTCTCTTCTGTCATCAAAACATAGAAACACTTCCTGCTAAAACACCGTTGTGTCCTATTTGTATGCATCGTTTTTTATTTGTTTTAAATCATAAATTAAATCTAATTGCTCTAAATAAAAAAAACTTAGTCGTTTGCAAAGCTGAAATCAAAAAAAATCACCGTTCTTTTATTTTCCAACATCACATCCAGGGTCAAAGTTACAAGGTTAAGGAATAACTTTACTATTATTATTATTATAAGCTCGTCAAACTAGATTATTCATTATTTTTATTAGTTTTAATTTGGATATACTATCTCATGAGACTTGAGTGTAACTAAAAATGATTGAGTGGTCAGGCAAATATGACGGTTACCTCTATCTGATTGTGTGATTGTAAAGCGCCTTCCATAATTCAGCGTATTTTTTTAAAAGGTATGTTGTCCGTTCCAGGAACAAGAGGTTATCTGAGAGGTGATCTTGAGCTATTCTTAATAATTGCTTCCCATTCTTGCTTTTCATTCTCCCACTCATCCTATTACAAAGAGCATTCTGTAAACGATCTGTCCCTCGCTGTTCTTACTTACAATTAGTGGCGCAGCTTCCCTATTGACCCCCTTCCACGCAGTAACAAATGAAGAAATCCGCTAGTTGGGATAGCCTGAATTTACTTAGGAAGTGGATTATGAGAGAGAATAAAAAAAAATCAGGAGATGAGGCAGATCATCAAAAAGATGGGAGGATAACTCCCATCCAGGAGGATGCTGCCAGAGTTCTGAGAGATTAGCAGAAATCTGGAGGGGATGTTTGAGTTGATGGTAACCTTGAAGAAAGGATAAGCCAAATTGGCATAAGTGAGTAAGGCGCGCGGAATAGGTGCAGGCAACACTGTCGATCCCGGACAGTGAACTATACAGGCTCTTTAAAACTTTATATACATATATTTTTCAATTGAAGAATTCATTTATTTTTTTATGCAGTATATATTTAGTACAATGCACTTTTTTCAACAGTTTAAAAATTGATCTTATGCGCGAAGTATGGATTTTGAATGCTGGGCAAAGAACATATTGACGGTTACTAATTCACTTGACTTTAGATTAGTAGCTGGCGGAATTCCTAGAGTGCCGCCATAATTGGTGATCAGGGATTTAAAGTGCAACAATTTTGCTCTTCCAATCTTTCATTTTTCATCGTAAAATCGCTTTGTGGGAATGCGATGTCCTGATGAAAGGTGATTTTCTTTTTTTAATCCACTTCTCTTCACTATCAATGATCTTTATAGCAGATAAAAATATACTTAGCCTACTTCACAAAATACACTCAACAAATCTCTTTATCAAGCCATGAAATGAAAACTGTTCAACAGATTAAGTTGACTACTGATGTATGTATGTTATTGATCAACCTATACCATCATATAAATATTATTTGATTGATTACAACATCTCTGTGCAAGACTGGGAAATTTTCACCATCTCTAGTACACTGAAATTGAGCTAATCCTTTCTCTGAATATGTCACCAATGATGAAGATTTATTCGAAAACAATTTTAATGACCACGATTATATTCTATATATATCATTATAATGGACCTATGAACTGGCTTAACAATCATTCTCGGAAAAGTTCTCGATCGTGCCAATCAATCTGTGATACTACTAGATTTATTGATTTCAGAAATATAGGAAACTACTTTGTACTATAAATTTATAATTGTTTAAACTATTTTATTGGTGAAGGAAGAAAGAATAATGCCAACTTAGGTCATTATTTTTTTTATTATTTGGCCGACCTTTGACCTTTTTTTCGTCCTATTCATAAGCAGACATAACAGTAGATACAGAAACTGTATTGTTACAATGTAAATTGTAGATTACCTAGTACCTAGGTCAAAAGCTCGGTCAAATCATAAAAATATTATGACCGAAGTTGGCATTTTTATTTCTTCCTTCAGCATTAATGAGTCACCAAAAATAAATTAACCATATTTGTTCTCAATATCTCAACTATTAATAAATTATTTATAATAGTTCATTAAAAAAAGTAAATCTTGTACATGGTTGTAAAATAATATTTTTATTGTCAACGAAAATATAGTAAGTTCTTCATACTCGTATAAATTAGAAATGTTAGCTTCACTTTCACTGTGACTCAAACTCCACCAATTGCAGCACTTCTATTCTTGTCTTTAAAAATAAATAAATATGGGTTGATGTCTAAAATTTTGTTGTTTATTGGTAGAATCCTCTTCCACGGCCTTTCTATTGATCGCAGTAAATGATTCCATGCAAAGTTGCTGATAGGAGCTAGCTGATATCGCGTAGGAGATAGCTTTGGAATGGATTTTGTCAGATTGCAGAATATTGGCTAAGTGCACACCACTTGGCGTAGATTGGAGCAGCCCCAAGCTTAGCCCAGATTGCCAATTTCTAAAGGCACTACGAGGGCAAGCTTAAAGCGATCGTTCTTCATCCAAAGAGGCGACTACCTATGAACCATCCAAGGAAACGGAGACAAAAGACGCAAAAGTGGAGTGAAATCAGTTTATGAAAAGTACAAAGATCAAATTGGAGCTGTAGTAGTAATTAAAACCAGTTAGAGAATTATCTTCAAAACCTCATTAAATGTAAGCCCATTAAATAATTGCTTAAAAGATTTAAAAATACAAAAAGTAAAGACAAATATTAATAATTTAATCAAATAAAAATAAAAGAAATTTATTCAAAGAAAACACCAACAATCCTGTTTGCCTTCATTCAACTTTTAAACTTCTTGGAAATAAGTTGGGCATTTTTATAAAATGTTAATTTTTGTGGTTTTTAAAAAATAAAATATGGTGGTTGTTACATTAAAGTTTTAAAACGTGTAAGATAGTTCTATTGCAAGATTTCTTGTTTAAGATACGTATAAGGAAGGAATGAATTGCCCATATTCTGTTGAGTAGTGGATGCAACAAGCTTGGAGAATGAACAACACACGCCTGTAAGCCGACGGCAAATAACGCAAATGACCGTCAGTTTGTCGCTGACCTTGGTAATGTTTACTCTGTATCTGACATTATGTATATATTTGCGTATAGAAGAAAAACAGATATGATGCACACTTTTTACGTTACACGGAAGAAATCCCAGCATCCAGGGCAAAATTCTTCTATTAGAATAAACTTATTAGATAGATGAACGATTCTAGAAAAGTAGATTATTTTTGGCACTTCTTAGCAAGCACTTCTTCACAGAAGGAAACAGGCGTTATAAATTTTCGATCTAGATGATAACTGTGGGATATGTTTTGTAGTGAGGTAGAAGGAAATATCGTTTTTAAAGGAATACATTTCAAACTATATTAGGAGAACATTTCATTAAAAAAAATTAATATATGTTAAAAAGTTTAAAAAGAGACATAGCTCCACCTTGAAGCTGAGAACCTGTCCAGACGAGAACCATCTTAAATATCTGGACGCTGTTGATCTAGAAGCTACCGTCGAATTTATTCCAGAATTTAAAACGTTGAAAGATGTCCGATTATGTTGTGTCATGATGTAAGCTAGACATAAATAAATTTTGGCATTCAAAGATACAATGAATAAATATTTTGTAGAGAAGAAAACTAAATATCGGCCCGAATACATCTTAGTGCATTGCTGACCTACGCTTTTTCTTTACAAGCAATTCTGTCTAACGCCGGGCGCTATGGAGGCTCTTAGGAAGAAAAAATCTAGTTACAAATATTAAGAAGATCAATTATCTTCTTAAGCCTTTTGAATCTTAGTTCGAAAAAAAAATTTAATTTATACCCTCCATTTGCAGAAAATATGTATTTGTTCAGTCGAACTCATCTTTTCGCGGCGCCCCCATCCTTTTAAATTTTCGCGCCATGCTTTTCCCGCGTTTTGGTCCCCGCCAAACTTCTGTAGCCTCGCATCTTGTAACCTTCATAGGGTTTTCGCTTCTCTTCTTTTCAGGCTACAGTGCATCTCGTCATCGGCAAGAAGAAGGAGCAACAACCGCCTTCCTGTATCCTTTACATCACACTTCTCTTCAGCATCAGCTTTTCTCCATCTACATCTGCAGGGTTATCTCGGTGTCTTTTGTTTGCCCTCTTTATGGCCCTGGCCCTTCAGGCCTTGACCCCACTTGGTGACCAACCTTGTCGAGGTGGTGGGGCTTACGCACTAAGGGCACTAGAGATTAACCCTCTCTAAAACTATCGCGTTTTCCGCTTCTGGGTGTAGGCGTCTTCGCGCGCCTACATTATGGTCCTCCGGGCCGGATATACTTCCGGTGCTTCATCTCAGGTCGCGCGGTTGATTGAATACTTCTCTTGCCTTTTCTTCGCATCTTTTACGCTTATTATTCTTAAGGGGGAGTAACTTGTATTTCAAGGAAGACGACCCATTCAGTGGTGCTTAACAGTCGTACTCTGTCCCCATTTATGCTTCGCCTACGCCCCCCGCCCACTCTACGCGTATTGCTGAAGCTGAGTCTTCAGGGCGGGCGGGATGTTCAGTCGAACTCATCTTTTCGCGGCGCCCCCATCCTTTTAAATTTTCGCGCCATGCTTTTCCCGCGTTTTGGTCCCCGCCAAACTTCTGTAGCCTCGCATCTTGTAACCTTCATAGGGTTTTCGCTTCTCTTCTTTTCAGGCTACAGTGCATCTCGTCATCGGCAAGAAGAAGGAGCAACAACCGCCTTCTTGTATCCTTTACATCACACTTCTCTTCAGCATCAGCTTTTTTCCATTTACATCTGCAGGGTTATCTCGGTGTCTTTTGTTTGCCCTCTTTATGGCCCTGGCCCTTCAGGCCTTGACCCCACTTGGTGTCCAACCTTGTCGAGGTGGTGGGGCTTACGCACTAAGGGCACTAGAGATTAACCCTCTCTAAAACTATCGCGTTTTCCGCTTCTGGGTGTAGGCGCCTTCGCGCGCCTACAGTATTGTTAAAATGATGTTTTTTTGCACAGTCATTTGATAGAGGATAGTGACTTAAGTGGTATAAAACAAAATTGAAAATAGCACAACATTTCAATTTTGAGCCAGTTCGTTCAATAAATAAGTTATATGGAATATTAATATGGACCTAAGCACCGTATAGGTTTCAAACTCCTTATTTTTCATAATTTTCCAGCTGAACCATCTACATCAATTTGGAAGCAATTATTTCTATTACTCAACTCTAATCACCTTCCAAATACTTCCAACAGTTTCATTTTTATTCCATTTTTAGTTTCCTGTTTGAATTAATAGATATGAAACCATTGATAAGTTTTACTTTTTTGGTTAAAGAAATAAAACATATTTGTACTGGTAAAAACATAATTTGAAGAATTCGAAAAAATTTGGTTGAGAAATGATTTCTGATTCCTAATCAATTATTTCTTTGAAATTCTTTTTGTCAATGAAGCAAGCCCGATGAGTCATCCTAAAGATTTTTAGATTTTATTACTATTTTTAACCATGGGGGAATCCTTTCTCTTTGTCATATATATACATATATCATTCTTTTGAACAATATGATAACTAACTTCCATTTTGTTTAAATTTTTTCTTTTCTTTTTTTTATTGTGTTTATTATATTCACAAAGTTTTTAGTGATAAATGATTAGAACCTAAAAATTACTTTTTAAAAACGAAGTAATTGGTTCAATTATTATTCTTTACAAGTACCGAGTTAGATAATAAATTTATAAAGTCCTTAGTTATTATAAATACTTAGATTTTAATGAATGAACGAGTTTACTGTTTGGAATTTTCAATGTTAGAAATGACGCATTTGGTATTTGTTTCATTCCTCGTTTACAGTCATCAATCTAGTATAATAATATTTCTAGTATTTTAGTTTTATCTGCTTTTGTGAATTCAAATGAGACAAGATTTTACAAATTATTTATCTCCGTAAGTGAAACAATATGTTAGATATCTCGCCATAATTTGAACATAATTACTGTCAATATTTGTGGTAAAATTGACCCGTCCCTTTTAATTTCAATGCGGTATCTTCCATTGAGAAGGGCAAGTTGTAGAAACAAATATTATAGACAGTGAAATATGTTTAAGTTTCAAACAAGAACTCTAAATTGTAATTTAGAGTTTGCTGGTCCCTTTGATTTTTCTCTCCCAAGAGGGTTCTTATAGCTTTCTGTCCTGTGATAGGCAGCATTAGTCATTATGGAGAGAACACAGACCAAAGACAGGTGTGCCCTGAAAAAATACTCCAGGCACCCAGCGACCTCCAGTGTTGACCGGCCAGAGTTAACCATTTTGTAAAAAACACTTTTTCAGATTCAGGGGACCGCATAAAGAATCGCAAATACCGGCTCTGACTACTATTCATTGTATACATGAATTTTTGTAAGTTTAGTCGTTTGAGTATTCACATCCTTTTTGATGCTCTCATTCCTTTGAGAGAGGTTCGACTAGAAATTAAATCGTTTGAAATAACTTCCCTTATGATCAGAACAGATTATGAAGTAGTGGGATCATCTAAGAGCGAAGAGCACTTTTTAATCTCCCAAAAGCCTTCTCGGGTTAACTGGTATCTGGCGAAACTCAAACCGATCGAAATAAATTGGAACTCTGAGTAGCCATTTTGTCTATTTATAAAATCCTTTTATTATTTATTTCATCGTCAACTACTTTCTGTACCTCTGTCACAGACTATTTATTTTGTGATAATTTATTGCCTACGTTATTTTCTGATACCTAATTTATACTTATTTCACTTACTTCTCACTCAAATATTCTACCTCCAGTAGAATCAAGTTTCTAAAGGTATTATCTTTGTGTAGAAAACGTCCTGGTATGACCCAGCATACTATTATTCTTATTAACAGAATTGTTCTATACATTCCTACCTTCAAACAAAACGTTGAGTACCTGGTATTTAACAATAGCAACCTATTAAATACAAGTTACCGTTATAAAACTGTTCAACTGGACAAACTATGCCCAGTCTTAGAATTCCATTTTTTTTTTAACACTTTAAAACTGTTTATTCTCTAAGAGGAATTTGAAAAATTTATTATAGGTGAACAAGTGCAAGCAGGTTGGTGATCATTTTTAGGGAAATCATAAAATGTTCTTTATTAAATAAACCACGCAATTGAATCGTATTAATTATTAAGAATTATTTGGTATTAATGTCAATCATTATAACTACTATAAGTAAAAAAAGAAAAAAATAAATAAAATTTATTATTGTGATAATAAATAATATCATAATTTATTTATAAAGCAAATATTTAATTTATTTTTAATGACCTTCCAGTCACTCTGCCAAAAAAAAATTATATTACTGCAATGAAGATTTTAGGATCAATATAAATAAATAAAAGCATTATTTACTAACTGTTATTTATTGATCACTCAACGTTCTTATCAATCATGACGTTGAGTTGATAACAATTTTTTTGCGTGTAAACTATAATATATTTTAATTAAGAAGTCAAATAATTTTACTCTTTATAAAGCAGCTTTATGTGACGGAATAATTATAAAAGGATGTCATTTTTTGACCTAATATCTTGATGACAAAATACATGTAAACATAGGCGTAGGATACATTTAATTTTTCTATATGATACAAACTTATTAGAACCAGCTTCTCTAAATAGTAATATTCCTGTGATTCTAATAAAAGTGAAACACAAACATCAGTTAGGCCAGAGATGAACATAATATTCATATGGTAGCAAAACGAAAACCTGGAAGTAGCAAAGAAATGGTTAACATTGAATAACATGAATCCTTGAAAAAGGATATTTACCTTAGAGTTCCAAACATGAAGCAATCATAACAAACTTAGACCATGAAAACTACTAAACTGAACCACGAAACATCACACAGAAGACCTCGCCGAAAAATTGTCCAAAGTAACATCCTAGTATTTAGAAAACTAGGCAGTAAAGTGGACCTCCATATAGGTAGGTGCTTATTTCTCCATTCTCAGTCAAAGCTTATGTCATTCTGAGCAATTCCGAACGCCAAAATAATATTCAAGCTACAAAAGAAAGCAATCAATATTAAATTCAAGTACTGTACAAGAATATACTGCGATACCAATACTAATAGAAAATAAAATAATGAGTCTCACCTTGCATACAGTGCTTGTTGTACATGAAGAATTATGGTAAAGTCCAAACCAGAGGCTAGGAACTTCACTAAAATAACAAAAATAAATACCAAATTAGTCAAATCTTATAACACTATATCTTGGTTATCAAAATATTGTTTCTGAATCACAAAATTGTCAACTTTCGTAAGTAGAAGACAAACTTATTAATTCGTTATAAAACTTCTAAAAAGTATTACTCAAAAATAGATGTTATTCAACATTAAATTTGAGCAAATCATCACCCGGATTCCAAAGCAATGTACTTCCCCCAATCGCTATCCTGGAAGCCAGAGGGTAAATGGAAAAATTATGGTGAGGTAGGGTGAGTTAAAATAAAGAAATAAAAGAATTTATACACATGCGATAAACCGATTCCAAAATAAGTATCACGATCAAATAAAACCTTATAAAAAGAATTAAAAAAGAAAAAGAAATGCACAAAGAATAGTTGCGCATGAGGTCCAAACATTATTCTAATGTAGTGGGGATTCAGAAGTGGCCACAGAGAGGTATTCCCCACATTAAGAACGTCTACCTGGTATATTAGCCGTAGAAGTGTCAGTCTGCGGACAACCGCTGTGGATGAAAGTGCCTAAATAGTTCGAACAGTGATATTTTGTTCATTTTATTTTAAATCGTTTTATTTATTATTGTTTTGATATTTAATTCGTGTGTGTTTAATATTCAAAAGTTATTAATCATTAACTAAGGTAAGTTTATTTGTTATGTTATTCTTTACAGCTTAATAAGAAAGTTAGTTGTAAATTAAATTTTGAATTGGCTTACTTTTGATTTTGTTATTCTCTTTGCGCACACAACAGCAAGTTCCTATGCTCACATTTTAGTGTGTGTAGTGTCAAGATTCATTTTTTATCCGAAATCCAGGTATACTTGTGTACTTTCTCAGGAGTAAATCATACATCAAACAGTTTTAATTAATAAATATCCTTAAGTTGCATAAATAAAATTAGTTAATCATTAACAGAAATGGAAACTATCACTTAATACACAGTTTACACAATTGTCTGTCGCGCAATTTCACTTTCATCTTACAAACGGTTGTGTATTGGAGACCGAGCAACTGGGTGAAAGTGTTGCAGTAACGTTTGTTGAATCGGTAGTAGAATTATGAATACTTGTTTTAAAGAAAGTTTTTTTTTACAAACAATATGCTTTATTTACAACTTGAATATAAACAAAGTTAATATTAGTGGAACGTGAAGCTTTAAATGCAATCTTTCATTTTATCTGGCGAAGAAAAAGGAACGAAATAAAAATAATACTCCAATGTTTTCCTTCGAGTTAGTATATTTTTGTTAAGGATGATATGAAATAATGAGTCGATGAGAGAGAGGATGAAAGGAATATACATGGTTCAAGGTTTTCAGTCAGATCTAATTGGCATTCAGTTTAAAGAAATAAGAAGGAGTAAAATAAAAGAATATCTTACCATATTTTCTGGATTTGTAATTGCCCACTGTAGATATGTGCATAGAAGGAATTAAACTGAACTATTTAATAACTAACTATTAAAAACTTAGTTCCCCAAGAAAAATCAAATAATACAGTTTTCACAAAGTTCTAACTTATTACTTTTTTGTATTTGTACCTCCTTTCTTGTTTCTTGTTCCGTTGCGTATCATTCTTGTTAAAGGTTTTAATGAAAGTGATCGACGGGACAAGTTTAGAAGGTTTTTTCCCCAAAAAAATGTTTTATTGCATTGTGTTCAGTACCCTACTACTGAATACTTAACATTGGCAGGAGATGATAGTATTTGTATTAACTCCTTTGTATATAATATAAATTCTCCTTAAATCATTTAATAAATTAATTCTATTCAGTAAGGTTTGAAACTTTACCTCCCGAAAATGAATAAAAGAGAACACGCTTAATGAACGCATACATTACAAAAATATAATCGTAACGATAACTAATTAATCATTTAAGAAGTTTCGACTCTTCTGAGACCTGGTTATCTGGATTAAGTCTCCAACTCTGATTCAATTAATATAAATGGGGAAAAGAAAGCAAGAGAAATTAATTCAAGTTTATATTAAATTCATAAGGGTTGTCTAATTCACCGAGTAATAAGGTTTTCTTCTCTGACGGGCTGATCACATATGAGTCCTTCAGACTTACCAATTCTGAACAGCAGTTCAATTTTTTGAAAAAACTTTCAAATACCTCAGGCTACCTTATATCAGGCCTATGCATTCCTGCAACAGACCGTTAAGAATAGCTACGAACGTCCGAATGGTTGTCCAGCTTGAATCCCGTTGGAAACTTTTTCGTTTTGGATTTCTAGCTACTATTGCTGCTACTAGTCCTATACTTTGCTTTACCACAAAGCGATTTGAAAACCTTAAAATTAAGATATGTACTAAAACATGCATTATATTTAATTCTAAAGTTATTGATTCCCTTCCTGAGAGAAAATCTGATTGCGCATTTGCACATACTTGTTTTACTTATGCCGTCAAGGTGTTTTATCTTATCAGTGAATGGTACAATGGAGGGTGTGATATTTCTATCTGCAGGGAGAGAATACATTATTTTCCATCGGTACAATGAACCGACTTGCAGTGATTTCAGGGAGTTAGTTGTATTCCATAGTACCACAAAATACGTGTATTTCGACTGTTATTTTCGCCGAACTTAAAAAAAATATATATATATTTAAAATAAAATATAAAAAGACACTTCTTTCTGTTGGTTGATTTAGATCAAAACCTTGTCGACGCCTGAAACAATATATGAAAAATCAAACTTTACTGAAATACCTTTTTCAAATCCTTAAAATGTTGTTTCTTTTGCAAACTCTAAATTCAAAACTGCATAAAGATTCCATATACAGAAGAGAGAAATAATAATGATACATCTTGTATTGTAGAAGGAGTTAAAATTGTAGGAATCTAAAGGAATTGAAAGAAAAAATTATAATATGACCTTGTGTTAAATGATTAAGCCACAAAGAGCTGGCGTAAAAACCCATTTTATAATTTCATTTCTTTTCTTTTTTTTAATATAGGTATTTATAATACAAATTTTAATGTCAAATGGTAAATCATGTTTGAAAAATTCTTTTAAAAACTCATTTCCAATAAATTCTTTCGTTATTTAATGATGTAGTGACCTGACTTGTTTCGGAACAATAACATAAATTAATACAAAAATCTCCAAAAAGGGCGAATATTTACAATTTTGTCTCATCATTTTTAATATTATAATAAATATCTAAATAAATAATGTAATATATATCGTCGGTGGTATGAATATTTATCTTCAAGAAATGTCAAAAATGGGACTCCTTTAATTTAATAAAAAATTATTTGCTATGCATTCAGTGTCCAGCAAAACCGCTTTTTGCGGTTCTTTAATTGAACAAGGCCTAAAAACTCGCTTTATGGAATGTAAGCTTTTCATTTAATTATCAACCTTAGCAAGTCTTGCAGAAAAAAAACAGAACATTGTGCTTATATTTTTATTGTACGTCTTATAACGTTGTTCGTGATTTTGTACTTATTTGTCTCCACGTGACATTCAGCTATTGATATTGTCATACACCCGTGCCGAAACATATAGCTTTTAGAGTTTTTAAAACCTACACTCAAACCAGATTTAAAAAGTAATTCTCAAAGGAAGAAAGAATAATCCTAATTTCAGTCATTATTTTTTTATTTTGCCGAGTTTTCGACCTAGACTAGGTCATTTTCAGGGCAATACAATATTTTTACATTGTTATTCTAAAGTTATTGGGTCTTCTGTCCTGTTTGCTTATGAACTCAGTTCATTATTTGCTAGTTACTGAAAATAACTTTTTTATTAAGTTCCGGCAAGTTTGTTGTAAATAAAATAAATGAATTTTAAAAAAATAAAATAAAAAACAAAATAAAATATGTATGTTCCATTAAAAAAACTAATTTTAATGACTGAAATTGGCATTATTCTTCCTCCCTTCTGTGTAAAACTAATTAGTTATTCAAAACTTTTTTCTGCATCTTTTATATTTTCATTTAAAGTGAGCTATTTTTAAAAAACTCCCAAAACTGAAAAGTCTTTTTAATAGAATAATACATTCGGTTAACTGAATTTGAACTTAAGTTTTTTTAGCATTCATTTATTAGAGTTGTTTCGAATTTATTCGAAAAATTCACCTACTCTGATTAATATAAGAAAATACTTTGGGAAATAATAATTTTAAATCAACAAAAATAAAATTTCGATCGAAAAAGGTTTCAATTAAAATTGTTTGAAATTTTAAGAAACTTTCTAGAACTATTTTCGAGAAGATCAAATCAACCCGCTTCCTCGGTTTGCTAACTAAGCCTATGATGAATTAGTAAAAGGTCTGAGGGGTGTTGTGATAGAAGATGAAGTAGTTAATGCATGAGTTAATAGTTAACTTATTTACTAGAGTGAACATATAGTAATTTTGATCAAAGACTCCCAGGGCTGGATATAGTTACTTCAGTATTCTGGTATTTCTAGATCGTACAGTTAAAGATCAGCGTGTTTCTCAAATCTTCTACAATGTCCCAAATGATATGACAAAATTTCTGAGGCTTTTTTTATTTTCTAGATTTTAATAATCACTGAAAACATTAAATTACAAGATACAATCCACCTATTATCTCAGTTTTTTCGTAGAAGTAATAAATTAATTTAACTGCCAGTAAAGAGAAATAGTTACACTTGAATGCACACCGATAGTGTAAATAGAATTTTTTGTTATTAGCTTTCTTTTCTTTGCTTAATTTTAATTTATTTTCATCTTTATTTCCAGATGATGCATCAGTTATTATTCATACTTATAGCATTACCAGCATTTAGCTTACAACAATGTTTAACACCAGATGATACAAAAGTGACTACAGATCCAAATGCAAGATTAGCTTTATATAAAGGGGAACAGCAATTCGCCTTAAGTTTATTACAAACTATTAATGGATTAATGCCTGCAGAAAATATTTTCTTTTCGCCATTTAGTGTCTATAATGCGATGTTATTGGCATATTTTAGTGCTTCAAATCATACAGAAGCTGCATTGAAGAAAGCTTTGTTCATACCTGAAGCCCAGGTGAGTTTATACATATGTTTATTTTGTTTAGTTATCAAGAATGTTAAATTAATTTAAAGAAAGCAATATATGCTGATAAATTTTAAATATTATTTAATAATACCACTTTGAATTGATCAATAGTTACCAATTATATTGTTAGAACGTGGACCAATTACATTGATCGTGAAAAAGGAATAAATCTTTCATAATTTTGGCTCTAATTGAATTACAGCAAAAGCGTGAGCGAAAGCATTTTCTGCTGATTAAATTAAAAGTAATGCCGCAAAAATTTGCCTATTGAACTCTCTTCCTATGTGTCTAAAACTCACTGTTCCGTGATGGACAGAGTTGACTGACTCAAGAGAACACTGCCTGAAGCAGAGCGCCAATGACCTTTGAAATTTTAGCGCGTCAATATTAAAAAGAAAGTAAACTCTTCCCAAAATTAAATCCTCCAAGTTTAGTTCATGTTATAATATCATTTTCGCATATCTAAATATTGCCAGCAAGCTGTCACTAAGAAGGATTTCTGTTCATCCTCCTAGGCAATTAAAACGTCTGTGGCCTCGCGATATTCTTTCTCCTGAGGAGAGTGATTTATCTGGAGATGACTTAGGGAGAGTTATCAAGAAATTGCACCCGTTTCTCTATTAAATGTTGCACACTAATAACGCTACAAAATATTTTGCTTTAGAAACAATAAAATTCAAATCCAAAGAAAAAGTAAAAGAAGAAGAATAAAGTAAAATTATTTTTGGGAAATAACTAAAGGGTTTAATTTTAGAATTACCGTAATGGAAATTTTTATTGATGTTTCCAACAAATTATACCAGTTACATAGATCTTTCAAAATAATCACTCTTTGATAATTTTGTCCCTAATTTATTTGTAAGCTGCTTTGAAAGAAATTAAATTTTTAGGGTAATAATTCCATCTATAATTTTTAACGAACTTAATTTCTGTAACGATATTTTAATTTATGTTTTGTTTTTAACGATTGATTTACAATTCTATACTAAAACCCGCTTGGACTTACGGTATTGAACTGTGGCGTTCAACTAAACGCTCCAATCTTCAACGAATTCAATCTCTTCATTCAAAAATCCTCCGCACTACCGTTAACGCTTCATTTTACGTTTCAAATCTAACAATCCACAGAGACTTAGAAATTCCGTTTGTAATTCAGGTTGCTCGAATTCGCTGTAAAAGTTTTCATCAGAACTTATACTCTCATTCCAATCCTTTTGTCCGCTATTTATAATCTCAATACCTTCGAGTTCATCCTCCTAGGCAATTAAAACGTCTGTGGCCTCGCGATATTCTTTCTCCTGAGGAGAGTGATTTATCTGGAGATGACTTAGGGAGAGTTATCAATGGGTAACTTCTTCCCTCAGTGGTGCATAGTGGTATTGCATTCCCTCAGTGGTATTGTCATTGCTACTAATAGTATATCTGGCGTTGGTGTAACTTAACAAATAATTTTTTTAAAAAAGTTTATGTATATACATATAATAAATATTTCACTTCTATACAAAGTTAGTTTAATATAACTAATGATACTTTAATATTTAGTTTCTTATTCAGGCTGCCAATGTGGAAAAGAGACATTATCTCAAATTCCCATCTTAATATAATAATTGAATAGTTATTGATAAGTGGGTATTTTATTGAATGTTGGCCTAGTTTTGTTAAACTGGTTCTAATAGTAACCTTGAATTACTGTCTGAAAAAGTATTTGTATGTTTGAATGTGATGACATTTTACCCCCATTTTTTCTTAGGGATTTCATTTGCCTTTATCCCAGTTAGTTCATGGAACTGAAATTTATACAAGCTCACAACTTTGCATGGTAAAAACGAGTAAAAGTTTTTATATTATTGATTCCTGTTTTGACAGGTTGCTTCCCTTCCCTTTTTACAGATATTTTACTCAAAAACGCTAACTTTATTAGCTTAAAAAACTACTTAGCTTATTATTATAACTAATAATGATGTGATCTGTCACGGTAGAACTAAGTGCGGAGGCCGGTTGTGAATTTAGTGAGAAGGTTCCGGGCGCCAATACCCTTTGATGATAGCACGCCCTAAATTAAAAAAGAATAGTAAAATTCTCCTGACGCAGTAATGTGGCGCTAACATTGCCACAGAATCAGAATTTGTATTTCCTATTAATCAGCGTTGTTTTAAAAGCTAATTTATTTCAATTTATCTACATAGTTATTTAAATAATTTCTAATATTTATCTCCTTATCAAGCTTTATTTTCCTTACTGCTCCGAAAACATATTTCCAAACAATTTCATAATAAGTGAAACTTCTTATTTTTAAAAATGGTGATCTGGATATGTTACAGGATAAACTAAGCACAATGCAAGCTTACAGATTGGAGAAATATTTCCAAAAGATGAGAGCCTACAATGGATCAGCCAGTTACGAGTTGTCTAGTGCAAATCGTTTATTCGTATCTCCGCAACAATCTGTACGAGAATGTATGAAACTATTGTTTGATGATGAAATTACTGTAACAGACTTTGCTAAAGATCCAGCTGCTGCTACTAAACAAATTAATAAGTGGGTAGCTGACCAGACCAAAAATCAAATTAAAGATTTGCTGCACGAGGGTCAACTAACTTCAGTCACACAATTAGTATTGGTTAGTATTAATTACCTGTTTATTGTTCTCTAATTCATTCAAAATTTCCAACGATATTATAATCTTTTTTCTTTTTTTAGGCAAATGCTGCATATTTTAAGGGTTTATGGAAAAGCAAATTCCAGCCGGAATCTACTAGAAAGGAAGTTTTCTACATTTCAGGATCTCAAAATGCATTTGTGACAATGATGAGACAGAAATCTACTTTTAATCACTGTAAGCAAATTAGTTCAGTTCAATTTTTTCAAATAATAAAAGTTATGAAGTTATGTTACCGTAATATTACATATCAATTCCAATACAAATAGTGCACATTTAAAATAACATATTACAAGAAATGGATTAGCTCAAGGTTAGTATTAAGTATGTGTTCAGCTTCCTTCACCTTAGAATACTCTATGTAAGAACTTCTTACATTTAGATGGACAGTTATCTCTTTAGAGCTTACTCTATTTTGGACAACAATTTGTGGCGACCGGTAGTGCACTAAAAAAGGCTCATATATATACTTATCAAATTAAATATATACTTATAAAAATTGTTAATTTGTTTGTTTTTCAGTGGTGAGTGAAAAACTTGGCGCGCACATTCTAGAATTACCTTACAAAGGTGATGACGTTTCTATGTATATCTTATTGCCCCCATTCGCAAGTCCAAATGGTATTACAAATATATTGAAACGTCTTACATTGGATAAATTTCAAGAGGTAGCCTCTGAAGGATACATGGTTCCTAGAGCTGTTGATGTCTCTGTACCGAAATTCACCATAGAAAAAGAGCTAGAAATGACTCCAGTAAGTACAATGCAGTCTATATAGATTTAACCACATTTTAGTGCATTAGATTAAATTTAAAGATTAGGTGTCATACTACTTTTTTTTAAAAAAAGTACTTACATTTTAAGTTGATAATAAAGAATCTTATCTTATTAAGGCAGAAGTATTAATTATTATAACGGTAGAAGGCAGATTTTTCTTATTACCACAACTTAGCCCTCCGAAAATCCTGCAGAAAGAAAGCAACCAATTTAAAGAAAAAAATTATAATGACTGTAGTCTATATAGTCTATGTTTCAATATTTTTTCTTCTGCTATTTGTTTGATATTCCTTTTACAATAAATATATAAAAAAAGATTAGGTTAAAAAAAAAATACGAGATAATTTGTAAGTAAAATAATCATTTACAGATACTTGAATCACTTGGCGTGGGTGACGTGTTCAAACCTACCAGTGATCTTTCTGGTCTAACCGGTAAACCTGGACTTAGTTTAGACGAATGTGTACATAAAGCAAAAATTATGGTGGATGAAGATGGTACAACAGCAGCTGCAGCTACAGCAGTTTTCAACTTTAGATCGTCAAGACCATTAGATCCTGCTCGTTTTATATGCAATCATCCATTTGTTTATGTAATATTTGATAAGGTGTCGCAGACCATACTGTTTACTGGAATTTTCAATAAGCCACCGACACAGCAAGCTGCGAAACCGTAGGAACTTGTTCTATTAAATCCAATTTTCTTTTTGAAAAAAAAGACCTTTAATCTTCGCTCGTACAAATTCGGTGTAAGATGCTGTAATAATGGAGGAAGTGTATTACCCTTTTATAATAACTCACTTTTAGGTCTCACTTGAGAAAGTAAATTTTGTTGTCAAAATAATAAACCAACCCAAAAAATTGTAAATACTTAATGGACTGTATAGAAATTAATAAATTTACTACATTATATTTTTAAAGAACACCTACTCGATTTGTACCTATCTCTTCTAATACTAATGACAACTGACTGACAAAACTCGCCTAGTGGAAGAGAGCTCCAATTTGTCTTTTATTGACTTTTAAATTTTACTGCTAGTCTATTTTTAATGTAGGTTTTAATGATGAAAAAGAGAGAATGTATGTAAGAGAGAAAAATCCAAATTGTATGTATATTTTTAAGTTATTTGTATTTTTTTTAATTTGTTTGTACAGCTATTATATTTTCAATGATATATTTATGTGTTAATAATAAAATTTGTTACTTAATTGAAGACCAAGCATTTATTCTATGTAAAGTTGATTTCTTTTTCTTTTCTTTTTTATTGGAGCTTCAGTCCGCAGACTAGTTTAGCCTCCCTCCAGAATCTTTTGCCAATTTTGTCTAACCTGGACACATCTTTTTTTTTTCAATCATATCTTCATAACACGTCGAGCCATTACACTGTAGGACTCGATTGCTTTCTAGCATCTAGCTCATAGAAAGCATCTAATAAAATAACTTCGTCCCCCATGCGCTACAAATGGCCCAGTCATTTTTTGGAGTCATTTCCTTTTTAGGAGTAAATACAATCTCGTCATAACATAATCTTAAAATAATCGTCACATCAAAATCGTAGAATGCTTAAGAAATTTATTTTCCTAAATAGGAAGTTAAATATTGGCACAACCACTATATTCTTAAAAAATGAGCTTAGAATATCTGAAGTACTTTCTCTTGTCTCCCGCATTAGAAACCACACTACAGAAATATTTCACATTATTATTTCCTCTCTTTTATGGCAGGAAACCAAACATCGGTTTTTAAGAGAAATTTTTATAATATATGTTCATCTCCTGTCTACCCTTATATTTTCCGTACCTTCAATCTCAATGTTCGTAGGTCGCTAAAAGAAACTCCGGGTTGCTAATAACTTACTTCTTGACGTGCCTGTTAAGAAATACTAATATGATTGTTACGATACTTCACCCTACTAAGCACTGTCTCATAATCAATGATACTAATGAACTTAGAAAAGTTGCAATGCAAGGAAAAATTAAAATATGCACTTAACGGAAATAAAAAAGATTAAAAAATAAATAAATTTATTTTTATCAATCTTTACAATCTTGCAATATGTTGATTATTTCTAAACCACTCCACAGTTTCTTTGACTGCCGCAGAAAATGGTGTAAATTTGAAATCATTAGGCAAAATACGCCTTAATTTTGCATTACTTGCAGTCTTCTTAAATTGTCCATCAGCTTTAGTAGTATCAAAAACTATAGTGCCTTTAAATCCAAAGGCATCTGCAATGAGGCGTGCTACATCGCCAATAGATAATTCACTTTCTTCGTCAACTAACAATTTAAACTATGTTTAGAAAAAATAGAACTAAATACATTTTAGTATATACATTTTTGTTTTATATATATATTTATACCTGATAAAATGATGGGATCAACTTCGTTATACGTTCTAAGTACATAAATAATAAGTTTAGCAAGATCTAAAGAATAAATAAATTGCCTTAATGGTTTTCCACTTCCCATTACAGTAAATACATCGCCATCTAAAATAAAGTTGAATTCTGTATCAAAATGAAGATGGTATATGCCAATCTTTTATTTGACAAGAGCAAAACAAAATATACGCTTCAGCTTTTAAATGAGTAATTCCGATTAGGTGTATATGATTAGAACAGTTTTAAAACTTTACTTGAAACTAAAAAATTGTACCTTTACTAATTACATCATGTAGTTTTCTTATAAGCCCAGGAATCACGTGACTTTGCTGGAGATTAAAGTTATCATAAGGACCAAACACATTACAAGGAACAACAGATGTATATATTTTTCCATGTTGTTCATAATATCCTCGATTAAGAACATCCAACATTCTTTTAGCATAACTGTATCCAAAATTAGAAGGATGTGGTGGTCCGTTGTGAATCTGCATTTAAAAGAAGCAAACCAATGGTTACTCCAATTCAAAATTTATGCTATTTCAATCTTATGTCCATCTTCCATTTGAAGAACTATTTTTTCTTTGTTTTTTGTTTTACTTTTTTTAAAAAAATAATCTGTGTGATTGGAACCGCATTGCTGGATAATATCGCTGAGACCATCTATCACAGTTGCTTGTTTTTCCAATTACACGCCGGTTTCGCATTTTCAACCAAAGTCGGAAGATGGTACAACTATTTGGCAAAGAAAATTCAATTTCCACTTATAATGTTTCTATCACACACTACTAAGCTGACAGTTAGAACAAGGAAAAACATGAATGTTTATGGTATAAAATTGACATGACCTTTTTGCTTAAAAACATTGGAGGCAATGCCTGTTATACTTTCACAACTATTTCTACAATTTCTTCAAATAAATGTAGAAAATAGTGAAAGGTGTAATGTTGTTTCTCTCCCTAGAACCTTCCTATATTCTTTATTAGGGGTGTATTTTAGGAAACTTGGAAGGTATCCCGAACTTTTGGCTTCCCGTGATTTCTTGGGATTTCCTTAGAGATCATGGGTAATTTTTCAGAGTTAAGAGGGAATATTTTTTTTAGAAATCTCTCTAGTTTGAAATATCTATGTAAGACTTTGGTGGAAGTTTATCCGTGACTGCTGATTCCCCTCTTCCAGGAACGTAACTGCAGAGCCTGGTCTCCTTAAGCTGAAGAAGCCATCATCAGGATTCGATATTGGGGGAGTGATTATTTCTACTTCCGGGGTTTTTCTTAGTAAAACTTCCCTGGAAAATACATAGATTAGTGGTTTCATCATTTAAGGTGTAGTACGATGAATGGTCTAATCGGAAATTCAGATGAGAAAAATCAGAAAACGAACAATGTACAGGAGTGCTGGTCGCAGTGAAGGACACCTGGCTCACAAACAATCAAATATTAGAAACAGGGCTGAAGAAAAACTGTAAATTTACTCAGACAACCTATTTTATGAACCGTTCCTAAATGTATGAAATGAGCCCTACGTCTAACTGATTTTTACATTATTAATGTAACGAAAAAAAATCCATTTCTGTCATGAACTCTATTAATTCTACAAGATATATTTTTGATATCAGAGAATATTGGACTTAAACATCATTAATTGTTACCATAGTCTCGTCGATTGGATAGGTCACATCGTCAGGAAATATGCAAGTTGATAGACAGGATACAACTTTGGCGACGCCAAATTCTAAACTGACACTCAGGACATTATCATTAATCTGCATGTTTTTCCTCTAAAACAAAATAAAGATGTTTACAAATCACAAAAAAAAATCTAGATGTTTAATCTGACGATTTCGCCAACTTACAAAAAAATCTAGATTTTGTGACATGTTGTAAAATAATCCTCCAACCATAGCTGCTAAATGTATCACATGTGTAGGATGGTGTTTCTTAAAAATATTTCTGGTATCTTCCAAATTACTAAAACATGAATATATTTAAAGAATACATTTACACAAAAGTAAAGAGTTCACTAAATAAGTGATTAATAACAAAGGGATAATTTATTAATATTTACCTAAGATCACCATCCTTTGATCCAATAAACACCCACAATTCGTCAGATTTACTATCATTTTCTATTATTGACTGAATGGCCTTTCCTACAAGACCTGTTCCTCCAGTGACCAAAATCACTTTTTGATTTTCACTCATCTTACAACCATTTAAAAGAATGGATTTTCAACTAAAAAGAAAAAATATACAAATACTGGCATTCATCTTGAGGTAGTGTCAAGTACCAGATCCTACAAAACGAAAGTGAAATAAATCTACTACTTCATGAATCAGTCTCATATAAATAATAATTTTTTGTCAATAACAAAGTGCAACTAAGGCAATTTTCTTGGTTCTTATCCTCAGAGAACAACAAAGTGCCGAATATCATTATCAAATTCAAAATTAAACAGTATCATTTAACAGTATCATCATCAATGACCAGACTTATCCATAAAGTTAAAAGCTATCATAATTTTTAAGTAACCTTATGAATGGAGAAGTTACTTACCAAATTTTTAATTAAATACAATAAATGCAGTTAGTATCAAAAACAAGCAAGAAAAAAACAGTTGTACTTTTTCATAACTTTGAGTAATGTAGGTTCAAATCTGGTAAATCACAGTCCACTTCAAAAATCCACTTAAAAATCCCTACAACACATAATTTAGTTCAAACTTGAAACATAATTTTAAAAGGAAGGTTTCACTATTGACTAATTAATAGTAGAGAACAGAAAAAATATCGACAGAGAATTTTTTTTAAAAAAGAATCTAACTTAAATCTCATCTCACTCAGTTGTACAGCAACTAAAGTTCTTTTTTAATACATAATTCACTTTCTTATTAAACATTTAATTATAAGATTGAACTCGTAAAAAATATTTATCGACGTCTGATCGATTATAAATAATTTATTTTATAGTGAAGGTTATCAGGTTAGTTCAATACGTCATTTATTAATAGATATCTCTCTCTCTTTTTACCTAGTGTCGGGTCCCCAATGTTTAGTTTTCGTTGGTGGTTGAGGTAGGTAAGATCTGCAGTCAAACATGGGATTACTGAGTGAAGGCAACCCTCTTTCCTGGGAGAAGACGAAACAACTAGCCGAACATGTTAGAGAACATGGAATAATTCAGTTCATTAATCTGTATCACAAATTGAAAGATAGGCAAGGCGATGTACTCAAATGGGGAGATGAGGTATTCTTGTATTGCAACAAATAAATAGCCATAAAATGAATTAAATGTTCGTCATTTTAACTCTTTTCTCACTTTCATTATATCCACTTGGATCTTTCTATGTGGACAATTTTTGACTCTAAAATATCAGTAAATATGATCATAAGGATATTTTAATGGTACAAATTACTAACATGAATTCCGTACTTTCATTAGAGATACTGGTAACATTTTTGTAATCTTATGAAAAAACTTGCATTTATGATTGAACATGTTCATTTATGTGACTCTGTCCTATGCACTTTTGATTTATTGAAATACATTGTATGTTGGGCGGTACTAAGGTTATTTATTTAATAACTACTTGCTTTTAATCATGTGCTTATCTCGCTAGAAACCTGTATTGTAGTGTGTCTACTTATTGATTGTTTCAGATCGAATACATGATAGTCAAATTCGATGACTTAAACAAAAAAGCAACATTGGCTCTTAGAGGGCAGGAACTTTTAAAAACTTTAAACGAAAAGGAAGCTATACATTCCGAGTAAGTTCTTTAAGTAAATGAATTGTTTGATGTGACTTTTTTTGGGGTTCATAATCATGTATATAATTTTTATCAGTTTAATTTATGTACTGTCATGAACATACTTGAACCTTTTGTAAAACTCTGTTACATTTCTAATTTTTATAAAGATACACTCTGGCTTATAATAATTGTTTCCATCGAAATGTGTCTAATGTTCTCACGCTTAAATACTCCACTTTAATTTTATCTCATATTCACATTTATTTTATAATTGGTTATAATGATTTTTATATCTTATTCCATTCACTTTTTGTTTTGTTTTCTACTTTACATAATTTGTAGAGCTCTTTGAATTTAAGCAGACATTGCGATTGCATTTCATTGAAATGTTTGGTTCTGTTAATATAGAAGTTGCGTCCTTTAAGTATTTTCGCTATTTGGATATATATTTCTTTATAAGAAACCCTCGTCAATGTTCACTAACTTCATATTAAAGACTATTTTCAACTTTTATAAGATAATCGTATTTGATGAATGAAATACCTCTATGCAGAATTTTATTAACCAACGGCTGTTGAACCCGCTTATAAGGTTAAATTGCATAGTATTACCATCTCAAATAAAAGCAGTATAAGTATAGTAATTTAAATATAAGTATTCAAAAGCCATAATTTCAGCAGATTTCATAAAAGCTATGCCCTTGGTAATTCTAATCCTTTAATTCATCCATCTTTCTCTTTTCCTAGTAACTCTATTCAACATTTGAAGTTGTTCGATTTGATAGTACATACATAAATAATATATTCAGTGCAAATAATCGCTGAGTTTTATGTTCTTGTTACAGTATCGTTTTCACAGTCTGTAAACTTCAATAAAAATGCAAGCATAATTGCATAATTGATGGCGCCCAGTTTTACACAAACTTATGTTGCACTCGTACTCTTTAGTAAGGTTTATAAATCTGTTAAAGTTTTAAAAATATCCAATTTTTACTAAAATTTTCTTCAACTTTTATTATAAGAAGTTCTCTTCAGATTTGGAGTATTACCTGTTCAGTTGCCCTTAGAGTTGAATATTTATTGATTAGTTTATTTATTTTAATTCTTAAAATTTAATTTTAAATTTTTTGTTCACTTAAATTAGTTTTTTGTTCCTAAAAAGTGACAAATTAGCATTTAAACTACTATAAATGTGGATAGTATGCCAAGGTCATACACTACACAATTTGCTCAACATTCAAGGTTTATTTTTACCAATTTAGAACTAATTTTTTGGCTTCGCCATAAGTGTACTAGAAAAAAAAGAGCATTTGATGGCTCTTGGTTTCCTGCTACTTTCTTACTCACTTACGAAAAACGGTTATGCTTATTAATATTGTTACTAACATTTAAGTAAGATTTTATGGTAGGAGCCTCCTATATAGTGCATATTGTGTTGATAGACCCTATTGCCTGTAACTAGTGAACGCTGTCTGATCGCCGGCAGTGCAGAGTTTTTGTAAAATTGTAAGAGAAATCGTAACTCATACTTCCGGACACATCAGTTACTCAGTAATGTTCCTCGGTAATATTGTATAACCGATAGATCCACAAAGCACACCAAAATGGCAATTTTAAGGCACAGAAAAATGTAACTACCTTCTTAGAAATTCCTTCACATAAAGTTTTCTTTGAAAAAGTTACATATAATTCTTGTAGATATTCATGTACACAATCAATTAGTGAACTTAAATTAAAATCGTAGGAACCGTTTTCAAGAAAATAAAAAATAAAAGGGAAATATATTCAGATGTATGACACATTCGATTGATTATGGAATCTAGGGGACTCTGTTGCACTTAAATGAAATGCGAATTTTTCAAATTGTCTACATTTTTTTTTTAGCTAATACTGACACATACTAAGATTTTTTCGCATTAGGGTACCTCACAATCTGAATTTACTTTTAATACTCAAAATCGAAATCTTTATGATTATTAAGTAATATTGTGTCTAAGCAAAAGTTTAAAAAAACCATAATTTCAATTTCAATTATAACCTACTAGTCTGGTTAACATACTCTAGCGTGGAAGTTGTTTTAGTTTCAGTTTACTTTTTACTTACTTCTTCCATCAACAAACTGTTTTTTTATACACTAATTGTTTCTATTTATCTTTTAAAAAATATCGAATAAACGCATAAACAATTTCTATAAACGAATAGTTAAAAAAAAGTTTACTACAAGCACTTTTTTAGGAACGTTTATAGTTGCAAGATTAGAAATTAACATTAATTCTGCCACATTGACAGAGTGATTAAATGGAAAAATCAATTATTCATTAAAAAAATTATTTCATTAACAAATTGAAATAATAAACAGGAGTGTAAAATCTGTATGGAATCCTGAGTATGCTTCATACATGCTTGAAGCAACTCCTGGAAAACCTTACGGCGGATTG
Organism: Rhodnius prolixus; assembly: GCF_049639745.1. Taxonomy (NCBI): domain Eukaryota; kingdom Metazoa; phylum Arthropoda; class Insecta; order Hemiptera; family Reduviidae; genus Rhodnius; species Rhodnius prolixus. The sequence continues at coordinate 14,224,708 of NW_027411604.1, read as the reverse complement.
TTGGCCCATTTCAATATTGTTGAAGCAAACATGCGATATAGGCGAGAAGAGGCGCAGAAACAACTCAATAGTAATGAGCGACTACTTACTTTAACCAGCTTTCCGAGGTAATGTTTTATAAAAAGTAGTATTGAATATTAATCAGATATTTTTATTTGCGTTAGTTCATTGTGATGATTTATTGAATTGTGTTGAATTAATTTTGTCAACAAATGTTAAGTTTCAGTATCATAAATTCAATTAACGAAACAAAAATTACATTATGTAGTTTTCTTATCTTTTTCTTCTTAAATCATTTATTAATTTTTTTTTGTTCGTTCAAGTGAAGTATTCGTATTACTTCACTTTATCATTAAATTTCTTAATAAAAAACAACCGTTTTTAAACTTTTTTATTTATGCATAATATTAAAAATGATAAGTGAGCAATTATTATTTTTAATTTTTGTTTTGTTTTGTAATATCCCTCTCCAGATCGTTCTTCTTGCCAATACAGTAGTGTGTTACTAACAGGCTTGGTTGCGGAGTATTCACAACTCCACCATCATATCCAACACCTGGCGATGGAGCATCTAGATCATTGTTCATACCAGATGAAGTAATTTATGGGGGCCATCCCCGATTCAAGACGCTAACTAGGAATATACGTTTGAGACGTGGAGAAAAAGTTGCTATTAATTTGCCTGGTAAGTTTAAATTAAAAATCGTTGAATAGAAAATGTTTATCTGTTTGAAAAATGAAATTAATTATTGTTTTATTTCGTTATTATTATTTTTGTTTTATTGACTTCTTTTTGCAGTTTACAGAGATGATCGCACAATGTCTCCATTCAAGGACGATTTAAAAGCACTAGGTGACGATGGATCAAGTGAGGAAGCAGCTAAACCTGATCATGTCTACATGGATGCAATGGCTTTTGGTATGGGTTGTTGTTGCCTCCAACTAACTTTTCAGGTTAGTTTTGAATTTTTTATTGTATATACATCACAGCTTTAATTTTTCTGATACATTACCTTTTTAATATAATTTGTATTATAAGTGAAGAATTAAAGAGGGATGTTTATGTGTTTTAAAGTGAAAAACGTTGAGTATAAACGTCCAACCTGAACGTTACTTTTCAGACATTTTCCAATCTACTGTATGAGAATTAGTCTGCCATACTTGATTTTGATTATAAGTTCAATCAACTGTTTATATTGCTTCTACAATGAGTCTATCCAGGACCGATTCCACTTTTGAAATGTGATTATAACTGACTCGCGTCTGACTGAATGGCGTCTTTCTTTTTTTCATGTTGTAGTCCAGCAAGCTTTTTTTTGGCCTTTTCATCCTTAAAAACATCCTCTACAGGGTTCCTCAGACCCCATTCTCTCACTGAGCATTCCGTTTTTTTTAATCCTCTGACAACGTGATACTTCTTTCTTGTTAACTTCTCTCCTCAAATTCTCCAACAAAAATAATGATCAACCTTACCTCTAAAGGTGGTTTATAGCCTGAAACCGATCCGGATTAAAACCAAAAAATATATATATATATATGCTTAATACCTGAATGTTATTTATCTACTTTTTTGTCGGATAAATTATTGTTTAATTAGGTAAAAAATAAATTTCGCATAAATGTAAGTAGTGAAGGTTATAGATATAGGGTGCGTTCCACTTGGCGACCACAACGACCACGACCACGACCGCGATTTTGGCCGTTCCACTTGCTTGTGAGCGTTGCGATCGAAAACCCAAGTGGAACGGACTGTGGGCGTTTTAACCGTTCATGTAAACATTGCATATGGCGGCCTCGAAAATAAGTTAAAAGCTTGAAGAGGTTGTTTTTTAATTTAAACCCCATTTATAAGCAGTTATAATAAACTTTATTAATTATTGGTAAAGTTGACTTATATTAAAAGAATATATATAATTCAATTTTTTATATTACATTTTAGTGGAGTATTTATAAAATTTACGTTTAAATAAAATTAAAATGTCTTTTGTGGCAACAGTTGGATATTTATTAATAATGCTTTAGAAAGTTCTTTATCTAGTTCCGATTAGAGTGGAATGTAATTTTACAAAATCGCAATGATAAAAAGCGAAAACTTAGGCCACGTATTATTAGCTATCAGAGTAATTGATCTTTATTCAAATAAAGAATTTAAAAGTTATTTCAGGTAAATGATTTTGTGTTATTCAGTGATTTAGTATGTAAAGGGATAAGTAATTATTTATTTATTTATTTTTTGGAGACTTTCGAGAAACACATTCTATTATTTACATGAAATAATACTTTCATTTACATGAGATAATTTTTTCGGTCGCCATATTTTGTTTTAAAAATTGCGCCAACTCTGAAAGCCCACTTCGACCCAGCTCTATAGATGGGGCGTTGTGGTCGTTGTGTGGGCGAAAATAATGACGTCATTAGTGACGTTTTCGCCACGACCACAACGACCGCGGTCGCCAAGTGGAACGCCTAAAAGTATGATTTGGTCGTTGTGGTCGCCAAGTGGAACGCACCCATAATAGTTAGGACTAATGCTAACTTAATTAAGACTTACCTGATCATTCTTCTATTTTTCCATGAATTTTGTAATCGTCGTAAATCTTAGTTGAAATTTCGAATTCTCCCTAGTGAAAGGGTTATAAAAATATAAATGAAATATGTACTAGTATTAGATAACTTTTAATTTTAACGTTGAAAAAAATATTCATTTGTAAACTCACTAAATATTTCGTATCCTTATTAAATTTTCTATCCACATTCATGAGTAATACCATTCATCAACTAATTGCATGAATTATTACTATTACCACTAATTGTTTCAATTTGTAGATTTCTTTTCTTTGCTCTTTTTAAAATTGTTTTAAAAATTACCTTCAGGCATTTACAAAATAATAGCTTATGATACAAGTTTTTATTGATATTATTCAAAAATATCTCGTGATTTTTTTTTAATCTATTCATCTTAAACTCTTAAAAATATATATATACACATAACATATGTATTATACATAAAATTATGAGAACACTCACACGACATTTCCATAGACACTCATGGAAGGTTCTTCAACCTTCGAATTTCACTAAATGATCCTTAGTTTCAAAATTGGTTTACAATAATAGCAGGACTTTTGGAGAAAGCGTTAAGAGTTGAAGATATGAACCCTTCTTTAAAGTTAATTTCCTTTGGTAAAGAATAACAAACTATTTTGAGAATAAAATGGATTTGGATTCTCTAAAATGAATTTGAAGTTTTTTGAACTGTAAGAACTGTGTTTTCGGGAAAATCCATTCAGAATAACAACTTTTTCCAGTCACGTCAATTTCTTAAAATTAGAAAAAGAGACTAGCCACTTCTATCCCTACAAAGCGTTCTTAAATTAATTTTCCTGAGTATAAGTTTCAAATAATAATTATCTTCATTGTGTTCTTATCATATTCCGGGGGATTGGAAGAGAATTGAGTTGACGGCTTATACAGAGATACTCCTTTTCTTGCCAAATAATTATATCATTCCGGGAGTGCCAACAGCTGAGTTCCCATCAAATCTCAGCTGTAACTAGCCATTTTTACCATTCAAATTTCGAAAATAGTGGTAATAGAAAGCAAGGCAACCGCCGCGAGGTATTGTTTCACTACTTTTTAATGATAGCTAATTTCTCTGCAGCTAAAATTAAAGTTCGCATTCGCATCAAATAGTTCTGAGAAAACTTAGCGCAAGATTTTTTTAACAAATACTAATATCCGGATGTTGATAATTTTTATTTTATAACTGTCTGTAAAAGTAGACGTATGAGATACGCCGAAATTGGAATGTTTAGCATCTAACCTTTTAATCAATGAATTTAATTACATTGTTTAAAAGAGGAAAAAAAAGAGAGAGATAAGGAGATAAAATGATAATGGAGTCTTGTTAAAGAACTAGTAGCTAATGTTACATCATTATATAGTGTAATATAATCATCATTATACATCATTATATAGTGTGACATTTTAGAGCAATGTTTTGTTGATCATTTCATTGTACTTATCCAACTAAAGAAATACAGTGAAAAAAAGAGAAAGCAACTTATTTAAAACTATTTTAAGTTCAATCCAACAAGAATATTTGAGAGCAAAAAGGAAAATTACAATAAAATTAAATTGATCTAAACAATTCCTATAATTTGTATAATAATTATTTATTCTAATTCTATCTTTATTTCCATTAGCTCCTCAAGACCCAGATTGTGTTGTAACTTTTTAGGGGTGAGTTTCCATTAGTAATAGCCATGGTACTGTAATCCATCAGGGCTCCATTTTTTTCTCTGCAGACGAAGATAACAGTGTGCAGAGATGTTCTTAGCTCTTAAATATTATTTATATAAATTTAAGGGGGAAAAAAAAGAAGTTTATTTTTATTGGAGTTTACGTCGAACTTCTGATCGGACAATTCGTGTCGAAGGCACTATTACGTTTTACAACTAAACTAGATCTGGATTCTGTATAATTTCAAACAATTGATTTAACTGCTTTGATGTATGCTTTTCTAAAAATATTTATTATACAGGCTTGCAACATAAATGAGGCCAGGACACTTTATGATCAGCTGACTCCATTATGTCCAATTATGGTGAGCCTGCTACAAGTTATTGATATTGTAAATTTAATATTTAGCATAGGGGTAATTAAATTTTTTATTTTATACAGTTAGCACTGACTGCCGCATCTCCCATACATCGTGGTGTCCTGACTGATGTTGATTGTAGATGGTCTGTAATATCTGGTGCTGTTGATTGTAGGACTCGTGAAGAAAGAGGATTAGAACCTTTAAAAAATCATCGATTTGTCATACCTAAATCAAGATATGATAGTATCGATTCTTATCTTAGTATTCAAGGAGATCCGTAAGTTATTCTTTTATATATTCACATATATTTTTTTAAATTTTTAAACTTTATATAAATTAAGTGAAAGAAACGAGTATTTATCCCCCAGAACCCCTTCTAATTAAATTCTAGAACTTTTACTTCATAACGACCCTTTAAAGTACTTTACTGAATCTGGTTCTTGTATAACACATTCTTGACTTTTAAAAGAACTTAGAGTATCACGTTAACTCTAAAATATTATTTACTACTGTCAAAATAAATAAACTTATTTTTGCTTAAACAAATTTGTTTGTTTATGAAAGTACTGTCAATACTTAGTTTTTCAACGGCCTTCTCAATAGATGAGTTCAATAAATCAAGGCCCAATATGTAGAATATACTTTCATTATGTACGAAATAGTTGAGAACTTTTAAGATCATCAATGGATGAGTTTGTAAAGGAAGTAGAGCAAACCTATTTACGCAAGGCCATTGCTTCATATTTTAAATAAAAACATGCTTTAGAAAAGAAAAGCCAATGATCGATAATATTAACTAAAGTTATTCTTTTAAAATGGATTATTAATGATAAGTCTCCAGTTCAAGGAAGGAACAATGTTAATGATATAACTGCGACCCCCTTTATTACAATGTTGTGTATACCTATTGTAATTTGATCTTGTTTACGTCAATCTCGCTTTCTTGGAGTTTTTTTTTTTAAATATTTATTTGATTATGTGGGAAGAAAAGAATAATGTCAATTTCACTCATTATTTTATATTTTGCTGAGCTTTTAACATCTTCAGGGCTTATTGACAGTATAATTATTTTAAATAATTTTAACGTTGGTGTATCTTCTATCCTTTCTACTTATTATGAACTTGAATGGCCTTAAACTCTCAAGAGGAAAAATCAATCCCATTTATGCAAGTAACGGCCTACTTCCTTGAAGTCCTAGTTATTCCATTTAAATGGTAGGACTACTTTAGTTTTTATAAAGTGCTTTTCAACCTAAAGTATTTAAAAACGAATTGCTAACGAATTCTCTCGCAACTTTAATTAAATGTATGGATATTCAAAAAGCTCAGGCATCGTAAAAACGGAGAAAAAAAATTATTCTATTAATTTGTAAGCTATATCTCTAACGTGTTTAGAAATATTCCAAATTCGGGTATATTCAATACTATTTGTTTACTTTTTTCATATTTATCAATTTTTGGCATTGACTCCAAAGAACTATAAAATTCGAAAGAATTTAATAATGAAGCATTGCGAAGAAATATAGTAAAATTGAAGATTCCTAGACTTTAGAAATTGAAAGAAACCCCTAGGGTTAGGTTAACATTCTTTTTCTTATATAACAATAATTTTTTAATTAATTAACTGAGTTCTATAAGATTATTTTTTTATTATTCGATTTACTCAGTGTAAAAGTTTATTTCAGGTATAATGATGTTCCATTAGTTATGGACAATAATATTTATAACAAATTAAGAGATGCTAATATAGATCATCTATTGGCACAGCATGTAGCACATCTCTTCATAAGGGATACAGTATCTTTGTTTAGTGAAAAAGTCAATCAGGCTCCAACAGATTCTGATCATTTCGAAGTGAGTAATTTATCAAAACATTTATTGTGTAAACAATGTGAGCTGGAGGTTTTTTTTTTTAGTGAACTCGAATTAACGTGATTGTTAGAAGGTATTCATTACATTACTGCGTATTAACCTTTCTCATGTTGACTCTCTGCCTGGATTTTTCATCATCATATGCTAGTATTTCACACTACAATGTTTCATTCATTCAAAAATACCCTACAGTTAGAATTTCTAATCTTGATATTAGAAGTAATTTTATCAAACAATACAAGACAGTTGTTTCCGTAAACCAGCCGTTATTCGACAGCATCTGGCATGATGGATGTCTTTTATAAACTAGACTTAATTCAAACGACACCTTATATGCCATTTTGATCTTTATTCCTGTGCAAAAGAACATTCATGGTAAGAGTTAACTCGTCTTTAAGTAGCAGACGAGGAATTAAAGAGGTGTACTTCGACATCTACACATTCCTAGATTTGACAATTCTGTTCGCGCGATTAACTCAGAAGACACTCGTTCTTTTCCAGATATTACAACAACAGTAATGTTATTTATGCCATAGTTAACTCACGAGCTGCTTTGTACGAAATAACAGATGGTTTTATAAGTGGAAATTGGATATAAATAAACAGACGGCTAAAAACAAAAATATTTACATTGAACTTAACTTATAGTTAGAACCTTAAATATCGACAACATTGACAAACACAATGTTGAAAAAAAAAAAAGAACAAATATATAAACTCTTGGTGCATGCAATAGACACCAGACTATTTTGATCTAATCGCATAAAATTGACGTTAGAGACATGCCTATCTACCCTTGGACAGCTCTATCCTCTTAATTACCAGACGGACTCCACTAAAACTACCAATTTACTATACTGTTAACAAGTCTTAGGTCTCTACTGTCATACTTCTCTCCAATCAGGATTGGTACCAGTAAGATATCAATGAATAAACTATAAATCTTCCAAAACAAAGTACAGCGCATTCCCTTGGAGCATTGTGGATTGAGCGAAAAGAGCTACTTACTGGTAATTAGTAATACCACTGAAAAAACTATAGAAAGAATTAAGTAAAGGTTTATAATTGTTTTCATCAGCTGCGGAAGATGAAATATGTTAGATTACTAAATTGGACAACCAACTACTTGACATCGACTAAATTATCGCAGGGCATACTTCCAAACTATTATATAAAATTTGACGATCAACCCTTATACAACTGTCCTACCGGACAGTTTTAATATTCATGACTAATATATACATAATAAGTACACATTTTACTCTTTTGTGTGGTTTGTAAGGCTGCCTGAAAAATAGAGATATTCATTTCTTTGAAAGCTTTATTATCATGACATTAATCTATGTACCTTGTAAAATTATATGTAATATTTTTTTTATTTTTTACTGTAGAATATCCAGTCTACAAATTGGCAAACAATGAGGTTTAAAGTACCACCACCAAACAGCCCAATAGGATGGAGAGTAGAATTTAGACCTTGTGAAATACAACTTACCGATTTTGAAAATGCTGCATTTGTAGTCTTTGTGGTGTTACTTACAAGGGTGATACTTTCATATAAACTTAATCTTCTTATACCTATCAGCAAGGTCAGCGGTTAGAGATTAATAGTTTTTAATTACTTTTAATAATTTTAATTACTTTTAATTTTAACGAAGAGAACATATCATCCAGTACCCCTTCCATTTATGTTCTAAAGGTTGATGAAAATATGACAAAAGCTCAAAAAAGATCCGCAGTAAGGGAAGAGGTGTTTTGGTTTCGAAAAGACATAACATCAAGTGGACAACAAGCAAGTGACATGCCCATTGAACATCAGTATGGAGCAATGACAATCAATCAAATCATCAATGGCAAGGTATTCTCATATGTTTAGATTCTGTCTTCAATGAAAATTTGGACATTCAACTTGTAAGTTCATTATTTCTTACTATACCTGCAGGAAGGTGTATTTCCTGGTTTAATACCACTAATAAACAGCTATCTGAGTGGTATGGATGTAGATACAGATACTCATTGTTCTATACAACAGTACCTGAAATTGATACAGCGAAGAGCGTCTGGAGAATTATTGACTACGGCTAGTTGGATAAGACAGTTTGTTAGGCAACATCCAGCTTACAAGTAAGTCAATATAATTTGTTGTCTTCTTTTTATGCGATAAACAACTTATACATATTTCTTTGAAACGATCAACCCTTAGCATCGAAGGTAAAAGTTGATGATTTCAGCACATAGGGTTTAGGTTTTTTTTTTGTTTTCTTTTAAATGTTTTAGGAACGCCATCTGTAGTTTTTCAATTCCTTGGCCGAAACAAAATGAAAACTGTAGAATTAAAAATAAACTTAATGCTTTTTATTAAACTTTGGGAAGGGGACTAGAATTTTGCCCTTTACATGGTGCTGATATTGGGCAATGTTACATTTAATGAAGTGTTGTACCGTAAAGCTTGATGGTCGTAATTGTATATGCATTAATTTGCTAACTAAATTTCTTTGATAACTTTCTAACTTACATTATTTTATAAAGAGTCAGTGGAATTATAGTGGACATGAAGAAGCCAAGAAATTGATGTATAGCTTGAATGTATTGGAAACTGTATTTCTGGTATGAGGTTTTAAGCCAATTTATGTTAATCAAATGAAAAGGACATTTTCGCAAATATCCGAAGTCCTATATCTATACATGTATATTATGTAATCAACATTCGATTCGATTCCTAAAAAATGTAGTTATATTGAACAATATCAACTAGAAGAGCTACTTTAGTATTAGTACTCGTATATATTAATTGAGAAAAGTTAAATGCATTGCTAAACTTTAGAAAATATTTTGTTGTGATGTTATTTGACTGTTTATATTTTTACTTTTCTGTATACTTGTTACTAACATTAAACACTCTTTGGTATTATAGCTTACATTTGAAACACTAGAAAAATTGAATTTTAGAAAAGTTTGGAATGGGTGGAACCTTGCTTCGTATTATTTTTGGTTTTGCAAACTGCTAGAAATTTGTTTTGACATTCGGAATAAAAAAAAAATTGAGTAGGAATTTAAGTAGAAAGAAAGAAAAAACAGTCTTGTGTGTATTTGTAGATTATTATTTTTAAATATAAACATTACGCCGGAAATGTATTTGTGATAAATTTATTTATCTATTTATTCCGGCAATTCTTAACAATCTATCAATTCTAATTCTGGACATGATAGAAATTTTGCTGCAGATGGATTGGCTGCATGCGATAGAGATACCTCTCTATTTATGCTATCACTAAAACCAAAATTATACGACTAGTATTTGTTCAATTAGAATAAACTTCCAAAAATTTGCCCTTAGAATGTGCAGTTAAAACCGAATATAAAGAAGAGCAGTGAAATCATCTATATTTACATCAATATTTATATCAAGAAAAGCTATCCTGATTTCTAGATGAGATAATCCAAGTCTGAAAATGCCCTTATTAAACAGTGACCAGCAGGAGTTCAAATATAAATATTTAAAACTTAAATTCAAGCTCGTCTTTTAATAATTATGAAAATAGAATATCAGTATGTTTAACAACAATTCTATAACTTTTTTAATGTGAGAAATCTTGAACAAATTACCATTACACAAAATAAAAACTTTAATATAATTGATTTTTTTTTTTTTTTTTTTAGGCAAGATTCTTTAGTAAATGACGAAGTAACATATGATCTTCTAAAAACTATTGACGGCATACAGAATGGTTCAATACCCTGTCCAGAATTGATAATACCAAGTCTTGTTTCCAAAACACAAGAATCAATTCCATCGGCTATGGAAAAAGTATATTGTGGAGAAGTCAATAATTGTTGTGATTCATAAATATTGGGGCATGCAGTTTAATTTTTTTATTTCATTATTATTTGTTTAGACACAATAATCCACTAGAAAAAAAAAAAGTAATCTAAACTTAATGTATATTAACTATTTGCAAAGTCGCAATTTATTTTTTTAGTTGTTTCCTTATCAGCTTTCATCTACAATACTTTTTTTTTTTTTTTTATCAACCATCAATAAATGCTTTGTTTAATTAGTACAGAATAAATAGTACATGTTTATTCAGGATAAATTTATGGAGCTTATGGCAATTATTTTTATATTTTCTTGGGAGAAAAAACAAATTATTTTAAGCTTCAAGATTATTTCAATGTGTACATTTGTTGTAAAATCGTAACTCCTCATTTATTTTTTGGATTAGGAATCGTAAGTTTGTATTAACTTAAGCAAACTTCATTCAAATAAGTCAAATATCGTTAAGAGCAAATACCAAAATAGATTTTAATATGAAATAAATACTTCATGTAAATAAGAAGATGACTTTTTGATTAATATAACTGTGATCCAAATCATTTTTGCCTTTATGAGAACTACTTTCAAATAATTTATATTTTTCAATTAAATTTGAATTATTTTCCCATTTTTGTTTTTTGTTTTTTTAATGAGTAGTTTTAACTTAAAACATACTATTCTTTTGTTTATAAATTTAAGAAAAGTAAAGTGCAATATTATATTTTGTAATATCCAAGTAGAAAAACTCGGAGCATTATTTAACCACTTTCTTGCCAGTGAATTTAAAATTATGTGATGTAAAGAAACTTAATTATTGTTAACATTAATAATTAAAATTTATTCTTAATTAATTATTATTAGGTATTGCAAAAAGTCTTAACTCTACAGCGCATTTCACTCGATATCAACTTTTGTTTTTTTAAAAATAATGAGTATGGTTCATTGTTTTAAGTGACTGAATTCATTAATCTATTAAGAAGAAAAGAATAATGCCAATTTCAATCATAATTTTTTATTTATTTTGCCGAGCTTTCGACCTAGGCACTAGGCTGTGGAACATATTTTAATGTGTAAATAATTGTATTATAATAAATTTGTATAAAGTAATGTAATGCAAAGTAGTATATTACTGTATACAAATTCATTAGTATACAATTATTTATACTTTTCAAATATGTTCCACAGCCTAGTCCCTAGGTCGAAAGCTCGGCAAAATAAATAAAAAATCATGACTGAAATGGCATTATTCTTTTTTTTCTATTGCAAAAATAAGGAGGTTTAAATTTTGGTTAGGTTATTCCAAATCCATCAATACTCCTTCCATAAGTTTACTAGGCTTGTTATTCCTACCACTTTTATTGAGTAAAGATGTTGCTGTCTTATTAACAAATTAATTAACACGAAATTAGTGTAAATTTATGATTCATGAGGGCATTTATCAATCCCAACTGATTGTTTGTTTCCATCATCATTTATCACTGATGATACCTTCTTAAACAATGTCATAAAATAATAATAATAATCCAGCAGATATTTCGAGCTGCTCATTCAGTATCAGAAGTTAAAAATCAAAACATTATAAAATATCTTTCGATCTAATACTTAAATTTTATTAAAATAACAGAACAACAAGCCTTTCAGTAAATAAAGGTTTTTTTACTTCTTCGTAGCTGGCTTTGCACCATAGCTATTTTATCTTAAATTTCATCCGTTAATAAGACTAATTTAAGATTAGATTTCTGCTTAACAGTTTTGATATTTTTTTACTCTTTAAGAAGGCTACTTCTTAAAAGCGAACTAATCAGAAAAAGCATTCAGAATTCATGTCTCTGTTGATCAAATAATCTTCCACATATTTTTAAGTTGATTTCTTTACATTCTCCAGTTGCTCTAACTTGATGTAAGAATGAAAAAAAACAATAAACTTTCGAATGCGAACGTGTAATTTCGAATAGACATTGCTCTAACAAACATTGTTTGTTCCAATTTCAATTTCGAATTTCCAGAATACATTAAAATATGTGTCATGTGAATTATAAAAAGAGCTAATTTAAATATTAGCTTTATTCCGGTTGCCAGATTTAACAATCGGATTCAGCATCTAGATGTAAAGCCTTAATGTTACTTGCACAGCTATGAAACGCCGCTGCATTTTATGTCTAGAACACCGTTGACACTGAAAGGTAATAGTTGGATAATATAGTTTTAATATAAGACCTTACTTAGTTTCTCACATTTAAAAACTTTGCTTCTGTTTTTCATTTAATTTCTGAAGTAACCATGTATGTGAAATTCCATATTGCAGCTAGGTGCAATACTCAACACACCGTTCTGTTGCTTCATTCGTTCTGTAGGTGTAGTATTCGATTCGTCGTGGATAGTTTCCCTCTTCTTTGTGTTTTGATAATCCCTTTTTTGGTTGTTAGTGATAATTTTAACTTGAGTTTAATTTGAATTTATTTTTCTTCATAACAAAAAGAAAGGTAAAGAACCATTGCATTTAGCGGTTCTAAGATCAGTAAAAATTACATTTACTATGAAGATCAGTTCTAATAAGAAAGTATAAATACTACTGTTTTTGGAAGGCTGTGATTCCTGGTCGATTTTTTGTCATTTTAAAATAACAAAAATGAATGTTTAGAAATTTACGTAAAAATTCGTAAATTACATGACTTGTATGTAATAAATGTAGTAAAACTAAGCAACTCCTTAAGTTTTATTCTAAACATAAGAATGTCCAGGTATTTGAAGTATTATATTAAGTTTTGCTGAATTTTGTAGATTTTATATGTATGTGAAAATCGCAATTTATTAAATAAACCTAGTAAAATTAGCCGTTTCATGTATAAAAATTGTACAGTCGACTTACTTTGGTCTTATTTCTCCATATTTATTTATCCTTTTGAAATAACTTAATAATAAATAAAATGTCAGAGATAATATACAAGGTGCCTTAGAATTTAGATTATTTGTTACATTTTATTAACAGTATGAATTTGATAGCATTTACATTTTTGAAAAATAAAGGTCCATATTTTTATTTAATATTTATAATATTTCAATTGACAATGAAAGAATATTTTTTAAGAAATATTTTTATTTAAACATTAGATGAATTTTTGTTGATCCAATTTTATAATTAGTAAGCGAATGCAAATTTTTTTAATCTTACAAATTACATTCCAGTAAAAGAATCACGCTGGATACCCTCTAATTATTTTATGTATGTAATAAGCTAATCACTACAAAACCATTAAGAAAAGCCTATTTATAACCTTGCATTATTAAATACCTTTGTTTGTGGATGTTACAGTAAATATACTTAAAATTTGTAAAAATAAGGATCTGTTAGATGCAAAAATAGGGTACATTAAGTATACAAGGAATTGCATGAAATAAGTGTATTACATGTACTCCTCCCCCATTCGATGTACAGCGTGGAGACCCCCAAAAGGCACATCTACATAAAATTCCGAATCGAATGACACCTCATTCATGAAAATCGGTTCGCGCGTTTAGGCGCTACGTTGTTTACAAAAAAGGTAACAACAACAAGAAGAAGAACAAGAACAAGAACATTTTCTGAAAATGCCGTTTTTGGTCATTTTCGGCAACTTTTTTCTCAAAATCTACTTAATCTGGGTTGTTGCAAAAAATTACAGTTATAAAGGAGGGTTTGCCCTTTATTTTAAAGAAAATTTGGGAATTTTATCTTTTATAGAAAAAGAGGAAAAAAATGTCAAAGTTGGGTGTTTTTCAACATTACGCTTTTTCGTGCAGTTTTTGACGATCAACCCTTATACAACTGTCCTACCGGACAGTTTTAAAAAATTGATTGCTCATTTCTGAAATATGTCAACAAAAAATAACCATTGAATTGGAAATAAATAATTTCTATTAAGAAAAATGTATTATTAGCCTACAGCGTGAAGAATTGCTGGAGATGAATTTAGTGGGATTAGAAGCCTGCTAGAAAACTAGCTGTACAATTATTTTATGCAAAATCAGCTTTTTTTTCTGCAACTAATGGAAAAGGCTGAACAGTTGCAGATAAGAATAGTGGAACAGTTGGTGATGCAATCTTTAAAAAAAGCCTACACTAGCGGCCCCCATTATTATTCTATTCAATGTACTTTCGGTGGCTAGCTCCCCTAAATGAGATGAAAAAAGATAATTTTATTCAAATCAATAAAAAATTGTTTTTTTTAGTCTTTTTATTGTTTTAGCAAAGTGAAACAATTATTTTATTACATCTTTGTAGATAAAAAAAACCAATACATATAAGTTAAATATGTGTATGTTTAATTTTAGTATTATTATTTTAATAAATAATATTACAATAAAATAAATAACTTCTTGTTAACATTTTTGCAGCTGGTGTTTAAAATCCTTTTTAAAGCTTTTAATTAATTTTAATATTTACGTCATAATTTTTTAGAAATCGCTTTTTATAATATTTTGTTTGTCAAAACTGCTGGTTTTCTATCATTTTCTTCGGAGATGGAAATCCGATAGCTATCAGGATGTAAAATAAACAAATATGCTATAACGATGAAATCATTGTGATTCTCCGTTAGTGTGGATCCAGCAATGAGTTATACTAAAAATTCTAGTTTACCTTAAGGTGGTGCTATACCATACCCATAGGTGGGGATGCACAAGTTCTTAAGGCAGACATCTATGAATACTAAAACAAGCATTAGGTATTTATCACTAATTAATTATTATAACTCAGTACATTTTCTTTTAAACTTGCAAATATATTGTTTGTTCTACATTTAAAAAATTATATAGCAACAGAAATGGTGGCAAAAGTGTTAATGAGCTCATTTTATAAATTATAGTAAATTATGAAGTTTATATATCTAAATAATAAACTTCAACTTGGTATTATTTTATTACTTTTTTATATGCTGTATAAAACTTTTAGATTTTGTTTGTTAAATTTAAAAAAATTAATCTATTTTTTAATTAGCATTCCAGTTAAAAAAAAAAAAAATTCAAATATTACTGTAACGTTAGTAACTAACTAAAAATTCAAATACTACTAATGAAATAAATATACCAAAGGATATTTCATGTAATTGTCGTTTTTTCCCTAACAAGTTTGTTTTTCCTCTGAATAGTTTTTAATCTCTCTCCTCCTCCTCATAAGCTCTTACTCAATGTCTGTAAAATCAGTGAGGGCTTCACTGTTGTTAGTCTCCTGTTATTTATTTATAGCAACCTCTATTCTGCGTTAAAGGCTACTGGTAGCGACGTCCGTAGCTTCCTACGTTGTCAGACGACTTTTCATGTAACAAAGATCATCTCCTAGACCTTCTTAATCTCATGAGAGACGATTTTAATAACAACCATTACTAGTGAGGCAGATAAATTCACATACTCTTTCGAATATTAATATTTAATAATACTCATTACTAGTTGGTAGTTGTTTTTTAATTATGTTATTGTTTTTTTCTTATTCCTTTTTTCATGTAAAGTTATTGTAATAATGCAATGACTATAACAGTATTCAATCAGTGATAGGGAATGGCAGACAAATGGCTGAGCTGGCTTACAACTTTAACTGAAGTTAAAATCAAGCAAGGGTTGATTTTAAGTCCGACCGTTTGATGATCAAACTTTGATCTTTCTAGAATAATTTAGGAGGTGATATTAAAAGTAAAAGTTTTGTGGATGAGATGGTGGTGTAAACCGAAAAATGCATTTTTTTGCCCTGCAAATATTGATTTAGAAGAGTAATATATTTGAACTTGAAAGTTGAAGGAGGTAGATAAAAAATTATTATTTTCCTAAAGAATCAAAATTAAACTTGGGCCATGAAATTTAAAAGGAAAACATTTTGGATCAGTTCGAATTAACACAAAGTTGAATAAAAGGCTAAAAAATTCTGATATTATAAGTTGAACTGGCCCTCCATTTTTCATTCAAGTTTATACCACTACTGCACAGCTACTAAAATTTAGCTGTCTGCAGATGATGACTATAACATTCGTCAAAACGTCTGCATTAGTTTCTGGTTGGCCATAATTAACAGATGGTTAATATGCAAAAGAAGTAGAGTAAAAATTTAATTTTAGCAGCTCACATAGTAATAAGGTTAGCAACTTATTTTGCAAATTTCCCCTCTTGATTATTAATGTCTTGTGAAGGGTAGAAAGTAGTCAAGATAGGAAAAAATACACTCTAATTCTTCTTTTAAATCAATATATTTGAAATAATGGCATGAGTTACATGTAAGAAAGTAGATTGTAAAAAAAATGGCAGGATGATACCGTGTTAAAAAATATTCAATAAAATAAAATAATGATTAATTATACAATTAAAAGTAACTGTTAATAAAGATTTGCAATTTTAATACTTTTTTCCTTAACAATAAACTACATAAAAAAATATAAAAATAATAAAATAGTTGTATTCGAAAATTATTGTGAATTTTCTTCAAATTATTTTTTACATCTTTTGCACTTATTTAAATACTTTTTTTAAGGACGGAAATGGTGTTTCTATAAAATCACAAAATTTATTTAAGTTCATTTATCAATGAAATATTTACAAATGTATGTATAAAAATAGGTACCGAAACTGTGGCATTAATAACGTTTCTTTAAATTTTTTTTTTTTAATTCAATAACATTCATTATAAAATATGCAATTATAATTGCACTATTAAATAATACTAATAATATTTGGTTTTTCAGGAAGGTATTTTATATGTTTTACCCTTTGAGACGGGCTTTATAATAAGCACGCACTTTTAGTTGCAGTCTTAAAGCAGATATACTAAATAAACGTCATATAAATAACCACACTGAAAGCTTGCGTGGATCCAAAATGAGCGATCTCCTCAAGTGAAGTTATATTTTTCTCATATATAAAAATAAGAGAAGTAAAATTATATTTGTATTGAAACAGATAGGTTTGCCTTCGTCAAGAAATAAAAGTTTCCATAGCTTCTACAAACCTTTAAATAGGTTATAATAATTGCAACAATTTTATAAAAAAAAATGGTCACATTTTTTAGCAATACCAAGATTATATATTAAAAATCCCAAAGATTTGCATAGTCATGAACTATTCAGTCCAATATTTCACAATGGCGAGCTCATTTCTTCATGCCATTGCTATAGTAGTAACTCCAAAAAAAAATTAGATAACGTTCACATGGCTGACTTTCTTTTAAAACGATTCTCAAGGTTTTCAAGAAACATAGAAGTAATTGTGATATTTTTCTAGAAAACTGCGGTAAATCAAAATAAAAACTTCAAGAAACTGGCACTTGTGGTTATAGTATTTTCTTTAAACTCGAATTTTAGCGACAATTCGTCAATATTATATAAACTGTAGGACGGAAAATGAATTTAGAAGGGTAGTATAATAAACCCCTCTTCTAAAATGCCCTTAATCGAATTGAAGGGATAGATTTTTCAGCTTGAGTTGTAGATCTACATGTGTACAATGAATTTATCAAGAGTGTTCTTCTTTTACATATATTTTACATTACAATTTACTCATTTTTTTTCCATTTCCTTTACAGATACTTAAATACTTAGATCCATCAAAAAACTTAGTTATAAATGCCAACGAAGGTTGTAATGATACAAGGGTTGGTGTGGAGTTCACAAGGTTAGAATCCTACCAGAAACTTTCGAATATAGACTACAATCTATTTTGGCTATGTATATATATGATTTTTCAATAAAATAATAATAATAATAAATACAATAATATTAATTATATCAGTTTTAATTGTTCCAAGAAGAACCATTTATAATTGCAGAAAATTACTTATTCTTTGACATTTATTAATTTTTTTTTTTAACTGTAAATAATTTTAAAGGATTGAAATGTTTACCAAATATTTGCACACATATGCGCATGTTTAGTTATATCTGGACTTAGTACAATTTTTCACGAAGAAATTGAGCATCAAGTCGTCGTGTGGCCAGCTGTGTCAATGGTATCTACTGTAGCTTTTGAGCATGTAGGTGGTTACCTATAAATCTTTGTATTCCTGTCTATAGTCTATTAGAGTCGGGTATTTCTTCTAACTACTTGTGCATTGGCTCGTTGCACACGAACCACAGTACTTCCAAGGTGATGCGCCTTGGAAGATTTGTTGTTTGTTAATTTCTGCCTAGCAAGCCTCAGTCCAGACAAAACAAGTGTATGTCGGTAGAAGTCTAAGTATTATTGTGCACAATAGTTACGAATAGAGCACAGAGAATTTAGTGAGGTCTGTCTGTTAATTACGTTTAAACCTATCTAAGGGTTAAATGATCTTTCATGTTAGAGGAATATTATACAAGATCTTGCAGATTTTCACGAGTGCCCGTATTTTGATATTTTGATATTGATAATTGAGTATTGCGTAAATTTTTTTTTGTCTGTGTCATCTGTATGTTTGTAATTCAAATTTAGTGATAAATGTTTAGTAATGCTATTTCAGGGAATACTTTTTTTGGTCAATGATTTAAACATAATTCTTTGAAAACAGGCCACACTTCACTAAATAAGTTGTAAAATAACTTAAAAAGAAATCAATTTCTATATAACTTAAAGTTACATTCATAAAATCTTACCGTAGATATATGATAAAGATAAACAGGAAGAATGAAATCAGAGTGGCTCTGCAGTTAGTAGCGGATGACTGTAACATAATAACAACATAATTACAATTTCAAAAGAAGTCTAGCATTGTGGTTACTTCATTAAAATTTTAAAAAATATTACCATAATGAAATAATTGCATTTGTCACCAGCACAGCATTCAGAACATTTCCAATCTTCGTACCACACATGTGTACATCTAGGCATGTACTTTTTCATTGTTTTTTCACACTGTTGTTTCGTAGCACATCTTTTGCTAATGTAGAACTGCTTGTCAGCTCCAGCCTGCCAATATGGCATAGCTAAGAAAAACAAATTAACCAATAGAATACAAATTATAATACAATTTATTGATTTTATTTTTTAAAGCAGTGACTTACTTCCCCATTTAATTTCTGTTTGGCACATATCATATTCAGGCCTGCACTGATCAACCGTTGTTAAACATTTACCATTATTACTATCTTGATCTTCACAGACATAACACTGAAGAGTGGAACCTATAAATATTTGTATTTAAAAACCAGGTTTGTTAGTATAATGGTCTTAATGTTTTAATAATGTTTTACTTACAAGAATTTATAAAAAATAAAATGAAAACTGACTTCAAAACAAAAATAGTGTTCTCCATTTATTAAATATTAACATGCACACATACACACACTCACAACCACAAGTAGACACGCCTCTTTCTTCACAACTGGCTGTTTGTTTGAATTATAACAACTAGTGATGCGACTATTTGAGCAGAATCGGTCTACTGGAACGAATCCAGTGGTAGAACGAGTTGATTCAAATCCTTATTTTTAAAAAATGTTATTCCGCCCAGCCCAAAAATTTATGCTAAAGTTACTTAGATGTTACATAGAAAAAAAATGTTAAACTGACTTGAGGCTTTCATGTAGAAGTCACACCAACCCACACCAACGTTAAAAACCTAGCAAGCAAAAATACTGAAGCTTGGTGGGGGGCATAAGTTCCAAGATTTTTTAGAAGACTGTCAATAATTACAAAACAATTATAATATCTATTTTTGTATTTATTTTGTTTATTTCTAAACACTATATGCAAAGACTTAGGTCCATGTTAATTTGTACATAAAATAAAGCAAACTTTTTAAACTAAAAGCATTTTATTGTTAAAAAGCATTTTTTAACTAAAAAAAAGTGAATTTATTATTAGAAAATAATTTCTGCAGTACCAAAGCATAAATTATTTTAATTTAACGGAAAATAACTGCAATAATAATGTTACATAATGAAGAACATTTATTAAATACAATCAATCTGATTCAATACAGGCAGCAGAGTGTTTGGAACCTCCGTGACAGTGTTAGTTTGAAGTTTCAAGCATAGTTAGAAGTAGATTACATCATCCAGCATTTATTTAAACTCATGAATCCTAGCTGATAATGGATTATAGTGCAAAATCTTTAAGGAATTTAACTAACGGTGTACTACGATGGACAGATTTTCATTTTTCTTTATTTAATTTATTTTTTTAAACTCCTGTAAGGTAAAGATTTGTCTTTAGAAAGGTTGAGTTTTAATTTGTAGTATCTTTGGATAGAACACTTTTTATTTCAAGATTACTCTTAAAAAAAAAAAAAACTTTATTTCATTTAATAATGATGCTTTTCAGATTGAAACAGCCACTACTTGCAAAATTGTTCTTCAAATGAAGTTGAAATGAAAAATACGTTAAAAAACATACAAGAAGAATATAAAGACAACTTTTGTTATGAATCAATTACTAAAAAATGTACTATTTAGTTATATTCAATACGGAAGTTTATGTCACAATGTATTATTTGAACTTTTTGAATTGAAAACTATTTGAATTTTTTACTTTTATAAAGATGAATAAACATTTTTAATTTTAAAAAAATTTACTCCCCATACCAATTTTTTTACATGGACTGGAAATTTATATTCCACTTTTGAAAAAGTTCAAAATAACAAATTAGTTCTTAAAAAATCCATCAGAGAACGCAGAATGTCAAAAAAGTTAAAAAATAAAAATTAGTTTCAACAAAATCCGTCAGAGAACGTAAAATATCAAAAAAATCAAAGAAAATAAAAATTAGTTTTAAAAAATTCCCTCAGAGAACGCAGAATATCAAAAAAGTTAAAAAATAAAAATTAGTTTCAACAAAATCCGTCAGAGAACGTAAAATATCAAAAAAATCAAAGAAAATAAAAATTAGTTTTAAAAAATTCCGTCAGAGAACGCAGAATATCAAAAAAGTTAAAAAATAAAAATTAGTTTTAAAAAAATCCGTCAGAGAACGTAAAGTATCAAAAAAATCAAAGAAAATAAAAATTAGTTTTAAAAAATTCCGAACGCAGAATATCAAAAAAGTTAAAAAATAAAAATTAGTTTTAAAAAAATCCGTCAGAGAACGCAAAATATCAAAAAAGTTAAAAAATAAAAATTAGTTTTAAAAAGATCCGTCAGAGAACGCCAATTATCAAGCAGCATTAAAACAGTAGTTTTTAAAATAACCACTAGATAGCACGGTTGTAACTTCTCCGGATAAATACAACACAAATTTTCTTCAGTACGACTTAAGTGATGAAGGGGGGTATATCGCTCTGTCGCTCGTCACTCCAAACATATCTTATTTAGTCCCACCTCTCTCTCTTAAAGAATCATGAATGTATAGGTGTTAATGGTTAATGGTAGAGGAGATGTCGCTTCGACGGTCGGAAGGCAAATATTCTATCTAGTCTAACATTAACCACTCTTTCTTAAAAAAAGATGATATAAATATAAACCATATCTTTAGTCCAACATTGACCTGTCTCTCTTAAAGAATTCTTAGTCTATTCTTTATTTAATAATAATACACAAATAACACTTATATTTTTTCGCGGTCGTCTCTTTTTTCCACAAATCACTATTTTTATTTTTCTCATTTACACCTGCCTCGTTTACGCACTCAGCACTCGACTGATTCTGTACAATAACATGTTTAACAATCTACATATTCAATCATATGAAAATCTTATTATTTTTTATTATGATTTTTATTAAGTGACTCTTGCGGTCGGGGCCCAGAATCATGAATTTATGGGTGCAAATGATAGAGGAGATGTTGTCGCTTCGACGGTCAAAAAGCAAATGTTCGCCCCACCCTCCCGCCCCAAGCGGCGAATTTCCTTATATACCCTCGGACGTTAGTACCACCAGTTGCCACTAGATCGCTCACGCTGTTCTATTTTAACTTTTTATTGCTCTTACACACTCTCACGACTTAAGCAGCCATATTTAAACCTTCTGTTAAGGTTTTCTTTTTTATTTCTTTCACCATTTAGACCCTGGTGGTCCTTTTTAACCTTCTTGTTCGGTTATCCTTTCTATTTTTTCGTAATTTCTTTATCATTTTCAAACATATTGTTAATTTTTTGTTATATTTCAATTTTTTCATATTAATTAAGGGAATAAAGGAAAAATAAGTACAATATTATCAATTATTTATTTTTTTATTTGATTAAAATTATTTATGCACTTTTACAACAATAAATTTTTATAAAATTTTTACAAACTCAATATTCTTAACTGATTATATTTTATATAAATTATCAAAACTTAATTTGAAATTATAATTTTATAAAGAAAACATGCAACTTTTAACCACCTATAAAGACCTACAAAGGACCACCTTACACTCACATGTAAGACCTTCTTTCAACAAAAATTAAAACTTTTAATTAGATAAAAAGGGAAAGATTTAAATTACACGAAAAAAGTTTTTAATTTATTTTATTTTTTATGTTGAACGTCTTTAATAATAGATAATATACCTTAAGAAAGCTCCATAAGATAGCGCAGTAGTATATTAAAGTTGTTTTAATTGAATGGTATGCAGAAATGATGGGAATTACCTCAACCTACGAGCGGGCGTGCTGCAATAAATAGCTCCATGGTAACTTCGAGGCAGCGTAGGGAACTGGATCAAGAAAAAATTAAGCCCTATAATAAAACCTTCTTTACTTACTGATAAATAAATTGTTTTTTTTTTTAAATATTGAAACCTTTTTTAATCAAATTTAGACACTTAAATGATACAATCAAGTTGAGACATTTCCCCTTAAACAGTGTATAGCAGAAAACATTTAAAATTGATATGCCTTAAACAAAAATATTAATTTTAATTTCTTCTTCTTCTTTGTCTTCGTTCTTATGCCATTCAGCGTCGTGCTTCAATAATTTAATTTAAATCTATAAATTTATTAAACGCAAAATCTTATACTAAACTATCTTTAAGCTTACTAATCAACTTGAATGCTTCCGGTTTTCGAAAACGAACGAACAAAATAAAATTGTTACAATAAAATTGCACAACAGAAGTTATTGATTAACGATAGGTTGAACTTGAAGACATAAAAAAAAAAGTGAAGAGAATTGAATTTTTTTATTCAGCGAAGATGATTGCTATGCTATCTTGTGGCGCTTGGTAGAACTTTATAAAGATTGTAGTTCTAATAATCGCCGCTAGATAGCATGAAAATGTACTTTTGCCCGTTATTGGACAACTCAACGACCCCATATTTAATTAACCAATATACAATTTTAATGAACTCTAATGGAAATATTTAGCATTTCAAAATAAAATCATTATTTATAATAAACACTTACCTTTAAAATAATGCATTTATAAGTAAATACTTCCAGATAGCAACAGCAATGTATTGTAATTACTTACTCTTCTTAGCATTCTCTATAAACTAAAGTAGTCAAATTATTTCAAATGCTTACGCTATAATGCCAAAATTTATGATAAAAACACTATTAGATGGTACTAAGCAAAACTCTATTTTCCCATAATTAATTAAGAAATATATAATTTTCATTAGAGCAGTTTTTTCTCAAGTTTAGTAAGAATTGCACTTCATTTATACTTTTACCTTATTAGTAATGCTTATTTATTATGTAGACAATTGCAACACAAGGAATATGTAGACGATATAGAATAATTACAAAAAAAATAAAATATTTGAAGCTTATACTTAGTAATACTAATATTTCTTCTACGAAAGAGGAACCATTACTTATTCTATTTCAAAGAGAAATATTATTCATCGTAAAAAATGTTCTAATTAATGATTTAATACTTTTAAAATACTAAATAATGGATAAGTTTACCTGAAGCATCATGTTGACATCATATTTTAAATTTAGTTTGACTAAATAATGTATTTGGTTGAATGAGTAATAATTTACCTACATTTCACTTTAAACATTTAAATAATTTTTTTTTTAATGAAAGCACTTATTCAGGACAAAGCACTCCCCATATACAAATGCAGAATGATAAAGTGCGCAGGTGGAATCAGTCCTGGTTACTATGATAATGGACTCGTTCCGTGGAATTGGCGTTAAAAGCGTTCATTTCTATTGACCAAAATCGGTGAACGGAAAAAGAAGGACCTAGAGTCCGAACTCAAAAGGATTTTAATCGTTTCAGATTCTACTCCTCTGATTCCTAGAGATTTAACCAATGAAAATGTTGGAATTGGAACCGGAGTTGTTTAATCGTTCCAAACCCTCTGCTGCTTGTATTTAATCAGCTACATAGTTCGTTTCTTTATTATATGATATCATTACAGCGGTAATTTCCTTTTAATTAAACTAATTTATGCTTTAATACTTTAGAAATAATTTTCTAATAATATTGTTTACTTTTTTTTGTGTACAAATCAACATACAGTGCATACAGGTACCTAACATAAAGCTTTACACATAGTGTTAAGATATAAACCAAATAAATTAAATTATTGTTCATTGTTTTTGTTAACTGATTCATTAATTCAATAAAAAGAAAAGTATAATGCCGATTACAGTAATTATTTTTTAATTTTGCCGATATTTTTTGGTACACGTTATTTTCTCAACCGATGTTTCACTTGTTGTTCAGTGAATTCCGATCAATTACAAGTTTGGTTAACTAAGCGGAACAAGAAACAAGCAGACAAAAGTAATTATTTTATTTAAATTTATTTGATGATGATTGTGTAACAGATGAAGAAACCCAAAGTATTTCATTAAATGTAAAAAAAAAAAAAAAAAAAAAATCAATATCATTTCACTTATTACACACAATGAATTTATATAAATAACGGAATAAAAAGAAAAATAATAATAGTAATATAAATTTCTTTATATTTTCCAACACAATTATTTTATACTTTCATTTCATTTAATTACAATAAAAACAAAAAACTGATTAATAGAAATAGATATTACTTATTTTTGAAATGTACCATGTACAAAGATAATTTGTTTCAAAGATTCCTCACAGCTATCGAAATACATTTTCAGGAAAAAAAGGTTAATTTAATTGCCATTTCAAAAACCGTAATCCCCCCATATCACACCATACTTATTTATTTAAAAATATATACCTGAATAAAAAAAAAAAAAATACAAGTGGCCTTTAGTTATCTGTAATATTTAAGTAATATGATCTGTAATAATAATTTAAAAGTAATATTTACAAACAAAATCATTAAATTTCAGATACATATGATAATTTGTAGCAGGATACGATAAAGTTTAGTACAATCAATTAAATAAATTACGTATTTTGATGAATAAATTATTTTTATTGTATACATATTTTTTTTATACTTGTACAAATACTTATTTTTTTAAAATATCAATTTGGTATTTTATATGGATTTGGTTGTGATGGGGGGGAATTAACTAACATTAGGTTAGTAATACCTATTGGCGCTAATGGCCATAGACGTCGATGCGCCGACAAAAAAAAAAAAAAAAAAAAAAAAAAAAAAAAAAAAAAAAAAAAAAAAAAAGTAATACCTATTTTGGTTCCTCATTAAAAATATTATGTATATAAAATTTAGGAATTAATTCCAACATTTTTATTTGTATTAATTAATTTATTTATTTTTTTTTGAGACTTTCTTAAGGAAGGTGTATTTTCAGTGTGTGAAGTGTCTATATTTTTTCACCAACCAGCAAACACTTTCAAAAATTACTCTTGCACACACAGCATCTGTGTTCCTTTTTTCTTTTAGATATTACATACTGTAGACTTGTCATTTAGTAAATAATGCTTTATGCACTGTGTTCAAATCGGGAACTATAGAACCTTTTGTAGACAAATTTCTAGAATTACTGTTTCTGTAACATTAAAAAATTTTATAAGTAAAATAAAAATCTAATTTAAAAAACTACTATACACGCTGTCATTTATTTTAGTAGTCACACATTCTGCAAACGTCCAATTCATATGACACTTTTTTTCTAAAACACAGGTAGGTAATGGTTTTAACAAAAGAGGAAGTGAAGCATTTAGCCAAATCCCACAGAAAACTTATTTGATTTGGGTACATTTTTTCTGAACACCCAATCAATTTTGTATGAAGCATTTCGATCCTTATAGTCGTACTATTTAGTAATAAATTGAAATTACTATATTTATTCTATAAAAAATTAATTCTCCAACAAAGTTAACATTTAGCTATTAAAAAAAAAAAAAAAACTTTTTTAAACTTATTTAATTAATATTTTTTAAATTTAAATTTACATTTAAATGTTAACTTTTTCATAACTAAGTTCATTGTAATTAGATTCAAAAACTCAGAAGTAGAGAGCTGCACGATGAATCAATGTCAACCAAAACATTCCCCACGATTAATTTGTTGAATAAGTTGGTGTCACTGATACGAAAAATGGTAACAAGAAAAATTAAGTCACTTTCAAGACCGATTTCAGCAACATATTTAATTATGCTATCTAATACTAGATAAATTGTAATAAAATATGCCAAATGTCACTTTACGACTACGTCATCTTTCTCAAAAACTTGTTCCAAGCATTAAACATATCCGTCATCCTTTTTCATTCCTCGAAGGCCTCCCATTTAGCTACCCATTCTTTCCGTGATGCCCTCCGCCCAAATTTATGCCTTCTTTCCTTCATATTTTAAGGTCATCTAATCTCTCATTTCACTGATCTGCATCAAATAGCAGAATGAATTTAATTTCCACGAAATACACAAATGTAGTTTGTACCCCCAACACAGATTCGCATTGAGTGCATCTTGAAAGCCCTAAAGGATCTTCTCTGCAGGCCGCTTCTGAATAATCGCACTATCATTTTCTTTGTTAGGCTCAAAGTTTCTGCCTCGTAAACGTACCATATTTTAATATTCACATGGATATATTTATTTCAAATCCTTCATTTGGCGGAATTTCAGAACAGAGTACAAATAAAAGGAGATTAATTTTTAATCGCTTTGCAGCCAGCCAAATTCTCATTGCTCAATAAATATTTTTAATGCCTAGTTCACTCATAACACTTGTCCCCCAAAATAATTATTTTCATAATTAAAAAGTACTTACGTAGGTTTAACGAGTAAACATTTCATAGGTTGACCATCTAATTGCCTATTGTGATAGGTATCAACTGCTGTCAACGCATCATCCACATTTTTATAAACAACTTCAGCTGTACCAGGTCGTACTACTCTAGATCCGATTAAAGTTCCAATATCTTCAAATAATTCCTAAAATAATTAATATTCAAATTACAGGGGAATTGATTAACTCAATGATTAGTGTACTAGACTACGACACGGAGATCGCTGGTTCAACTTCATCAAATTATTTTTTTTTTCATGAATATAAATGTAATATATTTAGTTAATAAAAAAGCCTGTGCTCATTTTTGTTAACTATAATTACAAAATAATTGTACGTCATAATAGTAAAGTAAAATTTGTTTCTAATCTAAATGATGTTCAGAATTCAGAAGGGAATGTAAAATGCTTATATTTCTAGACTTCTTAGAATTATGTGGTTTTATAATAAACACATTACTTTTTCTTCGGCTTACAAAGGAAATATGGAAATCTACTTTATGTGAAATTGTTTTCCAAAAAAAATTCATAAATTCTATTATTACAGCGAAGTAGAGAAGGATTCCCTTTAAAGTATCATTTCACTGAATTGAACGGTATTACCATTGTGTAATATAAGTGAGAATTAGAAGATTATTAAAATAGAAGCTCTTGACCAGAATGAAACTTATGGATGATGTTTTTTAAATTTATAAAGACCACTCAGATATAGATCTTTCGTTTTTTTCCAATTAGTTGTTTAATGGAAATTAGTTTGACAATGAGATTATGGGATATCACCTTTCTCTTAAAAGCCATTATATCTTCTAAACAAATGTACATTTTCTTTTAGTATTATATCAAGATTTACTGCGCAAATAATAAATAACAATAATCAATAAATAGTAAAGAAATAATTTCTATCAGTTAAACAAAGGTTTATCAAAAATATTGTACTGACCTTGATATCTTCGTGTGTGACTGTTGGTTGCAAATTAGAGACAACAATCCTATAACCTTCTTGTCTGGAACTATCCAATCTTGTTTTAATATCTTCTTTCGACCTATGAGAGTAGATTAAGGTTTGATTACGGAAAACTGTTGCTTATGCATATTCATAACTATAATTAAAATGAGAGAAAACAAATAATGCAGAATTTAGTTCGAAAATAGGATGGATCTATTCCATTTTTCATTGACTACTTTTATATATATATATCGCTATTCGATGCTAGCATCCATCCCAGTGAACGGTAGAATGATGCTTTATTTTGCGTGGCGTTCGATTGATACCTTTCTATAAGGGAGCGTTTTTCATGAATAATTGAACGCTAATTGCGTCTAATCCATTAAACCATCTTCACAGTGAGGGCAGGCATTCGAGTTAAGAGACCAAATTACGATACAAGTGTACTTGTCGGTAGTTTGTTCACTTGATGAGCAGAAAACAGCAGCTCTGTCTGGCTTTTGTTGGGTGTGTGAACATTAACAAAAAGTAGTCCAATTAATGACATCAATCAAGCTCTTCTAATTTATTAATTTATTTCTTCTAATTAATGTTCTAATTTAAAAAAATTCAAAATATTTAGTACTGAAAACTCATTCCGAAAATTAACATTACTTGCTCTGATAGTAAATAGTCTAACAAATTATTTATTTATAACTGAACAAACCTGTATAAACCTGTATTTTGTTTTCCATGGCGCAGCCAATCTTCTCTCTCCTGCAAAGAAAATCAAAAGTATCTTAAATTTAAAAACTTAACACTGAAAATTAATTGAATTAATGCCGTCAACCGCTAGCTGAATATAAATGTTACAATAATCACAATTGTAATTATGAGGTTTCTTTTTTGGAGCATTTGAAGTGTTGAAGTGCAAATGAAATGATTGTTTATTCATTGATGATGAGAGAGTTCTTCGAGAACAATCAGAGAAAGCTTTTTGAAACCTTTCAGATTTTCCTCTCATGTTTCGGGGTACTATTTTGGGTGGCATCATCGAGTTTCTTCAGGGGCAGAGAGTTTAGCATGTAATATTGAATGGGCAAAATACCATGAGCATAAATCCTAAAGAAGCTCCAGATGAAGGGTATTTTAACGTAAGTGCACCAATAAAATCGTTTTCAAAAGATTTACTCAAGTCACCACCGAAAGAGCTTTCACCATATTGTCCTTATAAAAACGCAAGTACAATTTTTTTAACAATTAATTATTAATGTATCATCAGATACATACCCTAACTACATTCCTTGGCACATGTATTTCTAAACGGGGTAAATTAGCCAGCCGATTACTCCAGCTTTCTGGAGCGTCCAAATCCATGTAAGCGGTGGGTCTTGGCGGAGCAGATACTGGTGGCTGTCTATTCTTAATTGTGCGATATAATGACTCTCCTGCACCACCACCTCTTCGAGAATCCGCTAGAAATAAGGAAACATAAATGTGGTTCAAGTATGTACATAATTTTATATTTTCAGAGAAAAATTAAAGCGTAAAACTCCATTAGATAAAAGGTTCTCATTCCATTAAAAAGCATAAGTCAAGGAAAGTTTATAGACCGCAATTCACTGCGCAACAGCTTATCACAAAGACACTTAGCCAGTAAATGATTGCTAGAAAGTACTTATATCACATTTTCTATCTTTAAGCTTATTTAACGTAGTACATACTACACTATCTTTAATTAATTATCCTAATACAGCTGATACTGAACATTTCATATTTATTTTGCACTTCATAAACATTTATTTAACATAAAAATGACCTTACGATCAGTGATTATTCACTTTTTTTAAAGTCTCTAACCTTCTACAATAAAACTGAAAACACGATTATAACTGCAAACACTGACGAAGTGAATTGGAATACTTCTTTATACATCTGTTCTTTTTTTCTTTGTTTTAGAAGTTAACTAAACTTTCCGTGGAACTAACTACGTAAACCGCTCGTGTTACAATTTTTGTTTAGAAGCTCGCACTCATTTTTAAATCACAATAAAAACAAAACAATAAACCGGAGTAGGTTTCCAAAAACTACTGCATTTTATCTAGTGAATTGTATTCCAACTAATTTTAAATAACAAATGAATAAAATAAGTTTAAAACCACTTACAAGATGGAATAAGTGCTGGCTGTTGATTTGGTACAGTTCTTCTTGGTATAATATCTGGTTTATTTCGTGGGTTTACTGAAACATTTCCAACACCAGAAGAATTACTTCTCATCATGATTCTTTCTCTAGCATCTGTCTGCCTTAGACGTTGATTCAGCCTGTCTCGAGCGTCTACCAATTTTGATCTCGTCTTTTCAATTATCTTTAGTCTGGCGTCAACAACTCCAACTGCTACGGCTCCACCAACTCCCCCGCCTGTGGCCTTTAGACGTGATGTTTTTTTACCGTTTTGCAATCTACAAAATACATCAAAACTAAAAATACTTAAAACCAAAAAGGGCTATTTCATACACAAATAAATCATGCACTCATCAATCTCTATAACGTAACATATTTCTATAACATCTCTATCTCTAGAATGTATTTTCTAAAAACGTTAGAATTTTTAGAAAGCTTTAAAGCGGACATCTTAAAATGGATTAAAGGGATGGTTTCCACCCACTGTTTCAAATAAAATCTGAAAAATATCTGATTTCGTGCACTTTCGGCAGTAAGAATAGAAAATACTTTTAAAAAAAGTAGCTGCTAAAATTTAAATTAAGTAAGTGCTATAAGTAGTTCAAAAACAAAGGCGGGATGAACTAAAATGCGTGCTACAACTGATAAAATCAAGAGTAGTACAATAACTTTTGGTAGATGCTAAAAAAGGAAGCAGGCTCCCTAGAAAGATCTCTAATGAAATTTATACATATTGCGAATATCACACACATTTGCTCAAGTGTCGAAAATTTTGACTTTTTATTTTCATTCTAGCTTTATATAGTTTCATCCGATCAGAATTTATTACGGCACTCTGTATTAGAGAATTGAATTCTAAAGAAACTATACTAAACACTAAAATTCACTAATTTGTCAGTAAATTCTAAGACCAGTAATCACAAACAGTAATTATGATAGACACCACCCAAATATATATTTTTTCTATTTCAAAGAACAACGATTGAGTTTTTGGATTATTCAAGATGAAACTGTCAATTAGTATTAATGATAAAAATATTAAAAATACCTAGAAATTTTGTTAAGAAAAATTTAAAAATAAACAGAAATAACATACTATATCTAATGCTTTCACCAGACTTCCACTTTTACTTTAGAGAAAGCTTATAATTCTGAACAAAATCTGCTGAAGTGGGACAAAGAATTAATACCCTCTCCAGTTTGTTTAGAATAGACAATTCAATAAATACAAAAAATGAGCCTAACGCCAAGTAAATTTTTTTTTATTCAACTTACATTCAACATTATCTTGAGATACATTGTATATTTATTTACATCTCATTATACGAACATTTTAGAGTCGTACCTATTTTGCAAATGAATTTCAGAAGGGATAAGAAAACTAACGAAGTATCTAACTTATAAAGTAGAACTCCGAAATTTTGACGCAATAATTAACTCACTTAAAGTTAGGAGTTCACTACAGCAACATTTCTTTAGGAAGTGTACAAAATAAAATTTTTAGTAAAAAAAAAAACTATTGATGCGGCAATTGGATTCTTAGTTGGTGATTAATTTAGTATGGAATTATATTAAGCGTAGGATGAAATATTTGATAATTTCTCTGATTTACAGGTTGCACAGAGTTTTTTTTAATAAGCATGTGTGCTTCTTTATTAAAAGTGACTCTCTAAAAATATATGGTACTTAAGTAATTCTTAAAAAAAAACAATAAAAATGAAATTTTTATTTCAAGCAAATAAGAACCAAAAAAATCGACAATACATTTCATTTAATTAGGTATTAACATTTGGGGAATGCAGAGTTTGGAAAATAATTAATTAGTAACGAATGACACCTAATAACTAACTACTTTTTACTGTATAACTTTAATAATAAACTTTAGGTTAAAAAGTACCTACCCTCCTCTTAACCTCCGGTTCCCACCAGCTTTCTTAAATTTCATTTTGATTAATTCATCAAGGCCAACGTCCATAATGTACTTATCTTAAATATAAAAGGTTAATTCTTCAATTTCTTTTGCTGCATAGAGAAACCACAAACACAACTGCAATGGTTGTAGCGGAGCACAAGCACAAATGACTGTAAACACAAAGTGCCTACTGCCACCTAGATTACATTTTTCATTCAGTGGTATTCATTATTTTGACTGAAATATTAAATGTGATAGGCAATCTTACGATTTGGATTGTGAACTGAATTTTTGTAGAATATGTTTATAATTACTTAGTATAATTGAAAACTCACATTGACTAACTTTAGTTCTTTAATGACTACAGAAGCTTTTTTTCGTATTAAGTCTGAATAGATGAGTACTTCAACAGCCAATTCAAATTTCTTGAAGAAATAAAGTATTTTCAGTTTCAGATAGGCTCTTTTTTTATTTCCCTACCAATGAATCCTCCTTTTAAGCTTAATAGAAACCAATAGGAGAAAATAAAAATAAAAAATAACCGATTTCTATTGAGAAATAACAATTTTATACTCAGATAAGCTAGATCAGTCAAGGTAATGTGTGATGGGATGTATTCATATACGTAGTTAAAGTTTAATTATTTTCACCAAATTTATCACCTTTGATGATGCATAAACCATCAGAAATAGAAAGAGTAAAAAACACATGCGTGCAACCTATCAGCAACTCAATTAAAATTCTGGTAATTGTTCAGAATAAGGTTTCGTGGTAACTTTGTACCCTCAACTAATTATCTCGTATTTGTCTTCATATTATTGAATTCTTATTCAATTCTCTTGCTTCTGTATAACAACAATATAATTAAAACTGTAGTAGATAAATGGCAGTTTAAGTATACTCATAATGGCAGTATACTCATATTCTCAAGTTTACTACTTACATATGTACTATTATTCGGCTAACCAGACGTCAGCCACTATTGCTCTGTTTTTTACATCACTTTACTGGTTGTAGTTATGGATCCGTGAGATTATATTATTATTGTATTCTGACAGATTTGAGAAGGAAAGCATACAGTAACGACTGGTAGATTCAAGTTTGACCAGTGTGAGTATTGATTGGGATTTAAGGTTTTTGAACATAAAATTGTTTATATAATTTAAAAAAGAAAATATGTATATAGTATTAAAAATAATGTATTTATTCAGAAATAAAGATTTATTGCTGTATAGATAGGATTTAATATTCTTTGGAAACAGTTTCCATAAAGTACTATATATATTAAAGTTATAATTTTACATTTTTTTTAAATGTTGAAAAATCAGCATATAACATAATGAGGCTTCAAGTAATAATAAAAGCTCAGAATTTTATTGAAAGCAGGCTAACTGAATTGCAAAGTATGGCCCTCCAGGTAAACTCTCTCGAGAAAGTTGTTTACCAAAAGTTGACAAAGACGCTTTGTGATTGGCAGATTGATGTAAAGCTTGCCTGAAATAATAACTTTTATTATTTAAAATATACTGTACTCCAAACAATCTTAGCCATGATTGGTCAATTGCAGACTGCAGAGCTGTTTCAATATCTCTAGAACTTACGAATTTAATTTAATTTATTGCAAGTAGTACCTGTATATTGATCGAAAATCTATATTTATGGACCATATTTATATTTACAGGCTTCAATGTTCTTAATCTTTTTTCCGATTAAGAGCAGTATCAAAAGTCTCACCTCCCATCTATTAATATAGATCCCCAATAAATGTTTTAGATTCTAAAACAGTCCAGCACCAGAATTTGACTATTTCTGACAAAACTGATAAAATAGTATGATTGATAGAAGGATATTAGTTAACATTTTTCAGATAAATTACTTAATTCAACCAATGAAAAATAAAAAAACATTTCACTGATATTTTATAGATTTAAAAATATCCCTTGATGATTCAATAAACAAAAGGGTTCGAGACATGAAATGTGGCTAATTTTATACTTTTTTTACTTATTTATTTTTTTAATTAATAATAGATACAATTTATAACCAGCAAAAGAAATGAGATACAGGAAATGGCACAAATATGAATGAACATAGCCCGTACATAACAGATCAACCAGAGACATAAGCAGCATGAACGATAACTAAGCTATAATGGAAGTAAGTACTTATAGCTAGCTTACACAACCACCACTTTAAGAGATCGATTTGTTGAAATGGTCGCGTGGTCATAAGCATCCGATGAAAATTTGAAGGAAGAAAGAAACGGTAGGATAGATAAGGTTCAGATATAAGAGAGAAGATAGAAAGCGTTTGAGTTTATAAAGCAGTTCTGTGAGCCATACCCGGAAAAGTATGCTTGGAATATGTCTAAGAAGACCCTGGCAATACTGCTTTAGTCCTGGGGAAATAGCGATTACATCCATTACTCGATGTGCCGAGAAAACTGTCTAGTGGGAACTCTGAAAACCGGACGGATGATCAGTTATATTATTTAAAGGTGCTATCTGTTTGGAAGCAGAGTTGTAGAAGTTTTTCGAGAGGAAGGCTGATTAATCAGAAGACAAATTGGTCGGTTAGAGCTTGGGAAAGAATGTTTATTTAATTCAAGGGTCATTTTTACAGAAGATAATTATATAAGAAGGAAAGTAAAAGTGGTCCTAAGCACAGCGTTACAAATATTAGAGATCAATTTTCTTAAATACTTTTTTACGTTTTCCAGAGCATTGGATGAACAGTATTTGTGGGAAGGAAAACTGGTACGACAAAGGGTTCAAGCTAAAGGGCTCTTAAGCAACAAATTTTATTCTTAACATTGTTTATTTATGTAAATATTTTAATTGCAACTAATTTACAAAATAAATTTAATATGTTATAATAACCCAGCTGGTCAATTGAAAAGAATGGACGATTAAATTCTTCTTTAAGAATATAATAAAAGCATACAAATTTTAAGAAATTATTTAGGCCTTGAATACATCAATAAAATCTTTATTAAAAAGCTATGTGACACAATATTTCCATCTAATTATGTTAAAAACTAGAATCAACATCTTGAAATATGTAAACACCCAAATAAATTATGAAGTTCCTCTAGTTAGGCCGTATTCAGTCATAAAATGTAAGTATATATCTTTTATACTAACTTTCAATATATGTAACTAAGAGCTAAGAATAGATTTTTTCGGATTTTCTTTTCCGGATAAGAATAATAAAGCATTAAATAGCTTGCCTCCTGCAAATTCTGTAGATAAATAATTACACTCAGGAAGCAGATGTATGAACAGGGCCAGGCAGCAGACACACTATATAAGTTTTGTCAGGAAGAGGACTAAAAAGCATTGCACTTATTCTTTTCAGCTTTATCCATCGTCAGGCCTCATAAATAAGTAGTAGATTTCTTTTTTGTTAGAAAATATTATATATATTAGAAAAAAAATCCCTTAAGAAATTCTTTCATCGTTATTATACCAGAAACGTAGAGCAACCGTTTCCTTAATCCAACAAAAATGTTCGAATATAGAATTTTTACTTACGCTAAATTCTATGTGAAAACCATACGTGTGCTGAAAGAAACTTCGCGCTTAGACTTATTACTTAAACTGTTCGTGAATAAAATTTCAGTCAAAAATGATTACCTTTATTATTTTCAGATAGCTTTTTTTTAATAGTAGCGCTAAATTTTATAGGGGACAAAATTTAAATTTAAAGTGAATTATAGATAAATAATTAAGTAGAAAAAAAAGCCTCAGAAATTTTGTGAGATCATTTAGGACATTATAGAAGATTTGAGAAACAATCAATTTTATTTGTGTGATCTAGGAATGAATACCAGAATACTGAAGTAACTAAATCAGTCCTGGGAGTCTTTGATCAAAATTACTATATGTTCATCCATGAAAATAGTCAACTATTTACTCATGCTTTGACTATTTTATCTTCTATTCGCAATGACCCTCAGACCTTTTACTAATTCATCATTGGCTTATTTCCGAAAAGTGTGAAGATTACATAATTGATTAAATTAGTTATACAAATTAAGGCAATTATAGGAATATTCTTAGAAAGCAACAACAATAAGAATTATATATTTTTTAACAAGTAACTGATCAAATACATGGTTATTGTTTAATAAAAGTGCGTTATAAAGTGCAAACGAGGGATTAGCAAAATAGAGCTCTGTTTATCCCGGATTTATTCTAGCTGTTCGGATGCCTCAAAACTACCCCACTTGAAAATGACGATTGGTAGAAACTCTCTTACAGCAAACAGTATAAGAACCAGCTACTGTTTTGAACCCATCTCCAAAAATACAAAAAATTATTTTCCTAATTTTTCGAATATTTTAGTTTAGCATTATTTTTTTTTTTTTTTCTGCAAAGACAGAAGATAAAACCGGTGTTTTAGTACAATTTTTAATTCACTGAAATGGAACAGTAGGAAGTTCTGTAAACGCCTGAAAAACTAGACACATGTTAGAGACATTTATCTATTTTTACCATACAAATTTATAAAGACGGCAAGATTCTACAATTTTGAGCTAAAGCTAAAGAGTCAGTTTAGGTGAAGAATGAAGGTTACAAATACGTAACAAAACTAATCATCAGAACAAAAATAACTTTATACTTAGTAATCTTCTACTCAAATAAAACTTAAATCATTGCTATTATTAGAACAATTAGGAAAACTACATTCTTATGTAAGGATATAGAACAAAACGTAAAATTACGTAAAACTATATGAAAAAAGTCAGGTATCTAAAAATAGGTAACACAAAACCATAACCAACTACTATTAAGTAATATTGAAATTGAAATGAGAATTTATTTACAATTTAAAAGAAAGATTAAAAGGAAAGGAGGTTCAGGTTGCAGTGCCTATATACACTCCACAACCTCAATATTTAGATTGATAAATGCTATACTAAGGCAAAGAAACTTAAAAAACGTTACTACATAAAGTTAATTAAAGCAATATATGCTTTAACCTTTTGTGCTTGTATTTTTTATAGCCAAGAGAACTTATAGTTAAGTAATATGAGAACATAAAGAAATATATAAAATGCCTTTAAACTGGATTGGTAAAGTATCAGGCGTGAAACGATCTCCAAGACTTTCTCTAACACTAATTTTCATGGTTTTGACACAGAGTGACCCTTAGGTACTATTAGGGTATCCCCCCCATTTAGGCTGCACATCTGTAGGCGGGCTGCAAATACAAGGATTTTCCTAGATAAGCAGTTCCGAAACGAGATGTACCGCTTCCAATGGTGATGACATGACCATTCTGTATTATAACTATACTATCTTCGCGGTGTTGTAAGTGCCTTCAAAAAGCTAGAAATTGGAGGCTCCATAGTTGTCCAGGCTCATTGCATTTTTTTTAAATCTCAATAACAGTGAATGCTTTTAGGGAACCAAGAATGTAACCTGAATAATATTCAAAAACCTTTATGTAAATTGAGGGACGTCAGAATACATCAGCTAAGGTAGGAAGAAAGCTCAACTTAATCCTTATACAACTGTCCTACCGGACAGTGTTAACATGTTTTATAAAAGTTTAGGATTCTTACTGATATGTAGGTTTACACTATTACAGGCATCACACAAAAGAGATAGTTGGGCCATGTCCTAAATCATGCGCTACTCTTCAAGGTGAACCATGTATGACTGACCCATGCTTTCTAGATCCTTGCCTTCCACAACCAAAAGTGGTAATCGTTGGAGCAGGAATGGCAGGACTGTCTGCAGCACACAGGCTCGCTTCGTGTGGCCTTAGAAATTTTGAAATTCTTGAAGCGACGGACAGGTAACGAAGTAATAAATCTATTAAGTTTTAATATAATTTGTAAGTTTTGCCATGTAAGATACAATGAGGTTTTTCATTCTAGGCCAGGAGGACGAATTCACTCTTGCTGGCTCGGAAATGTAGTTGGAGAACTTGGTGCTCAATGGATTTCTGGCGGAAGTGAGGCGAATCCTACATTTACTCTTGCTTGTATGGAAGGATTACTGAAAGAACCTCTCTGTAGAAGAAAAGTAACCAAAGATGATATAATATGTTTAATTAGTGACGGAAGAGCCATAGATTCATTTTCCGCTTCAGTTGGCATTAATATTTTTCGAAATGTAAAAAGACAAGCATTTACTTTATTTAGCACAGATACACAAAAAAGTCACGGTTCATTACAAAAATTTATAGAAACCAGAATTTCTGAAGAATTAAAACTAGTGCCAGAAGAAAAGCGTTCAGATGTAACTAAAGTTGTTTCTGGAATGGTAAATACTTTAAGAACTAGATGGGGAACAGATCTGACAAATATGTCATCAGATGCTTATGGAAGTTTCATAGAAATTCCTGGCAAAGCGATAAGAGTTCCTTTAGGTTTTGTTGGCGTACTTGGAACTTTGTTAAGAGCTATACCTAAAGAGAATATAAGTTACTGCAAAGAAGTAGATTTTATTAAATGGGATACCGGATCTCCGAGGGTGTTGGTGCGTTGCTGTGAAGGAGAACCTATATCTGCCGATTTCTGCATAGTTACTTGTTCTTTAGGTGTACTTAAAGAAAGACATTGTACTATGTTTCAACCACCTTTACCAGAGGAGAAGGTTGATGCTATAAAAGCCCTTGGATATGGTCACTTAAATAAATTAATAATGGAATATTCGCGTCCTTTTTGGGCCTGCGGTGAAGGAGCATTACTTTTAAGTTGGGATTCTAATGAATTAGCGGAACGATGTTGTTGGTCGAGAGGAATTTCAGTGATCGAAGAAGCGCCTGGTAGTGCTAATATGTTAATGGCTACAATAGGTGGTCCAGAAGCTTGTGCAATGGAAGAATGTTCAGATGAAGAAGTTGCCGTATTGATAACCCAAACGTTGAGAACATTTACCGGAGATTTTTCTTTACCATTTCCTGTGAATATTCTTAGATCAAAATGGTGTTCTGATAGACATTTTAGAGGTGCCAACTCATACATGGGTTTACATGCAAAAGTATCCCACCAGTGTGAACTAGGAAGACCACTGCCTGGCGCTTGTAATCCAGGAGCTCCCGTTTTATTGTTTGCAGGAGAAGCAACATCTCCAGGTCACTTTAGCACAGTCCAAGGGGCAAGGCTTAGTGGTGTAAGAGAAGCAGAAAGGATTCTACAGCTTGTGCGAAAATACAGAGGGCCTCCTAAAGAAGAATCATCAGCAGCAGTCCAATAAGTTTTTGTTGTTGTAAATTGAAACTTTTCATTTTTGTTATTAAATGTTTTCTAAATGTTTTAAATTTTTTTACTTAATTCAATAGTGTAAGCCACGTCTTTAAATAATCTATTTATAGCGAAATATGCATTATTGTAATAAAAAAAAAAAAAAAAAACCTGCAATTAAACAACACAAACGCAAAATAATAGCGCAGAAACACGCTGTCCTATTTCATATAATGTTTATTTAAAAAAAAAATTATACAAAAAATATCTTACCCCTCCACAAATAAGTTTCATAAAATTCAAATATTTTGCAAAAATAATTTAGGAGAAATCCATGGCACTTTCAAGTCAGCCTTCACCACTTCTTCACTGATATCCTCACCAAAAGGGCATCTATTTGAAAATAATATTACAAGATCATGACAGGTATATATCATTCCAACTGCACCATATACTTCACCAATTAAATTATTGAATATTTCTAAATTATTATGTTTACCAACAAAAAAAAAAGTTAACTTATCAAGTAGAAATTATTATACGTCCCCTTTCGTAAGGTAAAATATCGTTAAGTAATAATTTAACCTTGTGAATAGTTAACTATGTTCTGATGCATAATAACTACTTCATCTTCTATCACGACCTTTTAGAAGTTTATCTTTGGCTAATTTCTCAACAGTGTAAACATCAAACAATTGATCAAATGCTATCAATTAGGGCAATTAATTACTCTACTAGTCTAAAAAAAGAAAAAAGCTAGTCAACATTTGAGGTTATTGGCTCCCTAGACTTTTCAGTGGACTGTCGTCCTTTAGATAGTGTGGTCTTGATACAGAACATTGTCTATCTCCGAAGTGTGCTGTTGATACTCCTAGCAAAAGCTAAGTATAGATCGATGGCCTTGAAACCAGGGATTTATATTTTCTCTAATTTTATTTCAAGTTTCTAATAATCTCAAATAATAACTTTATTAATTAAAATTTTTATTTAAAAGTTAAATTTAACCAAGAGAAGGAATACATTTTCCTCTATAAACGAAATATATTGTAGAAGTTGGAACCCATAAATTCCAAGAATAAAACTTAAATTACTCACTTTCCTAAAATATCAACCAAATGCAACTGATCTGGGTTAAAACATGGCCTTCCAGTGAGTAATTTCTCGACGCCATTCCAAGCGATCATAACACCATTGTCCGTGCAAAGATGAG
This sequence comes from Rhodnius prolixus, assembly GCF_049639745.1. Classification (NCBI taxonomy): domain Eukaryota; kingdom Metazoa; phylum Arthropoda; class Insecta; order Hemiptera; family Reduviidae; genus Rhodnius; species Rhodnius prolixus. Next base: position 14,183,988 of record NW_027411604.1, on the reverse strand, counting down.
AAGGTGGTATGTGGCATCTATATCCTCGGCGTTCACAAACAGTCCGTAAAGCAAACCTGATCATTTTATTACAGGCCACGCCTCCAGAAACGACCTTAAATATTAAATTATTAACAATATTTTGAATTTTTTACCACAAATTGCTAAAAAAACAAAAAACAAAATAGTTTGAATAGATTACAATTGATACACATACACTAGAACAATAACAGCAGAATTGTAACATAATTTTAAAAATATCAAAAATGGCACTGATGGAGAAAAACGATCATTTTAGATCTTGCTCTTAAAATAGAGAATGGCGTTTTTTCACTTTACTCTTGTCTTTTTCACAAAACAACAGTATGGATTACTGCTGTGGGATTTTTTATTATGTAATGTTAATAGAAAGAAATACTCGAATATTTCAATTACGATATATGTATAACGTTCTGTAATATGTCTGTTTCAAGTTGTAATAATTAGGAACTTACGACATACCTACTCACCAAAGACTTCTCTTGTGGCAATAATGCATTTATTTCACAAAATTCCATAGCACGTTGTACCCTTCTACACAAATGTTTTATTACGGCGTATTGAACACTAGCACAAATATCGCTTACTGTTGGAAGAACCATATCGCCTATACAACCTTAAAATTTAAAATAAATGAAGCGTCGAAAAAAAAACCAAGGCACAGTAATTAAAAAAAAAAAATTGTAGACAATTTTATATAATATCTATCTAATTATAATAATAATATATTGACTTAGAAGTTTATGAAGAAATATATATTTATATTTGTATATCTTATAATAACATACAGAACCAGTTTGCCTCAAGACCTGTTTCATTTCTTTTCCGGCACATCAACATAAAGTGGATAATTTATCGACTCTTTTAAAAACTTGATTAAACTTTATCTTTAAATAATGTAATTAAATGTAACTCGTAATAAACAAAAGTCAATTCTGGATTACTATAATTCAAGTACTGTATGCTATTTAAGGAGTTATCAGCAAACTCCTTTAGCTACTCTTCCGCAAACTAACCATGTTTCTCTTCTTGCTCCAAAATTGTGCGCCTTGCAGAGTTCTTTATGCCTGCAAAACTAAAATGACAATCTTTAGATCGCAGTAACGGCTCACTAATAGCAAAAGAAATAGGATTTCCTTCAACCGCAATTCTTTCTAAATTGCTTGCTCCACTACCTAGACCATTTAAGTTATTTAACTTGAGTCGCCGTCCGATCTGTAATTAATACATTGATCAGTTAAATTAGAGACTGTTTGCTATTAAGACGATTTAGTATATAAATAAAGAATTCAAAGTAAATATACCTTATCCAAAGCTTCACCCGGAGCATCATCATGAGTTTTCCCAAGAAGCAGAAAATTATCTACATCCTTCGCAACTGCTATCAAAGCGTGCCCTCCAGAAACGAGAAGGACGAGGAAAGGAAAGTTCACCTATAATTGATTCCAACATTAATAAAAATGACTAAAGAATGAATATTGGGAAGTTTTTTTTTAATGAGTGAGTAAAACTACTGGACTCCACGCGGAAATACTGGGCCAAGACCTGCCTTTTTGTAGATTTTTGCTTAATAAAAACCTCTTCTTACAGCTTACTTTCCGGAGGCCGGCAATGCAAAGAAAAGTGTACTGAGCACCATTCAACTAGTAAGAGAAGGTATCGCGATCAATACCTCAGTAAAGTTAAAAGAAAATAAATATGTAAGTAAAATTCCAAATTTTAAGAATGAGGTTGAGCAGAATTTCCACTTTACTAAGTTAAGTTTTTTTTAGTGAACTATTCGCACAAAATCGTGTCAAGACAATGGTTTTAGTCAATTGCGTTAAAAGCCTTACATTAATGTTTCACAATCACCTATTTTTTTCTTTAAATTTGCACATCATGGTTTGCTTATAAAAAATGGCTATTTTTCTGTAACCTTTTCAACCATCCGAATAGTTAAAGCGTGCGCTTCCATGTGATGAATGGGTATTAACGGTTTTCCGCTCATTTCAGAAAGCTTTTTAGCGTACTTCATACCGACTGCTAAAGAAAGAGGTAATCCTGGCCTTGTAGTAACTGCCACTGCGTCTAATTTATCCAGAGTCAGATTTGCATTGGCAAGTGTTTCCTTTACAGCCTTTTGAATATTTTCATTGTGGGCATCTCTGGCAATTGGTGGAATGATTCCCCCTAACCTGCAGTAACGAATAAATGAACAGTGATTCTGAATCATAACTATCATAGAATTAAAAATCTTAGCGACAAAAACAGAATTAAAAGAGTTAAGGAAAGATAAGAAAACTTACTGTGCATGTAAAGATTGTTGAGAGAATAAGGACTCCCCAATTATTTTACCGGCTGTATCAACAATGGCAACTCCAGTGTCGTCGCAACTTGTTTCAATACCTAGTACTTTAGAAGCCAAATTCCTTTTATTCACATTTTTAAATAATATGTATGATATTGAATCTTTGAGTACGCTAGATATATTGCGTGGAATTTTAAACATATCGCATTACTGTTTTAAAAAAAATGTTTTAGCACTAAAGTTCAAGGGAATCTTGGCTAAACATTTAGCTCTTTCAATAAGTTTTACAAATTTAGTTTGCTAAGTTTATGTTACAGATGCAGTTAACATTTAAATCGATTGCAGATTACCTCTAAATGACGAGAAATACCCGAAATGATGCTGCGTACTACACCTGAGCAAATTCGTCAGCCATACTAAGCTAAGCATGAATACTAAACACTAAAACAGTCATATATTCTGCTGCTTGCTGAACAAGGTAAGTTTGTAAATAATTGATATTGTTGCATCGATTCATCCTAATTTAAAACTGAATAAATATTAAAACCAGCTTAAAAACTCAAAAATAGTACTATTTATGTAAAATACTCCATTTCAAATATTAGTATAGAATACTTTGCCGCCTTTTAATGAGAGTGAATGGTTTCTGAACTATTGAAAAGAAATCGACTGTAATATTATTTGATATAAATTTTCAATGCATTGTCACTTTATAATAATTTTTAAAACTTTGCTGTCTTTAAATTAGTATCTCATTAGAACTTTTTAAAGAATTAATTGTAAATAAAAATTTTTAAAAAAACGCAAACCCTGCATTTCACAACTATAAAACTTGAAATTATTCCGTAAACCAAGTTTATTAATATTTAAAAATCTTAGTTATTACTGTTTTTTTAAATGATGTAACAGGTTATGTTTATCTTAATGACAAATATGAGTAAATAAAATGAAAACGTAAAGTAACTTATTACTTGGTATTTATTCATAATTTAGTGAAATTTTAGTTGGACATACAGTTGTTTAGTGATTACGTTCTTTAAAGTTCACTTATGGATAAAGAGAAAACATGGGAGAAGTTACTGTTTCTACCCTTAGTCCTCCACATGGATGAGTGAGGTAGGGTCTGTATCTTCAGTAGGTTGATACAATTGTCTCATGTATTCAAACTTTTTTTTTTGTAGTGCATAATATGCATTGCTTGAGTTGGAAGATGTTTCGGTAGTAATTACGAAATGAAAAATTTGAGGAGGATCTTCCATCCTTTTACTGCAGTATTCAAAAATTGTTTATTTGCATAAACAATTCGAATCTTTATTTGGTAATAAAAACAGTTATAATGTAGCATCAACGTTTTGAAAACTTAATTATTTCATCAAACCAATCCCACAATTTAATGTATTATATACACTGGGCCAAAAAAGTCTGTGAACACTAACCTAAATTTTATTACTTTTATTATTATCTTATTAGAAACTTCTTTTATTTTCAAATGAAATATACTATTCGATAGAGAGAAACCAGAGTTTTTCATTTTATATTCAATCTTTTATTTTTGTTCAGCAGGAATATCACAATTAAATGTTTAACAAAACAACACCCCAAACGAATGCAAAAAAAGTCTGTGAACAGCTGTATAAATATGTAAAAACATTAAGATAACAAACAGAAAAACGATTGAATAAAGTTTCAAAGTTCTCTATTGTATTGTAGAAACCACTACAGTCAGTTTTGTGAATAAATAATCTAATTAGTACATATTTAACCACTAATATGGAAGTTCCCAGACCAATTCGAGAACTTATTGTGACGTTGCGAAATGAAAGAAAAAGTATTCGAGAAATAGGGAAGATAGTTCAAAAAAACCCTTCAACGGTGCATAATATAATTAAAAAGTACGGAAATGTGATTAGTAGGCCACGCAGTGGACGGCCACCAAAACTTAATTCCTTTCATAAACGGCAAATTCTGAAGTCTGTTCGAGAAGAACCCAGGACAAGCGCTCAAAAAATCAGTCAAGAATTATCAAATGGTTATGTGTAAGCGTAACACCGCAGACAATTAGAAATAAATTACATGAATACGATTATTGCGGTCGAGTCCCGAGGAAAAAACCTTTAATCAATAAAATAAATCGTAACCGCCGATTGGATTTCGCGAAAGAATATGTTTCTAAGCCTTCTAGTTTCTGGGAAACCGTAATCTTTTCAGATGAGTCGAAATTCAATGTATGTGGGTCTGATTGACGACAAAAAGTGTGGCGAAAAAGAAATGAAGCTATGAAAATGAAAAATATGAAGCCTACTTTTAAGCATGGGGGAGGCAACATTCTGGTGTGGGGTGCATGAGTGCTAAAGAAGTGGGCAAGTTAGATCTAATTAATGGTATGATGGACCAATATGTGTATGTGGATATATTAAGACGCAATTTAAAAAAAAATTCAAAAAAATTAGGGTTGGAGGGAACGTTTGTCTTCCAACAAGACAATGACCCGAAACATACCGCACTAAAAACTCGGGAATGGCTTTTAAATAATACACTCTGGCGCCTAAACACCCCTCCACAATTGCCAGACCTTAACCCAATAGAACATTTGTGGGATGAAATCAGCCGCCAAATAAATAAACGAGGAATAAGAAACCGTGAACAACTAAAAAACGCTATTTTAGAAGAGTGGGATAAAATTCCAACATTGACGACCACAAAATTATTAGGATCGATGAAAGCTCGCTTGTTGGAAGTGATTAGGAACATAGGAGGTCCTACAAGTTTTTAAAATTTATAATTCACGTACAATGTGTAAGAATGATTTATTTCTGCAAAGTGTTCACAGACTTTTTTTGCATTCGTTTGGGGTGTTGTTTTGTTAAACATTTAATTGTGATATTCCTGCTGAACAAAAATAAAAGATTGAATATAAAATGAAAAACTCTGGTTTCTCTCTATCGAATAGTATATTTCATTTGAAAATAAAAGAAGTTTCTAATAAGATAATAATAAAAGTAATAAAATTTAGGTTAGTGTTCACAGACTTTTTTGGCCCAGTGTATATCCACCTATACATGTCTTGAAAAATTAAGAGACGAGTGACATCACTATTTATAAGTAAATGTGAGCATTAAAATAAAAAAATGTTAATAATTATCTGAGTTAGTGTAATGTATTGCAAAATGCTTGTTAGAATGGTAATAATTTGTGGAAACTTTCATGCTGCATTTTACTTGGATTTTATTGTCTCCTCGCTACTCCCTTAGATGTAAGCAATTCCTTAACAGTACAAGGAATCTTAATTTGAACCGTTATCTGTTGCAGCAATAATTCGTAATGAATAAATTAAAGTAACCTTGAATAGAGCACGTTGCTGAACTGTATAAGCTGCTTTTTATCAATTGTAATGAAGGTCATATTTTTTTCAAGAAGTTGTTACTGTTACAACCTGCGTAAGCTTTAATTGTTAGTTCAGTTCCTTATGAGAGAGAAATTTCGGTTCCTCATGTGATATTTTGTATACTACCATAGGATTTATCTCAACTGGTAAGAGGAAACAAGTATTATGTAATCCTTTGTGACGCATGTTTTTACATTTTAATGCATTCTGTAACTACTGCTGAAATAATCCCAACAGTGCAACTTGCTAATTTATTGTTTTGTCCAGCATTTAGGTTATTATCAAAAGGTATGACTTCTGGAAGTACAAGAACTATTTGGCGCAATGCCGATGCCGTTTGTTTTGATGTGGACTCCACAGTTATTAAAGAAGAAGGTATCGATGAGCTGGCCAAATTCTGCGGCAAGGGAAGTGATGTGCAAGCTCTGTTAGTAACAATTTTCCATTAGTTTCAATCCCATTTTAATGAAATCTTGATGACATGTTTATTTTCATTAATTTTGTTGTGATAAACCAGTTTAGTGTTGTCTCCCTATTTCCTTATTCAGTGAAATTATTTTCCAGAACAAAAAAAGCAATGTCGGGAAAGATGAGTTTTCGAGAATCATTGCGTACTAGATTGAATATGATTGATCCTTCTGTTTCTCAAATACAAGAATTTATAAGATCCAAGCCACCTACATTTTCAGATCATGTGAAGTTGGTACATTATTTTTACTAATTGATGCTGTGTTTATTTACTTTAAAATAATATTTTTTTTTTTGTATACATTAGAGAGCTTATTTCATGTCTACATAGTCGTGGTGTGCCTGTCTATCTTATATCAGGAGGCTTTAGAAGTATAATCTCTCCTTTGGCACTTAGATTAAATGTTCCACTAGAAAATGTCTATGCCAATAAAATGAAATTTTTTTTCAACGGAGGATTCGCTGGTTTTGATGAAAATGAGCCTACTAGTGATAACGGTGGTAAAGGCCGTGTAATATCTGAATTAAAAAACAAGTACTGCTATAGTAATGTAGTAATGATTGGCGATGGAATGACTGATTTGGAAGCTTGTCCACCAGCGGATGCTTTTATAGGTCAAGTTTTTCGTCTTGTTGATGGTATTACTTTTTTTTATATACATCGAAAGGTCTTGCATTTAAAACATTTCTCTTCCTTTTGCACAGGTTATGGAGGTAATATTGTACGTGAAGAGGTGAAAAACAAAGCCGAGTGGTACGTTACTGACTTTCAAGAACTTATTAACGCTTTAAAGTGACATTTAAAAAATTAAGTTATTTCGAAACTTTAAAAGTAAACTACTTCAAATTTTTAAGCTAATTAAAAATATGTGAAAATTTCGATATATTATATTTTTTATCTTAACTTAAATGCATACCAGTGAAATCTGATAACATGTTTCTTTGCAAGAAGAAATTTTTATATTTCGTTGCAATAAAGTTATTTTTAACTAGTAAAAGGTGTTTATTCTATCCGAGACATTGTTCTCAGCAACTAGGTAATGATGTAATAAAAAAAAAAAAAAAATACTCTTTTTAATTATACTGTCAAAGGGAATGCCTAAAGGTTATCGAAAAAATGACAGTATATCAATCAGCCTTAGCTCTTAATCTTATCTAATGTACACACTTATTGGAAATGCAGAGTTCACAATGAGGAGAACAAAAAATCTGGTGTGATACTCGTATCCAACTTTCTATTTTAGCTTATCTGACAGGTTTAAGTGATGCTCACATTTTTTCCTTTTTTTAAAATGCATAACCTGTGTATGTAGGGCCCATTGCCAAACTAATTAACAAAAGTAACCGGCTGTAGTATAATTCGGCATTGTGCCATTCTACAATCTTCTGTAAATTTTACCTATGGTTCACTAAAAAACATCTAGTGATCTTCTACATAAAACCTTTCATATGTGTCCTACATACATATTACACGTGTCTTGGGGTTCCGTGAAGTCTACTGGAATAACCACAGGGTCACGATTATCCTTGATGAAGCGGGACTTCCCTAGACGCGTGATAGATACAGCTATATAGGTGGGGAAATTTTGTAGTTGAACCACTGACATAAAAGATTTGTTGCAATTTCGTCAAGTGACAGTGTTTACTTAAAATGTAGAATTCTTATAACACGTCACTTCATCGATAAGTATATAATAAGTGTTAGGCTGGCATTCGCAAAGATGCCATGATCCCTGAAGAAGTGGCTACTTTACTTCTATTTCCACTGCGGTTATGTTAACCTGAGTGACTCTAGGTTGATGGTACCCCAATCTTCTCCTATGTATGCAGTCTTATCTTCTGCATCGTACAGCGAACTCAGAGACTCTCGAGCTCAACAATGCGGTGGAGATTTTACTGCAAATAATCTGCCTAGCAACGAGCTAGAAAACAGACAAATACAGCAAGGGTTACATTTTAGAATCGTATCTTTGCCCTGCTTGCGCTTAGCTCAGACTGCCGCTTTTCTCAACGTAGTCTTTTCATAGCATCGCTGAAGTTGGCTGACAGCAAAGCTGGCTAGTGAAAGCTTTCATTGCCTAAAATGCCACAATTTGTTGGTACCTCAAGTAAAATGAAAAAAAATAATTTTTTGTTTTCACGTTAAATGATGGAAAAAATAAGGACCACATTATATAAATTTCAAAAAATTTCCTTCCTGAATAGAACGATACAACTTGCCTACCCTTGCAAGATCAAGTTTACCTCTTAAATAATTAATTCTGCTTGTGACTGGCGCTGAATAGTGAATGACTAGGGCGATGAGTGCGGCTTTAGAGAACAGGAGGCCTATCTTAATTTTTCTTTTAATCAATAATTAGATGATCCAGTGCGAAATTCAAAGCAGCTATTTCGCTAACAATGCTGCAGTGCATACTGGACTTTTCGGTCCTTATAGATGTAACCGACAAAAATCAGGAAACAAAATAATTTTTGTTTTGAAATCATGAATCAAATTAACTGACAAATGTAGGCCTAAACATTTTTGAATAATAGTATCTTCCTAAGTATAAAGTTGTAAACTAAATAGCATTTCTAATTAGCAATTAAATATCAATAAGATAAATTTCACGAGTTTAGAGAATAGATGCAAACCGGCGTGCTCGTTTACATAGATACTTATGGTGCTTATGTGTTCTACTTCCGTTTTGTTGGTTCACCAGAATTGTTACTTTATCCAGAAAAAAGTTTTGACGTAGATTGGCGGCAAAAGATCTTTCAATAATTTGATATCAGAAACAACTATGTACTAATTTGGAAATATGTTAGTCCTAAGATTGAACAAATTAAAATTGTCCGGTAGGACAGTTGTATAAGGGTTGATTGACGCAAACTGCAAGAAAAACACCCAATTTAGACAGACAATACTTAGATAGTATTGACAATACTTTACTGGGATAATTGGGAACCTTGTAAAAAAACAAAAGGAAGATAATTTAAAAACAAAAAAGCCTCGACATTTCATACATTTCAATATATACACAACAAATCTTACAATGTATAATAATTTAGCTATATATACAGAAGCAAGAAAAAGATATTTACTTTTATAAAGCTGAATTTATACTTATAATAAAATATTTAATTTTAAGTTTTCACGTTTAATGAAGGAGAAGACTACTTATGTATACTTCATAAAACTTCTTTTCTTAATAAAATAATAAACTATATTCCCCTTTTTTCAAGAAAAAGATCTCTTCGTAAATACTATTAATACTTTGGTCTATGAAAGTAAGTTAATTTTTTAACACGCTTCGTTTTACGGATGTGAAAAGAAATGCCTCTAATTTGGGCAATCTTTTGAATGCATAATTTGCAAATATTAACAAAAAGTATATGATCCAAAATGAATTTAATTAAATTATTATAAAATTATTAAAAAAGTTTTTTAAAAATACTTCTGAAGTTAATATGAACGATCGGGGCATCTCAAAACTCACTTTTTACAAACTGAAACAATATTTGTATCCAAATTGTAAAATAAAACAAAATTATTTATATAAGAATGAAAAGATGTGTTCATATATTGAAAAAAATTATATTCTTCAAATATAAGCACATTAATCATTTATTCTATCTATTCGAGAAAACCTAATTTTAGTCTTTGTGTATTTATTTCATTTTTTTTATTAAATACATCTTACCAAATGTAGTCACAAACTATCAAATAAAAATATTTATATACAATATTTTCTAAGTAATACAGTGAACTTCACTCACTGTACTAATTTAATATTGATAGCAAAGATGCATATTAATAAAACAGTTCAAACCATGTCCAGCATTCATGTACATGTACTATGTAGGTAATATAACAAATTTACGAACACCGTACTATACTTATTTCTTTACAAAAATTTATTTACAAAAAACTATTTCTAGGGAAATAGAATAAAAATAAATTAGAAGAAGATCCTATTAAATAAAGTAAACATGAAACAAAAAATCACAGAATTTTATATTACCTCCTGATGATGTCTTAATTAATTAAATAATACAAATTTAATGCAATCTAAAAAAATATATATCCATTAACAATTTTTTCTCAACTCAGCAAGCTACAAATTAGATTTTTAGAAGGTAATTAATAGTTTTTGAAAATTAAATTTATTGTAATCCCAACAAGAAAAAAATAAATATATGTATCGATATTTCTTGTGTAAAAATGTCTAAAGTATTAGGTGCTAGCAGAGGTGCTTTCAAACAATAGATGACAGTTATGTATACCTCATTGGATCACTGGATCCGTCCAAAATTATGCAGAGATTTAAGATTTTTTTTTACAATATTATCATAATCCTACTCTCTTCTCCCTCTTCTACAGTTCATCTCTTAACAATGTATAACGATTTTTGGACGGTCCAAGTTTTTTGAATGATGATTCTGGTGGTGTAGTCGGACCATTTCCGCTAGTACCATGTTGATGTGATCCAATTTCATTTGGATCAGGTCCATAATGGAATTCTCTATGTAATTTACCAGAATATAAATCTTGTATAAAAGATTTTAGACGACCAGGAATTTCCATATTTTTTACATCTGGGAATAAGTACATATGTCGAAATGAGTCTATCGCTATAAGTGGTAAATCGGATTGTGATTTACCCAGGTGGTGCAAAGGATGAGCAAATTTCTCTCCATCAGCCGTCAAAAAATTAATGTTTTCTGGAACAAAGAAATCATTATTAATCAGTAAAATACGATAAAGAAACCGATGGAAAATGAACATACATTTGAATATGGAAATTTTAAATTTCCTCAAAGATAAAAAAGTAATAATAGACGTGGGACTGTTCAAAGCGTTGGAGAAGAATGGTATACTGAATTAATAATAACAATATCATTTGGCCTAAACTCCAAAGTTATGTAAAATAATTTTTAAAAAACAGTGCCTGTTTTTCATTAAAAAAAATGGATAAAGAGAAAAATAATAAGTTCATCAACCTTGATTATTTAATGCTACTTTCAAATACGATATTTTATTTGTCGACTTTGCATCCAAAAAGAATGGCATTTTAAAGATAAAATTGTAAATGCGTTTTGAAATCTGTAATTATAGATTATAATTAATCTTTTTAAATTATAGATTTTCTATGTTTTTAAAAGGAAAGAAAAAAACAATTATTTTATTTATTTATTACTTTTTCATTATTTGTATTTAATTCAAATTAAAATTTAAATAAAGAAAAAGGCAAAATACCGAAAGAAAAAAGCATACATCATCAGTAAAAATTAATAAGTTTATTGACGGGAATAATTCTTGTAATTATTCTGCACCTATATTTATACAGCTCATAAATATAAGTATACGTATACTGTAATAATATTGACTAGTAATCTGTATCAAACGTATTGCCAAACATTAAAAATCTAATTTGATCTCAAGGTCTAAAAGTTGTCATTATCTGGTAATGGTATGCAGGCAATGCTCTGAGGGGGGGGCACCCAAATTTTAATTCGGTTATCTGTGTGTGTAATTCAAAATGTTAGTGAATGATAAAATTTTGTAAAAATAATAAAATAAATGAAATCTAGTTCTTGTTTAAGGGTACATTAGGTTTACTGCATGTGTGATGACATAGAATTGTAAAATTGAAATCGTATTTTATACGGGAGACACGCATAACTATGCAGAAAACATTAGAATCAAATTTTTATTTAACAATAATTATTTCTCAGTACAGATGAAATTAATTAAGTTCCATGTTTTCTGCATCAATTCGCGTGCCACTAATATTAAAAAATTTGAAATTCAGTATTTAGCAAGAACTTAAAATTAATGAATAATAACGATTTAGCCCATCACTAATTCATTTCCACTGGAAAAATGCTGTAAAAGACTATGACTTAAAAAGATAGGCCAGCTTTGGTAGTAGAAAATTCAAATTTAAAAAAAAGGAACGATTTTTTGTTTTCAATACATTTAAAATTGAAATTTCGCAGAACACTTGGACCATATTAGCGGAACACTGGTGTTCCGCGGAACACCGGTTAAGAACCACTGATCTATATATTTAATTTGCTAAAATACTTTTTTGAATCAACTGAAAAGTGAAAAGTAATATTTCTAAAAATACAATAAAAATTATCGCTCTGAAGAATAGCGCTTTGTTTGATTGAGAGCGAAAAGAATTTCATGAAAATTACACAGTCAACTTTCTTTAGATATAAATACCTATTCGTTTTCATCCCTCATCTTGTAAAGTGTTAAATGGTTCTAAACAAAAATGCTGTTAAAAAAAAATAATAAATCTTGAATTAAATTTGACCTACAGAAGTTGGAAAAATCAACAATGACAATAAGTGCTGCCAGTCACTGTGTTGTAATCCTAATTAGTTCTGATCCAAACTTCAGAATAAATGTAGGACCTATTTTTGAGTTTAAAGTTAATATAAATTAATTTCAAGGATTATTCTTAATATCACATAAAAAAAAATTCTTACGTTTTTCTGTAATTAGCTGATCGGCAACAATATCTTTAAATCTCTTTACAGTATCATCATCAATACCAGGACGATGAAATAAAATCAAAAATGGTAGTCCTTCTTCAGTTAATTCTTCAGCATTTTCAAAGGTAATTTCTCGAACCAATGGTACACAACGATCAGCCATCCATACTGATGTTGCATCATAATCTAATAATGAACCTTTGTAAGCTTCATCTCGTTCATTAGAAAGAGCTACATCTGGTCTAAATACGACTATAGGCTGCCCAGATGGATGCATCACACGTACTGTATCACTGAAATAGAGAATACTATTAATAAAATGTAATTGAAAATTACTATTTTAATGTTGAACTGTTGGGCTTCAATAAACAATTATTTTAATACAAGAAGGTACTGTGATAATACGATTTGCTTAAAAAACAAAACAAAAAATGATGCAAGTTTCTGTTTCGTTTTCATCAGTAACATATAGACTAGTTGTAACAAATTTTATGCATCGCCTTCATTATACCATCTATTACTTTATTACTATTATCCTTCAGGCGCGCTAACTTTTTCTCATCAGAAAAAAAGAATAAATTGAGTTAATTTGACAGTAAGTATATTTGTTAAAAGTTTATTGACGTAGCTCTTTACTAAATCAACGTTTGGTTAGGATTTGTGACCTTTCCCAAAAAACTGTCGACCAAATTAAGACATACAAACAAAACTGTGCCTACACAAATTCATTACAAATAACTATTATGATCAATTTAAAGTTAAGCCCACCTGAAAAAAAGCGCTTCACTTTACTAATTAATGAAACTTGTTTAGGCATTTAATCGAAGTAAATTAAGGATTTGTGGGCACGGTCTTACATTTATTTGTTTGGAGTATCACCGCTGTTTTGATGAATTGTTTTTAACTAATTACCAATTTTGTTCCATTGCGGTTTTTATTAATATTATAGTAAAAAAGTAATAAAAATTGATTACCAATAGTTATATATCACTTACATTACTAATAAAATTATTAGTAACAAAGTAAATTAATGGAATGATATACGTATTATAACACCACGTTGGTCAAAGAAAAAAAAATGTAACTTTAAAACTTTATAGGAAGCAACACTTTATGCCGGTTGGGATTATATAATTTCTATATCCAACTAGAAGTTGCTTTAAGGAGTGTTTAAACCAAACGAGCGAAAACATACATATTCTAACCACACCACAAGCCGATGCCCCAAATTTTTTTTCCAACTCTGAGCATTCGCGAAAATCTATTGGACTGCTAATTTCTGAATACTCGGTATAAATGGCTTCACCTACCGATTGGTAACACTATTTATCCTATTCCAATTCTTTGCTTGATGTACTACCGAGTCATTCATGGGTAAGAAGGGGAGGTTTTCCTGATCAAACAGTGTCATCTCATTATGCTTTTGTCCTGAATGGACACACTTATAATATCAGTCTTTCACTACTTGAATTAACTAAGAAGCACTTGATAACCAATTAAGCATCCTGGATTCTGAGAAAATTACAACTATGAAACTGTTATCTCTTGTGATCTAAGGAGCATGAATGTATCGCAAATATCTCTTGTCCAACGGAGACCCAGAAAACGCTGGTAACCCCGGCTGCCCTTCTTGTAATCTAAAATCGCCCTAGAAAACCAACGGGGTACACATAATCTCAGAAGCAATCTTATTTAAAAAGTTATTGCACTGTATCTTAAATGAAAGAATAGTTATAAATTAGAAAGTAATGGATTACTTCTCAAACCAAACCCTTTCCCAAAAAATGTTGGGAGTGCACCCTGTTGGTTTAATGGCAAATTCATCAACACGTAGTGAATATACGAGTGCGTTACTTACAAGTAAATCTAAAGGTTTTATTTTTAATATTTTGTCTATGAAAATTAAGGATGTTATTTGGACATTTGTAGACGGCGTGTTCGAAAGAACATGTACAGCAAGACCGTTTTAAGAACAACTGTAGGAATACCGTTTACTAAAATAATTCATACTGTTATTCTAGGATCTAGTTTATTTGGAGTAAACGTAGCTAAAGTCCTCTGTTGATACTTGATTTCTAATAGGATTCAAAATTCATAGTTACTGTCAAAAGGAGCCCAGTTGAGGAAAACCATTTCTAATTATTATCACTAAAAAATGTTGAAATTTTAAGGTGAAAATTTACAGTATGAATTCAAAGCGGTGCAATCACAAGTTCTTCAACAAAGTTATTTTTTTTAATCACAGAGAACTCAAAATGTCCTTTAATTTTAAGTCCCTTACCTGAAGGCATGTTTTCTTGAAAATAACAATTCAGTGACATTCATTCTGGAAAAAGTTAGGCCTTATATCAACAATGTACTAATTCCCTGGATGGTTTGGTTATTTTATATTTTATTTTATTTTTTAATAATAAACTAGTACTGCTATGAAGAAAAAAAAGTTAGCCAAAACTGCTAGTGTATTAATGACATTAGAAAAATATTTCTTACCCAAAGCCTACATGAAACTGGCAATCATCTTTAAGATTGGAAGCTGCTCTTCTAAATGTGTTATACTCAGGGCAGTCTTTTTTATCAAAGAATCCAATTATTATTCTTTTCTTTGTCTGCAACAGCAAATCTCACTGTAACCTTAAATTCGCCGAATAATATTTGCATGTATGTAAAAAAAAGTTTGCTTACATCAAGATTATTTAGTTCAGATACATCCTTAAATTCCTTGATAGGATCTTCAAGTTGTTTCTTAACAAATTCTAAGAAAGCTTCGACTGATCTCTTGCCCCTATACTCTCGTTTTGCTGGCTGGCCATTACGTATTACTTTCAGTGTTGGATACTTCGTAATGTGAAATCGCGTGGCGATAGAACCTACCGATTTTGAATATTTTTTGTTAACTTATTTTTTTTTCAAAACATCCTACAAAAGAAAGAAAAAAACTAATTTTTCAAATTATTTACCTTCTCTATCACAGTCAACTTTTCCCATAACTACCTGTCCAGGGGTGGGGAACGCTGCTGATACTTTATCGGCTGCCTCGTCAAATATAGGAGCCAACATATTGCTAAACCGGCACCAATCGGCATAGAAATTAATAAAAACTAATTCATTAGAGGCTGCAAAACATACAGAAAAAAAAAAAAATTAAACGAAGAGGCATTGTTTTAGTACTAACTGCAATAAGTAGAAATTATTTACCTAACGTGTGGTCTATCATTGACTGTGTAAGTGACACAGCGCCACTATTTGTGGGATTATAACAAATATATGTTACCTAAAACGCAAAATAGTTAAAATCTAAAACATGGAAAAAAAAATTTGCGTGTCTGAAAGATAACAGATTTAATTAAGTTGGTTGTGCAAACAAAAAATGCTACTTACGAATAAATATATTAAAACCATTAAATGACTGCATTTAGGAAACAACAAAATATTCATTATAAAGGTATAAATAATTATATCCACAAAACTTTAATTACAATCTAAATTCGATCTAATTCAGCACCGCTGACTGCTTTATGAGTGCCACTCAGCCACCTTTACAAGATTTCATTGCCAACATGGCTGAAAATCAACTGACCTAAAATTTCCCCATATATTCGCCAATATAAATTATCGAAAAAGTAAAAATAAGAAAATGAAAATCATTGAAAGAAAATATTGTTAACATTCAAAAGATAACTACTTAGTATTAGATAATAATATTTTTTCTCTTCGCTATCAATTTTCTTAATGATAAAAGTTGTCACCCAGTATCTCCTCTTTCAGAATTTATATTTAAAAAATTATTTTCAGATTACTCTTTTATTAATCCTTACGACATGCTAAGGCTGTAAAAAAATAATAATGCCGCAATTGCGGTGAAAACGTGTTTTAAAAACACAAGCCTTAATCATTGGTAAAAATAATTTTGCAAAAGTTTTGATGAAATTTTTCTTTCTTGAAGTGTCTGAACTATTAAAAGGCGTAAGTCATCGATTATTATTAAACTTGGTTAAAGAGCTGGGATACGTCCATTAGAACTTTTGTCCTGCAAGTGCCTAGCATACCTCTGATACTTTCGACATTTTGCAATAAATAAGTTAGAAATTCATTATTTCCGCACTCACAAATTAAATTTTTCCATTGCACTAAGTTTGCCTCGCACTTAGTCATCGATATCAGTAAAATACATACCAGTGGCGTACTTACCAGTAAAATACCATTCTTTTTAGAAAATATTTGCTATCTTATTTTCTTAAGAAAAATCTGTAATCAATTACTAGTTTTAATGTCTTTATCAAAATGTTCAAGTGGGGTACTACATATTTCAAATCATTTACAGGATGCCAACAAAAAAATTTTACTTAAATAATTTCGCCTGCCAGAAGCAATCAGATAACCTCAAAAATCTTGAAACCTTCAGCCTTCACTCCTTCACTGTGGCTAAGGGCTAGGGCAACTGATACTAAGTTGAGGTTGTGGTTTGTGATAGTTATCTGTACAAATAAAATTCAAGATATTAAATTTTCGTTGTAATATATAAATTTTTATTAAAATGTCTCAAATTACAAACAAAGGTGTGTTACAAATTTTTGTTAAGTTATAAATACCCTTTTCATAGATTTTTTTTTATTCATTGTTCAAGCCAATTTTTTTTTTAATTGAGCATTACTGAGTTGAATATCATATAAAATTAAAGTTTATATTTGCTCCTTTAAAATGCATTTTTCTACCGAAATGTTTCCTTTTTTTTATTTTAATGAAAGATCAGAACAATCTTCTCTGCTTTCACTCTTAACAAATGTACAAATGTAGCTTTTTGATTAATTGCACTGCTTCTCTATTTTCATTATAATTCTGTTTTTAATAGAAATTAGGGCATTTTACTAAGGGCAAAAAAGATGAGAAGATATGTAATATTTTTCGTATTCAGTCATTAAGGACGTATTCCAACAGGAATACACAGTACTACTCGAAAACGGGGTCTTGAACTTTCGAATTCCAGCACCTCCTAATGAAATAATTTCATAATTGTTTTTTAAATTCGTTGTTGAAACAAGTCTTTAAAATTAAATTAAGGCAATAATTTTAAATAAATAAAGTTACATAGTGTAAAATGAAATGAATACATTCTAAATGAATTATTTGTAAATTTTTCTGTTCAGCATTCATGCCCGCTGGGAGAGGAAGAGGAAGGCTTGTCTCTCAGGAGGTTTTGGACATCCCTCTCAGAAAACCTGGGATGTTGCCAGAGAGAACAAAAACCAATGTAACTGATAAATTAGCCCGATTAGATATCTTATTTACTGGACCTCTAGAAGATCTTGTTGTTTACAGGGTGTTGGATGTTTTTCTTTTTAGAGAAGGTTGTAGTGACAGCGACATGGAGTAAGTAAAATTGAATTGAATGTACCGATAGGAGGTTTTAGCTTAAGCTGATGCTCCTATTTTTGTCCATTTATGTATATATTGAAAATGAAGCTATCTATCTAAAAAATTGAATTTGACAAGGAAAAATACGGCTATTTGACAATGCGGTAAAGCAGTTTAACATGAAAAAAGCGTTATTTGATAAACTTAACTCAAAAACTTTGTCAACATGTCTAGGCTGTTTTGTTTACAACCATGGGCATAGAGTCCGACCATCCCGCTTTTATTCTTGGTATTTCGTTTAGTTTAGCTAAACGGATTCTGAAAATCCAAGCTTACAAGAGAAATCTTTAGAGCGTTAAAAATGCAATATTGTACCTTTCTATCTAATTCGTCCAAAAAATCCAGATTTGATGCTCATTCCCTGGTTCACACCTTCCAATCTTTTTAAAATATATTTGAAAGCAGCCAAAAATATGATGTTTGTTTGTTTCAGGAAAATGATGGAGTATATTTTTAAAAATATGATGGTTGATGCATCCAATAGTAATTACGTATGTAAATATTTATATGTAATGTTTCGACATACCGAAAAGGGATCTACTCTTCGTACATTGTTTTATCGCTATTTAGAAAAGTATTATAAAGGTAAATTTTTCTTTCATTAGAAAGCTGTATGAGACGATTATACTTTTTATTTGTTTTCAACTAGCCCCTTTAAATCATGTGATCGAATATTGCCATTTTTAGTGGCGTTTGAAAGTTTCTTAAGACCTTTATCTTTTATCCAGCGTTTCCCACAACAGAAGGTAGTTGCTATTGCTCAGCCTTCAGAAATCTTGTTTGGCCATTCTCCATCTTAAAGGTCTCGCTCTGACTTGGTAGTATGTACCTCCTTTTCTAGCCCGGGGAAAACCAATTTAGAACTCTCATCTATCTGTAAGGGCTGTCTATCTATCTTCGTTCCTACTTTGTATGAGGCTATTTCGTTGTAACATTCTTTTCGCAAACGTCTGCACTAAGGGAACCTGTGCCCTTATTTTACTGCGGACATCTCCATTTTATCTTGTAACTTTTACCTACTAACGAAATCTCCTCCAACCGTTAAACTCGAGTGGTTCTACAGACTAAATCTATTTCGTTTGCATTCAAATATTACCTGATTTAATTCAAGGTTCTCTTCGGTACAGAGGCGGGTTTAGTACATCAGAAGCGTAAGCACTTCAAGATTTTGATACAATAATAAAATATTAAAAATGTATATTTTTATGTAGAACCACTTTATTTGAACAGATTTCTCCTATTTTTTTTAATGTGCAAGTTCTTTGATCTGACCATCAAAGCTAATCTTATGTGTCTCAACTTTTCTCATATTTATTTTTCTTGTAAATACATAAGCTATCCCGTTTTCTCTTCTTCATGAGAAAACTTACTCTAGTAACTGAATAGTTCTATGAACGATTCAATGTACTGTAAAGATGAAGATATACTCAGAAATGTCCACCCAATGATCACAAAGCCGTAATAGAATTGCAATATACGTACATGGATTTATGGTCGCAAGTGTATATTGGCCGCTTAGCTATCTTCATAATCGTTAAGAGCAATCATTCGAGTTAGCCTAGCTAAAAAATTGTGTTACCATCATTCGATTATATATTTGTTCAGAAGCAAGAACAGTTCTTTTGTATTTAATGATGAAATTCTGAATAGTTCCATTCTAACTTAAAATTCAAACGAGTTTGTTCTTAATTTTCATTTTAGACAGTACAGCGATTAAGTTGAACCAGGGACCTGTTGAATATAGAAACTTCGTTATGCTTTTTGCTGCTGCAACCCATCATGCACGCAATGTGAACTTCGCTCCTTTTGATGAGCTAATTGACGGATTACTTTCGCTTGCATTAAATCTTGTGCCATCATCTTTACAGGAAGATATCCAAGTGTTTTCTTTATGCGTAAGTAATTCCTTTTCATTTGAGATAGTTTTAAAAAATTTCATTAACTTCATTAAAAAGCTAAAAAAAAAAAAAGTATGTAAACGCCTTCTCAAAATTAAGAAAACTAAATTTTACTTAGTGTCTTTGTTTTTTTTTAAATTGTTTACATAATATACAAAAAAAATTACTTTTAAAAGAAACCTCTAGATGGTGTCTCCCTTAAGGTTAATTTGTAGTTATTGTTTGATATGAGTTGTAGCCCTATTAGAAAAATTCTAATTAAAACTTGCCAAATAACTTAATGGATTTTCAAAACGTCAACTACTTTGATCTCCTTATAGAAATAATAATACTGTCTCAATTAAAGTTTTACCTGCCTTCAGGCAAGTTGATTTGCCAGCGTAATTTCTACAAGCAGAATCTAATGAATAGAATCATTGGTGCATACATACTTATATTCGAATTTTTCAAAAAGATACAAGATACATCAATTTTGAAGTTTATTTATACTCAGCCCTGCTTTCGATGTGAAATAGTTTGTATTAATTTAAAATACTTGAAACAAATATTGTTTAAAAAACTAATAATTTTTTTTTTTAACAGGTAATCCGTTATTCTCAGTATTTGACAATGCGCAAACCAGATGGTGCTCCAGTCACCCATTTAGTGGAAAGAGAAGCTAATTTGGAAGAAGCTAAAAAGTTAGCGAGACAGATGTATTTAAATAATGAAATAACCAAGAAATCATTAGCTTGGTTAAGTTTAGTTGTTGAGTGTAATTGTATAACGAATGATTTATTGGAACAGTATTCACCACCCTTAGATAAATGGTCACTTAATCTTCTAAGGACTGATACACTTCGCATAAGACTGCCAAAAAATGATTTCACCAGATATTCATTGAGTGATGTATCAACAATTATTGATTTTGTATAATGTCATAATTTTTATGTATATCTTTTTTTTAATATACTCTTCATAAAAGCGTAATATCTTCTTAATGTAAATTATTCATAATTTTTATTACGTATAAAATAATTTTTGAGATTTTTTTTTTAATTGTGTAATTGGGAAATTATTATAATTTTAATGGAGGCAATTTGCGATATAGCCACTTTCCAAATGTACATAACGATATTAAATCGTTTACAATGACTTACAAATTTTTGTCAACTGGGATTAAATGACATTAAAATTCCAGAATAACTAGGTTATCAGAAAAGAATAAATTAAAAAACTATTTTGAGATTAGAAATTTAGGTTTTGTTTTCTTTCTTTATGTTAAAGGATTTCTTTCTTTTGGAAAAACAAATAATGATAGTGAATAATTAAAATAATTTAGAATTATTCATAAGCCAAACATTAAGTTGCTTATGTTGTCAAGTTTTCCTAAGGTGTATGTATGTGCTTACATATTGTGCACTGAAGGTCTCTAAGAAGCGATGGATGAGACCACAACCTTACCATCTCGAGATTTGAAGCCTCGGTGGGTTTTATCCTCCCACAATTTGTTATTCAAAAATCAGGTTGATAGCTGACATCCCAGTAGCAAGAAGGGTAGAGGCACGAAAAATTCCCCTTAAGGAGAGTGCAGTACGTTTTAAATCAGAATTATAGTTAGTTTTCGAACAAGATTGACCGTAATGCTGAGTTTCAGTGATGGTTAATCCAGACTTCCTAAAAGTGTTAACGTTCAGTGTCTGGAACTTAGAATTGGGAAAATTAAAATTCCATACCGTCTGCTTTAACAAATCTGAAAATGTAGGAATTTAAAAAAACTATATTGAAAGTACAAGAATAAACAAACTATTCTGGGCAAAGTCACAGAAAGTTGCTCTAATTGTTGGGTACATGTAGTAATAATAATAATAATAATAATAATATTAATCTGAGAAAAGAGAAAAATAATTGTCCATTTCAGATATTTTTTTTTTTACTTATTTTGTCTAAAAACAGAAAAATGAAATTGGTAATTTCTTTAATTAATTCAATTGGCAGTAAATGAATGTATCAGTCACTAAAAAAAGATGAATAGTACTTTACAATAATGATTATAATAATGAACTTTTAAACTCTTTTGTATAAAGTAATAAAGTGCTTCTTTAGGGTGATGGCTTTTGTAGAGCAATTATAAACAGGTGAATAATTACCTTCTTAATTCTAAATTGACAGATTAATTAAAATTTAAAATTAGCGTTCTTCTATGCTTCTTAAAAGAGATATACAATATATCTGTGTTCCTACATATATCTCTATGTTTATATTATGAACTCGTAACAAATTTATAGAATATATTTCTTCCTTAAATGGAGTTTATTTGCTTAATATTTCTACAATGTAAAAGTATATTTTACTTTGTCTACTCTAAAAATAAAATTACATTTCTATTCATTTTATCTGATTTTATTCCTTTTTTTAGTATCTATGTAGAAAACATTTTTTTTTTTGTAGCACAAAATTTCAATGTGAAAAATTAAAAATTCTGAAAATTACATAAATTTTTATGTCAGCTGTATTTATTTAGAGTAAGTTTTCTATTACTTTAGCTTATTTTGTATTGAATTGTAGAAGACATAAGAAGTGTAGCTTACACTAACTAGAGAAAATATTATTGTGAAGTACCATTTTATGAGCATATGTAAAACATTGTGTGTTGTGATATCGAAATTTAAACCTCCAAAGTTGTTTGTGCCATCCGGTTTATACTGAAGAGTATTACTACAATCGTGCGCATTGAAAAGTTTTTTCGTTTCAGGTACAATGCCATTGTTTTTTACACGTGGTTTCAGAAAAATTAAGAATGTTTTGACTAACATTTGTGGAAATATTCGAAATTACTACAGTTGGCATGAATTCCAAATAAACTGGACTTTGCAGAAGAAATGCCTCTACCTACATTCTGCGATGTTGATTTCTTACGTTTTAATGTACGCTACCACTGAAGCTCTTAAGACATTCCCATGGTAGCAATTTTTTTTTTTAAACAAATTATTTTAGAAACAATATTGTTAAGCATTAAAAAAAAAAAATGGGATTTTTTTTATTTGCAAGGAGGACATTATCTTTTTTATCTTAAGGCTTATCTAGATAATTGCAATAGATGAACTTCTAATAATTGGAGAAAGGATCGAGAAAAATACGCTTCTTAGACCGCTTGAGGTCATAATTACACTGAACTTATTTAATATTTTATTCAATTATAATTGCATTAAAATTTGAGTTCTGTATCCGTTTGATGCACTTGGCGCCGTGGTGGTCACGGTATACATTGGGAGTACTGTCAGGCCCGGCGTGGGTTGAATTCTTAGTGCAGTCTTGTTTTCAATTTTCTTAGACCTGTCGCAGTAAATACTTCTGCTTCGTCTCGCCTCCCAGCAATCACAATTTAACAAACAGGGACAATGGTCAGTGGATATTCATCAATGAAAGGATCAACTAACAATAACATAACGCAATGTACGAATGAAGAAGCATAATGCAATGGAGGAGGCATTCACATATTTAGCTCCAGTTTATTTATCTCTGCAAAAATCTGCTAGAACATGGTAAAGAATTCGGCTCTGATATGGTTATGACGGTGATTACTAGGATTTTTGGATTCCAAAGTCATGAGGTAAATTTATTTAACGAAAATTCAACCACGGCAGTCACAGCTAGGAATAAGATTGGTGTGCAATCTTAACGAAGACCCTGTAGGCTAAACTTTCTCCTTGCATCTAATTCTGTAATTCAAGTATGTAAAAGAGATGTCATGCTTTCTACTATACTGTCTTGGAACCTTAACAAATCGAAAATACTTGTCTTTTGTTTATGGGGAAAACTGGCTGGCCAGTGAGAAGTTGTTTTTTTAATTTAGGAAAGTGAATCGAGATCCTAAACTGGTGTAAGTAATGTAGAGTTAACGCCACGTTGGCCTAAAATAACCAAGGCTAAAATTGTTAACCGTCCATAAAAGGAAATTATCTTAAGATGCTGTAAATGTCCTCTTGTAAGTAAGAAAATATGTTTGGGTTTTTGCTCTAAATCGAATCCCTCATTGATTCATTTTTGTTGTTGACAAATATAAAATAAAACCACTTTTAAATTAATAATTTTTCTTTTCTCATTTTTCAGACTAGTAGCATTTTCATCAAAACATCCGAGAGTGGTACTGATAATATATTTACTTGGAAATTTAAAACTTTTTGAGAACTATCTAGTTTACAGAAGTAGGGAATCTATTATATCAAACTGGATAGCCCTGGCAGCGTTACCCGCATGTTTGTTTGTTAACTATCCAAACGAAGTCATCTTAGAGACAGGAAAATTTATTTTGAAACAGTCCATCTTACTTCATTTTCTTTCAACAGCCCTACCATTAAACTCTTCTTTTTTAAAAGCTGTAGGCCCAAATATATCTCTGGGTGCTATTGGTAAGTTGGCCTTAAAGACTACATTAGTATAGTAAGAAGATTAGTACTTCCATCAATAATAATCATAATCAGGCCCCTTAGTGGCTGAGAGGTTTTGAACCGCAAAGCTGAGTTGAACTGTGGTACTGGGTTCGATTCTCAGTTTTAGTCTTTGATTTTACTTAATGAATTATTAAAATATGTTAATTGTAATTTTTGCTATCTACCGCCATCTGAAATTTGAGTTTAGTTATCTATTCATAATCTTTTTTGTCGTTAAGTAGGGTACAATTTAATAAGTACATAGTTCAGCTACTAAAACAAAGTAAAATCAAAAGCATTTTTGTTTAGAAATTTTCCAATATAAGTTTTCAAATTTATTCCAAAAAGTAACTACTCAATTTCAGCCCTCTTATTGAATTATTTTTGTTTCGGTTTTTAAGAACAGTTTTAATGTTTTTAAGACATTCATTTTGATAGAACATTGGAAACATTTAAACTATTTGAATTGTTAACATATTGAAATTATAAAGAAAAAGAAAAGAAAAATTAAATAATTTTGAGTAACTGAAATTTTTTATAAATAGTCCAGATTGTGACGATTCAAGTAATTCTCTCTTTTGTATCATGTTCATTTGAACGTACATATATTGTACGGTCTTTTTTGGGATTTTAAGATGACTAGAATTGTTTTTAGATGTTAAATGAAATTCAAAAGAACTTTCATTACAGAAACAAAATGTTCATCTATTAATATATGTTTAAAAGCTATTAAAGACGAAATTTCTTTTGAACTGGTTGTCTGAAGTAAGAAGAGAAGTAATAAATTAAATCTGTAAAAGAAAGTGATTCAAACCATTACCCAGAATTACAATTTGTCAAATGTACTAAATTTAGGAGTTTAGGGCGAATAATCTTTCAAATCTGGCAATCTCGAGAAGCTGTTGGTTGAAATGACCTACAGGAGTACAGTGGCACTTTGTAACATTAACTAAAAGTTTTATTAAGAATTCTAAGGAATTTGAACAATTCTTTCTAGCTCACTCTAGCTTTTAATATTAAATCAAACCTTATTCATTAACTCATACTTAGACTTTACAAAATACCTTGGCAGTATTTCAGAAATAAGAGTTCGACAATAATAATTGTGAGGCAAGTGGTTTCAAAATTGTCTCTTTAAACTTTACATTTTAAAGTGACTTTCGTCCTTTAACAGATTTTGATGTTATACAGCTTTAACAATTACTTTTTTTTCAGTTCTGTTCGTTGTGTCATGTATTGCTGGCCATCCTCTACACTTAAGTGCATCTCTATTCTTATGTGGAATTTATATTGATGAACTGCAATTCATCTATCATAAAAATGATAACATCAGAGGCTTACAAATTTTTGTGTTCTGCTTTACTTTATATACTAATTCTGTTTTAACATTTGTAAATACTTTGTTCGCTTATTATAAAATAGAACTAAATATGCAGTAATCTTTTTGTTTTGTTTTCTAATTCATGATGAATTTTTTAAAAATTTGTTTGAGTTTTCTATTACAATTTTTTGATGTAGAAAAATCAAAATACCCTAGTCATCAAGAGGCTTAGCACCAGCCAGCTCGTGTATTTAAATTAAAAA
Organism: Rhodnius prolixus; assembly: GCF_049639745.1. Taxonomy (NCBI): domain Eukaryota; kingdom Metazoa; phylum Arthropoda; class Insecta; order Hemiptera; family Reduviidae; genus Rhodnius; species Rhodnius prolixus. The sequence goes on along the minus strand of NW_027411604.1, from coordinate 14,158,032 downwards.
TGTGTTAATATACATTGAGGATGGAAATATTGGTAGTATTACTTCGCCTACCCTAATGGCAATTTAATCGGGATATTCATATTTTGAGATTCCGTGAATGCAATTTTTTGCGCGTCTTTGTCTACACGTGCATTTGCATAAAAGGTCAACAAGTAAGCACAAACTTTGTGTTCAGTTTTATTTATTTTTCTTTTTAAGGCGCGTCAATATCTGAGGTCATTGGCGCCCTTTTTCATTGCACTGCTAATCTCCAGACATTTTTCTTACGTTATTGACAAGACGGCCAATGTAAGAGCCTTTTAAGACAAATTTTTTTGAAGTGAATGCTGAACTCTTACCCGGTATTTTCGCGTGGGAGTCTTAAGTACTAACCATTGACCTAATCACTTAGCTGTTTAGTAGTTATTGACATTAGTGTTAAATGTAACTAAGGTTTCTATTACTTAACCAGAAGAGTGACTTTACTGATGCGTTTTTTCTATTTTAGAGAATTTTGTAGAATAGAGCTACAAATATTGAATACTATTTGCTTGCCTAAATGCTCTCAATTGTATTTGAAATATTTCTCCTTCTAATTTGATTTTTTTTTTTTTTAAAGGGCTCTCGGGAACTGCAAATTTAAGCACCTCTCTAAACACACTTCACTATAATAAACGAATCTTTATCTATGTAAAATTCAGGGACGATAATTGTTAGCTTCTCAAAACAGTCTTTCCAGGTTAATTGATTTCGTGTGACGATAACTAGATAGGTAGTTTTCGCAAAATTCTAGTTTGCATTACAAAACCAATCTTTCTGTTTTATCCTCATTTAATGCCATAATGTCATCATAACGTATATTATGATGAGAAGTGTACTTTTTGATTTGGAAGTCATTGAATTTAGACTCAAATGTTCAGTTATTTGGTGGCGGTAAGAATGCTATTTGTTAAGTCCTGAAAGGGATCTTTTAGTACACCGGAAGGATGAATAGATGAGCAGCGATCAAAGAATTGTTGGCTTATTTGGTCTAGAGTCGATTCTCACTAGATGCAGGGCAAGACTTCCGAAAACAAAAGTTAATACAGGGAAGCACAATGGCCTGCAGATACACTTGGATGAGGGTGCGCTAGATTAAATTACTCCCTCACAAATGTATTTAGAAACGCAAAGTAGTAGGAACTTTGGTAAGTAAATAAGAAATTTTCGAAGTAAATTATGCAAAGTGCATCTATTTGTTCTAAAAACAGTAATTTATGATAATTTATTAGTGATAAGTATTATCAAAGTTCTTGGTACTCGTTGCAATTAAAGGGGAATGGGTCAATTTCCTTTAAATGATACTTATAAAGATATACGTTAGAAGTACAATGTAGGCATCTGTGTGTGTTTATTGGTGAGTGTGCTAGACTGGCAGGATGAGTTGTTGGTAAACTTTTGTTAAGTGTAACTGAGTGAGGTAAGAACAGAGGAGAATGTGAACGGGAGAAACAATAAGATAGGAAGACTCCGTTGGGAAATCTCTCAAGCATGCCTGCTAATGAGTAAAGTGGGCTGAGGCAATGATGGCGGCCATTGTTGGATGAGGGCTATAATTGCCTGTCGCCTTCCTCCGCTCTATATTATCTCATGATGATGCTGATGATGCCTCTTTCCACCTTGCTCTTCCACCCACTTCCTCACTCTCCACTTGCTATCTACTTCCTTTAACGAGTCAAACTGTATGTACTGAAGGGAAAGGGTTAGAACTGAAAGCGTAATACTACTACTACTAATGTGGCTCCAAGACAATTAGTTACTTATCTTACTTCTAGGGCAGCTTACCAACCATCACATCATCTACCTTCACCGAGTAGTAGTGATTCTGTCTACTTAGTTATCTGCCACAGATCTACACCAGTATGCTTATTCTAATCCTTGCACAATTAAATGTTTAAATATAAATGTTTCTTTCATCAAAATCTTAAAATTTATGTGAAATTTACATCATTCCTACAACTTTTACAGTATTTTCCCGTAATTATATTTTTTTTTTAAATGAGAAAATAAAGAATTATAGCAAATCTAATTGACAAACTTTCTTTGGATTTTTTTGTACAAAACATTTTAGAGTTCTCTCTTTCCACAGTTTCTGAATTTCAGAAGGTTTGTATTTTCAAATGGTTGAATTTTAAAAAGTCGACTAAAATAAAATCTTTTCCTTACGGAATGAAAAAGAAGGTAAAGCTGGAAAACTAAATAATAAAGTGGCATTTTCGCTTGTCTGATTTTGTTTACAAATGGGTTTGATGGCTGCTGAATAAAGTATCAATTTTAAACTCTCTGTGAGTTTTCATAATCAATCACATCTAAGAAATACTTTGTACTTGTTCTTATTTAGGTTCCCCTTTCCAGGGAAAGTAGAAGGTCTGCATTATCGCAATACATTCTCTTAGAAGAGTAAAGGAAGTAAAAATAGGTAACGGTTATAAAGATGTACAATCCAAAGTAACGAACGCCAACATGGTAAAGAAAGTACAATCTGATGGTTTTGTTTATGTTGGAATATTAAAATAAGATGACCAAATAAAGGGGGGTTTAGGCCTGGATCGTCTTTCAATCAGGGGTCGAGACGATCCTAGAGTATTATTAACTGGAAATATTATTGAAGAAAACAAATTAGAGCAGTGAGAATTTGCTCAGGTAGTCCAGCAGCTGAAGTATTCATCAAATCTAGTAGGCTATGTAGAATAATTGTTAATGAATTAGAATAGAAGAAAGCTTTGTTTATTAAGTGAATTACTGGTAATTAAGGAATCCGAGCTTATGAAAAAGCTGACGAGTCGCTGCAAGTGCGTTCTTCTCAACTCTTTGTAGGCCTGCCAGATTCAGAGTGGAAATTAAAATAAATTTACATCAGATGGCGTATCTTAACACTCTCTACTGAAAATATAGATAAACGTCATTGATATAGTGTTCAATTCGTCTTAAAGGTATGTAATAATGGAATATTAAAATAAGTTATTTTAAAAGAAGTGTAGTCCTATGTTTTAGAAAGAAGGTAGGGGAGGATGTGGAGGGATGGGACATATCTTATTTTCAATTTTTTATAATGCTATCTGTATTATTTAAGGAGCAGACAGTTGTCAAATTTTAAAATTCTACCCTTAGTGAAGGTATAATTTGTGTAAAAGTGTATAAATATTAAAAAGTTTACACGTAAACAACCATATTTTGTTTCAGTGTTAAATGTCCCATCCCTCCCACTCTGCGGGTGGGATGGGACACACTTGCAGGAGGAATGGGACGGTCCTTTTTGAACTACAATGATCACTTTAGTAACAATGAAAGTCTTTTTGTAACTCTAAGAAACTTTATTTCAATAAATACAAGTATTACCAAATTTGAACATTATGAATAATTATCCTCATAATGATAAAAATCAACAAGATTTAGACAAAAGTGCTATAACTAGCAAGATCTGTCTCGAAATAGAGTATGTCTTTGAATCTGGCTCTGGAATCTACTTGAGCCTTTGGCAAACATCCGATACTATCCTCTTCTGGTACATAAGCAACTTACCTGCTTTCGAAATTTAAGCTTAAAATTTATTGAAAATCATTTTACGAAGTCTGTGAAAAGAAATGCCGATCCTTGTACATGTAATTTGCGTGAAAAATTTAAAGAAGTCATTGTAGAAGTTTTCAAGAAAATTATGGTAAATAATAAAGTTAAATTCGTATTACAGTGCTTCATTTGAAAACTAAGTTTTAAAAATCTGAGTGAATCGTTTTCTTGAAAAAGTGAATAATAATAAGAAAATAGAAATAAGTTAAGTGTGGTATAAAAAGGAATATGAGGAGTAATTTATAAAATACCAAGTGGGTAGTTCGAGGACATGAAAGATCCAATTAGTACAGCCAGTTAGGGAATGGAACCCACCCTTGTCTCAGTATGTTATACACGGATAAAAACTAAGCTACTATAAATCTAAACGTGACTTTTTTTGTTATATATTTAAGACAGACTACTTGCCCACTCCTTGCCAGACAGTCATATTTCACCTTTGTTTTCTTCATCACCACTATATTACACAAAGTTAAAGAAGATTTGTAACATAATTAATGCCTGGGTAATTAGTATAAATTTAAATTAATATAAAGTTCATCTGATTAACATGCATCATCTAAAATATCATGTTAATTTCAGTTCTATCATTTAACTCCATCAAAGTTTAAATCTGATGTTCAATATTTAAAAAAAATAATAAATAAAATAAATAGAAATAAATAAATCATTTCCTCACACCTGTGAAACTGTAACATGAGTAAAACTGTTGGACGCAATAGTCTCGACCACTTCGTTGTTTGGTCCATTAGGGTGATCTTCTCGCTACTGAAGTGCAGCTAGAAAGAGGTTAGGTTCAGTATTTTAAGTAATAGCTTACAGCTCAAAAACTGATTATCAAGTTCTACAACTTAATTTAAGGAGTTTGAGACTGTCACTTTAAGGATATTCGGACATTCAGACCAAAAAGCCTAATGAGACGATACTTTCGCTGGCTTGGTAAACCCTCTGAATGTTACCTTCCAATATCCGTAATGCCTTTCTTGGCACTCATCATTTGGAAAATGCGGAACTCTGTTTCTTTCTTTGATTTTTTTTTTTATTATAGGAAAGTTTGATTTAAAGTTTATTTACTGTTTTTCATTTTTCAATTGTTTGTGAAGTTAGCGTGATGATTGCATTATAAGAGGATTGTGGTTAAATTTAGGTGGAAAAGAGGGAGAGGGATTTGGCCAGTGTTGATCTGTTGTGATGATTCTCTGCGGGAGAACAAAATGAGGATGATATGATGATAGTGGTGGGGATATTTGGCGCGCCATTGATCCCTTTTCACTCACACGGAGAACTGGCCGCACTCAGTTTACTAGAACAGTGATAGCAGTAGAGTCTCAATATGCCGACGGCTCCAGTTAAGTTAAGTGGCCAACACTGGCCTCTCCGCATCATCTCCATCACCTCCTAGGTTCCTTGGTTGCTGTGCTCATCACACTAACTTACTGATTCGCCCCGCATCCCTTCTTCAGTTTGCCTTTCTCACTGTTACATATGTATGGTGTTACTGGGCAAGGCCTCGTTCAACTGCTATCACCTAGATTAAAATTAGTACCCAAACCTTATCTTTCTTTTAGCACTTTTATTTTCCACTACGCTTTCTAAACTAACCAAACCAACAAGCACTTTCATGAAAATTGCTTACTAAAAATTATTTACATTTAATGCCCATTAAACCTTATCAGCTAAGTACTCTCTTTGGGATAGTAGCAAAATACCTTCCAATTTTCTAGATTTAATCATGAAAGTGGGGGTGAGTTGTTTAGTAGTATTATACATATCATATATTTGATTTTATATTAATACAATTGTTTAAATCTGTTAGCAAATTACAATAATTTTTCATCTAAGCTTCAAGTAGATTTGCCTTTCTGAGTTTAATCAATAAACAGTGGACGAAATTCTTTCTTTACTACCTTTCAATCATACGAGTTCTATTAAGGTTGATTCTTCTTTGCAGTTTTTAAAGCTTTTACTTCTTTAACTTCTTTTACTTAGCGCAATAACCCAATCATTGAAGCATGGTCTCCTCAATAAGTCCCCGCAGATTAGATAAGTCTTATGCTCTAAAACTCTCTGCAGCCATTTTTAAGCTATCTGAGCCACATCTGACACCACGATGCCCCAGCTTCTTGGGTATTCAAACGTTAGCCATCTGGGAAATATTTTCAGCCCGATAAATTCGTCCCTTTTGTTGGCAACTGTGCAACAACAAGTACTTTTATAAAGTATCCTCTGCTGACAGGTTTTGGATCAAGTTTTTAAAGACATAATCTTTAGGACTAACCTAATACAAACTCGTAGTTTGTACCATACAAGATAAATAGTTTTTTAAACATTTTTTGGAATCTAAAGTAACATGTATTTACGCATAAAATGTAAATTTTGTTCTAAGCCGAAATTTCATTATCTGAGTACTCGAATAAACCAAAATACATAAACTCTCTTACAAATTCTACAAATAACTTTGCTCCACTTTGGTTTTTATCAAGTGATCATATATTTTGTCTGAGTTTCATTTATTTGGAGTTCTATATTTCTGCGAGATATATTCAAAAGTAGCAACTGACTCACTACTTTTGAAAACAGTCTTGCGAATTGTAAAAATTTCTCATCAAAGCTAGTAAGTCATCTTCGTAATTATCTTTCTTATCTCAAGAAACAGAAAACAAAATTCTCTAATCACTAACTTTTGAGAATCGGTTTTTGAAACATTTATACTATTATAATTCTCGTTTCGCTACACTTTACAGCTTCAAATTGCCTAATGTTCTTTAATATTGAATATTTCTACAGTAATAGTAATTATTTTTAATTCCTTTTGCACAGCGTACTCGACTCAAGACGCATTGCGTTGGGATAACTTATAAGAAAAAATCTTAATGGAAATGGTTGCTTAATAGGATAAATTATAGTGGTTTTCTGTAATGTTTTCATATAATCAAATTCTTCAATCTTTGCTGGTGTATTGGTAGAGCGAAGACTATTCCAACAAAAATAAAGAAACTCCCTTAGGTTATTAAGTTCAGAGAAGAAAAGTATTTGATAATTAACTCTCCTTTTCTGGTTGCAGTTACAAGTCTAAGCCAAGTTCAAATTCATCGAGCTTTAACGCAACCAAAACATATTTTACTTCAAGAATAAGACTATAGCCTTCATAACTTCTCTCGGACTCTATATATCAAAAATATTTTTCTGTTATTTACTAATGAATCGGGAACGTAGACTCTGGTCTTCCACGTACAAAAACCTGGATTTGAGCTCTGCATGCAATTCAAATATCTCTCTTATATTGTCCAGTGATGGACAATATTGCCTTTAGCGAAAGCATTAACCAGAAGCCGGTAGGGCACTGAAAAAGGGTGCCAATGATTTCAGACGTTGTTCGTCTAGAACAAAAAAAAATATTGAAGTATTTAGTAAAGTATAGTAGTAAAGTAACTGCCTATTTTTTCAGGCGGGGCTTTACGTCCAACTACCAGTTAGGTGTCGTAGACGGAGGCGACTAGCAAACATACTTTACTGTAAATTTCTTTTATTAACCATTAAATAAAATCCAAGGCTTACAGACCGGGAATCGAACCCAGTACCACAATACATATTAGCTTCGCAGGTCTATTGAAGTCTTTAATAGCTCACTGTCTGGTGTTGAAAGTAGTATGAATCGAGTAAACACTTGTCTCTCTTCGGACAGTTGAAAGGAAATAGTTAGTAAGGGCCACTTCTCTCCGCGCATCATGTTCTTGTATTATCTCAAGTGGCAGTAGTCTAATCAAAAGAATTCACTGTAGCGCTGCCATTTCCTGTTACTATCGTAGTGGCTCCGAAATAAAGGTTTCATCAATAGATCTCCAAATTAGTGATGCAAGGTTATAACTTCCTTGGTACCTAGATGGGAAGAACATTCACGAATTGCATCTGTGAGTGCTGTTTTTCTGGAAAGGAGCATGAAACTAGATGAAGAGAATTTGGACAAAAAGTGGGAATTAAAGTGGTTTTTGTTTAAAGAACTTCAAGAACTGCCACTTGCGAAGGACTGTAAAGACACAGGAAATGAAACAACTGATATCTGTGAACTTTTTGATCATAAAATAGGGTGGATTCAGAGAAAATGGTCACCAATTTCGACTTTTTATTGAGTTTGGTGAAATATCGCTAATTTTTATTGAATAACTTAAGTTTTATTTTATGTGACAATAATTGCTGGTGCATTTAGTATAATTAAAAGAAAAACTAATTATCCAAATAATGGGAGAAAAGTTAAAAATAGAATGGTGATAATATTTCCTAACTGGCCAGTAGAGAATTTCCGGAAATGTTTTCGTATTGGTTAGTACAGTTAGTATGTGCGTGCGAGAATGAGACAGTAAATGAATAGAATAGAGTGGCAAATTTGCTGGGAGGAGGTTGAACGAAGAGTAGAGGGTGATGAAGAGCGGTGTTGCTTGCTGGCCCCATACTCTGGCCTCCAGTAACGCCATTAATCCAGTGAGGTTTTTCTCTTACCCACCCGGGGGCGGCAGCCCTATCCACCAGCCCAGCCGGAAGAAGGGCGGCAAGAGTAGGAGGATGCCCAGCTCTTGACAGCTGGAAGGGAGGTTACACTTTTAATTAAGCCCCCTAACTGTGCCCTAATGGGGAGCTTCCACATTACTTTAATCTGGCTCCAATTAGCCTTTATTCCATCCAGACCATTTCTGTGCTCTTATGCTCTCTCTCCTACTTCTAAATGTCTGGTAGTGTGTGCCACGCCCCACTGCTGTCCGTGCTCTGCCATTTCCCAATTATTAAATACATTATCGCGCTACATCTTTCTGATATTAAACGGTTTTTCAGAGAATTCGTATTGCTCTATCTTCGTCACTCTGCTTGGCTAGTAAGGAGCTTTCCAGACCTAGTCAACGAAAAATTCTGAAGGTAACCTTCCCGGGAAATACATCTAATGAAAATAAATAATAATATATGGAATGTATTAGGTGTGTTTTGCTAAAAGCCGTGTTGTTAATCATATTTCTCCCAGTTAGACAGTATTTTTCTATTTTGTAATAACGCATTTTTTTTATTTTAATGTAAGGACATAAACAAATGAGGTCATTTGATCCTTTTTTCAGTGCACTGCTGGACTCCGGGTAGTATTCTCTTGTTACAGATTTCTCCTAAGTTGCCATCTCCTAAGGTCAAAAATTCTAATGGCAGACAAAACACAAAAACCAGGAAATCGTTTCTGTATTTGTTGATTTGATTTCTCAAGATTAATTTTCATTAAATTCAATTTTTAAAAAACCCACAAGGGGTGTCTGTTGCATGCAGGCACTTGTGGAGTAGCGATCCCACAGGTTACTACAGCCACAGTACTCCATGCATACTCACCAGAACAGAACGCGCACAAATACACATAACACAAAGCTTATACACACATCATGGCTTTTATTATTTACTTAGAAAGGATATGAATTGCTTTATGGATGAATAAAATTTAAGAAAAATCTGTACCATAATAAAATGTAGAGGGGAACTGTTAAACCTTAATTCTAGACCATACAGTAAGGAGAGTTCCGATTTATGTTCCTTGTGCAATCTGAATCAAAAAGAAGATGATAAACATTTCCTTGCAGTCTGTCCTGTTTTGAGTGAATTTAGAACCAGGTATTTGGTGAAAAAAGAGCTCACACAGGCGGAACTGATAGATGCGTTAAATGGTAAAGACTGGAACAGCTCATGTATATATATGTTAATGTAGCCAGTAGATATAGTCAGTTTTTAGTTTCTGAGTTCAATTATTAAGAAGTTAATGTAATTTTGTTCAGTTAGGGTTTTATTATTATTTTTATTTTTAATAATGTTCTTATTTCTCCTTATTTATTGTATCATTTTCTCCTAATTAATTATTGTTTTAGTTTCATATTTATCCAGTTTTTCCTTATTTTATAGTTTTTATTTGAGTTATTGAGTTTAGTTCAATATAACAACTCCTGGCAGACGGTTTTTTATACCATGCCTAGAGCAAGCTTTCTTTTTCAATTTTGTAAGTTTATTTTGTATGTAAATAAAGCTTTCTACTACTACTACACATAACACAAAGGACACAAATAGTACAAAACCTAGGGCTATCTTCCGTAGGAAGGAAGCGATCCTTTTAGGAGAGATTAAAAGGAGGCATAGCCACGCCACTAAGACGAGACTGTGGGCCAATCCTTTACAGTCCCAAGAATTAAAAGATTAAAAGTTACCAAAGAACTCTGTGGTCCTTTTGGAAAACCTCTACATCATATAAGGCAGTCGACTACGAGTGAAATTCAATAAAATATTTGTAACGTTTATTTCGTTCAAAAAACATTAACGTCTATTTTGGAATTTGATTCACTGTCCGACCACAGAAATATACCTTGATAACCTTCTTTATCTCTTTTTTTGAAAGTAAATTTTATCTATTTCTGGATAGTAAATTTCGAAATACATGAAAAGTCGATCGGTATTTTATTCTTGATGAATTACTTCTTCATAACGAAAAAGCACAAATATATAGAACTACTTTTGATCAATTTATCCTCAAAGCACTTGCTAAAAGTATCGATCAATTGTAATTGTAATATGGTTCCTCGATTAATAAACGATTGGAAAAAAGACAAATTAAGTTATATACAGAATTTATGAATACTTTATATGCATGGAACTTATGTGTTCTCAAGAACCGTTGATTTATTGAGAAATCTTAAGGGGGTTAATAAATAATAAAGCGCTTCATGTAATTGTGGATTTTGTTGAAATATGTTGGTTTATTAAATTTATCGGAGTAATTGTAAAGTTTTTTAAATGTTCACTCGAATCGCCATTAGAAATAGAAGAAAGAAACATTTTAACACAAGAATAATTTCATCAAAAATAAATACAGTATCCAAAAATAAGGAGATTCGGGGTTCGAACCCAGCTGCTTGCTCTTAGAGTTTCTCTTGCAAGGATCTTCTAACAACTCGCTATGCGTTGATCGGCAACGTTATCTGAGTAACGAGAGAATACCAAAGACCGACAGGGTGCTAAAAAAGAAAGTTATCTAAGAATATATTAGCTAGCCCCTCTCTGACCACAACATCCGACAAGTTCGACATTAAGCCCGCCAGAAAAGAAAAAATGTAGAATCACTTTTTTTTTAGTTAATGACAAATTATCTAAAAACATGACTTACCGATGTAATCGTCAAGTGTAATAACAACAATAATAAACCATTTAGATAAGATGTTACAAACAAATTAATAAAAAAAAGAACTTGAAATGAACTAAATGCTCGCCAATTTCCTTATCACGGATTGTTCACTTTTTATTGACAAAATAAATCATGATCGATTATTAATGTAATTGATCTTAGTAAGTAAACATATCAAATATTATTAAGTACTAAATTCAAGTGTTTAAATAAATAATATCATCATTATTAATGCGTATTTTTTTTTTAGTTATTTATATTTAAATATACATGTCGTTTTTGGATAGATGGTTATTTGAGGAAGTATCTGTTACCAAAAAAACATTATTGGCATCATTTGACATGACATTTTGAGATCCTGTGAGTCCCAAAAAGTGATTTTAAGAAAATTCTCTCGAGTTTACATGTCTATATTAGCCGCCTTGATCAAAAATAAGAATCTGAAAGTTGATCAAGAAATAGCCAGAGGAGAAAATACAAAAAAAACTAGTTTGGAAAAAACTTAGACCTTGTCAAAAGGCGAGGTGTTTCCCCTGCTAGAACTAGAAGAGTGGATGGTTTAACCTAGAGTTAAACTGTTGGGCAGACTGTTTCAGGAAGAAGAGAAAATGGGCCTTGTTAATCTAGCTAACTGAACAAGCTGTAGGCGTACAAATTCTTTAAACCTCTTCTAAAATTAAAAATTTTTCATTTTTATTTCAGCCTGTCTGGATAATTCAAGTTCCATACTAGTTAAGTATGGTATTATTATGTTTTGATTTTGAATGATTACACCTGACTGACATACTGCCAAATTGGTGAATTGGAAATATGCCAAAAGTGAAAAAGTTGCAACGCATTTCACAGAAAAAATCTCTTCAGCTACTCAATAATTTGCTTGAATACTTACCACTTACATTTTGAAAGAAATCAATGAAATTCAAATTTAATCTAATTATTCTTGCTGGGGAACAAACTTCGGGCAATTAATGAATGTATTCATTATATGGATTAATCTCAGCTCTGCAGCTGTCGATCTCTTATTCCATTGCCATAACAAAGATTGTGCACTGAAAATTCATTTTCCGCGACCGTCAAACAAGAAACTGCTTTCGTTTCGTTACTATTGTAGATTACTAAACGAACCATTGGAATTTATTAAATAAAGTTTCATTTAGTAATTATTAATAAAAGATATAAACAAAAGAAAAAAGGGGGAATATAGAACAAAATAACATGAGTAAATCCAACTTGGAGGCACACTCTGGCGGAGAGACAAATACAGACTGAGCATGAGCTCAGAGGAAGTTTAATTAAAGCTTAATTGAATGTGTAAAGCACCGTGATACGGCCAGTATACGTCATCCAATTCTGTTTAGAAGGCAAACAAACAAGAATAAGTCATTGCCTTCCTAGGATTTGTTACCCTATAACAATATTATTGTATAAAATATTAAAACTATCTTTTATTTTCTATATTTAATTTATGTTGTATAAAACTAATAATAGACTGTTTCAAGTTAAACTGCTGAAATTAGTTTTCGAAGTAGGGGTACACGTTGCAACGAGAAAAACAAACTTAATGTTTCTTCAACCAATTAATCAACATTACTAACATTTGTTGGATTTAATGTCATTGAAATTAATCTTGGAAATTTAATCAACAAATACAGGAAATAAGGAAATCATTATTGAAGTGATTTCTTGGTACTAAACCAATCACAAATTATTACTTTTATTTTTACTTTTTAATTTAAGACGCACCAACATCTGAAGTAATTACTTCCGGAGCCTTTTTTTTTTTCACTTATTGCCAGTCTTCTGGATCGTGTTTACTCGTTACCGAGAACACTGTCTATCACCGGATAGTGAGCTGTAAGAAGCCTCCCCAGCCAAAGATTACAATATAGATATTGGAACACTGTTTTTTAACGCTTAGTCCATCGAAGCACGCATGTTTTATCTACATTATATCTGACTGATTTCTTATATTTATCCATCTGCAGAGAGATTGATTCATCAGTTTGGGTCAAAGAATTTGACTTCAACATCTCTCTGATGAATCTATAAGTTTAGCGTATAACAGAAACATAGTGGAAGATAAATTCATTACACCAAATTGATGATATCAACAATTGATGTTGGTTGAATAATCGTAACCTGCCCGAAACAAAAAGTAGTAAAAAGAAAGCGCATTACAATGGATAAAATCAACTATATTATCCAGAACTACTCATCTAACCATGTTCAACTTCTTAGTTTCTGTAAGTTGAGGTTAGCTGCTTTGGATAGTTGCTGAACAACAAGTTACTAACCTATAAATCAAAAAAACTATAGATAAAAGATAAATAAATAGTGAACTCAATGACATATTGGTGAATGTAAGAGCGAGTAAGTGAGAGATGAATGGTCCTAGAGGATAGATAGAAGGGACGTCAGCACCCTTGTAGCCGAGGTCCATGGCGTCAAGCTACACCTTGTAACTACATATGTTATCTGTCAACATAACCAACAGTCCAATACTAACATAACATTTACTATAATCAACATACATTTATCTTGTTTAATGTTCAAGGCTAGCCTCTCTGATTTAATATATTATAGATTATCGATGTTACTTTATATTCATATATTATTCGCTTTCAACCTGGAGTAATTTTCGCGCATTTTATGCTTTTGCTGCACTCTATTTCTGTCTTTTCGTAATTTAAATTATGGAAAGATTGATTAACATTAAAAAATTAATGTATTAACGCTAAAATTTCATTATTTCATTGATTATGTGTTAATAAATTAACTATTTCAATCAAACACTTTAAGATAAAAATAAAAAAAATTCCTACTCGTATTTTATTATTGACTTTACGTTCAATGTTTCAAACCTGGCTCAATAGTACAGACATTAGGACGGAAATAACAGTTATCATTATCATACGCCTCCATAACCGATTTAAGGAAAACGGCAACACACACAATCCCTACTTAAGAACATTTACTCAAGCAGCAGTTCGCAGTTCCAGTTCCAGAAGTTCGCAGAATTAATTATTATTATTATTATTTCTGTTTAAACCTCAAAGACATTTTTCTTGGATGTTGCAAAAGTTTGATCTTAACAACAAATTAAAGCTTTTAAGAATCCTGTAAGCTAATCAAAGCAATTATAATCAAAGGAGTGGCGACTACGTTCTAATTGGCTTAGAAGGAATCACTGAAAGCCATCATACCATAATGGAAAGATGGACTTCAGTCTCTTCACTGAGGAACCAATAAATAAAATATAATTCATGAATTTTTTTAATGTTAATTGTTTTTTATAATACATATATTTTTCTTTTTATAATGTTTAATTTTAATATTAATTACATAATTTATACAAATCATATTTATCAAATAATAAATCTTTTTTTTTAGGTCCATTAATTTTTGAGATTTTTTTACTTCCGATTTACGTATACAATTTATTTATTAAAGACATATTTTTTACAAAGATGATAAAAAGGCAAAAAAATAAATATGTTATTTAGGATTGTAGGATAATCCTTTTTCTTTAAAAAAAAATTCTGATTGTTCGGAAGTAATTTTTAAGGACACTGGACCATCTTTGGCTCCTCATAAAATATTTACAATATAACTACTATATTTACATCACCATTTTGTTTTGTTTTTTTTTGGTTTATAAACACAAAAAAATGGTTTCTTATTTACAAAAGTATATCCGGTGTTATTTTGATGGTAAATCACAGAAAATGAGAAAGTTTTTGGGGAAAATAAATAAGTAAATAATACAAAACCGGATATAAGGAAAAAGGAAAGGGCATCGAGGTGAATGGAATGGTAATGTTAACCAACGTAAGGCCTGTACAATGTTTCCTCTCTAGAGGAATCGTGCGCAGGATTTCCTTGTACTGGTTGTTGGCCGGTTGTCTGAGGCGATTCTTCTCGTTTACTTTCATCATCTTTACCTTTAGCTTCCGCTTGTGCTTTCTTACTTCGTTTCCATTTCATACGCCTATTCTGAAACCAGATCTTTACCTACAACAGTATGATTATCTTACTTAAACTTCGGCTTAAATAAAAGAAGAAGAAGAAGAAAGAAGCTAACTAACTGAGCGAAATTCAACGGCACTGAGAAAAATAAAGATTGCATAATCTTATAAACTTTAATAAAATCATAACATCGTTTAGAATTTTGTGTACAGTTATCTCAATTACAACAAAATAACAGTCTAATGAATACATTAAACAGGAAAAATTTGGATTATATAACTTATTAAATAAATGACTAAAATTACAAGAAGAATATGTTGACCACATATAACAAGCTTTCCTTTATAAATGAAGACCCGCAGAACTGAGATTTTGGGAACAAGAGAACAACCAAATTGGTTCTGATTACAACAATTTTTTTTATTTATCGATAAGATGCTCAAATTTGTATGCCATAGTGAACATAACACTTGATTTTCGAGGCTTATAAGTATATTTTCTTATCTTAGAGACTAAAAAACTAGGGATGATAGACCTCTGGACAAATTAGGTGATGTTTTGTTTACAGTTTTAAAAAAAAGTCCTATTTATATTTGCTTAGATAGGTAAGCAATTATTTTTTTCTAAATAGATAATTTACTTTTGATTTTGATATTCTTTCATCTCTAAATCTTTACGTTACCATTTATCTAGATACTCTCCGAAACAATCATGAACATCTGAAGCACTAGAAGTAAAGAGAGTTATACCAAAATCTCTTTTGCGCAGTGCTATCACTGGCTGGCTAGGTTTTCTTTTCAAAGGATTAATGTTGTATCACCTGTAAGTTATATTACTCTTCGTAAATTATTTTTTTGGACGCAATCAAAACAATAAAGAAAACAAAAATTTACAAGTAATAATTTTTGGAAATGATTAGTACTTTTTATGCTATTTATTGAATACTATTGATATTTATTGAATACTATTGCTATTTATTGAATACTATTGATATATATCGAATAGTATTGCTATTTATTGAATACTATTGCTATTTATTGAACACTATTGATATTTATTGAATACTATTGCTATTTATTGAATACTATTGATATATATCGAATAGTATTGCTATTTATTGAATACTATTGATATTTATTGAATACTATTGCTATTTATTGAACACTATTGATATTTATTGAATACTAATGCTATTTATTGAACACTATTGATATTTATTGAATACTATTGCTATTTATTGAATACTATTGCTATTTATGGAATACTATTGCTATTTATTGAATACTATTGATATTTATTGAATACTATTGCTATTTATTGAATACTATTGATATTTATCGAATAGTATTTATCGCTGGACGGTTTACTTCCAAACAAATAGATAAACCGAGCAATTAACCGTAATTTTTGTGGAAAGGACGCCAACTTATTGTTACTCTTGGTTAGATTAATTTATTACCCAACACTCCTTAATTTATTTAAAATATTATAATTTAGATAAATAAACTTGTTACTAACTTGTGTTTCTGTGAGCATTAATGATGTGGCCACTTCAAACCTTTTCGGCCTGGACAGATATTTATTCTGCCTGAATTGTTTCTCTAATTCTAATAACTGTTGCGAGGTGAACGCTGTCCTAGGCCTTCTCGTCTTGCCCAACAGACTGTGGTGGGCTTCTGAAACAGATTAATTTTGCATGATCTGATGGTGTAAATTTAACCTACAATAATAAAGAACATGAGTTGAAGGACAATGTGCCAACTTGAAACTTTATTTATTGGAGTTTGAGGGTGATACAATCGATTTTTATCTTAAGTTAAAGATTTTGTAGCTTATTTCTTTTTCTTATTTGGATTGGCACCAACCAGAAGATAACACCATAACCTTTTAAACAAATTCGGTCCAAAGAAAGTACTGCATTACTGTTCTGTAAGGAATACTTCAAACTAAAACTTCTGTATGAACCATCCTAAATTCAGATGAACTGTACATCTTTATGATTTCTCAACTTTTAAGATAACGATTGTAGCTTTAAAGTCAGTTTTTACGTTGAAGAGGATTAAAGGTCTAAAGTCTAAAACAAATGAAATTGAGAAATTAACAATAAACCAATTCTCACAAGTATTTAGCCAAAACGAAATCTTACTGGTTTAAGATTTGAACACAACAATGGATTGGTTGTTGACTAATACCTGTGTAACAAGACCAGAATGACTTTTGGCTTATTCTCTTCTACAGAACGTTTCCAAGCCGAAAGAAATGATTTATGCTTTCGAAAACCTTGAATTACTTGGGACCATCACCGCCCATCTTGAAAGAGACTTGAAATACACTTTTAACAATTTTAGTTTACGCATAAAATTATTGTCAGAGGCAGAAACAAAGTCGGTGGATCAGATTGAAAAGAATCAATTCTAAGATCTGATTGATCAATTTTCTGTATGATATTATAGAAGTTATTTAATTTAAAAATGTTTAAAAGAAAGAATAATTCTGAAATAAAGTAAGTATACAGCTTAAATCATTCAACACTTTTACTTTATAGCGGCCATTTAAACATAAACGTTGGACGATTTAGAAGTATATTGAGAAGGCAGTTTTGTGAGCAGATGGGATATGTAAACAAGAGAGTTGTCGTCAGTGTTTACTCCATCTGTCCAAGTATGACTGTAGTATATATATATATATATATACAACTCGGTGTGGACCAGCCTAACAAGATCACATACCGTCTCTTTCAGTTTTATTTAAAGAGGAGTTAGGCCGGCACTGTATAGTATGTGTGTATACTTTGTAGGAGGTAAACGGAACGAACCGAACGAACGAAAAGAGCGACGAGCGGCGGCCAACAATCAAGAGATGATTGTCACATACAAGTGAACTAAGGGGGGGCCGCCCTGGGCAAGGTGACGGACGAGTAAGGGGTAGAAAGCCCCAGACGTTGTTCATGATATAATCAATTGGGCAAACCCCCTACCGACAACTCTAACCCACCTTTCTCCTCATCCAAAACTTGACAAAACCGACCCTACTACTTGTACACACGCGCCAAACTTGCACATATTCACCTTGTATTCTACACACGAGTGAAAAATTTCACTTGTACAAGTAGTGGAAGACATTTGAGGCCACCTTCTAAACTATACTATCTGTCCAATTTGTCCACTTTCTATTTATCTAACGATACCTTCCAACTTATTTCTACCTTTTTTTTTTTGGTTAAGAAGTCAAAATTTATTTTAAACTACATTTTTGTCGCAATTTAGTTTGCAACTGATCTCCCATTAGTTATACCTTCTAGAATATCTATCTTTAGTCGAAACTTGGAGCGATAAAAAGAAGACGAGGGTGAATGAACCAAACTGTAAAATAACCACTTCTACGCTCCGATACTCTATTAGCGCTGATATTAAATTCACTGATACGTTGGTTCCTACTTCTGATAGAGTGCGCTACCTTCGATTACATATGTTCAAACGACTAATCCTCACACCAAACTGAAAAGAATGGAGACTAGTAGATGATTTCGCATGCTATAAATACTAGTAGACCAACGAAATATAATTTTCATTGCAAACAAACATACGATTACAAACTTGCGATATTATATGAACCTCAGAACTAGAGGAATGGGGTTCCTCTAAGACAGGGGTGTCAAACTAGCGGCCTCTGAGGTAATCTCTTGTGGCCCACGTTGTACTGAAATAAAATGAAAATAGAAAAAGTTCTTATGAAGGAAGCAGCGCTTTGGGGGAGTTTGAGGTAATATCGTACACACAATTCCCAGTTTCCGTTTAACTACTGAAGGCGAGTATACGTAAACGTGGCCCAGGGCTTTTCTTGGGCGGCCAATGGGCATATATAAACGCGCTGACTTAGTTCCAGCAACGTTATTAAGCCATATGTCCTGCCACTCTCAGTGAAATTCCAGAATGATTCGGTTTTAAAAGTCGAAGAAGGAATTCCCAAAAATCCAAAAATGTTTGGAAAAATGTTTGCTGTACAAATTTTGTGTTATTTTTGGAGTATGTTTTTGTGTGAGCAACTATTTTCGTCTATGAAATTAAATAAAATGGCATACAGATCAAGATTAGCTGATAAACATCTATCTGCCTTAATGAAGATTGTCTGTTCTCAGTCTCTAAATCCAGATATTGGAAAACTAGGAAAAATTTTGCAAATATGTTGTGGGCCGCGTGAATCTTGCCTGTTGCACCAAGTGGCCCGCGGTTTAATTGAGTTTGACACCACCCTTGCTCTAAGCATTTAAATCTTTACCAAATCCAATCCTTACCCACCACTATCCTTTCAAAAATCACCTTTGTCTCAAATAGAACCCTACATAATGAACTATCCAATCCCACCGCATCTGAACCGATAAAATGGTCACTATCAAAGATTCCACAACTTCTTATCCTATCATTACAATCCTCTTGTAGAACAGCTTTCAAGTCTAATCTTGTCTAATACTCTCTTTAGACGACTGAAGCGCCAGTTGCCTTGTGATCATCTTCACTAACTTCAACACCATGAAGTGATAACACTGAGTATCATCTTCAAATGTGTCTCTTCATCGCATTTTTTCGTGAATTTTTACAGTTTCAAATAAATAATTGGTTAATAAAAGATACAGATCTTAAAATTAAATGAAGAATTGCCCAGAAAATGGAGAAATAAAGAGAAATTCTGTCAGGAAAACGAAGTTAAAGGTGAAAGTTTGCCGCAAGGTTACATTATTGAAAGTTGACGCGACAGCGGTGTGAACAATTGGCACCATAAGGACTGAATGGAAGATCCCCTGTTGTAAACCAAAGCCTCTCTAATCTGTTACCCCCTACTAAATAGTTACTATTTTTCTCTTGGCTAACCCTGTCTCCCCTCGACAATATTAGTCACAGCACTTGCACATACGTACAAACACACAGACAGACAGACGCGTGCTCACAAAGAAGGACAATTAACACTAAGCGGTTTCCACTAATCACATTATACAGTATTTTATTCATTGACGGTTTTTCTGCTTCCATGTTTATCTTGGCCACATGTCGTTTCTTTGTGCCTTTGCAATCATTATCATTGAATTTGTTTCTTTCTGGCTGACAATGCTTGTATCGTCCACTAATGCATTAAATGTCTTCTAATTCATTTCGTTCAACACGTATCTGGTTGGCAAACAAACAAAGTTGTAACTGTTGCTAAGAATCGCCATTTAGATTAAGAAATATGTTAGCTCTTTAATGTTGCAGATAAATTTGGTAATTCGACATTTTTCATCTCTTTCCAGGCAATTTCATTTCATTCACCCTTAGGTCCATATGTCCCCTTAAGGAGCTCCAGAAATCAGGAGAAAATACTTTTTGACGTCAAGTAGTTTAAATGTTGGATTACTACCCAACAATTTCTTGATTAAGCGTGCTTTCGTAACTTCTAAAAACCAGTAATTACAAGTAAAAACAAGTAATTCGACTGTCTACGGCAGCTTTACCCAAACTGGAATGAACCCTCTGGCTTTATATTGCAAATATACAGGGTGTTCATTTTAAGACGGCTCAAATGCATTTGATACTTAAACGGTTGATCTGAACGAAAAATATTAGAGGAAAAATTTGATGCCCGTCACCTCTAGTTTCAGAATATGTGACTTGATTTTAGATTCCTGCTCGCATACGCGGCTGACGCGCGTCCAAAAGTGAGGGTTTACAGTTGAACCCCATTTTCATATATACAGTTTTAAAGAGTATAAAAAGTTATGAAAATAACCGGAAACCGCAATTCGATATCTTTAATATTAAATGTGCTAGGCCATTTCAAAATCTGGTATTTATTAATCATATTTCAATTTTTTAACTTGTTATCAAAGAGAAAGAAGAGCACGCGATAGGTCATTTTTATGTATTTTTTCCATCCTCTTGCTACTAAAAATATTGCCAAGGCAGTAAAGCTAGTATTTTTCTTAAAATCGGGAAATAAGTCGTTTTCCGAGTGATTTTTCTAAGAAAAATCAAATGTTAAGAGCTTTAGATGTTCTCAAGCTTACCAAAAAATGGCTAAAAAATAATTTTACATCTGTTACAAACAAGAAGGTTTAATAATTATTTGGTAATTTTGGGAGAGTTGCGTTTAATTACCAAAAAAATTGGTAACCTCCTGCCACATATTTAATTGATCAATATCTTTCATGTAAAGGATCAAACTTATTCTTTACTTTATCAAATAATGCACTTTACGCAGCTTGTGCAGCATGTACTGTGCCTCCAAAGGTGCCTTCTCAGATACAGAGAGCAGTTAATAACCTCCTGGATAAACTGGCTTGCGAGCCAGAGAAGGGGGTTAACTGCGAACCCTTACTTTTGAATGAGCGTCTGCCGCGTACGCGAGCAGTAATCTAAATTCAAGTCACATATTCTGAAACTAGAGGTGACGGGCAACTAATTTTTCCTCTACCACTTTTTGCTCAGATCAACCGTTTAAGCGTGAAATGCATTTGAGCCGTCTTAAAATGAACACCCTATATAGTTATTGTAAAAACTATTTTTCTGTACTTTACAAAATATAGAACATGGATTTGTGATTGTTCCCTAAAGAAGAGGGTTTTTTTTTTGGAAGGTTTCCGGGTATTGGAGTCTGGTATGTTCTTCCTGTGGAATTGAGAAAGGTTTTATATAAATCTACCGGCTCCCTGATTGTTGATGTTCTCCTAAAAACTTTGGTTGATACCAGGGCTAAAGGGGCATTTACCTTCTTTAGATTTACAAACTTTGATCTGGGGGCCAATATTGGAATGGGTGAAAAGGGTTTGCGGAGAGGGATATGCGGAACATCAGGGAAATTACATCTGATTCCGATTCCCCTTCACTTTAAGAACTTCTTGGTTCTCTTTTTAGCCTGGGAAAGCCATCCTTAGAAATATTGCCTCATGGGACATTATCGATTTAGTGGGCAATCTGAAGAAACCTGTTCTAAAACTTGATTGCACTTGCAGATTTTTGGGTGAAAATGCCACCTTCTAACCTTCTAACTGATAGCGAAGCCATCATTTAAAGGAATTTTCAGACTCCCGAGAATCTACCAGGTGATAGAGAAGAACTACCTCCCCTTCTGGAACCTTCTCAGATTCTAAGATTTCTTCAACAACCAAAACTGGGTGCTGTAAGATTTGTCTGGCACAAGAAGAGGGCACATTTTGAATCTGAAAAAAAGACGGAAGTGTACTGTCATAAACTGCCATTAAAATTATAGAAAATTATATTATAATTTAACTTTGTATATTTTTTTTTAATAAATATTACAAATTCAAAGTAAAAATAAATGGTTACACATTGTTGAATTGTAGCAGAATATTTGCTGGAATAGGCCGGTGGTGACAGATGCGACTGTTGACATAACAGAGGGTGAAATTATGGCCGCCAGGGGTAACAACCACCCATTCAATAATACTGTAATAAATACATACATTAAATTAGCAATATTGCCAGCACTGATCTTTATTGCCCACTTCCCCGTCACCCTAATATCAACATTGCGCGTATTTCACAATACATTTAATTCTAAATTATTACCATTTACTGTTTTCTTTTTATTTATCTCTTTTCAACCCTAAGTTTTTATATTTATATTTTTTTTTTTGCTAATTTTATTTCGTCCTGTTATTAAGAAACTACAGCGATTGGTGACAACTTCACTGGTTCTGTTTCAAAAAAAAACATCACTAAAACTGTTCATCCTTCCTTATGAAACAAAACAATTGGCGTCCATTATCCAACTTTCACACTAACTAATTAACCAAAAAGGAAATATTAAGGATGTGGCAAACAATATTAAAGTAGAAATTTGATAAGAGGATTCTTAATAAGTTTTATTCGTTAGCTATAAACTTGAGGAGATACCGTTCTCTTGGCGTATAATTTAGCTAATAACTTGCTGAAGATGTTGAAGAAGTAAACTGCAATAAATTGTGGTAGCTGATAAATTCTTGAAATAAGTTATTGTTCTGCAGTTACATTGTTGAAGCTGCAAAAATAAGACATCTCTAAACAAATTTCGTTCTTAAACCTGTTCTAAAATTCCATATTTTCTCCAAGATAAATGTTTCTGTATTGGTAAAAGTTTTCAACTAGCAATAATTAAAGTTTTAGCTTTTAAGATGAACTTTTAATTTATTTTTTATTCTACTCTTTTCATTTGAACTGCACTCATTGTAAAAAATTATTTAGTGGGTATTGACCGCATAGATACTTAATAATTTTGAACAATATTATTTGTACATTTTTTGTAAAAACCTCTAATAAAGATCGATTGATTGATTGAAATGTTTTTGTTCAAGAAAAATTGGTTGAATAATTCCAGGTTCATTTTGTTTTTGTTTTCTAGACTTATTACTCGTATAAATTCTTAAATACTATACAGATGAATACATGCTGAGGAAAGTACAGATCGGACAAGAAGAAACTGCGAAAAAACAATTTAAAAATAAAAAAGACAAAAGTTTTTTTTTGAATGTTCTTGTCTCTCATGCTTGGTTCGGACATTGATTCGGACATAGATAATCTTTGCAAAATGTGGGTGATACCAATGGAACCGATCAAAATTCGCTCCCCAATTTTCTAGTTAATAAGAAGTTAAAATTCTCCTGAAATACGAGACATAAGGAAGTATATTGGGGGTTTCTTCAGATCTCTGCAGCAGCAACCACTTCTAGAAAACCGCCCAGCGAAAATGGATAACATTTAACAGAGTCAGAATGAAGATATTTTTAATCTTTAGTTCCATAAAGGGAAATTTTGTAATGGACATAATAGTATATATGACATTATGGGCTGCAATAATAACTAAAAAAACTCTTTGATTCGGCTTAAAAATATGTGTTTGGTTAGAAGTAAGAGAAAAAATGGTGGAAAAATCAGACAAAATGGTTAATGGTTATATACGTTAGTAAAAAGTGCAGAGATAATAAAAGTGGATAAGAAGGTATTTTATGAATGGTTTTAAACAACATAGAGATCGTCGTGTGTTTTACTGTGGGTTGGTAAAAGAGATCTGTTTGTAGAGGAGGCTGCCACGCTGGACCAACTTTAATCTGTCTCAACTTTCCATCTACCCTTCTTATGACCAGCGTACATACTCATTAATTCCAGCCTGCTCTCCCACCCCGTTCGCCTAACAAATCTCATTGTTTGGTGTACACAAACAGATAATCCTATAATGGGAGTCACATCTGTGCGAGAACATCTCAAACTGCTCTCAGCTAGCAGGACGGTCTGTATAGTTACAGAGCGGTTACTCGTACAGCACAATCAGTACTCTCTTTTACTCTTTCTACAGATCAGCAGGGGGTACCCTTCAATGTTACAAATCTAGAAACATATATCATTTATGGAGCTTGTACGTATATCAGTACCGGGCTGTAGACAATCAAAGCGACGTTATTGCTTTAGTAACACCTGCCAGAATACCAATTCTCCCTCAATTCAATTCGTCAGTTTCACAA
Organism: Rhodnius prolixus; assembly: GCF_049639745.1. Taxonomy (NCBI): domain Eukaryota; kingdom Metazoa; phylum Arthropoda; class Insecta; order Hemiptera; family Reduviidae; genus Rhodnius; species Rhodnius prolixus. Next base: position 14,133,802 of record NW_027411604.1, on the reverse strand, counting down.
AAACTAATCTGAAATCTATAAAAGAGCAATTATTTCATCCCAGATCGTTCCCCATTCATTGAAATGTTTAGAAAAATATTTATTATTCAGGACAGCTTAAAGCTACTCCAATTGCCTTCAATTGGTTTATTTGTCTAGCGAATGAAAAACATAAATTTTGTGACTCTTAAATGGTGATAATTAGGTGGAATTTAACTGAGCATTTGTTCAAGTCCAACTTTGTTGGATTAATTCATTCAAACTTGTAAAAACGATTTACATATTGCGAATCGTTCTCTATGAACAGCATAAATACTAATTGTCACAATTGCTACGGCAAGATGAGAAACCCAGCTAGTTCTGGAAACTCTACAGTAACTTCAACATTAGACGCGGAGTTCGTGAATCTTTACATTCACAATAAGAATTTTAAGCTGCAATCTGGGTTAGAACAACTTGAACTAAACAGAATCGGGATAACTGGATAGACTAATGTGAATGCTAAGAATGCGGAATCATTCGGAAATTAAATATATGTTGAAGCTAATATTGGAGGTATCATTAGAATCATTGAAAGGAACATTGACGATTCATCTGAGGTCTTTTAGATTGGAATGACTGTATTCTCTAGATGTTTGAGGTTTACGTATCCAAATTTGTATTGAAAGAAAGAATCGATTAGTCAAGAATACAAAATTGTGAGAGAAATATCCGTTACAAATACTGTATCGAGAACATTGCAACAATCAAACACGATTATTCTATCGAAAAATCATTCGAACGATCACATTTAGGTAAAGTATGTTATTTTGTTTAGAATCAATAGAAAATACTGGGGTTCATCTTTTAAATTAAAACATTTAATTCCAAAATAAAGCTCCAGTGATTCTGATTGGGGGAAAAAAATCTTTTAACTTAGAAGAAAAAGAAAAATAGAAAAATCACAAGAATAACACTACAAATAGAAATGCTATAAATAAATTTTAAAAAAAACAGAGCAATTAAATTGGTAAGATTCTTTGTCCTGTTTATTTGAAAATGTTAATCAACACATAATGGTTAACCACAAATTGGTTGGACTTATAAGTAAAAGGTAGAGAGGATTGTGGCATTGAACTCACAGCGTCACATTGAGTGTGTGCAGTTCGACTTGCTATACTATAAGCAAACACGTTTCTTAATTGACTCTCGCTTAGTGTTTGACTTTGGAAAACCATGTTCAGTCAGAAACCCTACTCTAATCAGTACTATCACTTACAATCACTACCGCTTAAGAAAACCACAATCTACCCTACATCAAGAAGTAATCTTTAATGGTACGTAGTTTGAACTTCAACTTATTTTTACCAAACTAAAGTTTGAACTGTGATAAGAAATATTTTAATAATTAAAATTAAAAAAAAAAAGATGTTCAGGGGTGGTATTCCCTTCCTAGAAGATCCACTGTTTGAACATTGACAACTTGAAGAATATTGTCCGGAGGCCGCCAGTGTAATGAAAAAGCTCTGGGCATTAGTGACCTCGAATATCGTCGCGTCTTTATTAAAACATACTTATATGTTTGCCCTTTTGTATTTGAAATGAGAATTTTTGTGTACCGAATCAAAATCAATAAAATTAAAATTATGATTATTGAAAATCTAAACGAACAAACGAGTACTTAAATTATAAAAGAGGAAAAAGTTCTATAAATAACTAGCACACAGATCAATAAATTTCAATACTCACTTGAAAATGCATCTGCTACGTTTTATTTCACAAAATTTGTAGACTTCACCCAATAATTTCTTTTAAAAAACTGTAAACTTAATTGTTGAATCAATAATGACTTTCGAAATGCAAATTTCAGACCTGCCACAATAAAAATCTACGTTTCAATTCAGCTTCTGGAATTCAGAATCTGAGATTTTGGCACTGTTGAAGTGAAGACATTTTTTCGTAGTTTTCTTGGCTTTCAACGCAGTGTCTTCAGGCTTCTAAAGAAACCTAACTACATTTTCATCTACTGATTTTCAATTTAGGTGTGGAGAAGCTATGAAAGTTACAGTTACTAAGAGCTTTCTTGGAGATGAAAGGTTAGCGAAACTGAATGTAAGTAAAAAGTAAAAGACTTGGTTCAAGATTTTGTAGAATAGTCTTTTCTAATTTTACTTGTGCTAAAAAAAGAACTAATTCTGTTAAAGAAAACTTTTTATGAAATCTAAAAATCAATCACAATTTAGCACTGATTACCATAAAAATTATTAATTACATAATTCCGCAAAGTTAAATCTTCCTTTAAATGTAGTCTAAGTCAGAAGAGCGAAAAGTTAGTTTTTTCCCCAAGCGATAGATTCAATATTCTATTGACATAAAACTCAGAACTAAAAGCATACCATTGCATATACATGAGGGTGTATATATGTCGTACAGCATGGATTCTCATGTAGTTCGCATTGTTTGTATAATCTCACGTATACACTTCAAAGTTAAACATATACAACATGAGTTATGGTTTGGATATGTCAACAAACTTCATGCAGAATGCTGTATTTATAATAAGTCTAACAACACTTTATGTGGCTGGCTGTGAATTACTGATGAATTTTAATGATTTCATTATGATTTTTTTTTTTGCTTGTCTAATTAAAACCATGAAATAATTTATTTGTGATGTTAAGAAGGCAAAATCTACAGAAATCTTGACCCAAAAAATGTAACCATCCTGATCCTTAAATCACGCTCACCTTGCATTGTGTTTGATTTGATGGTTCTTCTTCAGTCCAGTTAAGGAAGAAATAAGAAAGCATACATGAGAAGTATTCTATCTTTTTTGTATGCCGTTTCCTCAAACCCTTCATTTCCGTTTATAAGATACCAATAACATCAACAAGATTTCTTATTTCCAGGAGCCTCTACTCTACAACTCAGAGATGATCAGTGTTGTTTATAGCGAGAGAATACTGTCCGGAAATCGGCAGCGCACTGAGAAGATACCGTTAGCCAATGATTTTACGTGTTAAAGTGTACATGTAGCCACGGTAACCGAGTGGTTAGAGGCCAGCAAAGCTAAGATGTATTGTGGTACTATTGGGTTCGATTCCCAGTCTAGGCCTTGGATTTTATTTAATGGTTAAAATGAAAATTTATTAGTAAAATGAGTTTGTCAGTCACCTTTGTCTACCTAATTTGGTAGATAGGCGTATAGCCCACCCGAAAAAATAGGCATTACTTTACTTTTTATTTAATTCTAGACATGAAATCCTCTCAATTAAATGACAGCACAATGATCGTCGCTCTGGTTGCTCATGGATTGGGCAATATTCGTCAGTGGGATGTTGTTTTATCTGGCCTAGTTTAGAGGTCGGCAACCCGTGGCTCTTTTACCCCAATTATATGGCTCTTCAGCCTGCCCAAAATAAATTGTATATTTCAATTTTACTGAAACAAGTGAAAATTTCATTTATTAAAGTAAAGATATTTTTTCAAAAAGAATTTTAAATGCGATAGGTTTGAAATTGAATAGAATTATATTAAAATGAAGTACGTAATAATATAAGACTGCCGCCTTTTCATTCTAATACAGGTTTAGTTATTATTTATTTGTTTATTTACTTTGCAATATATGAAAATAAATATATAAAACATTTAAATGTTATTGAATATCGTAAAATAATTGTTTGTGAATACAAATGATCTACAGAGATTTTTATTCTATCATCCTTGCGGCTCTTGGGTAAGATTTAAACTTAAGGCGAGGCCCGCAAAATTAATATGTATTGTGGTACTTTGTTAGATTCCCGGCCCTAGACCTTGGGGATTATTAGTTATTAAAAGGAATGAATAACAAAGTATGTTTGCTATCCACCTACGTTCACGACACTTGATCGGTAATTGGACGTAAAGTCCGTTTGAAATAACAGGCATTTCTTAACGTTTTTTATTTTCATCAGTAAGTATTTAACAAAAGATCCTTCGGAGTCACCATGATTCTGGAAGTACACTCAATGACCAAACATTTTTTTTGGTGTAGAGCTATACCAATAATGACTTATAATTATTACTTTTAGTTAAGCATAAATTGGTTAATTAGAAAACCTTATTTTTTGGATTATTCCATGAGGCTAGAAAATAAAAAATACAATATATATATAAAAGTATATGCAATATCGGAAAACAAATTGGTATTTGTCGATATAAATATGTGAAATCTGGCGTATGTGTATTGAATATTATTAGACGATGTATAAGATGTGCGGGAAGGAAAGAAATGTAGTGTGATATAGGAGGGTGGTTGGGAATGGTATAATATTCTTTAAGACATATAGCCGAGAATGGGAGGCAGTGCAGCGAACAAGGAAGAACAAATCTCAAGGATTTATATGTAATATGTCTGGTTGGAGGAGAGCTTCTAGTGTTCAGGGTGAGCAGCAATAGGAGCGGCAGTGTACGAGCGTCTGGAGACAGAAAGGGAGCCCCATCTCTCCATTTGAATTGTATGAGAAGAGAAAGTTAGCGGAGGGGAGCAGAAAGGTCCTCAACATCGCCCTTCACACTCCATGTGGAAGACGGTGAGGTAATGTGGAGTTAAGCTCATGTATTATTTATTCCTCTTCTCTTTTAAGGGAGATTGGAGGCGGCCATCTTTAACTTCACCAGCCTCGTTACAAAGGCAAATGTACAATTAGACTAAAAATGCAACCTTGGGCCCAGATCCAGTGGGTAAACTGGTGGAGGGTAAAAGAAGCAAGAGGAACTTTCAAGTCCACCTTCTCTCAGGTGAACCTTCAACAATTAAATATAACCCAAGCTTAACCTCTTTCACTAGGAACGCATTTATTTATCTGCTCTCTATTTTCCACTGGCTGCATTTCCAGCAGGGTCGCCTCCAGGTTTATGCGGGCTCATGAGCGACAGAGCCTCAGCAGGCTCCTTTGGGGAGGAAATCATGTGGCTACAGCCAACTAGATTAAACATTATATAGTAAATAAAACGATCTAAATAAATAGGCCACGCCCCAGGGCGCTATTCTAAATATTACCCGTCGTCTTCTTTTGCAGTCATTCTGTTTAAAACTATGTACCTTGTGCTTTCTTGATTCATGTTATTTGTCGAGCCCGGGTAAATAGGGTTTTGACGATGGCCCCATTGCCTATACATACCACCTCTGGCTTAATTCTAATATTTCCGTTAACCAGAAGAGAATCCCTTATTTTTTCCATTAATTTTGCAATCGTAGCTCAAAATTCAGGTTACTCTGTGTGTACAATCTACATTTTGCTTGTAAAATATTTCACTAAAACCAAAATCTCTATTTTTCCGGCTAACTACACCAGAATTCTTGCATAGTTTTGATTAAAAATATTTAGATTGTGCAAAAAAGGGTGCCCTGCATTTGAAGTTAAGATTGCACAATTTATAGAAAAATAAAGAACCCCTTTAAAGTCTGGAAAGATTGAGATTTCTTTCTTCAATTATTCACAATCTTTCTCATTCTACTGTACAAGAAGAGAATTTCTTATTGTTCCAATTACTGTTCAGACGATATTTAAATATACAGGCTACCCAGTGTATTCATTCCATCAATGGATTAATTATAAAACATTTAGAAAAACAAGTGCAAACCATAGGAAAAAGATTGAACTTTTCTCACAATATCATTGAAATACCAGACTGTGTACGTTAGGTCGACCTATTTTGAAAAAAAGAAGGAAAACCATAGTAAAAAGAAGAAATTGTATCCTAAATTCACTGGAAAGCTGTTTTTTCTGTATTTCATAGTTAATATTAAGGGCAATACTAGATTGTACTTCTTGGGTCGATGTATTTTGAATAACAAAAAGTCAAAACAATTGGAAAAAGTGGAAATAGTCTCCCAATTTTGCTGGAATGTTGCTGTTTCTGCATTTCATAGTCAATATTAAGGGCAATACTAGATTATGTACGAGGGTCGATTGAAAAGTCCGTGCAAAATAAAAACTACTTAATTTTTTGGGGTAAACCTTTTTTATTTTTCAACATAGTCTCCTTTTAGGCTTATACACTTTGTCCAACGCTGCTCTAGTTTGTTGATCCCTGTCGAATGATAGGATTTGTCCGTCTGAAAAATAGCCATTCGTTTCTGCAATCACCTCCTCGTTTGAATAAAATCTTTTTCCCGCCAGCTATTTCTTCATATTGGGGAACAAATAGTAGTCCGAGGGAGCCAAGTCTGGAGAATAGGGGGGGATGTGAAACGAGTTGGAACCCTATTTCCATTAATTTTGCGACCACAACTGCTGAGGTGTGAGCTGGTGCTTTGTCGTGATGGAAAAGGACTTTTTTGTGGGCCAATCGTGGGCGTTTTTCTTGCAGCTCGGTTTTCAAACGGTCCAATAACGATGAATAATATGCACCTGTAATAGTTTTACCCTTTTCCAGATAGGCGATGAGGATTATTCCTTGCGAATCCCAAAAGACAGTCGCCATAATCTTTCCGGCCAAGGAACGGTCTTCGCCTTTTTTGGCGCAGATTCCCCCTTGGTAACCCATTGTTTAGATTGTTTTTTGGTCTCAGGAGTGTAGTGATGTATCCATGTTTCATCCACAGTGACGAAACGACGCTTAAAGTCCTGCGGATTCTTCTGGAACAACTGCAAACCGTCCTTGCAACACTTTACACGATTTCGTTTTTTGTCAAGCGTGAGCAATCGCGGCACCCATCTTGCGGATAGCTTTGTCATGTCAAAATGTTCATGCAAAATATTATGTACCCGTTCATTAGAGATGCCCACAGCACTAGCAATCTCACGCACTTTCACTCTTCTGTCATCCATCACCATATCATGGATTTTATCAATGATTTCTGGATTAGTAACCTCAACAGGGCGTCCAGAACGTTCAGCGTCACTTGTGCCCATATGGCCACTCCGAAAATTTTGAAGCCACTTATAAACTGTTCTAATCGAAGGTGCAGAGTCACCATAATGTTTATCAAGCTTCTCTTTAGTCTCCTGAGGCGTTTTGCCTTTCATAAAGTAGTGTTTAATCAACACACGAAATTCTTTTTCGTCCATTTTTTGAAAATCACTCGACTTCCTCGATCCAAACGAATGCCAAATACAAAGAAATAGACCGATCTGGCTGAAACTTGGTGTGTGTTCTTCAAAGAGATGCTACTAACTAAACATAACCTCGATACGCGCCAGTGGTGCTATCTCTCTGACTTTGCACGGACTTTTCAAACGACCCTCGTACTTAGAGTCGATCTATTTTGAAATAAAAGAATTAAAAACCATTGGGAAAAGTAGAAATAATCTCTTTAGTTCGCTGGAATGCTACTGTTTCTGCATTTCATAATCAATATTAAGGGCAATACTAGATTATGTACTTAGAGTCGATCTATTTTGAAATAAAAGAAGTAAAAACCATTGGAAAAAGTGGAAATAGTCTCCTAATTTCGCTGGAATGCTAGTTTCTGCATTTCATAGTCAATATTAAGGGCAATACTAGATTATGTACTTAGAGTCGATCTATTTTGAAATACAAGAAGTAAAAACCATTGGAAAAAGTGGAAATAGTCTCCTAATTTCGCTGGAATGCTAGTTTCTGCATTTCATAGTCAATATTAAGGGCAATACTAGATTATGTACTTAGAGTCGATCTATTTTGAAATACAAGAAGTAAAAACCATTGGAAAAAGTGGAAATAGTCTCCTAATTTCGCTGGAATGCTAGTTTCTGCATTTCATAGTCAATATTAAGGGCAATACTAGATTATGTACTTAGAGTCGATCTATTTTGAAATAAAAGAAGTAAAAACCATTGGAAAAAGTGGAAATAGTCTCCTAATTTCGCTGGAATGCTAGTTTCTGCATTTCATAGTCAATATTAAGGGCAATACTAGATTATGTACTTAGAGTCGATCTATTTTGAAATACAAGAAGTAAAAACCATTGGAAAAAGTGGAAATAGTCTCCTAATTTCGCTGGAATGCTAGTTTCTGCATTTCATAGTCAATATTAAGGGCAATACTAGATTATGTACTTAGAGTCGATCTATTTTGAAATAAAAGAAGTAAAAATCATTGGAAAAAGTGGAAGTTGTTTCTTAATTTCACTGTAATGCTGCTGTTCCAGCATTTGATAGTTAATATTAAGGCCAATGCTATATTATACATGTTGGTTCGATCTATTTTGAATTAAAACAAGTAAAAACCATTGGAAAAAGTGGAAATAATATCATAATTTCGCTGGAATGCTAGTTTCTGCATTTCATAGTCAATATTAAGGGCAATACTAGATTATGTACTTAGAGTCGATCTATTTTGAAATACAAGAAGTAAAAACCATTGGAAAAAGTGGAAATAGTCTCCTAATTTCGCTGGAATGCTAGTTTCTGCATTTCATAGTCAATATTAAGGGCAATACTAGATTATGTACTTAGAGTCGATCTATTTTGAAATACAAGAAGTAAAAACCATTGGAAAAAGTGGAAATAGTCTCCTAATTTCGCTGGAATGCTAGTTTCTGCATTTCATAGTCAATATTAAGGGCAATACTAGATTATGTACTTAGAGTCGATCTATTTTGAAATAAAAGAAGTAAAAACCATTGGAAAAAGTGGAAATAGTCTCCTAATTTCGCTGGAATGCTAGTTTCTGCATTTCATAGTCAATATTAAGGGCAATACTAGATTATGTACTTAGAGTCGATCTATTTTGAAATAAAAGAAGTAAAAATCATTGGAAAAAGTGGAAGTTGTTTCTTAATTTCACTGTAATGCTGCTGTTCCAGCATTTGATAGTTAATATTAAGGCCAATGCTATATTATACATGTTGGTTCGATCTATTTTGAATTAAAACAAGTAAAAACCATTGGAAAAAGTGGAAATAATATCATAATTTCGCTGGAATGCTAGTTTCTGCATTTCATAGTCAATATTAAGGGCAATACTAGACTAAAAACCATTGGAAAAAGTGGAAATAATCTCTTTAGTTCGCTGGAATGCTACAGTTCTGCATTTCATAGTCAATATTAAGGGCAATACTAGATTGTGTACTTAGGGTCGATCTATTTTGAATAACAAGAAGTCTAAACAATTGGAAAATGCAGTAATTGTTTCCTAATTTCACTGGAATGCTGCTGTTTCTGCATTTGATAGTTAATATTAAGTGCAATGCTGGATTGAACATGTTGGGTCGATCTATTTTGAAATGTAGACTGAATTTGATATTACGTTTGCAAAAATAATGGAAAAAAGAGGGATTTTGGATTAGTTATACTGGAAAGATTAAGATTTGTGCTTCATACTTTTAGTAACTATGACAACGGTGGATTGTACCTATAGTGTAGCTTAAATTTGTAATTACGATTGCAAAATTAATAGTAAAGTGAAAAATTCTTTTCGAGTTTTGATCAGAAGAATGAGATTTCTGCTTTAGTGAATTAATATGGAAATACTGGGTACCCTGAATTTGAAGTTCGTCGAGATTGATTCGAAAGATTGAGAGTGCTTTCTTCATTTTTTTGCAATTTTCATTGATGAGCTAAGTATAAGTATAATTTCTTTCACTTCAGTTTCATTCAGTTTAAACTTGAATTCCGGTCGGAAAATAATTAATAAATTTGCGTCTTTATTAAATTTAATTGTGTCAAGATAATAAAAATTTGTGTATAAATTATACTTAAAACGAAATAAACACCAATATGATCCCAACTTGACTACAAAAGATGGTACTGCAGAGGGTCATAAGGGATTCAGTAATCACCATTCTATTTATAGATATGATACAGCAGGGCTTTAATAAGTGCAGTGAAGGAGAAGAATAAATAATTAAGCTATAATTAATTATTCTAATTTTTCTTAGTATTGTTTTGTTATAAAAATATAAATTTATATATAGGTGACAAAGTGTGACAGATGGGTGGGCTTCTGATAATCTGGTAATAAAGTGATAAGGCCTCCATTTAATGCCATTAATACACATTTTTACTAAATCAATCTGAGATTAAAATTTTATAAATTAGATATAAAAGCCTAGGGTATTAACTTTTATCTAAAATATTTAATTAATAATTATTTAAAATTGTGGACAATATACTTTTTTTTATTGTATAATTATTATTGATCGGTTTCCTTAACTACCTTGGTAACCTTGGTCAATTTTCATTGAACATTGTTCGTTTAATCGAATTCAACTGAACCAAAACACATGATCAAATTGACATGCACGTTTTTTTTACCTCTCCTTAGGGTGGTAAAGTTATAGTTTGTTTGTTATAATTATAGTTTAGTTATAGTTTGCTACCTTAACTTCTCTTCAGGTTTGTGAAGTTATAGTTTGCTACCTTAGCTTATTAATAATTATTCTCTATCATTTTGGTAAGATGCTTTTAGCTTCTTTATCTTGTCTAAAATAATTCATTTTGTAATTGTTAAAAGCAGAGAATTTATCACAACAAGCAGTTTTTAAACAAAATATAGCGTGAAACATTCACTCAACTTTTCTATTACACTATTATTATTGGTAGAAATGAAATTTACTTCAGTTCCTCTCAAATAATTGTGAGGAATAAGGATTACAGAGGACGATTGACTTTTAACCTAAAGAATTTCAGTAAAGTATGTTTGCTATCCGTCTCCGACCGCCGCACGCCTGAAAAAAAAGTGCTATTCTTTACTAAAAATTGCATTAAGTATGTTATTTTATATATATTATTCATTTGTTTTATTCATAAACTTATGTTTCCCTTTATATAAGTAATTGATTCAGGTAATAACTAATTTTTAGCTAATTAAAAGAACTGTTCCAGTAACTGGATTCAGTTCTTGTTTTAAAGTTTTAAAAAAGAACAAATATTTGGGCCAAGTCTTGGAAAATATTCTCATTTTCAAACAGCAGTGTAACAATCTGTAGTCATTTCCTATTGGAAATCTATCGCGGTTAGAGACACGAAGAACTTTCAACAGAAAACCCAATTTGAATCAAAAGATTCAATACAAAAATTGTTCAAACAAATGAAAGATACGTACAAAAAAAAATTATGTTTTCAAAAAATAACGAATAAAGCACAGAAGTATTAGATATCATAAAACAAAATTGTATAAATGAACTGTTTAACTTTGTAATTTAAATTGGCTGCTGATGAGGTTGGAAAATGTTGTATCAAGATAGGTTATATAGCATGATGTGAGAGAGATGCTGTCAGCAGTGTTGGTGGTTGGAGGCGGTAGTGTGTGAGTGAGAGCGCGCCACCCAAAGAGAAAACGGAAGGTTGTAATGCGGTTAGAAGTTTGGCGGGCGAGTGGAACGCAAAGGTGGGGGTTTATATATATATATACAACATTCTAGAAGAGTGGGAGCAATAATGGGCGTGGTCAAAAAACTAAACTCCGCCCTGTGTGAAACTCAATCCTCATACTGTGTACAGGCTTGGTGCAGGTCTCTTCGTCAGTGGGTTTACTGGAGGATGGGACGAGGCTTAACAAAGCTCTTTATAACAAGGTGTGCAGATGGAGGGTGCCGTATCCGGTGGCTGGACGAGGAGAGAGATCGTTAACAATTAAAAGATACTAACTTGATTAGAAGGGTTCACCTCGTGCTCTTATGTGCGTACTGGAGGACCCCTGGGGGCGGCAAACAGTTCACCAACCTAATGATCCTCCTCAGCCCCTTCGCCCTGGCATCTATCTCCCGCCTCTTGATACCTTACATTGTAACTCAGATATCTCTAACCATCCGCTGTACCATTCTCTCTCACACAATCTCTCCAAGCCATTCTACACTCTCTAAAGGTACAAAATCCTTTTCAAACCTGTTTTAACTATCAATAGACAAATAAATTACAGTTTAAATTAATTTATTCTCCTCTTTATAAATAACAACACTCCTACTAAATACGCCATACATTTATATAATTTAGGTAAATTATCTATAAATATTGTCATTTACGCCTATTAAATAATCTCTGAATTTTTAACAGAACCATATTTATCAAACAGTTCAAAAATAAAGAAAACAGGTTGAAATTATAACATGAAGGTAAGCGCCACGATAGCTGAGCGGTTAGAGGCGCGGCCCACTAAGCTAATGTCTAATTTTGGTTACAGGGGTTCGATTCCCGGTCTGGACTAAGATTTTATTTAATATATTTAATGAATAATTGAGTGAACTGTTTGCTAGCCCGCTTCTAGCCAAATCTGATCCAACTTTATGTTGGACGTAAAGACCGGCTGAATAATAGTAACAGATTTTACTGTTGTACTCATTCTCTGATAATGAATGATGTTGCCTTTAACGAGAGAACACTCTCTTGAGGCCGGCGTGCACAACTTATCAAAGGGATTTTCAAATGAAAATTGTAGTATTATTGTTGAGAGCTGAATGCAAGTGAAATACAATAAGTATGTATTATATTCCTACAAATGTAATTATATATTCTAAAAAATTGAACTGTATTAGATTATTATTACTCAACATCAGTGGTCACCAAACAGTCGATCGCGAGCTACGCTCGGGTTGGCAATCCTGAGTTGCTTGTGGTCTGGCTGCAGCCGCGCAGTAATTGTAATTCAAGTTGCATTGAGGTTGAAAGCTATGTTCAGCTCTATCTACTTGTGTGAAGCATCTTTTTCAAGTATGAAATTCATAAAAAGCAAATATAGAAACAGACTGACCGATGAACATTTGGACAACTGCATCAGAATGGCTGCTACAACATACTCTCCAAACTTCAAGAAAATACTTGATGACCAAAAACAGTTCCACTCCTCTCATTGAAATGTACATTTTAACTTTTTGTTACCCTTACTGTCAGATATGTAGATTTTAATACTAGAAATGTATGTTTGTAGGCAATAAACGTGTGTTAATTCCATTTTGCGTACTTTCTTTCGTCCAGTATTCCTTGGTAGCTCACTAGAAGATTTATAAATGCTATGCTAGCTCACACGCTCAAAAGTTTGGTGACCACTGCTCTACATATTATATTTTATTAATTATATTTCATTGTAACTGGGTGATTGCCCGTATTGTAAATAAATAAATAAAAAATAATTAAGCCTTTGTGTAATGTGTAGTAAATAACAATATCGATTGATTAGCCTCAAATAATTAAGTACTTGTAAATATTGGCGGGTAATCAAATTGTTTTTTATATCTATCATTACAAATAAATATTTCTATAAAGTAATTCATTTTTAATTTATATCTGACAAGTTGAACATTGAATCATTTTTATTATCTAAAATGCACAGCGTGTTAAATAGAGAGAGTATCAATCAATAAACCTTTATTTATAATTAAATGTAAAATACAAAAAAATAAACAAAAAATTATTAGGAAATGCATGGCGTATAGCCGTCTGCAGGAGTTGGTACATCAATTATGAAAATCAAAAATAATAGAAATAAAAACGGTGATAAAGAAAGAAGAGAGAGAGAGTGAGAAAGTGTGGCAATAAGATGTAAATGAAACAGAATACGAAATTACCTATTAAAGTTATATGAGAAAATAAGGATGAATAAAAATAATAAATAATTACAAATTAACTATACAGTAATAAAACATTAAAAACTAAATAATTCCTTCTCTATTTGGGCAGGTTACAGAAGTGATGACAAAAATAATAATAATATATTAATCATAATAATAAAAATAATAAATTTAAAAAAATTAGAAAAAAAAATATTAATAAGCATCATGCTATAATTTGGAAAATGCGTATCAACTATGAATAAAGGAGCTGTCTACATTCAGAGCTTGAATCCTAGATCTCCAGGCCACTTTAGTGAAATTTAGAAGTGGGTGGAATTCCAATGAGGATAGCAGCCGAACAATTTGGTAGCTAGGAACAATAGAGGCTCCCATATACCGAAGGCGAAGCTCACCCAGTGATGGACATTCGGCTAAGAAATGGAATAGAGAGAGTATGATTTGCTGTTGTTCTTCTCTTGCAAGGTGGGGAAAAGTAACCTATTAAATTTTTTTTTATATGTATTTTAATTTATAATATCAGCTCAATGTTCTTATATTCTAGAAGAATAAATTGAAAAATAAAGGCAATCAACATTGACGTATGCGAAGTGTATAGTTAAAAAAACTTGAAAATGGAAAATAGCGTTAATCTTCAAATTTAATAATTTGAATCGCTGCCATTACGAGACAGGTAACAAACTTTCAGACAAACTTATAATTCCACTGTAACTTAATTTCACATAATTCATAAAAGAGTTTTTTATATAAATTTTTTGCTTTTTAACCCATATAAATAATGGGCACTCAAAGAAAAGTCACGATTTTATAAACATTGTTTAATTAAACATTTGAACTAACGCAATTTCCTCGTACTATTTACGCTAATCGATGCGCAATGTTTATATATTTTGGAGAGCTTATTTCAGAATATAGGTCGCCTTTAATTAAACAACTAATTACTTTTTTAATATCTTGTATAAATAAATAAAAGATTCTATCAATTGGCCAAACTGTCGCAAAAACAGTAGCGGCTTGAACAATGGTTGTTTTAAATTTAAGTCGCTAAATTTTAAATCGCACTAAAGGGGAGCAAACTCTGCAGAAAAACTGTAGGAAGGAATAATTACTCCAGTTTGGCATATAGTCCTACCCACAAAACTCCTAGAAATTCCCAAGTTAAAGATTGATTGAAGTCAAATTAGAGGTTCTAAGCTATGGTGAAGGCATCCATATCCTGATCCTGGTGAAGACATTCTGGGAATCCTCAGGTACGACCACTTCCTCTAAAAAAAAACAAACCTTAAAACCACTGTTCCAGAAGCAATGGTACATCTTCCTCTACCATTTCATTAGGGGTGATAAAATGCGCTCGAAAGTACGCGGTTGGAAAAGTCTTCTTACTCCAAAAAGAACGGGTGCCCAGTACCACTTTAGCCTCGTTTAAGACGAGCACTCCCTTGTCTCATCTTTTCTTCATCCTTGGGACTTCTGACCCCTTGAATTGGACCAAAGAACTTCTGAGACTATCTTTTTCTTTACATAATGTTAACGAGGCTTAAGCGTTTCCCTTTTGTCCAGATTTTGATGAAAATGTGACTTCTAGAAGTTGAAAAATCTAGCAAGATTTTTTTACTTTCTCTAAAGTAACTTACCTCTGGAAGTTTACGTCACATCCTCAGAACTGCAATAAAAAGGTTTTTCTGAAAAAATATCCCGGATAAAAGTTTTGGATGTACAGTTTACATATGTATACATATGATTTGTGGAAGAACCAGTCATGGGTTCTCCATCAAGACAACGCGCCGGCTCACACTGCATTGTCTGTCAAGACGTTTCTAGCCAAGTACAACATCCCAGTTTTAGGCCATCCGCCTTATTCGCCTGACCTGGCCCCATGTGACTTTTATCTGTTCCCCAAAATCAAATCTGCATTAAAAGGAACACGATTTCAGTCCGTTGGAAGTGTGAAAGAAAAAGCGGCACGCGTCATGCAGTAGCTCACAGAAAATGGTAAATCCGCATGGAGCGTTGTAGGGATAGGGGAGGGGTGTATATTGAAGGTGATAATAACTAAATATGTATAAATTTAAAATAAAATGTTTTACATCAATAGTCTCGTTATTTATTGGCCACACCTCGTATATGCTTCTCTGCTGTACTTCTTCTTAAGACTGGTTAGAGAAGATAAAATTGTACGAAAAACTGTTATTATATTAATTTTTAAAGTCGATAAGTTTAGATACTTTCATTGGATTGGCCATAGAAATTAATCAGCTATATCTAAATGATATGTTATTTATAGAACAGATGGGAAATGGCTAAGTGAAATACCGACAATTAGACTATGAATATAGGAGCTTGATTTATAGTTGATATCTATGTATATGTGTGTCTTTGTGTACTGAAGTGGCACGTGTGCATCCCGAGAGACCACTTGGAGGGTGTGCCTACTTCCCTCCGATGACCGTGGTCACATACTGAATGAGTATCAAGGGACAAATATAAAGGGTACTACTTGCTAATTGCATCGCACATACATACAAACATCTCTCTTCTGTATATATGTATATATATATA
The DNA here is from genome assembly GCF_049639745.1 of Rhodnius prolixus. Lineage (NCBI taxonomy): Eukaryota > Metazoa > Arthropoda > Insecta > Hemiptera > Reduviidae > Rhodnius > Rhodnius prolixus. Next base: position 14,117,811 of record NW_027411604.1, on the reverse strand, counting down.
TAAGTATAACACTCATTTAACTGTATTAATGTAATGGAAGTAATTTAAGAAAATTACTACAATATTGCTACATAAATATGTTTGCAATATTTACTTGTTAATTACAAATAACTGGGCTATTAAAATAAAAATTGTCTTTTTTTATTTAAATTTTTATTTTGTCGATCCTCTGACCATATTTACTAGAACTGGGCTAAAATAGTTCGCATTAAATAATATTTAAATTGATACTAAAAAGAGGACTTATCACACTATCTTTTTTTTTACTATTTTCGGACTCTACTGGTATTGGCCTCTTCTGGCGATGGGTCGCAAAATTTGGGGGAAAATGTTTTAGTACCTGATCTATGGTTGTTAACAGAATATCCGTTTCCGGTCAGGTCTTTTAGTGGTTCTCAAAACGAAATATAAAGTTTAGGTCTCCCGTGATTGTTGCTTTTAAAGCTAAAATGATAATTAGAGAATTACAACTAAAAATTTCAAATATGCCAAAGAAATATTTCATTTTTGTGTTCTTACAGTATTTAGGAAACATTTTAAAATGTTAAATTTAAAAAAAAAAAATGTCTCTAAATAAAGCATTTTGTAATTGACAATAATATTGTTTGCTCGGATAGAGAGTGTGTATTGGATCCACTTGAAGATTCTGGGTGTAGATGATTGACATTGCTTGCCAACAATTGCTCTATTATTAATAATAATATTGAACAAAAAAGACAACTTTTTGTCTGAAAACAATTAAGCAGGATGTTACCTATCGTATGAATCGAGCATGATAACGACAAGGGCCCCTATATCAGAGTGTTGCCCTGATATAGATCACTAATGTGCACTGTTATCACTAAATATATATAAAATTATTAACAATTAACAAGAACCATATGTTATCAATTATAAATTGTTTGTGGAGCAATATTATGTTTAAACACTTGAAATACTTTGGTACAGCACATATGTTACGTTATCTTACATAGAATTTTTTGAAGTAGCGCAGTGATTGAAGCAGAAACCGACCTCTAGTTCGTCGTGTGCCAACTATTGAACAACTGGATCCTTGGGAGTACGCCCATAGGAGTTGTCACACAGGCGGGTTTGAGTCATCCTCAATGTCCATCATGCTGTGAGGTAGGCAAAGCGTTCCTCAGAACATCTGAGGTTGTAGGAAAGGGATATATCCCAGAATGTTGCTACCCTTTCTTCCCTGTACTTCCCTAGCTAATCCCAAGCGAGGTCGAAGAATTGATGGAGGTGAATAGGTTAAAAACAGAGCCTCCGAGGAACTGGGCACTCCCCGGAGTAAAAAGCCTTTTCCCAGATCAGCTTAAGATCCATCGAACTTCGGAAAGCGTTTGACCTTTCTATGAAATCTTCCTAAAGGATGTTGATACTCTCTCTTGAGCGTAGAGAATTCATGGTTTTTTAAAGAAGTGATCATCCCATCTCTCTTTGTGGGAGTAACCCAACAAGTCATGGTTGGTCATCAAGTCTTGGGTAGGATATGTCATCTATGGAAAATTGGAGAAGGCGTCTGCGCTAAGGACTGGATATCACGATTTCAGTGCTACCTTTATAGAACCTTATTTCAATTTCACTTTACAAATAGCAATATCGTTAATTAGATCAGATTAGTCTTAAAGTTAGGCGCCACGGTAGCCGAGCGGTTAGAGGCGAGACCTGTAAAGCTAATATGCATTGTGGTACTGGGTTCGATTCCCGGTCTTTAGGCCTTGGATTTTATTTAATGGTTAATACAAGAAATTTACAGTCGCCTCAGTCCACGACACCTAATTGGTAGTTGGACATTAAGCCCCGCCTGAAAAAATAGGCGATTACTTTACTTTACTTTAGTCTTAAAGTTATTCAATACCAATTTAATTTATTATTTATAGAGAAAGTCAAAAAAAAGGTTAACAGAATCCACATATTTGAGATTACGAAGTCAGCATCCCAATAAATCAAGAAAAGAGACTTTAACGGGAGCATAAGTATGAACTATTTTATACGTCATCTTTAATAATATAATTTTCATAATAATTATGATACCTAAAGATATTGTTTATTATTTTTATGAATCAATTTTATTGGTACTTTTTTTGCAATTATTTTATCAGTACTTAGAATTAATTTAATGACATTGTTAATCTAAAAAAATGACTTGCTAAAAGATGCCATTAGAGATTAGTTTTATCACAGGAATTGATAATTAATCTCCCTTCAGATTAAAAAAACATTTTAATCAATTTCAATAATAATAAAGGGTATATTTTTCACTTATAATAAACATAGCAATAAAAAAAGTTATACAGAACACAAATGCAAGGACATCTATCAGCAGAGTTGCACCTAACTAAAAATTCCAACTTGTTACTGAACAAAAAATTGGGGTTTACTTAACTGCTTTGCCCCAAAACATCTAATTCTAAACTCTCCTAAAACAGAACAAACGGCAATACAGTAATAAACACCCCTCTACTTGGCCCAGATTACATAAACTGCACAAATGCACTCGCTCATTTCTCCCAAACTGTAGAATTTAATCCTAAGAGCTGTCCTCTAACCTTGAATACATTTTTCATCAAAATTAAGTTATTATCATCTGAAATATAAGGATTTTGTAAACTCAATGAGAAACCCTTATATATACTATGATAAACAGAACCATTTAAATCCATTTCAATATTTTTTAAAGAAAATTTATAAATTCAATTTAAAAAATAATGAAGGAAATAATATTGCATTTGTTAAGAGTATTTCAAATTTCAATTTTATTTTGCAAATCTCCTGCATCTGGCTAAGAAAACTAAATCATTAGAAAGAACTCCCATGTTTGTCTAAAACCTTATTATTATTCTAATATAATAAAAATTAACAAATAATAAAATCAGGAACATAATGTAGAAAGTTTAGAATGAAACCCATCGGACTTCCTTTTATTCGGAAATGGGAATATTATAATCTTGATTTGACTAGTTTTCTAAACTAATAATTGAAATTTAGTTGAAGTTATGAAAGTGGCAGCAAAGTGAAGTTCCATTTGGAGCGAACAGTCCAGATTTCAACCCCTCAGCGAAGAGGGGAATTACGGTAGGTAGAACAATGTGATTGGTTTTCTAGAATCCGGTCTGAGTGTTTTTGTTTACAAAATATCTCAAAAATTTGAAAATCAGAGGTAGCTGAAACATTATAGTTTAATTTTGTCCTTGAACTCGAAATTATTATTAAAAAAGAAAATTACTTCTTTTATATCTAAGGCAAGCAATAAGTGTTGTAAGTTTATGAATTTTTGTTCAGTGAAGAACCATTTTGTATCTTTACATTTCAAGTTCAATAGAAAATTCAACTTAATAAATATTAATTACAATTTAAAAAACAATAAAAACAATTACCTAAATAAATAAAATGTAATAAACAATTAGTGTACTGTACACTATGCAGTTAGTATGCCCCTGTGAAATCTACTGGATAGACTAAAACCAACAACTACATGCATGTTATGAAGGTTTAGCATAACATTATCGGCCTGTTTTTGAAGAAGACGCATTATTCTTAAAGTATCACTTAAAATGTAGAATATAACAGAAAAAAGTATTCCAAACAGTGTCAAAGAGTTTATCTATAACTTGGAAATTTGCTTTGTATTACCCCATCTTTGGCAAATTATAAATATTAGAAGATATTTAATAATGTTTAAAATTGAAAGGAAAAAAACTATTTTTCAAGAAAATTGCATGTTTAAACTTGCTAATGAAAGATTTAGTCTGCAATCTGCATCTCGGGAAAATCAGTTTCGAGCCTCCAATACAAATATTTACTCTAAAAACTATAAAATTACAAAACTTGAGTCTGTTTCAAAATATCTCTTTTGAGCAGTAAGTAAAAGAAAGTAATTTGATTCAACTTTTTTTAAATTTCAATCATTCTAGTAAAAAGAAACAAAGGGATTAATTAAATTCGAGACCCACCCTTGCTTTTTAATTTTGCCACCGATTCCTGTGCAAGTGTTTCCTTGTAAGGTGATGCTTCAAGTTCTCTTTCCGGCGTCCCAGGACACGAAAAGATTCTGTGAGTAAAGTTATACATCTTCAGGGTTCAAAGTATTTTGATCTATTCTCCAATTCTTTTGATTAGGAAATAGTATTTAAATAAAATTGGATTTACTTTTTTTATAAAACAGAATAAACGAGAATGTTCGCAAAATGATTAGAATTAGCTTCAGCAGTTTTTATTGTGTGGAATAATGTTTTTCATCTTCAAACTGTTATTGAAATACTTATAATTGAAATACAGGTAGTTTTAAAAATATCTTTAACATTGCATCCCTTCTTGTTCATAATAACTTATCACAACTCCCCTGCGTTTCGTAAACTACCTAATTTTATAAATACTATTCTTAAATCACTTTGACAAAACAGCAGTTTTATCTAAAGGAGGCATTAATTACGATTTCTGGCAATTACCTGGAAAATCGCACAGTTATGAGTGGCTGCCTGGAGCATAGCTGATCTCGCTAAAGTTGGTAAGAAAGTGACATTGCACTGAGTTCTATCAGATTGCAATTGAAGATGTCCAACCAAAGCATCGTTTAAGGAAGCGTCCCAAAATTTGGGAAACTCTGACTTATAATAAGCGAATGTTTTTGAAGAACGGATCAGAACGGACTGATGTTAGCGATATAATTTTTATACGTCAACTTCTATTTTTATTAATCATCAAACTTCTTAAAAAATTATTTTAAGATTTGTTTTGTAGATTATTGTGTGATAGCACCTTAACAAATTGTGTTGTCTACTTATCCGTAAAGTGAATCAGTTGTCAATAACATCGTCAAATCATTGCATTTATTACTTGCAGTGAAGTTTAAATATATATATATATCACTCATCACGTTAGGAATGTAATTCCTGCCAGAATATCTATTGCCATTTCAAGGAAAAAAAATAAAAATGGTAGATAGTTTGTTGATGGCCTGATTTAAACAAAAATCAGACCTAAAATGTTGGAAAAGTAGAATAAATTCCAGGCCTACAAGTAGATAACAAGACGTAGAGAACAGAACTGGACAATTGCCAAACTTATACCATTAAAAATACAAAAGGATTTACTCTTTAGCCATTAGGATTTAAGACTGATATAGATTTAGATTGTAGAATGATCGGATAGAACGACCTAAAAGATCTATTTTGGTTGTTTTAAAAGTTTGTTTAAAAGTTTTTAGGCGATAGTAAACTACACAATTTTAGTAGAATGTGTGGTAGTTAAGATAAAATTTGCCTCCGAATTCACAAAATTCAAACATTAGTTTGCTGACATTTTATACTGGGCTTCCCAAGATATTGTAGACTGTTCAGGGTAGGTTTATTTAAGCAATAATTACTTTTTGTTATGCCCCAAAGTATGTCAAGTTCAAGAAATGCCTAGTCCACTTTCCTGGCTGAGGTTATAGGGCGATTAGTTGTTAAGAAATGTGACGAACTATTTGATGCATAAGTTTTATATGCCAAACAGTAGCTTAAGCTCTGGCCAGTAAACTTCTAAGTCCATTACACTCTAAACAGAGGATAAAAGAAGCATTTGATGTAATTAAACTTTATATGTGTTTTTTTTTTTTTGCCTAAACTACCCCAATTAAGCTTGAATAACTAATCACATTGGCATAACAAATCTATATTGGCGTCTGAGTTTAAGCTTGCACTTAAAGACTGACGCTATTTGTAGTAAATAGCGTTTATATTAAGAATTCTTGCGAGGAAAAAGGATGAATCACGTCAATTGCTACTTAAGAAAAAACATTTTACAGCCAATTACCTTTTCTGTTTGAACCTTAATACCTAAATATTTAAATTGGGTTTAACCTCAACTTATTTATTTTATTTAAATACCTTCGGAGTTTTTTGAAGGGTTGATTTTTGAAGGGACCAAAAGAACTACTTCATTGAAGTTTTTAGTAGTAACTAACAGGAAATATGACTCTTTAAATGTACCTGCTGAATTGGTAGTTTAAAGAAAGGCGATTTACTAAAAAAGCATATCCGCTGAGAGTGTTCTGTCTCAGAATGGTCAGCCTAGTTCAAAAATTTATTTATAGCAGAAGTTACAAATATAATATTTTGTTTACATTTTACCAGAAGACCCGGTTACAAGGTGAAGTTGAAAAATCAGCATTTTACCATTTTAGTGAATAATTTTCAATTTTTTTGAATATTGAGATTTCCTTTAAAATAAAGCTATTAACTGATTGGTGAACTGTCCAAGCTTAAATTTTGAAGAAAAGGTACTTTAAACGGAAAAGGAAATTACCAGATTAAGTCTCTGAGATCACTTCTTTTAACTGTATCAGGTACCATTGATGCTATGCGTTAGAAATTGCAGCGTTTCCCCAACCCTAAAGGGACTTCTGATGTAGTTTAACTTACCAGTCGTTCCCGAAACGTACTAAAAGAAATTTATCTCCAAAAATGACTCGTTCTTGCCGATAAAACTTTCAACACCGTATGTTAATTTCTATCCTTCAAGATCTAAAACTTTTTATTTGAAATATGTACGTTGAAGGACAAATTAATTGAAGGCTAGTTTTGGAGAGATTTCTTTATGAAGTAATAATGTAATGTTGAGTATGAAGCTAATCGCGAGATTTAAGATCGATTAAGATTTTAGAGAAAATTGTTCCACAAAATGTTTAAAATTTTAGGAGAAAGTTGTAATTATTTTTTTAGAAGACTACCATAATCTTTTTACATATTTATTTTAGTTCCAGTTTTTAGTACATTGCTAATGTATGTAATTCTAATTACACCTAAATAATATTATTGTTAATTAAACATTTTGCTACTAATTCAGTGTTAAAGAAGTTTGTTCGCTTGAAAATGTGAAATCTTTTCAGCTTATGCATTCCGTTAACTCAAATAACTACTTTTGTTTGAAATTCTTACACAAAAATGGATTCTAAGGAAAGGTTCTAGGATGCCATGGTTCCCCCGAAATTCTTTTGTTCTTGGTGACTTTGTATTGTGGGCAAGAAACTTGGTAGTCAACATTTTATTTTATTAGAAAAACTTAAGTATGAGAAAGGTGAATATCTGATTGTGTGTTCAAACCATTTATTTTTAAGTAATCTACCCATCTTATTTTGAATAACAATTAAGAATTCATTAAGAATTCATCTACTCGATCAAATATTCTTCTGGCATCACAATCAAACTTTGTTCTTTATAAATTCTGTACAGACATACCTGGAAGATGTAGCCTAGGTGCAGCGTACAGCATTCCAGTTCTAGCCAGCCATTCCAACTGTAATTGGTGTAAACTGTTTTGTTTTTTATATAAAGGTGTGAAAGCTGATGGTTGAGCAGTGGCGCCAGGTGGTGAAGAACCATGATGATGATGGTGGTGGTGATGATGATTATGATGGTACAATAGTGGAGGATGGCTAGCTGTTTCCGAACCTGGACTAATACTGCCTTCCTCACTGGCTGATCTATTCTCTTCGGAGGATAATAGCGAATCTATACAGAATGAAGTTCTGGCCGGTGGCCGTCTCTGTTCCTCACCCGAAGTAGACATGCTAACGACTAAAACTTTGTTGTTAAAGATAGTAGAGGTGGAGGAGTGGTTGCCGTAGGAAGAGGTATATAGATAACACAGGCGGGGCAAACATACTCTGTTTTACCCTATATCTGGGTAAAGTGGTAGGGTAGCCTTAGTAAAGGCTGTGTGTAGCAAGCCACGCCCAATTATAGCCTAAAGCCACGCCTATTAAACCTCTCTCTCTCTCGGTGGCTTCTCTTTCCACACACCAGCATCGATCTCTTAACAGACTCACCCCTTCACTACATCCCTGGTCCTCTCTACCCAAACCAGTGCCATCACTACTTCTTCCTCTTCTTCTTCACCAAAACTCCGACTGGCATAGTCGGTCTTTGGGCTGCTCTCTATACTATAACTGGCGGCGGCTCCAACAACACAAAGATGAATTGTCTTTTCCTCTCTGACTTTAGCTGCAATTTATTGCGATTACTTTTTGTATCAGTTTGTTTGTACTAAAAGCCGTGGTTTCTTAGTCCCTGTCTTTCTCTCCTTCACCGCCCCCTTTCATCGCTAATATTACTGGTAATACCTTTTACAAGAATTTATCTTTCTTCTACGACTGTGCGCCGCTTGCGGAAGGGGGCGGACAACATACTACCATACATGCCATTTTATCAACACCTAGGTTCCCTATATATGATATTTCTTATTGCCTAGCCGACTTCCGCCCAGATAACTCCTTCCCATCTCAGCAACGTTTCCATTCTACACCTCCACTTTATATCACATCCATTAATTTTTTTAGTTTTTATTAATTACATTAATTTCCAACACAAATCTTTTATTTTTATATTCGCTGTATCCTTGGAAGAAAACGGAATTTAGTTTATTGTTTCAAATTTTAGTTTTCACATGTTTCTAGGCCATCTGGACAGATAATCGATCATCTTTTTATCTTGAGATACTAAAAACTCCAGTGTGAACTAACACGATCTTTTTCCCATAAGTTTTACAGGTTCTAACTCCGAATTATTGTAATATTTAATGCTTTATGCAGTTTCTTATATGCAGTTTAAAAGGACTATTCTTCTTTTTTATGTTATTGATAGATTGAACAGAAAGCGAATAGAAATATTGTCAATCTCAATCTTTTTCATTTTCCTCAAACATTCTCCTTAGAGACTAGTTCATCATAAATCTTAACAACGTATGATGATAATTAACAATGCATATTAATTTTTATTATGCAAATAAATTGTGAACATAATAGCTGATTAAAATATTTTGAATCACTTGCAAAATAAATAAATTTAAGTATAATATAAGTACATGTATTTTTTCGTAGGTAATGTTTCAAATGAAAGAGAAGAAACATTATTTAAAAAAGTTTTTTAAAAAGTAATTCTAAAAAATGCACATTTCTGGAAAAGAAAATACATGAATCGAATTTTGTTTTCAATCATTTGGGTTAAAAGTTTACTATCGCAAGTGGCGATGGAATACAATCGATTTTTCTGGGGGGTTTTCTGTTCCAGCATACTTGTTTACAGTTAACAGGCATTTTTCTATTCAGTATGTAAAAAATAATTCGTTATAATGTAACTCTTGCAATGCATGATTTTGCAGCAACGATTGTACAAATGGCCTTACGTTCTTGGAGTAATATCGAAGTAAACTTAGGTGAGTGATTAATAATAATAACTACAACTATTTGAGCATTTGCGCTTTTGTTGATTGCAATAATACGGCATTTTGCTCTGACGTAAAATTTGCTCAGATCCATTGATTGCTACCCCTACAGAGCCAGGAAAGCTGCCACCTCATTTCCCTTTTTTCCTAAATACTCAGGCATCCAGGCAATTTGTACCAACATTCATCAGAATGCCTAACAGTCTTTCTTTGCCTTAAATTAATTTTTACGTCATGTCATGTTTAAATTGCCTGGATACGACACCTTCTTCTGTAATCTGAGCATCACAACTATATTGCGGCTAGCTCTGTTCTCGAACAGAGTGGCCATCTCGATAGTGTGGCCACTATCCTTTGTATAACGATAGATCATAGCCAGAATTAGCGCTGAACTCCCTCTTTTCTGTCTAAGAACTTTCAGAGTCACATGCTAAAAGTAATTTCTTTATTAGATGATGTTATATCGTACATTTATTTCAAAAACTAAGCCCTGATACCCAAAAAGTCTGGGGCTTACTATGTGATTTAAATATAGGGAGGATGTGTGCAACTAAGAGGGAATAGTAATCCCAAAATCGGCTTCCACAGCCATTTAAACAATATCTTCTATCTATCTTTGTAAATTTGAAAGAATATCCTAGAAATGTGTTTAAAATAATCGAAAAAACTGAAATCCTTTTGAGATAAATGAGGAATCAGAAGCGAAAAGTTTTTAGATTGGACCTTTCGTTGTTTCATTTCAAATTACAGTAACTTACTATGAAATTAAACTTTAACAAAGGTAGAATCAAGAAATAATTTTTTATTTTTTAAAAACAAATATATTTAAGAATATTAAAATATAGTAACATTAGGATGTTTGGCTGTAGAAGGAATGGAATATGGTAAAAGATTTGCAATGGAGTATAGAAGCCGGCAACGTTTGAGTGTATGTCATATTTGATTGTTTGTGTTCGCTTCGTTAAACTCCCTCTATTCAGTGTATATAACCTTTGGGTTATATGTTATATATATATAAAACCTTTATAACAATACTAACACAACAATGGTAAGAAAGAATTGCGCACACTCTGTTGTCAAGTCACCCAAATAACCATATAAGAAGACTTAGTAAATTTTGACAAGTTCCACATACCACTATTTCAGCATATCTATCTTGTTCTGATGCTAGAGAAGACGTGTCTAACATAATATCAAGGATAAAGATATGTTATGTATGTCGCATAAATCCATGCATGCGCATGATCCTTTTGCAAAACAAAATCCCGACCTGAAGCTGTCGCATGATATTATTTTATTATATTTCTCAAGGGCTACATCCAGTAAAACTTGTTTAAAATTTGGATTTTTTACCGCTTTAATTAGTAGAGAAGCTTAAGTCTCAGTTACACTCAAATCTGCTCGTTCAATTTTGATTTTATAAAAATATCAGATATTTGTAGATAGTATAAAGAAAGTTCTTCCTCTTTCTTGGCCTCAAGTTTCTTGTAAATCAGACTTTATTTATTGGTCTTTCTTTAAATAGTGGTCTGCCTGTAAAATCCAATTTTAAAACAATTGTCAGTATAAATCAGTAAAAGTTGATATTTTAATTTTGGGTAAGTCAGAACTTTGTGTTTAAGTTAGTTGGAAGTGGGCATTTCCACCCAAATCCGTAGTGTCCTCTCACAGAGTAAGTTTTTTACTGTTAAACTTAAGGAGATAAAACTAACCAATTACAAACAGAATTCTTAATGGAAAATTTCTACTTTGCATTTAAGAACTTTGGTTCAGATAGGAATATCGTTTGTGCCATGCCATTCTTACAAAATGGATCTGGAGTATATTGTATGCAAGCTAGAGGAATTAGAAGATCTCTGAGGACACTAATCTGTACTACAAATAAATTCACTCTTGGATGTACCTCGCAAAGATCCTGAAGTTTGTTCATCACCCAACGACTATTTGGAAATACCTTCAATTGAAAGAGATTTACAAGGTATTCGAAAACAATCTTGTAGTAATTCTTCGTCTGTGTTTTAACAAAATTTTCCCAGAAATGGATTGCCACAATCTTCTAGAAGCTTACTTCTCACTAAATTAAAATAAATCAAGTTTAATACTCTTTTTTTTCTTATCGCTTTCTTTTCAATCATTTTGTTAGAAATGTTTTTCTTCTTAAACAGTATTTTTATGTTCCTTGCAGGAAAATATTGTGATCGGGTAGAATTTTTAAAAATTTTGCCACCATTTTCATTGAGTACATCTACAATTTGTATTGGATCATTTAACAGTAAAAATTCATAATTCACAACAATTGCATTAATAATAATAACGCTTTGTATTAAAATGTAAACAAAAAATAATATGAGAAGGGAAAATATTAATAATAATGATTGGGAAGGGATTAATTCAGTGATTAGTTTATACTGGATTCCAACGCGGAGATCCTTACAGCTTACGGTGTTGGACAACTGATGGGTAACTAGAGAAGCTGAAAGAAGCTCCAGACGCCAATAACCACAGATGTTGACACGACTTAAATAAAAATAAAAAGAAGTTATTTAATAATGTTTTCTTTTTCATCAAAGATGTACAAGAAATAATTAATATTTACATTAATAAACATCGGAAAATGGAACATCTATCGATTAGACTGCTATACAATTAGTAATTAAAGTATTTCGTGAATAATCAGCCAATGTGTTTCTAATAGGATGGTACATTCAGTCAAAAAGTGAAACATGTCTTCCCCTGATCCTGAGCTATGCAGGGAGCACTGTTCAATTTCAACTGTCTAAGAAAGATGTCAACAGTTAGGCACAATAACTTACCTCACAATTTAAACAACCGCCGGAGATCGATGACATAAATGGTAAAGAGAACATTAAAAGGCCGTCGTTTTACAAGCATAGATGACATTAAAAGCGAATCGCTGAAAGCTATCACAAAGATCGAGTTTCAGAAGTGTTTCGAGGATTGGAAAAAGCGCTGGCACAAGTGTATTGTATGCGAAGGGGACTACTTTGAAGGCGACAATATTAATGTAGATGAATAAATAAATATTTTTTTCAAAAAACGAAATTCCCGTTACTTTTTGAACACACCTCGTATATGTGCGAAGATCTCATGTGCAACGCTGTAATTTATCTTTAGATCTATCCTAAGCTTTTAATCAGTTTTGACCCAGATCTTTCTGAAAAGATTTTTTTGCCAGCTAAGAACGTTCCTTTACATCCAGATAACCATATCTTTAATGGCATATTCTGCTCAATCTATCTGCACTTAATGCAAAAAAAAATGTGGAAATTCACTGAAAAAGAGGTTTCGTTTCCATTATATGGTTTTGAGTTCTAAAAATAGTAATAAGTATAATCCTTTCAACCAAATTTAAACGAATAGGTATGTACTTATAATTTTCGGCCTAGTTTCGACATCAGTGCCATCTAGCGGTCTAGGCAAAAGTTATGCCTGCATTGGACATTTTTTTATCACGGACTGGGAGCACTATTAAAGCTCAAAAGAAAAAGATTTTTTAAGACCCAAAGCTGGAAATTGAATAATTGATTATTTTGAAGCTGAAGATCCTGGTCTCAATAGCATTTTTCTAAGATCAAAATTCATGTAACTGGTCAAATTGGATTAAATTAATCATTAAAATATGTGCCATCTCACTAAAATCTTTGTTATTCTTGGTACAATTGTAAGTGGAGTTTATATACACGAATTGAACAGAGTTAAATAACAAATAGTAATGGGCATTGGATCTTCAGAAGATATATTTCAGTTATTACACTCTTTTATCACAAAGACTAGAGAATTTTCACATCATAAATAGGTACACAGCAAAATTTACTTTCAGTTGATCTTCGGGTTCACAAGTAATCATTTCTAAGTTTTTAAATTTTCTTTCCACATTCAAACCTGGAAAACGAAATTAATTTCCAAAAATAATTCATAACTTTTATGGATAATTTGAATTAATACATAAAATTAGTAAATTTATTTTCAGCGCATAAATTCATTTATTCATTTCAATAATTTCTTATAACTTATCTCTTAATTAATAAAGTAGAATTACAAAATCTTTTGGGTTTTTCATGCAAACTCATTTGCAAAAAATTAGTCTCTATAATATATCCCTTTTTATTTTTCACTTTGCATTTCATTCACTTCTCTCGAAGCTCTAATTTTACCCATTTTACTCTACTTTAGCAGTGAGGGCCAGTTTTATTACGAAGCACTATTGCATTGTAAAAACTATTGTAAAAAATAAATTTCATCACAAATTTATGGAAATATGGTAAATGCTTCAACAAGGGGTTTTTCGTAATAGTCCACTAAATATATGTACAAACAATTAATTGCCTTTTTGTGCTTTTTGTTATTCTTCTTTTGAACATTTTTATAAAGAATGTAAATTGAGAAGTGTTTTCTTCTGCTAGAATTCCTTCTCAAAATGGTTCATAATGTCGAAACAAAGAAATCTGTTAATGAAGAAAAGAAAATGTCTCTCATTATAGAAAAGTCAGAAATAAAATTTCTATTACAATAATAAAATCTTGGCTCAGAAACCCCCAAGCAAGCAGTAGGTCAGCATAGACATACAAAATTTCGTCCGCTTTTGAATTTTCTTAAAATGCTACAAACATCGCACATAGTTTAAACAGTTATCTATAACGGAACCCCAATTCTCGTGAAATTGGTTAGCCGGATTTACTAGAAATTATTTTAAATGATTATTACATTTGTGTATATATATATATATTGGTTGAAATAAGAGAAATTTGCGCGTATTTCTCTCACTGAACTTTCTTTTATAAACAAGATGTACTTCTTTTTATTATACTTGCTAACAATAAATAGATCATAAAATTTAAAATTAGTCATAAATCATGTACCTTGACATAAATGAGTGAATCCGTGGATATCTTTTTCTTGGTAAAAACCAATCTTTGCTTTTCAAAGAATTATCGCATAACCAAATTCCATATTCTTGGTATTCTGTTTCATTTTTACATTTCAAATCTGTTAAAAACGTAGAAATTAATAATTAGATATAAATACTTAGGTATTATCTCTTAATTTGTCTATTATATTACTATTAAAAATTGCAATCTAAATTGTATATTAACTCTGTCGGAAGTCAGTATCCTCTGTCGTTTTGTTTTCATTTTCTGGTTCTAATTGGTGGGTATCTGGCATATCTTTAGAGGAGACTTCTTTTTCCAACTGCACTTCTCGGCAACAGGGATATTCCATTTTTTTAAAGAAGATTTTGTGTACATGTATATTTTTTTTTTTAGTTCAACCAGATTTTGACTTAAATCATTATGGTATTCATAAGTTAATGAACAGTATTTTTGAAAATTTTGTTATTTTGTTACCTAGCATCAATTTTAATTTTTCAAATTATGAGGTAAACATTAATATTAATGATTAAATACAACTTAAGCATACTCCAAAATAAACTTTCTCAAGAAGTATTCGGGAGGGGCTCCTCTCTAACTTATCAGTTTTAAGCATGAAGTTCAAACTTTGTCTATTTGGTTCATGTATTTCTTCTAAAATATTCTATTGCATAAAAAATGGATAAAAGAGATCATAATTTAAAAAATAATAGTTTTCTGTTGGCTATTTTCATTGTAACCAAATGTAAGCACTGCACAAGGTATATACTATGTAGTATACAATACACTATGTAGGTTTCTTCTATATCTGTATTCTGCTCTATCAGAACCGTAGAACGTAGTTGCTGATAGTAATTCGTGCTTTTCAATAATTAATTAAAGTTTAAAAAGGAGTTAGATATTTAAGATGGTTAAATAGTATACTCTTAAATATTTATCTGTGATATTTATTACTTTTGTGTAACGGCAGTGATTGTGTTAAGAATATTTTATTTCAGAAACCTTTGTGACCAAGAAAGCCATATATATATTTGTTATATATTTTTTGTTTTAATAATATGATCTGAGTTATTTTAATGGGAGTAAATAGGTCAAGAGAAATGTCTTCCAGTAATGTTCAAGACGATGAGTCTGCCTCTGGTAATTCAGACAACGAATCCGATTTGGCGACAATATTACAATATCTTATCAGAAGGTATAGCTTTTGTTTTTATTCTTGATGTTTAGTTTGATTTTTAAAAGATAATGCTTCTTCATTGCATAAATTGATTAAAGTCTCAGTAAAAGAATTGCAGGTCTGATATTAGAGAACAATTGGTTTGCAGATGATGTAAATATGCTTCTTATATCTCTTTTGAGTTTTATAATTTCGAGTAATTTATTGTTTTAATGAATTTCTACAATTCTTAACAAATTTTAAGATCGAATTAAATATATTAGGCTAGCTCTTTTTTTTTCTTTCTTTTTTCTTTTTTTTTTTGAGAAATGTTTAAGTTTTGAAACTGTAATTGTCATTTTATTTTTCGCCTTCAACGGTAAACTTTATTTTATTCTGTTATTATTTTTTTAATAATTCAGATTTTTAGGGTTTTTACTTGTCCACTTCCAAGTGTAAAAATGAAAAGCAAGAAAGGTATATAAACTTAGTTGTTACATCTTAACGATTTTTCAGATTCCTTGTTAATTTAATGGGGCAGAAATGCAGAGATAAATCCTCCAATCATAAAATATAACTTCAGAATTTGAGATTATTTTAATACATTCGATGCATTTCTAATATTTAAGTTCGAAGGAAACCTAACTTCTACAATTGTCAGCTAGTAGACTTTGTTGGAACAAGAAAATTCTTGTTATTAAAACTTTTTTTGGCATGCTTTCAATCTTGGACTTCTGTGAAACAGCATGGACAGCAGTGTAATACGCCTGCTAGAAATTTAAAAACCAGCGGTGCAATCTGATATTATACAGTCTTTTCCCGCAAAAGATGGTTACCTGTCGACCTTGAACAATTTATCTACTATGTGTTCGAAACCATTAATTTTGTAAAAAAGGACCTTATTAGGTAGTACAGAAGTAAGCTGTGCTTCTGTAATGAGGAGCTTGCCACACTTAAATCGGGCAGATCTCTGCCGTTGACCATTCGTCGTACATCCGTTCCTGAACCCTGATTCCCAGATACTTATATACAGTTCCTTTTAGACGCTCTTACTTCCATATAAGTTCGCATTTTTCTTGGCTGACGTTCGAGCTTTTATTTTAACCACTCTAAATTATTTGTTTAAAGCCGTATTGATGGCATTTTTAGCAGTGAAAATTAAGAAAGAACTTTTAAAGACGAATAATTGTTCTATCCACTTACTTATAAATTTTAAAGAGATATAGATGCTTGTATTCGTTTAGTCCAGAGAAAATTTGCTGCCACTAATGTTGATAACATTAATGCAGCTAACTTTAAATTGGCTTTTAAGTTTAAGCCAATTTTGGGAATTGACTTGAACAGTGGTTCTCTCACGAGTTGGTTTACAACACTGTGAAAGCACTTGGAATAAGGATGGTTTGAATACATTTTTTATCACCGAGAAAAAAGAGTGCCTTAGCTTCAATTAATTTAATCACTCAGCACAGAATCGCAAAAATTTGCCTTTACAAAAATGTATTGATACCCTTAGATTCAGTACTCGGTTGTACTAAAACAAATACTGAATATTTTTAAATTGATTTAGAATTTGCCACTGCAAATTCAAAGTTTCCAAGTATTTTCGGAAATCTTTTCACCGCCAATCGGGTTTATTTCCAAAATAATGTGACTGTTGGATAATTGCTGCAGGTCTTCGCAATTTATTAAATCGTAGTCATTGTCCAGACCGGCCGAAGAGAGAGATGACATTTTCTCTTGTAACTGGTCAAATTGGCCTCATATTATCTTATAGTTAACCCTATCCAATCATCAATAGCAACTGAAGGATAAACCACACTTTTAAACTGCTTTAAATGATTTTTTTTTGTTTTCAGTGGCCAAGTGCGAATATTGGGCAGTGATGACTCTCTACCATCTTTTCCCAAACTGCCTCCATCAGTTACATCTAATGTTGAGAATATCAAAGTAAGTGTTTTTTTTTACTAATTACAAACTTTTCTTCGGCTTTCGCGTGTCTTAAAACTTATTTGTAATTTATTGAAAAAAAATTAAGGTATATTTTTGTTTCAGAACAGTGAAATTGCACATATGACTAAACTTGCTTCAGGTATTTCTTACAATGACTCCATTACAGAAATGCTCAAAAAAAGAGAGGTAATCTAATGTAATTTTTAACAGAAATCGGGATTTAATATTAACTTTTGTAATTTTAGTAATTCTTATTAATAGAAAACTATTTTATAGATTGGGCTTTTAAAAGGTGGCAGCGGTTTTAATGAAAGGGAAAAATGTTACATCAGTAATAATAGATTACCTGTAAAACTGAAACCCATTGATACGTATGATCATAAAGTGTTTTGTGGTATTTATTCTCAAGACGGAAATCGATTACTTACAGCATGTCAGGGTGAGTAAGATAATACTTGATTTACATAAGAGTTTATTGTTTTGTAGATTTTAAATCATTGTCAGAAACAAGTCTGTAAACAGAAACCTTGCCTATCCTCGAATAACTTAATAGAGCATATCCTTGCCTGTCATTGCTAACCTTCACTATATTAACAATGCTGTGGCTCTTGCAATAAGTGATTATGAGATTCTTCATCACACTAGTGGAGGACCTTGTGAAAATCATCCATACAAATATGAGCCTCTTTTACTTAAGGCCTATAGAACATAAAATTAAAGAATAAAGGCAGTTTTAATGTGAAAAAAATAACTGAACAAGTCTAAAGCGATGATTACAGCAGACCTTAACTTTGTTTCTCCTTCGATAGAAGAGGTTTTGATTGGAAAAAGTTGAGAAAACATTTCGAGACTTCTTTTAACGCCTATTACGAAAATGTGTTCGATAAAAAGAAGATCGTTGTGCTGCTTAATGCAGAAAGAAGAGAGAGATATCTTTATTAGTAGAATACTATCAAACATAGCTCTCCAAAAGTCGTTGCTTTTAATAAAAAGATTGTATTCTGCAAGAACGTTGGAGTTCATTGATCGAAAATGTTAAATTGTTCTGGATACAGTTAAAGAAGTTGCAGAGGCAATTTTACGATAAAAGTAAAAGATAAGCGAAGGCAACCAAAGGATAGTAGAAAAGATCCAATTACTTACAAAGTTATTTAGTCAGAATTTGCAACTTTTAAGTATTAATATAGTATTAAGCCCGGCAAGCCTGTTTTATTAAAATTGTTTCACAGACACACAAACATGAAATTATTATGAAAAATATGAAGTTCTTTACAGAACAAGGTGTATAAGGAGACTTATCCAGGAATAAAGCTGTTGGTCGTAACACTAGTTTTAACGACTTGGGGTGGAAAATTCTGAGTTGGATGAGTAGATAAATTTAGAGACAAAATATAAGATGAGATCTAGAATTTTAAAGTATGTAGGTTATTAGTCTGCAGTGTCTCTCCAAGTAAGCAAAGGATGTTAGAAGAAGAAGGTTGGAAGAAGGTTATGTTGTTTGAATTGTTGAAAGAAAAATGTGGAATTTGAGGAAAGAGATGAGAAAGTCTGTGGTTTACGTTAAGCAAGTTAATATTAAGCGAAACTTCGGGAAATAGGGCGTTTTTAGTGGAAAAGTTGGCTTTGGAGTAAGAATGTTTGTGGAAAACCGAAAAGTGAGTGAAAAAAATAGCCCATAAACTGTGACTTCAACTGGTACTAGACTCTTTTGCATTATTTACTAAAGTTATTTACTACAAATTATAGACGTTTAACTTAGGGTACTTAAGAGAAGCAAGGTGTTTTGGACTCTTTGAAGACATATCTCTGTATAGCTTCAATAGGTTAATAAAACAGTGCTATTTTTTAAGCTCCGTAGTAGCTAAGTGAAATCCGCCAGCAGAAAACAAATCTGAACATTTAAAAGGTTTAAAAAAATAAGCAAATACACATTTCTTTGATCAATATTTTTTAACAAAAGCTTTCTACAGTTCGACCCAGAGTTATTTATAGTTCAATTAATGGTCGAATCCATTTTGATTCATGATTTGTAACCAGTACTATAGTTCTCAAAATATATAATATTTAATTTTGTACATTGCAGATCGGTTAATGAGACTTTATGATTCTTCGAATGGTGTGGTATTTAAACAGTTATTAGAAATACATGGTAGAGATGTAGGTTGGAGTATACTAGACGCTGCTTTTTCACCAGATTCCAGGCATATTGCTTATTCTAGTTGGTCACCTACTTGTGAGTTAAACAGTTGAAATATAATAAAACTTAATTGAAATGGTAAATTTCATTTTTTATATTGATTTTTTGCCTATATTGTTCTACATATCCGTAAAAATTACAATTTTCTAGTACATATGGTTGATGTAGAAAGCGGTGGTGATGCGTGCTCACACAAAGCGCTTGAACTTTGCCCAGAGGAACGAAGGTTTTGTGTGTTTTCATTAGCATTTTCAGAGAGTGGACATGATATAGTTTGCGGTGCTAATGATGGCAATATTTATATATATAACCTTGCCGCTAACGACAGGACTCTTAAGGTTTGTAAATCGTTGTTCTATTATGTCTCTAATCTCACTTGTCCTCAACATTTCTGCTGTACCCGCTCTTGTTTTATCCTTTTACAGTAGATTACTTTCTACATAAAACCATTACGTGAAATTAAAGACCATGTACATCATCTTTCATTCTACATACAAATACAAAACTAAATAAAATATTTGATAAATGAATAGTAATATTTGCAATATTAGAAAGTCTTCCACATTTTGTTTTTGTTTTTAGTGCAATTGTACTTGGAAGCAAAACAAAGACCTGTTTTAATAGCTCATTTTAATTAAGAATGCTTTAATAAATCCATAATAAATAAGTTAAAACAAGCTATTGGTAGGAAATAATTATCTTATTCCACTCTAAAATCTGACTACAAGAAGCTGTTTTTGTTACTGCTAATTAGTGTAATTTTGGAAACCCTTTAAATGAAAGGAAATTTTAGTTACTATGAAGAAAAGCAATAGTTCCGACAGTAAAGTAAAAGCCTTGCTTATATTTGTTTCATGAAATGTGAAACATTTAACTGTAATGAATCGAGAATAAGAGTTTTGTACTATTTTTTCATAAACTTTATAAGAATTCAGGATTCAAGATTGGCGAGGAATAGGTCAAATAAAAAACAATATTCATCTTTATCTTATATTCATCTTTCATTGATATTCATCTTTATAAGAATCTAAGGTTGCCAAGACTAGACGGTCTTCTACCAAAGATTGCAGTGGTTGTATTTTGTTTCTACCTGGTTGATTTCCTTTATTTATTTGATAAGCATACTGCAAAGTTTAAAAAGCATGCGTGGTTCTTTTTTTCCACATACTTATTAGTATGTAAAAATAGAAATTTTTATGTAGTTTTTGAATCAAAATTATGTTTTTATACTTAAACAACGACTTATTTATAAAGGTTGAAGCTCACGATGATGACGTTAATACGGTGACATTTGCAGACAACACCTCTCAGATTGTATACAGCGGAGGTGACGATGGTTTATGTAAGGTGCGTCAATTAGATATCATTTTATTTATATGTTGCAATAGTAAAGTTATTTAAATATGTAAAATTTTATTTTGTAATATGATTAGGTTTGGGACAGGAGAACACTTTCTGAAATGAATCCAAAACCTGTGGGTGTATTAGCTGGACATATGGATGGTGTAACATACATTGATTCAAGAGGTGATGCTAGACATCTTATTTCTAATTCTAAAGACCAAAGTATCAAACTCTGGGACATCAGGGTATTCTCTTCATCGTCTGCTCAGGTAGGAAATGAGTAAATTATAGTTTTATAAGATAGTTGTTTGGCTTTCGTTTTTCATTTTTCAACTCGAAGTATACGTCTTGAAATACTAGAGGCCCGAAAGTGAGCCTTTGTGGGACATCTTAGGCTCTTTAGAAACCCAGTTTTCAACTTAATTACCTTACAATGCTTAAATAAAAATTCAAGTGATGTGATTTTAAGTTTTGATAACGCATCGAGTCTTCAAAGTTATTGAGGAATATCCTGCCGGATGTCATCTCATATCTATTATTAAGTATTCTTGAAAACAAATAAATATTCATTCATTCAGATAAAAATATTCTATTCACTTCAAGAAATTGTGGTAGTGAGTTCGATTCCCGGTTTTGGCCTTGAATTTGATTTAATGGTATAAAAATAAATTTATAATAAAGTATGTTATCTATCCGTTTTTATCCCCGTGCAAGATTGGTATTTAGACGAAGTGCCGAAACCTGAGTTTAATAGGCATCACTTCAAATATGAAATGGATCTTCAACATTATTATTAATATTTTTATAACTTTGATGTGTCTTACAAAAAATTAATTCAGGAATTTATACATCAATCTAAAAAGGAGTAAATGTAATCTATGGTCGTCAATATATTTATTATTCACGTTTTCATAAGTTTGAGTCTAATAAAACTTGAATTAGAATTTTTTCTCAAATGAAGTTATAGTACTTAACAGCAGTTACTTACTATTGAGTAAATTACAAACTTAATATTGAGAAAAAATTGCGGCAAATAGCAATACCTTATCTGACCAAAATTCTGTCAAAAGTGGAGGCATCACCGTCTCTTTCATATCAAATTTATGTGTTACCTTGTAGTTGCAAATTTGAAACAAATCAATTATTCAAATTAGACGAAACCGATACCTTTTTTTTTGTAATATTTGACATTAACTGTTAGCGACATTAAGAACACAGACATTTTTAATTAAGTATACAGTAAAGAGAGAATATTTATTAGCAACTTAAATATTTTATTAATTTGGGAGACCTTTGGTCAAACTTGGGATATGTTTATTTATCTTTTGAATTGTTTTTTGTTTAATGAATTTCATTGTGGAAATCAATATTCCTTATCATTCATGTAATAATGTGATCACTTTATTCAAAATTTAGTATTCAATGACTTTTATAGATTTTTTAAAGTGAACTATTTTTTTATGGAATTAAATGTAATTTCAACACTTTTTTTTTTATCGTTTTGCTTAATTTTACCATGCGATATTACAGTGCTGACAATACTGCTGAGTCATAGACTATCTTTATGGTCTGAGGAGATATTGGGTGAATATCAATGTGGTTTCCGGAGTAATCGGTCAACGATTGATTATATTTTCTCCTTGAGGCAAACCCTAGAAAAAACGTATGAATATTATATAGACCTACATCATCTCTTCATAGATATTAAACAGGCATACGACTCGGTCGATAGGAATGAACTAGTGAAAGTTCTGGTTAATCTAGGTATTCCTAAAAAGTTAGTACGACTCATAAGGGCGACACTAAATAATAGCAAGTGCAAAGTTAAGATACAAGGAAGGCTGTCTGAAAAGTTCGCCGTTGATAGTGGCCTAAGACAAGGAGATCCACTGTCACCTGTACTTTTCAATCTTTTATTGGAGACTGCGGTAAGAGCCATTCGTACCAATCCGAATGTTACGATTCTAAATAGATTGACTCAACATTTAGCCTACGCGGATGATGTTGTGATCACAGCAAGGAGTAAAGCGGCACTAACAGGATCCTTTCAGGAATTTGAAAGAGCAGCCAAAAAACTGGGACTTCGAATTAATTTCGAAAAAACATGAAGTAGTCTAAGTCCCCATTAAATAGGGAGAATATCCAACTGGGAGATTATTCCTTTAGAGCAGCAACTCAGTTCAAATATTTGGGGACCATTTTGACTGAAAAAAAATGAAATAGAAGAAGATATAAAGGCTAGGATTTCTGCAGGAAATAGATGTTATTTCTCCCTACGAAAAACCCATTTTATCCAAAATGATGTCATGTAGAGCTAAATTGCCAGTTTATAAGACCATTATCCGACCGGTAGTTACCTTTGGCTGTGAAGCATGGGTATTGACCAAGGATAATGAGCGTCTTCTAAATATTTGGGAAAGAAAGATTTTAAGAAGGATATTTGGTCCCGTAAAAGTAAATAATATTTGGAAGATCAGAACTAACAATGAGCTTCGTGACTTATATGGCGAACCAGATCTGGTCTGTTTGGCTGAGATGGCTGGACGATGTCGAAACCGACATCAGAAGGCTGGGAGTCAGAAGATGGTGACTCCGTGCTTTGGATAGGGACGAGTGGAATGCTGAGCTGAAGGAGGTCAAAGTCCTTACAGGACCTCAGCGCCCTATTTAAAGAAAAAAAAAAAGTGCTATTATAAGGCTCTAATAAATAATCTTTCTAGAAAAATATTTCTGGTAAAACTTAATAATGGATGTGTATTCTAGGTCATCTAGGTAATTATCAGAATATTTAAAGATAATCTGTGCATCTCTTATCGAATAGATACCAAAAAACTCATCGATCTAAGAAGTTTTATCGGGTAAAAATGTTTTGTATAAAAACAATCTCAGAAAATGCAGATTATTCCAATTTTCGAAATCTATTTATTCTTGTTGTTGCAAAAAACTATAAAAATTGAAAAAGTTGGGTATTTTTTAACATTATGCTTTTTCGTGCAGTTTTTGACGGACAACTCTTTTAAAACTTCATACACTTGTGAGATATTCGAAATGAGGGACCATTCCGAAAAAAAGTCCTTAATTAATTTTGAAATCATATCCCTTCGTTCAATCATTTCTTCAGCATATATAAGTATATTCATATTTCATTCTTCATCAGGTTTATTTATTGTTCTTTTCAGTCTTCAGTTACTTAATCAAGGTTCCTGTTTTTAATTGAAAATTTAACTTCTTCAGAATACATTTTTTATTCTATAATAATACACTACTTCAAAAACAATTTTTTTTCTGATCAGTTACATTTATAATTAAATCAATAATAATAGGCTGTGCAGTATCTAGAACAATTAGTGTACGCTATTTTTACTAATTATAAAATATTTTAAATATTTCAATATTAATTATCTTACTTATTAGTTTGCTTTATCTTCTCTAAAGGCGTATAGTAAATTAAAATATGAGTACGCTGTATTGATCAGCTGAAAATAAGTAAACATTTTGTATTAATTTTTTAAGAATTTATGAATAACATTCTTGAAAAATGCCCTAAATATCAAGGTATAAATCTCGTGCTTAGTAGGAAATTCTTAGATATGAAGGATATTATTTCAGTTTGAGAGATGAAAGTAATAATGCAAATTTTAATAGAAAAAAGAATATATTTTGTAAATCTGTTAACCCGATACTCTTTGCGATCCCTAATAGTTCCCAAAAGATTTAAAGATATTTAAAGATATCCTGTTACTAAATATGACAGAATTTTTTGTCACATTTCAGGAGATTGGTTTAGACATGAGTTTTTAGTTGATACTTTCTGTAACTGTTATATTGTGTTTTCATTATCATATTAAATTTCCGATAGTAACTTACCTAATAAATATTTTTTGAGAATGTTTTCGTCACCTATTCATCTAAGTAAGAAAACTGTCCGTGAATGCATATCTTGCTGATAAAATAAAAATATAAAAATAATTAAGCTTGTAAACGCAGTTTTGTTTTAGCACGTTTTAGTGGTTTTCTATTTTGAGGAGGTATTATCTTTGATTGAATAATTGAATTGAGAGATTCAATTTTTTTTTCTACTACAATTTGCTATTAAATTGAAGGTTCATAAAATAAATTGTGGGCTTAACAACTGAATAATCTTAAGAATGAAAAATTATACTTACATTTGCAAATGTCTCAAAATTTGCTGGCAGCTTATTGATTGAATTAAAATAAATTTCATAAGGATTTTTAGTCATTGCCATCATTATTAATATAAACTTTGCAGATTCCTTATTTGCGTTTATCCACTTTGTATCATACAGTGCCATATATAGTAATTCGCTCTGAAATCATTTTTCTTTATTTTCTTTTTTTTTTAACCAGAGTACCATTTGTATATTTTTTGCAATAAAAAGTTTAAATTATTAAAATCTCTTAGCTATTAAAAAAAAAATGGAGAATTTACTTTTTGTAAAGTAAATTAATAGTCAAGAAACCTTGAACCATTTATAGATAGTTTAACTTCAGATTTATGTATCGTAGGCCAAATTAATAAAAAAGTAGAACTCTACTCTGGGCAATTTTTAGATTTTTGTTTTACTAAAACTAGAAGTATCTTTGAGTTTTTATTTGCTGTAGAATAAAACGTAAATTTGAGATACCTTGAATACTGTCCAATAAGTTTCCATTATAAATCAAGTAACTTAAAATTCGCCTTTTAGTTATGCTGACCAAAAAAAATTGACAGACGAATTTGTTAAAACTATTTTTTCGGGTACAGAATTAACTTAGCTAGTTAACATTAATTATATATAATTACCGCATCACTTATTGACTTCCCGCACCAGCAAATGTAAAACACATCAAAAATTTCTGTAAACCCCATTACCAGTGCATTAACCAGCGTCGTAATCTTCCCGTCACCCTATGAAAAAACAAAATTATTTTTCTATTATATATATATATATATACGTACAAAATTTTGAGAAAGTATTCAATTTATGTTAATATTTGTCTGCCAAATAAAAAAAAATTTGTGAGCAATTACACGATACTGTCTTAACTTTTTTTAAAACATTTATTTAGTAATTTTCAACTGTATATAATTATATACAATATGTAAATCTGATGAAGACGTAAATTTCTGACCTCAAGGAAATACCCAGGTGTCTGGCGATTCAGGCGGTTTGGTGGATTGTCAGGTATAACAGTAGAGGCGTATGACTGCAAGGTTTAAAGCAAATACGGAGAGCAGTATGGAACTGGTGATATTTCGTCTTGGCAAAATGTACGAATGGAATGTTGAGATCGTTATGAAGAGTGAGGTTGGACACGTAGAAAGGAGCGTCAGCTATCGATGTCGAAGTAGTTTTGATTGAAATTTCTGTACACCTGTAAGTTAGTGGTATGTCCACATAGATTTGATGACATTATTATATAAAGACAGTTCTGCGCGTCGCCCAAGTAATCTGTAAAGAAGTTTCGCACGTGTTGTCATTGCTTGTCTTTTAAGTTAGTACGTGGCGGGTTCCTAGTGAGTTATTTGTTTATGAAGAGTCGAAGGTAAGGTCTGTGGAAGGAAGAGGATTATTCAATAAGACAGGAAGACTGTAGCCTCGCCGGTGAGTAAATGTGGTTTACTGGCATTTCTGTGGGTTCATTTTAATTTACCCTTCTTTGCCCAGGATTCTATTTTTATGTGCGTCTGTAACTTAATATCAATTACAATCACCATAAACCAAATTTGTAGTTTAATAAAAATAAAAATAGCAAGCATAAAAATGAAAATTACTTTACAAAATACTGTTCAAGAGTGATAGTGTTCGAATATTGTTCAACAGTGTTAGTGTTCAAATAGTATTCAACAGTATCAAAAATCCATTCAGTAAAAGTAATCCGGGTTGGATGGATTTTGATCGTTATGGCTTTTTTTTTTTTAGGTAAAAATAAGTTTTCAGTTTATTGCAATATTTTGTTACCATAGTCCTTAAACGATTAAGTTCTAAAATTAGTATAAAATGGGAAGACCAGAAATGATTAAATCCCATTCTTGTTAGGATTTTTGGTACTTTTTAAAAGACATCCTAAAAATTATTCGCTAGTAGCATAAATATACTTACAAACATTATAAGAATCCCAGAGAAGGCCATCGAGATTGTACTTACAAAAAAGAATATCATTAAAGTGTAGTTCCAGAATGTGTTCATATCGTTAATCAATCTGAAATTTTGAAATTCAAATTAATTAATTTTTATGTAGCAGCCTCCCTCACAAAAAAAAATATATATCGAAAAGATTTTCTACTTTTACCTAATAATCCGAATATGATGTTTAATGTTCTGTTTAATACATTCATTGTAGCAATGTTGTAGACTGGGGTTTTCATGATATTCTGTAATTTTCCCGTTGCATTTTTTACCATATATTTTCTGATACATAATTGCTGCTCTCTCAGGTAATCTGTTCAATGCTGATATTAATAAATGTATTTCTATTAATACATGTCTTACCATGACTGTCATGATCAGATTAGCTGTTACTATGTCTGTTACAATTATGTAATGATCGAGGATTTGCAATGTACCAGAAATTAAAAAACTAATTGTAGAGTTACTGCCGAACGGTGTCCAACATGGTAATGCTAAATTTACAGAAACGCCATTTTCATTGTATATCTTTTTACCAAAATCCCCTGTGAAATAATCAGATATAGGTCCTAAGCTTACAATTAACATCCCAAAAACACCTATTAGTAAAGGTACCGTTATATAAATCACTTTTTGTAATTTTTTCATATAAATCTTCAAATTATCCACAGTTTTCATAGTATCATGATCATATGGTTGAATATCTCTTCCAATGTCATCGTGAAATCTACTCAGACTTGGCCTTGTATAATTACTTGAAAATAAAATTGTAAAAGTAATTGCATTCATAAAAATAAAATGTACAGTTTGTGTAGCAACGGTTTGATCATTTAATGAAAGATAAACTGTAATTGCTAATGCGATCGTATTTAATATGAGCACAATAAAAAATATTGAAATTTGTATTATACTTAAAATTGTATAAATGCCTGGTTTAAATATCGCATAAGTGCCACACAATACTGTTGCAAAGCCATATTCCTTTTTAATTGTTTTATAAGCAACATCAGTATCCTCTTTTGTTATATTGTCATAAAATGCCATAATTTAAGCGTTCTAATGGTGGATTAGATTCTTTCCCAGTGCCTTCTGGTACTGACTAGTGATGACTTATACAGTTTTTGTTTGAGGAGAACGTGCCTTTTTTTTAATTCATGTTATGTTGTAAATATTTAATTTTGTTTTCCTAAACTTTGGTCAAGAAAATATTTAGTAAAAAAGAAAGTGAACTTTAAGAACAAGTTGGCTGTGAATAATGAATTTAATACCTTTTTTTTTATGCCTTTTCTCCCTCTTTCTCTTTTCTTTGTTTTTCAGTTAAAATTTTTATTTATTTATTTGTGTATATATTTAAAAAGGAAATGAAATTTTAGTTTTCTTTCTTCTTTTTTTTTTGTTTTACTCTGTATATATTAATTTAGCAGCAACTCAGAGGAGAAGTATTTGTTTAATTAAATTTATGTATATACTTTTTGTTGTCCTTAAGGGATTAATGTCCCAGGACATAACGTATTTCTTTCTTTCATTCTATAACACACACACAGCGATAGCATTTGTGAATACATGTTAGATTCTCGTTCTCATATCTTACGGCTCTAAAACCTAAAAAAATTGAGTTACGTTGTACATACGAGGGGCGTTCATAAAAGATTTCCTCTCGCCCACTTTCTGTGCAATGAAACTTGCCAGTTATTAGTCCTTCTCTACATAGAGACACATAATTCTCCAATTTTTTTTTTTAAGTAACTGTAAACGCCTCGCTTGTAAGTCGACAAGTTGCTCCAAAAGCCACGTTGTAACTTCGGAAATCGAGAGTCTCATCATCTGGAAAATGCTAACCTTTTAAAAATAACTTCATTGTTGGAAAGAGGTGGAAGTCCTATGGTGCCAGTTTTGGTAAATAAGGGGTTTTGCAATAGAATTTAAAAGCCATCAGGAGCATGCTTCCATTTGGGCAACATGGAGGATTGTGAACTGATGTATTGTCTTGTAGAAGACTAAGGAATATCTTATATGCATGTGAAGATAGTCTAGAATGTTTTTTCTTTATGGACCCGACACTAATGTTAACATTTTGGGCGCTAGGTGGCAAATGGTTACGCAACGTTTTTCCAAAATGGTTGGATGGTGTGTTTATGAATAGCATGAGCAGGGTCGCCTTGGAATAGGGAGCTGTTTGCTCCGAAGTCCGCCACAATTGAATTGACGATGCCATCATCTTGACTACATCATATGATGGGGAATCATCTCCATAAACCTCTTTCATCTCCTTTAGGCTGGAAACATAGTGGAGCGGCGAGCAAAGCGGTGATGATAGCGAAGAGCGAAGCGGCGAAATCAAACACAAGTAAACATATGGGACCGCGCATAGTGGCGAGCAAAGCGAAGATAGAGCAACTCTATCTATTTCTAGTTTTTGTTTTTGCCGCTTCGCTCTTCGCTGTCATCGCCGCTTTGCTCGCCGCTCCACTATGTTTCCAGCCTTAGTGTGCGTTCTTTGAAGTAAAGCAACTTGGTGACTGCTCTATATTCCACTGGGTCCATTATCATACCTCATACAACTTCATCACCTGTAAAACCAAGACCGTTCTGAGAGACCTATATCATTACACACGTGCAGTTTCAGCGACCTAATTTAAATAGAAGTTGGTCAGGAGGAATCTTTAATGAACGCCCCTCATACGCTCAAAGTTAGAGGAAATTGAGTCTATCGGAAAGGCTGTTTTAGTGAATTCACTGATCATTTTTTCAATATTTTCTTAAATTCTTTACACATCTGTTGTAAAAAAAACTTGCACAAATAAAATAAATGAAGTATGCCTATTTTTTTCAGGTGGACTTTACGTATAACTAAGTATCTACCAAATTAGATGTCGTGGACGTAGGCGGTCTATCAAAAGTAGTTTACCATAAATCCTTTTATAACCATTAAATAAAATTCAAGGCCTAGTCCGGGAATCGAACCCAGTACCACAATACATCTTAGCGCTTCTAACCGCTCGGTTACTTTCAAATTTGCTATTTTTTATTGAAACATTTTTCTAAGAAAAGTAAATTGATTTAGGGTTGCTTTCGACAATTCTTGCCTAAAGTGTATAACTTTGTATTCTTTTGTAACGGGCTGCAGGCCTAGAGACAGTTAAGAAGTTTTTCAGACATTTCTTCCAACCGATTCAGTCCTTTGTGGTAACGATTTTCTCAGTCTTTCTCATCTTCAGTCTATTCTTTACACTTCCTTATTTTAGGTTAACCGCGTTTGCCTTCTGCATTCCACTCGAGAGATGCGTCTCGATCGAGATACTCCATCACAGATACGTTTCTCTTTTTATGTCCCTTCACGATGAAGGAAAATGTAGTTACTTTCTTTTCTTTTTCATTTTTTTACAGAAATTTAATAAATAATTATGATTTCCAGGAAGCGGCAAGAAGAGCTGTAGGTTTAAGTAGATGGGACTATAGATGGCAATCAGCACCAAAGAAATGTAAGTAGAAATCAAAATAAATGCAAATACAGGAAGGAAATTTTTCATTATTTATTCTAAATAAGAAAATTATTTATTTAAAAAAAAAAAAACTTTATTTTTGCCTAGTGTTGACACGGAGGGTGAACATGAAAGGCGACACGTCACTAGCTACCTATCGTGGACATTCTGTTCTGCAAACGCTAATTAGGTGCCATTTTTCACCAGCTTTCACAACAGGACAACGTTTTATCTACACTGGCTGTGCTTATGGAAGAGTAGTTGGTTAGAACAGATTTTGTTTATTTTCTCTCTCTCTCTCTCTCTCTCTCTCTCTCTCTCTCTCTCTCTCTCTTGTGATTCACTTGGGCTTTATTTAAGACAAAAGATTGACTTGGAACGCGCACTCACGACTTAAACGGACTGAAGTTAACAGGCGCTATCGTCTACTCAAGAGACTAGACCAACGATCTTTTTTTTTTTTTTTTTTTTTTTTTTTTTTTGGCGCATCAACAGCTGAGGTCATTAGCGCCCGGAGCTTTTTCCAGTGCACTGCCGGCCTCCGGACAGTGTTCTCTCGTTACAGACAACACTGTCCATCACCGGACAGTGAGCTGTAAGAAGCTCCTAGGAAGAGAAAATCTAAGGGTCAGCTGCTGGATTCGAACCCGGGACCTCCGCGTGGGAGTCCAGTATGCTAACCTCATAGCTAATCCCTTCCCTGACCAACGATCTAATCTTTTTTTTAAAACAGACCACTGATGTACACTTATATTTATTTCAAATTATAACAATAAAAGCAAAATATTCCCTAATTTAGAAGTTTCAGTAACCAAAATTATTTGTTTTTTAAATTCTGTACGAAACACATAAAAAATGAAGTGATTTTAACGTTAATTAATCGAATATATTTTTCTTAATATTTTTTTTTTAAAAAATACAGCTTCTTTAATTATTCATAACTTTGAAAGTAAAATGGCCATTAAAATGATTCCCATTGCATTGTCTTTATAGCAAATTATATTTAAATAAACTTTGTGCAATTACATGTTTTGCTAATAATTTGAAAAGATACAAAACATTTAATTAAGATTTTTTTATGAAAAAAAAAGCAAAACAAATATTTTTTGATCAATGGTAGCGACCTCTAAATATTAATCGATTTCGCTCTACTACGGACAAAACTTTTTGTTTTTAAATGAACTTTAATTTTCCGCCCGGTGCTCTTTAAAATTTAAAAGTCAACATTTTTTTGAAACACCCTAGTCCCAGGGTTTGCTCGAACTCGCTATAAAAACTTTAAATTTTAACTTTTAAAAACTCAGAACTTACCAGCCTCATTCCAATCATTTTGTCCGCCATTTATCATCTCCTCTTACATTCCAGATAATCCTCATAGGCGATTAAAAACGCCAGTGGTCTTGCTATCTTGTGAAATGAGTAGTTAATCCTGGAGTTGGCTTAGGGAGTATTACCGTTGGGGTAACTTCTCCCCTCTCAGTCAGAATGTTGTAGTCTCAATATAATTGTTATTGTCACTAATAGTGCATCTAGCGCTGGTGTAACTCTCAAAATCAATTTTTAAAAAAAATATATTGCAAAACTTTTCGTTGAAAAGCGAAAATCAATGTTAAAAAACTTTTTCTGTACGATAATTTGTTACCTTCCCCTGCTATGTGAAGGAGATGTGACTTCCGAGTACACAAGTTTAAATATCCTTTAACTAATTACTTTTAGAACTCTATTGTAAATAAAGTCATTTATACCTTCTAGGATTTCCAGTATACTTAGTACACTAAACATAATTAAATCTACAGATAAATGAAACCAATAGGATTCTGATTTTCTTTGACTGCTTCGAAAAGTTAAATCTAGCTGGTGAAAAATAAAAACTAATATATATATATATTTTTTTTTTATTAGTGTATGATCTGCTGACTGGACAAATTATACTAACATTGCAAGGTCATACTAGCTGTGTAAGAGATGTTTCCTGGCATCCATATCGACCTGAAATCATTAGTTCTTCTGTAAGTACTCCATTAATAATTGT
This sequence comes from Rhodnius prolixus, assembly GCF_049639745.1. NCBI lineage: Eukaryota > Metazoa > Arthropoda > Insecta > Hemiptera > Reduviidae > Rhodnius > Rhodnius prolixus. The sequence continues at coordinate 14,085,417 of NW_027411604.1, read as the reverse complement.
ACGTAACCAAGTGTATGTTTTTTAATAATTTAAACTTTTTTTTTTTAATCTCTCCCGTAATAATCTTTCTTAACATCAAAATAAGCAGGTTCCTAACAAAAACTAGATGTGTTAGAATGTATCTTTTACTAATTTCTTATTCAATCAAGGTGTTTTAAGAATTGGACATTTATTATTTCTCTGAATTGATAACTCAATATCTCTCGGACGAAAGTAACTGTTAAAATGTTCAATCGGCCGCCATTCAAATTATGATTTGTTTTAGTAAATTTTTGATACCTGGTTGGTTTTGCATTATTAAACAGTATCAAATATTTTATCCGTTTTTTGTTTACAACTTTCGTGGGTTCGGCTCGTTCCTATAATTTCTACTTTTAAGAAAAAAATAACTAACCGTACTTGTTACCTTAATAACTCTTATATATCTATTTTCATCTGAGGATGTTTTAAAGCATAGAATACATTGGCATAAAGAAAACTTAGTAATATATCGTAAATGTGATTGTAGATTATGTAAGTGTTAGATCAGAATTTGTGGTTGCTCGTTTTAAAAGTAATTTCAAGTTAGGTTACAGGCTATATAGGCACAATCTTCTAGCTTCCATTCTTTGTGTAATCACTTAATAACTGATTTGAGAGATAATCTCTACTTTAAACTGATACTAACAGTTTCAGCCTTATGAAGGTAATTTTTAAGTTAAGAGGGGAGTTAGGTCAGACGGAGGAAGAGCGATTATGTGCCCTATGTAACTTAGGAAAAGTTAAGAATATGTCCCTATCTTACAAGAATATAGAATTAAGTGGCCAAGAAAGAAGGTAATCCTGATAGAAATAATTCAGCTACGTAATGGAGGAAAATTGACAAATTTGTTCAGTTTGTAAATAAATATAGGATGTTCTGATAATTGAATATTATAATTATAATACTTAGTTTGCTGAAATTCGTATCTGTTTAAATTGAAAGTATTCTATGTCCACAAACCCAGAATTTATTTTTCTTGATTTCTTTTCATCTTAGAGAGTTTATTTTTTATTATTTTGTACGATGAACTCTAGGATTACTATGCCTAAAAATAGCTTTTAGTATTCTTTCATATATTTTCTTATTATAAAATATGTAAAATAAAGCTTTTTCTATTCTATAAATATTTTCATGATTTAACTTTTATCATTATTTGTTTTAGTGGGACTTCTCAGTAATTTGTTGGAACCATTTTGGATTAGTTCAAGAAGACGGCGAAGTTGGAAGCCATCTGGTAATGGATGATCCATTAGCCATTAGCTCAAGGCCTCTTCGTAGATCGCAAAGAATTGCTGACCGTAATAGGACACATTAAGTTAGTTAATAATAATTTTATGCTTATTTAAATATTTTTTAAGAATTTTAGATCACTTGCAGAAAAAAATGTGTTTAAAGTATACAAAATGATATTTCGCAGCTTTTCACAATGTTTTGAAATATAAAATCTCGACTACAAAACGTTCATTGAAGCTATTATTTGATAGTTAACGTATAAAGCATTAAATAGTCAGTGGTGTTTAATTGTAAATATGAACTCTAACCGTCGTTGTAAATAGGAAGTTTTGTGTCTAATGATTTACATCTTAGATTTAAATTTCATTTTATTGTGAATTCAACTCAATCTAGTATCTGTATAGGGGGGTCGGCGCGTCTGTCTTTATTTTTTTTCTTCACCACTGCTGTCCTGAAATATTTTCTCCATTCCTTGTCATTCGAATCTTCAGCAGTCTTTTATCTCCGCTTAGATCTTTTCTTCTCTCATACCACCTGAAGTTTAGTATAGCTTCTGAATTTTTTTGCTCTCAACTCCTCACCTGATCCATCCTCCCTCATTTAATCATAAAACATGTTCGTTATTTCTCAGACCAAACATATCCATCTTAGCAATATCATCTCCTTCTACTTTCAACTTTTACTCTTGTTCCCAGTTAATCAATCCTCGTCTCAGCACGCACGATTTCTCTGATTGTAGAAGTTTCCGATTTGTATACTCAGCGCTGTTTAAATTTAAAGTTGATTTATATTTATTACTATGTAGAAAATTCCTCTTTCACTTTTAAAGCTAATTTATTTAGATCATCAAGTTTTGTAAAACTGTTCCTGATAAACTAGTTTACATTTAGTGGATTATATTATATTCATTACTAAGGTTTACTGTTTAAAGGTGTGATTTACTCATTATTAGCTAATACTGTATTTTCACGTTAGTTATTAATTTATTTTTTCAATAATGTTCTGAAGGGAAATATGCAGAAAATGATTAGCAACAATGTGGTTGAAAAAGTGGGCAGTAATAGTGGAGGCTTAATTCTTGAAAATTCATCACCAAACCTTTGGTTTCACTAAGTTACCTTCTTAGGCCAATTAAATTTTCTGATTTAAATGTATATAAAATGATAGTAATTATTAAACCTATTTGTTCCAGGAAGGGACGGTAGCAATTTATTCCCTAAAAATATTTTGTTGTATAGTAAAGTTGAGGATATTTTTCAATAATTCGGTGAACAAAATAAAAATTTATGTGTCGCTGTTTCATAAATAAATATTTTGACAGAAATGTAGAAAATCTAAATATTGTAATTAATATAACTGCGGAATTAGGAAAGGTATTAGTCAGAAGATGTGATCTGTAACGTAGCACTCATTATTAATTTAAATATTTGCAATATTTCAGTAAATTTTATTTTTTATATAAATGTTTTTAATTATGCAGTAAAGTGTAGCTCTTGTGTATATTTTTTGTGAATTTGTTTTATTTTATTTACAAAGAGATTTGTATATATTCTTAATTTCAGTTTTGAAACCCATCCAAACATGTTTATTCATAATAAAAGCAAACGTTTTTTTCAATTTGTTGTAAAAAAAAAAGTTTTTATTTTTCAATCCAAGGATAAAATAAAATTTATCAAAAATCAAAATGTGCCTTTTTTAGAATAGACTTTGCTTTACCTTCTTGTATTAAAAAAAAAAAAAATCTGAACATTTATTAACTTATAACACATGTTGTCCGTAAATTTTAGAGTAAGAAAATGGAGAATAATATTTTCCATGTAAATTTTGTGTAAACTAAGGGATTGTAATTAAAATAATATATCACATACCAGGAAATTTGTGATTTTTTTTTTAATTATTATTTTTGTTTTCAGTAAACAAAAATAAAGTGATTTAGTACTAATATCTGCTTTACTTGACTTCTATTGTTCCAAGAAATATGAAAAAATATCTCTTGAACACGACTAACTCTTACCAGTCATACAAAATATGACCCTAGTGATCCTTTAATTATCGCAGATTTGCAATAAAAAACAATCTATTAATCAGTCAGATTTTGATAAAAGCTTGTTGCAATTTATTGAGTGGGACACAAACTAAACATTCCAATTCCAAACCTAAAAAAATCCTTACTTCAGCCTGCTACACGTTTAACCTTACCATACATCATTACCTTCACAATCCCTAATTTTTGCTGATCTAATAAAACCTAGCTCCCACAATGCACTAGCATTGTAATTTTATCTCCATTCTAATCCTCTCGCTCTACAGCTCTTCTCTTACCAACCAAACAATTCTCCTCGACGCTTGAAGTGGCCTTAGAGATCTATTGATGTGAGTATATTTATAACCATCCACGGTGAAAGAGTTTCTTCACCTGCCAAATAAAATGTGAACTGAACCATTTCCACTGAACATATTATTACTTGTTATACTTGTGTTATTAGAAGAATCAAACTAACCAAAATAAAATAAAACTAAGTCCTCTTGCAACGTAAGTGCCTGGAAATGTGGTAATTGTGAAGTTGCTGTAATGTACAATGCACTTGTAATGAAGTGAGTGAGTCTATGCAGCTCATTTGTATATTGTCACTCAAGCTTTAGCTACCCAGGTAAGTGTGCAGATATTCTTTTTTTATTTTTTGTTTTGTTATTATCAAGAAATGAATTGACGAAGGCTTCCTTCTTTTCATTATACAGGAAAAGATCGAGATAAATTTAGTTAAAATAGAAAATGATTTAACCATCTAAAGGGGAAAATTCTTGCAAGCCGAAGTTCATGCTAATTTTCACCCTCTAAATAAAATACATTCAAACTATTTTAATTTATTCTTTACTAATAAAGAAGTAGAATTCCCAAAGTCAAAATGTCAAATATTTATCTATATTAGTATTCAAATTAACACTACCTGAACATATAAAAAAAAGGGCTTCCTTTTATTTAAAACAAAATGGACAAATTATAAAAATTATATTACTCTGAAATTTTCATTTCCCGTACATGAAAATTCTGTTCCTGATATAAAAATCCAAAGACGCTTGTAGATAACTGTTGGTGCACCTCTGAAAGTAGTTGAAAAACAAAAAAAATCATTAAATTCATAACTTTCTTGCAGTTAGTTAAAACTGAGATTTGTAGAAGTAAAATATTCTATTGGACATTATTCAGTTAAATCTTAAAATTAGGTTAACTAAAATTAATATTTTCATTTTCGTAAAAACGTCCAAGATATTTGTGCAGGTCACGAATGTACGGGTTATTATACGCATTGTGAATTTCAATACGAGGAATACATGCAAATTTCTACAAGAAAAATTAAAGGGTACTAATCTCAGAGGAAAAACTAACCTGATTTTTTTTTAACCATGGTTAACTTTTAACTGTATGACGATGATAGTTTATCATATTTTTAAATCTGGATTTAAAAAATTCAGAAAAAGTTTATTAACTTAGCACCTCTTAAATCTACACATGACTTGTTTTCTTTTCTTTAAGAGACTATTATTTTAGAACCCCATATTAATTCGTGACAAAAAATAAATAATTACCACAGGTATTAAATAAGATAATTTGAACTAATGGCTCAAGAGAAAGCTGGTGAAGGGTTTACAATAACATAAAACATACTATAAAACTTCCAAAAAGGACACTATATTTTCTTAATAATTTGTTCCTTAAAGTCTAAGGGGTTAGTACAAATTTATTTACAGTGGCAAAAAAAAAAAAATATGATCATAATGTAAATTATAGCGATCAAATTTCAAATATACTTTCAATATTTTTGTTTTGTTTTTTGTTGATTTTGTACAAAATTGTGTAAGCAGTAAATTAAAAAATAAAGTTTGTAAAACTAACAACTCTTAAAATATTCACACATTTACTTTGTACTTTGTTCTATAATAATTATAATACAATTAATAAATATATTTCCTCTTTTTTTTTTTTTACACAATATTTAAAGTTTCATAAAAAGGATTTATAAAAATTTACAAATACACAAAAGACAATTTTTAATTTTTAGGGGATCACAATAAAAAAATCTTTTTAAATTCATTTTGTTACGAAAAAAAATTTTAACAACCAAATTTTGAGCAATTTCGGAAGGACTAGCTTTTACATGTTCACAGTTTGTTTCAAACATGGTCCCACCCCATGATATTTATTTTAATTTTTTTTTTTTTTTGAGATTTTTTTATTATGTTGTGTATTTTCGCTTATAAATCCCTTTTTTAATTAAAAAAAAAAATTAAATATATTTGTTCCTACAGGAATGTAAACAAATTATTTAAATAATAACAGGGAAAAGAGAGGGATATATAAACATTTACAATATATTAACATTATAAACAGTGTGTACTCTAATCTCTTTCTTAATAAAGCTAGTTATAAAAATATATTTACATAAATACTGTACATTTGGAGGATTGCTTTTTTTTAAGGAAATATTTTATAATAAAGAACAATGTAAAAGATTTTTTTTTTAAATAAATAATTAGTTTATTTTTTTGAAGAATTATGAATTAAAGGCGCAATCAAATATACATCATATATACACTATTTGAAATATACAGTTATAACTATCTTTTTTTTGTGGTTTTTAATTTGCTCAAATGCGATTCCACCGTCTAGAAAATCACTTATAGAAATAGAAATATAGATTAATACACAAATTATTTGATTGCAAAAATAATAATGTCTCCCGTCTATCATTCGACCTTTATTTTTTTTTTTCTTATATCACCAGTCTGCTGAGTCTAAGCAAATTACCTAATTTATATGTACAAAATAAAAAGTTATATCATTAAAAAAAAAATATATATATATATAAGTGGAGTTAATGTAATGATGATACTTGTACCGAATATTTGGAGTACTGTCGATATGGTGGCGAACTGTCATGTGGTGAATGAGTTCGAATTATTGTAGCATGTTTAGATGAGGCGTTATTATCACCGCCAACTGTTGGAGGCCCGCGTCCAAGTAACCATAATCTACAAATTTCTGCTAATTCCCTAGATACATGACCTTTAGCCCAACCTCCGTGCCATTTTTCAAATCTTGAATATTTCCGTCTTGATAAACGACAATGGCTCTGTAAAAAAAAAAATAAATAAATAAATAAAAACCAACGTGTGTATATAAAAGTAAAATTAATAATTGCTTGCTGTAATTGAAATAATTTTCCTTAAATCTTATGAATATATAAATAAAATAATTAGCACTGTTCGAAGGGGTAAGTACCAGAAGGTATGCATGCTCTCTTACTCACAGAAGGCCAGGAGTCTTTCATTGAAACCAGTAAGACAAAACAATTGCTACTGTTACTAATTTTTTAAATTACGGTTTACCTTAAGCACATGTCAGATATCTGATTGGTTCTTTTTCGATTGATCGGAAACCCAATGTAAGTGGAAAGTCTAGGGTTTTGTACAGGTTTTTCACCATCCATGCAACCTGGGCAAGATAATCTATCATCTAACTTAGTAGAAGTAAAGTAAAGTAATAGCCTATTTTTTCAGGCGGGGCTTAACGTCCAACTACCAGAATTAGGTGTAGTGGACGGAGGCGACTAGCAAACATACTTTACTGTAAATTTATTTTTATTAACCATTAAATAAAATCCAAGGCCTAAGACCGGGGAATCGAACCCAGAACCACAATACATATTAGCTTCGCAGGTTTCGCCTCTAACCGCTCGGCTACCGTGGCGCCTCTTAGTAGAAGTAGCTGATGTGATACAAGCACTTTCAAGTAACAGTATATTTACCATTCTACACTTAATTATTGAATCTCTTTCATGTAGTTCTGTACATAGTTTTTGAGTAGATTCATATTCATGGGAGGATAATAACAAAAATGATTGCCTAGCTAAAGAAGATCTCCCATAAAAACAGCAGTCAGACACGTTAAGGCAGCTCGTATAAATATATATATAAAAAAATGTATTCTTATAATACACAGCAACTATGCAACCGCCAAGTAAACTAATAGTTGGATTTTTATAAAACAGAAAGTTATAAATAATATCTAAGAGACCCCCAAAAGGCACATCTACATAAAATTCCGAATCGAATGACACCTCACTCATGAAAATCGGTTCACGCGTTTAGGCGCTACGTTGTTTACAAAAAAGGAAACAAGAACAAGAAGAACAAGAACAAGAACAAGAACATTTTTTGAAAAAGCCGTTTTTGCTCATTTTCGGCAACTTTTTTCTTGAAACCTATTAAATCTGGGTTGTTACAAAACAAATACAGTGATAAAGGAGGGTTTGCCCTATAATTTAAAGAAAATTTGGGAATTTTATCTTTTATAGAAAAAGAGAAAAAAAATTGTCAAAGTTGGGTGTTTTTCAACGTTACGCTTTTTCGTGCACATTTTGTCGATCAACCCTTATACAACTGTCCTACCGGACAGTTTTAATACAGAACTAGAAATAAATAAATGCGCACCTACTCAACTTGCAATTGAGGTACAAAAATTAAACACAAAATAAATCAAAAGTGAATAATAACTAAAATACGTAAACGCCAATTTTTGTTTACTATCTTCTTCCCTCTCTATTCGTAAATATTATATTAAAATCTACTAGTATGAGTTTTCGAAATAGAAATTCTGTCATCACTAAAAAAAAGTGAATCTAAGCAAATTAAAAAAAAAAGGTCATTCCCTCCTACAGTGTATGAATGATTTAGGTAAACAAACTCAGAAACTAATCTTAAATCGCGAGTAGCTCAAATTAGGTCTTCTTGTAGTTACTACCATTGGATCTAGTGATAAGATTTGGGACAAAATAAATCTACCAAAAATGCCCTTTACTAAATAGATTTTTCATTTTATGGCGATCATCTCGTAAACGATTTTCTTTCAAATTTAGTGAATTGTTTGCAAACCTGTAGGTCTATACATATATTAGTTTTTTAAAGAGGGAAATGATTATTACACTTCCATTTAAAGTGCTGTTTTAGATAATGTATATTAGATCTTAACAACTGTATCGTATAATGGAGGCTAAATTCCTTAAAGGGATTTTTTCCCGGTTACCACATATTTCTCAGAAAAACCACTCCTACCTTAATGTTTAGGTATAAAACAACCCAAACATTAATAGAACATAAAATTGTTAGATTTTTATTATTTATTAGCATTATTACTTTATTATTAATTAATATTAAATCAATCAATAATATTCTTTGCACTTTCACATTTTAAAAAAAAATCTAGATAAATCTTTCAAAAACAAAATACATTCCTCATGATTCTAACTTTTATTACTGCCATTACCATTCATTAGATTTTTAAATACATGCTACATTTATTATCAGAAAAAGTTACCCGACAACGAGGATAATCATAACAGTTACATGTTTGTTATTTTTTATAACTAAACAGAATTAACTGGGGAAAATTTTTGACTTTGCAATTTCTAACAATTTACTTACGGATGATCTAATCCTGTTATCTCAACTTTTCCCATTTAAAGATAAGAATGGCAGTGAATTGTACCCATCTATTTGTTTAGGTGAAACAGTTTAATCTCAAAAAATTGTTTCAAGAATGGGAGAAGATTCGATAATTTTTTTTTTTCAGCAATGTCTAGAACATGGTTCTTACAAGTGTGTTCAGTGAATATGCCTTTATGTTTCATGAACAATATTGAAATAAATAGCATAAATGTCGTAAAAGCTGTTATTTAATTTATCCCAAGGTTGAGAGAATTTGGTCAACTAGTCGTATCATACATACTTAATGTTGTATATGATCAGGGGTATTAATGTTTTATATTAAATTAAAAGAATAGGAAATATATACTATTTTTCTTAGCAATCCTGAGCCATGTAAAAATTGCATAAGGTGCTATCTATTTGTGTAAAAAAAAAAATCGAAATACGAATTAACACCGCATTCTTCGGATCGCGGACGTCTCAAAGTTTAACTAACCGATGCATTGGGGATACATAGTACTGAACATTTCTAAATTTTCATGTTCCACAACAAAAATATCAATTGAAATGAGATCCGCAATTATAAAAGAAATTGAAAACACTGGTCTAAAGAAAGGCCTTGTATTTATTGTTATTCTTTCTTGAAGGGCGCCATTGATACACGAATTTAATTGCAAAAATTAAATAAAAAACATTTTAAAGGCTTTTTCTCTCTCTCTGGTCATTGCCGAAAAAGAACCTTCTGTTAATAATTTCAGGCGTTACCATATAGAGTTTTAAATTAATTACTGATTGTTTTAAATTAATTTGATTAGTTTTTCCAGAGTTGTACACTCAATAACCTTATTGATAAACGAAATTACAAGTATTTTATTTGTTTAAACTTTTACTTAAACTAGAGTTAAATATTATTATTATTCCTGCATTAACCTTGAAACATTTTTTTGTTCTGATTTTAAAATATAACAGATTACATTGTAATTAATAAAACAAATTCACTACCAGGTAAGCTCTGGTGCTGAAGACATTCTACAATCTAACTTGGGGGATCTCACAAAAGAGGAGGAGAAAACACTATAACTGCATTTTAAGCGTTCTTCTCCAAACAGAGATGAATGTGTGTTAGAACGGCCCCCAGGATAATCATGGAGTCTCTACACATATCTGAAAGTTAAATGTTTGATAGAATAACTTTTAAAAATATTTATGGCTATATTACAATTAGTTATTTATTATTATTACTATTATTATTGGCGTCTAGGTAATCTTAAATATTTAGCGATAAAAAAAATAATAATAAAAATAGACCACAATGCCACAATGTTCCAGATAAGAAACTCCAATTTTTTTAAGACAATGTTTATGATTAACAATCTTGCATTTTGGGAGCTCAATATCGAGAACAAAACTGTATTTAATTAGTAATGCTTTACGAAATAACTGTGAACTCTTAATTATCACAATACAGATTAATGAAAGTTCAACAATAGATTAATATTTTCTTAAATAATTTCTAACACGCTAGTGACTACTGTTAACGTGAGACTAGAGCGAGTTCTTTACCTCTCACTACCAATAAAAAGTCGGCTTTACAAAATTAAATTACATAATTTTTTTTTTTTAGAAAAAAATAAAAATCAAGTGGATAAGAAATCAAATGTTTCAAGATTAATGCAGTTATCAAAATAAATACGAATAAAGCTTCAAACAGAAAATAAATAAAGAAATAAATACAAAAGAGATTGTTAATATTTATTTGGCAAGGACTGAAGTAATTTCGTTTTAGCAACCATATACTATGTAAAAAGCATACCAATTATTATTCCACTTAAGTCAGTGGATAAATAGTCCCTTTAAATGGTCCACACAGAACTAAACAATTAAGGTAATAACGTCACATAATTTGATTAAACAAAAATTCGGCTCAAAAACTGGGCAGTGTTTAATAACCAAAAAAAAATTGTTTTAAAAAAGTCATAAAATGGAGTAGGTATTAACAATGATTGCTCTTTGGTTAGTATAGCTCTGGATTTAGGATTTAGAAGATTCTTTAGAAACTACACGGGTTACTTTTACTGAGTGCTAATGGCGCTACCTTTAGATTTTTCTCTTCCTAGAAGACTTGGGTCTTAGAATACTGTCTGCTGATGTACGCTTGTATACAGGGGAAACCTAGTCTAGAGGCTGACTGATTCTTTGAAAGAGGCCAAAGATTTTTTTTGTATTGGTGCGTCTTTAATAAATCTGAATGTCTGATATAAATGGAAAAAATCCACTTTTCTTGGTTGATTTGAAATTAAAAACATCCTTATAATTTCCCATCTGTCTATTGCCTAGTTATTGTTTTCTTTTATTCCTCTTAACGTTAAAGGAGAAAGTATTCCGATTGTGACAAACTTTCTAAAACATCCATATCTTTTGATCCCGAGTTTTTATACGTTCTTTGATAGAGTGAGGGAAATATCTGACTTGATAATAAGTATGAATATTTTATGCTTACAACCTAAAGGTTTAGATCAAAATCCAAAATTTCCACTTCCATTTTTATAACTAATTTATTAATTTTCTTATAATTAACACACTTACAAATGAGGATCCCCCCCGGAAAAATTATTTTGGGTAATTGCAAGATAATCGTTTAGTTTCCGCCATTTTCTTGGCAACTTAATAAAAAAATTATTAAGTGAAAAAGTGTAATATGTTTCGCAATAAAATTTACAAGTTACAAACAAAGTGGAATATTTATTTCATATATTCTATTAAAGCAATGTAGCCTCCATCTATCTGCTCTGCAATATAAGACAAATTTAAAATCAGGCTGATTTCATCATTCTGGTGTGATAACTATTATTCATGAAATTTAGATTTCTCAGTTTTGTGATTTTGGTTTGTTTCACGATGCATCATTACATTTTTTTCTTTTAAGCTTTTGTTTCAGTTGTTGTTAAAATGTATATTTTATCTTACAGCTTTATATATATATTCCGTGTTTGAAGAAAAAGGCCAATAGTTGAATTAACCGAAAAAGCAACTTTTTCATGATTTTTGTCCTGAAAACACTTGAGTTAATTGTATTTACAACAAAGAGGCTCTACAAAGTGAAATTTCATTCCAAGAAAATAGATTTTTAGAACTTTTTGTTTGTAAGGAAATATATGGGGGAATCATCTCTTTAATGGGCCTATTTCAATAAATCGAACGGTGTTTCAAACAATGTAATATTATATTAAATCAGAAACATGTTGCTAAATTTTCTTCAACTTTGGTTATAAAATTTTGTTAAAAAAATAATGAGTGCAACATGAATAGTTATCAAGAATATATGAAACCAATTAAAAACTGATGAAGCAAAATCAAGTAAAGGAAACGTAAATTTGAAAAGAATGTTCGAAGATCGTTAGCCTTTTTGAATGAAAAGTGGAAAAAAAAAAAAATTAGCAAGAAGCATGCAAATAAAATGACGAAACTCTAAGCAGCATTGACCTAACCTAACCTAAACATCTATTCGACATACATAACACAGCTTAAACTTTTAAACAAACAACGATTAGATTAACACTGGGCCACATTTACCAATTAACGGAGAAAAAAGAAAGTTGAAAGTTTGCTGGTTTATTGTCAGAAATAATAACTGAAGAAGCTGGAGAAGTCTAGGAAACTGGGCCACAGTCCTCTAGGTAATGGCGGATAATCCTTATCCTCAGTGATACATCTGATGGCATTGGCTCTTGGCATCCAAGCTACTAGCATCTCTGGTTCAAATGAAGTTGGAGGAACAAAATTGGTAAATTAGAAAAATTTCGACCAAATCTAAGAGCGTTCTATTCCAAAAAGAACTAGGATTAACAGCGAACTTCTTGCAGAAGAAACTATTCTCTTATACCTATTTTTATATTTATATATCATTCAAACTAAGAATTCCAAAACATATTTAAATACTAACTGACGTTAGTTGGCAATATCCGTATATTGCACTAAAAGACCATTTAGAGTGAAACCTACCCCTGGCAACCACAGAACTGCTTTCCTAGTGAAATTATCAAATAAAAGTTAAATATTACTTGCACACTATGTAAATAAGATGTTAATGGAAAAATCAACGAATGTTTTGAGAAAAGCACAGGAAAGTGAACAAATTTTTCAATTAATTTTCTTCAATCGAATAGAATCGAACATTACCGTATCCTTCATTAAATAACATTTAGAGGGAACATAATCACCCAATATCCTTGAAGTCCTTGAAATACAAATTTTCTTGAGAATTTGTTTAAAAATAAAAGTGTAAACTTGATTTGCTAAGTTCGTAAACCAAGTTAATAAAGAAAATTATTAGAGCCAATTTGGCAGAAAATTTCAAAGGGAATTGTTTAATTCAGATAAGTGACACTTCCGGAAGAGAAACATAATACAAATATTAAGCTCGTATAGCCCCCAAAATATATTTTCATTATTTTCTAGTAGTAAGTATTATTTCTGTAAATCTCTGATAAAAATATTAAGCATTATTATTTTGTTAGTTACAAGGAGCTTTTATTTTTTATTGACTTCCGCAAAAATGCGTTTTTACAAAGAATTTATGGTTTTACGTATTTAAGAGATTTTGTTTTCTCAATCATTCTTTCTCCCTCAAGCACACACCAATTTTTAAAACAACATTCATAAGAGATCATTCAACTCAATTTTGAGTTTGTCACGATTGCAATACTTCTGTTTCACTAATAGTAAAGAAAAGAAGACAAAAGACCTTTAAAAAAAGATAATAAAATGGTAACTGACAAGACAAGAAATGTTTTCTACTTTCCACACACTATTTTCCTCTTAAAAGTTAAGTATTGTTTTCGTAAAGATTTTTCATTTTAATTTTTCACCTGAAATAATAACTTTTGAAGAATCTATACTCTTAAACCAGAAAAACTGGTTTTTAGAAATGTTCTTTTTACGTTTATGTGATCAGCCTAAATTAAAAACTGAAATTAGCCGATTGTTCGAATTGTATGGCAAAAACAAGAATAATATATAGCGTTTAGAAAAATTAAATGTCTTGACAAAATTATAGTTTGAATAAAACAAGATATTTTAGAAAAGCGAATTTACGGAATGTTTTTTTTAAAACTCGTCTACGATTATCTAGAAAAAAAAAATTGTAACGGAGTTGGTTTTTTGATTATAAAAAAAGGTATAAGACTTATGTTTGAAATATTTAATCAGATTATGTTACTGGGGAGCCGAGTCATGACTCTTTCTTAATCAGAGTCAAGGAACCAAAAACAAATATTGTACAAGTTGGTTAAGCAGTTGCATTAAGATAAAGCCCGCAAGAGATGTATTTATTTTTCGTCCAATTATCGACCTTCGACTCTCTTCATGTTTGTGTAAAGTTCGATTTCCGATAAAAATACTCAAGTTCGAATCCAGCTGCCGGTCTTTTGGATTTTTTTTCTTCTAAGGAGCTTCTTACAGATAACAGAAAACGCAATAAGAATTTAGAAATAGTATAAGAGTAAACATGTATATCTAAAACAACTGGGATTAAAAACGTTCACTCCAGTAAGTACTACCGAACAGATTTTCTTTTTAGATTATAAAATGCTTTCTTTCTCATCTAAACGACTCTCAGTCATTACAATAATTTTTCCATGAAAAAAAAAAACCAATAAAATTTCTAATATAATAAACATTTTCAGAAGAAAAAATTAAAATTAAATTTGTTATGACTTCATTAATCAAATTCCTTTAATTATTTTATCCGGTCATTATTCGATCATTATAAAATGTTACATAACGTCAAATCTTTTGTACTGAGAGAAATCGTAAACACAAATTCAAATAGAATAAGTTAGAAACAAGATTATGTTCGATCCGACAAAAGCTTGGAATTCTATGCATGAAAAGAATCATAAAGTACAATCTCTTCTAGTTTCTAGGAAACACCTGGTAAAAGAGGAATGGACAGAAGTAGGGCATCAAATGGGTCAATACAAGATGGGGACTAGATTCAGCCTTGTGCAGGACTGCATTCATTTGAAAGAAGTGATCACCAGCCTTTGCTATTACAGAGGACATCTTAAGTAAAAAAAAAAAAGGAATACACAGCCTCATGTATAGTTAAAATAATCTGTTTGATTACAATTATTTTCTTTAATTTATCTCTAAAGAGGTAGAACATGAACACCAATCATTCTCATTTATTCGATTGAAAAAAACCTACCAACAATCCTGATTGTATTTAAAATTACTATCTTGTGCATTATTATAATTACTTGTCAAAAAGTAGACTTCCTTTTGAAAAGAAAACGGAAACAGATTCTGGTGTTTGAAGAAAGCTTTAAAATAGAATTCGAATAATTAAATTTTGACCACGAATCGAATCGAATCCACTTCAAGAAATTGGTTACTTTTTCTAAATGAAATAAAATGCCTTATTATTAGTCGGTTAGAACTTTTCAAAAAATCATTTCCATTGTTTTAAAAATTAATGAAAAAAAAGGAAGAAAATCTATTATATTCTGTGAGTAGTTTCTTTTCATAAAATGAATTACAATTAAAAAAAAAAAAAATGACGATGAGTAGAAAAATAATCTCAATTGTTTTTTCCCCTAAGGAAAGCTTAAATGTTAGTGTTGAAGCATGAAGTATTGAAGAGAAAGGCACCATACCTGTTTAGCTCTTGTAAATGCTCCTTTTCGGTATAGTACACAATTATTCGCCACATACAATATCTTATCGTTTGTTGTTTGGAACAGACACTGCGAGTGGTCAAGGTTTGATTCCTCCAATTTATTTGAACTGAAAGTAAACAAAAGATTATATTTCTATTTATTACTAAGGTTAAAGGCTTATATTGTAATATTTAAAAAACTCTTTCGCTGCAATACAATTAAAAGGGTAAACTTAAAATCTTCCCATATCTAATTTTCTCCAGCGAAAGTTGGAGTCGTGGATATAGCCTATAATTGCTTTTAACACCATATAATATATTTTACCATATAACCATGATGCGTTAAAATACTGAAGTAAATTATCTACAACTGATACCCTACAATTTCATCTTCATTAGAACAGAAGTTTAACCTAGTAAAAGCAATCAACTCTGCATGTTCTTACTGTTAATAAGAGTATAAACATTTTGTTATCGAGCGGATCACTGTCCTTTAAATAGTTATTGATTTGCTTACATCCGCAAAACTATTAGACAAAGGATAATTTTATGCTTTAAAGTTTCATCTGTGCCATAGAGTAAGTTTGAGGAACTCACGTTTACAATTTGAAATTCAAATTTAAACTTAAAGTGATATTCAGCAGTTCTAATCACTGGTAGCCCCACTCTGTCAAAAAAAATAAATAGTATATACCGAAGAATATTTATTAACTTCGAAACCCCAAGCTTAATAATTGTTAAAAAAATTTGCATTTAAAGAAAACTATATTAGTTTTAATTATATACTTAACTATTTCATTAAATACTTTTAATATTTTTTGTCTAATAAGTATACTTTTAAAATAATAACTCATACCTGTTGTCAGGGTGTTTATTTTTTGACCATCTCTTCAAATTCCGATGTAAGTAGACTGCTTTTTTACTCCAGTTCTCTCGATCATCCACATTCATCTGGCAATTCGAACAAAAACAGAATGAAGAAAAGGAATTTTCTTGTTAAAGAAAATATATTTATATTTATGAAATAATTTTACTAAAAGAGACTATCCTAGTTAACAAGTCATAGACGGGTCAGATTTGCACTTTTGTTTATATTGCTTCCAGTGGACAATGGCCTTGTACTTCTAAAGAGATTTATGCGATATAATGTAAGAATGTTGAAGAACTAAATTAGATCAATTATTTGTTTAGAATAATTATTAAATTAAATTTTCTAGGTCGCGGCGAAATGGGCTCTTTGGTCAACACCCATGAAATCCTACAATTAGGTACTTAGTTTTTTTACTCTATTTTTAACAGAGGCTCATGAGCAACCAAATTTGTTCATGTACTTCTTAAAATATATTAGGTATTTTCCTCTCTTTCACCTAAAAGATAATGCAATTGTTATAAGATCAGACTCACTAATTCAATTGCATATCAGTAACAATTTTTTGGTTTTAAAAGATAAGAAATTGCAATTGTTAGCACGATTCGGAGCATGTTGCTTTTGCTGACATCTTCAACACGGTTCGGTCGTAAAGCTTATTTCTAGAATAATTAGTGAACAGAATATTTTTCACATAACGAAAAATAAATATCAATTTGCTTAAGAATCCATAAAACTATGAACTAAATGAATTCATGGAAATATTTATAACCAATTCAGTAA
Organism: Rhodnius prolixus; assembly: GCF_049639745.1. Taxonomy (NCBI): domain Eukaryota; kingdom Metazoa; phylum Arthropoda; class Insecta; order Hemiptera; family Reduviidae; genus Rhodnius; species Rhodnius prolixus. The sequence continues at coordinate 14,068,368 of NW_027411604.1, read as the reverse complement.
CAGAACATAATCGTTATTAACTTATATTTATAACTAATGATACAATTTATTAATAATGAAAGCAACACTTACTGACCTTGTCGTTGGCGCTAATGCTATCAATATATTCGTCCCATTTGGCCGCTGCGGACTGTGCTGCAGATTCTTGTGCATTATTTTGCAGAGAATTGCCTTTTTCTGTTTCTTCTTCTTCATTTTCCGAGTCCAATAACTCTACAGTCACCTTACAATCTTCTTTATACTATAAAACACACAGTCAACAAGTTGCTAGAGTATTATTTTTTGAATAATGAAATCCTAACTTTCATTTATTTTAATACTAAATTTGTAATAAATGTTTATTTTAATATTGTGTAGGTGGGGGCAAAACCGCCCCAATTAATAATCAATCAACGTTATCCTCATTTGGCAAAATGGTGAAAAAAAATAGTAGTTCTATAAACGAATTGTTCACACCATAAATCTTGGTGTTTGCGAATATCAAGTATAATTATAGCTAGTGAAACTATATTATGTTATCATTCAGTCATAAAAACATATACGACACACACCACAGATAAAACTGACCATTACATCTATCCAATTATTCCCCCATGCCGTTTAAATGTAATATAAACACGTTTGAACAAATTCAAATGAAATAAGTATAAACTTAACATTACTCATACATTCCAGATTATTAAACAAAATTCATATTGTTGGGGAAGAGTTCTCAACATTCCTAAAACCCGAATAAAACAAACAAGACCATTATATTCAAGATGGGATTCTCAATATTTCAACCGAACCTGCTGTATTTAAACCTTACCTATTAACTCATTTTAATACTCCAATACTCATTAAAGCCAACTACACTGCCTAGCTATTCTATTCTCGTTTAGCGTAGAATCAATGATGAAAAAATAATAACTTCTTAACAAATGTTTATACAGTAAACTGTCGAGACGATAACGATTTTTATTTTATTTTTGAGCTAATTTTTTACATTTAGACACATTTTCTACTTTTTCTGTCTCAGGGGACCTCAAAAGTATTTTTTTAACTTCTTTCTTAGCAAGATACATACTATATATATTTTGTAGCAATTATCTCCCGCAAGAACAGTTGTAGCGGCTCTGAGGTAACCAGATTCAGCTGACTGCCTGCTAGCTGAACCGTTACACGTTCCTCCAGCACCTCCTTTTAACCTGTACTTGGTATGCAGCCGATAGCATTCAACACATGTTTCTTCCGTTACTAATTGCTGCAACTAAAAGAAAAAAAAAATCCTTTAACTTGGGTGCTATCCAAACAATAATAATTTTTATTATTATTAAAATACAAAAGTGCTATCTACAAAAATATATATACCTGCCTAACTGCGTATGTTACAATTCTATCAAGAGTAAAGCCAACGTAAGCATGAATCCCGAACATATTTCTTAGGGTATCTTCATATGTGGTTGGATCCATGCTACAATCAAGTACACTTTTTACCATGTCTAACATTACAGCGTAACAATCTTGACAATGTTCTAAAAAAAAAAATTAGAAAATCGAAAAAATATTTAAAACTCATTTAAAGCCAAATTATTACCTATGTAAATGTTGCATAAAAATAAATAAAATACCATTTGGTTTCAGCCTAAGCGCAACAGCTGTAGATTCTTTCCTATTTATACTATTGGCAGCTTCTTCTTCAGATATTTTAACAGATCTTTCTAACATCTTTGCCAGACGTTCACAAAGTATTTGATGAAGACGAAGGAACAAATACCAGCTATTATTCCCATAGAATAACGTGTACTCGTCATCCTGAAATAGGTTACCAATTACAGCATAATTAGTACAGATTAACAAACAATCTTGTGCGTGGTAAAAGCAAATTAATGCTATATTTCTACTAGTTCACACTTCAAATAAAAAAACAGAAGTAAAAATAGATGTAGTCTAAACATTTTTACAATTTATTCTTAGAGCAGTCTAAACATTTGAACTGTTTATTCTTAGAATATTTTTTTTAACCTTTTTGAAGAAATTTATTTGATACTTGTTTATTATTTATTTATTTAAATGCACGAGCTTCTTCTCCTATGGCCAACATTTAACTTCAGTTGCTACGTTCCGCTCTGTTTGAACCGTTGACTTTATGAAAATAGATGTGATACCTTAAGTAACTTATTAGAAAACTAGTCAGTTTGGAGGAGCTGATTTATTATGTGAAAAAATTTAAAGAAGGTTTGTAATGACTGAACTGAGTTGATAATCCTACCACATTTTTATATATTCAACTTAAATAATCAAGTCACAAAAGCCGACTTCTTAAAAAATTATAAGTTTAATTATTTATGTACGCCCTTTTCCAAAGTGCTGAGTCATTTAAAAGGACAAAGACATTGGTAATTAAGGACATGTCTTTTTATAGCACTCTAAAAAATAACCATCCACTTATTATGAAATAAGGAATGGACTCCAAGGTGCCTCTTTCAATTTCGAACTCGTAAACTTTCAAGTTTTGTTAGATGTGGGGGGTTTCGAAAGTTATAGCATAATTTTAATTGTAATTTTATCTTTTATATTATTTCTATTTTAATGTATGCTTCTAGTTTACAAATAAAACACACTGAAATAACGCTACAAAAAGAACTTGAAAAGTAGCTTCCGGAAAACTCCCCTGAGTACAATTTTCAAATGAAAAATATTACATTTAAAACTATAAATTTAGTTTTAGTTCAGTGTAGTTCTAGGATTAATTTAAATTAAAAATTAATAAGTTTAAAAAAGCAAGTAATTAAACATTACCAGGTACTGGGTTGGTGAAACTCTATCATTAACATTTTCTTGTTTGACCTTCGAGCTATCACTATTAGTATTGCAAGTTGTTTCATTAGATGATGCACCGGCATGCGACCTTGACGCCATCGTACTATCGTTCTTGTTATTACTGGGAGGAACTGAGTTACTATTTGTAGGACCATTACTCTCTTTACTCAGCCCGCCGCCATCAACTTCTATTTTCTCATCTAAAATACAAAAGGTATAATATAATAATGGTAAATAAACTAAAAAAAAAGTTTACTGAAATTCAGATTGACTTATGTTGCAGCGACTGTTTAGGAAAGTTAAGCTTTCACGATTATGAAATTTCTCAGATATTTCAATAAGATATGCAAAATAGTGATTTAAAATTGAATTAAAACCCCTTAAGTCGTTGACAAGCCTTTAGGTAAAAATAAATAAATATTATGAGAAATAATGTGTAGAACATGTTTGCCTCAATCTGTCTTACCGAAGATGTCTTCATAGAGTAAGTTATCAAAGGCATATTAATATTAGGAGCGTTGTGACAGTGGACCATATTTCCGTTGAACACTGTGTATTTGCAACTCCTCTAAACATAAACTTTTAACTTAGAACGTTCTTTAAAAAATTAATCGAAATTTACCAAATTATGGCTGTGCTCTCGTGAATTTAATCTTGGAAGTTTTTTTTAAACATTTACTGCACCTAGCTTTCGCCCAACAATCAAGATTTATTGGGTTTTAAGAGATCGAAAAAGAACATTAAACCATTATAAGAAAATAACGATAGAATCTTTTCACTACACTAAACTTATTAAAAATCATCAATGCAATTTATTTACCAGTGGAATCCCTTTCATCGTCGCTCAGTTCTTGCCGCGGATGATGAAACAGATCTGGTAGGAATTGTCTTAATAACTGTTTTATTCTAGTTTTATCTTGTTTGTGAATAGTTGTTTGCCTTTTCACATGATAGATTAACAAATTTGCAGCATCATCCAAAACAGATCTGTCACAATATGTAAACATCATATGTGGTCCATTTTTACCTTCTTCACTCTCATTACGCTGCAGTAAACAAAATATTTATATTTAATAAACACATTACTAAGTTATAATAAATGAGAAATTAATATTGTTTTGTACACAAAAATATATATATTAAATAACTCTTACCTCATCATAAGCAAGTTCAATTTCGTTGATTAGTGATTTGGATCTTAAAGCCTTGAGATCGTTTTGCTTAAAATTAATACCTTGATGATCAAGAGACTTGAGGTAGAATTTTTCATTTTGTTCTCGCCATGTTTTGTTGAATCCCTTTATAAAAAAAAATAAAGTAAATAGATAAAAAATAAGAACAATAATTAATTGAAAGAATTCACAAAAAATCTATGCAACTACTTTAATATCTGACACAATAAATTACCTTTTGTGCTTGTCGCCATTCGATTTCTTTCCCTTTTAGTCTTTTAAGTACTATTGGGACAGCTACACTTGGATTCTTTTTAAGGCCATCAATTATATCCGTGGCTTTTTCACCATATATTCTACAAAAATATTAATTTGATGAAAATTCAGTAACTAACCCTCAAAACTAAACCCCAGGTTTATAGGTATGTAATAATTTTATAATCCTAAGAATAGAGTGACTTAAAATGATAAAGTTTGCTGTATACAAATAAAATGATAACCAAAGAGTCAACGTTTCGGATCCCAGATTTTTTTTAACGTAAACGTTTGGCAGAAACCAGTAAAAATATCCTAATTGTCAAAAAAAAAACTTTTGTTAAAAGTGCAGTCCCTTAGAAAATTCACCCCACAATTACTTATTTGGGGAAATTAATATGAAGACGCAAAAAAAATGTTTTCGTCAAAGTGTATCTTGGCATAACAAACTTCTGATGATGATGAACCTTTAATTGGTAATCCAGCTCAATTGTAGACATTTTTAGGCTGGAAACATAGTGGAGCGGCGAGTAAAGCGGTAATGATAGTTGCTTCAAATCAGAGAGAGCGACGAGCAAAGAGTCGCATGCACATAGTGACGAGTTAAGTCACGTTCTCCTTTCGACGAGACATGATGGAGGAATTATTTCTACAAGAAAATTCTTTATTGAAAATTTGGTATTTTCAGCAAGCAGGAGCTGCAGTGTTAATGATATGAACAGGACTAGACATGAACATGGTGAATTCCGTCAATTGTACCAATAACTTCGGGAGCATCCTGGCAAGTTTCATTCGTATTTTCGAATGCCTATTTCATCATTTAATTACATACTAACCAGTGTTGAAGGCATGTTAATCAAGAAAAGAACGAATTTCAATGATAACCACATTAATCTTGTTCCATTTCTTATCCAACACAAATCGGATGAGAAGTAGAGGATCCTTTTGGTCTCGCAGAGGTTTCTTTAAAGAAAACTACACCAATAAATGCAGCAATATCCATTTTAACCTTTGAAAATTGAGCGCGATAAGAGCGAAGAAATCAAACAAGTCACAACGTGTTGCTCTACTCTCTCTCTTGGTAGCGTTGCTTTATCTTCGCTTTGCCCCCCACTATGCGCGGTCCCATATGTTAGCTTGTGTTTGTTTTCGCCGCTCTACTGTTTCCAGCGTTAGTAGTTTCAACGCTCTCATATTTTTACAGCTAACCATGATTCTTTTGTCAGTTAAATAGTTATGACAAGTTTTCATATAAATTTTAATTCAGTTATAATGGATCAAAAATTTGGTGAAAAAATGCATTAGGATGCCACATTAATTTCTTTGTTGAACTAAACAAGTTATTTGACGACTAAATATTCAAAAGTATGCTAATTAAACCAGTTTATGGAAGTTTAATTAATGGTTGACTTTATTGTTAGAATTATAGGTACATACCTATAAATTTTTCTGAGAAAGCATTAATAAATTTTTAAAAACATAATATTGTAAGCCCCGTATCTGGCAGTAAACAAAACTAAAAGTTTACTGTCAAATTAAGGCACTTTTAATATAAGGAGCTGTGAATGTTATGACAGAGGCTTTTAAAGTCTTAACAGAAACGCAACTCCTTTAATGATTCCCTAACTTGTACTACTTCTAAAAGTGTAGGTAAAACAAACACACTTCATCTAGAAAGATCCTAACAGGTGTACGGAATAATGCTTGTGTAACTACTTTATGTAAGCAACAAAATTAGTGAAGGTTTAATGCACGAATCTAGCTTCACTTTCTTAAATTACCGAAAATCAAGTTTCTTTTTATAGAAAAAACTTGAAACTTTAAAAAAAAAGTATTTTTGAGGAAATTTTCTTAAATTTGAAAAAATTACATGGACATTTAGAATTTAAGATCATTAAATTTTATACGAAAATTTATTGACTTCCCTAAAATTTAGTGTTTCTTTGAAATTATGATTATTCCTTTACACAAAAAAAGGTTCTAAACAATATTTTTTCTTAAAGAGAATTTTACCTACAACTGATGTAATTTCAGTCTACCTCATTTACTCCTTCTGACAACATTAAGAGTATTTTTTGACACTTATAATAATTAAAAATACCTTTTGATGGCTCTAATGTGTATTGTGGGAGATGAACCTCCGAGGGTGTCATCAAGCCTGAATTTTGTTAGTTCTTCAGGTGCCATTCTTGACATTTTCTTCTGTACGCCTTCCAGTATACGAATAGTTGCTGCATTAGATTCTATCACAAGATCCAACTAGAAAATAATAAAACCATATTGAAATTATTTTAAAACATTTTTACCTATCCTAAAATTTTCACTAACTATTCCAGGTTCCTGGATATTTTCAGATGAATACGTGTCTAAATCCAGAAACAACCTTTTTTTGTTTTATTATCATTGATGATTGATGAAATAGAATTACCTCAAATCTTTCATCTTCACAGCGGTAGATATATTCTTCATATTGTGTCTTCCTTGAAGTAACAAAGGTAGAATCTTCGCTCCATGTTGGAAACGAGACCCAAGTATCATTGAGAACTTGTTTACAAAGAAAATTTCTTCCAGAACACTTGGGTGGTGGAACATGTTTTGGTAGTGCACAATAGCTTGCACCAATCCTCTTACATGTTGAAAAATCTAGAAAAAAATATAAAATTGAAATTCAAAGTACATTTAAACAATATTAATTAGTAATTAAAATCACATAAAACATTTGATAGGAGCCAACGATTCTTAAGATTCATGAATTGAGTATTATTGTAACTGGCTTTTGGTAAATAGTAGTTATATGTGTTCCCAAAATGACTCGACATAGTGATATATAACTCTGAACTGTAATCGCATCAGAAAGAGCACCATCCACACTAAAAAGGTAACGTTTACTCATTTGGATGTAGAAGCTCGACATTCTATTCGCGTTTACAACAAAAAAATGTATAATTTTATATGCTTAACAACTCTAAGGAGTTCGATCAATGAAATTTATAACAAGAAAATGTTTTAGTGGCGATCCGAATAAAACTTAACTTATAATATTGAACAAAAATGCAAAAAATATACTTTAAATATTCCTTCCAATTCAATCAATCAAGTGAAAGATTTTAGATGGTTTCTGAATAAATGCAAGGATTGAATTCCCTCTCTTTCTTTTAAATTTGAAACTTTCGACAATTTTGCTTTCTATTATCACTAAATTAATCAATTAGTAATTACACCATTGACATAGTGAATAAGTGAACATTCATTGCACACTATCTAGCGGTGATTCTTCATATCTATCGTACTTCGCATGCCTCCACTTTTTGTCACCACCAACATCCAACACCCTTTACTAATATTAATTTCATCAGTGCTATAACAAGAAATATTCAAGGCTCGTTCTTTCAAGTACTTTCTCTATTTCTTTTCCAAAACAAAACAATGGAAAGAGCCTAAACTGTTTCAAATTGCTTTTCTGAAAGGCAGGTTTTTTTTCTATTTTGGAGCAAACAATATTCTCCTGTCTCTACTCAATCGTATTCACCGCTTGAGACTACTTTTTTCATAATATCTCATTCTAAATGTTTTAAGAAGGCGCTTATATTGTCCGAGAAAAGATAATTCAGCCAGGACTACGGAAACTTTCTGATACAAATCTGGTCGAAGAACTCGAATCATCTTCATATTATAAATGTTTGGATAACTATCATGTCAAGTTAAAAATGAGGCATAGGATCCGTACATAAATTCCAGTCGAAGGTTTCAAAAAGGATACCCTGTTGTTCGGTGCAGTAAATTTTAGGCTCCTAGTAAATTATAAATTATTTTTTTCTCTTAATTATTTTCGCATTCTCTCTCTAACAAATACACTAAAATGCTTCACAATATTACTGTCCTAATCTTCGCTAAAACCATTTCCTTACTCCAGAATTCAAATATATTATTTTCAGCGAATCTCATTCATTACAATCATTTTTAGGACTTATACAACAAGTAATGTTTTATTTAAGGGTAACTTTCAATTAATTATTGTGATAAAAACTTGTAAGAATTTCTATTATCCCAATTAAGAATATCTAGTTTAACCACTATTTTATTATCATTATTTTTATTTATTTATTTTTTTAATATTTTTTTTTTAGTTGAGTGTAACTGCGCCTTGAAACATTTTTTTCGAATTCTAAGTACCTTTCTCAGTTAGGTTATAAGTTAGACCAGTGATGGCGAACCTATGACCAGCGGGTCAGACACTGACCCGCGCAAGCTTTTTCACTGACCCACAATTGCTAGGCAACCATTTGTTTGTTTACGCGGGATGATATAGATTTTCTAATTGTGTGGATAATTTATATTCTATCTGTATTTTTTTTAATCACGCATTGACACAAAAGCAATTTAAATGCTATCTATAACCTTTAATTTGATCATTACAATTCTAAAACGCAAGTGACGACAAATGCTTTTGTAGTATTTGAAATAAAGCAAAAATGTATAATTTTACTCATATTTTGTTTGCTAAAAAAAATCGACAACCCAAAGCAAATAACCATATTTAGATTTTTCTTCAGATAAAACCCATACTTCCATAGCACTTGTTTCGTCCCGTTTTACCCGTTATGCTAACTGAATTTTAAAGATGTTTAGTTTTGAAAATATTCAGTTTAACATTTTTAACTTAACTCTTGTGCAAATGGGCCCAAGAGCTAGTACTAAAAAAAAAAAAAAAAAAAAAAAAATGAACCAAATTTGACCCACGTCTCAAAAAGGTTCGCCATCCCTGAGTTAGACAAATGCCAATTTTCTCTACATTAAAAAGCCCTCTTACGAGGGACATAGTATAATGTTTAGCCTTCATTTGTGGCAGAAGCACTGGATCGCTATTTACAAATAAATTAAAACTAATTTGAGAATAATTATACATACACATTCTCTTGAATTATTTTTGTCGCAGACACTGCACTAAATATTAATTTTTTTTTTTTTTTACAATATTTTGTAAAGTTTAATAAATTTACCTATATCCGCTGTAGCAGCAGTAGTGACCAAATCTGGCCGAGTATCATGAGGGATGGGCCTGAGTGGTAGTTGTTCGTGAGAAGACTGTGGTGTAGCTGTAGCATGTGTTGGCGCGCAGCTCGCTTGAGAATGATGAGACGGAGGTGGTGGACTGGCACTGTTACCACCTCCGCCTCCGCTTGTCAATCCAGTATCACCTCTCCCCAACATATCCTTGAACCAAGCCAGCACGTCAGGACACCGTGATAGCAATGGTGTGATCAGGCAGAGCAGTTCACACCTAGAGATGATCTCAAGGTTGAACAGATGGCAGCATCGCAGAAGATTCTCGTATGCTTGAGGATTCCTCAACTGCCGCTTTATCTGAAGAGCAGCCATAACACAAGGACGTATTCGTAATAAAAACTAACAAAAAAACGTGAGAAGAAAAAGGTGCGGAAACTACTAAAGCGATCCAAATGGGGCACTAAGACATTCAAAATCTCAATTCTCTTTCAATAAAGAAGTAGCACTTAGCAAATAATAAGAAACCAAACTACACCAACAAAACTCCTAGAAGCTAAATAAAAAAAGAAGCTTTTACTAAAAGTGAAAAATCCTAAGTGTAGATAGTGCAAAATTAATAAAGCTAAAATATAAATAATAGTGTGGCTACAAAAAAAAAAAAAGAGTTAATTTTTATAAATTAGTAAATCCAAACAAAAAAGCAGGTAAGGTCTTCATTAACATTCACAGCAAACCAAAACCACTGTTATATGGATCCCAGTAACAAAATCACTGATGTACACAAAAAAATATGGCAAATAATAATAGATTAATTATGCAAAATCCACAAAGTTTACAATAAACTAAAAATAGATGATACGAAATTAATATATGTATATAAAGATAATTCTATAAGAAGGATGACTATTTCCATTGATTGATGAATGGAAGGGAACTAAATATAAGCTCATAATATTTTGATTTACAGCGATTTTAAGTATTTACTTTTGAAAAAATTTACTGTGTACTGCTCTTTATTCAATCAAAAAACAAAATATTCTTAAGTAACAGTAACATGTTCTTATTATAGATGTTTTAAGATTAAATGACTGAACTTCATAAATAAGTCTGGAAAAAACAGAACAAGAACTCTGGACAATACATCAAAATATTTTCTGAGAGATTCTAGCACATTTTTAGCCGACTTTCTTCTGTATTTACCGAAATATATAATACTTAACATTTACCAACATTTCTACAATATTAACGAAGCGATAATAAAATGAAAATAAAGGTGATAAATGTCCCAACTTTACAACTCTCCCAAAGTTTCTTATTTGTAATTTTCTGCAATGTTCAAAATAAAACTCATGTGGTTTAGGATGAGTTCTACAACTTTAAGAGAAAATCGTAAAATTTGTAACGAAAAATTAATACTAAGGAATAGAATAAAAATTCATCACTTTGAACGAAAGAAAATTTTTTTCTAACATGGTTAATAATGGAACATCAATATCACATAAATTTCAATGTCCTAGTATAATGAGTATGGTACATTGAAATATAAAATTTAACATTAAAAATCGGATGGTCAGCACAAAATAATAAATAAGTTATCTTTTTCTTTTTTCAAGTTTACTTCTTAAAAAATAGTGATCTTATTTAGTGTCCAAAACAATAAACTCGCCAAAAATATCTTCTAAAATTTAAACCGTTAATCGCTAAAAAAAGATGGCATTTAAATTGCAACACGTAGGAAGGTTATCATATCCTTCCAAAGAAAAGATTGTGGACTCTGCGGACTACACCCGCCGATTATATTAATATTTGCAGATTCCTCTTAAACTTCCCGTATCATTTACTAGGAGGTTGACAAGTGATGTTAAATAAAGTAATACACTATAATTACTTTAGTAACCTTAAAATTGCTTATTCGAAGTTTGAATTCGAATAACAAAACTATAAGCGCAAAATATGTATCAAATTTTATCAAATCAATCTATCTCATCATCACCATCACCCTTCAATTGAATTATAGAGTATAGAATTATTATAAAGTAGTACAAAATAAACGATTTATATATGTAAGATAAGCCAAACCATCATAAGAACGGGAATTAACAATGTTTAAATATTTAATTTCTTATTTTTTTTTATCTGGATAAAACTTAGATTATATTTAAATTAACTTCCATTAATATTTAAATCAATTATTATAACTAACTGCTGATCAAATCATTGACTAGGGATTGTTTGATATGTTGGCACTGCGTTCAAAGAGGTTATCTGCAGAAAAAATATCTTCTGTTACTTAAGGTTCCAATTAATGATATAATCGTAATTTAAAATGAATATCTGTTGTCATTTTTTAACTTCTTCTACTTCACATATTTTCTTTTAAAACATTTCAATGAACTTTTAAGTTATGGTGCTTTGACGGGTACATCTGAAAAGAATGAGGTATATCCTTGCTTCTTTCTAATCAATCGAGAGTTTTTGTTATAAGTTCCTTACAAACCAATGTCCAGAGAATAATACTAAAATAGCCAGACGCGCGCAGGTGGACTTCTGGTGTGTCGCAATATCAATTATAGAAGTTTTGCACAGATAAAGAAAACGTGGTACAATGAGGAAAAAAAAATAAAATAAAAATAATCCTAGCCAAAAAATTAAAACAAGAAATTGGTTATACATGCAAAAAAAATAATTATAAGTTAATAAGAATTAAAATATTTTTAACTGAATAAAATAAAGCGAGTGTGAAAAAGGAAAAAAAATCACCAACCAATAATTATGCAACAAGATATTCAAAAAATTAGCTAATTATACAAAAGCGAATGAGCCATTTTTTGTGAAAGTATTTTTCTCAGTAATTCAAGAATTCTCACTTAATCCAATCTCAAAATGTTTTATTAAAGATAATGTTCAGTTCAAAAATCACTTCAATGCAATTCAGAACTTTAAAAATATCTGAATAATAACATCAGAGTAAGTAATAAAAATCAGTACTGAAACTATTATTTTTCCAAACTAATTGGCAGCTTAATAGAAACAAGAATAATGACCTAATAAAGAAATATGAGTCATTCTCTTTAGCCATCTTAAGCAAATTTAAGAGATAGGTAACAACAAGAAATAGAATGTTAGAAAATTTAAATTTGGAATTAATTTCTGTTTTAATAATCCAGTAAAAAAAAGTCAATAGAATCGATAAAACATACTCGTACTTGCAACAATGAAAACAAAAAGCTAAAAATTCACTTTTTCGAAAAGAGAGCTCAATAAATTTTAACTTTATTTACATTTAAAATGAAATGCACTAAGTTGGTAAAATAATTAATTAAAAAATACAATTATTATCATAATATTATAAATAATATTAAAGTATTCAGTTACAACAAGGGTTAGTCTTGTTTTATGGCTGCTCAATTAAATTTATTCCAGCGATACTACCATTTATTTTTTTATTTTTAAACTTTTATATAAATTACAGTAAATAATTGCTAATAATTCACTAAATATAAGAGCTGAAATGAAGAGAAAAAAATCGAGATTACCGACAGGATTGTAAATTGTTATTTTAAGAATCTATTGTATGCATGCAAGCAGAGCTTCACTCTTTAAATTTTAAGATTAGTAAATAAATGCAATTCAAAAGAAACGTTTCAAAGCAGTACTTCATCCTTGTGCTTTTCTAATACACCTCTTGAAGTTACATTAACATAAATTATCACAGTTCTGAACAGGCACAAACTAAACTAAAATAGCCATTTGTTTTTTAGAGGATTTCTTATTTTTTTTAAAAAAAGTAGTTTTCAGCGCTATATCAACAATAATTTACAATATGATTGATCTACCCACCGCCTAATCAGGCGTCAACTTGCATAAAGAAATAAAGTAATTCAGGACCGTGTGTTTAAATTCAGAGTTGAAAAAAGAATTCTTAAAAAATTTGGAATCTAACAATTTTTGTTATTTCTAATGTAAGAAACGAAATAGGGTCGGCTGGTTGAGAAGCAATATGTTCTCAAGATCAACGAATGGACATTCGTTGGATGGTGCAGATAAATGGGGCAAGTAGACCAAAAATTAAAAATATGAGTTCCATAGTAAAGTATTATAGGAAACTCGAACGTATTCCCTTAAAATAGCAGCGGCCACTGATGGTTGGTTAGAAAGATAGGTATCAATCTGAATTTTTATTTAAAAAATGTGTCAAAGAATTGAATTCTAAAGCCATGTGTGGAAATCCACTTGTTGCAAAAAGTGAATTAGGTGTCACAGTTTTTATCACTGTTGGCTAATTGAAATAAAGAAAAGATACGAATTTCGGATCTTATATCTTCCAAAAATTTGTTTTTTACAAAATTCGCAAACAATATACATGGGAAGAGAAAGAGAAACATACCGGAATGTCAGGGCGTGATGGTTAGTAATAGAAAGTAAAAAAGCAGTAAGACGTGAAATAGTAATGGCTCAAGAACAGACATTAACTTTCAGCAGTTGGCATAAAATGGATGACTTTTTTTTTTTTAATTTCCAGTTTCGGATATTACACTTCCTGGAAGGAATCCACAAATTGTCTTGTTCTTAAATTTTGGAATAGATTCTAAAACAGGCTAAAAGAAGCCCAAATAATGAGCAGGAATGGATTTTTGAAATGTAATATCTTGGGGGGGGGAACGTTTCAATGGCTGATTAAGTTGAAAAAAAGCTTTTGCAACTCGATTATTCCCCACTCAAATATATTTTCACGTCCTCCAACGAGGTTATTATTTATCAATAAATATTGAATAAATGAATAAATAGCTGAAGCAATTTGCTAAGGTGGTACACTTCGCTAATATTTTATTAAAAATAGCCTAAAGAACTCAATAATAAGTACTCCATGCATCATGGTAATGATAAAGGTCAACTCTAACAACAAGATAAGCTGTTGTACATTTCTGTATCAACGAATGTGCAACAGTCCCAGTTTCAACCATTTGATACACAGCTTTAGCAGTTCCAAGGAAAATGCTATGGAAATGTACGAAAAGTTATTCTAATGGACATTAATAAAAGTATGTAACTAATAAGAAACATTATCAGTTATGAGAAAATAAATTAATTTCATTTTCGAGAGAATAATTTAAAAAAATTAAATTAAAAGGGGGAACTTAATTTAAGAACGACTAAACTTTTACTTCTTTATTCTTTTACAGTAAATAAACGCTAATTTTCTTCAGATTTTTGTTGTACAGAAAATTTTTATTCGCCTTTACATTATTTAGATCACGGACCCGTTCTTATTTTTTTCTTTTTAATTAGCAGTTTAATAACCTAATTGTGAAATTTATACCTTATTTTTCCTACATCTAAAAAAAAAATCTAGATTTATTCAATTCTTATTTACATGTTTTATAAACTCATGTACCTTATTAGAAGTCTTTTAATCGTTTTGATGTATGAAAAGGTCGTTTTGATTGATGGAATTGAGCCGAAATCTTGGACTGACCAAGTAACCAATTCATGTTTGGTTTTCCAATTTAAACTTATTTAAATACTCAGAAGTTACATGCTAAAAACGGTAGTTCAGATTTCTTTAAAATAATATCCGAAAAGAAAAATAAATAATCTGATGTCAAACAATTTAACTGTTTCCTTTTACGGTTATTAACGAAGTTTACGCTCTCAAATTATCTCAAAGCTATCAACTTTTACCAAAAATGTTGTCTAAACCTAGATAGATATAGTAGTATCGTAGATGGTAAAACAGTACTAAGACAAGCGTGATATTATAACTCCTTCAGAACCCATTTATAAAATGTAGGTTTATGTACGCTTACATTATTTCATGCGTATAGCAATTTCTTAACCATTTCCGTCAAAATAAACAAAAACTATGACGTAAATTCGCATTTTTGCTTTTCCGATTTTCATCTAATTCAAAACTTTGGCAATGAAATTGATTTTTAATAGTATTATACACGAGATGGATATTCTATGAAATAAAACATTATAGCGCCGTTGTAACAGCTCCTGAAGACTCCAAAACAAAATTGAATAACACAAATTTTCCCCAAAAAATCATTCTAGATAAACATGCGTATTCGAAGTTACTGAAGAAAATAGTTTCAAGATATTTCTGAGGAAATGAAAAAAAAAAAACTGTGCAGTACGAGTTAGTAAAGGTACAGTTGTTATTTACTAATTTTGATCGAGATCGTATTGTCTCAAACGAAACAAATAATTTCACTTTATGATTTACGCCCTTGTACATAAAAGCTGAGATAAGGGGAGCCCCCTTTTCGGACACTGGAGACATAACTTGTACATCAAATGAAAATTCAGGATGAATAATCTGTACATTGCAATACTTTCGCCTTATGTGAGAAGGCAGAAAAGAAGTAAAAAGGCTCTTAAAACGAATTAAAATGCAGTGATCATAGACTCCAAACTAAGATACAAAATGTACATTGTTTTTCTTGTCGTGCACCACACCAAAAAAAGCAGTAATTAGCGTACAGAAGAAACATGCAAGATAATTTTTTTTAAAAAAAAAATGTACTTACAGAGTCGAAATACGTAGGTTGTGTAATATTGGAGGTCTGTAATTTTTGTCTCTTGATTGGTGTGGGTAGTGATGATGAGGAGTGATGATGGTGATGATGATGATGGTGGTGGTGATGGCCCGATGAGGGAGCAGCTCCTGCGGACACAGGACTGTGAGAGCTGCTAACAGTAGCTGCGGCCGCTGCAGCTGCTGAATATAATTCACTTGCTGACCTCTTCGCGCCAATACTACCGCCAGCACTACCACCAGAACCACCACTGCACTTACCACCACCACCACTTGACCCTCCAGGCGGAGAACCTTTAGTAAGTCCATCATTCCCTCTTAATTCATTACTATTAGTACCAATCACACGACTTGATTCATTTCCACGTCCACTTGGGTACTTCATACTCATAGTGCTTCCTTTTCTGTCGTTCATCTTAGAACTCTGTAATAAGCACAACCGTTAATAAAATTGAACAAGGAAAGTATTTCTGCTTTATCTTAAATTTTTGTATTTTTAATAAATTTTGGATATAAACAAACTTTAGAACTAAACACACAACACACTTACCAGATTTGCCAGAGAAAGAGAGTTATGGCTCGTAGCATCAGGCAAAAATTGACCAAATTCCATAAGTAAATCATCGTGATTTTCGAATAGTTGAGCCACTTGTGAATACACTTCAGCTTCTGTCAAATGTTTGCCACCTCCTCCACTCCCTCCACCTTCCTAAACACAATCAAACAAAACCCCCCTCATTAGCCTAGCTTTGCTCTATTCTTAAAGAAATCAGACTTTTTGATAAACAAATGAAAACTCACCTTTACATTTCTTTGTTCTTTTTGATAAGTGTGCAAAATTTCAAGGAATTTCTTATATTTGTCTGGCTGTCCTTGAAACCGATTCTATGGAAAATATAAAAATCGTAACAAATTAAAAATGAATTAATTTAACTATAGTAATAAAAATATTGTTTATCTACTGAGTTAGAGAACTTAAAACCACTGTAACACGAAGAAATGAATATTTAAATAAATTTCTAAGAACTTGCTTTACATATGAAACCTTATCGGAATTACTAGACAGGCCTTTGAAATTGTTTAAATTTACGGATCCAGAAGGCGGATACATCTAACTTTGCTGTACACAGTTCTTAATATACAATACATATAATGTTGTAATACAATGAAAATAGGTATTATTATTATTATTATTTCAATTCTCAAGTTCATAAGAAAAACCTAATTCAAATTCTTTTTAGAACATTTTCATTGTCCTCACTGAATCATATAGTGGCCGAAACAAGCAGTAAACGCAATTTTACGTGAATAAAATCACTGACTTTTTTATTTACAATTTATTATATTTGTAAAAGAACTTTTAAAATTTTCAATTCGTTTTAGCAATTTTTGAAGAGATGAGAATAGTTCCGACTTTTGGGGTGAGTTGAGTAAATAATTTTACAGAGCACTCTCCCTATTTCCGCTTAGAAGCCATAATTAAATAAATTTTAAATCTCGAATTTCACAAAACTACATTTTATAATTTTTTTTTAGAAAACAATGTTTAAGTAAGTGTTTAAAATTATCGTTTGAGTTTAATGATAATAATAGTAGGATAATTTTCCAAGAGAACTGAAAAACTCTAAACTCTCTGATAATTACTCCAAATCAAAGAATACATGATGGTTAAACCGCACAAAAAATAATTTTGTAAAAATTAATAATTGAATGTTTTTTTCGAACAGAGTTTTAACCAAATCTAAGCATGAGTACACGAGTAATTTAGGCAAGTTTTCAATAACAGCTTTATCGATTTTACTAAAGGGAATGTTACTAAATGGAATAGAAAGTAATATCTACCTTAATCTTATTAACATAGTTAATAGCATGGTTGAATTCCACCGGTTGGCTAGCTGGACCAGAACCTGGTGGAGGACCACTATTATTAGAAGTTATTCCTGGTGGTCCTCCAGTAGATGGTGCTGGTACTTGATGATTTCCTTGTGTTGGAGGATGTACAGCACTAGAATTAGCAACGGATGGACCCTGGGAAATAGGAACAGCTGTACCACTACCGGGGACGGTGCCTACAAGACCACCAGATCCAGTTCCTCCACTAGAACTTCCTCGATCATTTCCTTTAACATGTATCGATCCAGCAGAAACTAAGGCACTTCCGCTGCACAAAGTATATATATTTCTTTTAAATAATACAAAAATGTTATTAAGTAAAACTTTACAAGAATCGGTTTTTGCGAAAAAAGTATTAAATCTTACCTAAATACGGATGAAGGAGCTTTATTCTGCTGATTTGTAACAACCACACTCTGTGGTTGGGTGGGAGTTAAAGGTGGAATTTCTGTCATTGTGTGATGTCCAAGAGGATTGGAAACGGATACTTGCAATGAATATCCCTTTTTGGAAATAAAAAGACAAATTATAAAACCCATTTTATAAAAAAAAATGCAATATGTATATTTACACAAAATATTAAAAAACTTACAGTATCATTTGCTTGAACCTCAATTTTATAACCTGGTGGAAGGAATGTATTGAAGCCTGATATTAATTCAGGATAACCTTTAAAGAGGTGTGAAACTCGAGCTATAACTCCTGGAGTGTCAATACTGAAATTAATTATAACAAAAATATATATTATTCAATTTTTAATGGATATAAAAATAATTGACGCTATAAAAAAAAAATATTATTATTAAGTTTGTTGAAAAAAACGTAGCAAATGCTTCAAAGTATATGATTAAGAATTACGGAGCACATACTTCTCTCCTTAACTTCAAAAGAAGTGTCGGATTTAATCACTGATAAAAGATTTAATGAGCCACTAAAAATGATCATTATCCGCAAATCTTAGTATTTGTAGACTTGAATTTGTTACTTAAATCACTGAGCAAAGAATGTTTATAAAAACGAACATTTCCAAGTGATTTTAGAAGGTTGTTTTGATTAATTAATTAACCTATAAGAGAAGCTTAAGAAACACGGAGAAGGTGGATTTAATTCCAGCTGTAGAGGTGGCCATTTTTGATTGACAAATACAAAAAGCTCTAAAGGATACAAAAGTTTAATCTTACAAATATCACAAATCTCACAAATAATACTTAATAACAATCGTGTTGCTACAGCTTTAAATAATCAATTTTAGTCAAGACTTTATAAATATCCACTTCTTATACTAAAATAATCATCTAATTTTTCAGGATGGTCTTAACGACCTCCTAACAATTAGATGTTGTATACGGGACGGAAAGCATTACCTTGCCATTAACAAATAAATAATAGCTACAAGTGGGATTCGAACTGGGGATTTCACACTTACAAATAAATCCACCCTTCAGAACTACCAACAACACCTGCCCCACTTCTTGTTTTATATTTATTTTTTAAAGCCTAGTCTATTGCTTTTCCTTATCGATCATAAGTGCGATTTATCCAGTACAACTTTTTTAATGTCAGAAATTGTTAACAAACCTAATTTGCTGCATCTGATGTTCTTGTATTAAACTCTTATTTGCTAAAACTCATTTTCAAATATTTTATATGTTTTACGTCTTATGAACATAGATATTGAACTCAAATTAAAGGAACCAAAGGTTGATGGAGGCAGATCTGCATTTTGACTACAAAATAATGTCAAAATCGCTTCACACACTAAGCATTTACTAAGATATAATAACAACAAAGTATAATCAAAGTATCCGTCTATATAAAAGAAATGCCATTACTACAAAAAAAAAAAAAAAAAAAAATTAGCAAATGCTACATTTTTATAAAACACATTTATTTATTAAGGATATATATAGAAATATTTTGTAATTATTATAGCTCTTAAGATTATACGTAATATTAGATTTTTTTTCTTAAGACGGAAATGACAGTTTAGGAAAAAATAAAGAATCTTTAAAAAGTGAGAAAAGGCAAAATTTGCTTACCATTGGGATTTAAATTCTTTCATAATCTCAAGAAAGTCATTATAAACTTTAGGCTGGCTATTAAATTTATATTTGACTTGATCCAAATAAGATAAGGCATCCTCTACTTTAAGCCTTTGAAATTGAGGCGCACCACCAGCCCCCGGCGTGGACCCTCCTCCAGGTCCAGTGCCCCCTCCAGAAGGAACCCCAGGACCGACAGCTGGAGAGGTTGCTCCTCCACCTTGCACCTTCATTTTGTAGAATAATTTAAATCAAAAAACTTTGTAGAAATTGAATAATTAGAAAAAAAAGAAAGATAAAATAAGACTTACTTTATTATGTCTTATGTGCGATTGCACCAAGATGCCTGTGTGGCCACCACTTTGGCTCTGCAAAGAAATTGAAATCATTGAACATACAATTAATATTTCATAATTTTTGTTTGACATATCTAGTGGGCACTGACAGAAATTGATCAGAAAAGGTAACAGGCTAGGTAGGAGATACATTTTTAATAATTAAGTTAAACTGAATCTTATAGGTTACGAATAGAATATCAAATTTAATACATTAGCCAGAAAATCAAGATGAAAAATCTGTACTTCTTTTCATCATTTTTTGAGTTTCTTAAATTAGATTTTTAAAAAATGCGTGGCAAATAAATTACGAATCTTTCATATTTCAACGAAAAGCACATGATATTCACAAACAGGACAATTTTTACCAGAAAAATATGGTAAAACGTTTTATCTCCCATGTATAGAAATCAAAAGTGAAATAAATAATGGAAAAATTAAGATTAATTTTATTTCTTCAGGTAATTTTTGTTTATTTCGTGAATAATCAGTTACCTTAATGTTAGTAGCTATTGATGGCATTGTATAATTTGACTGCAGTGAATATTGAGCTAAACCACCAACTTCGGGATTTCCCCCTCCTTTTACACCTTGGGTAGTATAAGTAGTTTGCACAAGACTTGAGACTATAAATTATATTATTAATTAATATTCATTATATTGGATACATTAAATAAAAAAATAATCTACTACAGAATATTTATGGACGTAATAAATACCAGTGTGCGGTGAACGCTGACTATGCAATGATTGTGGGGTGAGCACCCCTTCAACTTTGGCCGTTTCTTCGACCCGACGCTTCATCGCAAGTCACATTGGCCCTGCTGGAAACAAGTTAAAAAAAAAAAAGGATTAAAATTATGAATAAATAAATAAAGTAAAATGGTTTTTAATAACAACAAAAAATTGACCCAGTTTGCACATTCAGAGCCAAGATACACAATATTTGAATGATATGTTCAAAGAAACTTGAGTAAATCGGTAAACGCGATAGCTAAGAGGATAGAGGAGTTGCATCATTTTAGCTGATCCGTATGTTAATAATCTATTCGATTGCCGGTCTTGGACTTACGATTTTATTGAATAGCATTAAAAGAAATTTAGATTGAAGTATATTAAGCTATTGTGCTTAAGCCACGACCTTTAATCTACTGTTGGGCGAGAAGCTGCCTGAAATAATAAAAAATTAACAATTATAATCAGTATTCCGACCATACATTTCTAAAACCAAATTTAATGCTTCAATTAAATTTGAACATCCAGTGTTTTTGAAGAAAAGTGAACAAAAATTAAATTGATGTATTTAAATATATATAATATTGATATAGAAAATGAACAAAATATAAATAAAATTATACTAGGGACTATTAATCTTTTTTGCGCATGCTCTTTTTCTCTTAAAATTTTAACGGAATACATAGGCCTCCAGTATGTACAAAAAGACCAATTTCCTCTGTACTAAAATCGTTTACAAAAGCCTTTAATAAATTTGGAAAGAAAATGAATTTAAAAAAACACTAAAAGCTGTAAAGACACTGCATAGATAAAAACAATAATTATGGAAAGGAAAAAAGACAACTTTCAAAAAAAAAGGTTTCAATATTTTACTAACATTTTTAGTCACACGTAAACACTAAGTAAACCACACTCAGTAAGCAGGTGTAGTATATGTGACTGAAGCATTATAAGTAGAAGTAAATACTGTACGCCATGCTCAAAAAGATGAATCAACTTCTGGTGATGGATGAAATTCCGGGACGGCCAGAAATTTGAAAAACATGCGCGGTACAACGAATAAAAACAATAATATTATCCAGCGAACCAAACCAAATTTTCAGATGTTTTCAACGCTTAATATTTATATATTTAATCGTAATAGATCATTCTTGTGTAAAATTTTCTTTGAAACGATTATAATACAAAATGATAGTTCTATATATTAATCACTCAGACTTTTTTTTAAGATTTGAAATTTTAATAAATAAAAAGTCAATTAAAGGCAGATTTGAGGATTAAAGAAATTTGTAGTTTGAAGTAAACTATGAAAATATTTAAAATGAGTTTCACAGCAGAAAAAATTTTAAGAGATTAGTTGTCAGTACCATCTATTGCTGAAAAATAATTTTTCTTTTATTTGAAAAAATGTCATAGTCTAATTCCTCACCTTCAGGTCAATGTTGTGTGTTAAATTTAACAAAATTAATATATAAACGTACTTAAGAACAAGTACTAGTCACATAAGGTATATTTTAATTTAAGCCCTGAACAAGCAGAAAATTCCCTGTGAAACTTTGATTAAGGTACAAATTAATAAAGTAGTTGTTAATTTTAACTGCAATATTTACTATTTACTACTAGTAACTATTTACACGGATCCCATCTTATATATAAATCTTATAATAAAAAAAGTTGTTAATTTGAAACTAATCAACAATAAATTCATGCATAACATTTAACTTTTCTTTTTTTAAATTACAGCAACAATTTATCGGAGATAATGCAAGTTAATTACAAGTTAAGCTCTTCTTTTTTTTCTTAATTTACAGCAGTTTTTATTCATAAATTTTTCTGTAGTAAGGTTTAAGAGAACTCAATAACTACATTTTTTAATTTTAAGGAGAGCAAACAAACGTCAACTTAACGAACACTGAATTAAGTTTAATTCATTTAGGGCACGGTGAAAAATTGTATGCTTGCTTATCACAGAATTATTGTTACTTTTTCATATAATCTATTCATTGATATCATCTGTAAAATGAAATTAGTAAATAAAAAAATTTATGAAATTCAGAAATTATGTCATTGAATTTTATCAAAAGTAAATCTTAATTTTAACAGCGTAATTTTTTTTTTAAAATTTATTATACTATGTTCCCCATATTAATTTTTATTAATGATAAAACGTACAATTACAAAGAAGATTTAATTACATTTTTCTCCTTATAGGGCACGTAATTATATTAAATATTAAGATTTTTTGACTGTTCAGAATAATTTTAAAACATTCATTATTTTAGTTTTTTTTAAACTAAGTATTGTTGTTTTGTAATAATGCAGTAAATGTATTTTTTTAAACTATAGTGTATTTTAAAAAAAGGAGAAATATATGAATTTCCTACAATTCAGAGATCATTCAGAATATTTTATTCAGCAATTACTGGCTTCAAATAACCAATACACATACAACTGCCTCAATGGAGAACATCTGCCTTGGCCAAAATTTACTTTTTTAAATAAATTTTAATAATGTACATTAATAATTTTTTTCATTTACAACTTCAAAATAGAAGGATAAAAATAAAACAAAAAACTCAGTAACTAATGAAAATTACACTTCCAGAGAAATTAATTAAAATAAGCTAACAGAAAATTGCAACAGCAATGACCGGGTAACGACAGGGAATGAGATTGAGGCGAAGTGGGTCCTGTGGGTGTGTGAAGGCAACAGTTGTTGCTTTTGCGCAGGTTACCAATATCTTCTGAAGCGGCATAAAGCATCAAAGAAACTGGAATAGGATACTTTTCATCCAACTTTCACTAATTTAAACTGAACAATCATAAGTCATGACATTATCTTCTTTAAAAATAACAAATATAAAAATAATATTAATTCTGAACCTACCTCACTAAGTATCCTTGCTTTATTGACCTTCATTTCATGTTGGATATAGGCTTAATAATTTTCGAAATAAATTTTCGTACTTTTTACTTAATATTAAACAACAAAATAATAAAAGATAACGACTAACTATATTTATGCACAACACTAACATAACGCTACAGAGTGGCATGCTAGACTGTCTTCCTTCTACACCCACTAAACAAAAAACTGAAGAAGGGAGTAAATCATTTTTATTCAAAAGATATACTTAAGTCCAATTTCAAAAAATTTTGAGAAAAAAATTGATCATATTTCACAGGCTACCTCTTAGGCACCAATGCCAAAGAGGGACAACTAATTATTATTGTTTTGGAATGAGACTCTTAAAATATGAGAGAAAGGGTAAACATGGCAACCCTGCATTACCCCCACTCAAAACCCGGCTACCCCGCCATTATAAAAGTGAATAAGGCAGGGCGAATCGATAAAGGAAATAAGTTCCAAATTATGCGCTTTTACTTCAAACTATAACAAAAAGATGAGAATTTCATTGACAAAAATACTTGAGAATACTAAATTCTAATATAAAAACATCAAGCGGCCTAGCACCACATAAAATTAACAAGAATACTAATTTATAAATGCGTATTAGTAGTTCGTTTTATTTTCGTAATGCCTCCTACTTGACAAGCTACAACGTTGCCGAACCATTCACAACTTGGCAACATAGCATCCTAACGTCTGGCTGGAGAGCCAAGAGATCCAAAACAGGTCCGATTTCTAAACGATATCTTAACAAAAATTTACACAAATTGTCTATTTAATCCCGTAATTCTTAAATTCATTAAACAGTCATTCGTATGACGAAGAATGACAATTCTGTCGGATAGTTAAAATATTTATGCAATAAGGTATAAGCAATTTAAACTGTTGAACAAAAATGACACTTTTATTGGAGGTAATAAGAATATGCTCACGAAGCTGTGATCTCTTAAATAAAATATTGGCAGTTTTTTTAAGTGGATACTAAAAACAATTACTCACCCGGATTATCAAAACAGTCATTTGTAACTTCTTTCAACTGCGTTCCTGTAACAATCTTGATGCACTAAACTTAACTCCCGAATGAAACTTAACTAAATAAATAAAATATATTTAACTAAGTAAAATTAAATAGGCCAGAAAGAAAACAAACGGAAGCTAATTGCCGTAATATCAAAGAGAAATAAAAACAAACATTAGAGTAAGTTAAATAATAAATTAACAGTTCGCGAATAATCGGATATGATAGTAACTGCAGGAAAAGAAGTGTAAAAGATGAAGATCTCACTGAGAGAGTTTCCATCGGTAAGTTGCATATCGAGAGCGACACTGAGTACACTGGTTTGAAGTTTAGAAGAGTCCAATCCAAGCACAACCCCCTCCAAAACTATTTCAACAATAAAATGGACTCATCCTACATTTGTCAGGTTGACAACATAAAGGGGAATATCTCACTCTATTATAACACTAAATATTTGAAGGTATATTATTTCGAAGTAAGCACAATGCATTTATTAGAATTAGTAGAAACAGAACAAAAAAGGATATGAGAACTAAAAATTGAAAGCATAATTTTCTTAAGTAAAAAAATATTTTCTAAAACAAAAAATTATAAAAGTTAATCATAACATCAGCAACCAAATTTGCTCTATGCTTCAAATTTTGTATTTGAAAAACCTAAAAAATTCAACGAGAAGAGACGAGTAGGTACATTAGTTCATGTTAAGTTGGTAGAGCAAGAGACATCGTAAAGTGTAAAAAGAGACCATGTTTACAACCACAATGGTATGCGGCTCTAAACTGTAACTAGTAAATGTAATGTCGTTTTACAATCTTTAGTGCCTTAAATATTAGCAAAATAATATTCTAATTACTAGATAATAGTTCTTTCCAACAAAATATAAAAACATGTGACAAGGAGAAAGTGAATTTATTGCTTGGGAGTTACAACCAATCAGAACAGAGATACGAAACCAGCTGTTCGATGAGCAAGGAACAGGTCAATAATATGAATTCTAAATTCTAACTACAAACGCTTCGGGTTGCTAATTACTAAATTTTTTCTGACTTGGACACTTTCTATACCCTTAATGTAAGATTGATCCAATTAAGTGAAAAATATCCTTTCCACTCTGTTTTAAATAAGTGTAAAGATTTTTTCGAGATTCTATATTTGAATACAAACAGATGTTCAGTATGGCCTATCAATTTGAAATAATTAATATTTTGTACAAATCTCCTAGCAACACTATAACCAAAAAATTTTTAACACATTTTAAAACATTAAAAATGAAAAAATGAAACTTTATTTGTTTAAAAACTACTTTTTAAATTCTAAAATCTTGAAAAAAAAAATTGTCACAAAAATTAATAACTCTGATTTGAATAATTACAAGATCCAATAAGTTACTAACAATTTTATAAATGCGGCCTACTTGAAACAATGAAAATTAATTAAAAAAACTAATCAGTTAATACTTTTAATGTAATTTTATTCTATACTTCAAATATATCAATTAAAAAAGTTATAAATAATTTTTGTTTCTAATAAGTGATGTTTTTAATGCAAATTAAGAAATACATAGCATGTTTAAATTAAAAGTGAATCCAGTTAAGGCTCATTTCTACTTTCCTTTTATTTTTAAATGGGAATTAACGAAAATAAAGAAAAATGCAGCGTCCTATATGCAGAATAATTAAAATAAATGTAAAAAAAACGTTTTTTATTAACGCTAGGATAAAGGTTATACAGGTGACTTAATTTAGAAATTCAAATCCAGTTTTATTTACAAGTTTTTTTGAACCACAAAGCTATATGTTCAATTTTTCCAATGCATGGGGATTGCCAAGCTCTAAGTACTTAAATGCCCAACAAGAGTATTCATGAAAAAGAATAGGATTCAATGTTGTTTAGAATGAATTATGAATTTACCCGGATAGCTGATATTAACGAAAATAAGTTTTAATCCTAACATTTGCAAATTACTTCTATTATTTGATGTTTTTTAATTTCAGAGATGTTTAACCACAATAGGGCTAAGAGCAAATATTGAAATTTGTATATTAAATTTTATTTTCACTTAAATAATGTAGTAAGTAACATACTCTTTAAACTCACAAAGATGATAAGTGAGTAGAAAAAAACTTAAAAATCGTAAGGTCCAGTCTGTAAATAGCATCAGAAAGAGGGGGCGGGGACGCTTAACTTCCAAACTTGACATTCAATTTTATAAAGGCTGTATCTTTTCCCTTTTTTTTAATTTTAATAAATGAAACAAAAACCTCTGACTAAAAAAGAAATTTTAAAAAAAAACCGAAGGGAAAAATAAGTTTTAGAAGGAAAAGAAAAAATAAAGACAATCTTTTTAAAAGAAACGTTATATCGACATTTTAATGCCTAACTTATCAGTTTCACTATATTCTGTGATTCCAAGTGAAGGATGAATTACAAAATATTAAAAATTGTTTACCTGAAATTTTCATGACGCCTTAAATAATTCTTTCGGTGATCGCAAATCACACTAAAGCAGAAAAACAAAATGTTTATATAAACAAATAAAACGCTTAATTTCCAAGCCCCTTTACACTAAACGATTAATTATATCAAAAGAATTGAAATTAACTTTTTGAGTCTTTTTCCAAATAAGACAACCATATTGGCCTGTGGAGGACGCGGGACAGCGTTCCTAAACACAACTGTAATCACGACGTCACGCTTTCTGACAAATCAGCTGATATAATACAGCTGTTTCTTTTTTTCTGTTTACTAGCGGCCTGTCTTTCAATTAGCCAATAATGGTTGAAAACGTGGTCCTACAGTTTGAGTGTAAAACAACCGAGTTTTTTACATTTTATTAATTACATTTAAAGGGTGAAGTTGTAATTGTAAATGAACAAAAATGAGGATCTGGGCTCTCATATTTGCTATTTTATATTTAGATTTCGTCAGGTCTGAAGAAATTAACACTTCTGAATTAAGATGTTTAGGTATTTATTTATATTTTTATGTATACACCTAAAAAAAAATATTTTATTTATTTATAATTTTTTCTTAAATCGATCATTTAGTGTGCCAAAAGCTCGTAGAGGAAATGGAAAAGGAAGTGGAAAAAGTGGATCCCTTGAAAAAGGTTGAAGTTGGTACATACCGTATAGACCATAAAGGAGATCAAAAGCAAAAGACTGTAAGCTAAGTTTTCATGTACTTATATCTGATATGCAATAAGTAATAATAGAAAGCAACATGTTACTATGGCTAACACTTTTGACTTTTTATTATTTATGATTACAACTGTAAATTTTCCCTCTATACTGGAAATTAATTTCTATTGATGAAGTGTTGGAAAACTTGACTTCTTGAATGATGTAGGGCCTGACCATCGAAGTGGTATTTGATAAAAGAGGTAATATCCTAATACTTTTCTATCTAGAATCAAAGGAGATGGAATCCTGAGACACACGGAATCTACTTAGTGTACTGTATTACCATTAAAAAATTTCAAATTTTCATGGAACTAAACGTGAAAGCGTAGAACGTATGTATATCCCATTTCGTGAATATCTCAACAGTTTTTACTGTGAAATAGCATTCAAAATTTAAAACCTATTTTACTCAAATTTGTAATTAGAAATTTATTAAATATTCTTTGTTATATAGTTACAGAAAACGAAAGGTTTTTTTACTCTCTGCCCAAATATTTGGGTCCAGTCTACACAGAAAAAAATTAATTTAATGCTGGATTAAAGCCAGAATTGTGGCCGGCATAAAGTGCACTTTCACACTTCCACAAATGATTAATTTCAAATTTCTATCAAGAAATATAAAATTGGTTTTTTACTGATCAATTTTGAGACCGGTAGTTACTTAATTTCGTTGATAAAACGTTCAAAGACTAAGAGCCTAGGAAAGGTAAAAAAAAGATATTCGGCGTAGTGAGGGATAGAGTGGGTCACTGGATAGCGAATAACAAAAACAATGAACTTGTGGAATCATTGAGGCAGACTTGCATGTAATATAAAGGCCAGTTCAGTTGGCTAGGACGCAAATTAGAAGAGAGAGAATTCCCAAAAAAATTGTTAATGGAAATTCTGGCGGGAGTAGACACATGGCAGAACTCCAGTAAAGATGATTGCTCGATATGTATACAAGAAAAATTTAATAAATTTATTTTAAAAAGTTCGGAACATTTTGAAATGTCTGAACAATTTTCTTTAATTTATTTATAAATATTAATGCATCTTGTCCATGGATTTTTTCATTGTTAACAGTTAATGCTGTGGACATAATCGGCTGAGAAATCATTTGTTGTTGGCTTAAAATTTTTGGTTTCAAGACTACATTGTTTAATGCTAGTGTAGCAAAATTTGAACTGTAAAGACAAGATGGTCCTCTTACACTACCGTAATCCCAATCATTAGCTATAGCAAAACATTCGGTATCGCTTGTATATTTTATTTCAGTGTTTCTACTGTATAAGCTTCTTTCAATTTCTTTTAAAGTATCTTTTAAATTTGAATACGTCATTTTATCTACGTTACGTAATGATGGAAAAGCTAATTTACCACCAGCTGCAATACCAATTGTTAAGTCAATGTTTTCCGTTTTATCGTCGAGACTTTTGATTAAATGGGGAAGTGATCTAAAAACTTGGATGACTGCCATTATAATAAGGCATTTTATTTCAAGTTTTATATATTGTTTTTCCCCTAGCCGAAGAGCGAAATTTATTGCACTAGTCATATCTATGTCTGCTGTTGCTACTAAAAATCTGTTTCTCATACCATCATCTATTACGTGTGAAGGTGTATCTATTGAGTCAGTAAAATGTTCTTTAATTAATTCTTCGATTGAATCACTAATTTTTTTTTTATAAAACTTGTCAGCACGATCGCCCAATGAAAGTGTTGTGCCGCCATAGTCAGAACCTTCTAATTCCCTAATGTCTTGAGGAATAAATTGATCATAGTGCTCTATTCGTTTTTTATGTAATATCTTTCTAATATTTTCTAAATGATGTTTTTTTGAATGTTGTCCTGTAGGTTCTATTTTATCATCTTCATCTAATATTGTTTCATCGTCTCTTAGTGGAATAAATTCTTTTGTTTTTATGCGTGTATCGTAAATAGCTTCCTCTTGGCTCGCTAAATCAGATAATTCATTAAACAGTTTTCTTTCATATAAGTATAAATCCCTAGCAGATTGCTTATCAACAAACTCACTAATTTTTATTAAACAAAGTAATGAATGTCCTGCAATATATCTACCTTCATCAACAAATCTATTTGCTATGAAACCTTGAGTTGGAGATGTAATTGTGTTTACTAGAATTCCATTTTTAATTATTTCACATATAGGTTCACCAACACGTACAAAATTGCCTGTATATTTTAGCCATGAAACCAAACCATGTTTTTCTATTATTATAATTCTATAAGTTAAATTATTATTAGTAACTATTTGTTTGTCATCGTTACCATCTTTTATATTGAAGTAGAATTTGTTTGATGAACATATTTTTTTTTTTGCGCCCATAGTTTTATTAACAGATAGTAGTTTAGGAAGAAAGCTGTGCATAGTCGCACAATATCGCACTTTACTACTTAATAAATTGTACGAGTAAGTCACCATTTCGTCGAAACAGAATTTTTTTGTATGAAAGTTGTTAAAGATTAGCAATGCTACAGATGGTAATTTTTATTTGTTATTTAGTTATTTGAGTGGAAAATAATATTAAATATTTTAAATATATACTAATACAAATTAAATAACTCATTTCTATAGTAATAGATTGATATGATTCTTGTTGGTGTTATACAAATAAGATCAAATTAGATCTTAAAAAATTCTGATAATGCACTGTGTTTTTTTATATACGTGAACATTATTATGAATGATTTTTGGGAAATATCGAGGTGCGGTCTTAAATAAAAACAACTTTTTTGCTTTATACCAACGTTTCGGTAATTCTTACTACCTTCTTCAGGGTCTGTACTAAAGGAATATTTCACTAATATAGATAAAATTGAAAACCAAAAAATAAAATGAAAAATATTTCTAAAACATAAAATTAAATACATAGATAAATATAATAAATATAATTTGGAAAGACTTACATTATAAAAAAAAAATCACAATATCTGAACAAGAGACTATACCAACACCAACACGACTGCAAAACTAAAAAACCTAATGATACCTTATCTTCTCTCACTAAACACCATCTAAACTTACAACACGAATTTGACTTTGACAACACTTCCATAGTTGCGACTAACACCAACAGAAACAAACGGAACATATTAGAAATGATACACATTAAAAAACAACAAAAATCCATCAACTTTAGGACAGACACGAACAATCTTTCAAATTTTTACAACAACATTCTTCAGACAGTAACTTAACAAGTTACTCACCACATTCCTTAGGTTTTTCCAGCCTTATTGTTTTCACTCCTCCCTTACTTCTATATAAACCCGCTTTTCCGTGAATCCTTGTTATTGAACAGTTATGATGATATACTCGTAGCTCTACATTAAACTTCACAAACTTTTTTTTTTATAATGTAAGTTTTTCCAAATTATATTTATTATATTTATCTATCTATTTAATTTTATGTTTTAGAATTTTTTTTTATTTTTTTTTTTAATTTTATCTATATTAGTGTAATATTCCTTTTGTACAGACCCTGAAACGTTGGTATAAAGCAAAAAAGTTGTTTTTATTTAAGACCGCACCTTGATATTCCCCAAAAATCATCTAACAACGGTAGAAAACAAACCAAAACCATCATTATTATGAATTTTTAAGTTTTTTCGAAAAATTTATTTCATGGGGTTTCTGGAGTGCTGGTAACGTTTTAATTCCCTCTTAAGTTCTATCTTTTTAAATCTAATATTTACCTGTAACCGTTTTCATGAAATTCCTAAGTCGGTACTTATTATTTTGCCCTACAATAACTATCTAAAGAATTAATATTAAATTTGCTTCTCTTCAGTTTTCGGTTTTTAGTTATGCTGAATACTCATAGTCAATTCAAAATATCCATTTCCCGGAATTAGGAAGGAGAGAAACATCAATTTCCTGCGAATTTTAATTATAGTTCATATTTTTTCAGGTTGAATATAGAAGATCAGAAGTATTTTTAACTGAATTAATGGAAAATATTTGTGATAAAATGAAAGATTTTGTGAGAGCTAGATTAAAAAGTAATGGGCAGTTAGTGGTTATACCACTATTCTCTCAAGCTGGGCAGATGAATTCCATGATTAGTGATGTAGATATTATACAGGATTCAGATTTAAATAAAAGTCTACAGTTTTACGTAAGTTTTATCTCAATCTCACTAAAATATACTTTATATAATAAGAGATCAAAGATTTTGTTCTTCATTCTTCTAAGACTAACTTCAGGTGCGAAAAAGATTACCGAATTTGAACGGAATTCTAAAGCCTTTTTTTTTTTTAAATTAAATTAAGTAGCAAATTTTATCTTTGATAAATATCCATTTTATATGGCGTATTAATTATCACTTGATAGCCACTTAGATCGTCCAACATAGGGCATTAATCACTCACACTTCCTGCAGTTCATTTTTATTATGTATCAGAAGAACATAGTGATTTAAGTGGGATACAAGCTATTTTAGTTTTTCTAACTTTCTCTAAAAAACATATTAGAGCTTCCCTGGGTTGGGATAGCATCGCATTGTTTTTATGGGTGTGGGATTAGTCAATAGTAAAAGTTAAAGAGACAGGTAACAGAAAGCTTAAATACCAAAATCCGTAATCAGAAACATCGCTTTACTATGAAGATTTTCCAGTTGTATGGCTTCTGTTTAAGACACTTTTCCCGAACCCTTGAATTTTATCTTCATACTATGGACTAAATGGATAAGGTTGTTGTACAGGTTCGCCTCTGTGGGTGTAACTGACTCAGTCGGCGATATCTCGTCCTTTAATTCCAGTTTTTCTATCTTTAAGATGACATGGATTTACAGCGTTCAATTCAATAATGGCATCTGAAGCTTAAGTTTAATTTCATCATTACGGCTTCTTTAACTTAGGCATTCTTATATCTTTTCATGCTTTCTCTTTTTCTTTTTATATCATTGCATCACTTTCTTTCCAAGATTTTTTTCAATTTTCTCTTTTTCTAATTCTACTTTTTCAGTACCTTCTTTAACATCTTTTTTTTCCATCTTCACCGACTTTTTACTTTTGCAGGCCTCATCCTATTCTGCATATTTTTTGTGTTTGTTTCCAAACCTTTATTTTCTTTTTAATTTTATCTTCAGCACTTTTACTTCGTTTAGGATTTTGCTTTTTAATTAATTTTACAGAATTAGTTTTCGTTTTACCATAATTTTTTCTGTAGACTGTTCAATCTGTTACTATCTGCATTCTCCGTTGATTCCTAAAGCCCTGAAGGTTTGTTTAAATTAGACGCCATCTGACTCTATTGATTTGCGATAATATTTGTCGCAAATATTCATATTACGATATTTCTTCTCATTATTTTGTTAACACTTTTATCTATTAATTCTTTCCTCTAAACATTATTTCCTCTATTTGTCATAACTTCCACAGAACTGATGTAGTTAGCGCTATATCAGCAGTTGAGTTTATTTGCTCACTTATAACTAAATAGCTGTTGTCTAACCTAATTCATTTTCCTAAATTTCCTTGTAAAATAACTCTTGAGAACCTTTTTAATCATCTCTTAAATTTTAGTGTGAAGGAATTCTTGAAGAAAATGAAGAAAGTTTTGTAAAACGTTTCTCAGAAGGTGGAGAAAATTTGGATATTAAATTATGTACAGAAGCAGCTCAACTTTGTAATCATACAGTTGAGCAAGATTATGAATTTGAAGCAAATGATGAATTGTGATATTATTTAAATTATAATTGTAACAAAATTTTGTGTTCTAGTTGTTTTTATATTTTTCTATTAAATATCATGTTTAAAACAGATTCGTTACTTTTTTTTACGAATATTTAAGTGATGGCGAAAAAACAATCCGTCAGTAAAACCTCCAGGAAAAACAGATTCAGTAATTTTTATTTAAGAATTTCTTTTACTTAAATGCGTATTGTTAAGATATTATTTATCTTCCATGATGTTACATTTTAAGTGAAAGGGGTGTAATGAGCCTACCAAACAATGCAATAATCTAGTCCTATCATACCGTACTGTGAGAATCAAAAGTAAACACATTACTAGTTATTTGTAAAGGTAAAAAACTTAATAAGAAAACGTGACTTTATAATTACCATATAATCCTAATATAGAAAAATGCCTTGAATTTTCACGTCACTTTTTTTTTTTTTTTTTTTTAATGAGAAACATCTCTCCTGGCGAAATTTGTAAATAAGTCCTGAAAGAGTAGTTAAGAGATACTTTGCAAAACTAAACAAAAAAGGAGTGATTTCAGTCCCCTACTCGTGGTGCCCTCTCGTTTTCGCCGAACGACTGTCAGCGGGTAGGTGAGACTTGTTAGCTGTGGTGAAAGCAGCTTACCTAACCTAGAAACCCTGAAATAAAACAATGGATATATTGAGTTAATAAGCCATAGTAGTAGGACACTCTAAAATCAAGGTCTCTGGACCTCCAGGTTGGTGGTTGGACGTAGGGCTAACAAACCTACTCCGTACAAAACATATTGTTACAATTCCTCAGTGGAGGAGGCCCAGGTCCTTGTAGGGCCGTAGCAATGTATAGATAGGTAGGTAAACAAAAAAACTCAGTCCTTACATTAGCAAAATGTATGAATAAGTATTCTAATGTTATTTTTCGAGTAGTATAATTGTAGATTTTTTTATATTTTTTTGTGGTTTGGTTTGTATTGCTAGATAACATCGCGTACTTTTATCCGTCTTAGCTCGTTTTCTGTATCCCTGATTGGACTTTCTTGCATCATCAAAGAAGGTTGATTATTCAGTTTGGTTTAGAGATTTGACTTCAACTATGTTTCCGAATCATAGAGTCTGCTAGGGTAATGTGATAAGAACCTGACTAGTAGTCATTAAACAAAATAATTATTCGTAGTCTAGTCGTAGATGAAGAACCTATTCGCTTTACAGATATCTACTTAGGACAAGCTACTTTTCAAATATAACCTGAGCACCATCCTGAGTTTAGGAACTCACTATGAAATCTTACTTAAATTGGTTTTTACATGGAATATTCACCAACCACCGAAATGAGCTTTGGCACAGGATCTCTTGGTACAAATTATATATTTAAAAAAAAAAAATTTATTGAAAAATATTTTATTACATAAATGAAATTTCTTTCAATTCTACGTTATTAATTGATTTAATAGGTAATTCATTTATTTGAACAAAAATTAAGTAAATAAAGCTTGTTTAAAAAAAAAAAATTGCGTAAAATAATTATAAATAATAATAATTTATACTCTGAGAGGCAGTAACAGAATAACAAGATTAAAAAACGCAGCTATATAAGTATACTTATATAGTAAGATATTTTTTTCTTTTTTTTTTGCTTGTTACATATAAAATATGAAATTAACAAAGGAATAAATAGCGTAACTGAAAATGAATATGTACAAAATGGACAGTATTTCCTTTAAAAGATGCAGTAACTAAAAATAAAATTAAAGTACAATACATACCATCAATAACATACTTCTAGGAACTATGTGTATTTACAATCTACTGGAAATTAACAAACTTTCATCCTCTTTTTAAATTACTTGAACACATTATCTACACAGAATGGAGGGCAATAAATTTAATTAAAAAAAATAATAATTGTTACTAAAACCTACTTTGTATTCAATTTAAAAAATACAAAAATAAAATGAAATGCTGACCTGGATAATGAAGACAAAATTTATTATTGTATTATTACTTTTTATTTCCTACGGGTGAATGAAATCACAGACATTCCAAGATTGTAGCTGCATCATCTCATTTTTTATTTATATTCAGTCTCACTAATTTCCTTTTATTTCGTATTTTTTAATTTTTTATTTATACCGCCGACCTCTGGACAATGCTCTCGTTACAGACAACACTGTCCATCACCGGACAGTTAGCTGTAAGAAGCTCCTTAGAAGAGAAAATCTAAGGGCCAGCAACTGGATTAAAACCCGTGATCTCCGCGTTATTTTATTATTTATTTATTAATTTTTATAACATTTCCTCACAGAAAGAGAGAGAGATTCATTTAAATAACCCTTATCTTTAGGTAATAAATAATTTACAATTATTTAAAGCGTAGATAAAAGTCTAAGGTCTCTTTACATATTGTTCCTTCACCATAGCTCATACATAAAAATAAAATAAAAAATAATGGTTAATACTCGAGAAAGAGAAAAAATAAAAAATAAAAAGCTTAATTAAGAGTAAGCTTAAGTAGTAGAAGCACTTATTAAGGCTTTGGAAATTTTTCTAAGTACATATGCTTACATTCTCAATTTTAATGTGATGACTTTTATTATTATTGACTTTTTAAATTTAATAATATTTTATTATTACTTTTTAATTGAATTATTAATTTGAAATAAAAGAATTACTTGAAAAAATACTATCTTTTTTGTTCTTTTTAAATTATTTACAAATCTTTAGATGATTCTCAAAGCGAATGCTGGAATGATGTCATGAGGTCTTCTTCATAAAGAGCAATAATTAGCATAATACCAATGCCAGACATAAGTCCAAATAATTGAAGTAAACACTGACAGAGTGAACCACCTTCTTTAGAATGACTGCTTGTCAGTTCTGGAATCTGAAATATTCCAAATTTTAAGTAATTACTCATATATTCTTC
Organism: Rhodnius prolixus; assembly: GCF_049639745.1. Lineage (NCBI taxonomy): Eukaryota > Metazoa > Arthropoda > Insecta > Hemiptera > Reduviidae > Rhodnius > Rhodnius prolixus. The sequence goes on along the minus strand of NW_027411604.1, from coordinate 14,031,883 downwards.
AAGTACGTAAATTTCTTTCTATACTTGTATTGCAATCATATTTCAACTCTAGTTTCCATCGAAAATATTTACTATGAGACACTACCAAAAAATTAAAAAGTTGTTAACCAAATTTTGATTGAAATACAAAAACTAGAAAAGTAACTTTAGGGATGCGACTTTCTTAGATCTTCATATCTATCTTTGATAGCCGATTAAATTGAACTTTGCTTTGGTAAATAAATTCTTTATTTAATTCTTCAACTTGTTAGGAATATTAAAAAGTAAAACTGATTGAAATTAATTAAGAAAAAATTCATAATACTGTGTTTATTAATTAAAAATTACTGTATGAAATTTAGTTGTCTGCAGTGTTGCTTATCTAAATGTAAACATGCAAGCCCATATTTTAAATTAAATTATGTAATAGTAAGAAAATTTACTTTCGTGGTTGCAATGAATTGATAATAAAATGTTCATTGTAAAATTATGTCTACAAACCATTTTTTCTCAGCACTTTTTTAAAAATTGAACTAACAGGAAATGTTTTGTTTAAAAGCCGTTATGTGGTGATCCCTTTAAAATATTGATTCATTACTAGCATAAAGAGTAGGTACCATTTTCTGTACCCATTAAAACGAACCACTCAGCTTAATTAAGTTATCCTGCCATTAACATCAGTTATACAAGGAAAAATTAATTTTGCGCTTTAAAAGACAGGCTGACATTATTATTCAGATATAACAATTCACTTCTTAGCTTCATTCAAGGCGGACCAACTCTAGTTGACAAAGAGGAGAAACAGCCATTCAAAATATGAAGGAAATGCAAAAAACCCAAACTTTATCACCTTATATCTCCTACTGAAATACTACTAGAAAGTTGGAATTGTGCACCACTGTAGAGGTAAGCGAGTATTATGATTGCACATATTTTCGCAGGATTTATCCCCAATAAGACAGGAGCTACAGCCATTCGAATTGAGAAGGAAATGTAAAAAACTCCTAAACTTTTGTCACCTTATATCTTCTTTAAAAATACTGCTAGGCAGCTTGAGTTGTGTACAATTGTAAAGGTAAAAAATACTATAAATTTACATAGTTTTGGTTTAACTTTATGTTTTGGTACATTTCATTTGCGAAAATAGCCATTCGCAGATGTATGTCAATCCAAATGCTCTCACAACTTATTGTGCCAGATTTCTTAAATTAGAAAATTTTAATTTTGTGAAATAAGTGTTATAAAAAAACTAATTTTGATTCTGATGCTTCTAAACTGTGTTTTAGTTCATTACTACATTTTAAATCAATCAGTTTCATTTGGAGATAATAAACAAATTTTGTAAAATCAGGATGGATTTCGTGGGCCATAAAATTATTATTAGTCGCTGGTCCTTGGTATAAGCCCTCCACTCCTTATCAAAACCTCTATGAAATTTATGTTCTCGGAAAAAATTAAACAAATATCTTTAAGCTACTTTCAGGAAATCGCACAAAACTGAACAATGATTCAATAAAGTCTTCCGCTAAAGGAATCAAAATTGATAGCTTCTTGCGGAACTCCTTAGCATCAATTTTCAGTTTGAGGATATCTCAATGAAATACATTTCTAGCGAAAATTTATTAACGAAAAATTGTATCAGTAGAAAGAGGAAGATACAAAGATTTCATAACTGAAAATAGAAAAAATTACCATTTAATTTATGTGAGGAATATTTTTATTTTATTAAAATTCCGTACATACCATATCAACAAGAGCGATGTAAAGGAACATTCCAGCCGCTCCAGAAAAGAGCCACATTTTTACATCACCATTATGTCCAAGAACAACACCAAGTGCCATACCGATAAAACATAGCAAAGAGGATAATAAATTGTAAAATACTGCTTGCCTAGCTGACATTCCAGCCTTTAATAGCACTGCGAAATCCCCTAAAACATACGTAAAAAAGAGTTTTTTAACATCATTAATTTTTGTGAAAATAAATAAAAAACTGATTAAAAGAATTCCTTCATAAGGTCACGAAAACATTCAAATATGATGCTCAATTAAATTTAAAAATTATCCCTTCATTTATGTTACTTTCTTCGCTCAGAAAATCTTACTAATTGAAGATAACAAACATTTCTTCTTTTAATAATTAATTTAATGAATTTTATTTCATTCATACAATAATATTGACCAAGCTTTTTATTCATAATAACCTTTTCTCAAATTGTATTGTATCAAATTTGACGATTAAATAGAAATACTAACCAATTTCATGTGGTAATTCATGACAAAAAACAGCAACTGCTGTAGAAATGCCACCTCCGATATTTGCAGCAAATGCGGCACCAATAGCTAAACCATCAGTGAAATTATGAATACCATCGCCCATGATAACCATCCATGCTACATTGCCCATTGAACCAGGTGCTGAATGTACATGGCCATGTGTATGAGCGTGACCATGATGATGTGTTTCATGTTCCCTTAAGATTATTGTTGTGTAATCAACTTGAGAATCTGTTGCTTTTTCTAAAAGTTGTTTTTCGTAACTAGGAACTTCTTCCTTGTTCGTATCACTCTCCACCTAAAAAAAAAATTGTTTGTTTAAAAGTTCTATCAATTCGTTCACTCACCAATAAATACCACCTTATAAAAACACATAAAGTTGTAAAAAAATCGGGTATCTTTCTAAACTTTCCCCTTTATAATTCATATTATCATAAAAGCTAAGCAGTTTAGTAAATATCATTATAAAACTTACATCTTGACATGCTGCTTTTGTTGCACCATTCTCTTCTCTTATCCGACTTATGTTATTAATTTCTGAATCAGCAAGTGCCTGATGGCCATCTGAAAAAAAATATTGGTAAATTAAATTAGATACACCCGAAAATCTGAATGAAAATAAAAAACCTCGTTTAATTTGTTAAAGAGGTATTTTATAGTGTTTTTTTTTTTTTTTTGAAAATGGTACCATATAAGCAGAATCCGTAAATTAACAGTACGATCTTCACTTAATAAATTTTGATGCAATTAGTCCTTGGTTATAGTGAATAGCTTGCTTACTAATAGGTTATAAACAAATTTGAAAAAAAAAAGCGTAAAATTTGCTATAAATTCTATATTAATTCTAACAAAATTTATGTCCTTCAGGGGCCACGAGTTACACATTAGTTTGCAGCGAAGTTACTCTCACATTAGATCAATGTTTCGTAACTTTCAAAAGCTTATTATTTACAGATTAGAGCCATTACTTAAGCACATTATTCGTGTCAACATACAATTATTCACTTTTCACTTGGTTTGCACGGAAAGCACTTCTAGTAAAGAGGTCATTTTTTTTTAAGGACATTACGGTTTTAAAATTATTGTAAAAGGTATCTATTAAAAACTTACCAGTACTGTTAGTTATTTCTCCATAACAATAAGGATAAGAGCTGTACTTATGTTTACATAGTTTTTCACCAACTCTAGATTCTTCATCTGTACCATGATCTTCACGCATAACTCTCACAATGGTATTCATCTTTAATTCAGAAATAAAATATTAAAACATTCATAATTGTCTATTCTTACAAATTATAGAGAAAATGGTAATTTTGTCACAATTCTATATTTTAATTTTATATTTTGTTATGAACATTTATTTACATCTAATTTTCATATCTACAGAAAAAAATTGAACTAGTTGAAGAATTAACAGGCCTTAGCATAATATTTCAAATTAGATAACCTAATTTTGGATTGCTGAAGACGCCTTAGAACAAATCGTTCAACCCTGCTGATAATGCGCCTCAGAAGCCTTTGTTTTGTTTTCTAATTAAATTATTGTTGTGTGTTATAAAAACTTCTACAGGATGCACCAAAAAAAAAGATAAAACAAATCAAGAGTACTCTTCCTTAAACCACAGTAAAATGGCGTAGTGAACCAATTAAATTTTCTTGATCTGAAGTTACGAGACCGTACTGGGTGGACCAGTTACAACAGTTTATAGTACATAAGAAGGTATGAAAATACTAATCCATACGTCATTACCTTATTTTTCCTCTGATTTTTTTTCTTCCATTCTGTAATAAGTGATAAACATTTTTCAGTAAAATAGAAGAAAGCTACAGAAAGAGCAGCCACAAAACCTCTCCAGAGATTTACTTCATGTTGATTTATCGTTTCAGAATTATCTTCAGCAGTTTCTTTTCCATGAAAGTCAATGTGACTAGACATCATTGCCTAAAATACTTACAATTAAAAGCAAGGAACACTTTTTGTTTTACTGTAGACTTACTAATTCAATTAATTGCTTACATGAGGAAGCAAATGGAGTAAGGCATCTCCGCATAATGTACCAACAGCTAAGGCTACCAAAAATTGTAACAAGCCATGGTAGACTGCTTTCTGCATTACAGGAATTACTGCTACAGCCAGTACGCCGCATAGACTAATCAATACTACGCTAACGCTAGCATATATCCATGCTACAAAAAAAAAAATTAATTAATTACAAGTAATCATAATAAAAAGATTCAAATACTTACTAATAACAGTAATCGTAGAAAGAACCTCTCATGGTACATGTTCGCTTTCCTTGATTCAGGTATGACTTTCTTATTTTCGAGTTAGTGTTTAGATATTGATTAAAACAGTTTCTAATTCCGAGAAAGAATGGACAAAAGTGATCAGAGTCTAATTTTGTTCTTTAATAACAACTTTAATTTTGGTCAAGCCATTTTTTAAATGCGCAGAACTCACATTTAAAATATTCCTATAGAATTTTCGTAAAGTTATTTTTTTGCTTAAGTTAAAGAATATTTAGGTTGAGGATTGTTCTCAGTTTTTAGATACTGATATTTTACATATTATTTTGGATTATAAGATTAGATGACTTTGAAGACATTGGTACTGGCTTGTGACAATGTCAACGGTATGTTTACAAGAAGAAATACCCCTAAAGGACCTACGGCACCAATGATTTGATTTCAGATCTTCAATTTACCCATTCTTGTTTTGGAAGAATCTCATGAAGAAGGAGTAGCTTTAAAGGTTTAATTTAATCTTAAAGGAATGTGATACAATAAAAATTAACTTTTTAATGTTAATGACAAACCAAGGTTAGTCTCACAGTGGGCTGAAATGCCGAATATAAAATATTGATAGTGAACACACGCTAAAGTAAACCCATTTACTGAATCACTTTTTAAGTTTTCTCCAATTGTTTTTGGTATGCTAAATAGTCTTTAAAGACATTAATTCGGTGCCAGGCAATTGTAAGACAAGTGCCATTCTAGAGCAATGGAATCAGATCGATTGGAAAAGAATGTGAGTCGCTGATGAGTTAGTTGGTGCGCCCGAGTTTTCGAGTGGATGATTCAATGATGAAATTATAATAATAATAAAAAACAACTACATAAAAATTAATGTACATTACCGCTAGCTGAAGTCCCAGATCCAGAATGTTGTTGATGATGATGATGATGGCTGTGGTTGTTTTGTTTACCATCATGTTTACAATCATTTCCTCCAAATGCCATGTAATATAATAACTTCGGGCATAGTTCCTTATATTCTGATTTAGTCACTACTTCGTTACTAGCATTTAAACTCCAACACTATAGATTTTAAAAAATTAAAAAGTTGTATGGTCAATTTACATTAAAATAATAAATGTTGATCAAAATAACTTCAAACATCCTATCAAATGCCAGATATTTTTTCCACAATTCGTCTAAATTGTTGGCAACCCTAAAACATTGTGAACTATAAAAAAAACTTTTAGTAAAATATTTCTAGTTGGCTGGTATTGGCTGAAAATTTAAGCATTCTCCCCAGATTTTAAATTATTACAAAGTTTATGTTTTCCAAAAGTTTCACTTGTTTTCAAGTCTTCTCAGACTAGATCAGAGATACGCCAACAATTCATTTTAACTTGCCACCTTTTTTACCCAAATTGCCTCGTTTTGATTTTTTTGTATTTTCTCTTAATCCAAGTCTAACTTCGAAATTACCATTTCACCGGAAATACACATTAAGGAATATATTTAATGATGTTTTGAGGAATTCGGCATATTTGCCTTACCTCTAAATGACATTTAAGAGTTATTGTTATAATGTTTACATGTGGTATGGATCTGGACACTATTTAATTTAAATTAAAAAAACAACAAACTCAAGATCATCGTCGAAGAACAGCTGTTTTGACTCTTAAATCTGGAAATTATGAAAGTAATGCAATAAAGAGAGAGAGAAATAATTTTTATTCAATTATGTTATATAAGTTTCAAAATTATGCAAACAAGCACACGATTATGCAAATTGTTGGGACAACTGCAATAGTTAATTCAAAAATTATTATTCCACCGCCTGTCATGTTCGGTCAGCGAGTTACTTATATAATACATATTTCATTCTACAATCAAGATCGTTTTCATTGCAATATTGATCGAAAAATAATGACGTAAAAAATGTAAACTACTAATTATTTATAAGTTTCATACCAACTGAGAAGTCCCACTTTTTTCATCTTTCTCTTGAGTGTTATCTAAGTACAAAAAGCAAATAACATAGTGTTAATAAAACTATTAATACAGTTTTAATTGAGCTGTTATTTTTGAAAGTGGTATAAGTCCAATTTTTAAAAAAATGAGTTAATGGTAATTTTAGTAAGATATAGACACATTCTTTCCATATTTATTATCATACATTCAATGGAGTACGATTTTTTTTATAAAGTCAAAATTTTGACTATTAAATGTTATCACAAATTTTTTTTTTTTTTAAAGTGGACTAAGTCCATTTCTAATAATTATAATTAAAACAATTTTTTTATTGCAATTATTTTTTATTATTGCTACTTCACTGTACGCTGCTCATTAGCAGATATTATGCTAACTGTAAAAGAAAAATAAGTTTAAAATATCTTTTTTTTGCTTTAAAGATCTTAACGAGTAATTTTCATTTTTATATTTTTAATATAACTGAAATTAAAAAAAAATAAACTTGGTTATTCGTGTATTTAAATGTCTTTATTTTAATTATTACTTTTTACATAAAAACCTATTTCAGTAAAGCTATAATGTCTATAAAAATATGGACTTATATTTACTCCTGTTTTTATTTCTTGTAACATGTTATTTTTGAAAGTAGTATAAGTACATTAGGAGCTAAAAAAAAAAAATCGTTTAATTTTTTAAGAATTGTAATAATTATTATTTTATAATAAAATTTAAAAGGTGTATGGTGTTAATAACATCACTTGAATAGATTAAGGTTTGCGAATATTTTTAAATTAATTCAAATGCAAAACCTTAAATATCTCGATACATGGAAAAATGGACTTATACCACTTTCAAAAATAACAGCTCAATTAAAGAAATTTACACTTAGCTTTGAAAATGCAGTTTATAAAAACTTTAAAAATAATGTAAATATTTCTTCTCAAAATTAAATTTTTGCAAGTTGTTAATAATCTATTTCAAGTTATAATCTCTCCTGATCAAAATAATCTCTGATCCTAAACGTTTCGCAAAACGAAAATAAAAATAAATTAACAACGATCTGTGCATATTAAATTTAATTTAAGGAAATCTGCTTGCCCATCTATTTAACGGGTCGGTGTTACTGTTTCATTAGCTGACGTAATACGATTCTTAGAGCTGACTGTACACTGATAAGAGGAGTAACCTAAAACTCATATGCTCGACTGAAACGTAAACTAACGTTTAAAACTACTTTCAATAGCTCTAGAAACCGGGCATACGGAACAGAAGTGTGTGACTCCAATTCCAAATGTACCCAAACCAAACTCTGTGACAAATGAAAAACCCTTTATGCACCGTACGAAATAATACCTTAACATTCTCACTGGTCTTACATGTCTTTTTTGTTACCGTTCAAATAAAGTTCCGCTAACGCAAATTTCATAGACAATCTAATCCTCAAACAGCTCTCGTGGCCTCATCTTCCAGTTAATCCTCTACATCGTTAGAAGAGGAAGTGGCAAAGAGGCCTATTGAGGTTGATGAAATTTACCGTAAATGAGTTTTACCATTGGGTAAACCAAAACATGTGAAATGAACCAATTAACATCCAATTTTCTAGTAACTTTTGTTGATGTAAATATTATTAATGAAAGATTTTTAAAAAAAACAAAAACAATAAACCTTCAAGATGATTATTTTTAATAGGACGTTGCAAAGATAATATTAATCGTTCAAATCCTGCTCTAGACAATGTTTCGCCATCGCCGAACTCGTCAAAAACTCGCTTAATGAAATCATCTTTGGATAAGCTATTGGTTTTATCTATTTCTCTCACATTTCTCATTACTTTTCTGAAACAAATGTTATAAAAATATATTGTAAATATATGTACATTATTTATTGATATTTTTCTTCAAAAATGTGTATTCTATAAACATGTTTTATCTATTACCAAGTTGTACTAACTCAAAATACAAATAATAAAGAGGATCATTTCAATAAAAACATTTTTAAAAAAATAGAACGTTGTAAATGTTGCAGTAGATATTCAGAAAGAAGCAATTTTAACACAAATTTGGCATAATCTTTCCATCTGTCAGGGAAACGTGCCAAGTATAAATTTTTTCGTGTGTCTACTGCAGACAGTCATAAACTCACCAAATTCAATTAAACAAAAAAAAAGTTACTTTGTAATAACTAAAAATATCTTAAATTCACACTTACTTAGGTATAAATACATTATTTATTGTTGTACGACCACCACCTTCGTCATTGTATTGAATTGTTGCATACGTATCATTATCTACATGGTGTGATGCACAATGTGTATGCGTTGCACATAGCAAACAGAAAATACATGCTGTTACCAACTCGCTGCTCATACCTAAGCAACATAAGACCACCAGTAAAATTTAATGCAGAGTTGTATGCATTTTCAAACAAACATAAATTTTGATTAAATCAATAGAAAAAAAAAAATTGTATTTTCCAAATTTCTATAGGTCATTCAAAAACCATTTCAAACTAATTACTTCGATAAAATAACGTTTTGACAAGGATTCGTCATTGTACTAATACAAAATACAAAAATCTCGCGAAAAATAGTATTTAGTAAATCAAACATCAGGTATCTCCTGAAAATGACTAGAGGGCGATATGAAACGGGGTTCCTGGGCGCTGGAAATCTATTTGTGACTATACCTTCAAAATTGAATTTAAAATACACATCATAAAAACTTTCTTTACAGTGCAAGTACTACTGGGAAAAGGTATTGGAAGATATTCCGTTCCTGAAAGACAAACTACTTTCGCGAAATCATATACTTATACGACAGAAAGGAGAAGTTCAGCTAAATGATTTGCACTCACTACTCATAGTTAAAAGATACCAATTCTTGAGAATCGACAGTTTCCTCGTGGATCTTTTAGATGTAACTTAGTGCGAAGAACTTATTAACAAATTGATATTATTGGTGTTCCAATAATTTAAAGGAAAATACAAGAAAACTATATTTAAAAAAGATTACAATAATACCTTCAGATCACATATCAACACCATGCAAAATACAGAAAACACACAGCTGTGCGGATGATATTTGTGCAACTATGTGAGGATGTAAACTATTCATTCTCATTCTTGCAACAGGACACATTCCACGAACAGACAAAACGGCTAGGTGAGCTGTACACCTCTAACATGTGCCTCTTTGTACCAAGGTAAATTCATTGAAAAGACATATTGAGTAGAAAATAAACAACTGCCGTTTGAAAAGTAAAACAGCTCGAAAATATGCATCTCCACGACTGGCCTCAATTAAAAGCCTAAAAGAGGGCATCGAAAATGCTCATTCCTTGCTTATTATATTCACTTTTATTACTGTAAAAAGTTACTACATTAAGAATATTTAGATTTTCGAAATGATTTACAGATAAACACGTTACTTGTTCTTTCACTTAGATAAATTAATATTGCATCATTTCTACAAATCGTCCAGTTTATATTCAAGACAACTACCTCTTTGTGGTTTGAGCTTAAAAAATTCTTTTCACTCCAAATTTTCTCTTATTATCATTCTTAAGATTTTAAATCAAGAATTTTTTCCGAATTAATTATTTAATATTTACATTCAGCTGTTTGTAATCCTGTACATAAATGATATTCTGGAAAGAAGCCTTCCCCTTTCATTTTAGAAAAATTGTTAAAATAAAAACGAAAAATCTTAAAGTACTTAATGCCCGCAATTTGATTTAAACTAAGGAGTTTAGCACAACACATATAACTCTCCTTAATGGTGTATAAATATTTAGACTGCGAAAGTACTTTATCGAGATTCGTTACCCACACCCTCTCACTCCCAAAATTACTTGTAATTAAAAGTTAAATAAAAACGATTTAATTTTATTCGATATTAATTTATTTTTGTTTTTCGATTACTTATTTTTATCTACTTATATTGGGTTGATATTTTGTATTCACATAATATCTTTATTATTTTTAATTGAACAAATCACTTCTAGGTAAGTAACTATCGTGATTAGTAAGCTGTAATAATACAATTCAATGTACTGTATCGATTTCATATCCAACAGAGTATCAGTAAGTATGAAGTATTTAAAATGCTGAGTTTGAATAAGTTATCTTGACTTAATAACTGCGATAACGCGATAAATCTAAATGAATGCACTACATTGTAATTCCAAAGATAAGTTTATGATAATTACCAAGAATCACACAGCGTAAACAAATTATTTAATATTGAAAAGAATTGGTTAGCCATTATTTAAAAAAAAAATCATGTGGTGTTTTTCCCGAGCGAATCAGATTGAATCATTTTAATTGATATTAAAGTACACTGAGTTTTGACCACTTAAATTAAATTTTAATAACCTAGTGACACAGTTTTTTGACTGTAAGTTATGTATAAGAAAAAGTATTTTCATTATCTTTTCTAATCTTCATTATATAAGCAAATATATTTGACATCAACTGTTTTCTAGATATAATATCACTTGAAGTAACAAATATAAATTAAGATATAACAAATATTCAATCAGTCAAATCATTTAATACTCCTGTCAACCAGAATTTTTTTTAAAATATTTAATTACTTGTTTCTTTAATTTTAAGTTCTGATAGCAAACATATAAAGCAGAAAGGAACTTAAAATGGCAAATTCCCACAATCCCAAAAAATCATTTGTTTCGACAATGTTTTATAGTAAAATTTATGGAAACTTTAACATTAAAATCGCGATGGAAACAGCATAGCAATTTTAAAATATTTACAAGACTTCTCTGCCAATTATACAACCTTAACAGTTACATAAAAATGAATTTTGAACAGAATTTTCAACTGACAAAAAAATATTGTCTGTAATTAAAACTAATTTAACTTTAATTGTAATATTAATTACAATTGACAAACGATAGTTCGGTGCCAGGAAGCAATAACGCGCTGAAAAATCAGTGAGATTTAATGGCCGACCACTAAAGCCTACGGAACCATATGGTATATAATATACTACAATTTTTTTTTTTTAATGTAATAACTTTCTAAAATGATTAAATATATTTTTCTATAATTCATTATATTAATCGCTGGCGCATACATATTGGGAACATTTTAAATTTAGAAAAACTTTGCGATACATTTGTAAGATAAATTAAATATCTTAGTCAATGATTTTAGGAAAAATACACCTTTACTGAGAATGTTGGCCCTCTTCAAAATAACATTTCAAAACATTCAAAATCCCAAAAATTGATTACCAAAAAAAGAGTGAAATTGAACATTTAATGAAAACTACCTCTTTTAAGGAAATATATTTATTAGAAATGTGGAAACTTTCTAATTATTTCGCATCTTTTCATCGCAGCTTTCGTTTGATAGTTTATTCAAAAAAAATGTACCAAACGCTGGTTACCTTAATTCTGTAACATCTTATGTGACACAAATTGGAAATCTATGGAGTTTCACCCTAACTATTTCTGGAGTACAGAATTACTCATATATAGTGACAACCTCGGCCTTAGTATCAAATGTTCAAATATCTAAATATAACTGAGCTTACGAACACTAAGAATGATGTAGTATGACCACATACAAAGAGTGAGATTCTTAAAAATATCTAATAAATATTTAAGAGTGACACTCTTAAAAAGGTATAATAAATTTTTATTATAATTTACCTCTTTTTAGGTTGGAAATTATTATTTCATTACATTATGAAACATGATGAATTATTTCTCTTGATGGTTATGTAGCAATAAATCACATTTAAACAATAATTTTCATATTTTCTTCATTCACAGAAGATGTTTCGGCATCACCTTATTATGTACTCAACATCAGCTTTAACATATTTCAAATTCTATTTACTTCTCTTTTTTACTACCTAATTTGATCTGTTACATTAATTATATTTTATTTCCTAATATTAGACATTTTCTTTCTAGATATATTTTTTCGGTTTTTTTTTTTCAACATTCTTACAACTAAAAATTTAAGACTTAAAACATTTATTATGCATTTTTTTTTTATTAACAATTAGGAATGTTTTTTTTTTTAAAAAAAAAAGAAATATTTTTAATTGTATTTTGAGTGTTTTTTAAAAAAAAAATCTTTTAACACAGATGTATGTACTAGAATGAAAAAAATGTGCAGGGATTACTTTTTAATAAAATAAAATAATCCAACCTTTTGTGAATGGAAAGAAAACAATGTGTTAGAACTAAATCTGGTGGTGATAGATATAAGATGATGCCGAAATGTTTTTTGCAAAATTAGGAAAAAATAATGAAAACTATGTAGATACATACACATAAATACACACATACATATATACATAAATATCTATAACGGGAAATATTTTTCATAATCTCTCCTTGATCTGAATTTTTCAGTTATTTATTTGTCTTTTTACTTTTTAAAAATATTTATTTCGAATAAATGAAAAATTAATGAAGGGTCACACAAAATAAATAAATAAATTTTATATAAAAATTTACCTGCCAGAATATTTATTTTTCAAATGAAAGCTAAATAAATCTCTCTGCTCGCCGGCACAAAATGTCCAAATAGAAACCGTAATACAAAACAATGGGAATTAAAGAGACGCTAGTCAAACACAATTAAAGTCGATTGACTTCTAGTTACAATTCAATTTTTAACAAGCCCATTTAAAACAATTATGCAACGAATAACGAAATTGATGACATGATATGAATAGTAAAAGAGAGAATTGTAAGGTATACTTCCTTATTTGTGAACAAATACTAATTTTACTTTTGTAGTTAAAATATAACTATTAAAGCGACTGATACTAATTTATAATAAATAAATCCAGATATAAGTTAACTGAAAATGCAATTAGATAACGCGTAGGAATGATACAATAAAATAATCAAATAAAATTATTTTGCATCCTATTTACTTAGTTTTACTTACATTTATATTTACTTGAGGAAATGGACTTATTGTAACCACTTTTTCAAATTACATGGTTAATTTTTGTTTTTTCTTATCTCATTCTTCGGCATTTAAAATAACAGAAACTATTCGTGAGCTTAAATAGAACTTTTGTGAAATAAGCTAGGCTTACAACACAACACTTCAATGGCTAATAATTAGGCGCCACGATAGCCTAGCGCTTAGAGACTAGGCCCACAAAGCAAAGATGTTTTGAGGAACTAAGTTCAAGTCACGATCTAGATCTTGGATTTTATTTAATAGTTAATAATAGAAATTTACAGTAAAGTCCGCCTAAAAAAAGTAGGAAGTACTTTACTTGATTACTTCATTCACTTGAAATAAAAAGTGCTTCTGGAAGTAATTGCTTAACTACTAGATTCAGCAATAAAGTAGCCATTTTTTATCTTATAATTAGGTTCCTGGTCAACCGAAACAAATAAAAATCTTATTAGTGAAATATATGCAAAGAAACAGCGTGGGAGACTGGACTAACTCTCGAAAATGTGAATAGAGCTCTTGATATTCCAAATTAGGGAAAATTCCTGATTCCGTCCACCTCCCTTCATCTATTTTCTAAAATCTCAAATTTTCCTTCTTTTTTTTAAATAAAAAATAAAAAAATAAGTACTGAAAATAGAAGATGAACTTAGATAAAAAAAAAAGATGGGTATACAATTAGCCTATAGCCAATAAAATAGCTTGTCTTTCATAAAAGAAAACCTTAAAAAGGTGAAATTTCTTTAGAAAATCAATTAGAAACATTGAGGAAAACGAAATTTCATGTATAAAGGGCCTCATAACATGAGACAGACCATAAATAAACTTCTTCTAATATTAATAAAGCGAATTTGGAAAATTTATAAACTTTAAACCTCAATCTACAAAGGTCTGATGTTAACAACCCTCTATTCCAGAATTATATCTAGATTGTGTCTAAATATTTTTGGAAGTATTCTCTTCAAATAGTCAGGTAGAAAGATAGTTCAAACGATTAATCATTATGGTGTTTTATAAACATCAATAAAACATTCGTTGGTACTGATATTTTTATTTTATGATCCGCATTTTTAATTTTTACATTATGACCCCATTATTTTTTTAAGTATACAGTTTGTACAAAATATACATAATTAAGAGATCTCCAATCTAATTTAATTAAAATTCCAATGTTAGTCTAAAAAATGGTGATAGAAGAAACCATCTTCTTACAGAAATAAGAAATATCAAAGTAAAAAGACAACAAAAGATCCGAAGTTCTAATTTTCAGTAACAAAGATTATCGAATAGACAAGTAAAAAAAAACCGTTCATAATCAATATTGTTAATTTTTAAGGGTGAAGAAACTTGTTTTTTCTAACGATGAGCATTCCCAAAGCACTAAAGTTGTTTATTTATACTTTTGTTTCTAATTTGTTTATAGCTCAGACTTAATAGTTTATTCGAGTTCTATTTATTTAGGCATTTCTCTTTTTATTATACATGAAGATGACGCATACATCGTAGGTGTTTACAAAGACTTTTTTTAAATTTTAAGACGAGACACAAAATGGTGTAAGCAATCTTTTGTTTTCCCCGCACTCTTACCCTAGGAACAAACGTCGTTTACCATAAAACTGTTTTTATAATACTTTTCTCTTATTTTGAAGAGAGAAAAATTTTAAAGATTTATCTTTAGAAACCTTATTATTTAATTTAAATGTCAACGACGCACCTTTTATTTTCTCTTCTTAGGAGCTTCTTATATATCTCACTGTCCGGTGATGCACAGTGTTGTCTGTAACGAGAGAAACACTGTCCGGAGACAGGCAGTGCACTTAAAAAAGCTCCAGCGCCAATAACCACAGACGATGCGCCTTAAATCATTAAAATATGTATATACATATTTTTTCTCTTAATTTTGAAATAAAACAAAAGTAGTGCCAAACTTTTTTTCCTTAAATAAGAATCGTCAACATTTACGGTCACAGAGGGACAAGACTTTTTTCAAGCACTGTCAGGCTTTGGACAATGTTCGCTTGTACTGACAGACTGCCTATCACTAAACCTGAGCTGTACGGGATTTCTAAGCTGAATAAATTTAAGGGCAGGCAGAGTGACTCCTCTTTGTACAAATTATGTTAATTGCAAAATAAAAAGTTATTAAAATTCTTAAAACATATTCAAAAAATATACACAACACAATTACTAATGGCTTAGAATATTTATTAAAGTTACTTATTACAACTTTTGTTGTAGTTGTAAAAGTTATCAACGAAGTAAAAAAAAAAAGTTACAACTAGTTTGTATGTACAATAAATTGTCATTTATTTGAAGTCATTTTGAACAGAAAAATAAACTTCTACCTCTGGGACCACTTAATTTTATTTTCACTTACAAAAAATAGAATGAGGAAGTAATAAGAAATGCAAATATTAAAAACATTTGTATCTTTGGATGTAAGTTTTATGCAGTTATTTCAACATGGAATTACTTTGGAAACAACTATTTATCAAAATATGATAACCAATTTCAATAACGGTAACATCAAACAGCCTGCCCTATTGTATTTTATGAAATATGTCAAGTAGCCATCTATTTTGTGTTAAGAATTTCAAGCTTACGTTAAAAGTTATTAATAACATTACTTTTGGAGAAAAGTAAATATTCCTCAGTAATTTACTTTAGCAAAAGGAACTAAAAATATTCGCTATACTTGTTAGTTTCGGTTGAAAGAAAATACGACCTTTTTATGTTTATTTGAAAGGTAGATTTAAAACATAACTATCAGAAATAGAAACAATAATAGCATAATTCAATATAATAGCAAAGCAAGTCCCATTCACTTCATTTAACTAAAACAACGAAAAGTAAAATAAAATAGATCAATATGAAAAGACGAGTAAATGAAGCGAAGAATTAAGCCCAATTAAAAAAAAAAAAACTAGTTCACAGATACATGAACCGAGTCTGAGTTACATGAGAAAATGTTGAAATTCAACGTTCTTTTAGTCCCAAATTCAAAATTAAACCTACGTTAATAATCGCCAGCTGGTTGTAGCATAGAAAAAATCTGAAGGTTAACGATATTAAAAAAATGTTCAATCCCATTTTTTGAATAAACTCACTTTCAATATGATCCATTCAGTTACAAAAGAGTATAAGAATACATTTCTATGACATGTGACATTAAAGGAGAATTTAAATATTTAACAACTGGACTTTTACAAATTTAGAAAAGTTCTGGAATTTAAAAATATAACAATTTAAATAGTATCAGATACAAATCAATACATCGTGAAGAACTCGAAATTTCATGAGCCAACTATCAAAATAAGTAAAATGTATTTGGGTTCGTTTATTTTTATTTTAAAAAGTTCTAGAGTAGTAATATAAACAAAATTAACTTACTTATTTTAAGGATGGTTTAAAGAAGACATAATAACCTCTAGCTCTTTTTTATGAGACTGAAGAAAAGGAATCTTAAAGGTAGATATTTTCAATACACAATCCTTTAAATAACCGTTATTCGTCAGCAAAACTTATAATTACCGCACTACATCAACGACACAAACTTTGCAAAGCACAATGTGTTCAATAGATAAGACGTAGAAATCATAACTACCAAATAATAACGAATCAACTAATCGTAACAACTTCTAATCGTAAGATTAGAATATGAAAGAATCACTCTACCAATTAATTAGAAAAACTAATTTAACATCTATGTTTAATCAAAAAAATTAATAAGAACCTTCCCATTGTCAATATTTACATTTCAGAATCATAGCAAAAAAAAAAAAAAAGACTTCATTATTAATCTAAACACATAACAGCGTAATGAGAAAATATTAGATTTCTAAAAGTTAACTGGAATTTTCTCTAAAAATAGTGTCTTTCTTACCTACATACAAGTTCGATCTATTTATGATCAAATAAAAAAGCCTTCAATGAAAGAAGTACAGAAAATATCTTGTGCAACAATATGTTATGTTAAATCAATTAAATCAAGTTCAACTGGTATACAACGTTTAAACTCCTAAATGCAACTGCAATGAAAGTTAAGTACATGTTAAGTCTCATATGAAACCACAACAAATGGCAACCATTCGGTATATATACATATATATCAATTACAGTCCCTACCGGCAGAAAGTTAAGAGGTTAAATATGATTCCCTTCGACAGTGTTTTCAATTTTAAACACATTTAGATTGGTAATTTTTTTTTTTTTGAAAAGAAATTAATTATTGTGTAACTAGGTTTAAGAAAATTATTCATCATAAAAAAAATGTAATTTCTGTTAAAACATTTTACCTGTGCAAAAAAGTTTATATCAAATATCTTCAGAACATTTTCTTTTTAGGGAATAGATATGATAGAAGATCCTGTAACCTGTAAATTTCAATCATTCAAAAATACACTAATCTTATATATTCTGAACAAACTTGTCTCTCATCAAAGGATAATAAATACATAAAAGTCACTTACAAAATTTTGTGCAAACAATTGTGCAGAAAAAAGTTTCATTTTATCTTCATTTTGAAGATAGTAGTTTATTGGATAAATTTCAGAAAAATAATAAACCTACATGCATACATATATGGAAATCTCCGTTATCAAGTGCCGAGTAGTTGGTACATCTAATAAAGGTAACAGAAATTAAGATGTTTAACTTAATTGTTTCCTGTGTTCTTTGAAAACTCTTTCATTCCATACTATGAATTTTTCAAAATACAGATTTTTCTAAGAAAAGAGGAATAAAATTTTTTTCTAACTCATAAAATTAAAGATAAAACAATGATTTCAATAGATGACTAATTTAACAACATTTAACTATTTCATTTACAAATACTCTTCCTATTAAATTCCTAGATCTAGAATTATGTTATTAAATTAAATAATTCAAGGAAATAATTGGCATCTTGAATTTAAATCAGTATCACTTTCAAAAGCACTGAAACAAAGTATCATGATTTCGAGTGTATTCTGACTCAAAATTGGATTTTAACTAAAACTGAGATCCAAGATCTACACATTATTTGTGTAATCTTGGTAATACATTAAAAACTAGAGTTTATATTCAGCAAATAAATATTTAATTTAGGGCAATTGCTTGAATGATCAATACCAGTTACACGGTTGTCTCAAATGATTTAAGCCAGTATAGCTGAAAAGTGGGTGGTTTAACAAGCTCATCACTGTGCTCTTTTTAATTTGAAAATGAAAACGCGATTTATTAAAGACAAAATAATAATAATAATAAAATTTAGGATAGCATGTTTCATAGATTTTTTCCTCAGGACCTTATTTATACATACATATGTCAAGAGATAACAAAATTTTCCTTTGAATAAAAAAGAAATGCAAAATCTTTGTTGTCACCAAATCTGCTTTCTGAAACAAGTTAATTTTTTTTTTACCTTCTTTTGGATTGAGAAATACTAATTATAAAAAATACCATAAAAACAACGCTAATGCAATATCAGAAATTAGTTTTAAAATTGAATCACAGAAACTTAAGACTTTTTGTTTTATTTTTTTGTTGGGACAGTTCATATACATATTTTAACATCCACGCTATGCAGTAATCGTAAAAGCATTATATACAATACATAATAATAAATAAAATATTTAAACATTAATTATCCTTATGTTTATTACTTGTTAATGATTGAGTTGCGCCGAATTTTCTTCTCTTTTTAAATTATCCTTAAGCTCTCGAATCCGAAAGGAGTAATAGCTTAGCCATTTCTTTAAGGATCTTGGTTTCCCTTTAACTTTACCTTGGATTATAATTATTTAGATAATTATTTATTAGATAATTATCTATGCTTAACAAAAGCAACCCTGCGGTAACTCCCATAACATTTACACACCTCATATCGGAACCCCAAAAGAATTTTGGTGCCACTAGTAGGCTTTAGCGGCTCTAGAGATTTCATACATCAATTTTTGTATTGAAGACAATACCTATGTAAATAGGATGGAGTTGGGTCTGAAAACATGGTCTTCATTGTGATTTATTGTTTCTAAGAGAACTGGTAGGTCAATTACCCGAAAATTATTTTAGGTAATACACGGGTAGTTGCAGGGTGTATGGAACTATCTGGAGTGGCGTTCTACTTTGAGAATGAGGATCACTTAGTGGTTTCTTGGAAATGGTCCATTGTTTTCCAAGCCACGGTTAATCCTATTTGTGTTTCGGTTGAGGCTGGCCAAATCAGGCCCCACATCAGTCCCAAACCAGCAGTGTACCTCGGGTTTCCAGGCGTGGTCGGCACTGCAGCATTTAACCTTATGGATGAGCTTTGTGGGCAGCCGACAGTCCGTGTGTTTGATTGCCTTTCCGGCGTCGATTGTGAAATGCTATCCGGTCTTTTAAGGATCTCTCAGATACGGATCTTTACAGATCTTGGTTCCCTCACTGGATCATTCAGTTAAGGAGACAGCTTGACAAAAATGGGATTCACCAGATTCTTTTAGTTGAGCTTGTGATGTTTACGATTGTTTGGAGTGTTAGGATTTATAGTAGGACTTGGTTTGTTAGAGGAGCTTGGCTTAAGCTTGTTCGAAGCTCGATTTGTTCGAATAGCTGTGAATCCTAGATAGATCAGACCTGAGGCTAGACCTATGTTGCTATTCTTTCGGGTATCCCTAGTGGTTTTTGATTGGTAAGGTTTCCCTCCCTAAGATGAATAAATAGTAGTAGGGTCTGATTGGTAGTAAACAATTAAACAGTTCACGATAGTAAAAGCAATTAAATGCTCCTTAAGCAAGTTTTGTATGTATATTTTTTTTTCTGAAACTCTTTTTAGTTTGTTTTTAATTAAAGGTACTATCGCTATCTATTCTTCGCATGTCAATAAAAAAAAATTACAAAGTCAATTTCTTTAAATAAAATATTCCCATATAATATTTTATCTAAATTTAACATTTTTTTTAGAAATTTGCAAATGATCAATATAAACCGTAAGAAGTGCTCCAATGCGCGATATCTTGGGCTCATAATCACAAACAAATGTTCTTGCATGTTAAATAATTGTCTTCTTTTTTCTAAAGGATATATGTATCTAACATGATCATTTCTCTGTGCTACTGGCATCAAGGTCCGAAATTTACTTATCGATTTGTTACTTTTTTTTTTTGGTCAAGATCTAAACTTGATAATTGAATTTCACACAGTTGAGGGAATCATGATAATGTATAAGATAGTTTGATTTAATGTTAAGATACTCTGATTCAAGAAAAAGACAATCTGTGAAATGTTTATAATTGACTTCATATGCTACAGCCAAAAGGTGGTGGGCCCCTATGATTGTCTCAATATGACCATAAGACTCTCAATTCTTGCATTTATGAAACCTAAATTTATAATTATTAATGTATTAAATTAAAAAAACAAACTCTTAGAAAAAATGACTTCCTATGAGTTGAGAAAATTACGGACTCAAGTATGTCACAAGGTTTGCGAGATAACCTCAAGATCACTGAGTAGTTCGTAGCGCCTAGCCTGTTATCAACTGTAATCATAAGCTTCCGCCATGATTAGTAATTATTGTAAGTCAACAGCTGTCCTGCATAACTTGTACCTTTCTGCAATTAAGTTGTTTTCATCTTTTATTATATTCCTACTTTTTTAAATAATTTTAATGTTTATTTGCGGCGCGACATGTTTGTTTTATTAATCCGCAAAAGTCTTCAAGAATGGCAATACAGATCGTTCGTAATTTAGTAATATATGTTTTTTAATCTTAAGGTTGTGGTATTTTTCATGGCTACGTACATGAAGCCGCATTTTGTTTATAAAGGTAATGGTCGTGTAAATCCCTTAGGAGAAGATAGATTTATTAAAGATGATGTGACTATGCCCATTAATCATGACGTGTATGAAGAAGCATCTTTTTACGTCCAGAGGCCCAGCATTAGTGTTGATAGTGAAACAAATGACTCAGATCCACCTTATCGAAAAGCACCTACGAAAAGCAAGGATAGTAAGTCACAAATATCACTGAGTTGTCCAGAAGATGATGCAGATGTTCCTTTGTTGAACGGTATCGTGAGTGTCTTTTATACTGAACTTGCTACTGGGAATAAATAATTTTCCTCAGATGGCGTGGTTTGATTTATATAATAATTATTACTATGTTAACTTGCACGTAAAGTTCTTAAATTTAAGTGCATATGTACTATTTTTTAGGATGGTTTTTCAAACTACCCTTCTGAATTAACAAATTACTGTAGAGAACCAATGCCTGTCACAAATTCGCATGCTTGGAGAAAGTTAGTAGCTGCCACAACAATGTGTCTTATCTTCATGGTAAGTATTGTAGAGCTTACACTATTTTTTAATTCGGTTACATTTTTTTAATCTTACTAGCTTTTCTAAAATTTTACAAGGTTATTGAACTGGTAGGAGGTTATATTGCTGGTAGTCTTGCAGTAATGACTGATGCTGCACATTTGCTTTCGGATTGCGTCGGGTTTCTCGTTGGTTTATTCGCAGTCTGGATTTCGGGTCAACCCCCAACAAATCGGTTCACATATGGCTATCACAGAGCCGGTAAGATTTACACAGATATTTTTCTAATTAAAGAAACTTTTGATGTTTATATTCTTGTTAACAGATGTTCAGTTAATGTAGTATTTATTCCCATATCTTTTGCCCTTAGGAGATTAGTGGCGGCTCCCTTAGATGTGTTTGTATGCAGAATGTATTTAATTAAAAACAGTGCGTTTATAGCTTGTGTGAGAAGCTACGTTTTTGTATGTGGGTACGTCAACCCATTGTAGATTCTCCATAAGTCCTTCACAGGTTTAAGATTTTGTTGGAACATTAGTGGTGTGAGGTAGTCAGATGTAATTGTTTATGTCTAGTATAAAATAAAACAATTATGTATTAACCAACTGATCCAATAGCTGGTTAAAGAGTCGAAAATTGAGGGTGGATGTATTAACTATTCCAGTTCTAATCTAAGCATTCTCACTGGCTGAATTTCCTAGAATAAAATGAATTTGAAACCAGAATAATTGAAATTCTTTAATCATCTCAACTCCAGCCAATAGAAATGCTTGCTATGAGTGCAGTTTTTGGAGCCAATGAACACTAATAGCTTTATTTTATTTTACTTTGTGAAGTTGTAATATGAGTGGATGTAAATAAGTAGATTAGTGATCAAATAAAGTGAAATATGACCCCTGAGGGTACGAGACTTCGACCTCGTAGAAAATGTTACTGTTCAGGTTTATGTTCACCCGATATTTCAGGGGGTGGACGATGGTAGTACCGTTTTGTATTTTTGATGGGAACCTTTGTTATGATGCAGGTCCGAAGTTTTTGTAATTTTAGTATACGCCTGTCTTTAGTTATCAAGCAACTGAGACATTTAATATTCCCTTTTTAGTCTTCTTTGTTAGAGACAATTATATTCCCTCTAGAGATCTTACATAAGATCACAGATTTGAAACTATTTTGTTTTTGGAAAAAACAACATTTTGAAAGAAAATTGTTTGTTTTCATTGAAAGTTTTTTGTTGTTGTTTTAGTCGCCATGAGAAAGCGTTGCTTCAAATTCTAACAAAATAATTTTTTGAAACTGTTGTAGAAGTGCTAGGAGCTCTGTTATCTATTTCAGTCATTTGGATTTTGACTGGAATTTTTGTTTATTTGGCCGTTGAAAGATTGGTGAAAGGAGAATTCGATATACATGCTGATGCAATGATGATTGTTGCGGCAATTGGTATTGCTATTAATATAGTGTACGTATTAAACCAAAAAAATCTTTTAATAAATTATGCAAATAATTGAACCGTTATTTTTAATGCTAGATGAATCTTTTTGATTTTAGTATGGGTTGCATATTGCACGGTAGTTCCTTTCATCATGAACATTCGCATCATGATGAAAACATAAACGTCAGAGCTGCAGTGGTTCATGTATTAGGTGATCTTATACAGAGTACTGGTGTATTTATTTCAGCTTTAGTCATAAAGTTGTATGTAAGTCTATTTCAGTGGCAGCAGAAATTAAAATATTGACTTATTATTCATAAAAAAATAATTTTTTTTTTTTTTTTTATCACAGCCCAATGCGAAAGTGATAGATCCAGTATGCACTTTTCTTTGCTGTTTATTAGTTATGTGTTCAACGATACCTATACTTCGTCAAAGTGTTTGGGTGTTGTTGGAGTGCCTACCGCCTGGATTAGATTATAGTCAACTGCATTCAGCTTTATCTTGTCTAGATGGGGTACAAAGTGTCCATGCTTTGCATGTATGGGCTCTTACCCCAGGTCATTATGTTGCCACTGCTCATCTTGCAGTAGGTAAGTGTAAAATGCATGTAATGAGTACATCTTCCAAATCGTTACTAAACCTTTTTAGCCCTTTTGTGAAGAATAAACTGACAAATTCTGTTGTTCGCATTTTCTTTAAGAGTGACTAAAAGTCTCTCCAATGATATTAAAATAAACCACTGATAAAACGAACAAAAAACAAATGCTAGAATGGACATTTAAGGCCCAACACTATGCTTCAGAATTCCTTTTTTAAGGCACAAGTATTTATTATGAATTTTCGTTATAAATACGATTTTTTTGTGCTTAACGTTCAAATCTGAGAAATAAAATATTGAGGTCTCAAAAAAAGTTTTGGATGTTGAATTACTCGTATTGGAGTTGAGAAATTATAGAAACCACTTGAATATGATCCATGTATTAGATCACCCAGTTTTGGACATACGTAGTTGGTCGAAAATTGATTATATTAAAAATAAATAAATTTAGGTGGAATGACAGATCGTGATGAAGTACTGAAGAAGGCTCAGTCATTGTTACATAACAAGTTCAGATTGGAAAGAACAACAATACAAGTGGAGCGGCATCTAAGTGATATGATCGCTCAATGACAACACATCAATGACATCAATATTTGGCTAGTTTAATTTTTTATTATTATTATAGTCTACCTGTTTTATTCTTGCCTTTTTATTTCGTTTATTTGTGATTTTTTTTTTTTTTTAAATGAAAATTTTTATTTTTTTGAGAAAGAGTGAATGTTATGCACACAGTTGTTATATGAATGCAGAAGAGAACATAAAAGCATACATAATGTTGCATGCTTTATTAAAAAATGCTATCAAAGTAAGAAAAAGAAACGTTCTTTATTAAAAGTACAAATAAATTTCAGCCAGGTCATTTAGACTGTGATAGATTTAAGGTTTAAATAATTTATATAAATGTATAAATATTTTAAAGAATTTTTTTACAAGTGTGTAAAAAAAAAGTGAAATAAAACTTGACATTGCAAGGTTCTAATAATAGTTAGATCTCGCTTAGTGATTATTTTAAAAGTTCTAAGTGATGATAATTTAAAAAAAAAAAGAAGCATTTAAATAGTATAATTTTTTAATTAATTACGATACTTTTCAACACTTTTTATTTTTAGTATAGATAAGACAAGATATTTTGTACATCACGCCAATGTTTGTAGAAATAATTTTTTAAATATTATTGTTAAGAATTTCTTTTGCACTTTTGCATGAATAATTCTTTTTTTATTTATTTAAGAAGCGAGTTTTTCACAAAAACATACGCGTCTAATTTCAAACTTACGGATTTTATAAACATTTTTTAAATAATTTTCGTCAGTTTTTTTTTTTCAGACATGTTATTTGTGTGTGAGGGTATTACGACTTCACTTTTAAGGTATTAATTTGATTTTGTTTTAACACTTCCACAAATTCATTTTAAATATTTCGAACTTTTTTCATATTATTTATTCAAATATGATTTAAACTAAGTTACTCGTTAAATATGATTTAATCCAATAAAATATTAGTTACTAGATTCATTGAAATGATTTACTTTGCCCTATAAAAAATAAATACGGAAAAATCAAAAGAAATATTTCTGTAAATTTGTGGATTGCCCTGTGACGCAAAGAAACGCCCTCGTTGATGAAGTCTATAATTTTTTTATGTTCATTAAAAATATTTGAAAACGTTTACAAAAGATATATTAAGTATTTAAGAAATTTGAAAAGTACCCTTTAATATTTTTTTGTAACATAATTAAATAATTTCATTTAATTGATGCATTTTCGTATTCAATTCATGCTTGAATAACAGTTTTGGGCATTATTTTAGTTTAGCGTACAGTCGTGTAATAATTTTTTATAATTTTTGAATGTCGTTTGTCTAGCATTGAATCAGTTGTAAAAAGAGGCCCTTAGTGCAGGAGTCGGCAACCAGCGGTTCTTTTATCCAAATTTTGTAGCTCTTCAGCCTGTCCTAAATAAATTGCATATTTTAATTTTATTGAAACAAATGAAAATTTCATTTATTAAAGTAAAGATATTTTTTCAAAAAGAATTTTAAATGGGAAAGGTTTGAAATTAAATAGAATTATATTAAAATACAGTACGTAACATATAGGACTGCCGCCATTTTCATTCAAATACAGGTTTAGTTATTATTTGTTTGTTTATTTACTTTGCAATATGTGAAAATAAATATATAAAACATTTAAATGTTATTGAATATCATAAAATAACAATTTGAGAATACATATTATCTTCCGAGTTGTTTACACTATCATCCTTGCGGCTCTTGGTAAGATTTATTAAAATTATTTAAGGAGAAATGGCTCTCTACTTAAAATAGGTTGCCGACCCCTGCCTTAGTGAAATAAAATTGATTTCTTTTTTTGTACTCCTACATTAATTCGAATTGTTTGAATTCTATTTTGACTTTATTTATCTAAAAACGAAAAATTGTGAACAGATATACTAAAAATTCATAAAAAATAATAATTAATAAATAAAATATAGTAAAACAAAATAATTGGGCGTCGCATGAAAATGATGCAGTCGTTTTACCTTTATAATTTAAGGCTAACATACAGATGATTTTTTTTACTCCTTTATTTTTTTATTAAAGCTTTCGGATTTCTAGCTTGAATCTTATTCTCATATTTTTTGAAATTACATAAAAAGTTGTTAAACATAGTTTTCTCAACTTTTAATTGTCTTCATATTTGGACATACAAAATAGTTTATAAAATTAAGTGATCTTAGATAATGCTAGATATTAATAATTCTCACATTTCTTAATGAAAATAAAAAAAAAGAAGTGAAATACACAATCTTAAAAATTAGTTGCAAGTTTTCGAAAGCACTTAACTTTTTTTTGAAAAATGGAATTCTAATTTTACTGCCAATTTATTAATAAGAAATAGTTTTTAATAGAATATCTAATTAACTAAAATTGTTGTTCATCCCATCAGGCCATTTTTTTTTAGGTTTAAGTAATTGTCAATGATTAATGAATTTGACATTTCTTTCGTGGCAACATTACTGACTCTTTAGTGCTAACATATATTTGTATAGTTGTTCGTTGAGGACTTTGAGCTGCCATATAATTGGCCTTTTATTTTTGTTTTAAAAAAGATCAGTCTTGCGAGAGTGGCCATCAGAAAGCAAATGATCTTTAATGCTATGTTAGTAGTTCTCGACTTAGTCGCTGTGAGTAATGCAGCATTGAAAGGAGAACGGCTGTAGCCAACATCACCGATACCTAAAATATGTTATGGTAAATGTAATTTCGTATGTTGTTTGTACGCATTGATTACGAACGATGTGAGCCTGTGCATAACCAGTTCCGTGTAGGTCTTTTTTCTGTTTTTTTTTTTTGTTTTTCTGTATTGCTCGTTGGAGACCAATTAGAAAGAGATCAATAAAAGGCTTAGTTTGTGTTATTTGTGCGAACGCTACATTCTAAGAGTTACCTGGTAGATAAAGAGGAGTATGGTAACAGAGTTAAACATTCATTCCGGATCTTCCACTGCAAGGCAATATGTTTTGGGCTGTTGAAATTATGTACTATGAAGGTAGATCTGTTTCTAAATGAATTCTTATTAGTTTGTCGTTCACTTATTAATAGATATGTATTAAAATACTTATTATGTGCGGAATATTAATTCATTATGTAAAGTTGGCGAATAAAGACTATATTATTTTATCTGCCGCAGTTTCACATGGAACATTTATCTACTCAAGTTCTTTCGATAGGGTTCTTACTGATGGCTTTTGTAGAAAAATCTACTTTTTTTAAAAGAAAAGAGAAGTGATTTAGAACGTTTACGTGTAGTATTGATGGACAATTGCAACGCAATGATGAATGTCCTCAATACGGGTTACAAGTGCCTAATCTAAGATTAATTAAGAACGGAAAATCTTTAACATTAAAGGCTTATACAACTAGTAAGGGAGATAATACTGATTACAACAAAAAATTACTCTTCAGATTAAAATTATCCATCTGTAGTTGTTAGACTTTTGTCTTGAAAGGTTTGAATGGGTAGAAATTTTTTTGAAAAATAAAATAAAAAATCTTGTTGAGGAGATGCTGAAGTTCAAAAGTTGATACAGTGGTGTCTTGCCCATGCTTATCGATGGCCGTTCTAAGATCTGTTCGCGACATCAGACACGCTCAACTAGCGGCCACTTAGCAGGCTTATATGAAAGATTGGAATCTTGAAAATTTTCATTCATTTTCATTTTATACAATATTTCTGTCTTAAGAGAAAACAAACTTCTGCTTTAATCATTATTTTAGTGTATTTACATATGAAATGGGACCATATTAAGACACCTAAAACATTCAGATTGCATTATAAACAAAACAGAAATAAATATTTTAATCTGGAAAAACTAATTTTCAAATTATATTAAAAAGCAACATTTTAAAAGTAAGTGTGCATAGTGGGTGAAATACGTCAATACTGGTGGCAATTGTGTGCATATGTCCATTCAGTATTCAATTTATATTGAGACAAGGTGATAAAAATTATAAAAATTTGTTAAAATCTTTCTTTTTAAAATTTGATTAAATTTAAAAAAAAAATTTGACCTATATATACAAAAATAAAACTGATCATTATGTAGTGACAATACACCTGTGATAAAAAAACACAAATCATATAAACATAATCCAATGCATAAAACGTGCGAGCGTATTATTGCTTTTAGCGTGCTGAAATATTATTCATTCCTATTTTTACTTTTTTTTTCCCACATAAAGTTTATAAAAACAAAAAAGGATGTATATTAAAATTAATCATAGACTATTGTCAGTAGTGTTCATGTAAAAAATGGTCTCTTGTCAGTGTTAAACTCAATTGAAAGACTGCTTCAATTCTCATTTCATCTTTTTACCCATCATAAAGCATCTATATAAATATTTGAATAAATATATTTACTATATTAAAGGTTCATCTAGCAGTATTTTGAACATTGCTAACATTTTACTTTTCGCTCGCTTGCAATGTGTTAATAAATTAAAAATTAAATTTAAAAAATAACAAATAACATTACTTATTAAATTATCATAACACATCATAATATTTATTAATGCACAGTTTGTACACTTCAAACATAAACAAAAAAATAAGATATTTAGAAAACACATTACAAAAAGTAATTATAATAAAAAATAAATTAAAATTAGCTAAGTTACTACTAAATTTAATGATTACAAAATTTAAACATAAAATTGTAAATGTATATTATTTAAAATTTTTCTTTACTATTTTAAGCTATTTCGATTTTGGATATTTTTTTAAAAAAATGATATCACTGCCACATCACTTTTTACGTCAAATTAAAAAGAAACATAATGAAAAAGATCACCATTGATTAATTATATTATTATTATAACTACTATTATTATTATTAACTTTACCTGGTTTTAAGCCCATTTTCTGAGCAAATTTGGTTATTATGGTTTACATTTTTGATGCAAATATAATTAATGCAAAGCAAAGGAAATTATTTTGAAATAACTCTATGACTACCTATCTTAGCCAAAAATTAAAAAGAAAAAGAAGTTGTGTATTCCGTCCATTTTCAATTAATCCCAAATTTAAACAAGAAAGAAAAAGTTTCCTGGATAAAATGTATTTTTTTTTTCTTTCAAATCACGCCTTTCATAATTGGTTAAAATTCATTTCCTACTTATAAATGATACCTGAAAAATTACTGCCAAATGTAATGTATAAGACATTGCGAATTTTATGCCAAAAGTGATAAAAAATAATAAATGTAACTTTTTAGATTTATAATCAGAAAATACAAAAAAACCTTACTAATTCTTTTTATTATTTTTAAAAATAGAACGATTAAACTTATTCAGTTATTTTTATTTCAGAAAAAGTCTATTTGCGTAAAAACTAATACTTCTTTCCTCTTACTTGAGTACCTTAATGTTAATTTTTCAAAATGATGGTTCAAATAAATACGTTTTAATAAATAATGACATTTCAAGGTAATATTTAATTGTTTTATTGAATTACATAAGTCTGACTTTTTTTTAATTAATTTATTTAATCATAACGAGCCGTTCAGAAACCAACGCGATGAAATAATATTTTTATGTTTTACTTTGGTAAATTTTAAAAACATATTAAATTATTCAAGAATTACGTTCACAAATGTTGTATTTTATTTTTTGAGCAATACAATATTTACCTTTCAGAATTTCCGCTTCTTATAATCCAGGTGATTACCAAGTCTATAACTTCTCTGGCAATTAGGATCTTCTCGTATGTTAGAGTTCTGTTGAGCTTTCTTTCTTCTCCATCTTTTTGAATAAAATTTAACTGCTAATTTCTTTTATATCAATCATCCACTAATTATCATGAAAAAATGAAAGCAATAGGTAAAACTAAACTTTTAAAAATAAAATTTAACTTCTGATTTCGACGCTTGTTCTGAACGTTTTTTTTTTTTTAATTTTTATTTTGACTTAACTTACTCTTGTATTGCTTGCGTCCAAATCATCATTTCTAAATGAACTTAAAGTTTTTTGAACTTTTCTCAATGAACTTCGTGTTTCTACGAATACATGTTAGAAACAACGACTTATGAGACCCTTCTCCTCAGAAATGTCTATAGTCTATACTCTTAAATATATATATATATATACATATATTTAAATATTAAATATATATATATATGTATATATTATTTATAAGCTCTAAACAGTATTGAATGATTCGTCCAACCCGTCATAGATTATGTGCTAAAAGCGACTCTCCTCTCATCATCTCAATTAGTTAAACGTGAATAATTTTCACACTTTTTTAATTTTTTTTACTTTACTTTTTCGAACTATTCTTGTTTATCAGAATCTTTTAGTCAACCAAAAGATTCATCAGTTTCTTCAGTTAAAGCCGTTTAGGTCTAACGACCTTGATGGTTTTAAAAATTTTATCATCTAAAATTATACTCGTAAATTAATTTGCAAATTGTCATTAAATCTGTTAATAATTCAAAAGAAAACTTTCTTTTTTCATTTTTTATTTTTCTAGAAAAAGTTAACTAGAATTGGTTAGGTAGCTTTCCTATAGATTTCTTTAAGTGAAATTAAAGAACATTTTGCCTCAACCTCACAGTAAATTAACCTGTGGGGAATTCAATGAACTGTTATCTGAAAGCGAATGTAAAGCATCACCACTTTTCCCAGAAAGAAAATAAATTAAGAAAAAAAAAACTTGGATAAATCATGACGCTTTTTACTTTTTAATTAATTTAATAAGACGTTTGAGTTGCCAAACCAAAAAATGGTACTAAATACTCTGTTAATAATTTATTTAATTCAGTAACATAATAATTAATTTAGGAATAAAAATAAATTAAGAATGTTACATTTAGATTCTTTTTTAAAAAGTTTGGATTGGTTCTTTCTTATTTATGGCTTTTGTTAAAGATCTCTTTTTATTCGCTTGGTTTTTTATTTTTAGCCTCCATCACAAATCAAATGAATTATTTAAATATGTGACGTAACCTAGAATTGGGATATCTTAACCAGTTTTGAAGAGTCATTTTAGTGTGTAATTTTCGATGTATGATAATAATAATGTTATTTGTGTTAGTAAAGCATTATACTACTTTTAACAGTTGGCACTATGTTCTACATCCTTGAAAATAGTGCTTTGAAGCTTGCTAATAATGACCTTAGTTGTTTGATGCGCTTTAAATTTTAAATTGTAAACCTAAAGTTTATAATGTTATAGAAGGATCGGAAATGATTGTCCTAGAGGTAACTTTGGTGCTGAGTTGTTGCATGTAGCCCATCTGTATCTTGTCACCTTCAATTTTGGAAGAAACGTGTGTAATTGTTTCAGAGCGGCCATAAAATGTACAAAAATGTTAAAAACAAAGATTTTTAACAGAAGTTGGTCTTAACAATATTTCAGATTAGATGATGACATTATTCTCTTTTCGCCTTAGACTTCGACTTCTTGTGAATCTTATTTGGCTACAAGAAGGGACTTTATGTTCTTTCTGGAGTTAGCAAATCTTATGCGAAGTCAAACTGCGAGTAGTGGAGCTGATGGATTCTAAAGGCTTGAAAGAGCCAATATCCCATTTCAGACCTTATCAAAAATTATTTGACTGATTTGTTGATCACTCTAGAAGCTTTTCTTCACAGGAACCAAGGCAGAGGAGGTTTAAAATCTAGTTATATTCTCGAAATCTACAGAACAGAACTTGAATCAGAAGTAATGACTAATTTTTTCCATTATTCTAAAATACTATTTATTTTACATTCTAAGATGCATTCACTCTTGGATGCAAGTTTTTTTTCCAGGATCCTCCGTCTCTTTAAGGATGTTGTAAAATATGTTTTATATTAGAATGATTTCCTAAAATTGTCCTAATCAAGCATAAGAATAGGTTATGTAATTCCGACTCGACTCAATATAATATCTCGGAATTTTTAACAGTTTCTACATTTATTAAATCTTACTTTCCTTCAGTAAATAATCAATTTGCAGTTTACAGCAATCCTTGCAGTTTAGTTATAATTATTATCTTTCTTTTAATCCTTAAGCTTTTAATTCACTTATGACAAATTCCGTAACTAGTTAATTGTGATTTTTTTTTTTTTAATTTTGATTGATTATTTTTATTGATTCTTTCTCTCATCTGAAATTTTATTGGCCTAAACAAGCTAAAATATATTTCTGTTCTATTTTCCTCCTCACAAAATCCTGATGAATAGTATTATTCTAGATTTTCAAACCATTCTTCTCGATGAATTTCCTATACAGAAAATCAGTTATTAATGTTATCATTTAAACCAAGCGAATAAAAATGTTAGTGCCAAATATAAAAAAAGCAAGTTCTAAAAAATTGTAAAATACCGATGAAATTTTTTCTAAAAACCAAATATTTTGTGACAAAAACTAAAAACTTTTTGATAACATACAGGTTTTAATTGCAAGATTATTATATCAGTTACAACTGTTCTGATAAGGGATAAAGAAAAAAAAAGATTAATCAGTGACAATATAATGTTAAAAATAAGTAAATTTCGTTATTTCAGAATAAAATATTACCTGTTTAGATAAACACGTTTTTATTTATTTTTTTTATTAGGTGCAAACATTGTTAAAAATATATCACACTACTTTTATTTTGTACTAATATTATTTACATTTACACCTTAATTTTTACTTTGTAAAATGGTTCTGTTTTTGTTTGTTTATGTAAGCCCTGTGAGTAATGAGGAAGGAATATCTCGTGAGATCTATTATCTTGAAGAATACTAATAATTTATCAGTAATGCCTAATTTGTTTAAGAGTCTCTAACAACTGATTTTGCACATCTGATAAGAATGAGTGTCTCATAAATTTGACAGTAGCCATCATTTCTTTTTAACCCGCTTATTTCAAGTTAAACAAAGGAAAGATGAATTTATTTTAAATAACTTTTTACTTATTGCTAGTTATTGTTTTTTTAAAACTACAAATGCAGGTCCTGAAGATGTATAATAAATCAGACCCAAATTAAGAATCATTTACTATTTGCCTTTTTTCACCCCTTTATACCCAAATTTCTGGCACCACATCACCTTGATCTCCTTTTTGAGAACTTCTGGTAATGTTGAGGCATTCACCATGGAATGACCAAGTTTACCGAACGCTACCAGACAAACGTGCTTAGATTTATTTTTTAAATTTCGTATTTCTCACAGGAGATCACTGAATTTAGATTTAAAAATTCTTTTAAATTTTGGTGATGAATTCTGTTTATGTTTCTAATAAAGAATAATGATAGCAAACAAATATGTTTGGTTCTATAATTAACATTTACTCTGTTCACTATCTTGGCAATGAAAACTGTGACCTTACTTCCACTAAACTGAGAGACCGATACACATTTCTGCTAATGGTTCATATTAGTTGTGATTTTGACACTCTTCAAAAGTTCTCTTTTATAAAGAGCACTCTCGATTAAACCAATTTGAGCCCCACCTTCATGCCCTGGCACCCTAATTAGGAAGATTTTTCTAGGTAAGGTAGGAACCAATCTGGCCTAAATTAATCAATTCAGACTCGGAGAAATGCTTACGACTGAAAAAGCATTATTGGAATCCTTAGACTAAGATATCTGAGATACATTTTTTCTTCCGCTTCTTACTCTTAAGGGTAAAAATCCGTCTTATTAAACAGAGAGAAAATATTTCTTGCCAAGTAATTTATGCTTTTTTATTCATTAAAATATTTTTTATATTAAAATATCTTTAAACATACAACATATAATTTGATTTTAGTAAGTTTCAGACCATTTTTTTTTTTTTTGTATGTATCAATAGGAATTTTTTTGTATATTTATTCTTTAAAATTAAAATGACAAGTACTTAAAAAATGTGGTTTGTACAGCTAAGTCAGAAGAAGTTATATATGAACTGTTTTACAGCAGATTTGCTTGAATGTTCAATATTTCTTAATTTTAAAATATTGAAAAAAAAAATGGGTATTTAATTTCATTTATGGGCATTTATATTATTATCTTAACAAATTATTTATTTTTAATAATTAACTCGGACATAAATTTATTTATATGTCTAATTAATCATCACAATTTTATATTAAGAAAAACTTATTCAAAGAGATTCCATTATTGTAAAATATAATGTGTGTCTTTTTACAATATAGATAAGTATAAAATTTTATATTGAATTATCATCATTAAACTGTATTTATTTACAATTTATTATCAATCAGAATTATATTTTTGTAACAGTAAGTTTTTTAAAAAAGAGAAAGTTTGTTTATAAAAAAAATGGGTGTTCTCTTTTGTTTCAGTGTGGATTTTTTGTTAGCTAATCAAGAACATATATCACTGAAAAATTGGCTGTTTATCGACTCTCTTTGACTTTTTTTATCTTAAATGAAAACCAGTTACTATTAGAATCGATTTATGGGGATGGGATCGTTTAATATACTTTTTTTTTTATTATGCATATTTTCTTGATTGTAGCTTTTTCCATCACGCGTAATTGCTTAAAGAAAATTGTAGCCATCTGATGTTTTATAGATTTTTCCAGCGCTTTTTTTTTTTTACTTTGAGAACTTCAAAATTAAGTTTTAATTTTGCATTCGATTTCAACCACTGCAAAATTAGACATCTTATGTACGTTTGATGGCATGTAAAGTATTTTAACGATTAGGATTTAGTTTTTTAAATAACGCTTTAATGTTTTCTACTAACTTCATCATGGAAACATATTTTGAAGTTTTTTTCGCTTATTCGATTTTTATTTCGAGTCTGCGTCATTAAGTCTTGTTTGTTATTAACTTGATTTTAAATAAATCCTTTATAAGAATACTTCAAATGGATATAAAATTGTATCAGTTTCATTGATTCTGTAAAGTTACTCACCATTGTTGAAGAGATATTTTTAGTTCTTTTACTCAAACAATAACGAAGTTGATTGAAAATAATATATAGCACAGTACATAAAGCCAGTCATCAAAACTTTCACAAAAGTATGACATATTTTTTAAACCAAGGATAATCAATTCCATGGGTTAATTTAGTCACATATAACATCGCATAAACTCATCACATTTACACATTTCACAGTTTACATAGATTATGGAGCGACAATAGATTTCTTAAGTCGCAGTGGATTTGGCTTAAGCCCTCCCTGTATAAACTCTAAGGCCACAAATACATTGTATTGCATTAAACAATGTGGTTAAAAAAAAAAGAAGTGTATTCTTACCATAAGAGAATGCCAATTTTAAATAAATCGTTTTGGGAAACCCCAGACATTGTGGTTGTAATTTATTTTTAAGTTATTTTATTAATATTCAAAAAATATAAACTTATACAAGTACAGAAGTGAAGAATAATTACATTTAATACCTTTTGGTGATTGTCAAAAACGTGAATTAAATATGGACTTTCATTATCAATGTATATTTAATATCTGTATATTGTGATAAATGCAAAATAATAATAAAATAATGCATAATTGTAATGTTTAATGTGTGAAAATAAAAACTACGATCGGGGCCACCTGTTGTTTTTCTTGATTATCTTCTTCTTCGAATCGTTGGTGCTGAAGGTTTTTTCATAGAAGTGTTTTCATTGACAAGCGATATTTATGTTCTTAAAAAAAAAAAACGAGAAATTTAGAGACGAAACTTTTAAATTAGGGATAAAATTGTCACTTTATTTCATAAAGTTCTGTTTAACGTATTATAAGATTTGCAACATTAAACTTTCTTATATTTTATTTGGCAAACTTGATTAATCATTAAATTAACATTATTTAGAAAAATTATAAGTTTAAACTAAAAGTAAATATAAACTTGATTGCATTTTTTCACTTTTACACGTTAAACACTTTATTTATACAATGCAATTTAAATTTAAATAAATTAAGAAATCTATGAAGTTATCAAGAGCTGGAAAATTTGTGATTAATTTGATTACAATCAGTCAGCTTGTCATTTTCGGTAAGACGTTACAAATTTGGTGTTCTGCTTGTGAAATGAATGATTAAACGCTAAACTTTCTTCCCGAAAAATAGCAAAGCCGAGTAAAAACCAAAAAAAAAAGTATCATCTTAATGCATATCTTATCAGTATGTTATAAATTATGCAAGAAAATTTGTTTCAGCAACACATCTTAAGTTAAAGAGAAAATACTTAATGATGAAGACTGAGAGAAATTAAACTACAGTTCATAAAAAATATTTTTATTTGTTTAAGATCCTGTACACTTAAATAATTTTTTTTAGTTGAGATAGCATAAAATTTTGATCATCAGAAATCCCAAACAGTAGTTTCAAGGTTTAGATTATCTATCCTCTCACAAGCCATTATTGATTCCAATTCATCTGAAAGATGTACTCTAAATTAAACTAATATTTATTCATAAGTACATTGATACAAGGAAAGGTTAAATATATCATCTACATTTTAATTTAAATACTGTGGGTGGACAGTATTTTTTACCAAAACAAGCGGGATGGAACAGTTAGAGATCTATTGTCATTAAAACAGCTCTTCAACTTGATTGTAAATCAATTTAACCTTACCCAACACATTATTGATAGCAATTCATTAGAAGTCTTTAATTTAATTCAAACATAACACTCAGAATCGTTCTTCTACAGTTCTCTTACATTTTACTGTACCGATTTTAATTAAGTGAAAACGACGAAGTAACTTAAATACCTATTTTTTTCAGGCAGGCTTTACTTTCAACCACCAAATTGTGTACTGTAGACAGAGGCGACTCGCAAACATACTTCAAATTTATCATAGTTACTATTAAAATAAAATCCAAGGTCTAGATTGGGAATCAAACACAGTACCACGATACTTGATAGCTTTGCGGGCCCTAGTGTTGCCGCTCGGCCTCAGCAAAGTTTATGAACAGTGCCAATAAGAAAACATCCCACAGAAGAATTATTGCTCAACATAAAATACACAAGAGCACTTAACTCCCAATCAAAGCGACGATTATTATCTTGGGCTTTGACCGGCTCTGAGGCCGATAATGACGCCTTAGAATCATTAATAGCTCCTTTCAGTGGAATTAAAACAGAGGGAGAATTGCAATATCAGGCTGAACGTCTGTTCAAAGAAGCAGAGTGATTTGCTTCATTCGAAATAGTCTAGCACCTTCCCCAAGCTACACAGCATACAAGAAAATTTCAGAACCACCAGATTCAGTCAGAAGACAAGCATTTGAGGTCCAACGGTGGTGTAACCTTTCAATAATTTGCCAGGTAATACGGACGCACAGAGCGAAATTACTTACTAGCGCACACAAATGGAATGGTAAGGTTATATTCTTTTGAGAGTGAGAATGAATGTGATGAGATGATGAAGATGAAAATAGATTCACTTATTTAGTACCGACACTAGATTATATTCAAATATTATATAAATATAACTCCGAGCTAATTTATGCTTTAATTATGAAAGTATGATTAACAAAGAATTGATAATAATAAAGCAAGGGTAGACGTGGTATATTGTTAGAGCGGATGCTGATGGTATTCATGAAGTGATAGCAATTACATTATTTTGTGCCTGGAAGCATATGCTATTGCATCATCTTTATTCCAATGGAGCCCATGACCTTAAGACTAATTTAAGAACTTAAGTAAAAACTCTATATAGGAAGCAAATTTGGTGAGATTGAAACAAAGTAGAGACTGCTGATGAAAAAAGAAGCAAATGAAGTTTTCATTAATTTACCTTGATTGTCAGGAAGAGTGTTAGGTAAGACAGGAACTGCGGGCAATAGTAGAGCTGGTAGTGAAGAATATGGTGGGGCATTTTTAAAGAAGGAATGAAGTAACAATTCTCTTGCAGAAGGCCTCCATTGGCAGCAATTCAAACATGACTCGATTGCTGAATGAAAACTTTCAGAAAATTTTCGTTTTGATAAAGTGTGCGAATAGTCCTCTCCGTCTCCACCATCGTCACCTGCAGGCTCCAAATTATTAATTTTAATAAAAATTTTCTAAATTATATTTGGAACAATTACAAATAACGTAATAACGAATAATTAATTACCTTGTCCGTTTATAGGATTTGGAAAAAAGGTAGTTGCATCTAATAACTGTGGCGGTATCCCTCTTAATTTTTCTATGAGCATAAGAGTACTTGGTGTACCCCAGTAGGGCACTATACCATTAGCTAATTCGCATGCAGTTACACCAACACTATATACATCACATTTTTCGTTGTAGCCTTCTAGGTTCTAAACATAGCAACAAGTATTATTTTTTGAATCATCATTTTATTAATGCGCGGCGTGTTAACCCTATTCCCTTGTTGTAGAATCGGTAGACATGTCTGAAAAGTTGCTTAATGTGATAACCATATTGGAATTTAGTCTATTGTCAGCTGTCCAAAAGGTTAAAGCGTTTTGGTAGGATTGGCGATTTTGTAAGTGGATCAGAGAATTTGTATTAAATTTTGCTATAAGAATGGAATAGAGTGAAGCACATTTTTAGAAATATTAAAAATGGCTTTTGATGAGTCTTCTATGAGTAAAATAAGGGTTTACATGTGGTATAAGCGTTTCCTTAATGAACGTGAATAAACTTCTAATAATACGAAATAATTACCTGATGGAGTAATTCTGGACTCAACCAGTATAAATTAGGAGCAGTCGTTGAAGGAAATGAATGCACTTTTTTCTGCCATCTACCAGAACTAATTAGCGGACAAGAATATCTAAGTCCAGTTAGGGTGACATGACCTTCAGCAGATACTAAGACATGGCTACCACGCACTGCCCTGACACATAAAACATAGGAACTGTTTATTTCTAAAATAACTGCTAAAAAAAAATTAATTTAAAAATGTCTCTGAAATCCTATAGAAAAAAAGCAGTTAATTCGAATTAGGATATTAAGTAATACTGCGAAGCTCTTAATTTATTCCCAGCCAGATTCAAACTAGTCTCCTACGAGAAAATAAATAAAAATTCCAAGTGTTCGTTTCCAATAATAATTCATTGATTAAGCTTACTCTTTCGAAATATTTTAAAGAGTACCTTTAAAAGAACGTTTTAGGGTCTTCTTCAGTAAAGTATAGCGGCACATTGCCTATATCACTAACTTAAAAATTGAAGGGAGTATTACATTATAACGAAACTAGTCAACACCGGTATCTTATTGGGTTAGAGATGATACATTTGTATGCGGCATTAAAGTTATATTTGCCCTGTTTTTTCTATAGTTTCAGTTTCTTTTAAATGTACTGCACGTTCACCTCACACTGAGTATTAATATCAAAGGGAGTATAAATAAATAATTTAGAAACGATCACAAAAATTATATTCTGCTTTTTGTATAAGCTCTGCTCACTTCCAAGTTCTTAATACCAAACACTTTTTCAAGTAACAATAGGGAGGAAATAGATCCAAAGGGGTCGCTGTGGCGTAGGCCTTGAGGCCGCCAAAGCTGAACATTAAGGAGAAGCTTTCAAAGAAATTATTAGGTGAGTGTTCTACAACATAAATGTTACACTCTCCTCCACTCAGATTAAAGTGGTTGTGACTGAAGGTCCCCAAATGAATACGCTAAAACCTGAACGGCTGAAGAAGAAACATAAATACCACTATTCTCACCTATGAATTATGCCTTTGGAATGTAAATAATGTAATGCATTCAAAACAGCTTTAAGTATTATAGCTATTGCTGCTTCTGGTAACCCTGCGGGGAAATATCGTAAAATAAGATGTGCACAAGATCCATAACCCATCACTGGCAATACAGAGACTATCTCGTGCCCACTCACAAATGAACTAAGTACTGGCAAAACATTGGGATGATTCAGTTGTCGCATTAAAATTATTTCATCCTGTCGAACAAAAAAAATGTACATACATCTTTGACAGTCAATGCATAATGTTGAGTTTAACATTGAAATTTATGAAAGAAACTAAGTGATTACTATTTCGAACATTCTTCAGAAATTTCTTATTTGAAGACAAAATAAATTTATTTATTTATTTTCTGAAGGTAATAATAAAGAATAACTGAAACATTGTTCTAGGTACTGATTCACTTAGGAACTCCAAATCCCGAATTAATGTTCGCATATTCATTATTATTATTTTTTTTTAAGTAAAGCATTGCCTATATGTATAAATAAACAATATTCAGAATGTTATTAATAAAGTGTTAAGACTACTTACCTGCACCAGCTGTACCTGTTCTCTATTTAGTCTTTCAAAATTATATTTCTTAAGTGCCACTAAGGTCTTAGTAGGAACATGCCTAGCAATATATACATTAGCTATCTTCGTTAAACTATGTCCAACATAAAATGAAATTAGATAACTGTCTGATTCTGAACCATACGTTACTGCCATTCCTTATATAATTCAAACGTATCTGTTTAAAAAAAAATAAATCATGATTTTTTTACGAAATGAAAGTATCAAAACTTAGGA
Organism: Rhodnius prolixus; assembly: GCF_049639745.1. NCBI lineage: Eukaryota > Metazoa > Arthropoda > Insecta > Hemiptera > Reduviidae > Rhodnius > Rhodnius prolixus. The sequence goes on along the minus strand of NW_027411604.1, from coordinate 13,991,212 downwards.
TTCAAGTGAGATCTGCATGTCTACTTATGTATGTTATAAAAATACCTCGATTGTGAGGAACAACTCTCTGTTAGCATTTTATTCGTCTAGCAGACGCCTGAGCCTTCATAACCTGTGATACAATTATAATGAGTCAAAAAAGAAATGCAAAATACAACCAACACGCTACATAATTAAAAAAAAAATAAAGTTAGCGATAGTGTTTGGAGGTTACAGGTACAGCACAAATTTGTTATTTTTGTATATTTTAATTTGCCATGACATCTAAGGCAACGAGTTGATTGAAATATCATCAATTGTAATTATGATTTTCAGAACAGTCAACAAACTTGAATTTAAAATATTCAGATCTATTTTAATATCACACATTCCTGTATACTTATATATTTTTTAATTATATATTTCAATACTGACATGAAATTATTTTTAGCTGAGAAATAAAAACAAGAAAACTTTTTAATTCTATTCTTATTGTATTTGAAACCATCTTTTGAATAACCTTTATATTTTTTTTAATTCCAATTTTGAGGAAATTATTTCACCAGGGCAATCTCCCTGTGCTACCTTACCTGTTCTAAGTTGTGAATTGAAACCTTTTTCATACTCATCCAGTGATTTGTGCTTTGTTTGTGTGAACAAGTGTTGAGGAAAAAAAGTAGTAATGGTATGTTCATTTTTATATTTTTGTTTAAGTAGATACATCTAATTTTTAACATTTTGTGCTTTACAAATTCTTAAACTGTGACAAAGTGTTGGATGATAGAAAGTTGACTAGTTGCTTTAATACCAATTATTTCCGATTATCTCAAACATTTTGTTATTTCTGTTTTTACTTTACGAGAAGAAATTAAAAAAAAATTAACTATCTTTATTTGTACATTTAGGATTACATTAAACTTAATACTGAAAATATATGACTTAGCATGTTTTCATACTCTATCCGAATTTGAAGTATGTATATTTCTTGTTTCGTTTTTATTAATAACTTGCAGGTTGAGAATTTGAACTAGAATTTTTTTTTCTAATAAAAATAATCATTTAGGTTGCTAAAATAAATGTTTGTAGAACATGGTAATGATATTCGTTTCTTTCTTTTGAACAAAAGTTTCGCAATCAGTATGATAGTGATGTGACAGTCTGGAGCCCACAAGGACGTTTACATCAAGTAGAATATGCAATGGAAGCTGTTAAACTTGGAGCCGCCACTGTTGGTGTCAAGAATGAGACTCATGCTGTCCTAGTCGCATTGAAGAGGGCGAGTTCCGAATTATCAGCTCATCAGAAAAAGATTATACCTTTAGATAGTCATATTGGAATGAGTATATCTGGATTAACCGCAGATGCAAGAATTCTTAGGTATGTTGCTGTTTAGACACTAAGCATGTTTCTATTACTTTAATAAACTTACAATTAGACAGTATAACCTTGTTAGCAGTTTTGGTGATCAGTATTACTGATTTTTGGTAAGGATTTATATTTTAATTTAAAATCATAAAATTTAATTTAATTTAAATTTATTTAATTTAAAATCATAAAAGAAATCTGCTATCGATTGTACGACCAAAAGCCAAAGCAATCAATCCTGATTTAATTATTAATCTCATCGTTAGTATTGAATGTTATTCATTCCATTGTTTTTGTAATGTTAATATGATTGCTATGTTGCTAATAAACTTAAAAATTGGTCCGTGCGATATTGCCCCACTTAAGCTGTTAGCGATGTCCTCTATATCATTAAAATGCGTTGAGAAAGCTTTTCAGCTACAGGTTTTTAAGAATAGAATTTTAAATTTTAGAGTTTTCAAAGATAGCCGAACTTTAGTGGCAATGCAAACAAACTTGGCAAAGTAAGCTAACTACCTTCTCGCTACGGGAAGATGAGTTTGATAAAAGTGCATTTTTCCAAAAATAAATCAAAGTTCCTTCTTAAAGTTTTCTTGCTTGATTTACTTTAACGTTGTTTGTGAAAAAATTAATCTGATTGTAGTCGCCACATGAGAACTGAGTGCCTATCTTATTTGTATACCAACGGTACGCAGATACCGGTAATCCGACTTATGAATAAAATCACAAATATGATGCAACATTCTACGCAAAGGTACGATCGTCGCCCATTCGGAGTAGGCCTATTGGTTGCGGGTTATGATGTAAGTAGAGTTAATTGTTCAAAATTTTCTCGAAGAGTGTAAAAAATTAGAGCATTGAATTATTTTGCTTTTTTTTTTTTTTATTTCAACAGAATGATGGTCCTCATGTATTCCAAATTTGCCCATCCGCGATTATGTATGAATGCCGTGCAATGGCAATTGGTTCGAGATCTCAGAGTGCTAGAACGTATCTTGAAAAACATTTGAGTGAAATTGGTACGTGTCCTACAGAAGCTGAACTTATTAAACATGCTCTCAGAGCTTTGAGGGACTCTTCGCCAAATGACATAGAACTTAATAATAAGGTAAAGCATTCCCACTGATTATTTTTAATTATAGATTCAATTATAAAGAGTTTCAGTTTCTCGTTTATGCGTTTTAAATGACCTTCATTCCATATGCACTTGCCATATGACCTTGTAATAGAAATATTGATATCATTGCAGAACGTAGCGGTCGCCATTGTTGGAAAGGATACACCATTAAAAGAACTTACAGAAGAAGAGGCTCAAGTATATTTGGATATGGTACTTAGCGAAGAAAGACGAACTGGTGGGGCTGGAGGCAGCACAGGTTCCACGGGACCTAGTGATTCTGGTACAAGACCTTCAGGTGATGGAGAACCACCACAAGATCCAGTTCCACAAGTGGCAATGGACACCCAATAATAATTATTTTATTATAATTCAATTCTCATACGTTACACTTTAATGCCTTCGAATAAACTAACTTCAATATTAATAACTTCGTTCCGTTGATTACATTGCTAGGAAGAAGTAGTATTCCTATGTTCCTCTTGTATCTCAATAAAAAAATCAATAAATAGAAAATGAGAAAACCAAGTCTACCATGGATGCAGACTTTAATGAGTTAAGAACAGTTACGATCATATTTGATAGAGTAAACAAAAATACAATTGTTTATATTTTTAAAAATCGTAAGCCAAACATTTGCAGTCCGATTTCTAGAAAAAATTTAATGAGACCATCCCTATCTATAATGCTTAATATTTATTTATAATTTTTATGGACTCAATATAATAATACTAGCTGTTTCAGTTTCTATAAATTATTGCTCTTTTAAGGTTTTTATGTACATAGATTTGATTTTTGTTTTAATTTGAAATGGAACATTGCTTCCCCTTTATTATAACTATTTTTTTAAATTAATATTCACAGCAATAAGTTCATGCAAGCGGAATTAATAACTTTCTCACTGCATTAAGCTCAACCAAAGAAAGCATTGCTACTTTAAAAACGAAGTAACAATTTTAAAAAGCCATCCAGCTCTTATGATTTAAACAAAGATTTTTTTATTATTAACAAAAGTAGCGCAAAACCGCAATAAACTGTAATCAGATATCGATAATATTGATTTTACGGATGCAGATATATGGTTCTATTTTTAACTGACATGGTATGATTAAAACACTGCCTTTTTGGAAACTCAATTTACACTAAAATACCGAAAGTTAACAACAAAGCCTGGCAAGTTATTTGTTGAGAGCTATAAGTGTTAGAACATTTATAAAAAACTAAATTGATGATTCCGTCACAGTTTACCTTTCCTGAAAAAATAAATGTTCAAAAAAGATGTAGACATATTTAATTAAACATTTTGAAAACAAGCAATTTTAATCGTTAAATTAAAGTTGGGGTCTCAGGGGATTAATCAAAATATAAATTTCCAGCTTTCTGTAATTTTCTGTTTTTGAGTGTTTTGTTCTCACATAGACTACTTTCTTTCGGACTGAAAGAAAACTAATAATTCTGAGGAAAACTCGAAATAAAAATAAGGAAAATGGAACAGTCAAAACTGGAAAAAAAAAATTGAATAATGCATAATACTTGTTACTTTCAGATAATACCATAGTCATTCAACGTTTCATCGAAAAGTATTAAAAGTGCCAAAAAAACAGGGTGCAAAATGGCTCCGGTCGCAGCACATCTTCCACTAAATATCAAGATCAAGAACCACAACATTCTTCAAGAAGGAATGTTCTAATAATAACGCTCTCAGTCTTGACTTCCATACTAGTACATTTCTTTTGCCACATCATGATCACTTCGTAAATAACCAACCAAATCCATTGTCAGTGCAATACTGTCTTCTTCAATTCTGAATGCATTCAAACCATCAGTCCTCTAAGTCTACCAAGCTCAAACTAAATATCTCTTAACTTGCCAAATGATCTCTTTATATTGGAATGGTTCACTTGTTATTTGTTCCCGCTTAAAGCGAGTTGGTGAAGAAGCACTCTATCAGGGTAGGTGAATAAACTTCACATTAAATTTATACATTAACGAGTGTCACTTACATATTGAAGTACAAACCCACAAATATAAGAAAAAGTATAATAAATTCTGTTTTGTGGAAATAAAATCCTCATCTAGTATTTTATCTGGTTATCTAGTATTTTTGAGGGCTAAAGGTAAAACTCCTTGAAGATACATGGTCTTTTATTTTTACACGATTGGAGTTTACTTTTTCAATTCCTAATGCTTAATTTTAATTAGTAATAAATACTTACTATATATATTTTTCTCCTTTAATGTATAAGGTTAATGTTGTCCTCAAATTCGCGCTCTTAAGTATTTTTTTTTTAATAAAAAATACTGAAAGGAACAACAAATAAAACTACATTGATAACAATGTTTGTTTTTTATTTTAACAAAATCACACTTGTAAACAAAAGCTATTAAGATACACACTAAAGCAATTAAGTGAATTTATGCTCTTAAATTGTTAACAAAAAAATGTGGAAAGAACAATACAAAGGTATAGATCATGTGAAATTTTCTTTTCTTATAGACTATAAGAACTCTTGAGAAGTTCGAAAGTGTCACAAAATTGTTAAGATAGGTTTCGAAAATAATTGCTTTTCAGATAAGTTCACATCTAACAGGTTTGATGTGTTATGCCCGTGGTAAACATGGAGTTCAAGAAGAATAGAGCATCCATTGCAAGAAATTAAATTAGGAATTTAGGAATAGATCAGATAGAAGAACAAAAATACATAATGCCTAAATGTAACTTCAGTGTACCTCAGTAAATGTATACTCTTCTATGTCATTTATAACGCCCCTAAATCTTTTCCCAAAATGAAATTTAGGATTAGGAATTATAAAATTTTGAGGACAGAATAAGAGTATAAACATTTCTCTTTTGCTAAATTTGTAGAATCCAAAGAACCAGTTATTTTTTTTATGTGAACTTAATTTCTTTATTAGTTTCTTATTGTTATGTTTGACATCAGGGTTTGTTGCTTTTTACTGAGAACAGACTAGTACAAGCTTCAGGAGATTAACACATAAAGGTCTCCATTTGCTCTAGAGCTTCGTCTGTTTTCGTCCGATTTTCACTGATTTCACAAGTTTCCTGAGAGAAATCTGGCCTTTCTTCTGAAAGAAAACATCTAACAGGTTTGATGTGTTATGCCCGTGGTAAACATGGAGTTCAAGAAGAATAGAGCATCCATTGCAAGACATTTAAGTTTTACATTTCATTCAGAACCATTTAATTGTCGTAATTTCATGAGACGCTGTACCTAAGTAAATGTATTTTTTCAAAAAACCCATCTAATTAAACCTGCTTCGGAGATACAAAATAAAAGTAGGATAAGTTAAAATGAACTTATCACGATTTAACTGTTAACATCATTCATGCGGTCAAAATGTAACGTAATCTATGGAATAGTTATTTCTGAATCAAATATGTTCAAGAAAGAAAGGAAGCACTTACGTTGTACAATATTGGCAATCTCTTTCCAGGCTGCTTCTTTCTAGCTGGCATTCTCTCATTCAAAATTTGTTTTATCGGAAATGAATGTTTTAAAGTTCTCAAATTAATTAAAATATCGTAACTAGTCTCTTATTACTGACATGTTTAAACTGTAGCTTTTAATAAACGAACTTAACATGTTTGTTTACACTTCTAGGTTTTTAACCTGTTATACTAAAGACTTTAGGCGCTGTCATAACAAATAGGCGACAGTTTAGTGGTAATTGTGGAGCCAGATGGTAACTGCTGCAAAAAAGGTTATGATTATGGGAAAGCTAGTTAGGTGAGAAGGTAATGTTAAAAATACTTTAACACTAAATTTTTAGATGGAATTACTGTCATTTCTAACGAAGGGGAGCCATGTTTCTATCAAATCAAAATTAAACCAGTTACATAGATCATTTTTCTGGAAGAGGTGAAAGATAATTTCTTTTATATATTTTAATTTTATCAGTGATAACCAATTGTTCGTTCTGAGAAACAAGTAGTAATATTAATTGATTTTATATTGTTTTGTACGACAAGTGCACAGCAAATCTGGATAAGAAACTTGTTGCGGCTATTGCAATTGGATTGTTTTTCCATTTTTAAGCAGATTGTTATTTATCTCACAAAATTTGTAACAGGAGGAAAGTAAGAACTTACGACGTTGTTGTACCTTGGAAGAGGAGCCCATCGTTAACTGTGCCAGATCATATAGGTAAACCTACTTACTTTGATTGTGGAATACCAGCTCTCTCACCTACATTACCAGAGAAATTGCCTGCAGAAAAAGTTCAAGCACTGAGGAGAACATGTAAACTAGCTGCAGATATTCTGAAATCATTAAAACATTTTATTCAGGTTTGCATAATAGAACTAATTTTGAATGAGACATTGTAATTTAAGAGTAGACGCTCTTATTTTTATTAGTGTTGATTTTTTAATGTTGCAAAAATAAAAAATAATTACTGAAATTGGTAAAAATGTTTTTTTCTTTTGGATTAATGAATAAGTCATTAAAAACTATGAATTCTAGTTACTACTCTACAGCAATTACTTCTAGTTTGTCACTTGCTTTAATTGTATGATTAATGATTTTGTTTGATTTCTGAAAGAATATTTGTAAAACCGTATTTCAATAGACTTTCAAATGCTATTTTAGAGGTAAGCTTATTACTACCTCAATTCAAAATCTGTCCAATGAATTTAATAGAAAAATGGTCCAAAACAAAGTACAATGTATGCATATATAACTTATATACAATGTATAGAAAAAAAAACGATTTTTGAAAACATTCTAAGAAAAAGTATTCTGTGAAGTTGTTCTTCCGGATGAGGATTTTTTTTTTTTTAAAAACAGTTTTAGCATATCCCTCAATTTAACCCTTCAAAATGGTATGTATACAAATGATGGTTCATTGTACTGATATGATTTGTAGGATTCAACTATCGTACTGCTTCTTTTTTAATCTTAACAAAATTATAAGAACTTGTCAATTATAATCTTTTTAAAGGAAAAAGATTTGTGAATGAACCTCACAAGATGTTTTTTCATTTCAATTTAAATTTTTGTTTATGCAATTTTGTTTTTAAAATTTTCTTCAAAGCCGCTTTTTCTTCTAGGTTGGAGTAACTACCGAGAGCATAGACCATGAGGTACACAAGTTGTGTGTGGAAAACGGAGCATACCCATCTCCACTAAATTATCATTATTTTCCAAAATCTTGTTGTACATCCGTCAATAATGTAGCTTGTCATGGTATTCCAGACACAAGACCACTTGTTAATGGAGATATTATTAACGTTGATGTAACTGTGAGTAAACATTTCAATAATAAATATATTATTAATATCCGCTAGGGTGTAGACATACATGTATGTATTTATTTAAAGATTAGATTTATTGCCATATAGTTGTATAGGTATTTAGAGAAGGTGTTCATGGTGATTGCTCAACGATGTATCTGGTCGGAAATGTGGACGAACAAGGGGAAAAAGTATGTACTGTAGCTAAAGAAGCTCTTGACTTAGGGGTATCTGTTTGTAAACCTGGAGTCTCTTTCGCCGACATAGGTAAATTACTTTATATTTGTATTTTTTAATTATTTTACTAGCCTAAGGTAGGAGAAAAAAAAATCAGTAAGATTATTTTTTTCTCATGGTCCAATGAATAAAAAATTTTTAGGAAGAAATCCCACAAAACAATCAAAGATTTTAAAAACGATGATTAATCTGAATTCAGTTTCAATTAACATTTCATAATTGATAATTTTTTCTGAAAAAAAAAATTGAAACCTACTGTTTAAAATTGATGTTTTAAAATTGATCTAACAATAAATTAGAAAATAGTACATCTATAAATCATCAGCGTGGTTTTCTTGAGGAACTTATGCGGATGTCATCAATCTTTCTGTCCCTCAGATTTCTAGTTTTGTTGTTAAGAAAATTTAGTTTTATTTTATGTTTGCTGCAAACAATCCGTAAATTTAAAATAAACTTTGCATTTCAAGCATTTTTATAACTTTTATCTTTTATTAAACATTAAGTTGGTAGCACCGAACATTGCTTTTAAGCCATTCGCTTCCTGAACACGATACGATTCAGATCGGTATATCGCCCTTCTTATCGGTATCCGATGTGACTATCCCGAGGATCACTAGCATTTGCAGATTTTTCAAATAAGGGATGGGCACTCATTACAGCTTTATCTACTGTGTTCGGGATTTGATTATCTAAGTTTAGTTACAAGTCGAAGGAAGGTCAATCTTCTTGGCATTCTTCGCAGCTACAACCATCTGTCCAACTCACTGTAAATTGGTGGAGAATTTTTTTTTTTTTTTGCCAGGACAAAAATCTTTTCTTAGATAAGGCCAAAAACATTCCGATTTCCCTTTATTTATGCCACACATCCCCTGCTGAATTCATATCACGCTGCTACACACTTGTAAGATTGTGTAATCAAAACTTAGAGCAGTTGTTAATTAATATAAGCCCTGAAGATGACTCTAGGGCCGAAAGCTTGGCACAAATAAAGTAAGTCAACCTTTTTACGACTGCCTTACCAGACTGTTTTAATTAGATTGAAATTTACTATTATTTCTTCCGTTAGTGGATTCATTGTTAAAAGAATTTATGTAAACTAGTTAACTTAAAGAAATAGATAGCGTCAATTCTGATTTAAAAAACATTTTACCGGAATTTCTCCATCATATAAAAGTAAAGCAACTGTTACATAAAATTATTTTGAACACAATTGGTCTCTAGAAATCTGAAAAAATTAGTTGCACATTTTGTGTTTGTTTATAGTACGTGAAATTGGTCAATAAAAATTTGAAAAAGTTTTGTGTTTTTTTCTGTGTGATATCTGATTCGAAATTATCTTTAACTTTATTCTTATTAAATATAAATTTCACTATTTTTTATTTCTTTTTTCAGGAGCAGTAATAGAAGACCATGTAAGAAAAAATAATTTAACAGTGATACCCTGTTTCAATGGCCACGGTATAGGAACTTATTTCCATGGACCTCCATCTATTTATCACTTCAGTAAGTCAAATTACTAAGTTTGACAATATTACTTCCGTACTTCTTAAATGTGGTTATATTTATAGTGAAATGTCATTAATGACTTCAATTAGTATCGAGAGCAAGAAATTAACGTAGTATGTCCGTGATTTATTTTTAAGGATATAATGAAGCTGAGGATAGCAAAATGGAAGAAGGTATGTGTTTTACAATAGAACCAGTAGTTGGTGATGGAAGTCCTGAAATTGTTATTCTGGAAGATGATTGGACTGCAGTTACGGAGGACGATTCAAGAACAGCTCAGTATGAATATACTGTACTTATTAACAAGGATGGTGCAGAAATATTAACACCTCATCACCTTCCCTAATAATTGTTTTTCTTTTTTTTTTATAAATCCATAAAATTTGAATTGTCATTTAAGTTGTAGTACTGCGTGTTCTTATATGGATTTCCTTCAACAATAGTACAAGAAGGAACGTTACAACTTTTTTTACTTCTAAGAAGAATAAACAATGCTGGTCTGTTTCATTTCTCCCAGTTTAATTGTTTCGTTTTAAATCCCATAAAGCATTTGCTTTATAAATTAACTTACCCGACTTTTTTGTTTATTTACAAAAAAAAAGTATATAAGTACAGGTACGGAATAAAAGAAAGTAATATGTACAAGACAGTCCAGTGTTGGAGGTATTTTATTTCATTAATTATAAGAAAAGATATCCCAAAGCAAAAATTATATCATGGAGTGCTCAAGCAATCAATCATTCGTTTTTTATTTTATTTAAAATTCGTTTTTAAAGTTATTATGTAACCTAAAAGGAAATTGATTGAAGGAACTTAAGTAAATGATTTACGATGTTTCTGGAAGAACTGATAATCTTTTTTTAACAAAAACTATCTTGAAAATGGTATATTGTTCGTTTTATTGTTACATATCCTTGAAATTCATACTGAAATACTGATTTTGATGAACAGAATCTATTTTTACAGCAAAAGAAATTAAATGAACGTACCAGACATTGATTTTTTGAAGGCGAAGTGGTTAATTGAAGATTTCTATGAATTTTTTTTTTTAAATTCTTACTTGGATTTGCTATCTAACGTACGTTTTAATGATGCACCATTAAATTCCTACTAAAATTGCAACCCTAATCTATTTTGGTTGCTGGATACGAAGGTTGTTCGGTTTGTTTTATGATTTCTCGAAAACGACTACGTTTACTATACCAATTTGTTTGAATCTTTGTATAATTACTGAACATATAATATTCTATTATTTCAATTGAAAACTATTTTCTGAGTTGTCATTTTAAAGAGGTTTTTGGGTGGATGTTCAACTTCAGGACCTTCATTTTTATCTGACTCATAGAATTGCTGGTTAAAGAATTTCTAAACATTTTTTTAGAAATATTTTGTCTTAATTGCGTAAATTTGCTATCTAACGTACGTTTTAACGATGCACCGTTAAATAACTAAAATTTCAACCCTGATCTCTTTTGGTTGCTGGATACCAAAGTTGTCTGGTTTGTTTTATGATTGAAAAAAAAACGACTACAGAAATTTACGTTAAACTTTGTACAATTACTGAATATATCATATTCTATTATTTTTATTGAAAACTGTTATCTGAGATATGAGGTTTTTTAATGGAAGTCTAACTCAGCACCTTAACCCTTAGCTACTTAAGATACGGACCTATTATCATTAACTTATATTATGGTTCAGCCACTGATTAAACATTGAAGATAGTTTATTATTCAACCCAAATTTTAATTTTAAAGGAAATCTATCGAGCCAATTTTCCAGAATCGCCAAAATGAAGTTGTATGTAATAGCTTTCTATTTTCGACTTTAATACTTAAATTACTTTTTAAAACTCAATTCCAAAAATTTGTCAGACTAAAACTAGTCTGAATAAAGCAAAAAATAATTTAAAAAAATTGTTAATTGGAACTAATTTATTATTAAAAGTACCGCATCGTCACCATCCGCATGACGTAATAAAGTAGTCCCTAATAAATTAATAATAAATGAATTACAAAATATTTTAAAATTAGAAAACTTTTTTTTTTATCTATAATTTCGTGAAATTAAATATAGGTTGATAGAAAAAATTTTAATATAGCAGCACATGTGTAGAAGAACATCATGTACGTATCGGCCATTTAGCTAGTTTTACTCGTGATCTCAGCCAGGTAACATCGTAGCTGTAAAGTCATTTTCTTAATTAAAACTGAAAATATTCCATCAAATTTTTATTATTAATAATATAATAATACAAAAGGTTATATAAAACTTTATTACTTCACAAAATTTTATTTTATTAAAATCGAAAAAAAAAACTGGCTGCTTTTACAAACGAACACTCTTACTCCTACACTGACACCATATTAGATATCAAGAATCACACAGTGTAACAACATAACTCATAACTACATTCTAAAATAAAATCACTTTACACTTAAACATTCAATGTTATTTGAATTATCAAAGTGTTGTATAATGATTCTTGAATAATACCACTTTTTATTACTAAACAGGTGCAGTTAGTTTGACACATATGTATATATTTTTGTTGGTATCAAGAGGAAGAATTCGTCAGATACAATACGTATTTGATGAGGTAATATAGTGTCCAAGCAAGTCATTATTCCTATTACGTACATATAAAGCAATGTCAGGACCAAAGAAAATGACAATCTAGATCTAATTACTAAAGTTTAAATTGCTTTAAGTTCGCTTTAATTACTTTAAAATCTCTATAACTGGTATAAATCGCAGGGTTTTAGTGATAATAATTTAAGAGAGGGAAGGGATTATCTATGAGGTTAGCATACTGGACTCCCACGCGGAGGTCCCGGGTTCGAGTCCAGCTGCTGACCCTTAGATTCTCTCTACCCAGGAGCTTCTTACAGCTCACTGTCCGGTGATAGACAGTGTTGTCTGTAACGAGAGAACACTGTCCGGAGGCCGGCAGTGCACTGAAAAAGCTCCGGGCGCCAATAACCTTAGATGATGACGCGCCTTAAATCATTAAAAAAATAAAAAATAGTTTATGAGATATAGAAGGTTAAAGTTTTGTGTTTTGCAAACACGATCAAACTTCAATCGTTTATATCTCCTTTCCTATACATTAGATTTCAATGATTTCTTTAGCAAATTGTAGAGAAAAGGTAGCCCTATAACTGGTATAAATCGCAGGGTTTTAGTGATAATAGTTTATAAGATATAGAAGGTTAAAGTTTTGTGTTTTGCAAATACGTTCAAACTACAATCGTTTATATCTCCTTTCGTATTCATTAGATTTCAATGATTTCTTAAGCAAATTGTAGAGAATAGTTAGCTCTATAACTGGTATAAATCGCAGGGTTCCATGACAATGGAATCAAACTCTTGGCTAGATTCAGTGAACGAAAAAATGGAACGATTCCGGTTTCGAAAGGATTTAAATCACTCCGGATTCGACTTCACAAACTCCAGTGGATTTAACCAATGAAAATGCTAGAGTTGGGCCGGAGTCGTTGTAACGATTCCGGTGTCATGGTAACGAGGACTGATTCCACCTGCGCTCTAGATCATTCTGTGTTTGTGTATTGTATTTTATTTGAAATTCTTCGTATTTTATAAGAGTAATGGAGAAAAACAAATTTTAAAAATTAAAATCATCTTAAGAAAGTGTTATAATTTTTTTTGTATTCAAATGAAACGAATATTTAACTAAAAAATATTTCCAATCGATGAATGTTTGTGAAATAGGTGGATTGAGTGGGAGGGATACTGCATTAAGTAAACCAATTAGGTAATACTACATTTTGGCTCAGTTTTACTTTGACGGTCCTGCGAACATGTACACGTTTAAACTTACGCCAATGAAGATAAGAGTTAGAGTGTCAAGCGCTAAGTTAAAGATTAAGCACACAGCTTTTTCTTTTTGTAAAACAATAAGGTAATATTTTAAAAGCTTGCTATTCAATTCTTAGTAAATAAATATTATGAGTAACTACTATTTTGTTTGAAGGGTTAGAATTTGTATGGAATAATTTCCTACCCATTTCCGTTTCTCTATCTTGAATCCTCTTGAAGCCTCCAGTCTTCCAGTGGTCAAGTTAGATAAAGACTAAGCTGCATTGCTTTAATTTATAATTGACTAGCCTATTTTTGTGTTAATATTTGTTGTTAATTTTATATTTATCAGAGCAATTGGAAATTAGGGATAGTACTTAATGTGTATTAAAGAAACACAGTTTTGTTATTAACTGGGAAAGCTAACTGTTAATGATAATATATTTTAATAAATTGCGTGACATTTGTTCTTATGTTTAATCGTTCCAAAACCTCTGCTACCTCATTTTCATTTTAATTTTTTTGGGGCGGGGCGGAATCACTTTTTTTAAAATAGGGATTTGAATCAATTCGTTCCACCATCGGACTCGTTCCACGCTCAAATAGCCCATCACTAGAGAGCAGTGAAGTCGTAAACCTTGGCCTAGTCTGGTAATTCTACCTCTCAGATGGATGAAAGACCGAAAACGATAAGGGGTATAATAAAAATACGTCCTACTGCGGACATAGTTATACAAATATTAAGCACTGCGGACGTAATCTCATTTTCATAAGGCTAATAAATTCTTAAGCCTTTACGAAGACCTATAAAAAGTAAGGTTCGAGAAGTGTTAGTTCTATGTCGAAGTGAAGTAACGAAAACTAAAAGTCAAGATTCTAAGACGAGGAAGATGAGTACGATAAGCTTAATTCTCTTGAAGAACGAGTTAGACGTGTACATGAAATTGACTACTTATATTACATTAACAGTATATCTGAGGAGTCACTAAATCTACAGATATAGATTTAATTAAAAGGAATTGTATTGAATGATATTAGGTAACCTATGTATGTATTACCTACAATGGTTTATGTTATTTAGGAGAATCGTTTCATGTTTTTGTTATTGTGGTACTTCGTATAATATAGCCAGTGTTAGAAAAAATAATTTAAACTAAGTTAATGTAAGTTTGCTTTCAAAAAAGTTTAGTTCAACAATAAAATGCTATAACATTACCCCAGGATTGTTAGTAAGGTACACATAATTTACTTTTTACAATCCTGTACATTATAATTTATTAAAGATTTATCCGATTAAGAGATTTATAATTTAAATAATTTCATTAAAACTGTCCGGTAGGACAGTTGTATAAGGGTTGACCATCAAAAACTGCACGAAAAAGCGTAACGTTGAAAAACACCCAACTTTGACAATTTTTTTCTCTTTTTCTATAAAAGATAAAATTCCCAAATTTTCTTTAAATCTTACTCCAAACCCTCCTTTATAACTGTAATTTTTTTGCAACCACCCAGATCTAATAGGTTTCGAGAAAAAAGTTGCCGAAAATGAGCAAAAACGGCTTTTTCAAAAAATGTTCTTGTTCTTGTTGTTGTTCTTGTTGTTGTTGTTGTTACCTTTTTTGTAAACAACGTAGCGCCTAAACGCGAGAACCGATTTTCATGAATGAGGTGTCATTCGATTCGGAATTTTATGTAGATGTGCCTTTTGGGGGTCTCGATGCTGTACATCGAATGGGAGAGGAGTTAGCCCCCTTTATGTAAGGCCCCCTCCAAAATTATTATTACTAATTACTCTGTAAATCTTGGCCCGATTTTGATAAAATTTGGTAGGGTGATAGGGTAAGGGCTCCCCTACGTAACATTAAAGCGACGATCAGCTCTTACACTTTTTAAGGGGAAGTATAGCAATCGTTGCAAATTATCGACACGTGATCCGATTTTCATGAATGAAGTGTCATTCGAATCGAAATTTTGTACAGATTTGCACTTTAAAAGTCTCACAAGGAGGCCGAGCCTCATAAGGAGGGGAGTTCGCCCCACCCAAATAAGACCCTTTCTAAAACTATTATTACCAATATTTCTATAACGCTTAGTCCGATTTTGATAAAATTCAGCCCGAATAAGTGGTTAAAGCTCCTCTACGTGGCTGTGTAGTGCCATCTTGCTCTTACACCTACTAAGAGGAAGTACTGCAATCGTTTAAATTATCAATGAGTGAACCGATTTAAATCAATGAATTGTCGTTCGATTAAAAAATCTTTCCTCTTTGCCGTTTAGGGAGAAGTAATGCAATCGTAGTTTATTTTTCTTACTCCTCTTAAAAGGAAGTACTGAAATCGCAGTTTAATTTTGCTATTTACGCACAAATACCTTCCTATGTTATTCAAAACGCTTTTTCAAAAAAATTGTTATTGAGGATGGTTTGGGGGAACGCAACTATAATCTTTCTATAAAAAGATCTCTCCAGTGGTAGTTACGGTTCCGACTTAACACCTTATCAGATTATAATGATAGCATTGCTTATTCCAAATTTTAAAAAAATCTGTAAAGAAGATATGTAACTTTCTAAAATAGACAAAAAGGAAAATCTATCCAAAAGGTACAAAAATCTCCTTAACAAAAACTTACAGTTTAAAATGTTAAGTATAAGGGTTGATTAAACGCCAAAAGGTACACAAATCAGCGAGTACCCAACATTTCATTAATACTTCATTAATAGTCAAGTAATTCTACTGCATTAATTTTCATTAATAAGTTATTTTTTAGAATTTATTAGATGTCACAGACCCTTATGCTGGCCACTTCATTTATAATATTTTTTGTTATATTTATGATAAATCACATATATGTACATGCATGTTAAAGTAGAAAAAGACAAAGTTAGAGTCGGCTACTGTCTTGAATTCGTCTTACCGAAATATTCGTGAGCACAAATAACACACAGTTAGTAACAAGTAGATTATTCAACAATAATTATTCATTTCTCAATTGTAATTTAATTTAGACCCCCTTATTTTACTTACGATATAGTAAAAAATACAGGAATAATTAGATGTCCTAAAAATATGCATATCTTATTTACTTTATATTACATATATACAACATTGTGGAATGAATACCTAGATGGAGAATGTAATTGAAGAAAACTATATTATTTGCGATAAAGCCAGATAATTATTACCTATTATTATAAACGTTTGGACTACTACATAAAATAACAATTACTTTAATCGAAGAATGAACTTAAACCGACGATTTTTATTTAAAAATAAAAATAAATAAATAAAATAAACAAAATCATTGATGTATGTTGGTGTAAGCATTTTTTTAAACAAGGTTTTGAATTTTTTAGCCTCATAATTTTTTTTTATTTTTTATAAGGTTTTTCTTTTTAACCTGTGATTAATAGTTTGATTATTATAGATAAATAGATATTACAGTCAATCTACAGTGCTACTTGAACATATATTTTGTAGATGAAAATGGCCAGCATAAGGTCTGTGATATCTAATAAATTCTAAAAAATAACTTATTAATGAAAATTAATGCAGTAGAATTACTTGACTATTAATGAAGTATTAATGAAATGTTGGGTACTCGCTGATTTGTGTACCTTTTGGCGTTTAATCAACCCTTATACTTAACATTTTAAACTGTAAGTTTTTGTTAAGGAGATTAATATTTCGAAATGAATCAATTACCAAAAAATTTATTATTTAGGTGTAATATGTAATATGCATTATTTAGTAGGAGAAAAAAGAAAAACGTTTAATTTAAAAAATATATATATTTCATACCTTTTTTTACATAAACTTAGTATTTTACTTTCTATGATAAGAAAATATACATATATAATTTAATTAAATACAAAAAGAAGTGCTAAAAAACGTTTAAAACTAACAGAGAAACTTAATGATCAAAGAAATTAGAGTAAAAAAAATTAAAAGATAAGTTTTTAAAAAATCCGTCAGAGGGCGTCACTTATTACACAGGTGTAAAAATGGTTCCAGAAACAGCCATTAGGTAGCAGTGACGTAACCTTCCTCTATTTATAGTGAACAGGCCAAATTACCGTCATTGTAGTAATGCAGGCGGGAGGTCGTCTAGTCCCTCCAAGCATATCTTTCTCTAGTCTAGTCTAACATTCATCACTTCTCTCTCAAAGAATCATGATGTTGGGTAATGGTAAGGGAGATGTCGTTTCCACGGTCGGAGAGCAACTATTCTCTAGGTTAGAGAGGTAAACTGGAGTCACAATAAACTAAGTAGTAACCAACGTAGGGTCATAAAGTATGCAGTTATTCATAACTTCCAAAGACACTACCTGGAGAGAATAAGTGCAAAATTGGTTGAAAAAGAAGTAAGTTCTTAATCTTACATAAAATTGCATGTGCATGGCTGGAACACCTCCAAGTTCACTGGTTTTCTGTACTCAATATTTCTATGCAACATAAAGTATAAATGATAAATCCCTTTTTGCTTCTTCTTTTTACTCTTCATATTGCCCCCCCTTCCTCTGGAGTCTATAAGTTAAATTATTTATTATTTCACCAAAAAATTAAGATGTTTAAAACAATTTTTTTCCCATAGGTATTTGATAAATTATCAGATTATGCTAATAAAATTATATAAAAAAGTGATAATATGTTCGGTTTGTCTTATATATGCTCAAGGGAAGTGCTAAATTACTTTTGTCCTGGCTTACATTATGTAATACCCACCTGTAACGTAATATTAATTATAAGTTTGATTATGAAGCTTACACAGATTAAATCTCCTTCACAACATTTAAACTTCTATGTGATAAATATATCTGCAAAATTGGTTATTCTGTTGCAATGTTAATTGTTTGAACTCTTGGGTCCCATATAGTGGACTGTTTTAGAGGCTATGCCTCAGCTTCATCTTATGTAAAATGTAGTATGTTTTTCTCTTCATCCATTGCCTTTGCTCAAGGACCCTTTCTGCCCTTCGCTGGCTTTATCATGGTCCTTCATTACATTCAACAGCACTCCCGTATAAGTTGAGGTGAAAAACCTTTACTTTTAATAACTGTCTTTATTTATTTCCTTACATGTTGAAAAATATAATATATCTAAACTTTGGTATTTATACATTATGGTGATTTCAACAATTCAGATGAAAAATTAAATGGCTTCGTAGATAAGATTGATAAGAAGTTACTAGCTCTGTATTTTGCTGGTAATGGTTTTGGACTGTTTCGTAACAAGAATGAAGAGGGTAGTAGTGCCCACAAGCAGGAGTAGAATGAGAAGGACTCGCTGGAGCAAGTGTGTGAACAAGACCTTTCCTTTTGTATGCTTCTTAAGGTATGTTGCTTATCTTTATCACTTGGCCCTTTAATTTTTCTCTTTTACTTTAATATCCACCAAGCTCTAGTTACAATTTAATTACTTTTTCTTACCATTAATAATTACAAGGCGTTACGATCAAGTAGAATGCTATTGTTTTCAACGGAAGTATTTGTTTTCGATGTTTTTACGAATCGTCAAGTTTCGTGTGTGATGAGAGCATGTATTGAAACATTTCTCTTGAAAAATTGATATAAACAAAAAATTCTAATTTAATAAATAAAAGACTGCTATAGCAGCTGGTATGGTGCAATCTGTACTTTCGACAGAAATCGTAGGATACTACCTTTCCAATTGTCAACGAATTCAGTCTCTCCCATCAAAAATCTTTAGGAATATAGTACATGCTTTTCAGTTCGCATTGATCTTACCATTCATAATGACCTAAAAATCTTTTATCTTCCATCTAGCAGAATTATTTCTTTGCAAAATTATTGTTGTGTGCATATCACTGTTTTAGTTTAATTACAATCACATTTATTTAATTTTATGAACAATAATTTATCAGTAGTTATTAAATGTGTTTCTTTAGCTTTTAAATAATTTTGAACAAAATTGAACTTGAAAAATAGTTTATATTGGTTGACAAACTTAAACTAATGATTTAAATTTATGGCTGCGGGTGTAACTTGATTAAAACAAGTTTAGTGCAACGTTAAATTGCAACGTAAAAGTAATTCATGTTAAAATAATTTAATATTTTACAATGTTACGAAAACATACTAAAAGATTGATCTGTTGAAAAGATTTTAACTAAAATTTCAGCATTTATATTTTATTTATTTCATAAATTCCTGAAAGATACAAATTTATCTTAAACAAATTGTTGCATTTTAATTAGCAAAATCAGTTAATAGAATGCTTCTTAATTGAATATTAAGGGAAGGGATTAGCTATGAGGTTAGCATACTGGACTCCCACGCGGAGGTCCCGGGTTCGAATCCAGCAGCTGACCCTTAGATTTTCTCTTCCTAGGAGCTTCTTACAGCTCACTGTCCGGTGATGGACAGTGTTGTCTGTAACGAGAGAACACTGTCCGGAGGCCGGCAGTGCACTGGAAAAAGCTCCGAGCGCTAATGACCTCAGCTGTTGATGCGCAAAAAAAAAAAAAAAAAAAAAAAAAATTAAATATTAAATCTATAAACTGTTTATTTTATTGAATAATGATTTTCAGATTGAAAACAGCCAATACTGTGAGCCAATAACTGCAAATCTGTCCAACAATTGAAGTAGAAATGGAAAAGAGGTTGAGAAAACATCGATCAAATGAGTATGTACGAACTTTTATATTTATCAATTACTGAAAAATGTATTATTTAGGTATATGTAATTTGCATGTTCGTTTCGCAATCCTATTAAATGATTTTTTTTTTACATTATTTATTTTCACAACTGCAATTAGTAAAGCTGATACATACAAGATGATAATAGGTAAATGCTTGAATAGCATGTGGGTAGAGTTCACCCATTTTGAGTTCATGTGAAAATAAAAAGTATTACTTAGTAGGAGAATAAATAAAAATCTTTAATTTTAAAAAAAAATCTTATTTATTTGCATATCTATTTTGTTTATACATAGATTTTTTATTTTACAATATATTATGCAAAAAAATATACATGTAAATCAATAAAATACAAAAGAATTGCTTAAAAACGCCTAAACCTAACAGAAAAATTTCAAATAATGAATTTAGGTAAAAAACAAAAAAGTTAGTTCCAAAAAATTCCGTCAGAGGGCGCCACTTATCAGACAGATGAGAAAATAGTTCCAAAAGTGGCCACCAGGTAGCAGTGGTGTAACCTTTCCTATATATACGGCAGCAGCACAGATTCTCGTCAGTACGACTTGAGTGATGCAGGGGGGTAGATCGCTCGTCGATCCAAACATATCTCTTGTCTAGTCTAACATCCGTCACCTCTCTCTCAAAGAATCATGGTGGGGAGATGTTGTCGCTTCGACGGTTCTCCCCACCCTGCCCCGCCCTTCCAACGAACTTTGTTATATAGCCTCCCACAGACAAGATGGCGGCAGTAAACTCACCTGATCGGTAGCCTCCTAGATCGCTCCAGCTGGTCTGTTGCTCTTGCACACTCACACGACCTGTCGGCCATTGTTTAACCTTCCCTCTAGGTTTCCTTTTTTACTTCTCCCACTCCCTAGACTCTGTAACCTTCCTTTTAGGTTATCTTTTCTATTTTTACCTATTTTTTCATCATTTTGAACTGTATTAATAAAATATTATCAATTTTTTCGTTTTGTTTTTTATTATTTACCAGAATAAATACAAAAATAAATAAAATAATTTTTTAAGACTTTTTTATTCAGAAACAAACATATTTTTTTTTAAACAAGCAATTTTTAATTGTGTTCAAATCATGCATATTACGTATAATAATTATTACCTTTTTTTATAGATTCCTAACCAATGTTTGTTGACACATTCACGTTGGATTGGTGTTTTACGTCTTTATCGCTTGGCCTTCCATTGATGGATAATTTGCAGGCAGTACTCTTGGTATCACCAGTATTAATTCTGAAAATCAACATTATTTTTTGTAATTAAAATAATTAAAATGTTGTAAGGAGTTTCACCTAGCATTAAGAAAAACATCTATAACAATTTATGTACAAGATTAAATAAAGAAGATTAAACTAAAGAATTTATTTTTTTTTAAACCCTTAATCTTTTCATTCAATGATAATGAAATATATTTCCCAAAAAACACATTATTCCATATGAATAAAATTAATTTCTTTGGAAAATTATAATATATATATATATATGTTATGTTTTTCTTTGGGGAAAAACCGTTTTTAAACATTGCAACTTTATTGAATTACAAGAATATATCGGTCTACGTTAAATATCAAAACAGTACATACAACTTAAGGGTACTAAATGTGACAGAGAACTGCCGGAAGCGACCTAATTGAGATGCAGAATCAAAGTGGAGCAGCGGGGTGTGGCTGCCAAGTCTTATATACTTTTGTTGTTGTGTGCGGCCTGTGATAACATTCTTCTCACGGCTATCGCGTGTGAAGTCCGATGTCAGCAGGATCCTGTCCATAACTTATATAAATTAATATAGAAAATAGAATAAGAAATTCTTTTAATTCACTGTATATCAGTAGTGCTTATTAAAAACGCCAGTGATTATTAAATGGTTTGTTTCGTAAAAGTTATGACAATTAACTCTATTTGAGTAAGAAGATACTAATATAATCCAAGTTTTTGACCCGTCAACTGTGAAGGTAACTATCTTCATGTTCAACAAATCGAACGGTCGAAGCAAGTGCAATAGATAGTGTAACAGTTTTCAGATTATGTGTGAGTCTCGAGTACGTCTGTGATATTCAACTCATTAAATAAGGAAATACATATAACAGTATTTGATAATATTCAGTCTCGTTAGATGAGTAATGTCGGTAAAATAGTAGAATATAAAATAAAGTCTGTGTAAAAACTAAATAGGTATGCAAATAAATATTTTTTTTTCCAAATTAAAGATTTTTATTTACTCTCCTACTAAATAATACTTTTTATTTTCATTTTAAGTCAAAAAATCATTTAATAAATAAGATCGCGATACAAACATGCAAATTACATACGCCTAAATAATACATTTTAAAATTAAAATGCTGAAATTTTAGTTTAAATCTTTTAAACAGATCAATCTTTTAGAACGTATTCGTAGCATTGTAAAACATTAAACAATTAAACATGAATTACTCTCCTATGTAGCAATTTAACGTTGTACTAAACTTGTTTTTTTTTTTTTTTGTCAAGTTACCCTCTGTCATAAATTTAAATCATGTTTTTTAAGTTTGTCAACTTTTTTATAGTTAAAAATCATTCGTTTTTTTGACATGCAATTTTTAATTGTGATAAAAACAAGGGTATTACGAATAATAACTACATACCTTTTTTTATAGATTCTTAACCAACGTTTGTTTATAAATTGGAGCTTTACATCTTTTTTACTTGGGCTTCCATTGATGTATAGTTTTGCAGGTAGCATTATGGTATCACCAGGGTTTAATCTGTAAATTATTATTATTTATTGTAATTAAAATGTAAGGAGTTTCACTTAGCTTTAAGATAAACATCTATAACAATTTATGTAGATTATAAAAATTAAATAAAGAATACTGTGATTAAACTAAAGAATTAAGCTTTTTTTTAAGGACCTAAAACATTTCATTAGACGTTTATCTGTTTGTGATTTAGACGTGAATCGCGATTACGTTTTACCAAACTCTGAACACAACTACAATACTAACAAAAAATTATTACAGAAATAAAATTTGCAAATAATAGCAAAAAATATTAAGAAACATTGCCGCTGAAAATAGATAGGTTGAATGAGTATAGAAATAAAATGGTGAAAATAGGTAGAAATTTGACACTAAAGTGTATGCTACACCGAATAGGTTACCCCATTAACTGAAGATATCTCACTTTCGTAAAAAATGTTTAATGAACTTTAAGCGGAAATAAAACTAAAAAGAATTTACTCGGTATAACCTACAAAAACTTGTTTTCCTCAAGTTACACTCTGCCATTTTAAATCATTGTTTATTAAGTTTGTCAACCAAAATAAACGATTTTTCAAGTTCAACTTTGTTCAAAATTATTTCATTTAATTTATAAAAGCAAAATAAACACATTTAATATCTATAACTTCTGATGAATTATTATTCATAAAATTGAATAAATGTGACTTTAATTAAACTAAAACAGTGATATTCACATAACAATAATTTTGCAAAGAAAGAATTCCGCTAGATGGAGGATAAAAGATTTAGAGGTCATTATGATTGGTAAGATTATTGCGAACCTAAGAGCATTTACTATTTTCCTAAACATTTTTCATTGGAGAGACTGGATTCGTAGACAATTGGAAAACAGTACCCTACGTTTTCTGTCGGAAGTACAGATTGCTCCATACCAGCTGCTACAGCAATCTTTTATTTATTACAGAGAGTTTTTAGTTTTTTATCAATTTTTCAAGAGAAATGTTTCAATTCATACTTTTTTAATGGGGGGGCCACAAAGTTTAAGAAATTCTAGAGGAGGGCCAGAATGATAGAAAAAATGCATTTTGTGTGTTGTTTACAGAAAATCGTAAATGCTATTCAAGAGAAAATACGAAATGTATTTTCTACATTTTTAACATTCTACTTGACTGTAACACATTGTAATTATTATAGGTAAGTGAAAGTTATTGAATTGTAACGAGTGCTTGGTGGCTATTAAAATAAAAGTGAAAAATTAAAGGGTCAAATGGCAAAGATAAGCAACATACCTTATGAAGCCAATACAAAAGGAAAGGTCTTGTTCACACACTTGCTCCAACAAGTACTTCTCATTCTACTCCTGCTAGTAGGCACTACTACCCTCTTCATTCTTGTTACGAAACAGTCAAAAACCATTACCAGCGAAATACAGAGCTAGTAACTTCTTAACAGTCCTATCTACGAAGCCATTTAATTTTTCATCTGAATTGCTGAAATCACCATCATGTATAAAACCAAAGTTTCGATATATTTCACACCTTTTTCAAGCCCAAAAATTTATGATATATACACATTGTCATCTTGTTTTTTTTTGTAACACTGGCTATATTTAACGAAGTACAACAATAACAAAAACATGAAACGATTCTCCAAAATACTTAAACAATTGTTTGTAATACGTGCACAGGTAACTTAGGATCATTGAACATAAAATGAGGATAAGCAAAATACCTTATGAAGCCTATACAAAAGGAAAGGTCTTGAAAGCTTATCATACACATCTTCCTCGTCTTAGAATCTTGACTTGTGGTTTTCGTTACTTCACTCCGATATAGAACTAACACTTCTCGAACCTTACTTTTTATAGGTTTTCGTAAAGGCTTAAGAATTTATTAGTCTTATGAAAATGAGGTTACGCCCGTAGTGCATAGTAATTTGTAATTTTGTCCGCAGTAGGACGTATTTTTATTATACCCCTTATCGGATTTGGTCTTTCAACGATCTCAGAGGTAGAATAACCAGATTTGGAAAGGGATTTCGACTTCACTCCTCTCCACAGGCCTCACTACACTTACTGACTGAGCAGACTAAGGGAGGTTACGTGGTGTTATCAAAAATATTAACGCATTGTCAAACATTTGTAAAAATTATGAATTAAAATAATTGAAATCTAGTATATGTTAAAAGGATTTTTTGTTTTTTAATTCTATGCGATTAATATTTTAGAACTGAGAAGTAGGAAATGTATTTTATACGTGGGAGGCGCGAAAATTTAAGTTGAAAACACGGACATTGTTGCATTTTCACTGCGAAATAATTATTGTTAAGTAAAATCTGAATGAATATGCGATTCTAATCTTTTAAAAAATACATAAGTTAATAAAATCTTTAAAGGAAAACTATTAATCAGCATAGAACATGCAATATGCTGGTATATTCAAGCTTTGTCAATGGCTTTCTGTTAGCACATTTCTAATACTTACATTTCTATCCGTAGCAGAAACACATCGGTTTTTATTAAACAGAAAGTTTATGAAATTGATTCATAAAATATATAATTGATTTAATTGAGAATGAACGATTCTACTTTTAAATAATCAATGCATCGTAGGACATACAAGTGGCTCAGATTGGATTTCTCCAAAGGAGCTTTCTTAGTCTTACAACACATTTTATTTATTCGGTTGATCTAGTAATTTTTTTGATAAGTAATCTGCAATATGTCTTAGTTATCAATAGTATAAACCAGAAATCTCAATCGTACCAGTCAAAAGAAATCTTATTCTTTTGCACTCAACTACATGTCAATATGATGTTCTCCTTTATACTTTTAATAACTAAGACAGTAGAGTATTGTTCATTCACACCGAGAAGCCTACATTCCAAATTACCATTGCAAAATTAATAGAAAATTGAGAAAGTCTCCTCTAGTTCAGTGCAAAAGAATAAGATTTCTGCCTTAATGTATTAATAACTAAGGCAGAGGTGGAATGTACATACACGGTAGCCCAGAATTTTAAGTTACGATTGCAAAATTAATGGCAAAATAAGGAGTATTCATCTTGTTTGACTGGTACGATTGAAATTTCTGGTTTATACTATTGATAACTACGGAAGTTACGATTGCAGAAATTATGGAAAAATGTATATCTTTTTTATTTTGCTACCTTTCTCATTCTATTGTTCAAAGAACTAGAAGAGAATTTCTTATTTATCCCTCCATTTTTCAAACGTAATTGACGTTACGTATACATTTCAGACGTATGTTTAAAAGGTTTTTAAACTTACATGCATACACTTAAAATGCATCTAGTATCAACTGTATTGGAAACATGTCAATTTCATAAACACCTCTAATCACATAAACTCGTAATTAAAAATAAAAGTATATACAAAAAATGTTGCTTACCTGCCAGAAGTCCTTAAAATAGAATAATGTTGCAAAAACAAGTTTTTTAATTCCCTAGGAAGTTATCGCTTGATGCAAATAGATAATACAATCAGTTTTCTAGGTTATGTAAAGTTCTCACTGAGTTAGTTACAGCAGCATCAACTTAAAACTATCAATCATAAATTAAAAAACATCAAATTATGAGGTAAGCAGTGATTTTAAACATGGAAATTTTTTAGAGGAAAACTTCTTTTTAAAATACATACGATATAAAATGTTTATCAACGTGGGTGAAGAACATTTAATAAATAAAACAAATTATTACTTTGCCACAAGGTAAACACAATATTTGCACAAAACCGAATGATCTTTTTACCTACCGGTCAGTTGTTTTGTTAGGAGGTTACTTAGTGTTTATTTTAATAGTGTCAAAGTACATGTTCATGCTACCTAGCGGTAATAACTGGAACTACTTCCTATGGAATTACATTTTTTTAGTTCAAGCTATAGCCGCTAGATAGAACTGGCATGCTTTTAATGTTTTTTTTCCATTCCTAATTTTAAAGTAAGAACAGTAATGTGGAATTTCTAATATGGTTGCCGAATTACTTTAAGTTAAATATAAGGACTTGAATTTCTGATTTATTCATTGATTTAAATAGAGCAAATACCAAAATAATATATTTATAAATTCCACTTTCTTCACAAGCTATGCATATAGAACCAACCAATCTTATGAAACTATTTTAATAATTATGGGACAATAATATTGGTACATCAACCGAGAAAATTTCTTAATAAATCTCCATAAGATGTATTGATATTTCACTATTTACAAGTAATGTAAAAATTCCGCCAAGTTATCAATCAGTTTGGATAGAATTCTAATTTGGAAAGGCCAAAATAAGAAATTAAAAATATAATAATACTTCAATATCTTGAGAATGTTCTCACATAGAAAGTGGGGCGTGACGTCCGAGGTGTAAAATTCCAAATCGAATTACACCTCGTTCAAAAAAATCGGTAAATTGTTTAAAAAAAAATTACACTTATAAATGAGAATATGCCCTATATACTATAGAAAATTTAGGAATTTTATCTTTTATAGAGAAAAAAAAAAATTGTTAAAGTTGGAAGTTTTTCCACGTTATGCATTTTCACAATTTTTGATGATCAACCCATACATAACTGTCCTACCGGACCGTTTTAATATCTAAGATGGGTCAACTTTAGTGAATAATTTATTTTTATAAAGCTAAATGGACAAAGTGAAGTTAGAATTGGTATGTACTCCTACTTAGTGTTAGTTACAAAGGATAAGGACCAAATCTTATTTTTATTAACAAATTAATAGTAAAACTTACTAGGGAGTTATTTTATTTACAATAAAACATTTAATTTAAATGTTTAATTCAATGTAGATTGAACAGATAATAAGAACTCAAATTTGTTACTTTTGGTTAAAATTAAACAAAAAGTTGGGAGAATTTGTATATATTATTTAAACCATTTTCTTCCTGACATTTACGGGTTCTTAGATTTGCATAAAATTTTGTATGTACCTACTACAGAGAAGCAAACGATCGGATTGTTAACGATAGTAATTAAACTTCCTAAACGTGTTATATAAATATAGATCGATTGATGCTCATCAACATCAAGGCGTCTCGTTGTATCTTATCTTATCTACTATCTAGTATCTATACGATTATAATAGGGAAAAAGGAACGGATCTCAAAAGGAACGCTCTGAAGTGAACTAGTTCACTGAAATGAACGAGTTTGTTCATCTTTCAAAAAAATTACCCACAATGCAAATTAACGCAGGAATGAATTGATTTTTGTTTGCATTTTCTTACAATAAAAATCTAATCAAGAAATTGGAAAACTTTATTGTTGAATATTAAGAAAATAACTCATTTCCAAGTAGCCAGAATATTTTTTAAATGATAAAGTGTCTTCTTTCATTAGGAGAATATTAAGCATTAAGTTCGAATTCGAAGATTCGTTAGATGAATCCAGTGTCGAATGAAAAGTTGCCAATCACAATCAGTTCATGAATTGCTGACTGTAGGTTAGTTACGAATTGGTAAAAGTTTACAAGTTTGAAGTATGGGAGTTGAAGTGGAGGAAGTAAACGTCATGTAGCGAACAAAGTTCGCTTGGTTTGATTTTAAAAGAATTTTCTTTTTATTAACTAAATTTAGTTTTTTTTATTATGTCGTGCGAGGAGAAGTTTAATGCTGCTGTCAGTGTAATTAGGAACCTTCCAAAAAATGGTAAATATTGAAGTTCATTTTTTTGTGTAATTTACATATTACTTTTACTTTTTTTAAATGATTCAATCATATTGCTAATGATTGAAACTTTCCTTGGATTAAGAAAACGAATGATGTTAAAGTATTACTCTTACAACTTGCAATATTTGTATGACAACATTAAGATGTGATTATGATTTTTTTCAATCTGTAGATCAATTTGTTTTTTTAACTACATAAGTCCTGTTTCAATCCTTGTAAGATCCAGCGAATTGTAGAAGGTCAAACGGATAAATAATTATCTCATGCATAATGAATTAGCAATATTTCTTCAATGGCAACAAATACTAAGTTCATTTTGTGTGAATATCATTTTTTACGAATAGGATGCAAAATGGTAACAATAATTTATTCGAGTTTTCCCATCTTATGATATTCCCAGAAATATTGAAAGTTAAATTTTTATATACATAAAGTGAAAATATTGTTCAAGGTTATCAAGTAACACAAGCAGCATACTTAATTTTATAACATTTGACCTAAATTTTATCATTTAAGATAAATTAGACATTCTTCATTAAAGCATTTCATTAAAAACTTTTTTTCAATTCTAAAGAATGCCTATTTTCGTATAATCAATTTGCTAAACACTACTTTTCAAATCAAAAAGAACTATTTAATAAATAATTCATTACTTTTCTACCGTAATATTTCCACATAATTATTCTTGAAATTTATTCAATTTTTTTTAAACTTATTTCTCAGTGATATTATTGAATGAAGTAGATAAACTAATTTAATTAATAAGGATATACATATGCAGGTAATTGGTATCATTTTCTTTTCTGTATACGTTAGATTTAGCTTGAATTTTCAATTGTCTTTTTATTAAGTCAACTTATTGTATGAACTTTGTTCAAAAGTTATTTAATTATCTTCAAAGTGAATTCTAAAAACGTCTGTCTGTCTGAATTAAAATTAAAAGAGTAATGTTATAGTTCTTGCCTTTGTTCTATAAATTCTCAAAAAAATATGGAAAGTCCGTACCATTTTTTGATCAAAATTCTCTTATATTTCAGACAAATGTTTTCTATTATATTTGTTTACGCACACTTACTATAAATGTACTTTCTTAACTGCAGGTTCCTATCAACCTTCTAGTGAGTTGATGCTTAGGTTTTATGGCTATTACAAACAAGCCACAGAGGGAGTAGCAAGAGGTCAACGTCCCCCATTCTGGGATGTTGTAAGACGAGCAAAATGGGATGCATGGGCCAAATTAGGTAATATGTCGAAGGAAGAAGCAATGATTAGATACGTCGAAGAGCTAAACAAGGTGTGTATGGTGGTCCAAGATAACAACTAATTCTTAAATGAATATATAGTTAATAAAACATACCTGACATTCAAGGTGTTTGTAAAGTGTTTCTATTATATCATAACTGTTATAGTTTTTATTTCTATTTGGAATTGTATCAATTTCTTTGCATGTAGATAGTTGAAACAATGGCACTTACTGATAACGTCGCAGATTTCCTAACCAGTCTAGATTCTTTTTCTGGCTCTGTCGAAGACTTAGAAATGTGCATTGGCCCTACGTTAGATAAGGTTCGATCGCAGCCAGGCTCACCGCTCTCTAATTCTCCTTTGGGTATGTCCTGAATCTAGTTTATTTTTTCGTTTTTCTCATTAATACTCCTATTCTGAATATACAAAATCTAATATCTTTTCTAGGTTCACGTGACACTTCACCTATTAGGAGTAGATTATCACCAGTTTCTCATTGTCTTCAAGTAGATCAAGAGGATGATGAGGATGATTTTCTTGATTCAGTTGAGGTAAGTAATAATATTATATTTCCTCCTTATTATTTCCTCATTCATAATTTTTTCATTAGAATTAACTAATAAATATTATTAGCAAGCTGAAACCTTGGAAAAATCAAGTATTAAGGAGAAACGGAAAGATGTACAACCGATAGCAAATGGTTTGTTGCAGGTTCCAGACAATAAGTTGCCTAATGGGTATATCACAGACAACAGAAAAATACATCACGGTATTTTAATTTATGTACTTTTTTTTATGACAATGTTAAAAATGTTATGAAAATGTTAAAATCTAATTATTTTGTAAGTCATTGTACATAATTATTTTATTAGCCCCTATATAAACAAAATAATTTTTGTGTTAAATGAAAATCAAACTATATTTATTATTTGTAGTATGAATATTTAAGTTCATACTCAGTAATTTGTATCTTCTGAAATAAAATATCTTTTAAATATTCTGTTTACGTAAAATTAGCAAAAGAAATTAGTTATTTAAATGTTTTAGTAATACGTTTAAGATAATTTTATCTATACACATAACTTTATATGTAATAATTTTTTTTCTTATATTATTTTTACAGATTCTGTAAATGAAGTATTGCAAAGAGCAGTAGAAAGCCTTCGTCGAGATTTAACATCACTTTCTGATAGAACGCATGTTTTGGAAGAAAAACAGAAAAAGGTAAAACAATTTTTCTAATTATTTTAAGCACTTTCATTGTATGTTTGAAATTTTCATGTCTTTAATTTTTTAAATAATATTTAATGTTTCAGATTTATAAGCGATCAAAATATTTTTTTGGTAATAACTCTGGACAAACAATAGCTTTTATAGTAATTTGGCCAATATTTATTCACTTTGTGCTCAATTGGTTACGAAACAAAAGAAATAGATATGTTCATCCATAAAATATTTCAGCATTTATATATTTTTGTGAAACATGTAAAGGTGTTTGGTTCATTAATTGTTATTAGAGGTGCATGATTTAGCAATTCAGATAACTTATTGTTAATCCAATTCAAAAATGTGGTTTGGTCTGCAGTGTTAGTTAATATCGTTGATTCTATCCCCCTGGCACACATGTATTTTACTTTTTCTAACTGGTATTGGATAATCATCTATTATTGATTCATCACTTTGATTTAGTGAATTTCATTTTCGCTATGTTTCTGTTGTACACTACTTAGTAGATAAATACAAAGTCAAATTCTTTAAACCTAACTGATAAAAATCGCTGATAATGGATGAAACCCCTAAATGTTTGGGCATTTGCATGAAGGATATTTATTAATAATCATAATAATAAGACTGTAGTGTATCAGTAAAGCGGATTAGAGTGAATTTTATACTTAATTTTTGCCTTAGTAAGGAAAATAAGAACATTCCAAATGCCTACAATATCGTGAGGATTCTTAAGACTTCAAAAAGTATATATTCTGATAAACATACTTTTTTTGAAGTCTTAATCAGAAACCACAATTTCTAACTTGAGTTCGATTGTGTTTCTTCCTCATACTAGGAGTAAGAGAAATAAAAAGGACATTTAATTATCTGATGAAAGTCGTGATTTACCAGACATTTGAAAACTCTCTGAATTTCTTGTTAGGCCCTGTAATCATTATTACTTGGTTCTTTACAATTTTCGTTCCATTTTTGAAATGATTTAGTTAAATTACAAACCGTAAAATCCTTGTTTATGTCTTAGGAAATGCTTATCAAGTTGATAGGTGTTTACTATATTGCACGGCCTACATGGTTATTACCAAGGTATTGTGAATGTCAAGTGTAAGATAAATAACTAATTAACCTAACTTCGACAATAACGTTTTACTTTGTGCACTGGTTCAGCATTCACCAATATCCTCCAGCTATGTTTCTAGTGCAGCCTACCCTTTTCTTAGAGGTCTCTTCCTCCATTACTTCTTATCTTCTCCTCTACGACTTCGAAGAAGGACGAACTCTACTCTTTCCAAACTAGTAATTTCGGTCATTTGATTGCATTAATTTTATTATCGTGACATACCACATTAGTTTTCTTGTGCGAAAATTGTGAAGAAAGTTTTTCTTTGTTGGGTACATGCTGTAGATGCGAGACATTTTAGCTTCTAAAATTAAAAAAAAAAAAAAATTGCTGTTTTTTTATTCAAGCTAGCACGTATCACAGTCGTACATATAAATTCCATATTGAGATTTATTGCTTTGTGATTCTTTCTTGAAAAATTCATGGATATTTTTAAGGTTTGTTTTTCCGAACTAATGTATTTGTATTTAGAAAATGTTAATTGGAAAAGCTATTCTACTGGCATGTCATTATCATTTAATGACTCAATCGATAAATTTAACGGTAACAGCTAGCGGCTTGTCATTTAAGTTGAAATAATGTAAACTAATAAATAGTAAAATTGTTAAATTTAAGGGAATTGTTCTGAGCAAGTTTCTTAGGATAATTTTATGCATAATTCAGGACACCCTGCAGCGAAGAACATAAAATATATAATGCGCATTCTTACTTTTAAACCAATTATTTTATGAAGGATGTTATTCACTTAAGTGAAATAACAAAGGAAAATTATGAACAATTTACTATATTTTTATATATTACTCGTCAAAAATAATATTTGTGGGCCTTTATTTGTGATTTTTTTAGTTTACTTTATATTTTTGTTGTACTAGTAAAATTACTAAATGTGTAGTAATTATATTTCAAAAGAAATTTTTAATTAGATGTGGAAAGTATGTTAATACTTTTATTGCGTACAAAATCAAAGTGTTTGGAAATATTAAATTGTCTTGTAATGAAAGTTTAATATATGTAATTGTGATAATTTTATTGTTTGTTAACTGTACAGAAATTATATAGTTGTTTACCACAGATCAATAATTGTTCGTCCTTTTTTTTTACCTATAGATATGTTAGTTGTTTGTAAAACATCATTTGTCAAAAATAATTTATAATGAACTACTTAGAAGGTCTAAGTAAAAGAACTGAACTACTATTGTCATGTTTCACAACTTTTTCAAAATTACATCACCCGTATGTTACCCATATTTTAAGGGTTTTATTGAAGTACTCGCTAAGAGAACATTGAAAGCCTCTTTTTTAATTGAGGATACACACTTCATAAAATGATGTAGTTCACCAGTTCAATTCTAAACTGTTAATAGTAATACTTACGAGCCCAACAGGGTATATGCTGCTCTTTATCAAACTAGATCTGTTGCGATGAGATCTGATCTCAGAATCTCTAGGAAGTTCGGGAAGCAGCAGTCGAATGCGACGTCCTGTTTCCTTTCTTTCTTACAGTAACCTCCCGAGATAGAACTACTTATGTATTACTAAAGTAACCTCTTCCATCGCCTAACAACCCTTGCACAGCGTCCCCAGTGAGATACATCCATCTTCTTTCTACTAGGAAAGAAGAGATAGAAACGTTCCCAAGATTGAAGTAATTCTAAAACTTGAATGAAAATGCATACAATTTTTTTTTCTGGAATTACATCTCGGAAAATGGAGTACTGGAAATATTTTAGCATTAGATAATGCTGTAGAGGATTAAAAAAAGAAGTTAAATTTTATTATTTACTTAGGCCTCGCTTAGAAACCATGTAACTCCAGCGAGTGTTGCCAATGGGCAGCTTCTTTCCTCCAGCTGATCCAGTTAAGAAGACTTCTAAATCATATTCACCGATTAAATTTTCTGAAGATTATGAATGAACAAATAAATGCGGAAAAAAAGTTAGAATAAGTTTAATAAAACATTTTTCCTGTAAAAATCATTTCCAAGAGTTGTGGGTGACGGTATATTAGGGTTATACTCAACATGTGCCCTATAGAGATTGCGTGCTCTATAATTCCTGTTTAATAAGAATAAAATTAGTCAAAATTCAGACACTAAAGTGAATTGGAAGACAGGATGTATTAAGTATTACCTTCTTGAGCACATCCTAATCTGCAGAACACCATTTTAGAGATTCTGTCAGGGATGACATTTACACGATAAACGCTAATTTCACACTAGGTGGGTGAGTGCAGACGCTCATGTGATTCTCAGAAATTTGACGTGTCAGAAAAATAAACCCTTATAAAACTAAGTCAACTCCTTCGACTCTTACAGATCTAGACCCCACGTGAAGTGTGATTCGGCGGGTGGCAATCAGACCAATCAGTATAGAAATGCCTCCCTATCAAACTCCAGGACATTAGAATGAGCTGAGCACTTCAAACTAGGCCTTAGTGAACAAAATGGCATCAATTCAATTGAAAAATGAATTATTGAAAGTGATATTTGTCGGTGTTTCATTTCAACATTTAAAAAAATAAATAAAAAAGGACTGCCTCACGGCACTAGATTGCATTCTCCTTTCTTTTTGAGGTTATCTCGCTCAGCCAGTGATTACAACTCAACTTGTGATAAGGACCTAGCATTATTGTTTTTGTCAATATTATTAATGATTTATTAATTAGTTCCAAATGAGTAAGGGTCTGACTATTAACTAGGATAGAGATCAATACTTCATCTCAAACCCTATTAGATCCAACCAATCCAAAGGAATATTAAAAAAATTAACAATTTTATTGTGTAAAAAAAAAAACATGAATTAGAAAATACACTGGAAAGATATTCTACACAATTTAATTTTTACACGATTTCTAAATTCATCAGAATATAACCACATAAAATAATGTAAAACAAATGATGAAGAATAACTTTTTTTACAAACAAAAAAAATTTAAACCAAATCCTTACGGTGGTTCTGCAAAATTTTTATGAATATAAATTTCTTTATTCAGAAAATTTAGAGAACGTTTTACTGTTTTCTATGTAAATTAGCCTAAAGCCTTAGTAGATAAGGCAATAATTATGTTCATAATACTTCTAAAATGAAGCAGCAATTGCACATTTAATAACTGCAAAGAAAGAAAAAATAATAATAATCATAAATTATAAAATAAAAATAAAATAGACATTGCACAGATGACCACTCAGTATGTAAAAACTGATATAATAGCAGCGTTTTTATCTAAAAGGTCTTCGGGCCAATGTCTGAATCTTACCCTTTTAAAAACAAACACGCAAGATAGATGTTCTTTTTTATTGAATAGTTGGAAATATTTTGCTTTTAATGATGAAATTAATCTGATCATTAAAAAGCAAATAAAAGAAATAAATAATAAACGAGATTTCTCCTTTCTTAAAAACTAGACGGATATTTAAAACAGTAGAAACAGGTAAAATGTACAATGGTAATTAATAAATAGTAAATTTATATAATATATAAATCTTCATAAGTGTACAGGAATTAAAAAAAAAATAATCACATAGAAAAAATAGCTAATCATAAATTCTTAATAGTTGTTTAAGAATCGAATGTCTTACATTAGAATAAATATATTCTTAATATAAACTAATGAATAATGTACATATGTACAAAAAATATAATATGATGGCTACTATATCAATCGAGAACCATGGCTTCCGAACTAGAATCATCAACAGTCATTGAATCTTCTAAATCATCACATTCCATATTATCATCGGTTTCTTCAATATCAACAGCCATCTTCATATTTTCTTCTTTTACCTGTTAAATAAAATGTATTGGTTTAAAATTAATTTTAATCCTTTTTTTTTAAAAAATAAGTCCTTCCTACTAAATGAAATACCAAGCTGTGTGGGACGGACACGTGCCTCGGAATCTTAACGAAATTACAAAATATATACATATTTGTTTTAGTGTACCTACTGATTTCTATATTGAGTTAGAAATTTAGATTAAAAAGAATTTTTTAAAGATATTTTCTTAATTGTTTTCCCTCACTTGAGGTAATAAAAATGGAGGGATGCATTAGGATCTTAGAATTCAAAATACTTCAACTAAAGTAAAGTAGGTGAAAGGAGACCAGAGAATTAAAACAGGTTGGAAAAGTGGTTCTCTTTTTAACCTGTTTACAGGACATTTTTTAAATCTGCTTCTTGAATTTTCTGTTGGAAATTTTAGAAACTAACTGTTATATACGTAAGCGTCTTAATGTATATGTATATAAAATAGGAATCTAGTGATTTAAAACAAAGTACAGGGAGTAGATACTTGGATACTTTAGTTGGAAAGGAGCCTAAAAACTTGCAAGCAATACAAAACGAACAGGATCCTATGTTTTCAAAAAAGAGTTATTGAATCATAAACCAAGTTACCTAAAC
The DNA here is from genome assembly GCF_049639745.1 of Rhodnius prolixus. Lineage (NCBI taxonomy): Eukaryota > Metazoa > Arthropoda > Insecta > Hemiptera > Reduviidae > Rhodnius > Rhodnius prolixus. The sequence goes on along the minus strand of NW_027411604.1, from coordinate 13,954,867 downwards.
TTTTTATTTTTTAAAAAAGTGAACAAAATAATTATCTACGAAATCCGTTTAAACTTATGTTTATGAAAAACGAATAATCATTAAAGTACTTCCGACGGTATATTTAAATTTTAAAAACAGATTAGAGAATTTTTATTAATATTAATGTCGCTACAAAACCCGATAGAACAGAACTTCAGAGACTATACGTATAATCTATAGGTGTAGTTTAAACCATAATGTCTGCTTTTTCTAAATGGGATTAACTTCCAGCAACATAAAGCAAAGGAGGAAGGACGTTACACTAACTACAAAACTTCAATGTATAAGTAGCGAAATGTGAAGAGATACGAATTCGGAACCATTCTAAAAATTATGGTTGAAAATTGTTTGTTATTATGAAAGACTTACAACCTAAAGTGCTAGTATCATCAGGAGTATTTTCGGTTTCATTATAAATGGAATAGAAACAAAACTTCTGGCAGCATCCTTGCTGAAGTTTCTTAATTTCACTAAATTAAACCGGAATGGTACTTCTAATAACTGTAGCTGACGATTTTATATGAAGAAAACATCGTACTTTTGCAAATAGTAAATTTTGTTTCCAAATTTTTTAAAGATTCATCAAAACAGAATCATTATTATTTAAATAATTATAAACGGAATAAGATACAAATAAATAGGTGTAGGATTATTATCTATAACATATCACATCATCCACATTTTAAAAATCCAATGCTACATTAAATAAAGAACAAAAATTCAACTAACGGAATAGAAAAGAATTACAACTGTGAACCAAACTGATAAGTTAGTAAAACCACTCTGATTCCAAGCAATTTAAAAAAAATAGCTTACTAATGTTTGTATGTATGTAATCATGTAAGTAAAGTAAATTTCATCATAACCAAAATAAAAATTGTATGTAAATCAGGTTTACTTTTTAAAAGCAACGCATTTTCATTATGCAAATTATAAATATACGTATAATAAAAATTGTCAAAGTAAAAAATGAGTTTAAGAATGAGTATTAGTGTTAGAGAGTATGTTCACAATTATATGCCACAAATATATTTTTTAATTTTCTAAGGAAATGTAAATTTTGCTGTAGGTGAATTTAAAATTGAAGTGTCATGAAAAATATATGTCCGAGAGAACAAAAAAAAAAAAAGTTCCAGACGTCAATGACCTCAGATGATGTCGAGTTATGAAGAAAGAAATAAAAATGAAATACTGATTTTGTAAACAAAAAAAAAGTAAAATCCTTCTTTTTGTACTTTGCCTTAAAAGAGGCTACTTTTAAATTTAATTTTACTACTTGAGTATGAGAGCAGACTGACGGCAGGAAACAAGTGCCTGGGTGCTCTGAAAAGAACGCTCCGGAAAAAAGATGTTTCCAGGAAGGCCAAGATCACCATATACAAAACAGTGATTAGACCTGTAGTGATGTACGGGTCGGAGACTTGGACCCTGACAGTGGCAGAGGAAGCCAGATTGGACTGTTGGGAGAGGAAGGTGCTGCGATGCCTATTCGGCCCAGTGAGCGAAGACGGGGTTTTCCGGATTCGGAAAAACACGGAGCTATACCAACTGTTCGGAGAGGACACCTTGGTTTCATGTATAAAATTGAGAAGGCTCCAGTGGTTGGGTCACCTGCACCGGATGGAGAGGGAGAGATGGCCCCGCAAAATATATGAGGGACATCCTGGAGGGAGAAGGCCAAGGGGTCGCCCGAGGCTGCGCTGGCTGCAGGATGTGGAGGCAGACCTCCAAAGACTCCGTATTGGGCAGTGGAGGAGGAAAGTCGGGGATCGTTCCGAGTGGAGAGATTTGTTGATGGAGGCCAAGGCCCTTAATGGGCTGTAGCGCCAATGATTAGATTAGATTAGACTTGAGTATGAGAAACAAATACTGAATCTAAATGTAAATCTTATTTAAGAAATATTAAATCCTAAAATCATAAATGTGAAAAGAATACATACAAAAAATTGCGATGTTTCCGACTTTTTACTGTTTTATGTTTCACAACGCTCTAAAAAATGATTTCAAAGTTTTATTATTACAGATTTTGGTTTATTTGATTAATTATTTACATATTTTTGTTATTGATTTATTAAAGGCTCTTTAAATGTTAGTAAAAGTTATACTTAAGTTATATAAAGTATATATAAGATGGATTCACAATAAACCAGTTATGCAGTAACGTCGTCAAATATGAACTTAAGTAAGTTAATGTTAGATAGATACAAATAAATATTTTAATAGTTTTAAATGTTTCTATCACCAACTATGAATTAGCATGAAGGATTCTGCAATCTCCCAAAACAAAGTCGCTGCTAGCTAAATCAGTTATATTTGCAAAAATTAGGAAAACTTTTATGGAAAAAAGTGATAGTCCCGGTTTTTCATTTTGATTGAAAGCTTGAAACTTCGAGTACTCAAAAATAAAAGTTTAAACATTTTCTGACTGTCCCTTCCACAGTTCATTCACGTGGCAATCCTTCGACATTACCAACAGTAGTTAGGGTTCTGTCAGATTAGGTAAGCTACGCTGTGCTAGGGACACATTGGGGCTTTGAATTGAGCCCCTCCTTAATTCCGTAGGAACAATAGATTTTTCCTTCAAGCTAGCAGTAGAGTAATTTTCGCGTAAAATTAACGAACTACTTTGATCTATGTCATCTGTACTCTCGTTTAAAACAAAAGATGCTTCTGGCTTACAAGGACAAACTCTTGAGATTTCAGTTCCAGATTTGATTAGTTCGTCAAGTAGCGCCTCCACTTGCTGGTAAAATACTAAACTAGTGTTTTAAGTGCAAGTAATGTTAGGGAATTTTACTTGTTATGTTTGTGTCTCTTAGTTAATGCGGAGAATATACAACCAAACATATTTTATTTCACCTCATTATTTGTTGCGGTGAGTGAAGTAATAAATTTTGGAAGCAAGTTATCTGAAGAATGAGAAACAGCAATAGTAGTACTGATGGCAGGAGGCGGTAAGGAACCATTCAATTTCAAGGAAGTAGCTGATTGTGATGCATTACATGCTTTAACGTCCGTTCCTTCTTTGTCCGTCATCATCATCACCATTTCATCTTTATCCACCACATCATTAATTAATAATTATAAAAACACAGAGAATGTGCCCACTAGTAATATTGTCTTTTTAATTAAATATCTTGCTCTGACTTCACTATAGTACGTACAAAGTTGGTGCCAGCTTAACCCCTTTTGGTTCATGTTTATACGCAAGAAAAATGAGAAAGAGAAAGAGGCTTACGATCTAAATTATTATCAAAAAATAGAAAACAAAGCATATAATTTTCTAAAAGTCCATGATCGATTGCTTTGGCAAATCAAATAAGTTGTAATCTCGCAAATTACTCTTAAAATTTAGCAAAATATAAATTCTACTTTCCAAAAAATTAGGTCAAATTTTTTATTTAAGACGATTTAAAGCTGATATCAAAAATGTAATAATTAGTGAAATCAAAAACACTATAATAAAATGTGCACTATACAATTTCATTGGTATATTGATTTAGCTATACTTTGGAATGTTTTAAATATTAAAATTCTTCTCCATGGTTCCTGGAAAAGCTGGACATGTGATAACGCCGACACACCCCCTTGCGGCTAAAAGATCGATAATTGCTGCAAAAATTGCGAGTATGAATGAAATTCGTATCTGAAATTAGGGAAAGGAGAGTATTATCTTATTTTTTTCCTATTAAATAAAGAAAGTAATATTTTCTTAATATCTAAAAGAATGTATTACATTCATTACAAAAACAAAAATCGTGCTATGAAAAGCACATTTTAAAAAATCAGTTCCACACGAAACAATACTCAATCACAAAAGAGTGGGATTCTAAAATTTTAGATTTCGCAATTGAAAACACATTAAATAAGATAATTGGGAAAGGGTGCTCTATTTGTTACAAATATTACCAACAAAACACTTTTCCTTTCATATAATTTTTAAGTTACCCTGAGTACATTTTTCCGAACATTACTTTTTTTCACATAATTAATTATAACGAAAAATTGAAATCCCTTGAACTACTTTTCTGGATCGCAATTTTGAAGTAAGCAAATTACCTTTTAAAACAAAACTCTTTTAAGAAACTGTGAAACATGAAATAAATATCATATGACTTGTGTTTATGATGTAACGCCATTGAAAATGTACAAGAGTTTGGCAATCTTACAAATTGTGAAGTCAGAGCATACTTGGATGCTTTCAAATCTGGCCGAATAATCACATCTTACATGCCAACTACTAAATGACAGGTTTTGTATACTTTTTAGAGTTTCAAAATAATCGATGTTCGCATTTTTTTTTTTTTTAAATTCGAATTCGTGACGTGATGGGCAGTAATATTAAACACAGGAAAGTAACTCTTTAAGTAGAAACCTTAGATGTGTAATGAGGATTTTGGCTAAAAAAATATCCGAGGGTAATTTCTCTAAAAAGTAAAATGAAAAATCAAATCCTATTAAAATGTATATTCGAGTTTCCCTATTTCGACTGAAATTTGATTAACATTTGGCATTTTTTCGCGTACTGGCCTCTAGCTAGAAATATAAGGCTTAATAATTGATGTTTTTGCGAAGAAAGCCGCGCTGGACTTACCATATTGCTATGAATGGGTGTTTCTTCGACACCTTTTGCAATGCTTACTTGATTGCCGATTTCTTATAAAAACTTCACCGAAAAAATTTATTTCGGATTTCAGAAACATTAATAGAGATACTCAAAACAGTGTGGCGCTATGTTAGTAAAAATTTAAACGAGCTTGGAAATTTAGTAAATTAAGAATCCAAACCATTCAGGATAGTAATGTACATTTTGTTTACTTGCTTGTCACAATTTAAACATAAATGGAAAATACTTAATATTTTTGTAAGACATTCGAAGTATAAATTTTCTTATTTATTGTTTTTGTAGAAACCAATTTCTTATTTATTCCTTCCAGGAGGAAACTATCCATCAGGATTTTTTTGAGCAATTTTCTGGAACCAACTTTGTTTTGAAATTCACTAATCGGATTAAATAAAGACGAGGGAAATAAAGAAAGAAGTTGAGAAAGAGATCTATCAAAAAGAAGTTTACTAAGGAACACGTAAAATCGACTTCAAAAATGAAATTTTAAGTTTTCGCTGAAATTATGAGTGTGCAACAAGTGTTTTCACTTACTTGTCAGATAAGATGATCATGAAAGAAATCAAATAAATGCATTTCAGAAGATATAATTACCCAATTAAAGATGTGAAGACAAGAATAATGAAGAATGATGACAATAAATTAGGACTTTGAATAATAAATAAGATTTTCGATGATTTAACAGATTAAGCTTTTCCACTATATGTGTAGGATAAAAAAGTAAAGTACTCCAAATTGAGTAAAAAAAGAAACCGCAAGAATAATAAAGTGAATAGAAAAATACTAACAAAATGAAGCATATACAATTTTTTAAAAAAATATATAAAAAGAATATCTAATACAAATGAAACAAGTTTAGCTACCTATAGGAAGGATTATATACGCATAAAATAATGTTATCACAGTCACTTACAGGCTCAACGTGTTTCATAAGTTTAAATTCCCAATGAAATTAATAGTATTAAATGAGCTGTTATTTTTGAAAGTGGTATAAGTCCATTTTTCCATATATCGAGATATTTAAGGTTTTGCATTTGAATTAATTTAAAAATATAAATAAAAAAATAACTGAAGTAGTAATAATCAAAAATTATTGCAATAAGAAAGTTGTTTTAATTATAATTATTAGTAATGGGCTTATTCCACTTTCAAAAAAAATATTTTTGTGATAACATTTTATAGTCAAAATTCTTTTGTTGACTTTATAAAAAAAATCGTACTCCATTGAAAGTATGATTATAAATATGGAAAGAACACGTCTATATCTTACTGAAATTACCATTAACTCATTTTTTTAAAAATTGGACTTATACCACTTTCAAAAATAACAGCTCAAATGTTTATCTTTTTTCTTTTTTTTTTGTTAAAGCTAAATTTAAATTAAATAATAATCTTACTAGGAATGGCGTTCTCTTCAGTTTTGATAAGTATTTCTTCAAATTTTCTTTTACTGGTATAACAAGTTTTATAGCCGCATTCTACTAAGTGGTTTGCTGTAAAATTAATTTTGTATTTATTAAAACGTCCCTCAGTTAATAAAATACTTTAAATAAAAAAAATAAAATAAACCGAATTACTGTCACACGTTTTAGACGAATGAAAATAAACCACACTACAATAATAATACATAATAATAGATATGTCCTACATATGAATAGAAAATGTTCAGTTATTTCCTTCAGCCTCAAGTAATAAGAAAATCCTGTAGTTCTGTACAAAGATTATTGGCGAGGGCAAATAGCAAAAAAAAAAATATCAATTTTGTTATAACTAACCATTATTTTGAAAATGATCTACATTATTAATAGTATTACAGTACTTTATTCTAAAGAAACAGAAAATAATCCTATAAGCCAATTGGTTTGCATTGAACTGGAGCTAAATTTAGGTTAATATAAACTCTATTGAACAGAAGACGGATTAGCTATTTTACTTATGTTAACCCTCCACTGCATGAATTATCCAATTTTGCAGACACTTTTGCTTCAACATTTAAAAGATCTGGAAGCTTTGCTATCCCATCGCCTACGATTTTTTTTTTGGATTCGGAGATATAAGCGTCAAGTTACTATATTATAGTATGACATCGAAGTAAATAGAGAGAAATGGAAATGTAATGAGAAATGTTTCAGAACATATCCTAAATAACGAAAAGCAATCATATTTATTCTTTGCCTCATATAGGCAAATAAAATATCTCTTTAGCAAGAGTGCAAAACTTTGATAAATTATCCTTAAAGTATTTAATATTTATTATAACCGCTTTAACCCATTTTTAATTCCGCCAAGAGCTATCGAAAAGCAATATCTGACAAGTTCTGTGACAATATAATGACTTTTAAAGGTTAAACTTAAAAATAATAAAATAGTTCAAAGAGAAAAGTAAGTAACCATCGCTTACAAATGCAGCGAAAGGTAGATTTTGAGAAAATCCATTTTTCGGTAATGGCCGAAATGGAATAATTTTGAAAATTATGAACATCTAATACAAAACATTCCAAAAGTAAAACAAAATCCTTACCCATATAATTTCCATTGCGCGTGGAATATCCACAAGTGCAATACAAAAAATAATCAAATGTAGGTGCCCGTCCAATAATGGGAGGCCTTAGATGTAAAAGAGATGTCCCATGTAGAAGTGCAGTATGCTCCTTCATTGAATTGTTACAACAAGTCGTAAAACGGCACTTTGTACACATCATATGTCCACTAAAAAAAGAACAAAAACATTTCCTTCCTATTTACTGCTAACATCTCGAAAGAGTTGACTCAGTTTTGTAGAAGAGCCTACTCTTAAATTTTCCTCTTCTAGACATTTTATAGCTTACCAGTGTTATCTATCACGATAGAACACTGTCAAGAGGAAGGAAATGCACTGAGAAGGCTCAAGTCACCAATGAACCTAACCAGACACTTCTTAAATTAAAAACAAATTGCTATTCTTTTGAATTTTCGTTATTAAAATATAGCAGTCACTATAAATCTATTAAATGATTATGCTAAAAATAAGTATTAAAACTTTTTAACAATACTTACACGAAATGCTCTGGATTAAAATTTCCATCACATTCGCAACAACGTTCTTTAGAATAATCAAAATCAAATTTAAGTGTTCCTTTGCAACTATTATCAATTCCAGATGTAGAACTCGGTAGGGGATCAATTAGAGGCGCTGCCATTAGCGTGCATTCTTCCATGGTGCATCTTTCAACATCTTTTTTTTTGAAAAGATTAATATGAACAAATTAAAACAAAAAAAATAATAATTAATTATTTTAAAACAATATTTTGACTCACCTTCAAGTTGCTTACAACTTTGATGCCAAGTATCTTGATGTTCTTTGAGAATAGATCTATTTGTAAAATTCAACAAACATTTTTCGCATTTTCTATTTACAGTTAATTGATGTTTCTACAAATAAGAAAAACAAATATTTACAAAAACAAAAACAAAAGTTGATCTCTTCCTAAAAGAGAAGAAAAAGAAGTGAAAAATACGGTTACCTGAATGTGAAGTACAAAACGTAACTGTTCACTTTCTAAAGCAGTTCCATCAGGTTTTGCAAATTGCATAACTTTTAGGCAATAAGGGCAGTATCCTCTTGTACCTTTACCATGAGCCTGAAATTATTGTATATATATGGTCACTCAAATTTAAACTGAGCAGTTTAAGCTTCACACTGGCTACAATTTTATAAATAATAAGCTTCAATTATGTTTATGTTGCACAACTAATTATACGAATAAAATAAGGGAAATTGTTATTACAAATAGAATCAAATCAAGATTTTATACAGTGAATTCCTGTAGTAACTAACGATTATAAAGGTAATTTAAAAAAAAACACTGCTTACTACAATCTTGTAAGAAAAAGGTCAGGATTTCAGTTTTCTGAAGAAACAAATCACAAATACGAATCTAATGAGATACTAAGTACATTACATGAAATTACGTGAAATGTAGCGGAAAAAATAGACGTAATTTTAGACAGATGAGGTACTCCAAAAACTTAAATCCTTTTGTTGCAAAAAAGCGTATCGTGTCTCTGCAGCGTATCACTCTTTGCACATTGATTCATATTCATATCATTAGGCAAGTATGAGAAAATAAATTATTCGGATGCGCAGTATGGTAAGATGATCAAGGATCTATCAGTTTCAATTAATAAATCAAACGAGACAGAACTGGAAAAAACCGTTTACCAACTCCACTAAAACTTCTTCGAGTGATTTGAACAGTACAAAATTAATAAATGACTCGATATTTTGAAATGGGACGAAACAACATTAATAGAATTGACTGATTAGACAATGAGATGCAACGCAGTACACACTTTTACAACAAATGGATTTATGGCTTTAGAGTTCTATGTATAATATTATCCTTTTATGAGGATAAGTCCGTTATTTAATGAAATCAATTATAAATTACTAGAGTAACCACGGCCAAGAGAAATGTGTTTCTGTTTGCAATGGTGACTTTGAAAAGTTTTCCTTAACTGGTATACCGTTTTATAAATTATTCACAATGAAACTGTGCATATAAGTAGAAAGCAGCTGGCTCTTTTATAGTTGGAAGAAATACTGTCATGTGTTGTCTATCAGATTGTTGAGGAAGCATACGAATGTTAAGTAGTGAAATGTCCATATTGATTTTTAAAAGCAGCAAGTCGGAATAAAAAAAATCGTTTTTAAGAATACTAAGCCTACATTGGCTTATTAGTAAAATACGAATCCTTAGTATGCATACTGTTTTCATATGTATTTACAGGAATTGATTGCGGAGTTTTTTTTTTAAATTGATTTTGAGCTAAAATCGATTTTTTTCCACTTATACATGAGAAAGAAAAATAAATACTCTTAATTAAAATAAGAAATAGCAGGTAATATTAACCGTAATAAAATGTTGATGAATACTATCCAATATAGAGGTTCTGTATTTACATATTTCACAGTGATATGGCATGTCTAGTTCACAGTGGGATGATATCATGTGGCTTTGTAAACTGGCAGCATCTTTATGTTTCACGGAGCAAATTTTACATAGAGTACGGCAAGTCAGTCGATCACTGTGGACCTGTAATTAAATGGGAACAAATATTATTAGTAAGTAATACTCCCAAATACTAATTTAAATCCAAAAACTTAGAAAGAAATATCATAAATAAACTTCATCATACCTGCATCCTATGGGTATTTAAGTTCTGATTATTTGTTTTAGGGCATATTTTTAAACATAATTTACATAATTCTTTTGTGTCCGCATTATCCCGTACTCTTTTATTAAAAGCATGGGCTATTAAATGATCAGTAAATTTCATTATCTGTTTAAATTCGTCTTTGCACATGATGCACTGAAAATAAGATTAAGAAAATTAAATTTTTGCGGTGAATTAATTTTCCATTTTATCTTCGATATTGATTGGTTCGTAACGATTCATAGTGACTTTAAAATTATGGTTGACAACTAAAATATAGATTAGTTTATTTATCTATAATTAATTAAACCTACTTTACCTTAATAAATAGAAAAGGTATCCTTCTATTTTGGTTGTAGTAAAAGTATTATGATCCCTAAATTGAAATGTGGTAACACAAAATAGCTTTCCTCAGGATTCACTATTTGCAGAGAATGTTAAATAAAAGAAGCAGATCAACAAATCTATGTGGCTAGGCATGATAAGCATTATAATGGAACTGAAATACACTATTCCAATTGGCATATAGTTTCAAAAAAGAAGAAGACTGCGTTTGAGAAAAATTAGTTCAATAAAAGTGACTTTAGAGAATAGAAGAAACTCATAAGGGAGTTTCTTTAAATTCAGAAAGCTTTAGTGAGAAATGAAAGAGATAGGTTTTCCTCATGGAAAAATATTCGTGTATATATATATATATATATATATATATATATATATATATATATATATATATATATATTCATATATCACGTCTCATGGAAAAATATTCGTTATCTATATAATATATTCATTATCACGTTTGAAAAAAATTCGCAAGTGTTAAGGAACGAAATCACCAATACACCCCCGACCACGATCGACTTTACAGAAGGTATACAAATTATTTTTAACTTTTATATTTACCTTAAAATAACCATGAGAGAATTTTTCATTAACTAATTTTGGATTGCCAGCTAAAGTACCATAATAATATGGTTCAAGAGCGATCATGGCAGCTTCTAAAGCTTGAGCCTGATTATTCTGTAAAGTATTTGCTGATGAAGCATTAGGAGTAGACAATATGGTAGTGCAATTTAATAACGCTTGTTCTAGCTAAAAAAGAAACAGAAATATTAATAAATAAAACACACACAAAAAAAAATTAAAACAGTTTTACATTTTTATAAACATTTCATTAAAGAAAAAAATTAAAAAATATATCAAAACCCGCTGTATAGAAAAGTTTACTGTAGTTCAGCAATTACGCGAATATATATAAATTTAATTTTCACAAAATATAGTGCGTAATGTATAAAAATAAATTACCTGAGAAGCATGGTCTTCAACTGGAGCTCCAGGTTCTTTAGGCTGTAAAAATACAAAATTCTAAGTATAAAGAAAAATGGAGTTTAAATTTGGTAGTTTGTAAAAAGCAAACCCCAAATTATTAATAATAATTAAAAAGAAATAAATCTTGCACACACTCGATTCATCTTCAATCCTACTTTAATTATGTGGTAAGCTCTTTCTAATGATACATTCAAGTTGGCCGATAATTCATTTAATGCAATTAGAATTTGTTCATTGGGACGAACGTTACTGCCTTTAGCAGTAACTCCTTTCAATGCACCCAACCGCCTTCTTGGGGTTTCATCTAATACCTTTGTTTTGCCACGTTTAAAATGTCTCCACCATTTGAATACTGCAGCTCTACTTAAAGCACTTGATCCATAAGCTTTTTGTAACATTTGTAAAGTTTCCTGTCCAGTTTTTTCAAGTTTTACACAAAATTCTATTGCACATCTTTGCCTTGTAATAACAGAAATATCTTTAATTAAAGCCATTGAAACAATCACTTCCACTCATTCATAACTAATTTCATTTTGAGCTTTGCCGAAAAACGTTTGAGCTTCACACAGCTGTATGAAAACCATAACCTACAAGCAATACTGAAATAAAAGCGGGAACTATAACCTCCGAAGCAGGCTGTACATGCCTGTACAGACAGTGTTGCCAGATCATTTTTAGATTTAATGAAAACACAACTGAAGTTATTAGATTTCAATTTTCAAATATAAGTGCCAAGATTTTTGCTCGAAAGTGCTGTCGGCCATGTAATTTTTATAATAAATTTTCTTACAATATCTTTTGCCTACTAATAAAAATACAGAATTGTAGTAAGTGTTCAATAATAAAAACTTCATTCTCCAATAATAAAGATAAGCGACTGATTACTTCGTAAATTAAAAAAATAAATAAATAAATACAAAAATTTATGTAATTTTAAAATTTGCCTCTGAATGAGGGCTTAAACACGTAAAGCTAAGAATCAACATGGAAAATTTTTTCACGAACGGACGTTACATGTAAGAAAAGATTGGAGTACATAACATGTTAAGAGAAAATTGTGTGGGGATCTCAGGATTCTGAAGAAGTGCTCGTCTGAAAATTGTACACGAGTTTACTTCATCTATTTAAGTAAATTACTGTTGTTTTTTTTCTACAGGAATTGATCTCCCAAAGTGCTACTCTTGAAAATAAAATTTTACAGGGAGAGAGAATCTAACATGATTGTTTTTTTTATGTAAGAATGATATAACAAATTTGCTGCTCATGTAAAGCAAAACCACAAATGATTAATTTTTATACAAACCACTAATAAAAAGTGGTTTTAAAATAGGGTTTGAAGTCACATGAATGCAGTTGGTAGATTGCATGTGATCTCCCAAAGGGCTTTTGTTCGGGGGTGACTGTTTCTAACTCTCAGTTATACAAATATTTCTGCGGCAAATTCACGTCTTTAAATTTGCTCAGATTGAAAACTTAAACTTCATGATATATTATCTTAAAACTTAAACAAAACAAAATTCAATGGTTGGCTGGGGCCGAAAAGAATTTTTTCTTACAGTTCTACTCTAAATAACTGGGTAATAACTCTTATGCCTTACGTGGAGGACAGAAATAGGTATTTAGACACTACAGTTACTACAGTAAGTACAGTTAGATACAACTGAATAGTAAGTATCAGGCAGCAGAGAAATTTTCCAACTAGATCTTATCAAAACGTTCTTAAAAGATAACTTAACCAATAGGCCATTTAGCTTGCAACAAAAATATCTGAATTTTTGTACATGATTTTATTGTTTCCTCCAATTTAAATTAGTGTCAAAATGAAATAAAAAGCAAACTATCTTGCGCAATGACAACGTAAGCCAATTACGAAAACTAGTGTTGCAAAATCGAGGTTTACATGTTCCAGAATTTATGCGTCCTGTTTGGTATTTTTGCGCCAAAAATAAGAAAAATTCTGGATGTTCAAGAAAAGAATGTAACGATTTCTCATTTTAATAGAAAATTTAACTATAAAGCCAAATCCGACAATTGTAAGAATACACTACTATTTAATTTATTTAGAATTAACCACTATCGCAACTTCTAAAATAAAAATAGGTCTTTTTTTTTTGTTTTTGTTTATAAGAGCATATAAGTATGTGACTAACCTTTCCTGAAGAATTTAACAACGGTGTTTTACAATTAGTGGCCCATCTCTCATATTTCCAATTTTTTAGTGGATTGGCAGCGATACGTGCTAATCTATGCATCAGTGATCCTCCTGCAATGTAGAAGTAGAGTTTTATATTATTTCTGAAAGCTACATAGCTTTTGGAATTGAAATTTAACATTATAAAGAATTCTCTTTTACAGAAATTCGAAGAAATTTTTATTAAAAATTGCAGCCAATTTACACACCACTTTCTATTCTAGTTTGCTCCGATATGTGTTGAATGATACTATCAAAAGCTCTTGAAGGGATTGGCCCATAAGTCTCTCTCCAAACTAATTCATCTAAAAACTGCTGAATGATTTGCCGTGATAAAAGTGACAGGGTATTCTGGAAAACATTATTATTATTATTATTATTACATATTATTATTAAGGCGCCACGGTAGCCGTGCGGTTAGAGGCGAGACCTACAAAGCTAATATGAATTGTGGTACTGGGTTCGATTCCCGGTCAAGGCCTTGGATTTTATATAATGATTAATAAAAGAAATTTACAGTAAACTATGTTTACTAAAAGTTCTCATAGGAATGAGAATTACGTAAATATGTCATATTAGGAAGCTCGAGCGAGGGAAGCTCAGAAAAATACTTCTACGTAAAAAGATTTTTAATTATAATCCAATGAAGTTTAAAATGAATATATATATATATATATTTAAACAAAAATAAAAGTAGTTTATTCTAATTAACCCAACGAAAACTCACCCTAAAGTTAGAAACGCACTTACTTATATGTTATATACAAGAAAACAGGCTCACCTGAAACATTTTTGGAATGACTTTTCTCAAATATTCCATTATAGCTTGATTTGTCGGTTGTTCTGGCGTTGAAGGGATGCCATGAGAATTTTGTACAATATAATTAAATCCCATCAACAGACAAGTGGCCCTGTCTACAGTATAATCTGTGACTATCACCGACTCTTTATCAACCCATTGTTGTAGTGGTTCCAAAATTTTCGTAAACTTTTTCTTCATAAATTGTCTGTCATTATCCTAAAAAATAAAAAGTTATTATTTAATTCAAGGAGTATCATCATCGGAGATCACTGGCAACTGGAGCCTTCTTCAGATCGCTGTCAGCCTCTAAAAACAGTATCTCTCAATACAGATAACACTGTCAGGCACCGGAAAGAGAGCTGCTAGAGCCATCTTGAAAGTGAAAATCTAGGAGTAGCCAGCTAAACTCGAACTCGGTAGGTTCACCAACCACTACGCTAAATTCTTCTTTTTATTATTATTTTTGGAGCATCGAGTACTTCGGTCTTTTTTGATCGTTATGAATTTTGAGAGCTAAAGTGATTTTTGCGATTATTTACTTGTGAATTAATGAACAAACGTATAGTTAAGATTAAGCACAAGTTTGATTCAGATCTCGACAAGAAGTTTTGTTTAAATCTGAACAATAAATAAATTATAAAAATAGTTCCAATAAATGAATTAAAGAAATCGGAAAAATCAAAATCAGTTAGGTTTATAATTACAAAAAGATTTTTTTATACAATATGTAAACTTACTGCAATGGGTTCTAAAGCTTTTAATCTTATCCTCTTGGTATCTGTTTCTAATACGCCAAGAACTTCCACTTTAATGTGCTTCATCTGTCCATCCTGGGTAGTTGTACCTAGACTGATCACCCCTACCTACAATTAAAAATTAATTAAAATATAGTGACAGTTTTAATAATTCTACATATCACAAAATTATTCTCCTCAATTAAGCATGGTTTCTATTTTATAATAGAGATTCTAAATTCCAAATTCGAAGTAATGAAATATAAAAATGTGAATGAATCAGAAAAATGACTGAAAATAAGACAAATATTCTTTCTGGGAACATAATTTCACAACCTCCTTCAGATATGTTAATTACGTATTTTACAACTTTAAAACCACTTCTTTGAACAAATAGCACACAAAAACTATAAAACGTAGAAATTTATTTGTTAAAAACGACTACGTTTTGAAGTTAAAACTAAAACAATAGTTCAAAAAATAAAATACATTTTATGCAGTACTATTTGAATTAAAATCCTAGTTTTCAAATAAATGGACAAATATTTGTCTTTAACTGTTAATGAATTATTTATTAAATAATCTTTAAAATAATTATTTACCTCAATAGTTTTCTTGTAACCTCCCAATTTTCCAAACTTTTCATGAATGGCTGCAGTACATACAGCCCTTAAATTTGTGTACATTGTTTTAATATAAAGATTATCAACTTTAACCCATTGTAGAACATTTTGGACAATTGTTTGACATGACCAGTGATAAATTAATTTTAATAAAACGGTTGGTGGGTGTGGAGCTCCTTCGAATAGTGAACCAGAAAATACCTAAAACAAAAAAGTTTCAAGCAAATCAATTTAAGAAATTAGTTCATCGCAAGCGCAAGAAAAATAAGTTCATTATTAAATATGAATATCCAAAACTGTGGAATGAAACCCTACCAATCCTAAGACCCTCTGAGCTTTTTGAAAAGACAACTAACAGACCGAGTCTAGGACAAAAGTCTAGTCTCGCTTTAAAGCCATCAAACTTTCTTTTACAATGGAATGCTACAGGAATAAGCATTATTCGAAAAATTCAAATAACGAATAAATATCCGTTATTTTAACCAAATTAATGATACATAAATTTTGTAACAGTGAAGCAAATGAATAGGGTAATGAATAAAAATTGATCTGTAATTAATTTTATTAAAAATACAGAATATAATCTATTCATTATTTGAACCTTCCTACTAATTGCATAGATGTTTTAAGTTTATTGAAATTTTTGCGAAAACAACTTCAACAATCTATTGTAAATTTTATGTGTGATCTATAAGTTTTATAACCAATTTTTCCCAGAAAAGACCTTTTAAAGAAGTTCTTTCTGGGTATACGTGGAAGCAATCGTCTTTATAACGTCATTTAATGCAATGTGTGCGGCCTTATTCAATAATCATAGGAATTTAAATTCGAAAATTTGAAGAACTTTAGAAGACCGCAATGCCTCTTTTAGTTTTTAGCTTTTCGCTTTCCTTCATGCTCTCCTTTCCGAGCTCTGAAAGAAGTAGGAATTGGTTGGTGTGCCAATGTTACTAAATCTATTCAAAACGAACATTCATGTCGCACTTAAAAATGGAATCAAGCCTGCAGCACATCGATGGTTTTTATAATTAAAAATATTCTGCAACTCCACAGCGTGCTGTTAGCAGATGACCTAATGATAATCGCCTAAGATCAAGAGGACATGGAATATATGAACGCAAAGTAATGGAAGCAAATAAAAAATTACTATAAAGATAAATTTAGCTTAAAACTGAGTATATGTCGACCATAAGCGGAGAAGACCTTACTATAGAAGACATAAAAATCCCAAAGATTCGAGCAACTCAAATTCTTTGTCGTCAGTAAGAATACTTCCAGTAAAAATGATGTATTACAAAGAAATGTTAGCGCAAAAAAAGCGATACCCCGTGCTGAGCGGCAATATTATAAACAGCACCAATATATTAGGTAGGAACAGAGTATGCAACTACTATACTACGCCTCTAAGACTTGGAAAATGCATAAAGCTTTAAGAAAAAAGCTTCTAGCCTCCGAGTTAGATTACTGGTGAAATGCAGTACGAATATCAAGGCTTGAATGAGTACGAAACAAAGAAATAAGAAAGAAAATGAACGTTTCAAAAAATATGCTGCAGAAGATAGAGGAAAAGAAACTTACAATGGTATGGCCATATAAAAAGAATGGAAGGTGGAAAAATGGCTAGAGATCCTAGGCTGGGATGTTGGAGGAAGAAAAAAGACGTTGAGAATGAATATTTTTTGTTTAGGGATACATAAAAAGAACTTTCATCACAACCTTGTTTTTGTATGTAGGCAAAAATATATTGTGAGAACAATGTAACAAGGTCAAATGCTTCCTATATTTCACCAAAGCGAAGACTGAAATGCTGTTTTCGACCGACATTTGCACATTCATTTTGAAAGATAGGTACCAAATACCAAAACTCCCTTTTTAGCAACAACAAACTTTGTCCCAATATGTGAATATGTTTAGTACAGAAGGTGTATTTAATAAATTCTTTAAACCAACCATCTTCAAGCTTTAAAGTCCCTCAAACCGACCGTTCTGATTAGATTTTGGTGTTATCAAATTCACAAACTGTAAGATTCTTTGAACAGAGCATAAGTTTGAAGCTAGAGTAAATGTTATTTATTTGACTGCTCCTAAATTTACCTCTCGAGACCCTTGTAACTGATCATCACTTTGCCGCATCTTGAATCCAAGAAGGTTTTAACAACTGTAACCGCATTTAGTTGAATGTTTCCAGTAAAACACTTTTCTCATTGCAATGTGCCGTATTAATGCTGAAGAAAACATAATGCCACTCTTACGATTTTGAAGTTAAGTTCTATACACCTTATATGTTTTCCATTATTGTGAAATACCATTTATTCTCGCCAATAATATTTCCAAGTATGTCCAATATTATATTACCTACTTACTTTAAGGGGGTGTCGCTATTAATAAATTGTACATCTAATAGTACAGCACCAGTTTGGAATTGGCGAGGAATTGCACTATCTTAGACCACATAAACGAGACTGGAACTTGTCCATCTCAACTAATGCCAATGCAAGCGGGGAATCCCTATCTTAAATCATTCAAAACTATCTGAGCGGATTAGATTAGTGATTAGCGCAAGGTATTCCCACGAGAAGATTCTAGAATCCAGCTGATGGCCCTTAGATTTTCTCTTCTTAAGAACTTTTTACAGCTTAAAATGATGTACGATGTAGTGTTTAACGAGAGAATACTGTCCGAAAGCCGGCAGTGCACAGGAAAAAAGCTCCGGGTCACTATAGCTTCAGATGCTGACGTACCTTAAATCAGATGTTTGTGATAGCCAAAAATGGAAGTGCATTTAAAGACTGCAATGACTAATACAATACCAAAACATTCCAGCCTAACAAGAAATTAATTTGTAGAACATCCACTGCTCCCGAGACATATTTTTATGAAAGCCGAATAAAAAAAAAAATTAACTATTTAACTCACTCACTGAAGACGTGACACGAAATGAAATCTTTCAAAATAAATGTATTCAAGATAATGCCAAATAAAGAGTCCTTTCACTAGTAATTGTGAAATCGATATATCTCCATTCTTGCTTTGAGTAAAAAGGTGTGGATTCAACACAATTTTGAGAGCATTGGTAATAATGGTTTTAATAACCATTATTAAAGGCAATTATTATTTTAAGATTAAACAAAAATACGAACCGATACAAAAGTCGTAGGGCAACATTCACTGATCCATACATAACCGCCAGAATATGGAAATTTAGATACATCTGAATAAATTCCAAGTTTTAAGCTATTATGTCGTCCGTTAGGTCCTCGATGAAATGCGCATAATTGTCCACATTTAAGTAGACCTTGCTGTAATAACCACTCAGTAAAATTTGTTGGTGTCAACATAAGTACTCTTTTAACTCGTGCATCTGTAAATAAAGAATCAACACTATTGAGCTATGGATATTCATTAGAAATATTAAGAAATTATTTGAAAGAAAACTTGTTACCTAGTTGCACTCTTTCAGAATTTGCCACTGACGTAGGAATATCTTTAGACCGTAAACAAACCCTTACAGTAACCACAAGGGAAGGAAATGTTTTCTCTGAAACTTTACCAATGGATACTTCTTTCTGATCAGCTGCTGATTCGGAATCATTGTTATCATCGTCTGTTAGATCGACAACATCATCTACAAAACAAAATGTATGGATTAGAAAAAACGGTAATAATAAAGCAGAAGAAGAAAATTTGAAATTGCTTCTTACCTGTAACAAGTTAAAATTAAATTTAATAGATCAATTTTGTACTAAGGGTGGATAGCATAAACATGAATACAAAGAGATACCAACTTTTTTTTTTCAATTAGCAGAAAATTTTCAAAAGGCACTTTATTAGAAGGGTTCTTAAAGTGAGATGACAAATCAGGCTTCTCTCTAAAGTTCAGTTTTATTGAGCGAATCTATAAATCGTTAAAACTCATTAAACCTTTTGTAAATTTTCAAATTTTACAGAAAAGAAAGATATTGTGGTATGATGAACTTATAAATGAAACAAACTTTTTAGCAAAAAGACTTATTGATTGGCAAAACGTTTCTTGCTAATATGTGACTCTCTTTCTGTCTATCTTCTTACAGAGAAGCTTAATTTGAGCTCCAACAGCAATAAATAGTAACAGCTTAAATTAACCATGCTATTAAGTAGGTACATTTCATTTTGGCAACAGAAATTAACTTACTTGAAGGATTAGTCTTAGCTTGTAACGGTCGGAGATTCATCAATGTCTCTGTAGAAACAGGTGATTTCAAATGTATTTTAGTTAAACCTGGTGAGGTAGTGGGAGTAGATGCTTCTGAAAGAAAGGATTGTATAAGTTACATTTTAAGTTCATGAAACCATTTTTTTTTTATTATTATTTATTTATGAATTTACAAGTTAGTCAGGTTAACTTGATGAAAAAAATAAACAAAAACAGTTTCAGTAAATAAGTACGTTAACTTTACCAGCATTAACAGATAATTTGGTTGCAGGAAGAACTTTTGCTCGGACAGCAGTATTCATTGACCTTGGCTGTGCTAGAATCTGAAAAGTAATAAGCTACCCATAAGATTCAAAAAAATACTTTAGATTTAAAAGCAACATTTAAATGAGTAAAAAAACAATAAACTAATTGGAGTGAACCACTTAATTCTTAATTAGGTTGTTTTGAAGGTTAAAATGTATTGAACATTATACTTCATTGTTTATTTTATGTATGTATATATTTATTTAAACAAATATTTATTCAGTTATTCATTCTTAATTAGAATCCCTATATGTATATATAATACCAGCACCACATGTATTCGATATCACTGTTTTTTTTTTATCTGTGTCAAGCGTTATAATTGTTTGGCGCTTGTAAGCGACATCGTATAGTCAAGTTTTAAATTTAAGTTTAATTTACTAAATCCTGGACATTACGAGTTAATTTACCTAACTGGATGCCAAATGTTTCTAGAACATTACAAGCTTATAATGATTAAATCTACTTCATTTAGACACTTCATAATAATATATTTGGCCATACTAATGTCATTTATGTGTAAAAATTGTCTTGTGAGTTACAACATCCTTCGTCTACTGAAATTTGGGCATCTGTTTCATCAGTACACCATTTGATTAGTATACTTCTGACATAATACCCAAAAATGAAAACCCTATCCTAATTTTTTAGATAGGTAATCCGCATGCACATCCAATTTTTACTTCAGACAACAGTGGTCATATTTTTTTTTTTTTTAGAAGGCCGATTAACATACTTGCAAAAAAATGAATCAACGATTGGAGATTTAGATTAAGACCTTATTTTCTCTTTCAATAGTGATCGTTTAGAACATCAAACTTAAACATAAACTATTTTAAGCTACTTACCCTGGGTGTTCTAACGCCTGTTATTGCCGGTGGCGGGAATCTTGTTGCAGTATTTTTCCCAAGAACTGTAAAAAAATTGAAGCCAACTTATCCACAAAATTTACTATCAAATAAGTAGTAATATATAATAGAGACATCTTCTCTTTATTTTTAACATAACTCTGAAATGAAATACTTACGAGGTGGTGGTTGTTGAGGGCCAGTATTGCTCATTACCAAGTGCGTTCCTCGATTTGGTTCCAGCACAATAATATTATTTTGGTTCGGTTGAGGATTCTAAAAGAAGTTAAATAATTCTTGCTACTAAAGTCTTTACGTTTAAAAATGATATTATTAAATAGTCATACTTACTGGCATTATCACAGAAGGCTGGGTAACTGATTGGCTAGACACTGCAGGAGAAACGCTGCTGAAAGGCGAAAAACTCAATATTTCATAAAACCAATTAGGATTATACAAAAACAACGTAAAATGCTACATAAAAAACCAATTGACGAATATAGAAGAAAATTTAGTAGATTGGTCTTACCTGGTAACTTTATTCGGCTGATTGAGTCTATCCAATTTTCTACGAAATTCTATCATTTCTTGTTGAGCTTTTTGGTATCTTTCAGCTTGTACTTGACTAAGACCCTCTTCAAAGCATTCTAACACTAATAATTCCGGAAGTGGTGTTCTTTTTCGAGTCATTGTGATCTAAAAAACAAAACTTATTACTACAAAACGTTTCACTCACACACTAATAAATAATCAAAATATAATTTTCACCGTATTCAAAACCAATTGGTCAGAAGAATTTGATTAAATATTCAGGTTTTTCTGGCGGGAAACGTCAGTTCCACACAACTTATAAAACTCTACTAAGGTTGTGATAATGATAAAATTGTAACTTAATTCCTGAATTCTGATAATTTTAACAAATAAGCAAGCCCACAGAATTTACATTTATCCGATGTTCCCGTGGGCGAGCTATTATATTCTATCCTGAACATTTATAACCTACACGAACCTCCTTTTACATTTAAACGATGACCGCTCTGCCTTATTGATATAAACGAAAAGAAACATTTGTATTATGAATGAAACTGATACAATAAGAATCAACACATTAACTACCATAGAACATTTTTTTAATACACTTTTTAATAGGTTAACACGTTAATGAAATTTGACAAATCCAACTGCAATTGCAACGGATCATTACTAACAAAACAGAGAACCACACTGTCGTGAAACATGACGTCACATTGGTTAGTAACTGTGATCACAGCGTTATTAGCGTACTCTATTTGTAAGCACATGAACTCAACAAGCAGCCATGTTGGTTTTCGCACGCATCAAGGCGGCTGGGAACCAGACCTTATTTACTTGAACTGAACAAAATTCTTAAGAGCAAATAAATTTTTCTTGGTTCTTACAGATAAAAATTAGGTTTTGATATTTAAATAGTCATAAGTAAGCCATAAAAAAGAAAATGTTTCGTACCCTACATAAGATAGAAAACTAAACTAGCCCAGAAAACAACAATTTTTAGTTGCAAATTATTTCGATGTAATTTAAATTCTGCTGGAATTAATGAAATTCTTCTTATATTATAACCATTATGTATCTTTGTCTTATTTAGCGGCATCGCAACTGAGCACGCTCAAAATGCTGTTTGTGCTAACTGAAGTATCCTCTTGATTGAAATGGTCTTTTTTTAAACGAATTTCACTGAAACATTCATAGCTTGCTGTGTCATTAAATTTTAAAATGGTTTCTGGTATGAAAAACTTTATGGTTTTCTAATTAGCGTCCCACATTCCACAATTTGGAACTAACTTCTTCCTGCGGGTTCACATCTTGGATACAAATATAAGTTTCAAGCTTCCATTTGCTGAAAGACGATGGTGCCCTACTTTGGCAGCTGATATTAGACAAATGAATAAAAGGTAGGCTGAGTGGCGAACCGCTAATGCCGAAAATAAAATCATGGTACATCTTCGCTTTTAGTTGAAAATTTTAATTTTCAGCAATAACGAATTGATGATGGATTGATTTAGTTGCCTCACATCGTAGCAGACGCTTGTAAAATAAGATCAGTTACAGAAAAGATAAAAAACGTTTAACCAAATGCGATTCCGCAACAGTTCTAAATATCACTTTCGCCCATAGGAAGAATATGAACCTGCGCGAACAAGAAAATGAAGCATGCGCACTGAAGACGAATATTCTTTCAATGAGACGCTGGAGATAAAAATGTTAAAGATTTTTACCTTGAGTATTGTTAGAAACAAATTTAAAAAAAGAAGAAGAAAATTTCGGTCGCTTATACATAACAAAGAATTTATACAGTAAAAGTTTTGCTAAAAAAGTAGTAAGAAAACTATTTAATATACGTAATCAATATTTATTTAAGTAATTTTAATTTCACCATTATTAAATGAAGAAATGAAAATAGAATAATGAATAAGTTTAGTTAAAAACAGTCACACTGGGAATAAACACTAAACAAAATTCAATATGGCCGGACCTTGAATGTAGGTTAAGGCGTCATTAAATGTTTTTCTTGATAATAAGAAATATAATTATTACATATTAAGTTAAACTGATGCAATATTAATAGAAAACATTAAAAAAATAATTACCTGGTATATGAACGCAAATATGAAAAGAAAAAAAAAGTTGAAAACAAGTTAGCTTGCCGCAAACGTGACGTTTTCGATAGAGTCCTGATTGAAACAGAGGGGGCTGGCATGGCGTACAACGGACAGGTTAGGTGGGGAGAACCCGCATGTCAACTAGCAACCATCCTTGTTCAGTGTTGGCGCTTAACTTAAATTTGAATTACAAAATATGTCGTGCGCTATTTTTAAGTCTCCTAAGATTTAAATTGTTTGATTTCTAATTAAATAAACTAATTAATTATGTTTTTAAATAAAAATTATAATTATTAGATGTAATTACCTCGAAAAATTACCTCTAAAGATACATTTCTTTCGTTATAAGAATCTAATTAACTAATAATTCAATATGTTAAGTTTAAAATCCTTATTTCAATTATTTTTTGATCATAATGAACTTAATTAGGTCGCGCTTTCTTGATTACCTCTTAATTTTTACTCCTTACTCTGTTGAAATTTGTTTTTTTGATGGTGTAGTTTAAAGTTTTTTAAATAATTGCTGTATGTGTATATAATTTACATGGATGCATGTTTTCTTCAGTGATTCTGTAGGATTAGAAGGTGTTACCTAAAATAGGTTGTTAAAATCTAAGTAAATTTTCGTATATTTCTTGTTTTTTTTTTAATTTTCATTTTCTATAATTTTAGGGTTGCTAGTGTTAAAAGTTTTCATGTGTTGTTACGGCGTTTTATTATCTTATGTATGTTTATTTTTTAAATCCTTTTATTGAAATTTACACCTGTACCCACAGGGCACAATAAGCAAATGAGATAAATGTATATAGTAACGTGTCAGACGAGAATGACGGTCATCCAGTGATGGCCGCCATTAGTCACCCAGTTGGTCACGGGGCCAACGGCGCCTCATCCGTATTTTTATTGTGAAGTGTTTTCCGTACATGTATACTGCATATGAAATTAATTTTTGTTGCACACGAAAATCTATCCAGAAATTACCATGAATTTTCTTTTATGAACAACTTCAACAAACCCTAAAGTAAAGTGATGCCCTTCAGGCGAGATTACAAAACAAAAAATACTAAATGAGAAATCTCTATCAAAAGTTTTCACCCATTTCAGTTTTTTTTTTTTTTTGCACAATAATACAATTTGTAAAGAATGGCTTCAGCTGGGCATAGAGAATTTGATTAAAGATGTTTTCCCAGAATTGAGTGATCTCTACAGAGCAGTGATATCGTTTCTAAATCACTAAACGTAAGCATGACATTGACTGATTTTGTGTGAATGTTGCGGATAATTTTATCGTTCACTATCGTTATGAATATTTTAGAAGATGGAGACATCTATCAAAATGGCCACATAGTCTAATAGAAGATAACATGGGTGATTCAATACAATGAATCTCAAATAAACAAAATTAGGCGTCCTCTCCGCTACATAGAGTACGAACCTACTTTGAGCATGACAAACGCTGATGCACTTTAATGCTGAGTCAGAAGATGTAGGGCGAGACGGGAACAAAAGTACAGTCAAAATCTCTACACCAAATTAATTAATCTATCTCTGATTATGGATGAAAGTTCGAAACCGGTCAGAGATACAATAAACACGTGCTACGACGGATAAAATCAAAGATATGCTCTTACAGTTGCGGCAGTGTAAAAACTCATTAGAACCTTAACTTTAACTGTAGCAGCCAATGAAATTTTTTGGGACGTCTTCCAGCTTAGATAACTCTTGATAACTTCTACAACTGTTCAAAAGATGTTTTGGACTTATGTTTTAGGCTAAGTAAATTGGAAGATAAACCAATAACATCTTAAGTACATAAATAGAAAACAGATTTAAAATCTTAGATTGGAATGGGATAAGAAGAATTAGCATGTTCCCTTGTGATGAAAGCCTGTTAGCTCGGTTTGCTGTTAGCCGTAGGCGACAGTTCATTTTGTAGCCGGTCACGCTAGGTTTTCGCTAAGAAGCTTCCTTTGTTAAAAGTAATAAAGAACACTTTTGGTTTCAAAGCAATTGCAAAAAAATGCCTGAATATTATTCTCCAAATAAATCCTTTCTTTCCACAGTAATTAGAAACAATAAATAAACGCTTGATGCAAAGCCCCGTGGCCTGTTTGGGAACTTTATTGCAGAAGTATGCGCAATCGGATCCCAACAACATTCACAACAATACACTAACCAGACTTGTTCAAGATATCAATTGCTGAATGGTTAGAGTTCCTTACGAAACCATGAAGTCATTACCGTGTGGCTAGCGTGAATTCTAAGGAACTTTAAGACGCAAAAATTAATGGTCTCAGGAAGTCCAAATGTTCTCGAATTAACAATAGAACGCATAACAAGAATAAACGATCGGTTACTGTTGAAGTGGTACATAAAATTGGTCGCTTAAGTATTAATTGCTTTAAATCTTTCTCTGTGCAAAGATGAGTGCGGTTCCCTCCCTTACTACATGATTGGGTTAATCACGGATATCTGTAACTTGGATGACATCAAGAGTCTTCGGAGTGAGGGTAAAGAAACGAGGTGGTTTAAATTGCTTGTCCTTGGTACGCCTATTGTACTGCCATTATTAATGGATACGGCAAGACTGTTAAGGCCCAAAGAATATGTACATGTTTTTTTAGATTCTTATTTTTTATACTATCTTAATACCAAATATTTTATTTCATAATAAAATTTCGTAAACCAAAGTGGTGGATTTACCGTGCACCTAATTGGTTTTATAAAACCATTCTCTTAAGTTCATTTTAGGTTTCCTAAACTATTTGTAAATCTTAAAGCTAGTAACAATTTTGTAACCTCAAGTAAATATAACAATGCAACTTATTTTACAAGTATACGCCATTTCTATTAACCAATATAAATGTTCTTTCGCCAACACTTCACCATTTTAATTATTGAACTTTTAATAGGTTAGATGTATCCTTAAAATTTCCGAAATTACTATCCCAGCGCTCCATTTGTTTTAATTTATATCACTACCGATATAAATTAAAAAATTGCATTCGAAATTAAATGTCAATTTGTTAATGAAATATGAAATAAGTGAGGGGGGAAATAAAATTAGCAGCGAAAGAAGGTTTCTAAGGAGAGTTTCAACAAATTTCACAACAAAAGAATATAAAGATTTAAAAAAATATAAAATAATATATTGTAAAACTCAAAAGAAAATAAACTAATAAGAAAATAGTTTATAAACAGTATATATTTTAAGTGGATTGGTACGCGTGAGGTTAGGAACGCATTCTGACAGAAGGGATACAAAAAATGAATCAAACTACGTCATTCTCCCCTCTACTTGGACAAAGGAGAAGGAGAGAGGTTCAACTCGAGGCCTCGCTGACTAAACATTTTTGCTGCATCGAGGTTAAATTAAGTCTCTCCTTTTTATTCTTAAATAAACCAAAATTTATTCAATATTATACATTATTTGTTTTCTACCAAACACAATTTTTACACTTTAGGTTATTTAAACCAATCAAAGAGGAATACAGAAGTAGTTTGTGAGGCATTACATTGATGCATTTCTTTTCCGAGTGCAGTGTACTCACACCAATTAGTGAGAAGAGAGAAGGCAGAATTTTTTTTTGTAAAAAACCGAAACTTCGATTTTTAAGTTCTAACAATTCAAGTTGGAGGTGAGTATTCTTTACTCACATATACCATTTCAGTATAAAGCTCGGTTCTTTTTTTATAAAACGAGAAGGTAAAATGTAAAAGGGTGTTGGTGTAGTGGTCAGGATCGTGGATTTGTAAGGGGAGAAGTAGTAGTAGTAATCGCCTATTTTTTCGGGCGGGGCTTAACGTCCAACTACCAATTAGGTGTCGTGGACGGAGGCGACTAGCAAACTTACTTTACTATTTCTCATTTAACCATTAAATAAAATCCAAGGCCAAGACCGGAAATCGAACCCAGTACCACAATGCATATTAGCTTTGCAGGTCTCGCCTCTTAATCCGCTCGGCTATCGTGGCAGTAAGGGGTGGATCCCTCATTCAAATCCCGAGGGTAGCTTCTTTTCATTAATTTTGAATAAAATTTAAGTAGTAAAGTATGTGCTTCCGCCTCCGTCCACGACCACCTATAATCAGTAGTTGGATGTTAAGCCCCGCCTGAAAAAAAAAAAATAGGCGATTTGTTTACTTTATTCCAACAGGGAGGTAAAGACAGTTGCCTCCTCGATGGTGCCCCCGAGGATAACGCTAAACAACAGTCCCCGACGCAAACAAATAACCCGATAATACGTCGGTATGATTTGGCCAACACCCTACAGGGCCCCTACAAACAGCCTTACTCAAGGCTCTGACAAGTTCTTTATAAGGACGCATTTTTTGGAATGGAGGAGGTTTGATGGATAATAACTTCACTTCAAGTAGGTTAAAATCTTACAAAAGAATGTATCTCAAATATTGTATTATAAGAGAAAATCGTATGCTTTTTTGAAGCTGGTTTAATTTAATAAACACTCATGAGTAGCGTACGATAGTAATCTTTAATCAATGAGGCAAGTTAATTTTATTGATTAAGTTTTTGTTATTGAAGTATGTAATAAAAAAACGATGTGTTTATAGTTTTAAGATTGAAATAAGTTAGCTTCCACATTTAATTACCTAAACCCCCAATAAAATATTGAAGAGTAATTTTAATATCTTTGATTATACCCTGTGTAGCTTTATGTGCATGTTTATTGTATCTCTGCAAAGTTTCGAACTTTCATCTATTTTCAGGAATTAGAATAATCAATTTGGTGTAGAGATTACGACTCCCACTTACGTTTCTGTCTTGCACTACATTCACTGACTGAGTGAAGGAGGTTACATAAATAAGAAGGTTACATAAGTAAGGAAGGGTTATTGAATCGTGAAAGATTTTGTATAAAATAATGTGATAAAAATTAATAAACCTAGTGGTTGATGGATGAGTGCTTATGTAATGTTATAGAATTGTAAAGTTGGGATTGTATTTTATTGAGTGAAGCGAAAATGTAAGTAGAAAACAGAAGTATTCATATTTCATTTGTATTGGAAAATAATTATTGTTAAATTAAATATTGATAAATAAGTGCTCCTATTATTTAACAAATACGAAATGAATAAGTAAAATCTTAAAAAGCAACTTTAAAATAATAATAAAGAAAACGCAATAATTTTAGTTCTTGTATTTTACTCGAACGAATCCTGGCTTGAGAGGTACGAATTGGCCTTTTTCACCATAGTGGGTTGTAAGTTGCCTAGTTCTAGATTCTACACCATAGAAGTAGCCGGATTGGTTGGTATATCAGCGACTAATAACGAGGACTAGGTCTCTAGTTACCAAACAGCTCTGTCTTCATTCAAGAAATTTCTTCAATCGGTGGGTAACTGCGGTTAATAAAGCAACTAGTTTCGAAATAAAAATCAACTTACAAAAGTGCCAAAACCATATGAACTTCATTAGTTAAATCATGTGATTAGCATAATTAAATAAAACCTTCTTCACAATAAAAAATTGAGAGTAAATTGCGATGTGACAGCTACCTAGAAGTAATGTAGGACAGACAAGTCCTCTACAAATAGGATGGAACGTCCTCGAGTAAGTTTATAAGTTTGACTTAAGACCGAGTATTTAATTTTTTACAATCACCTTAATACTAGTAAGAGAAGATATTTCTATCGGTAGATTTTAGATTTTTGCGTTTTTAAAGGAAATATTTCTTTTAAGATCTTCTGTCCGAAAAAGTGATTTTTTAGAAATTGGGGAGGGGGGACAGAAAGTGCAAATATGAAATTGCAACGTAATGCCATCTATATAGGTTCCGGCGATAAGCAATTAGACAAAATTTGCTTTCCACGGAGTGCCTTCTATTGAAGAGATTTTCAATTTTTTGGAAATTTAAATGAAAAAAATCTATAACTTGAATTTAGTTTAAATGCTTTCTAAGCCAATTCTGTGGTGAAGCAGAGTAAGGCTTACTTCTAAAGAATTATTCAAGTGTAATGGTACGACTTAATTACCAGTATAATAACAATAGCGGTGTGGCTATTAAATAACGAGACTAATACTACAGAAGAACTATGCATGCGCCAAATCCTAACGACCGACAGCTATGCAGCGTAAAGCCTTATCTTTCGATTGCAGCGTCTCACGTGTTTGTAGAGAAATCTGTCTGACCGGAACCGTCATTTGTGTAAGAGGTGTTAGGTTTCGTTTTGCCGAAAACACGATACTACACATGTAGTAGAGCATCGAATTATCGTGAAATTTCACATCGAAACTTGGTAAAACCGCTACTGAAACTTATCTTTTATTAAAAAAATAGTTTTTGGCGATGAATGTTTATCACGTGCGCGAGTTTTGAGTGGTTCAAGCGTTTCCAAGATGGCCTAGAAGACGTCGGAAATGATGACCGCCCTGGTCGCCGTTCCACGTCCAAAACGGATGAAAATATCGATTATAATTAATCAACATTATTACCGTGAGGTGCTTGCTCAACTCCGTAAAAGAGTAAGGAAAAAACGACCCGGGTGGGCGAACAAATCATGTGTTCTCCAACAAGACAACGCGCCGGCTCACACAACATTGTCTGTCAAGACGTTTCTAGCCAAGTACAACATCCCAGTCACCTGCCAGGTCATCTGCCTTATTGGCCTGACCTGACTCCATGTGACTTTTATCTGTGCCCCAAAGTCAAATCTGCATAAAAAGGATCACGATTTCAGTCCGTTGAAGCTGTGAAAGAAAAAGCGACACGCGTCATGCAGGAGCTCACAGAAAAAGACTTCCAGCCCTGTTTGGAACAATGGTAAATTCGCACGGAGCGTTGTTGTGATAGGGGAGAGATGTATATTGAAGGTGATAATAACTAAATATGTTTAAATTTAGAATAAAATGTTTTACAGCAATAGTCTCGTTATTTAGTAGCCACACCTCGTATATGCTTCTCTGCTGTACTTCTTCTTAAGACTGGTTAGAGAAGATAAAACTGTACGAAAAACTGTTATTATATTAATTTCTAAAGTCGATAAGTTTAGATACTTTCATTGGATTGGCCATAGAAATTAATCAGCTATATCTAAATGATATTTTATTTATAGAACAGATGGGAAATGGCTAAGTGAAATACCGACAATTTGACTATGAATATAGGAGCTTGATTTATAGTTGATATCTATGTATTTCTGTCTTTGTGTACTGTTCAATAAAGTTACAAATTTGTCAATTAGTCAATCAATATTTTGGCAGGTTCTCAAAGAAGTGCATTGTTCTAAGAAAGCTACGTCCAGCTATCCTTAATGTATGTCTTAGAACAATTTATGGGATTAATTTGTTTGGAGAGGCAAAATCTAATTTTTTTAACATTGAGGTTTTACGTTAGTAAGGAAGACTTGATTAGAAAAATGTACAGCATTCGATTAATTATTTATTCCGAAGATACTCTAAGGAGGATTTTATACACCATTTATGGTACATCTTGCTGATATGTTTTATTGAATGTCTTAAACGCGCCAACTAAATCGGTTCACAAAACGTACAGTGTATTGCACTTAAACTAGACTTTATCTTGAGGTGGAAGTTTATAACAAATTTCATCATAAAAAATAATTGCGGACTATGATACAGATTTACAGACTGAAGTCAACATTACTTTTCAATAATTTCAGTAATTTTGTGAAAAAATAAATATCTGTATACTACTTTGTAGATCACTTTAGAAGTAACATTTCGAGACGATATAGATGGGGAAGAAGTCAGTTTGAAAGGTTACTTTACATTTGAAGTGGAAAATCATATTATTACTGTGAGGTAAGAGTTCAATAATTCTATTAAAAGAGAATTAGTAATCAAGTCAATTTAATTATAAAAAAAGTTTAATTTGGATTATGATGAACATGAAATCGTATTACTGACATTACAAGTAATGGTTAATATCACCCAATCACTGCTGTTAATTTAGAACTAAACATATTTTTATCCTAATACTAATTTGTTTACTTTAATATAATAGAAAAATAATACAATACAGGTAGATTCCTACGGTTCCTCATTTGAACTTTGAAGAATTTGCCAAAGTATAGCAGCTGATCCAATATTTCTCAATCAGAATTTCAATGATTGCATTGTAGTATGTAGTGTTTTACCGTACTACGTCAATGCCATTGCTAATGGAAAGTCAGTAAAGAATAACAACACTACTTTACTAAATTATACTGGCAATCAAACTCATTTCCATTTTCTAAGTTTCTATCAGCCCCTTTTAATGATGAACCATTTCATTAAAATTTTCAGGGCAGCATCTCTACCCAACAATGCTGTGATATCGGCAGCGGTAAGTTCTCTACCCAAATTATTAGTTTTATTATAATTAATATAAATTTTCTCTTGCTTTGCAAGAAGTGACCCAAGAGGGACAGCTTCTCTGATAAAAAGAAAAAAGAAAGATGGTCTAGCTTTCTGCACTACCTTTCTATTGACGCTGATCCCCCTACCGTGGCCGTTTGCCGAGTCCACTGCAGGAAATCACCTAGATTACTCTTATATCTCCCATATCGCTCAACTCTTCACTCCCAGAGTCTGGTACTGTGGCTTAAGTCTCTTCTCTAAGTCACAGTGGAGACAACAGTAGTCTAATGGGAACAATGTTCACGAACCATCACCCTTTCTGCAGCCATGTCCAACCAGATTATATCTGATTTGTCGAATTAGACTACTCAGAACGTATGAAATGCTTAGTATGACCACAACATTTTAAAGCAGCTAAATACTGTTTGAAGTCTTCCAATTGTAATAAAGGACTTCCTTGATTTCCTGGCAGTAGACAACGATGGGCATCCCAGAACATATTCAATGGAATTTCCTGGTTTTTGGCCCTGGCCTCTTACCACGCGACGTGACGTTGATAATTTCTCGAGGGATCTATTTCGTTTTGAATGGAAATGATAAGAATTTCTCAGTTTCTGTATAAAGACCTCCGTTAGCCATCCACACTACTGACGACAGCAAGTCTACAACCTCTTCCGTGTTCGCAGCCAGAAAAGGGCCACGTAGCTCGTAGCTGTGTCCACGTGGCTCGTCTCTACCCTCTGCTACTAAGTCCCATAGAAAGCTTGAGGTCACGTTGAGAGAGGTTTAGTGCAGAGATAAACACACACATCTTCCCGACATAATCGTTTCATGCAAGACCGTCGTTATTATTGTAGGATATTTATATTCAACTGTATAATTTCTTGCGTAGAATGTATAATAATTTGGAACTGTATAATTCAACTATATTATAATTAGAAACTTATAATTATTTGCGTATTTTCCCCCTTACTAAAAAATTAACCATTTTCTTTTTACTTAACACAGGATGACGGAATAATTACAGAAAGAGGGTTCAAAATTTGTTCAAATGTTGAAGGAAATGAAGATGTAAGTTTTTTTGAAAGAGTTTAACAAATATTTGTTTGCTAGTTCGATTAGATTAAAATATAAATTATTTTCTTTAGTTCTTTACAAAATAGGTCACCACCAATTTTGGGCAAAGGAATTCAGATAATTGGATGTTTTTAGAGTTTTATTTTATTTTTTTAAATTGTATTTTGTAACGTAAATCTAGCAAAAACAAATCAAGTAGAAAAAAAAGGGTGGCTGTGTCTTGGACACGGCCGTGTGTTGTACGTGAATACGTTTACGTAGCGGGTTATATTTTTTATATAAAATATTTTTATTTAAGTATTTAGGATGAAATCAAGGAAACAAATCGACGATGGAACACAATCTATGCCTATACAGTCCGTTGTCGATGTGGAAGCGATTTCATCATCCACTCGTATAATTTCAACCGCCCCAGCTGCAGATGTACTGACACCGTCGTTGATCCGCTCGGCCGCATTCATTCTTTCACGTTCCTGGAACAGCTTGACTCGGTCATATGGTGTTTTATTATTACCATTCAATTGTTCTTGAGAAGCCCTTTCCAATCGTATACGATCTCTGTATTTGGTTTTGGCTTTTCGACGCGAATAGGCCGACATTATATATTTTTGATATTTTTTTATTCTAACACCTTATATTCACTGTCACTATTTTACACTAATGTTTTATATACAATCGATAGATTGTGACGACAGCTGACGATTAAAACTTAAACGAACATCGTAGCTTCTCCGAGTCAAAAGTTATACTAATTGCAAATCTCGATACGCAGCAAAATGATCTCAAAATGGCGGCGCTGCGTCACAGTCCTCGCTTATCGTAAAGAATTCTTTGATCCTTTAGCTATTTAGTGGTCTAATTTAATTTTGGATGTAGACGATAGATTCGAAACTATAATGCCAAACTGTATCACCCGATTTTGTTATCATTAGGTTTTTTGGATTGCCTCCATACGATAGCAAATTTTAAGACATATTCACATCAAAACACCTTTTGTCAGTGCGCTATTACCTCAACGCAATTTCTACGTGCATCTATGATTACAGAGATCCCAAGCACTCAGTTCTTTTACCTACTTTATCAACTTTTCTCACGAATTTTTCTGAGTAACTTGCCACCCAAAGTATTGTAACTCATTTTTAATTGTGATCCTTATTCATAAAATAAAAATAAATTAAATTGTTCTTAAAATTTTTCTATCAATATCCCTAATTTTTTTTTTTTTTTTTTTTTTAAGGTGACAAAATGCTTATTATGCCCTTGCCTTTTACCTACGGCAATGAATCAGAATGATTTACCAGACTGGAAACAACAGGTATAAGGACCGTCAGGTAACTGTATGTAGATTCTTAATTTATAATAAAATCTCTATTACAGCCCACATACAGTGGAATTTACTAAAAAATAATGTAGTAAAATAAGTTATCGCCCAAGGGCTGGTTTAGTGTGGTGTTAGTAGCGCGGCCTTGTAAGTGAGATTCCCAAGTCGGATTCCGTCTGTAACTAAATTGTTTTGGAAAAATGTTGGTAAAGTATGAGCTATTGTGCTCCATCTACTTCCATAATTTGGTAGATGGATATTAAATTTTTTCTACAAAAACTAAATTTTACTGTACGCTTTTAGCTACCAGTTAAAATTATTAAAACAGCAGTTGGGATCAGTCATAAATTGCTAGCAAGTAAGTTACATTTCCCACCACTGTTAACGTATGATGTATCTTTTTAAGTTATATCTATTGTACTAATAAAATAATATAATTAATTTCATTCAACAAATTTTTCAAATAAATTATTACAATATATATTAATAAACAAATAGCATCCCAATTTTTTAACGAGTTATAAAAGGCTCCTAGAAAGTGATACATATATTGGGACAAGCAGCTAAATTCAAACCCGAAATGTTGGCGTGGGATTCCAGCGCACTAATCTCTCATCTAATCCATACCCAGATAGTCTTATGATTATAATTTTTTTAAAAATCTGCAGTTTATGTATTTTAAAGGACATTATTAAAACTATTTTTAAGAAAACCTTGAAAAAGTGTACCTTCAAAATATTCACATATTTTTCCAGTACCCCTGGGGTTATTTATTATATTCTCATATTTTTCCTTTTTTTTTTAAAAAAAAAGAAAGACTTTTTAATCTAAAATTATTCACTTTAAAATTTAATTTGATTTATGAAATTTACTACATTCCTTCATTAATAATTAAAAAAAAAAATTCCCAGGGTACAAGAAGTGATCAATGCATTTGTTGTATGCATAACGATTTAGCCAAACAATCGCAAAACAAGGTAAGAACATAATAAAATAAATAAGTAATATTAAAATGCAACAAGTGATGAAGTGCCACGGTAGCCGAGCGATTAGAGACGTGGTTCGCAAAGCTAAGATCTATTTGTAGTGTAATAAGATGTATGCTACTAGGTTCGATTCCTGGTCTAAACCTTTGATTTTATTTAATCGTTTATTAGAGAAATTTATTATAAAGTATCTTTGTAATCCGCTCCATACGCGACAGCTAATTTGGTAGATGGACATTATGCCTGCCTGAAGAAAATAGGCATAACTTTTTTTTTGCTTACAACAAACGATAATTTTAAATCCAGTTATCAAACTATAAAATAGGAGATTACTTACTTTAAAGAAAACTTATTTGCTTCATTAATTGTATTATTACAATTCTAACGTTTTGTGATCAAACTTATTGACAATATTATTAATGCGCAAAATGTTGAAATTTTTCTCCGTTAATATTGATTTAACTAAAGAAAAATTAATATATTTTTCTTTGTTTCAATATAATTTAAACATAATTTTCTGTTTTTACTTACTTTGGAAATTATATAAAGCTCCGTTTAACAACCCCCGGACCCCGCTATTATAAGGATTGCATCCTCCTCCTCAATATTACATGTTGGATGTTCTAGAAACGCCAATGAATTATACATTAAAATCTTATGTAACCAGATATATGCACAAAGAATCGGCACCGGTTAGGGAAGGATACTGCCCATTGTTCTGATTCTGATAAGCGTAACAATCCTTAACAAAATGTCAAGTAGCTTCATTAAATACTGGTCACAAGCAATGGAGAATACAATGAAGACCGAAATTATTATATAGGTTAAACGAGAAAACATCGTGTCCACTTAACCATCTAGCCTAGATAACGAATTCGAGATCTGCAAAAGTAAAGCAGAGTCTCCTAGTCAGTTGTGTTATTTTAAAATCCACTGATACACCTCCGTTATACACCGTAGATATGAGATACGTACAACAGGTTGAAGATTTATTGTAACTAACGAAGCTTCCTCCCGCGCTCATCTACATCTGTTCCTTAGAATCCCGGAGTGCTCATGAGCCCAGGTATTCATTGCTCCCGAGGAACTGAGAGCAGCATTGCAAATAATAAATAAGAGTTGACTTTTACTAGGAGGGCCTTGATAAGTGGCTATCCTTGAAGAACCAAATATTATGTAAATCCGTTTTAACGGAGTGTTATAGGTGCAATTTCAATAGCTCCGCTTAAAGAACACGAACAAAGTGAGGGTCTCCGACACACAAACCCGCACCATGCGTTAAAATAAAAGAAACAACATCTAAGGGTAACTTTTCAGCCGAGGCCCCAGCATCCCTCCCCTTACTACCATCAGAATCTTGTAATTAGTTCAAAAGCCCAGAACCTCAGGAAGAAAGTTCTTCGGTTATAAAAGACCCTAATAACATAAGCCCATACTGTGGAAATCTTTCTTGGTTTTGAAATAACTCATTAATGGATGGCTTACGCTTACGATATCATTATGATAAAAATAAAATTATCAGCCTCGCAGCAATAAAATTTTTAATTAATGTTTTAACGTTTTTATTATTGGAGTTTACAAAGTACGTAAAACAGATTGGCTTTTTGAATAAGAATTATATATTCTAGGATGCAATAAGTACGTGTCATTGTGATCCAGCAAAACGAGATGGCCCAGAATTGCCAACCAAAATTGAAAGATTAATTCAGGTGACTTATGAACTGGTAAGCAAATGATTGCTCCTTATATTAAATTATATAGGCAATTCTAATGAGCTGCAAGTTATTTATTTTATTCAGGAATCAGAGCTGGAGGAAACTTCTAAGGTTCCAGGCCCTTCTGAAGAACAAATACTTGAAGAAGTAAGATGTATAAATTTCTAAATAATGTTCTAAATACCTCCAACCGCTTATTGGATCTTATGTAGAAGCTAAGATTTTTTTTTTACAATTTTATTCAATTTCAGAATTATTAAATACTCGAAAGTTGATTAACAGAATTTCAGAAATCAAAGGGGTCTAATAGAGTCTAAGTTTCGTACGGTTTGCCCTGTTAATAAAAGGGAGACGGGCAAACCACAGAATTAAGATGGTGGTCTATTTTATCTCGATAGGGTAGCAGTGGTAACTTACTTCAGTAAAACTTCTCCAAAAAACTATTAGAGAATGCAACCAAATAACCTTTTAAATTACCTCTCATCAGAAATGGGTAGGTAACAGTTTTTGGGATTGACGAGTAATCATGTTGCCTTAAAGAAAGATTAGTTAAGACATTTTCAATTTGTTGTTATGAAATGAGAGAAGAGCGAAGATTTTATTCAAATTTTTGATAAATTTTCGTTTTCCATTGAACTGTAATCTTTATAATTTAAAAACAGTACTATCATTCAATAATAAACTTGCATTTACTACTATACTTAGTACTTACTGTAATTTGAAACTTGAACTAATTTCCTTAAGTATGGCACAAATAAGAAAAAACTCTTCAGGCTTGATGGAAAACGAAGACCGAATTTTTTGACAGGAGACGAGAAGGTTGTAACAACTTGCAGTCTACTGTTAGTACCTTAAGTAGGATCAGCCTTCTGTATGCGCAGTTTGTAAACTTTTCGGAACTCCAACTTAATTTTTATTAAGCAGTACAATATGCAACGCATCTTTATGCTCAAATGCCTATTGATTAAATTGCTAGCTTATTCTGAAAAAAAAAAAAAAAAAAAAATTAAAAATTAAATTTAATTACACCGAATGATAATAGTGAACTATACTCTAGAGATAATTAGATTATCGCATAAGACAATAAATACATTAAAATTAGAATAAGAATAATACTTATCGTATTATTCTTTAAAATGTAGTTCACATTTTTTTGATTGAATATTAAAAACATGAGAAATCAACTAGTTAGTGATCTACCTCTAAATAAATTTGAGTACTATACATACACAACTAAAAAGTTTTGTGCAATATCGATCTACTGAAAATGATCTAGCTTCAAGGTTAAAAAATCGAATAAATAAAGCTGTACTTTAAAAAGAAGTGCTTAGTACACAATTACAATTCTTTTGTTTCTATTAACAGAATTTTGTAAGACAGTGATTTTTGTCTTAATCTTCTTGATTATTTGGCACTTTAGCCAAATAAACATCTTTTTGGGTAGTACTACAAATTTAAAGAGAGTGGCTGAAGTAAAATCCACTGGGGCCTCCAACAATTGTGATCCCTTCGTTATTTATGGCGCCTGTGTGTTCGCTAAACCCCAATAGTTGTGTACATCAACTATTTCAGGCCTTTTATTGTTACATTGGAAGATGCCGAGATTCTTGAAGCATTTGCTAGTCCACTAAGTCATAGTATGATAATCGAGAAAAAAGAGAAATTTCGTTCGTTTCTTTCTGACCAGTTTCTAGAAGTCTTGTCGACAAGAAAGTAAAATGTTTGCGAGCTCAAGGTTTTTTTTTTTTTACAATAAAACTATTATGAATCAATCTGTTTAGGCTTTTTAAAATTATATAATACTTTATGGTAAGAATATGGAAAGTTGAGTTTTTACTCACCGAATCTAGGTTTGCCTTCACGAGCGTAGCGTGACGGCTACAGGACAAGGGAGTGATAACAATTCCTTCAAGAGTTTCTTATTAATTTTTTTCTGCAATCCTTTCAATAATGTTGAAGAAAAACTCTTGAACTTATTGAAAAAGCTACCCGCTGAAGGTTGGGTAGATTATTGAATTTAGAAAGTTTGGTTGACTTGAGCTTTAGAAATGTACAAATTAAGATAAAAATTAATATATTTTAATTCAGTTTTAAATTATTTCTTTAATCTGATTTACTAACAATTATTTTAGTAACTGCCAGTGGTAGGTACTCTTGGAAGAGCTAAGTAAGTTATCTATTAGCATTCTGTAAATGATTTAATATTAGGAGGAGAAATAGCAAACACATTCATCACTATCACGCGCAATTAGTCATTACACCATTGTGATATTAAACCAATATGTATAAGGTTTATTTTGGGTTACAGACCAGGGGTGCCTAAAAAATTCATCTAATATTTTAAAGTTATTGCAAACTTCTAATTTTGAATTGTATTTATTAACACTTAATTGAACAATTTATTAAATCTATATTGCATTATTTTGTTTTAATGATTAATGTTAAAAATAAAAACTTACTAATTAAACACAATTAACGGTAACGTACAAAAGAGTGACTGGAAATTTGAACTACATTCCCTAAAATTTGTAAAAATAATGGGCTTATTATTTATTTAAGGGATTGCGGGAAAATGATATATTCTTCAATTTTCTCCTTTTGATATTTTTTTTTTTTTATATTTGTACTAAAAGTTTAATATCAAGATTTCTAAGTTACAAAAACAGAAATGATACAAGTTTTCTTTTAAAATGTCATCCTTGGTTCCTCACTACCTCATGTACAAAATAGCCTGAGCGATTTGGCATTGGGTAAAACAAACAAGAATGTTTTATAGACTATGGGTGAAATATAATCAGTAATTTTAGGAATATTACTAATCCCCAAGTCTAATCACGTCATGTTTCTTGATTCAACCCTGGCAAACAAATTGGCCTTCTTTATCTTTGGCATGGCCAAAGTGAACTCCAGAAAAATAACCACAAGGAAACTTTTCCCAATACTCTCATACGTTACTATATACCTGCTCTGCATGGAGTCTGACCTGTAGTACTTACGTCGAGAAATTCAGAACAAATTCTTAAGATTTACGACCGACTTGACATAATATAATAGAATTGAGTACCTCAATGAAAAATCTTTCGTAATCTTAGTACACGCCACAACCGTTAACTGAAACTCGTCACTCCTCTGCCGCAAAATAGTCACCTTTGATCCTTCCATCTCCACAGATGGAACAAATGCTCCTTTATCCTTCTTTAGCTGCAGGTATTCGTCTTTTTTTCGCTGCATATAATGTGCTTACCTTTCCCTAAACGCCCCTAAACACAATAGAAAATAGTGTTGTAAAGTTTCAGATACTAAAACTTTTTTATGTTTTTATATTTTTAAAGTTCATCTATATGTCTTTCCATTAAAATTATTTGACTTTGGCTAAGCATATTTAGAGTTTAGTTTTGAGTTTATTTAGAGTTTTATTTTATTTCATTTAGCTCTGTCGAATTTCGTCGGTAGGAGTTTGGAACAAGCGTTACTACATCTTTTAATTAATGATTAGCAAAGGAAAGTTAAAAAGTACTTTTGACATTTTACTAAAATTACTACAATTGCTAGAAATCAATTTGCATTTCTGGTTTTAATAAGTGATTGATAAACATCACTGCCAGCGGTTTTGTACAGCTTGGTTAAGAGCGTAGATATTTAAATGGAGATGAAGTTTCCATTCCATTACAGAGCATCCAGTTCGTAACTAATTAAAAATTAAATTTAAATATGTTAGAAAATTATGTGTTACTGTTCTTTGTTTTGTACATGGAAGTTGAAAGCTTGATTAAAAAAAATAAAGGATTACTTTAACTAATATTTTGGTTCTTTTTACTAGTAAATCTTTTAGAAAACCGACGATAACCTGAATTAAGGCGTTCAAATTGGATTGTAAAGTCAAACTAATCTTAGAAGTTCAGTAGCAAAATTAAATTAATCGTACTTTGCAGACTCCAAAAATGAAATGCCTATGTAAGGAGGGCGCTCATGCAGATGCAGCCAAAAAGTTACCAGAACAAGTTGTCCAGTCACCGACGCCTAATTATGAGGTATGATTTTACGGTTTTTATATAGTATTAATTGATCACTACTGAGGAAGAAATATTTTTGGTTTGAGTAGATGATTTTCCGTTTAAAGGTCGCCTGATAGCAGATAGTTTATTTAGATAGATATTTTTTTGCTGCGACAGTTTTAGGACTCAGTACCTACACATTCCGGGCAGAAGACACACCAACCTTAGATGTAACAATGTAAAAAATATTATAATTGTTAATAGCATTTGTGAAAGCGGAACATCCAAAAATAAGCCTGTAACTGTAAACAATAGGCAATTAAAAATTCCAATTAATAAAATTCATCATTGCAAGTGTTATCATAAACTGCCACTAATTTAGTCTAATAGCATTGATTATGTTTCATAGCACGTTTCTATAATAAATGATTAGACATATCTAATCATTATATAAGCGAAAGGTAATATCTATTCAAATAAAAAAAAAACTTTCATGTATACTAAATATTTCATTCCTTAAGACACTTTAAATTTGATTAGAAAGATAAACCGGAACAACAAATAATTTCTCCTCGGCCAGCAATGCAAGAAGTCCGTACACCTGGGCAGACACCGCAAAAACCATCCCAATATCCACCACAGGGAAGCCCCAGCCCACCAAAATCAGCAATCACAACCAGTCCGAATCAAACAAAATCAAAGCGAACAGTGAGTCAATTCAATATCTATAAAAATCAATTCAAGGTTTGGCCCTGTATTCTTTATAGAGCCAGCATCTTAAGTCTGTATTAAAAGTGTTTTCATTTTGTACTATTAATTATTAAATCAAGCAACTTTACTTTTACTAAATATTTCATTCCTTAAGACACTTTAAATTTGAATAGAAAGATAAACCGGAACAAAAAATAATTTCTCCTCAGCCAGCAAAGCAAGAAGTCCGTACACCTGTGCAGACACCGCAAAAAACATCCCCATGTCCACCACTGGGACGCCCCATCCCACCAAAATCAGCATCCACAACCAGTCCGAATCAAACAAAATCAATGCGAACAGTGAGTCAATTCAATATCTATAAAAATCAATTCAAGGTTTGGCCCTGTATTCTTTATGGAGCCAGCATCCTTAAGTCTGTATTAAAAGTGTTTTCATTTTGTACCATTATTTATTAAATCAAGCAACTTTACTTTATACTAAATATTTCATTCCTTAAGACACTTTAAATTTGAATAGAAAGATAAACCGGAACAAAAAATAATTTCTCCTCAGCCAGCAAAGCAAGAAGTCCGTACACCTGTGCAGACACCGCAAAAAACATCCCCATGTCCACCACTGGGACGCCCCATCCCACCAAAATCAGCATCCACAACCAGTCCGAATCAAACAAAATCAATGCGAACAGTGAGTCAATTCAATATCTATAAAAATCAATTCAAGGTTTGGCCCTGTATTCTTTATGGAGCCAGCATCCTTAAGTCTGTATTAAAAGTGTTTTCATTTTGTACCATTATTTATTAAATCAAGCAACTTTACTTTATACTAAATATTTCATTCCTTAAGACACTTTAAATTTGAATAGAAAGATAAACCGGAACAAAAAATAATTTCTCCTCAGCCAGCAAAGCAAGAAGTCCGTACACCTGTGCAGACACCGCAAAAAACATCCCCATGTCCACCACTGGGACGCCCCATCC
Organism: Rhodnius prolixus; assembly: GCF_049639745.1. NCBI lineage: Eukaryota > Metazoa > Arthropoda > Insecta > Hemiptera > Reduviidae > Rhodnius > Rhodnius prolixus. The sequence continues at coordinate 13,912,256 of NW_027411604.1, read as the reverse complement.
CACCAAAATCAGCATCCACAACCAGTCCGAATCAAACAAAATCAATGCGAACAGTGAGTCAATTCAATATCTATAAAAATCAATTCAAGGTTTGGCCCTGTATTCTTTATGGAGCCAGCATCCTTAAGTCTGTATTAAAAGTATTTTCATTTTGTACTATTAATTATTAAATCAAGCAACTTTACTTTATACTAAATATTTCATTCCTTAAGACACTTTAAATTTGAATAGAAAGATAAACCGGAACAAAAAATAATTTCTCCTCAGCCAGCAAAGCAAGAAGTCCGTACACCTGTGCAGACACCGCAAAAAACATCCCCATGTCCACCACTGGGACGCCCCAGCCCACCAAAATCAGCATTCACAACCAGTCCGAATCAAACAAAATCAATGCGAACAGTGAGTCAATTCAATATCTATAAAAATCAATTCAAGGTTTGGCAATGTATTCTTTATGGAGCCAGCATCCTTAAGTCTGTATTAAAAGTGTTTTCATTTTGTACTATTAATTATTAAATCAAGCAACTTTACTTTATACTAAATATTTCATTCCTTAAGACACTTTAAATTTGAATAGAAAGATAAACCGGAACAAAAAATAATTTCTCCTCAGCCAGCAAAGCAAGAAGTCCGTACACCTGTGCAGACACCGCAAAAACCATCCTCATATCCACCACAGGGAAGCCCCAGTACTTCGGAATCAGCATTTATAGCCAGTCCGAATCGAACAGAATCAAAGCAAACAGTGAGTCAATTCAATATCAATTCAAGGTATCCTTTACTTTTTAAGGAGTCAGCTTCTTAAATCTGAATTAAATATGTTTTAATTTTGTACCGTAGTCTTGTGAGAAATCAGTTAGAGTATGACTCCATTATTTGATCGCCTAAAAGTCTGAAGGAGTGTTAGATACGTTAGAATTCGAAATAAGCTACTGAAGTAAATGAAATATAATCTCTGACCAAATTGAATTGATTCAACATGAGAAATTTAGATATTCTATCCAAATTCGCACATTGTCTTCTTGACATGAAACAGCAGATGGGTTTGTTCTTTTCAAACTCCTTTATAACATAGTAGTCACCACGAACTTCATTCTCTACTAAACTTAAATGTTTCTTCTTATTCAACCGTTAGCTGATCGAGAATGATGTATGTACAACAGTTAACTCTTTAAGCGAAGATTTTTTCTATTCCTCTATTAGCATTACAAGCCAACATTTCTCAACTTATTAATAGTTTGGTAAATTATTCATTATACTCCTATCCTGCCATATTATTCACAGTTTAACTTATTTTAACTTTATTACTCGATCAGTTCTGTATTTTAAATTAACTATTATTTGTATGCGTGTATATAAATATGATTGCCTTCATTACAAATAACCTTTCCAATGGTACTTTTTCTATATTGTATACAAACTCTATATATAAATCATTTTGATTATTTATTTACACTTTTGTTCTGTACAGATTACACGATCAGACAATTTGACAGATTATAGAAGACTCGATGGTACCTTATCTACTACAACAGAAGATGAACAATCATTTCAGTATCCACAAACTCGACCAGGAACACCACAGTTCTCATCGCCGGAAACTCCTCAAGCTGGAGACAGAACATTTATTGGCACTCCACAACAAACAGTAAGTAAATTCCTCATTTATAAAAATAAAGGTAATATAGTGCTAGTACTTCTTTTAACTAGCATTTTACTTTTAAAGCTCTCTGGGTTTTGAAGTTTCATTAAACAAAATCATAAAAAACCGTCTTTTTTTTAAATAAAAAAAAAAGCGTTAAAAAAAATCGATTCAGCTGATTTTGATGGAGCTCTACAATAGCCGATCTAAGACTAATACCAAATTTGATCGCTAGACTTTTCATTTTTGAATGATTGTGAATTCATAATTCCAAAAATAGATTTATAGCACCCAGACCCATCTTTAAAAACCGCTGTCTCTTACTCAAGGATTTTAAAATATATGAAACTTAAAATAAACGAATGAATCAAAGAGAAGAACCACACATATATTACCTAAGTATTGAATGTAAAAACGATAGTAATCTCATAAAAACGAATAGATTCCTTTCTTATGAGGGAATCACCTTAAGAATTGTTAATGTTTCATAGAAAGTCACTTTTGCTGACGAAACTCAATACAATGTAAGAAAAAAAATCAACCACCCCTTAATAACAATAACGTTTATTTTATACTTGTTAATTAAAATTAAATTAAATACACGTACTCTTTTGTTTAAAACTAACCTTTAGTAAAGCATTGTCAAATTTAAAGATTTCGTCATCACTGCAAACCAATCTAACTGCTCCAAAATTCATCTTCAGGACAATCTCAAGGTTAATGATGCTTAGATAACAGATGAATTGTGAATATTCAAATAAACTAAGTATTAAAGATTTTTTACTTCCAATCCAGTTCCTTACAAATGTTGGTTTATGTAGTATTAAACTTAGATTAGAATATAAAATACAAATGCAAATGATTTGATGCTTGAGAGTGCAGTAATTACGCCTGCTTCGTACTAATCGTCAATCATAGTTTCTTCTTTTCTTTTCAAATTCTAGGTAAGAAGGTACTGTGATCAAATCAAATTTTACTCAGAAAAATAAAACTTTATAACTTGATTGTAGCCTCCCAGGATTTGAATAAAGTTTCAGTGATTAAAAACCCTAAACCGAAGTTTGTGCATTATTGACTGGAGTTTTCCCTTTTTTATTTTTTCAAAAACCCATTATTTTCTCTGAACTCATTCTTCTAATAACAGATCAAAATTCATATACAGGGTGACCAAAGTTATATGCTCCACCCACTTTTTTTTTAACGGCGGGAAATTTCGAAAAAATAAAAAACATATTTAATCATTTCTAGTCTAGTTTATTTTCAGTGATTGACCCATTTTTTTAAACCCTTGTATCTCGAGATAAAGCATCCAACTTTTGTTTTTCAAATGGAACGTTATATTTTTTGTTGCTTATTTTTGTGGTATTTGATCTCTTAAAAACAACAAAAAATTTTTTTTTGAAATCGGTTAGGTTTTTCAAAAGTTATGGGTATTTAAAATATGAAAAACAAATTTCAGTTTACTGTCAAAATTACGTTATTTTTTTTAAAGAATCTATTCAAACTGGGCACAACCAACGGATAGGCAAGCCAAAACTCTGGACTCCCACGCTTTGCTTGTAGCAGCACTTATCGTGGCGAAGTCAAGATCTAGGCAGGCTAGAAGTTTCGACGTTCAGGTTGCTTTTTCTACAAACGTTTAGGTGGAGTTGTAGGAAATCAACTAATCGGCCCATATTTCTACAGAGAGAACTTAACTGGTGAAAGGTATCCAACTTTTTTTTCAGAGACATTTTGCCAGTTCCGCTTGAAGATGTTCATCTACAACGTCGGATAGATATGTATTTTCAACAAGATGGATGCCCGGCGAGAGTGGTTCGAGGTTAGCTGGGCAGAAATTTCCATTAAAAGTGCGTAAGGACTCATGGTCCCATATCCAATGGCCACCTCGATCTCCGGACTTGACCCAGATTGACTATATTTTGTGGGGATACCTAAAAAAGTAAAGTGTAAAGTATCCTTAATCCCGTGGCTTCAGTCGATGATCTGAAACGTCGAGTTACTCTAGCCTGCCTAGATCTTGACTTCGCTACCGTAAGTGCTGCTGCAAGCAAAGCGTGGGAGTCCAGAGTTTTGGCTTGCCTATCCGTTGGTTGTGCCCAGTTTGAATAGATTCTTTAAAGAAAAATAACGTAATTTTGACAGTAAACTGAAATTTGTTTTTCATATTTTAAATACCCATAACTTTTGAAAAACCTAACCGATTTCAAAAAAATTTTTTTTGTTGTTTTTAGGAGATCAAATACTACAAAAATAAGCAACAAAAAATATAACGTTCCATTTGAAAAACAAAAGTTGGATGCTGTATCTCGAGATACAAGGGTTTAAAAAAATGGGTCAATCACTGAAAATGAACTAGACTAGAAATGATTAAATACGTGTTTTTTATTTTTTGAAATTTCCCGCCGTTAAAAAAAAAGTGGGTGGAGCATATAACTTTGGTCACCCTTTATAGTAATAAATATATATATATGGTAATAAATAAATATGATTGCCTACATTAAAAAATCATCTTTCCAATGGCTCTTTTTCCTTCATGAATACAAACTCTATATATATATATATATATATATCTTTATTGCTTTTAGAATTTTACATTCATAGCAGGTGAGTGGGAAAAAATAAAAAAAAAAAATGTAAACATTGAAAATTAAATTAAATATCTTTCAACAAACTGAACTATTTAAAAAAAAAAAAAAAAAAAAAAAAAAAAAAATAACAAAACTGAACTTCAAATTGCACCAAAAATAATAAATAAACAAATTTAGATCAAAACTTTTTGAATACTGATCTGACAATAGTAACTAACAAAGACAGCATAAAACATAATATATAACTTAATTATTTCCAGATAAAATGATTTTCTACTATCTCATGTCAACATGAATTTTATAAATTTTAAACTATTAATTACAAATAGATATACATTGTTAATCTTATTAATATCTAAATCAGATAGCATACTTTCAAGATTGTCCAACATATTATTACTTGTAATGTACTTGTCTAGGTATATTGCTCTATAGGGAGAAAGGGCTGGACAATAAAGCAGAAAGTGAGGCAGATCTTCTTTCTCACCTGTACCTCAACATCTACAATATACATCTTTATTAAATTGTATTCTCTCCCTATTTACAACAATCCTAGAGTATTTTTTGCCTGCCATTCTCAATTGGGAAATCAATTTAAGTTTACAGAAGTTTATATTATAATAAAGATAAGCTTCTGGTATTCCAAGGTTACTGACTCTACGAAAGTATTTATTAAATGAAGAGTTTAATATAAATTCTATATCTTTACTTAAATAATGATTGTTTATACTGTCAATGAGACTCTTCAAGTTTTCACTGTCCAAATTTTGGCAATCCCATACATTTTTGGCTCCAAGTTCTCTTAGAATTACCCTTACATCTTTTGCCCAATTAAAAGGGACACTTTTAAAATCTATTATTTGCAATAATTTATTATAACATTGTTTGGGCAATTTTTCCTCAGACATTTCCAGTAATTTACTCCACCATCGAAGAGTTCGTTTTAATATTTTACATATAACATGGGAGCGTCCCGTCTCAACTCTAACAAAACTATCTGGAGTATTGACTGGCAAGCTTAACAACATTTTAAAAAATTTTAATTGTCCTCTTTCTACAACATTAGCATACTGTAATCCCCAGATTTCAGACATATACAGCAGCACGCTTTCAGATAACGAATCGTACACCTTATTCTTTGCATCCCAAGAGTCAGACTTACACGATCCTAATAACCTTTTAACTCTTTGACTGGCAATGGCATTCTTCGATAGAAACGATAAGCTTGCTTGTCTAAATTTCCCCGATGATGCAAGTTTTACTCCCAGATAATTAAAAGACTTACAAATTTCAATTTTAGAGCTATTGTAAAAGAAATTATTTGTTTTGCCTAATGTTCCCCCTTTATGGAATATTACAATTTTTGTTTTCTCGGAATTTACAGTGAGAGAGTTTAATTCACAATATTTAGAGAGGCAATTAAGTTTTAACTGGGCATCTATCGCAGAGTATGAGAGCATCACTAAATCGTCCGCATACATTAAAATGTGTAAATCCTTTTCTACCCCAAGGTTAATTCCCTTGAAGTTAAATTTATCAAAGTATTCAATAATTCCCGCAGTATAAACTGAGAAAAGGAGAGGGCTTAATATTTCACCCTGAAGCACTCCTTCCGAAACGGGGATTTCATTCGAACTATCTGCAATTTTTATGGAGGCTAAATCATAAAGATTTATTAATAACCGCAAACACTTACCACCTATACCCGCCTCATACATTTTTTACAAACTCTATATATATAAATCATGTTTGATTGTTTATTTACATTTTGTTCTGTACAGATTACACGATCAGACAATTTAACAGATTATAGAAGACTCGATGGTACCTTATCTACTACAACAGACGATGAACAATCATTTCAGTATTCACAAACTCGACCAGGAACACCACAGTTCTCATCGCCGGAAACCCCTCAAGCTGGAGACAGAGCATTTATTGGCAGTCCACATCAAACAGTAAGTAAATTCCTCATTTATAAAAGTAAAGCTAACACAGTGCTAGTACAACATTTCTCTATGTTTTTAAGTTTCATTAAAGAGAATCATTAGAACTGTTTTAAAAATCAAAAAATTGCACATATATTAAGGTTTGAGTGAAAGAAAAGATAGTAAAGATAGTTATAGTAAAAATGGAAGAAGAACAAAAAGAAGAAGAACCCAAGAAGAACAAAAACGTGTTTGATTCCTTCCTTGTCTTGGAATCGCCTCAAGAATTGTTGATGTTCCATAGATAATTTTCTTTAATTTAACAACCCCCGGACCCCGCTATTATAAGGATTGCATCCTCCTCCTCGATGGATGTTCTAGAAACGCCAATGAATTATACATTAAAATCTTATGTAACCAGATATATGCACAAAGAATCGGCACCGGTTAGGGAAGGATACTGCCTATTGTTCTGATTCTGATAAGCGTAACAATCCTTTACAAAATGTCAAGTAGCTTCATTAAGTACTGGTCACAAGCAATGGAGAATACAATGAAGACCGAAATTATTATATAGGTTAAACGAGAAAACATCGTGTCCACTTAACCATCTAGCCTAGATAACGAATTCGAGATCTGCAAAAGTAAAGCAGAGTCTCCTAGTCAGTTGTGTTATTTTAAAATCCACTGATACACCTCCGTTCTACACCGTAGATATGAGATACGTATAACAGGTTGAAGATTTATTGTAACTAACGAAGCTTCCTCCCGCGCTCATCAGTACATCTGTTCCTTAGAATCCCGGAGTGCTCAAGAGCCCAGGTATTCATTGCTCCCGAGGAACTGAGAGCAGCATCCAAATAATAAATGAGAGTTGACTTTTACCAGGAAGGCCTTGATAAGTGGCTATCCTTGAAGAACCAAATATTATGTAAATCCGTTTTAACGGAGTGTTGTAGGTGCAATTTCAATAGCTCCGCTTAAAGAACACGAACAAAGTGAGGGTCTCCGACACACAAACCCGCACCATGCGTTAAAATAAAAGAAACAACATCTAAGGGTAACTTTTCAGCCGAGGCCCCAGCATCCCACCCCTTACTACCATCAGAATCTTGTAATTAGTTCAAAAGCCCAGAACCTCAGGAAGAAAGTTCTTCGGTTATAAAAGACCCTAATAACACAAGCCCATACTGTGGAAATCTTTCTTGGTTTTGAAATAACTCAATAATGGATGGCTTACGCTTACGATATCATTATGATAAAAATAAAATTATCAGCCTCGCAGCAGTAAAATTTTTAATTAATGTTTTAACGTTTTTATTATTGGAGTTTACAAAGTACGTAAAACAGATTGGCTTTTTGAATAAGAATTATATATTCCAGGATGCAATAAGTACGTGTCATTGTGATCCAGCAAAACGAGATGGCCCAGAATTGCCAACCAAAATTGAAAGATTAATTCAGGTGACTTATGAACTGGTAAGCAAATGATTGCTCCTTATATTAAATTATATAGGCAATTCTAATGAGCTGCAAGTTATTTATTTTATTCAGGAATCAGAGCTGGAGGAAACTTCTAAGGTTCCAGGCCCTTCTGAAGAACAAATACTTGAAGAAGTAAGATGTATAAATTTCTAAATAATGTTCTAAATACCTCCAACCGCTTATTGGATCTTATGTAGAAGCTAAGATTTTTTTTTTACAATTTTATTTAATTTCAGAATTATTAAATACTCGAAAGTTGATTAACAGAATTTCAGAAATCAAAGGGGTCTAATAGAGTCTAAGTTTCGTACGGTTTGCCCTGTTAATAAAAGGGAGACGGGAAAACCACAGAATTAAGATGGTGGTCTATTTTATCTCGATAGGGTAGCAGTGGTAACTTACTTAAAACTTCTCCAAAAAACTATTAGAGAATGCAACCAAATAACCTTTTAAATTACCTCTCATCAGAAATGGGTAGGTAACAGTTTTTGGGATTGACGAGTAATCATGTTGCCTTAAAGAAAGATTAGTTAAGACATTTTCAATTTGTTGTTATGAAATGAGAGAAGAGCGAAGATTTTATTCAAATTTTTGATAAATTTTCGTCTTCCATTGAACTGTAATCTTTATAATTTAAAAACAGTACTATCATTCAATAATAAACTTGCATTTACTACTATACTTAGTACTTACTGTAATTTGAAACTTGAACCAATTTCCTTAAGTATGGCACAAATAAGAAAAAACTCTTCAGGCTTGATCGAAAACGAAGACCGAATTTTTTGCCAGGAGACGAGAAGGTTGTAACAACTTGCAGTCCACTGTTAGTACCTTAAACTAGTAACTGTAAACAATAGGCAATTAAAAATTCCAATTAATAAAATTCATCATTGCAAATGTTATCATAAACTGCCACTAATTTAGTCTAATAGCATTGATTATGTTTCATAGCACGTTTCTATAATAAATGATTAGACATATCTAATCATTATATAAGCGAAAGGTGATTTCTATTCAAATAAAAAAAAAAACTTTCATGTATACTAAATATTTCATTCCTTAAGACACTTTAAATTTGAATAGAAAGATAAACCGGAACAAAAAATAATTTCTCCTCAGTCAGCAATGCAAGAAGTCCGTACACCTGTGCAGACACCGCAAAAACCATCCCAATATCCACCACAGGGAATTCCCAGCCCACCAAAATCAGCATTCACAGCCAGTCCGAATCGAACAGAATCAATGCGAACAGTGAGTCAATTCAATATCTATAAAAATCAATTCAAGGTTTGGCCCTGTATTCTTTATGGAGCCAGCATCTTAAGTCTGTATTAAATGTCTTTTCATTTTTTACCATTAATTATTAAATCAAGCAACTTTACTTTATACTAAATATTAAATTCCTTAAGACACTTTAAATTTGATTAGAAAGATCAACCGGAGAAAAAAATAATTTCTCCTGAGCCAGCAATGCAAGAAGTCCGTACACCTGTGCAGACACCGCAAAAACCATCCCAATATCCACCACAGGGAAGCCCCAGTACTCCGGAATCAGCATTTATAGCCAGTCCGAATCGAACAGAATCAAAGCAAACAGTGAGTCAATTCAATATCTATAAAAATCAATTCTAGGTATCCTTTACTTATTAAGGAGTCAGCTTCTTAAATCTGAATTAAATATGTTTTAATTTTGTACCGTAGTCTTGTGAGAAATCAGTTAGAGTATGACTCCATTATTTGATCGCCTAAAAGTCTGAAGGAGTGTTAGATACGTGAGAAGTCGAAATAAGCTACTGAAGTAAATGAAATATAATCTCTGACCAAATTGAATTGATTCAACACGAGAAATTTAGATATTCTATCCAAATTCGCACATTGTCTTCTTGACATGAAACAGTAGATGGGTTTGTTCTTTTCAAACTCCTTTATAACATAGTAGTCACCACGAACTTCATTCTCTACTAAACTTAAATGTTTCTTCTTATTCAACCGTTAGCTGATCGAGAATGATGTATGTACAACAGTTAACTCTTTAAGCGAAGATTTTTTCTATTCCTCTATTAGCATTACAAGCCAACATTTCTCAACTTATTAATAGTTTGGTAAATTATTCATTATACTCCTATCCTGCCATATTATTCACAGTTTAACTTATTTTAACTTTATTACTCGATCAGTTCTGTAATTTAAATTAACTATTATTTGTATGCGTGTATAAATATGATTGCCTTCATTACAAATAACCTTTCCAATGGTACTTTTTCTATATTGTATACAAACTCTATATATAAATCATTTTGATTATTTATTTACACTTTTGTTCTGTATAGATTACACGATCAGACAATTTGACAGATTATAGAAGACTCGATGGTACTTTATCTACTACAACAGAAGATGAACAATCATTTCAGTATCCACAAACTCGACCAGGAACACCACAGTTCTCATCGCCGGAAACCCCTCAAGCTGGAGACAGAGCATTTATTGGCAGTCCACATCAAACAGTAAGTAAATTCCTCATTTATAAAAGTAAAGCTAACACAGTGTTAGTACAACATTTCTCTATGTTTTTAAGTTTCATTAAAGAGAATCATTAGAACTGTTTAAAAAACAAAAAATTTCACATATATTAAGGTTTGAGTGAAAGAAAAGATAGTAAAGATAGTTATAGTAAAAATGGAAGAAGAACAAAAAGAAGAAGAACCCAAGAAGAACAAAAACGTGTTTGATTCCTTCCTTGTCTTGGAATCGCCTCAAGAATTGTTGATGTTCCATAGATAATTTTCTTTAATTTTCCAGGGAGTGAGCCAGCCATCTCCTCCTGATACAGACTGGGCCTCAAGAAAACAACCAACCAAAAAAGTCACTTTTGCTGACGAAACTCAATACAAAGTAAGAAAAAAAATCAACTATCCCTTAATAACAATAACGTTTATTTTATTCTTGTTAATTAAAAAAAAAAAAATTAAATACAAGTACTCTTTTGTTTAAAACTAACCTTTAGGTAAAGCATTGTAACATTAAATGATTTCGTCATCACTACAAACCAATCTAACTTTTTTAAAATCCATCTTCAGAGTAATCTTAAGGGTAATGATATTTAGACAACAGATGAATTGTGAATATTCAAATAAACTAAATATTAAGTGGATTGTTTACTTCCAATATAGTTCCTGACAAAAGTTGGTTTATGTAGAACTGAACTTAGCAAAGAATATAAAATACAAATGTAAATGATTGATTCTTAAGAGTGCAGTAATTAACCCTACGTTAATCCTAACATTTTCACAAATATTTCAGTGAGATCAGAAGGAAATGTTTAAAAGGTAATTTGTAACCTTTGACTTCCTAATTTTAAGACAATCTAGTTTAAAAATTGACTACTGGTCCATCTAAAAGAGTTTTCAATGAATTAAACAACTTGATAAACTAACACTGTTGAGTACTCGTGAACACGTTTTCTTGTAAAACAAACGTAATTTCTCATACGAAGATAAAAGGAATCCTAGAAAATCATATACCGTTTGAAAGCCCATTAGACAAGGAAACTTTTATAACCCTACTAATCGTCAATCATAGTTTTCGCACAGATTGCGATCAAATCAAATTTTCTATTTTAAAATCTACACCGTTTTCAGCATTACAGTAAGGAAAAAGTAGAGTGAAAGTTCATACCATATTTTCAATATGCAATATAATCAAATTTCATTAATTTTATCCGTAGTAGAACGCATGTTTGTTGTATCCCTGACCGGTTTTGGGCTTTCATCAATCATGATTGGTAGATTATTCAGTTTGGTGTAGAGATTTTGACCTAGCTTACGTTTCCTTCTCGCACTACACTTGCTGACTCTCCAATCTCCAGTATTGCGGGCCTGACCACATTTTCTGTAATCAAATAATCTTGTCTTATTTCACTTTTGGTTGTAATCACACTACCATTTCAATTATTTTATTCATAAATTGTCCTTTTAAAAAAGAATCTATTAATGAATATTTCCTCAGGGGCCTCAAGTAAGTAGGTATTGCTAAATTTATTTGATAAAATACACGGTTGGCTCCTTCTATTTCGTACACAGTACTTTAAAAAAACTTTTATGTAGGTAATTAAGATACATAATGTTTTGGATTACACAATATACATATAACAAATTTATTTTGCTTAAACCATTTTACTGTATATGTGGATGAATGGTAATGAAATATTACGATAGGTAATAAAAATGTAAGTTATTCTTGTTTAGCGACATTATCCGAAATGTTTCTTTCACTCATGTCTTTTATTTCTTCTAATTTAAAGTATGTTAGTATAAAAGTTTATCTTGAACGATAAAAATGAATTGTTCTAATTAGTTTCCTCCAAATTATCAAGAAAAAAATATCATTTTCGTTTTAGAGGAATAAAATTGCAAGAAAACCTTAGAATATAAATTGTAGAAAACTTCCCAATTTTAGATTCAAATATGTGGATTTGATTTTTGGAGATAAAAAACATTTCGTTTAAAGCAACATTCACAATTAAATTTATGAGAGTTGCAAACATCATTATACGTATATCCCATCAGCATAATCGCTACAGATTAAAAATGAAGGACCACTGATTGAAGCTAATCGGTTTTTTTGTCATACAGATTTAAACTACCAAGTAAGAAATTTTTCGAAGAGCATAATAATTGAAATTTATGCAGCTTTTTTTTAAGCGATGTCCCTGTGAGCATTTCTCTTACACAGATTTAAATTTCTTGTAATTCTATTATGACTAAGATATTGTAATTCAAGCTGAATTAGCGGCTTTAGACAGTGGAAAGACAGGATGAGAAATTGTTGTTCGTGTTCGGGTTGTACTAATTAATCAAATCCTTGATTTGAAGTCCATACAGCTAGGTTCCTCTAGCAGCAATATACTTGTCGGTGTTTTCTCCTCAGGGACACTCACTAAGTTTCAGTTTGCTTCAAATGAGCCAACTACAGTTAATATTCTCAGGAAAAATCCGAGATACCAGTTTACCATAAGGGCGAATGAAAAGATACGAGTTTTATGTTTGGCTTTTTGAAAGATACTGCCCTTTTTTCTTAAAACCCAAGAAGAACAAAACGTGTTTGTTATTACTAGCAACGTTTCGCTTTGACATCAAAACTAAGAGGAAAGTAGTATCCTTTTACAACCTAAAAAAGGGCGGAATGTATGTAATTTCATTTTTTATGAATAAATAATATTCAGTAAAGTTTTGAATTGTGACAATTTGAACTTAAAACCAAATTCAATTGTTCCATTTCTATCGAGAATAAAACGCCGAGACTAAACTATGTTATGTATGCTGTAATGTTAATACTGAAGATAAAAATCTATCCAGCCAGGAGAAGCTGGATAATTAAGAGATAAGAAACTAGGAGTAATGACGGTTCTGTCGCCTAGAGCTTGGAATGAAGCTAGAAGGTTCGTTTAACTTACTGAACGGCACAATATCGGAAAGAGAAATCTTCATTTCTCAAAGGCAAGAAATGTGATTTCAGCAGAAGCAAACAGACCTCTACAAAATGGCGAATAGTTTCATCAGACTGCCAAAGTCTTTTAGACAAGGCTAAAAAGTTCGCCTTTCTAGCTGCGTGATATCCAGATACCGACAATTACAAGCCTAAATTGCTCGTCTTGGATAATTGTTGAATTAGATTTTTTTGTTTTCATTTTACAAGGAAATTTTCTATTTTATTGTAACACCTAGCGAAGGTTTTAGCAAGGAATTAATGAGTGCATTGAATTCAGCTGAAATGAAATTGTACAGTATTGTTCTTTTGTTTCGGCGTCTGATTCATTAATACAAAAGGATGAAAGATTATTGCCAAATTCATATTTTTTTTGTAATTTGTTTTTACATTGCGAGTATTTGCCTCATAACTATCTGCGACTTTTGAGTCAATGTTCACAGATGTATACACACAGAGCTTCTCCTATTCAATGAACCACGAAAGGATACTCCGATGGAAACTGTTTTTTGGAAAGTATTAGACGAACTAGAAGGCATGAAACGCAACAGTCGACGAAATAGGAATTTAAAAAAAAAAAGTAACCCACGCAGATATTGAGTTGTAGCTACCTATTAGAATTTCTAAAAGCCTCTACTAAATGCAAATGACTTCAGATGTTGACGAGTCTTAAAATATAATTCTAATATTACTTTGCTGATACACATTTCTATTTGGAGTAGGAACCGCCAGAAGAACTAAAAGAACATCATCTAGGTCCAATCGATACAAAATTAACCCGGCCAGAAGAAACGTTTCAAGATGGCGAACCCTTTACATCTCCAAGACAATTTGCCCATCCAACAGATAAAAAACGGCTAGCAGGTCCGAGTGGTGTAGATTCGCCGCAACCAGAAACAGCTGAAAGAGTAAGTATTTTTTTTTTTCTTTGAAGTTTTAGCAATTTAAAATAAGAGGAATTTGGGTAAACATTCGAAAAGTAAATATGTAAATTTCATTTGTGAGTTTCAAATTTGAAAATATAATGTAATGATTTCCTTTGAAACCTGAAGATTTTTTTGCAACTTCCAAAACTTCTTACTAATACTACTGTCTGAATACTACTAGCTAAATAGAAATGAACTACTTAGTGTCTAAATAAAAGAATGAGTATTGAATTCTAAATTGAAAAATTCTTTAACAAAAAATCTAGCAAAAAGAATGAATATTAATCAAAAATTTGAGCATTGCTGTTAAAGAATGTCTAATTGGATTGAAAGATACATCCAGCTTAATATCCTAACAATGGTTAACAACTTCACAAAACATTCTTTTTTATCACTCGACGAATAAATCAAGTTTATGAACAGTTTTATCATAGCTGACAAACAAAATCTTGTTTAGCAAAAAAAAATAAGTAATTTCTCTTCACGTCTATGATTCCCTTCACGATCGGTCTATCGGAAAGGGAGTTTATTTGTAATGCTTTCTAACACAAGGAGGAGATATTAGAAAAATGGGTTAAATTTAGCTAGAATGTTGTTGGAGACATCCCTTAAAAACTTAGAACGTCTTTGCTATGTTTGAAATTTGTAAGCAAAAACGAATGCTACGACGCAGATTAACCGAATTGTTTGCCAAAATAAATATTTTTATTTATTTGATTATCAGCATTAATAGGTTGTTTTTTATATAGAGTAATGCAAGACAATAAAATTTACTTATAGAGGAATACCTATGTTCAGCTTATGTTGAGACTTCAGCTTTAGTTTTCAAACATTTGGGCAGAATCTTCTGAAGATCAATTAATTTTTATTTTTTTCGTAGGGAACACCGCCAAAAACAGCATATCAACCTCCTGAATACTTCGATCCAAACTCATCAATAGTCTATAGTGATCCAATAGCATCATCAACTCCTTTAAGATTATCCCTCGAAGATGGTGTAAAATTGGAACAAATACCACAACCAGTAAGTGCGCTTGATTCCTGCATATTGAAGATAATATAAATTAGATTATAGTTAATTATTTAACAAATGAGAAAATAAATTATTTCTCAACGAGTCATAATGAGTGATTGCAAGAGCACAGTGTGTTGTATGACGTAGGCTCAGGTTAGTTGAAGTTAAATAATTTCGCTCTTAATGGGAGCTCATCACTTGATATGATAAATGAGCAAGGACTTCATACTCAACAAGATGGTCTCCGTCAAGTGGCTGCCCCGCACAGAAAATAGTCTAGATTATCGACCTCCCAATTCCGTACAAATAGGCTAGAAGATAGTAATTAGAAATTAATTGGGAGCTGGATATTTTTTTTTTTTTTCGAGACACGTTCCTCGGCAACCCTCTAACCTACTTCACATAATACATATTGTCATGATTTCAATATTACATTTACTATTTAAGCAGCAAAAAAGTAAATAATTTAATTTCTTTAAAAATATCACATTACCAAAGTTATACGGGTCATTTGACATGATTTTTATTCTACTTACAGCATTTTTTTTTTTTTTTTGCAGCATCGTCCATTAGAACGGAACGTTCTCTTTTCATATTAGATAGCCGTTTTCAACCGGATGTAGCCGATCGGCTACCACTCTCCGATCGTTAATCCGCTAGAAAAAAGCCCGTTGCAAGATTCTTTCGCTTATTGTGTGATACACAGAACACATGGGTTTATCTAGTTTCATTTATTTACATACATCTTGACAGACACACACTCTTACTCTCAAATACACATACATATACATACTGAAAAAAGAAGGTTAGGAATAACAATCTTAGGTAATAGGCAAGTTTGACTGCTATGAAGTCAGCTGTGCCATTAGTAAAGCCATGCAACTAGTTCTCTCGATTTACAGATGTGGCCTTCTTTAAATATCTGAGTAAGCGACCGCCCTTTATGTTGACTACACAAAATAATGAAAATCAAATACATTTAATTGTTTCATTGTTTGTTATTTTAGTCAAAACAAGTGGTTCAGCCAGAAACAGTGGGCCCAGTTGTTCAAAGTGCACCAGTTGAACAAGTCGAGGTAAACTTGTGTATTCTTTTCCTTGTTAGGGATTAATTACGTAGGAATATAATTTCTGTGTCCATCCAGTATCCTTGGTAGATCTAGTGTCTGAAGTATCTTTGGATTCTTTACCAAAAATATTTTTATTTTGCTTGTGAATAAATGTTTTAAGAGTTTTGTAGGGATATAATGTGTAATTTGACACCGAAATTGTTTTACATTTGAAAAATAAGAATTTGATTTTTATATATATATATAAATTACAATCAATCAAGCCATTGTCATTACAGTATAATAACAAAAAGCGGGCACTTATGCGCTTAAAAACTCAGTACCAAATTATGTAAGATTACAATTTAATACAACCAGCCTGGCACGATCAGCTAAGCTCAGATAAATTGTGGAACTGAGTTCGATTCCAGAACTTTGTATTGAATTTTATTGTTATTATAATGAATTTTTAAATATTTTAGTTATTTACCTCCAACCTTCACCTATCAGTAACTGGCCAGTAATTATAGAATTTACGTTTCATACTTACATTTTGTTTAATATGTCACTATTTTAAATCCTACATTTTGATTGTTAGAATATAATCCATGTTAACACAACTTTGTTTTGTTTTTAATCTTGCAAAAAAAAGGATCTAGTCCTTTATGATTTGATCAAAGAAGTGTACGATCTTCATAAATTAAGCCAAAATTCAGATTTGGAAGAAAGTAAACAAGGCGTAAGTTTATTTAAAAGTTTATTTTATCATCTCTAAAAAGTAATTATTTAATTAAATTATTTCTCTTTTGACTTAAAATTTGATTATTTTATTTAAGTCATTTCATGAAGAAAATGAGGTTGGGCCATTGAAAGCATTAAGAGCAATACATAATCAAAGAATGGTGAGTGAATGGAGCTTTTGTATCAGTTTTATTTTTTTAATTGAAAATCATCTTGTGAACCTAGGCTTGTAACTGGAATTTTAAATTTCGTTAATTGTCAAAGTAGGCGCATGTAGAAGGTTTTAGAGATTGACCCTATGAATTTATTTGAAAAGGTACAAGTTTTCCAATAATATGATTTAGAAAGAGTAAACTTATTCCGTACACTTTGTTTAGAAATTACATTCCAAGACAAAGTTATTATTATTCATGATAGGCAGATGCCCTAAGGCATTAGACCTAGGCCATGAGTGAACTCCTAACCTATCTTGAAACAAAATGAAATAGCTTAACTGTTTTACATGGTGTAGATGTAGAACATGAATCCATCAGTTGTTTGCATTCTAAAAATATGTTCAGATTAGATTAGATTCCGTGGGGGGTTGGTTAGTCAGCGTATTCTATTGCGATCCAGGGATTTTTTGCAGCTTCCAGTCCTGCCTGCTTGACTAGACACATTAGATTAGCCTGTTAAAGTGGACACCCACCTGGGTAAAGATCCAAGTGCCAAACTTAAGCCCTTCACACTTATAGAAAATATTCAATACATGTAGAGCTTTTTTTTAAAAAAAAAACAAAATAAAGGCTATCTGTTGTCTTGCCCATTCGATATATGCATTTATTCAATCTCCCGGCCTTGCGGGAGTGATGGGATAATAAAATGTACGCGAGTACCAGTATGACTTTTTTTTAACTCTGGCGTGAGTTCACTCACCAATTGCTACGACTATTTATCTTATTCTAACTCATTTTTGGCTGCACTATAATAGCATTTTCCTTTTAATGGCCCCTTTGAAGGTACCATGGAAAGGATTCCCGGACCATGTAAACTGCCGTCTTATACTTTTTTTTACTTAATGCCCGGCCACAGTATGTACCCAGTACTCATCAGAATGTCCATCCTGGTAGTCTCACTCTCTTTTAATTAAGTTCGTAGGACTTACTATCCACTGAACCACATGAATGTCTTAGAAAATATCTATTCAAAAATTGATTATCCTTCTCTTATAATCTAATCAGCAGAATTGTGTTGGTTACGATTTCTTATTTTAGTTGAAAATATTTGTTAGTTAAATTGATAAATAAATTGTTTTCTTTTCGTTCCCTACTATAAATTATAGTCGATTTATTTATTTGAAATTGTATCATTATTTATGGTTATTATTATTATTATTACTATTTCTATTATTATTATTATTATTTATAATCTAGGTGTAATTTATTTGAAACTTTTAAGACAACTCTTCTGACAAGTCAATGTTTTTTTGTCAAGAATTTACATATAGTTTATTAATCAATTTTTGTGTTATACTAAAGACAATGTATACTGTACATATTTACTGTAGTAAATACGTAATGTTTTATAAATTTTTAGGATGAGCTTCACAAACATGCAGAAAAAATATATAATAAAAAATATAATCAAGAAGAGCTTGATACTTTTCGAAAGGTATTTGATGAGCATAAATCTGAAGTAAGTAATCATACTTTTTTATTGTAAAATTATTTAACTAAATATTTGGCCAAAATAAGTTTTCCTCTTGAATTAAATAAATTAAAAATCCAATATGAAACCCTCTCTTCGATTTTTCGTGTGCCAATTCCCACAGTGGAATATATTCCTGGGATTTTCTGCAAATTCAAAATTTTTGTAACCTTTTAAATTCTCACAACAGGATGTACCCCTAACCTATTCAATTCAATTCCTTCTGAGATCAATTTAGCTGAAGTTTCAAGCAAAATCATGTCCTCCCACTAGTATGTAGCATAACCGCATTAAGTACTTAGTTCAGCGTTCTTGGTTTTCGAGAAACGCGGAAAACTGAAATCTAACTGGAAAATAACCGTTTTTGAAATGGTCTTTTAATTCACGTTAGTATTATACTCACATGCAATAGAAACATGAATCACAGCAAAATGGCACTTAGCGTATAGCCATTAATCCTTAATCGGATTTATCAATTAAAGTTAGATGGATGTTATTATACTGGATATCAAAAGAAGGTTAAATGCTTACGAAAGTTGCGTTCATTTTAAGCTGAAACAGCACTACCTATTTGGCCTTTTTTTAAAAAATAATAATAAGCTCCTGAATTGTTAAGAAAAAATGAGAGGAAAAACTGATAAATATTGTATTCTAAAACATATTGAGTTATAGTAATTCTTTCATTCTTTATTACTCTTACTCTACAAAGTGAAATCGATCGCAACTTAACTATTTTGACTCTCTCTAGGGTCAGTGTTTATTCATAGAAAGAGTGTGTCTGTGTTTATGCAATAATGAATTGTGTAAAAGTTGCGAGATGTCAGTATTGTACAGTTGTCATTCCTGCGGTGCACCAAGTTCCCTGAAGTGTGGCTGATCTTTTTCTACGACGACTACTTACTAATGTTACATACGTACTTACGCTAAATACTCATTGAAGGCCCTAACAGTTTTGCTTGAAAGTGAGCAAAGATCTGCTGGATATTGTGTTAGTGTGGTCACAACCTAACAGAAGCCGTATAAGTGGAATACACTCAAACCTGTTAAACCAGTCTTTGATCATGAATGAAAATCAAAAACGGATCAGATTAAAAGGAAAAATCTCTGATATTCATCCAGCATTGTAGACCCTTATAAACATAAAAAATTAAGAATTTCGTAAATCAGATTAACCTTAATTACAGATACTTGTACTTTAAGTACGAACACAAAGTTATCACTGAAATTACATAAGGAAGAAATCTTCAACCTTCACTAGTATTTGTTCTTTCGCATTAATTAAATGAAATTAATATTTCATTGTTTCTTTCACCTAGTCAAGAGAAGGAGTCAACTTTTGGGACGATTCTAATTTCTATGTGGAAGTTAATAGAAGTTTAAGAGAATTACCAAATGAAAAAAGAGCTAGCTTTACCCCTGGCCAAAATACTAGTAGTGCTGGATTTCCCAGTGATTTAAAAAAATCAAGGCGAAAATCAAGTTGGGTACAAAGATCTAGCGAGTTTTTAAGGTGAGTTTTGAGTTTTTTACCATTTACTATTGAACGCAAGCAGATAAACTGAACATAGATTCATGGTACTATTTTTAGAATTTGAGACATGCTGACAAAATAGCTTTTATCTTTCAATCAATAAATCAAGTTTTTATTTCTTTTTTATGTAGTATCAAAATTTAGCTCCTTAAAATTGACAGGAGAAAGAAATGCATAGTTTGGAATTTAAATATGTAGTGTTGCCTTTAGAAGTGCAAAATAAAAGATTACAATTTACCCATCGTTGTTAATTATGAGATAGCGATTGAAGCAATCACTAATACGTGCATCTAGTTGAGATACCCACTTCCGCTTTTTTAGTTTCAGTTTTTAGTTTATCGTTAGTGCTGGTTTATCCCGCCGTGTGCAAAATCTCAGCGTTATGCCGCTGTAAAATTGAGTCTAGCTTCAGAAGAATAGGGGTTAAAATACAAAATAAAAATTGACCGAGTCGCTATATGATAACTTGTCGGCTTCCTTGCTGTTGCCATTCCCTTGGTTTCCACTTAATAGTCTTATTCACAGGCTTACTTTCGTAAACTAAATTATCCCAAAAAGTCTCAAATGCAATCGATAGGTTTGTTTTCACTGTTAATAAAGTGTTGAAGATAAATGATGCTTTCAAGATTATCGCAAAATGCTGTGCAAAAATCTGTTTTAGACCTAGGTTCTAACTTATACATTTTTTAACGTCAAATTTTTATTTTTTATATGTATATTCTGAGTATATCTGAGAAATGTTCATGTGAATTGAAACTGATGAACATTTTTATATGAAGAATTCATAAATATTGTGTTTTTGAGGTCTTGATAATTACAATTATTGTTATTAAATAATAATATTATTATGTTTATTTTTCAGATACAGTGCTAACAGTTTAAAAGTCAAATTGGGTTTCAACAGACCAAACACAAGAAGTGAGGTTAATCGAAGGTAAGTCTTACGACAAATCAATGTCAATTGTATTTTTGCAATCATTACCTCACAAAATTTAGTTAAGGAATTTTAAGTTTTAATTACTCGCAACTGAAATCTAGTTAAAAGAACTATTTTTTAGTATTTCTGCTTTATACGCTGAATAAATAAGCTTCATTTTTATATTAATCACCAATTGATTTAATTTCTGATTCTTACCTTCTGAATTAATAATTATAAGACATATAGTTAATATTTCATTAACTTTTCAGCACCCGATTACAATTTATTAGCGTTTCAGAAGACAACTTTTTCACAAATGGATATCTGATGTTCGTATTCCATCTGTTTTATGAACTCTACACGTTTATTTTTCAATTTACTTAAAATCTATGATTTAAAATTTAAATATATGTACATTAAAAATGTAATTTATAGTTTTATTTGAATGCCTGTGTTAAATTTACCTTTTATATTTTTCTAGTTAGTTTATTTTCTACCATATTTTTATCCAAATTTTTCCGTGCACTGCCGAACGCCTTACTCTCGATATAGAAACACTATTCACCGCTTGATAGACTGGACGATAGACTTCCTGGACAATGTCTATCTTAGCTTATGCAAACTGAACTTAATATTCATTACTTTTCTTACAAGACTATCACAATTAATACACTGGACATTTGAGATTAGAGTACATTCGACTCTCAGTACACAACAATTTACCAAGGGAAGGATTTCTCAGGACACCGTTCTCAGTTTGTTCCTACTTACAACTACCTTATTTCGTCACTGCTTTTCTTGCAACTTTAGCGGTTAATCATATTCTTTAGCAGTAGAATACTTACTAAATAGAATGGAAAACATACTAACCTGATTTGACAAAATTAATGAATAGTTCACCAATTGAAATGGGATAAAAAGTAAAAAGAAACAAAATGTTTACTCTTCGAAGAATACACTCGACTTAAACTTTGAAAATTAGCAGCAGTGAAGTACAATGGAAGAAATCGGTCGCAATATTAAAATATTTCAACTTGACATAAGACAATATGATGAGCTGTAGTAGTCTTTGCACGTAATAGAATTCTCTACTTCTGAATCTTTACTTCCGGTACTTTTCAAATGATCGGGGCCCTTATTTGCTTGGTAGATCGTCAAATAAGCAGAATATCGCTAAAGAAAATCTCTGATCTAGTGAAAAATTAATCAATACTGGCGTAAGTGCACTTAGATTTGACTCAACAACCTTATGGTATATGGTAGCCGTCTTAATCTAAGGTTATATTGCCAATGTTACTGATTGGAACAACCGCCAATATCTTCAGTAATACTTCAGGGTAAGATTTCTTATAATCGTAACAAATGAGTGCCTGAAATCGAAAAAGGTATTTTCGTCTGCAACGTACCTCCTCCCACTAAAAACTACATTTGTATATTGATTTACTTATCAGTATCTAGGCTAGACGATTCGAACAAGTCGTTAGTAGTAAGTGGGTTTAATCGAAATAAAAGAGTGCCAATGAGTTTGCAGTAATTTAACGAATGCTCCAGCTATTGTTACCGTCATGCATTTTTAAGGTTTTATTAAATAAAAACATTTAACGACTTTTTTTGCGCAATTAGGTTTTTTTATACATGTATTTATAAGATCTGCAAGATTTCATTGAATCTTAAAGAGCAGAGGTTAATTATACGTACATGCGTAGTCCTGTCCTCTTCAACCGTGTGAACAGTGTTGAGGCAGAGGTTAATATGTAATAAAATTAATATTACTCTTGATTATAATAAGTTAGGAACTTAAGAAATGACTGCTTACAAAGCATATGCGTTTAATTATTATAATACGACCTAAAAAATGGGGCGGAGACCTCTTGTGGCTAAGCTGAGAGTTATTAAATATCTAGAGGTAATACTTTAAAGAATGAATATTTGAGAAGTGTGATTTAAAGTTTAAATGACCGAGTGTTAGATCAAGAGAAAAAAGTTTATTACACTTACCTACAATAAGTAGTTCTCTCTATACACGATGTCTTTGGCATTAAGGCCCTTTAAGTAAAAAATGTATTTTCAGGTCCCACCGAGATTTGAACTCGGATCGCTGGATTCAGAGTCCAGAGTGCTAACCGTTACACCATGGGACCCTGTAGACAATATGAACTCCCAGAATAAGCTTCAGCTATTGTCATATAACTTACATTTAATAATCTGGGTGACAGCTACCATTAATCTGATTTTTAAAACATTACCCAATTTTTTTAAGAATTTTGAGTGTTTTCTAAAAATTAGTGTAAATCAGATTAAGTATTTCCAGGTTTTGCAACTATAATGGTTTATTTTGATACTTATTTCGGTAATTTGATTATATATAACGCTAAATATATTATTTGTTATGCCTGGTTTTTGCTAAAAATAACAATATAATTTCGGTAAATTTACTAAAACGGAACTTTTACAAAACTGTAGTTTTTGAAATGGTGTTTTCAGCAAATTGAATGTATACGTATAATTTAAGGCTTTTCGTCAATCAATGTTTTAGATAGATTAATACTTCAATAAATAAAGGATTTTAAGACACACAACCTTTCTTAGTCCCGTTTAAGATTGAGATTTCAATGCTTAAATATTCCGGTGAAATTTAATTTTTTCCTTATGAGCAAGCACCCTTTACTTACATGAGCTTAAAATTTAAATTTGCCCAATCAAATTATAACGGCTCAAGAATACAATAGAGAGTTAAAATTTGGTTAATAAAAAATTAGTCTAAATTAGTGTAGTCTATAGAATTTGTTTTTATTTTGTAAAGTTTAGGAAAACATAAATATGAATTTCTAAGGTTTTCGCCTTACAAAAGCTCATTTACGTAAATCACTAATAATTAAGCGGTTTAGTTTATATAAAATGTATTGATATGCAACTATAAAAAGTTAGTTAATGCCTACATTTTAGT
Source organism: Rhodnius prolixus (assembly GCF_049639745.1). Taxonomy (NCBI): domain Eukaryota; kingdom Metazoa; phylum Arthropoda; class Insecta; order Hemiptera; family Reduviidae; genus Rhodnius; species Rhodnius prolixus. The sequence continues at coordinate 13,888,309 of NW_027411604.1, read as the reverse complement.
CCAATGCATATTAGCTTTGCAGGTTTTATCTCTGGCTATTTTCTGGTCACTCCTAAACAACTTAGTATAAATTTATAGCAAAACTTGACTGGCTGTGTGCAGAGAATAAACTGCAGAGAGGAGTGGGATACCGCACGAGCCAACTTCAGGTTGAAAATATAGTTAGGATCGCAGTGCTTACAAAATATACATATAAATTATTAACTCTTTGATTTTATAAATAGTAGCACTCATGATTATTATATCCCTGATCAGTTTCGTATTTTCATTTATCATTACAGTTAGATTAAGCAGTTGAGAACAGAGATTTTTTACTTCACTTAAATTTCTGTCTCGCACTTTACTTGCTAAAAGCGATTTTGCCGATGCTTATGAATCGCTTTTGATTAAAATCTCCCGTACTTTTCACCTCTGATTAAGTAGGCGTCAGTACTCATAATCAGAGATGAAACAAAGGAGTCAAGTCAGCAGTCTGTGTTCCAGATGCATCAACAGATCCTACGCGTACAGGGGCCCAATAAATGCAGTAAATATAATAATGGTATTTTAGAGTTATGATCTTTCTAGAGTACTCTGACCATGCATAGGTCTTCTTGCATGTGTTCTTCTTGTAACAAACCTTTTTATATTCTTTCTAGATGTCTCCGGTATATAAAAAAAATTCAAAAACCACCTCTTCAAAAAGTGAGTACTAAGTTTCGTCCAAGAGGCGTTTAATAAAAATAAAAAAGCAACCAACAGATGAATAAAGAATCAAAACCACAAAAATAATAAAAGTTAAACATAATTTAAAGAATTTAAATGATGAAAGAAATATTAAATTTTATTAATCCTTTATTAAACATAAATAAAAAATTAGAAAATTAAGGGAGGAATTAGACAAATTACAAATACGAAAAAAGAGGTTAAGGAAGAAATAAATTCCTTTTGAAATAGATTTTTTTTTGTTTTAATATACTTATATAAATAAAGTTATAAAGCTTAAAGCAAAATTTTTAATGCCGTGAGAAATGTGATGGGAGACAAAACTGATGAGGCAATTTCGTCCGGTGTATTTCTTTTTTAAAGTGCCAATTCATTAGGTGTCCTTACGTCATCAATTTTCAATATCATTTTCACTAACTGTGTAGCTAACATAATTTGTTGTTTTTTACTCTTAACTGTTTCAATAACATGTTGTTCTTTCATATCTGTGAACAAGCAAAAAAAAATCAGTTTTAGTGAAAAACAAAGTACAAATATTACTTAATTTGTTATTGAAAATGATATACTTATTCTATTATTTTTATATGGATAAATATATCATCGTTTATCTTTTACAGAGAGAGTTCAAATAAATTTCAATTTTAATGCTAGTGTTCCATCAGAAACCCTTTTAACACCGAGAAGGCCGGCTGTTACCAATTTTTAATTGATAAGGTTTTAATTCCGCTAATATTTTGTGCGTAAACAACTTTTATTACTGTAATAGATTTGTTTTTATTCCCGGGATTATTCTAAAGGATCACATAAATTATTGACCATTTCTTAATTGATAGCACAATAAACATCTGGAGGTGCACAACTTAGACTTGAAACTAACTTTGGATAAGTCATAGGTCTTTCACCATTTTATGAATATTATAAGTTAAAATAATGTCCACCAAATTAATAATTAAAATTTCGATATCAAAAAAGACCTTGACGTCTCCCAGCCGAAAAGAATGATACATATTATACTCTTTCCAAAGCTTATCACACAACTAAATTTCATTTAAACAAACACCAGAATTTTAAACATTTCTTTCTAACGTGATTACAAGTTTAGTTATAAACTAAAGTCTTTGATGCAACAATCGAAGAAAAGCCAAAAATCCTTCAGGCGACAAATTGGTTAGGGAATTTGTCGGGTTTTCATCGCGTTTTAGTTTTGGTCACCGATACCTGTTCGCTTATCACTTTTAGGTAGCCACTTTTACTACACTGTTGCAGGTGCTTAGTAAACTAATATTGGAAATTTGTTTATTTTAAGGAATAAAAAGTATGTACCATTAGTTCCTGTGCCCATACAGTCTACACCTAAGAAAGAATTACCCTCTTTGATCTGCCTAGCTTTGATTCTAGTAACTTCCGCCATAGGTGAAAGTCCAGCATTTTCTGCTAAAGCTAAAGGAATACTCTCTAACGCATCAGAGAAACCTCTAAAAGCATACTGCTCTAATCCACTGATCTGAAAATAATTTAGAATAAATTTAATGATTTTTCAATAACTTAAAAATAAATAAATGAAATTGTAATGTAGTAACCTTATCCGCTTCGAAAGCAGTTGCAATGGAACATGCTAATTCTGGTGCTCCACCTCCATAGACAATTTTATTGTCGCAAACAAGATTTCTAACAACGCATAAAGCATCATGCATTGACCGTTTGGCTTCATCAATTATCTGTAAAATTACAACACAATTGTAAAAATATTATTATTGTCCGGTAAGACAGTTGTTTAAAGGGTTGATCGTCCAAGAACTGTCCGAAAAATTGTTGAAAACACCCAATTTTGAATTTTTTTTTCCTCTCTTTTTCTATAACAGATGTAATTCCCAAATTTTCTTTAAAATATAGGGCATATGCTCGTTCACAAAGTGTATTTTTTTTTTTGCAACTAAGCAGATTTGATAGAAAAAAGTTGCCAAAAATGAGCAAAAACGGCATTTACAAAAATTGTTCTTTCTTTTTTTTTGTAAAGGTAGCGCCTAAACGCGTGAACCGATTTTCATGAATGAGGTGTCACTCGATTCGGAATTTCATGTAGATATGCATTTTGGAGGGAGAGGGGTCTTAGTTCAGTACCTCTAATGAGAGAGGAGTTAGCCCCAATTTTATATGACCATTCCAAAACATTTATTTATAACTCTGTAAATCTTAGCCCGAGTTAGATAAAATCTGGCAGGAAGCAGAGGTGAAACCTTCCCTACATAACATTGCAATGCCATCCTGATCTTAGATCCACTAATGGTGTATATGCAGGAGAGATGAGTAAATTATTGAGTTATAAATAAGTATCTCCTTAACAAAAACTTACAGTTAAAAAAGTTAAGTATAAGGGTGGAATAAACCAAAAAAGGTACACAATTCAGCAAGTACCCAAAATTTCAGCTCGTAATTTCAGCCAGTTAGAAACGTTCGAAAAAGCAAGTGTTTAATTAACATTTTATTACAAGCGATATCATTTAAGTAATTTTACTGCATTAAATTTTCATTAATTTTGTTTAAAGAAAGAGTAAGTCCATACAATACAGGAAATGGCATTCTATCGAAATGTCCAATCACCCCCACCCCCAAAAGTGCCCTTATTCGAATTATTTCAGAAAAATGTTTCCTATAAAAGTTGTAGAACTATTTGTGAGCTATAATTATACCAAGTTTGAATTAAATCAAAGAAGCGGTTTTAAAGAAAAAGTGAAAAAGGTAAAAAAATCTATTCAGTAAAGTGGCACTTCTGGTGGACCTATTTTGACCAATAAATTATTGTCACTTCCGCTAGTGGCACTTGAAGGAAATATCAAATTTGAAGTTTCTGCTATTTTCCGTTCCCGAAATATAGTGGATAAACTCACTACAGAGTAGTAATGTCAGTCAAACTTATGCCATTAAAGACCGATGGGTTAGAGGAAGGCAAATTAGCTGGAAAAAGAACAGAATTCCAGGAATCACTGGATCTGTAACCCATCCAGCCTTAGCCGTGCTTTTTAATATTATATTTCTCTCATTTCTCTCTAGCAAGCCGAATGCGATCGGGTTTTGTCGGCAACTTTCGGCTATATCATTATTAACTTTATTTCTAATTTAATTTTTAACACCTAACACGCAGGGAAGGGATTAGCTATGAGGTTAGCATACTGGACTCCCACGCGGAGGTCCCGGGTTCGAATCCAGCAGCTGACCCTTAGATTTTCTCTTCCTAGGAGCTTCTTACAGCTCACTGTCCTGTGATGGACAGTGTTGTCTGTAACGAGAGAACACTGTCCGGAGGCCGGCAGTGCACTGGGAAAAGCTCCGGGCGCTAATGACCTCAGCTGTTGATGCGCTAAAAACCTAACACGCACATTCACACGCCTTTCTTTCACTTTATTTCTAACAAGTCGAATGCGATCGGTTTTTGTCGGCAATTTTCGGCTCAGATGAATAAACAATTTTATTTCCAATTTAGGTAATATTTAACATCTAATATGCACACTCACATGACTATTTTTACTGATAGTACTTAGGTTTTCTTGTCAAAGATGTTTTAAAACATAAAATTTCGGTAATGTATGCAGGCGTATGTATTTTTTAATTACTTTTTTTAATAATTGACGTCATCATTATTATTTTTTGTTATCACCTTCTTAAAATCATGTGCATGAGTAGTTGTAACACCTTTTATTACAATCAATCTAAGCTAAAATGGGTGCTACACTTTATTGAACTAATATTTTGTAGATGAAAAAGGCAGCATAAGGGTCTGTGACGTCTAATAAATTCTAAACAGTATTATTGAAAAATTAATGCAGTAAAATTATTTAAATGATATCAATTATAATAAAATGCCAATTAAACACACGCTTTTTCGGAAGTTTCAATATAACTGAATTTACGAACTGAAGTATGAATGAAATGTTGGGCACTTGTTGATTTGTTTACTTTTTGTCGTTTAATCAATCCTTATACTTCACTTTTTAAACCGTAAGTTTTTGTTAAAAAGATACTAAAAAATTTCAATCTTTATTTTTAAACACTCATTTAAATATTATTGTCCATACCATCTGATTCGATCCTCTGATGAAAATTGTAACTGCGCGAGAATTAGCACATTCTTCAATAACTAACATTTTATCTTTTGTAGTACCAAATGATAGCTCTCTAACAAGACCTGCTTTGCCAAGCTTGTCAATTGTAAGTTCCTCAAACCTAGGAACAATTCTTCCACCAGTTGCAATTGCTATTAACTAAAAAAAAAGTAAAAATTTTAAGTTAACACAATTTTTTTATTTTTTGAAATGTGATTAATAAAAATCAATAATTACTTACTTCTATTTCTGGGCCACCAACCCAACGGACAGCAGGTAGTTCTCTTTTAAGCAACAAATGGTTTGCTTCGTCGTCAAAGCCCCATTGACAAATAGCTAATGTTGCGCCAACATCTTTAACCTAAATGTTAAAAGTAATTTAATAATTAACAAACTAAATTGGGTAACAATAGTATTGAAAGGTGAACTCCTAAAACTGAATAAACATTTATTATGAACTAAGATGTAAGAACTAATTTTGAGTCTTCAACTTTATTTAATTAAACATTTTAAAAAATAAATAATTCTAAAAGTTATGGTATTTAAAGAAGAAGGTATATAGCTGAAAAACAATTCCTCTAAGTTTTGAATCAAATCCACCAAACATTTACAAATATTGTGAAATGATGGTTTTCTTACTTTGTTAAAAAAAAGAAGTTCTGTTACATAAATAAAACCTAAAAACGGACTTCTAAAGGCAAATAACTCGCAGACTAAAGTCTGCTGATCAAAATGATCCTTATATTATATAACCCTGGGAGGTTATTATTGGAACATTAGGTGACCTTTGTTTTCTCAAACCTTTTTATATTTCCAACAGGAAATAATATAATGCATAAAATTTGTATTATTTTTACCCAAAAATAATAAATATGCTATAATGGTAAAAAAAAACACTGAAAAGGACCAATTTGATTCAATCTGTATATTGGGAAAAGTCTATCCCTAAAGTTGGCCAACTTTCCACAAAACGTAGTTACTTTATCTCTTTTATTTGGTCTGTAAATCTCACATTATTTTTTGAATACGTTAAACGAAAGAAAAAAACGCTTGCTATTAATGTAAGCAAATGAAGTAGTAAAGAAGTAAATTTATATTATAACAGCTAGTGGGCAGGTTTAACTGGGCTTTGAAGGAGCCCAAACTGTAAGCTATCATGAACGCATCTACATAGCTCACAAATTATTTTATATAGTTTTAATTTTTTTTCTAATCTTAACTAATTTTTGTTTTTCACGTTTAAAAAGTGTGCTATAGCGTGGATTTTGTTAGTTTTCATCAGATTTCATTGTTCCTCAGATTGAAAACTTGGTAATCATTCTTGACCAAAATTTTGCTTCCCCGAAGGGTCGTTTCCGTGGTTGAGTAAAAAAAAAAAAAAAAAAAAAAAAAAAAAAAAAAAAAAAAAAAAAAAAAAAAAAATTACTAAAATAATTCACAATAAAAAAATAAATAATAATAACCATATAAAATATTACTCTCAATAATGAAAACTAAGCTGAATTTTTATCAAGTTTCATCTTTGCGCAGTAACACATCATTGGAACATAAATTTGTTTACGTGATAAGAACTAACCTGAGAATATTGACTAGAATAAAAAAAATTCTTTAACTTTTTAGATTTAAATCGATAATTACCTGAGAAACCATTTGATCGAATTTGTCTGCTTCATACTTCCTAAGTGCTCTGTAATCTTCAACACTAGCAACATCGAGTTTATGCTTTGTTTTTGGCTTAGGTGGTTCAAAAGGGCATGTTAATATTGCTATTTTAACATCCTTCAATTCCTACATAAATGGAAAAATTTACATGAAATTTTTTTTTGTTTTTTTCTTAATTTGATGGTTAATTATTTGCACGAATAATGTATTAACATGAAGAAAACAAAAAATGTCCAATCTCACTATTCATTAACATTTCAATTAGAATGAACAGTTAAATACAATAACAGATTGATAGGTTATTTTTATTTAGCATAGTGTCTGACTGTTAAACATATTTAAAATGTTCACAGAATTCTCTATGCAGCTTCTAAGAAGTGATCTCTATCAAAACTACAAATAAGAACTTAAGGGAAGGGATTAGCTATGAGGTTAGCATACTGGACTCCCACGCGGAGGTCCCGGGTTCGAATCCAGCAGCTGACCCTTAGATTTTCTCTTCCTAGGAGCTTCTTACAGCTCACTGTCCGGTGATGGACAGTGTTGTCCTGTAACGAGAGAACACTGTCCGGAGGCCGGCAGTGCACTGGAAAAAGCTCCGGGCGCTAATAACCTCTGATGTTGATGCGCCAAAAAAAAAAAAAAAAAAAGAACTTAACAATAAAATTGTAACAAATTTTGCTTACCTTAGGCATCTGGGGATGAGAGAAATCTTTATCAATTACAACACCTTTAACAAGAATAGTATCTTCAATTCTTCCACCAACTTTTCCTTCAACTTTAATCAACTCAAAGTTAACGTCCCTTTTTTCCAAATCTGCTACCGATAGCACAGCATTAACAGCAATTTCAGCAAATTGGCGTCCTGTCTTATTGACTCTAATTACAAAATAAAAACATTTTGAATATATTAATTTCAAAAATAAAAGTACTTTTCATAAATAATTAATTAGTTAACTTAAACATTGTAATATCTAACCCAAACTATTTACTTCCTAAATAAAAAGAAGGAAGTTAAAAATATAATACGTAGTTAGGTTATTTTAATGTAGCATGGTGTCTGAGTACTGAACTAATTTTACATATCCAATACAATTCTCCATGCACTCAATGAACATTCAACGTCTTAAATTAAGCAAAATAATTTTAATACGCTTAATAGGGAAGGGATTAGCTATGCGGTTAGCATACTGGACTCCCACGCGGAGGTCCCGGGTTCGAATCCAGCAGCTGACCCTTAGATTTTCTCTTCCTAGGAGCTTCTTACAGCTCACTGTCCGGTGATGGACAGTGTTGTCTGGAGGCCGGCAGTGCACTGGAAAAAGCTCCGGGCGCTAATAACCTCAGCTGTTGATGCGCGTGAAATTGTTAAAACATATTTGATTGTCCTCAACATTGAAGAATGTGGAATCACACAATACATGGCGGACAATTTAGTAAGCCTAAGGGACACCGCTTTTCTTGAATCCACAGAACAAATGGCACCAATCAACGAAAAGTAATATGAAATGGGTTTTAATATAGATCGAGCTTATAATAATATATTGATCGATAGATCAAGCTTATATTTTTTTTCTATTATGTGTACTGAAACAACAGATTTTTGTATATTTATTTGGAAAAATCGTAACATTTTTGTCTTAAGAAACCGAAGATAAATTCACTTTTGAAAATGTAATGACAATGAGCATTAGAACGATCAGTATGCTTAGTATTAAATAAATAGCAGCAGCACCTCAAGAAAAAAAAAATGTCGTCTGATTCTAGAAAGAATCATTACGAAGGTTTCCCTCGAATATCGGTAGTTACATGGGAAAACCATTCAATAATTGCACTTTTCAATTTTCTCGAAGAAGCGTTTAAGGTTTTAAGGACTTTCTTATATGCAATTATTTAAGAAAATGGCACAGCTTTCCATTAAAAATTATTGAATTTTCTAGTTCTCTAGCTAAATATATTTTGACAAATGTTTAATAGTTTCAAAGATAACATAAATATTCAATGCCTTAAACTTACCGTCAAAAGCATTCTCAGGAATTATGAATTGTTAACGAAGTAAAATCAAATATCTTTTTCAAAGATAAGAGAAACATTTTAAAAATATATGAATCTTCGGTTAAACGATTTGGACCACATGTACAGCGGTTTTCAAAGAACTGTAGTGATTGTATTATTTTAAAATGTATTATTGGGCAGGTTCATTTAATACGTAGTTCACCAGTTCACATACCTTTATTAACTGACATACATGTCTAGTAGTGATCCCCACTACTTCTCTTACTTACTACCTTTGTACATATACAACATCTTCCTGACAGTCGTGCAGTTATTATGTTCAGATAAGTATGGTGCTAAAACATGTGTAGCTTACTTGTCAAACTTTTCTTTTTCCACAGTTGCATATTTCAAATTCGTTTTTGAAGGGTAGGGATATAAGAGTTAAAAACTCTAATCAAATTCTAGATTAAGTTTTTTACGCCGCTTATCTAGTACAAAATTTAAGAACTTAAGAACATTATTAAATTAATACATGAAATACTTACATTTTTGAACCAAGAGGTGTCATTGCTGTTTTAATTAAAGGTTCCAGATTATTAGGATCAACGGGAAAATTGTCAGAAATTGAATCCAAATGTTTTATTGCACACTGAGCAGCAAGTTCGAAGCCATCTGCAATTCTTATTGGATGGATTCCTTTATCCAACAGCATTTCTGCTTGTTCTAGTAGTGCACCGGCCAGTACTAAAAACACAATTAATTACTTGAATAAATTAATTATTGATACTTCATAAGGCTATTTTTCTACCATACTACCATTTCCCTAATGAACTTGGCGTTTCTGCAACTACTCAAACCTTTCAAATGCTTGCATTAATACCACCAAAATTTACTCAATACAATACGGCCTGCAAAAGTAGTTGAGTCCACTTACACCTACACGACAGACGCCTACATTATATGGAAACTAATGTTTATTAAGATACTGCACTAGATCTTTTTAGTCGCAGTGAATACGGCATTGTAGTTAATTCATTTTTCAATCCAGTCCAACTATCATCTTTCTTAAAAAGCTATGAACACCGAAGTATCTCACTTTCGAATGAATATTCATTTTAACCTACCGAATGAGAAGATCAATACAACTTACCTACAACACCAGTTGTGCCATCGCCTATCTCATCATCCTGAGACTGTGAAAGTTGAACCATTAATTTGGCTATTTCATTATCCACGTCCATCTGTTTCATAATAGTAGCTCCATCATTGCTGACCATTACGTCACCATCTTGAGACACCATAAGTTTATCCAATCCTTTTGGTCCTAAAGAAGTGCGAATAGTTTTGGCAATGGATTTTGCTGATAGGATGTGACTCTAGAAAATTAATAATAAAATTAATCTTGAAGTAAAACAAAATGAGAAACAAAACAGACACTTCCAAAAAAAAAATTTACTTTTGTTTAATAAGATAGAAATAATTTCAATCCAATCTACATAAAAAATACCAATTAATAAGGAATGAAAGATTTTCAATAGAAAAACAATTTAGTTAAATTCAAATTACAAATATTCTTGCATGAAAAATATCAAACGCCGATATCATCATTGCAATCGTAAATATTTCTGACAAGTCGTAGGTTACCTTTTTGTAACGCTTATATTAGTAAATTTACTGTCATTAGAACATGTTTGGCTAAAATAAATGTTGATACATTCTTTAATAACTTCGTAGAGTTTATAAATAAAAACCATGTGGCATCCAATTAATTTAATACAGGTTTAGGTTAGGTGCTTTATATTAAGCAAAAAATACAAACTACATGCATGCCCTGTTATTAAAACAGAATTACAACTATTACTAATTAATAATAGTTATTCAAAAATAATTTAAAAAAAAGTTACTTTAATAGCATCATTGCCGGTGAGCCTCTTCTGTTTTTCTTGGTCTCTCAAAATAATAAATGGCCGTCCATATTCATCAAACGCTATTGATCCTGGTAAAGAAGTCATGTTCAAACTGTACACAGGATTACTTGGATAATTGTGAATAATTTCTAAGCAACCAAGAACTTCATCAATAAACTGTTCCTAGCAAACTCAAGCCCAATAAAACACTTCGACTCGACTTATCTAGTCACTGCAATCTTGTCAATCATCGATACGCATTCAAATCGATAACTATTAAGCAACTGTAAATTATTTTAAATGAATTTTACTTAAAAATGATTTTAAAATATCCTTCATAAAATTAGAGAATAATATACATATTTCATATATTAAAGAATGAAAACATATTAACGCTTTTTAAATTGTACGGGAAGGGGTGTTCTTGAAATCATAAGTAGATACTTTTCTTATTTGTTTGTTTCTGCTATAATTCAAAATCTATTCATTTAATTACCTTGAATTAAGTGAACGCTCATTTGTCTTTGAAATCGACAACATAGATTACGTTATTTAATAATGTTAAAAAAAAAGAAGTTATTTATTAAAAATTTAAGGAATTAACATTGATTTTTCAAGAAGCAAACTGCAGTGCTGATTGCAATTAAATATTAAGAAATGCTACGTTCATTTTTGATAGGGGTAAAAAACCATGTAAGTTACAACATCTTTATCAGAACACAAAAACTATTCCAATTACGCACGATAAACATTAAATGTAATACATAGAAGTGAACTTTGTGAATAAATAAATTGAGAAATATGACTGCTTATTCAAATATTAATTTTTCTTCCATTATTTTGATTTCTTTATTATTATATTATTTGAGGGTACTATATGTCGACAAAATAACAATTTTTCAGAAGTACAAGAAAGAAAATTCATTGATTATTATTTAAAAGCATAACTCTAATAACCTTTTCTGATCGAATAAATAATATTAGTAATTATTTCTTGTCCTACAGAAATAAGCACGTACTTTGAATAATTTATTCAATAAAATATAACTATTCTATAAAAGTTTAAAAATATAACAGATTTAAAGAAATACTTTCCTTTTTAGTTTTTTTATTGCCGCTAGATAGCAACAACTACATGATTTTTAACCTTTTAGTTTTTATTTGTGACACTAGGTAGGGCTAAAGTATCATTTTGACACCAGGTCTCCCTGCCTAGCCCCTTCAATATTCTTTCAAATACCTTCAATTGGTGTTAAAATTTTAAAGTAGAAAATAAACTAAGTACTTGTCAAGCAATCTCAGTAAATATAATTACAAAAAAGATTGTGGTGAATAATACTTCGAGCTTAAAATCAGTCTGATTTCGCACAATTACATTAAAGTTTCATACTAAGAAAGCTTTTTAACTCGGACTTTTCAGTCTCTGCTGGAATCATTCAGCAGGAAAATAAAATTTATCCCGTAAAGTTGTTAAAACGAATAGTAAAATTAGCGAGCCAAAATTTTGGATTTGATTTAGAGAAGCAGTTGGAGAGTTTATACAAAAATGTATAAAAATTTGTTGGAAAAAGCATGAGGTTTTAAATATAGTTTAAAAAAATGCATTCGACAGGACTAAGGCTCTAATTTTTTCCTATTTTAGAACCTAATACCCAAGTATAGATTTTAGACTTACTCATACAAACTCAACAAGTATTTGTTGATACATATAATCTCCTGATATCAACGCCTATATTTCATCTCTTTGGGACATCTCTCTTTCAATCATCAATTTTTAAAATTTAATTTTTGAACATGGTATTGAAAATGGTACTATTTATAAAATGAATCCATTTTTTTTAGTTCTGATTAAATAAAATAAAAAAAAAACAAGGTTCGTAGGCACACTTTCACTGAAAAGAGCTATTGTACATAGAAAACATTAGGATCCTGTTATACAAAGTAAAAAGAAAGACGAAAACAAAAAAAAAAATCATCAATTTCCATCAGGAAATGTAAGTTTCTTACCTATTATGGGTTTCCTTTAGTTTTTATTCTGATGTTTAGAATTTCTGTTCCACTTTTTTCTGCGAAGACACCAACCTGCTTTGCATTCGTAACCATAAGTCGTGTCTGGCTCTTCGCAAAGAGTATTGTTGCTGGGCATGCATGAAATAGGTGTTACGTAAAGATAATACTGAACAAATTTGAGACAATATTTATTTAATTTTGAAAATTTTATTATTTTTTGGCTGCGATAAGTTTAAGTACAAAGAAATTCTAATTTAGAAATACTTATAATATTTTGTAAAGATATTATTTGATGTTTTTTTAGTGAATGTTAACTATTTTGTGAACAACTTATGTTTTATAAATATAAAATTAAAAAAATCGTTTAAATTCTTTAAAAACAATTGAAAAGATAACTTTTCAAATATTTTGAAGAAGAGAACTAATAACCACATTTCGTAGTTTTCAAAACTTTATAAAAACATTTAAAAATTAAGTATGTACATATTTAGTGATTGCAAAATGATAATTTATATTTTACAAACGCGAACATTAATGCCTACAAAATCCTCAGAAACTTAACAATGTGAAACTCGTTAAAACTTGATAATGGGTAAACTCAGAACTCTGCTATTAGTGAGTTTTGAGAAAATTAATTGTTTCTTCTGAATCCATTTTAATTATTATCTTATTTCAATTCTTCAGTAATTATTGATAATATTTATACAATATTTTTACTTTAGGTTTCACGATAATTAGGTTTTTCAGTGATTGCAGTCGTAAAGTTGGAAAACGAAGATCGTATAAAATAGTATTAAAGTAAATGGAATGAATTGCATTTATTTTATAACATGCTCACAATGACGGTAGTTTAATAGTTGGTAATACTTGGCAATTTATCACTGCGATAAGCAGATCAATCCCACCTTTATGTTGAAGTTATATGTCTTAAAAGAGTAACTGGCTATAGTGGTCCCTAGATTATAGTATCTGGACTAGACCAGTCAATCTTTTTAACCCAAACGGCCGCTTGCCATTGTTTTCAAGTCTTGGCGGACCGCAACATCGGCAAATCAAAAAATCTTCTCCGCAATTCCCTCTGAACGAAATATAAGTTTTTAGTTTCTTTGAAATATTATTACCGCTGTTATCAAAAGCAGAGCTAGAATATACATATCAACCCTTATACAACTGTCCTACCGGACAGTTTTAATTAGGTCGTCTTAATTTGGAAACTAAACTTCAAAGACGAAGGGAAAAATGGGAAATACTGACTAGAATGACCAGCAAACTAGTGTATTTTGACTCTTACGACTGATATCGATAGCAGAGCTACAATATACATATTAGGTCGCCTTAATTTGGAAACTAAACTTCAAAAATGAAGGGAAAAATGGGAAATACTAAATAGAATGACCAGCAAACTAGTGTATTTTGACTCTTACGACTGATATCGATAGCAGAGCAACAATATACATATTAGGTCGCCTTAATTTGGAAACTGAACTTCAAAAACGAAGGGGAAAATGGGTAATACTAAATAGAATGACCAGCAAACTAGTGTATTTTGACTCTTACGACTGATATCGATAGCAGGGCAACAATATACATATTAGGTCGCCATAATTTGGAAACTAAACTTCAAAAATGAAGGGAAAAATGGGAAATACTAAATAGAATGACCAGCAAACTAGTGTATTTTGACTCTTACGACTGATATCGATAGCAGAGCTACAATATACATATTAGGTCGCCTTAATTTGGAAACTAAACTTCAAAAACGAAGGGAAAAATGGGAAATACTAATTAGAATGACCAGCAAACTAGTTTATTTTGACTCTTACGACTGATATCGATAGCAGAGCTACAATATACATATTAGGTCGCCTTAATTTGGAAACTGAACTTCAAAAACGAAGGGAAAAATGGGAAATACTAATTAGAATGACCAGCAAACTAGTTTATTTTGACTCTTACCACAGATGTTTACTGTAGATGTAGATTATACATATATAATCGACCTAATTTTGAAATGAAACATTGAAATGTAAGAGATTATAGGAATAATTAGCTAGAATGAGCAGTATGTTATTACAATTTGGCACTATCCACAAATATCACAGCAGAGATAAAGTATTCGTATAAGGTCGTACTTATTTATGAAAAAGTACTATTAAAACGAAGGAAAAATTAAGAAATAATAGGAAATAGACCAGCAAATTAGTATACCTACTTTAGTTCTTACCGCAGATATTTGCTGCAGAGCTGGAATATACACGTTAAGTCGCCCTTGATTTATAGAATTAACTTTAAAAACGATGGTAAAAGAGAGAAATTATGACTTGAATGACAAGCTATTATTAATACATTGGCTCTGTTTAACGATATCAAAGCCGTGATAGAATAAACACGTTAGGTCATCCTAGATTTGTAAAAAAAACTTAAAAGCAAAGAAAAAATTTTAAAAATACAATCTAGAATTTTAAGTAAATTATTGAAGTTTAACTACTTTATTTCTCTTTAATTTTTTATTTTCCCTTTAAAGAACACATTTTAAAAGTAATTGTGGCTATCATAGAGATTTCTGTTGCGTAGCTAATCTAAGATTTCATCGTCATTCCCCACAATTTTTCAGTAACTATATTAACAGACAATTATTGTTAATAGCTTGTTATTTTTTGAACCAATTTTTAATGGGCGAAGTTATTCCTCTAATTTAATTAAATAGTTCAGATATGATTACTATTTACTGCAACAGAGAGATGACACTGGATAGGAGAGAATAAAATAGTGTGTTAGTTGACCATCTATCTATTAGCGAGTGGGCGATTGCAATCAGTACATGATTGGTCTATAAAGAGTCATTAAATCCCAACCTCCTCTTTTATAAATATCAAGTCCTGAATTGCCTTCACTATTTTCTGTAATTATAGATAATTCTATAAACTGCTACTGAATTAAGCTTTAATTATTTTATCGTAATAACTTTCATATAATTAATTATTTATTTTCTATTTATAATAATTTATCTTCGCTAAATCAAGCTGCCTTTTCAATTAAAAAATATTAATTAGCTTATTATTGGGCGTTCGACCAGAAATCTTTTTTTTTTAGAAGAAATAATTTTTAGAGCTGAGTTTTTTAGAATGAGCGAATTTGAAAACAATGTGAGTCCTCGACGCTTCTGTAGACCATACTGTGGGTTTATACCAGGGAAGATCTTTACAAAGCTGTTCTTCCTGTACCACCGTGGGAGAACTGGCAGTCAGGGATAGCTCCTCTCTGATACTAATCTCTCTGTGCTTTTCGGTGGCTCTTTTATTGACCACCATCTCGATCATTTCTAGGTAGAGGAGTTGTAGGATCAAAAAATTACCTCCATCCCGGCAGTGGGATAAGTCCTGATGGCCGCTGAGTGCAAACATGGACCAGTTTTCTTAGCTGTGGTCAATTAGAGCCAATCTTTCCTTATTTATTATGCTAAATATGTTGGTGGGGGAACCTTTCTTTATCCGCTCGTTGGGTTTTTCTTGGCTCAAAATTAAAAACGAAAATCAAGATATTTCTACAACATTTATTTCTTAGTTAAGGAAGGGTGAGGCGGAAAAAGATTATAATAAAACGTTCGAGTTTTTATTTTCATTAAAAACAGGAGAAGAAAATAGACTCGGGGCGAGTGTCCTTTCTCGAAGGGGGAGGTTTTTATTTATTTAAAAGAAAACATTACTTGGTAGTAAATTTACTCTTAGTTCCCTTTCTTAGATTAAACATTGTTATTGGATACTCATAAAGTAAGGCGAGTCTTTCTCACACTCTCCTTAGAGTCTGAGACCGACTGCGACCTCCTCCTTGCTCACACTGCCGTCTGGAGGCTGCCGCTCCAACCCTCTTCTCATCTCACTTCTTGTGAGTGCAAAGTTTTCTCTTCAAGATACTAGTTACCTCCTCGTACACTGTCGCTTTCTTGATCGTGCTCTCCTTCTCTGTTTAAAAATCAATAGACTGAGATCCTCCCTCTTGTTCACTCTCTTCTTCTTCTTCTTCTTCTTCTGTTGCCTCTTCTTCTACCAACCCCGACCGACAGTACATTGGGAATGAGTAGGAGAGGTAAATAGCGAATTGGCCGCCAACAAGAACACTGTTAGGGAGTTCACCCACACGCAGAAATGCTACAGGAAGTTGTAACCAGCGCCTATAAGCTGCAACCTACTCCAATTCTAATGGCAAGAGGACAATTTCCGCTAAGTAGGCTGTGTTGTAGATGTCGGGGTACCGTAAACAATCTATCTTGTCCTTCAACTTGGACTTAACATCTTTTAACATCAATTTATTTTATCTTGTCAAATAAATATTGTAAAACTCATCTAAAAATTGTTCAATTTAATCGCAATAAACACGATATAGCATTAGCATACCTTATCCAAAAAGAAACAAATCGATTTATACCATCAATACAAAAATTGGCTCCTCGACTTTTCAAGTAATTTGATGTATACAGGACCTCAGTGAAGAAGTTTCTCTATCATCAAGAGAGCTCTGATTACCGGCTGTTGTTATGATAATGCTTGAAAAGGTCATAATCCGATGGTGGGTAAGGCAGAACTCCTGCTCATTTAATTTTTGAACGATGATTTGTGAAACATCATCATTTTGGTGACTTATTCAAGTATTACAACTTAGAGCATCTTCTTTTCCTAAAACAATACCATGTTTCCCAAATCTCTCGCCGCTCCATTCACATTCTGAAGCAGTTTAATAGTTCCTGTCACCTTTTACCAATTAAGGACCCGGCAACTCCTAGTTTCCTCTCTTGTTTTCCCCGATTTCCACTATGGTTGCTTAGTGTATGGCCGGTCTTTCTGGTGATATTGAAGCTAAGCTCAAGCGCCTCATGTACTGCTTTATTTTCAGCACTCCCAGAGACTCCCGCATTTCGCACTACTACAATGGGTTGAACTGGCTTTTTCCTGTCTACCGCCGCCAGTATCTTTTGGCTTCATGTCTTTTCCAAGTTATCTAATCACAGAGAGATCATCTTATATTTTCAAACTCTTCAAGTACAAATCCTCGATCCTCGCAATACTAGATCTCGCCCCTGTGATCTCTATCATCCTTTGACAAATCCTCGCTAATTCGCGCTACCACTTTGTGGAACTCCTTACCTAAACCTTCCGCCATGCTCCTACCCTTTCTATCTTTAAATCTTTTCTGTTCAATTATCTCCTTTCTACCCAGCTTCCACCAAAATAATAATTGAATGCATTTACATCCTTAATTTTAATTCTTATTTTTGTAAATACTTCCTTATTATGATTTTGTACATAAATATCTAAAATACAGGCCAAACCAATAGAACCTCCAATAGAACGTGTATTTATTCTAAGGAGACAATAGTACCTGGATAATAAATTTATTTTCATTCATTCAATACCGGCTGTTTTGAGGCGTCAAATTAAATAATATTATTGTGCTATAGCAGTTAGTCAAAATACGTTATGCTACTTCGTCATTCTGGAAGACTGGTCTCCCTTTTGAAAAAAATTTTCTTTATATTTCTAAATGTGTTGAAGGAAGATACTTAGTTCGCTTAAATAGACTTTGCTGACCAATACCTTCAATTATCGGCAGATTTTATTAACTTCGTTTTCAATTAAAGATATAATGCTTTCTGAGATAAAACAATTTTATTTTTAATTCAGAAAAAAATTAATAAACACTTAACAGAAGGAGAAATCATTCGTAATGTTTACTTATGTTTAGATTCATGTGTAATAAGGAGATACTTTTGTTATAATCAGCATTTAGCAAAGTCTGCAAAGTTCAGCAGTTTGTCTTCGCTACTATCTCTCGCCTTTATTATAGAGAATGCAGACAGAACAATTTACCAACCCGTTGCAACATTTCTAAAGAAACTACAAGAGAAAGAAAATGATATTTTTTATTTCTACATTCACAGCTTTGCAGTTGTGCTTTACAAATTATCATGTACAGTTTAAGGGCTATAGAAAATGTTCAAGGTTTGACTGAGTTACTGAAATTCAAAGTTTAGGATAAATGATAGTTTTGCGATTGGTTAAAAAAAAAAAAAATCAATCGAGCTTAAGTCTTAAACTTTTATCTTGTCTATACTAACTTATTTATGTTAGATCTTAGTTTCGCTTGTTACTTTTTTCATTTGTTTTAATGATATTTTGGAAGATTTCTCCAAAGGGTTTACTGTGTAATGTTACCGAATTAGATGTCTTTTATCTTTGTTAATGATATTTAAAAAATAAATACCAAAACTGTTTCTTTGAGCTGATTTTAGCGCCCTCTGAAATTTGGTACCTGAGCCAGCTGCCTCTTTCGCCCCTTTATGCACGTCTCTCAGAGGTGGTAAGATTTTATATTACGTTAAAAAAAAGAAGAAGAAGAAAAACTCTTTTATAATAAAATATTTCAACTAGAAAGTGAGGAGAAGATTTCCAGCATTTTCATGAGGGTTGCGGAGCAGATCATTTCAGCTGGATAAAAATACTGAGGCCATTTAGTTTGTCACCAAACTTGGATTATAGCTCTCAGAGGGTGGTTATAGCTTAAAGAGGGTTCTACAGATATCCACTTCTTCTTTTTGTTCCTTTTTTTTATATCTCACAGCCTGACCATACTTTTCCCCTTTAGCACAATCATTTTTTACTAATATTAAATAAAAAATTGGAAATATTTTTCATTAAAATCTTTTATGTCTAATTCTAGACATTCAATTCTTCCTTCCTCCCATTGTTTATTGCAAAAATAAATATTACTGAATTTATAGATTTTAGACAGTTGCATATCCAGTCGCCACCATTTCAACAGCCCATCAAAATGGTCTTTGAAAGTTATTGCAGTTTGTAAATATGTTAATTTATTCAGCACTTTGTTCCAACTATTAATGGCATGGTAATGTCGCTAGCTTTTGGGTACATAGCTTATTTAGTAATCCCATGTATAATAAATATTATATAGTTGAAAATAAGACAATTTGTTTACTTAATTGCAAAGTAATAATTGCTTGTAATAACTGCATATTTACCGAATTCTCCATCTTAAAATTTATACAATATGTGACGAGTGGTTTAAAATGATCTGAAATCAAACATCCCATTCATCCAAAAAACCTGACTACATTTCCTTTTGAAGAACAATTGAATAAGTGGTTAAAAAAATTAATTATGCACAGCTTAATATTGCGCTTAAACTTAAAGGAGAAAATTATGATTAGAACTTTCAAAAAAAGTGAACGTAGAAATGTAAAAATAAGTCATAATGAAAGTTCCGAAATACATGCATGTAATTAACCAGATATGAAACCATGGGAGACCAGATGGAAAATAAAATAAAACGGCAGATGAACTCCAACTTTAGTTATTACTTCTACAAATATGGTTTTATATTTCCTTTGATAAACCTATTATATATTCTCTCTCTCTTTACGCATCATGGGATCTCTTACATAATTTAATAACGTTCTTTGCCACTTGTTTTTATAAAACTGAAATAAATCAAATTCCAGGTTGAATACATAATATTGGAACAGAATGTTAAATTGATTAACAGATGAAATACGAGGGTCGTTTGAAAAGTCCGTGCAAAAATAAAAACTACTTAATTTTTTGGGGTAAACCTTTTTTATTTTTCAACATAGTCTCCTTTTAGGCTTATACACTTCGTCCAACGCTGCTCTAGTTTGTTGATCCCTTCCGAATAATAGGATTTGTCCAAGTTTGAAAAATAGCCATTCGTTTCTGCAATCACCTCCTCGTTTGAATAAAATCTTTTTCCCGCCAGCCATTTCTTCATATTGGGGAACAAATAGTAGTCCGAGGGAGCCAAGTCTGGAGAATAGGGGGGATGTGAAACGAGTTGGAACCCTATTTCCATTAATTTTGCGACCACAACTGCTGAGGTGTGAGCTGGTGCGTTGTCGTGAAGGAAAAGGACTTTTTTTGTGGGCCAATCGTGGGCGTTTTTCTTGTAGCTCGGTTTTCAAACGCTCCAATAACGATGAATAATATGCACCTGTAATAGTTTTACCCTTTTCCAGATAGTCGATGAGGATTATTCCTTGCGAATCCCAAAAGACAGTCGCCATAATCTTTCCGGCCGAAGGAACGGTCTTCGCCTCTTTTGGCGCAGATTCCCCCTAGGTAACCCATTGTTTAGATTGTTCTTTGGTCTCAGGAGTGTAGTGATGTATCCATGTTTCATCCACAGTGACGAAACGACGCTTAAAGTCCTGCGGATTCTTCTGGAACAGCTGCAAACCGTCCTTGCAACACTTCACACGATTTCGTTTTTGGTCAAGCGTGAGCAATCGCGGCACCCATCTTGCGGATAGCTTTGTCATGTCCAAATGTTGATGCAAAATATTATGTACCCGTTCATACGAGATGCCCACAGCACTAGCAATCTCACGCACCTTCACTCTTCTGTCATCCATCACCATATCATGGATTTTATCAATGATTTCTGGAGTAGTAACCTCAGCAGGGCGTCCAGAACGTTCAGCGTCACTTGTGCCCGCCCATATGGCCACTCCGAAAATTTTGAAACCACTTATAAACTGTTCTAATCGAAGATGCAGAGTCACCATAATGTTTATCAAGCTTCTCTTTAGTCTCCTGAGGCGTTTTGCCTTCCATAAAGTAGTGTTTAATCAACACACGAAATTCTTTTTCGTCCATTTTTTGAAAATCACTCGACTTCCTCGATTCAAACGAATGCCAAACACAAAGAAATAGACCGATCTGGCTGAAACTTGGTGTGTGTTCTTCCAAGAGATGCTACTAACTAAACATAACCTCGATACGCGCCAGTGGTGCTATCTCTCTGACTTTGCACGGACTTTTCAAACGACCCTCGTAAAAAATGCTCACTAAATATTTATAACACAACAATAAAATTAAACAAATAATCATCCACAAAAAGAAGATTTTGTTAACTTAAATGTAAAATAAGAAAGTATTGATTTGAAGGAAAAAAAGGTGATGCTATGAAAGATACAATACAATAAGTTTATTGCTTTCAAGTTTTCACCATAGCAAGGGGGTGAGCATACAAAGCTGATAACGTAATATTAAATTGTTAATTTGACATCAGTGCTGGGTTCTTTTAAATCCTGTAAAAACAGTAAAAATTACATTTAAAAAAATACATATGGGTATATACTATATTTAGACAATATAATGGAAATCTTCAGCATCTTAACAAACAGATAATGACAATAATTATAATGATATTTTGAAGAAATGAATGTTATGTCAGAGAATAATTCAAACACAAAAGTACAAAAGAGACAACAATAGTACATGTTTACGCCCTACAATAATACCTATTGAACTTACTCTTAATCCCTCGATAGTAAATTTACAAATATTATTATTATAACCTTTATTTAAATAAATACAATTATACAAAAGTGACAAGTGCAAAAGGTATACAGCATGGCCAATGCCGTCTGCTGGAGTAGCTGCTTATAGAAAATAAATGAAAAATACATTCAGATAAATGAATTTCTAAGATATTTTAAGAACGTTATATTAATACACTAATGAGAACGAAAAGAGAGGGGGGGAAAATAGATAATACACAATTATAAAATGAGAAAATAGAAGATACTTGGAGAGTAAAAATAAAAAATGGGTTGTACCAAAAGATTTTCAATTCTTCGCTGACAAAGAAAATAAATTAAATATATATACTAAAGAAAATTAAAAATTGAGGTGCTTTAATCTATAGTTCCAGGCTAGTTTTGCTAAGGTAATGACGGATCTACAATCGGGAGAAAAAGAAGATTAACTATGTGATAACCTGCAGCACTAGATTTCCCTAAACACTGAGGTCGAAGCTCCGTTAATACCGGACAATCAATCAAGAAGTGAAAAAGGTCTTCTTGGACACTTTGGGAGCAAAGAGGACACAGCTTCTGAGAGTCCGCCTTTTTCAATCCAAGGAACACAACTCAAGGGTAATAATTCCCCTCTAAGTTTAAAAAGCCAACGCAAATCACTCAATAACAACTTGTTTTTTTGCTTTTTCACCGAAGAACAGTCCAAATTGAGAACTAACTTCCACCAGTGTTCTGTACAAAAGAAAGCGTTCTGTACCTCTGGCCCGCCTAAGAGACTTCTCTCGAAAACTGTCCTTAATTTTTATGAGAATTTATCGAGAAGGTTAAAATTCTGAAAACCCCAGATCTGATCTCCGTAGCAAACTATGGTTCTCGAGACCTAATTAAATAGTTGATATTTCATACTAAGTTGGTTTTACTTCTTATTTTGTACATTAGATCGACTCTACATTTACAACCTAGCATTGCCCTTATTATTAACAACCAAAGACAGGAAAAGCAGACTTCTTATGATATCGGCTTCAATTTCCACCTTTTCCAATGGTTTTTACTTCTTATTTTGTAAATTAGATCGACTCTACATGTACAACCTAGCATTGCCCTTATTATTAACAACCAAAGACAGGAAAATCAGACTTCTTATGAAATCGGCTTCAATTTCCACTTTTTTCAATGGTTTTTACTTCTTATTTTGTAAATTAGATCGACTCTACATGTACAATCTAGCATTGCCCTTATTATTAACAACCGAAGACAGAAAAAGCAGACTTCTTATGATATCGGCTTCAATTTCCACTTTTTCCAATGGTTTTTACTTCTTATTTTGTACATTAGATCGACTCTACATGTACAACCTAGCATTGCCCTTATTATTAACAACCAAAGACAGGAAAAGCAGACTTCTTATGAAATCGGCTTCAATTTCCACTTTTTTCAATGGTTTTTACTTCTTATTTTGTAAATTAGATCGACTCTACATGTACAATCTAGCATTGCCCTTATTATTAACAACCGAAGACAGAAAAAGCAGACTTCTTATGATATCGGCTTCAATTTCCACTTTTTCCAATGGTTTTTACTTCTTATTTTGTACATTAGATCGACTCTACATTTACAACCTAGCATTGCCCTTATTATTAACAACCAAAGACAGGAAAAGCAGACTTCTTATGATATCGGCTTCAATTTCCACCTTTTCCAATGGTTTTTACTTCTTATTTTGTAAATTAGATCGACTCTACATGTACAACCTAGCATTGCACTTAATATTAACAACCAAAGATAGAAAAAACAGACTTCTAATGATATCGGCTTCAATTTCCATTTTTTTCAATGGTTTTTACTTCTTATTTTACAAATTAGATAGACTCTACATGTACAACCTAGCATTGACCTTATTATTAACAACCAAAGGCAGGAAAAGCAGACTTCTTATGATTTCGGCTTCAATTTCCACTTTTTCCAATGGTTTTTATTTCTTATTTTACAAATTAGATCGACTCTACATGTTCAGCCAAGCGTTGGCCTAAGTATTAACCATCAAATACGTTAGCAACAGTCTTGGAAACTTAAGCTCTATTTCAGTCGGAGACAATTGTCTCAATTGTATCAATGTTATTTGATAACTACAAATTATAGCCAAAAAATTATAGGTTGGTATGTAGAGCATATCTGGTTCCAAAATAAGAAGTAATATTCATTGGAAAAAGTAGAAATTGTATGTCATTTAACAAAAAAACTACTTTTCTGTAACTGATACTCAATATTAAGGCCAGTTTTTGGTTGTACTTGTAGAGTCGATCTAATGTAGAAAATAATAAGTAAAATGAATGGGTAAATTTAGAAATGACTCTTCAAATGTTATTACGTGGATGAAGGCAATAAATTTACGAAAACGTGTGGAATTATTTTCGGTTTCTAGAAAAAGTTTTTGACCGTTCCTTAATATTCTTTAAGGTAATCGTTTTTTATAGGTAAGAAAAAATACAATAAATATTTTGTACGTTTTGTCAACTAGGGAATAAAAAATAGGGATCAGAAGTGCTTCGAATTCCTTATATTGATTTACATATAATAGGCATATGGTAGTATCTACTGTTATTTGTTCAGTGCTTTATGAAAAGAAATAAATAATCAACTCTGTCTTTAAAGTTAAGTGTAGTTGTGGATGGGTTAATAAATAATCTGGTTGTAATATAATAAAAGTACGCAATTTGTATTTCCCTATATCTTATCCAAACACTTATAAGATATTTTATTATATATTAGATAAATAGAGGGTAAACGATGTATTTACATTTTATTTTTTCTAGCTAGAGAAGAGTAGCAATACCTTTTTACAAGTAAAAGCAACGTATTGACGTCGGTTGGTAGCACTGTGATCCTGTGTAAAAGGGGGATTGAAAATTTTTGAGTGGGGGAAAGTGTATGGCTCAGTTAGCTTCAGTTTAGTGCCGTAGTGAGGTCTGGTGGCAGGGTGTCTAGCACGAGAGACGAGTGTTTTTTTTAATTTTTTTTTTATTTTTGTTAGTGCGTTAGTGGATTGGTGTGTGCGGTGATGCTTTTTGTGTGTTTTATGTGCATTTTTCTGTTTTCAAGGTGAAAAAAAATTGGTTCTTCCCAGTTTGTTATTGTTATAAAATAAAGATAAAAAAAATTCGTTGATGGGCATCTTTTTAGTGGTTGTTTTAGGGCGCAACGAGCGCCAGCTATGGCTTAATATTTTATTAAATATCTTCAGAAGACGAAGCAGGTAGAAATAATTAAAGTTATTAATTACATCGATAGAGTCGTTTGTTTTATTTATAACGTATTAATTGTTATTCAACGTAAGTGCGTGTCAATCTTTTTTCTTTTAAATTTGAGTGCTGTGTTTAAAAACCGTTTCCTTTTCTGTGTTTTTTAACCTAAATTTTAATAATAACGATGTCTACTGTGGACGAAAGGCGGGCCACGCATCGTTCTCGTCGACGAGCGTCTAGGATACTCGCTGAAAAACGCCGTAAAGGTGTACCAGTTAGTTGTGATGATGAATCGCCAACTAGGGAACGTGCGAAACCGCCAAGGCGTAAAAAAAAGGAACCTTTATATGAAGAAGATGTTGTAGATGGATTCGCTATATTATCATTTAAAAATTACGAAGATATTGAGGTTAGTCTTTTTTCTTTTTTTTAATTATACTATAAATAGATCTTTTTCTACCCAATAAATGTTTCAATAATTTAGACTGAACAACAAAGTAGATAGATCTCCTGCATACTTGTTGATGTTGTTGCATTTACTATTATTGATTTCACAAGTCCTTTATAATACGCTATACTGTACTTGTAGAAACAATTTTTAATACCTCAGTTTTCATTATTTTATGTTTGATGATTAAAAAACTAATCGGTTAACAGAATTTATTGAGACATTTTTTTTACATAGTTCTCATAATTTAAAGATTTATTTCGCAACATTTTCTTATTTGCCAAATATATTCAACAAATTGGCATTACTTCAAATGGTATAAATTAATAATTTGTTGAATTTCCTAATCATAAAATTACTCTTTTAAGTATTTTTCTAATAACCTTTTCTGTACATACATATCTTGTAACAGTTAATTAACCTCTTCTGTAGTTTAATTATTTGAAGTGCCTACGATAAAAATCACTTTAAAAATATATTTTTTCATTAACATACAAAAAAAAAAAGCTGATAGCTTTTATAACGTAAATAATTTATGCATTTAATACTGTTATTTAACGTTACTGTTCATTTAATTTGCATTGAAGTTAGGTTATTTAAAGTGAGTGGCAACCATATACAGTGCCGTCAGTAAATCTTTCTACCATTATAAATCAAAATGCTAAAAACATTGAAAATTATAGTCCGACTATTCATTTTGTATAAGCGGTTTTCTTAGCCACATTCCTCCAAATAGCATTTATTTACTGATGCTTCTTTTTTTTTAAGTAATTTTATTTTCATCGCTTTTTTATTTATGAATAATCCTATTTTAAAAATTCTTCTCTTCGCTTTGCTGTTAAAGGGTGAATTAAATTTTTTACTGAAATGTTTGTAATTTAAAATTTAATAAATTCACGGAAGCTATATTAAATATTGCCCGAGTATCCCGAAAAATTACAGTTAAATTAGACTTGTTTGCAATTTCACTGATTTGTTTTCGCCTTTTCTGTGATTTATTCAAGAGAGAGGCTCTATTGATATTCTGTGAAACTGATTTCTGAATAAATCTATAACTTTTATTTAAACTATTCGGTGAATTGAAAACAGAAATTAGCACCAAATGTAATTGCAATCAGAGGATGTAATTTGTGACTTGAATACTGACAGCTTTCAAATAATTTTCTAAGGTAACATTTTTTTATCAGAACAGCTAATTGGTACTACTCATCTTAAATATTTCTTTACATATTTTGTATTTGAATGCTAAATGTTGTAAAAAGGAGTATTGTTTGCCTTACTGCTTTATAATTCATTCTTTTGTAAAATCTTTGTCGTTCTTTAAATCCTTTTAACGGTAACTTCTATTTTGTAATGAAAATTTGTAACAGTATTTATTTTCGTATATTCTTTAAAGATATTACTTTTAAACATAACAAAGGTGCTTTTCAAGATGTGAGGTACTAAAATAATGTTACTCAAGTATTGGTTCAAAAAAATCAAATAATAATGTATGTTAAATAAATAATTCGGTAACGTTCGAATTGCACCAGTCAATAGTCAACAAGACAAATTTTCTCCTAATAAGAAAACAATAACCTTCTAAATCGTTTATATAACCAATAATTAAACTCTGTGACCAGTATTTTGTTGTAATAAAGAGCATTCTTTGCATAATATTATATAATCTGGCCCAGCTATTATAGTATTAAAGGGTTATATATATAAGTTCTATCATCTCCTAAATTGACTTTTTATAATATGATGTTTCCCAATATCGGGCAGGTTAATAAAAAAATGATATTTTTTTGTTTAAATCTCACTTTGAAAAATCTCTAGTTATAGAAATATTAGGTTACAGCGATTTTTCTTTTAATTGTTTCAGTTTAATTTTACTATATTCATAAAGTGTACTTTTATCTTCCATAATCTCAGCTTATATTGATTTTTAGCTTATTTTTACGTTTTGATGGTATTAAACTTGTACCAGTACAAACCAAAATTTTTTCAAAGGTTAACATTATTGGTTACTTCAGAATAACGCTTCTTATTGGAAAAATTATACGTGTAGTGCAGTTTTGCACTTTATGAAACCTTTACTGCTTTTGTCAATGCAGGCGCATGCATTGCATTTGTTTACTCCAGTATGTATTTGTATTGTATTTGAGAAGTCAGATTAGCCTCAGCCTTCCAAGTAATATGAACTTATTTGCTATTTCCTGTCTGGTTTTTGCACCCGTGTGATCGTGCTTTTCCTTTTTGGCTGCCATACTGCTGTATTTTTCTTTGCCGTAAATGGCTTAGGTTTTTGTTTTTTTTGAGTGTACCTAAGGAACTCAGTCGGGCAAGAGTGGCTCCTGCGTCCTTATGCTTTGCCCTGAATGCCCAGGCAACTGACAATATGGATTCCAGTAGTCATTATTATTCTCTGGCATAACTTTCATTTCTTCAAAATATCATTATAATTATTGTCCATTTATCTATATGTTAAGATTCTGAAGATTTCCATTATATTGTCTAAATATAGTATATACCCATATGTATTTTTTTAAATGTAATTTTTACTGTTTTTACAGGATTTAAAAGAACCCAGCACTGATGTCAAATTAACAATTTAATATTACGTTATCAGCTTTGTATGCTCACCCCCTTGCTATGGTGAAAACTTGAAAGCAATAAACTTATTGTATTGTATTGTATCTTTCATAGCATCACCTTTTTTTCCTTCAAATCAATACTTTCTTATTTTACATTTAAGTTAACAAAATCTTCTTTTTGTGGATGATTATTTGTTTAATTTTATTGTTGTGTTATAAATATTTAGTGAGCATTTTTTACGAGGGTCGTTTGAAAAGTCCGTGCAAAGTCAGAGAGATAGCACCCCTGGCGCGTATCGAGGTTATGTTTAGTTAGTAGCATCTCTTGGAGGAACACACACCAAGTTTCAGCCAGGTCGGTCTATTTCTTTGTGTTTGGCATTCGTTTGAATCGAGGAAGTCAAGTGATTTTCAAAAAATGGACGAAAAAGAATTTCGTGTGTTGATTAAACACTACTTTATGAAAGGCAAAACGCCTCAGGAGACTAAAGAGAAGCTTGATAAACATTATGGTGACTCTGCACCTTTGATTAGAACAGTTTATAAGTGGTTTCAAAATTTTCGGAGTGGCCATATGGGCGGGCACAAGTGACGCTGATCGTTCTGGACGCCCTGTTGAGGTTACTACTCCAGAAATCATTGATAAAATCCATGATATGGTGATGGATGAAAGAAGAGTGAAGGTGCGTGAGATTGCTAGTGCTGTGGGCATCTCGAATGAACGGGTACATAATATTTTGCATCAACATTTGGACATGACAAAGCTTTCCGCAAGATGGGTGCCGCGATTGCTCACGCTTGACCAAAAACGAAATCGTGTAAGGACGGTTTGCAGCTGTTCCAGAAGAATCCGCAGGACTTTAAGCGTCGTTTCGTCACTGTGGATGAAACATGGATACATCACTACACTCCTGAGACCAAAGAACAATCTAAACAATGGGTTATCAAGGGGGAATCTGCGCCAAAAAAGGCGAAGACCGTTCCTTCGGCCGGAAAGATTATGGCGACTGTCTTTTGGGATTCGCAAGGAATAATCCTCATCGACTATCTGGAAAAGGGTAAAACTATTACAGGTGCATATTATTCATCGTTATTGGAGCGTTTGAAAACCGAGCTGCAAGAAAAACGCCCACGATTGGCCCACAAAAAAGTCCTTTTCCATCACGACAACGCACCAGCTCACACCTCAGCAGTTCTGGTCGCAAAATTAATGGAAATAGGGTTCCAACTCGTTTCACATCCCCCCCTATTCTCCAGACTTGGCTCCCTCGGACTACTATTTGTTCCCCAATATGAAGAAATGGCTGGCGGGAAAAAGATTTTATTCAAACGAGGAGGTGATTGCAGAAACGAATGGCTATTTTTCAGACTTGGACAAATCCTATTATTCGGAAGGGATCAACAAACTAGAGCAGCGTTGGACGAAGTGTATAAGCCTAAAAGGAGACAATGTTGAAAAATAAAAAAGGTTTACCCCAAATAATTAAGTAGTTTTTATTTTTGCTCGGACTTTTTAAACGACCCTCGTACATACTTGAGACTTGATGTCTGAAAAAAAATTACAACTTAAGAATTGATTATTATCCAACTCGTATCTCGGCAGCACAAATGCATTGCTCTAGCTATGTATTTCTAAAATAACTAGTACCTGTTTAACCCCCAAATAACCTCCTTTTGAGCACCTTTGCCTCTTTTTTCTGTCTTTATCAAATTTATTGCTTTAAAATTGTCTACATTATTATTTAAACATATTTTTTGAAACAATTTCTCTGATAAAGAGATTATTTTATAATTGTTAACATTCAGAGAACTCAGTTATGCCCAAAAAATGCATATACTTCTCAATCTTAATCCCTTCCATCAAGAAAACCAATATCCCGGTTGCATACTTGACTTAAATGGTTATTTATTTGAATTTTATAAATGTTTTTTAAAGACTTTATGTGGAGAATTTTTTTTTTTGGTAGTCAGACATTAGTATGATTCATAATATTAATTAATGATATAGTAATAGTTGCAGTTAATGATGCTGTGGGCTAATTATCTAGCTATAGAGTATAGAAACAGAAGGATATAATAATTTGTTATTAAGTTTCTACCTAAGAAACAGGTGTTGCGGTACAGATGTTCCCCTCTGTGGACCGGTTTTCTGTTTGATATTGTGTGCCTTAGACATATAAATATAAATGTGCTTGTTTTTTTACAAAATTTTATATCATTATTTTATTTAAGGCTGTTATAAACCATTTATTTTTATGTCTTTGTTTTTTTTAAATAAAAACCTGTAACGCGCATTGTTTACAGCTGAAACTTAGTTTCATGGATCTTTATTCTAATTTTAGTTGATAAATCTTGTTTATTGTTTTTATTTATAAATATATAATATATTTACGATCGTGTAACCAAATAAAGTTTTGGCGTGTTGTTAGACGGTTTCAGAACAGGCCGCGAAATCTCCAGTAAATCTGACGACTTGGTAGGTTGTTTGGAACTATAGTGGAGGGCGAGATTTTAAATTTCTAGATTTGGGTCTAGAAGGTAGACGCTTTAAAAGAGTGGATCATTTTAAATACCTAGGGTTAATAGTAGTGCAGGATGGTTCCTCCCAGCAGGAAGTAGAGAGGAGAATCAGGGAGGGGAAAAAAGTAATAGGCCTATTGAACCCAGTGCTATGGAGCGGAAATTTGCTACCCAGAACCAAGAGGCAAATCTTTACATCAATACTCCAAAGTATCCTATTGTATGCCGCAGAAACGTGGGTCTTGAACAGAAGACAGCGCGATAGGCTCCTAGCAGTGGAAATGGATTTTTTGAGGAGATCTGCATGATGTTCGAGGCGCGACAAAGTGAGGAATGTTAATATCAGAGAAAGGATGGGAGTGGAGAGAAACGTCCTGGAGATTAGAGAGGCTAAGCCACTCACTTGGTATGGACATGTGAGGAGGATGGGACCAGAGAGAGATTGCCTAAGGTGGTGATGGACAGAGAGGTGGATGGCCTAAGGAGGAAGAGAGGAAGACCCAAAAGTGGGTGGAGGGACCGGGTGAAGGAGATGATGGCGGTATATGGTCTGACAGAGGCCGAGGTTCATGGTGGTTGGAAGAAGGCATTTGGCTGAAGGGAACCACGAGTTGTGGAGAACCCTAAAAAAAAAGATTTGAGTCAGACAGCACATGGATTGTAGACCTTTTTTTGTAGTTAATTTTTGCTAGTTTTAGATCCTTCATTATGTGTTGTAGAGTTAATAGCAAATATCCGCACTTTCAGGCAGAATATTGAGTTGAAAATTTGATCGTTTGGTTGAAACCGATAGTTCTAGTCCAGTAAGTTCTCGTCAGCTTATAATCTAATGGTAATTCAGATCGTCTATCTAGTGGTCATCAAGTTACAGTAGTTTACTAAGCTAATTCAGTTGTAGTCCAGTTTAGCGTGTGGTTCCACGTTAGTCTCCTGTCAATAAACTTGCTAAGATAGAGAACCAAATCTGCAAAGATATTGGAGTGGTATTAATTCAAGTTTTTGTCGTAAGAAAGAGTGCTTCTCCTCTGTAGTGTAAAATTTGCTTGCTGCTTTTTCTTCTTGGTGGTTTTCAAGTTATTTCCCTATTTTCGGTCTCATTTCATCCATTTAAGTGGGTCTTTATGCGCGTACTGCAGGTCTGAGTTGGATTTTAAAAATGAAAGAGGCGGTATTGTTTGTGCCTGTACAAAGAATTATAAATATTTCGTTGAATTGAATTGAATCTTATTTAAATTTACACTTTACAACATGCAAAAGAAAGTAGTGTCAAAATTGTAATTTGAGGACTTTTCAGGGAAACCACCGTGAGTATCCACCCTAATTTTCCTCATCAGGATAAAGTCGTCTCTCCTATAGAATATCCAATAAAATTAAAAAAAGCACTTCTAGAATTTCAAATTTGAAAACCAAAATTAGCTTTTTAATTAATAATCAATCACTTTTTATTTCTGTAACAATGTTCCGGAAGTATTTTCTTGGGTTTTGTGGGGGGAGGTAGATGTAATTTTGAGAATCTCCTATTTTGACGTTGTTACAGTTAGTTGATGCATTAGGATTTTTGTTTTATCAATGTGCTTGCTTCTGCTTGTAATTTATTGTTGTTCGGACGATACCCTTTGTAACTGAGCCCCTACTATGAAATGGAATTGTAATAATTGGTGTTATTAAAAGTTATTTGTTAAGTGTCAAAAGTTATTTATTAAAATTCGATTATTAATATCAATATTTTTTAACAATTTTTAATTTACTTTACAAATGAAATAAGTATAATTCCATGTTTTCTTGCTCGAATTCGCGTGCCCCTCTCTCCATATAAAGTACAACTCTAAATTTACAATTCTAAAATGTTGCACATTGCACTAAACGTACAAAAACCTTTAAATAATTATTAAATTTTATTAATTTTTAATATTATGATATTAACGAGAAATATAAACATTAAAAGAGTTTTAAGCATATACTCAGACTATAGTCTAATTTAGGCTTTAGCATTTTATTTTACATTTTTGAGGTTTTTATGCAATTTTATGCCCCTCTAATCAAAATTTTACTTCCTTTTTAGCCTGTGTGATAATACTAAGACTATATAGGAGCTAGAATTACTTTATTGGTACTCCTGTAAATACTATGTAGTTTCTTTGTAAATAAAATTTAAAAAAATAACTTTTAAATTCACATTTAAAATTCATTTTACAAAATACATTTTACAAAATTCATTAAACATTTTGATTTACATTCTCGCCATTTAAACCTCCCGCACTCTATCAGCAAATGTAAAACGAGATTGGAAATATAATAAGTGAAGTAGAAATCTTTACACTAGACTGTTTAATCTCCTCTGATGATGGCTAGAAGTCCGAAATCGATCAGGATTTAAAAAAAATCAAAGATATTACCCAGCATTATGGACCAAACCGTATTTTCAAAAAATAAAAAAGAAAATTAATTTGTTCACATGAGATTTTTTTAAAAGTTGGAAGAACTAATTATAAGGGCACTCACCAACTTATGGTACAATTAATCGTTATTAGCTTTTGGTGAATTGCTCATAGTGAGGCGATTATTGATTATCTTTCACTAAACTATAAACTCAACAAATTATTCGCTATTATTTAAATCGCTGTAATTTAAATCAGGACTCTTTTTTTAAAAAAATAATGAATCCTGTATTATTTAAAAAAGTTACAGGTATTTTCCCTTGGTTTACTACAGTGTTGTAAGCTTGGTTACATACTGATGTAGTAATATTCCATTCTACAAGTATTGATTGCGGGCTGCATCTGTTGTAATTTAATTTCCCTCCTTCCCTCTCTCCCTCTCCTAATCGCCTCTTACCCTATCGCCCATCCTACAAAACTCTTATTATAGGATGTACCCCTGCAGTTCTCCATTGTGGGCCACATAACCAATTCTATACGTTAATATCTATGATCTATGTTTTACATTATCTTTTTTATTTATCTGTTTGTTAAATAAATAGATACATAAATTCTACACTAAATGCTTTTACAGCTGAAAAAGGATAAATTTATAAGTTTTGGGGTTGCTAATTTCAGTCAATTATTTATTTATTTGTTGCCAAGCTTTCGATCTTAGGGACTAGGTCATCTTCAGGAACACATTTTACGGTAACAGATTATAATTTACATTCATTTGATATAAAAAAAATAGTACCCAAAAATGATCTTACCTTAATGCTAATTAACAATTATACACCATCTTTGGGAAATGCAGGATCCTCATGTAATCCGTAAAAGTCTAAATACAATGTTGTCAACCTATGAAGCCAATTTACACAATACTGATGTAGCCAGACTATACTCCTCAAATTATAGTATTTATTATAGAAATATCCCTTTAAATATCTCGGATGTTCAAAAATATCTTCTACTCTCTCTGCCATTTCCTGTAACTAGCATATTATTCCAACTTAGAACTTGCAGTAATTTCACCATTAAAATCATCCACAAAGCAATAGCCTACTTACTAAATCCTAACCAGCTCTGTACTCTTTGCAATCGCCATGAAAATGAAGATTTATTTCATTTAATTATTTCCTGTCCGCTTTATGAATGCATGAGAATAAAGTATCTTCCTCAACTATCTACCTCAACCACAATTAGTAGAAAGGAACTACTATTATTTTCAGCATTTCCAGAGACTCTCGCATTTCGCACTGCTACGATGAGTTGAAGTGGCTTTTCCCTGTCTATCGCCGCCAATATTTTTTGGCTTCTTTCCTTTTTCAAGTCATCCAGTCTCAAAGAGACCATCCTATATTTACCAACTCCTTAAGTTTAAATCCTCCATCCATTCCCGTAATACCAGATCTCGCTCATCTGATCTCTATATTCCCTCTCACCGTACCTCATCCTTTGACAAGTCCTTCCTAATACGTGCTCCTCTCTGGAACTCCTTGCCTTCATCTGTCCGCCATGCTCCTACCCTATCTATCTTTAAATCCCGTCTATTCAGTTATCTACTTTCTATTCAGCTTCCTCCGAAATTCTAATTGTTTTAATTTATTTCCTTAATTTCTACTGTTATTTTTATTTTCACTTTATTCTAAATACTTATTTATTTATTTTCTTTTAAACAGGCCAAACTATTAAGGCCTCTATTTGTACCTGTATTTATTCTTAGGGGACAATTGTCCCAGAATAATAAATTTCTATTTCTATTTCATTTTCTTTATTTAAGTTATGTTTAATTTTTATCTTGTATTATTTGTTTATAAAAGGATTTGTCTATGCAACTCCTTCTGTACACCTTTTTGGTAAAAACAGAATAAAAAATAAAAATAAATAACAATTATAATATTTTGGGCAATGTATCGACTATCCTTACTGTTTAGGTAGGTGTACTAAGTGTGATCGATTTTTCAAATGTTCTTTTTTGTGTGTGTGATCGAATGTGGCTAAAGCGGTAGTGTCCATGCAACCATTTCACCACCATCCTTAGTCGATCTCCTAGGACGACCAGCTTGCCAACATGTAGA
This sequence comes from Rhodnius prolixus, assembly GCF_049639745.1. Classification (NCBI taxonomy): domain Eukaryota; kingdom Metazoa; phylum Arthropoda; class Insecta; order Hemiptera; family Reduviidae; genus Rhodnius; species Rhodnius prolixus. The sequence goes on along the minus strand of NW_027411604.1, from coordinate 13,853,294 downwards.
GAACTAAATGGCTTCCATCAATGGATGGTCATCATTCTTTCCACTTATGTCTTTGGGTGCCCATATTTTGGTACCATTTCTTGTATCTCTTATTGTATAGTGTGAATTCAGTTGCAACCACAACCGACTGCAGTTTTAGGGTTCATATTATAGACAATCATTTGGTTTTTAGATCAAAGCTCGCTCGCCAGAATCTAAAAATATTTCTTTCTTTTAAGAGAATTTAATTCTTCTTATAGGTTTTAACATCCAAAAAAATTCAGGGGTACACATTTTGGGTGCTTATCTCGCTGAATTAAAAACTCACCTTGAGAAGAATTGAATCAAATTGAGTTGTTCGAATACTTTATTCATTTTCTATCCGTTTAAGGTAATTATTCATTACAGCCATAAGATAATTATCATGTGATTAATGCATTGATTGACACTAATCTTCTGCTAAATGTATTATATATTACAGTATCCTTAATGTATTAATGATTATGCGCATTACCCATTGATGGCGAGGTAATATTGATTTGGCACATATTATCGTAATAACGTATGTATTTCTGGAAATCATATCTAATTATGAATCATTCTAAATATCTTCGCTAATAAATTGGAAAAGGATTTATTTTATTTTCAATAAATTTTCTTTTTTTAATAAAGGAGAATTTATAAATAAATAAAGTTTTACTGAAAAAATGATTTAAGGTTAGGTTAGTTATAATGCAAAGATACTTTGAACTTTTAACATTATCTTCTATACGCCTACATTGTTTTTCATTCTCCTTTTAATTCAAAAAAATAAAATGAAATTTGTTCTTTATTACACTGTTAGAATTATTTAAATTATGTAATTTATTTTTAATGTCTGGCGTTTAAAACATTCACAGACTTGATGTTTTATTTATTAAGACTAATGGCTCTCCATTTATATAAATCCATTATCTAATTTTTTTGTATTTAAGAAGTTTTCTCATTATTTTTTTTAAACTATGAAAGAGCGCTAAAAGTTTGCATCAAAAATTTTGTTGACTGGTCGTTAATTTCATGTCGTTTTTTCGTATATTTTTCATGTTTCTAATAGTTTTCGAATTTTAAGCCAATATTCAACAGTTATGTGTAAATAATTTGATTTCTACTGTGTTGTACCTTTCACATAACACTGCACTTTGCCAGGAATGGTTTTTTTTAGCTTAATACTTACTTACTCCATGGCTCTAAAGCCCTTGTTGGGCCTTGGCCTCCTTCAACAATTCATTCCAAGCCGTTCTATCACTCGCTTTCCTTCTCCATCTTCCCGCATTTAACTTGGAGAGGTCCTCCTCCACCTTGTTCAACCATCTCAGTCTTGGCCTTCCTTCTAGGCCTTCTGACTCCGGGATGCCCTTCATAGGCGATGCGAGGTGCTCTACCTTGGTCCATGCTGTGGAGGTGCCCCAACCAGCGTAGTCTTCCCAGCTTAATGCTCTTTACAATGTTCGCCTCCTTAAAAAGCTCCCTCAGCTCAGCATTTTTCCTACATCTATCTATAAGTACCATTTTTTTAGCTTAATGGTTAGCATATTACGGGATGTCGAACGATAGTATTTCTTAGGAAGCGTTAGTGAGTACGAGATAAGACACAGCGTGCATGTCAGTCTATAGAACCCCAAAACTATTTTGAAAAAAAATCTTTCACAAAACTGCGAGAGGCCAAAAAAGTCGCTAATAGATATACTAACATATACTAAAAAAGCAAAATTAGTGTTTTCTTGCCTCAGGAGCTTCCACACTCCAGATGAAAATTACACTCAAATGGCTATAAATGTATTTGTTTACCAAAAACAGTCTTAACTCATTGAAACGCAGATGCCACTGCCTACGCGATTAAGTACAACCGAGCAGTATAACTATATACAGTTACCATTTGTATGGCAGCAAAAGTACTTTTATACGATTTAAGCACCGGTACGACTTAGGCTTAAATTATATTTATAATTTTTTGATATTTTCAACCATAGTACTCCACAAATCGCTCAAGCATTATTTAAAATGATGATTATTTATTTTTGTCTCTGTCGATGCGTGTCAGAGGTTCGCCATCATGGGCATATTTGATTTTCCCCTGAGAGCCTAGGTTTGAATCCAGTTTCTAGCCTTTATATTCTTCTTACCTGATGATTTACCCGGTGATGGGCAGTGTTGTTTGATACGAGCCTGTCCGCAGGCTGTCAGTGCTCTGAGATAAAGTAAAAAAAGCCGTGGACGCTAATGGACGTCGAAGCCCCGCAAAAAAAAAGAAATAAGCAAGGGTAATTTATTTCAGAAACAAAATGGAAGTCAAATTCTCTAAACTAACCTCTAATGATGACTGAAAATTCGAAATCTATCAGAAACATGAAAGCATCATCATCTGACTAGTGTCCTTTTTAAAAGCCTATTCCGTTTTCACTAACTTTTCAACTTGAAATGAATTACGCTTCTTAACCGTTACTCTTAACAGTTCTTGCGAGTAATTCATGAAACTAACTTTGGCTAGGAAAATAATTTTCTCCTTATTAATATAAATTTTTTTATATCTTGAAGTCTATTTTTTGATTATTTTAATATGCGACGTCAAAAGAAATGTGTTTTACTATCTAATAACTAGAGTATGCTATATCATCTTACATAAGAATTCTCAAGGCTGTGGTATTTCATTGGACCGGAAGTTAGAAATAGTTTTCATAATTCGTCCAGTCAGGCGTCACGATCCTAGCACTCTGTCTCTCTCTCATACACCCACAAACCGTGCCATCTTGGCGTTGGATGACCATGTTCAAAGTAAAGTCTTCTTCTCATATAAGAAATATTTTTCTCCTAGTTCTTATTTTAGTCTTATACGACCATAATTTTTTCTTTTTTTTAAATTGTTTTTGAAAATCGCAGAATGTTCTAATTCGATATTTCGTATCGATGCTAACATCCGACCTGTTAATAAGCTTTTATGACAATATTAGTGTCATTTTACATTTCCATATATATGTTTTATTATCCCTCCAAAAAATGGTTCCTATTTTCTCTACGATTCCTCATTGCACATTATGTTGAACTATAATTCTTATTTGTTCCATTTTCTCTTCTTAAGCTCTTAACCAGTAGCACGTTTAACGTGTATATAAGTCAAACCAAATCTTTATTACAGTACGTTCGACGTGTATACTCGTTGTGAAAAATATAAAATTGCCATCAACTATAAAAAAAACTCGAAATTTTAATAAAATACAATAAGAATATTATTTGGTGGGATGTTTCCTTTATCTTACCAATAGAACTGCTAAGTATTTTATACCGAGGGGGGGTGGTGGGAGTCAGCCAAATGATAAGTGGTTGGTACATGTTTAGTCTCCGCATTAGAGATTGGGGAATTAGGCACACAAATAGAAGCTCTCAACCCTTGTGCAATGCCTGTTTTTACTTTAGATAGAGGTTCAGACCTCAGTACGAGCATGATTTCATTTTACACAGAATTCAAAGCTCTTTTTCTTCCTTGTAAAAGCTCTTGGCGTCCCTAGTTAACTAGGAGCAATGCATACGTGAAGCGGTGCAAGATTTTGAATGAGCACAGAATGCTCTCTGTAATGTCAAGCCCCCCAGAGATTGCAGAAAAAGTCGCTTGCAGGGCTATTACTGACTATTGTAAACTGTTTTGCCCACGACGTGTATACACGTCATTGTCTGATTTTAATTCTGCACGCTGTGGGGTGTTTTTTAAAATTAAATTCCGCGCTTAACTGGTTAAGGTAGTTCTTAGAGTCAGATTTCTCCTAAGGAGTTACTTAATTGTAAATGTGCTGCCTCATTACAATTGTAAAAACTAATAAGAACTAAATATTGTAGAAAAATTCTAAATTTGGAGTAAATATTTTCTGAATAGAAGGGCCAATTTCTTGAATAAATTTTATGGTTTATATTTCGCGTAATTTAATAATAATAAAATTTAAATGTAGTAAAGTTTGCGTATACATCATGCATATTGTATCAAATTATTTTGAAGAACAGAAAAATATATTAATTAAAATTCGATTACCTGGGGGACTCATTTACATGCCTGTAATTTCCTGTAAGTTAGCAATTGGTGTCTACATCTTGGAGCATCATTGGCAAACCATAAGAACTTGTTATTGCATTATTATTCTCTGGAATTATTCATGACCAGATTTACCTCCATTTTTTACAACATTATCTGCCTTAATTATTAAATTGACAAGCCTTTCCAGCCCTCTTTAGATATCATATTTGTAGCTGCCATATTTCTGTCTTAAGTTTATTTTACGTTTTAAAAATTAAGATTTAATGACGTAATTAGAATAAAGCAATTTCGGTAATTATCACAGCTTAGTTAATTATTGTTTTTAATAGCTTAAAATATCCAAGGTCCGTTAATTTTTATGTGTTCATTGTATTACCGTATGTACGATTACTCGAAGTATATCTTGAACTTGCTCGTTAGGTTTATAATTTTATTTTTATTTTTTATTCATTATTTTTGCTGTGAAATAACATTAATTTGCTATAAAAATTTGTATTAAATCTACCCCGAGTGTGAATAGCAGCATTTACGTACATGTGAGAAAGTCAAGAATATTAATAATGGAGGAAAAAATTAATCTATTTTTAGTTCATTATTCTTGATGTGCCCTTTTTCTTACTTCATCAATTATTTGGAACAGAAAATTATTGATAATTTCAGTCTTAGTTTTTTTTTTTTCTCCGTTTTTGAAGTTTAACGTGATTAATTGTTGTAATTAATATGAACAATTAACGAGGAGGGATATTCTTTTTGGTTATGAGAGCTTTCAATTTTAAAGTCTATAAAATAAGGATATTTGTAGTAGATTGGATCTCTTGTATACTTGGGGACTTGCAGATAGAATCAGACAATAGCGACGACTTCCTGGACATTTAGTAAAAGTCTTTTTACCAGTTTTCTTCTCTTTCTAAGATCCTGGCTGTACACATAGTTCTCTTCTGGGCACATTTACACACTCACTGTGCTACACCACTAGGTATTATAACAAAGGACTAACCGTCGCCCTCCAAAAGGACCTTCATTCTTACCCCTCCGTGAGCACAAACACAAAAAAGAAGAGAATAGGTAGTATTTTTACCTTTTCCCCATTTCTCTTTCTACACCACTTAACCTTCTTATGTAGTCTTAACTGACATGAATTCATTTTTCAGACTAGTTATATAACAAAAGACTATGCCTAGCTCGTTAAATGAATACAACTGAAATTGAATTACCTTTTTGGGACCCGTTTTTTGCTGTTTTTCCCCCACTATATGTTTTTGTATATTTCTTTTTTCAAAAATTAATTGACTATTAAAACTCACTAGTTACTCAGGAAACTCAGGAAGGTTTTCTAGTTACTCAGGAAACTCTAGTGAGCAAACTCACTAGAATGTTCAAATGGTAGATCTGCTTTTAACTGAAATTCTTTGTTTTAAACTGAACCTTCCACATCTATCTGAATTCCGATCATTTAAATAAAAGATGTTTGATGCTGAGTCTGAAATTGATGATCTTACTTATGATTACGGTTAAGATAAACCACAAATTGAACTGTTGCTCCCAAAAAATATTCACTATTTAATCTTTAACTATCTAGGAGGGGGTCTCATAGCTTCCCCTCTAGCCTCTAGCCAACCCCCTATAGCAGGGGTGGCCAACAAGTCGATAGCAAGACCAGTTTTTTGGTCGATCGTAGATCGCTTGCAATGTCTGGGGTGGAATTCCGTGTACCATGTGGACTTTGAAGCGATTGTAGAAGACAAAACTTTCTATCTACATACAAGGACCTACATAATTTATGCGAATCGGCATTTTCATTCTTGAAGCTAACGAAGACTAAACAACGTTCTGTCCCTGACTGATTCCCATACTGAAGGCTCGCATAAGGTTCACTGTTATTACACCTAATTAAAGCCGTATATCTATATTTCAGTACGAGGTGAACTCAGCGAGCTATTGATAGATTAGCAAAAAGTAAGTCATATTATTCTTTCATGATAAATTTTCCTGGCCCAAAAAAAACGCGAAAGTGAAATATTGAAATCAAATTATCAGCCATACTGTGCATTTTTATAACAACTTTCTCATATTTACGAACAAATAGTACAACTTATACATTGCTGTTGATAAAAAAAATTAAATTGCACTTCTATTTTGAAAACCCATCTGGGCGTATGGAATAGAGCTGTGGGGTTCAACCAAACTCTCCAATCTCCAAAGGATTCAATCTCTACAATCTAAAATACTTCGAACTATTGTACACTAGGGTGGGTCAAAAAAATCGGCTATTTTTTTTTTTACAAGTGCAACGGAAAAATGGGTTCCTAGACACCTTAAAAAAATTCCCACCAAATATGAGCTCTTAATTTTGAAAGGAAGATCCTCCGCATCGCAGTTTTTCATTTTTTTTTTAGTCCAATAGAAAAAATTCATACCTTTCCATTAATTGACTGTACAAAAAAATGTTTCGAATAAATTTTGTAGGAAATTTAATGTTCTACAAAAAAGGTATCTTATATTTTTTTCGTAAACCTCGCCATTTGAAAGATATAAAGGATTTAATTTTGATTATTTTATGACTAATTCCATTTTTGTTTATGAATTTTATACCTCGACAATAAATGACTTTTACGAAATGCGAAATACTAATATTTGTTGGAAATTAACTGCTCTATAAAATCGGTGTCTTATGTTTTGGCGATAAAGTTAACCGTTCAAAAGATATTCATCATCAAACTTTCATGTGTACGGATTTTAAAAGTTTTTGATTAGATATTCGAAAAATTTCAATTTAATTTATAAATTTCATTTCTTGTCATTAATATAAGTATTATTTGAGTTTTATTTTCAAAATTATCAAAATTTTTCTTCATTTATTCTAAACATTTTAGTTTTAATCATTAGAAATCACGAGATCCTAGGGAAAATTTCTTCTCTAGAGAATTTTTGTTTCGTATTTTATTTCATCTGTTTGAATTGTGAACTTTGAACTAGCACCACCTACTTTTTACTTCATCGTTATGTTGTCGTTGGTTTGTATACATTTATTTCTACAGCATTTTTAGTGTTTCCAAAATTTATGGTCTTGTATATGTGATCGATCGATTAATTATTTACAAATATTGTGGTTACTACGTGAATTAACTTGATATTTATCGAAAATATGGATAAAGAAATTCATTTGATCGGAAAACTTGTGCAAAAACTTTCAGAACGTAAGTTACCAACAGTGAAAGAGGTTATGAGTGTTTTTTTTCATCAGCTCAAAGTTTTGAAATGTTCTATCAAACAAAGTGCCAAAAATGCAGCTGATCAAGTTATTGAATTATGGAAAAACAACCAGATTCCGACTAGTGAATCGACTAGTGTAATAAAAAAAATTCTTCGCTATCATAATCGATGGTTGAAATTGCAAAAATCTTTTGCGCGAAAAAAATCATCAGGACGATGCAAAAATGAAATAAAATTTCAGAACGAACTTAAAGCATTATTTGATATTGTCGATAATAAATCGAGACAAATATACTTAAACATAAATAAAAACTTAAAAAATATTTTGACGTTTCTCAATCGATAACAACTAAAATTCGTGTAAATTTTCTTAAAAATCATAAATTAAATTGAAATTTTTCGAATATCTAATCAAAAACTTTTAAAATCCGTACACATGAAAGTTTGATGATGAATATCTTTTGAACGGTTAATTTTATCGCCAAAACATAAGAAACCATTTTTATAGAGCAGTTAATTTCCAACAAAAATTGGTATTTTGCATTTCGTAAAAGTCATTTATTGTCGAGTTATAAAATTCATAAACAAAAATGGAATTTGTCATAAAATAATCAAAATTAAATCCTTTATATCTTTCAAATGGCGAGGTTTACGAAAAAAATATAAGGTACCTTTTTTGTAGAGCATTAAATTTCCTACAAAATTTATTCGAAACATTTTTTTGTACAGTCAATTAATAGAGAAGTATGAATTTTTTTCTATTGGACTGAAAAAAAAATAAAAAACTGCGATGCGGAGGATCTTCCCTTCAAAATTAAGAGCTCATATTTGGTGGGAATTTTTTTAAGGTGTCTAGGAACCCATTTTTCCGTTGCACTTGTAAAAAAAAAAATAGTCGATTTTTTTGACCCACCCTATTGTACACGTCACAAAACCCGACTATGACGTGACTGACCTTAACATTACTTTTATCGCCGAAGTTGCTAAAACACGATACGGAAAACTCCACTTCAACCTGCAATCTCATATAAATCCTCTAGCTCAAAATCTTTCTTCTAGAACTCTTCCTGACAACCCGACAAGATGCCTTAAAAGACAGTGGCCACGTGATCTCCTCTCCAGTGAAGAGAGTGGCTAACCATCTAATATTTGGGAGTGTTACCACTGGGTAACTTCTCCACTCGTATACTTCTGTTATTCAATGTTACTCTGTTATCACTGTTACTTATAGCGCCAACGCGCTGATTGTAGCATAAATAAATGCAAAAAAAAAAAAAACGCATTTCAAGTTAGTAAGTTAGTAAAAATCTATCTTGGAAAAGTGTCGGAAAAATCGAATTTTTTAGATACCGCATGCTGCTATCAAAAGTTGGGTCTGGAAATTTATTTTCTTCATGAGCCTGTATCTCGAAAACTTAATAAATGATTTAAAAAAATAATATATTTTACTTATCTACCCATACCTCGCTGGAATGCACCTTATACTGAGACACAGTGTATAAACAAAGTATGCATTTCACACCCCTTCTTCACCCTTTAGACTACGCCTATGACAACAAGTCGATCGCGACACACTTTTAAGGTAAAAATTAGATCTTATATACAGAAAAGTTGGCCACTCCTGCCCTATTGGACCAGCCTTGCAAAGGGCGAAGGTCTTTCTAGTTGAGAATATTTATAAATCTATTTATCGTCTTTATTTTTAGACAAGGCTTAATGTTCAACTACTAGTTAGGTGACGGAAACAAATACTATTAACATTGTTTTTTTCTTACAAACAATATCTAGTTAAAAGTGGGATCCGGGAATCTTTCACTTACAAATCGATGCTTCAAAACCACTACACTAACATTCCCGTTGAGATTAATTATATTTCCATTCAATTATGTTGAAAAAAAGAGGATTTACCTAATTAAAAATTTAATCCGTGGATATTTGTACGTCAATTTACAGATTGTCTTTATAGCATTGATCGTCACAAATATAAATTGAATTGTTCGCTCTTTGTACATATATACAGTTAATTTAAAATTGATGTATATTGAAATAGGATTTATTTGTTTATTTTTCATTACTTTGTTGGCTAAACTGTTGGATAAATGTAAATGTTTATAAGAGAGAAAGAGAGAATATTTTAGGAATGGCGGCAGCCGGTTGGCCATACTGTGGGGCTCGGTGAATGTCTGCTGTTAGCTGCTATATGTGCTGCGCGATAACCAACAAAGATAAGCAGCCTTTAACGTCCCTTGCTTGCAGTTCCTACTCAACCTTTTCAACATTTTACATTCTTTCTCTATCTCCTCTTTAACAGCTTATTTATTTATTTATTTTTATTTTCTACTTTAGGTAACACGAAGTATTGCTAAGGTATCCAATTTTACTATTTCTAGTTTCCAACGGGAGGTATCCGTTAAGAAGTGGTCCCCTGAATTTAACGTATTTATTTTTTACAAATTGTTGTTATGTGGGTTTATCTAACTTCCTGTGAAATTGAGCTCAACATAAATTACTCGTAAGTTCTAATTTAGTTACCACTGTCGGACCACTTCCTTGGTTGGATTTTGAATAAAATCAATCATCCCAAAGTGTGTCTTCATTGAATCATTCAAAACTTGGCATGTTTATTGCTCAAACATAGCTCTAATAAATTTTATTAAAAAAGCATTTTACTAACAACACTTCTGAGCAAATATTTGGTCCCTTATTAAACAAGGTGAATCAGTAAGTAATGTCCACAGGCCTGGTGTGTGAAGTACATCTAAAGTGGACTTCAATGACGTATTGGCCAACTTCATATTGTCCCACTGTTCTTGATTGACGTCACTTATTTTTTTTCTAAAAACTTTACTTTTTTTTGCAATAAAGATGTTATTACTCAGAAAGTTTTAGTCCGAATTCGATTCTGATGACACGGTTAGAAAGACAGATAAATTTTCTAAAAATTGACACCATTTTGAAGCATAAGTTATTCTCCAATCAGCCTCAATCTTCCTCCTGGATACTGGAAAAATAAAAGTAATCGAAATTTTTAAGTAAACTCATTAGGCCCTTATGGGGATCATTATCAGACCTAGGTGCTGGCACTTTTTCTAAAAGTTTCCTTGTTTAATGGGCTTTCAAACGGTATATGGTTTTCCAGGATTCCTTTTATCTTCGTATGAGAAATTACGTTTGTTTTGCAAGAAAACCTGTTCACGAGCACTCAACAGTGTTAGTTTATCAAGTTATTTAATTCATTGAAAACTCTTTTAGATGGACCAGTAGTCAATTTTTAAAGTAGATTTTCTTAAAATAAGGAATTCAAAGATTACAAATTGCACTTTAAACATTTACTTCTGATCTCACTGAAATATTTGATAAAATGTTAGGAAATATGAAGTTGGCCAATACGTCATTGAACTCTACTTCACACAGTAGGCCTATGGACATTACTTTACTGGTCCACCCTGCATGAAAAACAGTTAGCAAAAATAATCTGGCAATATCGTGTAAAAGTTTTATGGTAGCACTTGATGCATCGTAGAATGCAGTCACTTAGACGGAAAGAGACATTCTTTAGCCCCACGTCCAACCTAAATGCGGGTGCATTTCTTCCACCGCACATAATTTTGTTTACCGGAGCGATTTCTAAATATAAAACGTATGATTAATATCATCAGAGGTTCAAACAGAGATTCTAACTTCACTTACTTACATTAAAACTTTGCCCTTCCTAGTAAAAACGTTGTCGAGACTATTTTAAACGTTAATTTCGTCGTTTAAAGGTAGTTTTAGTAGCGTATACATGAAATATCAATTACGGAGCACTTGTTGCTTTAAATATTAAAAGTAATAATACATTCTAAATAGGGCACATATTTTTCCTTAAGTGGTATATTTAGAAGTTTTATTAGAAAAACGCTAGGTTCAATATCTTAACGTAGGCAGTGTAATTGACGTGTTAAGCTCATAATATTCTTCTCAAATTTGTGGATTTCAACGTTTAAAGACTGTATTAATTATCATTATTATGTAAGGAGTTCCTCAATTCTGAAGTTTTCTTCTTCTAAATATTTCTTTTAATTTCATCTTCCAATTGGATCTATCCCAGAAGAATAGCCTCTTCTCTCAGTCCGTAATCGTGGAGGCATTCTCGTACGCCGTTAATCCATTTTCTTCTATCTTTGGCTTTCTAGTCGTGCGATTCCCTTTGCCATTCTTCACTTTCCATTCTTTTTATACGTATGCCCGCATCTTTCTAAGTTTCATTTTCTGCTCCACCTTCTAGAGCACCTTTTTTTTGAAACGTTAGTTCCTAACTTTTTCTAGCTTTGATAATTTGCTGTTCATCTCCAGTAATCAATTTCAGTGGCTAGAAAGAAGTTTTTTTTCTTAAAGCCTTATTCAAGGTCCAAGTCTTAGCGCCATATATAGCGACGTACTTTGTACTTAGCTGCTCGTATTGCCTTTTTTGGAGCACCATAGTACGCCGTTAATTCTGTTTTGCGCTTACGTTTCATTACAATGAATCATTTTAAACTTGAAGCTCATTATTAGTTTGTTTTTTCTTTTTTTTAAATGGCATTCCTTAAAGAGGTTACAAATAGTTTCAGACGGGTTTTCATTTACGTTTTACAAGTTTAAAGCCAGCCTTCGGTACCCCAAGATAGATGAAGAAGGCTACGGTAAATATTTTTCAATAGAACAATTGTGTGGGCTGTATCCTGAGTGGAAAGAGCTTTTAGTTCGGCCTGTACTCAGCAAAGAATCCCTTTTCAGGCCCTAGTAACACCTTTGTACTGAATATATACCTTGTACAGATCTCTCCACCCACTAGAAATCCATTCTTTACAATCTTTACATGTCCTTTAACATTGTTATATAATGTTATAAGAACTCCAAAGGACCAGCCTTCTTCTTCTTCTTTTTTGCGCATTTAAACAGAAATTTGAGGTACCAACAATTGAAAATATCCTCTTTAATCTATCCCCCAGGCCACAGCTGAATGCGGGAAATACGATGCATCCCCCAGGGTAGGGTGTATTTTCAAAATACAATACAATTATTTTAGAAAGGTTTTCTGCCTGAAGTGAAGGCTTGAAGCGGACCCTACCATAGGTTTTGCAAGCAAGGTGTTGATTTTCAAAATGATTTGATTTTCTCCCGAACACCGTATGTAGTAATCCTTAAGGACACTAAGGATTTTGAGGCTGAAATTATGGGATTTTTAAGTAATTACTTAAACTGCTTCATCAATTTATAATATTAAATTTATTAATATTTATTGGAAATGTTAAATTCAAAAGCGTTGCCTTTAAAAACAATAACTTTTTCTAGGGAAGGGATTTAGTTATGCAGTTAGCGTATTGTATTCCCACGCGGAGGTCCCGGGTTCGAATCCAGCTGCTGACCCATTTAGATTTTCTCTTCCTAGGAGCTTCTTACAGTTCACTGTCTAGTGATGGACAGTGTTGTCTGTAACGAGATAATACTGTCCGGAGGCCGGAAGTGTTCTGGAAAAAAGCTCCGGGCGCCAATAACCTCAAAACACGCACTTTTTCCGTTAAATAATAAAAAAATATTGGCAACAGTTAAATTAATGAAATTGTGACACAACCTCCAAAAAGAATGTCCTAGTTTTTATCCACTTACTAAAGTTAGTGCTGCACGAGACCGAGACGAGGCGAGACTTTATGCAGTCTCGATCTCGGTCGTTCAAATCTCGGTCTCGGTCTCGTCGAGATATCTCGGTCTCGGTCTCAGTTTTTTTGAATTTTTGTTTAAGTATTAAAAGTGGTTTGCTATTAATAATCTTTTCAAAAAATGTTATTATTTTCTAATAATTATTTTAATTTATATATTGGTAATGAAAATGTGTGTAAAAGAAGACAACTACTTACACTTCAATGCATCATATATTACTATTACTGTTATATATCTTTATATAATTTCAAAAAGATGTTAAAAACGCGCCAAATGAAAGACCCAAATAAAATATTTGCCTGCTATAACAAGTCGATTCGTGAAATAAAAAATACACCTCCCAACAAACTTCCCGCTCCATTAGTTATGGCTGTTGGTGAAGATAAAGAATCTGATGATTCACCTTTTGACGACGACGACGACTGCATCAATATTTTTGCACCATTTGCTCAAAAATCAGCAAATATCACCGAAGCATGGAAGACAGAAATAATTAATTATACCAAATTAGACCAAGCACCAGTAGACGTTGACATTTTAGAATGGTGGAAAACACTTGAGAATTCCTTCAAAAATTTGTCTAGAATGGCGAAAGATATTTTTAGTATCTGTGCAACTTCAGTGCCATCGGAAAGATTATTTTCGCAAGCTGCGATGATAATGGCCAATAGAAGATCTTCTTTAACTTCTGATTCAGTAAAAGCTCTTTTATGTATCAATGCTCAGTCAAAGAGTATCTTAAAAACGAAAACAGTGCGAGACCTGCGAAGCTAATGAGTATTGTGGTACTGGGTTCGATTCCCGGTCTTAGGCCTTGGATTTTATTTAATGATTAGTAGAAGAAATTTACAGTAAAGTAAGTTTGCTAGTCACCTCCGTCCGCGACACCTAATTGGTAGTTGGACGTAAAGCCCCGCCTGAAAAATAGGCGATTACTTTACTTATGTAATTCGAAGTCAAATAGATGTAGTAATATTGAACATATATAATAAAATCGTAACTTTTAATAATTAATTCAATACCCGTAATGATTATTTATTAATAAAGAACACAATTTTATAATTTTGTAGCTAAAAATTAATATTTGAAAAACCCGGACGAGACCGAGATTTGTCTCGTTTCTCGTGCAGCACTAACTAAAGTTGTTTAAAAAAAAATAGTGTTATAATTAGAAAGGGAAAAAATGTTTACTCGCAATGTGGTATAAGACAAACACCATTCCACAACTATCTGGATTAATATATTTGCGAAAACGTTGGCTGTTAACAATTATGCAAAAAATTAAGCCTTATTATTAGGCTAAACTTCATTTTTATGCACGTAAAGCGCCGAGTGTTTTAAACTTTTTTAAAAAATTATTCTAAAAGTATTAATATTCTTTATTAGTAAGCATAGAATGCTGTGAGTTCGATTAGCCAATTTTCAAACTACGAGAATACCACAAAGTATTTGCCATTCGTTGATAATGTGGTTTATTAGGTTCATTTTAAATCTATCATATTCGCGTAATTGAGAATTCCAAAACGTATTGAAGTTCAAAATTCGGGGTAGGTAACAATCTTACACTTTTATCCCATAATATTTATTTAATATTTGGGAATTTCGACTAAATATTTTTTACTAAATATGTACAAAATTACCTTTACCACTAAATCAATATAAAACAATGAGATAGCCACACTAAAGTTTAATGTTTAACCATAAACACGTTTATAGTTATGATAAGCAAAGATTATTACAAGCGATAAGTATATTGTCTTCTGTTGTATCACTTATCTCGCCAAAATGATAATCTTATCATAGTGTTATCTTACAAGAAAGTGTTACTGACATTCGCATCAAGTTGTTCTTTCGTTCGTTCATTTTTTTGAAGTAGGTATTTTTTGCTGTATAGAAAATGTTCAATTTGTGATTATTTATTTATTTAATTTTCAATTTATTATCTGCGAGAGAACTGTATGTATTTCCGGAAAATGAAGTCTCGGAAGAATTTTTTTTTTTGGCATTGGCTTCCGCCATACAGCCAGCATCGTCTAGGTGCTTATCACTAGAATATCACTCACTCTCCATTCTTACCTACAAATACATTCGCTTCACACATTCATCTCTCTGCTATATACTGCTATTTACATAAACTACAGCTAATGGATGGAGCAGCACTCTGTGCTCCTGCCATCCTTATAGCTTAACCAAAATTAAAATCACGTAATCCTTCTCTAAGCATTTTCTTCCATTCATTCTAATTCGGCTATAGCTTTTAAATACATTCATATTTCATTGCTAGCTCTGCTATCGACTTAAGCACATAAATGTTGGTGGAGAATATAATGTCTTCGTAGCGAAATGGTGCATCTAAATACCTGTATATATCGTCAAACATTCGTTTCCTTTCTACCACATAACGTGGACATATCTTTATTACATGTTTGAAATCTACGCAAAGAGGAGAGGACCTTTTGTTGATCCTGTGTAGATACGATCCGCACACCGCGTGGTTCGCTCTCAGCCTGCTTATTGTCGTAACAACCCATTTATTAGTGACAGTTCCCTTAAACCATGGTTGTCTAGGTAACTGATCTGCCATAGTTTTATAGAATCTACCTTTATCACCATTATTGTAATCTGTCTGCCATTTTTGTAGTGCTGCTTTTGCAATTATACCCTTGATATCGGTGTGTGGTAATTTATAATTAGCCATTTCCCCACTATTGGTGGCTTCCTTTGCAAGTGTATCAACAATTTCATTCTCTTTTATACCACAATGACCCCTTAACCACAAAAAATTAATGCAGACTCCCTTCTCTTTAAAAATGGCAATAGTTTCTACAATCTCTGCGATAATGTGATTCATTCCTGTAGACTGGTTGTGTATATGTGATAATTTACACAACGCACTCTGGCTCTCACTAATAATGGTATATTTTTTCTCCGACAACGAATAAATATATTTTAAAGCCGTTAAAATAGCAATTAGCTCCGCTGTATAGATGGACGCCTCATCTTCTAATTTAATTATCGTAAAATAGTTCCGAACCGGATCATACACAGCACTTCCGACTTTACTATTGATTTTGGACCCATCTGTAAATAAACGATATGAGCCCGGATAATGGGAAGAAATGTAATCTTCGAAGGCCGCGGTTCTCATCTTTTCCGGTACCTTTATCAAGTCGAAGGAAGTGTTAACACTTAATTCGCTCAATAAATGTTCGTATTTTAAGTTGTACACATCTAACTTATTATTCGAATATACCTTATCTCTAAAGGTAGAGATTCTAATAAAACTTTCTGTGTAAATGGGGCCTTTCTTTTTTGTCCAATATTTGTGAGTGAGGACTTCGGTATTTAATTGGCTTATTTTATTATAAATTATCCGGTTCGTGGCTAATTTTTTTAAGACATATCGATCGGACAGTACTTCTATTCTATAAGCGAGCGGTAATTCGCCAGCCTCTGCGTACATTACGTCCACAGGTGTGCTGTTCAAGAATCCGAGACACAATCTGATACATTTATTTTGTAGTACGTGAAGGGGTCGCATAACATATTTGCAGGCCTGACCATACAGAAAACACACGTAATCCAGTACCGCTCTTATTGTGGCCCTGTAGAACATTAGCGACACCTCCGGCCGGCCCGGAAGAATTTTAAAAAACGCAGAAATAAGAAATAAAATGAACTTTTCAAAATGGCGGATTATGGCAATATAAAAAGATTTGGTAAAGAGATAATAATGGCTTGAGATTAAGCTCAACGTATCTTCCGTCTCATCCATATCTATTGAATGAAAACGTAAACATTTGGTTAAAATCTGACAATTCTAATATTGGCAATAATAATCTCGTAAGCTCTCTCACAAGTGGTAGCATTATAAATACCTCCTGTTTTATCAAGGAAGTTAATAATACCAATGATATTCTCGAGTATAATATAGCTGTCTCTGATCATCGAGAATGATATTCACCCTCATGTTATGTCTCATCTTGCAGACTGAGCCCAGCACCAAGTGGGACTAGCAATATAGCGTACCCACATCGTACGTTACCCACTCATCATTACCCATTATATTTACTGTATATTATTATTGTAATTACTTTAATTAAATATCGTATTTCCCTTTTACATCCTAATTAAAATGAATTATTATTCTCTCTTTATTAATTATAATTAGTATAATTATTTTCTTTACACACATGCAAAAGGAAACAAAAAATATAAAAATGGAATCATTATTTTCCACTAAAAGTGTATAAACATGCTTATTTAGTATTTTTAATGCTTTAGTGAGTTTAATTTGTATTTCCATTTTGGGTTAGTAATTAATTCTTAACTGTTTAATTAATCTATTAAAAACTATGAAGATTGCAGTGAACCTTTGCTACCAGTAGTTTGGTTTTTTAATTAACCTTTTTTTTCATCGACATTTCGACACATTTATTTTGCCTACTTCAGGTTTAAGGTTGTCTTGTTTAATTAACCGTCATATAACTGTTGACAAATTTGCCGAAACTTTAGTAAATAGGTGATAGTTTTGGTTTTTTGACCATTGTTAATTGATGATTTTGGGGAACATTGAGGAGCGGTCAATCAATAAATTCAAACACAAATTTTTGTTTCATCTCACCAACGTTTTGGTAAATATATTACATTTTTCAAGGTATTGTAAAATTTGTGGAGTTTATTGTTAAGCTACTCTGGTACATTATAACCGTAAGTTTTGTTTTGTCAGATGATAGTACAGTAATGTTAAGAGATTTGAGATAGGAGTTGAAGGTTGATTAGGGATTGGTCTTTGGATATAGTTAGTGATGATGTTAACAATTTTTGTCCTAGCACAGGGGTCGGCAACCCGCGGCTCTTTTATCCAAACTGCGTGGCTCTTCAGCCTGTCTAAAATGTATATCTTAATTTTGTTGAAAAAAATGAAAATTTCATTTATTAAAGTAAAGATATTCTTTCAAAAAAAATTTAAATGTGATAGGTTAGAAATTGAATAGAATTATATTAAAATGAAGTACGTAATTATATAAGACTGCCGCCTGTTCATTTAAACAAAGATTTAGTTATTATTTATTTGTTTATTTACTTTGCAATATGTGAAAATAAATATATAAAACATTTAAATGTTATTGAATATCATAAAATAACAATTTGAGAATACATATTATCTTCCGAGTTGTTTACACTATCATCCTTGCGGCTCTTGGTAAGATTTATTAAAATTATTTAAGGAGAAATGGCTCTCTACTTAAAATAGGTTGCCTAATCCTGACCTAGCAGTATCTTGTGAATTATCATCTATTTTGCCTATGCCATTATTCTACATCATAGATCAAATTAGGCAATAGAAGTCAACAGTTATGATGATGTAGCATTAACATTAAACTCCACAAATTTTACAATATCTTGAAGAAGGTGATAGATTTACCGAAACGTTGGTATGAAGGAACAAAAATTTGTTTAAGAGTTTATTGATTGACCGCACCTCAATGTTCCCCAAAATCATTTGTTAAATAAGTGAATCACTAATCAAGATAAAGACTAAGATTCGATATATCGAACGATACACTTGAGCGAGTATTTTTGTATTAAGAGGGAGCAATATTTATGGGGGTACATGAATCAGAGTGGGGGGATAATAGGTAAATTCTGTCCTAGATTTATGGCAGGATTCATTAATAGGTTAACGTAACTATACATTACTAAATTCTATCTTTCTTGAACTTTTAAATACTTCTCACCGTTTTCAAATTCTCGGACGCTTCTAGATACTACTACGGAGTAGTGCTGCACGAGAAACGAGACAAATCTCGGTCTCGAGACCGAGACCGAGACGAGACTTGAGTAACCGAGACCGAGACCGAGATCGAGACATGATATATATCTCGTCGAGAAATCTCGGTCTCGTCTCGGTTTTTCAAATATTAATTTTTAGCTACAAAATTATAAAATTGTGTTCTTTATTAATAAATAATCATTACGGGTATCGAATTAATTATTAAAAGATACGATTTTATTATATATATTCAATATTACTACATCTATTTGACTTCGAATTACATAAGTAAAGTAAGCAAAGTAAAGTAAAGTAGTTGAAGTGTAAGTAGTTGTCTTCCTTTACACACATTTTCATTACCAATATATAAATTAAAATAATTATTAGAAAATTACAACATTTTTTGAAAAGATTATTAATAGCAAACCACTTTTAATACTTAAACAAAAATTCAAAAAACCGAGACCGAGACCGAGATATCTCGACGAGACCGAGACCGAGACTTGAACGACCGAGATCGAGACTGCATAAAGTCTCGCCTCGTCTCGGTCTCGTGCAGCACTACTACGGAGCGATTTTTCGGGAACTTTTCTGAAGAATGTAATAGGTATTTGATTGAAGAAGTTAGTAAATGTAAAGCTTCTTCTTTAAGAACAACTTTACGTCCATTTTATCAAATTAGGTGTCGAGGACAGAGACGGATATGCTAACATACGTAACTATAAATTCATTTTAATGAATCATTAAATAAAATCCAAGACCATGAATGGAAATCCATTGCCAAAGCTCATCCACTAACCTCTTACTATCTGCTAAGCTGTTACCTTAAGAAGTTAGTATTCGAAAGTCAAACATTGAAGTTAACCGAAGACTTTTCGGAGGCAATAGAAACTTGTTCAGATATTTTGATATACTCGCGCCATAATACACTTTTTTTTTAGACAATTCGCTGCCGATAATAATTCATCTACTTCAAGGTCCATAGAACTTGTAAATTGCCGACAATAAAACAAAAAACAAATTAATTCGATAGTTTGACATGATAGCTTGATGACATGATAATTTGACGAGATCCTTCTCTCGTAAAAAAAAAAGGAGAAAGTCAAAATATAATATTTACCAAATATTTTTGTCACCTCCAGCTGTGATGTTTTTAAATCAACCCGCTTTTTATGAATATTTTTTTTTCCAAAACGGGTAAATTACATAACAATTTTGAATTGAGTGCTCTTCTACGCCGCTAACAAAATAAACTAATGAAAATCAAGAATTCTTTGGTAATTCTATAGTGCTTGACAGATTTGGTATTTTGAACAGAATCTATATGACAGCACCATAATGTGAAAAACATTCTGTTACACATTAAATTGATGTTTAACAATCCAAGCTATAAGTGGGTTGCGTAACAGCTTTTGTTCTTAGATAATTGTATAAAATCTCGAACAAAATTACCATATATGGAAATCAAACTAATTTTAAAAATTTAAATAGCATTATAATTCGATACAAGTACGTAATTTAAATTGGTCAATTTTATATTACAAAAGAAAAGAACTAAATTAATGCCTATTTTTTTCCATGGCTAGCTTTGATTCAAACTACCTATTTAGTGTCGTTTAAACGGTATTTTAATAAAACATTTTTCGTATTAACCATGAAGTAAAATTCAATGCCTAGACTGGGAATCGAACCCATTAACCAACAATACATCTTAGCTTTGCGGGACTCAGCTCTAAACCGCTAGGCTATCAAAGCGCCATTTGTTATTATTATTTCGCTCTCTTTTACTTCTAATTTGAGGAGAACTGTTTAACAAGATTTTGTTTTTCTTCTAGTTCTTTCCACTTTTAAAGTAAAGTGATGCCTATTTTTTTTTTTGTAGGCGGAGCTTAACGTCTAACTACCAATTAGGTGTCGTGGAAGGGGACAGAAGCTTATACTTTACTATAAACAATTTTTTGCAACAAATAAAAAGTAGTGATACACGGGATTCGAACTGGTGATCTCCTACTCACAAAGCCACTCTCTTGACCACTAGACCAACATGTGCCCTCCTTCAATTTCTATTTCTTTTATTCACAACTCCCTTTCTCCTACATGTAAATGTTAAAAAAAAAACAATAAAATTGTGAATTAGAACTTGAGATAGTCGTTTAAGTGGTTCTGTTCGCACCAGATTTTTTCAAAAATTAATTTTATCCACAAATTATTGATCTTTAATCAATTACAAACAAGTTCCTTTATTGGTGGCAGAAGAGAACCATTATAAGAATCAGAAGGCGCTCTAATTATGATTAATATTAAACCAATATTAAGTACACACTTACTTACTGACGTAATAACATAACTGATAAAATAATTGTATTGTTTGCTCCCCAGTCTTTCTTGTACAATCCCCAGCTTCACAAACTAGAAGGTGCCTTTTGTGATCCATTCTACTAGTAATATCGTTCGTTTCGGTTCAAACTAAGAGGGACTGGAGGAATCTAAGCGCTGTTGTTGAGGTAGGGGCCTGTGCTACGTGTGGAGTAGAATGAAAGAATTCGGTTTTGAATGAAATCTACATATGAATAGGTGGCGATATGCGCGCTTTGTGTCAGGGGTTATACCCCCCTCTCTCTCCTAGGCTCAATAAAACATTTCCTCTCTAACAATGTGTGCAATTCTGTGCCACTACGTCACTATTCAAACGGCTCTGTTTTTAATTGTAACCTTGTATTATTTACATTTGTTTTTAAAAAAAGATTGGTTGATGTCTAATTGTTGTTTCCAATTACCTAAATTTGTAAATATACGTTTATATAATAAAACAGTTGAACTTCTATGCCACAAGTTCTATAATGCAAGTTATTTTAAGAGTTGCAATCTTTTAAAAATGGCTACCATTTTTAATTGGTACTACTTGCGAAGTTTTGATAGATACAGTACCATTCACTCACTCATTACGAAATCTTTAAAAACAATATGCCGAAAATTAGACCGTAGATTTCAATTGGGCTAGGGGTCCGCTAAGAATGTACGTCTAATTCCAAAATCCTCGACTTGATGCTGGTGTATTCCAAAAGAGCGGAATTCTTTAACCAGTTTTATGGCATTTCTCAGGGCTTGAGACTGTGTTGCCCATAAAATGGATAAAATTAATAAAAAAAAAATATTGCTATTAATAAAATAAATAAAATGCACTGTAAAATTAATAAAATAGATGCATGTAAACGCAGTTCATTATTTTAATAAACAAAATATAAGGAAATAAAATATGAAATTATCCTATTCAACTTGGAAGCAGAAAGAAATACAGCTTTTAAGATGTTAGAAAATGCAACAAAATTGGTAATAATTATATTTACAATAAAGCAAATAAAAGAACAAAATGTCGGTCTGTTATATAAATTCAAGATAAAACAACAAATAGAAACTTTATTTAGCCTACCTTGTTTAAGAGTAAGAATATTTTAAAGATTGATAAAGTAAACAAAGACAACACATCAATTCTACCCACCATATTGGCTTGCCAACAGTGATAGTAGTTGTATGTGTATACACAGAGATATATTATTGATATTTATATGGTGACTGACAATTATTTAGTTATTTAATTTAAGTTGGCAGCACTGTTTATTTAGGTGCTCTTCTTAACCCAACATCCTTCTTTATGCTTGGTGTAACTCTAGTTCTGGCGGCCATTACTGATTTCGGTGATCATCATTGTGTGTTTAATTGACTTTTTTTTTTAAATGTTAAACGGTTTTAAAGTGCATATTGTTAATTAAAAAAAGTTTTTAAAAGTTTCTTGTAGTTAATGGCGTACAGTTTTATTGTATGCAATATTGTGTTTTATTGTTAAATTAGTGTTAAGATTTATTCTCTTCAGATTAGATTCCCCATCAGTGGAGAGAATTACATCTTTAAATAAGGTAGGATGTTTTAAAATGTGCACCTTACTCTCTTTATTCGTTAATAATTACTAGTGATGGTAAAACTTTTACAAAAATGTTTTATTGCTCACATTTTAAATATTATGGTAAGTTACTTGTTAATGGGGATTTTGTCTAATGGTTGCAGTCGGTTCGCATTCGGTTTGTTCATTTTTCAAATGCCAACTAGTTTCTTCGATGTTAATAGCACCTTCTAATATTTGAATAGTTTAATTATCTTACAGTGAATACATAATTGGTAATTAGAATTAGTTTAATATCTGAATTAGTATAATAAAATAAGATATTACAGCTAGCTTCATTTGACTAACGTCAGGAGCGCTTGTGTCTGACTTTTAAAGGTGCTTTATAAGTTTTCTACATTTTCTTGAATTAAAATTTATTCTAATTTTAGGTCGAAAAAGTTTTAAAATTCATTGTTTATGAACATAGTAAATTGTAGGTTTTTCTAATTCAATTTGCAGTTTTATTTTGTCTTATTTGCTGAAGAAGTATTAGTTTCGTTACCAACTAGTCATTGCCTTTTTAATTTATATAAATTATTTTGATGTATCTTTATCAGTTTCTACCATTTCAAAATAGCTTTTTTTCTTTGATTCAATGTTAAATTTTAATTACATTTTGTCTTTTACACTTAAAATGACCAGTCTTGAGGTATACCAAATTTATTTAAAACTCATAACGATCTATTCAATAAAAGGATTCTCTTCTATAAATTTTCTATGCCTCTTTTTTACATGTAGGTCTATCACTTTTTTTAAAAACACTTTTACACCAAACTTCATTCAAATGGAGAGTTTGCAGTTTATTGAATATTTAATATTACGTACGCCCTGATGGTATTCTGCAAAACTAGGGACCAGTATTTGCCTTTACTAAATTATATCAAATGATTTAAATCCATTCTTACAGTGATGCATGGCTTCCCGTTCTGATTCCATCTGCACAGTATCTAAACGGCGCTGGCCAAGTGACCCGGCTATTATTTAATTCACAGTTAATACCAACATTGTGGTGCGCTGGCCGGGAGCTTTATAGTTATATTATTTCCTGTATTTCCTGTCGATTGTTTTACATAATATGCAAAGTTTCTTGTTAGTGTAAGTGTACTGATGTCACGATTTAACAATGAGATAAAAATAAACTATGTTACTGGTTTTGAAGCAAACTTGTTGATTAGAGTAGTGAGTTTTACATAGATAAAGAGTGTTTGTGAAAGACTTGCTTAGTTGTCATGGAAGACATAACTTGTCAAGTAAGATTTGTAATGCTATCGATTACATGGGAAGTTAGATCAAGTTACTGGTGGTGTGATGTTAGTAGTGAATGTGTAGAGAATGGAACTAGGGTATACTGAAGGCGTTGCAAGAAGCATGATGTTGATACAGAGTGGGAGTGGCAGTCAAACAGGGATATTGGGATAACACAAGTTAGGAACTACAACAAACCCAAAGGGTTAGTAAACGAGTTTAGAGGGTACACCTTACACGCCACTGCAAGTAGTACTCTATTTGAACCCAATAAAACAAACCCTAGGCCCTTTCTTGGGTTTTGATAAATCTGTCGTTTCAATTATTTTACTTTTCTTTTTATCTTTGGATTAGTCAATTCATTTTTTTTTTTTTAATTTTTAAATACGGACAGTTTTAAATTTGAATTTGAATTTCACATTTGAATTACAATTAATTCATTTCTTTGATCTTACGAGGTGTGGCTATTAAATAACGAGACTGATGCTGCTACAGAAGAACTATGCATGCGCCAAATCTTAGCGACCGACAGCTGTGCAGCGTAAAGTCT
This sequence comes from Rhodnius prolixus, assembly GCF_049639745.1. Lineage (NCBI taxonomy): Eukaryota > Metazoa > Arthropoda > Insecta > Hemiptera > Reduviidae > Rhodnius > Rhodnius prolixus. The sequence goes on along the minus strand of NW_027411604.1, from coordinate 13,828,849 downwards.
TCTCTTTCGATTGCAGCATCTCACGTGCGTGTAGAGAAATCTGTCTGACCGAAACCGTCGTTTGTGTAAGAGGTGTTAGTTTCGTTTTGCCGAAAACATGATACTACACATTGTAGTAGAGCAACGAATTGTCGTGAAATTTCACATGAAACTGCGTAAAACCGCTACTGAAACTTATCTTTTATTAAAAGAAGTTTATGGCGATAAATGTTAATTACGTGCGCAAGTTTTTGAGCGATTCAAGCGTTTCCAAGATGGCCGAGAAGATGTCGGAGATGATGACCGCCTGGGTCGCCCTTCCAAGTCCAAAACGGATGAAAAATATCGATTATAATTAATCAACATTACTACCGTGAGGTGCTTGCTCAACTCCGTGAAAGAGTAAGGGAAAAAAACGACCCGATTGGTGGAAGAACAAGTCAAGGGTTCTCCATCAAGACAAACGCGCCGGCTCAAACTGCATTGTCTGTCAAGACGTTTCTTGTCCAAGTACAACATCCGCCTTATTCGCCTGACCTGGCTCCATGTGACTTTTATCTGTTCCCCAAAGTCAAATCTGCATTAAAAGTGACACGATTTCAGTCCGTTGAAGCTGTGTGAAAGAAAAAGCGGCACGCGCGTCATGCAGGAGCTGACAGAAAAAGACTTCCAGCACTGTTTCGAACAATGGTAAATTCGCATGAAGCGAATGTAGGGATAGGGGAGGGGTGTTTATTGAAGGTGATAATAACTAAATATGTATAAATTTAAAATGTTTTACAGCAATAGTCTCGTTATTTAATAGCCACACCTCGTGTTAATAATACTCGTATATGGGCTGGAATTCACGGTGTTGTGCATTTATGATTACTTGTTGTATTTTGTATTAGCCACGTAGGCAAGAGCGTTTAATTTTTCACAAAGAATAGAATGATAATTAAAGACTAGACTTAAGAATGCTGTGAAATAACTAATTTATTATAAAAAAAATAATGATAAATTAAACTTTGAGCCCTTTTCAAATATAAAATATAGAACTAGAGAGACAATTGTAACAGGCAAATATCGATACAAACAAACATCGAATTGATATATCGCAATTAACGGGGTATTTAGAACTCCCATTACTGTTGGCAAAGCCTGTACTTTATACAAACAACTTGTGTGGTTTATTTCCTGAAAAATTAAAGAGCCAACCGTTGTCGGGTAAATCCTTTTTAGTTATTTTGACCTTCATCTCCTGCTAAACGTTTTTAAGTTTTTTTTTTATTTTTAATTCTCGAACTAGGAAGTGAAATCGATGAGATAAAAATTTGAATTTAAATTAGTGATTAGGAATGCAAATTACTTAATTCTTTCAGTTTATCTTCCTAGAAAGAATTTATAATGAAATATCAGTTGAATCATCTAGTTTACGTAAATCACGTTGGCCATATTTTTTAAATATTTTTGAAAGTTCTGGCAAAAAAAATTTTTGAAAGAAAAAACAAACAGGGATCCGTGAAATATCTAGAAGGCATTAAAATCACATTTTATTAATAATAAAGATTATTTATTCAATAAAGTTCCTTCTTGAGGCAAATTAAATGAAGTGACACTAATCAAAACAGCAGAGATTCTCTGTTCTATTGAATTTCTTTGAGATCATCTCACTTGACTAACACAGCATCTTTATTTATCACCCAACTTATATAAGTCCCATTGTTCACTATTTATAGTTCTTAACTTCGTTTTTATAAAAAGAAATGGCAATAATTCATTTTTTTCTATTCTCGCTAATTTAGTTTGCAAATTATGGCGAATTTACTTTTGTCTTTATTTTTATTTTTTGAGAAATTCTATCCTCACTTTAGGGCATCATCAGACCTGCTTCAAATTGTACACTATTATATAATCATACGTATATATTTATATCATTGTGTTTAATGGTTCTCAATAAATAACATTTTAAAAACAAGATTAGACACTCTTCTTTGGATCCGATATAAGATATCTCTCGAAATTTTATTCAAGATGTCTAGTTTTCTTTGGGTTTGGTTTGGGCTTCAACAAAAAAAAAAAAAAAACGAACTGAAGTTAACGACAGACGTTATCGACCACTTAACAGACTACTAGACCGACGATCTAATCTCTTATTTTAAATCAAACGACTGATGCAAATCTCTGCGCTAAAACCCGCCTGGATGTACTGGTATTGAACTGTAGGGTTCAATGGAACGCTCTAATCTTCACAGAATTCAATCTGTTCAATCAAAAATCCTGCGCACTATCGTTAACGCTCTAAGTTTCAAATCTAATCATCCATAGAGACTTAGAAATGCCATTTTGTAAGTCCAAGTTGCTTGAACTCGCTTTAAAAAACTTTCATCAGAACTTACCAGCCTCATTCCAATCCTTTTGTCCTCAATTTATCATCTCCTCTTACATTCCAGATAATCCTCCTAGGCGATTAAAATCAGCCTGTGGTCTTGCTATCTTCTGAAATGAGTAGCTAATCCTGGAGATGGCTTAGAGAGTGTTACCGCTGGGGTAACTTTTCCCCTCTCAGTTAGTCAGAATGTAGTAGTCTCAATATTATTGTCATTGTTACTAATAGTGCATCTAGCGCTGGTCTAACTCTCAAAATAAATTTAAAAAAAAATTAAATAATTTTTGCAGTGTGGCCATCTTGTTTTGAGTTTTATTTTATTTATATTAAAAGAGCTTGTTCATCAGTAGAGCTGAAGAGAATATACCGTGAGAAGGAATAAAAAGGGAAACCAATGCGCAGGGTCTCCACTAGGGTGTCTCAGAGCAGGTGATACTTAGAGCTCTTTCAAAGCACAGGTAGAACAGCTGGGGCTGTTTGTAAAAGTAGTCGTCCTAATTTCCTAGTTTTTTTCTCTTTACGTCTATCTTTTATTTGAATTATTAAAAGTAAAAGCAATTGCTCATCTTGAGGCCAGACCTAATTGTTCTCGGTAATTACTTTTATACCTGCTGCTCATTTCTCAAGAGTGCTTCTTTCAAAGTATTGTACGATTTTATTCAAAAGTAAAAAAAAAACAAATACGAGTAAATTTATAAATAAAATCCAACTCAAAAAGGAAAGTGTCGGGAAAACTGCCGGAAGTGTCAATTACGGATTTTTGTTCATTTGTTTGTTGTTCCATTAAAAAATAATTTTTCTAAAATATTTTAGCAAATTATATTATGTTATGTTATATGTACATCGAACCCTCCCAAATTCCTTCCATTTTTGTTATATCCATCTGATCTAGTTCTAAATCTTGAACTACTTTTAACTTCTTTCTCTACCTCTTCTAAGCCCAGCTCTACTTGTTTCTGGTTCGCGTTTCTTTGGCAACACCTTCTCTTAGGCCATTAACATCATTTGGCCATATCATAATAGCTTCCTGGCACCAATAGTGAGAAGTACAGTCCCATTTGTATTAGCTTTTTCCACCACTGGAGTTGTGCTTTAACCGGGGGAACGGTTACGGCTGGTGTGCCTCCAAACTTTTAAAGGATAACAATTGGTTGGAATTGCTCTTCTTATTTGATCTAGGCTTGTATGCCTTAAATAGTGGCTCACTGTGAATTTTACAAAAATCCTTGTATTTCAGATGATAATAACTTTATTTTGATGGAAAATGTATTCAAGGTTAGGGGACAGCTCTTAGGGTTGAATTTTAGAGTTGGAGATGAAATGAGCGAGTGCATTTGTGCAGTTTGTGCAATCTGGGTCAAGTAGAGGGATGTTTATCACTGTATTGCCGTTTGTCCAGTTTTAGGAGAGTTTAGAATTAGATGTTTTGGGGCAAAGCAGTTAAGTAAACCCCAATTTTTTTGAGTATTTGAAGGGTAGGGATTGGATTCAGCTTAATATGTTCTTTATATTCCCAGGTAGATACAGGAAGTTGTTATGGTTTATGAATTTAATTATTAGTTTCTTCTTTTAAAATTTATGTATTTTTGTTTTATTTTATTTCTTATTCTGTATCAAGTTGCAAGTTTTAGTCAGGAGCTACTCTGCTGATGGACGAAGTCCATGCATTTGTGTTCTGTATTGTAATTTTTATTCATTGTATGTTTATCATAAATGAAAAATATACACTTTATTATTATTATTAGTGGCTCACAGAAGGAAGCAATACGGTTCTAACTCCTGTAATAATGTCTAAAGTTTAAAATAAAGAATCCTCTACCGAATCGTCAACGCTCTGTTCTGTGTATCCTACCACACCATTCAAACGACTTAAGAAAAAACCCTTCCCCTCTGAAGGGTTAGGAGCTGCGGTAGCCGAGCGGTTAGAGGCGAGCCCCTCAAAGGTAATATGTGTTGTTCGATTCCCGGTCTGGGCCTTGGATTATATTTATTGGTTAATATGAGAATTAATATTAGTACAGTATGTTCGCTAGTCGCTTCCTTCCACGACACCTAATTGGTGGTAGCTGGACGTAAAGCCCACCTGAAAAAATAGGCATTACTTTACTTTTTACTTTTTTAAATAAACTTTCTTTTTTTGTAATTTAATTTATTTGTTAAGTTACACCAGCGCCTAGATACGCCATACGTAACAATGACACTAACTGACACCACTACAAACTCACTAATTGAGGGGAGAAGTTACCCAGTAATAACACTCCCTAAGTCGTCTCCCAGGATTAGCTACTCTCTTCAGAAGAGAGAAAATCGCGAGGCCACTGACGTAAAAAAAATTTCGATACCAGAAATCCCACAATTCATTGTTCTCATTACTATCTGAACATATGAGTGCTGCACTTTCCTCGCAGATTTACTTGCGTCAATTTTGCTGTTTTTAATACACTAGCCTGTCATTAAGGTTAATTACAGATTACTGTAATTATCCTGTTGGCAGTGAAATTTACCTTTTAAGCCCTTTGACGGGTACAGGGAACCGAATGCGTTTCCCCTCGCCACAAAATATATTGATGAATTTGTCTTTAAAATACACTTCCTTTAACTGAATAATTGCATTTATTTCCGCACGATTTCTGCGTTGAAAATAAAACAGTTTCTATCGTGAATTTGAGAGAATTTCTTCTTAAATTTTATTTTGAATGTATTCAGCATCACAAGCATCACATTCTCCGCATTTAGCTAGAGAGATAGTATTAGATCTTGATTGCGTTAATCTTAGTTAAATTTATTGTAGCTACTCCTAGATTCTGTCTAGTTGAAGCTGAAAGGCCATCAAAATAACGAACATATCTTACGAACAGCTAATCTATTGTATTCGTTTAAAAAGATAATATTTGATGTTTTTATTATAAAATCAATCGATCAGTCATTGTTTTTGATTATAAATCATTGATGGAGATATTCATAAACTTTGCATGCTACTTTTTCTTTTTCTTTTTTTAATTTAAAGCTGTAAATAAATGATGTACTTTCAGCTTATATTAACCTGTACTTTCTGTATGGATTTGTTCGTATTTATAATTTAATATCTTCTATCCCTGGTAGACCAAGATAATAACGATGTTTGTAAAGTTTAAATATTTGATTATTAAGATAATGGCATGAGTATCGATCGATTGTTCAATGGAATAGATACTGGAAAAACTATTTGGTCTGGTTGTTCGAGAGTTAGAAAATGTATACGAGGTGTGTTCAAAAAGTAACGGGAATTTTCGTTTTTTGAAAAAAATATTTATTTATTCATCTACATTAATATTGTCGCCTTCAAAGTAGTCCCCTTCGCATACAATACACTTGTGCCAGCGCTTTTTCCAATCCTCGAAACACTTCTGAAACTCGATCTTTGTGATAGCTTTCAGCTCTTTCAGCGATTCGCTTTTAATGTCATCTATGCTTGTAAAACGACGGCCTTTTAATGTTCTCTTTATGTTTGGAAATAGAAAAAAGTCACATGGAGCCATGTCTGGCGAATATGGAGGCTGGGGCATCGTTAAAGTTTTGTTTTTGGCCAAAAATTCACGAACAAGCAATGAAGTGTGAGCAGGTGCATTATCGTGGTGCAAAATCCATGAATTGTTTTGCCACAAATACGGGCGTTTTTTTCGGATTGCTTCACGCAAACGGCGTTGAACTTGTAGGTAGTACTCCTTATTGATTGTTTGACCTTGTGGCAAGAATTCATGATGCACTATGCCATTAAAATCGAAGAACACAGTGAGCATAACCTTCACATTCGACCGCACTTGTCGAGCCTTTTTCGGTCTTGGCGATCCAGAATGCCTCCACTGGGACGATTGAGCCTTAGTTTCGACATCATATCCGTAAACCCATGTTTCGTCACCTGTTATAACACGTTTCAGTAGATCCGCATCGTTGTCGACTTCATTGAGTGACTCTTGAGCAACTTCCATTCTCCGCTGTTTTTGTTCGAAATTCAACAATTTTGGAACAAATTTTGCTGCCACACGTTTCATACCCAAAACATCCGAAAAAATTTCATGGCATGAGCCAATTGATATGGCAACATCATCAGCGACTTCTCTGATTGTGATTCGGCGATCGTTCATAACCATTTCTTTCACTTTTTTCACGTTTTCATCGGTTGTTGATGTGCTTGGACGTCCAGATCGTTCGTCATCTTCAACGTTTTCGCGGCCATCTTGGAAACGCTTATACCACTCGTAAATCCTTGTTTTACTCATAGCAGACTCACCATATGCCTTTATTAACATTTCACACACTTTATTACACTTTATTTCATTTTTTACGCAAAATTTAATACAAATTCTTTGATCCATTTTTTTTAACAAACAAAAATCGCCAAGCTCGAAAAACACGTCTAACCTTAACGGCTGCCACTTAAGAAGTAAACAATGAATATTACTGAAAATTTTATCGTACTTCAGGGGCATGTGTACCAACATAATAAAAAAAAAAAAATTTTACAATCAGACTCTCCAAACCCGCGAAATTTAAAAATTCCCGTTACTTTTTGAACACACCTCGTATAGTAAGGGATCTTTCAGTTTAGAAATAGTTCTTTCTAGACACTAGATTACTCTTAGCGTATGTAAGTTAGGTATAATGTACGTAATAGCGTTTGCAGCTACTAGCTACTAGTTGAAGAAAACTTATCATAGTTTGCTAATTGTGGTAATAACCAGAGCATATATTTAATTTAAATGGTTTAAATGGTAAAATATAGAATAAACTGTGTATTGCAGCCATAATATAGCACCATCGCGTTAATTTTTAATTGTCCAGTATTTTCCCCCTAATTAGCAGAGTATTTAATGGTAAATATTTTAATTACTAAAAAAAATTAATTAAAAAATACTTTCAATTTGGTTAAACCAAATTTAATTAAGAATTTCTATACTCCGATAATTTAATAATTAAAAATTCTGTTCGTGCAATAATTTTGGAATAAAATTAACTCTTGCTTTTGTTTCCGTTAGACAATCGCACTCATGTATTTTGCAGTTGTCATGGAAACAATGCAGTGCTTTAATCTAATCAAAATAGCTTTAAATTTATCAGCATTAGTGGTAATACGGTTCGATTCTGGATGTAAAGCATTGTTTTGGCCAAATACGGGTAGAAAATATGAAAAAATTTCTATTTTAGTCAGCAACTAAAAATACCTGCGTAATTTGAAAAAATCCTTCTTCGGAATGGAACATTCTTTAATATATAACCTTGTTATTATATAAGCTTAACATGTTACAAAAATCATGCTTTTGGCTAGTTTTAAGTAGCTATTCTTGTCGATTATTCCTTTTGACGAATATTGAATAATCAATTCTCCATGTAGAATTTTTTGTTTTCTCTCTCTCTGTCTAATTTAAACCGTTTTTTACCCACACACTAGACTTAAAAGACCAAAATTAAGTATGTTTGATGCGTCTGTATTCACTGCCGAAATGGTTGCTCTAAACAACAGTTTAGCTTACGCGAATTCTCTGAGCGCAGATCAAGTGGTGATTCTATCAGACAGTAAAAGTGCCCTCCAAAAAAATCAAGCACCCCAGAACTAACGCATCCCATTTAATCTTAGACACAAGGGAACTATTAGAAAAAGTTACTTCAGCCAAGAAGGTAGCCCTTATCTGGATTAAGGGGCACTCCGACGAGTTGGAACGAGTTGGCTGATGCCAAAGCGAAAGACGCGATAAACCTACCACACCTTTCCATAAATTCAATACTCCATTCAGACCTAAAAAACCATACAAAAAAAATCTTGTTACAACATCTGTAACTCAGAATACATAAGCTCTCAGCAGTACAAGGGAAAATTCTATGCGTCTATAGAGCCTAGAATCCCTACCAGACCGTGGTATCACCCTTTTATGGAGTCATCATAAGGTTCAACCACAATTATTCTCCACATCATCTTGGCAGAATTGGCATTAACACTGAACCAATATGTTCCTGCGATAGGGAATCCATAGCGGATCACCTAATCACCTAATCCTAGGATGCCCACAGTATACGCATGGTAGAGATATCCTCTGGCAACGTATCATCAAAGTTAAATTTCCACTTCCGCCACATCTCTCCACAATTCTAAACCGCCAAACTAACGATCTATATGTAGAAATAGTCAAATTTATTAGAGACAACAATATAAAAATTTAATGTCACCCCACCAATATTAATACCATATTAATATGGCTAATTTGTTAACCACAAAAGGCAAAAAAAAAAGTATGTTTGACGTGTGTACTTGTGAAGAATATAAAATTGTCATCAACTATAAAAACTCGAAATTTTAATAAAAATACAATAAGAATATTATTTGGTGGGATGTTTCCTTTATCTTACCAATAGAACTGCAGAACTGCCTAGTACTTTATACGGAGAGGGTGTGGAGGGAGTCAGCCAAATGATAAGTGGTTGGTACAAGTTTGGTCTCCGCATTAGAGATTGGGAATTACGCACACAAATAGAAGCTCTCAACCCTTGTGCAATGCCCGTTTTTACCTTAGAGATAGAGGTTCAGATCTCTCAGTACGATCATGATTTCATTTTACACAGAATTCAAAGCTCTTTTCTTCTTCCTTGTAAAAGCTCTTGCCTCCCTAGTTAACTAGGAGCTATGCATACGTGAAGTGGTGCAAGATTTTTTGAATGAACACAGAATGCTCTGGTAATCTCAAGCCCCCCAGAGATTGCAAGAAAATGTTGCTTGCAGTGACTATTACAGACTATTGTAAACTTTTAGTTGTTTTTCCCTGCGTTTGACGTGTATACACGACGTCATTGTCTGATTTTAATTCCGCACACTGTGGTTTTTTAAAAAACTAAATTCCACGCTTAACTGGTTAAAACTGTTACTATTTTATCAATACATAAAACTGAAATCTGTAATTTTGTTAGTTTCTAAAATTGTTCCAAATAGTAGAATTGACTAAAGAGGGGCTGATATTTTATTGTTATTTAAAATATTTATTTTGTTAGCGATGAAAAAGTGATCTCTTTCACTAAACATTTAAATAAATAAATAAGCCCAAGTTTTTTGTTTGTCGTTTTCATTTCATTTTTTTTGCTTTTAATTTTGTATTTCGTCACTAACAATTCTGTTTGTTTTAAAAATTTATTTCCATCTTTGTGTGGTGAGAGGAGAGAGAGGTGGTTGGATAGACGCTTGTTTTCCATTCATAACCTTTTTCTCCGCCATCTCTGTAGTATTTTTTCCTCTATATAAATTAAATGCTTTGTCATCGGCATTCCATACTCCTCGTACAAACATCTTTTTATTTATTTATTGTAGTTTTTTATTTATTTATTTTTTATGAAGCTTGTTTTCAGAGTTTATTTAGTGTCTCTTTAAAAAGTTCAAATAAATATAAATATATAACTTTATGTTGTTTTTTTTAAATAGAGGAGATAGCTTGTTAACAGTACAAACAATATGTTGCCCAAATTGTCAAACTTTAGGATATGTGGTGGTAAAAAAAAATCTATTCGGTCTGTCTGTCTGTCTGTCATTGTGTACGCAACTACATTCTGTAGTGCTATAGATATATTGTAAATAAAACTGTTGAAGATTTGGAAGGAGGGTTAGTGGAGGGTGTACGCTTCAAAGTTGGCTTTATAAGCTCACAGATATCATGGAATACTCGTATAATGATAGCGAGTATGAACACGTCACCAGCATTCCATCCGCGACACTAACAAACGACAATCATGGGCCAACATGTCACTCCCAGAATATTACTATATTCACTTTAAATGGGATCTTTTATGTGTTTACATATATTTTTTTAATGTATTATGTATAATCCGTTGGGTTTATTATCACTTTTATCTGCTGGGTTCTTTAGTATGGTTCATCCATACTTTACATACGGGTGACTGATTCATTGCTCTAAAAGGGAAGAAAGAATAAAGGCCAATTTTTAGTCATGATTTCTTATTTTAGTCAAGCTTTTGATCTGGTGATCTAGTTCAGCGAAGGGCCAACTACGGCCCAGTGAAAGGTTCCATCCGGTCCGCCACGTATTTTATAATAATTATTCCAAAATAACAATTACACGTGCATTGTAAACATTCAAGATTTTAATAAGAGTTGAAAAATTGGGGTAATATTTGGAATTTAAACTGTGTTGAATTAATTGAACTCCAATCTAATAATAATCTCAAACAAAGGCGCCGAGCCGGTTAAGAGGCGAGACCTCTGCAAAGCTAATACGCATTGTGGTACTGGTTTCGATTGCCGGTCTTAACCTTGGATTTTATTTAATGATTAAATGAGAAATAGTAAAGTACGGTAGTTGGACGTTAAGCCCCGCCTGAAAAAATAGGCGATTACTTAACTTTAATCTTAAACAATTATTTCTAAATATTCAAAAATTTGTGTTCTACAAGGTGGAAATCCAGTTTTTCAAATCTAATATCCTCATGCTCAGAGAATTTATGCAACTTTTTGTATCTCCATGTATTTTTGAGCAACTTTATCCCAAAAAAAATGAAACTTAGAATAAAGCTGAGTTAGAAATATAGTTCACTCTTAAGAATAACTACGTCCCCCCAATTTGGGCCAAAATTATGACGAACTATTTATCAAAACACTCGCACCTTCATAAATCGCATTAGTTTAATTTTGATATTATAAAAATGTCGCACTCAATTAGGCTGCCCTTTTTAAAAATTAAAAAAAAATATTATGGCCCGACAGAAATTATGCTTTTCAGTTTTTGGCCTCTCTCCTAAAAAAAAAGTTTGCCTGTCAGTGATCCTAGATCCTAGTTCATCTTCAGTGCTGTCTAATATATTTTTCTGTTTGAGTGTTAATTAATTAATTTGATGTAAAATTACTTCATAAGAAATTAATTACCCTATACTATTGACAATTATAATTAATATGTTGTAAGAATTAAAAAATATAATTATATTTTTCAGTTAGAATTGCAATCTAGTTGAATTCGCTTTATTTACCTGTTCGTTTCATTTTTATCTTTATTTCTATTTGAACATTTATTTGCTGAATAAAATCCAAACAGCTATTTAAAACAACCATACGAGGGTCGTTTGAAAAGTCCGTGCAAAAATAAAAACTACTTAATTTTTTGGGGTAAACCTTTTTTATTTTTCAACAGTCTCCTTTTAGGCTTATACACTTCGTCCAACGCTGCTCTAGTTTGTTGATCCCTTCCGAATAATAGGATTTGTCCAAGTCTGAAAAATAGCCATTCGTTTCTGCAATCATCTCCTCGTTTGAATAAAATCTTTTTCCCGCCAGCCATTTCTTCATATTGGGGAACAAATAGTAGTCCGAGGGAGCCAAGTCTGGAGAATAGGGGGGATGTGAAACGAGTTGGAACCCTATTTCCATTAATTTTGCGACCACAACTGCTGAGGTGTGAGCTGGTGCGTTGTCGTGATGGAAAAGGACTTTTTTGTGGGCCAATCGTGGGCGTTTTTCTTGCAGCTCGGTTTTCAAACGGTCCAATAAATATGAATAATATGCACCTGTAATAGTTTTACCCTTTTCCAGATAGTCGATGAGGATTATTCCTTGCAAATCCCAAAAGACAGTCGCCATAATCTTTCCGGCCGAAGGAACGGTCTTCGCCTTTTTTGGCGCAGATTCCCCCTTGGTAACCCATTGTTTAGATTCTTCTTTGGTCTCAGGAGTGTAGTGATGTATCCATGTTTCATCCACAGTGACGAAACGACGCTTAAAGTCCTGCGGATTCTTCTGGAACAGCTGCAAACCGTCCTTGCAACACTTCACACGATTTCGTTTTTGGTCAAGCGTGAGCAATCGCGGCACCCATCTTGCGGATAGCTTTGTCATGTCCAAATGTTGATGCAAAATATTATGTACCCGTTCATTCGAGATGCCCACAGCACTAGCAATCTCACGCACCTTCACTCTTCTGTCATCCATCACCATATCATGGATTTTATCAACGATTTCTGGAGTAGTAACCTCAACAGGGCGTCCAGAACGTTCAGCGTCACTTGTGCCCATATGGCCACTCCGAAAATTTTGAAACCACTTATAAACTGTTCTAATCGAAGGTGCAGAGTCACCATAATGTTTATCAAGCTTCTCTTTAGTCTCCTGAGGCGTTTTGCCGTTCATAAAGTAGTGTTTAATCAACACACAAAATTCTTTTTCGTCCATTTTTTGAAAATCACTCGACTTCCTCGATTCAAATGAATGCCAATCACAAAGAAATAGACCGATCTGGCTGAAACTTGGTGTGTGTTCTTCCAAGAGATGCTACTAACTAAACATAACCTCGATACGCGCCAGTAGTGCTATCCCTCTGACTTTGCACGGACTTTTCAAACGACCCTCGTATAAGCAACTGTCTTACTAATTGTTAAAACACTGATAATCATCAAAAACATTTTTACCTCTATAGACACTTATTTCCACTTATTGCTCTAAAAAGAACGAATGAAGATGGCCGAATTTGATAATTCTAGCTCTTTACAAAATATCTTCTTATTTTTATTAAATATTTGTAATAAGAATTAATTACGAGAAAGTTTCGCTATTTTCAATCTTTTATTTTTTTCTTTTTGCCATGGATTAAGTATTTTTAGTGTTTTCTCGCTCCCTCTCAACAACCCAGCTGAGTAAAGTCGCAGTAAATGCCAGTTTAATCCAATCAATGCCACCATGAGAAGCATTTATTAAGTTTTTCGGATAAAATCAACCAAAAAAACATTCTCACTTGACTGAATAGATTTTAATTTTTATTTTTCTTTATAGAATTTCCTTTTATAGAACTCGAACGATTATATTTAAACTTTTTCTCTCTATTTTCCTCATGTACATCTAGAACTTTGATTTGAAAACTTTTTCCTGGAGAATTCTTGTTTTAAACAGTTCTGTGGGTAATGGTGGGTTCAGATTTTCTTATCCCTAGTTGTTATTTAATTGCGATGAAAATCATATCACGAGAAGAAGCTCCACTTTACTGGAAAAAAAGTTTTGATAATTATTTGTTTATTTTTAACGTTTTTTTTATACGAAAAGTTGAAAATTTTATTACATAAATTGCGATTAGAAAAAAGTAGTAACTTTCAAGTCTAAGTTTTATTTTCTTTTCATTAATAATTCCATTAATTGAATATTTCTCTGATTTAGAAATTGAATGAATTACATTTTTAAGATTGTTTACCACCAGACGCATCGCGTTGTGGATGTCATCGCTACCTCCCTTGAGCTGAAGCAGTACTGCCCGGGTGTTTTCCTGGACATATCGCAAGCCTTCGACAGGGTATGGCACCTAGGGCTGCTGTATAAGCTCAAGGGCGTCCTACCTGCAACCTATTATCTTGTCCTCAAGTCCTACCTGTCCGACCGTTTCTTCCAAGTAGTCCAAGGTGCCTCATCCTCTCCTATTTATCCCATTCTTGCAGGAGTTCCTCAGGGAAGCATTCTTGCTCCCCTCCTCTACACACTATTTACGGCTGACCTACCAACTCACCCAAACACTATCACCCTTACCTATGCCGATGACACGGCAATCCTTTCTCCAAACATAGATCCTATCGTGGCAACACGAACCCTGCAATCCCATCTTCACATCCTCGAACCCTGGCTTCGGCAATGGAGGATTAAGGTAAATGAACCCAAATCTAAACATGTAGTCTTCACCCTAAACAAAAAAATACTCCCTTCTCTTTACCTGAATAACATTCCTATCCCCCCTGCGAACCAAGTACGATACCTTGGCCTACATCTAGACAAACGACTAACGTGGAACCCTCATACTAGACTCAAACGAACTGACTGCAACTTCAGGTACAAAATGTTGAAACGACTACTTGACAAACGCTCTAAACTTACTTTACTGAACAAAAAGAGACTCTACACTGCCCTGATAGCCCCAATATGGTCATACGGAATTGAACTTTACGGTACTGCTAAACGATCCAACCTTAACCGTCTTCAAACCCTACAATCCAAAATCCTGAGAACCATCCTCAACGCTCCTTTCTATGTCTCCAACCATACTATCCATTCCGATTTAAACATACCATTTGTCTCTGACCTAGCCCAATCCCGCTACACAAAATTTCATTCCAAACTATCCTTCCATTTTAATCCCCTAATCCGTGACCTATCCTCAAGAACACTTCCTTCAAATCCTCATCGAAGACTAAAGCGGAGGTGGCCGCGCGATCATTTAAGTGCAGAACGGCGGCCTCCTAGGATGGCTGCTGTGTAAGATTGCCTTCTCGGCGAACTAGCGGCTCCCATCACTGGATGGTCGCCGTTCACATCGCTCATGCCAATTTGTATATATATTTATTTATATGTACATTATTCACACATCAATTTTGCTTGTTGTATATATGTACAGTAGCAGAAATAAAGAAAAAAAAAAAAAAAAAAAGATTGTTTACAATAATAAATTATTTATTTATACACAAATGATATTATACACTTTATACAGGTGTTCCCTGTATTCTCAATTTTTAGAAATGATTATATCAATAAATATTTATCTGTGAACGATAGCAAATTGGGAAATAATGAGCAGTTACTTGTAATAGAAGATGATCACAAAATTAACGATTTATATTTTTTCTTACAAAAATCACTTGAACTAGAAAAAATGTATTTTAATTTTGTAAAGCAAACTCATTGTTATAACCTTATGTTTATAAACAATAAAATACATTCACATACATTTAGATATATATATATATATCGTTGAAATGACTGAATATATTGGTAGGAAACGCCTACACGTTGCCAAATAGCATAGCTTATTTATTCTGTCTTGTTGCCACAATCATAAATTAATACATCTGTCATCTATATTGTTAGCAATTAATTCTAGCTAATTTTATTATATATTAAATTATAGCGGCAATAATAATCTGATCTCTTGTTTTTTTGAATTAAACTTTTTACAAGTATTTTTTTTAATCTTTATTTGTCAATGGGTAAAATTAATTTATTTGTAATTGAAACTACTTTGTAGTGAATGGTTTTGGTCTTTTCGAAACTTTTAGAAGATTTTTTTCTTATTTTTGGAATTGTAAAACTATAAACCAGTAATGGCCTTGTCTGGTATGAGGTAAAAATTTTGATAAAATTCGGATGCAAGGAGTCAACGTCCAGGTGTGATTGCCCTTTTGAAATTAGTATCTCAATTTTTGACCTCCAGTATCGTACGTCCAGTGTAAGCCTCAGACTTTGGATGGCCAGTTGGCTGAGGAATGAAATTATTTGTAGCTATTCTCTGGAAGCTCAAGACCATCCTTCCAGCCACCTATTTCCTCATTTTGAAATCATACTTGACTGACAGACATTTTAGAGTGAAGGTAGGGAACTATTCTTTCTCCATTCAGCCATGCTGACGCTGGAGTTCCGCCAAGGCAGCATACTAGGCCCCATTCTGTACACTATCTACTCTTTAGACATACCTACTCATCCTCAAACTATTCTTCTCACCTATACTGAAGATACTGCCGTCTTATCTACTAGCGAAGATCCATTAATAGCTCATAGAAACCTTCAGTCTCACCTCACCTCCTTAGAAAAATGGTTCAAAAAATGGGCTACAAAACTGAACGAAACAAAATCTCAAAACATTACCTTCACTCTTCGACGCATCACTCTTTCTCCTGTCTTTTACAATTTAATTCCTTTACCAGTAGTTAACGTAGTCCACTACCTTGGGCTTTACCTTGTCATAAGACTTACATGGAACCCTCATACTCGACTTAAGAGAACAGAACTCAACAGACGCTTCCGACAACTGAAAGACTACTCGACAACAGATCAAAACTCACTCTGGACAACAAAAGACTTATATATATAAGTATATAAAAGCCAGTCTGGGCTTATGGCATCGAACTGTGGGGTTCATCCAAACGCTCAAATCTGCAAAGAATCCAGGTCCTTGCAGTCTAAAATTCTTCGCTCTATAGTGGACGCTCCTTTCTACGTTACCAATCAAACCATTCACACAGACTTGAACATTCCTTTCGTCCCACAATTGGCTAAAACACGATACATTCAATCTCATCACAATCCACTGGTACAACATCTATCTTCCAGAACATTTCCAGACAACACTTCCAGACATCTTAAAAGAAAGTGGCCTCGCGATCTCCTCTCTGATGAAGAGAGTCAGTAGAATTTAGAATGTTTTTGGAGTGTTACCGCTGGGTAACTTCTCCTCTCTGATAGGAGTGAATGTTATTTATTGTTATCATTGTTGCTTATAACGCAAAATGCGTTGATTGTAACTAAATAAATGATTTAAAAAAAAAAAAAAAATTATTTAATGTCAAGATCATTGATGAACTGTTTTCTTTGCTGCACAATTTTTGTTGGAACATTTTGGTAATTTGATGAAGAATCTTGTTCTACAATGTTTTTTTGAGACGATGGAAGAATGCTAGGGATGACCCTGATACTTCCAAGTCTTTAAATTTCCAAATCTCGTTTTTTAGTAGTGTGTTTTGAATATTGTTATTTTTGAAAGTCTGCCGTAGTTCGCACTAGTAAGTAGTAAAGATTCATTGAGTTCTTGTTGTTTAGAGTCTTTGTGTCAGTCGCCATTAAAATGGTTCCTAATATCGACGTAAGTCAGTTTATTCTGATTTTTAAATAAACTGGGAGGCAAAGTAGTACGCCTGAGTTCCAAAATTATATTTTGGAATTTATGGAACATTATTTACCAAATTTCAAACCACCTTTTCCAGAAACTTTGATAGTTAAGTGTAGCTGGAAGGTTACGACATTGTACTGGATCAGAAGGAAGTGATTTATAGTCTTGGTGGGAAGAGGAGCTGTGACGTCACGCTTTCTTCATATCCTTGTATTTTAGTGATGTAATATTGAACACAAATACCCTTTTAGTATAAATACTTAATATTAAAACAATTTAATTACGTGAATTGCGGATTGCCGATTTTATTTTTGTGCCATTATTGCTATTAATATAGTGTGTGATGTACGAATTTCAGTTTGGCAGTGTTTTGAGCGTGTACTTTTGGGGTGCTTTAGGTACAAACAGAACGATACTGGTGAGAACAGCGAGTTACCAGTCCCTTTTGGTTATACAGCAGACCTAGAGTGTTGTGCAGCAGCCCTTTACAGTTGATGTATTATCTACCTGCTTTTGGGTATCCACCACCTAGAGAGATCCCTTTACATTTGCTTTGAATAGGTTACTCTTCTTCTCTTTGAATATTATCTATTGTTATGTTTCTTTACAGAATATTTCTTTTCCCTCTTTCAATTTATCTCCATCCCTTTTTAGGGTGTGTTCTATTTCTTTCTGCTTATGTTTGGTGCATTATTATGACAGCTTTGTTTTTTAATTTCTATGGTTTGAGCATTACAATGGATATCATTATTTGGCGTTCCAAATTAATTTTTATGCTAAAAATTTTCTTTTAAAATGTAATTAAATAGATTTTGTTCTGACCAAATGCCCAAAGACTTGCACAAACTCGGATAGAAAAGGCATTTATTTTCACAAACCATACTGAAGAAGCGTCCAGAAAGATATGATTGGAGTACTTGAATCAAATGGATGCTGTTGGGTTTAGCAAACAATCTTCGGGTACCGTACTCTGTTGAAAGCTACTTCGTGAAAAACTCCCAGGTCCAATGTTGCTTCTCCTCAAAGAGTAATCCAAAACATTACTTTTTCCAGAACGCATTGTTATTTTGTTGGACAATAGAGAAAAGATTAGCGCAAAAAAAATGAAACTACCGGAAAGGAAGGTTATATTTCCTGTTACCCTTGTCGAGAATAAATTTGTTTTTTCTTTCGATAAGTTGTCCTAAAAGTGAAAGTAGTCTAATAGAGTTATTTCAAAGTTATTAAAGAGTGTAATATAAAACTCTGTAGAACATAATTTGAACTGGTTATTAAAACTGTCCGGTAGGACAGTTGTATAAGGGTTGATCATCAAAAACTGCACGAAAAAGCGTAACGTTGAAAAACACCTAACTTTGACAATTTTTTTCTGTTTTTCTATAAAAGATAAAATTCCCAAATTTTCTTTAAAATGTAGGGCAAACCCCCCTCCTTTATGACTGTAATTTTTTGCAACAACCCAGATTTAGTAGATTTTGAGAAAAATGTTGCCGAAAATGAGCAAAAACAGCTTTTTCAGAAAATGTTCTTGTTCTTGTTCTTCTTTTTTTTTTTTTTTTTTTTTTTTTTTTTTTTTTTTTTTTTTTTTTTTTTTTTTTTGCGCATCAACAGCTGAGGTTATTAGCGCCCGGAGCTTTTTCCAGTGCACTGCCGGCCTCCGGACAGTGTTCTCTCGTTACAGACAACACTGTCCATCACCGGACAGTGAGCTGTAAGAAGCTCCTAGGAAGAGAAAATCTAAGGGTCAGCTGCTGGATTCGAACCCGGGACCTCCGCGTGGGAGTCCAGTATGCTAACCTCATAGCTAATCCCTTCCCTCTTGTTGTTGTTGTTACCTTTTTTGTAAACAATTTAATAACAGCTTCGTTCCTAACATTTCTTAAGTTATTTAAAAAAATTGAAGAAAAATAAAAGTCTGCAGAAATGTGTCCTGCACCTGCATTCGTTATATGTATAAAAATATATGTATTTATAAAAAATAACAAACCTAACTAGCACACTTATATTTTAGACTCGTTCAATTAAATTAGTTATTTTTAACATTTGACGTCACATTATAATCTCAAGTTCTTTTTTTTTTTTTTTTTTTTTTTAAACTGTATAAAGTTGATTTGATGACTGGTTCTAGTTCTTTATTAGTTCTAAAGGAAGTAAGTAGTGCGTGTGTGTTAGTGCAGTGTAGGCTTCTCTCTCTCTCTCTCTGTGGGAGATTACTGTGTGTTCGGGTCGTTCAACCAGCTGTAAGATCGTCCAACGGAGCACATCCTGACTGATCTGTGTTCCTTGTACCATTCTCTCGCTCATGTTTTTCTCATTGAAATACCACTTTTCTCTTATTAAATTCTCTTACAATAGAGAAAACGAGAGATAGGTTTTCATATTCATTAATAAAAAACATTTAATTGTATAAGTGGAAGGGTTTTGTTATTCTGTTAGCCAATTCATTTTATTGACCATCAAATTAATTTTTTAAAAATCACATTAAAACTAGCAGCCCTTTTTTATTAAATGATTATTACGTATTTTTAATTACTATTCATTAGCAAACCTAATAATTAATTATGTTCCTGTTTAATTGGTAAGGCCGAGAAATCAATAATGGTGCTCACAGTAATTTATTTTGTTGCAGGTATGTAGCTGAATTTTATTGGTGAACTATACGTGAGTAATTTACTGTCTTTTATTTAACTTGGATCATTTTTATAGAAGGATTTCCTTTATATATACTTATATTTTTTATTAAAATCCTATTGATTGAATAATAAAAATATTATTCCATTGATTTTTAAATAAGCTACTTAATAAATACAGAAATTACTATAATAATGAGGGTGGTTGGCTAAATTGGCTAGTTTGGTAAGTTGCCAAACATGAAAGTATAGAATTAATAAAAAAGTATCTCTTGGAAATAGCTAATATTGAATCATTTATCTCTTTATTGGATTCAATTACTTTTGGAATTAACTGTACTGCCGTTGTTGTTACATTAAAAGAAGGTTATCTGATTCCAGAGAGATTCGATTAAATCAATAAAAAGAGCATTACACCATTTATTATGTTTTTATTTAATTAATTTTTTCGTTAATTATTCCAATTTCTTTACGTCGTTACATTCAAAGATCTGTCGCTTTTATTTAGGATTCGCATTTTTGTTCTGGTAGGAGACGCGTTTAATTTAATATCCATTTAATTTTCCTATTATTAACTTAATATTTCCTGAGTAGCCTGGCTAGAAGTTTGTATCGTTTGTTTAGTTCGGTACGTTTAAGTCTCGTATGGGGGTTCCAGGTAAGTCTCTTGTCTAGGTACATTCCAAGGTACCGCACATGGTCGGCTGGTGGGATAGGTGTGTGATGTAAGAAGACAGGTGGCGGAGTTTGACGTTTGAGTGTGAAGACTATGTATTTAGATTTAGTTGGGTTAATTTTTATACGCCAGTTTTCTAACCAAGGTTCTATTGAGTGAAGGTGGGACTGTAGTGAGCGTACTGCGAGGATAGGGTCAGAGTGTGTGGAGAGAATGGCAGTGTCGTCAGCGAAGGTGTAAATAGAGGTATTAAGGTTAGAAGGTAAGTCGGCAGTGTAGATTGTGTAAAGAAGAGGAGCTAAGACACTTCCCTGTGGCACACCAGCAAGGACGGGATAGATGGAAGAGTGAGTAGTGCCTTGAAGAACTTGAAAGAATCTGTCAGAGAGGTAAGAGCTGAGTATGAGGTAATAAGTGCTAGGAAGGATGCGTTTTAGTTTCCACAGTAGACCTTCGTGCCAGACTCGGTCAAAGGCTTGCGAAACATCGAGGAATACTCCAGCGCTCAAAACTCTCACTACAGAACAAACGACGACTCTATACAGCCCTTCTCACACCAATATGGACTTACGGACTCGAACTTTACGGTACAGCTAAAAAATCCAACCTCAATAGACTACAAACACTGCAATCCAAAATTCTCCGCCGCATACTAGACGCTCCATTCTATGTAAGCAACCACACTATACATACAGATCTCCAAATTCCACTTATCTCCGAACTTGCCAAAATCCGATACAAAAATTTTCACCATAAACTCTCACTGCATCCCAACCCTTTAGCTGCAAACCTGTCTACAACTACGCTACCCTCCAATCCTCGAAGACGGCTGAGGCGCCGTTGGCCCCGTGACCAACTGGGTGACTAACGGCGGCCATCAATGGATGACCGTCATTCACGTTTGCCACGCTATTCTCATACATTCATCGCATTTACCTATTGTACCTGTAGGTACAGGTGTAAATTTCATAAAAAAGGATAATAAAAAAAAAAAAAAAAAAAATATTTCCTGAAATATTAATAATGGGTACAACAAAACTGGGACTTATTGCATTTTTTGCATTCAATAAATCTTTTTATTAATTTTTTTTACAATTTTTTTTGATTATTATT
This sequence comes from Rhodnius prolixus, assembly GCF_049639745.1. NCBI lineage: Eukaryota > Metazoa > Arthropoda > Insecta > Hemiptera > Reduviidae > Rhodnius > Rhodnius prolixus. Next base: position 13,807,429 of record NW_027411604.1, on the reverse strand, counting down.
TGTTTATTGCTACCTGTATAATACTTTTATACATCAGACAAAGTGTGGATAGAGATTTAACTCTAATTAAATGATGCAAAAACTGCCCGACATGGCTAATGCTTAATGCTACCGTAGCATAACTAGACAGGGTGAACCAGTAAGTAATGGCCTATGGACAAAGCCTACTGTGTGTAAGTACATCTAAAGTGGACTTCAATGACGTATTGGCTAACTTCATATTGTCCCACTGTTCTTGATTGACGTCACTTTAAATTTTTTTTTTCTAAAAACATTCTTTTTTCCAATAAAAATGTTATTACTCAGAAAGTTTTAGTCCGAATTCGTGTCTGATGACACGGTTAGGAAGACAGATAAATTTTCTAAAAATTGATTCCATTTCAAAGCATAAGTTATTCTCCAAACAGCCTCAATCTTCCTCCTGGATACTGGAAAAATAAAAGTAATCGAAATTTTTAAGAAAACTCATTAGGCCCTTATGGGGATCATTATCAGACCTAGGTGCTGGCACTTTTTAGTAAAAGTTTCCTTGTCTAATGGGCTTTCTAACGGTATATCATTTTCCAGGATTCCTTTTATCTTCCTACGAGAAATTACGTTTGTTTTGCAAGAAAACGTGTTCACGAGCACTCAACAGTGTTAGTTATCAAGTTGTTTAATTCATTGAAAACTCTTTTAGATGGACCAGTAGTCAATTTTTAAAGTAGATTGTTTTAAAATAAAGAAGTCTAAGGTTACAAATTGCACTTTAAACATTTACTTCTGACCTCACTGAAATATTTGAGAAAATGTTAGGAAATATTTTAAACAAGTGCTATTTTTATAATCGAAGGTTTATTTGCTTAGTTTCAAAAAGAGTACAGTAGAAAATTTTGAAAAACCAAGTCTAACAACAGATCAGGGAAGTTTATTTATAAGATACCTAGTTGTATTGGTTAATTCCAGATCCAGGTGTAAGGATTATCTGTTAGTGCAGATACGTATAACAGTGTAGTTATGTGTGAAATTGTAATTTGGAGTAAATACAAACTGTATGAATTTTTGTTTAAAACAGTGAAAAATATGAAGTTGACCAATACATCATTGAACTCCACTTTAGATGTACTACACACAGTAGGCCTATGGACATTAGTTATTGGTTCACCCTGTATAGGAAGTGGAGAAATAAGCCAGTGTTGACACTCTCGGGTAATTTTAATGAATGGAATCGTCTAGGATAGGAGGCGTTTTAGACGTCGTGGTAGATTATCAGGTTGGGTTAATGAGGAAAGAGTTCGACTGTTGGAATGGCAGGCTAGGCTTCTGTGGAAATTGAGGAATTGTGAATGGATAGATTCGGTGGCATAGGGGATATTTAGTTCTTTGTGAAGAATGAGGAAAGAGACATATTAGGGAGAATTACCAATATGGCAGAGGGCTTTTGAATGCCAGGATTGGATGCGGGAGAATTTGGATGGCTTAATTGAATCCAATAGTTTGATCCATAATTCCAGTTGGGTTTAAGAAATGGTTAAGCAAAATAATCTTGTTCTTAAAAGAATATTTGTTTTAAAAAAATTATTATTTGTACATAAAATTCCGCGGAGTTATTATTAGACTTTATGGTAACCTTCGTATTAAATTACTATTGTATTGCGAATACACTTTTATATGTAGATAATTTGAATCAGGCTAAAGCGGAGGATATTATCTCTGTGTGTTGTAGTTACAGTCATCTGTTTGTCTGTGTGAGTTAAAGAGCGAGACAGGGATGGAGTAGAATAATAAATGCTCTGATATGATTTTATTACCAGTAATAAATAACAATAATCTCTATATAAACTACGTTTATTATTTTATTTAGTCTAGAATGCTTAGCTGGCTTATTTTTTAGCTGTTCATTTTTTCCTTTTCTATATAAATTATATCGTTTGAATTTGCATAATGTGTTACATTAATTATATTGTTCTTTAGAATAATTGTTTAATTGAAAAAGTTAATGGTAGTTTCTTTTGATAGTAATAACAATGCTAAAGGATCGATTAGTTGTCTCGAGTATAGGGGATTAGATAGTTAATCTTTCACTAATTTATAAAATGCGTTTTGTAAAGTGGCACTTCTCGAACAATCGACATTTAATCGATTCCCATACTTCGATGATACCGTATAACCAAATTGGGAGTATTTATTTATTGTGTTTGTGGTTTTCTTTTCTGTTTGCACATTAACCATCTATTGTTTTATTGGGGGCTGGTTAAAACCAAAGTATTGGTTTTTTTTAACAGTTACTTCTAATGCCCTTAACTTAACCAATATATTTTTTTTGTGTGTGTGTATGTATGATTGGTTTTCGAGAAATAATTTCTGTGCAACCACCGTCACTTCCTTCTTCAACATGACTTCCACCAGGTGGAAGAGTGGCTCTCTTCTACTACTAGGTCGGAGTAATAGTTGGTATGAGTCTTTTCTTTTGTAGGTTGAGTTTCGATCTTGTGTCAATCAGTCTGAGGAGAAGTTTGTTTTTCAAGTATGTGGTTAGTTTCTTGTTCTTTTCAGTCTAGTCTGGAGTGGGATTCCAAATCAAACGTTTGTCTAGGTACTGTCCAAGTGTTGGCACATGAGTTTGGTTGATTAAGGCTGGAAACATAGTGGAGCGGCGAGCAAAGCTGCGATGATAGCGAAGAGCAAAGCGACAAAAACAAACACTAAAAATAGATAGAGTTGCTCTATCTTCGCTTTGCTCGCCACTATGCGCGGTCCCATATGTTTACTTGTGTTTGATTTCGCCGCTTTGCTCTTTGCTATCATCGCCGCTTTGCTCGCCGTTCCACTATGTTTCCAGCCTAAGGTGGCAGGTGGGATTTTTCAATTCCATTTCAACCATTTGTCTAGGTACAGTCCAAGTGTTGGCACAGGTGTTTGGTTGTTTAAGATGGCAGGTAGAATGTTTCGACTAAGTTTGAAATACTGTATATTTTTTCATTTGGTAACGTTAGTTTTGATTCGTGATTTGTTAAGCCAGACTTTTAAGTGGTTGATGTGCATTAGAAGAGCCCTGGTCAGTGGTAAGGGAGTCTGAATGGAGGTGATAGGATTGCAGAATCATCAGCAAAAGATGATTTTTGGATGCTGAATTTATAAGCAGTAAAGAAGGAGACCTAGGTTGCTGTCCTGCTGAATTTTTTACTTCTATTAATAAAATATTTAAAAAAAATGAGGGTTGTAAAACTGTTTTTATGTGTACTAACAAAATTTTAAATCTTAAATAGTTTTAAAAAACGATCAAATTGTAACAATTTACAGAGATAAATTATTCACACTTTATTCAAGTTCATGAATAATCTACTTGAACTTATAAGTTTTTATTCCCAATAATAACTCGAGGATATTAAAGATTCCATTCTTAGTTTATTACTTTAATAAAATTAGTTTAAGAAATAGAAGATGTCATAGTGAAAAAAAAATGAAATAAAATAATTGTCCCGATGTAATGGAGAACGTTAACCCTAAGTAGTTTGTGTGTCTATGTGTAGGAGACTTGTATAACAGGTTTCTTCAGCTGGATAGACTTTTAGTAGAATGTACTTACTTGCTTTTCTTACTACTCTTTCTGGGGTGTTTCTTTAGAGGACAGAACGATCTGTGTGAGTGTGGTAGCGTGGTTAGATAATAAAAAAGGAATCACTGCAACTTGAGAGCATGTAAAAGGTACAAGTTGAGATCAACTTAGTGGGAGCTGGGGAAACAGAGAAAAAAAAAATAAAAATACTACATACCAAGCAGAGGCAGCAGAGAGGTAGCTCTGCAATTCTAGGGAGTTCTTGGAAAATGGTATTTATGAGAGTGAAGCCGCTTCACATAGCAGAATATATTTGTCTGTCAGTTTGTTGCTTTTTGCATATGTTTTAATAGTTTGTTTTCAAACTTGTTTGTTGAACAATCACTTGGTCCCAGTATTCCTATATCTACCTTTTTGTTTATATATCTAACATGTGCATATATTTAAAATAGCTAATCCAAAAATAAGTAAAACTATTGCATCTAAACATTTTGTATAAAAGGCTCTAGGAGTGTGGTCTATTTACTTATTTTCTTGATTTTTATACAGTGATGTGATCACATCTGCAAAAATTTAGTTCCAAGTACTCTTAGATCATGTGTAATCCAGCCTAAATCTTCACAATATCGATTTATAGCAGCAAAACGTTAAAATAACTAATCAAGTAAACGTCTTTTTTAAAGTATCAAGTGACAACTTTGAACGAATATTGGTTTCTGAATTGAAGGAGTTCTTACTAAAGACAACAAATTTTATCAGTTGACTGAGATAATATATAACTATTTACTATATTTTTTAAAATTTTAAGGAATTTTCGAAACTTGTAGACAATCCAAAGTTTATTTTTAAACTTTATATTAAATAAAATGGGCCTCCTGAAACTGTCCTCCTAACTTATGCAGATGATACAGCTATACTTTCTCCTCACATTGATCCTGTAACTTCATACAGAAACCATCAAAATCATCTCTTTTCTCTTGAGGAATGGTTCAAGAAAATGGAAAAATCAAGTTGAATGAAACAAAATTTCAAAATATTACTTTTACTCTCCGCCGCATCACTCTTCCTCCGGATCTTCTATGACTCGGAATCCAATTCCTCCTGCCAATGTTGTCCGTTATCTTGGGCTTTATTTAGACAAAAAGACTGACTTGGAACGCGCACACATTTGTCTTTTTTTGTGTGTGCAAGATTATCTGCACACTTTAGGGTATCATCAGACCAACTTCAAATTGTATACTATTACATGATCGTATATATTTATGTCATTGTGTTTAATGGTTCTCAATAAATAACATTCGAAAAACAAGATTAGACACTCTTCTTTGGATTCGATATAAGATATCTCTCGAAATTTTATTCAGTTGTCTTGTTTTCTTGATCTTAGTGGTTTGGGCTTCAACAAAAAAAGAAAAAATATTCGACTTAAATGAACTGAAGTTGTTAACAGACACTATCGACTACTTAAGAGACTACTTGACCAACGACGTAATCTTTCACTCAATAACAAACGACTGATACAAACTTCTGCACTAAAACCCGCGTGGATGTACTGGTATTGAACTATAGGGTTCAACGGAAACGCTTCAACCTTCACAGAATTCAATCTCTTCAGTCTAAAATTCTCCGCACTATCGTTAACGTTTCAAATCTAACCATCCACCTGGAAATTCCGTTTGTAGGTCAGGTTGCACGAATTCGTTGTAAAAGTTTTCATCAGAACTTGCACTCTCATTCCAATACTTTTGTCCTCAATTTATCATCTCCTCTTACATTCCAGATAATCCTCCTAGGCGATTAAAATCAGCCTGTGGTCTTGCTATCTTCTGAAATGAGTAGCTAATCCTGGAGATGGCTTAGAGAGTGTTACCGCTAGGGTAACTTTTCCCCTCTCAGTTAGTCAGAATGTAGTAGTCTCAATATTATTGTCATTGTTACTAATAGTGCATCTAGCGCTGGTGTAACTGTCAAAATAAATTTTAAAAAAAACTATGGGTCAGCACATAAATGTTTATACATATATGTCTTATATATTCAAAATGGATTTCAGTTCTTAAAGCACCCAAATTTAACCACCTTTTATCTCGTTCAAAATATTAAGGAAATTCAAAACTCCCAACCTTGTATCTCCTTCTTAAATAGAGCTAGAAAGCGGGTATTCTGCACAATTGAAGAGGTAAATGAGTACCACAATTACCCATGTTTTTGCAAAGATTACACAAATAGAATCGGAGATACAGCAGTTTGAAATAAGAGGGAAATGCAAAACTCACAAACTTTACCACCTTATTTATATCTCCTTTTTAAATACATTTAGAATGCGTTGAACTATAAGTGATGTATAGATTTTTATAGATTAGTCTCTAACTGACTTGATGTAGTTTTCAGTGGAAATCTCCGTTTTGTGGTAAATTTCGAGTTTTAAATCATTGCACATAATTTCAAGAAAATCTTAGAACCCGTTTAGGAGATAATTAAGAAAAACTAACAGTTCTAATAACTTATTTTACTAGAGAGAAAAATATGCTTTTTATTATAACCCATTATTAGTAACCTCATGACCACTTTATTGTGGAGGTCAGATTGATCTTAATGAGTTTGCTGGACTTCAATATTGGGAGCTAAAACAAGTTTTTCTCTTTGAGTCGCTTACAACACTCTCTTGCTCTTGGGAGAAGGACAGAGTTATAAGGTAATAGCAGTTTATACTGTAAAAGGTTCGGTCTGGAAATAGTGTTTAAAGTTAGACGAACTAGTGGGGGCTCTGGACACGGCCTAGTGACGTCACGCGGCTGGTATGTTACCTGGTTTGTTCCTTTCAACTTAACTTACTTCTAAATCTCTTTGATTTTTTCTCTTACAGCTAGCTAATAGCTCTTATTCAGCTAAATTATAGAATAAAATATAATTTTATACAGAAAATATTCTGTGCTGTTTTAATCATCACAGTTTGAAATAATATCTTTTGGATTAGAAATGTCACTATAATTCTTAGTCAAGTTATGCTAATTTACGTTGTTTTAAATACAGATAATCTATTAATGATATCAGAGAAGAAAGATTACTGCTAATATTTGCCCAAGCTTTCAACCTATAAACTAGGCTACATCGTCTTTTAGAGCTTATGCTTGTTGACATAGTTTTTACATATTTAACATTAAAGGTTAGACTATAGTCTGCCCTGACTGTTAAGGTAATGAGTTGGACAGAAGACACGCACTCCAACCTTTGATCTTGAAAATGTAGATATTATAATTGACAACAAGCATAAACCCTGAAGTAGTGATGAGCAAACTTACGAGTTGTGGCTATTAAACAAAGAGACTGATGCTGCTACAGAAAAACTATGCATGCGCCAAATCCTAACGACCGACAGCTGTGCAGCGTAAAGCCTTCTCTTTCGATTGCAGCGTCTCCACGTGTTTGTAGAGAAATCTGTATGACCGGAACCTGACGTGTTTGTGTCAGAGATGTTAGTTTTGTTTTGCCGAAAACCTGATTACTACACATGTAGTAGAGCAACGAATTGTCGTGAAATTTCACATGAAACTGGGTAAAACCGCTACTGAAACTTATCTTTTATTAAAAGAAGTTTATGGCGATGAATATTAACCACTTGCGCGAGTTTTTGAGTGGTTCAAGTGTTTTTAAGATGACTGAGAAGACGTCGGAGATGATGACCGCCCGGGTCGCCCTTCCACGTCCAAAACGGTTGAAAAATATCGATTATAATTAATCAACGTTACTACTTGCTCAACTCCGTGAAAGAGTATTGAAAAAAACGACCCGATTTGTGGAAGAACAAGTCAAGGGTTCTCCATCAAGATAAACGCGCCGGCTCACACTGCGTTGTCTGTCAAGACGTTTCTAGCCAAGTACAACATCCCAGTTTTAGGCCAACCACCTTATTTGCCTGACCTGGCCCCATGTGACTTTTATCTGTTCTCCAAAGTCAAATCTACATTAAAAGGAACACGATTTCAGTCCGTTGAAACTGTGAAAGAAAAAGCGGCACGCGTCATGCAGGAGTTCACAGAAAATAGCTTCCAGCAGTGTTTCGAACAATGGTAAATTCGCATGGAGCGTTGTAGGGATAGGGGAGGGGTGTATATTGAAGGTGATAATAACTAAATATGTATAAATTTAAAATAAAATGTTTTACAGCAATAATCTCGTTATTTAATATCCACACCTCGTATTTTGGAGTGGGCCAAACAGTAAAAGGTGTAATTTCTGTCGGGCCATAAAAATGTTTTATTATTTTAAAAAAAGACAGTAATTGAGTGCGACATTTTTATAATATCAAAATTAAACTATTACGCTGTATGAAGCTGCGAGTGTTTTGATAAATAGTTCGCCATAATTTGGTCCAAATTGGGGACGTAGTTATCCTTAAGAGTGAATTGAGGTGGTTCATTCGTCAATCTATTTCTGACACAGCTTTTTCTGAGTTTTATTATTGGAAAAATACATGAAGTGAAATTGTTATTTTGTAATTATCATTACGAGGGTCGTTTGAAAAGTCAGAGAGATAGCACCACTGGCGCGTATCGAGGTTATGTTTAGTTAGTAGCATCTCTTGGAAGAACACACACCAAGTTTCAGCCAGATCGATCTATTTCTTTGTGTTTCGCATTCGTTTGAATCGAGGAAGTCGAGTGATTTTCAAAAAATGGACGAAAAAGAATTTCGTGTGTTGATTAAACACTACTTTATGAAAGGCAAAACGCCTGAGGAGACTAAAGAGAAGCTTGATAAACATTATGGTGACTCTGCACCTTCGATTAGAACAGTTTATAAGTGGTTTCAAAATTTTCGGAGTGGCCATATGGGCACAAGTGACACTGAACGTTCTGGACGCCCTGTTGAGGTTACTACTCCAGAAATCATTGATAAAATCCATGATATGGTGATGGATGACAGAAGAGTGAAGGTGCGTGAGATTGCTAGTGCTGTGGGCATCTCGAATGAACGGGTACATAATATTTTGCATCAACATTTGGACATGACAAAGCTATCCGCAAGATGGGTGCCGCGATTGCTCACGCTTGACCAAAAACGAAATCGTGTGAAGTTTAGCAAGGACGGTTTGCAGCTGTTCCAGAAGAATCCGCAGGACTTTAAGCGTCGTTTCGTCACTGTGGATGAAACATGGATACATCACTACACTCCTGAGACCAAAGAACAATCTAAACAATGGGTTACAAGGGGGAATCTGCGCCAAAAAAGGCGAAGACCGTTCCTCCGGCCGGAAAGATTATGGCGACTGTCTTATGGGATTCGCAAGGAATAATCCTCATCGACTATCTGGAAAAGGGTAAAACTATTACAGGTGCATATTATTCATCGTTATTGGACCGTTTGAACACCGAGCTGCAAGAAAAACGCCCACGATTCGCCCACAAAAAAGTCTTTTTCCATCACGACAACGCACCAGCTCACACCTCAGCAGTTGTGGTCGCAAAATTAATGGAAATAGGGTTCCAACTCGTTTCACATCCCCCATATTTTCCAGACTTGGCTCCCTCGGACTACTATTTGTTCCCCAATATGAAGAAATGGCTGGCGGGAAAAAGATTTTATTCAGACGAGGAGGTGATTGCAAAAACGAATGGCTATTTTTCAAACTTGGACAAATCCTATTATTCGGAAGGGATCAACAAACTAGAGCAGCGTTGGACGAAGTGTATAAGCCTAAAAGGAGACTATGTTGAAAAATAAAAAAGGTTTACCCCAAAAAATTAAGTAGTTTTTATTTTTGCACGGACTTTTCAAACAACCCTCGTATAAAATATGTGACGGGCCGGATTGAACCTTTCACTAGGTTGGAGTTGACGTAGTTCCTAGATCGAATGCTTGGCAGAAAATAGTACATAACTATTACTGAAATTGGCAATAATCTTTCTTCTTTTTTGTATCAATGAATCAGTCGCCAAAATCTATGAATAATTATTGTACAAATAAATTATATATTATCTATTTATATACAATAAAATGAATTTAACTAAATAAATTTGTATTATGGAAGCTAGGACGGTTAATCTACTTTTAGAATTGTGTTATTTTTGTGGTTAACTGACCTCACAATATGCTGTATCTTTACATCTCTGGCCACCGCCCTATTATGTTATGCAACCTTGGTCTGATTTCCGTAACCATTACTTTCTTACCATGCTCTAGTAATGGTTCACTACTTTTAGTCATTATTATTATCCCATCGTTTTTAGTTTAGTAGTTAGATTGGTAACGTTTGTATAAAATGCTATTTGCAGATTAAATGATTCTAAATATTTAAATTAAGGATTCAAATTAGCGTGTGGAATTGGTTCAAATAAAAAACAACAACTCGTCTTTTTTGCCAACGTTTCGACAAATATATTGCCTTCTTCAGGGCGTTGCTATGCGGGTTGGTTGAGTTAAAGAAAACTGTAAATTTACGGAAAAAAATTGTAAAACAGTTTTGTCGAAACGTTGACAAAAAGACGAGTTGTTGTTTTTTATTTGAACCAATTCCACACGCTAATTTGAATCCTTAATATAATATTTTTAAGGTCACTAAAAGCTAATATAAATTCATATCTTCAAAATAATCTTTAAGAGTTTTTAAAGAACGTGCCCAATTTTCCATGTTGAGTTGCAATTTTGGAGGTTCCAGTCCAAAAAAATATCTAATATGTAATGGGCACTCTCAAAAATTGTGTTTTAATAATGTATTCAAGCTTCTTTCTCGGTGATTTTCAACAAACTAGGAATTTTGCAATAATATTCAAGTCTTACTTGATAAGATTGTATGAGGATTCGCCATAAAGCTTGCTCCATATGTATTCGAGTTAGATTGCCAATTCCATTTCCATCACTTGTCTAAGAAGCCTGGTGAGAGACTACCGGACATGGTTATAAAGCGAGGATTTTAGCTTCTCTAAAGAGCCTAAAACTCTAGGCTAATCTCTTCACACTGACAGGCACAATACGTGCAGTGTTGTTTACTTGACTTTCTAACAGAACTTGCATAAACTGTCCTTCGCTATGCCTATGCGATGCATATGTTTATTTACTCTAAAAATCATTTCTTTCAATTAATCATCATTTTGCTGATAATGATTTCAATTATCATCAGTAAAGGGGCAGCCTAAGATCATTCTAATGACTACCCGGGTCTTGCTTAATAAGTTTAGGCGAAGTAGCTGCTTATAAACTTGTTTCGCCTGCATTAAGCTTGAAAGTTACCTCTCCCCATTACTCCTGTAACTTCTCTGGTGCACCTACTATTATGCACCCATTCCTCTGATGACCTCTAACTTACAAAACGTTTTACGATGCCGTAAATGAGTTCATGTATCGTGAGAACAGTGCAGTACCTTTCCAAAGCCACTAGCCTCCTCATTTGCCCCCTTTAATCCAACGATCGTGGTACCCAGGACAGAAAAAAAACTTCTTTTGTCTCGTCAGGATTTCTATAGTCTTAGATCTTTACAAGACCATCCTAAATCCAAAGGCCATTCTATATTTTCCAACACTTCAAGTTCAAATCCTCGATCCATTCTCGTAATACTAGATCTTCTCCCTCTGATCTCTATATTCCCTCACACCGTACATCATCCTTTGACAAATCTTTCTTAATTCGCGCTACCTCTTCCTAGAACTCTTTACCTTCATCATCTGTCCGCCATGCTCCTACCCTTTCCATCTTTAAATTCCTTCTGTTCAATTATCTCCTTTCTACTCAGCTTCCTCCGAAATAATAATTGAATGCATTTACATCCTTAATTTTAATTCTTATTTTTGTAAGTACTTACTTATTTTTTGTACATAAATGTCTAAAATACAGGCCAAACCAATAGGGCCTCCAATTGAACGTGTATTTATTCTTAGAGGACAATAGTCCCGGGATAATAAATTTATTTTCATTCATTCATTCAATTCCGGCTGTTTTGATGCGTCAAATTAAATAATAATATTGTACTAATAGCAATTAGTCAAAATACGTTATGCTATTTCGTCATACTGGAAGTCCTAGGTAAGCGATTGGTAAGCGATTTCGGAATTATAATTGACCTCCAACAAATTTGTGAATCACTGGTTTAGAGTGCGCCAAAATTATTTGAAAACTAGTTCTTGCTAAATGGAGATTAAAGCCCGTAATAACCACTTTGTAATCACAGTTTATTGTTTAAGGCAATATGAGCGCTAATAAAAAGATAAATATTTAGTAAACATTAGAGATTGTTTACAAAACTATCTATTGTAATTGGCACATTCGTTAACTTGTTAACAATTTTATGAGTTTGTAGTTTTAGAGCTATTTGAATGATCCACGCTAGATTATTAGTACTACTGGCACTGTTATGAATGATGTTATTAATGTATGTGTGTTTGTGTACATGTTGTTGTTTTAATAACACTGTTTGTGTGTTTGTATAGGAATTTATGTGTTTATTTATTTTTATGGAAGGTGGAATATTGTTGTTGAAGGAGAATGGTTAGCCTCTAGGTTATTAGCATGCGGTTGTATAATAAGTACATGTTTACCGTTAAGCCAGGCCATTGTAAAGTACGATTAGCTGCCACCATAGCTACGAGTATACCATAGCTGGCAGTGTTTACTCTTTTAAATCTCACTTCTCTCTTCTCTCCTCTCTTTCAATTCTCTTTCTCTCACCACCGCCTCATCTATCTAAGAACCTATCTGACTACTAGACCGCCTTAGTTATTTATAGCTGTCTATTGATCCTTCCGTTTAATTTTAGACGTTTTCATTTACTTTACTTACTTTGCGTTTATATTTTAGTAATTTTGTAGTTTTATTCCTTTAGGGCAGTTCAGCCTCTCAGACAGTAGTAAAATTATTCTTCCACCTACTGCCTTCAATTTTAGCCTTAAAAAATATATATATCCAGAGAATAAAAAGAAAAAAAGTCTTTATGTACAGCATTTCATTCACAGTATTGAAGGACCTGAGCCTCACCTTGAAGGACAGTTTGCAATCCTTCACGTTTCTTGTCTCCAGATTGTCCTCGTCAAGTCTTTCAACCATCTCTAAGTCTTGGTCTAACCTTCGGAGCCTTCTTCCACAAAGAAGCCCATATAATACTTTCTTTGGGTTCTTATGTCTTTCATCGGGTATTTGTGTTCAAACATCCATAGTTTAGCATCTCTCTTAAAAGAAAAGTTCCCTATAAAACCTCCTGCAATTCTCGTTGTAGGACAAATCTCTGGTTTAGGTTTGTTAGTGAGTTCGAGGAAGCTTATAACCTCGACTTCAGTTTCCTGAATGTTCCTTGAATAATAGCATCGCTGTCTATTAGGCTGGAAACATGCAGCGAGCAAAGCGGCGAAAACAAGCACAAGTTAATCATATGGGACCGCGCTTAGTGGGGAGCAAAGCGAAGATAGAGCAACACGTTGTGACATGTTTCATTTCTTCACTCTTATCGCGCTCAATTTTCTAGGTTAAAATGGATATTGCTGCATTTATTGGAGTAGTTTTTTTTTTAAAGAAACCTCTGTGGGACCAAAAGGATCTTCTACATCACAACCGATTTGTGTTGGATAAGAAATGGGACAGGATAACATTGAAATTCGTTCATTTCTTGATTAACATGCCTTCAACACTGGTTAGTATATGTAATTAAATGTTGAAATAGATATTCGAAAATACGAATGAATCTTGCCAGGATGCTCCCGAAGTTGTTGGTACTAGTGATGGAATTCACCGTGTTCATGTCTAGTACTGTTTATAACAAGGAACACTGCAGCTCCTACTACTAAGCTGTTGTAAATACCAAATTTTCAAGGAAGAATTTTCGTATAGAAATAATTCCTCCATCTTGCTTCGTCGAAAGGAGAACGTGACTAAAAACTCGTCTCTATGTGCATGCGATTCTTTGCTCGCTGCTCGCCGCTCCACTATGTGTCCAGCCTAGTGGAATATCCTCCGCCTTCCTATTCCACCAGTGTCATTAGATTCTAGTCCCCAGCTTCTCCAGGTACCCTATAAGCCAACAAAGCTCCGTAAAGAAACCCCTTCAGCTTGGGGATTTTATCTGGGGCACACCTTAGTGATCAATTGCGGTTATAATTGCCCTGACAGATCTTCTGTGAAGGTCTCGAACCAAGAAGTGTTGAGCCGAAACCTAATCTCTTCTGCGGTCCTCATTTTTCCCTTATGCAGCTCCTCACGAAGAAAACCATCGCGTATCCCATTGATGATAGTGGCTCTGGTGCTGTGTCTAGCCAGGGCGTCGGGAAGCCACCGTATATAGTTTCCTTTGAATGCTTAATTTAATTTTAACATCTCAATTCTCAGTAAATATTCAATATTTTTCGTTTATACTGCTGTAAACACTTCATTATCAAAAGAGGAGACTATTATTTCCATTTTTAATTGATGTTCCTAATAGCAGTTTCATCACAATGCTCTTATTCAACCATGCACTTTTAGTTTCCTCATTAGAATGGAATTTAGTGCATTCTGTTATTATAAATTAAACAAAAAAATAGTCATAACAATAATTAATATTCAATTACGAAATAAATAAAAATATGTAATGGTCTTTCTAAACATTATTTTATTAAGTTGCATCGAAATAAATTAGATGTAATTTAAAATATAATAAATGCATTGAAGAATAAAAAAAAAACTGTAAAGCAATGAAGATGCGGTTTGTGCTTGCAACAGCCAGTATATTTATTATCTGTGCGGCTGCACAGTTGGCTTTGTATTAGTGTGATAGTATTGGTGGGTTATTATCCTGCTCAAGGACTACTACAGGACACATAACAGACGGCTAACAACATAGGCCATTTCAAGACACTCGGAGTGCAGGAGACAAACTGGAGAACTATCTCTCCTGTACTGCTCTTGGTTGTTGTTGGTTGGTTGCATTCCAAGCGATGTGCTCCTCACAGTCAGCATCCCCTATTTGTAAAGTTGCACTTGATTGTGTCTCCTCATGTCACTATGGTAACAATGTAGTTTTGGAAAACAAAATAATATAAACTTTAATAACAGAATAAGTTTTTTAATATTTGAAGCAAGAATTGTACGTAGACATTTTCAATGTTCATCTTGAACTCAAACTTCTGTGGTCCTTTGAGTCTGTAAAAGTAATTTTTAGATATTGATTTTTGGTGTGGTTATCATAACTCAAAAATTTTGAGGTCGAAGAAAGTTCATATTTGAGAATTACACATTGGTTCTATCATTGAATTCGACTATAAAAATTTTCTAGAATATTGTTCATCGCTTTTTGGTTTATTGATTCATTAATTTAAAAAAAAAGGTAGATTATCGTCAATTTTAGTCATAATTTTTATTATTTTGTTGCCAAGCTTTCGACCTAGGGATTAGGTCATCTTTAAGGCTTATCTTCGTTGACAGTTATAATATTTTTACTTTTTAATCTCAAAGGCAGGCGTGTCTTCTACCAGTTTAAGTACCTAAATAGTCAGGATTTTTAGCGACTTTAAAGTGAACTTAAATAATATAAATATAATTAAGTACTTTTTAGTTCAAATTTTAATTTTTAATAAAATTTAATTGGGTAAACGGTGCTAAAAGTATAGTGGAGAGTCTTTTCTCACTCAGATTTTTTTAAATTTAATTTTATCCTTATAAAACAAAGTATTCCCTTTAGAGCAAACAAAAATTTCCCTCGCCAAAAATAATTTCCCTACTTTATTTAAAAAAAAGTATCGTACCAGAGAGAACGTTAAAAATTTTGTTCTAGAATAGCGGAGAGACGATCACCAGGTGCTCTTAGCCACCTAACAGATGTTTCCAACTTCTCCTTTTTTTGCTCTATACTTCCCCAATAAGGGGGTTCCGTTACTCCCTTCGCCTACTATTGCATTAATTAGGAATTATGTTAGAAGTTATATATATTAAGAAAATAATTCCCTTGGTTACGCCAAAAATAATAGATTTCAGTTGATTCTGTAATTATAATAGTTTCTAGTACAATATTATATTAATTCCAACATAATTATATATTTAGCTGATATTCATTGAATTTTAAATTACATATAATTATGTTATTATGTAAGATTAATGTAAGAACATAGTCTGATAATCTCTTGAAGTCAATCGGTTCTCACTTGCGAATGTCCTGAATAAATAACTGTGCATATAAACAATCTTTATCGTTTGAATTAATGAATTCTTCCGTCTTCATGAAACTGAGCATTGTTTTTTCGTCTGTCTTTGAGGAGTTCTTTTATTGCAGTGAAAAAAAAATCGTTAATAGTCAATTTTTTATTAACTTATTACGAATTTAATATAATTACTGTAATTAACTTTATTAAGAGTAGTGCAAGACGCTGTAGAGGAATTGATTTCTTTGAAAAACATTTGGAAAAGATAGGGCTGTTTGTTTTTCTATATATTGGTTAAGTTTCGAGGCATTAGAAGCCAACAGTAGCTGGGAATGTTAGTTTTTTCCAGCTCTCAGTTAAACAATATATGGTTAATGTGCAAACAAAACAAAACATAAAAATACTATTAATAAAAAAAAAATAAAGATGTCATAAATAAGTCTCGTCAGGGAAGGGATTAGCTATGAGATTAGCATACTGGATTCCCAAGCGGAGGTCCCGGGTTCGAATCCAGCTGCAGACCCATTAAATTTTCTCTTCCTAGGAGCTTCTTACAGCTCACTGTCCGGTGATGGACAGTGTTGTCTGTAACGAGATGAGTACTGTCCGGAGGTCGGCAGTGTACTGAAAAAAAGCTCCGGGCGCCAATAACCTTTGATGTTGTCGCGCCTTAAATCATAAAAAAATAAAAAAGTCTCGTCTGGTGGAGTCTGTAAATCGTGCAGCAGTATCCGAACGGTTTTTATTGATTAGAATTTTGGAGTATCGGGGAAAAAGTCTCCGAGAGAATCTAAACTACTCTGAACTTCGCTGACTATTCAAGCTGAGAGGAGAACTATTATTATATTTGAACTGTAGACCTTGACTGAGTTGAGATCCCGATGTTGAAATGTGTTCTCTCTGATACCCGCAAAGAGTTATACCATTTTCTCTGAGTGAGTGCCCTCTATTGGCAGAAATGCTACGATTAACAATCTATTTAAACATGGTTTTCCTACCTTTATCTTTTCACAGATTGAAATCTAAAGTAAATCCCTTGGATTCAAAACTTTTTAATCAATAAAACGGTTTCAGACTGTAAATATTGCTACTTTTACCCCATTAAATTACACGATGCTCAGCCCACCATAAGAAAACCAGTATTTTAAGTGTAATTACTTAATTATTAACTCCAGTAGAATGTAATTCACATTTCAAAGCGAACAGTTGTTATTAGTTATGTAATATAGGTGTCATAGTTATGTTTAGAAGTTTAGTAGCGCGATCTCTACTACAGCATCCCAGTTGTAGCGGCGAAACGTGAGTTGCTTAAGGGCATTCTTTTAGTGGCTAGCTGGCAACTACAGCCACGGTTGTACAAATTAAACTCTTGACGGTGGGAACCTAGGTCCATCCTTCTGATGCCTCTTCCATCTCGCTCTATCTAACCTTTCTCTTTTTAACCTCCTCTGCTCAGATTTTATCACAGGATTTTCTTTTTTTGGAGGCAAACTGTTATTTTTGGAAGTATTTTTATTTTCTAGTTTTTCTTTTCTTTTTATTCCACGTTTCCAACCTAGATTTATGAGTTCAAAAATTTTCCTGATACAGATTTGATATATTATTAGAGAAAAAATAATAAAATTCTGGTTTAAATTTTACCTTTTCTTCATTTCTATCTGTTTTATACCCTTCTTTGTTACGGGCTTTAACAGTTAACTTTCTTGTGCACCCTTACTGCAATAGATTGATGTTATAACTGGATCTATCTTGTTGATGTAGCAATAACACAAAATAGCTTATATAAGTAATAACTTAAAAAATAACTAGAGATAATAGGCGCCACGGTAGCCGAGCGGTTAGAGGCGAGATCTGCGAAGCTAATATTCATTGTTCATTGGTTCAATTCCCGGTAGATGCCTTGGATTGTATTTAATGTTTAATATGAGAACTTTGACGTAAAGTATGTTTTAACACCTAATTGATAGTTGGACGTAAAGCCCGCCTGAAATAATAGGCATTACTTTACTTATAACTAGAGATATTAAAAGTAACCTAAGGAATTAACTATATAGAACATTAATGAGAGAATTGGCTCAGCTGCAGATGAACTGAGGACGAGGTGTAGAGTGATTGTTGACGGACAGAGTAATTGCTGGCATAGAATTGTAATTAGAATTAATTATTAGTGGACCATGCTCATCTCCAGTGGGTGGTCTCTTAATTTCTTCTTTTTCTGTCCGTATACCTAGAAAAAACTTATTTTCCTTACATATATTTAATTTTAATAAATATGTATATTTTTCAAATTTATTCAAGTAATACTATTTGGTTTTAATGAAAGATTTCAACAATTTAAATTTTTTTTTAGTTCGCAGAAAATTATCAAAACTCATAAGATTTAAAAATCCCATTAATTTACATCATCATCTTAACCAACAACCTTTGTGTCTGTCTAGAACTGACAGCTTTGTCTTTCTGCTAACAAGGGCACTCTACTTCTAGCTAGAGATATGTCCCTTCCGCTCGAATTCTTGTTTTAGGAAGGCATCTCCCCAAATGTTTGTGCGTTCATCTCGTGCTCGTATTTTGTTGTGGCCTAAATTGGTCTTTCTCTTTAAGTAAAGAATTTTCATGCATTTGATGAACAGACATAAACTACTTGCTATCCATGAAATAAATAATAAATTTTATTGGAATAATTTTTGCACGATTCATTTATTATAAAACTTTTGAAGTTTTAAAATTTGATACTGTCTTGAATCATTTTATTGATTGAATTTTTCGCACATAAGAATACTTTTAAGTATACAATATTAAACGTTTTTTCACAATGAATTCCAAATTTTACCTATAAATTTTGCTGTAAGTTGTGTCCATCTACAGAAATGTTTTCTTTTTCTTCCCTGAATACCGCCCATCAGGAGCGCTCCTGCACCATTTTGTCCGTAGGGTACGCAAATAAGAGGGACAGACTTAAAACAGACCAAACTTTCGACCTGCAATAACCGCGAGTCAATTAGCCATTTTAAATCTTCAAAATTGGATAACCACCCTATTATCCGTCAAATAATCGTCACAATACCGTTCTTGTTCTATCATAAAAATCCTACGTCACAGCTGCCACGTCATTATTTTAGTACTAATATTTAAACTTATCAATTAGCTTGGTAATTTTAATATTTTAATGTATTGTGTGGTTTAATTAGCGGCCATTATTGTACTGCCATTTGCATAATGCTCTCTAAATCTGTCTCTTTTTTCCTCTTGAACGCCCTCTCATTTACCTAAACCGTATAACTGAGCCGTTCACTGCACACAACTCGATCAACTACATAAAACAAAAAAAAGATGGAGAAATGAGATGAAATAATGTGCATTTTTTATTTTTCAAATTCCTGTTAATAATATAAATTCGAATAAATTTATCGTTATCATTCAGCGCCTGCTACCGAATTTGAGATGAATTATTGCAACGATTTACATTAAAGCAGTGGTTCTTAACACTAGTGTTCCGCGAATATGGTCCAAGTGTTCCGCGAAATTTCAATTTTAAATGTATTGAAATTTAAAAACTTAGGAAAGATACGAAAATCAAAAATTGTTCCTTTTTTTGTTAATTTGAATTTAATTTTAAGTTCTTGCTAAATACCGAATTTCAAATTATTTAATGTTAGTGTTCCGCGAGAAAAATATATACATATAATTGTGATCCGCGTCTATGAAAAGGATAAGAACCACTGATATAAAAAGTTGAAAATTTTTTGGGTCATGAAATTCTGTAAAATTATGGCCGTTCTATATCTCCCACTGTGAACCACGTATTGATATGGAATTATTTCTCTTATACAGTTTGTTTTTCTCAATTATAAACTATAGTTATTTCGTGCACAGATCTATAAATGTAGAATATATATAGGGTTGAAAATTTTTTGGGTCATGAAATTCTGTAAAATTATGGCCGTTCTATATCTCCCACTGTGAACCCAGTATTGGTATGGAATTTTGTTCTCTTATACAGTTTGTTTTTCTCAATTATAAACTATAGTTATTTCGTGCACAGATCTATAAATGTAGAATATATATAGGGTTGAAAATTTTTTGGGTCATGAAATTCTGTAAAATTGTGGCCGTTCTATATCTCCCACTGTGAACTCAGTATTGGTATGGAAATTTATTCTCTTATAGACTTTGTTTTTCTCAGTTATAAACTATAGTTATTTTGTGCACAGAACTATAAATGTAGAAGATATAAAGGGTTGAAAATGTTTTGGGTCATGAAATTCTGTAAAATTATGTCCGTTCTATATCTCCCACTGTGAACCACGTATTGGTATGTAATTTTGTTCTCTTATACACTTTGTTTTTCTCAAGTATAAACTATAGTTATTTTGTGCACAGATCTAAAAAGGTAGAAGATATAAAGGGTTGAAAATGTTTTGGGTCATAAAATTCTGTAAAATTATGGCCGTTTTATATCTCCCACTGTGAACCACGTATTGGTATGGAATTTTGTTCTCTTATACACTTTGTTTTTCTCAATTATAAACTATAGTTATTTCGTGCACAGATCTATAAATGTAGAAGATATATAGGGTTGAAAATTTTTTGGGTCATGAAATTCTGTAAAATTGTGGCCGTTCTATATCTCCCACTGTGAACCACGTATTGGTATGGAATTTTGTTTTCTTATACAGTTTGTTTTTCTCAATTATAAACTATAGTTATTTCGTGCACAGATCTATAAATGTAGAATATATATAGGGTTGAAAATTTTTTGGGTCATGAAATTCTGTAAAATTGTGGCCGTTCTATATCTCCCACTGTGAACTCAGTATTGGTATGGAAATTTATTCTCTTATAGACTTTGTTTTTCTCAGTTATAAACTATAGTTATTTTGTGCACAGAACTATAAATGTAGAAGATATAAAGGGTTGAAAATGGTTTGGGTCATGAAATTCTGTAAAATTATGTCCGTTCTATATCTCCCACTGTGAACCACGTATTGGTATGTAATTTTGTTCTCTTATACACTTTGTTTTTCTCAAGTATAAACTATAGTTATTTCGTGCACAGAACTATAAATGTAGAAGATATAAAGGGTTGAAAATTTTTTGGGTCATGAAATTCTGTAAAATTATGGCCGTTCTATATCTCCCACTGTGAACCACGTATTGATATGGAATTTTGTTCTCTTATACACTTTGTTTTTCTCAATTATAAACTATAGTTATTTCGTGCACAGAACTATAAATGTAGAAGATATAAAGGGTTGAAAATGTTTTGGGTCATGAAATTCTGTAAAATTATGTCCGTTCTATACCTCCCACTGTGAACCACGTATTGGTATGGAATTTTATTCTCTTATACACTTTGTTTTTCTCAATTATAAACTATAGTTATTTCGTGCACAGATCTATAAATGTAGAAGATATATAGGGTTGAAAATTTTTTGGGTCATGAAATTCTGTAAAATTGTGGCCGTTCTATATCTCCCACTGTGAACCACGTATTGGTATGTAATTTTGTTCTCTTATACACTTTGTTTTTCTCAATTATAAACTATAGTTATTTCGTGCACAGATCTATAAATGTAGAAGATATATAGGGTTGAAAATTTTTTGGGTCATGAAATTCTGTAAAATTGTGGCCGTTCTATATCTCCCACTGTGAACCACGTATTGGTATGGAATTTTGTTCTCTTATACACTTTGTTTTTCTCAATTATAAACTATAGTTATTTCGTGCACAGATCTATAAATGTAGAAGATATATAGGGTTGAAAATTTTTTGGGTCATGAAATTCTGTAAAATTGTGGCCGTTTTATATCTCCCACTGTGAACCACGTATTGGTATGTAATTTTGTTCTCTTATACACTTTGTTTTTCTTAATTATAAACTATAGTTATTTCGTGCATAGAACTATAAATGTAGAAGATATAAAGGGTTGAAAATTTTTTGGGTCATGAAATTCTGTAAAATTATGGCCGTTCTATATCTCCCACTGTGAACCACGTATTGGTTTGCAATTTTGTTCTCTTATACACTTTGTTTTTCTCAATTATAAACTATAGTTATTTTGTGCACAGATCTAAAAAGGTAGAAGATATAAAGGGTTGAAAATTTTTTGGGTCATGAAATTCTGTAAAATTATGGCCGTTCTATATCTTCCACTGTGAACCACGTATTTGTATGGAATTTTGTTCTCTTATACACTTTGTTTTTCTCAATTATAAACTATAGTTATTTCGTGCATAGAACTATAAATGTAGAAGATATAAAGGGTTGAAAATTTTTTGGGTCATGAAATTCTGTAAAATTATGGCCGTTCTATATCTCCCACTGTGAACCACGTATTGGTTTGCAATTTTGTTCTCTTATACACTTTGTTTTTCTCAATTATAAACTATAGTTATTTTGTGCACAGATCTAAAAAGGTAGAAGATATAAAGGGTTGAAAATTTTTTGGGTCATGAAATTCTGTAAAATTATGGCCGTTCTATATCTTCCACTGTGAACCACGTATTTGTATGGAATTTTGTTCTCTTATACACTTTGTTTTTCTCAATTATAAACTATAGTTATTTCGTGCATAGAACTATAAATGTAGAAGATATAAAGGGTTGAAAATTTTTTGGGTCATGAAATTCTGTAAAATTATGGCCGTTCTATATCTCCCACTGTGAACCACGTATTGGTTTGCAATTTTGTTCTCTTATACACTTTCTTTTTCTCAATTATAAACTATAGTTATTTCGTGCACAGATCTATAAATGTAGAAGATATATAGGGTTGAAAATTTTTTGGGTCATGAAATTCTGTAAAATTGTGGCCGTTTTATATCTCCCACTGTGAACCACGTATTGGTATGTAATTTTGTTCTCTTATACACTTTGTTTTTCTTAATTATACACTATAGTTATTTCGTGAACAGAACTATAAATATAGAAGATATTAAGGGTTGAAAATTTTTTGGGTCATGAAATTCTGTAAAATTATGGCCGTTCTATATCTTCCACTGTGAACCACGTATTTGTATGGAATTTTGTTCTCTTATACACTTTGTTTTTCTCAATTATAAACTATAGTTATTTCGTGCACAGAACTATAAATGTAGAAGATATAAAGGGTTGAAAATTTTTTGGGTCATGAAATTCTGTAAAATTATGGCCGTTCTATATCTCCCACTGTGAACCACGTATTGATATGGAATTATTTCTCTTATACAGTTTGTTTTTCTCAATTATAAACTATAGTTATTTCGTGCACAGATCTATAAATGTAGAATATATATAGGGTTGAAAATTTTTTGGGTCATGAAATTCTGTAAAATTATGGCCGTTCTATATCTCCCACTGTGAACCCAGTATTGGTATGGAATTTTGTTCTCTTATACAGTTTGTTTTTCTCAATTATAAACTATAGTTATTTCGTGCACAGATCTATAAATGTAGAATATATATAGGGTTGAAAATTTTTTGGGTCATGAAATTCTGTAAAATTGTGGCCGTTCTATATCTCCCACTGTGAACTCAGTATTGGTATGGAAATTTATTCTCTTATAGACTTTGTTTTTCTCAGTTATAAACTATAGTTATTTTGTGCACAGAACTATAAATGTAGAAGATATAAAGGGTTGAAAATGTTTTGGGTCATGAAATTCTGTAAAATTATGTCCGTTCTATATCTCCCACTGTGAACCA
Organism: Rhodnius prolixus; assembly: GCF_049639745.1. Taxonomy (NCBI): domain Eukaryota; kingdom Metazoa; phylum Arthropoda; class Insecta; order Hemiptera; family Reduviidae; genus Rhodnius; species Rhodnius prolixus. The sequence goes on along the minus strand of NW_027411604.1, from coordinate 13,784,114 downwards.
CGTATTGGTATGTAATTTTGTTCTCTTATACACTTTGTTTTTCTCAAGTATAAACTATAGTTATTTTGTGCACAGATCTAAAAAGGTAGAAGATATAAAGGGTTGAAAATGTTTTGGGTCATAAAATTCTGTAAAATTATGGCCGTTTTATATCTCCCACTGTGAACCACGTATTGGTATGGAATTTTGTTCTCTTATACACTTTGTTTTTCTCAATTATAAACTATAGTTATTTCGTGCACAGATCTATAAATGTAGAAGATATATAGGGTTGAAAATTTTTTGGGTCATGAAATTCTGTAAAATTGTGGCCGTTCTATATCTCCCACTGTGAACCACGTATTGGTATGGAATTTTGTTTTCTTATACAGTTTGTTTTTCTCAATTATAAACTATAGTTATTTCGTGCACAGATCTATAAATGTAGAATATATATAGGGTTGAAAATTTTTTGGGTCATGAAATTCTGTAAAATTGTGGCCGTTCTATATCTCCCACTGTGAACTCAGTATTGGTATGGAAATTTATTCTCTTATAGACTTTGTTTTTCTCAGTTATAAACTATAGTTATTTTGTGCACAGAACTATAAATGTAGAAGATATAAAGGGTTGAAAATGGTTTGGGTCATGAAATTCTGTAAAATTATGTCCGTTCTATATCTCCCACTGTGAACCACGTATTGGTATGTAATTTTGTTCTCTTATACACTTTGTTTTTCTCAAGTATAAACTATAGTTATTTCGTGCACAGAACTATAAATGTAGAAGATATAAAGGGTTGAAAATTTTTTGGGTCATGAAATTCTGTAAAATTATGGCCGTTCTATATCTCCCACTGTGAACCACGTATTGATATGGAATTTTGTTCTCTTATACACTTTGTTTTTCTCAATTATAAACTATAGTTATTTCGTGCACAGAACTATAAATGTAGAAGATATAAAGGGTTGAAAATGTTTTGGGTCATGAAATTCTGTAAAATTATGTCCGTTCTATACCTCCCACTGTGAACCACGTATTGGTATGGAATTTTATTCTCTTATACACTTTGTTTTTCTCAATTATAAACTATAGTTATTTCGTGCACAGATCTATAAATGTAGAAGATATATAGGGTTGAAAATTTTTTGGGTCATGAAATTCTGTAAAATTGTGGCCGTTCTATATCTCCCACTGTGAACCACGTATTGGTATGTAATTTTGTTCTCTTATACACTTTGTTTTTCTCAATTATAAACTATAGTTATTTCGTGCACAGATCTATAAATGTAGAAGATATATAGGGTTGAAAATTTTTTGGGTCATGAAATTCTGTAAAATTGTGGCCGTTCTATATCTCCCACTGTGAACCACGTATTGGTATGGAATTTTGTTCTCTTATACACTTTGTTTTTCTCAATTATAAACTATAGTTATTTCGTGCACAGATCTATAAATGTAGAAGATATATAGGGTTGAAAATTTTTTGGGTCATGAAATTCTGTAAAATTGTGGCCGTTTTATATCTCCCACTGTGAACCACGTATTGGTATGTAATTTTGTTCTCTTATACACTTTGTTTTTCTTAATTATAAACTATAGTTATTTCGTGCATAGAACTATAAATGTAGAAGATATAAAGGGTTGAAAATTTTTTGGGTCATGAAATTCTGTAAAATTATGGCCGTTCTATATCTCCCACTGTGAACCACGTATTGGTTTGCAATTTTGTTCTCTTATACACTTTGTTTTTCTCAATTATAAACTATAGTTATTTTGTGCACAGATCTAAAAAGGTAGAAGATATAAAGGGTTGAAAATTTTTTGGGTCATGAAATTCTGTAAAATTATGGCCGTTCTATATCTTCCACTGTGAACCACGTATTTGTATGGAATTTTGTTCTCTTATACACTTTGTTTTTCTCAATTATAAACTATAGTTATTTCGTGCATAGAACTATAAATGTAGAAGATATAAAGGGTTGAAAATTTTTTGGGTCATGAAATTCTGTAAAATTATGGCCGTTCTATATCTCCCACTGTGAACCACGTATTGGTTTGCAATTTTGTTCTCTTATACACTTTGTTTTTCTCAATTATAAACTATAGTTATTTTGTGCACAGATCTAAAAAGGTAGAAGATATAAAGGGTTGAAAATTTTTTGGGTCATGAAATTCTGTAAAATTATGGCCGTTCTATATCTTCCACTGTGAACCACGTATTTGTATGGAATTTTGTTCTCTTATACACTTTGTTTTTCTCAATTATAAACTATAGTTATTTCGTGCATAGAACTATAAATGTAGAAGATATAAAGGGTTGAAAATTTTTTGGGTCATGAAATTCTGTAAAATTATGGCCGTTCTATATCTCCCACTGTGAACCACGTATTGGTTTGCAATTTTGTTCTCTTATACACTTTCTTTTTCTCAATTATAAACTATAGTTATTTCGTGCACAGATCTATAAATGTAGAAGATATATAGGGTTGAAAATTTTTTGGGTCATGAAATTCTGTAAAATTGTGGCCGTTTTATATCTCCCACTGTGAACCACGTATTGGTATGTAATTTTGTTCTCTTATACACTTTGTTTTTCTTAATTATACACTATAGTTATTTCGTGAACAGAACTATAAATATAGAAGATATTAAGGGTTGAAAATTTTTTGGGTCATGAAATTCTGTAAAATTATGGCCGTTCTATATCTTCCACTGTGAACCACGTATTTGTATGGAATTTTGTTCTCTTATACACTTTGTTTTTCTCAATTATAAACTATAGTTATTTCGTGCACAGAACTATAAATGTAGAAGATATAAAGGGTTGAAAATTTTTTGGGTCATGAAATTCTGTAAAATTATGGCCGTTCTATATCTCCCACTGTGAACCACGTATTGGTTTGCAATTTTGTTCTCTTATACACTTTGTTTTTCTCAATTATAAACTATAGTTATTTTGTGCACAGATCTAAAAAGGTAGAAGATATAAAGGGTTGACAATTTTTTGGGTCATGAAATTCTGTAAAATTATAGCCGTTTTATATCTCCCACTGTGAACCACGTATTGATATGGAATTTTGTTCTCTTATACACTTTGTTTTTCTCAATTATAAACTATAGTTATTTCGTGCACAGAACTATAAATGTAGAAGATATAAAGGGTTGAAAATTTTTTGGGTCATGAAATTCTGTAAAATTATGGCCGTTCTATATCTCCCACTGTGAACCACGTATTGGTATGGAATTTTGTTCTCTTATACACTTTGTTTTTCTCAATTATAAACTATAGTTATTTCGTGCACAGATCTATAAATGTAGAAGATATATAGGGTTGAAAATTTTTTGGGTCATGAAATTCTGTAAAATTGTGGCCGTTTTATATCTCCCACTGTGAACTACGTATTGATATGAAATTTTGTTCTCTTATACACTTTGTTTTTCTCAATTATAAACTATAGTTATTTCGTGCACAGAACTATAAATGTAGAAGATATAAAGGGTTGAAAATGTTTTGGGTCATGAAATTCTGTAAAATTATGTCCGTTCTATATCTCCCACTGTGAACCACGTATTGGTATGTAATTTTGTTCTCTTATACACTTTGTTTTTCTCAAGTATAAACTATAGTTATTTTGTGCACAGATCTAAAAAGGTAGAAGATATAAAGGGTTGAAAATTTTTTGGGTCATGAAATTCTGTAAAATTATGGCCGTTTTATATCTCGCACTGTGAACCACGTATTGGTATGGAATTTTGTTCTCTTATACACTTTGTTTTTCTCAATTATAAACTATAGTTATTTCGTGCACAGATCTATAAATGTAGAAGATATATAGGGTTGAAAATTTTTTGGGTCATGAAATTCTGTAAAATTGTGGCCGTTTTATATCTCCCACTGTGATCCACGTATTGGTATGTAATTTTGTTCTCTTATACACTTTGTTTTTCTTAATTATAAACTATAGTTATTTCGTGCACAGATCTATAAATGTAGAAGATATATAGGGTTGAAAATTTTTTGGGTCATGAAATTCTGTAAAATTATGGCCGTTCTATATCTCCCACTGCGAACCACGTATTGATATGGAATTTGGTTCTCTTATACACTTTGTTTTTCTCAATTATAAACTGTAGTTATTTTGAGCCCAGATCTATAATTTTAGAAGACACAAGGCAGTGGCTCTTAACACTAGTGTTCCGCGAATATGATCCAAGTGTTCCGCGAAATTTCAATTTTAAATGTATTGAAATTTAGAAACTTAGGAAAGATACGAAAACAGAATTTTTTTTTTTTTTATTTGAATTTAATTTTAAGTTCTTGCTAAATACCGAATTTCAAATTATTTAATGTTAGTGTTCCGCGAGATAAATATATACATATAATTGTGTTCAGCGTCTATGAAAATGTTAAGAACCACTGCATTAATGGATTGGAATTAATCAAATTAGCTTCTAAAATAAATTATTTATTATTCAATGGCCAACAAAATTTTGGTCGTTTAATGGTGCTAATATTTATTATTTAGGAAATTTATTATAAATATAAAAAGCTATGAATGAACAAAGTGGCTTACACCTACATATACGCCGCTTTGACCATTGAAAATAATATGTTGAATGAATTTTACAACCGATGATATGTTTGAATGAATTTTACAACCGATGATATGTTTGAATGAATTTTACAACCGATGATACATCGACGACTTAAATAAAAAATAATGTGCTACATCTATACAGTTTTGCTCTAATACATTATTATTATTATTATTGATTAATTTATCTATTATTTAAGACGCGTCAACATCTGAGATTATTTGGCGCCCGTAGCGTTCTTCAGTACACTTTTGGCCTCCGGACAGTGTTCTCTCGTTACAAACAACACTGTCTATACTTCTCCTACGAAGAAAAAACTCTAAGAGAAATCTCCGCATGGGAATCCAATCCGTTCCCTACAATATTATTAATAAAATTTAATAAAATAAAAAAAAGTTATTTTTTATATATTATATAATACAGTGTTTATTTTATAGAAACCTTAGAATAATTACTTTTTACTATAGATATCTGAAGTTTGAGGTATGTTGTGCTAAGAAGAAGCTAGTCTAAGAAGTGCTAGCCTACCTTATTATGTGCCACACTGTGCTAGCTAGAAATTTATGTGCCCGCATTACTTCGCTAATTGTATTGACTGCCAGCACAGCCCGGTTTGCCTACCTTTTACTCTCTACATTAACCTACCTTCACTTAATTAACTGCACCAAAGAAATTAACTTTATACACACTTTACTTATTAATATTAAATTATTAATTAATGAACCCACTTTTTTCATTATCATGCTTAACTCCTTCTCTCCCCTCTCTCTGTTACCCCCTCTCCTTAATTATATCATTTTTGCGACCAAATATGAGGCTTCTTATAAAACTTCCATTAAATTGAATAACTTTATTAACTCCGCCATATTCTCTGTGTAAGCTCCTTGATAGTAAGCCCCGCCCCCAACAAATTAGAATTTATAGAATATTTTTGGGAATACCACTTTCTACCAAAATCACTCGATGGTACTCACCATTAATTAATACGTTTGTGTGGAATTTTTGTGATAACGTGAATTTCTTTCGTCGACTGGGTTTGATGTCTAAAGGGTTATAGAGGGGGATAGATTTGATATGAATCAATTACTCACTGTTCCTCTTTGGAAGCCGGAAGGGACGCCTCAGAGAGAATTTAGAATAGCCTAGGTCTTAGCGAACACGAGCATCGACAGAGACAAAAAATTATTATATTATTTTTAAATAATACTTGGGCGATTTGTGTAGCACTTTGAAGAAATTACGGTATTTATTGAGAATAAGGATCTGGCAAACTTCCCTCAGATCAATGATCATAAAGTGGGGTCATTTAATAAATCTTTTTTTTCTACTATGGTTGCAAATATCAACAAAAATTATGAATATTTCAATATACAGGGTGTCCCAAGCTATATGGATAACGACTTTTTCTCGGAAACTAAGATAGCTAGAAAAAAACTAAAAAATACGTGTTCCCTTAGTTTTTTGTTAGGAATCCAAATTTACTTTGTAAATTTTTTTCGGTGCTTCCAGAAGCGAGGTACAGGCACCAACTTCATTTTTTCAAATAGGAAGGTGCGGTTTTTATTTCAGAAATAGATTCCTCTATTTTTTTAAAGAAAAATTTACTTGAACGGTTTTTTTCTGTGAGCGATATTTTAGAAGTTATGAATGAAAACATGATTCTTATAAGAAATTTCAAAATGATAATATTATAACGGTTTTTTGATTGAATAAGAAGAAAAGTACTATTTTATCATAAATTTTACTCCTCATTAATATTGCAGATCATGCTCGAAATGGCCTCCACCATTAGAGATGCATAGACATGCACTTTCCTGCCAATTCAAGCAGGGATTGCATCTGTAGATGAACTAAACCAGAGAATAATAGATGCCTGTAAGTCGGTTAAAGCTGAATCTATTTCTTTGGCAGTAAGGGGCAGGAAAGTGCATGTCTATGCATCTCTAATGGTGGAGGCCATTTCGAGCATGATCTGTAATATTAATGAGGAGTAAAATTTATGATAAAATAGTACTTTTCTTCTTATTCAATCAAAAAACCGTTATAATATTATCATTTTGACATTTCTTATAAGAATCATGTTTTCATTCATAACTTCTAAAATATCGCTCACAGAAAAAAACCTTTCGAGTAAAAGTTTCTTTAAAAAAATAGAGGAATCAATTTCTGAAATAAAAACCCCACCTCCCCATTTGAAAAAATGAAGTTGGTGCCTGTATCTCGCTTCTGGAAGCACCGAAAAAAATTTACAAATTAAATTTGGATTTCTTACAAAAAACTAAGGGAACACGTATATTTTAGTTTTTTTCTAGCTATCTTAGTTTCCGAGAAAAAGTCGTTATCCATATAGCTTGGGACACCCTGTATATGTGACACGGAACCAGAGTTAAGTTAGAGTTTTATCAAAATTTTGACACGCCGAGCTCAAAAGCATATACGCCATCACTGGCCTAGATCATTGATACCCAAAACGCAAACAATCAAAAAGACGTGGAAACGGATTAACCCTGTGGTTAGCGTAAACTGAATTCCCTCCCTTCCTGATCCTGGGTTCTCGAATCCAGCTGCTGGCCCTCCTTGGATTTTTTTTCCTTTTTTACCTAGAAGCTTCTTACAGCTCACGGTCCAGTGATGGACTTTGCTGACTACTCGTGCACTGGCAGTGTTCCGGAAAAAAGAAGCTCTGGCGGCCAATGTCCTAAGATATTGACGGGCCTTAAATTAAAAAAGGATTGCGTGGGAAGGTTATTGTTCTTATATTATTAAATGATTTGTAAACAAGTTGTGGAGAGTGGGGCACATTTGAACAGAATTTACATTTTCTGTTACAGAGTGCACAGAATCGTATTATTGAACCTTTTTATTTTGTTTTCTATAACTTTCAAGTATTCTTAACAGATCTATATCAATAATCAGTTGGTACTTTACGTACATATCTATATTTTTTTTAATTTAAAAATTTTGTGTCAAATGTTAATATCTGCCCCACTGGTGCGATAGCTTTGAACACAATATAAAATAGAAAGAAATGATATTACTTAACTCTGAATCTACCTTCTATCAGTTATTTCTCTCACTACTACATTACTTTCTCCTTTAAACCACTGATATCTAGTTCAAAAATCAAGAATGACTCAGTTGGGGATGTTCTACCCGAAGTGTGATGGGTTTAGGAAGTTTGAACAAAATATTCGGTTTGTTGCGCTTCTTAATGTAGGTTCGGACCACTTTCCCCTTCTCTGCGATTAAACAAAGTCACAAACTTGCAGGTCGGTAGGGCACATTTTAACTGAGATGTTGAAATGTGCCCCCTCTCCTTCCATAAAAGAAAATATAATATCCAACACTTTTTGCAAGCAAATAGACTTCTGTAAATACTAGATTTAAAAATACGAATTCCAAATGTTAATATGGACTAACAATACTTACACCTTGTCCACTACAATCTTCACAATACACTTCCAAAGCTGCAACAAAATTTTTACTTCCACCTTGCGAAATATAACATTTCTCAATTCTGTACTTTACCTAACAATGAAAACGAAGGGAAACTCTGTCAATTATGCAACAGGTCTACCACAACATATGGAGAAAATTACCAATAATAATAGTTTTAAATATTTGGCGAGAAATTAAAACTGTTCAAAGGTGCCCCATCGCGGTACCAATTACTGCCTGATTCTTTTTATGAAAAGGTACTTTTTATCGTATTTAAATTTTCGTAAAGGGACTCAGAATACTTTTACTCGTTTCTTTTTCTTTGTATTTCATTTAAAAACGGCTAAAGAACATTTGTATTCCCTCGGAAGTTTTTTTTGTTTCCACCTTTATTACATTGGGAATAGCAGTGAGGTTTTGGTGGTCAGTAAAGTGACTGTAATTTAATGTTCGTGTAGGGCAATTTTAAAATCATCAGCATCCAGAGACCGGTCCATTACCTGTGAATTAGAGTCTCTTGAAATCTTCACATTGCTCTCACCAGTACATTCCTCCTGAGTTTATATATAATTTGTGTCTCCTCTCTAATAACATGTATTAATACGAACTGGTAATCATATAAATACCAATTAGTTCCCTTTTTTCTCCATTCGTATGGTCTGAGAAGCAATATATTATTAGTGTTTGCATTTAGATCTTCAATCTTCTCTTTTTACTTGGCTTCCATTACCTTCTGCCTTCTTTCTGTTATTCGAATTTAAATTTCTGCCGCTTTTTATATTCCTCTAAATAAATTCTAAATGCTCATGAAGCCTAAACTATTTAATTCAAGCAGCAATTCGCTTCCCCGTAGCGCAAACAATAAAAACAGAGACGATAGAGTTGTCCAGTATCAGTAGACTTCCTTTAGAAATACATGTGCGGCCTTGTTCTTGAAATATTTTATTGATGTTATTTCCAGCTCCTTGCGAAGTTTCATTCTGTAGTGCTTCCAATAACTGTTCTGTTTCTTTTCTTCTGTTGAAAATAGAAAATTTGAATCATTTTGTCGGGTAGCCTTTTTATCATTTAGTAAACGTAAATTAAGTTCCTGTCGCTTGTATTAGGTTTGAAGATGAATCTAAATCATGATATAATAAGTCGATATCTCTACACCATTAACTGTGATAGATGAAAGCCTGGAACCGTTCAAGAATATAGAAAACAGGCATGCTAAAAATCTCAAAAGACATTTGCAATTTTTTAATTAATTAGAAATATTAGATTTCTGGATGCGAAACAACCGCATGATTTTTTTCTCTCTTTCCGCAATTGACATAATACAAATTTCTAGAAACAAAATGTGCGTCAAAATTGAACAAAATTTTTCCACATCAATTTGGAAGTTTCGCATAATTTAGATTTTTTTTTCCAAAAGTGATTCCATTAAAGTGAATATTAACTGCCCTAAAATTAATTTGTACATATGTGAGTGAAGTACTCAAATTAAGAGCCTTAATAGTTTATATATTATATAATTACCTTAATATGACTATTAAAATAATAATAATAATAAATATTTATGTATCAAATAATAAAAATTAAACTTGGAAAATAATAAAGCATAGACTGATCTTTAAATTTTTCTCTTTCTCAGCTAACAAAATTTATCTAGGTTTGTCTAGGAGTGTGGGGCAAAATTTAAATAAATTTATTCATGCAAATTAATTATTCTAAAAAATTATTATTATTATTATTATTATTTTTTATTTATCCTTTTAAAGAAATTCACACCTGTACCTAGAGGGTACAATAAGTAAATGCGATAAGTGTAAATAAATATCATGGCAGACGTGAATGACGGTAGTCCAGTGATGACGCCTCACGGCGCCTCAGCCGTCTTCGAGGATTGGAGGGTAGCGTAGTTGAAGACAAGTTTGCAGCTAAAGGGTTGGGATGAAGTGAGAGTTTTTGATGAAAATTTTTGTATGAGTGGAATTTGGAGATCTGTATGTATTGTTTAGTTGAATGGGAGCGTCTACTATGCGGCGGAGTATTTTAGATTGGAGTGTTTGCAGTCTATTGATGTTGGATTTTTTTAGCTGTTCCGTAAAGTTCCGAGTCCGTAAGTCCCATATTGGTGTGATAAGAGCTGTATAGAGTCGTCGTTTGTTCTGTAGTGAGAGTTTTGAGCGTATTTTCAAGTAGTCTGGCTAGAAGTTTGTATCTTTTTTTTTTAGTTCGGTACGTTTAAGTCTCGTATGGGGGGTTCCAGGTAAGTCTCTTGTCTAGGTACATTCCAAGGTACCGCACATGGTCGGCTGGTGGGATAGGTGTATGATGTAAGAAGACAGGTGGTGGAGTTTGACGTTTGAGTGTGAAGACTATGTATTTAGACTTAGTTGGGTTAATACGCCAGTTTTCCAACCAAGGTTCTATTGAGTGAACGTGGGACTGTAGTGAGCGTACTGCGTGGATAGGGTCAGAGTGTGTGGAGAGAATATTATTTATAAAACAAATGTTTAAACTATTATTTAACCTTAAAAACAAGATTTATCTTTTAGTTTTCTCTTTTGAGCTTAACTTTTAATTTATTTTTTATTCAACTCTTTTCATTAGAACTGCACTCATTGTAAAAAATTTCTTTGGGGATTGGCCACGTAGACAATAATTTTGAATAATATTATTTGTACAATTTTTGTAAAAACCTCAAATAAGGAATGATTGATTGACAGTGAATATTAAGTAGAAATCAATTACTATTGTTATTATTATTTACCTAGTACAAATAGTAATTTTCAAAAAAATTGCCTACGTCTATTGTGGTTAGGGTGAGAACCAGATTTTTTTAAAATTTTAATTGTAAAAATGATTTCTTTTTTGTTGCAGGTACGTACAGAATTGGTAACCACCTTAAAGTTTATGTCAAGTTGTAAGTAATTATTTTTAATGTACCTTATTAACAATCAGTGACGAAATATTTTGGTTTTTTTCTTCTTTCTTATTTCAATTAATTTTTTGATGCCACAAACATTTAACGGTATTTTAAGGAATTACGAGGGTCGTTTGAAAAGTCCGTGCAAAAATAAAAACTACTTAATTTTTTGGGGTAAACCTTTTTTATTTTTCAACATAGTCTCCTTTTAGGCTTATACACTTCGTCCAACGCTGCTCTAGTTTGTTGATCCCTTCCGAATAATAGGATTTGTCCAAGTCTGAAAAATAGCCATTCGTTTCTGCAATCACCTCCTCGTTTGAATAAAATCTTTTTCCCGCCAGCCATTTCTTCATATTGGGGAACAAATAGTAGTCCGAGGGAGCCAAGTCTGGAGAATAGGGGGGATGTGAAACGAGTTGGAACCCTATTTCCATTAATTTTGCGACCACAACTGCTGAGGTGTGAGCTGGTGCGTTGTCGTGATGGAAAAGGACTTTTTTGTGGGCCAATCGTGGGCGTTTTTCTTGCAGCTCGGTTTTCAAACGGTCCAATAACGATGAATAATATGCACCTGTAATAGTTTTACCCTTTTCCAGATAGTCGATGAGGATTATTCCTTGCGAATTCCAAAAGACTGTCGCCATAATCTTTCCGGCCGAAGGAACGGTATTCGCCTTTTTTGGCGCAGATGGTAACCCATTGTTTAGATTGTTCTTTGGTCTCAGGAGTGTAGTGATGTATCCATGTTTCATCCACAGTGACGAAACGACGCTTAAAGTCCTGCGGATTCTTCTGGAACAGCTGCAAACCGTCCTTGCAACACTTCACACGATTTCGTTTTTGGTCAAGCGTGAGCAATCGCGGCACCCATCTTGCGGATAGCTTTGTCATGTCCAAATGTTGATGCAAAATATTATGTACCCGTTCATTCGAGATGCCCACAGGACTAGCAATCTCACGCATCTCCACTCTTCTGTCATCCATCACCATATCATGGATTTTATCAATGATTTCTGGAGTAGTAACCTCAACAGGGCGTCCAGAACATTCAGCGTCACTTGTGCCCATATGGCCACTCCGAAAATTTTGAAACCACTTATAAACTGTTCTAATCGAAGTTGCAGAGTCACTATAATGTTTATCAAGCTTCTCTTTTGTCTCTTGAGGCGTTTTGCCTTTCATATAGTAGTGTTTAATCAACACACGAAATTCTTTTTCGTCCATTTTTTGAAAATCACTCGACTTCCTCGATTCAAACGAATGCCAAACACAAAGAGATAGACCGATCTGGCTGAAACTTGGTGTGTGTTCTTCCAAGAGATGCTACTAACTAAACATAACCTCGATATGCGCCAGTAGTGCTATCTCTCTGACTTTGCACGGACTTTTCAAACGACCCTCGTACTTGAACATTACAAACACTTATCGTTTTAAAGCATTCTTGGTTAATAGAGATCAGTTTGTCTTTAGGTAGTTCCATTTTTTATTGTCCGACAGTGGAGATTGGTCTATCTTTAATATGAGCTGGCCTTTAATGCTCATTCAATTCTTCAAAAGTTGCAAACAATGTTGGCTCTCTGTGAAGTCTGTTCTTTTCGATTCTTTCTTGTGTTTCGTACAGTTTAATGAAATTGCCTTTTATTTATATAAACCCCTAAACTTTTTATTTCTTATTTTCGAAAACTATGGAGGTGATTAAAGATCGCTGAGGCTACATTTTTTTTAAAAAAAAAAAAGAAATTCAATTGTTAAAACTTAAATTTCTTATTTGTGCTCATCACTTTATCGTTGTATTTTTTTAATTTTGGGATTTTGTGTTTGAGTTGTTTTTAAGTTTCAATAAGAGCGTCATTTCTGGGGATTACTTTACCTTACTTAGTTAGAATAATAAAGATCCGTTACTTCTCACATACAATGAAGGAAATTTGGTTCAAACCGGTTTCGAATTTTTTTTTACATAAATCATAATCACCGGTAGCAGTTTCAATGAGAATTACTTTGATGTTCCCAATGTGTATATTATAAAACTGGTCTAGCCAACAATGTTCATTCATAATGCAAGTGGTTTCGGTTAGTGACCTTCACGCGTTTGAAGCACTGCCTCACAGAGTGCCTTTATTATTTTTTGGATTTATATATTTATCTTATTTTTTTTTTTTTTGAAATTTTTGCCATTAAATTGATTTGTATGCTAATTAATTTATAAATTTGCTTTTTATCTCCTGTTGCGGCATAATCACGTCCATTTTACGATGTGAAACAGAATCGCCTCTTTCTTATTTCCTGTTTAATTTACAACAGCCGAATAGTGCTATTAAATGAGGTGACGATATATTTCATAAATTAAATGGCTTGAACCATTTGAATGTTGGTCATCAATGATGACCATTTATGGTTTAACACTAAATACCAATGAAGTGAAACCGCAAAATCGATCAGGTAATCGCAAGACCATCAATGCTTCAGTCCTTTGAGTAGGATTCGACGAGGGTAGTTTGGGTTGCTTTAGCTGTTGATGAGGGTGATGCTGATAAGTAAAGCCATACTAAAAGTGGTTTTAATTAGCTAATAATTTATAGACACGAGGGGATAATTAGATTTGATTAGGCTGAAGGGCTGAATAGTATAAAATATAGAATTACTGTCTAAAAGTTTAATAGCTAAGCATTAACTTAGGAACAAGCGTAAATTACAGTAAAATTACACAAATTACAGTATCATATTACAATGATAAACTAAAATAGAAAGTGTTAACTAAATGAATCGGCCAAACTGAAGCCCCGATTTAAGTGGTAGATACTGGTGAGAAGACTGAATGTAGGCCTGAGCGGTGGTTTGGCGTCCATTATTCTCTCGATGCTTGGGGCAGCTTCTATTGTTCAGAACCTATTTGGGCCTTAACCCTTTTAGTAATCTTTTCCCAGCCACTTTTTACCATCTTTTGAATTTCCTATAATATTGTGAAACTATAGGTTAAATTGGAATGGAATTTAGTGTGAAAAAGAATTTAGTGGTGAATTGATGATGGTACGTAGCGGTTTTGGGTATGAACGGATTGATTATGGTTAAGATTGGATGGCTTAGCTGTTCAACTCTGAACATTCAAATTGGGGTTAAAAGGACTGTATAGAAATTCATTCAGTAACGTAAGTTAAGTTCCAGTCGCTTGTGTTGGGTTTTAAGATGAGTCTGGATTTGTAGGATGTCAATAATACTCGTATATTGTAAGTCATGATATAGTAAGTTAATTCGAAATGTCTATACCACATGAGAACCTGTCGCTGATGATGGGTGCAACTCCAGAAGCAGTGAGGAATGCAATAAACATGGCTCCATGCTGCGAGAAAGAAAATCAACGATTAAAATTTTCTTTTCATTTACACTACTAATTACTAACCAAGTACTATATCTCGGACTACATTTTGACAAACGACTAACTTGGAACCCCCACACGAGACTCAAACGAATTTACCTCTATCAGAGGCATAAAATGTTGAAAAGATTACTCGACAAACGGTTTAAACTGACCCTGATAGACAAAAGAGAACTATATACTGCCCTACTTGCCCCAATGTGGACCAATGGAATACAACTCTACGGAAGTGCCAAAAAATAGAACATCAACCGACTTCAAATCTTGCAATTTAAAATTCTAAGAACAATAGTTAACGCTCCCTTCTACGTCACCAATCACACAATACACTCTGATCTAAATATTCCTCTTGTTTCTGGAAATAGCCCCAATCTTGGTACACAAAACTCCACGACAAATCTAAACAGTCATTAAAACCCTCTGATCCACAATATGTCCACTACAACACTTACTTCAAATCCACACAGCGCAGACTAAAGCGGCGGTGGCCATGCGATCATCTCAACACATAACGCCGACCTCCTAGGGTAGTTGCTGCGTATGCTTGCCAATCTGGGCGAGAACTAACGGCTTCCATCACTGGATGGACGTCGTTCACTCCAATCACGCCTCTTAGCGCACATGCATGTGAGATGTTATTGTATGTGCATGTGTATTTGCGCTGTCCTTCTCATCTCTTTTGCTTGTAATTAATCTCATCTCTTGTTGTAATTAATCTCATCTCTTGTTGTAATTAATTACAGTCGCAAAATTAATAAACAGATTTAAAAAAAAATAATTTAGAAGCCACAGATATTTTGTCAGTGAATTCATCCTTTCACAAGAGTTTACAATTCCTGAGATTTTAGAAGTTCATATTGTCTTGTAAGAGTTAGCTGTATTGATCAATGTTACTCCAGTTAAATGTGATTGCCAATGTTATTATAGGCTTATTGTAGAAATCAATAATCTATTTTAGGTTATGTAAGAAGGCCAAATAGGCTTTAAGGTTACTTAAGTAATGAGCGCAGTTAATTGAGCACTTAACTAGATGAGCAATTTAGAGCTAACGCTATAACTCAAATTGTTGGCCAATTATTTCACTTTCGGAGTCAGTTTCTCGGTATATTTAAATGTTTCACTTAATAAAATAAGTTCATTGAAAAGTGTTGAATAAGTTTTTAAGTAATGGAGTTGCGGGAAGAATTAATGCGGGTCATAATTGCCCTTATTTTCTTTGGAAGGTGATGCTTAAAATCTACGTTATTTTATTGAAACTAAGTTAATGATTGCGACTCTTCTTTTGCTAAGAGGCTGGGCTACAGAGTGCAGTCAATATGGTTACTCGGCCTTTGTTAATCGTAGCCTGTTGAAACATGCAACACAAGTACAATCGTCTTGGGCGATAGATTGCTTTTAAATAAATATAAGAACAAAAGTAACGTTATATTAAAAGAGAAAAAATCTGAGAGAAGATTCCAAAGGGTAGAACTCGTTCAGAAAATGGTAATTGACAAAAAAATCATTTACCGAAAGCCAATCTTTTATTATTTATTGTATTTCTAAGAGTCTAGAATTGATATGGACGATATGAAAGCTGTGCTGCGAGGTAGGCTATGATTGAAGGTTCTTTTCAAAATTTTAAAGCCAGCAATATTATTGATGGAAAAATGTGTAGATCTGCAAAAAAAGAAGACTTCTTCATTGTTGTGCAGCATTTGGAAGTTTGCTTTTTTAAAAAACTAACAGCTTTTCTTGTGTTTACGTGAATATGGATGTCACCGTGTGTCTGTATTTTAGAAGCCTTGCTAATGCACTCCCATTGGACAATGATCTTTACCAGAGGTGAACTCATGATTTCCTTCTTTCTTTACCATTTTCAATTATTGGTGATAATTTCTATGGTTTCTTCGCCATTTATTCCATTCTTTATTATTTTGTTAATGTTTTTTCTTTTAACCTTTACATCTGTAACAGGAGATTTATTTGTTTATTTTTCCGATATTCACTGTCGTGTTCAGGTTCGTCTAAACTAAAAGCTATTGTTGCTTGTTGTGAATCATTCACATAAGTTCTTTCAAGCAATTACCATATTTTCTGTAATTCTTGAATGTTTTTATTGCACTTTATTACTATTATTAGGGTGTATGGTAGCATGCAATTAAAGTTTAATTGAATTGTAACTTAGGAAATGCCCAGCAAGATACAATTTCGTCAATTTTTGAACCTTCGCAAAATGTCTTGCTAGCCCTGTAAGCATTTTTTTTTTCCAGCCAGAAACAGAGCAATAATTCTTATTTTTTTAAGTGTGTCGCGAGTATCGCTTTTATCGCTAATTCAAAAGTTATGCATCCAAAGTTATTGAAGGTTTATAAAGGATGTTAAAACGTAAAAATAACAGAAAAAATGAATGGTTACTTAATATTTACTTATTCTTCTTTTTAAATGCTCTTTTACTACAATTTCGGCAAGCGTATGCAAAAGAAGAGCAATTTTCGTGGAACCACTTCCGGCATATTATGCATTCCAACCAATCTTTTCTTTATGGTCTTGTTGCAGCTTTCCCCATATCCTGTACATTCAGTTTCATCCATTTCTAAAATGGCATCACTTTCCTCTTCAAATTCGATTCCTGTTTCGTCCTCTTCATCGGAACTTGGGGAAGGTGAGCGTTTTCTTTTTCGGACAATCCTTTCTTTCAGAATTGTCTCTTTGGGGATGATATTTCTTGTTGGTTTGGATTTCTTTGCAACTCTGTTTTTCACAACAGCAATGTGCTCGAGAGAAGTTAATAAGGTGACAACAGACTTGGCTCGTTTTCTTGCAGAGACGACAATTTGGGTGTGGGGTTAATACGATCTCAAATTTTCTTCAGTATAATTTCCGCGGTTAGTGTTTTGTCTTTTATGCTAAGTTGGCATTTTTCCGCAGTGAATTGGAAACTGAGCCAAACTATAACAGAAAAAAAGTAAAAATAATTGGCCATCTATCCCTACTGTTTGATGGCCATCTGTCCCGAATGCTAGAGAGAGATGGCCAACATGATAAACATAACTCAACGCGTACTTTTTGACAGTTTTAGAGGTTAGGATTCATTAATGTATACTGTACTTTCCTAATATGTAAAAAACAACACTAAAATTTCGACACATACATTCGCTGCAGCACGCAATATGTAACTATCATAAAATTTTTTGTTGAGACGATAATGTTTTTATTCTCTGAGTTAATTAATAACGCTTTGACGCAGACCAAAATGAACTCTGTAGTCGAACGATGAAGGTTCATCACTGGAGAGGTCACGCAGCGCCGTCGGACGACATTTCGGTTAAATTTCGGCTGTTGGCCATCTCTCCCGATTGGCCACCTCACCCAACTTTACCTTATCCAATTCCCCCCGTATGTCAACATTCCGTATCCTCTTGCTTTTTTTGTGCAACCCTTAACTTTTCTGAGGAATCACATCTCTGCACTTTGTATGTTATTTTTTTTTATCTCTAGCCCTGGTAACCCAAGATTCGCTTCCATAAGTGAGCAGAGGCACAGCCATAGTTTTGTAAAATTTTAGTTTTGTTTCTGGTCTCGTTTTATTTTTAAGTGATCTGTTTATTACACCACAGATAGATTGAAATTTACTTATTTTATTTTGTATATCATTACCTGGATAAAAGCTAACCCCTCAGAACCCAAATAATTAAAATACGAGACCTGTTTCAATTAATAATTAACAAATAATTAATGTATTAGCTTAAACTAATATTTAACTCCGATAACTTATTTAACCTCAAAACTAGACAGCTTCAGTTTCTACTTTTTACAGTTTCCAACTGGCTGACTCAGTTGACCTTAACTGACCTTTTTCATTAAATTTCCAAATTATTTGGCAGTTATCTCTAGGTCAACCCAATATTTATTTCCTATTTTATTAACTAGTACAGTTTATTGACAGAGACTCGACTAAAGTTGACAGACAATCATCACAGAATTGATTAGTGAGATATACATATTTAGAGTAAAACTAAATATCTATTTGATATCGAAAATATAGCTGGATGCATGGGATAGTTTTGTCGCTGTTCCTATTTTTCGGTAGAATAAGTCGAATGTTTACTAAATATCTGTACGCCACATTATCTCTCTTGTCTCATAAAACTTGCGATATAGGAAGTATAGCCACATTCTTTCTTAGAATCGAGTGGATAATCGATACATGCTCGATATTATCTTACAGAGAGTGAGTAATTTAAGATTAATCATCATGATAATCTATTGGTATAATAATAAAAAGATAAAAATAATGTAGACATATAAACTTACATGATAACAAAATATAGATTGGAGATGGTGATCTTGAGGAAGAAAGTGCGGTGAAGAAGACACGTGGATTCACAGTGACTCCCGCCCTCCAGTACATGTCCCGCCAGTTCAGCTTCCACTACTATCGACTGTAACAAACACAACAATAACAACTAACGCACACCCATATAACACAAAATAAGCTATCGATTTATCTTACACACTATTGGGACTGTACCCGCTTCTGTGCCTTTTACATCCTTCTTCCATGGAACTGTTTTTTTTATACATGTCTCTCTCTCTCTTTCACTGCCAACTAAATTCTATTTCATACTAGAGGAGGCTGTGTGGATGTCGGTGGAAGGTAGATGGGAACAATCAGACATAATGTTCAGTGCAGCAGTTGTCTTGTACGGATAGTAGGTCTGTATTGTTCAATTGGAACAACATTCAGTTGGAGAGTGTGGAATTTGTGAGAGAATTTCTCTCTGTCTCTCTCTGTCTCTTCTCTCCCCCCACCACCTCGTCACTGCCTACCCCTCCACATACACACATTCTGAACAATCACTGAACTTGTCTTTCAGTTCCTTTCAATAATGAAACTTACAATTTGCCTGTTAAGTTACCCAGTAGCCTGAGCTGTGTTTGTTTCGTAACCTTTCTCTATTCTTTTTATTATGTTGTCTTGAATTCTTCACGTTATTTTTAAGAACATTGCTGAAATAAAAGGCTTTTTCTACAATTTTACAATAATTATTCTTTCTAAAAAAGTGGCCACCCTTCAGTATGTGCACTGATTTCCAATCAATTTCTTATTAACGTCTCCACATACTTTTAGAATAGATAACAGGCCACTTGTGACATTCTGAGGTATACCTTCTTCTTCTTCTTTGTCTTCGCTCTTATGCCTTTCAGCGTCGAGCCTTACTTAGGCCTTTAACCAACGGATGTACTCTTCCCTGTTGTTTGCCAATTTTTGGATAGAAGACCTAGTCTGGACCTTCTCGCTTTTGTGCCAATCGCCCGATGTAATCCAAATAGCCCAATTTTGGTCTACGGTCTTCTGATTTGGCCTCCATCAAACACCTCCTCTCCACTTCTCCAGCAGACGTGGCCAAACCACCCCAACTGCCGATTCCTCCAACTTGGTTACGAAGGGTTGTATCACTAAGTTGCTCCTTAGTTATTTTGGAAAAGGAAACCTCTAGCAAAGCGGATCTGGGTCTACTCCTCCACTCTAGAAAAGCTACACTAACCCAAGCTGGGACCAAAATCTGGTCCCAGGCGTGTGCCACCTAAGATTCACATCTGTCCACAATCTATAACCTCTGGACAGGCCCCAAATCAACAACTTGATTGTGGACAGCACACAAAGGTCATTTCTACGAGGCTTTCCGACATAAGATGGATCAATGAACATGATGAGAATATGGTTTCCGATTTGGCCAGCCTATACACCTGATACCTTAACGCGAACCGGCTACCCAGACTTGAAGAACGTCTTCAACTTTACACCTACATCCGATTCCTCCAACTTGGTTACGAAGAGTTGTACCTCTAAGCTGCTCCTTATTGTTTCATTTCTAATTTTATCACGCTTAGTTTTCCCTTCGATCCGGCGGAGAAATCTCATTTCCACAGCTGTAACCCGGCTTACATGCTTATCCAGCGTAGTCCACGATTCTGCCCCCATACTGAAGGAGAGGTAAGTAGGACGGTCTTGAAGAACGGACATTTTCACTGATTTGCTGACCCCTCTTTTACCGACCACAGTATTCCTGATCAGACCGTAGGCTTTATTGGCCACACCCACTCGATTCAGCACCTCTTTATCAATTCTGGCCATCCAAGGTACCTAAACTCCTCTACCTGTTCCATGAATGCCTCTTCACACTCCACCTGAAGTGATTCCTGTGTCCTTCCAACGTGCATTACCTTGCTTTTACTCACGTTCAGCGCCATTCCTTTCCATTTGAAATGTTAATTTTCCAATTAATAGGGTGTGTTTCCGCCTCTTGCGTTTATTAGGGCTTGCATTCGACGGGGCATTGACCTAATAGGATTTTGAATAATTTCCTGAGGGATATTTTCACATTCTTCCGCAATCCTTAACTCCTAAAGCGAATCTGCTAGTGTTGGACGTCTATTAAATTCGTCTTGACAACTCATCCCATAGATTTTCAATAGGCTTTAGATCTGGACCTACATGCTGGCCATTCTAAACATCGGATTGAAGCATTTTCCAGGTAGCGAGTAACAATCTTTGCTGTAAAGAGGCCGTGCATTATCGTGTTTACATGTCTGTAACGAGAGAACACTGTCCGGAGGCCGACTGTGCACTGAAAAAAAGCTCCGGGCGCTAATAACCTTAGATGTTAAGATTGAAATTAAAAATAATTGATAAAAATTAAGAACAAAATGTTATTTACTCAGGTGGTAAGATCGTACAAATAACGGCGATTGTACTTCAGAGATAAGTCTAACCACTTTCTGAGTAGAAAGCTCATCCCATCTTACTTACAAACATTTTGGGGGAACACGTTGCTTGCACAACTGTAATTTTATGCAGAGTTCAGTTACCGAAAACCTCACTGATATAAACTATATAAACTGCAACAGAATTAATCAGATAGTTTTGCTGATGAAGTGAGAAGTTTAGAAAATAAAGTTAATTGAATTAGTTGTAAAGTTAGTGTAGTTGAATTTGTCAGTATTGATAGTGTAGAAATGTATAGCTTAACGTTATTACCGCCGAGTCATTGAACTAAACAGATTGTGACAAGTGGCCCCAGCTTCTTAACGCATGCTATTTCACGCGATGAATATAAATTAGTATTCGATTAATGGAATGTTGTTTTTCTCAGGGCATTGATCCACCCATTATTAATTTCTGTTATGTAGTATATTTATTATACTTAACGCTAAACCCCTGGGAACCTACATTGTCCTTGTTAATATATATATATACTTATAATTCAGTAAGGCATTCACTTCCGTTCGTTCGATTTTCATAGAAATTTAGGCTCACATTTTGTTTCCATTAACATTAACTTGATGTCAAGAAATTGCGTTAAACTGTTACGGCCTTTTAAAAGAAAACCAAACCGCCCTTTCTTCCGGAAGTGCAATTAAAAATATTAGTATAAGGAAAAGTCAAATTTGAAAATCAAGTTCAATAAAGTAGTATTTCCGATTGAGCAATTTCCTTTATATATAGAATTTTTGTTTAACATTTAATCCTAATTAATGTTTAATATGAAGTAAATCCATAACAGCAAACTGGCATTTTAGTCCCTCCCCCAAAAGTGCCCTTAATTGAAGTAATCCAGAAAAATGTTTCCTATAAAAGTTGTAGAGCTATTTGTGAGCTATAATTATACCAAGTTTGGAGAAAATCGGAAAAGCGGTTTTCTAAATAAAGTGAAAAAAGTGAAAAATCTATTAAGTAAAGTGGTACTTCCGGTGTTCCTATTTTGACCAAAAATTTATTGTCACTTCCGCAAGTAGCACTTGAAGGAAATTTCAAATTTGAAGTTTCTGCGATCATCCGTTCCCGAGATGTAGCGGATAAACTGACTGACTGAGCAGTAAAGTAAGTCCAAACCTATGCTATCAAGGCCCGTTGGGTTAGAGAACAGCAAATTAGCTGGAAAAAGAAGAGAATTCCAGGAATCACTGGATCTGTAACCCATCCAGCCTTAGCCGTGCTTTTTAATATTATATTTCTCTCATTTCTCTCTAACTAGCCGAATGCGATCGGTTATTGTCGGCAACTTTCGGCTCTATGATTATTAATTTTATTTCCAATTTAATATTTAACATCTAATATGCACACTCACACGACTTTCTTTCACTTTTATTTCAAACAAACCGAATGTGGTCGGTTACTGTCGGCCACTTTCGGCTCTATGATTATTAACTTTATTTCCAATTTAATTTTTTACATCTAACTTGCACACTCACACGTCTTTTTTTTCTCTCTAACAGTAATTATATTTATTTTCTCAACTAAATTATTAAGTTTATAAATAATTTGAAGCTTTTTTCTATCTGAACAGTAATCTTACCGTAATTTGACATCACCAATACGCAACTCTAAGTAGTTTCTCATACAGTCCTTACTCACAAAGTAATTAAGAAAATTTTTTAATTTGTTGCATGACTTGCAATTACCATGAAATGGCTTTGTTTAATTATCTTGTATGTTTCAATTTCCCAACTATTTGGCAATGGAGGACTCTACTAATCGACCACTAATTACTGTGACAGTGCTAATTTTCGAAATTTCTCTTTAAAAAGAAAACTCATTATTTTTTGTTTTTGTACTTTCTCTTATTAGGAACGTAGAGTGATGTTTTTTTACTGGAAATGAGTGGTCATACTGAGGTGCCACAAAGATATTGTCTACTTTTTTAAACTGTTGCATTCTGTGGTGGAAGAAAATTCTTAGTTCTTTTTAAAGTAAAATTATATCTGTTTCCGTTAAAAGGCAACACGGTTCCACCTTTACGTATCTTAGTTCTTTTTAAAGTAAAATTATATCTGTTTCCGTTAAAAGGCAACACGGTTCCACCTTTACGTATCTTAGTTCTTTTTAAAGTAAAATTATATCTGTTTCCGTTAAAAGGCAACACGGTTCCACCTTTACGTATCTTAGTTCTTTTTAAAGTAAAATTATATCTGTTTCCGTTAAAAGGCAACACGGTTCCACCTTTACGTATCTTAGTTCTTTTTAAAGTAAAATTATATCTGTTTCCGTTAAAAGGCAACACGGTTCCACCTTTACGTATCTTAGTTCTTTTTAAAGTAAAATTATATCTGTTTCCGTTAAAAGGCAACACGGTTCCACCTTTACGTATCTTAGTTCTTTTTAAAGTAAAATTATATCTGTTTCCGTTAAAAGGCAACACGGTTCCACCTTTACGTATCTTAGTTCTTTTTAAAGTAAAATTATATCTGTTTCCGTTAAAAGGCAACACGGTTCCACCTTTACGTATCTTAGTTCTTTTTAAAGTAAAATTATATCTGTTTCCGTTAAAAGGCAACACGGTTCCACCTTTACGTATCTTAGTTCTTTTTAAAGTAAAATTATATCTGTTTCCGTTAAAAGGCAACACGGTTCCACCTTTACGTATCTTAGTTCTTTTTAAAGTAAAATTATATCTGTTTCCGTTAAAAGGCAACACGGTTCCACCTTTACGTATCTTAGTTCTTTTTAAAGTAAAATTATATCTGTTTCCGTTAAAAGGCAACACGGTTCCACCTTTACGTATCTTAGTTCTTTTTAAAGTAAAATTATATCTGTTTCCGTTAAAAGGCAACACGGTTCCACCTATACGTATCTTAGTTCTTTTTAAAGTAAAATTATATCTGTTTCCGTTAAAAGGCAACACGGTTCCACCTTTACGTATCTTAGTTCTTTTTAAAGTAAAATTATATCTGTTTCCGTTAAAAGGCAACACGGTTCCACCTTTACGTATCTTAGTTCTTTTTAAAGTAAAATTATATCTGTTTCCGTTAAAAGGCAACACGGTTCCACCTTTACGTATCTTAGTTCTTTTTAAAGTAAAATTATATCTGTTTCCGTTAAAAGGCAACACGGTTCCACCTTTACGTATCTTAGTTCTTTTTAAAGTAAAATTATATCTGTTTCCGTTAAAAGGCAACACGGTTCCACCTTTACGTATCTTAGTTCTTTTTAAAGTAAAATTATATCTGTTTCCGTTAAAAGGCAACACGGTTCCACCTTTACGTATCTTAGTTCTTTTTAAAGTAAAATTATATCTGTTTCCGTTAAAAGGCAACACGGTTCCACCTTTACGTATCTTAGTTCTTTTTAAAGTAAAATTATATCTGTTTCCGTTAAAAGGCAACACGGTTCCACCTTTACGTATCTTAGTTCTTTTTAAAGTAAAATTATATCTGTTTCCGTTAAAAGGCAACACGGTTCCACCTTTACGTATCTTAGTTCTTTTTAAAGTAAAATTATATCTGTTTCCGTTAAAAGGCAACACGGTTCCACCTTTACGTATCTTAGTTCTTTTTAAAGTAAAATTATATCTGTTTCCGTTAAAAGGCAACACGGTTCCACCTTTACGTATCTTAGTTCTTTTTAAAGTAAAATTATATCTGTTTCCGTTAAAAGGCAACACGGTTCCACCTTTACGTATCTTAGTTCTTTTTAAAGTAAAATTATATCTGTTTCCGTTAAAAGGCAACACGGTTCCACCTTTACGTATCTTAGTTCTTTTTAAAGTAAAATTATATCTGTTTCCGTTAAAAGGCAACACGGTTCCACCTTTACGTATCTTAGTTCTTTTTAAAGTAAAATTATATCTGTTTCCGTTAAAAGGCAACACGGTTCCACCTTTACGTATCTTAGTTCTTTTTAAAGTAAAATTATATCTGTTTCCGTTAAAAGGCAACACGGTTCCACCTTTACGTATCTTAGTTCTTTTTAAAGTAAAATTATATCTGTTTCCGTTAAAAGGCAACACGGTTCCACCTTTACGTATCTTAGTTCTTTTTAAAGTAAAATTATATCTGTTTCCGTTAAAAGGCAACACGGTTCCACCTTTACGTATCTTAGTTCTTTTTAAAGTAAAATTATATCTGTTTCCGTTAAAAGGCAACACGGTTCCACCTTTACGTATCTTAGTTCTTTTTAAAGTAAAATTATATCTGTTTCCGTTAAAAGGCAACACGGTTCCACCTTTACGTATCTTAGTTCTTTTTAAAGTAAAATTATATCTGTTTCCGTTAAAAGGCAACACGGTTCCACCTTTACGTATCTTAGTTCTTTTTAAAGTAAAATTATATCTGTTTCCGTTAAAAGGCAACACGGTTCCACCTTTACGTATCTTAGTTCTTTTTAAAGTAAAATTATATCTGTTTCCGTTAAAAGGCAACACGGTTCCACCTTTACGTATCTTAGTTCTTTTTAAAGTAAAATTATATCTGTTTCCGTTAAAAGGCAACACGGTTCCACCTTTACGTATCTTAGTTCTTTTTAAAGTAAAATTATATCTGTTTCCGTTAAAAGGCAACACGGTTCCACCTTTACGTATCTTAGTTCTTTTTAAAGTAAAATTATATCTGTTTCCGTTAAAAGGCAACACGGTTCCACCTTTACGTATCTTTGCAGAGCTCTACTCAGATTTCTCCCCTCTCCCATTCCCTCTCTCTCACTCATTTACTCTCTTTCTCTTCAATATAAATATAAAATTATTTAAATTACTGTTCTTTAAGAGATAAATGCTTAGCAAAGTCTATCTAACTGATCACGTAATCACGCTCTTGTGAATAATTCATGCATGTATTACTACTTTGTCGGAAAGAGTTAATTAGTTATTTCTGCTGTTTCTTTGGTCTGTTCTTTTCTTTGCCTGGTCGCCATTATTTATTCTCCTCTAACATTCTTCTCTGTTTAGGTAGTCTTTATTAAAGTAAATTTAATTTAATGTAAATAAATATATCTATTTGGAGAGGTATTATTAACATTCTGTCGGTGTTCATTTTAAATTCTTTAATATATAGGAGTGATTAAACAAACGTTTTTATGCACTGGACGCCCTAGGCGAAGGTTTTGGGATTCGAATCCTGCAAGAAAGCCATTGATTTTTCTCGTCGTAAAGTAGCCATTTACAGCTCACTGTCAGATGTACGAGGGGGTACCCAAAAAAAACCGGAATTATTTTTTAAAAGCTATTTATTTACAAATTTTTTACAGAACAACCTTATCCCCTTCAAAATACTCTCCATTACAACTAATACATTTGTCCCACCGGTGCTTCCACTGTTCGAAACATTTTTTGTAGTCATCTTTAGAAATGGCTGACAGCTCCTTCTTCGTTTTTTTCTTGACCTCTTCAATGTTGTCAAATCGGTGACCTTTCATGTCATTTTTCATGCGTGGAAATAAGAAAAAGTCGCACGGAGCCAGGTCAGGCGAGTAAGGTGCGTGGGGCAGCGGGAACCATGCCATTTTTAGCCAAAAACTGTGTAACAGAGATGGCTGTGTGTGCAGGTGCATTGTCGTGGTGGTAGAACCAGTCTCCTGTTTGCCACAAATCGGGTCTTTTTTGGCGAACACTATTGCGCAATCTTTTCAAAATTTCCAAATACAAGGTTTGATTGACGGTCTGACCTGGGGGGACAAACTCTGAATGGACTACGCCTTTGGCATCAAAAAAGCAAATCAGCATTGTTTTGATGTTTGACTTGACTTGACGACATTTTTTTGGTCGGGGTGAAGATGACGTCTTCCATTGGCTCGACTGTTGCTTTGTTTCTGGGTCATAACCAGTAATGACCTTTGACAGAAAGTCTGGATCAGTTTCAAACTGTTGTTTCAAAGCACGACATGTTTCAACTCGATGTTCTTTTTGATTGTCAGTCAGAACTCGAGGAACAAACTTGGCAGCAACCCTTTTCATCCCCAAATCTTCCGTTAAAATTCGCTGAACCGAGCTCCAAGATAACCCACTACTCTCTGACAGTTGATCAATTGTCTGTCGACGGTCTGTGAACACCAGCTCTCGAATTTTTTCAATATTTTCGTCGATTCGGGCAGTTGATGGACGTCCAGAACGAGGTTTGTCATCAATCGACATGTCGCCATTTTTAAACCGAGTAAACCACTCGTATACTTGAGTTTTTCCCATAGCGTCATCTTTGTAAGCTGTTTTCAACATTAAAACACTTTCAGCAGCATTTTTGCCGAGTAGAAAACAAAATTTCAGAGCTGCACGTTGTTCACTTAAACTTGCCATCATAAAAAACGAAAAAAGAACAAAACAGCGCTGGTAAAAACAATCACTGCAGATGAACAGAACAAGCCAGGCAGACAACACAGGCAGGACTGAACTGGCAAGGAATTGCGCTATACACGTCTAGCGGCAGAAATGCGTACTACATAAGCTCCATGCGCGGCAACGCAATTCCGGTTATTTTTGGGTACCCCCTCGTACGTTTAAAAGGAAGTAACTGCTTGTACGAGGAGCACTATTTATATTCTGAGCCTAATAATAAAAAAACAGTAATTAGTCATTGAAAATGACTTTATCGTTTTTCAAAATATTCTCCTTTATGATCTATAAACTTCTGCATGCGTTCCAACCACTTGTCAAAGCATTTTCTCCATTCCGCTTGAGACACCTCCAAAACTTGGTTTTTGAATGCATCAACGGCTTCTTATGCCGACGAAAATCGTTGTCCACGTAATTTATTCTTGAAGTTCGGAAACAAAAAGAAGTGGTGCCAAATCAGGACTATACGGCGGATGACCCATTAATTAGATTTTTTGAGTGCTCAAATAGTCGGTTGTTTAGACGAGATGGGTGACAGCTGGCATTGTCTTGATGAAGAATGATCCGACGGCGCTTGTTTGTTTTCCTTATTTCATCGAAGACTTCCGGCAAACAAATGGTTGTGTACCATTCAGAATTGACCGTTCTACGTTCCTCTAAAGGCACTGCTGCCACATGACCTGTTTTTCCGAAAAAAAAGAGGCGACCATTTGTTTCAAAGTGCTTCGAGCGCGAACAACTTTTGTTGGATTTGGTTCATCTTGAAACACCCATACAGCCGACTGCTGTTTAGTTTCCGGCTCATACGCATATATCCATGATTCGTCACCTGTTACAATCTTATACACGTCTTTTGAAGCACCGCCATTGTATTTCTTAAGCATTTGTTTGCACCAATCGACATGAGCATCTTTTTGAGATTTTGTCAGATTATGTGGGATTCAACGAGAACAAACCTTTTTTCGCGGCTAAATGATCATGCAATATTTATGAATATGCTGGTGGAACTAATGCCTAAGGTTGCCTCAATCTCACAGTATGTCACATGACGATCTTGCATTATTAGTTTTTGCACAGCATCAATGTTTTCTGAAACAACAACTGATTTTGGACGATTTTCTCGACTTTCGTCGGTGAGCGAACGACCACCACGATTGAATTCATTATACCAGCGTTTCACAGTGGCAAAAGATGGGGCTTTATCGCCAAAAGTGGAAGTAAGTTGATCGATGCACTCCTGTCTTGATAATCCACGTCGAAAGTCTTAATAAATCATTGCACGAAAATTTTCACGAGTTAATTCCCATTTTTTCGCTGAGGCACAATTTTAAAGTGACTCTAAACAACACAAATCGCGCTCAAACAACAAAACGTTCTGAAGAAGGTTATGGTCAAAAATGTCAAACTTTCAAGTGGAAACGTCAGATAGCACCTGACAACACTCAGTGTTGCCAAGGCTCAAAATATAAGTAGTGCCCCTCGTATATTACTTTCTACCGGACTGACCCCCAAAAGTGTCCTTAATCAAAGTAATCCAGAAAAATGTTTCTAATAAAAGTTATAGAACTATTTGTGAGCTATGATTTTACCAAGAATAATTTGAAGAAAATTAGAAAATTTAAAAAAAAGCGGGAGAGATTTGCTGATCTAAAGAAGTGAAACTATTCAATATTGACGGCACAAACGAACATACTTAAAAAGGCGTCTTCAGGCTTTCTAATAACTCTACCGGATACAATTAGAACAATACCTCGGACACCCGCTGTGGTTATAGTGTTGGGAAATATGATTTATATGGTCACAGCTAGAGTTGATTGTCTCCAAGCAGTGCGAGCTATTAGAATACATTACTGTTTGAAAGCTGACCGTAAAACAAATCACCGAAACTACGATAACTTTTGTGAGATCACATTTCTACTTGCAGAATGATTGTCGATATCATTCAGGCAGATATAAACCAAATATAATATGGATTCCTTTTAATAGAAGAAAAGCTAATCTCTCTGGACTTCTTGATATCCATGGATCTTTTTTATTATTATTTCCTTGACATTTTTTTTTATATTAATCTAATTTTTGTTTTTATTTTATCTTTCTTGGATCTATAAGTTTATAAATATAAAAAGTTTAATTAAAAAATTCCACAGCTTATTGCATTCCACACAATAAAGCTCGTGAGTTTTATTGTTATTCTATAAAAAATGAAAAAATGATAAAAAAGTTGTAAATCCGTTTTTCTTTTCAACAAAAATTAACCCTTTAACTGCCAAATTTTTTTTTGAGAAATTTTACTATTTTTCCAAAAAATACAGTTTTTTAATAACTCCAGTATTAAATAAATAGTTTTTAAACATTTCGTTTTATTAAAAAAATTAATTTTTTTGAAAAGTCCCATTTGGGGATTATGGCAACTACAGGTACAAAAAATCATTTTTTAAAAAACATTTGACCTTTGTAAAAACTAAGTATATTCATCAACAGAGATCATTTTATTATTAAAAGAATGAACCTAAGGGTTTAAAATATTAAGTTTTAAAAAAAATTAATTAAAATTGTCAAATTTTTGAAAATAGGAGTGCCATTTTTCCATACATTCTACATGTATCCCCTACATTGCATTTCCTAAGTTTTCCACATCTTCATCCTCGTACCAATATAACTGTTCTTGCGGAAGAGAAAGGTATCCAGTAAGCAGGAGAATAGAGTAAACTTACGAAGTCAATCTATAGAAAAATGGATTTCATGACGATTATTTTGGCAGCGTCAGATACACACTCACTTTCACGATATACAGCATTATGTCTTCTGATATCAGGGTTTCGAACATCCGTACAGGTGATTTTCCTTGAAGAACCTTTTCTTTTTTCCTCTCTTTTTAAAGTTACCTTATTACCCTCAAAGAGTTTGAAGGAATCACTTTATTTTCTTCCAAGATGATCTCACAGGCTATTTTTTTTTTTGTGTGACTTTTTTTTAGCTTTTTTAGGCGGGCAAGGTAATTCTTCTTTGATACCTTCTTTAGGAAGATTGTTATGAATTTCGATACGTCCTGGTAGGTTCTTTGGGACTGTAGATTCTAAGACATTCTCATCACTCTCCTCGTCATCAGTCAGAGCAGCTACTTTATCTGGTGGTAAGTTCATGACGTCCATAACATCACTGGCCTCAATTCCATCATCAAATTATTCTAGAAAATAGGGATCATTTTCTATTGACTCTAAGTTCGTCCAAAGTGAATTGTTTTGAACCCCTAGCTGGAGAAACAAAAAAACTGATTTCACAAAAAATGTACCTCTATCAGCCATAATCCCCAAATGGGGATCACTAAATATAAGGTCAAAACTCGAAACAAAAGGCTTCATTTGGAAAGAAAACTATATGTTTCAAAAGTTAAAGATATAGGGCACATATTAAAAGCAGAAGAAGTTTTTAACTCCAATTCGTTGATATTTTTTTTAAATTGTGAACTCGGTCATAATTATCCTTACCGCACACCTTGCGTGTTGACAACTTCAAAATGTTATTTTTTAGTTTAAAAAAACTCTAGTTATTCCAAACTCCCTTAAAATGTTTACACACTGTTTTATTAACGTTATAGAAGGGTTCAGTATCAAAACTATCAATTCTGCCGACAGAAAAACCTAAATAAAGCTATGATCCCCAAATGGGGCCTATGGCAGGTAATGGGTTAATTAGTTTCCCCCACTTCCGCTTCTTTTAACCATTAAATTCCCAAACATTTAGAAAATTATTCTTAATTTTTATGAGATTTATTTTTAAAAATGGCGTTAATTGAAATGTGTTTGTACAGGGATTTGTTGTTAAATCAGGATTAACAATACTAGTTGATATTTTTTCCCCCCCAATTACTGTGCGATATTGTTATTTCATCGATATGTAGGGTGTTTCAATTCTGTTATTAAATGGAAATCTTCATGTTTTCCGCTTTATAACGTTTTTCATTATTAACTATTTTTGGTAATCTAAAAATTGTTTTTTTTTTTTGTACCATCTATTTATTGTTTTATCTTTAGACTATTTGTTTGGTAGGTGCTTATTGATTCATACAAATGTCTGAAGAGTAATTTCCGTCGACTAGAACATTTTGTCGATCGTTTTACGTAGGGAACTGTACTTCCTCATCTTCTTCAACGTCCCCTGCATGGCTTTTGGGCCTTCTCAAAGAGCATTTGAAAATTGGTCCATTCCACTATAGCTGCACACCAGTGTATGAAGTTCTGATATCTTCTTTGATTTCTTCTTGTCTACTATTTAAAAGCTTCATAGTTTGTCCAGATATTCCAAGTTTTTACGATGTCCAGTTCAATGACCAGTAACATCAGCACTCAGTTACATCTCCGCCTCCAATCCTAATCGGCTCCCGAAAGCCAGATTAGGCTTTCCTTCAAACATTTGAAAGACGGCGCTCGTCTGTTTTCTTGGGAAGAATCGCATGTTTTGGTACCATACATGAACTATGGGTGAATTAATAATGTACAGGGTGATACATTTAAAACGTACCAATCGCTAATAACTTTTTAGGAAAACAGAAATCCGAAAAAACTCACGAAGTAAACTATATGTTTTTTTTTGGGTCTAGTTTTAAAATTTTCCGCCCACCATGCTGTACCTTCATTATTGACGGAGTTAAGGCCAAAAACCTGATTGTGGTTTTATAAGGACCACTAGTTTTGACATTGATTATGAAAACTACATAATAAACTGTGAAAAATGACGTTAACCCCGTTTCGATATCCCTAATATTAGTCGAGATATTTAAGATGAAAGTTACAATTTTATCTATTCGTGAACGGTTTTCAATATTAATTTTCCACCAGAAATACTCGCGTTTTTGGAGATCCTCTAGCTGCAAAAAATTTTATTTGTGACGCAAAGTAAAATAATAATAATAATTGAAGATTTTAAAACTTGTATAGTGTAATGGTTGTGGGTGAATCAGGATAAATTTGTTTTATCATTAAATGAAAGCAATCATCACATCGTTTAATGTACCTCGCTTGCATACCCTGTATATATATATTTTAAATTAAGGAACGTCAACATCTTAGGTTATTGGCGCCTGTAGCTTTTTTCAGTAAACTGCAGTTCTCTCTTTACAGACAACGATGAGTTGTGAAAAGCTCCTAGGAAGTGACAATCTAGGGGCCAGCAACTGGATTCGAACCCGGGATCTCCGCGAGGAAATCCAGTAACACGCTAACCACAGAGCTAATCCTTCGCATAATAATAGGCCTACAATTATTACTATTATACGGGTTCGAATCCAATGCTGGCTATTAGATTTTCTCTTCCTAGGAGCTTCATACAGCTCTTTCCGATGATGGAAATTGTTTTTCTACACCGAGAGGACATTGCACTGTAAAAAAGCTCGGATGCCACTCATCTTAGATGTTGATTCGCCTTAAATTAATTTAAAACAATAATAATAACAATAACGAAGCGATAGGGAAGGGATTAGCTATGAGGTTAGCATACTGGACTCCCACGCGGAGGTCCCGGGTTCGAATCCAGCAGCTGACCCTTAGATTTTCTCTTCCTAGGAGCTTCTTACAGCGCTCATTGTCCGGTGATGGACAGTGTTGTCTGTAACGAGAGAACACTGTCCGGAGGCCGGCAGTGCACTGGAAAAAGCTCCGGGCGCTAATAACCTCAGCTGTTGATGCGCCAAAAAAAAAAAAAAATGGAGCGATAATAACGTAGAAGTTGATGAGCTCTCTCTCCCTCAAAATGAGCATGTCATATTCCAGAAAATATCAAGAAGATGAAAAATTCATTGATTAAAATGGGTTCATCGCCAAGTTACAGTGAGATCTGATAGATACCTACCTGTTAGATAGATTTTTAAAAAATCGCTCTAATTACCTTGTTAAAGGCTCGCCAATTAGAATAAATTAAAGCCATAAATATTCAAACAGTATTTTCACATTAACAGGTTGAACTAAAATAGCTTTAAAAAATAATATATATGTATATTTACAAACAAAATGTAAGTGAAATATACCTAGTATATATAAATTAGAGAACGTAATTATATCTTATTATTTTCATATTAAGTCACGCTAGTATGCTGTAATTTTAGTATTTGTTGCAGTTTACATAGTAGCTTGGTTTAGGTTATTTTATATAAACCAACTGTGTTCATTTTTTTAATGTGATATTTTCGTGTAAGATCTTGAAAACTTTTTAAAATCATTTATCAGTTAACATATGTGATTATACTAAATTATATAAGATAGTTTTATCTTGAAGCTGCTAACAATAGTGCTGTATAAAGATGGGATTAGCGGAGTGGTTAGCGAATACTGGATCACAACACAGAGATCATGGGTTCAAATCCAGCTACTGTGACCCTTAGATTTTCTCTTTCTAGAAATTTCTTACAGTTCACTGTCCGGCGATTAGACAGTGTTGTCTTCAGTGAGAGAACACTGTACAGAGTTGGCAGTGCACTGAAAAGTATTTAGTAATCACATTACATGTTTTAATAGTTTTATTGCAATCAGTAGAGTGTACGTGAAATTCTCTTAGTAAATTAAATACCCTTACTGCTGTAATATTAACTCTTCTGTTGTTTCCATTATGCAATCGCAATTATCATTGAAACAAGGCAGCGGTTTAATCTACACAAAATTACTTGAAAAATTATCTGCACTCATGGTATTACCATTGATAATCTGCTCACTTCACTCGGTGTAATAACTACACGCTATTAAAATAAACATTATCTTTTACTATGTACTTCTTGTCTTTACATCTTCCTTTTTTAACCAGTTAAGCGTGGAATTTAATTTTTAAAAAACCCCCCACAGTGTGCAAAATTAAAATCAGACAATGACCGTGTATACACGTCGAACGCAGGGCAAACACAACCAAAAGTTTACAATAGTCGTAATAGTAACTGCAAGCGACTTTTTCTGCAATCTCCTGGGGGCTTACAGATTACAGAGCATTCTGTGCTCATTCAAAAATCTTGCACCGCTTCAGGTACGCTAGAGCTTTTTACAAGGAAGAAAAGAGCTTTGAATTCTGTGCTAAATGAAATCATGCTCGTACTGTTGTCTGAATCTCTATCTAAGGCAGTGATGGTCAAAGTACGGCCCGCGGGCCAACTCCGGCCCGCGAAAGTATTTAATCCGGCCCGCCGAGGGTCCATCGACATGGATAGTATATGGCCCGCTATAATTACGTTTTGACGGTCGAGAAGTATAAAGTAGATTCTACTTAGTAGAATAATAGATGCATAACCTATAGGTGAAGCTAAACTAGCCGCGTAGTTACACAAGTGTGTAATGCTGTAATGTTTTTATAATATTATGATTAAAAGCTTTAACACAAAATGCATTTTTTCTATAATTCTGGCCCTCCTCTAGAATTTCTTAAACTTTGTGGCCCCCCATTAAAAAAGTTTGCCCACCACTGATCTAAGGTAAAAACGGGCATTGCCCAAGGGTTGAGAGCTTCTATTTGTGTGCCTAATTCCTAATCTCTAATGCGGGGACCAAACATGTATCAACCACTTATCATTTGGCTGAATCCCTCCACCCCATCCATATAAAATACTTGGCAGTTCTATTGGTAAGATAAAGGGAAACATCCCACCAATAATATTTTTATTGTATTTTATTAAAATTTCGAGTTTTTATAGTTAATGGCAATTTTATGTTTTTCACAACGAGTATACACGTCGAACGCACTCGTAATAGAGATTTGCTTTGACGAATATACACGTCTAACACACTTAACAGGTTATTTATCTAGTAACGATTGACAAATCGATTACTTAGATTCGATAGTATCATTTTTAGAAATTTATTGCTTATTTCTTAAAAAATATTACCCCAATATCTAATTCAATAATTGTCTAAAAGGCAAGCGGTATGATGTCGTCATAATACTAAACCGGAAATCAATAATACTGACATCATGTCCGGTATTGCTTTATAATAAATTCAGCATCCGAACAATAGCTTTTTATCTTTCTGTTTTGTGCAAAAAGATGTTATTATTTATTTTGGTCCCCTGACATAGCTTTTTCAGAATTGAGTTCCCTCCAAATTTTTGCGCTCGAAAAACGAATTGTTCCGAGGGAAGGTTACAAATATTCTCTTTTTTAAAAGGCTTAAAAGACTTAATTTTGATTTTTTTTTTACCGTTATCAATGAATTGATCAGAGTATTAACAATGTAATGTTCGGTTCTATTTATAGACCATTTAATGAAATTGTCTAGTTTTAATAAAATAAATTAAACAAGTCTTTCTGATCTAGTGATTTAGTCGATATTATCTCAATTAATTCAATAAGTTGTGTGAAGCCCAGTTTAGCAGATGGGCGAGGATATGACATTGAATTTTTTATTTTGCTTTTGCTTCGAGGCGTACCGCGTGGATCAGAAATTGAAAAAACTTGATTGAGTGGATTTACTTGGCAAATTTAAAATATTTTGAATGAAAATCTATTGGAGCTATTTTGGATAAGCAAACATTCATTGTAAACTTTTATTTTGTATACTCTGTAACTTTTTGTTAGTAATACTGTGTTATTTTTCTAAAATTTTTTACAGACAGTTTTTATGAAATACCGGAAACATATTCTATAAAACGTGGCACACTATAATAAAGCACTTCACCTAGAAATAAAAAAATAGGTAAAAACTTTAAATTTAAACATAAAAATAAAGGTGGAAATGCCTTTTTTTTAAAAAAAATTATTCTATCAAATAGCAAATGTTGATTACTCGCTGAATGTTCTGTACTGCATTCTTCGATCGTTAAACTTTAGCATGTCACTAATCTATTCAACCTTTTCAAAAACCGGTTTAATTTTAAAAATGTATATAAATTAAATCAG
Source organism: Rhodnius prolixus (assembly GCF_049639745.1). Taxonomy (NCBI): domain Eukaryota; kingdom Metazoa; phylum Arthropoda; class Insecta; order Hemiptera; family Reduviidae; genus Rhodnius; species Rhodnius prolixus. The sequence continues at coordinate 13,747,857 of NW_027411604.1, read as the reverse complement.
ACGCTAACTTATTCAGTTCAATGCGTTCAGTAAAATAAAATAAAATAAGTAAAATAAAATAAAACCAGTTTTAGAATAAATTTGTATAAATAGGTACATTGCCGGTCTAGTTCAAGTAAAATATCGTTACCAACAAATCCTGACAGTTTGATTGCTTTACCAGCTTTAAGGTTTGTTAGTCTGAGGTCCTGTTTTCTATTGGAACTTATTTTTGTGTCAACTGAACGAATGTTCTGCTTATACAGACGGTCCATTTCTTTTCTTTGTCTTTATTTAAAAGGAAAGTTAAGTGATTTGAACAGTTATAAGAAGAACTTGTGCCTTCATCAGAAATGCAAGTTGTAAATAGTTCTATTATATAGCCCAATTGCCCCCTCTAACCCAAAAGTGCCCTTAATCTTTCGATCACGGGCAAATGATTCACAAATTTTAGAACTCCTGGTGTGTATTCTGAGACGACTTTCTGTTACTTCAGCTTCTAACTCACAATCTTTCTTAAAACTCCAAACATTTGAGTTATACCTTAATTACTTATCACTTAAGAACATAGTTTCCCAAAACTTATTTCGTCTAGCCACCATTTTTTGAGAATCAATTATTTTCTAGAGCCCCCCCAAAAATTCGCAACTTTACCACATCTTAAAAATCACAATCGTAATCATTACTTTAATTTAATTATAGCGTGCCATATGAGGTCTCATCCAGTTTCTGGGTTCAAACTTACATTTTAAATGAGACTGTTCTAATGAGAGCAATAAAATGCAACTTTATAAATAATAGGATGAAAAAATGATTGCCAGTATCAGTCGTCATACATTTATTCTGCCGAGCTTTCGACCTAGGGACTAGGTCATCTTCAGGGCTGTGGAACAGACAAGACAGAAGACACCAACCCTGTAATGTAAAATATTACTTTGTAAACTAGCCCTGAAGATGACCTAGTCCCTAGGTTGAAAGCTCGACTGAATAAATGTATCACGACTGAAATGGCAATTATTTTTTCATCCTATTGAAACTATGAATCAGTCACCAAAAAGAATGAACAACAATTTTTGTAAATAATATCTAGAAAAAACTTTTATTCAATTAAATCAAACATTTCAGTTTAAATTTTAAAACTAATCTAAAGTGAAGGATGAATGTGATTGTTTTTTAACAAGTTTGTTAATATCAGGCTATATTTTCTCAAAAAACAGCCGTATGTAACCGCGTTCGGTAACGTGCAAACGATTTCTCTTTCTAGTTAGTAGCGTTGCTAACAGCACTAAATCCACGTTGGAAATGCTATCAAAAATCGTTGAACAAATCGACCACAATCCAGGGGTACAATTGCGGGATTGGCTTTTGTAGTCCACAATTAATGAAATAATCGATAGTACTGTAGTAGGCAGGTTTTGATTTTAGTTTAAAATATTAGGAAAACACAAATCAGCCATCAGCTTAGATCGCTTCAACACCCCCAATTTTTTTTGGATCCTTTACCGCCCCACTGTAGGCCTCCAGCGCCCACAAACGGGGCGTTATCCTTAATCCTATTTCCAAGAAAAGTTTAAGATTTATGTATTTGTAATCTCTTCTCTTCTTCTTCCCATGGTGCTACAGTCCTGTAGTAGGACCTGGACCTCATTCAGGAGAGAGCACCACTCTTCCCTGTCTCCGGCTTTGAGGCGCCATCTTCTAACACCCACCTTTCACAAATCTCTTTCTACGTCATCCAACCATCTTATCCTGGAACGACCTCTACTTCTTGCGCCCCCCCCCACCCAGGGTGTCCATATAATACTTTTCTCGGAACTCGGTGATGGGGCATCCGTTCAACATGGTCCGAGCCACCTCAGTCTGCCTTTTTTGATACTAGAAACTATGTCCAGTTTCTCCGTATAGTTTCTTGAGTTCTTTGTTCTTTCGGAGCCTCCATTCACCCCGTCAATGTACACCGGGCCGTAGATTTTCCGCAACACTTTTCGCTCCCATATCCTCAGCATATTCTCACATTCTTGTGTCATTGCCGAAGATACTCGTTGCCGTACATCACTACCGGCCTTATTATTGTTTTATAAATAATAATTTTCGCCGGACGTGACAAATTCTTAAACCGCTAAACTTTTAGTAACGCATATAAACACCTGTTTCCAGCAGTTACTCTTCCTTTTATTTCAGCGGTTATGTCACAATTTGTAATCACTAAAATGTTTAAATAAAATCTTCTGGAGAAGTTAGGGTGGGCACTTCCGATTTGTCTTTTTTTCGAATTTAAAAATTCATTCCCCCACGTTTAATTTTTATTAATATTATACTGGGCCCGAGGCAGTACAATAAACAGTAATGGCACGTTAGAGGTAAAGCCTAACTACACCTCTTTCCTAAAAGTGCCCCTCTAATCCTAAATCCTATCTTGGCATGTTTCAAATAAAAGTTTTACACCAAATTTAAAAAAACAAAAACAAAAATCGTTTGAGATATCTGTCAGAAAACTTTAAACGAATGAAAAATTGATTCGGTGATACATCCGGTTGACTATTTTTTGGCCAAAATTTTAAATTTCTACAATTTTTGTTGTTTTTTCGAATTCAGAAAACTTCAGTACAGATATTTGCGGTAAAACTCTAAATAAGAGATCTACACAATTGCAATTTGTTCTTTTACTTGTAGAGTAAAAAAGGAAAAAAGTAATTCTCGACGTCCATGCAGCGGTTAAGCGTTTTGTAAAGAATAATAAAAAAAAAACTATTTGGTTAAAATGTTAAAAAGAGCGCGATATTATAGCATTATTTCATGGCAGACTTTTATGCGGCGAGATTCAAGCAAAGCTATGGGATTTAATGCTAACCTAAGCTGGTATTATACTACCAGATGGGGCAGCCGATTCTCTCCTCCTCTTCTACCCCCCCCCCTCTAAAAGCACACTATACGAGCCCAACATTATTTATTACTTTCTAGAATTTAAATCGTAAGTGATGGTTGAACAATCTTTAGATTTAAATCTTGCTCTGCTAGACAGCTGAATTAGTTTCTTATTATTGGAACGCTGCCAACACGCATTATTATGCCGCTTTCATTATCTAAATGAACCTCATTTCCGTTTTCTAGTCTTTCACTTCTTTGTACAGATTTATATCTCGAGAGTATTAGACAAAAATAAGTGTTGTTCTATTTATTTTTATCAAGTGAAAATCTAATTTTATCTGAACTCAGCTGCACTTTGAAGCGAAATAATTAGGATCATAATGCTACTAAGTTGTCAGCCCTGCAATTAGGACATTGTTAAAATTAATGCCTATTTTTTTTAAGGTGGGCTTTACACCAAATTAGGTGTCGTGGATGGAGGCGACTAGCCCACATACGAGGGGGTACCCAAAAAAAACCGGAATTATTTTTTAAAAGCTATTTATTTACAAATTTTTTACAGAACAACCTTATCCCCTTCAAAATACTCTCCATTACAACTAATACATTTGTCCCACCGGTGCTTCCACTGTTCGAAACATTTTTTGTAGTCATCTTTAGAAATGGCTGACAGCTCCTTCTTCGTTTTTTTCTTGACCTCTTCAATGTTGTCAAATCGGTGACCTTTCATGCCCTTTTTCATGCGTGGAAATAAGAAAAAGTCGCACGGAGCCAGGTCAGGCGAGTAAGGTGCGTGGGGCAGCGGAACCATGCCTTTTCTAGCCAAAAACTGTGTAACAGAGATGGCTGTGTGTGCAGGTGCATTGTCGTGGTGGAAGAACCAGTCTCCTGTTTGCTACAAATCGGGTCTTTTTTGGCGAACACTATTGCGCAATCTTTTCAAAACTTCCAAATACAAGGTTTGATTGACGGTCTGACCTGGGGGGACAAACTCTGAATGGACTACGCCTTTGGCATCAAAAAAGCAAATCAGCATTGTTTTGATGTTTGACTTGACTTGACGACATTTTTTTGGTCGGGGTGAAGATGACGTCTTCCATTGGCTCGACTGTTGCTTTGTTTCTGGGTCATAACCATAGCACCATGACTCATCACCAGTAATGACCTTTGACAGAAAGTCTGGATCAGTTTCAAGCTGTTGTTTCAAAGCACGACATGTTTCAACTCGATGTTCTTTTTGATTGTCAGTCAGAACTCGAGGAACAAACTTGGCAGCAACCCTTTTCATCCCCAAATCTTCCGTTAAAATTCGCTGAACCGAGCTCCAAGATAACCCACTACTCTCTGACAGTTGATCAATTGTCTGTCGACGGTCTGTGAACACCAGCTCTCGAATTTTTTCAACATTTTCGTCGATTCGGGCAGTTGATGGACGTCCAGAACGAGGTTTGTCATCAATCGACATGTCGCCATTTTTAAACCGAGTAAACCACTCGTATACTTGAGTTTTTCCCATAGCGTCATCTTTGTAAGCTGTTTTCAACATTAAAACACTTTCAGCAGCATTTTTGCCGAGTAGAAAACAAAATTTCAGAGCTGCACGTTGTTCACTTAAACTTGCCATCATAAAAAACGAAAAAAGAACAAAACAGCGCTGGTAAAAACAATCACTGCAGATGAACAGAACAAGCCAGGCAGACAACACAGGCAGGACTGAACTGGCAAGGAATTGCGCTATACACGTCTAGCGGCAGAAATGCGTACTACATAAGCTCCATGCGCGGCAACGCAATTCCGGTTATTTTTGGGTACCCCCTCGTATTTACTACAAAGATGCACTTATTAGATGCCCGTATTACAAATTACCTAGAGATCAGTTTCTAGAGAAATACAGTATGTACCAAAAGTCCCATTTACCCCAAAACTAACTGTGTGCTCTATGATGTTTTGTGATCCAGGTGATATTGGGTCGTGAGAATAATGCCTGACGAAAATTATACCCTTGAGGAACGAATCTTCTTAAGTACCTGGGCTCATGAACGACCTCACGCTGGGAAAACATTGATTGAGAGATCCAAAATGATTTTAACGTTAGATTTAATAGGGCAGCACCACTGAAACCAACAAATTTAAGTTGGGAGAAGAAGCTATTTGAAACTGGTTCCATTAAGGATAGACCGCGTTCTGGAAGACCATCAACCATTCTGAAGACCTCGAGTCTCGTGTGACCATGTCAGTGAATCAGCACACTTATCTCGTTTGTACCGCAATTAGAACGTTTGGGGCTTAGTGATCGAATCTGGTTTCAACAAGATGGGGCCGCTAGCTTACTTCGCAATTCGTATGAGCGATTAGAAGTGTTCAGAAACATATGAATCGCCAGCGTTACCGCGCACCCCAGAAATGGCCACCACGAAGTCCTGGATCTGACCTCCTGTGATAACGCATTATGGGGATACATCAAACAAAAAGGCGCCGAGAATCGCGTTATCAGACAACTGAAGACCTCAAAGACGCTGTTCGGAATGCATTTGCTTCCATCATTCCAGCAATGCTGCGGTGCATCGCTCCTGGAGGCGAACAATATTGTGCCATGAAAATGACGGTTGTGCAACTCAACGCCTGGAGTAAATGATGGTTACTTTTTGTAATTTGTTTATGCTACTTCAAAGCTTCTCCTCAACAAATACATGCTGTTAAAAGAACACTTTACAGGATGTTTGCAGAGGGGAAATGGGACTTTTGGAACATACTGTATATTGATAGAAATATCAGCGAGGGAGAAAACACTGTCAATTTGTTAAAATAATCTCTGATTTGAATAAATTCAAATCTATAGCATTTTATATGTTGACTGTAATTAAAAGAAGAGATTTTGGCTTAAATTTATTTTGAAATATTTTATTTTACTTTATTTATTTGCTTCTCTTTGTTCTTAAAATGTGTACTTTAATTTATTTGGAGCTATTTGTACATTTACTCGCTTATCTTTGACTATTTTGATTTCAAAAGGAGTCTACTACTATCAATTTATTATTCATTTAATTATTCTTATTTTCATTCTGTTTCATTTATTTGTACTGCAAATGTGTTGATGCAAAACAAAAAATTGTACGAAGCTGTGATATGTCAAATTGCATAAATACAGAAACTATTATTATTACCTACTTTACTAAGTATAAAGTTCTCATATTAACCATTAAATGAAATCCAAGCCCCTGGATCAGGGCAATCGAATCCATTAAACCAACAATACATCTTAGCATTGCGGGCCTTGCCTATATCGTGAAATTGTATAACCTCTCCAGTTCTTAAATTAAATTACTTATCAGTTAAATCTTATCATTTGATAATTGTTTATTTAACACATTGCCAACCACTCGGGAAAATTTCCCCGTTTGACAATGCAATGTAATGGAGTACTGAATTAAGGTATAGGCCTGCATATGATGTATAGCGGCATTTATTCAAACTAATGAGAAAATATAGATCTAGCTGTCGCGACTAAGTTGTATGAACATGAATAACAAAACAATATGACAAGCAAGGGAAGGGATTAGCTATGCGGTTAGCATACTGGACTCCCACGCGGAGGTCCCGGGTTCGAATCCAGCAGCTGACCCTTAGATTTTCTCTTCCTAGGAGCTTCTTACAGCTCACTGTCCGGTGATGGACAGTGTTGTCTGTAACGAGAGAACACTGTCCGGAGGCCGGCAGTGCACTGGAAAAAGCTCCGGGCGCTAATAACCTCAGCTGTTGATGCGCAAAAAAAAAAAAAAAAAAAAAATGACAAGCTATGGGTGAAAAAATAGATACCAATGCCTAAAGGTGTATCCAGCAAGGTACTAGGGAAAAACATCAAGTACAGATACCACAGATATGAATGAAAATTATCGACTTGTAAAGTTTTAACCTACCACAGCATCCTTATTCGAACATCCCAACTTGTCTCAGAATTTTGAAATGAAGGTTACTGGCGGCAATAAAAAATATCCTCACAGACAATGTAGAGTCTGTTCTTCTAATAACAAAAACTGGATATACTCGCTATATTTGTAAAAGTTTCTGGAGTACCATTGCACTAACTTATATGTTTCGAAAGATATCACACTTTACAGAAATGAATATATAGGACTTCGTGACCGTAAATTATTAAACTAAGGATTCAAAGATTGACGAGGAATCGGTCAAATAAACGTAACTCAACCAACCCGCATAGCCACGCCCTGAAGAGGACAATATATTTGTCGAAACGTTGGCAAAAAGACGAGTTGTTTTTTATTTGATCGATTCCTCGCCAATCTTGAATCCTTATTTTACAGAAATACTAAATTTTACAAAATACTATTTTATATCATTTGAATTAAAATAAATGAATATTAATTAACTTATCACTAGTTTATTTCTTTCAATATTCTTAAATGCGTAATTGTGGTCTATATTTGAGAACTGCCCTAGTTGCCGCACGTAACAAATGCGCGGTGGATAGCTTTTATTCAGTTGCAACTCGTGCGGTCGGCAATGTGTTAAAAGAGAGTTTTTTTCTGTCAGGAGAGGCTATCTGAAATAGATGCGAACACTAAACGGTATGTTTGTCTCTCTGTCTTTATGATTCACGGTTTCCTGTATTTGTTCTTCACCCTCTTCACAAGAACATCTTAAATAATTCAACCAACAAACAAACAGATAGTTGGTTTTTATCTGAGCAAACAAAAATATTTGTTCTCGCCACATATTTTTAGACCCTCTTGTCACGGAGATAATTAAAAATAATACAGAATTAAACTCACAAACATTTATTTGAACCTAAAATAAAACGGGTAGAGAAATTGTTCTAATTCTTACATTTTCCTTCGCTTACACCGTTTTCCCTGATAAAAAAAATGATTGCGATTGGGCTGATTTTTACTGGAAGTATCCGGTTTTAAAGTTCCTTGAAACAACATACCAGAAGTGATAGATTACTCGATCGATTTTTCAGTTTAAAGAGAATTTCTCGAATATGGCTCCATCTAATTTGTTTTTAACTTTGTATTCACACTGCACTCATGTAGATCTATAATTTTAATATCTAGAATTGGTTCATGAAAATGCTTTTTCAAGGGCAATTTTAGGGTAGAGATGAAGATATGCTTTCTTCTTTATTCGTACAACAAGTCGCCAAAATATCGTAAGTTCCATACTGGGCTCTCTACTTGCTCTAATCTTTTCGTATAGTCTCTCGCCTCCCTTTTCATTCCTGGCGATCCACTACGCCAATCGTCAATGGCCCTGAGTCTTCCATGAGGTCTGAAGATCATCATCATTATCGATTTCCTTTAGAGAGTGCTATCGTTGGGTAGTTTTTCCCTCTCCTCCTGCTCTTCACGTACCATTCATCAGATTTACTTATTATATTTATCTGCAGATTGTAAATTGCCCAATAAATAATTAATTACGTCGTACTCCCAGTTTATTGCAAAAAATAATAACCATGAAGTAAACAAAGTTGCAGCACAGAATTGAGAGAAATACTATTACGTAAACTGCTCATTTTTCATTTCCTGATCATAAACCAAAATTGTGTATAATAATAAAGGAATTTATAAAACAAAATAAAAAATAAAAAATCGATGAAGAAATCGATGTTCGGTCGTGGCTGGTTGGGCATCGAACAAGGGGCAACAAGAGGAGGGGGGAGAGAGGCAGAAAAAAAGAAGCGTAATGTAAATATTATGTAGAGTGACATGTCTGAGACGGTATAATCCTGCCGTCTGTAACATGGCCAGAGTAACATGTAACTGTCGACAATATTAGCGTAAAGAAGCCACTGATGTCATTTTGTATTAGGGTCATTACGTCATTGCTTGTCCCATATATCTTTATTTTTTTAATTTGTCTTTTTGTTTCCTGATTTTTTCATTTTTAACTAAATGCGACCTTTTTTGCTCATAATTAGTTTATTAATTCAGCTGCATTAAAATAGAAGAATGATTTTTTTTTAGTGTATGATAAGAGCGTTTTCTAAAACAAATTGTTCAGCGTTAACTAGCACTTTACGGATGCAAAAGAAGTACATCATCTCTGGGGGAAGAGAATCAATTATTTCAGTACAATTAATAAAAACCAAAACCTAGATCAGGAATTGTATTCAGTAGCTATATAAGGTGATCCATTTAAAATGCACCAATCGCTAATAACTTTTTAGGAAGGCGGAAATCCGGAAAAACTCATTAAATAAACTATATGTTTCTTTTTTGGGTCTAGTTTTCAAATTTTCCACCCCCAGTTGCTGTATCATCATTTTTGGCGGAGTTACGGCTATAAAACATTGATCGGGGTTTCATAAAGACCACTGGTTTTTAACAATGATTATGAAAACTACATAAAAAACTATGAAATATGTGTATTTCTGGTGGAAAATTAATATTGAAAACCGTTCACGAATAGATAAAATTGTAACTTCTTAAATATCTCGACAAATATTAGGGATATTGAAACAAGGTCAACGTCTTTTTTCACAATTTTTTTATGTAGTTTTCATAATCATTGTTAAAAACCAGTGGTCTTTATGAAACCCCGATCAATGTTTTATAGCCGTAACTCCGCCAAAAATGATGATACAGCAACTGGGGGTGGAAAATTTGAAAACTAGACCCAAAAAAGAAACATATAGTTTATTTAATGAGTTTTTTCCGGATTTCCGCCTTCCTAAAAAGTTATTAGCGATTTGTGCGTTTTAAATGGATCACCCTGTATATTGCATATTTGCTTTACGGAACTCGCCAACTTACCGCTTGGATATCTTGATGCTGAGTTATTGAATATTTATAAAAATAGCTTTAGAACAATGGCCAGCAGCTGTAAATACATTGTGGACAAACTCCGCTGCTAATTCATTCCATCCTTACTAGTTGGACAATCCTTCTGGACTAGAGTTAGTTTATACCGTTAAGCCAATCTCCTACTTATGTTTCGTTTAGTAAGTTTCCTTAGTACTGTAATTATCTCATGTTCCTTTTAGTAAATGTTTATGCAAGTCATTAAACTCTTAAATTGTACTTCAATCGTTATCTCTAATTAACTTTTATTTTTCTCTCTCCACATATAATATTATTATAATTATCCGCTCGGATTATAATTAAAGCTACTTAGCGGAGCTGTCAGCTACATAAACTCCTGCCCATCTCATGACATGGCTCTCTAGTTGTAGGACAGCAAATTATCTGAATTTAGCTGGGAGTAAATTATATTCCGTGTAATGTAACATCATGGGTAACATGTTTTCATTTTCTGACAGAAATGTTAGAAAATATGTTAGATTTTATATTTTTGTTGGAGATTTATAAATTTCTCACGGAATATAATTATATAAAGGATTAAGGGGAGATTATGTTAGATTTTTCCAAATAACATACTTTAGTAGAAAAAGATGGAGAATTGGAGATTGTGGTAAAAATATCTGGTGACTTTTTTTTTGTCTTTTCCGTTATCTCTCTGCCTTTGCGCAAATATGATTTAATTCAATAAAATGAAATTATAAAAGATAAATAAATAATAGTAAATGAAGTAGGGAAAGGATTAGCTGTGAGGTTAGCGTATTTGGATTCCCACGCGGGAAGACCCGGGTTCGAACCAAGCTGCTTGCTGGCCCATAGATTTTCTCTTTCTGGGAACTTTTTACGCAACACTGTCTGTAACAGTGTTACCTGTAACGAGAGAACAGGCTGACAGTGCACTTAAAAAATGCTCCGGGCGCCAATAACTGCAGATGTTGATGCGCCTTAAATTAATAAAATAAAATAAAGGGAGTTCGAAGTTCAATCTCATTAATTGAATGATCTGATTGAAAATACTATAAAATTATTTTTAAATTGTTTAAAAAAATTCAAATCTTAAAAAGTTAGAAATAGCTTTTAAATACTATATACAGTTTAAGACATCCCTGATCGGTAACCTAAGAGAAACCTTCTTACTGGTCTAATTTCTAACATCCGATGCGGTTCTAATAGTAAAAAATAGTAAAGAGTATTTGTATAAAAATCGTTCTAAATCAAATAAATGGCAGAAAACTAATAATGGTATTTACTAAGTATTGTATTTAAAATAAGAATATCTTATGATCTTAACGTTTTAAGTTGATCAACATTCTAAATTCAATAAACCTATCTTAACCTTCAATGTATCGCCTTTTCGTATAATTTTAGTGTTCATCTTTTAAATTACTGAAATGGGTTAAAGAAAAAATTATCCATTTTAATGGGAAGAAATATAGCTTTGTGGGTTAGCGTGAACTGGATTCCAAAACGGAGATCTAGGACTCGAATCCAGCAGCTGCTAGACCCTTAGATTTCCTCTTCCGTAAAGCTCATTGTTGTCCGCAACTAGAGAACTCTGTCCTGAAGCCGGCAGTGCACTAAAAAAAGCTCCAGGCGCCAATGACTTCAAATGTTGGTGCGCCTAAAAAAACAAAAATGCTGTAGGAGAAAGTTGCCAATTAAATGTAATATTTTATTTGAAAAAAAAAAAGAATTAATTTAAATAAATATTCAATTGTCATAAGTTGTGATTAGGACTAAATAAATTTACAAAAAAAGGAAGACAAAACGATTATCTACTGCAATTATATATTATTTTTAAATTAAACTAAATTGAATTTAAAATAAACACTGAGAGGCTTTATTTAGAATATACATTTGTCTAGTAGGAGAAGTAATAGATGTTCAGGGTGTATTAGTTGAGAATGAATCTGTTACGCAGAGTGGAGTTGCGTTACGCCAGTACATTTATATCGCAACTAAACCAGGTTCAACAACCTCTCCACTTCTCTGTTGAAGCCCTCACGCCAAAGTTAGCTTAATCTCTCACTTCCTCTTGCTTTGCATTTTTCTATGCACTGTCTACTGTCTTAACTAGGTATCTATTTTCCTTAGTTATACTTGTCCAAAAATGCTGTAAATTATTTGTGTACAAACACGCTATTGGTCCTGATTTCTGGTTTTATTTTTTATCCCACTAGTTGGTATTTATAATTAGAAATATAGGGTGAACCAGTAAGTAATTTCCGTAGGACTACTATGTGTAGTACATCTAAAGTGGAGTTCAATGACGTATTTGGCAAATTTATATTTTACACTGTTCATGAGTGACGTCACTATAATTTTTTTTTCTAAAATCATTACTTTTTTGCAATAAAAATGTTATTACTCAGAAAGTTTTAGTCCGAATTCGATTCTGGATGACACGGTTAGGAAGACAGATAAATTTTCTAAAAATTGATACCGTTTTGAAGCATAAGTTATTCTCCAATCAGCCTCAATCTTCCTCCTGGATACTGGAAAAATAAAAGTAATTGAAATTTTTTAGAAAACTCATTAGGCCCTTATGGGGATCATTATCAGACCTAGGTGCTGGCACTTTTTATAAAAGTTTTCTTGTCTAATGGGCTTTCAAACGGTATATCATTTTCCAGGATTCCTTTTATCTTCGTATGAGAAATTACGTTTGTTTTGCAAGAAAAAGTGTTCACGAGCACTCAACAGTGTTAGTTTATCAAACTGTTTAATTCATTGAAAACTCTTTTAGATGGACCAGTAGTCAATTTTTAAAGTAGATTGTTTTAAAATAAAGAAGTCTAAGTTTACAAATTGCACTTTAAACATTTACTTCTGATCTCACTGAAATATTTGAGAAATATTTTAAACAAGTGCTATTTTTATAATCGAAGGTTAATTTGCTTAGTTTCAAATAGGGTACAATAGAAAATTTTGAAAAACTAAGTCTAACAACAGATCAGGGAAGTTTATTTATAAGATACCTAGTTGTATTGGTTAATTCAAGATCCAGATATAAGGATTATCTGTTAGTGGGTTCAAAGGGTTGTTAAGGCTTATTCACATTCTTATCTTTTTCACAGTGCAGTTATGTGTGAAATTGTAATTTAGAGTAAATACATTCTATATGAATTTTTGTTTAAGTACTTGTTTAAAATAGTGAAAAATATGAAGTTGGCCAATACCTCATTGAACTCCACTTTAGATTTACTATACACGGTAGGCCTATAGACAATTACTTACTGGTTCACCCTGTATAGTAGATCTATTTCTAACCAATTACTAGATAATTGTTAATTTCTTATCATGGAGCATAGGGCATTGGTTATCGTTCATTATTTGTTGAAGGATTACTAGCGCCATGGAAATGTCTTTGAAGGCCTTCAACAGATGATGTAATGGTTCTTAAAGTAAAAGTCATTTTTGTACTCAGCATGTCACCAGCACTCATTGAATATCTCTCTTTTGATATGATACATGAAAAAGGAAAACTCTGATCATTATTTTGGTGAAAAAAAATTGAAAAATGAAAATTGAGTTGCATATTTAATCATTCTGTTCTAACAAAGGGGGCGTCACAATTTTAACAAAGTAAATTGCGTACAATTTCAATTTCTGTTTAAATACTATCAGAGTGTGAATCGGAAAATATGTTTCAATAAATAGAAACATTCTTACAACCTTTTACAACCTGAACATTTGTTGCATCAGCTTGGCTATTTATTTAATATTTAGGTAATAATGGATATGTTCCTTTGTTAATAAGCTAGTTTTATACACTATGAAAGACATGGTATTGATCTGTAACGTTGTTAAAAAGCCGTCAGCCTTTCTTAGGCATACTTCTCTAGCTGCCCTACTTACTAAATTATAGTCTATGTTCACATAAAAAAATTACAAACTTATCATACGTAATATTTTTAAATGTTTTCAAGTAGTTACTAAATTTAGTGTTAGTAGTCTTCTTCAGGAGAGTGGGGGTCCATGTTTAGAAGATGTTTTCTATTACCAGTTATGACAATTTGAAATTCTCAAATTCTGTAATACAATTTAAGAGGCAGCCGTGATTTATTTTTACTTTCGTTTAATACTATTTAAAAGAACTTTTAGCAAAGTAGAATTATCGTCCAGACTTTTCACGTTTTGAGTTCTCCTGAAAATGGAAAGATGCTTTTTTCCAAATTCTCGCTTTGCATGTGTGTTTCTCACTCACTGTATTCAGAATCACTCAAAAAAATGGAAAATAGAAATGGTGGGTAAAATGCGAAAATTTCGTCATTTCCTTTAGGTGTTCCTGTTTTTTCCTCTACATGTTTTTTACGTAATGAGATTTTTGCACAAAAATGATCAAAAACGGAAGTGTTATCACTAACGGAAGTGGTAAACACGGTACTTTTCTGAATCAAATTCCCTTGATAATTTTCGAGCGTGATTTTAAAAAAATAAAAATGAATGGCCCCAACAAAACTTCGTGCATGTTTTAAAGTCATATAATGCACCCCATTGCCTCTGCATGAAGAACTAATTAAAGGCTGTAATGATTTATTTGAAACTTTTTTATAGGTTAGTTTTGAGAGAGGAATGAACGTAGGCTTTACTTGAACGTACCATTTTCCTGAAAATTTGGTATTTTCAATATCAGTGTTTTGAAGGAAATTGTTTTTTTTTTCTTTCTTTTATTGGAATTTACAACTGCAACGATTGTTGCAACAAGCAAATACAGTACCTAATGAAAAAAAATAAAAGAAAATCATGAATGGAGAAGGCACCCAGTGGTGTCACTCCAGTAACGTGCTTTGCTCTAACGATAAGAGTAGATCACGAGGTCATCTTCTCTTTAATGTGGAGGAAGACAGGTATTCTGTGAGAGGGTTAGGATGAGCTCAGCTGTAGTGGAATGAAATTTGAGAAAACGAGTGTTAGCAAGATCTGTAATGTGGTCATTGTGGATAGTGAGGTTTTAGATACATAGAACGGAGCGTTAAGAAGTTTTCGAAGTATTTTTGACTGTAATGTCTGGAGGCGTAGTGAGTTGGAACGCTTAGTCGATCCCCACACTTCGATGCCTTAAATAAGTCGTAGTAACAGTAGATATAAGAGTCTTTTGTTATGTAGGTTAAGTTTCGAACTTTTATCAAGTAGTCTGGCGAGAAGTTTTGTAGCATTGGTCAGTTTCTTGTCTTTTCAGTCTAGTATGGGGGTTCCATGTCAATCGTTTGTCTAGGTGCAGTCCAAGGTAGCGTACTTTGTCCACAGTTGGTATAGGAGTTTGGTTCAAGATGATGGAAGGTAGGATTTTCCGTCTGAGAGTGAAAATTGCTTTATTTTAAAATTTTAACGATTCTATAAATTATTTAATTTTTTTTAAAGAAATATATTTTATTATTTATTATTTGAATGAAGGGTTCTTGATTGCTTCGCTCACTTTATACTCGGTTATTTATTTAAATATAATTTGTTTTTCAACCAGCAACAATAAAATAAACCCTGTGCTACTGATATAACTTCGTAAGAGATCGCGAAACTTTAGTCTCCTCGAGTCGACGAGGAGGACTATCAAGAATGAATGTTAAAGATATTTGATGGAATAAAGAATTGGGATTATGCGTTTGAATGGTTGTGCGAAATTTGAGTAAATCCTTTCGGATTAGGTCATGAATAGAATGTGATGATTAGGAGAGTTTATTATGATGATTACATGAAAAAGTAGGAGCATTAGTTATTCAATGAGGTATTTTGTGATGAAAGGTAATGTTTGAACGCTGGTATTAACCAACTTAACGCGAATCCATAAGTCAAAATTGTTTTCAATAGTAAAGTAGTTGAAGTAAGCAAATTAATACCTATTTTTCAGGCGAAGCTTAAAGTCCAACAATTAGCTGTCGTTGACCAGGGGTGTCCAACTTAATTAAACCGCGGGCCACTTGATGTAACAGGCAAGATTCACGTCTGGCCACAACATATTTACAAAATTTTCCTAGTTTTCCATTATCTCGATTCTCAGAGACTGAGAACAGACAATCTTCATTACGGTAGATAGATGTTTATCCGTTAATCTGGGTCTGTATGCGGTTTTATTTAATTTCAGAGACGGAAATAGTTGTTCACACTAAAACGTACTCCAAAAATAAACACAAAATTTGCTCAGCAAACTCTTTTGGATATTTTTCATCTAAATAAGAATACATTTTGAGAATTCCTACATCATCTTTTAAAACCGAATCATCCTGGAATTCCAGTGAGAATAGCAGGACACATGGCTTCCAAACGTCGCTGGAACTAAGTCAGCGCGTTTATACTGGCCCACTGGCCGCCCAGGAAAGGCCCTGGGGCCACGTGTATACTCGTCTTCAGTAGTTATCGGAAACTGGGAATTGTGGGTACGATAGTGCCTCGATCTCCCCCTAAGCGCTATTTCCTTCACAGAACACTTTTTCTGTTTTCATTTTATTTCAGTACATCGTGGGCCTCAAGAGATTACCTCGAAGGGCCACCAGTTTGATACCCCTGGTCGTAGACGGAGGGCAGAAGTTCATACTTTACTATAAACAATATTTTTAAACAAATATAAAGTAGTCATTCGCTGGATTCGAACTGGGGATCTCCCATTTACAGAGCCACGCTCTTGACCACTAAACCAACTCCTGCATTTTATTAATACTTTTCGATAAATTAAAATCAGTTACACGCAGTGATCTCTCACTTTGAACGCACTCATAATCACTGGGAATCATTTGATTTTTTTGTGAATTCCTGTTGCAGGAGGGAGTAAGTTGTAAAGGGAATTGAATCAACTTCAATCAATAAAATAATAATAATAAGAATGAACGAGTTATAGTAGATAAAATTGTGCGAATGTTTACATCAGTTAAAAAAAGATAGAAAAACAAAACCTGATCATTCCAAAAACAAAATTTCAAAATTTATTTGTATCACATAAAATACATGAATCTACTACGTGCGGAATGCTTCAAAATCACAGATTTTTATTAATACAATAAAGAGATTTGTTTTTACAGCATGGCCAATATAGTAAAAGATAATAAATGGAGACAATAAGTTAGTGTATTTGTAAAGCCGTTAACTATACAACGCGAGAGATGGCTGGGAGCCGTTTTGTGCACCTGTTATTTATTTCTACTTCCGCCGTGTTGTTGAAGTTTATTTTTTTTGTTTTTATATTCATTCTACACAATTATCTAGTTGCTGCCTGAAATAATTGACTTGGATTTCTTGTTACGGTTTATCTTCAACTGCTGCTGCTATATCTTCTATTGTACAATACAGCGATACTGCTGTATCGCAGTCATTGTTTAATTCGTTTACTGCTCTCATTCGGAGCTAATGTAGATACGAGGGTCGTTTGAAAAGTCCGTGCAAAAATAAAAACTACTTAATTTTTTCGGGTAAACCTTTTTTATTTTTCAACATAGTCTCCTTTTAGGCTTATACACTTCATCCAACGCTGCTCTAGTTTGTTGATCCCTTCCGAATAATAGGATTTGTCCAAGTCTGAAAAATAGCCATTCGTTTCTGCAATCACCTCCTCGTTTGAATAAAATCTTTTTCCCGCCAGCCATTTCTTCATATTGGGGAAGAAATAGTAGTCCGAGGGAGCCAAGTCTGGAGAATAGGGGGGATGTGAAACGAGTTGGAACCCTATTTCCATTAATTTTGCGACCACAACTGCTGAGGTGTGAGCTGGTGCGTTGTCGTGATGGAAAAGGACTTTTTTGTGGGCCAATCGTGGGCGTTTTTCTTGCAGCTCGGTTTTCAAACGGTCCAATAACGATGAATAATATGCACCTGTAATAGTTTTACCCTTTTCCAGATAGTCGATGAGGATTATTCCTTGCGAATCCCAAAAGACAGTCGCCATAATCTTTCCGGCCGAAGGAACGGTCTTCGCCTTTTTTGGCGCAGATTCCCCCTTGGTAACCCATTGTTTAGATTGTTCTTTGGTCTCAGGAGTGTAGTGATGTATCCATGTTTCATGCACAGTGACGAAACGACGCTTAAAGTCCTGCGGATTCTTCTGGAACAGCTGCAAACCGTCCTTGCAACACTTCACACGATTTCGTTTTCGGTCAAGCGTGAGCAATCGCGGCACCCATCTTGCGGATAGCTTTGTCATGTCCAAATGTTGATGCAAAATATTATGTACCCGTTCATTCGAGATGCCCACAGTACTAGCAATCTCACGCACCTTCACTCTTCTGTCATCCATCAATGATTTCTGGAGTAGTAACCTCAACAGGGCGTCCAGAACGTTCAACGTCACTTGTGCCCATATGGCCACTCCGAAAATTTTGAAACCTCTTAAAAACTGTTCTAATCGAAGGTGCAGAGTCACCATAATGTTTATCAAGCTTCTCTTTAGTCTCCTGAGGCGTCTTGCCTTTCATAAAGTAGTGTTTAATCAATACAAGAAATTCTTTTTCGTCCATTTTTTGAAAATCACTCGACTTCCTCGATTCAAACGAATGCCAAACACAAAGAAATAGACCGATCTGGCTGAAACTTGGTGTGTGTTCTTCCAAGAGATGCTACTAACTAAACATAACCTCGATACGCGCCAGTGGTGCTATCTCTCTGACTTTGCACGGACTTTTCAAACGACCCTCGTAATACAGCTGCACTCTGAGTGATTAACCTCAATCGAACCTTTAAGTCATATTTTTAAACTTTACTAAGGTCAAATCTTCAAAATTGTGTTCCCCTTGCAAATAAATATACAATTTGATTGTTCCTCAAGTTGGTCCAATAAATTCAATAAATTCAAAATAAGAAATGATCTGTAGTTAATCTATACTTCTAACCGGATAACCTAGCATGGTGTTCATAATTAAAAGTTGGCCAAAAAATTGATATGATTCAAAATATAGTATAGTAATCGCCTATTTTTTCAAGCGGGGCTTTACGTCCAACTACCATTTAGGTGTCGTGGACGGAGGCGAATAGCAAACGTACTTTACTAGATCTCATTTAACCATTAAATAAAATCCAAGACCAAGACCGGGAATCGAACCCTATACCACAATGCATATTAGCTTTGCAGGTCTCACCTCTTAACCCGCTCGGCTACCGTGGCGCCTGATTCAGAATATTAGTTGTTTAATAGTGAATGGCTGAAATTAATTTGAGGCCTCCTTTGAGCCATAATTACCTTGAGAACAGGTTTTATATTTTTTGAGGCCTTGAGACTAGGGGAGTGAAAACTAGATGGATGGAAATTCAAAAAAATGTAGTCCAGCCATTCCCAAGATCTATAGTACTATGAAACTCAAAATATATTCATTCTACACAATTATCTAGTTGCTGCCTGAAATAATTGACTTGGATTTCTTGTTACGGTTTATCTTCAACTGCTGCTGCTATATCTTCTATTGTACAATACTTTTGCCCAACCATCTCCATGGTCTTAAGTACTGCCTAATTTTAATTTTCTTTAATTCCGGAAGTAAATATATAGGTATCCAGGCCTCTACTTCGATACTCAAATTGTGTACACTTCAGAACCTGGTTGAAAAATAAAATCTCTAAAGCAATGCACGTTTTTAGGGTTTTGTGTTCCTACAGCGAGTTTTGGTTTTGATCACTCTAATTTATCCGAGGTTCGCCCGTAACAAACCCTGTTTCGAACAGTGTCATACTAAACTGAATTTCTAGGGTAGTTTTTCTTAATGCATTATACTCTCTTAAATTGTATACATTTTATTTTTATACAGTTTCAACTGAAATTTTATTTATTTATTTATGCCTTTGGCGCGCCGACAACTAGGCCATCAGCGCGCCGTCCGGGCATCTAAATTCATTCCTACTGGAATGGTACCTTTTGATTTCTCTCTCTCCGACGTCCATTTCTGTTACTTCCATTGGATGTCCAAGAATTGGGAGCAATCCTGCCGCTTCTTCACCCCTTTAGCTATCGAATCCAGTCGATGGAGGAAAGAGAGTCGACAGAAAAGTGTTCCTTCCATTTCCATTGCGTCGAACGAGTACTGTTGTTGCCATTTTCTTCCTCCTCAACTTCTCCTCTTTCAGTATTTTATTGATATAGTTGTACGCTTTTTTGGTATAAATATTGAAGCCAAACTATAAACCCAAAGTACGGAGATTTCATGGTATTTTGAATTATACTAATTCACTAAGTTAAAAGCCCTCAATAAAACTATTGCATACGACATGAAGTGGAGAAGTGCTAGTTAGTAAATACTCGGTTTGACACAGTGGAAACGTCAAACCTGATAACTTGGATATGACAGGCCGTGTCGAGTTAACTAGCCTTGAATCTCTCTGTCTCTCTCACTCTCACTCTATCTCTATCTCCCACCCCCTATAATTCCACTTTAGTTCATTTCTCTGTTGAAATACTCGCATGAATCCAGCATTGCCACACTTGTTTCTGTCAATATTTATACCACTCTGACAGTTGGTTGTTAGGGCTTTGCGTTTTTGTAACTATTTAATACTAAATCTTCCCTTTTATAACCTTTTTAGAAAATAATTGCGTATATAATTTGTTGGCATTTAATTCTAATATTTTATTTTAATAATTAGTTATTATTCATCCAATCGCATTTCTTTTTTTTTTACAAATTCCATTCCAAAAATATCTCTTATTACCTTCATTTGTTGGGTAAGGAAAGTGTTACAATCATTGCAGTTTTCTAAACTGAGTCTTCAGTGAGGAAATATCCGTTTTGAGGTCTCGTAAGTCAAAAAAAACAAAAAGAAAAGAGATTTTGAGAAAAATAACCCGCAAGAGTGTGATTTTGGGCTTAAAAATAACGTAAAAACAAATCGCAAGCAGCTATTACTTTATATTACGATTTGTACCAATCAGACGATTACGATTTCAAGACATAAACAAGAAAAACTTGCATCGGAAGTACAACAGTGTAGAATGGATTAATCCAATTTTTAAACCATTTTCTTGAAAATGGTTTTAACCACACAGTTTTACTCATGGTGCTTGAAAACTTCTTTACAAGAAAATTTGGGACTTTTTTTTTTGCAGGCTTCACTGTAATGTTTTCCTTATCAATATAAAGCCCTATGTCTTAATATATTACGGAATAGAGATAAATGTGTCACTGTAACTCACGACATTGAAGGAAATTACAACACAGGATGTGCAACACCTTCTCAACGGATTTTCATTTAACTGAAATTATTTACAAACTTTGTATATACTTTATGAATTACATATCGGTAGTTCAATAATTTTTATTTGGATTAATTTTTCCAGTATTTTTTTTTTGGCCATAAGGTCATTTTGGGGTAATATTTTGGTATTGTACTAGATAATGTTTTGTAATAATTAATTATGTAGGCGCCACAGTAGCCGAGCGGTTAGAGGTGAGACCTGCGAAGCTAATATGTATTGTGGTAATGGGTTAGATTCCTGGTCTAAGGCCTTGGAATTTATTTAATGGTTAATAAAAGAAATTTTATAGTAAAGTATGTTTGCTAGTCGCCTCCGTCCACGTCACCTAATTCGGTAGTTGACGAAAAGCCCGCCCTAAAAAAATAGGCGATTACTTTACTTTAATTAATTATGTTTTCATTTTCATAATCTGAGTTTAAGTTAGGAGCAGCTAAAGATCAGTTACAAGAATTAAGTCGTCTGAGTGTTCACAAGTGATTTATTTTTTGTTTACTCAAATTTTTGAGATAATTAAGTTTTAAACATGAATTGTAAAAATTTAAAAAAAAGTAAACTAATTGCCTATTTTTTTCAGGCGGGCTTTACGTCCAACTACCTAATTAGGTGTCATGGATGGAGGCGACTAGCAAACATATTTTATTATTACATTTCTCATATTAACCAATTAATAAAATCCAAGGCCTAAGACCGGGAATCGAACCCAGTACCACATTACTTACGAGGTGTGGCTATTAAATAACAAGACTCATGCTGCTACAGAAGAACTATGCATGCGCCAAATCCTAACGACCGACAGCTGTGCAGCATAAAGCCTTCTCTTTCGATTGTAGCGTCTCACGTGTTTATAGAGAAATCTGTCTGACCGTAACCGTCGTTTGTGTAAGAGGTGTTAGTTTCGTTTTGCCGAAAACATGATACTACACATGTAGTAGAGCAACGAATTGTCGTGAAATTTCACATCAAAACTGGATAAAACTGTTTAAAAGAAGTTTATGGTGATGAATGTTAATTACGTACGCGAGTTTTTGAGTGATTCAAGCGTTTCCAAGATGGCCGAGAAGACGTCGGAGATGATGACCGCCCGGGTCGCCCATCCACGTCTAAAGCGGATGAAAATATCGATTATAATTAATCAACATTACTACCGGTGAGGTGCTTGCTCAACACCGTGAAAGAATAAGGGAAAAAAACGACCCAATTCCAAGTCAGGGTTCTCCATCAAGACATTGTCTGTCAAGACGTTTCTCTAGCCAAGTACAACTTCCTAGTTTTAGGCCCCATGTGACTTTTATCTGTTGCCCAAAGTCAAATCTGCCTTAAAAGGAACACGATTTTAGTCGGTTGAAGCTGTGAAAGAATAGCGGCACGCGTCATGCAGGAGCTGACAGAAAAAGACTTCCAGCACTGTTTCGAACAATGGTATATTCGCATGGAGCGCTGTAGGGATAGGGGAGGGGTGTATATTGAAGGTGATAAAAACTAAATATGTATAAATTTAAAATAAAATGTTTTACAGCAATAGTCTCGTATTAGCTTTACAGCTCTCGCTTCTAACCGCTCGGCTACTGTGGCACCTATTTTTGCCCTTGGAAACCTTGCGCAGTGGCAATATCATAAACCAATGAAGGTCTCCTGATGTGCGATTATTGCTAGTTGAAAACTTTTAAAAATGAATTGTTTACACTGGCAAACCGTTTTCATTTTTTTTTATTGCAGCCTTCAAGTTAGCGTAATCAAAAGCATTATCGTTACTTTGCCATTATCTTTGGCGGAAGTCTTTGTGGTTAACTTGCAGTTTCATTTTTTGCTCACTTATTTTATTCTATCTAAATATGTAGTTAAAAATATTCCTCTGCTAAATTATTTTATTGTGAAAAAGAGATAAAAGGCTTCTTAAATTTGTCCTGAGTAAAACGTTGAAAATATTTTTCTTTGGATTATTTATTATGTAATCATTGGCGCGAATTAAATTTAACCTGAGCTGTAATTAAATATTACATTAATTAACAAATCTCAAGTGGAAGTGTGCATAACAAGTACATTTAGTTCAAAATAAATAATAAACATTTAGATTATGTTATTATAATTATTTATATCTTCATTAGGTATTAGTTTTATTAATTTATATCACGCATAATTCGATTATATTTAATCACTTTGTTGCAACACATTAATTGGCATATATCGTGGAAGAACTGAAAATAGCGTTTTGAGGATTTAAAAAACTAATTTCCCTTTCCCCCTCTAAGGCTGGAAACATAGTGGAGCGGCGAGCAAAGCGGCGATGATAGCGAAGAGCAAAGCGGCGAAATCAAACACAAGTTAACATATGGGACCGCGCATAGTGGCGAGCAAAGCGAAGATAGAGCAACTCTATCTATTTCTAGTTTTTGTTTTTGCCGCTTTGCTCTTCGCTATCATCGCCGCTTTGCTCGCCGCTCCACTGTTTCCAGCCTAACAGGCAATGTTACAAAATTTTACAATTCTAGATTAGTCTGTAATCAGTTAAAATAAACAGGTACAACTTTGTGGATCAGCGTTTGCAAAATTTTGTGAGATTGGTTGCCAGCCAATATAGCTTGTTTATGAATTTCACGAAAATTCTAAACATTTTTTAGGAAAACAAAAAGGTTTCAAGATTTGTTATTCTGGTTGCAGGTTATTTAACAGTGAAGTAATTGCCTATTTTTTCAGGGCTGGCTTTATGTCCAACTACCAAATTAGGTGACGTGGACGGAGGCGACTAGAAAACATACTTTACTGTAATTCCTTTTATTAACCATTAAATAAAATCCAAGGCCTAAGACCGGGGAATCGTACCCAGTACCACAATACATATTGCAGGTCTCGCCTCTAACCGCTCGGCTATCGTGGCGCCTTGTTGGTTATTTAAATAACATTTATAGGTTTCTGAGTTTGATTCAATTTACCAAAAATTATGTTCTTTAATTTTGTACACTATCATAATCGATTGTAGAAGTACCTATAATAAGTTTTTATTTTTGTTTCAGGTATGTAACGTTGATTTCCTCGTCTTTCATTCATAATAAGTAAGTAATTACTCTGTACGAATACTATTTATCTATTTTTAAGTGACTAATTCATTACTCCAAGGGTAAATAAGGTTATTTGCAATTTCAGCCCTAATTTTTGTGTTTTTGTTTTAATACCAGGCTCTCGACCTAGGGACTAGGCTAGGTCATCTTTAGGACTATTTACAGCAACATGCTGTATGTTTTAATAAGCAACATGTTTTACAGTAACATATTATAATGTAATTTAATTTGAGCTAATTTTTAAGTCAAATTAATGTTTAATGTAGTCTGATTCTGTAAAAAATATTTTCCACAGTCTTGATGATCTCTTGTCTCTTGAAAGTAACCACTTCTTCGTCGATTGCCTCATCTATCCTATGGTATGGAAGCTTTCCAATAGGATCGCCAGAGGGGTCTCTGTTCTTAGCCAAGATACTAGGCCTCCACCAAAATGCTGGCTCTTCTGTGTAAAGCTTTTTTCCAACATTATCTTCCTAGGAGATCCTTCATATGGCTATTGAACGGCACTTTTCTGTCGCTTTGTTTCGAAAGCTTTTTGTGGGTTTCGTCCTTCGTGTCTAAACCATCATAGATGCCATTTTTTCTCACCTGGTATACTACGAGTAGGTGTTTTTGAATGAGGTCTTGCATTGTTTTTTTCCTTTTCTTAGACCAGGTTTCACAGGTTGCTCTCTAAGTAAACACAATTCGCTACCACAGATGAGTATGGGGATAAATGTAGAGTAATGTACATGCAATAGCACAGATCACAAAACTCAAAGGGTACAAATAGTACACAACCTAGCGCTACCTTCCCTAGCAAGCGATCCTTTTAGGAGAGCTTTAACGGCAAGCGTAGAAGCCTAAAGTTGGCATTACGTTAAGAGACTGCGGGTCAATCACTCATATCTCTAAAAATTAAAAGATACCGAGTAACCAAAGGAAGATCGGTAAGATTCTCAAGGTGGCGTACCTAGCGAGGACATGATATTAACACAAATTTCGTTCTTCTCCTTGTTAACAATTAACTACTAACTAAATATTTATTTAAGCATAAATTATTCTTAACTGTTACTGGAGTGAAGAATTACGTTATGTAACTTCCTTAGTTATGTTTATAAATTGAATTATGAAGTTATTCCACTTAGTATAAAACTAACATGTTTAAACCTGTTTGAGATGTTATTTTTTTTTTTTTATTTTTTGAAGTATGTAGTTTACAGTTCATTTATCAACTTCAATAAGTGAAGAACTTTAAACTTAATTGCCATTCACTAACGAAGTAATAATTGAAGAAATCATCAGGTTGACTTTGAATGAGCGGCCCCCTTAATGGAAAGCAATAATGGCGCCAATTTATTTTACTCATTTTTCAAAAGGGCACAGCGCTTGTTTTCCCCTCTTTTTTTAAAATTTTTAATTTAATTTTTTTAAAGAAATATTTAAGTTCTAAATAGAATAAAAAATAACTTTTTTTTTTTTAGAATATGAGCGAGTAGAAAGGCATTTTCTGCCATTATAGTTGCATATAGTAAACGGTATCTAGGCGCTAATTTGTCAATGTCAGTCTTCTTTTAAAAGTTGCTAGTGGTATTTACCGCGCCGTTAAATGAATTAATCATCTCGTGCCAAAAAATGCATTGTTTATTAAAATTCCTGGTTTCAGATATTCTAAATATTAATACCTAATTATTTTTAAAGTAAAACATTCTCTGCTCGCTAGAAATTAATTACATTAAAAAATCATCAAAAAATGTTTTGACATCACAAATTTTTCTACTTTTCCAAACTTTTAAAAGTTTTTATTAATTATTTAGTGTTAAAGTGACCTTTAGCCGTTGGCTATTGGGTACATTACGAGGTGTGGCTATTAAATAACGAGACTATTACTGTAAAACATTTTATTTTAAATTTAAACATATTTAGTTATTATCACCTTCAATATACACCCCTCCCCTATCCCTACAGCGCTCCATGCGAATTTACCATCGTTCTGAAACAGTGCTGGAAGACTTTTTCTGTCTGAGCTCCTGCATGACGCGTGCCGCTTTTTCTTTCACAGCTTCAACGGATCGAAATCGGGTTCCTTTTAATGCAGATTTGACTTTGGGGAACAGATAAAAGCCATATGAGGCCAGGTCTGGCGAATAAGGCGGATGGCCTAAAACTGGGATGTTGTACTTGGCTAGAGAAACGTCTTGACAGACAATGTCTTGATGGAGAACCCATGACTTGGAATTGGGTCGTTTTATTTTCCTTACTCTTTCACGGAGTTGAGCAAGCACCTCACCGGTAGTAATGTTGATTAATTATAATCGATATTTTCATCCGTTTTAGACGTGGAAGGGCGACCCGGGCGGTCATCATCTCCGACGTCTTCTCGGCCATCTTGAAAAAGCTTGAACCACTCAAAAACTTGGGCACGTGATTAACATTCATCACCATAAACTTCTTTTAATAAAAGATAAGTTTCAGTAGCGGTTTTAGCCCAGTTTCATGTGAAATTTCACGACAATTCGTTGCTCTACTACATGTGTAGTATTATGTTTTCGGCAAAACGAAACTAACACCTCTTACACAAAGACGTCAGGTTCCGGTCAGGCAGATTTCTCTACAAACACTTAGAGACGCTGCAATCGAAAGAAAAGGCTTTACGCTGCACAGCTGTCGATCGTTAGGGATTTGGCGCATGCATAGTTCTTCTGTAGCAGCATCAGGCTCGTTATTTAATAGCCACAACTCTTATTTTGTTGTTGTTATTTCTTGTTAAAGTAAGTCGTACGATAGTGTTCACAATTGATTGGTCTTCAAGGTTTATGCTATTGACGGTGTAATTAATTTGAAATTTAAAACCCCGATCAAAATTAAGATTTTTTTTTTTCTTCAATTTAATTTAATAGCTGTTAAGTTTTAGTAAATATTGAAGAGAATGAAGTAAATACTCTTGTCAACAATCCATTAATTTGAGTAGGCAATCTCCCACTTTCACTTTGAAGTAATACCGCCAACACTATGTCAACATATTTGTTTCTTATTGCTTATTAACAGCCTTGCTGATGCGTGCGTATGTCTGCAAAAGGAAGACCAACTTACCATTTTACAAATAGCTTATCATATTCTAATTTAACGTTTAGCATTACTTTTTCAAAGCTTGCAAAATAGATTTCTTTCTCCTTTTTAGTCTTAAACATCTTTTTATGGGAATAAAGTAGAATATTACCAAAGTAATGAATAGATTTCTGCGTGGTAGGGGGCCAGAAAGGTTTTTACTTGGCGACCTTTCTGTTTCAATTTACCAACCCTCAACAGAACTGGCTGCAAGAGCACAACATCCCCTCTCTTATTTTCCTCTATTAATCAATAATTTTTATACTAAGGGTGTTGCCTGACCCTAAATCTTCACACTGTCCTCATCCATTTTACTTCTACTCATTTCATTTCCTTGTATATCGGGTTAATTGCGTAATTAAAAGCAATAAACAACTTTTATTTGGGGGCCGAAATCTAATAATTTTTCTCTTTTTCGTTAATAAAATAAGTTCTAACTTTGGTGTTAAAATTAAATACAGTTAGATCCGAGGAACAGGATGCACATATGGTGCATTTTGCACAATTTAACCAGTTAAGCGTAGAATTTAGTTTTTAAAAAACGCCCCCACAGTGTGCGGAACTAAAATCAGACAATGACGTGTATACACGTCGAACGCAGGGCAAAAAACAACCAAAAGTTTACAATAGTCTTAATAGTCACTGCAAGAGACTTTTTCTGCAATCTCTGGGGGGGCTTGAGATTACCAGAGCATTCTGTGCTCATTCAAAAAATCTTGGACCGCTTCACGTTATGCATTGCTCCTAGTTAACTAGGGACGCAAGAGCTTTTTACAAGGAAGAAAAGAGCTTTTTGAATTCTGTGCAAAATGAAATCATGCTCGTACTGAGAGGTCTGAACCTCTATCTAAAAGGTAAAAACGGGCATTGCACAAGGGTTGAGAGCTTCTATTTGTGTGCCTAATTCCCAATCTCTAATGAGGAGACCAAACATGTACCAACCACTTATCATTTGGCTGACTCCTACCAACCCTCTCCGTATAAAATACTTGGCAGTTCTATTGGTGAAATAAAGGAAACATCCCACCAAATAATATTCTTATTGTATTTTATTAAAATTACGAGTTTTTATAGTTAATGGCAATTTTATAGTTTTCGACGTATACACGTCGAACGCACCGTAAATAGAGATTTGGTTTGACGTGTTTACACGTGTGTGATAGCCGAGCGTATATAGGCTAGACCCGCAAAGCTAAGATGTATTGTTGGTTTAGTAGGTTCGATTCCCCTGATCTAGGCCTTGGATTTTATTTAATGTTTAATATGGAGTATTTAATAGTAAAGTATGCTTGCTAGTCGCTTCCTTCCACGTCACCTAATTCGGTAGTTGGACGCAGAAAAGTCCCTCTAAAAAAAATAGGCATTACTTTACTTTTTTTTTTTTTACTTTTTGGAGGTCCGTTACTGAAATTTTGACCAGTAATTTTATGATTTTGTTTTTCCAGCTTTTCCATTTTTTTTTTAAAGAAATGTCTTCAACGAAATGGCTTCAATTATTTAAAAATAAAAAAAAAGTTAAAATAAAGTAATCTCCCATTTTTTCCTGGTGTGCTTTAAGTCTAACTACGTAATTAGGTGCCATGGACGGAAGCGACTAGCAAAAACATACTTTACTGTAAATTTCTTATATTATCTAAAAGATAAAATCCAAGACCGGAAATTAAAAACCCAGTACCCCGCCAAAAATGCATCCAAGCTTTACGAGCCTCGCCTCTAGCCACTCGGTAAACGTGGCGCCTCAATTTTGGCTTAAAATTAATAAAATTGTAATTTAATGAAACATTACGAATTATATCCTTGAGTATACTCGTAGTTGCTCAATGAATGATCACTACCAGATTTCTTGATTCACATTTATTCTCGTACCTAAATGTTAATAATTTTTAAAAAAAAAAACAAAAACCAAAAAAAGAATAAGTACAAAGGCGGAAACGCTGCATTGTGATTATGTGATGACCTTGGCATGTCTTTGAACCGGTCCCCTCATGGCGAGTTCATGTCCCTCCTCCACCTTGTACTTCTCTAACCACTATTCTCTCTCTTATATATTATTACCTCACTATAGTTGCATCATTAACTTTTTTTTTATGAATAATAATTTGCATATTTGATTTTTTTCCCCCCCCATCTCAAACTTAATTGATAATACCTTTACAATTTCTATAGTTCTTAAACTGTATTTTATTTTGTATGTTTTCTTTATTCCGAGCTTAGCTAGCTAGACAGCTGATAGCATCAGAATATTTATTATTTTTCCATTCGCATAATGTATTCCATATAACCGCGTAATATTGTCGAATGACTGGCACTAAAAATACTTAGGTATCCGTTTTGTTATAAATTAGAATTTGATTTGCATAGTTCAATAACCTGTGTAAGTTTATTTATGTTGCCAATTCTTTACAAGATTTGAGTTTACATTCCTTATTAGATTAGTTTGTTTTTCCGAAGTATTGTTTAAAAAAACAAACATATAAAGTAGCTGGGAAATGAAATTAGCCGAAATAAAATAGAGAAGAGCATCGGAATTTCGCTTCAATATTAAACATGAATTATTTCTTTTATTCTTGATTTCATCGTGGGTACTCTATCCCAGACCGGATGTTAGATTGGGGATACATGCAGAGATATTAGAGTATTGAGGGAGGTAACACTGTATATTGTGATAGTCATGAAGAATTAACACTAAAATACCTCTTACCCTCAAAATGAGAATAGTAATGTAATCGCCTATATTTACAGGCAGGGGTAACGCAAGTCTAACTAATACTAATTAGGTATCGTTGACCGGGGGCGGAAGCTCATACTTTAATATAAACAATTTTTTTTTTTTCTAACAAATAAAAGTAGCCATACGTGGGATTTGAACTGGGGACTCATAACTCACTCACTCACTCACAAAGCGAAGATCATGACCACTAGACCAACATCCGCCCCTCATATTTTATTTATTTTGGTACAGTCGACTCTCGATAAATCGAAATCCAAGGGACTACAAGAAAAATTCGAATTATCGAGACTTCGAATTATCAAGAAGGGAAAAAAAATTCGAATTATTAAGAGTTTTTATTATGTATATATGTATGTACATACGTATATTGAAAATACGTATGAGCTTACCTAAGTTTTAGAGATATATAGCCTCAAGTAAAAAAGTAAAAATAATGAAAACGACAAAAAAGAGCAAAAAAATTACATATGTATTAACATTTCAATAAATAATAATATACATATGTACCTAATTAAAAAAATGAAGAACAGTTTTTTGTTTCAATGTGGCTTGACTTAGTCAGTGACTTAGAATTGTGGAAAGCGTTGATGGTGGAATATTGAGAGTTTTGGCGATATCTTTTTTTTTCGAACCACTTTTCACGGCCACGATACTGTTTTCTTTGTTGGACACAGTAACGGAGAAAGAGAATCGGAAAGTTAAACTGGGCTGGAAGGAGGGAAACATTACGCAGGAAATGAACAATAAGCGGAAAATGAGAAGTAAACATTACTAGGGAAAATTCGAATTATAAAGAGGGGCATGCGGCCTAGATTCGAATTATAGAGCCTTCTCTCCCCCTGTTGTTAAGAAAAGGATTTCGAGTTATCGAGCGTATCTAAATACACTGAATTTTTTCGATTTACCGAAGTTAGCAGCTGTAGAGTTCGAATTATCGAAAAATTCGAATTATCGAGTTTCGAATTATCGAGAGTCGTCTGTACGAGGGTCGTTTGAAAAGTCCGTGCAAAAATAAAAACTACTTAATTTTTTGGGGTAAACCTTTTTTATTTTTCAACATAGTCTCCTTTTAGGCTTATACACTTCGTCCAACGCTGCTCTAGTTTGTTGATCCCTTCCGAATAATAGGATTTGTCCAAGTCTGAAAAATAGCCATTCGTTTCTGCAATCACCTCCTCGTTCGAGGGAGCCAAGTCTAGAGAATAGGGGGGATGTGAAACGAGTTGGAACCCTATTTCCATTAATTTTGCGACCACAACTGCTGAGGTGTGAGCTGGTGCGTTGTCGTGATGGAAAAGGACTTTTTTGTGGGCCAATCGTGGGCGTTTTTCTTGCAGCTCGGTTTTCAAACGGTCCAATAACGATGAATAATATGCACCTGTAATAGTTTTACCCTTTTCCAGATAGTCGATGAGGATTATTCCTTGCGAATCCCAAAAGACAGTCGCCATAATCTTTCCGGCCGAAGGAACGGTCTTCGCCTTTTTTGGCGCAGATTCCCCCTTGGTAACCCATTGTTTAGATTGTTCGTTGGTCTCAGGAGTGTAGTAATGTATCCATGTTTCATCCACAGTGACGAAACGACGCTTAAAGTCCTGCGGATTCTTCTGGAACAGCTGCAAACCGTCCTTAAACGATTACGTTTTTGGTCAAGCGTGAGCAATCGCGGCACCCATCTTGCGGATAGCTTTGTCATGTCCAAATGTTGATGCAAAATATTATGTACCCGTTCATTCGAGATGCCCACAGCACTAGCAGTTTCACGCACCTTCACTCTACTGTCATCCATCACCATATCATGGATTTTATCAATGATTTCTGGAGTAGTAACCTCAACAGGGCGTCCAGAACGTCCAGCGTCACTTGTGCCCATATGGCCACTCCGAAAATTTTGAAACCACTTATAAACTGTTCTAATCGAAGGTGCAGAGTCACCATAATGTTTATCAAGCTTCTCTTTAGTCTCCTGAGGTGTTTTGCCTTTCATAAAATAGTGTTTAATCAACACACGAAATTCTTTTTCGTCCATTTTTTGAAAATCACTCGACTTCCTCGATTCAAACGAATGCCAAACACAAAGAAATAGACCGATCTGGCTGAAACTTGGTGTGTGTTCTTCCAAGAGATGCTACTAACTAAACATAACCTCGATACGCGCCAGTGGTGCTATCTCTCTGACTTTGCACGGACTTTTCAAACGACCCTCGTATAAGCCCTTTATGAAATAATAAAGAAAACAAATTATAATTTTACTCACACTTCAAACTTTTTTAGCAAATTTAACAATTTTAATTAGTTAATAGAAATCTGAGTCATTTATTTAACAATAAATACACATATTGGCTTTATTATTCACGGACTGGAGAAAAAAATAAATTATAAAAAAAGTTATATTTAAATTATTTCCTTTCCGTTTAAACTACGTTTAATTAATATGCATGCATAATATATAAAATTCATTATTAATGAATTTAATGGCTATAATCGCGGTAATTAAACATTATTTTCTCGATATTCCCAACAATTATTTAATGCCTGTAGGGATATTTGCCAACAAAATGGATGAGAAATAGAATTTTCATTCAGAGAGCGAGTAAAAAAACAAGTGAAATTGTAATTTATATGGCAGAATATAGAATAAAGTGTAATTTGTTGATTTAACTGATTATTCTAGCTATGATAACAAATTCTGAGTAAAGGGGAATATACAACCGTCTGTAGCCTCACACATGGCTTTTCAGTTTGGTTTTTTATATTATTTTGAGATTTATTGAAGTAAAAGGAAATTATTAAAAAATTAATTAATCAAAGTTTGTTTAAATTTTAAATTGTAGAATTACGCCTAACGCTTTAGCCCACTTACACTTACATTAAATAGAATCCTGGGCAAAGAAGTGGCGCATTAAAATGAACCCACAGAAATGCCAGCATGCCACGTTTACTCTCCTGCGGGGCTCCTGTTCATCCTCTCCCTTGTACAGATCTGGTGCGCTACCTTGGACTCTTTATAGGACAAAAGACTCACGTGGAACCCACAACACTAGACTTAAAAGAAAAGCAATGACAAAACGTGCGAAACTGCTTTACAGACTTCTTGGACGACGCTCCAAATTACCCCATTGAACACAAACGTTTATTATACAACACTATTCTCAAACCTTTGTGGACTTACGGACTAGAGCTGTGAGGTTCAGCCAAATCTATAAACATACGAGCAGTACAGACATTTCAGTCAAAACTACTCCGACAGATAGCTGACGCTCCTTTCTACGGTGACTAACCTCACTCTTCACTACGACCTCAACATTCCCTTCTTAGACCAACTCGCCAAGACTAAATATCAAAAATTCCTTACTGCTCTCTCCACTTGCTCCAATCCTCTTGTACTGTCTCTCGCCTTCTCTGACATCCCTGACAATACGCGCCAACTGAATCGCCAGTGGCCCTGCGACTTCCTTACAGCCTGAAGAACTAAACGCCATTATTCTCCGATCTCTCCTCTCTCCTACTCATATTCTCTTCACATTCCCCTATCTCATACAGAGAGTGCTATCGCTGGGTAGCTTCTCTACTCCTGCTCTTTCCGCACCAGTTCATCTTATTTACATCCTATTTACTTGTATATACTTATACAGATTGTAAATTGCAAAATAAATTTAAAAAAAAAATTAAATAATAGGTATATAAATGAATAATTTTTTAAAGGCCAAATTTTGGTAATTTTTGATTAGTTTTGATTGAGTCTTGTCAACGAAGTTTGTAAGAAGTTTCGTCTGGGTAGGCTTTACCCCTAGCTCAGTGGTTAGCGTTTTGGTTTTTCCTACGCGGAGATTCTGGGTCCAAATGTAGCTGCAGCTGGCCTTTAGTTTTTCTCTTCCTAGGAATTTCTTATAGCTCAATGACCGGTAATGGACAGTGTTTGTCATTAACGAGAGAACACTGTCCGGATGCCGAGAGAGCGCTGAAAAAAGCTCCGGGTGCCTATTACCTCTGATGTTAATAATAGTAATAATAATATTAGGTTGGCAAATAAGTTCGTTCGGTTTTTGAGGGTGGAATAAATAACAATTTTTTTGATACACAGAATAAATTTTAATCAATTATATATTGGACCATTCTTACTGATGACCTCTTGCCATCTTTCCACCAACTTCATTATACCACGTTCTTAGAACGTCTGTGGCTTAACGTCGAAAAACTAATCCAAATTTTTTTTTTGACAGTCTTCTCGCTATCGAAATTTTTTCCGTTCACGGAGTTCTGCAACTATCAGAATAAATGATAATCAGAAGATGGCCAGGTTCGGTGAATGCGGAGGATGAGGCAAAACATCTCAGCAGTTTATTCCGAGTGGTCAATGACGTATGTGGTCTGGCGTTGTCGTGGTAGGAGAAGGCCCCTTTGCGATTTGCCATTTCTGGACGTTTTGTGCGGATTGCATGGTCCAATTCGCTTAACTGCAAGCAGTATGCGGTTGAATAAATTGTTTTGCCTGACGGTAACAACTCTTTCTAGATGATACCTTTATAATCCAACCATCCGGAGAGCATACTCTTCTTCGGATGCAATTCCGGTTTCGAGCTTGTTTGCGACGGCTCACTGCAATGCTTCCAATGATCTTTTACGCACTACATTATTGTAGGCAATCCATTTTTCATCTCCCGTTACCATCCGCTTTAAAAATGGGTCGTTTTCTAGACGTTTCCGCAGCGAATCGCAAATAGATATGCGGGTGGCTAAGTTGGGCCTCGGTTACTTCATGTGGTCCCCCAAACATTGAGCCGAGAAACGTATCCCAGCCGGCGCAAATGATTTTCGGCGCTCGTATGGGATATGTTAAGTGCTATTGCTATCTCTCTCACCGATTCGCATGGATCTTTATCGATTACGCTCTTGACATCGTCTGAATTAATCTCGGTCGGGCGACCGGAGCGCATTATTAATGTCAAAATCTCCAGTACGGAATTTGGCAAACCACTTTTGGCAGACGTGTTCTGTTAAGGCATCATCACCATATAACAACATATCTTTTTATGAGCCTCTGCAGCTCCTTTGCCTTATTTAAAATGAAATGAAAGCCATTTATTAAATCATTTAAACAATACATTTAAATATTTAAATCAGCTAACGCTGTGGCACCCCTAAGGGTAATTTGAGTTGCTAATCATTAAAAATAAAATTTATCTGTTCTTAGTTCAAATCAAATAATCTTCAACATAAATGTACTTTTTTTTTAATTCAAAATTATTTAAATTTATATAGTCTTAATAAAATAGTTTAAAAAATATTAACTTACACAAAAATACTAATTTAAACAGAATTTTACAAATTCAGAGGTTATCATTTTTTATTTTATTTACATCTTTATTCACACAGAGTATTACACTAATAGACCAACATATTTTAATTTAATTATTTTTGCTTCTAATTATTTTAATTTTCACCGAATTTATTGCTAATATTTTGTATTGTTTTTACTTCTCCTGTGGTAGCCAGGCTTCAACATATATTGCGCTCATTCTCCTCCATTCTGCTCTGTCAAGGGCGACTCTCTTCCATGCTACTCCGCCGCAGCATTTCCTCATCTCGTGATCCCATTTTATTTTAGGTCTACCCCTCTTTCTTTTTAAACCCAGGGGGCACCATTCCAGTATTTTCTTGGCCCATCTGCCATCCTCCGAACGCACAATGTGGCCAGCCCATTTCCATTTTTTTTCGCAGATCACCTTTATAATATCATCCATTCCAGTCTGTGCCCTTATCCATTTGTTGCTTTTCCTTTCTCTCCTACTTATCTTCATCATGCTTCTTTCCATCTTTCTTACTGTCTTTCTTATCTTCTCCAAATCTTTTCTAGTCAGACTCCAAGTTTCGCATCCATATGTTAGGACTGGTCTCACTACGCAGTTCCATAGCTTCTTCTTTACTGCGATACTCACGTCTGATCTAAATAATTTTCTGTATTTACTATACATTCCCCAGCTTAGTCTTATTCTTCTGTTAATTTCTTTATCTATTTTCTCTTCTTTATCAATGAGTTGCCCTAAATATACATATTCAACTACTTCTTCTATTGGTTCTTCGTTTATCATTACCATCATATCTTCAGTGTTATTTATTTTCATTATTTTAGTTTTTTGTGGATTTATTTTTAATCCGAGTTTTTCGGCATATTTAACTAGGTCTTTCAACATATTCATTATCTCTTCATGAGACTTTCCAATCAGCACTAAATCGTCTGCGAACTTCATAGTGACCAATTGTTCACCATTCACTTTAATACCGTAGTTATGCCACTGGCAACTCTTAAAAATTTCTTCCATTACTACTCCAAATATCTTTGCAGAAGGTACATCTCCTTGACGTAGACCTCTTCGTATTTTAATATTCTTTCTTTGATTTCCAATGTTAACTTGCAGTTCGGCGTTTTTGTAAATAAATTCTATAATTTTAATGTATTCATATTTAATTTGTTTACTCTTTAAGGTTTTCAAAATTGCTTCGGTGTACACACTGTCGAAGGCTTTCTCGAAGTCTATGAACAGTAGTAGCAGGGTGATTCCATAATCTTGTGCTTTTCTTATTAGTTCACGAATCACCAGAATAGCATCCAAAGTGGAAAAATTCTTCTTAAAACCAACTTGATCCACAGGTGAATCGAAATCCAAATGTCTATCCATTCTTTTAGTTAAAATATTCATAAATAGTTTGTATATTACAGATAAGAGGTTTAATGGCCTATAGTTTTTAATATCTAATTTATCTCCTTTCTTAAAAAGTAAGATTAATTTTGATTTTAGCCAGGACCGAGGAACGCTTTGTTCTTGTAAACAAACATTGAACAAATCGCATAGCTCAATTGCTAGTTTTTCACCACCCACTTTCAGCTGTTCGTTCACACTTATTTAAAATAATAGAGCAAAATATGACGAAAATGCACTTTATTTACTTCCATTTTTACAGCTACGCAGCAAGCACAATAGTAATGTTTGTCAAACCGAAATCCATAGAAAGGTTACACGCTTAAAATAATCTTTCAAATGAACAATCGAGTTGTGCGCTTGCGCCGAGATTAAAAAAAGTAAATCGGAATGAATCTGTACCAAAATAAAAACCGAACGAACTTATTTGCCAAACCATTAAAAATAATAATAATAACAATAATGAAGTCAAAACTACCAATACCTAGAGGACCATTAAACGGATATTTCCGGCAAATGCCGGAAATAAAAAATTTGGACATGATCGCAATAACTGTTGTTACCTAGGGTATACAATAGTTAAAGAAAAGGTGTCGTGTGTAAGTGCGCGCGTACGTGTATCTATGTGTAGGAATTAATTATAGTTTATAAAGTCAGATCCTATAAAGCAATAATGGATAATGAATAGTGTGGAATAGTGAAACACTAAATAAACTTCCTAGAATTGTTTGGCTGTTTAATGGCTGTGATAGATAGAGAGAGGCTGTGTGCTGAAGTTGGGAGTGCGAGCGAGATAGAATGAGAAGGATGATGAACATTTAATGTTTAAACTGAGTGTCGCTGCCAACATTGTCTTTCCGCAGTCTGTATCTATGTCTGTGTCCTGTAATGTGTCGAGTGTCTCACTAATTTTTTTGTATAATTTACCGCAATTCTCATTTTTCTCTCTGTTTCCCTCTCTTGTTCTCCATTAATTCTCTCACTTGTTCCAAGCAGTTAGTTGGCCAAATCCTTTCACCACTAGTTTTACTAAATATCCTTCACAGTAAACTAAACCAAAACAAAAATTGAAATGTAAAACGTAAACATTTTTCTCTTCTCTGCAATTCACAAAAATTCTATCTTGCATATGTTTCTTCAAGCTTCGCATTGATACTATTATTGGGTTAGTTGGTAATAAGCGATTTCTTCCACGGCTGTGATAACTAACTATGCCTAAATCTCTTGCCTTCTAAGTAAGTGACAGCGCTGAAAACACAGTGCAAAAATGCTGTTAAGGAGGCAAACGGTAACGATTTACTAATTGTAGGATAGACTTAACTCAAGTACGAGGCGTGGCTATTAAATGACGAGACTATTGCTGTAAAACATTTTATTTTAAATTTATACATATTTAGTCATTATCACCTTCAATATACATCCCTCCTCTATCCCTATAACGCTCCATGCGAATTTACCACTGTTCGAAACAGTGCTGGAAGTCTTTTTCTGTGAGCTTCTGCATGACGCGTGCTCCTTTTTCTTTCACAGCTTCAACGGATCGAAATCGTGTTCCTTTTAATGCAGATTTGACTTTGGGGAACAGATAAAAGCCATATGAGGCCAGGTTTGGCGAATAAGGCGGATGGCCTAAAACTGGGATGTTGTACTTGGCTAGAGAAACGTCTTGACAGACAATGTCTTGATGGAGAACCCATGACTTGGAATTGGGTCGTTTTATTTTCCTTACTCTTTCACGGAGTTGAGCAAGCACCTCACCGGTAGTAATGTTGATTAATTATAATCGATATTTTCATCCATTTTGAACGTGGAAGGGCGATCTGGGCGGTCATCATCTCCGACGTCTTCTCGGACATCTTGGAAACGCTTGAACCACTCAAAAACTCGTGCACGTAATTAACATTCATCGCCATAAACTTCATTTAATAAAAGATAAGTTTCAGTAGCGGTTTTAGCCCAGTTTCATGTGAAATTTCAGGACAATTCGTTGCTCTACTACATGTTTAGTATCATGTTTTCGGCAAAACGAAACTAAAACACCTCTTACACAAAGGATGGTTCCGGTCAGACAGATTTCTCTACAAACACGTGAGACGCTGCAATCGAAAGAGAAGGCTTTACGCTGCACAGCTGTCGGTCGTTAGGATTTGGCGCATGCATAGTTCTTCTGTAGCAGCATCAGTCTCGTTATTTAATAGCCACACGTAAGTTACTTAGCTTACACAATAACCAAAACGACAGTACTGATTCAAGTATCAAAAGTAGATAATAATAACAATAATAATAAAAAATAGAGAATAATATTATTAAAACTAATACGAATACAGTAATAGTAAAAAATATACAAATTGTGCTTTCTAACTTCAAGAAGCAATGATCAATAATTTAAATAAACTAAAAATTTTCTTTTATTAAACGTTATTCAATTTAAATTAATTCTAATTAATTTTTTCAATTTACTTTTGTTTTTAATTATTATTGCTCAATGAAAATAGATTAATAGGACAAAGCATGAAGTAGAGCTACTATTCATTGAGATAAAATCACTGAAAATTATTGGATCTTTTTCGACGAAATCTTAAAAAAAAAATAATTAAAATAGAAAATTCGATTGATTAAAGTGACAATTGAAAATCCAGACAACCGGATTTCCTGACAGATTCTGTACTAATTACCCCCCACCCAGTTAATTATGATCCATAAATCCAGACGGCGAGTATTTGCAGTGAAAACATTTAATAGAAAATCCATTTTCCCGCGCGGAAAGTAATATACTTAATATTATTAGTATTATTAATACTAAATCACTGCATTTAGCCTTAGGCACTTGACATGTTCTCATTGAAAGTATAGCTTTCACGAGCGCTCCGAGGCCGTATATCTGACTGTAGTTTTATTTAGTATTATTTATTCACTAACTGGCCGGCGCGATGAAATATCACTTGTGGTAATTGAGTGGTAATTGATGGTTTTGGTCGCTCGCTAATCCTAGTTTGTATTATTGGCACTATTTTGTAGTTGGCACTAGATCTTTGTTGTTTGGTGTTGTAAATAGAACTGTTTTTTTTTTTTTTATTCGGTTTTGTGCTTTATAAAGTACTTCAAATATTTTTGTTTGTAACTTCAAAAAAAAAGCTCTCAGAAAATTGCCAGCGATCTCTGCATGTATGGAAATACATATATCTTTAAATATTAATCCAAAATATTCCTTTATTTTTCACACCTACAATCCATGCGTTACAAAATAAAAAATTCATTCTTATCCATTTATCCGAATAATCTGCTCAATTTTAGCGATATTCTGAAATATCTCTGGACTCGCCCAAGAAGTTCCTCGTCCGTGACTACTCTCTAGGCCTATTTTAGACCCTACAGTCCACGTATTTCACCTCAGATGACCATGGTAATCCAAATACTCTTAAATGAAGACTCGTGCCTGCTGCAGTCAACGATTTAACACTCTTTTGATACCTCTGAACCTACTCCCTCCCGCACAAATTCCAGTCACCCAATTTATTTGATTGTATGGACTCACTGTGCAGTTATAACACGTTCATTTTTTTTTGGTTCCTTTGGACTAACCACATCAAGTACTTTACGGCTTAACTCTAAACAACAAATTGACAGTTTCAACGTGAATTTCAGTGAAATGACTGCAAAAATTTTCTCATTATTCTCAGAAGACTCTAGAGAAGGAATACTTCCGGTGTTAGACTAACTCTCCAGAGTTTTCTAGTAGTGTTAGCTGGTTACAATCGAGCGATTTCCTGTTCAGCAAGGAATATCTAAAGCTAGCTGTCCTATTGATGGCCATCAATTGTTGTGAACGAAACTAATTAAATAAATAATTTAACATTATTTATTAATGGTAAATTTATTGTAAGAACAGCGTGGAATTGATTAAAAACGGATTCTATTAACTTAAAAAAGTTGTCAAACCAATATCTACTATGTGCACTTTTTGGAGATGTCAACATTTTGAGTATTATGACTAGTTTACTAACCAAATTTTCGTATAAAAAGACTATGTGACTCTAAACATTATACGGCGAACTGTGGTCGCCAAATATGCTATGTGCATGAGACAGAATATTGTCAGAATAAAAACTAAGAAAACTAACATAATCAAAAATAAGATTACGAGCATCTAACCACCAATTTTCAGTCTATCAAAGCTGGTAAAAAAAGGGTGAACCCACTGTGAATGATATCAGAGGATGTTTATACAGGTCTAATAGTGGAATGTGCTTCAAACTTCGGCCATCCACATGATTATATAATAATTCCTCAAGGAAGGCGTCTTCCTCGAGAGTATCCTGAACCTTCAACATTGTATGACGGCCCAATAGAAAATAACTCGATCTACGAATAAGTTCAATCAGTTACAGGAACTTAAATCGTTTATTGACCGTGTCTACCATCCATCCATTTTATGATTGTTTTAAGTGTAAGTCTGATTAATGCCAGTTATTTT
Organism: Rhodnius prolixus; assembly: GCF_049639745.1. Lineage (NCBI taxonomy): Eukaryota > Metazoa > Arthropoda > Insecta > Hemiptera > Reduviidae > Rhodnius > Rhodnius prolixus. The sequence goes on along the minus strand of NW_027411604.1, from coordinate 13,706,979 downwards.
TCAACAATAATAAAATACTAATGTAAATTAGACATGTTTTTTCACGAATAACTGCTATTTTCCAATAATTGACCATTTATAATCTGCTATGTGCACAAAGTTCTCTAATTTGGTAATAATAAGTAAATTATAAAAACCTAAAAATGAAATAAAATAACGTATAACACATATAACTTGAATTTAAATTAGTTTTCAAAATTCTGCTTAATATAAAATTTTAGAGGAGAACGTTTTTATTCAATATCTCAAAGTTATTCTTTTTGTACACCGCAGATATTGGTTTGAGAACGACGATATATTGTAATTTAGAGGGGAGAGATTATAAAGGAAAGAATGTTACAGTATTTTTTGAAATTGTTTACAAGTAGTAACTATGGTATTGGTGAAGTCGTTAACACGTTCTAACTTTAGTAATAAAGCCGTTTAGTAATAAATAGAGCAGATCATATTCTCTCCGTTTAATTCCTATATTTAACTCCCTCTCACTGCTGCCAGTTAAATTTTATTGCTCTCTCCACATCTGCACCAACCAGCCATTTTTTTCTCCTATTTCTATTCCTAATTCTCTTCTTAATTTTCTTTTTTATCTCGTCAAGGATGATAATCTGTGTTATTAGCTTCTAATTGTCACACTTCTCTCTAAAACTATTGTTCCTATTTCTATTCCCAAAGATCCTCTCCAAAAATTGTGAGCTTGACTCCCTTTGTCCATATCTCAATAATATGTTGTTTGAGGATTATTGTCGAGGTTTCTAACAGTTCTGATGATATCTCTATTGATGTATCGCTGGAGCAATTGTTTTGAAATTTTTTTTGGGTTATAACTTGATCTGAAATTGCTCCCGCTATATCATCTTTAGAGGGTTTTTTTTTTTTTTTTTTTTTTTTTTTTAACTCTCTTTATTTAATTTACAACTGCCTATTGGCAACAAGTAAATCGGATTAAATACATAGATAAAAATGGTTTGAAAGATTTGAATGAGGGTCATCCAACGATAACCATCATGAGTCGGCTAATACAGGATGCCATTGAAGTGAATTCGAAGGATGCCCTTTTTCTATCATGCGATCAGGGTGATCGCGAGGCCATCGACGCTTCAGTCTTCGGCGAGGATTTTGAGGGAAGAGAAGTCTGGGGCAGATTGTATATGAGCGGATTGAAGTGTTGGGAAAGTTTGGAATGAAATTTGGTGTAACGGGGATTTGGCTAGGTAAGGACAAAAGGGATTTCTAGGTCAGTGTGGATGGTGTGATTGCTTACGTAGAAAGGAGCATTAAGGATTGTGCTTAGGATTTTCGATTGAAGGGATTGGATGCGGCTGAGATTGGAACGCTTTGCAGAACCGTACAGTTTAAGTCCGTATGTCCAGATTGTGGGCTAGTAGAGCTGTATAGATTATCTTTTTGTTGGTAAAAGACAATTTGCAGCGTCTGTCGAGGAGTCTTTTGGTCATTCGGTAACGTAAGTAAAGTTCCTGTCGCTTGAGTCGAGTATGGGGGTTCCAAGTAGGGCGCTTGTAAATCTTCAGAGGGTAAACAAAATATTAATATGAAATCTTGTTCCCTTATACACTATACTTTTCTCAGAAACAAGCTATAGTTCTTTTTGTTTACCGATCCATAATACGAGAAGAAATTGAGAGTTGAAATTTTTTTGGGTCATGAATTGTTTCGAAATTGCGCCCGCTATATCTCCCTCTGTAAACAACATAATACGAAGGCGCCATTGTAGCCGAGCGGGTTAAGAGGCGAGACCTGCAAAGCTAAAATGCATTGTTGGTACTGGGTTCGATTCCCGGTCTTGGCCTTGGATTTTATTTAATGGTTAAATGAGAAATAGTAAAGTACGTTTGCTAGTCGCCTCCGTCCACGACACCTAGTATGGTACTTTACTTTACTTTTTTTCACAACATAGTACGAAATCTTGTTCACTTGTACACTATAGTTTTCTCAGTTACAAGCAATAGTTTTTCTGTTTACTGATCCATAAAATATGAAGATATTAGAGTTGAATTTTTTTGGGGTCATGAATTGTTCCGAAATTGCGCCCACTATATCTCCTTCTGTAAACAACACATTATTACGAAATTTTGTTCCTTTATACACTATACTTTTCTGAGTCATAAACTGTAGTTTCATTTGTACAGATCCATAAATTGAAAAGATATTGAGAGTTGAAATTTTTTTGGGTCATTTGTTAGGTCCTTTGAAATTGCACCCACTATATCTCCCTCTGTAAACAATATATTAGTATGAAACTTCGTACTCACACTACATAAAACCTCGGATGTTCAGTTTGGTCACGTGTTCGCATTCCTAAAGGGGAAGATCTGTATTAAATTGTTCTCACGCTGATATCCTATCTAATAAATTTAGTATAAAGGAGTATTCTCACATAGCATTCATGCCTGATCTTTATTTACTTTCAGAATATTGACGTAACAATAGACTTACATTAACCTTGAATATGAAAGCATTGATCCTAAGGAGCAAAAAAATTGTGGCTGTAATGGGAAACTTTGTTTTGGAATTTTCTTTACCGGAAGTCGAGAAATGTTTTTACGTTTAGTTTGTCTGTCTCTCGTTTGTGCATTATTGAGAGAAAGTGAGAATACAAATTTTATTAGAGAAAAAAGATTTTTTGCAAGTTTTATCTAAAAGTAGTACTTGCCCTTATCCCAAAATTCATCTCTGACGCTTATATCTCCTTGGACAACCTCCTTTCCTCGCTCTTTGAAGGTTAGCTTGACCTTTTGCTTAAGGTTCTTTCTTTAGATTATAATTTTTTTGTAGGAATGGTTCGTAAAGAGCTAAAAGCACTATGATCTAAAAAATAAATCTATTATGCTTCGTTTGCTTACAAGTGTAAGCGTCTGGCAATGAGTGCAATATGTCTGATTTGGTGATGTGTTCGAGTTCACTAAAACCCAAATTACGTATCTTCTTCTTCTTTTTTTTTAATGATAGAAGTGTCAGTGTGCGTGTTGAATGTGTTGCTATGCTGGAATACTGCCATTCTGAAATTCCTAAAATCCTTGAAGAAGTTACGGGTAGTCTCTAGTCTTCCTCTAAACGAAGATGATTCTCTAGATCCTAAAAAAGTATGAAAGCCGTCAATTAAAATTATGGTTTTTTTTTTACCTTCTTAGGACGAAATGGGTCAGTCCCTGTATAAATGAATAAATAAATGAAACATAGATTTTTTTTTATGTTTATATAAAGGATAACCTAATCTATAAATAAATAATTTTACTTCTATAAATTGTCAATACAAAAAACATTCCAACACTTTAAGGTAGTAAAAAAGAGATAGAGTCACTTGTACCAGAGGCAGGGTTACTTGTGTTTGTTTACTGTAGTACTCTAGATAAAGGGCTACCCTGATATTTAAGTTTAACTGATTAATTCGATTATTTAACTTAAGTTGGTCGCACTGCTTTAGGTAACTACTAACTGCTGCGGACTTAGCTAGTTACCGGCGGCGATATTTTACTCTCTGTAATTGTAATGTAATCGTCTATTTTTGTCAGGCGGGGCTTAACGTCTAACTATCAATTAGGTGTCGTGGACGGGGGCGGAAGCTCATACTTTACTGTAAACAATTTTTTTTTATACAAATAAAAAGTAGTCATAAGCGGGATTCGAACTGGGGATCTTTCAGTCACAAAGCCAATCTCTTACCCACTAGACCAGGGATGGCGAACCTTTTTGAGACGTGGGTCAAATTTTGTTCATATTTTTTTTTTTAGTACTAGCTCTTGGGTCACTAATGCTCATTTGCACAAGAGTTAAGTTTAAAAATTTTAAACTGAATATTTTCAAAACTAAACATCTTTAAAATTCAGTTGGCTTAACGGGTAAAACGGGACGAAACAGGTGGCTATGGAAGTCTCTTTTTTACAAACATAACTGAACAAAACCTTACAAAAGTGTGTTTTACCTGAAGAAAAATCTAAATATGGTTACTTGCTTTGGGTTGTTCGATTTTTTTTAACAAACAAAATATGAGTAAAATTATACATTTTATTTGATATTTTTGCACTTTTATTAAAACACTTTTGCTTTATTTCAAATACTACAAAAGCATTTGTCGTCATTTGCGTTTTAGAATTGTAATGATCAAACAAAAGGTTATAGATAGCACATTTAAATTGCTTTTATGTCAATGCGTGATTGAAAAAAAATACAGATAGAATATAAATTATCCACACAATTAGAAAATCTAAATCAACCCGCGTAAACAAACAAATGGTTGCCCTAGCAATTGTGGGTCAGTGTCTGACCCGCTGGTCATAGGTTCGCCATCACTGCACTAGACTATGAGTGCAAGGTGCATACAAAGGTAAAAAAAAAAAAAACCAAATAGATGGAGCCATATTCGAGAAATTCCCTTAAAAACTGAAAAATCGATTCAGTGAACAGTCACTTCCGGTAAGTTGTTTCAAGGGACTTCAAAACCGGATACTTCTGGTAAAAATCAGCCCAATCGCAATCATTTTTCTTATCAGGGAAAATTGTGTAAGCGAAGAAAAATGTAACAATTAGAACAATTTCTCTACCCGTTTTATTTTAGGTTCAAATAGATGTTAGAGTTTAATTCTGTATTATTTTTAATTATCTTCGTGACAAGAGGGTCTAAAAATATGTGGCGAGAACAAATATTTTTGTTTGCTCAGATAAAAACCAACAACTATCTGTTTGTTTGTTGGTTGAATTATTTAAGATGTTCTTGTGAAGAGGGTGAAGAACAAATACAGGAAACCGTGAATCATAAAGACAGAGAGACAAACATACCGTTTAGCGTTCGCATCTATTTCAGATAGCCTCTCCTGACAGAAAAATTCTTTTTTGAATAAACAATTATCAAATGATAGGATTAATTTAACTGATAAGTAATTTAATTTATTTTAAAACCGGAAGTGACAGAATTTAATTTTTAAATTGGATTGAATTGCTAGATTTCATAAAATTATATTTAAACCATAAAACAAGAGCAATTTATTGGTTCTTAGGATTCTGGATTGAAGATTTTTAAATTTGAAAGAAATTAGGTTTTTTTAATTAAACGATCCAATCTCCTGCGATTTCAAATTCTCCAATCCATAATTCTAAAGAACAATTTAAGCCGACCTAAATTTATCCCGCTGTACTAAATTCCATGGCAGATATCTGCCCACTTTATTACACTAATCCGTTCCTTTTCTTCCAGTACACAGAAATAGTTGCTCCTGCGATCTTCTGTTTAACGTCAACTCTTTAAGATGGGGTAACATTTATCGATAAAATTTGCTTTTACGGTTGGCGAAAAATAAATTCTATGTATTCTTGATAGTTTTGACATTGTGAAAAGTGAGATTTTTAACATAACAGCAAGTTTTCTTATTATTACATATAACTTCTTTTTAGAGAGATAATAGCCTAAATGTAATTAGCAAAGTTATATGATTTACAAATAATATAAATTATTTGTGTGTTTGGAGTTAGTGCTTGCATACTACTGTGTTATGTTAGTGGGAGAGATATTTAGTGAGTTTAGTTTCAAAGTGTTCATGTTTTTCTTTAATAAAAGTTTATCCGGCTCCTTCAGTGAGTTAGTAGAGTTGCTCGAAACTTTAATGCTCAATTCCTCAAAACTTTATGTCATTTGAAGTTTTGAAACAAAGTTGTTTGCTATAAATTAATTAATTTGTGAAAGTTCATTAATATAAATTAGATTTTAGATTTATTAAAATTGTATTATAATTATTATTTTAACTAAATCGTAAGATGAACTAGCTGGTTACTTGATAAAATCTGCTTTTGTTTACATAAAACAGAGTATCCATAAATAATTAAGCTGGTGGATAAGGAGGTTTTGGATGGTGGGTGAAGGTTAGGATGGATGATTGAACGTGCGCAGGGTGAGCTCGTGTATTTTGATCCTTAATTTTGGAGAAAAGCCTTAAATTAGTTTTAGTAATGTGTCCTTGGGAATAGATGAAATTGGAAGAAGTAAGGGATTTTTTTAAAATTTACTAAGTTATCTACAATCTGTAAATACATATAATACAATAAGTAAATCAGGAAGTACTAAGATTAATTGGTTAAAAGTGCAGGAGGAGAGAAACTACCCCGTGGTAGCACTCTCTACAGGATATAATGATCTTAGGTCTTCAGACCTCAAGGAATTTCTGGCGATTCAGTCGGCGAGGTGGATTGTTAGGAGGGTTGTCAGAGGAGGCGAGAGACTGTACTAGAGGATTGGAGCAAATGGAGAGAGCAGTATGGAACTTTTCGATATTTCGTCTTGGCGAGTTGGTCTATGAAGGGAATGTTAAGGTCGGTGTGAAGAGTGAGGTTAGTCACGTAGAAAGGAGCGTCAACTATCTGTCGGAGGAGTTTTGACTGAAATGTCAGTACAATCCGCATGTTTGTAGGTTTGGCTGGACCCCACAGCTCTAGTCTAGCTCTAGTCCACAGCTAAGTCTACATAGGTTTGAGGATAGTACTGTATATTAATCGTTTGAGTTCAATGGGTAATTTGGAGCGTCGTCCAAGAAGACTGTAAAGCAGTGTAGCACGTTTCGCCATTGCTTGTCTTTTAAGTCTAGTATGTGGGTTCCATCGTGAGTCGTTTGTCTATTGTAGAGCCCAAGGTAGCCCACCCAGATCTGTACAAGGAAGAGGATTGCTGTTGAAGAGGACAGGTGGACAGGACCCCCGCCGTAGAGTAAACGTGGCATGCTGGCATTTCTGTGCGTTCATTTTAATCCACCACTTCTTGGCCCAGGGAATTTAATTTCATAGTTTTAATTACAGAATCAAATATTTAGCCAATCAAGATGAATTAGCCAAAATCTAATGATTTAAGCCGAACAATGAAATTTTGGTAATTTAATTCATTTGAAAACTTTTAATTAGTTTGTAAAATTTAATGGGAGAAAGTCAATAATTAACTGCCGTTAACTGCTAAAATAAATAGGCGGATAAATAAATACATAATAGAAGATAAATAGGAACAAATATGTAACTTCATTGCTAAGCAATGTTCAACTGTAACAACGCTTTGAACATTTGATTACTGTTTGCTTGGGTTGTAGTGAGCTGTAATTAAATTTGCTTCTATAATTTATTAATCAACTATTAATAAAAGCTGTATAACTAGAACGTGTAACACAAATATGCCTTTTGTTAGCCGAGTTCAGTTAGAATGTAGGAGTGAATTGGGTTATTTATTTGGTGCCCTAGAAGATGTTTATTTGAAGTCTTTATTTGCAACCCTTTTAATTAATTTCAGCAACAATAATTAGTGCCTGAATTAATAATGGTTCAAAAATTATTTATTGTATTTAATATCTTATCCAGTTTTTTATTTTTTTTATTTTTATTTTTGTAAATTTGCTATTTATTTGATTATTGAATAAATTGTATAATGTTAAAGCCTCGCTCTAATTCTGCATGATTTAATTGGCCTATTTATTTGGGATTAATAACAATTATTATTATTAGTTGGTTTCATTTTACAACTGCATACATTGGTGCAACAAGCAAATTCGTATATATATTTACTACACAAAATATATCGACGTCTGAGTCGTCGAGGAGGATCCGGGAGTGTTCTGGATTAGAGAATTGTAATGGGAAGCTAATTTGACGTGGAAATATTACGACGGTTGGAGACATAAATTGGGGCAAATATTTATTCATTTATTTATTATTATTATTTCTGTACAGATTGGAAGGTCAATTCTTTCATTAAATGTAATTGGATGGAAATTCAGCCATTTTAGGGGTGTTTGGGCGGAGTGGAGAAGGTTCACAAACTGAACAAGTTACAGGATGGGAAATAGATTCTTGTTTAGAAATAGTTGTCAACCGGGTTTTCTAGTGTCCCTAAAAATGTTTGAGAATCAAAATTGCTATCATTTTCTTTCTCTGAACAGATGAAATCTTGAAAATCAGTAAATTTAATTGTTACCATTGAGTTATCAAAATAAGGTCTTTCTAGTTTGGTTATCTAGGGAAACGAAGTGGCAGATTTATTGACCCGGATAGGCTCTGCGGGACACTTCGTTGGCCCGGAGCCCTGTTTTGGGGTTTCGAAGTGTGTTAAGTCTGCGGGCATTAACTTATGGGTGCAGAGTAGGTCTCAGGAGTGGTGGTTTTAGCACCACTGGGCAGAGCTAAGCGAAGGAGTTTATCACGGGCTATTCGCCGAAGCTGACTGCAGAATTAATCCGTCAAGGCCGTGGGGGCTATAAGGATAATTGTAGGCCTATTAACTGGCCACTGCAGGCTCAGAAAATACATGCATCGCATGGGCCTGGCAGATGATAGCCTCTGAAGGTTCTGTCAGGAAGAGGAGGAAACGGCACTCTGCATAGTGTTGTGTCAGTGTGAGGGGCTTGTCCCGTGTTACTTTTCGGGGAGGAAAAACCAAGGAATTAAGAGTCTGATCAAAAGGACGGGTCTGGAGGGCGAGCTCTAAAACTGGGGAGCCACAATAGATTCAAAGGGGTCGCAGTGGCGTAGGCTTTGAGGCCAACCTAATTTAATCTTTTCTGTTCTACCATTGAGTTTGACTTCTTTTCGAAATTCGATGGAAATGTATTTTCTTCAGAGAGCTCGGCATTTCTACGGGAATTAGCTACTCACAAATTCACAATGCTAGAAAATAGTTGACTATTGGTTATGAACTTGGTTTATAAGTGGAAGATCCCCAGTTCGATGTCCGTGAGGGCTACTTTTTATTTACTAGAAAAAAATTGTTTCTAGTAAAGTATGAGCTCCGCCCCCCCCCCGTTCACGGCACCTGATTGGTAGTTGAACGTTAAGCCCCGCCTAAAAAAAATTTAATTACTTTTACTCATACACACATTTTTATAATTAGTCACTTAACAATTAATAAAATTCTTTTACAAACTCTGTCACCTAATTTTGATTTGAAAGCTATTAGATCTAGATCTATAAATAGATTTTACCAGATCTATGATGGAGAGACATGTATTGTTGTGAGGTGACCAAAGGGGGCGGTGTTTTAGAAAGTGATGAGCGCGTGCACTGGAGGCGGCAGCCAACAGAGCAGTAGGTAGCTTGACAGGAAGCTAATCAATAAGTCACACATTGACCCAATTAGATTGTGTATATGACGGCAGCAGCCCTACTGTGTCGCAATGTTCACTTTATTATTATTGTATGGTATTGAAGAGATCTTCTAGGACATTTAGGGCATTTCTGTGAAGTATGGTACAATGTATATCTGTATTAATTGAATAATACAGATATACAGAAAATTGCACGCTCCAACTACGTATTATCCATCTATTCAAGCCGATAGTAATTTGCTGTTACCAGTATCTACACTATCAATCTAATCTATATTTTAACCCTAAAATCTGTAGATATTATTTTCCCCCTTACCTGAAAGAAAACTATGGAGTCTAAAAAAAATTGTTTGGTATAATTGTTTACTATTGTTACTATAGTAACTGTTAATTTCATTTTAGTTTGTATGTATTTCAAATAGTTACATTTTTATTGGAACTCTCACAGTAGACTTAAAAGAACAGAACTAAACAGACGCTGTCGACTACTTAAAAGACTCTTAAACGATAGATCTAAACTGTCTCTAGACAACAAAAGACTAAGTTATACTTCTACTTTAAAACCTATCTAGGTATAAGAAATAGACTCTTTAATCTAAAATACTTCAAACCACATTAAACGCTCCATTTTATGTCCCCAACCTGACTATACAAACTGACCTTAACATTCCTTTTATCGCACAAGTCGCTGAAAACACGACACAGAATGCTTCATTTCAACCTGCAATCTCATATAAATCCTCTAGCTCAAAATCTTTCTTGAAGAACTCATCTTGATAACCCGGACAAGACGCCTTAAGAGGCAGAGGCCTCGTGATCTTCTCTCAAGTGAAGAGAGTGACTTATAGTCTAAGGCAGGGGTCCCCAAACTTTTTACACAGGGGTCCAGTTCACTGTCTCGCAGACCGTTGGAGGGCCGGGCTATAAAACAATCTATTTTAAAGGAAAAACAAAACGGGAACAAATAGAATATTTAAAATAAAGAACAAGTAAATTTAAATAAACAAACTGCCCAGTATTTCTGTGGGTACTTTGGACCTGCTTTTGGCTAATGAGGTGGTCAATATCCGATTTAGTTATAGTGCTTTGCCTTTCTTCCTACTTCTGCTGTTATTTTACACTGTTTTCGGAGCCGTGACACGTGAATTCCGCGTCATCGGAAGTAGTACTGTACGTGAGCGACGCAGCGCTTTGCGGCACCGCCACCACATATAGTGCTCCTCTCATTGACCACCCATGAAAGAGATGCCCCTTCCGGAAGGGCCGGATAAATGTCCTCAGAGGGTCGCATGTGGCCCGCGGGCCGTAGTTTGGGGACCCCTAGTCTAATGTTTTGGAGTGTTACCTCTGGGGTAACTTCTCCACTCGTTTGTATCTACTATTCACTTCTATCATTGTTACTTATAGCGCCAACGCGCTGATTGTAGCACAAACAAACGCAAAAAAAATTATTATTATTATTTTGAAGAGCTGTAGAAAAAATATTGTGCCGAACTAGAGCAGAAGTGTTTTCTTGCTCGTTCGGTTACAAGACTCATCTTCTGTTCCTGTCCGAATTGCCTACCCTCGCAACACAGTTACAGAATAATGTACGTTAAAAACGTTGTTGTAATCGAAACCATTTGGCCTCTTAATGATATACTTAACTAAAAAAAAAGTAACCCACTTTTTAAACTTTTGTCTTTCCGTTCTGAAGGTCATCTTACCGTAAACGGATACACCGTGGTAATTTTCTGTGGTGACTGGTGAAGGTTGAAGTAAAGGTAGCAATGGTTATGTGGTCAAAGTAGATGGCACATCCTCATATACCCGGTCAGTATTCTATTCCATGACCGTGTAGGTAAGATGGCTTGCCATTCCAGCGCGAAATAACAGCAGGTGCAGCTTACTGGAGACAACTGGAAATTTACGTTTTATAACTTCTTTTTTGTTCCTCTCTCTCCAAACTCTACCCATCGAATAAACCATAAATCTAAATTAAAAAACGATTACGGCAAGCTGTTGTTCACTTCGTACATCTATACCACTGCAGAAATATTGTATTTACTGTTCTGGGTAGAGCTTGAAGCTGCAAACTAACTGTCAGCTGCAGTTCTTTTAGAAAGAAGATGTTAAAAGATTATAATAAATGCAGAATTATTGGCGAGGAATCTATACAGTTACTGAATATACGAGGGTTGGCAGAAAAGTAATGCACACATGCTAGGAGAGGGGGAAAGAAAATTGTTATCAAGTTCGGACAGAAAGTATCTTAAAGTGCAATTCTTAAGCTTCACAATTATGTATTACTTTTCAATGTAGTCACCATTAACGCTAGTACATTTCTCCCAACGTGAAACTAGTTTTTACATTCCGTCACTGAAGAACTCTTTTAACTTTTCTTGAATCCAGGACTTGACAGCTGCCTTCACCTCATCGTCTGAGGAGTACTAATTACCCTTGAGATCTCTCTTGAGTAGAGGAAACAAATAAAAATCGCAGAGGGCAAGATCCGGGGAATAAGAAGGGTGTGGAATTGGTTCAAACTTCAGTTTTTCCAAAGCCTCTGAAGTTTTGCACGAGGTGTGAGGACGAGTGTTGTCATATTGCAAGATTATTGGTGCCAAGCTGCCTCTAACACGGCAAACTCAACGTCGGAGGTTTCTTAGAGTCTGTACGTACCGAGAAGAATTTACCGTTGCCCCTGGATCCAGGAAAATCGGTCACATAAACTTGGTGAGCATCCCAAAACACAGACAGAAGAATTTTTTTTTTGCGGACGGTTGTGTTTTGAACTTTTTCGGCCGAGGTGAAGACGCATGTTGATATTCAGTGCTCTGCCTTTTCTCTTCTGGGTGTCGTAATGATGGACCCATGATTCGTCCCCTGTCACAATATTCAAAAGAAAGTCCGATAACAGCACGCTGTTTATCTCGCAATGACATAGTAGCACCAGTACACGTGTCCATACTTCGGCTTCTAAAAATACACTGGCTGAACGCAACTAGTTCAAACTGCGCATACGTAATAAGGGGAAATGTGACTTCCAAATGCTACCTCGCGCGCTTTTTGAAGCTCTTCGTTCGCGCTCGGCAAGCGTGAATGCATTACTTTTCAGCCAACCCTCGTATTGAAACAATTGCAAATGTGGTTTGGGTGGTCCGCCATATATCTTTGATTTTATCCACTTCAGCAGGCATATTTACAAATAACTTATTAACGAGTTTTATTTTTCAATCTTCATCAGTACGTACCTTATTCGGAATCCACTCGGCAGTTTAACCAACCTTTCTATCGAATAGATCTTAACTTTTGAATTATTCGACTCACGTCATACACACCTCCTTGAACCTTTTCGGCGACATTTCCTACAAAATTGCAGAATAGGGTAATCCAAAAAATGGCTCCCATGGAAGCATACTCTATATCAGAGAAGTTCTTGAATGATACAGTTAATTGTTTTTCTGATTCAGTTTTAGCCTAAGGCATATTTTTCTAAGTGCGTACTCGCCTAGTCTTATAAAATTAATCTTTTTTATTATTTCGTTATTAATTATCACAATTATCATTAATTGATATTATGTTCCCTTCATGAATCTATTATTATTACAAATTTAAAGCATAATAACATTTAAGCAATATGATTAAATTAAGATTACTAGAACTGATTGTTAATTATACAAATGAGAACTAATTAATTATAATTAAAGGGAACATATAATATTAATTACTTTACAAAGCCTTGTTTTTCGCCTTGCCTTTTAAAGTGGGTTTGAGTAGAAGTTCAACTCTATTATACGGTTATAGCTTCAGGTTAAAACATGCCGGAAACTTACGATTTGTTGTTAAGATTATAACAGTATTCTAACTTTATTAGAATATAAATATTATATTAAGGAATATTATTATTATTATTCATTCTATAATATATTGCCTTTGGAGCATTCCCTCCGGAATCGGCAATAAATATGTAAAAGTATAACTACATCATGTTTTAATGATAGTTGACATGCTTTGTTGAATCCGACCTAGTTGTGAGGATCTCTTTCTGCTTTCGAGTGCCTAGATAATGAGTAGATGCTATTGTAATGGTGAAAAGTGGTTGCTAACAAGACCGTCAAGATAGTATGAAACGGAAAATACGAGAACTTGCCTTGTCCTTAAATATACTTAAGTTTTTTATAAAATTTTATAAATAACAAAATTTATTATTTTTTGAAATAAAAATTAGTGTAAAACATTCACATGAATTTTTCTTAGTGCGTAGTTGGTAATAAAACTAATTTAAGGGGAAAACTACCTAAAAATCAAGAGGTCTGTTTCAAAAAGTGGCACTTTTGGTTAACTGAATTTCTTTAAATTTAGAGAACAACTTACATATTTAATTTCTAATTATATTTTTCACAAAAGGCCGTTCATTGTACTTAAATGATACCTTAAACTATCGTGTGTTTTTAGTTTGTTTGGCGCTAAGATCAAAATATTGCTTTATGCGGATGATCTTGTTCTCATAACCGATAACCCAGTCAGTCTCCAAAGAAATATTAATATCTTAGCAAATTATTGTGACCAATGGAATTTACAAGTAAATCTTAAGAAGTCAAAGATAATGATTTTTCGTAAGGGAGGCAGACTTGCGGCATCTGAGAAGTGGTTTTACAAAGGCGAAAGAATTGAGATTGTAAACCGGTACAAGTACCTTGGTGTAATGTTAACTCCCCGCCTTTCCTTTATACCCCATCTTGAAGAGAGAGTCTCCTCGGCTAAACTTGGTCTAAACAGGGTCTGGTCCAAATTTATTTCAAATAACAACATCCCATTAAATGCTAAAATACAAGTTTTTAAGAGTGTCTCACGCGCAGTAGTCTGCTATGGCTCCCAAGTTTGGGGCTTTCAATCTTATGAAATCTTAGAAAAATTTCAAAGATTTTTTATAAAGAAGTTGTATGGTTTACCATTAGTATCACCTTCTTACATGCTAGCCATAGAGACTGAGTTGCCTCCTTTTGAATCCCATACCCTTCATTTGCACATAAAATATTTAATTAAAGTTCTTTCCTTGCCTGATCACCGCCTATCTAAAATTGTTGCCCTCCAGATTATTAATAATAAGGTCTATTGGTTTAAACATTGGCTCACCCTCTCCAGGTGTTACCAATATGATTTTCATTTCTCTTTGGTTGACCCTTCTGATTGTCCTAAACAACTTCTGCAACTTCCAGATGCTATTAATAAGTCTCGTCTGGTGGAGTCTGTAAATCGTGCAGTAGCATCCGACCGGTTTTTATTGTATAGAGTCTTGATTTCGGACCATCGGGAAAAGGTTACGGTCTCTTTCTCCGAGAATCTAAGCCACTCTGAACTTCGCTGGCTATTTAAGCTGAGGGGAGAGCTACTATATTTAAATTGTAGACCTTGGCTTGAGAGAGATTCCGACCTTGAAATATGTTCTCTTTGTAACTTCAATACCCGCGAAGAGATATATCATTTTCTGGGTGAGTGTCCTCTATTGGCGGAATTTCGAGTTCTTTATTTCAATAAGCGAACTCTTGCAAGGGATGAAATTATTGCTTATTTATCCGGCCAAGTAAATCCACGCCCATTGATCCGCTATGCTCGTCATGCTTGGAGAGTTCGGTATATCTGGATTGTGGATTCTTCTTAGAATTTCTTTTTATGTACATTTCATTTATTTTTTGTATTATTTATTTTGAACTTTTTTTCGTTTTTGTACTTTCTTATTTAATTTGTTATAAATGTTGGTCTCTTCTTTTTGTTCTGTAGCAGTTCACTATTATTATTTTATGTTTATACTTTTTATTTATTTACTTTATTCATTTTTATTTCATGTCTTTTTAGGTCTAGCTTTCTTTGTTTTATTGAGAAAGAGTATTTTCATTTAAACATTAGTAAACTCTGGCAGACGGCTGCATGTAGCCATGCCTATTATACTTTTGTACTAAAAATTTAATGTACTTATATACTTTTTAAAAATAAAGTATTATTATTATTATTATTATTATTATTATTATTAGTTTGTTTGGCGCATCAACTGCGACAGTTATTAGCGCCGTAAATCATTTTTCCTTATTTTTCTAGAGCCACTCGAGCTGGTTGGCCCTATATAGCTTCTTTCTATATAGCTTCTTCTATAGCCTATATAGCTTCTTCCCAATGTATCTTGTCCAGCAAGGCAAGGTGAAGCATATGTGATAGGATATCGCACTAGTCGACGAAAGGGAGCAGTCAGAAATCACTTGATTTGATTCCAGTAGAGCGGCCTTAAAGGCTTACGCCACCGCGTCCCAATGGATCTAATGTGGCTTCCACAACTATAGAGCTAACCCTTCAGACTCGGTTCGTTTAATCAGGCTTTTAATGAAGAATCAGTGTCGTATTATTAACATTAAGATCTTGATTTAAAATTCTATTAAAGTTGACGTATGCTACGTCTTCGCGTATCTTCTTGGACAAATTATCGAATTAAGTTTTGGGAATGAGCTTAGAATTATTATAATATATTTCGAGAAAGTGACAAATCGATTCAGTAAAGCCGCACAATTTATTGGCTGATTTTCTCCAAAAGGTCATTAATTTTGAAAAAAAAACAACAAAGTGTGCGGAATTAAAATCAGACAATGACGTGTATACACGTCGAACGCAGGGCAAAACAACCAAAAGTTTACAATAGTCGTAATAGTCACTGCAAGAGACTTTTTCTGCAATCTCTGGGGGCTTGAAATTTCCAGATCATTCTGTGCACTTTCAAAATCTTGCACCGCTTCACGTATGCATTGCTCTAGTTAACTAGGGACGCAAGTGCTTTTACAAGGAAGAAAAAGAGCTTTGAATTCTGTGCAAAATGAAATCATGCTCGTACTGAGAGGTCTGAATCTCTATCTAAGGTAAAAAACAGTATTGCACAAAGGGTTGAGAGCTTCTATTTGTGTGCCTAATTGCCCAATCTCTAATGCAGAGACCAAACATGTACCAACCACTTATCATTTGGCTGGCTCCCATCGCAGTTCTATTGGTAAGATACAAGGAAACATCGCCACCAAATAGTATTCTTATTGTATTTCATTAAAATTTCGAGTTTTTGCGGTTGATGGGCAACGTTATATTTTTCACCACGAGTTTACACGACGAACACACCGTAACAGAGATTTGGTTCCAAATATCAGATTTAAAGTTTCTCCGATTTTTTTTATTTTTGATTTAAACTAATCACACACACTCAAGATGAGGAAACTTTTGAAAAAAAGAGTGAAAAATGAAAACCCAGCAGCTCATCCTTTACCTTCAATTTGAACTTATCGATGATGACCTTAAGATAGAAGATACAATTCCTCAAGTCTCTCTGAGTAAACAAATTAACTTAATAAAATCTGGAAAAGCTTCTTTTTTATGTATATAAAAAACAAATTCAATTATGCGTATAATCTGAATCATTAGATTTCCATTTCATCATGTTAATTATAAGGGAAACATAACGTGCAGAGTGTTTCTGGGCTACAAGAAGAAGGAAGAGCAAACACATACAAGGGGAAGGCAGGGATTGTAGGGAGCGAAGCTCCTTTTTTTAAAAAAAATAAGATACAATTGCTTAAGAAAAGAATTACAATTTCTAATTATTTTGTTCTTAATTGGAATCACCCACTTAGCAGTGGAGCACAGCTGTTCTACTTCTCTTTGATTTACTTTAATGAAACATAAAAATGCTAAGTCTTTTTGAAAAATTATTGTGAGACGAAGTGTGAGGCTGCCCTTTATTAAGGACTTTGCAGGCGTCCATTTCTTTTTTTTCTCGACGGTAATTTGCAGATTGTTAAATGTTTTGAAGTTATACAACTTTGAATATCTCTCTCATCCTTCTTCTCTCCCTCTCTGTCTTTTCTCTTTCTCTTTCAATCTCAGAATATATTTTTTTGTGTAAATATATAATTAGCCGAGTTAATAAATATTTATTGCTTTTTTTTTTTTTTGTATTTATCTCCTGGACGATGAAAAGTCTCTATCGCGCCTTGTTAGATTATTATTTCTTTTTTTAAAACAATGTGCAGCATTTTATCTGCAGAAAAAATAAAACCTTTTATCAATAAAATGTGTCAATTAGATTAAAATGCCTTTTTACTTTTTTATTTACTATAAAAAACGTTTTCATTCAATGTGAAGACCTGTTTAATTAATCCAAAATGGTGGAGAAGTTATTGGTAATTTCAGTCATATTTTTATTTATTTATTTATTTTGGTACTTGGAAAACTGAAGTGCTTTGGATCATATTTTTCAGAAAAATTAATGTTTTACATTAATTTTGATAATTTGCAAAATACTCCATAAAAAAAGATTTTTTATTAAGCCGAGCTTTCGGCCCAGGTCATCTTCAGGGTTGTGGAACATACGAGGGTCGTTTGAAAAGTCCGTGCAAAGTCAGAGAGATAGCACTCACTACTGGCGCGTATCGAGGTTATGTTTAGTTAGTAGCATCTCTTGGAAGAACACACACCAAGTTTCAGCCAGATCGGTCTATTTCTTTGTGTTTGGCATTCGTTTGAATCGAGGAAGTCGAGTGATTTTCAAAAAATGGACGAAAAAGAATTTCGTGTGTTGATTAAACACTACTTTATGAAAGGCAAAACGCCTCAGGAGACTAAAGAGAAGCTTGATAAACATTATGGTGACTCTGCACCTTCGATTAGAACAGTTTATAAGTGGTTTCAAAATTTTCGGAGTGGCCATATGGACACAAGTGACGCTGAACGTTCTGGACGCCCTGTTGAGGTTACTACTCCAGAAATCATTGATAAAATCCATGATATGGTGATGGATGACAGAAGAGTGAAGGTGCGTGAGATTGTTAGTGCTGTGGGCATCTCGAATGAACGGGTACATAATATTTTGCATCAACATTTGGACATGACAAAGCTATCCGCAAGATGGGTGCCGCGATTGCTCACACGACCAAAAACGAAATCGTGTGAAGTGTTGCAAGGACGGTTTGCAGCTGTTCCAGAAGAATCTGCAGGACTTTAAGCGTCGTTTCGTCACTGTGGATGAAACATGGATACATCACTATACTCCTGAGACCAAAGAACAATCTAAACAATGGGTTACCAAGGGGGAATCTGCGCCAAAAAAGGCGAAGACCGTTCCTTCGGCCGGAAAGATTATGGCGACTGTCTTTTGGGATTCGCAAGGAATAATTCTCATCGACTATCTGGAAAAGGGTAAAACTATTACAGGTGCATATTGTATTATTCATCGTTATTGGACCGTTTGAAAACCGAGCTGCAAGAAAAACGCCCACGATTGGCCCACAAAAAAGTCCTTTTCCATCACGACAACGCACCAGCTCACACCTCAGCAGTTGTGGTCGCAAAATTAATGGAAATAGGGTTCCAACTCGTTTCACATCCCCCCTATTCTCCAGACTTGGCTCCCTCGGACTACTATTTGTTCCCCAATATGAAGAAATGGCTGGCGGGAAAAAGATTTTATTCAAACGAGGAGGTGATTGCAGAAACGAATGGCTATTTTTCAGACTTGGACAAATCCTATTATTCGGAAGGGATCAACAAACTAGAGCAGCGTTGGACGAAGTGTATAAGCCTAAAAAGAGACTATGTTGAAAAATAAAAAAGGTTTACCCCAAAAAATTAAGTAGTTTTTATTTTTGAACGGACTTTTCAAACGACCCTCGTATTTTTCAATGTTCTTGTTTATATTTTCGGCCGTGTTGCTGCTCAAAAAAACAACAAACCGGGTACCAACCTAACTACAAAACCATTAACAGCCCAACAAGTCACTCTTTTCTTGAATCTGAAGAAATGGACTGAAACTAATTGGCATTTAAAAATCTGTCAACTACGTTCTACAGCCGCCATTAAGGTGACCCTAGTTCTTAGGTAGAAAGCTTGGCAAAGAAAAAAAATTAAATAAATAAATACCTAAGGGTAAATTTTGGCTAAAAATTATTTCAAATTTTTTGTTTTCATTTAGTTTAACTAATTTTAAATTTGAATTAATAAACTTTGACATTCATTTAATATTTAGCGTTAGCGTAAATAAATTGGCAAGTATTTAATTTAATTTTATTTAAAAAAACAATTTGAAATTAAACAAAAAAAATGAGTTTGTTGAAACCAAAAATAAAACTGAAACATTAGAGACTGAATTTTCATTTTACTATAATTACTTTCGCTTTAAATTCTGCTTATATTAATTTTTACGCAAAAATGTTAAGACAAAAAAGATAAAGATAGGAAGATTTCATATTCGCGAGACAGAATTAATTGCTGATAACTTAGTTTTTTGCTTACTGCTGGAGTCGTGACATATTTCAAAACATCTATTGAGAAAATAAAAACTATATTTTCTCCTGAACGTTAAGAAAAAAAAAGGTCATTCATTGTATTGTTTATATCGATAATTGGAAAATAACTTAATATTCCTGAAATTTACGAAATCTAATCCCAGCAGCCGGTTGTGCCTGCCGTAAATTAAATTCATTGGTAATTAAAGATGTTATCTTGCAGCATCACTGCCTGATTTGGAATTGAATTTTAATTTGTATCTGTGGCCCCCCCCCAAAAAAAACGTTAAAATAATTTTTTCTATCGAAAAATGGCAAATAAAAGTGATAGTTTTATTAATTTGGAGCCGGCCAATTTTAGTAGCAAATTATTTTGCAGTTTTGGAGTAAGATAGGGTAAAATGAAATATGAAATCCAAATATGGAATCTTGCTTTAAACGATTTTAATAATAAAAAATAAAAGCTATAAATTAGACTAATATGGCGCTTTGTAGGTTGCAGTACCCTTCTAAGGGGGTTTAATTAATTAGATTATAAATTATTACGAAAAAAACTGTTCTTTTATGTTTTATTAAAATTTGAAATAATATAAGTAAAAGTAGGTTATTCGAGTTTGGTCAGTTTAACAAAGTGACTCCAAGGTGATCGGCCTTCCAAAATTGAGCTTGAAAAGTGCATTTCCCTGTTGGTTTGCCGTTTTGTGGGTTTACTCGGGCTGAAATGTTTTACTGAGTAGAAAAAACAAAACAAATTAAAGCAGAATTAGTTAATATTTTAATCGTCCATCTTGCGAAATGTTTACCTTTATTTTTTTGTCTAAATATAAAACTGTTGATATTCCACATTCCTTGCAGCCGTGTGTATGTTATTTTGGCATGGTTTTGTTTACATGGAATTTTATATTTAGTTCCTTCTGCATACAATTGCCTTGGTTTCTTATTTTGTTTCTCTTTTAAAAGTATTTTTATTTCTTAATATTACTCTTTATCAACCTACTCACCACACTAACTACTACGACATAGCACACAGAAAATCATCACACTTTCGATTTCCCAAACACAAAGATACTCAAAATCAGAAACCAACACACCAAAAAAAGGGAAGTGCTAGAAATAGATATACATATCTAAGACAGAAAACAGTCTAAATTTCCAAAATTGACTCCAACAATTTAAACAATATACACGGCCAACTTACTACAAAATACTTGACAATTGGCAACACTGACTTCCTTACAACCAAACACAATCACACACAGACCGATCACATTCAGTCCATGAATAGACAAGACAGAAGACACACCAACCCTCTAAAGATGTGAAACAGTACATTGTCAATTAGGTAAATTTCGTCATATTATACATATTCATTGTAATATAATTAATTGGTAATATAATTGTTAACATAATGTAAATATGTTCCTCAGCCCTAGATGATGACCTAGTCCCTCTACGTCGAAAGCTCGGCATAATAAAGTTTATCATGACTGAAACTGGCATTTATTTTTTTCATCCTACACGACCAAACTTTTTTCAAATAAGTTCGTACATTGATAATGGTGATATAGTCCCTAATTTTCTTGTCTGAAATCAATACCATCAATTAAGGTTGCTGCATTTTGGAGAGCTATCAAAAGGGAGACTATCCTGGGATAGTCAGGTAGCGCTACGGTTTGGAGTAGTTGAAGGAGAGTGAAGAGAAAATTCCAATGGATATGCTGGAATGTAAAACGAGAAGGACGTCTAGCCGTCACAGGATTGTCATTCCGATAGAGGTCTCCCTCTTTTACAAACCAAGAAAAGGTGGTTAGTTAAATTTGGAGCTCCTAAAATCTGGGTGAAAAAACTAGCCCTAGATATCAATAGAACTATCATCTATGATGCCGCCTATATTAGACGGCAACCGGTTTGAATTTTAGGAATGCATCGTTACGTTGACATGCTTTTTTTTTTTTTACTAATTTTTATTTCCTCCCTGGCCTGATTCGCCCCTCCTTAGCGAACCTGGAGCACTTTGAGTTCCCTTAAGTACACCATGTTGATGACCAGCTTAGTGCGGACACCCGGTCAACGTGTAACAATCCAGCCGCTGTGAACCCCGTCCTCAAACCATCCTCTGAATCCGACTTCCAAGTAGCTGGATTACAGGGGCACGCCAGAACACCCTGTCTAATTTTTATTTATTGTCTTACAAAATAGTTTAATTCTATACTTTAAGAAGCAAGCATCAAGGTATCTGTACAGCGTGATTTATCAAACAGGCATAATTCACGTATTAGTTAAAGACTACGTAGATTAAAAACGATTCCGAAAAGAGTCTAGTATATACTACAGATCAATGAGTTAAAATAAATAACTAAATCTTTTAGAAACAATAGTTCAGTCAGTGCCAGAATATTTGGATTAAATCAATTATTTATACAGCAAAAGATGGTTTACATTTTAGTTCCATTCTCTTATTTGAAAATGGAATTTCTATGTTTTCTCCCTCATAGATTATTCAATTCAATACATTTGCATAGATAAACTTCCTTTATTTCTTGTACAAGTATTGTGTAGAACCGGGCATTGTGAAAATAACACCTTTTTTAATTTTTTGTTTGCTTTTTGTTGCAGGTATGTTGACTTTGAATTCCTGTTGCATTGTTTGCATTATTTGGCTGGAATGTAAGTAATGCATTTAAATTTTAGTATTATTCAATTGTTTATAATAAATTTTCCATTGTAAGAATATAATTTCTTTTTCCCATGTACCTAAACGTTGGTACCAACAGTTCAAAATTTTGTGTGCTGTTTTATTAATAAGGTCGCCCAGGAGGGTTACAATAATGAATCAGTTATCTGGGGGGGGGGGCTGTGAACCCAATTCGGAGATCCCAGGTCCATGTCCATCCTCTTAGATTTTCGTCTTTAACCAGTTAAGCGTGGAATTTAGTTAAAAAAAAAAAAAAAAAAAACAGTGTGCGGAACTAAAATCAGACAATGACGTGTATACACGTCGAACGCAGGGCAAAACAACTAAAAGTTTACAATTTTAGTTGTAATAGTAACTGCAAGCGACTTTTTCTGCAATCTCCTGGGGCTTGAGAGCATTCTGTGCTCATTCAAAAAATGTTGCACCGCTTCACGTTATGCATTGCTCCTAGTTAACTAGGGACGCAAGAGCTTTTTACAAGGAAGAAAAAGAGCTTTGAATTCTGTGCAAAATGAAATCATGCTCGTACTGAGAGGTCTGAACCTCTATCTAAGGTAAAAACGGCATTGCACAAGGGTTGAGAGCTTCTATTTGTGCGCGTAATTCCCCAATCCCTAATGCGGAGACCAAACATGTACCAACCACTTATCATTTGGCTGATTCCCACCGCAGTTCTATTGGTAAGATAAAGGAAACATCCCACCAAATAATATTCTTATAGTATTTTATTAAAATTTTGAGTTTTTTTTATAGTTAATGGCAATTTAAAATTTTCCACAACGAGTATACACGTCGAACGCACCGTAACAGAGATTTGGTATCACATGTATACACGTCAAACACGCTTAACTGGTTAAGTTTGACCATAAAGTAAGTGTGGTGAGTAGGTTGATGTAAAAATGTACCCAAAAATCACAGCTTCCTTGACATTAATGATAAATTCGCATAAATTACGAATACTGTAGATGCTCTTTTTTATGCATAGTCCAGTATCGTACGGAATATCTTCAGCTATTTTAGTATAGCCGACTAGGCACGAACGGATGATTTATTTAAAGACATAGAATCATTAAATGAGAACTTAAGAAGCTAGAAGTAAAAAAGTGAATGTAAAGTAGTGTTTTGTTTTTAGAAGGGTTTTACTGTGACCAGCTACCTAATTAGGTGTCGTAGACGGAGGCTATTAGCGAACATACTTTACTATGAATTCTCGTATTTAACAATTAAATAAAATCCCAAGCATAAAGACCGGGAATCCAACCCAGTACCACACAACACATCGTAGCTTTACGGGACTTGCTCTGCTACCGTGGCGCCGAAGTTAGCAGCTTAGTAACACTTTAAAATAACTAATTGTCCAAGATTAATACGAGTAAGAGCTGTTGGTCTAGTGGTCAAGAGAGTGGCTTTGTGAGTGGGAGATTACCAGTTCGAATCCCGCGTATGACTACTTTTTATTTGGTCGAAAAAAAAGTGTAGTATGAGCTTCCGCCCCCTCGTTCACGACACCTAATTGGTAGTTTTACGTTAAGCTCCGCCTAAAAAAAATAGGCGATTACTTTACTTTAATACAAGTAATTACTCATTCAAAACAATGCAATTATTAACAGCTAAGCAAACTGACATACAGCGCGGTTTACAGTTTACATTTAGCCTCTTCAATCTGCTGACAAAGTTCTTTTATCTAAACAAGCTGGGTTCTCTTGTTTTCTTTGTTGCGATTTAGCCGCTGGCTAAGGTTGTTAGGCACATCTCTTTTTTCATCTTTTGACCTAGATATAAGCAAATCGTACCTCAACTTAGTCTAACTTGGGGGTTTTTAGAATTTTTTAAAAAATTATTTTCAGTTTCTAAATTCCCTTCTCTATCCTAAGCTTTCCGTCTGATTCTGCTGCCATGTCATTTATCTTATGTTCTTTACTGAGTGCTAGCCTACAATTGCATTCAATAGCCTTACATTGCTCGCTGTTATGTAGGGCTACTGAACGTTTAGAAATCTTAAATTACAATGTTTTATTGCTACTAATCTTCTTCTTCTTCAAGATATTTCCCTAATCAGGGTTCCTTGCACCAAGTTGATCATACATCCTCCTTATTATGGGCGTCATTCCTTACATAAACCTCTAGCAGCCATAATTTTCTGAAATCTGCACGATCCAACTATCTCGAGGTCTGCCTCTTCTCTGCTTTCCAGTTTTCTTTGGGGGAACCGTTCGTTATTCATGCAGTAGGACATGTCCATGACACAATAATTTCTGTTCATTTATTCAGTCTGCTATGGTACACATCGCGTCAGTGGTCTCTCTTATGACTGTATTGCGAACATTGTCAAGGATTGTCTTATATAAATACATCTCCTCCTAAAACCCATTTTCATCGCATTCAATGCAGTATGCATCCTGAATGTAACTCTCCTTGCCTCGGATATGTGCAATATCAGGCTTTCCACTAAAAAGATGTAGATTTGTATGCTTTGCGGTGATGCTAATACCATGGTTCCAAATTACTGAATGTACCATCTTGTGTTGCGGCTCTTAACAATCTTGTCCTTAATATCTTCTGAACAGTTACCGTCTTTACTTATAACTTATAACTGATTATTATCTATAGTTTTTATATTTTTATATTACAAAAGCTTGTGGAGATAAACTTTTTTGTTGATTAAACTTTGTTATTTATAGTGGGGTTATTTTGTACAATGAAATGATAGCCTAGTAAGATGTAGGAGTTTGATGTCTCGTAAACATTGTTACCACCCCTGAAGACTTAGGGTGTGTACGTAAGTTAGAAGGAGCTCTCTGCCTTATAGTGAGTGGGGTGTTGGCTGTAAAAAGAAATGAATCTGTTCAGATGAGAGTATCTATCTATCTTCTAGTTACAGTCCGAACACCACTACTACCTCTGGCTGCATGTGTTCTTGCCTTGCTCTACAAACATGGCCGTGTAGCTGTTGAATGAAAGAATGGGGGATAAAATTCTATTAGAATTTACATGGTAACTGCGGGGGACTTCTACCCTACATAGATACTTCTCTATTCCAACAACCTTTAAGGTTGTTATACGTTTTTATTTCGGTCTAAGCCAGGTATGTGTGCCATTTCCCACCGCAGATTTTATAATCTTATTTACCTGTTCTCCTTTTTGTAAAACAAACAAATGCATATCTGCATTTCTAGGCTGGCTAAAGCCGTTCATTGAGATTATCTATAATCGAATAATAAATATAATACACTTCTTCCAAAATAGGAGTTTACCTAGAACTAGTTTTGTGATCTCGCTGAATTTTTGATTACAAGTTTTCAGCAGAAGTGACGAGTTTTTTTGAGGTTCACTAAGACCGAAAAAGTTGTTTTTACTAGCTGATATAGCGTGTGAGTAACTAACTAACTAACTAAGCAGCTCTACAGCCCATAGTGAGCCTTGGCTTCCCCAACAATGCTCCACCAGTCCTCTCTACTCATGGCCCTTCTCTTCCAGTTCTCCACCTTTAGCACTCCAAGGTCCCTCTCAACATCCTGGAGCCAACGTCTTCTCGGTCGCCCTCTTCGTCTCGTACCGAAAACGTCCGCAAGTAACATTTTCCGAGGCATTCTGTCCTCCGCCATTCTCGCAACTTGTCCTAGCCAATCTATCCTCCTCACTTTGATGAACTGTACAATATCACAGGACCCGTATAACTCATACAGCTCTTTATTACTTCTTCTTCGCCATGCACCCTCCTCCAGCACAGGTCCAAATATTCTTCTTAATATTTTACGCTCAAACACTTTTAGCGTGTTGACTGCGCTAGCACTTAGGGTCCATGTTTCTGCAGAGTATATCACTACAAGCCTTACTAATGTCTTGTACAGTGCTACCTTTGTTGCACGAGCAAGGAGGAGCGGAAAAACTTCAAATTGGCGAAATAGGCGCGGTTTCCAAGCATGATTCTCCTGTTTATTTCCTGTTCAATTTTGTTCTCATTGTTCAGCTCAGCCCCCAGGTATATGAATGATGACACACTTTCAAATTTGTACCCTTCTATTTCGAGTGGGACTCTCACATCGCAATCTGAACCAACACTCATGTACCTTGTCTTGTTCTCATTAACTCTCAGGCCAATCTTTTTTCCTTCAACATTTATTACTCTAAATGCTTCCTCCAGGTCCTTTATATTCCTTGCCACCATACAGATATCATCAGCATACGCACAGATCTGAATGCATTTATTAAAAATATTTCCCGATAAGTTCAATCTCCCAATTACGTTATGTAGCGCGAGATTAAACAATACCGCAGAAAGTGCATCCCCTTCCTGTAATGACTGGAAATTCTCGGCTTAGGGAGTTTTTTGAGGTTCACTAAGACTGAAAAAGTTGTATTTACTAGCTGATATAGCGTGTGAGTGTGACTCAAAAAAACAGAAAATCGCTGAAAATTCAAATTTCTTACTTTGTTGGTGAAGACGCCAACTGGTGGGATTCGGTACTGGGCAGTCAAAATTTAGGATTACAAACGAATCATTCAACTTTAAATATCTATTAAAAATATTTTTCAGTTTATTATTATTATAATTATTAACCTCAGGTTCGAATCCAGCTGCTGACCCTTAGATTTTCTCTTCCTAGGAGCTTCTTACACTGTCCGGTGATGGACTGTGTTGTCCGGAGGCCGGTAGTGCTCTGACTCTGAAAAAAGCTCCAGTTGTTGACGAGCCTTAAATTTTTATTATTATTTTATTTTAATTTTCTGAACGATATTCCAAAGATTTTTACTATCCTTCTTATGCTCATGCATGGCACACATGTAAAACTATATGGTGATATTGAAGCTAAGCACAAGCGCCTCCATGAACTGCTTCATAAGATTTATTTTCAGCATTTCCCAGAGACTCCCGCATTTCGCCGCTGCTACGATGAGTTGAAGTGGCTTTATCCTGTCTATCGCCGCCAATATTTTTTGGCTTCTTTCTTTTTTCAAGTCATCCAGTCTCAAAGGCCATCCTATATTTTTCAACTCCTTAAGTTTAAATCCTCGATTCATTCCCGTAATACCAGATCTTGCTCATCCGATCTCTATATTCTCTCTCACCGTACCTCATCCTTTGACAAGTCCTTCCTAATACGTGCTACCTCTCTCTGGAACTCCATGCCATCATCTGTCCGCCATGCTCCTACCCTATCCATCTTTAAATCCTGTCTATTCAGTTATCTCCTCTCTATCCAGCTTCCTCCGAAATTCTAATTGTTTTAATTTATTTCCTTAATTTCTGCTGTTATTGTTATTTTCACTTTTTGTAAATACTTATTTATTTATTTATTGTTGTTCATTCTTTTTGGTGACTGATTCATAGTTTCAATTGGATTGAAAAAATAACTGCCATTTCAGTCTAGAAAAAATTATTTTGCCGAGCTTTCGATCTAGGGACTAGGTCATCTTCAGGGCTGTGGAACATATTTACAGATTGTTAACAATGATTCTATTAAAATGAATATGTATAATATAACGAAATTTACAAAAATTATTTACCTAGTTTACAAAGTAATACTATTACATTTCAGGGTTGGTGTGTCTTCTGTCTTGTCTGTTCATGTGATCGGTCTGTGTGTAATATGTGTTAGGTTGTGTGGAAGTCAGTGTTGCCAATTGTCAAGTATTTTGTAGTATATGTTGTTTAAATTGTTTGTGTCTGTTTTAAAGTTTAAACTGTTTTTTGTCTTAGATATGTATATTATTTCCAGCACTTTCCTTTTTTGTGTGTTGGTTTCTGATTTAAGTATCTTTGTGTTTGGAAAATCGAAAGTGTGATGATTTTCTGTGTGCTGTGTAAGGAAAGTGCTGTGGTGTTCTTTTTTAGTTTTGTGTCGTAAGAGTGTTGGTACAGTCTTTTTTTTTAAATATTGTGATGTTTCGCCTATATATTTTTTGTGACAGTCTTTGCATTCAATTTCGTATATCAGATTTGATTGTTTGTCTTTTTTCAGTCTGGTCTTTTAGCTTCGAAAAAAATTGTCTTTTTGAGTTGTTGGTGTTTTTTGTAGTGATTATTGTGTTTGTCGTGTTCTGTAGTAATGTTTTTAATTTGTTTGTGAGTGGTTGTACATATGGTAGTGAGGCATATTTTTTGGGTTCTATGGATAGGTTGGTGTTGTTTATTCTTAGGGGACAATTGTCCCAGAATAATAAATTTCTTTTCTATTCTATTCTATAATTTTTTGACTACCCAGCAAAATGCTACTAAAGTTAGTTTTAAGGGAGAAAAATGGTTTAAGCGAAACCTCTGACGTACCATTTAAGTGAAATGAACGACCTCTCACCATTTGTGTACTATTATTATTGGAATTAAATATGTAAACCAAATTTTAAATTTTTTAAAATTAAAAGAGAAAAACCGCTGTAGCGAAATTGCCAAAATCTTCGTTTTGGCGGGCTCCTCGATTTATCTTTTAATTTTTTTCATTAGATTGCTTCTTCTCTTCATTTACATGGGATGGAAAAGAATGAATAGTATCGCAACATTCGGGATGGACATGCCCAGATTGTGTCTGTGTTCTCTCACCAGATTTTCGATCCATTTAAATACTACATTTGAACTGTGAATTTTTTTTTAAATGGAATTTATGGATTTCACTGTTTTGTAGCTTAGTATAGTAACAATTCTCTGCATGAACATTTTATTTTTATTTGACTGAATATTTAAAAATATTGCAATAGATTCTTTTTTGGTGCCCTAAACCATAAACTGATTTAAAAACAGAACTTTGCAAGGGCGGGAAGAGAAGGTCACGTGTCTTTCTCCATTTTTTTTTATGTATTTTTATATAGATTTGATATAAAAGAACTCTGAAGGGCAGCTTAGTTCAAGCAGAGAAACTATGTGAAAAAGGGTGACTACCTCATTCGAACTGAAAGGGGATGATTTGCCCTTTATTCGATCCCTTCCCTTAGGATTTACATAACACCCTTTTTTTTCTTCGTCTTTGCATTTATTATGAAAATGTTTTTTTTTTTTCCTGATAATGTTAAATTATATTAGGCGCTGTTTTCATTTCTTTATGTAAGCAATAGATATTTATTTAACAAGTGCGGAAAGTATTACTTTTCCTCACGCAGGGTTTGCACGCACGCACGAGCGAAGCGAGGCGAGTGCAAGTGCAAATTGTCGAGTGTGAGAAAAATACTTTACACTCGAGTTAAATATTATATTTTTAACTTAAAAAAAAAAACTAAACAGGAATCACTAGAATCCATTTTAAATTTCTATAAGGTAACACTATAACCTTTTTATCTGTTATGGTTAAAAATATCCAATTATTTATTAAAATATTATTTTTATTTCTATATTCCTTTCAATGTTTATTTTATTTTTTAAATATTCGTTTTTTAATTATTTAGATAAAATAAATTTAAATAAGCTTATTAAAGTTTTATAGAAAATATTTAATAACAAAACTTCTTATATCAAGGAAGCACAATAAAGTTTTTCCACTCACTAGTGAGGAAAGTGACACTAATGGGAATTTTTCCCCACTAGTGAGGGAAGTTGGGCATTACACAGCTGATTTTAATTGAGTAATGAGAACATTCCTACATGGTTGCAGAAAAAATTAATTTTCGCCCTTACGCATCGGTAGAAGTTACTGCCATCTTAATTGAATCACAACGGGAACCCAAATATTGATGCTGAATTGATTCGCTATTAGAAAACCAAATTAGAAATGATTCTATTATTAAGTCCTCTGCAATTTCCTTAAATTCCACAGTTAAGACAGTCAGACCGACACTCATACGAGGTGTGGCTATTAATATAACGAGACTATTGCTATAAAACATTTTATTTTAAATTTATACATATTTAGTTATTATCACCTTCAATATACACCCCTCCACTATCCCTACAACGCTCCATGCGAATTCACCATTGTTTGAAACAGCGTTGGAAGTCTTTTTCTGTGAGCTCCTGCATGACGCGTGCCGCTTATTCTTTCACAGCTTCAACGGACTGAAATCGTGTTCCTTTTTAATGCAGATTTGACTTTTGGGGAATAGATCTAAAGTCACGTGGGGCCAGGTCAGGCGAATAAGGCGGATGGCCTAAAACTGGGATGTTGTACTTGGCTAGAAACGTCTTGACTGACAGTACAGTGTGAGCCGGCGCGTTTGTCTTGATGGAGAACCCCGTGACTTGTTCTTTCACAAATCGGCTCGTTTTTTTCTTAATGTTTCACGGAGTTGAGCAAGCACCTCACGGTATAGTAAT
The DNA here is from genome assembly GCF_049639745.1 of Rhodnius prolixus. Classification (NCBI taxonomy): domain Eukaryota; kingdom Metazoa; phylum Arthropoda; class Insecta; order Hemiptera; family Reduviidae; genus Rhodnius; species Rhodnius prolixus. Next base: position 13,676,670 of record NW_027411604.1, on the reverse strand, counting down.
GTTGATTAATTATAATCGATATTTTCATCCGTTTTGGACGTGGAAGGGCCGACCCGGGCAGTCATCATATCCAACGTCTTCTCAGCCATCTTGGAAACGCTTGAACCACTCATAAACTTGGGCACGTGATTAACATTCATCGCCATAAACTTCTTTTAATAAAAGATAAGTTTCAGTAGCGGTTTTACCAAGTTTTGATGTGAAATTTCACGACAATTCGTTGCTCATGTGTAGTATCATATTCTCGGCAAAACGAAACTAACACCTCTTACACAAACGACAGTTCTGGTCAGTCAGATTTCTCTACAAACACGTGAGACGCTGCAATCGAAAGAGAAGGCTTTATGCTGCACAGCTGTCGGTCGTTAGGATTTGGCGCATGCATAGTTCTTCTGTTGGAGCATCAGTCTCGTTATTTAATAGCCACACCTCGTACACCCTCTTCCTTGAATGAGTGAGAAAGAGAGAGGAGTATCGAATTGGTAAAACCCCCAATTTTTTTTGAACTAATCTCAAAATGAATATTTCCGCTTCAAAACTTTGATTGACTTAATTCTCTCTCGTCAAGCAAGAGAAAGCAAACCAGCTTGTATGCTTTGTAACTAAGAGAACGAACGAGTTAATTCTCTTTTCTTGTTCTCTGTTGATCTCCCATAGTAAGCTCAGCCTTAGTTACTCCGTTGTATTAGTGTGTTTTAGACTTTACTGTTGTTGTAGCTCTGTATTTTAAACTGGTTATAACAGGCAGTGTAATGTTCACTCTTGTTATTACCTTCCAGTCACTGTTATATTTATTTACTTAACAAGCTTTAATTAGGCCTTTGACTTGCTAGTATGTACACACCCTGTTGTTTAATGATACATATACATATATACTTATATAGACATTGTTTCAAACATCGTTTTCCAGTCTATGCTAACATTATTATAACATATTGTCAACATAAATAGATTTATTAATTAAAGCTGAATTGTGCAAAGTATAATTTAGTTTTTTACTTATTTAGAATTTAATACATAAGAAATAAAAACGTTTAAATTTAATTTTTTTTTTTTTTTTAAAAAAACAGTCACTTCTATAATTAAGATTTTGGTGAAACTCTAAAATTTGCCTCAAAAATGCCAAAAAAAAAAGTTTTTTAGTATACTTGAGACTCATACTTAATTTTGGCAGTCGGACGTAAAGCCTGCTCGAAAAAATAGGCATTATCTTATTATTACTATTTTTTGATACACGTATGGCTCCATATTATTTAACCATTCTGAATTTTAGAGGGGCATTTCATCTTTTCGGATTTTATGGATTCAAATTCTGGAATGTTTCTTGAAAAAAAACCATGATCCCTAAATTAATAAATTTTATTTATTGCTTAATAATGAAAAAATATATTTCTGTGTAAAACTGTGTTTTTTTTTCAATTTAATGATTTTAGGCGCGTCAACATCTCAGGTTATTGGCGCCCGTAGTTTTTTTTTTCAATTTAATGATTTTAGGCGCGTCAACATCTCAGGTTATTGGCGCCCGTAGTTTTTTTTTTCAATTTAATGATTTTAGGCGCGTCAACATCTCAGGTTATTGGCGCCCGTAGTTTTTTTTTCAATTTAATGATTTTAGGCGCGTCAACATCTCAGGTTATTGGCGCCCGTAGTTTTTTTTTTTCAATTTAATGATTTTAGGCGCGTCAACATCTCAGGTTATTGGCGCCCGTAGTTTTTTTTTTCAATTTAATGATTTTAGGCGCGTCAACATCTCAGGTTATTGGCGCCCGTAGTTTTTTTTTCAATTTAATGATTTTAGGCGCGTCAACATCTCAGGTTATTGGCGCCCGTAGTTTTTTTTTTTTCAATTTAATGATTTTAGGCGCGTCAACATCTCAGGTTATTGGCGCCCGTAGTTTTTTTTTTTTCAATTTAATGATTTTAGGCGCGTCAACATCTCAGGTTATTAGCGCCCGTAGTTTTTTTTTTTCAATTTAATGATTTTAGGCGCGTCAACATCTCAGGTTATTGGCGCCCGTAGTTTTTTTTTTCAATTTAATGATTTTAGGCGCGTCAACATCTCAGGTTATTAGCGCCCGTAGTTTTTTTTTTCAATTTAATGATTTTAGGCGCGTCAACATCTCAGGTTATTAGCGCCCGTAGTTTTTTTTTTTCAATTTAATGATTTTAGGCGCGTCAACATCTCAGGTTATTAGCGCCCGTAGTTTTTTTTTTCAATTTAATGATTTTAGGCGCGTCAACATCTCAGGTTATTAGCGCCCGTAGTTTTTTTTTTTTTTTATTGCATTGCCGGGTCTACGGGCAGTGATCTCAAAGTTGTAGACAACACTGTACATCACCGGACAGTGAGCTGTAAGAAAAGCTCCTACGAAGAGAAAAATCTAACGGAGCCAACAGCTGGATTCGAACCCGGGACCTCCGCGTGGGAATCAAATACACTAACAGCTTATCTAATCCCGTTCCCCTTAGTCCTGCACAATTGCAGAGGACTGAGGTTGGCCACAGATTAGCTTTGTGCCTTTTTCTATTGAATATAAATTTTGAAAAAATATGGTCTATTTAGCATTTAATTAATTATAATTATAAGAGAATTATTGTAATATCTCTCTTTATAAGAGAAACATTTAATTTTGATTTTCAAATCTAAATTATTTATGTAGTTTTATAAATCGGTATATAGCCAAGAAAAATATTTATTTTTTTAAAGAATAGCACAATTGAAAAATAATAATAGCATGAAATTGAATTCACGGTGTGTTTGCATTTTAGTAAACGTAGCGCGGCCTCCTGGATCAGGCAATCTCAGCATTGCCTGGAACAGCGGTAGGTAAATACACGGATTAGCTTCACAGATAGAAATTTATACGTAAAATAAATGGAATTCATTTTTGCATTTCCTAATGTAAACACATTTTAATTGATCTAATATTTTTTAATGAAAATTGGCCTTATGTTTTATATAACCACTTTTTATTTATGTCCCGTAAATATTTATTAACCAATTTTGACTAAAACCTTATTGCCTGGTCAACTTTCTGCGATTTACAATACACTCATCTGACAGGTTATTTATTTGAAAATATTTTGGGCAGAACTACGAAATTATTTGCGGAGAAAAGAGAAAAAATTTGATGCTTTGAAGAGAATAGTATAAGAGTTGTAGGTGGTCGAATCTTTTATGTGCCTAGAACAGGGGTCTTCAACTTAGGTTCCGCGGAGTCCTAGGGTCCACTGGAACGTTGACAGGGATTCCGCAAGTGATCACTATTTGCTCAGTCAAAACCCACGTAAAATGGAAATCACTTTCGTTCATTTTTTCACAAGGTGCGATCGGATCCGACCCTGTACATTTTTTTATTTCGCCTGCTTCTCATTTTGCTTTTTTTTAAAGTAAATATCAACTAATAATGATTAATGTTAGTTTGTGGGTATAGTTTGTGGTTCCTATATCCACTGTTTAGTCTTCTATTTTTCACATCTCATTTCTATTTCTTTATTTGTACAACAAACTAAGGTGCCAATCATTTCGTCTGTTTTAAAGTTTCCCAAGACAACGAGAATAATTTCCCTCCTTCAAAAAGCTCTCTGGCTTCACTCTTTGGCTCTGGAAGATGTGTTACAATGTTTCTTTTAGGAGTTTTGGAGAATTTTGATTTAAGAGGTTTGTCAGACCATAGAGTTTCCAATTTCTTTCCTCTCTATCTTCGTCGTCACCACTATAACTTACGTCCTCACCTCCTGAATCGAAAAAATCGTCCTGATTGGATTAAAGGTCATCCTCTTCCTCAGAACATGTTTCTTCCACAGATTCGCCATCAGATTCAGTCTTATGTCTTAAAAACTCCGCACTTATTTCATCCTCCGTGATAAAAATATTTTTTGACTCATTTTGTCAAATTAAAAATTTGTTAAAAAACAATTTAGTTGTCTTGGGAAACTTGTTTTTTTTTAAAAAAAAAAGTTCGCACTTTATAAACAAGGTGGGGTCTTATCCGACCCCAAGAGACAAAATTTTGTAAAAATGATATTAGAACTCAGTTAAAAGAATACTAAAAACAAAATCTACCAACTGAACGTGTTTATCACTATTGGGAGAAAGGATACCTGAGTACATCTTGGTGCCAAAACGGTATCACGTGCGTAGTTCACAGAAATGTAAGAGCTGGGTCGGATCCGACCCCAGCCTTGTGGGCAGAGGGTTAAGATGTTTGTACTAAGATTAAATAAAGATATAAGAATAATTTTGGGAATTTGAGTAAAAACTATTTTATCTGCTACTTAAACATTGAGGTTCCTTCAAGAAAGACCATGAGCTCAAAAGGTTCCTAAAAGTGTGTAAAAGGTTGAAAGACCCTCTGGCCTAAAGATTGAAGAATCTTAGATGCCGCCTAGTGCTGCTGAGTCGGATTAGAATAACTACCTAGAATGGGCAGACCAGACCGGTTTTGATTGAATGAATATTTGCTAGTAATGCAAAAGATTTTACGCGGGAGAAGTCGGTTTTTTAGTGTGACTTGGATGGGTCAGTTGAATAAGCTAGGGAATTATTGGTAGCTTCATAGTTGTCGAGCAGATTCTTTGATTTGGTTTCCTCTACATTAGATTAGGTACCATCAAACGATAAGGCATCTATAAGGTTTTTGCCGAATTCGATTAACCGGATGTAAACAGTCTAATGAATCGATTGTTCATTTAAATATTTTAAAATCGTGTTTGATTAAAATTTTTCAATCATTTTTATACCCAGTAGATCGTTTCTCTTCGAGAAAATAGCTCCCTAGATTTCCTTGTAAACTTTCTCATAGGATTTATTCCATTTTCTTTTATCATGTTTTTTTGTTTTTGTGGTGGTTATAGCTGGTCGAAAATTCGGAAGTTGGGAGATAAGAATAGTTGAAAGTTAGAATTTATTGAAATAACACTTAGGCTGGAAACATAGTGGCGCGGCGGGCAAAGCGGCGATGATAGCTGCTTCAGATCAAAGAGAGCGACGAGCAGCGAGCAAAGATTCGCATGCACATAGTGACGAGTTTAGTCGCGTTCTCCTTTTGACAAAACAAGATGGAGGAACTATTTTTATATGAAAATTCTTCGTTGAAACTTTGGTATTTGCAGCAGCTTAGTAGTAGGAGCTGCAGTGTACATGACATAAATAAGTCTAGAAATGAACTTGGTGAATTTCATCACTTGTACCAAGAACTTCGGGAGCATCCTGGCAAGTTTCATGCGTATTTTCGAATGTCTTTATCAACATTTGATTACATACTAGCCCATTAATCAAAATCAAATTTTATTGTTTTTGAGTAATACAACTCATAACAAGAGTTAGGCACAATATAGAAAAATTAACTATGTAGGTTATTAACTAAATACAAATCTCTGTAACCCCATTAATCCTAGCAGTTACTTTAAGATAAGAAAATCAAAATAAATAAAAATAAAATAGAAATATATGCAGATAAAAAGAAATTAGTCAATTAAAAAAACACAATAATTTTATTAAATCACTACACCATGATTTGTCGTAAATTAATGTTGTTCATCTGAAAAACTGGAGTAGTACGACGCTACAGAAGAAGGATTGGAGAATTCGTCCTGATCAGAAGTAGTAGGACGTGAAAATGTAATTTAATTTTGCCTAGTATTTAGATGAAAGTTAGCATTAAGGGATTGAGAACCAAATTAAATGTAGCAAAAATTACCTGAATTCTCCATTAACTACTAATTGTTAATTAATTTAAACTATTAATTATTAATTGTTAAAAACTATTGTAGCTTCACAAATACTATGGGCCCCACAGAGGTTTCTTTAAACAAACTAAACCAATAAATGTATCAATATCCATAACCTTTGAAAAATAACCTTTACAAATTGAGCGCGATGAGAGCGAAGAAATCAAACATGTCATAACGCTTTGCTCTACTCTCTAGAGATAGCGTTGCTCTATCTTCGCTTTGCTCGCCACTATGCGCGGTCCCATATGTTAACTTGTGTTTGATTTCGCCGCTTTGCTCTTCGCTATCATCGCCGCTTTGCTCGCCGCTCCACTATGTTTCCAGCCTTACAGAGGGAACCATCCGATAAGAAAACAAATTATTTTCTTTAATCTCAGAAGGAGAATCTACGCTAAGAGAGGATACAATCTAATTTGTATATTGTAACGTGATGTCAAAATTTGTGCCCACTGTAAAAGGTATATTATTGTTGAGGCAGATGAAATGCTATCATGTCATTTCACGCTTGATGTATTCAGGTCAAACCTGAATTATAGAAAATATAAAACGCGTTTTAGCATTTTATTAAACCTAATGTTTATTGAAATTAACTAGCACTTTGTAAAAATTAATAAATAATTTCTAGAATGGCATTGCTAAAGAAAATAAAAAGATAATCTGTTTTGAATTTAATGCTGAAATTATCTCAAGGCTTTATTAGTATTAGTTTGATGTTGTAGGGATGGGTATGAGGGGTGTGGGAAGGGGATCACTTAAAACCCGTCCCAGTACTCCTCGGTGCACTGTTAGATCGTATTAGTTCGGTAAGTGGTCGTGCATTTCCGTGAACGGGTCGATAACTCTCCAGTGTTACCTCCACAAAACCTGGCTCACCCTACTGTACGTTGCCGAGTGTAGTCTGGCCGTGGTGGTGATATGAGCGCATGGCATACACCAGTAGGAGCAAGGCTATATTGCCGTTCCCTCCGCCGAGAGCAGCTGTGTGCCTCAACTCGCCGTTGTTGTGTGCCAGTAATGTAGTTGACGGGTTGCCGTTTGCTTCTCGCTGGCCCTTTAATTGAGCCACTTACTACATTTATTGGACTTTTTCCTAATCAAAATAAATACGTTCATTTCCGTTATCACGGCCAGAAATTATTTGAATTTATTGAAAAATCACCATATAGATTACACGAATCATTTTATTTAAACAAAATTAATACTACATCGTTATTATTTTTAATTTTACTTTTCATTTATTTTATTTTTCATTGTTTATACACTTTTTTAACTTATTATTATTAATATTTATATGATTTAAGGCGCGTCAACATCTAAGGTTATTGGCGCCCGGAGCTTTTTTCAATGTTTCTCTCGTTACAGACAGCACTGTCCATCACCGGACAGTGAGCTATAAGAAGCTCCTAGGAAGAGAAAATCTAAGGGCCAGCAGCTGGATTCGAACCCGGGACTTTCGCGTGGGAATCCAGTACGCTAACCGCATAGCTAATCCCTTTCCTGACTTATTATTATTATTATTATTATTAGGACTAGGAGTTCTGTGCTTCAAGGTACCGCAGCCTAGAGGCTTACAGCACCATCCCCTACGTAATCTTGTAGGCAAATCTTCCCATTTTTTCTACGGCCACGATCTTACTCAGTAATTTTTTGTCGTGATTTCTCATCAGGCTGCAATGTACCAAATATTGTATGGTCAGTGCTTGCCTGTCCCATCACTTATACCTTTTGTATTTTATTTTTTTACCAAAATTAACAAAATTATATTTGATTTATTGTAATTTTCTATAAATTATTTAGAATTTGTATGTCAGTCCTCCATACTTCTGTGTAGATTATAATTGCTATTTAAGGCAGGTTTAGAGTCAGCTTCCAATATATTATTGCATCTATTGTACGCACATTTTAGAGATACGTTTAAAAGAACCCAAAATTACAGTCTCATGATTTATTTCAAATGCATTTTTACATGAAAAAGACGTTTTAAGTTGATCTTCGATTTTTTTTTTTTTTTAATCATTTATTTAGTTACAATCAACGCATTTTATTGCGTTATAAGCAGCAACAATGATAACAATAAATAACATTCACACATATCAGAGTGGAGAAGTTACCCAGCGGTAATACTCTAATAACATTCTAAATTCTACTGACTCTCTTCATCAGAGAGGAGATCGCGAGGCCACTGTCTTTTAAGACGTCTAGAAGTGTTGTCTGGAAATGTTCTGGAAGATAGATGTTGTACAAGTGGATTGTGATGAGATTGAATGTTAAAATGGAATTTTCTGTATCGTTTTTCAGCCACTTGTGCGACGCAAAGAACTGTTTAAGTCTGTGTGATTGGTGACGTAGAAAGGAGCATTTACTATAGAGCGAAGAATTTTAGATTGCAAGGACTGGATCCTATGCAGATTTGAGCGTTTGGTTGAACCCCACAGTTCTATGCCATAAGCCTAGACTGGCTTTAATATACTTACATATACGAGGGTCGTTTGAAAAGTCCGTGCAAAGTCAGAGAGATAGCACTACTGGCGCGTATCGAGGTTATGTTTAGTTAGTAGCATCTCTTGGAAGAACACACGCCAAGTTTCAGCCAGATCGGTCTATTTCTTTGTGTTTGGCATTCGTTTGAATCGAGGAAGTCGAGTGATTTTCAAAAAATGGACGAAAAAGAATTTCGTGTGTTGATTAAACGCTACTTTATGAAAGGCAAAACGCCTCAGGAGACTAAAGAGAAGCTTGATAAACATTATGGTGACTCTGCACCTTCGATTAGAACAGTTTATAACTGGTTTCAAAATTTTCGGAGTGGCCATATGGGCACAAGTAACGCTGAACGTTCTGGACGCCCTGTTGAGGTTACTACTCCAGAAATCATTGATAAAATCCATGATATGGTGATGGATGACAGAAGAGTGAAGGTGCGTGAGATTGCTAGTGCTGTGGGCATCTCGAATGAACATGTACCCGCTCACGGTCTTCGCCTTTTTTGGCGCAGATTCCCCCTTGGTAACCCATTGTACACTCTCAGGAGTGCAGTGATGTATCCATGTTTCATGCACAGTGACAAAACGACGCTTAAAGACCTGCGGATTCTTCTGGAACAGCTGCAAACCGTCCTTACACGATTTCGTTTTTGGTCAAGCGTGAGCAATCCGGCACCCATCTTGCGGATAGCTTTGTCATGTCCAAATGTTGATGCAAAATATTATGTACCCGTTCATTCGAGATGCCCACAGCACTAGCAATCTCACGCACCTTCACTCTTCTGTCATCCATCACCATATCATGGATTTTATCAATGATTTCTGGAGTAGTAACCTCAACAGGGCGTCCAGAACGTTCAGCGTCACTTGTGCCCATATGGCCACTCCGAAAATTTTGAAACCACTTATAAACTGTTCTAATCGAAGGTGCAGAGTCACCATAATGTTTATCAAGCTTCTCTTTAGTCTCCTGAGGCGTTTTGCCTTTCATAAAGTAGTGTTTAATCAACACACGAAATTCTTTTTCGTCCATTTTTTGAAAATCACTCGACTTCCTCGATTCAAACGAATGCCAAACACAAAGAAATAGACCGATCTGGCTGAAACTTGGTGTGTGTTCTTCCAAGAGATGCTACTAACTAAACATAACCTCGATACGCGCCAGTGGTGCTATCTCTCTGACTTTGCACGGACTTTTCAAACGACCCTCGTAATTGTCTAATACCATTAAACAATAAATAATCAAAAATTACTAATTGTAAAGAATATTATAAATAATTCTCCCTTTGGATATTAATGCGACAAGTTGTAATATCTTCATTTAAACTATATCAACATAAATTAATTGAAACAACATTTAGGGAATGCTTGTTAGTGGACGGACCCTTAATTAGTAGTAAAACGCGTTAATTGTCTTTGTAAACCATTATTCTCTGTGTGTAAAGCTCTCCTTTTACACTAAACTAACTATTGAATTGATTCCCAACATTCTACACATAATTCCAGTTATTTTATTGATTTATTTTAATTAATAATTGATTAATTAAGTTTCAATTTTAAGGGAATTATTTTGTTTAACATTATAATGTTACAATTTAGTGAGCATTAGTATTAACCAAATTCAGTGTATGTGATGGGTCATTCCATGTCAAATCAACACAAAAAAAGACCATTTTTGACCTCACCATCTCGGATTTTCTTAAAATTTGGCACATCTGTACTATTGGTATAGACTTGGAAAAATATGAAATTTTACTGTGATATGTCAACTGGTTTATGAGTTACAGGGCTGTAAAGTTGCCAAAAATGGGCTGAAAAACAGGGAACCCCGTGTTTTTGAGTTACTGTAGAAGCTTTCCTAATTGAGCTACAGACTTGGGATTGGTGTCATTTTATAGCATATATAATGCCCTTTCCTGTGATGTGCGACACCATATGGGTTAGGATAAATAAAGTTTGTTAAATTTAAATTTTAAATTTTTTAAAAATACATATTTTAAAATTTTAAAATTAATTCCATGAATAGCTAGTAGTGTTATGAATCATTGGGCAAAATATTAATTTGGGACGTCAATGGCTTCATTGTTAAAAAAATTTAAGACTAAAGCTCCTTTTCATGGAAAATATATTTTAATAAAATTAAAGTAATAAATAAATTGAAAATAGTAATAATGAATCAATGAATCAAAATTAAAGAAAGAAACCGGAAACCGCAATTCGATATCTTCAAAATTAAAGGTGCTAGGCCATTTCAAAATCTGCTATTTATTAATCATATTTCAATGTTTTAACTTGTTATCGAAGTGAAAGAAGAGCACGCGATAGATCATTTTTATGTATTTTTTCATCCCCTTTCTACTAAAAATATTGCGAAGGCGGTAATGCTAGTATTTTTCTTAATATCAGGAAATAAGTCGTTTTCCGAGTGATTTTTCTAAGAAAAATCAAATGTTAAGAGCTTTAAATGTTCTCAAGCATTCACAAAATGGCTAAAAATTAATTTTACATCTGTTACAAACAAGAAGGTTTAATCATTATTTGGTAATTTTGGGAGAGTTGCGTTTAATTACCAAAAAAAATGGAAACCTCCTGCCCCAAATTTAAGTGATCAATATCTTTCAAGTAAAGGATCAAACTTATTGCTTAATTTATCAAATAATGCACTTTATTCAACTTGTGAAGCATGTACTGTGCCTTCAAAGGTGCCTCATCTGGCTCGCAAGTCAGGTTAGCCAGGAGGTTATCAACTGCTCTCTATATCTGAGGAGGTACCATTGAAGGCACAGTACATGCTGCACAAGTTGAAGCCCTGGGGCATCCTCACAGGATATTCACCTAGGTCCTTGAGGGAAGTACTAGGAACTGCGGTTAAGTCCTGTAGTCGGTGATCACCACCCCCTTATGCTAAAACAAGTTCTTCGCCTCAAAATGTCTTCGTAAGTTATTCCGCTTTAGAATGCAACCAGATCGAATGAACCTTGAAGAATGCTATAATAAGGTATATTCACCATTCAATACTCTAGTAAGAACATGAAGTCGGCTACAAGAACTCTCTGTTGCCAACACACATCTTCTATCCCCAATGTCACCAGAGAGGATAATAATTCTCTTCCATCAACGGCCATAAAGACAGCTCAGGTAGTCAACTCGAAAAAAGAGTCTAGGAATGAAAGACTTGCTAAATTCTGCTATCTCTGTGCTATAGCGGTGAAAGTGATTTCTGTTTAGTAAATTAGTTTTAAACACTCCCTTAAGATGTATATTTTTGAAGAGAAAGGCATTAGAGGATCAAAGATAAAACAGTTCTTTTTTAGCATTAAAACATTGAACGCTCCAAGAAACCTAAATCATTAGGCGAAGGGGAAATCTATAAAAGGAAAATATTGACCCTTATTGTGATTGCCTTTGTCCCATGTCAGAAACCATTCAGAATGCTCGCTCAGTTGCGTGAATTTAGTTTTTCAAATCCCATTTCTGCTTTTCTATTATTTTCACTAAACTATAAATAACTTTGCTAATAGAACGTGTATAAAAATAGCCAAAGAAATATTTGTAATTTGTGATAAGAACGCCCAGAACGTACAACCAGAACGTTGTTTTCCAGGTCAAGGGTGACTATATTCACGATTAAATAATATTATTACGAGACATGATAATTTTAGAAAAAGTTCAAAGGTTACCGTAATAGTAATTTTTTTTTTATTTTTATGTAGTATATTGATTAAAATTCTCTTCAGTTTTACTGTGACGCTAAATTACTACAATATTTTTCTGTAATATTAAAAAAATATGATCCATTACTTGCTCTTTTGTAGTAACAGAAAGTAATAATAAATGGAACAAGTTAAATTGGTTTAGTGGCTAATTGAAAAGCTTAATTAAATGGGATATTTGTCCAGTAAACAGCTGTAGATCAGCTCAGTAATTTGCAAACTAATGGGTCGCGGTTCCCACCCTTTGCCAAAAATTTAAAATAAATTTTTAGTTTTATCATAATGAATTTTCTAAAAAAAATTGAAAATGTTTATAATTAATAATTACTCTTTAGCAATTTCTTAAAGTTCTGAAATTAATCTTAAGGAAAATAACTACTTTTCGTATTTATCATCTAATTAAACGTTAATTTTTCATTTCAAAAGATTTATCTGCTGCAATGATTTGGATGTCTATTTGATAGGAATATTTTACAATTATCGGATGAAGATATACTTTTATTGCTTCCATTTGCTTCTATCTAACTGTGTGGAAAGTGGGTTTCCAAAATTATTAGCGCTATAAAAACCCATCAGATATTTTAAATGATGAACAATTAGCTTTTTACATCTTTTCCCAACTTTTTGTTTTAATTATAAATTAATTTTAATTTTTTCTTTCTGACTAAACAAAATCTCAAAAAATTACCTTCACTCTTCGACGCATCGCTCTTTTTCCCGTCTTTTCGCTATCTCGGGCTCCATCTCAACAGTAGACTTGGAATCCTCGTACATGACTTAAGCGGACAGAACTCAACAGACGCTTCCGATAACTGAAAGGCTACAAAGAGAACAAGTCAAAACACTCTCTGGACAACAAAAGACTTATTTTATGTTCCTCCTTGGCCAATGGCATTGAACTATAGGGGTTCAACTAAACGCTCAAACCTCTTTAAAGGTTCCTGGGTCTTGCAGTCTAAAAATTCTTCGCTGTATAGTTTGACGCTCCTTTCTACGTCACCAATCAAACCATTCACATTTCAGACTTGAAACATTCCTTTCGTTGCACACGATACAGAAAATTCCATCTTAGCATTCAATCTCATCACAATCCCACTTGTACATCTATCTTCCAGAACATTTCTAGACAACACTTCCAGACGTCTTAAAAGACAGTGGCCTCGCGATCTTCTCTCTGAAGATGAGAGGCCGTAGAAAGTAAAATGTTATTGGAGTATTACCGCTGCGTAACTTCTCCACTCTGCGTGAGATATGTTTGTATATTGTTATCATTGTTGTTTATAACGCAATAAATGCGTTGATTGAACTAAATAAACAATTTAAAAAAATACATAATATTTCCTTAATAAAAAACGTAAATAAAGGCAAATCTTTTCTGAAAAATAATTACAATATTTTTAAAATTACATTCAAAGTTTATAAAAAAAAGAGTGGCACATCACCGGACCAGCTGATCTCTAATTATTCAGGTTACCACTGATCTGAGTGACAAAGGTCATGAAGGCAGTAGTCGTGTTGCACCTTGCGATATATTCTACCCGTTGCGGTCAGGGATAATAGTCTAGTGGGGGGATGTGTACGCTTTTACAAGGCAAAAAGCGGTAAAACGGTGGCTTACAAAGTCTTTGTTGCTTACCAAGCTACACATTGTTTATTAGTTTGTTGTATGTGAAACATTGGTACGGGTTAAGTGTTATGGTATTGGTTAACTATTGTATGTAGTGTATGTTTATAGGCCTACCATTTACCACTAGCTTAACCACCCTTGGAGTTAAAGGAGAACTATAAAGATATGGCAACAGTGTGTTGTAAGGCAATGACCGTGTGCACAATATGGCAACGTCGATGTGTTGCCATCCTCGACTAGCTCTCCGCTGTGTATACCTCTAATGCTACTCAAAGCTACCACACTACTCGGGAGGTACCCTGCTTATACCCACGACAGCCACCGACCTGGGTCTTCCTCCACTGCTTTAGTAATATTGCTTCTCCGTCTCCACGTAACTATGCTTTCTGCCTCATATATGCACGCTTGTCTACTTGTCACCCAATGTCTACCCTACCAACTCTGTCACCCGACCAACCACCGTCTGAACACCACTACAATCCCTTTTGTCCAACTTATCAGCGCTGACATTTATTGTTTGCCCTCTTCATTTACCCATTATTTTACATAACAATATGTACTACATCCAAAAATGCTTTCTTTTTCTTCTTCCGTTGAAAGTATTGTGATGATGCGGTTTGGCCGCATATCGTGGGAAAAGTTAAGCGCATTTTTGATGATGTTTCCGCGACTTAGAAAATTAATCTGTGCGTTACAGTTTTATTTGCTCAAATCTCTTGTGATTAGAACTAAATTCGTGTAATTTTCTACTTTAAGATTACATCGACAATTTCTCAAAAACTAATCAATCTAAGTTATTGCAAAAATTATACAGTTATAAAGGAGGGTTTGGAGTAAGATTTAAAGAAAATTTGGGAATTTTATCTTTTATAGAAAAAGAGAAAAAAATTGTCAAAGTTGGATGTTTTTCAACGTTACGCTTTTTCGTGCAGTTTTTGACGATCAACCCTTATACAACTGTCCTACCGGACAGTTTTAATTCAACTAAGGATTTCTCCTTATTTTTACAAAAAAGGAAAAGAAAAAAAGATGTTTCAACAAATTAGCCTGAATGTAATTAATTCAGTTATATGCCTATATGTGATCAGTATGGCACAAAACGCAGCAATCTGCTAGAAATTGTGTTAATATATTGTTTAACCAGTTAAGCGCGTTTAACGTGTATACACGTCAAACCAACCCCTATTACGGTGCGTTCGATGTACGAGGGTCGTTTGAAAAGTCCGTGCAAAAATAAAAACTACTTAATTTTTGAGGGTAAACCTTTTTTATTTTTCAACATAGTCTCCTTTTAGGCTTATACACTTCGTCCAACGCTGCTCTAGTTTGTTGATCCCTTCCGAATAATAGGATTTGTCCAAGTCTCAAAAATAGCCATTCCTTTCCGCAATCACCTCCTCGTTTGAATAAAATCTTTTTCCCGCCAGCCATTTCTTCATATTGAGGAACAAATAGTAGTCCGAGGGAGCCAAGTCTGGAGAATAGGGGGGATGTGAAACGAGTTGGAACCCTATTTCCATTAATTTTGCTACCACAACTGCTGAGGTGTGAGCTGGTGCGTTGTCGTGATGGAAAAGGACTTTTTTGTGGGCCAATCGTGGGCGTTTTTCTTGCAGCTCGGTTTTCAAACGGTCCAATAACGATGAATAATATGCACCTGTAATAGTTTTACCCTTTTCCAGATAGTCGATGAGGATTATTCCTTGCGAATCCCAAAAGACAGTCGCCATAATCTTTCCGGCCGAAGGAACGGCGCAGATTCCCCCTTGGTAACCCATTGTTTAGATTGTTCTTTGGTCTCAGGAGTGTAGTGATGTATCCATGTTTCATCTACAGTGACGAAACGACGCTTAAAGTCCTGCGGATTCTTCTGGAACAGTTGCAAACCGTCCTTGCAACACTTCACACGATTTCGTTTTTGGTCAAGCGTGAGCATTCGCGGCACCCATCTTGCGGATAGCTTTGTCATGTCCAAATGTTGATGCAAAATATTATGTACCCGTTCATTCGAGATGCCCACAGCACTAGCAATCTCACGCACCTTCACTCTTCTGTCATCCATCACCATATCATGGATTTTATCAATGATTTCTGGAGTAGTAACCTCAACAGGGCGTCCAGAACGTTCAGCGTCACTTGTGCCCATATGGCCACTCCGAAAATTTTGAAACCATTTATAAACTGTTCTAATCGAAGATGCAGAGTCACCATAATGTTTATCAAGCTTCTCTTTAGTCTCCTGAGGCGTTTTGCCTTTCATAAAGTAGTGTTTAATCAACACACGAAATTCTTTTTCGTCCATTTTTTGAAAATCACTCGTCTTCCTCGATTCAAACGAATGCCAAACACAAAGAAATAGACCGATCTGGCTGAAACTTGGTGTGTGTTCTTCCAAGAGATGCTACTTACTAAACATAACGTCGATACGCGCCAGTAGTGCGATCTCTCTGACTTTGCACGGACTTTTCAAACGACCCTCGTATATACTCGTAAAAAATATAAAATTACCATTAACTATAAAAACTCGAAATTTTAATAAAATACAATAAGAATATTATTTGGTGGGATGTTTCCTTTATCTTACCAATAGAACTGCCAAGTATTTTATATGGAGGTGGTGTGGAGGGAGTCAGCCAAATGATAAGTGGTTGGTACATGTTTGGTCTCCGCATTAGAGATAGGGAAATTAGGCACAATAATAGAAGCTCTCATCCCTTGTGCAATGCCCGTTTTTACCTTAGATATAGGTTCAGACCTCAGTACGAGCATGATTTCATTTTGCACAGAATTTAAAGCTCTTTTCTTGCGTCGTCCCTAGTTAACTAGGCGGTGCAAGATTATGAAAGAGCACAGAATGCTCTGGTAATCTTAAGCCTCAGGAGATTGCTGAAAAAGTCACTTGCAGTGACTATTATGACGTTATAAAGTTTTGGTTGTTTTTTGCCCTGCGTTCGACGTGTATACACGTCATTATCGTGATTTTAATTCCGCATACTGTGGGGGGGGTTTTTTTAAAACTAAATTCCACCCCTTAACTGGTTAAATGGTGACGATTAGTTTTTAGCCAATCGCTCTGCCGACCATCGTACAGTGTTCTCTCGTTACAACACTGTCCCATCACCGGAAAGTGGGCCGTAAGAAGCTCCTAGGAAGTGAAAAAATCTAAATACCAGAGGCTGGATTTGAACCCGGGGATCTCCGCGTGGGAATCTATTACGCTAACCGCCTAGTTAATCCCTTCCCTGATCTACTCTATTGTATGGGAATCATTTCTGCTTCTATTTGACGGTTAAATATTGAATCATTTGGATTAATATTTACGAGAAGTTAAAAAGTGCCTGAATCATTTGAGTTGGTTTAGTTGGAAGTTGGTAGTGAAAGGTTGGTTTATCTTTCCTTTTAAGGATTAAATACGAGTTGATTTTTTCATTATTTTTTGGTTTTTCCCTTTTTGTCGTGCGCCACAAGAAACGCCTTAGCCATATAAGCTACCACGATAATTAATACTTAACTGCAGATAAAAACGAGTGGAGCAGTTGCCCAGTGGTAACACTTCACTAGAGAGGCGATCAAGAGGCCACTGCCTCTTTAGACGTCTTGTTGGTTTATCAGGAAGAGTTCTAGAAAAACGATTTCGAACTAGAGGATTTGCGAATGGATTACAGGTTGAAGTGAAGTTTCCTGTATTGTGTTTTGGCGACTTGGGTGATAAAAGAAATGTTAAGATCTGTATAGCCCGGTTAGAGACGTAAAATGAAACTTTAAATGAAGATCGAAGTATTTTAGATAGTAGAGATTGTGGCGCGTTTGGTTGATCCCTACAGAATAGAATCCCCAAAAATTCCAAACTTAAATTTCAAAATTGATTGACCGGATTCATATTTCACTCATCAGATTTTTTTGTTTTGTAATTTTTACTGCTTAATATTGCAGTTCAACTACTATATCAATAGTTTTTGAATGTCAAGAAAATTTTAGTTCATAATCTCCAGTAAGAAAAAGTCATGTTTTTAAAAAAAAATTAAATCAGCGTAAAAATTAACCTGATAGATGGAAACAAATTGAACAAGCTGTCCACATTTGTCTCGACCATTTATTAAAATTGACAAGATAATTCTGCATGTAACTTCCTCCCCACGCAACAGCTGTTTCGCACCAAGTTTTATATTTGAATGACAATATCAAAACAAAATTATATTTAATTGAAATTGGCCATTGAAATAATACAAATTTCACCTTACTCCACCCTGTATCTGTGTTCAACTTACCACTGAATTTAATATTACTGGCACAACGCAAATATAGACAACAAAAGAATATAATTGATTAAAACAAAGCACAGTACACCTCGGGCCAGTAGCCATTATTTTGAACCAGTGTATGTTAAATATAGCTTCGTTTTTCCACCTTAGCGTTTATTTTATTTTATTTTTTTTTTTATTCAGTTGATTTATTCATTTGAATGGCGATATGTGCGTTTTTGTTCATTCAACTTTAGTACGATTGAATCGATTATCGAGCAACACAAACAGGTTAGTTTAGATTTGTTTTCATCCACATTTTTGCAAAAAAAAAGTCATTTTTATGTTCTCTGCGTGAGCTAATAAATTTAATTAAAATTACTGACCTTAATTAGAACAGCATTCACTCAGTGCTCTGAAAAAGGTGCCTGGCGCCATTGGTCTCAAATGTTGACGACTTTAAATAAAAACGTTTTAAAGTAAAACTATATCTTTCTTCAAACAAATATAATAATAGTTTTTTCACTTGCTAAGAATACTTGCAAGATAAATCCTTGCTATTACTTGCTAAAGATAAATCAGCTAAATACATTTTATTCAAAAACAGCATCTAATTTATTGCTGCCTAAATTACTTTGAATTACAATATTGTTCGAAATATTTGCGCTCACTGCTTACATAAAAGACGCCCTGGTTTGTAAAACTGTTTACGTATGTATTTGTAACTTAATTTGCGACAGCCGAATTTTCTGACATATTGATTGATTGGGGCTAACTATTAGGTTTGGTTAAGAATTGTTTTTTATTTAATTTTGAGATAATTAATAAGGTAATTCTGATTATTCATATATATGAATATATAGTTTTCATGACCGCAAATTGTTAAACTTAGGATGGAAGATTTGCGAGGAATCGGTCAAATAAAACAACTCGTCTTTTTGCCGTCTTTGTTTCGACAAATATATTGTCCTCTTAGTTTTCTGTAACTCAGCCAACCCGCAGAGCCACGTAAGTTTCAATAATTATAAAGAATTTATTGTATTTTACTGTTTATTTTTGTAATACTGATTTTTACTGTTTTTCCTATGTTACTGACTCTGTAAATTGTTTTGTATTTGTCATATCCCTGAAGAGGACAAAATATTTGTCGAAACGTTGGTAAAAAGACGAGTTGTTTTATTTGACCGATTCCTCGCAAATCTTCCATCCTCAGATTATTAATATAATTATTTATTGTCAACTTTATGTTATACTAGCTGTACCCGTTCACACGTTGCTGTGTTTGAACAAAAAGGCAGTTTTGATACCTCAAACATAATTTATTAATGACCAAATGTATACAATACATCGAAATGAAAATTAACAATAAAATTACCCCTACTTCAGAGTACAGTAGTGTCCTTGCAAAGGTATCATTTCTACATAATGTGAAAAATTCAGTTAATGTTGTTGGCGGTGGTGACATTGCTCTTGCACGTACATTTTCTGATGTAAAATACACACGCTGTCCATTTTTAAGATGTACTGCTAAATGAACAACCGTTGAATATCGTTCATGAATGGAAAATGATATTCAGGTAATACGCCATACAGCCTCATTGCTAGTTATGAAGCGTCCCAGTTGATATTGGGTGACTTCATCGTTAGATGCAGTTGTATTTTCCACTCTAAACACTCCCATATCGCTTCCTTTGTTCACATATTTGCAAATATATTTTATAGCTTTCACTGAATTGCAGTACCCAACATTTATGTGTGCGTTATACGTTTTTAGTAGTAATGGAGAATATGGTACTACCCAACGATTATCAACGTCAATAGTATTGTTGAGTACTTTTAGTTTAATGGATTTTTCACCATCTTCGGTATAATTTATTCTCGAATTAATAATTGCAAAAAACTGTTTTTCATGGTTTTCATGGTTACACTTTTAACAAATATTACTAATTAAATGTTATTTTGATATTTTTGGGATATTTATTCGAGTGCACCTAGAGCCCCAACTCTGATTTTAAAAAAAATTTGCAAAAACCTTCCCGGGGATATACCTAATAATTTCCCAAATTTTCACGGCGATTGGATATACGGTTTTTGAATCTATCGAGTACAAACAAACAGACACACATTCATTTTTATATATATATATAGATTTACCAGAAATCCGTAACCGGGGACCAAGTATTCTGAAATTTCATAGAAAACGCCACAAGACTTCTTTTTTTTTTGGCAAATTGTTCAAAATTCAAATTTAAAACTTAGAAAATCCATTTTTTCTTTTCATAAGTGGCCTTTCTTTTAGACTCTAAGGCTGAATCTACCCATAAAAACTTTTTGGAAAAAAGGAAATATTGCTTTTATAAGTCCTCTACAATTATCTAGATTTCAAAATACAAGCTTTGGTACAGAAGTAATTACCTCAAAGCTGGTTTTGTGGCAATTGAGTTCGATTCCAAGTCTAGGCATTGGATTTTATTTAGTGGGTTATGTGAAAAATATACAGTTAAGTACGTGTGACAGTCGGCTAGTCCTTCTACGACACCCTAAATTGGTTGTTGGACGTAAAGCAGCCACATGAACAATTATGCCAATCACGATGCAACTTAGCCAAGACCTCGCTCCAGGAAACAAATATCGCATCTAATCGCGGGCCGGATTTTGTATTGAATGTGAACTGATATTCGTAATTTTTACGGTTTTTATTGTATTATATGGTGTATAGAATAAAATTTATAATAAATAATTGTACCTGGTTTAAATTTGGGATATGGTTCGACGAATATGTGAGTTATAAATTATATTATTTTAATTATTATTATTTTTATTACATATACAGGGTGATGATTGCTTTTATTTGATGATAAAACAAATTTATCTTTATTCCCTCACAACCATTACTTTTTTAAAATCTTCAATTATTATTTTTGTTCTTTGAGTCACAAATAACCTTTTTTTTGGAGTCAGAGGACCTCTCAAAACGTGTATTTCTGGCGGAAAATTAATACTGAAAACCGATCACGAATAGATAAAATTGTAACTTTGATCTTAAATATCTCGACAAATATTAGAGATATCGAAACGGGGTCAACGTCATTTTTCACAATTTTTTATGTAGTTTTTACAATCATTGTCAAAACCAGTAGTCTTTTGAAACCCCGATCAGGTTTGCCAAAAATGAAGTTACAGCATCGGCAATGAAAAATTTGAAAATTAAACAAACAAAAAAAAAAAAATTTTTTTCGAAATTCCGCTTTCCTAAAAAGTTATTAGCGATTGGCGCGTTTTCAATGGATCACCCTGTATATAAAATAGGTATATATTGAATACAAGTTTCGGAGGTCCATGTTTAGTAAGATTTTTGAAAATTGTTACAAGTGCCGGATGAAATCACTTCAAAGGCCGCATATTGCACATGCCTGAATTAGGCATTACTTTTCGTACACTCCAGTTGTGATTAGTGCTTGTCTGCAGCCCAGAGCCCACAATAAAGTTTAACTTTGTGGAATCGCTTCTATCCGCTCGACGATCGTGGCGGCTAACAGTAAAAAGTAAAGTAATCGCCTATTTTTTGCAGGCGGGGCTTAAAATCCAGCTGCCGATTAGGTGTCGTGGACGGAGGCGGAAGCATATATTTTACTATTTGGCTTATCTTTTTGTATCTTTAATTTTATCTTTTATTTTCTCCTGACTGCAATTTGTTCTAAAATCTGTTTGCTCCAATTAATTAGAATGTCCATATTTTATGATTGATTCTTACGCACTGAAAGTATCGGCTGATCTAATGAAGCCATTAAATGTTATCCGTGGAATATCGCTTTGCGAAAAGCAACGAAAGAACTATCAAACTTCAAGATTTACTTAACTGCTGGTCGAACTTTACCGTTCCCTCGCCTGCAATGTTGCGTTATATCTGTGACTTAAGAGTGCTTCTTTACCTTCAACTTCCTTATCTTTTCACCATACTTCTTCCTCCTTGCTTCTTCTTTTGATGATAGCTACTTTCGCTTACTCCCCCTCACTTGGCCAGACTAGGAAGAGTAGAATGATCTTTTTGCTCCGCCTTTCCTGACTACAGTCTACTCATAAATTTTATACCAAAGTCATCTCTTGAACAATGACGCTGAAGAAAGGGAAAGAAAGGAAGTAAGTCTTCTTAGAATTTGTTTTTCTTTATGGACTTGAGGGTTATTTGTTCTTAAACTGGGCCTCGCCTGGCCGCCCTGGGCAAGCATCTACTTTCGGCCGCCTTTCTTCTTACCGCTCTTTCACTACTCGCCATAACTTTATTTTGGCCTTCCCTCCTCAGATAGAAACATCGTAAGCACACCTTGCTACTTATTGATCATATGGATAAAGGTCGACTATATTTTGTTTTGTATTTCATCATAGTTACTTTCTAAAAAATGTAGACTTATCTTTACATTTTTGCCACTCGTTCTCTCACACCTACTCACATACACACTACTCACTACTCTCTCGTGATAAGGCTTATACAATAAAGAAAAGAATGAATCACTTCACTCCTAATTTAATCAAAACTGTTCGCGAAAAACTGCACGAAGAAGCAAAATGTTAAAAAAACACTTTGATAATTTTTTCCTCTTTTTCTATAAAAGTTTTCCTACCCATAATACATAGCATTAGCAATCTTTGATTCATAGCTGGCATTACAAACATTTTAGATGCATTTTAAACATTATTAAAAGCATTTTTTTTTTGTGGGCAAATTAAATTTTAATTGCACTCCCGGAAGTGTTTAGTTTTTCTTCCGAAAGGACGTAATCGTTCAAGGTGCTTTCTTGATATCTATGTAATGTTAATGGGCATAAAATGTGAGTCTAGATTTCTAGATCAAAGAAAATCAAATCACTGGAAATGACGCCCAATTTAAATTGATTTACAAAAAAAAAAAAAAAAATGACTCGTACAATTGAAACATTTTTCCCGGTACGTAAAGATTATGTCTTCAATTGATATTTTATTATAATTGATGTCTTTTACTGCATTAAATTTTCATTAATATTTTTTTAAATTTATTAAATATCACAGTTCATTCATAATTTTTTTTTTGTTTAAATGATGATAAAATGAATATCACATCTTCATAAATAAATAGGCACTTTATTTTAACTCTATTCCAGGTTATTCTTCTGATTTATCACTAAATTATACTTAAGCACATCAAAATACGGACGGTAGAAGACGTAGAGTTGTTTACAGTCGGAATTTGAATCACGAAGTTAAAACCAAATTTGGAGATTATCTATCTACGGCCAAAAATACTTAATCTTAAATTGGATAGAAAGTTTTAGGCAATAAAAATGTTGAACACCACGTCACTGCCATTCATTATGAATTCTCTCAACATGTTCAACCATTCAACATCATATGAATGGAGGAATGTTGCATATAAAATTCAACCACTGTTATCCCTTAGTTAATAATCCCAAGTTATATTTATATATGTTCCTGCTATTTTATGCCAATATCCACTACTTGTTAGGCGAAAATTATCATTTTCATATTATAATCTTGTATAACATTTTATTACATTTAGTTGAGATTTAGTTGGCACTATTATATATGTATTTAAAATTGCCTACAATTTATATCCTGAGATTTGGAAATTGGCCAAATATATGTAAATGTTTTTTTTTGTTGATAGTTATTTTCTCAGTGTATTCTGCGATCATGGTCTCATTTTGCCTCCCGCTGTGCTCTTGCTCTCCCACATTCCAGATTGGTCTTTCTTAAATATAACCTTATTAAATTTGCCTTAATATGGCTCAATTTATTTATTTTTTTGTTCGTCTTAAATTTGTAACTTTATTTTACTCAACAGTCTAAAAATTTATTCACATTTCATTGAGATAGATTTAAATTAATGTAGTCTTATTAGTTTTCTTTTTCTTGATTTATACTAATCACAGGAATTTCTTTAAAACTTAAAATTTATACCAAAAAGTTGGCCACAATGAACACATGTTCATTTTCAAAATGCGCTGGGAACTATAAAAATATATTTTTAACTTGTAAAAGAAGTCTTGTAACTGATTTCTTAACCAGTTAAGCGCGTTCGACGTGTATACTCGTAGTGAAAAATATAAAATAGCCATTTAACTATAAAAACTCGAAATTTTAATAATATACAATAATTGGTGGGACGTTTCCTTTATCTTACCAATGGAACTGCGGTGGGAGCCAGCCAAATGATAAGTGGTTGGTTCATGTGTGGTCTCCGCATTAGAGATTGGGGAATTAGGCACACAAATAGAAGCTCTCAACCCTTGTGCAATGCCCGTTTTTACTTTAGATAGAGGTTCAGACCTCAGTACGAGCATGATTTCATTTTGCACAGAATTCAAAGCTCTTTTTCTTCCTTGTAAAAGCTCTTGGCGTCCCTAGTTAACTAGGAGCAATGCATAACGTGAAGCGGTGCAAGATTTTGAATGAGCACAGAAGGCTCTCGGGTAATCTCCAAGCCCCAGAGAGAAATTGCAGAAAAAGTCTCTTGCAGTGACTATTAAGACTATTGTAAACTTTTGGTTGTTTTTTGCCCTGCGTTCGACGTGTATACACGGTCATTGTCTGATTTTAATTCCGCACACTGTGGGGGAGTTTTTTAAAACTAAATTCCACGCTTAACTGGTTTCTTAAAGTTCAAAGTGCCTTAAACAGTCGTCATTATGAACCAGGATTCAGTCCTAAACTTGAGAATTGTTCTCGCGTCTTAATAATCTTTACTATTTTTCCATTGAAGTTCTGATTTTAGAGTCGGTAAGGTTTTGATTTATTTTAAAATGAATGCAGTTAAGGTTTAAATAATGCCTGATATAATACTTATCTGTTTTCTTCTACTTATAATTATTTTATTGAATAAAAATACGGAATGAGAAAACAAAATTTCCCAAAAACATTTTCCTCAGTAAAAGTCAGGAATTTTTCTCTTTAAGTAAATTCATGATGGTGAAAAGAAAATTAGATTTGCTAATGAGAACTGGCGGGGCAAACAGCCAACGGTTTAAGCAGCAGAAGCAATTCTGGTCTCTCTAATAAGGCTAGCATTTTCTCCTCCTATATTTTCTCCTAAATTATTCACCTTTTGCCTTGAACTGCTTTTTCTCTCCAGTCTTTCTCACAGTTTTTCTTTCTGTGAACCCAGTTGGTGACTTTTTTTAAAACGATTTATCTGTTCTTCTTCTTCTTTTGAACTCTATTAAGAGAAATATTCTACTATTCTATTAGTTTTAATTGCTTGAGAATAATGAATAATTATAATTCTTTTATTATACGGTTAGTACGATAATTTAGGTTTTGTTAAATTACTATTTATTCTGCCTCCGTCTGAAAGTATAATTCAATCAAAACTAAACAGTGCATGTACAACTGAAAGGTTGTAAAAATACAGTCAGTTGAGGGCAATAATGTGTTATGCAGCACAAGTGTGGGGTTTTCAGCAGCATCAAACTGTAGAGAAACTCAATCAGTTTTTCCTGAAGAAGTTGTTTAGACTTCCTCAATGTACGCCGCACTATGTTTTATATAATGAAACTAATGTACACCCTCTATATTTATATACGTTTAGATTGCACTATAATTATATCACCAAAGTGTTATCTATGCCACAATCTCGCCTTCCGAATATGTTAGCTTCCATTATTATTCAAAGAAAATTGTTCTGGTGTAAAGAATATATTCAGTTGTGTAATAAATATAATTTACAATTGTTTGATAGTACTGGATTAGAGGATAGTACTTTTGAAAATTTAATTGCATCAATTTATGTAGATTTTAAGAGAATGCTGGACACCAGAATATTGAACGCCAGATTTCACGCATTGTATAAAGACCTAAAAGTAGATCTTGGTGCAAATCATTATGTCAGCGATGGTAACTCGCTAAATTTAATAAGTACTGTAATGAAATTTAGAGGGGAGTTGCTATCGCTGAACTATAGTGTCAGTAGATCTGAGAGAGGGTGTATTTGTGCGCTCTGCAACACTGGAGGTTTAGAAGATACATTTTGTGGGTACTTGTCCTGTTCTGAGAGAGTTCCGTGTCAGACGGCTAGGAAAGGTCTCCATCAGTCGGAGGGAGGTTATTAACCACCTGAATGGACAGTACGGTTGGCGGAGTATTCATAGATACACTCTTGAAGCCTGGCGTTACCGAGCATTTCTAATTGAACAATTTAATTATGGTCCCTAATTCTAAATTTCTAAATTTGTAGAACTAAAGTAACACCAAACTCCTGGCAGACGGCTAATAGTCATGCCTTATTCTGCTTTAATTCAAACTGTAAATAATGTATACAAAAAAGTGTAAAATGAATAAAGCGTTTATTATTATTATTATTATTAATACAGTCAGTTAGAGTTCAGTGTAAAGTACGCTTTTTCCAAAAATTGTGTTTCTGTAAAATATTATTCAAATATTTAGGGATTTTAATGAATCTTTTGGAGTTTGATCTTTAAAATAGGAGCAAAAGAAATTCGTTTGAATGCTTATTCCTGATTTTATTAGTTTTATATGAGCCACCGTTCACAGCACAACTCGATTGACTCTATAAAACAAAAAAGTCGCAGAAATGCGATGAAATAATTGAACATTGTTTTTTCTAAAATTCCCTTTTATAATATAAATTCTAATAAATTTACCGTTATAATTCAGCGTCTACTACAGAATTTAGAGTTGAATTATTGCAACGATTTACATTCAGAGCACGGGGAATTAATCAAAATGGCTTCTGAAATAAATTATTTATTATTCAATGGCCAAAAATTTTTGGTCGTTTAATGGTGGATGATCTTAATAATTTGGGAAATTTATAATAAATATAAAAAGCTATGACTGAACAAAGTGCTTAAAAACAATTAATTTAAGTTATTTTAAAAAGTAGATTTAATCGAATTGCGTAATGAACGGCTCATATTTTTTTCTTTAAAGTAGATTCTTGCGAGCTACACAATTGAATTTATATCAAACCAGTTATGATTAGTTAATAAAATGTAAATTATGCATAATAGGGTTTGAAATTGAAGTAGGAAATGGCGTTGGGCGGCACTATAAAGGAGCAGATCAAGGAGGCGGTGGCTGTGGAACGTTGCATTAGCAAGTGAAGGGACTAAAATTGTGTATAGTATGTTTGGCAGATGTGAATAATGCATGAGATTGGCGGGTATATTAGCGTTGTGATGCAGGTGTGGCCCGCCAGTAATTGTCCTAACACACTGGATGGACTCGAAATACAGAGCTACTCCACTCTATAATGACTCACACGATTCCACTCTGTACATATGCGGCCAAATTTCACTCATAACAGCGCCTCCTTAAGTCATTTACCAGCATATTTCCTGTTCTCACATCATTTATTTTAATTTTTAATTTTTTGTTCAACTTATGAGTGTAGTTAGTTTATTTTTGTATTATTTTTAGTGGTTTATCTTTCTTTCTTGTATTTCAAAACATAATTGAATATTTCTGTGCGTTAAATGGTTGTGGTTGAATGGGTTGAATGATTAGTACACTGTAAGAGTATAAATATCTTAGGGAACTTTTCAATTACCTGAACATTTAGCCAAATTGCGAGAGAGTACCAGATTAGAAATTCTTTCTCCAAAATGACTTTTCGTGACTAAAGTTATTCTTGAAAGAATAGAATAGAAAATAAATTTATTATCCAGGGACTTTTGTCCCCTTAGAATAAATACACGTTCAATTGGAGGTTCTATTGGTTTGGCCTGTATTTTACAATAGATATTGACGAGTACCTACAAAATCATAATAAGCAAGTATTTACAAAAATAAGAATTAAAATTATGGATATAAATGCATTCAATTATTATTTCGGAGGAAGCTGAGTAGAAAGGAGATAACTGAACAGAAGGGATTTAAAGGCGGAAAGGGTAGGAGCATGACGGACAGATGATGGTGAGGAGTTCCAGAGAGAGTTACCGCGAATTAGGAAGAATTTGTCAAAGGATGAAGCACGGTGTGAGGAAATATAGAGCTTCAGAAGAACGAGATCTAGTATTACAGGAATGGATCGAGGATTTGAACTTGAAGAGTTGGAAAATATAAGATGGTCTCTTTGAGACTGGATGACTTGAAAAAGGATAGAAGCCAAAAAATACTGGCTGCTGTAGACAGGAGAAAAGTCACTTCAACTCATCGTAGTAGTGCGAAATGCGAGAGTCTCTGGGTATGCTGGGAATTCTTGGACAAGATACTTCTTACTTTTCGTGACAATGTGATTCTTTAAAAAAATTCTTACTTTTCATGACAATGTGATTCTTTAAAAAGATTCATCTTACTTTTCGTGACAAAGTGATTCTTCGGCAAGATCCTTTCTAGGAGTATGTTTGCTTAAAAAAAGTACAGTCGAACCTCGCTTAACGAGCATAATTCGTTCCAGAACCTTACTCGTTAAGCGAAACAATTTTTTTCATTTAAATTAAAATAAAAGGGGATAATTGGTTCCATGCAAAAAAAATATTGATAAAATTTTTTTTTATAACATTTATTTCGAAAAAATTATATACATATGTACATATGATGTAATATAATATAAATTACATATATTAATTGAGATAAATATGTACATTCATAATTAATCCTTTTTAATTATAAATTTGTCCAATGTTCCTTGTTTCTGCCGTCGCTTCAAAATGTCTTCAAAATGTGACACAGCATTATCATTAAATAAATTTATAGATCGCATAGCCACAGCCTTATTCGGGTGATAGTTTTCTACGTGTGTTGCAACATTTTCCCATGCTTTCAACATTTCTCTTATTGCGCTGGAAGATTGTTGTTCCTCTGATATTTTCTCCTCTTTGTCTAATAAATTCTCTTCCACCAATTCTTGTTGTGAAATGTGTTGCAACTCAACAAGTTCCTCTGTGGATAGCTCTTGACTATGATCTGCTACAAGCTCATCAATATCATCTTTATCAACTGTCAATCCCATATCCGTGGCCAAAGACACAATTTCATTATCTAGAGATTCCACAGGTTCGGATTCAATCGCCTCAAAACCAGATTCGACGAGGATTTCAGGCCAGAGCTTCTTCCATGCAGAAAGAGTTTTTTTGGTAACCCCGTCCCACGCCTTGTCGATTATCTTGAGGGATGTAACAATATGGAAGTGGTATTTCCAAAATTCTCGCAAAGTAAGGTTTGTCTCTTCAGTCACCTCAAAACAATGTTCGAAGAGACCTTTAGTGTACAGTTTCTTAAAGTTGGAAATTACTTGTTGATCCATAGGCTGAAGTAACGGTGTAGTATTAGGAGGCAGATATTGAATTTTGATAAATTGAAATTCGTGAAGAAGATCATTTTGTAGACTTGGAGGATGAGCGGGAGCATTGTCCAGTACAAGCAACGCATGGAGCGGCAGATTCATCTCCAATAAATATTTTTTCACAGAAGGACCAAACACTTCATTTATCCATTCAACAAAAATGTCACGTGTCACCCAAGCCTTGTTATTGGCTTTCCACATTACATTTAGTTTGTTCTTGTGGATGTTGCATTTCTTAAAGGCTCGTGGAGTTTCCGAATGATACACCAGCAATGGTTTAATTTTCAAGTCACCGCTTGCATTAGCACAAAACAGCAACGTGAGGCGATCTTTCATGGGCTTGTGGCCGGGTAATGCTTTTTCTTCTTCTGTTATGTAGGTTCGCTTGGGCATTTTCTTCCAAAAGTGACCTGTCTCGTCACAGTTAAAAATTTGTTGTGGCAAGTAACCCTCGGAAATCAAAAGTTTTTTTGAAGTCGCTGACGTAGTTCTCAGCTGCCTTCTTATCGGAACTTGCTGCTTCACCGTGCCTCATAACGCTGTGAATGCCGGTTCTTTTTTTGAATTTACTGTATCAGTGCATTAGATACGTGGAGAATATGAAACGCATATGCGTAAACAGGAATGACTAATCGAAGAATGCGCAGTTTTCGATGAGTCAGCGAAAACTGCGCAGTCAGCGAAATGTCATTAGAAAACTATCGTTATGCGAAACATCGCTCGCTATAAGAATCAATTTGTTTTACTCGTTATGCGAATTACTCGTTAAGCGAGGTGCTCGTTATGCGAGGTTCCACTGTACTAGGCTTACAGCTGATACTCCCACAGCTCAACGTTAGTTCCTGTCGCGGCAGTAACTATTATAAACTGTAGCGATTTTTTGGTTCGCCAAGAGTCTCTAGTTAGTCAAGTCCGACTCAGTAAGTTTTTTTACATCTTAGTCTTTATCTCTCTGCGGAATTAAGCAATCGAGTTAGATTGAAGGTCTCGTTGAGTGAGATGATCGTATTATCCCCTCTCCAACTATAGTTCAGTAGGATGAGATCAATGGCTAATCAGAGATTAATTACATTATCCATGATTTTCCCCTACTTAAATCGTATTATTTCAAGAATTAAATGTAAGCAATAAAGCTTATTTTCTCTTCATTTATTTTTTTCATTAATATAAATGTTAAAACACCGTTTAATTTAAAAATTATAATGTCTGTCATCTTCTTTTTAGGATAAAGAGAGCAAATGTTTGTTTGAATTATTTATAAACACTTATTTCATAACACAAAGTTTGGAAACAGAATCTCTTCTTCTGGTTTTTTATTCTCTTTGTCGTTGTTAACAACATGACTGAACAGTTTGTACCTCTTTGCTTTCATTTTATTTATATTTGCTAATTTAGTTCAGGTTGTGTTTTAATTAAATTTAACGAAAGTTTAAGATTTTTTTTTTTGCAGTTATTAAAAAATTTATTAGAAAGTAGATGTAGCAGAAATTTATTCTTATATAATTAAAATTGTTGGTGATAAATTATTTTGATGCCCCCAGTAATTCATCAAAATTTACATTGTAAAAATTATTATTTTCAGAACTTAAAATTAATTCATAAGTGGCCGTTGAAAGGCCTAAATTCCTTTGAAAGCATCATTTTCAAATAATTTGAACATAAATAATGTTTTAAATAATTCTGCTATAAATAAATGCTAAATTATAGAAGCTATGAATTTAAAGCAGTCTAAATTGAAATTCAGTACAAAAGTTTCATTTCTGGCACTGACAGTGTAGTTATGATGATGATGTTTGCTCCTCATCAACCACATGATGATCCCCAACGAACTGTCGGTGAACTTTTCTAACTCGTTATAGAATTCTGCCGTGAGAAGTTCCACGAGATCCTTTAAATTTTGACTTGATTGATGTTTGGCAAAATTTTCAAATTGTTTTAATGTCTTTTAGTGACGTAATTCTCAGGAACCTTAGCCTGCTATAACTTAGCTCTGTTATTTTAGATAACCTGTTTCATTTAAAGATAACCATCCATCCATAACTACGCAATCTTCAGCTAGAGCTGTTGTTAATTCTGTCACAAGTGGCTGTTAGAATAGAATAGTAAAGAAATTTATTATCCTGGGACAATCGTCCCCTAAGAATAAATACAGGTACAAATAGAGGCCTTAATAGTTTGGCCTGTGATTAAACAGAAAATATACCTAAATATTTACAAAAAGTGAAAATAATAAAACAGCAGAAATTAAGGAAATAAATTAAAACAATTAGAATTTCGGAGGAAGCCGGATAGAGAGGAGATAACTGAATAGACAGGATTTAAAGATGGATAGGGTAGGAGCACGGCGGACAGATGATGGCAAGGAGTTCCAGAGAGAGGTAGCACGTATTACGAAGGACTTGTCAAAGGATGAGGTACGGTGAGAGGGAATATAGAGATCAGATGAGCGAGATCTAGTGTTACGGGAATGGATGGAGGATTTAAACTTAAGGAGTTGAAAAATATAGGAAGGCCTTTGAGACTGGATGACTTGAAAAAGGAAAGAAGCCAAAAAATATTGGCGGCGATAGACAGGAAAAAGCCACTTCAACTCATCGTAGCAGCGGCGAAATGCGGGAGTCTCTGGGAAATGCTGAAAATAAATCTTATGAAGCAGTTCATGGAGGCGCTTGTGCTTAGCTTCAATATCACCAGAAAGACCGGCCATACACTAAACAACCATAGTCGAACTGGGGGAATATAAGAGAGGAAACTAGGAGTTGCCGTGTCTTAATTGGGAAAAAGGTGACGG
The DNA here is from genome assembly GCF_049639745.1 of Rhodnius prolixus. Classification (NCBI taxonomy): domain Eukaryota; kingdom Metazoa; phylum Arthropoda; class Insecta; order Hemiptera; family Reduviidae; genus Rhodnius; species Rhodnius prolixus. The sequence goes on along the minus strand of NW_027411604.1, from coordinate 13,644,780 downwards.
GAACTATTTAACTTCTTAAGGATATGGATGGAACGACGAGAGATTTGGGAAACATGGTTTTTCCAGGATAGGTTTTGGTCAAAAGTGATACCAAGGTTTTTCACAGAGGAACAATATTTTATTGGGATATTATATAGGAAAAGATTAGGAAGAGGAGCCAATGATTTAAGGAGAGAGTTAAAGCCAATAACAATAGCTTTGGTCTTTTCTACATTCAGGGTAAGCTTATTGTTCGTGGCCCATGCTGAGATATTATTGAGGTCTTCTTGAAGTTTAAACACAGCTTCAAACAAATCCGACGGGGAAAAGGATAGGTAAATCTGAAAAATCATCAGCGTTACGTCAAAGTATTCTGTGATTCCTCACGTTCCACTTTGCACTTAGTTTGTGCTTTCGCTGAGATTGAGTTTTGGTAAAAGTAGTTTATTGCACAACTACAACAAAAGGGTCCTTCCTGTAATCAATAAGGGACTTTACAAGCTATTGAATCCCCTTTACAAGGTGTCTTAAGTGAACCCAAAATTTGGTATACCTGATGTAACCCACACTTCTAAACATTCTCTGAATGTAGTAGCATCGTAGACTATAAGGTTTATACTTAGAATTGAGTCCATTTTTTTCTATGGAATCTTCAGCAACGTTGTCTTCTGGTTTGTAGATGCTTCTTGTATTGCACTTTGAGAATATCTTTTAGCATTAAACAATCCCTATTTTTGCTACAACAGAACTCTGGTACAGAGTGAATTTCCATTATATTCGCATTTCTCAATGTTCTTTCACAATTTGAAATTAATAAAAGTTAATATACATTTATTAAATAACTAAAACAATTTGGACAAGCTGTTACTCGTAATGAAAGTTTAATAAAAACTAAAAGGGTCAAAAAAAAGTTATTGAATGAAAGAGTGTTAGGAGGGCCCTTTGTTGTAGGAATGTCCGCTTGATTGGATTCTCTTACGGACGAACAAGCCCCTGAACAATAGAGATGACCGGATTTTCACCTTCAGTACAGCCAAGTGTTGCCAACTTAGTATAAACACTTCCTTTCTTTCTATTTACTTTCACCAATAATGAAGTCATATATTTAAATTAGCTTTTATTCTTTAAAATTCTAATTCATCGCAATAGTTTTCATCAATTTATTGGAAATTATTGTCTGTCTTTTACGAGGTCTGTAAATTAAGTAATGAGACTGATTTTTTAAAAGTTTTTTATTCAAAAATAATTACGATTCTATATTGTCACCTTCAAAATAACTTCCTTCTGAAGCCACACAGCGCTGGAGACGTTTCTTCCACTCCTCATAGCAGTGCTCAAACTCCGATACTGGAATAGCCTTCAGCTGGTCGGTTACAGCCGTTTTTGAATGTTTTCGACAGTCCCAAAAAGAGTTCCCTTTAGGTGATTTTCTCAACTTCGGGAAGAGAAAAAAGTCACAAGGACTCAAGTCAGGCGAATTAGAAGGCTGAGGAGCCACAGGAATGTTTTTACTGGCCAAAAACTCGTTTATTGCAATTGCTGTGTGACAAGGAGCATGCTGATTTGTTTTTTCGATATCCACGGAATCGTCCACAAAGAGTTTCTACCTTAAGATCAAACGGTCAATCAAGACTTTTACCGATAGATTCTATAGTATTTACGCCTAGTATAAGGAAGTGTTGCGATCGTAATTTCTCCATTGAGATCTTACCTGGAAGATCGTTATTTTAGAGTCAACTGTGGAGCAGCAGACTCTAGTATTCATCCAGCTCGAGCTGGTGTTCCTCAGGGCAGTGTCCTAGGTCCTCTTCTTTACTCCTTACATACAGCAGATATACCTCAACATCCAAATCCACCTTTGCTGACGATACAGCAATCTTATCTCCTCATTCCGATTCTATTATACCTGCACCAGCTCTACAAACACACATCAACCTCTTATAGGACTGGCCCAACAAATGGCAAATCAAAACTAACATTACTAAATCCAAATATATAGTATTTACTCTTAGACGAAAAATCCTATCTCCCATCTTCATAAACCAAACTCCTGTACCAACTGTGGACAAAGTACGCTACCTTGGACTGCACCTAGGCAAACGGTTGACATGAAATCCCCTATAATAGACTGAAAAGACAAGAAACTAACCAAATGCTACAAAAATTCTCGCCAGACGACTTGGCAAACGATCTAAACTCAACCTACAAAACAATAGGCTGTTTATACCTTATGTTTCTGCGACCTATTCGATCATACGGCATCGAAGTATGGGGATCGACTAAACGTTCTAACTCTCTACGCATCCAGACTTTACAGTCAAAAATACTTCGAAAACTACTTAACGCTCCGTTTTATATTTATAACCTCACAATCTATAATGATCTCAAAATCCCTTTCGTTAAAGATATTGCTAAAACTCGTTTCTTAAAATTTCAATCCTCTACCGCATCCTAACCCCCCTTTAATCGAACAACTATCTTCTTCTGCAATAAATTAAAAAGATATTTGTAAATTACACATTTTTTTTAAAGTCCATTTTTATTTATTCAAGAAAAGCCATTAAATTGCTGACTTAACAGCTAGTTCATTACAAAAGTTTTTAGACCATCAATTTTAATATTTTATCCACTTGTTTAAGTGAACACAACGTTAGAAAGAGATAGAGAATAAAATAAAAGTATACAATGTTTTTAATAAATATACAAGTGAGGTAGATAGGGCCGAATGGAGAAGATCCAGTTGGCGTGCGAGCAACCCAATCCAATTCCCTTAGTAATACATTATTCATGGACTCAACTAGAGCCGCTGTTTCGCCGCCATACTACCGTTCTCGTAAAATGAATTCCTATTATATCTAAATTCTCGTAAAGTGATTTAAAATATATCTCGGACTGCAGTCTGCCCTGGCTACGAATAGCTTTTACCTAACAATTTCATTATAGCTAGAGCAGCAATCAAATATTCCTTAAATATTATTGTTATATTAATGATTTTTTTTTTAATAGGTCAAAGTTACTTAATTGGGCTTTTACAGGAAATACCCGTTTTAAAGTCTTCTGAGTTTGAAAAAAGTGTTTTAAAAAAATGGTCTGGTTTTTGGGTGTGTTCGTATTTGCGGACTGTTTAAAAAATATTTCAATAATTAAAAATACAATTAATCAATGTTATAAAGCTTTTTTTAAGATTCGAAAATAGTTTAAAATTTTTGAGTGTTTTTTTGGTGGTCGCAGTAGCCTGCAGTGTTTATGTGGAACGTTTTCCCCTGGATAATTCCATTGAAGTTACTTTTAGAAAATAGACATAGGGTATGTTTGGTTCTTTTAAAGTTCCATTTTAGTACAAAGTATGGGCCTATGTCGTACTTTAACTGGGGGTTAAAATAATTAATAGTTTAAAGGGAATTCCATAACCTACGAACAACTTTACTGTAAGGGATTTTCAACTATTTAAAGGTTTTATCGTTAATGGCTTCTTTAAACAACAGGACGCACAAACCAAATTGGCTTTACTGGGCAAAAAGAAGTGCCTTCCTAGCCCTAATCTGGATTTAGGGACTTTAACTTTACCGTACTAAGCGCTTCGATCTTAACCTGTTCCAGTCCCTCCTACAAAAAAAAAAAAATAATCCTTTGAATCATTGACAACGCATTTTACTACATTAACAATTAACCTATTAGGGGCGGGTGTTGGTCTAGTGGTCAAGAGAGTGGCTTTGTGAGTGGGAGATCCCCAGTTCGAATCCCGCGTATGACTACTTTTTATTTGTTTGTTTGCAGTAAAGTATGAGCTTCCGCCCCCCTTCTACGACACCTAATTGGTAGTTAAACGTTAAGCCCAGCCTAAAAAAAATAGGCGATCACTTTACTTTACAATTAACCTATTCTCTCTGGCCCAAAAATCCTTTCTTTATTGACCTTGCTGAACTCCTTTACCCTAAATTTTATTCCAAATGGCCCCAACGTTACAACCCGCTCAAAACGCAACCTTATACGCGAACTATCATCATTCCCTCGGACCCGTTCCCGAAAGGCATCGATGGCCTCGTGATGACCGGTTTACATAATAGGATACGGCAACAGCGACCATTATGAGTTAGCTAACACCTGAAAATGGGTTCGAATTCACTTACCGTTACCCTCTCGCATTACTCTTGCTGATAAGAAGTCGACAATACCACTTGACTCAGCGAGATCCGCTGCAGTAAGTTGGAATAGAAATCTCTTCTACCCCAAACTGCGCGCCTAACCACATTTCCGATATTATGTTCACTGCTCAAATTTAGATTTTAGTTGCAAGAAAATTTAATTGCTCACGAAAACTGCGATTAGCATTAAATTCTATTATAAAATTAGAAAAAAAAAATAAATTAAAATAATAATTATCTATTCTTCTCATTCTATTGATTCAAAGACTCCCATGTATGCAAATATGGACGTTGAGGGGATCGAACTACTATTCCATATCAATCTGTCTTTCTATGAATGTAGGATAAGTTATTGTCTAGCATTAATCTTGATTTGGAGGCTGTACTACTATACTCTGGGGATCTATCTCCATGTATTGTCGGCCCAGATGAATGGATGCATTTATCACAGAGTCTGATATTCGGGTACCGTCTAACAGTCCACCCTCTTGAATTTTCTTCGGATTAAATATTGTTCTTCATCCATTTAATTTAGGTTATTTAATTGGATCTCTCTGTTTTTTTCTCCACTAATAGTTAGGTCGCTTTTAAAACTGTTAGGACCATACATTAAATCAGTAGATAAATCAGTAGTGAACGTGAATGTTGCATTTTAAAGAACTATGTTTTTCTGTTGGTCACGAAATAGATAGCACTCAATTTGCACGCCATTTCGATTTAACTGCCTCCATGGTTAGAATTTATTTGATCCTAATCCTCATACTTCCTTTTAAACTAGTAGGAACTGAAGTGAAACATTCTCTTTGCTAGCTATAATACGATTTAAATTCAAGATGTTGCTAATCCTAAATAGAAAATTTGTTGAATTATTCTCGTCAAAGATGGGACATCAATTAGTGTACCAAAATTTGCTAAAAAAATTGGGTGGCGCCCAAATTGATTGAGTTTGCTAGAACGTAGCATGACGGAAATCGAACCCAGTGCCACCACAATAGTTGTGGGCCTCGCTTTCTAACCGCTCGCCTACCGTCTCAATAAAGTTACATATTTAATAGAAATAGTAATATTAAGATTGATCATAATAGTATAAATAAGAATATTCCCTTTTTCAGAAAAATCAGCTCAAGTCTCAGAATTATTACTGCGGAATCCAAAATTAATAAATAAGTTTTGAAAATCTTAATTAAAAAAGAAATTATTGGTTAAAAGCTCGTAAAATTTAGTCAGAGGAAATCGTTTTCACTGCATACTTTTTTGTTCATACGAGGGTCGTTTGAAAAGTCCGTGCAAAAATAAAAACTACTTAATTTTTTGGGGTAAACCTTTTTTATTTTTCAACATAGTCTCCTTTTAGGCTTATACACTTCGTCCAACGCTGCTTTAGTTTGTTGATCTCCTTCCGAATAATAGGATTGTCCAAGTCTGAAAAATAGCCATTCGTTTCTGCAATCACCTCCTCATTTGAATAGAATCTTTTTCCCGCCAGCTATTTCTTCATATTGGGGAACAAATAGTAGTCCGAGGGAGCCAAGTCTGGAGAATAGGGGGGGATGTGAAACGAGTTGGAACCCTATTTCCAATAATTTTGCGACCACAACTGCTGAGGTGTGAGCTGGTGCGTTGTCGTGATAGGAAAGTGCGTGGGCCAATCGTGGGCGTTTTTCTTGCAGCTCGGTTTTCAAACGGTCCAATAACGATGAATAATATGCACCTGTAATAGTTTTACCCTTTTCCAGATAGTCGATGAGGATTATTCCTTGCGAATCCCAAAAGACAGTCGCCATAATCTTTCCGGCCGAAGGAACGGTCTTCGCCTTTTTTGGCGCAGATTCCCCCTTGGTAACACATTGTTTAGATTGTTCTTTGGTCTCAGGAGTGTAGTGGTGTATCCATGTTTCATCCACAGTGACGAAACGACGCTTAAAGTCCTGCGGATTCTTCTGGAACAGCTGCAAACCGTCCTTGCAACACTTCACACCATTTCGTTTTTGGTCAAGCGTGAGCAATCGCGGCACCCATCTTGCGGATAGCTTTGTCATGTCCAAATGTTGATGCAAAATATTATGTACCCGTTCATTCGAGATGCCCACAGCACTAGCAATCTCACGCACCTTCACTCCTCTGTCATCCATCACCATATCATGGATTTTATCAATGATTTCTGGAGTAGTAACCTCAACAGGGCGTCCAGAACGTTCAGCGTCACTTGTGCCCATATGGCCACTCCGAAAATTTTGAAACCACTTATAAACTGTTCTAATCGAAGGTGCAGAGTCACCATAATGTTTATCAAGCTTCTCTTTAGTCTCCTGAGGCGTTTTGCCTTTCATAAAGTAGTGTTTAATCAACACACGAAATTCTTTTTCGTCCATTTTTTGAAAATCACTCGACTTCCTCGATTCAAACGAATGCCAAACACAAAGAAATAGACCGATCTGGCTGAAACTTGGTGTGTGTTCTTCCAAGAGATGCTACTAACTAAACATAACCTCGATACGCGCCAGTGGTGCTATCTCTCTGACTTTGCACGGACTTTTCAAACGACCCTCGTAAATGGATTCAGAACCAATGATTTAATTCCCTCATTCTCTCAAATCCATTCTATGGTTAGTTAGCACACCTGCATTTTAAACATAACTTTTTTTTTCTTTTATTTTCGTCCAGTTACCGTTTAGGAGGCAGTGGCGATTAACAAATATACTTTAATATAAAGTTCTCATTTTAACCATTAAATAAAATCCAAGGCCAAGACCGGGAATCGAACCCAGTAACCGCCATACATATTAGCTTCGCAGGTCTCACCTCTAACCGCTCGGCTACAGTGGCACCTCCATAACTCATTTATATAAGCCATAAAAAACAATCTGTGACATTGCCTAAAAACTTGTAACCGTTATCTTGCTAGATAAATCTTTGATTAAAAATAATATAGAGATTTTTATTTCTCTGAAGCTCGTTACTAATACGACAACAGAAGAGCTTTGTCGCCATAATTTTTTAGCTTAACGCTATCAGATAAAGATTCTGTTTTTTATCTTCTAGTACATGAGATTTCATGGCCCACCATCTTCAATCAAATTCATGTTCATATATAATACATTGTTTATTTTTATATATTCCTTTTTATTAAAAAAAGGAAAGAATTCTAATAAAAAATAATAATATTTCTATAAAGCTTTAAAGGTAGAGAGGGTAATAAAAAGTTTTTATGGCCAACCAACAGCAACCACTAAAGTATATATATATATATAATGTGTATGTTTGAAGGGAGTAAAAATGGGGGTTAGTATTATAGTGGCAGTGGCAATGTTGTATAAGAGAGGAGGTTATATCGTTGTATACATTCAATGGTTCACTCGCTCCATCCGCCAAACTAAACATGACTTACTATTTTATCGTTATTTTTATTTATCTTATATATACTCAAAATATATATAACATAATATAATGTGTAATATTTAATATTTGGAAATTTACTTTCATATCATTACATCGTATCTTATTCGTTCAATAACATACCTTACTTTCTGTATCATGCTGGCAGTGATTGATTTATATTTATAGTAAAAATCAACCTTATAAATAAAAAGGTATTTATTCAAATAAACCATTCAATTTTCTAATTAATGTGTATTTAAAGTTTTTTGCTTTATTTCAAAATTAATAATTTTTTAGAGGCCCTTCTTTACGGAGGGGCGCCTTGTTATGTGTAAAAAGAGGGTTGTCATTTAAAGCAAGAGGTTTTTAGTCAGGGCGTACACAGATGTATATAATTGGCGTTAGTAATGTAGTCTAGAATAGGGGAGACTGGTTGCTGTTGGCAGAACTGATGGTGCACAAGGGCTGTATATATTTCTCTCGTAACACACATATACAAACGGACCCACATTCATTGCCTGTAATAAATTTCCTTTTACCAAGCGCCACCCCTCTCCTTCTGGAACTGTTCTCTTTATATATGTACGCACCACCAAATCCCTAATCCCTAGATTGTCTAGATCCCCGCTTATATACACCCATCTGTCCTTCTTAGTTCATCGCTAGCTTATACTTAGGTTAATGTAATACCGCTTATATAATATATGCCATTATTTAGGTATTTATTTAAATATACTAATTAATTTAACAAATAAAGATTTATAAAAACTCATTTATCACAACATTTAACATTTTATTAAAATTTGAATGAAATTATTATAAAAATGGATGACTTTTAAAAAAGAGAAAAGGCGTTGAAAGCACTGTTTGTAATGAATTAGAAGTTGATGCGTCGTAACATGCATTACTTTGATTAAAAAAGAAAAACGAAAACGTGAACGCTTTTGAATTGAAACTTATTTAAACAGTTCCTACATCAATATAGAAATAAGCGTCGCAAATTCGCTTAAAAAGAATAAACTGTTACGAGGTGTGGCTATTAAATGACGAGACTATTGCTATAAAACATTTTATTTTAAATTTAAAGATATTTAGTTATTATCACCTTCAATATACACCACTCCACTATCCCTACAACGCTCCATGCGAATTCACCATTGTTCGAAACAGTGCTGGAAGTCTTTTTCTGTGAGCTCCTGCATGACGCGTGCTGCTTTTTCTTTTACAGGTTCAACGGACTGAAATCCGTCTTCTCTGCCGTTGCTCTACTCATACTACATGTCTAGTATCATGTTTTTGGCAAAACGAAACTAACACCTCTTAGACAAACGGACGGTTCCGGTCAGTCAGATTTCTCTTCAAACACGTGAGACGCTGCAATCGAAAGAGGAGGCTTTACGCTGCACCGCTGTCGGTCGTTAGGATTTGGCGCATGCATAGTTCTTCTGTAGCAGCATCAGTCTCATTATTTAATAGCCACACCTCGTACATCCTCAAACTCGGCGCGGTAAGGCAAAATTTAGTTCAAATTTTCACTGGTTATCTTCTTTTGTTTAACTTCATTTATTTTCACAATGGCAGAACATTTCAGCAACAAGTAAAGCTGATAGATAGATTCAGCTAGGGCGGCCTCAAGGCCTACGCTACCGCGACTCCTTTAGATCTATAGTGGCTTCCCCCATTCTAAAGTTCGCCCTCCAGAACTGTCCTTTTAATCAGACTCTTAATTCTGGAGAGCGACTCTTGGGTAAAGCTCACAGGCCATGGTTTTTCCTCCCCGAGAAGTAACATCCTTAGCCATACGAGCCCCTCACACTGACACAACACGTGCATTGCTGTTTCCACCTCTTCCTGACAGAACCTATAGAGGCTATCATCTGCCAGGCCCATGCGATGCATGTGTTTTCTGAGCCTGCAGTGGCCAGTTAATAGGCCTACAATTATCCTTATAGCCCTAAGACCCGAATTTGACGGATTAATTCTGCAGTCAGTCTCGGACAATAGCCTCTCATAAACACCTTTGCCTCTCTCTGCCCAGTGATAGCAAGCCACCACACTTGAGACCTTCTCTACACCCATAGGATAATGGCCGCAGACTTTACACACTTCGAAACCCCAAAACAGCGCTCCGGGCCAACGAAGTGTTCCGCCGATCCTTTCCGGGCCAATAAATCTGCCACTTCGCTTCCCTTATGTTCTGAATGACCAGGTACCTACACCAGAAAGGCCTTATTTTGGTCACTAATTTCCTTCAGGGCACCCAGACAGTCTGATATATAAGCTGATATAACATGACACACATGAGTAGCGTGAGGGGAGAATTTACCCAGTGTTGAAACAGCCGAAAGAAGAGCATCACACTATTATACACTCACTTCCTTAAGAACGTCACGTGACCACCGGCTCTTTTTAATTAGTGCCCATCTCTGATCAAAATGAGAGGGCCACAGGGAGGAGAAAAAGGTTCAAGAAGCGCTGGATTTGACAGAATCGTGATTTAGTGTTTAAAGAACTCTGTGGTATTCACAAAACGAGTTTAAATATTAAACCAGATCAATGAAATGTATTGGTCTTTTTCTTCCACACATTGCCAGCCAACAGTCAGTGAAATCTTGTACAGACATCCTCCATCATGTTCGAAATGAGCAGTAAGAGGCTCCTAGACAGAAATAGAACTAAGGGCAGGTTATAGAAGTTGTATTTATGGTAGATTTTGGTTGCAAGAATATTGCATTCAATTCTGACTCCATTAAAATAGCTTTTACACTTATTCTTACAACAATGGTAGCGTTTTTGTTGTTGTTGTTGAATTACCAAAAAAAAGGAACTATGCATAATTTGGGGCATTAGCATACTTGGCAAGCCGAAGAAGTTATTTAGATCGATGGAGGTTGGTCTGTTTGCTTGGTTAAACACACGGAGTGCGTAACCAATATGGTTCTTTGCCTTCTATATTATTATAGTTTATTTATTTTTATTTTTTCCCTTATTGGGCGTTGTTTTATTTAAATGTTTTTACATTGACCTAAATATATTATTATATCCCTTTTTTCCCTTTATCGCTATTTATATTTATTTACACGTTATCTGTGAGAAGTGGAAATATATTGTGTTCACTCTCTAAGAATATTCTACCAGCTGGTGTAAGAGAAATTAAAAGAAAGAATTTCCACATAATTTAATATTAGATAATAAGTAGTGGGTAGATGTTGAAAGTAGAGGACAGCATAGAAGTGCAACATGTGTGAGGGACATTGGATACCGCCAGCCTGAGTAGCGCTGCAGTCTTTTTTTTTTTTCTTGGAAGGACAATCGCAAAACGGAAATTGTTATAATAATGTAAAGTTATAAAACAACTTTGGTTAGCCACAATGAAACAGATGCTCTCTCTGCTTTATCAGCATCTCCATTTTGTACACGAACATTCCTTTTGTAAAAAAACCGTTCTAGCTTTATGCACTGGGAAGGTACAAGTGAACCTCTCCTCTGGTAGGTTACAAGGAAATTTCTGTTTCTCAGCGTCATCTGTATAACGTTTTATTTACCATCTGTGTATTTTGTTCGACTAGCGGACAAAGAGGCAAGATAGAGAGGGGCTTCTAGGTTCTATTTTACAGTTGGTTGTACTCGAAAGAGATTAGCTATCGTATTTTGAATAATTTCTTGTGTTTATTGGAATTTTCAGGAAGAGTTACAAAATTCCAAAAGAGAAGAACATATGTTAACACAATTTTGATTTATTAATACAACAGATTAAAACGTCATCAATCATAGCGGCGGAATTTTAGATTATTTACTCTGCCCTTTAATATATTCATCTGACAATGGCTCTTATCTCTCCTATACAAGATAAGGTGCAGCAATCATGACCAAATATTCAATTTAGAATATAACCGTTTGGAGGTCTTTGGAATCCGAGAAAAATGAATTTTTTTTTTTTATAAAAATCGGATTTTTTGATGTGTAAACAAAATTAATCTACAAAGAAATCGTTGTTAAGTGTGGTTCTTTGTATTGCTTCAAATGTACCGGTAAACCTAAACTATCTCACTGCAAGCTCTTTATCTTTTGTAGGTATCAGGTTAACGATAAGCTGATACTTTTAATTACAAGTTAATAACAGAAACCATCCTTATTATAATATCGGCAAAAGGTTTTAACCTTTACTTTGGCCTTGTAATTTCGGTCAGTAACCTCAGAGAAGTTTGCTTTCAGAGTTTACTCATCTTTCTTATAGAAATTAACATTAGGTGTCTAATTTGTTACCACCTGAACTAAGAGTATTAATTACTATTATTACTTCATTAAAATGTTCAACACTAAAAATAACGTTTTGAAAAGAATATGGATTTAAGTTTGATTTGTTCAGACAGTTAATGCATATATTAGCAGTAGATACCATGCCCTAAAAAGCAAAGAAAGTCTTCCATGTACAACAGATCAACCATTCCTATGATAACCTCTAGAAATGGTTAGTAACAGTGGAAAAGTGACAGAATCGCAATTACGGTTTAGTATCTCATCCATAACGCCAAAACGTTGCAACCAGCGCTGTGAACAAACCATTTTTTAATTAGTTTACATAGTGAAGAGATTAGCTTATACTGGATTCCAAAAGGCGCCACGGTAGCCTAGCGGTTAGAGGCGAGACCTGCGAAGCTAATATGTATTGTATGGTACTGGTTTCAATTCCTGGTCTTAGGCCTTTGATTTTATTTAATGGTTAATTTGAGACTTTTTGTAGTAAAGTATGTTTGCTAATCGCCTCCATTCACGACACCTAATTTGGTAGAGTTGGACGTAAAGCTCGCCTGAAAAAATTAGGCATTAGTGGAGAGGTGAGCACATTTGAACAGAATTTACATTTTCTGTTACAGAGTGCACAGAATCGTATTATTGAACCTTTTTATTTTGTTTTCTACAACTTTCAAGTCTTCTTAACAGATCTATATCAATAATCAGTTGGGACTTTACGTACATATCTATATTTTTTAAATTTAAAAATGTTGTGTCAATGTTAATATCTGCCCCACTGGTGGGGTACCTTTGAACACAATATAAAATAGAAAGAAATGATATTACTTTACTCTGAATCTACCTTCTATCAGTTATTTCTCTCACTACTATGTACATTACTATCTCTAGTTCAAATCTAGTTCAAAAATCAAGAATGACTCAGTTCAGGATGTTGTACCCGAAGTGGTGATGGGTTTAGGAAGTTTGAACAAAATATTCCGTTATTGTTGCGCTTCTTAATGTAGGTTCGGACCATTTTCCCCTTCTCTGCGATTAAACCCAAAAAAAAGTCACAAACTTGCTGGTCGGTAGGGCACATTTTAACTGTGATGTTGAAATGTGTGCCCCCCTCTCCTTCCATAAAAGAAAATATAATATCCAACACTTTTTGCTAGCAGACAGACTTTTGTAAATACTAGATTTAAAAATACGAATGCCAAATGTTAATTTGGACTAACAATACTTACACCTTGTCCACTACAATCTTCACAATACACTTCCAAAGCTGCAACAAAAATTTTACTTCCACCTTACAAAATATAACATTCCTCAATTCTGTACTTTACCTAACAATGAAAACGAAGGGAAACTCTGTCAATTATACAACAGGTCTACCACAACATATGGAGAAAATTACCAATCATAAATGTTTTAAAATATTTGATGGGAAATTAAAACTGTTCTATGGTGCCTGTCTCTCCCCTAGTTGACTTTACTTTTACTGGATTCCCAATGTAAATATCGCAGGTTCGAATCCGGCTGCTGTCGCCTTTAGATTTTCTCTTCCTAGAATCTTCTTGGACAGCTGACTATCCTGTGATGATCTGTCCCATACTCCTTGCTCCTATTTTACCACAAAAAGTGGTATTAAACTTTCTCCTGCCACTTAAAACGTACACATCTCGCGAAGTACAAGATTTGTCGGTGAATTAAGGGGAAAAAAAGCACAGCTTATCACTGAGAATGTCCCTTGAGGGGATACCTTTAAAAAGAAAATGAAGATTAAACCACTTACAAAATGGTTTCCTTTTTGGTTATCATTAATTGGAAAATAATTAAATTTTTAAAATTCAGATTGAATCCAATAATAAAATATTTTTTTTATAATTAAGAAAAAATATTGATGGATTTAATTTACATTTTGTGCTAGTGTAAACTTGTTAAACCAACTTTTATATCCGTTTGGTTAATTTAATTGCCTCTTACGTACTTCCTGAACTGCTTTAGTGAATTCCTTTGATTAACAGAGCAAACTGATTCAACACGTTTTCCTCTGTTTCAACATAGCCTAATGACATTTTTTTATCTCCCAAGTAAAAAAAAGAATTGATAATGTTGGAATCATTTACACTGAAGGTTTTTTTTAACCATTTTTTTGCCTCTCTCATGAGAATCAAATTCAGAAGGATTGAGTTTTAGTTAGACCTAGAGGGGACTGGTTACTAAGTGAGGGATGAGAGGCCGATTTCGCCCATTTTATGTCGAGTTTTTCCTCCTATTTTCCAGCTGTTGTATTTTTGTACACAGTGTTCTCTCTTTTTTTCTTTTTTCTGCTTTTTTTTTTAAAAAATATTTCTTTGTTGTTGAAAAGTTTGTTCATAAAACTTTGTAACAATCATTTAACTTTTGTTATTTCGAAAATTATTTCACTTTATTCGCTCCATTTACTGTTAAACCATATTCTTCTGTTTTTAACCATTGTGATAGGATTTCTGGTTACTATGAACAGGGGAGATTTGTTTAAAGTGGTTATAACCGGCAGAATTACTTAACTCTTGTCGTTTTTCATTTCCGTTATTAAATCGGATTTAGCTTCTTCACGGCCTACCTTATCTTTCCCTAATGTTCGTTACTGCTTCTTAATATTTGCAGTTTTTTTTTTTAAATATTTAATTTCGCAATTTTTATTTATTTTTCTTGTTTAGAGCGAGTTACTGAAGAGAAATCATGTTTGATTAATAATAATAACAAGTTGTTTATTGGCTTACACAAAAAAGTAAGTTTTACATTTTAACATTTAAGCATGGACTTCTCGTCCGTCTGCTTGAGTTGCACTTTTGTACTAATAATTACAATTCCATCCCGACCAATAACCAAAATTTAAAATAAAAACAAAGAGAGACTACTTTTCCTTTATAAATATAGAACTGAAACTTAAGAACAATTTAAAAAATAATACAAAATTAATAATTATAATTTTCCATGAGAAACTGTCTATATCTTCCAGCGGATGTACAGAATTTATTTAAGCTAGCCCAATTCTTACCGTTCAGGTATTCTAAAAAGTCCGCCCTGTCCAACACTCTCTTGCCAAAACATGTAATTCTAAATTCGACCATTATGGGGCATACAGCCTCAGTTTCTACTCTATTGCACATAGAACACAGGTGTTTTTCATTTGTTCTAAAATTCAAATTCATCAGTTGAATCAAATCAATTCACCTAAATCAAATAGCAATTCATTATATATGCTATGATAAATAGATCGACCAGCTTTGGTAAATAAATCATGTTTAAATTCGGAATCAATTGCATTTAACAATCTCTCCACATGTTTGATTACGTTATCTTATTTGTGCTTAGGAGAGAGGGGAAATAGAACAATTTAAGGAATTATTTAAGGGAAATAACCTATATCTGCTTGGATATGTGTCAGAAGAAGTAAATCCTCCATATTGTTGTGTACATATGGCCGATTACCTGTGAAAACGGGTTCCTCAAATAGTATTAATTAAATACATTGTTAAAGACGTCGGGTTGCTCGTTCAATGCTGGATGATATTTGGTCCAAGCAATAATGATAGTTTCCTTATAACCTTATTGTAGGCAAACCCAAAACAAACATATTAATACTGTTATCTGCCTTGAAACTTGAACCTAAACTCCTCACATCACAAGCAACTCGAGAGATTATTGGGGGTCGTCAGATCTTCTTCTCTAACTGTACGAAAAGCTTCTGGGTATTAGCTCCACTATGTGGGAGATGTTTTGAGACCACTATAGTGCCCAACTAGGAGTCTGAGAGATGTCCGCGAAGGACAATACAACTTTCTAAATATTTAAATTGCATCAGCAACTCAACGACAAGGGGTTTAATCGTATCGACGACAAAGAGACAAGGTGATTTTTTTTTTTTTTGGGCGTTTATTTTTGCTACAATCAGCGCGTTGGCGCTATAAGTTACAATGATAACAGAGTAACAAATGAAGCAAACGAGTGGAGAAGTTACCGCAGAGGTAACACTCCAAAACATTATATGGTTAGTCACTCTCTTCACTAGAGAGGAGATCACGAGGCCACACTGACTCTTAAGGCGTCTTGTCCGGGTTATCAGGAAGAGTTCTTGAAGAAAGATTTTTAACTAGAGGATTTATATGAGATTGCAGGTTGAAGTGGAGTTTCCTGTATCGTGTTTTAGCAACTTGGGTGACAAAAGGAATGTTAAGGTCAGTGTGTATAGTCCAGGTTGGAGACATAAAATGAAGCGTTTACAATAGTTGGAAGTATTTTAGATTGAAGAGATTGACTCCTTTCGGAAATTGGAGCGTTTGGTTGAACCCCACAGCTCTATTCCATACGCCCAGATGGGTTTCAAAATAGAAGTATAAATCAGTCTTTTGTTGTCCAGAGAGAGTTTTGATCTATCGTCTAAGAGTCTTTTAAGTAGTCGATAGCGTCTGTTCAGTTCTGTTCTTTCAAGTCTAGTGTGGGGGGTTCCAAGAAAGTCTTCGGTCTAAGTAAAGCCCAAGGTAGCGGGCAGCGTTCACTACTGGTTGAGGTGTTAGGCTATAGAAGACTGGAGGAAGAGTAATGCGACGAGGAGTGGAGGTGATGTTTTGCGACTTTGTTTCGTTAAGCCTAATAGCCCATTTCTTGAACCACTGTTCATGAGGAGAGATGTGACTGTAGATTTCTGTGAGCAAGAACAGGATCATGATTAGTAGACAGTAAGGCGGTGTCATCTGCGTATGTGAGAAGTGTAGTGTTAAGATCAGTTGGTATGTCTGAAGTTTAAATGGAGTAGAGAATAGGACCCAGAATGCTGCCCTGTGGAACTCCAGCGTCGATATGTTTAAGTGGGAAGAAAGAAGATCCTATTTGTACTCGGAAATTTTAACTCCAGAACTTCGAAACCAACTTAATTCTTGTTCGTACAAGGAAGAAATCATGTTTTAAAATAGCTCTTGATTTGAATCTGCTTTACTGTTTTGTTTTTTACAAACAAGAGTTCGACAAAAGTAACGAGTTGACGCTGGTTTTGCACAGCTCAAGACAGATCTTTTATTGCTGTAGATTCTCAGGTTCTTCATAAATCATGTTTCTATATAATCTTAAAAATTTAAAACTCGAATCCCATAAGGTCATAAAATGAAAATAGCTAAAGCTATTTTCTGTAATTTGATAATGATCGCCACTGATTGGCTGGAAATTAGACTGTACAATGTACGCTATGATCGGTTAGGTAGGAAAAAAATGATTTGACCGATGATTTGATGATGTTTCTTCATACTAAATGCATATATTAGTAAGTAATCGTTAAGAATGATGATGAAGGGAGATGTAACAATAACTAATAACATCAATGGCGAAGTTACAGGCGGGAAGATCCCAGAAAGGTATTAAATATAATTAGTTTTCTGCAGTATTCATGCCCTACTGATATATGATCGATATCTCTATGATGTATAGATATATAACAATAGAAAAGGTTACTCATAGATCATATAAATATGCTTATAATGTAGATGATAGATTGTTTTATTATATTTAGTATGGTGATGTTATCTCGCAAGAGTATGATTTCAATATATATGTCAAAAGTAATTAAATTCTCTGTCTAATGTTGTATGACATGTTGTCAAACTTCAGTTAATACCCAGTTTTATTATTATTAAAGCTCTATTTGGTCCATTAGATGTACTAACAACTTTAATTAGTGTCTCTAAACTCTAAACATTATTGACATTTTAGTTATTATTACTTACCTTTCTCTTAATTAATTGTTTAGATAATAAAGTTAATATTATTGATAATAGTTTATAAATGTCAACAGTAATAAACCTCGAACTGAAGATAATAATCAGTTAAAATATTTATTATTTAGTAATTTCTGGGTTTTTTTTTTTTTGGTCAGTTCAAATGTTTTTGAACGTCAAGAATATTTAGAATTATTCAAAAATAAATAAAATCACTTTCTTATATTGAAAATTTAGCAATTCTAAATGGGAAAATATCGAAGAAAGCATTTTAACCACTCTTTCAGGATTCTTATCTCTAGAACTCAGCTTCAGAGGATCTACAATTTTACTTCCGCTTCTATACTAGCCTTTACTTTGTCCTGGCTGTTTAGGTAGTTACTACCTAATTAGGCAGTCAGGACAGAAGGACATACTGACCTTAGACATATTGTAAAAAACGTTCACTGCAAAAATCGATTTCACTCCACTTTTTTGAAATATCTTAAATTTAAGTGTCCAAAACACTTGGTTCAGTCATAGCTTTTTATATTTATAATAAATTGCCCATATAATAAAGATCAACACCAATAAAAGATAAAAAAAATTGTTAGCCACCGAATAATAAATAATTTATTTCAGAAGCCATTTTGATTAACCATGGGCTCCAATTGTAAATCGTTGCAATAATTCAACTCAAATTCAGTAGCAGACGCAGAATGATAACAGTAAATTTATTCTGAATTTATATTATAAACAGGAATTTTAGAAAACAATTTACATTATTTCATCGCATTTCTCCCGCTTTTTTGTTTTATGGAGTTAATCGAATTGTGCAGTGAATGGCGCAATAATTAGCCCTGAAGATGATCTAACCCTTAGGGCGAAAGCTTTATATTCCTTCTCCCTTTTATTTCGATTTAAAAAAAAAAATTGTTAGCTCTATCAGAGAAATGTCCTAATCAGGGGCGGCTTAACCTATAGCGCAGGGTGTGCAATGCACACGGGCGCCGCCGTCTCAGGGGGCGCCGCGGCGCTCCCTGAGACAGCTAAGAGCATCGTCTTGGACCATCATGGTACAACAATGATATGACAGAAGCGGCCAGCCAGCGCGGTGGCGGCAGTTATCAAACGCGAGCGCCCTACGGGCGGCTTCTTTTTCGAACATTTTGTTTCAACTCAAAGTTAATAGTTATAGCCGCCGGGGGGGGGGGGGGGGTCAGGCCTAGGGGGCGCCAGGGTTTCATTGCACACGGGCGCTACACGAGCTAGAGCCGCCCCTGGTCCTAATTTTACTTTAAAAAGATTTCATTTGGCCGTGAAATCATGTTTTACTATTGACTATTACAGGTATAATAAAATCTATTACTTTGAACGTGGTTATCAACTATTGATTTCCGTATAAAATATGATTTTGTAAACAGTATTGTAAATAGAATATAAAGATATCTTTCTTGCCGGCTAATATTTTTTCTATAACCGTAAAATTCGTTTTTTGTCCAATATTTTATTACATATTTCGCTATAATATCAATAATGTAATACAGCATTAATGAGTGTAACGAAGTGTATGTTGTAATACTGTACAGTAGGTGGAACTACAAACCTTTGTAGATTATTTGTGAAATAAGTAAATTGTGAGAGGGAGAACACGATATGCTATAAGAAAGCAATCTATCACGCAACAACATTTACATCGCTTATTATCTCGAGAGTTCTCTGTCTCCTTTCCACGCATTTTGAACCTTTACTCTGTTACCGAAATGTTGGCCTCTACTAAATCACTTACTTTTCTATAGTCTAATTCTGTTATTGTTTTATGAGTTTATATTTTATTGTGTATTTGACTTCTACAAACTATGAAAAAAAAAGCATAAACGTCTACGCATATTTCTCCTTACAAATAAAATTTAAAATATCTCTTTCTACTATTCTCAAGTTCCAACTGATCAGTATACTTCAAAACTCCATTAAAAATTGTAACGAATTTAAATCTTAACATTATACACGAAAAATGCAATCTTAAGGAGAAGCAAACCCTAACATCTTCCTGTAAGCTATCCTAAAACAAATGTCTCTAGAAACATTATTTATACAAAAATTCTAAATACAATATTTAAGTGGAAGTTTTTATAAAATCATTTTTGAGTAAATCTCAAATAAGGAAACATAAAAAACCCAAGGTTAAAAAAAGGGTTAGTTCCTTTCGAGGAATGATTAGTTCCTTAAATCTCTGAATTTTAGCATCACATTGTAACAGTCCACAACAGTACATTACTCAATAGGTTGGTACCTAGTTGAGGGAAATCTATTACGTTAAATTCCTCTTAAAACAAAATTTTCGAGAAAAATGTTTTTTTTTTTTTTTATGATTTAAGGCGCGTCAACATCTAAGGTTATTGGCGCCCGGAGCTTTTTTCAGTGCACTGCCGGCCTCCGGACAGTGTTCTCTCGTTACAGACAACACTGTCCATCACCGGACAGTGAGCTGTAAGAAGCTCCTAGGAAGAGAAAATCTAAGGGTCAGCAGCTGGATTCGAACCCGGGACCTCCGCGTGGGAGTCCAGTATGCTAACCACTCAGCTAATCCCTTCCCTAAAAATATCTTTTAAAAATTTAGATTAGTATGTTTTTAATCAGTATCCAAAATTTAATCAAATTAGTAGAAGCCGTTTAAAATAAAAAAAGAAATAAAAGAAAAACCTTTAAATACTGAAAAATCTATTCGATAATGTGGCATTTTCAGGCAGCCAATTATTTTAAGCTTAAAAATTTATTAAGCAATTTGATTCTGATTAATGTTATACAATTAGCAAGTCTCTACAATTTATTATATACTCATTTTCAGCAACTTATTTCTCGAAATATATTAGATCTGGGTTGTTGCAAAATAAAATTACACTTATAAAGGAGGATTTGCCCTATATTTTAAACAAAATTTAGGTAATTTTCATAGTAAAAGAGAAAAAAATTGTCAAAGTTGGGTGTTTTTCAACGTTACACTTTTTTGTGCAGTTTTTTGACGATCAACACTTATATATAATATATAATATAACACTTAATATGTAATATATAGTAAAAAAAAGTGATCGCCTATTTTTTTCAGGCGGGGCTTAACGTCCAACTACGTCTACGGAGGCGGCTAGCAAACAAACTTTACTATTTCTCATTTAACCATTAAGTTGCACAAACAATTGTAGTCAACTACTGCGTTTTATTGCTACTTTGTTTTGTACTTCCGTTTTATTAAATAATGATTGTGAAAAACTAAAATGGTTACTTTTCTTTTTGTTTCTTCTCCAAAAATTGAGATTTGAGTAAATTAGTAGTGAAAAGTCGGTTACGCAAAATCCCAGTTTTCTGCATTTACACCCCTCTGTTCGGGGTAGGGTTTTATAAAAAGCCCAAAAGATCTTGAAGCTCAATAAATGCGCGCAACTTTTTCTGAAATTGGCTGACTCCTTGATTCATTAACCATTGAAAAAATACAGTTGAAAATTTTAACAGAAATCATCGAGAACGAATTTTTTAGACATTCAAGTAAAAATGTCATTGTTATAAGAAACGTTTTAAGGCTCTAGGTTATCCAAATTTAAAGGAAATTTAATGCTCTTTCGTTTGGAATAAGCAGATTTGTTGCAGGATAAAGGACAAAAAAGTTACGGCCGTTTGTGTGGTGGAAAACGCGAATATCGACGGAACAGTTAAAATGGCAAATATCTTGGACACTATTGAGAATCGGGCCAAAGTGAATAGAATATTTTTTGTTGCATTTGAGCTGCTGAATCACCTACCGAAGTTTCGACCACTCCTCCGTATACACCCTGTGTATACAAATACTCAAATTGTACAGAAAGTTTAAATAAAATCGAAATAGCTGTTTTCGATAAATCGCAAAAAAAAAACTTAAGAATCGATACAGTAAAGTGAGACATCTGTTTGATCGGTTAACACCAAGTAATGTCTTAAAAATAAAAAAAAAATCAACGCAGTCTGTGCTAGTGGTCCGGAAGTGATCTTAAGTTTGACAGAAAATTGGTCAATATAGGAAGTTGTGATTTATATTGAATTCATTTTTTCTGACATTATGCAGGGCTCTAAAAGCAGCGGCAAGTCCCCGTAACTCTCCTTAAGTATAGCATAATAGAAATTTACCAAAAAAAAAAGATTTTGAAAGCAATGTTTGGTTTATTTTTTAAAAAAATTGAATTGTTAAGAATAAATCTTTCGCAAAAAAGTGGAGAAATCAGATGATATGTATCTTTTCCAGCGAACATACATTAGAATGTGCGATCTGCCACTTGGTAGATATATATCCCCCAAAGGTAAGTCAGGAATCTGCCTGAATACCTAACCGGGTACGTGATGCTACAATGTAATCATCTTCAATTCTTATTTATTTCCCTTCTTCCTTATATTCTCCAAGCTCACTTTTTATTTATTTATTCTAATCTTACTTTTCGGATAGTTTTTCGTTTTATTTTTACTTGCAAAAATCTGAAATAAAATGAAGTTGTTCTCTTTTTTAGTGGCACAAGAATTAATTCTTGACTTCTGTTGTAGATTATCTGGCAGATGGATAGATAGATTTATTTTTTGTTTTGTATTATACTAAAATCTGCTGAAGACAACCATGCATTCAAAAGATAAGCAGAATAACGACCCGAGTTTTTACCGATAAGTTCTGGCACAAGAAGAAGAGCCCGATATTAGTAAACCAGTTCAGCCAACTGTCTCACTTCGCCTTAGAAATAAATCGCTATGATTGGCTCCCTGTTTTCAGTTTTGAGCTGTTAGTTTCTATGGAAAATACTAAGAACATTCATACAAACTTTTTCCAATACAACGAAAACAATTCAAATTCTTGCAATGACGCACTGTTTTCTTAACAAATTACACCGCTACTTTCCCAACGGATATCAGTTGCTCACAGATGGCTCTAAGAATCAAGACGGGGTGGGATGTACCCTGATTGATCTTTCCGCTACCGTCACCTTGCAATTCAAATTAAATAAGTTCGCTTCCATATTCACAGCCGAATTATTTGCAGTATAATCAATGTTTAATGTATGTAGTTTCAATAGACCAATCCCTTGTTTTAAATTCTCACCGACAGCAAAAGTGTTCTCCAAAAACTACAAAATTTCGGAAATAATGCACCCGCTTTAATCTTAGAAACTTCCCAATTATTAAATAGTATTCTAAGAAAAGGCAAATTGGGTACATTTAATCTGGATTAAGGACCGCTCAGGTCTGAGAGGAAATGAAATCGTGGATCGTAAAGCCAAGGATGCGATCCCCTTAGAAAAAGCATCTCCAAACTCAATTTTTAGCCTCCGATATTAAAAATAATGCAAAAGCAGAGTGCTATACCGGAATGGCAGCGGATATACGAATTGTCAAAGGCGAGAAAAGGCCCAATTTTACACAGCCATCCAATCTGGTGTCCCCAAAAGACCTTGGTTTTACAGATATAAGAACAACAATAGGAAGTTTGTTAACACAGTCATTAGAACGCGATTTAATCACAATTATTCGCCGCACCATCTAGCCAGGATTGGTGAGGAAACAACGCACCAGTGTTCCTGTACTTCTGGAATAATAGCAGACGCCACAACCATCTAATCCTGGAATGTGCTAACAATACTAAAGGAAGAGAACGATTGTGGAGGGCTGTAATAGTGACTGGATGTCCGTTACCTGCCAATTTAAATACTATTCTGGCATCTGATGATGGCAGCATTTACACAGAGCTCTTTGAGTTCATAACCAACAACAAGATAATTCTATAAACATTCAATATACTAAAGAAGCTTCGAAAGAAGATTGTAAATGGCTGATTTGCTAGCTCAAGAGGCCAATAACAAAGAAAGAAAAAGAAAATTGCTGTGAACTGTAGATTGTGAATTACAAAGAAAAATTACAGAAAAAATCAAGAAATAGTTTCGTGGCGCTATCTTTGTGTTTATTATTAAGTAGATGATTTTTGGTGAATATCGAGGTGCAGTCTTAAATAAAAACAACTTTTTTGCTTTATATCAACGTTTCGGTAATTTTTACTACCTTCTTCAGGGTATTATAAAAAAAGTTTGTGAAGTTTAAAGTAGAACATATTTGCAACGCTTTTTCTCATAGATGAAAGAGAAAAGAATTACCGGGATAGATACTGTCCAGATCTGGCGATGAATGCAATGGAAAAGTGAATGTCTGCATCTCTACAGCATTGAGAATGATGCACCAACAGCCAAAGTGAGTGAGTGAGTCTGTTGCATACTTACAAGAACACTGTTCAATCTCTCTTCTCTTTAGCCAGAGTTGTCTTTGTATGCCTGCAGCCTGTTGTGTTGCATATTATCCGTGAAATCCTTATGAACAGTTTATTGTCAGTTCTGCATGTGTTGTGCACGCGTTCAAAAAGCTACACCGGCGTCCTCTCTTTGACTATTGTAATTGGAGCCAAGATTTCCTTTCATCTTTAATACCTGCTTACAGGTTTATTTTTTTTTATTTTATTTAATATTTACTAGATGTCTTTCTTCTTCTATATTATCATCTACATCAACTTGTAGTCTGGTGAAAGTGATTGTTTTAACACCAGTTTTACTCCTCTTTGTTTCGTTCCCTCTCTCTCTTGTTTAGTTTATCACTCACTCCACAATGATGATCGCTCGCTAGGTTATTACAGCTATAAACAACGCATCTTCATTTTAAGAGCTCGTACACGTTTGGCAATGATATTTTAGTGTAATCACTGCCACATCTGTAGTTCGTGTTAATAATAAACCAGTTCTATATACTAAATTCTACGCTTTAGTATCTCATTATACAAACTATGATGTAACCAGTATTATAGTAAC
Source organism: Rhodnius prolixus (assembly GCF_049639745.1). Classification (NCBI taxonomy): domain Eukaryota; kingdom Metazoa; phylum Arthropoda; class Insecta; order Hemiptera; family Reduviidae; genus Rhodnius; species Rhodnius prolixus. The sequence continues at coordinate 13,620,450 of NW_027411604.1, read as the reverse complement.
TCTTTTAGACAAATTAAGATTTTAAACTGCAAGCTCCTTGGGCTGTTCATCGATAAGAGTCTTAACATTGAACCCCTTACACTCGACTTAATCGACAAGAAATGAGCCCACGATACAGCCTATCGCTAGAGAACAAGCGCCTCTTATACAACAATTTATTTCAACTAATATGGACCTACAGCTATCGAACTATGGGGTCCTGCTAAGCGGTCCAATCTCCTAAGAATTCAAATCTTGAAATCAAAAATCCTCCGCCCAGTTGTCAATACTCTCTTCTATGAATCCAACCGAATCATTCATTATGATCTTAATGTTCCTTACTTGACCGACATAACCTCAGTCCTCTATAAAAAAAGAGATTCCGTGCCACTTAATCTGTACATCCCGAGTCCATTAGTCGTCGCCTCTTTTTCCGAACATTCGCTGACAATCCTCCTAGACATCTTAAGCGCCAATGTTCTCGTGAGTTGCTCGAATGAGACTAAAGCTATCAAATCTCTTAACGCAAAGTCCTCTACCACTGGATAGTTTCTCTTCTCATTAATTATTAACAGCCTTGAACTTTGTCCGCTAGTTCTTGATTGAAGTACTTTTTAGTTTTGTATTTTACAGTTACATTTTGATTTTTGTTATTATCAATTACTTAATTTATAAATATTAGTATTAATACTTTTGAGTTGTAACAAAATGTAAGTCACAGTACCACTGAACCATCTATACTGTACAAATTCGTATTTTTTTATAGATGTAAAAATAAAATAATAATAAATAATTAATATTGTTCAAAACAGCTGCATTAATAATGCCTAAATTTGGCCGTTGCAAATACGAGTCTCCATTCATTTTTGGGCAATGAACCAGTCCAAGTTTCTTGAAAGCTAGCCGCCTAAAATTTCCTTAAGCCTTGAATGTATATGACGAGGTTATTTTGAATAGTGGATACATTACATTACACCTGTCAATAAGCATACTGGATGCTGCGTGCTTAACATTTCAAAAACGTTACTCATGTATTTCTTTCTGGGAATAGAAAAATAATTAATTTATAGGTATTCCTCTTCTACCCAGTAGTTTTTGCTTTAGACTAGTTGCAATAGATCCTTCACAGTTTAAAATACTTAACGCTAAAATATTTAATATTACTTTATGACTATGCATTTCAGTCAGCGCTGATTCTTCCTTAAAAGCTTTTACTTTCAAAATAGATGTTAATAATTTAAATTTATATATTTTGTTAAATTTTGGTTACAGATCTCGTTGAAAATGGGTAGAAGTAGTACGAACGGTTTGTCGCCGAGCAACGCAACTGCCGACGAATCGCCCACAGTAAAAGTAGAACCATCGCCAATTATTGCACAAAAGAATTGTCACGATAAGCTGGTAAGTCATCACTATCCTATTCTGTTTTTTATTAATGAATAATATTAGTACAAACAATTAATACTCATTGTATCACATGAAAGCGAAATAGAATTTAACAGTAAGTTATTTTTAATGATCAAATATCGATTGCAGATTTTACCCTTCTCATTAACTGATAATAACAAATTGTTTGGCCTCATATACGAAGGTCGTTTGAAAAGTCCGTGCAAAGTCAGAGAGATATCACCACTGACGCGTATCGAGGTTATGTTTAGTTAGTAGCATCTCTTGGAAGAACACACACCAAGTTTCAGCCAGATCGGTCTATTTCTTTGTGTTTAGCATTCGTTTGAATCGAGGAAGTCGAGTGATTTTCAAAAAATGGACGAAAAAGAATTTCGTGTGTTGATTAAACACTACTTTATGAAAGGCAAAACGCCTCAGGAGACTAAAGAGAAGCTTGATAAACATTATGGTGACTCTGCACCTTCGATTAGAACAGTTTATAAGTGGTTTCAAAATTTTCGGAGTGGCCATATGGGCACAAGTGACGCTGTACGTTCTGGACGCCCTGTTGAGGTTACTACTCCAGAAATCATTGATAAAATCCATGATATGGTGATGGATGACAGAAGAGTGAAGGTGCGTGAGATTGCTAGTGCTGTGGGCATCTCGAATGAACGGGTACATAATATTTTGCATCAACATTTGGACATGACAAAACTATCCGCAAGATGGGTGCCGCGATTGCTCACGCTTGACCAAAAACGAAATCGTGTAAGGACGGTTCGCAGCTGTTCCAGAAGAATCCGCAGGACTTTAAGCGTCGTTTCGTCACTGTGGATGAAACATGGATACATCACTACACTCCTGAGACCAAAGAACAATCTAAACAATGGGTTACCAAGGGGGAATCTGCGCCAAAAAAAAGGCGAAGACCGTTCCTTCGGCCGGAAAGATCATGGCGACTGTCTTTTGGGATTCGCAAGGAATAATCCTCATCGACTATCTGGAAAAGGGTAAAACTATTACAGGTGCATATTATTCATCGTTATTGGACCGTTTGAAAACCGAGCTGCAAGAAAAACGCCCACGATTGGCCCACAAAAAAGTCCTTTTCCATCACGACAACGCACCAGCTCACACCTCAGCAGTTGTGGTCGCAAAATTAATGGAAATAGGGTTCCAACTCGTTTCACATCCCGCCTATTCTCCAGACTTGGCTCCCTCGGACTACTATTTGTTCCCCAATATGAAGAAATGGCTGGCGGGAAAAAGATTTTATTCAAACGAGGAGGTGATTGCAGAAACGAATGGCTATTTTTCAGACTTGGACAAATCCTATTATTCGGAAGGGATCAACAAACTAGAGCAGCGTTGGACGAAGTGTATAAGCCTAAAAGGAGACTATGTTGAAAAATAAAAAAGGTTTACCCCAAAAAATTAAGTAGTTTTTATTTTTGCACGGACTTTTCAAACGACCCTCGTATTTATTATTCAGTTATTTTTTATTAAACCAATAATTTGCAACAAATGCATTTAATTACCAATATATTGGATACATTAGAAAGTTGCATTATAGAATAAAAATACCACACTAGCTGGTTTACCTGGGAATAATTGTTCTACATACTTGATTGCACGTCTAGTAGACTTGAATAAGATCCTTTGATCTTGCCGACAATATGCTGGAGTTCTTTTGTCTGTAGGTGGATGTATCATTATGCAGTAAATATGTTTTCTAGACAACTTTGTCTTCTCTCTCTTTCCATATTTCAAATTTAATAGTTGGGCATAATACCATATTGTATTAAATATTATTATTATTAGTAGTATTAAATATTATATTAAACAAATTTGAATTAAGTTTTTTTTTTTTACAATAAAATAGAAGTTTGTGCGGTGTACTGTCATACTTTTTGCCAGCCGATAATATTGAATGGGGAATTCCATTAGTGGCCTTATCTGAGTGAATAAAAAATTAAGTTCATATTTTTGCACTTTAAGGAATGTTTTTTAAAAGCATTATTTATCAATTTTCATTAGTTGGTAACACTGTAGAAAACACTTTATTCTTTTCAAAAGTTACTTTTAAATGAACTTTAGTGACTTACTCATTTGATCTTATCGAGTAAAATGATTTTAAAAGCGTTAGCTCAAGATCACGAATATTAGCTTAAATGAGAAAACTTTTTATTCAATATTTGACTCTAATATTTTTTTTAGCTTTTTATTTTATTTTATTTTTAATCTTTTATTGTAACTTACAACTGCAACGGTTGTTGCAACAAGCAAATGTGGTACATGATAAAAAAACATATCAGGATATACGAGTGGAGAAGGCACCCAATGGTGTCACTCCAGTAATGTGCTCTTGCTATACTGCTCTCACGATAAGAGAAGATCACGAGGCCATCTTCTCTTCAATCTCCTTAGAGGATTACCTGGTAATGTGGAGGAAGATAGGTGTTCTATAAGAGGGTTAGGATGAGCTGCTGTAGAGTGGAATGAAATTTGAGAAAACGAGTGTTAGCAAGATCTGTAATGAAAGGAATTTTGAGTTTATTAGGGATGGTGAGGTTAGATACATAGAATGGAGCGTTAAGAAGTTTTCGAAGTATTTTTGAATGTAATCTCTGGAGGCGTAGTGAGTTAGAACTTACTTGCCCTTACTTCGATGCCTTATGACCAAATAGGTCGCAGTAACAGTAGATATAAGATCTTTGTAATCAACGATGCACTTCTATTAGAGTTAGTTTCAGTTTAAATGAAGTTAAGTAATTACTTTTAAAATATTATGTAATAAAAAATAAATTAGATAATCTCCAAAAATAAGTCAACTTTACAACAAGCTAAAGTAATTTACATAATTTATCCTTTCTAACAGGTAGTTATTAATATTAATCAAATAGGCAAAAAAAAAAAAAATTAAACATTAATTTCAATTTAATTATGTCAACATTAAAATCGTCGGCAATTAATTACTGTAGACTCAAGTGTTATGCGTAAAATACACCATGTGTTAATTTGATTTATGTTTGTAGTAATTTAGGTGGGCTGTAATTTCATTTTTTTTTTTTTTTTAAATTGGATTGTTTGGTTGAATTGGTTGATTGATTAATTGATTTTTTTACTTTTACTACTACTAAGTGAAAGTATTGAGAATGTTTTAATTTTTCAATATTGCGTTTTTAATTGAAGTACTTGTTAGTGAAGAAGAGGTGCTACGATAGCCGAGTGGTTAAAGACAAGGTCCTAATTGTTAAAGATTAATTGTGGTATTGTAGGTTCGATTCCCGGTCTAGGTCTTGGATTTTTTATACAGTGGAAAAAAAAAATAGTATGAAGCATTCAAATTCTCCCCCAAGTTCTTAACAACCTTTTATTTTCAAAGCCATAGTTACATATTGTGTGTAGGTAAAAGGTTACCATGGAAACTAAACTAGGGAGCAGAGAAAGAGAACAGTAATGGAATAGAAAGAGTGTTTACTAAATAAAAACTCTCCTCATCATTTCGCACTCACTGGCAGGAGGAGAGTGTGTTAAGTTGGGTGCCCTGGCTGGGATGTTGTGGGGGTAGTCCGTGAGAACATAGAAACAAGCTTGTGTTGGCCTGGAGGTTTTGGTTTGGTGGTTTGGGCCGTGCTTTTCGTGGTTAAAGTTATTTTGTTTACAGTTGACACTACCCTTCTCTAATTGCTACTGTTATTTCTACTGTATTACATCTTTTAATTGCCAAACATTAATCTTTTTTTTAAGTAAATGTTAGTTATCTAGCTAGTACTCGTATATCAATTGCGATAATGTTTTCCGATTTTATTAGTTATTCTCCTTTAAATCGGGTTTCATTCCACTCTACAGCAGCTCATCCTAACCCTCTTATAGAACACCTATCTTCCTCCAAATTACACCAGGTAATCCTCTAAGGAGATTGAAGAGAAGATGGCCTCGTGATCCACTCTTATCGCGAGAGCAGTATAGCAAGAGCACGTTACTGGACTGTGACTATTGGGCGCCTTCTCCACTCGTGATGTTCTCGTATTTTTGTTATCAGGTACCACATTTGCTTGTTGCAACAATCGTTGCAGTTGTAAATTCCAATAAAAGATTAAAAAAAAAAAATCTGAAGTAATCATTTCATTTTTATTCTTTTCTTTGAAATTGTTTACTTCACTTTTATGAGATTTCCCCGATTTTCTTACTAGTTTTCCTTTACATCTATTAGTTTTTCCAAAAGTCCCATTTCCTTCTTAGATTTCCTTGCGTACCACTTCCTGAATTCTATTTTTAATCCACATATTTCACAGAATGCTGATTAGTGGACCGAATACATTGTTTTTTTAAATAGTTTTTAAAAGCGCCATTGTTTACAAAAAAAAAAAAATATTTTGTATCTGTAGCTGGCCGTTGGCTTTCACGGTTAAATACAATATAAATTGGGAGCAATAGTTGGACCAGATTCCCAGTCCATTTGTTGCCTAGGTTACCGTTCATAAAATCGGATACGCTTTCACTTTTATTTATTGTGTCAAATAAACTGTGGGGAGGCTTAAAACTAAATTATTTCTGCGCTTTATTATTTATTTATTTTCAAATTCATTTTGTTTTGTTTTATCAATAAACACGTACCTTAATATACGTATATTCTATCTGTAAAAAAATACAATATATTTGTATTAATTGGAAGGAATCTGAGGTTCGTTAGCCCATTTACTTAATTAATACTCTATTATAATTATACAATACATATTATAATTATAGCACAGTTTTGGTGTTTAATTATGTAAAGAGCTCCGTTCTCCTCCATCTAAAAATAGTATTTTGGACTACGATCTAAACGTGAACTGCATCACCCTTGCGTAGGTTGTTTAAATTTTATTAATACCAATTAAAAGTTCATGCTGATTTTCTAATTACTGAAACTAATTTTCTCTTCAGTCTTTCCAAAGTTTTTCATAAAAAGATAACTTTGTCTGGAAATTATGGAAAATTTGTTTATAATATATGGCACGAAATATTTATGAGATAATTTTAGCCACTAACCGTGTTGTGAAGTGCGTGGAAAAAGTGAAAAGTGGTTTCCCTTACCATCACCGGGGGCCCGCCTGGAGAAAGTTATCTAAAGAAGAAAATATTTTTAGAGCATTTTAAAAGAAAAATTAAAAACTATAAGTAGTATAGTATAATTATTACTATAAGTAGTATTGATTCAGTAGAAGGATAAAAAAAAAGAAACAGACAGATCGGCCTGAAAAGGTTTTCGACGAATGAGGCCCTCGAAGGGAACGATTGAAAATTGAAAGACTAGAAAAACAAACCAACAAAACGGACGAAAACGGACAAGGTTAGTCAGTCAGGTTGCTTTTTTAGGGTTATTAGGAGACACTTCGTTATAATATTCTGACTAAAAAGTAAATCGACAAAAGAAGGAGGATTTGACACATATCCTTCGTACACTTCGTACAGCAGGGTACTAAAAGCAAAATTGTCAATCAGACGGTTCTTGGACCGTAAGTATTTGTCTGTTATTATATAATTAAATAAATAAAATATGTAATTTTGTAAACCTTTAAAAAAAGACACTATTATTATTCTAATTATTATTATTACCACTGTTCTTTTTTTTTTTAATTATTTAAGGCGCGTCAACACTCAGGTTGTTGGCGCCCGGAGCTTTTTCCATTGCAACAGACAGTGTTCTCTCGTTACAACACTGTCCATTACCGGAAAGTGAGCCGTAAGAAGTTCCTAGGAAGTGAAAAATCTAAAGACCAGCAGCTGGATTTGACCCCGGGACCTCCGCGTGGAAATCTAATACGCTAACCGCATAACTAATCTCTTCCCTGATCTACTCTATTGTATGGGAATCATTTCTGCTTCTACTTGACGGTTAAATATTGAATCATTTGGATTAATATTTACGAGAAGTAATAAAGTGCCTTTTTTACTGAATCATTTGAGTTGGTTTAGTTGGAAGTTGGAAGTGAAATATTGGTTTATCTTTCCTTTTAAGGATTAAATGCGAGTTGATTTTTTCATTATTTTTTTGTTTTATCCCTTTTTGTCGTGTGCCACAAGAAACGCTTTAGCCATATAAGCTACCACGATAATTAATACTTAACTGCAGATAAAAACGAGTGGAGGCGTAACCCAGTGGTAACTCTCCAAAACATTAGAGTATTTAGTCACTCTGTTCCCTTGAGAGAAGATCACTGTCTTTAAAAACGTCTTGAATACGCTAACCGCATAGCTAATCCCTTTTTCTTTTCTTTTTTTTTTTTTGGGGCGCATCAACAGCTGAGGTTATTAGCGCCTCTAATATCTGTTCTTTCTCGAACATATTACTCCACTACTTGGGATGGCGGATGTTCTTGTAACCCATGCGCATCCGACGCTGAACCTTGACCAGCAAGGTTAGTGGAGCTCCAGGTAACGAACAATGCCTCCATACATCCACTCTTACATCATCGACTCAGTCGACGAGGGGGAGGGTGGATACATAGTTGCCATCCCTTACATTTTCCTCATTTCGGGGTTGTCTAAACCCTTAGGTATGCCTCTTATCAGTAAGATAAATTAAAATAATTGTAAGTAAATTATCGATGTGCTTCCCTATAGTATATCATGTAGACTCAACTCGTTTATTTCTTGGCCAAAAGGTTATTTGCTCTTGAAGGGAAGTACTTTTATAAATATTCCTTCCCCTGTTAATAGTCCTTAATTCTAACTGGGTGTAGTACTCTTATAAATATTCCTACACCCGCTACAATAGCTATACCTACAACTAAATACTATACAGTTATACAATCATTCACGCCAATAAATACACTCACGCTAATAAAAACAAACATGCTAATAAATACATACACGCTAATAAATACATTCATACCAATAAAATTCTTTCACTTTACATTTACACTTTGGGAAGAGTACTCGATATTCCTCTTCCCTTTAACCTCTAAACCTAAACCTAATCTAATCTAAATTTGGTGATACATATTTATTCTCTTCAAGAAAGCAAATAACCTTTTTGTATATGAAGACCCTTCTTGCAACGTTGCGCGCAAATCATTTATGACCCTTCCCTTATTATTACTATTATTGTTATTATTACTAATTTATTATTATTATTATTATTATTAAAGCAAAATTACGGTTGCAAAAATCAGTGAAAATTGGGTCAAAGTAAGCTAACAATATCTTTGAATATGCGCAGCACCCATTCTTATTGTATCCCTGACCAGTTTCAGATTTTCATTCATCGTCAGAGCTAGATTAATGAATGAATTAATTGTAGTGTAAAAGGGGAACATAACAGAAGTCAAAAATCTGGGCACCAAACTGATGTATCTACCTTAGAAGAAAGATGAATGTCCAAAACCATTTAGGAATACAATAAGCATGCCGTACTAGGTCTAATCAAATCAAAGAAATTACCGAGCAATATTCTACAATATTGCATACGAATCTTGCATAAATGTTTGGTATATTTAAATAATGCTGTAAATAATGCTTGAATATGATAATAAACATTTTTGTATTCATTATTCATGGGGAAAAGGAATAAATAAAAATATAGAGGAGAAGGTATGGGACAGGGGTGGTAATTTGGGACATTTGGAAGTGCTATCTGTTAGTTTTTGGTGCCTTACTACTCTTTGGGGTAGGCTTTGTCTGCTGCAGAAGGCAGCGCCATCAATCGAGTGGCAGCTTGTCCAAGAGAGGACCGTGCTGATTTTGTCATTGCTAAAAAGTTTCCATAAGATTTTCCTCTGCTTTTGGTTAATACCGAGGAAAGTTAGAATAATTTCCTTTAGACATTAAAAATTGTAGAGAGTAGAGAATTTTAATTGCCAGTATTATGGGTTTTCCAATATTGGAAAAAATCTTGTAGGCGGGGTATGGCGGTATTGTGGGACAGCGTTGTCAAGTTTTAATCGTCTGCCGAACAAGTGTGAAAAGTGGCACTGAGGACGAAACTAGTGTTTCATGTGAAGGGCCTAAAAAAGATCATTTCAAAGATTTCTTTACATTTCTCTGAGAAAACTGATTACATCCTAACTTTTGTCCCTAATGTACGATAATTGTGTAAAATATAGTTTTGGGGCATATTTTACGAGAAACGAGAACATTCAACTACAATTATTATGTGTGTCCCCATATTACGACCACACTTTCTGAAAACCCAATATGGCGCCACTACAGACTTTTTCCAGTGTAATTCCAGACTCCTTGCTGTATTCCACTCAGGACTCCAAATTTACAAAGACACAAATAATGTATGTCTATGATTTTACTTCAGAGTAGATTTTAAATTCAGTAGTGTTCAAAATAAACAGGTTAAAAAAAAAGACTGCCCCATATTACCATCTTCTCATCTAATGTTTAATTTATTTTCCAAAAAATGGCCATTTTGGAAACTGTGTCGCAAGCAAGGCATTATTGAAGCTGATGCTGAAAGATTGAGAAGTGATATTTCCAAAACGTTTAATTGAACTTTTTACTTTAAGCAGTTATTGTAACTCATTTATAACAGGAAGTAATTTATTTTTTCTTTTTGTTTTCTCTGTATGATTGAACTTAAGAACAATGTATGCTGTTAGGGCTAGAGAAGTTGATTTCAATTCTACGGATGGCTAGTCATGGCTCTATTGTATGGAGATGAGTTGGTTATGAATGGTATGATTGTAGTGGGGAGAACAAGCATCTGGAGGGAATGAAGTGATGTTTTTTACTTTAACTTTGTAAAGGCGAGCGCTTATCACCAGGTGTTTCAGCTGTAAAGCGGTGTTAAGCGAAATTCATCAAATTTTAATTATCCAACATACGAGGGTCGTTTGAAAAGTCCGTGCAAAGTCAGAGAGATAGCACTACTGGCGCGTATCGAGGTTATGTTTAGTTAGTAGCATCTCTTGGAAGAACACACACCAAGTTTCAGCCAGATCGGTCTATTTCTTTCTGTTTGGCATTCGTTTGAATCGAGGAAGTCGAGTGATTTTCAAAAAATGGACGAAAAAGAATTTCGTGTGTTGATTAAACACTACTTTATGAAAGGCAAAACGCCTGAGGAGACTAAAGAGAAGCTTGATAAACATTATGGAGACTCTGCACCTTCGATTAGAACAGTGGTTTCAAAATTTTCGGAGTGGCCATATGGGCACAGTGACGCTGAACGTTCTGGACGCCCTGTTGAGGTTACTACTCCAGGAATCATTGATAAAATCCATGATATGGTGATGGATGACAGAAGAGTGAAGGTGCGTGAGATTGCTAGTGCTGTGGGCATCTCGAATGAACGGGTACATAATATTTTGCATCAACATTTGGCCATGACAAAGCTATCCGCAAGATGGGTGCCGCGATTGCTCACGCTTGACCAAAAACGAAATCGTGTGAAGTGTTGCAAGGACGGTTTGCAGTTGTTCCAGAAGAATCCGCAGGACTTTAAGCGTCGTTTCGTCACTGTGGATGAAACATGGATACATCACTACACTCCTGAGACCAAAGAACAATCTAAACAATGGGTTACCAAGGGGGAATCTGCGCCAAAAAAGGCGAAGACCGTTCCTTCGGCCGGAAAGATTATGGCGACTGTCTTTTGGGATTCGCAAGGAATAATCCTCATCGACTATCTGGAAAAGGGTAAAACTATTACAGGTGCATATTATTTATCGTTATTGGACCGTTTGAAAACCGAGCTGCAAGAAAAACGCCCACGATTGGCCCACAAAATAGTCCTTTTCCATCACGACAACGCACCAGCTCACACCTCAGCAGTTGTGGTCGCAAAATTAATGGAAATAGGGTTCCAACTCGTTTCACATCCCCCCTATTCTCCAGACTTGGCTCCCTCGGACTACTATTTGTTCCCCAATATGAAGAAATGGCTGGCGGGAAAAAGATTTTATTCAAACGAGGAGGTGATTGCAGAATCGAATGGCTATTTTTCAAACTTGGACAAATCCTATTATTCGGAAGGGATCAACAAACTAGAGCAGCGTTGGACGAAGTGTATAAGCCTAAAAGGAGACTATGTTGAAAAATAAAAAAGGTTTACCCCAAAAAATTAAGTAGTTTTTATTTTTGCACGGACTTTTCAAACGACCCTCGTACATAATATCGAGTCTTAAACTTGCCAGTTAGTAGATCCATTCATACCAAAATTTTGTTACTTAGGCATTAGAAATCTGTTCTCTTATTTCAGATCAAATTTAAAGGGAGAAAGTAACAAATTGAGCAACTTTGATTTTTTTTTATTCAAAATTTACAACTGCAACGATTGTTGCAACAAGCAATTGTGGTTCCTGATAAAAAAAAAATATTCTGGATGTACGAGTGGAGAAGGCACCCAGCAGTGTCACTCCATTATCTTAGACATAATGTTTGTCTGCTCTTATGACGAGAGTAGATCGCTGAGGCCATCTTCTCTTCAATTTTCTTGGAGGATCACCTAGTATTGCTGGAAGAAGATAGTTTTTTTTTTCGATTAGAGGGTTAGGATGAGATGCTGTAGAATGGAATGAAATTTGAGGAAACGAGTGTTAGCAAGATCTGTAATGAAAGGGATTTTGAGATTATTATGGAGGTTAGAAATATAGAATGGAGCGTTAAGAAGTTTTCGAAGTATTTTTGACTGTTTTCTAAAATTTGAATTGCAATCATTTTTATTTTTCGATTACTGTGAGGTTAAGCCAGATTTTTCCATTTGAATTTTCAGAAAAGTTTATCTTAAATTGTGATTTCTACTTAAATTACGTAGCAGAGGATTTACTATAGTATTTAGAGAAGTATTTCATCTTACCTTTGTTGTGGAGGGTAATCACCAATTAAGTGAAAATACTTTTAAGTCTGGTAATTTAAAGAATCTTCAGTCTTATTACCTAGACTTAAGTGTAAACTAGAGAAGCTGGTTTCTTAACTTCTCTTTTATTACTTAAATTAATTTAAGTAATAAAAGAGATTAGTCCAAGAATTCTCGGCATGTCTTTGCCTATAACTAATTATTAGTATGAGCAAAATTATATTGCATCATTAAGTTTATAATTAATAAATAAACTTTAAAAAAAAGAAGCAATAATACTAATTAAAAAAAGCCGTCTGCTGCAATCAAATGTTCACGCGGCAGCTATCAAATAGGCGGCTGAACAAGCAATTAGTATCCGCTGATTGTTATTTTTTAATTTTATCTTCCATTAAATCATCATTACAAGTGTAATCAACTGCTTTTAAAATTTACATTCGACAATGTCACCGTTCGTTTTCATTTTATCTTCATTAAAGTGAAATGATCTTTTCAAAATGGAATAAACTTTACAGAGGATTTTATTTTGTTTTATTTATCCACTCAATACGAACTCTATTATAAGAACAACGCTTGCCAGATAATTAAAAAAATTAAAAAAGGGAAAATCTGTAGTTTAAACTCAAACGAACTCTGATTCTCAAGTTTTCAGAACATAAAGTTTAATTCTGCTTAAGCTTTAATTCCAATTAACATTTAAAGTAAAAGTTATTCATCTGTCTGTTCATCTATGAACAGTAACTGGAGCCTTGTTCTTGAAAATCTTGAATGAATAGCTTGGAAAATAGCCATCAATAGACCGTAAGTGATAAGGAGCGTACATTTTACAGAAATGGCACATTAGAGGCTAGCCTAACTAATTCTCTCTTCCTGAAATATCCTTAACATACTTTTGCTGGGAAAATTTTTAAATAAAAGTTTTATAACTACTTTGACCAATAAGTTTACAAAAATTTTTATTTTTATTTATTATGTAATTTACAATCTGTATAAATAAGTAAATAGGATGTAAATAAGATGAACTGGCGCGGGAAGAGCAGGAGATCTCTATAGGAGATAGGGGAATGTGAAGAGAGGAGAATATGAGGAGAAGAGAGGAGAGATAGGAGAATAATTTTAACAAAAAAAACAATTTCACTTAACCCAGGGGTCGCCAAACCTTTTTTGATCATGGACCTCCTTATATAATTTTTCGAAATCTCCATCGACCCCCATAAAAGTAATTTTCAGTTAATTAAAATAAAACTATCTATTAGGTACTGTGTTTGTACATTTATTTTATGATTTTAAACATTTATTGTAAGAAATTTTACATTGTGTAGCAATAGTTTTATGAAAAATATTAAATTTATTTTGTAATTTACAATCTGTATACATTGTATACAATCAGTAAATATGGAGAGAGTGATGAACTGGTGCGGGAGGAGAGCAGGAGGAGAGAAGCTACCCAGCGGTAGCACTCTCTATGGGAAAGAGGTGAATGTGAGGAGGAGAGAGGAGAGATTTAGTTCTTCAGACTACAAGGAAGTCGCGAGGCCACTGGCGATTCAGTCGGCGAGGAGCATTAGGGATGTCAGAGGAAGCGAGAGACAGTACAAGAGGATTAGAGCTAGTCGAGAGAGTAGTGTGGATTTTTGGTATTTAGTCTTGGCGAGTTGGTGTACGAATGGAGATGTTGAGGTCGTTGTGAAGAGTGAGGTTAGTCACCGTAGAAAGGAGCGTCAACTATCTGTCGGAGTAGTTTTGACTGAAATGTCCTGTACAGTCCGTATGTTTGTAGGTTTGACTGAACCCCAGACAGCTCTAGTCCGTAAGTCCACAAAGGTTTGAGAATAGTACTGTATATTAAGCGTTTGAGTTCTAAGGGCAATTCGGAGCGCCGTCCATTAGTAGTCTGTAAAGCTGTTTCGCACGTTTCGTCGCTGCTTGTCTTTTAAGTCTAGTGTGTGGGTTCCACGAGAGTCTTTTGTCCTATAAAGAGCCCAAGGTAGCGCACCAGAACTGTACAAGGAAGAGGATTGCTGTTGAAGAGGACAGGTGGACAGGAGACCCGCCGGAGAGTAAACGTGGAAGTTTACAAATTTTTTTCAGGACTATGGTTTGACCTATTTCAACTTGAATATCCGTCAATTCATCAAGACAGTTTGGATTTTAGATCGGTTCTAGCCAACTACCGCTCCAAGTTATCAGACTTACAAGTGATTTAACTGAGGCGGTCAATTATAATAAACCGTTCGGTATAGTCATGCTAGGACATGAAAAAAAGGCATTCTATACTTTATGTGGCAGGGTTCTTCAACCTTTTTTTCACTTTGAGGAACCCTTCGAGCTTCATGGTCTTTCTTGAAGGAACCTCATGTTTAGGTAGTAGATAAAATAGTTTATCATAGCTTTTTTTCTACTCAAATTCGATAAACTATTATTGTATCTTTATTTAATCTTAATATAAAACTTCTTAATAATACAATTGTACAGTAAGGTAGCGAATCAGGTTTTATTTTATTTATTTTCTAGAATAGATTTTATGAATGATTAACTTTTAAATTTTATAATTAATGCGTCTAGATTGAAGCACGTGAATTTTACCGAATTTCAAGATTTTATTTCATCCATAAAATATTTATTTACATTTATTCTTTACAATCAACTGCCTTTTTATATCCAATTTTATATTAATATTATAATTTTTACTTAAATATTTAATTAATTTAATATTTTAATAAGACGGGTCTTCTACCTCGTTCCTACTTGAAAAATTCTTGTACGAGTACAGATGATTTCCATTTTACGTGCGTTTTGGTTGAGCAAATAGTGATCGCTTGCGGTATTTCTGTCCAACGTTCTAGGAAACACTAAGGTTCCGCGTAACCCAAGTTGAAGACCCCCTGCTTTATGGTATATTGATTTGGTCTACAGACTGATAAACTGTATCACCACTATATGGGTTTGAAAGTGCTCAGCTTGTATCTTGCAATAAGAAAATTTAAATTAAATTTGAATGCAGACTGCTCACAAACACTCAATGCGAATAGCTGGAGAAGTTCCTCCACTCAAGGGAGTTTCGTACGTCATCAGTTTTGTTATAAAGATTGGCTCAGTTGAATCCAGCAAAGTGCAGTGCGAAAGGGTAACCTAGGTGAAACCGTAATCTTTGCTTAGGATTCAAGATTGGCGAGGAATCGGTCAAATAAAAAACTAAGGCTGGAAACATAGTGGAGCGGCGAGCAAAGCGGCGATGATAGCGAGGAGCAAAGCGGCGAAATCAAACACAAGTTAACATATGGGCCCGCGCATAGTGGCGCGCAAAGCGAAGATAGAGCAACTCTATCTATTTCTAGTGTTTGTTTCTGTCGCTTTGCTCTTCGCTATCATCGCAGCTTTGCTCGCCGCTCCACTATGTTTCCAGCCTAACTCGTATTTGACCGATTCCTTGCCAATCTTGAATCCTAAGTTTAACAATTTACGGTCACGAAACCCATATATTCATATTCGTAATCTCTGTACTAAACTGAGTAATTTACTTCTGATTATGGATGGAAGTCTGAAATCGGTCAGATATATAACAGAAAAGCGTGCCACGACAGTTTAAAATCAAAAGATTATTTTATCTTCTTTTTAGATTATCGTACTCGTCCACTTCGTATACTTGTACAATTATTACAAAAGCGGCCTTTATATCAGGTAAAATAAAAATTATTGGATATTAATCTATCGGATTTACCGGAAATGGCCAGTACTCGTGGTATTACCGTTGCTAGTGACATCCGCCGAAGAATGGGCTGAGGAGCTTATTGTCTCACTCAAACTCTGCTGTCAACACTGTTCTACACCACTAAAGCTTCGCCACTAAACTTCAATGAAGTGGGATTAAAGAGCAATCATGCTTAGCCCAGTTTTCCCAAATTTGTCAAATAAAGGCCTAATTTATATCAAATAACGTTTTATTTCACTCAGTTTTAATTTAAAAAAACTAAACTAAAGTTAGAGTTTTGTTAAATTGTTACCAATTAATTGTGAGACTGATTTACCGACTTTTCTAGAAAGTTTAGGACTGTAACTTTTAGTATAGAGCTTTGAGATGAGAGGATTAATTGAATGTAAAACGAAGGGTGTATTTGCTATTAGATCGTGTTGATAGCTTTATCATTTAGCCAGGAGTGGTGTTGGCTTAATTAAATTTTGTGGTGAGTTACTCTAACGTTCTGAAACCACCTTTACTCATATCTTCATCATAACCAACTCCCATATCTGATGCATCTTTCCGCCGTACACTTGGTTATGGGGAAATATCTCTCGTTCAATGATGATGATGTTCAAAAGATGTTGTTTGTACATAAGTTTGAATTGGTGACAAGAGATTGTGGTATTTGTGGAAGGAGTATGTTTGGATTTTATTATCATGCAGGCCTTGGCTCCTAGTATCAAGAAGTCAAGTCACCCAGTCTGGGCAAAACCTTACCCAAAGCAACATAGTAGGGTTGCTGCTGCCTCTGCTGCTCTGGGCTTTGTATTGATTTCTAGTTCCATACATACAGATGGGAAAACACTATACTCTTATGTTTCTCTTGTATCCCCCCCCCGTCCACAGACGGCCATAGATATAATAGTGTGACGGCGGCCTGGAGGAAGTGCGGCTCGGCAAACTGGTGGATATACACAACCTTGCCGCCTTCCCTTAGAAAAGGGAAGTGACGTTTCCAAACCAAAGCCGTTATGAGTGCACGTGACATAAATATGACGAGTACACGCTCCCGGGCTTCATTTCACATCGGGCTGTTTTTATTCTTTATAAAACAAAAAACAAATATATAATATCACGTTGTAATTCTTTTATTAGTATTAGTATTTCTGCAAGAAGTGGGCCCTTTTTTATTTCTGTGTGCGTTGCAACATTTCGTATTTGGTGCAGAATTGTTTGCACTAATCTTGTACTAAACAAGAAGTACACCAATTTCCTCATCTTTCTAAAGTCCAACGCTCTAAAACTGTAAAGTCTAAAGCTCTACACCATTGACCGAGGATATCACAGTCTACAGACCACAGTCTTACTCAAGCAGAACATCTCCTTCAATTCAAATCCAATTCCTGATACTTTCTAACCTTGCCCTTCCCACAATTACTCCATCTTTGCATCAAGAGAAGCGGTGTAATAATAATTTATTTAGTTTAATTTCCGAATTTGAATTTTGAATTTGAAAAAGTTTACAATTGTTTTTTTTTTTTTTTCACTTTATTTTTATATTTACAACTGCAAAAATTGTTGCACCAAGTAAATCTGATCTTATTGGTTCAGTTCTCTTGAAAAGTCATGGTTAGAGCAATCACCCACTGGTGAAACTCTTTCACAATGATTTAATCACAACAGATCTCTAGGCCATTTTCGCTTCAGTCGACGAGGAGGATTGTCTGGAAGGTTTAGAGAGGAGAGTTGTTGGACAAGAGGATTAGGATGGAGAGCTAGGAGGCGAGACTTTATTAGGTCAGTGACGAAAGGGATGTGAAGGTCAGTGTGTATTGTAAGGTTAGAAATGTAGTAAGGAGCATTCAGGATTTTCCGTAGGATTTTAGACTGTAGTGTCTGCAGGCGTTTGGAGTTTAGAGGGTTTGGTTGAGCCCCACACTTCAGCTCCGTATGTCCATATGGGTCTTAACAGTGTTTTGTAAATTGTCAGTTTGTGGTTCAAGTCGAGTTTGGATCTGCGGTCAAGTAGTCTAGTAAGTAGCTTAGTTTACAATTAAAAATTTTTTATACAAATATATTTAAAAGGAGGTTTCAGGCTGCATGCCTATATCCTCTCCACAACATATCAACATTTACATTGGATACAAGCCGAACTTAATGCTAAGGCAAAAAATTAAAAAAGAAAACCTTAGGCCGATAACTGCTTGTCAAAGAGGGGTCTTTACCAGGTTTAGCAATGACTATAATTTTTGCCATTTTCCATATATCAGGAAAGTAGCCGAACATAATTATGTGATTAATTATTTTAGTAAGGTGGATTAGACACTTTTTGGAAATGTTTTCCATAATTTTGGAATTAATTCCGTCTATGCCGCCGGGGGGGGGGGCTTTGTTATTTTTTAATCTTCTTATTTCTCTTCTTAATTCTTTTGGTGTTAATTTGCGAATTCTGATATTAGAATATCAGATATTGTTGTCCGGTATTGCCTTAAAAATGTTTATCAAACATCACATCAAACCCAATGTAAACTCTGATTGAAACAAATATATTAATTAATCTTTAAAAAAAATATTCACTTACGTAGTGTATTGTGGTTTAAAACAGTGCTTCCCAACCTATCCGCCGCGGTACACAACCGTGCCACGGCTACGCTAGAAGTGTGCCGTGGCAAAAAATACAAAAAATTATAATAAAAATTAATTATAAGTTAAAATAGTATAAGCATTAGTTTCGAAACAAAACAAACCTAACGCTCAAATTGAAACACTTTCACGGGGACCTTGCAAAGCCAGCCGTCGCATTAAAAGCACTGTTGGTCACTTGACTAGTAACTGTTGACTAAATTAGTAAAATATGTCACAGCTTTCGTTCTTCTTTATTGACTGTTTAGTTTATGTAACTTTAATCTCATTTAGAGGGGCTTTTAATCACTTTCTTTTAGTTAGGGATTTACAAATTTTACATGAATTACTGGCACTTCTTGACACCAATAGTGGCATTAAAATAAAGAATTTCTTTGTCATAAGATTCATTGCTACTGTATACATGTAGTTAATGGTATTGACAGAGAACGGTATAGACGGGTGTATGATTGGGTTTGTTATTAATGTTACAGCCTGCCACGAAAACTTGTATTTTTTGTAGGATTGTAATAGTGTTGCTATTACAGCACTAATTGAGAGCATAATACGTCATTTTAAAATGAAATGGGAGCATTTCAGTTCCAATGTGCCGTTTACTGTTTAGAATCTGACTATTGTGCCATGATTAGAAAAAGATTGGGAAGCACTGCTTTAGAGAAATAATTGTTTAATCTGAAATTATATGAAACTTTAAAAGAATAAAAAGGTATGGACTTTTGACGAAGGGGCATCATCATTTTGGATTAGTAGTTGTACGGAATTAAACACGTTCCGTGCCAAGTATATCACCGGTGGTACACGTAGTCATATTTATTTAATGCGTTTTAAACATACATTTTATGACAAATGTAATTCTGTAAAATATATTTCTACCCCAAAAAATGAGGCATTATACAAAATGGAGTATATTATACAAAATCGAGTACATAAGTTTATTTAATTGTTATACATACAATAATCAATAATTACATTTAATAATGGATTTTGTTTTGACAAGAGAGGCGTAAAGACGGCTTTTTCGGGGAAATCGCTGCTGCAACGTCATTACTCTTATAGTTTTCTCTCTTGCTAATTCAGTACCAAAATTTTGTTTACATTTTGTTAGCAGCAAGAAATGCAACGTTGTCTTGCTGTCCTCGTTTTGCCCTCTTTCTTTTTAACTTCGTGGCGTCTTCTAGAGTTTGTCGCAGTTTCTGAAATTGAGTGGTTATTTACATCCTCTAAGTTAATATATACCACAAGTGGTACACGATGTGATAGCTACCGCTAAACAAAAGAACTACTTATCGATTGATGCTGTAAATGAAAGATAGTGTGATAATATATCAACGTTTAGTCAAAATATCAAATAGCCTGAACGACAAGTGGCTTGGCACAGATCGTGTTAAAAGAGAATTAATTTAAAAAAGAGTTAGTGCTGCACGAGACCGAGACGAGGCGAGACTTTATGCAGTCTCGATCTCGGTCTCGGTCTCGGACTAGTCGATATATCTCGGTTTTTTGAATTTTTGTTTAAGCATTAAAAGCGGTTTGCTATTAATAATCTTTTCAAAAAATATTATTATTTTCTAATAATTATTTTAATTTATATATTGATATTGATATAAAGAAAAAAAAAATGTATGTAAAAGAAGACAACTACTTACACTTCAATGCATCATATATTACTATTACTGTTATATATCTTTATATAATTTCAAAAAGATGTTAAAAACGCGCCAAATGAAAGACCCAAATAACATATCTGCCTCCTATAACAAGTCGATTCGTGAAATAAAAAATACACCTCCCAACAAACTTCCCGCTCTATTAGTTATGGCTGTTGGTGAAGATAAAGAATCTGATGATTCACCTTTTGACGACGACGACGACTGCATCAATATTTTTGCACCATTTGCTCAAAAATCAGCAAATATCACCGAAGCATGGAAGACAGAAATAATTAATTATACCAAATTAGACCAAGCACCAGTAGACGTTGACATTTTAGAATGGTGGAAAACACTTGAGAATTCCTTCAAAAATTTGTCTAGAATGGCGAAAGATATTTTTAGTATCTGTACAACTTCAGTGCCATCGGAAAGATTATTTTCGCAAGCTGCGATGATAATGACCAATAGAAGATCTTCTCTAACTTCTGACTCAGTAAAAGCTCTTTTATGTATCAATGCTTGGGCAAAGTGTATCTTAAAAACGAAAATTTGTGGCAATATTTTTTAGGTACATAGATAGTCTTTTTTTCAAATTCAATAATTCACTAATTCTAAAATATAATTCAAATAATATCTAAGTTCAAAGTATTAGATTATTAATTGTGAAATTTATGAAATTGAATGAATGAATGATATGAATAGTGAAATTTAGTGAATTTATGTAAAAATTAGGTAATTCGAAGGGGGCGCTAGGGTAGCCGAGCGGTGCGAGACCTGCGAAGCTAATGTGCATTGTGGTACTGGATTCGATTCCCGGTCTTAGGCCTTGGATTTTATTTAATGGTTGATAAAAGAAATTCACAGTAAAGTTTGTTTGCTAGTCGCCTCCGTCCAAGACACCTAATTTAATGCCCCGCCTGAAAAAATAGGCGATTACTTTCCTTTGCTTACTTTACTTATGTAATTCGAAGTCAAATAGATCTAGTAATATTGAACATATATAATAAAGTCGTATCTTTTAATAATTAATTCAATACCCGTAATGATTATTTATTAATAAAGTACACAATTTTATAATTTTGTAGCTAAAAATTAATATTTGAAAAACCGAGACGAGACCGAGATTTCTCGACGAGATATATATCATATCTCGGTCTCGGTTGCTCAAGTCTCGTCTCGGTTCTCGTGCAGCACTAAAAAGAGTCGAGTTAATCTTTAACCGTGCTAAAGTACAAATACTATTATAATATTGAACAATAAGAAACAAATTTTAGGAAATATTAGCTAGAATGGCCAGCAAATTAATAACATTTACCTCTCACCACAGATGTATTTGTAACAGATCTATTATAATATGAGTACTGCGTCGCTCAAATTAGGTGAAAACTACTTTAAAAACCAAGGATAAAACAGGAAGACAATAAATAATATTGTATTGTTTCTCTAATTTTAATGTCAGAAAACATTGCTGTGGCATTATTAAAAATAAAATCAAAGTAATGATCACGAAGTTAATCAATACACAGACAAAACTACAATTGAATTGTTCTAGACGAATGGAGAAGTTTAATTTTCATTAAACTTAGTTATTTTTCATTGTGTGTGTTCGTATTTTTATTGTATACTTTTGGTAGATAATAAAGAAATATTTAATACAGAGAGGATTAGTTTGTTTACATCGTGTGTTTGTCTGTAAGTATAAGAGAGTGCATTGGCGTTAGCTATTTGGAATTAAATTGGGTCAAACATTAATAACCAATTAGCAAAGAGAAGTTTTAATAAATTATTAATAGCTTGTTTATATCATATCTCTCCATCAATTTTTTTAATTTAAGATAGATTACTTATTTTTAATTTAAATAATTATTTGTTTATTTTTTAATTAATTTTGTAGCGGAATTACACGAGTGTAATTACTTACTTTATCCGCTAGATTGCATCATATGTCAAGGTTGATTTAAAGAATTAGAATTTATACATATAACGGTAAGCGTGTCAGAAATATCATGTAAATGGTATCCGTCTAATATGTCTTATGTCTTACCAAAATTTTGCATGTGCCTCCTTTATAGTTGTCTAATTCATCTCATTCAACCTGTTAATTATCGTGTATATTCCAGTTGATGCCCTGCTAGCAGCTCCCCTATCTCTACTATTTCAAACTGAATGCTAAATTTTATTTTTTAATTAATTCATTGAAGAACTCGGGTTCTATTTTTTTATATAATCGATGTGTATTTGCAATGGGTGAATGTTCTACACTATAGCACACTCACACCAATAAAAACCATTCATTATAATTTGTTTATATTACAGTTTCATTTTGTAGCATTCAATCGTTCCATTTGTTATTTATTTGAACATATTTTTTCAGTTCTCATTTATTTTTATTGTATTTTATTTAATTGGATAATTTTACGGTCATTAAATTGATTAGAGTTAGGTAATTATTTAAAAATTAAAAATGAACAGTTTTACTGTTTTATGCTTGGCTGAAGCCCCGACAGTCCTGTAAGTCCACATAGGTTTTGAGGATAATGTAGTGCAACAATCGTTTCGAGTTCTATGAGCAATGTTCGTCAATATAAGTCCTGAAGATTATCTAGACTTCTAATATCGAAAGCTTAGCATTAAAACAAAAAAGTCATCTCTGAAATTGGTAATAACTTTCCCTTTATAGAAGTAACTACACTAAACCCCAAAATACCTCCATAACATTACGTAGTTTATCTCTCTCTATATATATATCTCCTCTAGTTGTGTATAGAAGACTACAAAACATGAACAGTTTGACAATATTCTTCCAGCCATAATGTTTTCTTTTCCATTATTTCTTTTGAGATAACAAGAAAGTCTTTTAGTTTTGTTTACACATGAGTTACCTCTCTTCTTTGTTACAACTTTTAAAACCTTCCTTCCTTTTTATTATGGTTGTCCTCATTCTTCTTCTTCTACGGGCTTATGCCCCTCTTTGTCGTTCCCTTCTCTTACAGTCTACAATATAATATCAATTCTTATTTATTTATTTTATCTTTGCTATTTATTTTATTGCATTAATGTTAAAATCTACTTTTTAAAATTTATTCTTTATTAATGTTTATTTAAGTTTTAAAAATTAGATTTCTAGTTCTTACTTTACTTTCAAATAATATTCCCAAAGATAGCGCTTTCTAAATAAAAAAAATTTATACTAATTACAATTCTTTTAAATGAACTCTGGTTTGTTGGGGTTGTAAGCCTTTTCCGACCAATTGTTTCCATTTAATCTTCGGAATGGATCTTTGCTCTCTTATACAGTATTTTGTGGTAGAGGTTGAACTATGTTACACCTAATTCGAACTTTTTGGGCTGTTTGCGACAAGGTGAGACCATTTGACCCGTGCGTTCAAAGGGGTCAATGTAGGATAATCATTTTTTGTATTTTTCTCGACAAATACAAGAACTGTTTCCGGCTACTAACTGACTTCGCACCAGGATTGCAAAACAGTACCCTGTTGCCAGAGTTATGTGATCATGAGAGGAGGAGTTTTCTTTCTCTGCTTCGTATTAAGGGATATTCCATTCCAGTGAGAAAGTTGCAATTTTAGAGCTCGTGTACTGATAGAATAAAAATGGCTGTTACTTACTCTTAGATTACCTCGTTCTTGGAGTCTCCTACAGCTTAGTGTCTGAAGGCCGACAGTGCGCTGCAAAAAGTTGTGCCTGAAATTGGTAATAACTTTTCCTTTATAAAAGTAACCACACTAAACCCCAAAATACCCCCATTACATTATTAGGTAGATTTTTTTTTTTTTTGCATTGGCTTCCGCCATACAGCCAGCATCGTCTAGGTGCTTATCACTAGAATATCACTCACTCTCCATTCTTACTTATAAATACATTCGCTTCACACATTTATCCCTCTACTATATACCGCTATTTACATAAACTACTGCTAATGGATGGAGCAGCACTCTGTGCTCCTGCCATCCTTATAGCTTAACCGAAATTAAAATCACGTAATCCTTCTCTAAGCATTTTCTTCCATTCATTCTAATTCGGCTATAGCTTTTAAATACATTCATATTTCATTGCTAGCTCTGCTATCGACTTAAGTACATAAATGTTGGTGGAGAATATAATGTCTTCGTAGCGAAATGGTGCATCTAAATACCTGTATATATCGTCAAACATTCGTTTCCTTTCTACCACATAACGTGGACATATCATTATTACATGTTTGAAATCCTCCTCCTCATTGCAATCTACGCAAAGAGGAGAGGACCTTTTGTTGATCCTGTGTAGATACGATCCGCACACCGCGTGGTTCGCTCTCAGCCTGCTTATTGTCGTAACAACCCATTTATTAGTGACAGTTCCCTTAAACCATGGTTGTCTAGGTAACTGATCTGCCATAGTTTTATAGAATCTACCTTTATCACCATTATTGTAATCTGTCTGCCATTTTTGTAGTGCTGCTTTTGCAATTATACCCTTGATATCGGTGTGTGGTAATTTATAATTAGCCATTTCCCCACTATTGGTGGCTTCCTTTGCATGTGTATCAACAATTTCATTCTCTTTTATACCACAATGACCCCTTACCCACAAAACATTAATGCAGACTCCCTTCTCTTTAAAAATGGCAATAGTTTCTACAATCTCTGCGATAATGTGATTCATTCCTGCAGACTGGTTGTGTATATGTGATAATTTACACAACGCACTCTGGCTGTCACTAATAATGGTATATTTTTTCTCCGACAACGAATAAATATATTTTAAAGCCGTTAAAATAGCAATTAGCTCCGCTGTATAGATGGACGCCTCATCTTCTAATTTAATTATCGTAAAATAGTTCCGAACCGGATCATACACAGCACTTCCGACTTTATTATTGATTTTGGACCCATCTGTAAATAAACGATATGAGCCCGGATAATGGGAAGAAATGTAATCTTCGAAGGCCGCGGTTCTCTGTAGGTTAGGTTAGGTAGATACTTTATCTCTGTAATATTAAGATAAAGGTACTTTTAAATTTATTCTTTGTAAATGTTTATTCAAGTTTTAAAAATTTAATTTCTATTTCTTACTTTACTTCCAGAAAATATTTCAAGTTAGCATTTACTCCCTCTTTTTAAACAAAAAAAATTATAATATACTTTCAAATGTACTCTGGTTTGTTCGGGTGCAAGAAAGAAATTGGTAATAACCAATAAAATAAAACAAACATATATTTACATACATAGAGAGGTACGCCTTGTATGCTTTCATAGACCGATTCGCAATTCATAAAATACTTTGAGCTGTTATAAATTCCCTAATTGTTTGAATTACTTAACGATTTTAATAAATAAAATCATAGTATCTATCATGCATATCCCTGATCACTATCTAATCCAAATATAATCCATATATCCATATAAATAAGTGAGCAAATATGGGTATGAAAAATTCCTTTTATGTGTAAAAAAACCTGTAATTCTTTTCAAAGGGATTTAATTCTCTTATTTCTCCCAACAAATAATTTTCATTAACGATTCAACTTCTTTAACAAGTTATTCAATTTGTAATAAAAAATAATAATTTATTTTAATAATAACTTAATACAATAAACCTTAAATTCAAAGGAAACTTTGATTTAATTAAAAAGAAAACAGTAAATTAATGCATTAATAACAATCTTACTAATTAGTTCTGTTAGTTGCCGCTTGAAAGCGCTATAAGCTAGGCTAGTTGAGACTTCGTTAGTTTCAATAAACGACAACAGGTAGCACATGTATCTATTATTGGCTGATCTTGTGTTAACCACTTAAAAGTTTTACGGTCAGTTATATTTTCTTATTTATCATCTTAACTAGAATTTCAATAAATATCCATTGTTGACCCAATTATTGGAACTTCAGGTAGATGTTTCAAACCATGTTATATTATTTACATAGGTTATTATGTTGATCATTGTTTATCTTACGCGTGTAAGATAATAAGGTAGTTTATATTGTAATTCATTATAAAGTAACTAATGTTATTTTTATTTCTTTTTTTTTTTTAATTGCAGGGCCAAGACGCGCACACTAGTGATGATAGTTGTAAGGATAAGGATAAAAGGAATCCCGTTATTAAAAGAGATCCTGAAAGTGAGGATAATAGACTTAGTGACGTAAGTATTTTTGTTTATTTTTACTAATTTTGTTTTAAAATAATGTGTTCATACTTTGTTAAAATTAAATTAAAAAAATGCTCTTTTAACTTAGGCTAGAATTTACAATGAAAATAATAGAAGTTCAGCACATTAACTTGTTAGTTTATCCTCCGCCCTAGCAGTTACAAGAGATTATCTTGAAATGTTTAATGAATAGAATATTGAGCTTTTGGAGTTTGTAATCGTTTGTTTGTTGAGCTTGATCGATTATAATTAACACTTGTTATTATGACTCATTGTGTGTTTTCTGGCTTTTTAGGTTTTAAAATTAATGGGCTTTTTTAAAAAGAGTTGTACAATGCTATTTTTGTTTTTTATATAAAAAGTTAATTGGATATTTTCTTTTGTTTCATAATCTTTGTTTAAACAATTTATTGTCAATTCGAAAATTTATATTAATGGTTCTCAATCAAACATTCTTAGGGTTAATTTTATACAAGTTAAGTACAAAATTTCTAACATCATTATCCTAAAGCATGTCTTTTTTAACAGTTGCACTTTAGACGAAGGTGTATTTTGTGTTTCGACCTTTAATTTCGGAATTATCGCTGAAAATATTAGTTATTATTGTGATGCTTTTGTAACTGTACAGACTGTAGTTTTTAAAAGGTGATTGTCTTCTACACTCTTCAAAACTATTTACGCTTCTGTTCAGGTATGTCACTGATATCTGAGTTTTCAAATTTACTCATTCCTACATTCGTTCCTACTACTTAAAGCACCTAATCTTTACTTCGTCTGAATAATTTATTTAACATCTTTGGTTAACGCACATTTAATATCTCTCTATATAATAGCTACATACTCTTTCAGGTGAGCACATATATCTTAGTAGAATAATCTATTTAGGATGTATTCACTTTGAGTATCTTCGCCTTCATTCTGTAACTATTTCCTGATGATCTATTTAATTTTCTTACTGCTAGAAAAAATGGAATTGTAAGTAAGGCTTTTAACAGGTTTGCAAAGATGACTTACGTCAATTTTTTTTGAAACCATTGTTATATTCAGCGTTTGGAATAATCTTTGGTCAAATATTACAAAATTTTGTATTTAATTTTTAATTTGAGGTTTTTAAAGTCTAACTGTAGATCTAATCATGAATCTTAGTTAGTAGTTGTAACTGCAACCCACAACACTTAGTTTAGTGTGTCTCCAGTTAAATGTTATGGTTAATAACTTACCTAAACTGAGCTATCCTGGGAGAGAGTTAGGTTGCAAGCAGTTCAGCGCAAATGCCAGAGGGTCTCCAATCAAACTCTGAGATCAATAATTATCACGGATATTCAAATAATCTGAAATGTAGAGATTAGAATCTCACGCTTTGACAAAATATCCAAATATCCTTAATTGGATTGAAGTTTACATTTTAATTTCTTAAAATAACTTGAGATAATTAATGTAATAAGATGATTTGCTTTAACAGGGCGGTTAGTTAAAGAGAATTCATTAAGAGAAACTCTTAGCCTTGATTTAAATTCCAAGACGTCTTTACTAGCTGAGCTACAAACTTGCTATGGGTGGCAGGCAAACAGCGCCGCTAAAACTGCCTCTAAAATAATTTCAGCCTTAATTAATTTCAGCTGTTCACCAGCGCTTAATTTTAGTGATTTATAATGGAAAAGGGGTTTGCTGGGCCAGCGAGTATAGTCGCCGCCACTTTACCGCCTTCCGTGGAGGTGGTAACTGTGGGGACTAGCGCCTCCAACCTTCCTCTGCACATTATATTTTGTTCTCTAACCATTTTTGACCTTTTTAATTTATTGAATTCATAAAACAATTTGCAAACTGTTACCTTATCATTCTTACAGTTCTTATATTCACGTACAAACTGCTTCTTTTGGTGTTACACAAAACTTGCTGAAGACTTTTCTTCCAATTGCTGCAAGCCCTAAATTTCCAAAAAAAAAATGATTGACTGTTGGAAATCCAGCCATCTACTCATGTTTCCTTCAGAACAGTTCTGCAACAACACCCACTTTCTACAAGATCTTTTGCAGATCAGAACCTTGTTGACACTTTTCATTCCATGATAAACGATTCAGGTCAATAGAGGAAAGTTTTGTTAGTCTTTCATGAAGATAAAATGCTTTATGCCCTCAACTTTTGCATGGGCTTGGCAACAAGATTGTATTTCTTCCAATAGGTTGTTAGCATAAGTGCTTCTGAGGCCCAGACTTCTTTAGGGCTTATTCCTGAGTATCATGGTGGAGGATGTACCTTATTTCCGTATTTATTTCAATACAAATCCTCTTTTGAACTAGTTTCGACTATTGGGTTTACTTACTTTTTTTTGAAACATGAACCCTATGACCGGTATCCTAGAGATGGCCAAAATGAAATATTAAATTTAGACAGGCTGCGGAATAAGTTGAGTAAAAGTTCATGCTCTTTAATTCATACATTTACTATGTATGCTCATATATTTTCTGAACTCATCTGCTTATACTTTCTAGCAATATAACTCACAATACGAAAATCATTTTTCTCAGTAAGAAGTAATTTTTTGTTCTAACATTCCGGAGAATTTCCTAGTAAAAGACCAAACATTTTTGACTTACTTGAATAACGTCGTACCTTTAACTCGTTTCATAACTGTTCCATTTGGCATTGTTAACGAAGGAGTTTGCTTAAAATTTTATCTACAGTGAACTCTTAACCTTGCTTTGATTAGATTTGGGTTTTCCAATTAGATTATTAACTTGTATATTCACAGGGAAAAGGAATAATTAAAGTTAGTGTTAAGACTTTGCATAAATTTCTGTTCAGGAAGCGTAAGAGGTGGAATAGTTGATTTCAGATTCTGTGCAGTTCATCATAATAACGTAACACTGATTAACATAACAATTTTTATTGGATTACTTTCAAACTTTCAGAAAATATTAAATTTATAATTTAATTATTATAGAGGGAAGCTTGTAAAATGATCGCTCACCCTTAAAATAAATTTTAATTTAGTTGTCCCCTGGGCCAAGTCCAACCAGCCAAAGAGAAAACTTCTGTAGAATAATTAGTTATATTTATAAGAAGAGGGATGTTCTGTAAAGGCCGTAGAAAATCTTTTTACAAGGACCACTTATTACTTTTAAATATGCTTAGCACCAACAACTTATACCATTTGTTAACTGTAAACACAATCACTCAGCAAAACAGAAACTTGTTTCTAACAATATAAGTAGATAGCCAAAAGGTTATATCGCAGCAGGTTGGAGCAGGTATCAAGATATTAGGGTAACCTCTAGCGGTTTGACTCTATACTAAGACATGTTCAGCCATTTGTGTTGCGGCATTAGTAATTGCAGTACTCAGAGTTAAATCGACTAATATTCAGCTTCATTTTTAATTGTTCTTATGTTAATTGAAGTAGTATTAGTTTGCAAATTAGGGTTCATGTTCTTTTTAAATTACCACAGTTAATTTAAAATAGATATACTTCATAAAAATATTTGCATTTAAAACTGAAAACCGTTTTGAACAGAAACTTATAAGAAGCCAGCTTTGGTATTTCTTTTTGGTTTCATCCTTTAAAAAGTTTTAGGCATATTCCATTAACCGTAAGTACGACTAAACGACTTATTCATTATTATTCATTTTCTCTTAAACTTGAGATGAAGTATTGACTTTTCCCATACTTCGAACTGCTTTTTGAATTCAGAATTCTTCTAGAAAAATTTCTTCACACAAGGTTAAATCAAAGTATTCAACTTCTTAAATAATTAAAAGCCCTGACCCTAATTATTAAAAGAATAATGAACAATAATTATTATTACCAAGTTAGAATATTTAGTAACCTACTTTCATGGTTGATAATTCCATCCAAGTAAGTGGTAAATCAAATTTTAATTCTTTAAATAATTGTTTTCTACCCCATTAAACGTTGCAGCCTTGGGCAGAATGTGCATTTCAGACTTGGAATTGGTTGATTATTTTGAAAATAACTTAATTTACGAAATCGTATGAAAATAAGTTAAATTATAGTTTTGAATCGTTTCCAAAATTGAAACTGTAATAAATTTTATGTAATAAGTTAATAAATCATTCAAAATAATGTGATTATGAAATTGTTTTAGTACATTCCATTCTTTATAATCCTAGAACTAAGTTTATTTAGCCCAGGCATTCTTGTACATTCTTCATCAAATTGTATATTAATGTACAATCAAAGAATAGTTAGTCCGTTTTATGGAAAATTTTCAGTTTACATCTTGTATCTTAGATTGCATTTGTGTACTTTTTCTTCTAACTTAATGTGCATCAATATCTGAAATGTTAGGTTCTTGGAGTCTTATTTTAGAGCGTTGGCGGCCTTCAGGCAATGTTCTAGACATTCCTATCAATATTTTTAGCTGTCATCTACAATCGAGCTTACACTTTCGGGAATTTAGAGTAATATCCATCTTTTCTTGGGTGGCTGATAGATTAATTTGCAAAGGAACGGGAATTATTTCAATCTTTTCTATTTAATTTTGCTAAGCTTTCAAAGCTAGCATTTAGAGCATCTTCAGGACTGTGAAATGTAGTTGTAAGGAGCTGGTAAATTTTAGTTCAATTTAAAATTACATTTCATATAGTTTTATATTTTTTGTAAATTATCTGTTTTCCTTTTGCTGACTAATTTACGCATCAATTGATTTTCAAAATGGTACAGTCTTTTGTTCATCATATGTAATGATGCTATTGAAGTCATCTACGCTTACTGAATTGATGCTATTCCATTCAGAAATATTTATATTTTAAAGAACTTTTCTTATTTTGCAGGCGAGCAGCCGTTGCAGTTCCGGAAAGGGCTACATCGTAAGTATTTTATTGATAGTTATTCGTTAATTATTGGTTTTCCACCATTACTAATAAGTTTAGTAGCGATTTTGAGTTTCTGTACTCATAAACAACTTACTTATTGTTCATTGTTTTTGGTGACTTATTCATTAATGCAGTCAGAAGAAAATTAAAGAATGCCAATTTCAGTCATGTAGTCATGAAAAAAAACATGACTGAAATTGGCATTCTTTTCTTTTCCTACAACCTACTTTATTTTCTGACCAACTAAATTATCAATGATTCCTTAAGGCTTAATAATCATGTGCTAAAATGATCCGAAATTCTGTGTACGTTGGATAGATAGAAATTAAATGTGAGACAACGGTTATAATCATCGCGATCTAAAAGTATCCTGTTTGAATTAGTGCTTAAGTATCTAAAATAAGCTGGCTTGAGAGGCATCAATCGTTTAAACTCTGTTGCCTAAGGCTGGAAACATAGTGGAGCGGCGAGCAAAGCGGCGATGATAGCTGCTTCAGATCAAAGAGAGTGACGAGCAGCGAGCAAAGAGTCACATAGTGACGAGTTTAGTCGCGTTTCTCCTTTCGACGAAACAAGATGGAGGAATTATTTCTATATGAAAATTTGGTGTTTACAGCAGCTTAGAAGCAGGAGCTGCAGTGTATAAACATATTTAGACATGAACTTGGTGAATTCCATCACTTGTACCAACAACTTCGGGAGCATCCTGGCAATATTCATTCGTATTTTAGAATATCTATTTCAACATTTGATTACATACTAGCCCAGTGTAACCCCATTAATCCTAGCAGTTACTTTAAGATAAGAAAATCAAAATAAATAAAAATAAAATAGAAATATATGCAGATAAAAAGAAATTAGTCAATTAAAAAACACACAATAATTTTATTAAATCACTACACCATGATTTGTCGTAAATTAATGTTGTTCATCTGAAAAACTGGAGTAGTAGGACGCTACAGAAGGATTGGAGAATTCGTTCAGATCAGAAGTAGTAGGACGTGAAAATGTAATTTAATTTTGCCTAGTATTTAGATGAAAGTTAGCATTAAGGGATTGAGAACCAAATTAAATGTAGCAAAAATTACCTGAATTCTCCATTAACTACTAATTGTTAATTAATTTTAACTATTAATTATTAAAAACTATTGTAGCTTCGCAAATATTATGGTCCCTTACAGAGGTTTCTTTAAACAAACTAGACCAATAAATGTATCAATATCCATAACCTATGAGCAATAACCTTTAAAATTTTAGCGCGATGAGAGCGAAGAAATCAAACATGTCATAACGCGTTGCTCTATCTTCGCTTTGCTCCCCATTATGCGCGGTCCCATATGTTAAGTTGTGTTTGATTTCGCCGCTTTGCTCTTCGCTATCATCGCCGCTCCACTATGTTTCCAGCCTAAACGATTCTTACTCCTGTAAGCTCTGCAGCAGACCCGGTAAATCTATGATATCATGTCAAAAGATTAGGGCTATTGGTCCTCCTGACCTGACTCAGACCTAGCATCCATCAGACTCTTCTAAAAAGTATCTACAGTCTGGACTCCCCTCATAGATAGAATTGAGTCTTTATTAGAGATCATCTTCAGAAATAAAACCTTCTAAAGACTCAATTTATTGTTATCACAATTTTAACAATTTGGGTGACATTTCTACCGTCATCCGATCATCTTTATGCCAAAGTAAAACAATATTACAATTTCCTAATTATTACCAAGTTACATGTGACAGTAATTATAAACCACAAATTCTTTCATGCTTGGCTTGGATTGAAAAAATATTCTGCAAAAAAGCAATAGAATAACATGTGTGTGAATTAAGGAATCTTTAGACTTTAGGGTGCTCCATTGATGCATTTTGTGTGAGCGCTATTGCTCAATGCACTGTTTTGTTACAATACTCGTATTAGATTCAAAGCATACCAGTGTTGCAAATAAAATAAAACAGAATGATATTTTGAATTAATGAAATGATAGAGTCTTCTCAAAGATAAAGAGGCAGGTTGAAGATCTGTGACTTTCAAGCAGTTGTAGAGCTTTGCCTTTTAAACCCACAAAACCAGTTTATCTTTAGAAACTGAGAAGATTTTATTCACTTTGTGGCTGTGAAAGCAATGAGATTGCTCCTCTTCTAAAGGTATACATTGCTGTTAGACTTACAGATTCAATTTCCCCTTGTACTGTCATAGAATGGTTTGTTTTAAATAAAATAAAAGGGCCAGTACTAGCATAAATTTTCCATCATTTTCTCCTTATAAATAAGTCTTTATTAAATCTAAAGTGATGGGAGAAAGGTTATTTAA
Source organism: Rhodnius prolixus (assembly GCF_049639745.1). Lineage (NCBI taxonomy): Eukaryota > Metazoa > Arthropoda > Insecta > Hemiptera > Reduviidae > Rhodnius > Rhodnius prolixus. The sequence continues at coordinate 13,587,021 of NW_027411604.1, read as the reverse complement.
GTAGATATTGTGTACCACTTCTGTCCGCTAGAGTGTACCACTTTGTACAGTTATTGCTTCTGTGTACTTCAGCATTATGACGTTGAACATGGACGACATTATAACCTTCCCTATACTGTTATCCTCCTTCTTCTCTTTATTTCCGATGTCTTGTTTTTTGTTTGTTTTTTTTATGTTCTCTAGAAAATCAAGCACAATTACACTCTCAGCCCCGCCCATGCTGCCAGATCTCCTTTTCCTTGTGGATAACAACACACATTTATAGACTCCTTATCTCCCATATTTCTTTTGTTTGTATAGGTTTGTGGCTATATCCTCGGTGCTTTATTCAACCGTTTCATTACATTTTGCAATGTTATTATTATTATTGTTTCAAGTACCTCGTTATACTTTTTTGTTTAATGCTTGATATTTATGTATTTATTACATTTCATAACCTTTACAAGGTTTTGTTATCTAATTTGTGCAAGTATTTTAATGTTACTGCCGGAGTTGAAGACAATATTCTGTCCCCACAGTCTTTTGTTTGCAATAGATTTTATTTAATGGTTAATTTGAATAATTTATAGTAAAGTATGTTTGCAAGTCGCCTCCGACGACCCTCAATTTGGTACTTGGACTTGAAACCCGCCCGAAAAAATAAGCATTACTTAACTTTTGTCTTGAGAGTGTGTTTTTTTTTTGAGGTTAGTCCGGTATATCCATGTAGATGTCTGAAGTTAGTCTAAAAATGTGTAGTCTTTTTAAGTGTTTGTTATAAATTATCGGTTTCGGTTTATGTCCTTCATAAATTTACGACTACTTACCGACCAAAAAAACTTTTGTCTTTTTTCTTTTAAGCTCGTTCGACTACTTTGCAACTTGAAACAAATTAAGAAACATGAAACAAAATGGAAATAAAATAAAAAAAATAAGTGGTAACATATCAAATGCGTGTGTCACGATTAACATAAACATGTGTAACTGTCAATGTGTGCGTATGGTCACGTGCCTGATCTGGACCCTTGTCATGTTGCCCCTCTAGTCGCAGTTCATTCCTCCTACCATCACCTCTCAGACGTTCTCCTACTCTAATCTATATAACTAAATCCTAACACAATTTTTACTACTCTCCTACTGTGGCTGTTACCCTACTATCTTGGGTTAGCGTCCACTCTTTACACCCGATGTTCCACTGACCATTCTTCCACCTTGCTTTAATGTGCTGATGTTTGTTTGGGAGTTACTTCTTTTCGGGTTTTTTTTTAAGTATCACTTTAACTCTTTCCAAGAATCCCTTTGTGACCCATAAAATACATTTATTGCTGGAAAAGTTTCCGTTTTTAGTGATTCTGTTTTTATTATAAAGCTGCAAATATAAAATTGAAATTTTTCTTTTTTGTAAGTTATGGGATGGCTTGTACTGCCTTGTTTAAGGATAACTAATTATTTGTAGGACTTGTGATTCTTTTCTGGCGAGTCTGGTTTGTTGCGACACGAGCTGAGGTCGTGTGTTTAAACCTCAGTAAAAAAAGTAATATTTCATATGTTAACACTGGTAAACATATGAAATTAAAATGCAAAAAATTACAGTTAGACTTAATAAGTCTGGAAACGAGTAAGTAACCAATCAGTTAAGTGTAGATAAAGTTAGAGGACGCCAAAGTGGTTTATATAAGACCCCCAGGGGTCTATTTAAAAAAAGTAGGGGTCGATCTGAGCCAGAGGGTCGAAGGAAAAACAATTTCGAACCCAATATAGCGGAACCTTGCAAAGAAACACCAGGCACACCCATCTCATTAATTAAGAAGCATTACTGAAGTTTCTTTACTTATTTATAATTACTTATAGACAAACGACTCACGTGGAACCCACATACTAGACTTAAAAGACGAGCAATGACAAAACGTGCGAAACTTCTTTACAGACTTCTAGGACGACGCTCCAAATTACCCATTGTACTCAAACGCTTAAATATACAACCCTATCCTCAAACCTATGGTGGACTTGCGGACTAGAGCTGTGGGGTTCAGCCAAACCTACAAACGTACGGACAGTACAGGACATTTCAGTCAAAACTCCTCCGACAGATAGCTGACGCTCCTTTCTACGGTGACTAACCTCACCCTTCACAACGACCTCAACATTCCCTTTATAGATCAACACGCCAAGACTAAATACCAAAAATTCTATACTACTCTCTAGACTAGCTCTAATCCTCTTGTACTGTCTCTCGCCTCCTCTGACATCCCTAATACTCCTCGCCGACTGAATCGCCAGTGGCCCCGCGACTTCCTTACAGTCTGAAGTACTAAATCTATCCTCTCTCCCACTCATATTCTTCTCCTCACATTCCCCTCTCTCCTATAGAGAGTGCTACCACTGGGTAGTTTCTCTCCTCCTGCTCTCCTCCCGCACCAGTTCATCACTCTCTCCTCCTCACATTCTCCTCTCTCCTATAGAGAGTGCTACCGCTGGGTAGTTTCTCTCCTCCTGCTCTCCTCCCGCACCAGTTCATCACTCTCTCCTCCTCACATTCTCCTCTCTCCTATAGAGAGTGCTACCACTGGGTAGTTTCTCTCCTCCTGCTCTCCTCCCGCACCAGTTCATCACTCTCTCCTCCTCACATTCTCCTCTCTCCTATAGAGAGTGCTACCACTGGGTAGTTTCTCTCCTCCTGCTCTCCTCCCGCACCAGTTCATCACTCTCTCCTCCTCACATTCTCCTCTCTCCTATAGAGAGTGCTACCACTGGGTAGTTTCTCTCCTCCTGCTCTCCTCCCGCACCAGTTCATCACTCTCTCCTCCTCACATTCTCCTCTCTCCTATAGAGAGTGCTACCGCTGGGTAGTTTCTCTCCTCCTGCTCTCCTCCCGCACCAGTTCATCACTCTCTCCTCCTCACATTCTCCTCTCTCCTATAGAGAGTGCTACCACTGGGTAGTTTCTCTCCTCCTGCTCTCCTCCCGCACCAGTTCATCACTCTCTCCTCCTCACATTCTCCTCTCTCCTATAGAGAGTGCTACCGCTGGGTAGTTTCTCTCCTCCTGCTCTCCTCCCGCACCAGTTCATCACTCTCTCCTCCTCACATTCTCCTCTTTCCTATAGAGAGTGCTACCACTGGGTAGTTTCTCTCCTCCTGCTCTCCTCCCGCACCAGTTCATCACTCTCTCCATATTTACTGAATGTATACAGATTGTTAATTACAAAATAAATTAAAAAAATATTTTTCATAAAACTATTGGTTACACAATGTAAAATTACTTTAATAAATGTTTAAAATCATAAAATAAATGTACAAACACAGTACCTAATAGACAGTTTTATTTTAATTAACTGAAAATTACTTTTATTGGGGTCGATGGAGATTTCGAAAGATTATATAGGGGTCCATGATGAAAAAAGGTTTGGCGACCCCTGGGTTAAGTGAAGTTGGTTGTTTTTAGTTTTTTGTTTTTTTGTTAAAATAACTAAATAAAAACACCCATTTTGTGTGTATATCTGTAGAAATAAATAAATCAGACTAAACAGTTAAATTTAAAAATAACTTAGGATGGAAGATTTGCGAGGAATCGGTCAAATAAAACAACTCGTCTTTTTGTCAACTCAACCAACCCGCATAGCCACGTAAGTTTCAATAATTATAAAGAATTTATTGTATTTTACTGTTAATTTTTGTATTACTGATTTTTACTGTTTTTTCTATGTTACTGACTCTGTAAATTGTTTTGTATTTGTAATATCCAGGCCCTGAAGAGGACAATATATTTGTCGAAACGTTGGCAAAAAGACGAGTTGTTTTATTTGACCGATTCCTCGCCAATCTTCCATCCTAAGTTTAACAATTTGCGGTCACGAAAACTATATATTCATATTTAAAAATAACTGAGTCTTTTTTTAAGCTTATGTCTTTCGTCCACGACGCAGAAATGGGTTACTTTTAATTTTTCTGTTTTTCGGTAGTTTTGTGGTAGATCAACAGACTTCTTGTTACCATGTCAAAAATGTGTCATAAAATTGGGTTGGGTCCCTAGTTTAAGTTTAGATATTATCACCTATCTCTGTGTATGCAGTTTAATAAAAGAAACTTTTTATTTTGTTACAGTGTGATAGCGAAGATGACGATAAGGTAAGGGTCGCTATTTACTTTATTGCAATGTGCATTTATCGTTTGCTTTTTTACAGGAAAATGTTCAATCAATTTGCATTATATTTTCCAATATTTCAAGTATGGAAATTAGTTAGCATCTGTATCACACTAAAATTCTGTTATTTTTTAAGAAGTAACAACTCCTTAATGTTGAATAAAAAGAATTTATTATTAAACTATGTCTGGTAGTCGCCTCCGTCCGCGAAGCCTAATTTAGCCTGAAAAATAGGCGTTACTTTTGTTTTAAGAGAATGGGTTTCAGCTGTTAGTCTAGGGATATTCATTAAGGTTTCTGCTACTGATACTTCACGAAGATTCTGAATGTTAGTCTACCATCATTATTATATAAATAAGAATTCTAATGGCTGAATACTTGGTATTAGTTTTGCTTGAGTTGCAAGAGATATCATTTGTGAAGTATTTATGTACGTAATATCGATTATTTTCTACAGGATTTTACATGTTTAATTTATTAGATCCGTCAATTATTTGAACTGACGTTTGATAATACCATATTTACTACTACATCACACAGCCGTTAATAGGAGCATCGATTTATTTGGCTGTGGTGGCTTTGATTTATAATTGAATCTATTGATAATGTATTACACGAGGTGTGGCTATTAAATAACGAGACTATTGCAGTAAAATATTTTATTTTAAATTTATACATATTTAGTTATTATCACCTTCAATATACACCCCTCCCCTATCCCTACAACGCTCCATGCGGATTTACCATTGTTCCAAACAGAGCTGGAAGTCTTTTTCTGTGAGCTCCTGCATGACGCATGCCGCTTTTTCTTTCACAGCTTCAACGGACTGAAATCGTGTTCCTTTTAATGCAGATTTGACTTTGGGGAACAGATAAAAGTCACATGGGGCCAGGCCAGGCGAATAAGGCAGATGGCCTAAAACTGGGATGTTGTACTTGGGCTAGAAACGTCTTGACAGACAATGCAGTGTGAGCCGGCGCGTTGTCTTGTAGGAGAACCCATGACTTATTCTTTCACAAATTTGGTCGTTTTTTCCTTACTCTTTCACGGAGTTGGTCATCATCTCCGACGTCTTCTCGACCATCTTGGAAACGCTTGAACCACTCAAAAACTCGCGCACGTGATAAACATTCATCACCATAAACTTCTTTTAATAAAAGATAAGTTTCAGTAGCGGTTTTACCCAGTTTTTCAAGTGAAATTTCACGACAATTCGTTGCTCTACTACATGTGTAGTATCATGTTTTCGGCAAAACGAAACTAACACCTCTTACACAAACGACGGTTCCGATCAGACAGATTTCTCTACAAGCACGTGAGACGCTGCAATCGAAAGAGAAAGCTTTACGCTGCACAGCTGTCGGTCGCTAAGATTTGGCGCATGCATAGTACTTCTGTAGCAGCATCAGTCTCATTATTTAATAGCCACACCTCGTATCGGGTTAAGTTTTCTGTTTTCTGTCCAACACCAATTTTTACCAAGTTTGAAAGTTCTGGACCTCCGGTAATCTTATTGGTGACTTACTGTAACCTCCCACTTCTCTCTTTCTTGAGCGGTTTTTTTTAGTTACGAATAGTTAATACAAATACATCTGGTTTTTTAAAAAAAATTGTTTACTGAGTCCATTTTAATTGATGTGACTTTTTCCTAATCAAATTTGTGACTTCTTTTTCCTGTGACCTTATTACCAGGGCACCTACTGCGTGGGTCTACAAAATTGGTCATCACTTGACAATTAAGGTTTCAGTTTGTCACAAAATTAGTGGACAGCCATAGCATCAGTGGATTTTTTTTTTTGTAATTTGTATAAAGTGGCTTATATTGCTGAGAGCTGTAATGGAATTGTCACCAATTAGAACTAAATTAGAATTTTATTTAAAGCTATAGAATTACCCAATAATATTAGTGGAATTGTTGGTACGCATGAGCACTAACCAACACTCAAGATTGTTTTAAACAGTAATTCAGGAGCCAGAAAGGCACTGGATAGAGGGGAAGCTACGTCAAGTGTCAATTTACCTTGCTTGCTCACGTAGCCTTTCAATTTCCAACAGCCAACTTTATATCGTAAGTACCCCTTCACCGTCGGTACCACTTTAACTCTATCTCCTCCAGTATAGTCACATAGCAGCCAACTGGAGTAGCAACTGAGAAATGTAATTCTAGCTCGTTTAGAATTTAATCACTGCCAGCTATATACTACTGTTCAAGCTCTTCACCAAATTGAAGCCCCTTTGATCTCACACTCTAAAACACACCCCACATACTTCTCTGCCTTCACCCTCCCCTTCCACCTAATACCTCGCTTCGCTTCCCATAAAAATCCTAAATCCTTTTTCATTCAAACTTCGCTGGAATTTTATTTTTTTTTCTTTTGTTTTGTTGTATCCTTCTCCTTTTTTGCCATTTTATACTTTGTGTTGTTGGTTTAAATTTGATTTCCAGTTAATATGATGAAGATTTTAGATCGCCCCAATATACAACCATAAATCTTCACCCCTTCTGAACACATCCTCTCCTACGTAATCTCCCCGCCAACGTGTTTTTTGTTTGTATTCTGTTCAACATCAATCGGCTAACCGCTGACGCTTTAGTTCTTTTATTTATATTAAATCTTTTACATGTTTGCACATTGTTCGTGGGTATTTGTTCCTTCTCTCCTGATCACTCTCTCCCTTGTTCTTGGTGGTTTCATTTTTGGACGGCGATTCTTTTTTTTCAATTTTTTTCCCTTTCACTTTTATGTATTATTATTATTATTTTATTTATATACAGGGTGTTCATTTATAGACGCCTCAAATGCATTTCATGCTTAAACGGTTAATATGAGCAAAAAATGGTAGAGGAAAAATTTGTTGCCCGTCACCTCTAGTTTCAGAATATGTGACTTGATTTTAGATTACTGCCCGCATACGCGGCTGACGAGCGACCAAAAGTGAGGGTTCACTGTTGACCCCCATTTTCATATACACAGTTTTAAAGAGTATAAAAAGTTGTGAAAGAAACCGGAAACCGCAATTCGATATCTTTAAAATTAAAGGTGCTAGACCATTTCAAAATCTGGTATTTATTAATCATATTTCAATTTTTTAACTTGTTATCAAAGAGAAAGAAGAGCACGCGATAGGTCATTTTTATGTATTTTTTCCATCCTCTTTCTACTGAAAATATTGCCAAGGCAGTAAAGCTAGTATTTTTCTTAATATCGGGAAATAAGTCGTTTTCCGAGTGATTTTTTTTAAGAAAAATCAAATGTTAAGAGCTTTAGATGTTCTCAAGCATACACAAAATGGCTAAAAAATAATTTTACATCTGTTACAAACAAGAAGGTTTAATAATTATTTGGTAATTTTTGGGAGAGTTGCGTTTAATTACTAAAAAAATTGGAAACCTCCTGCCACATATTTAAGTGATCAATATCATTCATGTAAAGGATCAAACTTATTCTTTAATTTATCAAATAATGTACTTTACGCAGCTTGTGCAGCATGTACTGTGCCTCCAAAGGTGCCTCCTCAGATACAGAGAGCAGTTGATAACCTCCTGGCTAACCTGGCTTGCGAGCCAGAGAAGGGGGTCAACTGCGAACCCTCACTTTTGGTCGCTCGTCAGCCGCGTATGCGGGCAGGAATCTAAAATCAAGTCACATACTCTGGAACTAGATGTGACGGGCAACAAATTTTTCCTCTACCATTTTTTGCTCAGAACCGTTTAAGCATGAAATGCATTTGAGCCGTCTTAAAATGAACACCCTGTATACAGGGTGGACCAGAAAGTAATGTCCATAGGCCTACTGAGTGTAGTACATCTAAAGTGGAGTTCAATGACGTATTGGCCAACTTCATATTTTCCACTGTTCTTGAGTGACGTCACTTTAATTTTTTTTTTCTAAAATCCTTACTTTTTTTCCAATAAAAATGTTATTACTCAGAAAGTTTTAGTCCGAATTCGATTCTGATGACACGGTTAGAAAGACAGATAAATTTTCTAAAAATTGACACCATTTCGGAGCATAAGTTATTCTCCAAACAGCCTCAATCTTCCTCCGGATACTGGAAAAATAAAAGTAATCGAAATTTTTAAGAAAACTCATTTGGCCCTTACGTGATCATTATCAGACCTAGGTGCTGACACTTTTTAGTAAAAGTTTTCTTGTCTAATGGGCTTTCAAACGGTATATCATTTTCCCAGGATTCCTTTTATCTTCGTATGAGAAATTACGTTTGTTTTTGCAAGAAAATGTGTTCACGAGCACTCAACAGTGTTAGTTTAATTCATTGAAAACTCTTTTAGATGGATGGACCAGTAGTCAATTTTTAAAGTAGATTGTCTTAAAATAAGGAAGTAAAAGGTTACAAAATTGCACTTTATTTCTGATCTCACTGAAATATTAAACAAAGTGAAGCAAATGTGCAAGTTGTGAAAAGTTAGGAATTGTAATAAGATTTAGTTTTGTTTGTTCGCATCGAAGTTTTCGTGATGTTAATGCTTTAAAACTAATATCAACACATTCGAGGAATGAGAATAAGCAAATATGTCGCAGAAGGGTGTTTATATGTTAATATCTAATAATAACATACTCATTCCTCATTATTATTTACTACATATGTAATTATTGATCAAACTCTCATGTTTAGATAAATATAGATTGGAATAAGTAAATATTTATTATGTAATAATTTTTTTTATATATTAATATTTAATTGGATTTTTAATTATGTTGTAACAAACTTGTTGTTTGTGCGTGCGCGCGTATGTATGAGATAGAGGAGGAGAGTTGTGATTTTAAGATGTAAGGAATCTTGAAAGCTTCTTGTTCCCTATGAACCTATTGTGTGTGTTTGATGTAAATATTATTTGTCTGTAAATATTTATCTTGGATGTCCCTACTACATTCTATCTCTCTTCTCATTGCTTTCTATTTACAATACAAACACACATATATATCTGCTTGGAATATATTCTAGTTACGTTGATTATTATTTTTGTTTGATTTATTTACACTACTCTTCATTACATTCAGTTTTCTTTAGACGTTTTGTTGCGCGTTAGTATGAGTTCATTGATGGTGCGTATGGACAGACATATTACCCAATAGCCGACACTGATGGTTTGCCCAATACATATATAAAATTGTTAGTTTTATAAAATTCTTCTTATTTTTAAGTTACCTCGTCATAAATTTTGCTAATCTTATCTTGGTCTTTTACAATTGTGCTCTCTGTTAATGTGTTTTACTAAGCATGTAAAAGTTTGGTGAGATACGAGGTCTGTAAATTAAGTAATGAGACTGATTTTTTTAAATTTTTTTTTATTCAAAAAGAATTACAATTCTATATTGTCACCTTCACAATAACTTCCTTCTGAAGCCACACAGCGCTGGAGACATTTCTTCCACTCCTCATAGCAGTCCTCGAACTCCGATACTGGAATAGCCTTAAGCTGGTCGGTTACAGCCGTTTGAATGTTTTCGACTGTCCCAAAATGAGTTCCCTTGAGGTGATTTTTCAACTTCGGGAAGAAAAAAAAGTCACAAGGACTCAAGTCAGGCTAATAAGGAGGCTGAGGAGCCACAGGAATGTTTTTACTGGCCAAAAACTCAGTTTATTGAAATTGCTGTGTGACAAGGAGCATTATCGTGATGCAACACCCACTTGGTTATTGATGTTTGGTCTCACACGAATGACCCTTTTTCGAAGTTTTTCGAAGAACCTCTCGGTAAAAGTGTTTGATTGACCGTTTGACCTTGAGGTAGAAACTCTTTGTGGACGATCAGCATGCATTTGATCTACGACTTCGCCATCCTTGCTTTTTTGGGGCCTTGGAGAGTTTGAAGTGTGCCACTCCATTCTCTGGCGCTTGGTTTCTGGAGGGTCGTACTCAAACACCCAAGACTCGACACCAGTAATGACTCAAACACCCAGAAAATGGGGATCATTTTCAATTGAATCCAAAAAGTCAAAGCACCTTTCCTTCCTGATGTTCGACAGTCGAAAACGTTCAAACGGCTGTAACCGACCAGCTGGAAGGCTATTCCAGTATCGGAGTTCGAGCACTGCTATGAGGAATGGAAGAAACGTCTCCAGCGCTGTGTGGCTTCAGAAGGAAGTTATTTCTACTGCATTATTATTTCTGCATTTTATTGTACTAAAGATATTGTTTGTGCACTCAGTACAGTGACAATTGATCCATTTGTGTCCCTCTATCTCTCGAATTATGGTTACCTCCAACCATTATTTCTTTCTATTTATCTTTAAGCTGCAATGATTATTTTTTCTTTAATTGTTGATATTTATTAGTAATAAAGATCAACAATTAAAACCACACTGCTTTTATCATTACTAATTCTCTATTTCCCCTTTTGAGATTTGTGAGAGGACTTCCTCGTTAAGCTCTTCACCGAATCTTCTCTTCTTCAATTTTTTTCTTTTCTTGTTTTATACATGTCTCTTCTAGTTCCATTTTCTTTCATCATGTGTTGACCTTTGTTTCACCTTTGTTACCTTATCTCGTAATTCCTCTCATTAACCTCTCCATTGACCTCACAACCTACTCTTCATTTCTTAATTACTTATTGACGATTCTATTTATTACAATTGATGGCAATTTTTTAATTATTATTATTATTATTATTATTATTTTTACTTTTTTTGCCATATTTACAACTGCAACAATTGTTGCATCAAGTAAATTTGATCTTACTGGTTCAGTTCTCTTCTAATGCCATGGTTAGAGCAATCACCCACTGGTGAAACTCTTTCACAGTGATTTAATCACAACAGATCTCTAGGCCATTTTCGCTTCAAACGATGAGGAGGATTGTCAGGAAGGTGAGGAGAGGAGAGTAGTTGGACAAGAGGATTAGGATGGAGAGCTAGGAGGCTGTGAAAGTTGTGGTAGCGAGACTTTATTAGATCAGAGACGAAAGGGATGTGAAGGTCAGTGTGTACGGTAAGGTTAGAAATGTAATATAGAGCATTCAGGATTTTCCTTAGGATTTTAGATTGTGATGGCTGTAGGCGTTTGGAGTTAGAGGGTTTGGTTGAGCCCCACACTTCTGCTCCGTATGTCCATATGGGTCTTAACAGGGTCTTGTAAATAGTCAGTTTGTGATTCACGTCGAGTTTGGATCTACGGGCGAGTAGTCTACTAAGTAGCTTGTAGCGTCTGTTCACGTCTTGTCGTTTCAGTCGAGTATGTGGGTTCCAGGTGAGTCTCTTGTCAATGTACAGTCCTAAGTATCGTACTACTTCAGCTGGAGGAATCGTTACACCGTTCAGTTGAACGGGTGGACTCTTTCCATTTTCGGAACCAGGTTTCGAGAAGCTTCAAGTGTGTTTGAATATTCTGGCTGGCTTGCACCGGGTCGGAGTAAGATGAAAGTATAGCAGTATCATCAGCGAATGGAGGAGTGAATTTAAAATCCAAGTTTTAGGTTGCTATTATAACAGTTTTGTTCATTTAAGAGAATTTGACAATATTATTGGCCGCTGATTTTTTTATAGTTGGTTTTATAAAACAACTTATCGCGATAAGAAAAAGGAAAATCCATTTTTCCAGTTGGATTATTTTATAATAATTCTTACGATTTATTTATGGTAAAAAGGAAATGCTCATCAGATAAAAAAGAAAATTATAAAAACTCTTTCCCTTTCTTGTTTTTTTAAAATAACTAATAAAAAGGAAAAAAAAGTTAATTATCTACATTAATAATGGAAGGCTATAAAACGCTTTACTATTGTTATCTTTTATTACTGGCACCGTATTTGTGTTTTCATATTTAATAGTTAAGTAATTATATTACTTTATTAAGGAATACATTTTTTTTATTTTTAAATAAAGAATTTTTATGGACCTACAAGTTGAGGAGTAGAAAATGAAATATCACTAGCTAATTCATATTTGTTACTTTATCGATTTATTAGATTGAATATTGTGTTTATATGGCCGTTGTTGATTAGTTTCTAACGGTATTATATCCAATATTCAATTCTCTTTGGAATTTCAACGCATTCTTAATATTGATTGTTATTTTGATAAATTGTATTTGATGGTTATAAAATGTATGTAGTAGGTACACTGTAATTTTGTATGGTGAATTATAGTTTTTGTTTTGCGGGGGCAACAAATAGCAACTATTATTGAGGCTAGATTATGGCCCGATAATGGGCGCAACCCAATTAATTAAATTGGGCAAATATTACTTTTTGTGTTTGTTTAGATACAAATCGGTGAACTTTTGTAAACAATTTCTTGTAATTACGAGGGTCGTTTGAAAAGTCCGTGCAGAAATAAAAACTACTTAATTTTTTGGGGTAAACCTTTTTTATTTTTCAACATAGTCTCCTTTTAGGCTTATACACTTCGTCCAACGCTGCTCTAGTTTGTTGATCCCTTTCGAATAATAGGATTTGTCCAAGTCTGAAAAATAGCCATTCGTTTCTGCAATCACCTCCTCGTTTGAATAAAATCTTTTTCCCGCCAGCCATTTCTTCATATTGGGCAACAAATAGTAGTCCGAGGGGGGATGTGAAACGAGTTGGAACCCTATTTCCATTAATTTTGCAACCACAACTGCTGAGGTGTGAGCTGGTGCGTTGTCGTGATGGAAAAGGACTTTTTTGTGGGCCAATCATGGGCGTTTTTCTTGCAGCTTGGTTTTCAAACGGTCCAATAACGATGAATAATATGCACCTGTAATAGTTTTACCCTTTTCCAGATAGTCGATGAGGATTATTCCTTACGAATCCCAAAAGACAGTCGCCATAATCTTTCCGGCCGAAGGAACGGTCTTCGCCTTTTTTGGCGCAGATTCCCCCTTGGTAACCCATTGTTTAGATTGTTCTTTGGTCTCAGGAGTGTAGTGATGTATCCATGTTTCATGCACAGTGACGAAACGACGCTAAAAGTCCTGCGGATTCTTCTGGAACAGCTGCAAACCGTCCTTGCAACACTTCACGAAACGATTTCGTTTTTGGTCAAGCGTGAGCAATCGCGGCACCCATCTTGCGGATAGCTTTGTCATGTCCAAATGTTGATGCAAAATATTATGTACCCGTTCATTCGAGATGCCCACAGCACTAGCAATCTCACGCACCTTCACTCTTCTGTCATCCATCACCATATCATGGATTTTATCAATGATTTCTGGAGTAGTAACCTCAACAGGGCGTCCAGAACGTTCAGCGTCACTTGTGCCCTCATGGCCACTCCGAAAATTTTGAAACCACTTATAAACTGTTCTAATCGAAGGTGCAGAGTCACCATAATGTTTATCAAGCTTCACTTTAGTCTCCTGAGGCGTTTTGCCTTTCATAAAGTAGTGTTTAATCAACCCACGAAATTTTTTTTCGTCCATTTTTTGAAATTCACTCGACTTCCTCGATTCAAACGAATGCCAAACACAAAGAAATAGACCGATCTAGCTGAAACTTGGTGTGTGTTCTTCCAAGAGACGCTACTAAGTAAACATAACCTCGATACGCGCCAGTAGTGCTATCTCTCTGACTTTGCACGGACTTTTCAAACGACCCTCGTATAAAAGGAGTGGATTAAAATTATTATAATACACTTTTAACAATCGTTATATAGTAATAATTCTATTCTCTGCTCTTGTAGATCTTTCTATTCTTATTTATTTTCTCTCTATTCGCTTTATTTATTCTCTATTCTCTTTATTTATTCTCTATTCTCTTTATTTATTCTTTAATCTCTTTGTTTATTCTCTAATCTCATTATTTATTTTCTATTCCTCTTTCAATTCTCTCTTTCATAGTCCTTTCTTATTGCCAAATGTTTATTTTCTCTGTATCCTACTAAGAGGTAGTTTTACGATTTTGTCACGTTTTTGAAATTGAATTGGATATTCTTATTTTTGGGAAGGGGAGAGTTTCTCAGTTGTGAATACTCAGACGATGTTCTCATATTGCATTTTATCTACTTAATTAAATTCTCTTCTTGTAACTTACTATTATAGTTATAACCATTTAGTTTTTTTTTTTTTAATCTTTTATTGAAATTTGCGGCTGCAACGGTTGTTGCAACAAGAGAATGTGATGTAATATAGTGTCTTGATTGAAGATTGGAGAAGGTACCCAGTGGCGACCCTCCATTAAAGTGATTAGATGCACTATACTGCTCTTATGGGGAGAGTAGATCGTGGGGCCATCTTCTCTTCAATCTCCTTGAAGGATTACCTGGTAATGTGGAAGTAGATAATTGTTCAATTAAACGATTTAGCTGCTGTAAAGAAATGAAATTTTTTAAGAAACGAGTTTTAGTAAGGTCGTTAATGAAAGGGATGTTGTGGTCATTATGAATGGTGAGGTTAGAAATATAGAATGGAGTGTTAAGTAGTTTTCGTAGTATTTTTGACTGTAAAGTCTGGATGCATAGGAACGTTTAGTCGATCCCCATACTTCGATGCCTTATGACCAAATAGGTCGCAGTAACAGTAGATACGAGGTCTGTAAATTAAGAAATGAGATAGATTTAAAAAAAAAAAATTTATTCAAAAAGAATTACAATTCTATATTGTCACCTTCAAAATAACTTCCTTCTGAAGCCACACAGCGCTGGAGACGTTTCTTCCACTCCTCATAGCAGTGCTCGAACTCCGATACTGGAATAGCCTTCAGCTGGTCGGTTACAGCCGTTTGAATGTTTTCGACTGTCCCAAAATGAGTTCCCTTGAGGTGAGGTGTCATTACTGGTGACGAGTCTTGGGTGTTTGAGTACGACCCAGAAACCAAGCGCCAAAGCATGGAATGGCACACTTCAACCTTTCCAAGTCCCAAAAAAGCAAGGATGGCGAAGTCGTAGATCAAATGCATGCTGATCGTCCACAAAGAGTTTCTACCTCAAGGTCAAACGGTCAATCAACACTTTTACCGAGAGGTTCTTGAAAAACTTCGAAAAAGGGTCATTCGTGTGAGACCAAACATCAAGAACAAGTGGGTGTTGCATCACGATAATGGTCCTTGTCACACAGCAATTTCAATAAACCAGAGTTTTTGGCCAGTAAAAAACATTCCTGTGGCTCCTCAGCCTCCTTATTAGCCTGACTTGAGTCCTTGTGACTTTTTTTTCTTCCCGAAGTTGAAAAATCACCTCAAGGGAACTCATTTTGGGACAGTAGAAAACATTCAAACGGCTGTAACCGACCAGCTGAAGGCTACTCCAGTATCGGAGTTCGAGCACTGCTATGAGGAGTGGAAGGAATGTCTCCAGCGCTGTGTGGCTTCAGAAGGAAGTTATTTTGAAGGTGACAATATAGAATTGTAATTCTTTTTGAATAAAATTTTTTTTAAAAATCGGTCTCATTACTTAATTTACATGCCTCGTATAAGAGTCTTTTGTTACGTAGGTTAAGTTTCGAATGTTTGTCAATGACGCCATTTAATTTAATTTAATATTATACATGTTCACCTTAAATGGTACCATTAATTTAGTTCTTCTGGTCCTGCAATCAATCCTAAGAGATGTACTCACAACGTACTAACTTTATTTGTAAACAAGAACTCTTTTTTAGACTCAGAAGAACTGAAAGTGGGTCATAATAATTGTTTGATCTTTTGAGGTTTTGACCCCTAAATCTATCAACCGTATTAATCTAATTTTTCAATCTTCAACAATTTAAAATTTTGTAATAAAATAGTTAATAATTCTAAGTGAATTAAATATAATTGTAGAAGGTGTTTAATTATAGTAAGGCTTGTAATACCTGTTAAACTTGCCGATCGATGCACACACTAGTCGGGAATGAAAGTGAAAAGCAGTAATTATTGTGAGGCCAAATTCCATTTTCTATTGATGCCATACTAATAATAGGTTATCGGGTCTTATCGTCCACTAATTAGGTAAATAGCAGGTTATCCTCACTGCCATGCCATAATTAATTAAGGTTTTGTTATTTTCTTTATTTTTTTTTCTCGCGTTTTACTTTTCCTTTTAAATTGTTCTTCCCAGTTTTGTGGCTTAACCAGGGATAAATGAGTCGGACTGACTGGTAAAATTCCCTGGGATTCTATGGCTCAATTTTATCTCTCATAATTTATTTATTTTAAATTATACTGATTGGGATTTCGTCTAACTTTAAAGATACCCACATACTAGACTTAAAAGACAAGCAATGACAAAACGTACGAAACTGCTTAACAGACTTCTTGGACGACGCTCCAAATTTGAACTCAAACGCTTAATATACAGTACTATTCTCAAACCTATGTTGACTTACGGACTAGAGCTGTCTGGAATTCAGCCAAACCTACAAACATACGGACAGTACAGGACATTTCAGTAAAACTACTGTCGATAGATAACTGACACTCCTTTCTACGGTGACTAACCAACCTCAATCTTTACAATGACCTCAACAATCCCTTCATAGACCAACTCGCCAAGACTAAATATCACAAATTCCACACTACTCTCTCGACTAGCTCTAATCCTCTTGTACAGTCTCTCGCCTCCTCTGGCATCCCTAACAATGCTCCTCGACGACTGAATCGCCAGTGGCCCCGCGATTTCCTTGAGGTCTGAAGAACTAAATCTCTCCTCTCTCCCACTCATATTCTCCTCCTCATGTTTCCCCTCTCTCCTACAGAGAGTGCTACCGCTGGGTAGCTTCTCTCCTCCTGCTCTTCCCGCACCAGTTCATCTCATTCACCTCCTATTTACTTATTGTATATATTTATACAGATTGTAAATTACAAAATAAATCAATAAAAAAAAATAATAACTTTAAAGATTGTTTCACTTTTTCAATTAAGATAATTTTAGACTTAAAATTAATAGTCTTACGATTAGACTACTAACATGAATCTGCTCAAAATATAAATAAAATATCAATTGGAAACGTTGCATTACTGTATCGATTTTACGAGTTTTTCTTTTTTTAATCGATTTTCTTTCAAATATTTTTCTTTTAGTTCGATTAAGGACACTTCTTGACCAGAAGGCTGTTTAGGCTATCCTATAAAGTGCCTTTTCCGGCTAAAGTATGGGAATATCACCTGTTAAATATTTGTAAATAATTAATATCGTAACTAAAATTACAAATTCGATGAAAATTAGCACACCGAAAGTATTTTTTTGTTAAATTTTTTTAGCCACTTCTTTGAACGTGGCTCCTATTTTGGGGACATTTTTTAATATTAAAGACAACAATCAGTTTTGAGAACTAAATTGTAAGTTTCAAGGAAAGTTAATGACGTAAACAATAAGCTCACCCTGAACGTAGAAAAGACGAAAGCAATTGATATTGGCTCCAACCCACTCCTTGAATCATTGGCTCCTCTTCCTAATCTTTTCCTCTATAATATCCCAAGAAAATATTGTTCCTCTGTGAAGAGCCTTGGTATCACTTTCGATCAAAACCTATCCTGGAAATATCATGTTTCCCAAATCTCTCGTCATTCCATCCATATCCTAAAGCAGTTTAATAGTTCCCGTCACCTTTTTCCCAATTAAGGTCCCGGCAACTCATAGTTTCCTCTCTTATATTCCCACGTTTCGACTATGGTTGTTTAGTGTATGGCCGGTCTTTCTGGTGATATTGAAGCTAAGCTCAAGCGTCTCATGAACTGCTTTATAAGATTTATTTTCAGCATTCCCGAAGACTCTCGCATTTCGCACTGCTACGATGAGTTGAAGTGGCTTTTCCCCGGTCTATCGCCGCCAGTATTTGTTGGGCTTCATTCCTTTTCCAAGTCATTCAATCTCAAAGGCCATCTTATATTTTCCAACTCTTCAAGTTTAAATCCTCGATCCATTCTCGTAATACTAGATCTCGCTCATCCGATCTCTATATTCCCTCACACCGCACTTCATCCTTTAACAAATCCTTCCTTAATTCGCGCTACCTCTCTCTGGAACTCCTTACCTTCATCTGTGTCCATCTTTAAATCCCTCGTGTTCAACTATCTCCTTTCTAGTCAGCTTTCTCCGTAACTATAGTTGTATTCTTTTATTTCCTTAATTTTAATTCTTATTTTTGTAAATACTTACTTATTTTTTGTATATAAATATCCAAAATAGAGGCCAAACCAATAGGGCCTCCAACGGAGACAATATTCCTAGGATAATAAATTTATTTTCTTCTTCTTAAATCTGCGTTAAGATAAAAAAGCGCGAGTGTTCGCACCATATTTTTAATTTTTTCTAAAATAATTATTGTTTAAAAGCCATTCTGCGGAAATTCCATTTCCTTGTGAGCAAACCCAGAAAGTAGATAAGCTATTGACTAGCTAACTTCTTGTTTTACTAATCAATTTATTAAATTCATTTATAAATAGATGACTTTTACTACTTAATGAATTGTAAATACACTATTAGAATGAAAGACAGATTGCCAACGGGATATTTTATTACATCCATTTGAATTGATGATGATGATGATGATGGTGATAATAATAAAATATCTTGAATGACATGAATGGACGAAGTAATTAAACATTTCAAAACAATACGCATGTTCAATAGCAGCAGCCAGTGCCTTCTATATCGTATTCTAAATGTTTATGAGTGGAATGAAGTAAGGGGGAAGAGGGAAACAGCTTTTAATCCATATTATAGGCACTGCCATTATTATTAACATGAATATGGAATATGATAATGGAAATGATATGCTGATATTTGTTACGCACACAATGAATGGGAGATAGGTACTACATTCAAGTGTTTGTCTGTCTGTCTGCGAGCTAAAAATAAAAAGAATTGTGATGAATCCATAGCTCTTTGCGCACATACCTCAATTTTTATTATTCATTTTATTTTTTCCTTTATTCGATTAAATAAATAATTTTTATTTCTAAATGTATTAAATAATTTATTGCTACAGGATATACAGGATAAAAGAAAGCTTTTTCCTTATTTGTTAACTTTAATTACGGTGTAACAATATTCTAATTGATGCTTCAATTAAAAATTTTAATTATATCTACAAATGTTCTGGTGTGTGCGCATATTTTAACATAAAATTAATCTCGAAAATGTATAAATTTTATCTCACCGTCTTGTTTGTCTGTTTTTTTACTTTTTTTTCTCTCTCTTAATTTCTTGTTGTGTTTCGAGATAATAATCTCTTGTCCTTGAGCTGGCTGTGTGCGAATTAAGGAACAAAATCTTGTTCCTTGTAAATCATTCATTCATTACAATTTCTCCTTTTATAATTGTGCTTTAATTGAAGAAACTTTCATTTAAAATATAGAATTGTGCCTACCCAAAAACCGATGTGTTTTTCACATTACGAGGGTCGTTTGAAAAGTGCGTGCAAAAATAAAAACTACTTAATTTTTTGGGGTAAACCTAGTCTCCTTTTAGGCTTATACACTTCGTCCAACGCTGCTCTAGTTTGTTGATCCCTTCCGAATAATAGGATTTGTCCAAGTCTGAAAAATAGCCATTCGTTTCTGCAATCACCTCCTCGTTTGAATAAAATCTTTTTCCCGCCAGCCATTTCTTCATATTGGGGAACAAATAGTAGTCCGAGGGAGCCAAGTCGGGATCTGGTGCGTTGTCGTGATGGAAAAGGACTTTTTTGTGGGCCAATCGTGGGCCAATCGTGGGCGTTTTTCTTGCAGCTCGGTTTTCAAACGGTCCAATAACGATGAATAATATGCACCTGTAATAGTTTTACCCTTTTCCAGATAGTCGATGAGGATTATTCCTTGCGAATCCCTTTGATGCAAGCAGTATGCGGTTGAATCAATTGTTTTGCCTGACGGTAACAGCTCGTAATAGATGATACCTTTATAATCCCACCCATACGGATGCAATTCCGCCTTTCGAGCTAGTTTGCGGCGGCTCAATGCAGGGCTTCCAATGATCTTTTACGCACTACATTATTGTAGACAATCCATTTTTCATCTCCCGTTACCATCCGCTTTAAAAATGGGTCTTTTTCTTGACGTTTCCGCAGCGAATCGCAAATGGATATGCGAGTGGCTAAGTTGGCCTCGGTTAATTCATGCGGTACCCAAACATTGAGCCGAGAAAAGTATCCCAGCCGGCGCAAATGATTTTCAGCGCTCGTAGGGGATATGTTAAGTGCTATTGCTATCTCTCTCACCGATTCGCATGGATCTTTATCGATTACGCCCTTGACATCAACTGAATTAACCTCGGCCGGGCGACCGGTGAGGGGAGCATCATTAATGTCAAAATCTCCAGAACAAAATTTGGCAAACCACTTTTGGGATAATCGTTCTGTTAAGACATCATCACCCTATACACAACATATCTTTTTATGAGCCTCTGCAGCTGGTTGGCCTTTTTTAAAATAATAAAGCAAAATATGGGTGAAAATGCACTTTATTTTCTTCCATCTTTACAGCTACGCAGCAAGCACAATAGTAAAGTTTGTTAAACCGAAATTCATAGAAAGATTACACTCTTAACATAACCTTTCAAATGAACAGCCGAGTTGTGCGCTTGCGCCGAAAATAAAACAAGTAAATCGGAATGAATCTGTACCAAAATAAAAACCGAACGAACTTATTTGCAAACCTATTACTAATAGTTAGGTGATAAGTCCATAAATGTCATTAAAATGATATTTTAGAGCCCTTCTCATCTCGAAGGGCTTTTAATTACATATACCCTGAAATAAGTATCAAATAGAAGTTTTAGAACAACATGTACTCGATAAGTAGTCCAAATTAAATAAACTAAAATCAATCATAGG
Organism: Rhodnius prolixus; assembly: GCF_049639745.1. NCBI lineage: Eukaryota > Metazoa > Arthropoda > Insecta > Hemiptera > Reduviidae > Rhodnius > Rhodnius prolixus. The sequence goes on along the minus strand of NW_027411604.1, from coordinate 13,566,213 downwards.
AGTTGCTTTTTGAAAAAAAAATTCAAAATAATGAAAAATGGATTCAGTCAAGAGGAATTTCCGGTTGGTTGATTTTAATCGAAAGTTTTTTGGTCGAATCCAACAGTGGCACCTAAACCGGATATCAAATTTGAAATTCCAACGATTTTGAGTTGTTGAATTACATGGCAATTTGTAAAAATAACTTCTTTGTTTTGGGGGGTAAGTTCCTAAAGACGGATTTCCATTGGTAACTCTATCAAAAAAGTGACTAGATTGCTGAATTTCCTCTTAACTATTATAAATATGAGTAAATCATAATATAACAATTTGATTATAAAATTAATAATAAAAACCAAAATTATATTAAGTTTTTAAAAAAAACTATTAATCTCAGTATGACGTGATTGGTTCTGGAACGCCCAAGGTAGCCGAGCTATAGTTATATAGGCTAGAACCGCAAAGCTAAGATGTATTGCTGGTTTAGTAGGTTCGATTCCCCCGGTCTAGGCCTTAGATTGGTTAATAATTAATAATAATAATAATTAATAATAATTGGTTATAAATAATTAATTAACTTTTAATGGTTAATATGAGAAATTCACAATTAACTTGCTGTGACGCGTTCGTCCTCGGTACCTAATTTAGCCAGTTACAATTTTCATTACTTTATTTCTGACTCTTTGATTGGTCAACTAGTTCATTCAGTTTCAAAGTGGTATTGAAGCCATTTTTGGGCCAAGCTAACACAGCTATGGGCCACTTCTTGGCGGCAATTAGAGTCCACCTAAACGTGATCAATCTGAGCCCAGCTTATCATTATGTTCTGCGTTAGAAACGGAAGTAGTGAACAAAGGGAGTTACTGCTGCAAAAAGAAACATGAAGTCATTAACTTGTGCTAGCTAAAAAATATCATGACAATGATTCTGATTTAGATAATTAGATGTAGAAGTTGGTTAAGCAGTAGAAATGCAGTTTCAAAGTATACTTAGCGAAGAAAAAGTGTTTGCCTAGAGTAAATGTGTTCATTAAATTTTACTTGAGTCGTACTTGGCGCTACACCCTCGTACAACGCGCCCCAAGCCAACTACCGTCATCCTTCTCTAAATTAAAGGAATCTAACCACTCTTCTGGGACCAACTAACTAACAAGAAACGCCACGATTAAGGAGCCCCTGTAGCTACTTCCACCACAGGGCAACTCATCCTCCTAAACTCCAAAATGGCCTCTTTGAGCCTTCCACCTCTGATTCTCCTTCTATCGTTCTTCTTCTTGTTTTTCTTTTTAGCTCCCCAACTAAATTCTCTTTAATCATAAAACTTTGTTGAAGTCTTACTTTTTAAAGGTTTTTTTCATGCAAAAATAAAGACCACTTCCAATATAATCTCTCATAAAATCTACTTTTGCTTTAATATTTACCGCAACCTCCATCTTTCCCTTTAACCGTTTGCTATATATTACTTCTTGCCTTCTCCACTAGAGGGAGGAAAAATGATTTCGTTGGAGAATTGGTTTTTATCGACTATTTATTTTCACGTAAAAATATTTTGATTTTTAAAAGATCTATTGTGAACACCTAGACGACTTTTCACTTAAATTAAAGTTCTCTTTCAAGGAGCTGAAGACTTATATGAATTGAAACATGTATCTGAAAATGCCCAAAATTAATTTTTTCCCACTTTTTTTTTCAAGAAAAAGTCGAAGAAGGCTTTTTCTCAGATAATTTCTCAAATTCAATTAGTAAAATAGTATTTACGGTTTGGAAATTGTCTACAATCTCTGAATTTTAATTTTTTCAATCAGAACAGAAGACACATCATCCTTTGATGTCAAAAATATTATAATTTTGAACTAGTATAAGCCCTGAAGATGATCTAATCTAGTCACCCTAGGTTGAAAGCTGGGTAGAAAAAAATATTACTAAAATAGGCAATAATCTTTTTTCATTTTGGATTAATGAATCTGTCACCAATAAACGACTAACTAGATTTACACTGAAACAAAACTAAGTAAAAAAGTAATTTTACAGTAAATATCAGGACGGTTAAGATAAATAGAAGGCGTGGACTAAACGGTTAGAATGACTATAGTTGGCGGTATGAAGAAGAATACGATCGTAAATTGTTCTGTCTCAATGAACTGTTTTCCTTAAATAGTGACTAGTGAGATAATGACTATCTTTTGTGTTTTTTAGCTACCTGACTTTTTGCCTTAAATCACTCTATACTCTACAGATTCTAACGAATTTTCATTACATGAACAGCAACAAAAAATTGGGAAAACGTTTAATGCTTCTAGCCAAAATAGTCATGCACCAACCATTCACCGCAACACCCCTATAGCTTCCTTCCCCAAACCGGGTACAAAAAGTCGCCTCAGAAAATTTTGAAAATCCTAGAACTATGGAAGAACTATTAAACTTTGAAGGTACTTAAAAAAAAAAATAGCTGTACAAAAAGGAATAAATAATTAATTTTAATGGTTAAATCTTCTTAACAAAAACTGACGGTATAAAAAGTTATGTATAAGGCTTTTATTAAACGACTAAAGGTGCACAAATCAGCAAGTGCCCAACATTTCATTCATACTTCATTGATATTATTTAAGTAATTTTACTGCATTAAATTTTCATTAATTTAGTTTAGAATTTATTAGATGTCACAGACCCTTACGCTGGTCAGTTCATTCATAATAATTTTTTTTGTTATAATAATGATAGAATATACATTACATCTTCATAAATAAATAGGCACTTTATTTTAACTCCATTCCAAATTATTCTTCTTATTTATTATTAAATTATTCTTAAGTACATCAAAATACGGACGAAAAAAGACGTATCGTTGGTTACTGTCGTAATTTGAATCGCGAAGTTAAAACCAAATTTGAGATTATCTATCTACGGCCAAAAATACTTAATCTTAAATTGGATAGAAAGTTTTAAGCAATAAAAATGTTGAACACCACGTCACTGCCATTCATTATGAATTCTCTCATCATGTTCAACCATTCAACATCATATGAATGGCGGAATGTTGCATATAAAATTCAACCACTGTTATCCCATAGTTAATAATCCCAAGTTATATTTATATGTGTTCCTGCTATTTTATGCCAATATCCAGTACTTGTTTAGCGAAAATTATCATTTTCATATTATAATTTTATATAACATTTTATTATATTTAGTTGAGATTTAGTTGGCACTGTTTAATTGCCTTTTTTAATTACAATTGATATCATTTAACCAGTTAAACGCGTTCGACGTGTAAACTCGTGAAAAATATCAAATTGCCATTAACTATAAAAACTCGAAATTTTAATAAAATACAATAAGAATATTATTTGGTGGGATGTTTCCTTTATCTAACCAATAGAACTGCCAAGTATCTTATATGGAGGGAGGTGGAGGTATCCAGCCAAATGATAAGTGGTTGGTTCATGTTTGGTCTTCGCATTAGAGATTGGGAATTAGGCACACAAATAGAAGCTCTCAACCTTTGTGCAATGCCGTTTTTACCTCTTAGATAGAGATTCAGACCTCAGTACGAGCATGATTTCATTTTGCACAGAATTCAAAGCTCTTTTCTTCTTCCTTGTAAAAAGCTCTAGGCAATGCACACGTGAAGCGGTGCAAGATTTTTTAAAGAGCACAGAATGCTCTGGTAATCTCAAGCCCCAGGTGATTGCAGAAAAAGTCGCCTGCAGTTACTATTACGACTATTGTAAACTTTTGGTTGTTTTGCCCTGCTTGTATACACGTCATTGTCTGATTTTAATTCCGCACAATGTGGGGGGTTTTTTAAATTAAATTCCACGCTTAACTGGTTAAGTAATTTTACAGCATTAAATTTCCCTTGATATTGTTTAGAACTTATTCGATGTACAGACCCCTTATACTTGGCCATTTCAATCGTAATAAATTTTTCGTTAAAATAATGATAAAATGGGTGTAAGTAGACGCTATTTTGTTTAACTCTAATCCAGATTATTTTTTTGATTTATCTTTATTATGCTCTTTATTCTGAATTTAAATGGTTAAATAATCACTGCCTTTTCAATATTCAACTAGAAAGTTAAACAGTCATTTCCTTAGCGCCCAACTTCCTTTGTCAACCATTGTAACCATTATTTAAATAAAACTTCAATAGCATTGATTTTCTGTATCTCAGATACATTCTTAGCGATCCAAACATGCATGATAGAATCATTATTTATAAAGATAATTATTTTCTAAGTCATTAGCTCTGTATTATATAATAGAAAGTGGAAGCATAATGGTCCCTAAGTGTATTTGAAGAGAAATATTACAAAAGAACCATTGAGTGAACACATCTAAAGCACACTCTGTTGGATCATTTTGATAACACTTTTAGATGATAAAAATGTTTTCTTATTTTTATTTACTTATTAGCCGAGCAATGCAATAGGGGTAGATTGTAATCACAGAAGTGGGTAAGTTCGGCTGAGCGCATTCTGCGAGTGAATGAAATCTAAGGTTGTGAGAGGGGGGACATGCCCTAACAAATTTAAATAATTCATTATTAAAGTTGAAGTCACTTTATAAATATTTAAACATTAAAACTAGACTGACGGATAACCTTATTAAAACAGAAAACCTCCTTCTTTCCCAAATGTTTGTCGTTAAGTTTGGGACTTACAAAGTAAAAGTTTAAAGTATAGTACTTAGGAACTTAGAGAAATGAATCGTCTCTCCCTTTTTTACTTTGTCCTTGTGTAAATAGAATAAGGGAAACGTAACATTTAAGTTTTCAAACAATAATAAGTTTTTAGTTTTACGAGGGTCGTTTGAAAAGTCCGTGCAAAGTCAGAGAGATAGCACCACTGGCGCGTATCGAGGTTATGTTTAGTTAGTAGCATCTCTTGGAAGAACACACACCAAGTTTCAGCCAGATCGGTCTATTTCTTTGTGTTTGGCATTCGTTTGAATCGAGGAAGTCGAGTGATTTTCAAAAAATGGACGAAAAAGAATTTCGTGTGTTGATTAAACACTACTTTATGAAAGGCAAAACGCCTCAGGAGACTAAAGAGAAGCTTGATAAACATTATGGTGACTCTGCACCTTCGATTAGAACAGTTTATAAGTGGTTTCAAAATTTTCGGAGTGGCCATATGGGCACAAGTGACGCTGAACGTTCTGGACGCCCTGTTGAGGTTACTACTCCAGAAATCATTGATAAAATCCATGATATGGTGATGGATGACAGAAGAGTGAAGGTGCGTGAGATTGCTAGTGCTGTGGGCATCTCGAATGAACGGGTACATAATATTTTGCATCAACATTTGGACATGACAAAGCTATCCGCAAGATGGGTGCCGGATTGCTCACGCTTGACCAAAAACGAAATCGTGTAAGGACGGTTTGCAGCTGTTCCAGAAGAATCCGCAGGACTTTAAGCGTCGTTTCGTCACTATGGATGAAACATGGATACATCACTACACTCCTGAGACCAAAGAACAATCTAAACAATGGGTTACGAAGGGGGAATCTGCGCCAAAAAAGGCGAAGACCGTTCCTTCGGCCGGAAAGATTATGGCGACTGTCTTTTGGGATTCGCAAGGAATAATCCTCATCGACTATCTGGAAAAGGGTAAAACTATTACAGGTACATATCATTCATCGTTATTGGACCGTTTGAAAACCGAGCTGCAAGAAAAACGCCCACGATTGGCCCACAAAAAAGTCCTTTTCCATCACGACAACGCACCAGCTCACGCCTCAGCAGTTGTGGTCGCAAAATTAATGGAAATAGGGTTCCAACTCGTTTCACATCCCCCCTATTCTCCAGACTTGGCTCCCTCGGACTACTATTTGTTGCCCAATATGAAGAAATGGCTGGCGGGAAAAAGATTTTATTCAAACGAGGAGGTGATTGCAGAAACGAATGGCTATTTTTCAGACTGGGACAAATCCTATTATTCGGAAGGGATCAACAAACTAGAGCAGCGTTGGACGAAGTGTGTAAGCCTAAAAGGAGACTATGTTGAAAAATAAAAAAGGTTTACCCCAAAAAATTAAGTAGTTTTTATTTTTGCACGGACTTTTCAAACGACCCTCGTATACTGTTTAAAAAAAAAATAATAAAAATGCAATTTTCACCCTTACAAATGATGCAAGTGTGCAAGTGATAGCACAGTTCCATTAGTAAGGAATTTTATCTAAGTGTTTTACACAATTATCGAATTTAAATTATCAGCAATAATTAAACTGATAATTTTTCCGGAAAAAGAATATCTTGTTTTCGTCATAGTGGCACGGATACGATTATCTAATTGTCTCATTTTATTGGTGGATAATTTTACAACCACTTAAATGATTTTGAAAATAAGGAAATTACATATTCAGTTGGTAATGTTGATCGATATATTTTTTTTTTTTAATTTAAGTAGAGCGTTTTTTTAAAAATAAATATTTTGTAATTAATTATAATTAGTACTAATTGCATACACAACACATTTATTAGAAACATTTTCTCAGAAAAATGTTCATGATGGCGATCTTAAGTGGCAGGAGGCGGTTTCCTCTAAAATCCCGGCCCCTGAGTATTGTCCATCCATGATTGAGACCGTCCTCAGTAACTTGCCAGAAGAATTTCAGAATTTGATATAAATCGGCCGTCTACCTGAAGACTTTTACAGTTTTTTTTAGTAATTTTTCTCCGTATCTCCCGTAGTGTTTTAGGAAGTAATACTTGGCTAATGCGCTGTATAGAGGTTTTTTTTTTTTTCTGAGCTTTGAAGCCAACTGCAGGAGACTGGGGTGTTGGTGGTCATTGAGGAAAATAATCAAATTCTTTTCCACCGATCCAACACTGAAAGAGCCTCTCCGCATAATGAAGAATAGATTTGAAAAGGTCGCTGAGTTTGATTATCTGGGATCTTTTGTGATGGCAGGCAACGAACGTCTTCCAGGAAGTTAGGAAGAAGGTCGGCTAAAAAGTGCTATTAAGGTCTAAGTAAGCTCTACTACAAAAGTAAATTTATTAACAAGGGGCACCAAACTTATGATTGTAACAAGACCTTTGTTCGGCCAGTCTTGGTGCATAGCCTCAGAAACTTGGACCATCTCAAAAACTGATGAGCACCGTTTTGAGAAGAAGCTGCTACACAAAAATCTATGGCCCAATACATTGAAGGCACTATCTGACGTCGTAGAAAGAATATAGAGTTGGTTCGGCTCGAACAAAGGAGCCCCCAGTAGTAGTAGTAGCTTGAATTAAGTTAAACCGACTTGAGTTGATGGCAGGCTATGTGGTGAGATTCCTTCTAAACTGCTGCGTGGAGGATCAGGAGACCCAAAATTGCGATCGCACGACTGGAATTGCACAGAAAGCGATGGATATCCTCAACACTGCGACTGCTAGAAGTAGGAAGGACTGGCAGAAAACATTGTGAGGAAACCCAGAGACCCTCACAAAATTGGGTTAAAGACCCAGAAAAGAAGAAAAATAATTAGATAGGTGGCTAATTCCATTCCACCTGCCCTTACCAAACCAAAACCACTGTTACTTAACAGCCTTGGCAATTTCTACTTCCACGGAGTATTAAAAAAAAAAATAATTCGGCTCGTCTGTTAATCGTAAAATTGTGTTTTACGAGTTATTATTAAACCCCCCTAGGAGGTCTTAGTGGCCCATAAATTGAGTTAAGGAAAGGAACCATAAGGATTCTATGGGGGGAGTGGCTTGGAACCTTATTCCGCCGCCGTCACTCTTAACCACACTTCTCCTGGTTGACCTGCCCTAGATATTGTTATCGTAACCACTCTGCTAAAACCATTACCACCGACGCGTCCATCATTAAGTACCTCCCTCTCAAACAATGGCGCCCCTTCATCAAATGACCTCGTCCAAGGTTATTACATTTTATTGCTATCCCATAAAAGAAATTTTCCTGTACATGGTATATATAGTCTCTAATCGCACTACCCCGATATTTCCTAATAATAATTGTTTTTAAACAACGATTACTTCTAGCGGTAATGTTTATGGCGAAGTTAAAGATCACAGGTGCAACGGATTTTAGTAAAAAAAAAATAATTTGGATTACTTAGTATTTAGTAGAGTGAGCGAATTGTGATAATAAATGAAAAAATTGGCAACTGCATCTGAGTTGCAAGTTTTAAGTACCTGGGTGCCTGGTTATCAGCTACTGGGTCTTCAGAATTGGATATCCAAAAGAAAATTGTAAAGGGAAAGAAAGCAAGCTATCCATTTATTGAACTCGGCACTTTGGAGATTAAAAAAAGGATCTTGCACGTTTTCTTGGCGAATATAACCTTCTACGCGGCAGAAACTTGGAGCCTAACAAAGAAAAATGGAAGATGGGCTATTGGCCTTAGAAATGGATTTTTTGGAGAAGAAGCTGGGAAAGGTCTCCAAGATATGGATGTGCCTATAATCCGGAAATCCGAAGACGTGTTAAAACACAGAACTTAAAATGGTACGGCCACGTGATGTGAATGAGTGATGAGAGATGGCCTAAGAAAATCATAGATTTCATTCCTAGTGAGAGGAGAAGGAAAAGGAAGGCTTAGGAAAACTTGGATGGAGGGTATCACCGAAGGAATGGCCTCCAAAGGCCTTCGGAAGGAGCAGTGGGAGAACAGGAAATTTTGGACTTTGGGCATTGGGGATATGATTCCTCAGGAATTGTCTTTACTTCAATTTTTTAATATTTGATTTACTGAGACAATGTCTGATGTGAATCCTCAAGTCTCACCTGTTGCTCTTCTACTTCTTCTTCTTTCTTGGCCTTATGTTCCTTGCAAATTAGCCATCATGCAGAGTTTTGTTTGAATGTAGTGGGTAGTTTGTCTGTTAGTATGTATAGTTTTATAGTCACTATCACTGAGTGAGAATTATATTTAAATTTTATTAGTCCTAATGTAGTTATTCAAGTCTGGGTAAATGTTTGGGTAAGTCAGTATAGTGTTTAAATTGGCTGGAAATTGGCAGTTCGTCTGTAATATGGCCCTCCACAGCTGATCCCTACCGTTCTTGTTCTTGCTGCTGGCCAATATGATATGATTGGCTTCGGCTGCTGATTCCTTATCATAGGAGCATTTGGTTTCTAAGCCAAATGGTGAGCTGAGTAGTTATGGTTAAATCTCGAATCTGCTCATGATACAGTAAAATCTGTTTGCCGAAAGTGGTGTAAACCATGGTTTTAACTGGGTATGGAGGAGTGTATAGGGAGGAGTAGAATTTTCCTTTAACTGTTTTTGAGGATGAATAAATTTCCGCGCATTTTCTGTGTTACAGATTAGTTTTTGAAAGTATTTTTTTCCGATCTGAGGCAGTGTCTTGCAGACGGGCTGACCAGTTTCGCGTTGATATCGCTCTTCTCATTTCTATTCAATCCGCAATGTACTCTCATCCACACCAGATACACTAATCTACCGTTAGAATTTATTTTATGTAGCTGAGTTTAAGGGTCTAGGATCTAAAAGGAAGTGGGTCCCTACTGGGTTGTTTCAATTTTTGGAAACTCGCTTCGGCGGTACATATTCTAAAATTGGACTAACCCTTACAGTAATTTAATAACAAAATTTTCTTGAATAAATATTGCTTTAAAAAACACCAATCTCGTTTTATTCAACTAATTCATTTTTGGAATGAGCTAATGAAGTTTTAAAGGAAATAGTTGGAGCCGTTTTAGAAATTTAGTTTAAAAAAAACTGAAACATTGATTCAAATAATCGGTGTTCCTCGTTGGTTGATTTGTGAAAACCACTCAGTACCTGTAACCTGATCTTTACCTGTAAAATTTGGTTATCTACAATTTCGTAATACGTTCTTTTACTCGTAATTGAGAGAGATTATGAAAAGATTAAATCTATTGTTAAGCTTTAGCGATCAAAGTAAATTGATCCGCTTATTATTAAACCCTTAATAGAGTTAATTATTAAAATTAATTACTATATCTAAAATAGACGTCTAATAAAGGTAATAACCAGGATTGGCTATTCACTTTGCATAAATTGAATTAGTTAGATAAGCGATAAAGGTATTAGATATTCAATCAAAGATTAACGGAATACTGAATTTCATTAGTAAAATGGATGATTCTATTTCCAAAGTTAATAATTGATAAAGGTTTGTACGGTATTGACAGATCTACAATAATTTTGATAAGGTTAGATCCTCCTCTGGGTTTAGAGTTAATCCTATCTCTTGTTAGCAATTGAATTTTAATGCATACATTTCCTTCTAATCATAAACACCCATATTGCATAAAATGCAGAACAATTTTAATGGAATCATGGACTTCTTAATGAATTGCAATGCAATAAATTGAGTACTTGAACAGCACTAACTAAGGAGTACACTTCTTCTTCTGGGGCGCTACAGTACTGAAAGAAACCTAGGTCTCCTCAATTCCTCTAAATCGTGGGCTCTAGAACGAACGCCATCTACGCCGGCTCCATGTTTCTCAGCTCTGCCTCCACATCATCCAGCCACCTCCTGATACAAGGCCTTCGACCCTCCCTGGAGTGCCTTAAAACTTCCTTTTGGGCTAGCGTTCTAGTTCCATCCGCTTCACCTAAGGTGTCCTCGTTGAATGAAGGCTACAAGATCCGGTTCCTGGTACAGCTCTTTTAACTCTACATTCGACCCAATCCTCCACCGATCTCGCTACTTCACTGGCCCATAAATCTTTCTGAGGATCTTACCCAGACCTTTTTAGAGCCCGCTCGTCTTCCCTGGTCGAGAAGTATAACCTCAAAATCTGAAAATTTGATTAAATTAAGTTTTATTTCCGGCTAGGTGGTAGACTTCTCCATAACGTTACATTTCAGGGTCTTTTTAATAATAATTAATTGTCTTTAATATTAAAAAGATTATATATAATGTAAATCGTTGCAATAATTCAACTCAAATTCAGTAGCATGCGCTGAATGATAAATGGTAAATTTATTTGAATTTATATTATAAACGGGAATTTTATAAAAACGATGTCCATTATTTCATCGCATTTCTCCAATTTTTTTGTTTTATGGAGTTAATGGAGTTGTGCTGTGATACGTCTTTTGCATTAAACACTGCTGTTTTCAAGTGTTAGTGAAATGCATTCTATTAAAAATGCAATAAAGTGTGGAGAAGCTACCCGAATGGGTGGTAGCACTCCAGATAAATAGATTCAGTTTCGATTGATTTTGGGACACTTGATCAATGTTCTCTAAGCAGGAAACTAGGGGGTCGAAGCCTCTTCAGCCTTTGTGGAGAGAGCAAGTTGGAATCTGATGGGAGTATGCTGGTCTGTTAGAGGAGTTAAGGTTTGTAGGCACAGGGATTTATGGAATTTGCAGTAGTAACTGGAGCGGATTGAATGAATGAATTAAGATTTTTATTAATTTTTCACATTCAAGTACATACAAAAACATACAAAACATCACTAGACAATGATCTTTCGACCGTCTGGCAAGCTGTTATCAAACTAGAAATTAAAAAAAAAAACTAAGATAAATAAGTAATAAAATAATAACAAACTATAAGAAATAAATACTAGGGCACTAGAGCGGATTGGTTCGCATCCTTGATGGCCAGGGTTTTCTAGGTCTTAATGGATTGTTTCACTGCTTACGTATATAGAGAGGAGTATTTACAATTTTTTGTTGAGGATTTTTGGATTGGGCGGTTTTCGGTGCATGGGCAGTACTCCACAGTTAGTAAGACCCACAAATAGGTTTCAGTACTGTGAGTTGTACCATTAGTCTTTGTTGAAGAGTCACAGATTTTGAAGGTTGTGAGTCTGATGAGTTCCAGCTCTTGTCAATGTACTTTCTGTGTTACCTCTTCTGGTGCATCGTAGTAAATGGACAATAGATGTGGGGGACATGTTCGGATGAATGAAAATGAATTTCGATTTTGCTCTATTGAAGCTAAGCTCAAGCGCCTCTCATGAACTGCTTCATAAGATTTATTTTCCGCATTTCCAGAGACTCCCGCATTTCGCCGCTGCTACGATGAGTTGAAGTGGCTTGTTCCTGTCTATCGCCGCCAGTATTTTTTGGCTTCTTTCCTTTTTCAAGTCATCCAGTCTCAAAGGCCATCCTATATTTTTCAACTCCTCAAGTTTAAATCCTCGATTCATTCCCGTAATACCAGATTTCGCTCATCTGATCTCTATATTCCCTCTCACCGTACCTCATCCATTGACAAGTCCTTCCTAATACGTGCTACCTCTCTCTGGAACTCCTTGCCATCATCTGTCCACCATGCTCCTACCCTATCCATCTTTAAATCCCGTCTATTCAGTTATCTCCTCTCTACTCAGCTTCCTCCGAAATTCTAATTGTTTTAATTTATTTCCTTAATTTCTGCTGTTATTTTTATTTTCACTTTTTGTAAATACTTATTTATTTATTTATTTTCTGTTTAATCACAGGCCAAACTGTTAAGGCCTCTATTTGTTCCTGTATTTATTCTTAGGGGACAACTGTCCCAGAATAATAAATTTCTTTTCTATTCTATTTAACTGCATTATTTTTGTCCGGCACCATTTTCTGTGCTAGGCCGAGATCTTCTTGTAGAATTCGAAAGGGAATGACAGGATCTGAATGAGTGAAAGAATGGCTGTACCATCAGCTAAAGTAAGAGTTTTGGATTGAGAATATGTGGGAATATCAGCGCCTGATTAAAGATGAGAAAGAGGGTAATGTAGTCAAGATTGGAGACCCTCCATTAAATCCGGAGGACTAACTGCGTAAGATTAAGGTAATATTGACAGAAGTATAAATTAAAAGTAAGCCTAAATTTTGTAACTAAGAGCGGAGGAAAAAAAAAGCCCGTGTGAATACGGAATTAAGCGAAAGAGGTTAGGGAGCTGTGTAGATAGCCGCTATGTCTGCGAACGGGGCGCCCGGCTATAAGAGTGCCGGGTTGCCTACACTGTCTACCACCCTTCCTCTCCATACTGCATTAGTGGTACGTTGTGCGCACGCGTAGTGTAGAGAAAAAAAATCAATAGGAGGGGGGCTCGGCGGCGGTTAGAGTTGTTGGGGGTCTGTGCGATGGTGGGACAAGGAGCCCAGTAGTGACGGATAGATCGTCCGGATTACCTGTGTGTTCGTGGTAGAGACGGACGCTTCTCCGATCTCATCACCGCTCCTCTATAATCTCTACTCCCTATAGTTTTCTGGATTAGTTCTATCTACACCATTAAAACTTATTCGTAGTTTTCATTTTTTTCAATTTTTGAAAAACAGTAACCTGTGTTGTGTTTGGATTAAGTTTCATCGTTCATTTTTGTAAAAGTGGCTAATATTGTGTTTTATTGTGCTACATGAATAAATATTCAGTGTGTGTCTATATTGTAGCTGCAATTACAGAAGATGATTTCGTTGTCTGTTAGTCTAGACTATAGGCAAGTTTGATTTACAAGACGAGTGTGAAAGGCGGGAATTTAAGCGCGGGTGGTGAGATGGTAACAGTGACTCTCACCACTCCGCTGTCTACGACCACAATCACCGTGCCGCATGTCAATCTCAACAACAATCTCATACTCAAGGTACAAAATCTTATTTTGATAACCTCCCTGATGTGCAACCGCGGAAAAGCTACTTTGCATTGCCCGCAGATTTGTTCGGCCAAACTTCTCAGTTAAACCTGAACGATTTCCTCCACACTAGAATTAGAAGAACAGAACTAAGCAGAGGTTGGCTAAAAGACTCTTAGACGATAGATCAAAACTCTCTTTAGGCAACAAAAGACTGATTTATACTTCTATTTTAAAACCCATCTGAGCGTATAGAGCTGTTTGGGTACCGATCTCCAAACAATTCAATCTCTACAATCTAAAATACTTCGAACCACAGTAAACGCTCCATTTTATATCTCCAACCTGGACTATACACACTGATCTTAACATTTTTTTTTATCGCACAAGTCGCCAAAACACGACACAGAATGCTTCACTTCAACCTGCAATCACTTTATAAATCCTCTAGAACAAAATCTTTCTTCTAGATCACTTCTTGATAACCCGGACAAGACGTCTTAAAAGACAGTGACCTACCTCGTGATCTCCTCTCTAGAGTAAAGAGAGTGGCTAAATAGTCTTAATGTTTTGGGAGTGTTACCACTGCGGTAACTTCTCCACTCGTTTGAATCTACCATTCACTTCTATCTATTTTACTTACAGCCCCAATGCGCTGATTGTAGCACGAAGAAACGCTACAAAAAAACCTGAACCCAGTCTGATTAATTTTTATAAAGAGTTGTGCCCAAAACAGGAAATTAGATCTTGAAGAATATATATTTTAAGGCTCAAACACTCACTGACAATGTCCACTGACCTTAAGAAGATTTTGCTTAAGTTCTTCTCGATTTCACTTTAAACTTTGCTCTTTGTTCATACAAACAACTTGTACTGTACTCATAATAGAACTGTGCAAAGCTGTTTTTGTGGTTCTGGGTTTTGATTCCCTGTTGTTGGCCTTGGATTTTTTATTTTTAAATATTTCGAGAGAAATATGCTATGTTAGCTATCCGCCTCCATTTACTATGCATGAACGGTTTGTGGATACGTGCTGTCAGCCTGTAGGAAATAGACATTACGTTCCTCAAATATTCTGATAACATTCATCGATCATACTTGATGTATGCAATTATTTCATTTATTTGGATTTTTGCGAAGTTCAGATTAAACAAAACAGAATTATCACATATTTAAATGCAATCTGTGCTCAAATAAGAATATCTAAGGCACTGGGTTCCAAACTGCCTAAACCGTTGCATTAAAAATTGTCGCACTTCTCTTGAATTTTTATAAAGTTACACTGCTATTACTTTTTTTTTAAAAAAAAACTAAATAGCAGAATTCTCCAATTCATTGGCAGCATTAATTGGCATTGCCTTGGACAATACGTAGTTGCTGCCAGAAGCTAGCTCATATCTCTTTAAATCTGATAAGTAGGTGGACCTTACAGAGAGTTTTCCATCTCATTGCCGGTTATAGTGGTAAAGAACAGGCGACTCGCTTGGCGCGGTTGAGGTGCACTTAACCCTGTATCACGTTCACACAGTGTTACCTTGTGAGAACTAGCAAGAAAAATTTTCCTCGAGGAAATGAGAAAGACAAACATTTAGCCATCCTTCTTGATGCCAAAGAAACGATATCCCCTATTAAACCTGCCAAGAGAGGAATGTCAGAAGCATGCACGTTGTTGAATATGAAGCCTGTAATTGCAGAAAATGTCTAGATGTTCCGCATTGCATTGCATTTATCCTGACCACACCTATTCCCTGCTGGCTTTAAGGAGAGAATAAGGTTTTTAATATTCATAACAATAGTCCATTAAAGCGTCGCCATTTCCTTAAAAAACAGATTCCACTGAAAGTTTAGCGTTAAAATGTTGTTTAAATTAACTTTAGTCTTTTATCTTATATCTACCGAGTGTTTTAAGATATATTAAAGTCAGATATTGGGTCTGGAATTCCCCGAAGACTTAGTAACCAAAAGAACACCTGTCCTTTCGTCTGTCTATCCAGTGACTCATGGTAACTTTCTCCCGTTTTAATGTCCAACTCCATCAGAGTGCACTTTCCAAACATCATTTGAACTTTATCCACTTAATTCTTCTTCTACTTCTTCCTTTTGAGAGTAACTATTAAATTATTTTATAACTTGATGTAATATTATGAGTATTATCATTTCTTTGATAACTTTTTTAGTGAATGATTTCTATGCGTTCATCTGAATACAGGAAATCTCAAAAACGATAGATAATTTGTTGAAAGTTAAGAGTATCGTCGACGTTTTCTGTACTAATAAGTTTTTCAAAATTATGAATAGGAAAATTTGTCTTTTCTTAAAGGGTTCAGTTCAGTTTTTTCGAGGTTTTTTCCACCAAAAAAATGGTTTACGCCTCATGCCTTTAAGTTTACTCTTTTGAAGGCCTTTTGTGAGCCAATCCATATCCATTTAGACCATCGTTGTCCATATTTATCCATTTTTCTTCTTAGACTACTCCTTTTTTCAGTTCACTTTTTTTATTATCTCCCAATGCCAGGACCTCTTTCTGCCACTATATTTTGTTACTCTATCCTTTTTACGCGACCACAGGCTCAGGCTCACTGTAGTCACTGCATCTCTATTATCACAATAATTTCTTTTTGTTCCATTTTATTTCAGAATATTTTACTCCCCATATTTAAGTTAACAAAAAACCGGTTTGCAACAATCCATTTCGGTCGCTAGCAATTTCTTTCTGTACTTTCTTCATTCTGGTCGACGTCTACACCTCGTAGATGACAGAATCGAGGAGGGCTGTTGTTTTCCTTGGTTATCCAACTCTTAGTCAAGTATTTCAGTTATTCAGGTGCTTATCATTTATCATAACATACATTAATCCCAAACACTTTTAAAGTTATTCACTGTTCTTGTAATTTGAACATCGTTAACTATTCATACCCATCAAAGATAAGTCTAAGAGCATTTGCTTTGGTCCATATTCATCTTTATCTCCTCACACTTTAAACATATGCTTGTACAATGTCCTCTTTGACTTGAGCTTAACATTACTTAATCATGCGCTAATATTGAATTACTTGTCTTACCATCATCTTTGCTAATTTCAACACCCCAGATTTTTGGGATTGTCTCAAAAAGTAGCTCTAACGACTGTCTTTGAGCTTATTACATTCTCTAGGTCTATTACATTTACAGTCGACTCTCGATAAATCGAAATCCAAGGGACTACAAGAAAAATTCGAATTATCGAGACTTCGAATTATCAAGAAGGAAAAAAAAATTCGAATTATTAAGAGTTTTGATTAAGTATATATGTATGTACATACGTATATTGAAAATACGTATGAGCTTACCTAAGTTTTAGACATATATAGCCTCAAGTAAAAAAGTAAAAATAATGAAAACGACAAAAAAGAACAAAAAAATTACGTATGTATTAACATTTCAATAAATAGTAATATACATATGTACCTAATTAAAAAAATGAAGAACAGTTTTTTGTTACAATGTGGCTTGACTTAGTCAAGTGACTTAGAGTTGTAGAAAGCGTTGATGGTGGAATATTGAGAGTTTTGGCGATATCTTCTTTTTTTCGAACCACTTTTCACGGCCACGATACTGTTTTCTTTGTCGGACACAGTAAGGGAGACGTACTTCCCATCGTGACAAACTAAGAAAGAGAATCAGAAAGTTAAACTGGGCTGGAAGGAGGGAAACATTACGCAGAAAATGGACAATAAGCGGAAAATGAGAAGTAAACATTACTAGGGAAAATTCGAATTATAAAGAGGGGCATGCGGCCTAGATTCGAATTATAGAGCCTTCTCTCCCCCTGTTGTTAAGAAAAGGATTTCGAGTTATCGAGCGTATCTAAATACACTGAATTTTTTCGATTTACCGAAGTTAACAGCTGTAGAGTTCGAATTATCGAAAAATTCTAATTATCGAGAATCGACTGTATTTGCATGTGATTGGATAGAAGTATTTACTATTAAATTATTTCAAGTATTTAATTTCAGCTCTAAAACTTTAATTACAAGAATAAAGTGTATAATTGCTTTATATTTTCACATTTTAACGGTTTTTTTAATGGCCGTAATTAAAATTTATTATTATTTTTTCTTAAAGTTAATGCATCAATGGTAAATTGGTCATAATCTTATTTTAGTTTTTAGTTTAACGTTCTTCGCTTTTAATACTTGTTCTAAGATTTTATTTATGCAGAGATTTTATAGCTCGGTGTTTACAATCAATCTAATGAACGTTTAATTTAGTCATTAAAGGTTTCTCTTTTTTATATTTCTTTTAAGTGTTTTTCTTGTTCCTGTAAAAGTAAAAATATTTTATCTAAATCTTAACAAATATTCAATTATTTATATATTTTTTATAAGATTTTAGTCGACATTAAAAAGTGAAAGTAAATAGATATCGAATGGAAACATTGTCATGGTTACCGCAATTAAAGTAAAATAAATTACTTTGCGCTAAAAAAGAATTATTAAAAACCACCAAAACGTATTTAGCGACACCTTCAACCTAATATATTTTCTTCAAAATCAGTGTTTTTACTTACACATTTTATTCCTATTAGGTGATGAGGTCGCCTATTTATAGGATTAAATGACATTTTAAGGGGTGTCAACATCTAAGGTTATTGGGGTCCGGAGCTTTTTTCAGTACACGTCCATCTTCCATTACACTGTTCTCTTGTTACAGACAACACTGTCCATCACCGTATACAGGATGAACCAGTAAGTATTGTCCATAGGCCTACTGTGTGTAGTACGTACATCTAAAGAGGGTCACTTCAATTTTTTTTTTTCTAAAATCATTACTTTTTTCCAATAAAAATGTTATTACTCAGAAAGTTTTAGTCCGAATTCGATTCTAGATGACACGGTTAGAAAGACAGATAAATTTTCTAAAAATTGATACCATTTCCAAGCATAAGTTATTATCCAAACAGCCTCAATCTTCCTCCTGGATACTGGAAAAATAAAAGTAATCGAAATTTTTAAGAAAACACATTAGGCCCTTACGTGATCATTATCAGACCTAGGTGCTGGCACTTTTTTTAAAAGTTTCCTTGTTTAATGGGCTTTCAAACGGTATATCATTTTCCAGGATTCCTTTTATCTTCGTACGAGAAATTACGTTTGTTTTACAAGAAAACGTGTTCACTAGCACCCAAGAGTGTTAGTTAATCAAGTTGTTTAATTAATTCAAAACTCTTTTAGATGGACCAATAGTCAATTTTTAAAGTAGATTGTCTTAAAATAAGGAAGTCAAAGGTTACAAATTATGAAAAAAGTAATGATTTTTTAAAAAAAAATTGAAAGTGACGTCACTCAAGAACAGTGGAAAATATGAAGTTGTCCAATACGTCATTGAACTCCACTTTAGATGTACTACATACAGTAGGCCTATGGACAATACTTACTGGTTCACCCTGTGTAGTAAATAGCTGTAAGAAAAGCTCCTACGAAGAGAAAAATCTAAAGTATTCGAACCCGGGACCTCCGCGTGGAAATCAAATACGCTAACAGCATAGCTGAATCCCTTCCCTAATTTCAAACTAAATTAAAACTCGAATAATTAAAAAAAAAAAATTTGTTCATTATACCTTTTTTTGATATTAAAATTACAACCAATTAAAAAAGAAAATCAATTAATTTTGTAATTTTAAAATTAAAAGGAATTACAAAGTTTTTTTTAAAAAAATATGTTAATTATTTAAAATATATTAACAGAGAATAATGCCGGTAAAGGAGGGCCCCTGTATTATAAGAATAAAATTAAAATTAAAAAAGTAAAACGAAAAACCAAGCTATTAGACATGTAAATAACGTTTTACTAATTTGCATATTTATATATTCATTTTTTTTATTTAACCCAGCTTTTTTTTTTAATTTAATTTTTATCTTATAATAAAATTTACATAACTGAAATAACAACAATCAAAACCAGCTCTTATTATCGTCAGGCTACGGTTATTTATAATTAATTTCTGTATATATGTGCGGTTATTTTGAATATATAACATTCATTTTATCCAATATATGTGTTTTTTTAAATTAAATAATGCAAATAGCCAATTAAGTAACAGCATGTAAGAAATAAGAACAACTATATTTTTACAAATAAATAAAATCAAATGAAATGAATCAAAAAAGTTTTTCGATTCGTTCTTATCACAGTTTTACCCCCCAAAAAAACGTGCCTTTCTCAAGTTACGAAACATTCTGCCCGCCCAATTACCCCTCACAATATTTCGATTAACTCCACTTAAAAATTTCCCTTTTTTTAACTAAAAAACAAAAAAAAAATTGAGTTAATTTATAATTATACAGATTTAACAAAAAAGAAAAAAACTTCGCTTTAATTATTGTAATTATTTTGTGTTTTAATTTATTTTTTTTTTGTATATTATTATATAAACATCTACTAAATTCATTACCCATAATTTGGCTTTATTTATTTTGTAACTTTATTAATTATACTGTAATTAATTCAAGAAATAAATACCTACTATTATTATTAAAATGTTTAATAATAATTGAAAGGGTTGGAAATAATTTGATGTTAAAGGTTTTATTTTTGGTATTTAAGGCGTGTTACCTCAAGGAAGCATACTAGGCCCTTTCCTTTTTCTAATTTACACTGCTAACTTACCTCTATCCAAAAATACAATAGTTTCAACATTCGCTGATGATACTGCTGTTCTTTCATCTCACTCCGATCCGGTGCAAGCCACTCAGAACATTCAAACTCACTTAAAGCTTCTCGAAACCTGGTTCCGAAAATGGAAAATTAAAATTAATGAACAAAAGTCAGTACACGTTACGTTTACTTTAAGAAAATCTGCGAGTCCACCTGTTCAACTGAACGGTGTAACGATTCCTCCAGTTGACGTAGTACGATACTTAGGACTGTACATTGACAAGAGACTCACCTGGAACCCGCATACTCGACTGAAACGACAAGACGTGAACAGACGCTACAAGCTACTTAGTAGACTACTTGACCGTAGATCTAAACTCGACGTGAATCACAAACTGACTATTTACAAGACCCTGTTAAGACCCATATGGACATACGGAGCAGAAGTGTGGGGCTCAACCAAACCCTCTAACTCCAAACGCCTACAGTCATTACAATCTAAAATCCTAAGGAAAATCTTGAATGCTCCATATTACATTTCTAACCTTACCATACACACTGACCTACACATCCCTTTTGTCACTGACCTAATAAAGTCTCGCTACCGCAACTTTCACAGCCTCCTAGCTCTCCATCCTAATCCTCTGGTATAACAACTCTCCTCTCCTCACCTTTCAGACAATCCTCCTCGTCGCTTGAAGCGAAAATGGCCTAGAGATCTGTTGTGATTAAATCATTGTGAAAGAGTCTCACCAGTGGGTGATTGCTCTAACCATGACATTACAAGAGAACTGAACCAGTAAGATCAAATTTATTTGATGCAACAATTGTTGCAGTTGTAAATATACAAATAAAGTGAAAAAAAAAAAGGCTATTGACTCCCAGAGCTTTTTTTTCATTGCACTGCCGGCTTCCGTACTGAGTTCTCTCGTTACATTTAACACTGTCCATAATCGGGAACAGTACAGCTGTAAGAAGCTCCTTAGCTTCCTATGGGCTAGCAGCTTTATTCGATGTTATTTTAGACGATTTTAAGTTTAATTTCTAAATCAATTCCGTCGAAATGAGTGATCATTTGATTGGTTTTTATTTGTTTTTCGTCCAATAATTTTGAATTTTAAAAAAAGTAGAAGTATACTTATGGCTAGACTGTCCGTACCCCTATGTACACAATTTTTGTTGAATTTCCTTGCCACAACAGTACTGGAAGAATTAATAAACCATCCAGGTGTATATTGTGTGAATTACCTCTCTTTTCAAAATTAGGCACAACAGATACAGTAAAATTTCTAAATCTCTGAACGATTCAAACAAACAAAAGTTATATAAAATAGAGCAAAGGTTCCCAAATTGGGCGATTGGAACAACTCATTGGAGTGGTGTTAACTTCGTTGCAATTTTGGCTGCATTCATCTGATATTCTGAATAATATTGTATTAGTTAAAATTATTAGCCATTCTTCTTTCATAGGTTTATGGTGTTTTGTGTGTCGTATATCTATTTATAGACACAAAACCCGTTTCGTAGCTACAAATAGATTCGCTTTATTTACTATCTCTACGGCCATAGTTCTTTACATCAGGCTCTATTTCTTACTGCCGACATTTTATAGTTAAAAGAAATTTTAAATTCCAAATAAATCATAGTTTTTATTTTAGAAGATAGTTTTTGGTGTAGTTCAGTTGACAAGATGGTAGTACTTTTTTTTATTTTTAATTTTTAAAACTGCTTGAGAGGGAAACCTAACCATTCTCTTTCTAGGTCTCTCTTTAGCAGAGGTGCCCTTAATCTAATATTTCTGAAAATACGTTTGAAGTAGAAGTTTTAGATTTACTTATATAGAATTTGGCACTCGACCTTTCATTTGAAGAAATTGTTCTGTTTTTGTCTAAAAATATTACTTCCAAACTCACTGCTAAGCAAGATTTTGACTGCATTTCCACTCGTAATCTCTCTTTAAATATGCTTTATTGGAATTTTACTCCCCTCATTTCCAAAATGCAAGTTAAACATCTTATTTTACTTGTGAAATTAACAAAAAAAAATTTGTGAATTCCTTCACAGTATATCCCAACTTATTCTGGTGTCCACGAAACGATATTCAAAAAAGTTGTTAGTAGCTTCATCTGATGTAATATTGGTGCTTTTTACCTGACAGCAGTCTATCCAGATAAAATAAGAATGATACACAGCTGTGGTGGTTTTATATACGAGGGTCGTTTGAAAAGTCCGTGCAAAAATAAAAACTACTTAATTTTTTGGGGTAAACCTTTTTTATTTTTCAACATAGTCTCCTTTTAGGCTTATACACTTCGTCCAACGCTGCTCTAGTTTGTTGATCCCTACCGAATAATAGGATTTGTCCAAGTCTGAAAAATAGCCATTCGTTTCTGCAATCACCTCCTCGTTTGAATAAAATCTTTTTCCCGCCAGCCATTTCTTCATATTGGGGAACAAATAGTAGTCCGAGGGAGCTAAGTCTGGAGAATAGGGGGGGATGTGAAACGAGTTGGAACCCTATTTCCATTAATTTTGCGGCCACAACTGCTGAGGTGTGAGCTGGTGCGTTGTCGTGATGGAAAAGGACTTTTTTTGTGGGCCAATCGTGGGCGTTTTTCTTGCAGCTCGGTTTTCAAACGGTCCAATAACGATGAATAATATGCACCTGTAATAGTTTTACCCTTTTCCAGATAGTCGATGAGGATTATTCCTTGCGAATCCCAAAAGACAGTCGCCATAATCTTTCCGGCCGAAGGAACGGTCTTCGCCTTTTTTGGCGCAGATTCCCCCTTGGTAACCCGTTGTTTAGATTGTTCTTTGGTCTCAGGAGTGTAGTGATGTATCCATATTTCATGCACAGTGACGAAACGACGCTTAAAGTCCTGCGGATTCTTCTGGAACAGCTGCAAACCGTCCTTGCAACACTTCACACGATTTCGTTTTTGGTCAAGCGTGAGCAATCGCGGCACCCACCTTGCGGATAGCTTTGTCATGTCCAAATGTTGATGCAAAATATTATGTACCCGTTCATTCGAGATGCCCACAGCACTAGCAATCTCACGCACCTTCACTCTTCTGTCATCCATCACCATATCATGGATTTTATCAATGATTTCTGGAGTAGTAACCTCAACAGGGCGTCCAGAACGTTCACTTATACCACTTATAAACTGTTCTAATCGAAGGTGCAGTGTCACCATAATGTTTATCAAGCTTCTCTTTAGTCTCCTGAGGCGTTTTGCCTTTCATAAAGTAGTGTTTAATCAACACACGAAATTCTTTTTCGTCCATTTTTTGAAAATCACTCGACTTCCTCGATTCAAACGAATGCCAAACACAAAGAAATAGACCGATCTGGCTGAAACTTGGTGTGTGTTCTTCCAAGAGATGCTACTAACTAAACATAACCTCGATACGCGCC
This sequence comes from Rhodnius prolixus, assembly GCF_049639745.1. Taxonomy (NCBI): domain Eukaryota; kingdom Metazoa; phylum Arthropoda; class Insecta; order Hemiptera; family Reduviidae; genus Rhodnius; species Rhodnius prolixus. The sequence continues at coordinate 13,542,655 of NW_027411604.1, read as the reverse complement.
AGTAGTGCTATCTCTCTGACTTTGCACGGACTTATCAAACGACCCTCGTACATATTTTAAATAAGGCTTTTTACTTTTAATGAATAAAAACTAGAAAAAATAAACAATATTAGAAATACATAACACTACATTGTGATAGTGAAATTGAGCTGAAATTATTTATCATTATAGTAAAAAAGTCATAATTAGAGCGATACCTCTAATGATCGCCATTATGTGGAGGTTTTAATGAAGCCTCAAACTGGTTGTTATTATTATTATTATTTTTTTTTATCGCTATAGTTTTATCCTTAACTGCCATAATTGTACTCAATTTTGGACGTTATACATGAAATTGTCATTATTACTAGCTGTATAAATTTTTTTTTTTTTTAATATTCAGCTGCCAGTGGTTAAAATCGTTAAAATTAAACAAAAATCTACCGTCATAAAGTGAAATCAACCATTATTTTATTTATCTAGTGACTCTTAAGAGATTTCGAGGATTACTGTTCCAATATCCAGAACTATTTTGGATGGTTATCTTGCTTTTTCTTACTAGGTAAGGAAAGTAATGAGATTACTTTAGTCTTTTCTACATCCAGTTTTTACCAGAAATATCCCTTTGGAGGTTTTCTCTGAGTCTGAAAAAGTTTTCTTCAGAGAATAGTGTATGAAGTATTTATTGATAAATAAATAACTCAGAAAACTAAATGATGCAGACGCTCAAACATTTTATACATTTATTATAATATATTTGAATATAGTTGGATAAATAACTTGGATTTCAAATTTTTTCCAATCGGTAATAGCACTTTACTGGAGTTTTTTCTTTATTAAATATTTTTCTGGAATATAGCTATAAAACTCTTCAACGTTTTTAAAAAGTACCATTTAACCAGTTAAGCGTGGAATTTAGTTTCATAAAAAAACCCAGTGTTTGTTAACCCCCTCACAGTGTGAGGAATTAAAATCAGACAATGACGTGTATATACGCCGAACCAAAAGTTTACAATAGTTGTAGTAGTCACTGCAAGCGACTTTTTCTGCAATCTCCTGGGGCTTGAGATTATAGAGCATTCTGTGTTCATTCAAAATCTTGCACCGCTTTTACGTATGCATTGCTCAAGTTAACTAGGGACGCAAGAGCTTTTACAAGGAAGAAAATGAGCTTTGAATTCTGTGTAAAATGAAATCATGCTCGTACTGAGGTCTGAACCTCTATCTATGGTAAAAACGGGCATTGCACAAAGGGTTGAGTGCTTCTATTTGTGTGCCTAATTCCCCAATCTCTATTGCGGAGACCAAACATGTACCAACCACTTATCATTTGGCTGACTCCCACTAACCCTCTCCGTATAAAATACTTGGCAGTTCTATTGGTAAGATAAAGGAAACATCTCTTCATCATTTTATTAAAATTTCGAGTTTTTATGGTTAATGGCAATTTTATATTTTTCACAACTAGTATACATGTCGAATGCAGCGTAACAGAGATTTATACACGAATACAAACGAATGTAATTTTAGTTATAAATAAATGTGTTAGGGAAGGTTAGCGAATACTGGATTCCAACGCGGAGATCGCAGGTTCGAATCCAGACTGCTGGCACTATAGATTTTCTCTTCCTAGGTGCATCTTGCAGCTCACCCTCCTGGTGATGGACAGTGTAAACGAGAGAACCCTGTTCGGAGGCCTTGCAATGCACTGGGAAAAAAGCTCCGGTTGAAATGAGCGCCTTATACGGGGATGTTCAGTGTTTAAGGTCAATATCGGTTCTTGTTATTCTCTTAGGGGTGTTCAATACTGACCTCGTTATTCTCTTAGGGATATTTAGCGTTCCAGGTCAGTTCTGACTTCTATTTGGGCTGTTAAGTGCTGAGTTCTGTTAAGTCCAACATCGGACCTCGTTCTTTTCTTAAGAATGTTAAGTGATTCAGGCTAAAACCAATCTCTTAAAAAAAACTTCCGGAACATCTTAGCTCATCTACAATTAGCTCACCTACAATTCTTTACCATCCCATGCATTTTTGCATAAATTTCACCTAGTTCAGATTCTTGACTTTCTCGAGATGATTGCATTCGAATCACACTGTTGGGGTTCACCTCACCAGTTAGCATTGCTGGACTAGTCAAGAGTCCTATATTCGCAAACCTTCGTCAATCGCAAGGACCTCCCCTTCAAAGTAGAAGAACTCCTTTGATCCCAATAATAGTTGATCACCATCTTTATATTTATTAGCTTTAGGCGGTGTAACTTTAGATTGTCTAATTCTCTGCCACTTGCATAGCTTATAATCTCGCTCATTGCTGCCACCACAAACTGGAATATCAAAAAAAAGCCCTTATTGTTCACTTATCAAAGAAATATTTGGAACTATCTTCTGAAATTCTATAAAATTCAATTTTTTGCGTAGTTTATCCCGAAAAGTGGTCAGATATACTAGTATTAATTTAGATTTGTGAATATTTATTTATAAAACAGAATATACAAGATTTTTTGTCTTTAAAACAAATTATTAGCCTCTCTTGATTACACCACGTCACATGGTGGCTTTGTGGGGGACAGCGCAGTGGACACTGGACCGCAGCCAACTTTTTTGCTCCGTATGTTTGGATAGATAATTTTTTAAAACCTTATTTATTACTAGCTGTAACTAATAATACCACATTTTATTACTATTCTATTAGCATTTTGAATATAATCGTACTTAATGGAGAAGAAAAACTACTAGAGTTTCTAACCTAAGATTTTTCAAACTCCCAACTGAAAACATTGGAATTTGGTTACTAACAGAATGCAGGTTATAAAACTGTTCATCAAGATGTAATGTCAATTATAACCTGCTCCCAAACGTATTCAGATGCTTCCCTAATATCTAGAAAAGAATAATCAAAAGTAAATGATTGAAAATACGATTATTATCCGCCTTTTTGGTTAATATCTTAGATTTTATCCCGTCCTATCACGCGATTTTGGAATTTCATCCATCTGTAGAGTTAGATTAATTGGAATAAGATTTCGACTATGTCTCGCAACTACACTTGCTGGAGCATGACAAAGTAATAACTAAAAGTCGGTTCTCATTAGGAGATCTCTTTTACTTTGATCCGTAGAAAAGGAAGATGCTTAAATCAAAATAATTCCGGATATTTATAGGATTCCTTTACAATCTGAGTTGCCATTTTGAAAATACAACTATTAAGCTGAATAATGAATGGAACGAAATAGTGATGTTAAAGATTCCTTGTAGTTCCATGTGAACGAGAATCGGAGGTAAATAAATACTACTAAGTATTTAATTGGATCCAAGTATGGAGAGAGTAATACTACGGCATATTGGTTGTACCAGTTTTAACACATTAACCATCGAGAGTTCTTTAAAATTTCAATGGTTTTGACCTTTAAAAAAAATAACACAAGAATTTACCGTTAACTGATTTTCTCATTTATATGTTCTTTCGCTCTCTTAACATAGTATAACCGTTTTATTTATTAAATGCTAATTTATTATTTAATGATTTTTTTTTTTAATTGTCCTTAATTTTTTTTAGTGCCAGTTATTGTCATTTCTTATATTAATAGTGCATCTAGCGCTGGTGGATTTTTCAAAATGAATTATTATTCAAATTGTTTAATTTAGTTTCATTTCGTGAAGTTATAGGAGGCGTCATCAGGTAGCCCTGAAAAATGGTTAGCGCTATATTTCTCTCTCCAAATAATAATAATCCAAGTTATCCAATATCATTTTTCGAATAAAAGTGACGGAATTTAGGGAATTTATAAAGTATTTTGGTAATTCATTTTGTTTATGCTAACAATTAACAAATTAGCACCCATTAGTATCAATGATAAAGGAATAATTAGGAGCACAAAGGAGTGGAGAAGTTAACCAGTGGTTCAACACTGAACCATTCATTCGTCATCCTCTTAATTAGGACTGATCACAAGGCCACTGAGTTTTTTTTTTTAGAAAAATTTAAAAAGCATTAGCGTCATAGAGTGGAGTACGAGGTGTGTGGCTATTAAATAACGAGACTATTGCTGTAAAACATTTTATTGTAAATTTATACATATTTAGTCATTATCACCTTCAATATACACCCCTCCCCTATCCCTACAACGCTCCATGCGAATTTACCATTGTTCGAAACAGTGCTGGAAGTCCTTTTCTGTCAGCTCCTGCATGACGCGCGTGCCGCTTTTTCTTTCACAGCTTCAAAGAACTGAAATCTTGTTCCTTTTAATGCAGATTTTATTTTGGGGAACCAGATAATAGTCACATGGGGCCAGGTCAGGCGAATAAGGCGGATGGCCTAAAACTGGGATGTTGTACTTGGCTAGAAACGTCTTTGACAGACAATGCAGTATGAGCCGGCGCCGGTTGTCTTGATGGAGAACCTATGACTTGTTCTTCCACAAATCGGGTCGTTTTTTTTCCTTACTCTTTCACGGAGTTGAGCAAGTAGTAACGTTGATTAATTATAATCGATATTTTCATCCGTTTTGGACGTGGAAGGGAGACCCGGGCGGTCATCATCTCCGTCGTCTTCTCGGCCCATCTTAGAAACGCTTGAACCACTCAAAAACTCGCGCACGTGATTAACATTCATCACCATAAACTTCTTTTAATAAAAGATAAGTTTCAGTAGAGGTTTTACCAAGTATCACGTGAAATTTCACGACAATTCGTTGCTCTACTACATGTGTAGTAATCATGTTTTCGGCAAAACAAAACTAACACCTCTTACACAAAACGACGGTTCCGGTCAGACAGATTTCTCTACAAACACGTTAGAGACGCTGCAATCGAAATAGAAGGCTTTACGCTGCACAGCTGTCGGTCGTTCAAGATTTGGCGCATACATAGTTCTTCTGTAGCAGCATCAGTCTCGTTATTTAATAGCCACACCTCGTATATCTCAAAATGCTTTGGCGTGAACGTGAACCAATGAAATATATATATATATTTTAAGCATCTGATTATGGCTCAGACATGCCAAAACATTCTCATATTTAAAGAAAAACAAATTAAATGAAACTATCAGGTAGTTTTGTCGCTCCTCCAAGAAATAATTAAGAAATTTGGGATCTAAGACAAGAATTATGGTATCATTTGATGAAAGAACAACTATACAACTTAGTTCTGTGGAGGTTCTATTTATTATGATATTTCATCTGTAGAGAATTCTGAACATTTAACAAGCTTACAATATTAATTATAATAATTTATTAATGAAGCTACGTGTAAGTTTGTGGAGATATAAATTTGTTTGCGTAGTGAATTATTTTTCTACCATTTTTTTTGAATGACACCAGAATTGAGGCACCATAATGGCTGGCTAGTGAAAGACTTTAGATACAACTCTCACTACGAGTTCGATAAACCGTCGGAAATATTCCACTATTTTTTCCCTATTTCTTATTATCTCTGAATTTAATCTACCATTATTATGATCCAATATATTTGATAATTAGCCTTTCATTTTTTCTTTTTCGCTAATAAGGCAAAAAGGAAAGAAATTTTAGTTAATTAAAATTAAAATATTAGATAAGTTTTTCTTTCATTGATTGTTTGAACCAATTAATATTGATAAAATACTTCTTTTTATTTGCATTCAATGGTATGAACTAGGTGGTTTAAATTTGAAGGAGAAGAAAACTTTAACATTAACGTAATTATTATTACTAAAACATTCAAAGCTTAAAAACTATAATTTATAATTAATAAAAAAAAAGATATTATTGGCAGAACATTATAGCAGAGCGCACCATTTTCGAGTGCTGGCTTCTAATTCTTAATCTCAAGCTTGAAAAATTAAGGAAAAATACTTGCGCAAATACTGCAAGAAATCCAATGGCCGATCAGAATTGGTGCACCTGATTTTCTGATTGAAAAGATAACAAAGAATTCAATGATGTATTTTTTTCCCCGTTTCAAAATGACAATATGACAACAACAACAAAAATCGATGCACTTGTCTCTCGTGATTCTCTCAGGTTTTTTGATTGTAGATAAAAGCTAGACACGAGACCTCAAAACTCAAAAAGTTTTAAACAAAACTAGAATGAAAAACAGCGCAAGCTTTATTGTTATTAATATTTTCTATTGACATTATTGGCTTTGGAATAATTGCTCGTTTTTGAGTGAACAAATTTATATCGTGAAATTTTAACCTAGTTGTTCTGATCTTTTGTTGCAGGTAATTTTGCTGTTTTATGAGCTTTGATTTGTATGTAAGTAAGTTATTCTACTTTGATTTGTATGTAAGTACGTAATTCTACTTTGATTTTGGAGTGGGTGTAAGAAAAACTAGATCTTTCGAATCTGTGGAAAAATTTTAAATGCGACCTAACTCTCAATATCTCGCTTCATATTCACCATATTACTATGAAAATTTACCCAAATATAGAATATACCAGTGCTTACAAACGGATATGTTTTGAACCCAAACGATGTATTAGTTTAGTCTAAGGGATGGTAGAATAAGCGTCCTCGCAACGGTGCTTTGGGTAACTAGACTCCTTGTCCCAATAATAACTAAAAGTAAAGGATACTACGATCTATTACTCGTATATTAACGATACTAATTCCCCATTCAGGTATGATTGAAGAACTGCAATATTAATTGAAGAGAGCTTATTTTTAGTTTGCTGTTTGGATTAAGGAAGATAAATCTTTTCAATTTGATTCAGTCCAATCCGATTGCCCTAATGAATGTAATTTATACTGTAATTGCAGGAATCAGTTGAATTAATCAGTCCGTGTTTCTCTCAGGCAGTTTTTATCTAATGTTCAGTCTTACAATGTCGCCTACACATCTTTTACATAACGATTAAGGGTGTTTCTGCCCCTTTGATGTATAGAGAATTAACTTACATCTTATTTTGACTTATTGATAGATAAAGGTTTAATTTGTTACCAGCATCGAATCGTCTATTAGCTGAAACTTTACAGCCTTCTAAATGAATTCTTGTTTGTTTGCTAATATTTTACTCTGCTCTATTTATTACTAAAACGTTAAAATATTCAAAATAAATGAACTAAGAAAGTATTACATTCATGCAATTCACATAATTGTGTGAAAACGAACACTACAATAGTAAACTACAGTTGGCAGATAGTTAAACTCTATTTTGAAACACGGAAATCCCTTAGAGAACAGTTTTCAAGGCCGTACCGTGCTGATATAGTTAGTTCTGGGACTGGTCCTATATTTGAATCAAACAACGCATTCAAGTTTCATGAATCATTGATGTTTTTTATAAACTCTGAGCGTTCATATTCAGGTTTTTTTTTATTGTAAGTAGAAAAATTGGCCTAATTTCAAATCTTAGAATTTTAAGTTTCATATTTTAATTTAGATGTACCTTTTACTTAGACTATGCTTTACTCTCTTTAAGCTTACAGCTTCCATTCCTTGATACGGGTTCGATTGAGCTCTGTGTTGATACAGCCTTAACTCAGGCTGTGTTTTACTCTATTTAAACTCAACTTGCAGCTTCCATTCCTTGGTATGGGTTCGATTGAGCTCTATGTTGATGCAGCCTTTACTCAGGCTGTGCTTTACTCTATTTAAACTCAACTTGCAGCTTCCATTCCTTGATACGGGTTCGATTGAGCTCTATGTTGATGCAGTCTTAACTCAGGCTGTGCTTTACTCTATTTAAACTCAACTTGCAGCTTCCATTCCTTGATACGGGTTCGATTGAGCTCTATGTTGATGCAGCCTTTACTCAGGCTGTGCTTTACTCTATTTAAACTCAACTTGCAGCTTCCATTCCTTGATATGCGTTCTAATCGCAACTGCGCCGTGATAGCTGCAGCTTCCACTCTTTGATATGCTTCAATTGATCACTATGTTTATACAGCTTTAATCTTTGCTGTCACTTTCTTAAGCTCCCCCTGTATGTTTCACAAAGAGGTTTTTTGGAGAATGGAAATATTAGGATTTAATTCGAAAGTACCGCACAGAGAATCTACAATTGAGTTTTATTTGTAAGAAGACCCTAGAGGGGCATGTAGCCTTAACAGAGCAATCAAACTGATAACTCTTGAAACACTTCACAAAGACCCCTGCGAGGGTCCGAAATATTTAAGTACCTTACACATGAACATATGTTAGTTCTTGATGGGGGCGGGGCTATTGATATTGTGGTTAACAAGCTTGGATTTGTTAGTGGGAGATCCCCGAGTTCGAAACCAAAAAAAAATGTTAATATAGTTGGTAGTTGGGCGTTAGCCCCGTTAGTAGATTTCTACTTCCTTCCCATCACAAGCACGGTTAAGTACACCATTATCATCTACAGATTGCTACAAGGTTCCTAGAGATGCTTTGCGCTTAGCAAATTCCCTTATCTGCAGACCAGTATTATTGGTACAAAAGTTGCATTCCTTAAGTGTGGTTTGATGTTACCCCTAGGGGGGATCAATGTACTCGTAAGTTAGAAATCTAGTATCCTATCTTCTGTTTTTAAGAGTAAATACATTTTTAGTAATTATAACCAATTAGCAAGGATTTTTCTTTTGATTTTTGTAAATTATTTTCTTAAATTTTGTTTTAAGATTAAAATAGTACTGAAAGCGGCAATAGAAGTTATTTCAAAAGATTTCCGCCAAGCTGTTATTAAATAAAAGAAACCATAAATAAATACGTATACAATTTGACATAAAATAAATGTTTAAAAGAGAATATATTTACCAATGTACAATATCAATAAAATAACATGTTATATATTTTGCTGTTATCGTTGCGATTGTATGAAGTTATGTATTATATAAGTTTCAAGAAGAATACTTGTACATTTTGTGTATAGGCGGACATAGTATAAATATATAACAGGAATATGCTATGTATTCAATTTGTTTATGTCTCTCGTATTGTTGCTGTATATATATTTGTTGCATTCATTGCGCCATATTACTTTTTTATCTTCCACTTTTTTTTACACAACTTTTATTTGATTCATAAAAAGTATTATTTCACTTTATGTTTCCCTTTATTACTTTCTATATTTATTTTAAGTGCGTTTTAAATATTATATATGTTTTCCCGCAATAATAGTTTTTTGTATCTTCTGTTATTTTGCAATATAGTCTTCGCTTACTACGTAGTCTTAACCCTTTTTTTTAAGAGATAATTGTGACTTTGGGTGCCAACATAAATAAAAAAAACTATGAAAAATCACAGTTCAAATGTGATATTTTGTTTAGATATCTCTTGAGGGCGTACCAGTAAGGTTTACGTAACTCCTGAGGACATACCAGTAAGATTTTGACTTTACGAGTATGTAGTGGTGTCATTCCATTATCGTGAACACTTACTATACTGCTCTTACGATAAGAGAGTAGATCTAGAGGCCATCTTCTCTCTGCAAAATCTCTTTGGGCAAAGCCTTTAGTAGATAGGTATTCTATTAAAGGATTAGGATGAGCTGCTTGCCGAGAAATAATAGTTGAGGAAACGATTTTTCGCCAGATCTTTGGCGAAAAAGATTTTGAGGTCAATTATGGATTTTGAGGTTAGATTAAGAATTTTCTTGAAGTATTTTTTTGAATGTAATGACTGGATGCGCAGAGAGATTTGTCCAAATAGGTCGCAGTAACTGTAGGTATAAGATAGTCTTTTGTTTTGTAGGTTAAGTTTAGATCGTTTGTCAAGTACTCTGGCGAGAAGTTTTGTAGCGATGGTTTGTTTCTTGACTTTTCAGTCTAGTGAGGGGATTCCTTCTAGGTACAGTCCAAGGTAATTACAAATAAAAGTTATACTTCCGTTCTTAAAGAATTAGTATGTCGTTTAAAAAGATATACTTTTGAGCTGTTTTTAGGAGAAGCTACATAATAATTAAAAATCAATTCCTATATTATTTATTTACTTTTTCGGAGGGCAGATATTGGTGTAGTGGTCACGAACGTGGATTTGTAAGTGGGAGATCCCCAGTTCGAAACCTAAAAGAACCCAATTCGGAATAAAACCTTACTTTGCTTTATTAGTTGACTTTGTCCTAAGAATTATTGTCGTATCATATCGTAGCCCCTAAAACTAGTATTAAATTGGATTGTTTTTCTTTTTATATATTTTGCTGGCCACAGTTAAACAGACAATTAAACCAATTTTGAAAAATCTGACGCTGATCAACTCACATGACTTTTTCTTATCGCAATTGTTTTTGAACATTAAAATTGTGCCAAAATTTACTGTAAAAAAATTCAATAAATTTTAATACCAAAATTTTGCAGCTAAATGACTTTTAGTTTGAATTCCAGGTTTGAAGTAAACCATGGAAATAATAGTAAAAGAAGGTTTTGGTTTTACATTGCAAACTTTAGGTAAAAAGAAGTAGGTTAGTATTATATCAAGTAAACTATACTGGTTACCCAAAAAACAGGAAAGAGCCAATAATAATTATATTTAAGTAGTTCATAATAATATTTACAGATACTTGAAACTAATGCAAGGTTTATTATTTTTTTGATAACAAATATAGGATTGAGATAATAATTGCTTTAGGTAAAAACAAATTGAACAAATCAGTAATAATTAATTACTAGTTTCAATTAGAATTTTGATTGGATGAGGCGATTAAAGATTGGTGGGTACAAAAAAAAAGGTAGTCTATAAAATGTATAAGTACTATTTGGAGTAAGGCGCCACGGTAGCCGAGCGGGGTTAGAGGCGAGACCCGTGAAGGTGATATGTACGAGGGTCGTTTGAAAAGTCCGTGCAAAAATAAAAACTACTTAATTTTTTGGGGTAAACCTTTTTTATTTTTCAACATAGTATCCTTTTAGGCTTATACACTTCGTCCAACGCTGCTCTAGTTTGTTGATCCCTTCCGAATAGTAGGATTTGTCCAAGTCTGAAAAATAGCCATTCGTTTCTGCATTCACCTCCTCGTTTGAATAAAATCTTTTTCCCGCCAGCCATTTCTTCATATTGGGGAACAAATAGTAGTCCGAGGGAGCCAAGTCTGGAGAATAGGGGGGGATGTGAAACGAGTTGGAACCCTATTTCCATTAATTTTGCGACCACAACTGCTGAGGTGTGAGCTGGTGCGTTGTCGTGATGGAAAAGGACTTTTTTGTGGGTCAATCGTGGGCGTTTTTCTTGCAGCTCGGTTTTCAAACGGTCCAATAACGATGAATAATATGCACCTGCAATAGTTTTACCCTTTTCCAGATAGTCGATGAGGATTATTCCTTGCGAATCCCAAAAGACAGTCGCCATAATCTTTCCGGCCGAAGGAACGGTCTTCGCCTTTTTTGGCGCTGATTCATTCCCCCTTGGTAACCCATTGTTTAGATTGTTCTTTGGTCTCAGGAGTGTAGTGATGTATCCATGTTTCATGCACAGTGACGAAACGACGCTTAAATTCCTGCGGATTCTTCTGGAACAGCTGCAAACCGTCCTTGCAACACTTCACACGATTTCGTTTTTGGTCAAGCGTGAGCAATCGCGGCACCCATCTTGCGGATAGCTTTGTCATGTCCAAATGTTGATGCAAAATATTAAGTAACCGTTCATTCGAGATGCCCACAGCACTAGCAATCTCACGCACCTTCACTCTTCTGTCATCCATCACCATATCATGGATTTTATCAATGATTTCTGGAGTAGTAACCTCAACAGGGCGTCCAGAACGTTGAGCGTCACTTGTGCCCATATGGCCACTCCGAAAATTTTGAAACCACTTATAAACTGTTCTAATCGAAGGTGCAGAGTCACCATAATGTTTATCAAGCTTCTCTTTAGTCTCCTGAGGCGTTTTGCCTTTCATAAAGTAGTGTTTAATCAATACACGAAATTCTTTTTCGTCCATTTTTTGAAAATCACTCGACTTCCTCGATTCAAACGAATGCCAAACACAAAGAAATAGACCGATCTGGCTGAAACTTGGTGTGTGTTCTTCCAAGAGATGCTACTAACTAAACATAACCTCGATATGCGTCAGTGGTGCTAGCTCTCTGACTTTGCACGGACTTTTCAAACGAACCTCGTAATTCCTACAGACCAGAGAAGCTACTTCTTCTGAGTTCTTGTCTTCTCCAAGGATATCCCAAATTAAAAACAACAACAACAGACAATCCTACCAACTCTTCAAACTCTCATATAATTAAGCAGGATCGGCAGAGATGATAGTATTTAGCGTAAGCTCAGCTCAATCTATAAGATTTAATTTACTTGGAATAATACGAAATTTTGAAAGTTTAAATTCCAAAATACCAAGTATATAAATAATTCTTAAATTCTCAGCATCAGTATCTTTTAGCTCAAATACAGGAAGATTATTTATTTATTTTGTTATGCTAGGAGCTTCTAACTGCTCGCCGTCCGGTGATTGTCAGGTGATAATCTGTAAACACAATCCTGAGTCCTGTAGAACACTGAAAAAAAGCCTCAGGGTACCAATAACCTAAGATTTTTTTGTGCCTTAATTTAAAAAAATAATAACAAAATTATTCAATAATTAAAAACTGGTAAATGTTCAGTAGTAGCGTATAATTCACAAGGTTAACCTATATCTTCTATTAAGTTCAGAAACTGTCGTAATGATTGTGAAATATGTTAAATTTAGAATAAAATTTGTATTAATACTTTGTAGAATTATGTAGAAGTATAGATTTCTGGCTTCTTATAATAAATTTCGAACGAATATAGTTGGTACAGATTTACAGCATTAGTTTCACATTTGTCTTGAGTCCCACCCAATGAATGTTACTCATTTCAGGATCATAACCTGCAATGTCTCTCTCTCTAACTCTGTGAACACAAGTCACAATCTACCAATCGGACCAGAAATAAATTAAAGAAACTGACAAGATCTGTCCAGAAAAGTGGAAACTTTTCTAACCCGGTATTTCACAATTTGTGCCTGAAACCTTTTCTATTTCAGCCAATTTACTTTTATTAAATTTTATTAACGTTCCTATCGAAAATATTACTCAAATAAATGTTTTAATCATTTTAACGTTTACTTTAAATAAAACTTTTTATAAAAACGTGAACGGTGAAAAATATTGCTGCAGAAAGAGGGTACAAAGCTACATAGAGCAGAATGTGTTTCCATTATCGACAGAACAGATCTAACTTCCTTCCTAAACACTAGCCAACAATACTGGCTGTGGTTACAGGAAGTGGGTATGAATGTAAAACTATCAGATGTAAACTACATTTGAAAATATCAAACTTATAATAATGATCCACTAAAATAGCGGTGAAAATATTTTATCCTATACAAAATAAAAACCTGATTACAGGACTTGAAGGATTTGATATTTAGCGAATCGTTTCGAATCTAAATAAGGTTCATAATCATTTGAAAAGTGATTATAAATAAATATTTGCATGGGTCCCAAAATAATTTTGTAGTTACGATATAAAATTGTTAAGTACCACAAAATTTAAGATTTAACATTTATTGTCACCTCATAAAAGACATTCTTTTTGTTCATTAATACTGTAGACTGTATTTTATTTTCGATTTTATCGCTTAAAATTAATTACATCAGTTTTCTAATAAAACCTTCCCAATAATCATGAAAATGACATCATTAGGCACCATCATCATAAATTTTTAGCGATCTTTCCAATTTTTTTTGGGTATTACACTCCTAATTTTTCCTCCCTCCTCTTTTTCTGATACCTAGTCTGAAAAGCCAATTTAATTTCCGGCATTAATTAACTTTTCGTACCAGATTTGTCAGTTTCTCAATCCCGTATATCCTACAATTGGTGGGCCTTTAATATACGAGGTCTGTAAATTAAGAAATGAGATAGATTTAAAAAAAAAAAATTTATTCAAAAAGAATTACAATTCTATATTGTCACCTTCAAAATAACTTCCTTCTGAAGCCACACAGCGCTGGAGACGTTTCTTCCACTCCTCATAGCAGTGCTCGAACTCCGATACTGGAATAGCCTTCAGCTGGTCGGTTACAGCCGTTTGAATGTTTTCGACTGTCCCAAAATGAGTTCCCTTGAGGTGAGGTGTCATTACTGGTGACGAGTCTTGGGTGTTTGAGTACGACCCAGAAACCAAGCGCCAAAGCATGGAGTGGCACACTTCAACCTTTCCAAGGCCCAAAAAAGCAAGGATGGCGAAGTCGTAGATCAAATGCATGCTGATCGTCCACAAAGAGTTTCTCCCTCAAGGTCAAACGGTCAATCAACACTTTAACCGAGAGGTTCTTCGAAAAACTTCGAAAAAGGGTCATTCGTGTGAGACCAAACATCAAGAACAAGTGGGTGTTGCATCACGATAATGGTCCTTGTCACACAGCAATTTCAATAAACCAGAGTTTTTGGCCAGTAAAAAACATTCCTGTGGCTCCTCAGCCTCCTTATTCGCCTGACTTGAGAGTTCTTGTGACTTTTTTCTCTTCCCGAAGTTGAAAAAATTACCTCAAGGGAACTCATTTTGGGACAGTAGAAAACATTCAAACGGCTGTAACCGACCAGCTGAAGGCTACTCCAGTATCGGAGTTCGAGGACTGCTATGAGGAGTGGAAGAAATGTCTCCAGCGCTGTGTGGCTTCAGAAGGAAGTTATTGTGAAGGTGACAATATAGAATTGTAATTCTTTTTGAATAAAATTTTTTTTTTTAAATCTATCTCATTTCTTAATTTACAGACCTCGTATCTCAGGAAGTTATTTGAACTTCACTGAAGACTTGATTTTTTGTCTTCTTGCCTCAAAAAAATAAATAACTTTTTTTGTTTTTCATTCTCATGGAAACTCGATGAACGTTTGTTATAGTTGAAAACTAAAGAAAATCAGCATGAGTATAGTAACTTCTCCTTTATAAGACATTAAATTTTTAACTTACAAATCGTTGTGCGTTGCTTCCAATCTAAAATACAAAAATTTGCTTATCACCTCCTATGACCAAGCTTTTTTTAAAATATCAATTCATTGTTTTCAATTACAACAAGTACCTCTCTTTCTTCTGCTTTTTACTAGAATATTATTTATTCGTCATATTTTATTCATACGCGCTGACAAATGTACATTCCACATTCTAGTATAAATTCAGAAAATAATATTTAAAATAAAAAAACATGAACAGACCAAAAGAATAAATATAAACAGCATTGAACATCCAGCGGAATTATTGTCTTTATTGCCAATTTCATTATTTATGAACATTTTTATGAGCCTTTATTCTTTATGAAAGGTTTATACCTACATTTTTAGTTGTAAGTTTTCTATTTTTTTTTTTTTATGTATTCTTTATGATACCATTTTGCTCCTTTTTTATCTTTTTTTTTCTTTTGAAATAATATTAATTTATGTTCACTTAAAAGAAATATTAATAGACTTTAAAAAAATAATAATGCTATATAAACAAATTATTTAACTACGTTTCATTGAAAATTTTATCACCTCTTTTTTTATGATAGGTGCATTAAAATAAAGCCAACTATTGGATATAAAATGTTTATTTGCAAATATTGACATTCCTGTGAAGAAAATTACCGGGGAAAGAACAAATAGTTTATAGCGGGGGGGATTTCCTAAAACCTTATTTTTGGAATAATTGGCTTTTTTGGTGGTCGTCATTATAAAGAAATGCCAATCGGTTTACTTTAAAAAAAATTGTTGTTTTAAAAATTTCTTTCCTGCTAAAAGAGTAGATTTCCTGCAATTGCTAGGTACACTTACATCAATTTGAGGGTGATATTACTCTTAGACGGACGTACGAGGGTCGTTTGAAAAGTCCGTGCAAAAATAAAAACTACTTAATTTTTTGGGGTAAACCATTTTTATTTTTCAACATAGTCTCCTTTTAGGCTTATACACTTCGTCCAACGCTGCTCTAGTTTGTTGATCCCTTCCGAATAATAGGATTTGTCCAAGTCTGAAAAATAGCCATTCGTTTCTGCAATCACCTCCTCGTTTGAATAAAATCTTTTTCCCGCCAGCCATTTCTTCATATTAGGGAACAAATAGTAGTCCGAGGGAGCCAAGTCTGGAGAATAGAGGGGATGTGAAACGAGTTGGAACCCTATTTCCATTAATTTTGCGACCACAACTGCTGAGGTGTGAGCTGGTGCGTTGTCGTGATGGAAAAGGACTTTTTTGTGGGCCAATCGTGGGCGTTTTTCTTGCAGCTCGGTTTTCAAACAGTCCAATAACGATGAATAATATGCACCTATAATAGTTTTACCCTTTTCCAGATAGTCGATGAGGATTATTCTTTGCGAATCCCAAAAGACAGTCGCCATAATCTGTCCGGCCGAAGGAACGGTCTTTGCCTTTTTTTGGCGCAGATTCCCCCTTGGTAACCCAATGTTTAGATTGTTCTTTGGTCTCAGGAGTGTAGTGATGTATCCATGTTTCATGCACAGTGACGAAACGACGCTTAAAGTCCTGCGGATTCTTCTAGAACAGCTGCAAACCGTCCTTGCAACACTTCACACGATTTCGTTTTTGGTCAAGCGTGAGCAATCGCGGCACCCATCTTGCGGATAGCTTTGTCATGTCCAAATGTTGATGCAAAATATTATGTACCCGTTCATTCGAGATGCCCACAGCACTAGCAATCTCACACACCTTCACTCTTCTGTCATTCATCACCATATCATGGATTTTATCAATGATTTCTGGAGTAGTAACCTGAACAGGGCGTCCAGAACGTTCAGCGTCACTTTTGCCCATATGGCCACTCCGAAAATTTTGAAACCACTTATAAACTGTTCTAATCGAAGGTGCAGAGTCACCATAATGTTTATCAAGCTTCTCTTTA
The DNA here is from genome assembly GCF_049639745.1 of Rhodnius prolixus. Classification (NCBI taxonomy): domain Eukaryota; kingdom Metazoa; phylum Arthropoda; class Insecta; order Hemiptera; family Reduviidae; genus Rhodnius; species Rhodnius prolixus. Next base: position 13,525,928 of record NW_027411604.1, on the reverse strand, counting down.
GTCTCCTGAGGCGTTTTGCCTTTCATAAAGTAGTGTTTAATCAACACACGAAATTCTTTTTCGTCCATTTTTTGAAAATCACTCGACTTCCTCGATTCAAACGAATGCCAAACACAAAGAAATAGACCGATCTGGCTGAAACTTGGTGTGTGTTCTTCCAAGAGATGCTACTAACTAAACATAACCTCGATACGCGCCAGTAGTGCTATCTCTCTGACTTTGCACGGACTTTTCAAACGACCCTCGTATAAGGAATTTATGGAATTTGGTCACCTATTAAATAATTACAGTCGAAACTCTCAATAACGGACACTGGCGGGGGAAAGCAAAGTGGCCGCTGTCTGGAGGTGGTCGTTAGAAGGAGGTAGACAAGTTTCATAATGAAAAAATATGGGTGTTTTCCCCAAACATCTATTTAAAAATTGTTTATTATTAATAGATTTAAAAACGTACATAATTGCATAATTATTTAGCTATATGATATGCATCAAATTTTTCTTAATTATCCAAAAAATTTATCAAAAAACTACATATTATTGACTTATTTAATAATTTTTCTAATAATCATCGCATTTATTCATAACAATAATAATTTATGGTAAAATTATCATCATACTATCATCTATAATTAGAAAAATAGAACAAACCTTTCGGCAAGTTGACGATGGCTCGATTTGGTTTTTGCAAAATCTTCCAACACATTTATTTTCTAGAGTTAACCACTTTCGTTTGAGAGACATATCGGAATAAATAATATTGTTCGTCCAAAGTTGTATTGAAAAATGATTAAAATGGTACAAGATGTATGAGCTTATATAGGAAACTTTAGGAAAAACCAGAAAAAAACAAAAACTTGAGAGGGGATAATTATTTTGATCACCGCGTCAAACAAACTTTTAATAATAAAGTGGTCGTCGGTGGGAGGTGAAACATAATCCCTTCCCAAAAATCAATGTCCGCGGTCGCTATGTAGAGTGTACGTTAGACGGAGGTTCTTTTATACATGTAGACAAGTGTATAGGGGTAAAACGGGGAAATCCAAAAACTGTCCGTAAATGGAGGTGGGTCTCTAGTGAGAGTGTCCTTTATGGGAGGCTCGACTGTATAAGGTATAAATATAAAAGTAAAATTCAAAATTTAAAGGAAATTGGCTTACCTGTGCATAGATTTTTAGTTTTTAGTGATTTGTTTGTAAATGGTTCGTATAAAGTGAACAAATATAATAACTTAAATTGTTGCTTAAGCAAAGAGATTCAATAACTATACTTCTTAATTTTTTATATGATTGAATATTTATCTACAAGGTTTTCAATATTTATTCTAAAATGAGTAATTTTTGATCGGTTTATTCATGTTTTTATATTTTGTACCAAATTAAGAGAAACTTATTTTTTATCTTTGATTTTATCTGCATATTTCTTGTATATTTGACAGTTTTTTTGGACCTTCTTCCATTATCAGAGGTATATTAAATTAGTAGAGATTTCGATTTCACTTTTATGTTTCGATCTCGCACTACAACCGAGTGTAGCTTACTTTACCTTGAGCAAGTGCATGGCAAAACGCTGGAAATACTGTAGTTTCTAACTATAGTTTCATCTAAACTTTTTTTTTTTGTTTAATTTGTATTAACCAAAAGCTGTTAACTTTTTGTAAGTGACGTCTTCCACAATAATAGCGTGCAAAGCCTCTTACAAAATATCCTACCGGACACTTTTAAAATACTGCATTCAAAGTAAAAATCCAGAGTTCTGAATCAAGCTACTGGCCTATAGATTTTTGTTTTTTATCTTCGTAGGGGCTTCTTACAGCTCACTGTCCACTGGTGGACAGTGTTGTCTGTAACGAGAGAACACTCTCCGGAGGATGAAATAAAAAGCTGTAGGCGCTAATATCCTCAGAAGTTGGAAGCGCCCTTAAAAACCTTCTAGAAAATTCTTTTTCCCCTGTCTTTTAGAATAGTCTAGGTTTGAGAAGCAAATGTTACTCTACTAGTGTCTTGTAGAACTTACTTCCTCTTCACATCGTTCTGTATCTATATCTTAGGTCCAAAGAAGCATCTTCTGGTAGCCATTAATCTTTTATTAACCGCCTGAGACATTGTCTTTTCATATTTCTTATTAGGAGGATAGATCATTGCAGAGATGAGCTCATGTGAACAATTCCATTTTGCCATTAGGTAATTTGCCATGTCACAGATTGCTCCCTTTAACCTTAGAAAATAGAAATCTAACCGGTGAACTAAGCCGTCGAATTGTATGAGGTAATTTAATAGATTTGATCAGAAAAGTTAATAGTTTTTATTAAGTTTTAGTGTTAGCATTTCCTTTTCTATAATAGATAATAAAACTGGAGGTTATATTAGGTCCTTTTGTGGCAGTCCTCATGTTTTGGTAAGAAGAGTTCCTGTTAGAAAAGAAAAGTTGAAAAGTTAATATTGAAGATAAGTTCTTGGCAGTGGCAGGAGGTCAGTTAAAGAGATTAGCGTCGCTGGTTTGAAGCAGGTCGGTCGAGTTAGTGTTTGGTGACAATGAGTGTAAATGGAAAAAGGGAAACTGCTGTAAGTAAAAGTTTTTCCAACAACTTTTCCTGATTGTATTTGGATTTTATAAGAGAGAGGGCTCCCAGGAGAGGAAAATAAATAAAACAAGTGGTTTTTCTTTTGGAAATTACTCCCTTTTTTTTATTTATTTTTCTTATTGTAGTACTACTTAGTTTGTTATTTTCAACTTTATCTTTTATTTTATTTATTTGGCGGAAGTTGGTTTCAGTGTTTGGTAGTATTGTTTTTTTTCCGGTCAATACTTACCTGAACCCTAATTTAATAATTTTCTGAGGAATCGTAACGATTCGAGGGCCAATGAAAAGGCGCAGAACTAATCCGAGAAACCTGAAAATAGGCCATCCAGGGGCGAAATCAGTCTTTAAGGCGAGCGCATAACAGAAGTCATAGTTTCCTTAGGCTTCGACCGCTCACCCTAGTTCCTAGCATCGTTAAGGACTTCTAGAGATTCACTGGACTGTGAGCTGCTCTAGATACGGATTCAGAAGGGCTTACAGGAAAGGAGCTAAACTTTTCGACGTCAGGGCGAGTTTTTGTTTCTTGACTAAAAGGAAGAAGTATCCGTCTAATGTTTCTTCCTGCTTAGGACACCAGCAACATCATTCCTTTAAATGTTGAATCGCACGCGGTGGCATAGTTATGGTAGGCTGCTTTTTAGTAAGATTTTTAGCCTAGGCTGCTTTTCAGTAAGATTTTTAGGCTAGGTTGCTTTTTACGAATAGTAAGAGTTTTAGTGGAAGGAAATGGATATTTCTAGAATTTTGATCAGGCTACCCCGGTAGCCGAGCGGTTAGAGGCGAGGCCCGTAAAGCTAATATGTGTTGTGGGTACTGGGTTCGATTCCCGGTCTTAGGCCTTGGATTTTATTTAATGGTTAATAAAAGAAATTCACAGTAAAATATGTTTGCTAGTCGCCTCCGTTCACGACATCTAATTGGTAGTTTGATGTAGAGCCAGCCTGAAAAAATTGGCATTACTTTAATTTTTTTTACTAGAATTCTGTAAGTTACTTCTGAAGCTAGTGTTTGCAATTCTGCAAATAACTTCTGAAGCTAGTGTTTGCAATTCTGTAAGTTACTTCTGAAGCGAGTGGTTTGGTATATTCTGCAAATAACCTCTGAAGCGAGTGTACGCAATTCTGTAAGTTACTTCTGAAGCTAGTGTTTGCAATTCTGTAAGTAAGTTACTTCTGAAGCGAGTGGTTTGGTATATTCTGCAAATAACCTCTGAAGCGAGTGTACGCAATTCTGTAAGTTACTTCTGAAGCTAGTGTTTGCAATTCTGTAAGTAAGTTACTTCTGAAGCGAGTGGTTTGGTATATTCTGCAAATAACCTCTGAAGCGAGTGTACGCAATTCTGTAAGTTACTTCTGAAGCGAGTGTTTGCAATTCTGTAAGTAAGTTACTTCTGAAGCGAGTGGTTAGGTATATTCTGCAAATAACCTCTGAAGCGAGTGTACGCAATTCTGTAAGTAAGTTACTTCTGAAGCGAGTGGTTTGGTATATTCTGCAAATAACCTCTGAAGCGAGTGTACGTAATTCTGTAAGTTACTTCTGAAGCGAGTGTTTGCAATTCTGTAAGTAAGTTACTTCTGAAGCGAGTGGTTTGGTATATTCTGCAAGTTACTTCTGAAGCGAGTAGTTTGGTATTATTGAAAATAAGTGACAATGTCTTCATTGATTTGGAGCTCTATAAAGCGGTCTGATTATGATTACATGTTGAATATTATTGCTGATTTTATCCGACATGGCGCGCATGTTCATCGTACCCTGACCGGTTTTTTGACTCACTTCCATCGTCAGAGTTTGTTAGAGAAAACTTTGATTTCACTTATCTTACCGTCTTACACTCGCTGACTGAGTGATACAAAAGGTGTACCTTATTGTTATTCAAAATTTTAATGAATTGTAAAGCATGAATAGATATACTGGTACTGGTAGTGCATTTAGTAGGCAAATTTCGGAAATTTGGGCGCTTTCAAAAAAAAGTTGGAGAACGTAAAATGACCTCCTTTTTTATATAAAACAATTTTTGTTAGAACAAAACAAAAATCGGTTAAATGAGCTAACCGATTATTAGGTTTCGTTTTACAATTTCAGTTTCGAAATTATATTAGTGCCCAACCAACAAACTAATAAATGATATAAAATAATACTTTTCCAACCAATAAGGCAAGTAAAGCTCAATCCTTGCAAGTCAAGCTGTCGTTTCTTGTGCAGTCAATTTCACACACATTTCGTCCCGCAGTTGTACGATTAGTGTTTTTTGCATTTTAACCTTGAAGTAGTAATTAAGCTCGTCAATTAAACCTACGGCACCAAAAGAATAATTTATGATGCCCTAGTGAAAAGTATATTGTTGTATGGTTGCGAGACATGGTCAGTTGGGTCGCAAGATCAGAAAAAAACTGGAAGCTACCGAAATGGACTTCTGACCGCAGATCTGCGAGAAAATCCCGAAGAGAAAAAGTAACGAATGATTAAGATCCGGGAGATTATGAAGGTCCAGAAGTTATTTGTGAGAGACGACTGCGGTGGTTTGGCCATGTTAAAAGGATGGCTCCAAAAAGGTTGCCCCAACAGGTTTTGGATTGGGAACTGGATGGTAGAAGGAGGAGAGGCCGCCCGAGACTTGCTTGGAGGTCTATAGTCAATATAGACATGACTGGCCATGATTTGACGGAGAGTGATGCCGAGGATAGAGTTTATTGGAGACAAAGAATATTTGGCGAGGAAAACCTCAATTGTGGGAAAACTCCTTAGAAAGAAGAAGAATTAAACCTGCAAGTTACCTACCTCTGAAGCTAAAAAAGGTTTTGTTGAAATATCTTGCGTAGTATTCTAATAATCTACAAGGAAATCAAATTCAATAATTCATGATTTCTATTTAAAAAATCAAAACTTGTAAAGTACAAGAAAGTTTTCTACTATCTACAATAAAGATAACCAGTTAAATGAAGAATCGTTCATTAAGATTAATGATAATTGCTGCATTCAAGGGGAAAGTTACAGAGCGTATCCTACTAATTAAAAAAATGGGCATTTGTAATTAAATAATTATGAATATTTGTCATTTTAATTTCCTTCTTCATTTTTTGCGGTTTATTATGAAGCAGTTATTTTTAATCAAAAGTAATTTTAGTAAATCTATTTGGAGTGTGTACTACCATCAAGGTATGCAATTAGTCACCGGCTGTTGAACAAAATACCGATCTTTAGAATCCATGTCAATTACTCACCTGCCAATGTCGGAGTGCGCACTTGTAATTTATCACAGTGTACACATTTAATTATACTGAACATCTCCTCCTCTTCCGTACGTACCTCTTAATTACTTCGTACTTTTTTTAATAAGTTGAAATCTTATCAACTTTTTCTTACTTATAAAAAGGAAGTAGTATGATAATGATGTTTTTTTTTAGTTTTTATATATTATATATTTATGTTATATATGTAAATATAATCTTATATAATATTTATATCTGCAGGGATGGGATTAGCTAAATGGTTAACAAATATTGGTTTGAAACACAGAGATCGCAGGTTCAAATCCAGCTGCTGGCTCTAAAGATTTTTTTTTTTTTATTCCTGGGAGCTTCTTTACAGCTGTCCCTGTCCGATTCGATGGGCGCTAATAACATCAGTCTTAAATCTAAAATAATAATTAATATAAAGCCAGAAATCTTACACAAATATTCTGGTTAATGAGCAGATTTAGAAATAGAAATTATATATTTATTGTTAGATAGTTCAATTTCAGACCCGCGGCATTGACACATAACATTTCATTCGACCCTTAGGGCAGAGAAACTATACCCAGGGTTTAAGATAAGATAAGATTAAATTAGGGCGGCCTCAAGGCCTACGCCACTGCGACCCCTTTGGATCTATTGTAGCTCCCCGACTTTAGAGCTCACCCTCCAGACCCGTCCGTTTAATTAGACTCTTAATTCTGGAGAGTGACTCCTGGGTAAAGCTCTCAGGCCTTGGTTTTTCCTCCCCGAGAAGTAACATCCTTAGCCATACAAGCCCCTCACACTGACACAACACGTGCAGTGCAGTTTCCTCTTCTTCCTGGCAGAACCTACAAAGGCTGTCATTTGCCAGGCCCATGCGATGCATGTGTTTCCTGAGTCTGCAGTGGCCAGTTAATAAGCCTACAATTATCCTTATAGCCCCCCGGCCTTGACGGATTACTTCTGCAGTCAGCCTCGGCGAATAGCCTCTGATGAACTCCTTCGCCTGTCTCTGTCCAGTGGTGGCGAGCCACCACTCCTGAGACCTACTCTGCACCCACAAATTAATGGCCGCAGTCTTGACACACTTCGAAACCCCAAAACAGGGCTCCGGGCCAACGAAGTGTCCCGCAGAGCCTTCCCGGGCCAATAAATCTGCCACTTCGTTTCCTTTATATCCTGAATGACCAGGTACCCAAACCAGAAAGACCTTATTTTGGTCACTAATTTCCTTCAGGGCACCCAGACAGTCCCAGACCAGCCTTGAATTGACCTGGTAGGAACTAATTGCCCGTAGAGCAGCCTGACTATCCGAGAAAATTACGACCTTGGAATTAATAATTGCTCGCCCTTTAATCTCGGTAGTGCAGAACCTAATTGCAGCTAGCTCAGCTTGAAAAACTGTAGCTAGCTTTCCTAGGCTAACCGAAAAGCTACATTTCGGCTTCACCCCGTACACTCCTGCTCCTACACCCTCTCCCATCTTGGAGCCATCCGTGTACCACATCGAGTCTCCCATAACTGGGGGTCCACGTCTCCAAGCCTCCCGGTCTCCAATACAGACTTTGAAAGGCTTGTCGAAGTTATATTTGAGAGTCATAAAATCTGAAGGCAGGCCCAAAATAGGGTCCGCCTCCAGCTCCTCGTATAACTCTTGATACGCTCCTCCGTGCCTAACGGTAATAGGAGCTTGTCCTGTCATAAGCCTAATGACAACGGCCCTTACAACGCCTTGAATATATATGTGCAATGGGGGCAAATTCAATAAAACCTCCAAGGCCGCAGTAGGGGAAGTCCTCATGGCCCCAGTGACACTCAGGCAAACCAGCCTTTGAATACCACTTAGTGCTCGGATTCCCCCACCTGCAAGGTTTTCGCCCACCACGCCACCGCCCCGTGTGACACCATGAGTCTAACTACACAGGGTTTAGTACCTTAAATTAATTTTTTTTGGCAAAATCGTGGTTCTTAAAAGGAAAATATTAGGAGAGAAGGAGTGCTAAGAAAAAACCAAGATGGTTTTAAGGGAAATAAATAGAAATTGGGGACAGTTACACTGATATCTGATAGTTACTGATATTCAGAAGGAGGTATTTCTGGTCGTAGAAAGAACTAGTCTTTCTCTGGAAGAATTTAAAGAATTTTGAAGAAAAGAGATATATTATTTAAGGTACCTTTAAAAGCTTGTATCCTCTGTTATAATTTTGAAACGATTCCGATTCTACTTCCAGCCTCGGGACAGTGCGTAAAAGTGATCTTAGGATTCAAAGCGGTTAAATATCGGCCTGAACTTAGAAATGAATTTTCATCGCATCTCATTTCTGATTGCGTATGAATCTTAAGTATGTTAGAAGCATTTTAAATTTTAACACAGCTTTTTGGGAAGGGATTAGCTATGCGGTTAGCGTACTGGACTCCCACGCGGAGGTCCCGGGTTCGAATCCAGCTGCTGACCCTTAGATTTTCTCTTCCTAGGAGCTTCTTACAGACAACACTGTCCGGTGATGGACAGTGTTGTCTGTAACGAGAGAATACTGTCTGGAGGCCGGCAGTGCACTGAAAAAAGTTCCGGGCTCCAATAACCTTAGATGTTGACGCGCCTTAAATCATTAAAAAAAAAAAATAAACAGCTCTTTAGGTCAGAGAGAATGTTGGAAAAGAAATTAACCAGAGCTGGAGGTTTGTGTACAGGGGAATTAGGAACTAGGGTATTTAGGTCTTTGCTAGGCCAACATCAGTTTTAAGCCACCTGGAAGAAGTGATGGAATGCGATTGGGACTTGCGATATAGGGACTTGATATAGGGACTTGCGATTGGTCTGCAAGATTATTGAAGAACGAGAATGGCTTAGTTCTGTAATTGAGGGAAAGTTGAGGTATTTGGAGGCGGCAAATCGGGGGGACACAGGAGCGCTGACAATATGTTGAACGTCCTTTAGATTGGAAGCCATGGATTCTCTGGGTGTTGGTTGGGTTTAACGGGAGCCCCACTTAACTGTTTTAATTATAAAACTATCGCATTTGGCTGGGTATTCAACTGATAAGTTTTACTCATAATATCGTCAACTTTATCCGTTATAGCTCGCAGTTTTTCTAATCGGTTTTGGATTTCCCCTCAATCATTAATGGTTGATTCATCAATCTGATGTGGAGAATTTGACTTTTTGTGAAGAGTTGCAACGGATAAAATCAGCGATAATATCCAGCACTGCGGTCTAACTACGTTTCCATCAATATATTCATGATGATTGCACGTTTTGGTTAATTTATACATTTTGGTTAGGATTTAATTCTTGGTCCTAACAATGTTGGAAATTGCTTATTATTCATCGAAATAATCATGGCCCATTGATGCGGAAATCACAATTCCATGGAAAAGGATATGCGATGTTATAATAATTATTACATTAGTAAATTGTAATTAGAGATTTTAGCAGAGAGAGAGATATAGTAGTATATGTAAGTTTCAGCATGATGCTAGTATGCAGAATATGGTTTAGCAAAGCATGTAATCAACATATATATATAACTCTCCTCCTGTATAGAGATCACCATTACTAACCCTACTCACCACCCTAACTCCGAGACTAACCTCATCTTGTAGCGAGTTGCCCCGCACTGCCGGGGGTTCTACCACCACAGCTAAACTAATTCCCTGCACAATTTCATTATTAATAGAAACTCATCCAAACCAATCACCACTCACTAATTTCACACTTGGATTATTATATCTGTAGCCACCGCCGCCTCCGCCCGCCTCCGTCATTCCGTTCTCTGCCTCTATTCCGCTCGCTAATTCTGCATTATACACAATTGAGTTAGTACATCATGTTACAAACCAACCCTACTCATTCTATTCTCAACCCTCTCTCCTCTATACACATTTATTAATGAATATGATGTAATTCTGCCCCCGAGCTTTCCCAATATGGGCGCCATGTTTAATTTAACTAATTCCTACTACCACTTTGGCCGGCTATTAGCGGACGTTGGCAACCATTCTGGCAAAATTTTGCTTACCTATTTACAACGCCGTGGTAGGTTTTCCTTCAATAATTCTGTTCTCTCATTAAAAACATATTTTTACAATCAATCCGTAAGAAAAAAAGATAGTGAGGAACTATTCGACAGTTTATTGCCTCCTTCACCGTAATAGAAAATCCATTAAACCAGTTTTTGGATTTTGGATTTAGACTGGAAAAGATAAGGCTGAAGGAAACCAATGCTGACGGTTGATGAACAATACTTTTACAGGTTACATATTGGAAAATTTGACAAAATTTCAATATTTTTCTTACTTCTAATAAGATAAAATAGAAAACAACTTACCGCCACACAGGTTTTCTTTCATTAAGACTTCCGGCAACTAAGTTGAACAAATTTTATGTAAGTTTGCAATTAGGCTTTTAGAGAATTCGACATGACGTCTGCATTTACATATTAGACGAATAATAATATTGTTCCTCAACTTTAATAATAAAGTAAAGTAAAAACAGTCTTCGATAGAGTCCCAAATACGGTTATAAGGGAAGCCGTCGATATGGATAAAACCATACTGGATAGGGTGGACGAAAGAAGGAGGTTGTGGTTTGGACAAGTTCTTCGCATGAGCGATACGGGCCTCCCCCCCAAAAAAAGCCTGCTGGTAGCCAAAGAAGTGGAAGGCCAAAGAAGTAATGATAGCGCGAGGTGTGTGCGAAAGCGGCGCTCAGGATAGGGAAGGATGGATGCTTGGCGCAAGGAACCCTGCTTAGCGAAATACCTTGGAAGAAGAAGAAGAAGAAGTAAAGTAATCGTACTTTTTAACTTAACGAAGCTTAACGCCCAACTACTAATGAGGAAAGAGGACGAAGGCTGAAGCATTTACTTTACTGTAAACAATTTTTTTTTCTAACATATAAAAAGTAGTCATACGCGGGATTCGAACTGGGGACCTTCCACACCTAAAGCCAAGCTCTTAACCACTAGACTAACAACTGCAACAATTTTAATAATAATCAATTAAACTTTTTAGAACGAACTAGGTGAAATGAAGTATACTATTAAATTACTAATGATTGTACAAATAAATTATTGGAGTAAATATCCGTCTGACGTAATCACAGTTTTTGTAAAATAATATCAAAGTGTACACACACCTACTCGTATATCTGTACGATACAATATGAGAAGGGCTAATTCCTTATGTACCTTAAATCATATATTTATGGTTGTTTCCCAGCGTATGTCTTTTCCCTTATTAAAAAATGTATAAGGGCCTAAATTACTTCTCTACATTAAACAAAAAAATTCTGTTCGCTTTTACTGCCCCCAAATTATTAATATATTAATTTTGTCTGACGCAACATTACTTTACGTATTGCATGGTTCTTATTTGGTCGATTTTTTATTTTTTATTTTTGTAAATATATTAATTTATTTTTTCTACTTTTTCTTCCTAACTTATCTTTTATTCAATCGCTACCATATTTGCCTTCGCTTCGAATTTACCTTTTAGCATTACCTCTAACCAGATATGGGGCACGTTTTGGCGAGGCCACTTTTCTCATTATCTCCAACAAAAACTTTTCGATTAATTTTTTCAGACTTGGACTTCACAAGCATACGATTCAAGATAGATCCAAACTTATATTCTCATTCAACCGTGGTGGTGATTCACTAGGCCTACATAGCACCATCTTATACACTCATTTTATTGTAGGCGGAATTAAATAAGGTTTTCTAAACTTCCATTTAGATATTTTAAGGTTTTACTATCTCTAAGTATTTGATTATTAAATTCCTAACCAAACCTCTAAGAAGAAAGATAATCAATACCCCGAAAGTGCAATCTTTAAGAAAGGCTTTTCCTGTAATTTACTACGAATTAGCCAAACTGATTCATTTGAAGCTGATCTAATGGCTACTTAAGCTTGAATGTCAGTTTGGCTTGTAATTTCGTTCTCAATAGTTTAGTTCATTGATCTTTTCTTTTTATTAAGCAATTCTAAGTTACAATAAAAGTCAATTATGTTCGCAAATTATGGTAAGAAAAAGTCATGTGAGTATTCATACGAGATTCTTTTCTTGAGAAAGTAAAGTGAAACTGTCGAATATTGGCGAAAACTATTCGAAAACGATCTTAACTTATAAAAAGTTCTTGAAAAATATTTTCGAATGATTTGTGAGCATTATTTTTCAATACCTACGTAAGATTAATATTATTTCTTAAATAAGCAAAAAAAAGTTAATAAAAATATGAGAAAATAATAAAAGAGTTAGAAAAATAAGAGAAAGGTATTGTAGCACCATTGTTAATACCGCTTTGACCAGCCCATAACTGCTTTTCATTGGACAGGGCGTGGCTACAGTAGAGGTGGGCATGACCCGCCCACAGTCCGCATTCCTACTACGCTGTGATTGGCCAATACTTTAAACGTGATAATTTCAATGAAATAATTAATTTAAAATTTTTTTTCCAACATTTCTCCCATAGGTATTTGATAAACTTTCTAAATAAGGAAGAAAAAAAATTTCTCGTCAAAAATACTATAAATAATATTTCTTTTGGCATAATACTTCATATTTTACCCAAGTATCGTTAACAGAAACAAAAAAGTTGAGAATTTGTATTGTTTAAACGTGAAATGGATAAAAGAGAAATGGGCATATTGTTGACTTGTAAGCCGCCATTAAATGGGCTGTATGCTTACTTTATACTTCATCCGGTGGAGAACTCTAGTGGCAATTTCTGTAAACGTAAATGCAGTCTAACCATGTTGACGACTCACTAGACTTATATAGGATTATCTTACAGTCACATTTAACTATGTTGACAACTCGCTAGACTTATATAGAACTATCTTACACTCACATTTAAACATGTTGATAACTCACTAGACTTATATAGAACTATCTTACACTCACATTTAACCATGTTGATGACTTACTAGAGTTATATAGGATTATCTTACATTGATATTTAACTAAGTTGACAACTCATTAGACTTAGAACCACCTTACATTCACATTTAACCATGTCGGCGACTCACTAGACTTATATAGGACTATCTTACACTCACATTTAAACATGTCGGCGACTCACTAGACTTATATAGGACTATCTTACACTCACATTTAAACATGTTGGCGACTCACTAGACTTATATAGGACTATCTTACACTCACATTTAAACATGTTGGTGACTCACTAGACTTATATAGGACTATCTTACACTCACATTTAAACAAGTTGCAGATTTACAGAATTCAATGACAAAAATCCTGTTGATCATGGTGCCCCTACCAAACAATTGCTCCAGCAATACGTCAGTAGAGACTTCATTAGAACTTAATTCCAAAGGCCAGATTGCGATATTCCTCAACCACTCTTCTCAACTACCTCACTATTTTTGGAGACGGTCTTTGCTAATAGAAAAGTCCAACAATAGTAAGAGAGAAGATATTTCAAAAGTTTCTCCAAGCACTTTCTATAATTAATAGTACTCGTATTGGTAGAGTGAAGGTGCTGAGTTTGAGCACAATGATAATATTGATGGTGATGAGGTACCAGTTAGACAGATTGAAGGTGCATTGGCCCGATCCTGGTTCAACCATTGGTAAAGTTGTGGTTTTCTTCTTGACTTTTTTTAAATGATTAAATTAGATGTAAAGTGAACTTAATTCAATCAACTAATTTTGGCCGATTAAATTATTTAATTTTAATTTAATTGGATTTTGATTGATTAAATTTTTGTCCATCTCTGCCTCTAGCGTGGCCGTTATGTCTTCCCTTAAAATGCAGTCAGCGTCTATTCCTTTGGGCATTTAAAACGACTTGCACCGATTTATTGCGAGCAATAAAAATGTCTTGAGCCATGGAAGATGTCGTTCCATTGGCTAACAATTCATTTATCTCACTCGTCAATTTTCCTTAGCAGCTTCGATAGGTGATGTGTTAATGCGAAATTTAAAAATCAGGTTCCAGGGTTTCGGTAACTTATTTTAGAAATACATAACTTTCGTCTAATAGACTTCAGTTATTCGTCAGAATAGGGAACAGAATTATAGAAATATATCTCCACAAATGCGGTTCAGTAATTATATATTTTACATCATCATCATAATCTATTCCCCTTCTACCGCGTCAGCAGTGTAGGGGCCTTGCATAGTTTCTTCCATTCGGCTCCATCTCTGGCTAGTTCCTTCCTTCTTTCCCATTCAATTCCTCTTGATGTCAGACCGGCCCTCACTTCCTCCTCCCATGATCTTCTAGGACGGCCTCGACGTTTTTGTAACCTTTTTCCACGCCATGTCTTTTCCCGTAAAGTGCTTCCGGTTATTTCGTTCTTGTTTCTTGTAATAATAAAGTTTAAGAGGAACGGGTTATTGGCCCGAAAACTCCTATCCTGATGATGGGGCTGCCGCCTAAGGCATCAGGCTACCTTTTGTGTTTCTTCGAGCATAAAGGTGTTCTAATGCACTACTTCCTGAGACAGCACTCTACGTGCCCTCAGGTTGAAACACACTGTTGGTCGTTCGGTTCCTGCCTAAGCAGTATCCAGGGGCACCACGAGGAGGAAACCAATTCACCCCCTATATCTTTTACACATTTTAAAATGAGGCAACAGTAGCCTCATTCAGCTAAATGTTGCGTAAAACTTCATTGTTTGAGAGAATTGTTGTATTTTCATTATTAGAATTGTAACAATATTTCAATTTATTGATATTACGAATACCGAATACAGAATTGATTATTACTGATTATGTTTTCAAAGAAGTAAATATGAAATATATCAATCATAACTGAAACACATAAATGTACATATTGAGCACAAATTACAAGAAAAAGGTGCTCTCTTATTGCCGCATATGCGTACAAATTACCATTTATTATGTTGATGTTATCGATCAGGTAGAGTCGATAAGTACACATTACTCATTACTTTGTACTCTCGAACATATTCCCTATATATTCGTCTATATTCCCCTTTACACAATCTCTGTTTCAATAACAAGTAATATTCACTGGCAGCAAAAAAATACTGGTCTGCCGCTTTTACTTCTGGTGATTTTATTGGATTATTTCTGTAGAAGAAGTAACTAGGGGTTTGTGAGGTTGTGCTGAGATAATATAAATAAATCGGCTACACTTACTTGTGGATTATTTTAAAGTAAGTAAGCGGACATCCTTTGCAAAGCAAGACGCATACCCTTTAATGGGACTCTGATCTCTCTGGTTGGATCGGTAACATACTTCCTTAAGGAGCCGCTCAAGAAGCAGGAGGATGTACCAACCCAAGGGGGAGGAAACTTTTGCGATAAACTTTTACACTCAAAACCACTACATAGATTTTTTTTTTAATTTCTTCAATAATACTACAATTTTTAAAAACTCAAAAAAGGCCCTTGGGCACACAGAAAGCTGTCCGTCGCGGCGTGCAACGATCTCCGACCGAGGTGGTCAGGCGGTCTACTTGGTATTAAACAATGTTTTGCCTCATCTCTGTCAAACAGAACGCGGTCTTCCGCCGCGGGCTAGTCTTTGTCGCGACGACAAGCGATCTGGTAGTACAAAATTACAGATTTCAACGTGACCGCCTTGCCACCTAGTAATACGAAATGAAGATTCCAATGTTAAGAAACTTTATTACTCATTTTTTATTTAATTCTCGCGACATACGAAAATACTAGAAGAACCTATGATCATGTGACTCCAGTTCGATACATAAGCGGTGGTATTCCCCTAATTGTTCCCTCTTCTTATCGATTTCATGCACCCAACTTCGTTCTTTCTTCTTTTTGCTTTGCAAAGCTAAAAGCAGAAGGAGTTGTTCTTCGTCCGAGCTCGTACTCCATGTATAAAAATTAAAATAAAGAACAAGAAAACGCACTACTACTTCTCAAGAAGAAAGCCACCAAACTGTGGACCGCTCTAACAAAAGAATCGCGTCCTGTGTGACGTCCTCATATCGCAGACCGCTTTCTGTGTGCCCAAGGCCTTGTAGTGGTGAACTCTTTCTCAGTCATCACAAAAAAAAAACGAAGGTAACATCTAGGACGTATTTCGAGAATTGAGTACACATTTGAATACAGTCAAAACCGTAAAAACAATCAACAGTTAACCTTTAAGGTTAACACCCACTTTTTTAAAATCTGTTAGTACTATATTCAGAGTAAACAATCTTTGCCTCATTTGTAATTCTTTTTCTCCTGATTCAGTTGTTCATCTCCTTTTTGAGTGTACCTCACTTTTCCCCATTAGAAGTCATTTTCTTAACTCGTTATCAGTCTTCAAATGATTCTTTAAAAGATAAGTTTCTCAAATTGTTAGATATAAATAGTGTGAATCAGATGAATGAAGTTTACAGTTTTATGCACCAAGCTCTGAAGCTCAGAAGTTCTTTGCTCTTAGAGTGGTAATTGTTGAGTAAATTATGTCTAACTAATTAAGTTATTTTTCACTTATGTATGTCAATGAGTTATGCTTAAGTTTTCTACATTGTTATTTCATAAAGAAAAGTTTCATTTCCTTTATTTTACTACTGTATTAATGTAATGTAATTCTAATTTTTTGTGCAATGTTGTTGTTACAACTGCCAGCTAAAGGTATAAGAGGGTCGTTTGTAAAGTGCGTGTAAAAATAAAAACTACTTAATTTTTTGGGGTAAACCTTTTTTATTTTTCAACATAGTCTCCTTTTAGGCTTATACACTTCGTCCAACGCTGCTCTAGTTTGTTGATCCCTTCCGAATAATAGGATTTGTCCAAGTCTGAAAAATAGCCATTCGTTTCTGCAATCACCTCCTCGTTTGAATAAAATCTTTTTCCCGCCAGCCATTTCTTCATATTGGGGAACAAATAGTAGTCCGAGGGAGCCAAGTCTGGAGAATAGGGGGGATGCGAAACGAGTTGGGACCCTATTTCCATTAATTTTGCGACCACAACTGCTGACGTGTGAGCTGGTGCGTTGTCGTGATGGAAAAGGACTTTTTTGTGGGCCAATCGTGGGCGTTTTTCTTGCAGCTCGATTTTCAAACGGTCCAATAACGATGAATAATATGCACCTGTAATAGTTTTACCCTTTTCCAGATAGTCGATGAGGATTATTCCTTGCGAATCCAAAAAGACAGTCGCCATAATCTTTCCGGCCAAAGAAACGGTCTTCGCCTTTTTTGGCGCAGATTCCCCCTTGGTAATCCATTGTTTAGATTGTTGTTTGGTCTCAGGAGTGTAGTGATGTATCCATGTTTCATGCACAGTGACGAAACGACGCTTAAAGTCCTGCGGATTCTTCTGGAACAGCTGCAAACCGTCCTTGCAACACTTCACACGATTTCGTTTTTGGTCAAGCATGAGCAATCGCGGCACCCATCTTGCGGATAGCTTTGTCATGTCCAAATGTTGATGCAAAATATTATGTACCCGTTCATTCGAGATGCCCACAGCACTAGCAATCTCACGCACCTTCACTCTTCTGTCATCCATCACCGTCACCATCATGGATTTTATCAATGATTTCTGGAGTAGTAACCTCAACAGTGCGTCCAGAACGTTCAGCATCACTTGTGCCCATATGGCCACTCCGAAAATTTTGAAACCACTTATAAACTGTTCTAATCGAAGGCGCAGAGTCACCATAATGTTTATCAAGCTTCTCTTTAGTCTCCTGAGGCGTTTTGCCATTCATGAAGTAGTGTTTAATCAACACACGAAATTCTTTTTCGTCCATTTTTTGAAAATCACTCGACTTCCTCGATTCAAACGAATGCCAAACACAAAGAAATAGACCGATCTGGCTGAAACTTGGTGTGTGTTCTTCCAAGAGATGCTACTAACTAAACATAACCTCGATACGCGCCAGTAGTGCTATCTCTCTGACTTTGCACGGACTTTTCAAACGACCCTCGTATAAGCTTGTAAATAAATAATAATAAATATTCAGAGTAAAAAAATAATAAAAATTTGAAATGCAATCTGTCATTAAAACTGTCCAGTAAGACAGTTGTACGTCAAAAAAACTACACGAAAAAGCGTAACATTGAAAAACATCCCACTTTGACAATTTTGTTTACAATATAAGGCAAACACTCCTTTATAACTGTAATTTTTTTTGCAACAATTCAGATTAATCAAAACTATGAAAGTATGACAAAAGTAAATAATAAATGAGAGGCTGTATTTGGTAATAATTATCTAATTATTTCAAATGAAAGAATTAACTGCCAAAAAAATAATTAATATTTATAATTATGATTAAAAAAAAACAAGACAAAAAAATATCTCATACTTCCCAATAATAATTTATTCATTATATTCTTGTTAACGTGCCACTCGTAAATAAAAGATTATTAATTGTGTTTTTCAAGTACCTAAATATTAATAAAGTACCAGTATGATGAAATCAGGTCATAATAAGAGTCAAATTATGATTCTTTTATTGTTCTTCCTGTTTCACTAAATGTTTCAATACTAACCCAATGCTCTCATCTATATACAGTTCCTGTAGTAACATTAACTAATTACTTAATGTGTTCTTTGGTTTGTATTGGTAGATAATTATAGCTTATTACTATTATACCAAGAAATCGTCTTCTGCTTTCATTTGTCCACTTTATTGAATTTTATTAGCATATTCGTTTTTATTATTGCATCATCTAGCTGGAAATTCGATAATAGGTTGCAAAGGGCGGGATTTAAATCTATAACTTTGTGTTAAAACAATAGTAAACTAGATTTCTCATCACTTTTTTCTGCTACAATTACAACTTCTCAGCGAGTATCAACAAATTTGTAATTTGTAATTTTGCCCCTAATCAGCAAAAATAATCTTCAACTCATCAGCAGAACCACTTAAATAAATTATTGGTAATCAAATTTGATGCGCAAAAAAAATGTTAATAGATTATTTTCAATCAATGGCTTAACTCTTGTTTTCCTTGTAAGACTGAACTCCAATTACATTTCTGCTGCTAATTTGGTACACCACTTTCGGGGGTGTTTTTTACATCGACAAACAATTAATTGGAACTTGTAGACTAAAAATTGTATGTGTAACTTTTTTTTTTTTTTTTTTTATTTATTTGTAAAGTTACACCAGCGCTCTAGACACGCTATAAGTAACAATGACAATAGCTGACATCGAACTAACTAATTGAGGGGAGAAGTTACCCAGCGATAACACTCCCTAAGTCATCTCTAGGATTAGCTACTCTCCTCAGAAGAGAGAAAATCGCGAGGCCACTGGCGTTTCAATCGTCTGGGAGGATGATCTGGATGGTGATGTGATGATAAGTGGCGGACAAGAGGATTGGAATGAGAGTGCAAGTTCTGATGAAAGCTTTTATAGCGAGTTCGTGCAACCTGATCAACAAACGGAATTTCCAGGTCTGTGTGGATGGTTAGATTTGAAACATAAAATGGAGCGTTAACGATAGTGCGGAGAATTTTAGACTGGAGAGATTGAATTCGTTGAATATTGGAGCGTTTCGTTGAACCCCACAGTTCAATACCAGTACATCCAGGCGGGTTTTAGTATGGAATTGTAAATCAGTCGTTTGTTGTTAAGTGAAAGTTTTGAACGTTGGTCTAGTAGTCTTTTAAGTAGTCGATAACGCCTGTTAACTTCAGTTCGTTTAAGTCGTGTATGCGGGTTCCAAGTCAATCTTTTGTCTAAATAAAGCCCAAGATAACGGACAACATTGGCAGGAGGAATTGGAATTGAGTCATAGAAGATCGGAGGAAGAGTGATGCGGCGGAGAGTAAAAGTAATATTTTGAGATTTGGTTTCATTTAACTTGATTTTCCATTTTTTAAACCATTCCTCAAGAGAAAAGAGATGAGTTTGAAGGTTTCTGTGTGAAGTTACTGGATCAATGTGAGGAGAAAGTATCGCGGTATCATCTGCATAAGTTAGAAGGACAGTTTCAGGATGGATTGGTATGTCTGCAGTGTATATAACATATAGGATAGGTCCTAAGATGCTTCCTTGAGGAACACCCGCTTCAATACGATGTTTAGCTGAAAACGATGTCCTGATTTGAATTTGAAAATGACGATCAGACAAATAGGACTTCAAGATGAGGAAGTGAGTGAACGGAAGAATGCCCTTGAATTTCCAGAGCAAGCCCGGGTGCCACACTCGATCGAAGGCTTGCTTCACATCGAGAAAGACACCCGAGCCAACACTCTTTCTTCTCAAGGGAGGATGAAATCGTGTCTAGCACTCGATGGCACTGTTGTACAGAAGAGTGTTGTCGTCTAAATCCAAACTGATGGTCTGGAATTATATTAGAGGATTCGTATGTGTAACTTAAGGATAAAAAGTCAAAAATAGAAAATTCCTCTATATCTTCCTTTCTACGCAAACCCTCTGGTCAAATTTCGATTCCTAATTGCTCAATCAATCGAATAAGGTACAGTTCTCTTTTTTGACCAGTAAAGTAAAGTGACTTAAACTCTAAAGCGACTCTAAACTTAAAATGGGCTATGGAAAATACTTTCGGGACAGTTTTTATGGAAATAAAACATTTTTTGAGGGGGGGATAAGTGCTGAAAATTATTTCGAGTGATTTATTATAAATATACATTTCTTTGAGAGGATTTGCAACACTTTTTTATCCACTTCCATTGCCCAATAAATTGAACTCATCATTTTTTAAAATGTTTAAAATTTAATGTACACGTGTACAATATAGGTAATGTTAAAAACATTTATTGTAACTGTAAGAATCAATATAGGCCATTTTAATATGCCCTTAAATGCTAGTAAAATTGAATTGTTTACGCTTAAGTGAAGCTAACATTACAACTGGTCCAATTGGTAGATCTGGCAGTTGTCCATATTCCGCTTTGGTTTGCCAACAAGCCAACCTAGACGATGTCTGCCTAGACTGATCGGATCCAGCTTTTTGCCTTTAATAGATAAACTCGAATAGTTATCTAGCCGGGTTGATCTTCATAGTGAATGTGGTGGCTTACAATTATTAGTTCACCTTCTTGAGTCTAGTGTTTTACTTGCTACCATCATTTTTTAATAAAGTGTAATTGTGTATGACTCCCTCTTTTACACCCACTAATTTGGTAGTTGGTCTGTGACTACTTGTAATTATCCAGTTGTTCGATTAATTGAATTTGTACGAGGTGTGTTCAAAAAGTAACGGGAATTTTCGTTTTTTGAAAAAAATATTTATTTATTCATCTACATTAATATTGTCGCCTTCAAAGTAGTCCCCTTCGCATACAATACACTTGTGCCAGCGCTTTTTCCAATCCTCGAAACACTTCTAAAACTCGATCTTTGTGATAGCTTTCTGCTCTTTCAGCGATTCGCTTTTAATGTCATCTATGCTTGTAAAACGACGGCCTTTTAATGTTCTCTTTATGTTTGGAAATAGAAAAAAGTCACATGGAGCCATGTCTGGCGAATATGGAAGCTGGGGCATCGTTAAAGTTTTGTTTTTGGCCAAAAATTCACGAACAAACAATGAAGTGTGAGCAGGTGCATTATCGTGGTGCAAAATCCATGAATTGTTTTGCCACAAATCCGGGCGTTTTTTTCGGATTGCTTCACGCAAACGGCGTTGACGCTGTAGGTAGTACTTCTTATTGATTGTTTGACCTTGTGGCAAGAATTCATGATGCACTATGCCATTAAAATCGAAGAACACAGTGAGCATAACCTTCACATTCGACCGCACTTGTCGAGCCTTTTTCGGTCTTGGCGATCCAGAATGCCTCCACTGGGATGATTGAGCCTTAGTTTCGACATCATATCCGTAAACCC
The DNA here is from genome assembly GCF_049639745.1 of Rhodnius prolixus. Taxonomy (NCBI): domain Eukaryota; kingdom Metazoa; phylum Arthropoda; class Insecta; order Hemiptera; family Reduviidae; genus Rhodnius; species Rhodnius prolixus. The sequence goes on along the minus strand of NW_027411604.1, from coordinate 13,504,368 downwards.
ATGTTTCGTCACCTGTTATAACACGTTTCAGTAGATCCGCATCGTTGTCGACTTCATTGAGTGACTCTTGAGCAACTTCCATTCTCCGCTGTTTTTGTTCGAAATTCAACAATTTTGGAACAAATTTTGCTGCCACACGTTTCATACCCAAAACATCCGAAAAAATTTCATGGCATGAGCCAATTGATATGGCAACATCATCAGCGACTTCTCTGATTGTGATTCGGCGATCGTTCATAACCATTTCTTTCACTTTTTTCACGTTTTCATCGGTTGTTGATGTGCTTGGACGTCCAGGTCGTTCGTCATCTTCAACGTTTTCGCGGCCATCTTGGAAACGCTTATACCACTCGTAAATCCTTGTTTTACTCATAGCAGACTCACCATATGCCTTTATTAACATTTCACACACTTTATTTCATTTTTTACGCAAAATTTAATACAAATTCTTTGATCCATTTTTTTTAACAAACAAAAATCGCCAAGCTCGAAAAACACGTCTAACCTTAACGGCTGCCACTTAAGAAGTAACCAATGAATATTACTGAAAATTTTATCGTACTTCAGGGGCATGTGTACCAACATAATAAAAAAAAAAATTTTACAATCAGACTCTCCAAACCCGCGAAATTTAAAAATTCCCGTTACTTTTTGAACACACCTCGTACATTCACCTAAAAAGTCACCAATTAAATACAATTGGCTATACTTAAAGGTGATGCTATTTATTTCTGATATACTATTCGACATCGATCAGGTTGGATAGATCTAAACACCTTCTATTTTATTCCGTTAAATAAAAACCAAGCCCAAGACTGGGGGAATCGAACCAGTGTCAGATTATTTACTTGCTAGTGTTATTTAGGGCTGCGACTCTAACTGCTCGGCTACCACGGCGCTTCGCTATTTTAATTTTAAACAGAATCATGTATTGTAGTTAGATTATTTTTAAATCATTTTTTGCTTAATTTAGGTTTTAGGGCCTATAAGTTGGTGAATTAGGAAAACAGATGCTTTACTATTTTAGAATACTTTTTCAAGTTTAAATATGGTAAAAAATGGATTTCACTACCTTTATTTTCCCTCACATCTCGGAAGTACGAGCCACCACCAGCACAGAGCCTCATACTGACGCACACTCTACAAGATATGGTAGATTAACTTTAAACTTGAGGAATTATGTTGAAACTGGTCCACTATATTAGCGAAACGGTGCGCAACACTAGACATTATGGGTAGTACATGGGATATTCAGGTTTTATGTCGCAACATCGGCGTGTTCAGCTAAACCACATTTATGCGTGAACACCTGTGTGTGGTATATTGTCTTGAACTTGCCAGCTTCTTTGTTGTAAGTCATTTTTTTGTTGGTTCAATTAACTTCTGTGATTAAGAATCACACTGTTTTATTTTATTTTTGATTAAACTCTGAATCTTAGAAGCAACAGTAGTAAAGTAAAAAGTAAAGTAAAGTAATCGCCTATTTTTTCAGGCAGGGCTTAACGTCCAACTACCATTTACTAGGTGTCGTGGACGGAGGCGACTAGCAAACGTACTTTACTATTTCTCATTTAACCATTAAATAAAATCCAAGGCCAAGACCGAGAATCGAACCCAGTACCACAATGCATATTAGCTTTGCAGGTCTCGCCTCTTAACCAGCTCGGCTACCGTGGCGCCTGCAAGAATAAAATATAAAACTGTTTGTTTTTCTTTTCGTTTTTTGAGAAATTATAGAGTGCGCCAGAAGCAGTGCTTACATTTTTGTTGTTCGCTACTCGGTAATACCATCTACCACCATATTCATCGTTGTTTGGAAGTTCAGTTGGAATGGAGATTCCAGAATTTAGATGAGGAACCGCATTTCCGCGATTAAGATTTCTATCAAGTTTGTTACAACTTGAACAACAACGTTACCCTGCGAGTTTCTATTGGGTATTAGGTGATAAAAAGAGGAGTGTGAGAAATATCAAAACCTATAGGGCGTATCATGTAGTCATTGCATACTCCTGAAAGAATAAAACTAGTAACAGAAGCCTTCTTTATAGTCGCTCTTGAACGGGGTAGCCATTTCCTACATAATGACGTTCATTTCTAATCACACAAGATCCATGTTGACCTTAAGAAACAGGGGATTAGGGCAATCGTCTGCAGATTATTAATACTAAGAAGATCCTCATGGGACCGATATCAAGTGTATAATTGCAAAAGCAGCACTACAAAAATGGCAGACAGATTACAGTAATTGTAATAAAGGGAGATTCTATAAAACTATGGCAGATCAGTTACCTAGACAACCATGGTTTAAGGGAACTGTCACTAATAAATGGGTTGTTACGACAATAAGCAGGCTGAGAGCGAACCACGCGGTGTGCGGATCGTATCTACACAGGATCAACAAAAGGTCCTCTCCTCTTTGCGTAGATTGCAATGAGGAGGAGGATTTCATGACAATATAATAATATGTCCACGTTATGTGGTAGAAAGGAAACGAATATTTGACGACATATATAGGTATTTAGATGCACCATTTCGCTACGAAGACATAATATTCTCCACCAACGTATATGTGCTTAAGTCCATAGCAGAGCTAGCAATGAAATATGAATGTATTTAAAAGTTATAGAATGAATGGAAGAAAATGATTAGAGAAGGAGTACGTGATTTTAATTTCGGTTAAACTATAAGGATGGCAGGAGCGCAGAGTACTGATCCATCCATTAGTTGTAGTTTATGTAAATAGTTGTATATAGTAGAGGGATGAATGTGTGAAGCGAATGTATCTATAAGTAAGAATGGAGAGTGAGTGATATTCTAGTGATAAGCACCTAGACCAGTGGTCGCCAAACTTTTGAGCGTGTGAGCTAGCATAGCATTTATAAATCTTCTAGTGAGCTACCAAGGAATACTGGACGAAAGAAAGTACGCAAAATGGAATTAACACACGTTTATTGCCTACAAACATACATTTCTAGTATTAAAATCTACATATCTGACAGTAAGTGTAACAAAAAGTTAAAATGTACATTTCAATGAGAGGAGTGGAACTGATTTTGGTCATCAAGTATTTTCTTGAAGTTTGGAGAGTATGTTGTAGCAGCCATTCTGATGCAGTTGTCCAAATGTTCATCGGTCAGTCTGTTTCTATATTTGCTTTTTATGAATTTCATACTTGAAAAAGATGCTTCACACAAGTAGGTAGAGCTGAAAATAGCTTTCAACCTCAATGCAACTTGAATTACAATTGGATATTTTTCTTTGGGGGACTAGAGGCCAAATATTTCCAGTGGTAGAAAGGGTTCTTAGTGACAGATCATTTTGAAAATCGACAAATTCCATTTCAACTGCAGCCTGATCTCCACCGAAATGTTTTACAACACAAGCTGAGAAATCTTCTGCATCGATCTCTACAAAAGGAGAGTTGACGAATTGTGCCATAATCAATATGCTTTTAAAATCTTTGAATCGTTGATCGAATTGTTGCCTAAAGTCTGAAAGAATTCCAACGTATTCTTGGTTATTGCTGAGGTGCTAATCTTCTTCAGACTAGGAAAGTGCTTATATTCAAACTGGATAACATTCTTTTCCCACAGTTCGAGCTTTTTGGACAAGCAACTCAGGGTTGCCAACCCGAGCGTGGCCGTGAGCTACCCAAAATTACCCCGCGAGCTACCGGTAGCTCGCGATCGACTGTTTGGCGACCATTGACCTAGACGATGCTGGCTGTATGGCGGAAGCCAATGCCAAAAAAAAGAAAACAAAAAATCCTCATGGGAAGAGACATCGCTATACTAAGGTGAATTATTCAGATCCTCAACTTTTTTTGGCTAATACTTGGGGACCCCCCGCTAAAATGTGTTTTTCGTTTATTTGGGGGAAAATTTTAAAAAGTTTATTGCGAGAGAAATCTCAATTTCTAGAATCTGACTTTTTCTTTTTTACTTGGAGTTTACGAGTAAGACGATAATAATAAAATTGAAAAAAAAATTGAGCGACTGTTTTTTTTTTTTGTTTTTTTTGGAGGTAGAGAATGGGGAATAATCCGTGGGTAATTATAGATAGTGAATTCAGTAAGTAGTAAAGTGGGCGTGGATTGGCTGGTAGAGAAGTTGGTAGCTCCTGTGTGTTCTGTAATTATGTTGTTAAAGTTGGTAGAACTGTGGCTATATAACACTATGGCGTAGTTATATAGTAATAGCAACTAGTTAGCTGTGTGGCATACTGTTGTTAGCCCCGGCAAGTCTGCGGTATTGTAATAAAGGGGCTGTTGTACTATAGGTGGTGGACCGTCTCCTCCACGTACTCTCTAGAACTCTCTGCGGTCACAAACTGAATATTACTAAACCCTGTGATCATTGTCCAATATCTAACTACACACAGCTTTGCTACATACTTAACTGAAAACTAACCAACTAGTGCCACGCGCTTTCTGCTCTTTACACCTCATCTGGATTTTGACTATAAGCTGTTCAAAATATTTCTTGTAATTATTGTACCTATCTGTATCAAGTGTGCTCAATTGAAACAATTGTCAGTTTTGATTCTACTTTGTTAAATAGCCATTCGTTTCTGCAATCACCTCCTCGTTTGAATAAAATCTTTTTCCCGCCAGCCATTTCTTCATATTGGGGAACAAATAGTAGTCCGAGGGGGGATGTGAAACGAGTTGGAACCCTATTTCCATTAATTTTGCGACCACAACTGCTGAGGTGTGAGCTGGTGCGTTGTCGTGATGGAAAAGGACTTTTTTGTGGGCCAATCGTGGTCGTTTTTCTTGCAGCTCGGTTTTCAAACGGTCCAATAACGATGAATAATATGCACCTGTAATAGTTTTACTCTTTTCCAGATAGTCGATGAGGATTATTCCTTGCGAATCCCAAAAGACAGTCGCCATAATCTTTCCGGCCGAAGGAACGGTCTTCGCCTTTTTTGGCGCAGATTCCCCCTTGGTAACCCATTGTTTAGATTGTTCTTTGGTCTCAGAAGTGTAGTGATGTATCCATGTTTCATCCATAGTGACGAAACGACGATTAAAGTCCTGCGGATTCTTCTGGAACAGCTGCAAACCGTCCTTGCAACACTTCACACGATTTCGTTTTTGGTCAAACGTGAGCAATCACGGCACCCATCTTGCGGATACCTTCACTCTTCTGTCATCCATCACCATATCATGGATTTTATCAATGATTTCTGGAATAGTAACCTCAACAGGGCATCCAGAACGTTCAGCGTCACTTGTGCCCATATGGCCACTCCGAAAATTTTGAAACCACTTATAAACTGTTCTAATCGAAGGTGCGGAGTCACCATAATGTTTATCAAGCTTCTCTTTAGTCTCCTGAGGCGTTTTGCCTTTCATAAAGTAGTGTTTAATCAACACACGAAATTCTTTTTCGTCCATTTTTTGAAAATCACTCGACTTCCTCGATTCAAACGAATGCCAAACACAAAGAAATAGACCGATCTGGCTGAAACTTGGTGTGTGTTCTTCCAAGAGATGCTACTAACTAAACATAACCTCGATACGCGCCAGTAGTGCTATCTCTCTGACTCTGCACGGACTTTTCAAACGAGCCTCGTAGAGTGAATATTATTATATGTACTCTAAGGTAAGGGTGCAGCGAATGAAAAAGATTCGATAACCTTCTGAGACAGTGTTTACAATGCGGAGCCTGAGAAGAAATAACAGTGTGAAGGTATCCCAAGTACTGAGAGGACACAAGCATCTAGAAAGATCTAAGAAAGTGAACTCTAAATTTGTGGCAAACGCGGCCAACAGGGTGAGAGATCGATAAGACCAAGAACAGCTCCCAACGCCAGAAAGAAGAGATAAAGACGCATATTGTTGTAAAATTTGCAAATTCATGGCTCGCATTCTGTGATGACCTCCAGTATCATATTAATTCATGTCAAGATGTCAAGGAACTATACATAGAATAAAACTACACACCTTCATATATATGAACATATACTTGGCAAACATATTCTAATGTATATCAAAAGTCTCTAAATTAGTCTTAATTTATTCAACACCATTTGACGTGTTAAACAATATTGCACTTGTATTATACATTATACTACTTCAACAAACCTTTTTATTCCTTTTAGAAATACGAATTTATGTTGCAAACATAACGGCACATCAAATACGTTATATGACGTCAATTATATTTATAAATTATAATTCAAACAACATATCCGTATTTGTTGAAGAAGCCACGATCCTGTTAAATAAATAAATAATTGTTTGGATATTTAAACATTCCAACTGGGCGCCATTTTATCAATTCAAACATGATTATTCAATATGATGCAGCAAAAAACTGAAGTAAATAAAACATGGGAATAAAATTATGAAGAGGAAAAAAAAATATTCCCAATCTTACTATCAAATTTTATATATATGTAGTGTTTATATATATGTATAATATTTTAAAAACAAGTAGTGTAGAAGGTATATAATATATTTATAGATGGTATTATTGTAACACATGTGGTCACACTATAAATAGCTGTGTAGGCATTGGATGGAATGATTCTTTGTTATTAATGTGCTGGTCCATGGCGCTGTTTTCTTGGTATTTATTTGTGCCATGGCTTTATTTAACATTGCCAATATATATATATATATTTATATTTGGAATTTCAGGTTTAACTTATTTTGTTACTAGATTCATTTAATATTTTTTGTTTTGAATTAGAATGTTCGTTCAGTGTCTATAATTTTGTATGTTTGTCTCTGTCTGCCTAATAATCACGTAGGGGAGAGATGGGGCACATTTGAACAGAATTTACACTTTCTGTTACAGAGTGCCCAGAATCGTATTATTGAACCTTTTTATTTTGTTTTCTACAACTTTCAAGTCTTCTTAACAGATCTGTATCAATAAACAGTTGGTACTTTACATACATATCTATATTTTTTTAATTTAAATTTTTTGTGCCAAATGTTAATATCTGCCCCACTGGTGGGGTAGCTTTGAACACAATATAAAATAGAAAGAAATGATACTACTTTACTCTGAATCTACCTTCTATCAGTTATTTCTCTCACTACTACATTACTTTCTCTTTTAAACCACTGATATCTAGTTCAAAAATCAAGAATGACTCAGTTCGGGATGTTGTACCTGAAGTGTGATGGGTTTAGGAAGTTTGGACAAAATATTCGGTTTGTTGCGCTTCTTAATGTAGGCTCGGACCACTTTCACAAGTCACAAACTTGCAGGTCGTTAGGGCATCTTTTAACTGGTGATGTTGAAATGGGCCCCCTCTCCTTCCATAAAGAAAATAAAATATCCAACACTTTTTGCAAGCAAATAGACTTTTGTAAATACTAGATTTACAAATTCCAAATGTTAATATGGACTAACAATACTTACTACACCTTGTCCACTACAATTTTCACAATACACTTCCAAAGCTGCAACAAAAATTTTACTACCACCTTACAGAATATAACATTCCTCAATTCTGAACTTTACCAAACAATGAAAACGAAGGGAAACTCTATCAATTATACAACAGGTCTACCACAACATATGGAGAAAATTAAATATCGGGCGAGAAATTAAAACTGTTCAAAGGTGCCCCTTCTCCCTATTTCTAATGAACTTTTGCAGTATGTCAGCCACTAAGATAATCCGTTGCAAAATTATTTTAATAAAATTTGTTTGAATGTAATCTTAAATGATTTGAGAATAGATAGAGCTCTTAAACATCTCATAAAATTAAGGTAAAAGTAGAATATTGATAGAAACAATAAGTACTGTTTTGGAGAGTTAAGGGCTAGATGTTTTAAGCCTGAAGTCAATTTAATATAACATCGATAAATTTCAGATTTCATTTTTTGCTTTCCATTTTGGCCAGCGACCAAATTTTATTAATGCTTTCCTTAGTTGTTATTAGAGCAATACTACTTTTTGTTCAGTAAAATGTCGAAGGTGTCCAGAATTATGGGAACAAGTTCAAGGACAAAAGATAAAGAGTTTCATAACGCGGTGCTTATATCAACAATTATATAACTTGCTTTTAGCGAATTCTTGTTTAATTATGGAATTTTGAAAGAATATTTAATTTATCTAAGGTCACATATAGTCTCGGAGAGTGTGAACAGAAGGTGGTCGACCTCTTTCTAATGGCCACTATTTCTTCTTCAGAAGATTTTAAAATATGGCAAAACTCATCTCCTCCTTCTTAAGGTACCTGGGAGTTACATAAAAAATAAATAAAGTAAAAAAATATTTCTAATATAATAGAATAAACGAATTAGAGTCTAGAGAGATAAAAGGTTTTACAGAACAAAGCTTTCATATAATGCGCATATACGAGAGTATATTCACATTCACCTGTACTAAAATGAAAGCCAATTTTGCCTAATTCAACTTTATTAAAGACTTTGATTAATTAGCATTAATTGCCAGAGAGATATTGTCTGGCACACACACGGCCAGCTTTCTGTTTTTAGAGAATTAATTAAATCTGTCATATTGTATGTCGTAATGTCAATGGGTTAGGTTAGCGAGGGAGGTTATTTATTTTACATCTATATTGTGTTTGGGATGAGGAGTGGAGAGGGAGGCCTTGGTAATTGGTTTGGTGTTTTGTTGGTTAATAGTAATTAATATGATATTGTCTGTTATTATATTTTATATATCTATATATTTATAAATGTACGCTGGAGATCAAAGGCATTGACACTGCCGCCATTCTGCTGGCTTTATTACTACATTCTTGTGGTTTCCCCTGCCTCTTGAATATTATTTGGCCAAAAGGGTTCTTTTTTTTTTTTTTTTTTTTTAATAAAAAGCATTTATCATTTTATTGAACGAAATAGGTTTATTAAAAATTTTAAGTATCCCTTTTTATGTATATTTTTTTAAAAAAATTTTAATTGCTAAAATAACGGAGGTGGAGCAGTGGATTTTGAAGGAACATCTTGAAACGGTGAAGATCCCGAGCTGACTGCCGTCAGGCTAAAGAAATTCTTGGCCTGTCAAGAACGGATATGGTTGGTTTTAGCAGGTCCCGGATCCGCCAGTTTAGTTCAGGTGTTGAGTAGACATGCGAATTTAGCGCACCATCTTTTTTAAATGCGGCCTTATCCAGTCGCCAATCTGTGCTGGCTGTGGTGGAGTCCAATGAGACTGTGCGGCACTTTGTACAGGTGTGTCCAGTTTATTCTAAAACTAGATTCCTCGTCTTCGGTAGGGTAAATGTCTCCCTACCTGTCTTTACCAGAACCCTCTAGGTTTATTCAGTGCACTGTGGCGATTGAGTCGTCATGCTCCCTAGTGTCCTGTTACTACTTTATTAGTTTATTAGATTAGCATCCGGCAACCTTTAGCCAGTTCTGTTGCTCTTAAAGACCCGGTATCTCTTATGAGATGAAGGGCGGACGGGGAACAATGGGCATTTTGGATTGCCTGCGTTCCTTCTCGTTTTTAGTGGAACCGCCCTTCTAATACAATCTACAATCTACAATTGCTAAAATAGTAAAAATAAATAGATAACTTATTTATAACTTATACTTATACCATTACGTTCTAGATCATTTTACTTTTCTCAGTGGGTCTTTCCACTGAATCAACAGTGCCAACTGAATTTATGGAATTGATCTTTTGCTCAAGATCAAGGCACTCCTTGAAACCTCTTTTTTACGGTTATACCCAAGTAAAGATCTTCGCTTAGACTAGGTAGGCGCCTGGGGTCAAAGCGTACTTCGTTCTGTAGGACCTCTTTCCAGCCATCTCCCATAGCAAATTCATAACTTTGTGGTTTATACGATTACGATGATGAAGTTAACGGACCGGCCTTTAATGTCCTTCAGAAGAAACGTAGGTTTGAACTTACTGAGTTTTTTTTTTTTTAAGCATTTTACAAAAGCTTATAAAGAATAACATATTTCTCAAAATTATCAGTGTTTGGTAATCATTAAGAAACTTAAAACTTTAACTTGAAAATTATTGGAAAGCTTATAGAGGTATTATAAGAGCTTTGATTTATTAAGAAATTGTTAAAAGTTTAAAAACTTATCAATGAATTTAAGTTATATCGATAAATCAAACTGAATTGTATTTCATAATTTTGAAAACAGCTGATTTTTGCCACCAATTGTGGATTTGTGAATGTAACTCCTTTATTAAAGTAAACTTTTAGTTTTCTAACTTCTTTTTTTCTAAGCTAGAAAATTAAAAACTTTACAAAATATAATTTATAACAAACACGAAAAAAGATAGTAACGTTTGAATATTCCATTAACTAATGTTAACAAGCTTAATGGATAAAGTTTGCCGTAACTTTGTTACAACTTTCTTTAATTATATTCAGTTTGAAATTGTCATTTTCATCCAGTTGTTACCATTTTCAAGTTTTGTTACTTATTAAATTGTATTTTCATAACTTACTTACGATGTTTATAATTACTAAATTGAATTTCTGGTTATGGTCTCGAGTATTGATTAGTTAATCGATACTGGGTGTGTATTTTTTTTAAATGCCGGCAAATAGAAGCTTTTAGCTGCTTAATATAGAGAGAGAACTGTTGACTCGATAAAAGCTTTATGAAATATCTCTCAGTTTCAGTTATTTATTTTTGTTCGCTAATATTAGGTTATTTAACTGCATTCTTTTAACTATTAATTAATTATACATTTGCGTTTTCTTACGTTTATTTTTGTACCAAATCCATGATAGTGGAAAAACAATTTATGAAGTGGCTAGTCCGATTGATAATAGATCTTAATATTCTTTTTTTTGCGTTTATTTATGCTACAATCAGCGCGTTAGCGCTATAAGTAACAGTGATAACCGAGTAACAAATGATAAGGTAACGAGTGGAGAAGTTACCCAGTGGTAACACTCTCAAATATTAGGAGTTAGTCACTCTCTTCACTGGAGAGGAGATCACGAGGCCACAGTCTTTCAAGACGTCTTGTCCGGGTTATCAGGAAGAGTTCTAGAAGAAAGATTTTTAGCTAGAGGATTTATATGAGATTGCAGGTTGAAGTGAAGTTTTCTGTATCTTGTTTTCAGCGACTTGTACGATAAAAGGAATATTAATGTCAGTGTGTATAGTCCCAGGTTGGGAGACATAAAATGGAGCGTTTACTATAGTTCGAAGTATTTTAGATTGTAGCGATTGAATTCTTTGGAGATTGGAGCGTTTGGTTAAACCCCACAGCTCTATTCCATACGCCCAGATGGGTTTCAAAATAGAAGTATAAATTAGTGTTTTGTCGTCCAGAGAGAGTTTTGATCTATCGTCTAAGAGTCTTTTAAGTAGTCCGATAGCGTCTGTTCAGTTCTGTTCTTCTAAGTCTAGTGTGGGTGATTTTAATATTCTAAAACCAAATTTTTTACCAACTTCAGTTGACCCACAAAACGGATATTTTCGGTGATAACTTGATTTACGAAAATACGATCCCAATATTATCATTTCCGGTATAGTGAGAAAGTAAAAACTCCTAAAATAAAATAAAACTAAATAAAAATAGTCACTTCCTGCCAGTAGATTTTCTGTAAATACGTATTAAGTCTTAACGTAACTCTAAAATTTACAACAAATTGTCCTCAGATGCTTTAGAAATTAAAAAATTGCATTCTAATTATTATAATTAAAAATTTTTTAAATCCAAATAGTGGCCATTAAAGAAAAATGGCTGCATAGAGAGGTAAAAAATTAATTTTTCATGTTAAGTACGAATAAAAGGCGAAATTTGTTAAACTTTGTCCAGTTTAACAAAGTTAATGATAAATAACTTGGCTTCTATAAGATTAAGTACAGATTTCTAATCAAAGATATTTCAAATATAAAGCACGTTTTCTCATTAGCGGTTACTCAGTTAATGAAGTCGAAAATTATTGACAAACTAACGAAATGTGTTATAATTAAGGAACGGATTTTTATGTATTTAAAAATGCCAAATATTTAATTAAAATATGCATTTATTTTCGTCAATTATGTGGAAAATATGTGATTTTCTTAAAATATTTTCTGGAATATTTAAGTAAAATGGACATTTTTTTTTATGAAAATGGAATTTTGGGGGGGGGCAAGTTATAATTATTTATACAAGAAAAGAACATTTTTACAATTTATAATAATTTATTAGGAACAAAATAATTTGTTTTTACAAGTTATAATGATTTATACAACAAAGAACATTTTTACTATTTATAAAAAGATGTGTTAAATTTTCAATTTTGAAAACTTCACTCTTCGAAATCGTTTGCAACCACATGAAATTTCAAATGTTGGAACGTAAAGGGAGGACGATCTGTGCGTAAGATGGACTTCTAACGACTAAAATCCTTTGAAATGAGGATTTTTAAGTTTGTGGAAAGGGATATCTGCTCTAACCAAAGCCCGACACAGATCTGTACTCAGAGTAGACTTACTTGATGATGGAGATGTAAGGAAGGCTTGATAGGACGTCCTCTCTTTCTTTCAGTTTTTATTCTCTATGTGCGATCCGGTGTCAATATGTTGGATGACTCGGGAACGTTGAGAGCAAGAAACGCGCATGTCACAAGCTGTGCAGTACAAAAATGTCTCCATCACTTCGAAAAAAGTTCTGCTGGAAACTCGCGAAGATATTTAGCAACCAGTTGTTTGTTTGAGACCGATGTTCGTGGCATTTCACCCAAAAAAGAATACACTAAGTGACCGAACGAAATGAATTGGACACTTCAACGAACGAGCTGAAAGAACAGACAACTTCAAAGAATTAACAAGTGCCCGTCACTGTTTAGCAGCATTCTGTGAAAATTACAATAACCATTGTACCCACTGTGATTCACAGCCCTACAGTCTGTGGTTCACAGTTCCTGTCAACCACCTCCCAATTATGAAAATATGCCCAAAATGAAAAATATGAAAAAATATGTACATATTTTGATTAAACATGTAGAAATATTTATTTATTTTAATCAAATATGTATAAATATGCGATAATATCCAAATATGTGGAAATATGTGAAATAAAAGTAGACTCAAACGGCTTAAAAAGTGTCAGTATGAATACTTCTAGTTGAAAAACGTCTGTAAATTGCCTAGAAAAAAATATGTAAATACATACGAATCCGTTCCCTAGTTATAATTAATACAGAATCAGAAATATTAATTATTTTGATCTATAAAAGGTTAATGAAAATACCTATGAACAATTAAACGGATATAATTTGGTTGTTGAATCCATCAAGATAGCGAAACTTATATTTAATAATAATTTATATGACCACCAAGATTGGATTTTTATCTGATTCAATGTTCTTGTAAATGAATTTAAAATCAAAATCAATTTATTTCTAGTAAACACTGATATGTGTTTACTCTGGACAAACTGATAAGAAAAGCGGAAGGCCAATAAAATGAAATCGGCAACTTTTGTCTGTATATATAAGTGTCTGTGTGATTAACACATAAAAATAACCTTTAACTTTATTATTTGTAGAGGTTTTTTGCTTTATTATCATTAATAAAATATAGCGATTTCATTTTAATTTTATTTTGTGGAGTTTATTGAATGAATTTAGATTTTGCCTTATTAGCATTTTTGGCCTGTACAAATAATTAAATAGATATGATTGCCTCTAATTGAAAATAGAAAAATATTTCACTAGATATTCCGTGTGATGTAATAAAAATGGCTGAATCGAAGCAGTTGTTGCAAGTCCTAACGTGACCATCCACAAAATTTATTTTTACTATTATCAAGGATTTGAACACATTAATTACTCTAAATACTCCTAACATTTCAGCCATATTCAATTCTTATCATCATTATACAATTTGTCACCGATTTCATTGAAATTGTACCTTTAAATCTTCGAACATAGTACCAAAATGATTTTTATTAGGATATTACAAAATGGTAAGCTATACATGGCATTATATACAGGGTGATCCATTTAAAACTGGTTACTTTGCTTAGTGCGGCCCATATACAGCCAACCCAGATAAAATACCACGCTACAAGTTCACAAGTTGTGGGAAGAAGAAAGAAAAAAATATTGTTTGCGATTTTATTGGACTGTTTAGTAAAAAAGTTTTATTTTTTTGTCGACAACCTCCTCTCAAGTTACCAGAAGTTGTGGAGTGGCTACAAATGCCGCAATACTCCACTTTTTTTTAGAGAATTTCGGAGTTATTTTTGTCGGGGCTTTTATTTGTTTACTTTTATGTGTAAGGCTGAAAAGTTTTATCCCCACTTATTGTACTGGGGTTGGGGGGATAAAAAAGGAACTACTTTAAGTTTGAAAAGTAACCATTCCACTTTTGGTGCTTATTCCATGCAAAGAGCGGTATGCAAGTTCAAAAACTTTGTCATGACTTATCTAGTGGATTTCTTATTATCATAAAGTATTTTTTATTTACATACATATTTAGCTGCAGGAGAGACGGCAGAATATTTCCTGTATTCTCTTATATATTATTCTGCATAACAATCACCTCTATTCCATCATAACTTACTTTCATTTTGGGTTGTTTATTCTTTTTTAAGACTTTCATATTCACTTTTTTCTTTATTTTCATTATGGCTTACATTTTTAATAATAATAAAGCCTTTTATTTACAGCAGAAACAATAAATACAATATAAATTCCTTTCCTTTAAACGTGATAAATAAAATAGACAAATAGACTGGGTCCAAAAGACCATCCGTGGAATTGTTGCCTACAACAGCGTTTCCCAACCTCTTTTGGCTCGTGTACCACTCGGTAGTACATCATGCTAAATTGTACCACTTCGTAAAAATGATTGTGTTACGTGAAATTTGTTATTCCGAGTGTGTTATTTTATTTTCTGTTACAAAGGAGTTCAAGTTCATGCACACTTTATAAACTTTGCTTAGTTTTAAAACCTTTTTTTAAATAATTAAAAAATTACGTACATATTTTTCTCTTCAAAATTATTAATTAATTTACAAAGTTCTTCTTTAGGATTATTAAATTTGTGCCCAAATCTTCTAAATTAATTTCTTTTAAGCATTCAACTACCTGTAAGTACCAATTAAATTTAATGTTGCTTGGATAGAGCTTACTCATTACAATCAGTCTCTAAAACCAGATTTCTCATAGTTATCATTTAAGTTCTGTCACATGATAATTCTATTAAATTTCCTTATCTTTTATTGATAATGATGTAGCTTTTCCTAAATTTTCTTTATGGAAGGGGTTTGAAATCCAATTATCATTTGTGTTTTCGGGTTTTGGAAAATACTCCATGAAAGACAATTTTAATCCTGTTAAATGTGCTATTATATTTTCTTGTATATCTTGAGACAGACTAACCTTATTACTGTACATATTAACAACTTTACTGTATTAATTAAAATAATCTTTAAGAATTATAGGAAACAACGTTTCTACGATATTTTTATGATTTAATTTTTTATGTCCGCCATTATTGATTATTTTTCGCGTACCACCAACCAGCAACTCGCGTATCACCAACCAGCAGCTCGCGTACCACCAACCAGCAACTCGCGTATCACCAACCAGCAGCTCGCGTACCACCAACCAGCAGCTCGCGTACCACCAACCAGCAGCTCGCGTACCACCAACCAGCAGCTCGCGTACCACCAACCAGCAACTCGCGTACCACCAACCAGCAGCTCGCGTACCACCAACCAGCAACTCGCGTACCAACCAACCAGCAGCTCGCGTACCACAGGTTGGGAAACGCTGGCCTACAATAATATATTAAAACATCACAAAACATTGCTTTTAACTTTAAATATAATTAAAAAAATCACTAAAATATTACTGAATTTATTTTATCATAGCATTATTTATTACAATTTAATTGAATCAGATAATTGTGACGAAAATTCCAAATACATATTTACAAAACATTTTATAATTGGTTTCCATTTAAGATAACCATTTAGATATGTTATTAACTGCTCTTTTGTAAGACTCTCATAAGGCTTAAAATATATTATTTATATAATTTAATTCACGTAATAATAATTCCGGAGAACACTGTCCGGAGGCCGGCAGGGCACTGAAAAAAGCTCCGGGCGCCAATAACCTTACGCGCCTTAAATCATTAAAACAAAATAATAATAGATAGATATAGATAGATTAGACTAGGACGGCCTCAAGGCCTACGCCACTGCGACCCCTTTGGATCTATTGTGGCTCCCCTCACTCTAAAGCTCACCCTCCAGGCCTGTCCTTTTAATCAGACTCTTAATGCTGGAGAGCGACTCTTGGGTAAAGCTCGCAGGCCTTGGTTTTTCCTCCCCGAGAAGTAACATCCTTAGCCATACAAGCCCCATAATAATAATAACAATAATAATAATAATGGCATTTGTGTTCGTCTTTTATCTATTTATAAAGATAGAGATTTACCCTACTTGATAGATTGATTGTGCTAAAGGACGCTACTGTTAAAAATGTAGAACGCAACCAAAATATTGCTCATTGTTTCATTGTCCGCCCGTTATACCTAGAAAAGTGGCACCAGGGTGTGCGATAGATGTTGCTGGTTAATTATAAGCACCCAGGGTTCCACCAAGAACTAGGAACTAGAAGAGTAGAATGGCGATCCTAGAGTCTTCCAATGCTTTATACGGACCTGGTTCTTGCTAAGAGAAATCATTGGCAATGTTATCTTTTTACTAAAAAGTTTTTTAATTAATCTACAAAAATTGCTGCAGAGTATTTAGTTGGAATTACAAAAAAAGAAATGCATTATGCAGGGAGGAAACAGACAAGAACTGAGATAACAGCGGTTAATATTTATTTTATTATATGGTATATGCGTATTTACATGTGCATAATTAGGTAAATACAATTAATATATTAATAGAGTGCATTGTCTCTAACCTTGCATCTACGCTGCATTTGATTTTAATATATTAATTAAATGTAAATTAACAGAATGCAATTAAAACAGTTTACATCTGTATTGTTTTATTTAATTCTTAATTCTCATCTCCCCCTTTATTAATCGTAATATGTTAATCATTGTCTACAATAATTGTTTAAATTCTTTAAATGTTTTCATTTTCTACTCATTTTATTTTTTTAGACATACGAGGGTCGTTTGAAAAGTCCGTGCAAAAATAAAAACTACTTAATTTTTTGGGGTAAACCTTTTTTATTTTTCAACATAGTCTCCTTTTAGGCTTATACACTTCGTCCAACGCTGCTCTAGTTTGTTGATCCCTTCCGAATAATAGGATTTGTCCAAGTCTGAAAAATAGCCATTCGTTTCTGCAATCACCTCCTCGTTTGAATAAAATCTTTTTCTCGCCAGCCATTTCTTCATATTGGGGAACAAATAGTAGTCCGAGGGGGGATGTGAAACAAGTTGGAACCCTATTTCCATTAATTTTGCAACCACAACTGCTGAGGTGTGAGCTGGTGCGTTGTCGTGATGGAAAAGGACTTTTTTGTGGGCCAATCGTGGGCGTTTTTCTTGCAGCTTTCAAGAAAAAGGTTTTCAAACGGTCCAATAACGATGAATAATATGCACCTGTAATAGTTTTACCCTTTTCCAGATAGTCGATGAGGATTATTCCTTACGAATCCCAAAAGACAGTCGCCATAATCTTTCCGGCCGAAGGAACGGACTTCGCCTTTTTTGGCTCAGATTCCCCCTTGGTAACCCATTGTTTAGATTGTTCTTTGGTCTCAGGAGTGTAGTGATGTATCCATGTTTCATCCACAGTGACGAAACGACGCATAAAGTCCTGCGGATTCTTCTGGAACAGCTGCAAACCGTCCTTGCAACAATTCACACGATTTCGTTTTTGGTCAAGCGTGAGCAATCGCGGCACCCATCTTGCGGATAGCTTTGTCATGTCCAAATGTTGATGCAAAATATTATGTACCCGTTCATTCGAGATGCCCACAGCACTAGCAATCTCACGCACCTTTACTCTTCTGTCATCCATCACCATATCATGGATTTTATCAATGATTTTTGGAGTAGTAACCTCAACAGGGCGTCCAGAACGTTCAGCGTCACTTGTGCCCATATGGCCACTCCAAAAATTTAGAAACCACTAATAAACTGTTCTAATCGAAGGTGCAGAGTCACCATAATGTTTATCAAGCTTCTCTTTAGTCTCCTGAGGCGTTTTGCCTTTCATAAAGTAGTGTTTAATCAACACACGAAATTCTTTTTCGTCCATTTTTTGAAAATCACTCGACTTCCTCGATTCAAACGAATGCCAAACACAAAGAAATAGACCGATCTGGCTGAAACTTGGTGTGTGTTCTTCCAAGAGATGCTACTAACTAAACATAACCTCGGATACGCGCCAGTAGTGCTATCTCTCTGACTTTGCACGGACTTTTCAAACGACCCTCGTATGATGAGTACAGTGCATTGCATCCAAAAAGAGGTCAGCTGTGCCCTTTTTGATTGATCTTTGGACTGTTAGGAATGTCAGAAGGTCAGGGTTCAAGGTCTCTGATAGCTGTGCTAAAAGGAATTTAGGGTATTTCCCCTTAAGGTTTACTATCTGCTACAGTTCTGAATGGATATTGAACTACCAATCACATGTTCAACTAGGTGTAGTTGTAGTTCTAAGTAGTTTTCCATTTTTTACCCTCTAGTTTCCGTAAATTGATTCAAGTTTACCGATTTCTTATAATAATAATAATTATAATAATGAAATATAAAAAAGACAAAATATTATATTGGATATCGAGAGAATTGGGCAGTACGGGCCTCTGATTTCAATGGCTGTGAACTTACGGTTCAGATAAATGTATAACGCACATTAGGTCTTGAGATGATTCTGTATCCTCAGCCTCCGTCTTCACCTTTTTTCAACATTGAGTTACGAGAAATTTTGTTTTAAGTTTTTCAAATATTTGATTGCACCCACTCATTATAATGAATTGTTTTTTATTATTATTATTTATTAATATTATTAACGTTAAATGGTATGACTAACTTTTATTTTGTTTGTTCCAGGTAATTGCTGCTTTACAAGATCATTCTCTTAATTTTATTACTTTGTAAGTACTTATTAATTTGTATTAATTGAAGCAATACGAAAGCTTAACTTTCAACGACTTAGAATGCTTTTCTTAGATTTTAACTAGCAAATGGGTAACTTGGAAATGGTGCCTAAGCATAAAAAGAAGTAATTTACTATACAGGATAAATTTTCTAAAAATTGACACCATTTCGAAGCCTAAGTTATTCTCCAAACAGCCTCAATCTTCCTCCGAATGCTGGAAAAATAAAAGTTATCGAAATTTTTAAGAAAACTCATATTTCCTAACATTTTCTCAAATAATTCAGTGAGATCAGAAGTAAATGTTTAAAGTGTAATTTGTAACCTTTGACTTCCTTATTTTAAGACAATCTACTTTAAAATTGACTGCTGGTCCATCTAAAAGAGTTTTCAATGAATTAAACAACCTTAATAAACTAACACTGTTGAGTGCTCGGTGAACACGTTTTCTTGTAAAACAGACGTCATTTCTCGTACAAAGATAAAAGGAATCCTGGAAAATGATATACCGTTAGAAAGCCCATTAAACAAGAAAACTTTTGTAAAAAGTGCCAGCACCTAGGTCTGATAATGATCACATAAGGGCCTAATGAGTTTTCTTAAAAATTTCGATTACTTTTATTTTCCCAGTTTCCGGAGGAAGATTGAGGCTGTTTGGAGAATAACTTATGCTTCAAAATGGTATCAATTTTTAGAAAATTTATCTGTCTTTCTAACCGTGTCATCAGAATCGAATTCGGACTAAAACTTTCTGAGTAATAACATTTTTATTGCAAAAAAGGTAATGATTATAGAAAAAAAAATTAAAGTGACGTCACTCAAGAACAATGGAACATATGAAGTTGGCCAATACGTCATTGAAGTCCACTTTAGATGTACTGCACACAGTGGGCCTTTGGCCATTACTTACTGGTTCACCCTGTATATGGTCTGTTAATGCCTTTATCGGAAGGTTCGATTTTCTGCATTTCACTTGCATCAACACTGCCTGAAATCTCAGTCCCAGCCTCCAGCTAGATGCAGTCCAAAATGCAGTTGAGAAGTGTGGCTCTAATAACGGAAGATGAGAGTGTACTAAGTTCAGAATCAATATAAACATCTTCACAGAAAAGAAATAATGGTAAAAATAAAGCGACCTAAAGTTGAAATACAGCAAGGGGTTTGTTAACACAATTAGAATCTGACGTTAAACCTTGGAGAAGTCGCATTCCAATTCATCTTCTTTCAGGAAATCTTCCCTAAAAGTGGTTTTAACCCAAACGGAAATCTCCCTTCATCTACATGTCATTGTCATTGAATTAAATCAATGCACTCAAGAGGGTAAGAAAAAAAAGACCTTCAAATTGCATTGCACTGAAGGGGAAACGAAAGAAAAACTATTCTAGGAAATATCCCAGGTTTTAAAAGCAAGGTGTGTAGACAGCAGTAAGTCTGTAACAGATCAGTTTCCATGTGCATGGACCCAGAACAGCTAAAGAGAACTGACATCTTTTGTCTCACTCGTACAGTCTGCACAGTTTGGCAATGTAAAAGTAGATTACTGTGGATATCTATCAAGAATTCTTTTTTCGCTCCCTACTTTTATGTCTTCTGTAAAGCACTACCAGATCTTGCTATATTATCCCAGATCCCAGCATTTCTCTTTCCCAGATTACCATATACATATACAAATGGATAAAGTGAATATCTCTATCCCATCCTATTTATTTCTTAGTCATTTAAATATCATTTCCAGTAGCGCGGTGAATCTTCAACTTTATCAGTAAAACTTTTTTGAATATCGGATCAGCACTGCTCGCATGTTTTATTATCTGTGCATAAAAACGTTCCCGGTTAACACTTAGGTTCTATTTATTTACTGTTGGCTCGCTTCTGCTAATTGCCTTTTTGCCTAACTTGCACTAAATTTAGTGTAAAAATTGCTCGCTAACTTTGTCTTTTAACTTTTTAAACTCTTAACGTAAGTATTAATAGTTGGATAAAAATTTAAGATAATTTAAACTTCGAAAGAGAAATGTTATCTGTTTGTGATGCTGGAATGACGGTGTCATGTTTCACACCTGTATTCTTAATTAGCAGAAACGGTTGCAAGCATGTACCTGTCATTTCTTGTCGAAGGTTATAATTATTACCATCAGTATATGAATCTTCACAGTAATTAATATTAATTATTTCGTCCGGAATAAGGAAAACTGTAATCTATATTTTATTTGCACAATTCGGCGTAATTATTGCATCCATTTTTTTGTGATTTGTTCCCTCTAAACAATTAGTAAGAAATTGTATTCTGGTCTTTTCAATTTTTTATTTATATGCTTTTTTTTGAAGTCCCTAAAGTAGGAAAGATATTGGTTTTCACATATTGGTCTCTTACCCCCCACCCACTCACGGCTCACTCTTGGTACCCCCATCAAAACTCAAGAAAAAGAAAAATCAAAGCTAGTTCAAAATTGAAATTCATCAAGATACTGACAAAGGATGCAACAATATGGATTTTGCTCGGCAGCTAGTACCATTTTAATTGAATCGATTTTCCAGTTTTCTGTGATTTACACGAAAACAGCGCCATCGATTTATCGAAAACTTTCATTCGAAACTTATTTTCATGATTATTTATTAGAGGCACCCGTGGAAAAGAAGGCATATTTAGGCTTCCCTTAAACGTGCCGTTACTGATAATTGTACTGCCTTGCCATTTGCATAGTATTATTAAAAATCAAATATAATACTAAATTAACATAGTGGGGGGGGGGGAAATAATGGCGAACGGTAGTGCCACTAAAAGATTCAAAGTTTTTCGAAAACGGCTCATAAAATTTTTTTTTATTTTTTAAAAATTTATTTCGTTATTTACAATCTGTATACAGGGTGTCCCAAGCTATATGGATAACGACTTTTTCTCGGAAACTAAGATAGCTAGGAAAAAACTAAAAAATACGTGTTCCCTTAGTTTTTTGTTAGAAATCCAAATTTCATGTCTAATAGACATGAAAGAGCATGTCTATGCATCTCTAATTGTGGAGGCCATTTCGAGCATGATCTGCAATATTAATGAGGAGTAAAATTTATGATAAAATAGTACTTTTCTTCTTATTCAATCAAAAAACCGTTATAATATTATCATTTTGAAATTTCTTATAAGAATCATGTTTTCATTCATAACTTCTAAAATATCGCTCACAGAAAAAAACCGTTCCAGTAAATTTTTCTTTAAAAAAATAGAGGAATCTATTTCTGAAATAAAAACCACACCTCCCAATTTGAAAAAATGAAGTTGGTGTCTGTATCTCGCTTCTGGAAGCACCGAAAAAAATTTACAAATTAAATTTGGATTTCTAACAAAAAACTAAGGGAACACGTATTTTTTAGTTTTTTTCTAGCTATCTTAGTTTCCGAGAAAAAGTCGTTATCCATATAGCTTGGGACACCCTGTATACATATATACATATACAATAAGTAAATAGGAATGTATAGGATAAATGAATGCGGAAATAGCAGTAGGAGCTACCCAGCCGGTAGCACTCTCTACGTCTACAGGATATTTAATGATGTTTAGGATGACGATTCAGTTGGCGAGAAGCATTTTCAGGAATGGCAGTAGAGGCGAGAGACTGCACAAGAGGATTAGAGCAAGTTAAAGAGTGCAGTATGGAATGTTTGATATTTCGTCTTGGCAAGTTGGTGTACGAAGGGGATGTTGAGGTCGTTGTGAAGAGTGAGGTTAGTCACCGTAGAAAGGAGCGTCAGCTATCTGTCGGAGAAGTTTTGACTGAAATGTCCTGTACAGTCCGTATGTATGTCGGTTTGGCTAGTCCATATAGGTTTGAGGATAGTACTGCATATTCAACGTATGAGTTCAATGGGCAATTAGGAGCGTTCTGCAAGAAAATTTTATTTAAAGTACGTATAGTGATTTGATTATTGATTAAAGTAAAATACAGGCAACTGTGATGAGATATCTGAGGAATCTAGTTGTAAAGACCAAAAGATACAAGGATTTGTAATTTCACAATAAAGAACCAGCTTGAATATACAGCCAGCAGAAAGAAATAATAGAAGAGAAATAGGCTGCGACTGGTTCGGGCACGTTCTACGGATGGATTCCAGGCAGAATGGCATAAATGGAGGAACGGTAAGAAAGAGGTAGACCGCGGTGCTGGTGGGGGTAAAGGAGGCGTGCGAGAAAAGAGGAATTGTTTGGTACTTCAGGAGAGCTTTGGCACAGGTCAAAGAGGGATGCAAGAAGTGGTATAAGAAGAAGGGGAGTCTCACATTGCGGTAGGACAGGCTGTGATGATGGTAATGATTACAGAATCTATAAATCTGGTAACGTTTCTTCCATAAAATGATGCGATTAGAGTACTTCCGGGATTCATTTTAAGCCATCTTGCTAAAATTGATTGTACAGAATCATGCATAACACACGTTCTCAGGGTCTCCTGTATAAGCTATTATATTCTATAACCTTCTAAGGGTAGAAGTCACAGTTTGCTGCCAGAATGTAGTCCTACAGTATGCAATCCTGTCTTTTCAATTACTTAACTGCACGGTTTTCTTGCTTGCAATTTTGTTGCCGTACATTGCAGTTTGCTAAACGTCATACTCCCTGTATTCTTGCCATTTCCGGTTTTTTCCACCCTGTTTTTTTAAAGATATTTAGACGATGGACATTTAAATTTAGAGATTCCAATTGTGATTTTATTTTTTTGTTTTTATATATTAGTGCAGCAAGTTCAAGCATACTCTTTTCATTCCAATTTCAGTGAATTATCATTTATTTATATACTATGGGATTTCTACCCAATCAAGATTAGTGTCTTTGTCTAAACTATACTTTTTAACGAAAATTGATAGGTTTCCTCTATAATAATTAAGATATTTCCACCATTATTGATCATTATCGACCAAAACATCGCCCATTAATTACTGCTATGAACATCGTTAAGTAAAGTACTGTTATCACCGATCATAGTGTTTGGATTAAGGACCTACTTACTTTTCATCATTTATTGATTACTTTTAATGGGGAACTAATAAAAACTGAAGGTAACAATTTTTTTTTTGACATTTTAATACAGCTTTAATTAAAAATGGACTGAGTTATTACAAAAAAATATGTTATTAAAAAAAAGAATATTAAAGAATATTTTATACTAAATTAATAGCTTGTTCTATTTTTTTTTTTAAGTTATAGTGAAAGTTTATTTAGTGTTTGTTCGACATAAATCGATATCTATCATATATTTATATCGATTATTTATTAACCTTCAGATAATGAAGTCTCTTTAGTGTATCTACAAGTTCTAGTTCATTAACTTTAATTGTCCAAGAATAATTAAATACTTCCGTCTTTCAAACAGTTTCCCCGGCCAGACTCGTTAATTATATATTAAAAACTATAATTACCCAAGAAGGGTGGAGTCTTTGTGTGTTCATATATATTTATTTTTTTTCTCGTTTTTATTTTCGCTTCAATGATTAACTCTTTCATTTATGAAAATTTGTTATAAATTCCTTTTAAAAAAGTTAAAAGAAGAAAACTTTTTTTGCCATTTTGATATGTGTAATTATGTATTTATATTTAATTAGTAGACTCGGTTGTTATTCAAAATTGTTTTGTACTTTGAAAATGTAATTATTTAAATGATAATAATAATAATTAATAACCTCGAAGTATTATCATACGTATTACGTTAAGTTAAAAAATTCCATCATGCGAAAATTTTATTCTACAGAGATTCTATTGGACATGGCGACTTTTGGCCAGGTTCTAGCGATTATCTAGATCACAAGAACTAATTAGATAATACCTTAGACCAGCGCTTCCCAACCATTTTCTGGTCGTGGCACATTAGTCAGATACCAAACAGTAAATGGCACACTGGAACTGAAATGCTCTCATTTCATTTTAAAATGACGTATTACGAGGGTCGTTTGAAAAGTCCGTGCAAAGTCAGAGAGATAGCACTACTGGCGCGTATCCGAGGTTATGTTTAGTTAGTAGCATCTCTTGGAAGAACACACACCAAGTTTCAGCCAGATCGGTCTATTTCTTTGTGTTTGGCATTCGTTTGAATCGAGGAAGTCGAGTGATTTTCAAAAAATGGACGAAAAAGAATTTCGTGTGTTGATTAAACACTACTTTATGAAAGGCAAAACGCCTCAGGAGACTAAAGAGAAGCTTGATAAACATTATGGTGACTCTGCACCTTCGATTAGAACAGTTTATAAGTGGTTTCAAAATTTTCGGAGTGGCCATATGGGCACAAGTGACGCTGAACGTTCTGGACGCCCTGTTGAGGTTACTACTCCAGAAATCATTGATAAAATCCATGATATGGTGATGGATGACAGAAGAGTGAAGGTGCGTGAGATTGCTAGTGCTGTGGGCATCTCGAATGAACGGGTACATAATATTTTGCATCAACATTTGGACATGACAAAGCTATCCGCAAGATGGGTGCCGCGATTGCTCGCGCTTGACCAAAAACGAAATCGTGTGAAGTGTTGCAAGGACGGTTTGCAGCTGTTCCAGAAGAATCCGCAGGACTTTAAGCGACGTTTCGTCACTGTGGATGAAACATGGATACATCACTACATTCCTGAGACCAAAGAACAATCTACTTGTAAGCAATGGGTTACCAAGGGGGAATCTGCGCCAAAAAAGGCGAAGACCGTTCCTTCGACCGGAAAGATTATGGCGACTGTCTTTTGGGATTCGCAAGGAATAATCCTCATCGACTATCTGGAAAAGGGTAAAACTATTACAGGTGCATATTATTCATCGTTATTGGACCGTTTGAAAACCGAGCTGCAAGAAAAACGCCCACGATTGGCCCACAAAAAAGTCCTTTTCCATCACGACAACGCACCAGCTCACACCTCAGCAGTTCTGGTCGCAGAATTAATGGAAATAGGGTTCCAACTCGTTTCACATCCCCCCTATTCCCCAGACTTGGCTCCCTCGGACTATTATTTGTTCCCCAATATGAAGAAATGGCTGGCGGGAAAAAGATTTTATTCAAACGAGGAGGTGATTGCAGAAACGAATGGCTATTTTTCAGACTTGGACAAATCCTACTATTCGGAAGGGATCAACAAACTAGAGCAGCGTTGGACGAAGTGTATAAGCCTAAAAGGAGACTATGTTGAAAAATAAAAAAGGTTTACCCCAAAAAATTAAGTAGTTTTTATTTTTGCACGGACTTTTCAAACGGCCCTCGTATGCTCAACTAGTGCTGTAATAACAACACTATTATGATCCTACAGAAATACAAGTGGCAGGCTGTAACATTAATAACAAACCCAATCTTTCACCAGTCTATTCTGTTCTCTGTCCATGCCATTACTACATGTGTACAGTAGCAATGAATCTTATGACAAAGAAATTCTTTATTTGAATGCCCATTATTGATGTCAAGAAGTGCCTGTAATTCATGTAAAATTTGTAAATCCCTAACCAAAAGAAAGTGATGAAAAGCACCTCTAAATGAGATTAAAGTTACCAAAAACTAAACAGCCAATAAAGAACAACGAAAGCTATGACATATTTTACTAATTCTCTATCTTGAATCCTCTTGAAGTTAACTCTAGTCTTACAAGCTAGACAATGACTAAACTTCAGTGCTTCAATTTTTATACTTTACTAGCCTATTTTTGTGTTAATATTTGTATTACGTTGTTAATTGGAAATTAGGGATAGTACTTAATGTGTTTTTTAAAGAAATATAGTTTTGTTATTAACTGGGAAAGCTTAATGATATATTTCAATAAATTGCATGACATTTGTACTAATACATTGGGTAAGAAACTATAATCAGTGAACAAGTTGTTGGAATCGATTCCAACCCTGGAACTGATTCAAATCCAACAACTCCAAAGGTGGACTCGTTCTGCCCATCACTATTGATGTTGTGAGGTTTGTTTTGTTTATAAACTAATGGCATTTCCGCATGAATTTATGTTTTATTTCATTATACAGGAATATAAGGTTATACTATTTTAACCTATAATTAATTTTGAATGCAACGCCATTACAAATTTATAATTTTATTTTTATTTTTAGCCACGGCACATAGGTTAGGAAGCACTGCCTTAGAGCAATTAGCATTTTCCAGATTTTCCGTTTCGCGAATTACCAATTTTTTGTGTGAACTCGTATCTATAACTCCATCTATCCTACCTTAATAAGAAATCTTAAAACAGCCTAAACAAGTTATAAAACTTTTATTAATAACTCTTCACTCTTCATGCATTGCTTCGTATTAGAAATTTATTCCTTTATCTGCTATTGTAGGTTTAATCTATATTGGAAACTTATTTGGACTCACCTGGGGGGCGACCCAAACGATTTCTTTAAAAGGCTATTAATAGCCGATAGATTAATCGTCAGTTGAAATACAAATTTTAACTTATTATTTTGTTTTAATTAGTCTTTACTAATTTCGCTTTCAAAAAACTAAAAATCGTCAGAAAGAACATACCTAAGAAAAGACTGAATAGGGTCCCAATCAAATGTTTTAACTTATCAAAGAATCCAATCTCCATGGGAAATAGGAAATACGAGGGGGTACCCAAAAAAAACCGGAATTATTTTTTAAAAGCTATTTATTTACAAATTTTTTACAGAACAACCTTATCCCCTTCAAAATACTCTCCATTACAACTAATACATTTGTCCCACCGGTGCTTCCACTGTTCGAAACATTTTTTGTAGTCATCTTTAGAAATGGCTGACAGCTCCTTCTTCGTTTTTTTCTTGACCTCTTCAATGTTGTCAAATCGGTGACCTTTCATGCCCTTTTTCATGCGTGGAAATAAGAAAAAGTCGCACGGAGCCAGGTCAGGCGAGTAAGGTGCGTGGGGCAGCGGAACCATGCCATTTATAGCCAAAAACTGTGTAACAGAGATGGCTCTGTTACAATGCAGGTGCATTGTCGTGGTGGAAGAACCAGTCTCCTGTTTGCCACAAATCGGGTCTTTTTTGGCGAACACTATTGCGCAATCTTTTCAAAACTTCCAAATACAAGGTTTGATTGAGACGGTCTGACCTGGGGGGACAAACTCTGAATGGACTACGCCTTTGGCATCAAAAAAGCAAATCAGCATTGTTTTGATGTTTGACTTGACTTGACGACATTTTTTTGGTCGGGGTGAAGATGACGTCTTCCATTGGCTCGACTGTTGCTTTGTTTCTGGGTCATAACCATAGCACCATGACTCATCACCAGTAATGACCTTTGACAGAAAGTCTGGATCAGTTTCAAGCTGTTGTTTCAAAGCACGACATGTTTCAACTCGATGTTCTTTTTGATTGTCAGTCAGAACTCGAGGAACAAACTTGGCAGCAACCCTTTTCATCCCCAAATCTTCCGTTAAAATTCGCTGAACCGAGCTCCAAGATAACCCACTACTCTCTGACAGTTGATCAATTGTCTGTCGACGGTCTGTGAACACCAGCTCTCGAATTTTTTCAACATTTTCGTCGATTCGGGCAGTTGATGGACGTCCAGAACGAGGTTTGTCATCAATCGACATGTCGCCATTTTTAAACCGAG
Source organism: Rhodnius prolixus (assembly GCF_049639745.1). Taxonomy (NCBI): domain Eukaryota; kingdom Metazoa; phylum Arthropoda; class Insecta; order Hemiptera; family Reduviidae; genus Rhodnius; species Rhodnius prolixus. The sequence continues at coordinate 13,475,825 of NW_027411604.1, read as the reverse complement.
TAAACCACTCGTATACTTGAGTTTTTCCCATAGCGTCATCTTTGTAAGCTGTTTTCAACATTAAAACACTTTCAGCAGCATTTTTGCCGAGTAGAAAACAAAATTTCAGAGCTGCACGTTGTTCACATAAACTTACCATCATAAAAAACGAAAAAAGAACAAAACAGCGCTGGTAAAAACAATCACTGCAGATGAACAGAACAAGCCAGGCAGACAACACAGGCAGGACTGAACTGGCAAGGAATTGCGCTATACACGTCTAGCGGCAGAAATGCGTACTACATAAGCTCCATGCGCGGCAACGCAATTCCGGTTATTTTTGGGTACCCCCTCGTATGATATAAATTGTAATTTTAGCTGTCCGAGTGGATTTTGAATTTCGGATTTTTGGATTGTATCTTAATTTATTATATTAAACAAAAAATCAGTTGCTCAAATTCCAAAAAGTTATTAGCAAATTCCAAAACAGGAAATGTCAGTTCACAGAAATTTTTTAAGAAAATGCTTCTAAAAATTTTCTCTAATTAGGTCTTTGGGTTTAGTGCATTGGGAAGGGAGGCGTAAGTCAAAATCTAGGGGGTTGCATCTCAAAAATTGCAGGAAGAGAATGTCTAATGAGTATTCTCACCAAAAAATACGAGAAAATAGTGAGTTCAGTCCAGATTTTAATTCTAATGGAAGAATATATATATTTATTATTATTATTAATTTGGAAAATTAGCAGCAGTTTAATTAAACCATTTATCGAAACAGTTACAATAATATATTGTGTAAACAGAATTAATAATTAATTGATAATATTTAATATAATAATACACTATATTAATATTAAATTGTTAATGAGGTTGTGTTAATTACAAATTAAATGTAAACTTTACAATCAGTACGCAAATATGCATAAATTACTTTGCACCTTCAACTAACACAAACACAGAAATAGGTAAACACTATTGATTATTGTTTCATTTATTGTCTAATGTGTGCGGGCTGTATGGAGAACATGTATTTATTTAATTAACAGCACATTTTATATATTTAATTACTCGGTATGAATTAGATATGGCGGGGTGAAGAGTAAAACAGTTCCTAAATAAACTGCGAGTTCTATCTATCTACTGGTTAGCAACAAGGATTATATACAGCAGTCCGGAAGACAGGTGTGTTCCTCTTCAGACCGGAATAACAAACACATAAGCAGCTAGTAGAAGTGGATATTACTGTTTAATGAAGCTCTTGTGTGCAGTTGTCAACCCTGTAACTTCATGTAATGTAGACAGCTAGTTTTTGTAATGAATGTTGAATTAAAAATTAAAAGGGTTATGAAATGATACTTTTTCCATGTAGGGAAGTTCTCATTACTCAATTAAAATCAGCTGTGTAATGCCCAACTTCCCACACTAGTGGGGGGAAATTCCCATTAGTGTCACTTTCCGCACAAGTGAGTGGAAAAACTTTATTGTGCTTCCTTGATATAAGAAGTTTTGTTATTAACATAAATATTTTCTGTAAAACTCTAATAAGCTTATTTAAATTTATTTTATTTAAATAATTAAAAAACGAATATTAAAAAATAAAATAAAAATTGAAAGGAATATAGAAATAAAAATAATACTTTAATAAATAATTAGATATTTTTAATTATAACAGTTAAAAAGGTTATAGTGTTACCTTATAGAAATTTAAAATGGATTCTAGTGATTCCTGTTTAGAAAACACTCCTCCATCAATAAAAGAAACAGCAGAAAATGTAATAAGTAATGTAAATACGTAAGTAATGTAAATAATTGTAATATAACAATAAATGTTTATAATAAATAAATTACTTTTTGTAGACTGTAAAAATGAAATTTTTAATTTTATTAGTTAATAAATGGTTGCAGAAAAAATATAATATTTAACTCTAGTGTAAAGTATTTTCCTCACACTCGGCAATTTGCACTTGCACTCACATCGCTTCGCTCGCTCGTGCGTGTAAACCCTGCCTCGCGTGAGGAAAAGTACTACTTTCCACACTTGTTAAATAAATAACTATTGGTTGCCCAAAAAGTTGCTTATTTCCAATTTCAGGCATACATTTTTTTAAATTTGTTTCATATTTTGTTGCCAATTTTTCGATCTAAGAGGCTAAGGCATCTTCAAGATTTACACTTGTTAACAATTATATGTTTTACGTTTTTAACATCAAAGATTGGTGTGTGTTCTGTCCTGATTGTCTAGGTACTGAGTTGGACAGAAGACACACCAATTTATGATGTTAAAAATATTATAATTGTCGACAAGGACAAAACTTTTAGATGTTCTATTCCTCTTTAACAAGAAAATAATGAAAGTCGTGTCACCAAAAAACGATAAACAATATTCTACAAAAATTGCTTGTTTGAATCGTTTTTAGATTCTTTGCAATTCGAAGCTAACTTTTTTAGAAAAATACGTCGGTGGTTTACTAGCTTATTTGATAAACTCAAAAAAAATGATCAAGGTTGTTTAATAAGAAATATTTAACAAATTAACTGAAATAAATGTGCACCGGATATTTTATAACTGTTAAGTGTTAAATTCTCCAAGAACATTTGCGATACATTTTAGACAGTTCTAGGAGGGAAAGGATTAGGGCCTTCCTCTATTGATTGAACTGCGATTGCTTTCTTGTAGTGAACGTATACGTTGAGATTCTGTGATTAACACTGCATTGCCAATCCGAAGTCAATTTGACTCCAAAAAAAAAATAGGAATGGTCTCGTGTTTCCCCACAACTCATAGCTATCCCAAAATGCTCTTAGATATGCTATCCCCACTCTCTCACCATTCGATAGTCACGAGCTGAAGACCGTGGAATTCTTAGTTTCTTTTTGTAGATTAGTTTACTTGAATCATAAGAGTCATTTTGACTCCAGATTGGCGTTACACGTAAGTATATCGGAGTCATTTCGACTCCTGATTGGCAATATAAGTAGATTTTCTGTTATTATCTTGACTCCAGATTATTGCCTAAATGCTTATTTGATAAATTTACATAATTTTCATAGAAAGTATCAAGGCACAAAAAGAAAAGCCTCTTTCTAGAATTGATTTTCTGTTCGAATTGCAGCAAAAACTTGCAGCGAATTGGTTAATTTCCGATCCATGTCAACAGCGCACAGTAATTGAAAAAATAGTGAATGCAATTTTTAAAAAATGCAAAAGCCTCTGATCAGAAGGCAGTCAATCAGGATTCTAGAAAATACTGAAATTACTGCGATCCTAAGTTGAAGTTAATTCCTTCTGCGTGAAATGTTGAAGCCGATATGAGGACAAAATTGGTTTTTTCGTTCTTAATTCCTATCCTTTCTCATCCTTTAATGCAAATTTTATTATTAAAATTGAAATCAATACAAATAAAGATAAAAATAAGTTATAGATTCAATATGACTCCACATTGGCAATAACTGACTAAGCTCGAGCATTGGCAATGCAATGTTAAGAAAATAAAACATTTAGAACAATTGAAAGGGTTTTAGCTTTTTAATCTTTCGAAAGGAGTGGTATTAGATAAAGTATTCCGAGATTGTAGTTTCTATTGAGACTTGAGGCTTCTTAAGACGGATCAAATTTCTAATCTCTTAGAATCTAACAGATTTCTTTTTCTAAATCCCATCCTTATTGTTTCTTTACCTTTAAAAATCTTCTTACTTTTCAAGATACATTCCAATCTTTTCCTCTGCAACTGATAACTTCTTTTCCTCATCTCTTCCAATCATGTTTAGTCTTTTTTTGTTTTCTACATTTAAGAGTGGTCCTTCTTTTAGTACTGCAATTTTTCTAACTTACAGTCAAACAATCAATGCATTAATAAGGTGCATTCATATACATCCTTAAAGCGGATTACCTGTGTCTCCATTTCATTACCATTGAAACTGTTTCTAAATTTTACTTACTTAATTCTTTAATTTATTCGTTTTTATCCTTTTTTTATTTAATTTAAGACAGTGTCACAAACTGAAGTCTTTTCTACCTGAGAATTCAGTGCTCTAACCACTAGGCTATTCTCTTCCCTCATACTAAATACGAGTAAGCAGTAATTGTACGAGGTGTGGCTATTAAATAACGAGACTATTGCTGTAAAACATTTTATTTTAAATTTACACATATTTAGTTATTATCACCTTCAATATACACCCCTCCCCTATCCCTAAAACGCTCCATGCGAATTTACCATTGTTCGAAACAGTGCTGGAAGTCTTTTTCTATGAGCTCCTGCATGACGCGTGCCGCTTTTTCTTTCACAGCTTCAACGGACCGAAATCGTGTACCTTTAAATGCAGATTTGACTTTGGGGAACAGATAAAAGTTACATGGGGCCAGGTCAGGCGAATAAGGCAGATGGCCTAAAACTGGGATATTGTACTTGGCTAGAAATGTCTTGACAGACAATGCAGTGTGGCGCGTTGTCTTGTAGGAGAACCCATGATTTGTTCTTCCACAAATCGGGTCGTTTTTTTCCTTACACTTTCACAGAGTTGGTCATCATCTCCGACGTCTTCTCGGCCATCTTGGAAACGCTTGAACCACTCAAAAACTCGCTCACGTGATTAACATTCATCACCATAAACTTCTTTTAATAAAAGATAAGTTTCAGTAGCGGTTTTACCAAGTATCACGTGAAATTTCACGACAATTCGTTGCTCTACTACATGTGTAGTATCATGTTTTCGGCAAAACGAAACTAACACCTCTTACAGAAAACGACGGTTCCGGTCAGACAGATTTCTCTACAAACACGTGAGACGCTGCAATCGAAAGAGAAGGCTTTACACTGCACAGGTGTCGGTCGTTAAGATTTGGCGCATGCACAGTTCTTCTGTAGCAGCATCAGTCTCGTTAATTAATAGCCACAACTCGTATAAGAAGTAATTATTTTAAAGTAAAGTAAGTTAAATAAAATTCTACAATATTATTTAAAAGCAGAAGTATTTGTATTAAAATCAGAGTCTTCTATTTACTGCTACAGTTAGAGGCCCTGTTGTTGGAGAGAATACAAATAGCAAATATATAGATGTTGAGGTTACTAATGATATTTCTTTAATGATAATGTATAAGTAATGGTTGAATGATGTTGATGGAATTGAAAATACATTAGGTATAATTTCATTTGTACGTGAGTGTGAGTGAGGATAGCGCCTGGCGCGGCGACTGTAGAGGAGATCCCTAATTGGTGGGAGAGAGCAAGGTTGGACGAGTATTGAATACAAAGCAATGCTGCAGTTGTGGTGGTATGTGGCTGGCAGACAGAGTTAGCGCTCTGTGTTAGCCCCCGGCCTCCTGGTACAGAGAATCTGGTAAGAAGAACGGTTCTTTCAGAGAAATAAATAAGGCGATATCCGGACCAACTATTCGTCTCACGTACCATTCTCAACACCCTTTGAATTATTTATATCCACTGCCTTCACGATCTTGGGGGCCCTTCTGTTACATCTCCGAGAGTGCCGCCAATTCTCTCTCCCTCTCTATTTCTCCTGCTTCTTCTCTTCCATCTTCTTCGCCCATACTCTTGCTTCTTGCAAAACCGTTTCTACCATTTAATGAGATTACATCTGGGTCGGCCATAAACGTTTCCTGCAAAGCGTCGCCTCTCAGCCTCCTAGTCTCCCCAGTCAGAGAATATCGTTTCTCTTTTCGTATAACCCATTCAGCCCATACTCTTTGCACACACCCATAAAACTACCAAGCAAACTTGCTCCTCCACATAAACTCCCCCACCTTGTTCGCTGTGTATGTCCTAACCTAACCATTTCATTCCCATCCTTGGAGTGTCCTCACCCGTCTTTGTTTTTCTCCTTACCACTACCGGGTATCCTTGTTGCGCACATTTTTCTCCATAGTCACTTGTTCTCTTTTGTCCCAAAGTATCACATACTTCACTACTTGCAGAAAGCCTAAAAAAAGAATGCCCCTCTGCTTTCCACAAAACCTTATTGCTGTCACCTACAATCTTCACTTTCTAAATCTTCATCTTTATGTTTTTATCTATGTTACTGAGTTGTACCAAACAAATCTATTATTCAGTCCATTTTTTATCTTTTTACAATTACATAGTATGTGTAGGTTTTTACTACAAAGAAGTTATTAACATGGATAATGCACTTAACTCGATAGTAAAAGTAATCGCCTATGTTTTCAGGCGGGGCTTAACGTCCAACTACCAAGTTAGGTGCCTTGGACGGGGGGCGGAAGCTCATACTTTACTGTAAACAATTATTGTTCTAACAAATAAAAAGTTGTCATACGCGAGATTCGAACTGGCGAGCTCCCACTTACAAAGCCACTCTCTTGACCACTAGACCAACACTCACCTCCCCAAACTTGATGGTTTCTACTTATATACCAGAATCATTGTGATTGTGTTAAATTTACTCAAATGTTTTTTCATGAATTCCAAAGATTTTCTGTTACTTTGTATGCTTACCTCAAACACTAAGCTTCTACACTACGTAATATACAGGGTATTTAGCATAAGACCACCGTAAAAACTAGAAACTTGCTGTTTCTTATGTTTGGGCCTCAAACTGAAATACTTAGTATTATTATTTTGGAATATAAATTAGCTTATTTAAAAGGAAATTTAACCTTCTTTCTAATGAGCTTAATGAAATTGCTGTAGCTCTAATAGATTGAGAAATATAGACAACTGTTTGCTAAAAAGTAGTAGTACCTTGAAAAATCATAAAATTAAAAATATCTATAAAACGGAGCCGAATCGAGCCATAGTTTATATAGAATTATAGAATTTTTTGTTGCAAATGATGCCCAGAATCGCCTCCCGAAGTAACGGTAGTCTTATGCTAAATACCCTGTATTGTATTGTAAATAGAATAGAAATAGAAAATAAATTTATTATTCTGGGACAATTGTCCCCTAAGAATAAACACAGGTACAAATAGAGGCCTTAACAGTTTGGCCTGTGATTATACAGAAAATAAATAAATAAATAAGTATTTACAAAAAGTGAAAATAAAAATAACAGCAGAAATTAAGGAAATAAATTAAAACAATTAGAATTTCGGATGAAGCTGGATACAAAGGAGATAACTGAATAGAAGGGATTTAAAGATAGAAAAGGTAGGAGCATGGCGGACAGATGATGGCAAGGAGTTCCAGAGAGAGGTAGCACCTATAAGGAAGGACTTGTCAAAGGATGAGGTACGGTGTGAGGGAATATAGAGATCAGATGAGCGAGATCTGGTATTACGGGAATGTATGGAGGATTTAAACTTAAAGAGTTGTAAAATATAGGAATGCCTTTGAGACTGGATGTCTTGAAAAAGGAAAGAAGCCAAAAGATATTGGCGGCGATAGACAGGAAAAAGCCACTTCAACTCATCGTAGCAGTGCGAAATGCGAGTGTCTCTGGAAATGCTGAAAATAAATCTTATGAAGCAGTTCATGAGACGCTTGAGCTTAGCTTCAATATCACCAGAAAGACCGCGCCATACACTAAGGCAACCATAGTCGAAATGTGGGAAAATAAGAGAGGAAACTAGGAGTTGCCGGGTCCTTAATTGGAAAAAGCTGACGGGAACTATTAAACTGCTTAAGCAATTGTAATGGCAGAAGTTTACTTTCAAAGGAACCTTCTGGCGAAAGCAATATGAAAGCCTCCTATTTCTGTGGCCCAACTTCAGACAACTTGCTTCCACTATTCAAAAAGTAAAGTGGTCTAGTCGTCCCACTAGTACGGCAAATATTATAGTAATCAGACAAAAATGATATAAAGCTCAGTAATATATGATTATATAGAACTGTTTGTTGCTTGAATAGAGCATTCTGTAATTAGAATTAGATCACTAGTTATTACAGTTAACCAATCAATGTTGATTATTTGATTGTGTGAAAACAAGTTGATTGGCCGTGCAGTATGGACAGATTGTTTACATAACCTGGGCTAGGCTTATTTGTGCTTCCATTAGTACACAATGGGCCATCAAGTCTGTGTGACAGTTTTATTTAAATAAGAAAATTAACTGCCGCTGTAGTGGAAGCAGAATTTTGAATTGAAAAACTGATATTTTCTAAATCAGAAATTGATAAATTTTGTTTGTTTTTTTACAAAAATTTATTTTCGAGAGTTACACCGGAGCTAGATGCACTATTAGTAGCAATGAAAATAATATTGAGACTACTAAACTACTTTGACTAACTGAGAGGGGAGAAGAAGTTATCCCAGTTAAGTCATCTCTAGGATTAACTACTCTCTTCAGAAGAAAGAACATCGCGAGGCCCACTGGCATTAGAAATTGCAATGAATTTATTGGAAACCCAACTAAGGAGGAGTTTTTGCTATTGATCAAAGGATAACAGAAATTTACTTAAGAACTTTAGGTTTTCTGCACCAAAGGGCTAAATCAAACAAAGAAGGATAATCTTGTATAAGATGGAACTTTTTGCCAGTCCCGGAGAAGAGAATGCTTTCAATCGGTAATCGCGCTGTTTCACTACCCGTTTTTTTAATTCTTTATAATTATTATCCACATTTCTGTACTCGTTGCAGTCATTGAATCAGTTATTTCTAAAATTTCATAGTCTATATTTCTGAGTTCTTAAGATTAAGGTTAGAAAAGGGTCGGGACCTATACCCCACGGCACCGCAGCCAACAGAGGCTTATTGTGCTTTCTCCTTTGGATCTAGTAGACAAAACCTCCCCTACGAAAGAGGTTGAGGATTTTCCCTACTAGTTCTTTTTTGAGCTACTATCTCCTTTGGCCTCAAAGAAATGCAACGCCATCGAACAAAAAGTGAGAGGCCGTTTCCTCCTCTTCCTGACCACAATCTGACTACCGGTTACTATCTAATAAGCCCTCCACCTTGAACAGATGCTTCCTGAACCTACCATGCCTCCGTGAATAGGCCTGTAATCAGAGTAATCTGATTTCTACCCAAGCACAAGTTCTCTTCGGCACTTTGTTTACGCAGCCAAGGCATCATTCACTTACTGTGTTTGACCCCTCAGAACATAACACCCAGTCCTTTTCATGCATTCTCTGAGAGCCGCACTTACTGCACCCTTGGTTGATCCCCAGAACAGATTCCCAGCCTTTTTTACATTCCTTAACCAGGAAAGAAGTAGTTCTGAAGGAAATAAAGGCGTTCAGTGCAGCTTCTGAGTCCTTAGTTTCTAATTTTAGTCGTTCCAATGAATTATCTGTTCTTGCCAAACTACTTACCTATTGTAAAATACTGCATATTTATAAAGTGTATACATATTCCAAACTAATGACTTGATTAACAAAACTAGAATAAATAATCTGGAAGATGGTAGAAGATGGGCCTTTTGATTAATATAATGAGTAAGAATAAATCATGGTAGACTGATATTTATATTGATGTTAGATTCAGATTTGTTTTAGAAATTTTAATTGATATTCTTTAGACTGATGATCCGTTCTCTTATTAATGCAGCTCTTGGTAGAAGGAAGAGCTCTCCAATTGGCTAGAACAAGAAGTATTAGAAGGCAGTGATAGGTAGATCCAAATTTTCCTTTTACCTTTCTTGTAGCTGTGATTATTTTCGAACATTTTCATTGGTCGATTAGGGTCTGAAGTCAGTTAGTTTCCATTATAATTTAATTTTGTCAACATCATTGCTGTTCTTCCTTTAAAGAACAACCAGAACGTTTGTGAGGATAACCTCGGGTCAGAACACAAACTGAATATAAAATTTAAACTTTCTGCAATGCTGTGCCTTTAAATTATACTTCTTTTTTTTTTAGTAAACTAGTCACGCACATAGTCTGTGAGAGTTTTAGTTAGAGCTAGTCTTTAAAATATTTTCTCCAGCAATGACTAAATTTTGGAAACTTGTAGGAGATAATAAACAAACAATTTAGAAATAACAATAGACAAGTGCAGACGTTTTCACATATTGCTTAATTTGATTCTGAATTGTCAAAATAAAAGCTGTTCTTTTCAAAAAGTTCATATTCATCTCTTTTCGATTACACTGTGTGTTCTAGCGGACCCTTGTCTGGCTCTATGCATTTCTTTTTCTACCAGATGCAGTAGACTTAGAAAACATCTCTACTGCATAGTGTGACTGAATTTAGTCAGAAATATTAGGCAGATCTTGATAGACCTCAAAATATTCTGTATTTAATACAAATACTTTAGGAAATCAAAGAGTAAATGTTCTAGAAAGTTTGGCATTTAGAAGAACATGTTTTCTCTTTGTAAATTCAATCACGAAAATTCCATAGTTTCGCATAACTATTAAAAATGCTTTATATGTTGCAGTTTCACGACTGCAATTCATCATGATTAGTTAAAAGCCATTTTTATTTTAAAATGGGTAATAAAAATCTCATTAAAATGTTTTTTTATTACTAAAATAATAAAATAATAACTTTGATATAATTATTAATAAAAGAAAGAAAAGAGAAATAAAACTTTTATGAAACTAAATTTTAAGTTAATGTTCTCTTTTTTATTACCGCAATACATACTAATAAAGCGGTAATTTTTGTGCAGTAATGATGCATCAAATAATCTTTAATACGCAATAATATAAATTACACAATTAGTTGATTATATTTCTAGCATATTGTAAAGTTTTATTAGTCACAAAATAAAAATTAAATAGGCTTTATTGTCTGTTATTGAGAAATGGAGCCAAAGAGGACTCAAGTTTGGGATCTCTCTGTAATTATAGTTCCAGACTGGGAGAACTTTCACCATCTTAATGTAATGCTGCTTCCATTTTATTATATTACCTCGTTATATGGTTTTATTAGCTTTACCGCCTTTATAGCATTTTTATGGCGGCTTTTTTTTTTTTTTTTTTTTGGAGGGAAAACTATTAGTGTGCAGCGCTATATAATTCTGTTTCTACATGTGTGTTCCGAGTTTTTGGCACAAAATTGCCATCGTTAATAAAACATTATGTTCAATGATAAAACAGCGATGGTTAATAATTATAGACGTTTTTGAAAATGTCGGCTTGAAAACAGCTGATGTTTAATAACTAACTGTGGGTTACATCTTCCAATCAGAAGATTCGCGCTTATTGTAGTGAACAAGGTTAGATATAATCGTAAGAATTTTCAAGAAATAATAGTAAAGATGGAACTAGATAGTTTGCATACAGTATTTTGTATCAAATATCCCAAAATATAAAATGTGATGGATCAGCCAATGGTGTTAAGAATAATAGAATAACAGAATATCATACCGCTGTAGATGGTCTAGTGGTCATGAGTTTGGCCTTGTGAGTGGAAGTTCGCTGGTTCGAATCCCGCATATGACTACTTTTTATTTGTTAGGAAAAATTGTATACATTAAAGTATGAGCTTCCGTCACCCTCCAAGAAAAATAGGCCATTACTTCCCTTAGTTAATTCGCAGAGTTTTGAACAAGTATAAAAGAAACTAAAAAAGTTCCTAATGCAGTGTAAAAATAAGATGTAAATGATTCTGCATATAAAATGATTTGATGCATTTTAATAACCACAATTTAAAGCTAGTTATTATATTCAATCACTTCTCTTTCATTAAATCCATCATTTTATTCATCTCAATTAAACTGCTATTATTGTTAATAGTTTCAATGGAGATTGAAAAGAAAAAACATATAATTGAAGTTAAACATTTGCATTAGAATTAGTTTTTTTTAAATAAATAATTTGTTCTTTATTTATATATTGAACGTAATCTCTGAATTCCTGCTATTGGTCGCCATGACTGTAATAAATAATGTAATTATTTGTTTTCGTCATTTAAATAATAATCTTTATTACCTTGCCTTTAATTTTCCATTATTATTTATTTCCAATTATTTTATTTATTAATAAATATTAAATTGCTCTTTATTAATTTAATGTTCAACCTTCAAGATTTAAGGCTATTTTTTTTAAATCTTTATTTATTTTAGAATCGTAATTTTTTTTTCTTATAAGTGTCAGAAGCATTTCTCAAATTTTTAAAATATAGTTTCACACTGATTAGAGTGACTGTAAAAAATTGTTTAATGAATTTTAGAACAATTTTGAAAATAACTGATTTAATCAATAGAATAATACGAGCATTTTACGCATATTAAAATATTAGAACTAAATAAGTAATTTTGTAAACGGGTAGGTTAACAGTTTGGTTATATTTTCAAGATTCACGAGATAAACAGAAAGCTAACTAGGTGTTTATTGCTTTTACAAGCGAAACAAAGTTGAGTATTGTTAAACTCAAAAGGGGGAAATTTAAGTGGGTTTCAAAAGTGGGTGAGTAGTGATAAATCAGTAAATAAAGATGGTACATTTATTTTAAGTACGTGCATGTGTTGGTAGGACTGTGTGAACTAACATTTGAACACAACGAAGATGACGATTCACAGATTATCAACATACACAAAGACAGATTGCTCTTTATATATACATATATATTGTATCTTCTTACATAACAAATAGACCTTTACATACATTTATAACTTACACGTATGAGATAAATCATGACCTCCTGCTGTGAACAAGTACAAACTTGCATTGTATTATATCACAGACCATGCGCCACTGTTGCTGCTATTTCTGTTTCAGCCACTTATTGAGTCGTACCTTAAATAGACTAGTAGCAGTTTTCTATTTCATATATTTTAACACATTATTTTCATCGATTCTTTAGATCGTTCGTCTAAAAAACTGAAAAATCGATACAGCAAATTAATGTACTTGTTAATCGATTTCTTCCAAAACTTTATTCTCGTGTCCTAAATGTGTTAAACGTAATTCTTAGTTTTGCTTGAATAGACTGTTCTTAGAATACTCCCTGTACCTGTAGTTAGGCACTGAAAAATCAGGTTCTTGTTGATTCTTCAAATGTACGTTGTGAAGGCTTTTTTCTTCTTTTGAGGTCATTTCAAGATTGTTTTGATAAGTAATTTACAGGTCCATGTGAGTAAGAAAATAATATATTTATCTGTGTCTCTTGAATATATTTATGTATCTTATTCTCAAGCGTGCCTTAGAAACCTGAAATAAATGCTCCTTAAGTAATTAAGAATATTTGAATACAAGGAATTCATAAACAGAACTACGATTAGCATTTTTCGTTTCTTACTCATTGAAAATTGCAAAAATAATACATTGCATTCCTTTAGACAATTAGTAATATCTTAATTGCACTTCTTAATTACTGTAGCACGTACACAGAATACCACCTTCAAGGATAAAATGCAATGAGGGGATGCAGTTTTCCTTATTCCTATTTCGTGTTTGATTTCTGTTGCATTTTGTTTTGTTTGTGGTTGTACGTCTGAGAGCTCAGTTATATTTTATTTAAATTTAAAACTGAGAAATATGGTGCGACAATATGTCTAAAACTAGTTCAACTGTGCTAATATTCGCGTAGAGAATTTAATTTTCGTTGCTCATCAGCAAGCAAAGCAAGTTCATTTTAATGCACAGTGATCCAGATGCACATTGGGAACTATTTTGCATTCCTTTGGCTAAAACAAAAACACCTTTTTGATGCGAAATTTACAATAATTAAATAGAAAATTCAGTTCTAATGAACTAGTTGTATTTACCTAACTTAACGTGGACAGTTAATAGATAAAAGGGTTATCTTGTTACTAATTAGATATCCTCCTAGTTGCGAGCTTTCTGATAGAAGTTGCCCCGAGGGAGAGACATCCTTCATTATAAACCAGTGTATCTGACCAGTGGCAAATCTTTACACCTAGCATAGCTCCACATCACCAGCTTTCTCTAGTAATAAATGGGCTTCACACTTACCACTGCTCTGAATATGGAAGAACATTTGAAATTATTATTACACTTCTTCGCAGTTTCCTTTAATGTGGTCTTTTTTATTTAATCTTGTCCTTCCACTAACTGGTGTTGGTAAAGAATTTTATTTCTCGTAACAACTCTAGTATCATCCAGAGATGTATCTTTCAATATTAGAGTTAGGGTTGTTGGCTGAAATTAATAATCTTGTATGACTGATTATGCTGAATTGGGACAGCTATTTTTTTACCAATACCACTCTTGTGGGCACTGAATCTGATGATCCTATCTAGGCTATAAAAATCCGTATATTGCAGTAGATATTTCAAATTGATTTTTTTGATTGAATTTCTTAATCAGTTTAGAAATTAACCCAGTTTTCTAAAATGCTCTCACTTTCATAAGAAAGTTTTGAAGCCCAATACATTTTATTTACAAAACTTTACTCTCAAGGGATTTAGTTGACGATTGCTATCATTTACAACAGGGGTGTCAAACTCAATTAAACCACGTGTCACTTGGTGCAACAGGCAAGATTCAAAGGTGCCTCCCCTGGCTCGCAAGCCAGGTTAGCTAGGAGGTTATCAACTGCTCTCTGTATCTGAGGAGGCATCTATGGGGTCACTGTACATGCTTCACAAGTTGAGTAAAGTGCATTATTTGATAAATTAAGGAATAAGTTTGATCCTTTACATGAAAGATATTGATCACTTAAATATGTGGCAGGAGGTTTCCAATTTTTTTAGTAATTAAACGCAACTCTCCCAAAATTACCAAATAATTATTAAACATTCTAGTTTGTAACAGATATAAAATTATTTTTAGCCATGTTGTGTATGCTTGAGAACATCTAAAGCTCTTAACATTTGATTTATTTTTATTTGAAAACGACTTATTTTCCGATATTAAGAGAAATACTAGCTTTACTGCCTTGGCAATATTTTTAGTAGAAAGGGGATGAAAAAATACTTAAAAATGACCTATCGCGTGCTCTTCTTTCTCTTTGATAACAAGTTCAAAAATTGAAATATGATTAATAAATTCCAGATTTTGAAATGGCCTAGCACCTTTAATTTTGAAAATATCGAATTGCGGTTTCCGGTTTCTTTCATAACTTTTTATACTCTTTAAAACTGTGTATATGAAAATGGGGGTCAACTGCGAACCTTCACTTTTGGTCGCGCGTCAGCCTCGTATGCGGACAGGAATCTAAAATCAAGTCACGTATTCTGAAACTAGAGTTGACGGGCAACAAATTTTTCCTCTACCATTTTTTGCTCAGATCAACCGTTTAAGCATGAAATGCATTTGAGCCGTCTTAAAATGAACACCCTGTATTAATTGTTTAATCAATGTTCCTCACCCATTGTCTACAGTCTCAAGAGAATAATTGTCTTTAAATAGATGTTTATTTGGGTTTGTTGCTTAATTTTGCTCAGTAGAATAACAAAAAAAAGTTAAAAGTGTTCAAGAATTTGGTGGAAAGCGAACCGGAGCTCAGTTGCTTAGCTCTTCAATTCTTTATATCAATATTGGTTCAGAGTATTATTCCATTGAAATTGAACTCGAGCCTTGGTCTATTCAAGTGATATAAAAAAAAAGTGATGCCAATTGTAAAGAGAAGCTGTGGTTGTTGCTCTTTTATCTGGACCCGTCCTGTATTGTGTTGGTGGTCTGTTGAAGGATGAAGGCCCGACAGAGTAGGGCTGGCTCACTCAGATACACCTCTATATATATATAGATATCTCGCATCAAATGTCCAGATTCAGTCTGACATGTTCGACGTGGCCGTTTCACATCGTCCCTTGCTCTCCAGGGCACTGCCTGCAGGTCTTGTCCAGTAGTATACCTTCTGCTTCTCCCATCTCCTCTACAGTTAGACCTGTGTCTGACGTTTATTGAATTCTATACTCCTTGTGTTGCTTGCAAACTGTCCATATCCTCTCTGCGCCTCATAAAAACATATTTGTCAAATATATTTAGCTCTCAGTTTTATTGAGTGAGAAATTTATTAAATCAGAGGCGTATCTCCTAGTCTAAAGATGAATTTAAACGACCATAAAAACACCTCGAGCAGGTCCTGCGATTTACTCTTGCTGTTATTTAATGAATGAATAAGAATAAATTTATTATCCTGGGACTATTGTCCCCTTAGTATAAAAACATGTATTTTAGATATTTTTATAAACAAAAATAAGCAAGTATTTACAAAATTAAGGAAATAAATGAATTAATTCCGGTGGAAGCTGGGTAGAAAGGAGATAATTGAACAGAAGGGATTTAAAGATGGAAAGTTGGAGCATGGCGGACAGATGATGGTAAGGAGTTTCAGAGTGAGGAAGCGCGTGTTAGGAAGGATATGTCAAAGGATGAAGCACATGTGAGGGAATATAGAGTTCAGAGGGACGCGATCTAGTATTACGAGAATGGATCGAGGATTGGAACTTGAAGAGTTGGAAAATATAAGATGGTCTCTTTGAGATTAGGTAACTTGGAAAAGGAATGAAGCCAAAAAATACTGTGTATTTAGTGTATTTTTTAGGATGATGTAATTTTCTCCCTCTCATTTAGAAACTTCATTAATTAAAACTCAATTAAGAAGGCTGTGCCTAGCCGCCGTCACGCTCACCTGATTGTAACCAAAGTTTAATTATAACCTTTCATACACATCTCATACTCCATTTACATGGCACCTCAGTTACGAATCTTATCATCCATTGATGCGAGCGTCATTCTGTCCCGAAACTATTCGTATACAAGCGAAGACGTGTCTTTACGTAGAGAGCTTCAGGTAATCCGCCTATTCTTGTATTAACAAGAAATTCGCAGTTATTTGGTACACAGATGGGGCCGAGGACTCCTAAAAGAACTGGAGTAGGGTATTTGGGTCTAGAACTAGGCGGAAATTTACGCAATAAGGATTTCCTATTGTAAACTGCATACAGTTTACTCTTAACATGGGCTATCTTGGATCGAAAGATTTGTATAATTCTCTCTGATAGCCTAACTGCCATCAAAGTGCTGAACTCAAGTTTATCAGCTCAAAGAGGATCTGCAAATTTATCGATCTGGGCAATGAACTACAGTCTTCTATTGAGGGTGCTGTGGCGTATTAGCGTGTAGGGAAATGTGTTGGCCGACGTTCTGTCGAGGAAAGGCTTTCAAAACCACTTTTATAGACCGTTTTCCCTAGCGTACAAGAAGCAGGAAGATCTGCCATTCTGGTCAGTAACCGGCGAAAACTGTGCAATTTTAAGCAATACATATCTGAAGAGTGTCTGGCTGAAGAAAAGATAATTTTCATTGTCGTCACAGAGAGCCTCTGGGACAAGCTGGGTCTGTGGAATGCAGCAGCACTCCCAGATTCTGTGAGGAGATGAAAGAAACTCCAATACTTACTTACTCTAATGATTCAAACTTCTGAGAAATTTCAAGGTGCTGGAGGAGGATATACCCACGCAGATCCTGGGATTTCTGGGATAACTGGGATTGGGACAAGGGTGTTTTAATAAGAGAAACACAATAAATACATCTTATAGGTTGCCATTGCCAATTCACTCCTAAAAATTTAAGTAATGATTACAAAAAAGACGAATTTTCAAGACCAAAGCAAGCAAAGCACGCCCATATTTGTCTATTTTGTTTTATCGAAGTTTTATTTATTACTTCTGTCATGTATTAATAATTTCTCGGTAGCAAAACTTTTGCTTTCATTTCAAAACTACAGTATTTCTCTGTATAATATACATAACTTCAAAAGAAATATACTTTTCGTTCAATACCTAAAAGAGAGAGACTTTTTACTGAAATCTGAACGATATAATTTTTCAGTTTTAATATTTTTTTTCCTGGTGGAACTATACCAATTCTTATTTGAATATTCTTTTGATAAGCTAATGACCCCTAGTTTCCAAAACGAAGTAGGGAAAACTACATTTATAAAAGTAGAATATTTACCTTATACCAGAGGGGTTCTTTCCTGTTCCTTTGTACGGTTAAACAAGAACAAAAAATAAAAATAATAGGGTACTTGGATAATAACATAATGGATCTTTAAAGTAAAATAAAAAAAAAAATCATTTTAGCCACAATTTTCAGTGGGGAAAACAGTGTTTATCGTATATTAGCTATATCTATTCTGAATATCATTATTATTGTCACACGCAATTTATGTAATAACAGTGTAAAAATCGTCCAATTAAATCGATCGATACGGTTAACTTTTATGTATCCAATCGATAAAATACAGAATTTTGAGACAAAGAATTATTTCATCCTAGCTTATTCTATTAGTTATTGTATATTTGTGAATATTAACTAAATCTATCCCGCATAATGTATATTTGTAAGCAGTTATTATAAAATAGGTTAAGAAACAGTAGTTTTAATATATCATTGGCAACTGAGTTCATATATTGCGGAAGTAAAGTACTCTTGCAACATTATTATTATTTTTTCCAAATAGTCAAAGAAGAGTACACTGATGTTGTGACCGTTCATTACAATTCTGTATTGATAGCAATGCTCCTCCGACATAGGAAATAACCTGACTCAGTTCCTGTGTAACTAATAAAAAAAGCTTTGATAATTCAAATAAATAAAGTTTATCTTTTAATGAAAACTTGTTTTTGGATTCCAACTAACCATTTTGACATTAATTGCAGTAGTCATAGGGATTAGCTATGCGTATAGAGTATTGGATTTCCACACAGAGATCCTGGGTTCGAATCCAGCTGCTGGTCCTTTAGATTTTTCTTTATCTTTACTATTTAAAATCCATCGCCATATCACTGGTTGTGTCCCTATTGATACTTCTTTACCCACTCAATCGACCACCTCTTCTTCTCTATTCTGGTGGAGGGAATTTCATTGTTTCGCTTCTGGTGAAAGAAAAGTAATGCCTATTTTTTTCAGGATGGCTTTACGACCAACAACCAAGTTAGGTTTCAAAGACGGAGGCGATTAGTAAACATATTTTACTTGCAAAGTTCTCAAATTAAACATTAAATAAAATCCAAAGACAGAGATAGGGAATCAAACGCAGTACCACAGTACATAATATTAGCTTTACAGGTCTCGCCTCTAACCGCTCGGCTACCGTGGCGCCTTCTGGTAACATTAAAAATTTGTTAATTCTCTTATCGACTTCTTCTATAACAAAAAAAAATGTTTAAAAAGAAGAAAAAAAAACCTTTGTGCTTCTTAAATGTTAAAAAGGGAATATTAAAGTTTTTGATATTTTTGCGTTATTTTTCATTCCAAGCGAATATCGTATATTCTGCGTTGATTTCAATTAATTTACGATTGAATAGCATTGGTGTTCATCGACCATCCTAGATCAGATCGACCTCTAATTATATTCTATCGACCATTGTGCCTTTTGGAGCCCCTTCCTTATTTGCGATGCATTCGCCGCTAGTTATCTTCATTCGCTAAATATCAATTTGTAATTTATTAATCCTTTTAAAAAGAATACAAGCTCTTTCTCTCTCCCTATAGGGTGGGAAGTAGGCAATTAAATTGATGAGGGAATTAAAAAGTAATGCAGGCTAAAAGCTGTGTCCTATCTCTGGCCCTTCTACAACCAGCCACTATATAAATATAGAATCTCCAGAGTTACCTCCTACTTCTCCTTCTTCTTCTTCACCTTCTTCACTTCCATTGCGTCTCTTCTAGAATTTCAATCTGGAAGTAATTCGGGAAAGACGTGAAGAAGGGGTTGTTGTTGGATGAGTTAGGGAGTTGGGTGTTGCCGGAGGGCTCCTTTCCAACGGCCGTGCATCATTTAATTAGAACGGTTTTCCTCTTCAGCGAAGTGCTCTAGAGAGACGCTTCTCCCCTACAAGAATCTGCTCCCAGGTTTTATTACCATCTTATCATCTTGTCTCCAGCAGCGAGGGCACCTACCTACTTCACTTACCATCTCACCTTTGTTTTTTTCTTTTTAAACAGATACTTTCATTATCACAAAGTAATTATTGTTTACGAATTCCTTTCTTTCCAAATAAATAAAATTAAAAATAATTTTGTTAGGAATTTAATTAACTATAATTAACTATTTTGTCTAGGGAGCTAAATGCTTCTGGATGATGAATTAGTCGTTGGAACGAATACTAATTTCCTAAGTCCTCAAGAGATGGTTCCGTGCGGCCCCCTCGTTACACTATTTGAATAGACTCACCTTAAAAAGTCCAATTTACCAATCTTCCTCAGAGACAATGTAATTCCTGTTAGTGCAGCTCTCCATTACTGTTTAACGACTCAGGAAAATTAATATAGATGGCAGCGAAAAATTGGAATTTTTTTTTATAAAGTCGTACAGCTGATGACGGATTTTCGCATCCGCATAATTTTGATTGGGCTTGGATTCACTGCAAAATGGCATGGAACCATCCATTTGAGATTATACTTTATAGGTAACCACCTACTGTCTTTGATTTTTGCCCATCGTAGCACGCGTATCCCTAACCGCAAATGACTGTAATGCGAGACAGTAACGTAAGTGAAGACCGAAATCTCTACCCTAAACTGTTTAATCTACCTGTAATGGTAGGATGAATGTCCAAGAACTGTCTGGAATACAAGAAACATGCGTGCTACGAAGCAAAAAGTCAAGGATATTATCATAGCACTGATGATTTTACCACAATTTCAACGACATCCTAGAGCTTCAAGCTTTCAAAAAGCATTTTATTGTCATTTTAATCGGTAATACCACGAGTGCTGTTAATTTTTAACCAGTAATTTTGGGTAGATCAAGTGATTGCCTTGTTTTCATGAGAAATTGCGGCAAAGACACGGGACTGAATGTCTTACAGAAACACGGCAAGTGTCAATAATATACTCAAAATGACTGAAAAAAAAATTGCTCGATTGGTATAAATTTTTGGATCACAAAAACTATAATTATTGAAATAAGGTTATTAATTATTAAACCGATTATTAAAAAAAAAAAAAAATACTTTTCAATTTAGTATGAATGATGTACAAATGTACATATTATATTAATATAGTATTATGTTAATTACAGCTGATATGCTAGTAATGTAACCTAACCTTAGTATCAGCTGATCAGTAGAAATACTGACGGAGCTGGCAGCATTATCATGATAAAAGAAATGTGGTGCTATTTTAGACGTTTGTAATGTCCAGCGTTTGGGTTAAAATCATCAAAATAATGTATATGGGTTGACAATTGAGTTAAGTGAGTGAAAGAAATACTTTGGACATCTCGGAGCCCTGCCTTTTCTTAGATGTTATTTACTTGCGAAGAACCTCTTGCTTGCTTATTGTTTGGTGATAAAAGGTGATGAACGTGAGAATAGTCTGGAGTTTGTCAGAGCTCTGAGGCTACAGAGAATATGGACGAACCTAAATCAAACATAAGTATTTTATTACTGTTCATTTTTTTCGGTGACCGAATCATAGTTTCAATAGGATGAAAAAAATAGTTTCAGTCATGATAAGTATAAGTATTTATATATAACATAAATTGATGCTCAGACTTTTCTATACAGTAAAACCAACCGATTTATGCAGTCTTAAAACCGGCGAGGTATTTGGTTGTGCCTTCCATTTTTCGGCAATTAGAGAAACAATGGGTTCACTTTCTTTTTTTGGTTTACTTTGAAGAAGTAAATCTGTTAAAAAAATTCTAAAAAAGGTAATAGTCAACTTGGTACGAGTATTTCAATACTTAAGAATAATTATTCACTTAAAAAGTTGTTATGGAAACAAATTTGTCTGTTGAAAACAGTCGCGAATCCTTCCAAAGTATTATTTTTTTACAATTTCATTCATTTATGACTTGTTAAAACCAATATTTATTTTCAAAATAAAATAATAATACTATTGTTATTGTTTCAGGCTTCAGATTCTGGTTCTGTCTTGTTTTCTGCATCACCACCACCAGTTAGAAAACGTAAGTATTTGGTCATCTCATTTAATTATTATTTTTTTTTTCATACAATCAAATAATTCACTTCAACCTTCAATACCAAAAGAGTTAAATACTTTATATTTCTGATACAGTTCAATGATAGAATTTATATTCCACGATGAGGTGGCAACTAAGTAGTAGTTTTGATTTCTACGATTAAAAACTCAATTAATTGAAAGTAATTACAAATATCTATTCAAATAATTTTAAGCTTATGTTAAGGATTTAGTGAAACAATTAGCTAGCAAGACTAAGTATCATGAGATTTGATCATTTACCACAAATTAGAATTTGACAACTAACTTGAATTAGAAAAATATAATTTACTAATCATCGATTCGTTTCTTCAAAAAATGGGAAGAAAAATTATAACCTATTTCAGTCTATTATTTCTTTTTGCCTAGTTCTGACTTAGGTCATTTTCAGGGCTTATGTTTGATTATTTCTATTCAACCATTAATTTGGTACTTAATTTGAACTGTGTTTCAAGATTGGTGAACACAGTAATGGTAGCTAATATAAAATGTGTTTACCTCAATGGTCATCTGTATATTTTTTCTTTGCTCGTGACTTTTTGGGTGTTGCTTTTGTGAATCTAATCGAGATTAACTCATAGTTATATTCAATTGCAATGTGTTCGTTTGTTTAATTAAATAAGTTAAGTAAGCCTTGAAGATCTCTTAGTCTGCAGGTCGAAAACGTGGGCTAAAAGTCAATAAAAGAAACTGAAGTTGGCAATAATATTAGGAATAGGACAAGTGCATAATTTAGATTGCTTCTAATTAATAGTAATTGCATTATAAGTTAAATTAATAGATCTTGATATTGTTAGACAAAATTAAAAAAAAAAAATAATAACACCACTGAAGGTAGGATATTTTTACAAAATATCAGGCGCGCTCCTGATGTTCTACTTCATATTTTTTTGGTACTCGTTTGTTTCCGATTTTGGGACTTCAGGTTCACTGAGTGACATCAACAACTTGAACAAGGGTGTGCCGGATAAACTTATTAGAAGGCCTCTGGTTACAATAAACTTACCTACAAGTTAAAAGATATTATTAAGTACTTTAGAATGGAGCTTATAAACGTCGTATAGCGCTATAAAAAGTTATCATGTCAAAGATATAGAGATAAAATCTACTTATTTTTGCAATTTTAGTATCAAATTAAATTTTTATATTAATTTTAATAAACTGTTTATAAATATTGCAGATGAACCTGTAAGCGAAGTTAGTGTGGTGAATGGACACGGTGTTGTTAAAACTAATGGATCTCCTAGACCTGAAACGCCGCCTCCGGCGGTGGCAACAGTCTCCGTACCAGTGGCCACTTCTGTTCAGCCAATACAATCGTCTCAGTCGACACATACATCGACCACGAGTAGTTCAGCCTCACACTTTACACCAGTAAGTATAAAAGCTGAAAGTCTTCATTTTTTAAGTTTTTTCTTCCTTCTGGTTTTTGCTTACATCGGCAAGGTTACGTTGAATAGTAAGTGCAGCCATCGAGTTCAAGATTTGTTTGATGGGTTTTTATATTTCTAAGCATTGAAAAAGAGCATTTTATATTATTCTTTGGAATTCTAGGACTTGCTAAATAAATAAATAATTTAGTGCAAATTTCAATTTTTCTGAAAAGTGCTGAACTCCAAAATTTGATTATTGGTACAGCTGTTCAAATTACTTATTGTTTGTTTCAGCTGTCCAATGGTGTGACAAAAGTAGAACGTTTAAGTCCGCCACCTCAATCTGCGTGCGTCAGTTCACCGCGAATGGTAGTTGGTGCACCAAGCATCTATTCCCGGCCAAACATGTATCCGGCCAGCTATCCACCGCCTCCACAGGCAGGCCCACCGGCCTCCTGTTTGCCGCCTCATCCAGCTGCAGTACCGCCAGCGGTCGCCGTCGCATCTTCAAGTCCAGCACCGCCTCCTTCTTACCATCATCCTCCACTGTACGCTCCATACAACACGACACCCTATTTACCGCCCGCACCAACCACTCATCAACCGCCTCAGCCGCCTCATCAGGCGCATCCGTCTCACTCGGCAGCACATCCTCCAGTGCCACACCAGACTCACCAGCCGCACCAATCTCCTCACCAACCGCCTCATCCACCACCTCACCAGGTAATGTACTGCTTACTTCTCATTTGATTGATACAATCTGTAGAGATTGCAATGCTTACAACTTTACTGAAATTCTACTGATATTCTGAAATATCTTCGACATTTATGTGTACTTTCTACTTCTCATATCTAATAATTTTCATTAACAAATCAAAAAAATATAGCCATCTAAATATAGTGTTAGACTTACACTCGAGGTTAACAAAAATTAGATCCTGTAGTTCTGTCCTTAACCATCAATTATATTTTTCCAAAAGGATCAACAATTCTGTAATGAACTGTTTATTCCTGAGAATTTCATTTAAATCAATTTGCTGGACAAAATCATCGTGAACTACTTGTACAGAAAAATCAATAAAAGTACCACGGTTAAATTAACACAAAATAGCTTTCAGCATTGTTCGAGTGAGATAACGTCCAGTTACCACTGAAAGTATATTTAAAATTGGCAATAATGTTTGATTTGTAGTTTTATTTTTCTTCTTTGGGAACTGTCTAATAGCGTAAATAAGCAGCTTTGACCGTTCGAAGTAAACACTATTTGCATGCAAGATCTCTTTTATGAAGGAACATTTAAAATTTACTGCTGAACTTATTGCAGTGAACTGTTAATTCTTAGAATGCATGTAAACAGATTCTCTCCTCCCAAAAATCTGAATCCTCTTTATTGGAATTATCCTTTAAATAGAAAATAAATAATAAGCTGTAAAGGTTATAAAATTCAAAGGACTAATTCTATTTAGAGACTATAAAAACAAATTTTTTTTAATCCTGTTTAATGTTTTAATCCTGGAATTTTGGAAAGTTTTGCCAAGCTTTCTTTCCAAAATAAGCTATTTTGAAATTTAAAATAACCCAATAAACATTTGTTTCATTTCCTGCAAAAAAAAAAATCTATTTTTGAAGTGGTTCAATTGAAGAAAACTGCAAAGTCGTTCAAGTTTTATTCATTTTTCTTGATAAAAAGTCGTAGAGTGACTTGTCCAGCAAAATAACTTCTGAACTATCTTTACTTTTAAAAAAGTACCAAATGCTGGCGAGGGTTTTATAAGCAAAAAGTTTTATTTTTTGAGAAACACTTTTTATCTTATTGCCCTTGCCAATCATTTGCATTTTATCATGTAAATTTACATGTATTTTTCAATTTATTAATGTTCATGTTTAACACATTCACTAACGTAAACAAATATTTTTTCATGTACTGTTTTCGTGTCCTGTCGCATACTTGTTGAAAACAAAACAAAACTAACAAAACCTTATAGTTGTTCATGCCAAAGACTGAACAAAAGGTTTTGAATCAGAGGTTCCACCCTGAAGTGAACTATGTCGGTGTGAATTGCAAACCTCAAGAAAGGAAGCATATACCACAGGAAATTGTACGTTTTTTTTAAATAAAAAAAATTTATTATTTTAATTTTATCGCATCTGTGTTATCAACACTCTAGTTTAAAAGATAAATGTGGCAAAATTAATGGTTTGAAATTAATAATTTTTTTCCCCTTTCAAATTGAAATATGAGTTAATTGGTTGCTTGTATAAATAACTCACGGTAGCCTAGTGGTTAGAGGCGATGCCCGCAAAGATAATTTCGTTTTGTGGTTGTGGGTTCGATTCCTGGTCTAGGCCTTGGATTTTATTTAATGTTTAATATGAGAACTTTATAGTAAAGTATGTTTACTAGTCGCCTACTTCACCTGCTCAACTGATAAAATGGGCATTACTTTACTTTGTATTTACTGAGAATTAAATGAATTGATCATTTTAGCTGTTATTGTCGTTATCGTTTTAAGACGCTTCAACATCTGCGGTCATTGGCGCCCGGAGCTCTTTTGCCGTACATTGTTGCTTCTAAAATGCAAATAAAAACACTTTTTTTTCCTTTACCAATGCAGTTATTTATCCAATTAAAAGCATTCCTTAACTCCATTTAGTACAAATAAAACCTTCTGAATTAGCTTATAATTTTTTGTTTTTTGTTTTTCTGCCGCCTTTTCTTTTACACTAAGTTCTTTGATTATTTATACACTAATGTTATAATTGTTTTTATTTCATTCTTTTAAATATAAATTAATAAATAATTGTTTATTATTTTTAGCAACCAATGACACGTTCGCCGATTGGTTTAAAACCTATTTCATCAATGGTTTGCCCACCAGTGGCAACTTCAACGCCAACAACTAGTCATAGAGACATGGTTGGTGCAGCAGTTACTGCGACTTCTTTAGTTGGTAGAAGTCATTCGCCGAGAGGACACAGTCCTACAAGAGAAAGAGATAGTTATAGGTATTACTTGTTTTGTATAAGTATATATCTAGTTATTTTGTTATCAAAACTATAGTTTTCAGGCTACATATATACTAATAAGGTGTTCAATTGATAAAAAATTATTTTAAGGACACTCAGTTAAAATTGTGTGAAATAAATTGTCCTATCATTCTGTCCGGTTAGAGACTTGGACCAAAAGCTCTTCAACGAAGAATTAAGAGCACGGCGATGCACTGTTCGTAAAGCAGTTGCAGGCCATTCTCTGCTGCTAGAATGTCAGATTATCTTTGCAAAATAGTAGCCCTAATTTAACAGAAATACAATTAGAATTAGAAAAATAGATGGGACGGGACCTACGCCCCAAGGCGCCGCAGCCACAAGAGACTTATTGTGCCATCCCCTTCTAGTAAGCGAACCCTTCCCTCCTAAAGAGGTTGAGGACTTTCCCTACTAGTTCTTTTTGCGCTACTATCTCCTTAGGTCTCAGTGTTCCAAAGGTTTCTTACCGCAAACGCTCGATTGCAACACAATCGAACAACAGGTGAGAGGCCGTTTCCTCCTCTTCCTGACATAATCTGCACAACGGCTTCGAGCTGATAAGCCCCACCTTGCGCAGATGCTTCCTGAACCTACAGTGCCCCGTGAATAGGCCTGTAATCAGAGAAATCTGATTTCTACCCAAGCACAGGGTCTCTTTGGTTCTTTGTTTACACAGCCAAGGCATCATAGTCTTGCCGTTTTTAACCCCAGGAACATCACCCAGTTCTTTTCATGCTCTCTCCAGATCCAATCTCTGAGAGTCGCACGAACCGAACCCTGGTGATTCCCAGGACAGGCTCCGGGCCGATGAAAGGAGTGTTAGCTCCATTCCTGGCCAGATGATCAGCCCTCTCATTCCCTTCAATCCCCACATGACCCGGCACTTATTCCAGCCGAACTTTGTTGTACCGTGCCAGTAGTTCAAGGACCTTTCTACATTCCCAAACCAGGGAAGAGGTCATTCTGAAGGATACAAGAGCCTTCAGTGCAGCCTGGCTGTCCGAAAAGATGCAAATCTCCCTATTTCTAGGGTTCCATCCGCAGGTTTTCCTCAACACATGTTTTAATCGCAAAAACCTTGGCCTGGAAGACTGTGGCGTATCTCCCAAGAGATATCTTAATGAGTACCTCGGGTTTAACCCCATACACTCCAGACCCAGTTCCACATTCCATCTTGGAGCCATCGGTAAACCAAATGCCTCCCTTACGGTACAGAAATACAATTGTCTAGGACAAAGTTACGGAAGGGAGACGCGAATCGCGTTTCAATGGATATGTGGCAGCATTATTGCTACTTGGACGAATTAGTGTGGATCGTTCTGGCTGTAAGTGTGCTAGAAATTTTAAATCTATCTTATAAATTATTAATTTATTTTATTTATTCATTTATTTATTTTGTATTTAGTAGAATCTTGTGTATAATGATTTTTATTTTCTGTATTCGTGCAACTTTTAGAGTTTAAGTATTCTCGGAATATCTATCTGTTTTAAGGTCCTCTTAAGAACGAATAAGTGGTTTTTACACCTAAAACCACTTAACCTAAGTTTAGTTAGGATAAATCAAAAATGGAAAATCGTAAAATTTGTATATTTCGATTACTTCCCGTCTGGACAATTATAAGCTTTTAGTAAAAATCGATCAACCATAATTGCCACTTTTACTGTACCAATTTTTTAATTTAGATCTTCACACGCACCCAAAACAAAAAAGTTCTGGCAATTTTTGAAATTTTGATATACCCATTGCATATGTGTAGAACTATATCTTTTATTAAAAACATTTGCCCATCAAAAGTTTGCCTATGTTCAGCTCTGTGGGAGCAGTAATTGCATAGCATCTTGATAGTGGCAAAGAATCACTAAAAGAAACAAAAATTGGTTACGAGGTTATACGATGATATAGAAGGCCTGTTGGATTTCCAGAGTTTAAGGTCATATACCGAAGATGGCCATCAGTAAATGACATAGAACCTATCGTAACAGATACAATTGCTGCTTTGTAAAACGAAAAACTATTTTGTCTTTCTACGATTATCTCGAATAAAAATAGAAAAATATTTAATCTGAATGATTTTATCGCAGTAGTAACGTGAGCAGTTTGAGCCGAGGAAGTGTTGGAACTCCAGTCAGTCTGCCATCACCGTACACAGCGCCGCCTTCGCACCACCAGCCACCGCAACCACCGCCTCCTCCGGCACAACAGCCATCTAGTCTTTCTTATAATAAACCTTCTGTTTGGGTTAGGTAAGGTTTATGTTCTTAGTTATTTATCTATTTCTTTTCATCTGCTATTAATAGATAAATTTCACTAATATTTTCAATCTAAGAATTTATTAGTGGCTGTTTTCCTCAATTTTTTTGTATTTGTATTACCAAAAAAACTGGACTATTGGCCTAAGGCGGCCATCCTCAGCAATATTTGTAAATATTTATCACGTTTTAAATACATTCATAATTTGGAAATTATAATATTTTATTTAATTTTTATGTCATTAATAATTTTTTTTTGTGTTAATGAAAGTATCTGTGATAATTTTCAGTTCTGGAAGCAGTTCTCAAGTATCTCCAGCAGCCGGCAGACATCCTTCCAGTTTGACACACCCACAACCGCATCCATTTCCACCAGCTCCAATGTTCCCGCCAGCGCCAGTAGCCGCAGCTCCTCCTGTCTCCACTGCTCCTCCCCCGCCTCCTCCTAATCCTTTTTCAGCAGAATCCCTTTTCCAGTCAAGTAAGTCAAGTAAGAATCCCTTTTATTTACTAATTCTTCCCTTAGTCAATAAAAAAGTAGCTTTTAACATTTTGGGAGTATTTTTTTTTTGCTTGCTTATTTGGTTTGCAATCAAAGTTCGTGTTTTGTTCTTTTCCCATGTCTTAATTTTTTTTATTACTTCAAATTAATAACACTAAACCTACCGAATTTATGCATAACTATTCCTACCGTGACCGGTCAAATGACCGGACTTTAAAATTACTTAAATTTCTTATTATAGACTGAGGATAATAGTTATTTAACAATGAAATAGCATAAATTCTTTTGTTTAAAAATAAATCTCGTAGATTTTACTCTTTATTGCATCCTTTTTTATAATTATAGCCTTCTCAATTGCTCATTCCTCGCATACGCATTTGTTACATTTTAGACAGCATTTTTTAGTCTTATTGCCTTTGGCTTATCTTATTCAACTATTTTCCGACCACTTGTTCGTGTACTAGTATTTGTCATGCTTTTACAATGATAATATAAAGTTTTGCCTTGAAATTTCACTTCCGGTAGTTTTTTATACAAAATCCAAGCGTTTTTCCCAGCTAAGTCTATGATATTGAAAAATATTTGTTGAGGCCATCTCCGAGATTTTCCACGGTTATATTTCCTCCTCGAGCTGTATACATTTCTGCTAATTTCAGAGCGACATACTCCCCAAGCGGAACTGAAGGTTTCTCTATTTTCACGTTTTCCCAAATATGGATAGCCTTTTATTACATCGAACGCTAGCCAAGATTTGATACCAAATTTGTCCGGTTTATTTGGCATGTAGAGAGTAAATCTGAGTACAGAGATATAACAGTTTTGACTGTTCTCTACGAATTTGTTCCAAAATTTAGAAATCAAAGCAAATTTAACGGTTTGTAAGCGAGGATTTCTTTGATTCAATCGAATAAACCTCATAATTTCCGTCTATACATTTCTGCTCACAGTGTTTGAGAAGAATGCTCGTCCCTATTTTTTGTTCCATAGAAAAGGGCAATATCGTACATTTTTTGCCTCATATGCACTACTCGCAAACAATAATCCGATAAATGCATTATCAAATTGAGTTTTCGAGAGAATTCTGTTACAAAAAATAAATAAAATAAAATATTAAAATAAGTAAATAAAATGAAAATATTCAGCCGGTCAAATGACCAGTCGCGATAGTTATGACGGACTACATATTTTTCTCAAAAATCAAATATTAGGAAAAGAAGTGAATATTAAAAAAACAATAGTATACATATTTTAGGAAAAGTCGTGAAGTTTAATGGCGGTATGATGACGTTGTAATTAGAAAATTTAAAACAAATTTGAAAAACGGTCAATTGACCTGACCGGTCGTGGTAGGTTTAGTGTTAACTAATTTTCAACTCAAAACCACAGGTTTTTTTTTTAAATTAAGAAACATGGTTTAAATTTTGGTTTGCTGGCCATAAATTCTGAAGAGGCACAAAAGATTTCAATGGCTGGTTATTAAAGGTTTTCTCTGACCTTGCGATAATCAAACCTTTTTTTTAGCCTAAATAAAATTATTTTGTGTATTATCAAGATTAAGGCAAATTATTTGTTCAGCTTGCACTACTTGGTATGAAGAACCCATACAAGGTTCTTTTAACTGCAATTTCGAATGTACTGACTTTCAAATTTTTTTCATGTTAAGATTCTTACTAAATGAGTTACTTACTCCTACCACTAGGAGATTCACTTTGTGATATAATAACAGAAAAAATGAAGAGGCCTGTAAAAGCTTCAACTGGATGCAAAAAAATAAAATAAATATACCCTTTAAAATCTACTCAACAAAAAAAATATTAATGGTTTTCGTCCCTATTGACAAAATTTTAACCGAAATCTTGTAATATTGAAAAAATTGTTTAACAATGGAGTTTGCTTTTCCACACTAATTTATTTTATAAATTAACTTTAATTCACCTAAAAAGGCATTATTTTAAACTAAACTTTTAAAATATTTAAAACAATAAAGATATATTAATTTTCCATTTTCTGATTTAATAAAATTGCTTTAACATTTGTTTTTCCATAATTAATAATAATTGCATAAAATTTATTTGATTTAGATCAAGGGGATTTGTTGAGGAGAGAACTAGACTCCAGGTTCCTCGCCAGCCAGGACCGAGGGCCTTACATCCGAACTGAAATGCACCATCATCAACATCAACACACCCATGTGCATCAGCATACAACGCCAATTATACCTCCACCTCCACCCACACTCTTTACCCCTCCAATAGTAAGTTTTCTTTCATTGACAGTGGTTTTTGCACATTTTTCTACTATTTATTATTAGCGTCATAATCTTTATTGACGAGTAGTGCCTAAAACAGAGGTAATATGGGCTATCAGCAACCCCCAACCTTGATAATTACCAACAAATACCAAATTAATTATGTCTGCAGCATCCCTGAGCTCGCAAGTATCGCCCAAGCAATCTGTTGAGAGTGTAAATTTTACTTACTCCTCATTGAACACATTCTGGACGCCTTTACTTGGCGGTGCACTGAGTTACTGAGTTTAACTTCGAATCTCTTACGCGTCTAACCTCAAGTTTTTTAATTTTTTCGTCGCAAAATTCGTAACTGCTTCCAAGGGCTTGGAACTACAAAACGGTCCCTTCTTATTCAGTCTGCCCTCTTACTTTCCTTGCTTGTCCGAAGAGTGCTCAGAAGAGTATCATGATATATTACTTCAAGAAAGGCAACGCTAGGTATGTTCCAACAGAACTTGTCCAACTGGTTGTGTGCAACTATTGCAGCCACAACAGTCTCTTTTAGCTTATAGCCTTCGCTTGCATTAGAAAATCTTAATCTTAAATTTTTCTAGATTTTTTAAAATATTATTTCTTCTTTATCTTGTTTTGTGTATTTTCATCTTTAGTAAAGACAATTTTTAATAAATTATTTATCTTAGTTTAAGGAAATTCCAAAAGGAGCAGCTGTGGATACGCCATTCTATCGACAAGCTCTAGGTTTTACCGGTTACCCTGGATATTCACCAGGTTTATTACATCCAACGTTTGGGCCAATGCAAGGAACAACACCATTTGCACCACCAACACATCTACCAACATTTACACCTAAGGTATAAAAAATCCTCTCTTAATAATTCTTATTTAAATTCTTTTTTTGTTGTTTTCGTTACATTTGTTTTGTTTTTCTTAATTTTAATTTGTAAATGGTCTATTAAACATTGCCCAGCCTCTGTAGCTTTTTGTATACTTTAGTGGACCAGATATTTTATTTTTCTTTTCATTTTTATTTTCTGCAAGAAACCTTTTTTTTGTGACTAATGCTTGATTTTTAAATTTTTTTGTTCCACAGCAATTGACCGAGCCCTCTAAACCTAAAACAATGGTATGTTTTTGTTTTAATTTTAGTTTGTTTAGTTTTCATACAAGTAACTTCCATTTATTAATTTTTAGTGCAATAATTTTCAACTTTCCTGACTTCTACCACCGCATGAGACTTAGACCATTCACTGCTAATTTACTTTCATGTTTATTATAATTATTATTTTATGAAAATGCCTATAAGTAGAATGCCTGCTTCAAGATATTATTTGAAAACAAAGAAGATAAATACGTGAACATAGGAAGAATTCATTCCACAAAAGTTGAGGGTTTACTTGATTAAAAAATAATAAGGCGAACCAAATAATTCAAAAACAAAAATTTTTGTGGAAAAATAAAATTGTAAAAATACCATTAAGTGCCAGTCATTTGGATATTCGTTTCAAGACAAAATTATTTCAAGAAGGCCTAAGAAGAATTTTGAGATTAAATTACATTCTTGTTTTGACTTATTTCTGAGTATAGTTAGAACCATCGAGTTTTGTGTACATTAAATAATTCTAAGAAAGTCACTGCTACAGATTAACAAAAACAAAATCTTATAATAAAAGTAATTAACTACGAATTACTTGTAGTAACCTCACTCAAATGGCGAAAGTAACTTTTTTTAGTTTAAGATTTTTAAAACATTGAAAATAAGTATTATAAAATTTGAGCTATTAATAAGTTTTGTAAATAAAAAGAAGTCAGTTTAAAATCTACTTATTGCAAGTGGAGGACACATTTTCAAGAGCGCAATAATATGTTGGTAGAGATATTAAGGGCTCCCTGTAATTTTCAACCATAAATAATGTTTGAGTAATTGAAGTAAATATTCGAATCATTGTGTGTACCCTGATGTAAGCTTTGAATATTGTGTAATGAAGGAAATTTTTTTTTTTTAGCTTATATGAGAGAATTCAAATATTCATTTCTAAATTCTCAAATATGTTACATTTTAGAACTTATAGTTCAATTTACTATATTATTGCAGAAGACTGGCAAATGGAACGCAATGCACGTGAGGGTAGCATGGGAGATTTACCATCACCAACAGAAAGGTGGTTTAACTGGGGAGAGTAAAGTTGGCACGTTGGTTGGTAAAAGTGATATGCTACGACCTCCAACGCATATGTTTGGGCCACCGCATGCCTATCCGCCCTCTCATCGAGCTCCACCAGCATTTGATCCTGCACCGCCTCCCACGTTTCCACCAATTGGTAAGAATTTTGAGATGATAAGTGGAGATTGGCACAGAAACCATGGATGGCCTTGAATAATCTTTATCTATCTTGTCTTTGCTGAGTTATTGTCAAGGACTGGAGATTATATTAATAATCTAATTGCTTTTATTATTTTGTCATTTTAGTTCATTCAAACATTTTAAGATATCCCTAGTTATAAACTTCAGCATATGAATTATTTTCTGTCGTGTGAACAATTTTTTTTAAATGAAAGTATTCGAGGGTTAGTTGAAAAATCGTCACATATATTTTACAGTTAGTAATATTAGAAGTTCAGAGCTGCTTTGAGCAAGGAGCTCGTATATTTAAGTCACATCTTTCCCTGTTCCAAATCCAGGAAAAAGGAACTTCTACTCTGTAGGACAACGTTTCCTAAACCATCTATACTTTTTGTCCAGTACAAATACTACAAATAAGCCATTGTATTTACCTGATTTGGCCATAAAATAAGCCATGAGAGAATAAGAATATTCTGAGAAATTACTATGCCTGAAGAACTATTACACTTTAAAAAATAATACTATTTGTCTGTTTATAATTTTATGAAACGTTGAAAATTGATTAGAGTCTAATAAAATTAATTGCAATATAACAATATTATTTATAAAAATAAAATGGTAAAAAAAGTATGGCTATGGAGGCAAAAAAAAAAATTTGTTATGAACGAGAAGGGGACAGGAAATTAAGGTCTACCTTCTCAGATGATTAATCGACAAATTTAAGGGTATTTATTATTGACAAGAATATTATTATGAAATGCGAAAAGTTAGTCATGATAATATAACTCCTTCTAGTCGATGACTTCTTTATCCCCATCCATTTCAACTGCACGTTTATCACTTTCAAGTAAACAAAGTTTAAATAATTGATAAGGCTGTTGTTATTGCTTATCATTTACTAGGGACAAATCATGTAATGGCAATAAAGTTGATGGTCCCTGTAAGAAAGGTGCTGGCTGAAAGTGATAGCCAATTCCTAAAGATTATCTTGGAAGCACCATTAGGAGGTAGAGAACGGATTTTCCAACCCCCACCAACGCCATTTATGTAGCTTATTTCTGGATTTTTTTTTTCCATTTTAAAGTTTTTTATTTCTTGAATAATTACTACAGTCTGTTCCATTATTACTTTATACAGGAGGCAGCATGTTTGGAAGGTACGGTCCTACGGCATCATTCCCATCGTTGCCTGGCTTTGCCCACGCACCTGCTCTGCATGACCCATGGGCTAGGTATGTAAACATAGTTTCTTATCTTAAAAATAAACTTAACTTGCGTCAGCATATAAGGTCTCTGGTGCTCCCTCACTATGTTTAACACTGCTTTTCACTGTGAGCTCCTATCAAGCTCCTAGAATCCGGGGACTTCTTGCTTACTTAGACAACCACGCTTCCATCTGGTTAATCTCTTTTCTAATAAACTCTATTATCCAATAAAATTTTCATAATAATTTATTGTATTCATAATTTTTTAAAATTATGTTTATAGATTGCAAACTAGGGGCGTTACAAGTCAAGGATTTCCCGGACCTCCTGGTCCGTGGGGCTTGAAACCAGATCCTAATGAAGAAAGGGAACGTGAAAAAGAACGCGAAAGAAGTAGAGAAAGAGAACGTGCAAAAAGGGAAGAAAAACAACGGCGACTGGCGGCAAGTGCAGCAGCGGCTGCAGCGGCTAGCAAAGCTGCTGCGGCAGTTAGGGATAGATCACCGTTGAGGGAACCACCGAATACAGCACAAGTGCCTGCGTCAAGTAAGGATGATGAAATGTCAATGCTTGCAAGACCGCCGCAACACTTTCTAAGGCAGCCTCCTAGGCCATTGCCCCCTCATTTCCCACCAAATCCATGGGAACATACATACAGGTAGAGTGAGATTCATTGCTTACTTTGAAGTAATAATATGAGTAAATTTGTTTTATACGTAAGTAGATATGTTATGAGATTTTTATTATCACTCTGTTTTTCAAAATAGTTCTCCGTTACGAAAAAGCCTTCTATCTATTCTAGATTTTCTCTAAATGTTTGGGAACGCCCAAAATTAAAAAAGAGTTATTATTGTATTTCGTCTTACAAATAAACGCTCCTAATCTATATTTTTTTTTTTTTTACAAATTTCAGGTATGATCCTTTGCGTTATAATCCTATAGTAGCTGCTTTAAGAGAAGAGGAAGAACAAAGGGCTAAACTATTTGGAGGGTATCCAGCGGGCCCGCCGGGTGTTCCCACACATCTACGTCCGAAAGCGCCAAGCCCTCCGACACACAGGCTCCCGCCAACATCTCACCAGCCCAAGGAAGAATCATCTCAGTCACGATAGCATCCAACAAGTAATCCATTTTTCAAGTCATATTATTCTGATATAGTCTTTATTACTCACAAGAAATAACTAATGTTTTTTTAGGCACAAAATCAATTGCTCTAAAATCAAAAACGCTTTAAACGTCTACAACTAAGACAAAATGTTTTGCCCTTTTGCTTTCTCATAGTTTCTTCGAGACTTTACAGACAAACGTGAATTGTGGCCTTAAAGCCCCTTTTCGAGAATCACAAGCAATCTTGTATGTCTGTCCTCAAGCTTTGCTTTCCATTCTCTTTTCTCAATTGGACTTGACCAAAATGGAGTTGCTAAATGACATTAAATGTTAAGACGTACAGGTTGGTAGAGAATAGATATCGAAATAATGCAAACTAATGTCTTACTTCATAACATATATAAGCATAGAAGATTGTTTTTAATTCTGAAGGGTCGATCAGAAAATAATAATACAAAAAATACGTTTATCTGTATCACTTTTTTCTATCTTTTGTATCTATTGATCTATATGTAGTAAAACATTTTAGTTCTTTATGTTGCTAATTACAGCTAAACTGTATTCATATTAAAAAAAAAAAACCACACACACACAAAGTAACAATTTCACTTAAGTATGGATATTAATTTAAAATTTTGTAATATTAATTGCGTTGCATAAAGTAACAACTTATTTTCGAAATTTTTCTGTTCCAGGTTATATCAAAGCAGATTTATACCGACATTAAGCGAAAAACTGCTAATAAAAAAAAAACTAAATGTATTTACAAGCTGGATAAGTAAGATTTACAAAACAAATTAATTGAAAAAGAAGAAGAAAATAGTCATTTTTGTTTTGTTCAATTGAAAAAAGAAACTAAGTCATAGACTGAATTTTATTAAATATCAAATTTATGGTTTTTTTTTTGTGCAGACTGTAAAAAAAAAAAATGTGATTTGCATTTAATTTAAACCATTAGAATGCGTTTTAGCATTCTTTATTTTTATTGCATTTTAATATTTTTTTCAATATATTTTTGTTTGTTTTTTGTTCAATACGAAATAGGAAAACATTTGTACGACAAAGGTACGTTTTGACTTATTTGCCTACGGATTGTAAAATATTTATATATTGTATTTAACTATTAATGATTTTTTTTTTATATTTGTTTAATAAAACAAAAATTCTTTTCATTATCCGGAGTACATCATCAGTAAATTACGGAATCATTACTAAATTGAAAAAGAACCACTTGAGTAATTGTATCTTATTTAAGTAGGCAGCTTCTGCATGTATATTACTTGTTCAATTTAAACACAGAATTAAACACCAAACTTAACTGAAATTTTGATTGTTCCAATAAAAAAAAGAATATATATATATTGAAATTTGTAGTTCCAAAAATTTTAGACACTTATTTATTTTTATTATTATTAAAAAAAAAGAAGATTTCTTTACTCAAATTTATTTTATAAATATCCCAATGAAATTTTAAGAGATTTTAACAAATTTTTTATTCACAAAAAGAAATGCTTAAAAAACATTTTTGTGCCAAGTTTTTGCTTAAAACATATATATATACATATATTATAATTAATGAATTGTTTTTGTACATAATCTAACTATGCTGTCTAAAAAATGATTTTTACATAATAGCATAAATGGTAAAAAATATTTGTCTAGATTTCGGGACCCGTTGGTATAGATCTGATTGTAAATTTTAAAAAAAATAATAATAATGAATAATTTAAAGAAAAAGATTTTTTTAAAAAATTATAACAAGGGGACCATTTAAAAAAAAAAGAAACCATAAAAATATCACTCTGTAGAATTGTTAAATTTAAAAATAAAAATTTAAACTTGGTACCAAAAATAAACTTTGTTCAAAGGAAAAAAAATGGTAAAATTAAATTTTAAAATGATTATTTGTGTTTTTAACTTTGTTTTCGTGTAAGACTTTACTTAACACTTGCTGAAATAGGATTGGGAAAAAATTATTTCAGTTGAATTCTTAATCAAAAGTTATTTTTTTCAAATAATTGAACATATTTTTGGAGTCTTTTGGGCTTGGAAGTCAGTGAACAGTAATTAACAAATTTTTAATTAATTAAGTATGAATCAATAACCAATGAAATACAGTTTTGTTTAGATAAACTGTTGTTTGTCATTTTGACTGCAGTATTGCTCTTTATGGAGGTAGATATATTTAATAGAGTAGTATTAAAGTGAAAATCATGATCCCCAATCTGGAATGTTTAACTAACTGTCGAAACCTACATAAATCTCCTGCTGTTTTACAAATGAAAAATCACCACATCTGGGGCTAGATCTGGACATATTGTTCTACTTCTGAGCCAGCCACAAATATTCTGTTTAAATAACCTTCAGTAAAAACAGATTCAAAGCATATAGTAGACACTCCGCTATTAAATTTCTTGAATAACATAACGCAAAACATTTTTTCCTTCCTTTCACCATCTATAAAAGTGATAAAATAATCGAGAAAATGTCACAATAAATGTAATGTCTTTCTTCAAGAATAAGGTTTGCAAACAAAACACTGAATCCTTGGGAAAAAATGGTCGGCCTGTCGATAACTCTCTTGACAAATGCACATGTCTTGATGCGCGGCCATGAATTAGCAAGAAACAGGACTTTATTCATCCAATTATTACAAATGGATTTATATTTACTGGGGTTCAATTAATTTATTCTACTACTATCTTCTTTACTGCCTTATGTTTTCCTTTCTAAGTATACTTTTTCACCATTACTTCATGTCTCTGACTTAGTACGTACCCACAAATTCCTTTGTCTCTGACCTACTTATCTTCCTATGTTCTGTTTCTTCTGCTTCTTAATAATTTCTTATCTATAGAATATTTCAGATCACACCATTCCTAGGCGATTGTTTAAGGAAATTGTTGGTCTTCTGCCCTTATTGCTCCGCATCTGTCGCTTGATATAATCGACATAATCACGTATTTATTGCATATATTTCACTATGTTTCTTATTGTTCGGTCCCTCAGTGTTCAATTTTTGAAAGTGTATCCTTCAACAATGAAGATGGATGGTTGAGAACATCTATGTTGATAGATAAATTGAATTAAGCTTGAGAATAGGTAAAACATTCCATTTGTTAGTATACACTTAACCAGT
Organism: Rhodnius prolixus; assembly: GCF_049639745.1. Lineage (NCBI taxonomy): Eukaryota > Metazoa > Arthropoda > Insecta > Hemiptera > Reduviidae > Rhodnius > Rhodnius prolixus. Next base: position 13,436,915 of record NW_027411604.1, on the reverse strand, counting down.
TTTCTTATCATTTATCTCCTGGCGTCATTTAGAAAAGCAACGTTTACTTGATATAATCGACATATATTTTTAATATTTACTGTGTAAGGGCAAATATTTGAAAGTCTAAAATTTAAAGCATGGCAGTCAGAGTGATTATAATTAGGTTTTCTACTAATGTGATGACTAAAAGTAGCCCATTTTCCAACTTCGTTCATTTGAAGCTTGTACCATGAATTCGATTAAAATACTTTTTGGACCAAGCATTGAGATATGCATTAATCATCTTTGAGTGGAAAATTCAGAATTTTTTATATATTTTTTCTTCTTACTACTTCTAGAGAACTCATTACAAACTTCCTCTTTTGTGATTCACTAAATATATTCTGAAATAGTATATTTAAACAGAATGGAAAAATAAGATGGAAACTGTTTTGTCGCAATTTTCCTACTTTTCAGATGTGATTAAAACTCGGTTTAAATAAAACACAAAAATATACGAAATTGATATTGATATTTTATCACATAAGATTTCTTGAAATTTTGTAACATTACAATATATTGTACAAATAATATAAATAATTATAAAATTAAACATTGGAAAAGATGTAGTGTGTGCATTAGGAACTATGTTTAAAAGATACATGCTATTTATAAGAAACGTGCCTAGCCTTTTTGGTTTTTGTATATAGGTTAATTAAAAATATACATAATTAATAATGTAAATAGTTGTCAATTTTAATTAGACAAAAGGAAAGAGAAGTAAATAAAATCTAAAGTTATTATTTACAATTTTGTATATATACATAGAGTGATGTGTTGTCTAGTTATAATAAATAAAATAAATCATTTCGTATATAAATTGATATAAGCTTGTATGTAAGTTTTGTGTATTTAAATTATGTGCGTTTGTATGAAATGTCGATAAATAATATAAATTTGTACAACCGCATTTCGGAGAAATTTACAAAAAAAAAAATATTTTTAATGTAGTTGTACAGTAGTAAATAGCAAAACCGTGTATGTAAATTTTTGTTTTGTTTTATTTTATTATTTTTTTTAATTTAAGAAATATATTAAATATTAAGTCATAAGGCATTTATTTTATTTTTCCCTATATATTTTTTTATTAACAACGCACCTTATTTCTAACTGTTTGAACATGCTTATCTTTTTCTTCTTCTGTAATGGTTTCCGACGTTCATCCATCACCAGCGATTCAATCAGAAAATGAAGTAGAGAATTTTACTTTTACAAAACCTCCTCAAATGCTTCATTAGGCAAAACCTCACATAAAATTTACGTCAGTATCGGAGGTGACACTCAAAATAACTACGCTGGTAAATGAGTTGTCAACTTGTCTACATTTTTCTCCTACAACATCAACTAAGGGCAAAAAGTGAAAGTGTGTACCACCATCCCATCCATAGTTAAAGAGTTGGGAACCACTATCTACCCCTCAGCATCCCAGATAGAATAAATTGGTACTCTTAATGAACAAAACGGCATTAATCTCGCGCGATGCATTCTCCACGAATTCCTATCAAACCACAACGATTTCACTTGATTCAAATTCAGATCCACTCGATTCACTTAGATTTCGTTGATCAGGCCTGAAAAAATCCGAACTAATCACAATTAAGAGGACAATGTCCCTGCTTACGCTACTTAAAGTAAAGAAAAAATGAAGCGGAGACTCACAGCACTTAACATAAAGCATGCCGTCGCAAATACAATATTACGTCAAATCACTAGGGTTTACCCACACAAACATAAATAAATATTTGTGTGGGTGTATATGATTAATTTTCCATTTAAATTTGTTTTGTAATAACCATTTTGGTTATATAATGAACCTTAAAAAAGTTTATTACCTGGGAGACACGCTTTTGAAAGCTAGTAATTATAAGTGAGCGCTCTAATCCGAAAACTAATTGTTTTATAGACCCATAGACCTAGTGTTTTATACACCTCTCCACCATCACTTTCAAACTCTCACCTTATTAATAAATAAATGTGTTTCTTTCTTTCTTTCTTATCTGCTTGGGAGCCTAGCCTGTTACCAAGCTCGAAACCGCTTTTGGTTATTGAAAGACTTAAAAACTAACTAATTAAAAAACTAACATAAAGGCAGACGTCCAAATTGGCTTATGGAGAAATTGAGTTTTTAAGAATGAAACCCTCCACACCATTTTTCAAAATCAAAAATTGAATGGTTCAGTTCTTACTTTCATTATAGTTCTTTCAAATTAAGGCTGTTGTTACCGATCAAGCTATTGATGTTTTGAAACATATATCTCAGTTTTTATATAGGTTGAAGAATTATGCAAGGGTAAGGAGATGGTCTTTACTTTATTTACAGCTTGTTCTACTAGTAATTTTTTTTTTTCAAATTCAAATAATATTCATTTTATTAGAGAAAGTAATTTCTGATCTTAGTATTGCATAATATATTTTCATACTTATTCTTGACACAATTTAAAAGTAACGTGGATTAATTAAAAAATTAATAATAAAGAAGATTGTATTTAATTTATTGGTTATGTAAGTAATCTATAACGGTGACCTTATTTTAATAGTCAGATGTTTGTTGTTGGTTGCTTTCATTGGAGGAGAAAACCAGCAGTCAGGTTATCAAATAAACAGTGTTTGTTGGGTGTGCCTTCTGTGGGTATTGAATTATTTAGTATGTTGAGTTTTTTAAAAGTTTAGATTTGAATAAATTTGTATTAGTTTTAGTTGTGTGAAACTAAAAAAAAATTAAAAATGACGAGTGACAATAAGGTGGATTACCCTAGGGCTTCAGGTAAGTTCGAAAAATGTAATTAATGGAACTTGTAACAAAGAAATTAAAATAAAATTTACGCTAGTAATTGACTAGTTTGTATTTCAGCGTATATATTAAATATTAGAAGTTCAATCATAAAAGTTGAACTGGTCAAGCTTATCTGAAAAAATGTGCATCACTTTATTGTACTTTTTTCAAAATTTTACGTCTATACAACCGTAATATGGCAATAATTTTAGTTTTAATCAAAAAAGGTTTCCAATGATAGCTAATCTTATTAACTTATTTTAGACTCTATGGTCTTCGGAGGGATATTAGTATATATTGCTGGGATGTTTCTGTTAATTGCATTTGCTAGGTAAGTATACAGTTCAAGTTTTTTCTTTAATTTTGTCTTAGTAACGAAGTGTTTACATAACCCAAAATTCTGTAAGAAGGTTGTTACAAAATCAATTGCACTTTATTATTACACAGATATTGCTGGCATTACATTTTCAACTAAATATATAAAATAACAATCATATTAATTATGTTTATTACGGACTTTAATTCTGAACCATGATTATTAGCCTTCGGGCCTTTTTTTTATAACAAGTTAAGCACCCTTTGCTAATGTGTATTGTGGTAATAAGTTCGATTCCCGGTCTGGGCCTCGGATTTTATTTAACGTTTAAGTAAAGAACGTTTGTTATTCGTCTCCGTCCACGACACCTAATCTGCAGCTTCACGTAAAGCCTACCTGAAAAAAATAGGCATTACTTTAAGCACCAGTTAATTAGTTTTAAGTATTATCCAATGTAAAAAGAGAGAGAGGACTAGTGCGTGTTTGTAGTCTTGTTACTTCTATCCTAAATTTGCGGATGTATTTATTGAGTTTCTTTCAAGCTAACTCACTCACATAAGGCCTGATTAATAAAGTCAAAAATCTAAAACCCAAGATATATTGTAAATATTTTGCATTTTCACTTAGTTAACATTAGAATCTCAGATCTTAGAAGTAATAATAGAGCTTAGCCTAATGTTTCTTATACTATTGTGGTACAATCCATCTATTTCTAAAATTCTGACTGGCTTAATGCAATTTCTCTTAAAATTCAGCCATCATTACATCATTACTTCGACAGTCTGTAGAAAACAACCCATAATTTCATCAGTTACCATTTATCCTGTAAGCGATTACTTACATTCTAATTTGTAATAAGTTAAATATGAAGAATTTGTATTATATTTGATTTTAAACAAAAAATATTTGTAATCATTTAGTAATTGTCAAAATTTAATTCTTTTTCAGCCCTTACTGGGTGGAATCTTATGATGAAACATTTAGCGAATTCAAACACATGGGACTTTGGGAATATTGTTTTGAACGTTTTCGGTTTCCTTATCATCAATTTGACAAAATATTCTCTGGTTGCCATTACATTTATAGTTTTGAATTTCATATTATTAGAGAGTGGCTATTACCAGGTATGTATTTACTTACAATCAATATTTTTCTTCTAACATGAGCAGGTTTGGTGTAATGGTTTAAATAATTGATACACAGTAATTATCTTACTAAAGCCATTCTTAAACTTACACACCAGTAAAAAAAAAGGATGTTAACAATTTATGACTGCCTCTTTTATATTCAAAATTTCATTGTTGCCCATAACAGAAGTATCAGCATAATAAGATTTCATAAATCTCTTCGCTTACTTCATCCATTACACAAGATAGTGTTTATTGAAAACTGAAAACTGTTTATTAAGATTAACTTGAATTCTTATTTTAGGTTGGCTGTTGACAGTACAAACATTTGTGACTCTTGCATTCATTTTATCATTCAGTTCGCAACTTCTAGTTGCGTTAATTGTCACCCGTTATCCATTAAAATTTGTTCTCAAATATGAATGGTTACTATCTGGTGTTGTATTTATTTGTAATGCTGTAGGAGGTAATTTTATTTGTTTTTAATGGTTATATGTTTCTGTTCTTTACAATTTATTAAAAATTATTTTTTTCTTTACAGCATTCTTTCTATTTCTGGCGGTGATAATATTCTGGACACAGTCTTCAAGACGTGATTGGCTGATGTACCCAAATTTCAATCATATATCATGGTCATATTATTTTTGTGCTTTATCATTTTTCCTGCACGCGTTTGCAGCAATTATTCTGTACAAAGTAAGAATAACTTTTTTGCTACTTTAATTTCGTCATCTAAGCTGGTTATATCTCTGATTTTATGTGCAAATTCTGATATAATCAAACCATCTCAACGAAGTCATATGTGCTTTTTTCATTTTGTCATTAGGGGAGAGGGAGCACATTTAAACAGAATTTACATTTTCTGTTACAGAGAGCACAGAATCTTATTATTGAACCTTTTTATTTTGTTTTCTACAACTTTCAAGTATTCTGAACAGATATATATCAATAAATAGTTGGCATTTTACATACACATCTATATTTTTTAATTTAAAAATGTTGTGTCAAATGTTAAGATCTGGTGGGTACCTTTCAACACATTATAAAATAGAAAAAAATGATATTACTTTACTCAGAATCTACCTTCTATCAGTTATTTCTCTCACTACTATATTACTTTCTCTTTTAAACCACTAAAATCTAGTTAAAAAATCAGTTCGGGAGGTTGCACCAAGTGATGGGTTTAGGAAGTTTGAACAAAACATTCGGTTTGTTGCGCTTCTTAACATAGGTTTTCCCCATCTTTGCGATTAAACGAATAAAAGTCACAAATTTGCAACTTTAACTGTGATGTTGAAATGTGCCCTCCGTCCATCCATAAAACGAGGAAACAACGTTGGTCATTAACAAAAGATAAGGTAAAAAACAGCTGAATATGAAATGCGAGAAGGGTTTCAATTTTTTAGGTCCGTCCCTACAGTTTCAAGAGCGACTTCATCTTATTTTAGACTAAGATTCTAGAGAGCTTAGAGACTTAAGATTGGAGCAGCCAGTGTTTTCTGACAATCCTGTAACCTAGGGTATCATTTAATTTTTATTAGTTTCTTTTGTAGCCTACCTTCATCCAAAATATTTAATTAACCCGAGATTATTTTTCAACATCATTTTTCTTAATGTTTTTCCGAGTTTAGTCTACCCAAGTATTGTTAAGTTTCTTATTGCAATGTGAACTTCCTAAGGTACCTCTTTAGATAATAGCCGTTTTTACTAGCGTGTTCAGTATTTTATTTTGGGCGTCCTAAGATTGAAGTGCTTGTGTGGTATTAGTAACCATTTAAGCTATATTCTCCTTCAATCGGCGGCTTGAGTACAAAACGAATAACTGACGATGGCAAAGTCGAGGTAAACGCATTGCCTAATACAATCATTTTGGTTTCTTGAATGTAAAATGTATTTTTTTTTTTCAATAACCTGAACTTGCTCTTTATTAATATTTTGGCTTTTTCTGTAGGTACACTAGAGTTCTCTTATAAAACTCTTCTGTCGTAAGTAGATAATTAAATTGTTTAAATAATTGAACATTCAAATATGACAAAATAAACTCTGTTTTGGTATCGTCGCCTGTTTCCAAGCTGGGAGATAGATTAAAATTCTATTGAGAATTTTATTTATGAAAGAGATTAATTAGAATGAAGAGGATACTTTAATATTGATAAGGAAGTAATTGATAATAGTTATTGAAAAACATTTCTTAGGTTCATGATAGATTTTCATCCTCTTTTATTTTTAATAGGTTTTTACTGTCCTTGTTCACTCAAAACAATTGCGCTCAATACTGGAGTAAACACATGATTTTGTGATTCGCTAAATACGATTCATTTATAATACTTTTAAAGCTCTCTTTTTTTTTCAGGATGCCAAAAAATCGTGGGATACTCGAGAAGAAAAACGCCACTTAGTGATGGAAATGTATCCTCAAGAACATAATGGTTTTATATAATTTTTTTTGTGATGATTTTTAACAAAAATTTATCAAGATTAAAAATATTTTTATATATTAAAGAAACTCATTATGAAGAAGTTAAATTTTAACTCGAAGTATATATGAAATTAGTAGATGCACGCGGCACAGTTGTGGCACTTATATCTTGAGAAATAGATTCCGCCTCTTAAGATTTATTAAATAAACAGCATGCTCATCTGCGAAATTTTATCTCAAACAAATTAAAATTTACAGATTTACCATTTATATTTTTAGACATATCTTTATAGCAGTAGAGAGAAAAAACTAGCTCATATTTACAAATACAATTAGGCGAGTCAATAATTCAAAAAATTCATATCAATGAAACATATCGATACCATCACAGACTTTTAAATTGAAAAATTATATATATTTCTTATACTGCAATATTTTATAATTTTGTAGACTATAAACAAATTAAAAACATGGGCTTATATCCTGTGCCTTAGGAGTAGCTGACGATAAAACCTCTTCTGCTTCAATTATCCTTTTTAACAAAATAGCATATTCATAAATATTGCTTATATTTTACTTACATACCTTTTTGTGGGTGTTGTTTGTAGCAGTCCACATATTTAATATTTATAGTACAAATTCTTATTTTGACTAATAACATTTAAGTCAGTCGGAAGACAAATTGTAACTAATTCCATCCAATTATAGGACTGAAGTTGATATTTGAAGGTTTAACAATTTTTTAAAATATATATTTTAACTTTGTATTTTATTCTAATTTTCAAGTTGTATGTTTTTTTTAAAAGCAATTAGTGTATAAGTTTTTATTATAATAATAATTTGAGTGTAAAGTTTCTTATTTATTTATTATGTTTTAACAAAATAAGGTCACTTTTGGCAGAACCTATTGCTTATTTATAATGTGAAAGCTAAAATCTATATTTAGGGTACTTTTCAAAATTGTATTTGTTATATGGAAATTTAATTTAGTTGCACTTTCAAAATTAATGTACCTATATTTGCGCTTTTTAAAGCGGGAACTCTTTTTCGGATTATTTCGGAAGAGCCTATAAATTTGTAACTTACAATTAGGTTTAAAAATGAAATTTATTAGCCAACTTTAAAAAGCGCAGTTCATTCGCTGTTTATAGTGAAATCTTAGAACACACACACACACAAAAATCCCTATCTTGTTTGACTTATATCTGTAAGCACATTAAGTTTAGAAGAATATTTATTCTAAATGGACCAACTTGCTTGTAATGTTAACATTTAGCGGAAAATCAATTCTGTTCACTTGCACCAAAGTTTATTGATTGAAGTTTACCGACTGGAGCATCACAAGAATTCAATAAATACAATTAATAAAAAAGAAAGTACTAATTTGGATGATTTTTTTCCGCGCGACATGGATTTTAAATATCGTCTCTTGCATTGGAATTGAATCTTCAGCGAATTGTGAGGTCATTATGTATCAAATTGACGAATAACAGTGAGCAGTTGAATGTGGACCTTTGCAGTGATGTTGAGCTATTGATTTTTCTGTCAATGGGCTATTTTCAAGTAAATGATGTATAGTAATAATAATCAAGTGGGTATTAGAAACACTTTTTGAAGATTTTGATGTTGGAAGTAATTGACAAGTGAGTACAGAAATTTTCAATTTTTAGGTTGCGGTTGTGACGTAGGTTTTTCTATTTACATGTATGTACAATTACATCTTTCTATGAGTTTAAACGAATGAACGCCATTATATATACATTCAGTGTAGATTGAAACAAAGCTTGGTGGTGAACTATTCATCTTGTTAAAAATCTGAGAATTAAATGGGAAAATATTTTTAGTGAATAGTAAACCTGAGGATGTAGTACAATCTCTTGAGTTAGCACACATTAGTCATTTGCATTTTGCAAGTCACAGGGCAGTAGTATTACTCACAATAAATGTATTACTGACAATTCAAATAACGGATCCCAATACCTTTATTGGTATGAAGTTTGTAATTTATACACATGGAATCATGCAGGATGTCCCAGTGGTTGATTAGTATTTTCATCTTGGTTGAACTTTGATAACAGAAAGTGCCTTTGCACGAAAAGCTAATTCGTAGTTGATTACTTTATTATTAATTAATTGTTTTGAATGAAAGACTTGGAAAGGTACCATAGGCAGAAATTAAGAAAGATATTATGAAGAATTCAAAGTAAAAGAAATTCAACATCAAACATAAACAACGTTGAAATAGAGCCGATGTGTATTAATGGTAGAGTAGCAAGAATGATTGTAGATGGTAAGTTGGTATATCGAAAAAATTGTAATTGTTGTGTGTTAGTATTCAATAACTTAGTAAAAATGTCTGTACCTAATCAGTTATAAATGCACCCATTTCCATAATGCATTTTTTAATCCACATCTAACATATCAATAGAGTGATTAAAAACAGCAAGTTTGAAATTAAAGTTAACAGTTAACTTCATATCTTTACTTTGTGAAGAATGTTGCGAAAAAGTTAATAAAAAACGGATAAATGTGTATGTTTGATGATCGGTTTAAAAATATTATTTATGTTTAATCGAAAATCATTTAAACTCCATACATTTTTATCTGTGGTTAGTATTGGAATATGGTAGTGTACATTTTAGAAAACAGCTTTTCGCTGTAAAAGTTCATTTCTTATTGAAGTCAATAAGGTTGCTCATGAAACCTAACCGTTTTAAATCCTATATTCATAATCCATTAAATAATGCAAAAGGTCTTGCAGAAATATTTTAATACTTTATGTACAGGTTTCGAGCTTTTTAGAGATCAGTTTTGAAAACGATTTCCTTATTAAGTTTTAATTAGCATTTTAACTTAAGATTGACGAGGAATCTACTAACTTGTACGTTTTTGGAGTGACACTATTTTTGGCCTTGTCCTATTTTGCTTGATTTACAATGCAGTTAAGTTGAAATAAATGTTATGCTTATTTTCTATCTTTTTTTTTTTTCTAGTTTCGATTATTGTAATGAAGAATTGATGTGATGGATACAATTGGATTTAAATAAATAAACATGAACATATTAGTTTGTATGATAATCCTCCTTTTAGTAATAAAAAAACTTAACTTTTTTAATGCTAAAAAGCAATGATTTCCAAGCATTAAGAAGCTATTCAGGACTGCAGGTGTTGTATCAAGTGGGAACATTGGGCATATTTTAAACAAAACTTTTGTTGGACAGGAATATGAAATGATGTGTTTCACTTTTTCTTGTTACAGATGAGGCGTGTTGCACAGTTCTGGATTTTCCCATTTCTTGCTTAGACTTCATCGGCAGTCATTGATTGCTGTTGCTTTCCTTTTTAGAAATATATTGTACAAAACCTTACGTATGCTGACTCAAGCTTAATACAAATGCATCCAATTTGGATTTCACTAGGTACGGTTTTACAAATTCTATTTAGTGAAAAGAATTCTACTTTCAAAAAAAAAAAAAAAAATTGAGGCTAGATTCAGCAGATAACAATCTGCTACCGATATTTTCAGACAAAATTAAATAATTTTTCAACGAAATGCTTTTGCAATTTGGTTTTAAATTTCCAAGATAGATAAAGTATTTCGATTGACGGGTCAAATTTTTGTGAGACCTATAACAGAGTAAGAACGTCAAAAACGGAAAGGGCGCATGTTGTTCAAATATAATACTTCATTCTGTATCTTTTGTTAATCCGAAAAGTTCAAAAAATGATTAAGACTGAGCGCCTCGCTATTGGTGAAATCTCAAGTTTAAAGGGGACTGTAATTAAATTAATTATAGAAGTCGGTTTAATGCGATGAAAGGGAGGGATGCTTTTCATCCCTTTATCAACACTTGTATATACTAATATCATGGTCAAAATGTTATGCACCCCGGTTACTAGCGAAGGATCAAGGTAAGGGTAAGTGCAGTGGACTGTGGCAACCTTTTCTTACCCCTTCTGAAAGAAATGTAGTTTTCAGAACAAGTACTATTTTTATAGTCCCATGAGTTTGTTTAATTTCAGCATCATTGAATCGAATAGTGGCATTATTTAAAATAAAATTTGATATCTCTATCATTACCTCATCTTGACTTATTATTGGATTCAAACTACATTGATCTATAAAGTCTTTAAAAGGAGAGCTTTCTATAGATATTTTGTTTTGGATAATCATTGATACTGTCATAGTTTTGCCTTAATCTTTAAGTGAATGACTGTGAAATAGGTTTGGGCTTAATTATTATATTTAAAGATGATACTTAGCAATAGATGAAACAGACAATTGTTTTAGTGTAATTTTTAGTGCACCATTCTCCTAGATGCGGTGTATCTATTCATTTACTCAAAGAGTTTAGAACATTGACTTGTGAAACTAGGTAATAAAGAAAAAAACTGGTTTATAATAAAAAGAAATCATTATATTGTAAAGAAAATTACAAACGAAAATTTAAATAATTAAACAGCAAAGGCAGCTTTCCTGTACATTGTAAAATGTTCTAAATATTGCTGTACGGTATCTAAGGGCTGATAAATTTCATCCATTCGGCTTTGTAAATAAGGTGGAAGTCCTTGAACACATGATCCTAAAAATCCTTGCAGGAATTCTCTTAAAAGGCCGGCACAACTGGAAGGAACTACACAAGGTCTATATTCAACTTCAACTAAAACACCTTTAAAGTTCTGACTTATGGTTACACTGCCTAGTTTTATGCAGAAATCAGCCAATTCAAAACGTGGACCTTTAGATTCAATTTTTCCTTGTTTCTTTGTATAAATAGGAGTCATTTTCAACATTAGTAAGTCGAAAAGGCCATCAGCAACTAAAGGAATAGTTTTCGTACCTGTTTCCAATAGTGAAAACACAGATGCTGGTTGTTCAGAATTGTGTAAAACATGAACTGTACGTTGTGGACCTAATGATGGCATAGAAATATATGTATCACAATCAACTAAAAACTGACCACACTGCACGGCACCTAACGCGACAACCCGTTTAGTGAGAACTTCAATAGTCTGTGGACCAGTTCTATTTTCTAGCATTGGAAATTGCTGTAAAATTGTTACACCCATATTTGGGTTTGATTAATGTCTACTATTTTAAATGATTCGTTGATGCATTTGTTAACCACTCATCAAAAGGTTATAAATAATTCCAATTAGCACAGCAATCTGAAACCTCCCTTAGAAAAGTGTTAAACGCATGGTTAGAGTAGATTTAACAATCCAATATACATTTAAATTGATTAATCATCCCATGATATGGATGAGAGTGTAAAATCTGTGAGGAATTTAATATATAACGTACAAGATGGTCAGCGATATATTTCACATTCAGGTAATAACAATGCTTATTATTATTTCCAAATCAGTATGTTTTGAGATATCATTAAAAAAAAAAATTAATTGATTATAATTTTTTAACCATTAGAATTGAATAAACCATTCTTCCCCTTGTACAAGCAGTAGCAATTTTCTACTGATTTATTCGTTGCTGAAAATGTCAGTTCAGGTAGTCTTATCCGTTATTTAATTCGTTCAAGGTATTACAGTGTAAAGTAAAACATGTTTTCTGATTATAATTTTTCTCTTTCGAACTGAATAAATAATGTTTTCACTTTTATAGAAACAAGGTTTAAGTTTAATTTCAACATTCAACGTTAAATGTACATGCGAATGATTGTTATTATAGTTGTTTTTCTATTAGAAACGTTTTATCGCATTGTTCTTATGATTTGTGTGTCTGCCTTTATTGATGAAGCCAATAGTTTTGTTGACATAGACAGTGTGTTAAAAATACCCTAGAGTTGCCTTTGTCCAAACAGACAAAGTAAATCTCAGCTCGTTTTTTTTACTATTTTACAAGTTATCTATTTATCATTTTTCTTATTTATGACCTTCTTATATTATATTTGAATCACATATTCGTCATTATTTCATTTAAAAATAATGATTTTATTGTACAAACGAAGAAATTCTTTTACATAAATTTGCATACCTCCTCCTGTATAAAATGCAACTTCAACTTTACAATTTTAAAATATTAGAAATACACTAAACGAATATAGTATATGCTCTTCGGTTCGCAATGATCCTACAATGGTAAGATGACCACAAAATATTTTATCCTCCATCTAGCGAAATTCTTTCTTGGCAAAATTATTCTTATGCTCTGTTTTAGTTTAATTACAATCACATTTATTTAATTTTATGAACAATTATTCATCAGTAGTTATTAAATGTGTTCTTTAGCTTTTATGAATTAAATGAAATAATTTTGAACAGTTGAATTTGAAAAATCGTTTATTTTGGTTTGCAAACTTAATAAACTAATGATTTAAATTTATGGCAGTGGGTGTAGCTTGTCTAAAACAAGTTTAGTAAAACTGTTAAATTGCTACGTATGTGTCTAAATAATTTAATGTTTTTCCATGCTAGAATACGTTCTATAAGATTGATCCGTTTAAAAGATTTAAACTAAAATTTCAGCATTCGTATTTTATTTATTTATTAAATTCCTGAAGGATACAAATTTATCTTAAAGAAATGGTTGCGTTTTAATTTGCAGTATCATCGAATAGAATGCTTTTTAATTAAAGATTACCTCTATAAACTGTTTATTTCATTGAATAATGATTTTCAGATTGAAAACAGCTAATAAAGGTAACAGCCAAAACTGTCCATCAACTAAAGTGGAAATGAAAAAGACGTTGAGAAAACATCCATCAAATGTGTATGTACAAACGAATTTTGTTATTATGAATCAATTGATAAAAAAATGTATTATTAACTTTATTGTTTAAAATACAGTTAAGACACAATTCTTATGTTACATTCATGTATTTATTACATTGTGCTTTGATAATAAGTTATTACAGCAAAAATAAATAAGTATTAATGACCTATCAACTAGCAGGCTCTTCTTAGTTGCTAAGTTGGTCTATTTCCTTACATATACGGCAAGAAATGTAAATTAAAATAGTTGTATCGCCGTCTAGAACGGAAATACAACGTAAAATAATAATAGAAAGTTATATTGTATGTAGATAACAAAATGGCAATATGAAAACATTTATACAATTCTTAAATTGATCAACTAGCCTATTTGTAACATTTAGTAACAATTCAGATGAAGGAAATAGCCTACAACCTTTGCTTTAGCGCAATAATATAACAAATAAACGGCAGTTTACTCCTTGTATGTCAAATTCATTCTGGCTAACACCTATTCATCGTATTGGTTACTGAGTGGTAGAAAAATGTACGTTTTACAGCCAACCGTAATGCAACACTCCCACTTCTAAAATACTGAGTTCTGATTGGCTGTCATATTCTCCAATGCGGTGCAGGCCAGCAGACCAGGATTGTAAGCGAAGCTCCTTCCGTATTATGTTACCCGGATAGAAATAGTCAATTTTACCCAATTTTCGTGCACTTTTAAACGTCGTATTTCGAGTTTTTCCTTTTAGTTTCTTTATTTTCGAGTAAATAGAAGCCTAATTAACCATATATTACCTCAAAATACCTAATTAAAAAAGTATATAATTTGTAATTAAAATAAAAATGCTTAAAAGGGAAAGGTATACAAATAATCGGACTTTTAAGCTAGTATTGTACAACTTTATTGTTTCAAATACAGTTAATACACTATTCTTATGTTAAATTCATGTATTTATTACATTGTGCTTTGATAATAAGTTATTATAGCTAGAATAAGTAAGTGCTAATGACTTATCAACAACGCACAGGCTAATTGAGAGGCTAATTGGTTTCATTTCCTTAATAAACACTAATAAACAAACTTTTAAGCTTGTATTGTACAACTTTATTGTTTCAAATACAGTTAAGACACATTTCTTATGTTAAATTCATGTATTTATTACATTGTGCTTTGATAAGAAATTATTACAGCTAAAATAAATAAGTATTAATGACCTATCAACTAGCAGGCTCTTCTTAGTTGCTAAGTTGGTCTATTTCCTTACATATACGGCAAGAAATGTAAATTAAAATTGTTGTATCGCCGTCTAGAACAGAATTACAACGTAAAATAATAATAGAAAGTTATATTGTATGTAGATAACAAAATGGCAATATGAAAACATTTATACAATTCTTAAATTGATCAACTAGCCTATTTGTAACATTTAATAACCATTCAGATGAAGGAGATAGCCTACAACCTTTGCTTTAGCGCAATAATATAACAAATAAACAGCAGTTTACTTCTTGTATGTCAAAATTCATTCTGGCTAACACCTATTCATCGTATTGGTTACTGAGCGGTAGAAAAATGTACGTTTTACAGCCAACCGTAATGCAACACTCCCACTTCTAAAATATTGGAGCTGTCATATTCTCCAATGCGGTGCAGGCCAGCAGACCAGGATTGTAAGCGAAGCTCCTTCCGTATTATGTTACCCGGATAGAAATAGTCATTTTTACCCACTTTTCGTGCACTTTTAAACGTCGTATTTCGAGTTTTTCCTTTTATTTCCTTTAATTACGTGCAAATAGAAGCCTAATTAACCATATATTACCTCAAAATATTTACTTAAAAAAGTATATAATTTGTAATTAAAATAAAAATGCTTAAAAGGGAAAGGTATACAAATAATCGGACTTTTAAGCTAGTATTGTACAACTTTATTGTTTCAAATACAGTTAATACACTATTCTTATGTTAAATTCATGTATTTATTACATTGTTCTTTGATAATAAGTTATTATAGCTAGAATAAATAAGTGCTAATGACTTATCAACAACGCACAGGCTAATTGGTTTCATTTCCTTAATAAACACCAATAAACAAACTTTTAAGCTTGTATTGTATAACTTTATTGTTTCAAATACAGTTAATACACTATTCTTATGTTAAATTCATGTATTTATTACATTGTTCTTTGATAATAAGTTATTATAACTAGAATAAGTAAGTGCTAATGACTTATCAACAACGCACAGGCTAATTGAGAGGCTAATTGGTTTCATTTCCTTAATAAACACCAATAAACAAACTTTTAAGCTTGTGTTGTACAACTTTGTTGTTTCAAATACAGTTAAGACACATTTCTTATGTTAAATTCATGTATTTATTACATTGTGCTTTGATAAGAAATTATTACAGCTAAAATAAATAAGTATTAATGACCTATCAACTAGCAGGCTCTTCTTAGTTGCTAAGTTGGTCTATTTCCTTACATATACGGCAAGAAATGTAAATTAAAATTGTTGTATCGCCGTCTAGAACAGAATTACAACGTAAAATAATAATAGAAAGTTATATTCTATGTAGATAACAAAATGGCAATATGAAAACATTTATACAATTCTTAAATTGATCAACTAGCCTATTTGTAACATTTAATAACCATTCAGATGAAGGAGATAGCCTACAACCTTTGCTTTAGCGCAATAATATAACAAATAAACAGCAGTTTACTTCTTGTATGTCAAAATTCATTCTGGCTAACACCTATTCATCGTATTGGTTACTGAGCGGTAGAAAAATGTACGTTTTACAGCCAACCGTAATGCAACACTCCCACTTCTAAAATATTGGAGCTGTCATATTCTCCAATGCGGTGCAGGCCAGCAGACCAGGATTGTAAGCGAAGCTCCTACCGTATTATGTTACCCGGATAGAAATAGTCAATTTTACCCAATTTTCGTGCACTTTTAAACGTCGTATTTCGAGTTTTTCCTTTTAGTTTATTTATTTTCGAGTAAATAGAAGCCTAATTAACCATATATTACCTCAAAATACCTAATTAAAAAAGTATATAATTTGTAATTAAAATAAAAATGCTTAAAAGGGAAAGGTATACAAATAATCGGACTTTTAAGCTTGTATTGTACAACTTTATTGTTCAAAATACAGTTAAGACACTATTCTTATGTTAAATTCATGTATTTATTCATGAAAATTATGAAAAATTAATATGTTTAAAACAATTTTTCGTCATAGGTATTTCATAAATTATCAGATTATGCTATTAAAATTATGTATAAAAGTGATAATATTTTCGGTTTGTCTTACATACGCTCAAGGTAAGTGCGCTAAATTACTGGCTTTACATTATGTAATACCAACCTGTAACGTAATATTAATTATAAGTTTGATTATGAAGCTTACGCAGATTAAATCTCCTTTACAACATTTCAATTTCTATGTGATAAATATATGTTCAAAATTGGTTATTCTGTTGCAATGTTAATTGTTTATTTTGAACTCTTGGGTCCAATATAGTATGGCTATGCCACAACTTCATCTTATGTTTCAATATCAAAATTGCATTAAAAAGGTTTTAATATAAAAGTTATGTGTTTTAAAATGTAGTACGTTTTTCTCTTCATCCAGTGCCTCAAAGACCCTTTCTGCCCTTCGCTGGCTTGATCATGGTCCTTCATTACATCCAGCAGCACTCCCATATAAGATGAGGTGATTCACATCTAATTTCTACATTTCGTTCATGAAACAAATTAGGCAATCTTGGAACCTACCCTGATAATTTGTGGAATTCTACTTCAGGTACTCTTAACTATTATATATTATTTCTAAAGCATGTTAACATGGGAAAAAATCCAGAAAAATTAATACTTTTGATTACATGAAAAAAGATTCAAACTGATTGATAAATGCAAGCATTAAATATTTTGTTTGTGTGTAATCTTGGAAATTTTATTCAGCAACAAAATTATTCCTTTTTTTAACATGCAATTTTTAATTGTGATAAAAACATTCTTATAATGTTTAATGACTAAATATCTTCTTTTTTTTATAGATTCCTAACCAATGTTTGTTGATGTATTCACATTGGGTTGACGTCTTTTTCACTTTGGCTTCCATTGATGATCAGTTTTACGGGGTACACAGGTAACAGCAGCATTAATTCAGAAAATCAATATTATTTACTGTAATTAAAAAAATTAAAATGTTTACTGAGTTTTACCTAGTATTAAGAAACACATGTATAACAATTTATGTATATTATAAAGATTAAATAAAGAAGATTAAACTAAAGTATTTTAGTGCCCTTTGAATTGTATCTATGTGTGCGTGTACTGTTCTGGTGAGTGTGCATGTTGCTATACTTTTCTGTGGTAACCCTATGCGGGGCATCAAAATGTTTAATCAGTCAAAATCAAATTAATAAGCAGCTTAAAATTCATTCAGCAGAAAATCACCGATTAGCAGTTTCTTAGTTTTATGGAAAACACATTCTTAAGCTTTTACAAAAAATTATTATTAAGTAAAGGTTTCTTATAGATTCCTAGGTTCATTTAGATCTAAGATAATATTCAATAAGAAAATTTTAAGATTAAAAAGACATTAGAGTAATAAATTTTGTATGCCATTCATGAATAGATTCATATTGAGAGCAATATATTTTTTATTTTATAATCCCATAAAATATTGAGTGCTGTCTTGAAGAAATTGATTACCAACATTCTTCTCCTAATTGTGAATGTCAGGGCTGGTAATGAATATTTATATATACCCATCCATTAATTAAAAACTTCAGTCAATGAATTACTCGAAGTAAATAAACGTACATCAAGGACAAATATAGATTTGTCTATTAGAAAAACTTTAATAGAATTAAGTTAGGAATACAAATAGTTAATTAGTCAAGGATGAAGCTTCGAAAGAAGAAGATAACTATAGTGAAATATATATAGAAGTTGCACTATAGTTTTAAAGCGACGAATTTCGTTCATTTTGAGGCTACTTGAAGCTTTGGAGTTACTGCATTGGAATTCAAGTTTACAAAAAAAGAATTAGCTAAAAAAATGCAAGCTGTAAGTACACTTTTAGAAGGTAACAATATACCTTTTATACTTTTGAGGAAACATGGTTTTTGTAACCAACAATAAGTGTAAATCAGTAAAATAAATGCTTCTACAATTGTTTTGTTTGATTGAAGACAATATGATGGATATTCTTTATTCATTATAAATCAAATTTATTACCTGATTAATTCTCGAAGGTTTTCTCTTTTTACTAGATTTATTTATTCTTGGTAATAAGAATATTGAGATCACTATTCTTTTAAACATAAACTTGATGATATTCTGACCACTTAAAAGCACCCATGCAGCTAGAGATCTGTACACCTATTATTTATTTCTACTGTGCTCCAAAGAATAATTACCTAAATTGAAATAATTAAAACGAAGATGAACAAAAGATTCATTCTGTAATCAGATTTCAATATTAAATTATTTATAAATTTAAAAATGCCTCTAAAAGATTTGTTTTATAATGGTTCAGTAACAAAAATGTTCGTTTTAAATTAAACAATTCAAAAAAGTTTAACTGAAAAAACCTATAAAGTACTATGCAAGTGGTATATATTTAAATTTCTTCAAAACAAAGAATTTTCTGTAAATTGTTGAAAAAGTTAATAAAATTTCAAGTTATAACCATTTACCGTTTATAAATATTTTGTGCAGAATAAAATTGTGATAAAAAAGTATGTAAACTAACCCAAGGTAATAAAGCGTATTTTTTTATTATTTCAGTATAATTTAAATAAAAAGAAACAATAAACAATTTTTTTTTTTGGAATACACAAACAATAAAAAATTAGTTCAAACATTTGTCGCAAGGCTACAGCACTTACTTAGGATTAAAAATATAAACATATTATTAGTTTTCAAATTGGCCACCAGGTAACAGCACTTCCTGAGAATTTAAAATATATTAATTATTTTAAATAAATTAGTTTAAATTTGGCCGCCAGGTTACAGCACTTACTTGAAATTAAAATAAATATAAACTAATTAGTTTAAAATGTGGCCGCCAGGTTACAGCACTTACCGGGAATTAAATAGATACAAACTAATAGCTGAAACATCAAGTTATCTACAGCAGTTCGCTGCCAGACAGCAAGCAGTAAGGAAGTAGGCGTGAATTTTTCTTCGTCAAAAACCAATAAATAGATTATCGTTGATAATTAAATACACCTGTTCTCCCATAAATATTATCACCTCTGCTGGACCCTCCTCATAAATACAATAAAATTTAAGTTGAATAAGTTTTTTTTCATGCTTTCAAACTAAATGATATAGCTGATAAATAGAATAAATAAACAACCAACAGTAACTCTTAGGACCTCGAAGCAAATTGAAGTAAAAAATCATTTTACAGATGAACGAAATATTTATTATAATCCCCTCCCTCACCACCCTGTGAACACAACTCACTTAAGTAGATATTATGACAGTATGCACAGACGAGAAGGAAGCTCCTTTCATTGCTTTTTTTATGCGTAATAAAAACTATAACTAATTAATTTTACTATAATATATTATTAATACAATAATACCACCTAATGGTAATTTTTTTGACATAAAAAAATTGTTTTATGATGCAATATAAATGAAAAAAACAGTGTGAATAAAAAAGTATACTTAGTTTAAAGATAGATCTACCAGAGAGCAGAACATACTCAACAATTTTGAAAGCTTTAGTGGACTAAAATTATTGAACAACTTAATACCAAGTAGAAAATAATAGTAAACAAAATCTAATTACAAAAAAAAAGAAAGAAAAAGGTTTATGATGTAAAATGAATAAAAAAAACACTGTAAAATAAAAATTAATTTTAATAAACAGCCATTAGATATGTCGCACTGTTAATTAAAATGTTTTGAGTTCAGTTTACATATTTCTAATTACTAAATGTTTATGAATTAAAATAATAATTTCTTCACAAAAAAAGTCAATAAAGACTACAGAAGTTGCATGCTACTGTATTATATTTGATATAAAATTTTTCATTAAAATTAAAACAAATATGATTGAAAAGAATCAGCTAAATAAATGCAAGCTGTAAATATACTTTTAGAAGGTAACAACAGCTATTTATTAATTATTTTAAGTTTCTCTGTTAGGTTTTAAATGTTTTTCAGCAATTCTTTTTGTATTTTATTGATTTATATGTATATTTTTCTTATAGTAGAATGTAAAATATGAAGTAAAAATAGGTATGCAAATAAATATTTTTTTTTTTCAAATTAAAGGTTTTTATTTATTCTCCTACTAAATAATACTTTTCACTTTAAGTCAAAAAAATCATTTAATAAATAAGATTTTGATACAAACATGCAAATTACATATACCTAAATAATACATTTTTTTATCAATTGATTTATAAGAAAAGTTGTTTGTACATATGTACTTATTTGATCCATGTTTTCCCAACGTCTTTTTCATTTCCACTTTAGTTGATGGACAGTTTTGCAGTTATTGGCTGTTTTCAATCTGAAAATCATTATTCAATGAAAGAAACAGTTTATAGAGTTAATCTTTAATTAAAAAGCATTCTATTCGATGATACTGCAAATTAAAACGCAACCATTTCTTTAAGATAAATTTGTATCCTTCAGGAATTTAAGAAATCAATAAAATATGAATACTGAAATTTTAGTTTAAATCTTTTAAACGAATCAATCTTATAGCATTGTAAAACATTAAATTATTTTGACATGAATTACATATAAGTAGCTATTTAACAGTTTTACTAAACTTGTTTTAGTCAAGCTACACCCACTGCCATAAATTTAAATAATTAGTTTATTAAGTTTGCAAACCAAAATAAACGATTTTTCAAATTCAACTTTGTTCAAAATTATTTCATTTAATTCATAAAAGCTAAAGAAACACATTTAATAACCACTGATGAATTATTGTTCATAAAATTAAATAAATGTGATTGTAATTAAACTATAACAGTGATATGGACATAACAATAATTTTTTTTTTTTTTTTTTTTTTTTTTGGCGCATCGACTGCTGAGGTCATTAGCGCCCCTAATCGTTGTAAGCTTTTCTCTTCCTTTATCCACTCGAGCTGGGTCGGCACGCGTTTGCTGTGGGCTTCCACATACTGCACCTTGCATAGCAAGGTAGGGTGGAGCCCATAACAATAATTATGCCAAGAAAGAATTTCGCTAGATGGAGGATAAAAGATTTTGTGGTAAAGTTGGTATATTTGATTGAAAAATTATTTAGAATTCACATGCACGTTTTCAATCAAATTAAATCAAACAAAAAATAATACATCTCAGAGTCAAAGTGGAAGATTTAATTTTGTTCTCTGTACTTTACTAAATGCATAAAATAATAAATGAGGTTACCTGATGCTCAGGGTGGTAAGTAGATCCACTTGCTTTTTTTTTTAAATTTAGGAAACAAAATGGAATCCCATCATGTTTACGGTCGTACTGCTGGAAGTATACAGGAGCCCTTTATTATAATTAATTAAGTAGTAAACTGAGCTTTACTAGCTGCTAGTTGCCTTAGAGTTGAAAAACCCATGGATGAAAGCTCTGGAAAAGAGAGAAATATTACATGAAAACCTCAGCTGATAATTAGAACTTGATTTACATAAAGTAATATTGGCTTCAAACGTAGTATTTTTCTGTTAAACTAAACCCTTTTCTCAAGCAAATTAAACTATTATTGAATTTGAACCAAATACATCATACATCTACAAATGTACGTAGTTCAAACAAAGCCACACGAAATTTTAAATAATTTCTTTAAGAACTTAATCCTGGTTTTATTCAATTAATAGTTAGGTTTCTTAACAGTCTGTATATATAATAGTTTATGCTGTAATTCTTAGATTGTATGGGATAATAGACAAGACTATATGAAAAACAGTCTTACATAAGCAGTGTAGTAGGCAGATTTCTATATATTCCAGATTGAATGGTTGAGAATCAGATAATATTTACCCCAGTGCTGCTGGATGTAATGAAGGCCAATAAAGTTAATCCATTACATGGATGCAAGCTGACAAAATGGCACCGGATAAAGATTGACTGCAGTTCTATTACTGTGCTGGTCACTACAGCAGGCTATTAAACAATAGAACATTCAATCTTGGTTACTTACTTTATAGAACTTTAATATATCTTTGATAACGAAGTTCTTAGCATTTAAAAACCCGACAGTTTTTCGTAGATGTTTCTAATATTTATAAATTAATTTTTCAACGTTACGCTTTTTCGTGCAGTATTTGACGAGCAACTTTATACAACTGTCCTACCGGACAGTTTTGATAAAAAGATTACCTACCTTTCATAATGCACAGAACAAAGTGTATATCCAAAAATATTAAGTAAATCCAATGTTATCAATCTCAAAAGGTTTGTTTGTAATTAAAGAAAGACTTTTTCTTAATAGTATCACAAAACGTGTGTATTTTGAAATATCACTAAGCATTACCATTCTATGTCATAACTTCAATGTAAATGTAGTGTCACGGATTGGAATGTCACCTTTACATGTTTTTGTAACCCTGGACAATTTTGTACTTCCATTCATCATCAGACGGTGATTAATAAGTTTAAATATGTATTAGTAACTAAGTAATGTTAATATGCTAGTAACTTCGCATCGACTTACAATACACACTACCATTGTTGACTGAGTGAAGGAGGTTATTTGTGGTTACTTACGAGAGATCATATTATGGTGTGTGTTTACTGAAATTGTTAATAAATTGTAGAACATTTTTTTGTAAAAATAATGAAATAAAATTAACTTAATCTAGTTTGATTGGAAGGCTTGTGAATTTTTTATTCATTGGTAATTTTTTAAAATTCTACTTTACATAAGTGGGCGCGCTTTTTTGAAAAGAAAACACTGAATGTAACCAAGTTCATTTGTACTGGGAAATATTGTAAAATTAAAAGAAATTATTACAAAATTATACATAGAAAAAACAATATTCTATTTACTTTACAAATTACGCGCAGATCGTAAAATTCTAAAATAAAGGGGGTGTGAATTTTGGCAAAATTAGACTTCTTTCATTTGTACTGGAAAATAATCATAATTAAATGAAATAATTATGAATAAGTGGTTCAAATAATATAAACAGTGCGTAAATAAGTAAAATCTTGAAAGGAAAACTGAAGCTGGCTTGTTCATGTTTTAAATTCAAAAGTTATTAAGACAAAGGGGTTGAATATAATCTCAAAAATAATTACATCAAAAACAGTGTTCTAATGATCGAAACATGGCAGTAACATTACTACTGCATGATAACCAAGAATAAGAATATTATATCAGAAATATACATACAAAATTGAAGACACAGAATTAAACAGTACGAACTTCAAAAATGAATCTGACGTAACCATCCTTAATCGCAACTAAGTGGTTTTACTTTGAAAACCCATGATCTAAAGAAACTGCTCCAGTTAGAGCCTTTGGAAGTTTCAGCATGTAGATGTGATTAGTTTGGTGCGACAAATACAAATCTCTTGACTCTGCAAAAATAAGGAATAAAAGGTTGATGTTCTTAATATATTTGTAAATACCACCATACTCACTACATAGACGAGGTTCCGTGGTGTAGTGGTTATCACATCTGCTTTACACGCAGAAGGTCGCCAGTTCGATCCTGGCCGGAATCACTAAATTTTTTTCTATAATCCAAACTTTTATTCAGGAGGGGCAGAAGGTTTAAAAAAGCTAATGATCGCATGCGCACGATGGACTTTTTTTAAATTTTATTTTCCCAACCCAATAGCATTTTTTAAGTATCTTCGTGTATTTTTAGATGAATTATTTTTGCCTTATTTGGTCTTCAATAAATAAATAAAAATCGAGTAGCCACTTTTTTCCCTCAAACTGATTATTATTGCAGAAAAAACGCCGTAATTTAGCAAAACGTCGATACTATGTGAAAAAAAACGCCAAAAGGTGCATCGTTTTCGGCCCATTTAGTACGATGATTAAAGAGGCCAAGAAAGTATGATTCAATCTCTTAAGGTTGTATGAAATTCGAAGCTGATCGGAATAAAAATAACATGCAATGACGAATTATACCACTGTTACTGTCTACCACTGTGGAGTAACCACTTTCATCATCTAAAACTTCGATAAAAATATATTTCGCTGGGTGCTACGGATTTCTGTTATTAGGAAAACAGGCATTGAAAAAAAGCTTTTGAGTTTTCGAAGCAGATATATCTATGAAAGAACTACTTTTGCATTACAAGATAATCGTGTAATACAATTAATTAATATTATGATTAGAACTAGAGTATCGTCTAGCGATGTCTTACACCGTAAAGAATGCTTGAAAATTATGACGAAATCAGTAGAGCTCCATACTGATTTTTTCGTATTATTCATGCATTCTGCAAGAAGTAAAACATTAATAGACAATACCCTAGTTCTAATCATAATATCAATTAATTTAGTGGCACGATTGAAAAAAAAAACAATAAGAAATTCAATCACAAAAATTTTACGTTATAATAAAGAATGTCACTGAAGATTTAGTAGCAATTAGAAAATAAATTTGCTATTTCTAGAACCTAAATAGAATTTTTACAAGAACAAAATAAACACAATCAAAATTCACTTATCTCGTGACCACAACGAGTAAATATAGGTAGTGTTTAATTTTAATTTTCTATCACACTTATAAAAATAATTTAGTTTTACATAAAAATCTTACCAAATTTAACAAAGTGTTTAGGAAAACATAAGTTTCTCCATAAATACTTTTAATAAACATAAATGATGGCAGTCACTATTAATATAATAAAATATACAGGAATGAATACCTAAAAGAACTATTTAAATTTACAATATTTATATAAAAATATTTATTATTTTACAAAAAAAGAAAAAAAAAAAGGAAACTATTTACAGTATTTTAAGTCAAATGATTTAGGAGGCGACTGCAGCAATTTTTTGTACTGTTTTTAAATCTCTTAAAAGCATTAGTATTGTTTGTTTCATTAGTTTATCTGAAACAACATTACTGGAAAGGTCAGCATCTTGTGATTCCAATGCTATAAAATTAGAAAAAGTAAATATAAGTTAAAGAAAAAATACATAATAATAAATTTAATACATTATAAATATAAATAATTAAAGTAAATAAATTGAAATACCAGCTATTTGAGTTTGTAAAGACATTAAACGATCGTCAAGTTGTTGATAATAATTATCAATGTGGTCTAATAATTTCATCCTACACTCCTCCAAATCAATAGGTGCTTCTGGTTGAGGAATTCCACTTGGTTTGTCATCATCTAAAACGTAAAAGAAGAGGAAAATATAAATATAAATCTTTATGCCTCACATTTTTTAAATTAAGTATTTTATTTACGTTGTCATAAAACGTGCCATTCACTGATAGAAACATTAATGGAACTATTTGAGACAATGGGTGTGAATCATTGTTTACCACTTCTTTTTTTAATTTTTATTTACTTGTCAGTGGATTTGCACTCTAATATATCAGTACTAGTACTTTATTATCTGTGATTTCTGAGTAGTTATACAATATAAACTATGTCAGGCTTAGATGAAGAGGTGTCAAAAACCTTTCAATATTGGTATGCGAGGGCGAGCGATTTTATACCAAAAGGTTTCCGATAGTACATTGCATTCTTTCAAAATATTGATATAATTTTCACCCATGCTAAGAGATTGTACAAAAACTGTAGGTTCTGCTTGCTTAGCAGATACCAGCCTGCCGTCATTCAGAACATTCATGCTTAATAATTGCATTCTTTCAAAATATTGATATAATTTTCACCCATGCTAAGAGATTGTACAAAAACTGTAGGTTCTGCTTGCTTAGCAGATAACAGCCTGCCGTCATTCAGAACATTCATGCTTAATAATTGCATTCTTTCAAAATATTGATATAATTTTCACCCATGCTAAGAGATTGTACAAAAACTGTAGGTTCTGCTTGCTTAGCAGATAACAGCCTGCCGTCATTCAGAACATTCATGCTTAATAATTGCATTCTTTCAAAATATTGATATAATTTTCACCCATGCTAAGAGATTGTACAAAAACTGTAGGTTCTGCTTGCTTAGCAGATAACAGCCTGCCGTCATTCAGAACATTCATGCTTAATAATTGCATTCTTTCAAAATATTGATATAATTTTCACCCATGCTAAGAGATTGTACAAAAACTGTAGGTTCTGCTTGCTTAGCAGATAACAGCCTGCCGTCATTCAGAACATTCATGCTTAATAATTGCATTCTTTCAAAATATTGATATAATTTTCACCCATGCTAAGAGATTGTACAAAAACTGTAGGTTCTGCTTGCTTAGCAGATAACAGCCTGCCGTCATTCAGAACATTCATGCTTAATACATGCTTGAATTTCGTTAATTTAGCAGAATAGAGCTCACTTACAAGTATTTCAAATTCTAAACAATGAGCAATAATATATAGTGTAATCTTCATAGTCTATCTTTTCAAATGTTACTTACTTGAAGACTTATTTGCCTCTGTATCCTCTGCATTTCCATTCTCCTCACCAGTTCGATCTTTAGAATCAACTTCTACTTTAGTTTTTAAACTTATTTGATTAGTTTCATCCCAATTTTTGGCCCATAGATATAACTTGGGATGTCCAGCTTGCCTAAAATAATAATAATAAATTTAGAAAGATGAATTCTATCAAATTCTTAATTGGTTATATAAATATTTAAAACAACATCTTACTCTGCAATATTAATTTTTGCCTTCAAACTTCTCTCCACATTTTGTATTTGTCTTAAGCTAGACGACAACTCATAACATCGCTTCAATAACATTTCCCTTTGTTGTATATCTTTTTCATCTTTCGTTCGGAAACTAAAACTATAGATTCTTTTATTTTTATCATTTATTTATTAAGCCTTAAGTAAAACATTATTTCTGGAATTGAAATAATTATCACAAAATAGATAAAAAGTGCTTACGATGGTAATTTTCCTTGAGAGAGGTAATGCAATGCATACGAATACTTTTTTGAAGATCGTACTTTAGGCGGTTGTCGACAAATTTGACAAACATATCTATCTGGTACGTCTGAATCACTCTCTACTCCGCTGCACATTCCATGCTGCCAGCACATACAAATGTCACACTGAAAAAAAAAAAAATCCCCCTTCATGTGCAGAGATAAAACAAAACCAACGCATGAAGATGGTGTGAAACAGTTCTTAAATATTTAAGATGGGATGGACCCCGAAGTAAATGTAGCTAAAACTAAATCGTTGTCTAGCCATTTCCTTCAACTATAACATATGAATTCCCGAGATTTTCACACATTAAAATGCATTATTTAAAATTTCAGCTAATAGATTCATAATAAACAATTTGTGAAGCCATCAGGAAGGCGGAAAGCCTAAAGATAAATTCTTATATCATTGATTTTATTCGTCGAAGGGCAAAATTTTTGTTGTCAGCTAAGACTCTTATTTGGGATCATATCAATATTGTGTGAT
The DNA here is from genome assembly GCF_049639745.1 of Rhodnius prolixus. Classification (NCBI taxonomy): domain Eukaryota; kingdom Metazoa; phylum Arthropoda; class Insecta; order Hemiptera; family Reduviidae; genus Rhodnius; species Rhodnius prolixus. Next base: position 13,408,985 of record NW_027411604.1, on the reverse strand, counting down.
GAGAACTTAATCGAGGTTAGATTCTCTACTTTAAATCCAAAACCAAAGTTTATCTTCTTCCTTACTTTCTTACTAACCTTGCATAACTTTTTATGGTAACAAAACTATTAAAAAATACAAACTCAGTGTTGGATGGTACAAAAAGAATTAATTTTCTTAAATGTTCGACGATTTGGACACCTCTGGTGTAACTTGTTCAAATGATATACTATTTAAGGCTTAAAATATTAAGTCCTCCCATGTTCGGCGAACGCTTCGAATGCCACAAGATTCAAATTGGATTTATCTGTTATAATAAATAAACCTAATGACGCCTCATGGTACTTAAGACTAGTTTAAAAATTAAAGGAATGTGCAAGATGTCTGTAACATTTTTCAAGTGCTATTCGCCTAATAATAGACACATAACTATTACGCTTGAGTAGAACAAAATAGATCCATCCCTACAATAACATTAAATGAAAACTACCTGTATCATAAGGCCATCTTCTTCTCTAAAACCACAGATACAATTTATAATCTCTTCAGATTTCAATCTTTCGATGACTACACCGCCTTCATCTGTTGTTGCTTCAGTGTTTGGTGAAGTTTTCTCTTCTTCAGTATATGAGTCTACAATAAAAACATTGCTTAACAAATTGGATTTTAAAAATTTCAATAAATATTAATAATAATAGTTTTAAGGACACTTAGTATCATGTTCCAGAAGTCACTTTGAAGAAAGTATCACAAAATATTGACAATTTTTTTTGATTTGTTTTTTGTTTAAAGAAAAAGTAAACCACTTACCATTACTATCAGTTGTAATATGTAACTTATCTAGTACTGGTAATTTCTTTTTTGTATATTTGTATGTCGGTGAATTCGGATAACCATCATCTGGTCGAGGGACTAATTAACCAATATAAATCAAATATGGGAATTAGGATAACAGCTTAGAATAGAAAACTGAATTATGAATAAAGTAGAAATGATTCTCTCTGTGATATATAATTGAAAATAAATAACTAATTATTTTATTCACCTGAATTCAATTTTTTTTCCGTCTTTTTACGCCCGCGTCCTGGTTTAAATGGTTTTGTTTCGACACTTTGTCCATCGTCACTGTCCACATCGTCTGAATCAGCCATTGCCAATCTGCTAAATTTTTTATTTGATAAAATTATTTTAATGAATGTAATAATATAGTGAGGTTCAATGGTACTGAACATATTCGCTGCCTTTTATAAGTAAAGTTTTTCTTTAAGATTGTGCAAGCACGAACCAACAGTTAATAATTGCATACACTGTTTACGTAGTTGGAATGAGAAATAATTTACTCAGACATCTTTATTCACTTATAAGTAATGTAAGATAATTTGTAAAAATGCTTAATAGCACCCATTATGCCAAGGAAAAAATAAAATGAACTAAACATTTCTAATAGTATTTAGTAATGTAAATAGTAATTTCTGAGGATAAAAAAAAAAGACCGGCATTTTACAAAACGTATCATTTCACATCATAATCTCTGTTTACTTTTTGACATTTTGCTTATAGGGGAGGTTATTACAATTAGTAATATAATATAATATGATAATATAATATGACGAGCTGACAAGTAATGTCGAAACTGGAACTAATAGTACATATATGAAAGAAATGGAAAAAAAGCGGGCTACCCAAACACAAATAAACATCAGAAATAGTTTAAAAAGTTAAGATTATTTCTACCAAAAAAAGGATTATTTACCTATAAACCTGATTTTAAAAAAAGAAGGGGAAAAGAGAAAATGCGTATTTGATTTTAATAAGAAAATTAAACAAGATGCCACCTTTAATTTCTAAAAGTAAAATACTTTACTATACAGCGTTAATTACCTTGGAGTTGTCGATGTATCTTGTATAGCAGATTGCCGTAATGGTAACATCGTTTTTATCGTACTCTTTCTTTGTTCTAACGGCGTTTTGTTAGCAATATTATCCTGAGTATCTGTCTTAACGACCACGGGAGCCTGAAATATTAATTGCTCTTATACTGCAAATCTTTCTTCTTATTTTTTTAGTTTTGGAATACTTTTTATGAGTCTAGGAAACTTTTGTTACCTGAGGATTGGAAACAGTTGTTACAACTGAAGAATTATCAATTTCTGACGGTTTTGAAGAATCACTTGTGTGTGGAGGAGTTTGAGAAGGCCTGAAAATGTTATCTCTTTTTAAACTGAAGAAACTTATATACAATATATACAATTTAAGAAGCACAAGCAAAACTTACATTTTCGTCAATAATTTTTTGGGTGGAAAGCTTAATGATTTAATATGTTCCGCATTTACAATTTCTGATCTGGCACAAGCTAGATCTACAACATTTGGAGCACTACCAACTAATGCTGTGAATTCCACATGGTAATGCTTGATATGCATCTTTAAAAAAAATAAATCAATAAAATAAAGTTTTCAAGCCATTGTAAACAACTGTAGTTGTAATTTTTTGTAAACAATATTACTTAATACTACTTTAAATAAAATATACCTGCAGCAAATTTTCTTTACGGAATTTTTTATCACATCCTTGCTTAGGACATCTCCAGATTTCACTGAATGTTGCTGCAGGAGGTTCATTAGTCGTAACATTTTGTGGTGTTCGACATTTAGGTAATAATGTTCTTACTCTGCCAACACGACAATGACTTTGAACAGTTAAAGGACTCATAGCACTGGTACCTCCCAAAAGGGTATTCTTTTTACCAGATTTACCAATCCTAAAAAGAAAATTTTAATAAAACAAAAATGTATAAAATTACGAGTACATTTATTGAATATCATAAACCTACAATATGTTAAGTGATATTTAGTACGCTCAGGTTTTGAATGCTGGAAAATGGGTAAGTGTGCAACGCAACGCACAAGAGCGCCTTGATTGGTGGGCGCCACTCGAATAAAATATAATTATCATCTGATAATAATCAGACCAAATTAAAAAAAAAAAAATCGACTGCTAATATCATTACGAGAAAAAAAACAAAGAGATTTTTCAGTTTGAGAGATTTTAAAAGGAAACGAATAAAAAGTTTGAGGTTGCAAAATATGGTAAAAAACCAACAATAAAAAATAACTAACCATGGTAACCAATTGTTTACAGGCTGAAGATTTTCTTGTTTTCCAATTAGTTCCGTAAGGATCTTAGTATTCACTAGGAAGTCTAAATTTCTAGGTGTTCTTGAGCCCAATATTTCTCTTGAGTACTCTTTCAAATCTTGTTTGGTATTTAATCTATAACCTTCGGGACTAAATATTCAAATTTAAAAATAATTAATGGAATGTAGTGTTGAAAGTAAATTTACATTGTACATAAAAAAGAATACGAAAGACTGATGAATACCTAATTAGGAATGTTTCCCACATCTGTCCAGTTCTATTTATACACTGTTTAGTCCAACCAAGAGGTAATACTTTATCAGGTACTACTACTGACTTTCTAATGCCTAGGAAAAGAAAAATACTAAGATAAATTTTACGAAAATAACGTAATAAATAAAATAAATTAGAAAATCAAGGATTACCATCACTACATTCAATATTTAATGGCTTGGCATCAGGGGATATCTCTCCAGTCCATCTATCTTCACTCTCTCCAAATAATTCATGATAATTATCACTCTAAATTAAAGAAAAACAAAATTAATTAATTCAAATTTGTTCCTGCAAATTAGTAAGCACAATATTTCACTAAAGAGACAAACTACTACGAGACTATTCCAACATAAAAGTTTTATCTTTTGCCAACATAAAATAGAAAGAACAGATCACTACACTAAAATATTAACTATAATTGGAGTCAATCTGTCTGAAATAATAGGGTGCAAAATAATTGATTTTCTATATAAACAAAAAAGAAATCTATTATTTATAATTCTGTTTCATGCTCTCATCGATTGATAGATTGTTGGTATTCCATTTTCTATCGGCTACAGCATTTATTGAAACCATTCTTTCCTTAGGTTTGGAATCCAATATTTCAGTTTCCACTTCCGTGCAGTTATTAACTCTATTTCCGCAATAAAGAAAGTATCCACTGGACCGAAACACATGGAAGCCGGATATTACGAAGTTGATTAGATAGTTATTCCAACAATGCCAAAGCCGCAATGGCTATCAGCAATTCTGAAGAATGCAGAAGCCTGATCCTAATCCGTGTTAAAAGAACTTGATGATTTGCAGTTTTATCTTTAGTTTAACGGGAGGAGTCTGGCAAAGATTTATCTTGCTGGAATAACGTTTGTTTTGGATTGGATAGCTGGAATAGGTTTGAGCTTATGCTTTGCACCAGTAATCACCAAAAAAACAAAGATGATTTCTTTCCTCATAGCACGCTTCAGAGTCTACCAAAAGAATATAATACCGAATATAAACGTTTGTAAATCTAAGACATACGACTTATGAAAACGGCCATTTATTTTACTTCCTATTAATACCACCGAAAAGATAAGATGTACTTCGAATCGAATGTTCCGCACTATCTCATACAAAACATCCAGACACATATTATCATAAAAACAAGCCGAAGCACAGACCGAAGCCTCCACATGCATAGCACAGGAAGGTTATGTGAATTGTAAATGTTTATATTACACAAACACTAATTGAAACACTAAAGAAAAAAATACCTGAATGTAGATTTGTTTCTTTTCAATTTTCAAGACGAATAGTAATACTTACATCTGTACCCGCCATATTTGAATTTTCATAATCATTAGTGCCACTATCATTCATTGGACTTTGTGCCTCATCATCCTCTTTATCTGACAATAATTTCTTCCTTTTTCTACCTTTTCTGCAATGGGTGTGTAACGATTGTAAAGAAGGTTGTTTACTTGTTTCATCTTCAACACATTTACTTCGTCTTTTTCTTTTCAAATCTTTGGCAAATACATAATCATCAAATGTTTTCCTTTTTCTCTGTCGTCGCGCTTCCTTGGAATCGGCCTCCATGTCAACGAAAGAATCAGCTTCTGATGGTTTTGAATCTTGGTACTGAAATAAATAAATCTAAATTTAATTTAATTTACTAAATGAAAATAATATTATCGACTTGGAATTGATTTACAATAGAGTTCATGAAAAGTAACCAATTAATAAATTAATAAATAATAAATTAATCAATATCCACTCTTAAAGATTAAGAACTGAGTTTGTTTCACTCGCTTGTTTCAGGCGGTTCGTCTTTTGTAAGTAAAAAAGTGTCACGCATGGAAGTGTCAATATTATCTTGAGAGGTTTTGAAAGAAGAATAAACTTCTCCAATCAGCTTGGAAATAATTGAAGTGCTAATACGAACAGTAAATACAGCAATCATAAGTAGTAATCGATGTCAAACCAAAAATTATTGATTATAACTAATTTTGGATTCTTGTTTATGAAGCAGATGGCTTTTCAAAAGGTCGAGACACATTATAAAGAAAAGAATAAATAAAAAGCTGTAATTTTCTTGTTATTTTGAAGCTAATGAAGCATTTCTACTAAATGTAATTTGAAAAATTCATATTCAATGAGCACAAGATAATGTGAGGAATTTTTCACTGTAAAGGAAGAAAATGTTAGGACGTAACCATGGAAGGGATAGTTTTGGCGATAATGTTCAATAGAAAGTTAGTTTTGTTCGAAAGATGGAATGCGGAAAGCCTTTTTTTGCCAACAACTTGCGCAGATAAAAAAAACCTCGATAATTCCTCATAAATCATTGTGATTGACTAATTGTGAAATTATAATTTTTAAAGTAGGTTGCATTGTAAGATATCCATGGGTAGATATATAAAACTTCCAAGATTCAAAACCTCAAAATTTAAATTAAACCAAAAGAAAAGACAAACAAAAAGTACTTTCTTGTATCTAAAATCTTCTTTAAAAAAGCAGATTTATACTTTACCAACAAATGAATTTTTTTCGACTCACTCCATTCAAAAAAAATAAAATTTAGACTAATTTACAAATACTATTGCACTAAATTCTGTTTCTGCGAAATAATAAGATTATTATTAGTAACATTTCCACTTTCAAATACCGTTAAAATGGTTGCTTTGTTTTAATTTCTTTAATAAATCTACATTACGATTCTTTTGAATGCAGTAAATTTCAGAATTCACCCTTGAGCTTGTCTCTAGGTGATTGACATGCCTTTGTTTGAAGCCAAAGGCCGTTTAAAATTTTAAAAATAAGAATAACTTCATGAAATTTATATTACTTTATAATACAATTTACTTGATACTTTGTGATTTTAAGTAGTTTATTATTATTATTGTTACTTAAAACGAATTTAAAAACTACCCCCAACTTGACATTTTCAAATTCCGAACGAATTCTTAAAATAGCATCTTCAAAATTTTGTAATATAATGAAGCATTTTAAATTTGAAATTTCAACACTTACTTAAATAAATCCAGGAAACCAGTTTAAATAAAACAACATTGAGGAATCAAAACTAAGGAATCATAACCACATAAAATGATATACAAAACTGAATTTACATTGAAAAAAAAACAAATTAAAACTTAATATTTACATTGATGGTAACGTTAACAGTACTTGCTTGTAAACTAACCTTAGCTGCTTCCTCTTCTGTTGTTTTAAAAATATGATCTTCGTTTATTGTTTTTTCAAAGCCATCATAGAATAACAGATCATATGCACCTGAAATGTATGGAGATTTAAATTAAATTTGTATTTGTATTTATATGAATAAAATACAAAGAACCAAGGGTAAATGTAGAAATTTTAAAGGAGAAGGACATAACCAAAATGTTATAGTAAACCATACATATATTATCACCACCCTAAAAGTTGCTTTTAGTTTAGAGTTTTTTTAAGTTTTGGGTAATGAACCATGGTACCAAAATTACAAATAGTTAAAACTTACATATTAAATTGTTAAAAGATAATTATATTTAAACTCGATTAAAATTAGATTATAGTTATAATTTTGATTCTGTTCAAACATAATGGATTAATGAATACATTTTTTAGAATACTATTTTGTCTTTAACAAAAAAAAAAAAAGATTCAAAAAAGTTTTGTGTGCAATATTGAATTTATACTCTCAATTTGGTTTTAATTCACTAAAGAACGAAGAAATATAAATATTAATTAACAGTTTAAAAATATTAGCGTTTATAACGTAGTTAACGGAATCAGCCATCTGGCAGATTGGCCAATAACAACTGAATTGATGGGCATTGGACTTCCCAAAAAATAACAATTCCGATTATTTAGCATAGAAAGGGACATGGCTAAATCAATCTTCTCTTGCCGCACTTTTGGATCCGCCGCTAGACTTTTCAGCAAACTGGAATTTCGGAGATCAGTTAATTTAACATCTACTGCAGGGCTTGAGGGGAATGAATAAATTAGAAGAAATGATTCATTTTAAAGCAGCGTTATCCAAGCATCCAAAAGCAGAGCTTGGCGTTTTATAGATCAATACGAAGAAATTAGTATGATGTGAAAAATATGGAAACAATAATGGCTTATCTAAGACTGGCGCCATTTTTAGAGATCAGAGAATTAACGTATGCAGCCCACGCAGAAACTGTGCAAATTAAATGTTCTTGGAGAACAGTTTTTCAATGAAGTTCATAAATCAACAAGAGTGCAAAATATAAAATAAAGGAATAGAATCTTTTAAAGTATTCAAGAAAAACACACGATAAATATAAATTTAGCTTTTGGTGGGGAGAGGTTGAGTGAATCCTATGTTTGGAAATAAATAATAAATTAAAACTGTCCAGTTTAGGACAGTTGTATAAGGGTTGTTATAGTTCATTATTGATCATAATATGATCGAACAACATAAAAAAGTAATACACAGCTCCTAACAAAACCCTACTCTCATCAATCTACACATACATTTTGAAGGGCAAAATCAAAAAACTGCTTTCATTATTCTTTATTAACGCACGTTAACTTAATTATTTTTAATTAATATTTAAAAAATGTAATTCTACTGAATAAATGAATAAAAATTAATTTATAACATAAACGAATAATACTTACCTTTTCCAGAAATACTTTTGATAACTGCCGGAAATTTTTGCATCCTATGATTTGACCATTTAGCTAAAACTTTTTCACCAACTTTAAATTTGCCTTCAAATTTTGAAGAAGATTCTAACGAGGACTGCCGTTTAAATCGCCAATTTTTCCTACTATTTCTATAACGTCTGAACTTGGCAGGATTCCGATTTCTTTTATTTTTTCGACCGGTTGAATCTGCTGAAGATAATTTTGGTGTCCCAATCAGTTCCTCTTGGTTGGTTTTAATTTCTGTATTCATTGTTTCTATCTCACCTGTTTCTTTGATTTTGATATCTTCTTTTTCAAATAATCTGAAAGATTAAGTTAGTTGTCTAATTTATTTGTATGATACAATTTTTGTTTGTAACAATCGAAAGTGTTAAAAGAACTAATCTTTTTAAAAAAGTAACTGGGATAGCGTCACTGTATATTATACTGTAATAAATAAAACTATTTTATACTGTACTTTACAAAATATAGAACATCTTTTGTGTCCCATTTAATTAGTTGTATATTTTCCCTAGACACTAAAGGCATTTCAGTCCTCAGCCAAATACAGCCTTATTAAAATGCTGTCTTCAGGATGAATTTAATTTAACACGGAAAGTCTATAGAGATATTTTCCATAGCAAATCTCAATAATTAACAGCCTGCAATACTAGTATGAAAGTCAATGTCCACTATTCACTAAGCGGAGACCAATCCTAGCAATAGTCAGTGATGTATGTAGTCGTTTCGGGCTGGGATTGGGCAGCTCCAAAGAGTATCAAGGCCGTCTATATATATGTATATATATTTTTTTTTTTTTTAATTCCGCAATGTGATGGTTCCAAAGCCAACTCCTTACTAGCCTTCGCAAATCAAGCTAGATCCAGGAAGCATCCAAAAATACTGCGATTGTCCAGACAATGGCCAATCAATGCCGCCTTTGAGTAGGATAATACTACTATTTTGTTAAGATAGTATTTATACAATTTGCTGGTGTATGCACTACCAATTCTATTATGACCAAGAAATGGGAGTTAGTGCAATAAGTTTGGAAACCACTGCCTTAACCACTGGGAGTAGATTGATGGAGACGGAGGGAGGAATTAAAAAAACAAGGTAAATGTGTGTGAGAGCACTAAAAGTAAAAACTGCGCAAACTTTTTTTCTCCTAGTTAATTTTAAATAAATCGAAAATTTAGATCGATAAATCATTAAAAAAAATGAAGAAATATAATTATGCAATCACATTCGCAATAGCTTAAAAATTATGCTTCTACAGATGAAATTTGCATTAACTACTGGTTAATCGATACTGTAATTAAAATTCAATTATACTTGGAAGTTCCTGATAAGGGATGAGTTGTACTTCTTGACAATCTCTGACTGCTCATGGACACCCATTCGTCCGGCTTCCGAATATCATAATGTACCAAGACTTCCTCCTCTTCCCAATCCACTTCAAGTATTGATGCTTTGTTCCTTTATTAATTATTAATATTAATTTCTAAAAAAAATACATTATAAATAATTATTGCATACATATAGCAGAAATGTACTAATCTCTTACCATTCAGTTGTTTTGTAATCTTTTACATGTATTTGTAACCCAGCACTAAATTCTTGTTCAACATTATCATTAGATGAGGGTCTCGTAGGAGAAGCAACGTCCTCTTGGGATTCCGTATCTTGTTCTTCTTCTTGAGTTTGCTCATCCTCCTCTTTTTTAGGTTGCAATGTTTCATCAATTTCTTCCTCTTCTTCAATAGTTTCTAATTTAATCGAGCTACTTTCTTCTATCTCCGACGGTTCCTCTTTGATTACTTTTTGTACTGACATTAATCTTGGCCGAGGTGCAAATTCTTCAACTAGCTCTTCGCTAGCATCAATCTCTAAATTCTCTTCCCAATTAATATCATTGAATAAATTAGCTTGTTCGCTATTTTCTGAATTTGTTGTACTTTCTTCATCATTTTGAACAATTTTAGTTCTTTTATTGGTAAGTTTTTTAATTTTTGTTAATCTTTTTTTTAACGTTTGTCTTGCAGCATTTCTTTTCCTAATATCACTTCTTTTTAAAATTCTAGTATTTTTTCTTTTTCTTTTTGCATTTGTAGCTGTTGTTAAGAGTTTTGTAGAAGAATCATGAGAATTTGTAGATTTTGACGAAGAAGGCTCTGAAACAGTATCAACACTAACTAAATCTACCTTAATTTTTGTTTTTGTTTTTTTAGTCTTTGCACTACATTCTTCGCTAGTAATTTTTTTGTTTTTATTATTTTGAACTTTTCTATTTTTATTAGTTTGCAGTTTTTTAGTATTTTTTTTATTTGGAATTTTTTTATTTCCATTAGCTTTTTTATTACCCTTTATTGCAACTCTTGGCATACTGTTAGTGTCAATTTTTTTTAATACTACCAATAATTCCTTGATTTTAAATAATTTTTTATCTTTTTCACTTAAAATTTGATTAGATGTAGTACCTCCATTTGACTTTACATTAGTAGCTGCTGTAGATTCAATTTTGCACTTGGATGCATCATTATCCATTGTTCATTATGCGTCCATAGTACACTTTTTTTTATTTTTAAACATATATAATAATCTGGAAAAAAAATCAAGTGATAAATTATTTCATTGATCTATAATATCAGTATAATAAAATAATAAACTCTGCAAAAATAATGTCGGAAATTTTTAAACAATTAAAGAATGACAAATAGGAATCACTCTGAGGGAATAAAAATTTCCAATACACTTAAAGTAAACATTTTAGGAGGTATTCTTTACATCTTTTGTATACATCTACATTCATGCAAAATATAAATGCATTAAACAACCAAATAATGTAAACCTAATTTAATAAAAAAAGATATAATCGAATAAATATTTAAAAATATATATATAACGCAATCTCATGATTTTTTTGGGATAATTTATTTTTTTAAATGAAATATGAGAATATTTAAATAGGCAAACGAAACAATATAGATATAAATACATGAGGGAGAGAATTTATTGGTTGAAAATGTACGCTTTATTTAAATATCGTTAGACAATGGACCGTCTATCTACTTCTTTTTTCTTTTCTAGAATTCTGCAAAGGCTAGTATTTTGCTAAGAAAATGGTACTACGTTCAGAAGATATAAATGTTCGAAAAAGAGGCACGCAATTTTCCTTTGCAGACAATAAATATGGATTTGCTCGATCGAACCCTAAATCTTTGTACAGAAGTCGTTTCTATTTCAAAACTGAAAACTATTTTGTTCAGTGATTATTTGTGATAAATTACAAATAAATCTTGAAGAATAAAACTACTGACAGCTTCTATTATATCAAAGCGATAATTTTCTTTGTGGCTTTAAGGACATGAAACTACATGACCTTAATTTATACTGGTTATTTCTAATGCATTTAACAGCAAGAAATGTCTTCTAGTTTATGGTGAATTGTGTGGTTCTCGAAACTCCGGGAACATGAAGGACAAGTTAGTTACTGTTTTAAATGATTTAATCATGTACAACTGAATATGAAACAAAAATGTAATTACATTATATATGTATTAAATTAATTGGGAAAAGTAAAAATTTTTAGAACGTTCACTTATCTCTCAGGAAAGTGGCAGAATTCCACACATCGCCCTTTATTTTAAGGAAAGATCTTATGTAATGGATATCTCTATAGATCAATTTGTGAGGTGGAGGAGGAACGACCATGCAGCTTGTAGAGAGAGAGAGAGTGTGTGAAAGGGCATTAGGTTCAAGCTCTTTGGTCGGAATAGGTCGAAGGAGAAAGTTCCTAAGCTGTTTCTCACTGATCGATTTGACTTTCACCAGAGAATGTTGCGTTTTTCAAGTCCAGGTCTGCATTTTGGTACTAGGAACGGCGTAAAACTAATTTCCTAAATCCAACAGAGGGTAGTCATAAGGAGGCAAGAGATAGATAACCTTAGAATGCATTAACTATACAGGATCCCCCGCGGTGAAGTGATGCCCACTACATATCTTGGTGGCTGATAACGCACCAGCCAATCTTAAGATTTTAAAATATTAATGTTAACCACAACATGCTGAGTAAAGTTATTTTAAAATAACCGATGTCTACATATATTACTTTATATTATTGTTTGTCATATCTTATCATTTACGAGATATGTTAGAAAACAGTGCATTAAATTGTAAACTCTCTAGTGGGATCAGTGACTGAAACTGCAATTCCGTGTTGGTTTAAAAATATTACAAAAAACAAAAACAAAAAACAGCAAAAACAGCTTAAAGGGCTACTCAGCCATTTCATTTGAGATTTTGGATGGCAGCAAATTTAAGTAAAAGTTTGCTAAATAAAATTCATATATTTATCTGGTTTCTTTCTCGGTCTTTAATCCGTTTTACTTGGATGACCTGGGTAGTTACTAGGTGTTGGAGTAAATACCTTATCCTACCAGTTTCTTAAAATTTTTCAGCATATCTACGAGATGCTAAAGGAAAAGAGGCCACATGAATGTGGCTTAAGATCTACCACGCCACATCTCTCTACTTTGGTCAAACAGGACTGATTTTCCATGAAAGTAAAAATTATTGCATTAGAGTAAAAATATGTCACTGTTTCAACTTCTTGAAATCTCATGTTTTGTAATAACCGAAATCTTATTTTTTTGGCATGCAAGAAGTAATGAAATATAAATAGAATTTGGTGTGCCATAGATGGAAAAAGGTTGCAGAACACTGCACAAAAGGGTCATTACAACACACCGATTCCATCTTATTTAAATATTAATTGAGGATTTTTTTTTATTTTTATAACAAATAAACATTTGTTAAAAATTATTTTATAGAAGAAATTTTGTCATGAGATTAACATTATTTGGGGCAGGTGGTTTGGAGTAATGTTTGTGGCCGTGGGGTTTTAAAAGGGATTTTAGCTTTTATGTTGATAGCATCCACACCTAGGGAGGATGTCAACTAGATTAACACTTATTCTACATTAATTAACACAGAAAATAAATGAATGAATTATGAAGTACTATGAATTACTCTTTATAAAGTAAAAAAGAAAATCATTAACAAAAGAAATCTAAACACTTCCTATGTTTACATTAAAACAACATGCATACATAAATTTCCTGTGACAAAAGAATATTATTGAATAACAAAAAAAAAAAAAAAAAATTAAACAACTAAAACAGCACTACATTTGTTATTTTACACTAAAAAAATAAAAATACCAAAAAAATATGTGGGCCATACTTTCATACCAATGGAGGTGTAATGTCCAAAGATGTAACTTTTATGCCTTTTTAGAAAATCCAATTCCACGTGTGAGCCAATGCAAACATTCAACTTTTTTTTTAAATACACTTCAAACCTAGCTAAAAGATTTATTTGGAGGAACAATATTTATAAAAGAATCTGTTGCGAAAAGTAAGGCACATACCACAAGAAGCTTGGCCTTATATAATTGTTAATAGCTGCTTTAATAAATTATGAAAAGTTACCAATTTACGTCGCAAATCTTTGTATATGCTTGGATAATTATGAGAAAACTAATCTTAATTTTCTAATATGGTTAAAAAAAACTTATCTTAGGAAAATAAGACTTCATATAGAAATTTTATTACCTATTCCCAGCCCAATAACCCAGGTTAATGTTTAGCTGCAAGGCATTACATTTACATAACAATAAAATAAAATGGTTTGCTTTAAATGCCTTAAAAATTGAATGCAAACAGTTGAAATTATGGAAAATGCAGACAAAAGTATGCGTATGATTTGAATTGACTTTAAATAAAAGTAACATTGTAATATTTAAGGTTTACAACTTTTGGGATGAAATTCTAAAAAATGAGAAGCTAGTAGTATTGAAACGTTTAATCATACTACCAGACAACATTTTCGATTCATAAACTAAATTCAATTCATAATTCTTCCTTTGCTGTAAAAAAAATTTGATTTGTTTGTATTAAATTAATAACGCCCATATCAAACATGCAAACCTTTGTTAAATAAACATTTAAATGATCAGATGATAAGAAACACATGATTTGATCTTATTAAGACGTTATTAAAAAAAGATATATACAGCAATCAAATAGCATTGTAAAAATATATATTTTTAAATAATCTAAACGACATGTTTAACTAATATATTGCAATTGTTCAACATTAAAAGTGGAATAAAAGCCTGTCAGCAAAAACGATAACACAAACATTAATACTACTAGTGCCTACAATTAGAAACTTCTGACTTCTATACGCTGTACAGCTGAATAAATTAATACGGGAAAACGAAATCAACTTCATTGACAAAAACAGAAATTCCTAAAACTGTAGCAATGTGAAAAACTAAATGATAAAATTTGCATTAAGAATAAAGTTACATTATTCATAACAGTATCATCAAATTGACAATTTATTTTAAAACAATTTAATTATAAAAAAATATCAAGTAATTAATCAAAATTTTATTTGCTGAAAATTATGCTTCAACTTTTGTGCTGACACTTCCGAAAGAACTCAAAGCAATAAACTCATGCAACTGGGTAACTCCTTTCCCAAGGAGAGCCAAAATCGAACAAAATAGTAAATTTCATAAGTAACAATAAAGTATTTTTTTTTTTTTAAACAAAATGAAAACGATCCAACACATACTGTTAATTTAAATACTTCCACCTGGAGCTAGTAAATGATCTGAACTTACTTTTTCTTATGCTGGGCCTCTTTTTTTCAGACAATTTAGGTTATGTTCTTCTTAAAACAACTATAAAAAAATGAAAGAATTTACATTACTTCATAATAAGAGAACCTTTTAAATACAGTACTAAATAAAAAAAAATCACCTGAATACACTTTTCAAAATATAAACATTACAAATGCTTCTCTATATGTTGCACAAATACGTATAATCATTGAACAAAAGGGAGTTAGTAAAATGCAAGAGTGTGTATATTGTCTCGAAAGTCACTAAAAATTAAAAGTAATTTTAACTTTATTTTCCAAATGACACAAATAAACGGGCAACTTCACACCAAAACAAGACAGTCGGCTAAACACCAAAAATGCTAACATTACCCTCTACAATAACCTAGCGACTTCCAATGGAAATAGAGGGCGACGCTGTATCCATATCAAATCCGTTCTCAAATTAGATTTTCAATAAGAGGTTAAGCAAGGTTACACATTTTCAGTCAGCTGTCCATCCAAACTAAGTTACACTCTTTGAATGAGCGTCAGATTCTTTCTTTACTAACAGTTATTATAGTTTTAGAATTATGTCATTTAAAAAGGTAGTGACTTCTTCCATTCGTCAAGTAAAACCAATTTTGTCTGTGGATAAAAGTGAAAGTAAAAGAAGAGTTTTAAATTTGTACAAAGCTTGGTATCGACAAATTCCTTATATTGGTTGGTATATTTAGTAATTATTTTGAAAAATATTAATTCTAATGTTATAATTGATAAACTCTTATCTATTGTTAAGGGAAATTATTATAGAAATGAGTTTTTTAATTTTCAAGGGTTTTGATACCTGAAGAAGTTGCTTCCTTAACATTCAACACTGATTTACCCCCACATTTAAACAACTAAAAAAGATTATTCGTACAAATACTTGGCGAAACTTAACTGTAGGCTGTGAAGGGAATGACTATTAGCCGAAACACTGACCAGAAAAAAAATTATTCTGGCTTACTAAAGTCTTTGCATAGATTTTTGGCGTTTGTAAAGCTTAAAATATGTATATGTGGTACTAATAACAGTCATTATAGTGAAGTATGCCTGTGGATCCGCTAAACCCAATTAGTTGACTAACGTCTTGCATGGTTCAGAGTGCTGGTGTTAATTGAATGCCAATACAAAAAGTAACAAGTCCTCTTCTCTTTACGGGAGTTAAGAATTCATTATAATATTGTCCCAGAACAGAGTTGGGCAATGCTTGTGAGTCGAATAATTAGACCAAGTTTTTCCAGAGGTTCTTGTTAATTTAACCAGTTAATTTTCTCTAAGAGGCAAATATGTACATATTATATTTACTTATGTTAACAATTACTTTTTCTATAAAAAACTGCAGAGATTGGCTGAAACAAAATAAAAAAAATCTTAAAGTTTCTACTTTTCGGAATCATCATGTCCTCCGAAAGTTGTCCAAAACAAATGTACCAACATTGCAGTTTGTTATGTAACAGCGGCCAAATATCTAATTTATTCATCAATTTCTTTTTCTATTTCCAGTTATGGATTATGACATACCTAAAAATATAACACAGTGTCGGGAAAAATTAAGAGAAGAATTTATGAAACATAAAGATGTCACAGACATTCGAGTGATTGATATGCTTATCATTAAGGTATATATTTTACTTCAGTATTTGTATTTGTGTGCTAAGAATGTTTCAACTAACGTAATGGTATATGGACAAAAATGCACCATTAAATTTTAAAAAAAAATTATGTTTCCTGAATTTCTTATAACGTTCCACTTGTCGACTACTGTAACTGATTGTGTAAGCTAACTCTCTGGCATTGTAGAATACATGTGAACCATCGCTAAACATTCTTAGGTGCATCAACCGCCTGAACTGTGGCGCTGATATCCAAATATCGTTAATGTACTACAGTCAATTAATTCTTTCCATGATAGATTATGGATGTGTCCTTTCTTGGGGACGCCTCTCAAACCCACTTAACGAAAATTGTTAGAATCTAGTTCAAAGCACTGAGGATCTGTCTGGATGCTCTCATCTCCAATCCCATGAATACTCTTTTGGTAGGAGGCTCTTGAAACTAGGAGGAAGCTTTTTAGCTTCTCGTTTTATTGTGGACAGGCTGGCAGTAAAAAACCACCCATATGTAATGTATTAACTAGAATTTTAACAGAAAAATATTGGCTTAAAAGAAATCTCCAATTTTAGTTGAGGTTTTCTGCTGCCTGTTGAACATTACTTGCTCACTACATCGCCTTCCCAGATACACCTTTGATTACTCCATGCTCACTTTAAACTGTAGTACTGATATCTTCACCTGTTAACGAACCCCACCTTCCTAATTCCGTAAATAATCTCAGCTTCCTATCGAAATTTGAAACCAAATTTCCCCAGTCTATATACTTTTGTACGGACGGTCCTAAAAATAAGGACAGTGATGGTGTTCAGGTCTATGACTCTCTTTCTTAAGCCTCAAATCAAACTTCACACTTCAGTATTTACAGCTGAACCCACAGCCGTAAATAAATCCCTGTTTCACATCTTGTCAGCTAACCTGTAGCACTACGTGATTGTGAGCGACAGTATGTGCGATCTCCAGAAATTAAAACAACCCGGTAGTGACCCTTTCTTTTTGATCTAGGACACGTTTGGTCTGCTACAGAAAATAAATTCTAATGGTACGTAGATTTGTGTATCTGTTGTGGATGAGAGGACACTGTAGATTGAATGAAAATGAGAAGGCCGATATCGGCGGAACAAAATTGGCCACTCTTCTCGAAGAATCATCTATAGAAACACTAACAACCTGAGTGAATGGGTTAAAATTTACTCGATTTCTATTCCAGATAATTACTCACATTACCATTTAGCTATTATTGGTTGCTAAACAGTTCCCATATGCTCTTGTGATAATAAATCTACTGCTGAATCAAATCACATTATCTTGGCCTACAGTAAGTACACGAACAGTAGGGATCAGCTGTGGAGGGCGATATTACAGACGAACTGCCTAATTTCGACCAACTAACACTAAATACTGATACCCAAGCATTTACTCATATTTATATAACTAGATAAATATTAATCAAATTAAAATATTAAAATATAATCAGCTTTCATGCACCCATATTGAAATTGATTTTAAAGATGCATAATAACACTTTTTAATAAAGAAATACCAATAAAAATAGGCTAATTTGCAAGGGGGAAAACCAACTTTCTGGCAGCTGTTGACTCTCTCAGTTACCATTCATTTTTTCTCGAGACAAAAAATCTGTTTTAAACTTTCGTTTAGACGAATTTATTAAATTTTCTACCCTAACGAAATCGAATAGAAAGCTACTCTGATTATAGGATGGGTTTAAACGACGTTAATGTATCAAATGTTCAATTTATTCTTCTCCGACGGAATGTAATCTTTGCGAGCGTTCATGTATTTATGTACCATTTATATATTTAAACTGATTATTATTTTATTATAAAAAAAAATCAGTCTTAGCAAGCTACAGTTTCAGCCAACATTCATTTTCAGGGTTAGAGAAAGAGAATGAGTAAGAGTGAGAGAGACTACTGTCTTAATGTGCAAAAATTAACTGTAATTGAAAACTTATTACATAAAAATTAAATTTATTTAATATTATTTATGAATGAACAACATCCTTTCAAGGTTACAATGTAATTTTCTTTTATTTTTTAGGGACAGATGGAACTTAAAGAAGTGGTTAATATTTGGAAACAGAAGGGTACTGTCATGGCTTATTGGAAAGATACACATGAACCAAAACCTACAGATTTCTTATCAAAATTTATGGCAGGATCTAATTGATTACATTTCATTGTAATAGATAAAATATTTATATCAAAATAGAAAATTGGAATTAAAATATCTTGTAAATGATTTTAATTTATGGATGTATATAAAGTTAAATTAAGTAGAAATGTTCAATAAAAACTGTTAATTTGGTTAATTTATGATTTCAAGATTATTATTTCTTTTTAAACATTTCTGTGGAAAGATTTTATGAAATTGGCAAAAAAAAATTGGATTCATTTCATTCAAATAATGTCTTATCTTTATAATGCGCGTTTCTAATGCAATTTTATTACGGCAACAATTATGTCTACATAAATATGTATTATTTCCTATCGTAAGGACATTCATCAGACTGTGAATTGTGGAGAATAACTTTTCGTGGAGCTTCTACGCTGCAGGCTCTTTCAAGAGCTTAACGATAATTAAAAAAAACCTCTTGTCTATGCCACAAAATATGCAATGTTTCCTCTTTTTACTAAAAAGTTATCTTCTGTCCATACCTAGCATGTGTTGTGATATAAAAGTTCTATAATCATTATATTTACGTGTCCCAAAAGGGTTCAGTTCAATGAGGACTTTGAAAACTTCTCAATTCGAAGGATTGGCCTTCCATCTTCGTTAATATGCTAAAATAGTGCAATATTGTGAATTGACTTAACAAGTGGGTACAATAGCTCAAAAGAAGTCTCAGACTAACTAAAATAAAAGCAACGTCGCCAAACATATTCTAACTTATGTATCTCCATAACTCTATTTACAGCCTCCCATTGGTATTCACATACTATCCTATCTAGTTCAGGACACAATAGACCCAAATGTGGACTAAGTGAACAGCTTACTTCCTATGAAAGCCTCGATTTAAGATTTCATTTAGAAAATGAACCTGGAACTTTTTAAAATTAGCAAAGCATCTAATCAAATTATTAAAAAAACAAACATTAAAAACATGAATTTATTTAATATTTAAATATCGGACTAAATATGTGTACTGGGTGGCAAGGTTATAAGACTATGTCCCACCACTGGTACCGGCAATGAACTTATTTGACGATTCCAAGTACCTGTTTTCATACACCATGAATCAACTTGATTTAGTGATTTCACATATTTTGTAGTAGAACCTCCAATCATTAACATTTGAGAACCTATAAAAAAAAGTTTTAGGTAAAAGTAAATGATTAAATGATCTCCCATTATTGAGATCCATCATCCTCTCTGTCTTGTTTCAATAAAAAAAAAGTAGAATTCAGGAAAGCCTAACCTAATACAGCGACAACATGTCCATGCCGGGGTATAGCCATATTAGCCTTTAATTTCCATTTTCCTTGTCTATCATCCCAAACATCGATTGAATCAGTACTGATTAATTCATCATTTTTGACGATAGCTCCACCAATTATATGCAGTGAATCTTCATAGTTTATAAGTGTAGAAAACCCACGGCCAAAACGAAGAGGCGCTGATCTTAGCCACCTATGTAATTATAAATCAACATTAGTACGTGAACAAGTTTCTAATATTTAATAAAAAGTTGTGAACGTAGCAAGTGCAAGTGCACATAACTTTTTTTCGGTCAAATGACATTCACGAATAATGAGAGGAAGTTTGGTAATGTGGTAATTTTACATCAGTTAGTCATACGTTACTAAAGCTACTAAATTTAGAGGGCCTTTCTGAATTCGATGTACATGTTCCTAAGTGATAAAACTGTGAATTTATCACACTATTAATTTATTATTAGTGATTATTTAATTACTCACATTTTACTATTGTACTTAAGGAGTTGCACAAATTAGTATTAAAACAACGTACATTTTTAAGATATTTTACCAAAGATTTATCCGTATGTTTGCCTGAATTAAGAAGCATCGGAAAAGAAAAAGTTAGGAAAACGTGGAAGAATATCATTTAAAAAGTATCGACAAATTCTATTAAACGATGATAACAGATAGAAGAGGTCCTCCGATGATAAGGAAGAAAGAAAATTGAATGGAACATTGTTAGCAAATATTTATAAAAAAATCTTTTCAAGTTACTTAGAATGTATTTTTTAAAAGATGAAATATGAATAGCAAGACAATTTTCAATTTTGCGAATAAGGGTAGGTGCGGTTTAAAATTATTGATAGGTTCATAATAGATTTAAAGATCATTGCATGATCTTATATTGTGATTGATCGAAATTTTATTTTTTTAAGCCTTTACAAAAATCATTCTTAAATGTATCAAAATCTAATGGATAATTTGTTAATGAATTATATTTGACTGAAGAATAATTTGAAAAGAGAAATTTATCGTTATTAGAAGATCGTATTTAGATTGATTATTAAATAGTAAAAAGAACCAAAAGTTTGCATTCAAGTATTTTGTAAAATAAAAAGGCCCTACAGATTTTACTTACAGATTTTTAAATGGATCATAGCAATAAACGTGTGATGATACTACAGGTTTTGGGTAACTATTCAAACCACCAGCAACCCAAATATTATTTTTATAAACGCATGTAGCTGGATAAATAAGAGGTTCCGGTAATGGTGTAACTTCTTCCCACTTCTTTTGATTCTGATCATACCTTTCGACTGAAGATAATATTCTAAAACAAAAGAAAAACAAAATTAATTAAAAAAATGTCAATACCATGTATCCATTGACGGATGGTTATTTTTTTTATTGAGAAATGATCGCAAACTAAATTGAATTGCAAATTTGAACAATAACCATACTTGTTATCTTTATCTTGGCCTCCAATAACAAACATAAATCCATGAAATGTTACCAAACCAAAACTTTTTCTAGGTGTCAATAATTTTGCCTCTTTATTACTCCACTGTTTTTTTATTGGATCATAACTCCAGTTTTCAAGGTAAATATTACTTTCCGAATTTTCACCTTCCTGTGGATTGCTGCCACCTGTAAACCAAGTATTGCCTCTAGATTATAAAATGATATTTATTAAAATGTAACTGTAGTTACATTATAATGTAGTTTTCCAACGTAATATGTGGAATGCAATCACGTTAAACGAAACATTCTACGCCAACACGAGAGAGCGATTAATCATGAATTAGTCTAACAAAAGTCGATCTTATTCTATGTAGTAAAACAAAACAAAAATTATATAGTAATAAAAAAAAGCCATCATGTAAGTAGTAATTTGAACGGATGCAAATAACAGCTCAATAAGAGTAATCTATAATGAGCTCACAAACATTAATTCAGAATTGCTAAACAGTATTAAAACTATTAGTCTGTATATTATTTTGAGATTTGTTATGCTCTTCTTCAACAAAAAAGAACTACACTTTTTAGTAGAAATGTGTTAATTTACTAATTGTTGCATACTTAAGAATAGAGTAAATTATAATGAATTCATAGAGAAACCCATCACTTCAATATTCCCAGAAAAAATTAAAAATCTCTGAATAGGATTCAAATTAAAGGAAACTTTATTACGTAAGATCAGTTAATTAAGTCAAGGAAAACAGATAAAGTCGTTTTCTAGACAATCCAGAAAACCTATAGCATTTTGCTTAAGTGAGTGATAAAAGAGGTTTAAGAGTTAATATATTTTTTTTTTTGCAAATGCTCTTAATTTAGTATCTTATTTGTAAAAAATATCTGTACAATTTAGTCTGATAAATTGGTTGTTGAGGTTTTTGGTAATAAGAGTTGATATTAATTTAAAGTTACTTCTTATCAAAGTCTAGATACTATTCAACAACTTTTATGCTATTTTTTTTAGCCTTACCAATAACAAATATTTTGCCTTTCAGCATAGTGGTTGAATGATGATAACGAGGTTTTGGTAAGAAATCGACAGTTTGCCAAACATTACTATCAGGAAGGTATCTAAACAAAGAAAACAAATTCTGCTCTGTTATTTGATTATTATTAAATCAGAATTGTTATATATATTAACTCACTTACCTATAAATTGTACAACTGTTGTTCAAGCTTGTTAACTTGCAACCAGGATTTTTTCCACCAAATATTAAAATTGAAGGATGGTGAGCAAAATAAAGAGAGCTTGGTACGTCGTAATTAGTCTTATTAATTGGAGCTAAACTTGATTCACTGGAGCGGCTATAATAAATTAATTAATTAAAACATTCAACCAGGTCGGTACTTCCTACATGAATCTCAAAATATTGATCGTCTAACTGGCAATTATTTGGGAAAAATATTCAAATCTGTCCCAACAGTAAGCCAGAACAGTAGATGGTCCAGCAAGAACCAACAAGTAGTACTGGACTTTGATTTTATTCCCAAAGACTTGGACTTCGAAATCGTTTCAACACTCTTACGAATTGGGAAGAAGCGGTTATCATTCTCAGCCAGGATTTTGAGAAGAGGCATATTCTTCTTAGTAGAGACGCGTTTTGGAGACGCCCAAATCTAATTTTATTTAATCTTTACAAAAAGGTGGAGCTTTTGAAACGAGATCAAAAGTCTCACAATAACATGAGTAGTTCTAAGTTTTGGATTACTTCTATGTTGCCATAAAAAATTGGCGTAGTAAGCAAATGCATGTAATGCATTAATAGAGGGTTATTTTAAATGATGTTGATACATATGCTTAAGCTCTTTAAAAGTTTCATCTGTGTTACTAGATATCACTTGTTCACCGTTGACTCACCATTTTCATATTCTACTATGGATAATATACCAAATTCACGAAACAGTTCTGATATTTCAGCGATCATGATCTCCATGAGATTAACAAGAAGAGTACGTTCCATAGCCCATGTGCAGGCATTTCACAGAAGCTCGCCTTGCAAGAGGGAAAGAGCCTGCACCAAGAAGTATGTCTTCCATTAAGAAGGAAACTCAGTATTCAAGACGGTCTCCCGCGGACTGTCGAATCAGTGCTAACATCTAAGAGAGTCAATCTTGACAATCGCTAACCCATCCGGTCTCGTATTAATATTAAGAATTGAGATTTGTTAAGTACGTTAAATACGTCATCAGCACTGAGACAAGCCAGCGAATTTTCCGCTTCTCAATTCACGAAAGGTTTCCTTTTGTTATGTATCTCATCGTACATCTCGAAAAATGGTCTGAGAGTTTGTTTTATTACTGAAGACAATGTTATTGAGCGGAACAATGACTGAAATATATATATATGGCCTTTTTTCGAGCTGTGCAAATTCGATGCCTTCGCAAGGATTCTTTTATATTGCGAAATTCCAGGTTATCAAGGGGCGAAGAGAAATCAGGTACTGGGAAGAGAGAACGACTTCCAACTCGGTCATGATTGTGTTATACCACACTACTTTTAATAAATAATTACATATAAATAAATAGCTACCTTTTTTTCAATTCATTGTGAGTTGTAATAGAGATTTTATTTAAACGTGACTTAGTTTCATTTGAACAATTAAAAGTAGCTTCTCTCTTGGGGTCAATTAATTTTCTTTTAATACTTTCGTGCATTAAATTCTTATTATTATTTAGACCTAAAACTTTTCTATCTTTAAATCCCCTGTATGTTGATTGGATAATAATAGCAGCACTTTCTTTTAAGGACAGTTTCTTCTTATAAACAGATTCTGGACTATCAGACGATTTATGCCTAGTAAAATTTTCTGAATAAGGTCCAACTGTAGTTTCTTTACTTTTTTGGCTGTAATCTTGAGTATTCGGTTTAAACTTATCTTTATTATCTTTGAAAACGTCATTAAGAACGTTTCTATTTTTTGGCAATTGTTCGTTTGGACTACTAAAAACACTGTTGCATACGATTGGTCTATGTGTTTCACTAGCATGATGGTAGACTACTGGTTGATAAATTTTATTACCCTGTACGTCAGTATATTCACGAAATAGTTTCTGATCGTACCAATCATCAAATTTCCGTATTTCTGGTTCTTTCTACAAATTATCAATCAAAGTTAGAAATTTAATAAACCATTAAAAATATTAATAAATATAAACTATGAAGAAAATAACATACCTTTTCCGTGTTATAAATTTTGAACAATGGTACCGATTTATTTCTTTGATTTAAATTTTTTTGTAAAAATGAATCAGGTTCAATTTCAGTGTACAGAGAATCTTGTGATTGTACATTCGAGTTCTGTGAGTGAGAAAATGATTCTTCTGAAGTAATATCACTCTTTGATTCACAACGATTTTTTATAAACATATGTCGCGGATTTTTATGTAATTCTTGAAGAAATTTTAAAAAATCATTATAAGTTTTGTAATCCTAAAAAAAAAACAAAAAAATTATTCTTTAGAGAAACTCATCCGTTCTGTTAACATATAAATACATATGTACTATTTCTGTGTGATATCTATTTATTTTTAAAAACAATGCTAGAACAACTTGTTTTAAAAAACCACTTCATGAATCATTTTCTATTCACCTACCACTCTTTCTGTAAAAAACAAGGGTTAATATAGACACCAAATTCATTGAAGAAGGCGAATTCAAATTGGCAATTCTCTTTACAAGACTATATTGGGTCAATCATTGTATGTTTTTCTGATATTGTCTCGATTGTTAGAAAACTGAATTAGAATTTTTTTTTCCAGATTCTAATGATAGATGACGGTCAAACATAACTTACAATCTAGAAAAAGGATTATTTGATAGACATGATCTCTGTTATAGGACCCATCAACTTTTTAATCGTACAACTCCTGTTTTTTCGCATTCAGGAGAGTAGGAAAAAACATGATGAGATTGCCTGTTTCATTTAGGGAGATAAATTTCTATCGCCAGCTCTGATTCTGTGAATTATATTTCTGATTTCATTTTTTCTTAAATGTTTTAGCGTGAAAATCCTTGTGATGAATTACATTAAAACATTTCTGCGAATAATACAAAAAATATTTGTTATTTTTGCGTACTTTTCTACAAAGTGATTAAATTCAACGATATTGTTCAACTTAACCCAGTCTTCTTTTGGAATAATTTAAATTCACAAAAGAATATAATTACCTTTTTTACCTTTAATTATCTTTTGAATTAATTAAAATTCACTAAATATAATTACTTTTGTTTCTTTAGAAAAGTTTCTTGGTTGAGGGACATCCAGTTTTAATAAATTACATCTCTGTAAATGATCAGACTTGACTGATGAATTTTCAACTGCGTAACTAAAAAAATTAATTAAAAACATCAAAAATTAACTATCAATCACTAATCAATAATGGGCTTTTAGATCTTTATAGAAAAAGTAGATTGAAGTTTTTAAAGTTAATGTCATAAGTTTAATAACATGAATTTTTAGAATTACGATTTGTTAACGACCACAACGTAAACATTCTTTTCAAAATTACTTGGTAAAATAACAATATTTTATTATAAATAAATTCAATTTTTAAAAAACTGTCTCTTTTTTGACCGAAGCGCAATTATTGAAGGGAATAATTCTTATTAGAATTAATTACCAACTTTTAAAGTATGTTAACAGGAGATAAACTGATATAAGGAAAAATTAAAACAATTGTGGAATTGTAGAGCTAATCACAAATGTTATTGTTTTGATCTGGTGGACTCAAGTCTTCTAGAACGCACATAGTAGCGTCTAATGGTCCGAATAAGTGACCTTATGTAATAGAGATCTTTAATAAAGCAATTGTTAAAATCAGTTTCGATTCATAGCGTGAAGACTCAAGTATGGACTGTTGAGCTACTTTTTTGGGGCCAGTTTAATATAATGTTGTGATTATCCGACAGAATGATTGCACTCTTGGAGAAAAAAAAAATTCTTGTCTATTATGCGAAGATGTTTTGCTAATACTTGTGATTACTACAGAGAAATTGTTTGAATAAAAGTCACCATGTACTTTGCTCAGAACATTTTCATCAGCGGACTAATAGGAAACAGAGAGGCCTTAGGGTAAGGTTTTGTAAAAAGTGCTTAAAAAATCCTGAATTCTCAACATTCATTCATTCAACTTCATTACTTATATTAGTTGAGATAACTATAATTTTTTTTTTAACACTAAGTATCAAATAAATAATATTTACGCCATTCCATCATCAATCATCTTTTGCACAGCTTTATCTTGTGTAATTTTAAGAAACTCTGGTGATTCTGGATTTTTTCTGATGTCAACAAGCTGAGAGGGAGTCATTAAACCAAAGCGAATGCATTGCATGACTATAGATAGATAATGACATCGCTCTTCCCAATTATGCATTAACCATCTCACTGCAGACATAAACATTTCCATTTCACTGAAAACGAAGAAAATTCATTTTTTTTTTAAGTATTGAAAATAAAATATAATAAAAAATAAAGTATGTAAGCGAATATGATAAAATGAGACAATACCAATGAATTATAGCGTAATTTGATTGAAGAAATACTGTCAAATCTTCTACATTAAGTTCTAAAAATTCCTTTGCACTAACTAAGTGTAAGAAGAATGCTTTAATTCGTGGCACCATAAGATCCATAATTTTCTGTTGCTTTAATCTACTAGCATCCATAAATAAATGAAAAGCATTTTCTTCTGAGAAAGCTTGCCCATTATCGATAAATGCAAGACATTGTTCTTCTAAATCTGTAGAACAAAATAAAAAAATATTTTTAAATTTTCTTTAATAAGGCGAGTTAATATTATATATTAATATTAGTATACATTAGTAATATTAGTATTAGTATTACAATAGTTTAGAAGGAATCATATAAGATGAGTCTACTGGCTTATAATTTCGTACTGTAACGATAACGAAGTTTGAATTTTTACTAAATGAGGTTGCAATCTAAATTAATAAACAAAATTCTCGAAGATATGTCTCAAGGAAGCAAAGCATTTACATTACACTCCAGCAGTACAGATTCAAATGAATTTTCAAATAAAATTGTGTTAAAAAAAAATAGTTTGAATAGAGTTGTTACTATTAGAAATTAAGAAATAATTGAGGCTTTGATGTCACTTTCTAATTGCTAAGTCTCAATTTATGATATTTAAGACAAACTTGGGATTGAATCCCTCCGCTTTTACCCACACAAAATTTCTTATTCTATTCTTTCTGGTGATAAAACAATGTAACAGTACTAATTTTATTTAAGTACATATTCAAAACTAATTTATAATAATAACTCAGAATCTGACACGAGAAGTAAATCAAAGATAAAAAGAATTAAGAATTAATAAAAGTTTTGTGATTAATAGGGTAAATGGTAAAGTGTTAATATAATTGAATCTATTTAATCTAGTTAAGTATTACTAACCTGTAACTTGTAGAATCTGACAAGCAATTAAAACTTGTAAAATATTTTCTCTGGTTAGATAACGAAAACCACCTTGTCCAACAGTGAGCATCCAAGCATAAATAGCTATAAATGCTTCTTTAGATACACCCTAAAAGTATAACTAAAGTTATTGGTAAAAAAGTTAGTGGTATATATTTTGTTGAGTTTCTATTAAAACGAAACTACCCATATTTGTTAAATTCAGCAGAATGAATCTTAAAACGTTTTAACTAGAACAAAGTCAGGTAATCATTTTGGCTCAACCCAATGAATTTGAGACAGGGCTAGGCAATTGTCGGCATCCCTCCAGTCACTCATCGCACTGGCAAAGAACAATAAGCAACTTTTTTTTCCAGCTTAATCCAAATTACAGCACATTAAATCTCATCACCACTTTTCTATTGCAGATGTTTGCATGAACTTATTTATAAGAAAAGTAATAAAATGTAAAAAGTAATTGTACATAAGTACATAAATATACAAATATAAATATACAATTAAATTAGTTGTCAGTTAAACAAAAATAAATGCGTTTGTTGTGACGAAAACTTATTAGGGAGGAATTTACAGTAGGATACATATCACTAGAAAGAGAGCTGCAAAATCTGGCTTTTACTAACTTCCATTTCAGTTGAATTACAATTCTACTATTATAAGTTTTGGAATAACTACATATTTAGAAAAATTCCATATTTAAAGAATCCGGAATGGATTGTGAATAGAGCAATAACAAAAAATAATTACACAGATGTTTCATTGTCAACATTTTAAGAGGGAATATGCATTTTTAATTCATACTTAACTAGAAAATGCTGAAAAACTTGAACTCCATACTTACTGGATCTATTTCAATAAAATTGTTCGGCTGTAAATTATTCATTTGATCAAAAAAAGGGGAATAACACTGAAGTACAATTCTGTGGCAATAAAATTCATGTTCATCTATCATTAAACTTATGTCTGGATTTCTGAAATAAAATAATTAATTTAAGAATTAAGAACAAAATAGAGAATGTATACGATATCTTTTGGGTAATTATTTATAAATATACTCGTATGTGGGAAAAAAATATTACACAAAATTCAGAAGTCGTTCATGAATAAGTGGATGTAATTCTCTTCTGTCTAGTGTTTTTAAATTATTCCATTCTATATCCTCTGCAAAATACCCTAACCTATAAAAATATTTGACATTCTGATTATTGCAGTCTTAGTTATTTTAGCAGAAAGAAATTAAGTTTCGGGTACTTTCTGGTTAAAGAATCCCTTTAACTTATATTGCTAGATAGTTTAACATACTTATTAAGTTCTACTTCTGCAAAGAAATCGCCTTTTCCTCCGAGTGGTTCATCTTTTAATGTTCCCAAAAGAGGAAATTTAGGATCCTGCACATTAAAATATTTTGTACTTAAACAAAATGTCTTATTTAGCTGATATTGAGCTTCACTTTTTTGAGACATGAATTCTTGAGGAATGTCTGGTGATGTTGGTTTCACATATCTTCCTTCAGAATGTTCCTTAAAAAATAAATATAAATAATAATAATAATCTTGAAATGATACTTTAAAAAATAATATAACTTTTGAATTATTCTATAATTCAATAACAATATTGATATATTCTAGTTTTACTTGGTATTGAGTTCCTGGTAACCTTTGCCTGTTAGGATGTTTACTTTCAATATGGTTGCTCTTGAGTTTTTGATGCACAGCACATTTCATTTCTTCTTTTATTTCAGATCTTCTAAAATAGAAAAATAAATTTAAGTACATGTGACATAAATTGCGTCATTAGTCTTAAAAGATTACTTGTTTGTGCTCGAAATGGTTTGTGGTAGAAAAACAGATATCCTTCCTCTGTAGAGTGTTCTCTATTTTGTAATTTACCAATTCAGAACGGTTCCCACCCTCAGAATTTTGAATGAACAACGTCCAATACTTTTTTTTATTAATCTAACAAGACAGTAACTAAACTCCCAAAACACGCAGATGCCTCAAAATGATGACGACGGAATATGTAAAATATAAGAAAAATGTTGCGAGAACAATACACCGTAAATAGAACGAAACGTGTAGCAACTCAAAATGCTATTGCAATATCAATTACTTTGGGTCTAAATTTTGATACTTTTTTTTTAAATTAATAAACTTGTAATGACAAAAATCTTTCATTAAATTGGTTCTGAGTATCATTCGTGGACTCCTTTACATAGTGAAATCAAAATCGCCAAGAAAGTTGAGGAAATAATTTCAGAAAAAATCGTGGCTTTTTCGCCAATTAGCATAAATTCATCTGAAGTTACAAAAACAAAAATTTTCGCAAAGCTTCTTTAATCTTTTTGAATTTTGTTTCTCCTAAGAACCCCAAAACAGTGGCAACGAATTATCGAACCATAGGAAGCAACTCCGGAACCTCGGTCGTTGCAAGAAATAAGAACACAAAAACATTATTTTGTACTAATATCAGTACCAAAGCAATAATTATTTTATTGCGAGCAATATAATTTAATCTAATATAATCCAATTTGTTTTTTAATTTCTTAAGGATGTAGTAACCGGAAAAAATAGTGGAAATGTTTGTTTTGAAGTAATTTTGACGAAATTACTGGTTTAAACCTCCAAAATTCTTTCCTTTCTGTTTTACTCCTCCATAATAATTACCTAGATCTGGTCAATACTGTCTCTTCATCTGATACATCATCACTACAATTTGTATATGGCAGTCTTCCTTTATTCCTTCTGATAATATGTCTGGGTACATTTTGACAATGAGATAAATTTGTTAAATCAGTTGAGGTTTCACTTTCATACAATACATCTAACAATAATGCCAAAATGAGTAAATAACTATTGGAACATTGAAAAATTTTATGTAAAAACAATATCCTTAAAAGAAAGCTTAGTAATGTCATACTTCTTGGCTGATTCTTAATAAAATAGCCATAGCATTACCAAGTCTGGTCCTCCAAAAAGTAATAGAATATTTTGTTGAAGTTCTTTTAACTTACTCATTAACTTTCAAAGCTATTATGTAATCTTACATCTGTAGCACAACCTTTATAATTAATTTATTTTATTATTTTTGAAATAATACTGGTAGAATTTCCAAAAATTCATTTTAATATTCTATTATTACATAATTTTACATGTAAATTTCTTTAACCAACATTCATTTCATCTTTGTACATTTATATTTTAACGATTTTTTTTTTCACTTATTAAAAGTTGAATAACGAGTGTCCCTCATTCCCAAAATCGAAAAACTAGGCTAGGTAATTTTAAAACTGATTAAAAAATTTCCGAAATAGTAAATAAGGCGCCTATACATTAACAAAAAAGTAAATTAAAAAATTCGCTGATGATGAGAAATGGCTAAATTCTTTTTTTTCGGAACGCTCAAGATAAAAACTAGAATGGACTGATTTATATTTTGTTTTACAGCATTAAAGTAAAAGTAATGAAATTCAAATATTGGGGGTACTCACCCCCAGTATCTTGTCCATATGAGCGATGAATGTCACCATAATCTATTTGATGTGAAATTAATCTAAAATTAATAATGAAATATTACTTATTATTATTTTGATTAAGGCACGTCAACATATGAGGCGTTGGCGCATGTGTAATGATCGCTTTAGCATTGTTATTACATTTCATGGTTTTGTTTAGAAGAACTAACTTACTTAGCAGCTCTGTTGGAAATTTCAGTAACATATCCAGAATTTTGCTTCATGCCGTCACCATAATCAACGTCAACCTTGAAAAATACTTCACTTACTGTGTGATCTGTAGAAATTAATTTTTAATAAAACATTTGTTTTGATAAAATTTATAGAAAACTTTGCCCATACTTACATTTGTTCTATTTATACTAGCAGTATTTGGCTCTACTCCTTCGAGAGGTGCAGAAATTACTTTTTGAGCAGATACTGAAATTAAAATTGAATAATAAGCAAAATTTCTATTCACAATTTAAAACGAAATCACATTAAATTTTCATAAAATAAATATTTAAATTGCTACGATACAGAATAAATAAAAATCAGTATTTAATTAAATAATTAATCAGCAGCATTGCTAGTTTTAAAAAGCAAAATAATCGCATAATTTTGCAGCACATCGTTTCGTGCGATAATTTTTGGAAGATCCGTCCACTTAAAACCCACAATAATGTTTGTGCGATACTATTTAAAATGAAGTTATCCTCTTTTCTGGAAAAATGAACTGGTCCGCCATGCAGGTAAATCTAAATCAGAACTTTGAATGCAAGAAAGTAAATAGGTCCTTAATTTCATACAGAACTTTACTGGTTGCCTGTGCTGAAAAGTTGAGAACTTTCTAGTTCATTGCAACAATAATGTGCAGTTTAGCAACTAATGATAAATTACAAAAAAAAATAAGATAATTATACTGCATTTTTTTTTTAATAGTTATTATTATTACTGAAGGTATCTCGCCGTGATTTGTAAAAATTAATTCGCTGTACTTCAATTAGGAAGAATTTTCGGATTTATGTTTACAGTCATTTTGACTTCGAATGACTCAGGCGACAGCAAACCATCGAAACGTATCACAAATTGTAAAAAAAAGGGAGGAAAATACATTAATAATTTAAGACGGATGTACAAAATGAAATAAAATAAAAGGTACTTATTACAAGTTTGAAAAGTGTGGTTGAATAATAATTGAATTTATTAGCCGTAGCAATATCTTTTTTCTGTTTCTTGTCAGGTTTTCGATTTTTTTCTATTCCCTCTGGTAATCATACTGATAATCGGAACTGCAGCCCATTACTAAGCCTTGGCAGCAACCTTCCAGTTTCTAATGAGGAGTAGTTTCAGGCATCTTCACAAACCCATCCGTCTTTCTTAATATGGGTCTGCCTGCTCGCCTTACCCGGTGTACTCCCTCCTCATGGACCTTTTGGGCATTTCCTCATCCGGCATCCTCTCTAAATGGACGCCCATTTGAGCCTGCCAAGTTTGATCGTTTTGATGATGTCTGCTTCCAGGAGAAGATGTTGTAATTTCTGATTCTTTCTTCTTCTCAAAACCGTGCCCTTTCGAACTGGGCCTTAGAGCCGCCAGAGAATCTCTCACAAAGACTGGTAGCATCTCTCCAACTTTTTTTTGACATTATCCAGGTCTCAGAACTAGATGTACGCACCGGCCGGATTAGTGTTTTGTAGAAGGTGACTTTTGCCCTTCCTGAGATTAAATTATTTATGTTTTGCCTACTCAGCCCCAAGTAGCTCCTATTTGCCAGCATCATCCTTCGTTTCCGTAGAACTTTGATAATAAACGAAAATCCGAAACAAAAAAGGTGGGATAAAAGGGATAAAGTCAATGTTACTTCAGGTTTCTTACAACAAAAACCTGATGAGAGAGTTAAGAATGATTAGTTTTAGTAGAAGTACAGATACGTTTAAAAAAAAATATATATACATTAAAAATCTTATTTTTATAGCATGAAATAATCACAGAATGAATTAGCTTATGAAATTTATGCAGGATGCAGAGAAAGAAATAAATGTATTATTGAAAAAAGATATTTTATAAATAAAAAATGAATCAATATATTGAATTTGGTCTATTTTGATTATTATATTATCTTCAAAGAATTAATAAAACTCACTCCACGTTTTTGAAGATTGTCTTAAAATGTTATTCTTTTCGTAAAAATCTTCTTCAGTAGGATGAAAAAGTTTGGCTATTTCTTTTGGCTTCAATAAATTTGTTGATGAAAGAGTAGAATTGCAACTAAATTTTGAACAATCAAATTCACTATGTAAAAGTGAAGATCTTATAGTTTGGATTCTTTTATTTAAATTCTGCTTACTAAAAATAACAGAATATAAATTATTTTTTAATTTTTAAGAGTAATATTAGTTGATTTAAGCCTCGTAACATAGAAAGTTGTCTCTAAGATAGAAACTATTAAAAAAGTGTTTGCATTTAGATAATAAATGAATTTTTTAAATAATTTAAAAAATGATTTGGATTGTCATCACTTGAAAATAACGATCCTCCAATAGATTATGGATAAATAAAATTTAAAAAGTTAACATTTCAAAATCTAAGTAATTAAATCATTCGTATAATTGAACGTCTAGTTCACTAAACTTCTCATTTAATAGTTTAATAGTTTCAAAAAAAGAGAATTTGAATTCCAAGAATTAAAAAAAATGGAAAAACGTCAATAGTTTACCTTAATGTTTTTAATAAACTATTAGAAGAGTCGCTTCGACCAACAGCAGTTACTTCACCAAAAGAATCCTAAAAATTGAACAATTAAGGCTTTTTTATATTTTATATCAGAAGCTCTAACAAATATTTTTTTAATAGTAGAAATTTCATTGGATACTATCTTTTTTGTTTCCCTTACTTTAAGTAAGTAGACGATTTAAGACCATGTGATTGTTTTATATAGTTGAGTTCATAGAAATATAATTTTAGCTTAATTTTAATTCCTATAAAACATAATACGTGTTTTTCCGCATTTGTTCCGTCTTTCTTCTTTAAAATTTGTTATTCTAAGTTCGTATACAATATCTTCTACTCTATTGGAATTTTCCAATTCGAATTCCAATTGTTTATTTTAAATTCTGTAATTTTCCAATTAATGCACAGCATTGCACTTATTTGAAATCATATCGCTTTTCTTCGGGAAGGTAAGAGGCTATCTTTCTGAGATTGTTGTAATGTAAACGAGGAGTGAGGTGGGAAAGGAGAACAATTGTATTTTATGCCTACATTCCTTCTTTCTTGGATCCATCATTATGAGCAATTTAATATAATCTAGAGAATTACATGATCTCTAGATCACAAGATCCTGAAATAAATATTCCAGAAAGAAAAAAAAAAATCTTTAGAAGAATGTAGTTCATGTTCGAAATGCATTTTAAAAGAACTGTGGTATTTCTGACTGAAGAATCGAACCTAATTTATGCCAGACCCTCTGTCGCTGTGATGATACCTTAACATAATGTTTATAATTCATTTCAATTATCTGTTTTTGTGCTACGATGTTCGTTAACGTATAAACAAAAAATATTTTTTCGGTCTGGGGACCCAGAATTCAAAATTCAAATAAAATTTGACATAAACGCATTATTTCTTTTAAACAGGGAACAGAGAAAGTAGAAAAAATTAACTTTCAAATTGCCAAAACGATTTAACCGGTAGTACGCTCAATAAATTTGAGGTTCTGCATTATATTCTACAACATGATGAGAATAATAACAATATAATTACTTACCCGATTAGCAAAGCACGTTGGGCAATTATTCATAAGAATAAAGAAAACGTTATTTCCGAAAAAAATGTGCTATATGATACGTTAAAATACAAACTTGAATCTACTCATTTGTCTAAATAATAAGCTAGATTATTTTTAACAAATAGGTACTAGAAACATATGTTCTTACTGAGAAACCTAGGAATATGTATAAAATGAAAAGTATGTATCTACTTTTTATCTTCAGATTATTTAAATCTTATGGCTACTCATTAGCAATGTAATACCAATATTTAGAAATTGTTTAGGAATTTATTGAATAAAAACATAAGGCAACTTAAGATGTCAATATGTTTGAAAAATATTGATTAGAAAAAATAATAATATAAGCTTATTCTATTTAATGACATTGGTTTATTATTATTCAACAGGACAAGAAATTTATTTAGGTAAATAAGGTAGGTAAGTTTTACTTTAGATCTGTACTGATGTTAAATACTCTTTATTAACAGATTCGCAAATTTTTCTCATCAAGATGTTGAATTATCTTCAAATAATCCAACAAAATCTATTCCATTCGATTTAATTTAAATCCACAAAGTTCTTAAACATATGATTAAAAGCTCTATATTACAAATTTACTAGTCTTCTTAACACAAAAATTAATAAATTAAACAAAAATAAACATATTGAATAAATTTTAAAATGATTAAGGAAAACATAAATTCATTCACGGAAAAAGTAAAAGCTTCAATCACAAAAAAGGAACTAGAAACCATTGTATGGAATGAATTCGAAAAAGTTAACAGAGCAGATTCATTGAAATTTATTGAAAACGTTATACCAGAGGAGATACTATGTGAGTGTAATGAACTATATAAATAAACAAAAGGTAATTCTGAAAGAGAAGTAGTAAATTGATGAACTCTAAAATGTATTGAAATGTTGCAGTTTGTGAAGGAGGTACCCAAAAATTATTCTTAAAATTAACGGATGAACAGATTATTAAAATATTAAGATATAAAGAAGGTACCTGTAGAGCTCCTGTAAATAATCTACAGGTAATTACTGTAGAACTAATTAGCAAATTTTTACAATACTATTTCCTTCTATACAAGTGATGCAGCTCAAAAAATTAAATAACATGACATTTTAGTATCTTAATTTAAGATATTCGAATCTATCTTTTATTACAAATCTATTTTTGAGTGCTTTCATCGGGAAATGTGGTTTTTAAAAATTTCTATTAACCTGTGTATATTACAATGAGATCAGCTAATTTAGACTTGCTAAATTTAAATTCAGAGCAGTCTTACACAGAATGCAGAAGGCATTTACTCAGTGCAGTAATGAAATGGTACATAGAAAAGATTTCTGGATAAGAAATATTTTGTTTCATAATTTGTTGTTTTCTTATGATTAAAATTGTACTAACACCATTATTGAAAAA
This sequence comes from Rhodnius prolixus, assembly GCF_049639745.1. Lineage (NCBI taxonomy): Eukaryota > Metazoa > Arthropoda > Insecta > Hemiptera > Reduviidae > Rhodnius > Rhodnius prolixus. Next base: position 13,372,546 of record NW_027411604.1, on the reverse strand, counting down.
AGAATCCTCGGGCGACCTCCTTTTCTAGAAGATTATTGAACTGTAACAATTATTCTCAGCTAGTCAGAAACTTTAATGAGTAAAATTAATGCAGGAAATGACCTGCATCCTAAAATAAAAACGTGTGTTATGTTTTATTACTAGCGAGCTAGGTACATGAAATCTTTTAAAATGCTTAGGAACTAGGCACTAAAAACTCTCTTTATCAAAAGAGAAAATTTAAAAATAAAAAGAAAGATCTTTCAATAACAGTAACAGAACATGTAGCACAGTTTTATATTTGAAATTGTATAGTGTCCACCATATTCCACAAAATGGACAAAAATTGTAATGTGAGACAGAAAATTTTGATACTAGATTTAAGTTAAAGCGTTCCTTTAATTTTGTATAATTACAATTTTTAGGTAATGATGAGAATTGGTGTGATAGTTCTAGGTAAAACGGTCCAGTTTAAAAATCTACATGTTAATCTACAACATGTTTGTTCAGTTGAACTAAATAAGCAAACGATTGTAGTTCCAACAGTAAGTTAATTTCCATCATAGTTTACTTAAGAGCAAAATATTAGCTGACTTGAATTAATATATGTATGTTAAAAAATTAAATTAAACTAGTTTAGGCTCTACTAATTACAAATAAAATACACATGATTTAGAACCTGTAAATACAACTGTTAAACTTAGCTAACAGGTTCCTACCAGAATAAATATTCAGATTAATATGTTAGTTCAACTCCTCGCTTGTGCTTATGATCTGTTAAACTAAGACTTCATCGAACCGTAATCAAAAGTCAGGGCTTAGAATTAATCAGAACTAAAACCCAATACGTGGTTAATGACAAAAAGTTATAGAGCTCTCCATATGCCTGTAAATATTTGGTAGGATAGATGAATTTGTTTTCCAAGCTGCTAATTCATTTCGGAAAATGGTGGTTTAGCAGAAATGATAAGATGGATTCAGGCAGCAAATGGGTGTTTTTAAGGGATGAAGTGAGAGATGAGAAGTCGCTAGTTAAGCTGGAAAAAGAAGCATCTGTTTCTTCAAATTGGTCTTTCTGCAACCGAGACGCAGGTGGAAGGATAGTGTGGCGATTGATGGAAGAAAGCCTGTTAGATGTACAGAACTGGAGGGCAGTCACGCATAATCGTGATTGTTGGAGCTCGTAACTTAAGGAGGCAAAGACCTGCAAAGGATTGTAGCGCCTAGAAAAGTAGAAGAAGATCAGTCCACTTTTTCTCATCTTTTTTTTTTATTATTATTAAATGGATGTTTCAACCTGAGAGATTTTAATTGAGTACAATACTATTGCAAATGCTACAGGTTATTTATTTACTTTGTGCAGGATGTTAAACCTTAAACAATAACCTATTTACATAGTGCTACTAAGGTACTAAATTATAATAATCAGACGGGTCATTCAAAAACAAGAGAGTATATACAAACGTGTGAAATACCTATAAAAAAGTTAAAAGTAAAAAAAAAAAGGCAAACTACTAAAAAATAAATTTTCAAAAGGGGATTTTTCAACTTTTTGTTTGGGATTATAGCTTAGTTTTTTTTCGCTTTTTAAAAAGAGTTTTGCCAGCAAAATTTGTTTTTAGAAAAGTCAGGAGCTATAGATTTACTCTTGTCAGCCCTAATCAGTAATTTAGTTTCAATCAGGTGGAACTTATAAATAAGGTAAAAATATTTAAAAAATTTAGTTTCAACTTTGAAGAAAACTTTAGAAATGGAAATAACAGAAAGTATATAGTTTCACGCCAAGTTATTTAATATTATTTTTTGCAGGATAAGGCAATAAATTTAATGCCAGCGTTAACTGTTATCCCAGGTGAACCAAATCTATTGATTATAAATTTTTTTGCACCAAATTTTTATGTTATAAAAATTTTTCTTGGGAAAAATACTACTGTACCAGATTTAGAAGAAAAATCATGGGATCCCAAGAAAATTCAATGGTATTGCGAACAAAATAGTGAGTATAACTGAATATTTTTAAACTTATCTACATATTTTATTTTCTTTTTTTTTGCCGATTCGTTATTGAATATAAATATGATTGAATCACATAACAATGATGCAACTATGTTACATATTTCTTGCAAGACGAAGTTTTCAAAAATCTTAGCTCCCAAAATCCTTGTTATCAAATTCTTTAGTCTTCCAGAAGTTCTTCTTTATTTATTTTTTGCCAATTTGTAACTTCAGGAAATGTTTCTTTAGAAGTTTGAGTCCATTAGTGATCTCATAAATGAATAAGGCTTCTCATAATAGTATGGTAGATCGGGAAAGTAAATGTCAATATTTTAACAATTAATTGCAATATACTCAGTTATATCATCTTTTCAAATGTGTTGTATATAATAACCTCATTGAAATGAGGGCTAGAGACAGAAACTTTAATTTGTTGCAGCTAATTCTAAGTGAGATGCTCTAAAATTAAAGAAAATCTTTTCTTTAATTAAATTCAATGTCACTCTAATCTAAGAATGTGTAGAACATTTTCATTTACACTAATTTTTTTAAAATTAATAAAATACGAAAATATAAAGACGTGTATGGCACCTTGCATTCATGGAGAATGCGCTATAATTAGTTCCAGAAATGATGAGTTCTTTTAAAACATAAACGCTGAGAGTAAATCTTCTTAGCATATGCATTTTCAAGCAACCAACCTGAAATAGGTTTCTCAATTTTGAGATCATTTTGCATCAACAAAAAATAAAAAAAAATTTGAAATAAAAAACTGAGGAAGAGTGAATAGGAAGGAATCAGCTATTCAGGTATCTTTTGGACAGTTAACTTGGAGAACCAACAATACTTTGAGTTTAAAATTTATATTTAGCCCCAAAATCCTCTCTAATCATTACCTAAAATGTAAATTTTTTAACAGTATCGCTTGCACCGAACAATGATGACGATTGTGCTGAAATTACTTCAATAGATGTGGTACTTGTCTGTCCAATCAGCAAAACGTTAATTAAATGTCCTTGTCGTGGTGAATCATGTTTACATTTAAATTGTTTCGATCTAGCAAGTTTTTTAAAAATTAAAGCAAATAAAAGGAGTTGGGGAAACTGTCCAATATGTGGGAAACGCATTCAAAAAAATACATTAATTATTGACAGGTATTTCATTTTTTATTTTATTTTTCAAATTTATTGAAATTCATTGATTAGTGCACCGAAATTCCGATGGAGATCCTGGGTCATTTTTTATTTTAAATTTCTATTTAAAAAAAAAACAAAATTTGTTAAAGTTTTCATGTTTCTACATGAAGCTTCATTATGACTGCATTTATAAAGTTTTTCAAAGGAAATTTTATATAATCGGCTCTATGAAAAGAAAAAGTTATGTTTATTTTCTTTTTAATTAGAAGCATTGTCATTTACGGTCATTGGTGCGTGGATCCATCTCCACGTGATGTGTAATTATACTTAATTAATAATGTTTAGACAAAATAGAAAACTATTTTATCCTTAAAAACTTGCTTCTTAAAAGGAATTTATTATGAAATCTTTATTTCATTTATTTATTTTGCTTAGGTACATGCAAAGAATAATACAAAAAATACCTCCTGGTTGTTTAACTGTCAGACTAAATAGAGATGGCTCATGGTACCCAGTTACAACGAATAAATGATTTTAAACATGAAATTGATTTGATATTTTATAATAAGATCTTTAAGTAAGTCATTTAGGTTAAGAAAAATAAATAAATTAGCTGATAGATGTAGTCTGAACGAACAACTTTTAAACAACAGTTAAATCTCAATTTATTAGCCAACTGGCCAATATCCTATTTTTGGTATTAAATTATTTGTTGCCCTTATTACCTATTTTAGTACATACCAATACTTAAACCAGTTATTAATTGACATATTTTAACCAAAGTAGATATGAAGCATGAATATGCATAAACAGATGAATAATAAAATCAAATTAGAGATGTTAACAGGGTCCTACTATGAGATATTTAGACATTTCATAAATTATAAATTTCATATTTCAATATAAGTGCTCGTAATAACCTTGATTTGTTTGTTGGAAGCTGGATATCTTTCAAATTATAATAGAAATAATTATTAATATTGACATAAAACTAAGAATTTAGCTAGAACTCTAGAAGTAGCAATCAAATTAACACTCGGTCTCCTCCTTGTGCCTATTCAAATACTGATTGCGGTATCAAGAGTGAGAAATAAAAGTTACAAATAGCAAAAACTAAATTTTGGCTCATAAAAGAAAGTTAATTCGAACATAAAGTACCAGGGGTTGAAAAACAAAATTATGACATGGGACGGGGTACCTACATTTTGTAAATTCCAAGATTTTTTTGAGAATCTACTGATTAACCTAAAAGCATTTGTTAAAGAAGTTCATGTATATAAAATTGGCAGCTGATTTATACAATTAAATATTTATGAGTTTTTATTTTAATTAATGTAATTTTTTACCACAATAATATTAATTAGTTATTGAACTTTATTTGCGTTTGTTTTTAAACGATGTTTTCACAAGAAATAATGCATTTTTTCATGTGAAAAATTTCTCTTGGGAATGTGTTAAAGAGCGGATTTTTACTCTAGAATGAACTTAAATATAATTGTTTTGGAATTATTGAATAATGTAGTTTTGTTTTTAGGATTTTTAGTTTTTAGATACTGGTGTAGTTAGAAGAAGACGAAATATACAAATCCTTATATAATTAATTTTTCAAATTAGTGAAATTTATTTTTTGTAAGTTCCTAGAAAAAGTGAAACGTGTAATGGAGCTACTGAGGCGAAAGAAAACAGGTATGCTAGGTATAATTAAAAAATAAGTAAATAAAGCTCTCTCAAACTATGTTTACTATAATGTTTCCTATTTTAGACCTACCTCTCATACTCATACTATCAGTTTTCTTATGCAAAGATCTGTGCAATTGGAAAAGAATGGCCAAATTAAATCTAGAAAGACGGGCGCTTTTTCATTATTGTAACAAAAAAAAAAAGTTTGTAAGCCACCATAGCAGAGTAGAAGGCTCCGTTACTTCTTGGGCTACTCAAGTTAAGTCAAAGTGGTTAAATGTCTGAAAAATAAACTTCGTCGAGAATGTAACACCTTTCTTAGAATCTGACTTCAAACCTCAACTCTGGAAGCAGGTTCTTACATAAACATCAAATAATTTTAACAAGGTAACCATAAACCTGCGAGTAGCTGGCATGATTTCCTGGAAGCAGCCGAAGTGTTCTATATCAACTTGCAACCCAAGCAAGCTGCATATTGACTTTAAACCTGTAAAACATTTCTTCAAAATTCGATTGAATTTTTGATTGATCGTATTGTTATTAACAATACCTTTAAAAAGTGATGTGTTTCCACATTTCGAATAAATAAAACCATTAATTAGATTAGATCAACTATTGTATCTATTCACCCAAGAGAAATATTTGAAAAAAAAAGTGGAGGTGATGTATTATTTGGGTGTCATAAACTTCGGGATGATTCCTAACGCCCGTGGGATGCTACCCAAACTTATTGTAGTCAACTAGAACGTGCATGTGATTTTTGTTTTATATCACTGAATTCATCCATCTAAGGCTTGATCGAAAAAGAGTACTGAAACGAAGGTTACGCTTGAATCTAGGTGAAAGTGCTAATTTCTGAATTGTTTTCCCAATATTTTAAGGTTTTCTTGATGACGATTGTATTACTTTTATTTGGAACTTCTTCCCCTGAAAATATGATTGTTTTTCTAAGAGTGGTGGGTGGTGGATATATGTCCTCTAATGTGCCATTTTTGTAAAATGTATGGATCAATGGATCTATCTCTTCTGTACTGGATTAAATGTGTAGCCACAATCAAGTTTGATGAGAATTCCTCAACCTAAACGTACCTTTTCACTCAATGGATTGTTCACGTTCTTAAAAATTGTTCCCCGGTGGATTATCAACAAACTACGATTTTCAGGGAGGGTTTTGGGAAGGCTTCCCTGTAAAGTTAAATTTCATGGTTTTACTAACAGTATAATTTGGTAACAATCAAGAATTTGGTAAGTCTCAAAACAGGAGTTTCTCGAAAATTGTCAGAGAGAGTCATGGAAGTGTTGCTATGCCTATGATCTGCGTAGCTTACAAACTAAGTATGAAAATTTGTTTACTAACTTTTTTTACCCTTTGGATCATTTATTGCAGTTTACAGAGTTTTTTCTTAACTTGTTACATTTGTTGTATTTGTGAATATTACCAATGAAGTGAAAAACAAAAAAACGTTGTTGATGCATAGAAATGAGCATTATCAAAACATATATCTATGTATATTATCCTTATTACTTATACCATCTTTAACATTTTATGATTCAGACTATTGAGCTGTAGGCCTAAATTTCGATATTTTTTTTAGCGGGCAATGAAACTAAAAAATATCAAAAAAAGAAATTTCAGGCAAACAAAGTCATTTCTATAGCAGGTACAAATGTAATAAAAATGAATATGATCAAGATCCATAGAGCTTTCTACGAGAATTGTTTATTTGAATTCCTTAATCCAATTATTCCTCCAACATTATTGAGTAAGTAAATATTTGATAGCTATAAAATAATTAATTTTATTATTATATCCTGAGTTACTTACTCGTATATCCAATGAATTAATAATTTGTAAATTTTACGTTTTCCACAGCACAAATGTCTGGATTGTCTATGTTTAGGATGACACTTGACATTCATTTAGCCAATGCTATAGGCCTAGGCAGAGAATTAAATAATTCTGACCCTCAACTATCATCAGATTATATATACAATGTAAAGGTAATTATAGAGATTGTATAACATTTAAATTATTCTATTTAATAATTATTTATAAATCAACCCTTTTACCACAGCCCTAACGGGACATTTTTAATATATTTATTCAAATATTTTTTTATTCATTAATAACAGATTCTACTGAGAATGTGTAAAGTTGATGGTGGTGTATACAATATGGATAAATATCCAAAAAATGTAACAATTAAAGTAAATGATGAAAATGTAAATATTATGAAGGTAAATAATTCAAAATTTATGTTATTAAAAAAAAACTAAACTTTTTTCAATTTTAATTTGTATAACTGCCAAGGCATTTGTATTCGACTCATAGAGAAGTTGATTTAGAAGTTTTTTAAGCATTAAAACAACTTTTCATGTAACTATCACACGTCTTCTTATGGTATTTCAATCACATTTGTAAATATAGTTCAAATTTGAATTTAAGCAATTGATACCATTCTGTGTGAACGATTTCTTTCTAAGGTTGCAAAATCGGCTTTGACGGCTTTAGGGCATACGTTTCCTAAACGTCCCATCAAGTTTCCTTCGTTTTGTACCAAGTAATATAAATTACTGTCGTACATCAGTTCTCAAACAACAAATGTTTTGAAAGTTCACTATTTCTCACTTACACTAAAAGTTTGTAATAAGGACTGAACTACTGTCGCAGCTTTCTCTTTTATAATCTCTTTAGAACGTTGTAGAAATTTCTGATACATCCTGAATCATCTCCTTTTTTTCTGTACATCCCTAAAAATTTCCTAGACCAGTCTTGAAGAAATCTGCTAATCTTTTTCCTAGGTTTCACTCGGGAAAATTCAAGTGCGTGTCTTTTATGCAGAGTTAGCACCACTTGTTACAATAAGTAATATTTAAATTTTAATTAATTTTTAGTATATTTTAAAGCACGGATTTCAGTTATTTTTGAAACATTTATTTAGGTTTAATTTTTGTTTTAAAATAAATAAGTGCATACTTAAAATCAATATTTAATAATTTCACGAAGATGTCACTAATCTATTATTGACAACGAAATAAGAAAAGTTAAGAAATACAAGAACAGTTTATCTTTCCAAAGTTTACTTACAAATCTCATTATCTATTTAAATTATGTATGTAATTATTATTCATCAGATCAAGTTGTCCAACAGTAAAGTTTAATCTATCAAGCACGCAATCAACTATAATGTATATAAAATCTTAATCTAAAGTGATTAAAATATAATTAATTTATGCTGTTTTTCAATTACAGGGAACATTAACAGATATAACGCCTTATGTTAAAATTAATCCATCCTTTGAGAATATTATAAAAGTATTTAACAGCAAATTTGAAAAATCATTTTATCTTTTAACAGTATTTCTGGCAAAAACATTAGATTTTAATATAATTATCAAAAATCTTCTTTCTAACAAAATTCGATCTGAAGAATATACCCAAAATAAAAGTAAGAAATGAGTTTATTTAAGTATTTTATTCTGATTCTTATTTTATATTACTCTTTTTTATTTTACAATAGTTTTCGAATTAGGCTAAAGAAAGTCTTTATATAGCCATGCATTAATCATGAATGTCCTGGACGATGTTCTAAAATTTCTATTTTTTTAGCATTACTATGTACAGTTGCGTACATTTATGAAATGGCATTTCAGGAATTTAACAGATTTGTGGCATTTCAGACTCGATCGAAGTACATCCTCTACTAAAATGACTCATTTCATCCCCTGCAGTGAAAAGGCAGCATGGACCAATATAATCATAGGTTTTGAAGCGCCTTAATTAAATAACAATAATAATTTTTTAGTCACAGAGTTGCTGAATAAAGAAGAAAGTGAATTAGAGCTGACATCAATGGAGATTTCATTGAAATGCCCATTTAGCCAGACGATAATGGTAAATCCTTGCCAGAGTGTACATTGCAATCACTTAGAGTGTTTTGAAGCAGTTTGTTATATTAAAGTGAATATAGCTAATGGAAAATGGATATGTCCAATTTGTAAGATACATGCTCCACCAACAAACCTTGTTATAGATGGGTAAGTTATTGTTATTATTATTATTTTTTCAAATTTATGCTGCGTCAACTCATGGAAATTCAATAACTTTGTCAATGCACTGCCGGACTCCATGCCCAGTTTCAGAGGAAGCACTAATCCATCAGTGAACGGTAAGGGTAAGAAACTTTTAGGAAGAGTAAATCTAAAGGTAAATCAAACTGAAGATCTCCGCGCGAAAATCCAATGCACTAACCACTAAGCAATCTCTTCCCCTAAGTATGATTATTGTATTCTAATCCTGGTCAAGGCAGCGAGCCACCACAATATCATCTAGAAAAGTTTTGTACCAAAGTGGCAACTAAAAACTCCCTCAAGAGAATATTTGATCACAACATCCAATGAAGAGGAGAATGAATGTTGAAAGAGAAATCCAAATCATATCGAAATGGATGTCAGAAGATTCTCCATCGTGTTTTTGGCTTAGTCAGATATTGCGAATTTACAATTGTTACCGTTGCTCTCAACACTATGCCAACTTCTGCCCTGAAAACTTTTTTTTTGGAAATTCCATTTCTCTTTGTTGAAGTGAAAAACCTGCGCTGAAAACTTTGCAAAACCCAAATCATTATTTTAACTCAATGGTTACAGTAAAAAAGTAATATTAATTGAGCTGTTGCGAAGTATAAGTATGTACTTCTAGAATGAATAGAGTGGCCCAAACTTTTAGGCTTTACACTGTACACTGTTTTTGACTTCATTTGTTGGAATTAACTTTTTGTAACAGTTTTAATAAAAGTTTAATTTAATGAGATTAACCACGTTGATTCAAATTTAACCCTGTTGACTCGTTTGCGTTAATATTTTGTTAATAAAAACAGGACCTTTAGGTATTTACTTAGGTACTGGCGTTAAAATAGTGGTCTTAAATTATCTTGATGGCACTTTTTTTTTAAAATAGGGATTAATACATTTTTAATTCTATTTCAGGTACTTGCTAAATGCTCTGAAAATTATACCCAAAGACTGTATTTGCCTCATACTCAACAAAGATGGCACTTGTATTCCACGAAAAGAAAATAATTTATGCTTTAATGATTTGGATGAAATTAAAGATGTTAACGATTAATAGAAATAAAAATAGCGTGATAGTAAAAATAGTGTGAAATTGCTAATATCTTTTTTTCATCAGTTTTCCATGTTTATCGAAAGCCAAGCTAATCTAAAAGAGAGGTAGAACTGGGTGATGGTATCGTACCTCAAAGATAACCACCATGGCCAGTGAATTACGTAACACCAGTTTATGAGATAATAGAAATGACACCGGCCTGTGACACCGAAATCAGAATCTTGCAGAATTTGATAAGACAACTAAAGTTAAGAGAAAATATCGAGAATGCCATTTGTTATTGCAGATACCTAGTACCTTTTATCAGGGCACTGGTTTGCTTCGAGTGATCCTAAAATTAAAGATGGTGTATTGCTGAAGATATTATCATAGCGGAAGAAAAACTGCATATTATCATACGCCAGCCAATTCTTTACTTACAAGGTGGCCCCAAATTAGTCTAGTGTAGGGTTAGAATATAATATTTACCTGGCATTTCATTTGACACCTCTTCACAAATTCTATTTCACTTACTTCCTAATCTAATCTCTGATCTAGTATAAGTTTGATGTTACCAGCTCAACTTTTCCAATCTGTCCGTTTTACCATTCTACTCTTCATTTCTCAGAGCACTACCTAGTGCTTTATCTGAATATAGTTCTATCTTACTGTTACTTATTCATCTATTTGTCTCAATAATTAGTTGTATCATTTCCTATTTGAATTCCTTCAAGACTTTTTTTTATTAGTTTATTGATAGAATTGTTTATATGGGTGATGCGTGATCTGTTGGCGTTGTGTCAACCGATTTCCGTCAATCTTTCATTAAGAATAATGTAAGTTTGTTTAAGAAATTGCTCTTGGAAGTTTTCGCTAGAGTTAATTTATGTAGGTATTTCCATTACGCTTCTGTAACAATTTCTACAACTGTATTTAAATAAGGTCGAACTAAACTTATTAATGATGGAATTAAGATCATGTTGGAAATTCCTTATACAATATCAGATATTTCCTGGTAGGGCGAACCGCCTTTAGATGTCTGGTTTCTCTTACCAGTTGGTGGTACGACTTAAAATTCAATTTGCTTATTAATTAGTGTTAACTTAGTTAATGTTAGTGAGAAATGTTAGTATTAGAAAACTATTGTTTGCTAAAATTTCAAATGTGACTAAATTGACATAACCGTTTTGTTTCCTAAACGATTGTTTTTACTTTGTAACACTTTTTTACAGAAATTAATTTTTTAGAAAGAGTTCTAAGAATTTTTGTTTGTCTTTAAAATCCTGTAACATTGTGATCATTAATTTTATTTTACCTTCTATTGCACTGAGTTAACAATTGATTTGAGGGCCACGGCCGCATTTTTGTTTTTTGAAGAAGGTTTTTGTTTTGCTGAAATTGTACTTCTGTAAAATATAAATTTCTACAAACTGCTAGGAGTTATTAGTAGTTCCTAAATCAAATAATTTTTCATCAGAATGAGAGAATTTAGGGATGTTTTCATTTGATAATTTAATAAAAGAAAGAAAGCGATGAAAGTTAAAATAAAGATGAAGTGTTTTCAAAGTGGCCTGAAAGAATTTATTTACGCGTTAAATAAGAATATAGAATGACAAGTTACATAATACTAAGTAACTAAACGAGCTGACCTAAGATGTTGTAACAAGTATTTTCTTCAAATAAATGTGTCTAAAAATTATTTTTCATTATTGCTAATATAGGTAATTTTACTTATGTAATATTCATTTTTTTTTTCATGTATTGATTGTCATAGCGTTGCAAATTATTTTGGAAAAAATTGTTTAAATCTAAAAATTTGGTTAATTAAGTTATTGGTAACTATCTTTGAAAGTAAGTCAATAGTATTTAAGGTTATTATTATTTGTATGTTCGCACAGCTATGCATCCAGACTGGTATTTGAGTGTTTTTAAGTGCTTTAACTTTTCACTTAAAAACTAATTTCATTTTAAGGAACAATTTCTTTTGTGAGATTTTTATGAGAATATATTTACAAAATAATTGAAGCATCACAATTTCTTTAAGCAATAATAGTACATATTCTATAATAATTAAGTAATTACCTTAAACTTATGTCTCTGCATGGTTTACAGATGGATGTAAGACAGAAGAAACGGTAGGGATCGGGCTGTATGGCGCTAATCCATGGTATATTTCGGTATATTAAGGAAAACTTGCCATATTATTTCAGACAGAGTTAGTTACAATTCATGAGTGCTGTTGGTGATATTTTTAAGAGAAGAATGATTTACGAAGAATGTTAGTAAATGAAGAATCATTTACGGTAGATGAAGAAGAATGATCACTCCTGAAAAAGAACCGGCACAGCTCGTACGGAGAGTAATATTTCAGTGTGCATGTTTGGCATAAAGTTCAGCTCCTTCAGAAGAAAAAATGTGCCTTCAAGCTTTACTAAGGAGTCTCTCTCTCGAAACCTAGGTGTAATCCAGCAGACAGGATATGAGGGCTTCAACGGGTGCCGCAACTGATCCCGCTTAGTCCAAGAGTCCACACGGAAAATGACTGGCCAATCTAAAGTATCCTCATGTACCAGGAACGCCACTCCCGCCTTGGCTGTGGAGCTTGTTGGTACTCCTGAGTGAATGAGAATAATGCTGTCTCCAATTTCCGCACAGCCCCGTGCCTTTCTTCTTTGTCTCTGTAATCGCCATCAACTGGACATCTTTCTTCAATCTCCTCAATCAGTCGCACCTCCTGCCTCGCTATACCTTTTACGTCCCAAGTTCCATACCTTTATAGTTCCATCTTCTCTCCAAAGTCCTGCCATAAAAAATAGAGTCCGTTTTTTCTTTATTTGTATCTTCTAATCTGTTTCATTTCGGAGATGTGGAGGATTGGCCCACAATCCCCTGGTGTAATGGAGAGATTGCCTCCTTCAGGTCTCTACATTTGCCCTGAGCACCGTCAGAGTTTTCAACGCGGTTAAACTCCTACTTTCTGAGACGGTCTGATGGCTCAGACCCATTCAGTGTAACTGATCGTCTAGATCATGCAGGGGGCACCACGAGCAGGCGATCAAATTCACCCTTTTATTTTATTTTTTCTCATATATTTAGTATAAGAAATACACCATCAAGGTGCGTTGCCATAATATACAAATTTCTTTCTGCGCATATTCCATGTCAATTTCAGCTATTAAGAATCCTAGACTCATTGGGTATCGAAATTTATGATTCAATCAGATAAAAAATTATTTAACGAATTCTGATTAAAATTATTTCAACTGATTACATGAGAATAAAGCCAGGGTAAAATTGATTGTAAAAAACAATATGATTCTAAGATGTATCTTATGACCCAATGAAGGTTTTGACAAGGTACCCAAAATTTAAAGCATCATAGCAGCTATTCTAAGATGATTTCAAGAAAAGCGTTGACTCCATAAATAAACCAGACTACCATGTTGTAGAAGTTAAGAATTTAGTAGGTACATAAGGTACAAGCTTTAGGTTATTTAATTATGTGTACGTTAAATATATTGAGATTCTTTGTGTGCTCTATATGTGAAGAAAGGAAGGAGGTAGAGTAAAAAAAAAGTCTTTTTCTTCTAGTAACTTGATTTCATTAATAGTGTAAACAATGTAGACCAAAGAAGGAGTTTTGTTACAATGATGAAACAAGAGTTTTAGAATTAGAAAAGAGTTTTGGAGTATAAGTCAAACAGAAACAGGCGTACAATGTTACATTAAAAGTTCGGTAGAACTACGGCCACTAATACACTTTCATTTAATTTAACGTTTAAACAAACATACACTCGCCTGAACGCAAAGATAAAAAAAGAAAAGTTTAAGGGACAGAAGTTCATTACTTAATAAGATATAGAATGAAAAAGAATGATTAAAATATTGAACTAACAATCTTAACAATCTTTTCCTCTTAATATTTAAATTGTGTATCTGAATATATTTTTTTTCCTAATTCTAGTTTCAATGGATAAACTTTTTTTAAAAAAGATTCTTAAAGATTTGAAAATACCCTAAATAAATCAAGATTGAAAAGTTATTTAATAGTTAAATAGATGTGCAAAGCGGTTTTTTCCTCACAAGAATGGAGACTGCTATAACCACATGAAATGCAAAAAAGGTCGGTTGGTTGATTGTCGGTTCACTTCACTGAATAAAATTTAAGGCTTTTTGATATATACATATTTTGTCACATAATAGTTTTAAGAAGTTTCATTATGTGAATCTCACTTTTTTTGTTTTTCTAAATTTCTTAATTGTTGCTAACTAGCCAGTTTTACAAAATTAGGTCTTTCAAGAGTGGGAATGGAATTAGATGGCTAAAAGCAATGTTTTCTACCTTTCTTTCACTTCGATTTGAAAACTTGATCATCCGGAAAAATATCTATTTTGATTATTTGACATGTTGGCGTCAGTATTGAAAAAGGTAACGGGACTGACTGCTCAGAAATTAAATCCAGAATAATTTTTTTTTTTTAGCGGTCCAATTACATTTTATCCAGAATGGTAATTAGGCAAATGAATATGGAATGTTAAACAAGACAATAATCATAATTTATTCAATACTGGCACTATTTCAAAATTAACCATTTTGGTGTTTTATTAAAGTTTGATTTATTAGTATTTTTCGCTAGTATGTAATATGCATGTGCATGTATTTGCTACAGAAGTAAAATGTTGTTTGTAAAATGCTGATAAATAAAAGCCTAAGGAAGAGAAATACAATGTTAATGTACATGTATAGGTACCTAACAAAAATGAATACATTAATCTCTCTGTTGTATTATTGAATATGATGAGGAAACTAAAACGAGCGTGCATATGTAATCGATATGCATTTATAGGCAGTGGTTACACCTGTTAAATGGTTATCAGCCAATGTATAGCGTTTTATATCAATTATTGCTTTACAGATTCGCAAACCAAAGGTTAGGTCAATATTTTACGCACATAAAAGCGTATATTAAGTTAAATGATAATTAATTTATGCAATAATTACTCTGTAAACGAGAAATGGATATTGTTTTAATAATTCATATCATGTGAATGACTTACACTCATATCATGTGAATGACTTATAAATAATTGAATAACAAACAATAGAAGTAATTGAGAAAAGAAGAGGGAAAAAGGTAAACCAAGGGAGTATTTGTGCGTGTCCATGTGATACAGTTTAATTATAGATTTCCTAGTTACAGTACAGAAACGAGACAGCAAAGGATTATAAAAGATTCAACCGCTTATTCACTAGTGGACTGAAGGAGAAATAGGTAGACTGTACATTCAGAAAATGTCCTAGAATCCTCTTTTCACAATTACAAGTAAATAGTTTCTAATTATGCGGTAGTTGCAGGGCCCGATTAATTTCAAACAATGATACCTGGGACTTTCTAAGTATTTAGATAAGATAAGCTACCACCTCTAGTTAAATCAAGTTGAGTGACCTAATTGTTTAAGAAATGTATTCATTGTTACACATTTAAGAAATAAGAACAATTTTATTCTCATAAGTTAAAAATGACTTGAATTAAATCTAAACATTAAGTTTTATGGTACTTCTGTTATTCCTCATTAATAACTAAATAGATACATTCTAAATTAGGTGTGGATGGAGGACAGAAGCTTTCGCCATAACCTTTTGATTATTTGTCCATTAAAATGTTTACAACAAATAAAAAGTAGCTACACTCAGTCAACTTACTTTTCTTCTTTCATGATCACTACACGAAATCCCGTCTTTCCAATTAAATCTTTAATTTGTTAACATTTATGAGGCAACCATCTGCATAAGAGAAAAATTTAATTTTTCCTTCATTGCAAGTTTCTGCAGTTGTTTGGAAGCCCTAATCAGTAACTTCATTTTTGAGGCTGCAGGCAAGATGAACTAGTACGGTAATGATAGGATCTTGGTTGAAATCCCAGAACATTAATCACAGCTTTTTAGGGTAAAAAAGTGTTGAAAAATTATTTGATTTCTATTAACTAAGATGTTAAAATTATTGTTTTTTTGAAAACCAAAAGGAAAGATTATCTTAGAGAGGAAAAGTGCAAGTTTTTTCTTCTTGATTTCGATTTTAGATGGTAATTCAAGTAAATAACTTTATTAAAGCCACAAATTTTAGTTTAGAGTTACATTGAAAGGAACATAATGGTTGCAAAAACTATTTGTTACAGATTATCGAAAAGCAAAGCTTATAATTTTGAATCGATATCATCCTTAAATTGTTTAAGTAACCCATAATTTTTAGTAACATGCTTCTAATGGTGTAGACTTTGGAACATTTTCCACCTACTTAGTTGTTGAAAACTACAACATTCTGCGTGTTTGAAGGGCTTTTTTTCCTTCATTGATCAAATCGCAACTGTGTAATACATTGACGCAACCAACAAATGTGACGAACGTAAAATACAGCATAAATGTGACATTAAACAAAAATAAAGTAAAAACAAAACAAAATAATAGTATAAAACAAAATAAAATAAATCACTGGAAGGGTTTGAATGAAGGCCATCCAACGATGACCGACATTATAAGTAAAATACCGAATTGATTGAATACAAAGGATGCGTTTATCTCTCGACCAGGTGGCGGCGAGGCCATCGGTGCTTCAGTCCTCGAAGAGGATTTGACGGGAGGTTAGTGCAGGACAAGCGCATGAAGAGCTAAATAGAGATTTTAGCGAGCTATCATGTAAACACGGAAATCAGGGGAAAATTAAGGACGAAGCAAGATCCAGAAAAAAAAGAAGATGGCGAAGATTTTAAGGATTGCATTGTAATTGATTGTAATTATTTTGCATTGTGTTTATTTGGGAAACAAAATTTCATGATAGTAGATTTATTATTAGTTAAAATAGTACAACCTCTATCTAGCATTTGTACTGCACACCAAATTCTTATTTAATTTATCAATTATTTTGACTTCAACTATGCCGAATCAAAACTATAAAGATAATTTTTTGCTTGCAAATCTCTTTGAAATATAGAACGGATCCAATGTATGCAGCGAGTAAGATAATTTCTACAGAAATATAGGATTCTATCGCTCCTTTAGACAAGCCACTTTTTTCTTTCACTCAATGGTTCACATAAACGCAATAAACTTTTCTTTTTTTTCACAGCATACAAAATACGGGCGCATGGATAGACGGAAATATTCTTCTTTCTACCAAACAGGTTCATTTGCAATGTATATTATTTTATTCAAACAATCCAATTCTCTGTGTTTTTACCAGAATAAACATTCAATATCCCAATTTATTTCTTGAAGATAGATAGATATGTTTTATTCCTTCTTTTAAAAAGAAATATTTTATCCTTGTTTGTTTATACTTACTTAATCTAAAGAATAAAGGTAAGTTTGGACTATTAATGTTTCAGCAAAAAGATCCGTGGTGATATACGATCATTTATTTATAATAAACAGTTTGGAATGTTCACGATGTTATAGCATTTATGGACTTACATTGACGATTTTTCTCCGAATCACAATTAAAAAGTTATTATTATTATTATTGTTTTTCCCTTCCTTTTATCGTAGGAGTGATTTCAAATTGCACAATTATGTTAAGAGGTTTTTTTACCCAAATAAACTAGTTTTCATCTTTGAAAGGTTTTGCCTTCGCCTAAAAAATGGATCTTGTCATTTTAATGCCAACTTTGAATAGGAATTCTAAAATGTAGGGGAGATAACTTTACTTTCTATGAAAAAGTATCAGAAAGTAACAAGTTTTTCCTTGTTGTTGAAGAACAGAACAACAAAAAGAGTAGTGAACTAAATGGCCATCCATCTATGTTACCCGCAAGGATTTTCTGTGAGTACGGAGTAACCTGAATGGGAAGTTACGATTGCAAAATTAATGGGAAAATAATGAATCCTCCTCTAGTTTGACCAGTAATATTAGGGTTTCTGCTTCAGTGTATTAATAATTAAGCCAGTGGTAGATTGTGTACACAGGGTAGCCTGAATTTGGAGTTACGATTGCAAAATTAACGGAAAAATAAGGAATTCTCGTCTAGTTTGACCAGTAATATTAGGATTTCTGCTACAGTGTATTAATAATTAAGCCAGAGGTGAATACACAAAGTAGCCGAATACCTAACTACGTCTGAAAATTGAACGGAAAAATAAGAAATTCTCTTCTAGCTTTGAACAATAGAAAGAGAGAGATTGCAAAAGAATGAAGAAAGAAATCACAATCTTTCCAGTCAAACTAGACCAGAATACCTTATTTTGCCATTAACTTTGCAATCGTACTTCAAATTTGGGCTATCCTGGGTATACATTCCACCTCTGGCTTGGTAATTAAGTGTACAAAGCAGAAAATGTAATGGTCGCAGTAATACTAGACGAGAACTCCTCATTTTATCTTCTATTTTGCACTTGTATCTCCAAATTCGGGCTACCCTGTGTGTACAATCCATCTTTGGCTTTCTTCTTGAAGTCACTGAAGCAGAAATCTTAATCTTTCCAGTAAAACTAGTCCAAAATTTCTCATTTTTTCCATAACTTTACTATCGTAACTTCAAATTCGGTCTACTCTGGTGTGTATAATCCAACATTGGCATGGTTATTAATTCACTGAATCAAAACTCACGTTCTTTTGTGTAAAACTAGTCAAAAATTATTTATTTTCCAATTATTTTGCAATGTAATTCGAAATTCAGGCGTGAATTGGTTGGTACAAATAGGTTTCACCGAATTTGAAGTTAATATTGCAAAATAAAAGAAAATTTAAAGAATTTCCGTCTAGTTTTACAGGAAATATTAGGATTTCTGTTTCAGTGAATTATTAAATAAGCGAGAGTCGGAATATATACACAGGGCAGCTTGAATTTTGTGTTACGATTGCAAAATTAATGGAAAAATAAGGAATTCTCATCTAGTTTGACTGGAAAGATTGGAATTTTTGCTTTTGTGAACACACAGCAGGGCCAACGTCATCACTCGGCTTACCCGGATAATTGCCAAGGCCCACATCGCTTCTGGGCGCCCGCGGCACTTGCTGCCCCCCTGAGTAGAAGACCTTGAAGGAGCGATTCAAGCGAATCAAGAAAGGAATAAGTACATGGTTTTAAACAGAATGACTGCTAAAGAAGACGACGGGTAATATTCAGAATAGCGACCGGGAGCGTGGCCTATTTATTTAGATCGTTTTATTTACTGTATAATTTTATTCTAGTTGGCTGTTACCTCATGATTTCCACCACAAAAGAAGCCACTAAGGTTCTGTCGCCCAATGGCCCACAAAAACCTGAAGGCGACCCTGTCTATGACACACCAACTAATATTAATCAGCTGCTCAAAGGCGGTACTCTTTCGGCTAAGACCACTCCTTTCAACTACCGATACACACAACCCTTCGAAAGGCCCAAATTTTGGCACGAGTCTACCACTTATACTACATTAATTATGTTGCAAAAATTTTGAAATTAGACAAGAATTTCTGGGCAACAGTATCAAGTTACTTTCCACTTTCATTATTCACATAAAGCTGCTAAATATTTAGTAAGAATTCTAAGTCGGGAAAAATTTTAAGTTAAAACTAAGAAACTACAGAAACTAGAATTTGGTGGAATTTTTTGAGGATTCAAATAGTTGTCGGAGAGAATGGATTCAAAAGAAAAGATTAGAAGGCCTGACATTCAGATATGTGATATGTCAGAAGATTATTTATTATCTACTTGTAATCTCAACGAGGTGATGGAAGCCTAGCTGATCAGCACAAGAGTGAAGTAGTGTTCATGGTATGAGGATAAGAGAGAACTAGTTACAACAACAAGGATGGTAGAAAAAAATGTCTAATTACGTGTTTGTGTTGTTATCTAAAAGTTAAAGAAGGGTGGAAGTCATAGACTGAAGGAGCCGTACAGCCAGGGTGTGAGGAAGTTATCTGAGAGACTAGTGCTCGTTCTTGCTAGAAGTGAAGGGGCCGAAGGAGTTTGGTTTGGGGTAGAGTATTCAATAACAAGGAGCGTTATCTTGGCTAGTGTGGCAGGGCTGTACCGCCTTGGGGCGTGTAACCCTCTCCGCTATCTCCCAACATACGGCTAGCTGTATAACAACTAGCAGACAATCTCCTCCTCGTATTATTTAGACCAACATTATGTAATCATTATTTCACTTGAATTTACAGGCTGATTGGAGGGAAAAATGGATTTTGGGTAATATGAAATCTCGTTTGCAACGAAATAAATTCAACCTTCCTCAATTCTTGTATTTTGAAGGTTACTTTTTAAAGTACCACTTACTTAAGAGGAAATATTTCTTATACAGGGTGATCCATTTAAAACGCACCAATCACATATAACTTTTTAGGAATGCGAAGGGAGGGGCTGGTGTTGGACTAGTGGTCAAGAGCGTGGTTTTGTAATTCAGAGATCCCCAGTTCGAATCCCTCGTATGACTACATTTTATTAAAAAAGTATTATGATGTATTAAGAACGATGAATAACTGCATACGCGGGATTCGAACTGGTGATCTCTCACTTACAAAGCCACGCTCTTGATCATTAGACCAGCATCCTGGCAAGATATTCTTACCGTAATCACAGTTAAAGAAGTCTTGCATACGGAGTACATTAAAATGATGTGATGGTTGCTTTAGTAACTTTGATCTTAAATATCTCGACAAATATTAGGGGTATCGAAACAGGGTCAACGTCATTTTTCACAATTTTTTATGTAGTTTTCACAGTCATTGTCAAAACTAGTGGTCCTTATGAAACCCCCAATCGGGTTTTTGGCCGTAACTCCGCCAAAAATAAAGATACAGCATCTGGGGTGGAAAATTTGTAAACTAGACCAAAAAAAACAACAAACATATAGTTTACTTCGTGGGTTTTTTCGAAATTCCGCTTTCCTAAAAAGTTATTTGCGATTGGTGCGTTTTAAATGGATCACCCACTATATGTGTCTACTTTCGTTTTTAGCAGAGACCTCAAAGGTATTTTTGATCGTTCTTGGATACCTAGTCTTAGCTCAAGTTCAAATTTGTCTTCTTTTTTTTCCTTCTAGATGTCTTTTACAGTTTACTGTCGTTCTTCGGAAGAGTTCTGTCGACCTAATTGGTGGTAAATCGTAATGGACTCAAAGGAACCTGCTCCAATTCTGAGCGAAATTCTTTCCTACTGTGAATCTACAATTTTTAATGTTAAAATTTAAATTCAACTCTTTTATACTTTTAACTTAGTCTTGTTTAAGTAGTAACAAATCGATTGATTATAAACAAAAAAAATTTTAGTACTAATTTGTTTTTAATGTTAAAATAAAAAATTGTTTAGGGGCAAGGGTTTTCGTCACTCTTTGCCCGCTTACTTTCTTGCTATTAATTACATACAGTTTAGTAAACATTCCATAAATGAAAAAAATTGCAGGAAGAAGGAGGTACATTTATTGAGCGTGATGGATTATCAATAAACTTATTTCATTCTTATCAAATAACTTAATTAAGATCTATTTCTTTTCTTAATTCCAGCCAGACATGAATATAATTTCAAGATTTAAATGAGAAACACCAAAGAAATAAATTAGAAAGAAGTGGAAAAACAAGACCAGTGGAGATAATAGACTTATTTTTTAATAGGATGAATGGAGATGTCATCGTTGTTGGCAGAGCATTACACTTTGGCCTTCTTTAGGTTGTTCAGTAAAGTTAGAATGGTTAGCGGTTCACCTCCATGCCAAAACTCTTATCACATAATTTGGCTAAATAGTGTCTGAAAAAACTTTGCTCATTTCTCACCGGTATATAGTCAACGTAGGTCACTCAATTTTCTTAGCTTAAACTATTAATAAACTCGTTTAAAAAGTTTTTCATAGCAAAGCTCAGACTTTTTTTTTTTGAATAAGATAAAAATGACAAAAACTAGGGTTGTGTAGCTTTATCAATTCTTTGCACTATCTTCATTTCCTTTCTTTTTTCTGTGGTAAGTATTCTTCTTGTAATAAGACTTCAAATTTGAATTTAAGAAATAAAGTCCTACATAAGAGATAAGTTCTCCATTTAACAGAATAAAACCGGCTAATCAATGTAATTTGTAAAACAAAATAAAAACAAATTACTCAGCAATCCCAGGAATGTATCTTCATAAACATAAAATGTTATTAATGCTTTTTATCTGATTTGATTTGGTGATTTGTTGTGAAAACTAAAAATTAACCTTTCTCCTCAAAAAAACAGACTCTTCCACACCAACCAGGAATACTTCTCTCCATTTTTTATCCTGTGGAAACTGAAGACCACTAGCAAGGATCCTAAATCCAATCTATAACTCACTTCACAAAATTATATTAATGTAGTTCCAATAATCATGGACCCTTCCATTACACCATCTTATTTTTCGCAAAAACAAATGGCTAGAAAAGAGAGGATTTCAATTGCAACGATCCAATGTAAATCATAAAACGTATTATTTGTCTTTTATTTAGTAAGAATCCTATCTGGTTCATCACTTTGCTTCAACTATTTGGACAAATGAATCGATGCGTGAAAGGCACGTTTTACGGTTACTAAAGAAATGTCTTGGAACAAAACCAAATTTATCATTGAACAAAAAGGTATTTGATTTGAAACATATAACATGAATCTAAGTACTTGAATTATCGAACTTTGTAAAGCATCATCACCTTCAACTGTTATCATCCCACCCGAAGCTTCAAATATCATCTTTAAATTATTCGTGTGATTGACTGAACCACTCAGTTCTAGCGCGAAATTTATATTATTAATATTCTATATTATTTTTTATAGACTTTTTTTATATTAAAGTACTGATTTTCCAAAAATAACGATCTAGGGAAACTGATTTTCTACGAAGAATACCACGTTGTAACGGGGAAACTTGATCAGTATTTCCATTTATATTTACCAATTATTTCATTAAAAAAAAATTCTTACATCTAATTTCTCTGTTAGTTTTAAATAATGTTTTTGATAGCTTTCTAAAAATTGTTTTCTTTTTCCATGAGTAGATACTTGATATATTTCTAATCTTGTTAATTGAATTTTAAATTTATTGCAGTGTATACGAGGTGTGTTCAAAAAGTAACGGGAATTTTTAAATTTCGCGGGTTTGGAGAGTCTGATTATAAAAATTTTTTTTTTATTATGTTGGTACACATGCCCCTGAAGTACGATAAAATTTTCAGTAATATTCATTGTTTACTTCTTAAGTGGCAGCCGTTAAGGTTAGACGTGTTTTTCGAGCTTGGCGATTTTTGTTTGTTAAAAAAAATGGATCAAAGAATTTGTATTAAATTTTGCGTAAAAAATGAAATAAAGTGTGTGAAATGTTAATAAAGGCATATGGTGAGTCTGCTATGAGTAAAACAAGGATTTACGAGTGGTATAAGCGTTTCCAAGATGGCCGCGAAAACGTTGAAGATGACGAACGACCTGGACGTCCAAGCACATCAACAACCGATGAAAACGTGAAAAAAGTGAAAGAAATGGTTATGAACGATCGCCGAATCACAATCAGAGAAGTCGCTGATGATGTTGCCATATCAATTGGCTCATGCCATGAAATTTTTTCGGATGTTTTGGGTATGAAACGTGTGGCAGCAAAATTTGTTCCAAAATTGTTGAATTTCGAACAAAAACAGCGGAGAATGGAAGTTGCTCAAGAGTCACTCAATGAAGTCGACAGCGATGCGGATCTACTGAAACGTGTTATAACAGGTGACGAAACATGGGTTTACGGATATGATGTCGAAACTAAGGCTCAATCGTCCCAGTGGAGGCATTCTGGATCGCCAAGACCGAAAAAGGCTCGACAAGTGCGGTCGAATGTGAAGGTTATGCTCACTGTGTTCTTCGATTTTAATGGCATAGTGCATCATGAATTCTTGCCACAAGGTCAAACAATCAATAAGGAGTACTACCTACAAGTTCAACGCCGTTTGCGTGAAGCAATCCGAAAAAAACGCCCGGATTTGTGGCAAAACAATTCATGGATTTTGCACCACGATAATGCACCTGCTCACACTTCATTGCTTGTTCGTGAATTTTTGGCCAAAAACAAAACTTTAACGATGCCCCAGCCTCCATATTCGCCAGACATGGCTCCATGTGACTTTTTTCTATTTCCAAACATAAAGAGAACATTAAAAGGCCGTCGTTTTACAAGCATAGATGACATTAAAAGCGAATCGCTGAAAGAGCTGAAAGCTATCACAAAGATCGAGTTTCAGAAGTGTTTCGAGGATTGGAAAAAGCGCTGGCACAAGTGTATTGTATGCGAAGGGGACTACTTTGAAGGCGACAATATTAATGTAGATGAATAAATAAATATTTTTTTCAAAAAACGAAAATTCCCGTTACTTTTTGAACACACCTCGTATTTGATTCCGTATTTTGACTTGTTTATTCAAATGATTTGTAAATTGTAGGCTTTAACCGGTGAATAAATAAATGTGGCGCACTGATGTTTTTGATTGTACGCTTCAATTCACCCCTTTTTTTGCCCATAACTCTGTAAGATATTGATAGGTATTTTATAATTAACATATGGACTTCATTTAGTACAAAGATAGGCACTTCCATACCGTATGGCAAGAATGGAGACCTGCTAATCAGAATGAAGGCTATTTGATTTTTTATACAAGCAAATAATAACAAAGTAGATTGATGAAATAGGCAGGGGCGGCTTAACCTATAGTGCAGGGTGTGCAATGCACACGGGCGCCGCGGCGCTCCCTGAGACATCTAAGAGCATCGTCTTGGACCATCATGGTACAACAATGATATGACAGAAGCGGCCAGCCAGCGCGGTGGCGGCAGTTATCAAACGCGAGCGCCCTATGGGCGGCTTCTTTTTCGACCATTTTGTTCAACTTAAAATCAACCTTATTTCACTTAATTAAAGTTTATACTCGCGTAAGGCGGCATTGCTATCAAAAGCACGTGCCGACGCCCGCCGGCACGCGTTTGATCAACAAGCCGACAATCATTGCGAATTCGGCTTTATTACAATGCAATAATGTTAAAAATTTCAACAGCAATTGACACACGTGGCATATTTTCAAAATAATATTTTGTAAGTCGGCTTTTCTTTTGGTCTAATTGATATAAAAGGATTAGGTGATTAGCTTCAGCTATCACAATAATTGCGACTTTCACCCAGTCAAGATCTCAGAAGAAAGGCCGTAACTAATACCATACTGTAAGCTATACCTACTTATAAAATAGCTTGTTGGAATATGAAAAAACTTTCTTGGTACGACGGCAAAGTTAATAGTTATAGCCGCGGGGGGGGGGTCAGGCCTAGGGGGCGCCAGGGTTTCATTGCACACGGGCGCTACACGAGCTAGAGCCGCCCCTGGAAATAGGGATAGATTTTCAATTTCAAATAAAATTCAATAAATTAGTTAATGCACACAAATTATTAAACAATCATCTTGCCTTTGTAGCAAAGTTTTAGAATTGTTGCTATTGCGTTTTGATGACTCCTCAAGACAAATTGATGTATTCATTAGGTTCATAAATTTCTGTCATAGTTTTTAAAATGAACGCAATTCTCCTAAAACTATAATTATTATTTTTTTTTTATTCGTTGATTTAAAAAATACAACCATATAGTTTTGTCACCATGAGCTTCAGGATTATTTACCTTAAAGACCCTTTAAAAGAGATGATGTATTCTATGTTAAAGTAACTAACTTAAGTCTATCATCCGCTTTTAATAGTTTTAAATGCCTATAACTGTACTAAAGTTAGTAACTTGTCTTAGGGCCTTCAAATTGTTAGGATGGCGGTAGGTACAAGGTAGGTTTGGGGTACAAGCTGAGAAACTTTTTCTTTTCCAACAGATAGAATAAAAGGAAAAGAATGAAATTGCATATTGTATACAGTTAGAACCATCGTTCAAAACTTATTCAACTTTCAAGCATTCAACTTTTGCAACACACTGGCTTGGTCTGAGTGCTAGCGTTAGTATTCGCGTACATATATATACAACTTTTATAATACTAAGTAAAAGATGGTATTGTGAAGTAATAGAAGTATTGGAAGAATACAAAACTGAATGTACACACTGAAAAAGATATTGCAATATACAGAATATGGCAGAGTTTTTTTCTTCTTATTACTCACTATTTTATGCTATTCTCTTTTCCTCAAACCTTTACCAATATTTACTTATTTTCAATATTCCTAAGTAATAAACCTTAACATATTACTTACCCACTTTGTAAAAGTTTATTTTTGTTGAGTTCCCTTTTTTAAAAAAGTCCATTTACGATCTTCTAGTCTAAAGGAATCTATTTTAACCTTCTATCGCACACAGGATCAGGATATAAGGGAAACGAAGTGGCAGATTTATTGGCCCGGAAAAGCTCTGCGGGACACTTCGTTGGCCCGGAGCCCTGTTTTGGGGTTTCGAAGTGTGTTAAGACTGCGGCCATTAAGCTATGGGTGCAGAGTAGGTCTCAGGAGTGGTGGCTCTCCACCACTGGACAGAGACAGGCGAAGGAGTTCATCAGAGGCTATTCGCCGAGGCTGACTGCAGAATTAATCCGTCAAGGCCGTGGGGCTATAAGGATAATTGTAGGCTTATCGACTGGCCACTGCAGGCTCAGAAAACACATGCATCGCGTGGGCCTGGCAGATGACAGTCTTTGTAGGTTCTGACAGGAAGAAGAGGAAACTGCACTGCACGTTTTGTGTCAGTGTGAGGGGCTTGTATGGCTAAGGATGTTACTTCTCGGGGAGGAAAAACCAAGGCCTGAGAGCTTTACCCAGGAGTCACTCTCCAGAAGAGTCTGATTGAACGGACGGATCTGGAGGGTGAACTCTAAAGTCTGGGAGCCACAATAGATCCAAAGGGGTCGCAGTGGCGTAGGCCTTGAGGCCGCCCTAATTTAATCTAATCTAATCGCACACAGGATACTAAATATCATCAGAGTTTGGGGTACAAGAGTTGTGAAACTAATTTAGTGCCCTTCATTTGCTTCATTAAACAAAGCAATATGATGAGATGACAGCAATATAATCATCTTTATGGATTCAAAATTTCAACAAGTATCATGAAGAAGATTTAAGCTAGGCTTTCCAATTAAAGTCTGAGCAAGTAAAAGTACAGACTATTACAGTCATTTGCTATTGCTCAAAATATACTTATTTCTCAGATACGATTTCGTGAAGATGTTATAAGACTGATTCTTGTATTAAGTGAATGTTTTAACCTAAAACGGATCAATAAAATTTCTATTGTAATTGAGATGGGCTAATTACAATAACAGATAGTACCGCAAGAATCGTTTAAATATTTTCCTAATGCTCTCAAACTCTTTCTAGTGCACCACACCGCACTAATTCACGGATTGCAGTTGCGAAACTATATTTTTACCTAATTTTGAACTTTGACTCGTTCATGAAAGTAAGTGAAAGTAAAAAATTAAATGTGCAAGAGATTTAGTTAAATTAATCGACCAAACAACAATATACATATTAAGTAGGCTAAATATTATTGAGCTCTGAGGGTTAGCAAACTGGATTTCTACTTGGAGATCCTAGGTTCGAATCTAGCTTCTGACCCTTAGATTTTCTTTATCTAGGAACTTCTTACAGTCTTACATCCAGTGATGGACAGTTTAACGAGAAGACACTGTACGGAAGCCCACAGTAAGGCTAGTGTGTTGATAAAAAGCTCCGCCAATGAGCTTAGATGTTGACGCATCTTAAATTAATTTTAAACAAATTAAGTAAAACTATCTAAATCACAAATCAAATTGTAGAATTCAAATAATTCCAGATGTAATGCGATTATTAGATTCAATCACATGAAAGTAGAATGCTAAATTTTAGCAAAAAGTAATCGCCTATTTTTTCAGGAGGGGCTTAACTTCCAACTACCATTTACTAGGTGTCATGGAAGGAGGCGTAGCAAACGTACTTTACTATTTCTCATATAACCATTAAATAAAATCCAAGGAATCGAACCCAGTACCACAATAAAAAGGGTCCGATATGTCCAAGTGTACCTAGGTCGTTATATGGCTTAGCCATCAGCGAAAAAATCTCAAGTTATGTCTAAAGACAAACTCGAAGCCCCTTACAAAACTCAAACATTTCAATGTTAAACAAATCAATTAAAATTTTAGCAAAATAATTTTACATTGCAAAGAAATTAAATTAAAATTTTATTTGTTTTCTCAGCTAAATTTAAATGAATTTGGCCTAACACGAACGAAGTAAATAAAACATAAACCTAAAAAGATTATTGTGTAATATTATTTTAAATTTGTACGATTAATGAATAAATTCTATTGGGATTAAATTTTAATCTTCCCAGCAGTTGTGAATTTTATTTGCATATTTATTGAAAAATTGTCATTTTAAAACATCATTTACATGCCCATTCTGTTATTTTGTTTTCTTTAATAAGTTCAGCACTCAACCATACCCATTTAACTTAGCACAAAATATTATACTTGCTAAGAGGTATATCTTTCCCAGATTAAATTAAAATTAGCCTAACAGAACCAAATATATTTGTTTTAAGTTCTATTTTAAGGGTTAAATTGTTAAAGTCTTCACGATTTGGTTGCCAGGAGTTAGTAAGGTCGATAAATAGGAAACATAAAAGACAGGTCGCCAATCATAAAATGTTAAGAAGTAATCGCAGTTATATTTTTTGCGATTGGCTGATTTCACTGTACATAAATGCCCTTAGAAGAATCATCTGTCAAGTCCTCCATTCCTTAATTCTTGTCCCAGGAGTTGAAGTTGACATTACAGTATTTGTACATAAACGTTGTGTCAAATACTCAGCAAGTTTCTACCAATTTATATTAAGAGAATTTTTGATAGACACTAAAGCTGACAAACAGGGACATCTTGAGAGATTGTGGTAAGGAGGTCATGACTGAAGAATTGCAAAAAACAGTGAAATCTATTTTAAATTATCTCAGTTTCCTAAAAAGTTATTTGAAAAAAAGTAAATGAATTATTTTCAAATTAATTTAATTCTTGATTAACTCAAACTCCTTGAATTTTTATTGTTTAATTCCATGAATAAGGCACATTAATTATTCAAACATTAAAATATTTCATTTTCATTTCATATTAAATTGCAATTAAATTTCATATGGCAAATAAAAATTTATATTAAGTTCTAGCAACCTGAATTGTAAAAATATTTCCTTTTTTAAATTATTTTCTATTTGCAGTTTATTTATTTTTAATTTTTATATTATTTTTTCCCCTAACTCTGTAAATATTAGAACTTTATATTTTTACAGTCTTGATGAATTGATTTTAACGCATATACGAGGGTCGTTTGAAAAGTCCGTGCAAAAATAAAAACTACTTAATTTTTTGGGGTAAACCTTTTTTATTTTTCAACATAGTCGCCTTTTAGGCTTACACACTTCGTCCAACGCTGCTCTAGTTTGTTGATCCCTTCCGAATAATAGGATTTGTCCAAGTCTGAAAAATAGCCATTCGTTTCTGCAATCACCTCCTCGTTTGAATAAAATCTTTTTCCCGCCAGCCATTTCTTCATATTGGGGAACAAATAGTAGTCCGAGGGAGCCAAGTCTGGAGAATAGGGGGGATGTGAAACGAGTTGGAACCCTATTTCCATTAATTTTGCGACCACAACTGCTGAGGTGTGAGCTGGTGCGTTGTCGTGATGGAAAAGGACTTTTTTGTGGGCCAATCGTGGGCGTTTTTCTTGCAGCTCGGTTTTCAAACGGTCCAATAACGATGAATAATATGCACCTGTAATAGTTTTACCCTTTTCCAGATAGTCGATGAGGATTATTCCTTGCGAATCCCAAAAGACAGTCGCCATAATCTTTCCGGCCGAAGGAACGGTCTTCACCTTTTTTGGCGCAAATTCCCCCTTGGTAACCCATTGTTTAGATTGTTCTTTGGTCTCAGGAGTGTAGTGATGTATCCATGTTTCATCCACAGTGACGAAACGACGCTTAAAGTCCTGCGGATTCTTCTGGAACAGCTGCAAACCGTCCTTGCAACACTTCACACGATTTCGTTTTTGGTCAAGCGTGAGCAATCGCGGCACCCATCTTGCGGTACCCGTTCATTCGAGATGCCCACAGCACTAGCAATCTCACGCACCTTCACTCTTCTGTCATCCATCACCATATCATGGATTTTATCAATGATTTCTGGAGTAGTAACCTCAACAGGGCGTCCAGAACGTTCAGCGTCACTTGTGCCCATATGGCCTCTCCGAAAATTTTGAAACCACTTATAAACTGTTCTAATCGAAGGTGCAGAGTCACCATAATGTTTATCAAGCTCCTCTTTAGTCTCCTGAGGCGTTTTGCCTTTCATAAAGTAGTGTTTAATCAACACACGAAATTCTTTTTCGTCCATTTTTTGAAAATCACTCGACTTCCTCGATTCAAACGAATGCCAAACACAAAGAAATAGACCGATCTGGCTGAAACTTGGTGTGTGTTCTTCCAAGAGATGCTACTAACTAATCATAACCTCGATACGCGCCAGTGGTGCTATCTCTCTGACTTTGCATGGACTTTTCAAACGACCCTCGTAATAGAGATGTAAAACATGTAGAATATTAATTTTTTTTTATATTTTATAACTTCTTTTACGAAAAAGAAGTCATAAGTTACAATTTACGGTGATAAATCAAATTTCTTTGATATGAATTTATAAAACTACCTAATTATTTATTACTGTTATAGTTGGTAGAGATTAACTCAAACTCTGAGCTTTTGCAAATGACACCTAATAAAATATGATGGTTAAAGAAGATGAAAAAAAAAACAAAAAAACTGAAAGCTCACTAAAGAGTAACAAATGTAATCTAAGCTTTATAATTGTGTGTAATGTATAATTCACACAATGGCAAGATTATTGAATAGTTAATGTGAGTTTTACATAACAACAAACGGTCTCGTTTGCATGGTAATAATCTTTCAATATGGATTAATGCATTCCATCCATGGATTACTAAAACTTCATTAGCTTACAAACAACTAAATTAGTAACATTACAATATCTAGCCGATTATTATACACCGATAATATAAATATTAATGTACTCTCTGTACCAAGGATGTAATATGGAATTTGCAATTTTATTTTTATTTTTTAAAAGTAATAAAACTGAGGCTGGAGCTGTTTTATGGAACTTACGTTAACATTGAATTTTAATGATGGTTTTGGTTTTCGGCTGTTGTTATTAGATTATCATAACGAAATTATTGAGATGTGAAATATTTAAAAAAGATTTAGTAAGTTTAATAAAGATTTAAAATCGATAAAGGTCAATAAAGGCTTATCAACCGCACCTCTATCATTTCCCTATGATAATTGAATTTTAATACGAGGATTCTATCATTGCCTTTAACGCGCTAAATTTTTCCTTACAGATACCAAACACACCAACTCTCTCTGGGTTCGCAGTGCCTGACAATGACACCCTTGAACCACTGTTTTATCATTTTCAGCTAATTATATAATCCTAAATGAATTTTATTCACAAATTAAATTTTTCCTGCATGGTAAATGTTGATTTTTCCTGCACGGAAAAATATTGATGGCGGTTGGAAAAGTAGTTTCCACAACATTTTATCAAACTTATTTATAAGAAAAGGATGAATGCTGTAAAAAGATGCCCATTTTAGAAAGTCATACACAAAAATTCTGGACCATAAAGAGTGAAGTAGCGCCTAATTTGGTCCGCCTAACAAATTCCACAATTTTATTTGAGACAAATAGACAGAATGATTTTTATGGATTTTGGAGTGAAGTCATATATTATCGAAAAACTTGTCAAAAAAACGAGAAAAGGTGTACTGGTTATGACGTCTCTTTGTTTTAATCAATAATAGTTTCAAAGCATATTCATTGTAGTTTTTCCTAAAGCTTTCAATGCTTCCAAAAAAACTTTTATAACACAATAACGTAGGAGTAAAATAGTTTGATAAATATCCTTGCTTTAACATTATCGTTTCCATTCAGCACCTGAACAGAATTGCTTTCAGATTAATTTATTTTTAGCACAGTATAACCTAAACTATTGAGAGAAACAAGCAGAGACCTACTTGACAAGAGATCTAAGCTCCCTTGTTAATCTCTGGTTAATTATTAAGTTCTGTTGTGTAGAAACTACTTCGGGGGTAGATAAACTTGGTTGAAGTATTCACGACTAAAATATCCATTTGAATGATGTAATCAGCGTCTTAGATCCTTTATTATTGTGCTCGGTGTTTGGAGACTAAGTTTTCAATCTAAGTAATTACAAAACAGAATTTGTAATGTACAACAACAATAATGTACGTTTTACAAAAATTTTGAGCTATAAGGAAGGTGTACGACTCGTATAATCGTTGTAAGAGAGAAAAACCCAGTAAGAGAATATCACAGGAGTGGTCACATTTCTCTTTGTCTCTTTTAATTTAATGAACTAATTATAAGTTAGGGAAAGCGTTGATATCCACGGCTTTAGGAAAGCTTAAAGTTGAGAGACAAGTTTATAGTTTTTCCGTGAGCTGGCTCAGTTTTAGTGATATAGTATTTTGGTGGCTACGGTCTGTAGATGTAGAAGAAGAAGAGGAAAGGATAAGAGAAGGAGTTGGCGAGTTTGACGGGAAAGGTCTGATGATGCCATAGCTTTGGTGCTAGTTTTCTAGTTAAATCAAGTGAACTATTATCTAGCCAGCAGCAAAACGGCGATGGATGAAGAGGTGGAGGGTGAAGCAGGACGGATAGTAGTGTATTGTAGGGTGGTTGAAGCGGCAACGGATTTAGCGTGATTAGCTTCCCTCTCTCTAAGGCCAGTTGGCCCGGGCTCTGGTTAGCAGAAGTACGGTGGAGAGAAACGGCTCATCTAGTTTATATCTGCGGTTGTATTGTTATCGGGCGAGCGGAGAGCTAAAGTTAGCGTGAGTGGGAGAGCTGTACAGCCCTGTCCTGTCAGCCAGCTATTATCCCCGCGCATTCAGTGTCGCTCCTGCCGCCCCCAACATGCAACTATCAGCACCGACAGCAACAACTCACACTCTTACCATTCTTTCGCCAATAATAGAGCCACCTTTTACTCATTTTGTTAATTACCAGTTGGTACCTAAAACAGACAAATTGTGGAAATATAAACGCAATCTTATTGCTTTAGTTTATTGTATTGTTTAATATGTTAACCCCAACTGAATAGAAACTGACGTACTCATAATCAAATCTGAAATCTTTACTGAACTTTTAATTACAACACCATAGATGAGGATTAATTTTTAATAGGTTTATTCGACAAAGAATTATATCCATTAGGATGGCCTAAATTGTTTGCTCCAATAAAAAACTTCGGTAAAACAGGATTTTTGTGTTTTTGTTTAATAGCCTATTTAAACTCACACCAAGTTGAAAGCAAATCCGTTTATGAGAGTATCTGCATAAATTCAAAAAACATCTTACTAAGACCAGCCTATCTCTCTTCATATTGTTCAGATTTAAATGATTTCTTTGCCGAATTGTAGAGAAAAGTTAGCTCCCTAACTAGTGTAAATTGCAATATTCTAGTGATAATAGTAAATGTGCAATTGACGTTTAATTTTTTCATTCACTTTTTCCATTCATTTTTACTTCTGCTTTTTCAAAATAGATCGACCCCAAATGTACAATCTAGCATTGACCTTAATATTAACTATCGAATACAAAAACCACCGAATTTCCGTAAATTTAAGAGACAACTTCCACTTTTTCCATTCATTTTTACTTCTGCTTTTTCAAAATAGATCGACCCCAAATGTACAATCTAGCATTGACCTTAATATTAACTATCGAATACAAAAACCACCGAATTTCCGTAAATTTAAGAGACAACTTCCACTTTTTCCATTCATTTTTACTTCTGCTTTTTCAAAATAGATCGACCCCAAATGTACAATCTAGCATTGACCTTAATATTAACTATCGAATACAAAAACCACCGAATTTCCGTAAATTTAAGAGACAACTTCCACTTTTTCCATTCATTTTTACTTCTACTTTTTCAAAATAGATCGACTCCAAATGTACAATCTAGCATTGACCTTAATATTAACTATCGAATACAAAAACCACCGAATTTCCGTAAATTTAAGAGACAACTTCCACTTTTTCCATTCATTTTTACTTCTGCTTTTTCAAAATAGATCGACCCCAAATGTACAATCTAGCATTGACCTTAATATTAACTATCGAATACAAAAACCACCGAATTTCCGTAAATTTAAGAGACAACTTCCACTTTTTCCATTCGTTTTTACTTCTGCTTTA
Organism: Rhodnius prolixus; assembly: GCF_049639745.1. Lineage (NCBI taxonomy): Eukaryota > Metazoa > Arthropoda > Insecta > Hemiptera > Reduviidae > Rhodnius > Rhodnius prolixus. The sequence continues at coordinate 13,338,399 of NW_027411604.1, read as the reverse complement.
TCAAAATAGTTCGACTCAACATGTTCGACCCTGTATAATACATATTTTGCACTACAAGCACTATTGGAGTGAATCATACCACCAAAACTAGTGTGTCTAATTAGAATGACAATGCAAGGCGCACGGTGCGTTGACTTAATGCAGAAACACCTCTCGCCTGAATTTGGCCCCAGCTAGGGCTTGGGGGGGGGGGTCGCTCAAACTTGCTTTCTCTTTTATTTGGGGATGCAAGGAACGAAAATTAAGCAGACTGGCATTTTTTCAAGTAATTTTCAGATGAAATGCTATTTAATTGAAATAATTTGTACCGTCAAAAATTGTAGTTAAAATTAGATAAACTAGAGAGAGAAAGAGTGAGCTAAAGGAGGTATTTCCTGAGTATGTGTCAGGGCTAATGGGAGCTAGGACAGGATCCCTGAAGGGCTATACATAACCTGACCTGTAACAAGCAGTAAAGGTAACATATAATGGGCGGTTAGTATCGCTCATTACCGGAGGCCAGTTTCACTCGTACCTTACCTCCGCCAAGCCGCCTTCGTTCCTTACGGCCGCGCTGCCATTACAGAGAACGCGCTATATCCGTTAGGGACTAGCCCTCGGGATCTACTACTGCCGCTTCTATTCCTGGCTAAACTCCTTTACCTGTTGCCCTGGAAAACACCACTCTGTTTATGAATAACCTATTACCTTCCTGCAGCAAAAAATAAAGTAAAAACCTTTTTCCTCTTTCATCTAGGCCCTTTATTAACAGCTTAATTCCCTCATCCTCCACTTAATCCTGTAAGGTAAACACAACTTGAAATATTACTTCCTTCTTTTAATTTTTTTTTCTGAATCCTTCCGTTCCACTTTATTATGCTAACCTTTCTGAATTTTTTTTTAAAAATCATCCTTTTTTTTTGAATGTATAAACATGTTTTAAAAAATGAAATTAGAATAATCATTATTAACTGGCTTACCATTACTTTCAATGCTGTAGCCCCTATTTCAAAATCCTGTTACTTTATCTTATGACTGTAAGAAGAAATGTAAACGTCATTTTTGAAGATAGAAAATAAAAAATATTTGAGTCGAGGAGAGGAATCAAAACTGAGTAGTTTTGCTGGCAGTATCTGATAACAGTAGAAATATTGAGAGTATTAATGGAGGATTTATATAAATAAAAATCTTCTGAATTAATAATAAAAAAAAGACACATTCGCGTTTTATATAATTTCCATTTAGATTAGAATGTATGATTAGAGAAGAGTGTGATAACAAAAAATAAGTTTGAGCGAGTAGGCCAGCAGAAATTCATATTTAGGATACTGTACTTGTAATCTCGATTGTAACTCAAATAGTAGCAAAAGTAAAATTAAAAAAGGTACCTTGAACAACAAAAAGGGGAATGAATCCATCGTTTTTCTGGAATTTAGAGTATTTCGCTGCAATACTCTAATGGAAAGTGATATACAAAACGTATAGAAATTATTGAACGTGCTGCTATCTATTTAGTTTTTTCTGTACTTTTTTAATTTTTAAATTAAAGATTTAAATTTAATTGAATTGTGGATTTAAAAAATATTCTTAAAAAAAGGATAGAACGCTGTGATTGTTTTTTTTTTTAGATTTACTTGTCATTAAGAATTCATACACGTATCATTAATAACATACTGTCTTTGGTACTCAGTTACAAGTTGTGATTGCTTTGTTTGAAAACTTCTTATATCATCATGATGATAATGATGAAACTCATCATCTCCATCACGCATACGGAGAGGCAAAAGTCAGTGGTAAATTTTCAGTTACACTCCCTAGAAGTAGTAATGAAGTAGGGAACTTTGTTCAAGCTCTGTTCCCCATGATAACAAAATTTATTTAAGAAGATAACGATGTTTGACTCATCAAAAGTTACTATTATGGTAATTCTACCAGCAAAAATGGCAGCAAGCTATATCAGCAGCATAGATGCTTTTGTTTACATTCATGATCCAGGAAGCACATATTTGTTCATTTAGGAAGACAACATAGACGTTCATTGGAACATCTCTTTAAGGCAATGATTTCCCTGGAGCTTTATTTATTTGGAGGGCACGAGATAAGATAAATAAATGTGGCTTTTGCTACCAGCTTCGCTACATTCTAAAGATCTTATGTCAAACTGTTCAGCCTTAAAGGAAATAAACCCTTTATAAATAACAAATAGACAAATTTTGTGCAAACTTCCGTACAAATCCCAAGCAGATTTCCTACTAAATTGAGTTGAAATAGTAAGCGACCATGAAGTGCTCATGGACTAGAGTATCCAACTAAAAGATCACTTTGATGAATAGTGAAAGAAGGCAGCTAAATCTAGCGGGCTTAATTTTAGTCCTTGCCGAGATTTAAAGGATTCTAATGATCTGAAATCTGTGAAGGTATTGTTTCCTATTTTGTTTTATAGCATTATAAATAAAAAAGTGTTGAGTGTGTTGTCTTCTTGGTCTGGTATAAGATTCAGACGCGGCCCAGTGCACAGTTACCGAATAGAAGCGAAGTACGATAGAAGCTGGAACAATGCACTGCTTGAAGAGCTGGACATATTTTCATCGTTTATATTGAAGGTATAGTTCATTGTTAAAACATTCCTCGTATGTTTTAATAACTTGTGAATATAAAGTTGCTCTCTTTGTTTAGTTGTTATTGACGCGATTCATCTGTTTGTTTGACAAACAACTATTTTGGATTTGTAGCTTTTGGTTGATGTAAATAAATATATGTGATTATCTGCAAGAAGAGAGTTCATTGGAAAGCAGAGAACATTCAGCTAAGTAGCAGCTCCTTCATTAGCTCCTGAAAAGAAAATTAATTTATAACCTGAACATATTAGGCGCCACGGTAGCCGAGCGGTCTGAGACGAGACGACCTGTAAAGCTAATATGCATTGTGGTACTGGGTTCAATTCCCGGTCTTAGGCCTTGCATTTTATTTAATAGTTAATAAAAGAAATTTACAGTAAAGTATGTTTGCTAGTTGCCTCCGTCCACGACACGTAATTGGTAGTTGAACGTTAATCCCCGCTTGAAAAAATAGGCGATTAATTTACTTTACCTGAACATATTCTATTTGTTATTATACAATTGGGTAAGTCAACAGTAACAGTTGATTTTTGAGTTGGGCTATGACTTTCTCTGGCAATCCCAAGATGTGGCCCATAATTATTAATTTAAAAAAAGAAATTTTAAACAAATATGAAAATAATTTGATTGAACTGGATGGGGTCATTTTGCGAAATTCATCCTTCACCACCAACCTAGCGCATATATTTTTTATTTGCCCAGCTTACCATCTTTATAGAATACAACACCTGATTGGTTATTAGTTATTATGATTTAAATTCACTATTAAATGATTTGAATAAATAGATATGGAATATTTACCATGTTATCACCTTTTTGCTTAAATTTAGGCCGCTACTTTCCTAAGTTAGCTGGTCATATGTTGTAATTATAACTTTAAGGGTCTTACTATATATATTTTACTTTATTCTAATAGTTTTTTTTTTCTGTTTAGTAATCAGTTTAAGCATTTGTCAAAATTAATTTTAAGTTTATTTTTTTTCAGTGATATAAAACTATACATCTATATATTTTCGTTACTTTCATTTAATAGTACCTATTTTACTTGTTTTTCTTTTGTATCTTTATATAATGTATTTAGTCTGCATATTGCAGGTTTCATTCCCTTGCTGTAAGTACATTTATGTATGAAACTGTCAATAAATAAATATTCTATTGTTACTCATGACTCCTGTCTAATAACTATCAGACAACGTTCCTTTTCATCTAAATCTGAATTTGGTAAGAACAAAAAGTAAAAACAATATTTTCTGTCTGGAAAACTATGGCACTTAATGAAAACAATAATTTAAAGCTCAGCTGATTCAGGAGATTACTGCAAAAATTAAAACACTCAATGCAACATTAATACCTTAGATATCAGAACGCCATGTTAAGTCTCTGTTTTGATTTGCTCGATTTAAAAGAGGTCTTTGGCCATCCCAAGTAAAAAATAAAAATAAAATTTATTCAAGATGTACTTAAGCATCATTTGATGGATGAGGTAATTTGTATTTGGGTTCTGCAAACAACATTAAGATCCTTGTTTGGTTAGCAAAAAAAAAATCTTCAAAATTTAGATATTTATACTTTAAACTTTGATAGTTCTATCAATGATTTAATCAGTTCCTCAAAGAGAATGATCAAAAACAACCAAATGTATGCAAGTACTGTTCATTGTTTTTGGTGGCATCCATTTTATCCAGAACGAAGAAAGAATAATGCCAATTTTAGTCATTATTATTATTATTATTTTGTCGAGCTTTCGACCTTTGTTAATCACCTTACGTTATTGAAAAAGACAATATTTTTTACATTGTTATACGTAAGGTTGGATAAGGTCGTTTGATGCCGGTTTCTGCAAACAACATAAAGAATTGTTAGGCTACAAACGTTTGCCTAACAGAATTCGGCTTCTGAGTAGTTTAAAAAGAAGAAATGAGGTTTTTGAAGTATTAAGTTATATTCCTTACAACTAGTGTAGGTGTGAGTGGTAGGAGGTTATTTGATATATGTTGGGCTGGAAACACAAGGGACTAGATAGGGACAACTGTAGTAAGAATCACGTAGAGGAAGAACGAATGGGGATCCTATGTGATTCATATAACAAATTTCTGAAGCATATGTAAAGAGGAATTCTCCCCGCTAAGGCTGGAGATATTGCTATCTACGGAGTGCCTAGGGATTTACCATCCAGGTGCTAGGGACTCCTCAGGTGTGGCAACACTAGTATATCTACTACTTAATACTACAAACCATATTTCCTATTACCTGGACTTAGATGTGAGAAAGCTCTCCACTTTCAAACAAATTGTCGTCTTACCTTGTCTTCCAGTACCACCGCAGCGTCTTACAATTCATATAGTATTTCCCTCACCCGTCAGGTTTATGCAGAACTTCCACCACCCTCTTTTGCACAGCTTCAGGACCACAATGAATAAAGGCACAGTACATTGAGCAAGTTAAGTGGAGAATTCATTTGACATATTGTACGTTAGAGAATCTCGACAAAGATAGAGAGAGAGAGAGAGAATATCATCCTTCTATCCTGTTTCCGGTTTCTATAGAGGATAATGATACCTCGTTTAAATAATTTGGCTAAATCTTAGGAGAATGTTATGCAATCTGTGGACCATTTGCTACAATAGAACTTGTTGATGTCATGCAGTAACTTTCTAATGTCAGTTTCGTCAATTAGTTTCTAAGTTTCTACTTCATGGAAACTTTGATAATAATACAAGTTTATGTTTCATGTAAATAAACTTCTAAAACTTAAATAATTTACGGATTTTTTCAGTTAGTTCATTTCCTACTTTCTACGGATTATATGTGTAATATACAGGTGGAAACCTATAAAGTAGAAATAATCACTTTGATTGCATAATAATAATAATAATGATAATGATAATAGTATTAATATTTGTGTTTATTTAGAAACAACATATCGTACATTCAAAAACAAAATATTTACTCTAACTAAATAATCAAACATTTTTTTAATTAAAATCGGAACACACTTCGGGCATGGATTTAGTCCGTCTGCTGAGTTGACTCTAATTTTCATTACCATAAACTTCGGAACTAAACATATTTCAGTATTAAAAATTGCCTATAATTCCAAGCTGCTACTGTATTACTTATACAGCTTGCACCAATCAAGGCCATTAAAATAAAGAATAAACCCACTTTTCTTGAGTTTTCTGTTTCCAAGAACTGTTCTCTGAACTCCTGTAGAACCGGACATTCCTCAATGAAATGGACTATATCTTCAATCGCTCCAAGATTACAGAGAGGTCAATTTTCATCCCTGTTTACACTAAAATTTAAATTAAACAGTGAAAACAACTTAGAATCATTATATTAAGAATAATTACAATAAACATCATGAAATAAGAAATAGAATAAAAAATTATATTATGACTCACAAATTTAATATAAATTACCCTAAAGTACATCAATCAATCCCACAACAAATCCCTACAGACCGAATAGTGCTACGATTAAATTACCTCCCTTAGAAATTAAAAAGTAGCCCATCTGTTGTTTTTTTTTAGTCAAAGTTTCATATTGCTGCGTAACTGCATTTAAAGTTCTGCAAATAGTCAATTTTAAACTAGCGGTAAACTACTAATGCACTCTATCGAAAAACTGCTAAACATTTATTTCCAATGTTCTGGATATCTTTTATCATCTTGTATCTCGTACATATTCGAAAAGTGATTCCAGTTTGCTAAAATTCAAGCTCGTTGCTCTTGATAAATTTCTTCCGAAATAACAGCTCTTTTCGAGATATTGGTTTCTTTTTCTGTGTAATATTCGCTTGTGCTTTTTATTTATTAACAATTAGAATTATTTGGACGACACACCAAATTGACCATAGAACTGAAACGTTTAATACAACAATGCTATCCTCAAACCTATGTGGACTTACGGGCTAGAGCTATAGGGTTCAAAACTACTCCGACAGATAGCTGACGCTCCTTTCTACGTGACTAACTTCACCCTTCACAACGACCTCAACATCCCATTCGTACACCAACTCGACAAGACGAAATATCAAAAGTACCAGACTACTCTCTCTACTTGCTCTAATCCTCTTGTGCAGTCTCTCACCTCCTCTGACATCCCTAACAATACTCCTCGCCGACTGAATCGCTAGTGGCCCCGCGACTTCCTTACAGTCTGAAGACATAAAGATAATTATATCCTGTAGAGAGTGCTACCACTGGGTAGTTTCTCTCCTCCTGCCTTTCGCGCATCCATTTATCTTTTATTCTTCCTATTTACTTATTGTGTATACAGATCGTAAATAACGAAATAAATAAATAAAAACTAGTCTGATTTATATTGTGAAAGTTTGGGGGTGTTTTAGAAACAGTTATCATATCTCACATTTTAGTTTAAGTCATTGAAATTGAAGATTATTCATCAACAAAAAAAAGGTAATTAAGTGAAAGTTAACTTTAAAAAAACTGATGGACACAATTTTAGGTTTTCTTTACGTAGTTCGTGCTTCATAGTGCTTAAGTGGCACTGTTTATATTCGAAAATTATTTTGTAATTAGAGAACGAATGCACTAAAGTGTTCTATCTAGAGAAACGTGATGCCCATATTGTCTGTGAGAGAGAGACAACTATGTGGCAAGATAAAGGACTACAGGAGAGAAGTGATGTTGGTTAATACACGTCTCGCAGAGAGAATCATGATTTAGTTTTACTGTAGACAGCTTCTATTCCAAGCTGTGCCTTAATCAAGTTCCACTCAACACAAATCCAACCTCAACCTCTTCCTGCCCACATCTTACCAAGTCATCATCCTCTGACTACTTCATTTCTGACCAAAAAGCTCTTCACTACACCCGTCCGCACATTGTCTCCGCCAGCCGCTTTTACTAAGTTCCTCAGCAATTCGTTTCTATTTCTTGTAATTAAACCAGCTTATTAACTATTCTCTGGCCGGCGTGAATACAGTACCTACCAACTTCCAAACATAGCTCACTTTGATCTTAACATCGCCTTTAAAGTTAATTTAATTCTCTTCCACAGCCTCCACCATTTTTATTGGCCTCTTTTGATGTTTCACCGCATTAATAAAAAATGTAGCGTTTTCTACTGTGTGACCATCCTTTGTTTTAACCAACTGCTGTAGGTTTGTTTTCGTTTTTTAACAAACTTTTCTAACAGTTAATGAAAAAGTCGAGTCATTCTCGCTTTTTAATTTATTAATTCTTTAATTTTTAGAATATAAGTTTGTTTCAGTTGTAAAAAAAAATCCTGAATTTAACTGTCATTACCATGACCTGATATGAAATCACTCACAATTTTCAGTTACAACAATTATTTTACAGAAAGTTTACAAATAATTTTTTTTATTTTATTTAAATGAAATCTAAATATAAAAGAAAGTTCTCTGGGTTTGGCAAAGTTTAGCAGGAGATGGGTTTCATGCTGCGGGGCCAATTGTGAGAAGGTGCTGCTAAGATAAAATATTGTAGAGTTTATTTCAAATATTTAAAGCTAAGAAAGGAAAACACCATTTTAAAGAGCAAATATCTTCTTTATATCTAGAATGTTTGAATAAAATAGTGTAGCATAATTTTACTTGAAACTCACAAAATTAAATATTTTCAAATAAACATATTGCGATATTTTATGTCTGATGTGGGCAGACGACTTGGTTATTTTTGCTGACTCTCGACCTGATGCGCAGGCTAAATTGAATGTGTTGGCTGAATATTGTGCTCTGAATGATCTTGAGGTCAATACAGACAAGAGCAAGGTAGTCGTTTTCCATGCTGGGGGGAGACTGAAAAAATTCAGGGCTCTGCACTATCTCGGACATGAAGTAGAATTCGTTAAAAGTTATTTATATTTAGGAGTACTTTTCAGCTCCTCTGGTTGTTTTAGATTAGCAGCCCAAGAATTTATTAATAAAGGAATCAAAGCTGTAGGCAGAATAAAGCAAATTCTCATTAAAGGCAAGAATAGTTCATGGGAATGTAAACTCAAACTTTTTGAGAGCGTAGTGTCTGCCATAACTTTGTACTGCTCCGAAATATGGGCCATTCAATATCTGGAAATGGTGGAAAAGGTACTGCAGCACTTTTTCAAAACATTACTGTTATTGCCGCGTAATACGCCTTATCATTATGTGCTAGTGGAAACAGGCTGCAAACCACTTAAAGTTGCTATTTTTAAAAGAACAATGTCTTGGTGGCTCAAGTTGTTACATATGAGTCCAAGTAGGTATCCCCGCATTTGTTATGATAAACTTCGTGAGTGTGGCCTCAACAAATACAATAAGTACAATTGGGCTTTACAAATTAAAAACCTTCTGTGTCCTATTGGTTCTGAAGAGTTGTGGAATGCCACTAACCCTCAGTTGGTGAAAAATGTTATTAAAGATTTAACTGAGAAATGGTCGAACCACTGGTACAGTCTAGCGGTTGAAAATGTATTGAATTCCCGCTACAGTAACATTTATAGAAGTATAGCCTGTTGGGGCGATGGAGAGACTTATTTAAAAGCAAATTTATCTATTTCAAAAATTAGAATCATAGCTCAACTTCGTCTCTCTCATAAAAATGTAATAAGGATATTCTATAAAGGCAATAAGTATTGTTTGGATGGCGGCGTGTTGTGCAGTTTGTGCAAAAGAAATGAAATAGAAAATTTGGAACATTTCTTTTTTTACTGCCCTATATACGGACCTCTACGCGATCAATATATATTAAAGTATTTCCCTTCAATGAGCCTTGATATTGTGAGTTTGTTTGTATTTGACAGTACAGACAAGATCAACGACATTGTGTATTACGTGTTGGGTTCATTGAAGCTGAGATCCTTTATTATGAATGAATAGTTAGTCAATATAAATGTTTTTGAGTTTGTTAAATTTTTCAAATGTCCAGAAGATATCTTTCTTATACTTGTGCTGCACTATTGGTTGTTTCTTTTTATTATATAGGTGTAATCTTTCTACTTTTCGTAATATTATATTTGTATATTATATTTTTCCATATTTTGTCAAGTCCCAACTCTCTTGTAAAACTGCTAAGTTGTAACAAGTAATAAATAAATAAAATAAAAAAATAAACATGCTGCACAAAAGTAAAAGCCCTGATACACAGGATAGCCTGAATTTTGAATTACGATTGCAACATTAATGGAAAAATAAGGAAATCTCTTCTAGTTTTGAACAAATGAAGGAGAAATATTGCAAACGAATAAGGAAAGAAATATCAATTTTTCCAATCGAACTAAACGAGAATTCTTTAATTCTGCATTCGTAACTTCAAATTCAGGGTATCATATTTGCACATTCCACCTGTAGCTTAGTTATCAACGCTATAAAGCAGAAATCTTAATCTTTCCAGTCAAAGTAGACGAGAATTACTTATTTTTCTATTATTTTGCAATTAATTTGGTTCCAAATTCGGGATACCCTGGTCGAAAAAATCCTCTTTTGACTTAGTTATTACTAAAGCAGAAATCTCATTCTTTTGTTGAAAAGTAGAGAAGAATTACTCATTTTACTATTAATTTTGTAATGATAATTCCAACTTTAGGCTACTCAGTGTGTACAATCCATCTCTGGCATTGTAATTAAGTGTATAAAGCAGAAATCTCGATCTTTGCAGTCTGACTAGTCGAGAATTCCTATTTTTCCATTAATTCTGCAATCACAACTTCTAACCAAAGGCAGCACTGTGTGTACAATCCACCTTACTCTAAGTTATTAATATACTTAAACAAAAATCACATACGTTGGTTCAAATCTAGACAAAAATTACTTATTTTTCCAATTATTTTGTAATACTTGAATTGTACAAACAGAGTACTTTGAATTTGAAGTTACAATTGCAAAATAAAAGGAAAAATAAGAAATTCCGTTTAGCTTGACTGAAAAGATTGAGATTTCTGCTTCAATTTATAATTTCTTAATCCAGATGTGGATTGTATACATAGGGTAGCCCGAATTTGAAGTTACGATTGCAAAATAAAAGGATAAATAAGGAATTCTTTTCTAGTTTAATAGGGAAGGTTGAGATTTCTGCTTCAGTATATTAATAATTAAGCCAAAGGTGGAATTTATACACAGGGTAGCCTGAATTTTGAGTTACGACTGCAAAATTAATGGAAAAATGAGGAATACACGTCTAGTTTGACGGGAAATATTAGGATTTCTGCTTCTGTAATCCTTAAGCCAGGGATAGAATGTATAAACGTAGTCAGCCCTCCTGACAGAGCTTCATATTTTTTGAAGCTCATTCGTACTTGTGAACTGTTGTTTTATAAAAATAAATTATTTGCTAATATTAATAAAAATAAGTAAATAAAGCAATGAACTTAAAAAAGAAAGCACTTGTCATCTTTCAATTAGACAAATTTTAGATTAATCGTTGAAAACTGAAGTAATAAGTCATACTCATATCAAACTCCGTTTACGAAAAGAACAGCGACCTACTACTACCCTTATGTACATCAATAAACGACTCCAAACCGTAGCCTTTGGCCTTTAGAAAAACGAATATAGTTTAGTACAAATGACCCTTTTAGCATCGATCTTGTTTGCCACAAAAAAATGTGACGAGATTATGGGCGCATGATTGCGAAGAAGAGAGAGACAATTGTTTGAAAATTAAGTTGTTATCATGAGGGAAATGACATTTCCATTCAATCAGCTATTAATGAAATTTGACTAAATGGTAAACAAAAAAAACTGTCAATATTATTATTTCAATAAATAAAATATATAAATCAATTCATACTGCTCAATTATTTGCGGTGAGAATTACGATATCACAGTTGATCTAAATTGTTTTCAACTGTCTCATTTTATGATTATATGCTCATCGCAAGTGACAATCTGTCAACCACATTAGTGCTGTTACCATTCTTATTTTGAGACCATCAGTTTATTTCAACGTTGAACCATTAAAATTGAGTTGGGAAAAAATAAACAACATCCTCAATCAGTCTTTGCTTCTGGCTATAACAATATCATCTTTTATTTTGTTTGTAAATGTGACGCAGTAGAGTTTAAATGTGTAATAAATGAATTTTCGAGTCTTAACCTTTTAAGCGATAAAATTTTATTACCCAATTATTATTTTAGAAAGGACACGTTTAGCGTAGGATCTAGGCAGTGTGGCTTCTTTGATCCCAAATTCTGTGATTCCAGCTCCAATTGCGTCTCCAATTTACTTCTTTGATGTTTTACGTGAAAATTTCGTTTTCTTGAATTTTGATCTCAAATCTTGTTTGATTACTGGATTAGATTGATTTTTTTTTTCAGACTTTTTTAAGTCTCTTTATGAGTCAAGGCGTTAAGCGCCTGCTTACTGGGCTTACTTCGTGAGAAACAGAAGTTTTAAAGATGGGAAGTGGAGAGAGACGGGGCTGATGATTCCCAAAATATCTAACTCTTGAGCCACCATCAACTGAGCAACGAAATGGATTTGTTAAAAAATGGTTGTTCAAAAAAACGCTAATTACGTTTAAAATTTATTTTTATTTTTTAAAGGAGTCAATTAAAAAATGTATTAGGTGTCGCGCTATGTTATCCTTTTTACAAGGACCTCTTAATTTTTTTTGCTTTTCTAAATTTCAATAACAGCACCTGTCAATGCCAGACACAAACTGCCACAACGTGTTCGTAAACAGGAGCAAAAAAAGTTATTTTAATTACAAGGCTAATTTAAATTAAAAAACTAACGAGCTTTTCATGATTTTTAACTAATGAAGACATCCTGACCTATTTTTTATTATTAAAGTTGAAAGTCCTGCGCTTTATACAAATATTTACTAAGAATATGACAAAAAAAAAAAAAAAGAGGGAGAAAAAAACAAACAAAGAAAGCAAGAATCCTCAAGAAGAAAAATAATGGAAAACACGGCTAGAATCAAAAGGCAGCGCGCAGAAAAAGGAAACCTTTAATACAGTTTGTTTGTCCCCAGCTCAGATATGTCAAAAGCAATGCTATATTGCAAAGCAATATTGATGGAATTGTTGGCAAGCAAGGGAGTCTTCGCCTTCACTCACTTATTTAGAAGTAATATACGAAGCAACAATGTAACTTTCGTCAATGTTCCTCTTCAATAACAACTGAAAACAGAATGATATATAGCTAAGAATTATTTATTGTTTCCGGAATACTTAAAAAAGATCGCTTCACTGGCAACAAAAGATAAAATTTAGTCAGATTTAATGGATTCACTATATTCTACGGCTGAATTAAAAAACATTTTTATACCCTAGCAATGCTCTTAAAAAATAATTACTTACAAATATGTTTTCAAAATTGAAAATCACCAGAAATGCATGTAATGTTTGATATCTTTTGTTTTTATCTTATGATTTGCAAATTAGCTCAAAAACAAAATATTACAGGAACCTCAAATAGAAAAAAAGGGTGATATTTTCTAAAAAAACATCTGCAAAGATTTATTTTTTAATTTTTACTCATCCACCTTAAAACTGGTGGCCAAACATTTTTTTAAGAAACATTTTACAAGCAAAATTTATTTTTGCACACATTTAGAACATTGGGTACTGCTTAGAAGGGGTGTTTAGCGGAATAAGGGCTTCAGATGAATGGCTATGGAAAAGAAAGTTCTTTATTAGGTCTTGTAATTTTAAAAATGGCAGTAAGAACAGAAAGATTTTAAAGTTTACTCTTTGGAAAAACATTGACTGATCCAGATTGTAGAAGCTGGAACGAATCTACCCAATGGTTGCAGAGCAAGATTGTGATAGTTAGGGAAACGTGATCGGGAGCCGTGAGACAAGCTACGATTGTTTTGGCTGCGAGTGGACAAGAAAGATGAACGATAGCGACAAGTGGAATTCTCTTTTAAAGGAGATTTAGATTGTACTTAGAACGTAGTTTTGTTATAACAAGAGTATGAGGTTATACTTTAGTGAGATATTAGTTCGATGCTAAGGTCTTCCAACGAATAAGGCGTTCTTCGCCATTTCTCACTGGCTGCCACTATCCATTGTCTCATCTCAACAAAGACTGCTTTAACATTATAATCGGTATTCACCGCCTCCAGCCGCCATCTGGATCCCATACTTCGAGGAAAGCTTCTTTCTCCATCCGCTTAACTTGACCCTTCTTAATAATGACAACCAAGTCTGGCAGGGTACAGAACTCATCATTGGTTCTCATCTTTTACTGAAACATCGCAGCTACTAGCAACATGCACGAAGGAGGTTTTTCATTTTTACTTTTCACCCTTTTAACAATCTTTCATAGTCCTTCTCATTGTCCATTCATTTTCTTAGGAATTCATCAGAGTTGTTAAACTAATATTTTTTTTGAAACCCTTGATGTTCTGCAATAAAATGAAAATAGCAAAAATTATTATGAAGCAAATAGGGGAGAACGGTGCAATACCGTAGACACACAATTCCCTCGTTAACCCTTTAACTACTAAAGACGAGTATACACCTTTCCTTGGGGCCTGTGGACATATCTAAACGCGCTGACTCAGCTTTGGCGATTTTAGGAAACGATATGTCTGCCACTCTCAGTGGAATTCCAGAATGATTCGGTCTTAAAAGAGAAATATCAAGAAATAGGAAATCCCAAAATATATTCTTATTTAGGTGAGAAATATCCAAAAATTAAAAACTATGCTGCACAAATTTCTATGTTATTTTGGCAATATGTACTTGTTTGAGCAACTATTTCCATCTAAGAAATTAAAATAAAGCGGCATACAGACTGATAAACATCTATCTGCCTTAGAATGCAGGTATTGGAAGACTAGTACGAGGAAAGCCCTGACAAGTTTCGAGGTAAAAAAGAATAATTTTAGTTTTATAAATACATTAAATAGAATAAATATTTAAATAAAAGCAATTATGTAGTGTTTTAATTATTCTATCCATATTCCTGAATCCTCACTTCAGAATATAAATTTAACAAAATTTGTAAATATGATGTGGCCCGCGTGAATCTAGCTTGTTGCACCAAGTGGATCCTGTTTTAATTGAATTTGACACCTCTGGAATAGAAAATATAGCAAAATTTTCACTGTAATAAGTACCTGACTGGTTGAACTCATTAAATGGTTGTTTTATTGATTAGCTATTAATTTAAATGAATTTATGAAATTATAATAGATATTCTGTGAGTGTTCAATAATGTAAAGAAGAAAACAATTCTTAACTCTTCAGACCTTTGCTCTGTACTGTCAAGTAGGATAAATTCCTTAAAAACAAGTTTAAAATGTGTCAGTGGTTGTGTGTTCATCGAACTAGAAAACACTGGATATTCACGTAAACTTGAAAATGGCGACAGTGTGATATTAGACTGAACTAAGCGAAGCAGGCACCTCTTTGTAAATTAAGCTCTTCAACATCTAGTGAAGAAGTGAGTACATACTTTGAATTGAGTGTACGTGATACACAGAACAGGTATATATATATATGTAGGTAACTATGTAGAGGGATACCCTTTCTAAAATTTAATGAATATTAAAGAGAAAGTTGCTTTATTTTACACGCCTACGTTTGCCGCCATTCTAAACAACCATCTCATACTGCTCTTTAATCTTTTAATTTGGTATCTAATTAATTCAGATTTTTCCTCATTTTTACTATCTCTTGACTATCTTACCAACCTTACTAAGAATTACAATCATGTAATCCATAGAGTATTAACCATAAATATCCGTTTTCAGATCCTCTAGATATGGAAGAGTGAATTTAAAAAAATGGTCCGTGGGTTTGTGATCAATATGTCTAAATACTGAAACCTAAAGTAAGCTGAAAGTTTATGTTTTGATATTACTACCCACCACAACACCTTAATCCTCTGATATACTGACGACATCGCCATCCTCTTTACTCACTCAGTACCATCCGAAACCTCTTTATCCTTTTAAGAGCATCACAATCTAATAGAAAGCTGGTGCACACCCATTGGTGCATAAAAAATTAATGAAAACAAAGATTCTCAACATAACTTGCCTGCTTAGGTGTCACGTTATCTGGGGACTCACATGGAACCCACAGACTGTACTTAAAAAGACAACAGCTAAACAAAAGGTACGGACAACTAAGACGCATGATCGGACCTAAATCTAAACTAAGTACACCCAACAAACTAACCCTCTGCAAGACTTTTTTTTAAACCCATCTGGACTTACAGATCAGAGCTGTAGGGCTCAACTAAAACCTCCAATATTTCCCGCCATATTGTTGATGCTCCACTTTATTTCTCTAACCTCATTCTTCACAAAGATCTGAAGATTCCCTATGTCATCTATCCATTTACGTTTTCTTCAATTTCCATAGAATTTATCCTATCTATATCTCGAACACTCTCCTCTATAATCCATCCTAATATCCACCACAACGACTTTGGAATCTCCTACCCTAGACAATTCCAACGATTAAAATTCTCGAGAGAGTCAGCACTGGCTGATTTCTCTCTTCCTTTGTCCGTACGGTTTCGTTATGCATCGCCTATGCCATACAGCTTTTGCATCATGTAATTGTAATTACAGTATTTCCACATACTGCCTGATGTGTATATGTTTCTCACAGATAGCAATAAATAAATGATTAAAAAAAACAACTAAAACAAAAAAAAATAAATGTTTTTCAATAATATTCTCTAAAAAATGAACATTTAACTTGCACAGCCGTAGCTTCTCCAGGTGGATTGCACCAACATTCATCCAGCTATATAATTTATGTTTCATTTATTTGAAGAATAATGATAAATTTTTTCAGGGATAAAATTATTCTTGTAAAGAAAAATGTTAAATTTTTAAATAAAGCAACTACAAGATGAATGAAGCGGTATTAATAATGCACTTTGACAGCTAAAACATTAAATTGGTATACGCTCACATATGTACTGAAATATGAAGAAAATAATTATTTTAACAGATTGTCTGAGTGCAGAACTAATTAGTTACTGAATTTAGTAAGTTATTTATAGCTTTTTAGTTATTACTAAGGGCTAAATTTAATTTATTTATAAGATTTTTTGTTAATACGAGTTTTTAGATTATAAATGTTTACAAGCAAGGTCTGATAAAAGACCATTAGAAGCCTCAAGCACTTAAAGATATAAAACTTTATGTGTTATTCAAAATGAAATAAATAGTGATCTTTATTTTTGTATGCTGATGATTTAATTTGCTAAGTATTCGATCAGATCTTCCAAAAAAATAAAGTGATGCCTATTTTTTTTAGTGTCATTGGACGGAGGAGACCGACAGTAAACATACTTTACATAAATTCTCAGACATCACTTAATTACTTAATATTATCCTCTTATAGAATTATTAGAGTCAAGGTGTCTTCATATTTGCTTTTCAAACTAACCTATCTTAGGCCAGTCTGAATTGTCTTAACTAAATTCCTCATTCAGAACTCCTTCCTCACAAAACCTTCCCAGGTTGTTCTACTGTATTCTTGGCTCTGCATTTTTCGCCTTATAGCAAATGCTTTGCAACATAGTATGCTTCCATTCTAAATCACTTGCCTAAAACCATCATAGGCTTCGCTTTCTTACAGGTTTGACTTCTTAGGTGAGATCTAATTATCTCCTTTCAACTAACATTAAATAAAATGTACGGCCACAAAGCAATTTAGCTTTATGGGCTCAGCTACCTTGGTGCCTTTGTTTTTAAAGGGTTGGCCACAATGATCACTCTTATTTAGAGGCGATGTATTATTCTAATGTTTAAATGCTTTTTTTTTTTTTATCATTCAGTTTCGTTTTTATTTCATTTCTTTTAGCGTTACAGTTGGGCGTAACACTTTATTACGCTCTTATCACATAAAATACAATATCAATCAGCAGCTGGTTTGTTTGAATAGCACTCTCACAATGTTTATAGAGTTTGGCTTAGTAAGGAGCAACTATCCATTATAGGCGCCAAGAAAGGAGGTTAGAGTAAGTAATTTGTGAAGAGCTTGAAAGAGGAAGGTAGAGTAATAGCTCATACACTAACAACACTGATAATGGAAACCACGCTTTCCTTTAGGACATACAGCTTTAGTGTTGGGGGAAAACTCTAGAGGCATAAAGAGAGCTATTCTCTTGGAAAACAGTCCGCCCTCCTGACATGGAGAAGTGAACACATGAGAACGTCAGCTGTGTTTTCCCGACCCTATCCATTCCCAAAACACTCACACAAACTCAAATATATTTATACATGTGTACAAAACTATATAGATATAAATATATCTAGGAACATTACTGGAACGATATCCTGTTTGTTCTGAATTAGTTTCTTCTTTCTTCTTTTTATTATATTTATTTTATTTTATTAAATTCGCAGAGCTTGATATAAATATAACTCTTATTTATCTATCCATTAGGGTGCACAAAATAGTCTACGTACTTTTATTCTTACATTTAAAAAGGGTTCTCAAATTAATTATAGCTAGGTTCTCGAAATAGGTTCTTAATTTTCTCTAAATCAAAACTTCCGTGACGTACACGGAATAAGGACATCTTAGTGACTTGTGGAAGGAATGTCTTTTATTGATTTACTTGATTACAATAGTGTACTTGAACAGCTTATTTGATTTTAACTTTATTGTACGAATAACTGAGCCAATCATGGATTGTAACACAAAGGGTAGTACGAAAATTATGTTAAGATTGTAGAATTAAAGGAAAAATAAGCAATTCTCATTTAGTGAGACTAGAGGTATTGAGATTTCTGCTTCAGTGTATTAATATTAAGCCATTCGTGAACTGTACAAACAGGGTAGCCTGAATTTGAAGTTACGATTGCAAAATTAGTGGAAAAATAGGTAATTCTCGTCTAGTTAAATGGGAAATATTGATATTTCTGCTTTATACATTTAATTACTGAGTCAGAAGTGGAATATACATACAGGGTAGCCCGAATTTGAAGTTACCATTGCAAAATTAATGGAAAAATAAGGAATCCACATCTAGTTTGACTGCAAAGATTGAGATTTCTGATTCAGTGTATTAATAATTAAGCCAGGGTTGGAATATATACACAAGGCAGCCTGAATTTTGAGTTATGATTGCAAAAATAAATAGAAAAATAAGGAATTCTCATCTAGTTTGAACGGAAATATTAGGATTACAGACGGGGTAGCTTGAATTTTGAATTATCATTGCTAAATTAATAGAAAAATAAGTAATTCTGGTCTAATTTGACTGGAAAGATTAAAATATCAAAACTCAAAATTCAGACTACTGTGTATTGAACAACCTTGAGATTTTTTTTAATCTTAAATCATACACATGAGCTAAAATTGGTTGCCCTGATATAACTCGTTAACCAGATTGCAGTGGCAAGATATTGTACACTCACGGCTAATGTCCTAACCCCATTAGAATGTTGTATTTTTCTTCTGGTGCTGGAAGAAATCATCAAGTCTAAATTTGTTCTTTGATAGCAAAACCATTTGATTGCCACCTCTACTGTGACAACAAGCTGCTTTATCTCAAAATTTCCTGTTTTTACTAAACTGTAAGCGAGAATACTTCTAGGTAAAGTTAAATCTCCAGATATAGAAACTGACCAAGCAAAGAATTTGGCAGAATTCAGATGTTACCTCACCCAACCTGAATAAAGGCCTAATTTTAACACCATCAGCCTATCAGATCACAGTAACTTTTTATTTGAATGATTTATTTCCTTTGCGAACCGTGGTCAGCGATAATTGGAGGAAGCCATCTGGAATTATCGGAAATTCTTTGCTTGTTAACCTAATGAACCAGCACGGAATCCAAGTGCCCGTTGAAAGATGAAAACAGGCTTGCTACTTATTGAATATTACGTTGCATTATCAGTATCAATATTACATTATCATTTTTTTAAATAATAAAACTTCTTTTTACTTCTTTATTATAAAATTAATAATTGAAATATTTAAACATTAGTATCCTATAATTTTTCATATAAAGAAAATAATGTTATACTTTAAGAAGAAATATTGTTAAATAAAAATTGTTGCATTTAGTGTCAACTTGTTCGTGACAAAAAGAAAGAGGCAGACAACCACGAATTGTGGGCAAGAAAATTTAAGTAAAGAACAAAATGGTTGGAAAAAATAGAATGTCACTCAGCGAAATGACAGTGTGGTGTAAGATATAAGAGAATGGGAAGAGTCCAAAAGCCGTCAGTTGTCACTAAAAGAGGTGCACTTGTCTATAGTGGACAGGTTACTAGGAGGGTCATGCCATGGCGCACATTGTAAAGACTTAAAAAAAATAAAATAAAATAAAAATAAACGGACGACACTTAAAATAACTAATTTTATTCAATCAACAAAATGATTCAACATGAAAGGTAATAAGTTTGCTCGCTCGATTTCAAATCAGACCTTCAAAAAAAAAAGAAAAAAAAGTAGGATTTTAATCATTTTCCCTAATAATTTATTCTGATTACATCACGAAATAAGATTATTTTTATAACTCATTCTTCATTTGAAGAGCGACATACATTATTGCGTGAGGTTTCACACTAATTTCAGCATCTTTACATTGAATTCGAATCTAAAATATATTTATTCATTATATTAAAAATTTAAACATTCTTTATCCTCAAATTCATTATCAATTCAGTGAAGTTTCAACCTCAACTGACATTCACCAATCACAGAGAACAAAAGTTTTTATTCATTTATTTTTCTTAAATAATTTTGTTCTATTTTTAAACAGAAAGAAATGTTCATTTTTCACAATATATTTTTTATTAATTCTTCTTATTTCAGTTATAGTTATTTTTGTATTTTGTTATAATATTTATATTACTTTTTCTTCAATAGAATATTGCATGAAAATTTAAAGTGCAATTCAGCAGATTGACCAAGTCCATAAATTTTATTCTTGCTCCAATGAAGAAAAGTAAAAATTTATAACTGATGAACAATTTATTATTTATTAATTTATTACCTACAGCAGATCCGGCTTTTATTTCCGTAGTCACGTCATTATGATACAAAATTCTTTTAGCTGAAACTTGTTCTGACTCAAAATCTGCTCTGAACTCTTACTTTCTCTAGGTCCTTGAAGTGGGCCTTTTATTCATTAATCTCAAGGCCAAGTTTTTTGCAAGCATCTTTCAGTTGATGGAAAGTTACCCTTAGCTCCTGCTGGATGTTTAGGCCAGGTATTGTCACAGGCTATTTGCAAATTGTGCCACCTGGGTTAGTTTTTACATATAACATTTTACTACATATATAACTCCCTCTATTGAATATAATGCTTAATGATGGATTTCATTCTGAATAAGGAGAAAATAGAAGTTGCCCAAGCCCAAGATTCGTTAGAGTGTCACATTTAATATCTAAATACTTTTAAAATCATCAAATCAAATAAAAAGTAATTTTTAAAAAGCAGTATACAAAACAAACTTGCAGCTTATTATGGCGCTTTGTATTCGGTTTTAATCCTTCTTGTCCAAACATTGTACTCGCTCCGCTCATTCCATATCTGGCAGCTGGCTCCGTTCAAAACGGAGGTATGCAAGCTCATTAGGACCAATCGTGACAGTTCTCTAAGCCACTGATGGAAAGTTTTTTATAAATTGACTTTGCTGTTTTTAGACTGAAAAGGCTTCAAAGATGTGGGTTATATACAAAGTTTTATATTTTCTGACTTGGAAATTAAAGTTCTCTACACAAGATGATTTTATCTCTGTAGATTAAAAAAAAATCCGAAACCTTAAAGATGAAATTAAATAAACATGCTAATGACGAATAAATTCAACGATACTGTCCAGCATTCCAACTAGGCTCAACAAAACCAGAGTGAATGGGTGATTGTTTACTATTAAAAATGTATCTTTAATTCATTTGAATAGAAGAAGAGCGTCTCTGAGACTTTATGGTTAATGTATGGAAGGAACTATTTGAGACAGAAGTGAAACTATTATTTCTAGATTACAAGATTGTGGTTGTTAAACTTCTGTTTGAAACAGAGTTTTCTCATTACCAGTCACCAAAACTTTTAAACTAGTTTTATGAATGTTCTATTTAGCAAACAACTTTCAACTAACTAATATTATTTTCCCAAAATAATGAATGAACCTTTTTTCTTTTCTTTTTTTATCAAAGTAACCATTGAAAATAAAATCTTATTAAAAGAAAAAGTAAAAAAATCTGCTGTTACAGATGTAGAAGTTTCTAAAAGATTGGTACTAATGCAATGGTAAAGTCGTTCAATGATTCTTTCAGACGAACAAACTAGTAAATGGGGTTGAAACTTGTAGAAGAAAGTGTTGATAAGTACAATATTGTAGTTTACTTGCTGGCTGTAGATGTAAGAGTTCTACCTCCAGTATACATCACGTACTCTCTTGAGGTGTAAATGAACGAAATCCAATTCCCCTGCCGGGTTGGCTGGCTGCCATACAAGTCAGAACTCGTGCACGTTTTAGACACTACTTCAATACATCCTTCCCTTTACTACAGCTAATAATTCACTAGAAAATTTATCATGGAAAATATCCGCTATAAATTATTTTATAAATAAAAGTATGAAAATAACCTTCTAGTGGAAATTATGTACACTTTTGATGTGCGCTATTAAATTACATTTAAAATTCAGTAAATTTCGTTGGATATTTTCTACAAATTGTGCATCAAAGAATGTTCAATTTTTCGTTTTAATAAATCAGATGGATATTTGTTATATTATGTGAAATGAGAAGATTAATACCCTTTTTATCTTTGCTTACTCAAGTAAGAGAAGGTATTGGAGACCAGGCAGGTTTTCGGGTTGGAGTTTTTTCTAGAAATATCCGTCTGGGTGTATCTTGAGCTTATCAAAAGGTGTTTCTAGAAATTTGTCCTGCATGTGGCCAGCGTAACTTAAAAACGGAAAATTTTAATTTTAATATTTCGACTGGAACACGACAATAAGCTTTTAGTTAAAATCAGCAGATGTATCACATTACAAAGACAAAGTTTTAGTGTTTTGTATTTCGGATTTTCTCTATAAAAGGGACCAAAACTTTGTACACAAAGCGCTCATATGTAAATCTAAAACTTTCATTTAGAACACCTTCCCAAGGAAATCCAATCAACCAATACTTTTTTAATCTGTCGAGTAAAGATTCATTATACAATTGAAATTTATTTTCTTTTTTCTGTTCTCACAATCATTTATAATTATTAAAAATGCCGAACTATTTTAACTAGTAATTCCTTTTATTTAAATAATTTTTGTAAACATAGTAAACGAATGTGTTCTGTTTAGTTACACAAAGAATTTAAAACCTAAATCTGTTTTCTAGTAGGTTTTAATAATATAAAACTAACTTCCAACTTTGATGTTAAGAGAAATCAATAATTCAACGAACGGAGTCAAACTTATTGAAATTTAGTTAGTGTGAAGTGAAAGTCCTTGAAGTTTCTTGACATGCAAATCTAACGATGAAAACAAACTCAAAGAATAACTTATTCTTGCTATTTAGAGATTAATGAACTTTTAAGAATTAGTAGTGAAGTGTACTGGAAAATTTGTATAAAAAAAGAAGAAGATAGAAATAATGGAAAAAAAACTGCAAATTGTCTATTAAAAAGTAATAAATTTTTATGAATAATAATTAAGAGAGAGAGAAAAAAAAAATAGAAAAATCTTCTACTTAAAATAGTAATTTAATTGAGTAACTGTTTTTTGGAAAGAATGTATTAATATTTGTTCTGTGGGTTTAACAGTTTACTCAATGTTCGCAAAAAGACATCGCAAATGTGACGCACCTTCAGGAAAAAGTCAGTTGTCTCAGAAATCCATTTATTATTATTAATCCTCCAAGAAATTTTATATCAGGAGATGAATACTTCATTGACCAACGAAGACCTTTTCACCTCAAATAGGGACAATGCTATCTATTTTAAAAAATTAATAGAATTTTATAAAAACAAATCTATGCGAAAATTTGGAAGAGGGAAATCTTAAGTTTTATTTGTTAAAATAGATTTGCTTCCGCCCGACAATGTCACCTACCTGGTACTTGAATGTGAAGCACGGCTTGAAAAAAATTGGCAATATTTTATTTGTTTATGAATTTGGGAGCTGATCGCACTCCTGTTACAATATTGCAATTTAAGGGGTAGAAGTCTCCACTTTTTTTTGAATTAACAAATGAACTGACCTCAGTTTTTCAGCAATTACAATATTGGGTACTGCTTTTTTACTAAAATACGTTGAACCGAAAATAAGATATAACATATTCATTTTCTTAAAGCACCTGTTACAACATTATATCCACTTTGAAAATAAATTTCAATATAATGGATATTTTTACGAAAATTTCGTGGACTGACAGCTGACACTAAGTTAAATTTCATCTTCTGGAAGGAAAGGAAATCAAATATAGTTGCGGTGATGGGAGATCTAGAGGGGCGGTAGATTAGCGCATTGCTACAGTTTATTACTTCTACCCCATACTTTTGTTGATTAAAGTCACCCCTCCTTAGTTGTACTAATGGAAACGAAGCTAAGAGAAGTTGTAAAAGGGTTTCACCGCATGAGAGTACACTAGTTATTGAGGAAAAAAGTATATTAAAACTAGCCTCCTTTCTAGTAGGGTGTCTAAGATATACTGGAAAATGGAGAAAAAGGACAACCATATAAGAGCAGCAAACGTAATCCCTTACAAGAGGCAATCTTCCTTCAATGTAATTCCACGCTCATTTCTTCTCTTACAATTTCACTACCTACATTTTTATTATTATTATTACTCCCTTGCAAATGCACTCTACTCATCCCTATTAAAGATGGCATGGAAAAACAAAAAAATCTTGATTATTTTTTCCATAAAAAATAAAGTATAAGTAAAGTAAAACATTATAATTGTAACAGCGATTCCAACAAATCTGTTTTTTTTTCCCCCTTCTTTTTAATATTATACTAATATTTTACATTAATTATTTGGTCCTCATTCTAGCAGTTCGAATTCATTTCAAGTAGGTTTTATTGCACTGACTACCCACGATTTGTTGTTGCCACATAATGTTTTGAAATTGAAAGAAAAAAATGTTTTTTTCAAGTTTTAATCTTTACTGATTTCTGGTTTATTTATTAAAACATTGTTAAAAATATTAGCATTACCATTGAGTTGAAACTAATTAAAGTTTTCATAGATTTACCTTTTTATTATTATTATTAAGAAGGTAGAATAAGATATTTTAGTAATAATAAGATATTTTTGAAAAAAGGATATAAAAAGGAGCAGCTGATGCACAGGAAAATTTGTGAAGCTAAAGAGAAAGAGGTATTGAATGAACGTTAGTTTAAAAAAATTAAAACGTGAGGACACCTGCAAGTTCATGTTCAGTAGATGAGAGCCGAAGTTGAGGAGTCTGCACTACCATCAACTTGTGAACTGGGGCTAATCTTAGTATAAAAGGATTTTTGCTATCCCTTTTTCATTTAAAAGCATCTGCAATCCAACAGCGCCCTTCTTGAGTCTATTTCTCTTAGAAAGTTTAGCATATGGGAAGGTTCTGAAGAGATATTTTGGTTTTTAAAGACTGGAAAATACCTGAGCTCCTAAATACTGGATAATATCCAACTTCATTCCAGAATCAGCAGTAGTCATTTCTTTCTGGGTTAAACTTTTTCATCTTCAAAGTCTTGAGCAACTATTAGCATACGTAATTTATTACTTTCTCTTTAATAGGCAAGAAAAGCAGTGTTTTTTATCACTAATGTTTGGCTGCGATCTTTATTGTAACTTCTTCTTCTTCTTCTAACCGAATGTGTAAAAGGATCCCAAATGTTCGCGAATTTCTTACATCAACAAAAAATATTTATTTTGTCTTACTTTGTTTTAAGAACCGATACAAATTTTAGCCTGTTTCTTCTTGTTTTAGAAAAGGTTTGTGGTAAGTAGCCCAATGGTATCGGCCAATTTAGTTCCAAAATATTGAATGAAAGCCTTGGTGCTATTCGTTATTCACATATAATTTCTTAAACATTAATTAATTAGTTAATTAATAAATAAATAATTAATTAGTCTTTTGGTTTAATCTCTGACTACCCAGGGTTTTTGCCAAGTCATCCAAGTTACATTATAATAATCAATGGCAGTTCATTAGGCTAAGCTGAACCGGCACACACTCCTAGTTTCTTCATGTTTATTCTTTTGCAACAAGAAGTCGATAAATACAAAAAGCATATTTTTTTTATTGTTGGCTGAAGATTGGTTGAGTGGAATGTGCCAAGAACGAGAACTTCCACTTGCATGGAAATAAGAAGGAATTAATACAAAAAACATTCAAGAACTTTTATTATATGTAAAAGAAACTTTGTTTAGTATTAATTATGTACCACCTATAATTTCATGGATGACTAATTAAGTCAGGGAAAAATAAATTTTACAGACATCACTAGATGTAATAAGTAACCGGTTTTTATTGATCAACTACCCAACTGTAATATTACAGCCGGCGGCGCAATTTTAACCAGATGTCGTTAAAATAATAACTTCTTTATTTGGTCCAACTAGGTAGATTTAAAAATAATTTAAGTAGAGGGAAAATGGCGGTTCTGGCGCACCTAAATTGTGCCAGATCCAAACACCTCCAAATCTGACCGGGTAATCATCGAGTTCAACGAAGCTGTAAGCCATATCCATCAGCACAATTCTACCCCCACTTATCTTCGAATTTGACGAGGCTGAAATCCGCACCATCACAAAAAAAAGAGGAATCGTTTTAAAAGATTTAAATCGGTATAGATATACTCAGATCTCAGAATTGTTAAATAATAATTTTGTTCAGAATAATGTTTGAAATAAATAGGTTTATGGCAGAGAAGATTAAAATAAACAACAGACTAAAGGTTTTTTTTAAGCGTATGCTTATTTTTTTCGACAAATGAGTTTAAAAAAGCACTCACACAAAACAAATAAGGTGAAGGGACCGGTAATTTAGAGCTTAAGAAAAAATTCGACTTTCGTTTAGAACAGTGTTTCCCAACCTTTTTTGTGTCATGCCCCACCATAACCTTTATAACATTTTTATGCCCCCCTATGTAACATATATAATTTTTAACATTAAAAAATTGATTCGTTCATTTAAGAAACATAAATGATAGGTTCTAGGAAGAAATCACTCTGAAATTGTTAACAAAACACAGTAAGTAAAATTTCAAAACATATAATGAAAAACTGAAATTCAAATTCCAAATAATTTTAATACAGATTTTTCTATATTAATTTATTATTTTAATTTAGTGAGATCCTTGCGCTTGATGCTTGCTGCACAGAGATTTTATATAAGGTTCCAATTTGGTTAGCTGCAGTCTCAAGTCTCCACGTTGTGTTATATCCAGCCGATTTCTTTTTTTTACCAGTAAATCATTTACAGCACTAAATCCACATTCAGCTAAAAATGAAGATGGAAACGGTAGCAATAGTTTTCTTGACGAGACCAAAATATCAAATGGGTGATTGGCGTCGTCAAGTAAACTTCGTCCGGGGTTCACCGCGGAGCGTGCAGTTTGTCGCGGGGAACCCCGGACGTTTTAAAAACTCGCTAAACAGCGCAGTTGTTAACCATTAAATAAAATCCAGGTGACAGGCCATCGCTGCATAAGGGAAGGGATTAGCTATGAGGTTAGCATACTGGACTCCCACGCGGAGGTCCCGGGTTCGAATCCAGCAGCTGACCCTTAGATTTTCTCTTCCTAGGAGCTTCTTACAGCTCACTGTCCGGTGATGGACAGTGTTGTCTGTAACGAGAGAACACTGTCCGGAGGCCGGCAGTGCACTGGAAAAAGCTCCGGGCGCTAATGACCTCAGCTGTTGATGCGCCAAAAAAAAAAAAAAAAAAAAATAGTTTTCTTGCACATTTGGTTGAATTTAGGTATTTGATTTCTGTTTCCTCACAAAGCCATGCCATCGCTCTTTTATATTAAATAAAGTTTTAACTGACTCATCATTTTGCAATTCTGCGAGTTCTTCTTGATACTGCATATTTGATATGCAGCGATGGCCTGTCACCTGGATTTTATTTAATGGTTAACAACTGCGCTGTTTAGCGAGTTTTTAAAACGTCCGGGGTTCCCCGCGACAAACTGCACGCTCCGCGGTGAACCCCGGACGAAGTTTACTTGACGACGCCAATCACCCATTTGATATTTTGGTCTCGTCAAACGGAATTATACCTAATAATTATTTACCGCAATTATTTAAGAATTTGCTTTTTTTGTTAAATTTAGCACCGATATCTAGCATTGCATTTAAATGGCCCGGAGCGAAAGTGTTAAAGTCGTGTCGAGTCCATTTTCGAATTGCCCCCCTTAACTATCAAATTGCCCCCCTGGGGGGCGTGGGCCCCACGTTGGGAAACCCCGGTTTAGAATATCTTCCGTTATTTTGGCTCCAGGTGTTGTTTGGTACAATTGTGCAGCACCTTTAGATTGTATTATGTATTCACTAAATTCGATTTTTATGTCAACCAAAAATTATTACTTTTTTAAAAGTATTTCAATGACCCGGTGATTGACACACCGAATGTTCGGTGGTACCAGTGTTTGACATGGGGTGGGACCAGTGATTCACAACAAGTATATTCCTGAAACGACCTAAAAAATTCAAAATACCTAAGTCACTGTTCCACTTAGATTTTTAACAAAAAAATCAGTCTTATTCATAATTAATAACAATCGGATTTTAAATTGGCCTACCTAAATAATGTAATATTTTTCAACATTACGCTTTGTGAAATGAGGCCCTTATAACCCCCACAGTAAACATTAGATTATTCGTATGAAATTTTGTGCTCTTACACACGCGGTTTTACTGAGTAGTATGCTATAGTTTTCTTGATTACAGATCCATTAGTTGAGAAGATATTGAGAGTTGAATTTTTTTTGGGTCATGGTTTTGCTGTGAAATGAGGCCCTTATAACCCCCAAAGTAAACATTAGATTATTCGTATGAAATTTTGTGCTCTTACACACGCGGTTTTACTGAGTAGTATGCTATAGTTTTCTTGATTACAGATCCATTAGTTGAGAAGATATTGAGAGTTGAATTTTTTTTGGGTCATGGTTTTGCTGTGAAATGAGGCCCTTATAACCCCAACAGTAAACATTAGATTATTTTTATGAAATTTTGTGCTCTTACACACTCGGTTTTACTGAGTAGTATGCTATAGTTTTCTTGATTACAGATCCACTCGTTGAGAAGATATTGAGAGTTGAAATTTTTTTGGGTCATGGTTTTGCTGTGAAATGAGGCCCTTATAACCCCCACAGTAAACATTAGATTATTCGTATGAAATTTTGTGCTCTTACACACGCGGTTTTACTGAGTAGTATGCTATAGTTTTCTTGATTACAGATCCATTAGTTGAGAAGATATTGAGAGTTGAAATTTTTTTGGGTCATGGTTTTGCTGTGAAATGAGGCCCTTATAACCCCAACAGTAAACATTAGATTATTCGTATGAAATTTTGTGCTCTTACACACGCGGTTTTACTGAGTAGAATGCTATAGTTTTCTTGATTACAGATCCATTAATTGAGAAGATATTGAGAGTTGAAATTTTTTTGGGTCATGGTTTTGCTGTGAAATGAGGCCCTTATAACCCCCACAGTAAACATTAGATTATTCGTGTGAAATTTTGTGCTCTTACACACGCGGTTTTACTGAGTAGTATGCTATAGTTTTCTTGATTACAGATCCACTCGTTGAGAAGATATTGAGAGTTGAATTTTTTTTGGGTCATGGTTTTGCTGTGAAATGAGGCCCTTATAACCCCCAAAGTAAACATTAGATTATTCGTATGAAATTTTGTGCTCTTACACACGCGGTTTTACTGAGTAGTATGCTATAGTTTTCTTGATTACAGATCCATTAGTTGAGAAGATATTGAGAGTTGAATTTTTTTTGGGTCATGGTTTTGCTGTGAAATGAGGCCCTTATAACCCCAACAGTAAACATTAGATTATTTTTATGAAATTTTGTGCTCTTACACACTCGGTTTTACTGAGTAGTATGCTATAGTTTTCTTGATTACAGATCCACTCGTTGAGAAGATATTGAGAGTTGAAATTTTTTTGGGTCATGGTTTTGCTGTGAAATGAGGCCCTTATAACCCCCACAGTAAACATTAGATTATTCGTATGAAATTTTGTGCTCTTACACACGCGGTTTTACTGAGTAGTATGCTATAGTTTTCTTGATTACAGATCCATTAGTTGAGAAGATATTGAGAGTTGAAATTTTTTTGGGTCATGGTTTTGCTGTGAAATGAGGCCCTTATAACCCCAACAGTAAACATTAGATTATTCGTATGAAATTTTGTGCTCTTACACACGCGGTTTTACTGAGTAGAATGCTATAGTTTTCTTGATTACAGATCCATTAATTGAGAAGATATTGAGAGTTGAAATTTTTTTGGGTCATGGTTTTGCTGTGAAATGAGGCCCTTATAACCCCCACAGTAAACATTAGATTATTCGTGTGAAATTTTGTGCTCTTACACACGCGGTTTTACTGAGTAGTATGCTATAGTTTTCTTGATTACAGATCCACTCGTTGAGAAGATATTGAGAGTTGAATTTTTTTTGGGTCATGGTTTTGCTGTGAAATGAGGCCCTTATAACCCCCAAAGTAAACATTAGATTATTCGTATGAAATTTTGTGCTCTTACACACGCGGTTTTACTGAGTAGTATGCTATAGTTTTCTTGATTACAGATCCATTAGTTGAGAAGATATTGAGAGTTGAATTTTTTTTGGGTCATGGTTTTGCTGTGAAATGAGGCCCTTATAACCCCAACAGTAAACATTAGATTATTTTTATGAAATTTTGTGCTCTTACACACTCGGTTTTACTGAGTAGTATGCTATAGTTTTCTTGATTACAGATCCACTCGTTGAGAAGATATTGAGAGTTGAAATTTTTTTGGGTCATGGTTTTGCTGTGAAATGAGGCCCTTATAACCCCCACAGTAAACATTAGATTATTCGTATGAAATTTTGTGCTCTTACACACGCGGTTTTACTGAGTAGTATGCTATAGTTTTCTTGATTACAGATCCATTAGTTGAGAAGATATTGAGAGTTGAAATTTTTTTGGGTCATGGTTTTGCTGTGAAATGAGGCCCTTATAACCCCAACAGTAAACATTAGATTATTCGTATGAAATTTTGTGCTCTTACACACGCGGTTTTACTGAGTAGAATGCTATAGTTTTCTTGATTACAGATCCATTAATTGAGAAGATATTGAGAGTTGAAATTTTTTTGGGTCATGGTTTTGCTGTGAAATGAGGCCCTTATAACCCCCACAGTAAACATTAGATTATTCGTGTGAAATTTTGTGCTCTTACACACGCGGTTTTACTGAGTAGTATGCTATAGTTTTCTTGATTATAGATCCATTAGTTGAGAAGATATTGAGAGTTGAAATTTTTTTGGTCATGGTTTTGCTGTGAAATGAGGCCCTTATAACCCCCACAGTAAACATTAGATTATTCGTATGAAATTTTGTGCTCTTACACACGCGGTTTTACTGAGTAGTATGCTATAGTTTTCTTGATTACAGATCCATTAGTTGAGAAGATATTGAGAGTTGAAATTTTATTGGGTCATGGTTTTGCTGTGAAATGAGGCCCTTTTAACCCCCACAATAAACATTAGATTATTCGTATGAAATTTTGTGCTCTTACACACTCGGTTTTACTGAGTAGTATGCTATAGTTTTCTTGATTACAGTTCCATTCGTTGAGAAGATATTGAGAGTTGAAATTTTTTTGGGTCATGGTTTTGCTGCGAAATGAGGTCCTTATAACCCCAACAGTAAACATTAGATTATTCGTATGAAATTTTGTGCTCTTACACACGCGGTTTTACTGAGTAGAATGCTATAGTTTTCTTGATTACAGATCCATTAATTGAGAAGATATTAAGAGTTGAAATTTTTTTGGGTCATGGTTTTGCTGTGAAATGAGGCCCTTATAACCCCCACAGTAAACATTACATTATTCGTGTGAAATGTTGTGCTCTTACACACGCGGTTTTACTGAGTAGTATGCTATAGTTTTCTTGATTACAGATCCATTAGTTGAGAAGATATTGAGAGTTGAAATTTTTTTGGGTCATGGTTTTGCTGTGAAATGAGGCCCTTATAACCCCAACAGTAAACATTAGATTATTCGTACGAAATTTTGTGCTCTTACACACGCGGTTTTACTGAGTAGAATGCTATAGTTTACTTGATTACAAATCCATTAATTGAGAAGATATTGAGAGTTGAAATTTTTTTGGGTCATGGTTTTGCTGTGAAATGAGGCCCTTATAACCTCCGAAGTAAACATTAGATTATTCGTATGAAATTTTGTGCTCTTACACACGCGGTTTTACTGAGTAGTATGCTATAGTTTTCTTGATTATAGATCCATTAGTTGAGAAGATATTGAGAGTTGAAATTTTTTTGGTCATGGTTTTGCTGTGAAATGAGGCCCTTATAACCCCCACAGTAAACATTAGATTATTCGTATGAAATTTTGTGCTCTTACACACGCGGTTTTACTGAGTAGTATGCTATAGTTTTCTTGATTACAGATCCATTAGTTGAGAAGATATTGAGAGTTGAAATTTTATTGGGTCATGGTTTTGCTGTGAAATGAGGCCCTTTTAACCCCCACAATAAACATTAGATTATTCGTATGAAATTTTGTGCTCTTACACACTCGGTTTTACTGAGTAGTATGCTATAGTTTTCTTGATTACAGATCCATTCGTTGAGAAGATATTGAGAGTTGAAATTTTTTTGGGTCATGGTTTTGCTGCGAAATGAGGTCCTTATAACCCCAACAGTAAACATTAGATTATTCGTATGAAATTTTGTGCTCTTACACACGCGGTTTTACTGAGTAGAATGCTATAGTTTTCTTGATTACAGATCCATTAATTGAGAAGATATTAAGAGTTGAAATTTTTTTGGGTCATGGTTTTGCTGTGAAATGAGGCCCTTATAACCCCCACAGTAAACATTAGATTATTCGTGTGAAATGTTGTGCTCTTACACACGCGGTTTTACTGAGTAGTATGCTATAGTTTTCTTGATTACAGATCCATTAGTTGAGAAGATATTGAGAGTTGAAATTTTTTTGGGTCATGGTTTTGCTGTGAAATGAGGCCCTTATAACCCCAACAGTAAACATTAGATTATTCGTACGAAATTTTGTGCTCTTACACACGCGGTTTTACTGAGTAGAATGCTATAGTTTACTTGATTACAAATCCATTAATTGAGAAGATATTGAGAGTTGAAATTTTTTTGGGTCATGGTTTTGCTGTGAAATGAGGCCCTTATAACCTCCGAAGTAAACATTAGATTATTCGTATGAAATTTTGTGCTCTTACACACGCGGTTTTACTGAGTAGTATGCTATAGTTTTCTTGATTACAGATCCATTAGTTGAGAAGATATTGAGAGTTGAACTTTTTTTGGGTCATGGTTTTGCTGTGAAATGAGGCCCTTATAACCCCCACCGTAAACATTACATTATTCGTATGAAATTTTGTGCTCTTACACACTCGGTTTTACTGAGTAGTATGCTATAGTTTTCTTGATTACAGATCCATTAGTTGAGAAGAAATTGAGAGTTGAAATTTTTTTGGGTCATGGTTTTGTGTGAAATGAGGCCCTTATAACCCCCACAGTAAACATTAGATTATTCGTATGAAATTTTGTGCTCTTACACACTCGGTTTTACTGAGTAGTATGCTATAGTTTTCTTGATTACAGATCCATTAATTGAGAAGATATTGAGAGTTGAAATTTTTTTGGGTCATGGTTTTGTGTGAAATGTGGCCCTTATAACCCCCACAGTAAACATTAGATTATTCGTATGAAATTTTGTGCTCTTACACACTCGGTTTTACTGAGTAGTATGCTATAGTTTTCTTGATTACAGATCCATTAATTGAGAAGATATTGAGAGTTGAATTTTTTTTGGGTCATGGTTTTGCTGTGAAATGAGGCCCTTATAACCCCCAAAGTAAACATTAGATTATTCGTATGAAATTTTGTGCTCTTACACACGCGGTTTTACTGAGTAGTATGCTATAGTTTTCTTGATTACAGATCCATTAGTTGAGAAGATATTGAGAGTTGAATTTTTTTTGGGTCATGGTTTTGCTGTGAAATGAGGCCTTTATAACCCCAACAGTAAACATTAGATTATTTTTATGAAATTTTGTGCTCTTACACACGCGGCTTTACTGAGTAGTATGCTATAGTTTTCTTGATTACAGATCCATTAGTTGAGAAGATAATGAGAGTTGAAAATTTTTTGGGTCATGGTTTTGCTGAGAAATGAGGCCCTTATAACCCCCACAGTAAACATTAGATTATTCGTATGAAATTTTGTGCTCTTACACACGCGGTTTTACTGAGTAGTATGCTATAGTCTATTGATTACAGATCCATTAGTTGAGAAGATATTGAGAGTTGAAATTTTTTTGGGTCATGGTTTTGCTGTGAAATGAGGCCCTTATAACCCCAACAGTAAACATTAGATTATTCGTACGAAATTTTGTGCTCTTACACACGCGGTTTTACTGAGTAGAATGCTATAGTTTACTTGATTACAAATCCATTAATTGAGAAGATATTGAGAGTTGAAATTTTTTTGGGTCATGGTTTTGCTGTGAAATGAGGCCCTTATAACCTCCGCAGTAAACATTAGATTATTCGTATGAAATTTTGTGCTCTTACACACGCGGTTTTACTGAGTAGTATGCTATAGTTTTCTTGATTACAGATCCATTAGTTGAGAAGATATTGAGAGTTGAACTTTTTTGGGTCATGGTTTTGCTGTGAAATGAGGCCCTTATAACCCCCACAGTAAACATTACATTATTCGTATGAAATTTTGTGCTCTTACACACTCGGTTTTACTGAGTAGTATGCTATAGTTTTCTTGATTACAGATCCATTAGTTGAGAAGAAATTGAGAGTTGAAATTTTTTTGGGTCATGGTTTTGTGTGAAATGAGGCCCTTATAACCCCCACAGTAAACATTAGATTATTCGTATGAAATTTTGTGCTCTTACACACTCGGTTTTACTGAGTAGTATGCTATAGTTTTCTTGATTACAGATCCATTAATTGAGAAGATATTGAGAGTTGAAATTTTTTTGGGTCATGGTTTTGTGTGAAATGTGGCCCTTATAACCCCCACAGTAAACATTAGATTATTCGTATGAAATTTTGTGCTCTTACACACTCGGTTTTACTGAGTAGTATGCTATAGTTTTCTTGATTACAGATCCATTAATTGAGAAGATATTGAGAGTTGAATTTTTTTTGGGTCATGGTTTTGCTGTGAAATGAGGCCCTTATAACCCCCAAAGTAAACATTAGATTATTCGTATGAAATTTTGTGCTCTTACACACGCGGTTTTACTGAGTAGTATGCTATAGTTTTCTTGATTACAGATCCATTAGTTGAGAAGATATTGAGAGTTGAATTTTTTTTGGGTCATGGTTTTGCTGTGAAATGAGGCCTTTATAACCCCAACAGTAAACATTAGATTATTTTTATGAAATTT
The DNA here is from genome assembly GCF_049639745.1 of Rhodnius prolixus. NCBI lineage: Eukaryota > Metazoa > Arthropoda > Insecta > Hemiptera > Reduviidae > Rhodnius > Rhodnius prolixus. The sequence goes on along the minus strand of NW_027411604.1, from coordinate 13,303,279 downwards.
TGTGCTCTTACACACGCGGTTTTACTGAGTAGTATGCTATAGTTTTCTTGATTACAGATCCATTAGTTGAGAAGATAATGAGAGTTGAAAATTTTTTGGGTCATGGTTTTGCTGAGAAATGAGGCCCTTATAACCCCCACAGTAAACATTAGATTATTCGTATGAAATTTTGTGCTCTTACACACGCGGTTTTACTGAGTAGTATGCTATAGTCTATTGATTACAGATCCATTAGTTGAGAAGATATTGAGAGCTGAAATTTTTTTGGGTCATGGTTTTGCTGTGAAATGAGGCCCTTATAACCCCCACAATAAACATTAGATTATTCGTATGAAATTTTGTGCTCTTACACACTCGGTTTTACTGAGTAGTATGCTATAGTTTTCTTGATTACAGATCCACTCGTTGAGAAGATATTGAGAGTTGAAATTTTTTTGGGTCATGGTTTTGCTGTGAAATGAGGCCCTTATAACCCCAACAGTAAACATTAGATTATTCGTATGAAATTTTGTGCTCTTACACACGCGGTTTTACTGAGTAGAATGCTATAGTTTTCTTGATTACAGATCCATTAATTGAGAAGATATTGAGAGTTGAAATTTTTTTGGGTCATGGTTTTGCTGTGAAATGAGGCCCTTATAACCCCCACAGTAAACATTAGATTATTCGTGTGAAATTTTGTGCTCTTACACACGCGGTTTTACTGAGTAGTATGCTATAGTTTTCTTGATTATAGATCCATTAGTTGAGAAGATATTGAGAGTTGAAATTTTTTTGGTCATGGTTTTGCTGTGAAATGAGGCCCTTATAACCCCCACAGTAAACATTAGATTATTCGTATGAAATTTTGTGCTCTTACACACGCGGTTTTACTGAGTAGTATGCTATAGTTTTCTTGATTACAGATCCATTAGTTGAGAAGATATTGAGAGTTGAAATTTTTTTGGGTCATGGTTTTGCTGTGAAATGAGGCCCTTATAACCCCCACAATAAACATTAGATTATTCGTATGAAATTTTGTGCTCTTACACACTCGGTTTTACTGAGTAGTATGCTATAGTTTTCTTGATTACAGATCCATTCGTTGAGAAGATATTGAGAGTTGAAATTTTTATGGGTCATGGTTTTGCTGCGAAATGAGGTCCTTATAACCCCAACAGTAAACATTAGATTATTCGTATGAAATTTTGTGCTCTTACACACGCGGTTTTACTGAGTAGAATGCTATAGTTTTCATGATTACAGATCCATTAATTGAGAAGATATTGAGAGTTGAAATTTTTTTGGGTCATGGTTTTGCTGTGAAATGAGGCCCTTATAACCCCCACAGTAAACATTAGATTATTCGTGTGAAATGTTGTGCTCTTACACACGCGGTTTTACTGAGTAGTATGCTATAGTTTTCTTGATTACAGATCCATTAGTTGAGAAGATATTGAGAGTTGAAATTTTTTTGGGTCATGGTTTTGCTGTGAAATGAGGCCCTTATAACCCCAACAGTAAACATTAGATTATTCGTACGAAATTTTGTGCTCTTACACACGCGGTTTTACTGAGTAGAATGCTATAGTTTACTTGATTACAAATCCATTAATTGAGAAGATATTGAGAGTTGAAATTTTTTTGGGTCATGGTTTTGCTGTGAAATGAGGCCCTTATAACCTCCGCAGTAAACATTAGATTATTCGTATGAAATTTTGTGCTCTTACACACGCGGTTTTACTGAGTAGTATGCTATAGTTTTCTTGATTACAGATCCATTAGTTGAGAAGATATTGAGAGTTGAACTTTTTTTGGGTCATGGTTTTGCTGTGAAATGAGGCCCTTATAACCCCCACAGTAAACATTACATTATTCGTATGAAATTTTGTGCTCTTACACACTCGGTTTTACTGAGTAGTATGCTATAGTTTTCTTGATTACAGATCCATTAGTTGAGAAGATATTGAGAGTTGAAATTTTTTTGGGTCATGGTTTTGTGTGAAATGAGGCCCTTATAACCCCCACAGTAAACATTAGATTATTCGTATGAAATTTTGTGCTCTTACACACTCGGTTTTACTGAGTAGTATGCTATAGTTTTCTTGATTACAGATCCATTAATTGAGAAGATATTGAGAGTTGAAATTTTTTTGGGTCATGGTTTTGTGTGAAATGTGGCCCTTGTAACCCCCACAGTAAACATTAGATTATTCGTATGAAATTTTGTGCTCTTACACACTCGGTTTTACTGAGTAGTATGCTATAGTTTTCTTGATTACAGATCCATTAATTGAGAAGATATTGAGAGTTGAAAATTTTTAGGGTCATGGTTTTGTGTGAAATGAGGCCCTTATAACCCCCACAGTAAACATTAGATTATTCGTATGAAATTTTGTGCTCTTACACACTCGGTTTTACTGAGTAGTATGCTATAGTTTTCTTGATTACAGATCCATTAGTTGAGAAGATATTGAGAGTTGAAATTTTTTTGGGTCATGGTTTTGTGTGAAATGAGGCCCTTATAACCCCCACAGTAAACATTAGATTATTCGTATGAAATTTTGTGCTCTTACACACTCGGTTTTACTGAGTAGTATGCTATAGTTTTCTTGATTACAGATCCATTAATTGAGAAGATATTGAGAGTTGAAATTTTTTGGGTCATGGTTTTGTGTGAAATGTGGCCCTTATAACCCCCACAGTAAACATTAGATTATTCGTATGAAATTTTGTGCTCTTACACACTCGGTTTTACTGAGTAGTATGCTATAGTTTTCTTGATTACAGATCCATTAATTGAGAAGATATTGAGAGTTGAAAATTTTTTGGGTCATGGTTTTGTGTGAAATGAGGCCCTTATAACCCCCACAGTAAACATTAGATTATTCGTATGAAATTTTGTGCTCTTACACACGCGGTTTTACTGAGTAGAATGCTATAGTTTTCTTGATTACAGATCCATTAAATGAGAAGATATTGAGAGTTGAAATTTTTTTGGGTCATGGTTTTGTGTGAAATGACGCCCTTATAACCCGCACAGTAAACATTAGATTATTCGTATGAAATTTTGTGCTCTTACACACTCGGTTTTACTGAGTAGTATGCTATAGTTTTCTTGATTACAGATCCATTAGTTGAGAAGATATTGAGAGTTGAAATTTTTATGGGTCATGGTTTTGCTGTGAAAAGAGGCCCTTATAACCCCAACAGTAAACATTAGATTATTCGTACGAAATTTTGTGCTCTTACACACGCGGTTTTACTGAGTAGAATGCTATAGTTTACTTGATTACAAATCCATTAATTGAGAAGATATTGAGAGTTGAAATTTTTTTGGGTCATGGTTTTGCTGTGAAATGAGGCCCTTATAACCTCCGCAGTAAACATTAGATTATTCGTATGAAATTTTGTGCTCTTACACACGCGGTTTTACTGAGTAGTATGCTATAGTTTTCTTGATTACAGATCCATTAGTTGAGAAGATATTGAGAGTTGAAATTTTTTTGGGTCATGGTTTTGTGTGAAATGAGGCCCTTATAACCCCCACAGTAAACATTAGATTATTCGTATGAAATTTTGTGCTCTTACACACTCGGTTTTACTGAGTAGTATGCTATAGTTTTCTTGATTACAGATCCATTAATTGAGAAGATATTGAGAGTTGAAATTTTTTTGGGTCATGGTTTTGTGTGAAATGTGGCCCTTATAACCCCCACAGTAAACATTAGATTATTCGTATGAAATTTTGTGCTCTTACACACTCGGTTTTACTGAGTAGTATGCTATAGTTTTCTTGATTACAGATCCATTAATTGAGAAGATATTGAGAGTTGAAAATTTTTTGGGTCATGGTTTTGTGTGAAATGAGGCCCTTATAACCCCCACAGTAAACATTAGATTATTCGTATGAAATTTTGTGCTCTTACACACGCGGTTTTACTGAGTAGAATGCTATAGTTTTCTTGATTAAAGATTTATTAAATGAGAAGATATTGAGAGTTGAAATTTTTTTGGGTCATGGTTTTGTGTGAAATGAGGCCCTTATAACCCGCACAGTAAACATTAGATTATTCGTATGAAATTTTGTGCTCTTACACACGCGGTTTTACTGAGTAGTATGCTATAGTTTTCTTGATTACAGATCCATTAGTTGAGAAGATATTGAGAGTTGAAATTTTTTTGGGTCATGGTTTTGCTGTGAAATGAGGCCCTTATAACCCCCAAAGTAAACATTAGATTATTCGTATGAAATTTTGTGCTCTTACACTCTCGGTTTTACTGAGTAGTATGCAATAGTTTTCTTGATTACAGATCCATTAATTGAGAAGATATTGAGAGTTGAAATTTTTTTGGGTCATGGTTTTGTGTGAAATGTGGCCCTTATAACCCCCACAGTAAACATTAGATTATTCGTATGAAATTTTGTGCTCTTACACACTCGGTTTTACTGAGTAGTATGCTATAGTTTTCTTGATTACAGATCCATTAGTTGAGAAGATATTGAGAGTTGAAATTTTTTTGGGTCATGGTTTTGCTGTGAAATGAGGCCCTTATAACCCCCAAAGTAAACATTAGATTATTCGTATGAAATTTTGTGCTTTTACACTCTCGGTTTTACTGAGTAGTATGCTATAGTTTTCTTGATTACAGATCCATTAATTGAGAAGATATTGAGAGTTGAAATTTTTTTGGGTCATGGTTTTGTGTGAAATGTGGCCCTTATAACCCCCACAGTAAACATTAGATTATTCGTATGAAATTTTGTGCTCCTACACACTCGGTTTTACTGAGTAGTATGCTATAGTTTTCTTGATTACAGATCCATTAATTGAGAAGATATTGAGAGTTGAAATTTTTTTGGGTCATGGTTTTGTGTGAAATGTGGCCCTTATAACCCCCACAGTAAACATTAGATTATTCGTATGAAATTTTGTGCTCTTACACACTCGGTTTTACTGAGTAGTATGCTATAGTTTTCTTGATTACAGATCCATTAATTGAGAAGATATTGAGAGTTGAAAATTTTTTGGGTCATGGTTTTGTGTGAAATGAGGCCCTTATAACCCCCACAGTAAACATTAGATTATTCGTATGAAATTTTGTGCTCTTACACACGCGGTTTTACTGAGTAGAATGCTATAGTTTTCTTGATTACAGATGCATTAAATGAGAAGATATTGAGAGTTGAAATTTTTTTGGGTCATGGTTTTGCTGTGAAATGAGGCCCTTATAACCCCCACAGTAAACATTAGATTATTCGTATGAAATTTTGTGCTCTTACACACGCGGTTTTACTGAGTAGTATGCTATAGTTTTCTTGATTACAGATCCATTAGTTGAGAAGATATTGAGAGTTGAAATTTTTTTGGGTCATGGTTTTGCTGTGAAATGAGGCCCTTATAACCCCCACAGTAAACATTAGATTATTCGTATGAAATTTTGTGCTCTTACACACGCGGTTTTACTGAGTAGTATGCTATAGTCTATTGGTTACAGATCCATTAGTTGAGAAGATATTGAAAGTTGAAATTTTTTTGGGTCATGGTTTTGCTGTGAAATGAGGCCCTTATAACCCCCACAGTAAACATTAGATTATTCGTATGAAATTTTGTGCTCTTACACACTCGGTTTTACTGAGTAGTATGCTATAGTTTTCTTGATTACAGATCCATTAGATGAGAAGATATTGAGAGTTGAAATTTTTTAGGGTCATGGTTTTGCAGTGAAATGAGGCCCTTATAAACCCCACAGTAAACATTAGATTATTCGTATGAAATTTTGTGCTCTTACACACGCGGTTTTACTGAGTTGAATGCTATAGTTTTCTTGATTACAGATCCATTAATTGAGAAGATATTGAGAGTTGAAATTTTTTTGGGTCATGGTTTTGTGTGAAATGAGGCCCTTATAACCCCCACAGTAAACATTAGATTATTCGTATGAAATTTTGTGCTCTTACACACGCGGTTTTACTGAGTAGTATGCTATAGTCTATTGGTTACAGATCCATTAGTTGAGAAGATATTGAGAGTTGAAATTTTTTTGGGTCATGGTTTTGCTGTGAAATGAGGCCCTATAACCCCCACAGTAAACATTAGATTATTCGTATGAAATTTTGTGCTCTTACACACGCGGTTTTACTGAGTAGTATGCTATAGTTTTCTTGATTACAGATCCATTAGTTGAGAAGATATTGAGAGTTGAAATTTTTTTGGGTCATGGTTTTGCTGTGAAATGAGGCCCTTATAACCCCCACAGTAAACATTAGATTATTCGTATGAAATTTTGTGCTCTTACACACGCGGTTTTACTGAGTAGTATGCTATAGTTTTCTTGATTACAGATCCATTAGTTGAGAAGATATTGAGAGTTGAATTTTTTTTGGGTTATGGTTTTGCTGTGAAATGAGGCCCTTATAACCCCAACAGTAAACATTAGATTATTCGTATGAAATTTTGTGCTCTTACACACGCGGTTTTACTGAGTAGTATGCTATAGTTTTCTTGATTACAGATCCATTAGTTGAGAAGATATTAAGAGTTGAAAATTTTTTGGGTCATGGTTTTGCTGTGAAATGAGGCACTTATAACCTCCGCAGTAAACATTAGATTATTCGTATGAAATTTTGTGCTCTTACACACTCGGTTTTACTGAGTAGTATGCTATAGTTTTCTTGATTACAGATCCATTAATTGAGAAGATATTGAGAGTTGAAAATTTTTTGGGTCATGGTTTTGCTGTGAAATGAGGCCCTTATAACCCCCACAGCAAACATTAGATTATTCGTATGAAATTTTGTGCTCTTACACACTCGGTTTTACTGAGTAGTATACTATAGTTTTCTTGATTATAGATCCATTAGTTGAGAAGATATTGAGAGTTGAACTTTTTTTGGGTCATGGTTTTGCTGTGAAATGAGGCCCTTATAACCCCCACAGTAAACATTACATTATTCGTATGAAATTTTGTGCTCTTACACACTCGGTTTTACTGAGTAGTATGCTATAGTTTTCTTGATTACAGATCCATTAGTTGAGAAGAAATTGAGAGTTGAAATTTTTTTGGGTCATGGTTTTGTGTGAAATGAGGCCCTTATAACCCCCACAGTAAACATTAGATTATTCGTATGAAATTTTGTGCTCTTACACACTCGGTTTTACTGAGTAGTATGCTATAGTTTTCTTGATTACAGATCCATTAATTGAGAAGATATTGAGAGTTGAAATTTTTTTGGGTCATGGTTTTGTGTGAAATGTGGCCCTTATAACCCCCACAGTAAACATTAGATTATTCGTATGAAATTTTGTGCTCTTACACACTCGGTTTTACTGAGTAGTATGCTATAGTTTTCTTGATTACAGATCCATTAATTGAGAAGATATTGAGAGTTGAATTTTTTTTGGGTCATGGTTTTGCTGTGAAATGAGGCCCTTATAACCCCCAAAGTAAACATTAGATTATTCGTATGAAATTTTGTGCTCTTACACACGCGGTTTTACTGAGTAGTATGCTATAGTTTTCTTGATTACAGATCCATTAGTTGAGAAGATATTGAGAGTTGAATTTTTTTTGGGTCATGGTTTTGCTGTGAAATGAGGCCTTTATAACCCCAACAGTAAACATTAGATTATTTTTATGAAATTTTGTGCTCTTACACACGCGGCTTTACTGAGTAGTATGCTATAGTTTTCTTGATTACAGATCCATTAGTTGAGAAGATAATGAGAGTTGAAAATTTTTTGGGTCATGGTTTTGCTGAGAAATGAGGCCCTTATAACCCCCACAGTAAACATTAGATTATTCGTATGAAATTTTGTGCTCTTACACACGCGGTTTTACTGAGTAGTATGCTATAGTCTATTGATTACAGATCCATTAGTTGAGAAGATATTGAGAGTTGAAATTTTTTTGGGTCATGGTTTTGCTGTGAAATGAGGCCCTTATAACCCCAACAGTAAACATTAGATTATTCGTACGAAATTTTGTGCTCTTACACACGCGGTTTTACTGAGTAGAATGCTATAGTTTACTTGATTACAAATCCATTAATTGAGAAGATATTGAGAGTTGAAATTTTTTTGGGTCATGGTTTTGCTGTGAAATGAGGCCCTTATAACCTCCGCAGTAAACATTAGATTATTCGTATGAAATTTTGTGCTCTTACACACGCGGTTTTACTGAGTAGTATGCTATAGTTTTCTTGATTACAGATCCATTAGTTGAGAAGATATTGAGAGTTGAACTTTTTTGGGTCATGGTTTTGCTGTGAAATGAGGCCCTTATAACCCCCACAGTAAACATTACATTATTCGTATGAAATTTTGTGCTCTTACACACTCGGTTTTACTGAGTAGTATGCTATAGTTTTCTTGATTACAGATCCATTAGTTGAGAAGAAATTGAGAGTTGAAATTTTTTTGGGTCATGGTTTTGTGTGAAATGAGGCCCTTATAACCCCCACAGTAAACATTAGATTATTCGTATGAAATTTTGTGCTCTTACACACTCGGTTTTACTGAGTAGTATGCTATAGTTTTCTTGATTACAGATCCATTAATTGAGAAGATATTGAGAGTTGAAATTTTTTTGGGTCATGGTTTTGTGTGAAATGTGGCCCTTATAACCCCCACAGTAAACATTAGATTATTCGTATGAAATTTTGTGCTCTTACACACTCGGTTTTACTGAGTAGTATGCTATAGTTTTCTTGATTACAGATCCATTAATTGAGAAGATATTGAGAGTTGAATTTTTTTTGGGTCATGGTTTTGCTGTGAAATGAGGCCCTTATAACCCCCAAAGTAAACATTAGATTATTCGTATGAAATTTTGTGCTCTTACACACGCGGTTTTACTGAGTAGTATGCTATAGTTTTCTTGATTACAGATCCATTAGTTGAGAAGATATTGAGAGTTGAATTTTTTTTGGGTCATGGTTTTGCTGTGAAATGAGGCCTTTATAACCCCAACAGTAAACATTAGATTATTTTTATGAAATTTTGTGCTCTTACACACGCGGTTTTACTGAGTAGTATGCTATAGTTTTCTTGATTACAGATCCATTAGTTGAGAAGATAATGAGAGTTGAAAATTTTTTGGGTCATGGTTTTGCTGAGAAATGAGGCCCTTATAACCCCCACAGTAAACATTAGATTATTCGTATGAAATTTTGTGCTCTTACACACGCGGTTTTACTGAGTAGTATGCTATAGTCTATTGATTACAGATCCATTAGTTGAGAAGATATTGAGAGCTGAAATTTTTTTGGGTCATGGTTTTGCTGTGAAATGAGGCCCTTATAACCCCCACAATAAACATTAGATTATTCGTATGAAATTTTGTGCTCTTACACACTCGGTTTTACTGAGTAGTATGCTATAGTTTTCTTGATTACAGATCCACTCGTTGAGAAGATATTGAGAGTTGAAATTTTTTTGGGTCATGGTTTTGCTGTGAAATGAGGCCCTTATAACCCCAACAGTAAACATTAGATTATTCGTATGAAATTTTGTGCTCTTACACACGCGGTTTTACTGAGTAGAATGCTATAGTTTTCTTGATTACAGATCCATTAATTGAGAAGATATTGAGAGTTGAAATTTTTTTGGGTCATGGTTTTGCTGTGAAATGAGGCCCTTATAACCCCCACAGTAAACATTAGATTATTCGTGTGAAATTTTGTGCTCTTACACACGCGGTTTTACTGAGTAGTATGCTATAGTTTTCTTGATTATAGATCCATTAGTTGAGAAGATATTGAGAGTTGAAATTTTTTTGGTCATGGTTTTGCTGTGAAATGAGGCCCTTATAACCCCCACAGTAAACATTAGATTATTCGTATGAAATTTTGTGCTCTTACACACGCGGTTTTACTGAGTAGTATGCTATAGTTTTCTTGATTACAGATCCATTAGTTGAGAAGATATTGAGAGTTGAAATTTTTTTGGGTCATGGTTTTGCTGTGAAATGAGGCCCTTATAACCCCCACAATAAACATTAGATTATTCGTATGAAATTTTGTGCTCTTACACACTCGGTTTTACTGAGTAGTATGCTATAGTTTTCTTGATTACAGATCCATTCGTTGAGAAGATATTGAGAGTTGAAATTTTTTTGGGTCATGGTTTTGCTGCGAAATGAGGTCCTTATAACCCCAACAGTAAACATTAGATTATTCGTATGAAATTTTGTGCTCTTACACACGCGGTTTTACTGAGTAGAATGCTATAGTTTTCATGATTACAGATCCATTAATTGAGAAGATATTGAGAGTTGAAATTTTTTTGGGTCATGGTTTTGCTGTGAAATGAGGCCCTTATAACCCCCACAGTAAACATTAGATTATTCGTGTGAAATGTTGTGCTCTTACACACGCGGTTTTACTGAGTAGTATGCTATAGTTTTCTTGATTACAGATCCATTAGTTGAGAAGATATTGAGAGTTGAAATTTTTTTGGGTCATGGTTTTGCTGTGAAATGAGGCCCTTATAACCCCAACAGTAAACATTAGATTATTCGTACGAAATTTTGTGCTCTTACACACGCGGTTTTACTGAGTAGAATGCTATAGTTTACTTGATTACAAATCCATTAATTGAGAAGATATTGAGAGTTGAAATTTTTTTGGGTCATGGTTTTGCTGTGAAATGAGGCCCTTATAACCTCCGCAGTAAACATTAGATTATTCGTATGAAATTTTGTGCTCTTACACACGCGGTTTTACTGAGTAGTATGCTATAGTTTTCTTGATTACAGATCCATTAGTTGAGAAGATATTGAGAGTTGAACTTTTTTTGGGTCATGGTTTTGCTGTGAAATGAGGCCCTTATAACCCCCACAGTAAACATTACATTATTCGTATGAAATTTTGTGCTCTTACACACTCGGTTTTACTGAGTAGTATGCTATAGTTTTCTTGATTACAGATCCATTAGTTGAGAAGATATTGAGAGTTGAAATTTTTTTGGGTCATGGTTTTGTGTGAAATGAGGCCCTTATAACCCCCACAGTAAACATTAGATTATTCGTATGAAATTTTGTGCTCTTACACACTCGGTTTTACTGAGTAGTATGCTATAGTTTTCTTGATTACAGATCCATTAATTGAGAAGATATTGAGAGTTGAAATTTTTTTGGGTCATGGTTTTGTGTGAAATGTGGCCCTTGTAACCCCCACAGTAAACATTAGATTATTCGTATGAAATTTTGTGCTCTTACACACTCGGTTTTACTGAGTAGTATGCTATAGTTTTCTTGATTACAGATCCATTAATTGAGAAGATATTGAGAGTTGAAAATTTTTAGGGTCATGGTTTTGTGTGAAATGAGGCCCTTATAACCCCCACAGTAAACATTAGATTATTCGTATGAAATTTTGTGCTCTTACACACTCGGTTTTACTGAGTAGTATGCTATAGTTTTCTTGATTACAGATCCATTAGTTGAGAAGATATTGAGAGTTGAAATTTTTTTGGGTCATGGTTTTGTGTGAAATGAGGCCCTTATAACCCCCACAGTAAACATTAGATTATTCGTATGAAATTTTGTGCTCTTACACACTCGGTTTTACTGAGTAGTATGCTATAGTTTTCTTGATTACAGATCCATTAATTGAGAAGATATTGAGAGTTGAAATTTTTTGGGTCATGGTTTTGTGTGAAATGTGGCCCTTATAACCCCCACAGTAAACATTAGATTATTCGTATGAAATTTTGTGCTCTTACACACTCGGTTTTACTGAGTAGTATGCTATAGTTTTCTTGATTACAGATCCATTAATTGAGAAGATATTGAGAGTTGAAAATTTTTTGGGTCATGGTTTTGTGTGAAATGAGGCCCTTATAACCCCCACAGTAAACATTAGATTATTCGTATGAAATTTTGTGCTCTTACACACGCGGTTTTACTGAGTAGAATGCTATAGTTTTCTTGATTACAGATCCATTAAATGAGAAGATATTGAGAGTTGAAATTTTTTTGGGTCATGGTTTTGTGTGAAATGACGCCCTTATAACCCGCACAGTAAACATTAGATTATTCGTATGAAATTTTGTGCTCTTACACACTCGGTTTTACTGAGTAGTATGCTATAGTTTTCTTGATTACAGATCCATTCGTTGAGAAGATATTGAGAGTTGAAATTTTTTTGGGTCATGGTTTTGCTGCGAAATGAGGCCCTTATAACCCCAACAGTAAACATTAGATTATTCGTATGAAATTTTGTGCTCTTACACACGCGGTTTTACTGAGTAGAATGCTATAGTTTTCTTGATTACAGATCCATTAATTGAGAAGATATTGAGAGTTGAAATTTTTTTGGGTCATGGTTTTGCTGTGAAATGAGGCCCTTATAACCCCCACAGTAAACATTAGATTATTCGTGTGAAATTTTGTGCTCTTACACACGCGGTTTTACTGAGTAGTATGCTATAGTTTTCTTGATTATAGATCCATTAGTTGAGAAGATATTGAGAGTTGAAATTTTTTTGGATCATGGTGTTGCTGTGAAATGAGGCCCTTATAACCCCCACAGTAAACATTAGATTATTCGTATGAAATTTTGTGCTCTTACACACGCGGTTTTACTGAGTAGTATGCTATAGTTTTCTTGATTACAGATCCATTAGTTGAGAAGATATTGAGAGTTGAAATTTTTATGGGTCATGGTTTTGCTGTGAAAAGAGGCCCTTATAACCCCAACAGTAAACATTAGATTATTCGTACGAAATTTTGTGCTCTTACACACGCGGTTTTACTGAGTAGAATGCTATAGTTTACTTGATTACAAATCCATTAATTGAGAAGATATTGAGAGTTGAAATTTTTTTGGGTCATGGTTTTGCTGTGAAATGAGGCCCTTATAACCTCCGCAGTAAACATTAGATTATTCGTATGAAATTTTGTGCTCTTACACACGCGGTTTTACTGAGTAGTATGCTATAGTTTTCTTGATTACAGATCCATTAGTTGAGAAGATATTGAGAGTTGAAATTTTTTTGGGTCATGGTTTTGTGTGAAATGAGGCCCTTATAACCCCCACAGTAAACATTAGATTATTCGTATGAAATTTTGTGCTCTTACACACTCGGTTTTACTGAGTAGTATGCTATAGTTTTCTTGATTACAGATCCATTAATTGAGAAGATATTGAGAGTTGAAATTTTTTTGGGTCATGGTTTTGTGTGAAATGTGGCCCTTATAACCCCCACAGTAAACATTAGATTATTCGTATGAAATTTTGTGCTCTTACACACTCGGTTTTACTGAGTAGTATGCTATAGTTTTCTTGATTACAGATCCATTAATTGAGAAGATATTGAGAGTTGAAAATTTTTTGGGTCATGGTTTTGTGTGAAATGAGGCCCTTATAACCCCCACAGTAAACATTAGATTATTCGTATGAAATTTTGTGCTCTTACACACGCGGTTTTACTGAGTAGAATGCTATAGTTTTCTTGATTAAAGATTTATTAAATGAGAAGATATTGAGAGTTGAAATTTTTTTGGGTCATGGTTTTGTGTGAAATGAGGCCCTTATAACCCGCACAGTAAACATTAGATTATTCGTATGAAATTTTGTGCTCTTACACACGCGGTTTTACTGAGTAGTATGCTATAGTTTTCTTGATTACAGATCCATTAGTTGAGAAGATATTGAGAGTTGAAATTTTTTTGGGTCATGGTTTTGCTGTGAAATGAGGCCCTTATAACCCCCAAAGTAAACATTAGATTATTCGTATGAAATTTTGTGCTCTTACACTCTCGGTTTTACTGAGTAGTATGCAATAGTTTTCTTGATTACAGATCCATTAATTGAGAAGATATTGAGAGTTGAAATTTTTTTGGGTCATGGTTTTGTGTGAAATGTGGCCCTTATAACCCCCACAGTAAACATTAGATTATTCGTATGAAATTTTGTGCTCTTACACACTCGGTTTTACTGAGTAGTATGCTATAGTTTTCTTGATTACAGATCCATTAGTTGAGAAGATATTGAGAGTTGAAATTTTTTTGGGTCATGGTTTTGCTGTGAAATGAGGCCCTTATAACCCCCAAAGTAAACATTAGATTATTCGTATGAAATTTTGTGCTTTTACACTCTCGGTTTTACTGAGTAGTATGCTATAGTTTTCTTGATTACAGATCCATTAATTGAGAAGATATTGAGAGTTGAAATTTTTTTGGGTCATGGTTTTGTGTGAAATGTGGCCCTTATAACCCCCACAGTAAACATTAGATTATTCGTATGAAATTTTGTGCTCCTACACACTCGGTTTTACTGAGTAGTATGCTATAGTTTTCTTGATTACAGATCCATTAATTGAGAAGATATTGAGAGTTGAAATTTTTTTGGGTCATGGTTTTGTGTGAAATGTGGCCCTTATAACCCCCACAGTAAACATTAGATTATTCGTATGAAATTTTGTGCTCTTACACACTCGGTTTTACTGAGTAGTATGCTATAGTTTTCTTGATTACAGATCCATTAATTGAGAAGATATTGAGAGTTGAAAATTTTTTGGGTCATGGTTTTGTGTGAAATGAGGCCCTTATAACCCCCACAGTAAACATTAGATTATTCGTATGAAATTTTGTGCTCTTACACACGCGGTTTTACTGAGTAGAATGCTATAGTTTTCTTGATTACAGATGCATTAAATGAGAAGATATTGAGAGTTGAAATTTTTTTGGGTCATGGTTTTGCTGTGAAATGAGGCCCTTATAACCCCCACAGTAAACATTAGATTATTCGTATGAAATTTTGTGCTCTTACACACGCGGTTTTACTGAGTAGTATGCTATAGTTTTCTTGATTACAGATCCATTAGTTGAGAAGATATTGAGAGTTGAAATTTTTTTGGGTCATGGTTTTGCTGTGAAATGAGGCCCTTATAACCCCCACAGTAAACATTAGATTATTCGTATGAAATTTTGTGCTCTTACACACGCGGTTTTACTGAGTAGTATGCTATAGTCTATTGGTTACAGATCCATTAGTTGAGAAGATATTGAAAGTTGAAATTTTTTTGGGTCATGGTTTTGCTGTGAAATGAGGCCCTTATAACCCCCACAGTAAACATTAGATTATTCGTATGAAATTTTGTGCTCTTACACACTCGGTTTTACTGAGTAGTATGCTATAGTTTTCTTGATTACAGATCCATTAGATGAGAAGATATTGAGAGTTGAAATTTTTTAGGGTCATGGTTTTGCAGTGAAATGAGGCCCTTATAAACCCCACAGTAAACATTAGATTATTCGTATGAAATTTTGTGCTCTTACACACGCGGTTTTACTGAGTTGAATGCTATAGTTTTCTTGATTACAGATCCATTAATTGAGAAGATATTGAGAGTTGAAATTTTTTTGGGTCATGGTTTTGTGTGAAATGAGGCCCTTATAACCCCCACAGTAAACATTAGATTATTCGTATGAAATTTTGTGCTCTTACACACGCGGTTTTACTGAGTAGTATGCTATAGTCTATTGGTTACAGATCCATTAGTTGAGAAGATATTGAGAGTTGAAATTTTTTTGGGTCATGGTTTTGCTGTGAAATGAGGCCCTATAACCCCCACAGTAAACATTAGATTATTCGTATGAAATTTTGTGCTCTTACACACGCGGTTTTACTGAGTAGTATGCTATAGTTTTCTTGATTACAGATCCATTAGTTGAGAAGATATTGAGAGTTGAAATTTTTTTGGGTCATGGTTTTGCTGTGAAATGAGGCCCTTATAACCCCCACAGTAAACATTAGATTATTCGTATGAAATTTTGTGCTCTTACACACGCGGTTTTACTGAGTAGTATGCTATAGTTTTCTTGATTACAGATCCATTAGTTGAGAAGATATTGAGAGTTGAATTTTTTTTGGGTTATGGTTTTGCTGTGAAATGAGGCCCTTATAACCCCAACAGTAAACATTAGATTATTCGTATGAAATTTTGTGCTCTTACACACGCGGTTTTACTGAGTAGTATGCTATAGTTTTCTTGATTACAGATCCATTAGTTGAGAAGATATTAAGAGTTGAAAATTTTTTGGGTCATGGTTTTGCTGTGAAATGAGGCACTTATAACCTCCGCAGTAAACATTAGATTATTCGTATGAAATTTTGTGCTCTTACACACTCGGTTTTACTGAGTAGTATGCTATAGTTTTCTTGATTACAGATCCATTAATTGAGAAGATATTGAGAGTTGAAAATTTTTTGGGTCATGGTTTTGCTGTGAAATGAGGCCCTTATAACCCCCACAGCAAACATTAGATTATTCGTATGAAATTTTGTGCTCTTACACACTCGGTTTTACTGAGTAGTATACTATAGTTTTCTTGATTATAGATCCATTAGTTGAGAAGATATTGAGAGTTGAAATTTTTTTGGGTCATGGTTTGCTGTGAAATGAGGCCCTTATAACCCCCACAGTAAACATTAGATTATTCGTATGAAATTTTGTGCTCTTACACACGCGGTTTTACTGAGTAGTATGCTATAGTTTTCTTGATTACAGATCCATTAGTTGAGAAGATATTGAGAGTTGAATTTTTTTTGGGTCATGGTTTTGCTGTGAAATGAGGCCCTTATAACCCCCAAAGTAAACATTAGATTATTCGTATGAAATTTTGTGCTCTTACACACTCGGTTTTACTGAGTAGTATGCAATAGTTTTCTTGATTACAGATCCATTAGTTGAGAAGATATTGAGAGTTGAAATTTTTTTGGGTCATGGTTTGCTGTGAAATGAGGCCCTTATAACCCCCACAGTAAACATTAGATTATTCGTATGAAATTTTGTGCTCTTACACACTCGGTTTTACTGAGTAGTATGCTATAGTTTTCTTGATTACAGATCCATTAGTTGAGAAGATATTGAGAGTTGAAATTTTTTTGGGTCATGGTTTTGCTGTGAAAAGAGGCCCTTATAACCCCTACAGTAAACATTAGATTATTCGTATGAAATTTTGTGCTCTTACACACTCTTTTTTACTGAGTAGTATGCTATAGTTTTCTTGAGTAAAGAATTTCTGTACTGTAGGTAGGCCAATTTAAAAACCGATTGTTATTAATTATGAATAAGACTGATTTTTTTGTTAAAAATCTAAGTGGAACAGTGACTTAGGTAATTTGAATTTTTTAGGTCGTTTCAGGAATATACTTGTTGTGAATCACTGGTCCCACCCCATGTCAAACACTGGTACCACCGAACATTCGGTGTGTCAATCACCGGGTCATTGAAATACTTTTAAAAAAGTAATAATTTTTGGTTGACATAAAAATCGAATTTAGTGAATACATAATACAATCTAAAGGTGCTGCACAATTGTACCAAACAACACCTGGAGCCAAAATAACGGAAGATATTCTAAACGAAAGTCGAATTTTTTCTTAAGCTCTAAATTACCGGTCCCTTCACCTTATTTGTTTTTTGTGAGTGCTTTTTTAAACTCATTTTTCGAAAAAAATAAGCATACGCTTGAAAAAACCCTTTAATCTGTTGTTTATTTTAAACTTCTCTGCCATAAACCTATTTATTTCAAACATTATTCTGAATAAAATTATTATTTAACAATTCTGAGATCTGAGTATATCTATACCGATTTAAATCTTTTAAAACGATTCCTCTTTTTTTTGTGATGGTACGGATTTCAGCCTCGTCAAATTCGAAGATAAGTGGGGGTAGAATTGTGCTAATGGATATGTCTTACAGCTTCGTCCCGGTCAGATTTGTAGGTGTTTGGATCTGGCACAATTTAGGTGCGCCAGAGCCGCCATTTACCCTCTACTAATTTATTATTTTTTCTAATTTAGGATAAAATATAAGTTGTTTATAATTTTGTTTCAGCGTGTTATTTCAAGGAAAACATGTTTCATATATCGAAGAAAGCTTAAGCTCTTAGTGAGTTGTGTTCCCGATTTTAGTCTTTATAAAGGTTGACAACTAAATCTAAAAGTTTTCATTTGAAATAGTTTAGCCTTTTTAGCTTAATGCGCTGAAGGATTTGAGTTGGGATTCAAAATGAGTGAGCATTAAGATTTTGAATTTTATGCCATTGACATAGAGAGATGTTGATAGCTTATTCGTAATTGTTCATTCAGTAAACTAATTTCATTTATCTCATAATTTCTTTCTTTTTTGAAGATAATTTTTATATTTTATGTTAGTCATTATCATCATTCTTTACTGGTGAAGTTAAAATATTTTTCTACGGCCACCATCTCTGTTTTGTGCTCACACTTGTGAAATTATCATTTTATGGGAGGAGGAGTTTTAGATAAGTGCTTTCCAAATTGATTCCCTCCAGTATAATAAAAAAATTAGAAAACCTAAAAACTAAACAGCTCAAAATGAAAAAAATGTAAAACTTACTATAATATAAAGCATCAAAAGCATTAATGAAAATCTCATAGTTCAACTAGTACAAACAATCAAGCAAATTTAGGGTGTGCTAAAACCGAAACTTTCAGAGGTAATAAAAGTAATAATTAAATCTATATAAATAAAAATATTTTTCCGGAATACTGTGAATTCAGAATAAAATTTTAAAATTAACTTTGAAATTTGATTTGTTTATTAATTCTGTTTTTAATTCTAATTTAGAGGTAGTTTTCAAAAGATATAATTGCAATAAACTTTAATTTATTTTTGTACCAAATAAGCTGAAGAAGTGGAAAATGTTTAAGCGTTAAAACAAAATCATTGAAATCATGGTTTCTTGTTTTATGCCCAAAATAAATAAAAAATTACCTTTACCAACAATTATAATGTATAATTATTGATATTGTGAGAAAACGACAGAAACTATCTCTATCTATACTGTGATTAAACAGTATAAATATGATAAATAAATTTTTACATCAATAAAAAAATAAGCCAGACAACAATTTGTGGCAACCTTACCTATCACACAATTAAAATGTAAATTACTTTAATATAAAATACATTCTAATTCTTAAAATATTTGATCTTCCAAATCCTATGTTACCATTAACTGCCGCATTCTAATGTTTTATATCTTTTATTTGAGAAGACAGGAGCCTCAAGTCAGCTCTTCATTTTAAAAGTGTTACACCAGGCACTCGGAAGTCAAGAGAGTAAAAAATGACAAGAATTTAACTCTCTTAGTGATAGTCTACTTACCATTTCTGTAGCTGTTTTATTTATTTGAATGTGCAACAAATATGTCACTTATTTAACTCGTCAAGTTTTTATTATATGAAACAACTAAAAGTAGGAATTGAGAAATAACTTTGCTTACTTATTTATATTACTTCAGATTTAAGATAATTTCTATTTAGGGGCAACAAAAGAAGTAGAAGTATACTAATTTTTGCATTAAAAGCATTTCTGGGAATTGGGGTCCATTTTTATCCTACACAATTAATTTCCCAATTACATACGTTTCGATCTAAATATATAATCGCTGGTCAAAGTCTAGTAGCATCCAAGTGGGAAGTTAGAAAGTGAAGAAATATATGTGTTTTTTCCAAATCGTTAAGTTGCTCATTTAGTTCAGCTTTGGATTTTTTCAGGCTAAGGAAATTGGTTGAAATTATTAGGAACTGATACTTGATCAAATTATGGCCCATTGAGTTAAGAATCCTGAAAGAAACAGATAGGGTGTTAAATTTATTTTTAAATGCATTACTATTAATATTAATGATAATAATAAACATGCGTTGATTTAACTTAAAGTTAAATAAACTCAAAGTGGAGACTATTGGTCTAGGCGCAGGTCAGCCAATCTTCCATTGATGCTTTCTTGAAGTTAACTTGTATAAGCCACTCTTCAGGGACCACGGTCCTTTCATGAAACTATATTTGCTGAAAAAGAAATTACTTTACATGAAAATGAAGAAATAGAAAAAAAAAATTCAAGGAGCAAAAGCATTTCATTTTAAATTAGATTATATATATATATTTTTTATATATGTAATTTCTTTTTTGCAATGGACAAAATGAAATGACCAGAAAATTAACATTAAACTTTCGCTTTGATACATTTAAAATAACAAAAAATAGTTATAATACAATAAAAATTATATACATCGGTCCTTGAATAAATATGTACACAATTAACCTTCCGTTAAAAACATTTTTTTCTTTTTTTAACTTCATTTAGTTTCCAAAATTACGAGACCATGGCACGGTTTTTTTAAATTTTTATTTAGCATGAAGTAATATCCCCTCGATGTTCTATTGGCGATCTAAGGTCCATTGTCCGATGTTCTATTGATGCTCTATGGTCAACCGTTCTATGATCTATTTGTTGCGGGGGAGGAGTTGGTTGTGGAGGTTCAATTGTTGGTCGGTGGCTAAGAGGCGTTCGATGATCAATAGGTGTAGATCGATGAGGACCAGCATTCGCGTCATGGCACATTGCAAGGCCTAAAACTACTGGTGATGGCTGCTGTGGGGGTTGTTGAGGTTGTGGTGGTTGTTGTTGCTGCTGGTGTTGATGTTGTTGGTGCTGCTGTGGTTGATGTTGTTGTTGCTGCGGTTGATGTGGTTGATGATGCTGTTGTTGCTGTTGAACATTATTAGGATTTTGTCTAGTATGTATTCCTTCATGTCGTCTAAGGCTAGATTTAGTAAGAAAAGCTTTACCACAGGTATTGCATACTTGTCCCCTGGCTCCAGTATGTGTAAGATGGTGGTTCTTCAAATGCGACAAAGATTTGAAAGTTTTATGGCATTCAGAACAGGAATATGGCCTTGATTCAGTGTGGCCCGCTCTATGGCCAGATAAATATAATTCAGAAGAAAATATTTTACCACAAATGTCACAACGTACGCAGTCCATTATCCGATCTTCAGTGGCTTTTCTATGTGTAACCACATGCGATTCCAATTCCTCAAATGATTCAAAAGATGCTGAACACATAACACAATTTCTCAATCCTAATCTTGCATGTCCTAATACGTGTTTCCTTAGATTTGATGTGTCACTGAAAGCAAGACCACAAAAATCACATGAAAATGGACGGTTTTTAGTATGTGTAGTAAAATGTCTTTTTAATTCAGAAGGCCGGGAAAACAGTTTATTACAATATGAACAATGATAAGTTTTAGCTTGTAATTCTGCAGCACCACCTTTTAAATGAGTTGTGATATGCTTTTTTAAATTTGATGTATCACTAAATGCTAAACCACAAACGGTACATGCAAATGGTCTTGAACCACTATGTGTTAATGCATGTCTACGAAGATCGGCTGGCCTTCCAAACGATTTAGAACATACTTCGCATGGATATATTTTTAAACCAGGCCTACTAGCCGCTTTTATGCCTGTATGTACTCTAGTATGTCGTAATAGTTCGCTTGGCTTACTAAATGACTTACCACATGTTTCACATTTGTGTGGCAATTCTCCTGAATGCTTCATTAGATGAATCCTTAAGTTGTAAGCAGAACTCAGACCACTTCCACAAATATGGCAAATGAAACGTGAAGAGCAATTATGGCGCGATGGTTCGAATTGTTTATAAGTTTTTTGACACCTGGGACATTGTGGATCTTTGTTATTCTCATTAGTTGTACAAGTACTGCTAGACATAGTTGTATCAGTGCAGTGGACAAATGTATGCTTTTGCAATAAAAATGTAGTCTGAAATGATTGATTACAATAAGCACACTGAAATCCTGGACAAACACATGCCTCCATTGAACAGGTATTACAAGGAGGTCTACGGTCCAATGATTCCACTCTTTTTAAACAACCTGGACAAGCCTCGTGTGGAGAAAGAAATCCGTTTTGGTCGTAATAACTCTGACAGGGCGCACACAGTCCAACTGGCTTGATTGAACACTCTACAGCTAATTCTTGTTTTACATCAATATCTGTATCCTGGCCAAACATAGGCTTCATATAATCTTCCATCTGCAGCAAACGTGCAGGACCTCCTAACATTTCCTGTACATTGAACATTCGAACTATTTAACACTCCACATAAAAAGAGAATAAAAACTAAAACTGTCTACTACTGGAAACAGCTTACTCCTTAGTCATGTATGGCGTACATACAAAACTTTGAAAGTGTTAATATCACAGCAATTGTTTAATAATGGCTAATGTAGATTCAGTAACTGACAAACATAGATATTTCGACTCTACAATCAAATGTATTTGTAATGTTTGCAACAGTTCAGAGATGGTTATTAAAGAATCATTTATTACGGAAAACACTTCACTAAAATCTTACCTCTAAATTCATTATCCATCGAATTGAATAATAAAACTCTTTAGTTTTTATAAACACTTGTTTAACCACAAAATTTTCAATACCTAACTGTTTGGTTATCTAATAATGACAGAATCACACTGCAAAGTTAATGTATATTATTGTTTATAAACGAAATTCACATTTAACTGTGAAATATAACAAAAAACAAACTAAGATAAAATAGGAGTAAACACTAAACAGCCATATTGGGAAGGTAGCGTCAGAACTCTAGGCTATATAGCTCCCTAGCGGCAACTATAGGAACTACAATTTTCTTATTAATTTCAAAGGTTGAAATAAAATTATTAAGACATTTATTTTAAATTTTATAGACTTTAATATATAATCTTTATCGAATATACCGAACACATAAAACAAAAAATTACTAAATGTATGCTTAATCTCTTTTAACTAATAATAACTCTTTTATTTATGTGCTGTACACTTCCAGACTGCAACATTTTTGAGATCCAGTTTTAGATTTGGGAAATAATTATTGTAATAGAAAAACGAATTACCTATAAGTTAACATTCCTAATTTTAACTTTTAGAAAAGGCTATTTAAAGTATTAAAGACTCAATATAATAAGATAGACCTCTGAATTTTGGGCTATCCTAGTAATTAAGGAGAGATCTGTTCATATCTGTTTAAGTTGGTTATAAAATAAATGATGATAAAATAAATTTTAAACTACAGCTGCACGACAAGTAAATAAAAATAACAAAATTGCAGAATAAACCATTCCAAAGGTTGCACAGTATTAAATAATAAATTGATCAAATAATATAGTTTCGCTCACTACTTATTATTTTGGAATAAACAAAAAACACATGCGCATCTATATATTTTTTTTTTTTTAAGAATTAGATTAATACAAAGAAAGAGATATCCAAGAGGTTTGTTAGTTTTGGATGAGGTATGTCACGAATACACACATCTACAATCACAAGCAGTAGAAGTCACGCATGTCCCCGGGCACGGTGCCTGTTCCCTTTCAATATTGTATCAACTTCTTTTTTTAGACTCTGTAATAATAACTAAGACTCAATTTATTTTCTAATTACACTTACATTTGTTAGTCTGTAACTGTGTCTAGAAATTAGAACAATATAAAGATTTATAGTTTTTATACGTACATATAAACAGTGATGAACATCTTGCTATTGAGGAAATATAATTTTTGGAAAACATAAAATATATAACACTTCGTAAGCTCTGTACAACCTAAAAGAAATTAAAAAGGATTGAATATGTTGCTTAAATTTCAAGTTTATAATTTTATGTTTTCTAACGATCCAAATTTGCTTGCAACACTTTTGTTGTCACATGTCTCCATACAAAACAAAATCTGGTGAAAAATAGTTAAATTATTGTGTTGAAAAGATACTAAATAATTTCTACATAAAATTAGGCGCACTAAGCTTTCTAATATTTTGTACAGCTTTTTAAAGAGAAAGTGAGACAGGTTGATGGGTCCTCAAAAATCAATTACTAAATTTTTATAATTACCTCTACATCAGGAAGAGAGGAGAATAAAATAAATTCATTTACTGTCTATTATTTTAATTAATAAAAGTAATTAAATTTATAATAAATGTATTTACACCGAATAAAGAACTGTTATTGTATAATAGAAATTGATAATAATTGTCATAAATAAAATCAGCGTAAATTTATTTCCTTTGTGCACATTATTAATTAAAAAAGAAATAACAACGCAGTATCTGAAATTTTACTATTTAAATTGTAAATAATTTAATCGATAAAATTTTGTACTCACCATTTTCTCCGCTCACAGTGAATATACTAAGTTTTTATTTTCCTTGGACTGTGATGAGTAAGGTGATCCAGCTCATGAAGTTCCAAATTATGAGAAGAAGCCTTAAGTACTAACCAGTTCCTAAAAGATGAACAACAAATGGTAAGAAAGGATAGCTCAGCTTTTTGGTGAACGAGTAAGACAGAGATCCTAGGTTCAAAAACCACGTTTGCTGTTCTATACACGTTAGCCTATAAACATCTACAGACAGCTATTCTATTCAGTGATGGAGAACAGTGTCCGGAGACCGGCAGAGCTTTGAGAAGGTTCCCTGAATCAATGCATTTAGACACTGACACCCCTTAAGGAATAATATTAAACTAAGTGAGCCAAACTTTTATTAAAAGTCACTGACAAACGTGATTCAAAGTTGATTTCTGCTTCAGTGTATTTATTAATATTAATAAAGTTATTACTAAGACAAAAAAGAATTGTATACAGGGGAGCCACGAATTTGAAGCTTCGTTTGCCAAATTAATGGAAAAATAGAGAATTCTCGTCTAGTTTGACTGGAAAGATTAAGATTTCTTTCTTCATTCTTTTACAATCTTTCCCCATCATTTGTTCAAAGCTAGAAGAGAATTTCTTATTTTTCCATTCAATTTTCAGACGTAATTTGAAATTCAGACTACCCCGTGTAAACATTCCATTTCTGGCTTAATTATTAATACACTGAATCACAAATCGCAATCTTTCCAATCAAACTAGGCGAGAATTCCTTATTTTTCTATTAATTTCGCAATCGTAACTCAAAATTCAAGCTACCCAGTGAATATATTCCACCTCTGGCTTAATTATTAGAACACTGAATCACAAATCGCAATCTTTCCATTCAAACTAGGCGAGAATTCCTTATTTTTCTATTAATTTTGCAATCGTAACTCAAAATTCAGGTTACCCGGTGTATATATTCCACCTCTGCCTTAATTATTAATACACTGAATCACAAATCGCAGTCCTTCCACTCAAACTAGGCGAGAATTCCTTATTTTTCTATTAATTTTGCAATCATAACTCAAAATTCAGGCTACCCGGTGTATATATTCAACCTCTGCCTTAATTATTAATCACTGAATCACAAATCGCAATCTTTCCATTCAAACTAGGCGAAAATTCCTGATTTTTCTATTGATTTCGCAATCGTAACTCAAAATTCAAGCTACCCAGTGAATATATTCTACCTCTGGCTTAATTATTAATACACTGAATCACAAATCGCAGTCCTTCCACTCAAACTAGATGAGAATTCCTTATTGTTCCATTAATTTTTGCAATTATAAATAAAAAATCGCTATTCTAAAGATTCTTCTTCTTTGGCAGTCATTCTGTTAAAAACACGTACATTGTTCTTTGTTGGTTCAACTTCTTGATTCGCTTTAATCGCTCCTTCAGGGTCTCTACTTGGTGGTGCGGTAATTGTCGGAGGGCCCCTTGAAGTGATGTTGGCCCTGGCACTTGCTCGGGTAAGCTGGGTGCTGATGCCAGCCTTGTAATTTAGTCAACTGGTTCGCAATCACATTTCATTTTTTGTTTAAAAGGGTGTTTATACCAAAAATAAATAACTAACATGGTACCTCTTACTAGAAAATAAGCTACTTAGTTATGAAACATTACAGTTTAGTATTTAGTACTCAATCATTTTATGTATATTCGCAGGAAACATGTATAGCTTTATGTTTTATATAAATAAATTTGGTATATAGCATGTAATGCCTATAATATTTGGTTGATGTTTAAATAAGTTTTCCTGTTATACTAGAATATTTTGACAGTTATTGATCGTAAAAAGCTTCTATATTATAGTAAGGGTGAAATTCTTTCCCACTTTAGCCAGTCTTCTTTAATAGTTGTTTACAACATGCTACTACTTACTTGTACATTTTTCTACGCAGCAGTTAGTGGGATCCCGAGGGTGATGTAGTTTTTGTGGAGGTGATATTGGAGTTATACAGGGTGAATCAGTAACGTCCATAGGCCTACAGTGTGTACTACACCTGAAGTGGAGTTTAATGACGTATTGGCCAACTTCATATTTTCCATTGTTCTTCAGTGACGTCACTTATTTTATTTTATTTTTTTTTCATAAAAACTATACTTTTTGCAATAAAAATGTTATTACTCAGAAAGTTTTAGTCCGAATTTGATTCTGATGACACGGTTAGAAAGACAGATAAATTTTCTAAAAATTGATACTTAATAATTAACAGAAGCATCTACACATCCTCAAGCTGATGGACCACTTTGAAGGCTTCATTCATCTACTACCTCATCTCCACTTTATTCATTAACTAACCGATTAAAGATGTAACGCTAGTGTTCCATTATAATCACTGCCTCGAAGTCCCTTACTTTAAGGTCCCATAATTCTTGCTAGTTATCTTAATTAATATCTTAATGTATAATCAGCTACTAGAAACTATACACGCGTTTTATGTACTCAATGTTGTACACTATCTAGTAGCTCTTTTAGTTATTCTTACTAGGTACATCAATAGCAATCTGCTCAGTTCCCTACTGCTTACTACTTACTTAAAAACTCTCCGAACTAGATTCTTCTAGAGAGAATTCTAAAAGATCTAGATTCTTTCAAGACATATTCTCATGTTTTTTATGCAACCATATTTATTTATTGCCAATATGCACTTGTAAATTAATCTGAAAATGTTAAAAAAAATAGTCATATTTCTATGGAAAAATGTATTTTTTGGGTTATCTGGTTTACCTGAAGATTGATGAGTAGGATTTTAGTTTTGAACAGAATGTATCCTTCTTTCTGCACACAGGTAAGAGAGAGAAGAAACTTGACGAAGGGACGATGATTGCCAACGATATTCACTCCTAGTGACAATACTCTAGCCCAGCGTTTCCTAACCTTTTTTTGGCTCGCGTACCACTTGGTAGTACTTCATGCTACCACTTCGTAAAAATGATAGTATTTCGTGAAATTTGTTATTCCGAGTGTGTTATTTTACTATAATTATCTTTATTTGTATAGAGATACAATGTATCTGCTACAAAGGAGTTTAAGTTCATGTTCTCTTTATAAACTTTGTAAAGTGTAAGATCTTAGTTTTAAAACTTTGTTTAAATGATAAAAAATTGCTTACATATTTTTCTCTTCAAAATTATTAATTAATTTACAAAGTTCTTCTTTAGGATTATTATATTTGTGCCCAAATCTTCTAAATTAATTTCTTTCAAGCATTCAACTACCTGTAAGTAACGATTAAATTTAATGTTGCTTGGATAGAGCTTACTCATTACAATCAGTCTCTTTAAGCAGATTTTTACATAGTTATCATTTAAGTTCTGTCATATAACTCTTTAACAAAAACTTACAGTTTAAAATGTTAAGTATAAGGGTTGATTAAACGCCAAAAGGTACACAAATCAGCAAGTACCCAACATTTCATTAATACTTCATTGATATTATTTTAAGTAATTTTACTACATTAATTTTCATTAATATTTTTTTGAATTTATTAGATGTTTCACAGACCCTTATGCTGGCCATTTTAATCTATACAATATTTGTTCAAGTAGAACACCATTTAACTTAGATTGACTGTAATAAGATAAATAAGATATGCATATTTTTATGACAGCTAACATAATTATTCCAGTATTTTACTATAAGTAAAATTAGAGGGACTAAATTAAATTACAATTGAGAAATGAATAATTATTGCTGAATAATTTACTTGATATTACCTACGCGTTATTTGTGCTCACGAATACTTTGGAAAGACGAATTCTAGACTGAAATATTGTTTTAAATCCGTGATTCAAATTTAAATAGTAGCCGACTCTGCCTTTGTCTTTTTTTACTTTAACGTGCATGTACATACATACGATATATGTGACTATTCAGAATAAAGAGCATAATAAAGATAAATCAGAAGAATAATTTGGAATAAAGCTAAAATAAAGTACCTATTTAATTACGAAAATATAATATACATTTTATCATAATTATAACAAAAAAATAAAATATTATGAATGAACAAAGGGAAGGGATTAGCTATGCGGTTAGCATATTGGATTCCCACGTGGAGGTTCCGGGTTCGAATCCAGCTGCTGACCCTTAGATTTTCTCTTTCTAAGAGCTTCTTACAGCTCACTGTCCGGGTGATGGACAGAGTTGTCTGTAACGAGAGAACACTGTCCGGAGGCCGGCAGTGCACTGAAAAAAGCTGCGAGCGCCAATAACCGCAGATTGTTGAAGTTGTTGAAGCGACTTAAATCATAAAAAAAAAGAAAAAGAAAATGAATGAACTGGCCAGCATAAGGGTCTGTGAAACATCTAATAAATTCAAAAAAATATTAATGAAAATTAATGCAGTAAAATTACGTAAACATTAATGAATTAATGAAGTTGGGTACTAGCTGATTTGTGTACCTTTTGGCGTTTAATCAACCCTTATACTTAACATTTTAAACTGTAAGTTTTTGTTAAAGAGATTTTTGTACCTTTTGGACAGATTTTCTTTTTTGTATGTTTTGCAAAGTTACATATCTGCTTTACAGATTTTATTAAAATTGGGAATAATAAATTTAATTTTATCATTATAACCTGAAAAGGTGTTAAGTCGGAGTTACTACCACTGGACAGATCTTTTTAAAGAATGATTATAGTTGCGGTCCCCAAGCCATCCTCAATAACAATTTTTTTGAGAAAGCGTTTTGAATAAAATAGGAAGGTAATTTGTACGTAAATAGCAAAATTAAACTGCGATTTCAGTACTTCCCTTTAAGAGGAGTAAGAAAAATAAACTGCGATTACAGTATTTCTCCCTAAAAGGCAAAGAGGCAAAGATTTTGAATCGAACTACAATTCATTGATGAAAATCGGTTCACTCATTGAAAATTTTAACGATTGCAATACTTCCTCTTAGTAGGTGTAAAAGCATGATGGCACTTCACAGCCACGTAGAGGAGCTTTAACCACTTCTTCTTACTAAATTTTATCAAAATCGGACTAACCGTTATAGAAATATTGGTAATAATAGTTTTAGAAAGGGCCTTACTTGGGTGGGGCAAACTCCCCTCCTTATGAGGCACAGCGTCGAGACTTTTAAAGTGCAAATCTGTACAAAATTTCGATTCGAATGACACTTTATTCATGAAAATCGGTTCACGTTTCGATAATTTGAAACGATTGCTATACTTCCCCTTAACAAGTGTAAGAGCAGATCGTCGCTTTAATGTTACGTAGGGGAGCCCTAACCCTGTCATCCTACCAAATTTTATCAAAATCGGGCTAAGATTTACAGAGTAATTAATGATAATAATTTTGGAGGGGGCCTTACATAAAGGGGGCTAACTCCTCTCCCATTCGATGTGCAGCATCGAGACCCCCAAAAGGCACATCTACATAACATTCCGACTCGAATGACACCTCATTCATGAAAATCGGTTCACGCGTTTAGGCGCTACGTTGTTTACAAAAAAGGTAACAAGAAGAAGAAGAAGAAGAAGAAGAAGAAGAACAACAACAACAACAAGAACAAGAACAATTTTTGAAAATGCCGTTTTTGCTCATTTTCAGCATCTTTTTTCTCAATATCTATCAAATCTAGGCTGTTGCAAAAAAATTACAGTTATAAAGGAGGGTTTGCCCTATATTTTAAAGAAAATTTGGGAATTTTATCTTTTATAGAAAAAGAGAAAAAAATTGTCAAAGTTAGGTGTTTTTCAACGTTACGCTTTTTCGTGCAGTTTTTGATGATCAACCCTTATACAACTGTCCTACCGGACAGTTTTAATTATTCTAATAAATTTTCTTTATCTTTTATTGATAATGATTTAGCTTTTCCTAAATTTTCTTTATAGAAGGGGTTTGAAATCCAATTATCATTTGTGTTTTCGGGTTTTGGAAAATACTCCATGAAAGACAATTTTAATCCTGTTAAATGTGCTATTATATTTTCTCGTATATCTTGAGACAGACTAACCTTCTTACTGTACATATTAACAACTGTATAATATTATTAATTAAAATAATTTTTAAGAATTATAGGAAACAACGTTTCTACGATATTTTTATGCCTTAATCTTCTTTTAATTGTTATGTCCGCCATTATTGATTATTTTTCTTGTACCACCAACCAGCAACTCGCGTACCACCAGTGGTTGGGAAACGCTGCTCTAGCCAGAGGAGGCACCGATAAGCGGCGAGTACAGCTTGGCGATGTACCATCCCATCTTCGGTAAAAACAACCATCTGGTTTCCATGGATTTAACAGACTTCCTTTACCTGAACCCAATCACTGTTTCCAAAAGCGAGCTTCATGTGAATAGTCCTTAAAGTAGCAAAACTTTCTAACCTACAATTTATTATAGCTTTATACCTCAGCTGACCACTGTGACGCCAGCTAATCTAATTAAGATATCAAAGGTTGTTATTTCACCTGAACTTTCTATTTATTAAAGGTTTTTATGTCACTCACCATTATGGAGAGGAAAATGTACGTAGCACTTTAACACAACCAGTTCGAAATTACTACATAAAAACTGTATTTAACTGCACGCTCAAAAAATAACCAAAAGAACTTTATTGTAATCGATATTATCTTTATGGCCTAATCATTTTCCTCTCTCTAGGAACTAGTATGATTAAATGGTATATTACTTTCATAATTACTGCCTTCTCTTTGAAATCAATACCGCTTATCGATAGATGAAATTTTAATTCACGTACTTAAACCATTTATAATCCCTGTTACATTCTTTTAACTGAATAAGATAACGTATTTTACAATCGTATCATTTTTTCAAAAATTAAGTCCTTGATCAAAGTAAATATCGACCAAAATATTAATTATGTTTTTGATGTAAAAATGGAGATGTTTTATCTTGGAACGGACAGATGCCATGATTGAAAATCGTTTTATTTTTAAACAAATAACTGATTTAAGATTTCCTTCAAAATGATTTTTTTTTTGGATAACTTTTGGTTTTAAATGCAACATAAAACCGTAATAACTGCTTAATCATCTGTATCTTATGAATGACTCATCTCTCATGTTGGAAAAAAAATGGATGGAATTAAGTTTAGAGATCGTATTTAATGAATTTTCTAAAAGTTAAAACTTATTTATCAAGATATAGAAAGTATTAGTTTGGTTAGAATGAAAATACATCATAAATAATTTGTTTTGAGACAATGTTTGTTTGGCTTTGTTATAATCTAAATTCTCAACTTATTTAATTTCTGATTATTTGCTATTAAAAAACTCTTAATTTTGTAGCCATAATGTTGAAAATACTCGGTAGAATTTATCAAACCTGCTTCCAGATTTATCAACATTAAAGCTTCAATATTACTTCAGTTCAATGATGGATAATATTGACGGTACAAGGTTCTACTTACTCCCGAACATCCTGCCATTCTAAAAGATCACCCACTTCCCTCAAACTGCCGTTCAAGGTTTGTCTCTGGCCTGGATGAACAGATGAACTACAAGAATTGCTAATTTTCAGTATATTGAGGGTTACAGTTACAATAATAGCTTATAAAGGTGTGACTATTAATAAGTTAGCGTGGATTATTGTTACTCCGTTTGAATGGAGTTTTGTTTATTGAAGACAAGTTTTGAATGGATCCATGTAGTTGTTTAGCAGATGCGGCCAGCTAACTTGCCGAAGTTAGTGAGTAATGGCGATGTAGTTAGTAAGAAAGGGGATAATCCTTGGGAATAATTGCTAGGATATCCTGTCCCCAAGCTGTGGGTGCAGTAATCTATAGCTGCGTATGTTCCTACTCTGTGATTGTAACGCCCCTTAATGACCCTCTAAGTGATTAATCGTATTGTTATCCTCATACCTGGGCTCAACTCTCAACAGTTCAACTGCCTCCTTTATCCTATTTAATTTATACCATACGGTAACTCTTTTTCTTTCCTTTTAATGCAGTATACGCTGAATTTTGACCCAAGGCACGCAATCTTTTTGGAAAATTTTGGTTACCGAAGTTCTAGCTCTTTCACAGTATTTTTTAAAGTTAAGTTCTTCTCTAAAGCACTTTTCTTTTTTTTTTTGGTATATTGTTCAGTTTTAATACCTATCTATTATATATGAGTGTAGTTGGGACGAGTGTTGGTCTAGTGGTCAAGAGCTTGGCTTTGTAAGTGGGAGATCCCCAGTTCGAATTCCGTGAATAATTGTTAAAAAAAATTGTTTACAGTAAAGTATGAGCTTCCGCCCCCGTCCACGACACCTAATTGGTAGTTTCATGTTAAGTCTCACCTGAAAAAATAGGCGATTACTTTACAATATAGCTGTAGTCGAAATCGCTTCTCACTAAAGTACTATTCTAGTAAAATAGTTAATAAATTTTGAATGTAGGAATTTTACTTTAAGATTTTTAGAAAAAGAACTGCTTTTCTGGTTGTTCTGGAGATGTGTAATGAAGTTTTCAATAGAAATGTCCTACGAATGATCAAATTGGGCTAAGAAGTAAACCCTGTATACACCAAAATGGTTTTTCTGATGTAACTATTTTTATTATTATTATTACAAACTGAAGACGGGATAGAATAGAAAAATAATAAGATAAAGTTGCCGTTTCTGTGAGACAGAAACCAGCCGTAAGGGTGTAGGGCTTGTTGGAATGTTACAAAAGATTGTTTACATTGTTAGATAACGGTAACGCGGACCAGCAACAATAACAGCAACCCTCCCTTACACATACAAAGAGAAATAAGAGTAGGTACTTCAAACCAAAGAGGTATTCTGGTGAAGTTGGTGAATATAGTAACAAACAGACGGTTTATCTAACCGTCTCACTCTCTTTCTGTTATTATTATCTACTTTTCTGTTATCTCTTCTTCTTCAGTTTCGTATTCTGTACCCACCCTAATAATGTATCTATACTTGAAAATGTATATCTTCTTTTTCTGTCGGTGATGTCGACGACCTTTTTTGACGATGTTCCCTTAATGATGAACGAAATCAGTGGCGCAGCCAGATTTTTTTTCTTGGTCAGAAGAAGAAATTGGTTTGAGAAGTGAATCTGTTACTAATGTTTTTAAAATCTATTTCTTTCATTTAGAAGGCAACGCAGTGTCTCAACGAGATTGTTTCTTAGAATATGTTTATGCAATATGTATTATTGCAAAATAATTTTAGGCTACCTAAATCTCTTTTCAAACTTTCAATTTGGACACCCTTGGAAGACCTCTTGAAGGGTCTCACCCTTTATAGGTTTGGTCAGAAAGAAAACAGAAACGGCCAACACACGAATTGAATATTTTCTGTCGTTGTCAAGGATGTGAGTTGCAGAGAATTCGGCAATTCGGAGAAGAAATTCAAGTATTCAGGCTTTACCCGTGAAACGTTCCCCAGAATCTTGAAGTCTAATCAAACGGATATTGAGAGCACCAAATCCAGTCCGTTGGATCTCGGTGAAATAGGCTGACCATTCAAAAGAATCTAATCTAAACTTAGGTTTAATTTTATTCTCTTCTTAGAGCTGAAATTTTCTAAGTAAGGTAAATTGTCTACATTATTTACATCTTTTTAAAGAATATTATTGGAAAACTTTAAATCTTGCATTCATTTTCGGGAGGCGTGCTGACCCCTGAACCCTCCTTTGGGTGCGCTATGAACGAAGATACTTTGCAAAAAGGCGCCACTGTAGCCAAGCGGTTAAAGGCGAGACCTGCAAAGCTTATATGCATTGTGGTACTGGGTTCGATTCCCGGTCTTAGGCCTTGGATTTTATTTAATGGTTAATAAAGGAAATTTACAGTAAAGTATGTTTGCTAGTCGCCTCCGTCCACGACACCTAGTAAATGGTAGTTGGACGTTAAACCCCGCCTGAAAAAATAGGCGATTACTTTACTTTACTTACTTTGCAAAACTGCCTGTATGAATTGGATTGTGTTAGCAGTTTGGACAGTTGGTCACACTTTCGACATATCCTCCTGGCTGAATCACGCTTGATGTTTATTCACAGAGATACAACGATTTATTGGCAACACTGTGGAGAGAATAACATCCTTCTGGTATCCGATAGTTCTACTCTTTAAAAATCTTCAGTCTCCCTTTATGTAGGAATCATCATTTTGTGGACCAGGATTACTTGGTATTCAGAAAGCAAAACGCAATGACAGTATAAAAGATACGATATTGGAAAATACTTCATAAAGAAAGCTAAGAAATATTGACAGAGGGCTGACAAAGAAGGCATCGACGTGCTTGGTATTATTGTGGCAATGTATATTAAAGAGAAAGGTTATATTGTATTAGAAGGAAGGTAACTGAATGAAAGAGGACACTACATATAATTTCACATGTTTTTTTTTTAGAGATATGTAGCGCAGTGAAGGAGTTCCAGTCGAGGACTGTAAGCAGTGAGGCGGACAGACTAGGCGCTCCACTTGGTGGAGGACGAACTCTTCTGCCTCCAATATACACAGTATCATCCTCCTCCATCTTCGCCTTGTTTCTTCTTTCAGTTTTCTCTTTATTTGGGATTCACTCTATCCCATGTTTACTTCTTCCGTGGCCAGAATCTTATTGGATTCTTATATTCTTTCCATCTTTCTTACTCTGGCCGAGCCAACACTCTAGCTATTTCTTTCTAGTGTTTGTGGAAATCTTTTGCTTCCACTGTGTTCACTAACAACCGGGCACATACATGCGCATACTTACTCATACAAAAAAAAAAGAAGAGGTCTCTGTCTGCTCCCTATTTCAATAACATATAACCCCGCAGGGTCCTGACCTCTGAACTTCTAGGCATGGCTCTTTCGTCTACAGCTAGTAGGAGAAGTTAAGGCACCGGAGCTACTTGTTCCTCCTGCTTCACCCTGGCCAATCTAGACCAGGCTGCACGCACGTATCAACACAACCTTGCTCTATTTGCATCTCCAGAACACAAAATATTCCCCTCAACATTCACCCGCTTAGAATTTTGTATTATTATTATTATTATTCTGGCTTATATAAATAAATTTCAATAAAATAAAAGTAAACAAAGTGTCTAAAACAGCTGGTAACCTCCTCAAAGTCGAGACTCACGGATAAACACAATTTACATAATAATAATCGATACATTTTTTTTTTAAAAACCTTTACATCTTTAAAGTTTTACTAAATGTTTGGTAGCTTACAATACTACGTAGTTATTCTACGAGAAAACTACTCTTTTCAAGAGGGTATTCTACCCAAAATTGCCTCCAAGAATTCCTCGAAAAAATTAATTTCTTTAAAAAAAACCATGAATAGTTAGTTGATTCGGTCCACATCGAAATGTACGTTATGACCTGACACCCAGAAACGAAGAACAGCCTTGACAGAATATAAATAATTCTATTTTTAAATAATGATAATATTATAATAGAACATGTTTTCCCTTATAAGAAGCCCAATTAAACGAAAGTATTAAGGAAACAAAAAAGGCATTTCTCATTAGCATAATTTCATGAAAACAACTTCCATTATACTATTTATCGTTACAGTAAACTTTTTTACCGAACTAGATTCTAGTTATTAGGCAAGAAAAAGTAGGTTTCCGTTCTGCTCTGAGTTACACAGTTTCTAGCTGTTAATATCAATGGTAGGCTGTAGCGGAAGATAGGTCCAAATAGTTGGGTCATTTGGCCGTACAGCATTGAAATGACGAAACTTTTAATAAAGGGACAAACCCTTAACAAGTGATTCCATTCTGGCCCTTCAGGTGTCACTTAGCCCTAACAATGAAATCTGCCACGGGTTTTGGTCATCTTTGTTATCACTTATCACTTCACAATTCCTTTTCAGAACTAGTTCGCACGAAGTTAACGTACAAACTTTTAAATTGTTCCAATAATATTGGCTAACAGAGGATAGAATCAAACTTTAGGTTGTTTCAAGAGTAATTAATTTTGATTAATAACCTATTCAAGTCGCAATTACATTTCTCTTCAAATTCAAAATGGTATGCTCTACAACTTTTGTATTAACTTTAAATGACATCATTTAAAGGAAAGAGAAAACTGATTTCCGTGACCTATGAGACTTTTGTGCCTACTTATAAAATGTCAAAACAAAGATTTATACAAGGTTTTATTATCTCCCATTCTCAAATTTTTTCTTTAACCTAATTTGACTGGGCTATATCGTCCATTTAAGGATAATAAGTTTATGATACCTTAGTGCAATATATTATTTTATTCAAATTCTCTATAAAATAATTGTACACTCTATTTACAAAATATACAATTTTAATGTAACGCACACCTCCTCTTATCATCTCTCAAATCATACACTTTTCTGTTATAAATATCATTTTACAAAATTAATAGTTTTTATGTTTAGTAAATTTACATTTACATTATAATTTATACATTTTTTTTTTTTACTTCATTATTTATGTTATTGTTAGACTTATTTATATTTGTGACAGAAAGGAAGTATTGGTCAAAATATCTTGTGTATACATTTAAATTCTTTTCACAGTTTTGTTTATATATAACTACTTTTGTTTTTATAATTTATCTTGTATATGTATATTTATTTATATAATTAAAATATATAATACTGTATTTCTTTGTAGGCCTTGCCTTAAAAAAAGAAAATAGGAAATAGTCCATTAATCTAATTTAATAATTATACAAATAAAGAAAAAATGAGGGTGATTTAAAATAATTAATTTATATAGCCGGCCAAATCCAAATGAATCATTTTCAGATTTTTGGCGATTTACTTCAGTTGCAACGAAAAATTTTTACCCAAAAATAGTAGAAAAATTATAATGAATTGTTGAGACTTTCAAAGAGGAATTCTGAGCGATTGAATCAGATTTTACTGGCGATTTGATCGAGAATGAGGATGCTTAAGCTTACCTCAAAAATAAATTTAATTTTTGATCCCTAAAGAAGTGATGATTGGAAATACACTGGCTTGTCCTTGCCGGTCGCCTTAAACTCTGAATCTTCATAAATAAAAAAAAGATAAACTTGTTTATTCAATCTCTAAAAATGGATGATAAGTCCGAAATCGGCCAGAATAAATATTCTGTTTATTAAAACTTTCTGGTAAGTGGCTCCAATGATTTTTATCTTAACTTAATTTAGCGATTACAAAGCTTTAAAGGAGGGGTTTAGATCCCATTTAAAGTCTTAAGGGGGACAGTTAGACCATTGAAGGAAATATAGTAAGAGGAACTGGTAAGAATATTCACATCAGAATTGAATTTGTCTTGAATAAAAAGGAATCATGTTGATGACCACAAAGAAGTCCAGCTATCCAGAAACTCCCAGGATGGAAAAATTACATTCAATTCTAAAATGTGGAAGGTTCTGTTATGGAAGTTTACTCTCCATCCAGTCTGGATTAACCAATCTTTGAAGGGCAAAAACAGTAACTGAAATAAGTACATAAAAAATGAAGAGTTACATATGTTGACATTAATTTACTTAGCCTACTTTGTAAACATATGGTTGTTATTAAAGTAACATCAAAAGATTGTTTCATATATGATTGAAGTAACAAACTATAGGCTATAGAGGATTTCACACAATTTTAGTAATCAGATTTCTGTATAATAACAACCTTTGGTAGAGTGACTACAAAGTGCAGTGGTAGACAAGAAATTAGCGAGTCATTCAAATGGAAATATAATCAAACTAGAAGATCTGCCTGTCTCTCTGTCTCTGTCTCTCTCCAATAAAGCTGCCTCAGTCTATGCAGTAACCACAATCCATCTCTATAACTAACCGAACTGAATTACTTCAAAGTGAACAGTTTCAACTTTATCATATGTTCATAATTATTATTATCATTTAATTTATCTAGGTAGGTATATGAATTTTATTTTTAAAATAAATTTTAATTTGAATATGGATTAGAAACTGAAATTAGGCCGGCATATAAATGAAATTTACTCATAATATTTGCATGCTTTATTATTAATTAAATCATTAATCCCTAAACAAGTATAAGTTTAAGAAATAAATATTAATAAATAGTTAGTATAAAAATGATATGTATTTATTGCAATTTTAGGCTCCCTTTATGCAATTTTAATATTAGCGGGTATTGCTAGATACTATTCACTTCAAATTGAAGTGAATTGAGGAAGAATTATTCAAACAATAGAATAAATAATATCAATTAAATCAAAGACAAAAGAAACAATAATTATTGTCAATTCAAACATGAAGGTAAGAAGCAGGCATTTTCGTTACAGGAAACCACTAAATTCGCTGATTGATCAGTGGGCATAGATCTGGGGCTTAGCTTGAGATGAACTGATAAGTTGGTGGCCATAGGTGGTTGGAGTAAAAACTTCGACGTCTAAGACGTAATCGAATTTACAGTCTGCATTCAGAAGAAGAACGATAGCCGCAATTTTGTCTTTAAAAGAATGCCAGTTCACCCGTTCCCGCTCTAATTCTCCATTTTAGGAACCGAACTAAGATTTTTCACATCAATTTGCGAAAGAATTTTGAAGTACTGTGCAGAAAACTGGGGCAGCGGGAAAATTTAAAAAAAAACTGTTGCGAGAAATAGGATAACGATGGGACGTTTAAACAAATGTGTTATCATTGGTTTAGTTATGGGACAGAGGGCCAATGAGGCCTATTGTACGATTATCGCCTTGAAAGGTCTAATGGATCAAACCAAATCTCTTAAGAAGGCTAGGGAAGTGGAACTGCTGTTTTTGCGACATGATCATCTCTGGTTTGAACCTGCCAAACATATATCTGTCTATGCAAAGAGCCTATTTCAGGGGCCGGCAACCCGTGGCTCGCGAGCCGCATGCGGCTCTTTTAACCAAATTGTGTGGCTCTTCAGCCTGTCTAAAATAAATTATATATTTTAATTTTATTGGAAAAAATGAGAATTTCTTTTATTAAAGTAAAGATATTTTTTTAAAAAGAATTTTAACTGTGATTGGTTCGAAATTGAATAGAATTATATTAAAATTAATAGGATTGCCGCCTTGTCATTCAAACACTGGTTTAGCCATTATTTATTTGTTTTTTTACTTCGCAATATGTAAAAATAAATGTGTAAAACATTTAAATATCACAAAATAATAATTTGGGAAATAAATTATTAATACAAATGATCTACAGAGGTTTTTACACCATCATCCTTGCGACTCTTGGTTAAGATTTATTAACATTATTTAAGGAGAAATGGCTCTCTACTTAAAATAGGTTACCAACCCCTGGCTTATTTCAATCCCTCCTTCCAGAAACAGTCGGCAAGGAATATCTAAGATAACCAACCTTAGCCTGTCATAATCAAATAAATATTGAAAAAATTGCTGTTAATAAATTAAAATAAAAATTGGATAGATCAAGATGTGGGATGAAAATAAGTAAAAAGAAAGAAATAAATCAGGTCAAAATTTGCCAATAATTAGAATTTCTCTACAATATTGCGTAATAAAATTTATAAAATCTTTTTTTAGATTACATTACAAATATAATGTTAATTTTTAAAAATACAAATTAATTGATTATATCTTTCCCTTCTATCGTTCTACACTTTTATCCCTCATGAAAAATGGTCAAAATCCCTTAGGGATTATTGGTTTAGGAAGTAATATTGGGTTTAATAGAAAGGAATTTTACAGCGACCTTTAAACTTTAAGGAGGTCACAAAGTAGAGGATTCTGTTATTATAGTTATCAGCTGTCCTACCTATCTTGGAGAATATTATTATTATTAATATTCCTTTTTGAAATAAGAAGGGTTGTAGGGCAATTTGTAAATAATTTAATATATTATCAAATTAATGATAATGATTCTATTTAAAATTATCAGTATATTTATTAGAGCTTTTCTGTAAAACAATTGCCACGGATATAATCTTGTCAATGAATTGAGAATCCAACTACAAACTGATTAGGATAAAAATAATCTTTAAAGCTGTTTTGTGTTTTTAAAGAAAACTTATAATTAAAGCAGACATCACTCTGAAGTCAAACAGTAATGATTTTTTTCCTTTCTCTTTAACATTTTTGATGGACAGATAATTTGTAGTTGCTTCCATCTAGGGAAACAAGGAATGTCTTTTTGTTGCCCAATCATACTCAAATGTTTTAACTACAAAAATAATCAATAAATGGACATGCGAAAAAAAAAACACTGTTCTACAACTTTTCCAGCCCAGGGGTTAATCGCCAAAGTTAGGCATGATCCGGTTATGCAGATTCCGGATTGAAGATAAATTTCAGTAAAACGTTGCAGAAGGAATGGAGTACATGAAACAAAACATATGTAATTGATATCTAGATTAACAGGCGTAAGTCTTGAAAATTCTTTACTTTTTTTCTTACATACCCAACGTTTCGGCTAGGATATATACAGTGATGGATTACAAAAGAGGATACTGGACAGAGTAAGATGTTCCTGCGGGAGATGACACTCTTTTGTGGTTACAACAGTTGACTTAATAATAATAACAGCTCGCCACTTTCTTCTTGATTAAACTTTTATTATGTGGTTATATACAGGGTGAACCAGTAAGTAATGTCCATAGGCCTACTGTGTGTAGTACATCTGAAGTGGACTTCAATGACGAATTGGCCAACTTCATATTTCCCACTGTTCTTGAGTGACGTCACTTCAAATTTTTTTTTCTAAAATCATTACTTTTTTTTGCAATAAAAACGTTATTACTCAGAAAGTTTTAGTCCGAATTCGATAAATATTTCCTAACATTTTCTCAAATATTTCAGTGAGATCAGAAGTAAATGTTTAAAGTGCAATTTTGTAACCTTTTACTTCCTTATTTTAAGACAATCTAGTTTAAAAATTGACTACTGGTCCATCTAAAAGAGTTTTCAATGAATTAAACAACTTGATAAACTAACACTGTTGAGTGCTCGAGAACACTTTTTCTTACAAAAACAAACGTAATTTCTCATACGAAGATAAAAGGAATCCTGGGCAAATGATATACCGTTTGAAAGCCCATTAGACAAGGAAACTTTTATAAAAAGTGCCAGCACCTAGGTCTGATAATGATCACATAAGGGCCTAATGAGTTTTCTTTAAAATTTCGATTACTTATATTTTTCCAGCATTCGGAGGGAGATTGAGGCTGTTTGGAGAATAACTTATGCTTCAAAATGGTATCAATTTTTAGAAAATTTATCTGTCTTTCTAACCGTATCATCAGAATCGAATTCGGACTAAAACTTTCTGAGTAATAACATTTTGATTGGAAAAAAGTAATGATTTTAGAAAAAAAAATTAAAGTGACGTCACTCAAGAACAGTGGAAAATATGAAGTTGGCCAATACATCATTGAACTCCACTTTAGATGTACTACACACAGTAGGCCTATGGACATTACTTACTGGTTCACCCTGTATTTGGTTTAAGTTATTTTTGTTCTTTTTCTATAGTTCATTGTGGTTGGCTATTTTGGCTACTATAAATTCTTTTTTAGTTGCTATTTCTTTGTCCATAATGTTGGAGTTGTTAAGGTAGAACCTATGGTTAAGTGTTGTAGCGTGAAAAGCTAAGGCAGTAATTTTCTTTCAGTTATTTATGTTCTTCTCGTGTTGTTTCATTCTTTTATCTAAATCCTAGAAAGTTCGTCCATTTTACGAGCATTCTTGTAGTTAATTTTGTTCATAAAATTTGAACGTTTTGGTGTTGGGGTGTTCTATTTTATTTTTTTTATTTCGACTGTCTTTCATTGGGTGTAATGTGATGGCGAATGTAATTTTGTTCTTTGCAGGTCTTTTAATAATTTGTTAACCGTTTTCCACACTGAGATAAATAATTTTACACTCAGGTTTTCAACTCTGAATCAAATCAGACATAGATAAGGGAACACATCCTGGCCTAAACGTTTGCACATAGCCAAATATCACGCGAATCGAAAATATGTTTTAAAAAGGTCGCAACATTTTTCTTACTAGTCAGGGAAAGTAAAAAATAAGGCTAAAATTATACTAGAGATTTTTCAAATCTTTAAATTGACTTCAACCTTAAAATAAAAATCAATTATTTAAAAGTATTACTTAACTTATTTATGACAGCAGGGGAGCCTCTTTTTTAAAAAATAAGAACAGCCTAGAAATTAGTAAATAAATATATCATAAAATTGGAACAATTGTCTTATACTATGGTAAAAGACTATGGGGCTGCAAACTTTATTTACATAGTATCTTATATTTACATACTTCAGAATGGATTTCTTATTTTCAGGGCAAAAATATAAAATATTTTTTGCCTTTTTCTTAAAAAAAAACAAACTAATCTTTTGAACAAGTCTTAAGTTTCTTTAACTTATTTACAAAACCATAAATATGACTTAATTTTTCTTTTTTTTTGTTTTCAGTCACTTAAATTTAAAGATTTTTTTGTAAAATAATTTTTCCTCTACTCGACTTATTTACCTTATATATATTTACACAAACATCTACATTAAGGGTTTCCAGATATGTATTAGGTTTTTATTTTCTCTTTCTTTGTTTTTGTACACCGTCTTTTATACTTTCTGAACGAATACAGATCATTCTTTTTCACATTTCTTTCATTTTGTTACTTTGTTGTTCTGATTTCAATATCAGATTGGAAGAAATATTAGCAGACTGTTAACTGCATACAATCATCACCGGTAAACTACCATAAACAAAACCACCAATATAAGAGGCGGTGGTAATGAATGTGTAGCGGCAGATAATGCGCTCGCATGGCATGATAATTGTTCCGGATGTAGATCTAATAATGGCAATGCACGTCCAGCACGATCACGACAGGTTGCCTCTCTAACTGCCCTTACTAAACGTTGTCCACTCTCTGGATCTGTTGTATGTATAACCAAGGATTCTCTTAGCCATCGTCGTAACCAATGGCCAACCCATACTAGACTGCAATCACAGGATAATGGATTGCCTTTTAGCAGTAATCCACCTGAAACAGAATGACTATAGTTTAAAACAAATCACACAGAAATAGTAAAACATTTGCATGTGTTTTTTTTTTGGGTGTGGGACTAAAATGGTTAATTGGTTTTGGTTAATAAATGGTTTAAACCATGGTATTGATCTGTGCTTGGTTTGATCAGTAAATCGGCAATATGTGCTTCAACGTAACGTACAACTAAGGTTGGTAACTTGTAATGCTCTTTAATGAAAAACACTGAAAATAGTTACAATAATAAGCAGCCCCACTACCTGGCGTTATATTTATCTTTATTATATTGTATCAAAAATACAAGACACGATAAAAATTTTGCTCTTAAATAAAAGTGAGGCGCCAAATTTGTGGGATTTCGGTAAGCCCAGTAATAATGTTATAAACTTTTTGTAAGAAATGAGGGATTAAGTGCCAAAAATTTGTCATTGTAAACCAGTTTAAGGAAAAGAGTAAATAAAGATTAGAATTCCAACAGTATCACTTTTTTTTTCTTTTTTTTTATTTGAGGCGCGTCAACATCTAAGGTTACTGGCGACCGGAGCTTTTTTCAGTGCACTGCCGGCCTCCGGACAGTTTTCTGTCGTGGACAACACTGTCCATCACCGGACAGTGAGCTATAAGAAGCTCCTAGGAAGAGAATATCTAAGGGACAGCAGCTGGACTCGAACCCGGGGCCTCCGCGTGGGAGTCCAGTATGCTAACCGCATAGCTAATCCCTTCCCTCCAACAGTACTACTAAGAGTAAGTTAACAAGATTTGACGTTAAACTTTTGGAGAAGGTCAATTCCTACAGTGGTTATCGAATGCAGTATTAAACATACTATTTTTTAAAAAAACAATAATTCTAAGAAGACGTGGTGAATTTTTAATGAATCCTTGGACAACTGTAAATACAGTCAAAGAAGTGAACAGGTAAGATTATTATGGCCTTATACAAATTTTTCATCTAATCGCAAACTTAAACAAGTGTTTAAGAAAATATCAGAAGAAAATGAAAGTGAAAGACTAAAACAAAATAGGGAGGATGGTCTAAATAAAGAGGTAGAATAAAGGAGTATCCTCAGGACGAAAAAGGAGTCACCTAAGATCAAGTATTAGAAACAGGGTCTGGGACTGAAGAACCATATACTCGACGCTGCAGTAATATAAAACTTTTAGTGAAAGAAAAACATGACATCTAAAGTAGCAAGAAAGTTATCTTTCGTCAAACTTTCGAGAGCGACTTTCTACTAAAGTTGTCCTCGTTTAGTAAACGCAGAAAAAAAAAAAAAAAAAAAATTGTTATACTAAAAGTAATACATTCTCACTAGCATCTTCTGGGGACCATCTGCAAATCACAAATGAGATATACCAACTAAAACTAAGTTTGTTTTTTTATCCTGGAAAG
The DNA here is from genome assembly GCF_049639745.1 of Rhodnius prolixus. Lineage (NCBI taxonomy): Eukaryota > Metazoa > Arthropoda > Insecta > Hemiptera > Reduviidae > Rhodnius > Rhodnius prolixus. The sequence goes on along the minus strand of NW_027411604.1, from coordinate 13,258,987 downwards.
ATATATCTTGAGTCCCAACAAAACATACACTTGGCAAATATGGCGGATATTTACGTGTTTAAGACAGTTCAAGCACTTTGCTTCATAAGAACCTCAATCTTTTTACTTTGTTTACGTGCACCACAATCGGATTTGTTTCCAAAAAATCATACAACTGAAGTTAATGTTGAAATTAAAAGAAAATTCAATTCAAAACTAAAAAAAAAAAATCACGTGGGGGTTGACAGAGGGTTTTCCTTTTTTCAAACTTAAATGCCCTGCCACAAAATAATCAGTTTAGTCCCAATAAACCTAATTTAAGTTAATGAATAATTACAGTAAAGCCTTTAAAAAGAACAAACTATGCTAAACTATTTAGGTAAGTGGACAAAGACTAAAAAGAATGACGAGCCTGACGCACGTAGTAGCAGTTTATTTGACGTTGCCACTGTAATAATATTCCGAACATAAATCACAGGTAATATGAACTAAACGACAATCGATCATTATTACAAATAGGTATAAAGTACTTATCTCATACGAATGATGTATGTACCATTTTTAGATTTATCGTTTTATTTTTTATAATTATGATAAATGATGCGAAGTATTTTGAAAAAGGAGAAGGGAGGTAATACCACAGCTGTTATTGCTGTTGAGTAATTAGTGAGTATAATTCACATAATTTTGCTCGGTTTTCATTTTAACTGCATTTTATAATTTATTTTTTTTAATTGAAAAATAAGTAACAATAATTCACCATTTTACAAGAGAATAAATCAACACTTTGAGAAATAACATAACAATCAGAGAAGGGTTGTTTAACACTAAACCTACCACGACCGGTCAATTGACTGTTTTTTAAATTTGATTTAAATTTTCTAATTACAGCGTCATCATACCGCCATTAAACTTCACGACTTTTCCTAAAATATGTATACAATTGTTTTTTTAATATTCACTTCCTTTCCTAATATTTGATTTTTGAGAAAAATTTGTAGTCCGTCTTAACTACCGCGACCGGTCATTTGACCGGCTGAATATTTTCATTTTATTTACTTATGATTTAATTATTTAATATTTTATTTTATTCATTTATTTATTTTTGTAACAGAATTCTCTCGAAAACTCAATTTGATAATGCTTTTATCGGATTATTGTTTGCATGTGGTGCATATGAGGCGAAAAATGTACGATATTGCCCTTTTCTATGGAACAAAAAATAGGGACGAGCATTCTTCTTAAACACTGTGAGCAGAAATGTATAGACGGAAATTTTGAGGTTTATTCGAGTGGATCAAAGAAATAATCGTTTACAAACCGATAAATTTGCTTTGATTTCTAAATTTTGGAACAAATTCGTAGAGAACAGTCAAAACTGTTCTAACCAAGAGCATATATATCTCTTCCAAGGACATTTGTTCCCAACAAAGTCGAGATGCAAATTTACTCAGTACATGCCAAATAAACCGGACAAATTTGGTATCAAATCTTGGCTAGCGTTCGATGCAATAAAAGGCTTTCCATTTTTGGGAAAAAGTGAAAGCAGAGAACCTATAGTTCCGCTTGGGGAGTTTGTCGCTCTGAAATTAGCAGAAATGTATACAGCTCGTGGAAGAAATATAACCGTGAAAAATCTCGGAGATGGTCTCAACAAATAGTTTTCAATATCCTAGACTTAGCCCCGGGATAAATCCATGGATTTTGTATAAAAAAACTACCGAAAGCGAAATTTCTAGGCAAAATTTGTGTTACCATTGCAAAAGCATGACAAATATTAGTACACGAACAAATGGTCGGAAAATAGCCAAATAAGATACTGCAAAGGCAATAAGACTAAAAAATGCTGTCTAAAATGTAAAAAGTAAGTAAGCGGGAACTTGGCAATTGAGAAGCCTATAATTATAAAAAATGATGCATTAAAGAGTAAAATCTACGAGATTTATTTTTAATCAAAAGAAACTATGCTTTTTCGTAGTTAAATAATTATTATCTTCATTCTAAAATAAGAAAAAGTGATTTTAAAGTCCGGTCATTTGACAGGTCACGGTAGGAATAGTTATGCATAAATGTCGGTAGGTTTAGTGTTAAATTGAAAAGTAATCAAATATAATTCAATTATACTCTAAAGATAGGCGCCACGGTAGCCGAGCGGTTAGAGGCGAGACCAGTAAAGCTAATATGTATTGTGGTACTGGGTTCGATTCCCGGTCTGTAGACCTTGGATTTTATTTAATGGTTAATAAAAGAAATTTACAATAAAGTATGTTTGCTAGTCGCCTCCGTCCACGACACCTAATTGGTAGTTGGACGTTAAGCCCCGCCTGAAAAAAATAGGCGATTACTTTACTGTAGTATATTCTAAAGAATATAAATACAATTTAAATTGTGCTCTCTATAATCATTGCAGATAAGATTGTTTACACTTTACACGTGTTCGAATTAAATCCAAGTGCAACAAATTTTATGAAACGATGGCTGCAAAAAAAAAAAAAAAAATAGTAGTGTACAGTTGAAGATATTGATCACGAATGGATTGAAGAAGCAATTAAGTGTGTTTGTCCGCCATAATTAAAGCAGAAAACGTTGAAGTAGGCTGTTGCAGCATATGGGCTACATGAGTGATCTATCCCTATTAGAGGTCGCCCCCTTCACCTACTAAGAGCACTCCCTGGCAGAGACAGGAGATCCCGCAAGGACGTATCTACCTTTACTACCAGCAGCACAGCTTACAACTGTGGTAATTTACTGTAAGATATAACTACCAACTTCTTCAACAGCATGCCCTACCTAAGCTAAGTTTCCCAGTAAGGCACCAACTGTAAGAAGAGGGCTGTGGAGACGCTCAGAATGGAAATCTACTCACAGAGACGACGCCCTCATCCCTTTACCTCCTCCACAAATGAGTACCCTTGAGATATTACTATTCTACTAACAAGCTGTATATTGCACGCAGCTACCGCCTCAAGCGGTGAAATGCCGCACACTTCTAACCATATTTCCATATTCAGAAGCTCCTAACACACAAATAACTTAACTACAAATTATTATTATTAATAATGACGGATGTTTTCAAACGAATAATTTAATAGCAATTATACAGGAAGTAAGAAGTTTTAGCTAGTTGATTATTATCAAACAAAACTTGAATTAGTTTTTGGAAATTCTGTTTTAAAAGTACAACTCTCCTTTTAGATAACTTAATTCCATATTTTTACTCTTCTACAACGTTTATTGGTAACTTTTTTCCATGCAAATTCGAAGAAGAGAACTTCAAAAAAATCGGAATTGATTAAACTTATCTTTAAAGGACCAATTGAGTACAATCTACAGTTTTGTGTCTTACAATTAACAAAAGAGTTCACAATGGGCGCATTCAGCAGACAAGAGCGCTAAGGAACTATCCGCTGAATGGCGCATCGCTCTCACAACATGTTGTGGCAGGGGACGCCATCTTATGGAGCGGAAATTTTCTATGCTACTTGGACGGAGCGGTGATCGCTACTAGCAAAGTACATGTATTTATAAAAACAATTTTGAAATTTGTTTCGGTAATTAAACGCAACTCCCCCAAAATTACCAAATAATTGTTAAACCTTTTTGTTTGTAACAGATGTAAAATTATTTTCTAGTCATTCCGTGTATGCTTGAGAACATCTGAAGCTCTTAACATTTGATTTTTCTTAGAAAATCACTCGGAAAACTACTTATTTCCCGATATTAAGAAAAATACTAGCTTTACTGCCTTGGCAATATTTTTAGTAGAAAGAGGATGAAAAAAATACATAAAAATGACCTATCGCGTGCTCTTCTTTCTCTTTGATAACAAATTAAAAAATTGAAATATGATTAATAAATATCCAGATTTTGAAATGGCCTAGCACCTTTTAATTTAAAAGACCAGTTGTTTTTTTATTTTTCGCCAATATTAATTCGAAAAAAGGTTATGTTTAGGTTATATTAGTAGCAGAGCGTTCAGAGAAATAAAGCGCTCCCTTTGGGAGCGATCTGGTAGCGCTTTTGTCTGCTGAATGCGCCCAATGTGTAGCTAAGCTAAAATGTCAACTTTGATGAAACTTCCAAACAGCAAGCCCTCTCAAGTCAATAAACATCGATATATTCTCCTTACTAATTAATGCTGAGTTTCAATTGAATTGTATTGATAACACTGTTTATTACATTTATGTAGCATGCTTGATTATAATGTTTACAAAAATTAGATATATCCAAACATCTTTTGTATAGGGCTTTATCCTTTAAACAAAATAAAATAATTAAAAATAAAATATATTCGCTTCATAATTTGTTCTCCCCTAGAAAGATCATTCCTTTTAAGCGAATCCACTATTTATCTTAAGCATCACAAGAGACTTGGCAATAAAACTGTGACCAAAAAAAAAAAGGTTGCGAACAATTTTGAAACGAAAGAGGAAAAAGAAGATCAAAAGAATGAAGTAGAATGATTTAACAAACAGAATAAATATTAAATAAATGAACTCCGCGACAATTTTTTATTGAATAAAGAGAAATGTGAAAGTTTTAAAAAGAGATTTGAATTAAAATATGAAATAGAAATTGGTTTTAAAAATAATAAAAGTGTAAAACAAAGGAATGAGCTGAATAAAAGGGAATTAATACTCGGTCAAGTGTGATACAGTTCGCCCACGCGTTCACTTGGATAACGACGTTACTCACTATCTAGATAGAAATCATATCAATTTATTATTGTTTGTGGTCACAATTTTTGTATTTTTTTGCTTTGCCTCAGATCTGTAATTAAGTTATAGACTTCATACTTCTAGGCATTACTTTCTTTTAATTTATCTTTATAAATCTATTGATTCTATCTTTTGATTACGGAAGTATTAGTTACAGGTTAATTTCTGATTTAATAACATTTAAGAAGGGTTTTAGTTTGCGTGCCATTGAATGATTTATTGATCAATGTATTAAGAAAGAATCGTTAATAATGATTGGAATATTCGCTACGAACTAAAAATTAAATGAAATCTGTTTCCATCCGTTTAAGACTCATTTTTGTGGAACAATGTATGCTCATATGAGGAAAAGGAGTTATGGGGTAGTTAGAAGACCCTGATTTCGAGACCAGGGAGTAGTTACTTTTTATTTAATTTATGGTATAATGTAAACAGTCATAGTGGGAGCTTCTGGAAGGGGCATCTCTTTCATTGGTGGTCAGTGAGAGGAGGAGCATTATATGTGGCGGTGCCGCAAAGCGCTGCGTTGCTCGTGTACAGTACTACTTCCGATGACTCGCGGGATGCACGCGTCACGGCTCCGAAATATAACAGCAGAAGTAGGAATAAAGGCAAAGCACTATAACTAAACCGGACATTGGACCATCTCATAAGCCAAAAGCAGGCCCATAGTTCCCACAGAAATACTGGGCAGTTTGGGTGATTTAAATTAACTTGTTCTCTATTTTAAATATTCTATTTGTTCCCGTTTAGTTTTATAGTCTGGCCCTCCAACGGTCTGAGGGACAGTAATCTGGCCCCCTTGGTAAAAAGTTTGGGGACCCCTGACGTTTAAGACCTCCCTATACTGGAATCTAAACTCCAACTTTAAATTTCAATTTTTTTTTTGTGAGCAATTTAAAGTTATCCTGCTTTGGTATTGGAGGGATTTTAGTCCAATTAATCAATTGCAAAGGTTATGGTTCTATCTTAAGAAAGTTCTAAGTTAACCGCGGTATTCTCCAACTTACTCAAAAAGAGAAAGATGTGAACTAATGTATTTGAAATACAGCGTTTTCAGAAATGATAGCCGACCCTTCTGCCCTTTGTCTGATACAAGGTGTCAGAAGATTCCTTCCTATTTGCCTATCCTGGAGATTACTAAGAACAAGATGCTTATTAACTTAATAAAATATGTTTATATAAATATTGTTTTGTAACCTTTATAAATTTTTAGATGCGAAGATGGCGAATACACAGAATCGAACTGATAAAGATATAATAAAGGTATTAGTAAAAACAAAAATGATAGATAAACTTGTGTCAAGTAAAAATAAGAAAAGTGGCAACTTCTATACTTATCTAATTAGGTAAGTGATCAACGAAAGATTTTATTGTTGTTGTTTACAAATAAAATGGACAGGTATTTCGCAATTGCAGTGAAACACTTTTAAGCAGGAAGAAGTAATGGTAGAACTAAAGATTGGTCATTGGTAAAAGTCTATCAAACTAATGGATGTTACTGTCCAATCTGGTACAAAGAAAATAGACACACACACAAAAAAGAAAGAAAAGCTCTCCATTGAAAGGTTTTTGAAAGCCACAAGAATGAGAGAAAACCAGAAAATAGAAAGGCCATCCAAAACAATCAAAACATTGACGTTTGTTTAAAAAAAAAAGAAAGCGGTTTTCATTGACGTTGGTTAAAAGAAAGAAAACAAGCTGCCTTTCATTTCCTCTTAATTTACGCTGTATTAGATTTCGGCAGCTGAATTACTTCGTTACTTAGTTTGGTAATGATTTCAGAGTGGCAACATTCAAGTACCGACTACGCTGAGAAAGGTGATTGAAACTCTATTTTTACGTGTTTTTACCCCCCAAACTGATGTAAAAATATTAACGCAACTATCAGTCAAATGTCCACTTTTACTACATTATTAAAGTGTTTTAAATTTAACACATCTTGGAGTCTGGTTTAACCATAAACTTGACTTTCAAATCACGTATTGATTATTAAAAAAGCAACTTTAAAGCTGTTAGGTTTTCATCTTTTGTTAATCAAAAGAGATAAATTTAAATGCTTTTATACATTACGACACTCAGATCTATTTTGAAGTATTGTCCACTTATTTGGGATCCTTTTTCAATCTGGTAAAATTTAAAAACCAGTGTAAAATAAATTCGCTCGAATTATCTCGTTTAAATCTGGCCTGCAAAACTATTCTACCAATTGCACATTCCTTAAAGCTCCACTTGAACTTATCTCCTCTGAAGTCTCGTATACTTCACCCTGACATAATGACGATATTAGACTTTTTCATCAGCTGCTTTCAGCTGTCCAGACAGACCAAGGTATCACTTCACACTCAAGAAGACATCACAATTTCACTCTATTAACTATGGTAAAAACATCCAACGTGATAGAATTTTGCACTCCGCAAATAATGCTAGTAGAAGTTTAGACTGGATATTAATTGAATTAAAAATATGTCTTAACGGTCTCAATGTTTTTTTTTTTATCACGATAGAATTTGTCCTTCATAAAAGCTTAAGTACGAGGGGGTACCCAAAAATAACCGGAATTGCGTTGCCGCGCATGGAGCTTATGTAGTACGCATTTCTGCCGCTAGACGTGTATAGCGCAATTCCTTGCCAGTTCAGTCCTGCCTGTGTTGTCTGCCTGGCTTGTTCTGTTCATCTGCAGTGATTGTTTTTACCAGCGCTGTTTTGTTCTTTTTTCGTTTTTTATGATGGCAAGTTTAAGTGAACAACGTGCAGCTCTGAAATTTTGTTTTCTACTCGGCAAAAATGCTGCTGAAAGTGTTTTAATGTTGAAAACAGCTTACAAAGATGACGCTATGGGAAAAACTCAAGTATACGAGTGGTTTACTCGGTTTAAAAATGGCGACATGTCGATTGATGACAAACCTCGTTCTGGACGTCCATCAACTGCCCGAATCGACGAAAATGTTGAAAAAATTCGAGAGCTGGTGTTCACAGACCGTCGACAGACAATTGATCAACTGTCAGAGAGTAGTGGGTTATCTTGGAGCTCGGTTCAGCGAATTTTAACGGAAGATTTGGGGATGAAAAGGGTTGCTGCCAAGTTTGTTCCTCGAGTTCTGACTGACAATCAAAAAGAACATCGAGTTGAAACATGTCGTGCTTTGAAACAACAGCTTGAAACTGATCCAGACTTTCTGTCAAAGGTCATCATTACTGGTGATGAGTCATGGTGCTATGGTTATGACCCAGAAACAAAGCAACAGTCGAGCCAATGGAAGACGTCATCTTCACCCCGACCAAAAAAATGTCGTCAAGTCAAGTCAAACATCAAAACAATGCTGATTTGCTTTTTTGATGCCAAAGGCGTAGTCCATTCAGAGTTTGTCCCCCCCAGGTCAGACCGTCAATCAAACCTTGTATTTGGAAGTTTTGAAAAGATTGCGCAATAGTGTTCGCCAAAAAAGACCCGATTTGTGGCAAACAGGAGACTGGTTCTTCCACCACGACAATGCACCTGCACACACAGCCATCTCTGTTACACAGTTTTTGGCTAAAAATGGCATGGTTCCCGCTGCCCCACGCACCTTACTCGCCTGACCTGGCTCCGTGCGACTTTTTCTTATTTCCACGCATGAAAAAGGGCATGAAAGGTCACCGATTTGACAACATTGAAGAGGTCAAGAAAAAAACGAAGAAGGAGCTGTCAGCCATTTCTAAAGATGACTACAAAAAATGTTTCGAACAGTGGAAGCACTGGTGGGACAAATGTATTAGTTGTAATGGAGAGTATTTTGAAGGGGATAAGGTTGTTCTGTAAAAAATTTGTAAATAAATAGCTTTTAAAAAATAATTCCGGTTTTTTTTGGGTACCCCCTCGTATATTTATAATTGAACTGCTAAAAACAAATCAATTGAAACCATATAAATTCTTCCTCGCAGATTCAGCCAAAACAATATAGATAAACGCTAAATTTTGCAAAATATTGCAGAAAAGCGTGGAAATACAGATATCTTCTAACTTCAGCAGTTGATCACAATCAAAGAAGACCATTATCACTTTTAACTATGCTTTAAGTTCGTTTGTAAGTTCGTTAAGTAAGTTTTTTTGCTTGTTAGTGTTCTACCTGTTATTGGAAAAACAGAAAACAATGCCAAATAAATATAAATATATATTTTTCTCTTTATCTTTTTAATTTAATTAATGAAGGAGGATTTCTCTGATCTCAACCAGGTGTTTATGTTGTTATTTGATTTTATTTAATATTTTCAATTATGTATTTGTATTAATGTATAAAAATTTAATATTAAAGTTGTAACTGAAGTAAACTGAACTGTACCTTTAAAAGGAGCATCAGCGATTTTGCTGAATTGCTAATTAGATAAACGAGTATAACTATCTAATCATGTATTTGTATTATACATTAAGAGCAATAAATGGCTTGTTATTAGTGTTCTATCTTGCTTTGTATTTGCTATAAAAACGTTAACGACATTAAATCCGTCCGATCATCACATGAGACCAATTTTCTATCGCTGAAAAACATAGAACATTATTTTTTGAGAATATTTCAAAAAAATAATATTTTGAAATATTATTATTAGCTTTTCACCAAATAATGTTGGATCGTTTTTCTAGTTTATATAATGGTAGAAAGCTCCCTCCACCTTAAATTTACAGAGAACATGTCCTATACCTTAACTTCTGGAGTCAGAATATGGAATATTTAATTATTTTAATTTCTAGCAGAAATTCTGAAAGGATAAAATTAAATGAGCCCACGAAACTCAACTAAGTCCGTTGATGATTGATGACTAAAATTTATAAGTTGAAAATTGAGTTTAGGAAACATGTTAAACTTATGGTGGAAACAATGTGATGGTGTCAGACTTGAGAAATTGAGTTTTGAGAAAGTGGTACACGGCTTCTGAGTCCCTTAACTTAGATTTAATCTATTAGAATAGAATAATGTCTCAGTATGTTTTGAGTTTTAGAGTGTTTAGTTCGTACAAAATTATATGTTTTCAATGTACACCAATAATAATCTCCTTTTAGAATAGTAAAGATTTGCGAGTGTACTGGAAAAAAAATATCGGTAATTGTAATTAGAATAAAACCGGAAAGAGGATGGAAACGTACGCATGACTCACTTAAGATTTTGTGTTTCCTGCTTTTAAAACTTATAATCCAGTTAGCACAACGGAACACCGCTAACAATATGTACCAAAAAAAAAAATTTATAAAATTATACGGGATCATTTCCGCCCAGAAAGAAAGAGTTCAAAGAAATATTCTTGTACAAAACATTATTATATAATTTCCTGTCTAGAGTAATATCATTAAAGAAATGAATTTCAGGCAGAATATTTAATGAACTCGGAAGAAAAATAACCTTTAAGCTTGTTTTTTTTTTAACCCTAAGTTGTTTTTTATTATCCGCCTGCACGGTAATAATTTACAATATGAACTCAAGATGCAAATTTTTAAGAATGAATGCAAAAAAAGTAAAAAAGAAAACAACAACCTTAGTTGAAATTCCAACATTTTGGCGCTCTCTTTTGTAAAAGGATTTTGAAAAGAACTCTATTGGTCTCGTAAAATGATCATTGTTTGGGGGGGGTTTAATGACGAACCTAAGAGGGTTCTAAGGAGAAGTCCATCCTGCTCTACTCTTGGTAAGTTCCCAGATGTCTCCATCTTCCTTGGATACTCAGGTATTTTAGTCAGTTACAAAAAATAGTGGAGATTTTTCAATCTATCCACAGAATCTGCAGAGTTATATCGTTCCAGTAATCGAAAAGGCCCTATGAAGGAAACCTGTAAGCTAAAGAATTTTTGAGTTTTTCCTCAGCCCGAGATACGGCCTCACAACTGTTCCAATGATGCCCACTTAATCTGGCATTATGCCTTCTTTCAGGACGCAATAGACGAGAAAATATGAAAACAGAATGTTCCAATCTGTAGGTTTAGTTCATCCCCTGTCTTTAGCGGTAAGGTTCCAGTTACAGGTAACCCTATTTCATATTTCAATATTTAGGTCAAAAATTTCTTTAGTAACATACAGAAATGTTGTCTTGCTTGGTGGTCTTTTTTCTTACCGCAGTTTTGCGTATTAAAAATGTTCTTGAAACTAACAATTTACAATAATGAGCACTTGACTTCAAATATTAAACATGCACAAACGTTATCAACCAGTCGTCCATGATTGCTCTGAATGATCATAATTGACATAATTTTGGCTTTGTACCAGTCCAGTAGTTTAAATTTAACAATTCACATTTAACCTTTAGTCTTAAGGAACTAACTTTGCGACAAGAAATTATACCCTCTCTAAATAATCACCGTAATAATATCTAATTGAGCGTTTAGTCCGTGTAAAATGCCGTTCCTTGCTTGAATTTTAGTTTTAGTTTTTCATACATATTTTAATGCTTTTTATCACTTTATTAGAGGTTTCTATCTGGGGAGTTTGGCTTTAATAACATTATCTTTTACACTGATCCCATATTTGTGCATTGATTTGTTCACACTTCAGACCATTACATATGTATTCCATTTTATTACTAGATTTTGTTAGTAACCAAAGGCTTTAGATAAGACTCAGTACTCAGGATGCATTCCTGATCTATAAATCAGAGTAAAATCTTAAGATGTCTTTTGAATTCCTAAATTCGGCACAAGAAACATGAGATCTTTTGAGGAAGAAGTTTCAGAAATCTAAAGTTGGTTTTGATGAGCGTAGGTTTCTAATTGAAGCAGACATTTTAGGTGGAATTTGTTTTATTGTACTTAGGATATTGATACTACTTAAGATTTGTACTGCTTCTATTTTGTTATCAGCGAATATCCACCGCTTTCAGATTATCCGGCAAACCTTCTTTTTATCGAGAGTATGCTATCATGAAGACTAAGAGATAAGGGATTAGAAATTGTAGGGAACACTGGTATTAAATAGCTTTGGGGCGCGGGAATAAGAGGCTACGCCCCCAGGATACAAGGCCAGGCCTATACTTAGATTTATTTTCCTTCAAAGACTTGTTTACAACGCAGTATAGCATAAATGGTGACTCTGTACATTACTGAGGTACTATTACTGTATTATTATTAGAAGTTTTGTGTATTTTTATCAGAAAAGTGTTTGACTAATGCTTTAAATGTAAGTTTTAGGCATTTTTTATTGAAAAATTAGTTTATAAATTTTGAAGAAAAACAGAAATATTCTGCTGTTCATTATTTTTGGAGACTGATTCATAGTTTCAATAGGATGAAAAAATAATTGCCATTTCAGTCGAGTAAAATCTATTTTGCCGAGCTTTCGATCTAGGGACTAAGGTCATCTTCAGGGCTAATTTATAAAGTAATATTTTTACATTTCAGGGTTGGTGTGTCTTCTGTCTTGTCTGTTCATGGACTCATTACTATAAAATATTACTTTCTAAACTAGCCCTGAAGATGACCTAGTCCCTATGTCGAAAACTCGGCAAAATAAATTTTACTCGACTGAAATGGCAATTATTTTTTCATCCTACAGAAATATTCTGTTAACACTCCCTGAATCGATGAAAAAATCGATGAAGGCAAGATTGGAATAATAGCTTCTTAGCTTAATTCTTCCTCCTACTGATTTATCTTTAAATTTAATGTAACATCTGGGCTGCTGATTCCATAATTCTTTTGCCTGTATCATTACTCTATATCAAATAAACTAAAACCACCCAGGCGATATGAACATGTTATTGCTAAATAACAATATATATTATATATATATATATATATTTGCTTCCATTATTACAGGAAAACAGGAGTCTCGTGTCCTTCCTATTCCAACAGCAAAATGTTCATCCAGGATGCTGTGGAAGGAATATTAATGTTCCGCTTATTAATCCTGCAACATTAGCATCCTCCAGGCTTTAACCATCCCACAGCCTCCTTTCCTAGTTTGTTAAGACCGTACCCATGGGCTTCTTCTTATCTAATACTCACGCTGTTATAACAACAAATTTTATTAAAATCTACCAAATAACGGTTAAAAATACTTTTATTTAAATTATCTAAGATTTTTTTTATTAAAATTTGTTAACTATTTTAGATGTTATGATTTGTGTGCAAATCTCAGAAGATTTGCATGGAGGCTAAATTAATAATTTTGTAGTAAAAAGAATAATTAGTTTATTTCTAAAACATCACACGAGCTTAGGAATTTAAAATTTGGGTACTTTTACTGAGAAAGGAAAAAAAGAAATCCTGTCATCAGTAAAACCATGAGCGCTGATCTTTATTAAGAGTAGATTAACGAATGCCTTATTTCCATAATCACCTGTTAAGTAAATTTATTTGAAAATTTGGAAGTTGCGCTTTACCACCAAATAACAAGATACATTGTACCTTGAAGTCACAGCAGTGTATCAATACAGGTCAGTCGGGCTAGTGAGTGCGCGCATCTCAGTTCGGTCATTCACTTCACGATCATTTAAATCATCTGTTTAAACCAATTGTTACTTCTCTATTGTAAATTGGATATCCATTTGAATGTAATATATACTAACTAATTAAACTATATCAATTTATTTATTAAACACCCCTGAAGGCACAGTCTAATTGAAACAAGACAAGGTTAATGATAATTAAGGAACGGATTTTTATGTATTTAAAAATGCCAAATATTTAACTAAAATATGCATTTATTTTCGTCAATTATGTGGAAAATATGTGATTTTCTTAAAATATTTTCTGGAATATTTAAGTAAAATGGACATTTTTTTTATGAATTTTTTTTTTTGTGGGGGGGGCAAGTTATAATTATTTATACAAGAAAAGAATATTTTTACAATTTATAATAATTTATTAGGAACAAAATAATTTGTTTTTACAAGTTATAATGATTTATACAACAAAGAACATTTTTACTATTTATAAAAAGATGTGTTAAATTTTCAATTTTGAAAACTTCACTCTTCGAAATTGTTTGCAACCACATGAAATTTCAAATGTTGGAACGTAAAGTGACGACGATCTGGGCTTAAGATGGACTTGTAACGACTAAAAGATCGTTCAACATCTACAGATGTTATAGGTGCCTTGCTGAAAGAAGTTATCTCGTTGGTTGTAAAGGGTCCACGATGTTCTGAGGTGACTTCTGTTCCACTGATAATATCAGAAATCTGGCAGATGGTCTCCCACCCTTTGTTCTTGCTCAGTACTTCTACCAGTTTTGATCTGATCAGATCTCCCTTACTCCCAGGTATTCCTTCCACCATTTCGATGACTTTTTTAACGTGGGACACGTTTTCTGTCAGTCGAACATTTTGGGACTCAAGTTGGGTAATGGCTTGTGCAAGAAATACGCAATTGTCAGAAATGAATGCAAGGTCGTTCCTTAAATTAGGTTTCTCGAATAAAGACTTGGCTGTATTTATCGCTACTGCTTCGTCTTCGAGATGTGAAAGGACATTCTTGATTTTATTGTAGTTTTCATAGTAATACTGAGCTGCTTCCAGCCAAGTACCCCATCTTGTCAATATTGGTTCTGGTGGAAGGCACAAGTCTGGATAGAGATCTTTTAGCATTTTAATGCGACTTGGTGCTTTTAAAAACACCTTTTTAACCACTGTGATTCACAGTCTGTGGTTCACAGTTCCTGTCAACCACCTCCCAATTATGAAAATATGCCCAAAATGAAAAATATGTACATATTTTGATTAAATATGTAGAAATATTTATTTATTTTAATCAAATATGTATAAATATGCGATAACATCCAAATATGTGAAATAAAAGTAGACTCAAACGGCTTAAAAAGTGTCAGTATGAATACTTCTAGTTGAAAAACGTCTGTAAATTGCCTAGAAAAAAATATTTAAATACATACGAATCCGTTCCCTAATGATAATCTACGCAAAATTACAGAAGAAACATTATTGTATGAACGTTAATTTATCTGGATAATTTTACGAACACTTGCAGTATTTATTATAAGCACTTCAATTAATTTTTTGAGCAATTAAAACACTTAACAATTTAACGTTTACTTATCACTGTTGTATAAATTACATCTGATAAGTATGGCTTAGGTATAACTTAACATTATCAACCTGATCAGTAAAAATATTGGACCTTTACTGTATTCCTCTCTAACGAACATCGTAGGAGTAATCAGAAACTGCAAATCCTCTTGAATAAACCTCTTTTAGTGTTCAAAGAAATTGAGTAGAATCAGACGGGGGTGATCACCTAGCTAAGTTGAGTCCTGAAGGAAACCCCAATACAAGCTACTTGAAGAACAACCGCAATGAAAGGGTTAAGCCAATGACAGAGTAGGTCTTGGAACATAAGCAAGTCCCTGTCTAATATAAGGAATAATGGCGTAAAGAAGGAAAGGTTTTAGCGAGGAAACAAAGACACAGTGTAACGTAAAAATGTCACAAGCAAATATTAAGCAGAGAAAAAAACCACAGAATTAGAGAAGAGGCTGAGCCCGGAGTCTGCATCTCATAACACATTCATTACTCAAAGTGTTTCTCCCTAAATTCAATTCTGTCAATGACTTTCAATGTCAAAGGTTTGTTCCTTACAACTAGCAATGCAAATCACTAAAAAAATCAGTCAACTCGAAGTGATATTTGGAAGAGAGATTCAAAGTGTAATGTGCGGACTCTTTACCTGTATAAATATTAGTGACGTATGGTGATTTTTCCGTACAAATCCCAAGTTTAAAAAAAGATATTTTGTAAATATTGGTAAAAGAAAGCCGAGTGAATGTTCGCGACAAAAAGTTTCACTAAGTAATTTCATCATATTTACATAATATTGAATCTTTCATCTCACTTTTTACTATGAAATTTCCATTTACAATTAAAACTGTATTTATTTCATTTAATTAAATTTAAATTCAGCCACTAACCAATCCCTCTTAATAATCTATGGGTCTCCATTTTGGTTAATTGATTTTAACTAAAGAAGAAAGGACATGCAAACTGTTGACTACAAAGAGCCAATTATTTATCAATTAGAGTTGGTTAAGTCACAATTATTGTGCTCTAGCTGCCAATTAGAATAGAACTAGATAATTATTGGAAAAGCTAGTGTAGTGTTATGAGCATCTATGGTGCTAGTAAACTGAGATCCATTTAGTGGGAGTGTCTCATAAAGTCAATGCAATGTACTAGATTGGCCTCATAGGCTATAGCCTAAGAGATATTCTCCTGGCATTTATAGGCTAACCCAGAGAAAGCCTTCTGATTTAGCCACCTTTCAATAGACAATATTTCCCTTATTTTTGTAGTTCAGCTCGTAGTTAGTAGTTTTGTCCGGTTGTCATGGCCTTATTTGGTTCTACAACTTATCCTCCTTATCGTACTCAAAAGTACTCCTTAGTTTCTGCTACTAGGGAATAAAATCAACGTCACCATTCTTTCCACTTCTATGTAACTCTGGTGTAGACAGTCCATTTGGGTTTATAACTAGGCTGTAAAAGTGTATTCCTCTTTAAACGTAAAAAATCATCATTTGAGCAAAATAGTTACACGTGTGGTTTCAATACTCGTCTTTGAAGGGCGGTTGATGGTCCCAGTGGTCAAGAGCGTGGCTTTATAAGTGGGAGATCCCCAGTTCGAATCCCGCGTGTAACTACTTACTTTTTATTTGTTAGAAAAAATTGTTTATAGCAAAGTATGAGCTTCCGCTCCCGTCCACAACACCTAAATTGGTAGTTGAACGTTAAGCCCCGCCTAGGAAAACTAGGCTATTACTTTAATAAGTCATGTGTACTTTTGTCTGACTACCATAGCCAAAAATTGATGTATTTAGTGAATATTTTAATGGATATTATCAATGAATTATTTTTTCCTTACATATAGCGCAAGAATCGCGTCGATTGCAACTAATTAATCGATTTTAAAAGTAATTGTGACTTAATTACAATTCACTACTGTAGTGAGAGAAATTAAAATCAAACTTAGCAAATTTGGGAAATAGCTAGGCATAATTGAAATCTCTTTGTGGTCAAGTTACTCTTTTCTAATAGTTTAAACCACACTAGAAAATATTTACACTAGTTTTAATGCATTACATGTTAATAAAAAGCGAAAATAAACAAAGATTTGAAAGAATGAGGCAGAAATTTCAGCAGGACCTCGGGTAAACATGTAATTAATAAAATATTGGGTAAAAATATATTAATCAACATTAAAGGTAGAATAAATTAACTCTTGGATAAAAAAAAATATGTTCGTGTAAAAGTTATTTCTCTTTGCAATATATAAAATGGCGTGAAATTATAATTACCAAAAATAACAATGAAATTAATTAAATATAGATTAGAAAAGGGTTGATGAAGTAATGGAAGAACGAGGTGAACATATATCGGAGGCGGTATGGATGTAGCTGGAGGCGGCCTTCTGCCCGCCGCCTTCACATTCTCTGCTGACTACACGGTCCTGTTATATTTGCTTTTGGTAATAAATTACACGAATAATTTCACAATAGATGTATATATAATTATAATCGTTACAACTAATACAACGCATTAATAGAGATTTAATTTAATTTATCACTAATCGAAATACCTTTCCCCATATGTTTGCTGTAGTTGTAACTAACTCACTTGAAACGGGAATTCAAATATGAATATATATAATATTAATAATAAAGGGGTATAAATTCGTACTTCCATATATTCTGTTATGTTCGTAATTATATGTTTTGAAATATATGACAAACGCAGAATTCCTGTGATTGGCAAACAACAACAAAAATCAATTCTTACTTCAAAAATGTTTCATAATTAATTTTTAAAAGAACTTTATTGATCTTAAAATGATCATTGTAATTATTTGGGGGGTTTAATGACGAACCTAAGAGGGTTCTAAGGAGGGTACATCCTGCTCTACTCTTGGTAAGTACCCAGATGTCTCTATCTTCCTTGGATACACAAGTATTTTAGTCAGTTACAAAAAATAGTGGAGATTTTTCAATCTATCCACAGAATCTGCAGAGTTATATCGTTCCAGTAATCGAAAAGGCCTTGAGAAGGAAAACCTGTAAGCTAAAGAAGTTTTGTTTTTTTCTTCAGTCCGAGGTTTGGCCTCACAACTGTTCCAGTGATGCCCACTTAATCTGGCATTATGCCTCCTTTCAGGACGCGATAGACGAGAAAATATCAAAACAGAGGGTTCATTTCTGTAAGTGAGTTCAGCCCCAGTAGAGTCTTTGGCTGGAAGGGGGTATAAACCTCTTAAACTCTTGTCAGGTTACATCGTAATCGCTAGTTTACATCCTTCTGGCATTCGGAGAACAGAGGAGACGATACGAAAAATACGAGTGACGTAAAATCCATGAAAGAAGAGAAGATTTTTCTTTCAATTTAAATTTAAAGCGATCATTACAATGAGCCACTTTTCTTCTCAAGATAAGAGACACTGTGCAATCTGTGTCAGGATGGTCTTCATGATTGCCATCATTGCATCGTTAGGCTGGGTATGAGATCTTTGGTATACTGTCAGCAGGAAGTCCATAAATACAGGAAAAAGAAAAGAGTATGTCTGTTTGTCAGACGGAAGTAGAACGCGGCTCTAGAATGGCCCAGCAACAGTATATAAGAGAGGAGACGTCATTTTTCATTCTCGTTTCCAATTCGCGAAGTACTGGTCATTCTGTAACTTAACAGTGCTAACAAAAAGATCGTCACCTCGCTCCGTTATTTAGCGATTCAATTCATTGAATGTACTTTTTAGTATTTTTACTTTTTATGAGGAATCTGATTGCCCTCTTTGACAGGAGTAGTCAGGATAGTCTATAATACATACTCTATAATCTTGCCCAATTCTTTCCCCTTTTAGGAACTCATAGTATATCGAGAAATACATAGTTGGACAACGCTCAGACAGAGAAAATTTTCTGGATCTACTTTCAATTGAAAATGACATTAATAAATTGAATAATATTTATTTTTTTGTAACGAAAAGCTTGAAACTTATAAA
The DNA here is from genome assembly GCF_049639745.1 of Rhodnius prolixus. Lineage (NCBI taxonomy): Eukaryota > Metazoa > Arthropoda > Insecta > Hemiptera > Reduviidae > Rhodnius > Rhodnius prolixus. The sequence goes on along the minus strand of NW_027411604.1, from coordinate 13,240,331 downwards.
ACTATTGTTAGATTTTTAATTAATTTACAATTTTTTATTGATATAGCCTATTACTATTATTATTATTAGCTTCCTATTTGCCTGCATAGCTACCATTTGCGAGTAATATAAAATTAGTTTGATGTAAAGTTCTCTATTTTATTATTTAAATCAAGATTTCTATTTGTATAATTACAGATTCGCCGTTTTCTTTTACTTTTGTATTCAGTATTATTGTCTGGGAGAATGTTGACTTCATTTACTATTTTTTCACTTTTCCCTCTGTTTATTAAATTTATTAAGTATTAATCATTTTAAAATTTATTATAAAACTGCCTTATATCTGTTTTATATTACATTCTACTTTATTGTAAATAAGCTTTGTGATGGCCAACTCCAAGCTATTCTTACTCTTGAAGCAATAAAAAAATCATTCACTTTTAGTTACGCTGCATTCTAATGTAATATCTCGCGTACAGCTTATAAGTTAATGCTAGACAAACTATAAAGGCATTAGTATTACCCACCAGTCTTTTTCAAAGACCTTTGTAGTTTTTAATTAAATCTAAATTACTCAGCCTTTTTTTTACTTCTATATCAACAGCATCTTCCCGCATTCAGCAGCATTACTCTGGCATCTTAAAACAAGCGGAGATCACCCCTTCTAAATCGTAAAACGGGAGAAGCTATGAATACAAGATTTAGGGATACTAGGAAGATTTGTAAAGTAGAACGTGGATGTGGTTCTAAATGAACGATTTGCTAATATTGATGGAAAGAAGTACAGTTACTGCCTTACAGATTTTAAATGATGAAAATTTTATTATTAAATCAAGTAACCTTCCCCTCATAGTCCCTTTAAATTGTAAATAAATGTAAGGGTAAAAGAAAGATGGTTGCAAGAAATGTAGATGTTCAACAGATGGTCCAAGAGAAGATAATATTTTATTACAAGTGAGTAAAATGTTTTATAAAGATAATGAGGAAGCTATATAAAGTTGGATAAAGTGTTAATAATGATAATCTTAAAACTGAACCCCATCCTAGTAAAACCGGAAATACGCGAAGAGTGTTTGGTCGTAGAGAAACCTTTCATCCTCTCCTGTACCTCTCTTTCTCTCTATCCCATTGGCTGTCCTGCTTTTAGATATTATAGCGTATAATTCCTAGTTAGATAAGGAAACAGGATCGAAAGGAGGAAATAGCCCCGAGGTCCCAGTTACTCCCTTACTCGTCCTTAATGCTACCAACCACTCTACTTCCTGCTCCAAGTCTTCGTATCGCATCTTCCAGCACCTTTTACTGTATAACCTCTAGCCAGGGATGTGTTTGTGTATTACTTTCAACCCGTACACTGACAACAATCCTCCTTTTGGCCACATTAAACGAGTAGGGTTCGTCCTAGTAACCGATATCCCATCTCTACCATCTTGCAAACCTTTACCTATTGGTTAAAGTATGGGTATAGTCTTACTATATAGTAAAGATATATGATTTAGGAAGGTAGTTTTATCAAACAATGTTACCTTCAGGCGTACACCACTTTGATATGCTATTCTAGCAAAGAAATAAAGGAAAAAAATTTGGTGTTTTCTAGGTGACCAGCCATGCTTTCTACGTCGGCTTAGACCGTACTGCAATCAGTACATTGAATGCATTGACACTGAATGAATGACCAAGAATTTATTTTGAAATAAGTCACAATCTTAGTAAACTGCAGGTTAAAATAGAAATATTAGTTTGAGAATTATTGTTGGATATGCTAAAATATAAACACTAAAGTCCTTGAAAGGGCTAATCCAAGCGAATTAACTACCTACCTCTTTGGCAGTACTAGGGTGAACATTATCGACAACCTTACCCTTACACCCTGGACAAGGAATAAAGCTTTTTATGTTCAACTGTCACGATATTTGGGCAACAATATCAATGTGGTTACACAGATTTCACTCTTAACGCATACAACATTAATCGTATGAACAACAAACTCCAAACATTGCTGCTCTGCACATGATATGCATATTTAATAATGTTGCTAATGAAGGCGGATATGGATATGTCGCCTTTTGAAGGCACTAATTAAAGCTATGGAATTAAAGGCAGACAAAAGACAGTATTCAACTATTCAGAAGCGGGGATGGGATCACTAGTGCACCGCCTACTCGGAGTCAGAAACACTTTTACTAAATTAATATAAATAATTCTATTTATTTTTTTTAAGAAAAGTAAATCTGTTCAATCCGGAAGAATTAGAAGGAGTCAAAAATTAAATGGAAGGAAATACAAAAAGAAATTTTATAGTGAAACGTGACTAAACATATTATCATTTTTATGATGCACAATTCTAGATGGATCCTGATGAACAAGATATACCTAGCCAAACCCAGCCAAATATGTTAATATCTTTCATTAGGGCAGTATTCGGCTGAAATTCTTTTACTGAGGATGTACCCAGCTCTATCTATTACCTTAACCAGGAATAGGGCATTAAGATGGGGATTTTGAATACCAATATGTTAAACAAAACCTAGGCTCTTCTCTATAAATATTATCAAACTACTGTGATGCCCAAATCTACAAAAGATATCAAACACACGGTTTTCACACTTTTTTCGCATCCGCCCCACTTAAAATGAAACAAAACTATTATCGCCCCTCCAGGAAATGTAATTTGTTGATGGACAAACAGAAAAAGGGTAAGTTACTACACTTTAGAACTTACTCTCATTTTATAGCAAATAAGCATCTTGGAACATGAGATGTTAAAAATAACTAAGAATTACAAACTTAAAACAAGATTGGGTGATAACAAAGTAGAATTCATATCCTCAATAACTTTTCTTTTTTTTAAATCATTTATTTAGTTACAATCAACGCATTTTGCGTTATAAGCAACAATGATAACAATAAATAACATTCACACATATCAGGAGTGGAGAAGTTACCCAGCGGTAACACTCCAAAAACATTCTACAATCTACTGACTCTCTTCATCAGAGAGAAGATCGCGAGGCCACTGTCTTGTAAGACTGTCCTAGAAGTATTGTCTGGAAATGTTCTTGAAGATAGATGTTGTACAAGTGGATTGTGATGAGATAGAGATTTCTGAATCGAGTTTCAGCCACTTGTGCGACGAAAGGAATGTTTATGTCTGCGTGATTGGTGACGTAGAAAGGAGCGTTTACTATAGAGCGAAGAATTTTAGACTGCAAGGACCTGGATTCTTTGCAGATTTGAGCGTTTGGTTGAACCCCACAGTTCGAAACTCTTAAACTTAAAATCAAAAGTAGTTAACTTGGGAAAGTCGACGAACTTGGTGAATTCTATTTATTCCTCTTTCGATTTAAGAGATTTGCTTAATTTTTAATGCCGAAAAGAGCATTCATATTGCAACTAAGCATGCTCATTTATATTTCAAAAATATCATCCTCTCATCTTTGATTAAAGCCAAAATGGTAAGCATCCAAATGCTGACCGTTGATGATCAAACATCGTAATGTTTTTCTATCTTAATTAATTTCGGAAACTGGCCAAATTATGTTGCTCCTAAACTTTGTTTTACAGAAGAAATTTAGTCCTTAAAGCAGAGCTAACTATTGTCTTATTTTATTCATTTCTTAAATCTGAAGCAGCAGTTTAAATTTATGAAATGATCTCTTGATGTGATTGAAAAGATAGTAGTTACGTCAATCAACGTTCCTAAAATTCCTAACCAAATTGCTACTATTCAATTGACTTAAAAAAGACACTTATCGACATCAAACGGACTTAGACACCAAGCATTAAACTTAATTGAATTAAGTCATTTAAGCAGAGAATGCTTTTTGACTTAGATGTCTCCTCTAATAATCATACTGAAATGAACTATTCATTAAGTCTTTTACCTACGCTAGATTTTCAATTTTTGCAATATTTTCCGGGTCCAATATTGTCAAGAATTAGAGTAAATCATACTTCAGTCAGGCGCCAAGGTAGCCGAGCGGTTAGAGGCGAGACCTGTAAAGCTAATATGTATTGTGGTACGGGTTCGATTCCCGGTCTCAGGCCTTGGATTTTATTTAATGGTTAATGAAAGAAATTTACAGTAAAGTATGTTTGCTAGTCGCCTCCGTCCACGACAACTAATTAGTAGTTAAACGTTAAGCCCCGCCTGAAAAAATAGGCGATTACTTTACTTTACTTCATGTTTTTGGAGTGTTACCGCTGGGTAACTTCTCCACTCCTGATATGTGTGAATGTTATTTATTGTTATCATTGTTGCTTATAACGCAAAATGCGTTGATTGAACCTAAATAAATGATTAAAAAAAAAGAAAAGTTATTGAGGATATGAATTCTACTTTGTTATCACCCAATCTTGTTTTAAGTTTGTAATTCTTAGTTATTTTTAACATCTCATGTTCCAAGATGCTTATTTGCTATAAAATGAGAGTAAGTTCTAAAGTGTAGTAACTTACCCTTTTTCTGTTTGTCCATCAAAAAATTACATTTCCTGGAGGGGCGATAATAGTTTTGTTTCATTTTAAGTGGGGCGGATGCGAAAAAAGTGTGAAAACCGTGTGTTTGATATCTTTTGTAGATTTGGGCATCACAGTAGTTTGATAATATTTATAGAGAAGAGCCTAGGTTTTGTTTAACATATTGGTATTCAAAATCCCCATCTTAATGCCCTATTCCTGGTTAAGGTAATAGATAGAGCTGGGTACATCCTCAGTAAAAGAATTTCAGCCGAATACTGCCCTAATGAAAGATATTAACATATTTGGCTGGGTTTGGCTAGGTATATCTTGTTCATCAGGATCCATCTAGAATTGTGCATCATAAAAATGATAATATGTTTAGTCACGTTTCACTATAAAATTTCTTTTTGTATTTCCTTCCATTTAATTTTTGACTCCTTCTAATTCTTCCGGATTGAACAGATTTACTTTTCTTAAAAAAAATAAATAGAATTATTTATATTAATTTAGTAAAAGTGTTTCTGACTCCGAGTAGGCGGTGCACTAGTGATCCCATCCCCGCTTCTGAATAGTTGAAAACTTGGGTACAAATGCTGGTCTTCAGACTGCAAGATATTGTGTATCCCTGGCTCAGGTTATATTATTTTTGTAACAGATTCACGTAAGAAATCAAATCGTATGCTTTTATTAAAATCGATAAAAGAGTAAAAATTACCTCTCTTTATACGCATAGCTAAATAAATATTTGTAGCAGAAGTCAAAGTAATAAAGTCTTAAAAGAGCTTTAAATATTATTTGCATCTCACTAATGAGTTTAGCATTTCTTTTTTTAAAAAAGAATATATTTACAAATAATAAAATAAGGGGCGTAAATGGGTTTAATTTCTCAATTTTATTCTTCTTAAACTTTTTCAGTCTATAATCTGGAAAATTTGCTTTGATAAAGGAAATTTTAGTGCTTGAAACCAATATACACACACTCATAAATAAAATTATATAGCATGCGGAAAAGTACGTGATGTGACGTGAAAGGAAATAGATGAGAAAATGGAAAAATATATCCGTTTTCTCAATATTTGTGGAGAAAGAGAGAGTAAGAAATGTGGAGTTGGATGCTATCTAGTGGTGAGTTCTGGTATTGACAGAAATATCACCTAGAAGAGTGATATGTGGATGAGATGGAACTGTATGGCCAGCAGATATTGCAACTTTGTCAAAATATTGTTTGTTTATTTTTCTTTCTCTTATTAAGAGGATATATAGCGATCGTGACCAATTTTCGTAGTTTTACTTTTACACCCAGTGACGTGACTTCCTATTAGGCTACAAGGTTGGGACAAAAATGGAGCTCTGTAAATAATAATTCATTTTAATTTACTTTGCAAGAATAAACTAAGTCTGAAGTTCTTTTGCTGTTTTGCTCTCCAGTTGTTATGGTTACTGCTTAAAAGGCCTCAATGACACAAAGGCTAGCATTCGACTACCTCCGTTGACTACCTCTGGTTGAACCAGGATCGGACCAATGCACCTTCACTTTATCAACTAGCTGCCTTCATTTCCATCAATAATATCAATTTTCTGAAACTTCATCTACATCAACAATATCACTTTTCTTAAACTCGGTTCCTCCAGTCCACCAATACGAGGACCATTTTAGGAAGTGTTAGCAGAATAGGAACCATGATCAATAGTCATGTCATTGAAATCTGTAAAACAAATTACCGGAGGAGCAACAAGCCATACTTTTAACTAACAAAGTGTTACCAGCTCACCGATAAATGAGGAATAAAACACATATTCTAAAAAAATAAGTTAAACATGAATGTAAGATAGTCCTATATAAGTCTAGTAAGTCGTCAACGTGGTTAAATATGAGTGTAAGATAGTCCTATGTAAGTCTAGTGAGTGGTCAGCGTGGTTAAATATTAGTGTATAATAGTTCTATATAAGTATAGTGAGTTTTGAACATGATTAAATGTGAATGTAGAATTTGCGTTTGTTTGCAGAAATTGCCACTAGAGTTCTCCACCGGATGGTGTGTAAAGTAAGGTTACAGCCTATTTAATGGCGGCTCTTAAGCCCATTTCTCATTAATCTATTTCACGATTAAACAATACAAATTCTCAACTTTTTTGTTTCTGTTAACAATAATTGTGTAAAATATGAAGTATTATCCCAAAAGAAATATTATTTATAGTATTTTTGACGAGAAATTTTTTTTCTTACTTATTTAGAAAGTTTATCAAATACCTATGGGAGAAATGTCGAAAAAAAAATTTTAAATTAATTATTTCATTGAAATTATCACTTTTAAAGTATTGGCCAATCACAGCGTAGTAGGGATGCGGACTGTGGGCGGGTCATGCCCACCTCTACTGTAGCCACGCCCCGTCCAATGAAAAGCAGTTATGGGCTGGTCAAAGCGGTATTAACAATGGTGCTACAATACCTTTCACTTATTTTTCTAAATCTTTCATTATTTTCTCATATTTTATTAACTTTTTCTGGTTATTTAAGAAATAATATTAATCTTACGTAGGTATTGAGAAAAAATGCTCACAAATTATTCGAAAAAAAAATTTCAAGCAATTTTTTATTAAGTTAAGATCGTTTTCGAATAGTTTTCGCCAATATTCGCCAGTTTCACTTTACTTTCTCATGAAAAGAATCTCGTATGAATACTCACATGACTTTTTCTTACCATAATTTACGAATATAATTTAATTGTATTGTAACTTAGAATTACATAATAAAAAGAAAAAAATATCAATGAACTAAACTATTGAGAACAAAATTACAAGTGAAACTGACATTTAAGCTTAAGTAGCCATTAGATCAGCTTCAAATGAATCCGTTAGGCAAATTCGTAGTAAATTACAGGAAAAGCCTTTCTTTAAGATTGCACTTCCGGGGTATTGATTATCTTTCTCCTTACAGGTTTGGTTAGGAATTTAATAATCAAATACTTAGAGGTAGTAAATCCATAAAATATCTAAATGTAAGTTTAGAAAACCTTAGTTAACCCCTCCTACAATAAAATGAGAGTATAAGATGGTCCCATTGTAGGGCTAGTGAGTCACCAACACTGTTTAATAATTTAGTGTAAAGGTGGACCTATCTTGGTTTAGTAATCGTATGCTTGTGGAAGTCGCAAGTCTAAAAAAAATTAATCGAAAAGTTATTGTTGGAGATACTGAGAAAGGTGGCCTCGCCAAAAAGTGGTCCGAACCATTAGTTGAAGAGTCATATAGTGAGTTATTAAATCAATTTCATTAACTATTAAATTCGAAATTTAGTTAACTAATTGTCATTTGATCAAACTACGATTAATTTCGCAGTTTAATTAACAGTGTCCATCTCTGGCTGCCGCACATTGTGATCTCAAAGTTCCATTTGTTACTGAAATAATCTAATCCCGATTAATTTACATACTAACCTATAGGATTATCTTAAAATCATCCTAATTTTTCGGCCCCCCACTTCTACAATCCACTAAGACTTAGAGTAATGTATTTCCTTAAACATAAGGCTATTATTTTGAAACACACTACTGTGAAAATAGTTATTCCATGATAATGATCAAGGTGGAATATTAAAATATCAAAAATTGAGCGAAAACCCATTTTGAAGAAATACTTTCCTTCCATCTTAGAGCGGTTTGGGTGATCAATTAATGATTAAAGAATCCTTTAAAAATTAAACAAAAAACCCAAAAAAAGGAAACTGTAACCGTACCACTTCCTGTTTAATAGAAAGTGCTAAGATAAAAAAAGGAAAGAATGGGTGGAGAAAAAGATAATGGCGGCGCAAGGGAGTTTAAAACAGAGCAAGAAGGTTGTGTTTACAAAGTAGGTATTGTAAGGGCCAGTTTACATCCAAGTGTTGGACAAGTAGATAGGGATATAAGAATTGTACTTAGGCCGAATCTAAATTGACTCATCCACACACACATTGCTCTGAGGCCCTTTGTTTCTGGCCCTTTTCTTTTTTCTTATTCCAAGCCAAGAATAAAATAAATGGAACGGCTCTTGCTACCCAATTTAGATTCTATTCTACACTTTTGTATTATTACGTTATAAGTGTTAGCTTTTAAAAATAATGTTCCTGAATTAGTTAAACTGCGGAGAAAAGTGTACAGGGCATTTCTAGCTAAAGTTAATCTCATTTAGAACAAGATTATCTAAATAATAGCGGCAATATCTAGCTTTGTCCGCTCATCGATCGTCAACCCCTTTGACTATAAAAATCTTTTAAGCAGTTCTTGACTCTTAAAAACGTCTGAACGAATGAGGAAATGGGACTGAGCGACTGGTTCGAAAATCTGTTTCGAAACGATTGCAGGTTTTTAGTAGAAGAATGCTACTCCAGCTTGAAATATTTTAAGGTTGCGTAGCAACAACGCAACCTACTAAAGAATGTCCGAGAAAGAATGACCGATGCGACCAGCAAACGTCCTTTTTTATAAGTTTCTCACATTAAACATGAATTAAAATGCCAGTTTTAAACAGGTAATCGAACCCCATGACATATAATACATCTTAGCTTTGAGAAGCTTGCCTCCAACCGCAACGTACATATAAAATTATATAAAACGTATCATTGTGGAAGAATCAGCTTGCTGCCCTGTTAGATAAAATAAAGAACAGTTCATCGCGAAGTGTGTGTTACAAATGCTAAAGATTGTAATAGATAACCTTTTTTTTTTATAGAGAGCATAATGTTAATGCTTGTCTATTTTCTTTTTCAATTCAGTCTACAGCATTAAATTTAAAAGAATTACGTTGGCTGTTTAAGATGAGATGCGAACTGCTCTATTTGAATTTTATCCCTTGGTAGAGGGAGGTAGAGTTGTGCTCACTATATAATTTAAAGGCCAGAGAGGACTTGGTTCATTTTTTGGGTGATTTGTCCTGTCTTGGCAGAATTTAGAGTGCGACACCTTGGTGTTCGTTCTTTAACTTTGCCTAATTTAAGAGAACTATTAAACTCTGCTAACTGTCTCAACCTTATTAAATATGCTCGCCCTGGCTGGTTGTATAGATACCAATTAATTCAAGAATGTAATGTGAAGACTCATGTGGAATCCACATACTAGACTTTAAAGACAAGCAATGACAAAATGTGCGAAACTGCTTTACAGACTTCTTGGACGACGCTCCAAATTACCCATTGACCTCTAAACGCTTAATATACAGTACTATCCTCAAACCTATGTGGACTTACGGACTAGAGTTGTGAGGTTCAGCCAAACCTACAAACATACGGACGGTACAAACATTTCAATCAAAACTCCTCCGACAGATAGCTGACGCTCCTTTCTATGGTGACTAACCTCACCCTTCACACCGACCTCAACATTCCCTTTATAGATCAACACGCCAAGACTAAATACCAAAAATTCCACACTACTCTCTCGACTAGCTCTAATCCTCTTGTACTGTCTCTCGCCTCCTCTGACATCCCTAATACTCCTCGCTGACTGAATCGCCAGTGGCCTCGCGACTTCCTTGTAGTCTGAAGGCCTAAACGTCATTATTCTCCTATCTCTCCTCTCTCCTATAGAGAGTGCTACCGCTGGGTAGTTCCTCTCCTCCTGCTCTCCTCCCGCACCAGTTCATCACTCTCTCCATATTTACTGATTGTATACAATGTATACAGATTGTAAATTACATGTACAATAATTTTATTATTATCTTTTCCTGTGATTGTTTAATAGTGCTTCATGAAGGCAATTTTTCTTTATTAAATTTAAAAAATAATTGTATTCTTCCTTCCCCATTAATGATGATTTTTGTTTTGTTCTATTCTCATTTCTATTGAGTCACTTTTTGTATTATTTCTACTTAATTATTGGAAAAACTCTTAATTTCCGGCGACGGATTACCAAGCTTTTGATTGGTTTTTTCCACAGTAAAGATTGTAAATTCATTTCAATAAATTGTATTATTACTATTATTATTATCAAATCATAATAACCTGGAAGATAATTTATAACAAATACTTGGCTATTTGGCCTACAGAAATAGTACTTCCCTAGCGTCAAACTGCTTCCAAAGAATTTACTATACTTAAGTGTAAAGCTACATAGAGTTAAGGAGTTTTTTTTACTGAGATATTTTAAGTTATTAAGGGTAGAACATTGTTTTGCAGCTGAGTTATACGTACATTTATTTTATATATTATAATCAATTATTATGCCTGAATGATCTTAATAAGTTGTATATTTGACCGGAAGTTTCAATACTTTATTCCCTGAACACTGTCTAACGCTAAAACATAATATTCAATAACTTCCTCTCTGACTTAGTAAATCACTGGTCCACACAGTTGAAGCAAACAGCTTGATTTTGATTGGTAGTTAACGAGTTTCTGGATGAAAGTTCTGAATTCGATCTCAACGAGAATGGAATGCCATTAATTACCTTCCATTTTAATGTCTAATATTGCTCTCAGAATTACAAATTCTCTCCCATTTGTCAAATTCTAATATCTTTGAAATTGATTAGAAATATGTCTGTATTTACAAAAGAAAATAAGTCAATAGTGTCCATTGTTCGAATCGTCACCTATTATTCTTCATAGAGTTTTGGTAACAAATGTGTACAGAATATGTTAAACGCTATAGACAGTTTAAAACTCAGAATAAAACAAAATTCCAAAATAGAATGTATTCTAGAGGAACGCTGCTTCCTTTTCAGATAACAATTTCTGAATTTAAAATTATGATAAATCAGAGAAGAATATTTCGTTTTCAGCTTTTTTTATCATTCCACTTTTCTTAATGAGAGAGAGAATACACCTTCTGTTGACATACCTGTACCTGAATCCTGTGAGGACGAGATAAAATAGCCCTCCTGCCTACTTTCTTAGTCCTTCGTCCTCAGAAAATTGTTTCATATCCCATTCATTTTAAATTAATTAATAAAATACCAGCCAGTTTGTATCTCTCCGTACGCTCATCTATCTCCATCAACTTAGAGGTGTGTTTATTTATTCAAACGTTAACTTTAATTTCTTCTTGTAAGTTAACCAGTCTGTCTCTTTGTCGGAATGTTCATTGTTAAGCTGCTCAAGGCGAAATATAAACAAGCGTTCTCTAATTACTGAATATTTTATGTTAGTGGTTGGCAAATCTTGCCAAGTTGACTGTGAAATCTCTCTCTCCAACCTCAAGACAGTATTCCTGTGTGACGCACAATAGTATCTTTTTAAAAGCTCCAAAGCTGAGAATACCCAAAATATTTTTCAAAAAAATTAAACATTGCTTTCATTAACTTTTCTCCCTAACTAACTACCCGTTTTGTGATTCGTTTTTCAGGTTTCTCTGCTGAAACTTAAAATTTTGCAGCAAGTTATCTCCTAATATGTTCTCAAAATCTGTATTTTAGGATCGGGATGCAGATTAGTCCGATTTTAGAAGGAGTTCGCAAGGAGAAGTTTTACGAATATGAAATTGAAGTTTCACTTCGACTACAGTCCATGCTACTGATGATGAAAACAAGTGTCTCCGTAGTGAGCTTCAGTTAACACCAAATGTTTTTCCTAAATTGTGTATTCATTGAGATCACAGTTAAAAACGTTGCACAAAGGATACAATGATTGTATAAATATTACGAAATGTGGGAAGAGGGACCTAAGTTTGGTAAACATTTTGTGGCCATGAGATTCAGGAGCCATCTTTGTACCGGTCTGCGGGCAATCATTTTTTTCCAAGAAGAGAAAGCACTAACTCTGGACAATTCCTTTCTGACAGAAAAAAAACAACAACCTTATTTTCGCATGCCTTCTTCATCAAAGCCACCGGGATTCTTGAATGATTCCTTCCCAGATCCAACAAGACAAATCTATTGACAAATCTAAATTATTTGGTAATCTCCTCAGATACAGAGAGCAGTTGATAACCTCCTGGCTAACCTGGCTTGCGAGCCAGAGGAGGCACCTTTGAAAGCACTGTACTTGCTTCAAAAATTGAATTAAGTGCATTATTTGATAAATTAAGGAATAAGTTTGATCCTTTACATGAAAGATATCGATCACTTAAATATGTGGCAGGAGGTTTCCAATTTTTTAGTAATTAAACGCAACTCTCCCAAAATTACCAAATAATTATTAAACCTTCTTGTTTGTAACAGATGTAAAATTAATTTTTAGCCATTTTGTGTATGCTTGAGAACATCTAAAGCTCTTAAACATTTGATTTTTCTTAGAAAAATCACTCGGAAATCCACTTATTTCCCGATATTAAGAAAAATACTAGCTTTAATGCCTTGGCAATATTTTTAGTAGAAAGAGGATGGAAAAAATACATAAAAATGGCCTATCGCGTGCTCTTCTTTCTCTTTGATAACAAGTTAAAAAATTGAAATATGATTAATAAATATCCAGATTTTGAAATGGCCTAGCACCTTTAATTTTGAAAATATCGAATTGCGGTTTCCGGTTTCTTTCATAACTTTTTATACTCTTTAAAACTGTGTGAATGAAAATGGGGGTCAACTGCGAACCCTCACTTTTGGACGCGCGTCTGCGGGCAGGAATCTAAAATCAAGCCACAAATTCTGAAACTAAGAGGTGACGGGCAACAAATTTTTCCTCTACCAATTTTTTTGCTCAGATTAACCGTTCAAGCATGAAATGCGTTTGAGCCGTCTTAAAATGAACACCCCCGTATATGGTGATTACATAATTTATAAACTTAACAAAATACCGTCATTTCTTTTAAGAACAGTTTCTAAGATAAGAAAGGAGAGTAAGTCAAAATTTTGAAGAGAAAATATTTTTTAGAAAAAAGGGGCAAAGACCTGAAATTTTAACATTGTATTACACAGAATAGGCTGGAAACTTGGCCACTATTGAACTGAAAGAACAGGAAAAAAAGAAGTCACAGTAGAAGTTTTTAAGTTTGTTGAATTCAGTTAAAGTAATAGAATCAGGAGAACGAGGTGGAAGCTTGGTTACTCAAGTTCAATGATGTGAACTTTAAAAGAGAACAAAAAAAGAAGGAAAAGCTCCTCCTGGGAATGAAAGAAAAGCTTTAAATAATAGATAAAGTTGATCATTCCTTCTCCACTTTTAATTTTATTTTGAAAAACATTTGTGCGCTTTCCGGTTCTACAGTTCCTTTTATTTAACCATTTATTTCCTCTCTCTCTTTTTTTTTGTTTGAAAGACATTTTTCTTTTAGTTAGGTCGGTCGAGTTTGAATAGACTATGTAATCGTCTGAAGACAGAACTTTGTTAAGAAGTAGAAGCAGAAGAAGGAACTGGTCGACAATTTACAAATTGAGTGCAAATAGCTAAAGATCAAGCAAAGGGGAAGTGACACTGGCGTGCCAAAGGAAACAGTTGAAACGGAAATTGAAACGTTTAACGAGAAGGCATTTGGATAACCGTCTCTTGTTTTTTTTTTATCCCTCCCTTTCATCTAATGTTAGTTGTACCCATGGGTTCATGGTATCGGCTTGGAAACTGTCTGGGAAGTTACTTAAATAAACTTTTTAGGATTCGTTTTCTAACTGTTCATTTACTATTCTAGCATCGATTTTAATCTAATTCAATTTATAAATTTAACTCTCTTTCAAGTCTAATTGTAATTTTCATCTTAACCTTTTGCTTCTTACTCATCAGTTAGCTTTACTTTTCTGTGAGAAACTTCTGTGAATAACACCTGACTACTGCCCAATAGTTCTCCCAATAGTTTTTTAAAGCTTGTTTCGAACTACAAGCTCGCCTCAATGGCTGATAGTGAGGCCAAACTGCAAAGAGATTTATACAACAATAACTTAAATAAGAAGCAGAGAAGAGCAGCTTAGTTGTTTCTCAATTGCGCTGTCAATTTTCTCCACCCATATAATTGTTCAAAAAGTTCTGAATTTTTTTTACATATTTGTACCTAATTATTTATTTATATTCATCCATTAATTAACTATTTCAGTGTTCTTACAGCCTAGACTTCCAAATTCTTTGGCTAATAATTCTATTTCTTTGAATAAATTATTGGGTTTTGTGTCAAACCAAGAGTGGCTGTTCTAAAGTACAACAAATCGCACTGCTGTTGTTGCAATAATTGTGTAGATATGTAGCCATTTCTCAGTTTGCAGCAAGTGTTTTCTTCTAGAACTGTACATTGTACTGAAATTGGCAATCAAGAGAGGATTTGAGGGGAGGGCTTCTCCCATTGAATTCCTAAAATGTTGTTGTTGTGGAAGGGACGAATTTTAGGAAACTGCAAAAAATTTTTTTGAAATATTTCAGTGTCATGTAAATCTCCAAATTTTCTTATTGTCCTGATAATATTACAAAAGCGGGACGAGACCTACGCCCCACGGCACCGCAGTTAAAAGAGGCTTATTGTGCCCTCCGCTATTTGGATCTAGTAGACGAAACCTCCCCTACTCAGGAGGTTGAGGACTTTCCCTACTAGTTCTTTTTGCGCTACTATCTCCTTTGGTCTCAAAGAGCCAAAGGTTTCAAAGCGTAACCACTCGATTGCAACGCCGTTTCTTCCACAACGGTTCAGAGATAATAAGCTCCACCCAACCTTGTACAGATGTTTTCTGAACCTACCATGCCCCGTGAATAGGCCTGTAACCAGAGTAATCTGATTTCTGTCCCAGCACACAGAGACTCTTCGGTTCTTCGTTTACACAGCCAAGGCAACATAGTCTTGCTGTGTTTAACCCCAGGACACATCATCCAGTTCTTTCTATGCTCTCTCCAGATCCACATCTGAGATCCGCACGAACTACACCCTTGGAGATCTCCAGGACAGGTACCGGGCTAATGAAATGAGTGTTAGCTCCATTCCTGGCCTGCTGATCGGCTGTTTCCTTCCCCTTGATTCCCCCAAATGACCTTATCACCTTTTCTAGCCGAACTTTATTGTGCCGGGCCAGTTGTTCCTGGGCCTTTCTTATGTTCCCAAATCAGGGAAGAGGTAGTTCTGAAGAAAGTAAGCGCCTTCAATGCAGTCTGGCTGTCCGGAAAGATACAAATCTCCCTCGCACTCGCTTCGGCGGTACATATACTAAAATTAGTCCTGATAAAGGAAATAAACATTTCCGAAACTTTAGAGAGAATGTGAGATATATTTATTTTCTAGCTCGATCACCCTCCGAGAAAACATTATCAAAAATGGTCTACCTTTCTCTCCTCAATGTGTTATTAAAATTAGAACTCGATTCTCTATATGATTCAATAAATTTACTAAAAAATTGGAACAATCCAAATTACCGGCTCGAAGAATGTCCGGTAGTGATTCAAAGTACTTATCCTTTAAGTTGTTAAAAAAAGGGGCCTCAAGTCGACACATGTCTACTGAATGTCTGGATATTCCAAAATCCATCGTACGTTTTCAGTTAAAAAAAAGAAAAATAATTTTAAAAAAAATATTAGTTGCAGATTTTCTTATTCTAATTTACAAATTCATTAATTTTCTCCTCAAGTTCTCTGCCTCACACTCCCAAGAAGTGGAAAAGACCACTTAACTCATCCAACAGACTCTCAACGTGATGAGGGTTCGACACTGCAATGGTGAAGTACGGTAGTAAGGTATACAAAAATCTTTTCTTGCTTTTATAAGTCCAAGAAGAAGCAATGGTGGTAGTGGAAATCCCAGACGATAGAAAATGGTTCGTTTTTCCATAGAGATAGATTGCTTGAAGGGGTTAGATTAGTTCTGGGTGGTCAGACTTGGTGCATCTTTTTCCTTCAATGGATAGAGCCTCTCACCTTCTACTTCTTCTTCTTATCGCCTTCCTTGGGGCCCAGCTTTTTGCACCTATCTCTCCCCAAAAGCTGGCCACACTACATCAGATAAAGCAGCCAGTAACCCTTTCAATCTCCAAGTATAACGTGAGGAATCCATCAATTTCACCGGATTAACACTTCTACCGCTATCAGCTGAAATCTGTCTACTAGTTGTTTTTTTTTTTTTTTATTCTTTCAGCATTTTTTGATAACTGACTCCTTCTTCCGAACATTTATTTATTTAATTTATGCACAGAACAACTCTGAACAAAAATTGATTAATGGTACTAATTAATTGTTTAATTAATCAAATATTTAAATAAAATCTATCTATAATTAAACCAGAATACTGAAAACCTTTTCAGGAAAACGCCCCAGAAAGCTCAACATGGTATTAACAAGGGCAATGTTGCTTGCGATACCAAGGTTTTAGGCAAGCTTCAGGTAATGGTAAAAACGATTGTCATTAAATTCTGATTTCTCCTAATTTATTTAATTCCAATTAAATTTGTACAGGTTTTAAGGTTGAATGAAACATAATCCATCTAAACTCTCCAGCAGAACATCCTTAATAAGCATTTAAATGGAAAAACGTTTTAAATAGAAGTTTCCACGTCAAAATGTGTAGGCAAAGAAAAATGCGGAAGTAGATTTTCGCAGTAGAATTTTCTAAAAAACCTGAAACATTTATTTAGAGAAAAGGGCAACTTTTTACCTTCTAGCGACTGATTTCTAGCTTACTTTGTCAAAAAGCTTGATATGTGGTACCCATTGGTGGAGCCAATTCGAAATATCAGAGGAATTAGTTATCTCAAAATCGAAAATCGCAATAAATTCTTTTACTAACAGACTAAGAGAAATTCATAACAATTTTAATTTCTATAACAAACCTGTATGTTTACATTGTAAAAAAAAAGTTTATCAGGAAAAACTAAATAAAAAAAAAAACGGCCTATACAAATAATGGGGGATAACGTTATTTGGGTAGTTTCATGAAGGCCTTGGTAGAGTTAAAACAGGATGGAAATAAAAATACTAACTGGGTAGAGTTTGCTCTAATTGGAACGGACTGTTTGAACCAATAAGCCTGCTACTGCAAAATTCAACACCTCTGTTTTCTCTCTCTCTCTCCACACAAACACACGTTAGAGGCATTACGAAAAACCAGTTTACGTTGGAAAATGAAGAAAATAAAATTGGAGGAATTTCCATTGTACACATACACTCCATAACGGTGCTGTATGTGTAATTAAAAAAAAATAGAGAGAGTAGAAAAAGACTTCGTACTTAGAAAAAAGGAAAAATAGAAGAAATAGATCGCCAATTTCATTTATTTCAGCACTTGCTGTTTCAGCTAGCCAATTAGTAATATCGAAGTTCATTGAAATCATTGTTTGCTGCTGAGAACGTTGGTCATATTCTTTATTGTTACGTAGAGAGATTATATTTTGTTGGTGAATGTTAGTAAGTAATCAAAAATATATATAAAATGAAATAATAAGTCCAAAGAGATATAAATTTCAATTAAAAGCACAGCCTTTTAGATTAACCAAAAGAGCGATATTTTTCAATCAAAAAGGCATTTTCTAGTCATTCAAGTTCTAGTGATTTAATAAGTTAGGTTGTAAACATTATCTACTAATAAGTAATACCAAAAAAATCTATTAAAATTTATTATAATAGTTTCATTCTCATCTTTCTGGACATTCTAATCCATTAATCCATCAGCTCTGATCTCATAGCTCTTCCCAACAATCTTCTTACACGTTTTAAGCGGCGCTGGCCACACTAATTCCTCGACAGGGGAGATCAGTAATTTAATGTTACTATTCGTTCACGTTTCTAACGTCAGTTGAACTACTTGTTGCAGGTCTTCAGGCTTGGCATTTTCAAGTAATTTTTTTTTTAAAGTTTGGATGAACAACAGTTTCAGCAATCAATGCGATTTAAGAAGAATTAATCGCATCAGACGCTGCAGAGATGATGCCGAAATCTGAATTGGACAATGTTATACAGGGATGCATATTTAAAATTATATTCTAATGCGAAATTACCAGAAGAGTAGATCACTCTGCTTAAATTTGCAATCACGGATATCACTCTTGGTTATATTTCAAAATACCAGGCGTGAATACAAAAATTTTCAAAGTGGTTGTAATAATTCGAATAGTACTAATGGAGCAAGGCACCACGGTAGCCGAGCGGTTAGAGGCGAGACCCACAAAACTAACATTTATTGTACTAAGTTCGATTCCCGGTCTCTAGGACTTGGATTTTATTTAATGTCTAATTTTAGAACTTTGCAGTAAAGTATGTTTGCTAAATCGCTTTCGTCCACGACACCTAATTGGTGGTTGGACGTAAAGCCCACCTGACAAAATAGGCATTACTTTCCTTTTACTGATGGAGCAATTTTGAAGAGAATAACAAGAAAATGTGTAAAAACTTACTCAATAATCCTACCCAAGCTGAGATGGGGAACAAAGTGTCGAAGCTAAATACTTACAGGGTAGTAAAATGTGCAGCAACTATCACCTTGGGGCACCGGGCGAAACCCCATTGTAATTTAGCCTTCCTGAGGTAGTGGGGGTCTGCCAACGTTTATCCCACAACTCACGTGGGATCAAAAAAATGTATAAAAATATAAAAAATTCAAAATCACTAGCTAGGAGTTATTCCTCAGGCTGGGTCTGAACTTAAGGATAGTATTGTGCCAGACCTTGAGATGGATGCGGTAAGACCCAAGGGGTCGTTCCTGGTGACAGTGGAAACCCTGATTCCCACCCAGAAACGGGAGGCTCTTGCTGAGATCTCCCAGAAACTAGGTTCAAAAAGCATCTGCACAAGGTGGGGGGGGGCAATTAGCTCGGAACCGTTGTGCAGATTGTGTCAGGAAGAGGAGGAAACGGCCTCTCACTTGTTGTTCGATTGAGTTGCAATCGAGTGGTTGCTCTTTGAAACCTTTTGGCTCTTTAAGACCAGATAGTAGCTCATAAAAAAGAAACTAGTAGGTAAAGTCCTCAACCTCCTTAGTAGGGGAGGTTTCGTCTACAACATCCTAAGTGGAAGGCACAATAAGCTTCTTTTGGCTGCGGTGCTTTGGGGCATAGGTCTCCGCCCCGCTTTTGTAATCTAGCTTAATCTACTCTGTAAAGAGACACTGCCACTTAAATTTGTAAGAATAACATAAAAAAGGGTAAATGTTTAGGAAGGCTTAAAACGTCACGAAAGCCTGCAAACTATAGAATCATAATCGAAGTTTAACTGCACAGCAATAAAAATTATTAAAGCTCAATTTTTGTAGCTTCTGTTAAGCTTTCACTTATATGTATATATATATTTTTAATTTCTGTACAATTCCAGTACTATTTGTTCGCTCTACCCAACAAAAGCTTGCACGCCTACAATTTTATTGTTATAAGATGTCCATTGAGATTACTAAAAGCACTCTACTAAGAACTACCTCTTTATAAAATGGTCAATAACTGTATTTCTCTCTGCATTTTTCATTCTCCATTTTATCCAACAACTTTATTGCAAAAGGCAGCTTTAAAAATAATTTTATTACTTTAAAGGTGGAATATGGCAATAAGGGAAAAAAATACGTAGCAATAAATAAAATGCAATTCCCATTTAAATTAAATTAAACAAAAACGGAAAATAAAGTAAAAGTTGGGGGAAAAAAAAGAAATTAGTGAGGAAACAGAGTGAACACATATCTTCATCTCCTTCAGTTATTTTTAGTTGCCTTAAATTAACTTTTCAACAAGTTCTCTGGTTATAACTTCCTCTTCTCTTCCTTCACTTTTATAAAAAACAGGAAAAACATAAAAACTACGTAATACAAGTGAGGAAATACTTTTTGCAAGTCTAAAAGTAACGTAGTAACAAACATAGTTTAAACGGAAGTTTTAGATTTTCATAACGGATGTTTAAATCTTAATAAACGTGAGACATGAAGCCCCATTACTACGAAGGTAACCAACCATTCCATTAAGAGAACGCAAAAAAAAAGATAAGGATGTTTATGTACTTGAACAATCACTTACAGCCAATGATGGGCATCCTACCGGTTCGCGCGAACCGTTTTTTAAAATGATGTAACCTTAGGGAAAACCGGTTAATAAAAATGAATGAATCACTCTGAACTTAAGTTTTGAATCGTGCAGTGTTGGACTACCTACAGTCCGGGAGCAGTACCGAAATTGCTCATATTAATACAAAATTTGCACAACTATGAAGCCAAATTATCGCATGTATTAGTGGAAGATCATGATCTTCAGTAACTTCGAAACAGAGAAACCATGGTCCATACTTCTAGATACTTTATGCTTTAATTCTATAAACTCTATAATTTCATGTTTAATTCGTTTATTTTGAAATAGATTAAGTGATTTTGTAGACTGTTAAATGGGTTTTTGTAGAAGCTTAGCTAAAGTTTGTTTTTTCTTTTGGGGTTAATGTTGAAACTACCAAACAGAACATTTTGTATTTGTCAATTTGGAGTACGTCTTCATTCCACGGATTGTTCAATTTTTGGATATTTTGGTCGAAAATGGTTCCTAGGATTTTCTGCCAATTTCCGTAAATTCATCAGATATGCACATTAAAACTGTCCGTCAAAAAAAGCATGAAAAAGTAACGTTGAAAACACCCAACTTTGACCATTTTTTTCTCTTTTTCTATAAAAGATAAAATTCCCAAATTTTCTTTAAAATATGGGGCAAATCCTCCTTTATAACTGTAATTTTTTAACAACCCAGTTCTATAAATACTTATAAGTTGTTCCATGTAGTAAGATTAGATTAGATTAGGGCGGCCTCAAGGCCTACGCCACTGCGACCCCTTTGGATCTATTGTGGCTCCTCTCACTTCAAAGCTCACCCTTCGGACCTGTCAGTTTAATCAGACTCTTAATGCTGGAGAGTGACTCCTGGGTAAAGCACACAGGCCTTGGTTTTTCCTTCTCGAGGAGTAACATCCTTAGCCATACGAGCCCTTCACACTGACACAACACGTACAGTGCCGTTTCCTCCTCCTCCTGACAGAGGTTATCATCCACCAGGCCCTTGCAATGCATGTGCTTCCTGAGCCTGCAGTGGCCAGTTAATAGGCCTACAATCATCCTTATAGCCTCACGGACTTGACGGTTTAATTCTGCAGTCAGCCTCGGCGAATAGCCTCTAATGAACTCCTTCGCCTGTCTCTGCCCAGTGGTGGCAAGCCACCACTCCTCAGACCTAGTCTGCACCCATAAGTTAATGGTCGCAGACTTAACACACTTCGAAATCTCAAAACAGGGCTCCGGGCCAAAGAAGTGTTCCGCAAAGCCTTCCCGGGCCAATAAATCTGCCAGTTCGTTTCTCTTATGTCCTGAATGACCAGGTACCCAAACCAGAAAGACCTTATTTGGGTCACTAATTTCCTTCAGGGACCCAGACCGTCCCAAACCAGCCTTGAGTTGACCTGGTAGGAACTAATAGCTCGTAGAGCAGCCTGAATATCCGAGAAGATTACGACCTTAGAATTAATAATTCCTCGCCCACAAATCTCGGTAGCGCAGAACCTAACTGCAGCTAGCTCAGCCTGAAAAACTGTAGCTAGTTTTCCTAGGCTAACCGAGAAGCTACATTTCGGCTCCCACACCCTCCTCTGTCTTGGAGCCATCAGTGTACCACCATGTGGTAAGTTCCCTGTAAAGATTCATTCTAATATTTTATAAACATTCTAAAGTTTGTAAGAATTAAATATAAATATTGTTGTTTGGGGGCAAAAAATTGTAAGTTGAAACCTTGATACGTTATTTTATCAGTTACTAATAACTACTTATTGCAGGAACAATCATAATTGTAGTAGCAAATTTCAAAAAAAAATTATTAAAAACCTATACTTGCAATTTGCGGCGCACATGCTTTAAAGCCGAAAGAAATTTGCATTCCAAAATCCTACTCTCATGATTGTGCAAGAGTAAGAGAAAGAGAGAGAACAAAGATTTTAAAGATTAGATTCAAAATGGTGAAATCTAAAAGATAATTCTGCAAAGAGAGTGAGCCATAATAAAGCACCTGGCAAACGGCAGAAGTTATGCGCTAATAAAACTTGTTTAACCCTTAATACTGCTTAGCAGGATCTTATTTTTCACTTTGCTTTATTCTCTTTATTTTCTTTTATATACAATTAATATTATTATCTCCCGCTATAATGGAAGACTTCTTGCAATCTTTTGTCTTGAAACTGAAGAAAATACTCAGCTTTTTGTTTTCTAATTACCGCATGTATTGCGATAGAATTCTAGTTAAACTATAAATGAAATGAAAAATTAATTTTACTCAATCGGAAAAAGGCAACAAAATCCATGCAAAAACGTTAAGTAACAAACAAGATGTGCGCTTACTTATAAGGGACTTCGAGTTCAAAATATAATGGCTACGTTTTTTTCTCCACGATAGCAGAGTGGTTGGAGGCGAAGCCCGAAAAGCTGAGATCTATTGTTGGGTTAGTAGGTTCGATACTCTGGTCTAGGCCTTGGATTTTTATTTAATGGTTAATATGAGAAATTAATAGTAAAGAATGTTGTGGCTACACGCCTCCGTCTATGACACCCTAATACAGTAGTTGGACGTCTCACCTGAAAAAAATAAGAGACTTCCAAACAGATATTTAAAGTAAAAAAGAATCAAAACTGATCATTTCTACATGTTTACAATAAGTTGAGAAAGAAATAGGAACCAAAGAACTCCATTTTGGTTTTTATAAGAAGTGGAGAAACAAAGCAGAAACCAATTTTGATACGTTAGCACATAAAATTGTGTTCAATTAATACTTTTATTTAGAAAAGGAATTATATTTATTATGGTAGCGTGTACTTGCGAAGGCAATTGGCTTTACTGTAAATCACTAATGGTGTAATTTAAGTAAGTAATCTATCCTAAGTTTGTAGGGATAGAATTGTATTTTAAGCATAAATATTACCAAATGTAAATTCAATAAAAGTTTGCGATGTTTGGTGCAAAAAGACAATACAATTTATTTATTATTTTTGGTAAAAATATAGCGAGGTAGTACATTATAATTTAGAAAGAGAAAACAATACAACTGCCTAAAAAAATGTCTACTTATATATGTGTAGAAAGGGGCAGTATGTACAAAAAGCACATAACAGAGATGTAACACAAGCTACATATCTAACTTCACTTTCAACTGTAACTGTATACCTGGGTTATTTTATAGTGTTTTTCTTTATCATACAAAACAGTCGTCTACCATCATACCAGTAGCGTCTAGCAAAACATCAGGAACCAGTTGGACGGGCGGCACTAAGAAAATGTAGAGTAGAATGGGGACGCGGAATGGTACATTGCAGACTCTCGGAGAGCTTGAAGAGCTGTACAGAATGAAGGTAACCTCAGAGTAAGACAGAACCTTCACCCACAGACAGAGGGAATAAAAAGAAAGGAAATATTTCGACATGACATCTGCACCGAGCTGTAGTACACTCTCAAATATACTATACCACACTCATTCTGTCTGATGGTTAAAAACGCCAGTTATTATTTTTTTTTAAATTTGTTTTTATTTTCTTGTTAGCCGGTGTTGACAAATGTGTTTTCCCTTGTTGCTATAAAAATAAATAATTCTGTCATGGTTTCAAATATTCGATATTAGATTTTTTAATGAAGATTCAGATTAATGGAGAAATTAGATTTGATAAAATAATGTGACAAATGAAATTTTCTACGTCAACACATAATTATTCCGCTTTTATATACTTAAGGTACCAGACCATGGTTTCAGGCGTCATCATAGCACTATTCAACAATGCCACCGGGCTGTGGATGCCATTGCTTCAGCGCTGGAGAGAAAATAGTATTGCTCGGGGGCGTTCTTAGAACGTAAGCCAGGCCCTCGATCGTGTTTGGCATCCTGGATTACTGTTCAAACTAAAAAAGCATCTTCCCTCAACATACTACCTCATTTTGCGCTCGTAACTTTCTCTTCTTTATCCACAGAGGCGGCGGGAGTGCCGCAGGGTCCCGCTTAGCCCCGTTCTCTAGACAGTATACTCATCAGACCTACCTGTACAACCCTCTGCAGACGACACAGCCAATTAGCCACAAGTACACATCCTTCATCAGTTTCATACAAGTTACAGTCACACTTAAAATAGAATCCTGGGCAAAGAAGTGGATGATTAAAATGAACCCACAGAAATGCCAGCATGCCACGTTTACTCCCCGGCGGGGCTCCTGTCCACCTGTCCACTTCAACAGCAATCCTCTTCTTTATACAGATCTGGTGCGCTACCTTGGGCTCTACATAGACAAAACGACTCACGTGGAACCCACACATTAGACATAAAAGACAAGCAATGACAAAACGGGCGAAACTGCTCTACAGACTTCTTGGACGACGCTCCAAATTACCCATTGAACTCAAACGCTTAATATACAGTACTATTCTCAAACCTATGTGGACTTACGGACTAGAGCTGTGGGGTTCAGCCATACCTACAAACATACGGACTATACAAACATTTCAGTCAAAACTACTCCGACAGATAGCTGACGCTCCTTTCTACGGTGACTAACCTCACTCTTCACTACGACCTCAACATCTCACCAAGACTAAATACCAAAAATTCCACACTACGCTCTCGACTAGCTCTAATCCTCTTGTACTGTCTCTCGCCTCCTCTGACATCCCTAATACTCCTCGCCGACTGAATCGCCAGTGGCCCCGCGACTTCCTTACAGTCTGAAGAACTAAACGTCATTATTCTCCTATCTCTCCTCTCTCCCACTCATATTCTCCTCCTCACATTCCCCTATCTCGCTGGGTAGCTTCTCTCCTCCTGCTCTTCCCGCACCAGTTCATCTTATTTACATCCTATTTACCTATTGTATACACGATATTTATACAGATAGTAAATTACAAAATAAATAAATAAATAAAAATTAAAAATAAAATACTTAAGGTTTGTTTTGGATGTAGGTACTGAAAATTAGTCCAACGGTTCAGTTAAATAATAATAATAATAATAAAATTTGTGTTTCTATTTCATATTTATGTTATACTGTACATTCGTCACATTTGCTTGCTGCGTCAATGTATAACGAAATGTAGTTGCGAATTGATCAATAAAGGAAAAATAATAAAATAAATGAAAAAACAATGAGCTCTAACCTTTCCATCAATTAGTGAACAAAATTATATTTAGGAGGTAACAAAGACTGAAGCAGTAGTGATAATTACAAGAACATCTTATAGCTCACTGTCCAAGACAGCTTGTAACTTGTGAGACACTGAAGGTCGACAGTCCACTAAAGGAAACGGCCGCAGGCTCCAATCATCTCACAAATTAGCACGCATAAATATTAATTATTAAGTATACACTACAATTTATCTGAACTAACGCAATTTTTATAATGATAACTTGTAAATAATTGGTTTTAAGATCACCGAGTAAACGTTTAAAGCTTCGCTCTCCATTTTGTTCAATTTAAACTCATCCAGTTTGTTTTTGTCGTGGACAGGTACAACTTAAAGAAAAGTGAAGAGTAGATTCCCAATGGTAGAATGCTGCTTATAGAAGCCTCTCAGCCTAGTGGCAATGTGTAGTAGCACATTCTACTTGAAAGGGATGAACCAATTTACACAAGCCAGCATCCTTGCGTCTACACACTGTCTTCTACTTCCTTTCCGATTC
Source organism: Rhodnius prolixus (assembly GCF_049639745.1). Taxonomy (NCBI): domain Eukaryota; kingdom Metazoa; phylum Arthropoda; class Insecta; order Hemiptera; family Reduviidae; genus Rhodnius; species Rhodnius prolixus. The sequence continues at coordinate 13,214,439 of NW_027411604.1, read as the reverse complement.
CTCACAGTTTTACAACACCCATCAACTTCTTCCCTTGATCCTTCCTTGCAGCTACCCACTACTACATACACAATAAATACAAGCGCCCACACAATACACACCCGAAACAAAAGAAAAATAAACACTGAACAGATCCACTTCATATGGAATTTATTCCATCTTCTTTTTCTTCGCCTCCGTTACACATTCCGCAGCTTCTTCTTCTTCTTTCCTTCCCAAGATAAACACTCCTGATGAAACGCTTAATGCTCTCTCTCTTTCTGTTTTTTTTGTAAGTTATATATATAACTATAATTTGAAAATAAGATACTAAAAGGAGAAAAATATCATTCTATTCTGAAACCAATAGTAACTTATATTTCCGCCCTTTTTATCGATATAAATAACCTCCTACTGCATTTAGCTACAGTTTTTGGAACGTTGACTGCCAGACGCATTTTCGATGGTTTGCCCAAGGCGCCGACGTGACCTTTTCATTATGCGATGCATATTATGCTGAAATATTATTTGCAGCAGATAAAATGACTGCTTGAAGCAGTTTTTGTGGTGAGGGTCACCGGTGGCCCCCACGGCGCGGTAGGCAATTCTTACAATATTCAAATGTCGGGAAATGCACGAAATGTAAGGCGATTTTGTAAGGCGTGTTATAACAAAAATTCAAAGCAGCTAGGAAGAACTAGAGCAAAGAATTTGACTAAAAAAGTGGTGACATATTGTTCCGATTGCGTTGATTCACCTTTTCTTTGCCTTCAGTGTATCAATCTGACTCATCGCAATATGGCACTGATAAAATGTATTTCATGTACTAATGCAATTATTTTTGTATGTTCTATATTGCATTAATTTCTTCAAACCATTATAATAACAATGGTATTATTGAAAAATTTATCAATATCCATATTTACGATAATTACGTACTTTTATTATTCACTGCGTCGCCGGTCACCGGTGGCCCCCACGGCGCTGTAGCCAAGTCGAGTGCCGGTCGCCGGTGACCCCCATGTCAGTCAACGTGTTAAAATAAATAAATATATGTATGTAAATGTGATTTATTGAATAAGTTATGTATTTCATGATCCTAACCTAAGTCATTTTTCAGCATCAATAAAAAGTAAAAAAAGTAAAGCAAAGCCATTTTTGTTTTTTCACGCATGCTTAAAGTTTCAATTACCAAATTAGGTGTGTGGAAGAAGCTCTGTAGCTAACGCATAAATTACTTAATTGTAACGTATTAATCATTAAATAAATATCTATAATTTTGACCGAAAACCGAGCCCTATACATCTTAGCTTTGCGTTCTTCGCCTTCTAAGCGGTTTACTGTCGAGAAGCTTTTTTTAGTGTCCCTGTTTTTTGATTCTATCTCATTAATAATTCAAATATTTAAAAGCTCTTCTATCCTTTCCCCAAAAAAATTAAGCTGGTTTTTATGGGATAGTGATCCGAGTTTTATGCATTTAGTAGAATAGAATGCAGCCCACTTGTAGGACCGACAATACTGCCCTGTGACAAGCCGTTCTCTGAGTGCAATGAAGTGCAGTAATGGAGAATCCAATTGACACTAGGATATATCGATCAGATGTAAGTTTGAGGTACAATTCTCTACTTCTCCTTTTCATACCTCTGAGGTTGTCATGACGCAGTACAGTATCCTTCGTCATTCAATATTCACTGCAGAACTGCAGACGATACTGCAATAATTTACTCCCATCCTGAACCTATACTCTTTTATATACAAAAAAAACCTACTAAGCTATTCAACAAATACAGAATCTTAGGTTCAATATATGGAATATCTAAATTTGATAAAAGAGTTAAAATGTAGGATGCCATTGAATTTGGCAGAGTAAACTCTGATAAGAGTTCGAAGACCTACTTCGGTTGCCAAATATTTGAACGCTGTCGAACTGAATTGTTTTTAGCGTTTATTTTTGCTACAATCAGCGCGTTGGTGCTATAAGTAACAGTGATAACAGAACTATGAATAACAGAAGTATACGAGTGGAGAAGTTACCCAGTGGTAACACTCCAAAAACATTAGGCTATTAGTCGCTCTCTTCACTTGAGAGGAGATCACGAGGCCACACTATCTCTTAAGGCGTCTTGTGCGGGTTGTCAGGAAGAGTTCTTGAGGAAAGATTTTGAGCAAGAGGATTTATATGAGATTGCAGGCTGAAGTGGAGTTTTCTGTATCGCGTTTTAGCAACTTGGGCGACAAAAGGAATGTTAAGATCATTTACAATAGTTCGAAGTATTTTAGATTGAAGAGATTAAATCCTTTGGAGACTGGAGCGTTTGGTTAAACCCCACAGTTCTATTCCTTACGCCCAGATAGGTTTCAAAATAAAAGTATATGTTAAATTAGTCTTTTGTTGTCTAGAGCTTTGATCTATCGTCTAAAAGTCTTTTAAGTAGTCGACAGCGTCTGTTTTGTTCTGTTCTTTTTAGTCTAGTAAAACTGAAATTTGGAAATTATATTGGATATTTCAAGGATTGGATTTATTCCGTTTTAATATCAAACTTTTCAAATATATTGCCAAAACTAAATAGAAGACTTTTAGAATTATGCAGAGTTTTGAAATTACGAACATTTTTCACCATTTTTGGGCATTATTTATGAGTACTCTAGGTAATCATTTTCACTTCTGATCTCTAAGAATAACTCCTCTAATGGTACTAACATGGAAGTGTGTCATACATGATCGTATGAGAAAACTCTGATTGTCCTTTGGTGATAGTTAAGGTAAATAATTTATAAATTATTCCAACAAATTAAATATAATCACTAACATGAAAAGTTACATCACTTTTACCTCGTAAATTTCATACTCCATACTAGACAACTATGATAGTAAACCTAATACTGCGACCCTTATGGAATCGATACTAACTATTGGGGAGTTCAATTTACTCTTAACTCCCACAGGAAAACTAACAATTAAACAACCTCCGCAATTTATAGTATTTACTTAGTAAATATTTCTTCTTAATAATCTATATTTACTATGTAAATATTAATCTAAATATTTACGTAAATGTTTTAATACTTATTTATTTGCCGATAAGGCTAAAGCCTAGCAAAGAGTGACATTTGTGAAATATTTACAGGAGTAAATAACTAAATAGTTGGATTACATAAGATTAGATTATCGGGGTGGGAACTACGCCCCAGGCACCACAGCCAAAAGAGGCTAATTATGTCTTCCCCTTTGGTTCTAGAAGGACCTACCAAGAAGGTTGAGGACTTTCCCTACTAGTACCTTTTGCGAAACTATCTCCTTTGGTCTCAAAGATCCAAAGGGTTCGTAGCATAACCACTCGATTGCAAGTGAGTGGGGACGTTTCCACCTCTTCCTGACACAATCTACCCAACGGTTCCGAGCTAATAAGCCCCTCTCATAAAGTGGAAATTGAAGCCGATATCATAAGAAGTCTGCTTTTTCTGTCTTTGGTTGTTAATAATAAGGGCAATGCTAGGTTGTACATGTAGAGTCGATCTAATTTGTAAAATAAGAAGTAAAAACCATTGGAAAAAGTGGAAATGGAAGCCGATTTCATTAGAAGTCAGCTTTTCCTGTCTTTGGTTGTTAATAATAAGGGCAATGCTAGGTTGTACATGTAGAGTCGATCTAATTTTAAAAAATAAGAAGTAAAATCCAATGGAAAAAGTGGAAATTGAAGCCGATTTCATAAGAAGTCTGTTTTTTTCTGTCTTTGGTTGTTAATAATAAGGTCAATGCTAGGTTGTACATGTAGAGTCGATCTAATTTGTAAAATAAGAAGTAAAAACCATTGGAAAAAGTGGAAATTGAAGCCGATTTCATAAGAAGTCTGTTTTTTTCTGTCTTTGGTTGTTAATAATAAGGTCAATGCTAGGTTGTACATGTAGAGTCGATCTAATTTTAAAAAATAAGAAGTAAAATCCAATGGAAAAAGTGGAAATTGAAGCCGATTTCATAAGAAGTCTGTTTTTTTCTGTCTTTGGTTGTTAATAATAAGGTCAATGCTAGGTTGTACATGTAGAGTCGATCTAATTTGTAAAATAAGAAGTAAAAACCATTGGAAAAAGTGGAAATTGAAGCCGATTTCATAAGAAGTCTGTTTTTTTCTGTCTTTGGTTGTTAATATTAAGGTCAATGCTAGGTTGTACATGTAGAGTCGATCTAATTTGTAAAATAAGAAGTAAAAACCATTGGAAAAAGTGGAAATTGAAGCCGATTTCATAAGAAGTCTGTTTTTTTCTGTCTTTGGTTGTTAATTTTAAGGGCAATGCTAGGTTGTACATGTAGAGTCGATCTAATTTTAAAAAATAAGAAGTAAAATCCAATTAAAAAAGTGGAAATTGAAGCCGATTTCATAAGAAGTCTGTTTTTTTCTGTCTTTGGTTGTTAATAATAAGGGCAATGCTAGGTTGTACATGTAGAGTCGATCTAATTTGTAAAATAAGAAGTAAAAACCATTGGAAAAAGTGGAAATTGAAGCCGATTTCATAAGAAGTCTGTTTTTTTCTGTCTTTGGTTGTTAATATTAAGGTCAATGCTAGGTTGTACATGTAGAGTCGATCTAATTTGTAAAATAAGAAGTAAAAACCATTGGAAAAAGTGGAAATTGAAGCCGATTTCATAAGAAGTCTGTTTTTTCTGTCTTTGGTTGTTAATTTTAAGGGCAATGCTAGGTTGTACATGTAGAGTCGATCTAATTTTAAAAAATAAGAAGTAAAATCCAATTAAAAAAGTGGAAATTGAAGCCGATTTCATAAGAAGTCTGTTTTTTTCTGTCTTTGGTTGTTAATAATAAGGGCAATGCTAGGTTGTACATGTAGAGTCGATCTAATTTGTAAAATAAGAAGTAAAAACCATTGGAAAAAGTGGAAATTGAAGCCGATTTCATAAGAAGTCTGTTTTTTTCTGTCTTTGGTTGTTAATAATAAGGGCAATGCTAGGTTGTACATGTAGAGTCGATCTAATTTACAAAATAAGAAGTAAAATCCATTGGAAAAAGAGGAAATTGAAGCCGATTTCACTAAAAGACTGCTGCTTCTTTAGTTTATAAAGAGTTTTGATGATCTTTCATTTTTGTAAACATTATTTAGTCCTTAAACTAGAATAATATTTCAATTTTATGTTAATCACCTTTATAAACTAATTATTTTAAATAAAAACATAATATCCTCCTTTGTTGCCCAAAATCTGCAGAAGAATATGTAGAAAATGGAAGTACTTATTCAGCGATTCAAGAAAAATATGTAGCAATCTGGCAAATTTCTAGAAAATGGTTTCTTCTGCGGTTAATCTTTGGCTTATTATATCTATAAATTTGACTGGGTAGATGACCTAAGTCAAAAGCTTGGCATTTAAACTAATAAAAAAGTTTGGAATGAATCTGACAAGGCAATAATCTTTCTTACCCTCGGATTAATGTGTTTTGTTTCCCCTAATTTTTCTTAATTTGCAACAAATGATTTAATTAAGGTTAGAAGGTGATAAATATGATAATCTTCGTTTACTGGCACAATTTGATATAAAAAAAAAGATTTTTTTCAGTAGTTTTTTTTTTTTTTTGTAGTTGAGTGATGTGGGATAATGGAGGAGTAGATATAGTTAGCATGTGCGCCGGAAGGGTTTGAAAAAAGAAAAGAGTTACGGTGGGTGATTGAGTGATTGGATGATTGACAAGAGTATTGTAGAAAGGCGCTACGGGAATAGAGGATTTACCCGAGTTAAAAAAGTGTTGGGAAGGGAACGTGGAGGATTATGGCGCCGGTGGTATGGGAAGTGCAAAACTGTCATTCCATCACACACTTGCCTAGCGCTAATATGGACCGCCATCGTGGGCGAGACTGGGCAGGTTCGCAGGAAGAAGATACAGCAGGGTTGGACTATGATTTATATACTCTCACATCATTTTATTTTTACCTTCCTCCAAAACTGGAATGGATCCGTGTCATCTGCTTTTACTAGCGGATGCTGCAGACAACTTTATGTATCAGGATGTCCATATCTTTTCTACTAGTACGATTCTGTATCTTATTTCAAAAGGGACGGAAAAGGGGAAGATTTACAAGATTACACACTTTTATTAGAGCCAAGGTGAATGAAATCAAGTTTGTGGGTGAAGAGATACGAGATGAATGAATGACTGATTAGGCTACGTCAGTTGTGTGGTGATAGAGAAACTATTGGAGTATGAATTACGTGCAGTCGATCTACACTAATCGATCATCGATCTTCAACCAACATAAGGATTGCCTTCAGCAGCAACCAATCTTTTTTGTAGTCTAATAGCAATAATTACACTGTGATGCTGCGATGAAAAAATTGTCTGGAATCTATTGTGTGATTTCAATAGATTTTTTGGTGCTGAAAATGGGAAAAATATTTAAAAAATTTCATCACGTAAGGTTTTTCCACAATTTCGGATTTTTTGTGTACTACAGGTGTTGGCATATTGTGAAGGATTATTTTGTAAAACTATTATTTAAATGAATAATAATTAGTATTTTTAGTCGTGATGATGTAAGAACGTAATACTCTGAATAAAGTATTGTGAATTTTACTGATAAAGAAGTTAAAAGCAATGGTAAATTTATAACACAACTGTAAATACAACCTCTGTCACCTCAAGACATGTCTGATCCTGTTACTGCGCGTCTCCCTCCCACCACCAATATTTTATTTATTTATTTGTTGTACAAGTGTTAAATTAAATTGCAATGGCTTCAAGAGGTTGTGTCAACGCGCCTGACTCTTTTTGTTATATTTGTGGTAACTTTAGGGTTAAAAAATAACAAAGAAAATTTTGAATTTAAAATGGAGGAAGCAGAAAAACAAGCATGGAAAGCCTTCAAGGAAGTACGTAGTTACTAAGTTTCTTGGCAACAAAAAAGATGAAGTTTATAAAAATATTGTAAAGGAATATGTTAGAAAAATTTAAAAATTTAGGCTGTAACATGAGTTTAAAGAGGCATTTTTTACATTCGCACCTTGACTACTTCCCTGCAAATCTTGGTGCAATTAGTAAGGAGTAGAGGGAAACATTCCACCAAGATATAAAAGAAATGGAGAGGAGATACTAAGGAAGATAGAATGTAAGCATGATAGCTGACTACTGTTGGATGTTGAAAAGGGACGGCCTGCTTCGAGACCACCGAAGACAAAGCACCAAAAGGAGCGTGGAAATGATAAGGAAAAGATTCTAAAAGGACTTTTAAAGAATTAAGTAGTATTTTACTGTGATTTTCATTATATTTAATTGCTTTTTAAAGGAATTTTACTTGTCGCATCACTTGCAAATAAAATCTAATTTTAAATTTTGTGAAAACTTCTTACGTGATGGTGGAAAATGGAGTTCATATTTGGATTTAGCCCACAAAAATACATAAAAACCAAGTATCAAATTTAAAACAATTTTTCAAAAGTTAAAGAAAATGCAGGCCTGTGTTATTGTTCGAGCACTTATAAATGCAACCAGAGCGCCTGAATAATAAAGCCACTTGCCGAGTAAACCAGTTCATCACCATCTTTGTTTTTAATCCGAGTTTTAATCCGAAGTATGAATTGAATGGTATTGATTGTGTTTCATCTAAATGAAAGTTATGGTTACAATCAGGATACGTTGACGTTTACAAATTATATTTCAATAAAACAACACGTATAATTGACAGATACAAATAATATTCAAATTCGATATCAATCGTGAGACATGTAGTAGTATTCCTCTAACTGAAAACCTTTAAACTAATCGATTAATTTGACAATTCCACTTAACCAATATTTCCTTCAAAATTTAGAATTTCATATCCTCTTCATCTTTAAGTGTTACGTTCTCCATGAATGTTGGACAACTAGTTGCATGATTTTTCATTTTAAGTACCGTTGCTCTGATGAATGACACTCCGATTTTTGCAGCTAAGATGTCCTTCTATTGCCTAGGCTCCAGTTTGACTTGAATTATTATTTGCAGCAACTGATATTTCTTATTTCTCATAAAGTGGCCAAATTATTCTAATTTTCTTCTTTTGATGGTGTTGAATATTTCAGTTTATTGACGTGGCGTAGCATTTCAATGTTAGTTTTCTCCATTCTTCTAAATGTCCCCTTCTAGAATTTTCACGTTGTCTCTTGTTATGTACCATACGGTACAAATGAATACTGTTAACACAGAAATAATCGTAAATGGGATGAAATTTTCCGATCACGTCTTGTAAAAATTGTCTTCATCTTTACAAACGCACTTCAAGTCTATTCAAGTCTGCATTTTACTTTTTTGCGAATTCTCCCAATTTCCAGTTATTTAATAAAGAGAATATTAGTACGTAACTTGAAACTCTTTTAATAATAACATTTCTAACCGCAAGCTAAACCTATATAGAAATTGTTATTCACTTATAATTGTGAATTTAACTTATATTCTTAATTCCTATTAATAGTTTATAGTTATTATTATTATTTTATTATTACTTGCTTATAATACAATAAATTGTAGCAAGGGGTTGACCCGTGCCTTTACATGGATAAAATACAGAAGATACATGAAAAGAGAAAGAGAACAAAAACAAAAATAAATTCAGTTTACAAATAAAAAAAAAAATAATAATATAAGTACAAATGTAAATATAATACAATTTATTTATATATTATATAAAAAAACAAAACAAAAACAAAAAAACTTATTAAATTAATGAGAACAAATTTCTAATTTTTAGTGAGTTCATTATAAAAAAATACATATATTTAACTTTGTTTACTGAGTCAAAAGATAAAAGGTTCTCCAACACAATTTTAGGCTGAATACTGGGAGAAAAGTTAATGTGTTGCGCCTGTAGATACTTGGCTCTTAGGACATCCAAAATCGGGCAGATAATCAAGAAATGAATTAGATCATCTTGATCTTTTCCACATAACGGGCAGGAGGAACCAGTATTAAATTTATAAACCCTACCGAGGATATACAGTTGAGGCTTCTTCTCAGACATTAATCTTAGTTGACTGGCAACTCTGATCATATCGATATGACATTTAAAGTGAATGTATTGTTCACCTAAACCAAAACTGCTAATATTCCTAAGGAACGTGTTAAATTTGGCGTTTAACAGAGATTCGACATCCTTACTAATTAGATTATTGTTGAATCTTGCCAAGATATCTGTCAGTTTACCCTCGGGTATGTACTGTTTTTCCCAGACATCATCGGAGCCAATAATCTGAAATTGCTTTCGCAAATCAGCGGTCCAGTTAAAAGGGATGCTAGGGCTATCAATGCTGTCAAGCAACGCGGCATAACAGATACGAGGCAATCTATTTTCGGGCATGGCTAAGATTTTCTGCCATAAAAAGACCGTACGTTTAAAAATTTTTGAAACTAAATGAGTATGGCCAACCTCCAACCTGACAAATGCATCTGGAGTATTCCTGGATAATTTTAACAAAGTTTTGAAAAATTTTAGAGGTGTTCTCTCGGCAATATCGGCATATTTGAATCCCCACAGTTCAGATGAATGTAGGAGAACACTGGATACTAGAGAGTTAAATAAATAATTTTTAACTTCCCAAGAGTCACATTTCATTTTGGCTAAAATAGAAAGAACCGAAGAGACAGCCAACATACTCTTAGTTTTAAAAAATTGAGCAGCTTGTAAGAATTTACCGGAAGTGGAGAATGTGGTTCCTAAATAAGTAAAGGTGTGGACTATTTCAATATGTTTATTGTTGCAGAAGAAATTTGGAATATTTTTCGGTGGCCGACCCTTAAAGAAAGAGTAAAGATACTTCACGATTTAGTCACAATCCTAAATGACACTTTGGAGGCAGCTAAATCTTTCAATCCCACAGAACAGCCATGATAAGTATTTTTTTTCTATTTACTTAGACAAGTTTTTAAAAACAACTTCTTTGCACTCAAGTAGATAATATTTCTGGTAAGAACAAAAAATAGAAAATAAGCAATAAAGTTTAAGTAATATTCAACGCGTCAGATCTTTTATTAATATTTACTTCAATAAGTGTTTTACACAGTCAAATATTGCGTCGACTTTCTGCGGACAGTTTAACTCTCGTTAATCCAACCATTTTTCAAAAAAAAGTATTGATTTATTCACAAAAGATATAGTAAAGATCTAGAGGCCATATGAAAATAAGACAAATATGATGTTAATGCAACCAAAACAGCTGCTAAATAATCTACCTGTTGCGCTTATGCCATTTTACTCCATGAAATCTGTTATAAGCACAATTGAGAACATAAGTACGAGGGTCGTTTGCAAAGTCCGTGAAAAGTCAGAGAGATAGCACCACTGGCGCGTATCGAAGTTATGTTTAGTTATTAGCATCTCTTGGAAGAACATACACCAAGTTTCAGCCAGATCGGTCTATTTCTTTGTGTTTGGCATTCGTTTGAATCGAGGAAGTCGAGTGATTTTCAAAAAATGGACGAATAAGAATTTCGTGTGTTGATTAAACACTACTTTATGAAAGGCAAAACGCCTCAGGAGACTAAAGAGAAGCTTGATAAACATTATGGTGACTCTGCACCTTCGATTAGAACAGTTTATAAGTGGTTTCAAAATTTTCGGAGTGGCCATATGGGCACAAGTGACGCTGAACGTTCTGGACGCCCTGTTGAGGTTACTACTCCAGAAATCATTGATAAAATCCATGATATGGTGATGGATGACAGAAGAGTGAAGGTGCGTGAGATTGCTAGTGCTGTGGGCATCTCGAATGAACGGGTACATAATATTTTGCATCAACATTTGGACATGGCAAAGCTATCCGTAAGATGGGTGCCGCGATTGCTCACGCTTGACCAAAAACGAAATCGTGTGAAGTGTTGCAAGGACGGTTTGCAGCTGTTCCAGAAGAATCCGCAGGAATTCAAGCGTCGTTTCGTCACTGTGGATGAAACATGGATACATCACTACACTCCTGAGACCAAAGAACAATCTAAACAATGGGTTACCAAGGGGGAATCTGCGCCAAAAAAGGCGAAGACCGTTCCTTCGGCTGGATAGATTATGGCGACTGTCTTTTGGGATTCGCAAGGAATAATCCTCATCGACTATCTGGAAAAGGGTAAAACTATTACAGGTGCATATTATTCATCGTTATTGGACCGTTTGAAAACCGAGCTGCAAGAAAAACGCCCACGATTGGCCCACAAAAAAGTCCTTTTCCATCACGACAACGCACCAGCTCACACCTCAGCAGTTGTGGTCGCAAAATTAATGGAAATAGGGTTCCAACTCGTTTCACATCCCCCCTATTCTCCAGACTTGGCTCCCTCGGACTACTATTTGTTCCCCAATATGAAGAAATGGCTGGCGGGAAAAAGATTTTATTCAAACGAGGAGGTGATTGCAGAAACGAATGGCTATTTTTCAGACTTGGACAAATCCTATTATTCGGTAGGGATCAACAGACTAGAGCAGCGTTGGACGAAGTGTATAAGCCTAAAAGGAGACTATGTTGAAAAATAAAAAAGGTTTACCCCAAAAAATTAAGTAGTTTTTATTTTTGCACGCACTTTTCACACGACCCTCGTATAAGCCTAGAAATTTCCATACGTTTTTAAAAAAAAGTTTTTCCACGCGTCATATTCAGTGTTCATTTGAGTAACTAATAATACTTTCAGGGGCCTTACTTTAGATTTTAGGATTACAGAATTTAGGCTCAGAGTAACCGGACATATACCTGGAGAAATACGTTAGAGGCAAAAAAATAAAATTTGAAATCATGGTTTTCTGCCGAGAACGTACGTTGTGCGCAGGTCTGTCTTTTCAACACTGCTAAAAAAATAAATAAAAAAATAATTTCTCCTAAAACAATTCCAGAAATTCAAGACGCAATTTTTGTGCTACGCCGAAGTTCTTCAACCTTTTTACCGCACAATATATTTCTTTGAACACGTACTGATACAGAATTGTTCGTTTAATTATTTATAATACAAAATAAATCAGACCTCTGTTGTAAATTGCAAAAAAATAGTGTTTACTCAATTCCAAAAGATGAGAACCGCTGTTCTACACCATTTACAGAATATACGACTCATTGGATTCGAATTTTATTTATAGATATTTTTGTCTCCCCTGAACCTAGTCCATATTTAGGTTCAACAGGTTTACACTATTCCATCTCCGCAGACAAAACCGTACTTTACCGCAGATGACATTTAATGCCAAGGCTCATTTTTTTTCTGAGAACTGCTGACGCGAACATGCATCAATAATTTACAGCATTTGGATGCTTTTATTGGTTGGTTTCCAAGTTCGCAATCAGAGGCGTGGTTAACGTTTTATACGAGTAGTCTTTCCATCTTTATCATTTCTATTTCTTTTCTTTCACTTACAGGGAACCAGTTTCCTACTTATAAGGGACGAACTAAATAAGCTCGTGAACATAAGACTGAATTCTTGGGCAGGAGTCACCACTTCTCCATAGAGTGAGGCGGTTGCTCTTAATAAATTCCTATTATACTATTACTTCCAAAAAGGACAAGAAGTTTCGGAGTCTCGCCAACTTTCTTGGCTCTAGGTAGCTAAAATATCGCCTGGAAAGCGAATTGTTGTCTTGCAAATGAGAACACTAAGATAGCTCTCAATGGACGTGACCATTTTGGAGAATTCAAGAAGAATTTTGCAGTTGATGTCCTGGAGTTGACGTCACAATTGATTAACAAAAAACTTCTACTATAACTGGATACCAAATTAAAAAAAAGAAGCAATATCTTTAGGAATTCATTCAATAATCGTGAGCCATTCGCCATCTTACAATAAAGAACCCAGAATCGAGGCAAAGTCAAAAGTCTGACCGAAAACACCCTTTTTGTAGGAGAAAGAGAAAACCCAATGCATGGCTGAGCTATACGTATTTCGCTTTGTTTGTCCACTAAGAACACTTTGCTTGATTCTGATTTCCTGTTTTGCTTGATTCTGATTTCCTGCTTTCTTTCAATGAGACTCTACTTCAATATTTATCTTACGAACCGCACTAACCAAGAGCAAAGTAAGAAGATAAAGATAAAAATAAGATATATTTTTCGGTTAAAAAAAGGAGAATTTTAATGTGATATTAATAAATAGAGCAGACGTTATTAATATTACTAAATATTGAAAATAACCCACCTAATGATCAATAAGTAAACCCTAATCTTCTAATTACAAACTCCTATCCTTGTATGAATAATTAATATCCATTTTGTAATATAGCGTATGGTACTGCTTTAAACTTAATTAAAATATTAATCTCTGGAATACCAAAATCTTAAGACCTCTTTAAGGCAGGTCTCAAACTTAACTTAAAAAGTACTTTGCATTGTTAATATCAGTAAAACAGTGCAAAGACCTAGAGTTACAAACATTATTTATTTAAAACAATAATTTTATAAGTTTGCTTTTAAGATTTTACTTAAAAATTCGTTCTCTTAATGTTATTAATATTAATTAAAAACCATGTAAATACCACGTGGGTGTGCCACACCCGAACGAAGGCCTGCTTTAAATCAACAAGCATTCCTGTACAGTTTTCTAAAAACAAACTCTTTACACTAATAACAAAATATTATTAGCAATAGTAACATTAATGAAAAATTATATCTCTAAATTCATTTCATAGTTGTTGACCAAATTCTAAAGACAAACTTCCAAAATCTGTACGATTATAACAAATACTTCTTAAAGAAAGAAAATAGTTTAAGGAAAGATCTAAAACTTTATTTTAAGGCTAATAAATCGATTGGTGTAATTTGATTTGATATAAGCGAAAACTAAAATATGATATTGATTTTGTATAAGGCTGAGTGCTGCGAAGGAAACTGGAGCAGTGATGTAATAAAAACAATTTAGGATACTTGTTAAGGATTTGAGATGAAAGTGGACTGAAGGATCTAGAAGGCTATTCCCCTCGTTCCTCGTAGGAAGCATTGCTATCTTGATTGGTTAGCTGACCGCCTCCGCCTCTTCTTGTTCACTCTTCCACTTCATACTGTTCAGTAATCTAATTCCAAGGGCAGAACACCTCAAACCTTACAAAATTGACAACTTCTTCGCCTGTGGTACTCCTTTTTTTTCACCCTTTCTCTCAAACTAACCCTTTTACTTGATCTTCTTTTTATATCTATATTAGATAAAATTATTCAGGAGACCTTCTTTAAAGAGAGGCCAAAAAAAGGAGTCGACTCTTTACCTATATAATGTACTTTCTTATCAAATGTGATAAATAAGAAAAGAAGAAAAAGGTAACATCGACCATTTTTTGGAATTAAAGAAGAACACGATGGATATATACATATTTTTTTTTTGCAGCAAATCATTCAGAGCCCAAATATTTTAGCTTATCTCCGGTACTTTAATCCAAAAAAGTTAGTTTTATGCATAATGGATTCTTTTTTTCGGCCTTATTTTGTTAATACTTATCGATATACTCGAATGGACTTTCGATTTTGTGTTTTCAACTGAAATGGCAGTTTTGAGTTTTGCATAAGTAATTATTACAAATTTTTCAATGTTTGTATGATCAGTATATGACAAAAAATGGGAAAAATCACGATTAGTTCAAAGGCCAACAATAACCTATAAGAAAAATCGATGAAAGCTTAGAAAAACCAATTGCTGTTAATTATTTTTGGTGACTGATTCATAGTTTCAATAGTATGAAAAAATAATTGCCATTTCAGTCGTTATACATTTATTCTGCCGAGCTTTCGACCTAGGGACTAGGTCATCTACTGGGCTGTGGAACAGACAAGACAGAAGACATACCAACCCTGTAATGTAAAATATTTCATTGTCAATTAGCCCAGTAGATGACCTAGTCCCTAGGTCGAAAGCTCGGCAGAATAAATGCATAACGATTGAAACCGGCATTTATTTTTCATCCAATTTTAGTAAATCAATTTTTCTGACTTTGATTTTTCCTTAAAAACGAGGCTAAAGATTTTCTCTAAAGTTAGTACACTCACTGTCTATGTTTGTTGAGGCAATATTTCCCAAGAAAATGCTCGAAAAAAAAAAAGGTGGAGTTAAGGTTCCCCCCAATGCGATAGATAATTGATGCACTATTAACCGAGTATAATTAATAATCATTCAATATGTAAGTAAATGTAATAATTTTAAGTAAATAAATTGAACAAAAATGCCACTTTAAAAAGTTTTGTGAATTTTCAGTTTGGCAACAGATCTATTTTTAGATAAACGTTCTTGCAAAACTAGATACAAAGAATCTAACGCTGACAGCTTTCCACAAATCTATTTTAGAATGAACTAGGGGTCAAAAGAAAGGAAAAAGATCGTGGTCTCAGGATCTTGCTACCTCCAAATTTAATAGCAAACTAAATGTGCCAGAGAAGAATTAACCAAGATTTGTTGTAGGCCATATTTAAATAGAATTGTTATCAATGAAACTTCAACTTGCATTGAATACATTGGCCGTGAAATAGAATAATATATTGTGGACAGAATTAGTAAACCGATTTTAACTGGGGAAACATTTTGTGCCATACCTAATTCGACCCAAGAAACAGAAAGTCGTCCTCATCATTCTCTAAAAGCATCTCATTAATTTCAAAATATTTATATTACCTGTTTCAATTTCGAGAATCACCATCATTTCTCTAAATAGAGATTAGGAGAGATTGTTACAAATCTGGGCAGTAGAATGTTTAGAATACTTTAGGAAAATAAATAGAACATAGTCCAACTGGAAGGCTTCAAATTTACTAGCAAACCAAATGTGCCAGAGAAGAAGTGACCAAGATTTGTTTTAGGCCATATTTAAATAGAATTGTTATTAATGAAACTTCAACTTGCATTGAATAATTGGCCATGAAATAGAATAATACGAGCATACCTCTTGAATACAGAATTAGTAAACTAATTTGCTCCTCCAAACCTGTAACTACAGGTGTGTGTTACAGGTTGGGCTCGTAATCCAGCTATAGTGGAAGCTCTGTTTACATGTTCTAGTCCATGAAACTATAGAATTTAACGAAGAAATAAGTTATACGTTGGAGATGAGCGATAGATAGATAGATAAAAACAAATGACTGCATAGTAATGAAAAAAAAAATTGCAACGGACCAATTATGACCAATAGAAAGTGATATTTACCTTTCAGTTTTCTAACCTTAAACATATAAATAGCCGAGTGAAAATGTAAAGGGCAATACGTGTTGTTTATACAACCCTTTGATAGACAAAACTCGTCCCTTTTTCTATCGATATTCATTGCAAATTTATGGCTAATTAATCTTGTTCCTCCCAATTGTTTTTTACATAATAAAGAAGCATAACTTCAACGGAGAATGCAATAAATTTGAAAACAAACAAAAAAATAAAAAAATCTGTAGTGCGGCCATTATCTCTGACTAGTAAACAATTTACGGGAAAACAGGAAAAAAAGAAAACACCCAACAAGCGAGTAGACAAGGAATACAAACACAAAGGAGCATCAGACAAGATGGAAAAGGTGTGCAGGAGAAAGAACAAGAGATGAAGAAGCAAACAAATAGAAGGTACTTATTTCAATTTACTTTTCTCTTTGTTTTATTAAGATGAAGACCATGGAGGAGAAAGGGCTGCAATAACTAGCAGCAGTTTGGTCCACGAACAGAATTACACTCTCCAGCATCCTACTTTATAATGCAGCATAAATTTTCAAACTACAACCTTCCAGTTGGACTATGTTCTATTTATTTTCCTAAAGTATTCTAAACATTCTACCGTCCAGATTTGTAACTATCTCTCCTAATCTCTATTTAGAGAAACGATGGTGATTCTCGAAATTGAAACAGGTAATATAATATTTTGAAATTAATGAGATGCTTTTAGAGAATGATGAGGACGGACTTTCTGTTTCCTTGGGTTGAAAAATTTATTTTCCAAAGCTGGACATTGATTGTAGAGCAGCGTTTCCCAACCTTAGTAAAGTTGTTAACATTTACAGTAATAAGGTTAGTCTGTCTCCAAGATATACGAGAAAATACAATAGAACATGTAGCAGAATTAAAATTGTCTTTCATGGAGTATTTTCTAAAACCCGAAAACACAAACGATAAGTGGATTTCAATCCCCTTCTATAAAGAAAATTTAGGAAAAGCTACATCATTATCAATAACAGATAAAGCAAATTTCCTAGAATTATCATGTAACAGAACTTAAATGAAAACCTTGTAAAAATCTGCTTAAAGAGTCTGATAAACTCCTATCCAAGACAACATTAAATTTAATTGGTACTTACAGGTAGTTGAATGCTTAAAAGAAATTAATTTAGAAGATTTGGGCACAAATATAATTATCCTAAAGAAGAACTTTGTTAATTAATTAATAATTTTGAAGAGAAAAATATGTAAGCAATTTTTAATTATTTAAAAAAAGTTTTAAAACTAAGATCTTACACTTTACAAAGGTTATAAAGTGAACATGAACTCCTTTGTAACAGATACATTGTGTCTCTATACAAATAAAGATAAAAATAATAGTAAAATAACACACTCGGAATAACAAATTTCACGAAATACAATCATTTTTACGAAGTGGTACAATTTAGCATGATGTACTACCAAGTGGTACGCGAGCCAAAAAAGGTTGGGAAACGCTGGGCTAGAGTATTGGGAACGAATAGATCATTTTGTTAAATGAGACTAGGCAAGCTCGGTTAAGAAACAACCTACCTAGACCCACCTCACCAATATTCACCATAGATATTCTAAATGAAACTTCTCTAAATGTAAAGAAAGAAGTATTTGAAGGGAATCGAAACACCTGGATGAGCATCCAGGCTCTCCAGGAAAGCCCGCAGGAAGTGCGATGAAGAGTTGGCAGTTAGTGAGAGGATTATCTCATCAAATTAAAAGAATCCCAGGGAAGTTGTTAGAAAGAGAACGGAGAATGGCCATTTTGGGATAAACTCTTGCTGGTGTTTTGGATGCACAATCCTGATGCATGTCTCCAGATATCCCAAACATAGCACTTCAAATACAGGGCAGGGGTTCTAGGGAGTGTAACATACCAGTACTGCACCAGATAACGAACCCTAGAGAGTGCAAACAAATAGATTTCAGTTAAATGAGAAAGAGAAAAATTAATATTAATAAATTATAACAGTTTTGAACATTACATATTTAAAATACAAACCAAAAACAAAGTGCATGGGCAAAGTCAGTGCACTCAATAACAGCCATACAATAGTAACTGATCAATACAGTAATAATGTAATGTAAACTGAATAGGGGAGATTGTTGTACCTTGAGCATAGTGTGCCTTGAAACAATTCATGTTGCTGGGCACTGGTGTCATCTGTGGACTTTCTGTTGAAGTATGTGATAGATCATAATATAACAGCAGTATGAACTGAGTTTCAGTTTTCTTGTTTACTTTTGGCGGTTTTCAGAGCAATTTTTAGTTTTTCATAGTGAAAAGTAAAATTTTATAACATCAAACCGAAGTGTTTATTCTCAAAAATAGTGAATATAACTATCAACCACGTCTGGAATAATAATCTCCGCTAAATAGTGAGTAGAATACTTATATTATTTTGATTTCTATTCCTAACCTAATTTTAGATCGCAACTTTTGTTCAAACCCGTACCATCTTGTACCATGCATCCTGTACGTTGGAACACTACTCTTTTGCAAAAGGCTATTTATTTTATTCTATTTGTTTATAGGTAAAGATGCCTCGCAGTAAAAAAGGCAGGAAAAGGCCCCCCTGTTAATTCTAATGCCATTGAAGTAGCCGTGGCCGCTGTTACAACTAGTTCTGAAAACAAGATTTCTTTGAGAGAAGCATGCAAAATTTATAAAGTGTCTCTCGCCACTTTATCAAGAAATTTAAAAGTTTTTTAAGAATGTGGGGCTGAAAATTTTAAGTATTCAGCTAATTGTACTGTAAAACGTGTTTTCGATGACACGGAAGAGTTTAGTCTGGTTGACTATATAAAGACAATAGCCAAAATGCAGTAAGGGCTCTCAAAGAAAGGTGTGAGGGAGTTAGCTTACAAATATGCTGAAGCGAATAAAAAAAAAATTCCAACAACATGGGGTGAAGAAAAAAATTGGTGGTGAAGAATGGATACGTGGATTCATGAAGAGTGGTACATGACTTGTGTTCCATGGTACATGACCATGTTGTACCATGGAACAGAAAACATCATTTGACAGATCCATCATTTTTACAGTTAATATTTACGAGGGTCGTTTGAAAAGTCCGTACAAAGTCAGAGAGATAGCACCATTGGCGCGTATCGAGGTTATGTTTAGTTAGTAGCATCTCTTGGAAGAATACACGCCAAGTTTCAGCCAGATCGGTCTATTTCTTTGTGTTTGGCATTCGTTTGAATCGAGGAAGTCGAGTGATTTTCAAAAAATGGACGAAAAAGAATTTCGTGTGTTGATTAAACACTACTTTATGAAAGGCAAAATGCCTGAGGAGACTAAAGAGAAGCTTGATAAACATTATGGTGACTCTGCACCTTCGATTAGAAGGTTTATAAGTGGTTTCAAAATTTTCGGAGTGGCCATATGGGCACAAGTGACGCTGAACGTTCTGGACGCCCTGTTGAGGTTACTACTCCAGAAATCATTGATAAAATCCATGATATGGTGATGGATGACAGAAGAGTGAAGGTGCGTGAGATTGCTAGTGCTGTGGGCATCTCGAATGAACGGGTACATAATATTTTGCATCAACATTTGGACATGACAAAGCTATCCGCAAGATGGGTGCCGCGATTGCTCACGCTTGACCAAAAACGAAATCGTGTGAAGTGTTGCAAGGACGGTTTGCAGCTGTTCCAGAAGAATCCACAGGACTTTAAGCGTCGTTTCGTCACTGTGGATGAAACATGGATACATCACTACACTCCTGAGACCAAAGAACAATCTAAACAATGGGTTACCAAGGGGGAATCTGCGCCAAAAAAAGCGAAGACCGTTCCTTCGGCCGGAAAGATTATGGCGACTGTCTTTTGGGATTCGCAAGGAATAATCCTCATCGACTATCTGGAAAAGGGTAAAACTATTACAGGTGCATATTATTCATCGTTATTGGACCGTTTGAAAACCGAGCTGCAAGAAAAACGCCCACGATTGGCCCACAAAAAAGGCCTTTTTCATCACGACAACGCACCAGCTCACACCTCAGCAGTTGTGGTCGCAAAATTAATGGAAATAGGGTTCCAACTCGTTTCACATCCCCCCTATTCTCCAGACTTGGCTCCCTCGGACTACTATTTGTTCCCCAATATGAAGAAATGGCTGGCGGGAAAAAGATTTTATTCAAACGAGGAGGTGATTGCAGAAACGAATGGCTATTTTTCAGACTTGGACAAATCCTATTATTCGGAAAGGATCAACAAACTAGAGCAGCGTTGGACGAAGTGTATAAGCCTAAAAGGCGACTATGTTGAAAAATAAAAAAGGTTTACCCCAAAAAATTAAGTAGTTTTTATTTTTGCACGGACTTTTCAAACGACCCTTGTATATTTTTTAAACATTTATTATTGGAAATTGTAGCTTAAACAACACTCTTCGTAGAGACATAGTTAAATGTTCGAAATGTTAATTTATATTATATACAGACGAAAAAACAAAAAAAGTGTTCCAAGGTACAACAGTCTCCCCTACAACTGAAATCAAAATGGATTTTATGAAATTAAGCCTTTCTATAAAGTCTAAAAATATTGAAAAATATTCAAAATAAAAGAACAACCCTTGTTTCTACAAACACAATCACAAAATTAGTAATTACCTAAATTGATTGATTGAATAAACATTTGTCTGTAATTTCCAGCTGAATGAATAAATTGATTAAATAAACAGCCAATCTTTTCCAATCGAGTAATCAATCAGTTCTGCCCATACCTGGATTGTATTTTGCCAAAAAAGACCTGCCTCTAAACTGAGTCAAAGTTGAACGAGCTATAATAAAAATGATAAGACTATTGCTTTCATAATACCCACGGCATAGACCAACAGAACGTACGAGCAAGTTAGTTTTTATGTATATTTTGCAAATTACTGAGAGAATGTTTATTTTTCTATAGAGATGTAGTTCAGAGAGACTTGCAACTAGTACCATTTTATATTTTCAAGATATTAAGCTCTCTCTCAGTTTACCTTTAACATGAAATAAGTTCTAAAAAGCTCTGAAAGGTTTTTTTTTCCAATTTTTCCTTCAAACTTTTTACTCACACTTGAGTAGGGTTGGATGATTTTAAGGGATCCAACAAAGTATATCAATATAGTGTTAGGTACAAATAACTTTCTGTATAATACTTATGGATATAATACGTATGTCTAATCAAAATTTTAACCAAGCTGGAAGTTTATCAGTTCAACGAATGTGAAAAACTGAATAGAATACCTTTTTCTAATTTTACATAATTTTAAGCATAAATTAGGTGTGTTGGACGAAGGCAGAAGAAGCACATACTTTACTGTAAAGATTTGTTTCTAACAAATAAAAAGTAGTCATACACGGGATTCGAACTGGGGATCTCCCAATTACAAAGCCAACCATTAGACCCAACACCCGCCCCTCAAAGACGAGCATTGCAACCACACGAGTGACTTTTTTACGTTTAAAGAGGAATGCACTTTTATAGCCTAGTTATAAACCCAGATGGACTGTCTACACCAGAGTTACATAGAAGTGGAAAGAATGGAGACGTTGATTTTATTTCCTAGAAGGAGAAACTAAGGAGGACTTTTGGGTACAATAAGGAGGATAAGTTGTAGAACCAAATAAGGCCATGACAACCGGACAAAACTACTAACTACGAGCTGAACTACAAAAATAAGGGAAATATTGTCTATTGAAAGGTAGCTAAATCAGAAGGCTTTCTCTGGGTAAGCCTATAAATGCAAGGAGAATATCTCTTAGGCTATAGCCTATGAGGCCAATCTAGTGTATTACATTGACTTTATGAGTCACTCCCACTAAATGGATCTCCGTTTACGAGCACCATAGATGCTCATAACACTAAACTAGCTTTTCCAATAATTATCTAGTTCTATTCTAATTGGCAGCTAGAGCACAACAATTGTGACTTAACCAACTCTAATTGATAAATAATTGGCTCTTTGTAGTCAACAGTTTGCATGTCCTTTCTTCTTTAGTTAAAATCAATTAACCAAAATGGAGACCCATAGATTATTAAGAGGGATTGGTTAGTGGCTGAATTTAAATTTAATTAAATGAAATAAATACAGTTTTAATTGTAAATGGAAATTTCATAGTAAAAAGTGAGATGAAAGATTCAATATTATGTAAATATGATGAAATTACTTTGTGAAACTTTTTGTCGCGAACATTCACTTGGCTTTCTTTTACCAATATTTACAAAATATCTTTTTGTAAACTTGGAATTTTCAACGGAAAAATCACAATGTCACTAATATTTATATAGGTAAAGAGTCCGTACATTACACTTAAAATCTCTCTTCCAAATATCATCTCGAGTTGGCAGATTTTTTTAGTGATTCCCCATTTTGCATTGCTAGTTTTAAGGAACAAACCTTTGATTTTGAAAGTCATTGACAGAATTGAATTTTGGGAGAAACACTTTGAGTAATGAATGTGTTATGAGATGCAGACTCCAGGCTTAGCCTCTTCTCTAATTCTGTGGTTTTTTTCTCTGTTTAATATTTGCTTGTGACATTTTTACGTTACACTGTGGCTTTGTTCCCTCGCTAAAACCTTTCCTTCTTGATCTATTTACGCAAATTATCCTTATATTAGACAAGGAATTCCTTATGTTCCAAGACTAATCTGAACATTGGCTTAACTCTTTCATTGCGGTTGTTCTTAAAGTAGCTTGTATTGGGGTTTCCTTCAGGACTCAACCTAGCTAGTTGATCACCCCCGTCTGATTCTACTCAATTTCTTTAAACACTAAAAGAGGTTTATTCAAGAGGATTTGCAATTTCTGATTACTCCTACGATGTTAAGTTATACTAAACAGATGTAATTTATTATACATCAGTGATAAGTAAACGTTAAATTGTAATTGTAAAGTGTTTTAATTGCTCAAAAAATTAGTTGAAATTTTAATTGTAAATGGAAATTTCCTACTAAAAAGTGAAAGAAAGATGATTATTGATTGACAGACTTTCAATACAGTTACTCAAATTTGTAATTATTGATTTTTCGTTTATTTTTAGAAAATCAAAATTGAGCTTTTCCTGAATGGATTCAGAAAGAAGACTTCAAAAAAACATCACTTTTTGCCAACTAGCCATCTAAATTAAGATGAATTTTTGCAATAAGCTTCACCACGGTGGCTAACGTCACCGATTTTCCCAGTTTAGTCTTTTTCTTTGGTGAAATAACCACCGATTTTGAAGAAACTAGTGGTAACTTGATGGAATAACTTACTAATTATTGATAACAATCGATTGTTTGGTAATCTAATGTGTTGATGACCGGCAAAAATTGGGCATACTACTAATTCTTAATAGATTTAACGATGCTTCTAGCCAGCCAATTCGGTTACGCAACTTCGATGCTTCGCTTAAAATTTAAATAAATTAAGTAATCCAAATCTTTACCTGATTTTCGTAGAAGGAGAAAGGAAGCAAAGAAAATTTAAACCAGCAGTTACCCAAATAGTAAAATAATATATATATATTCTCCTATTTCACCATTCTGAAAAATTGTACAAAATAAATAAATAAAAGCAACTGAAAATGATATTAAAATAAAAATAACACAAAACGGAAGAAAAAACTTAAATATTTTCCACTTAATCAGACTAACTGCCAGAATTTTCTCCTTTTCATAGTCCTCGAATTTTCCTGATGATTATCATCATCTATCTTTTGATATAACACTCAGAAATAATTGAAAATTTGTACTAATATAACTGTCCTATTTTTTTTTACAGCATTTTACCCTTAATATTTTCTCATGAAAACTAATATTTTGTAAGCAAAGTGAGGGCCCTCTCACTGGAAAATAATTATCAAATACCGTTTTCATTAAATTCCAGTGCTGTGATTGCTTTTCCTGAAATTGTGAGCTCAATTGCTCTCATTAGTGATCTTCAAATAATTAAACACTGTAAACTCCTGGCCTGTTTTACTCCATATATTCTAGATTTTTCCGATCTATTTGAATCATTTGTGGCAACAATTTCTTTAAAAAAAAAGATGCCTATTCAACTAGTGGATGAGTAATAACCCAAAAAACCAACTAACTGAAGCTGTTCTACAGAAGAAATAACCTGAACTCATAGTTTTAAATATTTTCGTAACCACAAACACAGAGGGTGTTCCACTACCCTGGGGGGGCTTCAAGTTAAACTGGACTTGGTGGTACGAGTAAATATAAAAGAATATTTATTCACAATATTCTAACAAAACACATTAACTTCGCTTTCCTCCCTCTTTGATTATTTCTCAACAATTTAAATTTTAAATTAAAAGAAAATATAAGCGGCTGGAAGCGAAAATAAACATGCAGGTAAAAATCCAAATTATAAGAAAATCCGTAAAAGGGAAGTTCCAAAATACTGAACAATGTGTTGTGGATTTTTGGAATAAAGTTTAGTACGTGAATAAATGTAAAAGGAGTCACTTCCATTATTTTAAACAAACCTCACTATCCACAATGATCTCAAAATCCTTTTCGTTAAAGATATTGCTAAAACTCATTTCTTAAAATCTCATTCCTTTACTGCAGCTCATCCTAACCCTCTAATCTAAAAACTATCTTCTTTCGCAAGACCAGGTAAACCTCTAAGAAGATTGAAGAGAAGATGGCCACATCGATCTACTCTCATCATTAGAGCAGTATAAAGCATCTATTCACGTTAATGAAGTGTCGCCACTGGGTGCCTTCTCCTATCCAAATTCATGATATAGTTATCTTATATCTCATTTGCTACTTGCAACAGTTGTGAATTTCAATAAAAAAGAATCTATAGCTTCTAACTCAACTACTTCCTAAATCGCAACAACTTAAACAACTCCCGAAGGCTAGCCTTCAGACTACCTAGCAGTAATCAAAACTATGATTTGTAAGTTTTACAACTGCAACAAGTGCGGAAACAGCCCAAGCCTTTTGGTAATACTTCCTGAACGTTCAGGCTTTGTTTATTCGTATAAGTGGTAATTCCAAACGTTTGTGTTATCACTAAAGTATATACTCTGAAATTATAGATGGTTATAAAAGCAATGTTATCTCTTTTTGGAAGGCTAATCCGTGGTCTCTCCTAAATGGTTTTCTCCCAAAAAGTACTTGCATTCATCTTGTAAAAGCTGTCCAACGAATCAAAAAGAACTGAAAATAATATAATTAAAGGCTTAAGTGAAAAATGAAAGAACTGCTTACCTGAAATAAGTTTAGTACCAACATTTTCCCATCCTGTGAGGTTATAGTAGAAAGTATCCGGACTTAATGACGTAATCTTGTTGTCCCGAATGTCTAGGGTCAGATGTGTGACGTGGCCAAGACCTGATAGTAAACCTAATGGTAATTCTTCTATACTGGTACCACGGATACAGAGTACAGCTTCCCTAGCCAGTCCAGAAAGACCAGCTGGTTCAATCTCTCTTAAATGTTCACCACGTAATTCAAGATGTGCCAATTTTAGTGGTAATCTACCAAGTTGGTTGTTCAATTTTCTTTCTAATATTCTTACAGTAAGTCTTGTAAGATAAGGTAGGCTGGCCAATAATGAGCCAAGTCTTGTGGAACTTTCTATAGATAGACGTCTCAACCAATGACAGCCCATCATGGAGTCACTGTCTAATCTCTCTAGACTTAACAGGCCATCCATATCTAGCCATTCCAGTCTGTTTAAACCTGACAGACTGTCCTTCGTTATCATCTGTAAATATAAAAAGGAAATTATTTCGGAATTTTATAGTTACTTTTAATACAAATAATTTAAAGGAACCATCGGATAATACTTCTTTACAAAAAATGTATTTAAAATTGTAAACGAAACTCTAAAAATTAGTTTATTTGCAAAAAAAATCTTTGACTTACAATGTGATGTCTATTATCACTAGAATATTGCGATTTATACCAGTTATATACAGTTAACTTTCCTCTACAATTCGGTAAAGAATTCATTGAAATCTGAACAATACGTGTAGAGATACGAATGGTTTGAAATTTGAACTGTTTGTAAAACCTCCAAAACTTAACCTTCTATATCTCATTAACTAATCACTAGTACATTACCATTTATATCAGTTACAGAGCTAACTTTTCTCTACAATTCAGTAAAGAAATCATTGAAAACGGAACAATACGTATAGTGATATAATGGTTTGAAATTTGAACTGTTTGCAAAACCTCCAAAATTTAACCTTCCAAAGAATTCCTAAAATTGAACTCGATTGTGCAATGCATCAGGACTACACCAATCAGGAGAAATGGCTTTTAAGAATAGGATTTGACTGACCTTTGGTCTATAATTTAATTAATGCTGTAATAAAATTATAATTACAATTCAATTAAGTTGAATAACGAGCATCTATTAGTAATTTTGAATTACTAGTTAATTAAATGTAATATAGTTGCACTAGCCCACTAGTTGCATAAAACAAAAATGTCCTAATCTATATTCAATTAAATTATAATCATATTGCTATCGATATGTAATTTAGCCGGGTTGCATTCGAATTAAGCGAATGTTTAGTCTATTAATTAGAAACGAACCTGATAATGCAGGTCACGAGTAAAATATCAAGGAGATGTTTCCAAGCGATGGACAAACAGGAAAATTGTGATCTCCCTATTTGAGGTGCTATTCGGAGGAGGTCACAAGGTCAGCGGCTGGTGGAAAACCAGGGTATTAGCAATAAAACTTTCTGTTAAGACACAAAGCAACAACAATAAAGAAATAAAAACAACAAAAACCTAACAATAAGAGAAAATTAAAGACAATATTAAAGAAAATCACCCCTTATTAAGATGGCGGAGTGGAAAACAGAAAATATTAAACAAGCAAAAAAGGTACTCACTACAATAATAAAGGGATAAAGCAAAATAAAACACAATAAAAGAATGGAATTAATTCAGAATATGCTGTCGGTATGTATGTAAGAAAACAAGGCTGTAATAATACATATTTCTGTATAAGAAGGCAGCGAGTGTATTCTGGTAACAGCAAGGTAGCGCGTGTACAACCTTAAGGAATTACATAAATGAAATGGAAGGACCGCCCTGTGTGCGAAGAAAAGGGTGGAAAAACCCAGGATATTAAGTAAAAATAAAATACCATAGGGTTTTCACTTACCCTTTCCAGGTTTTTAAAAAAGTTTTCTCTTTTCCTTTATAGAGGCAGTTTTAGTCTAGGCACTGGTTGGTTTTCTGTAGCTTTATTTTTCTTTTTATTTAAATATTCTTTAGTTTTTCATGTCTTGAGAAAGATTTGAAGACTTACAATTTTTTAACAGAATTAAAACAATGCAATAATATTTCTAAACTACAATGTTAAAACTGATTTATTTTCTTCAAGATGTGGAATTTTACTAAAAGCTTCTAGCAAAAGCCTAGTCCAGAGAATTATTTTTAAGGTTTACTGAATATCCGGACATATTGGAAAGAAAAAAAAAGCCTACGAATAGGCTAAAGTGGGATCCTCAACATCTAAGATTAATTCAGGTTAGGGCTAGCTCAACGAAGACATGCAATAATAGAATGCACGAATGAGCTAGTAATTCAATCGACCCACATTCACTGCAGCTTGTAAGAATCACTTAATGTGTTAACCCATACTGTAAAATCCCTTGGTTAGCCAAAGTTAACACCGTTAGCTCACAGAACATACGTAAACCTTAGGCTAACAAGCAGACCTTAAAGCTTCTAGAGAAGCGCACCCATAAGGCTGCCACGTCTTTAAAGCTCAAACTTCCAGCCAGTGACCACCAACGACTAAACAAAGTAGCTTTTATTTTTCAATCTAGCTCGTCAGTCTCCAGTCAGCAGATACTCCGTAGTAACATTTATAACCATCCAGCTCTGGTGAGGGTTCTCGAATAAAACCAAACTCCAGAGTTGCTGGAAACCCTGTTCTTAAACGTTGCTTTTGTCGCAACCCTAAATACGCAGCAGAAGGGCTCCGGGTCCACTAAAGATAAGGCTAGAACCTACCTTCCTCTCTTTTCCTACATGATCAATTTTGTGGCAAAGAAATTAATACTTGAAGAATAATGGATTAGGAGAAGTACTAAAAGAGGGCAGAACGTCACATGAAACTTCAAAGAAATGCAGGCAGGGAAATACATTATTGAAGATGGAGAAGTAACCGGCCTCTTACGCCCGGTCTGATTGCTCTGCAACCTATAGTTTGCATTAAGACCTCTTGGAGGCTGCAACGCAGTTAATAACCAAAAGCGACATCTGGTAAAGCCTTCGGCCTCATACGAAGCTTGTGAGAAAGAGGTAGAAACGTCATTAAGAGTTGTTTCATACGAAGAGGAAGAGTATAGTGAAAACTTACCAGACCAATTACGGCGAATATGGTTTATTGATGAACGATGTTGGCGAGGTAGCGAACAGTAATCTCCAAGATTGTTGTAGCCAAATATTCCAGAAGTATTGCAAGTTGAAGAAGCCGATTTTGGGTTTTTTTTTTATTACTAGTGACGTTGATTACCTAGGAGATTTCTTCTTTCATCTAATTCTTCTGTGAGATGAGGACCAGATGAACCTGTGCCATTGCAACTAGCTAGGTTTGTATTCACACTTTAGCTAATTAAAGTGTTGCAAAATTTTATTTAAAAGAAGGTAGTAATAATTGGGAGTGAATTTAAATTTGAAGGAAGGTTGTGTTAACATTAAATGGAAGAAATAAGAAATAGAAAAGAGAAGAGATGGAGTCTCCAAAAGAAGTAGAAGAGGCTGTCACAAAAAAAGGGGTTTCACAAAGAAGCACAAGAGAAGTGGGAAGTAAGTTATCCTGGCTCACTGTCAGCGAGTGGGTCACGATGAGGAGCAGCCCAGCCCGACCTCTAAACTGGGTGTAAAAGTCCTTCTTTTGTCTTTCTACCAGGTACAGCCCAAGTAGTACATCTTCCACCTTCTACCCTCGGCTCATACGTGTTCTCGCCGAGTGCCTGTGTGGGCCCAGAGTGGATCCTTAGCCAACTCCTCCACTTTCAGCACTCCAATTTTATTTTATATATATGTATTTTTTTTTTTTTTTGTTCTGGTTGTTCCCTCTTTCTTGTTCTCTGTTATGTGTTATTGGTCGTGAGGATAGTAAGTGCACCCAAGAAGAGAGGTCGCAACCCTTTGTTTTCCCTTGGTCTGCCCTTCATCTCTTTACACCCTAAGGTACTTCTTCTCTAACTATACCACCTACTTAACCAACCTTGTCTCTAAAAACTGCTCTAACTTCAACCACTGACGTTGCTACTCTACTGTAATAGTACTAGTTGGTTCTTTGAACTTCTTTTGTACGTAACTTACTTGGATATATTACATGGAAGTATATAATCAAAATATATGTATGTACTTTTTACTGAAAAAAAAAAATAATAATACCTAATTTGCCCCTCTTGATGACTAAGTTCAGCTAATGACGTCCTTAAAAGAGGCAAATTTCTTTGATTTGTTTTCTAGCAAAACCTAAAGCCTAAAAAAAAGATGACGACCAGAAGATCAAGTTTTACATCAAAATACTGCGACAATTATAGGCCGAAAGAAAAAGATATTCTTTGATTTACAATTATTTTTTAATTAAGTTGCATTATATCCAGAGTTGGGCACTGATTAAAAAAAAAATTAAATTCTAAATTTAATTGATTAAATTTTTCAATTGATTAAATTTATTTTTAATTTAATTCAGAATTTAATCGGCGAATTTAATCGTAATTTTAATCATATGACAATTATTTAATCAACTAAACAGATTTAATCGTTAATCAAACTAATTTAATCAAACTAAAAAAAATATGATTAAATCTGAGAATTAAATTGAACTTTAATTTTAATCACCGAATTAGTTCAATTTCAATCGTTAATCAAACTAATTTAAACATCCACTTTTATGGCTTTTCAACCAATGGTTCGAACCACGTTTTGGCGAGGCCCTTTTTCTGAGCGTCTTCAGTAAATACTTTTCGGATAATTTTTATAGACTTGGACTTCTTCACAAGTCTCTAGACCAGTGGTTCTTAACCTTTTCATAGACGCGGAACACAATTATATGTATATATATATATTTTTCTTGCTGAACACTAACATTAAATAAAGTGTATAAGAGAACAAAATTCCATATCAATATGTGGTTCACAGCGGGAGATATAGAACGGCCATAATTTTACAGAATTTCATGACCCAAAAATTTTCAACCCTTTATATCTTCTACCTTTTTAGATCTGTGCACAAAATAACTATAGTTTATAATTGAGAAAAACAAAGTGTACAAGAGAACAAAATTTCATACGAATACATGGTTCACGGTGGGAGATATAGAACGGCCATAATTTTACAGAATTTCATGACCCAAAAATTTTCAACCCTTTATATCTTCTACCTTTTTAGATCTGTGCACAAAATAACTATAGTTTATAATTGAGAAAAACAAAGTGTACAAGAGAACAAAATTTCATACGAATACATGGTTCACGGTGGGAGATATAGAACGGCCATAATTTTACAGAATTTCATGACCCAAAAATTTTTCAACCCTTTATATCTTCTACCTTATTAGATCTATGCACAAAATAACTATAGTTTATAACTGAGAAAAAAAAGTGTATAAGTGAATAAAATTCCATATCAATACGTGGTTCACCGTGGGAGATATAGAACGGCCATAATTTTACAGAATTTCATGACCCAAACAATTTTCAACCCTTTATATCTTCTACCTTTTTAGATCTGTGCATAAAATAAATATAGTTTATAATTGAGAAAAACAAAGTGTATAAGAGAACAAAATTCCATATCAATATGTGGTTCACAGTGGGAGATATAGAACGGCCATAATTTTACAGAATTTCATGACCCAAAAATTTTCAACCCTTTATATCTTCTACCTTTTTAGATCTGTGCACAAAATAACTATAGTTTATAATTGAGAAAAACAAAGTGTACAAGACAACAAAATTTCATACGAATACATGGTTCACGGTGGGAGATATAGAACGGCCATAATTTTACAGAATTTCATGACCCAAAAATTTTTCAACCCTTTATATCTTCTACCTTATTAGATCTATGCACAAAATAACTATAGTTTATAACTGAGAAAAAAAAGTGTATAAGTGAATAAAATTCCATATCAATACGTGGTTCACCGTGGGAGATATAGAACGGCCATAATTTTACAGAATTTCATGACCCAAACAATTTTCAACCCTTTATATCTTCTACCTTTTTAGATCTGTGCATAAAATAAATATAGTTTATAATTGAGAAAAACAAAGTGTATAAGAGAACAAAATTCCATATCAATACGTGGTCCACAGTGGGAGATATAGAACGGCCATAATTTTACAGAATTTCATGACCCAAAAATTTTCAACCCTTTATATCTTCTACCTTTTTAGATCTGTGCACAAAATAACTATAGTTTATAATTGAGAAAAACAAAGTGTACAAGTGAACAAAATTTCATACGAATACGTGGTTCACAGTGGGAGATATAGAACGGCCATAATTTTACAGAATTTCATGACCCAAAAATTTTTCAACCCTTTATATCTTCTACCTTATTAGATCTATGCACAAAATAACTATAGTTTATAACTGAGAAAAAAAAGTGTATAAGTGAATAAAATTCCATATCAATACGTGGTTCACAGTGGGAGATATAGAACGGCCATAATTTTACAGAATTTCATGACCCAAAAAATTTTCAACCCTTTGTATCTTCTACCTTTTTAGATCTGTGCACAAAATGACTATAGTTTATAATTGAGAAAAACAAAGTGTACAAGAGAACAAAATTCCATATCAATACGTGGTTCACAGTGCGAAATATAAAACGGCCACAATTTTACAAAATTTCATGACCCAAAAAATTTTCAACCCTTTATATCTTCTACCTTTTAAGATCTATGCACAAAATGACTATAGTTTATAACTGAGAAAAACAAAGTTTACAAGAGAACAAAATTCCATATCAATACATGGTTCACAGTGGAAGATATAAAACTGCCATAATTTTACAGAATTTCATGACCCAAAAAATTTTCAACCCTTTATATCTTCTACCTTTTTAGATCTGTGCACAAAATGACTATAGTTTATAATTGAGAAAAACAAAGTGTACAAGAGAACAAAATTTCATACGAATACGTGGTTCACGGTGGGAGATATACAACCGTCATAATTTTACAGAATTTCATGACCCAAAAAATTTTCAACCCATTATACCTTCCACCTTTTTAGATCTGTGCACAAAATGACTATAGTTTATAATTGAGAAAAACAAAGTGTACAAGAGAACAAAATTCCATATCAATACGTGCTTCACAGTGGAAGATATAGTACGGCCATAATTTTACAGAATTTCATGACCCAAAAAATTTTCAACCCTTTATATCTTCTACCTTTTTAGATCTGTGCACAAAATGACTATAGTTTATAATTGAGAAAAACAAAGTGTACAAGAGAACAAAATTCCATACAAATACGTGGTTCACGATGCGAGATATAGAACGGCCATAATTTTACAGAATTTCATGACCCAAAAAATTATCAACTTTTTATATCTTCTACATTTATAGATCTGTGCACAAAATAACTATAGTTTATAATTGAGAAAAACCAAGTGTATAAGAGAATAAAATTCCATATCAATACGTGGTTCACAGTGGGAGATATAGAACGGCCACCGTTTTACAAAATTTCATGACCCAAAAAATTTTCAACCCTTTATATCTTCTACCTTATTAGATCTATGCACAAAAAAACTATAGTTTATAACTGAGAAAAAAAAGTGTATAAGTGAATAAAATTCCATATCAATACGTGGTTCACCGTGGGAGATATAGAACGGCCATAATTTTACAGAATTTCATGACCCAAAAAATTTTCAACCCTTTATATCTTCTACCTTTTTAGATCTGTGCACAAAATAACTATAGTTTATAATTGAGAAAAACAAAGTGTATAAGAGAACAAAATTCCATATCAATACGTGGTCCACAGTGGGAGATATAGAACGACAATAATTTTACAAAATTTCATGACCCAAAAAATTTTCAACCCTTTATATCTTCTACCTTTTTAGATCTATGCACAAAATGACTATAGTTTATAATTGAGAAAAACAAAGTGTACAAGAGAACAAAATTCCATATCAATACGTGGTTCACAGTGGGAGATATAAAACGGCCACAATTTTACAAAATTTCATGACCCGAAAAATTTTCAACCCTTTATATCTTCTACCTTTTTAGATCTATGCACAAAATGACTATAGTTTATAATTGAGAAAAACAAAGTTTACAACAGAACAAAATTCCATATCAATACGTGCTTCACAGTGGAAGATATAGTACGGCTATAATTTTACAGAATTTCATGACCCAAAAAATTTTCAACCCTTTATATCATCTACCTTTTTAGATCTGTGCACAAAATGACTATAGTTTATAATTGAGAAAAACAAAGTGTACAAGAGAACAAAATTTCATACAAATACGTGGTTCACGGTGCGAGATATAGAACGGCCATAATTTTACAGAATTTCATGACCCAAAAAATTTTCAACCCTTTATATCTTCTACCTTTTTAGATCTGTGCACAAAATAAGTATAGTTTATAATTGAGAAAAACAAAGTGTATTAGAGAACAAAATTCTATATCAATACGTGGTCCACAGTGGGAGATATAGAACGGCCACAATTTTACAAAATTTGATGACCCAAAAAATTTTCAACCCTTTATATCTTCTACATTTATAGATCTGTGTACAAAATAACTATAGTTTATAATTGAAAAAAACAAAGTGTATAAGGGAACAAAATTTCAGACGAATACGTGGTTCACAGTGGGAGATATAGAACGGTCATAATTTTACAGAATTTCATGACCCAAAAATTTTTAAACCCTTTATATCTTCTACATTTATAGATCTGTGCACAAAAGAACTATAGTTTATAATTGAGAAAAACAAAGTGTACAAGAGAACAAAATTTCATACGAATACGTGGTTCACGGTGGGAGATATAGAACGGCCATAATTTTACAGAATTTCATGACCCAAAAAATTTTCAACCCTTTATATCTTCTATATTTGTAGATCTGTGCACAAAATAACTATAGTTTATAATTGAGAAAAACAAAGTGTACATGAGAACAAAATTTCATACGAATACGTGGTTCACAGTGGGAGATTTAGAACGGTCATAATTTTACAGAATTTCATGACCCAAAAAATTTTCAACTTTTTATATCTTCTAAATTTATAGATCTGTGCACAAAATAACTATAGTTTATAATTGAGAATAACAAAGTGTACAAGAGAACAAAATTCCATATCAATACGTGGTTCACAGTGGGAGATATAGAACGGCCATAATTTTACAGAATTTTATGACCCAAAAAATTTTCAACCCTTTATATCATCTACATTTATAAATCTGTGCACAAAATAACTATAGTTTATAATTGAGAAAAACAAAGTGTACAAGAGAACAAAATTTCATACGAAAACGTGGTTCACGGTGGGAGACATAGAACGACCATAATTTTACAGAAATTCATGACCCACAAAATTTTCAACCCTTTATATCTTCTACCTTGTTAGATCTGTGCACAAAATGACTATAGTTTATAATTGAGAAAAACAAAGTGTATAAGAGAAAAAAATTCCATATCAATACGTGCTTCACAGTGGAAGATATAGTACGGCCATAATTTTACAGAATTTCATGACCCAAAAAATTTTCAACTTTTTATATCTTCTACATTTATAGATCTGTGCACAAAATAACTGTAGTTTATAATTGAGAAAAACAAAGTGTACAAGAGAACAAAATTTCATACGAATACGTGGTTCACGGTGGGAGATATAGAACGGCCATAATTTTACAGAATTTCATGACCCAAAAAATTTTCAACCCTTTATCGTATATCTTCTATATTTATAGATCTGTGCACAAAATAACTATACTTTATAATTGAGAAAAACAAAGTGTATAAGAGAACAAAATTTCATACGAATACGTGGTTCACAGAGGGAGATATAGAACGGTCATAATTTTACAGAATTTCATGACCCAAAAATTTTTAAACCCTTTATATCTTCTACATTTATAGATCTGTGCACAAAAGAACTATAGTTTATAATTGAGAAAAACAAAGTGTACAAGAGAACAAAATTTCATACGAATCCGTGGTTCACGGTGGGAGATATAGAACAGCCATAATTTTACAGAATTTCATGACCCAAAAAATTTTCAACCCTTTATATCTTCTATATTTGTAGATCTGTGCACAAAATAACTATAGTTTATAATTGAGAAAAACAAAGTGTACAAGAGAACAAAATTCCATATCAATACGTGGTTCACAGTGGGAGATATAGAACGGCCATAATTTTACAGAATTTCATGACCCAAAAAATTTTCAACCCTTTATATCTTCTACATTTATAAATCTGTGCACAAAAGAACTATAGTTTATAATTGAGAAAAACAAAGTGTACAAGAGAACAAAATTTCATACGAATACGTGGTTCACGGTGGGAGATATAGAACGGCCATAATTTTACAGAATTTCATGACCCAAAAAATTTTCAAACCTTTATATCTTCTCCATTTATAGATCTGTGCACAAAATAACTATAGTTTATAATTGAGAAAAACAAAGTGTACAAGAGAACAAAATTCCATATCAATACGTGGTTCACAATGGGAGATATAGAACGGCCATAATTTTACAGAATTTCATGACCCAAAAAATTTTCAACCCTTTATATCTTCTATATTTATAGATCTGTGCACAAAATAACTATAGTTTATAATTGAGAAAAACAAAGTGTATAAGAGAACAAAATTTCATACGAATACGTGGTTCACAGTGGGAGATATAGAACGGCCATAATTTTACAGAATTTCATGACCCAAAAAATTTTCAACCCTTTATATGTTCTACATTTATAGATCTGTGCACAAAATAACTATAGTTTATAATTGAGAAAAACAAAGTGTACAAGAGAACAAAATTTCATACGAATACGTGGTACACGGTGGGAGATATAGAACGGCCATAATTTTACAGAATTTCATGACCCAAAAAATTTTCAACCCTTTATCGTATATCTTCTATATTTATAGATCTGTGCACAAAATAACTATACTTTATAATTGAGAAAAACAAAGTGTATAAGAGAACAGAATTTCATACGAATACGTGGTTCACAGTGGGAGATATAGAACGGTCATAATTTTACAGAATTTCATGACCCAAAAATTTTTAAACCCTTTATATCTTCTACATTTATAGATCTGTGTACAAAAGAACTATAGTTTATAATTGAGAAAAACAAAGTGTACAAGAGAACAAAATTTCATACGAATACGTGGTTCACAGTGGGAGATTTAGAACGGTCATAATTTTACAGAATTTCATGACCCAAAAAATTTTCAACTTTTTATATCTTCTACATTTATAGATCTGTGCACAAAATAACTATAGTTTATAATTGAGAAAAACAAAGTGTACAAGAGAACAAAATTCCATATCAATACGTGGTTCACAGTGGGAGATATAGAACGGCCATAATTTTACAGAATTTCATGACCCAAAAAATTTTCAACCCTTTATATCTTCTACATTTATAGATCTGTGCACAAAAGAACTATAGTTTATAATTGAGAAAAACAAAGTGTACAAGAGAACAAAAATTCATACGAATACCTGGTTCACGGTGGGAGATATAGAACGGCCATAATTTTAAAGAATTTCATGACCCAAAAAATTTTCAACCCTTTATATCTTCTATATTTATAGATCTGTCCACAAAATAACTATAGTTTATAATTGAGAAAAACAAAGTGTACAAGAGAACAAAATTTCATACGAATACGTGGTTCACAGTGGGAGATATAGAACGGCCATAATTTTACAGAATTTCATGACCCAAAAAATTTTCAACCCTTTTTATCTTCTACCTTTTTAGATCTATGCACAAAATGACTATAGTGTATAACTGAGAAAAACAAAGTGTATAAGAGAATAAAATTCCATATCAATACGTGGTTCACAGTGGGAGATATAGAACGGCCACAGTTTTACAGAATTTCATGACCCAAAAAATTTGCAACCCTTTATATCTTCTACCTTTTTAGATCTGTGCACAAAATAACTATAGTTTATAATAGAGAAAAACAAAGTGTATAAGAGAACCAAATTTCATACGAATACGTGGTTCACGGTGGGAGATATAGAACGGCCATAATTTTACAGAATTTCATGACCCAAAAAATTTTCAACACTTTATATCTTCTACCTTTTTAGATCTGTGCACAAAATAAGTATAGTTTATAATTGAGAAAATCATAGTGTATTAGAGAACAAAATTCCATATCAATACGTGGTCCACAGTGGGAGATATAGAACGGCCACAATTTTACAGAATTTCATGACCCAAATAATTTTCAACCCTTTATATCTTCTACATTTATAGATCTGTGCACAAAATAACTATAGTTTATAATTGAGAAAAACAAACTGTACAAGAGAACAAAATTTCATACGAATACGTGGTTCACGGTGGGAGATATAGAACGGCCATAATTTTACAGAATTTCATGACCCAAAAAATTTTCAACCCTTTATATCTTCTACCTTTTTAGATCTGTGCACAAAATGACTATAGTTTATAATTGAGAAAAACAAAGTGTACAAGAGAACAAAATTCCATATCAATACGTGCTTCACAGTGGAAGATATAGTACGGCCATAATTTTACAGAATTTCATGACCCAAAAAATTTTCAACCCTTTATATCTTCTACCTTGTTAGATCTGTGCACAAAATGACTATAGTTTATAATTGAGAAAAACAAAGTGTACAAGAGAACAAAATTTCATACGAATACGTGGTTCACGGTGGGAGGATATAGAACGGCCATAATTTTACAGAATTTCATGACCCAAAAAATTTTCAACCCTTTATATCTTCTATATTTATAGATCTGTGCACAAAATAACTATAGTTTATAATTGAGAAAAACAAAGTGTACAAGAGAACAAAATTTCATACGAATACGTGGTTCACGGTGGGAGATATAGAACGGCCATAATTTTACAGAATTTCATGACCCAAAAAATTTTCAACCCTTTATATCTTCTACCTTTTTAGATCTGTGCACAAAATGACTATAGTTTATAATTGAGAAAAACAAAGTGTACAAGAGAACGAAATTCCATATCAATACGTGGTTCACAGTGGAAGATATAGTGCGGCCATAATTTTACAGAATTTCATGACTCAAAAAATTTTCAACCCTTTATATCTTCTACCTTTTTAGATCTGTGCACAAAATAACTATAGTTTATAATTGAGAAAAACAAACTGTACAAGAGAACAAAATTTCATACGAATACGTGGTTCACGGTGGGAGATATAGAACGGCCATAATTTTACAGAATTTCATGACCCAAAACATTTTCAACCCTTTATATCTTCTACCTTGTTAGATCTGTGCACAAATTGACTATAGTTTATAATTGAGAAAAACAAAGTGTACAAGAGAACAAAATATCATACGAATACGTGGTTCACGGTGGGAGGATATAGAACGGCCATAATTTTACAGAATTTCATGACCCAAAAAATTTTCAACCCTTTATATCTTCTATATTTATAGATCTGTGCACAAAATAACTATAGTTTATAATTGAGAAAAACAAAGTGTACAAGAGAACAAAATTTCATACGAATACGTGGTTCACGGTGGGAGATATAGAACGGCTATAATTTTACAGAATTTCATGACCCAAAAAATTTTCAACCCTTTATATCTTCTACCTTTTTAGATCTGTGCACAAAATGACTATAGTTTATTATTGAGAAAAACAAAGTGTACAAGAGAACAAAATTCCATATCAATACGTGGTTCACAGTGGAAGATATAGTACGGCCATAATTTTACAGAATTTCATGACCCAAAAAATTTTCAACCCTTTATATCTTCTACCTTTTTAGATCTGTGCACAAAATAACTATAGTTTATAATTGAGAAAAACAAAGTGTACAAGAGAACAAAATTTCATACGAATACGTGGTTTACAGTGGGAGATATAGAACGGTCATAATTTTACAGAATTTCATGACCCAAAAAATTTTCAACCCTTTATATCTTCTACATTTATAGATCTGTGCACAAAATAACTATAGTTTATAATTGAGAAAAACAAAGTGTACAAGAGAATAATGTGAGTGTAAGGTGGTCCTATGTAAATCTTGAGAGTCACCAACATGGTATAGATGAGACACCAGACTGGTAGAATGAAGGTGCCAAGTTTGGAAAAGGTGATAATATTGATAGAGAAGAGGCACCAGCTAGGCGGAATAAAGATGCATTGGTCCGATTCTGGTTTAACCATTGGCAATGTTTGGTTTTAAAAATTTAATCTCTCAAATTTTGATTAAATTAAAAAATTTAATCGTCCAAAGTGATTAAAACTAAATTTGGAATTTAATTCAATCAATTAAAATTCTGATTATTTAATTTTAATCTTAATTTTTAGTTATGATTAAAAATTTTAATTGATTAAATTGCGATTAAATTAAAAGTGAATTTAATTTTAATCAACTAATTTTGGCCGATTAAATTTTTTAATTTTAATCATGATTAAAATTAAATTTCGGTTTAATTCAATTGTTTTTTAATTGATTAAATTTTTGCCCAACTCTGATTATATCTTAAGATCATTGGCACACCCCAATGCTTTTTGTAGATATTTTGGAATTATATTTCCTTTCATATCTTAATAATCATGTTCGTGGTGAATTTAAAGTAACAGAAATAATTACTCGAACAATTTGGAAAAAAATAGAAGGATTGACTTGTCAATCATAGCGCGTTAGTGGCGAGGAAGTCTGTATGTTTGTAAACAAAATTTAGGCACCCTTAAAAACTGGGATAAGGATATCATTACCAGTATCCCAGAAAAAAGTAGCAAAAAAGTGATATCCCATTTTTATCGAATTAAATTAATAACCAAGTCAATTGGTTAGATAAAAAGAAATCCCATTGAGTAAAATTAAATGCTAGTTGACTCAAAATATTGGCATGAAAAGTCTGCTTCTATTTAAAAATAAAAATAAAATCATATTTAATATTTCTTTGCATTAAATTTGACTTATAAATTTGTGAATAAGTTGTCAAATATTTTTTAATAAAGTAAAATGTTTCATCATCCGCAAACTGAACAATGCGAACCTAACTTTAATAAAGTTCTTTCAAAGAATAAATTCCTGTTCAAATAAAGCAGCCATAGAATTCTTATTTCTTTGTGTAACAACAAAATAAAGAAGAAAATGGAATAAGGAAAAATATAAGTAAACAATTTATTTGCGTGAGAATAGTGATAATTGGTATTTTTTTTTAAAAAAAAAACCTTAAGGTTTAAAAATTAACTTAAATTTTCTTTCATTACGTCCCCAACATAATGTAAAGAATTTGTATTATCTTATAGTGGCCATAAACTATTTATATTTAGAATTGAAATAACGTGGATTCGGCCAAAACAAAACACAATAATTCCGTCTTTAAGCCAACGTTTCCACAAATTTATTTCGTTCTTCAAGGAACTGGTTACACAAAGAAGACAATAAATTTGGCGAAACATTTGGTGAAAAGACGGAATTATTGTGTTTTGTTTTGGCCGAATCCTCGTTATTTCAAAATTGAAATTTTTCTAATACAATTTATAATAAATATTTAGGATAAGAAAATTACTGGAGGGAACGCAGTATTTTTTTTTGCAAGTTTTGATGAAGAGTCGCAAAAATGTTTTTTATTTTATTGGCCCAGAAGTATCTCATTTACGCGATACCTGACAAACTAATTGCGTCTGTTTTGTTCCCAAAACATATGCTCCGTAAAAACTAAAAACAAAAAAGCTCTCAATTATTGGCTTAATTCTTGGAGCATTCAGTTATTAAAAAAATATTCAAAAACTTCTAGCGTTATATTTAAGTCGGGGACATTAAAAGCAATTCAGAGAACAAATTTGGTATAGCAGCTCAGGAAAGCGCGAAGCACGCAATAACAAGTTGGAGGAACTTGTAATCTTGACTGCAGCTAAAGAACTTAATCTGAAAAGTTGGACTAAGGAAGGGAAAGACTAACTTCGGTGCAATATTGAAGAACATGTACCAGGGCAAGAAAAAAAATGAAGAACTAAAAGGATCTTAATAAGGAAGAAGATCTGGTAACAACCGTTAAAAGTACTAAATTGGGTTGGCCGATACACCTACATTAGACGAAGGAGGCTCCAGAAACTATATTTATTAAGTAATCACAAGATGTACAGCCAAAACGAAATACTAACTTAAGAAAAAAATGGCCAAACACTAAAAAAAAAGTTTTACGAGTTCAAATTAACCTTAGGCTGGAAACATAGTGGAGCGGCGAGCAAAGCGGCGATGATAGTTGCTTCAGATCAAAGAGAACGGCGAGCAACGAGCGAGCAAAGAGTCGCATGCACATAGTGACGAGTTTAGTTGCGTTCTCCTTTCGACGAAACAAGATGGAGGAACTATTTCTGTATGAAAATTCTTCCTTTAAAATTTGGTATTTACAGCAGCTTAGAAGCTGGAGCTGAGTGTTCATGATATAATCAGGACTAGACGTGAACACGGTGAATTCCATCACTAGTACCAACAACTTCGGGAACATCCTGCAAGTTTCATTCGTATTTTCGAATGTCTATTTCAACATTTGATTACATATTGACCAGTTTGCAAGGCATGTTAATCAAGAAAAGAACAAATTTCAATGTTAACCCCATTAATCCTGTTCCATTTCTTATCGAACACAAATCGATTTTGATGTAGAAGATCCTTTTGGTCCCACAGAGGTTTCTTTAAAAGAAACTTCACCAATAAATGCAGCAATATCCCATTTTAGCCTTTAAAAACTGAGCGCGATGAGAGCGAAGAAATCAAACATGTCATAACGCTTTGCTCTACTCTCTATAGATAGCGTTGCTCTATCTTCGCTTTGCTCCCCAGTATGTGCGGTCCCATACGGTTAACTTGTGATTGTTTTCGCCGCATTGCTCTTCACTATCATCGCCGCTTTGCTCGCCGCTCCACTATGTTTCCAGCCTAAGGATACGTTTACAACGGAGCTGTGAGCATAGATGATAGCGGAGATGGTAGCAGTGAGGCATCAGCGCTTAAAGAAAAACATAATACATTCGAATGTGAGCGTGCACAACGAAGCTGCGACAAGGACTCATACGCTGTGGTATAAACGAGCATAGATGATAGAATTGAATTTTTCATTTTTCTGCTAGCTGAACTCCAGTATCGGAGCTTCAAAATGGACGTCGAAAAATTATTTAGTGCTGTCTTTACTCATTATTTTTTATTATTTACTTTTAAACAATATTTTGTTTTTTAAATCGTGCTTACATTTATTTTTATGTGTATTTATTTCTTTTTTCTCAATAAAACCATTACTTACCTAAGAGTAATCACTAGTTTTTCTTCTGTGGTTATAACATAGGATTTCCATGACAATTTTTCCGTTTTCTTAATTTTGACCTTATTTTTTCTAAAATATCGTCGAATGTGGGTGGACCCATCCTCACATATTCAAAAAAACGATCCGGATAATTTCTAAGTTCCTTATATAAATAGTGAAATTCACCCAAAGTACTTTGTTTTTTATTTATGGGATGTACATGATATTTTCTAAAGCGTTTTTTCTTTAAAATGTACCATTTTGCTGCTGCTGAACATAAAAACTCTTCTATCACAGCTCCGTTGTGCACACTAATCAGCGATTATATTTTACTCTATCAGTTATCATCTCTGCTACCCTTAGTAACCAACATTGGAAACTAACTCAACACATGTTACTAGTAAAATTGAAAATACCACTTTGGTAAAACAAACGAGCGCATCTGGTTCACTAATTTTAGGTGAAACCAGA
This sequence comes from Rhodnius prolixus, assembly GCF_049639745.1. Classification (NCBI taxonomy): domain Eukaryota; kingdom Metazoa; phylum Arthropoda; class Insecta; order Hemiptera; family Reduviidae; genus Rhodnius; species Rhodnius prolixus. The sequence goes on along the minus strand of NW_027411604.1, from coordinate 13,171,357 downwards.
ATCAAAAGCGGTACTAAGAAAGGATAACTTCTACCGCTAACTTGATTTTTATTTCTCTGATACGAAATATTATTTGAAAATACCTCTCTATAGCACAGCTGCTTAAATATAATAAATGAAAATAGTAAAAGATCAAAAGCTGGCCGTTGTAGGAAGTAATGATCTTTATTCCAACTTTATCAGCAACTATATCAGACTGTTGAGGTTTCCATTTTCTTTCGTCGCCAACCAAGAATAAAAAGAAAAGCCAAAATAATAATAATAAAAAAATCTTTTAGCTCCAGCAAGGAATTTTCCCAGTTTCTGTCGTTGTGAATAAAAACTGTAGAGAATAATAATTTCAAATAAGTTTAACTCTTTTTTTTCCTTATGCATTATTCAAATTTTCTTTATTCTACTTCTATTTTTGCCAGCCACCACTCAAGATCGTCCGCCAGATCGCTCTGTTCTTTTTTTTTATCTTTTTTCTGTAGCTGGAAATTTATTTTTTAGCATCGGCTGATGGTTAAGCTTTAAACTTCTCTTTACTTACTTTATAATAAAGAGTTTATTTTCTTGCTTTATGACAATCTCTATCTTAATGATAATTCTTCGATGATTTTCTTTGTTTTTCAAGAGTTTGTAAAAAAGGAAGAGAATTTTTTGCGTTCGACAATCTCACGAAGTAAACCAATTGATAATCAAAATGTTAACGCGTACCAAGATGGTTATTTAGCTAGCATTCGTTGGAAGATATTTGACTCCGCTCGACCAGCACTTTCTAGTTCCAATAAGGTTACCATCCTACCTTTAACGAGAGAGAAAAGATTGATTATAAAGAACTATTCAGTAAAAAGGTTTTGTTATTTTGTAATTATTAAAACTAATATTCCAAATAAATTAATGAAATATTCTATTGATATATATATTTTTTTTAAACTATTTACTTGAGGCATTTTATCAAGATTCATCATTGTATAGGTTGACAAATAAGTTCGTTCGGTTTTTGAGGGTGGAATAAATAACTATTTTTTTGATACACAGAATAAATTTTAATCAATAATATATTGACCATTCTTACTGATGACCTCTTGCCATCTTTCCACCAACTTCATTATGCCACGTTCGTAGAACGTCTGTGGCTTATCGTCGAAAAACCAATCAAAATGTTTTTTATCCCACCATACGGAGAGCATAATCTTCTTCGGATGCAATTCCGGCTTCGAGCTTGTTTGCGGCGGCTCACTGCAGTGCTTCCATGATCTTTTACGCACTACGTTATCGTAGACGATCCATTTTTCATCTCCCGTTACCATCCGCTTTAAAAATGGGTATTTTTTGTGACGTTTCCGCAGCGAATCGCAAATGGTTATGCGAGTGGCTAAGTTGGCCTCGGTTAATTCATGCAGTACCCCAAACATTGAGCCGAGAAACGTATCCCAGCCGGCGCAAATGATTTTCAGCGCTCGTAGGGGATATGTTAAGTGCTGTTGCTATCTCTCTCACCGATTCGCATGGATCTTTATCGATTACGCCCTTGTCATTATCTGAATTAATCTCGGTCGGGCGACCGGAGCGGGGCTCATCATTAATGTCAAAAATCTCCAGAACGGAATTTGGCAAACCACTTTTGGCAGACGTGTTCTGTTAAGGCATCATCACCCTATACACAACATATCTTTTTATGAGCCTCTGCCGCTCGTTTGCCCTTTTTAAAATAATAGAGCAAAATATGACAAAAATGCACTTTATTTTCTTCCATCTTAACAGCTACGCAGCAAGCACAATAGTATTTGTTAAACCGAAATTCATAGAAAGGTTACACGCTTAAAATAATCTTTCAAATGAACAATCGAGTTGTGCGCTTGCGCCGAGAATACAAAAAAGAAAATCGGAATGAATCTGTACCAAAATAAAAACCGAACGAACTTATTTGCCGACCCGATATAATACAAAACAAACAATTAATTACTGTCTGCAAATTATATTATACAATAGAATCTATAACATTTTTTATGATTTAAGGCGTGAAAAACATCTTAGGTTATTGGTGCCCGGGGCTTTTTTCAATGCACTGCCGGCCAGCGGACACTGTACTCATACGTGTTACAGACAACACTATCCATTGCCGGTCTGAGAGCTGTAAGAAGCTCCTAGGAAGAGAAAAAATTAAGAGACCAGCAGCTGGATTCGGTTATCATTAAATAGAAATTTTTTTTATATATAAATTATAGAATAAATTGTTGATATTTTCGTGTCAGTATTTAGTCAAGGAATGCTAAGTCAAAGAATTTAAAAAAAAATTAAATCAATCTTAACCCTTCAGCCATCACGTCGGGTCATATTGACCCAGCTCATACTTTCAAGCCTTCTATTTTAATATCTATAAGGGCTGGGCTCGCGACATTTTTATTTATCTCTTTGTGACGTATTTTGATTGAGATGGCATAGGATTTTTTCCCGCCGCCTTTTGTACGGGCGCGAACCAGCCATTTTGACCCGAGGTGACGGTTTGTGTCATTCATTTCTTAGTGATTTGACCCGAGGTGACAGTGTGTGCCGTTCATTTCTTAGTCTTAGTTCATTTCTCAACCTTTGTTGAAACTCTTAGGAAAAATAAGCCAGAAATCCCCATTGCATTTCTGCCACACAAGTCAAGGGAAGCGAACAGCTACCTTTTTGGGTTCAAAAAGAAAATTTCTATAGTGTCTTATGTACCCAAAAAATCAAGAGCAGTAATTTTGTTATCTACAATGCATAGCGATAAATCCATTGACAGCGGAACAGGGAACAAAAATAAACCCGAAATTATAACTTTTTACAATGCTACTAATGGAGGGGTAGACACTAATGACCAACTTTGTGCAAATTATTCTGTAGGAAGAAAAACAAATAGGATGGCCCATGGCCATTATTTACCACTTACTTAATGTGTCAGGCATTAATGCGTATATCACATGCAAAAATAATGCTCAACGTAAAAATATAAATTTTAAAATGGACCGACGCATCTTGCTCAAAAGTTTGGGGCATCAATTATTGCAAAACATCATTATCAGAAGGTCGCTGAGCACCGTGATCTCACGGGATTTGAAGGTGAGGATCAATATGTATCTGCAAGAAGAAGGCGCATCAATTCTTCCGATTGCAACAAATGGAGAAAACATCCCTAACCCTAAAGAACGAAGAAGATGACACACATATGCCCTAGTACAAGGGACAATAAATATCCTACTTTTTGCAGTAACTGTAAAAATTACATATGTAAGATACACTCAGTAACTATTTGCACTAACTGTAGAAATAATTGTAATTAATTAACTGTTTTAATTTTAATTGTAAACTGTAAATATTTTCTCTGTTTTTCATTACATGCTAAGCAGCACCTCATTTACATACAAAAAGTAGGATATTTATTATCTCTTGTACCAGGGCACATGTGGCATCTTCGTTTTTCTTTATGTTATTGATTTTTTTTAAATTTGTATTTCTGTTTTATTAAAGTATGAATAAATGTTTTGTCTTCGATTTCTATTCCCTGTAACATGATATTAGTTAGTTTTTCCTTTTTATTTAATAGTTTTTAATGCTGGGTCAATATGACCCGAGGTGACGGATCATAGCACTTTACGAAAGGTGACGGCTCAAGGGTTAATGATTTATAGTATATTCGTGGACAGTGTTCAATCAAGAGCTTTTCCACTATAAAATTGGATAGTCGACATCTGTGATTGACATCTTGGCAGAGTCAAATCCCTTTTAATAGATCACTGATTTAAAAATGAAAATAAAAAAATTATCTAATGGTTCCATTATACGGGGTGTAAAAATAAAAGTGCCACCTACCTTTACAGGATTATGTGATATATCCAAATGTTTTAGAAGAGTCAATTTAGGCCATGCATTTGATGGTAATACGGTGAATCTACAATTACTGATCACTAAACTTCTTAAACTAGGCAAAGATTCAACTAATGCTTGTGGTAGATCGCTGATTGCATTGCCAGATAGATTCAGACTTACTAAATTTGGTAATGGTAAAATTGGGGCTGATTTTAGGCCAGTTTCAGCTAAATTTAGTACACGTAAACTTTGTAAATAATGGAATAATTCTTTAAAATTTGCACGCAAACGATTACCGCACATTTCTAGTTTCAACAGTCCGCCAACGCTGGTGAATACATTGTCTGGTACTAGTGTTATACGATTATTGCATAGATTCAATCCAGTTAGATTTGGCGTTTCCGGAAATACAGTACTGTCAAGATGTTCAATTTGATTATTAGATATATCCAATAGACGTAAAGTGAAGCCAACTTCGCCTAATGAAGCGCTTGGCATCACTAGAAATTCATTATTCGATAAATCTATACGTTCTAATTTTGTAAATTGAAAGGCATCTCGTGGTATTGAACGTAAATGGTTGAATGATAAATCGATAACTCGTAAATTTGACAAATGTTTAAATTGTTCCATATGTAACTGTTCGATATGATTATGTGACAAATCTAATATTTGCAAACTTCTTAGTCCCGTGAACGCTCTTTTACGCAATTTCACTATGCTGTTATGCTCTAACGCTAATGCTTCCAGATTTTTCAACATACCAAACGCTGCTTCATCTAATTTCCCAATATGATTATAATCTAGATTTATTCTTCTCAGTGATTCTCCCATAACTTCGAAAAAACTACGTGGTATTTCAACAATGTTATTATAACTTAAATCAACTACTTTAACGAACAAACTATTTGCAGAATCAATGTTACCTACTGTTAATGATGATATCAGATTTCTCGACATATTTAAATGCAATGGAAACTCATTAGTGGTAACATTGTTAAACATTGATAATGACCATTCTTGTAATTCATTGCAATGTAAATCTAATTTTATTAAGTTTGGTATATTAGTAAAAGCATTATCTGCAATGTGTGCAATTTTATTATCTGATAGTATTATTGTTAATTTATTAGGTAAATCTTTGAAAGAATTAACCTCTAGAGAGGTAATCTGGTTTCCAGCCAAAACCACAAACTGGAGCTCTTCCAGACCATCAAACATGTTCGAATGTACACTTTGTAGGTGATTATAGGAGATCCTAACGTCGCGTAGATGTTGATGTGTTTGTTTTTTAAATAATCCGCTAGGGATTTTTGGTAATCGATTGCCGTCTAAATTTAAATATCTTAAATATTTGAAATTTTCCAAAGCGCTGGATTTTATAACATGAAAATTATTATTATCCAAAGCTAACCATATGATTGATTTCAATGGTTTTAGCGATTCTTCTGGGAAATTTTCTTGGTATAAACCAAAGCTAATTTCTAGGCTTTCTAAACTTGTCACAACGTCTAAAAATGCTTTTGTATTTAATTCGGCAATTTTATTAAACGATAAGGATAGTTCCCTTAATTTTGGTGTAAACTTAAATGTATGCTCATGTATTTGTACTAAACGATTGTTCATCAATAATAATGTATCTAGATTTTCGCCCCAATCATTAAAATCATCCATATTAACATCTCTAATATAATTATAACCAAGATTTAGATGTGCCAATTGTTTACAATTTTTCAAAGCCATTTTTGGCATTTCTTCCAATTTATTTCTGGATAAGGATAATGCGACTAAATGTTTGGAGAAACTTTGTAAAACATCGTCCTGTATTTGGCTGAGATTATTCGACTGTATATATAAATATTTGAGCCGTTTTAATATGGCCAAAGCTTGAGGCACTTTATGCAATCGATTACCACCAAGGTCTAAATACTCCAATTTGGTCTGCAAACCTTCAAATGCTCTCTCATGGATCGTCTCCAATTTGTTCATCGATATGGATATACGGCCAATTGTCAGTCCTTTGAACATATACTCTGGCAATGTTTTAAAATAATTATAATCCAAATTTAAATCTTTTATAGTTACACTACCGTTTAATGTGTTTCTATTGATTTCTTTTAAAAAATTATCACCCAAATCTAATTTATCCAAATTCTTAAAATTTCTAAAATTATACGCTGGTATATGATCAATATAATTATCACGTAAATAGATCCATTGTACTGAGTGTAGATTATCAATCAATTCTATTGGAAAACTTTTTAATAAATTATGCGAAGCGCTTAAAGTCTGTATGGTCGGCGGTAAAGAATCGCTTTCTAATTTTATTATTTTATTACGATCCAAACTAACTGATGTTAAACGACGAAAATGTGATAATGGTAAATCTTCGCCTAAATTTCTAAGGTCATTTTCGCCTAAAAATACGTTTATTAGGCTATGCCTTAAACTGCCCCATTCTGTTTCATCGCCTAACGAAGTTATCTGATTCCTGAAAGCAAAGAAAAATTATAATAATAAATACAAATACATTTAATTAATGATTATAATATTGAAAGTTAAAGAATACAAAAAAAGGGCTTACAAACAAAGGGTGTGTGCTAGGTACGCGCTCACGAAATCATTAGATCAGTTATATTAAATCGATAGTTTTATTCGACATGCATCTCATTCTGTTCGATTCCAGCTAATTTGGACTTTAATTCATAGTTCATGGTTTGGTTTATCATGTTTTTGTCGAGATTTCAACAATTATATTTTTTTTTTATAAAATTATTGTGTAACACACCATTAAGTTTCTTTTGTAAATTAGTGAAAAAAGTAAAGAAAATACCTATTTTTTTAGGCGAGCTTAAGGTCAGCTACCAAATTAGGTGCCGCGGATGGGGTCAATTTGCAAACACACTTTACAGTAAATTACTTTTATTAACCTTTAAATAAAATTCAAGGCCCCGAACCAAAATACAGATTAATTTTGCGAGCCTCTCCTCTAATTTGGTTATAACTGATAATCCAAGACTCCAAAAAAGATCTTTCAAATTATAATCTTGGACGAAAAACCCCGTGGCAATAGAGTATGGGTAACCATAAGGGCTTTCTTATTAATGTTAAAAGTATATTTCAGAATCGGATGTTGCATTTTCATCTTGCCAAGTACTTCTAATAAATTTAACGAAGAAATGTTCTGCCTTAGCTGGCGGAGGTGGCATTTTAGAGGAAGAATAAGGACATCTAAACGACCCCTTAAGACTTTTAAATAAAGACTTAAGTCTTTACAAGGAGAATATGATTGATTTAACTAGCCAATAATTTTGTTTGCTGGGAGGATTAGTTTGAAATTTTTAATATTATTTATTTAATACGCGTCCATTTCAATAACTGGGTGCGAAGGGAATAGAAATTATGCTGCTAAGTAATAGTCGAACTTAAAATCCAACTTACCCATGCAGATTAAGCCATTCCAAAGTTCTTAAATGCCTTAAAGCTTCCAAAGGTACTGTCTCTAATTTATTGTAACTAAGATCCAACGATCGTAACACTTTTGAAGATGATCTGAAAATGAAGCAAACAAAAAAATAGAGCTGAAACGTTATTTATATTTATATAAATATTATTTTCAGAGGCAAAAAAAAGAAAAAACGTAAGCTCAGCTTTTTGTAGAGAATTAATCGAGGAACTTTATTATCTGCCCTAGATAAAGCTGTTCAAATAGAGTGGAACAATTCATTTTGGTCAACTTTTTTTCTACTGGGCTGAAAAATAATGTGGTTTGCAGCTCCAACTGACATCAAATGGGGCCCCTCACGCAAAATAGAACAAAAGGATTTCTTTAATCTAACTTTCCCCCCTTTTAGCCAGTTTTCTAAACAACTTTGATTGAAAAAAAAGGTATTTTTGTTTTAAACAAGGGAAACTTATTCAATTTATTCAAAAATAAATCATGATATATTTTTACTTGCTTTTAGTAATGGCGGTAAGAAGTATTGCAATCTAACATACTATATACTATAAGCGTTTTAAAGTTTGCTCTGAGATGACTAAGTACGGAAAAGTTGTTTTGAATAAGTTAAATCTTTATGAGTAACCACTCATAAAGTTCTTTGAATATATGTTATCTGCGTAAGCGATCCCAGAGTGTGTTTTTAGGGATCGGCACCCTAGAATTTTTAAAAGAAATTCAAAGCTTTCGAGTAAAATGTAACTGTAACGAAGACAATGTACATTATTTAGGAAATTACAGTTCTAAGTCTTTTCTACTATAATTTTAATTTAAATAGTGTTGACTATAATTTAATCTTATAATCTAAAAAAATTGGACGTAAGTTTAGATTAATTAGATTTAGATTCCGATGGATAGTTAGCCTATTTCACCACGACCCCTAAGATCTTTGGTGATACTTTCTAGAGGGAGTAACCCTCTAGTTCTGTCTAATTAATTACAATTAAGAATCTGGAGAGAGACAATCTAGAGAGAAGCTTGAAAACACGAGTTTTTTTTCTTCTCTAATGGTGCCCAAACTCACAGCCTAACACATCCTTCACACTGACAGGAAATACTCAATACTTAAGTGTTTAATCAATCTGCTAGGGGGCTTAATATCGACCGGAGTGACCTCTCTCAGTCTTGTTTGTAGTCACAAGTGGCTAATAATTAACTATTTCTTCTTGACTTGCGAGATTTTCATTCACCAATTTGGTACGACTATTTGTCGTAATTTCAACGCTTTGTTGGCCATCCTACTGCTAGATTTTCTCTCAGCGTAAACACTTAGACCCTTCGAGGATCGGGAAAGTTGTCCAACTGCTGTTTTATTGCTTCTTGAAGTCAGAATTTGGGATCTTTAATCACAGAACAAATGAATACTAGTATCCTATACAAGTCTAGCCATTGTGGTATAAAAGAAAATGAAATTGTGGATAAACTTGCAAAGGAAGCCACCAATAGTGGGGAAATGGCTAATTATAAATTACCACCCACCGATATCAAGTGTATAATTGCAAAAAATGGCAGACAGATTACAGTAATGGTAATAAAGGGAGATTCTATAAAATTTTGGCTGATCAGTTACCTAGACAACCATGGTTTAAGGGAACTGTCACTAATAAATGGATTGTAGCGACAATAAGCAGGCTGAGAGCGAACCACGCTGTGTGCGGATCGTATCTTCATAGGATCAACAAAAAGGTCCTCTCTCCTCTTTGCGTACATTGCAATGAGGAGGAGGATTTCAAACATATAATAATGATATGTCCACGTTTTGTAGTAGAAAGGAAACGAATGTTTGACGACATATACAGGTATTTAGATGCACCATTTCGCTACGAAGACATAATATTCTCGAGCAACATCTATGCGCTTAAATCTATCTATTGCTAGCAGAGCTAGCAATGAAATATGAATGTATTTAAAAGTTATAGCCAATTAGAATGAACGGAAGAAAGTGATTAGAGAAGGATTACATGATTTTAATTTCGGTTAAGCTATAAGGATGGCAGGAATATAGAGTACTGATCCATCCATTAGCTGTAAGGTTTATGTAAATAGTTGAATATAGTAGAGTGATGAATGAGTGAAGCGAATGTATTTATAAGTGAGAATGGAGAGTGAGTGATATTCTAGTGATAAGCACCTAGACGATGCTGGCAGTATGGCGAAAGCCAAGGCCAAAAAAGGAAACCCCAAAAAAAGAAAAAAGTCTAGCCAATCTTTAGCACAGAAGTAGCAGTACTACAGCAAAAAATAACATTAAATACACTAATTTTTCAGCATTACAGAAATAAATAAATTAGAAAATGAAATTAATCACACGAATAAAACACACAAATCTAGAATACATTTTTGAACAATTGATAATTACAACAAAATGATATCATCAAAATATTATTACAACTAAATATGAATCTCGGTTGGCCCTTTCCTTGAGTCCCAAAATACCAAGATTACTCTATGGTCTGCATCATTCTAAAGCTCCTCAAAGGAGGCTAAAAGAACCTTTAATCTGTAATAGATTAACAATAGTAACCTATTGTGAAAAATAAACTTATTTAGTTAAGAATGGTATATTGAAGTCTGTAAAACATTGTTAGTCTGAATTCTGCTTTTTTACTTCAGATCTTGGGCTTCCTTTAACAGGTGAAATTCTAAAAAAACATTTTGAAGAAAAGTAACTTGATTTTCTTTCAACGCGTAAAATACACGGAATATAAAAGGCTTAAAAGTTATAATGAAATGGAGACTAGTCGAGCAATAAATGTAATTAATATCGGCAAAGAGGTAAGTGGTTTGTTCGAGAATGTGAATATGAGGACGCCAGTGTATTGTGCGAGCAAGTAAGTGAACCTCTGTGTGGTAGTAGAGAGGGGATAGAAAGGAAATTTAATCCAAAGTAATAACGCAAGATTATTTAGAGATAACCATGGAGATGGTTTCCACTTAATACAAACGGCACCCTCAACTTAATCTCGATTCATTTTAAATTACTAAGCATTAATTGCTAACCAAATGTGCTTTCAATTCCTCCATAACATTCCAACTCAATAGTATTACTATTTACTTGATTATTACTGTAATAAGACAGTAAATTTAAAATTGCAGAATTTACTTTCGTTGCCTGTATTCCACCTCCTGTAAAAATTACTTCAATACTTTACTATTCCCACGGTATTAGGACATAGATCAAACTTAATGATATCAATTAGCGAAAAAGGGTTTTTAAAGAGGCATTCAGCTTTGTTATGAACCTTAACAAAAACATACAGTTCAAAAAGTTAAGTATAAGGGTTGATATAACGCAAAAAAAGGTACCCAAATCAGCAAGTACCAAACATTTCATTCATATTTCAGTTCGACCAAAAAAAACTTATACGTTTTATTCAAATTTTAAAACAATAATATCATTTAAGTAATTTTACAATTATAATTGTTTAGAATCTATTAGATGTCGCAGACCCTTATGCTGGCCAGTTCATTCATAAAATTTTTTTTAACTCTATTCCAAATTATTCTTCTAATTTATCTTTATGATGCCAATTATTCTGGAATAATCACAAACACATGCACATTAAAATGAACAAGACAAAAGTTAGAATTGGTTTCTCCTGAAATTTGAATCATGGCGATGAAACAAAGTTTGAATCTTGAATTCGTCTTACAGAAGATACGAGAGCACAAATTACACACAGTTAATAACAAATTAATTTCTCAGTTGTAATTTACTGAAGTCCCTTTAATTGAGTCTTGTAGTAAAATACTTTGGCAATAATTGCCTAACCTAAAAATATGTGTTTAGCAGTTCTAGATTAATAAAAGGTACACAAATCAGCAGTTCCCAACATTTCATTAATACTTCATTGATATAATTTAAGTAATTTTACTGCATTAACTTTTCCTTCACATTTTTTAGAATTTATTACATGTCACAGACCCTTATGCTGGCCATTTTCGTCTACAAAATATTTACTCAAGTAGCACACCATTTAACTTAGATTGACTGTAATATCTATTTATCTATAATAATCAAACTATTAATCACAGGTGAAAAAGAAAACGTTATAAAAAATATAAAAAAAATAAGAGGCTAAAAAATTCATAAACTTTTTTTACATCAATGATTTTATGCATTTATTTTTATTTTTAAATAAAAATCATTGGTTTAAGTTCATTCTTCGATTAAGGTAATTGTTATTTTATGCTGTAGTCAAACGTTTGTAATAATAAGTAATAAATAATCTGGCTTTATCGCAAATAATATAGTTTTCTTCAATTACATTCTCAATCTAGGTGTTCTTCCCACAATGTTATATATATGTAATATAAAATAAAGAAAATAAAGATATGCATATTTTTAGGACAGCTAATTATTCCAGTATTTTACCATAAGTAAAATTAGGGGGACTAAATTAAATTACAATTGAGAAATGAGTAAATATTGTTGAATAATCTACTTGTTATTAAATGTATGTTATTTGTGCTCACGAATATTTCGGTAAGACGAATTTAAGACTGAAATATTGTTTTGAATCCTCCGTGATTGAAATTTAAAAAGTGGCCGACTATAACTTTGTTTTTTTCTGCTTTAACATGCATGTATATGTGACTACTCAGAATAATTCATCACTCATTTTATCATAATTATAATAAAAAAATATTATGAATGAACTGGCCAGCATAAGGGTCTGTGACATCTAATAAATTCTAAAAAATGTGAAGGAAAAGTTAATGCAGTAAAATTACTTAAATTATATCAATGAAGTATTAATGAAATGTTGGGAACTGCTGATTTGTGTACCTTTTGGCGTTTAATCAACCCTTATACTTAACTTTTAAAACTGTAAGTTTTTGTTAAGGAGATTTTTGTACCTTTTGGATAGATTTTCCTTTTTGTCTATTTGCAAAGTTACGTCTGCTTTACAGATTTTTTAAAATTTGGAATAAGCTATTCTATCATTATAACCTGATAAGGTGTTAAATCGGAACCGTAACTACCACTGGAGAGGTCTTTTTAAAGAATGATTATAGTTACGGTCCCCAAACCATCCTCAATAACCATTTTTTTGAGAAAGCGTTTTGAATAAAATAGGAAGGTATTTGTACGTAAATAGCAAAATTAAACTGCGATTTCAGTACTTCCTTTTAAGAGGAGCAAGAAAAATAAACTGCGATTACAGTACTTCTCCCTAAAAGGCAAAGATTTTGAATCGAACAACAATTCATTGATGTAAATCGGTTCACTCATTGATAATTTTAACGATTGCAGTACTTCCTCTTAGTAGGTGTAAGAGCATGATGGCACTTCACAGCCACATAGAGGAGCTTTAATCACTTCTTCGTGCTAAATTTTATCAAAATCGGACTAAGCTTTGTAGAAATATTGGTAATAATAGTTTTAGAAAGGGCCTTATTTGGGTGGGGCGATCTCCCCTCCTTATGAGGCATAGCGTCGAGACTTTTAAAGTACAAATCTGTACAAAATTTCGATTCGAATGACACTTCATTCATGAAAATCGGTTCACGTGTCGATAATTTGAAACGATTGCTATACTTCCCCTTAACAAGTGTAAGAGCAGATCGTCGCTTTATTGTTAGGTAGGGGAGCCCTAACCCTATCATCCTACCAAATTTTATCAAAATCGGGCCAAGATTTACAGAGTAATTAGTAATAATAATTTTGGAGGGGGCCTTACATAAAGGGGGCTAACTCCTCTCCCATTCAATGTACAGGGCCGAGACCCCCAAAAGGCACATCTACATAAAATTCCCAATCGAATGACACCTCATTCATGAAAATCGGTTCCAGCGTTTAGGCGCTACGTTGTTTACAAAAAAGGTAACAACAAGAAGAAGAAGAAGAAGAAGAACAAGAACAAGAACATTTTTTGAAAAAGCCGTTTTTGCTCATTTTCGGCAACTTTTTTCTCGAAACCTATTAGATCTGGGTGGTTGCAAAAAAATTACAGTTATAAAGGAGGATTTGCCCTATATTATAAAGAAAATTTGGGAATTTTATCTTTTATAGAAAAAGAGAAAAAAATTGTCAAAGTTGGGTGTTTTTCAACGTTACACTTTTTCGTGCAGTTTTTGATGGTCAACCCTTATACAACTGTCCTGCCGGACAGTTTTAATAAAGTAATTGAAGAAAACTATATTATTTAATATTAATCAAGATTAATTATTTACCTATTATTTTTAGTGCTTGTCTACTAACTACATTAAGCGAAGAAACAATCAATTTAATTGAAAATTAATAAAAGCCGACGATTTTTACTTAAAAAAATACATTCAGCTTAGTTATGAATATGTTAAATTAAAACATAATGATCCAATCGCATTTTTCTCAGAAAGCTGATTCCAGATAGACGTGTTTCAAGCTGTCTATGGCCAGGAACTTCTCAAAAACCCTTGGACGTTTCTTAAATAGATGGTAAAGTTCTACAATTACTTGAAACTAAGCATGCGGAGGAATGTAGTCTAGTTCCACTGACATCTATGTACTCGTATGTCACTTCTGTATCTCCGAAGCTATAGAAATGGTCCTACAGTAATCTAACAACTCTGTCTTACATCAAGTTAACTGGGTTCACAGTGAAAACCGGAGTGCTTTTTGTAAAATTGAAAAGTATTGGAATATCCAATGAAGGTAGGTACCTAACAGTAATGTACATCATTTAAGAAGTCCTTAATCTTTGAAACAGAGGTTTGGCTATTGAGTTGGAGATGAATAAAAGGATATTTCAGGCAGTTTAAGGACTTAATGAGAGTGTGGAAGAATCAGCAGAAGATGCTGCTATCTGGGGGAAGAAGGCAGATCTACACCTTCTGAATAAAGAATACAACAGATAGTTTTTGCTTCTTGAATAGTAAAAGACCACTTGAAAGACTGTTCAAAAAAAAAAAATATAACAAGTCGAATATTGAAAACTCTTGTACAGAGATCACAAACACATTGTATTGTAATCATGACGTATGTTATCTTCACATATTGAAGAAAGAGTTTGGGTCTTTCTGAAAAAAAGAAGTGGGAGAATCCAGGATGTTGAATGGTCACCTAAAAAAAGAGTGGAAAAACCAAGAAGGCAGGTGTAGGATGGAATTGGATTTGAGAAGTATCGAAATAAGAAAAGTAGGATTGCTGTAGGAGAAAGAAGAAGTGGTTGAGAAGACTTCCATGCAGCGCCATTAGAAGAAAAAGAAGCAGAAAAAAGAAATAGAAAACATTAAAGCTGGATTATGCCTTAAGATAAACTGACTTGGGGAATATGTCGTGAGCAGCCCTTACTGACAAATGTCGAAGCATAACCATTATTTTGTTCTAAAGATGTAAGGCTATTTAGCCAGTTTCTCTGAGGAAATTAATGCTGAATAATAGGAAATGTGAAAAACAAAGCTGTAGGAAAATATTATGGAGGCACTATTTAGAATAATCAGAAACATTTACTGCAAAAAATAAATTAATAACTTTTTTTTTTTAAAAAACAAGATTTTTCTGTTTTCTTCTTGACTCTCTCTAGTGTGCTGTATATAATGAAATATTAAGGTAGATAGGAGCAGAGTGCAGTAAAAGCTTCTGACTTGGGAGGATTACGTGTAAAGCTTAGATTAGCGAACAAAGTAATTGCCTGCTACAGTTTTAATCATTTCTAACAGTGAAGCAGCTTGTAGCGAAGCAGAGCAACACTGTTGCTGCTTGCTGCTTTAAGTTACTGTTGCTTTAATTCCATTCTCTTCTCTCCCCTTTAGTTCCTTTAGAGCCCTGTATCACCCAATCACCTTCTTATATTATTCTCTTCAACGCGCTCTCATTCATCTACAATTCTCACCAACTTATAGACAACATTCCTATCTTATATTTTATACCAAATGCTATTAATTGTATTTGGCTAAATGTTAAATAGAAAACCAAAATACTTGAACAATTGACTGAAATTAGTAATAAATTTTAAATCTCAAATCAGTTTCTTCTAAGACCCGCCGCATTTATTTAGTTATACATTGATGCATTTATTTATTAGTATTATCTCATAATTTAGTGATATTATTCATTGTAATTAGACTATATCAGATGGTCAAATTGTCCCTGGCTATGTGGCAGCTTTAATATTTATTTACACTCAACCCAAAAAAGTAATAAATGCGTTATCAATGTTACAAGTTAGGCTTCCCAATACTATCTTCTAATGATAATAATAAAGAACAATACTGAATTGAGAAGCGAAGAATAGATGATAACAAAAGAGGATGGTAAGTTCTCAAAGCTTGGGAAAGGATGATCCTAAGGTAGTTCTTTGTCTCTGCTGTAGAAGAAAAATCGTGAAATAAGAGAGCAATACCAGGATCATGATCTAGTAGGAAAGGGCCGGATTTCCCTATAGGCTGAAGCCTAGGGCCTCAAGATCAAGAGGGGCCTACATTCAAATTGTTAGCCAAATTAAAATTACACTATTCTAAAAACAGTGAACACTAAAACACTGAAAATAAGGAGAAATTCTACGCAAGTACTCGACTTTTTTTTATTTACTATCCATGCCACATTTTTTATAAAGGTTAGTACCAATAGCGACATGTTTCATTTAACATATTGATATATATAACAGTAGTGATGTATTTTATTATCTCTAATGTAATTTACAAACTTAAAAATGGGAGGTGAAAGGGCCTCATAAGTGGAATATAGCCTAGGGCTTCTTTACATCTAAATCCGGCCCTGAGTAGGATGGATCAAAAGAGACTGGAGAGAGAGTTTGGGTCTTACTGTAAGACTGGAGGAATCCAGTATGTTGAATGGACACCCAAAAGGAGTGGAAGAACCAAGAAGACTTCCATGCAGCGCCATTGGAAGAAGAATAAGGAGAAAAAAGCGAAAATAAAGCTGGATTATGCCTAGGGGATAAATAGTTGCATAAATCAACTCCACTGCAGCCATATTTGCATTGCATGATTGTTGATCCTATTCTATACAATTGTTCTACAAATATTTTACAATTTAAGGTAGAAAAAGAGAGTGTTTTTGGTTCGTCAAGAAAAGAAGCAACTTCACCAAAAACAAAGAGAAATACAAAGCCAAATGAAACGTAAAAACTTTTGAATGAAATGATGCTTTGCTCGCATCAATACAAAGTGAATAATAGCACCTAATTAGATTGGATAAAACGTGAAAAAAAAGTTAGATGCACGTTAACTAAGTAAAATTAAAATAATTGATCCTCTCGAACAAAGTAAATTGAGAACACGTTATTTTTAAATTAGACGATAAGCAAAACAATTGGTTTGTTGCATGCATTCAAATTGAAAGTTATTAATTTTTTTCCCCATTTGTGTTTGTTTTTTCAAGGATTTTGCAATTTTATTTATTGATTAAACTCTAATTTACAGGGAAGCTCCAATAGGGACGGGCTAAAATTACTTTTAAATTCACATTCATTCTCTACTTTTCAGAAATCCATAATGCCCAACTTTAAATTCTTTTCACCAAAGCTTAATTAATGAATGAACATTTTTGAAATGTACTTCACTTATCGAAGTGCTCTTTAGAGTGCATTTTATCAACGCACTATGATCATTTACAGAAAATCATAATCAAATAGTTCTCTAATAATCAACTACCTCAATAAACTCATTGAGTGATGTTTGGGATTATGAGTAAGGGGAAAATGTAGTTTTTTATGGTTTGCTTGAGATATTTTCAGGAACATTAAGATTCCAGAAGGAAGTCGGTTCAATACTTCCTGTAAGGAAATGTGGTTTGTAGAAAAAAAAAAAAATACAACAAAGGAAGCTAAAAAAGAAGTTCACAATAGTTAGTGCATCTGGAGATTCAAAACATTGTTAAATATATAATGACTTCTGTCATATTCAAAGTAACGAAAATCAATGCCATTTCACCGAGTTTCCAATCTCCAAACTAAATATCTTCAGCTAAAGAGGACTGTTATCTATATATTTACGGTTTTTATGGAAATATTGGATTAAAATAGAATATTTTTTGAGATAACCATTAATTCAGATTTTCTTTTGATTGTTATTCCCATCAATAACGTAGTACCTCTTTCCTTAATATATTATAATGAGATAATCTCTCATAAATAATTTGTCAAATTAATCTGCAGTATTATTTTCTTTATTTTAATAATAATTAGAAGAGCGTTATTAGTGGAAATCTACTATTTGCCACAAAGATTTCCATGCTTTGCAAATTGTATTTTGCAAACTTTGTAGAAGGTGGGAACGATTTGCATAAAATTTAGAGAATGAGCACTTCCATATTTTAGTTTTGAAATACTGAGAATAGGTGAAACTGATTTAAGTAGAACAATTATAGTCTAATTAAAAATTAAAGCTTCAAGAAAGGGTGTTTTTTAATCAATTCTTAATGAATTCTGAACTGGGCATCTTCTTCGATTGAACAAAGTGGACGATAAAATTAAATATTGGAAGAAGAACTTATAAAATCCGCCATGTCTCTCTCTCTCTCTCCAGTTTGCTTTCAATAAACACTCTCTAGTTCGCTTTCAATAAACACTCTCCAGTTTGCTTTCAATAAACACTCTCTAGTTCGCTTTCAATAAACACTCTCTAGTTCGCTTTCAATAAACACTCTCCAGTTTGCTTTCAATAAACACTCTCTAGTTCGCTTTCAATAAACACTCTCTAGTTCGCTTTCAATAAACACTCTCTAGTTCGCTTTCAATAAACACTCTCTAGTTCGCTTTCAATAAACACTCTCCAGTTTGCTTTCAATAAACACTCTCTAGTTCGCTTTCAATAAACACTCTCTAGTTCGCTTTCAATAAACACTCTCCAGTTTGCTTTCAATAAACACTCTCTAGTTCGCTTTCAATAAACACTCTCTAGTTCGCTTTCAATAAACACTCTCCAGTTTGCTTTCAATAAACACTCTCTAGTTCGCTTTCAATAAACACTCTCTAGTTCGCTTTCAATAAACACTCTCTAGTTCGCTTTCAATAAATATCAACCATCATTAAATCCTTGTTTAAAGTTGGGATACAAAAAGTCATGAGAGTGTTTCACACCAAATTTTCTGCATTGATGAAAATTTTTTTTTCTTTTCAGCAATGCAGTACATTCGATTAGAAAGCGAATCCATCTAGCAGTATACTTAGTGTTGTTTGGTATATTATGGTGATCAAATAAAAAACTGTGCTAATGAAGCTAGATTACTAGATTATTTAGCCTCTATTTTACATCGAAATAGTTTGGAAACATGCAATATAAAGCACCATTCTTATTCCATTATTGTAGAATGCATATAGTATGTTGCATATTACATTTGACTTTATAATTGCATTTTCCTTCCTTCGAAAGAGGATTCAGAAATTTCCAATTTTCTTTCCCAAAAAATAGCACCTGTTTTCAGGCAACCTGTTTGTAAAGGAATAGTTTTATTACAATTTGGTTCATGTGCGATTTGTGCCGTTTAATAAAAAGAAGTTCTGATTAATTGTAAAAAAAAAATTCAAATGACTTCAAAATATTCTCAATTATATCAAAAAGTATGTAAATTATGTATGTGTAATGGTTGAGGAGAGAGAGAGATGTTGGTTGTAGATGTTGATGGATAAATAACACTTTTAGTATCGGTATAAGACTTTGTATATTTATATGACTGACTGCCAAGGACTGTATACTTTACACTACAAGAACAGAACAGACTGACTGACGTGGCTAAACGATGTGTACAACTGAAGCGTAACACTTTGAACAGAATCACCGAATCTTCGAATCACAGAATCTCCAAATCACCCAATCACAGAATCTCTCTTTTGACTTTCCTCTCGTTCTTATATACATTCGCCGAGGCTCCCTTCTCTGTGTGCCGAGGGGGCTGTCTCTTTCTCTCTGGCTAGAGTGGGTGAGTAGTGAGGTTTCACTACCCCTACGCTAGAGTGGATGAGTGGTGGGGTTTCACTACCCCTACGCTAGAGTGGATGAGTGGTGGGGTTTCACTACCCCTACATATGTATTAACTTTTATGAAAAGCAATGAACAGAAATAAAAATAATACAAACCAATTAAAGAAGAAAAAAAGAACACAATAAGATTTTGAGATCAATTTGAATTGGTTAAATTCCACTTTGTCAATTGGAGGAGATTTCTGATCCCATATTGAGTGATGTTAAATCAAATTAATTGACTGAATTAGAGCGGAATGATCTAATTCCAATCAAACCATAATGGCAGTTTAATCTCTCGCTACAAATTGCTACTTAATTTATACCAGTAATTACTCAAAATATATTTGTTTTTTTACTAATCTACTTCAAGTAAACAAAATTTAGACACGTTTTTTATGACATTAATTAATTTGAAAAAAAAAATCGTTGACAAAACCAAATAAAATGAGCCTTCCAAATATCAGCCTCCTTTCTACTCGCCTGAAAACGCGATATTGAGGCTAACTTCTTTGTTCTGACTGAATATACAATTAAAGCTCTTCAATTAGGATTTTGGAAATCACATTCCATGACTTGAAAATTATAACTGAACAGAAACAATACTTATATGTAGCTTTATTTCTGGACGTTTCTACAATTCCATACAATATTTCACAAGGGACAACTCTATTGAGCAAAAACTTGGCTCTATTGAACAGGACAGAATATTTGAAGTAAAAATAAATTGTACCAACGAAACTCGAAGAAAGATTAAGTCTGGAGTTCCTAAAGTAACATTCCAACATTCAAGACTTCCTCTCCTACCCTATTTCTATCACGACATAACCAACTTCCTGAATTTATACATCACAAGCATACGTCAGTAGAAAAAAAAAAATAACGCACTGATTCCCACAAATGAAAACTATACCATAAATGTACTGGAAAATACAGGAATCAATTTTTTCTCTCCGAAGTCTGCAACCAAACCATAAAGTTTTAAGTTTAGCTACAAGTGACGTGATCTTAGCTTAGAACTAGACTCGAGACTAACCTGGAACTCTATATATAACTGTGAAGTTAAGGCTTTTCCCTCTCATTATCCGACGGATATCACTGAAACCGCAACGTTCCAGATTTCACTAGAACTCCAAACTTTGAACCCTTATTGTCATATGCTTGCCCCGTCTTGCAGGAAGTTAGTAATTCTAACCAATTCGCATGCCTTCATCATCTAGTTTAGTTACTCTACAATAAATAAAGACTATATTTTATTGTTATTTACAAAATAAAGAAGATGGTTTTGTGATCTTTTAAATAATTTTTATTTTTTTCTGATGTCTTTGAAAGCATATCTACACTCAACAATATTCAGCCCGCGTAGAATAGCATCTTAAAATGAATATATACTAACGCGGAATATCTTTACAGATGTTCAACTTTACATCCTCCAGATTGCACATTGGGAAATCAGGATGAATCAACAGGAACAGTTCTACGATGATGATGCTAGAGAAAGACATGGCAGGCTGAATGGGAGACGATTCTTTGGGTCAAGAAGAACAGCCCAACTTGCCCTTCAAAAAAAATTATTGTTCTCTTTTTTGCATAGTGTGATTGACATTTGCAAGTTACAGTTTACCTGTTCTTTATGAAGTCAATAAATTTGGTTTGTAAGTGCTACTTAATTTGTAAATATAAAGTTTAGATAAAGAACAATATATTTAGATCTAGTAATAAGTAAATTGTATGTTTCGAGTTATAGGACAAATTACCCAGTAATAACACTATAACCTCACTAAATTTCCATTTTAATTGCACAACGTTTTCTCGGTTAAAAATGGACTTCAATTTTAAGTGTCTCCATTTCTTTTACAGCTCCTGATATCTCATTTCTACACATTAAAATATTTACATTAGACAACCTTTTAAAACTCATTTCTGTCTTTGACCTACTTTAAAGTCAATTTTTTTCATATTCAATCCTTAATGACCTCGTGAAAGTGCTTTTATTGCATGTACACTTTAATTTTTAACCCAATTTTGGCAATTATTCCTTAAATTAGAATCCTATTATATTTAAGATAGGCGTCATATGGCAAAGGGAATTGTCAATAAATGTCCCTTATCTTACCCAAACAAGATCTAAACTCTTACATTAACCTAAACCAGCAAGCTACCCCCACAAATAACTTGGTCTACATAACTTGTCTTCTGAATCAGAGGAGCCTGGTCACTCCCTTGATTTCTTCTGCTTTGAATGTCCCCTAATCTGGTTTGTACAAATCTTTGGCAGTCATATAAACAGTATGCTACCATTTCTCTTACTTTTTCGACAACATTGCGCCTGTCTAGGTATACTTATGTTAAACAGTTGACCTGCAACTGTGGCAAGACAGTAATCAGCCCTTCTGTAGTCCACAAATCAATTCTCCTCAAATTAAACAAATCTAAAGAAACCTACGACTAGTCTGTACGCATAAATTTCTTTAATTGAGCACAAGTCCGAAAGCTGTCTCCATCATCTGTTCATTTTATCGATTTACCATTCTTTAATTTTAGTAGAACTTAATTTCTCTAAAAATAACCGGCTAAACGGAGGTTTTAAACCAATGATTTGATCTGACTTTTATGTGAGGTACTATGGATTGTTACAGTAAATAGAGAGATTCAATATTTCAATGGAATTATGGCACAAACTCCAGATAGAAGTCGTACCCAAGAAAATTTGGATAAGAGAAGATCAAATTTAAATGAAGATAAAATAAAAAATAATGCACGATATCCTCTTGACGTAATAAGAGTGGAAAAGCCAGTGATATCAATATTAGGGGGGTTAATTTGAAAGTAATTATCTAGGAATTAATTAGGAGAAAGATCATTACAAATAGGAAACGTTTATCTAAGGAGGGGAAGGTATGTTAAATAGGGAAGCTTGGCAATACATTGAATTTGTCTGTTATAATTGTGTGGTGGCTACACTGCAGAGTAATACCTTCTCGCTTATATGTATATATATATATATATATATATATATAGAAAAGGATGGATAGAGACAGCAGAAATAAAGGAGCTTTCTAAAGGGTAAGGCTAAATTGTCCGGAAGTGAGTGCTGCGTACCACTTGGAAAATACAGGAAGAGAGAAATAAGAAATTGTACTGGCTGGGCTTGGTTCGCCCACAGCGTTCTGATGTTAGTATCCTTTACAACAAGGGAAGGATTTTCTCTCGTTGGCGGTGGCCACAAATTAACCCAGCGGAGCGCTCCCGCTCCCGTGGAAGGAACCAACCCGACTCTACCTTCTTCTTTGCTCGTACTCTTTAAAGAGGAAGAAGGCGGCAAGATTGAAGAGCAACAGCGACGACCAAGAAGGAGTTTGGGTGTCCCTTGTAATAACCAAAAGGAATGCCCTACTTTACCACAGATTGCTATCTTACTCTCTTTGCTCCACTTTATCATCTCCCCAGCTCATCTTGCAAAACACACATACTCACGCTTTCCCGTCATTCTTATAATACCAAGTAAATCTTTCTAAAATATCTTTCTCAATTAGCTCAAAACCGTTTCCTTATAAAAGACTCGTATTTTTTTTTTGTTAATCATATTCTCCTGATGATGGGGTACACGAAAAAACAACTGTTTTCTTGCTGAAGCACCACAGACTTCTAAAAGAATGATTATAAACAAGGAGTCTGTATTTGGTAGCGAACGAGGTAAGACGTGCTGTTGTCTCTCTTAAGTTAAAGTGTTTTTTTTCTGTGTGTTAAAGTGACTTTTGCGGAAAATTTTTGGATAATAGTTTTCTATATGAAAAGACCTTTGATTCAGAAAATAATTAGCGCCTAAGAACTTAAAATAAGTGAGTAATTAACAAAAATTAATTGATGAAATTTAATGCACAAATCTGCAAATTCGTGATAGGAATTGTGGTGGGGAAGTTTCAAGGCCAGTTGAACTTTGGCTTGAGCTTGCTCTTCAGTTACGTTTGTGCCGAACTTTTGAGAAGTGGTTTTACTTTTTTCTAATTAGATCTTAATTCTGAAGAATTAAAAGAAAAGAAAAAAAAAAAAAAAAAAGAAGAAAAATTGCACTTATATATTGATACAGGTTATTTGTCTATAGCACATTAAATTGAATTAGAAAACCTCATTACATTAAATTCTTTATGAGCAAAAATTCTGAGGATATTTGCTCGCCAAAACTATCGAAAGGTAAAAGACAGAGGAGTAATAGTTCTCCGGAAACTGAAGAGGAAGTTAAGAGAAGGGAAAAATACATCATGGCAAGCCCAATGGAACAGGTAGGAAATATGAATGTGAATCAGTTAAGTGAGCTATTTGATTTAAAGTTAAAAAATATGGCGACAAAACAAGATATTTCTATCCTCTCTGCCCAGTTGGAGCTTCTCCGTCATGAACATTCCACCCTGAAATTAGAAATAAAAAAGCAGCAAGACATAAATAGAAAATTAAGAAGCCAGATGGAATTTACTCAAAGGGAAGTGAAAAGAAAAAATTTAATTTTTAAAGGTATTACAATGAGCCCTGAAGAAGACTGTTTACAAAAGGTAAAAAACTTGTGCTTGAATCTATTAAACACTCCAGAAGATATTACAATATATCGAGCTCAGCCTATAGGCAATAAAAATGCCAGTAAGAAAATCATTCTAGCGGAATTTCCAAAAGAAGCGGAAAGGATAAACATTTTAAAAAACGCCAGAATACTGAGGGGAACGGGAATATCAGTGGAGAAAGATCTCACTGGGATGCAGAGAGATATAAAAAGGAAACTTTTATATCTGAGAAAATGCATAAAAGAAACAAACCCTAAATTGCAAGTATCAGTATGGAATCAAAATTTATTTATTAACAATTCAAGATTTCATTGGATAGAGGAAGAAGGGCTTATTTTTGGTAGAGAGTGTGGAATAAGTAAATTAAAAGAAATTACGAATTATGATTTTTCCACAGTTATTCAAAAGTTATTGAGTGAAGTATCAGCTGAGAAGTTAAATTTAAGAAAAGAAGAGATGGGAGAAGATAAACAGAAGAAAGAAGATCAAAGTTCTTTTAGAGAAACAACCTCAGTAAATGTCTGTAATAAACAAGTTGTATAATATAAAGACGTCTGTCAGGTTAACACAAGTAAGTGCATAACTAACAAATTTAAAATATGTTCATATAATGTTCATGGCTTGTTTAGTAAATTTAATGATGTTTCCTTTTTCGAGTTTTTAAAACAATATGAAATTATATTGCTGTATGAAACTTTCTTAGTTAGTGAGGAGTGTCATAGATTTGATAAATATTTTCATGGCTTTAAACTTAACTGGCTGGGTGCAAAAAGATTAAATAAATTTGGAAGACCTAGTGGAGGTACGTTATTAGCTTACAAATCTAATATTTATCCGAATTTAAATTGTAAATTTGTTAAAATTCTTGATTATGATGTTATCGAGATTATCGCTTATGACCAGAAATTTTATTTAATACCAGTATATCTTAATTTTTCACACTGGGATTCAGATTTTAACAAATTAAATAATGTAATGGAAACTATAAATTGTAATAGTGTGGTGATAGGGGACATGAATGCAAGAGTTGCTGACGGACAAAGCTTACCTGATTGTATTGCACAAGAAAAGTGTATTGTAGAAAGTTTTAGGCATTCAAAAGATTTATGTTTAAATAATAGGGGTAAATTATTTTTACAGTTTTGTGAAGATTCGGACATTGTTATATTAAATGGCCGTACCAAGGGGGACAGTAACGGAGAATTTACTTTTATTTCAGATAGAGGAAATTCAGTAATTGACTTTTGTTGCGTCAGTCCTAATTTGTTAAACCTGGTTTCTGATTTTGAGGTAATTCCAGAAATTTATTCTGACCACATGCCAATTGTGATTACCTTCGAGTATAAACAATTTTCAAACAATGTTAGCAAACCTCGCATGCTTTCAAAATTGCTATGGTCAGACCAAGACGAACAACATTTTAAACTAAAAATGAGTAAGAAAATAGCGCTGCTGGCAAAACAACATATTAAGCCGGAAGAAAAACTAGACGCTTTGTTAAACTGTATTGTAGATTGTTCCCATTACGGTAACCAAATATACAAGCCAAATATCGCTAAAATCGGTAAACAAATATGGTTTGATTACGAATGTAAAAAGTATCGCAAGCGTTCATTTAGATTTTTACAGATCTTTAGAAAACATAATAATACCTATGTGAGACAATTATACCTTGAAGCGAACAGTATTTTCAAACAGGTATGCCAAAATAAAAGGAAAAAATATATTGAAAGTTTAAAAGATAAATTTAAAAATGTGAGAGATTCGAAAGACTACTGGAAACTAATAAAGCAATTTAAAGTCAGTAATTATATTAATGAGTCGAATATATCTAAGATCCAATTTATGAACTATTTTCAGGAATTGTTAAACCCTTCAGTAACTAATGCCGTAATTCTCTATGCCGAACCGTTCTGGTCTAATTCAGATTTAGATAAACAGTTTACACTACTAGAATTGAAAGATGTTCTTAGAAAAGCGAAAAATAACAAAGCCCCAGGAATTGATTCAATACCATACGAATTTTTCAAAAACAGTTCTGATAATTTTCTCGAACAGTTAGTGAACACTTTTAATTATATCTATGAGACTTGTAAAATTCCACGTAGTTTTAACGAATCGATCATTTATCCGTTATATAAAAAAGGTGATTTAAACTCTGTTACAAATTATAGAGGGATCTCCTTTATTAATGTGGTTTCAAAACTATTTACAGGAATCTTATTAAAACGATTGTGGGATTGGGTGGATTTATATAATATTCTAAACGAATTTCAGGCGGGATTCCGTCCTGGATACTCTACAGTTGACAATATCTTCACCCTTCTTAATATTCTCAAAATTGTATTATCAAAAAAGCGGCGAAAAATTTACAGTTTTTTTATAGATTTCAAATCTGCTTTCGATTGTGTCAACCGGCATGCGCTATTTTTTAAGTTGGCTAATTTGGGACTGTCAGCGAAAGTAATAAATATTTTAAGGGGTTTTTACGATGAAACGAGGGCTACAGTGTGGCATAAAGAGGGGATGTCTGAATTCTTTCACACTAATATTGGCGTGAGGCAAGGTTGTCTTCTGAGCCCTTTACTTTTTGGACTCTTTCTAAATTATTTGCACGATAGCATTGGAGAAGGCTTAGATGTGGCTGGGACAAACATTAGGTGTCTCATGTATGCTGATGATGTTGTTATGCTAGCATCAACCCCTATTAAATTACAAAGGATGATAAACAAACTGGGTGAATATTGTAGTTTGTGGGGATTAAATATAAACTTAGCAAAATCGAAAGTCGTAGTGTTCCGAAATGGTGGTAAACTTTCTAGATTTGAAAAGTGGTATTTAGAGGGGCGACAAATCGATATTGTAAATTCTTATAAATACCTTGGTATGACCATCTCCTCAAAAGTATCTCTTAGCGAGCATTTTCTAGAAAGAATTAGTCATGCAAAATTTGGGCTGAACACTACTTGGCATAACTTAATGATGAAAAAGGATATTCCCTACTCCACCAAGTTAGAAGTATTTCATTCTGTTTCTCGTTCAGTAGTCAGCTATGGGTCTCAAGTCTGGGGATTTGAGCCTTACGACTGTTTAGAAAAATTTAGAAGATACTTTATAAAAAAATTATTATCACTTCCCCGGTATACCCCAAATTATATAGTAGACTTTGAAACCGGAATTGAATCTATATATTCTTATACTTTGAAGCTTCACTTCAAGTATATACTAAAAGTTTTAGAAATGCCCTCCACTCGTCTACCCCACATTATGTGTAATGAGACTATTAAAAGGAATATATACTGGTATAAAAAATGGGGGGAGTTGGGTGCAGCACATTTACCTTTGTCAAATATCCCATCATTGCGGCAAAAATTACAAAGTTTGAGGCAAGATCTAATAAAAGCTCAAAAAGAAGAAGCCTTAAATAATTGTATACAATCAAGGTATGAATTGTACGGTAAGCTTTGTTCTGTCGGGGACGGCACTATATATTTGAATGATGATAGTGATTTATATTCAATGAGATGGATTTGTAAGGCTAGAACTGAATCCCTAAATCTGAATTTTAAACATTGGAAACGAGACAATACAGTTAGATGTTCCCTCTGTAACTCTAACGAAAAAGAGGATACATTTCACTTCATTGGGGTGTGTACCGTTCTATCTGAATGGAGGGTCAAATGGTTAAAAAAGAAAAAATTGACTAAGGAAGAGGTTTTTAATTTGTTAAAGGGTGGAAACTGGTCAAATCTCGTTATGTACTTAAGGCAAGCCAGTTATTACAGAAATGAATTAATAAATGAATTTAATTGGTAAAGGGCATAGGAGGATTATTTTATTTTATGATTTTATTTTATGAAGTTAAATTTTGAGCCATTTTTTATTTCGGGTGTTCTTTTGTTTTTGTCTTTTTTGTTTTTATCTTTTTAGAAAGGGTGTATGTTTATTTATTTTATTTTCACTTTTTACTGAAATATTGTTTGTTTATTTACAATTACCTTTTCGAGGGCGTAAAAAGTAGTTAATTTTTGTTATTAGAAAAATTAGAAAAAAATAAGGAAGAAGAGAAAAAGAAACTGTGAATTAATCATTATTATTTAAAATGCGTTACACATTTATCATTTAATTTAAGTTTATTAATTAATTGTTTATTGTATTTTATATGTTTATTTATTTAAAAACACTTTCTGTAAAATACAGACTTGACAGACGGATTTTATCCATTGTCTATGTGCATAGATGTGAATAGAAGTTTGATTTATTTTCTTTTTTTTATTTTTTGTATTATTTTTGTTTTAGTTTTTCTTTGGTTGTAATTTTGTATGCACAAAATAAATAAAATAAATAAAAAAATAAATAAACAAGAAGAAATTTAACACTTTTTTCTTTCTAGTCTCAAAAACTGTATTTATCTTTAGTCAAAACATTTCGTTCCTCTCTATTTTGGGAGACATTTTAGATCTCTATTTGCCTATTATAAGTCATTTAAGACAACAGCGCTAATTTTTTTGTAAAATAATAATTCACTTTCTGCCATTTTAAAACATTTATTCAAAAAATTAAAAATAAAATCAATAAATAAAACTATTTCTCAAAGAAAGCCTTTCGTTGTTATGGTAACAGTTTTTTTGCGTTATGGAGAGATAGTACAGCCGGAACACCCAATGGAGGGAAGTGAATTGAAGAAAGAATTTGGAAATTTAAGACACAAAATGTTTCATTTTTAAATTATCTTGCGAAACGATAAAACTAATTGATCGCCGAACTTCTACTAAACATTCAAGCGAGTATCTATCTTATGACCATTGGTTCAATCAATGATTGCCTTGATTCTGCACAATTTGTGTTATAAATGACTAACAAAGATGCATATTTTACAAGAACTTCCGTTCTACAAGCAACAAAATTTATCAGTGGCAAAATACGAAGAAAGGTTCAGAAATATTCTAAAAGAGAAGTGACACTAATGAGGGAAATTTAAAAAAAAATCAATTACCAAACGATAATTTCTCGTCAATTGATGAAAGCAGAGACAATTACCATCGCTTTATACTAATTACTAATAATATCTATAATTATATTCACCTCTTGAGAACATTCGCTTTGAGCGTGCTCCATTCTAAAATGATAAGCATCGGCTCATTAGAGAGAGCTCGTTACTGGGTGATGAGGTCTGGCCAATTAAACAAGCTTAATTAGCTATAGGAAAGATTGGTAACTGGAGTAAATAAATTTGTGAACTCATTTTTAAAACTGGTAACTTTTTATCTTTGGATATATGTATGCTGATATATCATATTTACGATCTCTCTTACTCGTAGGACAGAAGAGATAGTTCACATACATGCTAATAAGAGAATTTAGAACGGAGAAAAAAGCATATAAAGAATATCTTAAAACAATTCTAGAATTCCTTCTGTGATAATAGTGGAGTTATGGACACTGGCGACGAGGAATAGAAATTATGGTACCTCCAAAGAATAGGAAGAATCAAGTTGAAACACCTACAAGTCCAGATGGGAATTATTCCAGAATTCAACGTAATAAATGGATGATTTGGCAGATCTATGCAGAACGATTGGATCAATACTCTATCGCCAATAATATTCCAGAAAAGGAAAAAGGTATCTTTATTTTTAACTCTGATAGGGAATGCCGTCTACATGTATCTTAGGGATGTAGTAAAGTAAAAAAGTAAAGTAATCGCCTATTTTTTCAGGCGGGCTTAACGTCCAACTACCAATTAGGTGTCGTGGACGGAGGCGACTCAAACATACTTTACTGTAAATTTCTTTTATTAACCATTAAATAAAATCCAAGGCCTAAGACCAGGAATCGAACCCAGTACCACAATACATATTAGCTTCGCAGGTCTTGCCTCTAACCGCTCGGCTACCGTGGCGCCCATCTTAGGGATTTGTGTTCCCCGTAAGTGCAAAAAGATCAAACAAATGTGTGAGATTATTATGTCACGGCAGTTTTTTTTACATTAATATAACTTCGTTAAATATCCAATGCCAGTTAATGTTACGATAAAAACTCTGCATTTTTACTTACGTAGATCATAATTATAACAAATATTTTATTCAAAATTTGATCATTAATCTAAGCGCTGTTAATCTAAAGAGAAGTTTTTTGAATGAAGTAATCATATTATACTGATGGTAATTATACAACGGTTAAATCAAGATGAATCGATTGAAAGTAATATCAATCGAAGGGACTATTTAATAAATAGTCCGATTAAATAAAAAAGAATCGATTGAACGTAAATGCAGACAACAAACCTATCATCCTGACTATCCTTTGGATGATGATGATGATGTTGCGAATAACTCATTTTATTTTTTATTATATTTCAAGTTACTGGATAAAATATAGTCTTAAAAATTGCAAGATCAAAGAATATTGCAAGGAAATATAAGTTGATGATGTTAGGATACAGGAAACTTATTGAAAGCATTGTTCCTCTAACTTCCACCCTATAACCAACCTTATCTCGCTGGCTTTCAGAACACTGTTGAAGTCGGCTTATTCTTGATCCTTACGTTAAACTCTACTGTAAAAGGGTAAAACCTATATTGTACAGTGTACCCCTGCATATTACCATAATCCTGTAAATTTGCAACATAACATACTCCATTGTTCATGCCATTGGGTTAAGAATTTCTTTTTTTAATACGTAACTTAGTGCCAAACGAAAAGAATGGTGAATAATTATGGAAGATACAGTATAATAGTAAATAACTTCTTTGATTAAATGCCAAAAGATAAATTTAAAAGTAACTATAAAACCAAGTTCATTAAAACTAAAACATCTACCTCCTTACTTGTGCAGAGAATGTGCGACAAACGGGTACGAGAAGGAAATGTGAACAAGCCCTGTAAGGGGAAGTGGTCTTGCCACTTCCTCCGGAATTGTGGCGCCCTTGTGGGTGCCCTAACTCATCCTGGCACTGTAGAGGTAGTCTGATGTTGTCTACTTGGATTTAGCGTTCCCACTTCCTTATTATCATAGACAAAGAACATTACTTTCACTGCTACCAATATAAGAAATAGGAATAGAAGAAACAACAGTTCTGGATGTTCCTCAGGAGTGAGGTGCGGAAACTATGTAACCACTACCTGGTTTACTTTGTTCGGCAGCGGAGCTATACCATCAAGGAAATAGCTGCAAGATTTGGGGGCTGAAGGATATCTTAACGCAGGCAGATCTGAAAGCTGTTTTTTTTTTCCGAGGAGCGTTCTTTTTATATAACCTTTTTTCGCTTTGGCACCTCCAATTCCTAGTTTTCTGTGGAACCATTTGAAAATGATTTATCTTTGATATAACTCAAAGACGAGAGCTCCTATTGGTTGGCAGATGGTGAATGATTATTATAGAAGAGAGGGAACACTCGTATCCAAAAGTAATACCTCCATATTAAATTCCTAACTATAGTTTCACAAAGACCAGCCCCAATAAAGTTCAAAATTAACTTTTGTTTAATTCATGAACTTCACTCCTAAAAATATAAGCAACAATACAAACGCATAATAAAAATATAATTTAAAATTAAAATAACTTTAATAAACTCCTTTTTTTAAAAAAAACGAACTTTTCGTTGTTTAATAAATTTGGATTGGCGAAATAAAAGTGTATTCAGTAGTTTGAAAGGAAACTAGACTCATTTTAATTTTTAATTGGCTTCCATAAGTATTAAGTTAGAAGTTGTTCTTGTAACTGCTCCGACCACTGCGATGAATGGATATTGTAATGAGGTAAGTTTCTTTAATGGATCCAAATAACTAACCCTGCCTTTAACTATAAGTATTGTGAAATAACAACAAGAAAAGAAATCTTTTTACTCAGATTTACGGACTACCTGCTTTAAAATAAGGCTATTTCATTTTAATATCCACTTAAATATGACTTTATTATACTTTCTTGCGGCTTCTTGTTACGATGGAAGACAAACGACACTAGTTACCTATTCAAGTATGCTCTTTGATCAAATTGTACATTCAAATAATATGAAAACATCAGTAATTAAGTGAAGTCAAAACTTAGTAACCTTCAACACCGATTAATTACTAAAAATTTCATTCTCTTACAGAAATTCAATAATTAAGAGCTGATAAAATCTCTTCATTTGTGTTTAATGATGATAATAATATATTTGTATTAGAGATTAATGCTTACAATTATGAAAAACATAATATACAGGGTGAACCAGTAAGTATTGTCCATAGGCCTACTGTGTGTAGTACATCTAAAGAGGGTCACTTCAATTTTTTTTTCTAAAATCATTACTTTTTTCCAATAAAAATGTTATTACTCAGAAAGTTTTAGTCCGAATTCGATTCTGATGACACGGTTAGAAAGACAGATAAATTTTCTAAAAATTGATACCATTTTGAAGCATAAGTTATTCTCCAAATAGCCTCAATCTTCCTCCAAATACTGGAAAAATAAAAGTAATCGAAATTTTAAAGAAAACGTATTAGGCCCTTACGTGATCATTATCAGACCCTAGGTGAGGTACATTTTATAAAAGTTTCCTTGCCTTATGTTGGCTTTCAAACGGTATATCATTTTCCAGCATTCCTTTTATCTTCGTACGAGAAATTACGTTTGTTTTTTTGCAAGAAAACGTGTTTTTTTTTAAAAGTGCAATTTGTAACCTTTGACTTCCTTAATTTAAGACAATCTACTTTAAAAATTGACTACTGGTCCATCTAAAAGAGTTTTCAATTAATTAAACAACTTTGATAAACTAACACTCTTGAGTGCTCGTGGACACGTTTTCTTGCAAAAACAAAAGTAATTTCTCATACGAAGATAAAAGGAATCCTGGAAAGCCCATTAAACAAGGAAACTTTTATAAAAAGTGCCAGCACCTTGGTCTGACAATGATCCCCATAAGGGTCTAATAAGTTTACTTAAAAATTTCGATTACTTTTATTTTTCCAGCATTCAGAAAAAGATTGAGGCTGTTTGGAGAATAACTTATGCTTCGAAATGATATCAATTTTTAGAAAATTTATCTGTCTTTCTAACCGTGTCATCCAGAATCGAATTCGGACTAAAACTTTCTGAGTAATAACATTTTTATTGCAAAAAAGTAATGATTTTAGAAAAAAAGAACAGTATAAAATATGAAGTTGGCCAATACGTCATTGATCTCCACTTTAGATGTACTACACACAGTAGGCCTATGGACAATACTTACTGGTTCACCCTGTATAGTATAATATAGTGCAGGCAATATCTGCTAGAGTCGACTGAACATCGTAACAAACAAAAAACCATAAATGAACGTTAACAAAAACATATCTGACTTAAAAAGAAATACGAGAATATGGCGTAAAATAAAATTTCCCATATAAGTTAGAAAGAAAAAAGATCTAGTAGGGGAAGTCCTCAATTTCTTTAGTAGGGGAAGGTTCGTCTACTAGATCTAAAGGAGAGCTGGCACAATAAGCCTCTTTTGGCTGCGATGACGTGGGGCTTAGGTCTCGTCCAGCTTTTCTAATCTTAATCTTTCGAAAAATCTCTCCATCAGTAAAAAAGTCTGAGAACCCCAAACCTGGGGGCACCATAACAAACCACAGCAATGCGAAACACATTTATAAACCAGACGTTTGGCACATAACGGAACATATTTAAAATTAATTCAAGTTTAGCTTCCCTTTTCTAGATGGGACAGAAAAGATGACTCTGATAATGCCATTCTTCTGAAGATCATAATTTTTGATTGGGCCAAATTCACAGATCAGATCAGATTCCACTGATCCTAATAACCCATCAAAAAACTTAATATTTATCCGAAGTGCTAGTGGATTATCAGTTAATAATACAATTTCAACAGCCTAGAAGAGAAAGACCTCTGTTTTTGCGTCACCAGCCAAAACTACACCTTCCAAGAAATCCACTAAATTTATGTTCGCATTGTTACAGATCTAACAGGGGGTGAAAATGCTCATCTAAAATAATATTAAATGCCATTTACTGCAGGAAGTTAAGATGTTACTTCCTGCAGTTTTTTATTTTATTTCTCTCGTAAATGCTAACAAGGATTAAGTTACTAACAAAGCCACTAATTGGATGTAAAAATTAATTAACTTAATTTTTTACCCCCACTAGCGTTTTATCAATTTATTTTTTACTTTTTAAACGATAACATTTCCTTTAAAATTACTTATTCAACATTTTTACGCAAATATATCTTTGATTAATTAATCATTTTTCCTAATAATGGCACAAATAGAATGTTGTACATACAGTATCTGAGGAATGTGATGAGTTGATGAATTTTGTAAAGTAATTTACAAATTAAAAGCTAACCGCACCAAAATACCTTCTACTATCATTCAAATATAATGCCGAAGAACCTAATTAATCTTTAAGTTATCAATGTAAGATTAACTATAATTAATGATGGTAAAGCAAGAAGCAGCGGTGACATGATTATTCGAGCGGATGCAGGAGGATTTTGCGAAATGATTGGTTAAGTTGGTCGCACTGAATTGGTAACTCATAATAATTATCGATGTGATTGTCAGCTATCAATTCTATTTCCATCAAGGTAGGGTAGTTAAGGGTGTCCCTTCTACTTTTGCCCCCACTTAAACTATAATTGTCTGTGACAACCATAACTATTGTATTTCTTAAAAATTGGTAAGAGCTTTTATATCACTGCACATTTTTGCAGTTCTATGGCATGTTAAAATGATTTATTAAGAATTAAATGGAACAATTTAGAGGCAATCTAAGGAAGCCTATGAACCAATGGCATTTGGCATCGGTGCGCATTTCCCAGAGTAAAAACCAATCAACTTTACATTTCCTAGGTTTCCTTGATGTCCAGAAACCTCGAAAAGGTCCACTCCTATCATTCTAAATCCTTAAGTCTTATTCAGCATTCCCTAATCAGCTCTGATGAGCATTCAGGCTTCTCCAGGGCTCTCTGAAAGCAGCCTGGCTGTCTGAAATTATTCTTATAGCTCATGGGTGACCTTCACATCTGTCTAGTCGCAGCAGGATCTATGCCTGTTTATCAAGACGTTAAAATTGTAAATGATTTCTGTACTTCATAATTGAAAGTTACTTGTTATTATTCTAGATATGAAATTATATAAGTTCAAAACTCATTATATTTGAAGTAGTTACTTACAACAGTGCTTTCGGCGTGAGAAGTAAAATTTGATTGGATATAAGTCTAAGGGAGACAAGTTGAGGCAGCGCGAGGCTGTCTCCGTCCACAACCTCTAGTCCACCTTCCACCACGTCAATGTGCTCCACCCAACCGCTGGCCAGTTCTGCAATCAAAACATTTATCATTAAAATCTAATATTGACTATCAGCTAACAATAAATTTTGGGGGGACAAAATTTAATCTAATGCTTAATAAAACAATCCTTTTAAACAATAAATTAGGGAAGACATCAATAAAATTAGTGCACTCCATCGCAGAGGTCCTGGATCCAGCAGCTTGTCCTTTAGATTTTCTCCACCTGGGAGCTTCTTGCTGCTCACTGTCAGCGATGGATAGTGATCTTTGTAACGAGGAAACTCTTCACGGAGGTTAACAGTACTTATAAAAACGCTGCGGGTGACGATAAGAAAAAAAAGCTTTTGGCTAAAATATTATTAAAGTGATTTGAACTGAATAAAAAAAGCGAATTATAGATCACTGGTATTTTGCATCATAATGGCGACAAAATAACTATCAATGAGAATAGTTCCAGTGTTTCTGGAAAAACAAAACAAGGATCATCTATGAGCCTTCATGAGTCATCTGAAGATCTTTGGCTAGATCTAGAACCAGGACAGAAAGCTAGAGGATGCGAGCCCTAACAGTCCTAGGAAGGTGTGGATTTTAACATTTACTCAGTGCTTTAAATACTCCGCGGTAGTTGGGCAAAGAGATTGGACCCTTGCGGTTAGAAGATGCGGCAGTAGGTGGACACAGAGTATAGAAAAGGGGGCACTAAGGGACAGCAGTATTTCAAGGATAGAAAAGGCTTTTATGTGTGATAATTAATTTAAAAAAAGGACCAGGTTATCTAGTTTTCGAAATAAAGACAAACATATGGAATTAAAAATATTATTTAAGCGAATTGAATTAAATAAAAAGGGGAAATTATATTGAGCTGGCGTTTTGAATTACAAAGTAGAGCCTTAATTTTATTTATTTTAATAAAAAAGATAAACTTTCCAATTGTTCAGTTTAAAATTTAAATTCATCCCTTGACTCAATCTAAAATTAAGATTTACAAAACATATAATGACGATGTTATAGCTCGGATCCATAGTAATAAGATTGATTTCATTACTGGATCTAGTGGAATTGTAACAAAAGCGTAGGAATATAATTAGAAATGTAGGCGTGCACTGTTTCTATTTATTAGAGCCTGTTCCCTGAGGGAACCGCTACTGATTAACCAACATCCATTGATAAACATTTCGCAGCCACATGGTAGATATAAACCTATGCATAACTTTACTGCCAACATAAATTTAGAGCCAATAGTAGTTAAAGCCTGTACAACGTGACCCATCTGGAAAATATATGGTATTAAAAGAAGGAACAAACCAGTAAACCAGGGTTGTTTTTTTTAGATCATTTTCAATTAATTCGATATAATTAACATTATTGCATGAACTTTGGTAGGAAACCAAAGATCTGAACAATTAGTATCCCATTCTTTTTCTTTTGAGAATTATGTGGATTTTTTTGAGATGTTCTTATTGAAACTCTACAGAGTAGGTACTGTTACCCTTTTTGTGTAGAGTCTACGAGGGTCGTTTGAACAGTCCGTGCAAAGTCAGAGAGATAGCACTACTGGCACGTATCGAGGTTATGTTTAGTTAGTAGCATCTCTTGGAAGAACACACACCAAGTTTCAGCCAGATCGGTCTATTTCTTTGTGTTTGGCATTCGTTTGAATCGAAGAAGTCGAGTGATTTTCAAAAAATGGACGAAAAAGAATTTCGTGTGTTGATTAAACACTACTTTATGAAAGGCAAAACGCCTCAGGAGACTAAAGAGAAGCTTGATAAACATTATGGTGACTCTGCACCTTCGATTAGAACAGTTTATAAGTGGTTTCAAAATTTTCGGAGTGGCCATATGGGCGGGCACAAGTGACGCTGAACGTTCTGGACGCCCTGTTGAGGTTACTACTCCAGAAATCATTGATAAAATCCATGATATGTTGATGGATGACAGAAGAGTGAAGGTGCGTGAGATTGCTAGTGCTGTGGGCATCTCGAATGAACGGGTACATAATATTTTGCATCAACATTTGGACATGACAAAGCTATCCGCAAGATGGGTGCCGCGATTGCTCACGCTTGACCAAAAACGAAATCGTGTGAAGTGTTGCAAGGACGGTTTGCAGCTGTTCCAGAAGAATCCGCAGGACCGTTTCGTCACTGTGGATGAAACATGGATACATCACTACACTCCTGAGACCAAAGAACAATCTAAACAATGGGTTACCAAGGGGGAATCTGCGCCAAAAAAGGCGAAGACCGTTCCTTCGGCCGGAAAGATTATGGCGACTGTCTTTTAAGATTCGCAAGGAATAATCCTCATCGACTATCTGGAAAAGGGTAAAACTATTACAGGTGCATATTATTCATCGTTATTGGACCGTTTGAAAACCGAGCTGCAAGAAAAACGCCCACGATTGGCCCACAAAAAAGTCCTTTTCCATCACGACAACGCACCAGCTCACACCTCAGCAGTTGTGGTCGCAAAATTAATGGAAATAGGGTTCCAACTCGTTTCACATCCCCCCTATTCTCCAGACTTGGCTCCCTCGGACTACTATTTGTTCCCCAATATGAAGAAATGGCTGGAGGGGAAAAAGATTTTATTCAAACGAGGAGGTGATTGCAGAAACGAATGGCTATTTTTCAGACTTGGACAAATCCTATTATTCGGAAGGGATCAACAAACTAGAGCAGCGTTGGACGAAGTGTATAAGTCTAAAAGGAGACTATGTTGAAAAATAAAAAAGGTTTACCCCCAAAAATTAAGTAGTTTTTATTTTTGCACGGACTTTTCAAACGACCCTCGTATAAAGAGAGAACCTGGTGGCCGGCAATGCTCTAAAGAAATTGGCTCAGTTTTTCTTTTTTTGACGGACCTTTCAATATTATTAATAATAACAATAATAATAATAATAAATACTGGTGCTGATTGGTCAAAGTACCATGTGGGCGACTTTTTGGCTAAAAATTAAAGTATCTTTTTTGTCTTTCTTATTATTATTTGATTTATTAATCATTTATGCATTTATGAATTCTATAATTTATAGATATTTAAGAAATTTATAAGTTATGTAACTTTTCAATTTAATAAAGACTTCTTTCTTTGTACTGGCACCGATCTATTTGAGTTGTCTTGCAATAGCAAAGCATCGATACTTTAACAGCAATCACCGTGGCTACTATCAAAGAGGAAACTTAACTGAAGACATTAACACTTAATTTACATTTTATTGGTGCTACAAGGACCCACCTGATGAACCAACTTCAGTCCATTATAGTGAGGAATTGAAGCGAATTTTATCGAGTTTTATCAAAAAAGGGATGGATATGAAATGGCTTTCCTTTTTAATAACGTTTTAAATAATACAAGCAAAAATTTCAAGTTAAATCTCGATTGAAAATTTATTATTTTAAGTTTTAAATTTATGAATTTATATTTTGTTTTATAATTTATTATTTAAATTTATTTTATGAAAAGGTTTTTATTTTATTTATTGATTTATTTTGTAATTTACAATCTGTATAAATATATACAATAAGTAAATAGGAGGTGAATGAGATGAACTGGTGCGGGAGAAGAGCAGGAGGAGAGAAACTACCTAGCGGTAGCACTCTCTATAGGAGAGAGGAGAGATAGGAGAGTAATGGCGTTTAGGTCTTCAGACTGCAAGGAAGTCGCGGGGCCACTGGCGATTCAGTCGGCGAGGAGTATTAGGGATGTCAGAGGAAACGAGAGACTGTACAAGTGGATTAGAGCAAGTAGAGAGAGCAGTATGGAATTTATGGTATTTAGTCTTGGCGAGTTGGTCTATGAAGGGAATGTTGAGGTCGGTGTGAAGAGTGAAGTTAGTCACGTAGAAAGGAGCGTCAGCTATCTGTTGGAGGAGTTTTGATTGAAATGTCCTGTCCTGTCCGTATGTTTGTAGGTTTGGCTGTCTCAAACATAGTCTTTGACAGCTCTAGTCCGTAAGTCCACATAGGTTTGAGAATCGTGTTCTATATTAAGCGTTTGAGTTCAATGGGCAATTTGGAGCGTCGTCCTAGTAGTCTGTAAAGATGTTTCGCACGTTTTGTCATTGCTTGTCTTTTAAGTCTAGTGAGTGGGTGTTCCAAAGGAGTCGTTTGTCTATGTAGAGCCCAAGGTAGCGCACCAGATCCGGAAGAAATTTGCAGTTGAAGAGGACAGGTGGACAGGAACCCTGCCGGAGAGTAAACGTGGCATGCTGGCATTTCTGTGGGATCATTTTAATCCGCCACTTCTTGGCCCAGAATTCTATTATATGTACGAGGTGTGTTCAAAAAGTAACGGGAATTTTCGTTTTTTGAAAAAAATATTTATTTATTCATCTACATTAATATTGTCGCCTTCAAAGTAGTCCCCTTCGCATACAATACACTTGTGCCAGCGCTTTTTCCAATCCTCGAAACACTTCTGAAACTCGATCTTTGTGATAGCTTTCAGCTCTTTCAGCGATTCGCTTTTAATGTCATCTACGCTTGTAAAACGACGGCCTTTTAATGTTCTCTTTATGTTTGGAAATAGAAAAAAGTCACATGGAGCCATGTCTGGCGAATATGGAGGCTGGGGCATCGTTAAAGTTTTGTTTTTGGCCAAAAATTCACGAACAAGCAATGAAGTGTGAGCAGGTGCATTATCGTGGTGCAAAATCCATGAATTGTTTTGCCACAAATCCGGGCGTTTTTTTCGGATTGCTTCACGCAAACGGCGTTGAACTTGTAGGTAGTACTCCTTATTGATTGTTTGACCTTGTGGCAAGAATTCATGATTCACTATGCCATTAAAATCGAAGAACACAGTGAGCATAACCTTCACATTCGACCGCACTTGTCGAGCCTTTTTCGGTCTTGGCGATCCAGAATGCCTCCACTGGGACGATTGAGCCTTAGTTTCGACATCATATCCGTAAACCCATGTTTCGTCACCTGTTATAACACGTTTCAGTAGATCCGCATCGTTGTCGACTTCATTGAGTGACTCTTGAGCAACTTCCATTCTCCGCTGTTTTTGTTCGAAATTCAACAATTTTGGAACAAATTTTGCTGCCACACGTTTCATACCCAAAACATCCGAAAAAATTTCATGGCATGAGCCAATTGATATGGCAACATCATCAGCGACTTCTCTGATTGTGATTCGGCGATCGTTCATAACCATTTCTTTCACTTTTTTCACGTTTTCATCGGTTGTTGATGTGCTTGGACGTCCAGGTCGTTCGTCATCTTCAACGTTTTCGCGGCCATCTTGGAAACGCTTATACCACTCGTAAATCCTTGTTTTACTCATAGCAGACTCACCATATGCCTTTATTAACATTTCACACACTTTATTACACTTTATTTCATTTTTTACGCAAAATTTAATACAAATTCTTTGATCCATTTTTTTTAACAAACAAAAATCGCCAAGCTCGAAAAACACGTCTAACCTTAACGGCTGCCACTTAAGAAGTAAACAATGAATATTACTGAAAATTTTATCGTACTTCAGGGGCATGTGTACCAACATAATAAAAAAAAATATTTTACAATCAGACTCTCCAAACCCGCGAAATTTAAAAATTCCCGTTACTTTTTGAACACACCTCGTAAGTGTGTCTGTAACTTGTATGAAGAACACAGTGATTCTGAGATAGAAATCCAGGATAAGTGGAAGACTCATGCTAAGTCCCAGTTCGTTGTTCCATTTGGAATTAAATCGAGCATTTGCGGACCTAAATCCAGCTGAATTTAAAAAGGTTTATTCTTCTATCGACAAACAAAAGCCTTTAATTAATAATTAAAATGTATAATTTTTTATAATACATTTGTTAAAGTGTACCTCAAATGCTTATTCAATTAAGTAGAGGGAAAATGGCGGTTCTGGGACGCTTTTTTTGAGGAGCCAATCAGAATGCAGGATTTCTTTTTGGCCACGCCCACCGGCCTATCATCGAATTCGACGAGGGTTTAGGCCACGCCCCTCCCCCCTCCCCCCTTACCCCCTCCCCTTCCCCTCTCCAATCAGCGAATTCGACGACACTTCCTCTACCCCCCACCCCACCCTATCCCTACTCCTACTACATGGCACTTACCTTTACCCCCACCCCTCCTCCTCCTGCTCGTTGTCCTCCTCCTCCTACAAGATGGCGGACCTCATACCAGCTGTTGTGCACAGCTGTGCTCTGACCAGCTGTTGACCACCACAGCTGTGCTCCGACCAGCTGTTAGCTCCAAGATGGCGGACCTCATGCCAGCTGATGACCTGAAACATACCTCTCACCCCCTCGCCCATTGATGGAGAGGAGGGTGAATTTTTTTTATTTCTTACCTTGGATTCGATCCTACAACCTTCGTGCTGGTAGCCACGTCATCTTCACCACTCGGCCACAGTGATAGTCTCGCTCACTGTAGTTTTTAATGTACTCTTATGTTTTACCTTGGAATTATTTTTAAAAAAAAAAAAAAAAATCTAGCCCCCTCTCCTAAGATTTTTTTCTTTTAATAACCAATTTAAATTAACTCCCCCCCCCCCTTCACTGTTACACACACAGGCACATATATATACACACACACAATATTGAACTTAAATATTAATGGCTGACTCACTTTAAATAATGAAGAAACTTACCCCCTCCACCTGGGCTGCATTCGCTGTTGATGACGTGACCTTCACTCACTAAAAACTAAACACGAACTAACACTTAGTCCTACCAGCTACTACTAGCATTCCCTCCCCCCCCCCCTCTCCACCACAATTACGTCACATTGTAACTAGCCAATAGAATTGCATCTTTTTTTTCCAAACGGTTACCTCTCAGGACAGGTTTCTATAGCAAGCACCTGTAGCCCCCCACCCCTTCCTTAACTTTTGTATTTTCTATTTTAAATAAGAAATATTATTTAAACTGCTAACTTGTATCATTTACGCATGCGCAAACTCCAGTCTCCAGTGTGTGATAGATCTTTAAAAAAAAAAAAAAAAAAATACAGGAGGCAGTTGCAATATCGATTACTTCTATCGGCTATAATATCGGTTGTATATGTATTGATTAATATCGATTTTATTTCTTAGTATAAGTAATATATATAACAACAGCTGGTTAAATAAGAAATATTATTTAAACTGCTAACTTGTATCATTTACGCATGCGCAAACTCCAGTCTCCAGTGTGTGATAGATCTTTAAAAAAAAAAAAAAAAAAAAAAAACAGGAGGCAGTTGCAATATCGATTACTTCTATCGGCTATAATATCGGTTGTATATGTATTGATTAATATCGATTTTA
The DNA here is from genome assembly GCF_049639745.1 of Rhodnius prolixus. Classification (NCBI taxonomy): domain Eukaryota; kingdom Metazoa; phylum Arthropoda; class Insecta; order Hemiptera; family Reduviidae; genus Rhodnius; species Rhodnius prolixus. The sequence continues at coordinate 13,129,026 of NW_027411604.1, read as the reverse complement.
TTTCTTAGTATAAGTAATATATATAACAACAGCTGGTTAAATAAGAAATATTATTTAAACTGCTAACTTCTATCAACTAGGCATGCGCAAACTCCAGTGAATTGTGTGTGTGAGAGTAAGAGAGAGAGAGAGATCTTAAATATACAGAAGGCAGTTGCAATTTCAATTACTTCCTTCAATTACCATATTTTGAAAAATAAAAAATAAAATAAGAAATTATTATAACACAACTTGTTATAACCTTAACTTTAAAATAATGTCTATAGATTGGTTTCCTTTGAATAAAGACTTCTATTTTTCTCTATATGTTTAATTCGAAAGACAAAATATTTATATTATTCTTATATCTCTTAGTATTTCGCTTTACCAACTATACAAACCTGAATATGTCGTTGTAGCCTCAATAGGCTAACTCATATTATTTCTGTGTTATATTTTAATAATTTACTTTACCTCAAGTCTGAATCATCATACTTAACCCATTTAAACTTTCTTGTAATATGGGAATAATTCAAATGTACAAAGGAAAAAATAAGAATGAAGCAAAATTAATTAAAAAAAAAAAAACATTTTTTATTGATTTAAAAAAAAATAAACTTATTAAAAAAAAAAAAAAAAAAAAAGATGACATCAATAAAGATGTCATAAGAAAGGAATTTTTTTAAACATTTCTTTTATTGTTTAAGAAAAGAAATGTTTAAAAAAATCCCTTTCCCCCTGCAGGCAGGCCTCCACTAAATCTTCATCTTTCACTTTTTCTCCCTGCAGGTATTGTTGCATGATTTTATTTTCCTTTTCTGCCTGCAGGCAGGCTTCATTCTCCTTTTCTGCCTGCAGGCAGGCTTGAATTAACTGATCTTCCTCCTCTTTCGAGGAGGAAGATAGCAATTTTTCCTTTTCTGCAATTTGCAGCGCCTGAAAGAAATAATAAATATTTTGTTTAATTATATATATATCAAGATCAATATAAAACAATAATGCATTTTTTTTTTTTTTATTATATTGTTATTTAATTACTTTATCGAAAATATCTTCTTCTTCGCTGTCGTAATAATGGGGCCTAAGGGCCCCTGAACGGTTGGGGGTGGAATCTCCCACCGCCCAATCGATGTTCAAATCCCAAACCTGGGCATTTGAAGTCTGAAAAAAAATATTAATAATAATTAGTATTTTTATTACTATAATAGTATGCAATTAAAATTAGCATTTAAGAGAAAGTAATAATTATCACTTACTTCTTGAGAGTAGTTGCTGCTTGCCGACATTCTTGTGATAATGAACAGCGCTCTGTTGTTTAAACTGCCCCCTTCTATCATATCAGCTAACGGACAAGTTCCAACATGATTTGAACTGACTTATTGTCTAATTTCATTTAACTTTGTGTGTGTGTGTATTTGGATACTTATCACTAACACTATGATCATTTTTTATGTTTTATTATTATTTATATGTGGCTTAGTATTATTTAACTTGCACGTCCGATCATGCCGTGTTTGCATTGGTCAGTAACTAACTTTGATACCCCCTACCCTTAGCATAACAATCACAAGAGTCTATAGCATTTCCTGTTTTTTACTTATAATCGATATAAAAGAAGTCTCCGAATTCTGTTGCGCTCATACAGCGTTCAGAGTTTTTGGTGACAACATCTATTCCAACATCCTGCCTGTTTTTTCTAAAGCAAGTACTTTTTTTAATTAATTGTTATTTTACAAATATATATATTCGTTTTTTTTCTTTATTTTTTTTATTGCTCTTTTATTATTTTGCTATATTTCATATTTCCATTCAGTATTTTACATAGTTAATTTTTATTAGTTTTATTAGTTTTATTAGTTGTATATATATATATAATTATTTAGTAATTTTGTGTTATTCTAGTTTTTATTCTTTTTTATTTTTAAAATAATTTTTTTATTCTTTTTTCATTTTAAAATAATTTTTTAATTTGTATTAAATAACTGCGTTAAATTATTTTGTATTGCTCTTTTATTATTATTTTTATTATATTTCATATTTTCCATTCAGTATTTTACATAGTTAATTTTTATTAGCGTTAAATTATTTTGTATTGCTCTTTTATTATTATTTTTATTATATTTCATATTTTCCATTCAGTATTTTACATAGTTAATTTTTATTAGCGTTAAATTATTTTTTATTGCTCTTTTTTTTTTTATTATTTTTATTATATTTCATATTTTCCATTCAGTATTTTTACATAGTTAATTTTTATTAGTTTTTTATTAGTTGTATATATATATAATTATTTATTTAGTAATTTAGTGTTATTCTAGTTTGTGTATGTATTAAATAACCGCGTTAAAATATATATATATTTGTATTATTAATATTTTTCATTACATTACTTATTATTTTATATTACTTATTATTATTTTATATTACGTGTTATTTTATTAATTATGGAGTGTCTACATTGCCATAAAATATTTAAAAGGGAAGATAACAAGAATCGTCACGAAGTTACATGTATATCGCGCAGTCAACGCCATCTTTGCAATATTTGCGGCGAGGGATTTTCTTCTAAGAAGACGTTGACTGCGCACATGCGTCGTTGTGGCAATGAAACACTGACCATCATGACTAAAAGAGCTCGAATAGATGCCGCCAACGGAAGTTTGTATGAAGTGGAAACGGCGCACGGAGGGACTCTTCGGACTTTCTTTCTTCCATGCATTGAAGTAGTTGATGCAATGGAATTCTTAAATGCCCAGTTAGGCACATTGCGTCAGTTACTTGCAGAATGCGTGGAAGAGGCTCCCCTCAAGTACAACTTGGTCTTGGAGGCGACATTTGAAAACATCAAAGGTGAAACATGTGATCGCGCCTTCAAGACTAAGAATAAAGTAATTTATGAAGACTCCTCCATCGAAGAATGCTTAAAGGAAAGTTTTAAGAAATTAGTGACTGAGATGGAGGAGTCCACATTAAAGGGGAGCGGGTGGTTTTTGAAAGGGTTTGATGGGGTCCTTCTAAGGGTGAACCGTTTCCAACCCATGGGAGGTAACAGCTACATCCCTTTACCTCCCCACATTGCGAATCGAAAAGCGGTTATAAATGTCCAAAACAATGATGATCAGTGTTTCAAGTATGCCATTCTCTCCCGTCTCGTAACTATTCATCCAGAACGCGAAAGTAAATATAAAAATTTAGAACACAGGTACAATTTTGACTGCATTTCCTTCCCCACTCCTCTCCATGAGGTGAAAAAATTTGAGAAATTTAATAACATAAGCATCAATGTTTTCGCCCTTGGAGAGAAAGGAAACGTGTACCCTTTAAAGGTGGTGAAGCAGGAGAAGGAAGACCATCGCGACCTCCTTCTCCTAATGATGGAAAATGGACGGAGCCACTATACCTATATTAAAGATTTTAATAAATTAGTGGCCCGTCAGATTACTGAGCACGAACAAAGGGTACACGTTTGTAAGCGATGCTTCACGCACTTTAACATCGACAGCGTGAACATCGTTGAGCGGGTGAAGGAGCATATGGAGTACTGTGGAGAGAACAGAGCGACTCGAATTGTCCTGCCCACATGCAATGACGATGGGTCTCCTCCAACTGTATCTTTTACTAAAGTGCAAAATCAGATGAGGATTCCCATCGTCATCTACGCAGATTTTGAATCGGTTTTAAAAAAAATTCCCAGCGATGGCAATTCGAGTCGCACCTACACGACTCCCTATCAGAGTCACCTTCCAATGAGCTTCTGTGTTTATATTAAAGTTGCAGAAGACATACGCCACTGTCTTCCTGCCGATTTCCCTGCAGAACCCTACATTTATACAGGTGAAGATTCTGCAGAGAAATTCATGGCATACATAAAGGCAGTGGCCGAGAAGGTGGCTCTGGTATACTCCATAAAGAGGCCAATGCTACCCCTGACACCATCTCAGCTGGAAGACTTCCAACAGTCCCAAACCTGCTACCTTTGTCACAAATCCTTCTCTAGATCCAATCCTAAGGTGGCGGATCACGATCACATCAGTGGTATGTATCGTGGTCCTGCTCACAATTCCTGTAATATCCTATACCGCACTCCTCGTTTCCTTCCCGTCTTCCTCCACAATCTGAGCGGATATGACGCCCACTTTATTGTACGCCAGTTGGGGTATGACACAAGTCGCATTGACGTCATCCCCAACAGCGAAGAGAAATATATCTCTTTTAGCAAACAAGTGGGCGCTCTAACCGTCAGATTTGTGGACACCTTCCGCTTCTTGTCTTCCAGCTTAGATAGGTTGTCCAAGAATTTGCCCAAGAACAAATTTATAGATATGGGTAAATTCTTCCCCGCAGACAAGATGGATCTGGTCATAAGAAAAGGAGTGTATCCCTACGATTACACAGACTCGTTCGAGAAACTTAGGGAGACGGTTCTACCCCCTAAGGAGGCATTCTATAGCACCCTTAATGAATGCCATATCTCGGACGAAGACTATCAGCATGCTCAGTCAGTTTGGGAGGCCTTCGATATTAGAACCCTAGGGGGGTACAGCGAGCTCTACCTTAAGGTAGACGTAATGCTCTTATGTGACATCTTTGAAAATTTCAGAGATGTTTGCATAAGAGCATATTCGCTGGACCCTGCCTGGTATTTCACGGCCCCAGGACTGGCTTGGGATGCCATGCTGAAGTGTACAGGGATACAATTAGAACTCCTTACAGATTATGACCAGCTCCTAATGATTGAGCGGGGCATAAGGGGCGGCATTTGCCAATGCAGTCATCGCTATAGCAAAGCCGATAATAAATACCTCAACCCAGATCGCGACCCCCTTAAGGAATCGAAATACATTGCCTACCTAGATGCAAATAATTTGTACGGGTGGGCAATGTTAAATCCGCTTCCTTCTGGAGGTTTCGAGTGGGTAGAACATCCGGATACTCTAGACTGGGGCAATATGCAAGAAGATGGCCCCTTCGGGTATATTGTTGAAGCCGACATAGAGTATCCGAGCAAATTGCACGAACTGCACAACGATTTCCCCCTTCTCCCGGAGAATAGGGTGCCTCCGGGACAAGTTACCAAGAAACTGTTGGCTCCATTGTCCAACAGGGAGAAATACGTTGTCCACTTCGTCAATTTGCAGCAAGCCATGGGCCTAGGTCTCCGGTTAGTACGCGTACATAGGGCGCTGCGATTCAGACAGTCCCGTTGGCTTCGTTCCTACATCGACCTCAACACTCACATGAGACAACAGGCGACGAACGACTTTGACAAAGACTTTTACAAACTTATGAACAACGCCGTTTTTGGAAAATTTATGGAAGACGTACGCAAACGGACGAAAATAGAACTGGTGACTGACCAAAGACGACTGAGAAAACTTATAGCAAAACCCACTTTTAAGGACCGGACAGTATATACAGAAACTTTAGTGGCAGTGCATCTGGACTTTGAGCAGATCACGATGAACAAACCGATTTATGTTGGAATGTCCATACTTGATCTGTCCAAAGTCCGGATGTACGAGTTCCACTACAAAACTATGCTCAAAAGGTACGATACAGACAAACTTAAGTTAATGTATACCGATACAGATAGTTTAATTTATGAAGTTAAGACGGAAGACTTTTACAGTGACTTAACAACAATAATAAACGAACTGGACACTTCAGACTACCCTAACGGACATATACTTTACAGCACAAAAAATAAAAAAGTGTTGGGGAAGTTCAAGGACGAGGCCAGCGGAGAGCCTGTAACTGAATTCGTGGGCCTCCGCGCCAAAATGTACGCTTTACGTATCCGGGGACAAGAGTTAAAACGGGCGAAAGGGATAAAAAAGGCAGCTGTGGAAAAGAAAATAACTTTTGATGATTATGTGGCTGCCCTGTTCGACGGAAAAGAGTTTACCACCTCTTTTAGAACAATCATTTCAAAAGAGCACAAACTCTTTTCCGTTGAACAGAAAAAAGTATCTCTTTCGCCCCACGACGACAAACGACATCTAGTCGATCGTGTTCATACTCTTGCCCATGGCCACTTTGCTATAGCGAATGTACCTGTGTAGCCTCGTTTCTAGGGGTTGTATATAGTGTACATATTAGTCAAGTAGTTAGGTTAGTTTAAGGTGGTGGTCATTTTATTTATTTATTTATTTATTTAAATTATTTAAATTTCTTAATAAAACATTATTTTTATTTATTCATTTTATTATGTTTTTTTTTTTTTTTTTTTTTCTATTCATTCAAATTTTTTTTTAAATTCATTTATTTCACTTTTTTTCTTTTTTCATTTAAATTTACTCTAAATTTAGAAAAAAAAAAAATAAAAAAAAAAAAATAAATAAATAAATAAAAATACAAAAAAAGGTGGCGGGAAATTCTATTTTATATACTTTTTTTTTAATTTATAGTTAGTATGCATGCTTTGTAAATATTTGATCTTAATTTTAATATATTATTTATTTATTTTTTACTTTTTTTATTGTTATTGTTATTTTATTTATTATATTTACTTATTATTATTTTTTTTTTTGTATAATGAGCATGAGTTATGTATATATATATATAAGAGACGGGAGAGCGATTCTTGTTATTCTTCATCATGCGCTTGATAAAGCAACATCACACCCTCTCAGTGCAAAACCTTGACGACAGGGCCTCTTCCAAAAAATGTTCCAAACACGGTCCGCTTTTCCCAGATTCCATTAGATGTTTAATATGCGGACCGTCTAATTGTGGGAAAACTAACCTGATGTTGAGTTTAATATACGATCCAAAGGGGTTGAGATATGAAAATATATATTTGTTTGCAAAGTCATTACAACAGCCCAAGTACCGGAAGCTAGCTCAAATTTTAGATCCTTTAAAAGATATTGGCTATTTTGAATTTGAAGACAATTCTCAAGTTCCCCCACCTAAAGAGGCCCTGCCAAATTCAATAATTATTTTCGATGATATAGCATGTGACAAGCAAGATAATGTAAGAGCCTATTTTTGTATGGGGCGCCACAGTGGAGTTGATATATTTTATCTAAGTCAAAGTTATACTAGAGTTCCTAAGCACTTAGTAAGAGAAAATGCAAATTTCCTAATACTCTTTCGGCAAGATGAATTAAATTTGAGAAGAATTTACGATGACCATATCAATTCCGACATGGAATTCAAAACTTTCAGAAAAATTTGCCACAGGTGCTGGAAAGAAAATAGATTTGGCTTTCTAGTGTTGGACAAAGATAGACAGATTACTGAGGGAAGGTATCGAAAAGGTTTCGAAGCCTATATAATACCTTAACCTCGTTCTTGAACATCACTGTTCATTGAGCCATGGAGGGGTCAACTAGTGACGTTGTAATGCGTGAAATAATCGAAACCAGAAAGGCGATTCAAGAAAAGTGTAATTTATTGAAGAGAAACAGAGAAGAGACCGATGAATATTTGAAAATGAAATATCAACCTTTATTGAGTCCATTGAAAGCATTGGTGGAAAAGCAGGAAAAGCCACCACTTGAATTAAAACAATCTCCTAAACCGGAAGTAGCTACTTGTGAAACACCCCTTCCACCTCCAAAGAGGCTAAAATTTTTGAGGCTGGAATCGGCTACTACACCACCGTCAAGATTATCAAAAATATGGCATGAAGAACTTTCAACCACAAAGCGACCGGAAGTACTAAAGTTAACTTCTTCTACTTCTGCTGAAGCAACTAGCCCGCTTCAAGAGGGACGAGAACAAGCACAAACGCCTGAAGGGAAGGAAATTTCAGCAAAATATTTGAAGGAAGTTGGAGAAATGTCCTCAAAATATATCAAAAAATTTATTAAAAATGAGACCAAGGACTTGGATATGATATATGGTGTAGTTTATGACGGCCGGAGATTTAGTATTGGTGACTCAGTGGTCTCCATCAGCAAAGACATTCTATCTGTTGGTGATAATACCTATTTCGGCACACCAGGTCTTTTCGAGTTATTATTCATGACAAATCCAAACTTGTCTCTGGTGAAAAAGACGGATTATATCAATTATAAGAGCATACTGCAACAGACGAACGCTCATAGAGAAGGGCACAGCCCTTCCGGACCAATTAAAGTTCTGAACACAAACATGAAATACAAGAATGTGATTTCAAAATTGTTTTCAGCAAAAAGGGGTGCTGGATTTGTAGATCCTAACAAGCTTGTAGATCGATTAAGAAGCTTACTTGGTACCAACAATGCCAGCGCAGAAATAAAAAGTATTGAAGCTCAGCTGAGAGATGGAGGTATAATAGCGTAGTGTGGGCATAAACAAGCTTCATTTCATCATGGCCTCTGTTAAGGAACAGATTGTAAACGAGTTGCATAGACCAGCAAGAAGAGTGTTCAAGAGAAGAGCAGTCCTTCTGAAGGGCTTAGATGATCTGTGGCAAGCCGACCTGGTGGAACTAATACCCTATTCTAGATTCAATAAAGGTCACAAATATCTGTTGACTGTGATTGATTGTTTCTCCAAATATGCATGGGCGATCCCTCTGAAGAATAAGACAGCCCTGGAAGTGAGTCAAGCATTCGAGAAAGTATTAGCCGATCGGAAGCCAAACAATTTGCAAACGGATAATGGAAAAGAGTTTTACAACAAGATATTTGGCAAGCTGATGAACGTGAACGGTATAAATCACTATTCTACCTATAGTAACTTAAAAGCTTCAATAGTGGAGAGATTCAATCGTACTCTGAAAGCGGCAATGTGGAAAAAATTTAGTCTCCAAGGATCGTACGACTGGTTAACCGACATTAAATCGCTATTGAACAAATATAATAACACTAAACACAGAACGATTAAAATGGCACCGGCTTCAGTACGGGGAAAAGAAATAGAAGAACAGCTATTACGTGAAGTATATGGGAAGAAAACTTTGAAAAACGGCAGCATTCCCAAGTTCAAAGCTGGTGATCATGTACGCATATCCAAATATAAAGCGCAATTTGCTAAAGGCTATTGCCCTTCGTGGTCTACAGAAATATTTAAAGTTGCTGAAGTGAAAAATACCATACCGTTCACATATCATCTGAAAGATTATAAGGGGCAAATGATTGCTGGAGGTTTCTATCAAGAGGAACTGCAGCTGGCCAAACATCCCGACAGTTACCTAGTGGAGAAGGTTATTAAACGGAAAGGTGATAGAATTTTGGTGAAATGGTTGGGCTTAGATAATTCACACAACAGTTGGGAGAATGTTAAAAATATTCATATATAAAGCCAGAAACAACTAACAATGATTCAGTTTATCATGAGACGTGCTAAAGATAAGAAGAAAAAGAAGAGAATCATCCCCACTCCTAGGCGGATGGGTGGCAAATCTTCAAAATTGAGTGTAAAAGCCAAAGGAATGCTGGATACGCTACCTCGCCTGCGGTTAAGTAATTTTGATCTAATTAAGTTGGCAAAATCAAATAAAATTCCTCATTTCAGAGGAGTATTCATGATTGATGAATTTCCAAAGAAACCATGGAAAAATGAACGAGCCATTTTTAATTTGGATAGCAGTGTTGGCAGTGGTACTCACTGGGTTTGTTACAAGAAGAGAGGTGAATATGTTCAATTCTTCGATAGCAGTGGTGCCAATCCCCCTGCTGAATTTGTCCGTTATGTAAAGGGAAATCGAATTTCATGGAACCGGAAGCAGTATCAGAAAGTTGGCACTAACAACTGCGGTCAGCTTTGTCTACTCTTCCTGCTGGATGTCTTATAAAAGAGAGGCTCACAACTGAAGTTGCTCATTTGATCACTAGACTGAGATGGGTTTAGACTTTAGAAGAGGCGATAAAAGGACAGTTGCAGAGAAAAAGAGCATCATTCCAGTGAGAACAGTTGCCGAGCGAACATCGCTGACCAACAGCAGTATTCGATTTCTTCAGGCTGCAGGTTACTACGTTCTATCATCATCATGGAAGTGTTAGATTTGGAAGAGAAATGTCAGTTTGACAATTCAATCGAGTGCATAGAATTGCATTCCCATCACCCATATGCTTCTTCAAAACTACTACCAGGCGACGAAATACGCATTAGTGTACAGCATCAAGATCTATATACGCTACCTAGTCAAAGTTTGCTCTACTTGGAAGGCAAGTTTTTAAAGGAAGACGGCTCTGCAGTTCCTGTTTCATCCAAATTGACCAATAATGCTTTTGCATTTCTATTTGATGAAATAAGATACGAACTAAGTGGAGTTGAAATAGATCGAGTAAAAAACCCAGGAATAGCTTGTACACTTAAAGGGCTGGTTTCGCTTAAGGCAGGTTGTCAGTATATTACAAACTGGGGCTGGTGCTATCCTCAAAGCGATGCTCTCAACATCACTTCAGCAGAAGGATGTTTTAATTTATGCATTCCGCTATCATTGCTGCTGGGATTTTGTGAAGATTATCAGAAGATTGTGATTAATGTTAAACAAGAATTGATACTTGTTAGAAGCAGACAAGATGGAAATGCCTATAAATTCAACAGGCTGAATGAAGAACAAGCGGTGGAGAGGTGTAAAATTGAAATGGTGAAGCTTTGCTGGATGCTGCCCTATGTAACAGTCAACGAACATCAGAGATTAGCTCTTATGCGTCATCTTAAATCTGCTAAGGTATTTGCTCTAAGTTTTAGAAGTTGGGAACTCTATGATTACCCTTTGTTGCCGGCCACTCAGAGGCAAATCTGGTCAGTAAAGACAACTAGTCAAATGGAAAAGCCCCGATATATCATTCTAGCTTTTCAGACCGGACGTGCTAATAATGTGGAAAGCAACGCTAGTCACTTTGACCACTGTTCAATTTCAAATGTAAAACTTTATCTTAATTGTAAAGCTTTCCCATACGGCGATTTGAATGTAGATTTTTCGTCTAACCGTTTTGCCATTCTGTATCATATGTATGCTTCCTTTCAAATGTCATATTATGGAGAACAAATGTATCCTCTAAGTTCTTTACAAAATTTTAAAGAGAAAACACCCTTAATTGTAATAGATTGTTCTAAACAGTGTGAATCTATCAAATGTGGCCCGGTAGATGTTAGATTGGAATTTGAATCAAAAGAAATGTTCCCTCCAAATACCACTGCCTATTGTCTTATTATTCACGACAGGGTGGTAGAATATAATCCTTTAACAGGTATTGTACGTCGTATGGTATAAGAAGGCTTGAAGAGCTAATTCAGTGTTCAGAATGGCTCAGACAGGCCTACTGATAACTGACTTCCAGTGTTTTGTAGACAGTGTAGGAGGATATATTGTTAAAGAGCTTTCTCTATTAGACTATAATTTTCAATCAGTTAGACACTGGATATTCAAGCCACCTGTCCAACATAAACAATGTGAAAAAAGTAGAAGAACCAATTATTGGTTAGAAAATTATTATCATAAAATTAAATGGAATGATGGGGATATTGAATATGAAATGATTAGAGATATTTTCAAGTTTATTGATTGTAACTATAAATTTGTTTTTGTTAAGGGTAGTGATAAGAAAAAATTTCTTTTGCAAAATCTGTACAGTTGTTGTGTAATTAATTTAGAAGATTATGGTTGTCCAAAACTTGATTCATTAGAAGCAGCAGGAAATCAGTGTATTATACACAATACTTGTAAAGAGAAATGTACGCAATATCGAATTAAAGCCATCAATTGCTGGCTCAACAATAAGTTAGGTTGGAATGAGGCGGAAATATTTTTGCCTTGAAGTATGAATGTGGTCACTGGCGAATGCATTGAGTTGCACACAAACCTGAATGTTGGTCACTGGCGAGATGTAAAATCTCGTAAACCATGAATGGATTTGTACAGATTCTGTGCAATGTTTGAATATGATTGGTGCAAGGCAGCTAAAATTCCAACATTGAAATAAAGTGCTTCGATAGCAAACATTTCTCTTCTTATTTCTTTCATATTAATGTAATTAGAAATTAAATATTTTATTTGTATTAGAAATTTTTTATATCTGTCTGTAAATATAAGAATCTTTTTTTTAAAGTTTTGTTTCAATAAATGTATTAAGTCAAATAATTCTTTTTTTTCAAGAATTCCTTCTATTATTATTAAAAAAAAAAAAAAAAAAAAAAAAAAAAAAAAAAAAAAAAAAAAAAAAAAAAAAAAAAAAAAAAAAAACTAAGCAGCAGTTTGCGCACGTTGAGAATAGTACATGAGAATGGTAAGAGTCATCATTATTATTATTATTTTTTTTTTTTCATTTGCCTGATCAAACAGTCAATTTAAGTCTACAAACATTCAATGTTTTATTATTATTTATAAAGCAATAAAAAGCTAATAAGGACAAAGTTCAGTTTTCAAATTTTTTCTAAGAAACATGAAGTTAACGGACAGGTTGAGTCCTGTTTCAAAGGTGGCAGGTGTGGAATCACCTTAGAGAGAGAGAGAAACACTTGTCAGAGAGAGAGAGAGAGGGTAAGGGAAGCTCGCAATTCTATTGGCTAACTATAGGTGACGTCACTGAGGGGGGGGGCATCCGTAACGGTAAATTAGTGAGGCTTGTAAGATAATTCTCCATTCGCTACCCACACTCCGAACGTTAACTACACACACAGCAAAGGTAAGTAATAATACTTCAAAAAAAAAAAAAAAAAAAAAAAAAAAACATTATTTTAATAATGATGTGATACTTTCATATAATATTCTTCTTTTAGATGTCTAAGTTGGCCAGCTTTTTGAATGATGTGAATATAAGGTCAGCGGGCATTGGCAAACTATCAGATCTGAGAACCGGATACTCATACGAAGTCAAACAATTCGAAAGAATCAACACTAAATTTGGAGATGCCATCGTTGCCCATTTACATTATATTGGCCCGACAATGGACTACCCAACGAGGATCTTCCTTCCACGCAGATTTGCGGCAGTGATAACTGATGAAATGGTGGAAGATTACCAACAATCAAAGAAAAAACTGTTAATAATGTACAAAGGCTTTAATAATAGAAGATATGACATAGAATTTAAATAAAATTTATACTGTAAAATAAATTACTTTAAAATTTAATTATTTAACTTGTATGGTTCCTTTAAATAATATGTTTTAATTAATTTTGATTCGTTCTTATTTTCCTTATATATATATATATTACAAGAAAGTTTATGTGGGTTAAGTATGATGGCTACATGTTCAGACTTAAGGTAAAGTAAATTATTAAATTTAACAGGAAATAATATGAGCCATCCTATTGAGGCTACGATATGTTCAGGTTTGTATAGTTGGTAAAGTGAAATAGTAAGAGATATGCTAATTAGTTAAGGTTATAACAAGTTGTGTTATAATAATTTCTTATTTTATTTTTTATTTTTCAAAATATGGTAATTGAAGGAAGTAATTGAAATTGCAACTGCCTTCTGTATATTTAAGATCTCTCTCTCTCTCTTACTCTCACACACACAATTCACTGGAGTTTGCGCATGCCTAGTTGATAGAAGTTAGCAGTTTAAATAATATTTCTTATTTAACCAGCTGTTGTTATATATATTACTTATACTAAGAAATAAAATCGATATTAATCAATACATATACAACCGATATTATAGCCGATAGAAGTAATCGATATTGCAACTGCCTCCTGTATTTTTTTTTTTTTTTTTTAAAGATCTATCACACACTGGAGACTGGAGTTTGCGCATGCGTAAATGATACAAGTTAGCAGTTTAAATAATATTTCTTATTTAACCAGCTGTTGTTAAATATGGTGGAGAGGGGGGGGGAGGGAATGCTAGTAGTAGCTGGTAGGACTAAGTGTTAGTTCGTGTTTAGTTTTTAGTGAGTGAAGGTCACGTCATCAACAGCGAATGCAGCCCAGGTGGAGGGGGTAAGTTTCTTCATTATTTAAAGTGAGTCAGCCATTAATATTTAAGTTCAATATTGTGTGTGTGTATATATATGTGCCTGTGTGTGTAACAGTGAAGGGGGGGGGGAGTTAATTTAAATTGGTTATTAAAAGAAAAAAATCTTAGGAGAGGGGGCTAGATTTTTTTTTTTTTTTTTAAAAATAATTCCAAGGTAAAACATAAGAGTACATTAAAAACTACAGTGAGCGAGACTATCACTGTGGCCGAGTGGTGAAGATGACGTGGCTACCAGCACGAAGGTTGTAGGATCGAATCCAAGGTAAGAAATAAAAAAAATTCACCCTCCTCTCCATCAATGGGCGAGGGGGTGAGAGGTATGTTTCAGGTCATCAGCTGGCATGAGGTCCGCCATCTTGGAGCTAACAGCTGGTCGGAGCACAGCTGTGGTGGTCAACAGCTGGTCAGAGCACAGCTGTGCACAACAGCTGGTATGAGGTCCGCCATCTTGTAGGAGGAGGAGGACAACGAGCAGGAGGAGGAGGGGTGGGGGTAAAGGTAAGTGCCATGTAGTAGGAGTAGGGATAGGGTGGGGTGGGGGGTAGAGGAAGTGTCGTCGAATTCGCTGATTGGAGAGGGGAAGGGGAGGGGGTAAGGGGGGAGGGGGGAGGGGCGTGGCCTAAACCCTCGTCGAATTCGATGATAGGCCGGTGGGCGTGGCCAAAAAGAAATCCTGCATTCTGATTGGCTCCTCAAAAAAAGCGTCCCAGAACCGCCATTTTCCCTCTACTACAAAGTGTTTCATTCAATGGTAAAAGTTTCATTAATTAATATCATAGAAGCGTTTGTTTTTTACATGTAACAAAGTTTGTTATTAGTCAGTAAAATTATACATAAATTCATTAGTGGCCCTTTGCTTTCAAACACAAATTCACGTTACATTCACACTGTCTACAGTTTCTAAATCATTCTTCCTCGTAGAGTTTTGTTGCGCTTGTTGTAAACATGGTATTGTTGAAGAGTTCAGAGAGCCAAGAGAGATAGCAGCAACTATATTTGTAACACTTGTTTTGTTATAGATGTCGCCTATTACCAGTCCTACAATAACAACCATATCAGTTTGTCCATTTTCAACACTTGTTTTGCGGGTAAATGTTCGACATTTCCCTATTTTGTAAATAGATTCTCTACCATACATAAACTATATCCTATAATGGAAATTATTAGCTTTCATTAGTAAAGAGAACCTTTATTGTTTAAACTATGTGAATAATAGAGTCTCAAACTGGAGGCCATCGTCCCTCTGTAGGCGTTCTTCTTGTTTGGCACTACAGTCCATGAAGAACCTTGGCCTCCTCAATAATATCGTGCCATTCACCTCACTCTTGGGTCGCTCTTCTCCATCTTCGCCCAAATCTCTTAAATCCTGCTCAACGTTGTCCAGCCATCTCACCCGGGGGCTACCACTCACTCCTCCTAGCCAATCCTGGATGTCCAAGAAATAGTTTTTTGGCTATTCCTTCCTCCTCCATTCGTTCCAAATGACCCAACTATCCTAATTCGTCGTTGTTTGATAAGGCCAACTAGATCCTGATCGGCATAAAGATCTATGACTTCTTTGTTGGTCCTTATCCTCCATCTGTCCCCTTCCTGAATGGGGCCATATATTCTTCTTAAAATCTTCCACTCCCACACATTAAGAAGACGCTCCCGTACATCACAATAAGTTGCAAAAATCTGTGAGCGTTGATATGAATTGAAAGGACAGTGCTAGACTTAAGTTCATTCTGGAGGCGTTTTATAAAATAAAGTGCTTTTGAAAAAACACCTGTACAGATCATTACGAGTAGCTCATTTAAAAGGATCAAAAATAAACAAAAAATATTTTCGTTAAGTAACGAAATTTCTTGCTTGTTGTTTCTAGCTAAAGTCCGCTGGTTATCCAAAAATGCCTGTCTACTTGAATCAAATTTGTACAGTCTACGATTCGGGAATAGAGTTCATAAAAAAAAAAGACAAAGACGATAATTTAGGAGCCTGATTTGATTGATTCAAACACTGATATATCTTTAGATTCAAAATTGAAGAAATTAATTAATCAAAAGAAAATGCGCTATTTTTGCTTTTTGAGGCAAAACCTTTTATTTTAGGATGAAGAGAATGATCGTATATCCCTAGTTCCATATTTCAATCAGTGTGTTGGTTAGAAATTAAGATTAATATAAGTAAAGTAAAGTAATCACCTATTTTTGTCAGACGTAAAGCCGTCCAACTACCAAATTAGGTGTCGTGGACGGAGGCAACAAGCAAACATACTTTACTGTAAATTTCTTTTATTAACCATTAAATAAAATACAAGGTCCTAGACCAGGGAGTCGAAC
This sequence comes from Rhodnius prolixus, assembly GCF_049639745.1. Taxonomy (NCBI): domain Eukaryota; kingdom Metazoa; phylum Arthropoda; class Insecta; order Hemiptera; family Reduviidae; genus Rhodnius; species Rhodnius prolixus. The sequence goes on along the minus strand of NW_027411604.1, from coordinate 13,112,861 downwards.
CCAGTACCACAATACATATTAGCTTGGCAGGTCTCGCCTCTAACCGCTCGGCTACCGTAGCTCCTAAGATTAATATGTCACTTAATTTATTTATAATATTAATAAGAAGGGCAGTCAAATTAATACTGACCTGGTAGTCTGGAGAGCGGGACGCCCAAACAAGTGATATCCCTAGTTGTATTTACTGGATGAGTCGGTGGACTTTTGCAGGTACACATGGAATTAAACCGGCAAGGTTGGCATCCAACTAGCCTGGCGCACAGTAGAAACATCATTATCTGCAACAAAAATATACCTGTCAAATATTTCTTCATAATGTGACGTATGAAAATATTTTGGATTGTTAAACACAATATTGTAATTGATATACATTCATTGCAACCAATAAATTTTGTTCGTTAACAAAGTGAGATAATACTTAATAATAAGAAATCCATTTGGACGCCCGTAATTTTCATCAAAGGACAGCATAGACATTCTTAAAACAATAGACTTGAGCGTCTCCTTTAGACACGAAACTGGCTTTGGAAAGTAATTAAAGGAGAAAAACCGAACTACACTACAGATGGCAACATGAAGCCACTTGGCTGAGGTACTTTGGGAGAAACAGAACCCCAAATAAACGCTGCTGTTAGAAACAGGTATGAGTTTCTGTTCTTAAGACTTCCAATTCCTCTAAACCATTAAGGTGCCTCTAACCCTACTAACCAGAGAGTACTGTCTGAAGAAGGAAAGGACTCTCGGATACTAAAATGGGTAGATCTTAAACTAAGAGGTGTGGCTATTAAATAACGAGAGTGATGCTGCTACAGAAGAACTATGCATGCGCCAAATCCTAACGACCGACAGCTGTGCAGCGTAAAGCTTTCTCTTTCGATTGCAGCGTCTCACGTGTTTGTAGAGAAATCTGTCTGACCGGAACCGTCGTTTGTATAAGAGGTGTTAGTTTCGTTTTGCCGAAAACACGATACTACACATGTAGTAGAGCAACGAATTGTCGTGAAATTTCACATGAAAATTGGTAAAACCGCTACTGAAACTTATCTTTTATTAAAAAAAGTTTATAGCGATGAATGTTAATCACGTGCGCAAGTTTTTGAGTGGTTCAAGCGTTTCCAAGATGGCCGAGAAGACGTCGGAGATGATGACCGCCCGGTTCGCTCTTCCACGTCCAAAACGGATGAAAATATCGATTATAATTAATCAACATTACTACTGTGAGGTGCTTGCTCAACTCCGTGAAAGAGTAAGGAAAAAAACGACCCAATTTGTGGAAGAACAAGTCATGGGTTCTCTCCATCAAGACAACGCGCCAGCTCACACTACATTGTCTGTCGCAAGACGTTTCTAGCTAAGTACAACATCCAAGTTTTAGGCCATCCGCCTTATTCGCCTGACCTGGCCCCACGTGACTTTTATCTGTTCCCCAAAGTCAAATCTGCATTAAAAGGAACACGATTTCAGTCCGTTGAAGCCGTGAAAGAAAAAGCGGCTGGCGTCATGACACATTTCTGCATGCAGAAGCTCACAGAAAAAGACTTCCAGCACTGTTTCGAACAATGGTAAATTCGCATGGAGCGTTGTAGGGATAGGGGAGGGGTGTATAGTGAAGGTGATAATAACTAAATATGTATAAATTTAAAATAAAATGTTTTATAGCAATAGTCTCGTTATTTAATAGCCACACCTCGTATGTTTAACAGTGTCGGCAAAATTATGTAGTCCGATCGAAGTAACTTAGTAAGAAAATGAAATGATTTGCTAAAAGGAGTAAAAATCGGCCTTGAAGAACAGTTCTTTTAGGTCTTATTTTGCGCTACAGAACCTAAAACCTGAACATAATACCCGAAAATCTGATAAATACAGAGCGCAATAATATTTTGGATCTTTATCTGACTAAACCTAAGAGGGAGCTTTTAAAATTGAATCACATGTGATGAATATTGGGTTTTGTAGTTTACATAAAAGAGAAAAAAATTAACCATTTTTTCACGTGTTTTTTCATAAAATTTACATTTCCAGGGAGCTCTACCCTAACATTTTCTGGATTCACAAAAATATTTTAAGATAGGCTTAATTTTGGAGGCCTTTTGAGAAACGTTACTGCAGTTGGTCAATGAATCGAGAGTGTTAAAATTTAATTATTTACGTAACAATTTACAAGTTTTTATCGCGGCGCACTCTCTAAATACCAAGTGCATTTAAAAATGTGTCTACCATAGTAGTTACGTTCCCAAATATAGATGCGAGTATACCCCTAAACTGCTATACACCATCAAGAATTCAGCATCTCTTTTATAGCATAAACGGCAATCCTTAACTTGTAAACACGGCGCCATCAACATAAAAATCACTCTTCATTTAATGCCTTTAAATTGTACAGTTAGAACTAAAATGATACAGTGAAATAATTAATTAAATCCAACGAAATAATCAAAGACTTTTAAAAAAATCATTACAATTTTTCTAAAGTTTAGACTAGGTTTTTTGCACAACTACTCAATGTAGTCATTCTAATCTTTTCGCCTAGAAAACCTAAAAAAATTTGTATTGAATATTTTCTCAATTAGGTTGAAGAAAAAACAAACTTAAATTGTTTCTCAAACATAAAGTAATAGAATTACTTTTCTGTAAGGTTAGATAATATTTGATGATTGACTGTTACAATGGTCGTAGCTATGACCTCACTTCACCTATTATGTTTAACCTTTAGTACTACGAAGTTTCCATCCTAGAACACCTAGTTTATTAAATTTTAGAATTGTTTAGCTACAGCAACTGTTTATGTTTCCATCTACCTTCAGACAGATACAAAGCATACTCTGATAGTAGGATGGTTTAATTATTATAACTTCATTAAAAACAATGGGCTAACATCATAATTTATAACAATTGTTTTTATACTCATTAAGCTTTACTAAAATGTATAAAAAGTTTCTCTTAAATTAATTCAAAATTATAATATTAGCTTCCAGTTATTCTGGATTATTTTAAATTTAGATATTGTCGATCTGTTGGGTCATTAAAAAATGGTTTCATTGATTTTAATGGAAATAGTTTTGTTATAAAGTGTTTCTACGATAAAAAAATGTATTTTTATACTTGAACATGAGTAAAATAACCCAATTAGAAACGTCGTGTGCTTAATTAACTATCTAGAATGTAGATTAAACATAGAGATGTATCAACAAAGATAACAACACTAGGTATTCGAGTCAAATATTAAAGAATAATTACAATTCAACAGGATTTATCTCTGCAATCATCTTTTTACACTGTCCTTACAGAATTTGGAGGAAAACGATTCGAGCGGTGCTTTGTGGGTTTCAAATCTTGAGAAAGTCCTAAGTAAATGAACACTACTACGACCCAAGCAGTAAATGTGCTGAAATACAATATGGAAATCAAGATTCTCGTTACAAATATGGAATGGCTTTCTGCAGCTGACAGAAGCGGGAGTTTCGAACCAACATTTATAAAAAAAAAATGTTACTGTTTTAGTGACTTAATAATAGTTTCAATAGGATGAAAAATTAGTGCCAGTTTCAGCCATGATAAACTTTATTATGCCGAGCTTTTGATCTAGGGGACTAGCTCATCTTCAGGGCTAATTTACAATATACTGTTTAACATCATTAGAGGGTCTTCTGTCTTGTCTGTTCATGGACTCTTATTAGCCCTGAAGATGACCTAGTCTCTAGGTCGAAAGCTCGGCATAATAAAGTTTATCATGGCTGAAACTGGCACTAATTTTTCATCCTATTGAAAAAATGTTACGTTATTTTGCTAGGTTAAACAAAATCATATTAAATATTCATATAAAGTGTTAAAATTAATTATTATAAAAATATTAATTCCTGATGCAATTAAAACAAAAATTAAACTTGTCACATTTAATAATAAAATATTGGCAAAAGTATTGACATTAATGGAATTGTGACAAAAACCTGTCAATTCATTTCCACAGTTTGTAACCGCAAACAAAATATTCTTTTATAGAAAATTGGTGTTTTAACTAAAAAATATTAAGGAACTTACTATTTATATAATTTTATAATAAAACATTCCATAATTGCCTAGAAAAAAAGAATCGTCCACAAAAGTAGTCACTCACTTTCTGTTCATGAAACAAACTAAATAATCGGCAAGAAATAAGTAAAATTACGTGAAATTAAAGCAAATAATACTCGTACATATTAGTTAATTGAAATGAATAAGTTAACATTTACAATCTTTTAATTGAGACTAACATAAACAGTAGGCGACAAAATTAACACTAAGTTTTATGCCTAATAAGTATTTAGGATGGAAGATTTGCGAGGAATCGGTCAAATAAAACAACTCGTCTTTTTGCCAACGTTTCGACAAATATATTGTCCTCTTCAGGGCCTGGATATTACAAATACAAAACAATTTACAGAGTCAGTAACATAGAAAATCAGTAATACAAAAATAAACAGTAAAATACAATAAATTCTTTATAATTATTGAAACTTACGTGGCTATGCGGGTTGGTTGAGTTACAGAAACTAAGAGCCAGAAATGGAGAAGCAGGTATATATATACAGATATAGCGGTACTTACAAGGGAATTTTAGCAATTACAATTGAACAATATATTTGTCGAAACGTTGGCAAAAAGACGAGTTGTTTTATTTGACCGATTCCTCGCAAATCTTCTATCCTAAGTTTAACAATTTGCGGTCACGAAAACTATATATTCATAGTAATAAGTATTATATATACCGTATAAAATACATAAAAATGCATCTCACATACATGCACATAATATACATACTCATATGCACATTTGTGTATACTCAATAGTATATACACATTTACATATCACTTCGTTTCTACATCAGTGGGTAAATGTATATTCATTACGACACGCCCGACTCTGTATACTCATTTCATCACTAATCATACAATAATAGACAGTATTTATGTATATCCTTAAACAGTTTTAAGGATCAATTAATTTATTAGAATTAATTATATTTATTATATAATTATATATGATTATATGATCCTCGAGTGAGGTAACTATAGAACTAAGCAAACTGAAGAGTAATGAGGGTAGATGTCTATGATTTTATAAGTAAGTTTCACGCATATTTATTGTATTTCTGGACCGGTTTTGGAATTTCATCCATCAGCAGAGGTAGATTTACCCAGTTTAGTGTAGAAATTTCGACTTCACTTTACGCTGCTGGATAACAAGTGTAAGGGAGGGTTAGAGCTTAAAGTTTCTTTTCGGTGCAGTTCGCAGTTTTACATCTTCTTAATGATAGTTTCTATTAAATATTTTATATATCCTGTCGAATTTACCACTGATTTTCCACCCACTAAAGCAGAATCTAAAATCGAGGGGTGAAGGTGGAACCGCAGACAGTGTCTATCTAAAGAATCTAAAAATAGAATGGAGTTCTGGAAATTTCATCTACGAGTTACGTTAAATGAGCATTTCAATTTTGGATTGTGTCTAGACAAACTTGATTAGTAAATTCTATAGTTATACGTATTTACATCGTTCTATTTTAATGTTCTCTATTCTGAATAGATTAAAGGTTTCGACAGTTCATCATACTGCACAAAACTATAAACTCGCAGATCGAATGTTATATATATAAATATATGTTCAGATAATAGAACATATTATTTGACATTCTTCCTTCCTATCGTCGTAGTAATATGTTAAATGTCGGAAATCTATAATTGATGAATGCATTTCATTTAAGTGTAATGTCACATCTGCAGAAGGACTAAGTAAGGTCAAAGGTAACTTTCAGCTGTTTTGGCATTTCCAACGAAATTTTGTACTTCTAAAGTGATTTAGTATAAAATTCATGCACAATATGCACTATTGGTTTTTTTGTTTTGCGATTTGTTATTATTGTGAATATTACTAATTGAAAGCCCGCTTTTTTGATTAACCAAAAACACAAATCAATGATTTGTTGGCCCATCTTAAAGCGTACAGAAGACCCAATTACCACTTTCGAATTTCCATATTATTTTTAACTTTAGTTTTAGAGCCGTAAATTTTTAGTATTTTTTAAATAATTTATTAAGTTACTTATAGTCGGTATATAAATATATACAATAAGTAAATCAGGAAGTTCTGAGATCAATTGGTACGTGAAAAGCAAGAGGAAAGAAACTACCCAGTGGTAGCACTCTCTGCGGGATGTGATGATCTTTAGGTCTGAAGACCTCAAGGAAGTTGCGGGGCCACTGGCGATTCAATCGGCGAGGAGGATTGTTAGGGATGTCAGAGGAGGCGAGAGACTGTACAAGAGGATTTGAGCAAGTAGAGAGAGCAGTATGGAATTTTAGATATTTAGCCTTGGCGTGTTGGTCTATGAAGGGAATGTTGAGGTCGTAGTGAAGAGTGAGGTTAGTCACCATAGAAAGGAGCGTCAGCTATCTGTCGGCAGTAGTTTTGATTGAAATGTTTGTACTGTCCGTATGTTTGTAGGTTTGGCTGAACCCCAGATAGCTCTAGTCTCTAAGTCCACAAAGGTTTAAGAATAGTATAGTATATTAAGCGTTTGAGTTCAATAGGTAATTTGCAGCGTCGTCCAAGAAGTCTGTAAAGCAGTTTAGCACGTTTCGTCAATGCTAGTCTTTTAATTTAGAAATGTAAATTTAAGAAACTGTCGACATTTAATTAGGGCTTGTTACCGAAACTGGTCTCGAATCCTCCATACAGCCTTGGTTTCTTTCTTTATTCGTTCTGTTATTTGCATTTTTTCCTTTTAATTTAACAAAAGTTTTACAAAGTAAGGCCATTTGTTGCCTTACTTTGGCCATTAAAAATCTATAGGATTGAGTTCATTTATTGCAGACTGCAATATTGCATTGTAAATTACCGGTTTGTTAACTGAAGAACCTCCCTGGAATATTTATATAAAACATAAACAAAGAACAAACATAAAAATCAATAAAATAACGCTACATTGATTCATTAAACCAGCTGAATTCGTTGAATATTAATTTCCTTACAGAAAAATGCGTACGTATAAAAACAATATGCCCACGCAGGCCATCTACATTCATGGAATTATTAAATTTTAACATTCCGTCTACTATATCAGATATTTCTTCCTAAAAGCAACGTAATCTGAATTTATCTAGGTTATGGTTTTCTGTCATAAAATGATGGAGGTCTATCTAGAAAATGTAGCATCGCATACTCGACAATACTGGCTGTAGTTTTCAGTTCCCCAATTTAAATAAAACATTCTGAACATCGCTCTACTTGCAAGCTGAAAATCATAAGAATACTAAAAAAGTAAATATCGATCAGATAAGGTCAAATTTAAAAAAATCTGGTGCAAACTCATACCACTTTATCGTACTGAGGTTTTATCTAACAAAGTTTCTGGTAATTTTCGACATTTTGAGTTACATTTATACATCATATCAACATTGTAAAACCTTACATTACACTAAAATGTAACTACTTCAGCGAAATCTACTCTTTGAAGTTCTAGTTTAAGCTAAATCTCATTAAGAAGAAAGATGAAGATTCAGTAAAATGGTGCCTCCATTATATAGGTTTTGATCTAAACTTCATTGCCTAAGGCTAAACTTCTTATTGAAATAATATCAATTTTCAACTTATTGCGACGTTCGTTTTAGAGTTAGGTAGATATACATATGTATTGCAATTATAGACATTTGTACTTAAATATTTCTTTAATGTTAAATATATTTAAAGACTGAATGTTGGGCTGAATAATGGAACAGTTAGACGGTGGAATTCTGGAGAATAGATAAGAACAAGTCTTTCTAAAGTGGGGAATAGAATTAAGTATTGGAGAGATGTTAAGCAGCCTGAGAATAGTCAAAGATGGCTACAGAAATGGAAGTTGTAATGCCCAAAATGAAATCATATTTTAGCATTGTGAAATAGTAATGCTTCTTAAATGTGCTTTAGTGTTTTTTTGAAAACCGGTAACAAAATCACAGGGGAGAAACCAATTTCGGCACGTGAAAAAATCAAGAATGAAAAATCAAATAATTAGAAATTATTAATTCATTAAAAATATTATTATTCCAAAACTAACGAAAGCCACTCTGGGGCCTGTATAGTGACCCAAAGAAAAACAATATATACGTAGACAAATTCTAGGTTGAAAATCCAGTAAAGCTACCTAAGAATCACATATGTCCGTAAAAATTGACTTAATCAAGTCTAAACTCCCTCTCACCGTCCATCTTTTCCTACTAAGAGCCTAAACCTTTACACCCTGAACCCTTGATGGCAAAACGTTTTAGATATACGTGCCAAAAATTTGAAAATATTATACGGTGCTAAGTAGTTTTTTTAAATGGAGTTTTATTTAAACGTTCCTCTTGTAGTTTAGTATGATTTATTTATTAAATAGATCTTATCTATTCTCAAGAATGTCTTAACTTGTACAAAGTGTTGCTTTTAATAGTATGTATTGTATAATTTAAAAAAATGTATAAGTATATTAAAACAGCAATTAACATTTAAACAAGTGATAAAAGATAAATGAAATGTGTTACACATGTATTTCATAGGAATTTTATTTTTATAAAAAATTGTATTTTTGAGTGCAAACCATTAATTAAAACCGTGCCATGCAAATTTTGAAACGTGCCATCTTTGGCAAGCATACCATGGATTTGCCCTTAACAAACCATCAAAAGATGGGCGATCCTTTTCCTTATCCGTCTAACACATTATCAGCATGGGTTAATTTTCTAAATGGTGTATCTTCCTAAATGGCAAAGTCTACTGAAGGAAACCAATCTGGTGGCTGAGAGAAACCACAGCTTCTTATAAAACTCAGGGCGGTCACAATGGTATATGGTATTGAGCTATGGGGTGGAATCTCCGAAGCTTCCATTGTATTTAAACTTCAGAAGAGAGCTATTAGAACCATGATGAAGAAGAGAACTCGAGTCAGCTGCAGGCCTCTCTTCAAAGAATTAAATATATTGACGCTACCCTCAGTATTCATTTTGAAACAAGCACTGTATAAGAAAAAAGAGCCTTCAATTGAATCTAGAGGTGATAAGCATAATCACGATCTACGTAATAAAGATGATTTATGCATACCTTACAAACGACTAGTGATGTCCAATCAACTTTGCAGTGTCATGTCGGCGAGAGTATTTAATAAAATTCCCTTAAGTGTAAGACGGTTAAGTGAGAATCATTTCAAACGAACCATCACCCGTTTTTTGATGAGGAACTGCTTTTATGATATAAAAGAATTTATAAACGCAGAGTGGAGTGATGAACATTTCAAACAAGACTGAAAGTTTTAATATATAATATAAAGTTAGTTTTAATACACAGTGTGAAGTCCGTTATTCTAGATTAGTGGCATATAGTTGTTATTGTTTTTCTTATGTTTGACGTACCTTTTATATTGTATTTATGTACACAGGCAAAAAAATAAATAAATAAAAAAAAAAAAAAATAAAAAATGGAAAGCCATATAGAACTCCGTAGCCGAGATGGTCAACGCCATTGGACTTCACTAAATTCCCTGACCCGTCTCTCAGATTACCAAAACATCATTAATAGAGGATAAACTATTCTAGTCTTCAATAAAAAAAACATTATTTTCCAGTTTAGCTTTGAGATACACTGCAATTTTAACAGCAAAAATCATGACACGCTGCTGTGGAAAAACATTTTATTCCGCTTTTCCAAAGGGACTGTGCGTGACAGAAGGAGAGGACAATTGTTATTACCAAAGAAAGAGAAGGAAAATACAATAACTATGGTGTTCTCCCAGCAATGAAATCTTGCCGGCATGAAAAGCCTATGGCAGAGATATTTTCTCTTCTCGTATTTAATGGAATAGTTGTCCTTTTTTCCAAGAACTATCTTGGGAGAAGGGGGAAATCTAGATCTATTCTACCATTTAGATGGGTACAAGCATTCAGGTAATATCAAAAACAGGCCGGTTGCCCGCTTTACTAATAAATAGTTAATTAAGTAAGCAGTGGATATGGAAGAGAAGGGAAGATCGTACTCTTGGAGATGATTCATTCGCTACGTGACTAAAATAAAAACTCCCACAACCCTTTCAGTTACCCTTTCAGTTAAGCTACCCGACTCGGGGTACTTCCTTCAGACCAAAGCCGTTTCACTGACAACGATGAGGAGCCGCCCTCTCTGGTAAATATAACAAATGAAATTCTTTTACTTCCGTAATGTTTCCACTTTTATTATCTCGTTTCAAATTTACAAGGAACATCTCATCAGGTGGGTTTATAATAAGAATTTCTTCTTTTTTTATCCCTCCATGCTATATCTCTTTTCTTCAAAATTGGTTTTACATAAATTATACGCAGTAAGAATTCATCAGCTAATACTAAATTGGGCTCAGTACTGTTTGCGAAGAGTAGGTAATACTGAACAAAACTGGTCAATAAAAAGGCAACAATTATTACTAGGAACTAGGTATAAAAATACATATACTTCAGGCAAAGTGTGGATACAATAAGTACAACACAGGATGCGAAAGCTGCTCGGCATAGCCAACGCAACCGTACGGACAAGGAAGAGAGAAATCAGCCAGTGCTGACACTTTTTTCACGAATTTTAATTTGTTTGGAATTATCTAGGATAGGAGATCACGAGACCAACGTCGTTTTAGACGTTGTAGAGGACTATCAGAATGGGTTGATGAAGAAAGAGTTTCGAGCTGTTGAAGTTGGGATGGCAGGATAGGCTTCTGTGGAAATTGAGGAATCGTGAATGGATAGTTTCGGTGGCAAAGGGGATATTTAGGTCTTCGTTGAAGGTTGAGGTTAGTGTCATAATAGCAAGATGAGAGATATTGGAGGGTTTGGTTGAGCCTCACAGCTCTGATCTACGGATAGGATGAAGTAACATCTTGTAAAGGGTTAGTTTGTTGGGTGTGCTTAGTTTAGATTGAGGTCCAATCATGCGTCTTAGTTGTCCGTATCTTTTGTATAGTTGTAGTCTTTTGAATCTCATGTGGGAGTTCCATGTGAGTCTACTGTTCAAGTAGAAACCCAGGTAGCGTTCTGCGTTCGAGGTAGGGATGGGATTATTGAGAATTAAAACATTGGGCGATTATTTGACGCCTGAGCGTGAAAATTATGTGAACCCACGTGCTTTTATTAAATTTTACTAGAAACTTAATGTCATTTCGCGAGCTGGGCAAGAAACACAAAAATGTAACCTGGGCAAGCCGAAAGATAGTTTTCGGATCGTCTGGACTGGACAACTACGCATGTGCTGAAGGCGCAGAAAACCGTGCACCATTGGTATAATTCTTTAACTATAGGTAAGTATTATAAGACTAATTAAAGCAGTACATTCTTTTTATTGACAAATTTGGGTAGACTCAGTCTTGAAGCATAAAGGGAGGCTACGCCACTACTATAATATAAAACGATAGAATGGAAGACAACAATGTAGTTAGAGTAAAAAAGATAGGAGGAGATGATTATGAAAAATAGAAAACGGGGAAATTACTTTCTCAATTTCTTGGAAATCCTCTTAAAGAAAGGGAAGTTAAGCCGATTAATGAGATTATAATAAGAAAGTGAGGAGTAGGAGGAAGAGAGGTGCATTGTTGGACCGCTACTGCTCACAAAAGAGTATCATCTTGGGAGGCCCTTTCCTAGCTGGGTTGGAGGCCCTATAGAAGTGTAGTTTTCTGGGTCCATAGAGGAAGATGTATATACCCATCTAGATTATACTATTTCTCTCACAAATGAGAAAGTCCCCCTCCTCCCTTCTAACTAGCAACCCCTCAAACTCAAAAACAACAAACTATTACCACTAATACAATCACAGCCTCTTCAATTTCGTCCTGTTAAAGGATTATACAAGGGCTATAAGGCTTTAAACAGTAAACAAACTTTTAGACACATTAAAATTCCTCCCTAACTTAGCTTCCGCCACTTCATCCAAACAAACTCTACTTCATAATCCTAAACGTTAATATAAGATTAGTTTTGTCAGACTTTTTTTCTTTTTTTGTAAAACTTTTAGATGGAGGCGAAAGTCATGAAAAATTATACTAAAAAATCTTAAGGCATAAAATAAATGATTTTTATATCAGCCAATTGTAAGTAATGTTGAGAAAAAGATTTAAACAGGTCTCTGCAGTAGCGGATAATAATTTACATATTTCTTCAATGGATTACAACTTCCATAAAATATAGCCTCCCAGTTATCTGATACACGGACTAACTCTTCTTCAGCAGGGAGGATTGTCCAACTTTTTAGCCATTCTATGTCTACCGTGCCAACAATGAAAATTGCCAAGCCTGAAATATATTATTATTTCAGTTAAGTCAAACAATATTAGTATTTAATCAATTCACTATAACCAGTATTAAAGTAAGTAAAGTAATTGCCTATTTTTTTTTGTAGGCGGGGCTTAACGTCCAACTACCAATTACATGTCGTCGACGGGGGGGCGGAAGCTCATACTTTACTGCAAACAATTTTTTCTAACCAATAAAAAGTAGTCATACGCGGGATATTCGAATTGGAGATCTCCCACTTACAAAGCCAAGCTCTTCACACTAGACCAGCGGTTCCCAACCTGGGGTACGCGTACCCCTAGGGGTACGCAAAAAAAAGTTATTATGGCGGGAGATATAAAAATTATACAGATATATTATTAATGAGAAAAAAATTATATAATAAATGATTCCTACAACTTAATTACGAAATTATTATAATAATACTGAATAACATACAAATTGACAAGAATTAAGTACTCATTCGATACTGCAGTATTTTTTTAAAAGTAAATATATTTGTATATCAAAAATTATTAAATGATTTCTTGAAAATGTAAAAATTGCGAAAAAATGTGGCTTTAGTTTAGACTAATATTAGACATGGCCCGCATATAATTTACTTCTTTATTAACGCTTTGCTGTTTCAATTTACGGCCCCAGCAATAGTTATTGGTTTGAAATGTTTACCTATTCATAAATGATTTTTTTTAATAGGAACATATCATATGTATATGTTCTTTACAAGACACATTATATTCAGATTGTTTTGCTGTTAATTTAAAGTTACAATACGTAAAATCAAGAATACGATTACAGTGGAACCTCGCATAACGAGCACCTCTCTTAACGAGTAATTCGCATAACGAGTAAAACAAATTGATTCTTATAGCGAGCGATGTTTCGCATAACGATAGTTTTCTAATGACATTTCGCTGACTGCGCAGTTTTCGCTGACTCATCGAAAACTGCGCATTCTTCGATTAGTCATTCCTGTTTACGCATATGCGTTTCATATTCTCCACGTATCTAATGCAGTGATACAGTCGAAACCGAACTTCACCGAATGAGTGGTGTATAGGGGAAGTCCATATAGTGATATTTGTGTTTAAATATTATTGTGTTTATTTTGTTATCCCTCTAACAAAATGGCTTCGAAAAGAATTAAAATAACGTTAGAATTGAAACGTAAAATCATTGAGAAACGAGAAAATGGTGTAAATGTGGCTGATCCCCTTTTATTTTAATTTATATGAAAAAAATTGTTTCGCTTAACGAGTATTTCGCGTAACGAGTAAGGTTCTGGAACGAATTATGCTCGTTAAGCGAGGTTCGACTGTATTTATTTTTTTATTTATATATATTATATATATATATATGTTAGGGGTACACACTAAGGAAACAATCAGGTAAAGGGGTACACTAATGAAAAAAGATTGGGAACCACTGCACTAGACCAACATTATGCAGTTAGTATTATTCTTTAACTATTAATATTTAGGACTGAGATAGCGAAGATTCGGTCAAAATAAAACCTAATCCTGTAACTCAAACAACTCACATAACCTTGCCCTGAGAAAGACAACAAACCTGTCAAAATGTTGGTTTTCAAAAACAAGAGAGTTGTTGTTCTTTTTATTTTGATGGAATCCTGCGCTAGTTATTTCAATCCTAAATATTGTACAATTAGTTTAGAGATGCCACGATAGACCGAGCTGGTTAGAGGCGAGACCTGCTTAAGCTAAGAAATATTGTATTGGGTTCGTTTCCGGGTCTAGGCCTATAGTAAAGCATGTTTGCCAGACGCCTCAGTCCACACCTGTTTAGGTAAGTTGTGAGTAAAGCCTGCCTGATGAAATAGGCAATTACTTTACTACACAGTTAGATCGAATGTCTAACTTATCTACATCAACATGGTTCACCATTTTTACAGGAAATAGTACAATTTTATTCAGGAAATTCTAAAAAATAAATTCCAAAAAGTGATAACTTATTGAGGCATCCTCAAGTCATCTAACCGAATTATTAAATTTAAACTTCTACAAATTTGACGTTTTTGAGTTAAGGTACCTCCACCCACACCGCAATAAGTTAAAAACGCATTTTTTTTTCGGACTCAGGGGGAGTCCTCAAAAAAAATATTTCCCGTGAAATTGAGAATTACCTAATTGGAAAAGTGGAAAACCTTTTTTGTTTTTTTAAAGAACATCTTTCCCAAAGTTGTGAGACTTGCCAACAGATTCAATATTTAATTTCTTTAACAATTTATTAAAATTTCCGTCAGTGTACACATACTTATTTAAACAGAAATAAACAAACAATGGCCGGCTGAAATTAAATAACTCGAGCTATTATTTCTGTTCGCCCGACCGTTACATTATTAATTAAATTTATTTTCTTCGCCATTCTTTACATTTGATTTTCCTACTTTTCCTTTTTATTTATACATCTAGCTTTTCTTTCATCCAACCAAACTTGCTCTAGATTAATAATATTTAAAAAAAACAATAAAGTTAATTAAAAATTGTTAATGTAGATTCTTAAAAGCCGCCATTTCTTTTCACGTTCAGTAATTGAGACCACTAATTACAGTACAGATATTTACATTTATTTGTATGCAAATTGTGGAGAGGACAATTTTAAAAGATAAATAAGTGCTTACTAGAACAAGGTAAATAAATAATTGACTGATTAATCTGTTAATGCAGTTGGATGCCTGAATATTTATGGCAGCAAAATTAGATGTGAGACGATAAATGGCGTGATTTTTTTGCTGCCGTTTTTCTTTTCAGGAGAGTTGATAAGAAATATTTCAGGCCAGAGTTGGTAAAGAGAAAGTCTCTTCCAGGTAGGTTGTTGGACGTAATACTCGTCAAAAAACTAGGATCTTTCATTTTTAATTTTTTTGAAGTAGATCGCGATAAATTTTTCAGAGAAAAAGTCGATCCTATACAGGGTGGACCAGTAAAGTAATGTCCATAGGCCTACTGTTTGCAGTACATCTAAAGTGGAGTTCAATGACGTATTGGCCAACTTCATATTGTTCACTGTTCTTGAGTGACGTCTCTTTAATTTTTTTTTTTTTCTAAAATCCTTACTTTTTTCCAATAAAAATGTTATTACTCAGAAAGTTTTAGTCCGAATTCAATTCTGATGATACGGTTAGAAAGACAGATAAATTTTCTAAAAATTGATACCATTTTAAAGCATAAGTTGTTCTCCAAACAGCCTCAATCTTCCTCCTGGATACTGGAAAAATAAAAGTAATCGAAATTTTTAAGAAAACTCATTAGGCCCTTATTTGATCATTATCTGACCAAGGTGCTGGCACTTTTTATAAAAATTTCCTTGCCTAATGGGCTTTCTAACGGTATATCATTTTCCAGGATTCCTTTTATCTTCGTATGAGAAATTACGTTTGTTTTTTGCAAGAAAACGTGTTCACCGAGCACTCAACAGTGTTAGTTTATCAAGTTGTTTAATTCATTGAAAACTCTTTTAGAATAGACCAGTGATCAATTTTTAGAGCAGATTGCTTTAAAGTAAGGAAGTCAAAAGTTACACATTTACTTCTGATCTTACTGAAATATTTGAGAAAATGTTGGAAAATATGAAGTTGGCCAATACGTCGTTGAATTCCACTTTAGATGTACTTCACACAGTAGGCCTTTGGACATTACTGGTTCACCCTGTATATGCAGAAGTTGTCCAATCCCTGGTCTATAGAATGACAATAAGTTTTTCTTTTAAATCTATCATAATCATTTGAAACTTCTCCGCAAGACAATTTATTTCAGCAGAAGTTCCAAAGAAATTGGAACGGTCCGTTATTCTATATATAGAATAAACTCGATGGTAATTAAATAAGAATTGAAAAAATCGAAAGTTAGAGTAAAAATTAGTCATTTAGAACTAATAGTCTTGCATTAATAGTCATATTTGAATTTCACGCCAGTTAGTTTAGTCTAACTTCTTAGTCGCCAATACGAAGATCATATTTGTTCTCTTCCAATTTGGAACAAAGAGGCTTGCTAGTTCTATCTTCCGTGAATAATAAATTTAAGACTTGAATTTAACTTGTTACTTAGTTTCCTCTCTTTTTGCTCTGTAATTTGCTACATCTACTTGTTCACTTCTTTGACTCAATTTTCTTGATCAAGACTTCCTTCCTCTTTTTCATGTACTTCCCTCAATTGTCTACTTCAGAATCAATATTCTCCTTTATTTTGTACAACTGTTTTCCCTCTCCGTTTACTGTTAATAGAAACTTAAGCTTACTTTTCTAAGTAAAATGTTGATCCGAGCACAAAAGTTACCACATACTCTCTCCATTTTACTGAAGTCTTGTATTTAACTTGTTAAGACAGGCTTTTTCGACGGGTACGCTGCTAGTTTCGAGAAATTGATGTAGTACACTTATGTAACATCCATCTCTTAAATTAAGTTAATAAGAATTTTTGCCGCTGTTATAATAGTGTAATAATAAAGGAAGTCAGAACGTTCAAGGATTAAACCAAAGGCTCGTGCTGGAACGCAGCATTCTGCTCTTCCGGGGAATTGTCAGTGTTCTATTTGTGAACTATTACTACTTGAATAGTATTGAGGATTCCGAAATTGTTGGAAAAGACGACGCGTCCTACATTGCTGTCAATTCGTACAACAAATTTTCAATTGCACTTTTAATGTATACTACTTTTAAAAAATTAGATCAATATTTCTGTATTCTTGCTTTATCAGTAAGTGATTTGTAGAACGTGTGAGACATGGTCAAGTGATAAATAAATATTAGTTCTTAATGAGTTTGAATTAATATATTATTTGGGAATTGTTAGAGATCTTGGCTTTAATTAGAAATAAAATAAAAATATTTCCATATTTTTATGGAAATTCTGCTTTCTTCCCTAATTAAATCCAACAGTACTGTTATAACTTCACCTAATCTCTCTTTAAGGATGTTTTATAGGAGCGAGGACGAAAAGAGATTGGTTTGTACCAACAACTTCCTGTATTGCTTTCAATAAAAAAATTGAAAAAATATTTATTCGACTGCTATGCAAAATTAAAATTTTACAGTTTCTTTTGAAGTGAGTTATCTCACTATTTTATGACCATGATGCAGATAACTACGATATTCTAGGATATATTCACTAGGATTCGTTAGGACATTCTCTGGGTTCATTCATCATCTTCTTCTTCTTTTAGCTTTACAGCCTTGCAGGGCCTTCCTCGTTTATTTTCCTTCAGGCTTCTCTAGCCTTGTGCCTTGTGCCTTTTTCTTGCCTTGTGCCTTCAACTTGCTGTCCTCAGTTCCGCGATATCCTCTCCCTCTTACTCAATACACCTTCTTCTTAATTGACATCTTCCTGTAGATATTGTGTAAGTGTTGAAGAGTCCAAAAAAGGTGTGGTGACATATTGTGAACGCATAACTGGAGAATTAACAATTTGAGAAGACTAACAATGAAATAAATAGATGAAAAAGAAAACTAATACCAGGTGTTAATAGATTTTATGTCAGATTGCAACAGCGAATTGTTTTTTTTAAAAGAAGTTAATAAATTATGTTAGCAGTGAAAATGAAAAAAGAAAATTACATTAACTTCTTCCTTTAAGAGTAACTTTTTAAAGGAATTCTGTTGGGGATAATCAATGTTCCGGAAGTGAAAGAATACTGGTAGGGATATAACAATGATGGATCACTTAGTTATATTTTGGGAAGTCAGAGAAGAGCACGATAAGCAACTGCAACAAGTGTTATTGCGCCTATGCTCTATAAATAGTGGTATCTCTAAACGATACTTTTTTTTTTAAACAAACTAACTTTGTGATTTAGATTTGGGTTTTTAGATGGTGTTATTTTGCAAAAGATGGAGATGAAACAAATTTATAAAATCGGCAACTTTTTTACTATCTTCATCGTAAAAAAAGAAGAAGTAGTACGAGGGTCGTTTGAAAAGTCCGTGCAAAAATAAAAACTACTTAATTTTTTGGGGTAAACCTTTTTTATTTTTCAATATAGTCTCCTTTTAGGCTTATACACTTCGTCCAACGCTGCTCTAGTTTGTTGATCCCTACCGAATAATAGGATTTGTCCAAGTCTGAAAAATAGCCATTCGTTTCTGCAATCACCTCCTCGTTTGAATAAAATCTTTTTCCCGCCAGCCA
Organism: Rhodnius prolixus; assembly: GCF_049639745.1. Classification (NCBI taxonomy): domain Eukaryota; kingdom Metazoa; phylum Arthropoda; class Insecta; order Hemiptera; family Reduviidae; genus Rhodnius; species Rhodnius prolixus. The sequence goes on along the minus strand of NW_027411604.1, from coordinate 13,094,419 downwards.
TTTCTTCATATTGGGGAACAAATAGTAGTCCGAGGGAGCCAAGTCTGGAGAATAGGAGGGATGTGAAACGAGTTGGAACCCTATTTCCATTAATTTTGCGACCACAACTGCTGAGGTGTGAGCTGGTGCGTTGTCGTGATGGAAAAGGACTTTTTTGTGGGCCAATCGTGGGCGTTTTTCTTGCAGCTCGGTTTTCAAACGGTCCAATAACGATGAATAATATGCACCTGTAATAGTTTTACCCTTTTCCAGATAGTCGATGAGGATTATTCCTTGCGAATCCCAAAAGACAGTCGCCATAATCTTTCCGGCCGAAGGAACGGTCTACGCCTTTTTTTGGGCAGATTCCCCCTTGGTAACACATTGTTTAGATTGTTCTTTGGTCTCAGGAGTGTAGTGATGTATCCATGTTTCATCCACAGTGAAGAAACGACGCTTAAAGTCCTGCAGATTCTTCTGGAACAGCTGCAAACCGTCCTTGCAACACTTCACACGATTTCGTTTTTGGTCAAGCGTGAGCAATCGCGGCACCCAAATTGCGGATAGCTTTGTCATGTCCAAATGTTGATGCAAAATATTATGTACCCGTTCATTCAAGATGCCCACAGCACTAGCCATCTCACGCACCTTCACTCTTCTGTCATCCATCACCATATCATGGATTTTATCAATGATTTCTGGAGTAGTAACCTCAACAGGGCGTCCAGAACGTTCAGCGTCACTTGTGCCCATATGGCCACTCCGAAAATTTTGAAACCACTTATAAACTGTTCTAATCGAAGGTGCAGAGTCACCATAATGTTTATCAAGCTTCTCTTTAGTCTCCTGAGGCGTTTTGCCTTTCATAAAGTAGTGTTTAATCAACACATGAAATTCTTTTTCGTCCATTTTTTGAAAATCACTCGACTTCCTCGATTCAAACGAATGCCAAACACAAAGAAATAGACCGATCTGGCTGAAACTTGGTGTGTGTTCTTCCAAGAGATGCTACTAACTAAACATAACCTCGATACGCGCCAGTGGTGCTATCTCTCTGACTTTGCACGGACTTTTCAAACGACTCTCGTATTTGATGTAACCAATGAAATTTATGGTTCTTAAGAGTAAGGGGGCTCAACAGCAATAGTTGGGCAAAGATTTTTGAACTTTTGAAGATTGAAGGCGACATCAATTGTCGCTGATTGATTCATCAACTTGACGCTTCTCTTAAGTTTTCAGTCCTTAAGGAATCTGCATCTGCGCAAGGAACTTCAGACCGACAGTGGTTCATAGGAAAGCTATTGGTGGACGCTATGTTTGGACAGTTTTTAACATTACTTTTTTATTCTTAATTTGATGAATAGATCGAGAAGAGGAAGTGGTTAGAGGCGGAAGGAGGGTATAATTTAAAGTTCTACTGCCATTATAATATTATTATAAAATTCAATTATACAGGGTGTTCATTTTAAGACGGGTCAAATGCATTTCATGCTTAAACGGTTGATCTGAGCAAAAAATAGTAGAGGAAAAATTTGATGCCCGTCACCTCTAGTTCCAGAATATGTGACTTGGTTTTAGATTCCTGCTGACGCGCGACCAAAAGTGAGGGTTCGCAGTTGACCCCCATTTTCATATACACAATTTTAAAGAGTATAAAAAGTTATGAAAGAAACCAGAAACCGAGATTCGATATCTTAAAAATTAAAGGTGCTAGGCCATTTCAAAATCTGGTATTTATTAATCATATTTCAATTTTTTAACTTGTTATCAAAGAGAAAGAAGAGCACGCGATAGGTCATTTTTATGTATTTTTTCATCTCCTTTCTACTGAAAATATTGCCAAGGCAGTAAAGCTAGTATTTTTCTTAATATCGGGAAATAAGTCGTTTTCCGAGTGATTTTTCTAAGAAAAAACAAATGTTAAGAGCTTTAGATGTTCTCAAGCATACACAAAATGGCTAAAAATTAATTTTACATCTGTTTCAAACAAGATGGTTTAATAATTATTTGGTAATTTTGGGAGAGTTGCGTTTAATTACCAAAAAAATTGGAAACCTCCTGCCACATATTTAAGTGATCAATTTCTTTCATGTAAGGGATCAAACTTATTACTTAATTTATCAAATAATGCACTTTATGCAGCTTGTGCAGCATGTACTGTGCCTTCAAAGGTGTCTCCTCTAGCTCGCAAGCCAGGTTAGCCAGGAGGTTATCAACTGCTCTCTGTATCTGAGGATATTTTTTGCTCAGATTAACCGTTTAAGCATGAAATGCATTTGAGCCGTCTTAAAATGAACACCCTATATATTATACTTATATAAAAACTGAATTTTCGGGTTAAAGGGTCGTTAAGGGTCACTTAAACTGGTTATTTCTGAAAAATTGGCTGTAATCACAATAGTTTGTTTCATTAAAAAACCGATTCACTAATTGGAATTTGTAAATAAGAACTCCTCGCCCGTAACTATTTCAGAACATCAGGTGAAGTCGGTTTAAAACCAAAAAAATATTTACAAACTAGCACGAAAAATGAACTAGAGGAGAATTTTTTATTTTTGTAAAAAAACCAAAACAATTATTTAGAATTGCAGTTTTTACCAAATCCTGCCACCATCAGAGTCAATATTTTAGGCTAGCCCGTTGTTAAAGCGACTTATCGCACAAAACATTATTTATTACTGATCTCCCAACGTCGAGGCAAGCACACGCCCAGAATTGTTTCTGCCATCAAATATGGGGCTGGGTAGCATGGTGGAGGAGATAAAGGTGAGAGGTGATGAATTAGTGGATTACGGTTATGCAGGGGGTGGAAGGAAATGTGATTTTTTATCGTGAGATAGCATTAAGTCCTTGATGAATGGTGGGATGTTGGGAGCGAGGGAATGTTATGGATGGTCCTGTTCTGGAGATATGTATTGCGTAGAATCTTCCGCAGCTGGTATTGCAACTCGTTTCTGGTAAAGCAAGAATGTTAAGAGATAAAATTCCAAAGGATACCATGTCCTAAAGAATCTTTGTTCATTCTAGTATGTATTAGTCGATGTATTTAGAAAGTTAGAAGGATTGCCAGTAAAATATTGTTATATATAGAGAGAGAATGTAAAATTGTCTTTAGTCTGCGGGTAAATTTTTTCACAAACAAAAATAGTAGAGGTTAACCAATATTCTCTGCCAACAATTTGGACGTGGAATCTTCAAGCATGACTTAACAGACAAGAACTTATAAAAGTGTCCACATACATATCGCGATTTTCTTTTAAATCCATCTGGACATTTGGACAAATATACGAGTACGGTAACTTTCCACCAAATGTCAAAGAATCTAGCGCAGAAGTTTCGAAACTCATAAGGTGCAACATGGCAAGCTTCACGCGGGCCACATCCTATTCACAAATTTGATTTGGATATGTACTGATTCATAACATCACAACTCAGAATACTTTTTTTTAAAACCATTTCGCTATTGAGATCTGTTTATATTAAATTACGTCTCCACTGAGAATGGCAGATAAATCGCTTTTAAACGTCGCCGAAACTGTGTTTATCCACGCCTTAATTGTGAAATTGCGTGTAAAGGAATTGCCACGATCTCCCGTAAGCGTTATTTTCTTCAGAACATCGTGGGCTGCAAAAAAAAGAAAAAGAATACCTCGGAGGCCGCATGCGGGGGCCGCGGGCCGCCAGTCTGACACTAGCTCAGTATCAGCTTTTTCTCCAGGCATTTCTTAGGATCATAGCTCCATGTTGTGCAAAAAAAACGTGATGAACCACAAACACTTCAATAATATAACTAAAGAAAACTCCATGAGCTTTTTTTTTCCGCGACCACCGCCGCCTCTATCAACTTCTTGATGATACTTCTAATATCTTAGATGGATATGGCATGCGGAAGTGTCAAACTTACGATGTTCACTTTTAACAGGAAATATTTGTTCTGTGGTCACCTGATTCTCAAAAATGTTTTTTTTTTTTAAAGAAAATCTTTTATTTGCGAACAAAAAAAAGAAGACAAACTAAAAATCAAAGAAGTACGAGACATGTCCAGAAAGTAAGTGTACTGAGGCTCTCACGGCCGGAAGGATTTTTTTTTCGACATGTTGGCTACACTGCCGTGTAGCCTGATACCTCCCCTCCGCAACGAGACCGGTTTGAGGTCAGTAAGTTGTGAACTGTCGACGCGAGAATAGGTTTCGTGAAAAATGTCAATCCAATCTCCCGCCAAGTGCGAAATGCAAGTAGTTTTTGAGACGCTACAAACTCCATGGAGACAAAATTTCTCCGCTCCATTGTTACTGGAGATGAAACTTGGGTTGCACACTACTCACCTTAAACCAAAAGGCAGTCTCAACAGTGGCGCCACACCTCTTCACCCTCCGCCAAAAAGTTCAAAACCACAATTTCAGCCCTAGAAAATCATGGCATCCGTGTTTTGGGACTGTCAAGGCATAATTTTAATTGAATATATGCCTCAAGGCGAGACCATCAACTATGCAAGATACTGTGAGACCCCAAAAAATTTGCGGAGGGCGATTCAGAACAAGAGAAGAAGCATGCTGACAAAGGGAGTCTGCCTGCTGCACGACAATGCCAGAGACTACACACGGCCAAAGTGCCACGAAGGAACTGCTCGCTTCGTTTAAATGGGATGTCCTGAACCATGCCGCACATTCCCCTGACCTAGCACCTTCAGATTACTATCTCTTTACCTCCCTGACTACATATGCTTACATATGTACTAATGTAACCAGCTAATGTTTTTGTTTAAATAAACATTTTTGTAACCTACAAAAATTCTGTACACTTACCATCTGGACATGCCTCCTAAACACTATATGATTTCTTTTGGATATTCGAATGAGAACTAACAGAAAATAAAGTTCAAAACGGAACTACTGCTTTACTCAATTGATTACAACTTCGAGATTTGCTTGCAATGATTCCAAATATTCCAAGATTATTTGTCAAAGGCTTGGGAGGCAAGACGTAAGAGGAAGTCGTGTTAGAATTTAAGTTTTAATAAGAAATTTTAAGTAAAGTATATACTTATTGCACCAAACTTGCAGGATACGACGAATAATTTAGTTTTTATTCCCTGCAACTCGTCGCCTTTTTTTGAGATCTCAATTTCCTGAACTTAACTTTTTCTTATAAAATTGCAATAACTCACACAACTTCAAAAACATCTCTGAGACAAACATATAAGGAAAAAGTTTCTTGTTGTTGTGGTTATTTTGAGCATAGAATCTACTGTGCCTAACTTTGTACGCCTAAAGTTGAGTGTGACTTCATATAAAACTTTTTGGCAGAGCAATCAGATTTTAAAGCTTCTAGAAAAAAAAGTACTTCTTCTCCTTTATATAGACAAAGTCCTGCGAGGTTTTTCTTTTTTGCCCTCATCGGATTATATATTATAATTTTACTTTTAAAAGTACCTCCAGTCTTTTTTACGAATATATTTTGGGTGATGGCTCATATATTGTAACGAAAATGGTTATTCTGGATAGAGAAAAAAAGCGATTCAGATGTTTAATATGATCTCTAGCCAAGTTTTAAATCTTTCAGCTGATTTTTAGAATATTCTTCGCCAAACTTGAAATCTTTGTTTCGCATCCATAAAGTTTTTTAAACATAAACAAACAAAAAATTTGCAAAATAACTCATACGAATTTCTCTAAAAAGAATCCTCAAAGTAAAAATCATTCTAAGTGGTTAGCGCAGGACATTTGAAAACCCGATAAACATTCAGACGGTTTTAGTCAACCTAACAATTTTGCCACATTTAATGGTTAATTTTTAATCTTAATGAATTTGATTGTTACGATAGGTTTTAGATTATTCGCAAGTTTTAAAGATTTTTGGAGCCTAAATATGAAAGTCTAAGGTGGGACTGGCAAATTAAGAACATAATAACCAAAAAAGTTTCATGCTCAAAAAAAAATGAAAAAGCAACTACTTATTTCCTACCTAAAATATTTAATTTTCAAAAGTAGTACACCAATGCTGATAATTTTTCTCAGCATAAATGTAGCTTAAACGTCTACCTTGTTGCTATGATAAATTGCACAAGTATTGCGAAGTACACTGCTCTACGAGTACTTAGTCACAAGAATAGTGTAAATTATTTAATTCACGGGTAATTCTTATTGAATAGTTCTTAATCAAAAATTTTGTCAGTTCCATTTGTGTTACCAAAACTACTAACAATAATCTACTTAACATCTTTATTAACTTGCTCATACTTACGTGCAGGTTCCCTCTCATACGTAATCATATTTAGGATTTACTGATTTATGTTAATGAAGTTTTTATAGGCATTCATAAAAAGTATAATTAAAAGAAAAATATTGTAGATCGTTATGAAGTATAAAAACAAAACCTTAAGCTGTCTGATGAAAAATACTTTTCGAGGCAGGTGTCCGTAGTACCAAGCGTTATTAGATTGTACCAACTGTCCGCATTATATTAGGTAATAAAAACCGTTTTTATGTCTGTTTACAGTTCAATAAAAAGGATAGTATCTACCTTCATTCTACCAAATGTAAGTGAATTACCTTCTGACCAACCATATTCCCTCGTGTAGACCTCCACTTCTGATAAATGACTTTATTTATAAACCTGGTTTATTACAGATTACATATTCTTCGAGATTAATCAGTCAAATGCTTTTACAATATACTAATAAGTGATTTAATTAAGCTAGGTATTGTTGCGAACTCGTACAGGTACTTTGAAACTAAGTAGTCAAGAAAGAAACATGTATAGAGAATTCTCGAAATGTCAATCAAAAACCCTTAGATTTTAACGCAACGAACGATTCAAACTTCTCTCTAGACTTCTCGACAAACGATGGAAAGTTCCATTAAACTACAAACGATTTATCTAACACCATGATCATCAAACGATTCTGGGCTAATATCTATCTGGAGAAAAGGTGCTAAAGAATCCAATCAAAAACACTCCATCGAATCGCTAATGTTCCTTAGTTTGTTCCTAAAACTACAAACCTTGCATCGAGTTCTCTTAAAGCTAGCCACAACAAATCGCGGTATCTTTATTTTAAATCGTAAATAGCGAGATCTAATTAAGTATTTGACGAATGGAATTTTGATACCATCATGAATTGTTAGAGAGAATAATTGGTGCATTGGTTATTCGACGAAGAATTTATGACACAGTGATTGTAGGAGGTAAATGATTAGTATCCTTAGGGCTGACCTTTATACTTGAAGTTCACAAGGTCAAATCGATTCAAGCAGATTGTTGTTTAACCATATACCAGTCTAACGTCTAACAAGTAGACGTTCTGAAAATATTATTGCATCTTTGTCTTTCTAGCCTTGGCTTCGTTTCCAGACAGTCATTTTTTTCAAATCAAGTCCTAGATACTTTGATAGTGTCTAAAAATGGAAATAGTCTGATTAATATAAATGAAACGAAAAGTTGCGCCCCTAACAGTGCGAATTTCGATTTCCCATTTTCTAAAACACTGTTTTAGAAAATGGGAAATACTTGAGAACTCGATGCAAGGTAGTTTTAGGAACAAACTAAGGAACATTAGCAATTCGATGGAGCTTTTTTATTGTGTTCTTCAGCACCTTTTCTCCAGATAGATATTAGCCTAGAATGGTTTGTGGATCATGGTGTTAGAATTTGATCATTCTAAGCCACTAATCCGTCACTTAGACTTCCTGACAACTTCACTCAGCGTCTGAGACGACGTTGTCCGCTAGATTTTTAGAGCGGTGACTTCTCTCAGTGTCAAATGGCAGCCGTTTTTACTTGCTGCAGGAGCTACGATGCCTTTCAGTAGTATATTTTAAATAATAACTAAATCCATAATTCTCAAGTTGCCCAACCCGCAACACTGTCAGGAAATCCTGTTACGATTAAATCGCCAATGCCAGATGATCTTCTGAATGAATTAAGCGCTAGCGCAAAAGAAGTTACTCCACCGGGAGAATTCTTTCTTCACGCTGTAACAATTAAGTTTGACTGCAGCAATGCACAGTCATCGTGAAAATTAAGGATGTAAAAAAAAGGTTGGTAGACTGGACTGACCATTGGCCTAGCACTGCCCAATCAAAAAAATACTTTCTACGAAGCATTTAAATTTAATTTTTCTAGATAATAGTAAACAAAAGTGGTTTTTCAGTTAAATTTGCTTTATGGGAGATAAATGCTTATTGACTATAAAGTTCTTCCTGTCAAATCCACGTTCAGTGTTACGAGATTTACTGTGTACGATGGAAACGTCACACCAAAGGTTGTTAAGAGTGGAATAACTAAATAAATAAAAATAAAGTGCTGTAATCAAATAGAATAGACTTACAAAGAGACTGTAGCTAACAGGTTTTCTAAGTTGGAAAGCCCGTCACTGAATTGAGATTGATGGTTTTCGTTGGATCCATATAAAAGATTTTTGAAGAGGAAGTTTATTTTATGCTTATAATAATAATAAATATATTTATAAAAGTTTTAAAGCTAAATAATAGTTAGCAGGCACTTAACAATGAACTTTCTTAAATGGTTCTGTTGAAATAGGAAAGACTAAAAATAAGCTTCATTTTGTTTTGGATATAAAAAAGGTAAGGACTGAAATAAAATAAACACAGCCCACTTTAGGTAGAAACAGTCCTAACGTTGAGAACTGAGTTCTCATGTAAGGCAGAAGAAAAAAAAGGGAATTAGGATTGAGCAGGGGTTGCCTGAGTTCATCCTACAAGAAAAGGGGGAGTTAGGAAAAGCTATTGAGCGTATAGCGCCACAGAAAGAGCCAGCACGGATGAAATAGCTTACTTTTTGATTCATGAATCGCTCATTTAAAGGATACGATCCTTTTAAAAGTCTCCTGTAGGACAGGGAGAGTGCGGAGTAGCACAAGGAGCTACTAAAGTACCTAGAACTCTCCACTCTGCCGCTCTGCTGTACTCTCTTTCTATAACCGCCTCCAAGCCAATATCCACCTCCACAACAGCCACCGTTCAACCACTTAATCTTAAAAACATTTCACGAATCAGCAGGAAAGCTAAAAGCTGAAAGCGAAGCAATTATAACTTTAAATGGACCATTCAAGAGTTACAATCAAATGAAGTTACAAAATGTTTTTTCATTTATATAATTTATTTTTTCTGTACACTTGTACATAATATTGTATAATTTTTATTAAGACATTATTACTTTAGAATAAAAATAATCAGCTGGCTGATTTTATTAAATTTTAATTGAGGCAATAAAACAAATGGGAGAACTTAAAGCGAGGGTAACATTTTTAACTTTCCTTCAAACTTTCATTTTAAAAGAGTAAGTATTACAAATTCCGTAGTACTTACAATTTAAACTGTAAGGCGCTGTTCTAGAACGGCACCAGGCAATTGCAACTTCTATTAGAAAGTTTGGACATCTTCAATCTCGCATTACAAACTATAAGATATAATGCGAGAAAGGGTTATGGAGTCAATTATGTTTTAAAATTCCGAGATGGAAGAAAAAGTATTTCAGGTATTATCGTAAAAGAATGCTGAGTTCAGAATATTGGTCCATTAGATTATAGTAGTATTTATAAAATTAAACTGTTAAAAACATGTAAGGAGGCCGGGACAATTTAGGATGATCAAGAAAGAGGCAGAACCGTACGTACAGAAAATTTGGAAATTACTGGTATGGACTTCAGTTTTTCCCGACAGACAAATATGAATAATTCTTCCACAGAAGAATTAGGCGATTTGTTGAAATTGGTGAGTTCTATTGAAAATTAACGAACAGTTTTATTTATTTACTTTATTTTTGGAGGGCGTAAAAAGCTGCAGTTTTACAAAAAAGAAGGTTATTTAGGCATCATTCCCTTGTTCTCTATATCATTAAGCAAAGAAGTGAATACTTTTTAAACAAAGAATTAGCCTTAATAAGATATATTTCTCATTAAATGTAGGCAATAAAGGAGAAGTGTAATAACAATTAACAATAGTAAAATGTTAAAACTTTAAGATAATTAATACTACTTCTAGACTAGAAACTTTTCCAAGCAGACAAATTAGCGAGAAGGGAAACAGTTGTGTTTCCAATTGCAACTGACAGTTCACTGAAACTTAGCCCATACTGAGAATAGTGAAGAAGTTTCAGCCGGAAGATGTGCTTGGTTTCCTGTCTCACAAGCTGAATAGTGCAACATTCTAATTAACCAAGGATATTCAATGAAATAAGATCAGAAGTTAAGCAGAAAGTCGGTAAATAAAATTATTTCGATATATAAATGTTTTAGTGATTCTGCACAACTTTTTAATAACTCCTCCTAGACATTCTAGGAAAGTTGTAAAAAAGTAGCAAAATATTCTAAAGTAACCTTTCTGGATGAAGAGGATTTTAGGTAGGGAATACTTCTTCTCGACGCTTTCCTGGTGATTCACAAAAATTAAATAAACCAGGGTCTTCAAAGAAGTTTTAAGAAAAAAGTGGAGCCGGGGTTAACCGCTCCCTAATATTTGAAAAACAACCCTCCTCTAACCATGCATCACCTAGGTAACTTCGCAGGCGTTCTTTAAAAAAAAAAAACGATAATATACCCTTGTAAAATACGCGTTACGATAGATATGGGACGCCTGGTTACACGAAAGCATCGTTCTCGCCAAAATCATCCATCTTTTCATCACGAATCGAATTGAACTGAGCTAAAGATTGCCGATGAATTGTCTAACCCCGAATTAAAACTGTCCGGTAGGACAGTTGTATAAGGGTTAATCGGCCAAAAACTGCACGAAAAAGCGTAACGTTGAAAAACACCAAACTTTGACAATTTTTTTCTCTTTTTCTATATAAGATAAAATTCCCAAATTTTCTTTAAAATATAGGGCAACTCCTCCTTTATAACTGTGATTTTTTTTTTTTGGAACAAACATGAATGTCGTAAGTGTGTGCTGTTATGCTGACGATACCAGTAAAGACGCTAAGATCTCTGGGTAAGTTTAAAGAGGGGCTTAAATTTGAAGATTTTCCTGAACACTAAATTGCACAAAATTCAATTATCTAGTAAAATTTTTTCAGGTAAAATAAAGGTTCTGGGCGAGTAAATTGTTAACGAAGTTTTATAAAACAAATAGATGCGCTTTTCAAAATAAAGGCGAAAAGTTTGAAAAATCATATCAGAAATGACGCAATTCCGGTCAAATTAAATCCGAAATTTTCGTTCTTGAGAAATCCAGTTTTACACGGACTGAACTCTAAAAAAAAAAAACTTAGTTTTCTCTACTTAGAAGTCTCAAAACGTGGACACATGACTACCGGAAAAACACAACAATTAAAACGAAAATATTGCTTCCCGCTTTGTATTAGAAAAGAAAAATCGCGGCAATCCGTCAACTCAGAATATTAATTGACTGGGCAGAGAAATGGCAACAATATTGGACATTTTAACGATCAGAATTGCAGGAAGCCACAGGAAGTCAATTAATATTATAGCCACAGCATCCTGAATCCTATTGGAAACCATCCCCACAGTAAGGGAAGAAAAATGACTTTAAAAAGAATGATAACATTTTTTACAATATGATTGGCTATGAGGGTACCATAGATTTTTAAAAACACATTGTAGTCTTTGTGTTAGTAGTTCGAGACAGGATGGTAGATTGGCGCCCAACAGAGGGCATATGAGTTAGGTTGGGAGTGGTGCGTGTCTGGACTATATCTTGCAGAATTATAAACTGTACATCATAAAATGAGCCCACCAACCCACTGAGAAGTAGAAGAACAAGTGGAGGCATCTGGCCATTCCTAACTTACGGCTCGCACAAACACTCTTGTGTCCATATGTGTATGCGAGCGTGTCTGTATGTTTGGCGAGGATGTGCAGTTTGTGCGGGGTAAGGGGGGAACTTTAGTGAGAATATAACGTCTCAAATATTTGTTCTCCTTTATCTATATCCTACCAGAGTGTACTTCCCTTAGATCATCTTCCGCCCAAACACACCCCTTGCCAAATACCACTTCCTTCTGGCCCTTCTCTAGAGATATGTACACTATTAAATGACAACCCTAGCCAACATAATAAAAATTGGTAACGTTATCCAAACAATAGTATGTACAGTCTAATGTCTCTTTTAGCGATAGATTATATGAGAAATTTATCTCTTAAAATTACATCCTGAGGAATATTTTGTTTTTTATACCAAAAAAAATTAATAAAATGAAAGAGTTATTTTACCTAATGCCTCATAATTAATTGAAAAACCACCTCCAAGTTAAGGACTTAAGCATTTCCAATCCAGCAAACTGTAGATGATGACAAGGGTTTCGAAACATTCACAAAGCGACTACCAAACTTTTTATCAGGCTAAAAGTGACCTGTATGAAAGTGATTCATTGAAAAGGGGAGTTATTTATAAGAAGAACTGGCATAATCACAAAATGAGTGAGCTTAAGTGATATGAATGTCTTAAGAAATGTTTAATTTAAGACGCGTCAGGCCATTGGCACCAGGAGGCTTTCTTTTCTGCCACTGCTGAACAGAAAATTTAAACGCAGGCATCTCATGGTTAAGACCTCGTACTCCTGGAAGATCTCGGCACGCTTAGAGTTCGCTTGGATGGCTAACTCAGCAAGAATAAACTATTGGCGATTGTTTGTATCAGTTGGCGAACATAACACAGAATCTTCTTAAATATATCCTTGAGGAGAAAAGAGCAGAATGCGTATGGTCGAAACTGTTATATTTTTGTTTAGATAAAGGTATTAATTGTCATGTGTTAAAAATAACGTATGTTGAGTTGAGTGAAATACAAAATTGTATAAAACGCTAATAAAGAATATCTGTAATAATTCTAGTGTTCTTTCTTATACCTAATAGTAGAGATATTACAGAAACTTGTACCGGAAACCTTCATAGTTTTAGTACTGCGATAGCGGGACTTGATTCCTGAACAAGGAGGGCGACAAAGCACGAATCGAACTTACTATTTCATCCTGTCTAATAGCTTTAAATTTATGTATTAACAATTTTAAGGTAATTACATTTTTGAAGTAATGAAGGGTGAGTCATTAACACAAATGTAAAAATAATACTAATTATAGTAAGACATTAATTATCGTTCTTGCGAAGATTTTTACTTCTTTCAAACTGTATTAACTTGCGACATAGTAAATTATAAATCTTTAAAAAATGCGATTAGACACACTTTTATTAGAGAATTAATAAAAAAAGAAAAGAGGCAAAAGACGGATCTTGGAGGAGCATAATCTGAGGGAGTTCTGTACCTTTTTAAAATCCAATTTAAATATCATTAAGGAGGAAGGCGACTTATCTTCTTGGGGCTAACTAGTTAGGGGACAGGCAAAATACCGGACCAAGAAATTAAATCAACGTCTTTTAAAACTAGTAAACAAGATATATCACTTCGTAATAATCATTGCCAAGATAACTTTTTTTCCCTCAAATTTTCCTAAAATTATTGTTAATAAAAAATTATGAGCTCACTCATCGGACATTTTCTTACATTTTCAAGGAGCTTACTTACAGGAAAATTTTAACATACACTTAAAATTTTTTAGTACTTTTCATAAGATTTGGAATTTCTGCAACTTAATCCTGTTAACGAATATATGTCCTGGATGCTAGAGATTCTATTTGAAGGATCTATCCTGTAAGTAATGTGCACAGTCCGTCCAGAAACTGTCATAACCTATGCAGATCATCCAGCTATACTTTCTTCTCACAATGATCCAGTAATTGGACACAGAAACCTCCACAAATCCATCTCCGGTCTCTTGAGGAATGGTCCCCCTAAAAAAAAGGGAAAATGAATTAAACGAAACCAAATCTCGAATCATTACTTTCACTGTTCCTCCGATCTACCATGACCTCAATTCCTGTTCCTGCTGCCAATGTTGTCTATCATCTCCGGCTGTATTTAGGACAAAAGATTGACTTGGAACCAGCACACGCGGCTTAAACGAACTGAAGTTGTTAAGAGACGCTATCGACTACTTAAAAGACTTTTAGACCAAAGATCTAACCTTTCACTTAATAACAGACGACTGATTTATAATTCTGTACTAAAACCCACCTGGATGTACTGGTATTGAACTGTAGAGTTCAACGAAAAGCTCCAATCTTCACAGAATTCAATCTCTTCGTTGAAAATCCAACGCACTACATTAACGCTCCAAATTTCAAATCTAACTATCCACACAGACTTAGAAATTCCATTTTGTAAGTCCAAGTTGCTCGAACTCGCTTTAAAAAACTTTCATCAGAACTTACAGCCTCATTCCAATCCTTTTGTCCTCAATTTATCATCTCCTCTTACATTCCAGATAATCCTCCTAGGCGATTAAAATCAGCCTGTGGTCTTGCTATCTTCTGAAATGAGTAGTTAATCCTGGAGATGGCTTAGGGAGTGTTACCGCTGGAGTAACTTCTCCCCTCTCAGTTAGTCGGAATGTAGTAGTCTCAATATTATTGTCATTGTTACTAATAGTGCATCTAGCGCTGGTGTAACTCTCAAAATAAATTAAAAAAAAAGAAAATGCATAAATAATGCCCCTCCAAAGAAGTATACTTCTCTGACTCGTACCAAGTTTTTCGTAAATTGGTAAGAAATCAATTCTATTCATTTGAAATTTTGCTTGACAATTTTATGCATTTCCCGCAAGAGAGGGTTGCATTTTTGAAGATTAAACTATGATAAATATTACATTTCTTTTTTTTTTTACACCCTCGGGTTTTTTTTGAGATATAAAAAGGGATAAAGTTATGAAAGAGTTGATCTGAATATCACAATTTGGTATATCAACACGCCAGCTTAGTTAAATTGACGAAGATATATTATAGTATATGAAGCTGTAGCTGTAGCAGCAAATACCACTTTATGCTCAGATCATTTATTCCTTTCCATCGGACGAAATTTATAACTTTATTGAATTCGAGTCATGAAGCAATGATAAATGTCTGATCTATAAAAATAATCTGACATTTCTAGATCTTGGTACTCTGCAATCATGTTATAATCCACTTATCGTTATAAAATTCTAATTGTAAGCACAAAGCTGACAATAAAAAAAAACTTCATGAGTAATTCAATTAACTTACAAAAACTTAACTTTTTTAATTATTATAATTTGTATAAGTAACTGTAAGATAGCAGATTGAAAGAATGTAATTGAAGAGATTATGTATCTAAGGCCCGTCAACTTCTAAGGCCATTGGCGTCCGGAGCTATTTTCAGTGCATTGCTGGCTCCTTGGACATTGTACTATTGTTACACAGACAACACTGTCCATCAAACGGACAGTGAGCTGTTAGAAGCTACTAGGAAGAGAAAAATCTAAGGACCAGCAGCCTGGAATTGAACCTGTGATCTACGCGTTGGAATCCAGTATTAGCTATCCACTCAGCCAATCCCTTCCTTTACTGATGTTAAATGTTTTTAGAAGTGATGTGATTAAATTGTTCCAGTCTTTTTTTTTTTGTTTTTTCTTTTTATAAATATTGGGCAGTTTTTAATACCTAATTTTCATAGTGTTTTGTTCAGTTTATTTAAAATCTTAAGATTCAATGTATAATTTGGTGAGCGTTAGTCAACAGAGCTTTTTTGGTTAACGAATCGAGACTTCCACAAATGATTTGGAAACGATCTTAATAGTGTTACACTTCGAGCGAAATCAATTGAAGTTGATTTGCTAGAAATGGTCGATCACCACATATTTAGAGAGCAATAATCTTAAATTGTCACTTCTTTTATTCCATGGATAATCAATCCATGATGGCACGAACTGTGTTTTTGGCCTTCAAGTTTACTTTAAGACTTAGATAAGTCTTTCAGACTGATCAGCAGAATGCTATGTTGTTAGCTATTCAACATAGTTGTGCAGCCACTTTTTATTTGCCTACAAATAATAATAAATAAAATAGGAATTTATGTGGAAAACTAACTTAAGTGCCATAAACGTAGCACCCGAACAGCACAAATTGAAAGATCTCTGACAGAAGATTACCGGATGGGAACGGTGCCCAGTTTTTCGAGAAGTTTGGGGTTCCTCTCCAGATAATTACTGATATCAATAATTTATTTTTATTTTTATTCCTCCAGAGTTCCTCCTAATCTTTAAGCTTTGAATCAACTTAACCAATTCCCACTCTTGAAAAACTTCCCCTTCATTAAATCTCTTCCCCCTCCAAGTTTGTCACAATTTCCTGCCAATTTCTCTCGTTCTTCCCCTCCATCCGCATTTTCATTCGCCACTTTCCAGCTTAATCATATCTGCTTTAAAATATTTCACCATTTCTGCTTACCATAACAATTTTTACACCGTTTGCCTAATTCCACTGTCACTAAAAGCGAGTTGCTTAGCTTCTTCCAAAACTACACTGTGATGATCCTAATGTAAGAAGCCTTTAAATGAAATGTTTCAAATAAAATTAAAATATTACAAACCACTTTTGGTGCGCTACCTTGGGCTCTACATAGACAAAAGGCTCACGTGGAACTCACACACTAGACTTAAAAGACAAGCAATGACGAAACGTTCGAAACTGCTTTACAAACTTCTTGGACAACTCTCTAAATTGCCCATTGAACTTAAACGCTTAATATACAGTACTATTCTCAAACCTATGTGTACTTATGGACTAGAGCTGTGGGGTTCAGCTTCAATCAAAACTCCTCCGACAGATAGTTGACGCACCTTTCTACGTGACTTACCTTACTCTTCACCACGACCTCAACACTCCCTTCGTAGACCAACTCGCCAAGACTAAATACCAAAAATTCCATACTGCTCTCTCGACTAGTTCTAATCCTCTAGTACTGTCTCTCGCATCCTCTGACATCCCTAATGCTCCTCGCCAACTGAATTGCCAGTGGCCCTGCGACTTCCTTACAGTCTGAAGAACTAAATCTCTACTCTCTCCTCCTCACATTCTCCTCTCTCATCTAGAGAGTGCTACCGCTGGGTAGTTTCTCTCCTCCTGCTCTCCTCCCGCACCAGTTCATCTCATTCACCTCCTATTTACTTATTGTATATATTTATACAGATTGTAAATTACAAAATAAATAAATAAATAGTAGAGAGGATTTGGCGGTTCTGGCGCACCTAAAATACAAAATGGCGGCCATCCCCTCCCCTCCCACCCCCTCCCCCACCCTCCCCCCACCCCTCCTTATTGACCAATCATCGATTTCGACGAGGGTTTAAGCCACGCCCCCTACCCCCACCCCACCTTATTGACCAATCATCGAACTCGACGAGGGCTTTAGGCCACGCCCCTTCCCCCACTCCACCCTTTAAATCGACCAATCAGCGAATTCGATGACACCCCTTTTACCCCCACTCCTACCCCCACCCTTCTTAATAGACCAATCAGCGTATTCGACGACATCCCTTTACCCCCACCCAAGCCCTACTCCTATCACATGACACCTACCTTTACCCCCACCACCTCTAGGTCGTCGTATTCGTTGGCCTCTTAAGCTCCTCCTACAAGATGGCGTCTCCTCTAACAGCTGTAGTACACAAGATGGCCGACCTCGTACCAGCTGATGACCACAAGATGGCGGACCTCATACCTCCACCCCCCTCGCCCATTGATAGACAGGAGGGGATTTTTTTTTTTTAATTATTTTTACTTACCTGGGATTCGATCCTACAACCTTCGTACTGATAGACACGTCATCTGCACCAGTCGGCCACAGTGGTAGTCTCGCTTACTCTAGTTTTGAATGTTCTCTTATGTTTTAACTTGGAATTATTTTTTAAAAAATCTAACCCCCCTCACCAAGAATTTTTTTTTTTTTTTATTTAAATTACCCCCACTATCACAAAAATATTTAACTTAAATAAAAATGGATAACCTCACTTTAGGTAATAGAAAAAACTATTTACTTACCCCCTCCACCTGGACTGCTTCCGTTGCTGATGACGCGACCTACACTCACTGAAAACTAAACCCGAACTGGCATTTGGACTGCGATACTAGCATTAACCCCCCACCACAATTACGTCACACTCTAACTAGCCAATAGAATTGCATCTTTTTTTCCAACTGATTGCCTCTCTGGACAGGTCTCTGTAGCAAGCCACCCCCTTTCCCTTCCACATCTTTTATCATACCTGTTAATTTATATATATGCCAACATAGCTGAACATGCTCCAACAAGTCTGGACATGTAGCCAGCTGTTTGAACAGGCAAGTAAAAATAATGATGACTCATACCATTGTCATATCCTCAACGAGCACAAACATGCTCCAACAAGTCTGGACATGTAGCCAGCTGCCTCTTTCGCTTTAACCGTTTTTTTTTTTTGTTATTATGAAGTTAAAAGTAAATTGAACTTTGAACTTTCATATATCTTATTATTATTTCCGTTTACCAACTATACAAACCTGTATGAACATATCATCGGTGTAGTCTCAATATGTGTGATTACCTGAACATGCTCCAACAAGTCCGGACATGTAGCCAGCTGCCTCACTCGCTTTAACCGTTTTTTTTTTTGTTATGTGTGATTACCTGAACATGCTCCAACAAGTCCGGACATGTAGCCAGCTGCCTCATTCGCTTTAACCGTTTTTTTGTTATGTGTGATTACCTGAACATGCTCCAACAAGTCCGGACATGTAGCCAGTTGCCTCATTCGCTTTAACCGTTTTTTTGTTATTATGAAGTTAAAAGTAAATTGAACTTTGAACTTTTTGATAAAATATAAATAAGTTTTAATTTCCTTTTTTTTTATTTATCACATAATTTGTATATGGCTTAATATTGCTCAACTTGCATCTTAACCCCATAAAACTTTCCTGTAATTTTAAGTGTAAAAAGGAAAAATACGAATGAGCAAACATTAATTAAAACATTTTATTTTTATTTAACGGAAGTATACAAGTAAAATAATAACATTTATTTCACAGTATAAATTTATTTCAGTTTACCAACTATACAAACCTGTATGAACATATCATCGGTGTAGTCTCAATATGTGTGATTACCTGAACATGCTCCAACAAGTCTGGACATGTAGCCAGCTGCCTCATTCGCTTTAACCGTTTTTTTTTTTTGTTATTATGAAGTTAAAAGTAAATTGAACTTTGAACTTATTAATAAAATATAAATAAGTTTTAATTAACTTTTCTTTATTTATCACATAATTTGTATATGGCTTAATATTGCTCAACTTGCATGTCTGAGCTTGCCCTGTTTGAATTGGTCAGTAACTAACTGATGTCCCCCCCCCCACTCTATGACGTCACTTATAGTTAGCCAATGGCATTTCGTGTTTTTACTAATAATCGATTATCATAATCGATCCTTCTGATGATATAAAAGTCGCTCCGAATTCGGCTGCGGTCATAAAGTGTTTAGTGTTCTTAGTGTCAACAGCTTTTCCAGCATATTGCCTTCTTTGAACTGTAAGTACTTTTGTTATTATTTTTCAACAAATATATATATTCGTATTATTTCACTTTTTTTTATATTTCATTTTTTTCTAAGTTTTCAATTTTAAATTTCATTCTGTATAGTTAATTTTATTTCTTGTATATATTTAATTAGTAATATCTTAGTCTAGTTTATATTCTTATTAATTTTTATTAGTAATTTTTAAATATTCGTGCTTTGATAATATATATATTTGTATTTATTATTTCGTGTTACTCACTATTTGAATAATAATGGAGTGCCAATATTGTGAAAAAATGTTTTTACGGGGGGACTATAAGGAACGTCATGAACGTGCTTGCGCCGCAAATGAGCAATCTCGTCAATGTCCAAATTGTAGAGAATGTTATTCCTCAAGAAAAACGATGCTTGCTCATTTGCGACGCTGCGGTACTGAAACACCAGTCATGGCAAAACGAGCTCGTATTGAGGCAGCTCAAGGCCATTTATATGAAGTGGAGTCAGCCTTTGGGAGGACTCTTCGAACTTTTTTCCTTCCAAGTTCCGGGGCAGTCGACGCAATGGATTTTCTAACAGGTCAGATAGAAACATTGCGTCGTCTGCTTCAGGAAGTAATGGCAGACAGCGATTCTCCCCTGAAATATAACTTGGTCTTGGAGGCGACCTTTGAAAACATCAAAGGTGAAACTTGTGATCGCGCCTTCAAGACTAAGAATAAAGTAATTTATGAAGACTCCTCCATCGACGACTCTCTTAATGAGAGCTTCAAGAAGATTATAGTAGAGTTGGAGGAGTCAACACTAAAGGGGAGCGGCTGGTGCCTAAAAGAGTTCGATGGAGTCCTCTTAAAAGTAAATAAATTTACCCCTCTCGGCGGCTCCAGCTTCATTCCCCTTCCTTCTCACATTGCCAATAAAAAAGCCGTCATCAATGTCCAAAATATGGATGACCGGTGTTTTCAGTACGCGATTCTCGCTCGCTTCATCGCAAAGGATCCACAACGCGTTAGTAAGTACGCTAATCTTGAACACAGGTACAATTTTGACTGCATTTCCTTCCCCACTCCTCTCCATGAGGTGAAAAAATTTGAAAAGTACAACAACATCACGATAAATGTTTTCACCCTTGGAGAGAAAGGAAACGTGTACCCTTTAAAGGTGGTAAAACAGGAGAAGGAAGACCATCGTGATCTCCTTCTTCTGACTTTAGAGAATGGACGGAGCCACTACACTTACATTAAAGATTTTAATAGATTAGTGGCCCGACAAATTACTTCTCATGAACAAAGGGTACACGTTTGCAAGCGGTGCTTTACCCATTTCAACTTGGATGGTGAAAGCATCGCTGAGCGGGTGAGGGAACATATGGAGTATTGTGGAGTAAACAGACCGACCCGGATTGTATTGCCAGAATGTAACGACGATGGGACCCCTCCAAAAATATCTTTTACAAAAATACAAAACCAAATGAGGGTTCCCTTCGTCGTTTATGCTGATTTTGAGGCAATTTTAAAAAAAAAATGGATACAAACGGAAACAATGTGGGCCGGTCGTACACAACTCCCTACCAGAGCCATCTTCCTATGAGTTTCTGCACTTATGTGAAAGTGGCAGAAGACATACGCCACTGCCTTCCTGCCGATTTTCCTGCGGAACCTTACATCTATACGGGTGAAGATTCCGCAGAGAAATTTATGGCTTACATAAAGGCGGTGGCCGAGAAGGTGGCTCTGGTGTACTCCATTAAGCGGTCAATGCTACCCCTGACACCATCTCAGCTGGAAGACTTTAAACGGTCCCCAAAATGTCACCTCTGCAATCTTCCCTTCAATAGATCCGATCCTAAAGTGGCGGATCACGATCACATCACTGGTGTGTATCGTGGTCCTGCTCACAATTCCTGCAATATCCTTTACCGCACTCCTCGTTTCCTACCCGTCTTCCTCCACAATCTGAGCGGCTATGACGCCCACTTTATTGTTCGCCAGTTGGGGTATGACTCAAGTCGCATTGACGTCATCCCCAACAGCGAAGAGAAATACATTTCATTTAGCAAGCAAGTGGGCGCTCTAACCGTCAGATTTGTGGACACCTTCCGTTTCATGTCTTCTAGCTTAGATAGGTTGTCCAAGAATTTGCCCAACAATAAATTTATAGACACGGGCAAATTCTTCCCCGCCCACAAGATGGATCTGGTCGTAAGAAAAGGAGTGTACCCCTATGACTACACAGATTCGTTCGAGAAACTTAGGGAGACGGTTCTACCCCCTAAGGAGGCATTCTATAGCACCCTTAATGAATGTCACATCTCGGACGAAGACTATCAGCATGCCCAGTCAGTTTGGGAGGCCTTTGAAATTAGAACCCTAGGGGGGTACAGCGAACTCTACCTTAAAGTAGACGTAATGCTCTTATGTGACATCTTTGAAAATTTCAGAGATGTTTGCATAAGAGCATATTCGCTGGACCCTGCCTGGTATTTCACGGCCCCAGGACTGGCTTGGGATGCTATGCTGAAGTGTACAGGGGTACAATTAGATCTACTCACTGATTATGACCAGCTCCTGATGGTTGAGCGGGGCATTAGGGGTGGCATTTGCCAGTGCAGTCTTCGCTATGGTAAAGCTGATAATGCTTATCTGTACCCAGATCGAGATCCCCATAAGGAATCTAGCTACATTGCCTACCTAGATGCAAATAATTTGTACGGGTGGGCAATGTCAAATCCACTTCCTTACGGGGCTTTCGAATGGGTATCAGATCCGGATACTCTAGACTGGGGCAATATGCAGGAAGATGGTCCCTTCGGGTATATTGTCGAAGCCGATATTGAGTATCCGGCCGAGTTGCACGAACTGCACAACGATTTCCCCCTTCTCCCGGAGAATAGGGTGCCTCCGGGACAGGTTAACAAGAAATTGTTGGCTCCATTGACCAACAGGGAGAAATACGTTGTTCACTTCGTCAACTTGAGGCAGGCCATGGGTTTAGGTCTGCGGTTGGTACGCGTACATAGAGCGCTGCGATTCAGGCAGTCCCGTTGGCTTCGCCCTTACATCGACCTCAACACCCAAATGAGACAACAGGCGACCAACGACTTTGACAAAGACTTCTACAAACTAATGAACAACGCAGTATTTGGCAAATTCATGGAGGACGTACGAAAACGAACAAAAATAGAACTGGTAACTGACGAACGTAGAATACGGAAACTGATAGCGAAACCTACTTTTAAAGACAGGACGATCTACTCAGAGACGCTGACTGCTGTACATCTGGACTTTGAACAGATCACGATGAACAAACCAATCTATGTTGGGATGGCCATTCTTGATCTGTCCAAAGTCCGGATGTATGACTTTCACTACAGTACAATGCTAACCAAATACGGACCTGACAAACTAAAACTTTTATACACAGACACTGACAGCCTCATGTACTTAGTAAAGACGAAAGACTTTTACGAGGACATAACTACAATGATGGACGAATTTGACACCAGCGACTACCCAGACGGACATCCATGTAAGAGCAACAGAAATAAGAAGGTGTTGGGGAAGTTCAAGGATGAAGCCAGTGGAGAGCCTGTCTCTGAATTCGTGGGCCTCCGCGCAAAGATGTACGCAGTACGCATCCGCGGCCTAGAGAAGAAGCGGGCGAAAGGGATAAAGAAGGCAGCCGTAGATAAAAAAATCACCTTTGATGATTATATGGCTGCCCTGTTCGAGGGAAAAGAGTTTACAACCACGTTTAGAACAATAATTTCTAAAGAACATAAACTCTTTTCCGTCGAACAGAGAAAAGTATCCCTTTCGCCCCACGACGACAAACGCCATCTAGTCGATCGTGTACATACTCTCGCCCATGGCCACTTTACCATAGCGGACTTGCCTGTGTAAAGTTGTGGATTTTTTGTAAATATATATATTTCATATACTATGTACATGGTTACCTTGTTTAGAGTAGGTCTTTTTTTTTGTTCTAGTCAATCTTTATTTATTAATTTTTTTTAAACGTATTTTTGTAAATATTTTTTTCCATATATTATTATTTTTTGTAAATATTTTTTCTATTTATTATTAGTATTTAGTATTAAGTTTTTTCTAATTAATAGTTTATTAAAATAAAATAAAAAATTAAAAAAATTAATAAATAAAAAAAAAAAAGGTGGTGGGTATTAGTTTAAGTTATTTTATTTTATGTGAATAGGATGTGTGAATGTTGGTGGCGGGTGTGTGAATGCAGTGTAGATAGATTTCCTGTGCCATGTACATAGCTTAGTTATATATATATATATACAGAAGCGAGAGAGCGTTCCTTATTAGTTCCCATCATGCGCTTGATAAAGCAACATCACACCCTCTCCGTGCAAAATCTTGACGACAGGGCCTCTTCCAAGAAATGCTCCAAACACGGTCCGCTTTTCCCAGATTCCATTAGATGTTTAATATGTGGACCGTCCAATTGTGGGAAAACTAACCTGATGTTGAGCTTAATATACGATCCAAAGGGGTTGAGATATGAAAATATATATTTGTTTGCAAAGTCATTACAACAGCCCAAGTACCGGAAGCTAGCTCAAATTTTAGAACCTTTAAAAGATATTGGGTACTTTGAATTTGAAGACAATTCTCAAGTTCCCCCACCTAAAGAGGCCCTGCCAAATTCAATAATTATTTTCGATGATATAGCATGTGACAAGCAAGATAATGTAAGAGCCTATTTTTGTATGGGGCGCCACAGTGGAGTTGATATATTTTATCTAAGTCAAAGTTATACTAGAGTTCCTAAGCACCTAGTGAGAGAAAATGCAAATTTCCTAATACTCTTTCGGCAAGATGAATTAAATTTGAGAAGAATTTACGATGACCATATCAATTCCGACATGGAATTCAAAACTTTTAGAAAAATTTGCCACTGGTGTTGGAAAGAAAATAGATATGGTTTTCTAGTGTTGGACAAAGATAGACAGATTACTGAGGGAAGGTATCGAAAAGGTTTCGAAGCCTATATAATACCTTAACTATGTACTTGAAGATCATTGTTCATTGAGCCATGGAGGGGTCAACTAGTGACGTTGTAATGCGTGAAATAATCGAAACCAGAAAGGCGATTCAAGAAAAGTGTAATTTATTGAAGAGAAACAGAGAAGAGACCGATGAATATTTGAAAATGAAATATCAACCTTTATTGAGTCCATTGAAAGCATTGGTGGAAAAGCAGGAAAAGCCACCACTTGAATTAAAACAATCTCCTAAACCGGAAGTAGCTACTTGTGAAACACCCCTTCCACCTCCAAAGAGACTAAAATTTCTGAGGCTGGAATCGGCTACAACACCGCCGTCAAGATTTACAAAAACATGGCATGAAGAACTTTCAACCCCAAAGCGACCGGAAGTTCTAAAGTTATCTTCTTCTGCTTCTGCTGAAGCAACCAGCCCGCTTCAAGAGGTACGAGAACAAGCACAAACTCCCGAAGGGAAGGAAATTTCAGCAAAATATTTGAAGGAAGTTGGAGAAATGTCCTCAAAATATATCAAAAAATTTATTAAAAATGAGACCAAGGACTTGGATATGATATATGGTGTAGTTTATGACGGCCGGAGATTTAGTATTGGTGACTCAGTGGTCTCCATCAGCAAAGATATTCTATCCGTTGGTGATAATACCTATTTCGGCACACCAGGTCTTTTCGAGTTATTATTCTTGACAAATCCAAACTTGTCTATGGTGAAAAAGACGGATTATATCAATTATAAGAGCATACTGCAACAGACGAACGCTCATAGAGAAGGGCACAGCCCTTCCGGACCAATTAAAGTTCTGAACACAAACATGAAATACAAGAATGTGATTTCAAAATTGTTTTCAACAAAAAGAGGTGCCGGATATGTAGATCCTAACATGCTTGTAGATCGATTAAGAAGCTTACTTGGCACCAACAATGCCAGCGCGGAAATAAAAAGTATTGAAGCCCAGCTGAGAGATGGAGGTATAATAGCGTAGTGTGGACATGAACAAGCTTCATTTCATCATGGCCTCTGTTAAGGAACAGATTGTAAACGAGTTGCATAGACCAGCAAGAAGAGTGTTCAAGAGAAGAGCAGTCCTTCTGAAGGGCTTAGATGACCTGTGGCAAGCCGACCTAGTGGAACTAATACCCTACGCTAGATTCAATAAAGGCCACAAATATCTGTTGACAGTGATTGATTGTTTCTCCAAATATGCATGGGCGATCCCTCTGAAGAATAAGACAGCCCTGGAAGTGAGTCAAGCATTCGAGAAAGTATTAGCCGATCGGAATCCAAACAATTTGCAAACGGATAATGGAAAAGAGTTTTACAACAAGATATTTGGCAAGCTGATGAACGTGAACGGTATAAATCACTATTCTACCTATAGTAACTTAAAAGCTTCAATAGTGGAGAGATTCAATCGTACTCTGAAAGCGGCAATGTGGAAAAAATTTAGTCTCCAAGGATCGTACGACTGGTTAACCAGTATTAAATCGCTAGTGAACAAATATAATAATACTAAACACAGAACGATCAAAATGGCACCGGCTTCAGTACGGGGAAAAGAAATAGAAGAACAGCTGTTACGTGAAGTATATGCGAAGAAAACTTTGAAAAACGCCAACATTCCCAAGTTCAAAGCTGGTGATCATGTACGCATATCCAAATATAAAGCTCAATTTGCTAAAGGCTACTGCCCTTCATGGTCTACAGAAATATTTAAAGTTGCTGAAGTGAAAAATACCATACCGATCACCTATCATCTGAAAGATTATAAGGGGCAAATGATTGCTGGAGGTTTCTATCAAGAGGAACTGCAGCTGGCCAAACATCCCGACAGTTACCTAGTGGAGAAGGTTATTAAACGGAAAGGTGATAGAATTTTGGTGAAATGGTTGGGCTTAGATAATTCACACAACAGTTGGGAGAATGTTAAAAATGTTCATATATAAAGCCAGAAACAACTAACAGCGATTCAGTTTATCATGAGACGTGCTAAAGATAAGAAGAAAAAGAAGAGAATCATCCCCACTCCTAGACGGATGGGTGGCAAATCTTCAAAATTGAGTGGAAAAGCTAAACGAATGCTGGATACGCTACCTCGCCTGCGGTTAAGTAATTTTGATCTAATTAAGTTGGCGAAATCAAATAAAATTCCTCATTTCAGAGGAGTATTCATGATTGATGAATTCCCAAAGAAACCTTGGAAAAATGAACGAGCCATTTTTAATTTGGATAGCAGTGTTGGCAGTGGTACTCACTGGGTTTGTTACAAGAAGAGAGGAGAATATGTTCAATTCTTCGATAGCAGTGGTGCCAATCCCCCTGCTGAATTTGTCCGATATGTAAAGGGAAGTCGAATTTCATGGAACAGGAAGCAGTATCAGAAAGTTGGCACTAACAACTGCGGTCAGCTTTGTCTACTCTTCCTGCTGGATGTCTTATAAAAGAGAGGCTCACAACTGAAGTTGGCCATTTGATCACTAGACGGAGATGGGGTTAGACTTTAGAAGAGGCGATAAAAGGACAGTTGCGGAGAAAAAGAGCATCATTCCAGTGAGAACAGTTGCCGAGCGAACATCGCTGACCAACAGTAGTATTCGATTTCTTCAGTCTGCAGGTTACTACGTTCTATCGTCATCATGGAAGTCTTAGATTTGGAAGAGAAATGTCAGTTTGACAATTCAATCGAGTGCATAGAATTGCATTCCCATCACCCATATGCTTCTTCAAAACTACTGCCAGGCGATGAAATACGCATTAGTGTACAACATCAAGATCTATATACGCTACCCAGTCAAAGTTTGCTCTACTTGGAAGGCAAGTTTTTAAAGGAAGACGGCTCTGCAGTTCCTGTCTCATCCAAATTGACCAATAATGCTTTTGCATTTCTATTTGATGAAATAAGATACGAACTAAGTGGAGTTGAAATAGATCGAGTAAAAAACCCAGGAATAGCTTGTACACTTAAAGGGTTGGTTTCGCTTAAGGCTGGCTGCCAGTATATTACAAACTGGGGCTGGTGCTATCCTCAAAGCGATGCTCTCAACATCACTTCAGCGGAAGGATGTTTTAATTTATGCATTCCGCTATCATCGCTGCTGGGATTTTGTGAAGATTACCAGAAAATTGTGATTAATGTTAAACAAGAATTGATACTTGTTAGAAGCAGACAAGATGGAAATGCCTATAAATTCAACAGATTGAATGAAGAACAAGCGGTGGAGAGGTGTAAAATTGAAATGGTGAAGCTTTGCTGGATGCTGCCCTATGTAACAGTCAACGAACATCAGAGATTGGCTCTTATGCGTCATCTTAAATCTGCTAAGGTATTTGCTCTAAGTTTTAGAAGTTGGGAACTCTATGATTACCCTTTGTTGCCGGCCACTCAGAGGCAAATCTGGTCAGTAAAGACTTCTAGTCAAATGGAAAAGCCCCGATATATCATTCTAGCTTTTCAAACCGGACGTGCTAATAATGTGGAAAGCAACGCTAGCCACTTTGACCACTGTTCTATTTCAAATGTAAAACTTTGTCTTAATTGTAAAGCTTTCCCATACGGTGATTTGAATGTAGATTTTTCCTCTAACCGTTTTGCCATTCTATATCATATGTATGCTTCCTTTCAAATGTCATATTATGGAGAACAACTCTATCCTCTAAGTTCTTTACAAAATTTTAAAGAGAAAACACCTTTAATTGTAATAGATTGTTCTAAACAGTGTGAATCTATTAAATGTGGCCCGGTAGATGTTAGATTGGAATTTGAATCAAAAGAAATGTTCCCGCCCAACACCACTGCTTATTGCCTTATTATTCACGACAGGGTGGTAGAATATAATCCTCTAACAGGTATTGTACGTCGTATGGTATAAGAAGGCTTGAAGAGCTAGTTCAGTGTTCAGTATGGCTCAGACAGGCGTGCTGATAGCTGACTTCCAGTGCTTTGTAGACAGTGTGGGAGGTTATATTGTTAAAGAGCTTTCTCTATTAGACTATAATTTTCAATCAGTCAGACACTGGATATTCAAGCCACCTGTCCAACATAAACAATGTGAAAAAAGTAGAAGAACCAATTATTGGTTAGAAAATTATTATCATAAAATTAAGTGGAATGACGGGGATATTGAATATGAAATGATTAGAGATATTTTCAAGTTTATTGATTGTAATTATAAATTTGTGTTTGTTAAGGGTTATGAAAAGAAAAGATTTCTTTTACAAAATCTGTACAGTTGTTGTGTAATTAATTTAGAAGATTATGACTGTCCAAAACTTGATTCATTAGAAACAGCAGGAAATCATTGTATTATGCACAATACTTGTAAAGAGAAATGTACGCAATATCGAATTAAAGCCATCAATTGCTGGCTCAACAGTAAATTTGGTTGGAATGAGACGGAAATATTTTTGCCTTGAAGAACGAATGTGGTCACTGGCGAATGCATTGAGTTGCACACAAACCTGAATGTTGGTCACTGGCGGGGTGTAAAATCCCCGTAAACCATGAATGGATTTGTGCAGATTCTGTACAATGTATGAATGCGATTGATGCAAGGCAGCTAAAATTCCAACAACCATTAAAATAATCTGATTCGATAGCAAAACATTTCTTATTTACTTCACTTTAATGTACTAATTAGAAATTAAATATTTTATTTGTATTTGAAGTTGATTTTTAAGTTTTATTTCAATAAATGTATTGAAGTTAAATTATTGCTTTATTTTTCAATTATTCCTTTTATTATTATAAAATTATTTAAAAAAATAAAAAAAAAATAAAACAAAAAAAAACAAAAAAAACAATCTTCCTCGATGACCTCCACCTTGACGTGGTGAGGAAGCTTAAGGCGGAAGCCGAACTAAGAGGGGCGCATATACAAAATTTATTTAGTTAAAAAAAAGTCATCATTATTTTTTACTTGCCTGTTCAAACATGTTGTGCAAGCGTGTTAACATTTTTTAAAAAGTAAGTTTTTAAGTCTCCAAAACATTCAAAGTTTTATTATTTATAAAGCAATAAAAGCTAATAAGGGCAAAGTTCAGTTTTAAAAATATTGTTTTTTCTAAGAAACATATATGAAGTTAACGGACAGGTTGAGTCCTGCATCAAAGGTGGGAGGTATGATTCACCTTATAGAGAGAGAGACACTTGCAAGAGAGAGAGAGAAAACAAGCACGCAATTCTATTGGCTAACTATAAGTGACGTCATAGAGTGGGGGGGGGGACATCCGTAACGGTAAAGTAGTGAAGCTTCTAAGGTAATTCGTCATTCGTTGCCCACAGCTCGAGAGGTTAACTTCATACTTCAAAGGTAAGTAATAATACTTTTTTTATTGAAACAATATATTGATCATGATGTGATACTTTCATGTAATATTCTTCTTTCAGATGTCTAAGTTGGCAAGCTTTTTGAATGATGTGAATACAAGGTCTGCGGGCATTGGCAAATTATCAGATCTAAGAACCGGATACTCATACGAAGTGAAGCAATTCGAAAGAATCAACACTAAATTTGGAGATGCCATCGTTGCCCATTTACATTATATTGGCCCGACAATGGACTACCCAACGAGGATCTTCCTTCCACGCAGATTTGCGGCAGTGATAACTGATGAAATGGTGGAAGATTATCAACAATCAAAGAAAAAACTGCTAATAATGTACAAAGGCTTTAATAATGGAAGATATGACATAGAATTTAAATAAAATTTATACTGTGAAATAAATGTTATTATTTTACTTGTATACTTCCGTTAAATAAAAATAAAATGTTTTAATTAATGTTTGTTCATTCTTATTTTTACTTTATACACTTATAAATAAAGAAAAGTTAATTAAAACTTATTTATATTTTATTAATAAGTTCAAAGTTCAATTTACTTTTAACTTCATAATAACTAAAAAAACGGTTAAAGCGAATGAGGCAGCTGGCTACATGTCCGGACTTGTTGGAGCATGTTCAGGTAATCACACATAACAAAAAAAAACGGTTAAAGCGAGTGAGGCAGCTGGCTACATGTCCGGACTTGTTGGAGCATGTTCAGGTAATCACACATATTGAGACTACACCGATGATATGTTCATACAGGTTTGTATAGTTGGTAAACGGAAATAATAATAAGATATATGAAAGTTCAAAGTTCAATTTACTTTTAACTTCATAATAACAAAAAAAAAAAAAAAAAACGGTTAAAGCGAAAGAGGCAGCTGGCTACATGTCCAGACTTGTTGGAGCATGTTTGTGCTCGTTGAGGATATGACAATGGTATGAGTCATCATTATTTTTACTTGCCTGTTCAAACAGCTGGCTACATGTCCAGACTTGTTGGAGCATGTTCAGCTATGTTGGCATATATATAAATTAACAGCTATGATAAAAGATGTGGAAGGGAAAGGGGGTGGCTTGCTACAGAGACCTGTCCAGAGAGGCAATCAGTTGGAAAAAAAGATGCAATTCTATTGGCTAGTTAGAGTGTGACGTAATTGTGGTGGGGGGTTAATGCTAGTATCGCAGTCCAAATGCCAGTTCGGGTTTAGTTTTCAGTGAGTGTAGGTCGCGTCATCAGCAACGGAAGCAGTCCAGGTGGAGGGGGTAAGTAAATAGTTTTTTCTATTACCTAAAGTGAGGTTATCCATTTTTATTTAAGTTAAATATTTTTGTGATAGTGGGGGTAATTTAAATAAAAAAAAAAAAAAAATTCTTGGTGAGGGGGGTTAGATTTTTTAAAAAATAATTCCAAGTTAAAACATAAGAGAACATTCAAAACTAGAGTAAGCGAGACTACCACTGTGGCCGACTGGTGCAGATGACGTGTCTATCAGTACGAAGGTTGTAGGATCGAATCCCAGGTAAGTAAAAATAATTAAAAAAAAAAATCCCCTCCTGTCTATCAATGGGCGAGGGGGGTGGAGGTATGAGGTCCGCCATCTTGTGGTCATCAGCTGGTACGAGGTCGGCCATCTTGTGTACTACAGCTGTTAGAAGAGACGCCATCTTGTAGGAGGAGCTTAAGAGGCCAACGAATACGACGACCTAGAGGTGGTGGGGGTAAAGGTAGGTGTCATGTGATAGGAGTAGGGCTTGGGTGGGGGTAAAGGGATGTCGTCGAATACGCTGATTGGTCTATTAAGAAGGGTGGGGGTAGGAGTGGGGGTAAAAGGGGTGTCATCGAATTCGCTGATTGGTCGATTTAAAGGGTGGAGTGGGGGAAGGGGCGTGGCCTAAAGCCCTCGTCGAGTTCGATGATTGGTCAATAAGGTGGGGTGGGGGTAGGGGGCGTGGCTTAAACCCTCGTCGAAATCGATGATTGGTCAATAAGGAGGGGTGGGGGTAGGGTTGGGGGAGGGGGTGGGAGGGGAGGGGATGGCCGCCATTTTGTATTTTAGGTGCGCCAGAACCGCCAAATCCTCTCTACTATAAATAAATAAATAAATAACAAACAAACCACTTTTCTTCAAATTTAGAATTCCATAGTTTCGTTTAGGGTTCTTGAAATTTTAGTAGTTGTACCGTTCACAATTTGATTCTAAAGCAATCTTAAACTATTAACTCAATCATATTTCTTAGACTTCAAAGCACATGGACAAAAGCAACAAAAGAAAATGAGACAAATTTTAGTCTAGCCAGGTAGATTGCAGCTTAGAAGCAGTTTAGGCGACTTAATGGTGTTTGGTAAGAAGGATGTGGTAAGATGATCAAGATAGATGCAATTAAATTGCAGTTAGCTCTCTTTCATAGATGAACTAAAAATTAATTAAATCAACTATCAGTTCTATTAGTTATTAACTTAAATGTTTTAGTACATAGGATGGGTGATAGATTTTGGATTAGAGGATTGAGTAATAGCATTGTGGTTGGATAGGCAGGTAGAACAAGAGAGATTGCTAGTTGGTGAATTTCACCTAAACATAGTACTGTTCATTTGATGAATGCATGAGGTAACAGCAGCAGCAACAACAACAACAACAACAACAACAACAACAACAGCGCGTTATAGCGTCATAGTTATATATGGAACGTAGGTGAATACTAAAACCACAGGCACCGCAAATCAGGTATGTGTTAATGGGTCATTAACGGGTGCTAGTATGTCGGCTGTTTAGTTTGGTAGGTTTGCAGTGAGTATGAGGTGGAAACAACGGCAATGTTTACTGGCCAGGTCGGTGAGGAAGGTAGAGTAAGCCAGTAGGTGAGAAGAGATTGGGATTTCATGAGTACGATTTGGCTACCACAAGCTCTAGAGTGGAAACGCAGCAGACGGAAACTGACAGACGGGGACGGGTTATACAACCTTTGGGTTGAATACAAGTGGGCTGTCCAGATTGGCTGTTGAAGCTCTGGGTTTTGTATGTCGTCGTTGCTACTACTGGGGGGGGGCAGATGGAATTAGAGGAGGCGAGAGACACAGAAGAGAGAGACTCTGGTATATGCCCAGAAGTACCGGGGCATTGAGGGTAAGTGTTAAATTAGTGATTTCGTGGGCCGCTGAAGAGTCAGAATTACCACAACTTAATTAGTCCTATAAAAAAGCCATTTACCACTTTATAATCCTTTCTACAAAATATTCCGACAGCAATTAGCCAGTGATGAAGGTAGGAGATCCTAATTTAAAAACAAAAAATGTACGAATCCATTAATTTTGTAAATATTTTATAATTACTTTTCCCATTCCGCGGATTGCGTCAGGTCAAATCTTTCTTCCATGGCTTTCCAATATCATCCTTCCATCTTCTTGAGGGTCCTGCCTCTTTTCCTGCTCCTTTTTTGGCATCCAATTCTTAACAATTCTGTACATCTCTCAGAAAGCATTCTACAAAGAAGATCGTGCCATCTTGACTGTTGTTTTTAAATTTACTATTTTTTGAACCACTGGTGCCGTCTCCTTTTTCTTTTTCACAACTGCAGTATATTTCTAAAATAAATGAAGCTGAAACAACATGGTACAAGTATAAACATGAGTAACGTGTGGGAAGAATTCACTCATTGATAGAACTCACAAAGAAAAACACTTCACTATCGTCCACTGGCACTTAATTCATAGAGTAGATCGCGTGGCCACCTGTGCTTAAGTCGTCTTAGAGTATTTGCAGGCAATACAGTAAGTTGGGATACTAGTGGATTAGGATCTGAGTTGATTGATGTATAGAATTTAATATAATGGGATCTTATAGCTTCTGAAACAGAAGAAAATCTCGGTACAAGGTAGAGTCTGATAAAAAGTAAGGAGTGTTAGCGGTTTCGACGGAGTGTTTTTGACTGGAAGGATTGAATTTTGTAGATATTGGAAGCTTTGGCTGAGCCCCAAAGTTCCATTCCTTAAGTCCAGGCAAGTTCGTCTCCTATATCTCCTTTTTGAACAGCATTGTTTTCCCTTAGCAATTCTTGCCTTCTTTAGACACCATCTCCACTAAACCAATTCCATTCTATTTATTATTCCAATTCTATTCTACTTTATTATTATTATTATTTTATATATTTATTTTGTTTAATAAACCAAATTTAACTGTAAGTTCCGTTTTATGATTAATAAATTAAAACTTCTGTAGATCATTTATTACTAAAAATGAAGTGAAAACACAGCCTTCTAGAAACGGCCACATTACAAACAATGATGAGAGCAACCCCAGTCTCTGGCACTCTAAATGTCCAGCAGATAGCTGCTAGAAAGGACAGAAGACTCGAACCATCTCAGGAGGATGTTAATCCTATATAACTGTGGCAGGAAGTGGTAAGTTCCACCCCTCTACTCTAACACTTTGCTGCTTCTAAACACTTTCAATTAAGTTTTGATAAATCTCTTCATATATTAAATATTAAGAAGGTTTGCATATCAGTTTATGTAAATTTCTAATGCGCGATACGCTGGAATTCTACATTTTTAGCTGGATATATTTATACAAATTAGTATTTCTAGATTTTCTAGTTTTATTTCTTCTAGAATTCAATATTAGAATAGTTTTCAGTATTTATATCAATTAATTTATTAATTTACAGTATTCGCTATGAACTAAAATTAAGTCAAAATTTTGACGCTGATATTTAAGAAGGTTTAATATTTAAATAACAAAATTAAATCGTAAAAAATGAAATTTAGAAATTGCCTGAGTACAGTTTTAACCAGCTAAGAACTCTGAATGAGTCCGGAGTTCCGCTATTATACTTCTCCTCTCACTCTACTAAAGGTGTTTGCCTGAACCAAATTAGCCTAGAATATTTGTAGTCTGATAGCCTGAGTGAAGAATAAGTTAATGAAGCAACTTGCCGCCTTGAATCTGCTTCCATTTAGTCATTAATTTATTGTGTTCACAATTGAACTGTTCATTAAACAGTTTTAGTTTTGGTTTAATTTGAAATATGGTAAATGTTATTAATTTTGATAATAATGCGGCTCGTTTCTCTTATAAGTATAAAATAGTTATTAGAATCCAAGTATGCAATTAATTAGAAGAAATATGGAGAAGGCTAGCTAGGGACTAAGAGAAATATTAAACGTAATTTAATACCATCATTGCTCGGTGTTTAGTGGTGTTATATTTGAAAATTAGGTTGTAGCTGGGGATATGTAAGAGAACCAACCGTAGAGTGGTAGCCTGTAGTGTGGTACACACGATGGCGGGTAATTGACGGTTTTAATATAATTTCTAAACGTGTGGTAAAACCAAAGAGCAGAATTATACGATATATAGAGCTGAGATTTAATAAATACCACTCAAACACAAACGAGGCGAAAACATTTGTGGCAATGCAATAATATATCTGACGCTGATTCGAAAACAATTCAAACGATAAAAGTTTTGTTACAATTCTGTGGAATAATAATAGATTATTATATTCATTGTTTTGAAAGATAAACTTTGATGGGAAATTTAAATTCTAATTTTCAACTTTTCCATTTCAAAACATCAACATCCGGCCATTTCTACACTTTTTCACCAACTAATTACAGTTATCTAATTTGACGGTTTAGTAATACCGTATTTGTCAGATTAATGGAGATTTTTTTATTCCTCTAACGCAGGGATGGCGAACCTTTTTGAGACGTGGGTCAAATTTTGTTCATTTTTTTTTTTAGCTCTTGGGTCACTAATGCCCATTTGCACAAGAGTTAAGTTTAAATATTTTAAACTGAATATTTTCAAAACTAAACATCTTTAAAATTCAGTTGGCTTAACGGGTAAAACGGGACGAAACAAGTAGCTATGGAAGTCTCTTTTTTACAAACATAACTGAACAAAACCTTACAAAAGTGTGTTCTATCTGATAAAAAATCTAAATATGGTTATTTGCTTTGGGTTGTCGATTTTTTTTTAACAAACAAAATATGAGAAAATTATACATTTTATTTGATATTTTGTAAACACTTTTACTTTATTTCAAATACTACAAAAAGCATTCGTCGTCATTTGCGTTTTAGAACTGTAATGATCAAACTAAAGGTTATAGATAGCATTTAAATTGCTTTTGTGTCAATGCGTGATTGAAAAAAATACAGATAGAATATACGAGGGTCGTTTGAAAAGTCCGTGCAAAAATAAAAACTACTTAATTTTTTGAGGTAAACCTTTTTTATTTTTCAACATAGTCTCCTTTTAGGCTTATACACTTCGTCCAACGCTGCTCCAGTATGTTGATCCCTTCCGAATAATAGGATTTGTCCAAGTCTGAAAAATAGCCATTCGTTTCTGCAATCACCTCCTCGTTTGAATAAAATCTTTTTCCCGCCAGCCATTTCTTCATATTGGGGAACAAATAGTAGTCCGAGGGAGCCAAGTCTGGAGAATAGGGGGGATGTGAAACGAGTTGGAACCCTATTTCCATTAATTTTGCGACCACAACTGCTGAGGTGTGAGCTGGTGCGTTGTCGTGATGGAAAAGGACTTTTTTGTGGGCCAATCGTGGGCGTTTTTCTTGCAGCTCGGTTTTCAAACGGTCCAATAACGATGAATAATATGCACCTGTAATAGTTTTACTCTTTTCCAGATAGTCGATGAGGATTATTCCTTGCGAATCCCAAAAGACAGTCGCCATAATCTTTCCGGCCTAAGGAACGGTCTTCGCCTTTTTTGGCGCAGATTCCCCCTTGGTAACCCATTGTTTAGATTGTTCTTTGGTCTCAGGAGGGTAGTGATGTATCCATGTTTCATCCACAGTGACGAAACGACGCTTAAAGTCCTGCGGATTCTTCTGGAACAGCTGCAAACCGTCCTTGCAACACTTCACACGATTTCGTTTTTGGTCAAGCGTGAGCAATCGCGGCACCCATCTTGCGGATAGCTTTGTCATGTCCAAATGTTGATGCAAAATATTATGTACCCGTTCATTCGAGATGCCCACAGCACTAGCAATCTCACGCACCTTCACTCTTCTGTCATC
Organism: Rhodnius prolixus; assembly: GCF_049639745.1. Classification (NCBI taxonomy): domain Eukaryota; kingdom Metazoa; phylum Arthropoda; class Insecta; order Hemiptera; family Reduviidae; genus Rhodnius; species Rhodnius prolixus. The sequence continues at coordinate 13,057,667 of NW_027411604.1, read as the reverse complement.
CATCACCATATCATGGATTTTATCAATGATTTCTGGAGCAGAACGTTCAGCGTCACTTGTGCCCATATGGCCACTCCGAAAATTTTGAAACCACTTATAAACTGTTCTAATCGAAGGTGCAGAGTCACCATAATGTTTATCAAGCTTCTCTTTAGTCTCCTGAGGCGTTTTGCCTTTCATAAAGTAGTGTTTAATCAACACACGAAATTCTTTTTCGTCCATTTTTTGAAAATCACTCGACTTCCTCGATTCAAACGAATGCCAAACACAAAGAAATAGACCGATCTGGCTGAAACTTGGTGTGTGTTCTTCCAAGAGATGCTACTAACTAAACATAACCTCGATACGCGCCAGTAGTGCTACCTCTCTGACTTTGCACGGACTTTTCAAACGACCCTCGTAAATTATCCACACAATTAGAAAATCTAAATCAACAAATGGTTGCCTAGGAATTGTGGGTCAGTGAAAAAGCTTGCGCAGGTCCAGTGTCTGACCCACGGGTCATAGGTTCGCCATCACTGCTCTAACGATTATTAGCGATTATCTGTCCATGATAACATGAACTATCATCTATTACTTCTATCTATAACATAAGTAACACTACCGAAAATACTGTAACTTTTAAGTTCGATAGAACCAATAACATCCTTCAATCTCATCCCTAAATACAAAAGTTCCTTTTGAAAATTGTTTTTCTTAAATGAAAAGTGAAAAACAAATGAAGAAACATTTGTCTAACTGAGTTACATTTACTCTTCAGAAAGTCCATTTGTAAATAGTTTGCATAACTTCTATTTCAACCAATTTGGCAGACAAAAAAGCGCCAGTCTAGAAATATTTCACTTTGATTTCTTAGCATAAGCGCATTTTTAACCAAAAAAAACCTCAATAACTTCAACACATATTTAGTTAAACTTTGTTAACTATAGTCTGCCAGTATTTCAGATAATTCCTTAATTGATACAATTTATCGTAAAATATCTCGTTCATGAATTGCAAATACGTTATCTAAGAACTGTTACAGCTAGCTGTTATAATAACTAGCTGAACTCGTTTAAAATTAGATTTCTATAATTCCCTAGCAGTCAATAAAAAGAGGCCAGTTTGAGCCATTAAGAATACCTAAAATCTTAACTAGCAAATTTCATAATTTCTTTGTAGTTTGTATAATTTTGTAAAGTATTTATTTAGATTTGATGAATTTGATTTTTTTTTGTAATGTGTTAAGATGGAGAAGAGCAAATTGACTGTCGTGACTATCTAACAGGTTACGATCGCTAGTGAATTCAATTAAAGCAGAAAAATTAAATTTGAACTATTAACTAACAATAACTGAACAAGGTGATAACATTTCTGAGGACATCTACTCTCTCTATAAAAAAAACACAAATCTGATGAAACCTAATTAAACTTTGCTCATCAAGTGAAAGCACTGCAAAGCATTTACTTTAATAAATTCTCAACTGTTTTACATCAAAAAGGAGTTTTTGGTAGAAATGAATAAATATTAACTTTGCATTGATGTTGATAATATGCAAAAAAAACAACAAGCAAAAAGTTGGAAAAGAAATAAAAAGAAGACGATAAGGAGGCGACCCTAAAGAGGTGATGAAACTGTCCCGTTTTACCTTGCTAAAGTTATTATTCTGATATTATTTTAGACGTTCGGGATAGAATAATTTTATAGTTGGTAGGACATTTAGAATCTAAATTAGCTTCTACTTCTTCTTGTCCTTCATCTGCTGCGTCCGCCAGTTTCTAGTTCAACGCCTTTGTGATCTTTCATGCTGTCCACTGCTCACTTTATTAAACTCTCTTTTATTCACACTTGTGCTAAATATGAATTAACAAAATTTTATTAATATTCAGACAGTGTTCTGCTTTCATTTCATAGATAAAAACCTTCCAGAGATGGGATTTTTTTTTTTTTTACGCTCTCTCTTAGTAAGCAATGCATTGCGAACGTATCTAATTATCTGATTTCCAATTCTTGCTGGGTATATCCGTTTTTAAGTTCATCTGAGTCCAAAAAATAAGAGATTTTTAGAAAATAAATGACCAAAATCTGTAGGTTTTTTGGAGAAAGAAGGCTAAGCAAAGGATTCAGGACCTATTATTGAGTACTGCTCTGCTTTATGGTCTGCTTATCAGAAAATATACGTTAACAAGCATAAGTTGTTTTAAAAGAGATTCTTAAGACTGCTCTGGTATCGGGAGGACAAAAACCCAAGGCGGACGTATCATAATGACGACATAATGGAATTTACTGGATTGAATACTTTACAGTTCATAGTAGATTGAATATTTCAACCTCCTTCATATAAACCGTTCCCTGCATAAATCGATTAACTCCAAATAATTGATAAATCCTTAAATTTAAGCGTCAAAGCATATATATTTCCCAAATTATAAAGATTATATAAAAAATAAATAAATACAAAATAAATCAGACGCAGACGAAGTTTATGGTGTGTTCTCGAAGAAACCTAGGTAGTGATGAGGCGCCTATATGCGCACCGTACAATTTTGAGAGGGTTTTATCTTGCAAATATCTGGGGGCCGTTTTTAACCTATGAGAATGAAGTGAGTGTAGAAATAAACGGTAGGTTAGTGGCAGGCTATAGGTGTTTCTGGGCGCACTATAGAAGGTCCTTAAGTTTTAAAGAACTATCAAGGGAGGCAAAGCTAACCGTCTATAAAAGCATATTGAGGCCAGTGGTTACGTATGCCAGTGAAACCTGGGTGTTGACCAAGGAGGATAGAAAATTGATTAATACCTGGGAGAGGAAGATTCTGAGAAAAAGTTTTGGTTTTGAAAGAAGGGGAAAGGTACAGAATCAGGAAAAACGAAGAAATAAGAGAGCTGTACCAGGAGCAGGATTTGGTAGGTTTGATTAAGAGGGGAAGATTGAGATGGCTAGGCCATTTAATAAGAATGGAAGATTCCCGAATTCCCAGGAAGGCCGAGGATTAGGTGGCTGGATGATGTAGAGGAAGATGTTCGGAGTCTAGGAGTGAGGACATGGAGGAGGATAGCCTTGGTGAGAGAGGAGTGGGGAAAGGTGTTAGAGGAGGCCAAGGTCCTTCGAGGACCGTACAGCCAGAGGAAGGAAGAAGAAGATAAAGATTAACACCATTAAACGACCATTTTTTTTTTTTGGCAATTAATTAATAATTAATTCATTTCAATAGCCATTTTGATTAACTCGGTGCTCTAATCGTTGCAATAATTCAACTCAAATTCAGTAGCAGACGCTGAATGATGTCGGTAAATTTATTGTAATTTAATATTATAATCAGGAATTATAGAATTCAATGTACATTATTTCATCGCATTTTCCACGATTTGGTTTTACAGAGTTACCCAAGCTGTGCAGTACGTATAACCATCCAAAATGTGCATCACAGAATAGTCCAACTGACAAATGTAAGTACAAATGTGAGATTTGTGTTCTCAACTGAGTCATAGAGTCTAGGATAGTCGTCATAGTTATCGCTGTAATCAGCGATCGTTTAATATTCAAAATAAATACAATAAAATAAAAAGGTAAGGATTGGTAGGTTATTGAACTGTTACAGTTGAAGCATTAAACTTACGCACTGTTGCAAGTGAAGGGGCAGAAACAAATGAAGTAATTACTTAATTAACCTGTCATACTAAGCAAAGTACTTTTTTTTTTGTTTCCTCTTTCAATTTGTCCACTTCTTAGATAAAGTCTGGAAATAAAGGAAATTTACTTTCCTTTCAACAGGCGGAAGTAGGGGCTTGATGTATAAGGGTGAACTTCACTGAAAGGGACAGATTGGATTTGCGACAGAAAAAGCTCTACTTTTCGGTTAAGTTAAATTTGCAAAGTTTTTTTTTTCATTTGTCTGACGTACGGTAATTGAAGTGTACCGCTCGCTAGAACAATTCAACAGCCCAAAATTCAATCTTCTTCAATTCAATCTTCGGCACCAAAACTCTCTTGATGGGTACAAAAAGTTGGTTATTTCAAGCGATAGATTCTCTTACATGTCCTTTAATTTTCGTTTTTTATACACTCGACTTTTTTTAAAAAAAACAAAAGTAAAACTAATATTACTATTACCTCATATTAAATTGTAAAATTTCATTGAAATTATTTTGTGAGGAATAAAGCGCTAAAAATCCACTAAAATTTACTCCGTAAAGTGCCGCATACTCTTAATCGATTTACTTCAAATTTAGAATTTAATTTATATTAAATACATATAGATTGTGGTAAGTGCCTAAGACTATTCTTGTACAAACGCCTAAGCTGGAACCCACATACTCAGACTTAAGCGGAAAGAATTAAACAAGACGATTCAAACTTCTCTGTAGACTTCTCGACAAAAGATCTAAGCTTTCACTAAACAATAAACGACTTATCCAACACCATGATATACTGAAACCTGCCTGGACTTACGAAATAGTACTTTGGGGGCTCAGCCAAAGCTTCCAATATCTACAAGAATCCAATCCTTCCAGTCAAAAACACTCCGTCGAATCGCAATTGCTCCTTTACTTTGTATCTAACTTTATCTTGCACCGAGATTTCCTTGTTCCCTATGTTTCCAGAAGCTGTAAGATCCTGTTACTTTAAATTCCACACTTCAATTACCTCATATCCAACCCTATAGTATCCCAACTTACTGCATTACCAGGAAATCCTCCAAGATGACTGAAGCGCAGGAGGCGAAGCGATGTTCTCTATGAAATAAGTGCAAGTGCACGATAGTGAACTGTACCTCTTTGAGAGTTTCACTAAGGCTGGAAACATAGTGGAGCGGCGCGCAAAGCGGCGATGATAGCGAAGAGCAAAGCGGCAAAAACAAAAACTAGAAATAGATAGAGTTGCTCTATCTTCGCTTTGCTCGCCACTATGCGCGGTCCCATATGTTAACTTGTGTTTGATTTCGCCGCTTCGCTCTTCGCTATCAGCGCCGCTTTGCTCGCCGCTCCACTATGTTTCCAGCCTAATGGGTGAATTCTCCCCTCATGCTATTCATGTATTTATTTTATGTATCATGTTGTATCAGCTTCACTTAGTGCAGAAATGTACTGCAGTTGTGAAAATAAATAATAAAGAAAAAATTAATAATATAAATATTATCTGATATCAGTAATTACTCTTTAGTAAACACTTTATATAGTGTAAAAGAGAACAAAATTGGGCTTAACGTCCAACTACCAATTAGGTGTCGTGGACGGAGGCGACTAGCAAACATACTTTTCTGTAAACTTCTTTTATTAACCATTAAATAAAATCCAAGGCCTAAGACCGGGGAATCGAACCCAGTACCACAATACATATTAGCTTCGCAGGTCTCGCCTCTAACCGCTCGGCTACCGTGGCGCCAAAAGAGAACAAAATATTACACTAATAAGTTATTTACACAGGGAGATATGGGGGCACAATTTCAGAGCAAGTTATGACCCAAAATATTTCAACTCTCAATACGTATCCTCGCCATTTATGGATTAGAACACAACAAAACTATAGCCCATAACTGAGTAATGTACAGAGCAAATGGCAAACTTTTTGCGGCTCGGCGTGTCAAAATTTTGATAAACCCTAACTTAACTCTGGTGCCTAGTTACATATAGAAATATTCATAACTTTTTGATCTTTGCAAACCGTAGTAGGAAAAATAGTTTACAGTTTTTTCATTCTAAACCTAAATGAATTACTAAATTTGTGTTTGCCGCAGATTAAGCGCTAAAGACGAACTTCCTTTTTCAATTCCATGGACACGGTAAATAATCTATAGATTGCTGTTGAAAATTCAATTTTGAAAATTAGCAAATAACGTTAAGAGTAATTAAAAAATATGGGTAATTAAAATTGAACATTCAAAATCAACGAACTATAATTAAGATTCAACGTAGCAAGTAAACAAAAATGGAATCAGTTAAATAACAGTGTAATATAACAAGTTTAAATTCTGATATGGGTCACTGAAGTGTTAAGTTCAATTATGTATAGAAACAATGTATGTATATATACTTACTTTATCAAATTACTTTAGGCACTTATTACTACAGCGTATAAATAAGTGTTGTGTAACGAAACATACTCCTGAGTACACGGAGGTGGATTATATCTGGAGGTGGCAATTTAGTGTATCCTCTTTTATTTCTGTTCAGAAATGATGACGAAGATTTTATCTCAACGTGTAATTCTTTGATCAATTATTACATGAATACAGAGTGTGCCAATTTTATCTCTCATCCGATTTTATTGTTTAATTATGAAGATAACCTCATCAATTAAATCATTCGTTGGATTCAATAATTATCCAGAAATGGCGTTTAATTGCATTTTACTTGATGCTGCTTCTTTCGTGATTCTTTTTTAATATTATCCAAATATACGTATTTTGTGGAAAAGTGCGCAAAAATTATTTGAAACACTAATACAACAAACCTGGCTGTTCTGATTAATAACCAGGACAAACCTAACATTCAATCAGGTCTACTTATTGGGGAATTCTACCTGGATGGTACACTGAATTGGTGCCTAAAAAACTCGACTGAAAAGATAAGAATTGAACGGAAGATACCGCCTTCTAAGGACGGCTATTTTTACCAAATTCCACAATGAACGTACCAAATTCACTTTAACGACCCATATAGACCTACTGGGCGGAACTAAGGAGTGGTATGCGCCCAAATTCCCCATAATCCGGAGAATACAGTTCTTATCATTCCAAGTTCTCCGATCAATCTTCTTCAACGCTTCTTTTTGAATAAATTCCACTTTTATCCTTCAAAAATCTTTTATTTCATAATTAATCCACTCACGATTTCCTTACCTTCCACAATAATCAATACATTAATCCTAATCCTGTAACTCAAGTAAGTCAAAGAAATTTGTAAATTACACTAGGCAGAGATTTAGGATTCGAATTCCAGCTGCTTGGCCCTTAGATTTTCTCTATTTCTAGGAGCTTTCTACAGCTCAGTGTTCCAGTAAGTTTACTTAGAAATGAATAGAACTTTGTTCAATCATAGTCAAAAAAGCTATAAATAATAACTTTGGTAATACTTTATTATATGCTTAAGGCAATAAAAAATTAACTAAAAAAATTTTACTCGCAAATTAGAGATAAATTTTTCAAAATTGCTCGATTCCATTTAACTTTTTGCTATTTCAGTTATTATTTTTACTTCGTGTAGATGTAAGTTGTCAAATAGGACTTGTCAAATAATATGTAACTTTTTAAAATAACCTTCAAAAATTAATACAATTTTTATATGCAGCTACACAATTTTCTCTGTTAGAATAGATGCTCTTCAATGTTGTCTTCATCTAAAGGATTTAACAACTTCTTATAGTCAATGTCACAACGTATCTTTTTCAGTGATATTGGTATCAAGTCTTTCCCATTTCTTAAATTTGTATAATTTTCTATAGTTTTATCAATCTGAAAAATAAGTTTTTCTATTTTTAGTTAATCAACAAGAGGAATATGTTTAAACTAAATGGTTTAAGATTCGCCATCTTCACAATATCATTGTTTTCCTCTCATCATTTAAAGTCTTCAATACTTTCATTTATTTAATTCTATCCAGTTTCTGATTTTTCATATATCTTTACAAATAGTTTCATCAGTTTCTTGTAGAAATTAACTTCTAAAGTTAAAAAGAAAGCAGGTATCCTAAAAATAGCGTTTATTTTAAAGGAAAAGAGAAAACTGAATCAGTGATCAACTAGAATTACTGCGTCTATCAGAACTTAAACAAACTAAAAGGCCTAGTTTTTGATTGTAGTTTGAAAATTCTAAACCAATGATTAATAAGAAAAATCGTCTTGTTAAAACGAATAAAACCTACGATAATGTATTTTTATGACTAAAATTAAATTTACTAATTCAGCTTCAAAAAACATTTAAAAAAAAAGTAATTACTTCCGTTTCTGTTACAAAATTCTAAATTAAAAAAAGAAAAGAAAGCGATTGTTTTTAAACGCAGTTAATTATTACTTTTCATGGCGGTTTGGTGTAAATACAAAAAAACAATTAAAAAAATAAAAACTCGAGGAATTTAGTGGACTACGTCACCCACCCACTTCCCCTCATAATTAATTCCGTTGTAATTAGCAACTAACCAGAATTTTTTTTTTTTTAATAATTAATAAAACACTGAAATGTTTTCTACCTTTTATAATCCACTTTGTATACATTTTTATATTACCTTTTCATTTTTTTCTTTCTTAATTTTTTATTATTTTTCCCTCCTACGAAGTAATTTTTAAAAAATAAATAATATATCATTTGAAATTGATTTTTTCTTTTTGCATAATCATTTAGCTCACCGACACTTATTTTTACCAAAAAAAAAGTACTCAATGAAGGCATTACTATCTGGATTCTCACGAGGTTAACCTCGGATTCGAATCCAGCTGTTCAGCCCTTTCTAGGAGCTTCTTACAGTTCACTGTCCAGTGATGGACTGTATTGTCTGTAACAAAAAACAAATGATACTGGAAAAAGCTCCAGGCGCCAATGATACCAGATACTGAAGCGCCTTAATTCAATTAAATATTGTAAAAAAATATATTGCTGGCAAGAAATAAGAAACAGTTTCGACATACTTGTGAAAATAAATCGAATAGTAGATTTTATATTCAAAATATTTATTTATAAAGACCTACCACTTTTGTTAAATTTTTCCATTTTACAATAAATTTATAGCAATCAGGTTTCTCTGAACTATTTATAAACTTTGTAGCAATTTTCTTCATTCTAGGTATTAAACATTTTAGGCAAATGTCGCTTGTCACTAAATGGAAATAATGAAACTCTGTTAAAACATTAATATTTTTGGTTTTACTTACGTAAAAATCAAACATTATAGATATTTTTGAAACCATATACAACTTATTAACATTTTTAATGGAACTTTAATTGAAAATTCTTGAATTTGCAACCAGCGTCTTTCATATTCATTCCCAAGTTTGCAGCAAAAAAGTTCTAATATCATTTCAAACTCATTTAGCTCTAATTTCTACGATTTTGGAACTTAGGTTAAAGATGATTGTTTTTACACCTAAATATTTTTTAAATGATAATTTTTGCACTATCCTTTAATTGAAGTAAACGTAATAGAAACAGTTTCTATTGGTTTATCACTTATTTCACTTCAAAAATTGAGTTTAAGGGAGGCATAAGTAAGAGTAGATGTTCTTTTACAGATCATTTTATGAAGTTCTCAGTTATTTAGAAGAAGATTTTAAGGTTTATTGGGTATTTTTAAATAATGCAGGTCTTATTGAGGCAGTTTTGTCCGAAAAAGTCAGTGAAGATAAACGGTAAACATCCTTCGAATTCAATTCGTTCGGTATTTTGCATTGATCAACTTATGATTGTCTTCGTTTGGATGGCCTTTATTATTTTGTTTAGTCTTTTCTATGTAAAATAAATAAAAAATAAATAAAATATGGGAGAAAACACACAATAACTAAAACACATAAAACATAATAATAATTTACTAAATACTCATAAGGGTTTGAATAAACACAAATTAACCTAAATATAGTTTATTCACATAAGTCATGAGGCATAACATTCATAAAGCATAACTTCCATAAAGAGTGACCAAACTCAACTCAACTCAACTAAGGAATGTCTCCAACTACCTGCAACCCTATAGTTACCCCTAACGGTCAGCCCTTCTCTTACACCCTCAACAGGGTTGCCAAATATCTACCATTCCAAATTTACTACAACTATTTGATTTTTAAGTTGTGAATACATTAATAAAGGGAAAATGGTGGCTGCAAGAGGAGAAAAGCTGCAATAGACTCCTCTGTAAAGTTACTTTCCTGTCAAATGCGCGGTTTTACCACTACAGCGTGTAATATAGGAAAGTAATGAAATATAACAGAAATGTTTGCAATGTGACGAAACTTGGAAATAATAGTAAGACAAAGTTGTGTGACTTTTTTGAAGTTATTTGACCGAACCTAAATATTATCTAAAAGAATGTAAGTGTTGCGTGGCTAAAGAATTAAAAGAATTAGAATCATGAGCAGTTGAACGTGATTAGCTTAAACTACGCTGAACAAAGAAAAAATAAGATCCTGTATTTTTAGTTTTCTACTAATTTCCGTTGTAATTAAAAATGGATTGTGTGAGTCGTTTGCAGGAATCAAGAATAATATTCTCTGAAACTAATCCAATCGATGAATTCACCGAAGTTTTCCATCAATTATTTACATATAAATACCACCAGAAATATCCTGGAGCTGAAAACTTAAAAATAAAAATCAGAGAAATTTAATAAGGCTACTACAGTATGAATGAATATAGCGGGGGAAAGCACAGCGTTCAGGATATCCAGAAAGGACGACCAGATAGTTCGAAATAGTTCCTTCAAGATAGGAGGGAAAAGTGGTCGTTAGATAGAGAGTTGAACGGAAGTTAGATAAGTTAGTAAACATTATAGACTCTTGTAGAACCTCTAACGGAAGTTATATTATCCTGTATAGAAGAGTATATACTATTAGCAATGGTTAGAGGTAAAGGTTGGAAGATCTTTAAGAAGTAAAGTTAGGCTTTAAAGAAGTGGGAAGTTAGTAGAATAGTGGATGCAATAGTGGAGGCTGTGCAAGTGGTTGTTGGCCATCTTAGCTTCTTCAGCCATTATCTACCTTCTCCTGTGCGGATACCACTGTGCGATATCAGCAAATATCCTTGGTCTTCCTACACGGGCCATTTTCTCTTCGCTTAATGTACAAACTAAACACATACAAACACAGCTATTCACACCAATACTTACACATATTCGTAGCTATCTTTCCGTATCCCTTCACTATCTAAACTTTAATCATCTAATTATCTATCTAAATATGGTTAGAATCACGCACAAACATTTCTATATTGAACAAATACTAACATTGGCCAAATTGTTAGCCAGCATGGGGCAAAAGTTTCGACGCGTTTTCTTCAAAATATCGTCCCTTACACGAAAGTTTTTCGACAGTTGTGATTTTCTTACAAAAAAAAATGTCTCGTACGATTCTCTTCGTTTAAATTTCGCTCAAATACTTTTAATGATAAGGTCAACCATTCTCAGGTGCAAGGAGTTTTATACTGTATTATAAATAAATATATAATAGATAGATGAACTGTTGGCAGTCTTAAAATTGGTTTAAACAAGAAAAAAAGACATATTTTTCCAGAATCGGTTAACCCAAAAAGAATTACCGATGTTTTTTATTTAGATCTGTGTACGAGTACCGCGCTGAAGTGCAGCAGCTCAAAAAGCAATTTAATAAGAAAATCAGACCAATTTTACGAATTTTCATGGTAAGAATCTAAGAATATAATAACTCCTGCGGGTGCAATAACACAAACCATGCCGAAGATAGCAGCAAAATAACCATTTCCGGCCTTTAAGAGTGAAGATAGGAAATTAGTAAGCTTACTGAAATGATCATATTTGGTATATACATCCTCTTCTTCCAGTCTAAATGTCATCACATCAAAATCACTGATATCCTTCAATAATTTATCAAATTTCTTTAATATGTTCTCTTTTTGTTTTAAATCTTTTAAATATTTCTTCACATCATCGTCAGTTAAATTCACTGGCTTCTTTGGATGATTCCTTTTGCTTTGACCACTATCCATTTCATTCTTTTTATGTCATTCTAATAAAGATATTTTGCTCTGAATATTGATTTTAACATATGATTTTAATTAACAGTTTTTTTTTTATAAATTATTGTCTTTTAAACAGAGATTGAACAAAATTAAATTATCGAGAATATAAAATGGAGTTTATCTAATGTGAAATGTAATGATTTCGTCAAATTCTCGTAGCAAACAGTTATTTGAAATTTGAAATAATGGTTACGTATTTTATTCGAATAATTTAAAATAACAAAATAAAATAAAATCTGACAAAGTTATTTTTAATTTATTTAAATCAAATTTTTTTCAAACCGTGCATCTTTATCCTTTTAACCGCTCAACTTAGGTTCACTCCCCTATCAATTTTATCATTTCCTGTAACTTCATCCTATTAAAACGGGTTTATTCGCTTATTCAAGATCCAAGTTGGATAAAATCGAAGAAAATGATCAAGCTAACTAAAAAGAACTAATATTAAATATAAAGTAACCATCTACTTTTGTCAGACGTAAAGCCGTCCAACTACCACTTAGGTGTCGTGGACGGAGGCGACAACCATTTGCGACTTTTATTAACCATTAACTTCTAGCATTATTTTGGGCGTGCAATGTACGTCTTAGATAATTTTCTCCTATACTGAAAATAACGTGCATCGCACGTCTACTAAAGTTTCTGAAATACTGTACTACTTGCTACATTTTATTATTTTTCGTGTTGGTAATACTGTACTTAACTCTTAACTAAACACCGTTATGCAAAATGTGAAATTAGTGCAATTACACTGAACTGCCTTTTTTATTTAGTCGTAGATATTAGATTTATAACGCGGTATAATAAATTAAAACCTGGTCAGTACAAATAATTGTCTGACAATTGGTCTGATTCTCTTATTAAATTGCTTTTTGAGCTGCTGCACTTCAGCGCGGTACTCGTACACAGATCTTTTACGAAATAAAAAACATCGGTAATTCTTTTTGGGTTAACCGATTTTGGAAAAATATGTCTTTTTTTCTAGTTTAAACCAATTTTAAGACTGCCAACAGTTCATCTATCTATTACATATTTATTTATAATACAGTATAAAACTCCTTGCCTCATTGTTATTTTTAGTAAGTATTATCCTTATTCAGATCCCTAAAATGGATAATGGATAGTGAAGCTAGTGATATTATTCGACCACTCTCAAAAAGAAAGCGAGGATGGAGGAGACTGGGTGGTGAATCTAGCGATATTGTTTTCATTTCATTTCGAAAAAATCTAGAATTTCAGACGAAGTAGATGGAACTGTTTGGGTGTGGAAAAATGAACCAAATAACAATAAAGTATGGCATTTCTCGAGAATTTCTGGTATAGAGAAATCAACGCTTGAAGTTATGGGAAAAATGTTACACCGTTACAAGTAGTCAATGCTATATTGAAAGCATATTTCGCTTTTTTCCCCAGTGAGATGGGCCCACATTTTTGCTGATTAATTAATAGCGCAAGAGGTTAAATAAAAATCCAAAATCTAGACCAGGGAGTCGAACCTACTAAACCAGCAATACATCTTAGCATTGCGGGTCTAGTCTATAACCACTCGGCTACCGCGGCGCCTAGAACCAATATTGAATATAATATATTAATAGGCGTCGACCAAGAGATGATGTTACTCATGATGGCTAACTCTAACTGAAGACTAGCTCGTAATTCTACGCGTTTCTCTGAGGCTGTCCGCGATATTGTAGAAAATAAGAAGAAATAAGAATATTTATTCAACTGAAATAACGGCTCGCACATTATTAAAAAGTTAGAAGGAAAAAGATTACGAATAAACGGCTGTAATATTTGCGTCAAACTGTTTATACTATAAACACAAACTCATAATAAATATACTAAAAATTATTATATACTGAAACAGAGATAAAATGCTAACAACAGCAAACTTACATACAAAGATATATTTATGTATAAAGGTACATAAAAATATATTATATAGCCAGAGAAAGTTCCCATTCATGTGTGTGTTTAAGCCTTATTTAGCACGAGCAAAGTAATTTCTGTTCTAATTAGTATTTTAATTTATTCCATTTATTAATATAGATCAAGCCAGCCGTGATTCACCTGGAGTTTATATTGCCTAACCTGGCCACTGCCTACCTTATTCTCTCACAGCGCACGGCCTTCGCCTGAACCCTGGTCTCACCACTTTGGCACTCGCTCGCCACTTCCCAACTTTACGAACTACACTAGGCTAGAAAGTTTATGCACTAATTATTTATTACATCAGTTTAGTCTAAATATATATTATACAAAGTACTAACTCACGCCATTGTGTTTACGTTTGACCTGCAGATTGATTCAAATATTTTAATTTTTCCATATATTTGTTCATTTTATTATTATTTTTCGTCAATGGGGAGTAAAATTGTGCTTCTCTGGGACCCTTCAGCTGTCCTAAAAACAAAAACAAGAAAAATCAGTAGACCGAATCTAAGATGATAATTCAGTCTCGGTCCATATTCACAGTTGTCCGAAGAAATCAAGCAATCTTCAGAGGAAACAGCCTAAATTCCTCAACCTTTTCCAGCAATAATTCTAAATCTAACCTCCTAAAACTCTAATTAATCCCTTATGAGTATTCTTACACCCACCACAATGGGCAGTGAGAGTACATCCAAAGCCTGAAAAAGAGGTTCGCGAAAGACACGGTAGTATATCATTATCGATGCCGGAAGTGACACGAATTAATATATGGACAGTAGGCAGCTCACAGAGTTCATCTAAGACCGGAAACTCGGACTGGCTTTGATCGCTTCCAACGAGGACTTCCTTTTGGTCAACCTGACCACCTGTCCATTATGTCCTGGTATCCAGAATAGAAGTATTCTTTAATAGCAATCACCTGGAACATTCTAATATCAGTCTTGAAAGTGAAAACACAACAGTTCAGCGCCTTTAACAAAGCCTGACTTATCTGAATAGATGCAAAACGTATTTTACTTTAACTTCAATGAATTTATCAAAGTGACGTCAAAATTAAATTAATCTTTAAGTTGTGTCTATATGAAACTGTGGGGTTCAACCAAACGCTCCAGTTCTTGCACACTAATATTCTTTGGTCCAAAGTTAACGTTTTGCGTCTCCAATCAAATCATTTCTAAAAATTCCTTTAATCTCAAAAGTTGCTTAAATCTGACACAATATTTCACCTTAGTATCTCATACCACAGGATAAAACAACTAGATGTCTTCTAGACACTACTATCTACCCAAGCGATCTCTTCTCAATCAGGATAAGAGTCAATTGATCGTGAAGTGTTGTTGGAATGTAACCAAAGGGTGTCTTCTCCACTCTCGAGTATGTGGTGGACATTCCATCCTATCCTTGCAGCTTATACGCTACCAGTAACTAAATTCTCCACTAGGCCATGGATGGCCGTTTGCTGGACCCTAATTTGATGTTCTAATTGGTACCATGATCGTTTCCTTTTTCTTACCATAATTTTAAAGCCTTCTGATCTCCTTGCTGAAAATGAAGAGCTCTAAACTGGTATTGAAAGTTATGTTTAGCGTTTTAAATTCCACGGCTGTGTTCTTGTTTGAATGATTCCGAGTCTGTATGTCTGGAATTCTGGTAAATCACAAGTTCCTCACCCACAAATGGAACATCAAACCAAATACGTATACATGTGATTCGACAGCGAAAGCTTCTGACCACGTTTCTAATGTTCAGTCAGTTACTCACAGTGATTTAGAAAGTTAGTACTTCTCTCTCATTTAAATTATTAATTAAAATGAATTCAAGAAGATCCTTACCTCTTCACCTAGGTGTCCGAGCAGCTCGAAACTGCGATTTACGAGTCAGCATCATATCCAATTAAAATTTTCAGTCCAATTTCTCTACAATAGTCAGTTGGAATCGTTAAAATTAACTGTTTTTTATATGCAGATGACGTGGTGCTCATAGCTGATAATCCGGTCCTCTACAAAGAAATATTAAGAAATGTACTGCCTAAGATGGAAACTGATCTTGAATTTAACTAAATCAAAGATCTTGGTCTTTCGTAAGGGAGGCAGAATATGGCAGCCAGGGAAAGATGGTTTTTATAATGGTAAATATCTTGGAATACACCTAACCTCTCGCTTATCGTTTAATTTTCACCTGAATGAAAAAAATCTCCGTTGTCAAGATTGGTATCAACAAAGAGTGTGCTCCGTTCACTTGTCGAAATGAAGTCCCATTAAATGCAGAATTCCAATTTTTCAACTCCATCTCTAAAGTGTATTATGGATCACAAATATGGGACTAACAATGCTTTGATAACCTGGAAAAATTTTAAAGGTTCTTTATTAAAAAAGTTTTCTCTTTGCCTCCCTCTAATCCAAACTATCTGGTCCATATAGGAACTTCCGTAGATTCTCTTGTGTTATCTACATTAAAACTCCACTTCGGGCAACGTCATGGCTGGAACAAGTTCCAGACGCCTTCACCCGGATGTAATTTCAACTTAATGACTGTATGATCACTAAAAAACAACTCCATTAATACTAGAAAGTTGATATCGCCCCTGATGATTATTCTCATCCTGGCATAACTAAGGTTTACGATAGTAGGTTATTGTTTCGTCAAGTTTCCTCCCTCAACGCAGAGATTGTCTCCCTAACAGGAACCACCCTAGTTCTCCTCAGGTCTTGTGATAGTAGGGATAGTTTAGATTGTGAGCTAGTTTTGGTAAGCAAGGTCGCCGCCATCCACCCTGAGGAGGCAGCTAGTCCACCTCCAATATTGCTTTGCCAAGGCGCCCGGACCACACCACGTGGAGGTGGGGGTTGGCTTGAGGACTTCATGGATGTACTGCAATACCATGAAGACAGAGACGTACAACAACACTCTGCTCTATCCTCCTTGTGGTCCGAATGGGAGATATATTGAAAAGATACAGGTAGATACATGCGATTGTCTGAATAATATAAATCCAGAAATAATTACTTACGTGAGAGGCTACACAAAATCGCCACTTCTTCCGCTCGATAACAGCTATTTGCTGGGAGTTACAATCGTCGCACTACTTTTTATCTACTACTCCAAGAAAAGTACTATTTCTGTTCCTAATGGTAATACTTTACTTAATTTTTCAATACTTTTCTTAATTCTCCATTTTAAATCTCAAACCTCACCATCCACAACTACTTAATAATTCCCTTCGTTTCCAAACGCTTTGTGAGAGTGCGCTGGACTTGCTAGCAGAGAAGCTTGAGTTAAACCCAGTCCGGACTCGGTTTTCTTCCTAGAATATCGTACTGTATCCCTAGTGAGAAAAACGTCTATAGGCCGATATGCACTGTGGTGTTCAGGGGTGCCAATGTCAACAGCTTTTTTTTTTTGTCACGATTTAATAAAATAAAAGCCGTAGTACAACCCTCCATACCGGAACAATCAAGAAATATTTGTTACGATTAATTTGAAAATTTCAATCAAAATTAGGGGATAAGAAACAAAAAGGTATTTAATGTTTAATTATTGACATGAAAAGTAACTGGTTGCCCCTATTTCACCCTCTTGAGTGTAGTGTGCGTACAATCTGCAGTAAATTGAACAGAGAAGAAGCACAAGGCCGAGCACACATGCATGTGGCACGTTGAAGGGTGAGAATGGTGTGTTTGAAGAGAGGTGGCCGTTGTAGAAGGGAGTCACAGGAGAAGATACAATTTGCAAGTTAATGGCTTTACAATGTTAATGGATATAAAGTTAAGAAGGGAATGGTTAGGGTAAGATAAGGGTCGGAGCCTGGGATAAGGAGTGTAAGTACTTGGAAGTTGGCACCACTGACGCTACTTCACCCGACACTGAAGTACCTCTTCCACCATGGGGGCAAACCCTTTCTCCCTCCTTGTCCGATATAACGCCCTGGCGCGTACTTTACTCTTAAACGGAGCACTACTATGTTTCAACTCCCTTAATTGCAATACTTGTTTAATCTTCTTTTTGTAACTAATACCCTTATCTTGATTTTATTATCAAAAATAATGAACTAAATTTCCAAGTAAAATTATAAAAATTTTGTCCTGAAGACAAAATCTTAATTATACAAACTTATATGATCAACAATTATACTCTCAAAACGATAAGGCAGCCACTAAGAAGATAGTAGAGGAAGAGAGCCACTGTTACCTCGTGGCAGTCCTGGAAAAGTAAGAGATGAAGGAGGCTGTAGAACAACTATTCTTCGAACCGAATCAAGGTTGGTAATGGTTGGTTTTCCGCCAATTTAATATTGGTAAATTGAGACATTAGAAGTCAACAGTAGCTGTGAATACCGTTTGTTTGTTTTTTCGGCCATCCAAAGCAATAAATGGTTAATGTGCAAACAAAACAAAACCAAAAACACCATAAATAAATAAAATAATACGGCCAACAATTAAATAACAATAAAATTTTAATTAAAGCGCATCATCTTTTAAACTCCTTAGTAGTCCGTAAGTAAACGTTAGCTTGAAAGTGCGAACTCAAATTGTAACTCCATTCTATGTTCAGTTGAGGTTCGAGATGAAGGCTCAACCGAGTCAGCTTCGACTCGAGCCTTCAAGCTTCCTCGAAGCTCGAGCCGTGAAGTTCAAGTTGGAGGCTCACAAAATGCAAGCCTTTTTACATTCTTAAGGAATGACGAGTAATCAAAAAATATCGAACATTTTAAAAATTATTGTATTCATTTATACAAAACAATGTTGAAAAATCCATTAGCTGCTATAACTTGATTTTATTTTAAGAAATGAATTTATTAATAGTACATTCAAATAAAATGCTTCACATAAAAAACTAAAAAAAAAATCTCGAGCCTTTTGAGCCGAGCCTTGGAGGCTCACCGAGCTCTCTGTGAGGCTTCAGCTCGAGCTCTGACTCTGAGCCACTCGCTGAGAGCTCGACCAGGGAGCCCGAAGGCTCGAACCTTATAGCCTTATAGCTCAGCTCTTGGAAAACGCTAATTCTAGATCATCACCACGAGGTACGATATGAAATTTGCAAGCAAAAATCATCACCTAATTGAAAATACAATTATTTTCTTAATTTTTACACTTCTAAAGCATAACTTAATTCCATATTCTAAGTTCAATAATTTACTTCAGCGGGTAGCCTTTAACTATATCCGAGTTCACCGTTATATCTTCTAAATTATTGTAACGATTGCTGAGAAATGTTTTTCATTTTTTTACAACTCTCTTGTCCAGTTGCTCCCTCGCTACGGTAGTTAAAAAAAAGTGTTTAATGAGTAAAAACTCAACTTTTCATTCTAGTACAAAAAATATTTTGTTTAAGACGTAGACTAATCTTTTTTTTACTCACCCTTGCTCTACATTGGTATTGGCAGCAAAACTAGACCGAAAAGCTTAGAATTCAAACTAAGCAAGGTTAGCAGGTAGTAATTAAGTTCAAGAGAAAAGGCAATGAATTCAAGCTCTTCACCCTGAAGAAAAGTCTAATTTTGTGTAACCAATATCTTAAATTTCCAAGTCCTAAATCCTTACTTTATGAACCTAAAATGCTCGTTGCACGCACGTAGAATTTAATTCTTTTATGTGGCGATTTTCTCAGTATATAAACCAGTGAAATAAGGGTTATTATTAAATATATTTTTCTTTTTTTTTCAAAAACCATCACACCATGACCAACAATATGGAAAAGAGAATTACACGAGATTTGTTAATTTTACTAAGTTCAAAGCAGGAGATACGCAATGCTGGAAATAATACGCATTATTGTTGAAAGTAAACGCTAGGTAAGGTAATATTGGCATATACGAGGTGTGTTCAAAAAGTAACGGGAATTTTTAAATTTCGCGGGTTTGGAGAGTCTGATTGTAAATTTTTTTTTTTTATTATGTTGGTACACATGCCCCTGAAGTACGATAAAATTTTCAGTAATATTCATTGTTTACTTCTTAAGTGGCAGCCGTTAAGGTTAGACGTGTTTTTCGAGCTTGGCGATTTTTGTTTGTTAAAAAAAATGGATCAAAGAATTTGTATTAAATTTTGCGTAAAAAATGAAATAAAGTGTGTGAAATGTTAATAAAGGCATATGGTGAGTCTGCTATGAGTAAAACAAGGATTTACGAGTGGTATAAGCGTTTCCAAGATGGCCGCGAAAACGTTGAAGATGACGAACGACCTGGACGTCCAAGCACATCAACAACCGATGAAAACGTGAAAAAAGTGAAAGAAATGGTTATGAACGATCGCCGAATCACAATCAGAGAAGTCGCTGATGATGTTGCCATATCAATTGGCTCATGCCATGAAATTTTTTCGGATGTTTTGGGTATGAAACGTGTGGCAGCAAAATTTGTTCCAAAATTGTTGAATTTCGAACAAAAACAGCGGAGAATGGAAGTTGCTCAAGAGTCACTCAATGAAGTCGACAACGATGCGAATCTACTGAAACGTGTTATAACAGGTGACGAAACATGGGTTTACGGATATGATGTCGAAACTAAGGCTCAATCGTCCCAGTGGAGGCATTCTGGATCGCCAAGACCGAAAAAGGCTCGACAAGTGCGGTCGAATGTGAAGGTTATGCTCACTGTGTTCTTCGATTTTAATGGCATAGTGCATCATGAATTCTTGCCACAAGGTCAAACAATCAATAAGGAGTACTACCTACAAGTTCAACGCCGTTTGCGTGAAGCAATCCGAAAAAAACGCCCGGATTTGTGGCAAAACAATTCATGGATTTTGCACCACGATAATGCACCTGCTCACACTTCATTGCTTGTTCGTGAATTTTTGTCCAAAAACAAAACTTTAACGATGCCCCAGCCTCCATATTCGCCAGACATGGCTCCATGTGACTTTTTTCTATTTCCAAACATAAAGAGAACATTAAAAGGCCGTCGTTTTACAAGCATAGATGGCATTAAAAGCGAATCGCTGAAAGAGCTGAAAGCTATCACAAAGATCGAGTTTCAGAAGTGTTTCGAGGATTGGAAAAAGCGCTGGCACAAGTGTATTGTATGCGAAGGGGACTACTTTGAAGGCGACAATATTAATGTAGATGAATAAATAAATATTTTTTCAAAAAACGAAAATTCCCGTTACTTTTTGAACACACCTCGTATATGTTATATACTAGATGGCAGTGGATGATAGTAATAACAAACTAAAAACAAACACAATGAACAAAGCGAGGTGAACTCACAAAGAGCCCTACAAGGACAGCTTTGTTCCTATTACTGGTAATAACTTATATACTAGGTTACCAAACCTAACCTATTAACTATATCATAGATATAACCCTTTCATCTTCTCTCCATATAATATATACACACATACAAATACACATCTGTAGGAATGGCGCACACACATATCTGCTACAAACTATATCAATTACATCCTAATGATAACATCAACACTGACAACCATTAATATTGACTGTGCTTCAACAATGGTGCACTCAAAGTCTGCTATTGAATCAAATTTATAACCAGCTTCTTCTTCTTTCAGCTACTGTTGATATTGTACCTTTCGATATTTCGATATTTTATTATCTGATATCATATCGAGGTCATATCAACCATGCTAAACTTCCTCTTTTATCTTTATTGATGCTATAATAATTCTTCCATTAATCACTAATAATCTACATGGCAGTGTGGTTTGAAATTATTAACAACTGTCCTTCAATAGTACTATCGACAACTGCCACAAGTTACTATTTTACCTGCATTTAACCAACTTTAAAAGGAGAAGATTTGCCGACATCCTAGAAAAACTGTCCATCTTGGTTTTTAGGAAAAGCTAGTAATATTATTTTTCTGGAAGTGGGCAGTCTTAGAGAAGTAATCAACGCGAAAATGGACGACTCTCACAAATGAGTTTAATGGAGAACTTTTGCCATTCAGTTCTTAATGAGGAATGGATTAGAATGAAAGAATTACGTCAAAGACTTAACTGCCCATACCAAAGGCTACCCTATGATACGACTTAAAAAGAATACTGGACACCAGTAGTGTCTAAAAAGAAATCCGTGAGTGAATGTCTTAATGCATTATTTTTATGTTTGCAGCTTTAGGCCATAACAATGTTGCACCAAAAGTGAGGGTGGGGTGCCTACGGGGATTATATTTAAGTCACCACTGTTTTGTAATCCAAGGCAGAAGATGTAACGCTTCTAGATCGTCGACAACATTTTAAAACCAAATTTGAAATTTCTGTTTGAACTTAATGCTTGGTGCCACCTTACTCGTCAATACTCGATTGCGTGTTGCCTAGAATTAAATGAATTGTATAAATGGATAAATAAACTTTATTACAATAATTACAAACATGTCGTGTCTATGTGTAATTACATTACAAACTTCATTACATAGTGCACAGGAAAGTTTAGGATGGGAAAGATAGAGAATGCAGGGGAAAAATGGATGGAAAAACCTGCAGCTTGTGGTGAAAGTTAGAGCAGGATATGTTTGATTCCTTTGTGTCTGTTGGGAATGGAAGGATGTGTAAGAGGCTAAGTCGCGGAAGAGTGGTTTAGGATTGCATTCTTGAGAGGAAAGGAGTTTCAGCAGAGCGAGTTTGGATTTTGGTACGGGAATAATGGATGCAGTCTCATGGAGTGAGTCCAATTTTAGTGCATCGAGAAGAGTCTGTCACGAGTCTTAGAAATTGGTTCTGTTTCGTCTGGAGTTTCATTGATTTTACTTCTATAGGATCAGGCTGCAGTCGGAGCGAGTGTAGAGTATCTTAGTCGGTCTGATAACCACTTTGTAGAGGAGGAGTTTGTTCTGCACATTCATCTTCGAGTCTGGTTAGAGTAAAGGGATAAATAGTCTTGCAGTCCACTTTACTGGAGTCCACTTTGTCCTGAACCGGGATATGAATTTCATGTTAAAGTATTTAAGTTGCAATTACGTGAGTAACTGAAAACAAAAACCGTGTTTCAAATCGAAGAGTGTTGTGAAATTAGTCGGCTCCAAACACAATACTTCCTCCTAGTGCAGGGGTCGGCAACCCGCGGCTCGCGAGCTGCATGCGGCTCTTTTATCCAAATTGTGTGGCTCTTCAGCTTGTCCAAAATAAATTGTATATTTCAATTTTATTGAAACAAATTTCATTTATTGAAGTAAAGATATTTTTTCAAAAAGAATTTTAAATGTGATAGGTTAGAAATTGAATAGAATTATATTAAAGTACAGTACGTAGGTAATATATACTCGTAGGACTGCCGCCATTTTCATTCAAACACAGGTTTAGTTATTATTTATGTGTTTATTTACTTTGCAATATATGAAAATAAATATACAAAACATTTAAATGTTATTGAATATCATAAAATAATAATTTGTGATTACAAATGATCTTCAGAGTTTTTTACACTACCATCCTTGCGGCTCTTGGTAAGATTTATTAAAATTATCTAAGGAGAAATGGCTCTCTACTTAAAATAGGTTGCCGACCCCTGTCCTAGTGAAAGTAAGAAATGCTTCAAGCCAACCAATAACTACCAAAAACCAAATTGATGACTGTGCATGGCGCCAAACAAAACTTGGCAACAACTTCAATCAAACTGCGATGTCAGCATAAAAAAACAAGTTTACCAACTCACATACTCTATATGTGAAAACATCTGCAAGACAAGATAACAGTGTAGCCAGTGAACACAATAATCTCTTTACAGTGCAATTGTCTCTTCCATTCCTCAACTCGCTAACAGAAGGATAACAAAGTTCTTCTATCTGTTCTAGAGTTTTTTCCCTTCTTCTTTTTGTTCTTCCTGGTTTATAGTTTCTACCCGCTATTCTCTTGTAGTTCTTCACATTCTGTCGCAATGGATCAAGTAATGTAGGCTGTTGTAACATGAGCGGATTCCATGTAGGCGATGAAACGCTTACTATGTTGTCATTGTCCAGAGAAATAGAGTTGGTTGGGATGCAGCCAACAACAAGAGATTAGATACTCTCTTCAACATACTTATTTGTCCCACAGCACACAGGTAGTATATATGCCGCAGTTAGGGCGATCAAGTCCCCAAACTACTTGCACAAACTGGGCCTTATGTCAGCACTTTCCCTCAATATTGATTAATTCTTTGGCATTATGCCATTCAAACAGCTTGTAAAGTCTATAACAGGCACACCTTTAGCTTGTCAATACCATATTAAGGGCAACTTTATACATTATAGCTTAAAACGGCGCCGGAAGAGGGAATCGATTGGAAAAGAGAATTTTCATGAAATTTATGTCTGAAAGAATCAGTTCAGAATACCTCGCAGGACTTTTGCTGTTAAATCTGACAACACGGACAGGGCGTAAAGATCAATAGAGGGAAGTTATTGCGCAGTAGGCAGAATTAATCCTACTGAACGAACATGTTAATACAGGACTAGTTTTGAATAGTAGAAATCCTAAATGTTGGATTGCCGAGCACTGAACACAGGACACTGCAATGGAAGAGAGGAAATTTTGGCATAATGGGTTGGCTATGATCGATAAATGGATTTCTCTCTGGCCAATGTAGACAATGTTTGTTAAATCTCATATCGCTAATTGTTATAACAATGTGTTCACTGCCATAGTTGTTTTCATTGGGAATGAGAGAAGCCATGTGTACCTCTGGATGATGTCATTTAATGCTGGAGATCTTCCGTGTCTTTCAGTCGGTCACAGTCCGTCTGTGTGTACTTCACAGAATATAATTGTGCAGTACAAATTGTCACTCGGTCCCTTCCATCGCGTAATGACAATGATTGTCACTGATGTAACAGTTGCCGCACGTCAAACACTATCATTGTGGTCAGACATCAAGCCAAATACTTAGCCACAGATTCCTGCTAGCAGCAACACAATCATTCCAAATAAAATCCATTGAAGGCATATCAAAAATACTGAATTATGAATTTATTGCATTATTATTTATAATTAAACCATTTACCAAATTAAGAAAGAAAATTTGGATGATAAAACAATGTTTTTCTTTTAAGTAAAGCAATTTAAGTAAATCTTCTTCATTTTATTTACAATTCGGTACAGAATTCAAACAATACAATACAAACAAAGATACTGAACAATACAAACAAAGATATAAAGGTTTGAAATTTGAACGTATTTAAAGACCACCAAAATATAACTTTCTATATCTCATAAACTTCAATCACTAAAACATTGCGATTTATACCAGTTATGCAGCTAACTTTCCTCTACAATTCAGTAAAAATTCATTGAAATGTTTACAATACGAAGAGAGATACAACGGTTTGAAATTTGAACGAAATTAAAGACCACCAAACTTTAACCTTCTATATCTCATAAGCTTTAATCACTAAAACATTGCGATTTATACCAGTTATACAACTATCATTTCTCTATAATTCCGTGAAGAATTCATTGAAATCAGAACAGTTTGTAAAGAGATACAAATGTTTGAAATTTGTAGGAATTCGAAATCTTTGATCGTATACATCCAATATTTAACCATCTATATCTCACTTATTATTATAATTAGAAAAATGCATATTATACCAGTTATATGGCTAACTTATCTCTACAATTTGGTAAAGAATTCGTTGATATTTGATAAATATTAAAAAAGGTACAATACAACGGTCCTATTGGGGGAGTATTAATTAAGAAAGTAACCATCTAACTAGCTCTAGCCTATAGAGAGTGGGAGCTATCAAAAAAAATAGTCAGCCCATAATAGAAAGTAAAACTTTACGAAGGTACAAATTAAATAATTAATAACAATAGTAGCCTGTATCTTTTTTGCCCCTGGTTACTTCAACAGCGGATGAAAAATTAATGTAAAGCTATAACTGGCTAAAACTAAGCGACCATAATCCTGAAAATGCAATAAATAACAGTTTAATGGTTTAAACGTTGTGACTAATTATCTCGTCACTTTAATGGCACAAATTCTCCAGATAATGACGGATATTTAAATTAATGATACTTTATAGCTTACAATCTATCACCTTGTGAAAAATAATTACAAGTAAAAAAAGAAAAGATTACTTTAACTTTATTTAGATAAAATAATGGAAATTTATTAACTTTGTACTTATTTATTTATTTTTGCTTTATTTATTTGTACTAAGTGTGGAAAATTAAAAATAAATAATGGAATTCCTTATTAATTTAATAAAAAAATTATTAATTTTAATAAATTAATTAAAAATGAGATAATTCACGACTTTCTTTAACTTCAATTCCAGAATTCTAACTTCAAATTGAATCCAGACATTAAAAACGGCGCATTTCAATGATGCACAACTTTTAACCTATCCTCCTCATCTCTCTTCAAAATGCTTCATAGACCCAAAATTTTATTTCTAGAAACAGATTTTTACAGAAAAGTTTCAGATTTGTGTATATGAGGTACGAGTCGTAATACTAAAAGGAAAGATAAAAAACTTCGTTCAGTATAGCGATCTTCTCGGCTGTGGGAATTTTCATGTTATATATACTTAATATTTTATTAACCTTCCTTTATAACAATACAAAACAGTACATTATCCTTAAATCGTCCTTTAGTGAAAAGCTTTTCCCTCCCCAGAAGTGCTTTCAATCGAATTTTCCAGGAATAATTTAATGGAGAATTTTTTTTTTTTTTTGGCGTTTATTTTTGCTACAATCAGCGCGTTGGCGCTATAAGTAACAGTGATAACAGAACTATGAATAACAGAAGAATACGAGTGGAGAAGTTACCCAGTGGTAACACTCCAAAATAGGCTATTAGTCGCTCTCTTCACTTGAGAGGAGATCACGAGGCCACTGTCTCTTAAGGCGTCTTGTCGGGTTGTCAGGAAGAGTTCTAGAAGAAAGATTTTGAGCTAGAGGATTTATATGAGATTGCAGGTTGTAGTGGAGTTTTCTGTATCTTGTTTTAGCAACTTGTGTGACAAAAGGAATGTTTAGGTCAGTGTGTATAGTCAGGTTGGAGACATAAAAAGGAGCGTTTACAATAGTTCGAAGAATTTTAGATTGTAGAGATTGAATCCTTTGAAGATTGGAGCGTTTGGTTGAACCCCACAGCTAATGGAGAAATAAAAACCATTTTCATGAAAATCACCAAACAAACAAAAAATGGAAAACCCATTTTGTTAATTGGAATTATCAGTTATGATTAATACGATGCAGTCAGATACCTCTGACAGGGTACAATCTAAGTATCAGGAGTCCTAGATCTCTAGTTCATACAGGGGAAACATCCACACAACCACGCTGACAAAGAAAACCACCTTCCCAGACTATGAAGGTGCAAACAGATGATTCAAGGGGAAAAATTGCAATTGGAAACTTGATGAACGCCCTGCTTTCCTAGTAAGAGAACCATCAAAATGCAGCAAAGCTCATACTGATGATTTTAGAAACGCCTCAGAATCTCCATTCTAATCACTTTAATCGAGTATAAATCAATGAATTATAAATTTGGTGGTCTCCACTCCATTAGGAGAAGCTGCTGTAAAGTTAAAGACGCTCTCTGAACTTCTTTTCTAAATATTCGAACTGAAATTGAACAATATGATTTTCAATTAGATTTTCTAGCCTCCGAAATAGGTTTAAGAAGTTTTATATTTTATAGTATGGTATGAGATAAGTGAATAGACACGGCGGCAGTCCAAAGATTGAAACTAATCATGTAACTGTAAAACTCCTGGGGAGGCTTTAATTAACAATGAGATTGGATGGACGAAATGAGAGTGGTTCGAACCACGAAGTTCTGACCACAGTCGTCGTTAAAACTGGCCGAATGGCAGCAAAAAAAGGTTCATTATCAACGTAGGCGTTTTAATAATTTTATTTCTCACAAGGAGAACTGCCTTACCGAAATGTTTAACTAGATTCAATGGGCATTATCTGATTATTTTTCATGAATATATAGTATTTTGTCAAGGAACAAGTTTAATTATAAGGAAATAAGTTACCTTCAAGATGTTCGATTGAAGAAGCGTCCTGCCAGGCCACACCTGAAAACAGCAAAAAATCATCACTTTGTATTAACGGACAATGAAATTTAGAAGCAACAAAAAACTTATGTAAATGGGGCATATATCGTGGAATGCATCTTCTTAAAAGAATATTTGTGATAACTTGTCGTTAATCACACCAAAAAGCTTGCTGCAAGATCATGAAGGTAAAGTAAAAAGTGGTACATAAGTGATGGGCTGCGAGAAAAACTGAAAAAAAAAAACTCAAGTACTGAACTGGAACGTGGAACTAAGTAAGAAAAAATCTCAGCTCCTTAACAGATTCGTCAAATAGATGCTACAAAACCTAATTTATTATTTCTATGAATTAGCTATTAACAAAAGGAATCAGAAGAGAATTTGAATATAATTAATGCCATAAAAAATTATTAATTAGCAATAATATTTTATGCTTTAATTTAAATTGGAAGATATTAGAAATTTAGAAATGGTTCTTGTGGTTACCAAAGGTAATAGTGAAATTACATTAAGAAAACAGACAAGTACCTGGTTCTGAAAATGACAAAGAAAATCTAATAACAAAACGTAGTTTTGTAATTAGATTATAAATGGTAAAACACAAAATTAGAATTAGGAAATGATTAACATTGGAAGGTAATAATGGTCATTATTCCATTTGTAAAATTACCTTTTATAAATAAACAAGTATTTTGTAATCGCATTATATAATTAAAACATTTTACACTTTTGTTTTCTTATTACCTAATTTTGTTTGATGAATTAAGTTTATTTTATTACCATTAATGAGTTTGAAAATACGGTTTTGGTTCCACAGTACAGATAATATCTCTGATTTTATCTGTCGAAGCCTCCTGAGATAAATAAATTTGAAGTAATAAGAAAAAAAGTAAAGTAATTGCCTATTTTTTCAGAGGAGCTTTTCTGCGTCCAACTACCGAATTAGGTGACGTGGAAGGAAGCGACTAGCAAGCATACTTTACTATTAAATACTCCATATTAAACATTAAATAAAATCCAAGGCCTAGATCAGGGGAATCGAACCTACTAAACTAACAATACATCTTAGCTTTGCGGGTCTAGCCTATAACCGCTCGGCTACCGTGGCGCCTGATAAATATTTTTTTTTTTTATCGTTTATTTAGTTATAATCAACGCGCATTTTATTGCGTTATAAGCAACAATAATGATAACAATAAACAACATAACATATACGTAACTCTCAGAGTGGAGAAGTTACCCAGCGGTAACACTTCAATAACATTTCAATTTCTACTGGACTCTTGTCTTCAGACATAAGATCGCCAGGCCACTGTCTTTTAAGACGTCTAGAAGTGTTGTCTGGAAATTTTCTGGAAGATAGATGTTGTACAAGTGGATTGTGATGTGTTTGAATGTTAAGATGGAATTTTCTGTATCGTTTTTCAGCCACTTGTGTGACGCAAAGAACTGTTTAAGTATGTGTGAATGGTTTGATTGGTGACGTAGGAAGGAGTAATTACTATAGGAGCGAAGAATTTTAGACTGCAAGCACTTGATTCTTTGGAGGTTTGAGCGTTTGGTTGATTTAATTTTAATTTTTTTTAAGTTTAAATTATAGAAATTAAAAAAATGGTTAAAACAAACACCCAGAAGACTTTTTCTCACTGAAACTTTCAATTGGTACCAAGACTTGCAATATTATACATTTTGATTTAATAGGTACAGTTTTCTAAAAATTAATGAATAAATCGCTAAAAATCTATTCTAATGGCAATTTCAGTAGGCTAATTTCGTCGAACCACTTAGGAGGGTCGTTTGAAAAGTCAGTGCAAAGTCAGAGAGATAGCACTACTGGCGCGTATCGAGGTTATGTTTAGTTAGTAGCATCTCTTGGAAGAACACACACCAAGTTTCAGCCAGATCGGTCTATTTCTTTGTGTTTGGCATTCGTTTGAATCGAGGAAGTCGAGTGATTTTCAAAAAATGGACGAAAAAGAATTTCGTGTGCTGATTAAACACTACTTTATGAAAGGTAAAACGCCTCAGGAGACTAAAGAGAAGCTTGATAAACATTATGGTGACTCTGCACCTTCGATTAGAACAGTTTATAAGTGGTTTCAAAATTTTCGGAGTGGCCATATGGGCACAAGTGACGCTGAACGTTCTGGACGCCCTGTTGAGGTTACTACTCCAGAAATCATTGATAAAATCCATGTTATGGTGATGGATGACAGAAGAGTGAAGGTGCGTGAGATTGCTAGTGCTGTGGGCATCTTGAATGAACGGGTACATAATATTTTGCATCAACATTTGGACATGACAAAGCTATCCGCAAGATGGGTGCCGCGATTGACCAAAAACGAAATCGTGTGAAGTGTTGCAAGGACGGTTTGCAGCTGTTCCAGAAGAATCCACAGGATTTTAAGCGTCGTTTCGTCACTGTGGATGAAACATGGATACATCACTACACTCCTGAGACCAAAGAACAATCTAAACAATGGGTTACCAAGGGGGAATCTGCGCCAAAAAAGGCGAAGACCGTTCCTTCGGCCGGAAAGATTATGGCGACTGTCTTTTGGGATTCGCAAGGAATAATCCTCATCGACTATCTGGAAAAGGGTAAAACTTTTACAGGTGCATATTATTCATCGTTATTGGACCGTTTGAAAACCGAGCTGCAAGAAAAACGCCCACGATTGGCCCACAAAAAAGTCCTTTTCCATCACGACAACGCACCAGCTCACACCTCAGCAGTTGTGGTCGCAAAATTAATGGAAATAGGGTTCCAACTCGTTTCACATCCCCCCCTATTCTCCAGACTTGGCTCCCTCGGACTACTATTTGTTCCCCAATATGAAGAAATGGCTAGCGGGAAGAAAAATTTTATTCAAACGAGGAGGTGATTGCAGAAACGAATGGCTATTTTTCAGACTTGGACAAATCCTATTATTCGGAAGGGATCAACAAACTAGAGCAGCGTTGGACGAAGTGTATAAGCCTAAAAGGAGACTATGTTGAAAAATACAAAAGGTTTACCCCAAAAAATTAAGTAGTTTTTATTTTTGCACGGACTTTTCAAACGACCCTCGTATTGTCGGGTCTAAATATGTCATCGAATCCAGCTAAAAAAAATTTAAATTGGTGTGATAGTAAGTTTTTATGCTAAAACATTTACTGATATAATTAAGTTGTAAAATTTAAATCCCATTCTTCACCAAAAATTAAATGAAAGTTTTTTAAAAAAAAACGGAAAATGCCTTGTTGTAAATAGAGCACGATGTAAGCAACTGCTACACTAGTTTAATTGTCTATTAACAACACATATAACAACAACGTGTTGTATCTGTTGTGATATAAACAGAAAATATTACTATTTTCAGCTGATCAGTTAATGTCTTGGCCATATGTGTTACCCGTTTCCCTTATCCATCATATGTGAGTAAGAACTTGCCACGTCATAAAAAAGAAATGAGGGTAATATAGTGGGGAATAATTGCATAACACGTAGCTGCACAAATCAAATAAATCTAATCTGTATTCTATTTTTTTACCAGCGTCCGTCTATAAAAACGTCAAAAAAATATTGATATAAATATGATTTACAGTGTAATATTATTTATTTTTCAGTCTTTATTACTATTTTATTTCTCATGCGTAAAATATTATTTCAATGGAGGTATTCAAGTCAACAGGGGGTAGCTCTTTCTTCTTATAAACTGTTCTAAAAGTTCTGGTATGAGCAAGATGTTTTCAGACTGTCCAGCCAGAAATCTGAAAGGTACCCTTGAAAGATGTAGCAACTTATAATCTATCAAAAACGAATTTTATGAGTACGAGGTGTGGCTATTAAATAACGAGATTGATGCTGCTACAGAAGAACTATGCATGCGCCAAATCCTAACGACCAACGTAAAGCCTTCTCTTTCGATTGCAGAGTCTCAGGTGTTTGTAGAGAAATCTGTCTGACCGCAAACGTCGTTTGTGTAAGAGGTGTTTTAGTTTCATTTTGCCGAAAACATGATACTGCAACATGTAGTAGAGCAACGAATTGTCGTGAAATTTCACATGAAACTTGGTAAAACCGCTACTGAAACTTAACTTTTATTAAAAAAAAGTTTATGGTGATGAATGTTAATCACGTGCGTAAGTTTTCGAGTGGCTCAAGCGTTTCCAAGATGGCCGAGAAGACGTCGGAGATGATGACCGCCCGGGTCGCCCTTCCACGTCCAAAACGGATGAAAATATCGATTATAATTAATCATTACTACCGTGAGGTGCTTGCTCAACTCCGTGAAAGAGTAAGGAAAAAAACGACCCGATTTGTGGAAGAACAAGTCACGGGGTTCTCCATCAAGACAAACGCGCCGGCTCACACTGTATTGTCTGCAAAGACGTTTCTAGCCAAGTACAACCTCCCAGTTTTAGGCCATCCGCCTTATTCGCCTGACCTGGCCCCATGTGACTTTTATCTGTTCCCCAATGTCAAATCTACAGTTAAAAGGAACACGATTTCAGTCCGTTGAAGCTGTGAAAGTGAAAGCGGCAAGCGTCATGCAGAAG
This sequence comes from Rhodnius prolixus, assembly GCF_049639745.1. Classification (NCBI taxonomy): domain Eukaryota; kingdom Metazoa; phylum Arthropoda; class Insecta; order Hemiptera; family Reduviidae; genus Rhodnius; species Rhodnius prolixus. The sequence continues at coordinate 13,025,569 of NW_027411604.1, read as the reverse complement.
CTCACAGAAAAAGACTTCCAGCACGGTTTCGAACAATGGTAAATTCGCTTGGAGCATTGTAGGGATAGGGGAGTGGTGTATATTGAAGGTGATAATAATTAAATATATATAAATTTAAAATAAAATGTTTTACAGCAATAGTCTCGTTAATTAATAGCCACTCCTCGTGGTCCCTCCTTTAACCAATTTCTCGGCAAAAATGCTTCAAATAACAGGTTTTTTTCTTACATAAAATCAAATAATATTCAAATATTAATGAATATCGTTAGATACATTTTCGAAGAATAAATAGAATAGAAAAACGATTGTCTACTTTTGGAGAAGGACGCTTCGAAGAGGGGAGTCTTTCATTTAGGTTTGATTAGGGTACACGGGTTTATCCCGCGTATGGATAGGGGAGGGGTGTATATTGAAGGTGATAATAACTAAATATGTATAAATTTAAAATAAAATGTTTTACAGCAATAGTCTCGTTATTTAATAGCCATACCTCGTATGTTAAGAATGAATGGTGCCGACATGTGCGTAAAATTTCTGGTGTATTCTTAATTTCAGATGTAAAAATGATAACAATATTTGTTCTTACTAGAAAAATGAATGGTCAAAGAAAATAATAATGTTTTTACAGCATCTCTTAATTGAAATCTAATTCACTATTTGTTTTTAACAAATTTGTGAGCCCGGAAATTGTAGCGCAGTGTTGCATGGTACGTACTTGTTTGTGGACCGCTCGTTATGCACACAGCTGGTTAAGATGAAAAAGTTGCACCATTTTAAATAACTGATAAAAACCTCGCCACCGATGGAATAAATAATTACTATAAAATGATTAATGTTCATTAAAATTGCATTAGCGGTCAGTGTAGAGGTGTGACCATATTTTACGACGACAAAATCGATATTGTTTTTTGATGATTAAATTATTCATTCGCACAAATCAAAACACATTACATTAACCACAATATCCATTGAGATCAGAACTTTTAGTTTTAACAAAATCCTCTTTTACTACCCCCAAATTGTCACATGGTAGTGCAAATTTAAAATTCAATCAATTTTAGAAAGCTGCGCGTATGTAACAAACACAATGCTCCTAACCACTTGCCATTATCATTGTTCGAATAAATGTTTAAGTAGGTAAATATTTCAACAGTGTGCCGGCTTTCACAATCAGTCAACGGCTGGTAATGGTGAACCTAAATAAATTTATAAACAGGCGATAACTGAGAGAATTCGTTTTAAAATCTGAACTTAGAATCTAAATAAACAGCGTAAATATATAGATCTAGTCTATCAGTTTGTTTGTCCGATTATTTGTACGCAAAACATAATTAGAAATGTACAATTCTAAATGAAAGATGATACTGATTCCGCATTTCAGGTTAATCTTACTAAAATACTTGTGTTATAAATAAGTATTAGAACAAAATCTCTTAAATTTAACTTTTTGGCTCAGCAAAGATTCATCTAAAATAAGGATCTTACTGGGGTTAAGGAGCTGTTTTGTAGAAAAAAGAAAGTACTTTTACACTTTTAATTTACGCAATAACAAAGTTCAAACTTAAAGCGAAACTTGGAGGAGAGTATGGACTTCCGCAGGACAGAGGACCTCCGATACCCAACAATAAACCGAATAAGTATTCTACCAATAATAGTAATACTGGTGATAATACTCGTATTAACAGTACAGCTACTGCCAACAATAGCGTGAATCCCACAGCAGACAAAACAAAGAAAAGATCGCTAGCTTGGGGAGCGGCTCCCCTAAATCTAATTCAGGCTCCAAATTGGGTCAAATTGACAAAAAACAGTGGTAATGTTACCATATAAACTTTACAACTACCGGCCGAAAATAAATTCAATTAATAGACTACGTATTACAATAGGGTCTATTTTTTACCAAAAATACCCATTTTAAATTCCCTGGGACTAAAAACAGTTGAAAAAGATTGATGAAATAAGGAGTACTACTAAGGAATGGTACACATAAAAGTAAAGTAAAGTAATCGCCTATTTTTTCAGGCGGGGCTTAACGTCCAACTACCAATTAGGTGTCGTGGACGGAGGCAACTAGGAAACATACTTTACTGTAAATTTCTTTTATTAACCATTAATTAAAATCCAAGGCCTAAGACCGGGGAATCGTACCCAGTACCACAACACATATTAGCTTCGCAGGTCTCGCCTCTAACCGCTCGGCTACCATGGCCACCTGGCGAGATGGTACACATATCCTGCTGAATTAGTTTGAAAGCCTCGCTCCTACAACTTAATTTCTTTCTTCAATTTTTTGAAGTTAATTGTTTGGGTTATTTGACTATTTCATTCCACTGCCAACATTATCACATTAAATCCTATTCTATCGTTGCAATAAGTTGAAAAAAAAATTATATAATACTACACTTCACTACAAACATTTCACTATGATTATACAAAACCTTTTAAACAATAATTTTCAAACTTTTCCTAATTAAACTTCTTGACTTTCACTTCAAGGCTTCCTATATCTCAAATTCAATCTCCCAACCTAATCCGACTATTATATCGTAGATCGACTCACATATTAATGAATGAGTAATCGATATCATTTTTGCAGTTCAACGTTTATTTACTTGTTTTTGAAGGCATTATATCCAAAGGACCAATAGCTTTCTATTTAAGAGATTCTCATTGAGAAAAATAAAAAGAAAAGCATGAAAATTATGGGTTCCCCTTCTTTTCCTCACCTTGGTACAGAACGTATCGTCAGTTTCCTTCCTACTACAATTTCCCTCTTTTCACTTTGTACCACCTTCAAAATTGGATTGTGAATGATACAAGAAATCCAATACTGAAGAATAAAGCGGATAAAATGCATATCTCTGTTCACACAATACGAGTATAGATCTCTACAGCCTGCATTCTATTCTTTCTCCATGAATGTGAATTTTTTGAATTTAATAAATGTTTGAATAAATAAACGCAAATATTACCAATATAATTTCTCTCTCGATTTAACTTGCTCTCACTGCAATAGAATAAAGTTATAGCAATCTTACAAAATTTTTGATTTCAAATCCCCACCAAAAAAATCTGTTCTGATTCACTCTGATTAGGAAAAAGTGATTTTTACTAATTTCCTCTCACCCCAAATTGCTCCCTCTCCACCCACTCTGTGTGAGTGTCCATCGCAACTCAAAAACGGGAAAACCACAGAACATTGAAATTTGATATTTCGTTTTAGGTGGGCAACTGAGCACGTTACGAGATGCTGATATTGGCTAAAATCGGTCTAAGTTTGGAAGTACCCCTTTACATAAATCAATCTTCAAAATTTGGTGAACTACTTGTAAATATCTAGAAATTTAGTTTGTCTTTCTCAGCTCCCCGAAAACTTACACATTCCATAGAACTTATTAAGTTTCATATTCCAGAAAAAATTGACTTTAATTTTTTGCACGGGAAGGGTAAGTTAGACTTATTCTTAATTGCAAGGATTAGGCTTATAGCGTGTTGTGATCTTCTCACTAAAATGTAGAATGAATGTTAGTAGGCTACGGAAACTACAGACAAGATCGGAACAGCCTATTCCTAATCCATAGAATTCATTAAAATCCACTTTAAATGGAAAATATTAGTGATAGACTGAAGGTACAGGAGGCTACTATGTTTTGGGGGGGAGAATTTGAGCTTACAGGAGTAAAAAACTTCCCTAAGAGTGGTTGCGCTGCAGACTTAAGTCTGATTAGACTGTAGTTTTCAAAGGAAGTGGCTATAAGAAACTAAATCCACTGCCACCTATTATTGTGACTTCCGAATGTAAGTCAGCGTTTCGAGGGTTAATGTATAAGTCTGTAAACTGATGAGCACGTGATTGCTAAACTCAAATAAGTTGTACACATTTTGAAAGTTGCATCTGTGCACTCTATATGCATTATGTGACTGTTGTAAGATTTCGGTAACCTCAAGAGACACCAGGTTCACTAAAGACCAGCAGTTCACTTCCGCCTTTCATCCATTTCAACAGAGAGCTGCTTTTAATGGTTCTTTAGAGCGATGAGGAATCTGAATTGAACAAATTAAAAAAGTTTTTGAATAACTCGTCAGTACGAATCAATTTAGTAAATTTCTTTACAAAATTGAGGTTCGCAGGGGGTCAAATCTCCTTTTTCGTTGGCTACGGCACCTTGAAGGCTTACTTCCCACCTTTACATTTAAATGTCCATTTACAAACCCTAAAAGGAAGTTTCAAATTTTTTTTGTCCTAAGTCAAAATGCTGTGAACAGAATTCTCGAAGTTCCGCCGAAAGTAATTATTATTAACATTTTGAAAAATATCAAGAATTTGTTTAATTATTATTATATTTAAACATCATTTATATTTGTTACATTTTTAAATTGAAATTAAAATTTAAGTGCTTTGCAAATTCTGGGATGTATAAGATATTGATTTACTGACAGACTAGATTTCAATCGTTTCCAACCTTTCTACGCCAGCCAAGCAACTACTTGTGACCTAGTTCAATTTATATTTAGACAAAGAGATTCAAACATGGCAATCAAGTTCACTTATTCTAATTATAATAGCTGCAGCAAGTGCTAGTAGTGTTGGATGCATTAAAATTTAAAATGAAAGTAGTCCTTTCATTAACACAAACTTAATTAATAATTAGAAAGTGATATAATTAATGGAGAAACATCTATACATCTTATTAAGGGAAAGATTTCCACTCAGATAGTCGCTCTTATCTTATCAAAATGTTTAAAGATGTAAACCTCGCCCACGTACAACTTCTAACCTATTATCTTATAGCGGAATAATTAAGACTTCATAATGGAACGAACATTACACCGTTGTTTATGTATATATAAGGTAAATATACATCTAGTACATTGTACAATATGTTTTCCGTGTAAATACATTTCCTTAGGGAATTTCATTACATAATAAGCTGTATTATAGCTTTTACAAGAGAAGGTTAAAGACAGGTTTACAACAGCCTTAACAAACTCATGTATTATGCAGTAACATCAAGTGTATGATGCATTGGTAATAAATATTTACATATCATTAATATGTCTATTAATTATTAAATTTAATATTGTGATAATAGTAACTAACATATGCCATATTGATTTGTAATCAAATAATTAATCACAAGTGTACATCGTGCAAGTTAAATATAACATCGAATTGGATAGGTCAAAGATAATAGAAAAGGTATAAAAAAGAGAAGTAAAAAAAATAAAAGACTTAAAAAACTCCAACTGCTATTGGGCGCAATTTTACGAGAATGCTGTCTAGACGAAGTCAATAAAAATTGGACATAAAGGAATGGAAAACGTAGTGTCTAGGCTTTATCGGGTGTCAATTTTGGAAATTCGACGAAGCCTCCCACTAAGGTTAACTCTCAATATCTCGCTTCACATTCATCACATCATCATGAAAACTTAACCAAATATATACTATACCTGTGCCTACAAACGGGTGTGTTTTGAACCCGAACGATGTTTTAGTTTAGGATAAAATTGAAGTTGAACTTTTTTTTAGTTTGAAATGAGACTTTTTAACTGTAAATATCTCGCTTCTCATTCACCATTTTAATATGAAAATTTACCAAAATGTAGACTATAGCAGTGCCTACAAACGGGTAAATTTCGAACCCAAAAGATGTATTAGTTTAGGAGAAAATTGAAGTTAAACTTTTAATTGAATGCTACGAGTATATAAAACATGAGGAAGGTTCAAATATTTATTAGAATATATATATTTGGTTAAACCCCCTCCATACAGTACTTGTAAATTCAAAATACAACATTAAAGCTTATGTATTCTATTCCACAATACATATTAAATAGAACAACGGATGGTTTTGTATCCTCGCAATACAAGATTAGAAATATAACAAAACTACAGCTGCCGTTGAATATAATTGTTATTACTATAGCACCAGTATTCACTCTGGACTCTGCCATTACATTAAATTAATTGGGACTTGTAACTGGGTGTTAATCTGCATACATTTTGCAAAATCATTTCCTAATTATTTGTTTTCACCAAATACAAAATTTTTGTATTTTTATTTAAAATTTATTTTCCCCTAAATAAACTTATTTATAATCAAAACGTTTGCGTATTTAAAACACTCTGCACATTTACTACAAATCAAAAATTTATCTTAATAAAATTTAAGTAGAAGTTGGTGAACTCTTTCGCACTAATAAATGTTTTTTTGGTATCCGAAAAATTTTGTGTTTTGGAACTTTGAAAATCTTGGTTTTGATCATAAAAAGTAATTTTTCCTATTATTATACTCAAGGTACGTTAACATATGAGCTTTTTTCAGTGCACTGCCGGCCTCCAAACAGTGTTCTCTTGCTACAGACAACACTGCCCATCACCAGAAAGTGAGCTGTAAGAAGCTCCTAGCAAGAGAAAATCTAAGGGCTAGCCGCTGGATTCGAACCCGTGATCTCCGCGTTGGAATCCAGTATCGCTATTTGTTTTCCTATAATAATATGTATTCAATTTGATAGTTTAAGTTAAAAATAAGTTAATAAAGAAATAGCATATAATGTAAACAAAAGTAAACTAATTGCCTATTGTTTCAAGTGAGCTTTAAGTCCAACTACCAAATTAGGTGACGTGGACAGAGGCAACTAGCAAACTTACTTTACTACAAAGTTCCTACATTAAACACTAAATACGAGGGTCGTTTGAAAAGTCCGTGCAAAGTCAGAGAAATAGCACCACTGGCGCGTATCGAGGTTATGTTTAGTTAGTAGCATCTCTTGGAAGAACACACACCAAGTTTCAGCCAGATCGGTCTATTTCTTTGTGTTTGGCATTCGTTTGAATCGAGGAAGTCGAGTGATTTTCAAAAAATGGACGAAAAAGAATTTTGTGTGTTGATTAAACACTACTTTATGAAAGGCAAAACGCCTGAAGAGACTAAAGAGAAGCTTGATAAACATTATGGTGACTCTGCACCTTCGATTAGAACAGTTTATAAGTGGTTTCAAAATTTTCGGAGTGGCCATATGGGCACAAGTGACGCTGAACGTTCTGGACGCCCTGTAGAGGTTACTACTCCAGAAATCTTGATAAAATCCATGATATGGTGATGGATGACAGAAGAGTGAAGGTGCGTGAGATTGCTAGTGCTGTGGGCATCTCGAATGAACGGGTACATAATATTTTGCATCAACATTTGGACATGACAAAGCTATCCGCAAGATGGGTGCCGCGATTGCTCACACTTGACCAAAAACGAAATCGTGTGAAGTGTTGCAAGGACGGTTTGCAGCTGTTCCAGAAGAATCCACAGGACTTTAAGCGTCGTTTCGTCACTGTGGATGAAACATGGATACATCACTACACTCCTGAGACCAAAGAACAATCTAAACAATGGGTTACCAAGGGGGAATCTGCGCCAAAAAAGGCGAAGACCGTTCCTTCGGCCGGAAAGATTATGGCGACTGTCTTTTGGGATTCGCAAGGAATAATCCTCATCGACTATCTGGAAAAGGGTAAAACTATTACAGGTGCATATTATTCATCGTTATTGGACCGTTTGAAAACCGAGCTGCAAGAAAAACGCCCATGATTGGCCCACAAAAAAGTCCTTTTCCATCACGACAACGCACCAGCTCACACCTCAGCAGTTGTGGTCGCTAATTTAATGGAAATAGGGTTCCAACTCGTTTCACATCCCCCCCTATTCTCCAGACTTGGCTCCCTCGGACTACTATTTGTTCCCCAATATGAAGAAATGGCTGGCGGGAAAAAAAAATTTATTCAAACGAGGAGGTGACTGCAGAAACGAATGGCTATTTTTCAGATTTGGACAAATCCTATTATTCGGAAGGGATCAACAAATTAGAGCAGCGTTGGACGAAGTGTATAAGCCTAAAAGGAGACTATGTTGAAAAATAATAAAGGTTTACCCCAAAAAATTAAGTAGTTTTTATTTTTGCACGGACTTTTCAAACGACCCTCGTAAAATCCAAGTCCTAGAGACCAGGTATCGAACCCACTACCACAGTAATTCACAGCTTTGCCAGGTCTCGCCTCTAACCTCTCGGCTATCGTTGCGCCTGCCATATTATATTATATTTATGTTTCTTGTTTCTTCGGCCTGCCACCAAACTAACAGAAAGAAAAAAACACTTTACTTTTGAGTAATGGTTAAAGAAGAGTGTTTCCGTTTCATGTATTTTCGTATAAATCACTTTTCAAAAATTTAATATATCCTTCGATTTAGTCATTCTACATGCTCTAAGTGGAAATGATTGCCCAAAATGTGGAATAAACTGTTTCTGTAAACTAATAAATTTAGTAGAGTGAATAATTTAGCAACGTATCAATCAATTTAATCAATCTAATTCACTTAATCACTAACCTCAGCCACGATTGGACAATCTAAAATCATTCCTCAAAACCTAACTCTCGGCTTTTTTACATTTTTCGAGGAACCTTTCTCTTTGAAATAATTTCGAATCATTACTACATCGAAACATGAACAAAATTATTCATTTTAGTTAGCGCATTTCATTTTATTACCTCAGTTTGTCTTACATATCTGTACCAATTCTCTAAATTTCTTTCTCAAAAGTTAACCTAAAATCAACTGCGATATAAAGTTGATGGTTAATAAGGAAATAGTAAATCAAAAGTCTTATTGAAAAATAAAATCACATTGAAAAGTTTCAAGTTAAACCAAAGTAAAGCTGTTTTTGGTAGGGAAAAAGGTTAATCTGGAAAGGAAGGTTATAAGTGTGGGAGCCCATAATGTAGAGTATGTAACAATTAATTAATGGCCTAACATGCTTCATAAATAATATGTCCTTGATTTAATTCTATTATCTTGGATATTAAAATTCAAGTTAATATATCATTATTAAATAATCACATATGCATAATGTTTATGCATTGTAATATATTTATGAACGTGCGAAGTTAACCAGTTCTGCAGTCTAACTTTTTGTAACAACGAAATTATGCTACTAACATCCAAAAAAAAAAAATATATATAATTCAAGCTTCGCTACAAAGAAATTACACCTTAACCAGTAATTTTTTGCACGCAATCAGAAAAGAAAAACCTTACTGTTAAAAATAACACAATTTGTCTTAACTGAAATTCTCAAAAAATATTTCCTATCATCTTGAAAATATTAACTAGTTTGCTTTTTAGTATAGAAAATTTTTGAAATTGGATTTTTGAAATCTGAGGGGGCCAGAATTTTACAACACAAGTGTTGAACAAGGGCATCCCCTAATTTCTTCAATACAACCAATTTTTAACCTGTTCTTCTCAAATTTCAAGCAGTCAGAAAAGTATAGTACAATAAATAGCTTTGAAGAATACAGTTTAACGAGAATTGAAACATGTTCAAACATGCTTTTTTATGAATGACATAATTACACACACACAAAAAAAAATACACAATAACTGTCCCCAACAATTGCACAAAAAAAGTTCTAAGTCATTTTGCCAGAAGCCTTGAATTACAGTCGAACCTCTCAACAACGGACATTGGCGGGGGAAAGCAAAGTGGCCGCTGTTTGGAGGTGGCCGTTAGAAGGAGGTAGGCAAGTTTCATAATGAAAAATATGGGTTTTTTTTCCAAACATCTATTTAAAAATTGTTTATTATTAATAGATTTAAAAACGTACATAATTGCATAATTATTTAGCTACATGATATGCATCAAATTTTTCTTAATTATCCAAAAAAGTTATCAAAAAACTACATATTATTGACTTAATTAATAATCTTTATAATAATCATCGCATTTATTCATAACAATAATAATTTATGGTAAAATTATCATCATACTATCATCTATTATTAGAAAAATAGAACAAACCTTTCGGCTAGTTGACGAACGGCTCGATTTGGTTTTTGCAAAATCTTCCAACACATTTATTTTCTCTTCTAGAGTTAACCACTTTCGTTTGAAAGACATATCGGAAAAAATAATATTGTTCGTCCAAAGTTATATTGAAAAATGATTAAAATGGTACAAGATGTATGGAGCTTATATAAGAAACTTTAGGAAAAACCAGAAAAAAACTAAAACTTGAAAGGGGATAATTCTTTTTATCACCGCGTCAAAGGAACTTTTAATAATAAGGTGGTCGTTGGTGGGAGGTGAAACATATAATCCGTTCCCCAAAATCAATGTCCGCGGTCGCTATGTAGAGTGTCCGTTAGACGGAGGTTCTTTTACATAGACAAGTGTATAGGGGTAAAACGGGGAAATTCAAAAACTGTCCGTAAATGGAGGTGGTCGCTAGTGAAAGTGTCCTTTATGGGAGGCTCGACAGTATATCCAATTAGATTTTCTTAACTTTTAATATAACATAAATAATTAACTATAATTGGTTAAACTGATCAGAAATATAGGAGAGAGAGGTTTTAGCAAAATGGACACGATTAAAGAAAAGCCTTTGGGAAATTCAAGGCAGTTGAATAGAACATGGATTCCACAAAATCCACTTATTCCATAATTCACTTCTATTGAAATAATCTCCAACGGGATTTAACTATACAGGGTGGTGTCTCTTATCTATAACAGAACACCATTCCCTGAGAACAACAAGTTAGTCAGTTCAACCTTCCTGATTATTGACTAGTAAAACTTATCGCATTGTTTAAAAGAAAAAAATGGTTACTAAAAGTTTTCTTCACCTTCTTTTTTTGAAATTAAAAAACTACAAAGTGGATTTAATTACCAAATATATTTCTCTAACAGCAACTTAAGAATAGTTCGGAAATGTGAAATTTAAGGCAGATATATTTATATAACTATTCTCGGCTAGTTGTGGTGAGAACACACATAAATTTCTCTAACTACTATTCTCTATGTTTTAACTCATTAATATTTCTTCATTCTCCGAACATTTGGACAATATCTAATCCTTACCAACATTATAGTTTGTAAAACCGTACAATAGACTCTAAAATACTGTATCTTTTTTTAAATAATAAAGAGGAACTTATAAATCTATATATTTTGCCCCCAAGAGTTAATCCCTACATAACTAAGCGTCGTTAGACAAAGTTTTGAATGTAGTTAGGTGCCCTCCACCAATTCACTGGGCACTGTTTATCTTCCTTAACCAATTCCGCTTGACTTCCTTCACATCTCTCCAAGAGTTTTACCTGTACCAACAACTAACACTTCAAACCCAAAAAAAGGTTTTAGCATGACCACTTAAAAACAGGGAACTCGCAAATATTCTTTAAACAAAAAAAATGCAATAAAAAGATCTTTCAATCACAAGTTTTATCAAGAATCCAGACTCGGGCTTTAGAAAATGCAAAATGATAAGGGAGAGGACGTATTAACCATTTAAGAGAGATCAAAGGAATGAATTAAGAACTAGAGGATAAAGGAAATAAGAAGAAAATGGTTACAATTACTTCAGAAAAACGTACACAATTGCTTTAAGGGAATATTTATTAAAACAAAAATGCTAATAAATCTGTTCACTAAGAGTTTGCACACTGAAGACGCGGCGTAGACGGTAGATGAATGTTTCAGGTTAAAAAAAAACTGTAGGGGAAAGTCGCTTAAGTCGTACCGGTGCTTAAATCGTATCTCAATGATCTCAAAAAGTTACACCGCTCGGTTGTACTTAATCGCGAAGGCAGTGGCATCTGAGTTTCAATGAATTCAAACTGTTTTTGATAACCAAATTCATTTATAGCCAATTGAGTGTAATTTCCATCTGGTGTGTGGAAGCTCCTAAGGTAAGAAAACATCAGTTAAATGAATTTGGTTTTTTTAGTATAAACAACAAACCTACATAACAAAAGACTCTTATACCTGTTGTTACTGCGACCTATTTGGTAATACGGCAACGAAGTATGGGGAATTGACTAAACGTTCCAATTCTTTACGCAATCAGAGACTTTACAATCAAAAATGCTACCAAAACTACTTAACGCTCCGTTCTATGTATCTAACTTCACCATCCATAATGACCTCAAAAATCCCTTTCATTAACGACCTTACTAAAACTCGTTTCTTAAAATTTCATTCCTTTACCGCAGCTCATCCTAATCCTTTAATTGAACACTTATCTTCTTCCACATTACCAGGTAATCCTCCAAGGAGATTGAAGAGAAGATGGCCACGCGATCTACTCTCCTCGTAAGAGCAGTATAGTGCATCTGTTCAGGTTAATGGAGTGTCCCTACTGGGTGCCTTCTCCAATCTTCATTCATGACAATATACATTACAACCGTTGCAGTCGCAAATTTCAATAAAAGATTACCAAAAAAAAAAAAATCTGTATAAGTTATTATATCTGTAGCGACTTTTTTGGCCTCTCGCAGTTTTGTGAAAGATTTTTTCAAAATAGTTTTGGGATTTTATTAACTGACATGCACGCTGTGTCTTATCTCGTACCCACTTACCACCGGTACGACTTAAGACCCGGCCGCAAGGAGGTACAAGTTTAGTTTTCTAGCGCATTTGTTGAAAAACATTTTCAGTAACTATCGGGGCTTGGTAGAGGAGCACACCGTCTTCAACCATTGGACCCGTTCTTTTTTTTAATCACTTAAGAGTATTTTTTTGGCAGGCTGGCTTTAATATCCAACTACCCATTAGGTGTCGTGGACGGAGGCGACTAGCAAATATAATTTACTGTGAATTTCTTTTATTTACCATTAAATACAATCCAAGGTCTAAGACCGGGAATCGAACCCAGTACCACAACACATTTCTCTTTACTTTGCAGGTCATCTCTGCTTTACAGGTCTCGCCTCTAACCGCTCGGCTATCACTTAAGAGTTATTATTACGGAACCTCATCAATTTGTTAAGAACAAATTCTGGCGAAACAATTAAACAAAGTACCGTTTCGGAGTTATTGGGTTAGGCATTCCCAAAATTTGTTCGTACAGATACAGCCATAAAAGGCTTTAATTCTACAGGATTGTGAACATCTTTCGGAATGAAGACTTCTCTGCTTCAATGATAAATAATTAGGACTCATTGTCCAAGTACCAACTCCAGAAGAGGGAATATTGAAACTGAAGAAACTGAAAGTCCATCGGCCGACCCGCTTCCATCGACTCTAGGCCACCACCTACACAGGTCGTGACAAATACAGGAAATGGATACACTTGCTGAAGATACCGTCGATAAGAAAAAAGTGCGCAGACTATTTAATTTTGTTGCAATAAATAAAAGCAGGGTTTACTAAGATTTCCGGAATATGGTTCCGTCCAAGTTATATATTTATTTTATTTATTTCAAAGGACTAAGGAGATTGTTGATCCTCTTACATTAATAAGGAAATGTAAAAAAAGAATTTGTTCACTCTATCCTTCTACTCTGATCCATTAATTCAAATTCTCGCCTCCATAATTATTCTGGATAATCCATCACCCTGACCGAGATGCCATTAGAGAGCTTGTCCATCTCTTGACATTGATGTAGTTTCGCTGGTGACGGTGTTAACCCCCTCTGGGTAACTTCTCTTCTCCACCAGGGTACCGCACAGAAGTTCCAAAAAAAATCAGTTCAATTTAATACATCTAGTTTGTTGAGACTAGGAAAATTTAGAAAAGCGAATCTGGTAGGTTTGGTCTATCTACACTAGAGAGTGCGGTAGATAATATTAGAGATCTACCTCTTTGAGATTAACCTATTTCTCTGAACTGGTTCAAAACCCGTTCATACCCTTTCAGGAAGTGTTGATAAACAGTGCGATGTTACGGTCTTGCTTTTAGCAATGATTTGTACAATATTATTTCGACAAAATGATTATACCCTCATTCTAGAATGGCTGGACCCAAACTGGAGATTTTCCCCTCCTCAGCTGAAATTAATTATTGAAGTGGCTAGCCACTACACTGAACAAGCCTCCACAATTTTATAAATAATTTGTTCACACCATTATAATATTATATAATTAAATACCATTTTGACATAATTTTTTCTTCAGTGATTTTGAAATTATTAACTCATGCCTTGCTTCAATTTTACAATCGCGAGGTGCAGCATTCGCAGTATTACCGTAGATAATCATATTTTTAATTAGGAAAGGGTAATAAAAAAAAACTGAAACAATTTGGCCAAAAAACTCATTAAATGAAGCGACAAAGTAACTAAAACGGAACAAAGTCACACACAACCGGGAAGGAATTGGCTGAGTGTTTAGCGTAACGGACTCCCACGCGGACATCCCAGGATCAAATCTAGCTGCTAGCTTTTAGATTTTTTTCTATCTAGGAGCTTCTTACAACAAAGTTGTCTCCGGTAATGGAACTATGTTGTCTGTAACGAGAGACTGGATAATTGTAGGACTATTAACTGGCCACTGCAGGCTCAGAAAACACATTGCAGATGATAGCCTCTGTAGGTTCTGTCAGGAAGAGGAGGAAACGACACTCTGCACGTGTTGTGTCAGTGCGAGGGGCTTGTCTGGATGTTACTTCTCGGGGAGGAAAAACCAAGGCCTGTGAGCTTTACCCAAGAGTCGCTCTCCAGAATTAAGAGTCTGATCAAAAGGACGGGTCTGGAGGGTGAGCATTAGAGTGAGGGGAGCCACAATAGATCCAAAGGGGTCGCAGTGGCGTAGGCCTTGAGGCCGCCCTAGTTTAATCTAATCTAACGAGAGACTGGTACTGTATAAAAGCCAACATTGGAAAAAACAAACCACTAGGCGACATTATTTGAGATATTAAATCGTTTCAAAATTTATTAAATAAATAAATGTTTCTTGAATAATTCAACTGTTGAAAGTATAATTTTCTTTCCAACGGTTTGAAAATTAAAAATATTTAGAAAGTTAAGAAGTTAACGGAGGGTGGAATCCGCAATCTTGAACCAGGATAGGAGAGTAAGAACATGACATTTTGCTGAGAGGATGTAGATGACGCGATGGCTGTTAAGGAAATGAACTCTTGTCATCTACAGCCAGTGTATAGCTTGTCCCCCATCATGTATATATATATTAATTTCCATCAACATTAAACCTTCTACGTAATATTAGGAATGTGGTGACGTTATAAACATAATATTCTGTTTATAAATGCAGATTTAACCTTCCATAATTTAATAGGAAGTTATGTTGATAATAATTATTATTTTGTATTATTATTATTGTATAATAATTATAATAATAATAAATAAATAAATTTTGTTTAATAATTCTGTAAATTCTGGTATAAAATACTGAAAATCGGATGTACATTATTCTAGTTTCACAGCCAAATGTAAATTGTGTTAGTTCTGTCGGATGAAAACAAAACGTTTATGGTTGGGGTAAGTCAGCCCGATCTGTTCACCGCCAATGCAATCTGTACCAAAACGCCCATTACTTATCCAATGTGAAATAAATTGAACAGAAACCAACCACACCATCATACCACTCTAAAAACATTCATTCCCTCTGTCCAGTTCTGGGATCTACCCCCTACTAAACGGGATACTATGCTGCTGGTTATGATGAATTTTATGCCTATAAATTATAAAGGGAGTTATCCTTGTTTCCGGCTGCAATATATTTACAATAATTCTCCCTGTAATAATTGACCATTTTAAAAAAGAATTATTTTTGAAGCTGCAGTAGAACAGGAGCGACATAAGGAGCTATGATCACAGAAGAAATACAAATGAGAATTCAAGTCTAAAAATCTCACATAAAATAATTTTCTTAATAAATTACAATGAAATTAAAACTGTCCGGTAGGACAGTTGTATAAGGGTTGATCGTCAAAAACTGCATGAAAAAGCGTAACGTTGAAAAACACCCAACTTTGACAATTTTTTTCTCTTTTTCTATAAAAGATAAAATTCCCAAATTTTCTTTATAATATAGCGCAAACCCTCCTTTATAACTGTAATTTTTTTACAACAACTCAGATTTCTAATATATCCATTAATACCCCTTATAAGTGGATATGTCGGTCAAAGAATTAATTAATAGTGCCTTATCAGAACCCTTCCAATTGGAGTCGTCCGTTAGTCGTTGTCTATTTTATATTTTAGGGTCATATTTTCCTCGCAAATACAAACCAATATTTTAATAACCTCTTTCTCTTAAAGGGCATACTTCCGGCAAAAATGATGATTAAAAAAAAAAAAAAAATGAACTTTTGAATATTTATATTTATGAGGCGTAATTTACATAGATTGGAAATTTACAACGTCACTGTTAAGTTAAATATTTGTACATAAAAACTAGTTGAGAAAACTACCTCGTAGTTACTACAAGTAAGTGCTTTATTCTCTGGGCAGCAAAGAGGGTTTATCGAGGCCACTAGACTTTCAGAAGGGTGTCAGAGAGAGTACAGGATTAAAGGAGACGGACTAGAAGGTTGGAATGTGAGAAAAGACAACTGAAGAATGTTTGGTATCTCACTTTGTTAGTCACTGGTGATGCGTACGTATACTATTTTTTTCAAAGTATTTTAGAATGTTGGGATTGGATAAGGTCGAATTTGGAACGTTTGAATCGTAATACCAGCCTAGATCTATAATCTAGGAGATTTTTTATTTGTAATTAACGAATGTTAATTTCCTTGTCTTTCGCGTTAAGTGAGGGGATTCTCAATATCAATTTTTGGAAGATTATTCGGTTGAAATAAAGAAAGGGAAAATAATCCTTCTAAGAATAAAAGTAACATGATGTCAATTAATTAGAAATAACAGAATAAAGAGGAAGGATCAAGATTCTGTTTAGAAGGTGGCTGTGAAAGACAGAAGCACTATATTCTAAACAATTTATTGTGGCTCTCTTATTTGCCCAGTATTGGTTCATAGAATTTGGACGTCTGTAAAGTGTAGCATGTTTTGTACGCTTCCTTAAGCTGTTGGAAGCATCAAAATAACACAGCTAAAAAGCCATAGTTTTATAATGACTGGGATGTAAGTTTTGTTTGTGCTGGGATAAGACTACCGCAAGTTTGCCAAGAACTCTTGCAGAAGTGGCTAGTCACTTCAATCTAACAGCATGGAGGATGCTGAAGTAAGGGTCTATTTGGACCATGAAGTGCCACCACACTAATGAGGAGAAGGTAGCAAACTGGCTGGACTCAATCTGAAACTCCTAGAACTCCTATCAGGTTAGGATAGCGCGTCACATAAAAGTGTTTTAAAAATAATTTACTATCGACTAAATTTAATCAAAAATTATTAAACCGATTACTGATAAATTACCTAATTAAGTTGAATTTTAGTTTCAAACACAAAACTTTCAATTTTAGTTAAAGCTTTTAAAGTACTATGGGTAATATTTTTCATTACTGAGAGCAATTAACGACATTGAAATTTTAAGTTTGAACTTAATGAGAATTTAATATAAACCAAACAAAATGTTTGAATTTGATTTTGAAGTGCTCGGAGAACTGAGAAACCACACTACAAAACGATCATCTAGTCCAAACTTATATATAGGGTAAACCAGTAAGTAATGTCCATAGGCCTAGTGTGTGAAGTACATCTGAAGTGGACTTCAAAGACGTATTGGCCAACTTCATATTTCCCACTGTTCTTGAGTAGCAAACGTAATTTCTTATACGAAGATAAAAGGAATCCTGGAAAATGATATATCGTTTTAAAGCCCATTAGACAAGGAAACTTTTATAAAAAGTGCCAGCACCTTAATGATCACGTAAGGGCCTAATGAGTTTTCTTAAAAAATTTCGATTAATTTTATTTTCCCAGTATCCGGAGGAAAATTGAGGCTGTTTTGAGAATAACTTATGCTTCAAAATGGTGTCAATTTTTAGAAAATTTACCTGTCTTTCTAATCTTGTCATCAGAATCGAATTCGGACTAAAACTTTCTGAGTATTAACATTTTTATTGGAAAAAAGTAATGATTTTAGAAAAAAAAATTAAAGTGACGTCACTCAAGAACAGTGAACAATATGAAGTTGGCCAATACATCTTTGAAGTCCACTTCAGATGTACTTCACACAGTAGGCATATGGACATTATTTACTGGTTTACCCTGTATATAAAGTAAAGTAAAGTAATCGCCTATTTTTTCAGGCGGGCTTAACGTCCAACTACCATTTACTTACCCTGTATATAGATAGTAGTAACCTCAGTCAAGCTTAGTTCGTGCGCTCGTAGGTCCAAATAGGGACGCTTAGTGGAAATATACAGTTGCCTGAAGTCTTTTTTAGCATTCTGAAACGGTAATTTAGTTCAATTCGTTTAAGTCGAGTATGAGGAATCAATGTTAGTCCTTTGTCAAGGTGAAAGCCGAGGTAATTCACAGATAGGAAGGGTGATATGATTGGAATGTATGGGGGAAAAAAGGTGTAATCGATTTATTGTGGAAACTGTTCGTATTTCTGCTGATAAATCGAAATTTTCCAGTGAGGATGCTAAAGAAAAACTATTTGACAAACGCTGCAATAGAAAACTGCATAGCAAAAGATAATTTCAATACTAGCCCTTATACGAGTATGTTATGGTCTTACAGACTCGAACTATACGGGATCGCCAAATGGACAAACAAATACCCAATTCAATCCAAAATCCAAAGCATTCAACGCTCCCTTTAACCTATTTAACAAAAACCAGAGCACACCATAACCGCCAATACCTTGAAAATCCCATTCCAATCTAGCTTCTCATTCTCTAATAAGCTCATCCAAGTCTTCGCACAATCCCCAGGTAAATCGACAAGACGTATGAGGCCACAGTTGGGCGTACGACCTTCTTCTTCTTCTTCTTCTTCTTCTTCTTCTTCCCAGAAAAGCAGTAGCACTCCCATAAAGCCTTAATGGGCCGCCATTGATCACTCGCAAGTGTGGGCCACTGGCCTTTCAAGTCAACGCACAACCTTAATGCAAACGTCTACCTAGCATGCCATTATTTTCAATTTCTGAATTACTATTATGAATTTTATACTTCTCTCCGGCGGGACTCCTGTCCACCTGTCCTCTTCTACAGCAATTCTACAGTACAGATCTGGTGCGCTACCTTAGGCTCTACATAGACAAACGACTCACGTGGAACTCACACACTAGACTTAAAAGATAAGCAATGACAAAACGTGCGAAACTGCTTTACAGACTTCTTGGACGACGCTCCAAATTGCCCATTGAACTCAAACGCTTAATATACAGTACTATTCTCAAACCTATGTGGACTTACGGACTAGAGCTGTGGTGTTCTGCCAAACCTATAAACATACGGACAGTACAAAACATTTCAGTCAAAACTACTGCCGACAGATAGCTGACGCTCCTTTCTACGGTGACTAACCTCACTCTTCACTACGACCTCAACATTCCCTTCATAGACCAACTCGCCAAGACTAATTACCAAAAATTCCATACTACTCTCTCGACTAGCTCTAATCCTCTTGTACTGTCTCTCGCTTCCTCTGACAATCCTAATACTCCTTGCCGACTGAATCGCCAGTGGCCCGCAACTTCCTTGTAGGCTGAAGAACTAAATCTCTCCTCTCTCCTCCTCACACTCTCCTCTCTCCTATAGAGAGTGCTACCGCTGGGTAGTTTCTCTCCTCCTGCTCTTCTCCCGCACCAGTTCATCGCTCTCTCCATATTTACTGATTGTATACAATGTATTCAGATTGTAAATTAAAAAAGAAATTAAAAAAAAGAAAAAGAATTTTATAGTTTTTCAACCGATTTTACTAGCATTTTACTGAGTATTGGTAAGGTAATATTTATTTGTTAATCACCTGAACCAAAGTTAAGCGTTAAGCAAAAGTCAAACCCTTTCACAATTTGCACCAAAGCATATTTTATTAAAGCCCGACATTATAGAGTTTCTTGGTTCAACTGGAAATTAGTTTTAGTAAACTAGAGCTAAGACTGTTTGGTGCATTGTTTGTAATAAGGAAAACCCTTAGACGTTCATCTTATTGGCATAGGATGCAGCTCACTTAGATTGGGTAGAGCTTTATTGGACAGGACAGCTATAATGGAAGAGCATTCTATTCCTATTAGACGCGTGTGGAACAGTTAAGTTATATATGTATATGGGGGAACACTGGGACCTGCTATGTAATTACTAACCGATTCTTACTTCATTGTGTCTTTGTGTATATTACCCGCTGCGCCTCCATTTATATCTTATCACCAGTTTAGCTCCTCTATTGAACACTAGCGACTGCTTGGCTTGGTGTTGTTAAATTCCCTCGTCATAAGATCACACTCACACACATGTAATGCGTTCTATATATATATATACACACACACTCCTTTTGCTTGGTCTCTGAACCTCTGAAAGACGCAAATTTAATGAAATTCCCTGCACACTCTCTACACTCAATTCTACATCGACCTTTATCACCTTCACCCCCTACGCTGAATGAGATGCCATACCTATTTCATTATGAACACACCTAACTTTTACATCATAGCACACACATATACACCAGCCCTATACATGTATATATAAGATTCAGGCTGTACTAAGAAGAGCAAAATCCTTCTCTTAACCTTTCAATTGCTCTTCTGTGTAGGCACTTTAAACAGAAGAGAGAACCTACCATTCTCTTTTAACACTGAATAAAGTACAATCTACGTTGGGAGATGGAAGGTAAGTTGCAAGTACCTACTGTTACCATGCCAGCAGCCACCACATTGAAAGGTCCTCCTCTTCAGGGCCACTTGTTTTCAATTGTTCAACTTTGGCTGTTTCTACGTTAAAGTGTGAGTGAGAGAGACTGAGGACTTGTACTCTAAGGAGACGCTAAGAGACCTTCTCCCTTCGCCAAACTTCTACAACCAAATGATTCAAGAGCAGTGGCGCGCGAGAGCTGGCCCACTGTACTGACTTCACCGCAAACAGCTCTTTCTCAGCTTGGTGGGGCGCCTCCTTTCTCCATCTAGTTCTCACTCTTATACTCCTTGCAGCAGCCCCTGAATATGAACAATCCAGCCCTTCCCTTTTACCAAGTTTAATATTTGCTATTAATTTCCTTAGAAAGTTTCGCTTCTCTGTCCCCTTCCCTTTGGAAGATCTGTTCAAAGGCAAAGGTGAAATGTTAGACGTTCTTCACTATTCTAAGATTTATGAACTGTACACAATTTGACCGAAAGTAAAATTTCTTCTTTGTTTTCAGCTGTGTCATTTCTCAGAAGCTACGTCTTATAAATTTTATTTCTTTTTTATTTTTATTTTTTTAAAGGTGAATGAAACCCTTTTTAAAACCATCTTTTACAGCGAGATCATCTAATTGACAAAAAGTGTAATAATATTTAATTTTACAAACGTTTACTGCTTTCTTAACTGACTAGGTGATAGGTTAAATGACACACTCTGACAATGAACGGAATGAATGAGTTATACGAGGTGTGGCTATTAAATAACGAGACTGATGATACTACAGAAGAACTATGCATGCGCCAAATCCTAACGACCAACAGCTGTACAGCGTAAAGCCTTCTCTTTCGATTGCAGCGTCTCACGTGTTTGTAGAAAAATCTGTCTGACCGGAACCGTCGTTTGTGTAAGAGGTGTTAGTTTCGTTTTGCAAAACCATGATACTACACTTGTAGTAGAGCAACGAATTGTCGTGAAATTTCTTATGAAACTGGGTAAAACCGCTACTGAAACTTATCTTTTATTAAAAGAAGTTTATGGCGATGAATGTTAATGACATGCGCGAGTTTTTGAGTGGTTCAAGCGTTTCCAAGATGGCCGAAAAGACGGCAGAGATGATGACCGCCCAGGTCGTCCTTCCACGTCTAAAATGGATGAAAATATCGATTATAATTAATCATTACTACCGTGAGGTGCTTGCTCAACTCCGTGAAAGAGTAAGGAAAAAACGACCCGATTTGTGGAAGAACAAGTCATGGGTCCACCATCAAGACAACGCGCCGACTCACACTGCATTGTCTGTCAAGACGTTTCTAGCTAAGTACAACATCCCAGTTTTAAGCCATCCGCCTTATTCGCCTGACCTGGCCCCATATGACTGTTATCTGTTCCCCAAAGTCAAATCTGCATTAAAAGGAACACGATTTCAGTCCTTTGAAGCTGTGAAAGAAAAAACAGCACGCGTCATGCAGGAGCTGACAGAAAAAGACTTCCAGCACTGTTACGAACAATGGTAAATTCGCTTGGAGCATTGTAGGGATAGGGGAGTGGTGTATATTGAAGGTGATAATAACTAAATATATATAAATTTAAAATAAAATGTTTTACAGCAATAGTCTCGTTAATTAATAGCCACTCCTCGTGGTCCCTCCTTGAACCAATTTCTCGGCAAAAATGCTTCAAATAACAGGTTTTTTTCTTACATAAAATCAAATAATATTCAAATATTAATGAATATCGTTAGATACATTTTCGAAGAATAAATAGAATAGAAATACGATTGTCTGCTTTTGGAGAAGGACGCTTCGAAGAGGGGAGTCTTTCATTTAGGTTTGATTAGGGTACACGGGTTTATCCCTCTTAAGACTTTTAAGCCTTATTACCAATAATCATTTTTAAATTATTTATGATAACTGATATAGTTTTCCTTTTTATTTATTAATAAATTACTCTCAGTTAAAAAAACGAAAGTTACATCTATTCCTAAAAAAAGTTAAACCCTATAAATCTAAATTCTATTACGAAGTTACCTATTTACGGTCTTAACACAACAGTGTTGTTTTATGCAGAATCATTTTCCAACTCAACAGGAAAATTTAATCAGCTACAATGATTAACATTAGCCAATCAGTTGGAAGAAGATCCAGAATAGGAAATAGCTCCTCTGGGTATAGTTATCTTTTGGTGGTAAGTGTGCTAGGGAGGATAAATAACCTATATTTGTAGCACAGGATGTTTACTTCTTGAGCTGGGTCCTGTAAAATATAATTTATCTAATCATATTGTTATTGCAATAAACTGCAAGGAAGGAAAGTAGCTCAGTGGTTAATGCACTAAACTCAGTTGCCCAAGTTCTCCAGTTAGTCACCTTTTGGCTTCTCTTAGATGTTTCCGTTCTGAGAATCAGAACTGAGCTCAGTAAAAGCTCTCAACTCCAAAGACTCACTTTTTAACGCGCCTTAATTGATAACAAACAGCCAAAAGATTTGGAAATTCTAATGAAATCCTTTTAATAAATAAGTTAAATCTTTGTACATTAATTTTAATCGGGTATAGTGGCTCTTTAACTTGTATTTGTAAGTGAGGAATCCCAAATTCGAATTCCACCTGCAGCTAATTCTTACTTGTTGGTAAAAATGTTAATAGTAAAGTATCTACTTTAAAAGTAAAGTATTTACTTCCGCCTTCGTCCACGACAACTAATTTGATGGTAGGACACCCGTCTGAAAAATTACTTATTCGAATGTGCATTAGGTAACACAAATGGGAAAATTTTGAATTTCAAATCAAAGCTGGAGGACTGGGATTATCGGAGAGTAGAACTCGAACTGAATTCAAGGATTTTCATACAAAGATGCAATTCTCTAAAATTAATTGTGTACGTACACTTTAAAAGTAAAAAGTGTGCATGCTTTATATCAAAAGTGCATCTATAGTGAGCACCATTATTTTAATTTTATGCAAAATAAATCTAATAATATACTTTCTTTTTTTTTTCAAAGTTGAATTGATTTATGTAACTTTTTCCTTTTTAAATTTCTATTCCAAATTCTAATTCATTTTTATTATTCCCAAGCAAAGATGTATTGAAAAATGAAAAAAAAAATATATATACAAAATAGCGCAAAAGTGACTTGAATAGAAAATACAGTTTAAATTGAATGATAAATAAGGGCCGGAAAATAAAAGAAATGAACGCTATTTTTCCTTACTCTGGGACTCGCTTTGTTATCGGGGAAAATGTTTCTTTTATTATTATTGTAAAAATAGAGAGATAAGAGAGGCTTTCTGTCAAGGCAGATATTTATCTTATTTTGTTAGATAAAGATGGGATGCAGGAGGAAAAACGGAAACAGGAAAATATTGGTGTGTATGTACTCCAACAAAGATGTCAAGAAACCAATTATACAAGAGGAACAATAGTTATTTATTTAACAAGTGCGGAAAGTAGTACTTTACCTCACGCAGGGTTTGCACGCACGAACGAGCGAAGCGAGGCGAGTGCAAGTGCAAATTGCCGAGTGTGAGGAAAATACTTTACTCTCGAGTTAAATATTATATTTTTTCTGCAACCATTAGATTTATTAACTAAAAAAAAAAAACTAAACAGGAATCACTAGAATCCATTTTAAATTTCTATAAGGTAACACTATAACCTTTTTAACTGTTATAGTTAAAAATATCTAATTATTTATTAAAGTATTATTTTTATTTCTATATTCCTTTCAATTTTTATTTTATTTTTTAATATTCGTTTTTTAATTATTTAAATAAAATAAATTTAAATAAGCTTATTAGAGTTTTACAGAAAATATTTATGTTAATAACAAAACTTCTTATATCAAGGAAGCACAATAAAGTTTTTCCACTCACTTGTGCGGAAAGTGACACTAATGGGAATTTTTCCCCACTAGTGTGGGAAGTTGGGCATTACACAGCTGATTTTAATTGAGTAATGAGAACTTCCCTAAATGGTTGCAGAAAAAGTTTATTTTCAGTTCCGGAGTAGTAATTTTTCAAATGTTAAATTCGAACTTCCGATATTTAATTTTTGAATTATTTTAACCTTACACTCAACGGGAAGACTGATACACAATAAACACACACACAATATTTCCGGTGATAACATCAATATATTTTCTATTATTTAGAATAGTAAGAAGAAATTAAGAAATGAATTAGCTGCCATTTACAAGCAACAGCCATGAGACAGAAAACAACAACTATTGTGACGTAAGAGAGAAAAAAACAATAGGTAACGCAGAAAATTGGTAATAATATGATACAAACAATTTTCTTAGTTTGTTTAAGAAAAAATCAATATACTATGTTGATATAAGAAGGAAAATTATATATGGATAACGCTAACTCTTAGGCCGGGATAACAGTTTTCTGATAATATTTGTTCAATACAAATAATCTGATAGAAATGATACACGCTGGCTAAGTAAACAAAGTTTATTTATTATAATTCAATGCAGGAGAAATGTCCTAAATATCGACTAGCATCATCATATTGAAATCAAATAACGCTATAATAATTGAAGTAATGATTAAATAGAGCAAGTTTTAATTGAATAATAAAATAACCGTTTTCTTTGTACAATAATTAGTGTTATCCGCTCGGGTTATTTATAAATTTAAAAATAATGTTATCCAATAAATTTACAAGAATAAATGATGAAAGTAATAAAAAATCGTTGGTAAATCACATGCTTTATTAGTTACTTTCTCTGGCCAATTGCAGCTGAATTGCAACAATAAGACCACCTTGGTCTTACAATATCTGAGAGTAAATCTACTTTAGTCCCGTTTACTAGGAAAAGAAGAGTTCTCCTATCTGATTCAGTGCAAATTGGCAGTTTTAAATTTTCATGCGCAAAGGAAGCCAAATTTTTAGGATTATTATTGGATAGGAAATTATCCTGGAAAAGCCACATACAACAAATTATTAAGAAAACTACCAGATATCAAAATGTTTTAAAAGCTATTTCACACAGTAAATGGGGCTGTGACCCGAATATAAGTTTGATTTTCTACCGTACAACCATTAGAGCTATCTTGGAATTCGGGTGTACCTTCTACGGACAGGCAAGGAAATCCACTATTCGTCCATTAGAAGTAATTCAAAATAACTGTCTACGATTGTGTTTGGGCTTCCTAAAGAGCACCCCCATAGATGTTCTACACGCTGAATCTGGCGAACCCCCTTTTAAATACAGAATGATGTTTCTGTCCAATAAAAATCTGATTAAACTAAAATCATTTCACTATGATATATTCAATAACATTTCATCGCTTACAACTAAAGTGCTCACATATAATTATTGGAAAACCAAAGTTACACCTCCAATGGTTGATAGCTTCATAAATTGCTCTGACCTATCTCTTCAAATTTTCTCATCAACAAAAATGCCAATGTTTCTGACAGATTTTAAAATTTTACAGCAAACAGTACCATTAACTACACTAGAGGACTTTTCTGACATCCCTACATCCATGAAAAATACGGTATTTCTTCACAGAATAAATGAGATATGGCCAGATTCATGTTTCATATTCACAGACGGATCAAAACATAATAACTGCGTTGGTGCTGCGGGCTATATCCCCTCACTAAACCACTCGTTTCAGTACAAATTAAATGAAAATGTATCTGTGTTCACAGCTGAATTGGTGGCTATCCTTATGGCTTTGCAATACATATTAACAATGGATAATACAAATTTCACGATACTAAGCGACTGTAAAAGCGCTTTAATTAAACTAAGTAGTATATCGGTATCTTCCACTAACAGCCATTTAATAGTTCATATAATGGAAACCTTAAATAACGCCAAATCATTGGGGAAATTGATAAATTTTGGATGGATAAAGGGACACTCTGGGATAGTATATAACGAGAGAGTAGATCAGCTGGCCAAGGATGCCGCTACCAATGGAGAACTCTTAACAATAAAAATTCCATTCCAAGATTTCACCTCAACTATTAGATCTTCCATAACAGAAATATGGCAAAAACAGTATAACAATAACAAAGAGAAAGGAAGATTCTATAAACTTTTATTCCCCAAGTTAAAGAGACGCCCGTGGTTTGCTAAAATGTCAGTTAGTAAATCAACAGTGACCAGTATATGCAGAATACGAAGCAATCACCTTATATGTAGAGCCTACTTGAATAAGTTAAAAATAGTTAACTCTCCGCTATGTTCCAGATGTGGGGTTTGGGAAGATCTAGAACATGCGATGATGATATGCCCGTACTATGGAACTGCAAGAGACCCTCTCTTTAATATAATAACTAAACATGAAACATGTCCCTTCAATTATAATACAATCATTTTAAGCAAGAACATAGAGGTATTAGAAGCAATAGTCACTTTTTATATGAATTATAAAAAGAGTTTTATATACAATAATAATAATAATAATTAAAACTTCCCTAAAAATCTTACTAACGTAAATGGCTATATAGTGTGTAAGCTAATGCCAAAAAACAAACAATAAAACGATTCTCGTTACTGAATTTTCAAAGAAACTAACTTATGAAGCCCAAAATGAGAAAAAAATTTGTTTTTTGAGCCAAAAAGCTTTACTTATTGCACAAATTCAATTCCCAACTTATGCTAAGTTACCCAATACTTTACGGAACTTTTGTACGATTTCCAATTTAAAAATGGCTAAATTTTATTTGTAACGTTTTCTAAAGGGACCTTGTCTTGTTTAGTATATAGTAACTGGACGAAAACATCACGATGCGGTGACTAAATTTAACTCGATATTAATGAATAGTTTTCTAAAAAAATACTCAAGCAGTCGATTTAATCAATTGAAAACTTAACAAAATAAGTTACATAAAACTTACACGTGGTAACAAATCAACAAACTAGATTGTCTACCTCTGCTAGGTACGGATACAGTTTATTGTAATTTCAATAAAAATAAATAATTTTAGGAATCAATTAGATTAAAATATTATTTTAGCCTTCTTTCTTTAGCACCTTTCTACGGTGACTAACCTCACTCTTCACACCGACCTCAACATTCCCTTCGTAGACCAGCTCGCTAAGACTGAATACCAATAATTCCATACTGCTCTCTCTACTAGCTCAAATCCTCTTGTACTGTCTCTCGCCTTCTTTGACATCCCTAACAATCCTAATCGCCGACTGAATCGCCAGTGGCCCCGCGACTTCCTTGCAGTCTGAAGAACTAAATCTCTCCTCTCTCCTCCGCACATTCCCCTATCTCATATAGAGAGTGCTACCGCTGGGTAGCTTCTCTCCTCCTGCTCTTCCCGCACCAGTTCATCTTTACCTCCTTTTTACTTATTGTATATATTTATACAGATTGTAATTGACAAAATAAATTAAAAAAAAAAGCATTCTGTAGGTTTTTATTAATTTTATACTTCTAAAGCTCAAGTTAATTCAAAATATTAAACACAGTAACCTATAGCGGGGAGCTTTCTTGTCTAAGTTTGCGAGTTTATACTTATTAGGTACGATACACATCTAAAAGGAATCGATTTACATAGCAAATACAGAAAAAAGTTAAGATTTCAAAATAGATACTAACAATCCAAATAATGTATATAACCAAACTAATTGCGAAACGTGTAAAACCTCTTTTTGGCAGTAGACTACACTTAGATGGCTCAAAAAAAGATTTTGAAAATCCCATCAAGTCATAAATCATAGAAAAATCAACAATTAACCTCCAAAAATCAACACAATTTCGTACCAGTTGTGATTTAAAAGAAGTGTAGAATCAGTGCTAACTATATTGTATATTTTCAAAATAACTTGAAAATGTAATCATTTCTGACAGCCCTGAAATTGGCCTAAGAAAAGGCGAAAGCTTGTCAAAGAAATAAACAAAAAAAACAAGATGGAATTTTAGTAATAATTTCTCTTCTTCCCTTTTGGTTGAAATAATCAAGTCACCAAAACGATGGACAATACTCTTAAAACAAATATTACATCTTAGCTAATCGTGTTCACGCTATTCTATTCACCAATTAAAACTCTATCTAAAAAAAAAAAAGGGAATTTTTAGAATGGTTACGATATAATAATAATAATTATAAGCAAGAATGGGCTGAAATCGATACAACATATCGATATCAATAAGATAAAAGTCATGTCAACGCTATGGATTTTCCATTGTTGTGAATGGTGGGGATAGTGATAAATCTAAAAGAATAAGGTTACAGAAAAAGTTATGATGGTTGAAGGACGGTGTATTGGTAGTGGAGGGGATGTCGTCGGCGTTTCCCTTCATATCTTTCTTCCCACACTTTATATGGGATAAGATCTGGGATAGGAGGGGACGTTTTGTTGGTTTGACTTACTATTATATTATATATATGGTATATTTTAGGGAAAGAGAAAGAGAGATCAAAAATTGTCTTTACTCTTATTGTGTTGTATGTATATATATATATATATATATATATATATATATATATATAATAGGCCAATATTCAGTGTATCACATTTCTCATCAGATATAAACATCTCTGGTGGACCAAAAATACGCCCTCAGAGACAATGACGTCACTATCGAACTGTAGCATGGACTACTTCCTATATTGAACTCACGGAGATTTCGAAATGGAAGTAAAAAAAAAACAAAATGGCCACCGATATACTACTAAGATGGTTTTCTTTGTTTTTCCATTCAATTTTTCTTGCGCCTTTTCCGTAATAACTCGATATTTACACAATTCTGATCTAGATTTATTGATATAGGTATTATTATTTTAGATAGCGGCCATGTTAAGGTAAGGTATGTTTTAAATTAGTGAGCATCAATATCTGAGATCATCGGTGCCGGAAGCCTTCAATATTTACAGGAAATACTAAAAAGCATCACAGGGCAGTAGACTGAAATAGTTTCTAGAACGAGGAAATGGACTTTCTTTAAGGCAGAATAAATAATTTTTAGAAAATGGTATTTACGAGGTGTGGCTATTAAATAACGAGACTATTGCTGTAAAACATTTTATTTTAAATTTATATCTATTTAGTTATTATCACCTTTAATATACACCCCTCCCCTATCCCTACAACGCCGCATGCGAAATCGTATTTCTTTTAATGCAGATTTGACTTTGGGGAACACATAAAAGTCACATGGGGCCAGGTCACAGGCGGATGGCCTAAAACTGGGATGTTGTACTTGGCTAGACAACGTCTTGACAGACAATGCAGTGTCAGCCGGTTGTCTTGATGCGAGAACCCATGAATTGTTCTTCCACAATTTGGGTCGTTTTTTTCCTTACTCTTTCACGGAGTTGAGTAAGCACCTCACGGTAGTAATGTTGATTAATTAAAATCGATATTTTCATACATTTTAGACGTGGAAGGGCGACCCGGGCGGTCATCATCTTCGATGTCTTCTCGGCCATCTTGGAAACCACTCAAAAACTCGCGCAAGTGATAAACATTCATCGCCATAAACTTCTTTTAATAAAAGATAAGTTTTAGTAGCGGTTATACCAAGTTTCGTGTGAAATTTCACATGTATCATGTTTTCAGCCAAATGGAACTAACATCTCTTACACAAACGACGGTTCCGGTCAGACTGATTTCTCCACAAACAAGTGAGACGCTACAATCGAAAGAGATGGCTTTACGCTGCACAGCTGTCGGTCGTTAGGATTTGACGCATGCATAGTTCTTCTGTAGCAGCATCAATCTCGTTATTTAATAGCCACACCTCGTATGACGGTGTAAATGAACATACAGAGGTAAAAAATGAAAGTTGCAGTAAGTTCAAACTTTACATTTCGTTTGGTTTATCTCAAAATAGTAACTTAAATGGTAAAAAATCTCTACTAAAATAGAAGTTGCCCTCTGCTGAACGGATTAAAAGGTCACTTTTGGATGTAGAGTTGAAGGGCGTCCTTCTAAATTACCTAAATTGCTGTTCCCCGGTCGTAAAATGAGATATTGTTGATACGGGACTGTGCCATAGATTCAGATAAATTTTGAAACTTCTTGATATTTGCTACAAGTTCAATGCCACTGCAACAGAACTTTTAATAGGATTCAGTCAACAAAATTCTAATTCTTATTTAAATTCACGCCAATGGCGGCAATGAAAATTCCAAGAACAATATTATAAATAAATTAAGGAGTGGTAATTAAGGAGAAGTGCAGCTGTGTAATGGAACGCAGTGAGTGCAAATAATTAGCATATGAAGTTATACAGCGTGAGACTGACATTAGCTGGAAATTATCTGAATGTATGGCACAGTCTGACATCCTCCGTATCAACAAGTTATCCTCCTCCTCCCAATGTTACCAACAATAACTCATCTTCCCAAAGAGCCTCCAACTAAACTATTGCGCGTATCAACTAGTTTTACTAACCCAACGTCCAACTTCCAATAGTTGCTACAAACTAATAGACAAAGTGCATGATTAATTATGTAGCATGGATGTTACTCTGTGTCACCTCCACCCAAACCTTAGGCCCAGGAAGTCCGGACGGCCTAAAGTCCTGTGCCACCTTTGTAAAGCTTTACTTCAAATACAATGGTAATGCACCAAAGTTGTTCAATACCTTCATCTGCACAAATAGTACAGCACTTCAGCCTCTGCAATGAGCAATATCAATATACAAGATGCTTAATTTGTTCTGCTGCATAAAGAGGAAGCCTTACGATTGATACTTAAATCATCTACTCCAACTTCCGCGAACTAGAGACCAGTGTACAGCAAGAGTGGGCCGAACAGTCTAACACACACAAATCTAATATTGATTTGAAATTGCAATTTCTCGGAAAGCCCAACAACTTAATAGAGTTTAACACAGAAAAAGTTGATTTTGAAAAAGTGTTAAAACTACTCGTGCAAAATGAGTATAACGTAACTTGAGATAATCGTAGAGGATTTTGGGAAAAGGCACCATGTCACAAAAATTAAATTCTACAGGGGAGCCAAATATAGATATTTTTCAAAATTCATTTTTTGTTCCACTTTTCCGGTTATACTCTTTCCTGTACTTCTCACCATAATTATTACAGTTGGTATGGCCACTTTAACTCCCATATTTTAAAATATTTTATTTTGATCTCCATTGTGAAAAAAATTTATGCCCATGTAGTGCCTTTTACCCTTAAGTAATGAAGTATCATAGCGCTTTTTAAAAATACATAAATCGCTTAATAGTAAACATAGGTCATAGTGCTTTACACCTGTAGAAAGAGCAACAAAAAATTTGTAAAATGATGCCAAAATATGAAAATCGAAAAAAATGGACATGGTGCCTTTTCCCTCCGGGGTACAGTTTTTTTTAGAGAAACTCTTAAAGAAAGGAACAATCGATACAATAAAATGGCACCACCGGTTGGCAATCTATACAGTAAAGTGAGTGGTACCATCGATTGGAAATCGATACAGTTCAGTGGCACAATCGGTTGGCAATCTATTCAGTAAAGTGGCACTTCTCAGCAATCGATACAATAAAGTGGCACCATCCATTGGCTATCGACACCGTAAATTGGCACAATCGGTTGATTGATTTAGTCATAAGTTTATTGTTAGTTCCGATGGTGGGAACAAAAACAGATATTAAATTGGGCATTGTCTGTGCCTTTTCGTTTTATAGCTGTTGCATACAAAGCTCAAACAAAGTCAAAACCACTTTAACTTCAGCGAAATCCTAAAATCGAAAACTTTCACGATTGTAATAAATTTAGATTAAGACAAAATATGACAGTATTAAATAAATAGAACATGAACATGTTATTCTTCCAAAATTATAACAAAACACTTCTCTAATTATTTCAGCCTTATTTAAATTAAGTATTTAAGTAATATAAATAAATAATTATTAATTAAAACAAGTAATAAATAAAATAACTAATAAAATAGATACCTAATTGTTACTAAAATATTGAATTTTTTATTATATACAATAAGCCAACTATCTACAACAGCTGGTTATACTAACCATTCATACATCTATGTATGTATAATAGTGGCCCCTACATGTTGTGATAATAATGGCAGTGTTGTGGAATTTGTAAGTGGCCATGACTTATAAATTCTGAATATTGACTATTTGAGAATTCTATACATGGCCCCCTCCTAGATTATAACGGTTAGTGTTTAGGACACTAAACCACTATTCTACACAACTATTGAATATTAATTGCATATTATTATATATTCAAGCTTTATAATAAATCAAACTGTACTACATTGTGTTATTAACACAATATATTTAATCACGTGATTATTAACAATATATTCCGTGGGGTTGACAGCATAGAGCTGGAGAGGGAATGGGGCTGCGGCACTTTAAATTTGTGCAAATCTTCTAAATGTCAATAAATTTACATAATAAAAAAAAATTTTATTAAATACATTAAATTTTTCGAAGATCAATTTGTCTTTTTTTTCAATTTCTTCTATCTCAAAAGAGGAAGTTATTGTTTACGAGGGTCGTTTGAAAAGTCCGAGCAAAGTCAGAGAGATAGCACTACTGGCGCGTATCGAGGTTATGTTTAGTTAGTAGCATCTCTTGGAAGAACACACACCAAGTTTCAGCCAGATCGGTCTATTTCTTTGTGTTTGGCATTCGTTTGAATCGAGGAAGTCGAGTGATTTTCAAAAAATGGACGAAAAAGAATTTCGTGTGTTGATTAAACACTACTTTATGAAAGGCAAAACGCCTCAGGAGACTAAAGAGAAGCTTGATAAACATTATGGTGACTCTGCACCTTCGATTAGAACAGTTTATAAGTGGTTTCAAAATTTTCGGAGTGGCCATATGGGCACAAGTGACGCTGAACGTTCTGGACGCCCTGTTGAGGTTACTACTCCAGAAATCATTGATAAAATCCATGATATGGTGATGGTAAAAGGGTAAAACTATTACAGGTGCATATTATTCATCGTTATTGGACCGTTTGAAAACCGAGCTGCGAGAAAAACGCCCACGATTGGCCCACAAAAAAGTCCTTTTCCATCACGACAACACACCAGCTCACACCTCAGCAGTTGTGGTCGCAAAATTAATGGAAATAGGGTTCCAACTCGTTTCACATCCCCCCTATTCTCCAGACTTGGCTCCCTCGGACTACTATTTGTTCCCCAATATGAAGAAATGGCTGGCGGGAAAAAGATTTTATTCAAACGAGGAGGTGATTGCAGAAACGAATGGCTATTTTTCAGACTTGGACAAATCCTATTATTCGGAAGGGATCAACAAACTAGAGCAGCGTTGGACGAAGTGTATAAGCCTAAAAGGAGACTATGTTGAAAAATAAAAAAGGTTTACCCCAAAAAATTAAGTAGTTTTTATTTTTGCACGGACTTTTCAAACGACCCTCGTAGGTGTAAATTTAAATTTAAATTTTCAACGGAAATACATATTTGAGACCCATGAACACGGGGAAAAAAATTACGAATTGGTTTGAGGTGTGTACGGACAGAACTTTGTTCAGAATCTTAAAGAAACTGTTGCAATTTTAAGCCATTTCTTCGCTTTTTTTGAAACTTTACAAACAAATGCCAATTGAATAATATTAACTAAATAAATTGACAAATCTTTCCTGCATTAGAATTTAATAATTTGTAAAGATGAAATTAATACCATTAAAAAATTCATATCTATTTAATGAAGCATTTTCAAGGATTATCCCCTTAGCGTATACCAGCGGTTTTATACGCTTCATTTAGCGTAATTAATCAGCAAATGAAATTTAGCAAGTAAATAAATTTAAAAATTATTTGGGTAAATTTAAATATAATATACATTTATTTACACACTCAAAAAAAAGGAGTGCTAAAGATATTAAAGTTTTGTAAGATTTATCAAACATAATAACGGATTATTGGGATTATTTGATAAACAGGATTTCTGGATTTCAATTTCCAAAAGCAGAGGGATAAAGTTAATTTCTGTGATATGGTTTTTGGAAATACTGTGTCAAAATAAAAGTAATACAGCTTTGAAATTATTATTTTCTTTATTATTGAGGGGGGAAAAAAATGTATTACTGGACTAAGTTGAATTAAGTTGAGTTTTGCAGATTGGATTGCTAATTTAATAAAAACCAAACAAGTATACTCGTATAAATGGAAAAAATGGAGTTCCATACTTTTCATTAATTCATTTTTTGGTAAAAGAAATAAGAACATATATTTGTGGTTTAATTTATAGAAATCCTTTCTAATCAACCATAATTTTTAATATTTGATTTAAATGGAACCATGGCTGAATGGAACCAGATATTATTAAAAAACATTAAGCGCAAAATTTTTGTGACTGCTCAAGTGGTGTTTGCAGTAATATTTTGTTTTTTTTATACAGGTGATATACTCTGTATATTTCACAGTAATGATTGTTTAAAGGGAAGAGCTCTAGCCAAGCGAGTTTGACGTGCGTCAAACCAAATCTCTGTTACGGTGCGTTTGACGTGTATACTCGTTGTGAAAAATATAAAATTGCCATTAACTATAAAAACTCGAAATTTTAATAAAATACAATAAGAATATCATTTGGTGGGATGTTTCCCTTTATCTTACCAATAGAACTGCGGTGGGAGTTAGCCAAATGATAAGTGGTTGGTACATGTTTGGTCTCCGCATTAGAGATTGGGGAATTACGCGCACAAATAGAAGCTCTCAACCCTTGTGCAATGCCCGCTTTTACCTTAGATAGAGGTTCAGACCTCAGTACGAGCATGATTTCATTTTGCACAGAATTCAAAGCTCTTTTTCTTCCTTGTAAAAAGCTCTTGCGTCCCCTAGTTAACTAGAGCAATGCATACGTGAAGCGGTGCAAGATTTTTGAATGAGCACAGAATGCTCTGGTAATCTCAAGCCCCACAGAGATTGCAGAAAAAGTGCACTGCAGTGACTATTACAACTATTGTAAACTTTTGGTTGTTTTGCCCTGCGTTCGACGGGTATACATGTCATTGTCTGATTTTAATTCCGCACATTGTGTGGGTTTTTTTAAGACTTTTTTTTTTTTTTATCCTACGCCTTCACGGTCAATGGCTACTTCGGCCATGCGACGTCTGGCAGCCCAATATAAAATTTTTGTTTTTTTGTATGGGTCCGTGGGCATATTGTCCCGGACATCCTGCAGTTGGGAGCACGCTAGCAGGTGCGGACCGTTCATAACATCTCCTCCTCAAAGCACACAGATACTGTTGTCCTTAATGCCAATTCGGTGGAGATGCTTCTGAAGGTAATCATGCCCCGTCAATAATCTAAAGCATGCCACAGCTGTTGATCTAGGCAGATCGGTGGGGAGTCTTCCTTTGATATTTCCAAGCACCTCCCACTGCTTCCCTTGTGCTTTTCCCCTTTGTTCTTCGGCCATCTTCGATCGAAATCGAAGCCGGATCTCTCTCTTGGCAGTTCTAAGCGGCAGCGAGGTCGGCTTTTTAAAACTAAATTCCACGCTTAACTGGTTAAGAAGTACGTAAAATAATAATAACAATTATATGAAACAAATCTGTGTTGTTAAGAACACAATAAATAATAAGTGGGTTCTGTTAGCCGTGAATCGCAGGAGAGGAGAAACTACCAATTGTTAGTGCTATCGACGAGATAACCATTTTGCTGATGAATCCCGAAGGAGGTCTCAGGAATTTTGGCGCTTTAGTAAACGAGGAGATGGTAGAAGAGGCGAGAGGCTGTACTAAAGGATTAGGACAATGAGAAAGAGTAGGATGGTTTTTCCGATATTTTTTCTTTGGCTGGTTCCTTTACGAAAGGAATGTCGGAGATCGTTTACGTAGAACGGGGCACCATTTGTTATAGTATTCTTACAGAAATGTCTGTGTACAGAACTGGGGATCAAGTTATACTCCCCTGTGGGTACTGCTGCCCACATTAGGGGATGAGGGAGAATTTGCGGCGCCGCTGCTGACCAGATTATGTCTTTCGGAGGTAGGAGCACCAGTTGAGGTAGATATTACTGCTGACGCCACAGTTTCAAATAAACCTCTAGTAAGGATAGTTCAAAAATAAAGTTGCTAATGTACGCCATGAGTGAATGATGTTTAGCGAAACTCGAAGAGCCTTAATACTGTTCCAAAATAATATATACCTATTTATAAAAAAAACAACCTCTTTTTCATACCTCAAAACCTGTAATTCAGAAAAAAATTAAAATCTACTTCCTGCAAGAATAGAAGGGGTAACAAAAAGTAAAAAGTTAGTTGAAATTATTTACATTTCTAAGGAAATATATTGAAAATTAAAATGCAAGAGTTAAGCATAACACAAAAATTGTTTATATTGAAAGTAATGAATTAGAACTAGCGGAGAAGTATTTGGGTATAGAGGAAATACCTAAACTAGGGGCAAAGTACCAGTAACATGCTTAGTGTGCTTATTTAGGGTGAACGGAGGAGAAGTAGAAAGACCTCTTGAAAGGATTTAGTTGTAAGCAACTTTGTATGGAGTACCTGAATGGTGTAATGAAAGGTTGGCAGAGTTTGGTAGACAAACCAAAAGTTCATTAAAGGGTTAATTATTGAAGGGGTCTGTCGACAGTGAAAGGTCTGGTTCGAAAAGGCCTCCTCTCTCTTCGCCCCGTCCCAAGTCAGCTTGTGCTTCGCTAAACCATCTGGCTGAGAGAGAGTAGTATTTCTAGAAGGTAAAGTTTTTAGACCTTACCAGTCTCCCCCGTATTCCACTATTTCTGTAACAACACCCCCAACGGCCCTGACAAAGACAGAAATAAAGGCTGTGGAGAAGAGGGCAAAAAAGAAAAGCAATGTACAACACTTAATGGATTATAACTACATGGTTTGTCCAGTAATAATGGCGGAGTTAACAGCTATCAAGCTACAAATAATATAAGGAGGGCAGTAAAAAATAGAAATACAAAAAAAAGGTCCTTCAGTATCCAGCATGAAAAGGACGAAAAAGGTTTGTGACAAAGGAAACACCTTCCCTTCGTCTGATCTATAGA
Organism: Rhodnius prolixus; assembly: GCF_049639745.1. Taxonomy (NCBI): domain Eukaryota; kingdom Metazoa; phylum Arthropoda; class Insecta; order Hemiptera; family Reduviidae; genus Rhodnius; species Rhodnius prolixus. The sequence continues at coordinate 12,988,077 of NW_027411604.1, read as the reverse complement.
CCCAAGGCTACTAATCCTAACCGGCCCAATGAACCAAATCTTTCCTACACATTTGCAGACTACCCTGAAAACTCACCGCCCTTACACAATCCTAAATGGAAACCTTCAACCTTAAAACTTTAGGTTAAAAGTAAGTGATGGGTAAAACGCTGCCGAACCGGAAGTTTGACATTTCCTGCTTCCTGCACGCTTTCCTTCTCATCCACACAGACCCTACACATAAGCTAACTATATAACTATATTTGGAAAGGTTGAAGGTAAACTGACCCTACAGAAATATTACTCCAATCCTCCTTTGCTGCCCAAACCCGTTACAAATGAGATGTTTGCCCTACATAGTAAGTAGGAAATCGGTTTTACTAAATTTAATAAAAATAAAAAAAAAAGGGTTATATCCGTGCACCTCTCGCCTTGATCTAACCTTCTTCAGGTTATATCCTCTATTAGGGATATAGCAGGAAGAAATGTGACCCGGAAAGTAATCTATTGTTAACACTCGTTCGTATTTTTGTTATTCTACTTTCATGAAATGCTCAACGTTTAATGTTCGGAGTTGGTTGAAAATCGTGTCTAACCTAACAAATTTTAGAAAAAATAATAAATATAAAATAAGAGCGGCAAATAAGTATATAAAACATTTACAGAACAATTTCTAAGATGGTTTTAATAAAATACTTTTTTTTTATTTATCCTTTTATTGAAATTTACACCTGTACCTCTACAGGGTACTATAAGTAAATGTGATGAATGTATATAAATAGCGTGGCAGATGTGAGTGACTTGTCATCCAGTGATGGCCGCCATTAGTCACCCAGTTGGTCACGGGGGGGCTAACGGCGCCTCAGCCGTCTTCCGATGATTGGAGGGTAGCGTAGTTGAAGACAAGTTTGCAGCCAAAGGGTTGGGTTGAAATGAGAGTTTTTGATGAAAATTGTTATATCGGATTTTGGCAAGTACGGAGATGAGTGGAATTTGGAGATCTGTATGGATTGTGTGGTTGCTAACATATAAAATGGAGCGTCAACTAAATGCGGCGGAGTATTTTGGATTGGAGTGTTTGCAGTCTATTGATGTTTGATTTTTTAGCTGTTCCTTAAAGTTGCGAGTCCGTAAGTCCCATATTGGTGTGAGTAGAGCTGTATAGAGTCGTCGATTGTTCTGTAGTGAGAGTTTTGAGTGTTGTCAAGTAGTCTGGCTAGAAGTTTGTATCGTTTGTTTAGTTCGGTACGTTTAAGTCTCGTATGGAGGTTCCAGGTAAGTCTCTTGTCTAGGTACATTCCAAGGTACCGCACATGGTCGGCTGGTGGGAAATAAAATATTTAATATTGAAAAATTCTTTCCCTCTTTGTTGATGATACTGCAATCTTATCTCCTCATTCTGATCTTCTTATCGCTACTTGAACTCTTCAAACGGCCATCAACCACTTACAGGACTGGCTTATCAAATGACGAATCAAAACTAACTTTACGAAATCAAAATAACTACAGCAAAGCTTCAGAACTTTAGATCTCCCTTAATTAAAGAGAGCAACACGGCTCCATTAACCTTGGCATCACACGCGTAGACGTACAATGCAGCCAGAACTTCTGGTAGCCTTTAAATTGGATAGAAGACTATATGAATGGTAACGGTAACCAAACCTGAGGAGAAAACTGAAATTAATGTGGCTGTAGTTCTGTATATAAAAAGTAATTCAGCAGGACTTGTTCTACAGCCCCGGACGGAAGCCGCTACACAGTAATTGTTAAGAAGTTTTTTGTTTTTTTTAGGCTTTACAAACCAACTTAGTGTAGTGGAGTCCTCTTGCCAAGTATAATGAGGACAGGGAAATCAAATTGGAAAAAGCCAGCTTCTCTTTACTTCTATTACTTCATCCTGGGGGCCTTCGTTTTCCACTCTAAAGCGAACCACCTCCTGCCGGTTACAGACCGTTCCAGCGTTTCCACTAATACCGTTTACACTGGACCCCTATCACTCACCATAATTACTTCCTAAACTTACAAATTACCTTCTAAACAATTTTAACAGATTCTTTTCTCTTTTTTTTTCTCAACGTTTCCTCTTAATTTAACAAGAAAAGAGGGGGGAACAGAAGAAGAGAATGTGAAAGAGAAAACGTCTAATCTGTTTTATAATGAAAGAGAAAAATTACATCAGTTTTTTTTTTTTAATTACAAAATTCTTTTCAAGGAAGACTTTTATGAAAGAATTATGAATTTCTTAACATTAAAGAATTTAAGAATATTAAAGAGAAAACATTTTCCGTTCAGAACAAACTTATGAAATTAATTAAAAAATAATAATAAAACAAGAACCCAAGCTACACAAAATATCTGATAAAGAACCCAAATATAAGTATAATAAGAATGTGGAGGAGGGAAAGTCATTCAAAGCCTCTGTGGATCGTGTACGTCACCCAGATATGATTACGAAATTTCTTACGCGATGTTCTTGCTAGCATGATCTCAAAAAGAAAAAATGTTTGCCCAAAAAACCAAAACGATAATGATGCTCGTCACCTTCATATTGATTCTGCCAAAGAGATACGAGATTTCCAAGCCCTTCAAAGTAAAAAAATATTGGAATATCTTTAATTTTGTTCCGTCTTTTAGCACCACGCCTGTTTATTGTATCTCTAACCGGATTTGGACTTGAATCATCGGTGGTGTACAGTTTTCGTTCGACATCACTTACTTTGTTATCATAGGAGGAGTATTTCTTTTCATTAGCGGATATAACTGAATACGCAGAAGTAACGCCCTCATTAGTCCTTTTAGTATTCAAGAAATTTCCTCATTACTGAATTTTAATTGGCAAAAATCTTCTTTCCGGTAGGAGGAGAAAAGCTTGGCTTCTAGTTTGGGAAAGGCAATCCATATTATCGTGTTGGTAAGTTAGTAAAGTCTGAAGAGGTAGAGAGAGTGAATTGTGGATTCATTTTGGGATAATCACGTTAGAAACTCTGTAGTTATTGTTACACCATATACAGAAATGTTCTGTCTTCAATTAAAGGATATTTTATAGCAACAGAATCAAGTAAAAAGGACCAAATGAAAAGCTGAGAATCCAAAAATAAGAATTCAGAAACTGTAAATAATTTAAGGCGAACATTTTGGTGATATTAATACGCAATTCAGATTGAAAGACAAAACAACTTTACCCTCAACAATTTTAAGGAGATAAATTACCTAATAAACATCAGACTCACAATGGAGTTGGAATCTTACAGTAATTTAATAGCAGTTTCCATGAATTCCCAGTCTTGCTAAGCCACTCTTACTACAAAAGAAATTCTCCTCAAGAATTACATTTAAAACAAAATGAGAAAACATTTTATTACAGTCTAATAAATTTACTAAATTACTTAGAAAGAACTTCTTGAAACAGAAACAAAAAACAAATCCTTTAATAGAAAACAATAGAACCAGAGAAGTAAAACTAAACATTCTAGGTAGATATTTACTTTGATATGTTTATTGAATTATATACGAGTATGTACGTAGTGTGGAACCCTATATAGTTTGAATAAATGTCCCGAATGGGAATATGTCTGTCAGAAATTTAACATGCGTGGAATTATACATTTCCCGTTATAGGTACAATGTGGAAGCAACCACTTTAAATAAACACGCACAATCACATGTTACGTACAATAATGCTGAATGTATACAGAAATTTATGAAACAGATTTATAAACGTACAATCAAAACTGAGTTAATTAATAATTGATAGTAAAGTTATTAATGGAATTATTTTAATTAAAAAGTGCACCTAGACTGCACCTAGACTGCACCTATACAAACGGTTGACATGGAATCCCCCATACTAGACTGAAAAGACAAGAAACTAACCCAACGCTACAAAACTTCTCGCCAGACTACTTGGACAAACGATCTAAACTTAACCTACATAACAAAAGACTCTTATATCTACTGTTACTGCGACCTATTTGGTCATACAGCATCGAAGTTTGGGGATCGACTAAACCGTTCCAACTCACTACGCCTCCAGGGACATTACAGTCAAAAAATACTACGAAAACTTCTTAACGCTCCGTTCTAATGTATCTAACCTCCACTATCCATAATGACCTCAAAATCCCTTTCATTACAGATCCTTGCTAACACTCGTTTTCTCAAATTTTTCATTCCTTTACAGCAGCTCATCCCAATCCTCTCATAGAAATACCTATCTTCCTCCACAATACCAGGTAATCCTCTAAGGAGATTGGAAGAGAAGATGGCCTCGTGAACTTCTCTTATCGTGAGAGCAAAGCACGTTACTAGAGTGGCACCACTGGGTGCCTTCTCCAATCATGATTTTCTTCTATTCATTTTTTCTTTTACCATATTTGCTTGTTGCAACAACTGTTGCAGTGGTAAATTACAATAAAAGATTAAAAAGTCAAATTACAATATTATCGATACAAATTTATTTAGCCTGAAGAATGTAGCCATAGTTAATAGTACAAAATACTGCATCAAATATCTTGACCATAAAGTAATTAAATGAAAACCCTGGCGAGTTACCTCCCTACCATTTTCAGTTTTTAACTTACAGTAGTAATAATAATACACTGTAATTTTGTATTAAAAATATTACAGCATAATGTAAAAACATACCGACATTATTAAATAATAATAACAAAAAGAAACCGAATTATTTCCAGAAATCTAAGCGAATAAGAATAAGAGATAATGCAACTTGAGGGGTAGGAAGAATACGTACTTTCTCAAGTAAAGGGTTCGACCTAGGTCAACGATTAGGGTCAAATTCACACATTTCTTTGTCAATCAATTTCAAAGAAATGAAAACAAAAAGAAAAAAAAAAAAACTAGCTTTACATAGGCAAAGCAAAACGCAGGAGATAAGTAATTGAGAAATTACAATTTTGAAATGCAAAAGCGTTAAATAAGTGCACAGAATTAACAAATAATAGACACATATAACTTGTACAAGAGTACGACGTACGGGAATCGCCCGTTGTGTTCGCTTGTACAAGTGTGTTACAGTGTGGGTGAGCAAGAGTTGGCAGGAAGAGATGTATATGAACGATTATGCGCATGTATTCGTAATATCTGCAGGTATTTGCATTGCAGATAGGTCCCGGAGTCCAGATACCCGGGCCTAGACTATATCCTCTACAGCTGTGAAACTCTACTGCCCTCGCATCCATACAGGATCACTAACACCGTTGCAGTTAGAGGCATACGAAGTGGGCATTTGAGATTAGCACAGTGCTCCCGTACTACGAATAATTGATAGCGCGAGTCACCGAGGCTTTGATAAACAAATCTTCTATATGGTATGTGCACGTCATGTGCTAATATAAAACATAAACGCAACTGCAATTCCGTGAAATGGACTTTCATTCAACGAATTATCGTTTTATTTAGAATGTAGGGTGCATTCTATTTAATGTTATTTAATAAATGTTACTTATTGCACGGAAATGGGAGGCTTTTACAGGTCAATCCCAACAACCCCGTCGCCAATGCTTAAACCAAATTAAGTTTAAAAGGAAAAACGTTTTAAGTACAAGATTCAGGGCTACTTATGGGCAATAAATAAAACAAGTTTAGAAAAGCGAAAAAGAAGGGGCTTTTTTTGATTAAATTTCAAAAAAACAAAAAAAGAATTAGTAAAGCAGCTGATTTCCTGTCTGATAATGGCACCCAATCTTGAAAACCAAAATTTTCTGTTTACACACCATAAATTCATAGTATGAATTAACTGCATAAACCTTTCAGATAACCTTTAATCCAATAAAAATGATACGTTGGATGCAGGGAGTCTCCATAAATGCACTGCAAGTGCTGGGGAAAATATTTTTAAGGAAAAAGTTATTAAGATCTAAAGCTGGCGGTGGAAGGATGCAGCGCAGACACTGCACTGCACCAAATGTGCACTGAAGCGAACGGTTATTGCACTTAGTGCAGATCACTGGAAAGCATATAAAAACTGTACATATACCTTAGTTTTACAACTTGCCGACCTAGTGACTGTTAACAAAAATTACACAAGTAGAAAATACTGCTAGTTTAAGTTCTCTCCTAGCTTATCAACTCTTAATATGGTTATAATTTTTCTACGCTTCTTTTTTTAAATAATAAATAAGCTATTCCTTTTAAAATAACAATTTTTAATATCAAGCTAACCCTTTTCTAAATATCAAGGCATCCCTTTTTTAAATAACAAGGTATCCCTGTTTTAGATAACAAGCTATCCGTTTTCTAAATATCAAGGTAACATCAAGGTATCTCTTTTTTAAATAACAAGGTATCCCTTTTTTAGATAACAAGCTATCCGTTTTCTAAATATCAAGGTAACATCAAGGTATCTCTTTTTTAAATAACAAGGTATCCCTTTTTTAGATAACAAGCTATCCGTTTTCTAAATATCAAGTTAACATCAAGGTATCTCTTTTTTAAATAACAAGGTATCCCTTTTTTAGATAACAAGCTATCCGTTTTCTAAATATCAAGGTAACATCAAGGTATCTCTTTTTTAAATAACAAGGTATCCCTTTTTTAGATAACAAGCTATCCGTTTTCTAAATATCAAGGTATCTCTTTTTTAAATATCAAGGTATCCCTTTTTTAAATAACAAGCTATCCCTTTTCTAAATATCAAGGCATCCCTTTTTTAAATAACAAGGTGTCTCTTTTTTAAATATCAAGCTATCCCTTTTCTAAATATCAAGGTATCCCTGTTTATTTATTTATTTATTTAAACAAATATGTAGTTGAGAGTTGTTTATTGGTGGAGGTTACGTTTTGATATCTGAAAATACTCTACAGAGAGATATGCAAACGGATAAGAATAGGTATTGAAGGTTCTGCTCCAGAAGGAAGAGGTAAATCCTTTATGAGTCAGTGAAAGCTCAAACGAAGAAAACAAAGGTATCCACAAATATTTTGAATAAAATCAATTTTTCTAAAAATTTATCGATTGCAGAAAAGAATCAACTGAAAGAGAAAGAGACAGAAAAATAAAACAAAAATATTGCTAACATTTCTCTTGCAGGTATTCTACAGCCAAATACTCTAGGACATTTTTTCCCTCCCAAAAAGAAACCTCCCTCCGTATTTGTATTTACTTCAGCAGTTCCTCATCATAGAAAACTCCAGACTCTTGTATTTCTACAAATTTATTTCATCCTCAGCAGATACTGAAATCGCATCTAGCTGAGTGGATATTTTTCCATTTACTTTTATTGTTTTCCTTTTAATTTCATTTTCTATTTGTTTCCGTCCCATTCAATTATCTATTATATTCAAAGAGAGAGAGATAGATATATGTGTATAGAGAGAGAGAGACATACAGACGCTCAAAGTGAGCACAAAATTCAGGTCATGATTACAATTATTAGGAGAAAATTTTGTCTATCTTATAAACGGAACTTTACGTTCTCAAACAGGAAACAAGCAATGTAATTTGTATTATCGAGAAAATAACTTCAAAAGTTTGTAATTTTTCTTTTCCTTTTTTTAATTTTTTCCTACGACTATTATCGTGAGAAATTTTTCAAAATTCATTTTAAGGCTTTCAGTCTGGTTAAACAGGAGTCATTTCTCGGTAATGCTAGTAAGATTTAAATATATCTTAAATTTCAGAGTTTTCCAAATTTATAAGTATGACATTTCATTAACAGTGTTCGCAGCTGATTTTATTTTAATTAAAATTTGCTAAAACTCACTTACAAGATAATATAAACTACCAAATTTTACAGCCTAGGATCCCCAACAAGCCATGGTTTTTAGAAGTACTGGAGGGGGAAAGGCAATTTTACACAACAATAATGCGACTGAGGTTCAACCGTAATCTCACAAATTCGCATTTGCATAAAATTAAGTTATTAGTTAGTCCCAAATGTGATTGCAATAGCGGGGAGGATGGGGACATCGATCACCTCCTCTTTAGATGCAGCAGATATAACAGAAATGGAGAGAAGTTCCTAAAAGAATTGGCAGCACATGTACGATTTCCCTGTAGCGCTAAAAGTATTTTAGCTATAATGAATCCTGATGCGCTTCGAATTATTTACAAATTCATTAGAGGGAATAAAATCAAAATATAGGATGCAGCGGGTCTCCATAGTTTCGATTTTAGTTCTTAATTACTCATTAATCATGACTACACTACTAATTACACCACTCTAAGCTCACATCAAATAACGAAGTCACATTCAGAGACCATTGTGTTGTTCTAGGAAGGAATGTCGGTACGCAGCGCTCAAGATATCCTTATCTCATGGAAGCCACGAAGCAGAATGTAGTAGAAGAGTGGCTGGCATGAAGAAGAAAGAAGTGAAAGAGGCTGCGCTATTCCTCAAATTGAATATTGGAAAAGATAGGGCTGGTTTTTTTCCACCAACATATTGGTAAATTAAGGCATTCGAAGCCAACTGTAACTGTGCATACCAATATGTTGGTTTTTTCCAGCCCTCATATAAAGTAATTGGTTAATGTGCAAACAAGACCACAAATACAATAAATAAATAAATATATAAATAAACTACCAAATAAAATTTTTTGTATCGTACTGATGTTGAAAGTAGGCAGTAATATTACGGTAATATCAGCGAAGGAAAGATGAAGAAAATATCAATTAAACTCAGTAATTTATAGAACACTTCGAAATGTTAAGTGATAAATAAAATCTGCGCAATAATTTATCATTTGCTGTCGTAAATTTAGTTTTAAGGTAATTTCAGTGAATTGGAATCACCTCTTACCGGATTTGGTATGGAAACATCCTGATAAATCGTGTACGACGATTCCCTAATAGGATCTGTCGACGGAATGTGCAGAGTTATTCATTTTGAATCATACTGTTTAGAAAAATCTAATTTAATTTTCTTGAGGTAGAGCAAAGTACAATCCATATTAGTGTTATATTTCTAAAAATAAAAAGAGACCACAAGAATTAACTAAAAGCTCAACCACCCTTTTCTTAGAAGTGCCCTTTATTCAACTTTGTTTTCCAAAAAAATGTTCCAATTAAAAAGTTGTACCAAGAAATCGTGGCAGCAATTTTCTTGAAAATTTTAAAAGATTGAAAAATAATTAGAGTAGAGAAAGCACATTTGGTTAGCTGATTTTCTTTTACTTAAAAAAAAGACTGTTACATAAAAGACATATGTAATTTGAACATCCTACGGTATTTCTTTTTCAGTTATACTGCACTTTGATAACTAATTCGAGAGGAAAACATAAAACGAAGTCTTAATGTGTACTCCTAACTGATTAATCTACTACTGATTAAGAATTTAAGTCTGCAACCAGTCAGGGATAATACCATAAACTTGTGTACTACTTTGGTGAAAATCAACGATCTTATCCAGTACTGTGGACCTAACATTTTCAAATTAATATACATATACGTATATCTACACTGACCAATCTATTTCCGGTTAAAACTAGGTACAAGTAAATCTGTCGCAATGGTGTCATTTCCTCTTAAACAGAAGAAGCTAAAAAAAATACAATTTTTCTACAGAAAATACCAAGTGTTCTCTAAATAATTTGAGAATATCTGACTTTTTTATGGAGTTTTAACTCAAAACTTTGGGTCAAAACCCTTACTTCATCTAAATTGGACAATCGTTCAAATTTTAAGAAATGTATCCTTCTTACCAGGAGCAGCATCATTTTAAACAAAATTAATTATTAAAAATAACTGAGGTTAATTAATAACAAATTTTAAATAAATAAACAAACCGAAAATGTAATTAAATTCTATTTGGTTAAGTAAATTCACTTAAAGTAAACGATATAAAATGGAGCTACAGGTGTTGTTAGTGGAAACTAGAGGGTTAATATGTTACTCAGTGGAAATTGTAATGGCCAGAATGCAGGAGAGGCGAAGTTACTCCGAAAGACTAAAGTTTGGAGAGACGGAGGAGTTTAGGAAATGGTTGTAATGCCCCCCTCTGTGCTTTGGACTAATGATTGAATTTAATGTTTGTATAGCCTACAATGGGGCACACTGTATCCGTGCATGTATGTGAACTTTACTTTCAGAGCTACAGAGAGCCACCATTAAAGGGCAATACTCCCATTAAGTTTGGACAATTAAGCATTTAACAGCTATTGAGATTCGCCTATTTCCGTTAGTCACTTAGTACTGGGCTTTGACTTAGTATTAACTAGCTTCATTTTTCGTACTACAAGAGACAACAACTTAGAATTCGCAATATTCAGAAAGCCCACGTCCACTGACACTATTACACACAACAGTTCCTACCATCCTATTCAACATAAACTAGTCGCTCTCAGACACCTGACAGATTGAAAACTAATCCTCTTGTAATGGACCAACTATGAGTGAGAACTCAACATCATTCGCACAATAGCCACAAATAACAGTTTTACCACTAACATTATTAATAAATTACTAAGTACAAACAAACATTGCCCAAAATAATAACCTACCCAACATATTCGGCACTTTTACTTACATCGGACACGAGAACTTACTAACTATATAACCTTTACAAGAAACCGCGCTTAGGACCAATAATAAACTGAAAAAAAAAAAACTGCAAACATCGAAACTAACAATCACCATGACAACCGCGATACATTTTTACATGATACTATCTTGTTTTGGCCAGAAAAATCTAAGAAACAAACAAAGAACTCAACTTACACAAACCTCCTTAGTCAAACAGTCATCAACTGGACTGTTAAAAACCACACAATGGCTCTGTTACATTCGGGAAAAAAGGAAGACTTGTGGACATCTTAGACAGAGCAGAAATATTGATGAATCGGAAAGCCATTTACAAAAACAATATGGAAGACCAAATAACCTATAACTGATACACTCTTTAAAGTCATTCCCAACCAAACACACCGACACAGCTGAGCAAAACCTCACAAAATAAAGCATGAATGGAACAAGAGTGTGGCATATTCTCTACCATTAAATATATTCTATTTAAGATTTTATTTATTTACGCATAATTTATTAAACGATTAGAATCACATATTCATTAATATTTTATTCAACAGCAATAGGTATGATGAACTAGGTAAGATTTAGTTTTTCCTGCTCACAACTACCATTTTACAATTCTAAAATATTACCTATGCACAAAACAGGCATATCCTTTAAATACCTACCTATTAATATTCTTTAATTGTATTTCAGCATTTATACAAAGAAAAAGACGTTCTCATAGAAGGATTTGTGCAATCTATTTCAGTCTTGTTCAATTTCAGGCGTATCGAAAATCTGCACGATTGTAATACTTCCACATAGGAAGGGTGAGACAAAGTAAAAAACACTTGAAAACGTTAGAGTAATGTAATAGATACAAAGTGCTCCTATATCTACAATCATTTGAAACTCAAACATTGGATTTTTATGTATTCATTTAAATAATTAAGATTGGACTTTATCTGCTAACAACTGTTACATAACGACTGACTTACACAAGATACCATCTCAACAATTTGGATTTAGGTCAAAGCATTTATCAATAACATTAAGTTAAGCGAGTAACTCCTCGCATACATATCGTACACAAAGTAGAAAACAGAAAGTACTCAGCAGCTATAATTCTTGATTTAGCTGGTGTATTTGACAATTTTGAAACGCTGGACAGCTTTACAAAATTAGGTAGACTTACGCACTTAATTACATAATTCCAATCATACGATACTTTTTTAAAAGACCTAACCTTCTGGGTAAGATTCAATAACATTTACAGTACTCGACGATAATTCTGGCTAGCCTGCCTCAGGAAGCAATAAGTCCTATATTCTTCAATTTCTACTCTATGGACAGACCGAAACCTAGTATAACGATGATAGCAACTTACGGCACAATGTTATTAGCAAAAGGCGACAACACAATCATTTACTAAACCATCAACAACTTACAGAAAACAACTAATCTTATAATCAATTGGCTCAAAACAAACAAAAATTGAAATTGCGGAAATTGAATTTAAACCTATCGAAAACGTAAGCAAAAATCTTCGCTCTAAGATGGTTAGAAAATGAAGATCTAAGATCCCTATAGAAAAACCAAGAAATCTCTTAGAATCAAAAAGATCAAGGAGTGTGCTAGCTCGACATAACTCAGTATGTCGACACATCAACATAAAACTGCAACAACCGTAACCCTAACTGAGACAATTATAGCCACTTATTTACAAGAAAATATTAACAACAGAGTACAAGACATTACTAAAACCTATTCTGACATACCCCTGTCCAATTTGGATAACAGCTAGTGAAGGACTGACCAAACAACTAAACACATTACAAAAAATAATTCACTGAACGTCTCTTTGTTCACCACAAAGCCACAAATTCATCTAATGGTTTTCGTAAAGTATTAAATAAAAACACAGTCTTTCTAACAATGTACTGGTTGTATTTTTACAACAAATACACTTAAAAGATACTGATACAATTTGGTAACTTGGTAGGCAGTGATTGGTAGGTTACTTGTTACTACGAGAAAAAACAATTAAGGCAAACCATGAATGACAGTTTTCAACAGTAGATTTAAAAGAAAAGTTCAAAGAAAACATAAAAAAATATTTGTAAACAAAAACGCTAATTTTGTACTTATAGTCGATTAAGAAAGAATGATTATAAAGTACATTTAAAAGAAACAGAAATCTATTGCAAAAAACAATATGGGGAAACCAAGATTACTTCTTTCAAACTAATACTTATTCAATTAAAGAGAAAAGATTAAAGCATACATTTAGATGGTTAAGAAATCAATTCTAAAATACTATTAGAGTAATCAAACAATGCTAATTTCAAACTGATTGCCAAATAAATGGGCAAGATTAAAGAATACCTAAAGAAGATTTAGAAATAAATTGAAATACTATCAACATTAAAGGAGTAACCAACACTGAACGTAGTTAAGACGTAACATTAATTTTAATTTGTAAATAATAAATAAATGATATAATGTTATTTGCATGCAAGAATAATAAAAATATAGTTGATGATAAAAGACTTACAGTGTGTTATGAATATAAAAGTTCATCAGCATCCCAATAGATCACCAGTCCAATAGCACATGACACTTGACACTATTTAAAATAATTCACAACACTATTCGCACTAAAACTGTATATCATGCACTAAATATAACTTAAACACAATTTATAAAATAGAACTTCACTTTAACACGCACTGATATTCACTTAAAAAATCACGTAAATTAAGAGAGATGACGAACGAGTTAAAGATGGCCGCCGGTAACTGGCCAGGCTGATCAGCTGGTAAATTAAAGTTAACTCAACAGTGTGACCAACTATTTTTTTTCATAAAAATAATAAAAATAACAATAACAATAATAATAATAATAATAATGTCTTTATTAAAATAAGTATTAAAAAGTTTGAACCAAATACATTTTCTAGCGACAGACTTAGTGACGACCGTCAGAGAGTTGTCTTGCAATTAAACTTCTTTAATTATTATATTACTGAGAAAAGAAAAGACAAAAAAAAATTGGATACAAATATTTTATAGCTTTGATAGTTTTATTTTTATTTATTTATTTTTTTAATGAATTCATTAATCTTTTCTTTATAATCGACTATAATACCAAATTATCAATCTATTTGCCCAAATTGTTTTTTGGGATGGATTTCTAAGACGGCTACCGTGGCGCCAGTCACTTTTTAATTTAAATATTATATTTATTAATAATGAATAATGTATTCTATTTAGTTCGATGGTATCCAAAATAAGTGATATGTATATTAAAACTGTCCGGAAGGACAGTTTATTTGAATTCGGCGTTAGTAAATCACTTATTTTGCTTTGGAAGTGAAAAGTAAACTAAATAAACAACGATCCCTGTCTTCAGAAGAAGGAAAAAATTATCGCTTTCGATGAGTAACAACTCAGAAAAAGCAGTAACACAAGTGGTTTTGGACGATTATCAGGAAAACGTAGCTGAGCAGAGTGAAAAAGAATTAAATACACAAACTGCAATTTGGATTTAAATTTCCAAATCTATTTTCCACGACTAGCCAGTACCAGAACAGACGAAATGCAGATCGACCAAACAATATTAACCAAAGATGAAAACCCAATAATCTTCCGCCAATCCATAATAAATTCGAACCTATACCTAACGCCGAATCAGACAAACCGCTAATAGACCGCATTTCAAATAAACTAATGAAAATTTTACGGGTATGGATAAATATCAGACAACAACAGAGGGAATTAAAAAGACAATCATTTGACAACCAGGCTGCGTAGAAATAAATTAAAAATAATTGCCATAAACTCAAAAGACTTCAGAAAATTGACTAAAAGCAAAATACTATACTTTCCCAATGACATAAACATTTTTTAATTAAAATTTAAAAGTTAGAATATATATTTATATTCTAGAAATATTATTGTTAGTTCACTGAAGCCCGGCGCAAAGAACCCTAAATTCGAGTACAGCTGTTGGCCCTTAGATTTTCTGTTTCTAAGGGCTTCTTACAGCACGTTGCCCGATGATGACAGTGTTGTCCAGAACGAAAGAACACTAACCGTTAGTCAGCCGGAGTGATGGAAAAGTATCAAAAATAAATGCTTTCTAAACTGATAACAACTTATTTGTCAAAATAAATTACGATGAGAAATAGAGCAATTAGTACTTGTTATGTTGGATAAATAGTGTATCATGTAATGTTCATGCATTGGTAAAACGTTGTGCAAAAAAAGATAAACAAGATTTAAGCTTTAAGCTAGCAAGGGCCAATGTTACATAGGCACTCTGTTAATTTAGATATACTGCCTCGGGTGCTGTCCAAATCTCTGGGAAAGAGTTGGCAGCTCGATCTACCGGTTTGAATTTTTAATTAAACCATCCGACCAAACCAGATGGTAGAGAACAACATACAGATCACAGCATCCACATACTATCGAGTGAGGGGTACAAGCAACAACCCGCTAAACCTTTAAACAACAAAACTGCCATTGGTTATCACAGTGTTTAACGGTTTAATCTAAACAAGCAAAAGGAAAAAAACTGTTTACATGTCATTTTAACTCTTTTAATTAATTATTGCAATTTTAATTTTTTCAATTAAATATCCTATTTACTTTAGACTGTCCAGTAGATGAGGTTACCTAAAGTCAGTAAGAAGTTGTAAGAAATTGTGCCTTTAATTAAACACGAAATGTCCATAGAAATCTACGTCTTTCTTCCCTGATGCAAGTTGCAAAGGAAAAGTGAAAATTTAAACATAAAGAAAAGCCTCCACCAAATTTTTCGTAAGAGAAATTCACCCGGTATTCCAAAAATGTTTCCCAATTTTGATTCAGCCTTAGAAATTGATTAATTTAACGCTGAAGTTCTGCTATTAATTGGATTTAGTTTTACTGCATTTCCATCACTGTAGATTAGTCTACCCAAATAAAGAACCCAACTACATTACTGAATAATAGAAGAGTAAGGCGCCACGGTAGCCGAGCGGTTAAGAGGCGAGACCTGCAAGCAAAGCTAATACTGGGTACTGGGTATTGGGTTCGATTCCCGGTCTTGGCCTTGGATTTTATTTAATGGTTAAATGTGAAATAGTAAAGTAGGTTAGCTAGTCGCCTCCGTACACGACACCTAATTGGAAGTTGGACGTTAAGCCCCGCCTGAATAATAGAAGAGTAGTAGAAATTTAGGAAACAAAAAAATCAGGGAATTCTAGTAAACGAAGCCATTTTTATTCTTATTAGAACTATTTACATGATTTAAAGAGATGATGTTAGTTTGCTTTGTTAAGTGAAAATATATGCCAGCACTTGTAGAGATTGCTCTACATTATAATGGTCCTTATTTAGTACTCGAGTAGTGGAAGAATACGTTCTCAGGTAGGATGTTCCAGGGTGTAGATATAATGGAAGTAGATAGAAGAAGGGAGAGAAGGTTATGAATATGATATAGACCACCCAATAGAGAAGTGTAGCAGTGCTGCTATATAACTAGCACAAGAAGTAGTAGAAGAAGAAGAAGCAACCAAGCGAGCAGGTTTATACAGGATGAATATGAGAAGGTAAACCTGCGGCAGGTTACAATCCATTCCTCCACCACCACACAAATACAAAACACACATGTATTTATACTTTTATACACAGACACAAACAACACAATAACCATCTTGTTCTCGTATCAAACGTGTATATTTTATTTGTAACCTCCATATTGTTGTTATCATTTTGACAAGGTTATCAAATTTTTAAACATAACTAACCTCAATTGAGTTTCTGTTAATAACTCAATATAATTCAGCATTGCCGGTTTGGTATTTTTTCTTCTTCTTTAAGTTATTTATTCTAAAGAGAAGTTTCCGAAAAAGCTAGGAAACATAACAATAATCTTTTTCAATTTATACCAAAAGTTAATCTTGAAAGTGGAGTACTTTTTTAAAAATATAATGACGCAGATCACACCGCCTTACTGTCCTCTAATCATGATCCTGTACTAGACATAAAAATCTTCAGTCACATCTCTCTTCAATAGAACAATGGTTCAAGAAATGGGCTATAAAGCTTAATGAAACCAAGTCTCAAAACATCACCTTCACTCTTCGTCGCATTACTCTTCCTCCAGTCTTCTATAACCTAACACCTCTACCAAAAGTGAACGTTGCCCGCTACCTTGGGCTTTACTTAGACCGAAGACTTTTTTGGAACCCCCACACTAGACTTAAAAGAACAGAACTGAACAGACGCTATCGACTACTTAAAAGACTCTTAGACGATAGATCAAAACTCTCACTACAACAACAAAAGACTGATTTATACTTCTATTTTGAAACCCATCTGGGCGTATGGAATAGAGCTGTGGGGTTCAACCAAACGCTCCAATCTCCAAAGGATTCAATCTCTACAATCTAAAATACTTCGAACTATTGTACACGCTCCATTTTATGTCTCCAACCTGACTACACACACTGACCTTAACATTCCTTTTGTCACCCAAGTTGCTAAAACACGATACAGAAAACTCCACTTCAGCCTGCAATCTCATATAAATCCTCTAGCTCAAAATCTTACTTCTAGAACTCTTCCTGATAACCCGGACAAGACGCCTTAAAAGACAGTGGCCTCATGATCTCCTCTCAAGTTAAGAGAGTGTCTAACCATCTAATGTTTTGGAGTGTTACCACTGGGTAACTTCTTCACTCGTTACCTTATCATTTATTACTCTATTGTGTCATTGTTACTTGTAGCGCTAACGCACTGATTGTAGCACATAAACGCAAAAGAAAAGCTATTAAAGTTTTAGTGCTTGTACGTATTTTTCTAAACTAACAGCTAGCTCTGATTTGCAACGTTTAAAAATGTATGATCAGACGAAAAATGATTCAAATAATAATAATAATGATAATTTTTTTACGCAGCCCTTAAAGTATGACTAATGCAAAGCTGTTTGTTACTTAAAATAGGCTTCCACATTATTCTCACTTGACTCGATGACGACAGAACAAAAACAAACTCCTTCTCTATGAAAGTGGTCATCAGGCCAATGCTACTCTGTTCTGTCTGATCTGGAACACAGAACAAAATCAGTCCCAGACTTGTTACGCGGACTATTCTCAACGCTCTAGGTTCGATTCACTCCATGAGACTGATTCCTTAATCGTTCCTTTATCCAAAACCATCAGCTAAAACTCTAGATTGTCATCCTAACTAATGGGAATGGCCAAGTATGAATCGTAACTATGGAATATATCAAGTTTGTAGGAAAACTAACCAGAAGTCAAAAAAAACAAAAAAAAAGACGAAAGAAAACTAATAATAAGAAAAGGAAAAATAAAATTGGTTTGAATTCATTCGATTAGATTTAATGGTAGAAGGGGTAAAGATAAATCTAGGACGGTTGTAGATCATTTCTAATTATGTGAAGTATTTGTGTCACGAGATAGCAGCACTGAGATTAGAGTGTAACGCTGCCTAGAGGAGAGCCAATGATGCTGTGGAAGTCCCTTAGGCAATTCTAGTGTCTAGTATCAAGTCAGTAGATTTGTTCCCATTTCACTAATAGCATTCGAACAGAGTCGCGATTCTAAATTAAGGAAATTCTTATCCTCTTTTTTAGATCCATTATTGCATTTTTTGTTTATCTATTTCTGATCTACTTTTATAAAGTATAGGCCATTCTTATTAACTTTATACTTTTAACCCTTTCCAGCTCGATGATGCCATATGGCATCACTAGTTTAAAATGTATTATTTCTTGCTTAATTTTGACCAAATAATACAATTGGCATCATTTTAGTTTTCTTTCATGCCTGTTGGGGCAGCACAAGTCGTAATTTTTACATAATTCTTGCCCGCGAAAATATATGTTTTTATTTCATTGTTGTCAACCACCAGAAAATCGTCTTCATTACAGTTGTATTTGTGAATTTTTTTTTGCATTTTTTAAAGCTTTTTTGTTTCTTAATTATTTGTTTTTGTAGAAACTAAGTGTTATTTATCTTGAATTAGGTATGTTTCAATTTATTTAACTTATATTTATTTGTATAATCGAAATTTTAAAAATGAGTCCATATGGACTCTTTGAGCAAAAATTGACTATTAACCATTCTATTTTTTTTATTACATAGGGTATATTCTGACCTGTTTTTTTAAACATGGAGCGCATGTATACACCCGAAGAAACTATAAAGATTATATTAGACGGTAATTGGTTAGATGTTGACTTAGAATCTTCAGATTCTGAAGATGAACAAATTGGGGAAGTTGATGCCAACGCGAATTTACCCCCAAAAACAAAAACTCTAATTATACCACTTTACCAAATGAAGATGAGTTTTTTACTGAGGATGAAAGATCAGCTAGTTCGGAAAATATTTCAGGAAACCCTTCCAATAATTTGCAGGATCCTGTTTTACCAACCCCTGAAGCAAAAAGGAAACCTCCAAAATTATTACGCGGGAACAACATTAGTTGGGTACCAGTTAGGGATGATTTTCAATTGAATTGTACTAATTTTTCTTTCAATAAAAAACACAATATCACTTATGGATGTGACAAGCCCATAAATTATTTTCAAATCTTTTGTTCGAATGAAATTTTAAAAAAATTTGTGGAGCAATCTAATTTATATTCTGCTCAAAAGACTGCCCAATCTATTGGCACCACAATTAATGAAATAAAAAAATTTTTGGGTATAAACATCATGAGCGGAATTGTAAAAATGCCAAGCTATAGAATGTATTGGGCCAGAGATACCAGGTATCCTTGCGGATGCAATGAGCAGAAATCGTTTTGACAAACTTCGCACATTTTTCCATGTGAATGACAATACAAACTTTATCTCTGATCCAAATCACCCTAATTACAATAAATTGTACAAAATTCAACCATTCCTAGATGGAATAAATAAAGTTTTAATTATTTTCATTCTTGCTAACTGGTGCCCAATGATGCCATATGGAATCATTTTCCAAAAAATGTTCAAAACATTCAAAATGGAAAAAAATATTTGATTTGTTCATTTTAAGCATTATTTATTGCAGTGAAAAAAGTTTTTTTTCTCTCTCTCTCTGTATAATAATTCGGTCCGGAAAGGGTTAAAATTATCAATCAAATGATTAGAACTAATCTTTTATGTTTATAGAGATTGGAAGGGAGATGGTAAGTGGCTACTTACCGATTGAGTGGGTTATGTCGGCAGTGATAATAATACATAGATTATGTGGAGAGGAGTTTCAGTAGCCGGTTTTTGGATGAAGAAGGAGTATCGTGTAGTTATGAAGCCGTAAGCCTGTGGAATTTGTTCTTGAGTTGGTCTAGACTTTCTTTATGTTACATACTACGTTAGGCTGTAGATGTAGCGAAGCATAGGAGTAACATCGGCCTAATGGCTATTTTGAAGAGGAGTTTTGTTCAACACAGTCCATCTTCGAGTTGAATGAAAGAAATGAGAAAAGTTGTCTTGTGGTCGTCACTTTTCTAGAGGACACATTTGTCCTCCTAAAGATGGATATGAGAAGGATCAATTTGTTGTCCCGAGTTAAGCAGAGATAATTAACGTGGTTGGTCCGAGAATCAAAATATTGTCTTATTTAATTTGTCCACTGAGGATAAGTCAGCGTTTAGTAAAAAATATACGAAGTTAGTTTCGTACATATTTTATTACAATTCGCCACATTACAGTTCAAGCGTAGTTTTCCCAACTATCCACTTATAGAGAGTAAAGTAATCGCCTATTTTTTCAGGCGGGCTTTACGTCCTACTACCTAATTAGGTGTCGTGGACGGAGGCGACTAGCAAACATACTTTACTGTAAATTTCTTTTAATAACCATTAAATAAAATCCAAGGCCTAAGACCGGGAATCGAGCCCTGTACCACAATACATATTAGCTTTACAGGTCTCGCCTCTTACCGCTCGGCTACCGTGGCGCCTCTTTTCCACTTATAGTTTAAATTATGTATTTACATTATATAGAATAAATTGCATACAAATAAATATACTTTCAACGGATATAATATATTACACGCACACGTACTATAGTGAGCATAAATTTCAAAGTAGATTATTAATTTTATTATGTATACATTTATTTGTTCGTATAATGTATGAAACGTGTCACAACCTGTATTCACACATTGCGAAACAGAGCAACATATGTATGGAATTTACAAGCGATTCATATATATATGACGTCTCTGTTCTAGAATTGTATTTGTCTGTTAGTGTGTGCCAGTCTAACCACTGAGAATACACAAATACGAAAATCGAATTTTGCTTGATATAACGCTGGATATGCTGTTATTACTGTATATTTGAATACTATGCCGGATATGTACAGTAACGGTGTGAATACATTTAAATTTTTATTTCATACAATTTATAAAGAGAGTTCTCGTTTGGCCTCGTCATCCGCCGCACCGGCCAACTTACTTGACAGCTATTTATTTATTTTTTTTTTAATTTTTGTTACATTCCTATTTTACTTTTTGTGTTGATAGGTTTGTATTATTTATTTATTTTAATTTAAACTTTAAACAAAATGAAAGAAAAGGAGCACGAACCCAAATAACGTGTGACAGGAAATAGATTCTTTGATCTACCTGTTAGCAACGATTGATCTACATTTGTATCATTAACTCTTCGAAATATTAACACAATCCAAAAATAATCCAATAAAAATAGGAAATATAAAAAATTATAAACTTCAAATTATAATTTGTTATTACAGCTTGAATTGTTGGTACGAGGGTCGTTTGAAAAGTCCGTGCAAAGTCAGAGAGATAGCACTACTGGCGCGTATCGAGGTTATGTTTAGTTAGTAGCATCTCTTGGAAGAACACACACCAAGTTTCAGCCAGATCGGTCTATTTCTTTGTGTTTGGCATTCGTTTGAATCGAGGAAGTCGAGTGATTTTCAAAAAATGGACGAAAAAGAATTTCGTGTGTTGATTAAACACTACTTTATGAAAGGCAAAACGCCTCAGGAGACTAAAGAGAAGCTTGATAAACATTATGGTGACTCTGCACCTTCGATTAGTTTATAAGTGGTTTCAAAATTTTCAGAGTAGCCATATGGGCACAAGTGACGCTGAACGTTCTGGACGCCCTGTTGAGGTTACTACTCCAGAAATCATTGATAAAATCCATGATATGGTGATGGATGTCAGAAGAGTGAAGGTGCGTGAGATTGCTAGTGCTGTGGGCATCTCGAATGTACGGGTACATAATATTTTGCATCAACATTTGGACATGACAAAGCTATCCGCAAGATGGGTGCCGCGATTGCTCACGCTTGACCAAAAACGAAATCGTGTAAGGACGGTTTGCAGCTGTTCCAGAAGAATCCGCATGACTTTAAGCGTCGTTTCGTCACTGTGGATGAAACATGGATACATCACTACACTCCTGAGACCAAAGAACAATCTAAACAATGGGTTACCAAGGAGGAATCTGCGCCAAAAAAGGCGAAGACCGTTCCTTCGGCCGGAAAGATTATGGCGACTGTCTTTTGGGATTCGCAAGGAATAATCCTCATCGACTATCTGGAAAAGGGTAAAACTATTACAGGTGCATATTATTCATCGTTATTGGACCGTTTGAAAACCGAGCTGCAAGAAAAACGCCCACGATTGGCCCACAAAAAAGTCCTTTTCCATCACGACAACGCACCAGCTCACACCTCAGCAGTTGTGGTCGCAAAATTAATGGAAATAGGGTTCCAACTCGTTTCACATCCCCCCTATTCTCCAGACTTGGCTCCCTCGGACTACTATTTGTTCCCCAATATGAAGAAATGGCTGGCGGGAAAAAGATTTTATTCAAACGAGGAGGTGATTGCAGAAACGAATGGCTATTTTTCAGACTTGGACAAATCCTATTATTCTGAAGGGATCAACAAACTAGAGCAGCGTTGGACGAAGTGTATAAGCCTAAAAGGAGACTATGTTGAAAAATAAAAAAGGTTTACCCCAAAAAATTAAGTAGTTTTTATTTTTGCACGGACTTTTCAAACGACCCTCGTACTACTGTTGGAACTAAAGTTTATTGGCTACACGTCTTCGTCCATTTTCGTAGGCCATCATGAAAAACAGACATTTCTTTACTTAATATTACTTCTTATTTGAAATGAATAGAATATTTGTTTATTCTTGAATAAAACAATTAATAAAGTGGAGTTCATTAAATAATTAACTTAAGGTTATTAATTTAAATGGTCAAGGAAATTCAAGTTATTAATTTACTTTTAATTTTTTTTTACATTTCCGGTAGTAAAACTGAGCCTAAAAACCTGTAACAGTACAAGTTCAAGCTCATGGGATTACGGATCCCGGAAAGCGAAACGGGATCTATGCCCAACGGCACCGTAGCCACCACAAGAGACGTATTGTGCCTTCCCTTTTTATGGATCTAGTAGACGAATCCTCGCCTATTAAGGAGGTTCAGAACTTTCCCTACTAGTTCTTTTTGTACTACAATCTCCTTTGGACTCAAAGAGCAACCGCTCGATTGCAACACAATCGAACAACAAGTGAGAGGCCGTTTCCTCCACTTCCTGACATAATCTGCACAGTGGTTTCAAGCTAATGAGCCCCCACCTTGTACAGATGCTTCCTGAACCAGTGGAAGCCTACATTACTGGCGTAATGTGTAATTTTAGTTACGAATTTTTTCGAAAAGTTAAATTGGTGACCAAATTGTAAAAAGAAAAACCCAAAACCAAAAATCTGTAAGATTCAAAATATTTTGTTGTTACTTGAAGTAACGAATAATGAAACTGACTAATGTATTTAGAGCGTTGCATCAAAATATTTGGACAGAACTTCAATAAAATATAAATTTTATTTTTTGTATTTACAAATACTTACATTTCATTTTTCAACCACCAAGATTTAGAAAATACCTGTGAAGTACTGGTTATGATTAGCATAAAACGTTCATTATGCGATTTGTATCTATAATAGTGCAATTTACCGTCATAAAATAAGTCCTTATTCTCTTTATAATACATACTGGGATATATGGAAGATTATATAGACCAAGAGATATATCCAAAGTGAGAGAAGGGTGAAGTAGAAAGCTAGAAGTAAAACAGTTTGCGATCCTGCAGCTTCTAGGATGGGTCCAGTGATAAAGACTGTTGTTTACGAGATCCAAATATTGAAATTCTAAAAGTGGGCACAGCTGTTACCAATTGGTGCACCAATCTCCTATTTACCAGATCATCTTATTGGCTATTCTCTAGGAAGTATGGTCACTCTACTAAAAACCCTCGAAACTATAATCCTTAATATATTATTTCTTCAAATCAATGAAACCTATCAAAAACTATTCTACTTCTACCCTTAGATTTTGGAGTAAACTCTGATGTACAGACAAGAACTTCCAAATTGTGCATAACTGTGAGGTTATAGTAAATAAATGTAATTTACTTGAAAAAATTTTCTTTCAACACTTAAGGTATCGGTTGTCCTTTAAGAGTAAATGGTGTAGTTAGGTCTGCCATAAAACACCCTGGTAGAATATGACCGGAGTGTGTATTCGAGGTATGTTCAAAAAATAAGGTGAATTTTCAAATTTCGCGGGCTACGTACATTCGAATTTCGATTGTCTTTTTTTTTTATGTTGGTACACTTGTCCTCGAACATATTTTCAAAGTTGTAGCTATATAGCATGTTTAGTTTGTATGTTAGAGGCATAAATAAGACAAGTGTTTTGCGAGTTCGGCGATTTTCTTCTGTCGAAAAAAATGGATCAACGAATTTGCATCAAATTTTGTGTAAAAAATGGAATTAAGTGTTAAAAAACACTTGAAATGTTGAGAGTGGCGTACGGTGAGAGTACTCTGTGTCAAAAAAATGTTTACAAGTGGTACAAGCTTTTCACAGAAGGTTGAGAAGATGTGAATGACGTCGCTCGCCCTGGACGCCCCAGCACATCAACAACCGATGAAAATGTTGAGAAGAATCGTCGAATCACAATTAGAGAAGTTGCTGAGGTTGTCGGCATATCGGTTGGCACATGTCCTGCAATTTTTTTCGGAAATTTTGGGCATGAAGCGTGTAGTAGCGAAGTTCGTTCCAAAATTGCTGAATTTTGATCAAAAAAACCGTCGCACGAGCATCGCTCAGGAATTGTTGAATGACATTATCATGTCTCAGTCACCGTATTCACCAGATTTGGCGCCCTGTGACTTTTTCCTGTTCCCATGATTGAAGAGACCCATGAAAGGACGGAGATTTGCGACGATTGAGGAGATAAAAACCGAATCGCTGAGAGAGCTCAAGGACATACCAAAAAGTGCATATCAGAACTGTTCCGAGGATTGGAAAAAATGCTGGCACATATGTATTATATCTGAGGGGGACTACTTTGAAGGAGACAAAATAAAAATCGATGAATAAATAAATATTTTTTAAGAAAAATGAAAATTCACCTTATTTTTTGAACACACCTCGTACTTATTGTCGCCACTCGCCACACGTGCATTACCTTCCTAACATTTCTCTTACTTTAGCAGAGTAAGAGAAATATAAATAAATTAAAAAACGCAGTAAAATGTTGATGACATAATTATAAAACGTTAAACAAAAAACGTTTTACTCTGGCAATTCTACATTGATTTTTTTGTAAATTAAATATTTTCAATTCTAAATATCCACTAAGCTGTGTAAAAGATTACCATTTATTAATGTCACGTAGTTTGAAAAATTGATTTAGTCTTTTCATTAACATAATGAAGTGAACTTCATAATTAAATTTGCAAATGGGACGCTGCACGGGAAAGAGCCAATCCGATACAATGCTCACTACCAAAACAAATATTTATTCAAACAGTTTAACTTAATTTTTTGGATTAACTTTTTTTTTTCTTTATTTTTTTGTTTATTCGTTTATTTAGCTGCAATCAGCGCATTATTGACTACAAACAACTAGGATAATGTGCAAATCACTCAGAGTGGAGAAGTTACAACCAGCGGTAACATTGCAATACAATTTGACTTTCTACCGACTCTCGTTCATCAGAGAGGAGATCGCGAGGCCATACTGTGTTTTAAGACGTCTAGAAGTATTGTCTGGAAATGTTCTTGAAGATAGATGAAGATTTTCTGTAACTGTTTCAGCCACTTGTGTGACGAAAGGAATGTTTAGGTCTGCATGAATGGTTTGATTGGTGACGTAGAAAGGTGACGTCAAACTATAGAGCGAAGAAGTTTTTAGACTGCAAGGCTCAGGAACCTTTTGAGACGTTTGAACCCCTATAGTCCGATGCCATTGGCCAAGGCGGAACATAAATAAATATTTCGTTGTCCAGTGAGTGTTTTGATTTGTTGTCTTTATAGCCTTTCACTTGTCGGAAGCGTCTGTTGAGTTCTGTTCGCTTAAGTCGTGTACAACGATTCCAAGTCTTCTGTCGAGATAGAGCCCAAGACAGCGGACGTTAACTACTGGTAAAAGACTTAGAATTGTAAAAGACAGGTGGAAGAGTGATGCGTCTCAGTGTGTTGAGATTTTATCTCGTTCAGTTTTTTGAACCACAAAGTCGAGGTGGGATTGCAAATTTCTATGTGCCATTAATAGATTTGTGTTTGAGGATCATACGGACTGTGCAGACATTCCAATCAAAACTCTGCCGACAGATAGCTGACGCTCCTTTCTACGGTCACTAACCTCACTCTTCACAACGATCTCAACATTCCCTTCATAGACCAATTCGCCAAGACTAAATACCAAAAATTCTATAATACTCTCTCGACTAGCTCTAATCCTCTTGTACTGTCTCTCGCCTCCTCTGACATCCCTAATACTCCTCGACGACTGAATCGCCAGTGGCCCCGCGACTTCCTTGTAGTCTGAACACTTAAATATCATTATTCTCCTATCTCTCCTCTCTCCACACATTCTCCTATAGAGAGTGCTACCGCTGGGTAGTTTCTCTCCTCCTGCTCTCCTCCCGCACCAGTTCATCATACTCTCCATATTTACTTATTGTATACGATGTGTACAGATTGTAAATTACAAAATAAATTAAAAAAAAAAAAAAAAGTGTGAGGATAAGACAACCTAATCTCTTCTACTCGCACATAATTAATCGAATTTTTACGAAATCCCAAATTTGATCCGAACAGAATACTTCCTTCCTCTTATGAAAGTAAAAAAATGAAAACTTGCTAATCAGGCAGGCAGCCAAATTGGACAAAGCAGTGATTGCAATTAACAATATTTAAATACAGTGATTGCTGAACAAATCATTGTTATTACATGAACAACACAACATTCGTTAATTAAGCCCATGTACTCCATAATAACATTAATAATAAAAATGAATCATAATAATTAACATTTCAGGTAAAGCCTAAGGGTTAATTTCAAAAAAGAATAACGACTAGCTAAAAATACGCACTGAACTCTTTTAAAAGCCAAAATAATAAATAAAAAGTAATGGCCGTGTCTATGTACATATATATATTTGGTAAAAGATAATATGATGGAATTAATGTGAAATACAGGGCGACCTAATATTCACACAACATGGGACCGCCCGTGGGTCTCTCTGTATTGCGAAGGCGGTAAGCATATCTCTTTTGTAAGCATAATACCCGAGTAACAACACATTCCAGGTGTGGAACACCACAGGCTGCAGCAGGTTATAATACCTATCTGTGTTGGGGGCCGTGTGTATCTACTTTTAATAAACTTCGAATGCAGGAGCCATCTCATGCTTTCAATTTAATTACACCTAGATTTGCTAATAAAAATAATTTCACCCATTATTTTGTGAATGAAGCAATTATAATGATTAAACTAGAAAATTAATTGTCTTTTAATAATTTTTTTCTGGAAGAGGAGAGGAAATGGAAGAATAAAAATTAGAGGATATAAATTCTGTTACAAAATTTCAATTTAATAATCTGCTTCTATTTTGAACTTCTACGCTAAACTTTTGCTTCTAACTCTAAACTTTTCTAGCTTGTTTAAACAATGCAGATACTATTTGCAAAAATTTAATAAGAGAGCTTTAGGAGGTGCTTTCTAATTATTTGTTTTTTAAATGCCACAGGTTTTGGTTTTATCTAAGCAAAAGCAATATTTTTGAAAGGAACTAGTAATTTTACTAAAACGTTCGTAATAATGAAAAAATGGCAACATTTATTATTCAATCTTGCAGCACAATATTAGTAACTTAGCGAACATTTTTGACCAATTTACTTTTAGCAACAACGTAGAGAATCCAAAATTTCGATTGTTTTCCTATTCAACTTTAGGAATATTATGGATTCTGTTGAAAAGCTGATGCCATTTATGATACGGAATCAGACTCTACTCATTGGCAGAGTGAACGTCAATGCATCAATGTTCAACTTAAGTATAAGCGCTACGCTGTCCAAATTCCAGAGTTACTTTAATGGACAGCATATCTTTGGCACGCCTTTGAGGGTTGCACTTTTACATACCTCAAAGAACCTTTTTTTTGTTTTTTTTTTGCAGGAACTTTTCGAGATCCTCACGCAACTTATCTAATGACTCTAATCAGAGACTTGTGATCTGATAATACTCTTTTTCTGGCGTAGACTTAAGTAAATGTGAGGATTTACGAGGGTCGTTTGAAAAGTCCGTGCAAAAATAAAAACTACTTAATTTTTTGGGGTAAACTTTTTTTATTTTTCAACATAGTCTCCTTTTAGGCTTATACACTTCGTCCAACGCTGCTCTAGTTTGTTGATCCCTTCCGAATAATAGGATTTGTCCAAGTCTGAAAAATAGCCATTCGTTTCTGCAATCACCTCCTCGTTTGAATAAAATCTTTTTCCCGCCAGCCATTTCTTCATATTGGGGAACAAATAGTAGTCCGAGGGAGCCAAGTCTGGAGAATAGGGGGGATGTGAAACGAGTTGGAACCCTATTTCCATTAATTTTGCGACCACAACTGCTGAGGTGTGAGCTGGTGCGTTGTCGTGATGGAAAAGGACTTTTTTGTGGGCCAATCGTGGGCGTTTTTCTTGCAGCTCGGTTTTCAAACGGTCCAATAACGATGAATAATATGCACCTGTAATAGTTTTACCCTTTTCCAGATAGTCGATGAGGATTATTCCTTGCGAATCCCAAAAGACAGTCGCCATAATCTTTCCGGCCGAAGGAACGGTCTTCGCCTTTTTTTGCGCAGATTCCTCCTTGGTAACCCATTGTTTAGATTGTTCTTTGGTCTCAGGAGTGTAGTGATGTATCCATGTTTCATCCACAGTGACGAAACGACGCTTAAAGTCATGCGGATTCTTCTGGAACAGCTGCAAACCGTCCTTGCAACACTTCACACGATTTCGTTTTTGGTGAAGCGTGAGAAAATCACTAGACTTCCTCGATTCAAACGAATGCCAAACACAAAGAAATAGACCGATCTGGCTGAAACTTGGTGTGTGTTCTTCCAAGAGATGCTACTAACTAAACATAACCTCGATACGCGCCAGTAGTGCTATCTCTAACTCTGACTTTGCACGGACTTTTCAAACGACCCTCGTAAGTAACACAGTTTCGTACAAAACTAAAATTAGAAAGTAATTACAACTTTTGGGAAATTATTGATAAATTAATCACCAACCAGCAATCTCTGATCAAACTAAACTTTCAAAACTATGTTATATTAATTAAATTACAAAAAAGAAATCAAGATATAATAGTCAGCAAAGGATTCAAGAAAGTCAACGAAGTCTTCAGTCTACCAAAACCTCCGCAGACGAAAACTCCTGTAGATATGGCAACATCAGAAAATCATTGAAGTTGCTGCACTATCAGCCAACTATCATCATTGCAAATTTGCTAGACCAAAGTGCGCATGACTTTGCCAGTCAATTTATTCTCGATTATAAAATGTAAATCGCCTTCAACACCTCGCCATTACTTTCAACTAAATCTGTAGAAGAATTTGAATAGATCAAATTAAATTT
Source organism: Rhodnius prolixus (assembly GCF_049639745.1). Lineage (NCBI taxonomy): Eukaryota > Metazoa > Arthropoda > Insecta > Hemiptera > Reduviidae > Rhodnius > Rhodnius prolixus. The sequence goes on along the minus strand of NW_027411604.1, from coordinate 12,958,666 downwards.
TAATATTCTAAATTAGTCCAACTCTGCTGAAAATAATTTAAATGCACACAATTATACAATATTAATGAGAACGTTAATCCTATACCTGAAGTCTCACTCTATACTTTCAATGGTGACAGCAGTAATTTCAGGGGTTGTTGGTAAATTATTCGTTAATTTTATGTAGATTAAACGAATGTCTTGTTTCTAAAATTAATTGCACTTACTGTCAATCACTTTGCACTACATTTCAAGTGATTTTAATCATTCAGGTACGATAATACAGTTGCTTTCAATCTTTCCATTAAAACCAGCTGATGCTAATGTTAGGATTACAATAATATTTTAATTTATCAAAACGGAAATTATAATGTATATAATAAATACTTCCTATTCCAAATAATTAGAATAACCAAATCACTTTACTAAAGTCATTTCAGTGTTTGAGAAGTTATACAATTCATTACCATTTATGGAATCAATTTTTTCTTCGGCAATTTCAAGTAGATCATCAACTTATGCCATTGTCTCTATGCAAGAAGAAAAAATTATTTTAGAACGTTATTTCATTGGATAACTTGACGATCACTTAAATGATTTTTTTTTTGCGTTTATTTGTGCCACAATCATCGCGTTAGCGCTATAAGTAACAGTGATAACCGAGTAACAAATGATAAGGTAACGAGTGGAGAAGTAACCCAGTGGTAACACTCCAAAACATTATATGGTTACTTGGGAAGAGATCACGGGACCACTGTCTTTTAAGACGTCTTGGTTGTCAGGAAGAGTTCTAGAAGAAAGATTTTGAGCTAGAGGATTTATATGAGATTGCGGGTTAAAATGAAGTTTTCTGTATCTTGTTTTAGCAACTTCGGTGATAAAAGGAATGTTAAGGTCAGTGTGTATAGTCCAGGTTGGAGACATAAAATGGAGCGTGTACAATAGTTCGAAGTATTTTAGATTGAAGAGATTGAATCCTTTGGAGATTGGAGCGTTTGGTTGAACCCCACAGCTCTATTCCATACGCCCTGATGGGTTTCAAAATAGAAGTATAAATCAGTCTTTTGTTGCCCAGAGAGAGTTTTGATCTGTCGTCTAAGAGTCTTTTAAGTAGTCGATAGCGTCTGTTCAGTTCTGTTCTTTTAAGTCTAGTGTGAGGGTTTAAATTATTAAACTACCTAATTAAAAACAAAACAAAAAGATTGGTAATGTTTAACAAATCGATCTTTTCAAAAACAGAAAGAACATCTACTGATTTGTGAGTAAAATTATCCATTACAACATTCGTGTCTCTGCGACTTCCAACAAAAATCAGCTCCAGGCGGAATTGAGGCTTTTATTTTTCGAAACTCAGAAGTACTTTCTAAACCAATATTAGACTTAACAATAATATAGACCCAGTTCTATGTGAGTACAAAGAGAGGCAACCACAAGATGCTACGTAAGTGGAAACAATTGTATCCGAAAAGCTTTCATAAACTAAGTACACATGAATGGAACTTAAAGCGGTTATATTGTGCTTACAGAATTTCAAACTCATTACCAATTTACCTTTCCACGTAATGTACAAAGGAGACGCAAACTTTGTAATAAATGCTCAGAGCATTATACGTATGTTATACTATGTGATAGACATAACAACCCCGCTTACATCAAAATTAAGTTACAAATCAATTAGCGATGTACAGAACGATATTTTGTAACAGGAATGGATGGTTTCAATTTTCATGATAATATTCAGCACATTTACAGCTACCAGTTAGAAATAGAGTCTCACCAGAGAGAAGAGTTGTTGTAATGTAGAGGGGAGTGAGCGAGCTAGAGCCTGTTATAATTATCCAGAGAGAATGTGGTCCCAGCAAACTCCTTCATTCCATTTCCTACACCCCATTGATCCTGCACTATTATATTCATTATCATACTCAGATTGGAGGCTTCAGTTATAATTATTTCAGAGAAGGATATTAGCACTAATTGTGAGCATGATTGTAATGGCCATATTGTAATGGTAGGTAGGATATAGGGTAGGTACTCTATATGCATACTCTTATTTGTAGATTAATGATCTCGCCTGAAAGGTACAACATATAACTAACACAATTATTTTAAATACTATTATATTGCTGATATTTTAATAAAATATTTTGCTGAAGATCCAGGTCGTGTTAGTATAAGATTCCGAAGACGTCATACATGGACAACAATGCAGGTTGAATGCGCAAGGGCTTGGAAAGTGCAGTATCCGGTAAAAAGTTGGAATAACAACTAAAATGGAGCAATAATTATTAAAAAGGTGAGATACAGCTATAGCAAGGTATTCTGTTCCATAAAGATGGTTTCTGCAACCGTTACAGTGAGTCTCAGTGATTTGAAGTATTTTGTAAGAGCTATTTCCGAAAAAAAAGTCTTTAAAAAAAATGGAAAACCGCTTCAGTGATAACGCACTTTTAGAAAACGGATTCCGGTCAAAAACTTAGTATCTGAAGAGGCAGTAATTCCTAAAATCAAAGATTAGCTGAGTTATAAGAGTATACTGGATTCCCTCGCGGAGTTCCTGGATTCGATACCGGCTGCTGGCCCTTAGATTGGGTATGGCCATCTGCTGTGAATGCCAGAAGGAATTGTGGCCAAAGGGGTGTTTACAGAAGCCAACATCATATAGAAGAAAAAGAGACAGACTAAGATAATGCCAGAATTGCCGTCAGGAAGATGATGGAACTTCTTACAGACAACACTGTCCAGTTCTCTTACTTCCGGGCGCTAATAACCACAGATGTTGACGCTCCTTAAAAAAAAAAAAAAAAACTGTGGCTGTGTCATGGACCCGGCCGTGTGTTGAACGTGAATACGTTTACGTAACGGGTTATATTTTTTATATAAAACATTTTTATTCATGTATTCAGGATGAAATCAAATTTGTCATTATTTATCGACGTTGATGAAATTAACTCATTGAGTCGCGATTTAGAACCCAACAGTGGTGTCGATGTAGAAGCGCTTTCATCATCCACTTGCATAATTTCATCCGCCCCAGCTGCAGATGTACTGACACCGTCGTTGATCCGCTCGGCCGCATTCATTCTTTTACGTTTCCGGCACAGCTTGACTCGTTCATAAGGTGTTTTATTATTACCATTCGACTGTTCTTGAGAAGCCCTTTCCAACCGTATACGATCTCTGTGTTTGGTTTTGGCTTTTCGACGTGTATAGGCCGCGACATTATTTATTTTTGATAATATTTTTTTATTCTAACACCTTATTATATTCACTGTCACTATTTTACACTAATGTTTTATATACAATCGATAGATTGTGACGACAGCTGACGATTAAAACTGAAACGAACATCGTAGCTTTTCCGAGTCAAAAGTTATACTAATTGCAAATCGCGATACGCAGCAAAATTATCTCAAAATGGCGGCGCTTCCCCCTTCACCACGCGCGATGCGTCACAGTCCTCGCTTATCGTAATGAATTCTTTAATCCTTTAGCTATCCAGTGGTCTAATTTAATTTTGGATGTAGACGATAGATTCGAAACTATAATGCCAAACTGTATCCCCCGATTTTGTTATCATTAGGTTTTTTGGATTGCCTCCATATGATAGCAAATTTAAAGACGTATTCACGTCCAAAAAAAAAAAAAAAAAATTACCATAATCAGATAACAAGTTTGAGTTATCTGCAAAGTTTAGAACTGAGTTAAGATTTTTGGACTTAGCGAAACCATAGGCAAGTTCAAGCACACTAAATACAAGGTGCCTTAACGGTGCTAAACGGGGGAATGTTACGGAACAGAATCTCCGAGATTCCAGGTACCCTACCGCCCGGAGTAAATAGCCTTTCTCTGGCTAAGATGTACTTGGATGGGGAGCTGTGCATTACTCTATAGAACCTGGATGGATTCCAGAGTGTTGATAGAGGATTTTCTCGCTCAGTTCATTCTAAATCCATCCTAACTCAAAAATGAATACATTCAATAAAACAAAAACCAAAAATGAAATAATTTTAAGGTTAATACCTATTAAAAAAAACTAGATCAACCTTTTCCTAGCACATGGTAAAAAAAGTAATGAAAATGATTTTCGCGTTTCACCTAATTAGCAGTGAACAGTGGAGAGCAGCACGATACCAACAAGGTGTGATACCACGAACTCTAACGGGTAACACGCTAACAGTTTCAACTAACCTAACCATGTCTATGGATATTATTTTTTAGTTTATTTATTCAAATAATTTACTAAACTTTACACTAAAATAATAATATTTCCTTTCTAAATAAATCAATTAGAGAATGAATTATGTATTTAAATTATATTCTATTTTTAAGCAAAGTTTGGGATGAGTCATTAACACGGAAAATTCTTATTAAAACAACTAATTCTAGAAGAAAATTATACTAACGCGGAATTTACAGCAATCACTGAATAATGATAGGCCTATTATTATTTCAGCTAATTTCGGAGGAGGGATTTCGTGTCCATTGTTTTGTGCGTTAATTTGTATTTAATTAATTTGGTAAACGTAATTCTAATTCTGATTGCTGTCTTGTTTTGAACCTTGTATGTTCAATAAAACGATGACTCTAAGACAGTACTGGAGGGGAGAAGTGGTTCTGTAGCGATTATTTGGGAAAATGAAGAGGAAGAACAAGAAGTTGAAGGAAAGATCTCGAGGATGGTTTCCAAACTTAAAAGAATGGGGAGACATCTTCTAGGGAAATTTCTCCGTAGAATGCTTCCTGCTACTGTTAAGTCTAGGCTGAAGAACCCTGTCAATATTATGTTGAACTAAGTGAAGTTGTACAATCTACTTAACAAAAAGTAACAAAAGTGACGTAATGACCGATTAGGTATCGCGTTCGGAGACGGATAGCAAACATACTTTACTGCAAATTTCTTTAATTAACCATTAAATAAAATCCAAGGCCTAAGACCAGGAATCGAACCCAGTACCACAATACATTATTAGCTTTGAGGGCCTCGCCTCTAACCGCTCGGCTACCCTGGCTCCTTAAAATTAATACCCTCCACAAAGATGGAGCAAGCCCTTAGTACGACGTCATTTTTCCAAAAAAAAAAGCAGTTTAATCTTCTGGGTCCCCTAAGGAGATTGTACCAGAGATTAAGATGATAAGAATAAATACTACATTTTGATCTTAGGCAATAAGCTGAGTAGCGACAGTTGTGCAATCTACTGGAAACTGCTACTTTAAGATGTGGCAAAAGAAAAAGGTTTGTTGCTAGACAGAGACCTGTTAAAGAAACTGCCTTTTTCAGAAATCTAAGCATCACCGTTTGGAGCAAAAACAGAAAAAAACCTGAGATAGAACCCAAAAGATATGATAAACGGCTAACCACCAACAGTTCTACAATTTCTTAATTCATTCTTTTATAGAAGCCAAATTGCTTCCGGTGGCCCAAAAAACATCATTTAAGCTTCAAAACAGATGGAATTTTAAATTAAGCTCATGAATGATGCTGTTATGTTGAATCGTTCAACTCTTCCAGGGCTCTGGTCTCTATCAAGAATTCCTGTTCAACTTTTAACCAACATTTTGTCCTCCTTCCCAAGAATTATCCTATTTCCTTCTGTTTTCTTTTGTGTAACATTCAGTATTGCACGCTAGAAGTATGCGATTTTAATGCAATAAAGCAATTAAATTGGTCAGAGAAATTTTCAAAATCTCATTGAATCCAACGCAGTTCTCTGAAACAGAATTGATTCACTATCACGAATCATTCAAAAAAGAATCACTTTCTTTAATATCTTGCTAACCAATTTTAAAACCATAATAAACAAAGGTAAGGTGACGTGTTTGGTGTAATAGTTGCGAGTTTGGTCTAGTAAGTGAGAGATTTCCGTTTATTTTCCAAAGTATAGCTAGTTTTTATTTAATTGTTAAAATATTAATAATATAGTATGAGCTGCCGCGCCATTTTCATGTCACTTAATTAGGTAGTTGAGCGCTAAAGTCCATCTGAGTGAATTGGCCATTATTTTAATCTCCTCTTTATTTTGTAGAAAAAAATAAATGGATTTTAAATATTGAATTCCAATGGTTTGTGACACATTTAAAGCTAAGAAAAGTAATATTATTACTTTATTATTGTTATTATTATTATTGTTACATTATTATTTAACTTTTTTTTTCTAAGTCTATTCACACCTAAACAATCGCATTAAGGTGTTAAATCAATTTTCTCACGTAGTTATTCAAAAGGTTTCCGTTAACTAATAAGCTTTGTAAATTAGTCTGACTGCTGCAACAGATATAACTTGTCCAATGTAATTAGGGTGTTATTTAATTTGCAGGTGGTATATTTGCACTACTCGGTACAGTAGTGCATATTTTCAGTTATTTATACATATGGGCATAAATTTTTTTTTTTTTTTTTTTTAATTTATTTATTTTCACAACTGCAGAATAATTCTGCATCAAGTGAAGCTGATACAACATGATACATAGAATACATACATGAATACATGAGGGGAGAATTCACCCATTGGTGAAACTCCCAAAGTGGTACAGTTCACTATTGTACATTGGCTCTTACTTCATTTAGAAGATCGCGTGGCCACCTGCGCTTCAACCGTCTGGGAGGATTTCCTGGTAGAGTGGTAAGTTGAGCTACTAGAGGATTAGGATGTGAGGTGATTGATGTGTGGAATTTAAAGTATCGGGATCTTACAGCTTCAGAAACATAGGGAACAAGGAAATCTCGGTGCAAGGTATGATTGGAAACAAAGTAAGGAGCATTAGCGATTCTACGGAGAGTTTTTGACTGGAAGGATTGGATTCTGTAGATATTGGAAGCTTTGGCTGAGCCCCAAAGTTCCATTCCGTAAGTCCAGGCAGGTTTTCGTATCATAGTATAGATAAGTCGTTTATTCTGTAGAGAGAGTTTAGATCGCTTGTCAAGAAGTCTAGAGAGAAGTTTGTATCGTCTGTTCAGTTCTTTCCGTTTGAGTCTAGTATGTGGATTCCAGGTTAGGCGTTTGTCCATGAAGAGTCCTAGATACTTAACACAATCTGTTGTGGGAAGAGGAGTGAGGTTTAGGTAAACGGGTGGAAGGATAGTTCGCCTTAGGGAGAATGTAATGTAATTACATTTATTTTCATTAATTTTAATTCTCCATTTCTTTAGCCAAGGCTCAAGAGATTCTATATGGGATTGGAGGAAGCGGTAGGCAAGGTCCGGGTCTTTATGAGGAGAGAGGATGGCCGTATCATCGGCATAAGTAAAAAGGAAGGTACGAGGATTGGTAGGAATATCAGCAGTGTATATGGTGTAGAGTACAGGCCCAAGGACACTTCCCTGGGGAACACCTGCTCGAACTGGGTAACAAGGAGAGTAGGAATTTCCACAGACGACACTAAATAAGCGTCCAGTAAGGTAAGATTGAAGGATGAGAAAATATGTAGTTGGTAGGATGCTCTTGAGTTTGGCAAGCAATCCCCGGTGCCAGACGCGATCGAAAGCTTGAGCAACGTCGAGAAAAACTCCCGGACAATACTGTCCATTCTCAAGAGAGGTTGAGATTACATCCACAACACGATGACATTGTTGGACTGTAGAGTGATGAGCGCGGAAACCAAATTGATGGGACGGAAGTATTTCCTGTGATTCTAGGAGAGGATAAATTCGTTTTAGGAGCAGTTTCTCAAGGAGTTTTCCTAAGATTGGAAGAAGGCTTATAGGACGATAGGACGAAACGCTGTTTACTGGCTTTTTAGGTTTAGGAATCATTATTATTTTGGAGAATTTCCATTGAGTCGGGAAAAATGTGGTTCTAAGTACTGAATTGTATAGGTAGGTAAGGAAAACGATAGCACGTTTTGGCATTTGCCGGAGGACTTGGACGGTGATAAGATCGTGACCAGGGGATTTTTTCCTAGGAAGATTCTGGATAGCATACTTAACATCAGAAGGAGAGAAAGCTTTGGGAGGAAGTTCGAGAGGTAACGGTCTATTAAGTTCATCTACAATTTTGCTGGTATGTTCGGAGTCGAATATGTTAGTGTGGGGTGTAAAAGTGGTATGTAAGTGTTGAGAGAATAGATCAGCTTTGTCGCGGTCAGTCTTGGTCCAAGAACCATCCTCACGTCTAATTGGAGGTGAAGTGAACTTATACTTAAGTAAGCGTCGTGTAGTGTTCCATAGTGAGTTGTCTGTAGTGTTTAACGCTGCAGTGAATTTTTCGTGCTGCTCATTTTTGTACTTACTCAACTCCTTCTTAACAAGACGTGCTAGGCGATTAAATTTACGTTTGTAAGAAGGTAGTCGTGTGTTTTGCCATAACGATCGTATCCGTCTTTTATAAGTAATAATCCTACCAATTCTCTTCAATCAACTGTCATATCTCTCCCAATAAACTCTTTCCAATTGACAATAGCATCAGTTTACTGCCCTCCTAATGGGCATAAATAAATATTACAAATAGCACATACTCGTATATATGTATAATAAATTACTTGAATTTAATAAATTAAAAAAAGGAAATAGCGTATGTTAGGATAAAAGATTAAGATTAGAAAGCGGGACCTATGCCTCACGGTACCGCAGCCACAAGAGGCTTATTGTGCTCTCACCTTTGGATCTAGTAGACGAAACCTCCCCTACTAAAGAAATTGAGGACTTTCCCTACTAGTTCTTTTTTGTGCTACAATCTCCTTTGGTCTTAAAGTGCCAAAAGGTTCCAAAGAGCAACCACTCGATTGCAGCTCGCAATTGAACATCAGGTGAGAGGCCGTTTCCTCCTCTTCCTGACAGAATCTGCACAACAGTTCCGAGCTAATAAGCCCGCACCTTGTACAGATGCATCTTGTACCTACCATGACTCGTGAATAGGCCTGTGATCAGAGTAATCTGAATTTCTGCCCAAGCACAGAGTCTCTTCGGCTCTTTGTTTACACAGCCAAGGCACCATAGTCTTGTTGTGCTTGACCCCCAACAGATGCTACTTTGGGCTTCGGAAGCACCTGGGATGTAACCTGATATCAAGGCAGACGAAGCCCAGGCTATGAAACTTGGGACACATCTAAGACAGATGAGGGGAGCCCTTCTAGGTTTCGAAAAGAAAATACTGTGCGGCGAATTTTCGGCCCAGTCCTTAGTAGGACGGGAATGGATGTTTCGAACGAATCAGCAGCGGTGTTGTGTATGTGCTGTTTAAAAGAAATAGATGCTGGTCAAAATTTATGAAGTTGGCTAGACTTCTGTGGGCTGGACATGAGGTTAGGACATCCCAAAAAAAAAAATGACTAATGTGCACCTCCATGGTGCCAGGAGAGTTGGGAGGCCGAAGCTGCAGGTGTTGCTGGTGGAGGACGATACTGAATATCACCAACTGGAGAGCGGCAGCACAGAACTGACTGGCGGAATCACGTTGAAAGAGGCCAAGACTCAGCACTGAGTTGTAGCGCCTTTGGACGACGATTATCACATAGTTGATGGACGGAATTTGGATTCTTCTTCTGTGATGATTAAATAAGAAACACAAATGTAAGCCTAGAATTGTTTTTTTTTGAGCATAACCTGCTTTTTGCAAGCAAGAAGCTATGTACATGCTTACACTAACTTTCCAACTAAGGTCGCCTTGAAGTTAACATCTACATAAGATAGCAAATCTCACTTTAGTGCACTTTTATTCAAACATTTTACACAAATTAAAATTATTTATTTTTTCCTCCTTTAACAGCTCATTAAGATTGGAAAATGATTACCAGAAGCTTTAAAACAGTACCGGGAAAGCTTGTTAACATGAAAGCTGGAGGATGTCGCCTTAGAAGTTGTTTGGGAAGTGATCAATAGCAGGCGAGGGATACCACTTCATGCTAAAGGCGAGTTTCTAATTGGTGCCAATGAAGTATATTCCTCTTTAAATTTAAAAAGAACTGTCCTTGATAAGGGAGGCGAAGAGAGAAAATTTATTTATTTTTTTTAAAGAAGTGGAAAACCGATGGGCTAGGGGAGAGCAGACGCAGGCGCACGAGGAATTGTATCCCCCTTACTTAATGTCATTTGGTTGCTTCTGTTTCTCAAAGGAATGAGCAGTAGCGAGGCGCGCTAGCAAAGGGAACAGCCAGAAGCAAACCTCTTCCTTGCCCCAACAAGTCGGTGCCTAGTTTGTGAGAAATGGGGTGCTGTCCGCCCTCCCAGCATCCAGCAGTGACTCACTTCAGCCTGCCTCAAGTGGCTGACATGGACACAAGAGGGACAGGACTTAATAAATCTTTCACAGAGGTGCCACCAAGGGCTGGTCCCTACTGGGCGCGAGAGAGAAAGAGATAGAGGCATGCGCGCAGAAGGGGATGCAGACTTCAAGGGCGAGCAAGAAGGAGGGGTTGTCCCAAAGTTGCCTGAGGAATGAGCACACCAAGTCTCAGTAGAAGGCTTTGAGGAGAAATAGAGGAAGGGAGGTTATTTTCTGTCGTTACTCTTTGAAGTGAACCCAAGGCCTTCACCAGCCCGCGCCCAGTCCTAGGATAGCCCCTTTAACCCCTTCACCAAGAAACCTCACTCACCCCTGGCAAGTCTCTCACTGGCTCTGTTGCCAGTATAACATCTCCTTCACTTAGACAAGTCAAACATCATTAACACGCTGCTGCTATCAGAGTGATGTTGTAGACCTCGCACTAATAGTAATACTATCTATATTTAATGCAGTGACACTTGAAAATTAAAATCACTTTACTTATAAAGAACGTGGGAATGACGTTCAATTTACTAATTCCTCAAGAACTTTACTAAGTGCACCTCCATCATTTCACATCAAGATTTTGCTTTACATCAAAATGATGATAACATTATTGAAAATGCAAGAACTACAGCTTCAGCTTTAATAAATTAAGAACCCAATTAGCCTCCATTTTATAACCGTCCACTTTACAATTCCACAGATTTTTACATTAAGGAGCCAAATAAAACTTAACATTCGTTTCCGCAATATCTTGGCAGCCTATCTCAATTCAATTGCACTAGCCCCGGCTAATCTATGTCCTAGAGCAGTCCCTTGTTGGCGCTAGAGGCTTACAAGGAGGCGGTAAAAAGCCCAGAGAAAATTTGGGGTGTTGAAGCGGTTTAATGAGGCGATGACTCATTTTGTGTTTTCCTAATATTTTAAACTAAAATCCAATCCTACCTACTACATCGATTATTTCCTTGTTTTTTTATATAGTTTTTTCGTTAATTTTGGTTACAAAAACCAATCCCGCAGTTGTACCCTGGATTGCGGACAACGATTTTCGATAGCATTCCCTGTTGAACGTGGGTTTCATGCTGTGGCAACGCTGCTAACTAGAAAGTGAAATCGTTTGCATGTTACCTTACGGCATGCATGGTGACGGTTGCATGGTGACTTACGGCTGTTTTTTGAGTAAATTCGAGCCTAATATTAACAAACTTGAGTAAAAATCATCAAATTCATCCTTCATATTAGTTAAGTTTTAAAATTTAAATTAAAATGTTTGTTTTAATTTGAATAAAAGTTTTTTCTAAATATTATTTATAAAGTAGCACTTTATTGCTCTCATTATTTACGTTCTCATTTAAAATGTAAGTTCGAACTCAGAAACAGGATAAGACCCAGATGGCTCGCTATAATTAAATTAAAGTAATGATTGCGATTGTGATTTTTCAAGATGTGGTAAAGTTGCGAATTTTTTGGTGGGGCTCTAGAAAATAATTGATTCTCAAAGTGGGGCGGTAGACGAAATACGTTTTGGGAAACTCCGCACAAGAGGAATCCTAGAAATCAGCACCCCATTGTGATCCAATTATACAACATTTGCAAGGTACATATACTCGTATGTGTAAAAATTTTGAGGAGGCTAAGGCCCTTAATGGGTGGCTGTAATGCCAAGAAAGAATATGTATAAAAATTTAAAATAAATAATTGTTACAATTTAAAACCATTTAAAAAGAGAATGTAAAAATAAGCTAAAGCTGAACTATTGTAAATTAAAAAATAGTTTGTACAAAGAAAACAAGATTTACTAGATGGTAATTGTTGATCCTTGAATATCAAGATGGCAATGTGTCTTAACAGCCAGTTCTGTATGTCTAGAACATGTTGAACGTCTCCATCCTTAACTTGCGCACTCTGAACTTCCAGCCAGCTATCCAATCCCCCGCCACTCTTAATGTACCTTAATTAACTCAATTCCAAAGTTCCAGCGTGACGTCCCTATCATATTGTCATCTCAACTTCACTCAGAAACTTCATCGTAACGGGTTATCTAAGATGAAGAAGAACAGACCGGAGAAAATGGTCGTACATCATTCACTAGAACACCCTTAAAGTAGTCTTCAACCAAGCTTTTCTTAAACAGTTTTGGGTATATACCAATACAATTGGAAGAACGGCTTTTAGAAGTGTCTTTAAGAGGGTATAACTTTTGGACTATACTTATCTCGTAACAAGTCTCTTCACATTTCGTATCTTGTTTTTTATTGTGTATAGAATTTGGGCTCTTACTAAGGAGGATGAACGCTTTCTTAATGTCTGGGAGAGGGAAATTTTAAGAAGACTATATGGCCCCATACTGGAAGGGAACAGATGGAGGAGTTCAACAAGTTGATCAGGATGTAGTTGGCCTTATCAAAAAAGGAAGGATTAGATGGTTAGGTCACTTGGAACGAATAGAAGAGGAACGAATAGCCAGGAAACTCTTTCTTGGTAGAAGGCCAAGGTACTTCATGGACTGTAGTGCCAAAGAAGTAGAATAAGATATAATTTGACACATAAATGCTTATGGACATTTTATCGACTCTTAACCAAGAGGCAATGAAAATTGGTGAATAAATTCAGATATTCCTCAGCGGGAAATTGTACAGAAGGGATTTTAAACTCATCTTTTAAGTTTTTCTTGAAAATTGTTGCTCCGATTTTCTATATATTTCCTGTTATCCAATTTACATACACAGATCAATTATAATTAGCTCAGGATAGGGTGCTTGGTCCGCTACTCTTTTATAATATTCCAGAACAACGTAGCACACAAGGAAAATATACATATCATCTCTTTTAGCTGAAGACGCTGTACAATACAACTTTCTCGTTAGAATTATCTATACAGTTCGTATAATAAATCATTACAGAATACTGAAATATTTTCAACTGTTAGAAAATCAAAATTAATATAAATAATACTAGGGTAACCCTGTTTACTTAACAGAGGTTATTGGTAACTAGAAATCTACCTGTTGGTGGAACAGACAATTGGGCGAAGTTTAATGATAACTTATTTAAGGTTGAATCAACCATGTCAGAAAGTAGAAGGCATTGATTATCAGACTATTTCGAACCCTTAAGTAAAAGCTCAAGCTCAGAAGTATTGTAAATAAAAACTTAATGCATGTAGAGTTTTTAATTACGCCAACGCTAACTTAAAGCAGCTTAATTCTGCAGTTTTGCAGTTGCATGGAGAATGATTACTGGTTTTAATTTAATTTCTGGGTTTTGCACAAATCTTCCGGAACAGTTTCTCAAGCTTTATTTTTTGGGGTTTTTTTCAAAGCTTTTGCTTAACAACCATTCGTTGTTCGTGGTTACTCAACCTTAAGAACAACCATTTTTAATTGAATTCATTCCGATGTTCAATAGGAATAATATAAATTAAATACTGGAATAGAATAAGAACAGGTGGTTTACTGGAAATCAATAATGATTAGAAACTGGTTAAGACAGAATTTGGGAAAACTAAATGGAATATTGGATATTAGGGATGAACGGAAGTGATTCTAGGTTTGGACAAGAGCAATTCGACATCTAATCACGTTTCCAATTTGGGATGGTACCTTTTAATACCGGAATTATTCTGATTATTTCTTTGCCCTCTCTTCTGGTATTATTTTTGTAAGGTGTTAGTGGGCGAAAGTGTTAGAATATAGCTAAAAAAAAGAAGGTAAAACTGATGTTATAAAAGGCAGTAACCTAGATAGTCTTCTAAAAGAAAGAAGAAGAAGAAGAAGAAGCTGCCTCACACACCCCACCCAATCCAGACTTCAAATACCTAACAGTAGAATTGAATGTCTAAATGGTGGCAAGACTGAGTGCCAAACATTGGGTAGTGAGAGAAATACTATTGGCAATACTGTGAAGGGAATTTTAAAACATTCACCCCCCCCCCCGTTACATAGCGTTGCCTGCAATATTGGCCCCTCACACCCTTGACGTCACCCTGAACATCAGTTTCTGAACGTTACCTGAGTCAGTTCCTCTCCAGGGGCGTATATATTACCCACAAGGGGCCACACTGCTACTGAAGGCAATAAAAATCTACCCCCTCCAACCCCCCAAATTCTCTTTAAGCTGGCCACTTACTTACAAATAGACAATTTATTTTTTTTATTTTATTTTATGTTTCCACTCACGCCTTTCGACATTCTGGAGTAGAGATGTTTTCCTTTCGTATCCACCAACGCGCTTTCCCATTTCATATAATTTATTATTCCACTTTTATACTTGTTTTCCCCTCTCCTTAACTTGTCATTCTATTAAATCAAACTAGCAAGGACCTACTACATCAGCAACTACTATCTTCCCAATATTTGCAATACCTAATGAACACAATAAATAATATCAAGAAAATCTTTCAAATATTCAAACTCGCTTATACAATTCAAAACTTTCCAAATTTAAATACGGTCTTTGAACTACGAATTCGGAAATAAATTTACTTTTAGTACTAGCAAAGTACTTAATAATTATTATGCAACTAAGTAAAAAAAGCTTTAAAAGAATCACAAAAGCTGTTGTCAAGAAAATACATAGTTTGAAAAAAATCTAATTTTAGAAAGAATCTACGTTTTCGCTTTCTCAGAAGCACAATCAATCGACTTTTCGCTAAAACGTTTTATGTATAAGTTGTAGATTTATAAGACTGTAATCACGATATAAAGTTAGGATATAATTAGGAGAATATAAAGTTAGGATATAATTAGGGAAGTATAAATATGAGCCGCCGTTCACTGCCCAACTTAATTAACTCCATAAAACCAAAAAATGGAGAAATGCGATGAAATAATGTAAATTGTTTTTTAAAATTCCAGTTTATAATATAAATTCAAAATAAATTTACCGACATCATTCAGCGCCTGCTACTGAATTTGAGCTGAATTATTGCAACGATTTACATCCAGCACATTGGAGGTTAATCAAAATGACTTCTGAAATAAATTATTTATTATTAATTAGCCCAAAATTTTTTGTCGTTTAATGGTGTTAACCCTTTCCGGACCGAATTATTATACAGAAAAAATGTAAAAAAAAAAAAAAAATCAAAACAAATGCAGACAAAAAAGTGCCTCACATTTTTTGAGCCTCACTTGTGCTGCCTCAACTGGCATGAAAGAAAACTAAAATGATGCCAATTGTATCATTTGGTCAAAATTAAGCATGAAATAATACATTTTAAACTAGTGATGCCATTATGGCATCATCGAGCTGGAAAGCTTTATTATTCTTTATTATTTAGGAAATTTATTATAAATATAAAAAAAGCTATGACTGACCCAAGTGTTTTGACACTTAAATTTAAGATATTTCTAAATGTGGAGTTAATCGATTTGTGCAGGGGACGGTTCATATTTAATCGATATTAAATCAAATTATTTTGCAAATGTTGTAAAAGATAGTTTCAAAGTTTTGAAAGTTGATAAACTCCTTTCTTTTGGCATACAGCGTATTTAAAGTTTATTATTTTCTTTTATTTTATGTCTGTCAGATGGAAATTGTCAAATTCTATTTTTAAATTTTCAACCTAATGGAAGCCGATTTTTCTCGATTCGTAGAATTATTGTTAAAATATTCATTCTTTGGTGCAATTATCGTAAATTAGTATTGATTTCCTAAATTCTATATCAAAGGTTAATTCATGTTGAAACAAAGTTCTAAAATTTTGCTGAAGAAGAGGAATCACTTCCGAATTCCGCATACAATTTCTATAAAATGGAGTTAGCAAATATACCCTTGCCAAATATTATAATGAAAACCCAGACAAGTGACTTATCGTAACTCTCCAAATAAATCGATGTTTGGCGAATCAAGAGAACGTTCCGAACAAAAAGGCTACTCACATTTTTGACGTACACAATTCACATTTAAATGGACCAAAACCTTTAGTATAACAGCTGATAAAGGGCCGAGGAGTAGCCTGAGGTAACATACTACAGTGTTACCACTTCGGTGCTTAAACTTTAGTTCTGATCTCTGTAGCCGCTTGGTAAGAAGCGTTATCACAACTCGTCCTAAAAGTGCCCTAAAATGAATTTCCTGTTTACACGTACGCAAAAATTTTTTAAAGGAAATCAACGACACAGTTTTCTGAGAAAATGCCAAAAATTCGGAAAATTGGAACTATCAGTAGATTTACTGCATTCAAAAGCTTATTTCCGGTTCCAATTCTTACCAATTTTGAACTTTGATCAAAAAAAGACCATTTTCAATTAAAGCAGATCCTCGGAAGTGAATTTCCATAAAAATTTTCAAATGGAACATTACAATATAGAGGATGGCGAGATTATCGAAACTTCAACTCACCACCCAAGAAGACACTGGGAGGTCATTGGCGCCCGGAACATTTTATCAGTGCACTGCTTGGGCTCTGTTCAGTGAGCTGTTAAAAACTCCTAGAAAGAGAAAAATCTAAAGCCCAGCAGTTGGATTCGAACCTGGTATCTCCGCGTGGAAATCTATAATACACTAAACACTCAGCTAGTCCCTACCATTAGAAACCACCAGAACAGTGTGCGTTGGATGTTTGCAGGAAAACTTTGCTAGAATTTTTGAGAAAATCTAAAAATTATGGACAATCCGGTATAGGAATTTGGTCGCTAAGTATAGTGCTCTAGTGGAACCAAATTGAAATATTCAGTTTCATCTTTCTGCGATTTTTAGATTTTCAGTTATTAAGCAAACATTCACACTTTTTTGAACTGAAAGCCTAACTTGGCAAAATTGGTAATCATCTTTACTTAGCATTAAAAGTAATAAGAAAAAGAAGTAAGATTAATTATTAGGAAATTATAAATAAACATTTCGTACCCCAATCTTTGTTGATGACAATAAACTTGACGATATAATGAACGGATACGAGAGAAGAACACGTGGAAGAATCAGAATTGCCCTACAAAGAAGCGCTAGAAGAAGGGACGCTGGAATAGACAAGTGGGAGCTAGATTTGTACTTCATGCTTTCTACTTTTCCGCGTTTGACTTCTTTACTCTTTTCTCATTGTCATTTATTAGAGAAGCTGTAGAGAAAGAATCAGAAACAAGAGACAGTCCAAAAAGAGTAACAGGAAATAGGGGGAGGAAGACGACAACGGAAACCTGGGATAGGGCGAAGAATAGCAAGAGAAGAGACAAAAGCTTGTTCTCTCTGATGCTGTTAGAATTGTTCTCCTGCCGGTTAGTAGTTCGCAGGCACTCCTGAAGACCGCATGGCCGTAATAGTTGAGAGGGGACGGAAGCTTTTCGTTACTATTTCACATTAGTAAGCCCGCATTGTTGCTCAAACTGCCTCACTTCCTATATCAAACTCCTTCTCCCGCCAAACAGCATTGCCAACCTTCTAGCCGTTCCCTTAACCTACTCACTTCTCTTCTGTCAGTCGTTAATCATTCGGACAGTTTTCAGACAGACTGTTCTATGTGCAACCTCAAAACCGCGTATTTTATCTCATTCCAAACAGTCTGTTCTTCAGCCTCCAATTAAAAGAGAACCTCTCTTATTTATATCTTTAACTAACTTTTTTTTCTTTTTTTTTACTTTATTTATTTTCACAACTGCAGTGTATTTTTGCAATAAGTGAAGCTGATACAACATGATACATAGTATAAACATGAATAACATGAGAGGAGAATTCACCCATTGGTCGGACTCCCAAAGAAAAACAGTTCACTATTGTGCTCTAGCACTTAGTTCATTTAAAAGATCGCGTGGCCACCTGCGTCTTGGAGGATTTCCTGGTAATGCAGTAAGTTGGGATACTAGTGGATAGGAATGTGAGGTGATTGATGTGTGGAATTTAATGTAACGGGATCTTGCAGATTCTGAAATATAAGGCGCAAGGAAATCTCTGTGCAAGGTAGAGATTGATACAAACTAAGGAGCATCAGCGATTCTACGGAGAGTTTTTGACTGGGAGGATTGGATTCTATAGATATTGGATGCTTTGGCTGAGCCCCAAAGTTCCATTCCGTGAGTTCAGGCAGGTTTCATTATCATAGTGTAGATAAGTAGTTTATTGTTTAGTGAAAGCTAAGATCGGTTTTTAACTAACTGAATATACTTTTATTAAAACCAATATGTGTTTTTTAAAGTTCCAAGTAGCGTATTACTTATTATTATTACGAAATAATTTTATTTTAAAAAAAGATCATTAATTGGAGTATTAGGTAGTGAACCCTGGCAAAAGCGGTGAAATTAAAGTTAAACTCCCAAATTAGGGGTCAAGAACGATGGTAAAAGCTGATACTTTACTATAACCCGGGGGGTGCGTCGCCTTCTTGGCCATTAGCACCTTCCTAAACTTTTTCTATCATATACCGAGGCCACTCAGACTCAGTATGGATGGCACCTGTGACCTTATGCGTACAGCATCCATACCCAATACCTTGTCTTGCAAGAAAGGAACCCTAAGTTATAATAGTTTTCCATACTTTCGCTCTTAGTAAGACGCTCCAGTAGATGTGAGGGTGGTTAGTGATATTGATATTTTGCTATAAAAAATTTTTCTTAACAAAAGTTACACTCTGGACTCTAGAACCGGGGATTTCTCATGGTACTTCATGTTTTCTCAACTCGAAACCCACCGAACATTGTGGGAGGGGGGGCTAATTTTCGCATAAAAACTTAATTTAGAATTACCAAAGAAGTGAAATATAAAACATGAAATTGTAAAAATGTAAAGTAATGCCTATTTTACAGGCGGGTCTTATGTACAAACTGCCAAATAAGGTGCCATGGACGGAGGCGACCAGCAAACATACTTTAGTGCAAAATTCTCGGTATTAACCATTAAATAGAATCCCTCTTCCTTATACAGATCTGGAACCCACGCACTAGACTTAAAAGACAAGCAATGATAAAACGTGCCAAACTTCTTTACAGACTACTTGGACGACGCTCCAAATTGCCCACAGAACTTAAACGCTTAATATACAGTACTATTCTCAAACCTATGTGGACTTACGGTACTAGAGCTGTGGGGTTCAGCCAAACCTACAAAACATACGGACTGTACAGGACATTTCAGTCAAAACTCCTCCGACAGATAGCTGACGCTCCTTTCTACGGTGACTAACCTCACTCTTCACACCGACCTTAACATTCCCTTTATAGACTAACTCGCCAAGACTAAATACCAAAAATTCCATACTACTCTCTCGACTAGCTCTAATCCTCTTGTACTCGTTTCCTCTGACATTCCTAATACTCCTTGCCGACTGAATCGCCAGTGGCCCCGCGACTTACTTGTAGTCTGAAGAACTAAACGCCATTATTCTCCTATCTCTCCTCTCTCGACCACACATTCTCCTCTCTCCTATAGAGAGTGCTACCGCTGGGTAGTTTCTCTCCTCCCGCACCAGTTCATCACTCTCTCCATATTTACTGATTGTATACAGCTGTACACAGATTGTAAATCACAAAATAAATTGAAAAAACAAATAAATAAAACAAATAAAATCCAAAGGGACTAGACAGGGGAATCGTACCCACTAACCAGCAATACATCTTAGCTTTGCGGGTCTTGCCAATAACCGTTCGGCTACCGAGGCGAGTTTTCGCTCCAATAGAAGTACAGATGAACACCAATTCTCAGATTCCGTCCATTAGGACATATTATATAAAAGCACTAACATGAAATAGACTATCATAGTTAATGATTATTAAATAAAATATGAGAGCAGTACATGTGAAGAAAGTAACTTCATAAAGTACGTAGACGTAAATTCTACAGAACCGCAGTAGAATAACTGGGTTTCCTGCGCCAGAAGTAATTAGTGCCGGGGTATTCGTGTAAAAAGGAAGGTGGAGGGGGTACACAAAAAAATTAATTACCCTCCCCCTTACAATTATATGGGAATGAATAATTTGAACTCACAAAAGAGGGATATAAAGTATAAAATGGTGTAGGCAAGTTTTAAAAAGGCCGTTGTTAATATTCTATGTTTAATTATTTAAATGTCTACTAGTATATTGTTAAAACGGCTGGTAAGATTAGTGTATAAGGCGGATGATGCAAAAGATGCGGCGCTAAAAGATAATACCCAGTAAGGTGGATGAAAAAGCTTTAGAAGCTGTTACCAGGAAGTTAATACTAGAAACGGGAAGTCAAGATGTTTAGTTGAAATAGCGGGAAGAAGTATAATAAACAATTTCCGTTATCATTGAAAGCCCAAAACTTGATAATCCGACAACGCCCCAGAACAGGCGAAGAGTTGTTGAAATTACCACTGCCTAGGCTCTATTTACATAACCAAACTTAAGTAAGTTAAACAACTAACAGCGTTTTTCCACAACCAAATTTCTCCTTTCTCACACCGCCAATTTCTCTTGAGAAAAAAAAAACAAGATTTCCTTAATATTTTCTCTTTATAACTTACTTCTACCTTTACATTTACTTATCTTGTTACCTTTTTTATTTACTACTTTCCAAGAAAGTATTAAAGACCTTGGAAAATGTTCAAATATAATTTTCTAACCGAAAATACAGATACCACAGAAATGTTTTAGAGACTGGTCTACAAGAAAATGGATGTTTCTTGAAAGAAAATTTCCTTAAAGAAAACAAATAGAAAGCAGCCGACTATGTATTCATTGTCAGTGATTCCACTACTTAGTGTAAGGACAGGAGAAAAGTCTTTTCCAAGAGAAATACCAATTCTCTTAATTGCAAACTCAGTTATTATTATTGTTATTATTATTATTATTATTATTATTATTATTATTATTTTATTTAATAATAAATTACATAGCAAAAAGATATGTACAAAATAAATGAAGCAATGGCAAAGCCGTCTGCTCGAGAACACTGCTTAAATGTTTTTAAAAGATACAAAATAAACAGTAAATACATAATTTTCTTTCCTCGATATACAAGTTATAATTTTATATTTCATTTAATTTAATCTGATGTAAAAAATAAAAAATAAATAAATGAATAAAAAGAGAAGCAAGCTATCCTAATGCAGTCAGTAAGTGCATCTGCATAAAATTGATTAATAAGAACATGATTTATTGAACCAAGGGCTGAATATAGATTATTGCAGTACACATCTTTATTACAATCTTTCTAAACTAGTTGAGGAATTAGAGGTAATGAGGTAGTATTTGAATCAACGTGAAGTTTAATAGCAAGAGAAAGCAGAAAATGATCTGAGAAAATTTCATTCAGAATAGTAAAATGCTCAATAAAAGGTAAGAAATCAAAGGGCACGCAACACACGCCGTTAACCGAACAAAATACTTAATACTTAAACGCTTAAAAAATTCAAGAAATTGACACTATAATTATTAACCTTGGAATTCAAACCGGAAATCTTATAACCAATTAATTAATTAAGAATTAATGACAGAACTAAAAGAACCCTTGCAGGTGGCGAATTGATTTCAGGATGACCTTGGATGAGGATGAGGGCTGTCCTTATGAGCATGACCAACAGACAGGAAGTAGTCTTTAGCCAAGGAATTCGTACGCAGGTCGCCAATGAAGACAGTAAGATCATTCTTCACCAGTTTATTTAGTTTTTGAGTACCATCTTCATCAGTGCAACGCAAACCCATACGATTACACCAACTGAACTTCAACTTTTCTACCAACAAGTAGCTTGAGCGAAGTTTTACATTAAGATGACTAATTGCAAACTCAGTTTCTTTAACCACTTTTTTTCTTAAGGCCCTCTGCATCCCACTAATCAAATTGTCAGGAAAGTAGTAGAAATAAGTAAATAAAAATATTATCATATGGTAAGGTACAGAAAAATTTAATATTTTAAAAAATAGGATTAAGTCAAAGGGGTAAATGACTTAAAATAAAGGAACAAGTTTTATATTACAACATTCTTTGCGACAGGCTAAGACATGCAAAACTGTGAACAAGATGGCCACTTGTCGTAGCGAGGGAAAAAAAATTAAAATAAAGACCAGTGATAAGAGATTAGCACATTGGATTCCGGGATGAGGAGATCCCGGGTTCTCGAATCTCTTCCTACAAGCTTCTTGTAACGATGATGGACAATGTTGTCTGAAGCGAGAAAACGCTGAGCGGAAGCCGTTGGAAATAAAATGGGAGGATGCAACTGAGGCCAAAGATAAGTTCCGGTGTTTTGAAAACCAAATTCCAAATCACCGACAATCTTTTAATCGGTCTATGTTTTAGCATAACTTTGAAACTGAACAAGATGCTGCAATACTGTGGTAATTATCATTTAAATATTTAATCATTAGGTTGACAAATTCTTGCATGGCTCACGAATTAGATAATTAAAAAAAATATCATTGTAAATTTAATATTGTACTGGGAAATTCTATAAAACTATGGCAGATCAGTTACCTAGACAAGCATGATTTAAAGGAATTGTCACTAATAAATGGGTTGTTACGACAATAAGCAGGCTGAGAGCGAACCACGCGGTGTGCGGATCGTATCTACACAGGATCAACAAAAGGTCCTCTCCTCTTTGCGTAGATTGCAATGAGGAGGAGGATTTCAAACATGTAATAATGATATGTCCACGTTATGTGGTAGAAAGGAAACGAATGTTTGACGACATAAACAGGTATTTAGATGCACCATTTCGCTAAGAAGACATAATATTCTCCACCAAAATCTATGTGCTTAAATCTATAGCAGAGCTAGCAATGAAATATGACTGTATTTAAAAGTTATAGCCGATTAGAATGAATGCAAGAAAATGATTAGAGAAGGATTACGTGATTTTAATTTCGGTTAAGCTATAAGGATGGCAGGAATATAGAGTACTGATCCATCCATTAGTTGTAGTTTATGTAAATAGTTGTATATAGTAGAGGGATGAATGTGTGAAGCGAATGTATTTATAAGTAAGAATGGAGAGTGAGTGATATTCTAGTGATAAGCACCAAGACGATGCTGGCTGTACGGCGGAAGCCAATGCCAAAAAAAAACAAATTTACTAATTCTAATTCTATCTCGAAAAAAAAGTGAGGAAAAATGTACAACATAATTTGTCTAGTCCATCAGCAAGTAGCCAATCTAATCACTAAATACTCGTACAATTTTCCCCCCTTCTAGCTAAATGAGAAAACACTACATAAAAAACTGTCAGGATGTCGGAAGGTGAACAAGGAAACAGAATATGAAAATGAAAGAATATGAACTCGAATATTCAGCAGTAATAAACAATAATAACTTGGTTCCATTCATAACTTAAAACTATTAGACAACTTGTACTTATATTTATGCGATGTTAAAAAATTTAACTTATATTTTATTCCAGCTTAGTGAAGAATAGATAAAAATTAAATTTTTGTTCGGCGTTAATATTGACCTAAATTTTGTTCGGCGTTAATATTGACCTAAATTTTGTGATATTTAATACCGAGAGTGAGCTAGAATTAATTATTTAAATTTAAACTTTGTTAAACTCTGAATTCAATTTTTCATGCACTAGAATTAATGGAAGTTTTCCAGTGTACCCAACTCATTTATTTATTGTATTTGTGCAGACAAGGGTTGACTTCCAACAAAAATAAATACATTTTTTTGAAAAACTTTTTCTGTAAAATACAGTAACTCTGTCAAACGTCCCACTCAAATAATTCACAACTCACTCAAAAACAAAGTCAATAATCTCTCACTGACTTCTTTTTAGGATGAAAATCCTGGCTCCTTGAGTAATTAGATAAGCAGATGTATTTTTTGTATAGAAATGTTCTACTTATTTTTCAGCAGATACTGATATAACCTCTTCTTGATTCGCTTGATAGCGATGAAATAGACTAGCTAATACTTCAGAGATTTTGTTTACAAAATCACACTAACATTCATCGACTTTTATCACAAAGTATAACGGAAATCATGTGTTCTGGATATAAAGGTTTAAGAAAGCAAACTCAGTCTCAAAATCAGACTCATTATCACACTGAGGCTTTTTAGTGAACACACTAAAAAGAGCCACAATAGATCTTTTGGTTTTGTAATCATCCCATCTATGAATCTACGTAATATTAGCGTTTAAAGTGTAGAAGATGATTGCTATTAAGTAAAAGAAAAATCGTCCAAATACTTAGTACTGATTATTTAATTTGGATTCTGGGCAAAAAGACACATCAAAAGCTACGTACGCCAATAAAAGCTATTGGGAAGGAATGATCTGTAAGTGGACAGAGTATCTGAGGAAAGAGTGGGATGGTATAAGAAGTTGAGGCTCAATTTTGTGTTCTCGTTGAATTTAAAAAGAGTAAAAAACTTGTAAAACATTTAAAGAACAGAACAGCTGAAAATTTTGTTTTTAAATTAATATACTGGTCAGTACAAATAGAGAATAAAGGAAAAGCATGTAAATAGAATATAAACCAAACTGATGATGGATGGAAATATGAAAGCAGACAGATATAAGGGGAAAAATGCATGCTATGACTTAGATAAAGATCAACGCTAGTAGAAACTATTTTAATAACTACAAACAGTTAATGTGAAAGCAAAACTAGACGAACTTCTATAAAATTCTCTAAATTAACAATAGAAAATAGCAATTAACCTTTAAAAAAAACCATCGGCTTACCTTAAATTTGTTCATTCTAAATTCACCAACATTTCGCCAGACCTGAAAACAAAATTAGAATAAAAATTTAAAATGCTTTACATAGATTAATTATTTAATCTTTTAAAAATGTTGATAAAACTCTCCAACAAACATTCAGCTTATTTATTATTTATTTAATACATACGAGTAATGCATGCGCACTCGTATTCAAATAAATATCATATAAATAAATATTTTTTATTTATTTATAACATTCAAGCCTAAAGACTTTTAACAATGGAGATAGCTGCAAGTATTTGCAGAATAATAAATGGAAAATAAAATATTTTCTGACAAATGATTAATGAAAAAGAAGTAAGAAACATTAAAATGATTGACCCGCAAACGGGAAGTTTTCGCCTATACAAGCTCCCTAATAATGCCTCAATATTTACCGCAGAAATTGTAGCGATTTGGAATGCGGTAATCCTGGCGGAACAAATACAAAGTAATGACATAGTAGCCATTCTTAGTGATGCTAAAAGTGCACTCCAAAAAATAAAATGCCCGGGCGATGTTTTTGATCCCATAATTATAGAAATTCTAAGTCATTTGATTAATGCAATGGGTAGGTTGCATCTGGTTTGGCTGAAAGGGCATGCTGTGATAGTTGATAACGAGAAAGTCGACGTGCTAGCGAAAAGAGCGATTTTGTTAGTGGAACATATTCCAGTGCTCAATTTAGCGGATTTCGAAGGTGCTTTAAGATGCTTTATGACGCATGGCAAAAGCTCTACGATCTGGAAAAAGAAATTAAGGGTAAATATTACGCTGATTTACAGCCTAGGATTCCCAACAAGCCATGGTTTGTAGAAGTACTGGAGGGGGAAAGGCAATTTTACACAACAATAATGCGACTGAGGTTCAACCATAATCTCACAAATCCGCATCTGCACAAAATTAAGTTATCAGATAGTCCCAAATGTGATTGCAATAGCGGGGAGGATGGGGACATCGATCACCTCCTCTTCAGATGCAGCAGATATAATAGAAATAGAGACAAGTTCCTACAGGAATTGGCAGAGACAAGTTCCTACAGGAATTGGCAGCACATGTACGATTTCCCTGTAGCGCTAAAAGTATTTTAGCTATAATGAATCCTGATGCACCCATGAAGCATTTATAAGTTCATTAGAGAGAATAAAATAAAAATATAGGATGCAGCTAAACTCCACAGTTGCGATTTTAGTTCTTAATTACTCACACAAGTACTATCATAACTACACTACTAATTACACCACTCTAAGCTCACATCAAATAACGAAGTCACATTCAGAGACCATTGTGTTGTTCTAGGAAGGAATGTCGGTACGCAGCGCTCAAGATATCCTTATCTCATGGAAGCCACGAAGCAGAATGTAGTAGAAGAGTGGCTGGCATGAAGAAGAAAGAAGTGAAAGAGGCTGCGCTATTCCTCAAATTGAATATTGGAAAAGATAGGGCTGGTTTTTTTCCACCAACATATTGGTAAATTAAGGCATTCGAAGCCAACTGTAACTGTGCATACCAATATGTTGGTTTTTTCCAGCCCTCATATAAAGTAATTGGTTAATGTGCAAACAAGACCACAAATACAATAAATAAATAAATAAATAAAAATAGCCACTGATCATGAAAGGAAGTATTCACTTTAAAAACAACGAGAGATGTCAATAATTAGGCCTACTGGTACCGGCTCGGCGTTCTAGGCTCAGTGTACCATTTCATTTAGTTTATTTGATAAAAATGCAGAATTTTACACGCTATAGGCAAAATTTGATGGAATATAAACTATAGTATGTGTGCATACTGCTAGCTGGGGCACATCTGCGTCAGCTGATAGGGTAATCTTAATAATGTGGAAGAAAGAGGCTAAATCTACAGTAAAAGCTTTATTGGGGCAGCAAACTCCACTGTGAACTAAATTGTACTAAATTTTTAGAAGTAATTAAAGAATATAAAGTTCTCGCTGCTGATAAATACCAGAAACTTTTTAATGAAATGTTATGTTCAATAAAGAGCAATTCAAAATTATTGCTTTTTCGCTAACTACTCGGCTATTGGGCCTTTTCCATTATTAGCCCAATAGCAGAGAAGGAATTAGTTTCTGTTTTGAAAAAAAAATCAAAATGTTCTAGGTTTGGGAGGGAAAAATAGGTTACAATTTCAGCATAGTTTTAGGCAACCTATTGACCTAATGTAAAGAAAATTACAACAATTTGTTTCAAGTTCTAGTTTCAATTTAGATAAAATATTCTAAGCTAAAATTATTCATAAATCTGTAAAGTTGACATTGTTAGTCTGATTGATTAGAATTTTTAACACAAAAAACTTCCGGCAACAGAAGTTATGAGATGTGGGTGTAGATGCAGGCGATTAATGCAATTTGCAGCATAAAATTGGGAGCACATTCAGAGATGAAATTTTCTTTGAAGGACTTGAGAAAAAGGTGATTCAAAAGAACTGAAACTCTGTATTCCCTGTTCAAGTTAATCCACTCACATTCCAGCTATAATGTGGAATTAACAGTGAAAGTAATCAGTTGTCCTCTTTGTCAAGAAATCCATGAAGTAGTCTGAAGTACAGGTTGAGGAATCAGTTTGTGTCAGAGTATTTTAGTGCACTCTTTCGTCAAGATATTTGTCTAAGATAATAAATGTGATCTTCGGGTCGAATAGAAGCACTGAAGTTATGGACAGTAGTTCGACTTTCTTTTTGTTTAGGATTAATTAGATTGTTTGATTGTTATTCTTCATTTGAATAATGATGATTCCAGAGATAGCTAGAAGAGATGGGATAAAGGCCCACCCTGTAAACCTGCGCAGCTTGCACGTGCGTGCTAGTGTGGAATACGATACCATTAATTAAATATAATTCAACTAATGAGGTTATGCACTTGCATTGAATGAATCATTCACAAACCTGGAAGGGGTATTTACACTGATCATCCTTTACAAGAGTGTGCAACAATGTAACTGGTGCGCATGAATGCAGCACACTATAGCGATTTTTATCGTTGTTGCTACGGGGGCTGCAGTTTCTCTAGTCAACGATAGCAATTATTGGTTTAGTAATTAGTATTTTTAACATTTCTCTAATATTTAATATTAGGAGAAAGTATGAGACCAAATTTTTGGAACTTAAATAGAAATTTATTTTAATGCGGAGCGAAAAAAAATTAATAAAACTTTAGAATCCAAAAAATTGAAAAGGGTACCCCCAAGATAATGCACACGCGGGACGAATTGCAAGGAAATGCACAATATCCTCCCAAGTATTTTTTTTAACTGCATTTTTTTTCCCTCTCTCTCTTATCATTTTCCTATCTTCAAGTCTTATGATATAATAGCCTAAATTATCGTTAAAATGCAACTAAATTATTCTATTTCAAGGCATTGACAGTGTAATAATACGTCATACTTCGTTAACGTCAAATGAACTTAATAAGATAACAATAACAATATAACTGGCACATTTATAGTTCTATCTACTATACAGGGTGAACCAGTAAGTAATGTCCATAGGCCTACTGTGTGTAGTACATCAAAGTGGAGTTCAATGACGTATTGGCCAACTTCATATTTTATACTGTTCTTTTTTTCTAAAATCATTACTTTTTGCAATAAAAATGTTATTACTCAGAAAGTTTTAGTCCGAATTCGATTCTGATGACACGGTTAGAAAGACAGATAAATTTTCTAAAAATTGATACCATTTTGAAGCTTAAGTTATTCTCCAAACAACCTCAAATTTCGATTACTTTTATTTTTCCAGTATTCGGAGGAAGATTGAGCATGGCGGACAGATGAAGGCAAGGAGTTCCAGAGAGAGGTAGCACGTATTAGGAAGGACTTGTCAAAGGATGAGGTACGGGAGGGTAATGTTTTCCAGGGCGGAAATGGATAGATTTCTTTCTAGATTGTCTAATTGGTTGTAGATGAAGAAGACAAGTGGTTCACCATTTCCTGGCATAAGATTTTGATGGTTGTAAGGATTATTTAAACGAATCAATGTTTAGCTAGCAATTATTACCTCACATCTTTATTCCAAGTTGACCTATGCTTTCCAAATTCTGCAGCCTTCAATAATGCAAATTGTTCAACTTGGTATGGCAGTCGAAATCGTTCTTAAACGATCACTTCTCCCAAGCCGACAAAATTTACCATTTGACTTCCATCTGTTTGGAATTGATGAACTTATAGCTGGATGTATGGCCAAGATTCGTAGCGGTTAAAAAATCCATTGGAAGATCTGTATTCCAATTCCAGAAATATTCTCCCAATTTTTGAGTATGTGGGTGTTTTGAGTATGTACCTAGTGTAAATCGAAAACTAGAAATCGTAGAAAATTCAGATTTGATATTTTGTTTAATTGCTTTTCCGATTTTAACGTACGAGTTGCATTGTTCACTTGTACCGTAATTTACGTAAATAAAACTCATACACAGACAATTTATATATTTAGATACACAAAACTTTTTCAAAGGCCAGCGGAAATAAAATAAAGAAAGTTTATTCAAACTTCCTGTGGATCGACAAAAAACTGCACGAAAAATTTGTAATATTGAGAAACACCCAATTTTTTGATAGTTCTAATAAAAACTCGCTATTCCAAAACCCATTAATTTGATTTGATATTAACGCACTAGTTTCTCTTAATACACCAGAGCCAGTAGAATGCACTACTTATTTCATTTAAAACTAATTTTTTGGATGCACAAATGACTTTAAATTTCTGTCGCATTATTGTAGAGTTTTTAGTTGAACTCCATTTGGGTATTTCCTTCACCATTAACAGCGCCTAAAGTGGTAAATTTCATATCGAGAGGGCAGAACTTGTAGTACAGGCACAGAGCTAACTATAAGTTACGTGTCAAGTATGTAGATCATGTTTGTAAGTGGGAAATCTCTTGTCATAGAGCTACCATAGCTTTCCGCCCGTTTCCCAATCCGTGTGTGTGTGCGTCACATTATTCTAACCCCATGATTATTAGCTCATACCTTTACACAATTATGAGCAAGCCGTTGAGGTAGGTATGTTGAGATGGATACCGGGAGGGAATCCTCTGCCGACTAAATCTAAAGCTAGGATATCCGCCCTCCAGTCACTTGTATACGTAATATTATACACGGATATCTATCTATTCTCCAGGTGAAACACGTTCACCACTACCTTAATGAATACCACCTTCTCACTATATTTCTCTATTCAACAAAACCTTCATAACTCTAGAACTATTGCTCAATGCACGTCCTTTTCAATCCTTATTAGTTGTAGAAGCGTGTAACAAAGAGGAGAATACAGAATAGATCAATCTAGAGCATACATCTACTCGCATACAAACAATAAAGCCGCAGTGCAATCTAGAACCAGTCAATAACAGAAGTGATAAAGAGCACGTGGCTAGCTCTATGGCTGTCTATCTTCACACGATCCACACATTCATACCTACCGTGTATAATTACCTAGGTACACGTGGTCTCCGTATCTCGGGCTAACAATATAACTGGGTAGCAGCATTGATTTGGCCTTGTACACGAATCTACAATAAAACTAAGCAAAGTGTACAGATAAACAACGCAATTTTAATGAAGACAACTTTGTTAGTGCGAGACAGAATGTAAATAATCAATAATTGCAAAATACTCTAGCAACGGAGTAATTTGCTAATGAGTATTTTATTATTATACGTTCCTTAAAGAGGGAATAGCCCCACTACATTCGAATCTTTTAGCGGCTTTTTATGTGAATGCGCTCGCGTGAGGTCGTTGAAGAATAGTTGACTTGAAAACATACAGGCTTCTAGAGAGATGAGACGGACGGAGATCAGCCATTTCAAGAGCTTTTTTGGAAATGCCTGACACGATTCACTCATTCTACATCCTTAGCAGAGGATAAGTCAAGCTGAAGAAGATTGTTACAGAATATTGCCACTTGAAGAAGCATCTACACAGATGGAACCAGTTGTAGAGCTGCTGTGTAGCAGGTATGGACAAGAGCGTGAAACAAAACTCCATTCCGTCTCCTGGCAGTTGTGGCCAAGTGGATAAAGGTGACAGTCTAGTATGAAAAGGAGTTTCAGCAGACTATTTTGGATATAGGAGTGTACCGAGGATAATGGATGTAGTCTCGTCAAGTAAGCCTATTTTATGGCATCGAGGAGAGTTAGTCGAAAGTCTGAGAGGGTACTATGCTCGCTAACGATTCCTAATGTTAGGCACCTTTACCACGGAGCCAAACTAGGGTACGAATGGCTGATATGAGCTGTTTTCTATGTGAAGCGCAATAGGCCTACGTTCTTGCCTTAAAGGCTCCGATTACAGATTCGATTAGAGAAGCTCAAATCAAAATGTGGTTTCACGTAGCGACTCTAGCCTAGGTCAGAAGTCCAGTACTAGGCCGAGATACCTAAGGATCCGACAGGATTAAGCAATGACTTTTAAAAGAAATTGCCAAAGCTCCATGACAGCCCAGCTGATGTAAGAGTACAGAAGATTTCCCATTTAGGAAAATGTGTTCAGGAAATCCCGAGAAGCTATTCTAGCCATTGCACCTTCCCAAAAACTGCCTGATAATTAATTTTCCTAAAAATGTATTCATACAAATGAAAAAAAAAACGTTAAAAATTTGTAAAATATCAATTACTCCTTAGACCGAACATTTCTTTAAGAATTCTTCCGTTTTAAAGCTAAGTAATGGATCGAACTGCTCGCTGAAATTCGGTAGCTATTTTAGAACATAATGGACTATATTTTGAATGTGTTATTTGAATAGATCTTTCTTTCTACTCACCCATTAGTTACAAAATTAAACTTATAAAAAAACTGACAAGCGAATAGAGCAACTACCACAGTAACTTTGACGATGTCCTTGTAAATAATTAAGTTTCACAGTGAAAGAAAAGGTAACCTGTCGGACAGAAGTTAGGACTTTACCAACAGAATGGGCAGCAATCAACAGTTTTACTGGTTGGTAACCGTTACCGTTGGAACTTAGAAACTATAAATACTATGACTAAACGTTGCTTACCGTGCTCTAGTCACATTGAATCTAAAATAGAGTTCGCCTTACTGAATTAAGTGTAGCAGAGAACGCTATAGAAAATTTACTTCCGTGCCAACCCAAACTATTCGCCCCGCGATCCACTTCAGTCCATTGCTTTCCTATCGCTTCTTTCTACGCCTATTTCTTATGTAAATCAGAGTAGAAGGATTTTTAATTAATGTTGGATAAAGGGCCTGAATAACTATCGTTATCCTTAACTACATTTCCATCCTTGAAGCCAATATAACCTAATTATATGCTGCTCTTGAAACTTTTATTGGTTTAACTATATCAAATGATTATTTTCGGTTTATTCTTTTTACTTTCTATTATCCCTCATCCAATTCTTTGTTAAAGACTCTTACGGAATTTGTTTTTTTTATAATAAATAATCTTTATTATAAGTATGTACAATAAATCAATAAATACACGAAGTGCCATTGAACAATACATTATAACCTTCATAACTATGGTTTGTGGAAAGGTTAATATGTGAAGGATAGAAAATGCAGGGAAAAAAGATGGAAAAACCTGCAGCTAGTGCAGAAAGTTAGAGAAGGATGTGTTTTAGTCTTTGGTATCCCGTAAGGAATAGAAGGATCGTAGGAGGCTATGTTGCGGCAGAGCGGATTAGGATGACAATCTAGAATGGTAAGGAGTTTCAGCAGACGATTTTGGACACAGGAGTGCAAGGGGATCATGGATGCAGTGTCGAGGAGTGAGTCAATTCTAGTGCGTCGCGGAGAGTCAGTCGCAAGACTTGAGAAATTTGTTCTGTGTTGTCCTGGAGTTTCTTGATGGGTTACTTCTGTAAGTCAGGCTCCAGGGTAGGAGTAACATCGGCCTGATGATCACTTTGTAGAGAAGGATTTAGTTCTGTACAGCACAGTAAAGGAAATTGTTTTTGTAGTCCAGTTTAATGGAGTTCACTTTGTCTTGAACGCGATATGAATTTCATGTTAAAGTATTTAAGTTGTAATTACTTGAATAACTGAAAACAAAATCCGTGTTTCAAATCGAAGTGTTGTGAAATTAGTCGGCTCCAAACACAATACTTCTTCTTAGGGAAAATAAAAATGCTTCAAGCCAACCAATAACTACCAAAATAACCAAAGTACAGGTCCTGAAGTTATTTTTAGAAATTTGGTCTGATCGCCGAAGTGGTTAACATAGAAATTTGTTGTACGTATTCTTATGATTCACTCTATATATCTGATAAATTAATGAGCTCCTAATTTGCATATCAATTTCCAAATTTAAAAACAATCAGTCACTTATAAACTTCAACAATAGCGCCAACAATATCTTAGTACTTCCGTTTCATCTCAACCGGAACAAATAAACAACTAAAAATTGCAGAATGTTGCGGCTTAAGTCTTTCTCACGTGTGTCTGTCACAGTAATTGAGAATTATACTATGGCCTTTAGTAGTAAAATATTTTAACTATACCATGCTATTAGTCTCGAAGAGTTACTCTCCTGGAGTCTGGAACTGCCACATAAAGAGAATATTATGTCACTTGGCACTTTTAGGGAGAAATTATGAGCGGGAAGCGTACATTGTGCTGCTGGTGAAAGGGTTAAAAGATTAAAGTGAAGGAGGATATAATTTTTTTTATTTCTTTTCAGGTTTTTCCAAGTTTTTTATTCATTTTCATTTTTACTCTCATCAAAATTTGGTTATATACTCGCACAGTCTGCAATAATTTCGACTTGGATTTTGAATAAGTGAGAGTTAATACAATGTCAACGATACAGAAAGTTGTAACTTCTTCATTTTAGTTGTACATTAGATTAGTTTAAATTAGGGTGGCCTCAAGGCCTGCGCCACCGCGACCCCTATGGATCTATTGTGGCTCCCCGGCTTTGAGCTCACCCTCCAGACCCGTCCGTTTAATCAGACTCTTAATTCTGGAGAGTGGCTCCTGGGTAAAGCTCCACAAAATCATTTCAGTTGTAAGACGAGGTTATTTGAAACTTTGAGTAACTATTCATTCTCTTGAGTGTAAAAAAGCCTCATATTGTACACAGAAAAGTGCTGAACTAAAACTAAGCTATAATTTCAGTTTATTTTATGTAGATTTACCAACGTGCTAAAAAAGTAATAAACGGGATCATAATTCTTATATTTTAATACTAAAGTATTCGTAGATCTCTTTAACTATACTAAAATAATAAAAGTTTAGGTTAGTTTAGTAAACTACAGGCTACAGCCAATGAGTTCCATCCTTCACCGGCATCTTTTAAGTCTAAAAGAAATAGTATTTGGGCTCTAGATCTAACTATTTCGAGCTTGTTCTTTATATTTCATTCATACTGAATAATTTTGTGCTGAAACTATTGAACGAACTAATTTATGAAGTTATTTATTTTCTACCCTTACTCGATCATTACTGTTTTTTCGAACAAGAATCTTCGATGTTCTCGGACGTAGAAAAAGAAACAGTATAAACGTCACAGGTAACGAATTTACTACATTGTATAGAACGTATAAAGCTGAGATTTGGGCACATTGGAGACAAGAAATTCGTACCTTCTTGCTTTATTCAGGAGGAGGAGAAAGTGTTCTCCTAAACTATTAGCATAATCAAACATACAGGACTTGGTGAGGTGCCGAACAGAGTTAGACGGAATATAGGCCGATTGACCAAATCCCACGGAATCTAATCAAATCTAAACTTAATTCAATCCAATTTTCAGATAGAGAATTATGTATTACAATCTGATGAATTCTTGTTTCTATTAAGATCTAGAATAGGTCAGTCATTTATTGTTGTTTTTAGTGCTGGCACGTTTTTTAATAAAGAATAATTTTATTATTTTCTATTTTAACCGCTCGATTATTCCGGGGCAGATTCGATTGTAGAGAGATTTCGATTTCACTTACGTTACCGTTTCGCACTGATGAGTTTTTTGAATGTTCATATATTATGCATTGCTGTAAAATAGTTTACTGCAATCAATATGTATGCGTATACAAAATTTAGATGCACTTTATAAGTGATATCTGCAGGCAAAAAAAATTAGTAAAAGTTGGGTAATAACAGGACAAAGCGAGTAAATGAGAAATGACAGTAGATGAAAGTGCTCTGGGCTAGAAGGAAAAGAAGTGTTCTTTTAGGGGAGAGGAGATGCGGCTAGAAGGGTGCATTGTGTAGTAGAGGAGGTACCATTGGTTCTGAGTCACATGGCCCTCCAAGTGGACCAGGTGGTACGTGTCGGGTAAATAAAAGAAGTTAAGTTTGCTTCAGAAAAAAAGTAAAAAAGGAGCTGAAGAAGTTTCTATTATACTCTTGAAGAAAACAAATTGGACAAAGGCGCTACCATGGAGTTGTTTGTAGCTGGGCAGAAATAGGGGAATAAATGAAATGAAAAGGATGATTCCAAGTTGTATTTGTGAGTGAAATGGGAACGTGACCCAAAGATTTGAAAAACCAACCTCTTCTCCCATTTACCGGCAGCTTCAGGCTGCTTTCTCTTTTAACTATTCACCAGTCAGCGCATTCTCTCTTGAGAGAAATTAGCCAAGGCAATCAATTACGGGAGAGAAAGAGTAAAAACGCTCGCCACGCAAACCTACATTCTATTAATCACAAAAATACAATAAGGTTCAGCCTAGGCGGCGTGTTTTCTGTACGAGCACAAGCAGTGTAGCCTCAGTCCATCATAGTACAGAAGTCTAGGCAATGCCAGCAACAACTAAAACCACTCTTCGACCATAAACACTCTCTGTGGCCGCTACCAACACGAGCACACTGAGACGCCGTCCGTCCGCCATTGGCCAGGTCCCCCAGCTAGCTGTTGTACTATTAATGGTCAGTAGGTTGAACCAACTGTGAAATTGGCAGCTGTAAATTTCGAGAGTGTTTTGTACTCACACCATTTTGCCTTGCCAAAATTCACTGGGAGACACATACAAAGGCCTGGATCTAAACATTCACTAGCCCACCTGTAGTATGTTTGCATCACGCCACATCCCCGAACTCTATCTATCTCTTTCACACTGTGAGGAATGAGAAATGAAATGAGGGATTGTCAACGCGTAACTGCACACAGCTTGCAGTACCCTGGGCTAAAGTGTGGGTGCCGATCATAGCCTGTGACAAAGCGGGAGGGGGGGGCTCTGCCAGTACCAAATGTCGAGAAGAGTGTAGTACCTGCTGGCCGTTACGTCATTGTCTCTAAAATGTTCAACCAAACCCGTTTCCGGTCCCTCCAGCACCCGGGGGTAGCCTCATTTCAAGTGTCAGAACGACGGATACCCGTACAAAACACCTCTCCAATGTTAAAGCACTGACAGCTATGAATGAGTACAGTTTGTCAGCGAACTGTTGGACACTGTCAGTTGGAATTCCTTTATCTGGCACAATATTGTTCCAGTCTGATAAACAAGTTCTCACAGTTAACAATAATAGGATGTATGCTGAAAAACTATAAAATGGCGTGTCGGCCATTAATAGCCACCAAAATAGCCACTTCAATGCACCATTGAGTATATTAACTCGATATCCATCTCAATAATATGGTCGATTGATTAAATTTCAATAATTTGGCTAATTGCATATAACTAATTAATCAGACTATAATATGTAATTAATTATAGTCTAATAGCTAATTCTAACTTCTTATCTGCCCACATGGGATCTTTTGATAGACTATCTAACAATTTTCTTTAATTAAATCTTGAAAATGGATGTAAGTCTGGACTAGAGAGTGGGAGGTGTTCCAGAGATCTCTAGCGGATTCCAGAAAGATGGTAAGATACCAGAATTATGTGGAAGACTGCAAGAATGTCCACTACATACTGGTTTCCTATAGCCTTTAGTGTCTCTCTCTTAAAGATAATTCTTTCTAAGACTTCACTTCCGCCAGCCTATCATCACTTTCAGTCTTGCTGCCAATCACCAACCAGAGAATTTAGCTGAATCCATTCTTCTCGCATAAATACCTTCACCTCTGCTGATTTCAGAACATGTGCATTCCATGTTCATGTTGACGTGCGTCCAAAAGTGAGAGTTCGTGGTTGACCCCCATTCATATACACAATTTTAAAGAGTATACAAAGTTATGAAAGAAACCGGAAACCGCAATTCGAAATATTTAAAATTAAAGGTGCTAGGCCATTTCAAAATCTGGTATTTATTAATCATATTTCAATTTTTTAACATGTTATCAAAGAGAAAGAAGAGCACGCGATAGGTCATTTTTATGTATTTTTTCATCCCATTTCTACTGAAAATATTGCCAAGGCAGTAAAGCTAGTATTTTTCTTAATATCGGGAAATAAGTCGTTTTCCGAGTGATTTTTCTAAGAAAAATCAAATGTTAAGAGCCTTAGATGTTCTCAAGCATACACAAAATGGCTAAAAATTAATTTTACATCTGTTACGAACAAGAAGGTTTAATAATTATTTGGTAATTTTGGGAGAGTTGCGTTTAATTACCAAAAAAATTGAAAACCTCCTGTCACATATTTAAGTGATCAATTTCTTTCATGTAAAGGATCAATCTTATTCCTTAATTTATCAAATAATGCACTTTACTCAACTTGTGAAGCATGTGCTGTGCCTTCAAAGGTGCCTCCTCAGATACGGAGAGCAGTTGATAACCTTCAAGCTAACCTGGCTTGCGAACCAGAAGAGGCAGGACACGTTTCATATCTTTACAATATTAAAAAATATTGTATATAAGACTCAGGATCGTAAATTATATTGAAATATTAATTTAGAGAAAGACCAAATCAACTCCCTTTATCAGAAGAACCCTTCATCTATATTAACTGGAAAAGTATTTTGAAATAAATATTGGAGGCAAATATTAGTAAATTAAATATTCTAAATTTAAATAAAAACAAGGCATTTGGGGGTTTTGATAGCAATGTCACTGTTAGGTTCATCGATGCATAAAATATAGTAAAAACATAGTCCAAGTAAAATCGAATAAAGTAATTGTCTATTTTTTCAGACCGGCTTTACGTCCAACTACCGATTTGGTGTCGTGGACGGAAGCGACTAGCAAACATACTTTACTGTAAATTTCTTTTATTAACCATTAAATACAATCCAAGGCCTAAAGACCGGGAATCGAACCCAGTACCACAATACATTGTTAGCTTTACAGGTCTTGCCTCTAACCGTTCGGCTACCTTGGCGTCTAAGTAAAATCGAATATATACAGCTTCATGTTTAGGCACCACAGTGACTTTATTTAAAGTTTAATATGAGAAATTTGTAGTTAAGTATGTTTGCTAATTTGGTATTTGGATGTAAAACCCGCCTGCATTAGAGCTTCCTATATTTTTCAATTTTGTAGTATTTTATTCACCCAAATTCAGAAGACATACGTCCGCAAAAAAAAACAACGCTCTTTTTTGGGATTAGTTAACCTCAAAACGGATTATTTACATGAAAAACTGTAAATGGAAGAAATGTTCACAATTATTTTCTCGCATTTCACCACAAAACCGGTAAGCGCATGATTAAAGTAGATTATAAGGTCAAAGTTGACTAAAGGTTAATCAACTATAGGGCATATGGAAGAGCAAAGTTTACTATTGATTGCTTAGAGCCTAGAAAATATTTATGATTAAGGTAAAAATGATGTATCGAAACGTTACTCTCTTTTTTCTTTTTTTTTACCAAATAATCAATGTCTAGCAGTCTGTAAAGAAATTGCTTTTTGACTTCCTTTATAATTCTGCTTTGAGATTTATCTAGATGAAATTTAGGCGAAGAATATACTCTTCAATTCTATAGTGTGATTATGTTTGTCTTGGCAAAAAAATTTTGTATTAAGATCTCATTCTGTAGTAAAACAAGAAGAACTATTTGATTTTTGATTCGCAAATACAATATTTTGAGATCTACTCAACAAGAAAGAATGCTATATTAGAAAAAAGATTGGATTCGTGTCAGATCCGTTCATCGTCACCACATCTCGAAAACCCAAAAATTGATAGAATTCAAATTTGATAATTATTTCAGCTACTGCCAAGAGGGTCTTGAAATAAGCGTTCGACCAACATCGTGAGAAGCGTACAGAATAACCCCACAAAAAGGTTGCAGGAAGACACATTGACTTCCAAATAAATAGATAAGGAGGCCCAAAGATTCCCTGGACCACTACAAGCACAAAAAGCAACTATTACTTGCTTCATTAAGGAATGAGTGTGAATTTTTATTAAATAAGATCTGGGTTCGTAAATTAGGAATTTAACCATATAGATAAATAAAATATTAACTTCCGAAACATCTTAGCTAATGTTTATTTCAACGGAAGTAATATCGAAAGCATAGAAAAGAGAATAAATCGATATTATCATCATTACAGCGATCTCCCAACCTATAACCAACCAAGGCACACCGCCTGCAACAAAAGCAATACTAATCGAAACTAGCAACTTTATTTTTCACTCTCCCTTCTCGAAAAGTTTTATTTCTTTTTCTTGTAGTCTGCCATTTCTTCAAAACATGAATTATTACCTAAATTATTAAACTTGTGCCAATGTTTATTAATAACTAACCACTTCATAAATCTTGCCGTTGCCGTTATAAGTGCCATTGTAACCAAGGAACTGGGGGTTGTAATTAAGGAAATTTAAACAAAACTAAAGTAGTACTTTGGGGTTGGCGAATTATATCTCTTTGAAACAAAATTTTATAAAACTGAGAGTAAAGTTATTGGAGAGAATGGGTGAGCAGGATAATGAATAATATTTCAAGAGTTTTCGTATTTTGGGTACCAATTCGACATGAATTACTCCATCATAATTCTGGTAAAGTTTCAAGTTAACATGTTGTAAGCAACAGAAATGGTTTATTTCTACAATCCAATTGATGTCACCTACTTAGGGATTTTACCAGTAAATCCTTATTTCATCTTAGGTCGGTCACTATTTCATTTCTAGAAGCGCACAATATTTTTTAAAAAACGAAAAGAAATTGCCGAAAGACCAAGGCCCAAAAACGAGTTTAAAAGAAGACCGATAGATGGGCTTTTTTGTAAACTCCGTATGTCCTTTTCTCATGGATTAATGATTTTAACCTTTAAAGTTACTGTGGCTGTGTCATGGACCCGGCCGTGTGTTGTACGTGAATACGTTTACGTAATGGGTTATATTTTTTATATAAAATATTTTTATTTATGTATTTAGAATGAAATCAAGGAAACAAATCGACGATCGAACACTATCTATGCCTATACAGTCCGTTGTCGATGTAGTAGCGATTTCATCATCCACTTGCGTAATTTCAACCGCCCCAGCTGCAGATGTACTGACACCGTCGTTGATCCGCTCGGCCGCATTCATTCTTTTACGTTCCTGGCACAAATTGACTCGGTCAATTATTCCAGGCCGCGACATTATTTATTTTTGATAATATTTTTTTATTCTAACACCTTATTATAATCACTGTCACTCTTTTATACTAAGGTTTTATATACTTTTTGATAGATTGTGACGACAGCTGACGATTAAAACTTAAACGAACATCGTAGCTTCTCCGAATCAAAAGTTATACTAATTGCAAATCTCGATACGCAGATAAATGATCTCAAAATGGCGGCGCTTCCCCCTCCACCGCGCGCGATGCCACACAGTCCTCGCTTATCGTAATGAATTCTTTGATTCTATAAATATCCAGTGGTCTAATTTAATTTTGGATGTAGACGATAGATTCGAAACTATAATGCCAAACTG
The DNA here is from genome assembly GCF_049639745.1 of Rhodnius prolixus. Classification (NCBI taxonomy): domain Eukaryota; kingdom Metazoa; phylum Arthropoda; class Insecta; order Hemiptera; family Reduviidae; genus Rhodnius; species Rhodnius prolixus. Next base: position 12,918,171 of record NW_027411604.1, on the reverse strand, counting down.
TATCCCCCGATTTTGTTATCATTAGGTTTTTTGGATTGCCTCCATATGATAGCAAATTTAAAGACGTATTCACGTCAAAATCAGCCGAAGGTATTGGGATAAACTATGGTTAAAAATTTATAATGTTGGCAAGAATTAGGTAAATATGGAGTCAAATGTCCGGTGTTTGAAGACAATTATTTGAAGTATTTAAACAAAAATCCTGAATTCAGCAAAACATTGTGGTGACTACAACACATTTCCCTGTAAACGCAAGTAAAAATATGTTGAAAAACACCCAGAAAACCCAGAAAAAGCTTTTTAAATGAAATAGAAGATAGAAATGCAATGAAAGCTCATTTAATCAAATGTTTGGTTGTTTAACATCAAGCAGAAGCTTTGGCCTAGCTTGAACTATTTCTAATTTTCTAAGCTCTACAATATATTTTCCCGTACTCTCTGTGTTTAGCGTAGGTCTTCGTGCTTCTTTTCCAAGCTATATGTATTGTAAGAGAGTCTACGAAGACTAAATTTACTTTTAAAGCCTTGTAAACTAGTTTCCTTTGCTAGTGTGTTGTGGCCGGAAATAAGTGGCAAAGCAAGTGGCTTTAATGAATCTCTTATTCCAGTGCCTCCACAACATCGTCGTCTCTCTTAACTAAATACCCTTTTTTATCCCCAACATAAAATTACTTCCTCCTTTGAAGCTTAGACTAACAAAAAAAACATATTAAACTTGAGTAGAAAGATTTTTTTTAATACAGAAAATGGCACCCTCTACGCCATTTTGCCCTATCGTGTAACAAGAACTTAATCTACATTTAGATCAAAGTAATAAAAAATGGTGCTATTAACGCAACTTAGTTAAATTACAAACATGTATATTAGTGCTTATAGATTTCTTACAAACATTAAAAAAATCTCCTTATTAAAATTTTGAAACAGCGGAAGAAATAAAAACTTTTATGAGAATAATTTTTGGAAACCGGATATGAAATACTAGATACCAGGCTAAGTACCTTATTTTTTTCCGCCCAACTTTCATAAAAATCGGATTAAGAAATGTTGGCTCATTACCGAAACCATGCAAAGATCACAGAAAGATTGCAAATTAGGCTCATTTTATAGGCTCGTTAAAAATAATAATAAGTGTAAAAGAAAATTCTGTAACAAGAAATTCATATTGTAACTTTTGCTACACTTAAACGCTGTGACTGATGGAACCAAAAATTATCTCGTGACCTGTAAACCTAAGCCCCAAAACTAGTATATTTTACGGAATACTAATTCAGGTTGAATACAAGTTCTCTAAAGTTTAAGAATAGCGTAAAAATTAGAAATGCGTCAAAAGCATCAGATATAAAAGATTGTTAATTCCATTGAAATAAAAGACGTAGAAGCCTACTCAGGGCATTGGATACGAGGTGTGGCTATTAAATAACGAGACTGATGCTGCTGCAGAAGAACTATGCAAGCGACAAATTCTAACGGCCGACAGCTGTGCAGCATAAAGCCTTCTCTTTCTATTGCAGCGTCTCACGTGTTTGTAGAGAAATCTGTCTGACCGGAACCGTCGTTTGAGTAAGAGGTGGTAGTTTCGTTTTGCCGAAAACATGATACTACACATGTAGTAGAGCAACGAATTGTGAAATTTCACATGAAACTGGGTAAAACCGCTACTGAAACTTATCTTTTATTAAAAGAAGTTTATGGCGATGAATGTTAATCATGTGTGCGAGTTTTTGAGTGGTTCAAGCGTTTTCAAGATGGCCGAGAAGACGTGGCCACCCGGGCGAATGAAAATATCGATTATAATTAATCATTACTACCGTGAGGTGCTTGCTCAACTCCGTGAAAGAGTAAGGAAAAATGACCCAATTTGTGGAAGAACCAGTCATGGGTTCTCCATCAAGACAACGCGCCGGCTCACACTGCATTGTCTGTCAAGACGACGTTTCTAGCCAAGTACAACATCCCAGTTTTAGGCTAACCGTCTTATTCGCCTGATCTGGCCCCATGTGACTAACTTTACTTTAATTTACGTACTGTTTCATCGGTGCTGTCAGTGAAAGTCAGTTTTGTTGCCCATTGTATAAAGTTCTGTGTTATCACTAAATTTAGTGCAACAGTGTGATGAAAACTGCAGTTTAATACCCGGTTCCTGCCATGTTTTCTTTTATTAACAAAATCCGCTAGATATTTCTGATTCTTTGACGGCAATAAAACCAAAATCAAATCAGTTTCAACTAAAAATTTGCAACAATTCATTACTTAAAGTAGAAACTGGAAACAATTAATAATAATAATAATATAATAATAAAGTTTTATTGAAAAACTCAAAATACATAATACATTTTAATTTATAAAAATAAAAAAAAACTTATTACGGCATGGAAATCCGTCTGCCGGGGTTTGGTTTTGAATATAAATAAAATTATATACGTAAGTACAAATAAACTAAAATTATACATTTTTAATAATTGTAATTGTAAACAATTTTGTGTTGTTGTGAATATGAAATAAACAGACCTCTTTCTTATCTTTTCTTTTTTCTTTAAACTAGAGAGAAAATTTTTTTTTTTAAAAAAATGAATGAATAGCCAAAGAATACCTAATAATAATAATAAATAATCAACAAATCAGCAAGTCATTCAGAATTCAATATCCTAACTTATAAATAAATAGTTTAGAAAGCAATACACAATACTCTCTAAAATAATGCTGACTTTACTGGGAAATTGGAAAAAAAATTAAATTGAACATCAAAAATAAAATCAGAAATTATAAATAATTAGAAATTATGAAACTGAGGTTTTCAAAGATCAGATCATCATTTTATATCAACAGCAGCCGTATTCACTATTGAGCATCCTCCTGTACTTCCATGCACCAACCACATATTTAATCAGATTGGTCCAGTCTGGGCCATTTAAGAGAGTTATAAAAAAGTCAAAAGAGAGAAATCTTTCGCCAAAGACCTCTAGACGATAAGAGGCGAGGATAGGACAGACCGCTACAAAGTGGAAAGTATCCTCCTGAACCCTATAATTACAGAGGGAACATTCTCCCTGACCATCAGGGTTATAAGGTTTATAGTTGAGATTCAGCAGTTCTCCCCTCAGCCTGATCACCCATCGCACCACTTCAATACTACTGCACACCTCACCACTATCGCTCAAATCCGCGCACCTAACTTCATGATTTAACAGCTTGTAAGTAGTGTACCGATGTGAAGCCTGCGCCCTTTCAATTTGCTTAAGATTAAAATTCTCTTTTAGGCGAGCCACGATAGATTGGAGTTTTAAATTAAGAACTTCTCTTTCAGACCTATCAAAACTAAGGGCAACTCCAGTCTGTGCAGCTAAAGTGATCCAGTCCCCAGCCCAAGATACTCCCAGCCTAAGAACTTCTTCCGCGATTACTCGGGGAAATCTTGAATGGTCCATATTTAATACCTTCACTAAATAGCGACTATTTAACGATAAGGTATAATGGAAAATAGGCTCTAGACCAGTCTCTAAGTGAAGAATGTAAGTTGGGGTGAAATTTGGCAGGGCGAATAACTTTCTAATGAAAAACCAAAGAACTTTTTCTACTGCATAAAAATACTCTGACCCCCACACTTGCGCTGCATAGCAGAGAATGGCTCGCGACACGGCATTAAATATATGAAGTTTCGACTTAAGTGGAATATGTGGTTGCATTATCGCTCTTCTCCAGACAAAGTTTATTGCAAATTTAGCTGCCGAAGACTTCTCTAAAAAGTGCGGTCTCAAGGACAACCGAGAGGTGAGTAAAACGCCTAGATACATGTATCGATCTACCACTTCAATTTCCCGAGCCTTGTATGTCCAACGCTCCCTAACCCCAAGTCTACCACCACGACGAAAAACGACCACCTTAGATTTTTCAACTGGAAACAATTATTGTCTATCGTGCTTTTTACGCTTCACAGAGTGTTTAAATTTGAAAATGATTTCTGTAAACAAATTGTCCAAGATTTCCATCTCTGACTACGTAATAAAAATTTTAATGATTTGAAGGGAAAAAAAGTTAATTGAAACGGAATGAGGTAATAAATAATAAACTAGCTGGCGATACATCCTTGGTAAATGACCTCAAACAGTTTTGAAACATTAAAAAGAATGTTTACTAGAAGAAAGTACACCATTTTTAGAGCTAGTTACCAAAATAAGTAATAAAGCCAAGTTAATTTATTACACTGTTAACACTTTAATAATTAAATAGGGGTTAAAATTAAACTACTAAAAAGGCCAGCTGTTGTAGTACAGTTTGTCTACTTTTACAAGCAACTTGTACTCATTTTTACGTGTGAGTTTTTTTTTTTTTGGTTGTTGTTGTTGTAGAAGGTGATTTGTGTGTGAACCCACTATCTAACAGGAAATACCCATGGGACAGATAAATCCAAACTAACGCAAAAACCCACACACTGAAGGAAGGTTTAAGAGAAAGAGGACCGTGGGTTAAGTCCACTTCTAGTTGCAACGATGTTTGCGCTCCTTTCTACGTAGGATTCCCCAAACGAACCCACACCCATGGGTTTTCTACAAGTAAAGAGCAAAACACAATAGCAGTCACACAACTCTAAGCTCTCCTTTTCTCTCTCAAAATATTTATATATATACACATATATATATATATAAAGCACACATTCCAACGTAGACTTGATTAAAATTAAATTTTAAACAGTTTGCTGGTTTTGTAGGAAGAAGGAGGTTGCTGTAGGGACTGAGAAAGAGATAAGAGAATGCAACAGAGAGAGAGGCGAAAAGACATACTTGCTCTACACGGTCCTACTGGAGCAGTTGTACCACGAACTGGGCAACAGCCTAGAGAGCCACCGAACTAATCTACACTATAGCCACATTGCCCTGCCGGCCGCTGCCACTATTATAGTGGTATCAAATTTCCAAAGTATATCACTTGACCACGACATACCACGGCTATTGATCAATGACTTCTCTTAAAAAATATCAGGTTACGTGAAAAATTCTGACAATCTAAAATAGTGGGAAGTCATCAATATAAAGATTTACTAAGACTGATTTAGAACAGTATCACTTACAATTCATGAATTGAGCAAGAGAATCGCTTGCAGAAAGGTATGTATGAATTAATAGCAAAACTGTACGAATGATAACTCCTTTTAAAGCATAAAGTAGACTTTCGGTGATTCCTTCTCATCTATCTGGGGAGGTTGAATAGGCTACTTAGAGGTTTACTCGCAAACAAAGAAAAGAAACAATTAGAGTAGAGGATCTGGAACCACTACAAAAATAAAAAGAGAGAAATGCCGCTTAGAAGTTGCGAGAAGGAATGCAAAAGTTTGGTCACTTCTCAAAAGCTTGGAAGACACGAAAACAGGGAACCAACAACAGCCTTTAAAGATAATCCCGGACGGTAAAACAGAGCCAAGAAATCGCGAGTTAAGAAGTAAAAAACATTAGCGATAACTTTTATACTGCGAATGGGATTAAAAATTAACGCCTTTTTTTTTTACATTTCAGAAGCCTCTACTACATCGAATTACCAATCAGGAAACATGGTTGCAGGCAAATAGCTAACAGACATAACTTAATTTTCTCATTTAACTCATCAAATATAATCTACAGGATCCGGGAATCAATCCCAGGACCAAAATACATCTTAGCTTTGTGAGCCACCAGCTTCTGACCGCTCGGCTAGTCTGGGATAACAGAATGTGCATAATATTTAAGTCCAATTTTAAACAAAAAAAATAAATAAATGTGAGTAAATGAAGAACAATATTTTAGTTAGAAGTTACCCGTAACAGTGAGCATTGAAAGATAAGCCCAGAAACAGTAATTTGAAAAACGTTTTTGGAAGTGGGTAACTCAAAAGAAGGAAACGATTTTAAAAAGTCAATGGACCCCATAGACTAGAATTTAAGAATACAAGCAAAATATTTATAAATAAATCAATATAAGAGTAGAATTTCAAAATTTCAAAAATTACGGTTTAAAAATGCTCAACATTGTAAGAGCTTCAAACTTTAATATTTTTCCCAACGTTGCCAGTTTAAGGACGTTCGTTCAAATAGCGGAAGTGAAAGAAAAACTTCCGGAAATTAGTTCAGATGATTCTCAGAGGACTATAAGATAGAGATTAGAAGAAAACTCGCCAGGTCATCGTAAATCGGATTCAATGCTGCAGTTATTATTTATTCTATCCCCATTATCGCATTGTTCTGTATGAAATCTACAACTTTAGTTATAGTCAATCTTTTTGTTTAAATAATATAGATTAATTCATTAGCTCGGTAAATACAACTGTTATATTCTGATTATATATTAATATGTACGCAGTAACTCGCCTTTTTGCCAAAGTTTCGACAAATGTATAGCCTTCTTCAGGGCCTTGAAACTTACGTGGCTACGCAGGTTGGTTAAATTACAGCAGTATGCAAAACCTTTATTGTTCCTACTAGTTACTGGGAAATAATTCTGTAAAGTTTTTGAGACAAGCTGCTTATTATTAATTTTCTTTAATAACTGCTTACTTTAATAATGTAATAAAAACCTATTTATTAACAATTTACATACACTTTATCGTAGTAACCATTACAACGAAATACTTTGTGCATGCTTAGCGGAAAGTATAGTTTAGCGACTAACAAACAATCCCTAGATTTAGGAGGCACAAATAAAAGGAGAATAAATAATCCTTTAATGGGTGGCGGTCCTGTATACACAATGCTAAAATAAACCAAACCCAGGTTCTATCCTGGAAAAGCTGCTTTCCTTTTTTTCTTTTTTATTCTCTTTTGCACATTAATTTTTCGTATTTGAATGCAGTTATGCATTTTTGTTTTGTAAGCATATTTTGGTAATTTTTCCTCTTTAAAATTATACTATTATTAGAGAAGATTTATAAAATTTACTAATTTCGCACGGATTATTAGCTAATAAAAAATCACATTCTTTATTCACATTAATCTCGCTTATCTGAAGCAAAGTGGAAGTATTGCTTTCAGGCGGATATCCGATTTTCATTTTAAACGGAAACACATGGATTTTTTTGAGTCGTCCAGTAACAAAACGGAGACGAAGACCTAAATACTAAAAACTATTGCAGTTCAAGACTTTTCCATTATTCTTTCTCACAATCTGAAACCTTCCTAGAGGAATTCTTCATTTCCTCGTCATGCCTCTTCTGTCTTAACGCCAGTCCACGTCCATTCTATGGCTGTCCGATGTATCCATCCAAATATTTCAGCAAGTTTGACTCTTTTTATCTGTTTCCATATTGTTCGCCTAATATGTAAACTTTTTTTTCAGGTAATTGATAACATTTTAATCAATACTTCAGGATTAAGTGCAAAGCATTTTATATCATAACCATTCGTAGCCCTTTTAGCTAGACAGAGCAACTCTTTCATTCCCTGCTGTCCCTCTTACATGGACGGGTGTGAATTTAAATCAGATCCGTTAATCGTTAATCAGAATCCGTTTTAGTATGTGGAGGCAAGACAAATTTTTAATATATTTATAAACGAGGATGTACCCTTAATTTTAAAGAAAATTTGGGAAATTTATTTTATTTTTTTTATAGGAAAATAGAAAAAAATTGTCAAATTTGGGCCCTACCGGAATGTTTTAATATTTAACCTCTTGCGTGATTTTGGCGCGCAATGTACGTCTTTGATAATTTTCTCCTATACTGAAAATAACGTACGTACGTCTACTAAATTTTCTGAGATACCTGTACTACTTGCTACATTTTATTATTTTTCGTGTTGGTAATACTGTACTTAACTCTTAACTAAACACCGTTATTCAAAATATGAAATTAGTGCAATTGTACAGAACTGCCTTTTTTATTTAGTTGTACAAACTAGATTTATAACAGTATAATAAATTAAAACCTGGCCAGTATAATAATAGTTTCATTAGGAAATAACAGTTGCCAGTTTCAGTCATGATATATTTATTATGCCGAGCTTTTGACCTACGGACTAGGTCATCTTATTACTTTGTAAATTAGCCCTGAAAATGACCTAGCCCCTAGGTCGAAAGCTCGGCATAATAAATATATCATGACTGAAACTGGCAACTATTATTTCTTCATCCTAATGAAACTATGAAACAGTCACCTAAAACAATGATCAGTAATAGTTTCATTGTTATTTTTAGTGAGTATTGTCCTTATTCAGATCCCTAAAATGGATAATGATAGTAAAGGTAGAGGATATTATTCGACCACTCTCAAAAAGAAAGCTGGGATGAGGAGACTGGTAGTGAATCTAGTGATATTGTTTGTTCATTTCGGAAAAACATCAGAGGAAGAAGATGGAACTGTTTGGGTGTGGAAAAATGAAACAAATAATAATAAAGTATGGCATTTCTCGAGAATTTCCAGAATAGAGAAATCAACGCTTGAAGTTATGGGACAAAATGTTACACCGTTACCAAGTAGTCAATGCTATATTGAAAGCATATTTCGCTTTTTTACCAGTGGGATGGGCACACATTGTTGCTTATTAATTAATAGCGCAAGAGGTTAAAGTAAAATATTTTGACCAAAGATTTTGTGGATAAAAAGTGATTTGATAGGTGCGTTGAAAAAGTGTAAAGTGGTTGACAGTTCATCTCGCCGGGCCCATATTTGCATGTAATTTTTTGGGAGAGAAAAAGGAGAAATATCTTCTGTCTCTGTATGTTTATCCAGGTGACAGTAGCTGTCAAATGTTTAATAACAGCCACCATATTTTTCGCTTTTTCCCAGATAGTGGGCGTTGGTTGTGGAAATGTGTTATCAATAAATTTTGTTTTCTTTCTCATCCAGCGTTTCCATTGTTTTTCTTTTTTTTTTAATATTCAACTTTATCTAAATCGCACTGCACAACGTTGTCAAATGTGTAGGTCTCTGCATTGACAAACGACTGACGTGGAATCTGCTGACAAGAATAAAACGACAAGAAATGCTACTAATTGCTAGCTCCGACATCCTCATAGAAGATTAAATCTTAACACTGAACAACTAAATACCAATATTCAACGCACTATACAAACCAATTTGATCAAAAAAGTAACTCTAACCCTCTCGTAAATCGAAATAGCCACCTACGATCCTTCCATTCCCCACTAGCTGCAGTAATCTCCTTGCTTATCCTAAACATCCTTAAACAAACCATGTAAGATTTTTTGATTTTCAGACATAGGTTCTCCCTTAGATGTAAGGTTATATACTCGTAAATAATAAAACGCCAGCTTGTTGGTTAAGGGGAAAAGAATTTAGAAAATGAACAGTTTCGAAAGAGTGACGCGATGGTCATTAAGGTTGATTCGAATTGGTAGTGATCCGGACCCAATGAGATGGCCCAAAAAAATAATTACTTAGATTTTGGTCAGGCTAGAAACTGGTCTAGTTAAACTAGAGTATCTTGTTTGAAAAAGGGCATTAAATTGGCTAATTAAGTTGTTGAATATGCCCAGTAATAGACTACCCGGAATTTGTTACAATAGGTTATTCTTTTTGGATGGTTCTGACAGCAACATTATTAAATATAATTGGGCCTCTCAGTTGAAAAACTATTTCATCAATTTAGGCTATGACTGGCTGTGGAATAGTCAGGACGCAGAACAATTAAAAAAAAATTAAGAATAAAATACTGAGAGATTTCCAGGTGTACTCATTTAATAAAGATTTAGAGCGAGCGAACAATTCTACATACAGTACGCTCTATAAGGGTATCATGTACTAAGATTTTTTCAGTTCTTATCTATTCTTTAACATTCCCTTAGAAGTTGTTAGAATAGTCAGTCAGCTTAGAATTAATCCCGATAAAATGTGTACACTGTTTAGCAGAAAAATAGTCTGTAAGGTTGAATTGTCAGAAAAGTGTAAGCTGTGTAAAAAGAACGAAGAATCTCTTAAACATATATTTTCTAAGTGCCCTTATTATATGTTAAGTTACATAGAGACAAATATTTAACCAGATATTCAGACGCTTCTTTGGATCTTGAACTTTGAACTTTCTTAATAAAGGCCAAGAAGTTGCGTGGTTTCCTATTAGATGAGTAACTCTATTATTTTGTCACATTTTTGTATTGTCAGTCAGAAATTACTATGTTTCTCCTCCCTCACTGTATTCTGAACCGACTCTTTACTTCCATCAGTTTATGTTCTCTCTATTATTTTGTTATTTTATTCACGTTTAACCCAAAATAATTATATTTTGTTTAAAATGTAACATATTAGTGCCAACTCCACTGTAACATTCACTTTGTATAAATCAGATGTAATAAAATAAAATAATTACTTAGATTAGCCCCAGATTTCTCAGCAGACAAAGAGGAATTTCAGGGTAGCTGCTCCAATGATATAGAACCATTTTATTTTTAGACCTTTATGACAGCTTTGCATCGGACAGGAAGTCATAGAATACATTTGGAAAGGCTTATGTCTAAAGAAAGATTTATCTTTTATTGAATCAAAAATTACGAATGATAAATATTGTAATGAAATTTTTTATTTAATCATTTTCAAAATCAAATAATGATTAAATCATTTATCTAGTCAGAATGATTTTCTTTCAAGAGCAAAAATAAATCTTCATAAGTAAGTAAAATAATCATTTATTTATTCATGTGAAATGGTGAAATATCAATTCGGTATCGTGGACGGGGACTAAAGCTGATACTTCATTATTTATAACCACGAAAAAGTATCTTCACGCGAGATTCAAAATGTAGTGGGGCTCTCCACTACAAGAGGTCTAATAAATAAAAATAATTATTTAAATTAATTATTTTTAAAAAGCTATCAGAAATTAAATAAGATTATTTAATATAAATGAAGGTTTCCATCTAACTTTGTAAACTTAGGCACCTTAACTTATAACTTAAACTAATGTTAACGAAGTAAAATGGTCAGTATATTAATCATCAACATTAATTCTAATTAAACACAGTAGATGATGATGTCCTTTCAACCAGGGCAAGAGCCACACCCCCACATTGCTGAGCGTAGAAAGCTACTCCATCCTCTCTCTCCCTCTATAGTTTCGTAAAGCCTTCACTTTTGGTAGCTCTTCTACTCTTAGTAGAAGACCATCAGTTAACTTGAAAGGTTACCATATTTCATTTGGATATAATGTACATGATATCCATTGGAAAACCTCAATATCAGCGTGTTTTAATTAAGAAAATGGCAGCCATTAATAATCCAAAATTAGGCGACCGAAATGTAGTTTACTTTTCTTGTTTTTGTAGAAAATAAAAATGGACATTAGCCGTATAAAAACAGACAAAAAACAATGTAAATATAAGGGCAATTCCCACCTGCAAAAATTGTTTAAAAAACGGTACATACTGATAATAATATAATTGGTAAAGATGCATTTATGGAATAATAGTCATAGATCAGAACTTACGGAAACGGAAACAATTTATTTTTATTTTTTATCCTACGCCATTGTCGCTGGCTACTTCGGCCATGCGACTGCGTGCAGCCCAATATAAATCAGATTTGCAGCAGTTGCTGTTTCCTACATCCTGCAGAGATATGCAGTCGTCTAAATGCGAGGCAGTCATAATTTCTAAACTGCACAACGGGCATATTGGTGATCGAGCAACACCAATGCGGTGTAAATGAGACTGTAAATAGTCATGGCCCGTTTTCATCCGAAACAACGCCACCTCTGTTCTACGTGGAAGGTTTGTGGGAACACGATCCGCCGGATTTAACAATGAGCCCCAGATTTTGCCCTCCGCTTTCCCTTTCAGCATTTCTTGTAGTTTTTCCAACATGTGAACCTTAATATTCTTTTTTGCTGTAAGGTACTTAATCGCGTTTTCGGGCTGTACCTTTTGGGCACCCAGTTTTGCAAGTTTGTCGGCTTCCAAAGTAGTCCACAGTGAGCTGGGACCCACTGCAGAACTACCCTGCTGGAACGGCTACTGCTCCGTCCCACCGCAGATTCCACGTCAGTCGTTTGTCAATGCAGAGACCTACACATTTGACAACGTTGTGCAGTGCGATTTAGATAAAGTTGAATATTAAAAAAAAAAAAAAGAAAAAAGAAAAACAATGGAAACGCTGGATGAGAAAGAAAACAAAATTTATTGATAACACATTTCCACAACCAACGCCCACTATCTGGGAAAAAGCGAAAAATATGGTGGCTGTTATTAAACATTTGACAGCTACTGTCACCTGGATAAACATACAGAGACAGAAGATATTTCTCCTTTTTCTCTCCCAAAAATTACATGCAAATATGGGTCCGGCGAGATGAACTGTCAACCACTTTACACTTTTTCAACGCACCTATCAAATCACTTTTTATCCAAATATCTATACTTTTTATCCACAAAATCTTTGGTCAAAATATTTTACTTAACCTCTTGCGCTATTCAGCAAAAATGTGTGCCCATCCCACTGCTATCAATATAGCATTGACTACTTGGTAACGGTGTAACATTTTGTCCCATAACTTCAAGCGTTGATTTCTCTATACCAGAAATTCTCGAGAAAAGCCATACTTTATTATTTGTTTCATTTTTCCACACCCAAACAGTTCCATCTTCTTCGTCTGAAATTCTAGATTTTGTTTTTCGAAATGAATAAACAATATCGCTAGATTCACTACCAGTCTCCTCGTCCTTGCTTTCTTTTTGAGAGGGGTCGAATAATATCACTACCTTCACTATCATTATCCCATTTTAGGGCTCTGAATAAGGATAATACTTACTAAAAATAACAATGAAACTATTATTATACTGACCAGGTTTTAATTTATTATACAGTTTTAGCCAGTACTTGAAGTTAACAAAAAAAAAGCTAGGTGAATTATAAGATTTTTCACAAAAATCAATAAAACCATTTTCGGGGAAATCGTGTAAAAAAAAGTGAAAATCAGAAATATACATATTTGGTGTAACTTCTAGAAGATGAATTTTGGCCAAAATCTTAATAACTGAAACTGAAGAAATGACGTCAAAAAGGAACTCAAGTTTCCGCTTTCTACTGTTCAAGAATAGACACTATTTCTCTCACTCATTTCCTCTCATTCTAATTGTAGGTGCACCAAGGCTTGCACCCAAGGCTTGGGGGGTCAAGGCCGGAAGAGCCAGGGCCCTAAAGAGGGCGAATATACGGGTACAACGACGGGACCATCCCTAAAGCTGAAGATAAAAGAAAACACTGTTGAAGAAGAATATTTAAGTGGTATACAGAAAAGCGGTTGTTGCTCCTTCTTCTTGCCAGCAGATGAGATGCACAGCATTGTAGCCCGGAAACAAATGATCTAAACACAACTACGAAGGTTATCAGAAACGAAGCTACAGATCTTTTGCGGGAACAGCCGATAGCGGGAAAGATAAAAAATTAGATAAATCAAATGTGCGCAAAAAGGATAGAATAGACGTAACTACAATAAACCAAATTGATCAAAAAATTAAACTGCGTCTAGTCACCATTTTAAGAAAATTATAACCATATTTACCAGAGAAATATAGTATTAATAGAAAGATAAATTCTTTGAAACCAAGTGAGCGTAACAAAGAGGAAATGGAGGAAAGAATGGAGAGTGGAACTTGGTAAAGGAGCAAAAAGAAAAACCCTTTCAGAAAATGGGGTTGCCTCGACATGGCCACACTTCTATGTAGTGAAAAATACTTCTGGCGTGAATTTAACACATCTCTCTTACCCACAAATTTCATCTCTTTTCAACCCATATGGACCACTATTTCTCTGGTCTCTTTTGTTACCTGTAATATTTATAATAATTCTAAAATATATATATATATATATATATTCATTCTTTTGCCATCCACAATCTACAGAAAAAAATATTATCAGTGAATCTGATATAATAATTCTTGGCTAAACGAGCTGGAGGAGAGAAGCTCTCCCACTGGCAACTCTCTGGCTGGAGTTTGTCACTTTACGTTTGTACTAGAGTTTCGAGATCACTGGTGTCTTAATCGAAGTGTAGGTAATCAATGTGGAAGCAAAGTAGTGGCAAAGATTCTTGGTCCAGAGAAATTAGGCAGAAAAGAAGATGGAAGAATTCTGATGCTTCAATTACTTATAGGATTTTAATATCGTTATCGCCACCGGTGTCTTAATCGAACTAATCAATGTGGAAGCAAAGTAGTGGCAAAGATTCTTGGTGCAGAGAATTTTGGCAGAAAAGAAGATGGGAGAATTCTGATGCTTAAATTACTTATAGGATTTTAATATCGTTATGGGAGATACCGTTAACAGACATAAAATGGAGAATCCGTAGTCTGACGAAATATTTTTAATTGAAAGTACTACACGTTTTTTGAATTAACAAAATTAATTTCAGTAAGCTGTTTGTATTCTAGTGCCTACTTTGATTGTCTACCAATTAATAGCAGTAGCTACAAAGTTGTGTCGGTTATTTCAAGTATTTTTAGTCTGCGAGTTCTAAGTTAATCGTTGGTCGATTTTCATTTAAGGTAGCCCAGTCAAGATAACAGGAGAGATAGGAATTGAGTTCCTTGCCGGCCGTTGTCGAGAAGAGATGACACTGGAGCCGCCTCCGAATTGAACATACCAGACTGACATGTGGGCATTTGAAGATACGTGAACTCCGCCAACCAACTTGTCAAACATGCGGTGTCACACTTATTATTTAAATCGTTTTTACTGACTGCGCAACTTACTACTCAATTCAAACATCATGCAGACGTTGTCCTTTAATGATCCCTTAAAATAAATAGCTGAAGTTACGGGAGGCAAGCCATTCACTTCAGTAATGTGCATGACCAATCCTTACCATCGGAAATGTCAAATTCAACAAAACGGATAATCACAAATAACCTTTCTCTAATTGTCTTAAGTGTATATAAAAATGTTAACCTAACCTAGAAGATAAAATACTCATAAATAAAATTAACTGTAACAATCTAGAGTGCCTTTAAGAACAAATAAAAAAAATTACTTATTTAAGCAAAAAAAATTGTAAAAGCACTCAGCAATGGAGAAGTCTTTTTACGATAGAGAGCTAAGTTTGTTCCCTCTGGGACTGATAAGACCAAGGTAAAAAAACAAGGATCTGAATATTATGTAGTCTTTAAACAATGGAGACCAAAAGAAAACGTTTTTATCT
The DNA here is from genome assembly GCF_049639745.1 of Rhodnius prolixus. Lineage (NCBI taxonomy): Eukaryota > Metazoa > Arthropoda > Insecta > Hemiptera > Reduviidae > Rhodnius > Rhodnius prolixus. Next base: position 12,903,068 of record NW_027411604.1, on the reverse strand, counting down.
TGGAATATTTTATTTGCACAAACTACTTTAATGTTATTTCAACAACCAGGAGATTTGCAACATGGTAACGTAGAAAAATTTTGTAGGACGTTAAAAAATTTAATACTTAAACTGGGAATAACGCTTTAATCTGCAAAGTACTGTTTCTGTGAAATATTTGCCACAGCCCTCAAGATGGACAAAGTCTCAATGTCTCAGAAGATTGGCATTCAAAACAAATAAAACAGAAATTATGACTGAAATTGGCAAAAATATTTACTTACTTTGTACGTAACGTTAAGGTTACAAAACGGCCAATCTTTGCAATAAATCATCGCAGGAGATCATACTAAAAGTTATCTTCTATCCATCAACAAATTAAAAAGCAATAAGAAAACTTCCTTGAAGCCATGTCCAATCATCCTCTTCTAAAATCTCTAGCTCCCTCAGCCTCCCAATCCATTTCCCAATAGCAGTACGTACCTCTGGCCACCCTCTGTATAGAGCGGCATCACCACTGAGAGGGCATTCTCCCCAACTAGTTCTTTTGCTTTTTAAAGAAATAAATAAAACATTGAACATTAAAACTAGTTTCGAGTTGTACTGGGCTTCGAGCTTGTCTTAAGATAGATTAGATTTCGCTGATATACTAGAGATACCGCATTCGAATCCAGCTGCTGGCTCTTAGATTTTTCTCTACCAAGGAGCTTCTCACAGCTCACTATCCGGAGATTGAAAACAGGGTTTTCTGTAACGAGGGAACACTGTCCGGAGGCCGGCAGTACATTGGAAAATGCTCCGGGCGCCAATGAACTCAGATGTTGACGCGCCTTAAATCATTATAAAATAATTTAATAAAACAATATTAATACTGTTCTAAACACTATGCATATACATCGTTGCTGATGGAGTTCTAATTTGCAACAAAAATATGCATAATTTTGTTTTAATAATTCAAAGATTTCACTAAACTATCCTCTCCCTGCCAAAAAAAAATTGGCATAAAATATACCATATTGAATTATTTTTTTCCTACTTCCGTAAAAACATTTAGAATTATTCCTCAACATGTTGCTCGTAAATCCAGAGTGTAATTTCCGGTCTGACATGTACCATTTGAAAATTTATTGTGGTTTTTCTTGCCTGACCATTACAGTAGTAGCCAATGATAAATTAGTATACACAGAAATATAAATATTTTCTATCATATTTCAATTTAACTTCCTGGACAGGTTAAGTTTATCGTTAAGCTTCTAGGGAGGGGAAAAAAATTGTTTTGATGAGCGGCAATTTCTTTTTAAAAAGAAAATAATAAAACGAACAACCGGGAACTAAAACGGAAATAAGAACCTGCCTAAATAGTTGTATTGGCAGAATAAGCAGATGATAGAGGTGCTAGATTAGACTCTAGGAATAAGAAGCGCTTCCAAAATCGCTTTTAATGCTCCCCAAGGAGTGTGAGCGATACAATATACCTCCGAAAATTCAGCCGTATTATCAGTTTTAGAAGAAGATGATAGTCTAAAAGTATTCGTTCGGTCTGTTCGATACATTGTTGGAGGAAATTACAACTGCTCAATGTGTGACCTTAGAGAAGCCGAGGATGTTTTCCACTTCTTGGGCTGTTGTAGAATTCTTAATTTTTAAGATTGAGGTTCTTTGGTGCACAGTCCTTAACGGAAGAGGAAATGTTGAGGTATTTGAATGGCGCAAATTGGGCGGTGTTGGCTGGCTGTATAAGAGACGCTCTAGCCTATCGCTCCTTTTTGGTTAGCCACTTCAATTATTAGTTGCTGGTTGGATTAGCGATGATGTAAAATAAAAATTATAATTTTAAAGGGAAAAATTCTTTACTTTTTTATTATTTTGTTATTGGTCACTTTTCAGTTCAATGTAAAAAAATATACGAGTACGAGGGTCGTTTGAAAAGTCCGTGCAAAGTCAGAGAGATAGCACCACTGGCGCGTATCGAGGTTATGTTTAGTTAGTAGCATCTCTTGGAAGAACACTCACCAAGTTTCAGCCAGATCGGTCTATTTCTTTGTGTTTGGCATTCGTTTGAATCGAGGAAGTCGAGTGATTTTCAAAAAATGGACGAAAAAGAATTTCGTGTGTTGATTAAACACTACTTTATGAAAGGCAAAACGCCTCAGGAGACTAAAGAGAAGCTTGATAAACATTATGGTGACTCTGCACCTTCGATTAGAAAAGTTTATAAGTGGTTTCAAAAGTTTCGGAGTTCGCACAAGTGACGCTGAACGTTCTGGACGCCCTGTTGAGGTTACTACTCCAGAAATCATTGATAAAATCCATGATATGGTGATGGATGACAGAAGAGTGAAGGTGCGTGAGATTGCTAGTGCTGTGGGCATCTCGAATGAACGGCTACATAATATTTTGCATCAACATTTGGACATGACAAAGCTATCCGCAAGATGGGTGCCGCGATTGCTCACGCTTGACCAAAAACGAAATCGTGTGAAGTGTTGCAAGGACGGTTTGCAGCTGTTCCAGAAGAATCCGCAGGACTTTAAGCGTCGTTTCGTCACTGTGGATGAAACATGGATACATCACTACACTCCTGAGACCAAAGAACAATCTAAACAATGGGTTACCAAAAAAGGCGAAGACCGTTCCTTCGGCCGGAAAGATTATGGCGACTGTCTTTTGGGATTCGCAAGGAATAATCCTCATCGACTATCTGGAAAAGGGTAAAACTATTACAGGTGCATATTATTCATCGTTATTGGACCGTTTAAAAACCGAGCTGCAAGAAAAACGCCCACGATTGGCCCACAAAAAAGTCCTTTTCCATCACGGCAACGCACCAGCTCACACCTCAGCAGTTGTGGTCGCAAAATTAATGGAAATAGGGTTCCAACTCGTTTCACATCCCCCCTATTCTCCAGACTTGGCTCCCTCGGACTACTATTTGTTCCCCAATATGAAGAAATGGCTGGCGGGAAAAAGATTTTATTCAAACGTGGAGGTGATTGCAGAAACGAATGGCTATTTTTCAGACTTGGACAAATCCTATTATTCGGAAGGGATCAGCAAACTAGAGCAGCGTTGGACGAAGTGTATAAGCCTAAAAGGAGACTATGTTGAAAAATAAAAAAGGTTTACCCCAAAAAATTAAGTAGTTTTTATTTTTGCAAGGACTTTTCAAACGACCCTCGTATATACATTATTATTTGAAATTAGCACTCCTGACAGACAGCCAATGGCTATGTCAGCTATTACTTTTGTTAAATTTTTTCTTTGTATATCTATAGTGTAAATAAAAAAAGTTTATCTATCTTTTTATCTATCTATTAAGTGTTCGTTCGGTCTGTATTGAGTTCTGGCGATATTAGACTTAATCAAGACAAGAGCAATTGAGTCCTTAGCCAATCCCTATTGCGTTCGGTTACCGGTGTGCAGATCAATATGAACTAATAATAATTTATGAAACATTAAAATGAAATAATTAATCTAAAGTAAAGGTTTTGCAATAATAAACTGTTTATATCCCACATATTTTGTTTTTGATTTTGATTTTTAAATTTATTTTGTTATTCACAATCTGTATACAATGTATACAATAAGTAAATATGAAGAGCATGATGAACTGTTGCGGGAGGAGAGCAGGAGGAGAGAAACTACCCAGCGGTAGCACTCTCTATAGGAGAGAGGAGAATGTGAGGAGGAGAGAGGAGAGTAATAATTTAGGTCTTCAGCCTACAAGGAAATCGCGGGGCCACTGGCGATTCAGTCGGCGAAGAGTATTAGGGATGTCAGAGGAAGCGAGAGACAGTACAAGAGGATTAGAGCTAGTCGAGAGAGTAGTGTGGAATTTTTGGTATTTAGTCTTAGCGAGTTGGTCTATGAAGGGAATGTTGAGGTCGTTGTAAAGAGTGAGGTTAGTCACCGTAGAAAGGGGCGTCAGCGTCGGAAATTTAGTTAAATTAATAATCCTCAACACCAATCTTAATCAGCCTCTGATAATGGATTAAAATCTGAAACCAGTAAAGGAATGTTGCGTCTGATAAAATCCAAGATATTATCGAGAACTGTGGATCTAAAACAAGTTAAATGTTGTTAATATTTAAAGGGAATTTTACAACCGGAAATGTCACTTTGCCAGATGGATTTTTCGCTTTTTTGGGACAATTTCAGTAATTAATCCATGGATTACCTCTTAATCTTCGTACGTTCTACATTCACACGTAGATCTGTAATTTAGATTTGAGTAATTTTTCTATGGTTTTATGGTGAAAGCCAATGCCAAAAATTAGGTATTTTTTGAGGAGAGACATGGTAAATGTCAATTAAAATTTACCATGAGAAGAATTAAATATGTTTACAATTTCGGAGTTTGGAAAAATATATACTTTAGAATCTGGAGTACTGGAATAAATAAAAGGTCGTACGAGTTATTAAACCATATTTTTTAAATACTTTTTTTTTAATTAGTAGGAGTTTAATTGTTTTACCAGAGCTTTAAACAGAACTTAAGCAGCACTTCATATTTAAAGACCAAGTTAATAAGTAGAATATAACCAACTTCGCCAACGAAGTTTCTTATTTCAGAAAATTTAATAAAAATTCCTTTCCCAAGTATAAAAGAATCTCGGAAATGTTGACTTGTTTTGTATTAAAGAAAGTAATATATAAATAAAAACTTAAATTATGCTTTAATAAAAAAAAATCATAACTAAGAGCCAGCTAGAGTTGGTTGGAGATTTTCTGAAAGATTTATTTTTATGATTTATGACGCGATATCCAAACATTTTAAGTGATATGTTCCAGTATTATAGCGTAAGAACATTTCATTACTTCCTCACTGTAATTAATATTTTGAAAAAGAGATGTAATAAAACTGTAATTTATTCCATTAAAGAGATTACATTAGCAACATAAAAGGTACAACTAATTATCCCTTCAATTAGTTACTGCTTTGTATAACATTGGAATCATCCTGTCTAGGAGTATCTTACAGCTCTGCTCGGTAGACAGTAATAGAGTAGTTTGGAGTGCAGTGCTCCGGAAGCCAATAACCTCAGATGTTATAAATACAATACAATAGGAACGTCAGGAGGGCTTGTAGGTCGTCGTACTCCCTCGTACATGAAGGAATACGTCTATCTATTACAAAAGAAAAAAGAAAAAAAGGTATGATGAATTCGTTGGACTTAATTCTGAACATGTTCACAGATATCGTAAAATTCTAATCCAAAATTTTGGGAGTATGTTCCTATACCAGATAGTAAGAAGAAAAAAGTTATAGGGCCTCCAAAACGAAAGAATACGAAAGGAGATGAGATCTTGAATACAGTTGGACTAGTTTTTACATCTATAGACGGATAACTTGATAACGTATTTCTTCTAAGCCAAGTTAGAAACACTAACAGTTCTAGATGTTGCAAGAGACTACTTAATCCAATCAAAGATATCGATGACCGCCGTTTTCAGCAGCTGCAATAAACTCCTCAATCCCCAGGGTGCGAAAACATGCGAGAGACATGTAAGATGCAGTTAAACTATCATGGTAATGTACAAACAAGCCTTGCTATAGCGTAGAACCTTTCTGCTGACCTAGAGATACGATAAAATCCATTTTCAAGCCCTGGATTTTGCAACGAAGTTGAGGCCAGCTGGTTTCTCTCTGAAAATCGACCGATAGACTTATACTCTGAGCGAGGCTTCATGAATATATCCTCAGAAGTTAACCGAATTTATGGTTATAAACAGATGATTGTAATGGCGGTTGTTGTAGCTGCCTTTCTGTGACTGTAAATTTGGTAAATGTTTTTTTGGTTAATTGAGGCAGAATCCTCTACGTGCATTATCTCCAAATATTCCATTTATTTTTGTAGCTTCCAACCTTAGGTACTGGATTCAACCAATCAAATCGTTTGCGCTGGAAAACTGAGACAGCATTTTTTTTTCTAATATTTATTTCTCTCATTTTGTTTCATTCTTATCTCTAAATGTATGTTCACTTTAAGAGGGTGTGGAGTCACTGAGAGTCCTTGGCTTTTACGCAGAGCGTACCAACAAAAGGGACTGTAGCTTCTTCGGTTGTAAACCGACTTCTTTTTGGGTGTCCTTAATGGACATTCAGACTCTTTACAGCTTGAAATTCAACCAAAAGTACTAGTCGCTAATACTTGCTGAATTATCATATCCTTTCTCTAGGTTATCTCTTCAGCCAGCTATCCTGTTTCTCGCTATGATTCGATCTTCTAGTTTTTTCTTGATGGCCATTGCTGTATGTACGACCTTCTAGCCTGAGGATATAGTAATGCAGGTACTGCTTGACTACTAAAACAAATACAGCAGTCCTCTGGTATTGCGTGGCAAAAGCGAGGTTCCTAAAATTGGGATAGGCTAATCAGAAGTGAGAATGTGGCACTGCAAGCAACTGTACAGCTCCTCCACATCTTTCATCTATTCTACTCAGTTTTAAGAAATTAAATTAATTATATAAAAGAGAATTTTTTAATTCTAATTTTTATAAATGCAGTTTTATCATTAAAAAATGTCACGCTAAGAAATTCCCAGTAAGTAGCAAAGGTGTACAGAGTTAAGAGGGGCTTTATAAGATGTAGTAGAGAGTAGTCGTATAGTTTTAGGGAAAATACATAGTAGAAGTGGAGGCGGTAGAAAGATCTTGGAGTGTCTTGGTTAAACAACTGCTGTAAGAGCACGGTTTTGTACTATGTAAAGATTTACCTAAGCCAGAAAACACTTGTCCCTGAGTTACAAGGTGTTATTGTATTCTTGAAGCGGAGCACTACCAGGAAATGCCTGTACCAGTGATGAAGAAGAAAGTGGAAAGAGAAGAATGGAGAAGAGGTCCTACTGGCAGGATGGGAGAAAGAAAGAAACGATGAGCATGGGGGCTCAACTTGGGAGACGGCGGTAACGATAGCTGGAGAGGCGGCAAAGAGACACTAGGAGAGGGCTGGCTGAGATTATTGTCAATATTTACTGCTTAAAGGATTTCAGCACTCTCTTTGTTACCGCCGCCATTGCCCGCTCTTAGTGGTTTGAAATAAATTTCTCTCCCAAAAAATATGCCCCTTAACCATCTTGTCTCCGGAAAACAAAAAAAAATATTGTTAAAATTAAAAAAAAAAAAAGAAAAATCTTATTCTTGCTTTTTTATTTTTGTTTTCCACATTTTTCTTTTAAAAATTGGGTTACTTTTCTTAAAAAAAACTTGTTATTGTATTTAGCAATTTAACGAATATTTCTTTTAACGCTCTCGATTCTTTAATCTAAGATATTATCAGCTTTATGCTTGTTAAAACTTGTAGCTTGGGTTTTACAAGTTTTCCACCAATTAGTAAAGGCAATGCGATCAGTATCAAGGAAATATCTCTGTTAGTAATATGGATTTGAATCCAAAACTTCATCAATAAAAACTAAAATCACTGTTAATAAAAGTAAACCAGAAATAAAAGTAATTCCATAAAAGTCAAGAAAAATCTAAATCAATGCAATGTGACAAAGTAATATAATAAGAAATATGCATATTGACATTTTCTTGTTTAATAATATATTACAAATATATTATTACAGCCATCCCATCCTCAGAATAATTTTTTTTTTTTAATCTTTTATTGTAATTTACCACTGCAACAGTTGTTGCAACAAGCAAATATGGTGAAAGAAAAAAGAAATAGAAGAGATCATGACTGGAGAAGGGACCCAGTGGTGCCACTCCAGTAACATGCTTTGCTCACACGATAAGAGAAGATCACGAGGCCATCTTCTCTTCAATCTCCTTAGAGGATTACATGGTAATGTGGAGGAAGATAGGTGTTCTATGAGAGGGTTAGGATGAGCTGCTGTAGAGGATTGAAATTTGAAGAAACGAGTGTTAGCAAGATCTGTAATGAAAGGGATTTTGAGGTCATTATGGATAGTGGAGGTTAGATACATAGAACGGAGCGTTAAGAAGTTTTCGAAGTATTTTTACTGTAATGCCTGGAGGCGTACTGAGTTGGAACGCTTAGTCGATCCCCATACTCCGAATGCCGTATGACCAAATGGGTCGCAGTAACAGTAGATATAAGAGTCTTTTGTTATGTAGGTTAAGTTTCGAACGTTTGTCAAATATTCTGGCGAGTAGTTTGTAGTGTTGGTTAGTTTCTTGTCTTTTCAGTCTAGTACGGGGATTCCATGTCAACCGTTTGTCTAGGTGCAGTCCAAGGTAGCGTACTTTTTCCTCAGTTAGAATAATAAATAAATAAAATAGTTACTTTCTTAGTAGAAAAAAAAGATAAAAACTGAAAAATGCAAGTCTGAGACAACAAACTGGATATAGATTTGTTGCCAGAAATACTAAAATAATAACTATATAAACAGAATACTAACTACAAACCTGTCCAAATTTATATTAACACAGGGAGATTACTCATTTAATAGGAAACTTCTGAGTGCAGTGGCTCCACAGAAATAGTTATATATCAAGTTTGCCTGGACCAAGGGCTCAATTAAAAGTGATGTTTCTAATAAATTAATATGACAAGACATACCCATATTTAGGCTTTCAGCTAACTGAATTCTAAGTGGCGCAAAAGGTGGGCATTCTAAACATAAAGTGAAAGAATGAGTCGGACTAGTAACAGCTTGCACAGAGAACTAAAAACAGAAGAATCAAAAATATATTTAGTACCTTTAATGTAAATACTTGCTTTATCTAGACTAGCAAGTCGTAGTTGGATAATAATTCTGGACTTGGATATATTATATTTGAGGCGCTCAGTGCAATAGTGGCCCAACCCACAGAAATGTGAAAACAGGTATCAACATGATTGCACTCACCATTTGCTAATCTATGAGTGCAATACTGGTCCAACCCACCTTCGCAGTCTACTCAACAAATGACAAGGAAAATGTGTTATTGCACAGAAGAAAATCACAACATCTGGAAGGCAACTAGAGGATTGCACAGTTCAAAAAGAACTTCATTTAAGAAATGCTGAGTCTGGCCAGTGCTGGAAGGCCGATGCTGAAGTAGGTAAACCATAAAATGATTTCACAGTTATAGCGTTTGATCTAATGAAAACTTTGTCTACACCAGTTCTCTCTGTTGGTATGTGCTTTTATAAAAGACAGCTCTAGACATATTGTCTAGGGATTCACAATCTCAATAACCAGGATGCTTGTATGTATGTCTGGGATGAAGGCTTCAAGGGGACCTCAAGAAATAGGGTCTTGCATCTTGCACTGCATAAAGACAAGCAAACTTATGATGTACAGTGATCATTGTGGAGGTCAGAACAGAAACATTAATAACATTAAAAGAAAAGAAGTGCAGCAACAGAAGACACTGGTTTATTACTGGGAAGTTCTGATGAAAAAGAAGGAAGTGGATAAGGATGTGAAAAGTATTCATAAAGAATGTAACGTATTATCTTCTTAAGAAGAAGATATTACCTGATTTATATCATTATAAAATAGGCCTATCCCACATATTTTCCCAAATCAACTGCAATAGTGGCCCAACCCACATGTACTAGCAAGAAGTGTTTGTTTTAATGTACCAATTTAATGCATAAGTGAAAACTAGGTACTACACTGATAAAGTTTTGAAATTTACTTGAAAAATCACTGCCATAAATAAATACAGATTTTCATCAAACTTTCAAATCTACTTTACCCAACAAGTACTTCAGTAGGGTTGGGCCAGTATAGCGCTGAGCGCCTCATTTAGACTCCAAGTAAAATTCACCAAGACCAAATTTGCTCAAGTTTCTATAAAATTGTATTATATTTAGAATCTATAACCCAAGCAATGTCATCACTTAAAAATCTCAGTACTTATCTGTAAGACAATTGATTTTTATGAAATAGTTAATCACTAACAATTTCTTTAAATATTAGACCAAAAAAGTAACAATAAAATGAGACATGAGTAGTGTGTGGTAACATCAAAAGTAATAAAAGATATATTATTTTTAGATAAAAGTATATTTTTATTTCTACTAAAAATGGAGAAAAGTTTGAAGGTAAATTCAAGTACTGGACTGAACATTATGAACTGTGTATGGCTGAAGATTGGCGTAACTATTGTACGTAGCCAGCGATCCAGTTTGGTGTTCGAAGTTGCCTAGAGTTTTCTTCTTCATTTTTTTCTCTTTTTGGATATAATAGTTAGGGCCGAAAAATGGGAAGACAATAAGATCATTGTACACTAAGGGAAACTATAAAAAGTAAACTGGTTCTTTTCGGAAATGTTTTGACCTGTATTTTTTCTCCCTTAAGTGGAGTGGTATAAAACGTGTTTGTGTATAAAATGTTAGGAGTTAAGATTTTGCCGGCCCATTAAAGGGAATACTAGTCCCCTTTATCCCTTTAAGAACCTTCTCTATAGTGTTGGCAATGGAAGTAACCTTCTTTTTTTTACTACAGATTGTGTCCTTGTCTTTCCCAACAGACAGACCTGGAGAATCAGACAGAAATAAAAGTGGTAGACAAGAAAAGAGGAACAAAATTGAAGTAGAAATGGTTAGTGTTCAATACTGGAGTATTGTAACGGGATTGCCGAATGTCTGGCTCTAAGTATTGTTTCGTGTAATTTTACACATTACTAAACCGGCCAGTCCCATAACATCCTAAACTGTGATCAGCAAAAGATACAAAAAAAATAAATTTACCAACGTCTGCACAAAAGAAAAAAATTATGAAAAAGCTATCTTATGTAATTCAAAATTGCAGGCTTGAAACTATATTTTCCTGCGCTAAATTTACCTCATTACGTTGTTTCCGGATCAGCGAAGTATTTCTTTCCTTCAAGAACTTACTTCCAGCGCGCTTCTAGATATCGAACATCCTCGGAAGTAATGATTAGAGAGAATAATACGATCGAAAAGTTTATTTACAAAACAAAAAAGAAGTAAAAGAGACAGAAAAAGAAATCCTAAATTGTGAATAATCTGCTGGATCTTCGGTTAGATACCGAACTAACAACCTCCCCCAACTCACTAGCATCACATCAAGTAACATGTAACGAGTATCGTCAAGAACCTAGTCCGATATCAGCTGGTTCAAATCTTCCTCATTCTTGGCTTTTGAATTTTACAAGCATCTAGATTTTGTACAGAAGATAGCGAGAATCTAAAAGGAAGTTGAACATTAAAGGTGGGGACTAGTCCAAGCTAGGAGCAGAGATGATGTGAACTGATAACGGGGAAGACCCAGTGCTGTCAGCTGTAGAAGAACAGGGAAAAGTAACATTCAGTTCCTGCAGATAGAGATAGAGAGATGGAGAGCGAGATTGAGGGTATCCTGGAAAAGGAAGAGCGGTCAATAAAAAGGATTAGTTCTAGGATAAGGACAAAAAGGAGATACAAAGTAGCAGTGGACAGAAAACAGTATGCCATCATTGGACATTTAAGGGACATCTAGGATCTAACTGTAACACAAGTTGGTCCTGTAATGTGCATCCCTTGGATTTCTAGCATTGTCCATCGGTAAATACATTCCAACACAGTTTATCTCCTCGGCTAAACAGGATATTTCTTTAGACTAGATACAATCAAACTAACTCCGACTAATTTGGTCTTCAGTATGGTTGAAAAAGGGGAACTATCAGCAGACCGATTATGTTACATCCACTTGTTGCAAGTGGGATTATTTTATCATCATTGCAGATCACTTCCTGTTACAAAACAAAAGAGCTGTGCACAGCTTTTGTCTCGATTAGTCAGCTTTGCAATTTTGGATAGAGTACTTTGGATATTTCATTCTTTGAAGGCCTATCGGTGATGGGCTTAGAAGAGCCCACCCTCAGTTAGATATGGGAATAGCGAATGCAAAGTAAAGAGAGATTAGCCGGAAGTTAGTTCGAATCCAGGCAGTGCTGCCAACAGTATTTTTTCTTCTTTCATCCCTTTTCAGCTAATGATGTAATTCTGACGTTGAAGGAAATTTTTCATCAAGATCATCAATAAAATGTTGGCTTCCCTTAATGATGTTGGGATTCGAACTGGGGATCTTCCTACTCACAAAGCCATGCTCTTGGCCAGTAGACCAACATTCGCCCCGAATAACTGGTAAAAATGTTTAAAAGTAAACAATGGGAGTCAGTGAGTGTTCACAATAGAGTTGTTTAGTGACTTAAAATAAAATAAATATCTTTAAACACTTATCAAAAATGTTCTTTACCACAAACCAAATGGAGAGGTTGAACAAAAAAATTCAAATATCTGTTAGATGAGTAGCATGAGGGAAGAATTCATCCCACTGGTGAAACTACCAAGAAACTAAACTGCATTCATCCTGAAATGGTACTTATTAAGAAGATCAAAAGGCCGCCAGAGTTTCAAAAACGTCTTGGAGGATTCCCTAGCTAAGCAGCAAGTTTGGAAATAAAGGGTTAGAATGTGAAGGAACTGACCTGTGGTGCTTCGGCACCTTGTGAACTTCGAAATATAAAACAAAATGATTTCCTACCGGTAAAAGAAAGATTCATTAAACGGATTATCCATATATAATTTTCAAAAAAAAATCAAATATTTTTCAAGAAAGCTTTACGCTCAACTTCTGATGAAGGCGAATAGCTTTACTCTCAAATTCACATATATCACATTAAATAAAAAAATATAAGGGCTGGACCGGGAATCGAACCCAGCAACACAGTACTCCATAACCTTGCGGGGTGCACCACCAACCGTTTCGGCTACCTTAGCACCTTAGGCTGGAAACGTAGTGGAGCGGCAAGCAATGTGGCGGTGATAATTGCCTCAAATCAGAGAGACCGACGAGCAAAGAGTCTCGCATGCACATAGTGACAAGTTTAGTCGCCTTTCTCCTTTCGACGAGACATGATGGAAGAATTATTTCTATATAAAAATTCTTCCTTGAAAATTTGGTATTTACAGCAGATTAAAAGCAGGAGCTGCTGTGTTCATGATATAATCAGGACTAGACATGAACACGGTGAATTCCATCACTTGTACTTCGGGAGCATCCTGACAAGTTTCATGCATATTTTCAAATGTCTATTTCAATATTTAATACATACTAACCAGTGTTGAAGGCATGTTAATCAAGAAAAGGACGAATTTCAATGATAACCCCATTAATCCTGTCCCATTCCTTATCTAACACAAATCGGTTGAGATGTAGAGGATCCTTTTGGTCTCGCAGAGGTTTCTTTAAAGAAATCTACACCAATAAATGCAGCAATATCCATTTTAACGTTTGAAAAATTGAGCGCGATGAGAGCGAAGAAATCCAACATGTCACAACGCGTTGCTCTACTCTCTCTTGGTAGCGTTGCTCTATCTTCGCTTTGCTCCCCACTAGCGTGGTCCCATACGGTTAACTTGTGTTTGATTACGCCGCTTTGCTCTTCGCTATCATCGCCGCTTTGCTCGCCGCTCCACTTTTTCCAGCCTTAGGAAATTTCGTGCAAAATTCGATTCTGCATATTTCTTAGATGCTTTAGTTCTTTGGACATGTCCTATGTGATCTATCTAACACCCATAGCTCTTTATATCTGTCCTTTTGCTGCCTTAAAATAATGTAATAAATGTTTTCACTCATAGTTAGCCCAAATATGAAGAGATTTTAATAAAAAATACTCATTGAACTGTACAGTTCACTGTGCAAGTTACAGCAATCAATGTGTTCCAAATAATTAGAGGCACAATAATTTTGAATAATTTGTCCCGTCACTTTGGTCAATACTCATTAGACTCTTAGAGAAGTCACGCACTCGACGGTTAACTAACCGTAATGACGGGCGCGTTTCCATTACCCTTTACGGCCTTCATTCCGTTTTATCTTGCTCTGGAACCATTGTTAGTAATGTAAGGCTAGAGGGGAGAACATAATAACTACTAAATACTAGATTCAGAATAATTGTGCTATCTTAATGTATAATTTACTATTTAAAACAAAAATGCTTTAAATTATTGCTAGAGTATTTTTTTCCTTTTTTAATCATACACAAACCTTTAAAGTTAATGACAAAATGTCAACTATTCAGGTTAATGTTCGGCCGGAAATGCTCTCACAATTACTTTTTTACTATCATTGAGTTTTAAACATGGTAAACGGAAGTACTGCGCTCTTGTTTAATTTTAAAAAATTGAGTTTCAAATAGAGAGATCCGTTTTGAGCTCTCCTTTTGGGCAAATAGGTGCTCTTTCTACAAAGTGGACAGCCCGCATTTATGTATTGAGTCTGCTTGCATAGTGTGTGGGTCATAACTTAAAAATGGATCAAGAAAAAAACGTAGCAAGTTAAAATTTGATCCAGGTTTTCAAATTGCCACCTACTGACAATAAGCTTTTAGCTAATATCAGCAAAACGGAAGTGACACTAGAATAAAAATATTTTTAAGTTTTACAAGGTTTACTCGAAAAGTACACAGCTTCTGCAATTTCCATTCTACTTGATACACTAATTGCTTAACCACAGATGTAACATTTATTAAGGGACAGATGTTGATATGAATCGTGGCTTTGTAAGTGGGGAGATCCCCAGTTTCGAATCCCGAGTGCACTTACTTTTTATTTTTTAGGAAAAAAATGTTAATAGTAAAGTAAGTGCTTCCGCTTCCGTCCAGGACACCTAATTAGGTAATTCGACATTAAGCTCCACCAGGGAAAAAAAATAATACGCTATAACTTTAATTAAAACATTTATTTATTTAGTCACTGGTCACTAGTAAAGATTCAAATTGTATTTTGAGCGAGATATGTAGCGATATATTTGTGTATCAATGAAGTAAAAACAGGGCATTGAAATCAGGAAATGATGTCGATTATCAACTTTGCCAGATTTGTAGAGTTAACAAGATTTGACAAAGTTGATAATTTACAGCACTTTTTTGATTACATTGTCCTGTGTTTACCTCATTCAGACACAAATATATCGCTACATATCTCGCTCAAAATACAATTGGAATCTTTGCTAGTGATCAATGATGAAACTAAATTTAACAGTTTGTATATATTTCTGATTAATTAATCGAATATTGATGAACCAAAATCTTTGATTATTATTATTATTTTTTTTTTTTTTTTTTTTTTTTTTTTTTAGCGCATCAACAGCTGAGGTCATTAGCGCCCGGAGCTTTTTCCAGTGCACTGCCGGCCTCCGGACAGTGTTCTCTCGTTACAGACAACACTGTCCATCACCGGACAGTGAGCTGTAAGAAGCTCCTAGGAAGAGAAAATCTAAGGGTCAGCTGCTGGATTCGAACCCGGGACCTCCGCGTGGGAGTCCAGTATGCTAACCTCATAGCTAATCCCTTCCCTTATTATTATTATTATTATTATTATTATTATTGTCTGCAGGAATGAATCATATTATCGCAGAGATTGTGGAAATTATAGCCATTTTTAAAGAGAAAGGGGTCTGCATTAATTTTTTGTAGGTAAGGGGGTCATTGTGGTATATAAGAGAATGAAATCGTTGATAAACTTGCAAAGGAAGCCACCAATAGTGGGGGAAATGGCTAACTACAAATTACCACCCACCGATATCAAGTGTATAATTGCAAAAAATGGCAGACAGATTACAGTAATGGTAATAAAGGGAGATTCTATAAAACTAGATCAGTTACCTAGTCAACCATGGTTTAAGGGAACTGTCACTAATAAATGGATTGTTGCGACAATAAGCAGGCTGAGAGCGAACCACGCGGTGTGCGTATCGTATCTTCACAGGATCAACAAAAAGGTCCTCTATCCTTTTTGCGTAGATTGCAATGAGGAGGAGGATTTCAAACATATAATAATGATATGTCCACGTTATGTAGTAGAAAGGAAACGAATGTTTGACGATATATACAGGTATTTAGATGCACCATTTCGCTACGAAGACCTAATACGAGATTCTCCACCAACATCTCTGTGCTTAAATCTGTAGCAGAGCTAGCAATGAAATACATATGAATGTATTTAAAAGTTATAGCCGATTAGAATGAATGCAAGAAAATGATTAGAGAAGGATTACGGTGATTTTAATTTCGGTTAAGCTATAAGGATGGCAAGAGCACAGAGTACTGATCCATCCATTAGCTGTAGTTGATGTAAATAGTTGTATATAGTAGAGGGATGAATGTGTGAAGCGAATGTATTTATAAGTAAGAATGGAGAGTGAGTGATATTCTAGTGATAAGCACCTAGACGATGCTGGCTGTATGGCGGAAGCCAATGCCAAAAAATTATTATTATTATTTATTTTATTTTTGATTTTTACTAAGATTTACTCTATTATTTTGGTAGTTGCACTGCTATTCTGTTTATAACCTTTCTCAGTTTTGTAAAAAAGTGTCCGTTTTTAGTATATTTTATTTATTTAGTTACTTTTGTGTTCAAAAAAATTGTGAACTTGTTTTTGTTTAGACTAAGCTACAGATATAATCATTTTTGTCAAACTCTTGACTTAAAATAAATAAAATATCTTAAAACATTGACATGTGTTTTTTCTGTAAAAGCTTAAAATTGTTTTTGAAATAAAAATAATCGGATATCGAAAATTGGGGGCGGAGAATTCGCATACAAAACTAAGTTATCAACAATTTCCACTACGACAAACAATGGAGAGGTTGAACAAAAAATTTAATTTTTTTTTTTTTTATCTTTTAAAGAAAATAAACAAAATAAATGACATAAAGCAAAAAGAAAGTCAGAATGAAAGCAGCACGAATTAAAAATAAAAATCATCGAAGCGTAAATAAAATGATTCTTTTTCCCTCTATGGATTAAATTGAATTATAAAATTTTTTGCTCTAGTAATTCTTATTTTATTTTATTTTATTTTTTCCATCATTATTTAGTAACAGAGAGCGAGCGAGCGAGCCTATCTCAGTTCCAGCAGAATGCTCGAGCCGTATTCCTAGCATGCTTGCCTTGCTTTACGCTCTGACTATTATCCCTGGTTCGTTCCGATTCCATTCATTCTCAACAGAAACATACTCTTCTGGCGAGCAGGCACAGTTTTAAAGGGTAAATGACTTAAATAAAAATATAACTCCGTGGATTGCACAACTGTATGGAGAGGAGAGGATGATGCATAGTAATTCTCTGATAAGGGGGAACATTTTTATATAAAATATACCGCCTGAGCTTCATTTTTTTTCTCTCTCTCTCTCTCTGCGCTGGCCACAGTTCGCTGGCAAACAGATCTGTTATAAAAAGGGAAAACTGCTCACTTGGCTAAACGCGACCAGAAATTTTTCATTTACCAAGACATCAATCTCATGTACTATTTACATTCTCATATTCACATTCAGAAAGAAAAAAGCGCAACCTTTTTCTCCTTTTCTCTTATACACGTGCGTAAAAATTAATAAATGTAGAGAAAGAGAACTATTTCAGTTTATATTAATGGCTATTTTTAATCAGCTTCTAAAAATGCAATACCGGGTTGAAGTCTCGAATCATTTCCAGACCACTAGCACAGACTGGTGGATGTTTTTATAAGTTAATTTATTTATTGCCTAAAGATATAAAAATACAAAAGGCACTTCAAAATATTTCAAGCCTTTATAATACAATAAAATAGACAAATTAAATGACTGTTTAATATATAGTTTAATAAATAAATAAATGAAATATAATTCACAGACAGAGCCGACAATGATCTTTAATCTAACAATAATACTGTTCATTTCAGTTCGAAATCGTCAAGTCTACAGTTTACTCAGTAAATTCTCTTAAGTCTTAAGGTAAGTCTACACGGAGACACTTAGAGTAGCTAAAGCGTCTAGCTAGAGCAGTCGCAACGAGGACAGTTCCTAGAGCAGTCTCCTAGACCGAGTTGCATCCCCACCGCCAGTGTCGGGAAGTGTCGCCTTTCTCTAGAGTACACGCGTGTAGACAGTGACCAGTAAGTGTCTAGAGATTAGTGCCTCCTAGTTTCACTCAGGTGAAACTTTTCCCTAGAGCCGTTTGAAATTATTCAAAACAAAAATGCCATCACCATCATCAAATTTCGATCAGGCAGTGGACGAAAGAGGAACCAGAGCACCTAATCTCTCGGCTTGAAGTCCTACCAGAGTTTTGGGATGCGACTGACGATTTGTACGAGGACCACAACTGATAGCAATAGAATTCAACACAGATCACAAGAAGATGACGAGGAAATTACACAATTTTCGGACTCAATTCAACAACGAATTGAGGGGAAATTAGAAAGAAGAGGAAGAACGGAAATGGAGCTGACCAAATCTTTCCCCAAGTGATATGGAACACCTCATCACTGTGTCCTCTTTTTTGGAACAGTGGTGCCACTTTTTTGCAGAAGTTCTTGAAAATTAGAGGTTTTTTCATCCGAAGAAAATGTTAAGCTGATCTGTTGTCGGTATCCGCCATTTGTATTTTTTAAATCTACTATAATCTTATGCTATAAAAATAGTTGGTTAATACAATTTTTTTTTAAAATTATCTCAAATTTGTTAATTTCCAACCGTCTTACATTCACTGGGATTTTATTAAAGATTCTTATGGAAGCATTCTTATGGAAGTAAATCCGATTCCATGGCCAGTATCTTAATAAGGAAGTAATACATTATTTTTTGCTTTACAACTAATTTTATTTTATTTTTTTAAAATTACAAAAAGTACTGAGAACATGTCTAAACTTCAATTTCCGGTTTTTGAGTAAGAACAAGTAATCTAAAAAAAACATTAAAAATCGCAGGAATCTGAAACTTCTAAACTAAATTCCACACTTAACTAGTCAGTAAGTAAAGTAAAGTAAGTAATCGCCTAATTTTTGAGGCGGGGCTTAACGTCCAACTACCAATTAGTTATCGTAGACGGGAGCCGAAGCTTTACTATAAACAATTATTGTTCTAACAAATAAAAAGTAGTCATACGCGTGATTCGAAATGGGGATCTTCTACTTACAAAGCCATGCTCTTGACCACTAGATCCAACACCCGCTATTATATAACAGAGAGTATAATGCTCGGTTTTTGGTCCTAAATAATATAATAGTAGTAGATTGTATTGCTCAAATTCGGAGTTAAAAGAACATTCCGGATTGGAATTAAAAGTTCAATGAGAGTTTTTATTTAATTTTTTGAGATTTACATCAAATTTTTAACCTTTGCACTAGTACAAACGTTACACTTCTATGTACTCCACAAATCCTATCCATGCATAGTAACAGCAGTTGCAGTCAATAAGCACAATTCACACTGATTTTAACAACCTCAATGGAAAAGATAGTTCAAGAATATTTATGAGGTTTTTCAGTAACTTTTTTCCAAAAAATAATATTTCTATTTGGACCAGAACAGAGTTCTGAATTCATTTGCTAAGTTCTGATCATGGTGAAGAGCTTATTTTGAAGGGTCCAGTGCTATTTCTAGATTTCTTCTTTACAAAGAAGTTGAAAAGGGAGTTTAACGTAATTAAGGATAATACTGGCGAGGCTGGATGAAAAGGGATTTGAGATGGCTGTTTCAAGATTAAAGGAGACCTTTTTTTCCTCGTTTTAACTTCAGTTTCGTTTGTTTCTTAAGAGACAGAAGTTCGCCTTTCTGTGTAATTCACGCACAAAGGAGAGGACATTCTTTCCCATTTCATGGCGGAATACTCTATTTTTTTAGCAAAAATTCGTTTTTTTTTTTTATTTTTTTAGTTAATCAAATCAATCATAAGTTTGGGCCGAGCTAACCCAGTATTTTGAAGGGCCCACCAGTTTGTGCTCCATAATTAGGTATGCCAACAGGTTCTACTTTTTTTTTGTTTTGCATTTATTGTGGTACAATCAGCGAGTTAGCGCTACAAGTAACAATGATACAATAAAGTAGTAAATGATAAGGTAACGAGTGGAGAAGTTATCCAGTGGTAACACTCCAAAACATTAGGCTGTTAGTCACTCTCTTAACTTGAGAGGAGATCACGAGGCCACTATCTTTTAAGGCGTCTTGTCCAGGTAATAAGGAAGAGTTCTAGAAGTAAGATTTTGAGCTAGAGGATTTATATGAGATTGCAGGCTGAAGTGGAGTTTTCCGTATCGTGTTTTCAGCGACTTGGGTGATAAAAGGAATGTTAAGGTCAGAGTGGAAACATAAAATGGAGCGTGTACAATAGTTCGTAGTACTTTAGATTGAAGAATCCTTTGGAGATTGGAGCGTTTGGTTGAACCCCACAGCTCTATTCCATACTCCCAGATTGGTTTCAAAATAGAAGTATAAATCAGTCTTTTGTTGTCCAGATACAGTTTTGATCTATCGTCTAAGAGTCATTTAAGTAGTCGATAGCGTCTGTTTAGTTCTGTTCTTTTAAGTCTAGTGTGGGGGAAATAAAACTTATAATAAAAATTTTTTAAACTGATTCGTTAAACTTTTTTAATTTTTATTTGTTTATTAAAACTGTCCGGTAGGACAGTTGTATAAGGGTTGATCGTCAAAAACTGCACGAAAAAGCGTAACGTTGAAAAACACCTAAATTTGACAATTTTTTTCTCTTTTTCTATAAAAGATAAAATTCCCAAATTTTCTTTAAATTATAGGGCAATTCCTCCTTTATAACTGTAATTTTTTTGCAACAACTCATATCTAATAGGTTTCGAGAAAAAAGTTGCCGAAAATGAGCAAAAACGGCTTTTTCAAAAATTGTATTTATTTATTTAGCAAATTTAGTTTAAATTTAATTAAATTTTTTTTTTTTGCTTTTTTTGGCATTGGCTTCCGCCATACAGCCAGCATCGTCTAGGTGCTTATCACTAGAATATCACTCACTCTCCATTCTTACTTATAAATACATTCGCTTCATACATTCATCCCTCTACCATATACAACTATTTACATAAACATAAACTACTGCTAATCGATGGAGCAGCACTCTGTGCTCCTGCCATCCTTATAGCTTAACCAAAATTAAAATCACGTAATCCTTCTCTAAGCATTTTCTTCCATTCATTCTAATTCGGCTATAGCTTTTAAATACATTCATATTTCATTGCTAGCTCTGCTATCGACTTAAGCACATAAATGTTGGTGGAGAATATAATGTCTTCGTAGCGAAATGGTGCATCTAAATACCTGTATATATCGTCAAACATTCGTTTCCTTTCTACCACATAACGTGGACATATCATTATTACATGTTTGAAATCTTCCTCCTCATTGCAATCTACGCAAAGAGGAGAGGACCTTTTGTTGATCCTGTGTAGATACGATCCGCACACCGCGTTGTTCGCTCTCAGCCTTCTTATTGTCGTAACAACCCCTTTATTAGTGACAGTTCCCTTAAACCATGGTTGTCTAGGTAACTGATCTGCCATAGTTTTATAGAATCTACCTTTATCACCATTATTGTAATCTGTCTGCCATTTTTGTAGTGCTGCTTTTGCAATTATACCCTTGATATCGGTGTGTGGTAATTTATAATTAGCCATTTCCCCACTATTGGTGGCTTCCTTTGCAACTGTATCAACAATTTCATTCTCTTTTATACCACAATGATCTCTTACCCACAAAAAATTAATGCAGACTCCCTTCTCTTTAAAAATGGCAATAGTTTCTACAATCTCTGCGATATGTGATTCATTCCTGCAGACTGGTTGTGTATATGTGATAATTTACACAACACACTCTGGCTGTCACTAATAATGGTATATTTTTTCTCCGACAACGAATAAATATATTTTAAAGCCGTTAAAATAGCAATTAGCTCCGCTGTATAGATGGACGCCTCATCTTCTAATTTAATTATCGTAAAATAGTTCCGAACCGGATCATACACAGCACTTCCGACTTTATTATTGATTTTGGACCCATCTGTAAATAAACGATATGAGCCCGGATAATGGGAAGAAATGTAATCTTAGAAGGCCGCGGTTCTCATCTTTTCCGGTACCTTTATCAAGTCGAAGGAAGTGTTAACACTTAATTCGCTCAATAAATGTTCGTATTTTAAGTTGTACACATCTAACTTATTATTAGAATATACCTTATCTCTAAAGGTAGAGATTCTAATAAAACTTTCTGTGTAAATGGGGCCTTTCTTTTTTGTCCAATATTTGTGAGTGAGGACTTCGGTATTTAATTGGCTTATTTTATTATAAATTATCCGGTTCGTGATTAATGAACATTCTCAGTGTTACTTTATTTAATGCGTATTTGGGAAAGAAATAGATAAAACAAAAATTAAATGAAATTACAGTTTTTGTATATTTTTCTCTTCCTAGGAGCTTCTTACAGCTTATTGTCCGGTGATGGGCAGTGTTGTCTGTAAAGATAGAACACTGTTCGGAGGCCGGCAGTGCACTGAAAAAAGCTCTGGGCGCCTTAAATTATTTAGAAATAAAAGAATACCAGCATTAATATCCGGCAATGGATATTAACAATGACGTACAAAACTACTTTCAGTTTGTGTTCAATTTTTGTATTGTAACTACTTTATTTTATAATCTCGTATTAATATTATTATTAATTAAGGCATTTTTTTCAGTGCAGTGCCGGCCTCCAGTGTTCTATCGTCACAGACAACACTTTCCATCAGTACCGGACTGTAAGCTGTTGGAGATTACAGGGAAAGAATTGGATTCCAACCCTGGAAATTCCGCTTGGGAATCCAGCGCCCTAACCACCGGACTAACCCTCTTGATATATTATTATTCTTTATTTTTGGCGCATCGACCGCTAAGCGCTTATATTATAATATAACTATTATTATTGATTAACCGTTAATTCGTTAGAACTGCCCTGAATAATATATTTATTTAATATTAATATTAGAAATGTTAGGTATAATATTCGATGAATATGTAACAGTGGTAAGTGGACTTATGCTACAGTTGGACAGAAGCTGTTAAACTAGCGCCCGGAATGCTGGTGATGATATTTTCAGACGAGATAGTTTGGGTTGGTTGTTGGCTAGAAGATACTGGGATGAAAGGGTTCTTGCACTGGTCCACAACATCATCACCACAACATTGCCGGGGCTATATTATAGCTCCAAGTATTCATGTAAATTGTAAATAATTATAAATTATAATCCGGACGGAGCCCGTCTCTATCTCTTTCGTTCTGCAGCGCCAGTTTATTACACCGCCTCCGCCGCCTCCTATTGCCTTCGCCGCCAAGAGTTATCAAACCAGCGGGCCCCCCACTATCAACCATTCCTCCGCTCGCCAAACATTCACAAACTGACTGATAAATATTCAGTGTTCTTGTTGTTTCGTTATATATTATACATCTATTGCTTTATGAACATTAATTCATTCACTTTGGTGAATTATTTATAATGAGGACTATGATGAGCTTTACCTGGAGTAGGCGCTAATTCAACTATGGAGTTCTTAATGTGGAAATTTAAATCTAATTAGTACTCTACACAGGAAACTCCACAAACCCGTCTCCTTTCTCTAGAGGAATGGTTCTAAAAAGGGGAAATCAAGTTAAACGAAACCAAATCTCGAATTATTACTTTCACTGTTCCTCCAATGTACTTTGACCTCAATTCCTGTTCCTGCTACCAATGTTGTCCGTTATCTTGGGCTGTGTTTAGGACAAAAGATTGACTTGGAACTAGCATATAGGACTTAAACGAAATGGTTAAGAGACGCTATCGACTACTTAAAAGACTACTAGACCAACGTTCAAATCTTTCACTTAATAACAAACGATTGATTTAAACTTCTGTACTAAAACCCGCCAAATATTCAGAAGATGAAGAAGGAGCTTACACCTGGATTACAGCCAGCTCTTTCTTGTCTGTTAATTTAATTCTTAGAATTGCTAATCTTGTGCTAATTTCCAGGACCAAAACTCCCCTATGTGAAGGCCTACATATTTACAGCGGAATGGATCAATGAAAAATTATTTATATCAGTGTAGTTTTATTTTATTTTTTTTTTTGTCTTATTTCAACTTAAACTGAGCGATGGATATTTATTAGTGTTATTATTTTTCTGTAAAAATGTAGGCTTATTATTATTATTATTATTACCAAAACCCGCCTGGACGTACGGTATTGAACTGTGGGGTTCAACGAAACGCTCCAATCTTCAACGAATTCAATCTCTTCAGTCTAAAATTCTCCGCACTATAGTGAACACTTTATTTTAAGTTTCAAATCTAACCATTCACACAACTTCAAAAATTCTGTTTATAAGTCAAGTTGAGCTCGAACTCGCGATAAAAACATTTCATCAGAACTTAGCAGTCTCATACTTAGCAGCAGTGCGTAAAACAGTGATTACAAATTTGAAAAACTCCCTTCAATAATTTCATTTTGAGCCGATTATTTAAACAGCTGCCAAAAATTAAACTAAGTACCAAAATTTCTAAGCTCAAAAAACAGCAATTTAGAAACCATTCGATGTAGTAACGTCTGGCTACCAACAACTGGAACAACTGACAATTACATTAATTATCAGAAGTGGGGACTGTAGAGAACTACCAAATAAAGGAAATGGGTTCAATATCTAAATGGGCACTATTTCCAGTAACTAGGGCGTTAGAAGGGATACAAAATGATTTCCTGGGGTTTTGAACAGATTAGAATATGGCTCTCTTCCTCTTGCAACCATAGCAACTAATACGCAGTCCCTTGGTTAGTGTATTTACACGATTAGCAAAGATAAATGAAAGTACACTATCAACATTTAGTTTAATAGTTCAACCATAGAAAACAAAACTATTCCCTTCTGCCCAATTGAAATTTACAGGTAATTTTTTTGTATCTCCCTGTATTTTTAATAAAACTGTCCAGAAGGAGAGTTGTAGAACGGGTTGATCGTTAAAAACTGCACGAAAAAGCACCGAGTAATGTTGAAAAGCACAGAAAAAATAACAATTTTTTCTATAATATGAAAATTAATGCCAGTTTCAGTCATGATAAACTTTATTTTGCCGAGCTTTCGACGTAGAGGGACTAGGTCATCTTCAGGGCTGTGGAACATATTTATAGTGGTAATAATTATATTACCAATTAATTATATTACAATGAATATGTATAATGTAACGAAAATTTACAAAAATATTTACCTATATTACAATATATTGTTTTATATCATTAGAGAGTTGGTGTATCTTCTGTCTTGTCTGTTCATGGACTGAATCTGATCGGTCTGTGTGATTGTGTTTGGTTGTAAGGAAGTCAGTGTTGCCAATTGTCAAGTAAGTATGTTGTTTAAATTAAGATGTCAGGCTAGAAATCATTTAATAATGTGCTGCAATTTAATAACTTTAGTTTTAAGTGTAAACTTAAGATCACTTTTGACTGAATAATGAACGAAACGAAGGAAAATAATTAGATAATCTCTACCCTGTATTTTTTTACAAGAATTGTAAAAACTAAGAATTTTTTTTTAATTCATTGAATGAACTAGAAAACATTGAAGACTAACAGACGATTTCGCATTCTGTAAAGACTACTCAACAAACGATCTAAACTTATATTACATAATTAATATTTGTACAAAACTTTGCTGCGAACTTGTAAGGATTATAGGTAACAGATACCACAATACGTATTATAAAATATATGTTAAATAATACAACTATAAAAGCTGAACATACCTGACATCAGAGGGTAACATAAAACTGTTAACTCACCTGCAAACAGAAAAATTAAATGATTAAACTAAGTTTCAGTACTTGGCTCTGTTAATAAATGTCCAACAATGGAACCGAAACATCATTAACGTTTGGCTCCGCTTCCTCCTACTTCACTTAAGGGTGAACTAAAATGAGGGAGACCAACTTAAGAGATTGGAAGATATCGCTGAAAAGTGTACTGGATTATTGGAGCGACCGAAGTAGCTAACGTTTAGCTATACTCTACCTAGAAGCTTTCCCTGCTTACCAGCCTCTGAACTCTTTGCGCAGACTGGCAGTCCTTTGGGTAGGCTCTGGGCGCCAGTGATTATAGTTTTTTTTCTGATGAAACTTAAATGATTGTGGGTGTCACAGGGAGAAGGAGATAAAATGCTACTTGTTGCAAGCAGTTGGTGCATACAATATGGAATTCTTCATAGGGTAATACTACACACCAAAATATCCCTTCAGAACAGTGGCCTCAAATCTTGAAGCCTGAAGCCAAACTATTTAACAGTAGTGATGTGCCTTAAATAACAACAATTAGGATTCTACGACGAGAAGTGAAAGAAGAGCTCACGGAAGGAATAACAACAGAATTCTTATTTTAAAACTTCTTTACGCAACTTTTCAAACTGATTACGCACATTTTTGGTGGTATAAAAGCTAGCAGTTGTTCTAATTAATAAAGCGAAAATACCCTTTAAAAATATTATGCCTCAAACCGTCAACCTCCCCAAAAAACTTTTATTTCCTGTTTATAAATTCAATTTAGTAAAATCTGAAAACAATTTTATATATTTCCTGCCGCGGCAGTAAAAAGCGAATCGATTACTTAAAACATCATCCATCTTCTTGAAATAGAAAGATCATAAATTTACCAAGAGCAGTAGAATATCAAATATTGTCCGTGTCTAAAACGTAAAGCAAAATTTTTGTATTATTTTGCCTTCCACCTTTTTCATATCCGCATTGTTGAGAGTACATCGCATTATGATTTTTCACCACAATAACAGTCTTTGTGCTGACACAAAGATAACAAAATCATTTAGTCTAAATTATATTTCCCATTAGATAAATTTGTTCGCAGGAACGTTCCTTACTTCTATATCTTTTCTTGTCCACAATAATGCAGCCTCCGATATTTCTCTCCTTCCCCAGCTATTTCGCAAACTTTTCGCTTTGATTCTGGATTTCCATAAAAATTGAAAAAAAAAAAATAATAAGAATATTACTTTTAATTACTCTGTGTATGAGTATTCAGTAAAGGTTCTGAGTAACTTATTTTTTAATTTAAGCTTGCTATGCTCCCAAATCGAAGGGATATACTCGTATCATTGCTTTTCAAATATGTTTACTAAGTTCTATCTGTCTCGGACAGAAGTTCGCAACTTAATTTAAATTTTCCTGAAGTTGTCTTTAACATAAAATAAGTTTTTAAATCTGTAATTACTTCTTAAATTTTTTTGATTATCTTTTTTTAACTTCAATAGCCCATTTACAAGCAAAATGGGGCGCTTCCTCCTCATAATAGTCTCTATTAAAGTACCAAGTGGCCTTATGCTCCCTTAATTCTCAATTATTAGGCTTATCATAACCTATTATGACCGAGAATCCCCCGTTTGAAGGACATAGTCCCGGCCAGTGTACAGCATGTCCCGGTCATTTGATAAATATCGAAAAGTTCCATATGTATATTGAATGCTTCTTTTGAAATTTACAAAGTGCAACAATGGTTACAAATAAATGTGGTACGTTATAACACAATATTTGAGCGGAAAAAGCACCCGATGGTGTCACTCCATTAACGTGAAGCGGAACTACGTATGGAATATATTTCCGAGTATGTATCATTTTTTCAGAAAAGAGACCTAAAGCATAAAAATAGAACTGATCGAACTGAGAAAATGACAGATTTATATTGAAAATATGTGGATTTACGGACTAGAGCTGTGGGGTTCAGCCAAACCTACAAACATACGGACAGTGCAGGACATTTCAATCAAAACTCCTGCCGACAGATAGCTGACGCTCCTTTCTACGGTGACTAACCTCACTCTTCACAATGACCTCAACATTCCCTTCATAGACCAACTCGTTTTAGATCCACAATTCTCGATAATATCTTGGATTTTATTGGACGCAACATTCCTTTTCTGGTTTCAGATTTTAATCCATTATCAGAGGCTGATTAAAATTGGTGTTGAGAATTATTAATTTAACTAAATTTCCGACGCTGACGCCCCTTTCTACGGTGACTAACCTCACTCTTCACAATGACCTCAACATTCCCTTCATAGACCAACTCACCGAGACTAAATACCAAAAATTCCATACTGCTCTCTCGACTAGCTCTAATCCTCTTGTATTGTCTCTCGCTTCCTCTGACATCCCTAATACTCCTCGCCGACTGAATCGCCAGTGGCCCCGCGACTTCCTTGTAGGCCGAGGACCTAAATCATTTTTCTCCTATCTCTCCTCACATTCTCCTCCTCACAATCTCCTTCTCAAATTCTCCTCTCTCCTATAGAGAGTGCTACCGCTGGGTAGTTTCTCTCCTTCTGCTCTCTTCCCGCACCAGTTCATCGCTCTCTCCATATTTACTTACTGTACACAATGTATACAGATTGTGAATTACAAAAAAAAAATCGAAGAATGGTTATGTAGGTTTGGTTATATAGAAATAATTAGCAATAAAGATTTGACCAATGAAGTGGCGCAGAGCCAGGCGTTTTGGGTGGGAGGAGGGGCCAAATAGAATGCTAGGATTTGGTTAGCCGGTCACATATCTAGCCAACCACTGAGCAGTCATCTCTCTTCTCCAAAAAAACAGTACCTAGATATTCTGAAGAAGGCGTCTCTCCAAAAATAAGTGAGACATTCGGTGTATATTCCTCTCCTCTAGCTGGTAACCATATTCAAGGCACCTCTGGGAAACTCCAAGAGAGAGAAGAGAGTTACCAAGCGACTTTCTGGTGCCTAAACCTCTCTTCTCTTCACTTACTAGATAGAAAAGGAGCTACAAGAGGACGCCTGGTGTCTGAGACGATCCGTTCTAGACTCAGTCTGCTTTGTTTTGGGCTAAAGACCCAAATAATTAATTAGTTAATAATAATAATTAGTTAATGCAGACCCTTAAGCCCATTGTGCTTTAGGGAGGTCTGTATTCAAAGATCTTTGTGGCTAATCTCTAATCTAATTACCCTTCTAAAAGTAAAATTTGTGATATGAGGACGCCAAATTTCTAGGTTACAGATGTTCTGCAGTTAACTCTGAAATAGAATTCTAATTAAAATAAACTTCTACATATTCAGAAGTCTTTGATTTTATCCAGCACTGTGGGATTTAACCACATTATCAACTTTTTCAGTTTGATTTCATTTTTTAAAGTATTTTAGCCAATACTGTAATGGTGGAATTAGTTGCAAAGTAAAATTGGTAAAAACATTTGCCCCAGGGCGGCGGGGTTAGAGGCGGCAGGGATGGTAATCATTAGCCTAAATGAAAAAAAAGAAAAAAAATTATTTTAAAAGTTTTTACAGAGACTTCAAACATACTTTTTCTTTGAAATAAATGGACCCATGATCAAATTCTATGCAAAGACCTTTTGCAGATGAAAAAGTAAATCTCTCTTAGTGTGCAGAAAATTGCTAAATATAATTACAGATCAGCTTACAAACACACATCTTTAAAAAAATAAATAAATAAACAGTGTAATAAGAGTCACTTAAGAGTCATCTTACCTTTCCGGAAATAATAAAATATATTACTTAACGCCGGAAATGGCAAGTCAAGGAAAAAATAAATCACTCAACTAAAAAAAAAAAGTATGCGATTTTATCAACTTTGATCAAACGACTTTGATTAATATGTAAAAGAGAGGTTAAGGAAGGATTTGTTTATTAGAAAATCAACAGCAATAATGCTAATTCCACGCAGAGCAAAAATAAATAAATGTATTTATTAAAAAAAAACGTAACGTCTTGATGGTTAATTCATCTTCTTTGGCTATAAACTTTCAAAGTACTAATTGACAAACTTCTGGCCTAAAATTCTTTGAAAAAGAGGTGAAAAAAAGAAGCTGCGAATGAATTCATTTGAGAAATTACAAAGAAGCAGGCTTATACTGAAAAGTTTCTGTCATTTCCACTGAAAAGATTTTTCATTTATCTCTTATTGTTAGAAGATCGATACTTAGGCTTAAGTCAATTTTTTAAGAAGCCTGTTAGGCGCCAAAAAATGTTAAAGCACACAAAGGAGAATCATTATTTTGTTTCCAAAGGTGTCTGGATCTTTTTCCGTCTTTTTATCTTTTATTGAAATTTTCAACTGCAACAATTGTTGTAACAAGCCAAGGTGATATAAGATAACAACATCATGAATATGGATAGGAGAAGGCACCCAATGGCGACACTCCATTAACGTGCTCTTGCTATACTGCCCTTATGATGAGAGTAGAACGCGGGGCCATTCTTCTCTTCAATCTCTTTGCAGGATCATCTGGTATTACAGAAGATAGGTGTTCGATTAGAGAGTTAGGATGAGCTACGGTAGAGGAATGAAATTTTAAGAAACGAGGTTAAGCAAGATCTTTAACGAAAGGGATTCTGAGATCATTATGGATGGTGAGGTTAGTAATATAGGATGGAGCGTTAAGTAGTTTTAGTAGTATTTTTGACTGCAAAGTCTGGATGCATAGAAACGTTTAGTCGATACCGTTACTTCGATGCCGTATGATCAAAAAGGTCGCAGTAACAGAGGTATAAGAGTATTTTATTATGTATGTTAAGTTTTGATCGCTTGTCAAGTACTCTGGCAAGAAGTTTGTAGTATACGTAGTTTAGTTTTTTGTCTTTTCAGGCTAGTATAGGGGATTCTATTTCAACCGTCTGCCTAGGTACAGTCCAAGGTAGCGTACTTTGTCCACAGTTGGTACAGGAGTTTGGTTCAAGATGATGGAAGGTAGGATTTTCCGTCTAAGAGTAAATACTATATATTTTGATTTAGTAACGTTAGTTTTGATTCTCCATTTGATAAGCAGGTCCTGTAAGTGGTTGATGTGTTTGTAGAACTCGTGTAGCGATAAGAGGATCGGAATGAGGAGATAAGATTGCAGTGTCGTCAGCAAAAGTGGAAAGGATGGTATCTGGATGTTGAGGTATATCTGCTGTATAAGAAGAGGATCTAGGAGTGAGGAGAAACACCAGCTCTAGCTAGATGGATATCAGAGTCTGCTGCTTGTGGATCATTTTAAAATAAATATTCAAGGATTTATGAATCAATTGGTGAACGTAACTTTGGGAAAATTAAATACTTGGTTTTTATTGACAGGGAGCCAGTATTTAAATGGTAGGTAACCATTCTGGCTGACAGAGGATACGGGCCAAGAGACACGCTAAGGTTTGAGTACAGGCAATGTTCTAGATCCTCAATAGGGAGATATCTAGAGAGTAGAAGATCTTTTTGTTGAGAAGGAATGAATGAAAGAGGGTTGTTCCTTCATACCGATAAGTATTTGTATTCCGTTCGTGCCAGACAAACCGACAGAGACCTTTCGAAAAACAAGAAGTCCAATGACACACGGAGCAAGTTCTGTTCTCTAAGAAACTGCTGCCAAAGGCTTATTGTACTATCCCCTCGAAAGTTATAGTAAATAAAGCCACCCATTTTTACGAGAACCATGCTTTTACCCACTAATCGTTTTTGAAAACATGATCTCCGTTGGTCTCAACGTGTCTAAGTTAGTGACGCCGGCCCACATAGAAGCCACTTCTCTGGCTCCTGATAGTGAGGGATTCTAGTTTAATCCCCGACAGAGAAAAGACTTACTGTGACCTCTATTAATTCTAGTAGGACAAACAGAGTCCTCAGCTTCTTTTATTTTCCTTGGTGCAACATTAAAGAAACCTAATTAAAGCATAGATCTTATTCAACATTATGATAAATTTAAATAAACTAGCGAAATTGTGACTTTGTTCTTGAAAACAACATGGCAGAATTGTTGTTAAATAGAGGAAGGCAATAAATATAGTGAGGGTGGTTTGTGTGTAAGTAATACAGCCTGCATGTATGTAAGTACCAAGAGCTGGAGAGGGGGGGGAGAAATAATGCACTTGGTACAAAGTAATTCTGCACTGGGCGCCATTTGCCTGGTTTGTTTCGTGTCCTAATTTATTACCCGTAAGCCACCTGTCCCCGCAGTTTTCCGGCCCCCAATTGTCTCCCACGCCCCCCGCTTTTCCTCCTCAAAGAACTGAATAGCAGCAGAACTCTGCCGTCTCCTGGGCGGCCATGATGCCGAAACCCAGCCAGACACTCTCACTTTGTAACTTGTCCTGCCTTAAATAATTACATATTCCGAAACTCCTAAATTACTTTATCGTTGTCACCTTTGTCTTTAAAGGCATCAGCTTAAACTACAATTTAATGGAAGCTCACAAAAATCTATCCTAATTGAGCAGATGGATGTACTCGTAATATGGAGATTAACATTAAGCAATAGCTCTTAGAAACTTTATATTATAAACAAGATTGACTGAGAAAGAACATTTTCAGTTGATCAAATTTTTGTAAGAGTCTCTTTCTTACAAATTCAAGATACTATATACCTAGGAGTTTTAATATTTCCTCCCAAAAAAAGACTATAGTACAAAACTGGATCAAAGACCGATTGTATGGGCGATAATCCTGAGATTATAAATAAGAAAGGCGAAGCATACAAATGGTGGTTATCTACACTAAATTTAATTTGCTTTTGTTTCATCTTTAAAAGTTGTATCTACAAGTTTTTTAGACTGATAATTAAAATCATATTCGATTTTAGTGTATGGAAGGAAGCCACACTTATTAATGTAGTTTTTACAGGCAGTATATCTGTAAACAAAAGACCATGAAAAGGCTGTGGCCGCCGAAAAACCCGTAGTATTTCTAGCGTATATAAACAAAATAAAAAAATTTAAAAAATGTCTGATATAAGGATAATTTCAGTTAAATGAACGTCTTGAGCCACTTGAACCACAAAATAAGTGGAAGAGTGATAAGGATGTAAACTCAGGTAAGTATATGGTCCTATAAATAAAGGAGGATCCGTAAAAAGGCCCAAGTGAGGGAACTGTACGATGATGAAGACCTCCATTATAAAAGTAAAAAAGATAGGAGAAAGTGGCTGAGACAGGTGGAAAGAATGGAGATGATTTCCCATGTACGGCAGATCAGGAGGAACAAGGAGACGATGTGGAAGAAGATCTAAGAAGAATGGAAGAGAGGAGATGGACAAAGGTTGGGAGATAGGGATGAGGTGGCCCAGATCCTTACAAGCGCCAAAGGAAGAAGAAGAATGTTTTAAAGAGTAAAATGAGACTGTCTAGTTCAAGGAAACGCTCTATCAGTGCAGCTGCAGCGCTCAAATTCCATTCACTGCCAGCCGAAGATGGATACTACATATTTCACATTTATTTTAATTTGACAGAAAATGCGACCCTGCAATCAAGTTTTAAAAAAAAAATAGCTAAACTTTATTATTGGGTTGGTGCAAAACTAATGCAGGTTTTTGAACTTTCATCTTTTGTTTACTTCTGCTTGCCAATTAAACAAAGATAATCCTCCAGTCTAGGTAATGGATTATAAACAATGTTTATTAATGTTGTTTTTCCTCAAATATCAGTTTAGTTTGTGTTCCATTTTGTATGAGTTAAGACCTCCGATATTCACCATGTCAAAACAAGATTTTCGTCAAATTTATTTTTACGAGTTCAAACTTGGTCGAAGTGCGGCTCAAACTGCGCGTAACATCAATGTTGTTTGGGGTGAAGGAAGCATCAGTGAATGTACAGTGCAGCGATGGTTCCAAAAATTTCGTGTTGGAGATTTTGATCTCGAAGACAAGGAAGGTCGCGGTAGGCCCTCTGTTGTTGATCACGACCATCTTAGGGCATTGGTGGAAGATAACCCTCGCAAAACCACTCGGGACTTTGCGAGAGAAGTTAGTGTTGACCACTCAACAGTCGTTCGCCATCTCGAACAAATTGGTAAAGTTAAAAAGCTCGACACGTGGGTACCTCACGAATTGACCCAGAGCCAAAAACATCGGCGTTTTGAAATTTGCAATTCTCTTCTGTTGCGCTACCAAAATGAACCATTTCTTAATCGAATCGTGACATGTGATGAAAAATGGATCCAATACGACAACAGGAGACGGTCAGGCCAGTGGCTGGACAAGGATGAAGCACCAAAACATTTCGCGAAACCAAGCCTGCACCCGAAAAAAGTAATGGTGACAGTGTGGTGGTCTACTGCAGGTGTTATTCATTACAGCTTCCTAAATACTGGCGAAACAATCATGGCTGAAACATATTGTCAAGAAATTGACAAAATGCATAGGAAATTGCAAAATCTTTGTCCAGCATTGGTGAATCGGAAAGGACCAATTCTTCTTCACGATAACGCCAGGCCACATATCGCAATGCCAACTCTCAGGAAACTTCAGGAATTGAAATATGAAACACTTCCGCACCCTCCATACTCCCCCGATCTCTCGCCGACGGACTTCCACTTATTTAGACATTTGGACAACTACTTAAGAGGAAAAAATTTTAGGGACCGAAGTGAAACCGAAAATGCCTTCCGCGAGTTTATTGAGAGTTTAAATAAAGATTTTTTAGAAACTGGAATAAGAATGCTTCTGACACGTTGGCAACTATGTGTTGGTAATGATGGAACATATTTTGAATAAATAATCTTAGTTTTATACAAATTATAATAATTTTTTTTTTGGCATATAAAAACCTGCATTATTTTTGCACCAACCCAATACTTTTTTATTGCTGCAAATTGTTCTGCGGCAATTTTTTTAATATATAATTTGATGCGATATCGTGTATCGCCAATACATGAAACGATGGTCTCATACGGCTATGCAATATTAACATTCCATCTAACGTCACCATTAAAGAGCTACTAATGATCACTCTAATGGGCAGTTATCGCTGCAAATTTTGAAATGGAATGAATTTGAGCCCCTTCCGCCCCACAAAAAAAAAGAAATCCCATAATGATGTCCTTGCAAGGTGAAAAAATATAAGAGAGAAAAATAGAAACTATAATCATTTACAGAATAAGTTGGAGAAAGAAATATTGAAGTAGTTTGTTGGGAAACCGCCTGGAAGTAGGTTTCAGTAGACAAAAAAACAGGAAAAAGAAAAAAGGTGTAGAAATGGTAAGAGAGTTGCAGGAAGTTGGTAGAAGTTGATGGTTAACAGCCTTATTTTCTTGTAAAACCTAACCACGTGTAAAAGAGAGCAAGTGATCTTGCAAGAAAAACAAACATAGCGGAAGTTTTAGGAGTTCTAGAATATAACACATGTTGTGTGTTGGTGCTGAGGTACTTGTCCTTTACATCCTGTGCGTACAACTCACTAACAGGCGACAGATGTCTTCTTTACAAGGAAAATCACTCACAAATTTGGGTTTTCTTTTTGTTTTTCACACATGAGGTAATGCATTTAAATTAACAAACTAAGATTTTGATCTGAGTAGGCCATGGAGAATATGGAAAACACTTTTGTAGGAAATTTATACTTGCGAAATTTTTTTTTTTCAAAAATTCCTAAACTTGCTGCAGGCACTATCTTGATTCCATAATATTCACTGCATCTGGTACTAAGAAGGAACAAGAGGCCACCGGCGCTTGGAGGAATTCCTGGCAAGTAATGCCTATTTTTTTTCAAGAGAGCTTTACGTCCAACTTCCAATTAGGTGTCATGGGCGGAGGCGACTAGCAAACATACTTTACTGTATATTTCTTTTATTAACCATTAAAGGTATAGACCGGGGCATATAGCCTAGTTCCGCAATATACCTTAGCTTTGCGGGCCTAGTCTCTAACCGCTCGTCTAGCGTGGCAACTAGCAAACATACTTTACAATAAAGTTCTCATAATATAAACATTAAATAAAACCCAAGGCCTAGAGCGTTGCAGATTTCGCCTCTAACCAACCGCTCGGCTAACGTGGCGCCTAGAAATTCCTGGCAATACAGTAGTAAGTTAGGAAACTAGATGGTTTTGAATGTGAAGAAACTGAGGCCGTGAAACTTGGGCATAGCGGGTACTTGCCGCTTCAGAAATATAGGGAACAAGGAGTTCTCGGGGGCTTTGTTAGAGTTACGAGACAAAGTAAGGAGCGTTAGCGGATTCGACGGAATGTTTTTGATTCGAGAAAATTGGATTCTGTAGAAATTGGAAGTTTTGACTGAGCCGCAATGTTCCAGACAGGTTTGAGTTTTCATTCTGTAGTTAAGTCGACTGTTGTTTACCGTAAATCTCGATCGTTTGTTCAAAAGACATGACAGAAATTTGTATCCTTGCGTATAAAGTCTAATATGTGGATTCGAGATCAGAAGTTTGTCCATAAAATGTTCTAGTTCTTAGCACAATCTACGGTGGAAGGGTTTTGATTGAAACCTATTCCAACAAGGCCAGCAGTTCATTCAGATGAACTCTTAACCGCTCTGGGTGGACCCAGTTACCCCATAAGGGCTGCAGCATTCTGAAGAAACCTTTCAGTTTTCCGCTATTCTTCTTAAAACTGATTCCTTTAAGCTTCACCCAAAAGCAGGTCTAATCAAAAAGACGGAACTAAATTGATGTTTTTAACAATTAGTGCCCGAATAGTCGTTCAGAATCGCGGTGGCAAAGACCAGTAGGTAGTTTAATCTACTCTGTAATATAAACAAGCTGGTTCAGTTGATATAATAAAAAATTATTTCTGAAAAAAGGGAGAGGGCGGAAAGAAACAAAAATTCATCCATGAAATAAAATTATGCCGGGGGAATGATTTTTATCGCTCTCAGCTAGAAACGGAAGGTAGAAAGCTTTTCAATTTTGTCAGTGAGAGTTCAGATGACAGAGTTATAAAAATGATCAAAAGTAATAGAATTAAAACATGATCATGTAGAAGATTACTCCGGTGTAGAGGATGGGGCTGGTTGGTGGGCGAAGGATGGAAGGTAAAAAAAGGGTTGTAAAGGGTTGATGATTCCAGCGAAGCTGAACAATTCGCTGACAAGCCAGAGGGCAAAGTGGTCCAGGGGTCCTAATATTTCTACAGTTATATTACCTAACGCTAATCAATCCTTCCCGACCAATATCTCGCAAACTGGTAAACCCGCTTCTTTCTCTATTTAAGCTAATATTTGAATAATTTATAAAACATACATTCACTAAAGATATCTCTTTCTAAATCTTGTTAAAAACTCATTGGCCAGAAACAACAACCAATCAAACAAGATATACGTACATAGTGGCCAATCACAGCGGCTGACTATGGGGGGGGGGATTGTTTGCTTCCGTTGAAATTTAGTACAGAGTTCATAACATTCGGTTAAGTAAATGGTCTTTTGTGGTGTTTGTCTGTAGATTCAGCGTATCAATCTGCAGTCAGCCTGAAGTAACCTTGTTCTCAAGCATTTGTATTTATTTTGTTTATTTTTTAGATTTTGTTGAAAAGAGAATTGATTTTTCTCGTAAACTTGAAGTGCCAGTTTTTTGCAGCAGATCTCTAACTTTTATTTATATTCATGAAAATCGGTTCAGGAGTTTAGGCGATACGTTGTTTACAAAAAAAGAAAAAAGGTAACACGAAGAAGAACAAAAGCAAGAACAAGAACATTTTTTGAAAATGCCGTTTTTTCCAATTTTTTTGGTAATTTTTTTTTTTCTCGAAATCTATTAGATCTGGGATGTTGCAAAAAAATTACAGTAATAAAGGAGGATTTGCCCTATATTATAGAGAAAATTTGGGAATTTTATCTTTTATAGAAAAAGAGAAAAAAACTGTCAAAGTTGGGTATTTCTCAACATTACACTTTTTGACGATCAACTCCTTATACAACTGTCCCATCGGACAGTTTTAATTCTTCTTTTTCTCCCGAAAAATTGTAAATAATAGTTTTTCTCCTCAAAATAGGACTTGGTAGATTCCCTTTTAAATTCCTTTTTTAAATTTTTTTGAGAAATGCGCTGCCCTAACTTTGCATATTATTAAAGTAGGGCTAAAATTGTGTTGCTAAAATAAAGTTTTACCCATA
Organism: Rhodnius prolixus; assembly: GCF_049639745.1. Classification (NCBI taxonomy): domain Eukaryota; kingdom Metazoa; phylum Arthropoda; class Insecta; order Hemiptera; family Reduviidae; genus Rhodnius; species Rhodnius prolixus. Next base: position 12,865,489 of record NW_027411604.1, on the reverse strand, counting down.
ACCGGCAATTCATCGCTCAATGATTCTTTACGTTTTCAAAAACGACTCCTAGACAATACGTACACATAAATTTAAAACTTTTTTTTTTTATAGGTTTTAGGTCAGTTCTCAGGAAACGATCGGGTTGGGATTTTCCTATAAGATAAAGATAACGTTAAGCACGGTTACAAACTGTATACTGACGGTAAGAGCCTTCGGAGTTCGAAGGAAATCTGTAAGTTCAAACCTTGAGATAAGCAGATAAAGTCGGGTGAGGATTCACATTAGATTAGAGGAGAAGGTGGTAATATGGTACGGGGTTGGAATTAGGGACACCCCTGTTTTTGTGAAACCAGTAGTGCTATCTGATTTGGGGTAGGCTTTGTTTGCTGCAGAAGGCAGCGCCGTCAATCGAGTGGCAGCTTTGTCCAAGAGAGGACCGTGTTGATTTTGTCAGTGCTAAAAAGTTTTCTTAACGTTGATTTTCCTCTGCTTTTGGTTAATACCGAGGAAAGTTTGACTAATTTCTCTTAGACATTAAAAATGCAGAATGTAGAGAGTTTTAATTGCCAGTATTATGGATTACAAGTATTGGAAAAAAGATGAGGTTATATTGTACGCAATGTATGGTAGTATTATGGGACAGCGTTGTCCTCAAATAACAACCTCGTAAATCGTCTGCCGAACAAGTGAGAAAAGTGGCACTGAGGACGAAACTAGTGTCTTATAAATATTTTGTTTTTCTACAGGGTACTATAAAGGGCCTAAAAAGATATGCCTAGAACAAAATTAGGACCACCGCCGAAAGGCAAACGTGTGAAAAAGGATGCAAGGAAAGAGGAAATTAAATTTCGAAGAGACAGATTCTGAAAACGATTCTGATGTTTTAGTTTCATCAGATGAATCGGATTTGTCCACTCCACCCCAAAATTCGACACCAGATAATGAAGAAGCGGATTGCAGATTTTGCGAAGAAAAGTTCAAGAACTCAAAGCCCGGAGAAATGTGAATTGAGTGCATTGTTTGTTGTCGTTGGGATCACATGGAATGCACTGCGTGTGAAAAGGAGTCATTTGTTTGTGATTTTTGTGTCCAGTCCACACCTATCATGTCTTGATATTTCTCTAAGAAAACCAATTACACCCTAATTTTTGTCCTTAATGTACGATAATTGTGTAAAATATAGTTTTTTGGCATATTTAAGGCTTATTTTTACAATTCATGGAGAAATGGAGAACATTAACTATAATTATTATGTGTGTCCCATACTACGACCACACTTTCTGAAAACCCAATATGGCACCACGTTAGACTTCTTCAGTGTAACTCCAGACTCCTTGCTGTGATCCACTCAGGACTCCAAATTTACAAAGACACAAATAATGTATGTCTATGATTTTACTTCAGAGTAGATTTTAAATTCAGTAGTGTTCAAAATATGCAAGGTAAAAAAAAAGACTGTCCCATATTACCCAACTTCTCATCTATTCGTTCCTTGAGTCCTTAAGATATCCTTAACAAAAACTTACAGTTTAAAAAGTTAAGTATAAGGGTTGATTAAACGCCAAAAGGTACAGAAATCAGCAAGTACCCATCATTTCATTTATACTTCATTGATATGATTTAAGTAATTGTACTGCATTAACTTTTCCTTCACATTTTTAGAATTCATTAGATGTCACAGACCCTTATGCTGGCCAGTTCGTTCATAATATTATTTGGTTATAATTATGATAAAATGTATATTATATCTTCGTTTTTAAATAGGTACTTTATTTTAACTCTATTCCAAATTATTCTTCTGATTTATCTTTAATATGCCCTTTATTCTGAAGTTGTCACATCTTATACATGCATGTTAAAGTAGAAAAAGACAAAGTTAGAGTCGGCTACTGTTTAAATTTGAATCACGGAGGATTTAAAACAATATTTCAGACTTGAATTCGTCTTACCGAAATATTCGTGAGCACAAATAACACACAGTTAATAACAAGTAGATTATTCAACAACAATTATTCATTTCTCAATTGTAATTTAATTTTACTTACAGTAAAATACTGGAATAATTAGCTGTCCTAAAAGTATGCAATACTTATTTATTTTATATTACATAACATATATATAACATTGTGAGAAGAACAGCTACATTGAGAGTGTGATTGAAGAAAACTATATTATTTGCGATAAAGCCAGATAATTATTACCTATTATTATAAACGTTTGACTACTACATAAAATAACAATTACTTTAATCGAAGAATAAACTTAAACAGACGATTTTTATTAAAAATAAAATAATCGAAATCATTGATGTATGTTGGTGTAAGCATTTTTTTAAAAAAGTTTTTAAATTTTTTAGCCTCGTAATTTTTTTTATTTTTTATAACGTTTTCTTTTTAACCTGTAATTAATAGTTTGATTATTTTTTTGAGAAAGCCTTTTTATATAAAATAGGAAGGTATTTGTACGTAAAAAGCAAATTTAAACTGCGATTTCAGACCTTCCTTTTAAGAGGAGTAAGAAAAATAAACGGGCGATTACAGTACTTCTTCCTAAAAGGCAAAGAGGCAAAGATTTTGAATCGAACGACAATTCATTAATAGGTTCACCCATTGATAATTTTAACGATTTCAGTACTTCCTCTTAGTAGGTGTAAGAGCATGATGGCACTTCACAGCCATGTAGAGGAGCTTTAATCACTTCTTCGTGCTAAATTTTATCAAAATCGGACAAAGCGTTATAGAAATATTGGTAATAATAGTTTTAAAAACGGCCTTACTTGGGTGGGGCAAACTCCCCTCCATATGAGGCATAGCGACGAGACTTTTAAAGTGCAAATCTGTACAAAATTTCGATTCGAATGACACTTCATTCATGAAAATCAGTTCACTTGTCGATAATTTGAAACGATTGCTATACTTCCCCTTAACTAGTGTAAGAGCAGATCGCCGCTTTAATGTTACGTAGGGGAGCCCTAACTCTATCATCCTACCAAATTTTATCAAAATCGGGCTAAGATTTACAGAGTAATTAGTAATAATAATTTTGAAGGGGGCCTTACATAAAAGGGGCTAACTCCTCTCCCATTCGGTGTACAGCGTCGAGACCCCCAAAAGGCACATCTACATAAAAGTCCGAACCGGATAACACCTCATTCATGAAAATCGGTTCGTGCGTTTAGGCGCTACGCAGTTTACAAAAAAGGTAACAACAACAACAAGAAGAAGAAGAAGAAGAAGAAGAAGAAGAACAACAACAACAATTTCTGAAAATGCCGTTTTTGCTCATTTTCGGCAACTTTTTTCTCGAAATCTATTAGGTCTGGGGGGTTGTAAAAAAATTACAGTTATAAAGGAGGGTTTGCCCTATATTTTAAAGAAAATTTGGGAATTTTATCTTTTATTGAAAAAGAGAAAAAAATTGTCAAAGTTGGGTGTTTTTCAACGTTACGCTTTTTCGTGCACTTTTTGACGATCAATCCTTATACAACTGTCCTACCGGACAGTTTTAATTAACAAGTGTCCTTCGGGCAATTAAATTTTGAAACCACTGGAGGTGAATCTAAAGAATTAGTGGAGAAAAAAAATTGTTATTAAAACATTAAAAACATTTAAAAAAAAAAAGATCTATTAAATAAGGCCATAGATTTAATAATAAAATCTAAATAAAAAAATGAATAGCGATTTAAATAAAGGAAAAAATCTGCCTTTCATGAGCACGGGAAGGGCGTTGCACTATGAAGCTAATCAAGTGGGAGCTAATTGAATAGAAAAGTGATGAAAAATTCAGAACATCAGAGTTTTTGAAAGAGAACGGGAGTTTACGTTCAGAATACAGAGTCAGCGGCCCCTACAGTCGGTGCAGAGTTGGTAGAATAGAAGTGGGATGTCAAGGGGTCGGTCTCTTGGGCAAGGGGAATGCTTTTTTTTTTCTGTACGTTGGGTAAATGGGAATTTAACGAATGAGGTTGTACACTATAATAGAATTTGATATGTGCCGCACATGGACGGCTCTCCGAGAAGTGTCGGCAGTGGATAGAGTAGACGGAGATGTGGTGTAAATATTTGAAAGTTTCCACACAGCGCCGGAAGTGGGCGGACGGACGGAGGATGTATGTGAAGCCTTGTCATAGGGCTGTGGTGTACAACCCTACAACAAATTCAGTCCTGCGTGAAGATCAATTGTGTAGGTGGGATGGTAGCAGCAGTCCCACCAACACCCAGACCTAGTAAGTTGGTGCTTCTAGCCCAAACTGTAAAGGCAAACACTAAGTCTAAAATTAACCCACATCTGTTCAAGTTATCCACATTCTCTGAGGTGACTGCTAACAGTGATCTGTTACATTCTAAGGCCAAGACGAGGTAAAACTATACGCCTACTGCATGGAACTTAATAAATTTTACATCGACCACCGACTCACTTTCTTTAGACTCATCTCTACAACCCTAAACGGTTTCGAAACACTTCTATTCTTAATGATATACACAGAATGGGCTATAAAAGTTAGAAGTTATGTTAACAAAGGCCAATTTACAATTAACCGAGACATTTAGGTTTTAGTCTATAGCTTTTTAAAACGTCCAACTTCTAAAAACGTATCAATTGTGTGTGAAAGTAGAGTGATTTTTACAAAAATTATATAATGTTTGTAGTTTGTGTTATAGTGATAAAATTTCCAAAATCTTATCTTGATGCCTGAGGTAGTGAAGTAACATGAATGTATTGTTAGTCTATCACACTATATACATGTAACTTAATCAAGAAATAGATAAAATATAAAAAATATATTTATCCATTAACTGGCAACATTATACATGGTATATGATTTAAAAATTATGCCAATTCCACAGTTAAAATAAAAATTTTAAGAGTTTAAATCTCAACATCCAAATACCATTCTTTCCACTACTGCTGACGATACTGCAATCTTATCTCCTCATTCCGATCCTCTTATCGCTACCCGAACTCTTCAAACGGACATCAACCACTTACAGGACCTGGCTTATCAAATGGCGAAACAAAACTAAAATTACTAAATCAAAATATATAGTATTTACTCTTAGACGGAAAATCCTACCTCCTGTCATCTTGAACCAAACTCCTATACCAACTGTGGACAAAGTAAGCTACCTTGGACTGCACCTAGACAAACGGTTGACATGGAATCCCCATACTAGACTGAAAAGACAAGAAACTAACCAACGCTACAAAACTTCTCGCCAGAATACTTGATAAACGATCTAAACTCAACCTACAAAACAAAGGGCTCTTATACCTGTTGTTACTGTGACCTATTTGGTCATACGGCATCCAATTCTTTACGCATTCAGAGACTTTACAATCAAAAATACTACGAAAACTACTTAACGCTCCGTTCTACATTTCTATCCTCACCATTCATATTGACCTCAACATCCCATTCATTAACGACCTTACTAAAGCTCGTTTCTTTAAAATTTCATTCCTTTAAGCAGCTCATCCTAGCCTTTTAATTGAACACTTATCTTCTTCCACATTACCAGGTAATCCTCCAAGGAGATTGAAGAGAAGATGGCCCCGCGATCTACTCTCCTCATAAGAGTAGTATAGTGCATCTGTTCATTTGCTTGTTGCAACAACCGTTGCAGTCGCAAATTTCAATAAAAGGTTTAAAAATAAAAAAATAAAGCGTTAAAACTTCGACTTGACTAGCTCTGGGGATACTTTGAACCGCATTGTTAAAATTCAGGTAATATCTCAAATTAGATTTAGATTTTTAACGAAAGCCCTAAGATTCGATGATAGAGCAAATAAAAAACGGAAAAAAATGAAAAAGAGAAAAATTCTGTTTAATTTCACTTTTTTTGGAGAATAATGTAAAAATAATGTAATTCTAATAAATAAAAAATAATGGTTCTTTCCATGAAATACCTGTCAAGAAATAAATAAGTTCTAGAAAATGTATTTTTGTCCTCTTATACTGAATTTTCATATTATATTCTCTACTTAGCTAACATAGTTTGCATTTATATCAAGAAAAATGTTTTTTAAAAATAAATAAATAGATTACTGAATGACTTTTCAAAGAGATAGCAAAATATTATGAAAATATTTTACTAATAAAATAGGACAAGATGCACAGAGTATTTCCCAACCAAGTGGGAAAATACATAACAAGTAACGGAGTTGCGGAAGTAATGAAATAATTGATGCACTAGTTAACTCTTTAAAAATTTTGGGAGCTTCAATAGATAATTTAGGTAGCACTGAATTCTACTCTGCAGTAATTTCCCATATGCAATATCTTATAGATTCACGAGAAATTTTATCATTATTCACTAATACGGACAGCAACCACAATTTTGGTTTTGCACAGTAAATTGCGTGGAGCAGCTAATGGCCGCTGTAAGTTGGTAAAACTTCTCCTAAAGCATTCATCCAAATACAGTTTACAGTTAGAACAGTTAGAAAAAGTCGTGTTAGATGATAAACCAGATTATTAAATATCGAATTCGATGATTTGACGGAATAATGTGTATGAGATGAAATAATTAAAGTGAAAAGAGATATTTCGTCAAAGGAAAATATAGAGTAGAAATATGTTCTTTGTTTAAATGAATATCGAAACAAAATGTTATGATAGCTCAAAAAAGCAAACAAAAACAAAATAATGGTGCCAGTTAGTGCGTGGGTTTTTAATTATTCCTTCAAAGGAGTTGTTTACACAAAATATCGTATTAGGAAACTCTATACTCTTGTAGAATCCAACAATTATTTTTTTTTTTACTTAAAAATAAAAAAAAATTTATTTTCCTCTTGTCTGGAAACCAGGAGTTTTTATGGGTCTGGATAAAAATACACATCACAACTATTCTCTGTTCGAAAGTTTTGAAACTCTGATAAGTGTCTGATAAGCTGGGTCTATATCCTAGAAATCTCTAACGTAGCCTAAGATTAGATGCTGCACAAAGACGATAATAACAAACTGTGCGAAAAGAAGATGCTCTCTTTCAAAAGAGTTTTCAAGTAGTCACGATGTATCCTTTATTCAGGATATGTGTATGCCGAGCGATGATAAAAGGATAGTAGAAGGAAGTAGTCATTTTATATATCAGCCTGAGAAGAACACCTAATTTTCACTTTCTGACTCAAAGCAATGTTTTTGGTGGAATTCATTCTACAAAGATTTCTGTACCAAAATTCTGGATTAGTGATTTCACAGATTTCCAATTATTTCTGTTCTTTCGAATTTTTGGGAGTGTATTGTGAAGATTGTAGTGAATAAGGTGTAAGTATTGTTAGTCCATATTAACATTTGGAATTCGTATTTTTAAATCTAGTATTTACAAAAGTCTATTTGCTTGCAAAAAAGTGTTGGATATTATATTTTCTTTTATGGAAGGAGAGGGGGCACACATTTCAACATCTCAGTTAAAATATGCCCTACCGACCTACAAGTTTGTGACTTTGCTTAATCGCAGTGAAGGGGAAAGTGGTCCGAGCCTACATTAAGAAGCGCAACAAACCGAATATTTTGTTCAAACTTCCTAAACCCATCACACTTCGGGTACAACATCCCCGAACTGAGTCATTATTGATTTTTGAACTAGATTTCAGTGGTTTTTAAAGAGAAAGTAATGTAGTAGTGAGAGAAATAACTGATAGAAGGTAGATTCAGAGTAAGGTAATATCATTTCTTTCTATTTTATATTGTGTTGAAAGCTACCCCACCAGTGGGGCAGATATTAACATTTGACACAAAATTTTTAAATTTAAAAAATATAGATATGTATGTAAAGTACCAACTGTTTATTGATATAGATCTGTTAAGAAGACTTGAAAGTTGTAGAAAACAAGCTAAAAAGGTTCAATATTACGATTCTGTGCACTCTGTAACAGAAAATGTAAATTCTGTTCAAATGTGCCCCCTCTCCACTACATGCCGAACAAGGAAGAGGATAAACAAATTCTAGTGCAACTTAAGCGTTCCAACTCAACACTCCCACTTAAATGCACCAACAGAACTATTTCAATCTAGCCAATTAAAAATCAGGAATGTATATGCTCTTACTAAAAGCGTAACTCAAGAAGAAATGAATCGTATAACCCAAAATCTTAAAAATAAATACTTCAAAGTCAGTACTTCCTTCAAAAACGTCTTATTCTGTAAAGTGAATCAGATAGTAAGAGTTAACCTGGTTCATAACCTTCCTTCCTTCTAACCTTTAACTTAGGGAATGTATTTATTTTAAGAAAATAACTTTAAGTTAACAATCTATGGGAGAAAGCCACAGGAGTGTCTATTCCCCTTGCAATATTATGCACTCAAGAATAAAATAAAGAGAGTTATTTAAAAAGAAAAATATAAAGGAAGGATACACATTGTAAATATATCTATGACTTTTTTTCTGCTTCCTTGAGCGTGTCTCATATTTATTCGCTCGCTAGTGAGCTACACAGCCAGTTATATAACAACTATGCTCTTCACAGTTCACCGATGTATGATAAAAGATGTCTTCTTTTTTATATATATATATAATTTTTTACTTTCCAGCATTTGTTATACAATTATTATTCAGATTTCCCGTAGAATAAATTTTATACAAATTTTCATCTAATATTAATGAAGTATTATTATTATTTTAATTTAAAACGCAGGTCAGACACTAATTAACATAAGAACACTAACAATAATGTACAAGACACTACTAAAACCTATTCTGACATACCCCTGTCCAATTTGGATAACAGCTAGTGAAGGACTGACCAAACAACTAAACACATTACAAAAAATAATTCACTGAACGTCTCTTTGTTCACCACAAAGCCACAAATTCATCTAATGGTTTTCGTGAAGTATTAAATAAAAACACAGTCTTTCTAACAACATGATTGCATTTTTACAAGCATTACACTTTATGGAAACTCATATAATTTGGTAACTTGGGTTTGGTAAGATTTCTCACATTAGTTACTGATGACTTTTGTGCAAACAAGACCACAAAAACAATAAATATATAAATAGATATTTATGACTTTATTACATACAAAAAGGTTTGTAAATCAATTGGGGAAATGATAATATTGAACTTTTAGTTGAATAAAAAGAAAAGATAAAAAAATACATCAAAAAGATTTAGAAATTACTTTCGAAAAACCACTTGTAGAAACAAAAATGCTAATTTTTAACTTTTAGTCAATTTAAAAAAAAGAATGCAATAACAACAGTTACAAATCAATTCCAAAAACAACATAAAGAAACCAAGAATACAAATTTTGGACTTCTAGTCGATTAAAATGGAAAGATCAAAGAATACATTAAAAAGGTTAAGATATCGATTCTTAAAAAAGTATTTTGGGAAACAAATAATGTCAATTTCAAACTGATAGTCAATTAAGTTGAAAAGAATGAAGAATTTAACAAAATTTCGGTATCAATTTAAGGAATGTTAGGAAATAAAATGTACAATCAAACAATCAATTTAAGGAATGTTAGGAAATAAAATGTACAATCAAACAATCAATTTAAGGAATGTTAGGAAATAAAATGTACAATCAAACAATCAATTTAAGGAATGTTAGGAAATAAAATGTACAATCAAACAATCAATTTAAGGAATGTTAGGAAATAAAATGTACAATCAAACAATCAATTTAAGGAATGTTAGGAAATAAAATGTACAATCAAACAATCAATTTAAGGAATGTTAGGAAATAAAATGTACAATCAAACAATCAATTTAAGGAATGTTAGGAAATAAAATGTACAATCAAACAATCAATTTAAGGAATGTTAGGAAATAAAATGTACAATCAAACAATCAATTTAAGGAATGTTAGGAAATAAAATGTACAATCAAACAATCAATTTAAGGAATGTTAGGAAATAAAATGTACAATCAAACAATCAATTTAAGGAATGTTAGGAAATAAAATGTACAATCAAACAATCAATTTAAGGAAACCAAGAATGCTAATTTTAAACTTATAGGTCCATTAAAAAAGAAAAGATTAAAAAATACATTAAAAAGATTTAGAAATCAATTTAAATACATTTTGTAGTAATTAAAATTACAGAATTAACCAACACAGAACCTAGTCAAGATGTAGCATTAATATTTATTTGTAATAATTGAATGATCAAAAGTTATTTGCATGCAAGAATAATAAAAATATAATAGAGATCTAACCTTGTGTAAAGAATATAAAAGTTCATCAGCATCCCAACAGATCACCAGTCCAACAGCACTTGACACTTGACACTAGTTAAAATAATTCACAACACTATTCGCACTAAAACTGTATATCACGCACTAAATATAACTTAAACACAATTTATAAAGTAGAACTTCACTTTAACTCGCACTGATATTCACTTAAAAAATCACGTAAATTAAGATACACGACTAACGAGTTAAAGATGGCCGCCGGTAACTGGCCAGGCAGATCAGCTGGTAAATTAAGGTTATCTCAGCTGAGTGACTAACTTTTTTTTTTGCCGTTCACAACCTACCAAAAAAAAAAATGTAATTTTTTACTTTTTATTACAAAATTTTACAAAAAAGAAAAAGTAAAAGAATTGAAAAGTATTTAATATTATAATTATAATATTAAAGTGTCATTTTTGTTGAGGCTTGAGGAGATATGTGATATAAGTAGGTGATGTAAGATAATCTTTTTATATTAAGTTAAATTTGAAGGATAAGAATGAGTCGGCTATAAGCTGGGCAGTAGTAAAGATCCTGAAGGACAATATAAGTGAAGAGAAATGAAAAGGAAGTTGAAGATCTATTGAAGCGGAAGTAATAAGTAGAGGAATTTAATCAGATATAAGAAGAAGGAAAATCTAAAAGAAAAGCCAAACGTTGGCTCTATTCCTTGCCCCACTTCCTGATCCTGGTCAGAACTTGAATCCTGCCACCCTTCTTCCAGACATCCTTCTACAATTTTTCACCCTACTATCCTCCATCCTTTTTCCTGAACAATACTAACCTTCTTCTAATGAAACATGAAACAATTATACCAACACTTCGACAGCTCCAATATAAAACAACCCTTATAGACTGGGCAATAATTTCTGTTCTCTCCCTTCTTTATTCTACTTCTTCTCTCAGTCTTCACCACATCCTCGCAGACTTCCAGGCTGGTGAAGTGCTTCAATTTTTACTACTTTCCAGGTGTACTTAACGAAGCAGATGAAAAGCAATCAAATGAAAGACAGAGTAATTTAATGCATTGAATTAAAGACGTTCCAATCTCGCCTTTAGATTGCCAATAGATGGGCTATTTTAGTGGCGAAACTCAGATTAGATTAGATTAATAGGGCGGGACCTATGACCCAAGGTACCGTAGCCAAAAGAGGCTTAACCTTTTTTGGATCTAGTAGACGAAACCTCCCCTAGTAAGAAGGTTGAGGACTTTCCCTACTAGTTCTTTTTGCGCTACTATCTCCTTCGGTCTCAAAGAGCCAAAGGTTTCATAGCGCAACCGCTCCATTGCACCGCAATTGGACACCAAGTGAGTGGCAGTTTCCTCCTCTTCCTGACCCAATCTGCACTACGGTTCTGAAGCTAATAAGCCCCACCTTGTACAGGTGCTTCCTGAACCTACCTGCCTCCGTGACTATGCCTGTGATCAGAGTAATCTGATTTCTGCCCAAGCACAGAGTCTCTTCGGCTCTTTGTTCACACAGGCAAGGCATCATAGTCTTACTGTATTGGACCCCAGGACACATCGCCCAGTTCTTTTTGAGATTTAAATTTGCTATTTTAGAATTTATTTCCATTACCATTTTAAATTTAAGGTGCGTCAACATCTGAGGTTATTATTGGTACCCGGAGCTTTTTTCAGTGCACTGCTAGCCTCCGGACAGTACTCATCTCGTTACAGTTCTTTACGAGACATTGAACTGTAAAAAGCTCGTTAGAAGATAAAATCTAAGGATTAACAGTTTTCCGGAATTAATGAAGCAGATGAGTCTGCTACAGTTTTCTTTTACAGCAAATTGATTCTTTATTACTAAATTTGATTGTAAATTTATCAGTTCTAACTTGATAAAAGGTGCGTCGTTGACATTCAAATTAAATAATAAGGTTTCTAAAGATAGATCTTTAAAAACTGTCTGAAAACTGTCGAATCTACTTCTAAATTAAGTCTTCTAAATTAGAAAGACTCATATTTCTTGAAATCTGAGCATTCAAATTTTATTTTCTCTTGTTAGGAAATTGGAAAGTAAGTCGACTGTTTATTTTAAAATTGTTGCGAAAATAATTTGTGTTTTCTTGTAAAGGTTATAGTCTCTTAAATTCAGTTATGGATTTGTTTGGTGGAAAGAACAATTTTCCATATTAAAACTGTCCGGTAGGACAGTTGTATAAGGGTTGATCGTCAAAAACTGCACGAAACAGCGTAACGTTGAAAAACACCCAACTTTGACAATTTTTTTCTCTTTTTCTATAAAAGATAAAATTCCCAAATTTTCTTTAAAATATAGGGCAAACCCTCCTTTATCACTGTAATTTTTTTGCAACAACACAGATCTAATAGTTTTCGAGAAAAAAGTTGCCGAAAATGAGCAAAAACGGCATTTTCAGAAATTGTTGTTGTTCTTGTTCTTGTTGTTGTTACCTTTTTTGTAAACTGCGTAGCGCCTAAACGCGCGAACCGATTTTCATGAATGAGGTGTCATTCGATTCGGAATTTTATGTAGATGTGCCTTTTGGGGGTCTCGATGCTGTACATTGAATGGGAGAGGAGTTAGCCCCCTTTATGTAAAGCCCCCTCCAAAATTATTATTACTAATTACTCTGTAAATCTTAGCCCGATTTTGATAAAATTTGGTAGGATGACAGGGTCAGGGCTCCCCTACGTAACATTAAAGCGACGATCTGCTCTTACACTTGTTAAGGGGAAGTATAGCAATCGTTTCAAATTATCGACAAGTGAACCGATTTTCGTGAATGAAGTGTCAATCGAATCGAAATTTTGTACAGATTTGAACTTTAAAAGTCTCGACGCCGTGCCTCATAAGGAGGGGAGTTCGCCCCACCCAAATAAGGCCCATTCTAAAACTATTATTACCAATATTTCTATATCGCTTATGCCGATTTTGATAAAATTTAGCACGAAGAAGTGGTTAAAGCTCCTCTACGTGGGTGTGAAGTGCCTTCATGCTCTTACACCTACTAAGAGGAAGTATTGCAATCGATAAAATTATCACTGAGTGAACCGATTTACATCAATGAATTGTCGTTCGATTCAAAATCTTTGCTTCTCAGCCTTTTAGGGAGAAGTACTGTAATCGCAGTTTATTTTTCTTACTCCTCTTAAAAGGAAGTACTTAAATCGCAATTTAATTTTGCTATTTACGTACAAATACCTTCCTATTTTATTCAAAACGCTTTCTCAAAAAAGTTGTTATTGAGGATGGCAACTATAATCATTCTTTAAAAAGATCTCTCCAATGGTAGTTATGGTTCCGACTTAACCCCTTATCAGGTTATAATGATAGAATTGCTTATTCTAAATTTTAAAAAAATCTGTGAAGCAGATAAGTAACTTTGTAAAATAGACAAAAAGGAAAATCTATCCAAAAGGTACAAAAATCTCTTTAACAAAAACTTACAGTTTAAAAAGTTAAGTATAAGTGTTGATTAAACGCCAAAAGGTACACAAATCAGCAAGTACCCAACATTTCATTAATACTTCATTGATATTATTTAAGTAATTTTACTGCATTAATTTTCATTAATATTTTTTAGAATTCATTAGATGTCACAGACCCTTATGCTGGCCAGTTCATTCATAATATTTTTTTGTTATAATTATGATAAAATGTATATTATAACTTCGTTATTAAATAGGTACTTTATTTTAAGTGTATTCCAAATTATTCTTCTGATTTATCTTTAATATGCTTTATTCTGAAGTTGTCACATATATGTTCATGCATGTTAAAGTAGAAAAAGACAAAGTTAGAGTCGGCTACTGATTAAATTTGAATCTCGGAGGATTTAAAACAATATTTTAGTATTGAATTCGTCTTACCGAAATATTCGTGAGCACAAATAACACACAGTTAATAACAAGTAGATTGTGCAACAATAATTATTCATTTCTCAATTGTAATTTAATTTAGTCCCCCTAATTTTATTTATGCATATTTTATTTATTTTATATTACATATATACCTAGAAGAATACCTAGATTGAGAATGTAATTGAAGAAAACTATATTATTTGCGGATAAAGCCAGATTAATTATTACCTATTATTATAAACGTTTGACTACTACATAAAGTAACAATTACATTAATCGAAGAATGAACTTATATATTTTTGTTTAAAAATAAAAATAAATAAATAAAATAAGCAAAATCATTGATGTATGTTGGTGTAAGCATTTTTTAAAAACAGTTTTTGAATTTTTAGCCTCATATTTTTTATGATTTTTTTTTTAACCTGTGATTAATAGTTTGATTATTATAGATAAATAGATACTACAATCAATCTACAGTGCTACTTGAACATATATTTTGTAGATGAAAATGGCCAGCATAAGGGTCTGTGACATCTAATGAATTCTAAAAAATATTAATGAAAATTAATGCAGTAAAATTACTTAAATAATATCAATGAAGTATTAATGAAATGTTGGGTACTTGCTGATTTGTGTACCTTTTGGCGTTTAATCAACCCTTATACTTAACTTTTTAAACTGTAAGTTTTTGTTAAAGAGATTATATTTAAGAAATAGAATACTGTAAGGTAACGGAAATAATTAATAAATTGAAGAAAGAAACTTCTTCAGGCGGGCAAAACTTTATTTAAAATAATTTGAGGAAATTCTAAATTAAATCAAGTATTTTCATTGAATGGCCAATAACAAAAGTTAAAGAGAAACTCAACCAGAATAATACCTTTCAAAAATGTGTTGAAGTGAAGAACTTTAAATAACATAACAGACTTCAGTAACATTATAGAGATATCTGTTTGTACGCTTTAACGAAATATTAGGTTAAATTGATATATATATATTTTATTTTAATTTACATTCTTTATACATGTATACAATGAGATGAACTGGTGCGGGAAGAGCTGGAGGAGAGAAACTACCCAGCGGTAGCACTCTCTATAGGAGTATTATGATGTTTGGGGCTTATACTGCAAGGAAGTCGCTGGACCTTTGGAGATTCAGTCGGAATGTCAGAGGAGGCGAGAGATTGCACAAGAGGATTAGAGCAAGTAGAGAGAGTAGTATTGAACTAGTGAAATTTTGCTCTTGTTGGCTACTTTGTTATACGTATCGGATGTTGAGGTCATTGTAAAGATTGAGGTTGGTTAGTCACGTAGAAAGGAGCGTCAGCTATCTGTCGGAGGAGTTTTGATTGAAATGTCCTGTACAGTCCGTATGTTTGTAGGTTTAACTGAACCCCAGACAGCTCTAGTCAGTAGGTCCACATAAGTGGATCTCATAGGTTTGAGGATAATGTTGTGGTATTAAACGTTTGAGTTCTAAGGGCAATTTGGAGCGTCGTCCAAGTAGTCTGTAAAGCAGTTTCGCACGTTTTGTCATTGCATGCCTTTTAAGTCTATTATGTGGGTTCCACGTGAGTCTTTTGCCTATAAAGAGCCTAAGGTAGCGCACCAGTCAACTAATAAATTTAGATTTTGTTAATAAATTACACAAAAATAAAATGTATTTATTTTTAATTAGGAGAACCAGATGATTGTGACAATCAGAATGCCACTTGCATGGAATAGAAAAACAAAGTAGTCCCGAGGGACCCCCGGGTAACTCGCGAGCACAAAGAAGTGGCAGGCTGCAACAGTTATAGGATGTGAAAGATATCTGGCAACGGGTAAAGAGCAAGTGACTTAGGTGGCTGGTGATTGGTGGAGGTGAATATCCACTTCGGATTATAGTGAAAAGAATACATTAAAAGATAATCCATTGATTAACGAGAAAAATGAAATAAAACAGATGGTAATGCATGATGCAGTCGAATTGATTCCCCTTGCAAGTACAACCTGTATTTTCTCACAATCGACTAATAAAATTGTTTAGAAAAGTCAAATATTTTTTATAGATCATAACAGTTGTTATTAAAGACTATGGTAGTGTAAATTCGCAGAGTGACATTTACGATAAACCCAAATTGATGACGAATAGCGTTTTCGTAATTCTGTTAAGGCTTTATAACAGATCTTGAATCAGACAATGGTTTTTATTAATTATAACACTAATAATAATTAAAATATTTCGAAATGGCGGTAGACCAGCCAAAAATGAGAAATGGTTTTTGGGCTTAAATAGAATTGAAGTGGTCAGTGAATATAAATATCTCGGCATAGTTCTTACCCCCACATTATCTATGTCTAAACACTTAAAAAGCAAGTCATCAAAAGCAAAACTGAGCGTAAACTTAATATGGTCACAATTTATTGATAATAATAATATTTCATATTCATCAAAAATTAGAATTTTCAACTCAGTTACTAGAAATATCATTTGCTATGGTGCCCAATTGTGGGGATGGAAAAGATATGACGAGGTTGAGAGGGTTCTTTATTTTTTCATGAAGAAATTAATGAGATGCCCAAAATACGCACCCTCAGCGTTAATACATTTCGAAACCAAATTACCGCCTATTTTCCTTTACACATTAAAACTGCACTATAAATATCTACTCAGATCCTTAAACCTTTCCGAAAATAGATATCCCAAAATTTTAGCTACTGAAATAATAAAAAAGAATATTTTTTGGTTTTCAGAAATTAAGAGTCAAGCTGAAAAATTTAATATTAATTTTAATTTAAACTTCACAAATTGTAACAATAGCGTTTTGTGGAAAACTACGCTTAATATTATAATTGAATCTTTAAACAGTGATTTTAATAACATTTGCAAACTGAAGGTATTTAATACAAGTTATTACCCATTTTATAAAGAACTTCATTATACTTTAGAGGATAAATTGTATTTAACTGATGATTTTTCTTTGAAATCAATGAGATGGATATTTAAAATTCGAGGTGATCTATTACCGTTGAATTACAAATATTTTAAGAATACCGACCTTGAATGCAATCTATGTGTCAGTAATGAGTATGAGGACCTGTTTCACTTCCTGGCGGATTGTCCAGCATTGGCTGAACTGCGCGGTCGTTACTTTGGTTCGCCTACTCTTTCTAGACAGAGCTTTGTGGATTATTTGAACGGCAAAGACTGGGTTGCTTTGGTTCAGTATTGTACTGTAGCTTATGCAAAACGAGTATCACTTATTAATCCAGGATAATTATAAATCTATTTTTTGTTTTCCAATTTTCGGTTTAATGCTAAATGTTTTATATTGTATAGTTAAGACAGAAAGAAGGAAGTATATAAGGTAATAATAATAATAACAGTATAAAAATAATAATAATAATTTAAAAAAAAAAATATGTATATATGTTGATATATATATATACAAAAATAAATAAATACAAAATGCAACAATAAATCATAGACTCCACGGACGGTCAATGACCATGTTGTTTGTCTTTATAAGGAATTTATTTTTTTAGTTTTATTTAATTTCACTGTAATTGAAATACTATTTTACATGTATGTAATTTTGTAATTTTGTAAATTAAATAAAGACTTCTTCTTCTTCTTCTAATAATTAAAATATAATAACATTACTATTAATAATAGTAATATAATAGTTATTAGTGTAATTATGATGACATTTAACCGTCACGTTCCTTTTTTCACTTTATTTTAAAAGCAAAAAATGAAAAGAAAAGTTTGAATTTTCCGGTTGACATTTCCTAAAAATAAAAATACTTTTATTTTCCGCAGTTATAAGCAAATAAAAGGCAAAAGGTGGCCTCACATTTAGCAGGTCCGCCTCTTTTCTTATTAATATCATTTTATATTTACATAATTTCTTTCACCCCCTGTTCTCTTTGAAGGAAGTTACTAGCGGAAATAAACTGCGTGCCAAAGATTTTATGGGTATACTAACGGAAGTTATTAAAAAGCGGACGACAAGAACTCCACATTCTTACCAGATGCAGAAATTGTTTTCCTATATCCAGATTGAGCAACAAGTTAGGCTGGGAAATATGTAAATAATATCCTAAACTAATGTACTAAATAATATATTAAACTACTACTAGGATATAGTGGAACTGCGCATATTAAACCGGATATACACGTTTTGAGGGATAATAGCCGTTTTGTGTGGAATAACCTTGATAGTGGGCGTTAATGACCGTAGAAGTCGATGCGCCGGATACAAAATTGCCGTTTTGTACCATAGAATGTAAGGGGTTTCATCACAAGCTTATAAATCGTTCATTTTTCGCTCAAATTTGATACTTTTTAGCATTAAAATAATCCGCCATATTAACAATCAAAATATGGCGGACTTATTTTTCAGAATTCATACCTAAATTGATTTTAAATACGCAGGGTTTCTCAAAAAATCTTTTATTCTTACGAGATAAAAATTGAAATAGCAGAAAGATAAAGTAGATTGAATATCCGTAACAAGTTTTCAAATCCAGCAGCCAGACAGACATTAGAATAGAATAGGATAGAAAAGAAATTTATTATTCTGGGACAATTGTCCCCTAAGAATAAAAAACAGGTACAACTAGAGGCCTTAACAGTTTGGCCTGTGATTATACAGAAAATAAATAAATAAATATTTACAAAAAGTGAAAATAAAAGTAACAATAGAAATTAAGGAAATAAATTAAAACAATTAGAATTTCGGAGGAAGCTGGATAAAAAGGAGATAACTGAATAGACGGGATTTAAAGATGGATAGAGTAGGAGCATGGCAGACAGATGATGGCAAGGAGTTACAGAGAGAGGTAGCGCGTATAAGAAAGGACTTGTCAAAGGATGAGGTACGGTGAGAGGGAATATAGAGATCGGATGAGCGAGATCTGGTATTACGGGAATGTATCGAGGATTTAAACTTAAGGAGTTGAAAAATATAGGAAGGCCTTTGAGACTAGATAACTTCAAAAAGGAAAGAAGCCAAAAAATATTGGCGGCGATAGACCAGGAAAAAGTCTCTTCAACTCATCGTAGAAGTGCGGAGTCTCTGGAAATGTTGAAAATAAATCTTATGAAGCAGTTCATGAGGCGCTCGAGCTTAGCTTCAATATCACCAGAAAGACCGGCCATACACTAAGCAACCATAGTCGAAATGGGGGAATATAAGAGAGGAAACTAGGAGTTGCCGGGTCTTAATTGGAAAAAGGAGACGGGAATTATTAAACTGCTTAAGGATATGGTTGGAACAACGAGAGATTTGGGAAACATGGTTTTTCCAAGATAGTTTTAATCAAAAGTGATACCGAGGTTTTTCACAGAGGAACAATATTTTATTGGGGTATTGTAAAGGAAAAGATTAGGAAGAGGAGCCAATGATTTAAGAAGTGGGATGCAGCCAATAACAATAGCTTTGGTCTTTTCTACATTCTATATTGGCGGCGATAGACAGGAAAAAGCCAATTCAACTCATCGTAGCAGTGCGAAATGCGAGAGTCTCTGGAAATGCTGTAAATAAATCTTATGAAGCAGTTCATGGAGGCGCTTAGATTCTCTCTTCTTAGGAGTGGATGATTCCATCCAAACTGGAGCATGTTATACCGTACAAAATTCCATCCAAACAAGATTCCCACAAAGTAGAACAAGACTGAGGAACTACTCGAAGTCAAGATAATCACGAAATTTTACCTCAGCTCCGTGGTCCCTGTGGAAACAGAATTCCAGCGTTCAAACCCTCTTTCGGCCGTTATGGTTTACTTTTTGGTTTATTTTGGCCAAAAAGGCCTGAAACTTCTAGCAATTCTTATTAATTTTGCCTAACCTTCAGGACACAACTTGAATTCATAACAGCTCATAAACTGGTGAAGGAAATTGTAATGAGAGAATCGGTAATGCACGGAAAAAGGCTTCAGACACTAACGTCCTCAGCCTGAGTTATTGCAAAATAATAACTTTTACGTGAAATTTTTTCCTGAAGAATATAATCTAATATTATAAATCAATAAAAATTCAAATTTTGTTTTCAAGTCTTCACTCGGGACATCTTACATGAAAACGTGTTCATTTTATTGCGTCATATCGACTTTTATTATTTTCCCTCGAATAAAGTAAGGAAGAGTTTGGCTAACCCAGGAATAAAATTGAATTATAGCCTATATATAGGAATATAAGCGCGGATATACAATATATTCTATCACTTTACTTAGCTTGATTTACTTTAAGCTGCTTTACTTTATAGGGATGGGGCAAGAAAGAAAGAAAAATGAAAATACATACTCTATCGGGCATGTATCTCAATAAATATGTATATTAGATCCATATTACATGTATGTTATTTATTGTTCAAAATATATGGGGATTGAATATGCGTAGATTAGAAAAGAGCAATTTTGGGAATATGATTTATGAACAGTTCGTGACACTTTTGTAATTTAGTTGAATAGAAAATAATTGATTAATATTAAATTATTTTGAAGATTCAGACTAGTTTGTATGTTAGTTTTGTTAGTTAGTTAGTTAGTTAATTTGTTAGTTTGTTTGGGTGACACTTCCTGGGGTTGAACACGGTAAGAGTGTTATGCCCTTGCTGTGTAAACAAAGAACTAAAGAGACTCTGGGCTTAGAATCTGATTACAGCCCTATTCACAGGGTACGGCAGGTTTTAAAAGCACCTGTACAAGATAGGGGCTTATCAGCTCGGAACCGTTGTGTGAAGATTGTGTCAGGAAGAGGTGGAAACGGCCTCTCACTTGTTGTTCGATTGCATCGAGTGGTTGCGCTATGATATCTTTGGAACTTATGAAGCTAAAGGAGATTCTAGCGCAGAAGAAACTGGTAGAGAAAGTCCAAAACATTTTTTAGAAAGGAAGGTTTCAACTATTAGGCTTGAAAAGGTGAAGGCACAATAAGCATCTAGGTGCTGCTTTCTAATCTAATCTAGTGTAGGTATGTTTACGAAGCGTACCTCAACAGCGGGTGGTTAATGTAACCGTAGAACTTACATAAAACTTACTGCAAAAAAGGTTCAGCCTTAATAATAATTCAGTTCTCTATCAAGAGAGTCATAGTTAAACCCCTGTTAATGGGCCGCAGACAAACTGGATGGGGATAGCTGATAAAGAGGATGGAGACGGAGGATTTTTGGAGAAAAGAGGCATTCCAGGAGTCTCGAAGCCAGAATTAAAACCTTTCAGTTATTTAGAAACATCTTCTTGCTATATTACCATCATTCATTTAAATCATTTAGCTCGAAGTTAAACATTAGTCTACTACAGAAGTACATTTGTGATCCCTTTAACGTAGTAGTAATTCTTATTTACTTTGTTCCCTATATTCTCTCAACACGTTTTTCATCTGCCATCTGGGCGTGACTCTTTACTGAATCGATTTCCAGCAACACAGAGAGAGGCTGTATGAATTTAAACAAAAATGGGTGGTACATCGATTTTGAAAAGAACTCGTTAAAAATAAAATAAATAATAAGAGCTCGATAGATTTACGTCATTAGCTTTGAATTAAAAAAAGTTTCTGTTCTAATCTCCAAAAGAGCAATATAATTCTATTAACGGAAGATTGCATAATTTAAAATATTGCCAAAGCCATGAAAATGCTTTAAAAAAATTAATGCTATTTATTAATGTAGCATCTAATTAATTTCCGTTTATGGACTTATGCTGATCACACCTTAACATTTAGAGACCAATTTGTAAAAAAATATAACTTTTTCGGATCTCAAAATGGACTTTTCTCGCGAAAACTACAAATAAAAACAATCTGCGATTTCTTCTGTCAAATTAAAAGAAAAATTCATAATGTTGGAGATGACAAGATAATTCTAAAAATGCGAAGAACTCAATAGTAGATACCTCTACGAAAGAAAGGTATTTACCAGTGCTACTGTATGAAATTCCCTGCATGAATGTTGCATAATTGATGCATTCCTTTTGACAGGAGATTTAGTATAGGGGGAGGCATGCATTACAATTATTCATAAAAAATTCAATGCACTTGAATTGTGGAAACGAGTTTGATCCATAGCAACTAAGCCCACTCTATAAATAATCTGCTAGCAGAGCAGCATTGTGTAGAGAAGCGGATGGAAGTCAATTTCGCTTTTTCATTGGTCCACTTGGGGTGGAGATACGCCCATCCCCTCCCCCCCAATAAATCATCTTTGAAGTATCCTCCACTATGATGTTTGCTAGCTTATTAGGTGGTAAACAGTTTCAAAAGGTCAACCTTAGATAGAAATTTCCTAGTTAGGTAATAGCAGTCAACTGTTTCGAATGTAAGTGAGCAGAATGTTCACGATAATCCAGAAAGTGTTCACCAATCATCAGGGGATATCCCTTTATTATTTTGAATGATGGAATATCAAGACGCTTCTGTGTTTACGCTGGTAACACCTAAACAAAGCCAAAGTTGTCTTCTGGAGCGATGATCGATACCAGAGAGGGTAATGGTATTAACCAGTTACACGAATATTAGACTTACAGACGCAATTTCAACACTCCTCAAAATGCTCAAAATAAACAGTCCATTCAGTAACGTGGTACTACGAAATTTGGCTATTAAATAACGAGACTGATGCTACTACAGAAGAACTATGCATGCGCCAAATCTTAACGACCGACAGCTGTGCAGAGTAAAGCTTTCTCTTTCGATTGCAGCGTCTCACGTGTTTGTAGGGAAATCTGTCTGACCGAAGCCGTCGTTTGTGTAAGAGGTGTTAGTTTCGTTTTGCCGAAAACATGATACTACACATGTAAGTAGAGCAACGAATTGTGAAATTTCACATCAAAACTTAATAAAACTGTTTAAAAGAAGTTTATGGTGATGAATGTTAATTACGTACGCGAGTTTTTGAGTGATTCAAGCGTTTCCAAGATGGCCGAGAAGACGTCGGAGATGATGACCGCCCGGGTCGCCCTTCCACGTCCAAAACGGATGAAAATATCGATTATAATTTGATTATAATTAATCAACATTACTACTGTGAGGTGCTTGCTCAACTCCGTGAAAGAGTAAGGAAAAAAACGACCCGATTTGTGGAAGAACAAGTCATGGGTTCTCCATCAAGACAAACGCGCCGGCTCACACTGCATTGTCTGTCAAGACGTTTCTAGCCAAGTACAACATCCCAGTTTTAGTGATCTGGCCCCATGTGACTTTTATCTGTCGCCCAAAGTCAAATCTGCACTAAAAAGAATACGATTTCAGTCCGTTGAAGCCTGTGAAAGAAAAAGCGGCAAGCACGTCATGCAGGAGCTCAAAGAAAAAGTCTTCCAGCACTGTTTCGAACAACGGTAAATTCGCATGGAGTGTTGTAGGGATAGGGGTGGGGTGTATATTGAAGGTGATAATAACTAAATATGTATAAATTTAGAATAAAATGTTTTTTACAGCAATAGTGTCTTTATTTAATAGCCACCATCTTGTATTTTGGAAATTCGTTTGATCGCCCATTTTTTCAAAACATTTATCCTCCCTTCATATAATAATATTAAACACGCAGAGACATAGATTTTACTAATATAGAACTTTAGAATAAATAATAACCATTCCATCTCCCAAAGAGTCCTCATAATGGTATTCTTCAGGACAAATTTCTCAAATGAAATTTGTATACCATCACTCGTGCAAAGAGAATACAAATTTAAAAGAAAATAAAAGTCTGGTTATTAAAAACGTCCAGTAACGACTCAAGTAGTAAAGTAATGCAGCAATGCAGACGGGCTTTACCTCCAAACCAAGTAATTAGGTGAATTTCAGTAATGAATGGGTTACAAAGAGATTTACAAAAATGGATAACAAGTACAAAAATGTGGATATTACAAATTTAGCACGATTACAATAATACTCTTATCACTTGTAAGAGAAAGTAAAAAATAATTTTTTTTTGTTTGTTTTTCTATTCTGGTAGCTCAGATAGATGACCCAGACAAGAGGAAGAAGAATAACCACTTAGAGCAGTCACGGCCAAATTCTAACTTGACGCACAGACTGGGATAGAAAATCTGCTAACCGTCCCCTCCCCGAACGTAGCAGTACTTCTCAATCCCTAACATATTTCAGGATTTACTTAAACAGGATGAAGATGACTAGCAATGGTAAGGAAGCACTAGAAAAGGGAAAAAGAACTTCTTAAAGAAGTAGAAAGAGCCATGTTTCCTCTATTTACTGCTTGAAAATCTTTTCAACTTATCTTTCCTTCAGTTGGTTGCTTCCTCTCTCTCTCCCCCTCTTTAGCTTTTCCATCCTGCAGGAGAGTGAAGCAAGATGTCTGACTAAACCCTTTTTTGTCTATCTACCTGACTGTATCTTAAAGTTAAAACAAGAAACTACAGGGGATCAACATATCGCAAAATTTACTTTAATTTTACTTTTTCACACTATCTTACTAAGCTAAAAAGGGAAAGGCTGTAATGGTGTAGTAGATTAGAGATTTTGAGTATTCTCAGGGAATTTCCGTTTTGAAGACCCCTGAATCAACCCCCCCCCAATAATTGGTCAGAGAGTTTGGTACATCTATTGGTAACAACCAGGAATCAAAAACAAGAAATCGCAAATCAAATTTGATATTTGAATAAGTTGCCAACAGAAGACGCCAAACTAAGGTTTTCTCTGTAATTTTACTGTATCATCATCTATGTAATTTAATTAATAATAATAAAATGGCATCCTAAATTTCAAAATTTGAGGAAAATCAGCCAACCTGAAGTACCACTTTAGTAAATTAATTTTTTCAGTATTTGAGATTTTATCGAAATCAGCTGAAACGGTTGTACTAATTGTAAAAATCTAAGGACCAAATCATTTAAGGATAATTAAATGTGTTGCTAAAATGGAATTTTAAAAAAAATTCCATCTCTACGCAACGAATTATTCATTTTCTCGAATAAAAACTTCTAGACTTTTTCTGTAAATACATTATACAAACATAACTGTTAAGTAAAGTAAGTAATCGCCTGCGGCCTTGATTGGAAGAAACCAGAATGTCTTATATAGCGCACTTCAAGAACTGAAAGCGGGAGCAGCCGAATTGGGAGTGGAGATTAATTTCGACAAAACGGAATATGTAGTCTCCAGTAGAAGACCAAATAGGCAAAACGCTCTAACTGTAGATGGACATATGTTACCTTCAAGAGCAAGGATCACTTTAAATACCTAGGTACAATAATCACTGCAAAAAAAATGAAGTGTTACAGGAGATTGGAGCAAAGTTGATGGCAGGAAATAGGTGCTATGCAGCACTTCACAATGTATTAAAAAGCAAGACGGTTTTGAGAGAAATCAAGATAAATATTATACCTATGCAGCAGAAACCCGGGTTTTAACGAAAGAGCAGGAGAGAAGATTAAGTACCTGGGAAAGAAAAGTTTTAAGAAAAGTATATGGTCCCGTGAGAAGTGGTGACGGATGGAAAATGAGATCCAACTCAGAACTGAGGGAGCTGTACCGTGAACCAGATATAGTGGGTGTGGTAAAATCCAGTAGACTGAGGCGGATTGGGCATGTAACTAGAAAGAATGGGAAAAGAGAGAATGCCCAAGAAAGCAATAGGATGGTCACCCAGGTGGTAGAAGATTGAGAGGGGCAGGCCGAGAATGAGATGGTTGGAGGATGTGGAGGAGGATATCCGCAGACTAGGTACTAGGAGATGACGAGTCAAGGCGCAAGACAGAGAGCTTTGGAAGGAAGTTGTCGAGGAAGCCAAGGGTCTCCAAGGCCCTTAGCGCTTTATTAAAAAAAGGTAATCGCCTAATTTTTTCAGGCGGGACTTAACGTCCAACTACCAATTAGTTATCGTAGGCGGAGGGCGGAAGCTCATACTTTGCAATAAACAACTTTTTTCTAACAAATAAAAAGTAGTCACACGCGGGATTCGAACTGGGGATCTCCCACATACAAAGCCAAGCTCTTGACCACTAGACCCAACACCAAATATAAATCTTATAACTTTCCATCATTTTTTCAAGAAAAATTTGTTCTGTTTGGGCCGAAACTTGGGCCTCACAAACAGCATTTATGATATTAATTACTACTTCATTTATCGAATTACAGGTTCCTTTTCATGAAAATTTATCAATTATAACTACGAAAACTGTTGTAGAAAAATCAGGACTTCTTTTTCAAGACAGAATTATCAATAGTTTTTATCAGATAATGGGAAAATTTAAAGGAAACGAGAAAGAAAATAAAAACCATGATTTCCTCTCTTATCCACCCCTCTACTTACTGTTGAAGTAAGATAACTGTGATATTAAAAGCAATAAAAATTTAATTACAATAGATAAACATAGATAGCATGTATGCGCTCATATGTATGTATAAAAGAATATACTGTGGCTCAATCTAGTATTCAAGATTTTTTTTACAAAAAAAATTTAAATAGAAGCTGTAATCTTCTATGGCGAATGTGACGTCGTTTCCAGTGTGTGTCTGTATGTTTGTACTAATATTAAAGGCAATAGAAACAATGGAGTTCTGTCTGCGTTTACATATTCACTGGACAACCTCAGCTGGAATAACTATTAGATTTTGTAATAACACCACATACACCGAGGGGTAGGGGATTTTTTGTTCTTTTTATTACTATTAAACAAACTAAAAATAAAAATCCATTAAATTGTAATTATCTTAGTTTTACTGCTGAATGTTTATTTAAATTAAATGGAGAGCTTAAATAAATAATGATAATAAAAAAGATTTTACCAGATCTAGCAAAAATAGAAGAATGATTTAGAAAATTATTTAATTATAAAAAGAGATTTTGAAATAGTCAATCAGAATTCTTAATGTAATAAAAGATAAATCAACTCAATTAGCTGTTTTCTTCGGCATAAAAAACCAAAATAATAATAATATTAATTATTATTATTATAGTTTTAATAAGACGATCCCAACTGCAATTTCTATTGCATGGGTTATTTCGTAGATCTGTTACTGATTGCCATCCATTGTCACGTAATTGATATATTAGTTTGGTGTCAAAAATTTGTCTTCAATTACGTCCAGAGTCCTGTCAACGTCTGTGTTGGGATGAAGACTGATTTAGTAAATTTGCCTACGTCTACATATTGTTTGAATACGAGCAGTAAATTAATTATTCATAATTTAAAATTATTAATAAATAAATATCTTTATGCATGTTAATACATAAATAAGGATTCTTTCCTAACACTATTACCTAATCCTTTGCTAGAATATACTTTAATCTCTTCTTTTATACGGTTTATAATTGTCACATTACTGCATGGCAGAGGTAAAACAATCAAGTAAGCCGTGGAATTTTATATTTATATTTAAATTTATTATACGAGGTGTGGCTATTAAATAACGAGACTGATGCTGCTCCAGAAGAACTATGCATGCGCCAAATCTTAACGACCGACTGCTGTGCAGTGTAAAGCTTTCTCTTTCGATTGCAGCGTCTCACGTGTTTGTAGAGAAATCTGTCTGACCGGAACCGTCGTTTGTGTAAGAGGTGTTAATTTCGTTTTGCCGAAAACATGATACTACACATGTAGTAGAGCAACGAATTGTCGTGAAATTTCACATGAAACTGGGTAAAACCGCTACTGAAATTACCTTTTATTAAAAGAAGTTTATGGCGATGAATGGTAATCACGTGCGCAAGTTTTTGAGGTGGTTCAAGCGTTTCCAAGATTGCCGAGAAGACGTCGGAGATGATGATCGCCCGGGTCGCCCTTCCACGTCTAAAACGGATGAAAATATCGATTATCATTAATCAACATTACTATCGTGAGGTGCTTGCTCAACTCCGTAAAAGAGTAAGGGAAAAACGACCCGATTTGTGGAAGAACAAGTCATGGGTTCTCCATCAAGACAACGCGCCGGCTCACACTGCATTGTCTCTCAAGTACAACATCCCAGTTTTAGGCTAACCGCCTTATCCGCCTGACCTAGCCCCATGTGACTTTTATCTATTCCCCAAAGTCATATCTGCATTAAAAGGAACACGATTTCAGTCCGTTAAAGCTGTGAAAGAAAAAGACTTCCAGCACTGTTTCGAACAATGGTAAATTAGCATGGAGTGTTGTAGGGATAGGGGAGGGGTGTATATTGAAGGAGATAATAACTAAATATGTGTAAATTTAAAATAAAATGTTTTATAGCAATAGTCTCGTTATTTAATAGCCACACCTCGTACATGAATTCGAGAGCAAAAAAGTGCATTTACTTTACTAGCTTTTCAACTAAAATAACTATTTTCGTAGACTTGCAGAGGGTAAATTTAAATTTGAGAGAGAGAGAGAAAACCAAAAAAAAAATATTAAAAGATGTAGAGAAACTGCAAAACAATTATGTTAAAATTCCATCAAAATCCATTTACAACAATTGGACCAAAATTACACCGCTAGCTCGGTGTTAATGGCTTCCAATCGCAAGACTAATACTTTGCAATGACTGTTATAACCCCCTCTTCTCATACCATTGGCCACCACAATGCAAATAATTAATAATTACATTGCCGTTCAATGGGATGAGAAATGGGCGCTATAATTAAAAATTGATTTGCCATTAACTGAATGCACATTATTCTGTTGAAGAATTAAATTATAAAATCTAAAATTTGTATTATATATATTCGTGTGTATTTAAACTCTATGCTATTTGTTTTTGGTTAAGTGTTAATTAAATGAATATGACCATTTCATCACAAACTCAACCGCCAATCAAATTGAACTACTTCAAGGATTTCAACCAATTAGGTGCTATTATAACAACCCGTATTTTCACTAATCAGCTAGTACTGGTACTAAAGTTAAAATGGTACCAACTTCCCTACTAAGTCTTGATATTTCATAGAATAACGTCGTAGAGATTCAGTAAATAAAATAAATGAATTTCTATTCTCTAAGAAAAAGAAGACTTAAAAGAAGACTAGAAAAATCGAGGGCTGCTACCATTGTGGATTTAGAAAGAAGATATCCACTGCAGACCAGATATCCTCGGTAAGGATAAGTGCTTAAACAAAACCTACTAGTACAATTTGGATCGAAATTAATTGTTTACCGATTTTAAGCAAGCCAGTATTATAAAGAATTATCTTCAGTATGAGAATTAGTAAACCTGAGAAGTTAATAAAGATTCCGAAGAATGGCGACACAGAGCCATTAAGGAACTTTACGAGCTATTTTGGAGATGTGAATATTGTGATCCAAGAGTGAATAAGGCTCGTATAAGGCGGCTGAGAGCACCAACAAAAAGAGAAGACCCTTCTAAGAGGTGGAGTCACTATTTGAAGAGGACCACTCCAGAAACACCAAAAAGATCTCATTAAGATGGATGAGGCGTTTCTTTTTGGAACCCAGAGCCATAAGACGACAGAATATAACAATGTTTTATCCTTCCAATACATGGCTTGCAATTTAAAACCGGAACTGAGAAGCATTCCTAAACTTTAAAGACTTTAAATTCTTTGTAATAAAATATCCATGACTTACATGCTGCATTCAGTCAATAATTCCACTCGACTGAAGAAAAAAAATGGGCAATAATAGATGAACTCTCATCAATTTTGTTGGACAATTGATTCCAGTAAACCTTCAATATGGTCAACTGAAGGGATGTAAACCGTATTATCTTGAGGAAGGGTAAAATTTCTTCACTTACGCTGTACATGAAAATTAACCCTTATCGGACCAAAAAAAAAAAGTTCAATGCTTTGAGAAAACCAAAATAATAAAGTGAATTTTCCGGAAGTTTCCATTTCAAAACTGTTTAAATTGTTCGCAATAATTTCTATAATATTCTACAATGCTTTTCTTCAACATGTTAGCTTCATGTCTACTTCTATTCTTTTTAAAGAAAATATTCGAATGTTTAAAAAGAGAATTGTAATGAATTTCTTTATCTTATAATTTAGTAGCAGTGAAGAAAAGATTTTTTACACTTCATTTTATCATTGTATTCCCTAGATAGCGGAAACAAGGAGCGCTTAAGGAAAGAGCACTACTTAAAATGTTAGCACATGATACAGACTCCAACTCAGTGCAGCTGGTTAAGGATTTTTTTTTCTGCCAGAATACACAAGGGAACATTCCTTGCTGACTTAAAATTAAATTCATCTCTTCTTTTATAAATCTTGTTAAACAATCTCCTTTGTTAACAAGAATAAGTAGGTATACGGTATAAATGTATCGAAGAATTTACCAAAATTAATTATAAATGGCGTAGATAAATGCTTAAAAAATAGTTTGGTATAGAAATATGTAAAAACAGAATAATCCGAAGAAGTGATTTTGTTCTTTAAGGAATTCTTAACGCGTCTTTAGGGCTTTAAGAGTGGTGGTTGGCCACCACTAGACAGAGGCAGGCGAAGGAGTTCATCACGGGCTATTCGCCAAAGCTGCAGAATTAATCCGTCAGAAGTGTGGATATCAGGAGAATTGTAGGCCTATTAACTGGCCACTGCAGGCTCAGAAAACACATGCTTTGCAAGGGCCTGGCAGATGATAGCCTTTGTAGGTTCTGTCAGGAGGAAGAGGAGGAAACGGGCACTGCACGAGTTGTGTCAAAGGGGCTCGTATGGCTAAGGATGTTACTTCTCGGAGAGGAAAAAACCAAGGCCTGTGAGCTTTACCCCAAGAGCCACTCTCCAGAATTAAGAGTCTAATTAAAAGGACAGGTCTGGAGGGGGAGCTCTAGAGTGGTGGGAGCCACAATAGATCCATTGGGTCGCGAATTCGTAAGCCTTGAAAGTCACATTAAATAAAGAGCCTGCAGATATAGTCGATATGATCAAATGTTTGGTTTTATTTCACATAAAGTTATATCATTTATTAAATAGTGAACTCGTGATTTCTAATTTACATCGAAACATTTTCAAAACTGTTTAGCTAATCTGTGAACACAGAAGTAATTAACTACAAAGGATTTTCATCAACTTATCAGTAATAAATTATATATTTACTTATTTATTTATTAAAAAGGATAGAGTTTCAAATAAGGAAGAATTTGAGGCAAGGCGATGCGTTAACGTGTCTCCTGTTTAACCTGGCCCCGGGAAAGGTGGTTTAGAGAACGGGCATTGGGACAGATGACCACATATTTAACAAATCTGTTTATGCCGACGACAAATATATAATAGAAAGATCATACAGAGCCGTACAAGAAGCCTTTGGAAGGCTAGAAGGTTGGGGACTCGCCCTCAATGAAAAGAAGACAAAGTGCATGGTAACAGATCGGAATACACCAACCACAAGTCAGATGGTCACAATTGGCTGCTACACATTTGAAAATTGATTGCCTGGTAATGGACGTTCAGCTGAAATAAGGAGAAGGATTGTAGCAACAAACAGATGCTACTTTGGGTTTTGGAAGCATCTGGAAAGTAACCTGATATCAAGGCAGACGAAGCAGCGATTGTACAAGACCCAGATCCGGCCCAGTCTTGACATACGGCTCTGAAACTTGGACCATATCTAAGACAGATGAGGGGAGGCCACCTAGTTTTCGAAAAGAAAATACTGTGCAGCGAATTTTAGGCTCATTACACGTGGGACTGGAATGGAGGGGTCTCGAACCCTCTCTCTCTGTGTGCGCTGTTTAAAAGAAATAGATGTTGGTCAAAATTTATGAAGTTGGCTAGACTTTTGTGGGCTGGACATGTGGTTAGAATGAGGGACAAGGACATCCCAAAAAAGGAGCCAGGAGAGTTGAAAGGCCGAAGCTGCGGTGTTGCTGGTGATGTAAGGACGATATTAAATATATCGCCAACTGGACAGAACAGGACTGATTGGCCGGAAACTGGGTGAGGAGGCAATGATGATCATGATGATGAAAGTAATAATAAAACATCAATAAATGATGAACGCCCCTTGGAGTTCCTTATAACTATGGAACATCATTCTCAATTAAACTCTCTGACAAATGTGATTGTGTACAAAGATAGTCAATAGATTGATTAGAGTTACGCTGTTAAGAGTGAGAGACGACAAATTCGAAAAGGGAAAAAGCTATTAATGTGTAGTCTATTTCAGGTCATAGATATTAACTACAATAAAGGAAGTAATCTGATTAGAAGTAACAAAGAGAAAATCAAACCGAATTAAAAACAAATTTTTGGAACAATTGGTTAAAACAAAGGGAAAGATATACGGAGAAAAAGGAGAAAGGTTTGATCGAGGATGAAGGCGAGGAGGGTTTGTGACGTAGTTATATCTTTTTTACTGTTCACTTTTCAAATTGGGGGAAAAATTGATAAAGATTTCCTCTTTATTTTAGTATTTTTTGCTTTTACCCTCTTTTTTTTTTAATCCACCTTTTCCTGGCTTCTCCTCGATCAATTGTTGGAACGGTCAGGACAGGGGTAACCTAGGTTAAAGAGAGATCTCCCAAAGATGGGCATGAGACGGGTGAACGTCCCCGTGTTAACTCCATCGGTGAGAATTGTAACTGCGCCAAACCATTTCAGACCTACATGTGGGAAGTAGAGACCTATCCCCGGTAAAGTCTGGCCCTTCACATACTCTGTAACTTCCAGGGCTGTCCCAGGGCAAGGTCTCTAAGCCCAGTAAATGGGACGCCCTTTTTTTCTTTTTTTTTATTGCCAACTTCTATTAACAAAAGCGATATGTTATTCTTCTTTCTTTTTGTTTTACTCTGTCACAGATTATTTCTTTAATATTTTTGTTTGGATTATCTTCCTGCCAAATCCATTTTCAACTTTTTTATTTATTTATTTATTTTCACGCTCTTCAAGGTACAAAAATCTCCTGTCAAACAAAAAGTTGTTATTTATTTTCTCTCCATGTACGAAAAAGACAAGATACAAAAAGGAAGCAATATTGTTCGAAATTTTAATTATTACTCAACTAATTGGTTACTCGGGAAATATAATAATATGGCTCTCTGCTCGATTTTCACCTGTCATTCCCTCACGTTTCGTGTGGTGTCACCCTGATAGTATCTCGAAGATCGGGATAGGAATTTAGAGCAAATATGTTACTAGTCTAAGAACGCTTTATACCTAATTTTTAGCTGATATGGAAGGTCGTTAACGCAACGCAGTTATTCAATCTTCTGATGTCTTACGGAGAAGACATCAAACGAAGATATTTTGATTGCTAAGAGAAAACCATCAGCAAAAGAAAAATTACGAGGTCTATTGAAAAGGATGTAACTTATAACCTAGGAAATCACGTGATATTTAGGAGAGAATTACTTTATTTTAAAATTCCCTATTTCTAAAACCGTTTCTTGAACGTTACACAAAATAAATATTGTATTTAGAGACTGGTGTGGACTTGTTGGAGGTGTTTACCCTGAGACTGCATTTCAAATATTGTCTAAAAGTTTTGAATCTACCTGAGTACCGTCTTCCTAGAATACTTGCATTGGAAGTAATTAAACGTAAAGTATTCTGGTTTGAACACTGGATCAATCTTTTTGACAAATATTCTACTGGTTTCTTCCCCTCAGTTGAGAATATGCATCTATGGAGTGGTCAGTTGCCTGTTCTGTTGGATACTGTTAGGCTGGCGCATCGGGAAGAGTGTGTAGAAAAAGCCAGATCGTCGACAAAGTTTTTGTTCTATAAAAAAACTAAACTTCTCGTTAAATCTTTTTTCTTTTGAGCGAGATTCCCAGGCCAACTCTTACCCATTAAAAGATCTTTGCTGGTTTTTTAAATTGAGAGGAGAGTTGTTGTTTTTGAACTGTACTCCTTGGGTCGAAAGGCAAATTGAACTCTGCTCTTTATGTAATTTGAATGTTAGGGAGGATATTATGCATTTTTTGGCAGTGTGTCCCATACTGTCGGAATTTCGAACAAGGTATCTGGGTGCGTCTACCTTTTCTGAGGCTGAGATGGTCACTTTACTAAACTCTTTTAATAAAAATTTAATTATATTTGCTAGTCGTGCATGGCAGTACCGATATTTCCTTGTCCAAGAATTTAATTATTAAATTGCTGGAATATTGCATATTTCTGTTTTTTCTTGTTTTATTCTTCATTGTAGTTAAATTATTTTATTTTATTTTTTTGGCACTTTTTGATTTTAAGTATTCTTATCTTGTTTTATTTGTTAATAAGTATATATATATTTGATATTTTGTGTAACCCCAACCTCCGGCTGACGGAATTTATTCCAAGCCGTACATACTTTGTATTCAAGAATTTTTGTTCATTTTCTTTTCTATTTCAATAAAAGTATATTATTATTATAATTTTAACAACTTAATGCAAGTATACCAGGGGGTCAGCAACCCTCGGCTCGCGAGCCGCATGCGGCTATTTTATCAAAATTTTGTGGCTCTTCAGCCTGTCCAAAATACATCGCATATTTCAATTTTATTGAAACAAATGAAAAGTTCATTTATTAAAGCAAAGATATTTTTTTCAAAAAGAATTTTAAATATGATAGGTTAGAAATTGAATAGAATTATATTAAAATGAAGTACGTAATTATATTAGACTGCCGCCTGTTCATTTAAACAAAGATTTAGTTATTATTTACTTTGCAATACATAAAAACAAATATATAATACATTTAAATGTTATTGAATATCATAAAATCATAATTTGTGAAAATACAAATGATCTACAGAGTTTTTTACACTGCTATCCTTGCGGCTATTGGTAAGATTTATTAAAATTATTTAAGGAGAAATGGCACTTTACTTAAAATAGGTTGCCGACCCCTGTGCCTAGTCCAAATGATTGGATCCTTCATCGAACTACGTCACAACTCAGGGATGATCATCCTTTGTGCGAATGGCTCACCAACACTCTGTTTTCTATCACACCCAAACAATTACACTCAGGAGTCAAAGATACTTAAAATCGCCTTAGCCAAAAAACTTTTTCTAAAATCTTTAATTTTAAACAAAAACACTAACTACCTCCCAAAGCATTCTGACGGCACAATTCAAGAAAGACATACACCTTCATTTGACGGGTGGGGTTCCTGGCCAGTCCATAAAACTTAAATTGATCAGCATTAATTAAATAAACGATATTTCTATTATCTATTTGCTATAGAAAAATAAAAGTTGTATTGCCAGAGGGAAAACCAAATTTTAAGCATTTAAACAATTTAAAGTCAAACCAGTTAAAGTAATTTAACCTGTCAGGAGCAGTTTTTCTATTTAATTCAATTTTCTAAAAAAAATTAAATAAATAAATAAACCTTGTCACTTAAAACAGAAACTTCCACAAAGATAAATAAATGAATTAAAAACGGTAACGAAAATCAATTTTGACATTGATTATTGTTCTTGTTCCTTTGAATGGTTTTGTTCCTTGAAAAATTGAACAAATTAAGCGCAGAACAATGTTAAAGCTACTTCCTCCTCCAACCATATTAAGAAAACATGACGAGATCTCTCTGGAAAGATCACAGTTTGAAATTCCCTGAGTCAGTAGAAGTCGTTTTCAAAATTCGCATCTATTGTAGAAAAAATTATTCTAACTTAAAAAAGAATTATTGGAAGATGATCACACCTAACGTCTTTTGAGTGCTCCCATGCGGGTATGACAGGAACTTAAGAGGAGATTAAAATCGTTTACCGGAAGTCGTATTGAAGATTTTTTTTTTTCTCAATATTTTGAGGTTTAATTAAAAAAAAAAATAGATTATATTTTTTTTTTTACGTTTTTCAGTAAAAAGTTTGAATATTTCAGCTTCCTACGATTTTTCGTTTTTGGGTAATTTTTGCCTTCCCTACCTCATAATTTATTTTTAAAAAAAACCTGTTTTCTTACTCAAACCTCAAAAAAAAAAGATGGAAATTTGAGATCAAGAATTTTAAATGATCTCTGTACTTTAATTAATGAGAGAAATTAAAAATCCTACTGATTTCACTTTCAGAATTTACGAAACAATTAACTACAGATATTTCATAAAGAGGGGAGAAGATACACTTTGATATAGACGTAACAAAGAAAACCACCCGAAAGCAATATGGTTAACCAACAGCCGCTTTATTTACAAAGTTTCCCCACACAAAATTTTATTAAACATTCGCAAAAACACTAACAAACATATATATTACATACATTAATAAGAAGTATATGAACAAATATTAGCAACAGACAACAAACCTACCGACAGACCCTTTACTTCGTTCTTAATTAAAGTGAGTTGTTGAGATAGATGTAAGAGAGTTAATGTCATGTATTCCACTCTTTGTAAACATTTCTGTAGGTAATGTATGTATGTAGTAAGAAGTACAAGTAATCCTAACATTTTACTTAACTTAAGTAAGTAACAAAACTTTGAAAATGTTTACCTCTTCCGTCGTATATTACTTTGAACATTATCAACTCAATATTACTACAAAAACATGGAAAGCAATATTAGCTCCGAAGATTCTGTACAATTAGTAGATAGATCCACTATATAGATTGTCAAAATATGCAATCATCCTTCTCCCAATTCAGGGCGAAATGATTAAAATTTGTATTTTCATTCCTGGATTTTAAATTTAATATTAACTTCATAATACCCAGAAAGATATGAGTCTTACAGACCAATAGCCTTATCATCATGCATGGGTAAAACCTTTGAGAGATTAATCAAGACGAGACTAGAATGGTGGACTGAGTCTGAATTCAAATTTCCTACACACCAAAATGGTTTCAGGAAAAGACACAGTACATTGGATGCTCTGTCTATCTTTGTAATGGAAGTATATAATTCCTTTTCTGACAATAAATTTATGGTTGCAGCAAATCTCGACCTGACAAATGCCTACAATAATAATGTGCACATCCCTACACTCATACACAAAATGGAGCATCCTGGAGGTACTCCGTCCAGGATTGTGCATCACGTGCATAACTTTCTTTCAACGCGCGCTATAAAAATCAGATTCAACGGAAGGACATATGGGCCTCGAGAAACCAATGTGGGTCTCCCTCAAGGAGCAGTGTTAAGCCCAATATTATTCATAATATTAATTCAAGGCAGAAAGTATAAATCCTTACAGATAAATAAGGGCATTTAAGCTTTTAGGCAAACTAAGTTCTAAATATACACACCTGATAAGATGAGAGACAAGGAGGAACATCTCACTTACCTGAAAACAAATAATAATTAGCTGATTCAGTTTAAAAAATAAATAACTAAATTAGTGAATAAATAAAAAAAAAGAGAATATATTTATTTATCATAATTTTAGCGAAGAAATTAGCTCAGTGGTTAGTGTACTGGATTCTAAAGCGGAGATTCCCGGGCTCGAATCCAGCGACCCCTAAGAGTTTTTTCTTCCTTCAGCTCACTGTCCGGCAGTGATGGACAGTGATTCCGGTTACGAGAACACTGTCCAGAGACAGGTAGTTTACTGATAAAAGCTACCAGCACCAATAACCTCAGATATTGTCGCGCCTTAAACAAAGCAACAACAAAATAATAAATCTAGAGTGGAATGGAGTTTCAGCTGAAGATTTTGGATACAGAAGTGTACGGGGGGAATTATGGAGGCAATCTCATGGAGTGCAGTCGATTTTCACCGTAGAGAGAGACAATCGCAAGTCTGAAAGATTTGTTCTGTGTTGCGTGAAGAGTCTTGATGTTGCCACCAAAGTGGTCCAGGCTTCAGATGGAGTAGTAACGTCAGCCTGTGATGACCTCACTTTGTAGAGGAGAAGTTTGTCCTGTACAGATATCTTCCGGGTCCGGTGAGAGTAAGAAAGGGAAAAGTAGTCCTTCTAGTCAGTTTACCGGAACTCACATTGTCCTTAAACGTGAATAGAGGTACTAGATAAATTTGTTCTTCAAAGTTAAACCGACATTCTTAACGTTTACATACTTGATTTTCAGCATTGTGGTCATCTAATACGAGACTCGTAGACATGTCTTTCGGGATGAATACATTTCTTTGCTCTCAATGCTAAATAATGAGGACTCATTGTTCCAAATTAACCAACTCCAGAAGAGAATATTGAAACTGAAAGAAACTGAAATTCCATCAGCCGACCCACATCCGTCGACCTCATCAACAAGTGGTGACAAATACAGGAAATTGAAACACTTGATGTCGATGTTATTGTCACACATTCAGTCTCCAAATTACCACGTCAGACTTCGAGAGAAATTAAGGCAAATTTGAATTTGCTGGCTCCAGGTCCAAACATATTAATTTTAAAATAAACCACATATTTATTTAATTTCAGCTCGAGGTACGACTTAAGCAGCAGGTGGTACGACTTTTTTAATTTTAGAATTTTAAAGAAAAAGAGCGCAGACTATTTAATTTTTTTGGCAATAAATAAAAGCAGGTTTTACTAAGGTTTCCAATGATACCCCATAAGTAGGTGTTTACTAATATATTCTCTGATTTCTGAGAACGTTTTTTTTTAAAAGGTACGACTTGAAGTAACCTCAATAAATGAACCCTATTTATCTGTATAAATTACATTTTGAAAAGTTTCTTTTTGGGGGGCAATTCTGTGACATCTGCGAAGGCGAGAAACGTAGTACGTATTAAGATCAGTCGGTATGTCTGAGAAGGGTAAATCGAATAAAGTACAGAACCCAGAATGCTTATAGGTTTCTAGCCCTAAGGGTTTCCAGTCCTATGAGTCCAAAATCCAAAATTTACATGACTGCCAGTCTTTCTCTTTTAAATAATAATTCACGGATATTAAGGGTTTTAAAATTAAAATGTATTTAATTATATTTAAGTTACATTAACTGACCATGTTCTTCCATTTTTGTTTTAATCTTTTACATAGCCCTACTTTTATAATTATTACCCTTCACAATTTCCTAAGTATCACAAAAAGGGATACAAAGTATGAAAATTAATAGTTCATTCCTTTTCTTTCGAGGAGGAGAAATGAAGGTAAAATCCGTACTAAAGTTTTGAAAGCTTAAAGCTTCCATTTAAATGCTATTTAATAATTTTAACAGAAAGTTAACATTAACTTTAAGAAGCAACAACACTACACTGAGAAGCCAGCCAGCGTAGCACTTGTAAAGTACTATTATTAGAAAATCAGACCAAACTTCCCGCAAAATACTAGTCCAAATACAATGTTATAATGTAGCTCAATAGTTGGGAACATTGTTAACACAGCTTGTTTTAAAAGTTGTTTTACGTTATTCATTTAGAACAAGTTTCAGTTCTATTAAAAAAGAAAAAGATAATGAAACTCAGTTTATTATTTGTTATATTTATAACCATAATAATGGATGAGGCCAATGATGTATCGGTATATTCCGAATAATACCTTCAAATGCAAAAAGAAATTATAACCATTTTCCTCTACAGCTAAATTATTCCGTCACTCCGACTCTATTTGACTTCCGATTTTACAGTTACAAGAACTGTAACAACAATCCCAGAGACCCAAGATTTAACAGACTCACACTAGCATATGGATAATGGTGATTTCTTCCCCTTAACTAAGCCTACTCGGCCGAAAATGCACCAGGAATTAGAGGTAGTCGCAATAAATGAATATAATAACCAGGAATGTGATGAGCTAGAATGTGGAAAGAAGAATGAATAGTCTATACAGGAATGAGTCCAAAACGGTGGGACTCCATCAAGTATCTGGCGCTACGGTGTCGTGCGCAGATGGTACAATGGAGAAGGAAGATCAAGGCTTGTCTAGTGGCTGTATATCTGCGATGCAAAAGGCGTTAAGGTTTACGGAACTGGCTAAGAAAGACTAGTACGGCAAAAAGTAGACAACTTTTTTTTTTAAAGCAGGGCTTAAAGTCGTAACTACCAATTAGGTATCGTGGACAGGAGCAGAAGCATATAATTTACTATAAGCTTTTTTCTAACAAATAAAAGCTAGCTTGAAAGATGGCTTGAAGACATGCGAGACATGAGACGATGGCTCAAACAGCTGAAAAGACTCTTCTTGTTTACAGAAAATTGCTGAGGAATATTTAGGGCTGAACTATGAGAAGAAACACCTCACAATAAAAAAAACAGGCTTAGATATTTGGGTCATGTTGAAAGAATGTCAAGAGAAAGAACTATCAGAAAGATGCTGTACAGTAAGCTTGGAGGTCATAGCATAAAAAAGAAAGTTCTAGACTTATTTGGCTGCAGGATCTTGAGGACGACCAAACGACGATCTCCGTAAAAAAAAAAGAAGTAAATTGCGAAAAGGAAAAAAAAAAAAGCAGATCGCCAGGAAAATGACTTCAGATTGTCGGTGGAGTCTAAGGTCCTTCAAGATCTTCAAGGCCAGTTACAAAATTGTGAACCACCCTCGCGGAGATCTCGGACATACCAAGAAAGACTCTTAAAAAGACTAGACGACATCCTGGTTCACAAAAAACGCCGGCACAACTAAATAACCTAAGAGAACCTATGCCCCCCAAGTAAAGATATATCTATTAATTTCATGTAATTAAGTGCAAACTAAAAATTAAAAAAAAAACAAAAAACAAAAAAGGTTATCCCATTGTTATATACCAAATTATTGGGATATTGTAGATTTCTAAGGCATAAGACAGGATGATGGTTGCCGAAGGATCAAGGCTCCAATCTAATTACTAAAGTTATCCGCTAAAGAACCTGTCCAGGAATTACAGACAATAGATTATTACTCAGCAAGGAACTTAATATATTCTAAAGTTACTGACATTAGAAATTCTCACCCAATATACAACTCAATCATGTATTATTTAGAATGATAGATTTGCAATTTATTTGTAAGTAAAATGTAACTAATTTAAACGAAATTTACCCTAACCCTTCCCCGAGAAAAGCTCTGAAATTAATTCTTTCAAAAATAAATAAATAAAATGTTTAAATATTGAAACATCCAATGAATGCTTCACTTGCCAAATCGATTAGCTCCACAAAACAAAAAGTTGAGAAAAATGAGAAACTAGTATAATATTGTTTTTTTAAAATTCCTGTTCAACAATCGATTTAAATAAACGATGTAGACTGTATTGCTGCAGATGTATCTTTTATCTAACGACATATTAAAAGTATAAGATGGAAAATATCGATATTATTACGACAATTTTTACGTGATTGAGGAAATGAATCGATTTGGCAAATGAAAGAAAATGAATAATTCAAGTTCAGTCATAAATTTATATTTTTGTTACAGGAAGACTTCATTAAATACATTTTTTATTGAAGATTTTAGCAAAAATTATTAATAACTGTTCTGATACAAATACTACAAGCATTATTACTTAGTTTAAATTGATTCTTCTGCAATATAGATGATGCCTACTTCGTTAGGTGTATTTGAGCTCCCGTCATGTCGAATTGTCTATAAATTTTTATAAGAATCATTTAGAATAATAAAGGAAAGGAATTAGCTATGCGGTTAGCGTTCTGGATTCTCACGCGGAGGTCCCGGATTCGAATCCAGCTGTTGACCCCTCAGATTTTCTCTTCCTAGGAGCTTCTCACAGCTCACTGTCCGGTGATGGACAGTGTTGTCTGTAAAGAGTGAACAATGTCCGGAAGCCAGCAGTGCACTGAAAAAAGCTCCGGGCGCCAATAACCTCAGCTGTTGATGCGCCAAAAAAAAGAAAATCATGTTTAATAGATGTTTACGAAGCTGTCAATTGCGTTGTATAAAGTGATTTAACTAAATATTTATTACAATTTACATTAGAGTATGGTGTTAAATCAGATTGGCTTCTGAAGTAAATTATTCATTATTCAATGGCTAAACAATTTTGTCATTTAGTAGTGTTAATACTTATTATCAGCGAAATTTTGTTTTGATTATTATACAGTTAGGAGCCAATTAAGTGTTCGGACATTAAAATTTAATAAAATTCAGAAATTGGAGTTAATCGATTTGGCAAGTGAAGCATTCAAATGACACTGTTAGGGGAGCCAGGAGGCTTGAAATGAAGTCTCTTCGCCGATCTTTTTTTACTCTAGTGCCGTTGCGCTGGATCAGTTTATGGATGACTGGTATCAGAGTGAAGGCAACAAAGGAGTACAACCAATAAAATATGTTTGTATTTTATAATAATTAATATAACCAAAACATTTAAATACGAGGGTCGTTTGAAAAGTCCGTGCAAAGTCAGAGAGATAGCACTACTGGCGCGTATCGAGGTTATGTTTAGTTAGTAGCATCTCTTGGAAGAACACACACCAAGTTTCAGCCAGATCGGTCTATTTCTTTGTGTTTGGCATTCGTTTGAATCGAGGAAGTCGAGTGATTTTCAAAAAATGGACGAAAAAGAATTTCGTGTGTTGATTAAACACTACTTTATGAAAGGCAAAACGCCTCAGGAGACTAAAGAGAAGCTTGATAAACATTATGGTGACTCTGCACCTTCAATTAGAACAGTTTATAAGTGGTTTCAAAATTTTCGGAGTGGCCATATGGGCACAAGTGACGCTGAACGTTCTGGACGGCCTGTTGAGGTTACTACTCCAGAAATCATTGATAAAATCCATGATATGGTGATGGATGACAGAAGAGTGAAGGTGCGTAAGATTGCTAGTGCTGTGGGCATCTCGAATGAACGGATACATAATATTTTGCATCAACATTTGGACATGACAAAGCTATCCGCAAGATGGGTGCCGCGATTGCTCACGCTTGACTAAAAACGAAATCGTGTGAAGTGTTGCAAGGACGGTTTGCAGCTGTTCCAGAAGAATCCGCAGGACTTTAAGCGTCGTTTCGTCACTGTGGATGAAACATGGATACATCACTACACTCCTGAGACCAAAGAACAATCTAAACAATGGGTTACCAAGCGGGAATCTGCGACAAAAAAGGCGAAGACCGTTCCTTCGGCCGGAAAGATTATGGCCACTGTCTTTTGGGGTTCGCAAAGAATAATCCTCATCGACTATCTGGAAAAGGGTAAAACTATTACAGGTGCATATTATTCATCGTTATTGGACCGTTTGCAAGACCGAGCTGCAAGAAAAACGCCCACGATTGGCCCACAAAAAAGTCCTTTTCCATCACGACAACGCACCTGCAGTTGTGGTCGCAAAATTAATGGAAATAGGGTTCCAACTCGTTTCACATCCCCCCTATTCTCCAGACTTGGCTCCCTCGGACTACTATTTCTTCCCCAATATGAAGAAATGGCTGGCGGGAAAAAGATTTTATTCAAACGAGGAGGTGATTGCAGAAACGAATGGCTATTTTTCAGACTTGGACAAATCCTATTATTCGGAAGGGATCAACAAACTAGAGCAGCGTTGGACGAAGGGTATAAGCCTAAAAGGAGACTATGTTGAAAAATAAAAAAGGTTTACCCCAAAAAATTAAGCAGTTTTTATTTTTGCACGGACTTTTCAAACGACCCTCGTACAATATGAGGGAGTACATCCTTTACCGTAACCATTAGAAAACCTCCTCTCTTCACTCTTACACCCCAACACCAAGCGCGAGAGAGAGCGCTTCTCCCTCTTCCTCAGGCGCGGCAGAATTTTCAACTAAAATGAAATTAATAATGAAATAAACTCCGAACAGACACTTTCGGTCATTAGATATTTTTCCAACGAAGAAATTTAGATATGCATTTGATATTTATTATTACAATAGGTGAGCGAAAGAAATGCACAAATGGGTGATTTTCGGGGCGGGGGGGAACAGAAAAAACTATACAGGAAGTGGGTAGGTACTTCCGGATTTTTAGACCAATCTTCCGGTTACACGAAAGAGAAATATCCAAAATTCGAATTTAAAAAAAAAAATTATTTTTTGATTTAGGGTGACCATTCTTTCTAATCTAACCAATTTGTAACATCCTAACTGTTATTACCAATGAAATATCCTAACTGGAAATCGCCCAACTGGAATACCTTTTCGAACCAGAACCAGTGAAAGAAAGTATAAAATAAACAAAACGCATACAAAAGAAGATAGTTTCTAACTTTGTGGAAACCGCTTTACTGTAATTCCAATAGGGGTGGAAACACAATATAAAAAGCTGTAGTAGAGGAAATATAAGGTTTGTAAAATGGGTTAACGTGTCCCCTATAGTTACAAGGATATTGTTTACCTATTTCACCCAAAGACTTCTTGGCAGTGTGCAAAACTGTAAGAGCAAAACGGGGAAAAGCTCTGTCCTAGTGCTTCATTATTCACTAGACAAACTACATCCACAAGTTGCCCTAGTTTTACTCCTGAATTCTTCTTACCTTTCTTACCTCATCTGGTTCTTTGCAAATGTTCTCTTTTCACGTTTAGTTTCAGTTTCTTACTCTTCTTTGATTGATTTTTTTTTTTTTTCCGCCCAAGTTTAAGAATTTTAAGATCAAGAAAGCTAATCAACATTATTTAAGTTAAAGCTCTCTAAAAGTTCTGAAAAGCTTTCAAAATAATATTGGAATTCTTTGATAAAAAAAAGGACCATTAATTAAATTTCAATTTAAGTGAAGGTAAACTTATTATTATTTGTTTTTGTATAACTTCTTTCTTTTATTTGTGTATAACTTGTGCTCTCGTATTCTTATTATTCTTGAAATTG
The DNA here is from genome assembly GCF_049639745.1 of Rhodnius prolixus. Lineage (NCBI taxonomy): Eukaryota > Metazoa > Arthropoda > Insecta > Hemiptera > Reduviidae > Rhodnius > Rhodnius prolixus. The sequence goes on along the minus strand of NW_027411604.1, from coordinate 12,821,066 downwards.
CTGTGTGACAAGGTGCATTATCGTGATGCAACACCCACTTGTTCTTGATGTTTGGTCTCACACACGAATGACCCTTTTTCGATATCCACGGAATCGTCCTTAAAGAGTTTCTACCTCAAGGTGGACAATCAAACACTTTTAACGAGGAGGTTCTTGAAAAACTTCGAAAAAAAAGGGTCATTCGTGTGACAGACCAAACATCAAGAACAAGTGGGTGCTGCATCACGGGTAATGCTACTTGTCACACAGCAATTTCAATAAACTGAGTTTTTGGCCAGTAAAAACATTCCTGTGGCTCCTCAGCCTCCTTATTCGTCTGACTTGAGTCCTTGTGACTTTTTTTTCTCTTCCCGAAGTTGAAAAATCACCTTAAGGGAACTCATTTTGGAACAGTCGAAAACATTCAAACGGCTGTAACCGACCAGCTGAAGGCTATTCCAGTATCGGAGTTCGAGCACTGCTATGAGGAGTGGAAGAAACGTCTCCAGCTCTGTGTGGCTTCAGAAGGAAGTTATTTTGAAGGTGACAATATAGAATTGTAATTCTTTTTGAATAAAATTTTTTTTAAAAAATCAGTCTCATTACTTAATTTACAGACCTCGTATATAGCAAAAAATTCTTAGTTCAATTAAAACTGTCTAGTACTTTAGTTTGTCAAAAGAGAAGATCACTGCATCTTCTACCAATTGCGTCTTCACTGAGTCTCAAACCATTGTGATTAAAAAGCACGAGTTGAGCTTCCATATATAAGTAGAGCAGCTTATTAATGGAGCTGAAAGTTGAGACGGTATAATTAGATAAAACAAGGCAGCAAAAATTATTGCTGTGAAAAAAAAGACGCTTTCTTAGACAGTATACTCGGTGTGGCCAAAAATAATAATAAAAAATACTGCTATCAAATAAAATATTCCAAGATGAACACATCGCCGGGGAAAATGGAAAAGATCCAAAGATCATGATGAAATTACTTGGTCCTATTTCGAGTGAAAACTTTTCCTTGATCTAAACCTCAAATTTGAACATAGGAGTTTCTGTTTTTTTTGGGGTAAAGATGGCCACTTTTTAATATACAAGGCATCGTATATCCGGTAAACTCAGAAAATTTTCCCCATTTAGTACGAAATCACAAATAGCAACAATCTACTTGGCATCTCTTTCTGGCTCCAGTAAGTTCTTTTAAATATAACCATCCCAAAAATATCTTTTATTTAAAAGAAGAATTAATAAAAGAGACATTTTGATTGATAATTCAAATATATCCAGCAAGCGTAAGTATTTTATTGTTAGCGGTCAGGTGACAGATCCTTCCTACAAGAGGCCATGACGGGTCACTAAATCCCTCGGGTGGGCTAGTCCCTTTTTATTCCCTTACTAAACAAGTTTATACAGAATATATGAGCAAGAGTCAAGGAGTTTTAGGTCAGCTAAAGTTTATTTTGTTACTTTATTTCTACCTTTTTTACAAAATGATTAGGTTATAAAAATAAATAATATTTATTGCTAGGAACAATTAGTGAAAAAATAACGCATTAGTAATAAATTCATTTTGGTTTATTTCAAAAATTTTAATCTATCAAAGTAGCTTGATTTTTTCTCAATCTAACGGGTTTTCGGATTTAATTATTAAAGTACTACGTAATGTGCACAATCTTTGATCCGATATATTTATTTATGTACTAAATTGAATTAAGGCGACGTCCTTCTGTTTCTTGAGAAGAAATCGTGGCTAACTTAGTAACTAGTTCGCTGGAAATAACTTTTTTTTTATTATTATTATTTATTTTGTAATTTACAATCTGTATAAATATATCAATAAGTAAATAGGTGGTAAATAACATGAACTGGCGCGGGAAGAGCAGATCTCTATGAGATAGGGGAATGTGAAGAGGAGAATATGAGTAGGAGAGAGGAGAGATAGGAGAATAATGGCGTTTAGGCCTTCAGATAGTAAGGAAGTCGCGGGGCCACTGGCAATTCAGTCGGCGAGGATTTTTAGGGATGTCAGAGGAGGCGAGAGACTGTACTAAAGGATTTGAGCAAGTAGAGAGAGCAGAATGGAATTTTAAATATTTAGTCTTGGCGTGTTGGTGTATGAAGGGAATGTTGAGGTCGTTGTGAAGAGTAAGGTTAGTTACGTAGAAAGGCGTGTCAACTATCTGTCGGAGGAGGAAACATTTCATGTACTGTCCGTATGTTTGTAGGATTGGCTGAACCCCACAGTTCTAGTCTGTAGGTCCGCATAGGTTTGAGAATAGTGTTGTATATTAAGCGTTTGAGTTCTGTGGGTCGTCCAAGAAGTCTGTAGAGCAGTTTCGCACCTTTTGTCATTGCTTGTCTTTTAAGTCTAGTGTGTGGGTTCCACGAGAGTCTTTTGTCTATGTAGAGCCCAAGTTCACGCACCAGATCTGTACAAGGAAGAGGATTGCAGTTGAAGAGGACAGGTGGACAGAAGCCCCGCCGGAGAGTGAACTGGGCATGCTGGAATTTTGGAAATAACTAGAGAACAATAGTTTAGTGGAGTAAGAATTTTCTAGATCAGTCGTAGCTGCTTTTGGAAGCGATGTTAAAACCGGTGAATTGTTAATGAATTCTGGAGAAGACTCGCTGTAATAGAACGGAAGGAAGCAGTGAAACTTGTCTGGCTTTCAAAGACATCGAGAAAACCGCTTCTGTAACAGCTACTGTTATCAAAAAGTGGAAATAAAACGAGATAGCACCAGCATAACTCAAGACAAAGAGATTCGTTACATAAAGAGAAGCTGCAACTCACTGCATCGAGAATATTAAATCAAGTCATGTATCTGAGGCCCTACAGTTGTTCAACATCAAGGTTTTTTTTTTTTTTTGCAGAAGTAATCACAGTGGCGCACTATCTTCGAGAATGCCCACGCTTTATGTGATGTTGACTGGGGTCTTTGCAGTGGATGTAATTCCTGACAGACGGTTTGAAAAGTTATTGCCAGGAGACTGCTAGAGATTGAGACAGGTTTGAGTAACATGGTGTAGGATAAGCCGTTTATTGTTTAATTAAAGTTTCGATCATTTGTCGAGAAGTCTAGAGAGAAGATTGAATAGTCAGTTTAGTTTTTTCCGTTTGAGTCTAGTCTGTGGATTCCATAAAGAGACCTAGATACTTACCACGATCTGTTACGGGAAGAAGAGTTAGGTTTAGGTAAATCGCCGAAGGTTCATTTGCTTTCATTTATTTTGATCTCCCATTTCTGTAGCCAAGGCTCAAGGAATTCTATATGGGATAGAAGGGAGGTACAGGCAAGACCCGAGTCTTCTTTTATAAATCTTAGGCTTAATATTTTCAAATTGAGTCGTTGGAAACAACTTAAATTTATTCATCAAACAATTCACAATAATTTGAGATGAAGTAGCCGATTTATCAAACACCCACTGTTGAGGAGTTAAAATTGTTTAGACACAAACTTACTCTAAAATTAATATACCAATCAAAATGAAATGAGATAATTGACAAGCTGAAAATAACGATGTTCGGCTAATTGCTGATTAGGATTGGCGAGTTAACTAGAACTTGTATCTATAAGGTTAGCGTTCAACCAAAACCCCTATTAGGGTTCGATAACCTAACATAAACAAAACAAATTTATTCTAGAATTGCATGAACAGACCCAAACTGTTCTCCTCTTAACTTTCTACAACCCTATCTGTGCAATCAACGAAGCCATATATTTAAATTTACCAACGTAACAACCCAATTCAAAATGAATTATCTGTACAAACAAAACTTTGAAAAACGGAATTTTACTTAGTCTCCCTTATTTTCTGTTCTGTTCCGTTTTATGCAGAGAATTCACATGCAAAACACATACAATTTTTTCGACTTTTGGTTGGCTAGTAAATCTACTTAAAAACAATAATTCTTGAGGTGAAATACTGTTAAAATTATATTCACAGTCCTTAAATTATCTAGTTATCAAACTCCATCAAGAAGATTATCTACTCTGAAACATCCATTTTCTTAACTAAATCCTAGAAAGATAATTCGGCGTCACGGTAGCGGAGCGGGTTAAGAGGTGAGACCTGCAAAGCTAATATGCATTGTGGGTACTGGGTTCGATTCCCGGTCTTGGCCTTGGATTTTATTTAATGGTTAAATGAGAAATAGTAAAGTATGTTTGCTAGTCGCCTCCGTCAACGACACCAAATTGTTAGTTGGACGTTAAGTCCTGCCTGAAAAAATAGGCGATTACTTTACTTTTTTACAAGAAAGATAATTTCCAAGTCACGGAATATTAGAAAGAAAAAACTAAAAAAGAATTTTATTGTAAATTTTCTTATATTTCTAAAACCCGCCTGGACGTACGGTATTGAACTGTGGGGTTCAATCAAACGCTCAAATCTTCAAAGAATTCAATCTCTTCAGTCTAAAATTCTCCGCACTATGGTTAACGCTCTATTTTACGTTTCAAATTTAACCATCCACACATACCTGGAAATTCCGTTTGTAGATCAGGTTGGTTCGTGCACGAACTCGCTATAAAAGTTTTCATCAGAACTTGCACTCTCGTTCCAATTCTCTTGTCCGTCACTTATCATCTCATCACCATCCAAATCATCCTCCCAAACGATTAAAACGTCAGTAGCCTCGAGATTTTCTCTCTTCTGAGGAGAGTAGCTAATCCTGGAGATGGCTTAGGGAGTGTTATCACTAGGGGTAACTTCTCCCCTCAATTAGTGAGTTTGTAGTGGTACCAGCTATTGCCATTGTTACTAATAGTGCATCTAGCGCTGATGTAACTTAACTAATAAATTTAAAAAAATGTTTCTTATACAATTTTTTCTCGTTTGGTTACTCCATTATGTATCTTTAAGTGACTCTAGGTTTGGGCAGGAATCAGATCACTCAGATTACAGGCCTATTCACAGGGCACGGAAGGTTCAGGAAGCACCTGCACAAGGAAGGGCTCATTAGCTCGGAACCGATGTGCAGATTGTGTCAGGAAAAGGAAGAAACCGGCCTCTCACCTGTTATTCGATTGCGTTGCAATCGAGAGACTGCGCTACGATATCTTTGGTACTTTGAGACCAGAGGAGATTATAGCGCAGAAGGAACTGGTAGGGAAAGCCCTCAACCTTCTTAGAAGGGGAGGTTTTTTAACTACAAGTCTTAAGGGAAGGCACAATAAGCCTCTTGGTGGCTGCGATGCTGTGGGGCATGGGTCCCGTCCCGTCGTTCAATCTTAACTATTAAAATTTCTGTCATCGCTTTTTAGAAGCTTGATGAAGGACACCAAAGGTTCCTAAAACGTAGAACACGAATGAAATGTTTTTACGTTGAAGAGTATCTCAGGCTACTGCCGAACATCGTTTTTCTTATGGAATAAGGCTAGACAAATTATGAACCAATACATTGCAAAAAATTTTGTCCGATTAATCAATCATTTTTGTTTTAAATTTTAACCAAAATTATACACACCTGCAATTCTATTAATTAATAGAACATAATTAGAGCAATAACCTAAAGGGGGGGAATCCCCTCCACTTTCAACCCCTACTTTGACCCAGTCTAAAAAAAAATCCATTACAAGTTGGATGGGTGTTTTTGTAGCTCCGACTGACAATCTCTCTACAGAATGGATCCACATTGTTATCATCATTAATAATCTACACAAACACAAATTAGGTTAACTTAAGTTTCTTATTGTTTTCTGTTAAAATAATCCTAATTGAAACCCAATTTTTGTGTGTCTTTTTTATGGAATTAAATATTGGCTACAATAGCCAAGCGGTTTTTGGCAAAGATTGCTAAAGATAGAGATATACTCGTATATTGTGGTACTGGGTTCGATTCTCGGTCTTACCCTTAAATTTTATTTATTTAAAAGAATTCGCAGTAAAGAACGTAGAGGAATGAAATTTGAAGAAACGAGGAATTTCATTTCTCTACAGCAGCTCATTCTAACCCTCTCATAGAACACCTATCTTCCTCCACATTACCAGGTAATCCTCTAAGGAGATTGAAGAGATTGAAGTATAACAAGAGCACGTTAATGGAGTGACACCACTGGGTGCCTTCTCCACTCATGATTTCCTTTTATTTCTTTTTTCTTTCACCGTATTTGCTTGTTGCAACAACTGTTGCAGTGGTAAATTGCAATAAAAGATTTAAAAAAAAAAGTAAAGAACGTTCGCTAGTCGTTTCCAGGCACGACAACGTAGTTAGACGTAAAGCCCTACTAAATGAATAAATAAGCATTATTTTACTTATTTCACAGAAATAAATAAGCCGAATCAAACTAAAATAGACTGAATTTAGATCAGAGTTGATAGTAAAGTCGTAAAGAAGTATTTCTGCAGAAACTTGCGCAAAAATATTAAGAATTGCTTTGAGAATGTGGTTCAGACCGCAGTGATCGGATAGTACCGTTGATTTTTATTGGTTTATCCCTTACCGTTTTTCGGATTTGCATCCATAATCAGGGGTAGATTAAACAGGTATAGAGATTTTCAACTTCACTTATGTTTCCGTATTGCACTAAACTTTCTGAGCTCTTTTATTGAGTGTTTTCCAAGTTATCTGTACACTATAGGACAGGCAATTTTAATTCTTTTAGAGATTTTTTGTGAGTATGCATAGTGTTTAAATTTCATAGGAAGAAATTTAAATTTCTGCAGCGTTTGTAATACTGTCGAGCAAATGCCTGGAGGATCGTCATACAGTTCTACCAACATTTGCATTTTACTATTCCAGGTCAAACTAAAAAGTAGAGTAACAAAAGTAAGAAAAATTAGAAATAAAGAAATGAAACAAAATGGTATCCACAATTTATCCCTTATTATTTTTGGGCTGAAAATGGTGAATGCTGTGGCGTAAGAGCTGAATGGAGAGGAGGAACTGAAAAGAATACTGTAAAGCCCGTTCTATTTTTTTTCATCCGACTGAGTTTTGTTCACGAAAGAATGTTTGTGCGTATGTACAAGTGGAAGGCTATTCTCTCTCTCTCTCTCTCTCTTTCTCTTCAGAGAGCGCATACAGGAAATACATTTTACATGAGCCAACATGTCCGCTAACAGCCTCCACCATTCCAAGCTCCATATGCACATGCTGACAAAGAGAAAACATACTGGAAGAGAAAGTCAGTGGAAAAAAAGTCGCAAAATAAATGAAATTCTAGATAGGATTTTGATCATTTCTTATGCTACACGTGTGCACAAGTACCCAGGCCAATAGTTCCCAAATTCTAGGCTATATTAGCACCTTCCTCCCTACAAAGGATATCTCCTTAACTTAACTAAGATAAATGACCGAATTGTACAAATTAAATACAAAAATGGCAATTTGCTTTCCAGTAGAGCAGTGGTTCTTAACCGGTGTTCCGCGGAACACTGGTGTTCCGCGAATATGGTCCAAGTGTTCCGCGAAATTTCAACTTTAAATTGTATTGAAATTTAGAAACTTAGGAAAGATATGAAAACAAAAAATCGCTCCTTTTTTTTAAATTTGAATTTTCCACTACCAAAGCTGGCCTATCTTTTTAAGTCATAGTCTTTTACAGCATTTTTCCAGTGGAAATGAATTAGTGATGCGCAAAATCGTTCATTTTCTTTTTAATTTTAACTAATACATATATCTTTTTTGAAAATTACATTCAATTTTTTATTATTCATTAATTTTAAGTTCTTGCTAAATACCGAATTTCAAATTTATTAATGTCAGTGTTCCGCGAGAAAAATATATACATAATTGTGTTTCGCGTCTTTGAAAAGGTTAAGAATCACTGCGGTAGACAGTACAACTTCCCACAAATTCCATTCACTCCGGAATAGACGCTAAAACTAACATAACTATTTCAATTGTTCAACATCTGAAGAAAAAATTCTTTACAAATTGTATTTACAAAGAATCTGACTTGAAGACCCATCAAAGATCTAAATAACTAATTGGCAATTATGGATTCCGCGAGCTCATTAATCTCCTCTAGAATATTATCCCTATCCTGAACCATACCCTGTACTACACCATAATCCTTATCTACAACCACATCTAAAGCATTCTGTTTTACAAATAAGGATGCATCGAATTGCATTGCATTAGTTATGCTGCTCTGTTACGGTAAATAGATTCAGTGCAGCAAAAATAATTCAACCTTTTTACTATCTCTTACTTTATAGCGCTCTGTACATGCATTTCCGGAGTAAGATAAATCTAAAATCAACACAATTCACTGCTATAAAAAAGCATATGATTATTAAGGATTTGACTAAATTGGCTTTTTATGGGAATTATAAGTAGTAAATATCAAAGAGCAAAAGGTTAACTAACTATGAATTTGACAAAATGATGCCAAAAATGCTTCACACACAAAAAGAAGCAGAAAGATAAAAAATAAAACAAAACAAAACAAAAAATAGAAATCACCCATTTATAGCCAGATTAAGAGGGCCGTGGGAAACAAAAGCCATACGCTATACCGAGCCCGCCGCCTGTGGACTTCATCTCGTACCAAACTGATATTTAAACCATGCTCTGGTGATTTCACTTCCAAGCCAACCTTTTAATTCAATGGGGCTAAATTTATTTTCCAATAAATTTAGCCCTTCATTCCCGGAACAGCCTAAGCTTATTGTGCTGGACGAATGGGGGTAGTTAAAACGTGCCATGGACTGTACTAAACCTTAATCCGGATTTAAAGCAGCGTCCACGATCTGTTCCCCAGTTACTGTTGAAGAGTTTTATTATTAACTATAATAGTTACGTATTGTTGATTTGTTTGTCATTATTATTATTATTATTGTGAATTAGAATAACTTCAAATAAATGGAAGGATCTCAATTACGATACTCGTAATTGCTAAAATATAGTGAAAATAAAATGTACAAGTTAAAAATAGAGAGCTGGTTAGCGCAGTTAGTAACGCAGTGTGATAGTAATTCGAAGGACTCGGGTTCAATTCTAAAAGTTTGTTCAACCAACTTTCTGGTTATGGACAGTGTGATGTAGCAAGAAAATCAGACCGGAAGACGGGCAGTCTCCTGAGAAAGCTCCGGCGCCAAAAACCTTAGACGTCGAATGAGCCTTAAATTTAAAAAATAAACCTTGGATAGAATTATTTTAAACTTTACCAAAATCTGAACGAGGCATTCAAATATGAAAATTTAAAAATCACATCTTTCTATGGTAAATAACCTCACTCTTCACAACGACCTCAACATCCCCATTCGTACAACAACTCGCCTAGACGAAATATCTCTTCATTTGCTCTAATCCTCTTGTACTGTCTCTCGCCTCCTCTAACATCCCTAACAATCTTCCTCACCGACTGAATCGCCAGTGGCCCTGCGACTTCCTTGCAGTCTGAAGGCCTAAAGATCATTATATCCTGTAGAAAGTGCTACCACTGGTTAGTTCCTCTCCTCCTACCTTTTACACACTCATTTATCTTTCATTCTTCCCATTTACTTATTGTATATCACGGTTCGCCTAGAACGATTTTAATTGAAAAGTTCACCAACATGAAAAATTTTTCTTTCTCCTTATTTATTTTATCATTTATGAAATTTAAAATGAAATTTCATTTTTATCATTTATAAAATACATCAATCTGTAGGAAATTCCCTCAGCTTCAAAATGCATGCATTGGTTTTGCAAAAAACTGTATTGTTTTTTTATTCATTAAGCTTAACTATGCAAAAAAAGGCGTTTTTGACCTAAAAAATTAAATAAAAAAATCCGCAACGTAAACCGATTTGGTTTTCAGTGGATTTTGGTTAGTTTTGACCCAAATAATAAGGAGAAATTTTTTTTTTTCATATTGGTGAACTTTTCAATTAAAATCGTTCTAGGCGAACCGTGATATACGAGTATATACATACAGATTGTAAATGGCGAAATAAATTTTAAAAAATAATCAGAATCAGTTCACACAATTCTAAAATGTTTTGGGGTTATCGACAAAGCGCGAAATAATAGTTACTAGCTTATCAGTAGCCAAGATTAGGACTTGGTTTCCCATCAGTACAAGTCTCCAAACGTCAATGTTCTACCTGAGATGGAGAATCAGCAATATTGTGTTTTACTTTTAATTCTTTCGTTAGGTATAAAACTACCAATAGATATTTACAGATAATGAGTCACATCTTTCCAGTAATTATCACAAATTCCACAAACTAGCACTTAACACATATTAGTTATTAATACAAATTTTTTTTAAATAAATATTGAGTTCCAATATTAAACAAAGTTTACACAAAACAATTGAGTTTGCTGCAATAAATTTCCCATTTAATCTAATTCTGCCAGAATACAAAAATATAAATGAAAATGTCCAACTCAAATAAGATAAACTTTTGTTTTATTTGTAAGGCAGCAAAGATTTATGTAGTACAGCATCGGACACGATAGTCCATATAAATATTTGTACTTCCCATGATGACCCATGTTTATGCTCAGTCTTGTGTTATGGCGAGGGAAAAAAAAAGAAGAGATTATTTATATTTTTATTCTCGTTTCAATGGAGCGCAAATGTCGACTGCAACTTCAGCTAATAGACAGCTGATTTAAGGTTTTTGGGGTGCGTGGGATTATAAACATTTTATCCAGTGAAAATAATATTTTATTCATTTTTCTGCTAAACCAATTCTGAAATCGTAAATGACCGAAATAACAATGGAAAAGAGTTTATAATAATGAAGAACCTACTTCAAATATCTAATAAAAGAGACTTCTTGGTTAGAAGTAACTGCTGATTAATTGCCAGATCCATAAAGAAGCCCCAAGAAATGAAATGAAATATGACTATGCTAAGACAACTCCCAGACGAGAGGATTAACGTGAATAAGGGCAACCCGTCACTGAAGGATGACAATGTTACGCACCTTTGCGTACTCCAAATCTTGTCATTCAATCGTTTAACGCTTTTTCGTGCAGTTTTTTTTGATGATCAACCCCTAAACAATTGTCCTTCCGGAAGTGTTAACAACAAAATCGTAAGGATATCCACTGAAACCATTCAATCAAATCACAATCATTGTCCGTATAAACAAAATAAAAATGTTCAATTACATTTGATTAAATTGTTACATAATTTATACTATCGAATAAATATTTTCATAACAAAATTATTCACGGAGAAAGTTACAAACTCCGGGGGAAAAAATGAAGCTGGTATAATAAAATGAAAAAATATTTATAATATTGGTCAACGCTGGAGGCATCGGAAGAAAAAAAAAAATATTAAAAATATAAGGCAAAATGACAAGCTCTGAGAAAGTAAAAAAATGAAATAAAATGAAATACAGTAACAAAGATACAGAAATACAGTCAGAAAATTGAGAGATAACTAATAACTGATGAGAAATGTAACTGAACGAAGAAAGTAGGAATAAGCTAGCTAGATAAGAAATGTGTAGTCACTCCGAATGCAAAGTCACGGCAGAATAAATTATGTACAATTATTGCCTCGGTGAAAGGGCCTTTTCAGCGACCTCATCCAATTTCTTTAGAAAGGAAAAAAAACAGCATCTATTTCTCTATTTATTTATTTTTTTAAAAAAAGTAATTAAGGGGTTTATTGGGTGTAAAAATAAAGGATGGGCTATAAGGTCGCTTTAGAGCGAGATGTAGGTTGCAAACTGCAATGTTGGTTAGAATAAATGTGACTCAAATGTTTAGAGATGGAATTTGTGAGATAGAACCTTGATAGTTAGAGACAAAAAGTGAAAGTTTGGAAATGGGATAATACTTCGAAATAAATTACAATTATTTTTGTACCCAGGCGATGTCAAAAAGTACACTTCAGGTGAATGCTTTGTAAAAACAAAACACAAAAAAAATTCTCAACCCTTAAAAGTAAAAATAAAATAATAATAAAATATTCTTTTGAAAGTGCACAGATTAAAGCTCAATTCTACGACTGTTTAAAGAAAAATATTTTATTTATGTGAACGCTACAGGAATAAAAACCACAACCAGGAGGAATTCCGCTATTGGAATTCTATATGCTGCTTTAACCGCACGAACAAAGAGCACTGCCCTCCGAGGGCCGCCACAGACAAGGCACTGTGATATGTGGGCAAAGGTATTCCCCGATACCTGTTATCTGTTACGCTTTTACAAATCTGGTACTGTATAAATGGTAAAAAAAAAATAATAATTTATCTTTTATGTCAGATGATATCAATGTTATAACTAGATTTTTCAAACGAATTTTTTTGGGAGTCACAAGTGAAATGGATACAGTAAGGAGACTGAATTATTACAAATTATTTCTTGAGAATTATAGGTACCATCTCCAGCTCCTGGAGAAAGGAAGATCGTCTCCGCTGGTTAGGTCATGTAGAGAGAATGGAGGAGGACAGACTGCCTAAAAGGTTCCTCTTTAGTCGACCCCGGTGGGGAGGAAGACCTCGTTTGCCGCTGGCTGGACGATCAATGGGTGTTAGGCGGTGGAGAATGAAAGCCAGAGACAAGGATTTCTGGTAGATGCTTGTAGATGAGGGTCCTTTAGGACAATTGCGCCATTGATAAGAAGTAAGAAGAAGTTACAAGTCTTTGACAAGGTATGGGGCATACGGGTCTACAATTCAAGCTTCAACCCAATACTTTTTATCTTCTATCTATCTGTAATATCGCTTCTTTCGAAAGCGAGTGAAGTGACATAGAATTATCAGGCATGAAACCTACCCAGGCATCCTACAAGGCAAGGCAGTCGCTAACCGCTAACCAGTACCACTTTCAAGCCTATCAAATTGTGCAGGACCACTATGATCTAATAATATGGTGCTCGTGTACGCACCATTAAACTAGACTTGAACCAGTGCGCGCAAAGTACCTTTTACGCTAAGAAGACATGCCCCGTTGATAAATAACGAAAAAATAACAATTCAAAATACGAACCACCAAGTCAGTCGGCTAACTGCAATTCTATCTGGGTAGTTGACTAACTTAGAAACTCACTTACTTGACTGAAAAGAAACAGCCTTCTAAGAGGACTACTTGTACTAAATTCAAATTTGTGAACACACAAACTAAATTGGTTATTTGCAAAATAATTTTACGAGACCCACGTGGACCCAGAACTGTGAGATCTGTTAAATCTATTAACATCCCGAGAATATGATTTATCAATTCAAAGTCTTCAGTTGAACCTTCAATGTTACTTAACTACGTTTCCAATGATACTCTCCACAAAAACTACAATACACTCGGATTATTTCCGAACTAATCCGCTTTCATTTCCTGAATTCTCACAAAGATCTATCTAGTCATCCAAATCCTAGTAGTCTTCTCTTCCATTTTCCACCACGCTGCCTAAAACGCCAATGCCCCTCCCCCCCGTGAACAGACCTTAATTTCTGGAGAGTTTCAGCAATCCATCTCCCACCATATCTCCATCTAAGGGACGTTTAGGGCATTTCCCTGTATGAATGAATGTTCTCTGAAGCTAAATCTAGCATAGAAATGCATGTTGAGTGCTGGTACAAACAGTAGAAGTGCCTCTGTAAAGTGAATATTTTACAAGAGTTTCGTTTAACATCACCACAATTGTACGTCTTCACAACTGACAAACGCTTGTTTATTTTTTTTTAATTTTTGAATTCCCTTCACTAGACTTAAAAGAACAGAACTGAACAGACGCTATCGGACTACTTAAAAGACTCTTAGTCGACAGATCAAAACTCTCTCTGGACAACAAAAGACTGATTTATACTTCTATTTTGAAACCCATCTGGGCGTATGGAATAGAGCTGCGGGGTTCAACCAAACGCTCCAATCTCCAAATAATTGAATCTTTACAACCTAAAATACTTCGAACTACAGTATACGCTCCATTTTATGTCTCTAACCTGGACTATACACACTAACCTTAACATTTCTTTTGTCATACAAGTTGCTAAAACAAGATACAGAAAACTCCACTTCAACCTGCAATCATATATAAATCCTCTAGCTCAAAATCTTTCTTCAATAACTCTTCCTGATAACCCGGACAAGACGCCTAAAAAGACAGTGTCCTCGTGATCTCTTCTCTAGAGTGAAGAGAGTTACTGAATAGTCTCAATGTTTTGGGAGTGTTACCACTGGGTAGCTTCTCCACTCGTTTATATCTACCATTTATTTCTATCACTGCTACTTATAGCGGCAACGCGCTGATTGTAGCACAAATAAACGCCAGAAATAATAATAATAATTTGAATATAAGTCAGAAATACAACTCTATTTAACGTCCTTTTTTCACAACTACTCGTATATCGCAACAAGCCGGCCAACAAACTGACGGACATTTTAGAAGAAAACAATAATTAGAAAATATGAAAAGATCGCATAACTTATCGCGTAAAAATAAAAAACAAAAAAAAATGCAAAAATACGCGCAATTCCAAAATAATTTTTTTGTTTATAAAAACAGCTTTCACGGAGTTCAATTTCAAGGATGTGGATTATTCTTAATTCTTTTCATTCCCAATTGGAACTTTCATTTTCATAAAATATTAACCCCAAACTTATTAAATTAAAAATGTGAACTTTATTTTCAGGAAAAAATCGACACGCTTGGAAAAGTAAGGGTTGGAAAAAGAACGAAAATCAAAGGTATTTTGTTAGTACACTTTAGTGAAGCCATACAAGTATGTATATATACTCGTGTATAAAGAAGTTGGTAGATGTTAAGAAGTACCTAAGGCCATACTGCAAGTACATCACATATCCCAAGCAGTGCTACTGTGGTATGTGTGTGTTATAATGAGTAATATCAGTGTATTTGTAAACAAGGAAAATGTCGCAGGGAAAGTTTAATAATATACCATCCCGCCTTCTCTAGCCGAGGAGAAAAGATTGTGCGCCAAGTCTCTAAAATGGGCTTCCAAAGCATCTCTTTCACATCCTTCTTTACACACAAATACAAACACACAAACATACACACACCTATGCACAGTATTATGGTTGGTGTTTACAAAATTGCTTTTCTAGCCCCACCAGCCCCGCAAAACACCTAACTCGCCCTCCTTCACTTCCACCCTAAACTAAATACCTTCTCAAATCAGCGCCGCACAATCCCTGCCTACGTCACCGAGACTCCCATGTTACAGTCTACTCATTTCCCTCTTTCCACTAAATGTACACTTCACCTCGCTAATACCTTCTCCTGAGGTTTCAAAGTATTCATAAAAAAAAATAAGTATATAGAAGGCACATTCGCTCTCCTTGCTCCACAATCTTTCTTCTAAGCATCACACATTGTTTTGTGATGAGAATTGCAACAGCTGTAACAACTTAACATTCATGCAGGAAACAACAAACAACCTACTGATTTAAATTTCCTTTAGAAAGTAGGACCCAGCAATATGAAGGAATCTCTTTGGCAAAGAGTATGGCCATTTAAATTCAGGAAGAATGGAGACTTGGATACATTATACCAATCAGTGTTGTGGGCTTTTAATCACTATCTAGTTTCAGCATATTTTTTGGGCAAATCTGATCAGCATACTTGAAAAGGAGGTTTGCTAATAATAGGCAAGGTTTCAGGAAGGCAGGTCTTACGGATTCAGAGGAAAAAAAAAATAGATAAAAAATTGGTAATTCATTAAGGTGTATTGTTTATTTTACTTATGTACACATTGAGAAAAAAGTTCAATTACAGGACGTTCCTGAAAAGATGGGCAGGAAAAAGTAAGTTTTTGCATCAATTTGGTGCATTAAAAAGAACGCCGAGGAAGTGGCTACTTTCGAAAGGCAAATCCCAACCAATTTCATACGTTTCCTTTCTCTCTTCACCATAACTTCTAGGAAGGGGACAGTTTTTAATACTAGAACCGTTCCTTCCGAAAGAATGGGTGTATAAATTATGTAGGAATTAGAACTCAACGAACAAAAGAACAAGTTATTGGTTTCAAAGATGAGGTTGAATAAAGGAAAACAAATTATCAATAGCAACACTTTGGTCTTTTAGAGCAATGCTTCTTAAACTATGGGTCCACGACACCTCGAGGGGTCGCAGAAATATATGGTGAACTGATAAATTAATTCACTTATTATCATTTTATTAAGAAGTAAATAGAAAAAACTAGATTTTTTTTGGTTTACTTCAGTAACTCGCGAACGTTCAGCAAGTAGTGGGGATATATATGTTGTAGTGATCCTATCGAAGATACCACGAAAATGAAGTATAAGTTTGTTGTTCTGTGACAGTACACTATTCAATGGAGTTTAGGTTTTGGCCAAGAGCACAGTGTCTATTAATCTTTCAGATACATGGTCAATGTTAATGGCTACTAAGTTCTACCTTTCATACAAATTAAAAACATCCTTACTTATTTACGATTTCTTTTGGTTGAATTTGTACTCTAAAATGGATAATTGGCCCAATCGACCTGAGAAATGTGAATCCGAAAAAGAAGAAAAGACTTCGTTGTACTTCGGAAAATAAGTCGAAAATACAAGAAAAGTGCCAGATTCGACCAAAAAAAAGAGAACATTCAATGAATCATTCCAGCAATACAGGGTTTACTTTTAATAACTAACAACCAAACTTTGGCTAATGAAGGCATGAAGCCCACAAAATTAAAAAGGCATTTTGAAACGAAGAATCCAACCCACTCTAATAAAATTTTACCCCAAAAAATGTTTCTATCAGAAGTGGTAAGAACTACACATGCGCAATGAGTATTTTGAATTTAAAAGAAAAATGGTAAGAGCGATTTTCTAGGAAAAATAATTCAAAAAACCGAGAAATTGAACCAATAAAGTGGTACTTTTTAGTTGGTCTAAATGCTTATTGTTGGGCCCAATGGTGGAATCTAAATATAAAATTTGAATTTTCGGCAATTTGTTTTTGGGCTATGCTGACCACATGCTCCAGAGTAAAACCCATCTACCCACAAACGGATTTGACAACATCCATTTTCTGGGTTCTGGTCACCTCCAAAACCGGAATCCTACCAATGAAAATTCAATATCAAAGAATTTGACACGTTTCCTTGCTTTAAGTACACTAAGTGAAATAATAAAACTGTGAAGTGTAAATAAACGATTCATTATTCCAAGGTGATGGCGGAAATAAATCAATGAAAAGGTTCGAAAACAATAAGTACCACTGAGAGATAATTAACAGCTGGTTAAAAAAGAAATGCTGGTTTTTGTCTTAACGCCAGGTTGCTCATTCTTACCAGAAGACTTTGTTAGTCAATTGTTAGACAAGGGAATTTGACAAATAGTTTCTATACAAAAGAATCAATTTGTGCTACAAATAAATAATGGCACAAATAAAAAAGTAATCAATAAAGAGGAGAGGTATAATGGAAGAAAGAAGGTAAAAGAAGGTTACAATAAACTCCTGTTATACCTTCTAAAACAGATTAGATCCAGTGCCTTTTGTATAAGGTTGTATAAAGTTAAGTAAAAAAAATGATACTATTTGTTACTTAATAATTCATAACTTCAACAGAGCTTTTTCTTTTTTTTTCTTAAAACCTTTTAAGGTTTAATGCGTAACTGCATGCATTTTCAGTTGAATGGAGTTTTGTGATTTACCTATGTTTAGAAAAAAAAATATGGAAGAGATTCACAAAGGGCAAAAGAACAACTTATAGGTGGGTCTCGTCAGTTTTCTAAGGACAAATTGTAAACCTTTTCAATATAAGGTCCACAAAGGTAGTTCCAAAACCGATCTGACACGTTTATTAACGAGCCTAGACCGCTAGACGAATGGAATCAGTGGCTTCATTAGCAGGGAAAGGATATTATAAGCACAATGAGATGTTTAAAAAATTCAGTCTGCCAACAGTTGCAACGATAAAACTAAATTAACAGTTAACTTAAAATGGTTTTGAATTTGTGATTAAGTGTAAATATTGGTTGACCGATTAACTAAAACCTTTTACGAGGGATGAGTTAAGTTGATGAAGATAAAGAAGTAGATGATTTCACAGATTTTATCTGTGACGTAATATGATTATTCCTCATACAAATTACCTTTTTAGTAAAAAAAAAAAGTATGTAAACGAGGTGTGGCTATCAAATAACGAGACTGATGCTGCTACAGAAGAACTATGCATGCGCCAAATCCTAACGACCGACAGCTGTGCAGCGTAAAGCCTTCTCTTTCGACTACAGCGTCTCACGTGTTTGTAGAGAAATCTGTCTGACCGAAGCCGTCGTTTGTGTAAGTGGTGTTAGTTTCGTTTTGCCGAAAAACATGGTACTACACATGTAGTAGAGCGACGAATAGTCATGAAATTTCACATGAAACTGGGTAAAACCACTACTGAAACTTATCTTTTATTAAAAGAAATTTATGGCGATGAATGGTAATCACGTGCGCAAGTTTTTGAGTTGTTTATGCGTTTCCAAGATGACTGAGAAGACGTCGGAGATGATGACCGCCCGAATCGCCCTTCCACGTCCAAAACGAATGAAAATATCGATTATAATTAATCAACAATACTACCGTGAGGTGCTTGCTCAACTCCGTGAAAAAGTAAGGAAAAAAACGACCCGATTTGTGGAAGAACCAGTCCTAGGTTCTCCGCCAAGACAACGCGCCAGCTCACACTGAATCGCCTGTCAAGACGTTTCTAGCCAAGTACAACATCCCAGTTTTAGGCCATCCGCCTTATTCGCCTGACCTGGCCCCATGTGACTTTTATTATGTTCCCCAAAGTCAAATCTGCATTAAAAGGAACACGATTTCTCGGTCCGTTGAAGCTGTGAAAGAAAAAGCGGCACGCGTAATGCAGGAAAGGACTTCCAGTACTGTTTCGAACGATGGTAAATTCGCTTGGAGCGTTGTAGGGATAGGGGAGGGAAGGTGATAATGATAATAGGGAAGTCTCGTTATTTAATGGCCACACCTCGTATTAAAATAAAAAGGAATATTAAAAATTAAAATATCAATTATTATAGCAACTACAATTTCATTTATCTCAGTATCAGCAAGCACAATTATTAAAACAAAATTCAACCTAGAATGAGAAAAGATATCTCCATTCGAATGAGGCGCTGTATGATGGACAAAATCAGCGAAGTTATCCAGCAAACGCATCTTATCAGCTTCCAAAATTAGATGTTATGTTTGTAAAAGATAAGGACAATGGACACAATGGTTGGTTCAAAGCATTGAACAAAATAATATCAGAGCTTACCGGAACTGTGCAGAGTTAGGTTAGTTACCATGGATCTATTCACTTACCTGCGAACAGAAAATTCAAATTTAGTGCAAAAAAATAAAAAATAAATAGCTAGCTGGAAAAAATTTAAGATCTTTTCAAATCTAAATTCTAAAAGTAACTTGATCACTTGGCTACAGGAATTCTGGAATGAAATCTTTTTATTTGGATAGGTTATCATTTTAATATGATTATTAAATGGTAAAAAACCATATAAATAATAAAAATTCCTTTTATCAGACAGAATGGACCTTGAAACCGATATTTCCGGTGACATTTCGACATCGAAAACATGACACAACCGCAATGTAACCGTAACCACAAAAACGGAAGTAAAAAAAAAAGCTGCAACAGTTAAATTCATATTTCTAAAAAATAGACAGCCCAGATACATGAACAAGTATGATCGGAAAATGAAACGGTACATACACTATATACGAGGGTCGTTTGAAAAGTCCGTGCAAAAATAAAAACTACTTAATTTTTTGGAGTAAACCTTTTTTATTTTTCAACATAGTCTCCTTTTAGGTTTATACACTTCGTCCAACGCTGCTCTAGTTTGTTGATCCCTTCCGAATAATAGGATTTGTCCAAGTCTGAAAAATAGCCATTCGTTTCTGCAATCACCTCCTCGTTTGAATAAAATCTTTTTCCCGCCAGCCATTTCTTCATATTGGGCAACAAATAGCAGTCCGAGGGAGCCAAGTCTGGAGAATATGGGGGATGTGAAACGAGTTGGAACCCTATTTCCATTAATTTTGCGACCACAACTGCTGAGGTGTGAGCTGGTGCGTTGTCGTGATGGAAAAGGACTTTTTTGTGGGCCAATCGTGGGCGTTTTTCTTGCAGCTCGGTTTTCAAACGGTCCAATAACGATGAATAATATGCACCTGTAATAGTTTTACCCTTTTCCAGATAGTCGATGAGGATTATTCCTTGCGAATCCCAAAAGACAGTCGCCATAATCTTTCCGGCCGAAGGAACGGTCTTTGCCTTTTTTGGCGCAGATTCCCCCTTGGTAACCCATTGTTTAGATTGTTCTTTGGTCTCAGGAGTGTAGTGATGTATCCATGTTTCATCCACAGTGACGAAACGACGCTTAAAGTCCTGCGGATTCTTCTGGAACAGCTGCAAACTGTCCTTGCAACACTTCACACGATTTCGTTTTTGGTCAAGCGTGAGCAATCGCGGCACCCATCTTGCGGATAGCTTTATCATGTCCAAATGTTGATGCAAAATATTATGTACCCGTTCATTCGAGATGCCCATAGCACTAGCAATCTCACGCACCTTCACTCTTCTGTCATCCATCACCATATCATGGATTTTATCAATGATTTCAGGAGTAGTAACCTCAACAGGGCGTCCAGAACGTTCAGCGTCACTTGTGCCCATATGGCCACTCCGAAAATTTTGAAGCCACTTATAAACTGTTCTAATCGAAGGTGCAGAGTCACCATAATGTTTATCAAGCTTCTCTTTAGTCTCCTGAGGCGTTTTGCCTTTCATAAAGTAGTGTTTAATCAACACACGAAATTCTTTTTCGTCCATTTTTTGAAAATCACTCGACTTCCTCGATTCAAACGAATGCCAAACACAAAGAAATAGACCGATCTGGCTGAAACTTGGTGTGTGTTCTTCCAAGAGATGCTACTAACTAAACATAACCTCGATACGCGCCAGTAGTGCTATCTCTCTGACTTTGCACGGACTTTTCAAACGACCCTCGTAATGACACTATAATGTAAGAGATTCAGATAATAATCAAGAAATTGCTGCCAAAATTAGACAGTGCAAAACTGTATACGAATTTAATCCACATTTACAATACAATAAAATTGTCGTATTAAAATTGTATTTTTACCAATTCAGTGTCTTACTAAATCGTATCACAGATTAATGGCTTGAAGTCATTTTGGAGCAAAAAGACTTCCGCTCGGCTATCTTAGCGCCTATTCAGGAGCTCAACATATCCACCATTTGGACAAAATTGAAAGTCAAATAAGTAGAGATCATTCAAGAAAGATCAGGATAAAAATATGATATCACTTGAACTTGTACATTACCACTCTCTCATCTAGCCAATATTTTGTTTTCTATAAATTGGCCACTTTGCTCCAATCGATTCACCAATTTCTTGTCTTCCTTTTTTTTGGGGGTTATTTGTGCTGTCAAATAATGAAACCTGTTGTGATAGATAGGTAGGTATCAGTCTGCCTGTCATTTTTTGTTCGTTGATAAAATCACTAAGAGGATATTGAATAATTTGACAGGTTGTGTCATGCAGGTCATGCTGGTAGTTATGATTCTAAAAATTAGGAGATGCAACCTATTTTTGGAATCCAGGATATATATTTGGTTTCAAAACAACTCGACCAGAATTCATTTTCTATTTGAACTTACTTTATTTGAAGGCCATAATTTTGTATTGGGCCTAGATGAAGTTAGTTGGGCAAGAAGTATTGATGTAGGTTCGTAAATGAATATAAGAAATGAAAAATTTACCGATTACCGTTCTTAATAATGTACTATTATCTGCCATTGTACCATTACGTGGACGGAGGTGACAACCAATATACAATTTTCTCATATTAACTATCAAATTAGTCTAGACCTTGTTCAAGCTACCGAAATTAGGAAAAAGAATCTTCCTCTTAGATTTGGTAGTTACAGTGAAGAAACTCAAAGAGGGAATTGGGCAGGACAGGTTGGAAGCTAGATGATGGACTAATAAAGCCTGCACAGGGTGGTGCCCGACAAACCGGAAAAGAAGAAGAGGAAGGCAATATGTTAAATGGAGAGAATAATTAACAGAACAGGAATCGACTGAGGAAGAATTGCAAGAGTTGAAACAAATGTGGGAAACCATGGGAAAGGCTTTTGCCCAGAAATTGGCCTAAAGGAGAAGAAGAATAAAAAAAGCAATATTATTTCTAAATTTGTAAATATTGTTGTAAAATTTTAATTTTAAAATACAGGCACATATTATTATTATTATAGTCTAGACCGGAAATCGAACCTTGTACCACTCGATACTTCCTAGCTTTGCAGGGCTCGCCTCTAACCACTCAGCGACTCAATTGTGACCGCTCAATGTGACTCAATTTTAATGGTAATATTCCGACCAAAATTTTCACTTTACCGAGCAGAACTTTTCGCATTTTGTGATTTTCTCGCAAATGATTCCTAATGATTTTATTTATGTTTTTTTATGGTGAGTAGAAACCACATAAAATCTACAATTTTTAATGGAAACATGTTTCCCAGAAGTTTGCTTAAGGGTATTTTTGAGGATTAAGAGATGGAATGCGTAGATTCCTTCTAAAGGGAAAAGATTTAAATACAGTCAAACCAGTTTATTGTGCGGCAGATTAGGACCGCATTAAAAAGTCTCATTTAGAAAATATGTCAAAACTTTTGCAAAATAGCGGGAAAGTGCTTTCCAATACCAAATAAATAATTAAATCATCATGGTAATATTCCAAAAAAGATTTTATTCCTCATTTCAAACATGGGAGAAATCTTCAACATGTACACAATTCAATACTACTCTTCTTAGTCTGGTTCGTAATCGCTTTCGTCACTTAAAGATATTAGAGTTGATTTAGTTTTTGTTACCATGAAGACGGTGATAAGTTCCTGCGACGACCATCGTTTGATCAGTGGCTTGTAAACATCTCAAAAGCCAGTTATGGATACCTGTATATACTTTATCCGCTGTCATAGAAATCGGTTCTTCTTGTCCGTCTCCATGATCTATTGATAGTTATTGATAGTTGTCTCTATCATTAACGGTATCGCTCTCTTAATCGTCGCTGAAAGTATCAAAAACCTTCTCCGCTAAAGTTATGTGCTAGCGTGACGATTTCTGATGACGTGGACGAGTTTTCGGTTAAATTCCAATTGATGACGCATTCAGGCTTTCAAGCACGAATTTAAAGTCTGTTGTTTTATTTGAGCAACTTATTTGAGCGTGGTTTTTGTACATTGAGCACGTCTAATGAAATTGGTTAATGCAATATTTAGAATCTCAATACATATTCATATACCGCATAAAATAGGACCGCACAAAAGCAGGTTTGACTGTATTACTAAAACAAAACAAAAAAAGTTAGAGGTATGAAGAGAATTTTGGAGTTAGATTTTTGAGAAAAGTAAGAGTAAATCTTGTGGGTATTCACATCACTTTGTTTTATTTCAATTTTATTATGTGTTTTATTAAAACAAAAACTGCATGTATATATTATAACATTTCAATTCAAGTATATGCAAAATATTGTAAATATACCACACTTTGGTTAACAAAATATATTCATAACTTCTTTAACGATAAAAGTGAAAGTATAAAAGTTCGAGAAATAAAAATAATAATAACAAGAAAGGGTAAACTCTGAAGCTTTCTGGGTCTGTAAACAGTCTAGTTCAGAGCTTCCTTGACTTCCTGTTCTTCAGTTCAGGCTGGATATTACTTCAAAGAACTTCCGCTCGATCAATTTGGTTATTGTATACTATACACTGTGTACAGCATTCAGCCCTTGTTTACTTTATCATCCAAACGGTGCACTTTCAGTGTAGTGCTTATCTTCCTTTCGCTATAACTTGCTTTTATTAATCGATATATTTCAAGATACGTGCAGGGAAGAGATCGATATTTTAAACCATGCTTCTGCATTCCCGCTTTTTTTCTAATTACAATGACAAGAATACGTTCTGTAGTCAGTTAAATTTGCATTTTTATTTAGTCGATTTTTAACAGAAGAGCTTTAATATTTTGAGGAAACGACTCACGATGGAACCCACTCACTAGACTTAGAAGACAAGCAATGACAAAACGTGCGAAAATTCTTAACAGACTACTTTGGACGTCGCTCCAAATTGCCCATAGAACTCTAACGCTTAATTTACAGTACTATGCTCAAACCTATGTGGACTTACGGAGTAGAGCTGTGGGGTTCAGCCAAACCTACAAGCATACGGACTGTACAGGACATTTCAGTCAAAACTACTCCGACAGATAGTTGACGCTCCTTTCTACGGTGACTAACCTTACTCTTCACACCGACCTCAACGTTCCCTGCGTAGACCAACTAGCCAAGATTGAATACCAAAAATTCCATACTACTCTCTCGACTAGCTCAAATCCTCTTGTACTATCTCTCGCTTCCTCTGACATCCCTAACAAAACACCTCGCCGATTGAATCGCCAGATGGCCCCGCGACTTCCTTACAGTCTGAAGAACTAAACGTCATTATTCTCCTATCTCTCCTCTCTCCTTCTCACACTATCATCCTCACATTCAAACTACGCTGGGTAGTTTCTCTCCTCCTGCACCAGTTCATCACTCTCTCCATATTTACTGATTGTATACAATGTATACAGATTGTAAATTACAAAATAAATTAAAAAAATATATATATATTTTGTGTGTTGCACTAATTATCCCCAGTCAGATTAAGTAAAAGAAATTGGCGCCCAGAACAACTAATAATATGATGCTCCAATCGGGTCCTTTGAACATTACCTATTTTTTACTATCTATTGATAGTACATACTATTGTATGTACCCATTTTACTACTGAAAACCTTATTAGATCTACATATATCCAGGGTTTATATCTACATTTAATAGAACGTTGCCTTTAGTAAATGTGGTAAGTGCAAAATATGGGTACAAAGACAGAGGTTGGCACTGATTATTTAATCATATATTTAATTGAATAAATTTTAATCAGAATTTAATTGGCAAAATTAATCGTACTTTAATCATATGGCAATTAGTGGACTAAATTTCAAATTTAAACGTTAATTAAATTTATTAAACCATTCCACTATATGGCTTTTCAACTAATGGTTTGGACCACGTTTTGGCGAGGCCACCTTGCTCAGTACCACTAAGAAAAACTTTTCGATTAATTTTTTCAGACTTGGACTTCCACAAGCATACGATTCACTAAACCAAGATATGTCCACCTTTACACTCATATTGAACCGTTGAAGTTGATCTAATGTCTACTCAAGCTTGAATGTCAGTTTGGCTTGTAATTTTGTTCTCAATAGTCATTGATCTATTCTTCTTTTTATTAAGCAATTCTAAGTAACAATAAAAGTCAATTATGTTCGTAAATTATGGTAAGAAAAAGTCATGTGAGTGTTCATAAGAGGTTCTTTTCATGAGAAAGTAAAGTGAAACTGTCGAATATTGGCGAAAACTATCCGAAAACGATCTTAACTTAAGAAAAATTACTTGAAAACTTTTTTTCGAATGATTTGTGAGCATTATTTCTCAATACCTACGTAACTTTAATATTATTTCTTAAATAACCAGAAAAAATTAATAAAATATGAGAAAATAATAAAATATTTAGAAAAATAAGAGAAAGGTATTGAAGTGCCATTGTTAATATCGCTTTGACCAGCCCATAACTGCTTTTCATTGGACGGGGCGTGGCTACACTAGAGGTGGGCAGGGCCCGCCCACAGTCCGCATCCCTACTACGCTGTGATTGGCCAATACTTTAAACGTGATAATTTCAATGAAATAATTAATTTAAAATTTTTTTTCCAACATTTATCCCATAGGTATTTGATAAACTTTCTAAATAAGCAATAAAAAAAAAATCCCGTCAAAAATACGATAAATAATATTTCTTTTGGGATAATACTTCATATTTTACCCAAGTATCGTTAACAGAAACAAAAAAGTTAAGAATTTGCATTGTTTAATCGTGAAACAGACAAAAGAGAAAAAGACATATTGCAGACTTGTAAGCCGCCATTACTTAGGCTGTAAGCTTAAATTTACACTCCATCCGGTGGAGAACTCTAGCGGCAATTTTTGTAAACTTAAACGCAAATTCTACATTCACATTTAATAGACATACAGGACTATATTACACTCACTTTTAACTATGTTCATGACTCACTAGACTTTTTTAGGAGTTTCTTACTCACTTTTAAACATGTTGACGACTCACTAGACATATATAGAAGTTTCTAGCACTCATGTTTAACAACGTTCACGACTCACTAGACTTATATAGAAGTACCTTACACCCTTATTTAACAATATTGACACTCACTAGACTTATATAGGAGTATCTTGCACTTATATTTAACAATGTCGAAGACTCACTAGACTTATATTGAACTACCTTACACTCATACTTAACCATGTTCACGATTCACTAGACTTCTGTATGACTATCTTACACTCATATTTAACCATGTTGACCACTCACTAGACTTATTTAGGACTATCTTACACTCATATTTAACCATGTTGACCACTTACTAGAATTATGTAAGACCACCTTACACTCACATTTAACCATGTTGGTGACTCACAAGACCTATATAAGTCTACCTTACATTCATATTTAACTAATTTTTTCCGTATTACATGTAACCTATTTATGTATAAGTCTATTTTTTGTCAATCTATCTACAACACATCTCCATGTTGGAGACTGCTGCTAGACCTTAGAAAAAATGCTCCGGGTGCCAATAACCTCAGATGTTGACATGCCTCAAATACAAAAAAATTTAAAATAGTAAAATAACAGAAGTAAGATCAGGTATAAAGTAGATTAGTGATGCTTGATAGCTGCACTTTTCGAGAATTCAATGAAAAGGGACGAAGATATTATAGATTTGAAGAGTGCTTTCAATAAATAATTCATATTGTCTAAAAATGGAAGTACAAGAATGCGGAAAATTGAACGAAGTAGGAACAAAAGTTATTCATTCAGCTTTTGAAAACTGAGTAGGCTGATGCTGGAAACTGAGGAACTTCTTCTCGCATAATGGAGGAGAATAAAAACTTGTGCTAAACTAAGTTTAAAAGCAATACGATCCAATACCGGTAATTAATATTAAAATAATCATCTACCAATTTTATTGATTTTGTTTTATAAAGGAAACTGAGCTAGAATTATCTTTGTGGGCGTTGGTGTAGCGTTTTATGATACGTAAATTTGAAAGTGTAAGATCCCCAGTTCAAATCCCGTGTGTGCTAATTAGAGAAAAAAATGTTAATAATGCGGTATTTGCTTTCATTTATTTTTTAATTACGAAAGATCATTTTGTAGGGATCACGTCTGGAGGAGTCCCTCTGAAATTCTGCATCCCAATTGTCAACTCTTCTGCAGACACGGTTCTTCAGCTGAGGAACTCTTCTATTGAGAATGGTCTAAGCGCAGCACACAGTCTATAGATTTGAAAATGACTCTTCAAAAATAACCTGAATACGTACAAATCTATTGACGGTAAACTGTGAACGTGTAGGTTTGAATATTTTTCGAACATCTTGCCTCGCAATCCCTAGAATCAGGCGCGTCATTGGTCATTGGTGCCTGGAGATTTTTTTCCCAATATACCGATCAGTGTTTTCTCGTTAAAAGACAACCCAGAGATGCTGTAAGAAGCTCCTCCTAGGAAGAGAAAATCTTAGGACCAGCAACTAAATAGAACCCGAGACCTATGCTAGATAACATCGAAGCATCAGAGCCAGTAAGAGAATATAAAACGGAAACATGGTTGAAGTCGTATTCTCTTCATCAAACTGATAAAGCTACCTCTGACGAGGAAGGAAAGTCCGAAACCGATCTGAGATACAATAAACATGCCTGCTACGACCGGATAAAATCAATTTTACACACATCTGGATAAAAATACTTATGGTTTTTATTTGACACCAGCCTATATAATTAAATCTAAAAACATATAGGACTCTCGCTAATACAACATAAAATCATACATGACACTTTAGACAACAGTAACAGAAAGTACTGCCCACTCGAAGTAGCCCTCTAAGTCCAGACATGCAGTTTCAAACAAAAGCAACATCCAGTTATAATAAGTAGGTGTTATCCTTAAGTTGAAGTATTTATCTGGATTACGCAGTTTCATACAGAATAAATTAAAAGATTGATCTGGATTAAATAATAGAATAAAATCTGGATAAAATTCCGCACACTTCCTTCATGAGGAGTGGGAGAAGCTAATAAATATTTCTAAAACTAGCAACTACTCTAACATTTTTGTCAGAGATAAGATTTCAACCAAAGTACGAGAAAATCCGAAGAAGGCTGAATTTTGCATGGTTCATACCTTGAAAAAGAATATATTAGTCAGTTCAGATGTGTGATCCCATGGAAAGGAGTACGTGCTTAACTTTGAGAAGGAAGGAAACGTGAGAAACCTGGAATAAAGGTCCAGGAACATAGAAATAAATTATGGAGAGTTAGACTGAAGAACATTTTTGTTTTATGTTACAATTACTGGCATATTATAAAGAAAATTATTAAAAATAAATTATAGTGTTAATATTAAACAGTGACGATATAGGCCTCCGTAAGGGAAACAGGAAAAACAACACAGCATAAAATTGAGAAGATGAGCAAGATTGTCGTCAAAAACCATACCAGAATGCCGTCAATGTTAAGAAGTTTGAATACGAAAGGAAAAGGTATCAGAGGAGTTAGCAGGTAAGAGAGCTGTATATGTGAACAGAATTTTGAATACCCATGGGGGACGCCTATGTAGTTGCGGACGTTGTGTTCAGGAATGAGACAGGAGGTAGTTGAGATGCGAGGAAATTGGGAGCAGCAGCCCAGCTTTTCCCACGATAAGAAAGAAGTGGATGCAGAAGACGAAAAGAAGTGACGCGGGTAGAAAAGTGTTGCAGATAGGAGGACGGAGAAGTTTTCCTTCTTTACCTACTTCAAAAAAAAAAAGGGAGGAATTCCTTCTGCTCCTGTTGATCTTCCTAGTTGGTAGCCTCCGCAGGGAAATACTCTTACATCATCAGTATAAGTTTCATCAGGATGAATATGGTAACCTTCGCATAGTATGCTGCATAATTTTTTCCCCCAAGTAATTGATAATTCACGTATCAGGATTTATGAGTTTTTATCCAATAAATTTGAATAAAAAATATTTAAATTAAAAAAATTTAAGTCGAAATTTGCTAATTCAGAAACATATAAACAATAAATTTTGGTTTTGTGGGTTTGAATAAGTCGTTTATTAGGTACAAAAATCAGCATTTTGGCGCTAGAAGTACCAATAAAGACAGAACAGTAGAAGTAAACGAGTGGAGAAGTTTACCCAGTGGTAACACTCCAAAACTCTTGGAACTATTTAATCACTCTCTTCACTAGAGAAGAGATCACGAGGCCACTATCCTTTAGGACGTCTTTTTCGGTAGTCAGGAAGAATTCTAGAAGAAAGATTTGGAGGTAGAGGATTGCAGGTTGAAGTGGAGTTTCCTGTATCGTGTTTTGGCGACTTGAATGATAAAAGGAATGTCTAGATCTGCAAGTATAGTCCGGTTGGTTTACTATGAAACGAATTATTTTAGATAGTATTCTTTGGTAATTACTCCAAACTTCGGATGGGTTTTATAATAGAAGAATAAATTACGCTTTTGTTGTCGAGAGAAAGTTAAGACTATCGTCTAAGAGTTGTTGAAAGCATCATCCTTTCTGATATTCAAAGTTCTGTTCTTTTAAGCCTAGTGTGGGGTGTTTTTAATTTACAACTATCTGAATAAGTAAGTAATTAAATGGAATGTTTGACTCATCAATGAATGACATTGACGTTTGTACCGTAATCGTCATGGATCTCCTAGGAGAGTCTGAGAAAAGAGAGTGTGTCAGCGTTAAAGGGATAGAGTGAGCTTGGAGTCTGGAGTGAAATCTGTTATTGAAGGATATGACAATTGGGAATGTTGAGGGTCAATGTTTATTACAAGGTTGGATTTACAATAAGAACTACCTCTGATTTGTCGGAGGATTTGGAGGGCTTAGATTTGGTTCAGATTGGAATGATTTGCTATACAGTTCTAATATACTGTGGTCTTATTAAAGTAATTTACATCATTCTTTTATTACAGTGTGACTTAAAGCAGCTACAGAGAAACAGTCTGATCAGGATGTTGAGGAAAATTGAAAAATGAAAAACGGTCACTAATGCGATGATTTAGCCCATTTAAAAACAGTTTAAAAAAATAAATTCAGCCTGATCTTAACTGAATTCCACCACAAGTGAAGTGAATCACTTTAGTAAATCACATGGATTTATCCTTAGTAGAAATCTTATTTAAAAAAACCTACAAAATTTTTAGTCAACTTGCCACCATTGTAAGAGTGATTCGTTGTGTTAAGACGCTGAAAGTCCTGTAGATAACATTTTATTAATCAGATATTTCAGAATTTCTGTTAATTATAAAACTAATTAAAGGAAAACAGGTTAAGTTTCGGACTTAATCCTTGTTTAACAAACTTTACTTTTAACTTGTAAAAAAAAGAAAAAGTCCCTGAAGGAAGTAACCCGAGAGCATGGTTCCTGGAGTTGTTACAAACTTCCGTTTCTTTCAACTCATTAATAATAAATTCACAAAATAAAAATATTAATTATTAAGATGTAAATTGTTTTTAATTCTTAATTCTAATATATAACTTTGTACTTAAAAATGGAGATAGAAATTGATTTTGTAAGTTTTAGGGCATAAACTTTTCTCTTTTTTTTTAATTACTAAGGATGTAACTTTTAATTTAAAATATTAACATATTAATTTGGTATTTGGTTTTCACTTTTAAATACAACTTTATTCAAAAATAAATAAAATATCTTTGTTAATTTAATAAAAAAACTTTGTATAAAAAACTTCCGGATTGAAGAGTCACACGACTTCTCTTACTTTTATTCACAAAAATTCTAACTCACAAAGTCTCTACTAACTTTGAATATTTGAATCATATTTAATTGCAATCCAAAAGCATTGATTGAATTAATTGCTTTATGCAAAAGAATCCATCCCCTTCTCAAAAGAAAAAAATCCTTAATCTAATGTACGAGAAAAATGTTTTAATTAAAATATGGATTTGAATAATTTTAAACACTAAATAAACGTTTAAATAAACTATTAAGGGCCGTTTGCGGGGGAAAAAAAAATCACCAAATACAGGAAAATATTTTATCGATAATGTAGCTCATTTCCGGTCAATCAATTTTCTTCAAATTTAGAAATTCAGTCCCGAATTTGTTTCTTATTAATATTATACTGGTAGCAGTGCAGTACAATAAACGGTAATTGCACGTTAGAGGTAATGCCAAATTCTTCCTCTTTCAAAAACTGCACTAAATCGAATTTTTCTGAAAAAAAAAAATGCTTCGCCAAAAATAGTTATAGATTATCGTATATGCAACTAGTGCGCCAAGGAAATAGTTATAGATTATCGTATATGCAACTAGTGCGCCAAGGAAATAGTTATAGATTATCGTATATGCATCTAGTGCGCCAAGGAAATAGTTATAGATTATCGTATATGCAACTAGTGCGCCAAGGAAATCGTAGCCGCCGTTTTTCAGGAAATATTGAAAAATTTTAAAATACCTTCAGTACTTTTTAAAGGTTCTTCAGGTTAATACCAGACATCAATTAGAACTAAACCTCATTTTCTCATTTTAAAGACCATCTTTTTCGGACTCAGGGGACCTTTAAGTGGATATTTCCGACAGGAATTTGAAAATCTGCACGATTACAATGACTCCTTATTTAGTAGAGTAAGAGGAAGTGAAAAAAAAATCATAATAATCGAGATGACTGTGAATCAAACTGCATAAAAATATTTATTGTTCAGCGCTGATATTCACATTTAATCAAAATAAAATTTTGAATAGAAAAATAATGAAATAAATGAGTTAGACCAATTAGAATTGATTAGAATGTTTATTTTGTCCATAAAATATTCATTTATATTAATTTTTTACAATCAACTGCCTTTTAATATTCAAATTAATATTAATATTGTAATTTTTACTCAAATATTATATTAATCTAATATTTTAATAAGACAGTCCACTACCTCGTTCCTACATGAAAAATTCTTTGTATAGATGATTTCCATTTTACGTGCGTATTGGCTGAGCAAATAGTGATCGCTTGCGGAACCCCTGACAACGTTCCAGGGAACCCCTGCTCTAAGATAAGGAAAAACACCCACAAAATGGAGCAGATACTATCGATGCTGTCTAAGAAGGACCTCCTTCTTTTGCAAACGCAGAAGACTCAACAAAATTTATCTTTAAATAATGTGAGACTTGTTACAAAGTAATTGAGACCGCAAATTACAACTGAAATGAATCTAATTCACCTGAGAACTCCTTCATAACTGCCTTAAAAAAAAATGGATTTTTCTAGAGCAAAAGTTATAGAATTGCAAAATGAGTATTCTAAATTTAAATGAATGGCGTTGGAAAAATTTTTGGAGTAAATCTTGACCCAATAAAAAAGAAAAGCTATTGAGAATGTGGTACATTTTCTGTAAGAAAATTATGTTTACAAGCCCTATATTGCCGGGCCACATGGTGGCAACGAGTCGAAATAAACTTCCCAAATTCCTACTTTGAGACACAGACTCAAAACCTAAAAACTAGCATAATCTCAAAAGACTAGTACCAATAGACTACCCTAGTTTTACAATTAGCAAAAAAAGAAAAAGCAGCTGATAAAATGAAAGAGTGGTTATAACGGTCTGAATTAGGACTAGGTTAGGGTTCCTTTATTTGTATAAAAGAGCCAGCCAATTAAAATTCTCATTTCAAGAGATTTAGTAACCCAGTATTCATTTTAAAATATTTTTCGACAGAAACAAAAAACAAAAATACAAGTTCCTTGCTTGAGTTTATTCAAAAAAAAAAAGAAGGTTTTGATACGGAATGTAGTCGTCTTTGAAATGCAGGTTATATATAACCTAACAATGAGGTGGCAAAAAGTATTTGCTGTTAATGGCGATGTAGTCTGCATGAATAGGATAAAACATAAAGGAGGTTATATAAGAAGGTTAGCTGCAGGAAGGAAACCTAACCTAACTAAAAAGATGTTGAAGCTGTTTCAGTGTCTAGGTCTGTGACGTTCCTCTACTCCGCCTGAACTAGCTTTTTTTTGTCTCCATATTTTTATGATCATTATTTTCTTTAATTCTGCAAAGTAGCTTCAAAAAGGAATATGTACAGCAGTACCCAATTTGCTGTAACAGTATCAACCAACGTTTCATTTCTCGCTTCATTATCTAGCTTACATTCATCGCTCATTATACCCTTTTCTGCAGCAATATAACAAATTATTCGATCACTATAATTACTAGGATGCCTAATAGCGTGAAACTGAGGCCTCATTTGGCTCTAATTCCTCAACTAAATTCTCCAATATCCCCCACTCCAGGATTAGCCCCCCTCTCTGCTTACCAATTTCGCAAAATATCCCAGTATTCCATTGAGACTAGCGCACATCCAAAGTCATTAAACCTGGCATTAGCAGAACTACTAACCTAAGACAAATACTAAACGGTTTTCCCCAAAAAACTCTATTACACGAAGACGTTCTTAGGAAATTTACGAGGTGTTGCTATTAAATAACGAGACTGATGCTGCTACAGAAGAACTATGCATGCGCCAAATCCTAACGACCGACAGCTGTGCAGCGTAAAGCCTTCTCTTTCGATTACAGCGTCTCACATGTTTTTGTAGAGAAATCTGTCTGACCGGTACCGTCGTTTGTGTAAGAGGTGTTAGTTTCGTTTTGCCGAAAACATGATACTACACATGTAGTAGGGCAACAAATTGTCGTGAAATTTCATATGAAACTTGGTAAGATCGCTACGGAAACTTATCTTTTATTAAAAGAAATTTATGGCGATGAATGTTTATCACGTGCGCAAGTTTTTGAGTGGTTCAAGCGTTTCTAAGATGGCTGAAAAGACGTCGAAGATGATGACCGCCCAGGTCGCCCTTCCACGTCCAAAACGGATGAAAATATCGTTTATAATTAAATCAACATTACTACCGTGAGGTGCTTGCTCAACTCCGTGAAAAAGTAAGGAAAAAACGACCCGATTTGTGGAAGAACAAGTCATGGGTTCTCCATCAAAACAACGCGCCAGCTCACACTGCATTGTCTTTCAAGACGTTTCTAGCCAAGTACAACATCCCAGTTTTAGGCCATCCGCCTTATTCGCCTAACCTGGCCCCACGTGACTTTTATCTGTTCCCCAAAGTCAAATCTGCACTAAAAGGAACACGATTTCAGTCCGTTGAACCTGTAAAAGAAAAAACGGCACGCTTCATGCAGGAGCTGACAGAAAAAGACTTCCAGCACTGTTTCGAACAATGGTAAATTCGCAAGGAGCGTTGTAGGGATAGGGGAGTGGTGTATAAGGAAGATGATAATAACTAAATATGTATAAAATGTTTTACAGCAATAGTCTCGTTATTTAATAGCCACACCTCGTATTGAGTTTTTGGGTGTTTCATTATTAAAGATAAAGAAAAGGTCCAGTATATGTATAATTTTTCACAATTTTGGAACTGATAATAAATAACGATTCAGGAATCACTGAACATTTAAAAAATAAAATGCAAGTTTTTCAAACTAGTTTCTCCGATGGTGAAATCAGACTTGAAGTAGCTTCAAACACCTCTGAAATTATTAGCGGTTTCGAATACTAACGGTGTGAAAATAAAAAATGGTAAAATACAAAAAATGTGAACTATTTCCCGATTATTCGAACAATTTTTCCAGACTTTTTTTTTATTATTGCATCTGAATTAGGAATAATAAAGTTTCCTCCTGAGTTTGGCCATTATAAACTGAGACATCCTTTTATAAAAATTAAGTTCAGGTAAAACTAGTGCGGAGACAATAAATTACAATTTATATACCTGTTAGAAAGATGGTGGCAATGTTAAAGGCTAGCTCAGCTTTAATTAGAAAAGCCCTGTGTGTATTAATTATCTAAGTTTTCAATTAGTAGGTGGGAAGGTGGGGGGTCTAGCTTGCACACACATTATCTGCTAGAACTCAGCGAGGAGTACACGTCTAGTGTAACTATGAACACGAGGGTACAACTAGCTGGCCAGTATGCTGTAGTATACGTTCTCTAGCCAACTTGGGATGGAAGCAGAGAGGAGCGACTTGTTTCATATACGGGCAAGGTAAGCACCCTCATTGCTTGCCTTTTCCATGTCTCTACCAAGTCATACATGCAAGAACCCTGCTTCTTCTCCCCTGATGTCCTTATATTCTCAACAACACATATGTAAGTACATTTTTTCCAATATTCCGCTACTTCACAACCTTCAGAACTGAGCATATCGAAACACTTAGTTTCGAGAATGCAGTGAAAAAAAAAGTGGAAAAACCTATCCCCTCTCTTCAATTCCAGACTCCCACAAAAATATTTCATCACTCACTTAATTTCCCAACACGATCGATTACCAATGAAGTAGTCAATGCCTACTAAATCATTAAAGACAAATTCAATGAATAATTATCATACAAACACAATGTTAGCGCAGAGTGCGTCAAATGAACAAATTAGATTTGCGTCAAATAAAAAGGCTAACTAATTGATGAGAAAAGGATGAACATGCCAGCTCGCTCAGGGCCACCTAATATGCATTTTTCCCCCTTGTTCAAAGATCCAAATAGAAGTTGTACATTAACAAGTGTACAATGAATGTGCCAAGAAAGACAAGCGTACAGCAATTTTCCAGAAAACCAATTAAAACGGTGAAAACAAAAGAAAATCTTTAAGCTTTCACTTCCAGACTTTTCTTAGCGAAATTATCATTGTTCCGTTGACGTGGGAAAGTTCCAAGCGAAATTTTAAGTCTGAGTTTTTGGCAACATTTTCGTTTTTTTACCTAAAAAGTTTACACTTAGATTAGATTCGATTCTTGTAGGGCGACCCATTTGGATCTATTGTGGCTTCCCACCACTCTAGAGCTAGCCCTCCAGACCCGTACGTTTAATCAGACTCTTAATTCTAGAGAGCAGCTTCTGGGTAAAGCTCTTAGACCTTGGTTTTTCCTCCCCAAGGAGAGACGTCATTAGCCAAACAAGTCCCTCGCACTGACACAACACGTGTAATGCCGTTTCCTTTTCCTTCTCCTGACAGAACCTTCAAATGCTACATCTGCCAGGCCCATGCGATGCATGTGTTTTCTGAGCCTGCAGTGGCCGGTTAATAGGCCTACAATTATCCTGATATCCATACGGGCTTGACGGGATTAATTCGGCGAATAACCCAGGCTATGAACTTCTTTGCCTGTCTCTGCCCAGTGGTGGCCAACCACTTGGAGACCCCCAAAATTAGGGTTCCGGGCTAACGAAGTCCCTCCCGCATCGCCTTTACGGGCCAACAGATCTGCCACTTCGTTTCCCTTAAATCGTGAATCACCGGGTACCCACACCAGAAAAAAAAACTTATTTTGGACACTAATTTCTATCAGGGCTCCCAGATAGTCCCATATTAGCCTTGCGTTGACCTGGTAGGAACCAATAGCTGGGTGTCCAAGAAGATTGCGATCTTAGCTATTCCATCTTTACACTTAGTCCACAAAATCTTTCTCTTTTTTAGACTCAAAAGACCACCAAACAGATATATCTGGAGAAAATTAGATGTCGAAAATTTATTTGAGCGCCATAATTTCTTTAGTAAGATAAGGAAAGTAAGAAAAGGCCAAACTGGAAATGAAAATCCACGAAAATAGCAGCGTAAAATGGTGTATTTAGTGACGAGCATTTAAAGTAGAAAAATGAGGGGCACAGAAAAAGATGTATTTGATGTTTTGATTTTATAGAGTTCACATTCTCGGTAGTAAAGTGGTAAATTAGGTAATAAAGAATTTATAGGTAAAACGATCTTAACCGCAATAACTTATCTCCAGTAGGTATATATTTTAGGTTGTGAACGTAGGAAGATATCACGTAGGAAGTTAATATAAACAGTCTC
The DNA here is from genome assembly GCF_049639745.1 of Rhodnius prolixus. Classification (NCBI taxonomy): domain Eukaryota; kingdom Metazoa; phylum Arthropoda; class Insecta; order Hemiptera; family Reduviidae; genus Rhodnius; species Rhodnius prolixus. Next base: position 12,784,136 of record NW_027411604.1, on the reverse strand, counting down.
CTCACCATTTCCTAACAGAATATGATGTTGTCATGAAACTGTGTGTGTGTGTGATATAAACTGGAGATCTCGTAACGACCTCCAGAGAAGGAAAAGACCGGACAAAGAGCGACGGGAGAATGGCTGGGCTTTGTTGGCTCCAGCTGGAGTCAACCAACCACCGTCCTATTATCATCAAAAGTCAAAACAGAAATTTTTCAACCAAGTTTGTATTTTTTTATCTCTTTGAAGTCCAGGGTTGGAGGCAGAGACGTCGAGATTTTTTTTTTTGGGGGAGGGTGTGTGCCTGTATTAGTGTACAATTGTGGCGCACTGCTCCCTCCACCACCACCTCGCACCAAACCACCAAAAGGAGGCTGTAGATTTTGTGTTTGAGGGGAGAATATGCGAGAAAGCTTGGGAAGTCTCTGTTTAGAAGAACGAGTACAAGGCTGGCTGGCGCTTCTAAAGATGGTTGAGGTTATAACTTTTTTTGGGGGGAGGGGGTGTTTGTGCTCGGTGCCTGTGTAGAGTATTAGTGGGTAGAGAGGCTAAAGAGAGGTTTTTTGGAAAGGAGCAGGTTGGATTCCTCTTTATTCACCACTTCCCTTCATCGCTTCCACGCGCACCCAACTACAATCGTACGTTCTTGGCATGCCCCAGTAACAAAGGAAATCCCCATATACCCTTCTCCCGCTCCGCATGTAACGTACTCACCACAGTCGAATTGCAAACGGATTTAATGTCATAATTTATTCTTCCACAATACTAAGAGAAGTTATGAATTGACTCAATTACTTTTATCCGCCCTTCAAATCTTCTCTTGCACATATTTCCAAGAGCGGCCACAATAATTTTACATTCTACATAATCTAGGACCAAACCAAGTTAGCTTTGATTAAACTTTATTTTTTAATTTTTCAACTCGCAAGATTCCACATCGAACGTTACACTAACAACATATTTCACTAACTATTACTGTAGAACAGAGTTTTTCAAAACTTATTTCGTCTATCGCCCACTTTGAGAGTCCAAAAATTTGCAACTTTACGACATCTTAAAAATCACAATCGCAATCATTACTTTAATTTAATTATAGCGTGCCATCTGGGTCTTATCCTGTTTCTGAGTTCAAACTTAAATTTTAAATGAGACTTTTCTATTGAGAAAATTAATAAATTATACTAAGAAAAACTTTTATTCAAATTAAAACAAACATTTCAATTTAATAAAGATAAGAATTATGCGAGGTTGATAGAAATTAAAAGAAATAAATAAAATACCTGAATGCAATATTAAAAGAGTAACAGACTCAGGTCTTACCTGAAACATAAAAAAATAAAATTCATTAGATAAATTATAATAATCTGATGATAGAATCTAAGGTTTCAAAGTTTGAACTATTTAGATTTAGAAACTACAAATTGTGAAAAAATAAACAGTTTTGATAATACAGTATTTAGACACACTTTACAGGTTTAACTAGATTATTAATAGTCTAGAGTGGATGATAATCTTGTTCTTTTAATAAAAATCTTTTACTGAAGTTTACAACTGCAACAATTGTTGCAACAAGTAAATGAGTTACATGATAAACCAATATCCGGGGGTTATACGAGCGAAACAGGCACCCAGTGGTATCACTCCATTATCGTGGAGTAGATAGCGAGAGTATCTTCTCCTCAATCTTCTTGGAGGATCACCTGGTATTGCAGTAGAAGATAGGTGTTCAATTAGAGGGGGGCTAGGATGAGCTGTTGTAGAGGAATGGAATCTGAGAAAACGAGTTTTGATGAAAGGGCTTTTGAGATCATCATGAAGAGAGCAAGACTGGAAATATTAAACGGAACGTTATGCAGTTTCCGTAAGTCTGGATGCGTAGAGAGTTGGAAGGTCAGGTTTTTAAATAGAAGTATAAATCAGTCTTTCTTCTAAGAATCTTCTAAGTTGACATCTGTTTAGTTCTATTCTCTTATGTCTATTGTGTGGATTCCAAGAGAGACTTTGGTCTAAGTAAGGCCCAAAGTAGCGGACTATGTTGACTTCCGGTAGAGGTATCAGTTTACAGAAGACTGGAGCAAGAATGATTGAAATTTAAAAAGAGCAGAAATGCCATTTTATTAAATAAATTTTGTGAGAAAAATCGTGCATTTTCCGCAGATTATTTTCTAGAAAAACTCTAGGTCTAAAGTAATGAGCAATTAGGAAAAAAATGTAAGAATTTTCCAATTTTCTATGCGCCATGCAGACGAAAGATGGCCAAGTATTATTAAAATGGAAAAAAATGAATCTCTGAATGCATTTATGTATTTATTTTATTTTCCTGTGCTAAGATTTGAATAGAAATTTCTTGAATCGAAAACCATTTTTAGAAAAAAATATATATTTTATATTTGAATAGAAGTATGGTAATACGTAAACCTTTGACAATATTTGTAGGGCAAGATTCATCAAGAAAAGTGCAGCATTGTGAAATAGGAACTCCCTATAAAACATCTTCACCGAGTGATTTTTCCCCTTTATTATGGTACCATTGAAGTTTTTAGATATGAAAAATTTATCTGTGATAAATCTATATTTGTCTGTGATCAAGGATTGAAAGCACACAATATTGTGGCGGTTGCTGCAGGTCTCTAGGCCATGATCTCAGGAAAAGCAAGCAACTAAAAGAGCCTACAATACTATTAAATAACGAGACTGGTGCTGCTACAGAAGAACTATGCATGCGCCAAATCCTAACGACCGACAGCTGTACAGCGTAAAGCCTTCTCTTTCGATTGCAGCGTCTCACGTGTTTGTGGAGAAATCAGTCTGACTGGAACCGTCGTTCGGGTAAGAGGTGTTAGTTTCGTTTTGCCGAAAACATGATACTACACATGTAGTAGAGCAAGGAATTGTCGTGAAATTTCACATGAAACTGGGTAAATCCGCTTCTGAAACTTATCGTTTATTTAAAAAAGTTCATGGTGGTGAATGTTAATCACGTGCGCGAGTTTTTGAGTGGTTCAAGCGTTTCCAAGATGGCCGAGAAGACGTAGGAGATGATGCCCGCCCGGGTCGCCCTTCCACGTCCAAAACGGATGAAAATATCGATTATAATTAATCAACATTACTACCGTGAGGTGCTTGCTCAACTGCGTGAAAGAGTAAGGAAAAAACTACCCGATTGGTGGAAGAACAAGTCACGGGTTCTCCATCAAGACAACGCGCCGGCTCACACTGTATTGTCTGTCAAGACATTTCTAGCCAAGTGCAACATCCCAGTTTTAGGCCATCAGCCTTTTATTCGCCTGACCTGGGGCCCCATGTGACTTTCATCTGTTCCCCAAAGTCAAATCTGCATTAAAAGGAACACGATTTCAGTCCGTTGAAGGTGTGAAAGAAAAAGCGGCATGCGTCATGCAGGAGCTCACAGAAAAAGACTTGTTATTAATAAAATGTTTTGTAGCAATAGTCTCGTTATTTAGTAGCAACACCTCGTATTTCTTTGGCGAAACAGGTAGCCAACAAAAAGCAATCGAATCTAACAAAACAAGGCAGTAATTCTAGGTTTAGTTTTATACTTTTGTTTAAAAATTGGAAATCAAGAACAAAACAAAAAATGTCTCCCCTGTAGTCCTTCAGCAGAATTGATATTTAATGCTAATTAGAATGGAATGACTATAGCGTGAAATCCCTTATTCATTGCTACTAAATTTTAATGCTTTTATCAGGTGAATGCTGCCAGTCAACAAGGGACAGCCCCTGTACAAGATGCTGTAAAGACGGTAGAAGTATAGGGCGTTTGTTTCAAAGAAGTGAAGAAAAGCGACTTAGTACTAGTTAGTTTGAAATGGAAAAGTGGCAAGGGAGAGAGAGAGATTTTCTGGCACCAGATGTTTTTTGGGAAGGAGAAAATTCATTTTCATTGTAATAATATAATATTGAATGATTTGGAAGACAATGAGAAGGTATAACAGTAGCAGAAACAGTCTAAGTAGACTGTTTGAAACAGAATTGTAGGAATTATAGGGTCTGTTAGAGGGCCAGTTAAACATTATCGGATGGACACGAACAAAAGAGAGATTTCAGGATGTAGACGGAGGGTGCAAATGTCTTTTTAAAGAAAGAGGAAGAGTTTCCCCCCCCCCGCGCTCCCAAATCTCTTACTTTCACTTCTCTCTACACCTCATCAACAACAACCAGAACAAAAAGCAAGATTTTCTTGAAGTTTTAGGTAAATGCATTGATTAGAACTTTTTGTTCCGGTTTTCCAACTTTACAAAACTTATTAACTTGGATAAGTTTATTTCCTGGCTGTTTCTGTTCACAGCGGAAAGGCTGATTTAGTAAATTAATGGTTAAAATGTACAAAAGCTTTTCAAAAATAGAATTTTTCCCAAGAAACCATGCAAAAACAAAAAAAAATTACTAATAATGACTTGTTAATAAATAATTTGGGGTCCACATAGCCTCAGGAAATTGTTTCTTAAAATAGGTGGCTTAATGGAAATTTTACGATTTTAAAAATTGATGGATATACTTTGGACTTTGCGTAGCATTTAAAGTAGTGTTGTTCAAGAGCTGAGCTTTGAGGCTGTAAGGTTCGAGCCTTCAGCGCACAAGATCTCAGGGCTCAGTGGGTGGCTCGAGTCAGAGCTTGAGCTGAAGCCTCACTGAGAGCGCGGTGAGCCTCCAAGGCTCGGCTCAAAAGGCTCGAGCTTTTTTTTATATGAAGCATTTTATTTGTACTATTAATAAATTCATTTCTTAAAATAAAATCAAGTTATAGCAGCTAATGGATTTTTCAACATAGTTTTGTATAAATGAATACAATAATTTCTAATTGTTACTCGTCATTCCTTAAGAATTTTAAAAGGTTCGCTCTTTATGAGTCCTGGGGATCACAAGGGGCACGTTTCGTGTGGCTCTCAGAGATTGGATCTGGAGGGAGCACGAAAAGAACTGGGTGAGGTGTCCTGGGGTTAAATAAAGCAAGACTATGATGCCTTGGCTGTGTAAGCAAAGAACCAAAACTCTGATTACAGGCCTATTCACGGTGCACGGTAGGTTCAGGAAGCATCTGCACAAGGTGGGGGAGCTTATCAGGTCGGAGCCGTTGTGCAGATTATGTCAGGAAGAGGAGGAAACGGCCTCTCACCTGTTGTTCGATTGCGTTGCAATCGAGCGTTTGCTCTATGAAACCTTTGGAACGCTGAGGCCGAAGGAGATAGTAGCGCAAAAAGAACTAGTAGGGAAAGTCCTCAACCTCTTTAGGAGGGGAGGGTTCGCTTACTAGAACTAAGAAGGGGCTGGCACAATAAGTATTTTGTGGCTGCGGTGCCTTTGGGCATAGGTCCCGTCCCATCTAATATTCTATTCTATTCTTATGAGCTTTCAACTCCAGGTTTATGATCCTCCAACTTGAGCTTCACGGCTATATAAGGCTCGAGCTCTGAAGGCTCAAGCCGTAAAGGCTAGAGTAGAAGCTCGACACGGTTGAGCCTTCAGCTCGAACCTCAACTGAACAACACTAATTTAAAGTAATTAAAGAGGAGAAAGATGATCACTAAATGTTATTATTTACAATGACGAATCAATAATTATGAGTGAAAAACTATCCTTAAACCCATTAGCTTCACAAGTATAATCTAATAAAATTGGCAACTCCTTGAGAAACTGCTCCTAAAACGAATTTATCCTCTCCTAGAATCACAGGAAATACTTCCGTCCCATCAATTTGGTTTCCGCGCTCATCACTCTACAGTCCAACAATGTCATCGTGTTGTGGATGTAATCTCAACCTCTCTTGAGAATGGACAGTATTGTCCGGGAGTTTTTCTCGACGTTGCTCAAGCTTTCGATCGCGTCTGGCACCGGGGATTGCTTGCCAAACTCAAGAGCATCCTACCAACTACATATTTTCTCATCCTTCAATCTTACCTTACTGGACGCTTATTTAGTGTCGTCTGTGGAAATTCCTACTCTCCTTGTTACCCAGTTCGAGCAGGTGTTCCCCAGGGAAGTGTCCTTGGGCCTGTACTCTACACCATATACACTGCTGATATTCCTACCAATCCTCATACCTTCCTTTTTACTTATGCCGATGATACGGCCATCCTCTCTCCTCATAAAGACCCGGTCCTTGCCTACCGCTTCCTCCAATCCCATATAGAATTTCTTGAGCCTTGGCTAAAGAAATGGAGAATTAAAATTAATGAAAATAAATGTAATTACATTACATTCTCCCTAAGGCGAACTATCCTTCCACCCGTTTACCTAAACCTCACTCCTCTTCCCACAACAGATTGTGTTAAGTATCTAGGACTCTTCATGGACAAACGCCTAACCTGGAATCCACATACTAGACTCAAACGGAAAGATCTGAATAGACGATACAAACTTCTCTCTAGACTTCTTGACAAGCGATCTAAACTCTCTCTACAGAATAAACGACTTATCTATACTATGATACTAAAACCTGCCTGGACTTACGGAATGGAACTTTGGGGCTCAGCCAAAGCTTCCAATATCTACAGAATCCAATCCTTCCAGTCAAAAACTCTCCGTAGAATCGCTAATGCTCCTTACTTTGTTTCCAATCATACCTTGCACCGAGATTTTTTGTTCCCTATGTTTCTGAAGCTGTAAGATCCCGTTACTTTAAATTCCACACATCAATCACCTCACATCCTAATCCTCTAGTAGCTCAACTTACCACTCTACCAAGAAATCCTCCCAGGCGGTTGAAGCGCAGGTGGCCACGCGATCTTCTAAATGAAGTAAGAGCCAATGTACAATAGTGAACTGTACCACTTTGGGAGTTTCACCAATGGGTGAATTCTCCCCTCATGTATTCATGTAACTATTCCATTATCATGTTGTATCAGCTTCACTTGATGCAGAATTATTCTGCAGTTGTGAAAATAAATAAATTAAAAAAAAAAAAAAAAATTGGCTATAAAGAAGATGAATGAAATGTTAGGAATTGTAAACGGTTTGCCCTAGAAATAGCTGCAGAAGAAAACAAATGTACGAAAAACTTACTAAAGTGAATATATAGCAAGATATATTATTTTGCCAACGTTTCGACTTACGCGACTTGGACAACTTCAGCACTTATGCTCATGTTTTATACTGTTAACGTTAAAGGCGTGAGTATCCCCCAAACAGTTAGGACAATAGACCACAATCATTCTTGATTCCACTTAGATTCGTCAGCTTCAATCATTCATTACATAAATTCGGCCTAACTACCTTATAATTGCATTTTGGGCTAAAGTTAGGTTTTCATTGGTCAACTAAGCATTAAACCAGCAAATTCTGGCTCTCTTTAAAGATAGAGTTTGTCCTTAGGCTACAAGTGTCTGTCATCTGACAAAAGTACATATACGAGGTGTGTTCAAAAAGTAACGGGAATTTTTAAATTTCGCGGGTTTGGAGAGTCTGATTGTAAAATTTTTTTTTTATTATGTTGGTACACATGCTCCTGAAGTACGATAAAATTTTCAGTAATATTCATTGTTTACTTCTTAAGTGGCAGCCGTTAAGGTTAGACGTGTTTTTCGAGCTTGGCGATTTTTGTTTGTTAAAAAAAATGGATCAAAGAATTTGTATTAAATTTTGCGTAAAAAATGAAATAAAGTGTAATAAAGTGTGTGAAATGTTAATAAAGGCATATGGTGAGTCTGCTATGAGTAAAACAAGGATTTACGAGTGGTATAAGCGTTTCCAAGATGGCCGCGAAAACGTTGAAGATGACGAACGACCTGGACGTCCAAGCACATCAACAACCGATGAAAACGTCAAAAAAGTGAAAGAAATGGTTATGAACGATCGCCGAATCACAATCAGAGAAGTCGCTGATGATGTTGCCATATCAATTGGCTCATGCCATGAAATTTTTTCGGATGTTTTGGGTATGAAACGTGTGGCAGCAAAATTTGTTCCAAAATTGTTGAATTTCGAACAAAAACAGCGGAGAATGGAAGTTGCTCAAGAGTCACTCAATGAAGTCGACAACGATGCGGATCTACTGAAACGTGTTATAACAGGTGACGAAACATGGGTTTACGGATATGATGTCGAAACTAAGGCTCAATCATCCCAGTGGAGGCATTCTGGATCGCCAAGACCGAAAAAGGCTCGACAAGTGCGGTCGAATGTGAAGGTTATGCTCACTGTGTTCTTCGATTTTAATGGCATAGTGCATCATGAATTCTTGCCACAAGGTCAAACAATCAATAAGGAGTACTACCTACAGCGTCAACGCCGTTTGCGTGAAGCAATCCGAAAAAAACGCCCGGATTTGTGGCAAAACAATTCATGGATTTTGCACCACGATAATGCACCTGCTCACACTTCATTGTTTGTTCGTGAATTTTTGGCCAAAAACAAAACTTTAACGATGCCCCAGCTTCCATATTCGCCAGACATGGCTCCATGTGACTTTTTTCTATTTCCAAACATAAAGAGAACATTAAAAGGCCGTCGTTTTACAAGCATAGATGACATTAAAAGCGAATCGCTGAAAGAGCTGAAAGCTATCACAAAGATCGAGTTTCAGAAGTGTTTCGAGGATTGGAAAAAGCGCTGGCACAAGTGTATTGTATGCGAAGGGGACTACTTTGAAGGCGACAATATTAATGTAGATGAATAAATAAATATTTTTTTCAAAAAACGAAAATTCCCGTTACTTTTTGAACACACCTCGTATGTGAGATCTGTATGATTATAAACGAATATTGGTCCTATTATGAAGCTGGGAGACGTGTACAGATACAAAGTTCATCATTCTACTGAAGTGAACGTGGATAACCGCGAAGATAACTTATTTTCTGTAGAACCAAGTTTAAATTTAAAGAAAAATTCTCTTTCAAAATCAATTCTAAGTTAAAAAATAATGATAATAATAATTAAGCGTTCCGTCTGAGTGGTTCATTCCAGATTGTTTTTGAAACTCCAGGTCGACATTTTGGTAGATCGATCACTAAACATCCACATATACGAGCTATTTCGTGGTAGTCAGTTGAAATGTAAATTAATTTTAATACAAACATGAATTTAGCAGACCAGAATTTAATTAAATTGCCTGGAAAATATAAACTTAATTAAAATGCATTATGTAAATATAATTTCTAAATATAGATATAATAGAATTTAAGTCTTCACTCCAGGCTAAAATATAAAGAACAAATTATTAAACATTGTTATTTCTGGGTAAAAATCAAAAACCAAGAGAAGGGCCGCATGCAATTATTTTGGCGGGTCGCCGGAATTATTCCCGCTTCTTTATTTCCTTCAACCTTGCACATAAAGGGAATTCCTTCTTTTTGGGGGACATATTTACCGTTGAGATAATTTAAAAATCTCATGTTATCAAAGTTGGATAAAACTTTTTTAAATATAAATTTAACTTTCGGTTGCCAGCTGGTTAGAAAAGAGTAAAATTGAGCTCGGCAGTACTTGTGTGACGTAATTTAAACTCTCTCTTACTTCTCCCTAACAGCATTTTCTCTTTCATTCTCTCCTTCTGGCGGCTCTCTCCAGTCCTTTCTTATAAACATACATTTTTGCTCAACTTCACGTTTTTTGGCTCAAAAAAAAAAATGTGACGTGAAAGTGTTAATAAACAGGAAATCAAAAGGGATTCTCTAAGTTGAGTATTTTCTTTTTTATTTTGGGCTTAAAAAACAAAAACAAAAAACCCAAAAAATGAGGCTGTACGAGGAGCTTGAAGAGTAGACAGTTCTGGTCTCCCGTTCGATAGCGAGAGTTAGACATAGTTTATTTGTTTTAAGATAGAATTATCTTACACAAAAAAGACTGGTTTTAAAATTATGTACAAACAAATTAATATTTTTCAAGTAAAACAACGCTTCCGCGGCACCAAAAGAAAATATTAGATTTTCCCCCTCTGTATTAAAAAGAAATATTCGCGAAAAATAACAAAAATCTTTTTTTTCTAATCATTTATTTAGTTCAATCAACGCATTTTGCGTTATAAGCAACAATGATAACAATAAAATAACATATAACACTCAGAATGGACAAGTCACCCAGCGATAACACTCCAATAACATTCTACAATCTACTGACTCTCTTCATCAGAGAGGAGATCGCGAGGCCATACTGTGTTTTAAGACGTCTAGAAGTGTTGCCTGGAAATGTTCTGGAAGATAGATGTTGTACAAGTGGGATTGTGAGGAGATTGAATATTAAGATGGAATTTTCTGTATCGTGTTTCAGCAACTTGTGTGACGAAAGGAATGTTCAAGTCCGTGTGAATGGTTTGATTGGTGACGTAGAAAGGAGCGTTTACTATAGAGCGGAGAATTTTAGATTGCAAGGACTGGATCCTTTGCAGATTTGAGCGTTTGGTTGAACCCCACAGTTCGATGCCATAAGCCTAGACTGGCTAAAAAAAATCTTAAAAACCAAAAATAATACAGAAAACTAAAATTTTATTTATTTTTAAGTTTCATATATTTTAAAATATATTTATTTCTTATTTAAAAGTGTGATGCAGCCCGGTTTATTTGGGCTGAAACATTTTTTAAAGGCTTCTGCAACCTTTTTTGGAAATTTTGTTCTTAAGAGAAGGAGGGGACGTTCAGTAATGATGTGCTGCACGTTCAGACAGTTGTTATAATATTCTTAACCAAACAGTAAATTTCTGAATAAAACAGAAAAATAAATATGCTGTGAACACACTAGACTTAAAAGACAAGCAATGACAAAACGTACGAAACTGCTTTACAGACTTCTTGGACGGCGCTATGAATTGCCCTTAGAACTCAGACGCTTAATATACAGTACTATTCTCAAACCTATGTGGACTTACGGACTAGAGCTGTGGGGTTCAGCCAAACCTACAAACATACGGACTGTACAGGACATTTCAATCTAAACTACTCCGACAGATAGCTGACGCTCCTTCCTACGGTGACTAACCTCACTCTTCACAACGACCTCAACATTCCCTTCATAGACCAACTCGCCAAGACTAAATATCAAAAATTCCGTACTGCTCTCTCTACTTGCTCAAATCCTCTTGTACAGTCTCTCGCCTCTTCTGACATTCCTAATACTCCTCGCCGACTGAATCGCCAGTGGCCCCGCGACTTCCTTGAGGTCTGAAGAACTAAATCTCTCCCACTCATATTCTCCTCCTCACATTCCCCTCTCTCCTATAGAGAGTGCTACCGCTGGGTAGTTTCTCTCCTCCTGCTCTCTTCCCGCACCAGTTCATCTCATTCACCACCTATTTACTTATTGTATATATTTATACAGATTGTAAATGATAAAATAAATTAAAAAAAAAAAATGCTGTAAATGCAAACAGATAGATTCATGCATAGTTTCTATGCAGATGCAAGAAAGTAAGCTATTTAAAGACGTAGAATACCCAAAATAATTACATTTTTACAGCATATTATTGAGATACTGTAATTTTTTTCCAAATATTTTCGGGAAGTAGGGAGATTCAACTCCTAAAACCCTATCCTGAGTGCACCTATATGTTTGTAACAAAACTCCAGTAAATAATAAAAACTACTTTTCTTCTAACTCATCCGGTTAAGACGTCATTAAACAGTAAAGCTAGAAAACTTGATACAGACTATAACTTCAGACTTTAGCTACATTTTTTATTCCTTTATAATATAAAAGTTAAAATATACATTTAGACAAACAAACAAAAAATTAATGTCATATCTACTTAAAACTGGCGTTTAAAATAAAATACATAACTTGCGAAACAAAATAAAATGAAACAAAAAAAAATGAAAAAAGAAAAGCACACACAATTATATGACAAGCAAGATGGAGGACGATGGGGGAGAGGTAAGCCATTAAAACAGAGAACATTAGGAGCATTGCATTGTATATATCCACAGCTTACTTCATTTTATCCACTGTCACATGAATCATTAACGAGACTTTGAAAAACTCCATTATATTTTACTACTTTAAATTCTCCTTCCTCCATACCTCACCCACCCACCAACCTCCCCAACTTAGTGCTGCTAATCCTCGATCTCCATGCGCCTACCCACCATTCCACAGAGAAAAGTTTTCAAAATGGCCTTCGGAGATACTTTCTCACTTTAGAGACATCCCACTTCACTTTGCCAGTTTCTATCACCATTTTAAAGTATCTTAATTATATATTTAATATAATTTACCGGCGAGTAAAAACTATTTATTTAGGAATTTTACTTTTTAAAGACTAAGGTTCCATTAGTAACTTTAGTTTTCTAGCCAAAGTAAATCAATTTTGTAATCAAGGAAATTTATAATTAAGGCTTTCAAAAAGGAAAACTGGTTGAAATCGTGTCCTGCTTATGCTGCTAAAGCCTAAACCGGAAATGGACTTGCCATTAAGTTCCGCTGAACAACACTTGCACTAATTCCAACATGAATCTTAGATAATAGAAATACCTACATGAATCTCTATAAAAAATCGTCTCTAAATTATAGAATATTTCATTTTTTTCAGATTGTTACACATATAACAATGGAGGTGATTGATTTTTGTATTAAAATAAGGGATTTTTTTTCCATTTATAGTAAACTTATTTGTGAATTTAATGAAGCTATTGCCCAAATCCGGAAATACGAATTTTGATTTCGTTTAAGAAAAAAACTTTTGACCATTACTAATAATTAGAAGCAGATTTATCATTAAAGGAAACGTCTACCGGCTGTGATACCGGAGTATTTATCGCTCGTGTCGAATTCAGTATGAAGAAAATTAGGAGGCCTAGAAAGAATGATGGTATCAAGTTAAGGAAAGGAGTGCCGAGGGAATGGTCAAATGCGAAAATATAGCGCTAACACTTATCGGCGCAGTCAGAGCGACAACTGACGAATGATAATAATGGGGATATTAGTTCGCTGGAGTCATCGCAAATACTTATGTCAATGGAGGACGCGAAAGTTGCTGGAGTTGAAACCTGCCAATCACAAAAAGAGTTTACAAACGGTGAGCAGTCTACAAGTTGGCAACAGAATAAAGAGCAAACAAAAAAAGCATTTGTAGAAAGCAAATATAACACGACAATTTGTAATTAAAGAAAACACTGTCAAGAAGATGAAGAAAGCAAAGCAATACGAGGATAAAACTGGAGAAGTGTATACCAAAAGTAGATAACTGAAGCTTAACTAAAACATGCATTACATCTTAGTAAATTCAAAAAAAGGCTGTTTTTAGCCGAAAATGCAGATAAGAATGGTGCAATTACGGATGAGAGAACGAGGTGGAAGAATTTGACTAAGCAGATGCTAAAGAGGAGAAGTTGGAAAAAGTGAAAATGCAGAAATCAATGGAAGAAATAATCTGTATCAAAGATGGACAAAAGGTTGAATGGAAGATGAACGCGACGAGAATGAAGTTACGGCAAAAACTGTTGGAAATGGTAAGGCTTAAAAGAATGCACTTAAGTTTAAGTTAGATGATAATAGATGAACTTAAGCTTACATGTAGGATGGAGTTTACTGAAAACCAGCTTTAATCTCAAAGTTTAAACCCCTAGGACAATCTATATAGCTGGTTGAAGAGTATGCTCAAAATGTGATAATAGTATTTAATAATTAATTTACTATACTGAATATCGCGGATTCAATTCCACATGCTGGGCCCATAGATTTTTTTCTCTTCTTAGAAGATTACTACAGCTTACTGTCCGGTGATGGACACTGCAACTAGAAACACTGTCCGGAGACTGGCAAATAATTACACTAATGGCTGGTAATTAGACACCACAAAAGAATTAAACATTTAATCACGGCTAATTCAATGTGGCTATCGGCTAGTCAATACTTTTTTTTTACTACATTTATTTTCACAACTGCAGTATATTTCTGCAATAAGTGAAGCTGATACAACATAATACATGATATAAACATGGGTAACGTGAGGGAAGAATTCACCCATTGGTCGGACTCCCAAAGAAAAACAGTTCACTATTGTGCTCTAGCACTTAGTTCATTTAAAAGATCGCGTGGCCACCTGCGCTTCAGCCGTCTTGGAGGATTTCCTGGTAATGCAGTAAGTTGAGATACTAGAGAATTGGGATGTGAGGTGATTGATGTGTGGAATTTAAAGTAACAGGATCTTGCAGCTTCTGAAATATAAGGCGCAAGGAAATCTCTGTGCAAGGTAGAGTTTGATACAAAGTAAGGAGCATTAGCGATTCGACGGAGTGTTTTTGACTGGAAGGATTGGATTCTATAGATATTGGAAGCTTTGTCTGAGCCCCAAAGTTCCATTCCGTAAGTCCAGGCAGGGAGAAATAAAAAAATTTAAAACGACTAAATCAATCATGATTTTCTTAATGAAACAATATGTTTAGCTTAAACAACAATTTTAGAATTATAGCACAATATGTTACCCAACTCAGTTATAATAATAATAATAATATTTTTATTTGTTTCAAGAATTAACTTATACAAAGGGTTGGTGTGATTGCAATAAACATTACAGTTCATAAAAAATAGAAACATAAAAGAAACTGAACAGAAAGATCTAAGTTCTCAAACAGAATATTTAAATAATACTGAAATATCAATCCTTATCAAAAAATAATAGTTCTAGTCAAAATAAAAATAATAATAATAATAAAAATAAAAATAAAATAAATAAAATAGACTCCATAACAAATTAAAAAAAAAAATACATCTTTCTTTTACAATTCAAATTTTGAAAATGGCAAATTCAGATATTAATATGGTTCATTGATCTAACTTCCAATCCCTTTAAAATATATAAATATATGTCATTAATTTTGCTAATATCAATTTTATACAGCAAAGTCTCCATAGACACATATTCTCCCTGAGTTACAGGAGAGGGATTCATATATTTAGCCAAATATTTTTCTCTAATTTTATTAAATTTGCAACAATAAAAAAGAAAGTGGTAGATATTATCATTATGGTTTAACGAACAAAGAGAACATATTCTGTCTGGAAAAAATTTATAATTTTTAAAGTTAAGGTATAGAGAGGGATATTTTTTATTGAATAATCTTAGTTGTGCAATAATTCTTATCTTATTAACATGACATCTATTAGTTAATAAATACTCCTCTCCAAAAGTTAACGAACTGCAGAGACGGAAATGTAAATTAAACGAAGAGTTCACAACAAATTCAATATCTTTACAAATTAGAGAGTTTTTAAAAGATTCACAGAGACCATTTTTGATATTTAATACTTGCGAACTACTTTGCATGTTCAACACTTCTGCTTTACCAATAGAAATTAAATAAAATTTAAATGTGTTGTACCAATTAAATAGAAGATTAATTTTCTCTAATGCTGCCATTCTATTATAAACTATTTTAGGTAAACAATCTGAGTTCATATTTAATATTTTAATATACCAGTTTACCATTCTTTTAAATAATTTCCATCTACTATGGACTCTGCCTGTCTCCACACGAACATAGGAATCAGGAGTTGTTCGAGTTAAACCTAGGATAGATTTTAAAAATCTAATTTGGCCTCTTTCTATTAGATCGGTGTAGTTACAGGCCCACACCTCAGATACATAAAGCAGGACACTCTCTGCTAGTGAGTCAAATAAACCAACTTTAGTCGACCACTTATCAGACTTGCACTTTCTTAAAATATTTATCACAACTGAATTTGCTACATTAAATTTCTTAATAAACTCATCGCATGCAGCTCGAAATTTTAGGGAACTTGTAAACACGACACCCAAATAAGTAAATTTTTTCACAAAATTAAGTTTAGATGACTTATAACATAAATGTTTAATATCACCCATTTTTGTACCTCTCTGGAAGGGAAGAACAACAGTCTTATCAACGTTCACAGTTAAACCCCACATCTGACAATACTTTTCTAACAAATCTAATTGACACTGTGCATCATTTCTGGTACCAGACAGCATAACAATGTCATCCGCGTATAAGATCATGTTCAGACTTTTATTAGGAGCAACATCAATACCTGAAGACCCATTACTATTAAAGAAGCATACAATATCGCTAATGTAGAGGGCGAACAGTAGCGGGCTTAAAATTTCTCCCTGTAAAACTCCCTCGGTAAACGGGATCTCCGAAGAAGAGGAATTATCTTGCGAGATGACAATATTCGTGCCATTATAAATAGACATTATTATTCTCAATAACTTGCCATTAAGACCAATACCATTTAATTTACTCCACAACTGAGAGTGAGGAACCGAATCGAAAGCACGCTTTAAGTCTACAAATGTTCCAAATACACGCCTTTTCTTTAATCTTAAATTTATGCTGATGGCTCCAGCCAAGGCGAATATCGCATCTCCACAACCCCTCCCTCTCCGAAACCCCATCTGTTCCTGGGGAATCAACCCTTTGCTCTCCACCCACAGCACAAGTCTATTATACAAAATACTAGTAAATAACTTTGTTATGGAATTGACTAAGGAAATAGGTCTATAATTATACGGATCAGATACATTATTTTTTTTGTGCAAAAATTTCAGTTTAACTCTTAACCAGTCCTGAGGAATTGTCTCATATTTCCAGACAACATTGAAAAGATTCAACAAATAATGTAACCACTGACAATTTAAATACTTAAAACACTCATTTGGCACACTATCCAAACCTGGTGCTTTGTTATTTTTTAAACTTTTTACACAAACCATTAGCTCCTCTAACGTGAAATCTGAATCTAAATCTGGATTAAAAACTGTTAAAAAATTTGAATCTTTATCTATTATCGGCCTAGGCGGAAGAAGGGATCTGTAAAACAATTCCCATTGTTCTACTGAAATAGGACAATTTATATTTCTTCGGTTTCGAAATTTATTAATGGTTTTCCAAAATTCTGACGAGTTTTTAATATTACAGAGTGATTCCCTAATATTATTAAAATAAGAAGACTTACAGTGACTAATGAGCAATCTATATGACTTTTTACAATTAAGATAAATTGAGAGATTGTTCAAATTTTTATTCTTCCTATATTTTCTGTAATATTTATAAGTTTCTCTTTTCTTTATTAGACAATCATAAGAGAACCAAGGTTGATTTTTGATTTTATTTTTTCTAAAATGACACTTTACAATAATATTACTGTTACTCATAGCGTTTAAAACAGCGCTTTTAAAATTATCAGACAGTAAATCAGGAATTTCACTATTATAATAAACAGAAAAATCATTTCCTAAAATTGAGTTATACATAACCAGCTTAGAATTTTGTCTATCAATAATAGTATAAACATTATCAACCGAATCTGAGGCCAAATCAGCCAAGGAAAAATTATCAAGGTTATTAACATTAATACTTAACAATGCACCAAAATGATCAGAAATATCTGAAAAATTCTTAATCTCAAAGTCACAAGTGAATTGCAAACTATTATGAGAGCACCAAATAAGATCTATAGTACTGCATCCATGATCTGATAAAAAACTAAAATTACCTGGCGAATCACTTAGTGAACGACCATTACAAACGAAGTAACCATATTCTTCCATTAAATTCACTAATTTAACACCCCTCGATGACACTACATCATCAAGCACAGAGCGTGTTCCACACATCAACGAGCCTTGAAAGACTTCATCGCTTAAGGAGTTAAGTGCTGCTATTCGGGCGTTGAAGTCGCCACCAACAATGACAGTATTTGAACCAAACATTACTGATATATCATGAAGCTCAGAGGCAAAAGAGTTCAAAAGGACGTCATCAAGGAGTGCGGGTCTCCAGTAATTCACACACAACACAATAATCTCTTCAAAAATTTTCAAACGAACAGTAATCCAATTTTCAGTGCATGATAGAATTTCTATATCAGATCGCAGGATATTTTTCTTAACCAAGATCATTAGTCCACCGCTAGCTCTTCCTCTATTATAGACTTTAATAGCTTTATTAACTACACACTCATAATCCTCAAAAAATTTTGGTCGACAGAAGTCCTCAGTCAAAATCCATGTTTCTACAAAACATAGGATGTGGCAATCTAACATTGAAGATAATTCTGAAGAATTCATACAGAACATGGTTTTAAAGCCCCTAATATTCCAGAAAGCAATTCGTACTTGAGAAACGGTTTCCTGCTGAAAGCTAAAATTATCTGTTGTATTTAACTGAGAGTTTATTGTTTTAATGATCTTCTTTTCCTCCAAATTATTCTTTCCCAACTTTATTAAATTATCATTATTTTGAATTGAGTTTAATAGTTTTTTGGCTCCTTAGAAGATGTACTTTGTTCAAAAAATGCCGGTATTGTGCGTGCTTTAATGTTCGTAATTTTACGTTTTTTAGAAGAACTAAGATCAGATCTGTCAGTACAATCAGTTTCAGAGCCTTCAGAAATTACAGACGCTCCATCTTCCGCTAAATCAGTATCTTTAATTAATAGTTTCAAATCCTGATCCTCTCTGATATTAATAATATCAGCCTGTTCCTGCTTTCTAACTTGAATTAATCCATTTCTTACCCACACATACTTTAATTTTCCTTGTTTCTGTAATTGCTTACATTTTTTGAATAGTTCATAAGTCTCTTTACACATATCCTCTTCTATATAAATTGGAATTTTTTGAGGTGAGAGTTCTGGTACATCAAATAATTCACTCCATAACTTACGTTTATTTACTCTATATGCTTTAAAAAATTCATTTTTTTTTTTTACTCTAAGGAATTTGAATATTATGGACGGGTTAAAGTTAGAAAGATGTTTTTTAGCCCTCAATAAGTAATCAATATCATTCATCTCTATTTCAACACCAATGGCGGAGCTTATTACTTTTAATTTTTCAAATAAGTTCTCATTATCATTAAACGGCACATTTTTTATTTTAATTCTATTAGAGTAGTGCAAATTCATAAGATTATTTAAATTTACTTTACAATGTTTCAGTTCTAATTTTAACTGTTGATTCTCTTTTTTTAAAATTAAATTTTCTTTCTTTACTTTTTTAAAATCCTTTTCGAAATTTGAGAAACGCTTATTAATGTTTTCATCCAGTAATTTTATTGAAGAAACAAGATTTTTATTTTCAGTTTTACATTCATTAACGTCTTTTTTAAAAGATAAAAGTTCAGAGTACATATGCTCAATTCTATCCAGCACGGTGCTTATTGTTGCCTCATCCCCACCGCTTACCTTATCAACAGGCATGTTCCTCCCACTAACTATTTCCAACAAATTCAACAAAAATAGATTCTGTTTCTTTTTATTCACAATTAATAAATTAAAAATTGAAATACACTAACGCATAAAACACATTTTAAACTGTAATATAGAATAAAAATCTAATTAGTTTTACAACTGCAACACAACAAAAATTGTAAAATAGTACGGAGCACTAATAAACACGTCTGCACAGTTCAAGAGCACAACACCAACTCTAACAACAACTGACGAATGATAATAATGGGGATATTAGTTCGCTGGAGTCATCGCAAATACTTATGTCAATGGAGGACGCGAAAGTTGCTGGAGTTGAAACCTGCCAATCACAAAAAGAGTTTACAAACGGTGAGCAGTCTACAAGTTGGCAACAGAATAAAGAGCAAACAAAAAAAGCATTTGTAGAAAGCAAATATAACACGACAATTTGTAATTAAAGAAAACACTGTCAAGAAGATGAAGAAAGCAAAGCAATACGAGGATAAAACTGGAGAAGTGTATACCAAAAGTAGATAACTGAAGCTTAACTAAAACATGCATTACATCTTAGTAAATTCAAAAAAAGGCTGTTTTTAGCCGAAAATGCAGATAAGAATGGTGCAATTACGGATGAGAGAACGAGGTGGAAGAATTTGACTAAGCAGATGCTAAAGAGGAGAAGTTGGAAAAAGTGAAAATGCAGAAATCAATGGAAGAAATAATCTGTATCAAAGATGGACAAAAGGTTGAATGGAAGATGAACGCGACGAGAATGAAGTTACGGCAAAAACTGTTGGAAATGGTAAGGCTTAAAAGAATGCACTTAAGTTTAAGTTAGATGATAATAGATGAACTTAAGCTTACATGTAGGATGGAGTTTACTGAAAACCAGCTTTAATCTCAAAGTTTAAACCCCTAGGACAATCTATATAGCTGGTTGAAGAGTATGCTCAAAATGTGATAATAGTATTTAATAATTAATTTACTATACTGAATATCGCGGATTCAATTCCACATGCTGGGCCCATAGATTTTTTTCTCTTCTTAGAAGATTACTACAGCTTACTGTCCGGTGATGGACACTGCAACTAGAAACACTGTCCGGAGACTGGCAAATAATTACACTAATGGCTGGTAATTAGACACCACAAAAGAATTAAACATTTAATCACGGCTAATTCAATGTGGCTATCGGCTAGTCAATACTTTTTTTTTACTACATTTATTTTCACAACTGCAGTATATTTCTGCAATAAGTGAAGCTGATACAACATAATACATGATATAAACATGGGTAACGTGAGGGAAGAATTCACCCATTGGTCGGACTCCCAAAGAAAAACAGTTCACTATTGTGCTCTAGCACTTAGTTCATTTAAAAGATCGCGTGGCCACCTGCGCTTCAGCCGTCTTGGAGGATTTCCTGGTAATGCAGTAAGTTGAGATACTAGAGAATTGGGATGTGAGGTGATTGATGTGTGGAATTTAAAGTAACAGGATCTTGCAGCTTCTGAAATATAAGGCGCAAGGAAATCTCTGTGCAAGGTAGAGTTTGATACAAAGTAAGGAGCATTAGCGATTCGACGGAGTGTTTTTGACTGGAAGGATTGGATTCTATAGATATTGGAAGCTTTGTCTGAGCCCCAAAGTTCCATTCCGTAAGTCCAGGCAGGGAGAAATAAAAAAATTTAAAACGACTAAATCAATCATGATTTTCTTAATGAAACAATATGTTTAGCTTAAACAACAATTTTAGAATTATAGCACAATATGTTACCCAACTCAGTTGCTCATTACTAAAGTATACATACGGGCGCGCACATAATTTTATGATCGATTTCCTTAGCTATGAAAAACCATTGGTCGAACGCCTTTAAAGTTAATAGCCGCATTAAAAGCTATCGCAATGGCTGTGACACAGCCATGCACGGCGCGATGGGCAGATGCGGTTTAGTTGATACACATCATCTCTACACATGAAAAGCAGTAATTATTATTACATTTATGTTTATAACAAATGGGACTTGAAAATAATATAGTATTTTGCAAATAATACTCTTCCAACTATCTGTCACGAACATAATCGAACACGAAACAATTCATCTATCGATGTGAACAGGGTCTCTAATGTGAATTGCTTGGGCAACCTCTGAAATTTACAACATCCGGACCTCTCTACAGCGATTTTTTTTGTAAAGATGTAATTTAAATAGAAGTTACACAGATCAACGTACACTTAATTTATAAATGATCAGAGAAATTAAGCCATCAACCAGAATAACCTCAAGATTTAACCATGTAATTGTAAGCACCGCCACATTTAGTTTACTTATGGTGAGGAATGATTCTAGAAAATGCCAGCAAATCACGATCTCACCTTTTTTTTGCACTTTTTTTTTTAATCTTTTAATAGAATTTACAACGATTGTTGCAACTAGCAAATATGGTACCTGACAACTAAAAAATAAAAGAAAATCACGAGTGGAGAAGGCACCCAGTGATGTCACTCCAGTAACGTGCTTTGCTATACTGCTCTCACGATAAGAGCAGATCACGAGAGGCCATCTTCTCTTCAATCTCCTTAGAGGATTACCTGGTAATGTGGAGGAAGATAGGTGTTCTATGAGAGGGTTAGGATGAGCTGCTATAGAGAAATGAAATTTGAGAAAACGAGTGTTAGCAAGATCTATAATGAAAGGAATTTCGAGGTTATTAGGGATAGTGAGATTTTAGATACATAGAACGGAGCGTTAAGAATTTTTAGAAGTATTTTTGACTGTAAAGTCTGGAGGCGTAGTGAGTTGGTACGCTTAGTCGATCCCCCATACTTCCATGCCTTATGACCAAATAGGTCGCAGTAACAGTAGATGTAAGAGTCTTTTGTTATGTAGGTTAAATTTGCCAAGTAGTCTGGCGAGAAGTTTGTAGCGTTGGTTAGTTTCTTGTCTTTTCAGTCTAGTATGAGGATTACATGTCAACCGTTTGTCTAGGTACAGTCCAAGGTAGCGAACTTTGTCCACAGTTGGTACAGGAGTTTGGTTCAAGATGATGGGAGGTAGGATTTTCCGTCTAAGAGTAGATACTATAAATTTTGATTTCGTAACGTTAGTTTTGATTCTCCATTTGATAAGCCAGGTCCTGTAAGTGGTTGATGTGTGTTTGAAGAGCTCATGTAGCGATAAGAGGATCAGAATGAGGAGATAAGATTGCAGTATCGACAGCAAAGGTGGAGAGGATGGTATTTGGATGTTGATGTATATCTGTTGTATAAGAAAAGGACCTAGGACACTGCCCTGAGGAACACCAGCTCGAGCTAGATGGATATCACGAGTCTGCTGCTCCACAGTTGACTCTGAAATATCGATCTTTTAGGTAGGATTTGAGGATAAGGTAGTATATCCTCAAATATTTCCTGTCTATCGCCGCCAATATTTTTTGGCTTCTTTCCTTATTCAAGTCATCCAGTCTCAAAGGCCTTCCTATATTTTTCACAACTCCTTAAGTTTAAATCCTCGATCCATTCCCGTAATACTAGATCTCGCTCATCCGATCTCTATATTCCCTCTCACCGTACTTCATCCTTTGACAAGTCCTTCCTTATACGTGCTACCTCTCTCTGGAACTCCTTGCCATCATCTGTCCGCCATGCTCCTACCCTATCTATCTTTAAATCCCGTCTATTCAGTTATCTCCTTTCTATTCAGCTTCCTCCGAAATTCTAATTGTTTAATTTATTTCCTTAATTTCTGCTGTTATTTTTATTTTCACTTTTTGTAAATATTTATTTATTTATTTTCTGTTTAATCACAGGCCAAACTATTAAGGCCTCTATTAGTACCTGTGTTTATTCTTAGGGGACAATTGTCCCACCCTGTCGAACGCCTGAGCACACTCGGGCAATACTGTTTTCGAATACATAAAAAAAAACAAAAAATTTTACTTATAATTTTTGTTTGCTCCATTATGCCAATTTATGTAAAATGGTAGACAAAGAAATTTTTTTTTAAAGAAATGACAAAGAAGCCTAAGTTATGATTTCATTATTATTTTACTTTTTTTTTTTACTTTTCTGCATAAATTTATTATTCATTCTTCTCTGAAATCTTTTTTCAATATTTTTCTTTATCTTGTTGTAATAAGAAATAGATTTAACAAAAAAGAAAAAAATTATTATTTCAACTACTTCCCCGGCTGTAAAAATTCACAATTATTTACTTTTTCTCTTAGAGAGACGTCGATGTCATTTTCTCTCTCTGTCTCTCTCTTATCTAATCAGTTTTAGTGAGGATGATTGTGATTCCGTTTGGATTTATCTTCCATTATTCTCTCCTTGCTCTTTGATTTTTTTTCCATTTTGTCACTTTCCCTAGCTTTGATATTTGAATTTTTACTTCTTCCAACTTAAGTATTTGCGATCGTGTTCTACATTAAGTTATAATCGGAAGTATACTTTTCAAGAGCTTCAGAAAATGGAGGGAAAATATTTGCACATTTGAGACTAAAAACAAAAAAAGTTGCGAATAACTTTAAGCCACTGAAGACAAAATGTTTTAGCTTGGTCAGCATTTTGATGTCTGCAAGATAGTTATTCTTTAAACAGATATATATCAAACTTACTATTATTTGAGCTGTTATTTTTGAAAGTGGTAAAAGTCCAATTTTTAAAAAAATGAGTTAATGGTAATTTCAGTAAGATATAGACACATTCTTTCCATATTTATAATCATACATTCAATGGAGTACGATTTCTTTTATAAAGTCAAAAGAATTTTGACTATAAAATGTTATCACAAAAATATTTTTTTTTGAAAGTGGAATAAGTCCATTTCTAATAATTATAATTAAAACAACTTTCTTATTGCAATTATTTTTGATTATTGCTACTTCAGTGTACGCTGCTCGCTAGCAGATATTATGCTAACTGTAAAAGAAAAATAAGTTTAAAATATCTTTTTTTGCTTTAAAGATCCTAACAAAGTAATTTTCATTTTTATATTTTTAATATAACTGAAATTAAAAAAAAAATAAACCTGGTTATTCGTATATTTAAATGTCTTTATTTTAATTATTACTTTTTACATAAAAACCCATGTACTTAAATTCACTCCTGTTTTTATTTCTTGTAATATGTTATTTAAAGTGGTATTAAAGTGGTATAAGTCCATTTGGAGCTAAAAAAAATTGTTTATTTTTTTAAGAATTGTAATAATTATTATTCCATAATAAAATTTAAAAGGTGTATGGTGTTAATAACATCACTTGAATAGATTAAGGTTTACAAATATTTTTAAATTAATTCAAATGCAAAACCTTAAATATCTCGATACATGGAAAAATGGACTTATACCACTTTCAAAAATAACAGCTCAGATATCATGGCGGTTCTGATTTCTTTTCTTTTTCTATTCCAATTTATTCTTAGCGAATGCTTAGTTTCAAGTTTATGCGGTGGAATAGTTAGATGGGAGTTTCTCTTCTATCATGGAAATAATAGAGGAGGACAAGATGCGACCACTACCACCAAGAAACTTGAGGTGAGTTGCAAATAAGTGTTGCGGCGGTGAAATTCAGGACGCTGCGGGTGGGATAGTGAAGCACCGGTTTCAGGATTGATCTGAGCTATCAAGCGTAAAATTGGTTCATCATTCAGTTGATCCTGCGGATAGATAGGGCGACCTGACCCCTTTGTTTTCCCCTTTGCCCCTACTATGCCCTTTCTATCTCCGTAATACCAGAGATAATTTATTGTATTAAAAAGAGAAGAAAAATGAAATGTTTTTCAGTTTATTATAGAAATCAAAGAAATTATTGAACTGTAAATAATAATAATTTATTTTACTAGGGTGGGCATTCGCTCAGCGAGTAGTAGACTGAATCCCCACGCGCGGAGATCCCTAGTTCGAATCCAACTGCAGGAACTTAGAATTTCTCTTTATATGAGCTTCAAACAGCTCACTGTCCTGTGATTTCCAGTGCTAACTGTATCGAGAAATCACTGAAAAAAGCTTAGGGCACCAATGACCTCAAATTTTGACCTGCTTTAAATTATATTTTTAAAAATATCCCATAACTTGAAGAAGTGAACTTCATAGTGCCAAATATAATGGGAAATGTCCCCATGTATGAGATTATGTCCCAGAATCTCGATAAACAACCAAATTGTCCCGATTAACCTACAGAATTGTATAAAAAAAATTATTCAAATATAAAATTCTGGTCTAAATACGAATGGTTTGAGGATTACATTTGTTCTTAAGCAGAAAGTGGGTTTATACTTGGGATTAGTAGGATATTGAGTCCACAATCCTAACTTTGTATATATATTCTTTTTACTTAGTAAAGTAAATACAGTTAGATTTAAATTTTAGGCTAAGTTTGCCGGAATGCAAGCAAAGATCTAGTGCTCTAACCATAAGTATGAATGTGAATGAATGAATAAATATTTATGTCTATAAATAAATATATAGGGTAAAGTCGGGTGAGATGGCCAATCGGGAGAGATGGCCAACAGCCGAAATTTAACCGAAATGTCGTCCGACGGCGCTGCGTGACTTCTCCAGTGATGAACCTTCATCGTTCGACTACAGTGAGTTCATTTTGGTCTGCGTCAAAGCGTTATTAATTAACTCAAAGAATAAAAACATTATCATCTCAACAAAACTTTTTTTGATAGTTACATACTGCGTGTATAATTTTAGTGTTGTAATCTACATATTAGGTAAATACAATATACATTAATGAATCCTATCCTCTAAAACTGTCAACACTTATGCGTACATAAAATAAAATAAATACAGAAGTATAAGTATAATACATTTTAACCTTCTTTACAAGTGAGAAACGAGAAAGGTTAAGTGAATAGGATAGGAATGCAGAGAAAAAAGGAGAGGAAAAACCTGCAGCTAGTGTAGAGAGTTAGAGGAGTATCTGTTTTATTCTTTTGTGTCTGTATGTTATAGAAGAATCTTTAGGAGGCTATGTCGCGGCATAGTGGATTGGGATGGCAGTCTATGATGGAAGGAGTTTGAGTGAGCAGACAATTTTTGGATATAGGAGTGTACGTTGGATAATGGATGCAGTTTCATGGAGGGAGTCAATATTGCGTCGTGGAGAGTCTTTCGCTAAGTCTCCAGAAATCTGTTCTGTGTTGTACTGGAGTTTCTTGATTTTACTACTACAAGTCCCAGGCTCCAGGCGGAGCAGACGTAGAGCAAAAACATCGGCCTAATGACCACTTTGTAGAGGAGGAGAAGTTTGTTGGTCACAGTAATTTTGGAGTTACGTGAGAGAAAGTATGAATCATGGCAAGAATATTAGGCATATATATAAGCCGCGTAAGGCTTCTAGTGCATATACGAGGGTCGTTTGAAAAGTCCGTGCAAAGTCAGAGAGATAGCACCACTGGCGCGTATCGAGGTTATGTTTAGTTAGTAGCATCTCTTGGAAGAACACACCCAAGTTTCAGCCAGATCGGTCTATTTCTTTGTGTTTGGCATTCGTTTGAATCGAGGAAGTCGAGTGATTTTCAAAAAATGGACGAAAAAGAATTTCGTGTGTTGATTAAATACTACTTTATGAAAGGCAAAACGCCTCAGGAGACTAAAGAGAAGCTTGATAAACATTATGGACTGGGACAAATCCTATTATTCGGTTTCAGTTACTTATTGCTATGACTGTGGTAGGTTAAACTCGTCAGTTTATATGTAAAGAATAATTAGTAGGTTTTCTCAGCTTTGTGACACAAATGTATTATTTATTTATGTCTGAATTATAAAATGTCAATTCAGAAAGACCGTCAGGCCAACTCTACAATCCGCTCAGCTCAAGCGTAAAATGTCTCTAACTACCATTCTCCTCGGATGTTACTATCACATGATACGAATTAATTATTACCAACATCCAATTAACTAAATCAAAATAGCAAAAACTAATTTTATTTTTTAGTTTATTTTTCTCAACAACTCCAGTACTGTATAATTAGCTACTCAATCGAAATGTTGAATTTCTGCGATGTTTTTAGAGTAGAGTATAATACTTTTACCATAATATATCCGTAAATATGAGTATATATTGTGGATTGTATGGCCTAATTACTTTTCCAATGATATTTGGCATAGTTACCCCCACCGCCTAAACTCTTCGTGACCTACAATTCTGCATGAAATATGTTACCATTTCCACCATGTCCTCATGGAGAGTGTGTATGCTCTGACATTCGGATAAATTATAGCAATATCACGTGTTTTTTTTTACTTTCACTGATCGAGTAACTTTATTTATATTTATTTTAATATTTTTGTCTAATTTATTTGATCTGATTTTAATTAGTAGTCTATCCGCTTTGCCGTAATATAGTCTTTAAAGGAGGGAAGAATATTGTCAATTTCAGTCATAATTTTATTTTTTGCCAAAGCTTACGAATTAGGGACTTAGGTGATATGATTTATGCATTTCTATGCACTAGATAAAGTTTAAATAAAAACGTAGGATGCGACAAAAGCTCTTAGAATAAGTTGAATTCTATTGGGTAAAGTGATTTCCAGTTATCTGATTTTCATAAATTTGGTAATTCTTTTTCTTTTTAATTTATTTAGTAATTTACAATCTGTATATATATATACAATAAGTAAATAGGAGGTGAATGAGATGAACTGGTGCGGGAAGAGAGCAGGAGGAGAGAAGCTACACAGCGGTAGCACTCTCTACAGGAGAGAGGAGAATGTGGGGAGGAGAATGTGAGTGGGAGAGAGGAGAGATTTAGTTCTTCAGACCTCAAGGAAGTCGCGGGGCCACTGGCGATTCAGTCCTCGAGGAGTATTAGGGATGTCAGAGGAGGCGAGAGACTGTACAAGAGGATTAGAGCAAGTAGAGAGAGCAGTATGGAGTTTGTGATATTTAGTCTTGGCGAGTTGGTCTATGAAGGGAATGTTGAGGTCTGTGTGAAGAGTGAAGTTAGACACCGTAGAAAGGAGCGTCAGCTATCTGTCGGCAGGAGTTTTGACTGAAATGTTTGGACTATCCGTATGTTTGTAGGTTCGCCAGAACCCTACAGCTCTAGTCCGTAAGTTCACATAGGTTTGAGGTTAGTAATAATGTAGATTAAACGTTTGAGTTCAATGGGCAATTTAGAGCGTCGTCCATTAGTAGTCTGTAAAGCAGTTTCGCACGTTTTGTCACTGCTTGTCTTTTAAGTCTAGTGTGTGGGTTCCACGTGAGTCTTTTGTCCTATAAAGAGCCCAAGGTAGCGCACCCAGATCTGTGTACAAGGAAGAGGATTGCTGTTGAAGAGGACAGGTGGACAGGATCCCCGCCGGAGAGTAAACGTGGCTGGCAATTCAATTTCAAATTTAATTCTTGAAATTATTATATAAGTGGTAAGGCAGAACAATAAACACCCACTCTCTAAATAGCCCTTATTGGAATTTTTGAAATAAAATTTACAAATGAATATATGATTAATTAGCATATTTTATTATTTTTTCAAAAAATATAGGAACCTTTTTTTGAGAAAACGTTAAAATACTGAGCAATATTTCCGTAAAGTGATACTTCCGGTATTATCAATTCTAGACCAAAATCTATATTTGACATCCTCTGATAGTTTCTAAGCTAAATATGAAAATTGAAGTTTCCGTAAAGATTCGTTTTCGAGTTAAGGTAGATAACATGCACTCCCAGACAGAGCAATTTGTAAAAATCATTTTTTCAGACAAAGAGCACCTCAAATTCGAAATATTTCCGGTGGAAAACTAAAAAGAAAAATTGGTAAAATCTACGCAAATATAATACCTTCACTTATTTAATGTAGTAAAAGAGAAAGTACAAAGAAATGCATCCTCCATATGCACTACTAATGCAATTATAAACTAAACAAGAGATGCATGGAAAAAATAAAATAAAATAGAAACCCACTTCCGCTCCCAGTTTCCCCCCCAAAGTTATTAAAATTCAAAACAGGAAACTTCACACTCACATGAAATTGAGTTTAAACTAAATTAGCAACAATTTCTAGTGTAATTGTTGCAACACTTAATTAACAAACCCAAGCTCTCGTTTGTTAATCATATTGATGCAAATAAATGTTTTGGATTTTAGTTTCCTTCCCTTTTAATTATGTTTTCTTAATTAACATTTAATGGGCATTCCGAAAATAACTTCATTACTTTTTTTTTAATTAGCAACAATCTTGTTAATGAATTCTTTAAATACTTTTCTTTTTCTTATTCCAATGTTAATTTAAAATTGAAGCCATCGAGGTATCAAACTTATGAACTATGTTATCATGAAGGCACTGTCACATTGTTAATAAATTTCTTTAAAACCAAAGAAATATTATGATGGCTCAGCAGTGGCGGCTCAGGACTCAGGTAGCATCTTTATAAAATCCCTAATTATAAAATTAAAGGCAAAATTTTTGTAAAGTAAAGGCATTTCACGCTAAAGATAAGTCTCACTTTTGAGTCTCAATTGAAAAGTACTTACTAGAAGGTTCGACGAAGAAACTAAGAAGGAATAATCAGTGGCCAGTGCCAAGTAGATAAAAACAGCAGCTTAAGTCTAGGCTAGCCAGAGGTTAACAAAAGTTTGCTTTGATATTTTTGTTACAATGTGCAAAATCTAATAAATTTTCTGTAAGCTGCATTTTAGTTTAAAATACCATCCCAACCGTTTTAGAGAAGAATTTTGGCGGCATAGATTTATTTTCAAAGACAAGGGGCGCATTGATCTGTTTGCTTTCATGGTACGATGCCGCAACTCACAAGAACGATTTTTAAAAAAAAAAAAAAAACAGGAGATGTGCACATTATCTAATCAACTTCAAACTGTGGTGATACCAAAATTGTCCCTTTGTACAAAAGAGTTCAAGTCAGGACTAAGACATGACAGTTCAGAGGGAGAGATTTCAATTAGAGCCTGTGGCAACTGACCTTTTGAGTTTATACCAATCAAATTCTTGGATCAAAGGAAAACCAAAATTTATGGAATATAACCACTGAATAAGGAATTAGGAGTTAATCTCAATAATGAATTAAATACGATTATTGGGAAACGTAACAAATAGCTTTCCCAGAAAGGAGGAAAATGCTACCAGTAATTAGATCGCGACAAGAGAGCATTTTGTTAAGCCGGGAGACCCAATTAAAAATCAAATAATTGCTAAATTTTCCATAATTATGCAAAAAAGAGTCAATTATTTTCAAAAAACTTTTAAAAAAAATAATAAGAAAGCAATAAATGTATTATTTACAAGTCATTATTTATCCCAAGACCGTAAATAATTATTTATTCTTCAAGAGCTTACACTATGTACTAGATGCCAGGTAAGAATCTTACACAAAGATTTCTAAAGATGGCTGTTGCAGTCGACACAAACTCTCATACTAAGGAACTAACGGTAAATGCAAATTAGCCAACAGTAGATTGTACTTTGAATACAAAGTAGGTAAGCTGGGTGATCAGTGCAACGAGAGAATACAGCCTGGTCTTATCAAACATGTCCTTAGTAATTAATTATAAAACTTGTGAAGAACTGGCAACTGAGATATATATTTAGGAGGCGCTGGATACGCTAATATTTACTTTGTAATCAGATTGTTTGTTAATTATTCATTTCTATATTTCTTTTCAATTTTTTATTATTTTATTTTTTAATTTAACCATTAAATCCATAGAATTTATCCCATTAAAAAAATTAAATAGTTGAGAAACCAAATTCGATAGTTTGGAAGCAATCTGTTTATATAACTATTTATATTGCGTCTCGGTAGTTTTAAACAGTTGGTAGACTTCTTGGCGGGGAGGATGGCAGTTTCCTTCCCCCCCAAGCACCCCCCATGGTGGACTTGAAGTAGGTTGGCCGAACGCATGATGGGAATTTCTAAATCACAAACTTATTCAATAAAAACCAAAGTTATGATATTTTTTTATCAATTTAATTTCTCAGTTTGTTAGTAGAATACTAAGAAGCGGAAGTTAGTAATTCTTTTTATTATTTTAGCCAGATTATTATTATTATTATTATTATTATTATTATTATTATTATTATTATTATTATTATTTATTTATTTATTGGTTACATGGGCATAGCCCTATACAAAGGAGTTGCTACAAAAAACAGTACATATACAAAAAACAAAAAGAAAAACTTGTACATCTTACATAGCAAACAAAGGAAAACAATACCAGTGTTATAATTTAAGTAATAATTAATAGAATAGAATAAGTAATAGTTTTGATGGCCTTAGAGTTATCCAAAATCATAAATTTGGTTTTCGCAGTTACCACTCTACAATCCAGCAGGCCCATCGCGTTGTGGACACCATTGCTACATCACTGGAGCTTAAACATTTCTGCGCTGGAGTATTCTTGGACGTCTCACAGGCCTTTGACCGAGTATGGCACAAGGGTTTGCTATGGAAGCTTAAGGGTATTCTACCAAGCACATACTATCTTATACTCAAATCCTATCTCTCCGACCGATTCTTCCTAGTAACTCAAGGCTCTTCTCGATCATCTATTTTTCCTGTCCTTGCTGGTGTACCACAAGGTAGCGTCTTAGCTCCTCTTCTCTACACAATCTTTACAGCCGACTTACCTTCAAATCCCAACACCTCCATATACACCTTCGCTGACGACACTGCCATTCTCTCCACACATACTGATCCTGTCTTCGCTATCCGCTCTCTACAATCTCACCTTCACTCACTAGAACCCTGGCTACAAAAATGGCGAATAAAAATCAACCCAAACAAATCCAAACACATAGTCTTCACACTCAAACGAACAACTCTTGGACCGTCTTCTTATATAACACTCCTATCCCACCAGCCGACCATGTGCGGTACCTTGGACTGTACCTAGACAAAAGACTAACTTGGAACCCTCATACGAGACTTAAACGGGCTGAATTACACAAACGATACAAACTCCTTGCTAGACTACTGGACAAACGCTCAAAACTAACATTACAGAACAAGCGTCGACTGTACACTTCCCTTCTTGCTCCAATACGGACTTACGGGACAGCTAAACGATCTAACATCAACAGATTACAAACACTCCAACCTAAAATACTCCGCCGCATTGTAAACGCTCCCTTTTATGTCAGTAACCACTCCATACACACAGACCTCAACATTCCATTTATACCAGAACTTGCCAAAACCCGCTACAACACATTCCACCAAAAACTATCATTTCACCCTAATCCTTTAGCTGCAAACCTATTCTCAACCACACTTCCCTCCAACCCCCGAAGACGGCTGAGGCGCCGTTGGCCCCGTGACCAACTGGTAGACTAATGATGGTCATCACTGGATGATCATCATTCATGATTGCCACGCCATTTTTATTGTACGCACAGCATATTTACTTATTGTACTGCACGAGTGCAGGTGTAAATTTCAAATAAAAGATATAAAAAAAAAAATTAATAGAAATCAAAATCATCTTGCGATAAATGAGTTATTAAATATTCATATAAATCAATAATTCATATTATTAGTTAAACACTGTATTATTCATTTAGAATAAATGCCCTCAGTTTTAACACATTTTCCACATAATAGTATAATTTTTTTATATTTTCAGCGCTGATATTATGAAATAATATTGGAAAATTAAATTGATCAACTTCTTGTAAAAAACCTAAATATTTTAAAAGAAATTGTAAATATATTGGGCAATTTAACAAAATATGGGACAAATCTTCAAATTGGGCGGTGTTACACAAAGTGCACTTTTCATTTGGATTTAATGTATATGTAATTTTACCAATACTAATCTTCAATACATATTTAGAGGACAAACGCAACTGAGAGAGCAATCGTATAAATTTAAAAGAAATAGGAAAATTCAAATAATTCTGTGGCTCCTGATCATTAAAAACTAACGCAGAATAGATTAAACTGAAATTGGAGCTGTGCAATTTGCAAAGGTCAGATTCTTTAAGCGACTTTTTATAGCTAACTAAAAACTGTTTCAACTGCTTCTTCAAACTGGAAATATTGTCATTGAATAAAATATCTGATAGATTTAAAGAAGGAAACAAGAAATTTAATTGTGAAACCCAATTATACTTGGTATTTACTGCATTACGACTTAATTCCAACAGCTTTAGAAAACACAGCAACGGGTATCTGTCGGGCGACATAGCTTTTAATTTATAAATCCAGTTACCAGCAAACTTGAGAAGAAGATAACTAATGTGTACCACACCAAATTCCAAACGCACGGCAAAGTTGGGCGTACAACGCGGTAATCCAAGCAAACGCTTGTAAAAATTTAGACTACATGCATCCAACGTGTTGCTGTACCTGAGCCCCCATATATGGGCACCATACAATAATACGCTCATCGCAATGGCTTCATTCAGTTTAACCCTGGAATCCCAACAGATTAATTTCGATGCAGCGCAAATATTTAACACAGTTCCAATAGCCGCATTTGTTTTAGATACCGCATTTTCAGACGCTTTTAGAAAAACCCCGGAATTAGAAAATAAAACCCCCAAGTAATAGTAATTAGAAACTTGTTCTATCAAAACATTGTTAAAGTATAAATTTCTGACTTTTTTCTTAAAACTTTTTGAAAACCTAATAATTTTGGTTTTATTGGTATTAACATTTAAACGATTTTCTTTGCAGTACGATTCTAAGCATTTCAGTTTCGATCGAATATCGGTGAACGAATCCCCAAAGATTATCAAGTCATCGGCATATAACAACATCAGAATGTCAGAGCGATGCCCCACAGGAACGCCGAACAGTCCCCTACTTCTAAAATAAGTCTCAATATCGGAAATGAACAAATTGAATAA
This sequence comes from Rhodnius prolixus, assembly GCF_049639745.1. Classification (NCBI taxonomy): domain Eukaryota; kingdom Metazoa; phylum Arthropoda; class Insecta; order Hemiptera; family Reduviidae; genus Rhodnius; species Rhodnius prolixus. The sequence continues at coordinate 12,750,217 of NW_027411604.1, read as the reverse complement.
GAGCGGACTCAACGACTCCCCCTGCAAAACACCCTCAGTGACCTCTATTGGTTCCGATAATTGATTACCAACCCTAACTTGCAAGACTGCATTATCATAAAGTACTTTTAGAAATCTTACAATTTTACCGCTAATCCCAATCTGGAATCATTTTGACCAAAGTAAGGTATGATTCACAGAACCAAAATATTTTAGCCAGATTATTTTCCTAAGTAAAAGTTGTTTTAAATCTACATCTATCCCGCAGATTAGGTTTTCATATTTGTTCAAGTGATTCTTGATTATCGAAAGTTATGATCGATTTTGTTTTTTTTTTAAGTATAAGTGAAGTTTTATATCACTGAATCATCAACCAACTCAAGAGGGTTTCGCAGATTTTATAAGAAAAATGTTTATGTTAATGACAAACACGCCACAAAATCATACCTTTGTACATGAGAGCCTCATTAGACTGTAAACGAAAAATATGCAAGGAACGTTGAGAAATAAGGGAAATAATATTTATATTGTGGAAAAATTTGGATGCCTGAATTAACGTATTAATAAAGTTTAGATTTTTCTTTTTCTCGACCAATAAGGAAACTACTGCGATCATTCCAAAATTTTAAAATTGATTTTTCAATAAAGGTATCCGTTCTAAGGTGTCCCCAAGACCCGGGAGAAATGGTACAGGCATTTGGACAAAGTACGAGCCTTAAAAGTGAAAAAAAACTAAAATTGGCAGAGCCCCAACGTTTCCATTCCGAATGTCAGGGATAGGTTAGAGCAGGGTTCCCCAAAGTACGGCCCGCACTTCCGGATATTTATCCGGCCCTCGCCGCACTTTCGGAAGGGGCATCTCTTTCATTGGTGGTCAGTGAAAGTGAAAGGAGCACTATATGTGGCGGTGCCGCAAAGCGCTGCGTCGCTCAGTACAGTACTACTTCCGATGACGCGGGACGGACGCGTCACGGCTCCGAAAACAGTGCAAAATAACAGCAGAAGTAGGAAGAAAGGCAAAGCACTATAACTAAACCGGACATTGGACCATCTCATAAGCCAAAAGCAGGTCCATAGTTCCCACACAAATACTGGGCAGTTTGTTGATTTAAATTTACTTGTTCTTTATTTGAAATATTCTATTTGTTCTCGTTTTGTTTTTTTTTACTTTAAAATAGTTTGTTTTATAGTCCGGCCCTCCAACGGTCTGAGGGACAGTGAACCTGGCCCCCTGTGTAAAAAGTTTGGGGACCTCTGCATTAGAGTATCGTATTTTCGATGTTAAAAACCAAATTATATTTTATAAATGTGTGAATGAGTGCAAATCCACCAAGTAATAAGAAATTTCCTCAAAACGGAAGTATCACTTTGCTAAAGGAATGGATATTTCCTGATTTTTTCCGGAAATGTTACCTATGATTTCCTTTACACTTTGTTTGAATAACAAACACAGCAGATCCATAACTTTAAATTAAATAATTGTAGAGGAAATCTTTTTTTTAGACCATTTTAGGACATGTTACGGGAAAGGTTGAAGATGCAGCTTCACAATCTGGTTAATGTTGGTAAGAATTATGCTCCTGAAAACCGGAGTTTTAAAAACTGAAGTTAGAAATTCGTGAATTGTAATAACAAGTCAGATGAGTATTCTCATGAGATTTATTTTTTTTAGAACATCTCCTAAATTTTATAAAACCAGTCAAAGATTTTGAATAATAGCTGGACGATCACAGCGTGGCTAAACTCATGAAAACCAAAATAATGAACTCGAAACACAGTGAAGAAGTAAGAGATAATTAAATTTATTAATAATTTCTAGTTGTAGTGGGGATTTCAATCGAACAGCTTCATCAGCCCAATCCTAAAATATCAGTTAACTGGTGCATAATCAAAATCAGAACTCTTACCAATAGAATTGAAACAAAACTTATTATTAACAAATGAAATTCTATCAAAATAGAATGGAGTCGGGATAAAGATTATGAAATGGGCATCACGCCAAAAGGTAAAAATAAAATAAAAAAATGTGAGAATCCCTCGGACCCTTCATTGCTTTAAATTAAATTAAACTTTTTGTCAAAGTTACTGATTATCAAGAAATAAGAAAGTAATTTCAAAAAGTGAAAGATGAAAATTGATAAAAACATTTTTCTGGAAAAATTCTATAGATTTATTTATTATGAAAAGCCCGTCAGAAGAATAGGCTTTGTGTGTTGGAGGCAGTGGCGGAGGCAGTATGGCGGGCGGCGCGAGAAGCTGAAGTTTTCTAATCTTATTAAGAGAACTTTTACCGCCTGTCAGATATAACTGGGAAGTAGTTGATTTACTCGTATGCACCGTCTAAAACTGATCTATAAAGGTATGTCTTCCCTCTGGAATTGTACTAATCTTGCAGCATCGCTTCAACTATACAAAATTATAGTTTAAATTATTTTTTCTTACATGGAACCCACACACTAGACTGAAAAGACAAGAACTCAATAGACGATACGGTCAACTACGAGGACTACTAGGGCGGAGATCAGCTATGAACGTACTGAACAAACTGACTCTATACTAAGACCCATCTGGACCTACGGAGCTGAGCAGTGGGGCTCTGCGAAACCTTCCAACATCCAAAGAATCCAATCCTTTTAATTTAAAGTCCTTTGGCCTTATTATGTATCCAATTTCAGCCCTCCATACAAGACCTCAATATCCCCTTTTGTCAATGACCTAATCCATTCTCGGCTTCCTTAATTTTCATAATAGCCTAACCATACATCTTAATCCCACAGCTCAAGACGTTGGCCCCCGCGACCTTTTACCAATTTCCTAAACTTCCTTCCAACCTCTAGAGAGTTCCAGCATTGGCTGGCCCCTCTCAGCAGGCCTTCCCGATTGTGGCGCTTGATCCACCAGGATTCAGCCTACAATCTGTGCATAACTCAATTAAGCACACATTTATTTACTTGATGTACGTATATGTATATGTACATGTTGTAAATAAATAAAATAAAATGAAAAATTATTTTTGTCCATAGTTTTTCATCACAGTTCTCTCATCAATGTGCTGCCATTTTTTATCCAGATTGGTAGGCCGCAATTTTTTTTTTTTTTTTTGAAAATACGTAAATTATTAAAGAGAAAGAAAAAATGTATTTCCACAGTTTCGAATTTGACTTTGATATGATTTTTATTTCCTGTCTTTTTCGAGTTATCAGATCGACTTTATAGCACTTTATGGAGGAGGATGAATTCTCTATGAGGAAGTTTAGACGAAGCGGTGCGTTGCGTGAGGAAGTGGTAGCCCAACTTCCTTGCCGATTATCCTGGAGCTACCTTGGGGAGGATTTCCACCTGGATTGGAGTTTCTTTTAATTTGTGGAAGTCTTTTCTGAATATTTTGAAAAGTATTGGATTGGAAGGATTTGTTAGCATAGCGAATGGTGAATCCGGACTTCCACCTCCCTTTGTTTTACCTAAAGCTTCCTTAGGGAACCTCAGCGAATGGTTTCATCAAATGGGCGTCCTATAGGATGAGTAGTGTTAATTAAATGTAGAGCTCATTATAATTCTATTTTGGCCATAGAGCAGTATACCTAGTTAATAAAAGATAAAGGGCAATTCCCAAGACGCTTCGGTAAAACAGAAGAGAGAATTCCGCGTCAACGAAAAGGTGTACATAAAAAATATGAAATATAAACCAAAAACTTTTATTTGGCACTCCTGATCAAATGGAATGAGGAATTTACTGTGCGGCGGATGGATTCCTCAGTGTAGTTGCCGGTTACCCGAGAATTGTTACTCTCGACAACACTTCCCATCAACGGACAGTGAGCTGTAAGAAGGTTCTAGAAAGAGAAAATCTAACGGCAGGCATCTGGATTCCGAACCCGAGATCTCCAACGCATTAACCGCTGAACTAGTCTTCTCATTGTTCATAAATATGTTTGATATTATCAGATCAATAAGGTAAGATTTTTGAAGTTATATGATTTGAACTTCCAAGATAATTGCTGTTAATTTGGTCCATTAAAACTCATGGCTAAATTAGTGTGGCAGAAGTTACTGCTTGAGAAAGATGTAATCGTTGTTACTAGAATTAAAGAATTGCCAATCACATAAATATGGAACAGCGATCCTACTTATCACTCAAAGACTTCGTGCATTATCACCACCGGCTGTAATAGGGCGATATATGAAAGAAAAATTGTAAGGATAAGTTACGTCAGAGTGAATGAAGAAGATACCAAGCGACGGAATGAGGAACAAACTCTTAGATTGAGGAAAGTAGGTCAGTTCAATAAATTGGACAGAACATGTGGAAAGGATGCCAAGAATGTTGACTGTAGTTTTCCCAGGGCTAATCGATAGCTAGAAGAGGTAGAGTGAGATCCTAACCAAGAGATTATGAGTAACGAAACTCCAGATGTTTTGCAAGATGGATGCCAATGAGGATGGATGCAAGTCAAGAACCATGTTGGTAGAGTGAGGAGCAGTAAAGAGGATAAGAGATAAGACTTCGGTTAGAAATTAGGAATGTTAGGACACTCCTGAAATTCACTGATTGAATACAAATGAATGTATTTATGTTTAAACCAGGGTGGAAGCTATTTTATCTAAAAAGGAATTTAGAGAAATTAGATTTAGAGGTAACTGAGATGATGATGGGATTAATAATGCAAAGGTTAAAGCTGTTCTCTTCTCGAACAATAAAAGTTTAAACGTTAGCCACGTTACAAGAAAACGGATGTACAATGTTCTTAGACTGTGGCGGTAAGATGGTTCTGACTCGAAATAGACTTCCATCAATAGACTGTTGTTGCATAAGACTACTTGTTCTTCTCTTGTCAACTGGCTATCCTAAACTTAGTCTGCAAAGTTGTAGGCGCTGCAGTAAGAATGTAAGGCAGCGCCTTATTATCCCTTGTTTGAATAATTCCAACAATTTTTGTAGCGATTTTAGTTAGGCCTATTGTGCTTTTTTTACTACTGTGTTTTATTGCTACTTTATTTTTTACTTCCGTTTTATCAAATAATAATTGTTCAAAAATAAAATGGTTACTTTTATTTTTGTTCCTTCTCCCAAAAACTGACATTTGAGTAAATTAATAATTTGATATCAGTGAAAAGTCGGTTACGCAAGTTCGCAGTTTTCTGCATTTACATCCCTCTGTTCGGGGTAGGGTTTTATTAAAAACCAAAAACACCCATATGGTCTTGAAGCTCAATAAATGCACAACTTTTCCCATAATTGGGTGACTCCTTGACACATTGAAAAAGTACTGTTGAAAATTTTATCAGAAATAATCTTGAACGATTTTTTTTTAGACATTGAAGTAAAAATTTCATTATTTATAAGAAACGTTTTGAGGCTCTAGGTTAAGCAAATTTATAGGAAATTTAATGCTCTTTCGTTTGGAATAAGCAGATTTAATGTAGGATAAAGGATAGAAAATTTACGGCCGTTTTTATAGTGAAAAAAATGCGAATATCGACGGAAAAGTTAAAAATGCAAATATCTTGGACACTATTGAAAATTGGGCCAAGGTGAATAGAATATTTTTTGTTGCATTTGAGCTGCTGAATCACCTCCCGAAGATTCGACCTCTCCTCCGTGTACACCCTGTATACAAGTGGTACATAAAAGAAAATCAATATTTTTCTTTTAACTAATTCTCTGCTATCCACTTGTAATTATTGAGATTCTAGCTAGTTATCTCATTTCATTGTTAATGCATGTCCCAATTAAAAAAGATTGACCCCCAAGTATGACCAAATACATTGTGCCATTAATATTTAAAAAAAAAAAAAATATTCTGGAATATCAATAAAGAATTCAATTATCCCGCCGGCTTAAAGAACCTTCGCGCCAACGCAAATGTTTACCAACCCATTTAGCTTAATGGAACTTTTACAGCAGTTGATGGGTGAGATTCTATCGGCCAAATTATAACAGAAGGGAACTAGTTTTCAAGTTTGATTAAAACAAGAAACAAAAAGAGAAAGGCAGAGAGAGAGAGATGACGTCATTTATATATAGAAAAATACTGCACATATAAAATACACAATTATGACGTGAACTTTCCCACAACTTTATCTTAATAAATTCTAATGGTTCAACCCCCCCCCTTTTAGAGCTTCTTCAAACTGAGAATTTTTGGAAACATATTTAACTCTTAATAAGATAGAGTACATCAGCGTAGACTAAAAAAAACTTCCTTTGTGCAATGAATACAATAAAATTTTGCAGGCTGTGCACACAATCTAGTTTATCGTAGGTAACATTTTCGAGAAATATCTCAAAATAGTAAAAAATTCTTTAAGAAGAGCAGTAATTTTGGCTGATAGATTTCTTCGCGAAGATACTTCAACGCCCCACAAAACTTAATATCAGATTTGAGCTTCCGGTTATTTTTTTTTGTTTTAAAATTTTGGAATTAGGGTATTCGAAAACTACAACTTCCGATTCAAAAACAAATATTTCCGGTTAGGAAAAAAAGAAAAGATACCTTTAATATTGACTATATTTTCTTCTAAAAGTGGAAAATTTTCGCAAACTAAAAATAGCTAAAAACTACAATAATCAATTCAGTGAAACAACCCTTTAGCTGTAAGAAGTTCCTAGGAAGAGGAAAAAAAAAATCTAAGGGCCTGTAGCTGGATTCGAACCAGGGATCTCCGCGTTGTAATCCAGTCGCTTACCACTTTGCTAATTCCCTCCCTCATTATCGCATATGTGCAGAAAATAAATAACTATTTTATTTTATATTTTAAATAATGAAATAAAGGACAGTCTCAGTATAATTTAAAGAGATATGGTATGTTAGGTCGCGCTTTCAAAGTGACTTTGAAACTCTTTGAAGGAAAGCCAAAACTCCCATATACCCCTCGCCTAAACTGTGTTAATAGAATTTTCCCCCACTACGTAGTGCAACAAAAGAACATAAAAAAGTAGTTACAAATGAAAGAGCGGTAGGATATTGGTTAATAAACTAATTAAGAAGGACACAAAAACAGTGGAATGAGAAGGATTACAGTGATATTGTGAAGGGTATAGACTTCTTAAATTCTGGAAGATATTGAGGTAAGATAAGGTGGGACAGTTAAAGACCAGCTTTAATATCTACTTATGCCCCCAATAGTCTGAATGCGGTCAGCCTTACGGGGCAGGCACTTCGCAGTAAAGGGGACTTTGCCTATACACCGTCACTAAAAATACTGGGCACACATAAGTACGCCATTTATTACTGCAACCAATGGCGCAATATATTTGCTAAAAAACCAAAAAAAGCAGTTTTATTTTTCATAATTAATGAAAAATAATCGTTACTTCCGATTAAAGCTATTAATTGCTGTTCATTATTTTTGGTGACTGATTCATAGTTTCAATAGTATGAAAAAATAATTGCCATTTCAGTCGTGATACATTTATTCTGCCGAACTTTCCACCTAGGGACTAGGTCATCTTCAGGACTAGTTTACAAAGTAATATTTTACATTTTAGGGTTGGTGTGTCTGTCAGTCTATGAACAGGCAAGACAGAAGACACACCAACCCTGTAATGTAAAAATATTACTTAGTAAACTAGCCCTGAAAATGACCTAGTCCCTAGGTCGAAAGCTCGGCAGAATAAATGTATCATGACTGAAATGGCAATTATTTTTTCATCCTATTGAAAGCTATTAAGATGAATGGAAAAAAAGAACATGGGACATTGTAACAGGGCAAACAGGAAACTGCCAATGAAGTCATGGAGAAAAAGTTTTGAAAAAGAAATGATGATCTAAAACAGCTGGTTAGGCAAAAGGAGACATCATTTCAGAAATGGTGAAGTTGTAAGCTGAAAGAAGACAGAATAGTGAAGAGAAAAATAAATGCTCAAGTTAAAAAAGCTGCGGGTTATGCAAAAAATAAATAAAGACTGGGAAATGACTTGCAGAAGGTTGATGGTTATATTTTTTTTTTTTTTTTTTTTTTTTGGCGCATCAACAGCTGAGGTCATTAGCGCCCGGAGCTTTTTCCAGTGCACTGCCGGCCTCCGGACAGTGTTCTCTCGTTACAGACAACACTGTCCATCACCGGACAGTGAGCTGTAAGAAGCTCCTAGGAAGAGAAAATCTAAGGGTCAGCTGCTGGATTCGAACCCGGGACCTCCGCGTGGGAGTCCAGTATGCTAACCTCATAGCTAATCCCTTCCCTTTGATGGTTATATTATAGTGAATACGAGTATAAGTCAAGTGAATCTTGGAAGGAGTCGAGGACTCTAAAGAAGGCATCAAAGCACAAAAAACTGTATTCTGGTTTGTGATGGTAAGAATAATATCGTAATCTGAATAAAGATTAAAGGAAAACAGTCAAAAGCGAAGTATGCGAGAAACCTATATTTTAGAAGAAGAGGAATTGCATCCTTAATCCTTAAATGAATCCTTAAAAGCACTAAGAATACCAAAACAGAAAAAATTCTAGTCTAGGATGAATCCTGGTTGAATTTTTAAAAGCTGGAGAACACCATTGGGTATCAAAGTATTTTCAAATTTGTTTAATGAGAAATTGGCAGTTATAAGCACGATTCCGGAAGTTGATTTGGTTACCTCACTTTTACCAACAAAAAAAAAAAAGTGAGAAACCTCAAGGTAACCCAGAAAGAGGGAAGCGGATTAATTAGTAATAAAAGAAATCTATCGGCCCGCAATTTTTGTTTTTAATCAATTTAATAGCTTTCTCATATTTTTTTAATTAATTATTTTAACGCATCAAATTTACATAAGTTCATTTATGGGCCGGAGCCTTTTCCTCCGGAGCCTCTGACCAATCACCTTTCGTATTCAGTTTAAATTGACCGAACTTGATAATACTAATAAGGGCCCTTCAACTAGTTTGCAGAGATATATATTCTAAGAATGCATTGGCTAAGCTGACTTATTGTCTTTGCCGAAGGGTATCACTACTTAATTGCACTTAAGAGAGGACTTGATTGATACCCTTGAAAATTCACTGATTTGTTCTAATATCGATTTAACCTTCCAATCTCCGTTTAATCTCCATTACCTTCTACAGCTGTTAACATCAGTTTGGTGAAATTTACTTGACCAAAATTCATAATTAGCAAAAGCAGATTAATGGCTTTGGCTTTGATTATAATCTTTATATTGCTATAGCAACAAATACCGCTTCTATATTATATAATATGTCCCAATGACCTGTCAGATATTAACAAATTACTATTCATTAACTCCTTAACAAAAACTTACAGTTTTAAAAGTTAAGTATAAGGGTTGATTAAACGCCAAAAGGTACACAAATCAGCAGTTTCCAACATTTCATTAATACTTCATTGATATAATTTAAGTAATTTTACTGCATTAACTTTTCCTTCACATTTTTTAGAATTTATTAGATGTCACAGACCCTTATGCTGGCCATTTTCGTCTACAAAATATTTACTCAAGTAGCACACCATTTAACTTAGATTGACTGTAATATCTATTTATCTATAATAATCAAACTATTAATCACAGGTGAAAAAGAAAACGTTATAAAAAATATAAAATATTTCGAATATTTCGGTAAGACGAATTTAAGACTGAAATATTGTTTTGAATCCTCCGTGATTGAAATTTAAAAAGTGGCCGACTCTAACTTTGTTTTTTTCTACTTTAACATGCATGTATATGTGACTACTCAGAATAATTCATCACTCATTTTATCATAATTATAATAAAAAAATATTATGAATGAACTGGCCAGCATAAGGGTCTGTGACATCTAATAAATTCTAAAAAATGTGAAGGAAAAGTTAATGCAGTAAAATTACTTAAATTATATCAATGAAGTATTAATGAAATGTTGGAAACTGCTGATTTGTGTACCTTTTGGCGTTTAATCAACCCTTATACTTAACTTTTAAAACTGTAAGTTTTTGTTAAGGAGATTTTTGTACCTTTTGGATAGATTTTCCTTTTTGTCTATTTGCAAAGTTACGTCTGCTTTACAGATTTTTTAAAATTTGGAATAAGCTATTCTATCATTATAACCTGATAAGGTGTTAAATCGGAACCGTAACTTCCACTGGAGAGATCTTTTTAAAGAATGGTTATAGTTGCGGTCCCCAAACCATCCTCAATAACCATTTTTTTGAGAAAGCGTTTTGAATAAAATAGGAAGGTATTTGTACGTAAATAGCAAAATTAAACTGCGATTTCAGTACTTCCTTTTAAGAGGAGCAAGAAAAATAAACTGCGATTACAGTACTTCTCCCTAAAAGGCAAAGATTTTGAATCGAACGACAATTCATTGATGTAAATCGGTTCACTCATTGATAATTTTAACGATTGCAGTACTTCCTCTTAGTAGGTGTAAGAGCATGATGGCACTTCACAGCCACGTAGAGGAGCTTTAATCACTTCTTCGTGCTAAATTTTATCAAAATCGGACTAAGCTTTGTAGAAATATTGGTAATAATAGTTTTAGAAAGGGCCTTATTTGGGTGGGGCGAACTCCCCTCCTTATGAGGCATAGCGTCGAGACTTTTAAAGTACAAATCTGTACAAAATTTCGATTCGAATGACACTTCATTCATGAAAATCGGTTCACGTGTCGATAATTTGAAACGATTGCTATACTTCCCCTTAACAAGTGTAAGAGCAGATCGTCGCTTTATTGTTAGGTAGGGGAGCCCTAACCCTATCATCCTACCAAATTTTATCAAAATCGGGCCAAGATTTACAGAGTAATTAGTAATAATAATTTTGGAGGGGGCCTTACATAAAGGGGGCTAACTCCTCTCCCATTCGATTTACTATTCATTAATTTTGGTAATTAGAACATTAGACATAAGATTCATTTACCGCTTTAATTACTTCTCTAGCTGCATTTTTTATGTGTTTTAGGTTTAAAAATCGTAATTAAAACTTATGCTGAGGAAAACCAGCGAATGGATCTTAGAAATTGGGAGATTTGCATCTTCTCGGACAGCCAAGCTACACTTAAGGCCCTTACTTCCTTCAGAACTACATCTTCCCTGGATTGGGAACGTAAAAAGGCTCTGGAACAACTAGCTCGGCTGGGATGGGTGCCAGGTCATGTAGGGGATCAGGGGGAATGAACAGCCGATCAGCTGGCCCGAAACCTGTCCTGGGGTGCAGTTTGTGCGGCTCTCAGTGACTGGATCTGGAGATAGGATGAAAAGAGACTGGGTGATGTGTCATGGGGTCAAACACAGCAAGACTATGATGCCTGTGGCTCTGTAAACGAAGAACCGAAGAGACTTCGGGCTTGGGTAGAAATCAGATTGCTCTGATTACAGGCCTATTCTCAGGGGCATGGGTAGGTTCAATAAGCAACTGTGTGCAAGGTTAGGGCTTATTCGCTTGGAACCTTTGTGCAGATTGTGTCAGAAAGAGGAGGAAACGATCTCTCACTTTTCGTTCTTGGTTGCACTATGAAACCTTTGGCTTCTGAAGACCAATGGAGATAGTAGCGCAAAAAGACTAGTAGGGAAAGTCCTCAACCTCCTGAGTAGGGCAGGTTTCATCTACTAGATCCAAAGGGAAGGCCCCAACAAGCCTCTTTTGGCTCCGAGGCCGTGGGGCATAGGTCCCGTATGTAATCTATGTTTTAAAAAAACGGAACCAAATTCGTGGTAAGGGATTTTTTTCTCTCAAAATAATAAATAAACAAAATAAATCGATCGATTGATCGATAAGCTTCGCCCCAGTATAAGATTGATATTATTATTAAATACTGCGGCAGGAAATATATCCAACTTTATTACTCGAAGATTATCCACTGCAACAGAACAATCAGCCATTTTCACTTCTCCCATGCTCTCCTATTAAAAGGAAGTGCTGCGATTGCGTTCTTCCAAATCGAGTTTTCCCCAGAAATTAACTTTTTATACTGTTAAAATTGACGAAGATTATAATCGATTGTCTAACATTCCATTAATCGAATTTATTAAACAAGTCCTGAGATTTGTATTCATTACTACCTTGTTTAATGGTAATAAAGATATGTGTTCAGCAACTCCAATGACTTTAATTTTTGTTCAACTAATACTTCAGTGCTGTGTTGAGTGTTATTATCAGGTTCTTCAAAGAATATAATTGAATAATCACTCCACAATCAGCAGTTAGTTATTTTCTGCATTAGTTTGGAATGTTGCAATGATTCTTTAATGAAAAGTATGGAATATAAAATGTGAATTTATGGCTACCGCAATTATTTGAATTCAACAATTTTTTTAAAAAAAAATCAGTTGATATTGTTAATGTAAAATGAACACATCATGTTATAAAGTGCTAGAAGGAGAGCGACGAGTTGAGATGTAAGTTGAGAAAAATATACGCTACTAAGTGAAGGGAAAAAGCAGACACAGAGTGGAAATGTTAAGCTCCCCCGACTGAAGTGAAAGATGACGTACCTAACAATGTAATGGATACGGAGGGAATGCTCTCCTGGACGGCCTAATGCCACTCCTTTTAGACCTGGAGGGTATCATTTTCTTCCCTTCTAGAAAGCACAGTATAATTTTTACTATAACTAAAAATGAGGATCATACAAAATTATTATTAAAAAAAAAAAAGTTTAAACAATATAAAAACAAGCATACCATGGGGAGAACCATAATTATGAAACTTAGAATAGACAATTAATAACTAGAAGTACAGCTTGAAAAATGACGATCGCTCAGCACATTTTAAAAAGAACACCTCATTATATCGCAAACAAAGAGAATAAATATATCAATGCTGCGTTTATTTAATAAAATAATTTTTTATAATGAATTTAAGGAATATTAAGGCGCATCCCATAACGATGAGCTGTCTGGAAGGATGAAAGCAAACACCGAGCAATTAATCAGAAAAAAAAACTATACAATAATTAAGTCATAATTAGATACGACTGGAACATACTCGTATTTCGATTCTTACAAGAATATAGTTTTGTTTTGACCTGTAAAATTATTTAAGGACTCGAACTTGTACATTTTAATGTATTGACCTTTACAGTAAACGTAACCCCCCAGCAGAGTGGCGTTATTCAACCTAAAACGGATGAAAATAAAAATCATTTTAAAAATGATGATTTGATTATGAAATATTCGATGGGTTTGATGATCAGAAATTAATTTAACTTCAGTTCATTTAATGGAATGGAAACGAGGACTTGGCAAAGTGCTGCTGCCAACATTTAAACAGCGTAATGGATTAAAGTTGCTTCATTAAAATCAGTCTACCTTTCATTATATTACAAAAACAGTCATACTTCGTACCTATGAGGAAGGAATACCTGAAAATTTTCATCCACCAGTAGATTAAAATAATAATTTCATAAGAAAAAAAAAAAAAAGATACTACACTTAATTTTTCTTGAATACTTTTATTGGCTAGGAAAGAGATCTGTCAGAGAAACTGTATCCGAAACGGAAGCTGGTTAAGTTTTAGACACCTAGGAAGTTATCAGATGCTGGAAGAGGGATTGCCTTGCTTGGAATCCTTTGTAGGAAGGATATTTTTTTCTAGAAATCTTGAAAAGGACTCGCCAGGCACTGATAGGAAGCCAAAAACAGATCCAGATCTTGCCAAATCATCTCCCTCATTCAGTCAAAAACAGACCTGAGGTTCCCCTACGCTTTTTGTAAGCAAAAATATCTATTTGTAAATCCATTTATTTAAAAATGCAACTAGAGAGGAACTAATTCAAAATTTACAAATGCACTGACAAGAGTTTTACTACATTAATTAAAAAACAGAAAATTAACGCGTAATTATTGTAACCATTTCAGATATTCTGTAGCTAATAAACTCCTAGCTATAAATGAAACTCAAGTTATTCAATGGGTTTTCCACCAATAATTTGTGAATTATTCAATAGTCCACTTAAGTAATCTCTCGCTAGAATAGAAGGAATTTTCGTCTTGCCAAAAGTTATTAAAATTTCATAAGCTATAAATCGATACCAATATTTCAGAAAACTTCGTCCTTTTTTTCTCTCTCTCACTTTTTATCACTATTTCCTGGAGGAGGTTCATAGATTATGTTTTGCTATGAATTTTTAAAAACCCTTGCTGACACTGAATCAGTTCACGGGAATCAGTGAACGGAAATTGAAGTAAAATTAAATAAAAGAATCATTAAGCCGATCGCAATGGGCGATACGAACTATTTTTTATTTTTAATTTTGTTAAGCCGCGTACCGTCCTTTCTCGGCGGTACCGTTTGACAGTTCTCCATCTCGCCTTTTTCTATTTCTCTCTCTCTCTCCTTATTCCAATTCTCGTAGTATGCGTTAATTTTCGTTAATCTTTTCCTTTGCTGTCGCCGCCAATATCTTATTTTTCTGCTATTTTGTAGTTTTGTTTATTTCTCAGTTCCCATGGTTTCAACCTTCCCCTTCTCTATCCTCTCTTACCCGTGGGGTTTTTCCGTCTGCTGTAGTTCTGTACGCCGCTGACTGTGCAAATAAGTTAGTGCTCCTCAATTCCATACCGCTTCATAACGAGTCGACGTCTGGCCCTGCTCTGCATCAGATATAGTACGCGTCCGCTGGACCAACGCTTCAAGTACAGCTTTTCGTACTTCCGCAACGCTTCATCATCGGCTGCTTTCGGCCCTACGTCACTCGAGTCTGCCTGCTGGTGTACTTCTTACTGCATCTCAGCCTGCTAAGAGACACTTCCACTGATATCTAGCACTTCGTTTCATCCGCATCTAGTGCATTGATTGTACTATTACTTCTTCCTCATCCGCATCTAGTGCACTTGGTGCACTATTACCCTTCCCTCTTCCGCTTACCTCACTTCCAATTCTAATACGCCTCTTTGGGCTTGAACCCTAATATTCCTTACGCTTCTAGGAGCTCAGCTACACATTACACACACACTTCTTTACACACTTGTTTACCTAAGCTCTTTAATAGTTCCTATTCCCTTCTACCGCTTAATTAGAGATCCTTCACCGCCTGGCGGATACTGTGTGCGCTCGCTTCCGGTGCGTTAAAGGTAAGTGTTTTCTTGACCATTTTCATTACTAAATATTTTCTTTTGTATTTATTTATCCCTCCCCCAAGCACGTATGGATTTAAATTACGTTTACGTCATCTTCCCCTCTCTGCATCTGGGTGTAAGCCTCACGCGCTTACAAATTTGTTTATTTATTTTGCAACTGTATGCAGTACAATAAGCAAAAGTGATGAGAGATAAGGGATGGCACAAATACACAAGCACACATACATACACGCGCCCATGCATGTGCGCCAAGGGCGTGAGTGGAGTGAACGATGACCATCCAATGATGGAAGCCGTTAGTTCGCCAGATTAGCAAGCTTACACAGCAACCATCCTAGGAGATCGGCGTTATATATGTTGAGATGATCGCGTGGCCACTGCCGCTTCAGTCTGCGCTGTAGATTTGAAGGAAGTGTTGTAGTAGACATGTTGTGGATCAGAGGGTGGTACTCGTATTGTGTAGATTTGAGTGGAGTTTTGTGTATCGAGATTGGGCTATTTCAGAGACGAGAGGAATATTTAGATCAGAGTGTACGATACGAACTAAATTTGTAATTTCAACAAATTTGGAGCACAAACTTATTACATTAATGAATATTATATTTAATATAAACATATGGGCAAAAATATTGGTAATGTCACTTACTTTTTATGATAAAGAATATTGGAAATGGGGTAAGGCCGCACATACCTGAAACCAAAGAAACAAAAATAATTTTAAATTAGTTTTAGGAAAATTTTAAATAAAGGGTAATCACGATTGTAATTTACAATTTGAGACCAAATTTTCTATTTTTACAAAAAAAAAAATTAATTAACATCCAACTTTTAGAAATACACGCAATGTTTATTAACCTCCAACTCAAAAGGCTCTCTTTTAACGTACTATTATAGGCAATGTACAGTTCTAACACCTTTTCTAGGCGCAGTTGACATAGAGATCAGTTTGAAGGGAACAAAATGATTGTTACGTCTTCCTATCAGTTTGATTGAAGCCTACAGAATTGTTCTGAAGGAGCGCTGAGACTAGCTTAGCACTGAATTTATCAGAGAAAGCCCGACAATGACAACATCACATCCAAATCAAATTCGTGCATTGTTTGCAATCATATTGACCGCCGCCTGCTCATCTTCATCTCCAACAGAGTTAAAAAGGGAGCAAATATAAATCGCACCTGGCTGCAGATAATTTTCCATCGATTACGCAAGAGAGAAATTCAAATATGAACATGGATTTCACAGTAGAAATCTACAATGAAGCGTTGATGATTGAAGATTTTTATACTTAGATATCGGGTACAAAGTTCGCGATCAATTGGGAATGCCATCACCGAATCGATCTATTTCAGCTGCTTCGCTGCGGTCTGAGCCACAGCAACGCCCGGCTCAGCATCCGAGCCACAACTAGTTTTCAATAAAATTTAATTATGTGAGTGTAAGGCCGTGTGAGCGATCTTAAAGAAGTTTTCTAATAATTAATATTCGACAATAGATCTTAAGGAATGTTCTCAAATTGATGCGATAACATTTAAGGCATAAACAAAAAAAATATATAGTATCATAATTAAAAGTAACAATTTAGTCCTGGTTGAGCATTTTGACACCATTAGCAAAGCTTTTGGTCAGATAATAAAATATTTATAATAAAAATTACTTTCGCATTGGCTCTCGCAGATTTAGTAATTTATTGATACAAATCTAATTAATATTAATGGACGGACTACCTATAATTATACGCTCAAGTTATAAAGTTACCGTTGAATAAATTATATTTTGCTATATATATAAATAATAATATCCCAAACGAACCTGTACATTTTTTATTATTAATAAAACAATTATAATTGAAATCAAATGCGAGTAGTTAAATTCATTATTTACGTTTTCATTAAATAAATGTGGCTAGAGGCTATTTATTATTGGAAATTTACTGTGGAAAAATGGTAAAAAAACTCCTTATTTTCTTGGATCGCTACATGAAAAGCTTCTATCAAGAGATTTTTATGGCATTCTAGTACCTTGAATTTGGTACACTGCATTCTAGATGAGCGCTACAATTAAATTTGTGAAGTCTTTGTGAGATAAATATGCGTAATGCTGAAAGCCCCTTTAATTGTAAAAAATATTTTATATATTTATTTATATAAACAATATTAGGAACTAAACAGAAGAACGGTTATTAATTTTTCGTAGAGACTTGAATTCTAGCGGAGCTTTTAAAGCCACTCCAAAATAAAAAAGGCACTAAATGAAAATGAAAATAAATAAGGGGAAAGTTTACTTACTATATTGTAATTACAAATGGCATTCAAAAAGAAAATCGTATATACTGCGTTTCTGTCAATAAATTTGTGATTGAATAGCATTAGTAGTCATCGACCTATTATACAGGGTGTATACGGAGGAGTGGTCGAAACTTCTAGAGGTGATTCAGCTGCTCAATTGCAACAAAAAATATTCTATTCACTTTGGCCCGATTCTCATTAGTGTCCAAGATATTTGCATTTTTATCTTTTCCGTCGATATTCGCGTTTTTTCACCATAAAAATGGTCGTAACTTTTCTATCCTTTATCCTGCAACAAATTTGCTTATTCCAAACGAAAGAGCATTAAATTTCCTATAAATTTGCTCAATACAGAGCCTCAAAACGTTTCTTATAACAATGAAATTTTTACTTTAATGTATAAAAAATTAGTTCTCGAAGATTTTTGTTAAAATTTTCAAATGCATTTTTTTAATGGTTAATGAATCAAGGAGTCACATTTTTTTTTTTTAATTTATTTTGATATTTTGCTGGAAGAGTTTGATCGCAGGAAACTTGCTTGGTTCGGCCATCTGAAGAGAATGCCAGAGAGCAGAGTACCCAAAGCAGTTCTAGAATGGAACCCTCCAGGCCGCCGGAAAAGGAAGAGGACCCAGAAATAACTGGAGGAATAGAGTGGAAGAGATGATGATTGGTAAGGGACTCTGCGAGGAGGATGCAATGGATAGGGACCAATGGAGACGCGCTATTGAACAATGATTGGTCCGGTATAGGTGGTTTTTTGTTGGATGGATGATCCTTGTTTGTTCAATGTTAAAAAAAAAAAATTATATTTACAATCTGTATAATGCACTATACAATAAGTAAATAGAAAGATTGAAGTATAGAGGCGTGAAAGGCAGGAAGAAAGAAACTGCCCAGCGGCAGCACTTTCTGCAGGATATGATTTCTAGGCCTTCAGACTGCGAGGAAGTCGCGGGGCCACTGGCGATTCAGTCGGCGAGGAGTATTAGGGATGTCAGAGGAAGCGAGAGACAGTACAAGAGGATTAGAGCTAGTCGAGAGAGTAGTATGGAATTTTTGATATTTAATATTGGCGAATTGGTGTACGAAGGGGATGTTGAGGTCGTTGTGAAGATTGAGGTTAGTCACGTAGAAAGGAGCGTCAGCTAAAGGAGGAGTTTTGTAGGTTTGGCTGAACCCCACAGCTCAAGTCCGTAAGTCCACATAGGTTTGAGAATAGTGTTATATCAAGAGTTCAATGGGTAATTTGGAGCTTCGTCCAAGAAGTCTGTAAAGCAGTTTCGCACGTTTCGTCATTGCTTGTCTTTTAAGTCTAGTATGTGGGTTCCACGTAAGTCTTTTGCCTATGTAGCGCACCAGAGAAGTCACATAATTTCAGAAAAAGTTGCGCATTTATTGAGCTTCAAGACCATATGGATTTTTTGGGCTTTTAATAAAACCCTACCCCGAGGGGTGTAAATGCAGAAAAGTGGGATTTTGCGTAACCGACTTTTTCACTACTAATTTACTCAAATGTTAATTTTTGGAGAAGGAACAAAATGAAAAGTAACTATTTTAGTTTTTTAACAATTATTATTTACTAAAACAGAAGTACAAAATAAAGTAGCAATAAAACGCAGTAGTAAAAAAAAGTATTTAATTGTAAAGCAGGCTACCTTTACGTCTAATTACAGGAGCAGGTGTAATGAAGCGAGATGTAAAGATGGATGACCCAGATAATCGTAAAATAAAACAAAAAGAAATCACAAAAACAGATTCCTTCCGGTAACACATTTGAGCTTATTGTATTTTATTTCTATACGTACAAAAAAAGCGACCATTTGCTGAAATAAATTTGAGACCTTGAACGTATTTCTCGTACGAAATGTCACCAAATTTAACGATCTCAAATGAAACTGCACACAAATATAGAAAGGGAATTCGTATAATAATAATTGCTCAAATCGTTTTTCGCAAATAAACCTGTTCCAACTAATTTTCTTAGTATAACTCTATAAATAATAACATATATATTAAATTATCGATTTCTAAGTCTAATAAACTAAAACCAAATACCCAAAAAGGGGAAAGGTAGACGCCATGCCAAGGAGGTTAGCTTTACAGTTTGTGTTTACTTTGGGAACTCGTTGGCCATAATTACAGGTCACGAAACAGGGGGCTTGGATAAATTACTTCGTGGTCTACTAGGTGATTAAAACAGCATGTTTAAATAAACGTCATTAACCTTTATATCGTTAAATATTATTGTTAAATATAGTAATAACTGTTTATTTATCATTAAAATTACCTCACATGGGCCAAATACAATTATTTTCAAAACAATAAATGAAACAAGAGTTCATTAAATAGACTAAATCGAAATCGGCTAAAAATAGAACCAGAAAAATTCATGCTGTGACAGGTAAAACAAAAAAAAAATCAACGATAACGGTCGATTGATTTTTACCTAATGATTCCTAGTATAATTGTACAGTCAGTGAAGTCGTAAATCCAACTGCAATGGCACCTCAGAGAGATGGCCTACCCGTGCTCTCCACCAACAGAATCTTTTATCAAGAATTTTTCAGAGAAAATGTTTCAAATAAAAGTATTTAAGTTTTAAATTTAAATCAAGTAAAACTAAAATCGCTAGAGTTTTTTTTTGAGAAATATCAGCCATGGTTAGGTGACTCTGCTTAAATAAAAGCTTATTATCTGGCCCAAATATCAACTTTAGGCTTTTTTTTCAGTTTTACAGAATTTGAACCCACAGACAGACTCAAACCCCTCATATCTACTTATAGATAAATTAAATTAAAAAAAAAAAAACTAATTTTATTCATTTTGATTTGATTTTAATTTTTTTCTTTGAGTCAGGGGGTTTAAAACGTTAAATTTCCAGTAAAACCCAATTTTTGAAAATTTACCATGATCTTAGATCATTGTTTTGGTAGTTTAATTCTTTTGGTACGGAAGTGATAAAGCTATGAGGTTAGCGTATTGGAACGCGGGGGATCTCAGGTTTGAATCCCAGCTGCTGACCCTTAGATTTCCTCTACCTAGGAGCTTCTTAAAGCTCACTGTCCGGTGAAATACAGCAGGGATCCCCAAACTTTTTACACAGGGGGCCAGTTCGCTGTCCTTCAGATCGTTGGAGGGTCGGACTATAAAACAAATCTATGAACAAATCCCTATGCACACTGCACATATATTATTTTAAAGTAAAAAAACAAAACGGGAACAAATAGAATATTTCAAATAAAGAACAAGTAAATTTAAATCAACAAACTGCCCAGTATTTCTGTGGGAATTATGGGCCTGCTTTTGGCTAATGAGATGGTCAATGTCCGGTTTAGTTGTAGTGCTTTGCCTTTCTTCCTACTTCTGGCTGTTATTTTACACTGTTTTAGGGAGCCGTGACGCGTGCATCCCGTGTCATCGAAAGTAGTACTGTACATGAGCGACGCAGCGCTGCGCTTTGAGGGTGCATCCTGTGCTTCTCTTACTGACCAACAAAGAAAGAGGTGCCCCTTCCGGAAGTGCGGCGGGGGCGGGATAAATGGTCTCAGGGGACCGCATGTGGCCGTTTGGGGACCCCTTGATATACAGTGTTGTCTGTGACGGAGACCGGCAGTGTACTGAAAAAGGCTCCGAGCGCTAATAACCTCAGATGATGAGGTGCCTTAAATCATTTTTTTAAAAAAATAACAATAATAAAATCTTTTTTTTTTGGAACAATTTTCTGAGATACTCGGAAATAAAAGATTCAGAAATACGTACACAAAATTGATATAGTTGAGATATTTTTCGAAAATCTTATTATTGGTTCATTGTTGGCTCCCCCTTAGGGAGGTATTTCAAGTTTTTTTTTTAAAATATTTAAATGAAGATAAAAAAAGACAATGGATGGAAAGATATATTTATTTTCACAGATTTATCCTAATTAGCTTTAAAATAGAGATGAAAGAGCAATTCCAACGTTCACGCAGGCTGAAGTAGGCCTTTAAATATTCAAGGGAAGCCATACAAACAATAGAGGCTCTTTATTCCTGCAAAGAAGATCTATTATCACATTGTACGCAGCTCTCAATGGAAATCTTGATATAATATGTCCTGAATTTACGCCAAGTACAAGGGGATTATGCAATTTTATAATACTGTGCATTATCTAATTAAAAGCTTGTGTAACTTATCTCATGTACAACTTTTTTTTTTAAGAAAAATGTAATCTGCGTCAACATCTACAGAGACATTGGCACTGACGGCCACCGGAAAAGCTCTTACGAAGAAACACTCTTAAGATGCTGAATTCGAACCCCAGATCTCCACTTAGAAACCCACCAAGTACGAATCACTACCCTGAGTTTAAGGGACAAAATTTCTTCAGAATTAAAGGCAGAAACTTGGGTGTGTTAAATGCATTTCTAAATGCATGGATAAGTTTTTATTAATTAAATTATTACCATTATACAAAAAATTCGAAATTAAATAACACGAAGTTCAGCAAGCATCTGTACGAGATGGGGGCTTATTAGCTGGGAACCGCTATGTAGATTGTGTCAGGAAGAGGAGGAAACGGCCTCTCACTTGGTGTTCGATTGCGTTGCAATAAAGTGACTGCGCTATGAAACCTTTGGCTCTTTGAGACTAAAGGAGATAGTAGCGCAAAAAGAACTAGAAGAGAAACTCCTGAAACTCCTTAGTAGGAGAGGGTTCGTCTACTAGATCCAAAGGGGATGTCCCAACAAGCCTCTTGTGGCTGCTTCGCCGTGGGGCATAGTTCCCGTCCAGCTATTTTAATCTTAATCTTGAAGCTTCCCTGTTACAGATCACGAAAAGACAAATTCAGTAACAATCTAAACCGCCTGAGAAATCTTATTTTGTCTTCAATGTAGAAATAGAAAATAATATTAAGTAAAAAAGTAACTGCCTATTTTTTCAGATCTGGTGTCTGAACGGAAGTGACTAGCAAAGATGTTTTACTATAAATTCTTTTCATTAACCATTAAATAAAATCTAAGGCCTAAACCGGGAATCGAACCCAGTACCACAAAGCTTTGTGAGCCCAATATTTTTAACGGGAGGGGAGTAACTTTATATTAAAACACTCGAGCTCACAAATTTACTAAGAGAAATATCAAAAACTGTATCTCATTAAAAAATTCAAATTAGAGAATCTGAAACTAATTAAAAATATTTCCTTTTAAATTTTCTATGCGAACATAATTATTACAAACAGAGCAACAGCAATATCTGTCAAAAAAATAAACTTTTATTTAGTTTAAAAGCAAGTTGAACTCATGAGAGAAATGCTCATAAATAAAAAAGGCAAGAAAAAAACAAAAACTTCATGCTGGAGAGAGACGGAGAGAATTTGCCGGTCGAGTAACCATGCCTGAATTCTTCTGTATCTTGAAGTTACAAAGTGGACATTTGTAATAGTGATAAATGTTCTCCTCATAAAGGTTCCTTTTCAGTAGCAAAAGGCAGAAGGGCTAGGAGAGAAGTGGTGCTTGCTCTGTCTCTTAGCAACTAACAATTCTGCGACCGACTCCACAACTGGCCAACATCTTTCATAATTTGATGAAGGAAATGATGTGGTGGCTTTCTTTATGGCCATTCTTTATTTCTTTTCTTTCTACTTTAATAAAACACCGATCTTAAAAGTTTTCGAGTTAAATATTAAAAAAAAAAAAATGCAAAAGGGCATTTAAGATGAACAAGAGTTATTTTAAGGCAAGAGACCTCTAAGTGATTGCCACACGGAGATTCAAGGATCTAATGCAGCTGCTAGTCCTTAGTTTTTCTCTTCCTAGGAGCTTCTTACAGTGCGGTAATGGACAGTGTTGTCAGTTACGAAAGAACACTGTCCGGAGACCCGTATTGCATTGGAAAAAGCTGTGTTAGCCAATAACCTCGCCTTAGACTTATTATTATTTTATTGTTCTACACTCACTAATCTATGGTTTGCCATGAGCCTACCGATAGGAAAAAATTAAACGTTGGAGGACCAAGGTGATATTAAGCAAAGTGTTACGAAAATGTGGATGAATTACACAATAATACTAAACTAGACAACTAGATAATGAAAAGGTATACTGATTAAGTTCGATGAACGTGAACAAATTAAAACTAAAAGAGGATAATGTATAGATTGCCGGACGGAGATTCAAGGATCGAATGCAGCTGCTAGTCCTTAGTTTTTCTCTTCCTAGGAGCTTCTTACAGTTCACAGGGCGGCAATGGACAGTGTAGTCAGTTACGAAAAAACACTGTTTGGAGAGAAACCTTATATATAGCTTTGAAAAGGTATATTGATTAACTTCGATGAACGTGAACTATTTAGAACTAAAAGAGGATAATGTATAGCAAGGACAACAAGCAACGCGAAGGAACGTAACGATTACATTAACACCTGCGACATTTCTATTATCAGCCAACCGACAGAAATAAACAACAGCTGAAAGAGTAGAACAACTTGATTAACAAAGTAAGTAAGCCATCAACTAATACAAGACCAACTACTGCCGGCCAGACCAGGACAAACAGAGCCACAATAAGCACCCAAAGAACAAGGCGCATGCACCAAATATGGCACATTGGATGATTACAATTTGGGCAAGCACAGATCCACGCTGAGCCTGCTCTTAGTTCCAAAAACAGTGGTCCACAGTTATCTTCACCAAACAGAAGATAAAGAACCATCAAGATTACCTTCTCATACAGGAAATCAGTTTTCACTTCATAAAACTGGATGTAAATAAATTAATTTAACTGCTGTGATTAAAGTTATTCCTTTTACCCAGCTTAAACGAAGCAGATTCTATCCTTAACTCTGCTTACCAACCCTTAACTATGAAGTAATACGAAATTAAAAGTGTTCCGAGTTATATTGGCACACCTGAACTCGTCTTTAAAACAGAAAAATTGGCGCACGATATGCAAAAGTTTGGCCATCTCTGGCCTAAACCGATGCCAAGTCAATTATTATTGTTTTTTTATCTATCTAAAGATGTCTGACAGAAGCTTCTGCACGAAATTCGGGTCTCTTATAGAGAGACTGTTGCACCATAGATCGGATATTGGGAATTAAAAAGCAAAATAGAAGTTGGAAGATTCGGACTGTTTGTGTTTGGAACACTTTAAACCCTACTATATCTTACAAATCTTTAACCTTACAAGAATGCAATAATTTAGTTACAGTGATGGTATCCCATCTTGGTTTCCACGAGCATAAATACTACGCGCTTTCTTATAATTACACTAAATAAGGTGATTGAACAGTAGAGGTCATTTAAGGCAGCTAATTCGTTTCAAACGAGGTAGGTAATACCAATTACCACCCAAAAGCCCTGAACCAATTGCAGTCCATTGCTTGCAATACTTTCAATAGATTCTCAGCAGTTCCAGGTCTTCTAAGAAAGGAAATAGAAATCTACAAAATGAAGGCGGAAATAAAAATAAACAAATAATAAACTAAAGCTGAAAGAAAAAAAAAAAAGGAAAGAGCAAGATATTTTGTGTGAGTTTATCTGTAAAAGATTCACAGTGGCTGTGAATTGTATCAAATTGTGCGTATACGTTGGCAGCACTGGGAGTGTGCTGAAAGAGCACTCACCGGATATAGAGAGGCAGGAAGAAGAAGAAGAAGAAGAAGGGAAAGAAAAAGATTTGCCTGTCAGTAGCACGCACTGTTTCTACACACAAATAGGCAGCACACTATCGCCCACTCCACCCGTAAGCACGGCCTCACGCCCGTACAGACAGCCTGAGGTGTTAGAGAGGGTCCATGAACGTGGCATACTAGAACAGCCCACCCGTCGTGGTAAGCAGGAGAAAAAGAAACAATCTAAGTATAAAAATAAGATTGTATAACACAAGCTTATTCTTTGTGTTATTTTTCACAAAGTCCTCATTTATTCCTTAAGTCAGCAGAATTTATTCACTTTCGTTTTGCGTAATAAACCAACAATATAAAAATGTCGTACAAAGAACCTACATTTATAACAAAATAATTAAAATTAAGTCTAATCGTAAAAGATTCTAAATTATAAGAGGAATTGATATTGCCTAAATTTACCGGAGCAACCAGATAAACGTAATTATTATTAAGTGCAGGATTATGAGGGACAAAGTACCCCCCTCCTGGCAAACCTCGCGAACATAACCTCACCATAATAATTAGTCCTAGAACTCAGTCGGATCTTAGCAAGAATTTGTTCTCTTTGCAGACTTCGAGAGTGTAAACCAAGGCCCTAACTACGGCCCGCGGGCCACATGTGGCCCCCTGAGGACATTTATCCGGCCCTCGCCGCACTTCCGGAAGGGGCATCCCTTTCATTGGTGGTCAGTGATAGGAGCACTATATGTGGCGGTGCCGCAAAGCGCTGCGTCGCTCATGTACAGTACTACTTCCGATGACGCGGGACGGACGCGTCACGGCTCCGAAAGCAGTGTAAAATAGCAGCCAGAAGTAGGAAGAAAGGCAAAGCACTATAACTAAACCGGACATCGACCATCTCATTAGCCAAAAGCAGGTCCATAGTTCCCACAGAAATACTGGGCAGTTTGTTGATTTAAATTTACTTGTTCTTTATTTGAAATATTCTATTTGTTCCCGTTTTGTTTTGTTTTTTCTTTAAAATAGTTTGTTTTATAGTCCGGCCCTCTAACGGTCTAAGGGACATAATTATTAAGAGCCTGGAAACCAGCCGGATCTTGGCCAGTTTTTGCACCTCTTGTAAATCTTGCGAGCTGAATCTACACCATAATAACTAAGAGCCTGGAAACCAGCCGGATCTTGGCCACTTTTTGCACCTCTTGACAATCTCACAAGCTGAATCTACACCATAATAATTAGGAGCCAGGAAACCAGTCGGATCTTGGCCACTTTTTGCACCTCTTGACAATCTCACAAGCTGAATCTACACCATAATAATTAGGAGCCAGGAAACCAGTCGGATCTTGGCCAGTTTTTGCACCTCTTGACAATCTCACAAGCTGAATCTACACCATAATAATTAGGAGCCAGGAAACCAGTCGGATCTTGGCCACTTTTTGCACCTCTTGTTAATCTCACAAACTGAATCTACACCATAATAATTAGGAGCCAGGAAACCAGTCGGATCTTGGCCAGTTTTTGCACCTCTTGACAATCTCACAAGCTGAATCTACACCATAATAATTAGGAGCCAGGAAACCAGTCGGATCTTGGCCACTTTTTGCACCTCTTGACAATCTCACAAGCTGAATCAACACCATAATAATTAGGAGCCAGGAAACCAGTCGGATCTTGGCCACTTTTTGCACCTCTTGACAATCTCACAAGCTGAATCTACACCATAATAATTATGAGCCAGGAAACCAGTCGGATCTTGGCCAGATTTTGTCCCCTACTTGCAAACCTCGAAAGCATAACCTACTAATACGGTATTTTGTTATACTAGGCAACAGGTATAAGAACCTTAATTTACCGTAATTAATTAAACTTTACCAGATTCGCCACCTATATCATTGAAATAAAATTAGTAATAGGTAATAACCGAGTGAAAGTGGGACACCAATATGGGGCAGATTTGGTCACAACCTCTTGGCCTATAACCTCACTTAGTAATTTTGCAGTAATTACTAAAATCACAAAGTAGCATATATATATTTGTTCTGTAATACATGATTTTAAGATTTAGTTTTTGACGCTATCTTTTTTTCACAATTTATCTAATTGAATTTCCTCGAAAGCAAATCTAGCATAGAATCTGAGAAAAATTGCTAAAAGCTTCACAAATTATTCAGTAAAATAGCAATTTCGCTCGACCGGCTTTTTTTAAATTACAGGAATTTGATTTCATTTTAAATTTTTTAATGAGTATTATATATTAGGCCACATATTATACACTTAAATAAAACGTTAGAGGAATGCTAAACCCCCCATCAATTCATGAGAACATCCTTGTCCCGCTTTTCTTATAAGGAAAAATGTTACAGATCAAAATGCATGAAGAAATGATTGTACAGGATTAAACAGGATCATTTTTGGGGGCCATTTACAAGACCATTCCTTCCTTCCGCAAAAAATCAGCAATTCCGGCATGCTGATTTTAGTCCAAAAGTTGATTAGGGTCCCCTACAAATGAATGGATGGTGATGGCCCCATTTTGAATTATAAAACTTGAACTTAACTTATTGAGTATTTTCTTGTATTTGAGTTAAAGCCTAGACCAATTTAATGAAAACCACTTTTCCACGCTCGGACGACCTTTTAAACGGATATTTCCTGCGAACAACTAGAATGAAAACTCTAAAACATCTCAATACCTTTTCTTGCTAGGACAATAAGAAAATTAATGTGCAAAGGATGTCTTCTGAAAGCTTAGTGGTAAATTTTCAGGATTATTTATTAATAATTAGGTATTACTGAATTCTCCATGTTAGGCCCTAAGGATGGGTTAAAAAGTTCCAATTTATTATCTCTCGCATACATTTCTTAGAAGTTGAAGCGGAAAAGCCAAAAAAAGTATATAAACCTAAAAGTAGTTTGGGAGCTCAAAAAAGGATGAAATTCCTTCGGAATAGTGACTAGCAATGTCGCACTGTTGCTTACAGCAAAAAGGAGGATGCGGAGAGGTGAGCCCAGAGACTTGGGATAAGTTAGTGCAAGCTAAAGTATAAATAAGTTTTAACTGCTAGGAGAAGCTTTAGGAAACGCCCATTCGCTCTAAACTGCCGCCCATACATCTCAAAACTAAACAGTAAGCTGGTGTCTCTCCTCCAGCGTACATACGTACACCCCCACGGCCTCACTCTACCCTGCGCACACATTCTCCAGTTGTACTGTAGCAATGGAGCGGATGGTTCTTTTTTTCTGCTCTCTCTCGCTCTTCCTTGGACTGGGATAGCAAGGATAATACAAGTCCAAGGCTCAAGGATTAAGGATGTATCCCTTACTCTTTCTGCTTTCCTTTTTTTTTTTGTTTCCCTGTTCAGGTTCCTGGCGATGCACACGACTTAGTTTACTCTCCCCTCACTCAGGAAAACTCCATCTCTTTCTATTTCCCAAGCATTTGCAATTAAAATTTGCGCCTAGTTTGTATAATAATAAATCCGTTTAGAATTTTCTTTGAATAGAATAAAACGATGCACTGCTCAAGGAATAACATAATTTTATAACTTCCTCTTCCTTTTAAAATAATAAAATTAAAGAAATTTACATAATAATTCAAATTTATGAGAAACTAACAATATAAAAAGCTTTAAATCCATTCCCTTAAATCCATTTAATGCCTTAGTAAAACAGAAAACTGTTTTAAGCTCTACGCGACTAACTCTTACAACAATTCTCAAAGCTCTAAACCTACATATCGTATTTTCTCTGAACTCCATATTTTGCAAAAACAAAAAAAATCTTTTTAATATTATATAGTTTGCAGCACACCGTACATTACACTGACATGTCACTTCAGTAAAGTAGAAGCCACTAAATGAAGTTACCATGGAAGTTGGTATTCGCTAAGGAGTATGTAATAACTCACCTGTCGACGCACTAGCCCAGAAAATGGATTACTTAACGCCTATACTACTCTGCCGTCAATTACAAACCTAGTTAATAAGCTATGAGTTAAATTGATGTAATAGCTTCTTTACTAGGAATGGTGTTAATTTTATTGCTGACTCTTCCACAAAGCCGCACCCATTGTTAATTGATTTAAAAAGAAAATGTTGGGGGACCGTAGTGATTGTCGTGGAAACTGAGCGAGATCTTGACTGAAGTCATCATCATCGTTGGTGCGTAGAAGAGAAATCTGCTTTAAACTCGGGGACACATGTAGTAAGTAACAAAATAGATGTTTAGTGACAGAAGCTACGTAACGTCAAAAAAATAAAATAGAATAGCATAGAAAATAAATTTATTATCCTGGGACTATGGTCCTCTAAGAATAAACACACGTTCAATTGGAGGCCCTATTGGTTTGGCCTGTATTTTAGATATTTATAAACAAAAAATAAGCAAGTATTTACAAAAATAAGAATTAAAATTAAGGAAATAAACCGCATTCAATTATTATTCCGGTGGAAGCTGGATAGAAAGGAGATAATTGAACAGAAGGGATTTAAAGATGAAAAGGGTAGGAGCATGGCGGACAGATGATGGTAAGGAGTTCCAGAGAGTGGTAGCGCGAATTAAGAAAGATCTGTCAAAGGATGAAGTACGGTGTGAGGGAATATAGAGATCAGATGAGCGAGATCTAGTACTGCGAGAACGGATCGAGGATTTGAACTTGAAGAGTTGGAAAATATAAGATGGTCTCTTTGAGATTGGAGAACTTGGAAAAGGAATGAAGCCAAAAAATACTAGCGGAGGTAGACCGCAGGAAAAAGCCACTTCAACTCATCGTAGTAGTGTGCGAAATGCGAGTGTCTCTGGAAATGCTGAAAATAAATCTTATGAAGCAGTTCATGGAGGCGCTTGAGCTTAGCTTCAATATCACCTGAAAAACCGGCCATACCCTAAGCAACCATAGTCCGAAATTGGGGGAAAACAAGAGAGGAAACTAGGAGTTGCCGGGTCCTTAATTGGGAAAAAGGTGACGGGAACTACTCAACTACTTCAGGATGTGGATGGAGCGGCGAGAGATTTGGGAAACAATGTTTTTCTAGGCGAGGTTTCTGGTCCGAAATACTGCGTTTTAGAAAAGAGCGTACTTTAACAAATGAAAGTTGTTGATTTTTGTTGTACCTAAGTCAGTGCAATGAGTGTACGCAATTTTAACAAAATTAGTGCAATCTACCATTAGAAGAATGTTGATTGAGTAAAATAGTACTGCTAGTTGGACGATTTAAATCAAAACTTATTGATACGTTCCCTTGGTGCGACCTAAACGGTAAAAACTTAAAACTTTCTTAAGTTTTTTAGTTGTTGATTGTAACATAAAGTCCCAAAGTTTTATGGTCCAGTGAAGGAGTAAGATCGGTGGAGGATTAGGTCGAATGTACAAAGAGTTATACCAGTAACCGGATCTTGTAGCCTTCATTAAACAAGGACGCCTTAGATGGTTAGGACATGTGGAGCGGATGAAACCAGAAAGTTTACCTAGAAGGATGCTTTATGGTACTCCAGGGAGGGTCGAAGGCCTCGTATGAGGTGGCTGGATGATGTGGAGGCAGATCTGAGGAGCATGGCGTTTTAGAGCTCACAATCGGAACGAATAGAAGAGGCTTTGAAAGGTCTAGAGGACCTTTCAGTACTGTAGCACCCCAGAAGAAGAAGACTCAAATTTCTGTTAAATAAGAATAGCTAAATAAGGACCAAAAGAATCACTCATACGCACACACACAGATCTAAGAACCAAGAGGAGTGGGAGGATTAGCCGTCTTCGGAAGGGATTCACAATAAGAAAAATAACCATCCCATACTGTTCCTGCGAAATCCTTATTGGTGCCCACCTTCACCAGCCGTTATTTCTCGCTAGAATTACTCTTGCCGCGCATTCACATACAGTTAACTATTCAGAATTCCCGCCTCCTACGGGACAGATTAGAAGATCAGGGTAAAACTAGTACAAATAAAATAATGCCGCTGTCACTTGAGGAGTCTTCACAAAAGGCACTAATTTAATTTAGCCTTCTCAGCTAATTACAGAGAAAACTTAATTATTTTCAGGTACTTGTGAAGAAAACAAGCAGCAAGTAGTAGTAGCACAATAAAGTAATGCTTTAATTTACGAATTAATGCGAATTTACGCTATTTAATTTATTAATAAATTATTGTATAGATGCTAATAAAGGGGCCTCCTACATTTAAAACTAGTAATTTGTAAAAATCAATGTCAAGAGCAAACCGTGCTATTTAATTTCAAAAATCACTACGATATTAGACACTGATCCATTTCCAGCTCTTACTTTTTAACGTGAATAGTAATTATCAAAATTTTAGTCATTTTCAATCGATCAATTTTTATGCCAAGCTAATAAATATTGTTAACTAATTAAAGGATTTATCATTTAA
Source organism: Rhodnius prolixus (assembly GCF_049639745.1). Lineage (NCBI taxonomy): Eukaryota > Metazoa > Arthropoda > Insecta > Hemiptera > Reduviidae > Rhodnius > Rhodnius prolixus. The sequence continues at coordinate 12,718,977 of NW_027411604.1, read as the reverse complement.
AATGATTTAGAAACAAAATCTGAGTTTAGTCTGGGCTAAAATGAAATGAGTTTAAACAGATAATTATGTGATAACAGGTCATACTTGATGCCATTATAACAATAAAACAAGTGGAAACTCAATATGGAAAATTTTGGAAGATTGCAATACTCCCTCATTATTAGTAGTAAGAGAAGGTAATGTCTAATTTCCAAACAGACTTCACGGCCAACAGCAAATAACGATTCCATTAACCCATAGTATTAAATCTTAAGAACAATCCGATTCACCTCAGTACCGTAACACATCCCTGTTTTGGGGGGGTGCATATATGTACTAAAGTCAGCAAGTGAAGGGTGAAACCGTGACGTCATATTCTCTACCCCAGGGGTGTCTTTCAACCTTTTACACTTTGAGGAACCGTTGGAGCTCATGATCTTTCTTGAATAAACCTCACGTTTAAGTAGCAGTTAAAATAGTTTATCAAAACTCGAATGCGCAAAATTATTCTTGTATCTTTATTTCACCCTAATGCAAACATCTTAATTAGACTACTGCATAGATGATTTCCATTAGGGTGTTTCAAAAAATGTTGAATTTAAATTTTAAATTAATTTACTGTCAATCAGTCAATTTCAAATTATAACAATAAATGCAAAATATTCCCTAATTTAGACGCTTCAGTAACCAAAATTATTTGTTTTGCAAATTCTGTACGAAACACATAAAAAATGAAGTGATTTTAACGTTAATTAATCGAAATTTTTCAAAAATGTATATTTTTCTTAATTTTTTTTTTAATACAGCTTCTTTAATTATTCATAACTTTGAAAGTGAAATGGCCATCAAAATGATTCCAACTGCATTGTCTTTATAGCAAATTATATTTTAATAAACTTTGTACAATTACATGTTTTGCTAATAATTTTAAATGATACAGAACATTTAGTTAAGATTTTTTATTAAAAAACAAAACTTTTTGATCAATGGTAGTGACCTCTAAATATTAATCGATTTCGCTCTACTACAGACGAAACTTTTTGTTTTTAAATGAACTTGGATTTTCCGCCCTTTAAAATTTAAAAGTCAACATTTTTTGAAACACCCAAATTTCCATTTGACATGCGTTATGGCTGAGCAAATCACTTGCGGGAACCCCATGTCCAACGTTCCAGGGAACCCTAGGGATCCGCGGTTAAATTCTTTCTGCTAGAGAACTGTTTGTCCCAAGTTCAAAAAAACAACGTAATAAGTGAATATTTAGCAGATTTTTTGTTAAATAAATGAAAAATTTAAAGATAAATATTAGGAATATTTTTACTAAAACTATATAGGGCATTTCATAGGGCCCAAAAGATGGCGCCAGTGTTATCTCAGTAGAACCGCTGACATGAACAAACTGGACTATGAGAACAAACAGCACGGGGTAAATAGATAGAAAAATCAGCTGGTGCGCCCATTTCTACACACAAAGCAATGGCCGATCGAATAAAAAGTTGCTGACAGAGGAACTTGTTTTCCCTTCTAGAGCAGTTATGTTGAAAGAGTTTGTACTAGTCTAACGTCCGTTTGTATAATCGAATTTTGTTTTTCGTTTTTTAGAAAATTCTGCTTTGAACGTCTAATATGGACTTTCTTTTACCAAATTACGAATTTAAATTATCTAGAAAGTTAGAATTTGAACCAAAAAGCAGTTCAGTTTAATACTGTAATTGACACTGTTAAAGCAAGCGTGATAAGCTCCAACTCCTGAACCCCAAATAAAATCAATAGCCTTAAGGAGATATTAACTGACAAACGCCGTGATGAAGTAATTTAAAGTTCAGGAAGTCATACCAACCAGTTTTGGTTCTCAGATGATTAGCAGTCTATTTATTAAAAAAGCTCTTAGTTGAAGCCAATAAACCTTGAGCTCCTGCTTCCATCTTTGGGGGGGGGGGCCTTGTCACTTCATTTTTAGATCAAAATCTATATTTGTAAAGGAATTATAATTCTATATGTCTGTTCAGTCTTACACAGCCTTCTCTATTTGGCAGTTTCTTTTATCTTGCCCGATAACCCTTTTTACCTTCACTTCTATAACCTTCCAAACATCTATAACCTTTTTTGTTTACTAGTAGTTTCCTAGTGGTGGGGATATGGATGCTACTCTGGCTAACCGCATACTGGATCAGATATAATCACTTTGTATAATCATAATAAAGAGACTAATAAATGCATTCATTCCCTGAAATCGGAAAGTAAAGCAGATTTATCGATAATCAATAAAGATGTTCAAAACTTTAAGAAAAAATTACAGATAATACAAAAAAGAAAACCCTTTGTTAGCGCAGAGTATCTCTTATCTGAATTCCAAAATAATAAATAACGAAGCTCCAATCAATTTGAATAAAGTTAAAATTTTTAATGTGCCCTTCTTAACGGACAGTCTCTTTAAATTTAATGGGAAATTTTGAAAAATAACGACGTCATAGTATTACATAATAAATAAAATACATGAAAATACATTAAGGGAAAGTGGCCTAAGTCGTACCGGTGCTTAAATCGTATAAAAGTACTTTTGCCGCCATACAAATGGTAACTGTATATAGTTATACTGCTCGGTTGTACTTAATCGCGTAGGCAGTGGCATCTGCGTTTCAATGAGTTAAGACTGTTTTTGGTAAACAAATTCATTTATAGCCATTTCAGTGTAATTTCCATCTAGTGTGTGGAAGCTCCTAAGGCAAGAAAACACCAGCTAAATACATTTTGCTCTTTTAGTATAAGTTATATATCTTTTAACGACTTTTTTAGCCTCTTGCAGTTTTGTCAAAGATTTTTTCAAAATAGGTTTGAGGTTTTATAGACTGACATGCACACTGGGTCTTATCTCCTACCCACTTACGCTTCTGGTAATACAACTTAACACCTTAACAGAAAGAGGTTTCAAGTTTAGTTTTCTGGCGTATTTGTTGAAATACATTTTCAATAACTATGGGGGCTAGGTTGAGAAGCACACCGTCTGCAACATTGGACATTTCTTTTTTTAAATCACTTAAGAGTTACTAAAACGGAACCTCATTAATTTGGTAATAACCAATTCTGGCGTAACAATTAAAACAAAGTACCGTTTTGGAGTAATTGAGTTAAGCATACCCAAAAATCTGTTCGTACGGAAATCACCATAAACGGCTTTAAATCTACAGAATGTGGACACGTAAAAGACATGTCTTTCGGGATGAATACACTTCTCTGCTCTCAATGCTAAATAATGAGGATTCATTGTTCCAAATTAACCAACTCCAGAAGAGAATATTGAAACTGAAGAAACTGAAATTCCATCAGCCGACCCACTTCCGTCGACCTCATCAACAAGTCTTGACAAATACAAGAAATTGAAACACTTGCTGCCGATATCATTTTCTCACATTCAGTCTCCAACTTGTCACGTCAGACTTCGAGAGAAATTAAAACAAATTTGAATTTGCTGGCTCCAGTTCCACCTCCAAATATATTTATTTGATGGTAAACCATATATTTATTCAATTTTAGCTCAAGTTATGACTTAAGCAGTAGGTGGTACCACTTAAGGTACTGGTTTTACCGATCACTTTTTTTTTCATTTTATGATTTTAAAGGGAAAAGTGCGCAGAATATTTAATTTTTTTGGCAATTAATAAAAGCAGGTTTTACTAAGGTTTCCAATGATACCCCATAATTAGGTGTTTACTAATATATTCTCTGTTTTCTGAGAACGTTTTTTTTAAGAGGTACGACTTGAAGTAACCTTACCCTTAAATACATAATCTTATAAATATCAGTAAATTTGAACTTCAGATTGAAATATTAGACTATGGGGGAAGAGGAAGCGGACATCAAACCAAAAATACTTGATTGAAAGGTTATTGAATAACATTTTACGTGTTAAAAAAGAAGTGTTTCCACTCATAAAATCAATTACTGTTAGATAACAGAATAACCGAAGTTGACGCTCAGAGGGCTAGTTGGCTAAATTAAATTCCAAACCAGAAATTTAAAAAAAAAAAGATAAAAATAACTCTCAAATGTCAAAAATTAATATTACTTGTTACGTGAAATTAGAGGCTTTTTGTTTTTATAGTAATATTAAATAACACGGTTACTGCGGCAGACACATACGCGTGAGCCTCAACTTTACTCTCTCTTACAGATACAGGCGCACGCTGGCGCCCCTCCCCATACACACACACACATGCACATAAAATGAACGTGTGTGTGGTGAGAGAGATGAAATTACGATCGCTCCAATACAAAGCTTCTCTTCAATAATTTCATCATATTTTACAGACTCACTGAAGGGGTGACCTCTGACCACCGACCAGTAGTATATTGTGCACCAAAACGAACGATGGACCAAAAGCTTGGTATATAACAGATCCTAAAGCTTGCCAATAAATTATTACGACAAAAAAAGAGGAAGCATTTTTTTCTATTTTTTTTTTTTTGCTTACCTTCCGTTTTGCCCCGTGTTTACGCACAGTTTTTCTTTTTTCACGCAATGAATTTTCCATTTGATATATTACTGATGGCTAACTAACTTATTGCTACCATTTAGATTATTTCACTATTCTCATAGAATTTTTCTCACGTCAAACATATTAAAGACAAAGTAATAGTAAATATCTACTTGAATACAACCCCATAAAGGACACTCTCACTAGCGACCACCTTCATTTACGGACAGTTTTTGGATTTCCCCGTTTTACCCCTATACACTTGTCTATATAAAAGAACCTCCGTCTAACGGACACTCTACATAGCGAGCGCGGGACATTGATTTTGGGGAACGGATTATATGTTTCACCTCCCACCAACGACCACATTATTATTAAAAGTTCGTTTGACGCGGTGATCAAAATAATTATCCCCTCTCAAGTTTTTGTTTTTTTCTGGTTTTTCCTAAAGTTTCCTATATAAGCTCCATACATCTTGTACCATTTTTCAATATTACTTTGGACGAATAATATTATTTTTTCCGATATGTCTTTCAAACGGTAGTGGTTAACTCTAGAAGAGAAAATAAATGTATTAGGAGATTTTGCAAAAACCAAATCGAGCCATCGTCAACTTGCCGAAAAGTTTGTTTTATTTTTCTAATAATAGATGATAGTATGATGATAATCTTACCATAAATTATTATTGTTATGAATAAATGCGATGATTATTATAAAAATTATTAATTAAGTCAATAATATGTAGTTTTTTGATAATTTTTTTGGATAATTAAGAAAAATTTGATGCATATCATATAACTGCAATAATTATGCAATTATGTACGTTTTTAAATCTATTAATAATAAACAATTTTTAAATAGATGTTTGGTAAAAAAAAACCATATTTTTTCATTATGAAACCTGCCTACCTCCTTCTAACGACCACCTCCAAATAGCGGCCACTTTGCTTTCCCCCGCCAGTGTCTGTTATTGAGAGGTTCGACTGTTATTTGTTAAAATATTACGACGATACATGACCTCCCTAGATTGTACCATAAATATAAAATCAATAGAGGATATATTTTAAACGAATTACTTCTGTTCTGGCCAATAAACTCCAATGGCAGTAACTATTTCTTTCCAAAAAAACTTATAGCATCTCTTTATATAAACTTCTATTAAAGTCAAATAGAAATAATTGTTTACGGAACTTTGAATTAGTGTTATTGCTTTTAAGATAAATTATATATACATATATACTTATAGAAGGGATTAGCTATGCGGTTAGCGCATTGGATTCCCACGCGGTGGTCCCGGGTTTGAATTCCATCTGCTGACCCTTAGATTTTCTCTTCCTAGGAGCTTCTTACACCTTACTGTCCGTTGATGGACAGTGTTGTTTGTAACGAGAGAAGAGACCCTGTGTTTGGGTAGGAATCAGATTACTCTGATCACAGGCCAATTCACAGGGCATGGCAGGTTCAGTAAGCACCTGTAAAGGGAGGGGGCTTATTATCTTGGAACCGTTGTGCAGATTGTGTCAGGAAGAGGAGGGAACGGCCTCTTACCTGCTGTTCGATTACGAGTTGCAATCGAGCGGTTGCGCTAAGAAACTTTTGGAACGTTGAGACCAAAGGAGATAGTAGAGCAAAAACAACTAGTAGGGAAAGTCCTCAACCTTTTTAGAAGGGGACTCAAAAGGGGAAGGCACAATATGCCTCTAGTACCGCTGCGGTACCGTGGGGTCCCGTCCCGTTTTCTAACCTTAATTTTAATCTTGTAACGAGAGAATACTAAAAAAAGTGCACCTTAGAAGTTGACGCGCCTGGAATCATTAAAAAATTAAAAAAATATATACAGGGTGACCAGAGTTACATGCTCCACCCACTTTTTTTTTTAAACGGCGGGAAATTTCGAAAAAATAAAAAACACGTACTTAATCATTTTTAGTCTAGTTTATTTTTAGTGATTGACCCATTTTTTTAAACCCCTGAATCTCGAGATACAGCATCCAACTTTGTTTTTTCAAATGGAACGTTATATTTTTTGTTGCATATTTTTATAGTATTTGAGCTCCTAAAAAAACAAAAACAAAAATTTTGAAATCGGTTAAGTTTTTCAAAAGTTATGGTAATTTAAAATATGAAAAACAAATTTCAGTTTATTTTCAAAATTACCTTATTTTTTTTAAAGAATCTAAACTGGGCACAATCAACGGATAGGTAAACTAAAACTCTGGACTCCCACGCTTTGCTTGTAGCAACACTTATGGCGGCAAAGTCAAGATCTAGGCAGGCTAGAGTTATCCATGAAAAGTGCTTAGGGACTCATTGTCCCATCCAATGGCCACCTCGATCTCTGGACTTAACCCCAATGGACTATTTTTTGAGGGGATATCTAAAAAATAAAGTGTACAGTAACCTTAATCCCATGGCTTCATTCGATGATCTGAAACGTCGAATAACTCTAGCCTGCCTAGATCTTGACTTCGCCACCATAAGTGCTGCTGCAAGCAAAGCGTGGGAGACCAGATTTTGGCTTGCCTATCCGTTGGTTGTGTCCAGTTTGAATAGATTCTTTAAAAAAAATAACGTAATTTTGACAATAAACTGAAATTTGTTTTTCATATTTTAAATTACCATAACTTTTGGAAAACCTAACCGATTTCAAATTTTTTTTTTTTTTTTTAGGAGCTCAAATACTATAAAAATATGCAAAAAAAAAATATAACGTTCCATTTGAAAAAACAAAGTTTGATGCTGTATCTCGAGATACAGGGATTTAAAAAATTGGGTCAATCACTGAAAATAAACTAGACTAAAAATGATTAAATACGTGTTTTTTATTTTTTCGAAATTTCCCGCCGTTTAAAAAAAAAGTGGGTGGAGCATATAACTCTGGTCACCCTGTATAAACTTATATATTGACAGGTGCAAGGTTAGCTGAGCGGTTAGATGTGAGAACTGTTGGTTAGTGGGTTCGATTCCCTGTCTCTAGGACTTATATTTTATTTTATTGGTTAATATGAGAATTTTGCAGTCAAGTATGTTTGCTAGACGCCTCCGTCCACGACACCTAATTTGATAGTTGGAAGTAAAGCCCGCCAGAATTACATATCAACTGTTATTTTCTGCTCATATACTAAATTTAATGAAGTTAAAAATTTTCTTAGTTTTCTGTGGACGAATGGCTGCTGGATATAGATGCTTGTGGACTCATCAAACGACAATTAGAAGTAAAACTGTGTCCGAGATCAACAAAAAAAAAAAAAAATCTTAAAAAAAAACAGTATCGTGGGTGATGACACGAGCGGATGAGCTAAAGTTACTCAGGTGAGAAAGAAAAATCAAGGAAAATATTTGGAACCGCATGGGACAGAGGAACACTTCAGGACCAAGAAGTGGATGAACTGATTTTTGGGTATCTAATATTGTGTCCTTTCTGATAAGACAAGATATACGAGTATGATAAGCTCTTGGCAACAAGTAAGAAAATCCGAAAATGTTCGACTTGGGGAACGCGAATTTATATCATGCGAGTCGTTTAAATATTTAGGGTTTTTTGGTCACAGAAAGGAATGAAACATTTGTGGATATAAAAAGCGAGACTTGCGACAGGGAGGAGGTGCCTGTTCGCATTAAAGAAAATAGTATGTTTCAGATCCCTTTCTAGAAAAGCGAAGCTTCTCATATATAAGATCGGTAGTACTTTATGGAAGCGAATGCTGGGTTCTGACCCAAGAGAGCCAGACAGCCTTGAGAGAGTGGGAAAGGAAAGTATTGAGGAAGGTATATGGTCCTGTGAACGAGCTCGGAGGAAGATGGAGAATCCGCACCAACTTGGAACTGCAAACTCTTTATGGAGAAGCAGACATCGTTCAATGTATTAAAAAAAGGAAGATTTAGTTGGTTAGGACGTCATGTGGAGAGGATGGTGGATAACCGCATCCCTAAACGCCTTTTATTTGGAAGGCCCGAAGGCGTCAGAATGAAAGGTAGGCCAAGAATGAGGTGGCTTGATGACGTTGAGGGGGATTTGAGAAAGGCGGGTGTGCGAAGGTAGAGACTGAAGGCTCTTGGATAGAGCTCAATGGAGAGCCTTGACTGAGGGTGCCCTGGTCCTTTTAGGACTGTAACGCCGAAGAGGAAGGAATATTGTGTCCTTGAATAAATGCTGGTAGTCTACGACGGTCGGAGCAAAGACACCGGATATCCGAGTGGGAATCCGAAAAATTTTGTTGAAAAATCACTTAAATATTACAAAAGGATTTCGAGCGTCTACATTTTCTAGAGATACCTTCTTTACGCAAACCATAACTACGTAATATCGGTGGAATTTTATTTGATGCTAAAATATTTCAGCAAGTTCATAAATTGCAGTAAACAAATAATAAGATACCAGTCAATAGCAGGATTGAAATGTGAGTTAAAACTCTCTTTCCCACTTAAATATTAACCGCAAAAGTGAGAGAAATGTCAAGTTTAAGTAATGCCCACAGAGTTCTACATACTGAGCTGGGGTATGAAAATGCTTTATTCTCAAGCACTCAATATTAAATATTCACTAAATTCATTTTAATTATTCAAAAATATAAAATCTAAACTTAGAGAAAGGCTAGCAGCTCAAAGTTAAGTAGGTTATTGATGTTAGAATATTGAATTAACTTGACTTTTTTGAAGTTTACAGAAATTAGAAACAAATTAAAATTGCTTATATGTATTTTAATTCAGTTTTTTATAAATTGTATTTGTATTTTTTACTAATGAACTTAAATTGTTTTCATAACTGGCAATGGTAGGTAATCTTGGTGAGGCTTACTAAGTTTTAAGTTTATCTATTAGTTTTCAGCAATTGATTTAATTTTAGAAGATATTACTTCAGATTAAAAATTATACATCATTATCGTCCGAAATTAGTGGCAGTGTCGTGACGTGAGGCAATTATGCCGGAAGATTGCGAAACAGGAAGGTAGAAAATTAGAACTTATTAATTAAGAATACTGTTCAAAAATTTATTTTTTTTTGATGACTGATTCATTACTCCAAAAGGAAGAAAGAATATTGCCAATTTCATTCATTATTTTATAGGTAAAATAATGAATGAAATTCGCAACATCCTTTTCTTCCTTTAATAATTAAGCATATTTTGCAAAAGAGCCCAAAATGGTGATAAAAAAAAACCTGCGGCTGTGTCATGGACACGGCCGTGTGTTGTACGTGAATACGATTACGTAAGGGTTATATTTTTTATATAAAATATTTTTATTTATGTATTTAGGATGAAATCAAATTTGTCATTATTTATCGACGTTGATGAAATTAAACTCATTGAGCCGCGTTTTAGAACCCAACAGTGGTGCGATACAGTCCGTTGTCGATGTAGAAGCGATTTCATCATCCACTTGCATAATTTCAACCGCCCCAGCTGCAGATGTACTGACGCCGTCGTTGATCCGCTCGGCCGCATTCATTCTTTTACGTTTCCAGCACAGCTTGACTCGGTCATATGGTGTTTTATTATTACCATTCGATTGTTCTTGAGAAGCCCTTTCCAACTGTATACGATCTCTGTATTTGGTTTTGTCTTTTCGACGCGTATAGCCCGACATTATATATTTTTGATAATATTTTTTTTATTCTAACACCTTATTATATTCACTTTCACTATTTTACACTAATGTTTTATATACAATCGATAGATTGTGACGACAGCTGGACGATTAAAACTAAAAACGAACGTCGTAGCTTCTCCGAGTCAAAAGTCATAGTAATTGCAAATCACGATACGCAGCAAAATTATCTCAAAATGGCGGCGCTTCCACCTCCACCGCGCGCGATGCGTCACAGTCCTCGCTTATCGTAATAAATTCATTGATCCTTTAGCTATCCAGTGGTCTAATTTAATTTTGGATGTAGACGATAGATTCGAAACTATAATGCTAAACTGTATCCCCCGATTTTGTTATCATTAGGTTTTTTGGATTGCCTCCATATAACAGCAAATTTAAGGACGTATTCACGTCAAAGCCTAATTGAATATTTGGTTAGGTCCGCAGTGTGCTAGATATATCTTTGAGAGTTTATCTGTTGTAGTAAGTATACCTATTTATTACTTTCGAACATTCTCAGGGGTAAGTTTAGCGCAGAGTTTCCTATTGATAGCGTCTCGCAAGAGTGCAGGTGCAGTGCTAATTCAATGTACTTTAACAAGATTTTTTGTTTCTTTAAGGTAAAAAAAGAAAAAGCCTTTTAATCATCTAGTAAAACTATTATTCACTAGATTTTACAATTGTTTAACTAACAGTCAAAAATCTTTTACTACAAGGACCAACAAGCTAGCTGAGTTGTGCTTGGTACTACAATAATAACCACAAATTCAAGAGTCAGACCACGGTCCCAGCAGGAAACATGGGGCTAACTAATGGGGCCTGTGGTTCCAAGGGGAGTTAGAAGCTGATAAAGTCTTGGCGTTTACGATAAACAGAAAACCGTTTACAACAACCCTAAACTTCTTTCTTGCATGCATGCATGCACCACGCACCACTTGTTGTTTTACACGTACCAAAAATATCAAACACGTTTAATCGTGAAAACGTACAAAACAAGGCTAGGGTCCTGTGGTCTACACCATTAAACTCTTACTACAAACAAAAGAAGAGTTATCTCTCACTAGAAAACCCTCCAAAAGAACGGAAAACACCCCCCCCAAAAAAACAGTTGATTTACCTTCCTTCAATTGCTACAAAGTTGCTAATTATAATCAAGTTTTTAATAGTTCCTGTCAAATGTAAATATACTTCATAAATTCAGTATTGTTAAGAAACATTTTAGATTTTTTTTGCTATTTTATCAAAGAATACAAAGTTTAAAAGAAAATAACGAACTAACCTAAACCGAATACAAACCCTCCAATCCTGAATCCTAAAAGCCATAGTACACGCGCCATTTTGTGCCTCCAAACTCACTATCTACACCACAAGGTCCCCAAACTATGGCCCGCGAGCCACATGCGGCCTCCTGAGGACATTTATGCGGCCCTCGCTGCACTTCCGGAAGTAGCATCTCTTCCATTGGTGGTCAGTGAGAGGAGCACTATATTATGGCGGTGCCGCAAAGCGCTGCCTCGTTCATGTACAGTACTACTTCCGATGACGCGGGATGCACGCGTCACGGCTCCGAAAACAGTGTAAAATAAAAGCCAGAAGTAGGGACAAAGGCAAAGCACTATAACTAAACCGGACATTGACCATCTCATTAGCCAAAAGCAGGTCCATAGTTCCCACAGAAATACTGGGCAGTTTGGTGATTTAAATTTACTTGTTCTTTATTTTAAATATTCTATTTGTTCCCGTTTTTTTTTTTTTTTGTTTTTTTTACTTTAAAATAGTTTGTTTTATAGTCCGGTCCTCCAACGGTCTGAGGGACAGTGAACTGGCCCCCTTTGTAAAAAGTTTGGGGACCTCTGGATCTACACAAACCTAAATATTGTTTTGCGCTACTTAACATAACACCAAATTGTAGGAGAAAACCTTTGCCAACATGGGCCTTGACGGATGTGGTATATCGACGATTCGTCGAAAGTGTTTATGACATCGTTAAACGTCTCCTTCAGAAAAACCACTTCAAAATATCGTTCCTCCAATGACACAATCCTCTGATTCGCTCGCTTCCATCTAGAGAATACTGCCGGACTAATACCCTTACCGCAGACTCAGCCGTTGATGGTCCTCCCCGTGATCTCATTTAACTAGATCGACCTGCATTGAACACTGGTTAGTTGCCGTTTAAGTTACCACGCTATTGCATGCCATATTTTTGCATATGTTATGTATATAAATGATGCTTTTTAGCATCATTTATATACAATCGCGAAATTCATAAATAAACTAAAATAAAATAAAAAGAAATTTCCTAATCGAACCAATGATGTGAAACGATTACACAAAATACATTTAACCATTCAAATACATAAATATAAAGAATAATAGACAATGTTACATTTACGTAAAAAATAAATAAAAAAAATAAACAGCGTAACACCAGAGTTAGTTGCGCCAATAAAAGCCGACCAATTCAAGCAATATTGGTTTAACTGTCAGAGACGTATACATGAAGGTATACCATATTTGTATTAGTAACTTCTATTGCTACTGAAATTTACATAGCAGTGGAGTTCGTCCTGTATGCAGAGAAGGAAAGCTTTTTTTGAAAAAAAAAAAAAAAAAAAGCTCCCCACCTCCCGATTGGCTCCTGTCCTATCTTTACGCGCGCGCTATTCAGGAGGCGCTGTTTCCTATGGCTAACGACGTCATATAATATCCCAAGGGAGAAGAAGTTAGTACGCACCACTTTTATGAGGTTCCCATTGACAACTTGTTTACTCTAGGGTGGTGGGTATGGTAGAGGTGCAAGAAGGGTGGAAATAATTTTTCCCCCCCCATTGTCACGCCACCCTCTATAGTTTTTTTTCACAGTCGCTGCAGTGGTGGGGGAGCTGTTGTGCCCCTGATGGATATATTGCGTTTGTAAAAATATTTTGAACCTTTTCATGTCTAATCTAATATACCGCATTTACCACCAGCTTTTTTTAGGGAGCCTTTTAGGTTACAACTTTGCTAGTTTACTTTTTACTAATAATTTAGTAAATATGAACTATTTTATACTGTGATTGATGATAATGCCTGTTAGTTTCTCTTACTAGATAAGGGAAATATTGTGATCACACCTAATTTGAAAAAATATTATAAATTTTTTTCTCTTGAAATCTCCACTGAGTCTCAAAAAATGAGGTTTTAAAAAATGGTCCGACAAAACAATTTTAAAGAATCAAATAATGGCAATGTTTCGATACTTTTAAGTTTCGATTTAGAACCCATCAAAAGATCCAACTATAACTTACGGGTCGAAACCGCAAAACCCAAAAGTTTCCCAAAATCAGTTTCAAAACTTGCTTTAAATTTTCAAAACATTTCGTCTGCTTACATCTTTTATTTGACAATTTTTTCAAAATTCAATAAAGGGTACAATGGGGTTACAGGTTGTCGTTGTTTGTAGGTTAAAGTAACATTTCTGTATAGTGCATGGCCCTGTGCCTTATATATGATAAACTGGGAATATATATGTTGAACAATTTCCGGATTTTAACAAAATTCCACAGCCAGAAGCATCAGTTTATTTATAAATATTTTTTCCGAGATTTTTTTTGCACGTAAATGCCTCCAATAATTTCTCTTAAAATTTAACTAAGGTGTAAAGTGCAGTATGATAATGTAGATTATGTGAATAGAGATTTATTCAATTTTAGAGTTTAATAAAAGGTATAGCTTAGTAATTAGATAATTCTATCTAGGACGAAAAGTAAAGGTGAGTGTTCAAACCAGATTAGTTTAAATTTAAAATTTATTATCTTTGAAACCTAGAGTTAGAAATGTTGTTTTAATAAAGATAAGAAATAAACGAGGTTGATATTAATTGAAATAAATACAATACCTGATTCATGCAATATTAGAAGAGTAACAGACTCAGGTCTTACCTGAAATATAAAGAAATAAAATTCATTAGATAAATTATAATAATCTGATGATAGAATCTAAGGCAGGGGTCCCCAAACTACGGCCCGCGGGCCACATGCGGCCCCCTAAAGGCCATTTATTTCGTCCCCGTCGCACTTCAGGAGGAGGCATCTCTTTCATTGGTGGTCAGTGAGAGGAGCACTATATGTGGCGGTGTCGCTCATGTACCGTACTACTTCCGATGACGCGGGATGCACGCGTTACGGCTCCCTAAAACAGTGTAAAATAACAGCCAGAAGTAGGAAGAAAGACAAACCACTATAACTAAACCGGACATTGATCATCTCATTAGCCAAAAGCAGGTCCATAATTCCCACAGAAATACTGAACAGTTTGGTGATTTAAATTTACTTGTTCTTTATTTGAAATATTCTATTTGTTCTCGTTTTGTTTTTTTGTTTTACTTTAAAATAGTTTGTTTTTATAGTCTGGCTCTCCAACGGTCTGAGGGACAGTGAACTGGCCCCCTGAGTAAAAAGTTTGGGGTCCCCTGATCTAAGTTTCAAAGTTTGAACTATTTAGATTTCAACATTTAAATTGTGAGCAAAACTACAAATCATGAAAAAATAAATAATTTTGATAATACAGTATTTAGACATCCTTTAGAGGTTTAACTAGATTAATTGATAATCTAGAGTGGATGATAATCTTCTTTTTTAATCTTTTACTGAAATTTAAAACGGCAACAAGTAAATGAGTTACATGATAAAACAATTTCCGGGGGTTGTACCGAGCAAAGCAGGCACCCAGTGGTGTCACTCCATTATCGTGGAGTAGATAGCGAGAGTATCTTCTCTTCAATCTTCTTGGAGGATCACCTGGTATTGCAGTGGAAGATATGTGTTCGATCAGAGGGGGGCTAGGATTAGCTGTTGTAGTGGAATTGAATCTGAGTTTTGATGAAAGGGATTTTGAGATCATCATGAAGGGGCTAAGATTGAAAGTATCAAACGGAGCGTTAAGTAGTTTTCGTAGTATTTTTGACTGTAATGCCTGGAGGCGTAGAGAGTTGGAACGGTTTAGTCGATCTCCATACTTAGATGCCTTATGACTAAATAGGTCGCTGTAAAGGAAGGTATAAGAGTCTTTTGTTAATTACGTTTAATTTCGACCGTTTGTCTAGTGATAGATTTAATTGGGACATTTCAACCATAGTTCCAAATTTGCTGGGTGAAGATTACCAAAATAAAGGCTGTTTTTATTTTTATTTGCTGAGAACTGATTTAACTGATGTAAATTAAATTTTTTTTTTTTTTACTCTTAAAAAAAATAAATAAATAACACCTCATTTTAATCAACATCAAGCACAGGTAGAACAAATAGAAACAACGTCAATCATTAAGTTAGATCACAACTTTGGAAAATGCATATTTACCAAATAAATACGCCAACATGATCATAATATGGTAGGTAAATGTACCATGAATCTATATTTACCAAATAAACAATTTATGTTGCAAAAAGGTCATGCACACAATGTACTCCACTTAATGCATTGTTGCATTTATTGTTTTATGTTGATCAATAATTTGGGCAAATGTTTATGGAGCCGAAGAATATTTAAAAAAAAATTATAGAGAGAAAGATATCATTTGATTTGAAGATCAAATTGAATGATAACATTTTCATGTTCCGCTTTCATATGTTGTAAAAAGGATGGTTTACCTTTTTTATTGTACCATAAATATTGAATGAGTTACAAATGTAAAATGGAGAGAAATAAATGAGCAGTTTAAAGCTCGGATATAAGTGGCACTTATTAAAATGGGACAGAAATTGAAAATCAATCAGATTACACTCACAAAAAAAGAGAATAATTGATTAGAAAATCAAAACATGCCTACTACACTGCTATCGATTATTTCCTTGTTTTTTATTTCGTTTTTTTCGTCAATTTTGGCCACAAAAGTCAATCCCACACCCTGGATTGTGGACAACGATTTTCGATAGCATTCCCTGTGTGAACGTGGATTTAGTGCTGTTAGCTGCTAACTAAAAAAAACTGTGACTGTGTCATGGACCCGGCCGTGTGTTGTACGTGAATACGTTTACGTAACGGGTTATATTTTTTATATAAAATATTTTTATTTATGTATTTAGAATGAAATCAAGGAAACAAATAATTACTGTGTTACAATATAACTTTATTAATTATAGGTCTGTGATACGAAAAGTACGACACAAATAGCATTCAAGATACATCGAGATTTCTGGTAAACGTTAAATCAATATAGGTATTATCTAACGTTGTTGGAGAAATTTCAAAATAAGACAAATTGAACTCGCTGAGCATGAAGTCGGGCAATGAGCGGTTTTGTGAGACATCAACATTAAAGTCTCCAACTATCATAATTGGTGTTGTAAGATCAGGCTCGTAATCGGGTATAATTTTAGAGATGTTTTTAGAATATTTTAACAACGATCGTAACATAAAGAGTTTAATTTCTGTTAATGCTGTGCCCGGATGGATGTACACAAACCTGAGTACGAATTTGAAGATGCCACTGGCCTTTAGGTTTACTAGACAGTTCCAAATAAATTTCCGAAATGTCAATGTTAACTCTATTACAATCAGTGAAGCTATTGATGTTGCGATATATGGCGACTCCACCGGCTTTGCGACTTTTACCATTCGATTGTTCTTGAGAAGCCTTTTCCCACTGTATACGATCTCTGTATTTGGTTTTGCCTTTTCGACGCGTATAGCCCGACATTATATATTTTTGATAATATTTTTTTATTCTAACACCTTATTATATTAACTGTCTCTATTTTACACAAATGTTTTATATACGATCGATAGATTGTGACGACAGCTGACGATTAAAACTTAAACGAACATCGTAGCTTCTCCGAGTCAAAAGTTATACTAATTGCAAATCTCGATACGCAGCAAAATTATCTCAAAATGGCGGCGCTTCCCCCTCCACCGAGGGTAATGCGTCACAGTCATCGCTTATCGTAATGAATTCTTTGATTCTTTAGCTATCCAGTGGTCTAATTTAATTTTGGATGTAGACGATAGATTCGAAACTATAATGCCAAACTGTATCCCCCTGTTATCATTAGGTTTTTTGGATTGCTACCATATGATTCAAATTTAAAGACGTATTCACGTCAAAAGAGAAATCGTTTACCGAACGCGGTGACTTACAGCTGTTTTTGCGTAAATTGAGCCTGATATTAACAAACTTGTTAAAAATCATCAGATTCATCCTTCACATTAGTTTTAAAATTTAAATTAAAATGTTTGTTTTAATTTGAATAAAAGTTTTTTCTAAATATTATTTATAAAGTAGCACTTTATTGCTCTCATTATTTACGTTCTCATTTAAAATATAAGTTCGAACTCAGAAACAGGATAAGACCCAGATGGCTCGCTATAATTAAATTAAAGTAATGATTGCGATTGTGATTTTCAAGATGTGGTAAAGTTGCGAATTTTTGGGGGGCTCTAGAAAATAATTGATTCTCGAAAAGTGGGCGATAGACGAAATAAGTTTGGAGAACCTCTGCACTAGATTAATAATAGAGGTAAGTATTCTATTCAATTTGAAGTATGTGCTATTAATAAATTAGAAATAGATTTTTAGCTTCAAGGCATTAAAAGAAATAGACCTGCTTTTAATTGCAAGCGGAAGAATCTGTTCACATCCGGTTCAAATCTTCACAATTTGATAGCTTAAAGAGAAAAGAGGATGTACGTCTGATGGAGTCCCATTTTTGCGTGTAATTATTTTGTTTTTATGAATGTAGCGAATATTTTAAAGATATAATTTAATCCATTAATGAAATAATTTATCCATATATTCCATGGTTAAAATCAACAAAAACGAAAAATGGCACAACAATAAATCCGCATTCTACCTCGTCGATTGGATCGATTAGATGTATATATGGAATCTGGGGCAACCTGAGGCTCCACCCAGCCTTGCTGAACGTACTAATGTGTCTGTGTGGGAGCCATCTCACCTAGGTTAGGCTCGTGGCAACCCAGGTTGATTGGTCATTTTAGGTGTTATAAACAATAAAGAAGAAATTGACAATCTATTTTTCGACATGCCAAAAATAAATAAATAAATCAATAAAAATGCAGCAAGGGAATGTCGTGGAAGTCCTATGACATCTGAAAATTGTATACGTCATAATAAATGCAACAACTCCAGTAAGGTTTAAATTTAAATGTACGTGGGTGTTTATTTTTTTTTTTTTTTTAAAAAGATAAAAATTGGATGCAATTTAAAGTCTGATGATGAAAATACAGGTATTTGTTAATAACTCATATCTTTCTCTCTCAAAAGATTTAAATAATTCGCAATTTCTTCGTATCAAGTTCAAAATTAAATTTAATTAATAAACTGGTAAAGTAGATATTTTAAGCAAACTAAGGAGTTAGTAAGTAACATAGGGGTCATTCCATGTCAAATCAACACAAAAAAAGACCATTTTTGACCTCACCATCTCGGATTTTCTTAAAATTTGCCACATGTGTACTATTGGTATAGACTTGGAAAAATATGAAATTTTACTGTGATATGTCAACTGGTTTATGAGTTACAGGGCTGTAAAGTTGCCAAAAATGGGCTGAAAAACAGGGAACCCCGTGTTTTTGAATTACTGTAGAAGCTTTCCTAATTGAGCTACAGACTTGGGATTGGTGTCATTTTATAGCATATATAATGCCCTTTCCTGTGATATGCGACACCATATGGATTAGGATAAATAAAGTTTGTTAAATTTAAATTTAAAATTTAAATTTTAAATTTTTTAAAAAGTACATCTAATGTGACATCTAATAAATTCTAAAAAATAACTTATTAATGAAAATTAATGCAGTAGAATTACTTGACTATTAATGAAGTATTAATGAAATGTTGGGTACTCGCTGATTTGTGTACATTTTGGCGTTTATCAACCCTTATACTTAACATTTTAAACTGTAAGTTTTTGTTAAGGAGGTAAAAGATAGTCTTTTGTGATCTTATATCAGATTTTTATAAAGAAACAAAGGCGCCGCAATAGACTAAACCAGCAAAGCTAAGATGTATTGCGGTACTAGTCTATCTACATCCCTGGTCTGTACCTTGATTTTATTTAACGGTAGATATAAGGAATTTATTTAGAACTGTCTATATAGCATTCATCGACTACGAGAAGGCGTTTGACTCCATATCACACCAGTTTTTGTATAAAGCATTGGAAGCACAGGATGTTCACTCAAAATATATTAATCTTATACGACAGATGTATTCTAATAGTAAATCCAGAATAGTGTTGGACAGAAATGGACCGTATTTTAACAACTGCAGAGGAGTGAAACAAGGGGATCCATTGTCGCCTATACTGTTCAACTGCGTGCTCGAAGAAGTGTTTAAGAAGTTAAAATGGAATGATATCAACAAATACGGAATTGATGTCAATATGAGAAAGTTGACTCATCTTAGGTTTGCAGACGACCTGGTACTGTTCGCCCAAAGTGCAAAAATCATGGAAAAAATGTTAAATGAATTGGATAATGAAGGCCGAATAGCCGGACTAAAAATGAATGAAAAGAAGACCATGATTATAACAAACGGGTTAAACGAAGATATAAAGTTGTCGGGCAAAGCACTAAACTACGTAGTTAGCACTATATATCTGGGACAGCTAATAGGATTTGAAAATAGGAATGAATGAGAGGTAGAAATAAGAATTACATTAGCGTGGAGAAAATATTGGTCGCTGAAGCATCTAATGAAGAACCGCAATGTGCCAATAAAGAAAAAAGGAAAAATATTAGATTGCTGTGTAATGCCTTGCTTAACATAGGGTGTCAAACATGGACTTTAACAAAGAAGTTAATTAATAAGTTAAAAGTGACGCAAAGGGCAATGGAAAGAAGTATGAAAGGTGTAAAAAGAAAAGGCAGAATCAGAAGCTCAATAATTAGGGAAGAAACGGAAGTTAAAGCTATAGAGAAGACTGTGAAGACCCTGAAATGGAAGTGGGCTGGCCACGTTGTGCGATGTAATGATGGAAGATGGTCAAGGCATGCAACTTTATGGACGCTCTTTTATGGCAGCAGGAAGAAAGGAAGGCAGAAAATGAGATGGCAGGATGACATAGTTAAGGTAGCCGGACACAAGTGGTATAAAAGAGTTTACAATAAAGGCGAATGGACCGAGATGGGAGAGGCCTATGCTCAATGATTGGGCCTGGTTTCAAATAATTATGTTTTATTCTATTTTATGTAAAAAAGTAGTTTTTGTTTGTGTTTTTGATTAAATATTTTGATTTATAATTAACTGAAAAGAAAAAAGAAGAAATAAATTATGTTAAATTTTATAAATCTGTTAATATGAACGAAATCAATAAAGGCGTATTATTATTATAAGGAATTTATTATTAATAATAGTAAATTTGCTAATCGCCTCCGTCATTTTAATTAAAGAAATAAATTGATTAATTTAATGTCAACAAATATTTAAAAATGAATACCAGAGCTTCAGTTTCCGTCCGTAAGGACATAATATAGAGGTAGGTGTACGTGAACATATCGGACTCTCTAGATAAGATTAGATTAGATTAACAAGGAGCTTATCTTTTAATATTCACTCACACACCTTTATTAATATACAAAAGAAAAAAAATTGCTTTAGAAATCATATTTTGAACCTAGAATATCTATTCCAGTTAAGAATCTTTTCTCATTTGAAAATACTAGGCTCATTATAGTTTTCTTTCATATGGAATTAATTATATGTCAATAAGTACTTTATCTACTCGTATTTTGTACTTCACTTTTTTGTATTTTGTTGTCCTTATTTCTTTGTATCTCGTCTGATTTTGTCTGAAGTT
This sequence comes from Rhodnius prolixus, assembly GCF_049639745.1. Lineage (NCBI taxonomy): Eukaryota > Metazoa > Arthropoda > Insecta > Hemiptera > Reduviidae > Rhodnius > Rhodnius prolixus. The sequence continues at coordinate 12,698,135 of NW_027411604.1, read as the reverse complement.
TTAATAATAATGTACCAACCTCTTTGTATAGTAAATAAATAATAATAATAAATATTTTTTAAAAAAGACTAACAAACATAAAACAGCCAGCAGGTGGTTGTGTTTTAATTAATTACACAAATATAGAACGTTCTTTATGTGCTAAGAGCGTTTTGATTGGCGGATAGAGGTATTGTTTTTTGTTTTTTTAAATTAAAAAATAACAAAAGATGTCCATTATTGTTTAGGTTGATGAAAAATCATAATAAAAAATTAATTAGATCAATCAATTTTTTTAAAAAGAATTGATTGGGTATAAAATTACAGAGAACAATTTGTCCGATTCTGGATGGACCGTTTTTTTTACAGTGAACTTTACTGTATACGAGATTAAATTAAATCGATTCAGTCATTTTTGAAAAAAGTCACAAATATTAAAAATCTATTCTACAAAATCGCATTTAAATCAAATCGATGTAACTCGCATTTTGAATTTCAGTATTACGTTGAAGTTTTTTAGTAAATTTAATTTTTAAATTAATTAATTCAGTTTTTTAGTAAAAAAAAATTAATTAAATGTACAGTAAATTAATTCCTTAATTATACATAGCTCTGTACAATTAAGTGTCGACTATTTTATGGCAATATTGGTACATGCTGTATTTTTTCGCTGAAATGAGCGATTGATTGGTTAAAATCATTAAAATGGTTTAAATTGATTGGTCGCTGAATGAAATTATCAATTACTTATCCTTGTTTTGTTTTTTTACAATTAAGAATTTAATTTGAGAAATGATTGTCACAATTTGAGAAAATCTTTACTGTATATTTTATTTTTTCACAACAAATAAAAGAGGAAAACTAATTTGAAAGGTGAAGAGAAAAAAAGAGTTTTTCTTTTTATTTTTGTGCCGTCTACAATTAATCAGACTTTAAAAGTGATGAAGAAGCATTAAACCCAGCATCACAACCCTCCATCATAGTTCACGCTCGCTAACTACCCGGAACAAAAAAAAGAAAGAATTCTCCGGAGGAAGTGTTTATTTTTACTCTGTCAGACAGAGAGGAGAGAATGGTGTTGTTTTTGCAGCCAAGCTATAGCCAGCAGCAGCAGTACCCGATCTTCATTGTGCTCAGGATGAAATGTTCAAGCTACCAAACCGTGTACGTCACATAAATCATTAATCACCACACATACACACTGGGTTTCCCACTACAACGAGAGAGAGAGAGAGAGAGACAGAATTCTCTGTACGTTCAGCGTCTTCTTATCCAGAATAACGTCAAACCAATCTTCTAGTTTAAAGTCTCTCCCAGAAATTGAAAACGGAGAGTGTATGAATGATCGTTTGCTATATAACAAATGTTTGTAAAGATTAAATTTTACTTTCCTTTTCTTAAAACCGCATGTATTGAAATCATACAGGATTTAGGCTTTGGATCATACAGAAATTAAACCGGAAATATCCGGTTTTAAAAGCCTCTTGGGTTACATAATACTGTTTTTTTTTTCAATTTATTTGTCATATTTACACCTACAATAAATGTTGCATCAAGTAAATTTGATGAAACTGGTTAAATTTTCACATGAAAGACATGTAAGAGTCACCACCCATTGATGGAACTCTTTCTCAGTGGATTGCACTCACAACAGTAGGTCCCTAGGCCACCTCCGCTTCAAGCGACGAGGAGGATTGTCTGGAAGGTGAGGAGAGTAGAGTTGTTGGACGAGAGGATTAGGATGGAGAGCTAGGAGGCTGTGAAAGTTGTGGTAGCGAGACTTTATTAGGTCGGTTACAAAAGGGATGTGAAGGTCAGTGTGAATGGTGAGGTTAGAAATGTAGTATGAAGCATTCAGGATTTACCGTAAGATTTTAGACTGTAGTGTCTGCGACGTTTGGAGTTAGAGGGTTTGGTTGAGCCCCACACTTCTAACATATGGGTCTTCTAACAGGGTCTTGTAAATAGTCAGTTTGTGATTCACGTCGAGTTTGGATCTACGGTCAAGTAGTCTACTAAGTAGCTTGTAGCGTCTGTTCACGTCTTGTCGTTTCAGTCGAGTATGTGGGTTCCAGGTGAGTCTCTTGTCAATGTACAGTCCTAAGTATCGTACTACGTCAGCTGGAGGAATCGTTACACCGTTCAGTTGAACAGGTGGACTCGCAGATTTTCTTAAAGTAAACGTAATGTGTACTGACTTTTGTTCATTAATTTTAAATTTCCATTTTCGGAACCAGGTTTCGAGAAGCTTTAAGTGAGTTTGAATGTTCTGAGTGGGCTTGCACCGGATCGGAGTGAGATGAAAGTATAGCAGTATCATCAGCGAATGTTGAAACTATTGTATTTTAGGAAAGAGGTAAATCAGCAGTAGTATATTAGAAAAAGGAAAGGGCCCAGTATGCTTCCTTGAAGGACTCCAGCTTTTATGGGTATGAAGAACGAGAGGGCCTGCCCTTAACGAACGCGACAGTACCGATCGGTTAGGTAAGATTTTAAGATCAAGTAGTAGGTGAAAGGAAGATTATTTTTGACTTTGTGCAGTAAGCCCGAGTGCCAGACCCGATCAAAGGCCTGAGCCACATCGAGAAAGACACCCGAACAGTACTGTTTTCGCTCCATGCAAAAAGTTTAATTTTTATAAACAACATAAATCGGTCACAAATTCAACACCATCCTAAAACTTAAAAGACTTAGCTTTATGGATGTGGAGGATGATTTGGAACAAATGGGAGCGTGATAGTGGAGAAGGGATGCTGCAGAATGACAAGATTTGAAGCCTATAATGGAGATCAAGATCCCGTAAGCGCCTTAGGTGCCACAGAAAAGGAGATATCGTCTAAGCAGTTATAACAGTCCATAACGCTATTATTTATGAATTGATTTTAACTCTTTGGGGCTAGGTGGGTTAAAAACTGTCCCACCTTTTGCTTAGCTTTTGCTGCATGGTGGGATATATTTTAACCCACCTCGAAAAGTTGTTGAAGTTATTCATACATACAGCTTAATATGTATATTTAAAGTTTTTCATTCAGTTGGCAGTGCTAGGCACCAATGGTAAATGAGTAAATAAGTGAAATAATTTTTATATTTATTATAAACTTGACCGATAGTAAAAAATGGTGGCACCGCATACTGTTCTATTATTTGGATGCAGCTGTTGTTAATTCATATATTGTTTATAAAAAATTGGGTCAAAACATGGAACTTAAACATTTCAAGGAACAGTGCGCTGAAGGACAGTGCTGTACTGTCTGCAAAGTTCCGCTTTGTTTTGGTAAAAAGTTGTGTTTGAATGAACATCATATAAAGCATTAGTTGCATAGTGGTATTATACAATACCAGCGCCCCTCACTAAAAAAGGACTATTGAAATGGTATTAATTGTTTCTTTTCTTCTTTTCGTATTTCGAGAGTAATGATTACTTGAGAAAAGAAATTCTGTGCAACCTAAGGCTTTTATTTTCTTTAAATCGTGTGCCTTAAAGAGCGAAGAGAGGACCTTAAGACGTCACGCTTTCGAAAGCTTCTTCATTACAGTGAAACATAATTTAGTAAACATTCCAAGTTAAATGAAAAACTGAAGATAAAAGATTGTGCGAAGACTCCCCCCCTAGAAGTTTACATATTTTATTATTATTTATTTTTTTTAATGATTTAAGGCGCGTCAACATCTCAGGTTTTTGGCGCCTTTTATTTTATTATTATTTTTTTTTTAGTGTTGAGTTTAAATCGCGTAATAAATAAGAAAGTGTACAGGGCCCCCACCCGGCCAAAAGTCGGCGACCAAAAGAAACTTTAGTGTACACTACTTAATGGAAAGCCATTTATATTTTCTTATATGTAGTGAAAAGTGATGGAAAGTGCTTGTAGCTTTCCAAAACCCAAGTTTTTCCCCAACGCTAGCACGTTATTAGACCTCACTTCCTCTCTAACTAACATTACCTTCCCATTTTCCACAATAAAACTAAATTTTCTCCACGCCATTACTCTTCTACTCCTTTTTTTTAACTTCCTGTAACAAGGTCAAATATTGATTTTGATACATGACAAGACGATACAAACAATTACAACGCGTACTAGGTATAAAACACTCCATACTAAAACTACAAAACAAAAAGACTGATTTAGTTGACAATTATTACATCTATCTGGACATACGGAGCTGTACAATGGGGTCCAACAAACAATTACAACGCCTACTAGGTATAAAACACTCCAAACTAAAACTATAAAACAAAAAAACTGATTTAGTTGACAATTATTACACCTATCTGGACATACGGAGCTGTACAATTGGGTCCAACAAACAATTACAACGCCTACTAGGTATAAAAAAACACTCCAAACTAAAACTATAAAACAAAAAAACTGATTTAGTTGACAATTATTACACCTATCTGGAGATACGGAGCTGTACAATGGGGTCCAACAAACAATTACAACGCCTACTAGGTATAAAAAAAACACTCCAAACTAAAACTATAGAACAAAAAGACTGATTTAGTTGCCAATTATTACACCTATCTGGAGATACGGAGCTGTACAATGGGGTCCAACAAACAATTACAACGCCTACTAGGTATAAAAAAAACACTCCAAACTAAAACTATAGAACAAAAAGACTGATTTAGTTGCCAATTATTACACCTATCTGGAGATACGGAGCTGTACAATGGGGTCCAACAAACAATTACAACGCCTACTAGGTATAAAAAAAACACTCCAAACTAAAACTATAGAACAAAAAGACTGATTTAGTTGCCAATTATTACACCTATCTGGAGATACGGAGCTGTACAATGGGGTCCAACAAACAATTACAACGCCTACTAGGTATAAAAAAAACACTCCAAACTAAAACTATAGAACAAAAAGACTGATTTAGTTGCCAATTATTACACCTATCTGGAGATACGGAGCTGTACAATGGGGTCCAACAAACAATTACAACGCCTACTAGGTATAAAAAAAACACTCCAAACTAAAACTATAGAACAAAAAGACTGATTTAGTTGCCAATTATTACACCTATCTGGAGATACGGAGCTGTACAATGGGGTCCAACAAACAATTACAACGCCTACTAGGTATAAAAAAAACACTCCAAACTAAAACTATAAAACAAAAAAACTGATTTAGTTGACAATTATTACACCTATCTGGAGATACGGAGCTGTACAATGGGGTCCAACAAACAATTACAACGCCTACTAGTTATAAAAAAAACACTCCAAACTAAAACTATAGAACAAAAAGACTGATTCAGTTGCCAATTATTACACCTATCTGGAGATACGGAGCTGTACAATGGGGTCCAACCATGCCATCAAATTGCCGTCGCATCCATTCATCTTAATTAAAAATTCTCCGCCGAATTACAGAAGTTCCCCTTTTATGTTTCCAACCTTATCTTCCATAATGACCTCAGTGTCTCTGGAGATATAAGGGAATGCTAATTGGGTTGTTAAAATTCCAATAAGATCATCCCAACTTCGTTACGAGGATCATTGTGTTTAGACAGACAAGTGGACTCAATTAACAAATATTTTAAAATATATTTCTTTCATCCAAAGGAAGCAATCAACAAAAAGAAAGGTTAAGAAATCATGATTGGCACCACCAATATCCAATGGGCTTGGTAAACCATTTTTGTGCAGCCAATAAATTCAACTTTCAACAGTTTTTCGCTAAACTTTTTTTTGTAATTTACAATCTGCATATATTGTATACATTAAGTAAATAGGAGGTAAAGATGAACTGGTGCGGGAAGAACAGGAGGAGAGAAACTATCCAGCGGTAGCACTCTCTATAGGAGAGAGGAGAATGTGAGGAGGAGAGAGGAGAGATAGGAGAGTAATGGCGTTAGGCCTTCAGCCTACAAGGAAGTCTTGGGGCCACTGGCGATTCAGTCGGCGAGGAGTATTAGGGATGTCAGAGGAAGCGAGAGACTGTACAAGAGGATTTGAGCAAGTAGAGAGAGCAGTATGGGATTTTTGATATTTAGTCTTGGCGAGTTGGTCTATGAAGGGGATGTTGAGGTCGTTTTTTTGAAGAGTGAGGTTTGAGGAGCGTCAGCTATCTTTTGGAGTAGTTTTGACTGAAATGTCCTGTACAGTCCGTATGTTTGTAGGTTTGGCTGAACCCCAGACAGCTCTAGTCTGTAAGTCCACATAGGTTTGAGAATAGTACTGTATATTAAGCATCTGAGTTCTAAGGGCAATTCGGAGCGCCGTCCAAGAAGTCTGTAGAGCAGTTTCGCACGTTTTGTCATTGCTTGTCTTCTAAGTCTAGTGTGTAGGTTCCACGTGAGTCGTTTGTCTATGTAGAGCCCAAGGTAGCACATCAGATCTGTACAAGGAACAGGATTGTAAGTGTGTCTGTAACTTGTATGAAGCTGATGAAGGATGTGTACTTGTGGCTAGTATGGCTGTATCGTCTGCATATGTACAGAGTAGTGTAGAGGGTTGTACAGGTATGTCAGATGTGTATACTGTATAGAGAACGGGGCCAAGTATACTCCCCTGCGACACTTCCGCCCCCCTCTGTCGAGAAAGAAGAGATTGCTGAGCCAGTACTGACTTGAAAGAATCTATCTGAAAGATAGGAGCGCAGAATGAGGTAGTATTTTGAGGGAAGATGCTTTTTTAGTTTGAACAGTAATCCAAATTTCTAACATTTATTATAAAACAAAAACCGTCTTTTAATTTGTCGAAATAGAAATGTACTAATATTATTTGCTTCTGAGCAAAAAATATTTGATGAAAATAAAATAAGAAAACAGGCAAACCAAAAAAAAACAGCCTGCATTTCCGGTTGAACTTTTTTTTCGCCAAAACGTCATATGATCGCCTATATTTTAGCCCACAAATAATAACCAAGTAGAACGAAAACAATTCTAGAAATTATCGGCTACTTAACAGAAATGCTCAGTCATAAACCCATTCGAATAAAGCCCTAAATCTTTCAATTAACCTAAAGTTAGTTTAAATAACAAATCAACATTTTCTCACATGTTTATCCCAGCGAAAATCAAGCACGATTTCTTGAGTTTTTTTACCCACTACAGAAAGAAAAGTAATCTTTCAGTGCTGTCAATATTTTATATTAAAATAAAAAGAAAAAAGAAAAAAAAAAGATGAACAAATATTTAAGTTTAGAAGTTCTTGAATTAAATATTTGTTTACCATTTTGAAAAATTAATTCAACGATAAAAGTCTCTGAAAAACTTATAATAAACTTGTCAGAGAAGTTCCACAACTTCACTGAGACAGCACAATCTCATTTTCTAACTAATACTTCGCACACATACACTTTTTATTAGAGAGCGCGAGCGAGAAATGCACTCTAAATTTTACAGGTGCATTTATTTTAGTATTCAAAGGGAGAAATTTATAAAAACAAGGTATTTATTAACAAAAGAGTTAAGTTGGCCAACTTACGTGTTCTCAGCAGTCTCCAGCGGGATTTTCTCGATTGCAATATTTCCTCCAGGGAATGAGAGAGATTAAATGATCATAAGAGAAAGTATGGGGGGGGAATCATGCACCTAAATCTTTTTCTTGAGCAGGTGATAAGTAACTTAATTTTTGAGGCCAGAGAGAGGAGCAATCTCGTTTTTATAATTTTTTTTTTAATTTTTTTAAATCTTTTATTGTAATTTACCACTGCAACAGTTGTTGCAACAAGCAAATATGGTGAAAGAAAAAAGAAATAAAAGAAAATCATGAGTGGAGAAGTGGAGACCATCTTCTCTTCAATCTCCTTAGAGGATTACCTGGTAATGTGGAGGAAGATAGGTGGCTCTATGAGAGGGTTAGGATGAGCTGCTGCAGAGTGGAATGAAATTTGAAGAAACGAGTGTTAGCAAGATCTTGAATGAAAGGGATTTTGAGGTTATTAGGGGTAGTGAGGTTTTAGATACATAGAACGGAGTGTTAAGAATTTTTAGAAGTATTTTTGACTGTAATGTCTGGAGGCGTAGTGAGTAGGAACGCTTAGGCTGGAAACATAGTGGAGCGGCGAGCAAAGCGGCGATGATAGCGAAGAGCAAAGCGGCGAAATCAAACACAAGTTAACATATGGGACCGCGCATAGTGGCGAGCAAAGCGAAGATAGAGCAACGCTATCTATAGAGAGTAGAGCAAAGCGTTATGACATGTTTGATTTCTTCGCTCTCATCGCGCTCAATTTGTAAAGGTTATTTTTCAAAGGTTATGGATATTGATACATTTATTGGTTTAGTTTGTTTAAAGAAACCTCTGTGGGGCCATAGTATTTGTGAAGCTACAATAGTTTTTAATAATTAATAGTTTAAATTAATTAACAATTAGTAGTTAATGGAGAATTCAGGTAATTTTTGCTACATTTAATTTGGTTCTCAATCCCTTAATGCTAACTTTCATCTAAATACTAGGCAAAATTAAATTACATTTTCATGTCCTACTACTTCTGATCTGAACGAATTCTCCAATCCTTCTTCTGTAGCGTCGTACTACTCCAGTTTTTCAGATGAACAACATTAATTTACGACAAATCATGGTGTAGTGATTTAATAAAATTATTATTTTTTTTTAATTGACTAATTTCTTTTTATCTGCATATATTTCTATTTTATTTTTATTTATTTTGATTTTCTTATCTTAAAGTAACTGCTAGGATTAATGGGGTTACACAGATTTGTATTTAGTAAATAACCTACATAGTTAATTTTTCTATATTGTGCCTAACTTTTGTTGTGAGTTGTATTATTCAAAAACAATAAAATTTGATTTTGATTAATGGGGTTACACTGAGCTAGTATGTAATCAAATGTTGATATAGACATTCGAAAATACGCATGAAACTTGCCAGGATGCTCCCGAAGTTGTTGGTACAAGTGATGAAATTCACCAAGTTCATTTCTAGACTTATTTATGTCGTGTACACTGCAGCTACTGCTACTAAGCTGCTGCAAATACCAAAGTTTCAACGAAGAATTTTCATATAAAAATAGTTCCTCCATCTTGTTTTGTCAAAAGGAGAACGCGACTAAACTCGGTCACTATGTGCATGCGAATCTTTGCTCGCTGCTCGTCGCTCTCTTTGATTTGAACCAACTAAACCGCTTCACTATGTTTCCAGCCTTAGTCGATCCCCCATACTTCGATGCCGTATGGCCAAATGGGTCGCAGTTACAGTAGATATAAGAGTCTTTTGTTATGTAGGTTAAGTTTCGAACTACAGGATAAAATTAAACTGCAACAAAAAAAATGCAGGAGGCGCGAAAATTTACTTTTGTACCTGGTGGAGGGAGGCGAAGATACAGAAAGTGTAGAAACCAATGACTTAAGTCCATCCAAAGTAAAAAGAAAAAACAAAAATCAAAAATCAAAAACGAAAAAATCGCTGAAGTTGCTTTGTTTGCTCAATAACTTGGACTTGAACGGAGCAATGACTATTTGGGTAAAATAGAATAAATAAATTGATGAAGAATATTCTAGATGAAAAAAAATATCATAAATATACCTCTCTAAGAAGAAGAAAGGTAATCTAATATAAGAATATATATATTTATTTATATATGTATCGCTGTATATGTGCGTATGCGAGTGTGTTTATGTAGGTGCGCGTACGGAGAGAATTCACCTGGTTTCCGTTTCAGGGTGGTATGTGACCGACGTATCCACCGACTATAATCTATTTCCAATAAAGGCATATATATATCTAACAGTTGGTTTCCGCTAAATTTCACCTCAATATATTGCTAACGGAAATATGCTTTTCGATTTGATCGCACGGCTATAAGTTTAACAAAATCTATTTATACAATTTTTTTGTTTTCTCACCCCCCCCCCCTCAAGATTTGAAATTATTACTGGCGATTCGGCTTTCCCCCCCCCCCATCCTAAGTTTTGGTAAGTATGTTCGCCATAAAGATGAACGAGCCTGAAATCGTTTTTAATTTTTTAGGTTAAGTTAGCCTCCGGGACAATGTTCTCTGGCTGGTATTTAGTGGTCAGTGAAGTGATGGTAGTGGAAATCTAAAAGCGAACAATTGGACTCGAACCGGAAATTACTCAGAGCACTAGTTTCCCCGAAATAAGAAATTTCCTAATTATATTTGATCAACTATTATTTTCTTTCTTCTAAAATAGTTCTATTCTAGTAGGCGCTAAGTTGTTTTCAAAAAAAAGGTAACCAGAAAAAAGTACAAGAACGACAAGAACATTTTCTGAAAACGCAGTTTTTGCTCATTTTCAGCAATTTTTTTCTCGAAATCTATTAGATCTATGTCATTACGAAAAAATTACAGTTATAAAGGAGGATTTGCACTATATTTTAAAGAAAATTTGGGAATTTTATCTTTTATAGAAAAGGAGAAAAAAATTGTCAAAGTTTGGTGTTTTTCAACGCACTTTTTGATGATCAACCCTTATACGAGGTGTGGCTATTAAATAACGAGACTATTGCTGTAAAACATTTTATTTTAAATTTGTACATATTTAGTTATTATCACCTTCAATATACACCCCTCCCCCATCCCTACCGTTGTTCGAAACAGTGCTGGAAGTCTTTTCCTGTCAGCTCTTGCATGACGCGTGCCGCTTTTTCTTTCACAGCTTCAACGGACTGAAATCGTATTCCTTTTAATGCAGATTTGACTCTGAGGAACAGATAAAAGTCATATGGGGTCAGGTCAGGCGAATAAGGCGGATGGCCTAAAACTGGGATATTTGTACTTGGCTAGAAACGTCTTCTTGACAGACAATGCAGTGTGAACTGGCGCGTTGTCTTGATGGAGAACCCCGTGACTTGTTCTTCACACAAATCGGGTCGTTTCTTTCCTTCTCTTTCACGGAGTTGAGCAAGCACCTCAAGGTAGTAATGTTGATTAATTATAATCGATATTTTCATCCGTTTTGGAGGTGGAAGGGCAACCCAGGTGGTCATCATCTCCCTAAGTCTTCTCGGCCATCTTGGAAACGCTTGTACCACATAAAAACTTGCGCACGTGATAAACATTCACGACAATTCGTTGCTCTACTACATGTGTAGTATCATGTTTTCGGCAAAACGAAACTAACACCTCTTACACAAACACGTCAGGTTCCGGTCAGACAGATTTCTCTACAAACACGTGAGACGCTGCAATCGAAAGAGAAGGCTAAAGCCTAAAGCGTAAACGCTGCACAACTGTCGGTCGTTAGGATTTGGCGCATGCATAGTTCTTCTGTAGCAGCATCAGTCTCGTTATTTAATAGCCACACCTCGTACAACTGTCCTACCGGACAGTTTTTAATGAAGTTCTTTCCAACAGAAAATAAAAAAGAAGAGTTAGCCTAAAGAGGTGAAAAGAAGAAAGAATTTCCAAGTAAAGACAGCCATGAAGGCATACGGAAAGAGAAATATAGAGAACGCTCGTTCAAGAATGTGATCCAGGATAACCATATAAACTGATAATCATAAAATAGACTAATTATGCTATTACTGAAGTAAAGAGCTATAATAGCCTTGGCAGCTGATGCGTTAATAAAGTTAAATAAAGTAAGCCAGAATAAATAGGATTATTGGTTACTATTATTTATGCTCATTTTCAGCAACGTATTTCTCAATATCTATTTAATTTATGTTGTTGCAAAAAAATTACAGTTATAAAGGAGGATTTGCCCTATAATTTAAAGAAAATTTGGGAATTTTATCTTTTATAGGATAAGAGAAAAAAAATGTCAAAGTTGGGTGTTTTTCAGCGTTACGCTTTTTCGTGCAGTTTTTGACGATCAACCCTTATACAACTGCCCTACTGGATAGTTTTAATTTTAATACAAAGAGATTTACGTATTATTGATTAAGAATAATACTTCTTTGTTCAATAATAGCCAGCTGTGTTTTATGGGACGTAATTACAAAATTAGACACGATTAGCCTTTTCGTGAGAGGTGGAAGAGAGAGTGGAAAATGCCATTATAGTCAGGGAATTATGAGCAATGCGGTTAGACACACTTTGACACCTATCAGTAAAATATTGAACGCCCAAAAGGACTTTAAAGCAGTTAGAGGGAAGTGGTAGGGGGAGAAAAAAAGAGAGGCGATCTCTATGACAATCCAGAGAGCCACAACAATAAACTAATTATCAAAGAACTAAAATGGTTTTCCAATTAGTTTGGCGCACCCTTTTCCCTTTGGTTGCAAATGTAATAGCAGTTTGGATACGAGGAGGGGGCAACAAACACATTGGACACCACCCCTGTGGGCCGTGAAGGCGGCTACATAGAGTGGAGACTCTCCGGGGACCATTAGAGAGTGCTCTATTCCAGCCGCCCCCGCACCCCTACTAGCTACTATATCAACTTGCCGCCGCCAGAATCGCTCGGGTAACCCCACCTGCTTACTAATGATGTCCTCTACTCTTTTTACTTTCTGCCTTTCATTACACTCATTCTTATTTGACTGAAATCGTACATTAGAGAAAACCAATATATTCTGATTCGCTAATCTATGGCTAAATTACTGATTACACATCACACACGCGCTCCATGAAAACAATTTATTGCCGAATAAAAAACAAAATGTATTTCCCGTAATAACTTCAATTAGAACTTTTTTAAAAAAATATTTCTCAAATAAGCAAAAATAAAAATGAAATAAAAGTACCTCACTCGATATAACTAGATGAATAGTTTCATCCCAAACTGTAACAGCTTCTAGCTGCGTAGGATAGATAATCAGTTTGGAGAGTTTTTTGGGGGAGGTCGAACAAACCCCTTAGTTCGGGGATTCTGGTTAAGCTAAACTACAGTAGGGCAAAAACAATTACCTAACTAAACCTTCAGTCCGCCTCTAAGGGTAAAACCATATGTTACTACTGTTTTTAGGGTAGATTTGGGTAGGGTGACACTTTTGTTTCCCCAGAATTATGGATGTATTAGTAAGAAGTTTATATTCTTCTATAAACATTCCAAACTGTCATATTGAAAAATCTAATTTGGGTACAAATATTCTATTCTTCTTATTGAAGTATACTGCAATCAAAGTCATGAATGGCTCCAAGATGGCCTGTGGGACTAGGGCTGGAGTGAATGAGGTTAAACCTGAGATAATCATTTAGAGAGCTCTTCGAAGTTATACCGAGATCTTTGCCGTTAAAACTTGTGCTGAGGAAAACCTGTGAAAGGGCCTTAGAAATAGGGAGATCTGCATCTTTTCGGACAGCTAAGCTGCACTGAAGGCCCTTACTTCCTTCAGAACTATCAATTTTCCTGGTCTGGGATTGTAAAAAAGCCCTAGAACAACTGGCTCGGCACAATAAAGTTCGGCTGGAAAGGGTGCCGAATCATGTGGGGATTATGAGGCCGATCAGCCGGCCAGGAACGGAGCTAACACTCCTTTCATTGGCCAGGAACCTGTCCTGGGAATCCCCAAGGGTGCACAGTTCGTGCGGCTCTCAGAGATTGGAACTGGAGAGAAGAGAATTGGGTCAAACACAGTAAGACTATGGCTCTGTGTGGATAGAAATCAGATTACTCTGATCACAACTGGCCTATTCACGGGGCATGGTAGGTTCTGGAAGCATTTACACAAGGTGGAGGCTTATTAGATCGGAACAGTTGTGCAGATTGTGTCAGGAAGAGGAGGAAACGGTCTCTCACTTGCTATTCGATTATTCGATTGCAATCGAGCGGTTGCGCTATGATATCTTTGGATTTTTGATAACAAAGGAGGTTGTAGCGCAAAAAGAACTAGTAGGGAAAGTCCTCAACCTCCTTAGTAGGGGAGGTTTCGTCTACTAGATCCTAAGAGGAGGGCACTAATTCTAATTCAAAAGTCTATTTTAATATTGTTTCCATTCATGGTCTTTCTGAAAAATTGTCTACAACTATCCAGAAAACATATTTCTACAGCTTTTAAAATTTCAATCTATGATTACAATATTTTATATTCCTAGTAGAACTGGAGGAAGAAACGATAATTCTCAAAATTACCTATTATGTTACCATGCGTAGGTATATTTATAAAGATTTTGAAAATTAATGGAGTTTCGCAGATGTCTATGAAGAAAACTGATCCCACGAAGTTTCGGTACAAGATGGAGGATTAAATTGAATATATCTAAAGGAGGATTACTAGATGGCCTCTATCTGGGTATTAGTAATGGAACTCTTGGATATGTCTATTTTGTTATCGTCAGTATTATTGTGATAAAGTGGCTATCCTAAACTGTGACAGACAGACAGACAGCTGGATGGATATATTTAGAATAGTATGAACTTTGCGTGAGAAGATGAAGTGAATGGTGGTACTAGGCGAAGTAGAAGGACGCCACTAAGAAAGGTCCTCTCCAAGTACATTTGTAGATGTAGCAATGTCTACTCACTAGATAATGATAGCGCGTAAGAGTATTTGTAAACAATGCCTTGACAAGCTAGCAGCAATAAATCTTTCTAATTCTACGAGTAATAACTTTTCACACATTTGTCAAGAACGAAGTAGAAAATTGCCTTTCTTAGATGATAATTTTACTCAAAAATACGAACCACCAATAAGATTCCATTTCTATTATTTTAACCAATCAGGTACATGTTTTGTGTATTATGAATTTAATTGGCAAACATCCGCCAATCAATGAGCACCATTTCAATGATTTCTACCAATTAGATGTGCTTATTTACATCACAATGCATTGTCGCGGTAATACAGTATGTTTAGTATTTTCTCTAATCAGATGGCAGTAATATTAGGTTATTCTACACTTTGTAAAAGTCAACACTACCAATTTTTGAAGGATTTTTTTTTTCTTCGTCAACCATTTTAAGAGTTCGTGAAATTATCAAAGATAATTCCAAAATGCTGATAATTTTTCCAGTAATTTTGAATGGTAATTACTGTAATTACCTAACAGCAGTCGTTTAATGTAACACAAAATTATTGGGATTAATTATCAACACTTAACTGGTGATGCCGTTGATAATACATTATATTGTAGTGATAATAACCAACTCAAACTATGCACTGTACCCTTTGAGTGGTTAGAAACTTCAAAACGGTTTGTTATAAGCTTTAAATTATTTTAAAGACCAAATTAAACGTTCCATAATAAGCGAATAATAATTAATATATTCTCTCTAGTGTAACATGGTGGCGTTCCAGTTAATTCAATGTGAGATTCTGGAGAGTTTTCTCATTACTAAATTTTCTCCTTTCTCCCATTAACAAACATCCATCCACTCACTCTAACCATGTACACTCGTAAATCAAATTGCAGATGGTTTCATGATAAATTAAAGGAGTCTGTACCAAGTATATAATTTGGTCAACTAGCAGAGTCACTTATTCTAGGCCATTTGACTTTATTTAAATACTTGTATATAATATATTCCTATAATTTATATGCATAATTTTCAAGTGAAATAACTGAGATTTTTACATGGTATAAGCGATGCTGGTTGGGCCCATGTTTCACCTAACATGCCGGCAATAAAATGTATTTGTAAAACAGCAGAGTTGGGAGAAGAGCACCCACTAGAAATACAAGGTTATGTATTCATTCATGAATATACATGTGCATAAATAATTTTATATTCAGTTTTAACATTATTTATTCATTGGTAATAAAAGCAGGAGGGGAAAAAAAGATTTGGAACGCAAAAACTAGTATTACTTATTTAACACGTTAATAATTTAGATGTTTCTAGTAAATATGATTGGCCAATTAAGAGTTTCAGTAATTAAAATGATTGGTTCATTTAGAAATAATGAGGTTTGGTCAAATAAAAAGCTTTATATGTACCTAAAATTGCAACTTTGATCTTAAATATCTCGACAAATATTAGTGATATTGGAACGGGGTCAACGTCATTTGAACGCAGTCAACACTGTCCATCACCGGACATCCCACTGCGTATACAGTCATTCTTATTACTTAAAAAACCATAATACTTTTTTTTAATAAAGTGTAGTCATACGCAGAATTCGAACTGGGGATCTCCCACTTACAAAGCCACGCTCTTGACCACTAGACCAACACCCGCCCATCCCTGCCAAGATATTCTCAACGTAATCATAGGTCAAGAAGTCTTGCATACGGGGTGCATTAAAATGATGTGATGATTGCTTTTATTTGATGATTAAACAAATTCACCCACAACCATTACATATGACACTACATGTTTTAAAATCTTCAATTATTATTATTTTTTTACTTTGCGTCACAAATAACATTTTCTGCACTCAGAGGACCTCCCAAAACGTGTATTTTTGGAGGAAAATTAATATTGAAAACCGTTCACGAGTTGATAAAATAGTAACTTTGATCTTAAATATCTCACTAACATTACGGGATATCGAAACGGGACCAACGTCATTTTTCACAATTTCTTATGTAGTTTTCATAATCATTGTTAAAAACCAGTGGTTCTTATGAAACTCCGATCAGTGTTTTATAGCCATAACTTTGCCAAAAATGAAGATACAGCATCGGGGGTGGAAAATTTGAAAACTATACCAAAAAAGAAAAACATATGGTTTATTTAATGATTTTTTTTCCGGATTTCCGTTTTCCTTAAAAGTTATTAGCGATTGGTGCGTTTTAAATGGATCGCCCTGTATATAAGGTAATTAAAGTATTGAAATTTTTGCTTTAAAAAATATTGTTATTCAACATTTTTTTTATAATACCACACGTTCTTTTTTTCAAACATTGCAAAAAAGAACCGATTTCCATCATAAGTCATGATGCAATAGAAAAAAAAAGTATTTAAAGTATAGTTCCATTAAATGGGGCGAACTTCAGCTTGGGCAAAAATAGACAGAATAGACAGGAAACGAAGAAGGAGACTGAACGCTGGCGAGTAACATGTTTGTTACCCTTTGCACAGGAGTAACATGTTTACTATGAAGGGTTTTCTGCGAAAAGTTGAGACAGGTTCTAGCAGAACGTATCAAGAAGGATTGTAGGGCCGTTAAGGAAGCACTATAGCTGGGGAAGTAGGGAATTTTACGCCCTTTAAGAGAAGCTTTGTTTTACACATGTAAAACACTAAGAGGTAGGACCAAAACTCAGCTCATATCTAGCCGGTGGTTATTTACACCGACCAATTACTTAAGAGACGAATGAATCGTGTTCAAGAATCAGTAAAAATCAAAATAAGATAAAAAATGTATAATATATAACGCAACATCAATCAGCGCCTGGAAGAACTGAACTTCCGCGGCCAGCATGACAGATTCCGCAAACTGGACCGTAGTTACAACGGCTTCGGCTCCCCCCTGTTGGTCAGCAAGGGTCTCCTGTCGCTTACAGTCAGTCTGTTAGCAGTCTGCTGGTGAGCTAAGTAAGAAGTATATCGCCGTAGTTAGTGGCGTATGCGCAAACACACTTCTCTGGCCGAAGATATAATTACTCGATCTAGGTTCGGGAAGAATTTGTTTTTTCCTTCTCACGTTTGAAAATTTGTACTTTAGCGATCTACGTAGCCTCATATTTAAAATTCTTGTAACTTTAAATACTATATCCTACAATTAATATCTTATAACTGAGCGCCATACTCAATGAACAAAGCGCCATCATTCCCAATTCCAGGTCAGAACGGAGTATTCCAATAAATTGTACGATATTAGGCGCCCCGCTTCACACAATCCTCTTGCTTCTTCCTCGACGCTACAATCTTGAAAGGACCAGGGCCTCCTCAATCAAAGCTCTCCACCTTCGCACACCTATTTTCCTTAAATCCCCTTCAAG
This sequence comes from Rhodnius prolixus, assembly GCF_049639745.1. NCBI lineage: Eukaryota > Metazoa > Arthropoda > Insecta > Hemiptera > Reduviidae > Rhodnius > Rhodnius prolixus. The sequence continues at coordinate 12,680,444 of NW_027411604.1, read as the reverse complement.
CCTCTCAGTCTTGGCCTACCACTTCTTCTGACGCCTCCGGGCCTTCCATGTAAAAGTCCTTTAGGGATAGTCTGTTCTCGCAACATTATCCTCTCCACATATCCTGACCCAACTCAATTTTCCTGTTTTAAATGTAGGAATGTCTGCTTCTCCATAGAGAGTTTGCAGTTCCAAGTTGGTGAAGATCCTCCCTCGTATACAGGACTACAATCCACCATTCACCAAAAAAGTACACCAGGTTACCATCAAATGGACATTTCTGGTGAACATTTTTAATTCGAAAAGATGGTAGCAAAGCTTTTTCCTCACCTTAGCAAAGGAAAGCAAAAAGTTATAATTAATAAGTAAAGGATTAAAAATAGGCAGGTAATTTGTAGAGGAAATGATGTACTAGAAAAGACATTCGTGTTAAGCTGAGCCTTTTATGAATATCAGAGGAGAATGGCAGCCGGGGACCTTAGGTATGAATAAAGTAAGGGTGGGGATATTAACCCAAGGGCGCTCTCTGGTATGAGACACGGTCAAAGGGCTTGGCAAAGGAATTATTAAAGTAGAAAAAAAAAATATAATAATTTTTTGGAGGCTCGCAACGCACGGAGCGAGTGAGAGAGAGAGATTAAAGCTTGCACATAGAAGTGTATAATGTGAAAACTAGCCTTCTAGTGAGTGGGCAGTGAAGGGCTTACTAGACCTCACTCGCAACAACCCACCTCGCCACAGAGAACAGCGTCATGGAGCTTTTCAGCAGCAGGCTACACCCAGACCATCATGCAATATTTAAATGTGTAGAATGAAAAAAAAAGAAAAATAATAATAAAATAACTTTTCAGTCACGTACAACATCACTCTATAATACAGTGTACATAAGGTTGGTCATATTATAGTGTGTGAGCACTAATGTTGGCCAGCCTGTGTGTAGTTCCGTTAGATTTTTTTTTTAAGTACCAACACAAAACCAGAAGTCCACTATGGGTTTCCACTCACTTTTTCTAACCTCATACCAGGGTATTTTTCAACATACCTCACTACATAACTGCTTTCAACAATGTTTTTTATTCTCTCTCACTCTTTCATAGTCTCTCTTTCACACACCCACACACACACTCTCTCATTGCCTCTCTCTCACTCTCTCATTGCCTCTCTCTTACTCAAATTCACTCTCTCACAGTCTCTCTCTCTCATTCTTTCATAGTCTCTCTCTTACTCTCTCATAGTCTGTCACTCTCATTCTCTCCCTCTACCCTTACAAACACTCTCTTTCACTCTCTCATAGCCTCTCTTTTTCTCTCTTAAAAACGCAACATTTAATTTGTTAACAACACGCGAACTGTTTTCTTTTATTTCTCTAAAACAATACCTCTATTCAGTGCTACCAACATACATTGACTTAACTATAAAAAATTCTTCTTCATCTTACAAACAATTTTAATGGCAGTCAATGAAAAACAAACACATACACCCACCCATACACAAATTCTTTTATCTCACTCTCATACAACTAACATTAATCAATAGGTAGGTGTTTTAGCGTTTTTTACCAGGCTACGCTTGGTATATCTATTTTTATAACCGGCTTACATAAACCACGTTTACTCCTACCAGTAGCTTTATTCAGTTTGTTTACAAAACAAAAGTTGGAACAAAAAAGAAAAAACCATATTCAGGTCAATGGTAGGTTCAACTCAGCACGTAATGGGGGGGAACTAGAACCTGTGCCACCACGATAGAGGGAATACCTGGACAATCACTAACAAAACTAACATCTAAGTAAAAGAACTGCTACGAGAACAACGGCAAGATTAAGAAACAGGAAAAGGATATTAAGAAAATTAAGGATAACAAAAATCGCGGATAGTTTCAAGGAGCCGTTTTGCGAGAAAGATTCCAAAATACAGAAAAATCGATTCTATAAAGTGATTACTACCGATAGATCGATTTTAAGCAAAGCCTCATTGTGGCATCCTCTGTATTACCATCTATTTATTAATAATAAATTAATTAATATAAATCTATTTATTTATTTTTTAATATTGCTTTTAAACCCTTTTATGTAATTATTCAAACATGGCGGATGCTGTATTTATTCAGGTAGAACCGCGCATTCCCTTCTCAAGTTGGATAATTCAAGTTAATAATGTAGGAGCGTCGATGTATTATTATTGTTAATGGGGGTCAGTAAATATAAATAGCTTATACAGTTGTGTTCCTATAATGTACTACAAATATAATAATGTAAGCTTTCAACCAAAAAGCATTCTTAAGAGCCAATACCAACGATGAAGGTCCATTTTGTATAGGTGCTCCTAATAAACGGGCAGATTGCTTTAGCAACAACATTGAAAGGGAATATAAAGGAGAGTTTTGTATGTAACTACCAGTTATGCTTTATTATATTCCTTAGTATATTGTGGTTTACAAACTATAGTTAAAACGTTTTACACGTGAATTAGTAAGGTCTACGTGGGACCAGGCTGGCGGAAAGCGCCAAAACTTGTAGCAACACACAAGACGAGAAAGTCAAATCCCCTCCCCCACTTCTGCCCCAATCAACAAGACCTAAAAAGGTCGAATCCTCGAAACCATACAAAAACTTTAAATCGATCATCATTATCTTGGTATATTTAGTTTTAAAATGGTAGTAGTGTCTTTAGAAGCATTTAGTACCTTGGTGTGCTGTTAATGGCCACAATCTTTGAATCAGTGTTCGCATGCGCCAGTTCATATAGCGCCGAACTAGGTTGTATAGCTTCTTTTTTTCATCCCCAAAATTTGGTGTTTATTTTTAATCGTTGCGATAGCGTTCAACGGCCTTAAAGGATAACACGATCCTTTCTTCCTCTCATTGCGACATTTCCGGCATTTTAGTGTGTACAGAAAAAACAGGAAAAGCGTATTCGCCAATTTCCTTTACAACCAAGTGTGCATAAACCGTAACCTTCAGATAACCTGACAAAGCAGCTTTTCTTCATTGCTATTTTGAAATGGAAATTGTTTACTATTGAATTTGAATGCATGGAAATTAGTTTTCCAACTGCTTACAATTTCCCACAAACTATTCTACCCTCTCACTCTAACAAGACCGTCATCACTTCACTTCACTTTCTAAAAAGAAAATTGTAAGAATTTGCTTCTATTTAAATATTTCTTTGAAGGAGGGGAATTCATCCAGGAAAATCCCATTTTACCAACAGCAAAGTAAATGCAATTTGGTGGGCATAAAAATTAAATAATGAAATTACAAATAAAATGTCAATCCCTGTCTACTGACTTTCTACAAATTTTTTGTAAATTCAGCCCTATATTTGATCATTCTTATTAAGACAGTTAAATATACAGCATCCCTACTTGGATTTTTAGGTAAAGTACGTATTTTATGAATAAAAAGCTGCACTTCAAATTTAATTACATTCTTTTCTTATAAGAATTTTTAATTAAGATTTAATAGAGCCGTTCGCTGCAAAACTCTATCAACTCCATAAGAACAAAAAAAAATGGAGAAATGCAATGAAATAATAGCACCCTGCTTTCAAGCTGCCATTCAGCCTGCTACAGAATTTGAGTTGAATTATTGCAACGATTTAGAATTTTAGCTAGGAATTGCATCAAAATAGCTACTGAAATAAATTATATATTATTTAATGACCAACAAAAATTTTTGTCATTTAATTAGTATTAACCCTTTATTATTTGGGAAATTTATTACAAAATATAAAAAAGCTGCGTCTGAACCAAGTGTTTTTGACCAATTAAAAAGATATTGCAGAAAGTAGAGTTAATCGATTTGTACAGTGATCGGTTCAATTAACAATCGATTAAGAATTTTAATTGAACAGATTTTCGATTTACCGGAAGTGAACGAAAAAGTGTTTTTTAAAAACTTGGTCTCTTTTTTTTTAAATGTTTGTATGTCTACTGCAACTTATTATGTAATTACGTAGTTATTTCACTGTCTTTCCATTTTCATAATATTAAAAATAATCAAATGAAGGACTAAATTTCCAAAACATTGAAGTATATCCGGCTTACAGCAAGTGCCACATTATTTAAAATTTTATTTCATTATTTTTTTTAATTTTCTCGAAATTGGGTTCCATGATCACCGTAAATTTCATGAACACACAGACGTACAGCTAGATTTATTAACTTTTACTCTAATAGCCAAAATTCGCTTCAGGTGTGTCTTATTTATGATCTAAATATAATAAATGATTGAAGGAAATTGTGAGTTAAAAACATGAGAATAGTATTAACATAATGTAATATGAGAACTGTCATCAGATGATATTGTTATTCAATTTTTTGTAATCATTGGAACTGACATTTGGAAGAGTTTCGAATTTCAACGGAAATAATAATTGATTACTAAGGAAATCCTCCAGATAAGTACTTCCGAAACGCACGATGATCTCTGGATAATCAGATAAAAACCCTAATAAACCTTTTATTGCCAACACACTCCCGGAAAGAATGTTATTAGTAATATAAAAATTTACCTTAGTCAACCAGATAACAGACCAGAAAACTGCATTTACATACCTGCAACAATTTAAAAAAAATTTGTTAGATAATAGAAAATAAAGACAAAACTTTGAAATTACTTTTTTATTAAAAATAAAATTGAAATTATTGAACAGAGACGAGAGAATACAGTTGATATCACTGAATTTAACTTGTTTGAAAAGTCCGTGCAAAAATAAAAACTACTTAATTTTTTGGGGTAAACCTTTTTTATTTTTCAACATAGTCTCCTTTTAGGCTTATACACTTCGTCCAACGCTGCTCTAGTTTGTTGATCCCTTCCGAATAATAGGATTTGTCCAAGTCTGAAAAATAGCCATTCGTTTCTGCAATCACCTCCTCGTTTAAATAAAATCTTTTTCCCACCAGCCATTTCTTCATATTGGGGAACAAATAGTAGTCCGAGGGAGACAACTCTGGAGAATAGGAGGGATGTGAAACGAGTTGGAACCCTATTTCCATTAATTTTGCGACCACAACTGCTGAGGTGTGAGCTGGTGCGTTGTCGTGATGGAAAAGGACTTTTTTGTAGGCCAATCGTGGGCGTTTTTCTTGCAGCTCGGTTTTCAAACGGTCCAATAACGATGAATAATATGCACCTGTAATAGTTTTACCCTTTTCCAGATAGTCGATGAGGATTATTCCTTGCGAATCCCAAAAGACAGTCGCCATAATCTTTCCGGCCGAAGGAACGGTCTTCGCCTTTTTTGGCGCAGATTCCCCCTTGGTAACCCATTGTTTAGATTGTTCTTTGGTCTCAGGAGTGTAGTGATGTATCCATGTTTCATCCACAGTGACGAAACGACGCTTAAAGTCCTGCGGATTCTTCTGGAACAGCTGCAAACCGTCCTTGCAACACTTCACACGATTTCGTTTTTGGTCAAGCGTGAGCAATCGCGGCACCCATCTTGCGGATAGCTTTGTCATGTCCAAATGTTGATGCAAAATATTATGTACCCGTTCATTCGAGATGCCCACAGCACTAGCAATCTCACGCACCTTCACTCTTCTGTCATCCATCACCATATCATGGATTTTATCAATGATTTCTGGATTAGTAACCTCAACAGGGCGTCCAGAACGTTCAGCGTCACTTGTGCCCATATGGCCACTCCGAAAATTTTGAAACCACTTATAAACTGTTCTAATCGAAGGTGCAGAGTCACCATAATGTTTATCAAGCTTCTCTTTAGTCTCCTGAGGCGTTTTGCCTTTCATAAAGTAGTGTTTAATCAACACACGAAATTCTTTTTCGTCCATTTTTTGAAAATCACTCGACTTCCTCGATTCAAACGAATGCCAAACACAAAGAAATAGACCGATCTGGCTGAAACTTGGTGTGCGTTCTTCCAAGAGATGCTACTAACTAAACATAACCTCGATACGCGCCAGTGGTGCTATCTCTCTGACTTTGCACGGACTTTTCAAACGACCCTCGTATGTTACCAATTTCCTATTTTTGATCCGACTTTATCCCCTACCATCTAGCATGTTTTAATTTTGATATGTGTAAACGACAGTTGTAATTAATATTCTTAATAGACTTTTTGCAAAATATTCAATAGATCCTGGCAAGAATAAGTGAGAGTGGTGGGGGATAGAAGGAGTCATTTTATTGGGTGGAACTGCTGATGGAGGGCAGCACTTTTAGCGACCAAAAAATAAAAATAAAATAAAATTGGCTGGTAAGGAAGTCAGGTTATCGGTATGTCTTTATTTTATTTTCATTTTTGTTTTAAGAAAAACGAAAAGCTGAGCTAACGGCTACTTTTAGATTTTAGATGCTCTGTATTCACACGCCACAAACAGGAAATAATTTCTCACATTCCAGTGTTCTCAAAATACATATATTTGGAGAAATCTCCCAATTAAAATAAAATTAATATACAAAAAAATGGACACTAAAATTACAAGGAGAAGGTCAAAATAGAAACAAATAGATTATAAAATAGGAATTAAAATCCAAATGACAGCAAAATAATGCATAGAGAGATTATTGAATGAAAAATAGATCGATATGGGCGCTCAGAAATGAAGAGAATTTAGGTATATACAAAACGAAAAGAACACATCTAAACTTCACAAACCAGGCTAATTGGATTGTTCCCTGATGAAACCAGTCTGGCTAGATGCCAAACTGATGGCAACCATTTTATACCAACAAACTAAAATAAATAAATAAAAACTACGACGAAAACAAAATATTTTATAAATAAATTTAACAAACGTTTTGAAATTTAAAAAATTCATCATTTAAATTAAGCTTGTTAAAAAATTCAGAACTATGTTCTTAATCTAAATTCATATTTTTCTGCAATTTTAATTAATAAATATATACGAGGTGTGGCTATTAAATAACGAAACTGATGCTGCTATAGAAGAACTATGCATGCGCCAAATCCTAACGACCGACAGCTGTGCAGCAAAAAGCCTTCTCTTTCAGATTGCAGCGTCTCACGTGTTTGTAGAGAAATCTGTCTGACCGGAACCTGACGTGTTTGTGTAAGAAGTGTTAGTTTCGTTTTGCCGAAAACATGATACTACATATGTAGTAGGGCAACAAATTGTCGTGAAATTTCACATGAAACTGGGTAAAACCGGTACTGAAACTTATCTTTTATTAAAAGAAGTTTACGGTGATGAATGTTAATCACGTGCGCGAGTTTTTGAGTGGTTAAAGCGTTTCTAAGATGGCTGAGAAGACGTCGAAGATGATGACCGCCCAGGTCGCCCTTCCACGTCCAAAACGGATGAAAATATCGATTATAATTAATCAACATTACTACCATGAGGTGCTTGCTCAACTCCGTGAAAGAGTAAGGAAAAAAGATCCGATTTGTGGAAGAACAAGTCATGGGTTCTCCATCAAGATAAACGCGCCGGCTCACACTGCATTGTCTCTCAAGACGTTTCTAGCCAAGTACAACATCCCAGTTTTAGGCCAACCGCCTTATTTGCCTGACCCATGTGACTTATATCTGTTCTCCAAAGACAAGTTTGCATTAAAAGGAACACGATTTCGGTCCGTTGAAGCTGTGAAAGAAACAGCGGCACGCCTCATGCAGGAGCTCACAGAAAAAGACTTCCAGCACTGTTTCGAACAATGGTAAATTCGCATGGAGCGTTGTAGTGTATATTGAAGGTGATAATAACTAAATATGTATAAATTTAAAATAAAATGTTTTACAGCAATAGTCTCGTTATTTAATAGCCACACCTCGTAAAAGTGGTTTATTGCCGTTTGTAGATGTACGCGAGCTTTAGAGTAATATAATCTTGGACAAAATGGTAAACTCATATCTAAAAAAAAGAGAAGGGAAAGCTATTTAATCGCAAATCATAATCGCATCAAACATGTCAGTGCCTTATATCTTTTGGCCAAGACTAATATGTAAATTATTAAAATAATAGACACTAACATAGGGTACTTTCTTTATCATTTTGAGTTGATATCAAGCAATATCTACTTTAAAGTTGCAAATATAGAACGAATGGATAAAAAGATGGAGAACAAAAAAGAGAAATTCGCAAGTTGTTTTTTTCACAAAGTTGGAGTAGAACAATGGAACACAATTAGGGAGAGAATAGAATTGCCAGGCCCGATGAAATTGTAGAATAAAAAGGAAAATACCGTTCCTTATTCAATTCCACATTTTCCTTCACTTCCCAGGTGGCCTAGAATGGGACATAAGGGAGAATCTTCATCGGCAGAAATAGATTGAAATTTGTGACTGGAAAAACAAAGCTGCCTAGTAGGAGGAAAAAATTCTACAAAGAGAAGTTACAGTGAACAAAAGCTGTCACAGTACAACCAAGAGTTTCAAGCTGTCTTCCGCTAGAGTCTTTAATGAAGTGGTAGTTCCTACAAGATGCTGATATACAAATACACATTTGATTTGATAAAACGCATATTTAGCTTCTAATTATTGTTGTTATTTTCTCTTACCCCTTGTAAGAAGAAGTCTTGCCATCGTAAGGATTTCCTTGACTTTAAACTATCACTACAAAACTAGAGACAAACAGACCATTGTAGGACAGTGATCGTCTAGGGCCTATCGTCGGAGCGACAAAGCTAAAACTAAACCTTTCAGGGAGAGACTTCTTCACTTATTTCAGAAGAGTGGGTTCGTGTCGGGATTGGCACCCCGATGTAAGTGTGAAACGGTAGTAACAATGAATGTTGGGTAAATGATTATGTATGTAAATAAGGTTTTATCTTAGATTTGGTTATTAATATGATGCGAAGAATATCAAGTGCTCCATCACAAATCACTCAAAGTGTTAATAAATTGAAAGTGAGTGGACGAGGAAATGCATTTTAGGTATGATTTATTGTGTGTGATTGTATTTATTTGGATGAATGCATTTCATTATATGCATGAGTCTGTTTTCTAATAGAAGTGTGTTTTAGAATGAAGGTAGTTTAAATAATTTGTTTTTCTCTTTTGAGCAATATAGGGTTCGATTCCTCATTCGCAAAGGGCTACTATAAGATAGTGGATTCCCAGGCCACTATTTGGTGAAGGGTGCGGAAGCATAACTTCCTTTTTTCCAAACTTAATAAAACCCATTGTATGAATCAGAACATTTTTATTTGTTTCTTTATAATGTAGGTGCATGCCTAAAGTTTTGTTTTACGTAGTTTTGAAGATAAAATCAGATAGGTGACGTCCGCCATTCTCCATAGACTGAGTAAACCGATTTCTGGCGTTTGTCATGACTCTTGCCAGCATAGTACAGCAATTTGTTCCTGGATGTTGGTCTTTAAATCTTGTAGGGTCCCTGGACGGTCACAGTGTGGTGTGCAATTTCCTCAGCTGGAATTATTGGTCCCCTGGTTCTTTGAGAAAAATGAAGTCGCAGTGACAGTGAATTCGGACCGGTATGTAAACATGTTACAGGATTTTTTTTCCACGGCGGACTTAGGGGACATTTGGTTCCAACAAGACGGAGCAATGGCACACACTTCAAGAGCATCGATGGATGTTTTGAGGGAACACTTCCCAGAGCGCCTCATCTCAATTAGGGGCGATTTGGAGTGGCCGGCCCGCTCTCCCGATTTGGCCCCTTGTGATTTTTTTTCTATGGTTTTTTTTTTTTTGAAATCCCGTGTTTATGTGAACCGTACAAGGACCCTACAAGATTTGAAGACCAACATCCAGGAAGAAATTGCCAACATAACGCCTGCTATGCTGGCAAGAGTCATGACAAACGCAAGAAATCGGTTTACTCAGTCTATGGAGAATGGCGGAGGTCACCTATCTGATCTTATCTTCAAAACTATGTAAAACAAAACATTAGACATGCACCTACATTATAAAGGAACAAATAAAAATGTTCTGATTCATACAATGGGTTTTATTAAGTTTTGAAAAAAGGAAGTTATGCTGCCGCATCCAGCTTTATGGTTTGCTGTAACTTGCAACTTAGCGCCACAAATAAAACTTAATTGGTTACATATTTTTGACACACATGGCATTACCGTGAACGGATTTGGCCTCAAACAAGGACTCTAAAATGTATCTTCAAAACTGTACCAATTTGCGAGCGAAACAAGACAAACTTAGACATTAATTTTACTTTAAAAGATTACTCTAGTCCAGGGGAGTACCCAGTGCATTGGCCATAATCTAACAGATGGACTACAGGACCGAGATTGAATGATTAAGGAAGACAGAAGAGAAAAACCCTGTATCTAGGGAGTTGAACAAGAAGACCAACTTCCAACTTTCTGTGCCAAGAATAAATCATAACCGCACTCGCAGAACGGTTAGGCAGTTCTAGTGAAGGGTATTAGTACTTCAGATAAAAGGTAAGCAGCTGCCCCTGAGGCTGGGAATACATAACAGTTTGTACTTTTGAGGAACAGCATAATAGAGGAAGAAGACAAATTTAAACAGTTTTTGGTCACAAAATTAAACTTTAGTTCTTAGTAGATGCAACCTCCATTTTGTTTATTTTTTTTTAAAATATTCTTTTAATAATGTTATTACGAATAAGAGCTGGCTCACAAGAATATCTCTGAATAAAGGTCATTCTAGCTTGAAAGAGGTGTACCAGAATAAATAATTAAGGAAGCACTGCACTTCCCTTTAAATGGAAACTATAGATTTCATATTTTTTATCCCATATTCTTTTTTCAGCTACTTTAAATTACTTATCAGGGATTTTTACTGTAAAAACATGGTTAAAATTAATTCAATAAAATAGGTACTTTGGAAAAAAAACAAACCAAAACGGAAATATCCGTGGAAATAATAGTGGTAATTCCGGTTCTTCAAATTTAATATTTTATTTGCATATTAAATTCGTATTAGCATTTTTTTTAATACAGGTCTAGCAAATGATTTTTGACCTTCAGGGCATTGCCTGGGTAGGTGAAGCTCGTCGTAGCCGGGACGATAATAAGAATAATGGTTACATCCGCCAGCAAAACTTGGGTCATGGCCAAAGGTTGCTAAGGATATGGGAAAGGAAAGTGTCGTGGAAAATATTTGGACAAAATGCCAAACTCAGATGTCTGTACAGTGAAGAGGATCTGTTATAATGTATTAGACCCAGGTAGCTAGAAGATGTGGAAAGAATGGTGACTTAGAGATTTCTCAGACGCAAGCTGTGCGTAAAACTAGAAGAAACCAGAGGAATAGTTCGTTTAAGGTGGAAAGATGACGTGGAGGAGGATCTGATAAATGTGGGAAGGAGAAGATAATGTCAGGAATAGGGGCGATGAATTGGCGTCGGAGTGGGTCCAGATCTGGTCAGAACAAAGCGCGAATGAAAGAAAAAGATTTGGTAGATGATGAGAACTATAACACGGTCACAATACTAAGGGAAAGTAAAAATATCAATGTAAATTTAAAAAAAGATATAATTTGATAAAAAAAAAAATCTCTAGTTGGAGATTAAGTTAATGCAAATAGAGATAAAAACCCCGGGTTTACACCCAAAATCATGTCGAGAATGGGAGCCGAGACATTGAGCCGGAACTCTTTAAACTTAATTCTCCAATACCCGCTCCATAATACTCTGGTAATTCCTGGAGTTACAGTTGGCCAACCAATAGTGGGTTAAAAGCTTTTACCGTTCAGCCTGGAACCTTTCTCTTAATTTCATCCTCACCAACACACAGATAGTTATCTAGTACACAAAATTTCAGTACATGAGCTTTTTTGCCAACTAACTTCTGTAACTCTAAGGACTTTTTGCAAAACCTCAACTAATACCCATTCCTCCAATAGAATAGAAACCACATTGCCAAAGTTATATATAATTCAAGTAAATTAATTAAAACAGAAAACTAATTTAAATGAAGCTATAACTTCATCTTCCCAAGATAAGTATCAGCATTTCAAGTATTCAAAAAGTAATAAGTGAAATGAGGAAGGAAAATTGAAACATGAAGCGCTCCTGTCGGTAATTATGAGAAACTCAAGAAGAAATATCCAAAGTTACACAATTTAAAACCATTTTCGAGCCCAAAAAATGTAAATAGTGAAATTATAATCAATTATAAAAAAAAAAGATTAGATTTGAGAATGCATTACAAGTTAATAAATTTACGAGAAATATTTTGTAAAATATTAGAAATTAAATCGTGAGAACTGGCAAGTTACGACACTGACCACAGTAGCACTGAGCAACTTTTAAGCAATTCTTCAATGATAAATTACTGATCTTATTCCACTATTCTAAACATTTAACCGAATTTTAATAATAATTTCATGTTAAATCAAGTCTTACCTTGTTTAAAAAACATACAAAAGCACAGCAGGTACTGAACCAGCTCAAGTCAGTGCACTTAAATTCTTACATTAATTCATCTATAAATTACAACATAATTTGCACTGAATATGAACGCCACACACTAATAATAACTTAAACACAATTTTTACAACAATATTTCACTTTAGAAACTGATTATTCACACAAAAAACAAATTAAGTTAACAAAGTGAGATGACTCAACGTAAAAAAAAAGATGTCCGCCGGTAACTGGCCAAAGCAACTGGGTGCAAAGAGGATCAAAACAGTGTGACCAACTTAACTTTATAAATTATATTATTATATGTTAAAGTACTTAGTAAGGCGACTAATGGCAGATACAACTGTTCGAAAGACTGTGGCATAGATCTCTTACTTCTTTTCAAACTACATGGAAGAATACGTAAACAATTGCTTATTAATTAAATTAGAGATTTTGTGAAGCATTTATTATTATTGTTCTTGGAAACTTTACAGTCGCCATTAAATATTAAAGAATTCTAGCTCGAATAAAGGTATAGTGGGAACACTCACACGACTTTTCTTCTATGTTTCTGTAACTAATTCATTTTCTTTCAAATAAAGGTTAGAGATCTTTGTTTATGTAATCTATTTTTCATTAAATAATTTTTGGTAATGTTTTAATGTGATTATGATGTAATTATTGATTTTCTGGTTAAATGTCCCTTTTTTTAAAAAAAGTATTTCCATACATCTTTCTCTTTGGTGTTTTAAGAGAACAAAAACTTCTTTGTTTTCCTAATATTTAGGTGAATATATTGTGCTTACATCTACTCTCTTTTATCGTAAAAGTTTTTTGTGATCCAAAACGTGCTTTTTTTAATCGTATTTTTTCTGACCATATGACGATAAAAATTAAAAATAATTCAAAAAGAGAGAACACCTATGGTAAAAAGTGAAAGGCGAGGAAAGGGAAATAGTGCCTCCTGTATAAATATTTTTTTTAAAAAAAAAGCAGCTACGGTACATAATGGTGTCTAGATAACCCTTTGAAGGGCATATACTCGTATATGAGAGAAAGAAAGAGGTAATATGGTAGGGTCTTCATGGGACGAGAGAATAAGGGCGGAAGGATGTCACTGGAGAATGTTGGACTGTCCACTCTCTGACATATTTCACACTTAAATTTAATTAGTGGCCACTCTATCTGTCTCTGCCTCTTCATGACTTCCAAACTATATACTCATATGTACATGAAAATAGGCAGTCTATAGAACCGCTTTATATATTTAAAAAGAAGAAGATAATTCATGGTTAGTTCACGTGTACTAATAAAAGTAAGACTAATTGTTTGTTTGAAATTAGCACTACCACGATTTAATATTTAATTTATTATTATATTTTATATCACCCAGAATATCGTACCCATTAAGGGTTGAAAAACACCTGACATATGCACTCTAATTTCCTCCTCTAGTGAATTTATTAATATTTATACATGCTTCATCATTATTAATCTCTCTCTCTCTCTCTCTCTCACTCTCTCTTTCTCTCTCCATGTGCGAATAATTCATTTCAAAAAATTCATTAATTCTCGTTTTTTTTACCCGAAAAACATTTGAACTATAAAAGCCAGATTTTGCTAACGTTAGAACAGTTTTAACAATTTATTATCTTTTTTTCTATCTCACATGTTAGCCCTTTATAATTTCCAAATTCATGCTGAGAATGTATAAAACAAGGGAAATGTAATAAAATACTTTTTCCTAACGCGCCTCCGGGACTTCCGGTACAGGAAGTCAGTAGTTTACCACATGACTGATGTTTGATAAGTGTTTCAATAATTAATATTGAGAAAAAGTAATATGTAATAAAAAGAAATAATAATAATATATTTTGTTTAAAGAATGCTGCTTACTAACTAGTTCAAAATTAAACACTATGCTCGTTCCCAGGACAATTCAAGGCTGGTTTGGGACTGTCTGGATGCCCTGAAGGAGATTAGTGGACCAGAATAAGGTCTTTCTGGTTTGGGTACCTGATCATTCAGGACACAAGAGAAACGAAGTGGCAGATTTATTGGCCTGGGAAGGCTCTGCGGGGGTCACTTCGTTGGCCCGGAGCCCTGTTTTGGGATTTCGAAATGTGTTAAGTCTGCGGCCATTAACTTATGGGTGCAGAGTAGGGCTCAAGAGTGGTGGCTTGCCGAGGCAAGTGGAGGCAGATGGACTGCACGGCTCATTGGCAATCCTTCTGTGTGGGCCGGAAGAGAGCATGGCGAGGTCGACTACTACCTCACCCAGTTTCTTACAGGGCACAGGTTGTTCACCTCGTACCCTGTATAGTATGGGGAAAGTTGCGAGACCCGTCATGTGTCTTCGGAGACTCTGTCCTCGATGACGCCCATCACACATTCTTTCTGCATGATAGATGGGTGCCGGAGAGGGCGAGCTTGGAGCAAGAGATCGGGCGAATCAAGCCCGAAAATATAGTAGGGATAATGCTCTCCCACAGAGTCGGCTGGGATAGGGTGGCGACCTTTCTGAAGGCAGTCTTGATAAGAAAGAAGCAGGAGCTGGATTTCCGTCTGCTCCGGTCGTTCCAGAGAGGTTCATTTTAGAGGCTAACTACAAAATTAATCCGTCAAGGCCGTGGGGCTATAAGGATAATTGTAGGCCTATTAACTGGCCACTGCAGGCTCAGGAAACACATGCATCGCATGGGCCTGGCAGATAATAGCCTTTGTAGGTTCTGTCAGAAAGAAGAGGAAGCGGCACTGCACGTGTTGTGTCAGTGTAAGGGGCTTGTCCTGGCTAAGGATGTTACTTCTCGGGAGTAGAAAAACCAAGGCCTGTGAGCTTTACCCATGAGTCGCTCTCCAGAATTAAGAGTCTGATTAAACGGACAGGTCTGGAGGGTGAGCTTTAGAGTGAGGGGAGCCACAATAGATCCAAAGAGGTCGCAGTGGCATAGGCTTTGAGGTCGCCCTAATTTAATCTATTCTATTCTATTCTAACACTATGCTTTAATTTTTATTTAAGTAGAGGAGAAGGTGGTAATATGGGACAGTCTTTTTTTACCTTGCATATTTTGAACACTACTGAATTTAAAATCTACTCTGAAGTAAAATCATAGACATACATTATTTGTGTCTTTGCAAATTTGGAGTCCTGAGTGGATTACAGCAAGGAGTCTGGAGTTACACTGAACAAGTCTATCGTGGTGCCATATTGGGTTTTCAGAAAGTGTGGTCGTAATATGGGGACACACATAATAATTATAGTTAATGTTCTCCATTTCTCCATGAATTGTAAAAATAAGCCTTAAATATGCCCCAAAACTATATTTTACACAATTAGGGACAAAAGTTAGGATGTAATCAGTTTTCTCAGAGAAATGTAAATAAATCTTTGAAATGATCTTTTTAGGCCCTTTACATGAAACACTAGTTTCGTCCTCAGTGCCACTTTTCACACTTGTTCGGCAGACGATTAAAACTTGACAAACAACGCTGTCCCATAATACCACCATACACCGCGTACAATATAACCTCAGATTTTTTCCAATATTTGAAATCCATAATACTGGCAATTAAAAATCACTTTCTACATTTTTAATGTCTAAGGAAAATTATTCTAGCTTTCCTCGATATTAACCAAAAGCAGAGGAAAATCTTATGGAAACTTTTTAGCATTGACAAAATCAACACGGCCCTCTCTTAGACAAAGCTGCCACTCGATTGTCGGCGCTGCCTTCTGCAGCAGCTTTTGAAAATGACTTTTTATTGGCAAGAATTATTACTTCAAAGAAGTAAATGGACAAATTTTCCAGGTTTCCTAATTTAACAAATTACTCCAGAAGACAAACCAATTTAAAAGTAATGTTACCATCTATTCAATAACCCTAGCATACCAACTGTAAGACTTATTCAATGACAATAATTCAAGAATTAAAAAACTATGTGAGATTTTTAATGAAATACCCAAGCAAAGAAAGGTCGTCTCCGCTGGTTAGGTCATGTAGAGAGAGAAAGGAGGAGGAAAGACTGCCTAAAAGGCTCCTCTATGGTCGGACCCGGTGGAGATCGCCGGAGAGGAAGACCTCGCTTGCGCTGGCTGGACGATCTCCAGGATGACCTCACCTCAATTGGTGTCAAGCGTTGGAGAAGCTTGTGGACGAGGCCTGGGTCCTTTAGGACTGTTGCGCCATGTATAGATAGAAGCAAATTAAATTGAAAAAAAAAGAAGACTATTTTACCAACTTTAAAAGGAAAACAGTTTTCTAATCACTTTTTTATCAGGCGGGGCTTTACGACCAACTACCAATTAGGTGTCGTGGACGGAGGCGACTAGCAAACATAGTTTACTGTAAATTTCTTTTATTAACCATTAAATAAAATCCAAGGCCTTGACCGGGAATCGAACCCAGTACCACAATACAATTAATCACTGAAAATTTGGGATAAAAAATGTTTTAAATTCAATAAATACTTTTTCTTTTTATTAAAATGTTTTCAGTTCTGAAGAAGGCTGGATATCAGTCGAAACGTTCCCTTTTCAGCCTAATTACACTGTTATACAATAACATTGGGAGACAATTATTTTTTTTTTAATTTTTGTAAATCTCCATTAAAAATAGTCTTAAAAAATTAGGATACTAGAAATTAAAAGAAGTCTTTAAATTCATTATTATTTTAAAAATATCATCAACATCCTTCGTCTTACCGTCCAATTAGTTTATTACCTGTACTAGGAAAAATTTTCGAAAAACTTCTTCTCAAACAAATCCTTCCTATCCTCGAAAACTCTAATGTAATCCCAGATCATCAGTTTGGATTTAGACGTAACCACTCTACTATTCAACAATGTCATCGAGTAGTGGACATAATTGCATCCTCTCTTGAAAAGAAAGAATGTTGTTCAGGGGCTTTCCTTGATGTGCAGCAGGCCTTCGATAGAGTATGGCACACTGGCCTCCTGTGGAAGCTTAAAAATATTTTACCTGCCACGTTTTATTTAATCATAAAATCTTACTTGTCCGACAGGTACTTCAGAGTGCAAATAGGATCTTCTTTCTCCCCACTTAAGCATATCGACGCTGGAGTTCCACAGGGCAGCATTCTGGTTCCTATTCTCTACTCCATTTACACTTCAGACATACCAGCTGATACTAACACTACACTTCTCACATACGCAGATCACACCGCCTTACTGTCCACTAATCATGATCCAGTACTTGCTCACAGAAATCTGCAGTCACATCTCTCCTCCTTAGAACAGTGGTTCAAGAGATGGGCTATTAAACTTAATGAAACCAAGTCTCAAAATATCACCTTCACTCTTCGTCGCATTACTCTTCCTCCAGTCATATATAACCTAACACCTCTACCAGTAGTTAACGTTGCCCGCTACCTTGGGCTTTACTTAGACCGCAGGCTTTCTTGGAACCCCCACACTAGACTTAAAAGAACAGAACTGAACAGACGCTATCGACAACTTAAAAGACTCTTAGACGACAGATCAAAACTCTCTCTGGACAACAAAAGACTAATTTATACATCTATTTTAAAACCCATCTGGGCGTATGGAATAGAGCTGTGGGGGTTCAACCAAACGCACAAATCTCCAAAGGATTCAATCTCTACAATCTAAAATTCTTCGAACTATTGTAAACGCTCCTTTTTATGTCTCCAACCTGGACTATACACACTGACCTAAACATTCCTTTTGTCACACAAGTTGCTAAAACAAGATACAGAAAACTCCACTACAACCTGCAATCTCATATAAATCCTCTAGCTAAAAATCTTTCTTCTAGAACTCTTCCTGACAACCCGATAAGACGCCTTAAGAGACAGTGGACTCGTGATCTCCTCTCAAGTGAAGAGAGCGACTAATAGCCTATTTTGGAGTGTTACCGCTAGGTAACTTCTCCACTCGTATTCTTCTGTTATTGTTGTTACTTATAGCGCCAACGCGCTGATTGTAGCAAAAATAAACGCAAAAAAAAAAAATATTTTAAAAAATTACCGATATATTATATATCGATTGAAAAGGATTAAGAGAGACCAATTAATAATAATTATATAGAAAGATAATAATTATATTGACAAAATAAATAAACGCGTATCAAAACAAACCACTTAGTTAAGAGGACATCAGCGTGGAAGTATAATTTTCCAAGCCTCTGATCATAAAGATATTTTATATATAAGTGGCGATGAAGGGAGAGGAGATCAACTGTGATAGGAAAGCGATACGGCTTATACGAGTAGCATGAACATCGCAGATAAATAACAGAATACTTTAGTTTAATATTAATCGCCCGGCTGACTGGCCAGTTATATAGTAGCACACTCCACTGGCTAACAATATCATGGGGGGTCTGTTCTATAGCCGCACAAACAATCGCATGTTCCAACTTTTATCATTTTGTTTAATCAAATTATTTCTAGTGGAAAACAGTGATTATTAATCTTGATTCATCTATGCCTTCAAAAAATAATAAATAAATATATAAAATAAAATAAATAAAAAATAAGATGATTATGGCTAACTCTCAGGAAATTATTCTGGAATCATTTTATATTCTCCTCTCTTCGTTTTATAGGAACAAAAAAAAAGGTTATCTCAAGATGAATCACTTTGATTAGTAATGAAATGCTTTCACAAACTTAGTGAAACTCAGAACCAAGAAAAAAAGAAAATTGGTAAACCAATTTATTTATTTTCCCCAATAAGATAACGATGCTTGAAAATATTGAGGAAAATTGGAGGGAAAAAATGAATTTTAATAAATGTTTTCTGTAGGAGTTTAAATAATTTTAAAATCATTAAATTTAATAATTAATAAAGACAACTGAGTTTGGTTGGATGTACAATTGATTTTATAGATTTCAATGAAATAGAAATAAATAACTGAAAAATGATTTGTTTTATTCTGGATAATCAGAAATTAGAAGCAGTAATTAATCCAAAAAATTTAGAAACTGAGGCGCTTGTAGGAGGGGGTACTGCAATCGTCCATCCTTACCAATAATATTGAAAATTTGAAGAATAGGTAAGTTATAGTGTATAACAGCTTTATTATTATTATTCCCATTATTATGGCTATTCCATACTGCTGTACGGAGTGAAGTTTGGATACAAAGAACGGGAAGCGTTCAAGATCGCCTCTTCCTATCGAACGGTCTCGGAGCCTGCGGCACTGGTGGTGGCTACAGTGATCCCCATCGATTTGATGGCCCAGGAACGTAAGATGGCTTATGATTTAAGGGAAGTCCTTGGAAGATCGGAGGCGAAAATGGTGGCCAGGGATCGCTCAATTCGGTCCTGGCATGAGAGGTGGCGGACGAACGTCCGAGGCAGATGGACTGCACGGCTCATTGGCAACCCTTCTGTGTGGGCCTCACCCAGTTTCTTGGAGGGCACAGGTTGTTCACCTCATAACCTGTATAGTATGGGGAAAGTTGCGAGACCCGTCATGTGTCTTCGGAGACTCTGTCCTCGATGACGCCCATCATACATTCTTTCTGTGTGATAGATGGGTGCCGGAGAGGGCGAGCTTGGAGCAAGAGATCGGGCGAATCAAGCCCGTAAATATAGTAGGGATTATGCTCTCCCACAGAGTCGGCTGGGATAGGATGGCGACCTTTGTGAAGGCAGTCTTGATAAGAAAGAAGCAGGAGCTGGATTTCCGTCTGCTCTGGTCGTTCCAGAGAGGTGTATGAAGGCCGTTAGGAGCTCGTATGAGCTATTTTGAGGCACCACCCTGAAGTACGAGTAATGCGTAAGTGGTACCAAGGTGGGTTTCTGTGCCTCTATGGGAGGAGGGTTTTTTAGTGGGTGAGGGTCCCACATACCGTGGGCATTTCTCCCATGATGATGCATAATGCATTTTTCCCCCTCCATAAATAAATAAAAAAAATATTATTATTATTATTTTTAACGATTTAAGGCGCGTCAACATCTAAGATTATTGGCGCCCGGAGCTTTTTTCAGTGCACAGCCGGCCTCCGGACTGTGTTCTCTCGTTACAGACAGTACTGTCCATCACCGGACGTGAGCTGTAAGAAGCTCCTAGGAAGAGAAAATCTAAGGGTCAGCAGCTGGATTCGACCCCGGGACCTCCGTGTGGGAATCCAGTACGCCTATCCCTTCCCTATTATTATTATTATTATTATTATTATTCCTATTATTATTGCTATCATTATTATTATGATATATATGTTTTTATTATTTAAGGCGCGTCAACATCACAGGTTATTGGCTCCTGCAGCTTAATATTTTTTTATTGTAACTCTCGTTACAAATAACACTGTCCATCACCGGACAGTAAGATGCACCTAGGCCAGGGGTCGGCAACCTACGGCTCGCGAGCCACATGCGGCTCTTTGGATGTGAAGCTGCGGCTCTTTAGTTCCATACGCAAATATTATTTATTTTATATAAAAAAAAAAAAACATTTAAAAATCGTCCTGAATCGATTAACGAGGATTAGGCACCGATTCTATCGCTCAGCCACTTGTACTCGCTTATCACCGCACCCCTCCCCTGTGACACGCGTCGTTACTGTAGTCAGTCCGTCGGAAGCTCTCGATTGGCGCCGTCGTCGGATGTTTCTATGTACGTTTTAATTCGCTTTCGACGCAAGACAATTTGGCGTCTTCACCAGTGTTTTGGCTGTGACGTATAGTTTGTTGTTTCAAGTAAAAGAGTTAGAAGCGACTTATCTTCTCAAAGTTATGTATGTACATACACATACGAGTATATAGGACTGGCGCCATTTTCATTCAAACACAGGTTTAGTTATTATTTATTTGTTTATTAACTTTGCAATATGTGAAAATAAATATATAAAACGTTTAAATGGTATTGAATATCATAAAATAATAATCTGTGAGTACAAATGGTCTACAGAGTTGTTTACATTATCATCCTTGCGGCTCTTGGTAAGATTTATTAAAATTATTTTAGGAGAAACGGCTCTCTTCCTAAAATAGGTTGCCGACCCCTGACCTAGGGAAAAGAAAATCTAGCAGCTGGATTCGAAACCGGAATACTCCACCTGGTGAAACAAGAAATTTCCCACCATTTAGCTAAAAGCTCTTCCCTAAACTATAAAGGAATACTTTCAAATAATTATTATTTATAAAAATAATGGAACAGTAACTGAATGAATGGTGGTTATGAAGGAAGACTTGTAACTTTATATGTCACACCGCAATCTAACAATTTTACGATGCAACGAAACTGGGGATAAGAAAATCGTTAAACTCCGCATCCTGTTGCACAAGGGCTAATCAATCTGTAAAGGGTCTATTTCCCGTCTAAAATTTTCCCCCAAGTCTTTTTTTGCGTGTTATTTCCGCTTTCACCAAGTTCCAGAGGCCTTTTGCGATCCATTTCAATGGCCACCCTATTGCAATGGATATATTATTTTCAATAAAAAAATAATAATAAAAATATTTCTAATTATATTAGAAAAGTTTAAACAGTTTTATCTATCACCCAAAATATTCCAACGATTAAGCACTTTTTTTTTATAATTTGTCTAAAATAAACTGTCAAATTTTCACACTTTAAAATTACAAACAAATAAATCTTTAACTTTCATCTCGTATTTCATTTATTAAAATATATATTTTTGTTTTGTTTTTAATCTACAGCTCTGGGATCCCTGTTGCACAGCTCTGGGAGTACTTTAAATGATTAAATCCTATTTTATTTGCCCATAAATGTTGTTTTTGTTCTATTTTCCAAAAAAAACTAAAAAAAAAAAAATACAAACAAATCCCCAATTAGTTTAATTGACTTTTCTAATAGAGCTTTATGAATTAATAAATCTACTGACGATAAATTAGTATAATTTAAAAACTAGTTAAAAAAATAATAAAAATAAAATAAATAAAATGGAGGTACGAATTATTTTCAGAACTAATATTATTTTAAAAATATAATAGTGTTCTGTAGTTGGCTGCCACTAGGTGAGGGGGGGAGAAGTAAACAAACAGAAACATAAACAAAAACATAAACAAAAAACGGCAGAAATAACCTCGAGATAGAGTTTTGAATATAAACTGAGATAAAATTGGAAACGAAATTTTTTTTTAAAGAAAATTTATTAATTTAATTTTTACAGCAAACGGATTTTTAGCCTCGCAGATGGATCTAAAAATAATAATAATAATAATAAAAAAGGGTAAGGGAAACAAAAAAAAAAAAAAATAACCTCAAAGTGATAACTGCTTTGCGTTGTACTACTTTAATTTCACTAATGGCCACGTGTACAGAGTGTGGACCCGGGAGATGAATAGTAGAACGTAGAGGGGATTTAGGAACAAGGAGGAGAGGCTGCACGCTATCCTCTAGTAAAACTGGTGAAAGGATCTTGGGGAACAGCCAGGACAGCTACACGAATTATATTTAACTTTGAAAAAGTTTTATTTCTGACTAAATAAATATATATATATATATATATATTTCCTGTGAGATTGCTTTTTCTTTTAGTAAAACTGTTGCCGTTTTCCTGTATTAATACACTCGTATTGTTGTTATGTGCTTAGTTTATTAAAATGAACTTACAAACAAACAACTAGCTCACACTGCTACCAACTTATTCACCCCCCTACAATATTCCACAAGGACAACTTTATAAAACACAAAAACTCTTCTATACAACTTATTGTCTCCAACCTTTTGTACTTTGTATGAACTTTAATCTTAATTTTATAGTCAACTTAATTTATCTTATTGTATATATAACTTTTGTTACATTTTAATGTTTTCTTTATTTAATTTTGTACAGCGAAGTGTCCTCTCATAGACCCATTAGTCTCCTCCCAGTGCTATCCAAAATCCTTGAAAAGCTCCTACTTAAACGCATAATTCCCATTTTAGAATCCCATAGAATTATCCCTAATCACCAATTTGGTTTCCGATCCCAACACTCCACTATACAACAATGTTTCCGAGTAGTGGATAAAATATCCTCTGCTTTAGAAAAAAAAAAATTCCGTCTGAGTGCATTTCTGGACGTAGCACAGGCTGGTACCCAGGACTGTTGTACAAGCTGAAGCAGTTCCTTCCCACTCATTATTACCAAATCCTTCAATCCTATTTGACAGGTCGCTACTTCAAGGTTAGATGTGGCATTGAATTCTCTGATGCTAAGCGCATCCAAGCCGGCGTACCGCAAGGAAGCATCCTTGGCCCAATTCTATATCTAGTGTACACTGCTGACATCCCCACACACCCACATACCTTAATTACAACCTATGCAGACGATACCGCAATATTATCCTCAAATCCCAATCCATCTGAAGCCTCCACATATATTATCCAAGAACACCTTGATCTCATTTCCGCTTGGTGCAAAAAATGGAAAATTAGACTAAACGAAGACAAATGCCAACAAATAACATTCACCTTACGTAGACAAACTTGCCCCCCACTACTCATACACAACAGAGAATTACCGACCTCCACTCAAGTACGCTACCTAGGACTGTATTTAGACAGTCGACTTACATGGAACCCGCACACTAGACTGAAAAGACAAGAACTCAATAGACGATACGGACAACTACGAAGACTGCTAGGGCGGAGATCAACCATGAACGTACAGAACAAACTGACTCTATACAAGACACTACTAAGACCCATCTAGACCTACGGAGCTGAGCTGTGGGGCTCTGTGAAACCTTCCAACATCCAAAGAATCCAATCCTTTCAATCTAAAGTCCTTCGGCAAATCGACAAACGCTCCTTATTATGTATCCAATTTAACCCTCCACACAGACCTCAATATCCCTTTTGTCAATGACCTAATCCAGTCTCGCTTCCTTAATTTCCATAATAGCCTAACCATACATCCTAATCCCACCGCACAAGCCTTATCCACAGCAACCCATCCCGACAGTCCTCCACGACGCCTGAAACGACGTTGGCCCCGTGACCTTTTACCTATTTCCTAAACTTCCTTCCAACCCCTAGAGAGTTCCAGCATTGGCTGGCCCCTCTCAGCATGCCTTCCCGATTGTGGCGCTGGGTCCTCGGATGCAGCCTAAAATCTGTGCATAACTAAATTATGACCTCATTTACTGGATGTATATGTATACAGGTTGTAAATAAATAAATATATACAATAAAAATAATAATAATAATAATTTTGTATAATTTAGAAAAAGTTTTTATTGATACTAAGAAATCTGGCGCGCAAAATTTACAAGAATTTCTCTTAATGCAGTACAACCTCGATTAACCGGCCCTCGGTTAACCGGGATCAAGTTGAGTCATCATAAGAACACCTGTATCGTAACCTAGGTTAGATTTGGAGCAAAAATGAGTTTTCTACAGCAGATAACTTTCTTTTGCTCCAAACAGAAAAGATGACGCCATCAATCAAACAAAAATTTTTATATTAGGTTTATTTAATGTTTATATTAGGTAGATATTATTTTTATCTCTTTAACAAAAACTTAAAGTTTAAAATGTTAAGTATAAGGGTTGATTAAACGCCAAAAGGTACACAAATCAGCTAGTACCCAACATTTCATTCATGCGTAGCTGATATAATTTAAGTAATTTTGCTGCATTAACTTTTTCTTCACATTTTTTTAGAAATTATTAGATGTCACAGACCCTTATGCTGGCCATTTTCATCTACAAAATATTTGTTCAAGTAGCACTGTAGATTGACAGTAATATCTATTAATCTATAATAATCAAACTATTAATTACATGTTAGAAAGAAAACGTTATAAAAAATATAAAAAAATTAGGCTAAAAAATTCAAAAACTTTTTTTAAAAAATGCTTATATCAACATACATCAATGATTTTGTTTATTTTATTTATTTATTTTATTTTATTTATTTTATTTTATTTATTTTTTTAAATCGTCGGTTTAAGTTCATTCTTCGATTAAAGTAATTGTTATTTTATGTAGTAGTCAAACGTTTATAATAATAGGTAATAATTATCTGGCTTTATCGCAAATAATATAGTTTTCTTCAATTACACTCTCAATGTAGCTGTTCTTCTCACAATGTTGTATATATGTAATATAAAATAAATAAGATATGCATATTTTTAGGGCAGCTAATTATTCTAGTATTTTACTATAAGTAAAATTAGAGAGACTAAATTAAATTACAATTTATTGAGAAATGAATAATTGTTGAATAATCTACTTGTTATTAACTGTGAGTTATTTGTGCTCACGAATATTTCGGTAAGACGAATTCAAGACTGAAATATTCTGTTAAATCCGTGATTCAAATTTAAACAGTAGCCGACTCTAACTTTGTTTTTCTCTACTTTAACATGAATGTATATGTGACTACTAAGAATAAAGGGCATATTAAAGATAAATCCAAAGAATAATTTGAAATGAAGTTAAAATAAAGTACCTATTTAAAAACGAAGATATAATATACATTTTATCATAATTATAACAAAATAATATTATGAATGATCTGGCCAGCATAAGGGTCTGTGACATCTAATAATTTCTAAAAAAATGTGAAGAAAAAGTTAATGCAGCAAAATTACTTAAATTATATCAGCTAAGCATGAATGAAATGTTGGGTACTAGCTGATTTGTGTACCTTTTGGCGTTTAATCAACCCTTATACTTAACATTTTAAACTTTAAGTTTTTGTTAAAGAGATTTTTGTACCTTTTGGATAGATTTTCATTTTTGTCTATTTTACAAAGTTACTTATCTGCTTCACAGATTTTTTTAAAATTTAGAATAAGCAATTCTATCATTATAATCTGATAAGGTGTTAAGTCGGAACCATAACTACCATTGGAGAGATCTTTTTAAAGAATGATTATAGTTGCCATCCTCAATAACAATTTTTTTGAGAAAGCGTTTTGAATAAAATAGGAAGGTATTTGTACGTAAAAAGCAAAATTAAACTGCGATTTCAGTACTTCCTCTTAAGAGGAGTAAGAAAAATAAACTGCGATTACAGTACTTCTCCCTAAAAGGCAAAGATTTTGAATCGAACGACAATTCATTAATGTAAATAGGTTCACCCATTGATAATTTTAACGATTGCAGTACTTCCTCTTAGTAGGTGCAAGAGCTTGATGGCCCTTCACAGCCAAGTAGAGGAGCTTTAACAACTTATTCGAGCTGAATTTTATCAAAGTCGGACTAAGCGTTATAGAAATATTGGTAATAATAGTTTTAGAAAGGTCCTTACTTGGGTGGGGCGAACTCCCCTCCTTATGAGGCTCAGCGTTCAGACTTTTAAAGTGCAAATCTGTACAAAATTTCGATTCGAATGACACTTCATTCATGACAATCGGTTCTCGTGTCGATAATTTGAAACGATTGCTATACTTTCCCTTAACAAGTGTAAGAGCTGATCGCCGCTTTAATGTTACGTAGAGGAGCCCTAACTCTATCATCCTACCAAATTATTTCAAAATCGGGCTAAGATTTACAGAGTAATTAGTAATAATAATTTTGGAGGGGGCCTTACATAAAGGGGGCTAACTCCTCTCCTATTCGATGTACATCGTCGAGACCCCCAAAAGGCACATCTACATAAAATTCCGAATCGAATGACACCTCATTCATGAAAATCGGTTCGTGCGTTTAGGCGCTACGTTGTTTACAAAAAAGGTAACAACAACAACAACAACAACAACAACAACAACAACAACAACAACAACAAGAAGAACAAGAACAACAACAATTTTTGAAAATGTAGTTTTTGTGCATTTTTCGCATCGTTTTTCTCGAAAACTAATTAATCTATGTTATTACGAAAAAATTACAGTTATAAAGGAGGATTTGCCCTATATTATAAAGAAAATTTGGGAATTTTATCTTTTATAGAAAAAGAGAAAAAAATTGTCAAAGTTGGGTGTTTTTCAACATTACGCTTTTTCGAGCAGTTTTTGACGATCAACCCTTATACAACTGTCCTACCGGACAGTTTTAATTATTTTTTTAATTTCTTTTGTAGATCAGCTGGTTCGCCATTGTACGTGTCAGTGTGTTTAAATTTTGCTCTGCAAACTTATTAATTTATTAAGTGTTTCTAGTGACTATTTAATGTTAAATTGTTTCTTATTTTGTTTATTGTTATTGTTTCTTTTTGTTAGACATTGAAGTGCGATGACACATTGACAATTTTTGTAAATAGTTTAATTTGAATAGACTTATTTTTCGTAGGTTAGGTAAGTTATTTGAATTTAAAATTTTTAGTAGTGATTGGACACTTAGTTCCAATAGTAGCCGCATGGCTCAAATGGAACTTACAAATTCACCAGGCATTGAATCACATGGTTCGTGCAGTGCTAGTGGTATTTTCACTAGTAATAATAATACAACTAGTAATGATGTTTTGGATAAAACAAATAAATCAGTGAAAAGGTCAAGCACTAATAAATCTGAAATTCTGAAAAATAAAAATAAAATAAAAACCAAAAGCACTGATGGGCAAAGAAAGTTGACTCGAACCCAGTCTCTACAGTCAGTTAATTCCGCTGTTTCCACTACCCCTTTCAGTAATACTATCAATTTCTGCACACCTAATCCTTTTGCACCTTTAAGTGTAAAAGATGACGGAGAAATCCCGAACGCTAATGCATCGGCCGGTGAGAAAAAATCACCTAAGCCTCCTCCAATATATATCTCAAACGTGGAAGACTACTTACAATTCTGCACTACACTAACTCAACTTCTTGGACCTTCATCTTTCGATTGTAAATCGAGAGTTGACAAGGTAATGTTATCAACAAAGACCATTGAGGGGTACAGAGCAGCAATTAAGTTCTTACAAGAAAATAAAGCACAATACCACACTTATCAGCTAAAGCAAGAAAAGGCGTTTAGGGTGGTATTAAGAAATCTACACCACACTATTCCAACGGAAGCCATCAAAGAGGATCTGGAAAGATTAGGGCACAAAGTGAGAAATGTCAGCAACGTGAAGCACCCTGCTACTAAAGCATCACTTCCTCTGTTTTTTGTAGACTTGGAACCACAAGAGAATAACCAGGAAATATTCAAGATCACGTCAGTCCTGTACACTCGAGTTAAAGTTGAGGAACCCTACAAAACAGAGGAAATAATTCAATGTAAAAGATGCATGCAGTATGGCCACAGCAAATCTTACTGCAATTATACTCCTAGGTGCAAAAAATGCGCTAAGTATCATTTTTCCTCTGAGTGTCTCCAGCCTAGGGACATCCCACCTACATGTGCGCTGTGCCAAGAAAGGCATTATGCTACCTACAGGGGCTGCACAGTGCATAAAGATCTTCAGCGACTTCGGAGAAAGTCAAGGGACCAAAACGGCCGCAGTCCGCAGTTGCGTTCACAACAGGGAGCTGCTCCACCACCTACTCCAAAAGACTTTCCTCCATTACCTCAGAAGGTCCCTACAACTACAACTTCGCATCCGCATCCATCTCAGCCTCCAACTTATCAAAGGCCTTCTTACGCTGGAGTCGCGGGGTCTCCGACTAACCTTTCATCCGCTTCTACTGACGTTACTATTGTACTGACCTCTTTCATTTCTGAATTCAAATCACTCATCAATCCTCTCATCAGCCTTCTCACTACCTTAGTGACTGATCTCATTCCTCGACTTGTAAAATAAATTCCTCTTCACTTCATTTCCCCCCACACTCACTAGCAATACTTCTTTGGAACGCAAACGGGCTGAATTCCCACAAAGACGAACTAGACATTTTCTTACATGACAAACTAATTGACGTAGCCCTAATTACGGAGACACACTTTACCGGACGATCTTACTGCAACGTAACTGACTACACTACTTATAGAGCAGACCACCCGGACGATACTGCCCATGGTGGCGCAGCCATTCTCATCCGCTCCTCTTTAATTCACAGCCTGCTCCTCACTGAGCAAACTGATGCTCTCCAGTCCGTGGCAGTTACATTGTCTTGCCAGCCATTCTCTCTGAATGTGGCAGCGGTGTACTGTCCGCCTAACAAAGCAATATCATCACAAGAATTTAGTACTTTCTTTGGCAAACTGGGGCCAAAATTCTTGGCAGGTGGGGACTATAACGCTAAACATCCGCAGTGGGGTTGTCGCACAACTAATCCTAGAGGACGCACCCTACTCAATGTTCTTTCTTCCTCTAACTACAATGTATTGTCTCCTGATCAACCAACTTACTGGCCGACAGCTCTCTCTAAACTGCCTGACATCCTAGACATTTTCGTTACCTCTCAGACTTCTTCACAGTGTACAGACATCTACACTCTTACTGATCTTTCTTCTGACCACAGTCCTGTGCTGTTGGTACTAACTGCGACACCTAAGACACTTCCGCCTCGCCCTTCTCTAATTACGGGACCTGTTGACTGGGACAACTTCCAAACTTTACTTGACACTAAACTTAATCTATCTCTCTCTTTAAAAACTGCTGACGAAGTTGATGAAGCAGTTTACACTCTGACCAACGCAATACAGACTTCCATCTGGGAATCGACTACTCACTTACATCGGAAGAATACTAGACAATATAACTTACCTATAGAAACACGAATACTCATAAGAGAAAAAAGGAGAGCTCGAGCCCTCTGGCAACGGACTCGTTATCCTAGTGACAAACGGATATACTTTAGACTCACAAGACAACTGAAAAGAAATTTACAAAAGCTAAAAATTGAAAAATATGACGCCTTCATTACAAACCTGACTACAAACCGTAAATCTCTCTGGACAGCTACACGCAGGCTGCTGTCCTACAAACATACTCCTTCTCCACTCAGACGGGAAGACGGGACTTGGGCGAAATCGGACGAGGACAAAGCTACACTGTTTGCTCATCACTTGACAAATGTCTTTACACCTCATCCTGATATGACGGACGACATACACATGGATGAAATACAAACAGACCTGGACGTTCCACTTCCTCTCGCACTACCACCAAAAGCCTTTACTCCTTCTGACGTTAAATACACTATCAAGAATCTTCCATCTAGAAAGTCTCCAGGATATGACCTCATCACCTCTGAAATTCTCCGCCACCTACCTAAAAAAGCTATCATCTTCCTCACCTACATTTACAACTCTGTCCTTCGTACTACATACTTTCCGCTATCCTGGAAGTATTCAGTGGTGCGAATGATTCCAAAACCTGGAAAACCAGCTCACCTACCCTCATCCTACAGACCTATCAGCCTACTGCCGACTCTAGGAAAAGTTCTTGAAAAACTGTTACTTAAGCGTATTAACCCCATATTGTCGGAGTTTGGTGTTATACCAGACCACCAATTTGGTTTCAGGCGTCATCATAGTACTGTTCAACAATGTCACCGGGTTGTTGATGTTATTGCTTCAGCACTGGAGAGAAAACAGTATTGCTCAGGGGCATTCTTAGACGTAAGCCAGGCTTTCGACCGTGTTTGGCATCCTGGATTACTGTTCAAACTAAAAAAGCATCTTCCCTCAACATACTACCTCATTTTGCGCTCCTATCTTTCAGATAGGTTCTTTCAAGTCAGTACTAGCTCAGCAATCTCTTCTTTCTCCACAGTGAGGGCGGGAGTGCCGCAGGGGAGTATACTTGGCCCCGTTCTCTACACAGTATACACATCTGACATACCTGTACAACCCTCTACACTACTCTGTACATATGCAGACGACACAGCCATACTAGCCACAAGTACACATCCTACATCAGCTTCATACAAGTTACAGACACACTTACATAAAATAGAATCCTGGGCAAAGAAGTGGCGGATTAAAATGAACCCACAGAAATGCCAGCACGCCACGTTTACACTCCGGCGGGGCTCCTGTCCACCTGTCCTCTTCAATAGCAATCCTCTTCCTTATACAGATCTGGTGCGCTACCTTGGGCTCTACATAGACAAGCGACTCACGTGGAACCCACACACTAGACTTAAAAGACAAGCATTGACAAAACGTGCGAAACTACTTTACAGACTTCTTGGACGACGCTCCAAATTACCCATTGAACTCAAACGATTAATATATAGTACTATCCTCAAACCTATGTGGACTTACGGACTAGAGCTGTGGGGTTCAGCCAAACCTACAAACATACGGACTGTACAGACATTTCAATCAAAATTACTTAGACAGATAGCTGACGCTCCTTTCTACGTAACTAACCTCACTCTACACAACGACCTCAACATCCCCTTCATACGCCAATTAGCCAAGACTAAATATCAAAAATTCCATACTGCTCTCTCTACTTGCTCCAATCCTCTAGTACAGTCTCTCGCCTCCTCTGACATTTCTGACAATCCTCCTCGCCGACTGAATCGCCAGTGGCCCCGCGACTTCCTCGCAGTCTGAAGGCCTAAAATTAATATCCTCTAGAAAGTGCTGCCGCTGGGCAGTTTCTTTCCTCCTGCCTTTCACGCCTCTATACTTCTACCTCCCTATTTACTTATTGTATAGTGAATTATACAGATTGTAAATAACAAAATAAAATTTAAAAAAAAAAAAAAAAAAAAAAAAAAAAAAATTCTTTTGTAATTTACAATCTGTATAAATATATACCATAAGTAAATAGGAGGTGAATGAGATGAACTTTTGCGGGAAGAGCAGGTGGAGAGAAGGTACCCAGCGGTAGCACTCTCTAGATGAGAGAAGAAACGTGAGGAGGAGAATTTGAGTGGGAGAGAGCAGAGATTTAGTTCTTCAGACAGTAAGTAAGTCGCGGGGCCACTGGCGATTCAGTCGTCGAGGAGTATTAGGGATGTCAGAAGAGGCGAGAGACTGTACAAGAGGATTTGAGCAAGTAGAGAAAGCAGTATGGAACTTTTGATATTTAGTCTTGGCGAATTGGTGTACGAAGGGAATGTTGAGGTCGGTGTGAAGGGTGAGGTTAGTCACCGTAGAAAGGAGCGTCAGCTATCTATCGGAGTAGTTTTGACTGAAATGTCCTGTACTGTCCGTACAGTTTGTAGGTTTGGCTGAACCCCACAGCTCTAGTCCGTAAGTCCACATAGGTTTGAGAATAGTATTGTATATTAATCGTTTGAGTTCAATGGGTAATTTGGAGCGTCGTCCAAGAAGTCTGTAAAGCAGTTTCGCACGTTTCGTCATTGCTTGTCTATTAAGTCTAGTGTGTGGGTTCCATGTGAGTCGTTTGTCTATGTAGAGCCCAAGGTAGCGCACAGGTAGATATTATTATTTTTCTTTTTGACAGGCATAATAATATATCTAACATTCGCTTCGACAAGACACAAAATGCCACTTCAAAGCTCAAAAACCAGAAATCTGTTGACTAAAGTACTCAAGTTTTACTGAAAACTATGATTTGGTGCAAAAAAGTGCTGCAAAATAACTTTTGCTTATAGCAAGCCTAAAAAATGCCCTAGAAAGTTGAAATTGAGCTCCAAATAACCCCATCACAACATATTAACTAATCTTTACAGCAGAAACAACATAAGGAATACATCTTAAAGCATATTTAGATTTTTGTCCCTACTAAAATTTTTAAAAAAACTGTAGATAACTCCTTTTTGCACCAAGCTCTTCAATTAGTACTGAATTTCTTGGGATTTACCACGGTCTTACAAAAGACCATGGGATTTACGTGACGAAACACCTTCTTAATTTACATATTTTCACATAGGCATCTTACTGATGAGTCTACCTATGCACCCGTATAATACATAATGTACATTCATAGGTACAAATGTACTATGTAATACTGTGTATTCGGTTTAACCGGGAATTCAGTTTTCCGGGGTGGGTATAGCCGGAGGTCAGCCCGGTTTATCGACATTGTACTGCACTTTATTTATTTTTATTTTTTATAGGGTATTTATTATATAAAACAAACACTAAACTCTTGATTCTTCAAACCTTCTTTATGATAATTGGTAACTATTCAGTTAATACAACTCCCTTAACAATTAATTTATGGACACCACATTTAAATTCAGTAATGTGAAGCATGTAACGTGCCTTCAAAGGTGCCTCCTCTGGCTCACAAGCCAGGTTAGCCAGGAGGTTATCAACTGCTCTCTGTATCAGAGGAGGCACCTTTGAAGGCACAGTACATGCTGCACAAGCTGCGTAAAGTGCATTATTTGATAAATTAAGTAATAACTTTGATCCTTTACATGAAAGATATTGATCACTTAAATATGTGGCAGGAGGTTTCCAATTTTTTTGGTAATTAAACGCAACTCTCCCAAAATTACCAAATAATTATTAAACCTTCTTGTTTGTAACAGATGTAAAATTAATTTTTACCCATTTTGTGTATGCTTGAGAACATCTAAAGCTCTTAACATTTGATTTTTCTTAGAAAAATCACTCGGAAAACGACTTATTTCCCGATATTAAGAAAAATACTAGCTTTACTGCCTTGGCAATATTTTCAGTAGAAAGGGGATGAAAAAATACATAAAAATGACCTATCGCGTGCTCTTCTTTCTCTTTGATAACAAGTTAAAAAATTGAAATATAATTAATAAATACCCGATTTTGAAATGGCCTAACACCTTTAAACTTTAAATACACTATTTACCAACTTAATACCTATCACTTTCAACTTTATCTAGTTCCTGATACAGTGTTTTTATGAGAATACAGAGCAATCAACTTTAGCCATTTTTTTAGCTCCAATAGTTCACTCCCTCACACCCAACTCAACTTCCCAATAGTAAGCGGAAGACAACTGAATAATATTTCTGAATAATAACTGTAATTTCCAAGGAGCTTCTTGATAGTTTAATAATAAACATAATTTTATTTTCTCTTTCCCTGCTTCCATTAGACCAATTCTCAAGATATAGTAATAAGTAAAGATATATTTGGTAATATGAATGTTTTCTGTCGCCATGGTTGTCAGTGCTTATTCAAATTTACTGCCATAGAGGTATAGTATATATACCTCTATGGCGTAGAGGCAGCAAATGAAAGGCTCCTGTTCTACCTAGTGTGTGAACTACGTTCGACCCAGATTTAACCTATCCAAGCAGCCGTAGTGGTAGGTAACAACCAGCATTACAATTCAACAACCGTATTAGAAGTAATTCATGCAAAATGTCCGTACTCACTGTGTCGGCTAGAATAGTGAGGTAACATTTTGTAACAATATACGCTATTCAATTTAAATATTATTGAATATAACATTGAATACATTATCTTCTATATAATAGTTGTAATTTTTGTTTTAACATATGTTTTGGCTGTTTTTATTTCCTAGATAAATATCTCCTTAACGAAGAAACTTACAATTTAAAAAGTTAAGTATTAGGGGTTGATTAAACGACAAAAGGTAGACAATTCAGTAAGTATTTCAAGTATTTCGCTGATATCATTTCTGCAATTTTTCTGCATTAACTTTTCATTAATATTGCTTAGAATTTATTAGATGCCATAAACCCTTGTGCTGGCCATTTTCGTATACAAAATATTAGTTCAATAAAGTGTAGCACCCACTTTAGCTTAGATTGATTGTAATAAAAGGTGTTACAACTACTCATGCACATGATTTTAAGAAGGTGATAACAAAAAATAATAATTATGACGTCAATTATTAAAAAAAGTAAATAAAAAATGCATATGTCTGCGTACATTACCGACTTTTATTGTTTTAAAACATCTTATTTAAGTTTTTATATGTTGTAACTTAATGAAATATTGATCTACAAT
The DNA here is from genome assembly GCF_049639745.1 of Rhodnius prolixus. NCBI lineage: Eukaryota > Metazoa > Arthropoda > Insecta > Hemiptera > Reduviidae > Rhodnius > Rhodnius prolixus. The sequence goes on along the minus strand of NW_027411604.1, from coordinate 12,645,550 downwards.
TTCTTGTCTCAGAATATTTATTTTTGTATTAAATTCAGCTCAAATACAGAGAACTTTCATATCTACATTTGAGCCGAATTTCAGCTACCTAGAGGAATGAATATAATAATCGACATAAAAAGTTTTCGTGGGTTGTAACTTATCTCTTTCATGTGTTGTAGTCATGCGAGTGTGAAGAAGTTAAAAATTAAATTGGAAATAAAATTAATAATTATAGAGTCGAAAGTGGCCGACAAAAACCGATCGCATTCGGATTGTTAGAAATAAAAGTGAAAGAAAGTCGTGTGAGTGTACATATTAGATGTTAAATATTAAATTGGAAATAAAATTAATAATCATAGAGCCGAAAGTGGCCGACAAAACAGATCGCATTCGGATTGTTAGATAAAAAAGTGAAAGAAAGTCGTGTGAGTGTGCATATTAGATTTTTTTTTTTGCCGCATCAACAGCTGAGGTTATTAGCGCCCGGAGCTTTTTCCAGTGCACTGCCGGCCTCCGGACAGTGTTCTCTCGTTACAGACAACACTGTCCATCACCGGACAGTGAGCTGTAAGAAGCTCCTAGGAAGAGAAAATCTAAGGGTCAGCTGCTGGATTCGAACCCGGGACCTCAGTGTGGGAGTCCAGTATGCTAACCTCATAGCTAATCCCTTCCCTCATATTAGATGTTAAATATTAAATTGGAAATAAAATTAATAATCATTGAGCCGAAAGTTGCCGACAAAAACCGATCGCATTCGGATTGTTAGAAATAAAAGTAAAAGAAAGTCGTGTGAGTGTGCATATTAGATGTTAAATATTAAATATTAAATAAAATTAATAATCATAGAGCCGAAAGTTGCCGACAATAACCGATCGTATTCGGCTGGTTAAAGAGAAATGAGAGAAATATAATATTAAAAAACATGGCTAAGGCTGGTTGGGTTACAGATCCAGTGATTCCTGGAATTGCTGTTCTCTAACCCAACGGGCCTTGATAGCATAGGTTTGGACTGACTTTACTGTTCTGTAGTCAGCTTATACGCTATATCTCGAGAACGGATGATCGCAGAAACTTCAAATTTGATATTTCCTTCCAGTGTCATTAGTGGAAGTGACAATAATTTTTTAGACAAAATAGGTACACCGGAAATACCACTTTACTGAATAGATTTTTCATTTTTTTAACTTTTTCTAAAAAACCGCTTTTCCGATTTTCTTGTAACTTGGTATAATTACAGTTCACAAATAGTTCTACAACTTTTATGGGAAACATTTTTCTGGATTACTTCAATTAAGGGCACTTTTGGGGAAAGGGGTGGTCAGGCAGTCCGGAAGAATGTCAGTTCGCTGTAATGTATGGACTTACTTTTTGTAGTAGGCGATTCTTTAATGAACAAATATTTTGTAGATGAAAATAATTCCTAAGTCTTGATTCTTTGAAGCGGCTGAACTTTAATTTACCATTGGAGAAATATTTTAAAAGAAGGCTTAAAGTTGTTTTCTGGAATCGTTTTGGAGGCAAGATTTTGAACAAGAGGATTTGTACAGAATGGAAAAAAAAAGTCAAAGAATCGTCTATATTTAGATTTAGATTTGTCAGTTACGTATGAGATCTTGAGGTCGTTATGGAGGGTGGAGTTAGGGTAATAAAATGGAGAATTCGTAATCTGACGGAGTATTTTTGATTGGAAGGACTGGATCTTTAGTGAATTGGAATGTTTGGTTGAACCCCACAGCTCAAGTCCGTTATTGGTTGTTAATGACGAAAAGTTTGGTCTAAAAAAAAAAAAAATCATAAAAATAAATGACAAAAAAAGAGCGGCGGTGTAAACTCTGGTCCAATCTATGTAAATGGACGAGGATGCTGTGGTCTTGTAATTAATTCCATTGTAGGTCTGTGGGTTTGTTGGGAAGTAAAGAGCAACGCTTCCACTTCTTTGTACGTATTCCATTTTACAGTTGACATCTGTTGTACTACTTGGTCCACTATTAATTCTAGCGCCACTTCTAATAGCTAACAACCAAATTACAATTCAGTGGCCTTTTACGCAAAAAGCCAGCGCAATACTCCTCTCAACCGTTATGAGCGGAAGTTCCCTCCAGTCTGTCTCTCTCAGGTTTGTCTAGCCTCTAATGAAGAGAAACATACGGAGCAATAGGGTGAATCTCTTCACCAAACCCAGTACACTAAGCAAGAGGGAAGCAAGAATCATGCAAAACTAGAATAAACTTAGCTGTGGTTAAGGCGAACTGGCTATGCTAAACCAGTATCTACCAGATGTTGTATACCCACCCGGGGGTTCCTTGTTTTCGCTATATTAGAGAACAGTTGAAGGACATTTTGCTATCATGGTAACTTTCAGAAGGATGAAGCTGGGGGACTATGTAGTATCTTCTCCCAGAAAGTAACCCTTATTTGCATTGGAGAACTACCAACGTTTGCTCGAACCTTTTACATTTATGCTCATACCATACTCTTCTCCCAACAAATACCCGCCACTCTCATTCTCAATACTTCACAACATGGAAACCACTTGACTCGAAATTTTGCAACCAGTTGAGTATCGAGTGCCAATTTTTATTTTTGCTTACTCTTCTATGAGTAAACGGAAATATTGCGATTGGGTCTAATTTCCAATTTTGATATTCCAACTAAAAAATAAATCCAAAATATTATCCAGCACTGCCGGTCCTAACCACATTTTCTCTCTCTAAATATCTACGTTTCGGTTACATTGGTGCCCTTTATCAGAAACCTCTTTAGAGATAGAGAGATGTATATGAATATAAACTGAAATTCCCTTAATGTTCACTCCAGAGTGACTATTTCCTTCGCTACAGAAACCTAAAAACGAAACAAAGCAAATTTTTACTGATTCTTTTGGCTCATTTTAAATTAAGGTAATCGCCAATTTTTTTAGGCGGGGCTTAACGTCTAACTGCCGATTAGATATCGTTAGCTGGGACAGAACTCATACTTTACAGCAAACAATTTTTTTCTAACAAATAAAAAGTAGTGATACGCTGGATTCGAACCGGGGATCTCCTACACTCAAAGCCACGCTCTTGACCACTAGACCAACACCCGCCCTTGGCTTAGGAACTTCAGGAACTTCTTTAGGGATAGAGGGATGTATACGAATATAAATTCCCTTAATAAAAAGAAAATTTTTACTGAATCTTTTAGCTCATTTTAATTATAATAAGAAATCTATTATTTTTCTTTTTATGCTTCATTTGGATTTTTAATTAATCCCGCTCGAATCCCAGTTATAACTAGAAATTGTATTTATTTACAAGAATAACGTTTTATTACGATTAACTTTGTTCAATACTTTCTAAAAGGATGTATGATGCATAATAAAAGACGTGTTTACATTTACATTTGGTTAGTTACAAGCGATAAAATATAGGTTATGTAAGAAAACTAAGGTTAACCGACATGTTTGAACATGTATATACACACTTGTTACAATAACAGATGCTGGCAAGTGTAAGAAAGGAAAAGTTTTCATCTTAACATGTAACGTCAGTTTTTGTTCTTTTTTTCTTTTTTACTATAGTTCGTGAAATGTTTTATATCCAAACACTTCCAGCAAACACCTCATAACAACATTTTCTGTTTTAATATAGCATAAAAGTGCAATAAAAATAGTGTTTACACATTTGCTAAACACGTAAATTCCTTTAAAACATTTTCATTACAATAAATATTATTTATTTTCAAAACTATACAAAAATAATAAAATTTTAATGATGAAATGCGTAGCTGAAAATACTGTTTATGTATTTTAACGTGCGCACAAAGTGCAAAGGAAATGCATTTAAATCGATATTCGGAAAATTGCAAGGAGAGAAACATTTTAATGCAAATACGAGGGGGTACCCAAAAATAACCGGAATTGCGTTGCCGCGCATGGAGCTTATGTAGTACGCATTTCTGCCGCTAGACTTGTATAGCGCAATTCCTTGCCAGTTCAGTCCTGCCTGTGTTGTCTGCCTGGCTTGTTCTGTTCATCTGCAGTGATTGTTTTTACCAGCGCTGTTTTGTTCTTTTATCGTTTTTTATGATGGCAAGTTTAAGTGAACAACGTGCAGCTCTGAAATTTTGTTTTCTACTCGGCAAAAATGCTGATGAAAGTGTTTTAATGTTGAAAACAGCTTACAAAGATGACGCTATGGGAAAAACTCAAGTATACGAGTGGTTTACTCGGTTTAAAAATGGCGACATGTCGATTGATGACAAACCTCGTTCTGGACGTCCATCAACTGCCCGAATCGACGAAAATGTTGAAAAAATTCGAGAGCTGGTGTTCACAGACCGTCGACAGACAATTGATCAACTGTCAGAGAGTAGTGGGTTATCTTGGAGCTCGGTTCAGCGAATTTTAACGGAAGATTTGGGGATGAAAAGGGTTGCTGCCAAGTTTGTTCCTCGAGTTCTGACTGACAATCAAAAAGAACATCGAGTTGAAACATGTCGTGCTTTGAAACAACAGCTTGAAACTGATCCAGACTTTCTGTCAAAGGTCATTACTGGTGATGAGTCATGGTGCTATGGTTATGACCCAGAAACAAAGCAACAGTCGAGCCAATGGAAGACGTCATCTTCACCCCGACCAAAAAAATGTCGTCAAGTCAAGTCAAACATCAAAACAATGCTGATTTGCTTTTTTGATGCCAAAGGCGTAGTCCATTCAGAGTTTGTCCCCCCAGGTCAGACCGTCAATCAAACCTTGTTTAATTTGGAAGTTTTGAAAAGATTGCGCAATAGTGTTCGCCAAAAAAGACCCGATTTGTGGCAAACAGGAGACTGGTTCTTCCACCACGACAATGCACCTGCACACACAGCCATCTCTGTTACACAGTTTTTGGCTAAAAATGGCATGGTTCCCGCTGCCCCACGCACCTTACTCGCCTGACCTGGCTCCGTGCGACTTTTTCTTATTTCCACGCATGAAAAAGGGCATGAAAGGTCACCGATTTGACAACATTGAAGAGGTCAAGAAAAAAACGAAGAAGGAGCTGTCAGCCATTTCTAAAGATGACTACAAAAAATGTTTCGAACAGTGGAAGCACCGGTGGGACAAATGTATTAGTTGTAAAGGAGAGTATTTTGAAGGGGATAAGGTTGTTCTGTAAAAAATTTGTAAATAAATAGCTTTTAAAAAATAATTCCGGTTTTTTTTGGGTACCCCCTCGTATTTGCAAAACAAAGGGTGCTGCCCAAATAGATCGGGTTGCTAGACACACAGCGTACCAATCAGTCAATCAAGATATATAGACAAAGTTGTTAATAGAAGTTCACGTTTGAACTGGTTATTTTTTGGAATTACGGCCACGAATTTATTTTTTATTAAAATTAATGAACGATATAACCGCCAAGATAGTCAAGTTATAATATATTTCTCATTTTCTAAAATTAATTCTCTATCTTTTCACAAAAATAATGGTACTTTAAGGACTTATAAAAAGATGAAAATAATTTTTACTCCTGAATTTTTAGTTACAATATAATAATAAAGATTACTAATAATAACGATAGAGGGGAAAGGTTTAGCTGAGTGGTTAGCGAATACTGGATTCCAACACGGAGATCATGGGTTCGAATCCCAGCTGCAGGCCTCTTAGATTTTTCTCTTTCTAGCAGCTTTTTACAACTGTCTGTTACAGAGACAGAGAAAAAAATTTCTCTATAAAGTGGTACTGGAAGCTAAGAAATTTCAATATCTAAGTATGGTACCCTGTAAAGTTTGAAGCTTCCAGCGATTTTTAGCGTTTGAGGATGACGTGTTCAAACAAAACCACACAACACTTTCGAAACACTAATTTTTCCAACAAATGGAACTACAAAAATATGATTATTTACAGTTGAAAACTCAAAAAAAAAATCACTGCAAAAGTGTTCAAGGTCAAAGAATAAAAGCTCTTATAATATGAAAGTTGTTCTTACAATAAAAAAAAGGTAGTGACGTATGAAAAATAAAATATATATTCTTAGCGAATGTGTAGCATAAATAAACCTAACTTGGTGAATAATAAATAACTCAGTGAAGGGCCAAAAAGTGCTTGTACCTTAAGGGCCCTTATATTAAAACAGATAAATATTCGCCAGGTCAGATAAACCTGTTACTCGACGAAAACGAGACTGATAAATGTTCCATTGTTTTGTGAAAGAACAAAATTTTCTTACGTAAGTTAAGTAACACGCGTGAAAATGAAAAATAAAAAAAATTCAAAACAGAAAACTTCACACTCACATGAAATTGAGTTTAAACTAAATTAGCAACAATTTCTAGTGTAATTGTTGCAACACTTAATTAACAAACCCAAGCTCTCGTTTGTTAATCATATTGATGCAAATAAATGTGTTGGATTTTAGTTTCCTTCCCTTTTAATTATGTTTTCTTAATTAACATTTAATGGGCATTCCGAAAATAACTTCATTACTTTTTTTTTAATTAGCAACAATCTTGTTAATGAATTCTTTAAATACTTTTCTTTTTCTTATTCCAATGTTAATTTAAAATTGAAGCCATCGAGGTATCAAACTTATGAACTATGTTATCATGAAGGCACTGTCACATTGTTAATAAATTTCTTTAAAACCAAAGTAGTGCTGCACGAGAAACGTGACAAATCTTGGTCTCGGTACCGAGACCGAGACCGAGACGAGACTTGAGCAACCGAGACCGAGACATGATATATATCTCGTCGAGAAATCTCGGTCTCGTCTCGGTTTTTCAAATATTAATTTTTAGCTACAAAGTTATAAAATTGTGTTCTTTATTAATAAATAATCATTACGGGTATTGAATTAATTATTAAAAGATACGATTTTATTCTATATGTCCAATATTACTACATCTTTTGACTTCGAATTACATAAGTAAAGTAAGCAAAGTAAAGTAATCGACTACTTTTTCAGGCGGGGTTTTACGTCCAACTACCAATTAGGTGTCGCGGACGGAGGCGACTAGCAAACATACTTTACTGTAAATTTCTCATATTAACCATTAAATAAAATCTAAGGCCTAAGACCGGGAATCGAACCCAGTACCACAATACACATTATCTTCGCAGGTCTCGCACCGCTCGGTTACCGTGGCGGCCCCCTTCGAATTACCTAATTTTTACATAAATTCACTAAATTTCACTATTCATATCATTCATTCATTCAATTTCATAAATTTCACTATTAATAATCTAATACTTTGAACTTAGATATTATTTGAATTATATTTTAGAATTAATGAATTTGAAAAAAAAGACTATCTATGCACCTAAAAAATATTGCCACAAATTTTCGTTTTTAAGATACACTTTGCCCAAGCATTGATACATAAAAGAGCTTTTACTGAGTCAGAAGTTAGAGAAGATCTTCTATTGGTCATTATCATCGCAGCTTGCGAAAATAATCTTTCCGATGGCACTGAAGTTGCACAGATACTAAAAACATCTTTCGCCATTCTAGACAAATTTTTGAAGGAATTCTCAAGTGTTTTCCACCATTCTAAAATGTCAACGTCTACTGGTGCTTGGTCTAATTTGGTGTAATTATTTCTGTCTTCCATTCTTCGGTGATATTTGTTGATTTTTGAGCAAATAGTGCAAAAATATTGATGCAGTCGTCGTCGTCGTCAAAAGGTGAATCACCAGATTCTTTATCTTCACCAACAGCCATAACTAATGGAGCGGGAAGTTTGTTGGGAGGTGTATTTTTTATTTCACGAATCGACTTGTTATAGTAGGCAGATATGTTATTTGGGTCTTTCATTTGGCGCGTTTTTAACATCTTTTTGAAATTATATAAAGATATATAACAGTAATAGTAATATATGATGCATTGAAGTGTAAGTAGTTGTCTTCTTTTACACACATTTTCATTACCAATATATAAATTAAAATAATTATTAAAAAATAATAACATTTTTTGAAAAGATTATTAATAGCAAACCACTTTTAATACTTAAACAAAAATTCAAAAAACCGAGACCGAGACTGCATAAAGTCTCGCCTCGTCTCGGTCTCGTGCAGCACTAAACCAAAGAAATATTATGATGGCTCAGCAATGGCGACTCAGGACTCAGGTAGTATCGTTATAAGATCCCTAATAAAGAATTTTGTAAAACTTGAATAAAAGATTACCCCAAATGCTGAATATAACAATTTTATAACGTAATTAGACAACTTTATTTAAGAATAATTTAATTCAACAAATTTAATTTAAATATGCCGAAAAAAATCTGAATTTAGTATTGAGCGACTCTATTTGTATTAATACAAGATATTAATTTAAAAAAATAACTACATATTTCTAAATTACTTAAAGCAGAGAACATTTTACATCTATGAAATTAACCGAAATAGAATCATACTTTTATCTAAAGAAAGACCGCTGAAACATCAAGAACTAGCTAAAAGAGGCTGTGATACGACCAGACAAATAGTCTTCGTTCCGCAACGCTGGTTAGAAATGCAAAAATGAACCTGGATAGAGACCTAAGCTTCGTCGGTCAGCAGAGGAGAATATGAAGATAGCGATTAGAAGTGAAGCCCGCAAAAGCTAAGATATATTGGTATAGGCCTAGGATTTTATTGGCATTTAGATGTAAAGCCCTCCTGAAAAGATGGGTATTACTTACCCTTGTTTTAAAAATTAATTATAAATTAAAACATTGTATAATTAATTCCCAGTTGACCCGAGCAAATGCAGTATCTTGTTGATTTTATATTAAAAATTATAAAATAAAAATCTTGGGCCGCAGAGAGGGACTTTAAAGAAGTAAGTAGGACTAAAGACTTGAATGGTTTTCAAGATAGAATCTAATTGATAATTTGATGATGTAACTTGATGAATTTCAAGACACAATTTAGTCTCAAATATTTTGTGTGGCTAAAAATTGTTTGGTGAATGAAATTGAGCGTTCCGATTACCGGACCATTAAAACTATAGACTAGCGATGGCTTCAATCGTAATGTTTTCCTCTTCATGATTTTGATGGGGCCTTATTCTCGACGCTCTAAAAAATCAATAAAAGAAAAACATCAGACGGATGAAGTTTGTGGTAACTAGCATTGGGATAACGAAGTGCAAGGAAACGCCTAACTTAAATTCAATAGAATGCAACTGAGCAGTTTTTTTTTTTTTAAAAAGTTGCAAGTGTGAAGAGAATTTGGTATTTATCTTTTCTTAAAATTAAATAAATATACCAAAACTATATTGGTGTATATATTTAAAAATGATTGGTAATTTCTGGATACGATACCGCGGCTCGTGTAAAGCTATTCCGGAAGTTAAGGTACATCGAACTCATCAGGGTTAGTTAATACTTCAAAAAAAAAATTAACAGGTTTCTTTAAAGAGAAATAAAATAAATGGTTTCATTTTCCCGCAATGACCGCAGAAAGTCTTTCCGTTAGTCTTGGATGGCCATTCCCATAATAAACACACCTAATTCTACTTTACAGGCCAAAAGATGTAAAAGATCTGCTCATCTCTTCGATCAACTACTTTTCTATAATATGGGGAAGATAATTTCAGCCTAATTAGATAGATAAACAGCATTAAGGAAACCATGGGTGAAAAACATGGCCAAAAATCCAGTTTCAAGGAGCCGAGTGTTCACGAAGTAAACTATTCGATCATAGTTTCTCTACATATTTAAAAAAAATATATATATTTTAGACAAATTTATAGCGCCAAAGACACTGATTTTGCAAGCGAAGTATGAAAGAAGTGCATCTCCGTTAATTTAAATTTTCTCAATAAATAATTTATTTTTATGTAAACATGAAGACACAAAAATACTTTTAAATTTTTGAAATGGCTAAATTAAAAATTATTTACGAATACATTAAATTTAATATATAAAAAGTTAAAAATTGATAAAAAACGATATACTCATATTAGAATATTAAATTTAATATTTTATTCTAATAAAGATAATAATAAATAAATTAATATAATTTTATATTACAATTAATATTTTTTATTAGGCCCTAATTTAATTCCTTAATATTTTTTATTAATGAATCTAAAATGCGACTAAAATTTTGCAAATTACAAATTTAAATGAAAACAATTTACCTTCATCTCAACGGGTTAACCTCTTCAATTACCGCAATCACTAGAACCAATTTCTCTTTTTACGAACATAATTAATGCTCAGTTCGCGAATTTATCCCGTTCAAACTGTAAAACTCAACCAATTTAAACATTAGATTATTATTAATTTTTTTGTAATTAATATTTGATACACGTAATAATTTTGTTCGGTGATTTTCTTACGGTGACGCGCATATCGCCTCGATACACGATCAAAAAAATTAAAAAAATATTTTATTTTATCTCGTTTCAATTTAAAATTAAATTAAATTAGTTTATTTAAACATTGTGTGTAAATTAAAAACCAAGAAAAAGTTGAAGACATAATCCCGGATGCACCACGTACTTCGTACAGAATTTTTTTTTTTTTTTTCTATCAAAGAATTGGAGCGGAGGGCCACGCTATCTGTAGGAAGTTACGAGTTTGACTGGTGTGTAGGTTACACTACCCAACAGACTGTTGTCGTTTTCAGGGTGAGAAAAGCGCGCGCTAGTTGCGCGCCGTACAACACTGCCACCACAAGGGTGGGCGGGAACGTTTTCTGGTAATACAAAGTTACAGAGGCGGCAGTTGACAGCCCCCGCCTGCTCACAGTTCTAAGGATTCCAATTTTTTCTAGTTTTGCGCACTAACTATACTAACTATTTGGAACTTGATATTTATTTTAAAGACCCTATATTTTGTCGTGTAATTTAAAAAAAAAAATTAAATGTCTTATAATTACATTCAGGCAAACCCTTAACCTTCAACTACCACAAATTAGTGTCGCGCACAGAGGCAACAAACAAATATTCTAATCATTTCTCACATAAAACCATTAAATAAAAAATTCCAGGAATAGCTTAGTTAAGTATAAAAAGTTAAGTATAAGAGTTGATTAAACGCCAAAAGGTACGCAAATCAGCAAGAACCCTTAATTTCATACCAGGTATCGAACCCAGACATCTCAAACTATGTGGGCCTCGGCTATTGTGGCGCCTTGTTTAAGTTTTGTATTGATCTTTATAGTTGATTTTGCTAACCCATACGACTACTTACATACCTTTGTACATATTGAACCCCTATAATCTGTACTCTTTAACAAAAACTTAGTTAAGTATAAAAAGTTAAGTATAAGAGTTGATTAAACGCCAAAAGGTACACAAATCAGCAAGAACCCATAATTTCATTCATACTTAATTGATATAATTTTAATAATTTTACTGCATTAATTTTTCATTAATGTTTAGATGTCACAGACCCTAAGCTGGCTATTTTGATATATAAAAAATTTGTTCGAAGTAACCTATCTCATTAACTATCTTCTAACAAAAACTTATGGTTTAAAAAGTTAATTATATGGGTTGATGAACTCTTATACCCTTTTCTTTGGGAGTTCTTTTAAAAGAATGCTTTAGTTGGGGTCCCCAAAGAATCTTCAACTATAATTTTCTTGAGAAACCTTTTTGAATAAAATAGGTAGGCATTTGTACTTAAATAGCAAATTTAATCTGATAATACTGTATTTCCTCTAATGATAAGTAAGAAAAATTAAACGGCGATTGCAATACTTCTCCCTAAAAGTAAAGAGAAATTAAACTTCTAATATGCACGGTTGCAGTACTTTCTCTTAGTAGGTGTAAGGGCATGATGGCACTTTAAAGTTATTTAGGTGAAGCTTTAACCACTTCATCCTTCAAAAATTATATCAAAATCGGACTAAGCGTTATAGAAATATTAGTAATAATAGTTTCAGAGAGGGCCTTAATTGGTATGGGCAAACTCCCCCTTTATGAGGCCCAGCTTCGAGACTTCTAAAAGGATCATCTACATAAAATTCCGCATCGAATGACACCTCATTCATGAAAATCGGTTGGCACGTTTTGGCGCTATGTTATTTACAAAAGAGGTAACAAGAACAATTTTTGAAAATGCCGTTTTCGCTCATTTTCGGCAACTTTTTTCTCGAAATCTACCAGATCTAGGTTATTGCAAAATAAAATTACAGTTATAAAGGAGGATTTTCCCTATATTTTAAAGAAAATTTGGGAATTTTATCTTTTATAGAAAAAGAGAAAAAAAAATTGTCAAAGTTGGGTGTTTTTCAACGTTACGCTTTTTCGTGCACTTTTTTGACGATCAACTCTTATACAACTGTCCGACTGGACAGTTTTAATTAGTGAGTAATTGTTAGTAAGGAATAAAATCGTTTCTATATTCGTAGTTTGATGAAAAGTACGAGTTAAAAAAATGGTGAATTATAGCAGGAGAAATTCGGGTTCGTTCAAATTCGTGCCAAAGATATTGAAAATATTTTAATAAATAATAATAACATTTTCTGTTTAACCGTCTTTAAACCGAGTATTTCCGGAAGTTATAAAAAATAATAATAAAAAAAAACCTTGTAAAAATTATTAAAATTCATCAAACTGTTTCCGTTAAATCTTCATCCGGAGAATTAAGTAGCGAAAACTTTATACATTCAAGAATTTGATGGGTATGTAAGATTATATTTTATTTTGTAGCAGGAAAAGCGGAAATTTTATTTAACTAAGTATTATTTCCGTTGTTAGATAAAGTAAGGAAGACAAATGCTAACGACTTCCTAAATAGCTGGGAGAGTATTTTGTCAATTTAGCTAATAGTTTAGATAGGAGTTGGTTATTTATAATAACACCACTAGCAACACCCATTTCAACCCTAATTTATAAAATAGATGTTTATAAGATTCAGTGTTGTTTTATCGATTATTCTTTCTAAAAAGGGTCATTTTTTTATCGTTTATTTAGTTACAATCAGCGCATTTATTGCGGTATAAATATTAAGGGTAATAGTGCACAATGTCCACAATATACTCAGAGTGAAGAAGTTACCCAATAGTAACGCTCCAACATTTCATTGTCTATGGACTCTCGTCTTCAGAGAGGAGTTCGCGAGGCCACAGTCTTTTAAGATGGCTAAGAGTATTGTCTGTAAATGTACTGGAAGAAAAATGTTGCACCAGGGGATTGTGATGAGATTATACAGGGTGATCCATTTAAAACGCACCAATCGCTAATAACTTTTTAGGAAAGCGGCAATCTGGAAAAACTCATTAAATAAACCATATGTTTTTTAGTTTAGTTTTCAAATTTTCCACCCCCGATGGTGTATCTTCATTTTTGGCAGAGTTACGGCTAAAAAGCTGATTGGGGTTTCATAAGGACCACTGGTTTCTAACAATGATTATGAAAACTACATAAAAAGTTGTGAAAAATGACGTTGACCCTCTTTCGATATCCCTAATATTAGTCGAGAAATTTAAGATCAAAGTTACAATTTTATCTATTCGTGAACGGTTTTCGATATTAATTTTCCACCAGAAATACTCGTTTTGGGAGGTCCTCTGACTACAAAAAAATGTTATTTATGACGCAAAGAACAAAAATAATAATAATTGAAGATTTTAAAGAATGTAGTGTAAAGTGTAGGCCCCAGGTAGGCTCTAATACAAATACATAAGTAAGTCTTTTGTTGTCAAGAGTGATTTTGATCTGTTCTCTCATAGCTTTTTGGTTAAATGTTGTAGAATAAGAAATCCTGCGAGTATAATATAGATATACATCACTTATTTGTAGATTACGAGCAAAGCATATGTGGACCAAAGTGTAAAGGGAGATTAAGCAATAGCCGACCCGGGTACAAATATATACTATACCAAATTGGTACAGTTTATTTGGTACAACGTGGTACAAACGCAAGACAACAAGTTAAAGTGTAGAAGGTACAGAAAGCTTCAGGGTTAGAAAGATTTGAGAAATGAAGATCCTTGTTGTTTAAACGTTATTTTATTTAATCCCAATTAGGTGCAGGCAATCTGAGTCAATAAACCAACAACCATGAAGGCACTATTAAAAACAGGTTGGCACTGATTGTCATATGCGGACGACATCCTGATCATAGAAAAGAGAAATGCTACCCACGGAAGAGTTTTTTGAGGAGTTGGATAAATATGGGCAGAGGGAGAAACGAGGAAAAACCTAAATATTTATTTGAATGCTTTGAAACCACAGCGTGAATGGCACGATTGTAAACAAAAAAGGTTTGAACCAGCTTGAAATACCAGGCGTCCATTGTCACTAAAAATGAGATGAGCACGGAAGTTATTGAATAGACTGCGGCAGGAAATTGTTGCCTATGCGTACTAATAAAGGCTCTACTATACAAGAAACTGTCTGGAGAGGCTAAATTAACAGCAAAACTGTGACCAGACCAACGGTCAGATTCTATACTAACCTTGCTGACTAAAAGCTAACAAATGAAAACCCAAGAAGAGGTTCGGGGAAGAGGAAGGAAACCTCCGCAAAATAAATAAAAGTAGGGAATGGCAAATCGAGCAATGTGAAAGTAAACTAGCTTTGCACGGAGCATATAAATGGTTAGGTCGAGAAAAAATAGCTCACTAGTATCTGAAGTAAGGCTGCCAAAAGAAATATCATATGGGAAGCCAAAGACGACTCCGACATAGAGGATGAAGGATGTCGAAGACAACCTCCGAAGGATGGCATCTCAAGGCTCAAGATCGAGTGGATGAGGCAACGATATTGTAGAATAATATGAGTCTCAACTTAATTTTTACGTTTTGTCAACAGAAAACCAAACCTCTGTAGTATAAATTGTTTTACAAGTAACAATTTAAATTGACTAGTATTTTTAAACAGCATCATTAAAATTCCTGCTTCCTTATTAATAGGGGTAAGAAAAATTCTAGTTGATTAAAAATAAATCTTTTTCCAAACTATAAGAATAATAAAGGAGCGTCAAAAAAAGTAAATAAATTCAATACAGTTAGATACAGTAAAGTAAAATATATAAACCAGAGAACTGTATTTTTCTTGACAAATAATATCAGAAGGTTTATGAAGGAAGTATTCAGGACAGGAAACGAAGGACCTCCTTTTTAACTCCAATTGAAAAAAGAGTCGAGGGGTGCTCAACTAATGGACAGGAACTTTCATTGGGTCCAGGCAGCATCCATTGTGAGAACAGTCTTTAACAGCGACAGGAAGTTTCGAGGATAACAGAATAATGCAGATAATGAATGAACTCTAAAAATAGATTCTTTCAATGAAATGGTGATGAAACTAAAATAAAATTCTGAAATATTTTTCTGTCAATAACAAAAAATAAAGAAATCGAAATGGAGTTAATTGAACATTACAGCATAAATTACATTACTCAAGATTTATAATCACACGTTAAAAAAAGCTTTTTTATAATATACAATCAACTTTATTCATCAATAAATGTAAATAATTAAAATTTCATTTCTACAAGTCAGAATTTTCAAGATTGAAAATTAACACTGATTGTTCGAAACGTAAAAAAAAAAAATTGAAAGTAGATAATTGACCTTTTTATTGGGTTTATGTTTTTCTAACCAGGAAAACTTTTCTATTGTAGCGAAACTCAAAACGTAAAATATTAAATGTGAACAAATAACCAAAAGATTGTATTTAAAATAGACTTACTCTCTTTTTAGTAGTTAAGAATATTTAAATTCAGTCCAACCTTTTAACGTCCTATCAAGAGACAGTTGGGATTTTAAAATATTTATTTAGCAATATAAATTTCAACCAAGCCTTGGATTTTCTTCAACAGAAACTACAAATAATTTAATTATACATTTCAATTAAATTAATGTTAAATAAAATCCTACCTTGTTTAAAAAGATGATTCAGTACCATGAACAGAACTCCAGCCCCAAGTGATAACTGCAGTCTATAAAATAATTCAATAGAAATCACTATTTAACATCAAAAAAACTGAATGTCATGCACTAAGATTCACTTAACAGTAATTACTATAAAAAGAACGAACTTTAACAGTGATCAATAATGCCAAGAAACATTTATGAACTCCAAGTTACGAATACATAAAGTAATACGACCGCCATGACTGATCAGATCATCTGCTGGAAAGGCAAATACGTAATATGCACAGAGTAACCAACTTAACATGAGAACAGAATTACCCAGTTCTAATTAATAGCGACGATACAGATTGGATACAAATTTTACAAAGTACTGGAACGCTCAATATAAATAATCTCTTCAAAAAATCTTACGTCTAAACAACCAAATTAGTACTAATTCTATCAAGAATATTGCTTACCTCGAAGTACTTTTTTCGGGCACATCAACTGCTCCAGTCTTTTGCGACACTAAGTACTTTCTATTTACTTTTGGCTTTTAAAAATACTAAAAGTACAATAGTTGACAAATATGAGTAATTAGCCAGAATTTAAAATTCTAAGTTACACGTTATTCTTCCGCTTCTACCATCGAATCACCATGACTCCTCTTGTATAATATCGGACTAAACTTGTCATTGTGTGAAGACATAGAAATTATTTTATTATCGCTCTAGAAAGTAAGAAATTGTCGCTTTCGAGTGGCCAATTTCTACTGCTCTAGCAAGTGGTCACCTAAAATTAAAAACCGTTTTTTTGGTGAATCTAGGCAGGAATCATAGCAAAAATCATTCTTTTGGTGAACTGTAATAAGAATTCCTACTATTTCCATTCATTTTTGCATCTACTTCAAGATTAAAAGGGCGAGCCAGTCTGTAACATTCTACCCTGCCCTCAATGACGATTAATGCTGCTTAAAAATCATTCTATTGGTGAACTTTGGTAAGAATTTCTACTATTTCCAATCATTTTTGCATCTACGTCAAGATTAAAAGGACGAGCCAGTCTGTAACATTCTACCCTGCCCTCAATGACGATTAATGCTGCTTGAAAATCATTCTTTTGGTGAACTGTAATAAGAATTCCTACTATTTCCATTCATTTTTGCATCTACTTCATGATTTAAGGACGAGCCAGTCTGTAACATTCTACCCTGCCCTCAATGACGATTAATGCTGCTTGAAAATCATTCTTTTGGTGAACTGTAATAAGAATTCCTACTATTTCCATTCATTTTTGCATCTACTTCATGATTTAAGGACGAGCCAGTCTGTAACATTCTACCCTGCCCTCAATGACGATTAATGCTGCTTGAAAATCATTCTTTTGGTGAACTGTAATAAGAATTCCTACTATTTCCATTCATTTTTGCATCTACTTCATGATTTAAGGACGAGCCAGTCTGTAACATTCTACCCTGCCCTCAATGACGATTAATGCTGCTTGAAAATCATTCTTTTGGTGAACTGTGATAAGAATTTCTACTATTTCCATTCATTTTTGCATCTACTTCATGATTTAAGGACGAGCCAGTCTGTAACATTCTACCCTGCCCTCAATGACGATTAATGCTGCTTGAAAATCATTCTTTTGGTGAACTGTAATAAGAATTCCTACTATTTCCATTCATTTTTGCATCTACTTCATGATTTAAGGACGAGCCCGTCTGTAACATTCTACCCTGCCCTCAATGACGATTAATGCTGCTTGAAAATCATTCTTTTGGTGAACTGTAATAAGAATTCTTACTATTTCCATTCATTTTTGCATCTACTTCATGATTTAAGGACGAGCCAGTCTGTAACATTCTACCCTGCCCTCAATGACGATTAATGCTGCTTGAAAATCATTCTTTTGGTGAACTGTAATAAGAATTCCTACTATTTCCATTCATTTTTGCATCTACTTCATGATTTAAGGACGAGCCAGTCTGTAACATTCTACCCTGCCCTCAATGACGATTAATGCTGCTTGAAAATCATTCTTTTGGTGAACTGTAATAAGAATTCCTACTATTTCCATTCATTTTTGCATCTACTTCATGATTTAAGGACGAGCCAGTCTGTAACATTCTACCCTGCCCTCAATGACGATTAATGCTGCTTGAAAATCATTCTTTTGGTGAACTGTAATAAGAATTCCTACTATTTCCATTCATTTTTGCATCTACTTCATGATTTAAGGACGAGCCCGTCTGTAACATTCTACCCTGCCCTCAATGACGATTAATGCTGCTTGAAAATCATTCTTTTGGTGAACTTTAATAAGAATTCCTACTATTTCCATTCATTTTTGCATCTACTTCAAGATTAAAAGACGATCCAGTCTGTAACATTCTACCCTGCCCTCAATGACGATTAATGCTGCTTAAAAATCATTCTTTTGGTGAACTGTAATAAGAATTCCTACTATTTCCATTCATTTTTGCATCTACTTCATGATTTAAGGACGAGCCAGTCTGTAACATTCTACCCTGCCCTCAATGACGATTAATGCTGCTTGAAAATCATTCTTTTGGTGAACTGTAATAAGAATTCCTACTATTTCCATTCATTTTTGCATCTACTTCATGATTTAAGGACGAGCCAGTCTGTAACATTCTACCCTGCCCTCAATGACGATTAATGCTGCTTGAAAATCATTCTTTTGGTGAACTGTAATAAGAATTCCTACTATTTCCATTCATTTTTGCACAGTTTGGTCTGAACTTTTGTACCGTCACCACGCTACTTTTTGCTCTCTCGTTTTTATTAAGTTTTTAGTGTTATAAGTAATTTTCTGCAATTTATTTTTCACCTGTGTGCCCGTGAAAGTGTGCAGTTTTTACCGAATAGATTGTTTACACTCGCTAAAAGTTTCTGTAAGCTTGAATAAAGTGGACAGTGAAGTTATTTAACTCAATCTAGTTACGAGACAGGTAAGAGATAACTGTGGTCAGGTGTCAGTGGTGGGGTGCGCATGTGCATTATACGACAACTGATAACGCTCTCACTGCTGTGGCATTCAGTACTCTCTTAATCTTATTAAGGGCGTATTACTTTTTCCAATTTTGTTTTTATTGCTTTTTTGCTTTCGTTTCGCACTGATTGTAAATTGAAGATGGTGGTGTGCCCTGCATGTAATAGTACGGTTACAAGGGATGATAAGAAATCACTCACCTGCTCTAATGTGCAGTGTAAAGCTATTTATCATAGCAAATGCTGCAATTTGAAAGATAAGGATGTTGATAACCTTATAGCCTTAAATAAGACGTGGATTTGCCCTGCTTGTGACACGGCTAAGAAAAATTTTCCACACAGCGAAAGGCCTGTTACACCATCGGAGGCCTCTGCAGCTTCCTCTTTAAATGATGAAAGTGTACGTAAGCTCTGGGAGGTATTGAAGGAGTTGGCTGAGGAGGTTAGATTGATGAAGGTTAGGCTTCCGGATTCAGGCTGTGATTTCAAAGATATCAAGTCAACACTTGACAAGCAAGCTGAACTCAGTTTCGAAAATTCTGAGAGGCTTAAGAAGCTTGAGAATCTGCTTGAGACTCAAAATAAACAAATTGAGCTTCTCTCCTCCGAGAATTGCACTTTAAAAAAGAAAGTCTCCGCTCTTGAGGTTAGAGTGAACACGAGTGAGCAGCGACTTCTCAGGAATACTATTGAGATTCGAGGTATTCCTTCAAAACAAGAGGAGGTGCCTGCTGCTGTTGTGGTGAGTGTTTGCGCTGGTCTAGGCCTAAAGATTAGCTCTGACGACTTGGACCACGTTGAGCGGCTTGGTCCGAGGCGGGACGGCGCCCCTGGAGCTGTTGTGGCCCGGTTCGTTAGGCAGTCTCTGCGGGACGAGGTGGTACGCCAGAGGAGAATAAAGAGGGATTTCTCCACTCGTCATCTTGGCTACCCTGATAGTGACTCTCGTGTTTACGTCGGAGATGCGATGACCGCTACTAACAGGCATTTGTATTGGCTGGCTCGACAGAAGAGATCTGCGGACAAAGTTAAATACGTCTGGTTTAGTGGTGGTCGGGTGAAGTGCCGTCGGGGTGATGGCCTTCCGGTCGTCGTCATCAATAGTCCAGAGGACTTGGATGTTTTTCCCTGACCCATTTTTTCTGTTCACTTTTTCTCTCAATTTCATTTAAAGACCTTATTTTCATTTATTTTGTTCTATAAAGTGGTTTTTCTGTTTGGTTTTATGCACCTATTTTCACATTATTTATGTAAATCTTTTCTTTTTAACTTTTTATATAGCAAAGATGTTTTAATTATTTTGTTCTTTTTATCTTTCTTAATTTTTCAATTTTCAAATAAGTGGATTCAGTCTCATTTACAGACCTTATTTTCATTTATTTTGTTCTATAAAGTGGTTTTTTTGTTTGGTTTTATGCACCTATTTTCACATTATTTATGTAAATCTTTTCTTTTTAATTTTTTATATAGCAAAGATGTTTTAATCATTTTGTTCTTTATCATTTTCAATTTTTCAATTTTCAAACAAGTAGATTTAATCTCATTTACAGACCTAATTTTCTTTTATTCCTTTGATAAAGTAGTTTTTATTTGGTTTTTTTGTTCTTATTCTTATATTATATGTGCAATTTTTTTCTTTGAACCTTTCTATTTACAATGGTGTCATTATTATGTTCTTTTTATCATTTTCAATTTTTCATTTTTCAAACAAGTGGAAGATACACTTCTTTTTTGTACAGCAGCAGTTTTCCCTCTTGATTTATATCCTTCCTGCTCCTTAAATGACTAATGCCCTGACCTCCTGCCACGTCAACGCTCAATCCCTCCTTGCACATTATGATGAATTCCTACAGTATTTCCTTGATAATTTCTATCACATTATAGCAGTTTCCGAAACCTGGCTTAAACCCTACATTCCTTCCTCGCAAGTTTCCATTCCTAATTTCACCTTCTTGCGTTGTGACAGAGAAGACCGTACCGGTGGAGGTGTGGGTCTCTTTGTTCATGATAGCCTGAAGGCTAGACTCCTTGCTCATTCCCCTTCCTCCGAATCCCACCAACCTGAATATATGTTTGTCGAAATATCTTCTCCTCTTTCTTCTTCTCCCCTCCTTTTTGTTGTTGTTTACCGTCCCCCCCGAGTTCCTTTTGACCTATCCTTTGAATCTCTCCTCTTTGAGCTTGTCCCTGCTTACTCTCATATAATCCTTGCTGGCGATTTCAATTCCAATCTGCTTGTCGAGTCCACTGAAATGTTATACCTTACAAATCTTTTCTATTCCTTGAATCTTTATGTAGTTCCTTACTCTCCTACTCATCACACATATTCTTCCGATACCTGGCTTGACCTTTTCATTATAGACTCCCAAGATAAACTTCTGTCCTCGTCGCAGCTCCCTGTATCTTTCCTATCCGCTCACGATCTCATTCAAATAACTTATAATTTACATACCCCACCTTTTGTTCCTAGGACCTTTTCCTTTCGCCATCTTGATTCCCTCTGTTTTGAACCATTAAAAACTGACCTTGAAACCCTTCCTTTCGAAACTTTATTTTATACCGACTCTATTGATACCAAGGTTGAAATCCTAACACATCACCTCCTTAACATCTTAGACTCCCATGCTCCCATTAAAACCTGTCATGTTCGACGTCCTCCTGCACCCTGGCTTACACCGGAGCTCAAGGACATGATGAGGAGAAGAGAGGCAGCCAGGAGGAGGTTTAGACGCACGCGTTCTCCTCATGACTACTCTCTGTATAAGCTCCTGCGTAACCTTACTCTGGCCTCTGTCCGCCGAGCCAAATCCCTTCATATTCACTTATCTCTCTCCAATGCTCCTGATTCCAAATCGAAATGGGCTATCCTTCGTAAGCTTTCCCTCTGTAGATCTAATCGCTCCTGCCCCATTTCAATATCTCCTGATGACCTGAACGTCCACTTCACTTCCTTCTTAACCAATGCCTCTTGTAATGTTCCTGCTCTCATTTTACCCTCCTTTGATCCTAACAATTTTTTTTTCCATCATATTACTCCTGAAGATCTCCTAACCTCAGTTCTGAAATCCCGTACAAATGACTATGGCCCTGACAACATTCCTGTTAAATTAATTAAAGCCTGCCTCCCAGCGATATTGCCAGTCCTTTACCATATTTATAATTTCTCCCTTCAGAATTCTATTTTCCCATCCTGCTGGAAAACAGCCCTAGTCCGTCCTCTAAATAAAATCTCAAATCCCACCTCTCCTATTGATTTTCGTCCCATCTCTATTTTATCAAATTTCTCCAAACCCTTTGAACGTTTAGTGCAATCCCAGCTTTCTAATTACCTCGAACAAAACAATCTCCTTAATCCACTCCAATCTGGCTTTCGTCCTTCTTATTCCACTCATTCTGCACTCTTGAAAATTACCCATGACTTGCAGACGGCTATTGACGACCAAAAACTTACCATCCTTATACTCCTAGACTTCTCCAAAGCCTTTGATACCGTTGACCATCATATCCTGCTATCTAAACTACAATCCCTCTCTTTTTCCAATAGCACCCTCCGTTGGTTCCAATCCTTCCTGTCTAATCGTTCCCAATTCGTTGTCACTCCCGATAGTAATCCTTCTTCACTTCTTCCTTTGTCACGCGGTGTACCTCAAGGTTCTTCCCTATCTCCCACCCTCTTCTCAATTTACATCAATGACCTTCCTCTTTCCATCTCTCATTCCCAGTATCACCTCTATGCTGATGATTTTCAGATTTACATATCCTTTTCCCCGTCGGATTTGTTTGAAGCTGTATTTAAACTTCAAGAAGACCTCAATAACATCTCAGCATGGGCCACGAACAATAAGCTTACCCTGAATGTAGAAAAGACCAAAGCTATAGTTATTGGCTCCAACCCACTCCTTAAATCATTGGCTCCTCTTCCTAATCTTTTCCTTTACAATACCCCAATAAAATATTGTTCCTCTGTGAAAAACCTTGGTATCACTTTCGATCAAAACCTATCCTGGAAAAACCATGTTTCCCAAATCTCTCGCCGTTCCATCCATATCCTTAAGCAGTTTAATAGTTCCCGTCACCTTTTTCCAATTAAGACCCGGCAACTCCTAGTTTCCTCTCTTATATTCCCCCATTTCGACTATGGTTGTTTAGTGTATGGCGGTCTATCTGGTGATATTGAAGCTAAGCTTAAGCGCCTCATGAACTGCTTCATAAGATTTATTTTCAGCATTTCCAGAGACTCTCGCATTTCGCACTGCTACGATGAGTTGAAGTGGCTTTTTCCTGTCTATCGCCGCCAATATTTTTTGGCTTCTTTCCTTTTTCAAGTCATCCAGTCTCAAAGGCCTTCCTATATTTTTCAACTCCTTAAGTTTAAATCCTCCATCCATTCCCGTAACACTAGATCTCGCTCATCTGATCTTTATATTCCCTCTCACCGTACCTCATCCTTTGACAAGTCCTTCCTCATACGTGCTACCTCTCTATGGAACTCCTTGCCTTCATCTGTCCGCCATGCTCCTACCCTATCCATCTTTAAATCCCGTCTATTCAGTTATCTCCTTTCTATTCAGCTTCCTCCGAAATTCTAATTGTTTTAATTCATTTCCTTAATTTCTGCTGTTTTATTATTTTATTTTTACTTTCATTTTCACTTTTGTAAATATTTATTTATTTATTTAATTTCTGTATAATCACAGGCCAAACTATTAAGGCCTCTATTTGTACCTGTATTTATTCTTAGGGGACAATTGTCCCAGAATAATAAATTTCTTTTCTATTCTATTCTATTCTATTCTACTTCATGATTTAAAGACGAGCCCGTCTGTAACATTCTACCCTGCCCTCAATGACGATTAATGCTGCTTGAAAATCATTCTTTTGGTGAACTTTAATAAGAATTCCTACTATTTCCATTCATTTTTGCATCTACTTCAAGATTAAAAGACGAGCCAGTCTGTAACATTCTACCCTGCCCTCAATGACGATTAATGCTGTTTGAAATCATTCTTTTGGTGAACTGTAATAAGAATTCCTACTATTTCCATTCATTTTTGCATCTACTTCATGATTTAAGGACGAGCCAGTCTGTAACATTCTACCCTGCCCTCAATGACGATTAATGCTGCTTGAAAATCATTCTTTTGGTGAACTGTAATAAGAATTCCTACTATTTCCATTCATTTTTGCATCTACTTCATGATTTAAGGACGAGCCAGTCTGTAACATTCTACCCTGCCCTCAATGACGATTAATGCTGCTTGAAAATCATTCTTTTGGTGAACTGTAATAAGAATTTCTACTATTTCCATTCATTTTTGCATTTACTTATGTTTACTTAGGATAAGTTAATATGCCTAAACCTATTAAAATGCTGTTTGCTCGTGATCTACTTCGTGAGGGCGAGATATAATAGATAGCGAAATGTTTCATCCTGATATACATATTCCACTTTATCCTTGCTGCTTGTACCCAATAATGCACTGATTGGAACTAAATAAATAACTTAAAAGTAAATAAAATTAAAAAAGTAATGTTCAGATCTTTTATTTCTATTAAGAAGGTGAAAGCGATTTTTTTTTTTGCATTTTTCTGGAGAAAGAGTAAATCAAAATGTCAATTTTATAAATGAACATATTGTACACACGTAAATCTTGACAGAAAACCTTCCAAACAAAATAGTTCATGAATAGTGATTGTTGGTTTGCTGCAATAAATATTGACTTATCTGAGAATACAACTAGAAAACTAGGTGGACGTGCTCTACATTAAGTAACCCTCATTGTATTTTACTTAGACTACGGGTTGAAGTTGCCTGGAAAATTTACAATAATAATTCTATATTTTATTTTATGACAATAAAGACAATTTCCATTCTGAACAATTTTCTCTTAATACACTATCCTGATGAGGTGGGTGTGGGTATAGTTTTTCCATCATTGCTTACTTCAAATGTATTTATTTTAAGATGCAATCCATTATATTAAAATTATAATAAAAAATTGGGTTATTAATAATAGTAAAATTGGTAAATCAGATACCGTGTGGTCTTAAATTTTCATAAATAGTAAGATGAATGAACTCATCGCATTGAAATTACATTTTAGAGCATAGATTACCAAATTTTTTAAGGTCGCCATCCTCTGCAAATGTATTTTATGGCGAAAATCGAAGGTACTACACTTTTGTACATTCTTGACACCAATACTCAGCAAGCTGTGGCAAATATGGGATCATTAAATATTAAATACCTAAAATTACCCAACAATCACAAACTTAAACTGGACTGAATTTGAGAGCATGAAGAATATTTTTTTTTAAAGAAGGATGTTCATAGTTTTACATGTATACTATTCCATGTAGACTTATTATTTCTGAATTAAAATTGTATGGTTAAGATGATATAAAAGATGATTAGGATGAAAATGCACATGAATTTATTTAATTATTACACTTAGGTACTAATCTTACTTTAAAAAATGTAATACTACTACTAGATCAAAATTTCAGGTTTTTGAAAAAAAACAGCTTTAAATTGCATTATTTTAAAAGTTTTTTATTTTTTAATATATATTTTTTTTGTGCACTGTAAAAGTTCCCGGCGCCAATAACATTATATATGGACGTGTCTTAAGTACAATAAAAATAAATAATCAGACAGCCAATTCAGGCTAATTCCCTTCATTGAAAATTCAAAATTAGTTTAAAAGTAATATATAATTGTAATATCACAGTTGTTTCCTAAGTTTTTTCTTACAAATAAACCTTAGAGTTTTGCTCTGTTCATAACATTCTGATTATTTAAGTGGTCATTATATTCTTAAGAATGATTTGAATTTAATTTTGTTTGCATGATATTTAACTTGGTGCTCCATGCCAAAAAACTGTATTTAAGTGTTATCTAGTGGCGATCTATAGAACTAAAGTTCATTAGTAGGTAAAGTGTTATTGGTCAGCACTTTTTAATAAGTAATAATCTGTTCATGCCCTTTAACTTTTTTTTTTTAATTTAAAGGTGGCATAAGACGATAAAAAAGTGGTTTAATTAATAACATCAATGAAGTTTCATTTGCTAGTAGTATCCTAATTTAAAACAAAAACTGTTTTGCAGCTTTCAAAAATTGTTATATGAATTCAAGGTTGTGTAAAATGATCATATTGCGGTCGAATAGTTTTAGCAAACTTTAATTTGTTTATAAACTATTGTTTTATGAATTTAAGGTTGAAAATTTAAGGTATTGCAGAATTAACAAACTTTAGTCTGTTTAAATTATAGAGATTGAATAGATGGAATAAAATAGATGGAATCAGAAATTAAAGCAACAGAAAATCATCCCACCCTTAACAAGTAGTCTGAGTAAGTAAAGGAATTATTGACTTATGTAAAAACAATCTCCTTATAATTGCTAAGTTCAGGATCTATTTTACTAGCCTATGTCTGTACCAAGTAAAATAGGTTTTGTACAGGGCAAATGAAAGAACTGTTAAGAACTTCTTTTTTTTCAATTTTCTTTTAAAAGAAGTAAACTTTTATAAACAAACGGATTTCTTAATTAGTATGCGCTAATAATAAGATACAAATGTAAGTTAAAAAAATCCATTAATGACTTTTACTAATCTTGAAGAAAAGGGAATAATTTACTGGTCCAATGTAAAATTCATGTTCTTTAATAAACAATACGCTGAATTACATTTTTTAGGAAGAGGCCCTTTTAACAATTAGACAGAAGATTTAGGCCATTTAAGTTTTTGAAAATTTAAATTAAATAAAAGCAATTAGCAATACAGTACATCATAACATTACTCTTGCTTATTAATTATAGGCTTATAAATTGTGGTACTTAGCTTAGTTTTTTTAACTATAATACTGTAAATAATATCTGAATTTTCAAATATTTTAAATACAATAGAATATATTTAAACTTGATTTGTGTGGCTAAACATTCGAGTGTCTCTACTCCAGACCATAGAGAGGCTATTTAGTAGAACAAAAACTTCTACAAGTACATTTATCTGCTATCTAGCGACAGTTAATAGAACTACAGTTCTTTAGTAGTTTATAAAAACGCCACTAGAGAGCAATAATAGCAACGGCATGAATCAAGTTAAAGTAATTCTTTTACTTTTTTATTTTAAAAGTAGGTACGTCGATAAAAAATGTGATGTACAATTTTTATTTTCTTTTGAAGGGTTTTAAATTAAAAAGTGCTTGCAGTTTGTCTTTAAACAATAATTATGATTTCCAGAGTAGGAAAACTGAAAGTATTAAATTCGATTAGTAAGCTTTAGTTAAATCTGTTTCATTCTTATAAATGGGCATTTTTTTAGTGTTTTTAAGAAATGTTTTGTTTTGTTTTTACAAAAAAAAATCTTAAATTTAATAACTACTAACTTTTCTCGTCAACAATCCGCCGGTGTGTATCAAAGAATTAATTTTGGGCACAAAACATCTCGCCCGCGCCTGCCTTTCACAAGGTGAAATCACGGGTTGATTGGCAGGTCAGAATTCGTACTATATGGGGATCTCCAGCATGAAAATAAAACAGTACACCATGAATATTTTTGGTTCTAGGACGGGGCTCCTTAGGAGAGAAGACACGGACCATAACCACTATTCTCATGAATGTAACACTATGAACTCTATTACAGTTTTTATTAATTATCTTTTATAAAAGCCGTATATTTTCTTAGAATCATAAGCAACAAGCCTGCAAGTAGACATATAAAATTATACTTTAGGGAACGACCTAGATGTGGATTCCCTTGCGGAGATGTTGAAGTAATTTAAATTAATAATATTAACAAATATATTTTAATTACTTCAATATATCGTTAACCAATCAATGGACACAACTTCCTAATAAGATTCATAGAAATCTAACGCTTTTCTTAATGAATCTTGACTCTAAAATAAAATAAATGTTGCAAGAACCATTTACTAGATTCAGGGCAGACTATTATCACTTTCCACCTTATGAGGCCAGCCTTAAAGAGGGTAATTCAGATTTCTTTAGGTGAGAGTTATAGAGAAACTAATTAGGATTTGATCAATTAAATGGCATTCACTGAACTGTGCGATATGGAGTAGTAACAAAATATAATGTTAGCATTATTTATGTCTTTACAAAATGTTGTATAAGTTGAATTTAAGGTCGAGTTAAAATTGTTAAGATCTGCTGTATGTGAAGTTTCACAGTATTTCAAACTAAGATTGGTTTTTGAAACCTAATGTTTACTAATACTTATGCATAAAACGTTAAAAATATTAAATGTTCTAGAAAAAAAAAAATCTTCCGATGTCGTTAAATTTATTAAATGCATCAACAATGAGAATTCTATTTGCTATTTTTCGGTGAGGTATCTGTTGGAACAAAAACATTTTTCGACTTAGAAAATTACCCGTGGCCATTTTTTTTATACGATCTATTTTTATTTATTGCATACTGCCAATTTCATAATATCTTTCCTTCAATTCTTCTCTTTACTTTCCAATAATTTAGCTACAGTTTTGGTGCAACTGGATTGAAGCTCTGCTGCTTCCTTAAAATATTTTTCTGTAACCTTATTTCTACTCATTTCTTCAATTTGTTTTTTCGGTATCTCTTGTATTTTTAGCTCTTGAGTTAAACCTCTAATATGGGATGTTTTTAGTGCACCATTTTCAGGTGAACTGTTACGTGCTTCTGTATTTCCTATAAACATGTTTGAATTGAAAAATGTATTACCACACGTTTGTTCTTCTTTGTCAATTTCTAGTCGTTCCTGTATTTTCTTTTCTCCTTCATTATCAGATTTATTTAAATTATAACTCATAGTACTTTTAGCTGCATCCATTCTCACCATTTCTGCATTTATGTTAGCTTTATTTAATAAGTTATCTTCTTGCTCAACATCTTTACCACTTTGTAAATTAAAAATTTTAAAATTGTTTTCATTACTTAACTTTTCATCTATCTGTTTAGCCAGACATTGCCATAAACGGTTCTCAACTTCTTTAACTTTCTTACTGTCAAAGTCTTCTGAAGGGATATTTAAATAAGTTCCTTTAGTAAATTTTCTTGGTCCAATAATTTCTTCAAAAGGCATTTGTAATTGTTTTATTATACTTTTGGTATTGTACAGATCAAACTGTTCTTGTCCTTGTGGTTCATGTTCCTTATTCTCATTTTTGGGCTGGACAGCATTACCAAGATCCATGTCTGCTAAAATTTTCTTCACTTTATTTCCTAGTAGTTCATGGTCATGCTTTTCACGTTTCTTTTTCTCTTCTATCTGTTTTAATAATGCTTCTTTTTCATCTTCACTTAACCAACTTTTAGCATTGAAATATTGTTCCTTTCTTAAATTTTCCTCTTGCTTTTTTCCCTCTAATTTTTTATCTTTTATTTCATATTTTGAAGGAGAAATGGTTGTTTTATCAAAGTTGAACATTACCGATTTGTCTTGTTAACTATCCACACTTTCGATATTACTACAGTAACTTGACAACTATTGACTTTCCTTAATTAATTTTACATTTTTCCAGACAACTGTTTAATGAAACCCTAACATTACCATGGAAAAAGTAATAAAATTTCTTGATATAGAAAACAATATTTAAGTAAATTTTGTTGAAAAACTTTGATGGAGTTACCCCTCTAACTCTGACCACGAAGAGCTGGCGACTGTACGTAGAGGGCTACCTAAGATCTTTCGATACTTAGTTTTTAATTCACATAGATCATAGATCATTTTATAATCTGATAAAAGCATGAATCAAAGTAAAAGAAACCCTTTTAACAAACTTTGGTAAACTGAACAGATTAAGGTTGAGGACTTATAAGGAGAACACATATTTATTAGACTACAGTAAATACTATGTTGTCCACTGTTTTAAGGCTGCTCATCTTGTTTAAGCTGATGTTTCAGGTTACATCTGCTTCCTTCTTTAAAGCGAGAATTTTGAATAGAATTTGAAGTTGCAGAATAAAGTAAAATCCTCTACGATCTAAATAAAAACTATTATGGCCCCCTTAAATTTCAGTGTTTGTGCTCAGATTGTAGGCGCTTGAGATGTGTTCAATGTTGACGTACCAATGTGTATAATTAACAGTGAATAATATTAATAATTGTTTTGTAAAAATTCAATTTTGAGACATTTAATCATTGAGACCTAACCTTCCAGTATACTTAAAAAATTGTATGTTACAAGTATAAAATGCAGATCAAATTTTTAATTTCTCTTTTAATGAAACAACTATAAGTTTATTAGGTTCCGAGATTTTACTCATTTCTCAGCGAGTTGTTGTATTGAAACGATTAAAATAATCATTATTTGGAAAATTATCTGTGTCCATTTTCTTCATAGATTTTCTTTGCATTGCTTGCTCTGCTGCCAGTTTCAGGTTTTCTTCAAAAATTTTTCTATTTATATCTTTCTTTTGCTGCGAAGCCTGTAATTCAGCTGCAGTTTTTTCATTGTTTTGAAGCTCAGCTAGTTTATTCCAATGTTCTTCTGATGCTTTTTCAGCATTTTTACGCACTTCTAGTTCTTCAATTTGTTTTTTCTGTATAGCGCGTATTTTAAGCTTTTCTTCTTCACTTAAGCCTCTAAAATTGTACGTTTTTTGTATATTATGTCCAATGCAACTTGTACTTTCTGGATTTTCTGCAAACATGCCACATGTTTTAAATCGCGCTTGTTCATTCTCGATATCTTGTTGTTTCTGAAGTCTTCTCTTTTCCCTTTCGCAATCAGCTTTGTTTAAATTGTACTCCATTATACTTTTTGCAGTTTGTGTCCTTTTAAATTTGTCATGTCCTAAAGCTTCAATGTCAATTTTTTCTTCTTTCATAAAGTCTTTATCACTGTCTAAGTGGGTAATATTTTTATTAGTTATATTTTCGTTTTCCTCTTTAGCCTGAAATTGACCTATTTGTTTGCTAAATGCTTTAACTTTCTCACCATCACAGTCTTCTGAAGGGAATTTCAAAAAAGAGCCATCAGTTGATTCACTTGGTGAGTGAATTTCTTCAAAACGCTTTTTTGGATCGTTCAGATCAAATTCTCTTGATTTATGTTTTTGTTGTTCAGTCAATCTGTAAACGTCTATTTCTCTGGCTAATTCTCTTTTCTTATTGTCCTTTTGTGCCTGAAGAGCGTTAGTGCGATCTTGTTCTGCTAATATTTTTTTATATTCTGCCTCTTCCTTTTCTTCTTCAAGCTTTTTACGTTCCTTCTTCTCTTGTATCTGCTTTAATAGTGCTTCTTTATACTCTTCCATTATTTGATTTTTAGCATTGAAAAATCGTTCCATTCTTACATACTCACTTTAGTTCACTTCCTTTATCTGATACTTATTTCAGATTTAATTTTTTTTTTAATATATATTTCAGTTTTAGACACCTTTTTTTTCTATATCATTTCAATTTCCACAGTAACAAAACCCATGTTTTATTTTTCATCATAATTTTTCTAGAGCAATTAATAATATTTAGTATCCATAGAATGTATTTAGTTACAAATTTCATTGCCCCCTCACCATAAAAAATACTACTTAATATTTACAGTTCTGAAACATTTTACTTACACCTAACATTCTTAACCCTTAAACAATAACTAGTTTCATTAATTTTTATTCCTTTTTTTTTACAAAAAGTTTGCAATACATTTACATTTTGATAACCTACAACACACCATGTAACCTTCCTTACTCAGTCAGCAAGTGTAGTACGAGGCGGTAACGTGAATTCAAAATTTCTACACCTTAATCTACTTTTGATATAAATTAAACTACCTTAGAATATAAATGTGTGCTGGATAAAATCAAAGATATTTTAAAATCTTAAATTTTATGCTTAATGATCTTAAAGGTATTCAAGCAACACTATGAATACATTGGTATGAACTCTAATGTAACTTTAATTACAGATGTTATTGCTCATTTAAAAATTTGTGTTTTAACTAAACAAAATGGGTGTAACTGAAGGTGTAGTTCCTAGCCAAGATTTATGAATAGGCATTAGTGTCTTCTTCCAAATCTTTTACTTTTACAAACCTCCTAATCAAACACGATCAGTCTGATGCTCAAAAAATGTTTTTTAGTGGAACACCTCTTATTATTTTAACATTCAAAAATTCTACTCCCTAAAGTGGGAATTAAATATGTCACTAAAATGGTGAGTTTTCTTGAAAACATAAATACAAATTTCATAAACTGAAACCAGTTTTAAAAACTGGCTCTAGCAAGTTTCTGAATTCTTAGATACTGATATCTCTACTAATGCTTTTAGTACGAAACCTAATTTGGCCATGATCATTTTAACCATCACTCGTCCATGGCGCTATGATCCTAACCTCAAATGTCTCGACTATTTGTATATTTCTAGTTTTCTACCAGTAATCAATTTTCAGCAAGTAGCTGCTCGGTTCCAAGGCTCAGTCGTCTGGCCATCTTATTCTTGGCCTTCTCTTTCAGTCGTTTGCAGCTAAATAAGGAGTTTCTTCGTGGCTTATTATAGCTACATAACTAAAAAGTATATTTTTCTGTTTGATCCTGGGTGCCGAAAAAGTTTCAACGATGAGAGGAATATTCAATTTTCATTCTGTCAAGTTATTTTCCGTAAACTTTTCCACTTTATAAAAAGTGTTAAATTTCTTGTGTCTTATTTTTGTTAGTATCTTGTAGAATATTCTCGCTTACGTGAATATTTGATTTAATTTGGAAATAGTCAGTCAGATGGTATGTTGTCATGCAGAGTGTCATCTTGACTCCTATTCTAATAACGTAGTCAATGTTCTTGAATACCTTTTGAGTACACTGAGGCATTTATGTACTTACCCCAGTGCCAACGGTCATTCTGAATTGGAATAACCCAACATAGTCCGGTCTTAATGTTACTGATGGTAACTTTCCTTCCAATTTTCTCGGTATCAGTGAACTTGTTTCTTGACACATGTTACTAAATTGTTCAATATTCTCTTTCCAGGAGAGCCTACAGTATAGTACTACGTTCAGAAATATTGGATCATTTTTTTAAATTCTTACTGAAAGAATTTAAAGTATTCTGAGTTTTCTCCTGGTTCAGTAAAAATTCACTCGAATCCAAACATTCTTTCAACCAAAACTGATTTACCTCTGCCTCAGGTATTGCTTCTCCCTTATTCTCCTGTTCAAAATCAATGTCGTGACACCCAAACATTCTTCTTTAATTCTTGTTGGAAATCAAGTGCCAACGTTTGTATTATTAATAAAATAGGTGGCTCTAGAACTGATACTAGTATTGTACCTCGTTATATTTGCCCTTGTACGAAACAACTATTATTTGTTCATCATTTTGAGTTCATATTGCTTCACCGTCTTATTCTTTCACAAATTTCCAAGTTGTTTCTCGTAGTAATGTTCATTACTACCTTTTCGAAAGTCACTATGTCAAAAGGTTTGCTTAGATCGCAGTATGTGGTTGAATTTTTAAAGTTATATTTTTTTATATTTTATATTTAAATTTTATTTTATTTTTTTTATATTTTAATGTTATTAGAAATACCAAAGTGATCAATACTTTTCTATCATTCATTTCCTCAACCACTTTCCGCGTATTGCCCTAATCTATTTCTCTTACTTCAAATTCTATTGTATTTAACTTTTTGTTAAATTTGAGGAACTAATTTAATTTTTTTTAAGTTAAATATAAACATGTAGATTTTCATTCCGCCTACGAGTTAGTTTGGGATCCTTTATATAATTTCTTTATTTAAGTACTTACAAGGTCCTAAAAAAATTCAAATATTTGACCAAAATTTGAAAAATTCAAGTGTTTTCAAAATAACTCATGTATATTAATTTATTTTATTTCATTTGACATTTCAATACAGCTCACATTAACCAACTTTTTACCTTGGAATTCATTTACACACTAATAAATTTGAGAGAAGTGACGTGGTCATGCAAAACATCGTTAATAATTTGTCAGAGTAACAACAGAATGCTTACTTGATCAATAATTCAATATTACCCACAAAAATGAATGAATTAGAATCTTTTAAAAATGTTCTATAAATTCTTTTTAATGTTCAAGCATTACTTTTTATTTGAATATAATGTACGAAACCTACAATAATTTTATAATAATTAATTTTCTATAAACACTTAAGACAAAGGGTCTACTATCCGGACGGATAAAACTGACCATTGGAAATCTTAGCTTTTAAGTAATCAACGATAATTAAACAACAATAATATACTAAGTTAGTTGTTTTGAAAATATCCAAGACCAGTAGAATTCGCGCTGCTGCAACAAAAGTGAAAATATTCAAATCAAATAGAATTTGATTAAGTAATTAGGCTGTATTAGATTTTACGGTTCTTCTGTTAAAATAATCTTTCCTAATGTTAAAGAAATTCTCTTAAATTTGAAATTTACTGATTGCAATAAATTTTAATATTTTTTAAAAGATACAGAGCAGCAAGAAGTTCATTATACGTTTTGTGTTTGTCTACAGTTCTACAAAGTAAACTAATTTTGTTAACTTTTTTATTTCTTTAAATACTTGAACAATTAAAACCAAATTAATCATCTTCATGAATATTATTTCCATTTACCAGTAATTCGTCTTCAATGGTTAATTCTTGTTCATCATACTTTTCTCTCCTCACTGAAAAAGTATTAATTAACTAGATAATCCAATTAAAACCAAAATTAATTAAAACTAACTGTTTTCTATCCATAACAGGTGATAGAATTCAATGCAATAACTGAAACTGCAGTTGAAATGTATGCCAAAAGGCAGTATTTAAAAATAAAAAATAAAACAATTCTTATAAATATCCTAGGTAATGTGAACATTTTTTTTTTCTGCGATTTAATATATTTATTTTGTATTTTTTTTTTTTTACTTTGCATTATTTTAGAACGGTTTTTAAAAAATCGAAAAGTCAACCAGTAATAGAAAAAAATAAATGAAATAATTCCTATTTTTTCTTATGAGATGTGCGTTACGCCCAATTGCAAAATTAGATGTCGTGTACAGAGGTGACTAACAAACATAATTTATCATTAAAGCCTCATATAAACCATTAAAATAAAATCCAAGGAATCCAACCCAATAATCTTACCACAATACATCTTAGCTTGGCAGGCCTTACCTCTAACCTTTCGGCTAACTTGGCACCTTTATTAAAGTAACATAACTATTATTTAGAAATGGTATTAAATGAAAACAGTTTAAATTAAATCAACTAATTATTTAAGTTTACTTAACAGGCAAAGATTTATTAAATATGAGTGAATGCTGAAGATGTTTATAAGCTGCGCTGTCTAGTCCAAAATGATTTATTGAACAGATTTATTTTTGTCTTCTTTTCTTGCGGGTGTGAGTGACATTGACAATATTTCATTTAATTCATTTCAATGACTGTACAAATGCATTTTATATTATATAAATAAGGTTGTTTTATATGAATAAGGCTTTTTCTATCCTTATAGAAAATATAAGAAAACTTGTGTCCTTAATGAAAAGAATTCTCCAACGAGAGAAATCCACGGAGAAACGTATTTACAAATTTAATTGCAATGATTTACAAAATTTTAAACGATAATGAAGAACTAATTTTCGGTGGAAAGCTAGAAGTTCCGAAAATGTTTTAGCCGATAATTGTTCTGCTGAATTTTTTTCCTGACAAAAGATATATTTTAATAAGTATGATTTCTGTTACTATTTTGTAAATCTTTACATTTTCGAGTCCCTTTTATTACTTATTTATTATAAGTGCTAATGAAATGGTATCAAAATAATAAATTTATACAATTATTTTTTTAATTACAGAATTTTCCAAAAGGATCTGTGTTTCTGAAATATCACGTCTATGGAAAGTCCTGCTCATTTTCCGATCCCTAATATTTCATCAACTGCAAGTTCGTCAAATGGTTAGTTTTGGTAATAATTTTCGAACTTGGTTCCTCAGTTACAGTAGTTATCATTTTAATTTGTTCATCACCTAAATATACTTAATTAAATATCTTGATATATCTAACCTCTATATGATGCAGAATGTTTTCTAATTCTGTAAATAATACCACTTAATAATATTGCTCCAATTATAAGAAGAACTGCAGGTACAATATACAAGTACCCTGAAAAGTAAATTGAAGATTATTATTATTAAATTATAAGTGAATTTGGAAAAATATTTGTTTTTTAATACTGAAAAGTAAGTCATTAATAATTTCCTTTTTTTAGCACAAACAGTAATGTAGCCCTTATCATCTTAGCGACGCCTAACTTATTGATACATGTATCTCGATGGCAAAGCAGCAACGGAGGAATGAATAATTAATTTATCTTTTACAATTGTGGGGAGAACACATAGATCAACAATTAAGTTCTCTGTTTTTCATTATAATTTATTTCTGTGACCTATTTTTCAGCAACTACTTTATTACGCCGAAAGAGATTATTTCTCTATCAAGAAAGGATCATTTTGCGAAGTATAACGATCTTTTACTCTTTTTTTTCTATTTTTAGAACATTGGAGCCCAATCCTAAATCTCTTAGCGGCAGCTAACTAGCAATGGATTGCATTTCCTTAGGACGCTCATTAAATCTGATGAAAACCTTGTGAGTATTCTTCTTTTAACGTATTCATAAGATTAGATAAAGATTAGATATTAGATAAATTATTTTTTGTACTTTCCGTTTGTGATTATTGAGTAATAATACATTACCAATCGCTATCGTAGTCAATACGATGTTAAATACAATATCAAAATTTATTGCGTTCACTTACTTATTCCCAATTTTAAAAATTATTCAAAGCTCCACTCAACAACGAAAATTAAATTGTAATAAAACGAATCACGATTTTTTTTTTTTTATGAACTGACTTTACAAAAGTAACAAAATAATAATAATAATAATCATTTCTTACCATAACCTGACTTATCTGTTGGCATTAAATTTAATTTGTGCGACTGGCAAGGATTGAAGTAAAATAATGCTTCATTTTGTTTATGCATTCTTCTGAAAAATATTGTCACTATTACTAAAAAATTTAACAATATTATTTTTAAATAAAAACTATATATACTTACTCCAAATTACTCCCACACATGCATACATCACATTTTCCTTTTTTCAATCCATGCAATTCTTCTGGATGTATCAAAATTATGGAATAACTAAAGTTTTCTTCTGTATGATCTATAAAGTAGTTGGTCTCATTTCTTTCCTCATCGTTATCATTTATGGTTTCATGTTTTTTGCAGATAAATTGTATGTGTTTATTATCAAAATTGATTTGAGAAATACATGATAATGGTAGAGCTGAACAAGTTTCACAATTATTAAAAGTACAATCCACATTGGATGTATTAAATATATCACTACAACTCCAGTTTAATGACATTATTGCGTCTTTTATGGAAAACACTATTTTGTTTGTGGAATAATGTAAACCTTTAGTAAAATAATGCGTTCCAATTTGTACACATTCTGGATATATTTTACATTCATTAAAATTATTTTCACAGTCTTCTCTACAAATTGGCATACACACATTATGTTTAATTTTAATATAGTCTTTATCGCAAGTGCAGACATTAGGAAGTGTACAGTTGCCATTCAGACAACCTCCATCACAGACTGGTTCGCAGACATAGTTGTCAAATTCATTCATTGTATAGCCTTCATAGCAAGTGCAGTTCTCTGGTTCGGTACAGTTACCATTTATACACTCGTCTGTACAGTCTGGTTCACAGATATATTCTGTTATTGGTTTGTAACCGGCATTACATTCACATGTGTCTGGGGCAGTACACTCACCATTTTTACATGGTGTGTTACAGACTGGTTCACATGTGCTACCGTTAACTTTAGTATAATTTTGTAAACATGTGCAAATACCTGGTTCAGAACAAAGTGAATTGATGCAAGGTTCGGAGCAATAAGGAACACAATGATTCCATTCTTCCGCATGAGAAGTATAACCATCATTGCATGTACACTTTTCTGGCTGTGTACACTGTCCATGGATGCACTCCCGCGAGCAATACGGTGCACAGGTTTCGTTCGCTTTAGTATATCCATCACTACACTCACAAATGTTTGGTCTAGTACAAATCCCGTTAATACAATTTTCACATTGTGGCAAACAGTAATATCTATTCTGGTCACTTAGTTTGTAACCATCAAAACATTGACATTCCTGAGGTCTTATGCATTGTCCATTTTGGCATTCTTCATCACATACGGGGTTGCATATATGATTGGTGGTTCCATCTTTTTTATAATTTTCTGAACAGTCACATTTATTGTGATCTATACATTTCGCATTGACACATGGAGGATCACAAATTGGTTCACATTCGTAGGATGATATTTGTTTATGTCCTTCAATACAAGTACAAATTCCTGGGCCGGTACAGTTCCCCAAGATACAATTTGGACTGCAACTAGGATGACATGCCAAAGGTTCTGCTGATACTTTTTCATAACCATTACAGCAATATTTCAGTGTATGAGGAACTTCTTCATACTATATGTAAATGCAATAAATATATATTTTTTAATAGAGAAGTAAGACAATGAATATCTATTTCAACTCAAGATATATTTATTTTTTGTATAATCAAGGTTAAAATACAAAATACATTGTTGGATATTATTAACTTTAACAGTAAACAAAATTAAAGTAAAGTAATGCCCATTTTTTCAAGTAGGTTTAAGGTCAACTATCTATCGCTGGCAGAGGGTACTAGCAAACATACTTACTATAAACAGTTCTCACATTAAACGTGAATATAGCTTTGCGGGCATCACCTCTAATCGTAGCGCGTAACTCTACCATTGATTTATTAACATTGGGAACAGTTTAATGATTAGTTTCAAATGCTTTTTTGTTTACACGATTTGTAGGGTTTGCCGCAATTAATTTCCATTATGAATTGAATAGGATTGCCTAAATAAGATTTAATTGTTGGTAATAGTGATGACTTCTTAGAACTGGAATTATTAATAAACTGTTAGCTAATTTCTTATCTCAAAGTGTATGAAAAAAGATTTCATTGGTTCTAGGAGTGCACCTAAATTTTTTCGGAGGTTTCTTGTTAGAGAGTAAATCTATTAACTTTTTATTAATGAATATCAGATCAATTTTACACAATACTGCAATAATAAAACAAAATATACACTCCTAGCTTTGAAGTTCTATAAACTGGGCCCTTATGGTATCTGTGGGTTAGGCAACTTTTAATGTTTGTATACATATAATGTCATCTAATGCTGTATTTTTGTAATTTTATGACAGATTTTCTGCAATGGAGTGAACGTAGAGAGGTAATGGCAAAGTTATGGTCACCGGCTCTCAGGAATCTATGCAGAATGAACCTTAACAGGTAGGTTAGAGTACCTATCAGTGTTTAAAATAATAATAATAAGTATATCTAAAATTATGTTGTCTTATAAAAATATATATACATCACCTTAACTCTGTATTCAATTCGCGATTGCAACTGCCTTTTTTGACATCTATCCCAACCGCAATATCCCCAATATGTGTGATGCCATGTGTGAATATAAGATTGCCGAACAGTTTTAATAGATCTATAAATAAATTGATAAAATTAAAACAATTATTGCCTTCATTAGTATTCTAATACAAGTAAAAGAAACAAAACTTTTAAAATAGTATGAAACAATTGGATTAATGAATGAACTATAAATATTATTTATATTTTTACATTGATCATTATTGGTAAACCTAAGAAAT
This sequence comes from Rhodnius prolixus, assembly GCF_049639745.1. Taxonomy (NCBI): domain Eukaryota; kingdom Metazoa; phylum Arthropoda; class Insecta; order Hemiptera; family Reduviidae; genus Rhodnius; species Rhodnius prolixus. The sequence continues at coordinate 12,606,052 of NW_027411604.1, read as the reverse complement.
GGTTTTATATTTAAAGAAATATTTATTGCGCCATAAAATCTCTATTAAGAAACATTAATTATTTACTTTCTCTTTCTCTCAACAAGTGTGACTGTGATACATTCCGGAATTACTTTAAAAAAGTTTTGTAATTCGACGGAGCTACTGCTATGATTTTCTTATTAACATTTTTTATTGAAAAATCTATTAAGGGCCATGAGGAGTAAGGATTACTTCTGAATTATCATTTTAGTGGGATGTTTAGGTCTATTAATTGCATAATATTATCAGTGATTACTTGTGTTGATTGCGAGCTAGTAGCTAATGACGTAACCGGAATTGCGAAACTATTGCTCACAGTAGGTTTAATAATCTTATGGACCATTCCATGAAAACACACTAAAGTAGTTCTGGGTAACGTGAGTGGGTAGAAATCACTAATTGTCATTTCAGTGAAACATATGGCCTTATATATCCTGTCAGGGAGGTTTAAATATGATCCTTGAATTTCGAGTTTTCAGAAACTCCATCTTTACTAACTAAAGTTTCACTTAATAGATTTTAAATTTTTTGAAATTTGTTTAAAAAAAATTCTTAAAATTTATATATTATAAGGCATACTTAATACATACTTTACATAATACATAAGGCTCATATATTATGTAGATCTTCAACTTTTGATCACTTTATGAAAATCCTTTTTAAAATAGTCCAGGGAGGGATCCTGGGGTAAGCTCCCTTCTAAATTGTCATATCAGGGTAATGTATTATTTACAAACTGTTAAGGATATTAAGGGTTTAATTAGTTTCTGTAAGTCGAAGTGCGAAGGAAAATATATTAGTTATTGTATTATGGGTAAAAGAATTTTTTATAAATACAGCAAAAAAATTAAAGGGCCACTGAAAGAAGCCCACAGTACAACCTGTTTAGAAGAATAAGGCTGACAACACTTTGTTGAAAGTGATGGGGAAAAGAAGTTATGCTAATTTATGAGATAAATTTTTACACAAGACAAAATTTATTAAAATAGTGCAAAATTTAAAAAAAAGTTAATACAGAAAAATTTGAAATTCTTTTTGATTGCGTGCTCAGTATCTCGTATGGCCACCGTGAGCTTGAATAACAGCGTGCTTATTATTAGGCGCCTGATGTTTTGTTGTGGAATTTTTTCTCATTCTTCTCTTACGACTTGTTCCAGTTCTCGTAATATCCGTGGCGGGTCAGGACGATTGCGAATGATTTGCCCCTCCTGGTACCATAAGTGTTCAATCGGATTCAAATCCGGGCTACAAGCTGGCCAGCCCAGAGTCTGAATGTTATTGGCAATTATGAACTCACGTACCACATTTGCAGTATGAGTGAGGGCGGGCTCCATTATGCATGGAAATGAAGTGATCTCCACCAGTGAGTGCTCTTCCGCGGACGTGGATTCGTAACACTACATTGACGTACCGCTGAGCTGTCAAACTTCCATACGCGAACACAGCCAAGTAACTTTTGTCGGTGAAAGAAATTGCTGCCCAAACCGAAATTGATGGTGACGTTGGTTATAGTGTACAAGTTTGTTTCCTCGTCTCCATACCCTTATTCACCCATCATTTCTGTACAGAGTAAATTTCGACTCATCAGAGGAGAAAACTTTCCTCCGTTGCCCGATGTGCCAATGGCGATGGTCCCTGGCAAACAGATGTCTGGCGATTCTGTTCCTTCTGGTCAACCGTGGCACTTTTATCGGGTACCTGGAGCGCAGGCGCGGTTTGAGCAGAAATCACGGTTTCTGTGCCACGCCTGAGGTGAGGTCACTTTGTATAGCAGGTGAGGTGGTTTGCTGATTTCTAAGGGCTTGTAACCGCATGAATCGATCCTCATTTAATGAAGTAGATCTTGGCTGGCCCTGCCCTGGTAGTCTCGTGAATCCTTCTATCTCCTGATATCTCCCCCATAATCGCTGGATCACAGAATGACTCACTCCCAATCGCCGGCCTACTTCCCGCACTTCTAGGCCTTCTTCAATTAATGTTGCAGCCCTAAAAACGTCAAATTCGGAAAGATGCCGCTTTAAACCTTGCAAACCGTGCAAACACCAGGATAAACTACACGACAAAACGTTAAAGACTGATAGAGATAGAGTAGAAATAGCCCCATATCGGTCAATATAAACCAAGTTCAAGATAACAAGGAGAAAAATGGTCAAAGAAAACAATAGCCTCTTGAGACAGGTCTGAGGGTTTATCTTAATCCTAACCACAATCTCTTCAAAACATGTTCCATAGTGCACCCATTTACTTGGAAGAACAACAATGTTAAATTGACAATTAAAGTGGCCCATTAATTTTTTTGCCATGTGTATTTACATACTCCGGCAATTTTTTTTCCCTTTTTTTTTAAAGTTTATTTTGATTTAAAAAAAATAAATGCAAAGTTATCAAAACTTGGTACATTGAATACATTATAGCAAATTTTCAAGAGAAATTGATACTGCAGGAATTCTGAGGAGCAGCTGTATAGTCTTGTTTAATTAAAAAATTGTCATTTCAGTAAAATTTTCATTAAGAGCAAACTAAATTTCTAGCTTTAAAGGGAAATCAATAAAAGAACCTAGTGATATTGTGAGAGCATTTAAGGAGAGTTTAAAGCCTGGGAATGATTCAAGTATTTTCTCATTTCATTTACTTAATTTAGAAAAACATTTAAGAAATATTTTATACACAAATCAATAACGTACACTTTTTTATTTTTAGTTAGAATTGTTAGTATTTTAATGATAATTAAAAAACTTTAATCCCCTTTTTAACTAGTAACTCTATTCTTAAAACTAAACTAATTACCAAAAATGATTTGAAAAAACTTACTTCCATGTTTTCTCACAAATTCCATCGTCACCATTAGCTGTGCTGATCATGACAAACATCTAAAATATAAATAAATAAAACAAAATCACTTAATTTTTTTTAAATGTAGATTAACTTTTGTTAGTATCAATTTTTAAACGGTAATATTATCTCATTCTATGAACAATTAAAAAAAAACTTTTAATCTAATGAATTAATTTAGATAGTAAATTTAACAAAATAAATGAGAAAATAAAATATAATAAAAATACTAGAAAAATAACTACAAGTGAACAGCACATACAAGTAATCCTAGAAAGAAAGCCATATTGACTAATAATATTGGGCAACAATCTAGCCGCAATGTCGACCATCTTCCTTACTATCTCACTCAGCACTTCGTTATTATCAACACGTAAAACATCCTTATGATAATTCATTGCAATATGATAAGGATAAAATAGAAACAAATTCGAAAAACAAAAAATCTAGTTTTCAAACTTCTGTAAATTCCTCTTTTACTGAAGTTTTTTTTGAGGGAAGTACAGTAATGGGTGGGATTTTTACTTCCTCTTAATCCTGTTGAGGAGAATTACTACGATCGGGTTGAATTTACGGTCTTCCTGAAAAAGACAATTAATTTTTTTTTTTTTAGACCATTGGTCAATTTATGTATGTAAATAGTCAAGTCTATATTGCCAAGCATCTGAAGTGCGGTTAACGTTCAAATAATCCTAGAGGACACACTGTACCAATCTTTGAACAACCTCTGGCTACAATGTATTGTCTTCAAATCTACCAACTTCATAGCATCTCTGTGTCATTCTTACTATGTACAGCGATCATTCCTCTGAGCTATTGGTACTATCTGCGATACCTAAAGGCACTTTCGCCAAGCCCTATTCTAAATACAGGACCAGTTAACTGGGAAAATTTCCACTCTTTGCTCCACACTAAACTTTTAAATTTAATTTATCACTATCTTTAAAAACCGCTGAAGAAGTTGTCGAAACATTAAAGTCTGACTATCGCAATACATACCTCTATCTGGGAATCGACCATTCACTTCGAGAAATGTATACTGGACCTGTAGAAAACACGGGGATAAAAGAACTAGAGATCTCTGGCAACAGACTTGTTAATGGCAGAAAGATGTTTAGACTCACGAGATAACAAAAAAAATCGGGAAAAATTACTCTTTTATTACAAATCTAGTCTATAAATCGTGAATCTTTCTCGGTTAAGGAATTTATGGGAACACTGCCGCAGGTCAGACGACGGTGAGTTCTTAGCCAAAGTACTGTGAGTAGCCAACAAATAAATTTATAAAGACAGTGAATCTGATTGTTTTGTTTAATTTCGTTTAAATTTGGAAATATAAAAAAAAATTACAACATTTACCAACAATTTTATTGTTCATCAGCGTTAACATTAAATTCAATTGTCAGATATTTATCAAATATTTTAAAGACCATGTTTTTAAACGACCTCTGATTTTTTTTCTTTACTCAAATATTTAATTGATTACATTTGAAATTAATTAAAAATTAACTATTATATTTAATTGTACATAATCTAGAGATATCGTTTTACAATTTTATCATCGTTTCTCTTACAATAAAACAAAATGCATGAGACACAATGATTGAATAAATATATAAATATATATAAATTAATTTAATCTTTATTAAATAATAATATTTTGAGAAATGTAATTAATTAATCTAATCTAAAACTTAAATTACGTTAAAAAGACAGTGGAGACGATTTAGAAGGACTCCTCTAACTCTGACCACAAAGAGCTGGCGACTGTACGTAGAGGGCTACCTAAGAGCTTTAGATACTGACTTAGTTTTTAATTCACGTAGATCATAGATAATTTTTTAAGCTGATGAAAGCATTAATGAAAGTAAAAGAAACCCTTTTAACAAATTTTGGTAAACTGAACATATTAAGGTTGAGAACTTAGATAGAGAGAAAAAAACATATTTTGTTAAACCGTATTAAATACTATGTTTTGCTCTTTCAAGTTAACTGTTTTGAGACTGCTCATCTTGTTTTAGTTAACTCCTTCAGTAAACACTTTAGCAAACACATTAGAATTAATAATTGTTTCAAAAAAAGAACCAAAAATGCCAAATTTTTTAAATCGCGCTTGTTCATTCTCGATATCTTGTTGTTTCTGAAGTCTTCTCTTTTCCCTTTCGCAATCAGCTTTGTTTAAATTGTACTCCATTATACTTTTTGCAGTTTGTGACCTTTTAAATCTGTCATGTCCCAAAGCTTCAATCTCAATTTTTTCTTCTTTCATAAAATCTTTATCACTGTCTAAGTGGGTAATATTTTTATTAATTATATTTTCGTTTTCCTCTTTAGCATGAAATTGACCTAATTGTTTGTTAAATGCTTTAGCTTTCTCACCATCACAGTCTTCTGAAGGGAATTTCAAAAAAGAGCCATTAGTTGATTCAATTGGTGAATGAATTTCTTCAAAACGCTTTTTTGGATCGTTCAGATCAAATTCTCTTGATTTATGTTTTTGTTGTTCAGTCAATCTGTAAACATCTATTTCTTTAGCTAATTCTCTTTTCTTATTAACCTTTTGTGCCTGAAGAGCGTTAGTGCAATCTTGTTCTGCTAATATTTTTTTATATTCTGCCTCTTCCTTTTCTTCTTCAAGGTTTTTACGTTCCTTCTTCTCTTGTATCTGCATTACTCTTCCATTATTTGATTGTAAAATCGTTTCATTCTTACATACTCATTTTGCTTCATTTCTTTACTTGATATTTATTTCAGATTTCGAAAATTATTTTTTTCTTTGTTTTTTGACACCTTTTTTTCACTATATAATTTTGATTTTTACAATAACAAAGCCAATGTTTTATTTCCAAACTTACAAGTTTAATAGAGCAATTAATAAAAATTTTTCCCTAGAATGTCCATTTGTAATATGTCTCCCCCTCCATATGAAATACAACTTAATATTTACAATTCTAAAAGATTATACATAATCCTAACATAATAAACCCTTAAACAATAACTAGGTTGCATTAATTTTTATTTCATTATTTTTACAAAATGTTTAGCATTCATTTACATTTTGATAACACACATACGCACCATGTAACCTTCCATAGTCAGTAAGTGTAGCACTAAGCGGTAACATATGTAAATTTAAAATTTCTACACCAAACTACCTTAATATGCCTTAGAATATAAATATGTGTTTGATAACATCAAAGATATCCAGTACTACGGAGTTCCTAACCACGTTCTCAACTTATTTTAGATCTTAACTTTTATGCTTTAAGATCTTAAATGTATTCAAAGGCTGTATTAGATTTTACGGTTCTTCTGTTAAAATAATCTTTCCTAATGTTAAAGAAATTCTCTTAAATTTGAAATTTACTGATTGCAAGACATTTTAATATTTAATTAAAGTTACAGAGCAGTAAGAAGTGCATTATACGTTTTGTGTTTGACTACAATTCTACAAAGTAAACTAATTTTATTAGTTTTTTTATTTGTTTAAATACTTGAACAATTAAAAACAGAATTATCTTAATGAGTATTATTTCCATCTAAATCCGACTTCAATGGTTAATTCTTGTTCATCATACTTTTCTTTCCTCACTGAAAAAGTATTTATTAACTAGATAATGTAATTTAAAAGAAAAATTAATAAAACTAAGTGTTTTCTTTCCATAATAGGTGATAGAATTTAATGCAATGACTGAAATTGCAGTTGAAATGTATGCCAAAAGACAATATTTAAAAATTAAAACTAAAAATATAGAAAATTGGAAAAGAAAACTTGTGACCTCAATGAAAAGAATTCTCCAACGACAGAAATGCACGAAGAAACAAGTGTACAAATTAAATTGCAATGATTTACAAAATTTTACGCGATAATGAAGAACTTGTTTTCGGTGTAAAGCTAGAAGTTCCGAAAATGTTTTAGCCGATAATTGTTCTGCTGAATTTTTTTCCTGACAAAAGGTATATTTTAATAACTTTGATTTCTGTGACTATTTTGTAAATCTTTACATTTAGTAGTCCCTCTTATTATTTATTTTTTATAAGTGCTAATGAAACGGTTGGTTACAAAATAATAAATTTATACAATTATTTTTTTAATTACAGAATTTTCCAAAAGGATCTGTGTTTCTGAAATATCACGTCTATGGAAAGTCCTGCTCATTTTCCGATCTCTAAAATTTCATCAACTGCAAGTTCATCAAATGGTTAGTTTTTGTAACAATTTTCGAACTTGGTTCCTCAGTAACAGCAGTTAACATTTTAATTTGTGCAACACCAAAATTAAATTAATTAAATTAGAATGAAATATCTTGATATATCTAACCTCTATATGATGAAGAATGTTTTCTAATTGTGTAAATAATACCAATTAATAATATTGCTCCAGTTATAAGAAGAACTGCGGGTACAATATACAAGTACTCTGGAAAGTAAATTAAAGATTATTAACTTATATGTAAATATGGATTTTTTTTTTTAAATAGATCAAAAGTAAGTCATAAATAATTTCATTTTTTAAACACAAAAGTAATGTTGCCCTTGTCACCTTCGCGATGATAAACTGATTCGTATATCTCGCTGGCAAAGTAGCAACGGAGGAATAAATAATTAATTTCTCTGTTCTGAAACATATAAGCTTGAGAGTTTGATTGACCTCAATGCCTTTAATGACGTAAAAGTCACTTTCAAGTTAGCTAAATATTGTGGGACAAAAAAAAATATCGACAAAATTCCATTTATTCTAAAAATATCTGCATCTTAAAAAAACTTGAATTCCACTAGGAAATTAGACCTTAAAAGAAATGGATTACAAAAGCGCAGCATAAAATTGATCGGTTTTTCTGGCAATATTCAGTAGCGCAACTTTTCATAATTGGAAAGTAAAATAAAGTTACTTTGCGATGCAGCTGGGCTTTTGGAATCAGGTGAGAGGAGATCAGTTTTGAAATAACTGCTTGCCATTTCACTAATTTCTTTTAAAGGTTCTCGAAGACGACCTATTTTCCTACAACTACTTTATTATGCCGAAAGAGATAATTTCTCTATCAAGAAAGGATCATTTTGCAAAGTATTTAAGTTCTTTTATTCTTTTTTATTTTATTATTAGAACATTGGAGCCTAATCCTAAATCTCCTTAACAAAAATTTACAGTTTTAATAGTTAAGTATAAGGGTTGATAAGTGTAAGTGATAAGTTGTATATTAAGTGTAATTAAGGGTTAATAAAACTGTCCGGTAGGGTTGATCGTCAAAAAATGCCCGAAAAAGTATAACGTTGAAAAACACCCAATTTGACAAATTTTTTCTTTAACAGATAAAATTCTCAAATTTGCTTTAAAGTATAGGGCAAATACTCATTTATAACTGTAATTTTTTTTTGGCAAAGCTCAGTTTTAATAGATTACGAAAAAAAAGTTGCTGAAAATGAGCAATCACAGCGTTTTCAAATATTGGTCTTGTTGTCCTTGTTGTTGTTGTTACCTTTTTGTAAACAACGTAGCGCCTAAACGCGTAGGGGGTCATTCGATTCGGAATTTTATGAAGATGTGCCTTTTGGGGGCTTCGACGCTGTACATCGAATGGGAGAAGAGTTAGCCCCAAGTAAGTTAGGGCCCCTCCAAAATTATAAATAACTAATAACTACGCAAATCATAGCCCGATTTGGATAAAATTTGGCAGGATGAAAGGAGAGCTCCCCTACGTAACATTAAAGCGACGTTCTGCTCTTACACCTCTATTAAGGGGAAGTTTGGTAATCGCTTCAAATTATAGACGTGTGAACCGATTTTCATGAATCAAGTTTAATTCGAATCGAAATTTTGTACAGATTATCATTTTAGAAGTCTTGACGCTGAGCTTCTTAAGGAGAGGAATTCGCCCTACGCAAGTAATCCCTCTCTAAAACTATTATTTTTTTTTTTTTTTTTTGGCGCATCAACAGCTGAGGTCATTAGCGCCCGGAGCTTTTTCCAGTGCACTGCCGGCCTCCGGACAGTGTTCTCTCGTTACAGACAACACTGTCCATCACCGGACAGTGAGCTGTAAGAAGCTCCTAGGAAGAGAAAATCTAAGGGTCAGCTGCTGGATTCGAACCCGGGACCTCCGCGTGGGAGTCCAGTATGCTAACCTCATAGCTAATCCCTTCCCTTAAAACTATTATTACTAATATTTCTGTAACGCCTAGTTCGATATTTAAAAAAAATTAGCTCGAAGAAGTGTTTAAAGCGTCCCTATGTGATTTTAAAGTGATATCATGATCTTACATCTACTAAGAGGAAGTACTGCAATCGTTTGTTAATTATCGACTGGTGAACCGATTTACGTCAACGAATTGTCAATCGATTTGAAATTTTATGTAGTAAAGCTTTTGTGGATCTCGACATCTACAACATTAGAAACGGAGTTTGTCCTAGTTAAGTAAGGCTCCTCTTAATAATCATTGTCCTTTAAAGAATTTTGATGAAATTCGACAGAAAGAAGTGATTCGACTTTTACTGCGTCCATTAATGTACCATCCTACTCTTATTAAAGAGAAGACTTGCAATCGTGCGAATTTGAAGTTTAATTTCTCTTTACCTTTTAGGGAGAAATACCGTAAACGCAAATTAATTTTTCTTACTCGTCTTTAAAGGAAGGACTGTAATCGCAGTTTAATTTTCCCATTTAAGTATTAATGAAATGTTGGGTACTTGCTGATTTGTGTTCCTTTTGGCGTTTATTGAACCCTTATACTTAACCTTTTAAACTGTAAGTTTTTGTTAAGGAGATTAGTAATACTAGTTTTAGAGGGGCCCTCACAAACATGAGGCTAACTCCTCTACTATTCGATGGGCGTCGAGACCCCCAAAAGGCACATCTACACGAAATTCCGAATCGAATGACACCTCATTCATGAATATCGGTTCGCGCGATTAGGCGCTACGTTGTTTACGAAAAAACGTAACAACTAGAATAAGAACAAGAGCAATTATTGAAAATGCCAATCTTCCAGCTACTTTTTTCTCAAAATCTTTGTAATCTAAAACATATGTTGTTGCAAAAAAAAGTTATTTATAAAGGAGGATTTGCTATATATTTTAAAGAAAAATTGGAAATTTTATTGAATGTTGAGAAAAGTTTTAGTTTTTGGAAGCTAATTTCTACTTCTTATTACAAATATATTGCCAATCGCTATCAGTCACTGCGAGGTAAACACAATATCACAATTTCTTGCGATCACGTATTAATTCTCCATTTTAAAAATTATTCAGAGATCAACACAAAAACCAAAACAAAATCCTAATAAAACGAAACGGTTTGTTTTAATGAGCTGACTTTACAAAAGTAACGAAATAATAATAAAAATAATCTACAATACTTACCACACTTGAATGTACAATCTGGTTCACAGATATATTCTGTTATTGGTTTGTAACTGGCATTGCATACACATGTATCAGGGGCAGTACACACACCAATTTTACATGGTGTGTTACAGACTGGTTCACATATGCTACCGTTAACTTTAGTATAATTTTGTAAACATGTACAGACACCGGGTTCAGAACAAAGTGAATTGATGCAAGGTTCGGAGCAATAAGGAACACACTGATTCCAATCTTCCGCATGAGAAGTATAACCATCATTGCATGTACACTTTTCTGGCTGTGAACACTTTCCATGGATGCACTCCCGCGAGCAATACGGTGCACAGGTTTCGTTCACTTTAGTATATCCATCATTACACTCACAAATTTTTGGTTTTGTACAAATCCCGTTCATACAATTTCCACAATGCGGCAAACAGTAATATTTATTCTGATCACTTAGTTTGTAACCATCAAAACATTGACATTCCTGAGGTCTTATGCATTGTCCATTTTGGCATTCTTCATCACATACGGGGTTGCATATATGATTGGTGGTTCCATCTTTTTTATAATTTTCTGAACAGTCACATTTATTGTGATATGTACATTTCGCATTGACACATGGAGGATCACAAATTGGTTCACATTCGTAGGATGATCTTTGTTTATGTCCTTCAATACAAGTACAAATTCCTGGGCCGGTACAGTTTCCCAAGATACAATTCGGACTGCAACTAGGATGACATGCCAAAGGTTCTGCTGATACTTTTTCATAACCATCACAGCAATATTTCAGTGTATGAGAAAATTCTTCATACTATATGTAAAAAATGCAATAAATATGTATTTATTAGTGGAGAATTAAAACAATCAATATCTGATTCAACTAAAAATTATAATTATTTTTTGTATAATTAAGATTAAAAATTCAAAATACATTGTTGGCTATTATTAACTTTAACAGCAAAATAAAATTAAAGTAAAGTAATGTCCATTTTTTCAAGCAGACTGTAAGGGCAAACACCTATCGCGGACAGAGGCTACTAGTAAACATACTTTACTATAAACAGATCTCACATTAAACATGAATATAGCTTTGCGGGCATCGCCTCTAATCGCTCGGCTATCGTGGCGTTTAACATAAGCATTGATTTATTAACATTGGGAACAGTTTAATGATTAGTTTCAAATGCTTTTTTGTTTTCACGATTTGAAGGGTTTGCCGCAATTAATTTCCATTATGAATTGAATAGGATTGCCTAAATAAGATTTAATTGTTGGTAATAGTGATGACTTCTTAGAGCTGGGATTATTAATAAACTGGTAGCTAATTTCTTATCTCAAAGTGTGTGAAAAAAGATTTCATTGGTTCTAGGAGTGCACCTAAATTTTTTCGGAGGTTTCTTGTTGGAGAGTAAATCTATTAATTTTGTATTAATGAATTTCAAATCATTTCTACACAATACTATGGTAATGAAACAAAATATACACTCCTAGCTTTGAAGTTCTATAAACTGGGCCCTAATGGTTACTATGGGTTAGGCAACTTTTAATGTTTGTATACCTATAATGTCATCCAATGCTGTATTTTTGTAATTTTATATATATACATCACCTTAACTCTATATTCAATACGAGATTGCAACTGCGTTTTTTGACATATTTCCGAATTGCAATATCCCAAATATTTAGACACTGAGTGAATATAAGATTGCCGAACAGTTTTATTAGATCTAGAAATAAATTGATAAAATTAATACAATTATTGCTTTCATTAGTATTCTAATATTAGTAAAAGTTATAAAACTTTTAAAATAGTATGAAATAATCTGATTAATTAGTGATCTATAAATATTGTTTATTTTTACATTGATCATTATTGGTAAACCTAAGAAATGGTTTTATATTTAAAGAAATAATTATTGCGCCATAAATCTCTATTAAGAAACATTAATTATTTACTTTCTCTTTCTCTCAACAAGTGTGTGACTGTGATACATTCCAGAATTACTTTAAAAAAGTTTTGTAATTCGACAGAGCTACTGCTATGATTTTCTTATTAACATTTTTCATTGAAAAATCTATGAAGGGTCATGTGTTGATTAATGACGTGACGGAAATTGAGAAACTATTGCTCACTGTAGGTTCAAAAATGTTATGGACCATTCCATGAAAACACACTAAAGTAGTTCTGGGTAATGTGAGTGGGTAAAAATCACTTAATTCACTTTCACTTTCATTTCAGTGAAAACAATGGCCTTATATATCCTGTCAGGGAGACTTAAATATGTTCCTTGAATTTCGAGTTTTCAGAAACTCCATCTTTACTAAATACAGTTTCACTTATTAGATTTTAAATTTATTTGAATTTGTTAAAAAAAAAAAATCGTAAAATTTATGATAACAAAAAAGGCACATATATTATGTAGATCTAAAACTTTTGATCACTTCACGAAAATCCGTTTTAAAATAGTCCTGAGAGAGACGTTGGGGTATGCTTCCCTCTCTATAGTCATATCAGGGTAATGTATTATTTACAAACTGTTAAGGATATTAAGGGTTTAATTAGTTTCTGAAAGTCAAAGTGCAAAGGAAAAAATATTAGTTAAAACCTTGAAAATTATTGTAATAGAATTTTTTGTAAATATTTACATACGCCTGCTTTTTATTTTTTTTTTTAATGTTTTGATGTTTAAAAAAATAAATGCAAAGTTATTAACACTTGAAACATTGAATAAATTATATCAAATTTTCAAGAGAAATTGATTCTGCAGGGATTTGAAGTATAGGTTTGTTTTTAAAACGTCATTTTAGTAAAATTTTCATTAAGAGCAAATATTAATATATGTATTTGGTTTAGTGACCGTAAAATATTAAATTAAAGATTTAAATTGGCGATTTAAATCCTTGATTAAGAGCAAATTAAATTTCTAGCTTTAAAGGGAAAACAATAAATGAACCTAGCAATATTGTGAGAGCATTTAAGGAGAGTTTAAAACCTGAGAATGATTCAAGAATTTTCTCATTTCATTTACGTAATTTAGAAAAAATATAAGAATTATTTTATATATAAATCAATAACTTTTTTATTTTTAGTTTGAATTGTTAGTATTTTAATGATGATTAAAAAACTTTAATTCCTTTTTTTGCTAATAACTCTATTCTTGAAGCGAAACTAAATTACCAAAAATGATTTGAAAAAACTTACGTCCATGTTTTCTCACAAATTTCATCGTCACCATAAGCTGTGCTGATTATGACAAACATCTAAAATATAAATAAAACAAAATTACTTAATTTTCTTTTAATAAAGATTATCTTTTGTTAGTATCAATTTTTAAACGGTAATATTATCTCATTCTATGAACAATTAAAAAAAAACTTTTAATCTAATGAATTAATTTAGATAGTAAATTTAACAAAATAAATGAGAAAATAAAATATAATAATACTAGAAAAATGACTACACGTGAACAGCACATACAAGTAATCCTAGAAAGAAAGCCATATTGACTAATAATGTATGTTAAACAATCTAGCCGCAATGTCAACCATTTTCCTTACTGTCTCACTCATCACTTCGTAATTATCAACACGTAAAACATGATAATGGTAAAATGGAATTTATGAATGTAAATAGTCAAAGTCTATAAGGCGCCACGGTTAGAAGCTAATATGCATTGTGGTACTGGTTTCGATTCCCGGTCTTAGGCCTTGGATATTATTTAATGGTTAATAAAAGAAATTTACCAATGGCCAACGGCCATTCTGAATTGGAATAACCCAACATAGTCCGGTCTTAATGTTACTGATGGTAACTTTCCTTCCAATTTTCTCGGTATCAGTGAACTTGTTTCTTGACACATGTTACTAAATTGTTCAATATTCTCTTTCCAGGAGAGCCTACAGTATAGTACTACGTTCAGAAATATTGGATCATTTTTTTAAATTCTTACTGAAAGAATTTAAAGTATTCTGAGTTTTCTTTTGATTCAGTAAAAATTCACACGAATCCAAACATTCTTTCAACCAAAACTGATTTACTTCTGCCTCAGGTATTGCTTCTCCCTTATTCTCCTGTTCAAAATCAGTGTCGTGTCACCCGTAAATTCTTTTTTAAATTTTGTTGGTGGTTCTAGAACCACCACTAATAAAAGAGGTGGCACTAGAACTGATTCTAGTTGCGTACCTCGTTATATTTGGCTTTGTACGAAACAACGATTACAAACGAGCCTCCCATAAAGGGAACTCTCACTAGCGGCCACCTCCATTTACGGGCAGTTTTTGAATTTCCCCGTCGTAACGGTCACTCTACATAGCGACCTCCCACCAACGACCACCTTATTATTAAAAGTTCGTTTTGTCGCGGTAAAATAATTATTACGCGTTACGAAACTTTTACCCAATATAATTTTTTCAATGAGAGCAATGGGTCGTGTCTCTTACCTGTTTTGCTTCATATTAAAAACAATTCTGACTTTTAATCTCTGTAATAAGACCAATAAGATTTTTCAACTGCGCTGCTGTTATTGAGAAATAAACAATACTCGGACAATCTTAACAATTTCCAGACACTTTTACAATCTTTTGCAGCACAAAATATCACGCATAATTTATATTAATTGCTATCCCTTCTCAAGTTTTTCTTTTTTTCTAGTTTTTTTATAAAGTTATATAAGTCCTATATACGCTCATACATCTTGTACCTTCAAACCTCGTTCTTAAGGCCACCTCCAAACAGCGGCCCACTTTGCTTTCCCCCGCCAGTGCCCATTATTGAGAGGTTCGACTGTATTTTATTCATCATATTGAGTTCATATTGTGTCACCGTCTTATTATTTTTCCAAGTTGTTCCTCTTAGTAATGTTCACAAGTACCTTCTCGTGACACACCATGTCAAAAGCCTTGCTTAGATCTCAGCATGTGGTTTAAATTTTCTTGTACTCCATGGCCTACACTATGTCTTCTAGCTATTTCTTACAGCATCAATAGTAGAATGCTTCTCTCTGGCTTCTTATCACGGCTGACTCAATGATTGACTTGCTATAAGTTCTAGGTTGTGCAGCACTTGTTTAGCTGATACTTTCTCAGTAATTTTTAAAATATCGTAATTGCAACATATAAATCGTTACTGTTTTCATTCTTAATTTTTTTATGAGCTGCTGGCTCTTAAATTTTCTATGGTTTTTCTAGGAGCTCCTAGGAGGTGATAGAAAGTGTCCTGTTCCGTGAGAACAATATACGCAGGCCGGCAGTGCACTGAAAGAAGCTCCGAGCACCAATAATCTCAGATGGTGACGCACCTTTATATTTTAATGTTATTAGAAATACCAAAGTGATCAATACTTTTTATCTTTCATTTCCTGAACCACTTTCTACTTATCCCAAATCAACTTCGCTTACTTCAAATTCTATCGTATTTAATTTTTTTTTTGTGATGAGAAACTAATTAAAAAATGTTTTTTTCTATTTAAATATAAACATGTAGATTTTCATTCTACCTCCGAGTTAGTTTGGGATCCTTTAATTAATTTCTTTATTTAAGTACTTAGGAGCACCTGATAAAATTCAAATATTTGACTGAAATTTGAAAAAATCGAGTGTTTTCAAAATAACTCATATATGTATATTAATTTTTTTTATTTCATTTGACATTTCAATACAGCTCACTTTAACCAACTTTTTACCTTGGAATTCATTTAAACACTAAAAAGTTTGAGAGAAGTGACGTGGTCATGCAAAACATCGTTAATAATTTGTCAGAGTAACAACAGAATTCTTCCTTGATCAATAATTCAATATTGCCCATTACTTTTATTTTTATTTGAATATATTTTTCGAAACCTATAATAATTAATTTTCTATAAACACTTAAGACAAAGGGTCTACTATCCGGACGGATAAAACTGACCATTAGAAATCTTAGCTTTTAAGTAAACAACGATAATTAAGCAACAACAATATAGTAAGTTAGTTGTTATGAAAATATCCAAGACCAGTAGAATTCGCGTTGCTGCAACAAAAGTGAAAATATTCAAATCAAATAAAATTTGATTAAGTAATTAGGCTGTATTAGATTTTACGGTTCTTCTGTTAAAATAATCTTTCCTAATGTTAAAGAAATTCTCTTAAATTTGAAATTTACTGATTGCAAGAAATTATAATATTTAATTAAAGTTACAGAGCAGTAAGAAGTGCATTGTACGTTTTGTTTTTCTCTACAGTTCTACAAAGTAAACTAATTTTATTAACTTTTTTATTTCTTTAAATACTTGAACAATTAAAAACAAATTAATCATCTTCATGAATATTATTTCCATCTAAATCCGTCTTCAATGGTTAATTCTTGTTCATCATACTTTTCTTTCCTCACTGAAAAAGTATTAATTAACTAGATAATTCAATTTATAACCAAAATTAATTAAAACTAAGTGTTTTCTTTCCATAACAGGTGATAGAATTCAATGCAATAACTGAAATTGCCGTTGAAATGTATGCCAAAAGACAATATTTAAAAATAAAAAATAAAAAAAATCTTATAAATATCCTAAAATAATGTGAATATCTTTTTGTCTGCGACTTAATATGTTTATATTGCATTGGCTTTTTTTTTTTAGTTTGCATTATTTTAGAACAGTTTTTAAAAAGTCGAAAAGTCAACCAGTAATAGAAAATAAATAAATGAACAAAGTAATGTCTATTTTTTCTTAGGAGGTGGTCTTTACAAAATTAGATGTCGAGTACTGAGGCGAATAGCAAACATATAAACCTTATATAAGTCTCATTAAACCATTAAAATAAAATCCAAGGAATCGAACTTAATACCACAATACATCTTAGCTTTGCAGGCCTTACCTCTAACTTACCTTTTAGCTAACTTGGCACCTTTATTAAAGTAAATTTACTATTATTTAGAAATGGGTATTAAATGAAAACTGTTTAAATTAAATCAACTTATCATTTAATGTTAATTTAAAGATAAAGATTTAATTAAATATGAGTGAATGCAGAAGATGTTTATAAGCTGCCCTATGTCTAGTCCAAATTGATTTATTGAAGAGATTTATTTTTGTCTTCTTTGAATGATATAAGTAAGTGACATTAACAATATTTCATTTAATTCATTTCAATGACTGTACAAGTGCATTTTAATCTGTATAACAGAATAAGGCTTTTTCTATCCTTATAGAAAATTGGAAAAGAAAACTTGCGTCCTTAATGAAAAGAATTCTCCAACGACAGATATGCACGAGAAACGTGTATAAAAATTAAATTGTATTGATTTACAAAATTTTAAACGATAATGAAGAACTAATTTTCGATGGAAAGCTAGATGTTCCGAAAATGTTTTAGCCTATAATTGTACTGCCCAATTTTTTCCCTGACAAAAGGTATATTTTAATAAGTAAGATTTCTGTTACTATTTTGTACATCTTTACATTTAGGAGTCCCTTTTATTATTAATTTTTTATAAGTGCTAATGAAACTGTTTAAACAAAGTAAATTTATACAATTATTTTTTTAATTACAGAATTTTTCAAAAGGATCTGTGTTTCTGAAATATCACGTCTATGGAAAGTCCTGCTCATTTTCCGATCCCTAAAATTTCATCAACTGCAAGTTCGTCAAATGTTTAGTTTTGGTAATAATTTTCGAACTTGGTTCCTCAGTTATAGTAGTTATTATTTTAATTTGTACAGCACTTAAATATACTTAATTAAATATCTTGATATATCTAACCTCTATATGATGCAGAATGTTTTCTAATTCTGTAAATAATACCACTTAATAATATTGCTCCAATTATAAGAAGAACTGCGGGTACAATATACAAGTATCCTGCTAAGTAAATTGAAGGTTCTTATTATTAACCTATATGTAAATTTGGGAAAAATATTTTAATATTGAAAAGTAAGTTATAAATAATTTCGTTTTTTAAACACAAATAGAAATGTAACCCCGGTCATCTTCGCGATGTTAAACTGATACATGTATCTCGATGGCAAAGCAGCAATGGAGGAATGAACAATTAATTTCTCTGATTTTCATTATCACTTATTTCTCTGACCTATTTTTCAGCAACTACTTTATTACGCCGAAAGAGATTATTTCTCTATCAAGAAAGGATCATTTTGCGAAGTATTAACGATCTTTTATTTTTATTTTTATATTTTTAGAACATTGGAGCCCAATTCTAAATCTCTTAGCGGCAGCTAACTAGCAATGGATTGCATTTCTTTAGGATGCTCATTAAATCTGTTGAAAATCTTGTAAGTATTCTTCTTCTTTCCATAAGATTAGATTTTAGATAAATTATTTTTTATACTTTCCGTTTGTGATTATTGAGTAATAATATATTACCAATCGCTATCGTAGTCAATGCGATGTTAAATACAATATCAAAATTTCTTGCGATCACGTATTTATTCCCGATTTAAAAAATTATTTAAAACTCTCACAAAAACAAAAACTTTATTATAGTAAAACGCATCACGATTTGTTTTTCATATAACTGACTTTACAAAAGTTACAAAATAATAATCTTCAATTCTTACCGTAAATTGACTTATCTGTTGGCCTTAAATTTAACCGGCAAGGATTGAAGTAAAATAATGCTTCATTTTGTTTATGCATTCTTCTGAAAAATATTGTCACTATTATGAAAAAATTTAACAATATTATTTTTAAATAAAAACTATATATACTTACTCCAAATTACTCCCACACATGCATACATCACATTTTCCTTTTTTCAATCCATGCAATTCTTCTGGATGTATCAAAATTATAGAATAACTAAAGTTTTCTTCTGTATGATCTATAAAGTAGTTTGTCTCATTTCTTTCCTCATCGTTATCATTTTTGATTTCATGTTTTTTACAGATAAATTGTATGTGTTTATTATCAAAATTGATTTGAGAAATACATGATAATGGTAGAGCTGAACAAGTTTCACAATTATTAAAAGTACAATCCACATTGGATGTATTAAATATATCACTACAACTCCAGTTTAATGACATTATTGCGTCTTTTATGGAAAACACTATTTTTTTTGTGGAATAATGTAAACCTTTAGTAAAATAATGCGTTCCAATTTGTACACATTCTGGATATATTTTACATTCATTAAAATTATTTTCACAGTCTTCTCTACAAATTGGCATACACACATTATGTTTAATTTTAATATAGTCTTTATCGCAAGTACAGACATTAGGAAGTGTACAGTTGCCATTCAGACAACCTCCATCACAGACTGGTTCGCAGACATAGTTATCAAATTCATTCTTTGTATAGCCTTCATAGCAAGTGCAGTTCTCTGGTTCGGTACAGTTACCATTTAAGCACTCGTCTGTACAATCTGGTTCACAGATATATTCTGTTATTGGTTTGTAACCGGCATTACATTCACATGTGTCTGGGGCAGTACAATCACCATTTTTACATGGTGTGTTACAGACTGGTTCACATGTGCTACCGTTAACTTTAGTATAATTTTGTAAACATGTGCAAATACCTGGTTCAGAACAAAGTGAATTTATACACGGTTCAGAGCAATAAGGTATACAATGATTCCATTCTTCCGCATAAGAAGTATAACCGTCATTGCATGTACACTTTTCTGGCTGAGTACACTGTCCATGGATGCACTCCCGCGAGCAATAAGGTACACACTGATTCCATTCTTCCGCATGAGAAGTATAACCATCATTGCATGTACACTTTTCTGGCTGTGTACACTGTCCGTGGATGCACTTCCGCGAGCAATAAGGTACACACTGATTCCATTCTTCCGCATGAGAAGTATAACCATCATTGCATGTACACTTTTCTGGCTGTGTACACTGTCCGTGGATGCATTCCCGCGAGCAATAAGGTACACACTGATTCCATTCTTCCGCATGAGAAGTATAACCATCATTGCATGTACACTTTTCTGGCTGTGTACACTGTCCGTGGATGCACTCCCGCGAGCAATAAGGTACACACTGATTCCATTCTTTCGTATGAGAAGTATAACCATCATTGCATGTACACTTTTCTGGTTGTGTACACTGTCCGTGGATGCACTTCCGCGAGCAATAAGGTACACACTGATTCCATTCTTTCGTATGAGAAGTATAACCATCATTGCATGTACACTTTTCTGGTTGTGTACACTGTCCGTGGATGCACTCCCGCGAGCAATAAGGTACACACTGATTCCATTCTTTCGTATGAGAAGTATAACCATCATTGCATGTACACTTTTCTGGTTGTGTACACTGTCCGTGGATGCACTCCCGCGAGCAATAAGGTACACACTGATTCCATTCTTCCGCATGAGAAGTATAACCATCATTGCATGTACACTTTTCTGGCTGTGTACACTGTCCGTGGATGCACTCCTGCGAGCAATAAGGTACACACTGATTCCATTCTTCCGCATGAGAACTATAACCATCATTGCATGTACACTTTTCTGGCTGAGTACACTGTCCATGGATGCACTCCCGCGAGCAATAAGGTACACACTGATTCCATTCTTCCGCATGAGAAGTATAACCATCATTGCATGTACACTTTTCTGGCTGTGTACACTGTCCGTGGATGCACTCCCGCGAGCAATAAGGTACACACTGATTCCATTCTTTCGTATGAGAAGTATAACCATCATTGCATGTACACTTTTCTGGTTGTGTACACTGTCCGTGGATGCACTCCCGCGAGCAATAAGGTACACACTGATTCCATTCTTCCGCATGAGAAGTATAACCATCATTGCATGTACACTTTTCTGGCTGTGTACACTGTCCGTGGATGCACTCCCGCGAGCAATAAGGTACACACTGATTCCATTCTTTCGTATGAGAAGTATAACCATCATTGCATGTACACTTTTCTGGCTGTGTACACTGTCCGTGGATGCACTCCCGCGAGCAATAAGGTACACACTGATTCCATTCTTTCGTATGAGAAGTATAACCATCATTGCATGTACACTTTTCTGGCTGTGTACACTGTCCGTGGATGCACTCCCGCGAGCAATAAGGTACACACTGATTCCATTCTTTCGTATGAGAAGTATAACCATCATTGCATGTACACTTTTCTGGTTGTGTACACTGTCCGTGGATGCACTCCCGCGAGCAATAAGGTACACACTGATTCCATTCTTCCGCATGAGAAGTATAACCATCATTGCATGTACACTTTTCTGGCTGTGTACACTGTCCGTGGATGCACTCCCGCGAGCAATAAGGTACACACTGATTCCATTCTTCCGCATGAGAAGTATAACCATCATTGCATGTACACTTTTCTGGCTGTGTACACTGTCCGTGGATGCACTCCCGCGAGCAATAAGGTACACACTGATTCCATTCTTCCGCATGAGAAGTATAACCATCATTGCATGTACACTTTTCTGGCTGTGTACACTGTCCGTGGATGCACTCCCGCGAGCAATAAGGTACACACTGATTCCATTCTTCCGCATGAGAAGTATAACCATCATTGCATGTACACTTTTCTGGCTGTGTACACTGTCCGTGGATGCATTCCCGCGAGCAATAAGGTACACACTGATTCCATTCTTCCGCATGAGAAGTATAACCATCATTGCATGTACACTTTTCTGGCTGTGTACACTGTCCATGGATGCACTCCCGCGAGCAATAAGGTACACACTGATTCCATTCTTCCGCATGAGAAGTATAACCATCATTGCATGTACACTTTTCTGGCTGTGTACACTGTCCGTGGATGCACTCCCGCGAGCAATAAGGTACACACTGATTCCATTCTTCCGCATGAGAAGTATAACCATCATTGCATGTACACTTTTCTGGCTTTGTACACTGTCCGTGGATGCATTCCCGCGAGCAATAAGGTACACACTGATTCCATTCTTCCGCATGAGAAGTATAACCATCATTGCATGTACACTTTTCTGGCTGTTTACACTGTCCATGGATGCACTCCCGCGAGCAATAAGGTACACACTGATTCCATTCTTCCGCATGAGAAGTATAACCATCATTGCATGTACACTTTTCTGGCTGTGTACACTGTCCGTGGATGCACTCCCGCGAGCAATAAGGTACACACTGATTCCATTCTTTCGCATGAGAAGTATAACCATCATTGCATGTACACTTTTCTGGTTGTGTACACTGTCCGTGGATGCACTCCCGCGAGCAATAAGGTACACACTGATTCCATTCTTCTGCATGAGAAGTATAACCATCATTGCATGTACACTTTTCTGGCTGTGTACACTGTCCATGAATGCACTCCCGCGAGCAATACGGTGCACAGGTTTCGTTCACTTTAGTATATCCATCATTACACTCACAAATGGTTGGTTTTGTACAAATCCCGTTTATACAGTTTTCACAATGCGGCAAACAGTAATATTTATTCAGGTCACTTAGTTTGTAACCATCAAAACATTGACATTCCTGAGGTCTTATGCATTGTCCATTTTGGCATTCTTCATCACATATGGGATTGCATATATGATGGGTGGTTCCATCTTTTCTATAATTTTCTGAACAGTCACATTTATTGTGATCTGTACATTTCGCATTGACACATGGAGGATCACAAATTGGTTCACATTCGTAGGATGATCTTTGTTTATGTCCTTTAATACAAGTACAAATTCCTGGGCCGGTACACTTGCCCAAGATACAATTCGGACTGCAAATAGGATGACATGCCAAAGGTTCTGCTGATACTTCTTTATAACCATCACAGCAATATTTCGATGTCTGAGGAACATCTTCATTCTATAGTATATGTAAATAATGCAATAAATATGTATTTATTAATAGAGAAGTTAAACAAAGAATATCTGTTTCAACTAAAAATTATAATTATTATTTGTATAATCAAGATTAAAATACAAAATATAACTTTAACAGTAAACAAAATTAATGCCCATTTTTTCAAGCAGACTTTAAAGTCAACTATAAATCGCAGGCAGAGGCTACTAGCAAACGTACTTTGCTAGTAAATAGTTCTCGCATTAAACATGAATATACCTTTGCGGGCCTCGCCACTAATCGCTCGACTATCGTGGCACTTAACTCGAGCATTGATTTATTAACATTGGGAACAGTTTAATGATTATTTTCAAATGCTTTTTGTTTTCACGATTTGAAGGGTTTGCCGCAAAAAATTTGCACTATGAATTGAATAGGATTGTCTAAAAAAGATTTGGGGAGTTTTGAAAGGTGCGCAACATCAAGGGTCCTTTGCACCTAAACTATACTGGAGAATAGGCACTTTACTACACAGCCTAATCTACACCTAGTCAATCTAATCGAAACTAACCTAGTGGTTGTCCTAACTCGTATTTCCTTTTAACCCAACTAAGTAATGTTGGGGTGGAGTACTCGATATTCCTCGCACCCCATAGAGATCTAACCTAAATTTTAAAATAACCTATTTACACTAAGTTTGTAAATTAACCTAAGTTTGTGTACACTCATACACTCATCTAAATAAGTACATTCGTCTTAATAAATAAATACATACATCCTAATAATTACATTCATCCTAATAATTACATTCATCCTAATAATTACATTCATGCTAATAATTACATTAGCAGGAAGGAAGACATCCTGCGAGACAAGAAGACAACTGTTTGCCACCCCTGCCCACAAAAAAGATTTAATTGTTGGTAAAAGTGATGACTTCTTAGAACTGGGATTATTAATAAACTGATAGCTAATTTCTTATCTCAAAATGTGTGAAAAAAGATTTCATTGGTTCTAGGAGTGCACCTAAATTTTTTCGGAGGTTTCTTGTAGGAGAAGTAAATCTATTAATTTTGTATTAATGAATTTCAAATCAATTTTACACAATACTGCAATAATGAAACAAAATATACACCCCTAACTTTGAACTGAGCCCTAATGGTTACTGTGGGTTAGGCAACTTTTAATGTTTGTATACACATAATGTCATCTAATGCTGTATTTTTGTAATTTTATGACAGATTTTCTGCAATGGAGTGAACGTAGAGAGGTAATGGAAAAGTTATGGTCACCGGCTCTCAGGAATCTATAGCGGATGTGCCTTAATAGGTAGGTTAGAGTACCTATCAGTGTTTCAAAAAATAATAATAAGTATATCTAAAATTATGTTGTCTTAAGAAAATATATATACATCACCTTAACTCTATATTTAACACTCTTTCGCAACTCAATATTTGGACATGCGAAACCGCAAAAATCCCAATAATATTTATACTCTGAGTGAATATAAGATTGCCGAACAGTTTTAGTAAATCTAGAAATAAATTAAAAAATGAAAACAATTATTGCTTTCAGTAGTATACTAATATAAGTAAAATATATAAAACTTTCAAAAATAATATGAAATAATCTGTTTAATTAGCGAACTATAAATATAATATTAAAACTGTCCGGTAGGACAGTTGTATAAGGGTTGATCATCAAAAACTGCACGAAAAAGCGTAACGTTGAAAAACACCCAACTTTGACAATTTTTTTCTCTTTTTCTATAAAAGATAAAATTCCCAAATTTTCTTTATAATGTAGGGCAAATCCTCCTTTATAACTGTAATTTTTTTGCAACCACCCAGATCTAATAGATTTCGAGAAAAAAGTTGCCAAAAATGAGCAAAAACGGCATTTTCAAAAATTGTTGTTGTTCTTGTTGTTGTTGTTGTTGTTGTTGTTACCTTTTTTGTAAACAACGTAGCGCCTAAACGCGTGAACCGATTTTCATGAATGAGGTGTCATTCGATTCGGAATTTTATGTAGATGTGCCTTTTGGGGGTCTCGACGCTGTACCTCGAATGGGAGAGGAGTTAGCCCCCTTAATGTAAGGCCCCCTCCAAAATTATTATTACTAATTACTCTGTAAATCTTGGTCCGATTTTGAAAAAAATTGGTAGGATGATAGAGTTAGGGCTCCCCTACGTAACATTAAAGCGGCGATCAGCTCTTACATTTGTTAAGGGAAAGTATAGCAATCGTTTCAAATTATCGACACGTGAACCGATTTTCATGAATGAAGTGTCATTGGAATCGAAATTTTGTACAGATTTGCACTTTAAAAGCCTCGAGGCTGTGCCTCATAAGGAGGGGAGTTTGCCCCACCCAAGTAAGGCCCTTTCTAAAACTATTATTACCAATATTTCTATAACGCTTAGTCCGATTTTGATATTTAGCACGAAGCAGTAATTAAAGCTCCTCTACGTGGCTGTGATGTGCCATCATGCTCTTACACCTACTAAGAGGAAGTACTGCAATCGTTAAAATTATCAATGAGAGAACCGATTTAAATCAATGAATGAATTGTCGTTCGATTCAAAATCTTTGCCTCTTTGCCTTTTAGGGAGAAGTACTGTAATCGCTGTTTATTTTTCTTACTCCTCTTAAAAGGAAGTACTGAAATCGCAGTTTAATTTTGCTATTTACGTACAAATTACCTTCCTATTTTATTCAAAACGCTTTCTCAAAACAATTGTTATTGAGGATGGCAACTATAATCATTCTTTAAAATGATTTCTCCAGTGGCAGTTACGGTTCCGACTTAACACCTTATCAGGTTATAATGATAGAATTGCTTATTCCAAATTTTAAAAAAATCTGTAAAGCAGATATGTAACTTTGCAAAATAGACAAAAAGAAAAATCTATCCAAAAGGTACAAAAATCTCCTTAACAAAAACTTACAGTTTAAAATGTTAAGTATAAGGGTTGATTAAACGCCAAAAGGTACACAAATCAGCAAGTATCCATCATTTCATTTTCACTTCATTGACATTATTTAAGTAATTTTACTGCATTAACTTTTCCTTCACATTTTTATAATTTATTAGATGTCACAGACCCTTATGCTGGCCAGTTCATTCATAATATTTTTTTGTTATAATAATGATAAATTGAGTTATGAATTATTCTGAGTAGTCACAAACACATGCATGTTAAAGTAGAAAAAGACACGGAGGATTGAAAACAATATTTCAGTCTTGAATTCGTCTTACCGAAATATTCGTGAGCACAAATAACACACAGTTGATAACAAGTAGATTATTCAACAATAATTATTCATTTCTCAATTGTAATTTAATTTAGTCTCCCTAATTTTACTTATAATAAAATACTGGAATAATTAGCTGTCCTAAAAATATGCATATCTTATTTATTTTATATTACATACATACAACATTTTGGGAAGAACACCTAGATTGAGAATGTAATTGAAGAAAACTGTATTATTTGCGATAAAGCCAGATAATTATTACCTATTATTGTAAACGTCTGACTACTACAAAAAATAACAATTACTTTAATCGAAGAATGAACTTAAACCGACGATTTTTATTTAAAAATAAAAATAAATAAATAAATAAAATGAAATCATTAATGTATGTTGGTGTAAACATTTTTTTTAAAAAGTTTTTGAAATTTTTAGCCTCATATTTTTGTTTCTTTTTAACCTGTAATTAATAGTTTGATTATTATAGATAAATAGATATTACAATCTACAGTCTGTAGTCTTGAACAAATATTTTATGCATGAAAATGGCCAGCATAAGGGTCTGTGACATCTAATAAATTATAAAAATGTGAAGGAAAAGTTAATGCAGTAAAATTACTTAAATAATGTCAATGAAGTGAAAATGAAATGATGGATACTTGCTGATTTGTGTACCTTTTGGCGTTTAATCAACCCTTATACTTAACATTTTAAACTGTAAGTTTTTGTTAAGGAGATATATTTTTACATTGATCATTATTGGTAAACCTAAGAAATGGTTTTATATTTAAAGAAATATTTATTGCGCCATAAAATCTCTATTAAGAAACATTAATTATTTACTTTCTCTTTCTCTCAACAAGTGTGACTGTGATACATTTCCGGAATGAGAAGTTCCTTTTTTTAAAAAAGTTATGAAAATCGACAGAGCTACTGCTATGATTTTCTTATTAACATTTTTCCTCTCAAAATCTATTAAGGGCTCTGAAGGAATATGGCTTACCTCTGAACTATCATCTTAGTGGAATGTTTAGGCCTATTAATTGCATAATATTTTCAGGGATTACTTGTGTTGATGGTGAGCTTGTAGCTAATGACGTGACCGTAATAGCGAATTTATTGCTCACAGTAGGTTTAAAAATGTTGTGACACATTCCATGAAAACTGAAGTAGTTCTGGGTGACGTGCGCGGGTAAAAATAACTAGTGTCATTTCAGTGAAACAATGGCCTTATATATCCTGTCAGGGAGGATTAAATATGATCCTTGAATTTCGAGTTTTCAGAAACTCCATCTTCACTAAATACAGTTTTATTTAATGAATTTTTAAATTTGTATAAAAAAGAAAATGGTAAAATTTATGTTAACATAAAAGCCACATATATTAGGCAGATCTTCAACTTTTGATCACTATGAAAATCCGTTTTAGAATCGTCCTGGGAGAGACGTTGGGGTAAGCTCCCCTCTAAATTGTCACATCAGGGTAATGTACAATATTATTTATAAACTGTTAAGAATAATAAGGGTTTAATTAGTTTCTGAAAGTCAAAGTGCAAAGGAAAAAATATTAGTTATTATATTATAGTAAAAGCATTTTTTGTGAATATTTACTTAGGCCTGCTTTTTTTTTATGATTTTAAAATAAAGAAATTTATAGGTGCATTGAACTTGGTATATCGAATAAATTATATCAAATTTTCAAGAGAAATTGATTCTGCAGGGATTTGGAGGAGCAGCTGTATAGGTTTGTTTAATTAAAAAAATTGTCATTTCAGTAAAATTTGCATTAAGAGTAAATTAAATGTCTAGCTTTAAAGGGAAAACAATAAAAGAACCTAGTGATATTGTGAGAGCATTTAAGGAGAGTTTAAAGCCTGGGAATGATTCAAGTATTTTCTCATTTCATTTACTTAATTTAGAAAAACATTTAAGAAATATTTTATACACAAATCAATAACGTACACTTTTTTATTTTTAGTTAGAATTATTAATATATTAATGATAATTAAAAAACTTTAATCCCCTTTTTAACTAGTAACTCTATTCTTAAAACCCAACTAATTACCAAAAATGATTTGAAAAAACTTACATCCAGGTTTTCTCACAAATTCCATCGTCACCATAAGCTGTGCTGATCATGACAAACATCTAAAATATAAATAAAACAAAATCACTTAATTTTTTTTAAATGAAGATTATCTTTTGTTAGTATCAGTTTTTATACGGTAATGTTATCTCATTCTATGAACAATTAAAAAAAACTTTTAATCTAATGAATTAATTATTTTAAATTAATTTAGGTAGTAAATTTAACAAAATAAATGAGAAAATAAAATATAATAACAATACTAGAGAAATGACTACAAATGAATAGCACATACAAGTAATCCTAGAAAGAAAGCCATATTAAATAATTATCCCAAAATCGTCAATTAACTAATAATATTGGCCACCAATCTAGTGAAGTTTGCCTACTTTTCCAGGCGGACTTTACGTCCAACTAGCGATTACTACCAATTAGGTTGTTGGCCAACAATCTAGCCGCAATGTCAACCATCTTCGTTACTGTCTCACACATCACTCCGTTATTATCAACACGTAAAACATCCTTATGATAATTCATTGCAATATGATAAGGATAAAATAGAAACAAATTCGAAAAACAAAAGATCTTTTTACTTCCTCTTAATCCTGTTGAGGAGAAGTACTACGATCGGGTTAAATTTTCGGTCTTCCTGGAAAAGACAATTTAATTTATTTTTTTATTTTTTATTTTTTTTTTTGAGATCATTGGTCAGTTTATGTATGTACATAGTCAAGGTTATAATGCCAAGCGTCCGCTGAACCGCTGAAGATGTTGACGAAACAGTACAGTCTGACTATCACAATACATACTTCTACCTCGGAATCAACCAAACACTACGAGAGATGTACACCGGACATGTAGAAAGCACGGCTACTTATCAGGGGGAAAAACTAGAGATCTCTGTTAACGGACTTGTTAATGGCAGAACGATGTTTCGACACACGAGACAACAAAAAACCGAGAACAGTAGTAAATATGTCTCTTTCATTACAAACCTTGTCTATAAATCTTGAATCTTTCTCGGTTAAGGAATTTGCGGGAACACTGCTGCAGGTCAGACGACGCTGAGTACTTAGCCAAAGTACTGTAAGTAACCAACAAATAAACTTATAAAGACAGTGAATCTGATTTGTTTAATTTTGTTTAAATTAGGAAATATCAAAAATATTTTACAACACTTACCAACAATTTTATTGTTCGTCAGCGTTAACATTAAAGTCAATTGTCAAATATTTATCAAATATTTTAAAGACTATGTTTTTAAACGACTTACCCCTCTGATTTTCTTTCTTTACTCAATGTTTAATTATTTACATTAGAATTTATTAAAAATTAACTTTTATATTTTATTGTACATAATCTAGAGATATCGGTTTTACAATTTTAACATCGTTTCTCTTAAAATAAAACAAAATGCTTGAGACACAACCATTGTGGCCCATTCATAAATATATAAATATAAATTAGTTTAATTCCCTTAGATTTCTCAAAATATGTTTTTTGAATTTTACATGGAATTACTGGTACATCAGCACCGTCCGTTCAGTCTTTTAATACAAGTTTTCATTCTTTTTCTTTTTTTTTAACTTACCAAATAACATATTTTTGAGATAATGCCCAATTACAAAAAACTGCTTAAAATAATTAATACCCCCCTTGAGTATAATAAAAAAATCAAATAATTTGAAAGTAATTATTTTAATTTCTCGGGTAACATTTTGTATACATTTAACATATATTTTTAAGAGGAGAAACTAAATTTTTATAATTTTTAAAACTATTCCCAGCTATTTTTTAATTATTCATTTATTTTTTAATCTTTTCCTATCTCTGAATAATAATTTATACTGTTTAAAACTTTTAATTAACGATATTTGATTTGAGAAGCATAATTTCAACATTTCTTTAAATTGTAAAGAAATTATTCAATATTAATAGTTTTCTAAAAATTAATGCATCCTCAAAACTCTTTCAAGATATTCCATTTTAATTATTTATTCTTTTTTAGCTTTTCCAAAAACATCAAAGGCACTAAGAAAATTCTAGGCCTTCTTGCTTAGGAAAATAATTTTTAGTTTTTTTAACAAAATAAATAATAAAAAATGTAATTTTTTAATTCATTTTAATTTTAGTATCTTTAGTTTAAAATTTCATTTATAAAATATGCTATTTCATAACAATATTTTAGATTAACAATCTAAATAAAATGATTTTTTTTTTTTTTAAGGTATATACCTAATATATAATAAAATTTCCTTCTTTTAACTGATAATTTTAATCAAAAATTATTTTTGAATGTGATTCCGTTCCGTTTGTGTTTGTTTTGTTAAATAATGATTCCCAGTTTACTCAAAATTTATTTAGTGATATGTTGTAATGTAAAACTTTATTTTTTTCTTTTTATGATATTACTTGAACTTGATTCTCAGCTTCTGTTTAGTACGTTTGGACCGTTAAAAAATAAAATTTGTGTCATAATATATAAAAATACAATGTTTTACACGTAAATATCTCAGTAAAACAGAATATTTATTGAATTTTAAAAGTTTAATGTGGTCCGCTTAATTTACCTCGGTTTATCTTTGCCCACATCAGTGAAAAACTTGTGCCACAATTGAACCATCGCGGTATAACCACTATTACTCTTTCAATCTCTTAAATTTTGTTTCTGCATCAGTTGAAAAGTTTTTAGTGAAAAGAATAGATTGAAATAATTGTCGTAAAAAGAAGTTAACATTACATAACGTTTTTATAAGGATCCATTTTGTTTACCAATATTTCACTTACAGTATTTGAAAACTTTTATTACGTTTTAATTTTAAATATACGATTGCATCCGCAGAGCTATAAACATCTGAGTTATTTATTTCTATTACAATTTTACATTTCCTTTTACATTGTCAAAACATCCTGTGTAGTGCGAATCTCCGAATGATTATAATATTGGACAGCTTAGTAGAACAAAAATCACAAATATTAGAAAATGTTACAACTTTTAATAACTCTTAATAAAAACCTTAAAAGTCGACCGATTGTATTAATCTTAACTTTTCGGAAATCTGGAATGAAAAAGTATAATTTCTTTATTGATTTTTTCACCAATAAATTGTTGCAAAAAAATTTATATACATATATACTATTTATAAAAATTCAATTTTATAACATCAGATCTATTATGAGTTCCGTATTGTTTATGATTGGTAACTTGATATTAGTAAACCAGTGATTTTCAAACCTTATTTTCCATAAATCTCCGTTAGATTATTAAAATACAGTCTGTAGGTTACTACTATCTGTTGATGGGGATAGATCAGTGACCTGAGAACACTTTTTGGAGGTCTGTTCGTTATTATTAGCTCAAAAATTTTATTTTTAAATAATTTTATGTTGTTTCCGAAATATTAATTTTATTTGTACATATTTTAAGGAGTCTTAAGACTTAGGTCCATTAAAAGTGAACTTTGTTTCCTTGTTGGAAAAGCATTTTCACCCACAGCGTTTTGTTATTCCTAAGATGATTTTTAATAATTGATTTAACAGAGCTTAGAGACACTGAAACCCTGAATCATGAAAATTTATCCAAAAAAAAATGAACTGTATAATTGTAATGTATATGTGTCGTACACAAATGGTGATTTGCTTTTATGGTTGTTGGAATTGACGTTAGCTTCTGGCTAAATGATAAGAATCCGTCAGAAATGAGTCACTCATCTGGTCTTTCCTTTATGTAATTACGAGTACTATTAGATAAAAAGATCTCACTCTCTCTTTTTTTTAAAAAAAGATCAAGCTCCAGGAAAATGTTTTCTAAATAATTATCAATGTTTAGTTTGACGTCACTGATTTGAAAATGAAATGTCAGTATTAATTAGTCACTTCCTAACTCTTGATTACATCTTAGAGAAATAGCAAATTTGTTTCTAAACATTGGGTAAAAATAAATGTTAAAATTAATTTAAAAATAAATGTTTGCTGAGAGCTTTGCTTTCTCTTTAAATTACTGATTAAAACTTTAAAATTCACTAATTAAAATTTTTGATAAAATTACTTTAATAATGAACCTTTGTGAACTTACAATTTGTCACATTGTAAAAAACATTTTATAATCAAATTAAGTCAATGAGTAAAAAATAATTAGAATTCGTAAAATTACACTTTTCGCGTTTTTTAAAAAAAGACTTTTTTTTTAAGGTCAATAATGTTTTACTTGAATCAGATTTAATTACAATTATTATAACAAGTATTGAATAATATTTCCTTTTCAGAATTTTGGGAGAGAATGTAGAAAAAAGTTGTATCATTGTTCTCTTAACTTCCATTTGCATGGTGGTCTAATTTTAACTAACGGATCATCAATACATCAATACGGATCATCTTTTGATATTTTCATTTCCCAATGGACAATCAATGTTTTGATATAAAAATCGTTTTCTTCCTTTATATGAGTTTTTAACTGATAAAAACATCAAGCTAACCGATATACAAAAGGTCTTCAAATGTATTATATTATATATACTTGCGATAGCAGAAATGTCCAAAATTAAATTTTCTTTAAACTAACAATGGAGTTAAATGGAAAATACATCACATATACGCCATATATAAGGAAGACCTTGTGGATTATAATTTATAATGTATAAAACAGATTCATATTTTCTTGTACTTGGCGCAAACAATTATTAATTTCCAATCTAATTAGTTTCTGAGTATGAACAAAATATAAAAGAATTACATCGTTAAATAAATAAAAACCCCCCAAAAAAAGATATTTCAATTTCCAGCTAGCATTGCGTAACACAGTCACCAACACTTTTGTTTTAATACTAGAATTAATTTAAAGGCTTGACGAATGTCTTAGTGTTACACATCAGCTGGGCAAATCTCATTGTTGTTGCTCCTTTTCATTAAAAGACGGTGGAGAAGATTTAGAAGGAACTGCTGGCAATGAAACTGTACCATCGTCTTGTATTAAAGGATCATCAATGTGTGGTAAAGAAATTGCCAAACCACGCTCTAATATTTCTGGTGTAAATGCTGAAGAATCGTCTTTAGTATCTTCTTCGCTTTTTGGCCAACTCTCCTGTAAAAATAAAAGAGAACATAACTTGGAGTGGTAGACTTCTGTAGTTTTATTTGAGGTTTCCAAAAAAAGAATTAGAATAATTATTAAACATAAAAGATTATGCATGTTTAATGTACAGTTTAATGGGTTGATTAATCGTAGCTAATACATTATGTTAGAAAACTTTGTACAGATTTTATACATACTGAAGGCATGGCCTCATCTATTAGATTCTCCAACGATCTAGGACTTGGACTTGGAGAGCTACCTTCACATCTTTCTCTTTCTCTTGCTTTAGCTAATAACCTGTTCTCCCTTTCTCTTTCGAACTGTCTAGCACTGAAGCTTTTTGTAGAAGATGTACTACTGTGAACGGAAGCTAAAAATAATTTAATCAGGTTTTAATATTTTTAGTAAAAACAAATAAAAAATGACTAAGTTTTCCTATTAGAAAAGTAACGTTCAACTAAAACTAATTAGATTCTTGTTTAGTTTAACAACATTCTTATCAGATAAATTAGAGGCATTCAATAGTAATTATTTTTAATAAGAAAATGTGATCAAAAAGTCTGCATATTAATTTGATTATTAGCCTGAAAATTTCTAATTTTTAAAATGTTTTCATAATCTCTCAAAGTAACTAAAATTTCATTACAAGAACAATCTCATTTCTCATCTTACACGTTTTACTGTTAATATTTTGAAAAATATTACTACTTATTTTTGAATGACCACTTGATCACACCTCAATTCTTGAGAGTTTATAATTATTCTTCAAAAAATAAAAATATAAAAGTAGTGGTTCAATGTTTTATTATTTTTTAAAATATTGATTAGAATTTGTATTCAAATGTTAATTATAGGAAAATTAAGATGATAAAAATCTTTAAAGAACCTATGAATAAATTTACTATATAAGCATGCTGCGTAATTTCATTAAGCTTTCATAATTTTGTTAATAGTTTATTAGTAATTTATGTTATAAAAAAAAAATTACAAAATATTTATTTATAAAATTTACATAAATGGCTACTTATGTTACTGCATGATTATACTATATTTAAAAAGCAAATAAGTGATGAAATTGTAAAAAAAAAACTTGGTCAGTGCAAGGAACATCTTTTCAGTTATTTGTATAATTATTTTTATTGTTTATTGAATCAGGAAATTACAGATAATTAGGAAAATATTTAAATATTAAGTGTTTCATGTCACTACAAAACTACAGAAAGCAAAAAATTTTGTGTTGGAATACGATTCAGTCATTCTTTCTACGGTTTTTGAACAAAATAAATAATAAAACTAAAAACAAAAGAATCTGATTGGCCAGCCAAGTTTAGTTGTTCACAAGTTCAAGATTGAACATTTAAAAAAAAAAGGAAACATATTATTTAATGAATGAAACAAGTTAATTGTAAGAATATTATGATCGAAATAAATTTGTTTTATTTGTTAAAAAAAAAAATCGGACTGATCTAAATATAATTTACTTTATGGTGTACTAAACATTTTTTCTTAATGATCTGCAATAAATCGTGAACTTGTGTACAGTGTGTAAAAAAAATAAATAAATAAGGTGTCCAAATATTCTACATTAACGGTGTAGCATTTGCTAATTATTAGAGCTAAGATATGATCTTGACTCTACAGATTTTGCTAGAGGATTTTTGCTTTGTTATTGGCCTCACCACGACCACCTTGCTGCTTCATGGGCCCTGTCTCTGTTTACTTAGTGGTTTATTTTTTATAATATTCTTCGATTCATTTTTTTTTTTTTTAATGTGTCCCTAAAAGATATTAAAAGATAGTTTTCTTTTCTGTTTATTTTAAATTATACGAAATAATTGTAACTTTTTCTTTTGAATAATTAATTAATGCAAATTTTCTCATAGAAAAAAATGGCAAAAAGATAATAAAAGAAGCTTTATTAAAATTCAGAATATCACATGAAACTCTTTGGCCAATTAAATAAATTTATTTATGGATAAGAGATACACGAGAACATCTTTTACTTAATAACCTGAGAGAAATTTCTGTTAAGATCACGAAAAATTTTCAAGAGGTTAGATTTTAGAATGTTGACTGAGTCTTCCATATGGATCTATTTTGGCTCCCACTACTCTAGAGCTTGCCCACCAGACTCGTCCGTTTAATCAGACTCTTCATTCTGGAGGGCGTTTTTTGGGTAAAGCTCACAGGCCTTGGTTTTTCCTTCACGAGGAGTAACCTCCTTAGTCATACAAGCCCCTCGCACTGGCGCAACACGTTCTCAATGCCGTTTCCTCCTCCTCCACCATCTCCTCCGGACAGAAGTCCAGGCCCATGCAATGCATGTGTTTTATGAGAATGCAATGGCCGGCTAATAGACCTTCAATTATCCTGATATCCACTCGGCCTTGACGGATTAATTCTGCATTCTGCCAACTTTATAGATAAGAATACAATAATTGTTGTTTCGCGCGGAGTTCCCTGAAGTGGATGATTCCAGGAGTGAATAGTCGCACGGACTTAATCGTTTCAGTAGACTAGAAGTCTTAAAGGGAAGGACGGACATTCCATGAATGATTGTTTATCAAATTCAATCTTACAGAATTCTTTAAGTTCTCTTTGAGTCGAAGTCAGCCAATCAAGATTTTATTATTAAAACAATAAAATATTTGTCTAGATAAGAAATATTTCCAATGTTATCTTAATGCCACTGTTTTCACATGATATCTTTGCACTATCAAATACAAGGAAATAAACTTCCCAGTATCATAACTCTTTGAATGATATCAAACAAGATTTTAAAATGTATTATATTTTTCAATTAATTATTAAAGCTTTACTTTTTAAAATTAAATTAAATAAAAAATAGAATTATAAGTTAAACAAAATGGCTTTAGAAGTCGTTGATGATCCAATAAAAAGATATGTTTTGTTTTAATGACGTGTATGGACCTCTGCGGTGGTTACCGTGTGAGGGTGACAGGTGACATGAGATAAGCAAGATGGCCGCCGCCCTGGCTGCACCTGCTCTTGATGAGGGTACGAGCACGCCACGACTTCCACGGGTAAAACCTCCACGTAGTACTGATACTCCGGCCATGCCTAGCAACAGATAACATATTTATCTATATAAGTAAGGGATAATACTTCAACTAAATAAAATATTTTATAAATTAATTTAGCTTGAAGTAAGTTATTTTCTTTTTTACATTTCCATTCAGTTTATGTTGACTCTACATAAGAAAATCAAGCCTCTCCTTTTTTGTATATATATATAAAAATATTTTAATAATGGGGTAATGGATATTTTTGCAGATGCTATTTTATACATCTATAAACCCAAGTTTTTTCCATTATAAAGATAGGGACGAAATTAAGGCTGTCTTAATGCGACAAGGTGAACTTCTTAAAAATGTAGTAGGGTTTGCTGGACAATATCGTTGGTTTTTACTATTTCTAACCGGTTTCAGATTTTCTATTATCTATCATCATAGGATGATCCATTAGTTTGATGTAAAGAATTTTATTTCTGTTATGTGACAGAAATACACTGCACTTGTTCATCACCAACTGACTCATATCAGTATGTGACAGAAACTTAATGTGGAAGTCAAATTCTCTATACTAAGTGGTTAAACCTGAATCAACCTTTAATGAAGGATGAAAATCTCACGGATAAAATTAACGATAAGGGGAATTCAAATAAAGCCAAAAAAAAAAAAAAATTAAATTTTCATATTTTTGTATATCTTTCTAAGTAAAGGTATTTAATTACGCAACTTTATATAAAAAAATTCTAAGATCGAATAAGTTTCTGAAGAATTCGTTTAGAATGCGTTTCAACAGAACAGTTCCTTGCACATCTGTTCTGGACAATTTGAACCAAAAATAATGTAGCTGTGTATTTTTGTCATTCTCTGGTATTTTTTGAATAAAGAATTCAATAAAGTTTATCTCAACACCAAGAGTCTTGCGTGAAAACAAAACAAAAAATTACTGTTTTATTTACTACTTGGTTGAAATGCCTTCGCATTTCTATTGCTATTCATAAATTAGCGTAACCAAAAACAGGTCCCAACTCTACCCTTAATAAATTTAAGAAAGAGAATAAAATAATTTGAATTGTTAATAAAAGTACGTGATTATAACAGAATATCTTGTGGAGAAATATATTCTGTTCTTTATTTACATTTAGAAGGTAAAAAATGAGATCTTCTACTGTGCGGAAATAATTTCTGTATGAGTCAAAACCCTACATAACAAAAGACCCTCTTTAGTAGTCTGGGATTACTAATACTTGTTGGATAGATTACTCACATCTTGTTAGTCAAATAAAGTAATATTGTAGGTGATAAGATAATATGTGATTACTATTTTCTAAAAAATAGAGAATTTGTACATATTTTAATTCTAACTTTCAAATAAATACGAACAATAATCTAGAGGTACAAATTTTCTCTGCTACAAAATGTTTATTACAAAAATCAAAATGAAAAATGTAAGGAACAAAATAAAACACAACAAAAAAAACGCAAGAA
Organism: Rhodnius prolixus; assembly: GCF_049639745.1. Lineage (NCBI taxonomy): Eukaryota > Metazoa > Arthropoda > Insecta > Hemiptera > Reduviidae > Rhodnius > Rhodnius prolixus. Next base: position 12,568,174 of record NW_027411604.1, on the reverse strand, counting down.
CATTTAACATGCCATTCGCTCAACCTGAACGATTAAAATGTAGATTTACGTTTAACATCTGGGATAATAACAATTGTCCACGAACAATATACAGAATTCATATTTACTTTTTAAGGGGTTTTGGGATAGATAAAAGCCATGCATTTAATGAAAAATAAAAACTACGAATAACACGCGCATGAAAAGAAATTATGCAGTCTAATTTTAATATTACATTTTAATTTCTGAACTTTATTTTTGTGAAGATTGCAGTAGTGGAAAAAAAAAGGTTGAATATCACTCTTTCTAGTTAAGATGATATGGATACTATCATGTTAGCCATAAACAATAAAAAATTCTAAATTACTATAATATTGCATTCCTAATTATTTGCAATATATTTTTTTTTTAATCTTGAAGAAGTAGATAACTCAAAAATCACTAAAGAATTTTTTCAAAATGCCTACAGCTATACAAATCTCAAATACACTAAAATATCAAATCTCCTTAACAAAGATTACAGTTTAAAAAGTTAAATATAATGGTTGATTAAACGTGAAAAGTACACAAATCAGCAAGTACCCAACACTTCATTAGGCCTTAAATAAATGAGGCTAACTCTTCTCCGATTCGTTGTACATCGTCGAGATCCAAAAAGGCTCATCTACATAAAATTCCGCATCGAATGACACCTCATTTATGAAAATCGGTTCGCGCGTTTAGGCGCTACATTGTTTACAAAAAAGATAACAAGAACAATTTTTGAAAATGCCCTTTTTGCTTATTTTCAGCTAGTTTTTTCTCGAAATCTATTACATCTGGATTGTTGTAAAAAAATTACAATTATAAAGGACGATTTGCCCTTTATTTTAAAGAAAATTTGGGTATTTTAACTTTTATAGAAAAAAAGGAAAAAATTGTAAAAGTTGGGTGTATGACTTTCTTCAAAGGAAAGTGTCGATTTATAGCCAGACTGTGAACCCAAAACTTTGATACCAACCAGCGAGTTAAGATCAGTCACTTAATTTCAACATTATGCAATGCGTACTGTGTTACAAACACTTAATCCAAATTTAAAAAAAATCCAACCAACATGATGAGATCTCCTTTCTTTGGAAGGTCTCACCACAACGAGACATCAATATCTGATATTTACTTTTAAAGAAATACCAAGTTTCTGAAATGAATAACCACTTTAAAAATCCACATCTATTGCATTTTCTCCTCCTGCAATATCAAAATACTCTAAATATAAATTGTCTTCCTTTGAATTTTAAAATAACTGTTTTTTTTTTATAGTAGTATGATCAATACCTAAGTTCTAATTCGACCAAATCCTAGTTAAAATGCAACATTCTCGAAAATATAAAAGAACAAAAATTAATGAAGATCCTAGAACTGAAATTCAAAGCTCTCTTATAATATACATATATAAAATGATTTTTAATAAAAAGACTGTCAGCCACTGCTACAGTAGCTAATCAAAATTAAAAATAAAGTTCAGAATATCGTTACAAATGCCTCGTGAAAGGCAAAAAGATTTACCATCATCCCTTTAATCACTTCCTCGCAAATATTCGTTTAGTAATGAAACAAATATACAGTTTTAATTTTCAAGCTTTTACAGTACAACAACAAATTTTATACTCCCACAATCCTGATTACAAAAATAAGATTAGATTTGCTCAACATAGTCCCTTTTCCCTTTCAAAATTCCCATTTTCTGTGTTAGCATTTTAAAAGAATATAAATATTTTTTTAGGAAGGTTGGTATTATTGAGGACAGGAAAACCCCAAATGCTCATGAATGTATTTAACTTCAAAACCGGTCACTTTTTCCATACACATTAAGAGATTAAATTCAATATTTGATTCATGACGGTTTATTAAGGATTGTGTGAGTAAATTTTGGATATTGACATTAAGGTTTATTTGTTTGTTTGTTTTTTTTTTTGTTTGCCTTTTTGCTACTCACCATCTTGACCACTTGATACCTCCCGAGCAATATAAGGGGACCAGTTAGTTACTGTGAACACCATCACTAGGGTTAAGCTTTTTTACTTGGAATACTTTCTATCTAATTGGTGTTATTCAAGGGATGAAGTAGTTACAAGTGATGTGTGTCTCCAATAATTTAACATTATTCCAAGAATAATCATGCAAAGGTAAAAATATATATATATATAGTTCACACCAGATCAAAAATTAGTTAAATAAAATTTCATCTCTAATTTCTGTTTCCAGTTTTAATGGAAATAAACATTAATTTGACTGAAGTTTTTCTAAAGTTCTTTGAAAAAATTAGTGTTAGTGAATTATTAATAGCTGCAGCTAATATTTTTTTCGTATAATTTGTACCGTTCAAGTTAAAAAGTCAATATAACAATATTATCAAATGCTTGTCGCCAGTTTCTGGTTCTGACAATCTTATGGTTTTTTTTATATTTCTTCTCTTCTGTCGACTTGTTTCTCATTTTGAACAATTCTAATAACTTCACGCAAATATAATATTAATATTAAAACGACTTAATAAAAGCAGCAAAAAACTGTATTCATCTAAATGTAATCCAAACTCTTCTTCTAGTCCTACCTCTAAAAATGTTTAAAGGGTCTAAGAAAATACTGATGATCCAAATTAGAATCAACAAAGCAAATACCACAATTCCTTACTTGGTTTGATATTTCCTGGTTTAACTAACTACTGAGGATATTTGAGATCGATTTGTTATGGGAACTGAAATTATTCTAATTATCGTTTATTTCTTATAATATTAAGCCGAACCACTGGATCATTTGTCGGAAGCAAGAATACTGTTTTTTTTTAACACTTGGTCTAGAATGCTGATTTTAATATAGCATAAATTATTCAATACTATTTTTCTGATTAATTCATTTCATTAATAGTGAGTGACCCTTGTGAGTGTGTGTGTGTGAACAGTAATCTTTGATTTGATTGAAATAAGTGGTACAACTTACCACTTATTTTGTATGGTTTCAAGCAATGTCCCAGCACATAGCACCTATCCAGCAGGCTTCATTGATTAGATGGGACAACTCTTTGGATATACAAAGAAAAAAAATTTTTTTTGTCAACTTTAAAGTTGTATTGGCATTCTGGTGTATAGACTTTTGCAATGCAACTGAAATACCAGAAGACGGCGGTATTCGTCATTTTAGGTGGTCTAGTTTCTGTGATATACTCGTACTCGAAAACAAACAATAATAATTAAAACTGTCCGGTAGGACAGTTGTATAAGGGTTTAAAAATAAGTTTTGCCACATTTTTGTAGAGCCTCAGTTTCGTTAACAAGGATTTATTTAGGCATTTTCCAAAAAATACATTATTGTTCAATGTATACACTTGACCTAAGTAACCTAAGATGTGGTCAATGTTAACTAAACTTGGAGTATTATGATGCCAAGTAAATGAGAAGTATTTTGTGCATATCCGTGCAATTTAATATTAAAAAGTTGGAAGCAGCTGCTAGTAAACGTTTATAGATGTAACAGGAGAACTAGTTCGTTTTTTAATTACAATTAACCACTTTTTAGTATCACAAGAATATTTGCTATAAGTGATTAGTAATCATTAGAATTAGATCCTTAATGGAACAATATAATTTGTCTTTTCAGTTCTCAACTAATTAGAGTTTCCTTAATTGATTAAAAAAAAAAAAATAATAATTTCAGCACTAGACTTAAAATAAACAATATATCTATAAAACATTGGATTTATATTTAAAGAAAGAAAAACTTAAAAATACTCACCGGATTGGGCAAATAAGATAGGTTGTGATAAATTAGAATTTGCATAATGCCTTGGTCTAGCTCCCACAAATAATTTTAAAACAAAACATATTAAAGCAGTGAATATAGCTAGTCCTGTGGCGACGCCAAGTAGAGTTGGCATGTCTGTAGTTATCACAACAAGATCTGAAATTATAATATTAATTAATTAGAATGAACTTTGTTTAAGTATTCAGCAGCTTTTATTGTAGGAATAAGTTAGGTTATATTGGTAATTTAAGGGTTTGAAACATAGCTAATTGTATGTCATGTCAGAATCTTACGATTCTATTCCAACTTAATATAGAATAAACTTAGCACCTGAGCATTTTTGGGCGTTATTTAAAAACTCAAGTAAATGATAGATTATTTATTTCATTATTTTTCGGTTGAGACCTTTTCTTCAAACTGGTCAGCCTTTTCGGGGATTCCCTTGTTAATATTGGTATTAATTAAAATACGATCGCTGCAAATAACCTTATCAGGTGTGCAAGCATTCTTCCTAACGAGCGCAGATATTTCGCCTGCTTCTGGTGTAAGCAGGTCGTTGATAGCTCGTCTATTAAAAACACTTTCTTTTTTTTTGTATTTCATAGAAATTCTTAGGCAGCTATCTTGAGCGCTGCAATCTCGTCATAGAAATTCGAGATGATCTGGCTAAAAGGCGTTGACGGCTGAATTAACGAAGAATACAACAGTTTTCGCTTTTCTCGTAGCATTTTGTGCCAATCCGTCAGCATAAATATTCCATGATGGGGGCCAATTAAATTTTGCGAATTTCCTTTTCGTTATGGATTTAAGTTCGGGTTGTGGCTTTTTTAACTAATGTCGACACATTTAACCAGTTCTTGGCTAGCAGCCGGGAACTCCCGAGGTCGAATTTAGAGAAAAATTCTTCAGGTTCAAGGGTTAGCGCATATTTGCTCACTATACGTACTATTACTTTTACTGTTCTTTGTTCCTTAAAAATTAATTAAATTTGAGATGTTATAACACCTCACAGAATTATAAGGTAAAATTATAGCCCAATTTAAATTACAGCTTCTATTTAATGTAATATTTACCTTGAGTACAAAATACTCTTTTCAAAGGGCGTAATACTGTAACAGGATGATATCCAGTCTTGCACTGGCACACTGCATTGTGACTTATCTGTACACATTCTGCATTCTGATCGGTAAATATGCATGTTTGGAAATAATAACATTGTTCACCTATTTGAGCAGCTAAGGAAGGACAAAAAAGTATAATTAAAATTTAGAGATTATAGTTTCTTAGAACAAAAAATATGCTTAAAATTCTTAGGGGAAATTAAATGCTTTGAAACTGTTGCAGTTAGTAAATAGTTCTAAGGTTCCCTCAAGTACGTATTGATCTTTAGTAAAATAAAATTTCTTACTACCTAAGTAAGCTGCTTGATCATATATATATATATATATATATATATATATATAGCAATAGACAGGATTTCATTTTGTGTTTTACTGGAAAATATCTGCTTTAAGATTCACTGAATGAGAAAAAAAGAGTTTTTTACAAATTGCACTCTCTCTCACCCCCTCTCTGTAATACATATATATATTTAATTAATTTTTTTCATTTAGGAACATCTCAAAATGGCAAAATAAAAACCAAATCGTAACAAGTACTCTAAAATTAATTCATGTTTTCTTAAATTATAGAGTTTTCCATCTCAAGAAATCTAAGAAGCTAATCCATCTCAGCAGTTCAACTTTTTGAGATCCATTACATAAATATATAGTACGTATGAAAATAACTTACGTTTTGCACAACCTCTGCTGATGCCAATATTTACTGGATAACCTTTAATACATTCACATCTAAGTGTTTCAGGTTTGCAATAAACATTTATTAACATAGAACTGCATGTTTCCTCACATGGTGCACCAAGAAATTCACCTAAAGCTGTAAAATAATTATGCACTTATAATTATGTATATATTTACTGTGTGTGAATCAGTTAATTTTATAATCTACTGTTAACAGTTATGTACAGTGTACTACAATCTATATTTGCAAAATTTAAATAATAAAGTATAATTTAATTTTATATTTAAATTTAATTGAAGTATTGAGTATAAAAATATAAGTTGATGAAAGACAAAAAAGTGCACAAATCAGCGAGTACCTGAAATTTCATTCATACTTTTTTCTTGTCATTTCAATCAGTTAGAAACGTTCGAAAAAGTTTATTTGTTTTATTTAAATTTGTTTCAAATTTTTACCCCATTTGCTTGAACTGATTACTATTAGGGCTTTTATCTTTTAGTTCGGCTTGAACAATTTTTTCACGAATCTTACTCTAGGCATTAAAAAATTAAGAATTATAATTTTAGAAATTTTATAAGAATTGATATCATTCAAGTAATTTTACTCATTAATTTTTACAATTTTGAAATATAATATGTTTCGAGGTCGTTTAATAAACAAGTATTTTTGTTGCAGAAGAAAATTAAATTTAAAAAATTCAGAAAATTGGCACTTCCAACCTTTTAAATTTTAGCAAATCATCTATTCTTCAGAAATAAAAATGGATTGGCCAGTACATATTCTAAAATAGCTGTTCAGAGGGAAGCCTAATCAACCCCAAGAAGTGCCCCTAATGGAAGATTCCTGGTAAAATGTTTTTAAGCAGGTTAAAGTAAGTAATGTAAGTAGTGAATACGATAAAGATAAAAATTTGTTGAAATCGTTTTTGAGAAAATCTAAGCAAAAAAAGTATGAAATAGATTCAGTAAAACGGTAATTTTTTATGTCAAGAAACCATAAGAAACACTGACAGAACATCATTTAGTTGTTGTCAAGGTGAAAAATGATATTTCTGACTTTACTCATAATCGAAAATCAGCACGATTTCAATACTTCCTTTTATGGGTTAAATGAAAGTATAAATAAAACTGCGTTTTAAATATACATTCATTCGATTTAATTACTTAAAAAAAAAAAAAATGGATTTCTATTAAACTTCTTTAAGAGGAATAGAATGTAGAATAGAAAATTAATAGAGGTGTAGAGAAGTAAAAGTATACTGAATACTACAATCAATGTTGGAGGATTGCAATGGTTGTCATGGGTAACGCAGCCAACCAGCCTCCTCACATTGATCCTCTTGGCAGAATAACTCACTTATACTAGCTTCGAATTAAAAAAATCTGTACATTTAAAAATGAACCTCTTCATAATTTAAATGGTTTTTTTAAAGCATTTTAATTTGTAATAATAATATGGATTAATTAAACAAAATTTGGAAAGTTAAAGAAAATAAAAGTAGATTTAAAAGTGCAAAATCAGATGTAAAGTAGGTATTCCATCGAAGTAATAGTTTATTAAGAAGGAAACTACGATAGTTAATTTAATTTTTGTTTTAATCTAAAAAATTTAAATCACTTTAGGTTTTAATTAAGATTTTTAAAATATTGCTTCAAGTTCCAGAGAATTTCTATATATTATTTTATATTCTTTCAATTAATTCTTTTTCTTACAACTTTTTCAACTGAAAGATATTAATTTACATTTTTAATCTGTTATTAGTGATGATCAAAATGGGTGGGGAAGATGTAATATATGATAGAAGAAATCAATAGATGTGTTTACAGAGTTGCTATGTAGAGCATCTCCTCACAAACTCGTATTACTCTTATAGTAAAAAATAATCTTTTCTTACTGGAGAAAAAGTGCTAATTTATTTAGTTTATTTTTCAGCTTTAATAAATTATGGAAAAACATAGTATTAAAGAGAAAAAAAGTAAATCAAATAAACCACCATTTAAATTATGTTTTTCAAAAAGTGCAGCATGTTTGGGACAATCAAACATACATCCATGTAGACCTCAAAGTTATGGTATATAAATAAACAGTTAATTTTAATTTTGAATTCTTTCTTATATTTCATAAAATTTTATTTATATATTTATGTTTTAATTACAGTTCATTATGTTACTGGCAAATTTTATTCAAGAGAAGATCAAAGTAAATTAAAAAAACATTATGAAGAAAGTTCATCATCCTCAAATGCATTTATACAGACACCTAAAGAAAAATATCGTTACACTATTTTGGAAAGTCAAAGGTATTAAAATTTTAATTTTTTTTTTATTAAAGTATTAAATATTTATTTATAATTATTTATTTATTTTAGATATGGTTGGTATAGCGATGTAACATTTCAAACTCCACAGATTTTTAAAAATAAAAGATTTAATCATCGTAGAGCTATGAATCCAGTTTTTGCTCATGATGATAGAGAATGAAGGTTGGTTTTAAAGGTAAAATTTCCAAAAAATATAGTACGATTATTAAAGAAATAATTGAAAGTTATATGTTATACACTTTTAGAATATTGAAGTTAAATTACTAGAAATATTCAGTAATAAAAAATTAATAATCCAACTTAGAAATTATTAAATTTTTCTTTTTACCTGTTTCATTAGTTAAAATAATATCTTCTTGTTGGTCAATATCTGTATAGAAATCAGTCTGGGCAGAGACCGCTAAAACTGATGCTACCAGTACAGTGGTGAACATTTCACTGGAGGAGGCATAGTCGGGTTGCCGGTCGGCAAGGTGGTGGGTACCTCTTGATGATGATGTTAGAAAAGGGGCGGTTGGAGGCGGCACAAAAAGATAGGGGAGGGAGGTTGTGAACTACCTACTAAAAACTCGTGTTAAAAAAGTATTCATAGTAAACAAATTGTAATTTCATAATCCCAAGTTACCTTCATAAGTACCTTTATTAATAATTTGTGTATTTACCTATTTATTTATACTGATGGGTTAAGCCAGTTTATTCTGTTCAAGTCCTATAAAAAAAAGTTTTTTGTATAAGAAATAATATACAAAAGCAAGGTACCAAAAAATATATAAACTATGATAAAAAATAAATAAACCTCACAACTAAATTAATAGTAATGCCAAAATCTACTGAAAACATCACACAACTTTCTATTACTATGCCCTAAATTAACTTTAGTCAATCTTTATCCAAGTAGTCAACAAACTCAGTGGAAAGACTCATTAGAAGGAAGCGAAATCCTTCCCCTCCCCAGGACTGTCCCAAAATTGATTTTCCTGGAAAAAACGTTTTTAACAAAAGTTACAGTTTTTCATGAGACTAGTTAATATACTTAGTGTTCAGAAGTCAGCTGATTTGTTTTTGAAAAATTCCTGTTAAACTAAAAACCAGGATGTCGCATTTTATTTAAGTCGGAATTTCAGCTACCATTTCCCTCATAGAAAATGTATAAACGACAGACCTATACAATTACACTATAATAGCTCTTTAAAAGAAAGTTTAACTACCTTACAAGAACTTGGAAGGGCTTGCCGAACTGTGTACTAACAGATGTCCTGACGGAGGAAAAGTCTTAAGCCGCCAAGGAAAAAGGAATTTTAGTTTTTCTAAGAGGAGAGTGTTCTAAGTATAATGTGTTCCTGTGCTTGTTTATGGTTTATTAAATAACTTTCACATCTTCCTTCCTATTCGCTTCAAGTGATCCATCAGCCACTACAGGCATACCCTTATTAGGTGCAGTTTCCCCTGTAAGCGTCCAAAATCGTCTTAACAATAATCAGATTAACCATGCTTTTCAGGCACTAGTACAATTTTAAAGTCCTCAGGAGTTTCACTGAAGGATCAACAAACCCTATTAAATAATCTTCCGTGGGCTTGAAGCGTTCTCATATCCAGGATGGTGTTCAAAATTCGAATCTAATGTGACGATGATTACAACATGACGTTTTATACAATACATGTCAGTTGGTTACGCCAATCAACATGCAGAGGGAAACAAGGGTCATATCGTGCGGTAACAAAAATGGGCTCACAATGTTCAAAGTTCACCAATTGATGCTGACTATAACATACCTCAATGGTTGTTGTATTGCCTCCATATGCGGTGAGGATGTCATCACATCCCAAAATCAAAGTAGCACTTTTGCAGTCAATGGTCGAAAATCTCCTTCAGCAATGCAGGGAAGCAGACCTCATCAACTTCGAAGCACCTTAAACTTTGATATAACGTCTTTTTCCCTTTCTCGGTGCTCATGATTTGGAGAGTTGTAACAAAATTCGCGGAGATAAGATCTGGAATCATTTGTAAAATATTATTAACGCTCGTGGACTATTTACTGAGTTTGTGTATAAATATAATTGCCTTACTCAATTTGAAGTTATCCCCATTATGGCAACATTGCTTCGGCGATTTTTAGCCTTCGCTGCAAATTTTTCAACTAAAATCCGCCGAGACGGCCTTAGCATTGTGGAGGTTTGTCAGCAACATTTTGACTAAGCCTGAAATAGAAAGTGACTACATTTTGAGACGATAAAAGATTTTTTTATCAGTGACAAAAATAAAATTTCTAGGCAATGAAATTGCAATTTAAAATATTTTCTTGAAACTTGTTATTCTGTTAATCTTTAATTGCTCTTGAAAGTTATAAGCAATGGCAATGTAAATTGTTCTGAAGTGCCACTTAAGCTTAAACCTTAACGTTGCACCATCCAGAGTCAATCTTTCTCCCATCCAAAAAAACGTTTTTCGTAGGGAAAAGTTTTAATAAAAGAGGCAGGTATTTAGATAAGTAAATAGAGTACAGCTATATTGAGAAAATAATGTAAATTGAGAAAGTACATGTAAAAACAACATCATGCGCCTAAAACCTTTTTTTCAGGCACTTCAAAACAAGTATTTCGGCTATGATTCAGTTTTTAAAACACGATTGCAATGCTTCCTATAAAAGCTAGAAGTAAAAATCTTACAAAACTTTATGGATAGAGCCGCGAGAGATGAACATTATACGTAATAAAGTTAGAATTTGTTATTTCTGAAAAACAAAGCCAGGTTTTTAAATTAAGTAATTTAAAAGAGATCAAAAATTTATTTCTTTTGAAGTTGTTTCTTTTTAATCAGTCAACTTGACTTTTCACCGAATTAGGTTGCCACAGAGACAAAAAAAAAATGGCTGATCATAATATCAACCAAATCACAAAAAATACAAACTACAAAAAATCCATGTAGATATACTCAGCAAGATTATTTTCTTTTTGTACTATTAATTTCTGAATAACTTAAATTGTTTTTGCGAATAGACATCCTAGATTACATATTTTATTTTAATTATGTCAAGACTTTTAAAAGAATAATTAAACATAAGAATCAAGGATAAATGTACAATTGATAGATAATTGTATTTTTGAAGTTCTGTATTTAAGTTTCTATGGTTTCAACAGAATAAATTTTCATGATTTACATACAACACATTTAAATCAACATGACAAAAAGAAGAGCAAAACGCATCTAACAAAAACAAAAACAAAAATCGAAAATGAGAAGTACCTATGTAAATGGAAACTCTAAAAGGTTCGTCAGGCAGAAGAACCCGAATACCGGACAGACCCAATAAGCCTATTAGTCTTTGGTCTATAGTGAAAAATTTTGTTGGCAAAGAAATGACTAAAGTTGCTATGCCCGTTAATTTCTCTGAACCACTTTCAATGCTGCAAAGACTAACTGAAGATTTTGATTATTCAGAACTTTTAGACAAAGCTGCTAATGTTAACGATGATTTACAAATGGCCTATGTGGCAGCATTTGCTATATCTAGTTATTCTACAACAACTGTACGTACTAATAAACCATTCAATCCACTGCTAGGTGAAACTTATGAATGTGATAGGATGTCGGATTTAGGTTGGAGATGTATTTCAGAACAGGTATCACATCATCCTCCAGTGTCGGCAATGCATTGCGAAGGTAAGGAATGGACAGCTTGGCAAGATTTTACTATGTCATCAAAATTCCGAGGTAAATACCTTCGTATTTCACCGCATGGTGTGTTTCATTTAGTATTTAACAAAAGTAAGAATCATTTCACTTGGAACAAAGTATGTACCATTGTACACAATTTAATCCTTGGCAATTTATGGGTAGATCATACTGGTACAATGGAAATGAAAAATCACAAAACAGGTTGGCAATGTATTGTAGAATTTGTTCCGTATAGTTTTTACAATAAAGATGAACAAAGATGCATACGAGGTACCATTCAGGACTACAATGGAGAAGTGAAATGGATCATTTCAGGAAGATGGGACCATGAATTGCTAGCAAAGAAAGTTTTAAGCATAGATGGGTCTAAAGAAAAGCCAATTTTTAATACTGGGCCACCAATTTTACTGTGGAAACCAAGACTTTTAAACCCAGAGGCTAAAAAATACTATAATTTCACATTATTAGCTTGCCAATTAAATGAACCTGAACCAAATGTAGCTCCGACAGATTCAAGAAATAGACCTGATCAAAGATTAATGGAAGAAGGTGACTGGAATGAAGCAAATATGATGAAAGTAGCTTTAGAAGAGAAACAAAGAGAAAAAAGAAATCAATCAACCTGCGAAAAGCCATTGTGGTTCAGTTTGCAAGCGGATCCTTTAAGTGGTTTACAAATTCATATTTATAATGGGAAATATTGGGATTGTAAGAAAAAACAAAATTGGTCAAAATGTCCAGATATTTTTACAATAAACAAGTTACAGTATTCAATTAGTAAATATTACAAATAATCTGCCTGTTCATCGAAAGAAACCTCTAAAATCCTTCAATAAGAAAAGAATTTGTCCTACAGATTTTCTAACAGACTTATCAAATTGAAACATATGAAATAACAATTTTATTAATTAAGAATAGATCCAAAGCAATAGCCCCACTTGACTAATAGTTCACTTGCTTACATTATGTAAGAAATAGCGGTTTAGGCTCCCACAACAGAGTTCAGCCGGAGAAGAGTAAAAGTTAATAGAATTTAGTTTAAAACCTTTTTTGATACTTAACTTTTTTCCTTTTTTTTTATAATTTGTATTATCATGAGCAAGGGATAGATAGATACCTCATTTAATTTTGTACAGCTAAGATATAGCCAAGTTTCAAATTGATGTGATCTTGTTATGTATTTTATTTAGCAATATCATTTTTTATTTTTATAAGGCAATAAATTAAGTCGTAATGAACAGGTTCAGTAAAAAAATATGACAATTCATAGACATATTACACCTAAATTTTATTATCTAATTATAGGCAGCACTCACAGCACATTCTATTTCTTCATATCGACTGATTATTTATAAGTTTACAAGAGATAGAAATGAGTAATTGCTACTTAAATTTGTGAGGTTCGGCCAAGGATTAAAAACTAAGATTAGATACATAAGAGATTATTCACCGTTTCTACAATTTTATTATCTTTCACGCTTAAAAAAATTGCTGATAAATTCGGAGTATAATTCTACACTTTTTTTTTGAGGTTTTAAAATTGTCGAAACGTTGGGGCAAAATTATATTATTTGGCTCCTTGGCTGAGCCTTATATCTATTCCAAGCTTAAAAGTACTAAAAACTTAATATCAAGAAAGAAAACATAATTTTTAAGAATTATTTCACGAACATCCTGAAAAATTGTGTAATACTTTAGCTCTCCATTTGTAATAAGTAGATATAACATAACAAATATCATCGCTGTATTCGTTACGGCCACACATTAGAGATCTCACCATAAGAAAACAATGATTTTATTAATCATTAAAACAGAAAAAATAATTGTCTCATACACTTGTGAAAAGAGAATTGCTCCATTGCTAATATGTTAGGCGCAAATAAACACGGTTAAATTTTGTTGAGTTGATTTATTGAAACATCAATAAAATTCCAAATTACTATTCTTCAACGAGCAGTCGTGTTGAAGCAATCAAAATATTCATTAGTAGGAAAATTATCCGTGGCCACTTTTTTCATACATTCTTTTTGTATTGCTTGTTCTGCTGCTAATTTCATATTTTCTTCCAATACTTTTCTATTTAATTCTTTCTTCTTCTGTGTATCCAATAATTCAGCTGCTGTTTTTACATTTGTTTGCAGCTCTATAACTTCTTTCCAATATTTTTCTGTTGCTCTATCAACATTTTTACGCATTTCCATTTCTTCAATTTGTTTTTTCTGTATCTCCCGAATTTCAAGCTTTTCTTCTTCAGTTAAACCTCTAAAATTGTAGGATATCATTCTACTTTTTCCAAGTGAACTCTTACTTGCTTCTGGATTTTCTGTAAAGATGTCTGAATTTATAACTGTATTGATGTGAGCTAGTTCATCTTCAGCACCTTGTTGTTTCTCAAGTCTTCTCTTTTCTCTTTCATAATCAGCTTTACGTAAATTATATTCCATATTACTTTTAGCTGCTTCCAATCTCATAGCTTCTTCATATTTCATAGCTTTATTCACTAAACCATCTTCTTTCATCACCTCTTGACCAGTTTGTAGGTGCGTAATTTTATGATTATTTTTACTAATTAAATTTTCAGATATCTGTTTAGCAAGACATTGCCATAAATGTTTCTTAAGTGTTTTAGCTTTCTCACCATCATAGTCTTCTGAAGAGAATTTCAAAAAAGAACCCATAGTCATTTCTCTCGGATCAATAATGCCTTCAAACCGCATTGGCAACTGATTTGTGATCCTTTTTGGGTCGTTCAGATCAAATTCTCTTGATTTATGTTTTTGCTGTTGTGTCAATCTGTAAACATCTACTTCTCGGGCTAATTCTTTTTTCAAATTTTCATTTCTGTGCTGTAAAGCGTTACCAAGATCAACGTCTGCTACTATTTTCTTGAAGTAGACCTCTTCTTGCTCATCTTCCAGCTTCTTACGTTCCTTTTTCTCATCTATCTGCTTTAATAATCCTTCCTTATCACTTCCCATTAACCGATTTTTAGCATTGAAAAATCTTTCCTTTCTTAAATTTTCACAGTGCCTTATTCGTTCTAATTTTTGTTGTTGTTTTATTTCAGATTTTGTTCGAGGAATTATTTTATCAAAGTTTAAAAACATTTTTTGAAGCTTAGTACACTACTTTCTGTTTGTTATCACCATAGAAACCAGTACCAACAGTGTTGACTTTATTATTTTGGATCATTTTCTCGTACGACTGTTTTAACGAAATCCAAGTTTGAATTAGAAAAATGTTCCTTTCACTAAGTTCTTTTAATTCGGTATTAAACTTATGTTAATCTTTAATAAATCTGAAACGGGACTTAAGAAATTAAACTTCCTCTTTAATTTTACTTTTTGAGAATCAGTGAGCACACATACGTACAATACACACGCACATAAATTTTTTATATTCTACAAGGTTTTTGACGTGTAATATTTAACCCTACTACTTAAATTGTGGTGTTTCAAGAAAATCTATTGACTACTAAAATAGGTATCACAATTTGTTTTTACACCGAACGATAATAAAATTGCTCTAGCTCCTTTAAATTTTGTACCCTAACCACTTGTTAGAAACCAGTTTCTAAGAAAACTTATTTTCGAAGTGCATCGGGGAGATTTTTGAAGTTACCTTCAAGGATAGTTCATGAATTTCACTGTTGCTATCCAAATTATAAGAAACATATAAAAAAAATATCAAAAAATTTTGCAAGAAAATTAGCTTGATTTGATCTATGCAGGACATCCTTCTATGACGCCTATGCCTCCCTCAACTTCTTTCCTGAATACCTTTTTCTTACTCCTTCTGTATTTAGTAAATACATCTCCACTAAAAATCTGTTTTAACCTCTGAGAAAAGGTCTGAATTGTGGTCCCAGGTTTGTCGTAGGGCAATATCCTGGCTGGTGTAGAAAATTCCATTTTGCATATACTATTATTACACAAAAAGAGTTATTCTTATTTCCACGAATTTACTTTCCCAATACTTCCCATTCATCTAATGTTAAAATTCCTTTGCAACTCTTTCCAGATAATTGAGCTCCTCCTCTCATCTTCCGGTGCCACCATAATGTACTCTTCCCAGTTTCTCATACCCTCTACATGTGTAATAATTTTATTTATTCGTAATCAATTTTGTAGGTTTTCACTAACTTCAGCCATCAGACTAAATAGTTTTGAAGTTTTCTTTAAGGGTTGCAATTTGAATACGTATTAATATGGCTCATTATTATAAATAAGGGGCAAGCACTTAGAAGAATAAGAACATGTTAGCCAGAAAGTAACCAGTAACCCAAACGTTTCTACTACACTTACAAAATTTTTAAGCATTTTTGTGCATGAATAAATATTTAAAATAAGTTATAGAAGTTAACTGGGATTCAAGAGAAAAAGTTTCCGTATCGTGTTAGCAGTCCAGAAAAAAAAGTAATAATATGTTTATGTATCAAGTAAATAACTATTTGCAGTTGTCAATAGAAGGAAGGAAACAAAAGATAAATAATGAACACTATTGCTCAGAATCTTTCTTTTAATTTTGTGCCGAAAAAATTTAACAGGATTTCAATTTTTAAGATGCCAAAATGATGTGAAAGCCAGAAATCTTATGAATATTTTCATAACAAGAAGTTATAAATACAAAAATACTGAACGTAACAAATAGTGCCTGTTCCTTTTTTTTAAAGCTCTGCTAAATTAAGATGTATTTAAGCTTTATTCTTTCTTTATATACATATAAAAAAAGGATAAAAAGTAAATGTAGAGCTTAGGTACGTAACAATATAAAGGAACAATCACATTTGGAATGTAACATTTTAATCGACTTCTTCAATAGTTGGACCACCTGCACCTGGGGCGCCTCCACCTGGGGCTGCTCCACCTGCTCCTGGGAACCCTCCTGGAAACCCACCGGGCATACCTCCTGGTGCAGCTCCACTTTGGTATAGTTTAGTAATAATAGGATTACACAGCTGTTCAAGCTCCTTTTGTTTGTGTTCGAATTCTTCTTTTTCGGCAAGCTGATTAGCATCAAGCCAACGGATTACTTCATTGCATTTTTCTAATATTGTGTTCTTGTCAGATTCAGAGATCTTATCCTTAAGTTTTTCATCTTCAACAGTACTCTTCATATTGAAACAATATGATTCAAGAGCATTCTTCGCAGATATAACTGCTTTTTGTTTATCATCTTCAGCCTTGTATTTCTCTGCATCGTTCACCATTCTCTCAATTTCTTCCTTGCTGAGACGGCCTTTGTCATTGGTTATTGTAATCTTGTTCTCTTTGCCGGTTGATTTTTCAACGGCTGTCACATTAAGGATACCATTAGCATCAATATCGAATGTAACTTCAATTTGGGGTACCCCACGTGGGGCAGGCGGAATGCCAGTCAATTCAAATTTACCAAGAAGATTGTTATCCTTAGTCATGGCACGCTCTCCTTCATACACCTGGATCAGTACTCCGGGTTGGTTATCTGAATAGGTGGTAAAAGTTTGAGTTTGTTTGGTGGGAATAGTAGTGTTTCTCTTGATTAATGCTGTCATAACACCACCAGCTGTTTCAATACCTAATGATAAAGGTGTAACATCAAGAAGTAGCAAATCTTGCACTTCCTCGGATTTATCACCATGCAAAATAGCCGCTTGCACAGCAGCTCCATAAGCCACGGCTTCATCAGGATTAATGGACTTGTTCAATTCTTTGCCATTGAAGAAGTCCTGAAGGAGTTTCTGAACTTTGGGTATACGTGTAGAGCCTCCGACTAATACAATATCATGAATTTGTGCTTTATCCATTTTGGCATCCCTCAGTGACTTTTCTACAGGTTCCATTGTACTTCTGAACAGGTCAGCATTAAGTTCTTCAAAACGGGCTCGTGTAATTGATGTGTAGAAATCAATACCTTCATAAAGTGAATCTATTTCAATGCTAGCTTGGGTGGATGACGATAAAGTTCTCTTCGCTCTTTCGCAAGCTGTCCTTAATCTTCTAAGAGCCCTCTTATTTTGTGTAAGATCTTTCTTATATTTACGCTTAAACTCTTGTACAAAATGATTTACCATTCTGTTATCAAAATCTTCACCACCTAAGTGAGTATCTCCAGCCGTAGATTTTACTTCAAAGATACCATCTTCAATGGTGAGGATAGAAACATCAAAAGTACCACCTCCCAAATCGAAGATAAGTACGTTCCTTTCACCAGTTCCCTGTAAAACAAAAATTGAAGATATATCCATTAACCACTAGTATAAAAAAAACTAATCATAAAAACTGATGTGAACGCTTACGGTTCTATCTACTACAATAATCGTGCTTTATTTATCAAATTTCGAATGTTGACTATTGAAAAGTGCGTCCCAAAAATGAAGCGTAAACCCCTTTTTTTTCACGAAAAACTCAAATTTACATACAAATCCAAAAGAAATTTATAAAAAAAAAAGGTACTAATCTTTAATCAGTGATTAGCAAAGCGTAACTCACTTCCTACCAAACATAACATATATATTTTTAAACTAGGAATTCCAGTAACTTATTTATGATCATGATTGCCCTGGTTGTAAAGCAGTGCAATTCGAAAATGTACACCCTCCAAACAAGAAATTGAAACAAAATTTATTTTATACATTTCCAACGAAAGTCCTAGCTTCCTATGCTGTGCCTAATATACTGACCACGATTTTACAGGCATCAGTAATTGTCATTTTTACAGAAATCCGAAACGTATTTATCTCCTGAACCTTGACTTTTAATTAAACTTTAATAAACTCTTTTAATGAATTTGAACCTGAACTTTTAATACTATCATTAATAAAATAAGTAAATGACGACAATTAAAGGCACTAAAATTGTTTTCACATTCACAGCAAACTTCTTCCATTCAGCGAAATTATTTTGTTTAAAAAAAGTAACGTACCTTCTTGTCAAGCCCATAAGCAATAGCAGCTGCGGTAGGCTCATTAATAATACGTAAGACATTTAAGCCAGAAATAGTTCCGGCATCTTTGGTGGCTTGTCGTTGAGAATCATTAAAATAAGCAGGTACAGTGATTACAGCATTCGTGACTGTTTTTCCTAAATAAGCTTCGGCCGTTTCCTTCATTTTTGTCAATACCATTGAACTGATCTGCAAAGAATCATGAATAATGTCAAAACTATTTCATAATTTAAAATTATTTATTCGATGGTCTAAAATAATACGGAATAAAACTGCAGTTTTGCCCTTTATTTTAATCAAAATTATTGGTTAGATTAGAGACAGCAATGACCATAAAAATATCACTGAGCACTATGAAACTAATCGTTACTGTTGGCAACACTGACAAACTAATAATAATAACATTCATTAGTTTTCAAAGAGCGTTGCCTTCCTGAAATTAGTAAAATACCGAGACTGACAAGATACACATATAAAATTTCAGTTGGGGAAAAAAGGTAAGCTTCGATTACTATATAAACTATAAACTACATAAGTTTGTTAGTTTGAGCTCAGTAAATTTTATTTAATGTTGAACTTTTTTTTTCTTTACATTTCGTACAATAAGTAAAATTTCAATAAGAATTTATGTGATCAGTCATATAAAACGAACAACTATTGTAATATTTGTAATATCGTCTTGCTTGTAAGCAAGTCTAGCAAAACAGAACATTTACTTAAACTGCAACTATAACCGGCAATTAACTTCATTAAAAAACAGATTTTTGAAGCAAAATTTCAGTTATCCATTTACAGATAATGTAGGAATTTAAAAAAAACAAACTCTTTTCCCCTTAAAACCTTTTGAAAGTTTTGAAACCAATTTGAGCCAAAACGAATTAAAATTAATTCTAGGTAAAACCTGAAAAAAAACCTCACTGACAGATACGAGTCCGAAACTCACACTAATCTTACCTTCCAACCGGACCACCGCATTTACTGCTAACAATTACTTATAATATATTCAATAAAACATTTTAATGACCAACAGTTGTTTGCGGAAATGTTTCTAGTAACATCAGCATTTTAAATATTGGCTCCTAAAGAAAATTCTCTTAACATCGAATGTCATAGAATTGTAAATTGGGTAACAAAAAAATTTGAAACCTCACAAATACCAACGATACTGTTTGCTTGAGAGTTTAGCGTGAAATCAACTTTAGAGTCCTAAGGTCATAACACCAAACCTCAAGCAAACAGTATGTTATCTTATGATAAATAAGACAAAGAGAGAGAGAAAAGGATCTATTCAAATTAGAGAATAAAATTGGGTAACTTTAGAACCGTTCCTGGGTCTCAGGAGAGAATCTCCTTCAGTAGGCTTTACTCTTTAGAAAAAATTAATTATATATTTAAAAAAAGACAAAAATACTACTTCCGATCTAACTTGCGAACGATTCTAAAGTTTAATCAATTGTTAACTAAAAAAAGAAATATATATCCTACCTCTTCAGGGAAAAAGGTTTTGCTTTCACCTTTGTACATAACTTTGATCTTGGGCTTTCCTCCATCACTGACTACTTCGAAAGGCCAATGTTTCATATCTGACTGTACGGCCTGATCTTCAAATCTCCTTCCAATCAGTCTTTTAGCATCTGAACAAATAGAAACATTTATATAAATCACAAATATAATTGACCCTTATTTAACAAAAAAAAAAACGTTAAATAAATAATCTACCGAAGATGGTATTGTTGGGATTCATTGCCACTTGATTTTTGGCAGCATCTCCTATGAGACGCTCCGTGTCCGTAAAAGCTACATAACTGGGAGTTGTACGATTTCCCTGATCGTTAGCTATGATTTCAACTTTACCGTGTTGAAATACTCCCACGCATGAATAAGTAGTTCCAAGATCAATACCAACTGCTGGTGCTTTTGCCATTTTCTTTTTGTTTCAGTATCTGTAAATGAAAATTAATTTTAGTGCTTTAATTATTGAAAAAAACAATATTGCCTAATGATCTTACCTACTAATTTGAGATCAGAATTAATTATCCTCAAAAATTTAGGAGGTGTCCTAAGGTTCAAGTAATAAATTCATCATGCTCTCTAATTTTATTTGCTAACGGTGTTAGGCCTTTATAGATATAAAAACACCGAAAATTTAAGAAAAAAAATCTATAAAAATGCAAATAGTAATTGTATTCCTTACTTTGACGGTATAGCCTCGGTTTTAACCTCGATATGAGCCAAATGCAAATCAAGTCATGTGATTACTTGGCTAGAATAATTATATATATATTCAAAACAGTATATATTTTAAAAGCGTAAGGGTTCCGTCAAAAATTGAAAATTTCGGATATTTTTTCAGTTACATTAGCGCTATTTAAATTTAGAAATAAATTATTTGTCCGAATTTGTTCTCGGTACTACACGACTATTATATGACAAATTAGAAATGAACGGATCTCCAACACCATTCGTGAGTTTATAAAACGAAATTTTCTCACTTTTCATCAAAGCTATTGCACTTACATTTAAAACTATGTCATGGTCTAACGATCGCCAATTAAAACTTTCTTAAAAGGGATGTCAATTACAACGCATTAAATTAATTAAGGTGCAATTTGTATTATTCATGAGCACACTTAACATCCCTGGTAGAAGTAATCAATACAACAAATCAGATAAATTACCAACACGATTCTACGGAAATTAACAATTAAAATTAACTTGCTAATCAGCTGTTACAAGTTTTGATTAATACTCAGAATTAACTTAAATCAAAAGGTGAGTCAACTTCCAACAAACAATGAGGTTTAACTAGGATTGTAGGTCTTTCATTGATTTCCCCGAGTGACGCGTACACCGCATTGAAGGTCATTCATATAAAGGAATATATAGAAATTTATTATCCAGTTTCTTTGGCAAATCTTAAAGGAGTAAAAACAAATAATAAATAATAAAGAATTGTTACAGAGAGGAGCTTGATCATTCTACAGCTACATAATTACTTGCACTTTCTAATTTTTCTCACGAAACAAAAGCTTCCACAAGTAGCACTAATTTTAAATTCTGGACAAAACTTATAAGTGTCACAAATTCTGTCAGATTAGCAATTATATTTTCATTAACAAAATTAACTACATATTACTGGTAAGGGCTGCCCTGTTATTCTTTAATCGTAAAGCATGTTTCTCTGAGAGATCACAAACCGTACTTTAAGCAACACGACAATAATTAGAATTTAATACTTACACAAGATAAATTTAAGGGGAAAAATAAATTGTTTTAAACATGCATTATTTTTCAATAAAATTATTTTAAAATGGCGTTCCTAACCAAGTAGCACATGGTGGAGACAAATTCGTAAGTTAAATAATCACGGAACTTTTGAAACAATTGAGGCTCTACAAATAAAACAACATATGGAAATAAGTATTACTTAGATTTAATACTACTTACATAAATAAAATAAGTCAAATTTACAATTGTTCGCAGGTACGCGTTCTTCTTGCTTGAATTCTGGCTATAAAGTGAGTGAGACAAGAGGCAACTATACGCCACCTCGATTGTACTCCCAGAAACACCAGGTTCCAGGACAATCCAGAATGTTCTAACCAATAAGAAACTGGCTTTTAATATAACAGACAAAGTGATTGGTTAGTACAAATGCTATTGTTCACCTAATCGATGAGACACCTAACAAACCGTGCAGCTTTTATAACTGTTATAAATTTTATGTAATAATGTGATAGAAATTTCAAAAATTAAATAATATAATTGCTAAAACTTAACCTTTAACTTTTTATAAAGTTGAAGACCAAGTGATTTTTTTTTTTATACTTTTCTAAAAGAATAGCAGCACAATGAACATGGCATTGTTAAAATTTAGTAAATTAGAGGCGGGAGAATTATTTTTCGATTGCTGCAATAATGACAATTTGTTTATATTGCATTAGTAATGTAAGTTATAATTATTAGCAATGGAAGGCTTTGTACGTTTAATTTTTATTTGCCTTTATATTGATAAAAAAAGAATTAGATGCTTGCCATTACTAGGCCGTCAGGTATTATAACTGTTCTAATAATTTTAGTGAATTAAGATCTAAGTATTGCAAAACAAAACAAAAAATATATGTACAAAGTGATTCTCAGAAGCAAAATTAGGATCAAACCTTTCATAAAATGTGATAATAAACAAAATTAATTTAAGTAATCACTTAACTTTCCTAAAGCATATTTACGCATTCAAAAAAATCTTCTTGAAACTATTTGTGTACTACAAAGTTAGTTGACTTCAATATTATTAATTATTTTCACAATAATAAAATGATAGTGTTGCAAGAAGTGTGTCGTCCCCAGAAACCTCACTAAAACTGACGAGTTTTAAACGCTAAGTGACGCATCCAGAATTGTATTTGTTTTTTTAAAGGTATAATAATGACATAAATAATTCACAGTATAATAATTAAGCAATTGTTTCAAACCTACGTCTCTAAGAGAGCCACAGACGTCTTTAAGATTGAACCGAGGTTTGTTATCTTGTTAAGTCATGAAAAATAGTACATAGCAGTGGGAGTAATACTTTTGTGCTAATGAGATTTAAGAAAAGCATTTTCAATTATGCAATTGTCATTTTTTCTAGGCATCTTTAATGGCTAACATGCTTTATGAAGTTAATGTAAGGCAAGTATGGGATTGCCTTCTTAGTATTAGAATTTATTACCTAGCTACCTTGTCGGTAGATTCTGATGGTTCTTCAAAGCGCTTGGAACTAAGCCATTCATAAAGCTGGATACATAGTCACGGTAAGATGGTAAAAACCTAGGCCAGTACTCACCAGACAAACGTCAAAATTTGCCCATCGTCTAAGTTCTCGAGTTCATTACTATTCTAGCAAAGCCAGGCAGCCACTCTGATGATCTTAAGCCTTGGTTGAAGTCACTGTGTAATGAGATAACACTGGCAACGGGCTTGACAGAATTTCGGTATCGGTTTGTCAGGTACAAGAAGGTAAATGTGAAGAGAATATCTTTACGTGTAAAAAGCGTGTTGGCTCTTTAGACAATTAAACCATGTTTTTTCAAGCTTGACTGTTAATTCTAATCGTACAAAAAGGACGAGTAGTTTATTCTCTTGTTAGACTCTTATAGGAGAGTAAACCACTTGTCCTCAGAATTAGAGGTTGTCACACCAAATGTCGCCCTTACAGAATCAGATCTGGTACTGGGTTAGATCCTCGTTCTAGGCCTTGGATTTTTAATGGGTAATACAAAAACATTACCGTAAAGAACATTTGCTACTCGCCTATTAGATTTTCAAGAGGCCTAATTTGGTAGTTAGTCGTAAGGCCCTCCTGAAAAATAGGCATTTCTTTACTTTTTTACTTATCTTTACCGTTTTAATTTGGGATTTATTTTTGAATGCAGAGAGCAGATTGATTGTTTATTTGTTGCATCCCACAGCGGAGCCTAACTCAAATATCAAGTTTGCAACCTGGTATTTTCCGTTATTGTTATGGTTCATATAGATGGACAAATTGTAAAAATTACATTTCGTCTGATTTGTCATAACATATTTCCGAAGAAAACACAAAATATCAAATCTGCACGATCGCAATATCCTCTTATGAGAGTTAAGAAAAAGTAATAAAAATGGTGGAAGGTTCCGTTTTGGATAATAACATTAATTTAACATTTATAATTTTAGAGTGTGCTTATTTAATCTAATTTAACTGATTTCAACTTTTATAGATGTAGCGACCTAGGTTGATCAGGTTTCTGAGTATGAACGCCAGAAATTTGCAAGTGGAAATTAACCCCTCTTGAGACAATAAAAACAAGATGGACAAGCAAATATTTTCCATAAAATACTTCAATTGATTCACAGAACTCGACCTTCAGTAAAGGTATATCAATAGTAAATTCATCTATTAACTTTTTATTATTATTATTTTATACATTTACATATATAAAATCATAATATATATTGTGTATATGTAAACAAGTCATCAAAATTATCAATTTTGTCAAAGAATAATAGCTAGAAATTTTGTTAAATATTTATTCAGTTATCAAACTCCCTAAATAATTTTTGCTTCATTTTTGTTTAAAGAAAGATGCTTCGTTTCTGATGGATTATTTTTGTTTTAAATTTTTTATGTATTATTATCTACAGTTTTCATTATTTTCTATAGTTAGTACAGTGCTAAAACTGTCTTTTTTTGGAACATTATGTTGTAAAGTACTTATTCTTTACTAAATTAATTTTCTTATTTTTTACGTGACTAATTCTCTGAAACAGCTTCAAAATCTCTGCTTAATGCCTTATTGGTTCATAGCTTTAAATAAATAATTTATTTAAGGAGGTCATATTCTGCTCTAGTGTAAAGAAACACAGAATAAAATTTTTCTGTACTCTTTAAGAAGGTGTTAATCATTTAAAAATTTTGTTTAAGAAAAATATGAACACAGTCATAAATATCTAGGCTTTATTCAAATTATGTACAATTTTACAGTATATGGCTTAACTGTGAGTAGTATTTAAACATTTCACTTAATATAAATTTTTAATATATATTAGTCAACTATTCTTTTTTCAAATAGTTTTCTAAAAGTCATTCGCTTTTTATATTCTCAAATTTAATCCACAATCCATTTGGCGGAACAATTCCTATTACATTTCTTGGATTCAATTCTGGCATTGTAGCGCCTTCATCTCTTGGTAGTATTTTGAAATTTTCTATTAAATACACCAAAGCCAGTTTTATTTGAGTTAGTGCAAAATTGGAGCCTGAAAAATAATATTTTAGTTATTAAATATATTTCAACCTTTTTTTTTTGTCGACAGTATTTGTTATGAGGGATTGTATCTGTAAAAGTTGTACACTCCTGTTTTAAGCTGGGTAAAGTAAATAAAGTTTCTTTCTCTCTTTTGAATATAAATAAATGGTTATAAGATAAAGGATCATAGGGAAAGAAGAGGTTTGAGGATGACTTTTGGAGCTGGACGCTTTTTTCTGGAAGTTATGTGTGTTATCACATCGTAAGCCTGCGTTTTCTAAAATAAAAGAGCGGGTAGAAACTTCTATCTGTGGGAGACTCAGTACCTATAGAATAGTATCTATTGAAACAGAATACTAAATCTAAATTTCAATTCAATATCGCCGTCTGAAATTGAAAGAGTTTCCCAGACCATGTCTTTGGGGGGAAAAAAACTGTTTTTCTAGTGCACAATACTCTGCATTATTAAAAATATAATATTTAAAGACATTTAATTTCTTTTTAGTTGAAATGCTGGATTGAACCAGGTGGAGATATAAAGTTAGTTCTATCTATATGTTCAGACGAAAAATGGAAATGTCCGATTGATTGGGAGTAAGAATTTGAGGGAGAATGGCAAGACTTTACCCTAGAGATCTTGAATTGTTTACACAAGAGCCGTCTACTTTACAAGATAAGTAGGTAGATTCATTGTAAATGTAAAGTTTATCGGACAGTTTTAATATTAACTTTGACAGATGTTGTGCATTCTGTCTTATGGAAGGTATCATTTAAACCTGAGGTTGTAGGTAGTTATATTTTGATATTTTTTTCTATTTAATATTTTTAAATTAAAAACAGGTCTGGTCTTGCCTACCATTTACAATACCGTAAATACTTTTTACCTTAAATCTCTTGAGTTTAATTAGAAATAGAATTTTATATAGAAGTACAACCAATTGAGAAAAGTCTTGAAAGAAAAATTAGCTCTTTGAAAACTATAATTAAATTTAAACTCACCTAAACAAGCTCTGGGTCCAATACCAAACGGGAAGAAACTCGGTGGTAATGGTGTTTCATAAAATCTACTTGGATCAAATTCCGTAGGTTCTCTAAAATATTGGGGATCCCTTGATATAGAATATACAGGAACTGCTACTGACATTCCTTTTGTAAGTGGGTAAGTTCTATCGCCGGATTTAAGGACAGTATCTTGAGTACATTGTTTAGTTAATAGCAACCATGGAGGGTATAACCTTAGAGTTTCTGTAAACATAATAAATCTTCTTTGTGTTAAATTATTAATTGAGCTATTAAGTTTAATAATTCAAAATGGTTGTCAAGTAGGGAAGAAAAACCTAGCAAAATTTGCAATATCAATTCAGTTTTTAAAATGCGGTTCAGATAAATGTTTAATTACAGGATGAAAAATGAAACAGAGTAATAAATTTAAAGAATTTATTTAATATTTTCTTTCACTTACTACCGAAGAAGTAACTTCGTTTATGCAAAGTTTTTCGGTTTAATCTTATGAAGTAGCACACATATTTAGACATTCTTTGGGTCGTAAAAATGTTCCCCAACACTCACTCATCTTTAATTTTACCCGTTCTGCATAAATAAACATCTCAAAAACAAAAAACCCACTAAGATCTAACTTGTTACTCAGTTTTTAACTGTTACTGACGCCTACAAATCTAATAAATAAAGGGTTGGCTGATTTATTATTATTTTTTTAAATTTTTTAATTCTAATTTCTCATGTTTTTCTTGAAACATCAAGTACAAATCCTATTACTTTATCTGAATTTTTTTCAAGAAAATGTATTAGGTAGCTGCTGTAACACTATTAATTTTCTCTTAAATATCTTCTGAGTACAATGTATAGTTCTGCGACTTTGAATTAGAAACGCCTTTGAAAATTTAAGGGAAAACCCCAATACGAAGAGTTTATCAGCAAAAGCTGTTCTATGAGGGTCGTTTGAAAAGTCCGTGCAAAGGCAGAGAGATAGCACCACTGGCGCGTATCGAGGTTATGTTTAGTTAGTAGCATCTCTTGGAAGAACACACGCCAAGTTTCAGCCAGTTCGGTCTATTTCTTTGTGTTTGGCATTCGTTTGAATCGAGGAAGTCGAGTGATTTTCAAAAAATGGACGAAAAAGAATTTCGTGTGTTGATTAAACACTACTTTATGAAAGGCAAAACGCCTCAGGAGACTAAAGAGAAGCTTGATAAACATTATGGTGACTCTGCACCTTCGATTAGAACAGTTTATAAGTGGTTTCAAAATTTTCGGAGTGGCCATATGAGCACAAGTGACGCTGAACCTTCTGGACGCCCTGTTGAAGTTACTACTCCAGAAATCATTGATAAAATCCATGATATGGTGATGGATGACAGAAGAGTGAAGGTGCGTGAGATTGCTAGTGCTGTGGACATCTCGAATGAACGGGTACATAATATTTTGCATCAACATTTGGACATGACAAAGCTATCCGCAAGATGGGTGCCGTGATTGCTCACGCTTGACCAAAAACGAAATCGTGTGAAGTGTTGCAAGGACGGTTTGCAGCTGTTCCAGAAGAATCCGCAGGACTTTAAGCGTCGTTTCGTCACTGTGGATGAAACATGGATACATCACTACACTCCTGAGACCAAGGGGGAATCTGCGCCAAAAAAGGCGAAGACCGTTCCTTCGGCCGGAAAGATTATGGCGACTGTCTTTTGGGATTCGCAAGGAATAATCCTCATCGACTATCTGGAAAAGAGTAAAACTATTACAGGTGCATATTATTCATCGTTATTGGACCGTTTGAAAACCGAGCTGCAAGAAAAACGCCCACGATTGGCCCACAAAAAAGTCTTTTTCCATAACGACAATGCACCAGCTCACACCTCAGCAGTTGTGGTCGCAAAATTAATGGAAATAGGGTTCCAACTCGTTTCACATCCCCCCTATTCTCCAGACTTGGCTCCCTCGGACTACTATTTGTTCCCCAATATGAAGAAATGGCTGGCGGGAAAAAGATTTTATTCAAACGAAAAGGTGATTGCAGAAACGAATGGCTATTTTTCAGACTTGGACAAATCCTATTATTCGGAAGGGATAAACAAACTAGAGCAGCGTTGGACGAAGTGTATAAGCCTAAAAGGAGACTATGTTGAAAAATAAAAAAGGTTTACCCCAAAAAATTAAGTAGTTTTTATTTTTGCACGGACTTTTCAAACGACCCTCGTAACTGGTGTTTTCTTGGCTCCTCAAAGTTAAGGTTCACTTAATTAAGTATAAAGTAATTGTAGATCTAGGATTCCCGTATAATACAACTAATTATTAACTTCTTTACTAAGCAAGGAAAATGTTGAATCTTTTCAGTTTTTCAAAAGTAGTTTTCGCGGATATAAAATGTTCAGACATCAAATGGATGGTTTTATCAGAAAGGAACCATTTCTTTTTCCGAAAAGAAAACCTGTTTTTTCAACACTGTGATCATTCTTTGGACATTTTGTGTACTTCAATTTGAATACAATTACTATATTGCAAAATAATTACCGTTTATAACAGCATCTAAATATTTAAGATCATGCACAGTTTCGTAATTTATATGTGACAATGCTTCAACTTCTTCCCGAACTTTTTCCTGTACGTTAGGGTACAATCCTAACATAAAAAGTGTGAATGCCATTAAAGTCGATGAAGTCTCGTAGCCATCGATAAAGAATGTCATAGTGATTGCTGTTATCGCCTCTAATGAATATACTGAAACGTTGAATATATCTCTGTCAAGTTTATATACATGTTTATTAATATATAAATATTTTTTACCATTAAAAAATAAATAACTTTTGATTCTTACTACCAGTTTCACTCGTTTTATAATCATCTAGAAATGTTTGTAAAAAATCATTTCTTGTAATATTATTCTGTTTTCGACTTTCATACAAATCTTTGACGATTTTAATAAAGAAATTGGTAACGTCCTTTGAAATGAATCTAAAATAAAAGCAAAGTTATGAATATGTAATTGGAAATTTAAATGTATCGTCATTTAGCATTAAATGAAATTAAATTAATAAGTTATGGGATATTTTTTAAAAAATAAATATTCTCACATACTAAAGATTTAATAATAATAATAAATTATTATTAGTTCTATACGAGTCACTTAAGTAAGAAAGAGATATAAAAAGTATCGTATTTTCCATTTCTGTTTTATTTAATATCTAAACATTTATTAAGAATATCAATGGAAGAGTTTATTTTAAGTTGTTATACCCTCATAAATCCTGAATGTCTGTTTGAAATCTATGAGTAATAATAATAATAATTAATACTAATAATAGTAATAATAATAATAACAATAATAGTTTTTATTGGCAATAATTACATAAAGGAAAGTATTACGAAAATTTTAAGATTACAGGCCTACAAAACCATTTAATGGGCGTTAAATATAAGATTATGCATCTATGAAAGCTTATAAAAGAAGAAAATAAATAAAAAATACTGGAAATTTATAAGCTTCATTCAGTTAGCTGTTATTTCAGGACTTTCAAACTAACAAATAATGAAAATAAGAAAAATTACAGGTCAAACTACAAATTTGACATGACTTTTTTAAAATTTTTAAAGTCTTTTCTTAATTATTTTATTTATTTATATTTAAAGAATATATATTACCTAACTCTTAACACCGACGAAAGGCATGGCATTATACTGACAATCATCATTGTTAATGAAGATAAAAAATCTTGTTTAAAAACCTGTTTTGACATTTTTATAAATTCTGCTTCTGGATCGTTGAAGGAATTTGTTTTAAGACTAAATACACAAGAGGCAACAGAATCTGCACTATATTGATCACTGAAATGTTTTGCCTGGAAATAATACTTCAATGAAGCTATTATTGTTATGAGAATATATTATAGCTTATGAAAAATTGTCCCTATAAAAACTTATTGATAAAATTTAAGTCTTATTTTATTACTTACTTCAATAGGTATACCTAAATTGTGTTTCACATGTTCTTTCATTTCGTGGCAAACGTCTACCATCAATGGATACATACCTTTCATTTTACTTGTCGTTAATGCTTTTGCAAGAAGTGATCTTAAAGTTTTCCATCTGAAAAAAAAAATTGAAATCATACCTCAAAAAAAAAGATGTATCGGTAAATGGTTTAGTTCTGGAGGCTAAACAAAAAAATAATGAAACCTTGTTTACAAAACCAACATTCAAGGCTTTTATAGCAATTTTATAAACTTATCAATTCGTATAGACAAAACAGTCACTAATTACTTCATTCACTTTTAATACCGTCCAATCGAAATCTAAATCTCTCATTTGTTAACTCATTGCTATGATGAACAAAAATATTATCATAACGTTGTCTAAATAAAAATAATTTATTTCAATCAGCGATAATTGAAATATTATTTTCAAATACTTTGCAAAGAATTTTAAGTTTAAGTAATTCACTTTTTGTTTGATTTAAAAAGGGAGAATTCTTTATAATAGATGGGATCTCTAACATTGAATGAAAGAAAAGAAAGTGATCTTAAAAAAAAATGGACATTACATATTTTTAATACATTTTCAAGGAAACTGATAAGTAATTTTCAAAAATAATAATAAAAAATATTTTCTCTTAAATTGTAATAGGTACTAACCGTTCTCCTTTTGCCATAGATGGATTTAATGGAAGAAATAGATCATTTTCTAATCCTGTTAAAAATGCATTATCATGAAAACTGGTGAATTCTTTAATTAATGCAGTTTTTATTAAATCTATATCACGAAGAAGTAATTGTGGACTGCGCATATAATATATCCCTACTGCTGGTTCTTCTGGATATTTCCTGAAAGTGATAGAAAAATATTATAAATTCATTACGAATAAAATCATTAGCTGGGGTGTATTTAAACGAAAATTAGTAATTTTTCCAGGCGAAAATAAGCTGTATATGTACAGATTTATCTTAGGGTGCTTAAAATTGGCCTAAAACATCACGGTGGCTTCTGATGAGGATGTTAAGAGAACATTTATGGGAAATCCTCCACTAATTGACGTCTACCAAGACTGACGCGTCATGACTCACTTCATGTCTGAATATAAATAAATACTATCTCTGGTATTTAAACTTTGAAGTTATTGTCCCCCAACCTATAGATCACCATATACAGAAAGATTTAATCTTCGTAAGTCTCGAGTCTAAACGCTACACTTCTACTTTTTCGATTTCAACAAATACATTCCACTAAATGAAAAATAAGTTATTTTTCTAACAGATTTTTTCTACATGTTTTTTTTTGTAATGTTTCTTTATTTAGTTACTTCATTATTGAACATTCAGTTGAGCAACACAAGCTGAGTCTAACCAAATAAACCAATCCCTAACTTGAGCCTTTTTGTTAAAGAAATGTTGGATTTTGTTTTATTTATGGTTATCTAGGACTTAGTGCTTGTACATAACCATAACGTTTGTGGTTTAGCAGATTTTTATTACTGTCATTTTATAATTAAGTAATAAATATTATTTTATTTATTGTTATAACGCATATTTATTCAATTGAACAATATATTCTTATATACCATCAAATGTTTAAATCAAAGAAAATCTTTAAGTTAATGTACGAGTATTATTACTGCAAGGAAGCCCCTATTTGGTTTTTCTTCCGAAATTTTTATTTCAACAAGGTAATAGCTGGTATTCTTCCAAAACTGTATGTTTCTTCTTTTGTTTTTTTTAAATGGTTTATATAATAGGAAGTTTATTATTTATTTAGTTTTTCATTTTATGATATAATTGGAATATTGTATTTATTTTCATTTTCTTTTATAACACACTCCTTGCTTGTAAGGCATAATGTTCTTCAAAGCAATAAATAAAATAATAATATAACGCATATTTACTTACCAATAGAGTTCTGTATAAACTTGCCCTGAATTTTTCTTCATAAAGAATAAATCCTTGATATTACCAAAGTATGGTAGTGGTTTAATGAATGGAACGTCACATGTTTTCCAGTAATTATAATTCCAAGTAGCCCAAAGATAGATTCCAACACAAACCGTCACAAAAGCTACTAATACGTCCCACATATTTCATTTACCTGAAAAAAGAAGCAAATTACTTTTCTAAAAACAAAAAATTTGTGTGATACTCTTATGATTTTCTCTGATTCACTTAATTTTTTACACATTTTAAAGTTTTATTAATATCCACAATTACATTCGAATTTACCCGGTAATAAAATTATTTTTTAGCCGTAGCTTGACAAAGCACTCTTCCAAACCTCCTTATAAATCAGTATTTTGTTTTGAAAAAGTTTCAAATAAAAGAAATAGGATTTATGAGGGTAAACTTTCTTTTTTTCCTTATAAATAAAAAGGAACCACACTCGGGATTCGAACTGGGGATCTATCACTTAAAAGTTCATAATCTTCACAAACATAATTTCACCAATACCTGACCCAATGTGAGTTGTTATCATACTCATTACAAAAACTTTAAATTTTAAAAACCTCAGATTCTAGCAGGTAGTGAATATTGTGATATCTTTTATTTTGTAAGGGAATTATGAATGGCATTGTGAATGATACATCAAGTGAAGTGTAGGTGTTAAATGTGTAGGTACTGTGCTTCTTTATATTGTGTCTGTATGTTTCCCAGTGATTAATTTGTTGATGTTATGTAAAAGTTCAATGTCCAGTGTGTCGGATGAGTAGTTCCGTTGGGTTGGTTTAGTTAATAGCCTTCATATAATGATTTTTTTTTATAATAAAAATAACTGTGATTACAGATTGGGTCAATGGAGGATACCACTGCAGATTGTACTGAAAAACCTAATTGCTCGTTGTATGCCTTGAATGCTGCCTTAATAAAATTCATGTAAGAATGATAAATTTTTAATTGAATTTGATTATAACTATTACGAATTTATGCACATTGGGTTAAAAACATAGGGCGCTCAAAGAATAAACTGTTATTACAGTTAAATTACTTCGATCAATACAATCAATTTTTGTCCGTTTTCGGTTAGCGAAACCTTAGTTTAAGGTAATGCTAAATGCTTTGACTCCGAAGAGTTTAAAATATTTTCTTAAAAAATGGCAGTTTCCTCGAACATTTACCTTGCAACAAAAGGTGAAATAAAAAACAGCGATAAAATATAGCTGATAGACCATGCTGACGTAATGTTGATTTACGAGTGAGTCTACTAACACACAATGAGTATAAAATTACGATTTTTGTTTGACTAATGGATCATTGTGCAATGTGAGTCAATAACAAAAGCAAACGGTTTGATATAAAAGAAGTTTGATATAAAACTATAACTATAGTGAAGCGGCACGCGACTATTTGCACAAAGCGCTTATGGATTAAAGATATAATTAAAAGAATTTAGGACGTAAAATCTTTTATTTACCTAGAATAAATAATGGAGGTTTCAATTAAACCAAAAAGTAAGCAACGGCAATTCTATTGCAAATAACATTATGAAAGAAATAGGTAGCAATGTATAGGCAAAAATTTAAATAACGAGAATGTAAGTGGTTGCACTTTATGGTCAATTATACCTACTAAAAATTATTTTCATTTTAAAAATCATTTTCATCTTCTAAGGGAGGTATGAAAGTTTCTAAGATGTAGACTAATAGGAATCCTGTCATCAAAACTAAAGGTCCAAAGGGTCGAGAAGGAGTTTGTTTGTTGTGATTGTTCCCACATATTGACAGTTCGCTGATTCTTGTCCCTGTCCTGTACACTACAAATATCTTACAACTGTATCCAGTCACTCTCCATCATCGTGACCAATGCACCAATGTTTTTACAAGGATTTGTATGGGACATAATTGTATAAACAATTCATATTGAATGGTGATAGACACCAGTTCTCGAAAGACATTGGTATGTCAAAATTGTGCCGACGTTATAAAAACATGAAAAAAACGAAAAGACAATAATGAAAAACTTATATAGTTTGAAGATGATGACAATGAAACGATCCAAAAGAATTAGAAATATTTTATTTATTTCCAAATATATATATATATATATATTTTTTTTTTTGTGCATCAACAGCTGAGGTCATTAGCGCCCGGAGCTTTTTCCAGTGCACTGCCGGCCTCCGGACAGTGTTCTCTCGTTACAGACAACACTGTCCATCACCGGACAGTGAGCTGTAAGAAGCTCCTAGGAAGAGAAAATCTAAGGGTCAGCTGCTGGATTCGAACCCGGGACCTCCGCGTGGGAGTCCAGTATGCTAACCTCATAGCTAATCCCTTCCCTTTTCCAAATATTGCTATGTTTATTAGCAATGATATAAAGTAAGGCAGAAGTTTTAACTTAACATAAAGTAGAAATACAACAAAATTTTCAGAAACTATTTTTTCACTTTTTAGGAAAAATGAATAAAGTGAGATTTCAATCATACCGTTAATTGCCTTGACGTAATAAATATATAATTAGTATACATAATTTATAATAACGGGGTAAATTTTTAGATTATCAGTAAATAATCTTATCGATTGTTTTAAGTACTTTAGACGTAAGGAATGCTGAAGGCCAGCAGAAGTGTTGTTTATAAATAGAAACAACTCACACTCTGGAGTACAGAAATGGTTTAGCCAGAGTATCTACTTTCTTCTGTACAAATAATTTTTGCTTTCTTTCATCTTCAATTTAACTAAACGGTAACTACATTAATTGCAAAGATCAAAGTGAAAAAAATCATTATTGTAAATAAATCATGAGTGCGAGAATTGAGGCAACTGAAGATTAATAAAGCAGCTTTATTTAAGCTACAAGTGTTAGTGTGAGAGTGAAACTTGCTAGGGGACAATGAAATGAACACAATCTTTGTACAATCTTACTTCTTATTTTGGCAAATATGAAAATGAGTGGGCATGACAATTCAAAAAATCTCACGTCTGGTAAATCTTTTTTTTTTCGAATACGGAAAATTTTAAAGAAATATTTGAAATAAACTTAGTAGTGTGTATTGTGAATATAATGTTTAATTTTATTTTATTTTTAAATAAAAAACAGATCAATATCCAATTGACAGAAACAACAATAAAATAACATAAATAATAGAATGATATTCGTGAGAACTTATTTCTTTTATACAAATAAAGTATCAAATTTAAATATTGTATCATTTACAGTTTAGATGCATATAATACATACTGATGAATACATACAGGTACAATTACATACGGACCAGTTTTTAAAAACCACATTTTTGTAAGAAAAGAGGTCTCAATTGTGTACGATAATTTCTGCACAAATAATAAGTGTATTGCCGCACTTTTTAATTTGTAATCAACTAAAATAATTTAATATTGTTCAATTACTTGTAAGGTTCCCTCTCTGAAGATCATCAAGTACTCACGTACCCAAATTAAATCTGGTCGAAGTGAGAAGGTATTTACCCTAGTAAAGTGGCCGCGATTTGTATTTTTCTTCATTTTACTTTCTCCACCGAAATGGTAGGTAAAAAGCCATGTGCAAATAAATAAGAAAAAAAAATTAGAATGAAGTGAAACATTAAAAAAATATTTAGATGCAGTAAAAGTAGAAACACATGTGTTGGTCTCATCCCTATATTTAGCTTTATTTTATGATCTTTGGTGTATAACTTAGCATTGATTGGAATGATGTATTTTTCAGATACTTAGATCGTTTTTATTAATTTTACCCAAAATACTTATTTAAAAAAGGAGAAATACAATCAATATCTCTGGTTTAAAATATGTAATTTGTATTCAATATTAAGGTATAACACTAACATTAATTTAATCGTTAAAAAAAAAAAAACCTGAAATGGAAACATTCACAATAGTTTAAACAAAAATTATGGAACATGGGAAATTAGAATTTTACATGCTTCCCGTATAAGTTGTTCTAGAAGGTATTGAAGCTTAAAATAAATTAACTAAGCAATTTAGGGGTGTGTCTCTTCAAACAAATATAATTTAAAAAAAAATAAGTATGTAAAATAAAGGGGCATTTTGTTCAGAAAATGCTGCAAAAAAAACAACAAAAAATTCAACTAAAGCATTCATTTTAGGATTTTTTATATAAAGAGTAAACTTTGTACGAATGTGGAAGATTTATGTAATTGGTTTTCAATAGATTTAGAGAGAAAAACTCGCATATAAGGGCTTAATATTTAAGAGAATCTCATCGACAGACTTTTTTGGAATTCAATATTTGTCAATTTTTTTTAATCTATTATTAGTTAGAAAGATCAAAGGACAAATTTTGTGGGGCTTTTCAAATTCCCTTCATTTTAATAAGTAATTTTGCAATTGCAATTAAAAAAAAATATTTTAAGTTGTTGTGATTAATAATACACGCATACTTTAAACCCTTAAATTCTTATTTGAATAATTTATTTCTATTCACATTGTTTCAATAACTTCAGTTATGTTTAAGGAATTAATTTATTCCAGAGATGTATTTATGTTTAAGAGTCAATTTGGCAAATTTTTCTTATATTTTATCTCTTCTTTTATCTATTAAAAGTAATTGTTGTTTCTATTAACGTTGATTTAATGTTTGTACTAACTTTTTTTTTATCTTGAATACGGCGAAATTGGTAAATTTTACAAAAAATTTTTACGAATGATAAAAACTATAGGAACATTTTTAACAAATTTAATTTTTAATAAGTTGTTGGCAAAGTAACAAAACTAAATAAATGTGAGGATAAAAATATTAATCGAAGAAAAGATTTATTTGAATATTTTTAATGTCAAGCAGTATTTCATTAACCATGTTTTAAGAATTTTTTTATTTTTAAGGGAGAAGGGAATATTAAAATAAAATAAGATTAATGGATAAAACAGTTGGTAGAAAGCAGAGGAAGTAATATAGGAAACTTATACTTACAAAAAGAATGAATGTTTGCTCTGAGCAGTGAATTGGATCAGTGGCTGTGCTGGAATGATCTCATTCAAAGCTGCCTCACTACCCACAGCAAGGTCTGTGTACTGAGAACTTGATAAATTAGATATAGAGAAATATATATATCAATATAAAGGAAGTAACAAATTCTGATTTATTTGTGATAATATTCTTAAAGTGATTAAAAAAAGGAATGAATTAATCCGTGTATTTATATTTTTTCATTAAATGGCAAGTTCCTTACTTAGTTTAAATGTATTTCCCAGATTTCTTTGAGAGGTTCGTTAGGATTGATTTTTTTTCCACAAAGTAATAGCTGCAATTCCTAGTAAATTTTTTAGAAGGATTTTGATTCCGATGTGTTACCATCACCACTCTTGAGCGTCGCTTTCGATTTTTAAAAGAGTACAGCATACCTGATGTTCCTCTTTTTGTATTATTTTAATTATTTAACTTATCTTCAGCCCATTTTATTTGCACCTTTTTCTAACTCTTTCACGCTCCAGAGTGATCTGGTCTGGTTTGGGCTTTGTTTATACTGAACTTAGCCTATCCGTTTATTCTAATTTAATATCAGACGTATAGCCAGTTGTTCGGAAGTGCTAACTCTTCTAATTCAGAATTCTATTTGTTACCTACATCTAAACATATAATTGTTGTAGTTCCTTGTGGTGGTTATAAATAATTTGAAGAATAATTATCGATGGAAACCACAGAGTATATTTGTCAACAATTCTATCCAAGACGATGGAGTGCTTTATTCCATAGAAAGTATATTCTGGAAGGCAAAGTCTGCCTCTATTTTATTATGTGCATGAAAACATTTTCCTGCGTTCATTTTCTCTTTTGTCCTCAGTGCGTGATTACTAACTTGCACACGCCATCACGTTTCGCTATATCTGCGATTATTTCTTCTGTTCATTAGTTAATTAATAGTAAGTTGTCATTAAAAGGTCTAGAAATTTAAATTCACTTTTTATTAGATCAGAGGTCGGGAAATAGTTTTGAATATTCTGTGAAAGAGAATTTTTAATTATTTCTTTCAATTTATAAATATGCTTTGGCTTAATAAGTAATTCAGATTGCTTTTTAATAAATAGATTATCCCCCCCTTTACGGGACCTCTTTCGATTTCTTACTCTCCCTCTTTTCTCTCCATTTAATTGCAATATTTTCGTAGATGCATTTTTATCATTTGGAAAATTGGCTGGCTGGCGTTACTGTGGCAAAGCATGAGAACTAGAAGTGCTAGGGAGTTTTATCAGAAGAAGAGCTAGGCTCAGTTGGAAAATGCATACAAGAGAGGTTGCAGAGAGCTGTAGGCACTTTCAAGCTGTAAGTGAGAAAAAAGTTTTTTTTAAGTACTTAATGAAACAGAAAAAAAGTTAGCTAGAACTCCTTGTAAGATGTTTATTTCATTGTTATGTACATTTTACATTTTCTCTTTTTGTATTATAATTAGTCCTAGGGTGAAATCTTTCTTTAAGAAGTAGTTTTCTTAAAGTAAATAACATTGAACATACTTTATCTTCTTTTTTTTTCAGTTAATCTTGGCATGTTCGTTTTGTTTCTACTCCCGTTGATGTGGACGCCAAATTGTGGGATATTAGAGTTACTGTGTGTGTATGGCAGACACAACATACACACATCCATCATAATTCTCGTTTTCATATTGCTACAAGAGTTCAAGATTAACTTAGAATAATATAAATCACCTCCAGTTGACTTAAAATATATTTGTAAATTACTTCCGTTGTAATTAATTTATTACATGAGCTAAGCTGTTGATATAAAATGAATAATATAGTATATATAATTTCTTGCTAACCTACTTATATTCCTAACTTTTAAATGTAACTATCTCTAATAACTCATGATTTCATTTATTTATTTTTAGTGCTTTACTGAGAAGTGAAATTCACACTTAATTCTGAACATTGAAGAAGCTTTTTCTTCTGATGATGTGCTTCAATTGACCATGTAATCAGTTATCTCTTTTTGGCAATTAGTCAGAAAAATATTTAACAGCATTTATATTTTGTAAGTATCGTTTAAACAGTTTAAACTAAAGATAACCAATCTGTATTTACTTTCCTAGAGAGTGTTAATTACCCCTCAATTATAATCATCTATTCATCGTTTCTTTATGAAGTAATTCTTTATTTATTGTTCAAATCTATGCAATATTTAGTTCAAACTTACTTTTGTTTACTACTACGAATGGAACTAATGAAGTTGTGTTAATGGCCCTTGATGGTTTAATGCTTGCGAATTTGGTTTTGCTTTTGTTTTATATTCATATGTGTTTTTACTTTGTATGAGTGTTTTACGCTGCAACAAAGTAAGCTGAATAAAATTGTAAACAGTTCTTGTTCACTTAGGATATACATGAGAAAAAAGATTCAAAGCTAGATAACCGGACGGTCTTTACTCAGAGAAAGCGACCCGAAATGCCTAAATAATGAACCTATACAGCAACATTAGGACGAGGAATACTTTACATGTATTTCATTTTCCCATTCTTTTTCTTATAACAAGAAAGAGTTGGAATCGAGCGAATTTCGAATTTAAATTTTCTCTAGAAATGTTCGTTTTAAGACGCCCTGAGTACGAAAGCTTTTTACGAGGGTCGTTTGAAAAGTCCGTGCAAAGTCAGAGAGATAGCACCACTGGCGCGTATCGAGGTTATGTTTAGTTAGTAGCATCTCTTGGAAGAACAAACACCAAGTTTCAGCCAGATCGGTCTATTTCTTTGTGTTTGGCATTCGTTTGAATCGAGGAAGTCGAGTGATTTTCAAAAAATGGACGAAAAAGCATTTCGTGTGTTGATTAAACACTACTTTATGAAAGGCAAAACGCCTCAGGAGACTAAAGAGAAGCTTGATAAACATTATGGTGACTCTGCACCTTCGATTAGAACAGTTTATAAGTGGTTTCAAAATTTTCGGAGTGGCCATATGGGCACAAGTGACGCTGAACCTTCTGGACGCCCTGTTGAGGTTACTACTCCAGAAATCATTGATAAAATCCATGATATGGTGATGGATGACAGAAGAGTGAAGGTGCGTGAGATTGCTAGTGCTGTGGGCATCTCGAATGAACGGGTACATAATATTTTGCATCAACATTTGGACATGACAAAGCTATCCGCAAGATGGGTGCCGCGATTGCTCACGCTTGACCAAAAACGAAATCGTGTGAAGTGTTGCAAGGACGGTTTGCAGCTGTTCCAGAAGAATCCGCAGGACTTTAAGCGTCGTTTCGTCACTGTGGATGAAACATGGATACATCACTACACTCCTGAGACGAAAGAACAATCTAAACAATGGGTTACCAAGGGGGAATCTGCGCCAAAAAAGGCGAAGACCGTTCCTTCGGCCGGAAAGGTTATGGCGACTGTCTTTTGAGATTCGCAAGGAATAATCCTCATCGACTATCTGGAAAAGGGTAAAACTATTACATGTGCATATTATTCATCGTTATTGGACCGTTTGAAAACCGAGCTGCAAGAAAAACGCCCACGATTGGCCCACAAAAAAGTCCTTTTCCATCACGACAACGCACCAGCTCACACCTCAGCAGTTGTGGTCGCAAAATTAATGGAAATAGGGTTCCAACTCGTTTCACATCCCCCCTATTCTCCAGACTTGGCTCCCTCGGACTACTATTTGTTCCCCAATATGAAGAAATGGCTGGCGGGAAAAAGATTTTATTCAAACGAGGAGGTGATTGCAGAAACGAATGGCTTTTTTTCAGACTTGGACAAATCCTATTATTCGGAAGGGATCAACAAACTAGAGCAGCGTTGGACGAAGTGTATAAGCCTAAAAGGAGACTATGTTGAAAAATAAAAAAGGTTTACCCCAAAAAATTAAGTAGTTTTTATTTTTGCACGGACTTTTTATACGACCCTCGTATTGTGCTGATTTTTCAGTTTTGGTTTTTGTCATCAAGCCTTATGCACATGTATTTTCTTGAGAAAATTTCGATCAACGACATTTTTGCCCGAAGTGGGTATTTGAACATCCCTTAAAAAGAGTCTTTTTAGTGAAAATGAATGATTATTAAACGCCTATTAAAAATATAAATAAAAATTATGAAATATATAAGCAAAATGCCAAATTTAAAATGAATATTATGTTGGCGGGAGAACAGAAAATTGTTCAGGATATAAGAACGCTTAATATAAAATTTCCTCTTAGGCCTCCACTAACCAATTTTCCTTTAGAAAAGTTTTAAATAAGTGCAATCAGCCTTTAGTTTGGCAGAAGATGTTAAAACAAATTTTTAAGAAAATCACGAAAAATATCTATACCTAAATTGCATTTGTCATTGTCGGATTTGGTTTAGTTTTAGTGTACGTAACTTATTGTTTTTAGATATGCTGTTCACGCGTATACATTAGGCGATCTCAAAATCTATATTTCTTGTGGAAACCTAAAACCCTTTCTAAAAATCGAAGTTTTAGTAGACTTCTTTTAACTTTTTTTTTGGCCAGGTAATGCAATCCGACTAGTCAAATAAAATTTAATATTAAAGCTTATTATTTTATAGTTCCACACAGAGAAACTTCTGAAAAATGCATTATTTTTGAACTTTACAAAAATTAGTTTTTTATATGAAAACCCCCTTTTTTTTTTAAATTTTTTAAAATAGTATTTTAAAGTTAGCCATGTTTGGCAATAAACTGTTAAAACTAGAATGTATTTGTAGAATCTGGCTACAATACTATTATAGCCTTTTATTGGCACTAAATACTAAATAGAAGTCTATATATGTAGAGGTGCCAAAGACCTAGATCTACTAAATCAAATCTGTGCCAAACTTCGAAGACAAGTTAGTTAGAAACCCTCATCCGAAGTGATCTAAGCTTCTCTAAGAAGAAATTATGTATGAACGATATTAATCATTTTTAGTAAGTGAATATAAAAAAAAAAAATTGTGAATTTTATTTTTGGATGGTAGAAACTACAATAAAAATTAAATCATAAAGGTGAGTTAGGCATTTAAAGATTTTAATCTACCATTCACAATTATTCTCCATAAGTACTTTTCCCTTAAAGTGTCTATTTAATCTATTCATTTTTATATTTATTTATTGTTTTTGCGTGAAATCTGATGAGAAAACGTACTTTTCTTTATTACTTACGTCACTCTTCGGGAGATAAAATATTCTTAGTTTGCATTTAATTTAATGTATACAATTGTATAATGTATACAAAGGAGCCCGAGAAATATTTTGAGAATTTTTTTTTGCTTTAGTAAATTAAATGAATCGAACATAAATGTTACTGCTTTTTAGAAAAGTGAATACAAATACTTTTTTTTTTTTTATCAAATTTAATATTTCAAGATCACAAAACTTCTCTTTTTTTGAAAAAAGATTTTATAAACTGATTTGTTGGCCAGTACTTAAAGTTGCATTTCTTCGTCACTTATGCTTTTATAAAATTCACTTTTAGGGAGAAAGAGAGAAAAAAAAAACACTTTGGAGCATAGGATCACATTAATCATCTAAAATGATTGAATTTGAAATGTTGTAGAACAATATTAACTCTTGTAAATAATAACTTCAGTAAATAAATCAATATCATAATTTTAGTATTTGCATTTACAACAACTTTTATTTGCTCTTTCATGTTGTTGTTTTTTTTTAGATGTCAGATGTAAAAGGATCAGATTACAAAGTGTGGTACCGGCCCCAATATTTAAGCAGCGTATGCCATATCTGCAAATCATTATCTGAAAATGGAATCACCTGTCCAAATTGCCAGTTAGTTACATATTGTAGTATGAAGCATTTAGAAGATGATTTGGATGATCATGAAGAACTATGTGATGCAATCAATAATGTGGCCAAAATACTTGGTAGTGAACACGTATTGGACAAAGCTTATCTTCTTGGTGCTGAACAGTTAAGAGATTTTCGTTTAGGTTTAATAGCGTTATGTGCAAAACATATGCAACGACAATTATTACCTTGGGAAATGGAAGTGTGTCTATTTCCACCGATGTGTGCTACATGCCATAAATTTCATCCAAACAAATTAATTAATTGTAAAAATTGTTTACATACAAAGTGGTGTTCGATTGGGCATAAACCAAAAAATCATGATAAATATTGTGATCAATTAATATTATTTCGTAAAATTTTACAAAAACGTATACATGTAATACATTCAT
Organism: Rhodnius prolixus; assembly: GCF_049639745.1. Classification (NCBI taxonomy): domain Eukaryota; kingdom Metazoa; phylum Arthropoda; class Insecta; order Hemiptera; family Reduviidae; genus Rhodnius; species Rhodnius prolixus. The sequence goes on along the minus strand of NW_027411604.1, from coordinate 12,524,857 downwards.
TACAGTTACAATCATTGCCAGAAAATATGGGTCAATTGTTGACAGAAAGTAATGATCAAATAGAAATTTGTTTATTATCGGAAATCGCTACATCGCCGTTTTCATTATTAAATGCTTTGCCAAAAGAAATGAACGATATAAATTTAACAATACATGTTGTCGGACCAGAACCAAATTTTGAGGCAAACAATCTAGTTAAGTGGGAAGCCTTTCTATTTGATTTACTTCCTTCTAGCATCAAACTAGTAAATCTTATATTTATTGGTCCAGAGATTGGACCATTCAACACACGTACAGTAACGAAAGCTGAACGTAGATTAGAATTTAAATTCCATCAATTATTATATCATGAATATGTTAATAGTAATGGTATAAATATGAAACCTAACTTAATAGCGGCACTAAATCCAGGTTTGTACCGTAATGAAGGGTTTCAAGGTCAGGATACATGGTCTGAAACTATTTCCGCAATGTTTTTACATTCATCGGTCCCTGTTCTGATTACTGCTTATACTGAAAAAGAAATCAAACTAGATTATAAACGTATTAAAGATATTGTTAAAAACATAAAAGTAATACAAGAACCAAGTCTAAATCCGTTTTCCAGTCAAAGGCCTTTAATGAATTTTGTTTCTGATGAAGCATCGCCTGTGGTTTTTAAAAATGCCTACTATACAATACTTACTTCATAAAAGTTTTATTTTTAATATTTAATTACAAATTGACTAATAAAATTTGACCGCTAACAATAGTAAAAAAATCTGGGAATGTTTCATTGTTGACAGCTTCCATCTCTCCTGTACTTTCTCCTTCTCTTCATCGGCCCTAAAGACCAAAATTGACTACGTCCTCTAACCTTAGTTCTTACTGACAGCATCAATATTAGCTAGTAATTAATCAAAGAACCTAAACTTCCAATTATAATTCTAAATATCACATATTAAGAGTGCAGATTTGGCATCAGTAATCTATTGTATATTATCGTATTATTGTGTTCAATGAAGTGATATAAAATATTTCAAATTTCTATTCCTTCAAATGTAATAAACAATATGAAAAACTCAGAATTTTTTTCTGGGCAAGCTATTACGTATCAATTTTTTTGAAATAAAGAAAAAATTGAATTGTTCAATTAGAGCATTTCGTAATCAACTTTTTACTTTTTAAATTACGCAAATAATTGAAACTAAAAAAATATTTGTATTAAAAGGGAATCATTTGTTTTGTTTTTTATTGATTTTTTTATTTTTCGTTTGTTTAAAGTAGTTAAACGAACTATGATATTCTTTTGCTAGTCTGAGCCTCTTATCCCATATTACTCCTGCACTAAAAATTTATTACGCTTAATAATTTTTCTACTCTCATATAGAAAGATACACGATTTTGTATATTCTTAAACTCAGAATAAAATATTCATTAATCACTCTAAGCAGGTGAGATTCCAGTTGGGTAATAAATAGTTCACACTTTTAATTTTTTCAATCAGTAAATTAATAAATTTTATTTATTACAATTCTTGAATACTTAACTGTTTTTTTTTTTTTTTAATTTACAAGCTATTAATTTCACACTTCAAAATAAAATTGGCACTGTTTCAGTTGTGCAACCAGCTGCATTGCGTTAGGTCAGGAGTTATTCTCATTTTATTTTTAAATTATGTATTTAATTTTGTTTATAGAAAAGAGTGGTAAAAATCAAAACAATTATAGTAAGATGGAAGACATATTGTAATAAACTTTTTACATGTTATTGTATTTTATCCGTCATTGCACGTATGTTTTTTTTGTTTCTCAACGGTTTCGGATGGCCAGAATTTGATTTATCATTGGATGTAGAAAATTTTACTTCTACTTGTACTGCTTGTATTTCTACTTAACTGTTAACTCAAACTGAAGAATATCACCTAATTGTGCTGTTGAAAGCTTTGCATTAACTTTTGATGTTTAATAAGAGCGTTTATTGGAGGGTAAAAAAGAGAGCGCTAAAAATGTCGATATTCATTTTATTTTAAAAGGCGTGTTTTTTAACTTTCGTCTCAATTTTTCACATTCATACTATTGCTTCCTTTACGCTATTTCGTTAACTTACAGTCTTGACGGCCGTTAATACTACAGAATTCATTCACATATCCCTTTGAAACGTTTTGTATCACGCCTTTGTAAAGAGGAAAATTTGATAAAAACTTTTCAAAAAATATAAATAAAAACATTCTTTAGCTGTCACTTCTGATAAGATCTTCGTTTCTTAAGTGGGTTAGAACGAACAAAATGGGTTCCATTTTGAGAAACCTAGGATTTAAAAAAAAAAATTCTCGTACTGCTACTGTGATTTTGTAAACATATCTGAACTGATTTTTCTACAGAATTCATAGCATAACATAAAAAAGGTACAGAAAGTTCATATCTGGTGTTCCGGCCTGATATTAATGGCACTAATACTAACAATTTCGGTTATTTTTTCCCTTATTATTCCAATTCTAGTATTAATTTAAGTTCATATTAATTAATTTTTTTTTCTGTTCGCTCTTGCCTTGTATTATTACATGGGCCAACTGCAGACCGTCAAGTGTGGATAGTGCAAATTAATTTGCTGATGCCCTATATCACAATTTTTATTGGTTCTACAATTCTCATTTAGGAGTAATTAGCTGTTTTTAATTATTTATTGCTTGTAATAATGTTTTACAGGGAGGGAATTAGCTGTTTGGTCAGCTTACTGGATTCAAACGTGAAGGTCACGGGTTCAAATTCAGCTACTGGCTTTACATTTTCTCCTCCTAGGAGCTTCTTACAGTTCACTCTACGGAGATGGAAAGTGTGCCAGTAATAAGAGAACACAGTCCGGAGGCCGGTAGTGCACTGAAAAAAGCTCCGGGCGCAAGTGATTTCAGTTAAATAAAGATAGTGATACATAAAATAAAGTTTAAACAGTTTTTAACAATTTCAAGTACATGTTTGTACAAAAAAGTATAAAACAACATGTGTATTAGTAGGAGCATTTTAAAAGGCACTTGAACCCTATTGAATTTCACCTTCTTCTTTCTCAACAGTACGCCAATGTTCGCAAGCGTAGCATCTGCAACCTTCTGTTACATTAGTTAGTTTTCGTTTCTTACGGATTGGTTCGTCATCTCTCCAGCGCACCTGAGCAAATTATAAATATCGTAAGCAATTTTTATAACACTTATTTTATTATTTGTGAAGTTTTTCATTGATCAAAAGTAAGTTCTCGTGACCATTAGGTTTCTTTTTAAGTAATGCTAGAAAGCTACAAAACAAAAAAAAAAGTTGAGTGAACACAACAAGACTTTCTATTACTACCCTTATACAACTGTCCTTCCGGACAGTTTTAATATCTGTCGGATAGGAACATTTAAACGTTCCTCGAAATAATACAAAACATAATAGACCAAGTATTGAATAAAAACTTTTGATACAAATAAAAGTTGAGAGAAGTATTAAAGCATTTGGAAAACTCTCAAATTGTGAAAAATACTCAAGTAATGTTCTACCGCTCTTTTGGATTTTCCTACGAACTAGGAATGTATCAAGGCAAATTAATCAACCAGAGTTTTACTTCAAGATGAAATAGTACACCCACTTTCCTGAAAGTCCTTTAATAGAATTGTCCTGGAAAAATTGCTCAAATAAATTCGGACCAATAATAGTGGCAAGTAGAGCTTCAGAAAATGAAAAAAGAAAATGGCATAACTATAATTTAGCTTAATGTGTTAAAACATGGGTGTTTTAACAAATAATGGATAAAAGCAAAATAAAGTACTTACGAAAAACGTTTACGACGGACTCAAAAACTAAAAATCTGCCTTAGCATGAACTGATGTTGAAGGAATTAAAGAGCTGAAATGTAGATTCAAATTATACTGCAAATTTATTGATGCAATACACCCAAATTTTGTATAAAGCTTATGAACCTAAACTATATTCAAAAGAATCACACTATTACCCAGAAATAGTAAATTTTGCAGGTATGAAATTATCACACTTTATTTTCATCAACCCAAGTAGTGAATTATTAAAATTTTGGAAAAATCTAGTTTTATTAGAATATAGACCGAACTTCGGCAGGAGTTAAACGGCGTTTACTATTTTGAAACGGTGAGAATTGTCGGTTTGCTTTATTGACATAGGTAAAGTATCTCCTTTCGAGAAATCGTGCATCGTTTTTTTTAATTGGACCAAAACGTTTCTTCCATGTTAAGAGGTGGAAGTTTTGGTCTGAGGAAAGCGTCCAGTGCCATCGTAATCTCATTTTTAGACGGCCCGTTCTCATGGCTGGTGTCGCTCATGTTGTAAAGCTATATAACCAATGCAATAAGTTGTGTAGGTTATTTCAGTTTGCATTTTGCAAGAAGAAGCAGTAGTGAGGTACAAATACAATGTAACTAGAAGTGTTGAGTTGTTGAGTACCATGTGTAACCTAAAAGATGTGGAAGATCATACCAATATGTGGCTTTATGTCTACGGGGACATAAAGCTAGGTATACCTCAGAAACTTAAATGTTTCGTACAGAATTAAGAAACTGCTTATTGAGACAAAATTGAAATGGCTTTATGATTTTCATTTAGCTGCATTTAAATTCAGGTTAATTTTTGATAATTGAATGATTTTTATTATTACTTTTTCTTAGTAAATACTTTAAATAAGTTTAATTTACGAATTTACACCAATGGTGTAAAAATAATTTATACCTGAAAATCGGTAAATATTCACCGACGATGGTAATAGTAAGGTACATGTTGCTTTTTGTTTATTCATATTTCTGTAAGAACAATATCATTTTCTTTTCTATTAAAAAAAGTTTTTTAATTTAAGTTACTAGCTTCTCAATGCCTCAAATTAGTGCACTTCTGAACGGTTATGGAGTCAACTCAGTTATTGAAATACGTAAATTTGAAATCTTGAGAAAAGCAAAAAGTTAATGAGGTTTTCAAACCGTAAATGTTTCGTGTACTGACAGTAATATGAAGTAAAGAGTATGAAATAGTACTTGTTGGTGGATGATTTAGCGATTTCGTGTGCGAATATGTTTAACTTCTGAGATATAAATTAATTTTATGTACAATATAAAGTAGTAATAAAAAGAAAAGGTTAAAAAATATATACATAGGTCAAGTCTTGAGAACGGGACACTATTGTTCGCTTTAAGCTCAAGCTTTGCGCATAACTTCTGTAGAATGCTTAGAAAATTATGCTTACTTTAAATAGCCCGCCCGCCGTTTCTTCTACTTTTCCTTGTTCTATTGCAGTATTTAATAGTGCAATCAAGGTTTTTTTTTTAATCCAGAATGCTCTCGATAAAATCTGCCTTAATGTACATCCCTGGTTACTGTTAATTCCGATGATGATCCCACACAAAACAGCTAATTTCATCGTGTTTTTTTTCTGATGCACACCTGCCATGCCCTATTTATAAAAGAAATTTCTGTCACTTAAAAATTTTGAATTATTAACTGTAAATTATAAAAACAGATGAGTCTTGTTTACTACATATGTATGAATTAATAATACAATTTTTTGAAGGGTAGTAATATAAGTGGTTGAGGTTTCTAGACAGAAATATCTTCTTCAAGCAAGCTGACAATTCTTCCCTTTGAAAACTACGTGTAGCTTTCGGCAATTCTTGGCAAAGCGGTAGTTCGCTGCTCTTCTTCCGCATAAAATTCTAGACTAGCCAAAGATTATTTTATTGAATAAAAACATAAAAATTATTTTTTTTTACCAATATGACCTTATTAACAACCTGCGGTGGATCCTCACCTCGATTGAGCACCTGCTACTCGCTCTATCGTGCTGCCACTGTTTAATTCTTAACAGCCAACAGGCCCCTTGCTTGAACCTGTAGCAGGCTCCTTACTGCTTAGCTTAGTACTGCAGTTCTTTCATATGTATTTAGTTTAAGAGCAAAATGTGTGAATCTTTACATATAAGTACTTTCGCAAAGGCGACTCCAGCAGTCTGTCCTCTACAACAGATATTTTTTATTTTAGCGCTTGATATTAACTTTTGTTTTTGTAAGTCATTTATTTTGGGTAGTGATTCATTTTACTGAATTGGCATTTTAGAAAAAAGCCTCCATTCTCCTTTTCATTCAACCGAAAATATTGTTATATAAATTTCCCTTGAAAAGTTTTACAAAGGAATGTATGCAATGAGCATCCTAGTTTTAAAGAAAATTGTTGGAGCCTTTCTGAAAAAAAACGAATAAATTCGCTATAAATTGGCTGATTTAAAAATACAAACAAAAAAAGGACTAATATAAATATTAAAACTGTCCGGTAGGACAGTTGTATAAGGGTTGACCATCAAAAACTGCACGAAAAAGCGTAACGTTGAAAAACACCCAACTTTGACAATTTTTTTCTCTTTTTCTATAAAAGATAAAATTCCCAAATTTTCTTTAAATCTTACTCCAAACCCTCCTTCATAACTGTAATTTTTTTGCAACCACCCAGATCTAATAGATCGAGAAAAAAGTTGCCGAAAATGAGCAAAAACCGCTTTTTCAAAAAATTTTCTTGTTCTTGTTCTTCTTCTTCTTGTTGTTCTTGTTCTTGTTGTTACCTTTTTTGTAAACAACGTAGCGCCTAAACGCGTGAACCGATTTTCATGAATGAGGTGTCATTGGATTCGGAATTTTATGTAGATGTGCCTTTTGGGGGTCTCGATCCTGTACATCGAATGGGAGAGGAGTTAGCCCCCTTAATGTAAGGCCCCCTCCAAAATTATTATTACTAATTACTCTGTAAATCTTGGCCCGATTTTGATAAAATTTGGTAGGATGATAGGGTTAGGGCTCCCCTACGTAACATTAAAGCGGCGATCAGCTCTTACACTTGTTAAGGGGAAGTATAGCAATCGTTTCAAATTATCGACACGTGAACCGACCGAAGTGTCATTCGAATCGAAATTTTGTACAGATTTGCACTTTAAAAGTCTCGACGCCGTGCCTCATAAGGAGGGGAGTTCGCCCCACCCAAATAAGGCCCTTTCTAAAACTATTATTACCAATATTTCTATAACGCTTAGTACGATTTTGATAAAATTCAGCTCGAATAAGTGGTTAAAGCTCCTCTACGTTGCTGATGCTCTTGCACCTACTAAGAGGAAGTACTGCAATCGTTTAAATAATCAATGAGTGAACCGATTTAAATCAATGAATTGTCGTTCGATTAAAAAATCTTTGCCTTTTAGGGAGAAGTACTGCAATCGTAGTTTATTTTTCTTACTCCTCTTAAAAGGAAGTACTGAAATCGCAGTTTAATTTTGATATTCACGTACAAATACCTTCCTACGCTTTTTCAAAAACATTGTTATTGGGGATGGTTTGGGGGACCGCAACTATAATCATTCTTTAAAAAGATCTCTCCAGTGGTAGTTACGGTTCCGACTTAACACCTTATCAGGTTATAATTATAGAATTGCTTATTCCAAATTTTAAAAAAATCTGTAAAGCAGATATGTAACTTTGTAAAATAGACAAAAAGGAAAATCTATCCAAAAGGTACAAAAATCTCCTTAACAAAAACTTACAGTTTAAAATGTTAAGTATAAGGGTTGATTAAACGCCAAAAGGTACACAAATCAGCAAGTACCCAACATTTCATTAATACTTCATTAATATTTAAGTAATTCTACTGCATTAATTTTCATTAATAAGTTATTTTTTAGAATTTATTAGATGTCACAGACCCTTATGCTGGCCACTTCATTTATAATATTTTTTTGTTATAATTATGATAAATCACATAAATATGTACATGCATGTTAAAGTAGAAAAATACAAAGTTAGAGTCGGCTACTGTCTTGAATTCGTCTTACTGAAATATTCGTGAGCACAAATAACACACAGTTATAACAAGTAGATTATTCAACAACAATTATTGATTTCTCGATTGTAATTTAATTTAGTCCCCCTAATTTTACTTATAGTAAAATACTGGAATAATTAGCTGTCCTAAAAATATGCATATCTTATTTACTTTATATTACATATATACAACATTGTGGGATGAATACCTACATTGAGAATGTAATTGAAGAAAACTATGTTACTTGCGATAAAGCCAGATAATTATTATAAACGTTTGACTACTTCATAAAATAACAATTACTTTAATCGAAGAATGAACTTAAACCGACGATTTTTGAAAATCATTGATGTATGTTGGTGAAGTTTCTTTTAAAAGAAAGTTTTGAATTTTTTAGCCTCATAATTTTTTTTTATTTTTTGTAACGTTTTTCTTTTTAACCTGTAATTAATAGTTTCATTATTATAGATAACTAGATATTACAGTCAATCTACAGTGCTACTTGAACATATATTTTGTAGACGAAAATGGCCAGCATAAGGGTCTGTGACATCTAATAAATTCTAAAAAATAACTTATTAATGAAAATTAATGCAGTAGAATTACTTAAATATTAATGAAGTATTAATGAAATGTTGGGTACTTGCTGATTTGTGTACCTTTTGGCGTTTAATCAACCCTTATACTTAACATTTTAAACTGTAAGTTTTTGTTAAGGAGATCAAATTTAGAGTTTCTACGATATTTCGTTTTTGAGTTATGCTGATAACACATTCCGCTCACGCACGCCAATTTGTACATTAGAATCCCTTGAAACTGTTATTTTCTGGGAAAAAATTTCGAAAATTCTACACCAAAAACAAATAAAAGTTAGTCTAAAGATTTTTCTAAATGTTATTCATAAAATTAATTGCGCTATCGTAATCATATTTGGGTGGTTCTCGTTTATCATAGGTTCCGCCCTCTTCAATATGATTTCTTTTTTCGTATGCAAGTTACATATCAGTTTCATTCAGACCAGAACCAGCAGTGAGGTTAACTGGTGTTATGCTCATTTAGTAAGTTTATATTTTTCACTCCACTTACATATTCTTACCAATTTATCAAAATTAACATATTATATATAAATATACATATATTAAATTATTTAACTTAAATTTCTTCGAGTTTCTGGCTAAGATTTATGATTAGGACAAAATTAGTGGTACAGTGGAGTCTCGGTTATCCGTCATGACCGGGACCGGACACATGACGGATAGTCGAATAGACGGATAATGAAAAAAAAAAACGAAAATTTCCAGATTCTTTTGTTTAACATGTAAAAAACTTTGTATTAACTGGTATACATATTTTATACGTTTATACGCTTAAGCCTTAAAGGTCAGCTATCTTTCATTATTCAATTCATTCTATTGGGTATTAAAATTAATGAATACAATGTCTGCGACATCTAATCGGTTTTGTTTGTGGTTGATCTTTTTAGGAAAAAACCCACAAACTGTCGAATGATGGACACGAGTATGTACCTAAAAGACAAAGGAAAAATTTTTCTTTTTAAAATAATTTTTTGTTTGTTTTTTTTAAATTTTTTAAATACTGAGGACAGTGACGGTTAATTGGAATAGACGGATAAAAGGGTGACGGATAACCGAGACTCCACTGTATTAGGTGATCCTCTTTTCTATTCTACCTCTTGAATCTGTAAAACCGAGCTCTGACAATCCTAAGAACTCCACAAATAATTTTTACAGAAATAAATTTAGATAAAATATTCGGATTTATATCTGTGCATTTAAAATTTCAAGTTCAGAGAATGTAGGCTGAGCCGTTTTTGACAATATTCGAATAATTTATTTTGTAAAATTACAATTTTGGTTAACCAATTTTCAAAGGTAGTACAATAAAATGTCTTTTATTTAGCATCAACTACATAACAAATTTTTTTTGGGCATAGTTGTTATAGAATTCGGAGATATTAAGGCAAAATCGGTACTGTACAGATTTGTGAAATGTAACTTATTTCAAAGAAATGGGAATTAAAAAATACATAAATTACCGGAAAGCTGATTTATTTTGATTATCAATTATCGGCCCGTATGGTTTAAATCAGAGGTTCTCAAACTTATTCCCTTTACCGCCCACTTTGAGAATCAATTATTTTCTAACGCCCCCTAAGTTTTTTTTAACCACATCTTAAAAATCATAATTACACAATCTAAAAAAAAAAATCGTTTGCAAGTTAACGAACATTGTGACTTACAGCTGTTTTTGAGTAAATTCGAGCCTGTTATTGACAAACTTGTTAAAAATCATCAGATTCATCCTTCACATTAGATTAGTTTTAAAATTTAAATTGAAATGTTTGTTTTAATTTGAATAAAAGTTTTTCTACATTATTTATAAGGTTGCGTTTTATTGCTCTCATTAGAACAGTCTCATTTAAAGTTCGAACTCAAAAACAGGATACGCTATAATTAAACAATTTATGAACTAGAAACGATCCATTTCCATTTTTTAAACTATAAGGGCGAAGAAAATGTTAGATATTTAAACATCTTTAATTATTCCATTGAGAATGAATATGATTAACTTAAACTTAACTTGTTATTTTTATAAAGTGATAGCCTAAATTCAGTTATGGGACATTCGCCCATTCAGAAGTGGTATAAATCCTCCGTTACATTCTTGCCACCCAGGGAGCACGTGCAGATTAATCGCATTGCTGAAAGTCTGTACTTGCCATCTTGTACGCTGGAAAAACACGAATTAAATTCTAATTGCACGTACATAAGATGTTTTCAATTGGAAAAGGCTATTTTTAATTTGTAAGAATTCTGAATTAATTTCTGAATTGATTTTGTTGATAAGCTTCTCATTGATACACTGAATTAAAACATTCCCAAATTACAATTAATCTTAATGAAAGATGTATCAATGTATTTTGAACAATATATGTATGTACCATGTATTAATTTGTATAGTACAAAGTTTTCAAGTATAATATTAAAAAGCAATAGTTACAAAATCGCTTCTCACCTTTAAGTAGTACAAATAATTGGAAATGATTATGTTAGGCACATATAAAAAAATAAATTGAACGATAAGATCGTTTATATAGATTAGATAGACTGGCAGTGATCGGTTGAGTTCAGCGATTTTTCGGCAAAAATATGCGGGTTAAGACCGGTGAATAGGCCATCTGCGGACTGTTCAGTATGTGAACGTCTCATAATGATTAATTTTAGAAACTAATATACTTCGAAGTATCGTTTGTTTAAATAAAATATTTAATTTGTTGAAAATAAAATAAATTACTAAAAAAAATTAATAATTTAAAAAAAACTTGGACGAAGCTCCAAATTACCCACTGAACTCAAACGCTTAATATACAGTACTATCCTCAAACCAATGTGGACTTACTCGTACGGACTAGATCTGTGGGGTTCAGCCAAACCTACAAACATACGGACTGTACAGACATTTCAATCAAAAGTACTTCAACAGATAGCTGACGCTCCTTTCTACGGTGACTAACCTCCCTCTACACAACGACCTCAACACTCCCTTCATAGACCAACTCGCCAAGACTAAATATTAAAAATTCCATACTGCTTTCTCCACGTGCTCCAATCCTCTAGTACAGCCTCTCGCCTCCTCTGATATTCCTGACAATCCTCCTCGCCGACTAAATCGCCAGTGGCCCCGCGACTTCCTCGCAGTCTGAAGGCCTAAAATTAATATCCTGTAGAAAGTGCTGCCGCTGGGCAGTTTCTTTCCTCCTGCCTTTCACGCCTCTATACTTTTATCTCCCCATTTACTTATTGTATAGTGTATTATACAGATTGTAAATAACAAAATAAATTAAAGAAAAATAATAAAAAAAATGTATTAACATTATTATAAATTAATGTTTTCAGGTATTAAGATGGTTTATAATCACAGAATTTTTGTTTGGATGTTCTTCGTTTATTGCACCAATCATGTATATTCATACCTTCCCTACAAAGATCAGTTAGTTTACCCAATAACTTTATATTTTGTTATAAATTATTACAAATAGTTTTCATGTTTGTTCATCGCTTTCTTACTAATTACTATTCTTCATTTTTCGTTTGTTTCTCAAAATTAGAGCAAAATTATTTAGCGAAAATGGACATCTATATATAGTGAGTGCAGAAGGAGCTAATATTACTTTAAGAACAAGAGGTGCAGGCTACATTAATATTAACGAAGAAAATCTCCTTCAAGCAACCTACTTAGTAAGTATTGTGGTTTAAGTGGAAAAGTCATTCACATTCTTAGTGTTTTATTATGTCCTCTAAATTTGTTGTGTTATTTACCTAAGTTTGAGATCGTAACATTGTAGTTTTATTATTATTTTTTTTTATCCTAGAAAAAAGTCAGAATGAATTGATCCTTAATTTTTTTTTTACAAATGCCATTTAAACGTTGAACAAACTGCATACTGGACAGTCTTAACGGTTTTATCTGTCACAGCATCCTGTTTTATTTCATTATAGTTTGAATCTGTAATCATTAATATGCTTCTGTCCTTACGAGCTTATCATGTAGTCGCTACTGCCGTTCTTTTGGCCTTGCTTAATCTGAAAACTTTGCCGGACTTCTTCAATGAAAAGCTGAGGAATATATAAGCTGAATCGTATACTAAGTTTATATATTCTTAAGTATACAAAACTTATATAAATGTACATAAGTTTTGAATGACAAAGATTATTAACTTTTCTTTGGCCAGATCAGCTGCATTTTCTAGTGCAAAATTTTTCCATGACCAGTTCTCTGGTCTGGGCGATTATTTTTCTTTGCAGATGTTCCGTCTAAGATGGTGGTTAATTTGTGCGAGACGTTTTCTAAGCTTTGTTAAACTTATAGAATGTACAATGGAACCAATTCTGGCTGCACAAATCGCTAGGTACCTAATTGAAAAGTGATTAAGAAAATAAAAAACATGTTTTAGTTGTTGAATTTTACTATGATTTTGTTTGATTTCAATTTAATTAAGGGTTACTGATGGAATCATATAAAGAATAACAACACATTCCACTAAGCGGTTGAAATGATTAATAAAAATAATTATTTGCAGGCTAGAAAAGCAGCACTCTCTGTTGAAAAATTTGAGAGTGAGTCATTAGTTGATATACAAACAACTATTAATGGACTAACTTCGACAGTGAGAGGACCAATGTTGCGCCGATTAGAAAGACTGGAAACTTTTCTGCCAAACAGTACTTCTGGAACATTTACCACGGTAAGACAAATTTAACTGAGAATTAGTTGCGAATACACACACTACTGTGTGTAGTCACTTAATTGCAATTCCACTAACAAAGTGTATGAGCTTATTTTCAACAACTCTTAAGTTGTTTCATTAAGTGGTTTTTATTTTCAGGCAAACGTACTGTTTATAAGAAGAAAAATTATATTGTTGACCAGAAGGGTTAGTTAACTTATACTACAATTTATTAAATTGATAATTCACCATCATCTGATAAAAGCTTCTTTAACCAGAATTAATTAAATATGTTAAATGAAATTTACCTTTAAAACTGAAGTAAAGAAATAAACATAGTTTTAACTCTTTTACACAGACCTACTTCGCTTATGGAAGTACACTTTCTTTTAAAGTGCCTCAAGTGAATTAACCACTTACAAACAAAAATAGATGCTAACACTATTCCTACCGCACTTTATATTTTAGAAGTTTGAAAAACTATTTTCAGTAAATTGGCTTTTCATAATGGCAGATTCTATGTAAAGACTCATGATGATAACATATTAAAATATCAAATTTCAGCCTTCTGCTATTTCCCATTTTTTGACCGTTGACCACACACAGACCTCATGGAACCTCAGAACTAATATTTTGAAAATTCAAACTGTAAGTCTGAACGATTGTAAATTGGCGATTTCCCTTTCGAATCCCGCTTATAACTACTTTTTATTTGTCAGAAAAAATTGTTTGAAGCAAAATATGAGCTTCCATCCACGTCCACGACACCTAATTGGTATTTGGACGTTAAGCCCCGCCTGAAAAAAAGATAGTCGATTACTTTATTTATATATACAGGGTGTTTCAGGGTTAACTGAAAATATGAATTTAAGACCTCAAAACAAGAAAACATTTTCCTATGAAGGTATGCCCGTTAACGCTTTGTTTATGAGATATTCACGTATAAAGATTTCAATTTTTATGAATTATTATTAGGTAGGTTATTATAAAAAAAAATGAATAATAAAGAAAATGAGGAATCGGTATCTTTCTTCCACAGCAGCAATAGCCGAACGGCACTGGATTGCTGTTATTGATTCAATTACTCATCTTAAAGAATGAAGATCATTGACCGGCATTTCATAGACTTTTCCTTTATTGGCACCCCAAACAAAAACAATCCATTGGTGTCAGATCTGAAGAGCAAGCAGGCTAAAAGTGAGTCACTGAAACTCACGCTGAAAATGGTGCTCACGAATCGCATGAGGATTTTCGAGCATCTAGAGATGATAAGTCTTTTGGTTGAACATTTCTTGTGAGTGTAGCTTCATCCGTCCAGAGAATATGATGCGAAAATTGTGGCTTAAGACCAACTTGATTTAAATTCCAATCGTAAAATTGAATAAATGACAAAATTCTTGAGGTAATAAATATCGTACCGTTGATAATGCTATGAGTGACGCCCATCTGCAAAGAGAGTTCTCCTTACTCTCCTTAGAAAGTTGGCGTAATATGTAATTCAGCTGCAGCTCTTCGTACACTGGCGGACGGATTATCATCAAAATGTAGTAATATTGTCGCATTCCTTTCATTTCATAAAAGGGCAAGAGCTCTATCAGCACGTTGCATTAAAGCAAATATGCCAGTTTCTCTAACACGTTGAAATGTGGACCTAAAGATAGACTTTTATGGTAAACTCTGTAAAAGCGTCAAAGTGATAAATGTTATTGAGAAAGAGTTATTATTTAGAAAGTCCACAGTTCAAATTCCAGATGGTATTATTCCGTAAAATGTCAATATTGGCATTTGCAGTTGGCGTGTGGTTCTCCTTATTAATAAGCGAGAAATCTGGGTACAAAATTTGAGAGTTTGTAATCTTTACCAAATTTCAACATACTATATCTTTTATATTTCAATCCCTACAGTATTGATATATACAATTATGGAATTTATATTTATAAAATTGTGCTAAATTCCATAATGTTCTCTTAATTAGTTCGGGAGAAATCTGGGATCGGAATTTGGGTGTCTGTAATGTTTACCAATCTTCAATATGTATTCGATAACTCCTCTATTTCAACCTTTACAATACTGATTTCTTACACATAATGTTTGTAGTTGTCTATAACTGTGCTAAATTCCATAAGGTTCTCTTTATTAGTAACCGAGAAATAAAAGATCATTTAATTCTCTGATACGTGAAATTCATTCCGAACTTAATGTCTTTTGATTCGAGGGTACATTTGCTCATTTGGCTTTATTTTTTATTCTTACATTTACGTATACGTTCTTCGGTTAAACTCTTCAACGTTTGCAGAATAAGCAATCGAAGTTTCATTAAACGCAATATAAAAAGTGCGCTTCTTATCGTTTTGTATTTATTTATTTTTAGAAAACATTTTTAAAAAGTACTTTTTTTTAGATAAATATGCTGTTGACTCATATAAGACTGGTAAGGAGGAAACTGATCACTGACGATTGTGCATCTAATCCTTGCGAAAATGGTGGCACCTGTATCGATCTGTATAATGGATTTCATTGTATTTGCCCACAGTTATGGGAAGTAAGTAAAATTAAAACAATAAGCAAATAATTTATTTACTTATTAGCTATTAACGAAGTACTAAGCAAATTATAAGCTGCTTTTCAATTTAGTAATATAATTAAGCACCCTGCTTCGAGGCTAGGCTAATTATTTAATTTATTTTAATATGAATTAGACAATTTGTCTTCTTTTAAACAACTTCGTTAATTTGAGGATTGTTCGAAGGGCCTGACATGTCAAAAAGACGTTGATGAATGCGATAGATTCAATGGAACTGATCTTGGATGTCAAAATGGTGGTACATGTCAAAATACAGAAGGTGGTTATAACTGTTTATGTCCAGACAATTGGTTTGGATTACATTGCACCCGTCGAACCTATGACTGTACAGCACAAGATTCAGCAGAAATCTGTGGCCATGGTGTTTGTATTAATCGAGGAGGAGCTGGAAGAGGTTTTATATGTATCTGTGATCAGGTTTGCTGTTTTTCTGTTTATTTTATTTGATGTACAAACTAATAGGATTTTGTCTGCTGACTGATAAACTTATGTTGCTTGAAATGTGACTGAGTTGATGAATTAAATAATTTCTTAAGTTCGGAGGTTCTTCCTAGGAATAAAACAATGAGTTTTCAACGTTTTAGTAATTTTATTATCTTGACATATTATCATGATAACTCAAAGCCTTCAAAATGATAACATGCATACCAAACATTTCAATGTATTTTTGAGCGTGGAAAATGATAATAAAAACTTAAACGAAAAATTCGTTTTATAATCACGGCCGAAAGTTACGACTTAAGAGAAGGACTAATTCTTCAATATTTTTGCCGGTAGTGTCCTTTTGATGGTGAATAGAACTACAGAACATTTGAATGGAATTTTCATTTTCAAATTCGCATAAATGACTTCACATAAATAACATGTAAGAAAGAATATAATAAGAGCGCTATTTCAATGTCTTTATAGGAGGAGTACATTTTATATATTTGTAGATTTATACAACTCGTTAATTATGTGTTTTAGCCTCATTCCATGGTAGCAAATAATAAATGATTTATTCTGCTGAATATTAATCTCTATTTAAGTCAAATAGTCTTAAATAAATCAGGTCTCTCTTTTCTCTTTACTTTTCTGTAATACAATTTTAAGTATTTTCTCGGAAATGGTTTAAAATCAGTTTCATTGAATCGAATCTGACTGGAAGACAAACTGAGTTGTTTGAATAGTATTTTAGACTACAAATACTTTACTTTTAAAACAAATCAACAGAAAGCTGTTTTCTATAATACAAATAATAAAAAAATAAATAAATAAAAATAAAAAACTTATTCTAATTTGAAATTTTGTAGTAATTATTTGTTCATTGTTGAAAACATTTAAAAAATCTGGAGCTAGAGATCTCATTCCCTGAGGACTACGCTAATTGCCTAGAGTCATTGGTCTTGCGGAATTCTCAATCAATCTTCCCAGAGGAAAATCTTGCAACTTTCTACATAAAAATATAACTTTAATGACAAACAAAATACTAAAAAAAAAGAAGTATAATATTTACATAGCTTGAAAGGATCTTAAGAGAAAAAAAAAATTATGTTTAAGGGATGGACAAGTACTCCTGGTACTGGATCCTGCACAGTTGACATTAACGAATGCGATCAGAAAGCACATCCTTGCTCCCATGATCCTCCTGTCTCATGTGTTAATCTCCCTGGTAGTTTTGATTGCGAAGGATGCCCACCAGGTAGGTGCGTTTTATGTTTTTGCGAAGTATATAATAAATAAATAATGTTCAAGTAGAGTTAAGTAAATAAGTTTAATTAGGCTACTCTGGCAATGGTTACCATTGTGCTGATATTGATGAATGTCTAATCAACAATGGCGGCTGTAGTTCTCAACCACAAGTGCAGTGCATTAACACTAGGGTATGAATTTACAAGTATACAATAAATATTATATTATTGTAGTAATTAGGAGATCCTTTTTCTTTTTCTCTTACAACAGATGTAAATTATTATATGCTAATAATTTGAATTACAGGGATCATTTTCATGTGGCCCTTGTCCACCTGGTTATTCGGGGAATGGAATTACATGTGAGCCTGTGTCTTCTTTATGTGTTGTTAATAACGGTGGATGTAACGATATGGCCACTTGCATTCATAATCCAAGTAAATTATTCAATGTTTTTATTTCATTTTTATTATTATTTACATTCACATTATTATTCATTTATATATAAATTTTTCTCTTTTGTTTAAGGTCTCAATTATGTACAATGCAGATGTCCTTTGGGTTGGACTGGTTCAGGAATTGGACCCAGCGGGTGTGTACAGCTTGCAAATGTATCTGTAGCAGCGCCTTGCAAGAATAATCCTTGTTTAAACGGCGGAATATGCAATGAATTTCCAGATGGCCGCTTTGCCTGTACATGTTTACCTATTTATAGAGGTGAATATCATCAAATGGAGCACCATTAATCATTTGTTTGGATAAAATTTGGTATACTGCTGTTACTATATCCATAATTATATCAAATTAATTCTCAGGACCGACATGCGCTGAGAAATTAGATGTTTGCCAACCAAATCCATGTAAAAATGGAGCAACATGTGTAGAGTTCTCAACTAATATTCGATGTTATTGTAGTCCTGGTTTTACTGGCTTCCTTTGTGAAAATGAAGAAATGGGTAAAATTATAAAATTCACAAACAATACAATAAAAGTTTCATATATAAACAATTTGCTTTCAATTAAATAGTTGAATAATTATAAGATTTTTGATGATCAACTAATTTTTATGTTTTCTTACACCTTTTAAGAAGTAGTAATGGAAACATGTATTGCAAAATTAAAGTTTAGGCAAAAATCTATTGACCAAAAGTTCTTTACCGAAGCAGTTTTTTTTTTTAGTTTTTCCTGATTTTCTTAAAAGTTGTTCAAGCGGTTTTCTTTATATTTCGTATTCTACGGACTCAAGTAAAAATCTATCACTTTTATTTCTAATTTTTCTCTGAATTATTCAGCGGGGGAGGGGGAATTTGAGAACCACTGAATTAATATCTTTCAAAAGCACTTTACTCTTCGTTCACCTTATATAACATTAAAAGCTTGATAGATTACGAGTCTTGGAAAAATCATTTTTACGGAAGTACGACGTAACAGAATAGGTTCTGAGTATTTTGGAAATGGATTGATCTTTTTACTCCAAATTTGTTAAAAATCAACTGAAGATTTATGAAACCAATGGTTTTATTTGAGACTTTTTCTAAAAAACGTATTTTTTGAGAGTTTTGGGAATCTAAAATCGTTTAAAGAGCAAAAATTTGTCTGTATAAGTTCAAAGAAAGGAAAGAGCAAACACATCACCTCTCGTAGACCGTCATACATTCTGCCCACAAACACATAACTTTAGGCGTTGTAGAATTTTAAGAAAATTTTAAATTAGAATAGTAATAATTGCAGTAACTCGCACCATTTTTTAAAATTTACTTTGAATTTAATTTACTTTTGGTTTACAATAGCATCTAGGACTACACTTTAATTCTTCTTTAAAGTATCATTGGCCTATTATTATTCTCTTTGTTTAAAGCTGGTTATTCAAGACGTTAGTTTAGTAAAGCTCCATCATAAGATGGATTCTTCTCCAAGGATTTAAGAACTCTTTTAAGCAAGGCTGCAAAAATACGTTTTCGAAAAAAGTCACAAATAAAACCATTGTTTCATAAATCTTCAGCTGATTTTCAATAAATTTGGAGTAAAAAGATCAATCCATTTCCAAAATAATCATAAAATAAGGCTGCATAAATATCTCGAAATGTTTTTATTAGCTTTCATTAATTCAAATTAACCTCTAAGAAGACTAATTACCAGCTACTGGTCATGTTTCTTCTCAAGGTGGAAGCTTGCAGAAACTTTTATGCTAAAATCAGTCTGAAAAACCATCTTAGCTAGTGACGCTACGAGTTATTGCCAACTAAGTACCTAATTGGTAGTTGGACGTAAAGCCCGCTTGAAAAAATAAGCAATTACTTTTTTTGCGAACTAAGTTTTTTTTAAAAAAAATGTAAAATACAAATGTATGGTGCATTATATTACATGACATTTACGAGTATACTAAAATCAGTTGAGTTATATTTTAGGTGGATGTTATTCAACTAATCATTTATAATCACCAGCAGTTAAATTTTTCAGGTTGTGTAGGAAGATTTACAGGACTGGAAGGTACACTCAAGTGGCCAAGAGAAAACAGCAGCATTTCATCGCGTACCTCTCAAGGACAGAGTTGTAACTGGGTTATCACCTCTTCAAATAGTTCATTGGTTATAAAAATACAATTTACTAAAATTAATGTGCCTTCACGAATTCACAATTGTGCGTTTCAATACATTGAGGTACACTATTTACTACAACATATTAATTAATTTTAATAGGTTTAAAACTATTTGTTTCCACTAAAAGTAAAAAAGAAATGTTAAAAATCTATCTAGAAAAAAAGAAGCTTTGTACTATTAAGTAACTAGAAAAAATAGTAACAATTAGGCCAAATAATGAAAATTACTTTGTTGGTTGGTTATCTCACCTCCTGAATTATTTTTAATTTATTTTTGTTACATTAAGATATTTAATGGCCGAACTAGCAGTTATCCCTCGTTTGGCCGGTTTTGTGGAACATCTTTACCAGAACCAATAATTTCAACACATCCAAGTATCTTAATAGTTTTGCAATCCTATTTATCTTCAAACGGAGAATTTACTCTTACGTGGACAGCAGTCAAGCCAGGTTTGTCGATTTTCAGATACATTTTGCAGATACACTTTTTCCAAGCAATTGGATGAAATTTAGGTGCTTACTAATCTTATTATGGTGACTAAATTTTACGTCATTATTACATGTTCTGACTAAAAAAAGTTGAATACATAAATGTATATATTTATTTATTTATTATTTATATATTTATCTATAAATACTAAATAGTATAATTATAAAAGTGTTGAATCTCAAATGCCATGCTGTACGTCAACAGATGTAAAGGTATTGGAAGAAGGCGGCGATTGACGACCAAAATATTTTTGAAAATGTACTATGAACCACAGTAATTTTATTCATTGAATTTATCCAATGTGACACACTTTTTTTTTTTATTTTGAACGGTTTCGGATTTTAATACATCATCAGTGGTTGATTTATCAGTTTGGTCTAGAAAATTTGATTTCCAATGATTTCTATAATCAGCAGAAACATCGTGGATGATAAATTCGGAGAGTGAATTTAAAACCTAACAGCAACTATGTGTAATATCCATTTGAATCCAGACATTTAAAGACCTTATAATATAAACTACGTAATAAGGATACAAGCTGAAAAAATTTTTAGTCCCAATAGCAGTTTGGATTAATGAAGAGAATTGGTCGAAAACCGTGAGATTTATCCAGCCCACTTAACTTCCTTTTTAAAGGATTTGATTAATGAAAGAAACTTCTCTTGAGTTTTCCTATTGGTCTGTTTTGTATTCCATTTTTTGATTAGCCCAAAATGCTGATTTGAGAAGGTTTAAATACAAATTTTAAAAATCATTAAATTTTCAGAATGTGGAGGAAACATAAATGCATCGGTTCATGGAATATTAACTTCACCTGGGTCGCCTGGACCTTACCCACATAATGCAGATTGTGAATGGCACCTTATCGCCCCGGAAGGAAAGCGAATACAGATATCTTTCTTTTCGCTTGATATTGAAATTCATGCCAACTGTAGCAGCGATTTTCTTGAGGTATTTTTTTTGCGTTCAGTAAAATATTAACATAAATTCGAATTTATCTGAAAACGTTAAGTTTAACTTGTTTAATGTTTCTTCACAGATCCTCGATGGGCCATCTTTAATAAGCCCTTTATTAAAAAAATTGTGTAATAAAACACAGCCAGCACCTATACTAACGTCTTCAAATGCGGCAACCATACATTTTCATTCTGATAATACTGGAAGTGGAAAAGGTTTTCAGATTACATATACTCCGACAGAAGGTATACCTGGTTGCGGTGGCACTTTTACTGCACCAACTGGACGCATCACACCACCTTCTTCAATTACTGAAAAAAATTCTTACGCTGACCATCTTAATTGTGAATGGAAAATTCAAATACCTGAAGGGGAAAGAATAAAACTCAGTATCGTGAAACTCAGTTTGGAATCCAGTAACAACTGTAAATATGATTCGCTAGCAGTAAGTAAGCTATGTCTGACTTTGAAATTCGTATTTAAAATTTCATTAAATTTGTTAGCTGCTGAATTAATATGAACATTCATTCGTTAGTTTAGGTATTCATCTGTAGTAAGACCGATTTTGCGTACAAAAACAAATCGTATTGTCATTATAGTTCCTTATATCTTTGTTGTGACTCCAAGAAGGATTTTAAAAAGCGGGAGTGTTGCCCAATAAAAATGATAGTGTCATAGTTTTTTAATCAAACTTTTTCAACTTTAAAAAGCAGATCTAATCAAAAATCTCAAGCGTTTTCGTTTGGAATATAAGGAAAAAAAATGTAGATTTTTGTTAAGAGGAATTCTAATTTATAAATTGTAATATTGTAACTTGCAAACAAGTAGAACAAAATTATGAAAAATTCGTCATTTTTCAAGGTATACGATGGTCCGTCTGTGGAATCTGATTTATTTGGAAAGTGGTGTGGAAACGTTTTACCTTTGCCAGTCGTTTCTACTACAAATATTTTAACCATATTATTTATCTCTGATCATACATTCAACGAAGGGGAATTCGTTATTACTTACATTTCAGGTCCATATGTTCATATATATTACTCTAAAGAAATGTATTTACAAATTTATGATAACATATAATCTACATTATTTCAGTATGTGGAGGAAACTACTATGAAAGTTCTGGTGTTTTATCGTCACCTTACTATCCTAAACATTACCCAGAAGACCGTCAGTGTACCTACTTAATACAACAGCCTCCTGGCAAGGCAATAGAATTAAGATTTTTAGATGTTGATATTGAAGAAGAGGTAGATGATGAATGTGAATATGATTATTTAATGGTAATATTTTAAAATTTTAAATTTATTTATCATTTTCTCCCTATGAAGTAGATAAAGTTGTTTTCTATGTGTATCTTTAGTTCACTCTGGGTTCTTTAAAACTTTTATTTTTGAAACAAACAAGGCCGCTTTCAACATTTTTGGTTTAACATAAATAGTCAAAGTAACATATTAATTAATTTATTTATTATTCATTTACAAATACATGCAAATGCCTAATGAGGAGCTGGTAAAACAAAGTAACGATTGTGTAAACATTCTAAATAGATATCAGATACAAGTTAAAATAGAACAATCTAAAAAATTAAAGCTAAAAATACAAACAAATATATGTAAAATAAAAGAAGAATAGTTTATGATATAAAAACTATAAAAGTATATTTTGAAACAAAATAAAAATAAAATAGAGCAAAAATACGTTATTAATGAAATAAGTTATTAAATAAGTTACTTAAGTAAAATAGGAAATGAATATTTCTAAGCAGACAGGGAAAATTCTTTAAAAAAAAACAAATTATATATTATTAGCAAGTCTCTGAATTTTATTAATTGGAGCAAAATAAAGTTATTTGAACAAGAAGGAATGTTAAAGAGAGTGGTTATCCTAACATGAGAGGTAATATTGAAGTTGACTAGCTGAAGGATTTCATTGCAGTCTATTTGTGAGTTTATGATCATGAAACATACTAGAGTAGTTATGAAAAAAAATTAAATCTGTTGTACGCTTGAATTTAAGGAAAAGTAAGTTCACATGATATCAAAATCTATAGAATTTGAATAAGTAATAGAGAAAATTATTAATGTTCGGGAAGCTGTATTGCATTATTTATTGATTGCTAATTAAAAAGAAATAGGAAAAAGGATAACAGGGGAATGGGTTTTAGAATTTAGGAGATTTGCAGTAGTTTTGCGTGTAGGAGGCAAGGAAAGATCTAGGGTACCTAATTATAAAACCTAAATTTTTAATTTCTTTGGCGATGATGTGTAATATGGGAAATTAGATATTGTAAAATTTAAAAATATATAGTTGTTACGCTTTCTATAATCGTAAAGTTCAAGATGTCTACCTTGTAGTCTTGAGAACGCTCGCGCAGTCCAAGCAAATTGTTATATTTTTCATTATTAATTTGCCAATCACAAATTTCTTCATTTATCCTTTTTCATTTTGATTGTTGCAGTATTGTAAACGAAAGCATCTCGAAAGTTGAACGAGCTTGACGTGAATTTTTATCGTGATATTAATCCGTGCATTAGATTTGTTTATGGCGTTTCAATTGATCACCATATGGTCTTATTAAACATGTTCGCACACGAAAAGAGTCTATTGATTTGTGTTCTCCATTAACGATTGGATGCAGCTAATTTTGTTTGAGAACTGTTTCTAAAAATTTGTTTACTCTTAAAAATAAGAGACTAATTTATTACGAAATTTAAGGAATATCACCTTTCTCATTTTTCATTAAAAAAAAAAAAAAAAACACAACAGGGAGGTAGTTTAAAGTTTAAAATATTGTTTCACAACTATTTAGAAATATTTTTGCGGCCGATGTACAGATATCCTAAAAAAAAATTCTAGTAGTGAATATTTCATGTCTTTTATATCTGTACCAGATTTTTTTTCGTTACAGATTTATGATGGCGACTCAGATGCTTCACCACTTCGAGGAGAATTTTGTGGAAATGGCACTCCTGGTGTAATAATATCATCACATAATTACTTATATTTAGTTTTTAATACTGATGATTCAAGAACTGGACGTGGTTTCTATGCTAATTATTCGACTTTCGATGTTGGTATGAATTTGTTGTCAGCAATTCGTTTCTGAGTTTTTTTAATCAATGTTTACAAATTAAGTTTTAATATCTAGATCTAGATAATTAATTTAAACTTCGGATTGACTTTCCTAATTGTGAAAGTAGCAAAAATAATAATAATGTTAGGTAAGGTTTAAAATTTATAATAAAGATTCAAAATGCGCTCCTAAAATTATTAAAAACGCAAGAAGTTAACAATTTTTCTTCACTTTAATCGCAGGTGATTTAATCCATTCAATAACACAATTCTGCGTATAATGATTTTGTATAGAAATATTTTTCAACTCGAGTTATAATATTAATATACAAATATTTCACCAGATTTCTATTACTTAAAGCGTTTTAGTAATTTTAATTAGTTTAGTAAATTTTTCTAAATACTGATCGATCACATTCAAATAATTTTGATTTTTTTTCATTAGGCTGTGGCGGAATATTGGTAGAAAATACTGGTTTTATATCGTCGCCAAAATACCCTGATGAATACCCTGTAAACAAAAGTTGTCATTGGATAATAAAAGCAAGGCCAGGATATATTATTCAACTAACCTGGTTAGCTTTTAAAATAGAATTTTCTCCAAGCTGCGTTCATGATTGGGTTAAAATATATGACAATACTACTACACCTCTCGCAGATTATCAAACTGGAGAAAGGTTAGCATGATTTTTTTTATTATAAGCTTTATTACATTTATTTGACTTTTTTATTTCTGTGAATGATTAGAAAATTTAAACGCTGAAAATGGTAACATCTAGAATATCTTTGATTACAAATAATCGAACAACCAAGGGTTTATTGTTATCGAGCCAATCTGGTTAACATCTACATATATTATCTGGTAATTCCCAACAAGATCCAATACTAGTTCTAGAATTATATCTTAGTCTAGTATTAGGAGAGGTTTAAAGTCTTCTTTATTTACTAGTTACCTGATTAAAGCAGTTTCAATTTTTGACTATTCATGGATCTTTGAAAAAAGTGTTCAAAATCAACAATTTACTTTAGTAAAATTCTCAAAAACTAATTTCAAACTAATGCTCTAATATTTTTGTAGTTATTGTGGATCAAACATGCCACCAGTAATAACATCTTCATCAAACTTGCTATTGATTGAGTTTCATACTGATAGTTCTGAAGCCGAACCTGGATTTATGGCAACATATACAACATTGGACTATCGTACAAGTAGTTATTTTTTCAGTTTAAAATTTTATTTTCATTATCTTAAGAATTTTATATTTTTAATATATACTTACATTTTTAGCTTGTAGTGGCAACTTTTTTGGTAATGTTGGTTCTATAAAAAGTCCTAATTATCCTGATAACTATCCAGATAATCTTAATTGTGTTTGGGTAATTACTGTCCCTAATGGAAAAATGATTCATTTGAATGTTATTGAATTTGATATTGAAAAATTCTCAATGAAGTGTGAAGATGACTTCCTTGAAATAAGGTAATACTTATTCAGAAACAATTACATTCACTTTAAAAAAAACCGATCATTGATTTTTTATAATTTAATTTTTTATCTTGTACTGCTCCAACATGTGTACAGAATGAATTTTACATAGACATGATGCAGTAACCTGAAATTCATCTGGGCAGAAGATTTTCGGATCAGCCATGTCACTCTTTAATATCTTCTTTTAATCAGCGCAAATTTTTTACTTTTAAGGGCGACTTTTATCAATATTATCAATTTTTGACAATATTTATTTATTAATATTGAACCTGTCCGGTATAGTAAAAAGGTGTAATGTTAAAATACACTGAATTTTGACATTTTTTTCCCTCTTTACTGTCGTTTATATTCGTTTACATTCTCGCTTGTAAGTATTTCTTTTAGGATTAGTTTAGTTTTCATGAAAAACGTTGTCGAATATGAGGAAAAAACGGAAATGTTTGCAGCGAAATTTCTCTGCGCTCTCAACACTTCACAAAAACAGTAATCGACATTAATTTATATTTTATGTTGTTTGTTTGAAAGGAATGGAGGTTATGAATCGTCCCCGCTAATTAACAGATATTGTGGCACTACTATTGACCGCGAAATTACTTCAATGACTAATCAAATGTACATTAAGTTTATTAGTGATTCTTCCTATACTTCTAAAGGATTTTTTCTAACGTGGGATAGCTCTCTAACAGGTAAATATTTAAATATTTATCGATTAAGCTGTTTTATATTTTACAAAACGTGTTGTGGCAAAGTGTGGTGTAAACACTTACAAGACTTACTCTTATGTTCTCAAAAATGCTAAACACCAAATTTTTTCACAGAAGTATCCTTAATAAAATTTTCGGAAAAAATGTTGCTAGTAAAAGTTATGGATCTTCATATAAAAGATTAGCACTTGTAAGTTTAAAGAAACTCTGAAATATTTTTCGAAAAAATGAAACATTTAGTAAGGTGATCTTCCAGTTGACTAATTTAATCAAAACCTTATAGATGCAAATTCGTTGCTACCTAAGTTAATGACCGATCCACTTCTGACGATAGATGGAATTCCGTAATTGTCCACAGATGCAATAAACATGCTTACTGCGATGGATAAATTCAGCGAAAGTAATAAACCCTGTGAACTTAATTTTCTATGCCACATTTCGCGCAACTTAGAATTTCAGAAAAAGTTTTTATCACTGCCCAAATAATTTAATTTATTCAAGATTTTTCTCTCCGTAAACACTGTTATTCATTAATTTAAACATAAGTTGTGAATGGATTTGCTAATTTTCTCGGGGATGTTGGTAAGTCCCCTGCGTCAAAATTTCATTGCTTAAAATGATTATATTTAATCATTTTCACTGAATTGGAAATTCATGAACCTCATTAATATTCATCCATCAAATTTATATTAGATTTGACTTTTAAAAGTCAAATGGAATTCTAGATCAAGTTTTCATGGAATTAAGGAAGTTTTGCTGTTTTCAAAATAAATATTTAGCATTTAAATTTACAAATTTTCTAAAATTTGATTACTTTTTTGAGAGATAAGATTTTTGTGTTTATATTTGAATGAATGATTATGATAAGATTTATTTTTTTAAATGCAGGTTGTGGTGGAACACTTTTCGGATCTTTTGGTGATATCATCTCTCCAAATTACCCTTTACCTTATGGGAAAAATGCAGATTGCACATGGCGGATTTCTGTATCTCACGGCTCTGTGATAAAATTAATGATTTTGGACATGGAGCTAGAAGCGGAAGACAATTGTTATCTAGATTTCTTAGAAATTCGTGATGGGGCATATAAAGGAGGCCGTCTTCTTGGTCGATATTGTAAAGGGCATATGACGGCAATACATTCTTCTAGTAACCACCTATATCTTCGTTTCCGTTCGGATATTTCAGCAGAAGGAAGAGGTTTTCATCTGAGATACGTGACAGGTTAGTTTTTAATGTTTTTTTTTAAATTAATTTGTTAGTTTTTATTAAACTTTTTTTTTTAAATTATTCAGATTGCAACAGAACTATTACTGGCTTTAGAGGGGTTATAGAGTCACCCAATTTTCCTAATGATGAACCTGATGAAGTAAATTGTAATTGGATCATTGAAGCTCCTAAAGGAAATTCAATAAACATCAGTTTTTCCCACTTCAAACTTGTTGACCATCCAGTTTCCGTTTTTTTGGAGAGTTCTTTCAGAATGTCACCTTTTTCAAGATTCTCTGAAGCTGTTGTATCTTTACAGCCTAACAAATCTTGTTCTCATACTTATTTGCAGGTATGTTGCTCATAAATTACAATAATTAACCATGATTGTTACTGGAATTGGTGTTTATTTTTATAAATATAAAATCTAAAATTAAATACAAACCATTATACAGATTTACGAAGGTTCTGGTACGAATTTGCCAAGCATCATGAATGGAATGTATTGTGGCACGATTATTCCATCTATGTATAGTTCAACTTTAGATCACTTATACATAAAGTACAAAAGTTCAAGATTTTCGCTAAAAAATACGTTTCGCTTAGAATGGATTGTGTCAGGTATTTATTATAAACGTCATTCAAATTATTCTTGGTGTAGCAAATTTTAAATTTTTTTACAAAAGAGCTCAAAAAGTGTTTTTGGCATTCTTGACAAGGCTTTATTTCGTGACATCATAAGGTTTTTTTCAAATGTTAAATTCTGCTTGAACTTTAATCCACAGCAAAATTGTTAGGCTATTGATTTATGCTTTTCATCACAAAAGAGTATTCTTTATAGCTTCAAGTTCAAATTCTGAGCTTATATTGCAGACCTTATTCACAAGATAAAATAATTGGACTCGGCCCTTGTTAAAGAGATATTGAAACTTTACAATCTCTGATATACTACTCAACACTTTACTGGCCATTTCATTTCTTACTGTTCTGAACTCTTTGTAATCTGACCGAACTAAATACCACTTCTTTCTTAGTCTACAATTAGGAGGATACTAAGCAGATATTTTATCGGAAATATGCAATGTTCAAAATTTTATGATGTCATATTGACCTCAATTTTAGATTCAAAATATCTCGCTTCATAGAGTTCAAACTTACGAATTTCACACATTTTAAGGGTACTGCAAATTCTATGATTGAAAAAAATATACACGTTAGGAATTTCCTTTGCCTCACTTCCTGCAGACTGAGAGCAATGAATTTTGGCACAGTTATTAGTCCTTCTCTATATAGGTACCACCTAGAGTCACTTACTTTTTCCATCTTTTTAATAACGTAAACACCTCGCTTGTTAGAAGTCGACAAATTACTCCCAAAGCCACGTTGTGACTTCGGAAATCAGAGTCTCATCATCTGGAAAATGTTTGCTCTTCAAATAACTTCATCGTTGGAAAGAGGTCCGATGGTAAATAGCCAATAGATGGCGGTAGAATTTCAAAGCCACAGGAGTATTCTTCCATTTGGGTAGCATGTGAGTGTGATTTTGGACACCTTTAGTGACCATTTCACATCTCTTGGATTTAATGAATTAAGCATAGTATGCCCCAGTGATCATGGTATCCATTGCTAGGAAATCCAACAATACTACTACTTGTTGGTCCCAAAATACTGTGAGTCTGAAATTGGAGCTGTTTGCTCCGAAGTCCGACCACATTTGAATTGACGATGCCAGTTCTTGACTACATCACATGATGGGGAATCATCACCATAAACCTCTTTCATCTCATCGAACGTCTCCTTTGGTGTGCGGTCTTTGAATTAAAGCAACTTGGTGACGGCTGTTTATTCCACTGGGTCCATTATCATACCTCATACAACTTCAGCACCTTGAAAATTAAGACCGTTATCAGTTCTGAGTCGCAAATTGGCACGTAACCTATAGAAACTTATACTCATGTGCAGTTTCAGCGTCCCATGTTAAATAGAAGTTGGTCAGGAGGAATCTTTAATGGACTCCCTTCGTAATAGGAAAGAAGGTACATAATGTAGTTTACAGAAATAATATTTCAAATAACATTTTTTTTTTTTGTTGTATTTATTTATTTATTTGCAACTGTACAAAAATATACATTTAGCAAAAGTGAAATACTAATAAACATTCGATTGTGCCACTGAGCTGGCTCAGTACCACAACCAGGATGACAGGATGAGAGAAACCAGCCAACGGTGGAACTCTCTAGGAACCCATTGGGGGTTTAGGAGGCAATGAGGTCACATGGCCAACGCCGTTTTAAGCGACGTGGAGGATTGTCAGGATGGGACGATGTGGATAGAGTTTGAGCCAGAGGATTTGGGTGATCGGAGAGTTTGCTGTGGAAATTTAGGAATCGGGTGTGGATTAACTCATTTACGTAGGGAATATTGAGATCATGATGGAGGGTGCGGTTGGAGACATAGAATGGTGCGTTAACGATTCGGCGGAGGACTTTAGACTGGAAAGATTGGATAGGTTGGATGTTGGATGGTTTGGCAGAGCCCCACAATTCTGCTCCATAGGTCCATTTTGGTCGTAATAGTGTTTTGTAAAGTGTAAATTTGTTTTGTACGTTCATGGAGGATTTCGGTCCAAGGAGTCTCCTTAGTAGTCCGTAGCGTCTGTTCAGTTCTTGTCTTTTAAGTCTTGTGTGAGGGTTCCAGGTTAGACGGCTGTCTAGGTAGAGCCCTAGATAACGAACCTGTGTGGAAGTCGGTAGGTCAGTATTGTTAATAGTTATTGGAGGGCAGGTCTGTCTTCGTAATGTGAATGTCACCTGTATACATTTGGTAGTGTTAATTTTAATCCTCCATGTTCGGCACCAAGCTTCTATGAGCTCAAGGTGTTCTTGGAGAATGTTAGAGACTTGAAGAGGATCAGGGTGGGAAGATAGTATGGCGGTGTCATCGGCGTAGGTTGTGATTAGGGTTTGGGGATGGGTAGGGATGGCAGCAGTATAGATGGTGAATAGGATCGGTCCAAGTATGCTGCCCTGTGGCACACCGGCGTGTATTGCATGAAGATCAGAGACCTCTCCACCGCATCTCACTCTGAAACAGCGATCGGTAAGGTAGGATTGCAGGAGTAGGTAAAAAGGAGTGGGGAGGAATTTTTTAAGTTTAAATAGTAGTCCTGGGTGCCAAACTCTGTCGAAAGCCTGGGCGAGGAAGACACCCAGGCAGTACTTCTTGTATTCTAGAGCCGAGGAAATGGTGTCGACGACTCTGTATGACTGTTGGATAGTGGAGTGACGGGTGCAAAAACCAAAATGATGGGTAGGGATGATATTTTGGACTTCTAGGATGGGGATAAGTCTCTTGAGGAGTAATTTTTCCAAAACTTTGGATAGAGTAGGAAGAAGACTAATAGGTCTATAAGAAGATACCTCGCTAGGAGGTTTATATGGTTTAGGGATAAGAGTAATTAAGGAATATTTCCATTGAGCCGGAAAGTGGGTTGTGCGTAGGATAGAATTGAAAATGGTTGTAAGGAAAATAATGGCCTTCCGTGGAAGTTGGCGAAGTATGATAGGAGTAATGAGATCATGTCCAGGGGTTTTTTCGAGGTAGATGGTCAACAAGGAATTTCACCGCGGAAGGATGAATTGGTTTTGAAGGAATGTGGAGTGGAAGGGGAATGTCAAGATTTTGAAGGACATGATTCACATGGGGAGGATCAACTACATCAGGATGTGAAGTGAAGGTTAGCTGTAAATAGTTGGCAAACACATCAGCCCTTTCCTTATCGCCCCTGGCCCAGGAGCCATTAGGGGAGCGGATAGGGGAAATAGCAGTGTGATATTTTAATATTCTTTCAAATAACATAAAATTTTTAATGTTAATATCTAGCTTTGATTCGTCCATTATTCTGTATAATTTGCCACACTTAGAGGCAACTTCCTACTCTTGAGAGAAACATTAATCTTTGAGTTACTACTGGTAAATTAGCTTACTATAATTTTTTATAGCAATTGAATGCAAATTCTTAAACACTAATTTTTTTGCAAGCTAATCTTCCAAAACTCAAATTTAATAATAACTGATTGGTAGGATTAGTGCAACCCGAATTTATTCTTGCTTTTTTTTTTTCTTTTTTTTATCAGCAATTCCGCTGTTAAATGTACATTAATTTCAGGTTGTGGAGGCCACCTGAAGAAGCCGTTTGATACCTTAGAATCTCCTGGTTATCCTAATGGTTACACTAGAGCATATGTTTGTGAATGGTACATAACTGTAGAGTATGGCAAGAGCATTGATTTGCGTATAACTGATCTGCAACTGGAAAAATCTCCAAATTGTACCTACGATTCATTAAAAGTAAGTCTTTTTTTAAAAAATGAGTCTAATTACCTG
Organism: Rhodnius prolixus; assembly: GCF_049639745.1. Classification (NCBI taxonomy): domain Eukaryota; kingdom Metazoa; phylum Arthropoda; class Insecta; order Hemiptera; family Reduviidae; genus Rhodnius; species Rhodnius prolixus. Next base: position 12,492,619 of record NW_027411604.1, on the reverse strand, counting down.
AATATTTAACTTCCTATGAAATTAGTCATTAGATATGTTTTATAGCCATTTTAACGAATTTAAGGTTTCAGTCCATTCCTTCTCATCAGTTTCATTTCTACTTATACGATACATGCATACCGAATATGAATCAAAGCCTAATATTTGATCAGATCAGTTTTAAAAAAATAAAATTAAAGTAAGTTAAATTTTTATTCTATTTAGTTGGCAAATCAGTTTTAAATGTACACCCTTCACCTTTGGTAACAAAATTCATATAAGGTATTGCATAAATAAATGTTCTAGGAATAAGGCATGGCAAAAGCCACAAGTGCCAAATAATTTTTTTTTTTTTTAATTTAAGGTGTTTGGAGGAGCGGATGATAAAGCACCACTTTTAATTTCACGATGTGATAAAAGTTCTGATCCTATAATTGTTCAGACATCTGGAAATAAAGCGTACATTAGATTTGAAAGTGACACAACATATCATGGTAGAGGATTTAGGGCGTATTATATATTGACTGATTCGAGTGAGTATTTTCTATGTATTTTTCGTTTAAGCTTACGAAAACATGTTAAAATTGGCAATTTATACGCCAAAAACAAATTTTTTAAATAACTGGAAAGAATGTTCAGTTTTTACTCATATATCTGTCTTAAATATTTGATTACTTTAATGTAATTCATTAAAAGTTAGAGATTTTGAAATATTTATTTTATACCTTTATGTAAGCAGAATTTAGGAAAGTAAACAAAAAAAAAACACGAATTTGACTTTGACAACACTTCCATACTTGCAACTAACACCAACAGAAACAAACGGAACATATTAGAAATGATACACATTAAAAAACAACAAAAATCCATCAACTTTAGGACAGACACGAACAATATTCAAATTTCTACAATAACGTTCTTCAAATAGTAACTTAACAAATTACTCACCACATACCTTAGGTTTTCCAGCCCTATTGTTTTCACCCCTCCCTTACCTCTATAAAAATTCGCTTTTCCAAGAATCCTTAACAGTTATGATGATACAGCCCTATATTAAAGTTCACAAACTTTTTTTTATAATGTAAGTCATTCCAAATATTTATTAGTTATATTTATTTATCTATTTAATTTTATGATTTAGAAATATTTTTATTTAATTATTTATTTATGGTTTTCATTTATATCTATCTATATTAGTGTAATATTCCTTTTGTACAGACCCTGAAGAAGGTAGTAAAAATTACCGAAACGTTGGTATAGAGCAAAAAAGTTGTATTTATTGATGACCGCACCTCTATATTCCCCAAAAATCATCCATCTACAACGGTCGAGAAAACCAAAACCATTATTTAAACCAAAAAATTTACATGTAATTATAATTAACCAAACCATTATAATTCAAGAAGGAATATATTAACACTTACCATATTTCCTAAAATTCTGATGCCTTTTGTCTAGGCTGTGAGGATAGATCGCAATTTATTCCCTAAAACGATTGATATACTTTCGAAAATTAATTGTAAAATATAACAAGGCACTTTTCTGGGCCGACGGGGTAATGATATAGAACTCTTGTGTATTTAATCGTTTATGGTGAACGAAAAATCCAATTCTGACTTAACTGGCGAGTACTTATGCTTCAAACTTCCATTAAATTTTTGTATTAGATCTTTTCATTGATTTTTGGAAGTTCAAGTCCCGTGTAATCTTTTTCATAAGCACATTATGGTTTATTAAGGTACTTCTGACAGCTTTTTGTATGATTTTCAGGTTTTTGGCCCTAACAAGTCAAATATTAATAAAATTTTCAAGTGCTTTTAGATCAGATGGAAATTTCAGAATTAACGTTAGAATTTAAAATGTTTCATTTTATCTTTGATTGATAAGGTAGAAGTGCGGTCATAGTAATTAGAAAAACTTTCTTCTCATTTAAAGTAAGCTCTTGTAGCAGTCTACAAATTAATTCATCTTGAACAGTTACTTACTAAAGCTTCTATAAAGAATTTCTTTACGCCTATTTTTTAGGTTTTGTTGTTTATTTATTTGTTTAATGAATTTAAAAACATGAAATTCTTTCAGAATGTGGAGGAAAGTTTGTAAGCACCCATGGTCGTATACATTCCTCTAATTATCCACAAAATTATGGAGCTTTTGACGATTGTTCATTTTTAATATCAGTTGATTCAACTATGCGTATTGTACTAAATTTTACTGATTTCGATATATTTTCAATAAGCGAAAATGACTGTGATTCTTCTTATGTTGCGGTTAGTAAATCTTAATTTGTTGCTTGGTTTGTTTAATTAACATTCTATTATTATTTTATATTTTGTTTGAAGTAAATTTCCTTATAATGTTAAGTGTTTGTTTCTGTTCTAGGTATATGATGGTGATTCTCTTGATGCACCAGAGTTGGGAAAATTTTGTGGCAATCGCAATCCTAAAGCAATTCAATCTTCTTCAAATCAATTATTTGTAAGACACAAAGCAGATGGAGAAAATGTAGCCAAGGGTTTTATTGCAGAATACCACCAGGTAGAAGAATTAATTGTCTAATATTTCTTTTTTATTTATCTTACACCTAGTAAAAGAAAGAATATCGTCGTGACAAAATTTGGTTTTAACCGGAAATTTCAAGTTTTGAGAATCCTTGATCACAAAATCGAAGATATTATACACCACTTAACTACATTTTCAACAAAATAAACTTTTATTTGTTTATGACTGTATACCTACATATACTTTTTTTTATGACGTTTTCTTTTTCACCTGTAATCAATAGTTTGATTAATATAGATAAATAGATATTACAATCAATCAATTTAAGTTAAATGGTATGCTACTTGAACAAATATATTGTAGATGCAAATGGCCAGCATAAGGGTCTGTGACATCTAATAAATTCTAAAAAATATTAATGAAAATTAATGCCATAAAATTACTTAAATAATATCAATGAAGTATTAATGAAATGTTGGGTACTTGCTGATTTGTGTACCTTTTGGCGTTTAATCAACTCTTATACTTAACATTTTAAACTGTAAGTTTTTGTTAAGGAGATTTTTGTACCTTTTGGATAGTTTTCCATTTTGTCTATTTTGTAAAGTTACATATCTGCTTTATAGATTTTTTTAAAATTTGGAATAAGCAATACTATCATTATAACCTGATAAGGTGTTAAGTCTGAACCGTAACTACCACTGGAGAGATCTTTTTAAAGAATGATTATAGTTGCGGTCCCCAAACCATCCTCAATAACAATTTTTTTGAAAAAGCGTTTTGAATAAAATAGGAAGGTATTTGTACGTAAACAGCAAAATTAAACTTCGATTTCAGTACTTCCTTTTAAGAAGAGTTAGAAAAATAAACTGTGAATACAGCACTTCTCCCTAAAAGGCAAAGAGACAAAGATTTTGAATCGAACGATAATTCATTGATGTAAATCAATTCACTCAGTGAGTATTTTAACGATTGCAGTACTTCCTCTTAGTAGGAGTAAGAGCATGATGGCACTTCACAGCCACGTAGAGGAGCTTTAACCGCTTCTTCGTGCTAAATTTTATCAAAATCGGACTAAGGGTTATAGAAATATTGGTAATAATAGTTTTAGAAAGGGCCTTATTTGGGTGGGGCGAACTCCCCTCCTTATAAGGCACAGCGTCGAGACTTTCAAAGTGCAAAGCTGTACAAAATTTCGATTCGAATGACATTTCATTCATGAAAATCGGTTCACGTGTCGATAATTTGAAACGATTGCTATACTTTCCCTTAATAAGTGTAAGAGCAGATCGCCGCTTTAATGTTACGTAGGGGAGCCCTAACCCTATCATCCTATCAAATTTTATCAAAATCGGGCCAAGACTTACAGAGTAATTAGTAATAATAATTTTGGAGGGGGCCATACATAAACGGGGCTAACTCCTCTCCCATTCGATGTACAGCGTCGAGACCCTCAAAAGGCACATCTACATAAAATATATTGTTCTTTGTATAACTTTGCTATATTTTTGGTTATCAACAGGCGTGTGGTGCTACAATTACTACTGACAGTTCAGGAGTAATTGATTTTTCAGAAGCATATTCAGAGCTTTTCAACAATGATGTCGACAATTGTTCCTGGGTAATCAGATCTGATAAACTAGGTAAATTTATGAAGTTTATTTTTCTTTTGTTTTTATCAATGAGCCCTCTACATTTTCATACAAAGATTTCATTTGTAACCTTCTAAGTAGACTTTTGAGGATTAATAACTTTTGAGAAATTGTACAAAAGATTTCTGATGGGAAGACAAGAATACACACTTGCCCAACATTAAGTGTCATAAATCGGCCTAAATATCCCATGTTCTCACAACAATCATTAATTTTTTCTGTGATACTTTGATAATAAAAGTTGAACGACCAATTTATTTACTTAGGAGCTGACCTCTACTTATATTTACTAAACATTTTTCCTTCTAGATTCAAAGATAACATTAAGCTTCCTCCTAATGGATGTTGGAAATCGTAATAATGAATCAGTGAATGGTGTTAGTATTTACGCTGGAGAAGACACTACATCACCTCGTTTGGGGACCTACAATGGCCAGTGGAGCCCGCCACCAATAGTAGTTCCAAGCTCTGCTGTCACAATATTATATATTAAGAGCCATGAAGAATTTGTGGGCAGATTTTCTGTTGAATATTCTGTTCTTGATACAGGTTTAACGATAATTATAAAATATTTGTAGTAGAATATTTCTTAAAATTAAATGAGGCAAATAAGTGCATTTATCCATACATCTTTACAGCTTGCGGTGGTCGTTTCATGTCAGAGTCAGGAACAATAGTTTCACCAAACTATCCAGATAATTACCCTTCCAACTCTGAGTGTGTATGGACTCTACTCACAAGTCCTGGTACGTTTCGCAATTTGACTATCATTTCATATTCGTTTTCTTCAAGACCAATAAACTCTTCCACCTATATTTTGAAAGTATTGTAATTATCATTCTATTAGAAAGAAAAGAACAATGCCAATTTCAGTCTTTATCAAATATCATTCTGTTAATTTTTTTTTAGTAATGAACAAAAAAAATTCATTCCCACACCTTATCCACAATTCTGGACTTTTCTATTCAGGATAATATTATGCTATAAAAATTATAGTCTCAGATTTTTTGTTTGCCTAAAGAATAAAGAACTTTGAATAAATTTTTATTGAACGGAGGAAAAAATTAGAAGCCCTCTTTAATATAATTTATTAAAGCAACACGCTACAACTGCTGGCAGTGGTCAACAAAGTTTGGGTGATATTGAAAAAATTTGGATCAAACTATGAAAAGCCGTGTCAATAAACATGGCACTTCGGAGGAGAGTCTACCACCCCTCTTTGCCGTAAGGGCCCTTTTTTTGATTCCGGGTCCAAGTACAAATGCCTGCCCTTAGGCAACTTCTTGGCATTTTCTCTTCCCTAACAGCTCACACTTCGCGAAGGACAATGACGTCTGTAATGAGATAACACTGTCCGGCTGAACACTGAAGAAATCAATTATCTCAGATGTAGATGTGCATTAATTAAAAAAAAAAAATATCCTTTACATCTACTTTTTTATAAAATACTATTTTCTAATATTTTTATTTTAATGTTTCATTGTTCTGTTCTTTCTATTTGTTCCCAGGTAATCGTGTAATGTTGGAAATAGTTGAACTTAATATACAAGTGAGCGAGTCATGCAACAGTGATTATTTAGAAGTACGAGAGAAAGACAGTGATGGTAAGCTAATGGGAGTCTATTGTGAGTCAAATATTCCAGATCGTTTGTATTCAAATAAAAATATGTGGATCAAGTTCCGCAGCAGTGAAGGCGGTGCAAAAGGATTTAAAGCTCATTACAGTTTAGGTATAGTTATTTGCTTGTAATTAAAATAGTTTTTTTACTCTGTCAAGTGCAGGTTTACCCTATTAGTTCAGACAGTCGCTCTTACTGCTGAGTTATTTCCTTGAAAACCTTAATACCGGGAGTAACAATGCCATTAATACCGTTAAGTTGACTTTTAGATTTCACTACCTACCGACCTACATACGCTTAATACATTTTTCCGAGATTTTCGACCTCAAAGAATGAATATCCAGTATATACCTCTTCGAAAATTTGACACATTTTTCTTACTTTTATGAGATATAAAAGGTAGTATAATTAGAAAACTCCATTAATAAAATGGCAATTCTAGTTATCCGATTTTTAAGTGTGATGAATCTAAAGTGTTTTGAAATAGCGCTTTTGTAAATTTTTTTCCTAATATTGTGTAAATTTATAAAAAACATTAAAAAAAAAAATCAGTCAAGTCGCACTTTTTAATTGGAAAAGGGAAGATTTTAAAAATCAAATTCTGGTATGAAAAGGTTTACACTCCAAATCGTAACACGGACAAAATGATGACAAAGTCAAAAACTTGAAATCAGTTTTCTCTAAAAAGGAGAAAGCTTAACAGCAGTCAGAAAAAAAAAATGTTTAAAATAAAAGTGAAAAAATCTGTAGATATTTCTGAAAATAAAGTAAAAATAAATTAAATATAGAGGCTCTTGTAAAGAAATTGGCAAAAATTAAATAATTGCACAGATAAACGAATAATTCCGATCACGCAGATTTTCATTTTATTTCATAATTTTTTGCAATATATTGGTTTTTTATTTAAATTATACATACATAAAAAATTTTGCTACTCGCCTCCTACCATGACACCTAATTGTGGTTATAAAGATACATAAAGACCGCCTGAAATAATAGGCAGTACTTTACTTTTTTTTTTTTTACTACTTTTCACTTGAACTCGTTATATTTGAGAAGCATAAAATGAATTAAATGGAAAAAAATTAGTAAAATGTTGCTGGAAATAGCCGAAATTGGTCAGCGCAGTAAAAACTTGTTTACACCTATCTCCTTGTCTTGTAAAGATGATCGTTAATTCTTTGATTAGGCACTAATCAGATATGAACTTGATACTGTACGGATACAGTGTGGCAAGTAGAAAAGTTTTTGAAGGTAACATGCAAGTTTTGCTATCATCAAGTCAAGCTGCCCTAATTTTAAAAGAGCTATCTGAATTGGAACAAAAAATTTCTTTCTTATCACTTCTAATTGGACCCTAACATTTACTTCCAATGAAAACATGGTTTCTTAAATTTGAAATAGTCACTTTTCATTATTCTTTCATTCATTATTTAGGAAGAAGAAAAGGTAAATATTGTTTTCTTAGAAATAATGCCATACAGGCGCTAATGGCCTCAGACGTCGATGCGCCAGAAAAAAAAAAAAAAATGCCATACACTTGTAGGAAAACTTTACACACATCATCAAATTACACTTGTAAACAAATATTTGCTTCAAGAATCATCCTTTAATTTCTCTGATGATTTTATTAGCAAGATATTTACTAGTTGATATCAAAAACGTAGAAATTAATTTTCATCCATTGAAGAAAGGATTAATTATTACACCTGTCTGGAGATAATTATTTAGTTGAATATTTTACGTTACTTTACTGTTGCAGAAAAAATGGGTTTACTTGTACAAAACTAATCACTTCGTACTATTTAATAAATAACTGAAGCGTATATATTTTAGTGCATGGTGGTGAATTAAGTGGGATTTCTGGTCAACTAGCTAGTCCTCTTTATCCAAAGAACTACATTAAGTATGGAAAATTTAACTGGAGGATTACTGTACAACCTTCTCATGCAATTAGGATTGCTGTTATTGATTTATTTATTGAGAAAATGGACGAAGTTTTTGAATGCGTAGGCGAAATTATGGTATGTTAATTCATTTTATTTTAGTTTGTTTTGATTTTTAAAGTTTAGAAAAAAGAAAAAAAAAAGTAGTTATTTAAGAATTCAATAAACATGTATCTAATCTTAAAATAGAACCAATAATAATTTGAGTTTTACATTTAAAGTAAACTTTAACTTTAAACTTAAGTTTTAAACTTAGTAAACTGAAAGACTGGGGACATCCTAATCCTCTGATTTGTGCCGTACACCTTTGGAACCTCCTTCTTTTTCTTCACTTCGTTGTTCGAGATCTATAGATTCTAAACTTAAAATAATTAAATGACTGTAAATTATAAAGTTTTTATAGAACCTTAAAGAGATCAGATTCTCTTAACATATTTAAGAAATAATGTAATTGAAAATGATCGTGTTGTTCTCTAAATGAAAGGATTCTTTTTCTTTTTTTTTCATTTTTTAAATGAAATAAAGTAATGCTCCAGGACCCTCCTAGTCATCTGAAAGTTATATAGAGCTGGTGCAAGCCTCTTTAGGTGCTGAATCTAATGACGAAGAACGCTCGGAGACGACGTTTTATTCCCAGGCTTGTATCATACTCTCTAAATTTTCAGAACCAGACTTGAACAGTTCTAAAAACAGAGAGGTTCCCTTTTCTACTTCATTAATTTCAGAATCTGCGTTTGTGCGTTATAGCCTTAAATAGAATTTTTAAAAAATTGCTCTAGATTTAAAAGTCTGATAAATAAAAGATCTTTAAAAGCTTGGTAAATGCTTAAACTGAAAGCTTAAGAGGTACTAATAGGAAACTTTTGGATCACTTAGCGGGTGAATCATACTAAGTTCATTGAACTTTAAAAGAAAAAAACGCACATTTTCTTGTTTTAGGCTAGTAATTAAAAAAAAATTACTATACACTTCATTGCTCAAATTATTTCTTTTTTTAAAAAACCTTCAATCAATTTACTTCTTTTTGAAAGTATTTGTTTTTCAGGTTTACGATGGTTACGACTCATCAGCCCGAATATTAAAACGTATTTGTGGAATACAAATCCCAGAGCCTTTCACTTCTGGTTCTAATGTTGTTTATATAGAATTTTTGAATTTCATTAACGCAGTTGGTTCAAAATTTCTCATTGACTGGATGCAAGTACCTAAAGAAACAGGATCTAGTAGTAAGAATCAAAGTGTTAGCATTCTGGATGGTATGTAGTAAAATATTTATTTATACTCTTTTTATTAATTAATTAATTATTACATTACTTTTTATCATATCATTTGGCATCACGTTTACTTAATGATTGTCACTTATGTTTAAAGAGAGCAATGTTATATGTTATATTTGAGCCATACTTTATCTTTAAAACCAGTGTAATCTTGACTTTCTTCATCTAAATTAGGGAATATTTTGGATTTATTGTTATAATTTGAAATTAATTTACTATCAATCAATCAATTTCAAATTATAACAATAAATGCAAAATATTCCATTATTTAGACGTTTTAGTAACCAAAATTATTTGTTTTTTAAATTCTGTAAGAAACACATAAAATTGAAGTGATTTTAACGTTAATTAATCGAAATTTTTAAAAAATGTATATTTTTCTTAATATTTTTTTTTTCAAAAATACAGCTTCTTTAATTATTCATAACTTTGAAAATAAAAAGGTCATCAAAATGATTCCAACTGCATTGTCTTTATAGCAAATTATATTTAAATAAACTTTGTTCAATTACATGTTTTGTTAACAATTTTAGAAGATACAAAACATTTAATAAGGATTTTTTTTATGAAAAAGAGCAAAACAAAAATTTTTTGATCAATGGTAGCGACCTCTAAATATTAATCGATTTCGTTCTAATACGGACGAAACTTTTTGTTTTTAAATGAACTTTGATTTTCCGCCCAGCGCTCTTTAAAATTTAAGTCATCATTTTTTGAAACACCCTAATAAACAGGGTGACCAAAGTTATATGCTCCACCCACTTTTTTTTTAGCGGCGGAAAATTTCGAAATAATAAAAAACACGTATTTAATCATTTTTAGTATAGTTTATTTTCAGTGATTGACCCATTTTTTTAAACCCCTGTATCTCGAGATACAGCATCCAACTTTTGTTTTTCAAATGGAACGTTATATTTTTTTTTTGCATATTATAGTATTTGAGCTCCTAAAAAAAACAAAAAAAAATTTTTGAAATCGGTTAGGTTTTTCAAAAGTTATGGTAATTTAAAATATGAAAAACAAATTTCAGTTTATTGTCAAAATTACGTTATTTTTTTTAAAGAATCTGTTAAAACTGGGCACAATCAATGGATAGGCAAGCCAAAACTCTGGACTCCCACGTTCTACTTGTAGCAGCTCTTATGGTGGCGAAGTCAAGATCTAGGCAGGCTAGAGTTATTCGACGTTCAGGTGGTTTATTCAAAAAACGTTTGGTGTGGAGTTTTAGGAAATCAACTAATCGGCCCATACTTCTACAGAGAGAACATAACTGATGCTAGGTATCTGACTTTTTTTGATAGACATTTTGCCAGTTCTGCTTGAAGATGTTCCTCTAAAACGTCGGCTAGATATGTATTTTCAACAAAATGGTTGCCCGGCATATAATGCGAGAGTTGTTCGAGGTTACCTGGACAGAAATTTCCGTGGAAAGTGCTTAGGACTCAATGGCCACCTCGATCTCTGGACTTAACCCCAATGGACTATTTTTTGTGGGGATATCTAAAAAATAAAGTGTACAGTAACCTTAATCCCGTGGCTTTAGTCGACGACCTGAAACGTCGAATAACTCTAGCCTGCCTAGATCTTGACTTCGCCACCTTTTTCATTTTACTTTTAAAGTATACTTTCATTTTCAAAAGTGTTATGCTGATATATACAGGGTGATCCATTTAAAACGCACCAATCGCTAATAACTTTTTAGGAAAGCGGAATTTCGAAAAAATCCGCAAAGTAAACTATATGTTTTTTGGTCTAGTTTTCAAATTTTCCACCCCCGATGCTGTATCTTTATTTTTAGCGGAGTTACGGTTAAAAACCCGATTAGGGTTTTATAAGGACCACTGGTTTTGACCATGATTATGAAAACTACATAAAAAACTGTGAAAAATGACGTAAATCCCATTTTGATATCCCTAATATTTGTTGAGATATTTAAGATCAAAGTTACAATTTTTTCTATTCGCGAACGGTTTTCAATATTAATTTTCTCCCATAACGTGTATTTCTGGTGGAAAATTAATATTGAAAACCGTTCGCGAATAGAAAAAATTGTAACTTTGATCTTAAATATCTCAACAAATATTAGGGATATCAAAATGGGATTTACGTCATTTTTCACAGTTTTTTATGTAGTTTTCATAATCATTGTCAAAACCTGTGGTCCTTACGAAACCCTAATCGGGTTATTAACCGTAACTCCGCCAAAAATAAAGATACAGCATCGGGGGTGGAAAATTTGAAAACTAGACCAAAAAAACATATAGTTTTCTTTGCGGATTTTTTCGAAATTCCGCTTTCCTAAAAAGTTATTAGCGATTGGTGCGTTTTAAATGGATGCGTTTTATGGATATATCAGCATAACACTTTTGAAAATGAAAGTATACTTCATTTTTAGCCTGTCCCCCCAATTTTGACAAATCTCGGCGTACTATACTCAGATAGAAGGTTATCTAAACTTCGTGTTGTAATGTGAGTGCCACTTGTGTGGCGAAATCAGACGAATTGGCCCAGTAAAGTTCTAGTACCTTTCATGAACCGGAAACATTTTGCTGCAAAAGCTAGGGCTGTGACAAATCAGTCTTTACGTGATTGATATGCAGTAATTTCGAGGTCAGTTGGCGAAATACCACTTGCCAAAGGCAGAGGAAAGAAAACCGAGAAACTCCATTAAGACTTGCTTAATCCTGGCCGGGTGGCACAGAAAATTATGGTAGGTTTGTCGACAGGCCATTGCAGAAATAAGTCTGCTGCATTTAATCGAAAGAGATCGTTACAGATTTAATTGACTGAGGGCACTGCTCTTGCGAAAGAGCAGATTTCTCTAACTGAATGTTGAAACATGTAAAATTTGTTATTGGAGAGTGTTATTTAAGATGTCTCTCCAGCATCTTTGTAAACTTTAGGCTTAACCAAGGAATTTAACAGCAGATCCGATCCGAGTAGGTTGAGTGAATGTGTGCCTTTTGGCTCGCTCTCCCATTTATTTATTCGTGATAGGTTCCTCTGAAAACGACAAAATTGGCCTGTTCAATCTCCAAACCCAATGAATTCATGAATGTGTTAAACAAGAAATGAATAAACGCTATCTAAGAAAAGTGCAATCACCTCTTTAATGCCTGTTAAAAAATATTTTCCTATTTTTCACTTGGATATAGGATGGAGCAAATTGTGAATCCTATTAAAAGACTTCCATCTTATGAGAGAAAACTCTACAAAATTCTTATTTCTTTCTTTTTTCATTGTATTTTGTTGTTACAGGTATTTTATGCAGGACCAAAGTAGAGTTGAGTATAGATCCAGTAAAAAATAACAGTTACACTTTTAGTAGTCCTGGATTTCCAGAAGGATATAAAACTGATTTAAATTGTGAATGGATCATAGAATCTGAACCGCAAAATCATATTGAAATTTTATTCAATAAATTGGATTTGGAAAGCAACAGACTTTGTCTTTCCGATTATGTCGCATTATATAAAGGTATTAGTGTAATACCTTTCTCATTCATAGAGTTCCATTTGCTGAAATGTAATCCATGTAGGCACATGTTTATCTATTATGGATTCCAATTTAGTACATTAATATAGCTCGCACTTCCGTTGAAGAATGTTCCCACTTAGGAGCGGGTATTAAATTAGCAAGTGAAAAATATAATTAAAAAATCAATTAAAATTTATTACTGGTAAGAGTAAATAATAGCAATTTTTCTAAATCTATAATGAATAAAAAATTTGGCATGAAACACTTAGAATCCCATACTACATACTTTCTCCAGCATATCTTAAAATAAAGATTGATGGAAAACTTCATGATCGAAGTTTTTCTATTTCTTAAGAAAACTAAGTTTAACTTCTTGATCGAAAATTAACACTGGAAGTAAAAAGCACTAATCAAGTAATTCTTGCATCGAGAGTGAGAATTCACTTCAATCTCAAAACGTTGGCAATATTTAACTAAGACTCAAGGTCGATGCAAACAATGCCTTTATTGTCGTGATGATTCAGTAAGAGTTTTAAAATATCCCCTCCTTAAATGTACATTAAATTTAATTGAAGTAATTCAAATAAAATTTAATCATTATTTATAAGATTTTAATGAAATTCGCCGTCAAAATTTTACAGTAAATCGAGAAAAATTTATTTTTCCAAAAACTGTTTCGATTAGAAGTTGTGGGTCGACAAAGTTTAATTGAAATCGGAGACGTCACAAGAAACTAAAGCTCTGTTTAGTAAGAAGTATTACTTTCCTGTATATATTTGTTTCTGATGCAGTGATGATTTCTTTAAATTAGTTTAGTAAGTAATAGAGGAGAATATTTCCGTTCTTTACAAGATTTTTTTTTTTTTCAGCATCGTTAGACAATGTTAATACCTGGGATAAAATTGCTCAGGTATGTCACGAAAACGATACTCTTTCAAGGTTCAGTGGAAATAATATTGTTAAAGTTGTTTTTCGTACTGACTTTTTAAGTAACAAAACAGGATTTGAAGCAAAAGCATTGACAGGTTTTTTTTTTAGCTATTTTTACTTGCAAAGAAAATTATTATCTACGATTGTTCTTAATTGATGATTTAATTGTTGTGTTATATTTACTCATTTATTTATTTTCTTCTATCTTAGTTTGTGGTGGAAGTATGAGTGGTCCGAATGGAATAATTAAGAGCCCACCAGTATATGTAAGAGGTACTTGCCAATGGAATGTAACTGTAAAACCAGGACAAACTATTAAACTCAAGTTTAACAAATTAAAATTAACTAAAGATACAGAAGGAACTTCTTGCGGATATCAGTATCTCATGGTTAGTGAGTTGGAAATAAATTTTCTAAATGGTCGTAAAATAAGAATTTAATGCTTCTATGTTAACTAATTGAATTGTACGGTGGCATTGCGACGAAATTAAACAAATATGTTATCTTAACTTTTTTAGTGTTTTATCCGGAATTTTAGGCGAATGTAATCTCTTTTTTCAACAGAATGTCTAAATAAAAGTTCTGTTTTTTTTTTTAAATGGCGTGTTTTGTGTTTAATTAACATATTATTTCTGGAGACAATGTAGTAATAGTCAAGAGCTAATAAGTAGGCCCAATAGTCAAGATTTTAGAGAACTTAAGTTTTAAACAATTTTTTGTTTTTTGTTCAGTTGAGAGATGGAGGCACAAGTGATTCACCATATTTAGGAGCTGGAAAGTATTGTGGTGAAGATTTAAAAGACATTCCTAATACACATAGTAATAAGCTATTTATTCTCTTTCAATCTACACATTGGATGGTTCAGGTATTTAATTAAGTAATTTAAAATTCTTCGGATTAGACAACTCCTGTAAATGAGAAATTTAATCCTTCAGGTGGTATATCCTCCTTTAGCTGTGATAACTAGCCAGGCTTCTAATTTTTTTCAATTGATGCCTTAGCGTTTAAATGTTTTGGATGGTCTTCCGCCTTTGCAAAAGCTTTAAAAAATATTTTAAAAAAATATAGCATAATTTATTCTTACTTAGAGCGCGGCAGACAAGGGTTTCTTTCCTTGGCCAGACAGATCTGTACTAGTCTGTCTTTGGAAGTTCTTCCAGAGAATAGTTGAGTTGACTTCCTCCTTCTTTCTGAGCTTCCTGTAGAGTCTTTGCGAAAAAAAAAGTTCAGACTGCATTGAGTGGAGATGTTCGCTACTTCGTTTCCAAGTATGTCAGCTTATCCTGGCGTAAGGTGACTTTATTTTTCCTGCTATTGAGATTATAGCATATCCAAATAATAATGTAATTTAGTATCAAATTTTTCAGGCGGGCTTTAAGTCCATTTACTAAATTACGTGTCATCTAGCGACTTGCAAACATGCTTTACTACAAAATTATATTTACACAATTAATTAAAATACAAGGAATAGTTGCAATCGATCCCAGTACCACATTACATCTTATCTATGCGGGCCTCTAACTCGGCTACCGTGGCGCCTCATTTCCGGACTAATTTCAATGGATAATGCGTGAATTAACGTGTTAATAGAGGCCTGAGCAATAGATGTGATGACGACGTATTTATTCAGAATATTTCTGAAAAGTTTAACAAAACTCATTTTAAGCATGATTTCCGTCGAAAGCTCCTAGTTTCTGGTACTTGGCATAAAAACGCCAATCCCCCACACGGGTCCTTGACTCATCCGTATACCACTCAATCGCACGTTTTTTAATGATAAAATCAAAGAATTCATTGCTCATTGGTAGCATAAGTATGATAAAACAATATTTATTTGCAATTAATTAAAAATATTTCTCGGAGGACAATATTAAAAGCATTGTCCTGAAGAGATTTCCTTCCTCAATTCTGCATTAATTTATAATTACTTGTTTAAGTTTTAGTAAAATTAACATGTATTATAAATCAGCAGCATTATGCAGAGTTCGAGTTGGAGTATGAAGCCCATTCGATTAGTTGCGGAGGAAACATTGTTTTGTCAAAAAATATTCAGTCAGCTATTATTCATTCTCCAAATTATCCAAACGTACCTCCAGCTCATATCCAATGCATTTGGACAATAATAGCACCTGCTGGTGAAACAATTCATTTCAATATTTTAGGAAGATTTGACATCACCTATTCTGTTGGGTAAGTATTTTTATAATTTTGTTAGTTTATAAATTGAAAATTTCCTTAAAATAACTCTGATTATCATTTAAGATGTGAAAAAGAATATTTGGAATTACGAGAAGGAAATACAGAAATAGGACATCTAATTGGTAGATTTTGCAACATATCGCCAAATTATCTTATTACAGAAGGCAACTCTCTTTATGTCAAATATTTCACGGATGTAAATGATCCTAGAGACGGATTTAAGGCTAACATATCTCTGGGTAAGATTATTTATGTTTATATTTTTAAAGAGTAATTGAAAGATCAATATTGCTTTGCTTCGAGGAATTTGGTGTTTTTTAGAATTAAAATCCCCCATGAATAGCATTGTAGATTGCTGGTATGGCTGTTAAAAAAAAATAGAATTAAACAACTCAAAAAAGATGGTTTGAATTTTGCGAATGAAACCCGTGCAATAATTTGCACAATGCTTACAATTTAAAATGAGTTTTGTGTATGTCCAGAATGTTTGAAGATGTTACTTTTTTTAGAAACCACGGCTTCTAGAAAAGGTCAAAAAGGTCAATTGTTGCTTGCCAGTTTTCACTTTCTGATGGTAAAACATATGTAAACAACAAACTTCGCAAATTGGAGAGTTCAGATTTATGAATCTTAACTCTACATGCTAAAAAAGTTCTCTTATTTATAGTAAAATTTTCGTATAGGTTATAAAAATTTATAACGCTATCTGATACGAGATCCCTAAACAGCCTCAAAAGAAAAATACCCTTAAGGGTGCCCCTGGCGGGATAGTAAAGTAAAGTAATCGCCTATTTCTTCAGGCGGGGCTTAACGTCCAACTACCATTTACTAGGTGTCGTGGACGGACCCTGGCGGGATAGCTCACTGGCGAGAGAAGGGAGGGTCCTGGAGACAATCACCCGGGGCGATAGGGAGTAAAATAAAATTCTTTCTTGTGCTTAATAAACCAACAACAAAATACCTTTACTTAAGGAAAAGTTCATACCAATAGGAAAATTTATGCTAGATACAAAATACTAATAAAAAGATAAAACTCACTGACGATAGATAACATAAGCAGGCACTAGCCAGGCCGAACGTACGGTAGAGAATGAATTTTTTTTTTTTTATTTTGGAATCTTGGCTGTAAATAGCACATTGTCTGGCAGTCCAAAGTTCAAATTTACATTATGTAGCAGCTCCTTCCATCTACGACTATTTTTCGGTTACAGGCAAGAAAACAATGTAGTCACTTGATTTTATTGTAGAGTGGTTGTTATGAAACAATTTCTTATCAACAGGTTATAACTTTTAGCAATAACCAGCTTTTAAACTTCCATATGTTTAAGTCCCACATTTAGTTACTCGTACCGGAAACGCCTCGATTCCTCACCATTTACTATTTTAGTTCATCTCACATTCACTCAAATATTTTTTCAGTTTTCGTCATCTTTTTTAAATTAGCTCTTCTGTCCTCTTCCTGCCGTGGCAGGCATCTTTACGAAAGGTTATTCTTATTTCTTCTTCGTCCTCGTCCAGTTCCTTCTTCAGCTCATTGTTTTCACCGAAGCTACCTTTCCACTAATGGCTTCAAGCTCTCCACTATAATAATAATAGTAATAATAATAATAATAATAATAATAATAGTAAAGGGAAGGGATTAGCTATGAGGTTAGCATACTGGACTCC
The DNA here is from genome assembly GCF_049639745.1 of Rhodnius prolixus. Classification (NCBI taxonomy): domain Eukaryota; kingdom Metazoa; phylum Arthropoda; class Insecta; order Hemiptera; family Reduviidae; genus Rhodnius; species Rhodnius prolixus. The sequence continues at coordinate 12,475,372 of NW_027411604.1, read as the reverse complement.
CACGCGGAGGTCCCGGGTTCGAATCCAGCAGCTGACCCTTAGATTTTCTCTTCCTAGGAGCTTCTTACAGCTCACTGTCCGGTGATGGACAGTGTTGTCTGTAACGAGAGAACACTGTCCGGAGGCCGGCAGTGCACTGGAAAAAGCTCCGGGCGCTAATGACCTCAGCTGTTGATGCGCAAAAAAAAAAAAAAAAAAAAAAAAATAATAATAATAATAGTAATAAAATAATAATAATAATTATAATAATGTGTTTATTTTTAAACATAACAATAACTTTAGATATATACACGAAACAAACAACACTTTTTCATAGATCGTAGTCCGTCCGAAGTTGACTCTCACAAACTTAAAATTTTAAAATGAAAAAATTAAATACATTAAAAATTGAATTAAATACATTCTGTAATTCCTGGCTCTCCTGGTATATTCATACAAATTATCCCATCCATAATCACCATTTAAATTATTAATAACCCCTTCATAAGGTAAATAATTTTCTCCTAGCTATCTGATTCTAAATTCCTGGAGTACGGGGCAAATAGCTTAGAAATGGACTATATTTTCTATTACACCTGTATTACAAAGAGCACATGTATAACAGGTACCAGATCTGCTGTGGTTATAATTTAGCTTAAATAATTGGCCTCTTAATTTGAAAATAACCAGCTTATTGTGAACAATATAATTATCTTCTCCCAGTTAATGCCTCGCACCCTCATCAATTTTCAGCTCTTTATATAAATTATAAAATTGTCCCCTCTATATACATACTTACATTTAAGTAGAGCTGTTCGCTTCAAGTAAAACTTGATCACGTCAAAGATCAATTGCGAGAAGTGGAACAATTCTTACATTCAAGTACATTCTGTCATTTTTTTTTTTTTCTAGATCTATTGAGAACTTCTATTTCCTCACACTAATTTCTTTAGCAGTAAGACTTCTGCGTCAGCCACTTGAGCAATCACAACTTATTTATCCTGTACTTCATTGGACTCTGCTTCAATTCATATCAATTCTTCCTCAATGAACGTTTATTGATTAGCTTCTTCAACAAACTGAACAGTCGCTATGCAAACAAATTTTATAGACTAATTTTGGCTGTCAGAGTTCTTTGAACATTTGAAAATTGAATTCATTGAATATTTGAAAATTTTCCCATCAATTCAATAATATCCTGGAGTAAGCTGATAACTTTTTGAATATTAAGTTTTATTTTTACTCATTTGCAAGTGATTTCTTGTTTTTACTTACTTCGAATATTTGCTGCACTCTACTTAACGGATTCTGCCTGGCCATATTCACTGCTGACCTGACTAAAGCTGAGAGTTAAGCACCGTAGTAACACATCTTCACTTTTCTTCTAATTTTGTCATATCCAATATGCAGGCACCACTGGTTACACGGGCCGTCACACTGTCCCCCCTCACTTTCAGTGCACCTCATTTTATCACCTTCGCAGATTAGCCAAATAAATCGATCTAAAATACATGCTTTTGTTTGAAGTACATTATTTATTATGGAATATTCAACTTTTTTGCAGCTAAATGTGGTGGGAATGTGTTTACTTATCTTACTTATGAAATATCATCTCCTGGATATCCAGAAAGTTATGACGGAAATTTAACTTGTATTTGGCGCCTAACTACGGATGATCGTTTGCATTTCAAATTACACTTTCATAAATTTAATTTGGGTGGTACCGCTCTGAAACATTATAAAGACCCTTGTGATGAAAATATAGAAGATACATTGACTATAACAGATGTGTATCGTGACAATTATTCCATTAGTAAGTATAAAATTCTGCCTTGTTAAAGACTTAACTATATTTATTTTTCCTCTTAGAAGCAGTGTTAACAGAAAATTAGAAAATTATGGTGTAAGATCAAAAAAGTTAACTTTTCTTTTATGAGCTGAGAGGTTCCTAAGATAGTTTTAACTGTTCATAGTTAATTTTAAAACTTTCCTAGGATTCAGCGACTTATTAAATAAAAAGTGATTGTACTTCACAATTTTAAAAACGTTTTCTGTACATGTGCTTATTAAATTTTAGATAATTCTAAGGTATTTTGCGGCCAAAATGATTCATTAGAATGGGAAAGTGATAGTAACATTGTGCAAATAAAATTTAAATCCCTTCAGCCAAGATTTTCTTCGGATAGAAAGTTTTTAATAACTTTCACATCAGCAATAACACGAGCGAGTAAGTAATTTATTATTTTTAAAGTTACGCTTTGTAAATAAATTACTTTTTTTTTTATCAGTACATGCAGATTTTCCATTAATACGGTGTTAAGGCGTACATACAATAATGGAAAATGAGGATTTGGTTAAGCCGATCAAATTAAAAGAAAATATCTGGGTTTTTGTGGCCCTGTAATTTAAATACAATGTGGCATCTTGAATTAAATATAATTGGTTGGCCAACAATTTAATTTCAATACTTTAATTTTAGGTTGCAGCGAATCACTAAACGCCCCTGAAGGCGAGATTCAGTCGCCAGGTTATCCATATTCAAGAAAAAAGGTTCATTGCATCTGGAAAATTAACGTGCCTAAAGGAAAACGTGTAACTTTTACCGTAACTGATTTAGATATGGAAACAAATTTACTAAGTAATATTACCAGACTTGGCCCACAAATTATCACGGTAAGTTGATAAACCTATATGAAAGAGTTTTTTCACTAAACAATGTATAATTTTACAAGCAACCAGTAAGTATGCATTTCATATTTATAATTCAGTTTATTTAAAAGTGGCTGCTGAATCGAAAGATACGATGGAGGCTCAATCCGTGTCATTCTGTTTTTTTGTGATTTTGGACTTGGCTAATTTTTAATCTGAGGTAGGCTGGCCATTGCTGTAGGCAGTCTCGGCAGGTACTTAAAGCACAAAATTTTAAACATGTCACACCCAGCATCATTAAATGGATTTTTTTTTTGGTCATGCATTTAAATATTTTAAAAAGTTTTTAAACGTTTTATAAGTGAAGAAAATTCCTCAACTCTAAAGGCCGCTTTAATGAATGGATTTTCACTTTTTAAATTTCCCGAAAATGGTTTCTAGGATTGTTCTTAACTCTAAATTTGAATTCAATCATTGTTCTAGGAAAGTTCGTTTTAGAACAGTTCTTAAGTTGGGTTAAGGGGCTTTCAAGTGAAATTGTTTCCTTTTTCTATCGGCAGTAAAGAATTTTGTTCCACGAAGGCATGCGAGAGTTAATGTTGAAATTTTAACATATTCTGAATACCGTCTATTAAGAGTGTCCGTCGAGGGAGTTCTTTCGATTTGCTGATCAAAACAAACTAAAAATAAAAAATGGTATGTGAAAAAATTGGTTAGAGCTTTTTAATTAATTGATATTTGAATTTTTATTTTAGGTATCAGAATGTTTCTATTTTCAGGACAAACTAATATGAAGATAAAGTAACTATTTCTGTCCTGAACTACATTATTTATTGATTTATTTTATTTTTTAATTATAGTTTTACAATGATAAATCATTCAGAACTCGAATAGCTACATGGCACGGCTACAAAGAACCAGGAACATTTATTGAATCCACTAGCAATTTTATGGTAGTCACTTATTTTCTGAGAAATATCAATAATCATCGAGGATTCTCAGCGAAGTATTCGAGCCACAATCCTGCCAGTAAGCAACAATACATTTTAATGATTCATTTTCTATTGCTGATTTTAAATGTGGAATGTTTTTTTTTAATATCATACTGGTTTTGGATATTCACCCATCATCAGAGGATAAATAATCAGTTTGGTGTAATACACGATGCGACCTCAACTGTTTCCGCCTCATTCTAACTTACTGGTTGACTGAGTGAGAATATTACATGGTGTGCATGATGTCATTCGAAAAATGTAAATTAATCTTATAACATTTTTTTTAAAATAGTGAAATAAAATTAATGAAACCTAATATATGCTTAAGGGTTCTTATGTTTAGAGTACACCATTTTATGTAAACGTCTCATTACTCAAATAAGGAGTACACATTTGGAAATTATTGACTTACTTTAACAGCCTTCACAGCAGCAAAACTTTCACGCTCGGATATAGCAAAACTTCAACTTCCGGGATATCACACTTACTAGAAGAGACAACTTAGAAAACGAAACAAAGAGTAAAAATCATATCTCTTGCACCGATCAACTTGGTTGAGGACTTAACACCATTCGCACAATCTCAAGAATCTAACTCTCTCAACAATTGATATTACTAAGTATAAACAAACATTGCCCAAAACAATAACTCATTCATCATATTTGCCATTTTTACTTACATCGGAAACGAGATTGGCAAACTACATATTCTTTTCGAGAAACCGCGATCAGGACACCAAAAAAATGGGATAGAGGATACGTACGTATACCGGTACAAACAATCCTTGTGGCCCGCAACGTATTCAGAAACTAGTTTTTTAAATTGTGATTATACCTTTAATGGCCAGAGCAAGAGAAAAGTCAAAGACAGATATAAAAAAAACACCCGCTCTTACTAACTCAGCAAAATAGATTAAACTTACTATAAAAAAGCATATACGAATGTACATATACGAGCATGTTGCATGTTCTTTACTATATAAAATTTTCTTTTTAGGATTTTAATCACACATTTATCAAATTTAAATAATAATTCCTGGTATAAACGAACAAAGTATAATTCAGTGTTTTCTCATATGAAATACTACTCCAACTTCACAATTCTAAAATATAACCCATGAAAAACATGCAGAATGCTTAAACACTAATTTCATTAATTTTATTTTACTATTTTTACAAAAATGTTTCACAATCCATTTAACACTTTAAATGTGACACACATTAAATAACCTTCCTCGCATAGTCAGCAAGTGAGAAGGTAACACAGTTGATGTCGAATCTCGTATATCCAACAGATTAAGCTGTCCGTGATGATGAGTGGTAGTACGAAATTGATCAGGTATTTAAAAAAAAAAAAAAACATGCTGGCTAATACGGAAAACCAGCAATATTTTCAACCTTTCATTTTTCTATTTAATTAATTAGTGCATTTTTTCTTTTAACTTTACTTTTTTCTTTTTTTTTTGTAGTGTGTGGCGGCGATTTGACCGATACGAATGGTACTGTATATCTTACAGAGATGTTTCTTACAGAAGTTTCGATATTTTGTCAGTGGGAATATATAAATAAGTTGAACACTCAATCAACGTTTTCTTTACTCATAACGGCTAACGTTTCGTCTGGGATAAATATACATGAAGATTGCTCTTTCGCCAAGCACTCCATCGTCGTTAGAGATGGTATGGTTAATATTTATCTCATCAGAGGGGAATGTCTTTATTATTCTTGGAAGTGTTTTAATTAATTGTATAACAAAAGGGATCTCAGCTTCCTTGGTGATTTGATAGTTACTTTATCACAAAAATAATTTTGTAACAGTTTCTTATAAAAGACTTAATAGTTTAAGACAGAGAAAAGAAAGAAAGTACACATTTTCACCCCTACATAACAGTAAAAGATGACTTCTCCTGAAGGAACTAACTAGTGCAATTCCTATTAGTTCTCACTCGCGTTACGAGGTTGAAGTTTGCACAGGGATGTTCGTCAGAATTTCGCGAACGAGGCCCCAAGAGAAGGAATCATCCTAGGATGAGGAAATAAATAAATCGGTACCCTGACCGCAGCAAATGAATCAAGGTCTTGAGCAATTAATCAACAATATTGAATTTCATCTTTGTTGTACAATTTTTTCTGCCTCTTTCAATTCATATTTTTTATATATAATTTATTAGATATGGGATCACTATACTATTTATGGTCAAGGAAGGACCTTGCTGTCATTAGAGAAATGGAACGCGTTGAAATTTTGCATAATAACGTTAGTAAAATTTGCGATGCTTTGATTTCTGAGTCGTCTAAAAAAGAGTTTTGAAAATATAAGTGACTTAATAAGTAAAAAAAAGTATGGTCAACTATCAGTGGAGTAGCTGAAAAGATTATGGTTCACCATAATCCTTAAGTTAAAAGTTAATTAAGTTTGTTAACAAAACATTGGTTTTATTTCGTTTTACAGATTATTTTTATTAGCCTTGCAGAATGGATGCGAGTTAACTAATTCATTAATTAATTTTTTTTTCTTTTTTTAACTTGGTAGTGAAATAAATATTGAGAAGGTGGTTAATGGTTTGGTTGGGTCCTCTATGATTAATGACTCAAAATTAAGTACTATTTTTCATACCTGGGTCCTGGAATGTATACAAGCGACTCGGGAAACATAGTGAAGTAATAACATAGTAACATAGTGTCCGACAGTTATTTAAGTAATAAGTCAAGAAAAAATAACTAGAAATTAGTGACAATAAAGGATTTTATAAAGTAATTTGACTTATAAACCGACTTTACAGGATCGAGAACTAATTTAGTTGGCGAGTTTTGCTCAAGAACTGAGACTAATAAACCTTACATAATTTCCTCACCGCATCCTGTTGTAGTAATAGATGTAAGTAGCAAGATAATCATTTAAATAGAGTGCGGTGAGCAAAAAATTTTTCTATTTTTTGGTTTCTATAATATAGTGGAAAATATTGAAATAATTTGTATATATACGTAATATACATTTCTGAAATTGCGTTTTGCTTTTCAGAAGCTAAAATTATCTTGTGATACATTAACTTCTGTATAAGAATTGTAGTTATTTAATTGATATGATCATGTTCTAGGCTATGAGAACGTCAAAATTGGGTACTAGTTACGATTATGTTGAATTTAAATTCATTTATAAAGTGAATCAATGTGGAGGAGTGTTAGATTCTAAAGCAGAATACTTTGTCAGCCCACAGTATCCACAACCTTATGCATCAAATCTTGATTGCGTTTGGTTAGTCACCTTTGACGAAGAAAGTATTATCAAAGTAAAAATATTATCAATGTTATTAAATATTATTTATTGGATTTTTTTACAAATAATGAAAATAATATCTTCATTTTTTTAAGGTATCTTTTAATAGTTTCGATTTAGAAACCGATTGCGACAATGATTATCTAGCAATTTACAATGGCGACAGCGCTCGTGCGCCTCTAATTGGAAAATATTGTGGAAATATTCCACTTCCTGATATAATAAGTAATTCAAACAAACTTTGGTTTTCATTTCACAGCAATGAACAGTTACAATCCAAGGGATTTAATATCTCACTAACTCCTTTGCAAGAAGGTAATTTTTATTGTTTATAATTTAATATTTTCGTCCTTTCCCCAAACTTCAACAGATTGATAGGAAACAATGTAAAATATTGTCAAAATTGTAAATATATTTTTTCGAGGTATGATCACGCTCTGCAACCTTTAAAGATCTAAGTGCCCTCTTACTGGTGTTAGGAAAATTTCTACACCACTCCTTCCAGTCCCAAATTTCGAAAAATTCCAGAATTCAGAGGGTTTCAAAGAGAATATGTCCTCCTCTGGCTCCTGGTAGTTTCTGAAGTGTCGTAGTGGCATCGCCTTCAGTTAAGAGGTTTATTGGAGATTTCTCGTTTTCCACAGAATTGGAGTGGCCATTACATATAGATACAACTTCTTCAAGTGCCCTTCAAGATTTCCGTTATAATTCCGCTGGCAGATCTTCATTTGTCTTAGACCAGGAAGGCTGGTCGAGAGCATACCTGTGCAGATCCCTTTAGATCTCTTCAACTGCTCACGGAAATTACTATCACCAACCTCACAAAAGAGTACAGGTCCCATGAAGGGAATTTTGGTACCTTGATTCGCCAGGTCGTCGATCATCTCTTTCTCTTCCGCGCCGACATGCCCCATCACCCATACTAGAGTAATTTTATTTTCTCTGCTCAATTCATTTAGTATTCTGAGGATTTCCGCAACCAACTTTGAGCTGACAACATAGGAATTCTGTGGTTACGTGGCTGCTTGGCTATCGGAGACGATGACAAATCTACCAATCTCGCGAATTTGAACCGAATGCATCTTCCGATTGTTTTGGATTTAAGCTTAGAAGATATTAGGAATTTTTTTTCACCTGGATTTATGTAATATATGTAAAAAATTGCGGTCATGTCCAATTTCAGATATTGAGTTTTCGCAGAAAAAGAGCTATTTGAAGTCCTCTGAATTTGTAAAAGTAGTTTATGGGAAATTCTGGCGTTCGTACTGTTCGTGGGTTTACCCTTTAGCATAAACAAGAAAAATCAAAGAAAACTCGAACTTTATATTTCAATTGGGTGTCCCCATGGAATCAGATCGAAATTTATAGGTCCAAGTATCCAAGAATCCCCCAAGTATCTTTATAGATTTTTCTCAAGAAGGCCTCCCGATTTCAATAAACTTCACACATTTCTATAACTTTTTTAGAAATATTTTTTCAAAATTATGCTAATTTTAGAAAAATAAGCTGTTATGACTTTGGAGGAGGGGTGATCTTAGAGCCTCCTTCTCAAGTGTTATTTCTATGTTATGTTGATATTTATGTCATCCATTTAATATTCAAGAGATTTAAATGCGTCACTAAGTTTGATTTAAAAAAAAATGCCGGACCCGAATAAAGTGCGAATTTCTTTTTTTTTTACTTGGAATATCTCGCAAATTTTATCTCAAGGCTTCCTGAACCTTCTTTCAATATTAATAAGAAGCCCTACTAGATTAGAATACATTCCATAATTTCTCGTAGGGGAGAATAGGGATAGGTTCTTTCAAAGAAGAGTGATATATCGGTTTACAGAACTGTTTGCTTAAATAAATGTTTTGCTCAGAATCTGAAATCACATGGGCAGAAAGAAGTGCGTGATTCCTGAAAGTTAATTCGGTTTTCCTATGTTGTATTATAGTTAACGATATCACAGTTATTGTTCATATTTTTCTTTAATCATTATGTATTAACTATTCGAATTCAGACTTAACTAAATTCCGAGGAAAATGATAAATTTCTTTAAGATTTGAGGTAGTGTTTCATATCCATATACGAGTATAATAATATTTTCGATACAATGGAGATCTTCACCTACAAATCGAGGAGTAGGTAAGTTTATGAACAACTTCAAAGGAATTATAACTCACAATATATATATATTTATAAATGAGAAACAGTCTGATGAATTTGCACTTCATTTTTTGTAAACAGTTAAAAAAAATACTCTTTGTTTCTGAAATTTGTCCTTAACAGAATTCACCGAAAGAAATGGACCCAAGTCCAACTATTCAAAATGTTCAAGCATCCATTTTTCTAGTTTATAATCAATGGTTCTTTATTGTAGGATGTGGAGGGATTTTACATGGAGATGGTGGAGAAATTATATCATTAAACTACCCTTCGGCCTATATAAATGATTTGGAATGTGATTGGGAAATAAGAGTGGATACTGGATTCCATATTGGGCTTATTTTTTCAGGACGGTTTTTTATTGAACAAAGTGTTAACTGTACAAACGATTACCTCGAAGTAATTTCATTAATTTTTTCATTTTAATTTCATTAGTGTTTTCCTCTCTTTTACAATAAACGACAATTAATTAAGCCTTTCACATGACCATCTAAAGCTGTTTGTTCTAACAACTGAGCTAGGGTAAAAATTAAAAATGTTTGTATGGTGTGACAGCTATAATTGGTAAGCATTATTGTTCAGTTGTAAAAAGCATAAAGCTTAAAAATTAAAAATAATATTTTTCGCTAATTTTAAACAAGAAGTAATTATTATTTAATAAATATTTTAACATTTTATTCTTCAGTTTTTAAGATCAAAAACCATTTTTTATACTGTAAATATAATGTTTACATTAATTTTTTTCCTAACATTTTGAAATTATTGTCAGAAAAATTCTTAAACGTTTGAAGATTTTTTTTTTTATAATATCGGAAAATAATTAGCTCAGTTTTTTAAAAATTAATCAGCTCTTAGAATTAATTTGAAGCTCGATATGATCTTAATATAACCAGCTTAATAATATAATTAACTTAATATAATATAACTTACTATTCTATGATTTGAAACGTTCTCCCAATACTTATGAAGTTTTATAAAATGTTGACCTGATTCTTTTTTAAGGTATCAGATTATGTAGACAACGATTGGAAGAGTTTAGGAAGGGTGTGTGGAAGAGAAACAACAAAGATTTTCAACAGTACTACCAATCGGATGAGACTATTTTTTAAAACCAACGACAAAATAATAGGAGATGGTTTTAAAGTGAGCAATTCGTACTACTTGTAACGTTTAATCATTGTTCTAATATTTCTATTTTATAAGCTATTTCTGTAATATTAAGTTATTGGAAACAACATACTGCTACTTCATTTAGTAATTGAAGTGTCCTTCCGGCTGGGAGAACATTTGTTTTCTTAGTACTCTTTAAAAAAATATTCGTGCTCGGTTATTAAAAAAATTATTTATTTCGCATTGTTTTATTTTTTTATGTATATCTAGCCATTAGGTATAGACAATGTGTAAATAGCCGTATTTGTTATCATAATCCATTTCGAATGCAAATAGCAGGAAAGACAATACATTGGTAGCGTAAATAATAAATTGCTGTTTTGGACATGTTTTTGAAATAGGAAAAAAACTGAAATGTGCTTCTAAAGATTATGCTCATTATCAGGAACCTTCCGAAGGGTTTATGTACGTAAGCAAATATATATTTCATTTTTAATTTTTCAAATCAGGCCAATTTAGTTAAGAATAACAGAACATATGTAGTGACTATGTTCTTTGGTTCGGTGAAATCGAACTATTGAGCCGTCATTTTGAGCTACATTTCTCTTGCTTCACTTTCTTTACTTCCATAAAAGTGTTGGGGTCCACAATGTTAAGAGACCTTAGTCTCTTCTTTCCATGAATGTCTATTTCAAAGCTTAAAGCTTTAGTGTCCTGTCGTCTCACTACTCATTCCAATGAGTCAAAGTAGATGTAAAAATAATTTTCTGCGCATTTTGCCTTTACACCGTAAGAGTTGTGGAAAAAAAATATGATTCTACGATAAGAAATGTTTAATCCCGCACCGGTCTTTTGTTAGAGCAAATTTAACTTTAGAAACTTTCCCGTAACACTAAGGTTTAGTGTTAAATAGAAAGGGCTGAGTAGAACATATCCAAATGAGGACAATCGTTATTGAAGAACATATCAGAGAGTTAGGTAAGATTTATCGGATCAGTTCCCAAATCGCAATTCAGCGTTATTATCATCCAATTTTACAATTCCTTAAAATAATAATGCGATTGGCATTTTTAATAAAATAAAAATTCAACTAATAGCCTATTTATCAGGTGGGTTTAACGTCCTACTACCAATTAGGTGTTTTGGACGGTGGAGGGAGCTCATACTTCACTATTAACATTTTTCTAATAAATAAAAAGTAGGTGCAGGCGGAATTCGAACTGGGCATCTCTTAGTTACAAATCTAAATTTAAATTTCTACAAGAACACATTTCCCAGCACTATTAATGAACTACAGTTTATAATAGTAATTAGTTATTCCTGCTGAAATATTTTGTACAATGATTTAAATTTTTTTCAGGCTATTTGGAATATTAATTGTGGTAGTGTAATTAAAACGAACAAAAGTGGATATTTATATTCACCGGGCTATCCACAGAATTACAAGGGCTCTTTAGATTGTAAATACGAAATAGATCTATCAACTACAAAAGTTATTACTGGTCAATTTGAATATTTCGACCTTGAAGAAGGTAGGTTCATTTTGCTAATCTATTCTTCAGGGTTTGGGTCAATCACTTTGATTTTTTATTTTTTTGAACGGTTTCGGAATTTCATCCATCTGCACAGATTAAGTTTCAGTTGCAATAGTATTGAGTGCCATACAACAGAAACTTGATTGGATTTTAAAATTCTCCTCACAAAACTTTATACAAATCCATCTAGAATGGATTGACAACGAGTTCAATGAAAATCTTAACCTACTTATTGAATGAGCTTATTTTTTCCTACAATTATGAATTCATGGGAAATAGAATGCCAAGGAGTTTAATACAATAACACTGGTCTGAATATGTGTCATAGTTTTGCAAAGAACTGTAAGTGGTGATCTTTAATGTGCTGAAGAATGAGATTCATCTTCAAAGAAAAGCCGGGAAGTTATATTTTTGATGATGAAGTTAGCGATATCGACTTAGAAATCTCTTAAGAATCAAAGGAGAAAGAAGTATAATAGAAAGTCAAAATTAAAAAAGATAATGTTATTTACTAGGTGTGGCCGTATTTCTCTTTCCAAAGTACTCTTTCATTCTAGAATTAGTCCATTGAACTCCACAAATTTAATTATTGAGGCTGATGTGTTTGATTTAATTTTAATGGTATTTGCTGTTGTTTAAGTTGATAAATACAATTAAAAAGAAAAAAAAAGACAAATATATGTTGTTCTTCTATTTTAGCAACTTCACGAGGATGTATCTATGATAAAGTTATTATCTACACCAAAAGCTCTGGAAGAATGTATCGCGTTTTAGGTACTTATTGTGGTAATTCACCGCCTCCGGAATTCTATTCAAGAGGACGTTTTAAGATACATTTAATAACTGATAATTGGACATCCCACAACGGCTTCGTTTTGCGCTATTCAATTCCTGGTAAGGAAACGTTTTTCAGAAATAAAAACTAATATTTCGCTGTTTTTAATTCGCCAGAAGCTCTTCCTAGTGCACTACTGTTCTCACTAAAGACAAGACTTATAGCAAGAGAAAATCTAAGAATATGAGCTTTTATTTGAACCAGGGACTTCTGGCTTATTAGTCCTTGGAGATAATTTCTGAACTCACCTCTTCCCAAAAATAAAGTTTATAAATTTTCTCCCATTAAAAAGGATTTCATAGACCGAAACAACCGGCTATGTAAGGTGTCTTAAAAGAATCTTAGTGCGTTGCCGGGAGCAATTTTAATGAAAGTTGTTTCCGGTATAGCGATGGGTGATTTTTTAGTACATTTTGACCAGTTGATTAATAAAATTATATTACTCTTTCTAGGAACTCTTACAGCAGCTCTCCTAAAAAGAATGTTTTGGGCCTGCCAACTTTTTATTTTAGAAAGATAGCCTAGAAACTGAGTAAAAAAATAAAAAAAGCCAACTCAACACTTTGTCATTAGGATGGTCTTACTTCTTAACGATAGAGAGTGTGCCTCTCAGACATCTCATCGTTAAATTTCTCAAACATTATTCATTATATAAATATGAAGTCTCTCAGAAGTAATTTTTGTTTTTTTAATGCAATTGTTTGACATTTTTTAAATATTCGAAATTTTATATTATTTAATTAAAAAAAATCGGTAACTTTTTCCGTCATAGCCCCATTAATTTCTAGACCTGTTTCGGATTTGTATCTATATTATTTGTTGTTATTATTATTATTATTATTTTTTATCTTCTTTGTTCATTTAACAAGTGTCGTCTCGCTTTCATAGTTTTCTCCGTCTTGCAGTTCAAATATTTAGATTTATGAATTACGATACTGTACCAATTCTTATTTGAGTACTCTACACAAGGTATTAATCTAACAGTTGCGATCCAAATATTTTTATTTTTATTAATTAAATAATTATTTATTTTTCATAGAATGTGGTGGAAATATTGTTGAAGAGACAGAAATAGTTTCTCCAACTTACAGACCAAAAGGTTATTTCTCACCTCTCGATTGTGTATGGAACATAACTGCGCCTGAAGATAAAATAATAACATTTAGGTAATTATAGATTAGAACTGTGTCAAGATTAAAGAGCAATCAAAAAACTTTTTTTCGAAAGGTTTCTTTCTTTTAATAAAATCGCTCAGTTGGAATAAATTTATTTCTTCAAAGATATATTGTAAAATAGTCTAAAAAAGCAGTATACCAGAAACTGCAAAACAATTCTTGTCTATCTTAGTCATTTCTATTTTTACTATCTATTTGCTTCATTTGGCAAGTTTTCCTCATTTTACTTTTGAAAACTGTAGAAAGAATAAATTTATTCGCAATGTTCGGTAAAAAGAAGACATTTCATATGGCTCATTTACGATGTATCTGTCTTTCATTCTTCCATCATTTATTAAATCTCCAAGTTCGCTCATAGCTTGCGTTGATAATACTGTGCAGCCCGCCTACTAAGTCTCAAGTTCCGCTTCCTTCATGGCCTTGTAGTTTTTATGAAATTTTTTGTGATCCTTACAAATTCAAACTACCTCTTTCTCAGGCAATGACTGCATTTTACTTACAAGAGGTAAAATAATTTCACCATTGTTTGATCTCAAATTCTGGAACAAATTATGTTGTGATAAGGCATTTACCAGGATAATTATTACCATTAATTTTTCCTGGTTTCTGGCCACATATCGAGACAATCTTACAGGGGAAAAAACAAAAAAGTGATAAATATTTCTATGCAATTAACATTTTACAAGTACTTTCATGTAATCAATCTCATCTCCTTTTGGTTCTTTGGCTCTTTGGCTCTTATGATAGTGGTAATTAGTATGACAGCATGGCGCACATTCTATACCAAAATGGTGTTCTATTTCCGTAAGCAGTGATGTAATTTATATTTCAGTGCATAAAAGGTACAGTTGCTTGAGACACAAACAGTTCTAGTGAATACCAAATAAAGCGAGGAAATTAAGAAATTAATTAAAATAATTTATGAAGAATAAGTAATGATTTGACATCATTCAGTTTACAAATAATTTTTATTTTATCCTAGCTTTTTGCTTCTTATTTTTTAGGATTATTTCTCGAATACCAGTTAGTCGAAGATGTCGTCATGCTGGTATTCAGTTGTGGGATGGTTCTATACCTATACGTGGAAATAATTCAAATTTGATTGCAACTTTATGTGGAGAAATAGTGAAACAACCTGGACAATTTCGCACTAAAGGAAACCAGGCAGTCTTTGAATTTAGATCAAATAATTTCCAGAGAGGTCAAAAATTTAGTGCAATTATCAGTTTTACTTATGGTAATACACTGAATCATACCTTTATATTTTTATACATATATATATATATATTATATATTTTGTACATGAAGTAAGGTACTACATCCGATATACAAAGTTCAATAAGCAATTATTTATTTAAAACCTCTGTTCTTTTGTATTTGCTGTTTGACCAGAAATATATTTAGATAGATAGTAGATATATCGTGTGTACTGTATTGAGTGTTAAATATTTACAATACAGGGGTTCTGTGCTTAACAATTTTTCAAAAAATGAAATAAAAATCAATACAAACTGAGTTGTATATAAGTACACTTAATTAACTAAACTTTAATATATATATATATATTATTTAATATTATATATATATATATAAATTTTATGTATATATATATTTATAATGACGAGCATACATAAAAAAATAAAATTTAATATTAGAAAATAATACTTATTCATTTAGGCAAAATGATATTTTTAATGCTCTGTTATAAAAAAATATATTCTATTCAAGTGGTACTTAATTTTAATAAAGAGTTTTATAAGGAGCATTTTTGCTAACCCCCTCTGATAGATAGTGGAATCCAATTGGTTTATAAATGGGACATTCTATTAACAGGTGTTCAAGAATTTCGTTCTTATTCAAATTACATATTGTGCAGACAGATTGCGTATCAATAGAGTGGTAGCCTCCAGTTTTAAACCAGACTTTTACACTTTTATCACTTGCTACTCGTAGCTGGGTCACAACCCTAATAATTATATTTATATAACTTCTTTAACAGTTTTTTTTTCACTTACTAGAAATATTTACAATTGCAACAAATGAAAGTCTTTTAAATTTATTATTTAACAATTTTTGATTCGATTATTAATTGACTCATTTAATCCATTAGAAATTATAAATTTTATACAGTACTCTTTTACTTATGGAATAACAGGTGAAGCTGCGGGATGTGGCGGAAATATTGAATTATCCACTCCTACGTATGTACGAAGTCCTGATAAAATTAATAATAACTCTCTCGATTGCCATTGGTATATTGAAACTTCAGAAGGAAATTCAATAAATTTGCAATTTGAGAATTTCCAAGTAGAAAATTGTACCAGATCCAATATTTCTTGTTCATGCGACTTTGTTGAGGTATGTTAACAATTTATTATTTAATTAAAAATTGTAAATAAGGTAAATTCAATTAATTCTCTTATGTTACTGTTTAAGGTTTACGATGGGCAAAGTATGAATAGCGAAGTTATAGGAAAATATTGTGGCAATGTGCTGCCAGGCACTGTATTATCATCTCATCGTTTTATTTCATTTAAATTTGTTAGCGATGGAAATGGAAAAAATTCACAATTCGTAATATTAGCTACTCCAACACCTTGTAAATTAATTATATAATTATCCAAATGTTTAAATTTTGTCTCTCTGTTATAGTAAGAAATCTTATCTTCTGGTCTTTGGTGTATCGCTTGTTTTTTATCTTTTTTTTTTATTCAAGCTTCTAAACTATTCTAAGCTTATCTTTAAATTTATCTTAGTAAGTGAAACCCATGTTTCTATCTAACGCGTGTTTTCAATGTAAGATTTGTATTACATATTTCGTTTAGAGAAGCGTCAATGCAGTAAATTAGATTTCCAGAATTCATAATTTTCTTACAGCCTTTTCTTAAATCTTACATTCTTTTTGTTCATAATTCTGTCACTTTTATTATTATTATTATTATTATTTAAATAGAAATGATCGATTGCTGAAGCGTATAGCTAGCTCTTAATTAGGGTTTTTCTACTAATTTCAAGATTAAAAAGAATTTACTAGAGTGCTAAGTTAAATTAATAGTTATACATACTTGTTATTGAAAATAATAATTATAAATATGTATTTTTGTTTTAGCTCTTTGTGGTAAGAGTGTGATAAATGTTAACTCGACTCCGCAAGAATTAACTTCACCAAATTATCCTGATAACTATCCAACAAATGTTCATTGTAAGTGGGTGCTTCATAAACAATTATGGGCCACTTTTGATTTACACATTGTGGATGTGGATATTGAACCTTCGGATACCTGCTCTAACGATAGATTGCAAATACGTGAACTTGAGGTAAATATGATTTTTTTTTTTTTATTTGTCTTCATTATATCTGATTTATTTAACCTGTTAATTCTTTCGTTAGGATTTAATTTTAAAAGGTTGAAATAACTGAATGATTTATCAACAAACATTTTTTTTTGTTTAGAGAGGATATAGCCATTTCTTATTGTGGGGTGCAAATCCAAATGAGAAACTTATTATTGGTCTCGATAGGACCTTCAACTACCGTTCAACTGTAGGTCTGGTATATATGTTAATGATTTTTACGTTATTTTTTAAAAATAGTCGAATGTTCACTTCCGTTGAATTTTGAGGAACACGAGTTTTTTAAATTATTTACAGTCCATGAAATCAGAAATTAGTTTTACTTTTATATTATCCATAATAATGGTAGTTTTCAATTAATATTATTTTCTATCTTCTTTCAAAGATAATCTTCAAGCCTGAATATCTGAAAAGGAATATCTTGACTTGATAAGTTAGAAATCTGACTAAATTAGAAAACTGTACTTACCTTCATTAATCCGCACATACCTATGTTCCGTAACAATGCCTAAAGTAGGTTATATTAAGCATGTTGGGAGTCCAATACGCTAACCGCATAGGTAATCCCCTCCCTGCCTTTGTAGTATCTGATAAAAAAGACGATAATCTATTAGCATCGGCTAGAAAATAATCAGCCTTTCTAAAATATTAAGCTTGCTGGTTTGCTGAGAAAGTGTTCACATTTCACCCTAACATACAATTCTTAAAATAGAATTATACTGCTAAATTGGTGTAATGCAAACTCAACTCTATTTGTATGGGGTATATCCCTACAAGCAAATAAAATAAAATAACTCATAACTGGTTTTTAGGTGTTTCGGAATTTTACGATTTTTATCGCTGAGTATGGCCAAGTTTTTTTGGAATATTATTGAGTATAGATTAACTATTGAGCACAGAAAATTAATTGGCATAATTCTAAGTGGGTATTCTGGAGTTAAGTTTTTACTTTTTTCAGCTGCAGTAAAATAAAAACCGACTACTTTTGAGTAAGCTGAGTTAGAAGTGTGTAGCTACAGTAGAAAAAAATCATTTAGTTTTAGAAATGTCGAGATTAAAAGTCGCTTTACTGAAACTTCTTTCCCCTATATAAACAGAAAAGGTAAAAATGAAATGTTTTGATTTTTGCCCTGCGTGTTTTTTGTTAATACAAGTGAACTGTTTTTTTTCTATATGGTCGTTATGGATAGAACAATTAATACAATAAAATATAATGTAGAACTTATTATTAACTAATATATTGTTACTTGACTACCATTAAACGACGTTAAAGGTTATTTCGCAAATTTTAATCTTTGTAGTTAAGCAGCGTTCCATCTGATAAATCTATATTCTGCGGCAAGGGGCAAACTATGGATTATTACTCAGAAAGTAACAGGATTCAGATTTCATTTGTAAGTGATTCACAAACCACAGCAAAAGGATTTAAAATAAGATACAGTATTGCTAGTAAGTAGTTTCAATTAATATTTTAAAATACTCGAATAAGAGAGATCATCGTGTGGTTAATATTTGTAATATATTTTTGAGGGGGTACCTCTTCAATCAGAATTCCAAGTGCGTAACTACAGTTGATAATAGTTGTCCAGTTTGTAGAAATTTTTCAATTTAAAGCATCTTTAATGAAACTTCTTTTCCTTATACATTAAATAAAAAGGAAATAATAAATGTTTTAATTTGCTCTATACGTGTGCTTAAGGAAGTCTATTTGGATATTAAAGAATATTTGGTTCTTAACATAAAATACTTTTGGGAAGACAATAGAATAATGGAACTACCTGAAGTGTTACCATGTGGGTTCATTTTTCTATTGTTCGTACCTGACTTGGCGAAACGTGATAGCTGTATCTGCTAACGGTTTTTGAGAAATCGATTAATCAATTTGTTTTCTATTGCAAAGAAATGATGATTAGAATTCAACTCCGATTACTCAGCAGTCTGGGATAAAGCTTTCTTGATTGAGAGGAATTGCTAAATTAGGATTGTTTTGAAATGGCAGGGTGAGGCTAGAAAAAGCCCTTCGGTTCCCTGACTTATTAATTATGTCCATTTTTATTTTAACAAACGTTTATGTATTTCAAATTAAAGATAGTTAATAAAAAGGCCACTATCAAATTAGAAAACTATAATAATAAAAGAGTTTCAAGTTCTAAATGTTCGCTAAAACTTAATAATAAATTTTTGAACTAAAAATGAAAATATTTTTTACTAGATTGCTCAAGAAATTACACTGCTTCACAAGGAAGGATATTACAATCAAGATTGACAGAAGACTGTACTATATTTATTAAGTCAGCAAATCCAAATGATACAATATCGCTTTATTTCAATGTTATTTCAATTTCTTTTAGGCAAAACTGTTCTGTTTCTAGTCTAAAGGTAATTTATTATTAATCTATATTTGGAATAAATTACGAGTGATTTTATTTTACAATAATTAAACAAAATAAAAAATAAACGAAGGATCTTTTACTGTTCGCATATCGTAACCTAAATAACTTATATCCACCTCCCAACACTCACGCCTACCAATGTTGGTGTTAATATTTCTTGGGTTTAGCATACTATTACCATGTTCTCTCTCATTCACCTTTACTTAATGCTTTTCTCTTTACCTTGGTAGTTTAGTTTTAGTTTGCTTATTAAAAGAAAAACAGTAAAAGAAAACGTCGCAATGCATTAGGCGCAAAATAAGGTGCTTAATTAGAATAATTTCCTTATTTGAATATTTCTACTTTGACTGTGTCGTTAGATTAATAGATAGCGGTTAAAAGCCACATTCGCTGTGACTTAATCGTTCTTTTGTGGCCCTCTTTAATGACATAGTTAAAGACTGTAGGCTTTTGAAAAGTTTTCATGTTCAAGTGTGAGTAATATTAAATACATTATATTGTACTAACAAAAGATTATACAGTTCTTTTATTTCAACAGATTTATGATGAAAAGAACAGTACGAGTTCACCTGTAGCTACTATTTGTGGCTTTAAAGTTCCTAATCCTATATTTTCAACTGGTCCAGAAGTTAAACTCAAATATGAATCCAAGGAACGTCGTATTACAAGTTTTGACCTAACATACACAGCTACTGATCAAGGTAAATCTCTTTGCGTGTCGTTAGTTTTGGACTTACACTCTATTTTTTCCTTAGTCTACATTAAATTAAATTTAATATATTTTTCTGACTCTCAGTTGCAAAGAAAGTATGTTTACTACGTTTACCTTAGTTAGAACGCATTCACATTTTGTCAGCAAAAGTTTTACCAAGTGAATTTTTTTACTTTTTTCATATTTGTTTGTCTAAAGTAATTTCAAACTAAAGTTCTGAATCTCGGTTGTCATTTTAATTACTAATAAGGAGTTGGAGCATTTACAACATAATGAAAATATATTATTTGGTTACATTTTTATTCTTTAACTATTGGTATTTTTAATTTAAAATGGTATTGCAATCATGTAGGCTTTCTCTTTCGAGTTTTCACAACGTTTTGACGCTTCCTGAGTCCGAACAAGTTGTTTTTACGACAACATAAGTTATGGTCAGCATAGCTCAACGTAGAACAGTAAGCAGAAAGTTAAAATTTTATATTTGGAATCAATGCCTTCATGAGACCTGGTGATACGCTTTTGGCGATATGAGTTGGCATCGCAGTCAGTTAATAAGTATTATGGAGTTTCTTCCATCTCCTCACAGAATCTACTGATAAACGCTTGCCTCAGACCTTAAAAGTTGTTTTAAAGCCATTTTCTTGGGATCTGATCTTTCTTCTTAACACCATTTGGAAAGAACTGACCGCAAGAAGTTTTCTTCAGGTTCTGTAAGATAGAATTCGGCCTCGGCCATTTGATTTCCTCCCATTTTAACAGATTTAAGATTTATTAGATCGCTTTAATTTTTAACATTACTTCAAGACTGTCGTTTCCAGGTAGAACGTCGTCTAAACAAAAGTCTCTTTTTAAGACGGAAACTGCTTCAGTTTGTGATATTTTTATGGAGGTATGTCTTAGAGACTTCACTTCTATCTTCACTCCAAATCATTTTTTGATACATCTGGTCTTCATCAATTATTATATTTTTGTACATCAGTTTAATATCAACCGTGCTCACTTATGAGCAAGAGGAGGATAGAGATCAAGTCTTGTTGAATAGTTGGTACTATAAGTATGTTAAGAAAGAATTATTCCATGTCATAGCTGAAGTGTCGAACACTATTCTTATCTTTGTAATGGAATTCGAGTTCCTCAATTCAGGTTGATGAGGTAGATGGTAATGAATGGTAGAGTTTGGCTCTTCTGAAGTTTTCTATTTCTACACTCACCTTTTAATTTATATTTCAATTATATATTTTATTTTAAATTTATCAATTAAATTTAATTTTAAATTTCATTGTTTTTAACCACAAGCTCCGCTTTTGTAACAAGACTCGATAAAGCGATTCCCAGGCAAGTCAGAAAACTGGCTTATGTTCACTTCTGACATTAGTCGCATTGTTGGCTTTTCAACACGATAGCTGCCTCACATTCACGTATTAAATCCATTCAAACGATCTTTAAAATTATCGAAGAATAGGTTAAAGCGCAAGAGGTGGCTGCAGATCCTTCCTCATTTGGTAAATAATGCCAAACGTCATACAAGTTACACTGGTCAGAAACGTTCAGTACATCCTGGACTCACCGGGACAATCAGCCTCACTAAAATTTGATATTTCTCTGTTCATGGATGAAAAACCAAAACCAAACAGACAGTGTGTAATGACTGAAATTTTTAGAATAGGACCTTATCATTTATTTCATACTGCCATTTTGCTATTTACTCGTTCAGATGAGTATTTTAAAATTAAAGTAGTTGCACACCCAAAATGATATTGTTTTACCATTACGTCCACTATATCATTACATTGAGACTGTAATCCACGAGCCATTTATCCTGGCGACACATCTGTCGTTTCTCGCCTTCTATATAATTAAGTTTTTGATGGTCAACATTATGAAGTGGTAAATTTTTATAAATTAACTGATTTGCATTTTAAGTAAAGCGCTTTGAGAATCAGAAATTATGAAGAACTTTAATTGTGGGAAATCTTCTAGAAATGTCAGGTACCATTAGCTTTGCCGTAAATATACCAGGCAATTTATAAAGCTTTTCAATTTTAGTACCGAAATCGCAACATACTCTTTTGTGTGATTGTGTTTGAAAATTTGGTAACAAAATAATCTCAAAAAATACATATATTTAGAACAAAATTTATTACTTGTAAATTTGTGCATAATACCATTAATGTGTTCGTACATTTTCTTTTTAATAGAACTCTTACAATAAAATAACATCTTATAATTCAAACATATTTAAAATAGAGAAAAATTAATGGAAAGCTAAAATTTAGCTTTTATTTTTATGATTTCATTTCAAATAATTTACTATTTCGTTTTAATAATTTATTGCAATACAGCATAATCATATATGTAACTTCATATACAACGTTAGAAAATAAAATTGACTTGACATTTAATGCCTAGATGTAAGTAAACACTGTAAAAATGTTGATTATGGAAATCTTTGTAATTTTTATAAATGCTGATCGTTTAGGTCGTGGTTGCGGTGGAAGATTCTTCAATGATGTTGGTGTATTTACGAGCCCTTTTTATCCGAGTAATCAGAGGAAATCAACTTCATGCAGATGGGATATTACTGTTCCCGTTGGCAATGTAGTTGTCATAGAATTCCAAGGTGAAATAGATTTCATACAGAATTAGTATACAATAGATCATCTATAAAAGCCTGCTTAGATGCCCCATTTTTTATTCCTATAAACTTTTTTTTTTTAATTTGATGCTAAATTTTTGTAAAAGATATTTGAAGCATAATAAATCTTCAGGATTTGCTTACTTTATTTTGCTCTGAACTTTTGACTAGGTACAATTCATAAAAAAAAATCATTTCTTCTTGCTCGATATCTAAATTGAAAGAAATTCTACTCAATATATGAAAAAGTAAAGAACATAAATTAAAAATTTTTATTTTTCAGAGTTTGATTTAGGTCCAGCTTCTACGTGTGGAACTGATTTCGTAACAATATACGAACATGATGCAATCTCAGAAACGGATAAATTCCGAGTTAGATATTGTGGACCGGTATGTTAACATTTCAATTTCAACACTAGCAAACTTATTAAATGTTAGCAATAGTTCATCATTTGATGTTATATTAGAAAATAATCTTGATTGTTTTACAACTGTTACTGGTCATTCACAATTCCTTTCAAGTAATTTCGTGACTAGAAAAGTACAAATGAATAAACTAGTGTATAACTACTTGCCAATAGCTCCTCATCAGTATTTCATAAAGTTGGCGATAACGCCCCCTTGTAGGCGCTGGTGGCCCACAAGGGAGCGGTAAAGGGTCCAGAGAATATTAGGGGTGTCAAAGCGGTTTAGGGGGAAGGCCGTGACTGATTTGTGTTTTTCTAATATTTTAAACTAAAATCTAAACCCTACTACTATCTATCTATCCTATATTATTTGTATTAAGATAATTTAGAAGTATTACTTGAGCTTGACGTATTTATCTAAGCTGTCCATTGCATGTATTGCACTGCCACCGAGAAATATTAATGCCAAACAATCGATGCTGAAGAAAATTTATTGTTTGATCATCGTATATGAATTGGAAGTCATAGACAACCTCACATTAAGTTTTATTGATTATTTTTCTGAGTAATATTTTTTAAATAAATATTTGTTTATTTATCAAACAAACTTGCTAATAATGTTTCAGGAGAAGCCAGCAATATTTGAAGCGAAAACAAATTCTGCGAGCGTTGTTTATAAGACTAGCCTACACAACGGTGGTACTGGATGGTTGGCTCGATTCATGTCAAAAGGTTAGTTTTTTTTGATAAGGAATTCAGGAATTCTAATTAAAAATTTTCCAGAAATAATAAATTATTTACATTTTATAGGTCCAGGTCATAGTCGATTGATAGCTCAGGGTATGTACGGACCATAATATATTTCATCAATGTAAAACTTGAATTGTTCACTTACAAGTGTACATAGTTCTGCAGACGTCAGACGTGAATTTGATTTAAGAAATGTTAAGTTTAATTAAAAGATTAAATGTTGGAAAGTATCGTGGTAAATAATCAAAAATGTAAATACGCATTTTGCTACTTTAAACTTATTTTTAAGTATAATTAATATTTGTATATATCTTCAAAATAAAATTCTATTATGTCTGCAAATTTTAAGCTTTGTTGTATAATTTGTTTTATATTTTAGCTCGTTTTATTTATTACCGTAATATACAGTTAAATAATGTCTTAATAAGTAACAAATGAGAATATTTAATACAAGATTTTTTTGTCCATTCATTTCATGTGTCACATATGGTTAAATTGTATGCATTGAGTTTTATTCATCATATTACCTTTCTTTCCTGTTGTATTTGTAGCTCTTACCCCCTTAATCTGCTTTTAATTGTAGGCTTTCATTAGAAAGGTATAACTTTTACCTGTGTACACCTATACATGCAATTCCTCCTGCTCACTGCTATTCTTATTCACGTTTTCCATTTCTATCTTTTCCTCTGATAAACGTATCATCCAGAAATCCAGTCATCCTAGAATATCAACTTTTTAGTCCCACCAAGTAAAAAATTTTAACTATTATAAAAGCCTGGCCTGCTTTTCTCATGTTGCTGTACCTCGTTAAATGTTCCATACAACATTTATCCCATAAAGAAGAAAACTTTTCTTCATATTTTACCACCATCAGGTTCCATTTGTGTTCTTTGTCTTTTTTGATTTGCTTCTCTCGGTAGTGAACGAACCACCCCTTTATGAAGGTAGTTCCAAGCAGGACAACCCTAAAAAAACTAACAGCTTCCAAGCAGGACAACTTCAGCTTTTTGTCATAAACCATTTCACACACTACCGCCAAATAATATATAATAACATTAGAAATGAGTGTCTGTGCTATAAGTGGATACTTAGGCATCAGTTTTGGTTCAACTAACCTTTACCCCTGATTAAGACCCAAAACGAGATGTTCTACGAGCTGTTATTCATAATTTTTTTCTCCCTTTCTTTGTCATTGAAAAAATAGCATCAATTGAATGCCCAACTTCCTCCTTGCTGGAAAATAATTTAAAATTCTGTAGTATGGGAGGAAATTAGCTAAGTGATAAGCGAACAGTATACCCATCGGATATCCTTTGTTCAAATTAGGCAGTCTGCTCTTAGATCTTCTCTTGCTAGGAGCTGCTTACAGCTCACTGTCCTTATCCGGATAGTGAGCTCTGTAACTAGAAAAAATAGCCCGGGTGCCGGCAGTGCATGAAGTCCTGGCACCTGAAAGTTCCTGGCACTATTGGCCTGAAATGTTGACAGGGTATTTTGGCGGACCTTTTTATGGAAATTTAAAGTTCACTAATGCCCATTCCCGCGCTTATTCAATTTTCTTCTTTAGGAAGTTGGGCAGAGAACTGATTTAGATGCTTAAAACGATTACTATAGATAGCTGTATTGGTAAACTATCGTGTAGTTATTTTAGTAATCCTTCAATCGCCTCTTTATTTCGTTTAATGTATGCATGCAAACAATGTAGCGTTAGGCATAGAATGCTCCTTTGGAGAATTCCAATCTGGGTCACTTGTAGGTATAATTTTAATGTAGAATCGTCCATTCAAAATTAATTCAATTATGTACTTTATGAACCAATTTGACCGGTTAAATCAGTCCTCGCATTATTTTAGCCAGAAACGGAAATTGTATTCAGTCGTAAATAAGCATTGGTGAAATCTAAAAGCAGCACTATTATTTTATTAATTATACTCTACACCACTTTGCCTGGGTGGCTGAAACATCTTAGACTTCGCAAAGTAAGGGGCTAATTTGTACTTAAATTTTATTATTCCTAGCCTCTAACTACTGGAATAAAAATATTTCGATTGGTTTATTAAGACTTCAATTTTCTTCCAAATTATAGTATTTGGAGTAATATTGCAGCATTGTCAGAAATATTTATGCAACCACTTGTTCCACAATTTAATAAGTAAATTGGAAAAACATTTTACACACGTTATGTAGACGACTACAAACTACACAAATAAAATATAGAACAAGAAGATGCATTAATATTATAGTTGATACAGCAGTGTAGTTCCAATTTCAATACTTGACCTAGATAAAAATAAGAGTGCAGCCCTCTGTACATGACATATCTTAAATTGTAGCCCCCCCCCAGGTAAATTCCATTTTTAACTTTTCAGTTCTAAAATATTACATCCGCAGAGATAGAAAAAAAATGTATAGAAGTTTTGAACAATAGGTACTAGTTTTCAATAATTTTATTTCATAAATTTTACAAATGATTTTTAGTTCATTAATTTTTTGGATAACACCGTGTAACCTCCCTTAATCAGTCTGCTCACTGCTCTGTCAGTAATTAAGCGTAATGCAAGATCAGTACGGAGGTAACAGTGAAGTTGAAATCTCTACAATAATCTGGTTATTCTACCGCTGCGATGGATGAAAACCAGAAACCCTTAAGGCATATAATCAAAATGCGTCGTACTAACACAAAGATTTTATTACCAAGTACTGCGGACGTAACCACATCAGACTAGTAAAATCTTAAGCCTGTACAAAGACCTATAAAAAGTAAAACAAAAAAAATACTAGCAAAGTAGGACTTATAGATCAAAATAAGTGGAATATTCAATATAAAAATTATGAAGTCTTATTATCAACTCACTGGATTTAGGTTCTAATGTATTTCTGCGTAATTTAGTTTAGAAAAATCAGTTGTACTATATTTTGGCTTGAAAGTTCATAGCAAAGTGATTAAATTAAACTAAGTAACATAAAAATCTGTTAAATGAAATAAAAAGAAGAGAAGAATAGAAAGAAAATATCCGATCATACTGTACAAACTTTTATTAAACAGCATATAGGTAATCGATAATCATTGCGTACACAAAGTTTTTGCAAAATCAAAGACCTGCTGAACCAACCTGAACGAGAACAAAGAATGTAATAACGAAGGGAAGTACGAGAAGAGTTAGTCCTTTGTCCAAGTGAACTGACGAAAACCACGGGATAGTATTCCAAGACGTGGAAGAGAAGTTCGATAAGCTTAACTCACATCTACCTGTCATGAAATTGACTACTTTTGCTTAAGCAGTATAATTGTTTATATATTTTGATAGTATCATTTCTTATACATTTTTGTTTTATTTTTTATAATGTAGCCAATGAAAGAAAACTAACAAGGTGATGATTTATACATAATAAATTTTAGGGCTTGAAAAATATGTGAAATATATCGAAACTTTAGAAGTTATATAAGATGGTGATTTCGGCACTTCAGATGAAGAATTAGATGGGTCGTAGATAGGTCTGATATGAAGTTTCTAGTTCTGTATTTCGCTGCCAATAGTTAATGACTATTTTGTAACAGGAATAAAGGGGGTAGAAGTGCCTGCAAGCAGAAGTAGAATGAGAAGTACTTGTTGGAGCAAGTGTTGTATGAACAAGACCTTTGCTTTTGTATCGGATTCATAAGGTATTTTGCTTAACTTTGTCATTTGGCCCTTTAATTTTGAATATTAATTCTCACCTTTACTTTAATATAAGGAGGTTTAATGCCTTCTTTTAGCGCAAAACCTAGAAATGTAATACAAATTTACTGAACCTGATTCTACGTAATTTCTCTTGAACAGCATTTACGATT
The DNA here is from genome assembly GCF_049639745.1 of Rhodnius prolixus. Lineage (NCBI taxonomy): Eukaryota > Metazoa > Arthropoda > Insecta > Hemiptera > Reduviidae > Rhodnius > Rhodnius prolixus. The sequence goes on along the minus strand of NW_027411604.1, from coordinate 12,447,584 downwards.
TTCTGTAAATAAGTACTTTCATTATATTATAATGATCTAGAGCTTGTATTGAAACATTTTTCTTGAAAAATCCATCAAGCGTCTCGCATTCTGTTCGCTTTCACTTCCCTCCTTGAACTGAAGGCTTTTGATGGCCCTGGATTTTACAAAGACGTGTCTGGGCCTGGGAAGAGTAAGACATCAGAATTAGAAATCTGTGATCCCATATTTCGGATTTTTGACCCGATATTTTGCTAAATCATGGATTTGCCTAATCCTATACATTCCCCGTACAAGCTGACGTTCCTCAAAACTTAATTCTCAGTCCCCTTTTATTTATTTCTATTGCGCATCACCTTAATGCAGGACCGTGTACCTTTGCGAAAGAAAGAGCAATAATTTTTTTCCTAAATCTTGATCTTGTTGCCGCTCACTGTTCACTTGAGACTCATCTCATTTGCAGACGGCATGAGAAGAATAAAAAAAAAAAACGGACCAAGTGCTACTAAATAAAAATCTCTATGGGTCCGTGAAATTCTCCCACACATTGATGTAACTGTTTCTCGACTAAAGATTCACTGGATCTCTCACAGTAGACCGAAAGAAGGGAAGCAAACTCCTCAATCTAAACTTCTTTTAAGCCTCTTGAACAATAGCTAGAAACTCTGTAATAAATAAAAGACTGCCATAGCTGTTGCTTATGCAGCAATATATACTTATGACAGAAATCTTAGTGTACTACTTTTCCAACTTTCAACGAATCCAGCCTAATCAAGAATCTTTGGGAAAATAGTAAATCCTCTTCGGTTTGCATTGACCTTACAATTCATAATGACCTCAAAATCCTTTCATCCTACACCTAGCGAAATCCTTTTTTCCCGATTTTATTTTGTGGTTTTGAGAAAGCTCTTCTTCAAGCACTTCTTTCAATAGAATCATTTTATAATACTTAACATGTATAATATTGCAGAATCACTTGACAATATATATTAGTATAAATACTATGTTTAATGAAAATTTAATAAATATGTAATACCTGAGAGAGAAATTCGTGAATGCTCCCACCAGAATTCGTTGGTGTACACTTACTTGTGCATCGACCTAAAATATTTTTTGTTATGGTTAATTTATTGTAGTATCGAGTATCTTATATTTCTTTGTAAATGCTGATTTGTTTCAGTAGTCCGTTTGCAGTTATTCTAGTCTTCAATAAGAGAAATGCTTCAAGAGTTAAAAAAAAAACAGTTTGGGTATTCTTCTCTGCTTCCTTTAATTACCTCTGGTCTTGAGTGAATATGTATCTTCATATTAGCATCAAGTAAATGCAGAAGTTTGAAGTCTTACTGTTCATTGATGGATACAACGGATTAGCATGGCTAGGAACATTAGAATTGTTGACAAGTAAGTAAAGTGAAGTGATTCCTATATTTTCAGGCTACCAATTAGGTGTCTTGGGCGGAGGCGACTAGCAAACATACTTTACTGTAAATTACTCATATTAACCATTAAATAAATTCCAAGGCCTAAGACTGGGAATCGAACCCAGTACCACAATACGTACTACCTTCGCAGGTCTCACCTCTAACCGCTCGGCTACCGTGTCTTCTCAGTTGTTGACAACCTCATCTTCATCTTATAAAAATCATTACTTTTTAGTATTTACTAATGGAAACTTTAGGTACAATAATTGTAAACAGTGAATTATTAATATAAATTATGGAGATATATAAAGAATTTTCATCTCCTGTACCAACATGGTTTCCATAATTATTAAAATAATTTCCTAAGATTTGTATTACATATTTTGATATTTGGTCAATATCAATGAAAAATTTAAAGAAGAAAGACATTGTGTTTATAGTTCGTCAGTCCTATCTAGTGGCGATCGCTTGAACTATTAGATGTAAGATACATAACTAGTTCGAGCTATGGCCGCTAGGTAGCATGAGCATATACTTTTGATGCTATTAAAAGTTACAACCTCAACAAAAGCTAACTGCTCGGTAAGGCGTTGTGGTAAGGTGTTATTCAGGTTTTTCGAAATAATCTCTATCTTGTAGCAATAATTTGCTTTATTCCCTAATTATATTTCACTTCCGTTAATATCATATTTTTGAAAAAAGTTTCCTTTCTAAAAAATTACTATATTTAAAGTTCACTGTTTACTTCATAATTTGATGTTATATACTTATGATAGGTTGTTTTAAGTTGTTGCTGCTGTAACAAAGTCCGTAAGATCGTTACATACCCCAGAAAACTGATGGTATTATTTATTTGCATTAAGCGATAACTTCATAGGAAAATGGAAAACTTGATTTTGCGCCATTACTGCGTTGAAGACCTCTTGCAGGTAAGCAACATTTTTTGTGTATACTTTTATTTTTAATTACGAGTAGATGTGATTAGATGTGTTTATGAAATTGACATGTTTCCAAGACAGTTAATAGTAGTTTCATTTTAAATGTACCCATAAGTTATTTTAGTCCATTATTTTGTTTGATCAAAATGATTCAAAGATCATTTGTAGATTTAGTTCCTAACTTATTATTAATTTTTGGTTGTCCTGATTGCTGTAAAAGTAAATGGCTAATTATGATTGCGTATTTGGGAATTATGAACTTCCACGTAAATATTCACATTTCTCTCATCTCAAGGGGAGAGTAATCTCCATGAAATTTAAATTAATAATGTAGTTTAATAAAGTGCTAGAATTATGGACCTTGTATTTTGTAAGGTTCGCACCTGTAGTTTTTAATTCTAACGTATTGAAATATATATTTCAGGTTTATTTTATAAATATCTGTTAGTTAGAATTTAATACACATTTAAAAAATAAATGTATTGAATAATCTAAAAGATGGGTTGAGATGCTTTGTTCTAGAAAGGATTGGGAAGTCTTCCTGTGGTAATGGTAAGACAAAATTAATTGTAAAACTTAAATTTTCGGTGTCGAGCTGAGTGAAGTTTTTAGTAAATAGTGAGTGAGTTATCCGATAAAAGTTTAACAGCAGTGCATTTAAGTACGAAGTCACCTTCGAGCCAATCTGTTATCCACTTCATTTATTTTCATGTTAGCATAAAGTAATTGCAGAAGATTGAAGTCTTACTGTTGATTGATGAATACAATGGATTATCATGGCTGAGGAACAACGTTAGATTTGTTGACTACCTTTTTGATTCACTTCTTCAACTTCTTATAAAAATCGTTAGTTTTTATTGATTTACTTATGGAAATTTTAGTTACATTACTTGTAAATAGTGAAATATCAATACATCTTATGGAGATTTATTAAGAATATTCCTTGCTTGTTGTACCAACATTATTGTCCCATAATTATTAAAATAGTTTTATCAGATTGGTTGGTTCTATTATACATAGCTTGGGAAGAGAATGGAATTTCTAAATATATTATTTTGGTATTTGCTGTATTTAAATCAAATAATAAATCAGAAATTGAAGTCCTTATATTTAAATTAAAGAAATTGGATAACCTTATTAGAATTTCTATGCATATTGTTCTTATTTTAAAATTAAGAATGGCAAAAATAGATGTTTTAAGGGCAAGCTTATGCTTACTAGCGGCGGTTGCTTGAACTAGAATTATGTAATTACATGGGAACCTAACCGAACAACTGTCCAGTAAGACAGTGGGATAAAAAGGTTATACGGTTGTGTCCAAATATTCTCTTTACCATGTAGCAACAGTAATAATTTGTTTTATTTATTAAATGTTCTTCACCCTTGTTGATAAACATTTTATATCGTCAGTATTTTAAAAAGAAATTTTCCACTAAAAAAATTTCCATGTTTAAAATTCACTTCTTACCTCATAATTTGATGTTTTTTAATTTATGATTGATAGTTTTAAGTTGATGCTGCTTTAACTAAGTCAATGAGAACTTTATATACCTTAGAAAATTGATTGTATTATCTATTTGCATTAAGCGATAACTTGCTAGGAAATTAAAAAACTTGTTTTTGCATCATTGCTGCGTTAAGGACTTCTTGCAGGTAAGCAACATTTTTCGTGTATACTTTTATTTTTAATTACGAGTTTATGTGTGATTAGAGGTGTTTATAAAATTGACGTTTCCAAGGCAGTTGTTAGTAGATGCATTTTAAGTGTTCGTATGTAATTTTAAAAAGTTGATTTTAGTCTTCATTATTTTGTTTCACAAAAATGTTTCAACGGTCATAAGTAGGTAGATTTAGTTTGTAACATGTTAATAATTTTTGGTCGTGTTTACTACTGTAAAAGGAAATTGCTAATTACGATTATGTATTTGGGAATTATGAACTCCCACTTAAATATTCAAATATTGAAATTTAAATTAATAACGTTCTAGAATTATGGATCTTGGATTTTGCAAGGTTCGCACCAGTAGTTTTAAATTCTAACTTATTGAAAACTGATTTTTTCTTAATATTTGTAAATTACAATGTAAACAATCGAATAAATAATAGTTTATATAATTTTTATTTTTGTTCTCAGCGTTCTTTCAACATCTAATGGTAAATCTGAACTAGTTCAATTCAAACTAATGACTGGTTTGATGAGATTTTATCCAGTGTAACATATTTTAACTCCTTCAGCAACAGTAAGTACATGTTTTCAGCTTACAGCATGTAGTTTCTCAGTTAAGATATTATGTCGTATTATCTAAAGATAAATAATAAAGTAGACAGTAATAGATTAGATACCTACTAAGTGCAATGATTTGCCTAAATTCAAATTATCAAGAAGGTACATGAACTTAGATTTTTTTAAAAAAAGTGCATTTTCTTACACTTTTCTTTATCTTTTCTTAGGCATTACACTTTTCTAACTGAAGAAATGTCCCTCAAGTATTCTTATCTATTATTTACTACGTACAAAGTAATACTACATAAACTAAAAGTTTTTTCATATAAATTTTTGTCTTTATAGCTGTAAAAAAGTTTTAATTTTTTGAAAGAAGGTTTTAATTTTATTAAAATTCTGTTATATTTTCCAATCACAGAACTATTTCTATTCTATATAAAAAAAATTAGAACATTAGTAGTATGTTTGTTGTTGTATTGTTCAGTCAGAGTAATCTTTTTGATAAATAATAAATATGTTTTTTGAAAATATATTTCATTTCTTTGAAAGAAAAGGTTAGGCTCTTTAAAATATGATTTAAACTTACATTTATTTAACTTTATTGAATACATAATCAGTTATTAAACTTCTTTTTTTTTCAGGTTCCTAATTCAAGATAAACTCAGTAAAAACTTATTATTTTAAGTACATAAATTTTGTTGATTGTACATTATGTTGATTTTCAGATTAAATATCTCTGACACTGCAGTACTGCCTGCAAAACTGTTCATCAATAGAAGCCCAAGTGAAATAGACGAAAATCATCTATCCTAGGAAATTTTTGTGAAGTATCAATTAATGAAACAAGTATTTGCAGTACGTATTACATATTACATTACATAATATGCACGTTAATTTCACAATGTAATGTTAGAATTTTTACTTCAAATTGCATGTTCTTTGGCTTAAAAATTATACATTTAAAAAAAGAATCTTCTTTATTCTCCTTTCCATTTCAGAAAAAAAAAAGTTCAGAATACTTCGATAGCGAACAGACAACAGGATAAAAGAAATAATTTTCAAAAATAAAAATAAACGGTTAAGATGTTTTATTAACATGTTTGTTACATACTTAATTTCACTGTAATGGTGCTGTTTCTGCATTTGATAGTTAATATTAAAGGCAATCCCAGCTTGTATATGTTGGGTCGAACTGTTTTGAAAATAAAAAAGTAAAATTTATTGGGAAAAGTAAAAAACAAGAAAAATTAGTTTTAAAAATGGCCACAAGGTAGCAGCACTTACTGGACTTGTCAACTATACAAACACACTTTAGTTCACATATTTGCCACCAGGTAGCTCCAAAACCATTTTTACAACTGACAAGATTTCTCTTCAGTACGACTTGAGTGTTGTAGGAGAGAATATCGCTCTGTCGCTCGTTACTTGTAAACATACCTTCTTTAGTCCCACTTCATAAAATAATGAAAAGGTATATTTCTGTCTAGTCTAAAAATCACAATCATAAACTAGTATTAAGAAATATAAAAAAACTATTCGAACATCAAATAGGACATAGGTATCATGACATATGTATTGTCTAGTCAAAAATTAGAATTATTCTAAAATATAAATAATAAATACGCATGAAAGTTCTTCTATAAGAATGGTAAAACTATTAAAAAATCAAATATGAAACAAGGTACCAGTCGTAAGTCTAGTCTTCAAATAAAAAAAAAAAAAAGATATAAATACCCCACCCTCCCGTCCACAAAAATCTCCGACCTATATACTCTGGCAATACTACTGCACACTCGGCAAGCAAGAAACATTTTATGCATTTTTCTCAGCATAAAACAATTTATTTTAACTTACTTCCGGCATAAATAACACATGCATAATGCCATCTAACTGTAATATTTTCTAATTAAAAAAAACTCAAGCTGTATAATAATTAATAAAAACAATGTGGAATTGATAAAGAACGAACTGCAGTTTGTACTGTCACTCCTAGGTAGCAGAACAATCACTATTTTAACTATTAGATTTCTCTTTCTAGACTTTGGAGGCCTTTTTTAACAATTCTTTTTATGTTTTCTTTTTTTCGTATTTTTTTAATTATTTTGAATTTCTTATTATTTAAAATATTAAAAGGAAAAATAAATACAATATTATTAATAAACTATTTTTTTATTAGTTAAAAACAATTCATAAACTTTTTCACTGGAATGCTGTTGTTTCTGCATTAGATAATACTAAAGGCAATGCTAGAATGTACATCGATCTATTTTGAAATACAATTGAAAACCATTGGAAAAAGTGGAAATCATCTTCTAATTTCACTCGAACACTCCTGTTTCGTAATTGATAGTTAATATTAAAGCAGATGTATGAATGTAAACTTAGGTTGTTTTTTTTTTTAACAGTAAGAATTAAAAAAGATTGGAAAAAGTTCTTGCCAAATTTCGCCAGAATACTGTTGTTTCTGTTTTGATTGTTAATAATAAGGTCAGTTCAAGTTGGTACATTTTGGATTGATGTGTTTTGAAAAACAACAGGCAGAAACCATTGGAAAAAATGGAAATAGACTGTTAATTTCACTGTAATGCTGCTGTATCCGCATTTGATCGTTAATATTAAAGGCAATCCTGCATAGTTTATGTTGGATCAATCTATATTGAAAATCAAGAAGTAAAAACCATTGGAAAAAGTAGAAATCGTCTTCTACTTTCACCCGAACGCTCCTGCTTTGTACTTGATAGTCACTATGGTAAAATGTACATGTAGGTACGATCTTTTTTTAAAAGTAAGAGGTAAAAAGCTATAGAAAAAGTCAAAATTGTTGTCTAATTTTGTTTATTTGATAGTTAGTATTAAGACCAATGCTAGATTGTAATAGTAAAGTCAATCATTTTTGAAATACATTTTTAAAATTTCAGCATTCATATTTTATTTATTTTTTAAATTTTTGAAAGATACAAATTTATCTTGAAAAAATGGTTGCATTTTAAATTGTAGTATCATTGAATTGAATGCTTTTAATTTAAGATTAAATCTATAAACTGTTTATTTCATTGAATAATGATTTTCAGATTTGAAACAGCAAATACTGTAAGCCAATAACTGTAAAACCGTCCATCAACTGAAGTGGAAATGTAAAAGACGTTGAGAAAACATTGATCAAATGAGTAAGTACAATCAACTTTTCTTGTGAATCAATTAGCAAAAAAATGTGCTATTTAGGTATAGATATATTGCATGTTTGTATCACAATTTTATTTATTAAATGATTTTTTTACTTAAAGTGAAAATAAAAAGTATTATTTAGTAGGAGAATAAATAAAAACTTATAATTTAAAAGAAAAATATTTATTTGCTTACCTATTTTGTTTTTACATAGACTTCATATATTACATTTGCATATAATTGTTTTAGTTTAATTACAGTCACATTTATTTAATTTTATGAATAATATTTCATCAGTAGTTATAGATAATAAATGTGTTTCTTTACTTTTTTTTTATATATGTCTCTTTAGGTCGGATAGCAACTGTTCTCTAGGTTAGAGAGGTAAACTGGAGTCACAGTAGAGAAGGTAGTAACCAACGTCGGTTAATAAGTGCGCAGTTATTCTTAACAAACACACTACCTGAGAGAGAATAATGAAGCTAATATTCTACAAAAATAAGGAAACTTTAAGTGCAAAGTTGGTTGAAAAACTAAGTTCTTAACCTTACATAAAATTGCATGTGCATGGCAGGAACACCTCCACAAGTTCACTGATTTTCTGTACTCAATATTTCTACGCAATATAAAGTATAAATGATAAATCCCTTTTAGCTCCCACTTTTTACTCTTCATTTTGCTCCCCTTCCCTGCAGTCTTTAAGTTTAATTATTATTTCACAGAAAAATTAAGATCTTTAAAACAATTTTCTCCCCATAGGTGTTTGATAAATTATCAGATTATGCCATTAAATTATATAAAAGAGATAATATGTTCGGTTTGTCTTATAATATGCTCAAGGGAAGTGTGCTAAGTTACTTTTGTCCTGGCTTACATTATGTAATACCAACCTGTAACGTAGTATTAATTATAAGTTTGATTATGAAGCTTACGCAGATTAAATCTCCTTTACAACATTTCAACTTCTATGTGATAAATATATCTTCAAAATTGGTTATTCGGTTGCAATGTTAATTGTTTATATTGAAGTCTTGGGTCCCATATAGTGGACTGTTTTAGAGGCTATGCCTCAACTTCAACTAATGTTTCAATATAAAGGGTCCTTGCTCAAGGACCCTTTCTGCCCTTCGCTGGCTATTCTTGATCATGGCCCTTCTTTACATCCAGCAGCACTCCTACATAAGTTGAGGTAATTCACATCTAATTTCTCCATTTCGTTCACGAAACAAATTAGGAAATCTTGGAACGTACCCTGTTAATTTGTGGAATTCTACTTCAGGTAGTCTTAACTATTATTTATTGCATGTAATTTGAGATAATTCGCAACTATTTATACGTTCAAATAAATCAATGATGAAATCTCCATACTTACCATGTTACCTTGTGGAGCTGATCTTCATGTTATCTTATCCATTATTGATTACATCTAAAGCATTTTAACATCAATTAAACCTTTATTCCAATAAATTAAATATTATCCTTTGAAGTTGTTATTTTGTGCAATAGATGGAAATTAGATTTTCTGAGTTAGTTGCAGAATGGTTTAATTTGTTATAAACAGAATTAACTTAGATTTTGTTTGTAAAATGCTACCGTACTACAATAAGTGTGAATGAAATTCAAATCATTTACTAAGGTTTTAATACTTTCACCCCTTGGCCGACTCGCAGCCCAGTAAAGCTGAGACATAATCTAAAATAATTACTTTTGAGGGAATTTCTTTGAATGCTGCAGCACTTCCGTAAATAAGAGGTGATTCCCATCCATCTCTGTTCCTATAATATCCAAATAAGGAAATCTACCTACCACTCTGTGGTGTTATCTTCCAGGTAATCTTATCCATTATTTATTAAAACTTGAGCATTTTTACATGATTAAACCTTTTTGTTCATATATTCCTGTATAATCGGAATGAGTACAGTAAAGATTCTGTGTTAAAGAAAGTTTTAATTTGATTGGAAAATTGAAAGGTACAAGATCAAAAATTGACGAGTGTTTATTTAAAAAATGTTTATTTCACTTAAAAGAGTGCAGTAAACGGCTATTTTGAAAATGAATTAAATTCATATAATTACTCAGTTTTACTTTCTTGCGTTTTCTTTCTAAAAGATTGATCTATTTTTATTTAAACGTATAAAAAATTAACATTAATTTTCAAGGAAGTTGAGTTAGATTTGTAGGACGATTCAGTAGACGAACTGTCTTATCTCATTGTATAATGTTATTTTTCAGAGTTGAAACAGGCGAAACTGGAGTGCTTCCTGCCAAAGAGGTTCATCGAATTAAGCCAACATGAAAAAGACGTTGGAAAACATCTATCCAATAGCAACTCTCCCAATTATTTTATTATTTAATCGATTATTTGTAAAAAAAATATATTTGAAGTTTGAAAATGTAATGTAAATTTTAATTTTCTTATGTAGGTAATTTTAAGAATCATTACCTAAAGGATGTAATTGAATTTAAAATGTTTTTGTAATACAAAACAGAAAAAATGTATAATTGGTAGCAAAATAAAGAATTATCTATAAATTATTAAAGAACTCATTATGTATTTTCTCTTTTTTCCCATAGTCTTGTTATTTTTATTATATTTGCAAAGTTACAACTAAAAACGAAGTTAAATAAGACTAAAAATGATAAGAGGCAAATAAAGTAATGTAAAACTAAAAATTCCGTTTACATTAAACGGAATAATAAAAATAAAGTATAAAATATATAATAAAATAAAGTAATAGGAGTACGAAAAAATGGCGTCAGAGAGCGTTAAAAAACAGAAAAAGTTAAAAAGTTGAAAAAAATTGCATCAGAAAGACGTAAAAAAAAAAAGAAAAATTAGTTCACATGTTTGCCACCAGGTTGCAGCACTTACTGGACTTGTTTAATGTGTAAACAAAATTTAGTTCACATGTTTGCCACTAGGTAGCATTTAAACTGTTTATATGCAACTGTCAAACAAGATGTCTCCTCAGTACGGCTGCAGAGTCGTACTCGTGAGGAGGGGTCTATGTCGCTCGTCGCTCCAAAAATATCTAATCTAGTCAAAACACCTCTCTCCACACATACAATCTTGATAATATGTCATGGGTAATGGTTAGGGAGATGCGTTCACCTCGACGGTCGGAAGGCAACTATTCGCCCCACCCGGCCCGGCCCGCGCCGCGAACTTTCTTATATACCCTCTAGATGGCGTCATATCACCATGACAACGGGCTCCCCCCCCTACTATTAGTTCCACCAGCTGTCACTAGATCGCTCGTGCTGTCTGTTTTAACTCTCGTAGCCTTCCTGGCACACTCTCAAGACTTTGGCAGCCATTGTTGTAACCTTGCTATCTTACACACTCTCTAGACTTCGGCGGCCATTGTTTAACCTTGCTATCTTCTTACACACTCTCTAGACTTTGGCAGCCATTGTTGTAACCTTGCTATCTTCTTACACACTCTCTAGACTTTGGCAGCCATTGTTGTAACCTTGCTATCTTCTTACACACTCTCTAGACTTCGGCAGCCATTATTTACCTTTTTTTTTATATTTTCTTTTAATTTCAACGCAATTTTTTCATTTTTTTAATTTTTCATATTATTGAGAGATTAAAAGGGAAAATAAATACAATATTGTTATAATTAAATCGTTTATTATTTATTAATTATTGATACATTTTGTTACAATAAATTTTTATAAAATCTTTACAACCTCATATTTAACCACGTTGGTGACTTTTTAGACTTATATAGGACTTCCTTTCACCCATATTTAACCATGCTGGCGACTCACAAGACATATATAGGGCCACTTTACACCCACTTTAAACCACATGGGCGACTCACAAGACTTATATAGGACCACCTTAAACTCACATTTAACCAAGTTGGTGACTCTCAAGACTTATACTGGACTCCTTAAACTCACATTTGACCATGTTGATGACTCTCAAGACTTATACTGGACCTCCTTAAACTCACATTTAACCATGTTGGTGATTCATAAGACTTATAAAGAACTTCCTTAAACACACTTCTAACCAAGTTGGTGACTCACAAGACTTATATAGGACCACCTTACACACACTTTTAACCAAGTTGGTGACTAACAAGACATATAGAGGACCACATTACAATCATATTTATCTTATTTTTTACCATGTAAAAAACCATGTCAACTTGTATCCTATTTGTTAATTTTGTCAATATATATTTTAAAAAATTAGAAATATTATATCATTCAAAGCGAAAAATAAATATGTAAACTTAGCAAAGGTTTCACTTTTTGTTTTTATGTATTTTTTAAATTCTAAAGGAACAGGTGTGCTTGGAACGTAGAATACTTTTAATTTTTTTTTTTTTGTATATATAGATTGACAAAATAAACAAATTAATAAATAGGTTACACGTGAAGCGGTAAAAAAATAAGCTAATAGCGAGTGTAAGATAGTCCTGTATAAGTCTAGTAAGACGCAAACAGGATTAAATATGAGTGTAAGTTGAACCTATATAAGTCTAGTGAGTTTCTAACGTGGTTAAATGTGAGTGTAAGATAAATCTATATATGTTTAGTGAGTCAACATTCTTAAATGTAAGTGTAAATTGTTCTATATAGGCCTAGTGAGGCGTCAAAATAGTTAAATGTGAGAGTAAAATTGTTCTATATAAGCCTAGTGAGTCGTCAACATGGTTAAATATGAGTATGAGACACTTCTATATAAGTTTAGTTAGTCAGAATTTGCCACCAGGTAACAGTGCTCTATATATACGGTAACAGCACAAATTCTCGTCAGTACGACTTGAGCAATGCAGCGGGTAGTCGCTCTTTCGCACCAAACATATGTTATCTAGTCTAGTCTAACATTCATCACTTCTTTCCCAAAGAATCATGAGTGAAGGAGATGTTGTCGCTTCGACGGTTCATATCATTTTTAATAGATTCCTAACCAAATTAGTGGTAATATTCGCACGGGATTGATGTTTTACGTCTTTTTCACTTGGGCTTCCATTGTTGAACAGTTTTGCAGGCAGTACTCTGGAATCCCTAGTATTTAATCCTGAAAATTAACATTATTGTAATTAAAATGTAATGAATTTCACCTATAGAAACAAATCTGTAACAATTTATGTATAAAAAAAGATTAAATAAAGACAAATGTACTTAAAATAAGAATTTATTTATTTTTTTAAACCTAAATCTCTTCATTCAATGATAATGAAATATATTTCCAAAAAACGCACATTCCTCAGGAAGAAAATTAATTTGATTGGAAAAATAAAATAACACAATCTACTAGCATTATTATTATGAAATTATTTTTTTGAAAATTAATTAAAAAATTATAAGCTAGAATAAAAATAGTTCTATGTGATTTGAAAATTATGCAGAATTCACATGCGTTTGATGTTGAATTTTTCAATTAAATTACTGCTACCTACAATCAACAAAAATTAAAACTTCTTTCAGATACAAAAAGAGAATAATTTGTGTGAAAAAAGATTTGGTTCTGGATATATCACTCCTAAAATAATAAATAATAAAATAAGACTTACCTGGATGCGAAAAAAACTTCATATTAATAATGGTCGTGCTGCTGCAAGTACTGAAGATCCTTAAAAATTCATCTCAGGTAAAAGCTGAGCTTAACGGAGCTGCATAATTCTAGAACGTTATTAAGTTAAGAGGCGAGACCTGAAAAGATAATACGCATTGTGGTACTGGGTTCGATTCCCGGTCTTGGCCTTGGATTTTATTTAATGGTTACATGAGAAAAAGTAAAGTACGTTTGCTATTCGCCTCCTTCCGCGACACCTAGTAAATGGTAATTGGACGTTAAGCAACGCCTGAAAAAATAGGCGATTACTTACTAGTACTACTACTACTACTAAATACAGCAAATACCAAAATAATATATTTAGAAATTCCACCCTCTTCGCAAGCTATGTATAATAGAACCATAAATCCAACGACTTCCTTCTTTAAATTTTTCATTGATATTGAACAAATATCAAAATAATACAAATCTTATGAAATTATTTTAATAATTATGGAAACAATGTTGGTACAGGAGATGAAAATTCTTTACACATCTCCATAATTTGTATTAATAATTCACTGTTTACAATTAATGTACCTATTTCTATTAGTAAATCTCCTTAACAAAAACTAACAGTTTAAAATGTTTAGTATAAGGGTTGATTAAACGCCAAAATGCACACAAATCAGCAGGTAACCAACATTTCATTCATACTTCATTGATATTATTTAAGTAATTTTACTGCATTAACTTTTTATTAAATTTTTTAGAATTTATTAGATGTCACAGACCCTTATGCTGGCCAGTTCATTCATAATCTGTGACATCTAATAAATTCTAAAAATGTGAAAGAAACGTTAATGCAGTAAAATTACTTAAATTTTTATAACTAATTATGTTGATATTACTCACCTTTTATTATTATAATTATTTAAGTAATTTTACTGCATTAACTTTTTATTAAATTTTTTAGAATTTATTAGATGTCACAGACCCTTATGCTGGCCATTTCATTCATTATAAGTTTTTTGATATAATAATAAAAGGTGAGTAATATCAACATAATTAGTTATAAAAATTTAAGTAATTTTACTGCATTAACGTTTCTTTCACATTTTTAGAATTTATTAGATGTCACAGATTATGAATGAACTAGCCAGCATAAGGGTCTGTGACATCTAATAAATTCTAAAAAATTTAATAAAAAGTTAATGCAGTAAAATTACTTTAATAATATCAATGAAGTATGAATGAAATGTTGGTTACCTGCTGATTTGTGTGCATTTTGGCGTTTAATCAACCCTTATACTTAACATTTTAAACTGTAAGTTTTTGTTAAGGAGATTTTTGTACCTTTTGGATAGATTTTTCTTTTTGACTATTATTTGGGTGGGGCAAACTCCCCTCCTTATGAGGCATAGCGTCGAGACTTTTAAAGTACAAGTCTGAACAAAATTTCGATTCGAATGACACTTCATTCATGAAAATCGGTTCACGTCTCGATAATTTGAAACGATTGCTATACTTCCTCTTAACAAGTGTAAGAGCAGAATGTCGTCTTAAAGTTACGTAGGGGGGCCCTAACCCTATCATCCTACCAAATTTTATCAAAATCGGGCCAAGATTTACAGAGAAATTAGAAATAATAATTTTGGAGGTGGCCTTACATAAAGGGGGCTAACTCCTCTCCCATTCGATGTACAGCGTCGAGACCCCCAAAAGGCACATCTACATAAAATTCCGAATCGAATGACACCTCATTCATGAAAATCGGTTCACGCGTTTAGGCGCTACGCAGTTTACAAAAAAGGTAACAACAACAACAACAACAACAACAACAACAAGAACAAGAACAAGAAGAACAACAACAACCATTTTTGAAAATGCCGTTTTTGCTCATTTTCAGCAACTTTTTTCTCGAAATCTATTATATCTATGTTGTTGCAAAAAAATTACAGTTGTAAAGGAGGATTTGCCCTACATTTTAAAGAAAATTTGGGAATTTTATCTTTTATAGAAAAAGAAAAAAAAATTGTCAAAGTTGGGAGTTTTTCAACGTTACGCTTTTTCGTGCAGTTTTTGACGATCAACCCTTATACAACTGTCCTACCGGACAGTTTTAATACTAAAAACTAACGATTTTTATAAGATGAAGATGAGGTTGTCAACAATTGAGAAGACA
This sequence comes from Rhodnius prolixus, assembly GCF_049639745.1. NCBI lineage: Eukaryota > Metazoa > Arthropoda > Insecta > Hemiptera > Reduviidae > Rhodnius > Rhodnius prolixus. The sequence continues at coordinate 12,432,154 of NW_027411604.1, read as the reverse complement.
CGGTAGCCGAGCGGTTAGAGGTGAGACCAGCGAAACTAGTACGTATTGTGGTACTGGGTTCGATTCCCGGTCTTAGGCCTTGGAATTTATTTAATGGTTAATATGAGTAATTTACAGTAAAGTATGTTTGCTAGTGCCTCCGTCCACGACACCTAATTGGTAGCCTGAAAATATAGGAATCACTTCACTTTACTTACTTGTCAACAATTCTAATGTTCCCAGCCATGCTAATCCGTTGTATCCATCAATGAACAGTAAGACTTCAAACTTCTGCATTTACTTGATGCTAATATGAAGATACATATTCACTCAAGACCAGAGGTAATTAAAGGAAGCAGAGAAGAATACCCAAACTGCTTTTTTTTTTTTTAACTCTTGAAGCATTTCTCTTATTGAAGACTAGAATAACTGCAAACGACTACTGAAACAAATCAGCATTTACAAGGAAATATAAGATACTCGATACTACAATAAATTAACCATAACAAAAAATATTTTAGGTCGATGCACTAAGTGTACACCAACGAATTCTGGTGGGAGCATTCACGAATTTCTCTCGTCAGGTATTACATATTTATTAAATTTTCATTAAACATAGTATTTATACTAATATATATTGTCAAGTGATTCTGCAATATTATACATGTTAAGTATTATAAAATGATTCTATTGAAAGAAGTGCTTGAAGAAGAGCTTTCTCAAAACCACAAAATAAAATCGGGAAAAAAGGATTTCGCTAGGTGTAGGATAAAAGGGATTTTGAGGTCATTATGAATAGTAAGGTCGACGCAAACCGAAGAGGATTTACTATTTTCCCAAAGATTCTTGATTAGGGAGACTGGATTCGTTGACAGTTGGAAAAGTAGTACCCTAAGATTTCTGTCATAAGTATATATTGCTGCATAAGCAACAGCTATGGCAGTCTTTTATTTATAACAGAGTTTCTAGCTATTGTTCAAGAGGCTTAAAAGAAGTTTAGATTACGGAGTTTGCTTCCCTTCTTTCGGTGTACTGTGAGAGATCGAGTGAATCTTTAGTGGAGAAACAGTTACATGAATGTATGGGAGAATTTCATGGACCCATAGAGAATTTTTTTTAGTAGCACTTGCTTCGTTTTTTTTTTTTATTCTTCTCATGCCGTCTGCAAATGAGATGAGTCTGAAGCGAACAGCGGGCAGCAACAGGATTAAGATTTAGGAAAAAAATTATTGCTCTTTCTTTCGCAAAGGTACACGGTTCTGCATTAAGGTGATGCGGAATAGAAATAAATAAAAGGGGAATGAGAATTAAGTTTTGAGGAACGTCAGCTTGTTCGGGGAATGTACAGGATTAGACAAATCCATGATTCAGCAAAATATCGGGTTAAAAATCCGAAATATGGGATCACAGATTTCTTATTCTTCCCAGGCCCTAACAAAAGTCTTTGTAACATCCAGGGCCATCAAAAGGCTTCAGCTCAAGGAGGGAAGCGATAGCGCACAGAACGCGAGACGTACGCTTGATGGATTTTTCAAGGAAAATGTTTAATACAAACTCTAGATCATAATATAATGAAAGTACTAATTAAAGTATATTAAAGGAAAGGGGCCAAGTGACAAAGATAAGCAACATACCTTATGAAACCGATGCAAAAGCAAAGGTCTTGTTCACACAACTCTTGCTCCAACAAGTACTTCTCATTCTACTTCTGCTTGCAGGCACTTCTACCCCCTTTATTCCTGTTACAGGATAGTCAATAACTTTTGGCAGAGAAATATAGAACTAGAAACTTCATATCAGACCTATCTACGAACCCATCTAATTCTTCATCTGAAGTGCCGAAATCGCCATCATATATAACTTCTAAAGTTTCAATATATTTCACATATTTTTCAAGCCCTAAAATTTATTATGTATAAATCGTCACCTTGTTAGTTTTCTTTCATTGGCGACATTATAAAAAGAAAACCATAAAAATATATAAGAAATGATTCTATCAAAATATATAAACAATTATACTGCTTAAGCAAAAGTAGTCAATTTCAAGGGCAGGTAGATGCGAGTTAAGCTTATCGAACTTCTCTTCCACGTCTTGGAATCGTCCCGTGGTTTTCGTCAGTTCACTTGGACAAAGAACTAACTCTTCACGTAATTTCCTTCGTTATTACAAACTTTGTTCTCGTTCAGGTTGGTTCAGCAGGTCTTTGATTTTGCAAGAACTGTGTGTACGCAATGATTATCGATTATCTACGTTTATTCTGCTGTTTAATAGTAGTTTTCACAGTATGATCGGATATTTCCTTTCTATTCTTCTCTTCTTTTTATTTCATTTAACAGATTTGGATGTTACTTAGTTTAATTTAATCACTTTGCTATGAACTTTCAAGTCCAAATTTATGTAGTACAACTGATTTTTCTAAACTAAATTACGCACAAATACATTAGAACCTAATCCAGTAAGTTTATAATGAGACTTCATAATTTTTATATTGAATGTTCCATTTATTTTAATCTATAAGTTCTACTTTGCAAGTATTATTTCTTAATTTTTTTTAATTTTTAATAGGTCTTTGAACAGGCTTAAGATTTTACTAGTCTGATGTGGTTACGTCCGCAGTACTTGATAATAAAATCTTTGTGTTAGTACGACGCATTTTGATTAAATGCCTTAAGGGTTCCTGGTTTTCATCCATCCCTGCGGTAGAATAACCAGTTTACTGTAGAGATTTCAACTTCACTGATATCTCCGACCTGTTCTCGCATTACGCTTAATTACTGACAGGGCAGTGAGCAGACTGATTGAGGGAGGTTACACGGTGTTATCTAAAAAATTAATGAACTATAAATCATTTGTAAAATTTATGAATAAAATTATTGAAAACTAGTACCTATTGTTAAAAACTTCTATACATTTTTTTTCTATCTCTGCGCATGTAATATTTTAGAACTGAAAAGTTAAAAATGGAATTTACCCGGGGGGGGGGAACAATTTAAGATATGTCATGAACAGAGAGTTACACTCTTATTTTTACGTAGGTCATGTATTGAAATTGGAACCACACTGCTGTATTAACTGAAATATTAATGCATCTTCTTGTTCTATATTTTATATGTGTAGTTTGTAGTCGTCTACATAACGTGTGTAAAATGTTTTTCCAATTTACTTATTAAATTGTCGAACAAGTGGTTGCATAAATATTTCTGACAATGCTGCTATATTACTCCAAATACCGTAATTTGGAAGAAAATTGAAAATGAACCAATCGAAATATTTTTATTCCTGTAGTTATGGGCTACCCATAATAAAATTTAAGTAAAAATTAGCCCACTACTTTGCGAAGTCTAAGATGTTTCAGCCACCCAGGCAAAGTGGTGTAGAGTATAATTAATAAAATAATAGTGCTGCTATTAGATTTCACCAATGCTTATTTAGGACTAGATACAATTTCCGTTTCTGGCTAAAATAATGCGAGGACTGATTTAACCGGCCTAATTGGGTCATAAAGTACATAATTGAATTAATTTTGAATGGACGATTCTACATTAAAATTATACCTACAAGTGACTCAGATTGAAATTCTCCTAGGAAGAGAAGATCTAAGGGCAGACTGCCTAATTTGAACACAGGATAACCGATGGGTATACTGTTCGCTTATCACTTAGCTAATTTGTTCCCATACTAAAGAATTTTAAATTATTTTCCAGCAAGGAGGAAGTTGGGCATTCAATTGATGCTATTTTTTCAATGACAAAGAAAGGGAGAAAAAAAATTATGAATGAACAGCTCGTAGAGTAGAACATCTCGTTTTGGGTCTTAATCAGGGGTAAATGTTAGTTGAACCAAAACTGATGCCTAAGTATCCACTTATAGCACAGACACTCATTTCTAATGTTATTATGAAGGGCGGTAGTGTGTATAAGGGCTTATGACAAAAAGCTGAAGTTGTCGTGCTTGGAAGCTGTTAGTTTTTTTATGGTGCTGGCATTTGGAACCACCATCATAAAGGGGTGGTTCGTTCACTACAGAGAGAAGCAAATCAAAAAAGACAAAGAACACAAATGGAACCTGATGGTGGTAAAATATGAAGAAAAGTTTTCTTCTTTATGGGATAAATGTTGTATGAAACATTTAACGAGGGTACAGCAAAATGAGAAAAGCAGGCCAGGCTTTTATAACAGTTAACATTTTTTACTTGGTAGGACTAAAAAGTTGATCTTCTAGGATGATTGGATTTCTGGAGGATACGTTTATCAGAGGAAAATATAGAAATGAAAAACGTGAATAAGAACAGCAGTGAGCAGGAGGAATTGTGTGTATTGGTGTACAAAGGTAAAACTTACAGATTTCTAATGAAAGCCTACAATTAAAAGTAGATTAAGGAGGTAAGAGCTACAAATACCACAGGAAAGAAACGTAATATGATGAATAAAACTCAATGCATACAATTTAACCATATGTGACACATGAAATGAATGGACAAAAAAATCTTGTATTAAATATTCTCATTTGTTACTTATTAAGACATTATTTAACTGTATATTACGATAATAAATAAAACGTGCTAAAATATAAGAAAAATTATACAACAAAGCTTAAAATTTGCAGACATAATAGAATTTTATTTTGTAGATATATACAAATTTTAATTATATTTAAAAATAAGTTTAAAGTAGCAAAATGCTTATTTACATTTTTGATTATTATTTACCACGACACTTTCTAACAATTAATCTTTTAATTAAACTTAACATTTCTTAAATCAAATTCATGTCTGAAGTCTGCAGAACTATGTACACTTGTAAGTGAACAATTCAAGTTTTACATTGATGAAATATATTATGGTCCGTACATACCCTGAGCTATCAATCGACTATGACCTGGACCTATAAAATGTAAATAATTTATTATTTCTGGAAAATTTTTAATTAGAATTCTTGAATTCCTCATCACAAATATCTAACCTTTTGACATGAATCGAGCCAACCATCCAGTACCACCGTTGTGGTGGCTAGTCTTATAAACAACGCTCGCAGAATTTGTTTTCGCTTCAAATCTTGCTGGCTTCTCCTGAAACATTTTTAGCAGGTTTGTTTGATAAAGAAACAAATATTTATTTAAAAAATAATATTACTCAGAAAAATAATCAATAAAAGTAAATGTGAGGTTGTGTATGACTTCCAATTCATATGCGATAATCAAACAATAAATTTTCTTCAGCATCGATTGTTTGGCATTAATATTTCTCGGTTGCAGTGCAATGCATGAAATGGACAGCTTAGATAAATACGACAAGCTCAATTAAAATTTCTAAATTATCTTAATTCAATAATATAGGATAGATAGATAGTAGTAGGGTTTAGATTTTAGTTTAAAATATTAGAAAAACACAAACCAGTCATGGCCTTCCCCCTAAACCGCTTTGACACCCCTAATTTTCTCTGGACCCTTTACCGCTCCCTTGTGGGCCACCAGCGCCTACAAGGGGGCGTTATCGCCAACTTTATGAAATACTGATGAGGAGCTATTGGCAAGTAGTTATACACTAGTTTATTCATTTGTACTTTTCTAGTCACGAAATTACTTGAAAAGAATTATGAATGACCAGTAACAGTTGTAAAACAATCAAGATTATTTTCTAATATAACATCAAATGATGAACTATTGCTAACATTTAATAAGTTTGCTAGTGTTGAAATTGAAATGTTAACATACCGGTCCACAATATCTAACTCGGAATTTATCCGTTTCTGAGATTGCATCATGTTCGTATATAGTTACGAAATCAGTTCCACACGTAGAAGCTGGACCTAAATCAAACTCTGAAAAATAAAAATTTTTAATTTATGTTCTTTACTTTTTCATATATTAAGTAGAATTTCTTTCAATTTAGATATCGAGCAAGAAGAAATGATTTTTTTTTATGAATTGTACCTAGTCAAAAGTTCAGAGCAAAATAAAGTAAGCAAATCCTGAAGATTTATTATACTTCAAATATCTTTTACAAAAATTTAGCATCAAATTAAAAAAAACAAAAGTTTATAGGAATAAAAAATGGGGCATTTAAGCAGGCTTTTATAGATGATCTATTGTATACTAATTCTGTATGAAATCTATTTCACCTTGGAATTCTATGACAACTACATTGCCAACGGGAACAGTAATATCCCATCTGCATGAAGTTGATTTCCTTTGATTACTCGGATAAAAAGGGCTCGTAAATACTCCAACATCATTGAAGAATCTTCCACCGCAACCACGACCTAAACGATCAGCATTTATAAAAATTACAAATATTTCCATAATCAACAGTTTTTACAGTGTTTATTACTTACATCTAGGCATTAAATGTCAAGTCAATTTTTCTAACGTTGTATATGAAGTTACATATATGATTACGTTGAATTGCAATAAATTATTAAAACGAAATAGTAAATAATTTGAAATGAAATCATAAAAATAAAAGCTAAATTTTAACTTTCCATTAATTTTTCTCTATTTTAAAATAGAATATGTTTGAATTATAAGATGTTATTTTATTGTAAGAGTTCTATTAAAAAGAAAATGTACGAACACATTAATGGTATTATGCACAAATTTACAAGTAATAAATTTTGCTCTAAACATATGTATTTTTTGAGATTTTTTTGTTACCAAATTTTCAAACACACAAAATTTACAATAAATGGCCAAACAGTAATAACACCTTTTTTTTAAACGATTTTAAAGACGAAACAAAATGTGGGATGAGTATGTTACGATTTCGGTACTACAATTGAAAAGCTTTATAAATTGCCTGGTATATTTACGGCAAAGCTAATGGTACCTGCATGGTTCTGACATTTCTAGAAGATTTCCCACAATTAAAGTTCTTCGTAATTTCTGATTCTAAAGCACTTTGCTTAAAATGCAAATCAGTTAATTTATAAAAATTTACCACTTCGTAATGTTGACCATCAGAAACTTAATTACATAGAAGGCGAGAAACGCCAGGATAAGTGGCTCGTGGATTACAGTCTCAATGTAATGATATAGTGGACGTAATGGTAAAACAAGATCATCTACTTTAATTTTAAAATACTCTAAAATGAACGAGTAAATAGCAAAATGGCAGTATGAAATAAATAAGGTCCTATTCTAAAAATTTCAGTCATTGCACACTGTCTGGTTTTGGTTTTTCATCCATGAACAGAGAAATATCAAATTTTAGAGAGGCTGACTGTCCCGGTGAGTCCAGGATGTACTGAATGTTTCTGACCAGTGTAACTTGTATGACGTGATTTTAGGCATTATTTACCAAATGAGGAGGGATCTTTAGCCACCTCTTGCGCTTTAACCTATTCTTCGATAATTTTAAAGATCGTTTGAATGGATTTGATACGTGAATGTGGGGCAGCTATCGTGTTGAAAAGCCACTAATGTCAGAAGTGAACATAAGCCAGTTTTGTTACAAAAGCGGAGCTTGTGGTTAAAAAAATTAAATTTAAAATTAAATTTAATTGATAAATTTAAAATAAAATATATAATTGAAATATAAATTAAAAGGTGAGTGTAGAAATAGAAAACTTCAGAAGAGCCAAACTCTACCATTAATTACCATCTACCTCATCAACCTGAATTGAGGAAATCCAATTCCACTACAAAGATAAGAATAGTGTTCGACACTTCAGCTATGACATGGAATAATTCTTTCTTAAGATACTCATAGTACCAACTATTCAATAAGACTTGATCTCTATTCTCCTCTTGCTCAAACGTGAGCACGGTTGATATTAAACTGATGTACAAAAATATAATAATTGATGAAGACCAGATGTTTCAAAAAATCATTTGGAGGGAAGATAGAAGTGAAGTCTCTAAGACATACCGCCTTAAAAATATCACAAACTGAAGCAGTTTCCGTCTTAAGGAGAGACTTTTGTTCAGTCGACGTTCTACCTGGAAACGACAGTCTTGAAGTAATGTTAAAAATTTAAAGCGATCTAATAAATCTTAAATCTATTAAAATGGGAGGAAATCAAATGGCCGAGGCCGAATCCTATCTTACAGAACCTGAAGAAAACTTCTTGCGGTCAGATCTTTCCAAATGGTGTTAAGAAGAAGGATCAGATCCCAAGAAAATGGCTTTAAACCAACTTTTAAGGTCTGAGGCAAGCGATTATCAGTAGATTCTGTGAGGAGATGGAGGAAACTCCAAAATACTTATTAACTGACTGCGATGCAACTCAAAGCGTATCACCAGGTCTAAAATATAAAATTTTAACTTTCTGCTTGCTGTTCTCCGTTAAGCTATGCTGACCACACCTTAAGTTGTCGTAAAAACAACTTTTTCGGACTCAGGAAGCGTCAAAACGTTGTGAAAACTCGAAAGAGAAAGCCTACATGATTGCAATACCATTTTAAATTAAAAATACCAATAGTTTAAGAATAAAAATGTAACCAAATAATATATTTTCATTATGTTGTAAATGCTCCAACTTCTTATTATTAATTAAAATGACAACCGAGATTCAGAACTTTAGTTTGAAATTACTTTTTACAAACAAATATGAAAAAAGTAAGAAAATTCACTTGGTAAAACTTTTGCTGACAAAATGTGAATACGTTCTATCTAAAGTAAACGTAGTAAACATACTTTCTTGCAACTGAGAGTCAGAAAAATATATTAAATTGAATTTAATGTAGACTAAGGATAAATTAGAGTGTAAGTCCAAAACTAACGACACGCAAAGAGATTTACCTCGATCAGTAGCTGTGTATGTTATGTCAAAACTTGTTATACGACGTTCCTTGGATTCATATTTGAGTTTAACTTCTGGACCAGTTGAAAATATAGGATTAGGAACTTTGAAGCCACAAATAGTAGCTACAGGTGAACTCGTACTGTTCTTTTCATCATAAATCTGTTGAAATAAAGGAACTGTATAATCTTTTGTTAGTATAATGTATTTAATATTACTCACACTTGAACATGAAAACTTTACAAAAGGCTACAGTCTTAAACTATGTCATTAAAGAGGGCCACAAAAGATCTATTAAATCACAGCGAATGTGGATTTTAACCACTATCTATTAATCTAACGACATAGACATAGTTGAAATATTCAAATAAGAAAATTATTCTAATTAAGCACCTTATTTTGCGCCTAATGCATTGCGACGTTTTCTTTTACTGATCTTCTTTTAATAAGCAAACTAAAACTAAACTACCAAGGTAAGGAGAAAAGCATTAAGTTAAGGTGAATGAGAGAGAACATGGTAATAGTATGCTAAACCCAAGAAATATTAACACCAACATTAGTAGGCGTGAGGGAAGGGATTAGCTATGAGGTTAGCATACTGGACTCCCACGCGGAGGTCCCGGGTTCGAATCCAGCAGCTGACCCTTAGATTTTCTCTTCCTAGGAGCTTCTTACAGCTCACTGTCCGGTGATGGACAGTGTTGTCTGTAACGAGAGAACACTGTCCGGAGGCCGGCAGTGCACTGAAAAATGCTCCGGGCGCTAATAACCTCAGCTGTTGATGCGCAAAAAAAAAAAAAAAAAAAAAAAATTAGTAGGCGTGAGTGTTGGGAGGTGGATATAAGTTATTTAGGTTACGATATGCGAACAGTAAAAGATCCTTCGTTTATTTTTGATTTTGTTTAATTATTGTAAAATAAAATCACTCGTAATTTATTCCAAATATAGATTAATAATTAATTACCTTTAGACTAGAAACAGAACAGTTTTGCCTAAAAGAAATCGAAATAACATTGAAATAAAGCGATATTGTATCATTTGGATTTGCTGACTTAATAAATATAGTACAGTCTTCTGTCAATCTTGATTGTAATATCCTTCCTTGTGAAGCAGTGTAATTTCTTGAGCAATCTAGTAAACAATATTTTCATTTTTAGTTCAAAAATTTATTATAAAGTTTTAGCGAACATTTAGAGCTTGAAACTCTTTTATTATTATAGTTTTCTAATTTGATGGCGGCCTTTTTATTAAGTATCTTTAATTTGAAATACATAAACGTTTGTTAAAATAAAGATGGACATAATTAATAAGTCAGGGAACCGAAGGGCTTTTACTAGCCTCACCCTGCCATTTCAAAACAATCCTAATTTAGCAATTCCTCTCAATCTAGTAAGCTTTATCCCAGACTGCTGAGTAATCGGAGATGAATTCTAATCATCATTTCTTTGCAATAGAAAACAAATTGATTAATCGATTTCTCAAAAACTGTTAGCAGATACAGCTATCACATTTCGCCAAAACAGGTACTAACAATAGAAAAATGAACCCACATTGTAACACTTCAGGTAGTTCCATTATTCAATTGTCTTCCCAAACAGTATTTTATGTTAAGAACTAAATATTCATTATTATCCAAATAGACTTCCTTAAGTACACATATAGAGCAAATTAAAACATTTATTATTTCCTTTTTATTTAATGTATAAGGAAAAGAAGTTTCATTAAAGATGCTTTAAATTGAAAAATTTCTACAAACTGGACAACTATTATCAACTGTAGTTACGCACTTGGAATTCTGATTGAAGAGGTACCCCCTCAAAAATATATTACAAATATTAACCACACGATGATCTCTCTTATTCGAGTATTTTAAAATATTAATTGAAACTACTTACTAGCAATACTGTATCTTATTTTAAATCCTTTTGCTGTGGTTTGTGAATCACTTACAAATGAAATCTGAATCCTGTTACTTTCTGAGTAATAATCCATAGTTTGCCCCTTGCCGCAGAATGTAGATTTATCAGATGGAACGCTGCTTAACTACAAAGATTAAAATTTGCGAAATAACCTTTAACGTCGTTTAATGGTAGTCAAGTAACAATATATTAGTTAATAATAAGTTCTACATTATATTTTATTGTATTAATTGTTCTTTCCATAACGACCATATAGAAAAAAACCAGTTCACTTGTATTAACAAAAAACACGCAGGGCAAAAATCAAAACATTTCATTTTTACCTTTTCTGTTTATATAGGGGAAAGAAGTTTCAGTAAAGCGACTTTTAATCTGGACATTTCTAAAACTAAATGATTTTTTTCTACTGTAGCTACGCACTTCTAACTCAGCCTACTCAAAAGTAGTCGGTTTTTATTTTACTGCAGCTGAAAAAAGTAAAAACAACTCCAGAATACCCACTTAGAATTATGCCAATTAATTTTCTGTGCTCAATAGTTAATCTATACTCAATAATATTCCAAAAAAACTTGGCCATACTCAGCGATAAAAATCGTAAAATTCCGAAACACCTAAAAACCAGTTATGAGTTATTTTATTTTATTTGCTTGTAGGGATATACCCCATACAAATAGAGTTGAGTTTGCATTACACCAATTTAGCAGTATAATTCTATTTTAAGAATTGTATGTTAGGGTGAAATGTGAACACTTTCTCAGCAAACCTGCAAGCTTAATATTTTAGAAAGGCTGATTATTTTCTAGCCGATGCTAATAGATTATCGTCTTTTTTATCAGATACTACAAAGGCAGGGAGGGGATTACCTATGCGGTTAGCGTATTGGACTCCCAACAGGCTTAATATAACCTACTTTAGGCATTGTTACGGAACATAGGTATGTGCGGATTAATGAAGGTAAGTACAGTTTTCTAATTTAGTCAGATTTCTAACTTATCAAGTCAAGATATTCCTTTTCAGATATTCAGGCTTGAAGATTATCTTTGAAAGAAGATAGAAAATAATATTAATTGAAAACTACCATTATCATGGATAATATAAAAGTAAAACTAATTTCTGATTTCATGGACTGTAAATAATTTAAAAAACTCGTGTTCCTCAAAATTCAACGGAAGTGAACATTAACTATTTTTAAAAAATAACGTAAAAATCATAAACATATATACCAGACCTACAGTTGAACGGTAGTTGAAGGTCCTATCGAGACCAATAATGAGTTTCTCATTTGGATTTGCACCCCAAAATAACAAATGGCTATATCCTCTCTAAACAAAAAAAAATGTTTGTTGATAAATCATTCAGTTATTTCAACCTTTTAAAATTAAATCCTAACGAAAGAATTAACAGGCTAAATAAATCAGATATAATGAGGACAAATAAAAAAAAAAATCATATTTACCTCAAGTTCACGTATTTGCAATCTATCGTTTGAGCATGTATCCGAAGGTTCAATATCCACATCCACAATGTGTAAATCAAAAGTGGTCCATAATTGTTTATGAAGCACCCACTTACAATGAACATTTGTTGGATAGTTATCAGGATAATTTGGTGAAGTTAATTCTTGAGGAGTCGAGTTAACATTTATCACACTCTTACCACAAAGAGCTAAAACAAAAATACATATTTATAATTATTATTTTCAATAACAACTATGTATAACTATTAATTTAACTTAGCACTCTAGTAAATTCTTTTCAATCTTGAAATTAGTAGAAAAACCCTAATTAAGAGCTAGCTATACGCTTCAGCAATCGATCATTTCTATATAAATAATAATAATAATAATAATAAAAGTGACAGAATTATGAACAAAAAGAATGTAAGATTGAAGAAAAGGCTGTAAGAAAATTATGAATTCTGGAAATCTAATTTACTGCATTGACGCTTCTCTAAACGAAATATGTAATACAAATCTTACATTGAAAACACGCGTTAGATAGAAACATGGGTTTCATTTACTAAGATAAATTTAAAGATAAGCTTAGAATAGTTTAGAAGCTTGAATAAAAAAAAAAGAAAAAAAAAAAACAGCGATACACCAGAGACAAGAAGGTAAGATTTCTTTTTATAACAGAGAGACAAAATTTAAACATTAGGATAATTATATAATTAATTTACAAGGTGTTGGAGTAGCTAATATTACGAATTGCGAATTTTTTCCATTTCCATCGCTAACAAATTTAAATGAAATAAAACGATGAGATGATAATACAGTGCCTGGCGGCACATTGCCACAATATTTTCCTATAACTTCGCTATTCATACTTAGCCCATCGTAAACCTAAAACAGTAACATAAGAGAATTAATTAAATTTACTTAATTTACAATTTTTAATTAAATAATAAATTGTTAACATACCTCAACAAAGTCGCATGAACAAGAAATATTGGATCTGGTACAATTTTCTACTTCAAAATTCTTAAATTGCAAATTTATTGAATTTCCTTCTGAAGTTTCAATATACCAATGGCAATCGAGAGAGTTATTATTAATTTTATCAGGACTTCGTACATACGTAGGAGTGGATAATTCAATATTTCCGCCACATCCCGCAGCTTCACCTGTTATTCCATAAGTAAAAGAGTACTGTATAAAATTTATAATTTCTAATGGATTAAATGAGTCAATTAATAATCGAATCAAAAATTGTTAAATAATAAATTTAAAAGACTTTCATTTGTTGCAATTGTAAATATTTCTAGTAAGTGAAAAAAAAACTGTTAAAGGAGTTATATAAATATAATTATTAGGGTTGTGACCCAGCTACGAGTAGCAAGTGATAAAAGTGTAAAAGTCTGGTTTAAAACTGGAGGCTACCACTCTATTGATACGCAATCTGTCTGCACACTATGTAATTTGAATAAGTACGAAACTCTTGAACACCTGTCAATAGAATGTCCCATTTATAAACCAATTGGATTCCACTATCTTTCAGAGGGGGTTAGCAAAAATGCTACTTATAAAGCTCTATTTATTAAATTACCACTTGAATAGAATATATATTTTTTAAACAGAGCATTAAAAATATGATCATTTTGCCTAAATGAATAAGTATTATTTTCTAATATTAAATTTTATTTTTTTATGTATGCTCGTCATTATAAATAAGGGTTGATCGTCAAAAACTGCACGAAAAAGTGTAACGTTGAAAAACACCCAACTTTGACAATTTTTTCTCTTTTTCTATAAAAGATAAAATTCCCAAATTTTCTTTAAATTATAGGACAAACCCTCCTTTATAACTGAAATTTTTTTACAACAACATAGATGTAATAGGTTTCGAGAAAAAAGTTGCCGAAAATGAGCAAAAACGGCATTTTCAGAAATTGTTGTTGTTCTTCTTCTTGTTGTTACCTTTTTTGTAAACCGCGTACCGCCTAAACGCGTGAACCGATTTTCATGAATGAGATGTCATTCGATTCGGAATTTATTGTAGATGTGCCTTTTGGGGGTCTCGACGCTGTACATCGAATGGGAGAGGAGTTAGCCCCCTTTATGTAATAAGGCCCCCTCCAAAATTATTATTTCTAATAATTTCTCTGTAAATCTTGGCCCGATTTTGATAAAATTTGGTAGGATGATAGGGTTAGGGCTTCCCTATGTACCATTAAAGCGACGATCCGCTCTTACACTTGTTAAGAGGAAGTATAACAATCTTTCAAATTATCGAGACGTGAACCGATTTTCTTGAATAAAGTGTCATTCGAATCAAAATTTTGTACAGATTTGTACTTTAAAAGTCTCGACGCCATGCCTCATAAGGAGGGGAGTTTGCCCTACCCAAATAAGGCCCTTTCTAAAACTATTATTACCAATATTTCTATAAAGCTTAGTCCGATTTTGATAAAATTTAGCACGAAGAAGTGATTAAAGCTCCTCTACGTGGCTGTGAAGTGCCATCATGCTCTTACGCCTACCAACAGGAAGTACTGCAATCGTTAAAATTATCAATGAGTGAACCGATTTACATCAATGAAAAGTCGTTCGATTCAAAATCTTTGCCTTTTAGGGAGAAGTACAGTAATCGCAGTTTATTTTTCTTGCTCCTCTTAAAAGGAAGTACTGAAATCGCAGTTTAATTTTGCTATTTACGTACAAATACCTTCCTATTTTATTCAAAACGCTTTCTCAAAAAAATTGTTATTGAGGATGGTTTGGGGACCGCAATTATAATCATTCTTTAAAAAGATCTCTCCAGTAGTTACGGTTCCGACTTAACGCCTTATCAGGTTATAATGATAGAATTGCTTATACCAAATTTTAAAAAAAATCTGTAAAGCAGATATGTAACTTTGCAAAATAGACAAAAAGAAAAATCTATCCAAAAGGTACAAAAATCTCCTTAACAAAAACTTACAGTTTAAAAAGTTAAGTATAAGGGTTGATTAAACGCCAAAAGGTACACAAATCAGCAAGTACCCATCATTTCATTTATACTTCATTGATATGATTTAAGTAATTTTACTGCATTAACTTTTCCTTCACATTTTTAGAATTTATTAGATGTCACAGACCCTTATGCTGGCCAGTTCATTCATAATATTTTTTTGTTATAATTATGATAAAATGAGTTCTGAATTATTCTGAGTAGTCACATATACATGCATGTTAAAGTAGAAAAAGACAAAGTCAGAGTCAGCCACTGTTTAAATTTGAATCACGAAGGATTTAAAACAATATTTCAGTCTTGAATTCGTCTTACCGAAATATTCCTGAGCACAAATAACACACAGTTAATAACAAGTAGATTATTCAACAATAATTATTCATTTCTCAATTGTAATTTAATTTAGTCCCCCTAATTTTACTTATAGTAAAATACTGGAATAATTAGCTGTCCTAAAAATATGCATATCTTATTTATTTTATATTACATATATACAACATTGTGGGAAGAACATCTAGATTGAGAATGTAATTGAAGAAAACTATATTATTTGCGATAAAGCCAGATAATTATTACCTATTATTATAAACGTTTCACTACTTCATAAAATAACAATTACTTTAATCGAAGAATGAACTTAAACCGACGATTTTTATTTAAAAATAAAAATAAATAAAATGAAATCATTGATGTATGTTGGTGTAAGCATTTTTTTAAAAAAAGTTTTTGAAATCTTTAGCCTAATTTTTTTTTTCTTTTTAACCTGTAATTAATAGTTTGATTATTATAGATAAATAGATATTACAATCTACAGTCTAGAACAAATATTTTGTAGATGAAAATGGCCAGCATAAGGGTCTGTGACATCTAATAAATTCTAAAAATGTGAAGGAAAAGTTAATGCAGTAAAATTACTTAAATCATATCAATGAAGTATAAATGAAATGATGGGTACTTGCTGATTTGTGTACCTTTTGGCATTTAATCAACCCTAATACTTAACTTTTTAAACTGTAAGTTTTTGTTAAGGATTATAAATATATATATATACATATATTTTATATATATATATACATATATTTTATATGTATATATATATACAGTTTAGTTAATTAAGTGTATTTATATACTACTCAGTTTGTATTGATTTTTATTTCATTTTTTGAAAAATTTTATAGCACACAACCCCTGCATTGTAAATATTTAACACTAAATACAGTACATACGATATATCTACTATCTATCTAAATATATTTCTGGTCAAACAGCAAATACAAAAGAACAGAGGTTTTAAATAAATAATTGCTTATTGAACTTTGTATATCGGATGTAGTACCTTACTTCATGTACAAAATATATATATATATAAAAATATAAAGGTATGATTCAGTGTATTACCATAAGTAAAACTGATAATTGCACTAAATTTTTGACTACTCTGGAAATTATTTGATCTAAATTCAAAGACTGCCTGGTTTCCTTCAGTGCGAAATTGTCCAGGTTGTTTCTCTATTTCTCCACATAAAGTTGCAATCAAATTTGAATTATTTCCACGTATAGGTATAGAACCATCCCACAACTGAATACCAGCATGACGACATCTTCGACTAACTGGTATTCGAGAAATAATCCTAAAAAAATAAGAAGCAAAAAGCTAGGTTAAAATAAAAATTATTTGTAAACTGAATGATGTCAAATCATTACTTATTCTTCACAAATTATTTTAATTAATTTCTTAATTTCCTCGCTTTATTTGGTATTCACTAGAACTGTTTGTGTCTCAAGCAACTGTACCTTTTATGCACTGAAATATAAATTACATCACTGCTTACGGAAATAGAACACCATTTTGGAATGGAATGTGCGCCATGCTGTCATACTAATTACCACTATCATAAGAGCCAAAGAACCAAAAGAAGATGAGATTGATTACTTGTTAATTGCAAAGAAATATTTATCACTTTTTTGTTTTTTCCCCTGTAAGATTGTCGCGATATGTGGCCAGAAACCAGGAAAAATTAATGGTAATAATTATCCTGGTAAATGCCTTATCACAACATAATTTGTTTCAGAACTTGAGATCAAACAATGGTGAAATTAGTAAAATTAATAGTAAAATGCAGTCATTGCCTGAGAAAGAGGTAGTTTGAATTTGTAAGGATCACAGAATATTTCATAAAAACTACAAGGCCATGAAGGAAGTGGAACTTGAGACTTAGTAGGCGGGCTGCACAGTATTATCAACGCAAGCTATGAGCGAACTTGGAGATTTAATAAATGATGGAAGAATGAAAGACAGATACATCGTAAATGAGCCATATGAAATGTCTTCTTTTTACCGAACATTGCGAATAAATTTATTCTTTCTACAGTTTTCAAAAGTAAAATGAGGAAAACTTGTCAAATGAAGGAAATAGATTGTAAAAACAACGAAAAATAGAAATTACTAAGATAGACAAGAATTGTTTTCAGTTTCTGGTATACTGCTTTTTTACACTATTTTACAATATATCTTTGAAGAAATAAATTTATTCCAACTGAGCGATTTTATTAAAAGAAAGAAACCTTTCGAAAAAAAGTTTTTTGATTGCTCTTTAATCTTGACACAGTTCTAATCTATAATTACCTAAATGTTATTATTTTATCTTCAGGCGCAGTTATGTTCCATACACAATCGAGAGGTGAGAAATAACCTTTTGGTCTGTAAGCTGGAGAAACTATTTCTGTCTCTTCAACAATATTTCCACCACATTCTATGAAAAATAAATAATTATTTAATTAATAAAAATAAAAATATTTGGATCGCAACTGTTAGATTAGAAAAGCTTACAATAAGCTAATGATGATGTATACACAGATTTAATACCTTGTGTAGAGTACTCAAATGAGAATTGGTACAGTATCGTAATTCATAAATCTAAATATTTGAACTGCAAGACGGAGAAAACTATGAAAGCGAGACGACACTTGTTAAATGAACAAACAAGATAAAAAATAATAATAATAATAATAATAACAAATAATATAGATACAAATCCGAAACAGGTATAGAAATTATATAATGGGGCTATGACGGAAAAAGTTAACGATTTTTTTTAATTAAATAATATAAAATTTCGAATATTTAAAAAATGTCAAAAAAATGCATTAAAAAAACAAAAATTACTTCTGAGAGACTTCATATTTACATAATGAATAATGTTTGAGAAATTTAACGATGAGATGTCTGAGAGGCACACTCTCTATCGTTAAGAAGTAAGACCATCCTAATGACAAAGTGTAGAGTTGGCTTTTTTTATTTTTTTACTCAGTTTCTAGGCTATCTTTCTAAAATAAAAAGTTAGCAGGCCCCAAACTTTCTTTTTAGGAGAGCTGCTGTAAGAGTTCCTAGAAAGAGTAATATAATTTTATTAATCAACTGGACAAAATGTACTAAAAAATTACCCATCGCAATACCGGAAACAACTTTCATTAAAATTGCTCCCGGCAACGCACTAAGATTCTTTTAAGACCCCTTACATAGCCGGTTGTTTCGGTCTATGAAATCCTTTCTAAAGGGAGAAAATTTAAAACTTTATTTCCGGGAAGAGGTGAGTTCAGAAATTATCTCCAAGGACTAATAAGCCAGAAGACCCTGGTTCAAATAAAAGCTCATTTTCTTAGATTTTCTCTTGCTATAAGTCTTGTCTTTAGTGAGAACAGTAGTGCACTAGGAAGAGCTCCTGGCGAATTAAAAACAGCGAAATATTAGTTTTTATTTCTGAAAAACGTTTCCTTACCAGGAATTGAATAGCGCAAAACGAAGCCGTTGTGGGATGTCCAATTATCAGTTATTAAATGTATCTTAAAACGTCCTCTTGAATAGAATTCCGGAGGCGGTGAACTACCACAATAAGTACCTAAAACGCGATACATTCTTCCAGCGCTTTTGGTGTAGATAATAACTTTATCATAGATACATCCTCGTGAAGTTGCTAAAATAGAAGAACAACATATATTTGTCTTTTTTTTCTTTTAAATTGTATTTATCAACATAAACAACAGCAAATACCATTAAAATTAAATCAAACACATCAGCCTCAATAATTAAATTTGTGGAGTTCAATGGACTAATTCTAGAATGAAAGAGTACTTTGGAAAGAGAAATACGGCCACACCTAGTAAATAACATTATCTTTTTTAATTTTGACTTTCTATTATACTTCTTTCTCCTTTGATTCTTAAGAGGTTTCTAAGTCGATACCGCTAACTTCATCAAAAATATAACTTCCCGGCTTTTCTTTGAAGATGAATCTCATTCTTCAGCACATTAAAGATCACCACTTACAGTTCTTTGCAAAACTATGACACATATTCAGACCAGTGTTATTGTATTAAACTCCTTGGCATTCTATTTCCAAAGAATTCATAATTGTAGGAAAAAATTAGCTCATTCAATAAGTAGGTTAAGATTTTCATTGAACTCGTTGACAATCCATTCTAGATGGATTTGTATAAAGTTTTGTGCGGAGAATTTTAAAATCCAATCAAGTTTCTGTTGTATGGGACTCAATACTATTGCAACTGAAACTTAATCAGTGCAGATGAATGAAATTCCGAAACCGTTCAAAAAAATAAAAAATCAGAGTGATTGACCCAAACCCTGAAGAATAGATTAGCAAAATGAACCTACCTTCTTCAAGGTCGAAATATTCAAATTGACCAGTAATAACTTTTGTAGTTGATAGATCTATTTCGTATTTACAATCTAAAGAGCCCTTGTAATTCTGTGGATAGCCTGGTGAATATAAATATCCACTTCTGTTCGTTTTAATTACACTACCACAATTAATATTCCAAATAGCCTGAAAAAAATTTAAATCATTGTACAAAATATTTCAGCAGGATTAACTAATTCCTATTATAAACTGTAGTTCATTAATAGTGCAGGGAAATGTGTTCTTGTAGAAATTTAAATTTAGATTTGTAACTAAGAGATGCCCAGTTCGAATTCCGCCTGCACCTACTTTTTATTTATTAGAAAAATGTTAATAGTGAAGTATGAGCTCCCTCCACCGTCCAAATCTTCTAATTGGTAGTAGGACGTTAAACCCTGATAAATAGGCTATTAATTGAATTTTTACTTTATTAATAATGCCAATCGTATTATTATTTTAAGGAATTGTAAAATTGGATGATAATAACGCTGAATTGCGATTTGGGAACTGATCCGATAAATCTGACCTAACTCTCTGATATGTTCTTCAATAACGATTGTCATCGATTGTCCTCATTTGGATATGTTCTACTCAGCCCTTTCTATTAAACACCAAACCTTAGTGTTACGGGAAAGTTTCTAAAGTTAAATTTCCTCTAACAAAAGACCGGTGCGGGATTAAACATTTCTTATCGTAGAATCATTTTTTTTTCCACAACTCTTACGGTGTAAAGGCAAAATGCGCAGAAAATTATTTTTACATCTACTTTGACATTGGAATGAGTAGTGAGATGACAGGACACTAAAGCTTTAAGCTTTGAAATAGACATTCATGGAAAGAAGAGACTAAGGCATCTTAACATTGTGGAGCCCAACACCTTTATGGAAGTAAGGAAAGTGAAGCAAGAGAAATGTAGCTCAAAATGATGGCTCAATAGTTCGATTACACCGGACCAAAGAACATAGTCACTCCACTCTATGTTCTGTTATTCTTAACTTAATTGGCCTGCTTTGAAACATTAAAAATGAAATATATATTTGCTTACGTACATAAAACCTTCGGAAGGTTCCTGATAATGAGCATAATCTTTAGAAGCACATTTCAGTTTTTTTCCTATTTCAAAAACATGTCCAAAACAGCAATTTATTATTTATGCTACCAATGTATTATCTTTCCTGATATTTGCAATCGAAATGGATTATGAGAACAAACACGGCTATTTACACATTGTCTATACCTAATGGCTAGATGTACATAAAAAAATAAAACAATGCGAAATAAATAATTTTTTTAATACCTGGGCACGAATATTTTTTTAAAGAATTCTAAGAAAACAAATGTTCTCCCAGCCGTAAGCAGTCTAATATGTCACTTCAATTACTAAATGAAGTAGTAGTATGTTGTTTCCAATAACTTAATATTATAAAAATAGCTTATGAAATAGAAATATTAGAACAATGATTAAACGTTACAAGCAGTACGAATTGCTCACTTTAAAACCATCTCCTATTATTTTGTCGTTGGTTTTAAAAAATAGCCTCATCCGATTGGTAGTACTGTTGAAAATCTTTGTTGTTTCTCTTCCACACACCCTTCCTAAACTCTTCCATTCGTTGTCTACATAATCTGATACCTTAAAAAAGAATCAGGTCAACATTTTATAAAACTTCATAAGTATTGGGAGAACGTTTCAAATCATAGAATAGTAAGTTATATTATATTAAGTTAATTATATTATTAAGCTGGTTATATTAAGATCATATCGAGCTTCTGTTAAATAATGTTTAATTAATACATTGGTAATTTTGTCTTTGTGAGTAATGCGGCTTGTAGCGTCTGTACAGCGTCATTGTTGTTGTGTACTGTGAGTTAGCGTCAAGTGTATATAGTACCTTGTGTAATAAAGTACAATTAAAATAAAAACTATAAAACATATAAGTGTTGTTTATTCGTAGCAGCTGCAGCAGAAACCTCACAATTAAAGACATTAACAAGAAAACTTTTAACAGCTTCAAATTAATTCTAAGAGCTGATTAATTTTTAAAAAACTGAGCTAATTATTTTCCGATATTATAAAAAAAAAAATCTTCAAACGTTTAAGAATTTTTCTGACAATAATTTCAAAATGTTAGGAAAGAAATTAATGTAAACATTATATTTACAGTATAAAAAATGTTTTTTGATCTTAAAAACTGAAGAATAAAATGTTAAAATATTTATTAAATAATAATTACTTCTTGTTTAAAATTAGCGAAAAATATTATTTTTAATTTTTAACCTTTATGCTTTTTACAACTGAACAATAATGCTTACCAATTATAGCTGTCACACCATACAAACATTTTTAATTTTTACCCTAGCTCAGTTGTTAGAACAAACAGCTTTAGATGATCATGTGAAAGGCTTAATTAATTGTCGTTTATTGTAAAAGAGAGGAAAAAAAAAACACTTAAAAATAATTAATCAAATTACTTCGAGGTAATCGTTTGTACAGTTAACACTTTCTTCAATAAAAAACCGTCCTGAAAAAATAAGCCCAATATGGAATCCAGTATCCACTCTTATTTCCCAATCACATTCCAAATCATTTACATAAGCTGAAGGGTAGTTTAATGATATAATTTCTCCACCATCTCCATGTAAAATCCCTCCACATCCTACAATAAAGAAACCATTGATTATAAACTAGAAAAAATGAATGCTTGAACATTTTGAATAGTTGGACTTGGGTCCATTTCTTTCGGTGAATTGTGTTAAGAACAAATTTCAGAAACAAAGAGTATTTTTTTTAACTGTTTACAAAAAATGAAGTGCACATTTATTAGACTTTTTCTTATTTATATATTGTGAGTTATAATTCCTTTGAACATTGTCAACTGAAAGTTGTTCATAAACTTTTTTTTATATATATACCTACTCCTCGATTTGTAGGTGAAGATCTTCATTGTATCGAAAATATAATCATATTTTCTGAATATAATATAATTAATATTCTGCGAAAACTTAATATCCGAAATTGGACATGACTACAATTTTTTACATATATTACATAAATCAAGGTGATAAAAAAATTGCTAATATCTTCTAAGCTTAAATGATTTGTCATCGGCTCCGATAGCCAGGCAGCCATGTAACCACAGAATTCCCATATTGCCAGCTCAAAGTTGGTTTCGGAAATCCTCAGAATACTAAATGAATTGAGCAGAGAAAATAAAATTTCTCTAGTATGGGTGATGGGGCATGTCGGCGCGGAAGGTAATGAGATGATCCAGGACCTGGCGAATCAAGGCATCAAAATTCCCTTCATGGGACCTGTACTCTTTTGTGAGGTTGGTGATAGTAATTTCCGTGAGCAGTTGAAGAAATCTAAAGGGATCTGCACAGGTATGCTCTCGACCAGCCTTCCTGGTCTAAGACAAATGAAGATCTGCCAGCGGAATTATAACGGAAATCTTGAAGGGCACTTGAAGAAGTTGTATCTATATGTAATAGCCACTCCAATTCTGTGGAAAACGAGAAATCTCCAATAACCTCTTAACTGAAGGCAATGCCACTACGACACTTCAGAAACTACCAGGAGCCAGAGGAGGACATATTCTCTTTGAAACCCTCTGAATTCTGGAATTTTTCGAAATTTGGGACTGGAAGGAGTGGTGTAGAAATTTTCCTAACACCAGTAAGAGGGCACTTAGATCTCTAAAGGTTGCAGAGCGTGATCATACCTCGAAAAAATATATTTACAATTTTGACTATATTTTACATTGTTTCCTATCAATCTGTTGAAGTTTGGGGAAAGGACGAAAATATTAAATTATAAACAATAAAAATTACCTTCTTGCAAAGGAGTTAGTGAGATATTAAATCCCTTGGATTGTAACTGTTCATTGCTGTGAAATGAAAACCAAAGTTTGTTTGAATTACTTATTATATCAGGAAGTGGAATATTTCCACAATATTTTCCAATTAGAGGCGCACGAGCGCTGTCGCCATTGTAAATTGCTAGATAATCATTGTCGCAATCGGTTTCTAAATCGAAACTATTAAAAGATACCTTAAAAAAATGAAGATATTATTTTCATTATTTGTAAAAAAATCCAATAAATAATATTTAATAACATTGATAATATTTTTACTTTGATAATACTTTCTTCGTCAAAGGTGACTAACCAAACGCAATCAAGATTTGATGCATAAGGTTGTGGATACTGTGGGCTGACAAAGTATTCTGCTTTAGAATCTAACACTCCTCCACATTGATTCACTTTATAAATGAATTTAAATTCAACATAATCGTAACTAGTACCCAATTTTGACGTTTTCATAGCCTAGAACATGATCATATCAATTAAATAACTACAATTCTTATACAGAAGTTAATGTATCACAAGATAATTTTAGCTTCTGAAAAGCAAAACGCAATTTCAGAAATGTATATTACGTATATATACAAATTATTTCAATATTTTCCACTATATTATAGAAACCAAAAAATAGAAAAAATTTTTGCTCACCGCACTCTATTTAAATGATTATCTTGCTACTTACATCTATTACTACAACAGGATGCGGTGAGGAAATTATGTAAGGTTTATTAGTCTCAGTTCTTGAGCAAAACTCGCCAACTAAATTAGTTCTCGATCCTGTAAAGTCGGTTTATAAGTCAAATTACTTTATAAAATCCTTTATTGTCACTAATTTCTAGTTATTTTTTCTTGACTTATTACTTAAATAACTGTCGGACACTATGTTACTATGTTATTACTTCACTATGTTTCCCGAGTCGCTTGTATACATTCCAGGACCCAGGTATGAAAAATAGTAGTTAATTTTGAGTCATTAATCATAGAGGACCCAACCAAACCATTAACCACCTTCTCAATATTTATTTCACTACCAAGTTAAAAAAAGAAGAAAAAACTAATTAATGAATTAGTTAACTCGCATCCATTCTGCAAGGCTAATAAAAATAATCTGTAAAACGAAATAAAACCAATGTTTTGTTAACAAACTTAATTAACTTTTAACTTAAGGATTATGGTGAACCATAATCTTTTCAGCTACTCCACTGATAGTTGACCATACTTTTTTTTACTTATTAAGTCACTTATATTTTCAAAACTCTTTTTTAGACGACTCAGAAATCAAAGCATCGCAAATTTTACTAACGTTATTATGCAAAATTTCAACGCGTTCCATTTCTCTAATGACAGCAAGGTCCTTCCTTGACCATAAATAGTATAGTGATCCCATATCTAATAAATTATATATAAAAAATATGAATTGAAAGAGGCAGAAAAAATTGTACAACAAAGATGAAATTCAATATTGTTGATTAATTGCTCAAGACCTTGATTCATTTGCTGCGGTCAGGGTACCGATTTATTTATTTCCTCATCCTAGGATGATTCCTTCTCTTGGGGCCTCGTTCGCGAAATTCTGACGAACATCCCTGTGCAAACTTCAACCTCGTAACGCGAGTGAGAACTAATAGGAATTGCACTAGTTAGTTCCTTCAGGAGAAGTCATCTTTTACTGTTATGTAGGGGTGAAAATGTGTACTTTCTTTCTTTTCTCTGTCTTAAACTATTAAGTCTTTTATAAGAAACTGTTACAAAATTATTTTTGTGATAAAGTAACTATCAAATCACCAAGGAAGCTGAGATCCCTTATGTTATACAATTAATTAAAACACTTCCAAGAATAATAAAGATATTCCCCTCTGATGAGATAAATATTAACCATACCATCTCTAACGACGATGGAGTGCTTGGCGAAAGAGCAATCTTCATGTATATTTATCCCAGACGAAACGTTAGCCGTTATGAGTAAAGAAAACGTTGATTGAGTGTTCAACTTATTTATATATTCCCACTGACAAAATATCGAAACTTCTGTAAGAAACATCTCTGTAAGATATACAGTACCATTCGTATCGGTCAAATCGCCGCCACATACTACAAAAAAAAAAGAAAAAAGTAAAGTTAAAAGAAAAAATGCACTAATTAATTAAATAGAAAAATGAAAGGTTGAAAATATTGCTGGTTTTCCGTATTAGCCAGCATGTTTTTTTTTTTTTTTTAAATACCTGACCAATTTCGTACTACCACTCATCATCACGGACAGCTTAATCTGTTGGATATACGAGATTCGACATCAACTGTGTTACCTTCTCACTTGCTGACTATGCGAGGAAGGTTATTTAATGTGTGTCACATTTAAAGTGTTAAATGGATTGTGAAACATTTTTGTAAAAATAGTAAAATAAAATTAATGAAATTAGTGTTTAAGCATTCTGCATGTTTTTCATGGGTTATATTTTAGAATTGTGAAGTTGGAGTAGTATTTCATATGAGAAAACACTGAATTATACTTTGTTCGTTTATACCAGGAATTATTATTGTTTATTTAAATTTGATAAATATGTGATTAAAATCCTAAAAAGAAAATTTTTTATAGCAAAGAACTTGCAACATGCTCATATATGTACATTCGTATATGCTTTTTTTATAGTAAGTTTAATCTATTTTGCTGAGTTAGTAAGAGCGGATGTTTTTTTTATATCTGTCTTTGACTTTTCTCTTGCTCTGGCCATTAAAGGTATAATCACAATTTAAAAAACTAGTTTCTGAATACGTTGCGGGCCACAAGGATTGTTTGTACCGGTATACGTACGTATCCTCTATCCCATTTTTTTGGTGTCCTGATCGCGGTTTCTCGAAAAGAATATATAGTTTGCCAATCTCGTTTCCGATGTAAGTAAAAATGGCAAATATGATGAATGAGTTATTGTTTTGGGCAATGTTTGTTTATACTTAGTAATATCAATTGTTGAGAGAGTTAGATTCTTAGTTAAGATTTTTGAGCTTGTGCGAATGGTGTTAAGTCCTCAACCAAGTTGATCGGTGCAAGAGATATGATTTTTACCCTTTGTTTCGTTTTCTAAGTAGTCTCTTCTAGTAAGTGTGATATCCCGGAAGTTGAGAGTTTTGCTATATCCGTGCGTGAAAGTTTTGCTGCTGTGAAGGCTGTTAAAGTAAGTCAATAATTTCCAAATATGTACTCCTTATTTGAGTAATAAGACGTTTACATAAAATGGTGTACTCTAAACATAAGAACCCTTAAGCATATATTAGGTTTCATTAATTCTATTTCACTATTTTTAAAAAAATGTTATAAGATTAATTTACATTTTTCGAATGACAACATGCACACCATGTAATATTCTCACTCAGTCAACCAGTAAGTTAGAATGAGGCGGAAACAGTTGAGGTCGCATCGTGTATTACACCAAACTGATTATTTATCCTCTGATGATGGGTGAATGTCCAAAACCAGTCTGACATTAAAAAAAACATTCCACGACATTTAAAATCAGCAATAGAAAATGAATCATTAAAACGTATTGTTGCTTACTGGCAGGATTGTGGCTCGAATACTTCGCTGAGAATCCTCGATGATTATTGATATTTCTCAGAAAATAAGTGACTACCATAAAATTGCTAGTGGATTCAATAAATGTTCCTGGTTCTTTGTAGCCGTGCCATGTAGCTATTCGAGTTCTGAATGATTTATCATTGTAAAACTATAATTAAAAAATAAAATAAATCAATAAATAATGTAGTTCAGGACAGAAATAGTTACTTTATCTTCATATTAGTTTGTCCTGAAAATAGAAACATTCTGATACCTAAAATAAAAATTCAAATATCAATTAATTAAAAAGCTCTAACCAATTTTTTCACATACCATTTTTTATTTTTAGTTTGTTTTGATCAGCAAATCGAAAGAACTCCCTCGATGGACACTCTTAATAGACGGTATTCAGAATATGTTAAAATTTCAACATTAACTCTCGCATGCCTTCGTGGAACAAAATTCTTTACTGCCGATAGAAAGAGGAAAGAATTTTTGCAAGTGGGGATAAATTGTAAATAGTAAATTCAATGAAAAAACTTCACTTGAAAGCCCCTTAACCCAACTTAAGAACTGTTCTAAAACGAACTTTCCTAGAACAATGATTGAATTCAAATTTGGAGTTAAAAACAATCCTAGAAACCATTTTCGGGAAATTTAAAAAGTGAAAATCCATTCATTAAAGCGGCCTTTAGAGTTGAGGAATTTTCTTCACTTATAAAACGTTTAAAAACTTTTTAAAATATTTAAATGCATGACCAAAAAAAAAAAATCCATTTAATGATGCTGGGTGTGACATGTTTAAAAGTTCGCGCTTTAAATACCTGCCGAGACTGCCTACAGCAATGGCCAGCCTACCTCAGATTAAAATTAGCCAAGTCCAAAATCACAAAAAACAGAATGACACGGATTGAGCCTCCATAGTATCTTTCGATTCAGCAGCCACTTTTAAATAAACTGAATTATAAATATGAAATGCATACTTACTGGTTGCTTGTAAAATTATACATTGTTTAGTGATAAAACTCTTTCATATAGGTTTATCAACTTACCGTGATAATTTGTGGGCCAAGTCTGGTAATATTACTTAGTAAATTTGTTTCCATATCTAAATCAGTTACGGTAAAAGTTACACGTTTTCCTTTAGGCACGTTAATTTTCCAGATGCAATGAACCTTTTTTCTTGAATATGGATAACCTGGCGACTGAATCTCGCCTTCAGGTGCGTTTAGTGATTCGCTGCAACCTAAAATTAAAGAATTGAATTTCAATTGTTGATCACGCATTGTTGGACAAGGAATAAAGTTCAGATGTTTCAGTTACTTCAATCATTCTTACCTTAAAATAAAAAATAATGACCCAATAAGGAAAGTTAATGTTTAGCTCAAAGAAATGAAACTTGCTCTACTCAAACGCTCGATCCTTGACGTCACTATCAGGGCTCAACTACACTATTGATAGCATCACCAAGACGCAATTCGCTTTGTTTTCAGATAATAAAATCAATAACTGGAGGCATTGCGAAAACGCCAGTCAGTCTTTTAAAAGATTAATCTAGGACTAATGAATCTTAAAAATATCATTCTATTAAAAGGGCTTTCAATAACGATTAACAAAAATACCATCCAAGTTAAAGAGCCATAACTAACTAGTAATATGAGAATAGGGCTTACTTTGGCATCTAACATGGCGTAAAACGAATTTTAGGAAGGTGCAAGGTTTAAGGAAGACAATATGCGTATGCTACTAGGTAAAATGTCATTATATGGTAGTCTTCGATGATGTGTCATAAAGGTAGCATGCTTAGCGCTAAAATCAGCTTGTTAGCAGAAAATAGAATGGAATAGTGGAAAGGATAATGAGATCGTCAAGCTTGACGGAATTGCTATTGAAACAGATGTTGTTGATATTCGTAGCGTAACATGTGCCTAGGGAATTCCAAAGCCAGAATAATTCGCACAAAATGAGCTTAAAGATATCTACCGAAGCAAGAAAACGGAAGTATCAAAAGATTAACGGTTAAACTCTAATATATAATATAGCAACAACAGTACGATATGAAATAAACAATACACACGTACTAGTTTGTAGAATGTGCAAATATTAGAAGAGCGAAAAATAGGGATACATTTGATTTGTTACCAACTGAGTCATATGCGGCAACATCTCTCAATGAAGGGGCTTTGCTAAGAACACCACTACGTTGCATATTTCAATGCAGTGTGAGGAAACTCTGAACTTTCTAATTTTCACAATCTCTTTCTTTAATTTTTGTTTCTTTTAATTTTGCTAAAAAAAAAGGTGAACAGTGGAAGGCAAACGATTTATTGTTACGTTTTGGCATTTTTGTTGATAATTTGTACCACTTCCACATGGCTGATCAAAATAAACATTTTATTTATACAAATGTCATAAATTTCCTGAAGTTATCTGTTTTTTTCTGATTCCAAATACACTTCGGTCATCGAAATGTTTCCTGCTTCGGCTAATCAAATCTTTTATCAAAACAGTAGCTCTCGATATCACAATCTAAACTCGAGAAAATGCAAGTCAGCCGGATGCCACATTATATTTAAATTACAGGACCACAAAAAAACCAGATATTTTCTTTTTATTTGATCGGCTTAACAAAAATCCTCATTTTTCATTATATATACCCCTTAACACCGTATTAATTGGACAATCTGCATTTACTGATAAAAAACAGTAATTTATTTACAAAGCGTAACTTTACAAATAATAAAATTAATAAAATACTTACTCGCTCGTGATATTTCTGATGTGAAAGTTATTAAAAACTTTCTATCAGAAGAAAATCTTGGCTGAAGGGATTTAAATTTTATTTGCACAATGTTACTATCACTTTCCCATTCTAATGAATCATTTTGGCCGCAAAATACCTTAGAATTATCTAAAATTTAGTAAGCACATGTACAGAAAACGTTTTTAAAATTGTGAAGTACAATCACTTTTTATTTAATAAGTCGCTGAATCCTAGGAAAGTTTTAAAATTAACTATGAACAGTTAAAACTATCTTAGGACCCTCTCAGCTCATAAAAGAATAAATAAAGTTAACTTTTTTGATCTTACACCATAATTTTCTGTCAACATTACTTCTAAAAGGAAAAATAAATATAGTTAAGTTTTTAAAAAAGCAGAATTTTATACTTACTAATGGAATAATTGTCACGATACACATCTGTTATAGTCAATGTATCTTCTATATTATCATCACAAGGATCTTTATAATGTTTCAGAGCGGTACCACCCAAATTAAATTTATCAAAGCGTAATTTGAAATGCAAACGATCATCCGTAGTTAGGCGCCAAATACAAGTTAAATTTCCGTCATAACTTTCTGGATATCCAGGAGATGATATTTCATAAGTAAGATAAGTAAACACATTCCCACCACATTTAGCTGCAAAAAAGTTGAATATTCCATAATAAATAATGTACTTCAAACAAAAGCATGTATTTTAGATCGATTTATTTGGCTAATCTGCGAAGGTGATAAAATGAGGTGCACTGAAAGTGAGGGGGGACAGTGTGACGGCCCGTGTAACCAGTGGTGCCTGCATATTGGATATTACAAAATTAGAAGAAAAGTGAAGATGTGTTACTACGGTGCTTAACTCTCAGCTTTAGTCAGGTCAGCAGTGAATATGGCCAGGCAGAATCCGTTAAGTAGAGTGCAGCAAATATTCGAAGTAAGTAAAAACAAGAAATCACTTGCAAATGAGTAAAAATGAAACACAATACTCAAAAAGTTATCAGCTTACGCCAGGATATTATTGAATTGATGGGAAAATTTTCAAATATTCAATGAATTCAATTTTCAAATGTTCAAAGAACTCTGACAGCCAAAATTAGTCTATAAAATTTGTTTGCACAGCGTCTGTTCAGTTTGTTGAAGAAGCTAATCAATAAACGTTCATTGAGGAAGAATTGACATGAATTGAAGCAGAGCCCAATAAAGTAAAGGATAAATAAGTGGTGATTGCTCAAGTGGCTGACGCAGAAGCCCTAATGCTAAAGAAATTAGTGTGAGGAAATAGAAGTTCTCAATGGATCTAGAAAAAAAAAATAAATAAATAATTCAGAATGTACTTGGATGGTAAGAATTGTTCCACTTCTCGCAATTGATCTTTGACGTGATCAAGTTTTACTTGAAGCGAACAGCTCTACTTAATGTAAATATCTAGATAGGACAATTTTATAGTTTATATAAAGAACTGAAAATTGATTAGGGTGCGAGTCATTAACTGGGAAAGATAATTATACTGCTCACAATAAGCTGGTTATTTTCAAATTAAGAGGCCAATTATTTAAGCTAAATTATAACCTCAGCAGATCTGGCTCCTGTTATACATGTGCTCTTTGTAATTCAGGTGTAATAGAAAATATAGTCAATTTCTTAGGTATGTGTCCCGTACTCCATGAATTTAGAATCAGATAGCTAGGAGAAAATTATTTACTTATGAAGGGGTTATTAATAATTTAAATAGTGATTACGGATGGGATAATTTGTATGAATATACCAGGAGAGCCAGGAATTACAGAATGTATTCAATTCAATTTTTAATGTATTTAATTTTTTCATTTTAAAATTTTAAGTTTGTGAGAGTCAACTTCGGACGGACTACGGTCTATGAAGAAGTATTTTTTGTTTCGTGTATACATCTAAAGTTATTGTTATGTTTAAAAATAAACACATTATTATTACTATTATTATAATTATTATTATTATAGTGGAGAGCTTGAAGCCAATAGTGGAAAGGTAGCTTCGGTAAAAACAATGATCTGAAGAAGGAACTGGACGAGGATGAAGAACAAATAAGAATAACTTTCGTAAAGATGCCTGACACGGCAGGAAGAGGACAGAAGAGCTAATTTAAAAAAGAAGACGAAAACTGAAAAATATTTGAGTGAATGTGAGATGGTCTAAAATAGTAAATGGTGAGGAATCAAAGCGTTTCCGCAACGAATAACTAAATGTGGGACTTAAACATATGGAAGTTTAAAAGCTGGTTATTGCTAAAAGTTACAACCTGTTGATAAGAAATTGTTTCATAACAACCACTCTACAATAAAATCAAGTGACTACATTGTTTTCTTGCCTGTAACCGAAAAATAGTCGTAGATGGAAGGAGCTGCTACATAATGTAAATTTGAACTTTGGACTGCCAGACAATGTGCTATTTACAGCCAAGATTCCAAAATAAAAATAAAAAAATTCATTCTCTACCGTACGTTCGGCCTGGCTAGTGCCTGCTTATGTTATCTATCGTCAGTGAGTTTTATCTTTTTATTAGTATTTTGTATCTAGCATAAATTTTCCTATTGGTATGAACTTTTCCTTAAGTAAAGGTATTTTGTTGTTGGTTTATTAAGCACAAGAAAGAATTTTATTTTACTCCCTATCGCCCCGGGTGATTGTCTCCAGGACCCTCCCTTCTCTCGCCAGTGAGCAATCCCGCCAAGGTCCGTCCACGACACCTAGTAAATGGTAGTTGGACGTTAAGCCCCGCCTGAAGAAATAGGCGATTACTTTACTTTACTATCCCGCCAGGGGCACCCTTAAGGGTATTTTTCTTTTGAGGCTGTTTAGGGATCTCGTATCAGATAGCGTTATAAATTTTTATAACCTATACGAAAATTTTACTATAAATAAGAGAACTTTTTTAGCATGTAGAGTTAAGATTCATAAATCTGAACTCTCCAATTTGCGAAGTTTGTTGTTTACATATGTTTTACCATCAGAAAGTGAAAACTGGCAAGCAACAATTGACCTTTTTGACCTTTTCTAGAAGCCGTGGTTTCTAAAAAAAGTAACATCTTCAAACATTCTGGACATACACAAAACTCATTTTAAATTGTAAGCATTGTGCAAATTATTGCACGGGTTTCATTCGCAAAATTCAAACCATCTTTTTTGAGTTGTTTAATTCTATTTTTTTTTAACAGCCATACCAGCAATCTACAATGCTATTCATGGGGGATTTTAATTCTAAAAAACACCAAATTCCTCGAAGCAAAGCAATATTGATCTCTTCAATTACTCTTTAAAAATATAAACATAAATAATCTTACCCAGAGATATGTTAGCCTTAAATCCGTCTCTAGGATCATTTACATCCGTGAAATATTTGACATAAAGAGAGTTGCCTTCTGTAATAAGATAATTTGGCGATATGTTGCAAAATCTACCAATTAGATGTCCTATTTCTGTATTTCCTTCTCGTAATTCCAAATATTCTTTTTCACATCTTAAATGATAATCAGAGATATTTTAAGGAAATTTTCAATTTATAAACTAACAAAATTATAAAAATACTTACCCAACAGAATAGGTGATGTCAAATCTTCCTAAAATATTGAAATGAATTGTTTCACCAGCAGGTGCTATTATTGTCCAAATGCATTGGATATGAGCTGGAGGTACGTTTGGATAATTTGGAGAATGAATAATAGCTGACTGAATATTTTTTGACAAAACAATGTTTCCTCCGCAACTAATCGAATGGGCTTCATACTCCAACTCGAACTCTGCATAATGCTGCTGATTTATAATACATGTTAATTTTACTAAAACTTAAACAAGTAATTATAAATTAATGCAGAATTGAGGAAGGAAATCTCAATTAGGACAATGCTTTTAATATTGTCCTAAAAAAATATTTTTAATTAATTGCAAATAAATATTGCTTAATCATACTTATGCTACCAATGAGCAATGAATTCGCTGTTTTATCATTAAAAAACGTGCGATTGAGTGGTATTCGGATGTGTCAAGGACCCGTTTGGGGACTGGAGTTTTTAGGCCAAGTACCAGAAACTAGGAGCTTTCGACGGAAATCATGCTTAAAATGAATTTTTTTAAACTTTTACAGAAATATTCTGAATAAATATGACGTCATCACATCTATTACTCAAGCCTCTATTAACACGTTAATTCACGTATTATCCATTGAATTAGTCCGGAAATGATGCGCCACGGTAGCCGAGCTGCTAGAGGCCCACGTAGATAAGATGTAATGTGGTACTGGGTTCTATTGCGAATATTCCTTGTATTTTATTTAATTGTGTAAAAATAATTTTGTAGTAAAGTATGTTTGCTATTCGCAAGAATGCACGAAATTTAGTAGATGAACTTAAAACCCGCGTGAAAATATTGACACTAAATTACATTATTATTATTGTGGATATGCCTAAACTCAATAGCAGGAAAAATAAAGTCACCTTATGCCAGGATAAGCTGAAATACTTGGAAACGAAGTAGCGAACATCTCCACTCAACCGACCGAGCAGGCGCTGTATCCCCTGCAGTCTTAATTTTTTTTTTCGCAAAGACTCTACAGGAAGCTCAGAATGGAGGAGGAAGTCAACTCAACTATTCTCTGGAAGAACTTCCAAAGACAGACAAGAACAGATCTGTCTGGCCAAGGAAAGAAACCCTTGTCTGCCGCGCTCTAAGAATAAATTATGCTGTATTTTTTAAAAATATTTTTTAAAGCTTTTGCAAAGGCGGAAGAACCTCCAAAACATTTAAACGCTAAGGCATCAATTGAAAAAAATTGGAAGCCTGGTTAGTTATGACAGCTAAAGGAGGATATACCACCCATCTGCAGGATTAAATGTCTCATTTACAGGTGTCGTCTAATCAGAAGAGTTTGAAATTACTTAATTAAATACCTGAACCATCCAATGTGTAGATTGAAAGAGAATAAATAGCTTATTACTATGTGTATTAGGAATGTCTTTTAAATCTTCACCACAATACTTTCCAGCTCCTAAATATGGTGAATCACTTGTGCCTCCATCTCTCAACTGAACAAAAAACAAAAAATTGTTTAAAACTTGAGTTCTCTAAAATCTTTACTATTGGGCCTACTTATTATCTCTTGACTATTATGTTCTACATTGTCTCCAGAAATAATATGTTAATTAAACACAAAACACGCTCATTTAAAAAAAAAACAGAACTTTTTTTTTAGACATTCTGTTGAAAAAAGAGATTATATTCGCCTAAAATTCCGGATAAAACACTAAAAAAGTTAAGATAACATATTTGTTTAATTTCGTCGCAATGCCACCATACAACTCAATAGTTAACATAGAAGCATTAAATTATTAAAATTTATATCCAACTCACTAACCATGAGATATTGATACCCGCATGTAGTTCCTTCTGTATCTTTAGGTAATTTTAATTTGTTAAACTTGAGTTTTATAGTTTGTCCTGGTTTTACAGTTACATTCCATTGGCAAGTACCTCTTACATATACTGGTGGGCTCTTAATTATTCCATTCGGACCACTCATACTTCCACCACAAACTAAGATAGAAGAAAATAAATAAATGAGTAAATATAACACAACAATTAAATCATCAATTAAGAACAAACGTAGATAATAATTTTCTTTGCAAGTAAAAATAGCTAAAAAAAAAACCTGTCAATGCTTTTGCTTCAAATCCTGTTTTGTTACTTAAAAAGTCAGAACGAAAAACAACTTTAACAATATTATTTCCACTGAACTTTGAATGAGTATCGTTTTCGTGACATACCTGAGCAATTTTATCCCAGGTATTAACATTGTCTAAGGATGCTGAAAAAAAAAAAATCTCGTAAAGAACGGAAATATTCTCCTCTATTACTTACTAAACTAATTTAAAGAAATCATCACTGCATCAGAAACAAATATGTACAGGAAAGTAATACTTCTTACTAAACACTAAACAGAGCTTTAGTTTCTTGTGACGTCTCCGATTTCAATTAAACTTTGTCGACCCACAACTTCTAATCGAAACAGTTTTTGAAAAAATAAATTTGTCTCGATTTACTGTTAAATTTTGACGGCGAATCTCATTAAAATCTAATAGATAATGATTAAATTTTGATGGGATATTTTAAAAGTCTTACTGAATCATCACGTCAATAAATGCATTGTTTGCATCGACCTAGAGTCGTACTTAAATATTGCCAACGTTTTGAGATAGAAGTGAATTCTCA
This sequence comes from Rhodnius prolixus, assembly GCF_049639745.1. NCBI lineage: Eukaryota > Metazoa > Arthropoda > Insecta > Hemiptera > Reduviidae > Rhodnius > Rhodnius prolixus. The sequence continues at coordinate 12,395,945 of NW_027411604.1, read as the reverse complement.
CTCTCGATGCAAGAATTACTTGATTAGTACTTTTTACTTCCGGTGTTAATTTTCGATCAAGAAGTTAAACTTAGTTTTCTTAAGAAATAGAAAAACTTCGATCATGAAGTTTTCCATCAAACTTTATTTTAAGATATGCTGGAGAAAGTATGTAGTATGGGATTCTAAGTGTTTCATGCCAAATTTTTTATTCATTATAGATTTAGAAAAATTGCTATTATTTACTCTTACCAGTAATAAATTTTAATTGATTTTTAAATTATATTTTTCACTTGCTAATTTAATACCCACTCCTAAGTGGGAACATTCTTCAACGGAAGTGCGAGCTATATTAATGTACTAAATTGGAATCCATAATAGATAAACATGTGCCTACATGGATTACATTTCAGCAAATGGAACTCTATGAATGAGAAAGAAAATATTACACTAATACCTTTATATAATGCGACATAATCGGAAAGACAAAGTCTGTTGCTTTCCAAATCCAATTTATTGAATAAAATTTCAATATGATTTTGCGGTTCAGTTTCTATGATCCATTCACAATTTAAATCAGTTTTATATCCTTCTGGAAATCCAGGACTACTAAAAGTGTAACTGTTATTTTTTACTGGATCTATACTCAACTCTACTTTGGTCCTGCATAAAATACCTGTAACAACAAAATACAATAATGAAAAAAGGGGACAAAAAAGAAATAAGAATTTTGTAGAGTTTTCTCTCATAAGATGGAAGTCTTTTAATAGGATTCACAATTTGCTCCATCCTATATCCAAGTGAAAAATAGGAAAATATTTTTTAACAGGCATTAAAGAGGTGATTGCACTTTTCTTAGATAGCGTTTATTCATTTCTTGTTTAACACATTCATGAATTCATTGGGTTTGGAGATAAAAGATGCCAATTTTGACGTTTTCAGAGGAACCTATCACGAATAAATAAATGGGAGAGCGAGCCAAAAGGCACACATTCAATCAACCTATTACAAACCTGAAGTTTACAAAGATGCTGGAGAGGCATCTCCAAATAACACTCTCCAATAACAAATCTTACGCGTTTCAACATTCAGTTAGAGAAATCTGCTCTTTCGCAAGAGCAGAGCCCTCAGTCAATCAAATCTGTAATGATCTCTTTAATCAATCTTTCTCAATATATAATTTAAATATTGTTTTTGTGATTAATCACTATGTTTAAATTATGTTTGATTTGTAGCAATGAGAATACAAATCAGGTATTTACATCCGAATCGTAACTGTAGCAAAATTACAGTTATGACGTAGCCACCAAAATTATTTTTTGGTTTGGGGTCACCGCATCATGAGGAACTGTATTGCGGGGTCACGGCATTAGAAAGGTTAAGAACCACTGCTTTAGAGGAACGTAGAACGGTCAATTCTGAATGGTACACAACCATTTGTTTGCCGGAAGTCTTCGGTGAAATAAGGAAAACAAACAAGCGCCGTCGGATCATTCTTCATCAAGACAATGCCAGCTGTCACACATCTCATCTAACAACCGAATATTTGAGCACTCAAAAAATCGAATCAATGGGTCATCCGCCGTAAGGTCCTGATTTGGCACCAAATGACTTCTTTTTGTTTCCGAACTTCAAGAATAAATTACGTGGACAACGATTTTCGTCGGCAGAAGAAGCCGTTGATGCACTCAAAAACCATGTTTTGGAGGTGTCTAAAGCGGAATGAAAAAATGCTTTGACAAGTGGTTCGAACGCATGCAGAAGTGTACGAGTATAGATCATAAAGAAGAATATTTTGAAAAACAATAAAGTCATTTTCAATGACAAATTACTGTTTTTTTATTATTAGGCTCAAAATATAAATAGTGCCCCTCGTATATTGAACTGTGTACTTCTTTTAACATATATTAAAGGTCCATTGTTGAAAAACAATGTTAGTTTGTGTTATTTATTCCAAAATATATCGAATATTCTCAAAAAATTGAGGTGGTCCTAAACTTTTGACCGGCAGTGTATATATATGAGAACATCTAAAGCTCTTAACATTTGATTTTTCTTAGAAAAATCACTCGGAAAACGACTTATTTCCCGATATTAAGAAAAATACTAGCTTTACTGCCTTGGCAATATTTTTAGTAGAAAGGGGATGAAAAAATACATAAAAATGACCAATCGCGTGCTCTTCTTTCTTTTTGATAACAAGTTAAAAAAATTGAAATATGATTAAAAATACCAGATTTTGAAATGGCCTAGCACAGGGGTCGGCAACCTATTTTAAGTAGAGAGCCATTTCTCCTTAAATAATTTTAATATATCTTACCAGGAGCCGCAAGGATGGTAGTGTAAAAAACTCTGTAGATCATTTGAATTCGCAAATTATTATTTTATGATATTCAATAACATTTAAATGTTTTATATATTTACTTTTAAAAATTACAAAGTAAATAAACAAATAAATAATAACTAAACCTGTAATTGAATGAAAAGGCGGCAGTCTTTATAATTACGTATACGGTATTTTAATATAATTCTATTCAATTTCAAACCTATCACATTTAAAATTCTTTTTGAAAAAAATATCTACAAATATCTATATATAATAAATGAAATTTTCATTTGTTTCAATAAAATTGAAATATACAATTTATTTTGGACAGGCTGAAGACCCACAAAATTTGGATAAAAGAGCCGCGGGTTGCCGACCCCTGGCCTAGCACCTTTAATTTTGAAAATATCGAATTGCGGTTTCCGGTTACTTTCATTACTTTTTATACTCTTTAAATCTGTGTATATGAAAATGGGGTCAGGGTCAACTGCGAACCCTCACTTTTGGTCGCGCGTCAGCCGCGTATGCGGGCAGGAATCTAAAATCAAGTCACATATTCTGAAACTAGAGGTGACAGGCAACAAATTTTTTCTCTACCATTTTTCGCTCAGAACAACCGTTTAAGCATGAAATGCATTTGAGCCGTCTTAAAATGAACACCCTGCATATCTTTTTTATATATATATCTTTTATATTCAGGGTGATCTATTTAAAAAGCACCAATCGCTAATAACTTTTTAGGAAAGAGGAAATCTGGAAAAAACCCAATTAATAAAATATAGTTTTTTTTTTGGTCTAGTTTTCAAATTTATCTCGATGCTGTATCTTAATTTTTGGCGGAGTTACAGCTAAAATCGAATCCCGAGGATGCAGTCATTCATCATACTTAATACATCATAATTCTGTTTTTTAATGAAATGTAGTCATACGCGGGATTCGAACTGAGGATCTCCCACTTACAAAGCCACGCTCTGGACTACTAGAACCAGCACCCGCCCCTCACTGGTAAGATACTCTTACCGTAATACAGGTCAAGAAGTCTTGCATACGGAGTACATTAAAATGTGATGGTCGCTTTTATTTGAAGATTAAAAAAAAATTATTTTGTTTCACCCACAACCTTTACATTACACTATATTCTTTAAAATCTTCAATCATTATTATTTTTTTCTTTGCGTCACAAATAACATTTTTGCAGTCAGTGGATCTACCAAAAGTGTATTTCCGGTGGAAAATTAATATTATAAACCGATCACGAATAGATAAAATTGTAACTTTGATCTAGAATATCTCGACAAATATTAGGGATATCGAAACGGAGTCAATGTCATTTTTCACACTTTTTTAAATAATTTTCATAATCAAAGTCAAAACCAGTGGTCCTTATAAAACCCCTATCACTGTTTTAGCCGTAATTCCGCCAAAAATGAAGTTACAGCATCGGGGTGGAAAATTTGGGAACTACACTAAAAGATCATATAGTTTATGTACTGGGTTTTTCCAGATTTTCGCTTTTCTAAAATGTTATTAGCGATTGGTGCGTTTTAAATGGATCACCCTGTATACAGAATAAAAACAGACCTTTCTCTTGTTAATGGGGTCGCTACATTTCAGGTGAATACTGGTATTTGCCGAGGCTTTCAACCGATGAAGGCAAGATAGGAAAAAGATGAAGAAAGTCAAGATTACACTAGTTTTAAGATACAAAATTGCTCAAATATTACAATTGCTCTCTTTACACATAAGTGACAATCATTAAGTAAACGTGATGCCAAATGATATGATAAAAAGTAATGTAATAATTAATTAATTAATAAAAAGAGTATAAATAAATATTTTACTACATACCATCCAGAAAGCTAATGCTTTGATTCTTATTACTAGATCCTGTTTCTTTAGGTACTTGCATCCAGTCAATGAGAAATTTTGAACCAACTGCGTTAATGAAATTCAAAAATTCTATATAAACAACATTAGAACCAGAAGTGAAAGGCTCTGGGATTTGTATTCCACAAATACGTTTTAATATTCGGGCTGATGAGTCGTAACCATCGTAAACCTGAAAAACAAATACTTTCAAAAAGAAGTAAATTGATTGAAGGTTTTTTAAAAAAAGAAATAATTTGAGCAATGAAGTGTATAGTAATTTTTTTTTTAATTACTAGCCTAAAACAAGAAAATGTGCGTTTTTTTCTTTTAAAGTTCAATGAACTTCGTATGATTTACCCGCTAAGTGATCCAAAAGTTTCCTATTAGTACCTCTTAAGCTTTCAGTTTAAGCATTTATCAAGCTTTTAAAGATCTTTTATTTATCAGACTTTTAAATCTAAAGCAATTTTTTTAATTTTATTTAAGGCTATAACGCACAAACGCAGATTCTGAAATTAATGAAGTAGAAAAGGGAACCTCTCTGTTTTTAGAACTGTTCAAGTCTGGTTCTGAAAATTTAGAGAGCATGATACAAGCCTGGAAATAAAACGTCGTCTCCGAGCGTTCTTCGTCATTAGATTCAGCACCTAAAGAGGCTTGCACCAGCTCTATATAACTTTCAGATGACTAGGAGGGTCCTGGAGCATTACTTTATTTCATTTAAAAAATGAAAAAAAAAGAAAAAGAATCCTTTCATTTAGAGAACAACACGATCATTTTCAATTACATTATTTCTTAAATATGTTAAGAGAATCTGATCTCTTTAAGGTTCTATAAAAACTTTATAATTTACAGTCATTTAATTATTTTAAGTTTAGAATCTATAGATCTCGAACAACGAAGTGAAGAAAAAGAAGGAGGATCCAAAGGTGTACGGCACAAATCAGAGGATTAGGATGTCCCCAGTCTTTCGGTTTACTAAGTTCAAAGTTTAAGTTTAAAGTTTAAGTTTACTTTAAATGTAAAACTCAAATTATTATTGGTTCTTTTTTAAGATTAGTTACATGTTTATTGAATTCTTAAATAACTTCTATTTTTTCTTTTTTCTAAACTTTAAAAATCAAAACAAACTAAAATAAAATGAATTAACATACCATAATTTCGCCTACGCATTCATAAACTGCGTCCATTTTCTCAATAAATAAATCAATAACAGCAATCCTAATTGCATGAGAAGGTTGTACAGTAATCCTCCAGTTAAATTTTCCATACTTAATGTAGTTCTTTGGATAAAGAGGACTAGCTAGTTGACCAGAAATCCCACTTAATTCACCACCATGCACTAAAATATATACGCTTCAGTTATTAATTAAATAGTACGAAGTGATTAGTTTTGTACAAGTAAACCCATTTTTTCTGCAACAGTAATGTAACGTAAAATATTCAACTAAATAATTAACTCCAGACAGGTGTAATAATTAATCCTTTCTTCAATGGATGAAAATTAATTTCTACGTTTTTGATATCAACTAGTAAATATCTTGCTAATAAAATCATCAGAGATATTAAAGGATGTATCTTGAAGCAAATATTTGTTTACAACCGTAATTTGATGATGCGTGTAAAGTTTTTCTACAAGTGTATTGCATTATTACTTAGAAAACAATATTTACCTTTTCTTCTTCCTAAATAATGAATGAAAGAATAATGAAAAGTGACTATTTCAAATTTAAGAAACCATGTTTTCATTGGAAGTAAATGTTAGGGTCCAATTAGAAGTGATAGGAAAGAAATTTTTTGTTCCAATTCAGATAGCTCTTTTAAAATTAGGGCAGCTTGGCTTGATGATAGCAAAACTTACATGTTACCTTCAAAAACTTTTCTACTTGCCACACTGTATCCGTACAGTATCAAGTTCATATCTGATTAGTGCCTAATTAAAGAATTAACGATCATCTTTACAAGACTAGGAGATAACTGTAAACAAGTTTTTACTGCGCTGACCAATTTCTGCTATTTCCAGCAACATTTTGCTATTTTTTTCCATTTAATTTATTTTATTCCTCTCAAATATAACGGGTTCAATTCAAAAGTAGTAAAAAAAAATAAAGTAGTGCCTATTTTTTCAGGCGGTCTTTATGTCCAATTACTAATTACACTACTAATTAGGTGTCGTGGACGGAGGCGAGTAGCAAAATTTTTCATATATAATTTAAACAAAAAAAAACATTTATTGCAAAAAATTATGAATTAAAAAAAATAATCTGCGTGATAGGAATTATTCGTTTGTGTGAGTAATTATTTAATTTTTGCCAATTTCTTTAGAAGAGCCTCTTTATTTAATTTATTTTTACTTTATATTCAAAAATATCTAAAGATTTTTTCACTTTTATTTAAAAAAATTTTTCTTGCTGCTGTTATTTTTAGAGAAGACTGATTTCAAGTTTTTGACTTTGTCATCATTTTGTCCATGTTACGATTTGCAATGTAAATCTTTTCATACCAGAATTTGATTTTTAAAATCTTCCCTTTTCTAATTAAAAAGTGCGACTTGACTGATTTTTTTTTTAATGTTTTTTTATAAATTTGCAAAATATTAGGAAAAAATTTTACAAAAGCGCTATTTGAAAACACTTTAGATTCAAAACTAAAAATCGGATAACTAGAATTGCCATTTTATTCATGGAGTTTTCTAATTATACTACCTTTTACATCTCATAAAAGTAAGAAAAATGTGTCAAATTTTCGAAGAGGTATATACTAGATATATTTGAGGTCGAAAATCTCGGAAAAATGTATTAAGCGTATGTAGGTCGGTAGGTAGTGAAATCTAAAAGTCAACTTAACGGTATTAATGGCATTGTTACTGCCGGTATTAAGGTTTTCAAGGAAATAACTCAGCAGTAAGAGCGACTGTCTGAACTAATAGGGTGAAACTGCACTTGACAGAGTAAAAAAACTATTTTAATTACAAGCAAATAACTATACCTAAACTGTAATGAGCTTTAAATCCTTTTGCACCGCCTTCACTGCTGCGGAACTTGATCCACATATTTTTATTTGAATACAACCGATCTGGAATATTTGACTCACAATAGACTCCCATTAGCTTACCATCACTATCTTTCTCTCGTACTTCTAAATAATCACTGTTGCATGACTCGCTCACTTGTATATTAAGTTCAACTATTTCCAACATTACACGATTACCTGGGAACAAATAGAAAGAACATAACAATGAAACATTAAAATAAAAATATTAGAAAATAGTATTTTATAAAAAAGTAGATGTACAGGATATTTTTTTTTTTTAATTAATGCACATCAACATCTGAGATAATTGATTTCTTCAGTGTTCAGCCGGACAGTGTTTTCTCATTACAGACGTCACTGTCCATCGCGAAGTGTGAGCTGTTAGGGAAGAGAAAATGCTAAGAAGTTGCCTAAGGGCAGGCATTTGTACTTGGACCCGGAATCAAAAAAAGGGCCCTTACGGCAAAGAGGGGTGGTAGACTCTCCTCTGAAGTGCCGTGTTTATTGACACGGCTTTTCCTAGTTTGATCCAAATTTTTCAAAACCACCAAAACTTTATTGACCACTCCCAAAAGTTGTAGCGTGTTGCTTTAATAAATTAAATTAAAGAGGGCTTCTATTTTTTCCTCCGTTCAATAAAAATTTATACAAAGTTTTTTAGGCAAACAAAAAATCTGAGACTATAATTTTATAGCATAATATTTTCCTGAATAGAAAAGTCCAGAATTGTGGATAAGGTGTGGGAATGAATTTTTTTTGTTTTTTATTAAAAAAAAATTAACAGAATGATATTTGATAAAGACTGAAATTGGCATTGTTCTTTTCTTTCTAATAGAATGATAATTACAATACTTTCAAAATATAGGTGGAAGTGTTTACTGGTCTTGAAGAAAACGAATATGAAATGATAGTCAAATTGCGAAACGTACCAGGACTTGTGAGTAGAGTCCATACACACTCAGAGTTGGAAGGGTAATTATCTGGATAGTTTGGTGAAACTATTGTTCCTGACTCTGACATGAAACGACCACCGCAAGCTGTAAAGATGTAAAGATAAATGCACTTATTTGCCTCATTTAATTTTAAGAAATATTCTACTACAAATATTTTATAATTATCGTTGAACCTGTATCAAGGACAGAATATTCAACAGAAAATCTGCCCAGAACTTCTTTATGGATCATATTATATACTATTGTGACTGCAGAGCTTGGTACTACTATTGGTGGCGGGCTCCACTGGCCATTGTAGGTCCCCAAACGAGGTGATGTAGTGTCTTCTCCAGCGTAAATACTAACACCATTCACTGATTCATTATTACGCTTTCCAACATCCATTAGGAGGAAGCTTAATGTTATTTTTGAATCTAGAAGGAAAAATGTTTAGTAAATATAAGTAGAGGTCAACTCCTAATATAAGTAGATACCTAAGTAAACAAATTGGTCGTTTAACTTTTATTATCAAAGTATCACAGAAAAAATTAATGATTGTTGTGAGAACATGGGAAATTTAGGCCGATTTATGACACTTAATGTTGGGCAAGTGTGTATTCTTGTCTTCCCATCAGAAATCTTTTGTACAATTTCTCAAAAGTTATTAATCCTCAAAAGTCTACTTAGAAGGTTACAAATGAAATCTTTGTATGAAAATGTAGAGGGCTCATTGACAAAAACAAAATAAAAATAAACTTCATAAATTTACCTAGTTTATCAGATCTGATTACCCAGGAACAATTGTCAACATCATTGTTGAAAAGCTCTGAATATGCTTCTGAAAAATCAATTACTCCTGAACTGTCAGTAGTAATTGAAGCACCACACGCCTGTCGATAACCAAAAATATAGCAAAGTTATAGAATAACAAAGAACAATATACTATTAACAATAAATGTATAACGAATACATGATGGTAAGCGATAAATATTTTAATTTTAAAGCACTTCAAGATATAAGATTATAAGATTAATAAATATATAAGAGTGTGATAAGACGGATTATGGCAGAGCTCAAGAATGACAGTATAATATTACAGGCTGAAAAAATGGAACAGAAACTATTCTAAAGGTGTGTAGCCAAGGAACGATCTTCCTTGAAAAACCATTTACCTGCAATACTGCATAGTAAAATCATGAATGAATAGGTATTATTCGTTTTTGAGTAAAATAAGAGGAGTTTCCGGAAATTGCGCAAAGCTGAAAATTCATTTCAATAAAATCATCCTTTTGATCGAACGAATTTCGGCTGAAACCTTAGTCTCCAAAAACAACACCGATGAGGAACCGAAATGAATACCGAATTTAAGCTTACTAAGACTAAGTAGAGTTCAAGTTTCTCATATACAGATAAATAAATAAAAGTTCATTTTGTCGAAAATGTAGTTAAGTGGTGTATAATATCTTCGATTTTGTGATCAAGGATTCTCAAAACTTGAAATTTCCGGTTAAAACCAAATTTTGTCACGACGATATTCTTTCTTTTACTAGGTGTAAGATAAATAAAAAAGAAATATTAGACAATTAATTCTTCTACCTGGTGGTATTCTGCAATAAAACCCTTGGCTACATTTTCCCCATCTGCTTTGTGTCTTACAAATAATTGATTTGAAGAAGATTGAATTGCTTTAGGATTGCGATTGCCACAAAATTTTCCCAACTCTGGTGCATCAAGAGAATCACCATCATATATCTAAAACAGAAACAAACTCTTAACATTACAAGGAAATTTACTACAAACAAAATATAAAATAATAATAGAATGTTAATTAAACCAAACAAACCAAGTAATAAATTAAGATCTACTAACCGCAACATAAGAAGAATCACAATCATTTTCGCTTATTGAAAATATATCGAAATCAGTAAAATTTAGTACAACACGCATAGTTGAATCAATTGTTATTAAAAATGAACAATCGTCAAAAGCTCCATAATTTTGTGGATAATTAGTGGAATGAATACGACCATGGGTGCTTACAAACTTTCCTCCACATTCTGAAATAAATTTCATGTTTTTAAATTCATTAAACAAATAAAAACAAAAAAAATCTAAAAAAATAGGCGTAAAGCTATTTGTACCCTGATAGTGTCATAAATTTTTCAAATGGAGTAAAAGAGCCGGAGTGGATAAAGTTTGTTATGCTCATTAAATCAGGCGACATTTTGCCTAAATTGATAAAAATATAATAATAAAAGAATTACTTTATAGAAGCTTTAGTAAATAACTGTTCAAGATGAATTAATTTGTAGGCTGCCACAAGAGCTTATTTCAAATAAGATGGAAGTTTTTCTAATTTCTATGTCCGTAACTTTACCTTATCTCCCAAAAATAAAATGGGACACTAGAAATTCTAACGTTAATTCTGAAATTTCCATCTGATCTAATAGCACTTGAAAATTTTATTAATATTTGACTTGTTCGGGCCAAAAACCTGAAAATCATCCAAAAAACTGTCAGAAGTACCCTAATGAACAATAATGAGTTCATGAAAGAGATCACACGGGACTTGGAACTTCCAAAAGTCAATGAAAAGATCTAATACAAAAAATTAATGGCAGTTTGAAGCATAAGTACTTGCCAGTTAAGTCAGAATTGGATTTTTCGTTCACCTAAACGATTAAATACACAAGAGTTCTATATTATCACCCCGTCGGCCCAGAAATGTGTCTTGTTATATTTTACAATTAATTATCGAAAGTATATCAATCGTTCTAGGAAATAAATTGCAATCTATCCTCACACAGCCTAGACAAGAGGCATCAGAATTTTAGAAAATATGATAACTGTAAATATATTCCTTCTATATCATTCGCTTGGTTAATTATAATTACTTGTAAATTTTTTGGTTTGCTTTCCTAAATTCTGCTTACATAAAGGTATAAAATAAATATTTCAAAATCTCCAACTTCTAATGAACTACATTAAAGTAATCAAATATTTAAGACGGATGTATGGGTAAAAACTGAACATTCTTTACAGTTATTTAAAAAATTTGTTTTTAGCGTATAAATTGTCAATTTTAACATGTTTTCGTAAGCCTAAACGAAAAATACATAAAAAATACTCACTTGAATCAGTCAACATATAATACGCCCTAAATCCTCTACCATGATATGTTGTGTCACTTTCAAATCTAATGAACGCTTTATTTCCAGATGTCTGAACAATTATAGGATCAGAACTTTTATCACATCGTGAAATTAAAAGTGGTGCTTTATCATCCGCTCCTCCAAACACCTTAAATTAAAAAAAAAAAAACATTTTTTTGGCACTTGTGGCTTTTGCCATGCCTTATTCCTAGAACATTTATTTATGCAATACCTTATATGAATTTTGTTACTAAAGGTGAAGGGTGTACATTTAAAACTGATTTGCCAACTAAATAGAATAACAATTTAACTTACTTTATTTTTTTAAAACTGATCCGGTCAAATATTAGGCTTTGATTCATATTCGGTATGCTTGTATAAGTAGAAATGAAACTGTTGAGATGGAATGGACTGAAACCTTAAATTCGTTAAAATGGCTGTAAAACATTACTTAATTTCTAATTTCATAGGAAGTTAAATATTCAGGTAATTGGTTATAAAACAGTAAATTATTCATACAAAAAACTATCAATCGATTAATCTTCTCACTATCTAAAATTAAAAAGAAATTTTTTCTAAACAGTTAAAATTCTTAGAAGAGGAATCAACAGGACTTCCACTCGTAGATTTGATTTCAAGTACAGCCTACCTTTAGAATTTTTTTTTTTCTTACCGAGAGCGCCTCACAAGACATTGTCCGGCAGGGCGCTAAAAAAAGTTGACGCATTTTTTAAAAAAATTCTTACTTTTAATGAATCGTAGGTACACTTTGGAGATTTTTCCAGTTGCAGATCAGTTATTCGCAAATCAATGCTCTTGCCATACTCTACAGTTATGTACCATTCACAAACATATGCTCTAGTGTAACCATTAGGATAACCAGGAGATTCTAAGGTATCAAACGGCTTCTTCAGGTGGCCTCCACAACCTGAAATTAATGTACATTTAACAGCGGAATTGCTAATAAAAAAAAAAAAAAGCAAGAATAAATTCGGGTTGCACTAATCCTACCAATCAGTTATTATTAAATTTGAGTTTTGGAAGATTAGCTTGCAAAAAATTTAGTGTTTAAGAATTTGCATTCAATTGCTATAAAAAATTATATTAAGCTAATTTACCAGGCTTTACCAGTAGTAGATTAGACTAGGGCGGCCTCAAGGCCTACGCCACTGCGACCCCTTTTTTACCAGTAGTAACTCAAAGATTAATGTTTCCCTCAAGAGTAGGAAGATGCCTTTAAGTGTGGTAAATTATACAAAATAATGGACGAATCAAAGCTAGATATTAACATTAAAAATTTTATGTTATTTGAAATATTATTTCTGTAAACTACATCATGTACCTTCTTTACTATTACGAAGGGAGTCCATTAAAGATTCCTCCTGACCAACTTCTATTTAACATCGGACGCTGAAACTGCACATGAGTATAAGTCTCTATAGGTTACGTGCCAATTTGCGACTCAGAACTGATAACGGTCTTAATTTTACAGGTGCTGAAGTTGTATGAGGAATGATAATGGACCCAGTGGAATAAATAGCAGTCACCAAGTTGCTTTAATTCAAAGACCGCACACCAAAGGAGACGTTCGATGAGATGAAAGAGGTTTATGGTGATGATTCCCCATCATGTGATGTAGTCAAGAACTGGCATCGTCAATTCAAATGTGGTCGGACTTCGGAACAAACAGCTCCAATTTCAGACTCACAATATTTTGGGACCAACAAGTAGTAGTATTGTTGGATTTTCTAGCAATGGATACCATGATCACTGGGGGATACTATGCTTAATCCATCAAATCCAAGAGATGTGGAATGGTCACTAAAGGTGTCCAAATTCACACTCACATGCTACCCAAATGGAATAATGCTCCTGTGGCTTTGAAATTCTACCGCCATCTATTGGCTATTCACCATCGGACCTCTTTCCAACGATGAAGTTATTTGAAGAGCAAACATTTTCCAGATGATGAGACTCTGATTTTCGAAGTCACAACGTGGCTTTGGGAGTAACTTGTCGACTTCTATTAAGCGAGGTGTTTACGTTATTAAAAAGATAAAAAAAGTAAGCGACTCTAGGTGGTACCTATATAGAGAAAGACTAATAACTGTGCCAAGATTCATTGCTCTCAGTCCACAGATAGTGGGTCAGAGGAAATCCCTAACGTGTATATTTTTTCCAATCATAGAATTTGCAGAACCCTTAAAATGTGTGAAATTCGTAAGTTTGAACTTTAGGAAGCGAGATATTTTGAATCTAAAATTGAGGTCAATATGACATCATAAAATTTTGAACATTGCATATTTCCGATAAAATATCTGCTTAGTATCCTCCTAATTGTAGACTAAGAAAGAAGTGGTATTTAGTTCGGTCAGATTACAAAGAGTTCAGAACAGTAAGAAATGAAATGGCCAGTAAAGTGTTGAGTAGTATATCAGAGATTGTAAAGTTTCAATATCTCTTTAACAAGGGCCGAGTCCAATTATTTTATCTTGTGAATAAGGTCTGCAATATAAGCTCAGAATTTGAACTTGAAGCTATAAAGAATACTCTTTTGTGATGAAAAGCATAAATCAATAGCCTAACAATTTTGCTGTGGATTAAAGTTCAAGCAGAATTTAACATTTGAAGAAAACCTTATGATGTCACGAAATAAAGCCTTGTCAAGAATGCCAAAAAAACTTTTTGAGCTCTTTTGAATAAAAATTTAAAATTTGCTACACCAAGAATAATTTGAATAAATGAATACGTTTATAATAAATACCTGACACAATCCATTCTAAGCGAAACGAATTTTTTAGCGAAAATCTTGAACTTTTGTACTTTATGTATAAGTGATCTAAGGTTGAACTATACATAGATGGAATAATCGTGCCACAATACATTCCATTCATGATGCTTGGCAAATTCGTACCAGAACCTTCGTAAATCTGTATAATGGTTTGTATTTAATTTTAGATTTTATATTTATAAAAATAAACACCAATTCCAGTAACAATCATGGTTAATTATTGTAATTTATGAGCAACATACCTGCAAATAAGTATGAGAACAAGATTTGTTAGGCTGTAAAGATACAACAGCTTCAGAGAATCTTGAAAAAGGTGACATTCTGAAAGAACTCTCCAAAAAAACTGAAACTGGATGGTCAACAAGTTTGAAGTGGGAAAAACTGATGTTTATTGAATTTCCTTTAGGAGCTTCAATGATCCAATTACAATTTACTTCATCAGGTTCATCATTAGGAAAATTGGGTGACTCTATAACCCCTCTAAAGCCAGTTATAGTTCTGTTGCAATCTGAATAATTTAAAAAAAAAAGTTTAATAAAAACTAACAAATTAAATACAAAAAAAAAACATTAAAAACTAACCTGTCACGTATCTCAGATGAAAACCTCTTCCTTCTGCTGAGATATCCGAACGGAAACGAAGATATAGGTGGTTACTAGAAGAATGTATTGCCGTCATATGCCCTTTACAATATCGCCCAAGAAGACGGCCTCCTTTATATGCACCATCACGAATTTCTAAGAAATCTAGATAACAATCTTCTTCCTCTTCTAGCTCGATGTCCAAAATCATTAATTTTATCACAGAGCCGTGAGATACAGAAATCCGCCATGTGCAATCTGCATCTTTCCCATAAGGTAAAGGGTAATTTGGAGAGATGATATCACCAAAAGATCCGAAAAGTGTTCCACCACAACCTGCATTTAAAAAAATAAATCTTTTCATTCAAATACAAACACAAAAATCTTATCTTCCAAAAAAGTAATCAAATTTTAGAAAATTTGTAAATTTAAATGCTAAATATTTATTTTGAAAATAGCAAAACTTCCTTAATTCCATGAAAACTTGATCTAGAATTCCATTTGACTTTTAAAAGTCAAATCTAATGTAAGTATATTTGATGGATGAATATTAATGAGGTTCATGAATTTCCAATTCAGTGAAAATGATTAAATATAATCATTTTAAGCAATGAAATTTTGACGCAGGAGAGTTACCAACATCCCCGAGAAAATTAGCAAATCCATTCACAACTTATGTTTAAATTAATGAATAACAGTGTTAACGGAGAGAAAAATCTTGAATAAATTAAATTATTTGGGCAGTGATAAAAACTTTTTCTGAAATTCTAAGTTGCGCGAAATGTGGCATAGAAAATTAAGTTCACAAGGTTTATTACTTTCGCTGAATTTATCCATCGCAGTAAGCATGTTTATTGCATCTGTGGACAATTACGGAATTCCATCCATCGTCAGAAGTGGATCGGTCATTAACTTAGATAGCAACGAAGTTTGCATCTATAAGGTTTTGATTAAATTAGTCAACTGGAAGATCACCTTACTAAATAGATGTTTCATTTTTTCGAAAAATATTTCTGAGTTTCTTTAAACTTACAAGTGCTAATCTTTTATATGAAGATCCATAACTTTTACTAGCAATATTTTTTCCGAAAATTTTATTAAGGATACTTCTGTGAAAAAATTTGGTGTTTAGCATTTTTGAGAACATAAGAGTAAGTCTTGTAAGTGTTTACACCACACTTTGCCACAACACGTTTTGTAAAATATAAAACAGCTTAATCGATAAATATTTAAATATTTACCTGTTAGAGAGCTATCCCACGTTATAAAAAATCCTTTAGAAGTATAGGAAGAATCACTAATAAACTTAATGTACATTTGATTAGTCATTGAAGTAATTTCGCGGTCAATAGTAGTGCCACAATATCTGTTAATTAGCGGGGACGATTCATAACCTCCATTCCTTTCAAACAAACAACATAAAATATAAATTAATGTCGATTACAGTTTTTGTGAAGTGCTGAGAGCGCAGTGAAATTTCGCTGCAATAAGAACAGGAACGATTTCTAAAAATTTCCGTTTTTTGCTCATATTCGACAACGTTTTTCACGAAAACTAAACTAATCCTAAAAGATACTTACAAGCGAGAATGTAAACGAATATAAACGGACAGTAAAGAGAGAAAAAATGTCAAAATTCATTGTATTTTAACACTACACCTTTTTTACTATACCGGACAGTTTCAATATTAATAAATTATTATAAATAAATTAATAAATTCAAGCAATACAAGATAAAAAATTAAATTAAAAAAATCAATGATCGGTTTTTTTAAAGTGAATGTAATTGTTTCTGAATAAGTATTACCTTATTTCAAGGAAGTCATCTTCACAGTTCATTGAGAATTTTTCAATATTAAATTCAATGACATTCAATTGAATCTGTTTTCCATTAGGGACAGTAATTACCCAAACACAATTAAGATTATCTGGATAGTTATCAGGATAATTAGGACTTTTTATAGAACCAACATTGCCAAAAAAGTTGCCACTACAAGCTAAAAATGTAAGTATATATTAAAAATATAAAATTCTTAAGATAATGAAAAAAAAAATTAAAACTGAAAAAATAACTACTTGTACGATAGTCCAATGTTGTATATGTTGCCATAAATCCAGGTTCGGCTTCAGAACTATCAGTATGAAACTCAATCAATAGCAAGTTTGATGAAGATGTCATTACTGGTGGCACGTTTGATCCACAATAACTACAAAAATATTAGAGTATTAGTTTGAAATTAGTTTTTGAGAATTTTACTAAAGTAAATTGTTGATTCATGAATAGTCAAAAATTGAAACTGCTTTAATCAGGTAAATAAAGAAGCACTTTAAACCTCTCCTAATACTAGACTAAGATATAATTCTAGAACTAGTATTGGATCTTGTTGGGAATTACCAGATAATATATGTAGATGTTAACCAGATTGGCTCGATAACAATAAACCCTTGGTTGTTCGATTATTTGTAATCAAAGATATTCTAGATGTTACCATTTTCAGCGTTTAAATTTTCTAATCATTCACAGAAATAAAAAAGTCAAATAAATGTAATAAAGCTTATAATAAAAAAAATCATGCTAACCTTTCTCCAGTTTGATAATCTGCGAGAGGTGTAGTAGTATTGTCATATATTTTAACCCAATCATGAACGCAGCTTGGAGAAAATTCTATTTTAAAAGCTAACCAGGTTAGTTGAATAATATATCCTGGCCTTGCTTTTATTATCCAATGACAATTTTTGTTTACAGGGTATTCATCAGGGTATTTTGGCGACGATATAAAACCACTATTTTCTACCAATATTCCGCCACAGCCTAATGAAAAAAAATCAAAATTATTTGAATGTGATCGATCAGTATTTAGAAAAATTTACCAAACTAATTAAAATTACTAAAACGCTTTAAGTAATAGAAATCTGGTGAAATATTTGTATATTAATATTATATCTCAAGAGTTGAAAAATATTTCTATACAAAATCATTATACGCAGAATTGTGTTATTGAATAAAATATGGATTAAATCACCTGAGATTAAAGTGAAGAAAAATCAAATGAAGAAAAATTGTTCACTTTTTGCGTTTTTAATAATTTTAGGAACACATTTTGAATCTTTATTATAATTTTAAACCTTACCTAACATTATTATTATTTTTGCTACTTTCACAATTAGGAAAGTTAAACCGAAGTTTAAATTAATTATCTAGATCTAGATATTAAGACTTAATTTGTAAACATTGATTAAAAAAGCTCAGAAACGAATTGCTGACAACAAATTCATACCAACATCGAAAGTCGAATAATTAGCATAGAAACCACGTCCAGTTCTTGATTCATCAGTATTAAAAACTAAATATAAGTAATTATGAGATGATATTATTACACCAGGAGTGCCATTTCCACAAAATTCTCCTCGAAGTGGTGAAGCATCTGAGTCGCCATCATAAATCTGTAACGAAAAAAAATCTGGTACAGATATAAAAGACTTTAAATATTCACTACTAGAAATTTTTTTTAGGATATCTGTACATCGGCCACAAAAATATTTCTAAATAGTTGTGAAACAATATTTTAAACTTTAAACTACCTCCCGGTTAAAGGCTATTTTTTTTTTTTTTTTTTTTAATGATAAATGAGATAGGTGATATTCCTTAAATTTTGTAATAAATTAGTCTCTTATTTTTAAGAGTAATTAAACAACTTTTTAGAAACAGTTCCCAAACAAAATCAGCTGCATCCAATCGTTAATGGAGAACACGAATCAATAGACTCTTTTCGAGCGCGAACATGTTTAATAAGACCATATGGTGATCAATTGAAACGCCATAAACAAATCTAAAGCACGGATTAATATCACGATAAAAATTCACTTCAAGTTCGTTCAACTTTCGAGATGCCTTCGTTTACAATACTGCAACAATCAAAATGAAAAAGGATAAATGAAGAAATTTGTGATTGGCAAATTAATAATGAAAAATATAACAATTTGCTTGGACTGCGCGAGCGTTCTCAAGACTACAAGGTAGACATCTTGAACTTTACGATTATAGAAAGCGTAACATCTACATGCTTTTAAATTTTACAATATCTAATTTCCCATATTGCACACCATCGCCAAAGAAATTAAAAATTTAGGTTTTATAATTAGGTACCCTAGATCTTTCCTTGCCTCCTGCACGCAAAACTACTGCAAATCTCCTAAAGTCTAAAACCCATTCTCCTGTTATCCTTTTGCCTATTTCTTTTTAATTAGCAATCAATAAATAATGTAATACAGCTTCCCGAACATTAATAATTTTCTCTATTACTTATTCAAATTCTATAGATTTTGATATCATGTCAAAAATGAACTTACTTTTCCCTAAATTCAAGCGTACAACAACAGATTTAATTTTTCTTCATAACTACTCTAGTATGTTTCATGATCATAAACTCGCAAATAGACTGCAATGAAATCCTTCAGCTAGTCAACTTCAATATTACCTCTCATGTTAGGATAACCACTCTCTTTAACATTCCTTCTTGTTCAAATAACTTTATTTTGCTCCAATTAATAAAATTCAGAGACTTGCTAATAATATATAATTTGTTTTTTTAAAGAATTTTCCCTGACTGCTTAAAAATCTTAATTTCCAATTCTACTTAAGTAACTTATTTAATATCTTATTTTATTAATAACGTACTTTTGCTCAATTTTATTTTGATTTTGCTTCACAATATACTTTTATAGTTTTCATACTATAAACTATTATTCTTTTATTTTACATATATTTGTTTGTATTTTTAGCTTTAATTTTTTAGATTGTTCTATTTTAACTTGTATCTGATATCTATTTAGAATGTTTACACAATCGTTACTTTGTTTTACCAGCTCCTCATTAGGCATTTGTATGTATTTGTAAATGAATAATAAATTAATTAATTAATACGTTACTGTGACTATTTATACATTATGTTAAACCAAAAATGTTGAAAGCGGTGTTTGTCTCAAAAATTAAAGTTTTAAAGAACCCAGAGTGAACTAAATTTATATAAAAGATATAAATGGGAAACAGCTTTATCTACTTTACAGGGAGGAAAAGATAAATAAATTCAAAATTTTAAAATATTACCTTTAAATAATCATATTCACATTCATCATCTATGGCTTCTTCAATATCAACATCTAAAAATCTTAATTCTATTGCCTTGCCAGGAGGCTGTTGTATTAAGTAGGTACACTGACGGTCTTTTGGGTAATGTTTAGGATAGTAAGGTGACGATAAAACACCAGAACTTTCATAGTAGTTTCCTCCACATACTGAAATAATTTAGATTATATGTTATCATAAATTTGTAAATACATTTCTTTAGAGTAATATATGTGAACATATGGACCTGAAGTGTAAGTAATAACGAATTCCCCTTCGTTGAATGTATGATCAGAGATAAATAATATGGTTAAAATATTTGTAGTAGAAACGACTGGCAAAGGTAAAACGTTTCCACACCACTTTCCAAATAAATCAGATTCCACAGACGGACCATCGTATACCTTGAAAAATGAAGAATTTTTCATAATTTTGTTCTACTTGTTTGCAAGTTACAATATTACAATTTATAAATTAGAATTCCTCTTATCTAAAATCTACATTTTTCCCCCTTATATTCCAAACGAAAACGCTTGAGATTTTTGATTAGATCTGCTTTTTAAAGTTGAAAAAGTTTGATTAAAAAACTATGACACTATCATTTTTATTGTGCAACACTCCCGCTTTTTAAAATCCTTCTTGGAGTCACAACAAAGATATAAGGAACTATGACAATACGATTTGTTTTTGTACGCAAAATCGGTCTTACTACAGATGAATACCTAAACTAACGAATGATTGTTCATATTAATTCAGCAGCTAACAAATTTAATGAAATTTTAAATACGAATTTCAAAGTCAGACATAGCTTACTTACTGCTAGCGAATCATATTTACAGTTGTTACTGGATTCCAAACTGAGTTTCACGATACTGAGTTTTATTCTTTCCCCTTCAGGTAATTGAATTTTCCATTCACAATTAAGATGATCAGCGTAAGAATTTTTTTCAGTAATTGAAGAAGGTGGTGTGATGCGTCCAGTTGGTGCAGTAAAAGTGCCACCGCAACCAGGTATACCTTCTGTCGGTGTATATGTAATCTGAAAACCTTTTCCACTTCCAGTATTATCAGAATGAAAATGTATGGTTGCCGCATTTGAAGACGTTAGTATAGGTGCTGGCTGAGTTTTATTACACAATTTTTTTAATAAAGGGCTTATTAAAGATGGCCCATCGAGGATCTGTGAAGAAATATTAAACAAGTTAAACTTAACGTTTTCAGATCAATTCGAATTTATGTTAATATTTTACTGTAGGCAAAAAAAATACCTCAAGAAAATCGCTGCTACAGTTGGCATGAATTTCAATATCAAGCGAAAAGAAAGATATTTGTATTCGCTTTCCTTCCGGGGCGATAAGATGCCATTCACAATCTGCATTATGTGGGTACGGTCCAGGCGACCCAGGTGAAGTTAATATTCCATGAACCGATGCATTTATGTTTCCTCCACATTCTGAAAATTTAATGATTTTTGAAATTTGTATTAAACCTTCTCAAATCAGCATTTTGGGCTAATCAAAAAATGGAATACAAAACAGACCAATAGGAAAACTCCAGAGAAGTTTCTTTCTTTAATCAAATCCTTTAAAAAGGAAGTTAAGTGGGCTGGATAAATCTTACGGTTTTCGACTAATTCTCTTCATTAATTCAAACTGCTATTGACACTAAGAATTTTTTCAACTTGTATCCTTATTACGTAGTTTATATTATAAGGTCTTTAAATGTCTGGATTCAAATGGATATTACACATAGTTGCTGTTAGGTTTTAAATTCACTCTCCGAATTTATCATCCACGATGTTTCTGCTGATTACAGAAGTCATTGGAAATCAAATTTTCTAGACCAAACTGATAAATCAACCACTGATGATGTATTAAAATCCGAAACCGTCCAAAATAAAAATAAAAAGTGTGTCACATTGGATAAATTCAATGAATAAAATTACTGTGGTTCATAGTACATTTTCAAAAATATTTTGGTCGTCAATCGCCGCCTTCTTCCAATACCTTTACATCCGTTGACGTACAGCATGGCATTTGAGATTCAACACTTTTATAATTATACTATTTAGTATTTATAGATAAATATATAAATAATAAATAAATAAATATATACATTTATGTATTCAACTTTTTTTAGTCAGAACATGTAATAATGACGTAAAATTTAGTCACCATAATAAGATTAGTAAGCATCTAAATTTCATCCAATTGCTTGGAAAAAGTGTATCTGCAAAATGTATCTGAAAATCGACAAACCTGGCTTGACTGCTGTCCACGTAAGAGTAAATTCTCCGTTTGAAGATAAATAGGATTGCAAAACTATTAAGATACTTGGATGTGTTGAAATTATTGGTTCTGGTAAAGATGTTCCACAAAACCGGCCAAACGAGGGATAACTGCTAGTTCGGCCATTAAATATCTTAATGTAACAAAAATAAATTAAAAATAATTCAGGAGGTGAGATAACCAACCAACAAAGTAATTTTCATTATTTGGCCTAATTGTTACTATTTTTTCTAGTTACTTAATAGTACAAAGCTTCTTTTTTTCTAGATAGATTTTTAACATTTCTTTTTTACTTTTAGTGGAAACAAATAGTTTTAAACCTATTAAAATTAATTAATATGTTGTAGTAAATAGTGTACCTCAATGTATTGAAACGCACAATTGTGAATTCGTGAAGGCACATTAATTTTAGTAAATTGTATTTTTATAACCAATGAACTATTTGAAGAGGTGATAACCCAGTTACAACTCTGTCCTTGAAAGGTACGCGATGAAATGCTGCTGTTTTCTCTTGGCCACTTGAGTGTACCTTCTAGTCCTATAAATCTTCCTACACAACCTGAAAAATTTAACTGCTGGTGATTATAAATGATTAATTGAATAACATCCACCTAAAATATAACTCAACTGATTTTAGTATACTCGTAAATGTCATGTAATATAATGCACCATACATTTGTATTTTACATTTTTTTAAAAAAAAACTTAGTTCGCAAAAAAAGTAATTGCCTATTTTTTCAAGCGGGCTTTACGTCCAACTACCAATTAGGTACGTAGTTGGCAATAACTCGTAGCGTCACTAGCTAAGATGGTTTTTCAGACTGATTTTAGCATAAAAGTTTCTGCAAGCTTCCACCTTGAGAAGAAACATGACCAGTAGCTGGTAATTAGTCTTCTTAGAGGTTAATTTGAATTAATGAAAGCTAATAAAAACATTTCGAGATATTTATGCAGTCTTATTTTATGATTATTTTGGAAATGGATTGATCTTTTTACTCCAAATTTATTGAAAATCAGCTGAAGATTTATGAAACAATGGTTTTATTTGTGACTTTTTTTCGAAAACGTACTTTTGCAGCCTTGCTTAAAAGAGTTCTTAAATCCTTGGAGAAGAATCCATCTTATGATGGAGCCTTACTAAACTAACGTCTTGAATAACAAAGAGAATGATAATAGGCCAATGTTACTTTAAAGAAGAATTTAAGTGTAGTCCTAGATGCTATTGTAAACCAAAAGTAAATTAAATTCAAAGTAAATTTTAAAAAATGGTGCGAGTTACTGCAATTATTACTATTCTAATTTAAAATTTTCTTAAAATTCTACAACGCCTAAAGTTATGTGTTTGTGGGTAGAATGTATGACGGTCTACGAGAGGTGATGTGTTTGCTCTTTCCTTTCTTTGAACTTATACGGACAAATTTTTGCTCTTTAAACGATTTTAGATTCCCAAAACTCTCAAGAAAAAAGGTTTTTGAGAAAAAGTCTCAAATAAAACCATTGGTTTCATAAATCTTCAGTTGATTTTTAACAAATTTGGAGTAAAAAGATCAATCCATTTTCAAAATACTCAGAACCTATTCTGTTACGTCGTACTTCCGTAAAAATGATTTTTCCAAGACTCGTAATCTTACAAGCTTTTAATGTTATATAAGGTGAACGAAGAGTAAAGTGCTTTTGAAAGATATTAATTCAGTGGTTCTCAAATTCCCCCTCCCCCACTGAATAATTCAGAGAAAAATTAGAAATAAAAGTGATAGATTTTTACTTGAGTCCGTAGAATACGAAATATAAAGAAAACCGCTTGAACAACTTTTAAGAAAATCAGGAAAAATTAAAAAAAAAAACTGCTTCGGTAAAGAACTTTTGGTCAATAGATTTTTGCCTAAACTTTAATTTTGCAATACATGTTTCCATTACTACTTCTTAAAAGGTGTAAGAAAACATAAAAATTAGTTGATCATCAAAAATCTACAAATTATTTAACTATTTAATTGAAAGCAAATTGTTTATATATGAAACTTTTATTGTATTGTTTGTGAATTTTATAATTTTACCCATTTCTTCATTTTCACAAAGGAAGCCAGTAAAACCAGGACTACAATAACATCGAATATTAGTTGAGAACTCTACACATGTTGCTCCATTTTTACATGGATTTGGTTGGCAAACATCTAATTTCTCAGCGCATGTCGGTCCTGAGAATTAATTTGATATAATTATGGATATAGTAACAGCAGTATACCAAATTTTATCCAAACAAATGATTAATGGTGCTCCATTTGATGATATTCACCTCTATAAATAGGTAAACATGTACAGGCAAAGCGGCCATCTGGAAATTCATTGCATATTCCGCCGTTTAAACAAGGATTATTCTTGCAAGGCGCTGCTACAGATACATTTGCAAGCTGTACACACCCGCTGGGTCCAATTCCTGAACCAGTCCAACCCAAAGGACATCTGCATTGTACATAATTGAGACCTTAAACAAAAGAGAAAAATTTATATATAAATGAATAATAATGTGAATGTAAATAATAATAAAAATGAAATAAAAACATTGAATAATTTACTTGGATTATGAATGCAAGTGGCCATATCGTTACATCCACCGTTATTAACAACACATAAAGAAGACACAGGCTCACATGTAATTCCATTCCCCGAATAACCAGGTGGACAAGGGCCACATGAAAATGATCCCTGTAATTCAAATTATTAGCATATAATAATTTACATCTGTTGTAAGAGAAAAAGAGAAAGGATCCCCTAATTACAACAATAATATAATATTTATTGTATACTTGTAAATTCATACCCTAGTGTTAATGCACTGCACTTGTGGTTGAGAACTACAGCCGCCATTGTTGATTAGACATTCATCAATATCAGCACAATGGTAACCATTGCCAGAGTAGCCTAATTAAACTTATTTACTTAACTCTACTTGAACATTATTTATTTATTATATACTTCGCAAAAACATAAAAAGCACCTACCTGGTGGGCATGCTTCGCAATCAAAACTACCAGGGAGATTAACACATGAGACAGGAGGATCATGGGAGCAAGGATGTGCTTTCTGATCGCATTCGTTAATGTCAACTGTGCAGGATCCAGTACCAGGAGTACTTGTCCATCCCTTAAACATAATTTTTTTTCCTCTTAAGATCCTTTCAAGTTATGTAAATATTATACTTCTTTTTTTTTAGTATTTTGTTTGTCATTAAAGTTATATTTTTATGTAGAAAGTTGCAAGATTTTTCTCTGGGAAGATTGATTGAGAATTCCGCAAGACCAATGACTCTAGGCAATTAGCGTAGTCCTCAGGGAATGATATCTCTAGCTCCAGATTTTTAAATGTTTTTAACAATAAAGAACAAATAATTACCACAAAATTCCAAATTAGAATAAGTTTTTTATTTTTAATTATTTATTTTTTTATTATTTGTATTATAGAAAACAGCTTTCTGTTGATTTGTTTTAAAAGTAAAGTATTTGTAGTCTAAAATACTATTCAAACAACTCAGTTTGTCTTCCAGTCAGATTCGATTCAATGAAACTGATTTTAAACCATTCCCGAGAAAATACTTAAAATTGTATTACTGAAAAGTAAAGAATTCCATTGAGATCTTCTGTAGTTCTATTCACCATCAAAAGGACACTACCGGCAAAAATATTGAAGAATTAGTCCTTCTCTTAAGTCGTAACTTTCGGCCATGATTATAAAACGAATTTTTCGTTTAAGTTTTTATCACTTTCTACGCTCAAAAATACATTGAAATGTTTGGTATGCAGCGTTATCATTTTGAAGACTGAGTTATCATGATAATATGTCAAGATAATGAAATTACAAAAATGTTAAAAACTCATTGTTTTATTCCTAGGAAGAACCTCCGAACTTAAGAAATTATTTACTTCATCAACTCAGTCACAAGCACAAGCAACATAAGTTTATCAGTCAGCAGACAAAATCCTATTAGTTTGTACACAAAATAAAATAAACAGAAAAACAACAAACCTGATCACAGATACATATAAAACCTCTACCAACTCCTCCTCGATTAATGCAAACACCATGGCCACAGATTTCTGCTGAATCTTGTGCTGTACAGTCATAGGTACGACGGGTGCAATGTAATCCAAACCAATTGTCTGGACATAAACAGTTATAACCACCTTCTCTATTTTGACATGTACCACCATTTTGACATCCAAGATCAGTTCCTTTGAATCTATCGCATTCATCAACGTCTTTTTGACATGTCTGGCCCTTCGAACAATCCTCAAATTAACGAAGATGTTTAAAAGAAGACAAATTGTCTAATTCATATTAAAATAAATTAAATAATTAGCCTAGTCTCGAAGCAGGGTGCTTAATTATTTTACCAAATTGAAAAGCAGCTTATAATTTGCTTAGTGCTTCGTTAATAGCTAATAAGTAAATAAATGATTTGCTTATTGTTCTAATTTTACTTACTTCCCATAACTGCGGGCAAATACAATGAAATCCACTATACAGATCGATACAGGTGCCACCATTTTCGCAAGGATTAGATGCACAATCGTCAGTGATCAGTTTCCTCCTTACCAGTCTTATTTGAGTCAACAGCATATTTATCTAAAAGAAAAAAGTACTTTTTAAAAATAAACATATACGAAACTTTAAGAAGCACACTTTTTATATTGCGTTTAATGAAACTTCGATTGCTTATTCTGCAAACGTTTAAGAGTTTAACCGAAGAACATATACGTAAATGTAAGAATAAAAAATAATTAGAGACTTAAATGATCTTTTATTTCTCGGTAACTAATAAAGAGAACGTTCTGGAATTTAGCACAATTATAGACAACTACAAACATTAAGAATAAGAAATCAGTATTGTAAAGGTTGAAATAGAGGAGATATCGAATATTGAAGTTTGGTAAACATTACAAACACCCGAATTCCGATCCCAGATTTCTCCCTAACTAATTTAGAGAACCCTATGGAATTTAGCACAATTTTACCACTACAAATTCCATAATTGTATATGATATCAATACTGTAGGGATTGAAATATAAAAGATATAGTATGTTGAAATTTGGTAAACATTACAAACTCTCAAATTTTGTACCCAGATTTCTCGCTTAACATAAGGAGAACCACACACCAACCCACACACATATGTACAGGATGTTTCAGCAGGGTTAACTGAAAATATGAATTTATGATTTCAAAACAAGAAAAAAAATTCCTACGAAGGTAGGCCCGTTAATGCTTTGTTTATGAGATATTCACGTCTAATGATTTTAGAACGAATGATAAATTGATTGAATAACTGCTAAAATCACGTTGTGTCTCTAACTGCAAATACCAATATTGAAATTTTACAGAATAATACCATCTGGAATTTGCACTGTGGACTTTCTAAATAATAACTCTTTCTCCATAACATTTATCAGTTTGACACTTTTACAGAGTTTGCATCATTATGCATCGCATTTATTCTAACAGTGAATATGCCGATAAGGTGTTTGTGTATGGTTTTTGCAATGCTGCCCATTGTGAATATTCCGTGCGATTTCCGAATAAAAGATTACCATAAAAATCTATCTTTAGGTCCACATTTCAACGTTTTAGAGTAACTGGTATATTTGCTTTAATGCCACGTGCTGATGGAGCTTTTGCCCCTTAATGAAATGAAAGGAATGCGACAATATTACAATATTTTGATGATAATCCGTCCGCCAGTGTACGAAGAGCTGCAGCAGAATTACATATTACGCCAACTCTCTAAGGAGAGTAAGGAGAACTCTCTTTGCAGATGGACGTCACCCATAGTATTATCAACGGTACGATATTTATTACCTCAAGAATTTTGTCATTTATTCAATTTTACGATTGGAATTTAAATCAAGTTGATCTTAAGCCACAATTTTCGCATCATATTCTCTGGACGGATGAAGCTACACTCACAAGAAATGTTCAACCAAGAGACTTATCATCTCTAGATGCTCGAAAATCCTCATGCGATTCGTGAGCACCATTTTCAGCGTGAGTTTCAGTGACTCACTTTTAGCCTGCTTGCTCTCCAGATCTGACACCAGTGGATTGTTTTTGTTTGGGGTTCTAATAAAGGAAAAGTCTATGAAATGCCGGTCAATGATCTTCATTCTTTAAGAAGATGAGTAATTGAATCAATAACAGCAATCCAGTGCCGTTCGGCTATTGCTGCTGTGGAAGAAAGATACCGATTCCTCATTTTCTTTATTATTTATTTATTTACTTTTAATGCCATTATTTTCTATTAATAAAGTAGTTGGAAGACACTATTAATTTTTTTTTTATAATAACCTACCTAATAATAATTCATAAAAATTGAAATCTTTATACGTGAATATCTCATAAACAAAGCGTTAACTGGCATACCTTCATAGGAAAATGTTTTCTTGTTTTGAGTTCATAAATTCATACTTTCAGTTAGGACACTTAACCCTGAAACACCCTGTATATATAAATAAAGTAATCGACTATCTTTTTTTCAGGCAGGGCTTAACGTCCAAATACCAATTACGGGATACGTCGTGGACGGGGGAGGAAGCTCATATTTTGCTTCAAACAATTTTTTCTGACAAATTAAAAGTAGTTATAAGCGGGATTCGAAAGGGGGATCGCCAATTTACAATCGTTCAGACTTACAGTATGAATTTTCAAAATATTAGTTCTAAGGTTCCATGAGGTCTGTGTGTGGTCAACGGTCAAAAAACGGGAAACAGCAGAAGGCAGAAATTTGATATTTTAATATGTTATCATCATGAGTCTTTACATAGAATCTGCCATTATGAAGTGCCAATTTACTGAAAATAGTTTTTCAAACTTGTAAAATATAAACTGCGGCAGGAAAAGTGTTAGCATCTATTTTTGTTTTTAAGTGGTTTATTCACTTGAGGCACTTTAAAAGAAAGCGTACGCGAAGTAGGTCTGTGTAAAAGAGTTAAAACTATGTTTATTTCTTTACTTCAATTTTAAAGGTAAATTTCATTTAACATATTTAATTAATTCTGCTTAAAGAAGCTTTTATCAGATGATGGTGAATTATCAATTTAATAAATTGTAGTATAAGTTAACTAACCCTTCTGGTCAACAATATAATTTTTCTTCTTATAAACCGTACGTTTGCCTGAAAATAAAAACCACTTAATCAAACAACTTAAGAGTTGTTGAAAATAAGCTCATACACTTTGTTAGTGGAATTGCAATTAAGTGACTACACACAGTAGTGTGTGTATTCGCAACTACTTCTCAGTTAAATTTGTCTTACCGTGGTAAATGTTCCAGAAGTACTGTTTGGCAGAAAAGTTTCCAGTCTTTCTAATCGGCGCAACATTGGTCCTCTCACTGTCGAAGTTAGTCCATTAATAGTTGTTTGTATATCAACTAATGACTCACTCTCAAATTTTTCAACAGAGAGTGCTGCTTTTCTAGCCTGCAAATAATTATTTTTATTAATCATTTCAACCGCTTAGAGGAATGTGTTGTTATTCTTTATATGATTCCATCAGTAACCCTTAATTAAATTGAAATCAAACAAAATCATAGTAAAATTCAACAACTAAAACATGTTTTTTATTTTCTTAATCACTTTTCAATTAGGTACCTAGCGAGTTGTGCAGCCAGAATTGGTTCCATTGTACATTCTATAAGTTTAACAAAGCTTAGAAAACGTCTCGCACAAATTAACCACCATCTTAGACGGAACATCTGCAAAGAAAAATAATCGCCCAGACCAGAGAACTGGTCATGGAAAAATTTTGCACTAGAAAATGCAGTTGATCTAGCCAAAGAAAAGTTAATAATCTTTGTCATTCAAAACTTATGTACATTTATATAAGTTTTGTATACTTAAGTATATATAAACTTAGTATACGATTCAGCTTATATATTCCTCAGCTTTTCATTGAAGAAGTCCGGCAAAGTTTTCAGATTAAGCAAGGCCAAAAGAACGGCAGTAGCGACTACATGATAAGCTCGTAAGGACAGAAGCATATTAATGATTACAGATTCAAACTATAATGAAATAAAACAGGATGCTGTGACGGATAAAACCGTTAAGACTGTCCAGTGTTGCAGAACAAACTATGAGTTTGTTTAACGTTTAAATGGCATTTGTAAAAAAAAAAATTAAGGATCAATTCATTCTGACTTTTTTCTAAGATAAAAAATAAAATAATAAAGCTACAATGTTACGATCTCAAACTTAGGTAAATAACACAACAAATTTAGAGGACATAATAAAACACTAAGAATGTGAATGACTTTTCCACTTAAACCACAATACTTACTAAGTAGGTTGCTTGAAGGAGATTTTCTTCGTTAATATTAATGTAGCCTGCACCTCTTGTTCTTAAAGTAATATTAGCTCCTTCTGCACTCACTATATATAGATGTCCATTTTCGCTAAATAATTTTGCTCTAATTTTGAGAAACAAACGAAAAATGAAGAATAGTAATTAGTAAGAAAGCGATGAACAAACATGAAAACTATTTGTAATAATTTATAACAAAATATAAAGTTATTGGGTAAACTAACTGATCTTTGTAGGGAAGGTATGAATATACATGATTGGTGCAATAAACGAAGAACATCCAAACAAAAATTCTGTGATTATAAACCATCTTAATACCTGAAAACATTAATTTATAATAATGTTAATACATTTTTTTTATTTTTCTTTAATTTATTTTGTTATTTACAATCTGTATAATACACTATACAATAAGTAAATGGGGAGATAAAAGTATAGAGGCGTGAAAGGCAGGAGGAAAGAAACTGCCCAGCGGCAGCACTTTCTACAGGATATTAATTTTAGGCCTTCAGACTGCGAGGAAGTCGTGGGGCCACTGGCGATTCAGTCGGCGAGGAGGATTGTCAGGAATATCAGAGGAGGCGAGAAGCTGTACTAGAGGATTGGAGCACGTGGAGAAAGCAGTATGGAATTTTTAATATTTAGTCTTGGCGAGTTGGTCTATGAAGGGAGTGTTGAGGTCGTTGTGTAGAGGGAGGTTAGTCACCGTAGAAAGGAGCGTCAGCTATCTGTTGAAGTACTTTTGATTGAAATGTCTGTACAGTCCGTATGTTTGTAGGTTTGGCTGAACCCCACAGATCTAGTCCGTACGAGTAAGTCCACATTGGTTTGAGGATAGTACTGTATATTAAGCGTTTGAGTTCAGTGGGTAATTTGGAGCTTCGTCCAAGTTTTTTTTAAATTATTAATTTTTTTTAGTAATTTATTTTATTTTCAACAAATTAAATATTTTATTTAAACAAACGATACTTCGAAGTATATTAGTTTCTAAAATTAATCATTATGAGACGTTCACATACTGAACAGTCCGCAGATGGCCTATTCACCGGTCTTAACCCTCATATTTTTGCCGGTAAATCGCAGAACTCAACCGATCACTGCCAGTCTATCTAATCTATATAAACGATCTTATCGTTCAATTTATTTTTTTATATGTGCCTAACATAATCATTTCCAATTATTTGTACTACTTAAAGGTGAGAAGCGATTTTGTAACTATTGCTTTTTAATATTATACTTGAAAACTTTGTACTATACAAATTAATACATGGTATATTGTTCAAAATACATTGATACATCTTTCATTAAAATTAATTGTAATTTGGGAATGTTCTAATTCAGTGTATCAATGAGAAGCTTATCAACAAAATCAATTCAGAAATTAATTCATAATTCTTACAAATTAAAAATAGCCTTTTCCAATTGAAAACATCTTATGTACGTGCAATTAGAATTTAATTCGTGTTTTTCCAGCGTACAAGATTGGCAAGTACAGACTTTCAACAATGCGATTAATCTGCACGTGCTCCCTGGGTGGCAAGAATGTAACGGAGGATTTATACCACTTCTGAATGGGCGAATGTCCCATAACTGAATTTAGGCTATCACTTTATAAAAATAACAAGTTAAGTTTAAGTTAATCATATTCATTCTCAATGGAATAATTAAAGATGTTTAAATATCTAACATTTTCTTCGCCCTTATAGTTTAAAAAATGGAAATGGATCGTTTCTAGTTCATAAATTGTTTAATTATAGCGTATCCTGTTTTTGAGTTCGAACTTTAAATGAGACTGTTCTAATGAGAGCAATAAAACGCAACCTTAAAAATAATATTCAGAAAAACTTTTATTCAAATTAAAACAAACATTTCAATTTAAATTTTAAAACTAATCTAATGTGAAGGATGAATCTGATGATTTTTAACAAGTTTGTCAATAACAGGCTCGAATTTACTCAAAAACAGCTGTAAGTCACAATGTTCGGTAACTTGCAAACGATTTTTTTTTTTAGATTGTGTAATTATGATTTTTAACCCTTTCCGGACCGAATTATTATACAGAGAGAGAGAAAAAAAACTTTTTTCACTGCAATAAATAATGCTTAAAATGAACAAATCAAATATTTTTTTCCATTTTGAATGTTTTGAACATTTTTTGGAAAATGATTCCATATGGCATCATTGGGCACCAGTTAGCAAGAATGAAAATAATTAAAACTTTATTTATTCCATCTAGGAATGGTTGAATTTTGTACAATTTATTGTAATTAGGGTGATTTGGATCAGAGATAAAGTTTGTATTGTCATTCACATGGAAAAATGTGCGAAGTTTGTCAAAACGATTTCTGCTCATTGCATCCGCAAGGATACCTGGTATCTCTGGCCCAATACATTCTATAGCTTGGCATTTTTACAATTCCGCTCATGATGTTTATACCCAAAATTTTTTTTATTTCATTAATTGTGGTGCCAATAGATTGGGCAGTCTTTTGAGCAGAATATAAATTAGATTGCTCCACAAAATTTTTTAAAATTTCATTCGAACAAAAGAGTTGAAAATAATTTATGGGCTTGTCACATCCATAAGTGATATTGTGTTTTTTATTGAAAGAAAAATTAGTACAATTCAAGTGAAAATCATCCCTAACTGGTACCCAACTAATGTTGTTCCCGCGTAATAATTTTGGAGGTTTCCTTTTTGCTTCAGGGGTTGGTAAAACAGGATCCTGCAAATTATTGGAAGGGTTTCCTGAAATATTTTCCGAACTAACTGATCTTTCATCCTCAGTAAAAAACTCATCTTCATTTGGTAAAGTGGTATAATTAGAGTCTGTTTTTGGGGGTAAATTAGCGTTGGCATCAACTTCCCCAATTTGTTCATCTTCAGAATCTGAAGATTCTAAGTCAACATCTGACCAATTACCGTCTAATATAATCTTTATAGCTTCTTCGGGTGTATACATGCGCTCCATGTTAAAAAAAACAGGTCAGAATATACCCTATGTAATAAAAAAAATAGAATGGTTAAGTTAATAGTCAAGTTTTGCTCAAAGATTCCATATGGACTCATTTTTAAAATTTCGATTATACAAATAAATATAAGTTAAATAAATTGAAACATACCTAATTAAAGATAAATAACACTTAGTTTCTACAAAAACAAATAATTAAGAAACAAAAAAGCTTTAAAAAATGCAAAAAAGAATTCACAAATACAACTGTAATGAAGACGATTTTCTGGTGGTTGACAACAATGAAATAAAAACATATTATATTTTCGCGGGCAAGAATTATGTAAAAATTACGACTTGTGCTGCCCCAACAGGCATGAAAGAAAACTAAAATGATGCCAATTGTATTATTTGGTCAAAATTAAGCAAGAAATAATACATTTTAAACTAGTGATGCCATATGGCATCATCGAGCTGGAAAGGGTTAAGATGTGGTAAAAAAAATTTAGGGGGCGTTAGAAAATAATTGATTCTCTAAGTGGGCGGTAAACGGAATAAGTTTGAGAACCTCTGATTTAAACCATACGGGCCGATAATTGATAATCAAAATAAATCAGCTTTCCGGTAATTTATGTATTTTTTAATTCCCATTTCTTTGAAATAAGTTACATTTCACAAATCTGTACCGTACCGATTTTGCCTTAATATCTCCGAATTCTATAGTTGATGCTAAATAAAAGACATTTTATTGTACTACCTTTGAAAATTGGTTAACCAAAATTGTAATTTTACAAAATAAATTATTCGAATATTGTCAAAAACGGCTCTGCCTACATTCTCTGAACTTGAAATTTTAAATGCACAGATATAAATCCGAATATTTTATCTAAATTTATTTCTGTAAAAATTATTTGTGGAGTTCTTAGGATTGTCAGAGCTCGGTTTTACAGATTCAAGAGGTAGAATAGAAAAGAGGATCACCTAATACAGTGGAGTCTCGGTTATCCGTCACCCTTCTATCCGTCTATTCCAATTAACCGTCACTGTCCTCAGTATTTAAAAATTAAAAAAAAAAACCAAAAAATTATTTTAAAAAGAAAAATTTTTCCTTTGTCTTTTAGGTACATACTCTTGTCCATCATTCGATAGTTTGTGGGTTTTTTTCCTAAAAAGATCAACCACAAACAAAACCGATTAGATGTCGCAGACATTGTATTCATTAATTTTATATACACAATAGAATGAATTGAATAATGAAAGCTACCTGACCTTTAAGGCTTAAGCGTATATGTATACCAGTTAATACTAAGTTTTTTACACGTTAAACAAAAGAATCTGTAAATTTTCGTTTTTTTTTTTTCATTATCCGTCTATTCGACTATCCGTCATGTGTCTGGTCCCGGTCATGACGGATAACCGAGACTCCACTGTACCACTAATTTTGTCCTAATCATAAATCTTAGCCAGAAACTCGAAGAAATTTAAGTTAAATAATTTAATATATGTATATTTATATATAATAATATGTTAATTTTGATAAATTGGTAAGAATATGTAAGTGGAGTGAAAAATATAAACTTACTAAATGAGCATAACACCAGTTAACCTCACTGCTGGTTCTGGTCTGAATGAAACTGATATGTAACTTGCATACGAAAAAAGAAATCATATTGAAGAGGGCGGAACCTATGATAAACGAGAACCACCCAAATATGATTACGATAGCGCAATTAATTTTATGAATAACATTTAGAAAAATCTTTAGACTAACTTTTATTTGTTCTTGGTGTAGAATTTTCGAAATTTTTTCCCAGAAAATAACAGTTTCAAGGGATTCTAATGTACAAATTGGTGTGCGTGAGCGGAATGTGTTATCAGCATAACTCAAAAACGAAATATCGTAGAAACTCTAAATTTGATATTTATATTAGTTTTTTGTTAGTTTGTATTTTTAAATCAGCCAATTTATAGCGAATTTACTGAATCGATATTCGTTTTTTTCAGAAAGGCTCCAACAATTTTCTTTAAAATTAGAATGCTCATTGCATACATTCCTTTGTAAAACTTTTCAAGGGAAATTTATATAACAATATTTTCGGTTGAATGAAAAGGAGAATGGAGGCTTTTTTCTAAAATGCCAATTCAGTAAAATGAATCACTACCCAAAATAAATTAATAATTTACATAAATAAAAATAAAGGACTTACCAAAAAAAAAGTTAATATCAAGCGCTAAAATAAAAAATATCTGTTGTAGAGGACAGACTGCTGGAATCACCTTTGCGAAAGTACTTATATGTAAAGATTCCCACATTTTGCTCTTAAACTAAATACATGTGAAAGAACTGCAGTACTAAGCTAAGCAGTAAGGAGCCTGTTAGCTGTTAAGAATTGAACAGTGGCAGCACGATAGAGCTGAGTAGCAGGTGCTCAATCGAGGAGGTGAGGATCCACCGCAGGTTGTTAATAAGGTCATATTGGTAAAAAAAAATATTTTTGTTTTTATTCAATATAATAATCTTTGGCTAGTCTAGAATTTTATGCGGAAGAAGAGCAGCGAACTACCACTTTGCCAAGAATTGCCGAAAGCTACACGTAGTTTTCAAAGGGAAGAATTGTCAGCTTGCTTGAAGATATTTCTGTCTAGAAACCTCAACCATGTTTCTACCACTTATATTACTACCCTTCAAAAAATTGTATTATTAATTCATACATATGTAGTAAACAAGACTCAACTGTTTTTATAATTTACGGTTAATAATTCAAAAATTTTAGGTGACAGAAATTTCTTTTATAAATAGGGCATGGCAGGTGTACATCAGAAAAAAAACACGATGAAATTAGCTGTTTTGTGTGGGATCATCATCGGAATTAACAGTAACCAGGGATGTACATTAAGGCAGATTTTATCGAGAGCATTCTGGATTAAAAAAAAAACCTTGATTGCACTATTAAATACTGCAATAGAACAAGGAAAAGTAGCAGAAACGGCGGGCGGGCTATTTAAAGTAAGCATAATTTTCTAAGCATTCTACAGAAGTTATGAGCAAAGCTTGAGCTTAAAGCGAACAATAGTGTCCCGTTCTCAAGACTTGACCTACATATTTTTTAACCTTATCTTTTTATTACTACTTTATGTTGTACATAAAATTAATTTATATCTCAGAAGTTAAACATATTCGCACACGAAATCGCTAATTCATCCATCAACAAGTATTTCATCCTTTTACTTCATATTACTGTCAGTACACAAAACAGTTACGATTTTAAAACCTCATTAACTTTTTGCTTTTCTCAAGATTTCAAATTTACGTATTTCAATAACTGAGTTGACTCCATAACCGTTCAGAAGTGCACTAATTTGAGGCATTGAGAAGCTAGGGACTTAAATTAAAAAGCTTTTTTTAATAGAAAAGAAAATGATATTGTTCTTACAGAAATATGAATAAACAAAAAGCAACATGTACCTTACTATTACCATCGTCGGTGAATATTTACCGATTTTCAGATATAATTTTTACACCATTGGTGTAAATTCGTAAATTAAACAAATTAAACTTATTTAAAGTATTTACTAAGAAAAAGTAATAATAAAAATCATTCAATTATCAAAAATTAACCTGAATTTAAATGCAGCTAAATGAAAACATAAAGCCATTTCAATTTTGTCTCAATAAGCAGTTTCTTAATTCTGTACGAAACATTTAAGTTTCTGAGGTATACCTAGCTTTATGTCTCCGAAGACATAAAGCCACATATTGATATGATCTTCCACATCTTTTGGGTTACACAGGGGACTCACCACTTCTCGTTACATTGTAATTGTAATTGTACCTCACTACTTCTTCTTCTCGCAAACTGAAATAACCTACATAACTAATTGCATTGGTGCAAACATGAGCGACGACAGCCATGAAGAACGGGTCGTCTAAAAATGAGATTATGAAGGCACTGGACGCCTTCCTCAGACCCGAAAATTCTCACCGTGTCAAAATAGTAAACGCCGTTTAACTCCTGCTTTAGTTCGGTCTACATTCTAATATAACTAGACCAGATTTTTCCAAAATTTTAATAATTCACTACTTGGGTTGATGAAAATAAAGTGTGATAATTTCATGCCTGTAAAATTTACTATTTCTGGGTAATAGTGCGATTCTTTTGAATATAGTTTAGGTTCATAAGCTTTATACAAAATTTGGGTGTATTGTATCAATAAATTTGCAGGTATGATTTGAATCTACATTTCAGCTCTTTAATTCCTTCAATTTGCATTGGTCTTAATACTAACTATCGCACAAGCAAAATTATACAATTTTAACTTATTCTATTGCTTTTTACCTCTTACCTTTAAAAAAAAGATCGTACCTACATGTATATTTTACCATTGGTCTTAATAGTGACCATCAAATGCAAAACAGGAGGGTTCGAGTGAAAGTAGAAGACGATTTCTACTTTTTCTAATGGAATTTACTTCTTGATTTTCAATACAGATCGATCCAACGTATACAATCTGGCAATGCCTTTAATATTAACTAACAAATGCAGAAACAGCAGCATTACAGTGAAATTAAGTGATTATTTCTGGTTTATCCAATGGTTTTTTATTCTTTTTTAAAGGTTTTCTTTTTTATTCCTTCCATTCTCGCAGCTATTTCTAACCCTTTTCACGTTTTCCTTTTAATTCTTTTTTTTTTTTGTTTTAAATGAAACGCTTGTTAACAATAAATCTGTACAAACATGTTAAACATCTTTAAGTTTATTTTTATTTTTGGAAATTATTTCTTACATCCTGTTGTCTGTTCCCTATCGAAGTTTTTTGAACTTTTCCTTTTTTTTTATTCTATTTGCAATCAAATTAATTTTATTAATAATAAGTGTATTTTCTGGAAATTTATTTCATTTATTGAATGAAAAGGTTTATGTACTTTATCAATTGTTATAGATGTTTTTCTCTAGTTTCTCAATTCAAGGTAAAATTCAAAACGCACCGTAATTTAATTAAACATTTTGGATTTTCGGATTAAACATTTCTGAACTACAGTACTTCCTGCAAAACCGTTCATCAATAAAAGACCAGGTGGAAAAGACGTAAATCAACTATCTAAGGAAATATATCTTCAGATTTAATCAGGAATAAGTTAATTAAATATGAATGTCATTACTACATTAATATGTACAGCCAGATTTGGGCAAAATTTCTAGAATGTAGGCGCAGCTCCACTAGACTTATATAGGACTTCCTTTCACTCACATTTAATCATATTGACGACTCCTTTCA
This sequence comes from Rhodnius prolixus, assembly GCF_049639745.1. NCBI lineage: Eukaryota > Metazoa > Arthropoda > Insecta > Hemiptera > Reduviidae > Rhodnius > Rhodnius prolixus. Next base: position 12,357,293 of record NW_027411604.1, on the reverse strand, counting down.
TTCACAAGTATTTAACTTGATTGGTTAAATGTGAGTGAAGGGAAGTATCGTGAGTCACCAGTCAATTTAAGTTTTCCCAAACTCTGTAAAGATTTTATTAAACTTATTGTAAAAGAGTTTATAAAATATTATTAAATAATTTTTCTTGTTTCTCATTTATCTTTTATTAATTAATTAAATTATTTTTTGCTTTATTTTGTTTTTATTTTTTTGCATAAGCATACAAGTTTTCAATTTATTTTGCTTTTGCTTATTTGGAGAATTTTTTCTTTTATTTTCCCGTTTGTATTGTTTTTGTGTAAATTTTCCATCTCATTTCTTTTGTATATTGTACTTTTTATTTGGTTTTTGTATTTAATGTGCTGTTTAATTTAATGTATGAGATGACCGACTCCCCCGATGGTCGATGGCCAGGAGGCAGTCTTGAATAAAGACTATTATTTTTATTATTATTAATTAAAAAAAATTGTTAATTAATAATATTGTATTTATTTTTCCTTTTAATCTCTTAATGAAATTAAAAATAATGAAAAAAATACGAAAAAAGAAAACATAAAAAAATTAGTTGAAAAAGGCCTTTCTTCTTTAAAGTTTTCATTGATATTGACCAAATATCAAAAAAATACAAATATTACGAAATTATTTCAATAATTATGGAAACAATGTTGGTACAGGGGATGAAAATTCTTTATCCATCTCCATAATTTATGTTAATAATAATCAAATTATGAAGTAAACAGTGAATTTTAAATATGGTAATTTTTACAGAAGGAAACTTTTTTTAAAAATATGATGTTAACGAGGGTTAAGTATATTTAGTGAATAAAGCAAATTATTGTTATTGCAACAAGATAGTGATTATTTTGAAAAAACTGAATGACACTTCTTACCCCAACGCCTTACCGGGCATTTAGGTTTTGTTAAGGTTATAACTTTTAATAGCGTCAAAAGTACATGCTCATGCTACCTAGCGGTAATAGCTCAAACTAGTTATGGATCTAACATCTTAATAGTTCAAGCGATCGCCACTAGATAGGACTGACGAACCATAAATCCAATGTCTTTCTTTTTTAAATTCATTGATATTGACCAAATATCAAAATATGTAATACAAATCTTAGGAAATTATTTTAATAATTATGGAAACCATGTTGGTACAGGAGATGAAAATTCTTTATATATCTCCATAATTTATATTAATAATTCACTGTTTACAATTATTGTACCTAAAGTTTCCATTAGTAAATACTAAAAACTAATGATTTTTATAAGATGAAGATGAGGTTGTCAATAATTGAGAAGGCACGGTAGCCGAGCGGTTAGAGGTGAGACCTGCGAAGCTAGTACGTATTGTGGTACTGGGTTCGATTCCCGGTCTTAGGCCTTGGAATTTATTTAATGGTTAATATGAGTAATTTACAGTAAAGTATGTTTGCTAGTGCCTCCGTCCACGACACCTAATTGGTAGCCTGAAAATATAGGAATCACTTTACTTTACTTACTTGTTAACAATTCTAATGTTCCCAGCCATGCTAATCCGTTGTATCCATCAATGAACAGTAAGACTTCAAACTTCTGCATTTACTTGATGCTAATATGAAGATACATATTCACTCAAGTCCAGAGGTAATTGAAGTAAGCAGAGACGAATACCCAAACTATGTTTTTTTTTTTAACTCTTGAAGCATTTCTCTTATTGAAGACTAGAATAACTGCAAACGGACTACTGAAAAAAAACAGCATTTACAAAGAAATATAAGATACTCGATCACAATAAATTAACCATAGCAAAAAATATTTTAGGTCGATGCACTAGTAAGTGTACACCAACGAATTCTGGTGGAAGCATTCACGAATTTCTCTCTCAGGTCTTACATATTTATTAAATTTTCATTAAACATAGTATTTTTACTAATATATATTGTCAAGTGATTCTGCAATATTATACATGTTAAGTATTATAAAATGATTCTATCGAAAGAAGTGCTTGAAGAAGAGCTTTCTCAAAACCACAAAATAAAATCGGGAAAAAAGGATTTCGCTAGGTGTAGGATAAAAGGGATTTTGAGGTAATTATGAATAGTAAAGTCGATGCAAACTGAAGAGGATTTACTATTTTCCCAAAGATTCTTGATTAGGGAGACTGGATTCGTTGACAGTTGGAAAAGTAGTACCCTAAGATTTCTGTCATAAGTATATATTGCGGCATAAGCAACAGCAATGGCAGTCTTTTATTTATAACAGAGTTTCTAGCTATTGTTCAAGAGGCTTAAAAGAAGTTTAGATTGCGGAGTTTGCTTCCCTTCTTTCGGTGTACTGTGAGAGATCGAGTGAATCTTTAGTCGAGAAACAGTTACATGAATGTGTGGGAGAATTTCACGGACCCATAGAGATTTTTATTTAGTAACACTTGCTTCGTTTTTTTTTTTTTATTCTTCTCATGCCGTCTGCAAATGAGATGAGTCTGAAGCGAACAGCGAGCGGCAACAGGATTAAGATTTAGGAAAAAAATTATTGCTCTTTCTTTCGCAAAGGTACACGGTCCTGCATTAAGGTGATGCGGAATAGAAATCAATAAAAGGGGAATGAGAATTAAGTTTTGAGGAACGTCAGCTTGTTCGGGGAATGTACAGGATTAGACAAATCCATGATTCAGCAAAATATCGGGTCAAAAATCCGAAATATGGGATCACAGATTTCTTATTCTTCCCAGGCCCTGACACAAGTCTTTGTAACATCCAGGGCCATCAAAAGGCTTCAGCTCAAGGAGGGAAGCGATAGCGCACAGAACGCGAGACGTACTCTTGATGGATTTTTCAAGGAAAATGTTTAATACAAGCTCTAGATCATAATAATATAATGAAAGTACTTATTAAAGTATATTAAAGGAAAGGGGCCAAGTGAAAATGATAAGCAACATACCTTATGAAACCGATGCAAAAGCAAAGGTCTTGTTCACACAACTCTTGCTCCAACAAGTACTTCTCATTCTACTTCTGCTTGTAGGCACTTCTACCACCTTTATTCCTGTTACAAGATAGTCAATAACTATTGGCAGAGAAATATAGAACTAGAAACTTCATATCAGACCTATCTACGAACCCATCTAAATCTTCATCTGAAGTGCCGAAATCACCATCATATATAACTTCTAAAGTTTCAATATATTTCACATATTTTTCAAGCCTTAAAATTTATTATGTATAAATCGTCACCTTGTTAGTTTTCTTTCATTGGCTACATTATAAAAAGAAAACCATAACAAAAATATATAAGAAATGATTCTATCAAAATATATAAACAATTATACTGCTTAAGCAAAAGTAGTCAATTTCATGGACAGGTAGATGGGAGTTAAGCTTATCGAACTTCTCTTCCACGTCTTGGAATCGTCCCGTGGTTTTCGTCAGTTCACTTGGACAAAGGACTAACTCTTCACGTAATTTCCTTCGTTATTACATTCTTTGTTCTCGCTCAGGTTGGTTCAGTAGGTCTCTGATTTTGCAAGAACTGTGTGTACGCAATGATTATCGATTATCTGTGTTTATTCTGCTGTTTAATAGTAGTTTTCACAGTATGATCGGATATTTCCTTTCTATTCTTCTCTTCTTTTTATTTCATTTAACAGATTTGGATGTTACTTAGTTTAATTTAATCACTTTGCTATGAACTTTCAAGTCCAAATTTATGTAGTACAACTGATTTTTCTAAACTAAATTACGCAGAAATACAGGCTTAAGATTTTACTAGTCTGATGTGGATACGTCCGAAGTATTTGATAATAATATCTTTGTGTTAGTACGATGCATTTTTATTATATGCCTTAAGGGTTTCGGGTTTTTTCATCCATCCTAGCGGTAGAATAACCAGTTTAATGTAGAGATTTCTACTTCTCTGACGTCCCCTCATTGCAGTTGTACTATGCTTAAGTATTGAGCACGAACAGTGAGGTGAAGAGACTGATTGAGGGAGGTTACATGGTGTTATCCAAAAAATTAATGAATTGTCCAACATTTGTAAAAATTATGAAATGAAATTATTGAAACCTAATACCTACTTGTTTAAAACTTCTCTACATTTTTTTTCCAACTCTGCGCATGTAATATTTTAGAACTAAAAAGTTAAAAATGTAATTTACACGAGGGGGGCGACAATTTAAGTTATGTCATGAACAGTGCTGCATTCTGACTTTTACCTAGGTAATGGATTGAAATTGGGACTACACTTACACTGCTGTATTAACTGAAATAATTATGCACCTTCTTGGACTAGATTATATTTGAGTAGTTTGTAGTTGTCTACATAACGTGTGTAAAATGTTTTTCCAATTCACTTATTAAATTGTGGAACAGGTGGTTTCATACTTATTATTATTAATTTGTTGACAAATAAGATGTAGTCTTACAAGAAGTCTTAATAAGATGTGATGCTGAAGTCTTCACAACCACGATTGAATTCTTAGTCATCGATTATTTCTTTGAAGAAGAATGTTAAAGTTGCTGTAGTAAGGTTTGTTACTGTTACCTTTTAATTGTTTGCAAGTTTTTTTATTTAATAAACAGCTATTTAAGAGATACATTCTTCGTACTTTGAGAATGTGAAATTCGTATTATGTTTTTTAGATTATATGGGACTTACGAATTGTGAGGTACAACCTTGATCATTAAATTTAACATGTATTAAAACTTTAAATGAGAAGTTTTGGCTTTTGCATTTTTGTTTATCATTGAATTTCCAAAAAATAATAAATACAAGAGCTGATTCTAAAAGTAATATTGCAGTCTTTATTATGATTTTAGAACCTAACCGTAGTTGATTCTCAGTAAACTCTGTATACTATGGATGTGGCATCTTTTAACTTTAATGCTGCAATTGCGGAATTAAACAGTTTCTTAGCAAGAAAAGATTATGAAACTCAAGCAGTAAATGCTATTCTAGATAAACTTAATTCTTTAGATTTTACTTTTATTTCTCCTGATGCAAAGGTAAAATGTATAATTTATGTATATGTATGTATATACTTATATATATATATATTTAATTAACTAATTTGTATTCCTTTATATAATTTTCAGAATACACTGTCTTCTGTGCACAACTGTTGCCTTTCAGTCCCCCCAAATAATTCTCTTTTAATAGCGAAAAGTTCAAATTTTATGTATAATGTAATAGCTAAACAAATAATTGATGTTCATGACGTAGATCATTCCTTACTTGTTAGCTGGATTTGCTCTTCCTTGGAATGCTGTGCTGATATTGCGTTTATGGATGTTTTACAGTTGAGTGAAGCTTTAATTAAAGCAAATCACTCTAGTCTAAGAAAGGTACGTAGACTTTGTAATAATAGGACGCATGTATGGAAGGGCTAAGTAGTTAGAAACTGAATTCCTATTCGAAGAACCCGGTTTGAATCCTGATGCCTGCGCTTAGATTTTCTCTTTCTAGGAGCCTCTTAAAACTCATTTTTCGGTGACGGAATGTCTGCGTCGAGAGAACGCGGTCTGGAGACCGGCGCAGCACCGAAAAAAGGCACATGGCAGACGTTCACTCGTCCTGAATTAAAAACATTGAAACATATTTTTTCTTTTTTTTCAGCATGAAATCCAGTTATTTAATGCTTTGATTCAAAATTTAGAATCCAATGCGAATGTAACAAATCCAAATGATATTAAACTTATGAGGATTAGCTGTTTGCAAAGTTTAGCAGAAGTATTGTCTCCAGAAAACAACTTACATTTGGCCAAAGCATACATTGATATTCTTTATGCTCAGCCAACCAGTAAGCTTTCGGATCATTATCAAGTATGTGTGTCGTTTCTTTTATGTCAATGATTAGGTGCTTAAGAAATGAATTTTAGTTCTCTAAGAGTGATTTCTGTATTTTACACTTAAAATATTTTATTTCCCAGGTGTGGTTGGCTGTATTGGAGGCATTAGATGCATTGTGTGCAAAAAGTTCGAAATGGTTAGAAACATTACTTAGTGATACAGTTGGTATTATTATCTATGGAACTGAATTAGGTTTAAATGGAAAACTTCCTCCCGACCCTAAATCAGTATATCCTTCGTCAGTTGCGGTACCTCCTCCACAGAATTCTGCAGATCCTTCTAAGGTAAAATAATTTATTTTCTTATTGTTAAAACTTAAATTCTACTGAAAGAGTTTACTTACTGTTAATAAGACTTTTTTTTGGCATCTTTAGATAAAAAAAAAAAAATTACCGGGAAAATCAGTTAACAATGGTATTGCCATTAACTACATTGCCTGTAGTTAGGTAAATGGCAACATGCAGAGAGTTACTGCCAAAATGCTTCGATCTGATTTCTTTTAATCCTGAGTTTAATGGATCTTCATTAAACTAAATACAGAGCTGACATACTTTCCCTGAATTGACTCTAATAAAACAAACCACCTCTGTCTGAAATAATCCACTTTATACGCTTAGATTTTCTCTTTCTAGGTGCCTCTTATCATTCATTGTTAAGTAATATAATTTCTTTGATGAGAGAAAAAGATCTGGAGATCGACATAGCACAGAAAAAAAGGCTCCTGGCGTCAAATGTTGACTCATTGGATGATGCTTTGGAAGGATTCATATAACTGTTTTATTTTGATTTTTAATGCAGTAATCTGTAAAACCTTTTCAGCGAATTTCTAGCCCTATTTGTAGATGTATGTTGGAATTTTCTAACAACCTTAGATCCTTTTTTTTGGTCAATTTCCACTCTTTCAGATGTTCTTGATGAAAAATCTTAAACAGTTACTTACTTCCTTGTTTTAATTCCACCTTTAAACTTGAGCACCAAAACATAATATTATACGTAGTACTTAATGTGGAAATCTAAGTTTTTCAGTTCATCGTGTACGGTTTCTTGTTATTTAATATAAAAATTTGTTCAAACTTAATTTAAGCCTACTTTTACTTTCACTACCCTTTCATTCTATTGCTTTTTCAAAAAGATTATCCCAAGGTAATTTGGGGTTTCCATGATTTGGAACTCCTCTCAGTCAATCCACCATTTGTCTGATGTTTTTCGCCTACCAATTAATCAGTTTCTTCGATTTATCCAAATTAATTTGTATATTCTATAGATTATAATAATTAACTAAAGAAAAATTTAAAATTAAAATTCTAAAACTAAAATTCTTAGTAATCTTTTCGGCGAATATTAAATCACAACCTGGATAAAGAGCTTAAAATTAACCTTCTTTAATTTAATCCCTTCACTATTGAGAAAACCTAAATCATTCAGATAAAGGAAAAAAAGCAGCATACTTGGATGATTTGCCTCATTTTTTTGTTCAAAGAATATATTGCTTTGAAGCTTTGCCCATTTTAAAAATTTCGTTATACACACCCAAGACAGATTCAAACAGCAATCTGGAGCTTGCCTAAAGAATTAATAAGATCCCCAGTTAGTAGCGGCAGCCTTGTGTATTTATAGCTTTTTAACGTAAGTTATAACTCAATTGTAAAGTTCTTGTCTCACTCAAAATTTACAAATAAGGGCTCAGCATAAGGTACATTAAACGGAAATAATGGAAAGTTATAAGGCGTTTTAAAATTATCTACTACTTACTCATTGGAATTATTTTGGTTTTTAAAGTTCCTCACTAAAACTTTCTGATCGTTCACGTACGAAAACTTCTTAATTAATTGTGCGTTATAATTTTTCATTTTATCTAAACATAGATTTCAGTAAACCCTTTTAAGATTGTCATATGGCAATTTATCTTCATATTTGATACTATTTCTACATAGTTGCAGTTAACTAGAACATTTTCTCTTTAAACGCTTTAAAATTTTGTGGAAACATTTCTGAGCTTTTCTTCTAGACCTACAGAAATTGTGTTTTGAAATATCTTTTACCAGCTGAGGTGCACATTGTAATTTCTTGTTTGGATTTCCAACCGTTACTCAAAGAATGAATTTAATTGAATTCTAATATTATTTCTATTGATTTGATTATACAGTTATTAATATAATAAATTCGATTCAATTAATTTCGAAAAATATCCTTTTCGATTACTGACGAATAGTAGTTTTATTAAAATAAAACAAATCTAGCAGATTATAACTAAATTATATAAGTAAATGAATTCATGCGATCTTGACGTACGTCAATATAAGTCAATTATTTGTTGTTTTTTTCCTCCAAATTACCAAGTTAAAAAACAAAATATTCAAAATATATAATAAATTAGTAATGAAGGAGAAGAACACTTCATAACTAGCCGAAACACATCTACGAATCAGTTTTCCCCACAAAACTGCTCTTTAATGGAGCGAGTTAACTAGTTGTTTTTGGTCTGACACTGGACAAAACTCAAAATTTAAGATTATTTTATTCCTATTTCACTAAATTTCTGTCATATTGTTTTGAGAACATAAAGGTTATCGTCAAAAAAATGCGCAAGAAACTTACTGTTGAAAACTTTGTCAATTGTTTCTTCGATTAGAGCAAAAAAAAAACTTGATTTTCTGAAAATAAGAGGAAGGAAAAAATAATATTGCCAATTTCAGTCATTATTTTATTTTATTTTTATTTTTTGCCAATCTTTCGACCTAAGGCCTTCAGGGTTTATGCTCTTGACAATTATATTATTTTACATTGTTATATTATGGTTGATGTGTCTTCTGTCCTGTATGCTTATGAAGTTCAATGTACAAAAATATCATGATTGTCAATAGCCTAAGCGCTAAAGATGACCTAGTCCCTAGGTCGTAAGCTTGGCAAAAATAAAAAATAATAACTGAAATAGCAATATTCTTTCTTTTTTCTGGAATAATGAGTCAGTCACCAAATACGACTAACAATACTCTACAATGAAAATAAGAGCTTATCTTTCTTTAAAACAGCAATTTATAGCAATAAAACATATTTAGAAAAAACGTTATTTTTTCAGGTTAATTTGAAAGTGAAGAAGAAGCAAAAAAACAAAGTGAAGCAGGTTGGTTGGTCTGAAAAAGAAACAATTAAATTTGAAACAGAAGGTGATGATGGGATTAATTATGCATGTTTTAACACTAGTTGGCTCACTAGTGATTCTGACATTAGTGATAGTGAAGGAAATCAAGTTGCACTCATTTCAAAAGGACAAGCTAAAGTTAGGCATTCAGCTTATAATCTACTTATACAGATAATAAAAGTGAGTGGATTCGCTCTGAAAAATCAGAATTATGAAAATTTATAAGTAAATAAATAAAAAGTTACATTTTTTTTATTTTAAAGAATTATTGTTTTCAACCAGGTTGTGGGCTGCAAGGTACTTTATGAATACTACGGTACTTTGTTAGGAAAGCTTACATTTTGTGTGAAGAATGAGAAATTAAGTAAACCAAAAATCGCTGCAATGGCAGCTATTAATGCATTATTAACAGATGCTAAACCATTTTTAGCACAGGCTCAGCATAGGTATGATTTTATGTTGGATAAGTTCTAAAGATGGGAAGTGTTTACCCAATTGATTTTTAATTATTCTGTTTAGTGAAGGTGTGGCATTTACAACATTTTCCGAAGTACTTTCTGAACTAGTTACTGGTCTTCATTCAACTTTAGGTGGACTACTTAGCACTGTTCCTCATATGTCTGTAGCTGTACCTCTTTTACATACAACTGCAACCTTAATTTCTGCTACACCTTACCATAGGCTTCGGCCAGCTCTGTTAACCAATCTGTTCAAAGCTATTTATTTGCATAAACAACATAAAGGTAAAATCTTAGTTAATAACTGTCTTCTTTTTTTTTATTAATATGTATATTTTTTAAGGCGCGTCAGTATCTGAGACCATTAAGGCCTGAAGCCTTTTCAGTGCTCTACCAGCCTCCGGACTGTATACTGCTAGAAACACCAAAGAAGAGAAAAATCTAAAGGCTGGCAGCTGTATTTGAACCCGGGATCTTCTCGTAGGAAAGCCTTGTACAATGAGATTCCCTAAAATTTTAAGAGTTAACATTTTCAACACACTTCCCCTACCTGTCGGTGATTGAACTTTATTTCAATTTTTTTAACTTTGCCAACATTATGCATAAAATTCTGGTTTAAAGCGTAGTTTTTTGCAACCCACTTTTTCATTGCACTTGTTGAATGTGTATTCATGTTCTAGGTCAGTAATTCAAGGATATATAGAATTGCATTGAATAAAAAATGGATGGAACTGATGGCCTGCCTTAAAGGTTGTTCAAAATTGAAGAAACCTTTTTTTTGCGTTTTGTTTCTTTTAAAGATGTTTAAACTTCTGCTGCTAGTAGGGATTACTTCTGTTGTTTACTTTTTCATATTTTTAATTCTTCTATCGACTTATTGATTGAATTGGTAAATATTGAAATTTTGAGTCCCACTGATATTAACCAGTTTCGCTAATTATTAGCCACTATTAAATTAATATTATTAATTTTGTCAGGTTATGTTTCTGTGAAATAAGTAGAAGTGAACGAATAGGATTTTATTTTATTATTTTTTTAAATAATGTTCATAATAGTAGTGTGCATAGTCGTTGGGTTAGATTTTATTTTTAGGGGTGTAGGAATATTTATCACTATACTTCCACCGAATGCAAATATTTATAAAATGGAACCTCAATATAAGTGAGTTCATCTATGTCAAGCTAGTTATTTGTAACAAGTGTACTATCTTTTAAAACTTTGCATAACTTGAAGAAATACGTATATGTAAGTATATTCTAGTAAAAAAAAAAATCAAGGGATCGATTGAAATATTGTCTATCAGTCAAAAATTGATTGGTACTGCTCGGGGTAGCACAACCAAAATTGCCATACTTTTCCACGTCAATGATATTGATGAGCAAAGAAAAGACGTGTGGCTCCAGTTCGACCTCCTGAGGCACTTCCATATCTTGCTGAGGTAGGTGCCAAACAGACTGAATAGAAGAATATAGTGCCAACCTTGCTAGATGTGACCTAGATCTATGTGAATAAAGATATAGAGACCGCTAATGACCACAGATGTCGAAAGCACGAGATATAATGTCCAAGCTTATTTTTTTCAGAGCTCCCTCAGTCAAAGTAGAGGAAATACTGGAAACGTTTCTTAGTACTCTTTCTCTAGATTATTTATAGTTTCACAGTTCCTTCTTTTCGCATTGATATTTGTGGCCGTTACCAACTCTTGTCAGCAATTTTATTCTAAAATATGCTTTATTATCTTTTTTAATTTGTCGAATTTTTGTTTTTTATATACATACGTATATACAATTTTTTAATAATAATTTTTAATTTTTATAATATTTTTTATACGTATGAAACAAATTTTTAAATTTCTTAATACTTCAGTTTCATTTATTTTATTTTTTAATTACTAAACACTATGTAATTTCAGACCCAACTGTAAGAGTTGGAGTATTACATTGCATTTCTGAAATAGTAATACTAAATCCTGTCATAAGCGAACAGAAGGAAATTATTTTATTTGGGATTAATGACGGAACTTGTGCGACTGATTGTTGGGTTTTGAATTACTGTTTTTCTCTTTTGAAGGTTAGTATTCTATTAATACATATATAACATAAAGAGTTTTATGAAATCATTTTGAATGAATTGTTATTGCTTTCAAGAAAGCAGCAGAGAAGCTAAATGAAATGTTTTTTGCCTTCTTTATTACGAACTACTAATTTCTTTGTTTTTAAAGTTATAAGCTTCTGATTACGAATCACTAAACTTGTCAATAGTTAAAATTTGTATTTCAACTAAGTTAAAGGATGTAAGATAAAATTTTAGTAGTAGGTAATAGTAATTTGAGGTTCAGTTATTTGAAACATTTCAGCGGATCTCTTAAAATAAGATACATTATTGAGAGAAGAAATGAAAGGCTTTCCGTATTCACTATTTTAACTTAATTGACTTAATTATTTAATAGATTAACTCTTATTTTTTAGGAGCCAACATCAAGCGATATACGAGTAGCGTGTTGGCAGATATTAGGAGGAATGTGTCAGTGTCATTTTGAATTAATTACTTCATCATTTTCATCAATAGAAAATTTTATTTTTCAAGATTTAAATGCGCCAAACAAACCTATGATTTATGCTGCAAAGACATTGGAACATTTACTGTCCAAATTAGTACTTGAAGGCAAGTAAATGTTTTTGTTATTGTACTAGTACAAAACAAATATTTTGCAAGAATGGGATTACAAAGAATAGTATAGAATGGAATAGTTTATTTACAGAAAAAAAGAAATTTCATTGATATGTCTAACCGTATAACATAAACTACATACAGCATTGGTAATAATCCGTTTGCCGGAAGTTGACTGTTATCGAAAAAAAAAATTGATAGGTGGGTCTGTATTCAAGTTAGAAGTATATACTCGAATAGCTTAAGGAAATAAAATACATCAGTACTTTTAAAGTTTCCTGTTAATATACACTGTTGGTGTTTAGGTTGTGTGTAGATGTATGTTTGAGTTGTGTGAAACGTGTATAAACATCAGTTGGTCAATTTGTATAAATGCATCGATTAGATATCTTTTTTAGCAAGAATGAGTTTTATTAGAATATGATCGTGTACGTTTGAATGAATTGTGAGATGTTTGATATTGTGCGCTTAAGTGTAAATGTGAATTATAGTTAATAATTCTTTTCGATTAGATTATAAGTTCAAGTTTCCCGGATCAGGTTACAACTTATCGAAAAAATGAAAGTAAAGTTACAAGTTAGATCTGGAAGTACATTTTGTAGTCTTAAAAGTGGGGCATTTTTTTTAAAGAGAAAATGTTCTGGGGAATGGCATGAACAGAGACAACTCTTCATGAACGGTCTAAGAGAGGATGTGAACGAATCAAGTTCATTCACCTCAGCTGCTTCTTTTTACTGGGAAAGGCGCTTTACTTACTCAAGTATGCGATTTCCACCAAAGTGCTACAACGAATTCATTGGGATAGCTAAATAAAGAGAGAGATCTGAATGCTCATTATTTCAATTTCCTGTGGTGCAGACCCTTTCGCCTTTCTTTGTGTGTTTCAATTTTTTTCTTTTTTTGTTTTGTACCATCAAAACTTTTTTTTTTATCGTTTATTTAGTTACAATTATTTTATTGCGTTATAAGCAACAATGATAACAATAAACAACGTATAACCCTCAGAGTGGAGAAGTTACCCAGCGGTAACACTCCAATAAAATTTTACTTTCTATTGACTCTCGTCATCAGAGAGGAGATCGCGAGGCCACTGTCTTTTAAGACGTCTAGAAGTGTTGTCTGGAAATGTTCTGAAAGATAGATGTTGTAGCAGTGGATTGTGATGAGATTGAATGTTAAGATGGAATTTTCTGTATCAACTTGTGCGACGAAAGGAATGTATACAGTCTGTGTGAATGGTTTTGATTGGTAACGTAGAAAGGAGCGATTACTATAGAACGAAGAATTTTAGACAGCAATGTCATGTTCTTTGGAGCCCAGACTGAACTCGGTACTAAAATAGCTATATTTTTGTATCAGTGAATTTAATTAATTATGAAATTGTATTAAAATAAATAGTGTAAGTTTAGTATATTTATAAATATTGGGAAATTTACTATATGTTGTTTTTTAAGAGATTTTCTTTGTGTATAACGTAACTTATATATATATGTATAAATCGAAACATCGAGACTGCGAGTTTATGCTTCTCACAGTGAATTCTAATTTCAGACGAATTTGATGCGTACAGAAAAGAGTTGTGGATGAAGCTTCTTGAAGGACCTTTTGTTTCATTAATTGAAAGTTCTAGGAGAGCAGCTGCCATTGCATGTGATTGCCTATCAAATATTGGAGCTCAAGTTTTTAATGCATTAAAGGCAATCATTATCTTCTTAGCAGTTATTTTTAAGATTGGTAAAATTAACGTGTCAATGTTGAATATATACTTAATTTTCAGGAAGAAAAGCAAATACTTATAATAACCCTTATTTATGGTTGCTGCTACAGTGAAGTTGTGGTTGTTCGTGGTTCAGCTGTTAATACATTAGGTGTTTTTTTATTATTTCCACAATTGACAATTGTAAGTTTTTTTTATTTTACTTTTGAGGCGAAGGTTTTTTTTATTCAAAAATGAACAGAAAACATTAACTTTTATTGCTGGTTTCGAGTACCGTTGCTCAGATAATACCAAATTAAGAAATAGGTCACTCTCCACTCTTTAGCACTTTTTTATGGTGGACCTCTGATGGATGGTAGTAATTTTTCTAAGTAAAAAAACTTTCTTTGGCCACTGCCGAAAAACAAACCTCTAATTTTAACCTGACGATTTGCTAGCCACTACATTAATTTTGTTTCGGAATCACTATCACCTTAATTATGATATGGATGAACCCAGTTCTCTTCTTGCAGAAAAAAAACTGGTTGAATTGTGTCCTGTTCTGTTCATGAACTTCCATTATTTCGGGTTAGAAATAATGGAAAAGGTCGATCTGTGCATTGCTCAACATTAATTGCCAGTAAGGTTTCTCACGCACAAGCGGACGATGTAACTCTGTGAGAGCCAAAGCTTGGCGTCTGAGAAAAGACGGTCAGTCATAATTGAACCTTCAGTTCGAATCCCTAGAAGCTTCTTACAGCGCACTGGATGATGATGGTCAGTGTAGTTTAACGAGAGTTTATTTTTAAATTTAAAAAGTAATAAGACAACAGAAATGTCCATGCCCAGATGACTATAATGTTTTCTGAGGATCTCACGGTTGTTTAAAAGAAACAAATTTATGAGGTACATATGAGAATATTATAAAAATTAATGAGACTATTTCTCAGAATCCTTTATCTATTTTAATTTTATTTTTAAAATTATTTTTATTTTATTTAATCTTTACTGTAATACTCATTGTGGTACTAGAACCCAGATAAAGTTCTGTTTATTTAACATTTCATTTTTGTATTTGTCTTACAAGATAATTTGGTGATGTCAATTTTTTGTGAATTATGTCTTTTCCTGTGTCTGTTTATAATTATCTTCAGATCAAAATGTAAGAATGTATATTCGGGAGTGTTTTCCAACCAATAAATCATGTTTTTTTGTTATTTTATGAAAATAATTTTTTGTTTAAGGAACAATTTATACATGACACTAAAGATATTTTAATTAAAAGATTAAAAGATGAAAGCGATTATGTAAGAACAAAAGCAGCCTGGGCATTTGGAAATTTAGTTGATCTACTTATTGAAAATCAGTAAGTCAAAAAATGTTTTAATTTACTATAGATTTTTTTAATTTGCAAATCTTTGTGTCAGCAATAAATTCAAATTTATTCTAAGAGTTGCGTAAAATCAGCATGCTATGACGTGAACTGTCACAAAATACAAAAAAAATACGTGAAAGAAAAATTCAATGAAAAGATACTTTATTATTCTCAATTCGTATAGTTCATTTCTTTTAGAGAGTTTACTAACTTGCTTGAATTTATGAATGCCTTAGTTTAGTTTTTAAAATGCATTTTACGAACTTCCAAATAACCAAATATGGTTTATATCCTTAATATTTTGTCGAAAATTCTTGGGTCAGTTATATCGACCTCATTCAATAATAAACTGAAGTAGTGCTTCTACAAATAACTTTAGAAAAGTATTTTAACATCCCATCTTTTCTTTTAGAATTTCCTTCTTTTTTGTATTGTACTTTTCTCTTCCAGAGACAAAGAATTTGTTCACGAAATATCATTAATAAAATTACTTGAAGCAGCTCTATTGGTTGCAAATGACAGTAACAGGGTAAGTGAATCGTTATTACCCAATTACTTTAAGGCCACTTCAGACGTGGTTGCTTGACAACATAAGATGATACAGAGTTTCTCCAGTCATGAAAACCGGTACACAAACGCCCAATTATGCGAATTTATATCGAAATTTCAGTGTTGCTAAGTAACCTTATCAGAAGAATGCTTTGATGTACTTTTCATTCTAATGAAATAGCAGAGTGATGTTTAAAAATAGTGTAGAATTCTCATTATCGTGTTTACTGTAGATATGAGGTTCTAGTTGCACTTTGTAATTTGTTCTTTTTTACTATTGTTTAGGTCAAAGCAAATATTTTAAGAGCTGTTGGGAATTTACTATTACTAATAACTAAGGACCAGTTATGTAATTCTGAATGTAAAGTAGTAGTAGAGAAAGCAGTACAGTTTTGCTTGACTTCTTCAAATACAGGAACATTGATGAAGGTTGTTTATATTTTTATTAAAGAAAATATTTTAAGTATTTATTTTAATTATAAATTCAACTATTTATGTGGTGAGACTCTAGTGCGAGAAGACAGTTGATCTTCGAAATAATTCTTTCCTATGCATCAGTTGAAGGATTGCATTCCCAACAAAAGTCAGGTTTTTTATTATAGACAGATCCTTTTTGTAACTTTTGAAGATTTCTCTTTTTTTTCTGTAGGTTATTTTTTGACCATTCCAGTTGCCCTTTCTGAAAAATTAATTTACTTCGTACTCGATCATCTCGTAACTCTAGTTAGTTTTGCGAGTCGCAGTTCCTAGTTCCTTGATGAAACTTTACCTAAGCAAGGTCTCAATAATTTGAACCAAACGCTCTGTCTCAGCCCTTAGTAAACCAAGCGCCTAAATATAAGTCGGGCTCTCCCTTAGGAAAAAGTTGCACTTTGGCCAAAGTGGCCTTATGTGATTCATGGAGCTGATAAGTTTTATATAATTTAAAGAATACAAATTTTTAACACAAACTAAAATTTAAACATGTCTGAAGTTCCTTACTTGTCATTATTTTTCCAATTTCCTTGTTGTAGTTGTTTAATAGAGCTAGTAGGTATGCAAACTTTGTCTGACACAAAAGTTATTCCTTTCATCCTCTCTCCTTTCATCACATATCTAATAATTAATCTTGGACTCATTGTTCACTTTACTACGACCAATGCAGATAATATTTAAGTAGGTTTGATAGCTCTTATTACTTGGCACTTTTCACTTAAATATTTTTGAAAATGTGGTTATGCCGCAGTGCGAGAAAAGTTATTTGATTTTATCCGTCGTATCACGCATTTTTATTGGATTCCTGACCGGTTTCTAACGTTCATCTAACATTGCAGGTAGATGAATCAGTTTGGTGTAGAGAATTCGACTTCCGTTACATTAATTACCATCTTGCACTCACTACACTTGCTGAATGAGAGAGGGAGGTTACATGATGTGTATATGTGTCATTCCAAAAGTTAACGACTCGTAAAATTAATGTAATAAAAATTATTGAAAACTAGTAATTTCTTGAGAGTTTCTTTTATACGTTGAATGTATGTATAAATTTTAGATTGTAAAGTTGGAGTTGTATTTTAATGAGGGGGCCCCGAATTTAAACAGAAAATACTGAATTATACTTATTACATTTGCGCTAGGAAATAAACATTGTTGAATTGTTTGATGAACTTAAGATTCAGTTAATTTAACAAATTCGTAAATAAATAAAATCTTCAAAATAAAACAGAAAAAGCATGCAAATACTAGTTACTAGTATATACATGCATTTTGTATGTGTGTGAGTGTTTACCTAGCTGTGTGTTTGGGTCTGAATGGCTTTAAAGGGACAAAATTAAAGTAAATTTGGTCATTCATAATGTTTGTGAATGGCTCTCTGCTTGTACATTTCTACTTTTTATGAGATGTAAAAACGTCTTCCCTTTCTTCCTGTATATAACAGCGTCATTGTGTTGTTGAATCAGCCTCCGATTGGTGACTATGTTTGATAAAGTGGTTTGCATGAGTTGAGTCTGTTTTGTTGTATTTCTACGAGCGTTGACAATTTGTCTTTGATTTTTCTTCCAAAGGAGAAATTCTACCGATTCTACGGTTAAATATCCCTTTTTTTTTTCTTTTTTTTCTTGTTTATTTTAATTCAACATTTCATTCAATTCTATCCGACACCAGTTTAATTCAATTCGCAGAGTTAATTCTGACAGGAAATAAATTTCTTTGTGGGTTGCCGTTTGAGAAGGGGAAATAGTCTGGCAGGATAAACTTTTAAGGTGTGCATAGTAGCCTGATTTGATCCCCTCCAGAACCCTTTCTTTTTTATCCCTCACCTTCTTTTGAAACAGAATATAATTTATCTCTTTTCTAGTAGTAATGATTTCGTTTAATTGGCTGACTTTGCATTTTTTATTTTAGATGCGATGGAATGCATGTTACGCAATTGGAACGTTGTTACAAAATGATGCTTTGTATGGATTTTCGAATAAGTGGTTGGTAAGTAAAATTTTCTGAAGAAATGAAATGCTAATAACATATATTTGCCCAATCTTTTTCCTATAGTGATAGTTTTTTCAAGGGAACTCTTTTCTTTTTCCTTTATATTATTGCATGCAGAAGGCCTACCTCAGGGATGAATTTCTCAGTCCGAAGTAGTGCTTCCGCGTGAGCACAAGGCGCCTGTGTGCAAAAAATATATTTCAATGCTCCCAACTAGCAGTTTAAAACCAAAGAATAAATAAAAAAAATCCTTACATAAGAAATGTACTACTTTCCCGCCAAAAAATATTGACTAATGGGATGACTGCTTCTTTCTTCATACTTTGCTTGTCTTAATTTTTACTTTACCAGATTTTATTACGGCAAACAGTTTTTTTAAAACAAAAGAAAAAACAAACTTCCAAATTTTTGTTTTCCCGTTCATTTATAAATTAAAGAAACTTTCCGCTGTATTAAGTTAATTGAGTTAATGTCTTCCCATTTTTTCCTCCTCCTTACTCCTCGTGGGCAATCCCAATCTTTCAATACGATCAAAACATTCCGTCATTTTGTCCAAATCGCATGTTCATTTTAGCATTCACACAATAACAGTAGCGAGGCTAGTTAGTGTACTCTCAGAGGTAGCTTCTTGCTTCTGTAATTATTTGCAATTTTTTCCAATATCACTAGCATAAGATTTGTATAATTTATGTATCTTCTATTGGTTCTGAATTCTTTCTTTGTTAAACAGACATCTTTCGTCTCCTGGGAAGAATATATTTTAAAGTTTAGTTCCATGGATCTTTCTTGTTATAAGTTTTAGGAATTTATTTTTCATTTTATTTAATGTCATCCTTTCTCCAAGCTTAACCAAATTTCTAATGCCATTTTTTTTTTTAATTTTCAATTTTTAGGGACCAGTTATCAGCAGTCTTTGCAATCTGCTAGTAAAATGTAACAACTTTAAGGTTCGCGCCAATGCCTGTTCTGCAATTTGTTCCATTAAAAAACGAGAATACTTTGGCACTTGGTACATCTTGGTTTGGGTATCCCTTCTTGATGGTCTAGATAATGCAGCCAATATGCCAGATTTCAAAGAATTTAAACATCAGGACCATCTTTTCCAACAAGTAAACAAACCAGATTTTACATTATTCGACGTTATATTTTTGAAGTGATAACTCACATTTCTTAAAAATGAAAATAATACAATGAGTAAATTGAGTTTTAGTTGAATTACTTTTAGTCAACCCTCTTTCGATCCTCTTTTTATTATGAACTTACTTTAATTAAATAAAACGATTTGTTATACTCCGCATTGATTCATAATCATATTAGAAATAATACAAATTACGCTGAGTTTGTCATCTGTCTTATTATGTGGTCCATTTGTAAGTAAATAATATATCATTCTTGATACCTAAAAGGCATTTAAAATGTGGTCTACCCACTTTTTCCTTCCCTTACTCCTCGAGTTCAAAATATTTGTATGTAAATATTCTCATTATATGACAAAATTTAGGTGTATTAAATAAATTTGTAAACATTTCATTTCTTCAATTGATAAGTTGTACTATTCTCGAAATCTTTTGTCCTAATAACTAAAATCAATTTTTTTACTTTATTCTATACGAAAGTTGCTCGTCGATCTTCACGACGAATCAATTTTGCGGTTGTTGAATCATAGAAATAAGACTTTCTTTTTATGGAAAGCGGATCTATTATGTATCTGAATAATTTTGTTCTGGAGCTTCTCGTATCTTCACCTGCATTAATTATACCTTGACATCGGCATCACTCTCTACCCTTATCAAAGAGACAAGGAAAAATAACAGAAGCAAAGGCGAATTCATTTCCATTGCAGTATATGTGCACCACCCATTTCCTGAAACGTAAATGACCACCGTGGAATTTTAATCATGGCTTTTGAGCTGCTAGCAGAACATCCTGCAAGGAGTGACTGATGCATTTAATTCAATCTGCTGAAATTAAGTGCTCACATAGCAGCCATAGCAGTATCAAATTCGAATATCCGGAAGTAAAATCCAAAAAAAAGTTCATTTAGAACAAATTTTAGAAATTGCTATAAGCCCATTTATCATTGAATTTGACTGAATTCATTATTAGAATAAAATTGATTTTATATGTAAATATTATTAGTATAAGATCAAGTCAAGAAAGTTAAAGTTGATTTTTATGCATTAAGATTCAAATTACTCACAAATTTTCTATATTTAATAATGATGCAAGTAAAACATTTACCAACTTTTTTTTTTTAAAGCTATGCTGCGCAATTTGCCATGTTGCATCTCTTATTGAACTAGATGATATTTCTAATTTACAAGAAATACTATTGGACCGAATAGATGTGGTCAAGACAAAGATGTTGCAGTTTCAAAATTCTGCACCTCCAGAAAAATCAGGAACTTTATTAACAGCATATATGAATATTAATGTTTTATTAAAAATGGAATTAGAAAAAATGGAACGAATGTTTTTATTGAGAATTCAGAAAATTTTTACGATAGCGTAGACGTAAAATGACTTGGCGTTACGAAACTATTGTTAAGGAATGCGTAATAAGGTTTTCATGTATATTATAATTTTTATCGTATACTTTTCTGTCTTTATTTTTTATTATCTCTAATTAAGAGAAGGAAGCCAAAGTGAATTATTATTATTATTTTTTTTAAGGACGTCAGGAAATCCGAAGTTGTGTGAAGTATTATTTGCAACAAACTTCTGCAATATATTATTTTAATAAATGAATAAAGAAGGTATCATACAAATTATTGTTTCAAGTTATTTACCTTCGAGACTAGATTTAATATCATTGCAAGAGTGCTAACATTTGTCAACTTCACTTTCGAGAAGCTCGCTAGCACTACGTTTTTTATTGTATTTGATTATACTGATTGTAAATATGAAATAAAAATGTAATAAAAGAATGAAAAATAAATAGAAATTTAATAAATAGTAAGACTAATAAATAGAAATGCGCAATTTAATTTGAAAATTGATTTGTTATATACTTTTAATTCATTACCATGCTATTGTGCTCCAATCTCAAGAACCCTTCTTCTTTTAGTTTCAGTCATCCCTTCTCTGTAGCAATCTATCTGATGGCAATTTTTTAACTAATTTTTATTTTATTGTGTTTTTTGACGTAGATTACGCCTTTCAGTTCGATATATGGGATATACCACCTAGCAGAGAATGCTTACCGATCATTGTATTGGGGTTGACTGAAACCTACATGAGGTGTGTTCTTGAGATTTGAGCACAGTTCTAATTTAAGCTGTGATAGTGATTAGAATCCAGCTTTACGGAGATCTAACCATATTTTTAACAGTTCAATTTTGTTTAATTGTTCTTTCTTAACAGTCTGTTGTTACCTTTAAATCTTTATGTTTAGTTCTGCTTACGTCTATATTTACAGCTTTGGTCCCCGCAGACTGCTTCATTTTTTTTTTATTTAATTTATTTATTTAGGATCTTGAATTTTTTACTTAGAAATATTATTGTTATCTAGGATTTGATGTTATTGTTAGTAATTTTAGTAAAATTAAGCTATAACAACTTATATTTTGCTGAAATTATTGCACTAAATAAATCTCTCATTCCATACCTTGAATTGTATTGATTGCTGACAATAATTTCATCTTTGTTCAAAGGCGCGGAGAGAGGGTCTTTAAATTTTTAAACTACATGTTAATCATTTGCTATAAATTCAGTGCTACCTAAACAATCCATTCCAACACCTTTTAGAGTTTCAATCAACCCCCGACGCACATGATCGGTAACTCTTTCTTTACTAACGTGGTAACCATCTACCTATCGAAGCGAAAGACGTCTTCTATGTCAAAAAAATAAAAGCAAATAAAATGAAATAGAAGAATAGTATTTAACCAATAATCCCAGAAAATAAAATTTGCATTTTGTTTTGTAGAGAATAAAATTTATAGCACATTCAATATGAATCGATTTTATTCTGCTACGATAAAATGGATTAGAGAAAATCTTTAGGCAGATACACATATTTACTATATCCTAACAACAATATCCACTGTTCAGCTCGCTTTACAAAAATTTGAGTGCGCCGTTTAGATACGAAGACATCATCTTTTCTAATAATGTCGTATGTCCTAAAACCTGTTGAACATTTGATTAAAATATATATTTGTAGATCTATCTACCGATCTTGTATTGGGGTTGACTGAAACCTACATGGAGGTGTTCTTCTCATGGTGTGACTTCTAAGTCACATCGTTAAGAAAAAATATCCCGGGAAGGAACGAACTTCCAAGTTGGCTGTATGGTGAAAAGCCAATGCCAAAATAAATAAATAAACAAATAAAAAAAAAACCATATCCACAATTTAATACGGCTTAAAATTTCGAAATTAAAATAGTCTTTTTGCAGTAAATTTTTTCTTACTTAAGTAAGTCTTCAGCGATAAAATGTCATGCATTTTAATTTTTGGATGTTCCTCAGAGTCAGGATATTAAGAAAAAAAAAGCAAGTGGTGGAAAATTCATTTCTTAAGAAAGGTAGTCAGTAAATTGTGTCAGTAGTAAATTGTTATGGGTACAAATAAATATATTTCAATTAATTTTTTTTTTTTTTTTTTTAAATGCCAGTAAATTCTCGAACTGGCTTTTCACTTATTTATTTTATAGTAATAGCTTCCTGTGATTCCTCGTTTTTGAGACATTGAAAACAACAATTCACATATTCATTATCTTAAAACTATTTTTCTAATTTAAGAGACCTCAAAACGGATATTTCTATCAAAACTCGATTTAGAAAACTGGACATGAACTCAACATTTTCCTTTCCTAGTGGGAAAAGTAAAAATAAGAATGGAAGACACAGTTGAAAGTTAAGAGTATAATGATGTGTTTTTAAGATTATTGATATGCATAACTATGTATTACATTTTATTAAATAAAATTCATAACACTATACTTAGATGTTTCTTTACTTTTTGGAATTATCTACAACTTTTATTTAAAATATTTCTCCAAGAAAAGTCTATTAACGACACTTTAAGGTGGATTGGGTTTCCTCTAAAAGATCATTGTCCGTTTTTTTGCACATATTTCTATGGATGATTATATACGTAGCTAAAAATTCTGAATTTTATAAAAATCCTATTACCAGCACTACCACTTTATTCACTTTTTAACGTTTTTCTCCAAATTTTCAAACGATTTTCTTTAAACTTTTAACTTTCATCAAGCTAGGGTGGTCTATACACTGAAATTTTTTCACGTCAGGGACTTCTGGAAGAGAGAATTGCTATTCTTCAATCTAAAGGTCCTTTTCATTAAGATTTACTTATGTTACATTGTAAAGGAGAAGTAAAATGTCTTGCTAAATTTTCAAGATACCTAATTCAAGATCTTAAGCACCACTTTATTGCATGGATGTTTTCTAAAATGTATCCGATTGTTTCAAAGCTACATACACTACCAAAATGTAGTAGATCAAATGCTTTTATTTGAATAACATTTAAAAAAAAAACTCGTTTTAGACATTTTGAGGTAAAAGTTAAGTTAGAACTTCGACAATTGTGGAAAGTCTACAAGTCACATTTTAGGGGAAAAAGAACTTTTTTTTTTCTCTGCGCTATGAACCTCAATCAACCTAAATCTGCCACTGCTATCGGTTGAAAATTGTCAAGAGTTGATAGAAGAGGTGTGAAAAATTTCTTCAAAAGTTAAGGACATTAACGAAACTTGAAGGAAATGAAGATTACAATATGATGAGGATTGCTTGATCTTCAAGATTGCAGTGATGGAATGGTGTTTAAAAGATTTACTATTAATAAAAAAAAATAAAGAATAATAATATTGATTAAATTGAAATAAGATTTCATTTTCATAAAAAAAAAGATTAAAAGCACTAAAAAGTTTAAATTGTAAATCGACAACAGAACTGAGAATTAATTTTTTTTCTGCGCTCTTAATAAAAATATATCAGGACTAGCATATAATTCGTCCTGTTCATTTAAAGGAACTTTATTTACTGTAAACACTTCATTAAATTTAATTAAAAATTGTTTCCATATTTCTTGCTGTTTTTCAGTGTCTCTCTTTTCTTGAGATAGAATGATCTCCGTCGAATCACTGCTTAATAACTTGATGGTTTCGATGAGTGGATCCAACGACTGAAAACATAAATATGGTATAAACATATTTTTCGTTTTATTATCTTATATAATTTTCAATGAATTAAGACATTCAGGCGGATAATCTTAAAAATTATGAAATTCATAACTGATTACTCCCTGATTATTTATTTCTTTTAATTTATTTAACATTTTAAAAAAATCCACGTCTGTATTAATATATCAGTTAAATTATTTAAAAAAAAAATTTCAAGGAGTAGTTACAGTAATTTTTGCTATGAAATCTTTGATATGAAAACGATTTAAGCACCCATTGAAAAAAGAAATTAGCCCAAGAATCGTGTGTTGTATTTAAAATCAATAATGGTATGCTGATACTTACACAATTTTATAAGGTAGATAAGTCAAAGAAATTCTACTGTCGGAACATCTCGTGTGAAAAATAAGGGTGAATGAATTCATAATATGCAAATCTGGGACGTTGTATAGCTTGTCCAAACAATAACACTGTCGGAATAACAGAGATATCAGACCAAAGTTTTAACTGGTAATTTTTTGCGACGATGTATATTTAAGTGGATTGTTACTAAACGTAATAAATATGGAGGTTTAGATGCATTATTTTATGCGAAAACCGCTTCCTTTCTTCTATTCTGAATAGTTTTTAAAATAATCTTTTTTTAAGGCGCGGCAATACCCGAGATCATTGGCGCAGGAGTCTTTTTCTGTGCCTCCGAACAGATTCTCTCGATATAGACTACACTATCCATCACCCGTAAGCCATGAAAAGTAAAATATGTAATACTAATTATTTTAAGTTGGCTTTACGATCAACTATTGATCATATGTTGAGGTCGCAAGCTGAAATACTTTGCCAAAAATGCTTTTTAAATACTATTTAATAAAACCCACAGTCTAGACCGGGTATCTAACCCAGAAATACGACAATACAACTTGGATTTACTGTGCGTGCCAGGAAAAATTTCTGTAAGATTATCAACATTTGCAGAAACTTGTAAAGTAAATTTTCGTTTACAACGCCTATTTATTCACTAATTTTCAGGAAAACTACTTAGAATAACTTTTGAAAAACTGTTTACACATGTACATATATCACGGCTGTTTTCAAACCTCTGGGTTAAGTTCAAAGTTTTATAACCCCCATTTCACTTATGTATGTAGCGAAAAAGTACAAGAGTAGCCTGTTCAACTTTCTGTACTAAGTCTTCGGCCAACACTTCTCTCACAATGATGGTCCCACATATTAGTCTCTTCTGCATGATTTGGCCAAAGTCAAAACCAGACCACCTTTCCTAACAATTAAAGAAGTACTATGACTCAAATTTGGCAACTTGAAAATGGTAACCAGATGTGCCTCAACCTCTGGAATCCCGTGGTGCACAATGACTACCGATCCTTCTATTACTGTAAAGTACTTAAATATAAATTGGCTTCCGAACAGAATTAAGAAGAGTAAGATGATCTTCCGAAATATTAACTTCTGGTGAGCCAAATAAAACCTACAATAAATATAGTGTCATACAGTAAAGTAAACATACCTCTTCATAATAAACACAGTCCGAAAGTAGAATGATGTCCGCTGGTATTTTCAGGGATTCAATATTATTTTGTTTGTTTTGTCCCCAGGTCAGTGCTGCAGCATTTACTTGACCTCTGTCACTCCAAGCTGTTCTATTCAGGTCTATAGTTTTAAGAAGTTGAGGAACAACATCGGGTAAATCTGTTAGTACAACATCCCCTCTGAAACACTAAAATAAATTAATTTTTAAAAAACATTTGCAATAAATTCAGATTACAATGCCCACTCACCCATAACATGCAGCAGCAATTCCAACACAACCTAATCCAGCTCCCAATTCAATTATTTTTCTTCCTTTTAGCCATGAATCGTATTGTCCGGAGCGTTTTTCTAAATATTTAGCCAACACTAATGCTGCATCCCACACAACACAACTTACATTTCCAACAGAATGCTGATAAAACAGTAACGTTTTTTTTATATTTTCTAATTTAACTTCTCTTAAAAAAATGCGATCGGCCATGGCCGATATTTATACCGAATTATTTATTGTTCTTAAACAAACTTGTGCAAAATTGTTCTACAATGCACACCACGCAATGGATCTTCCAGTTCAAATTACTCACGTTCTCCGTTACAAGTTACTATCAAAAATCAAAATACCAAGCTCAATCCTTTATAGTTTGACAATTCTGTAAGATGAAAATATCCCTATTCATTTAAAATTACTATTGTAAATAATATTTATTGCTAATAACTTCTCATCTAATTTAAATAATAAATATGACCAAAAATATATAATTTTGTACATATTTGTATTTAAAATTTGTATTTTTGCTTTAAAGGTGCGTTAGGAATCATTACGGTCTCAATTAGAATATGCGGTTTCCCAAAATATGAATTTCCATAAACTTACGTTTCATAACTTATTCACTTTCATAGAAAGAGTTCTTAATTTTATTTTAAAAAAATTTCTGTTGTAAGTTAAGTTCGGGGGCGCAATGATTGCCCTATCTTTAATCTAATTGCATTTCTTTCCTCGGAAGACCACACCTCTACAATGTACAAAAAAAGATAATAATGAAAAAAATAACCAAACATCAAAATAAAGAAAGTAAGTTGGAAATCATGCGATTTAAAGCCACAGACTCAACCAACATTTGCATTTTGAACGCATCTCTACAGGTTCAAGCACAGTCAGCACCTCTAGAAGAGCTTCTCTTTGCAAACTATCTAAAGTTTGAAGAGCAACACAGATACTAACTTTAAAAATGAAGTGCTGGCCAGTGGAATCCCAAGAAAAAATTGTTTTACCTTATGCAAAGATGAGAACGCTAATTCCCTCCTGTTCCAATCGCTAATTCCCTCCTAATTCCATCTGTTCAATCAGGAGACAAGCGTAGCGAAAGCGTAGAGGTACCACTTCTATTGGAATCTTTAAGACCCTATGAATTTATGACTTTAGAACCTAGCTCACACTCTTACTTCCAACGTTGGGCAGTAGAATGTTAGAAGGGTCATATTTAATACATAGGGTTTTAGAACCTACCAGATAAAAAAAAAATCTGATTTTGAGCTCGAAAAATTCTGCTCGTTCTATTTAGGGGCAATCCTAACTCTTAGTTTTTCTGAATATAATACGAATTAGTTTAATTCAACGGGAGTAAGTAACTTTCTTCTAATAGTGCTGCAAGAAGCTGAGCTTCTCAGAATCTTTCAAAATGAATTTTTCTAAAAAAAAAATCTCAAAATAAGGGTGATATATCCTTTATGTGATAAACAATTCTCGAGCTGCTGAGAAAAAACAATAAAACAGTAGAATTTTTTGTTTTTGTTTTTTGTGTGGCTGATTTAACATCAACATCGCCGAAACATCAAACTTCGGTTAATTGATTTTCAAACACTTCCTAGGAATGGATGTGAGGTCCTCAATAAACTTTATTTGGAAGTAAATCCTTCACAGAGATTTA
Source organism: Rhodnius prolixus (assembly GCF_049639745.1). Lineage (NCBI taxonomy): Eukaryota > Metazoa > Arthropoda > Insecta > Hemiptera > Reduviidae > Rhodnius > Rhodnius prolixus. Next base: position 12,329,486 of record NW_027411604.1, on the reverse strand, counting down.
AAATTATAGAATGACTTTTCAAATCATCATATACAAAGGAAAAAGAGAAGGGATTTCCTCAATAGTAGTCCATCAAATTGTTGGAAAGTATCCCAATTCTGAGAAAAGGAGTGCTACCCCTTCGATTTTTACTGCAATGGTGGAAGTGTTTTAAGTAATGAGGGAGAAAATAAAAAAAGAAACCGGCAGTGCACTAAGTTCAAGACACCAAGGATCACAGATTTGATGTCACTTAAAAATTTAACGTCGTAAGACGTTAAAAGTTATATATTTTAACACATTAAGAAACTGGACATTTCACTGCTATAAAATTTATCACTCAAATTTCAATTGATACGGTTTATGAACATTGGCCAGTATCTTGATAATATCTTGCCTTAGAAGAATGCCGTGGTGGAAAGCTAATTTTGCAGAACGTAATGAAGCGGTTGGAACATCGAAGGATATGAAATTAAAAAAATGCTCATATTCAGAAAATAATTAGATAAATTTTAGAATTAATCAAGTTTTTTTTTTTTTGTTGCTAGAGCAAACAGTGCCAGTAACAACAATGACGCTCAAACCCAAAATTGAATGGTACAAAAATGTAATTGTAACTATGTATTATCTCTTGGATCAATATCACCTAAAACGCCCGTTTCTTTTTGTTATGAATTGGACATGAAACCAAATCATTAGTTCCTTTACAATTGTTATTTCAATTAATCAGTTACTGTGGCAACGTTATTACTTTCGATACGTTCCAATCCAACGTTGTTATTAGTGTTGTTAGTAACCGAAGTGTTTAAATAAGTTATTTTAACAAACTTTCTTCAAGTAAGTAAGTGTTGGTCGTAATTTTCTATTTAATACCTTCAAACTAAAGTTCAGTTAGATCTTCTTTTGAAGCATTTGCTTCAAGGAGAAAAGTAAAAAATTACTTGCTATCTCTGAAATGATTTTTCCCTCTTTCCGAAGAAATGAGCTTCAATAATCGTCACAATATATCAGTTTTATCTATAAAAAAAAAAAAATTCTGACTATAAAAAAATAAAACGTTGAGGATGTATCGGTATGGTACCGGGATTTTGTTAATGAAGCAGAATTTGTAGATTGCGCAAATATATTTTAACAATTTTTGTTTCTAATTAAAGTATTAATAAGATAGGTAACAAATCTGATCTCAGATTTTCGGGTGCTATGAACAATTTTGGTGGTACCGAATTTTTAAGTAAGTGGAAGGCTAAAGTCTATGTGGTGGATAACTATGAACCAATGCCTATCAGTTCAAGTTCAATTTTCGCAGTTCTTTTGGAATCATCTGCCGATTCCTACCTTCAAAAAGGCATAATGACTAAATCTTCTACACATAACAAAACGGTGGAATTTCCTCATATTTTTGAAAGGTCATATAAGGGTAAGAAGTTGGTTAATATATTAACATGTGTAAGGTAGTGGACCAGCGCGTATTATCACAGCTTAACAATAATTCTTATTAGGAACCCAATTAGTTTTAGTTGGTAAAATGTCTCACATCATACAGATTCACTCATACGTAGTAACGTCATTCTCATTATCCTTAGTTAAAATGACTGTATACTAACTATGGCAAAATACGAGTTAAGTATTATTAATTTAAAACAAAAAATGTGAAAAACGGTGGAACATCAGTTTATACTTTATAGTCATATTTCCAAATAACGGATTGTCTAAAAGTCCAAAGCCTCTTGTCATTCGCGTGGCCTAGGCTAGGAAAGTTTCTAGTTAGAGAAGTTCTGGAGAAGAGAAAGTTAGAGAATTTTTTGATAAGGGTTATATGTTTCCATGGTTATCGATTTTCTTAAAAAAGTATCATTCAAAATAAATAAAAAAATGGCCATCTTGTTTAAAGAGATTTAGCAGTATTTTCAATCATGATTTAATTTTCTTTATCACTTATCTCTAATTTTGTTTTTAATTAAAAGATAATATTAATTTATTAGGAATGACTCAAAATACAAGTGAAACCCATTCAAAGTATTCAAAAGTCTGGAAATGCCCAAAATACACTTTGAACGATTGGCACCAAGGTACAAACGAACGTCGAAGGAATACTGAACTTCAACATCAATTAGCTAAACAGATACTAGCAGATAGTGAAAGATTAATTGAAGAAACTTCTGAAGAAGCGACAAAAAATAGAAGAGAAGTAGATCATCAATTGCAAGTAAAAATAAAGGACATTGAATTCACAAAAGAACAATTAGAAAGGCAAAAAAAACAAATGGATCTAGAAATTGACGCACTAATTACTTATAAACATAGAATTGAAACTGCGTTGAAATCTCTGAGTGCTAATGCTTTGGATATCTGTCATAAATGTTTAGCTTTCAGGTACCCGTTACAATCTCTGGCATTAGTTTAGTATCTTGGACAACATAAAGATCTAATTTTCTTTTATTGTTCTATTTTTGATATTCTAAATTTATAAGAAACGATTTTGTGAAAGAAAGTCTATAAATAAAATTTAGCTATTTATTTTTAACAGAGACTGCCGACTGGGACTTGATCTGTGTATTGACGATGTGGAGCATGAAATTGTAAAGGAGACTGAAATAATTACAGGTGTAAACTCACTTTTGTTGCGTACTTTAGAACAAGTGAACGAACAAATAAGAAGAATTAGAGCTCAGAATTATACTCTTAGTCGTGATTTATTGGATAAAGCTAATGTGCTGCTCATTGATAAACATAATCTTCTTTTGAACGAAAATAGTCTCAATCTGTCCATTTATCACGGAGGTACCGCCCTTGATCCTGCGTAAGAATAATCTTTTATCATTTATTTTTGTTTTATTTATTTTGTAAAGAAAATATAAATAAACAACGGCTTGACAAAGTATTGCTCTAAATATTTAGGCTTGACAAGTTCTTTTTTTTGCTTGCTAAATGTCTTCCTTTGTTTAGTTTAGTAAGGAGATATGAATAAAGAATGAAGTTCTTTTTTGAAGTTATTTAACATCAAACTATGATGGAATTTATAGTATAGTAGAAGTAATTTTAGATTATAAAATTATGATGGTTTACCTTAGTGGATTTATATTAAGATGTCGAGGGGCGTCGAGAATAACCCAATAATCTATTAAAACTAAATAATCACTGAATCAGTAAAGGGATTCATAATATTTCATTATAAAATACAGAAACAAATTCTAAACTGTAATTTTTATTATCAATGCATTCCTTGCAATTAGTACGATTACTGAAGCTGAATGGAGTGCTCATACTCAGGCCAACATTGATGCTGCCACGAAAGAGTTAAACATTTGCATTCCATTAAGAGCGTACATTGATGCAGTGTTAAAGCAAGTTATTGAAGATCTATGGAGTCAGAATGATGCTGTTAATGAAGCATTCCGTAGAAGAATTCAAGAATATAAAACAGAAAAATCCAACTTGGAGAGAAGTCATTTTGAAGTAAGAATTTTTTTAAAAATAAAAAATGTTTATTCTCCCATTTTCTGAAACAAAAGACCATTTTTGTATTATATAATTTATTTCAGTGCGTACGCCAAATTGATGAGATGAAAACTAACATAGTAAATTTAGAGAAATCTATAGCGGAAAAAGAAAGATTTATGGCCCTTGCGCATACCCGTTTAGGTAACCGCTGCCACAGGGAGAATGTAGAATTGTGCAGGTAAGATAACAATTTTCTTCATTCTCTGTTAAAGACTCTTTAGAAGTAAACTCAAATGATTTATAAGTTTCTTTTAGAGACGAAGCAGAGGTTTATCTTGTAGATGAAGTCAACAGAATCAAAGATGCCGTAATAAATTTGCAGCAAATGTTAGCAGAAGTAAGATTTAAGACCTACAAAAATTGAAATTTATTACCAATCGTGAATTTTTGTAAAAAGTCATGTTCAAAGGAGAGAAAGCGTTTCATATAAACTATTTTATTTTTTATTTTCAGGCTAATGCCACGCTTCGATATTTGTTGAGGACACAAATTCAAATAGAGGAAGACATAAATATCAAAAATAATTCAATAAAAATTGATGAAGTAGATTGCATGACTCTAAGGCGCTCAATTGACTATCGTTCCTATTGAAATTTGGAACATTTGATCAGCGAAGTGCTGAAACATCGCTAAATATATCTATAATAGTTAAGGAATAAGAACATGGACAGCCCTTATTTATTGAAACGTAAACAATTTGAATAAAATAAACTTTTTGTAAAATATTTTTTTATATTTATTTCAATATTTTAAAAACCTGTCTAATCTCTTTTGCGATGGTTCACAAATTATCGGTTAAATAGCCCTAATGTACTGAGCAGGTTTAATGGAAACTTTGTCTTGCTTTCAAAATACTTTCTACCAATTAATTTACATAGGTTAATTTTAGAATAACAAAGGTCTATTGGTTCACAGATATATATATTTTTTAATTATAACTTTCGATTAGTAAAATAGTTACAAAGTGAGAACCAGATAAGTTATTGAAATTTTTAGTTGTTACTTGTACCTTTAATTTCACGGATCACAACGGTTTTTAAGCTGTTTTTAATGATCCTACGCCTTTCAACGTTAGGTTAAAGCAAGTCCAAGAAATCACGGACGAGTAATCTTTTAAAGAATATTCTTTGGTGAATTCTATAGAGATAAGTAAAAAAGTAAGGTTTTCTTAAACGATGGATGTTTGGGTACAATTGGTGCCCTTAAAAAGGAGCTTCTGAGAATTGGTAACAGAATAAATATTGTAGGTATGTGATTGTGTAAACAAGAAAAAATGAGCAAAACAAAAACTAAAATAGAGACAGATTCATTCAAAAAAAATAAATGAGAAAAGATTACATTTTTTGTAATGAAGGCTTTCTGGCCACTGCCCAACATGGTTCCTCTTGTTATTTAAGGCCTGACATTTATGGATCAGGCATGGTTTTCTACGTTGTGTTAAATTTTCAGTTATGAATGTTTAGAGTCATCAAGTTGGTGGCAGCCTAAACCTCAAAAGTAGAAAGAGCCCACTTAATCTGTAAAAAAACAAAAAACAAAAAAACTGAGTTATGTTGAACAGTTATGTAAATTTTTATATCATCTACGAAAACTTGAAATTGAACGTGTCTTTGGACAAGAGTAACATCATTTACGTACAGTAGAAATAGACTGGCACTATTAGGAACCTTTTGGGACGCCTGATGGGCCGAAAGAGGATGGAAAGGAATATTTTCAGTTTAACCATTTCTTGTCCATAAGGCAAGAACGAAAACAATTTAGGCTATTTCCATTAAAACACCATTGGCAAAGAATGGTCTACTCTATCATTATAAACTTAAAAGTTATCATTAAAGGAATCTTAAGATTTAAAAATTGAAAAAAGCAAATTGCTCATAAATTGCTTAATACATCTCATGAAACCGTGTTGGTTATCCGTGATTATATTTTTGAAAAATAGAGTAGTAAATAGTTATCTGATCAAGTGCCTACGAGTCAGACTTTGCCAATGAATAACTAAGCATATTGGGACGATTGTTTTTTTTATAATATCACGACCTTTCAAGGCTGGGGCTTCATAATTCAATTTTAAGACTTTGCGAAAAGAACCAGTAAAAAGCAATTTATGGAAAAGGATTTTTTGAAGGGTAAACTAAGTCCCAAGCGACAATGTTTTTAATACGGGGGATGTAACTGAATGTGGACTTTGTTAAGTAAAGAGTAGATAATAAATAAGTAATGATCAGTTCCCGAAAAAAGGCAGGATGAAAATGTAAACTGAGATTCATTAATCACAAAAAAATATTTTTAGAATTTGAAGAACTAGGTCTCTCTCATAAGGGAAAGGAACATACGTGGCAAACAAACTGGTAGTTGGGGTATTGGGTCTTTAGAAATAATGTTGTCTGAGCAAATTGTATTGGAGATATTAGATTTCCAAAATTATTCTTTTATGACCAAAAACAATGTTAGAAAGGAATATTTTTTTCTGTGAAGCTTGTAATATTAGTTAGTATTTGCTAGAGTTTTACACTTAGTCCAAACAAATGGAAAGGCTAGATAGAATAAGTGAGGTGATTTATAAATCTGAAGTTACAAACATTATTCATTTGGCGAAGGTCAAGCAATGAAAAATGTGTTACCATTTGTTCTTTGATGAATCCAGAGGCTACATTCTGATAACTGACGCATTTTCCCCAATCACATCTTTTGCCTTTCAACCAATTCCGGTCCCTACATTAATTTACATAATTCTAGGATTGTCATGACCATGTTTCTTCTCATCTGACTAGTTGCGAAGATTTTTTAGATATTTCGTTTCATTTAGTATCATATCTTGAGACAAAGCAGCATTTTAAGGTTCGTACTTCGATATAAGCTGCAATTACGCATTTTATTAGCAATTTTTACAAGTCTTATGAGCCACCAATTACTGAGATATCTTTGGGAATGTAGAGCAAATGCATAATCTCACCAACTTTATTTTTACCATGCTATATTTTTTCTTCACCATTATTGGTTGTAACAATATTTACACCATAAATGATATTTTCGCTCCTTTGGATGTGTTCATTAATAATATTCTCCATCAGCTCAGTTTTTTCTCCTTCGTAAAACTCGTTAATTTACGTCTTTATTTATAATATGAGACATTCAAGTTTAAATTAATAAAAGAGGGTTAGAGTAGGTAAAGAATAGTATAATTAATGTCCCTCTTGCTTAATGCTTAACCCTTCTCTTTAAAATCACCTGTTCTCTTAGTGCAACACAGATAGTAGTACCATCAACCTATACGGTTTTTTATTGTTCAACATGTGCAGTACACAGTACACACTACACAGGTTATAGTTGTAAGAAGGTAATACGGAAAGGTTCTTAGTCTTAGAAATTAAATTTCCGTTAGTTTATTACGATTGAACAAGAACCCCATTTTAACTGAAAAACTAGTTAACGTAAACATAATGAAGTGTTAAAAAAGATGTTTTTCTCCTAAAATTCGATAACACCTTGTAAATTGAGTCTTATCAAATACATACTCAATGGCAATGAGTGAGTCAGGTAAACCTTCACTTTTCGTTGAACAGAAGCGGTTAGAAGCAATTCTTAAAAACAAAAACGACATAACTTTCTGGGAAGAGAAAAAGAAAAGCTACGAGGAGGTATTTTACGTCTAATGTGTTTTAATTACTAACAACCGAAATCCTGTATTAGTAACGCTTTTTTTTCTAGGTAGAAAAAAGTTTGAAACATTATTTAGGAAAGTTGCAAGAACAAGTTATGGTGCCTATTGGAAAACTTGGTTTTATGAAAGGCAGAATTATAAATACTAATCAGGTTTTTGTATCCCTTGGAGGTGGTTGGTTTGTTAAAACATGCTCAGCAGAAGCACAGGAAATATGTACAAGAAGGATTTTAGAATGTAACGGTATGTTGGAAAAACTGGAAAAGGAAAAAAAACTGTTTGAAGGATGGACTGCTCTCTCTAGCAATCAAATTTTTGCTTCGGGTGAATCAAAGGAAATTATTGAGCCCTACGATGACAAAGTAGAAGCATCTTGGCGAGTGCGGCATGCTGAGAAGGTTGGCAATGTTTATATAACCATAAAAATAATCACAATATTTTCACTTTCCTTTACATTAATTTTTCTTAGTTGTATTTTATTTCTCTTTATTGTATTCAGGTCAAAGAGTACAGAAAGAAACTTGCAAAAATCAGAAAAGAACTTGAAGATAGTAGAGATAAAGAGAGATCAGAGGAAGAACTCTGGAGACATCTTGATCTTCTTGAAATGCAGGTATGTTTACAAAAATAGGAGTAGTTAATTTGAAAAATATAGTAAGACAGTCGTATAATATTTTGGTTTTATAAAAAAGCCCACTTACAAGTGAAGAAAATATACATAATATGAGGAAAAACATTCTACAGAGTGTACAGATTATTATTATCGTTTTTATAAATATTAGATTATGATATGGATTTTAAAATCATAGAACTTTTTGTTAGTAAAACAGTAATTTAGTTTTAATAATATACTCTTTTTGTTTTAAATTGATGTCTCTAAATCTTTGCTTTAAAGAACATTAATATTGTTTGTTAGGAAGAGTTCGAAGATGAATTGGAAAGAATGGGAGAAAATTCTGAAAGTGGAAATGAAAATTCTTCAGAATTAGACTCGGATGATGACTCAGCAGAAGAAAGAGACGACAATACAGCAATAGTGGAAAAGAAATCTCAAATAGATGTACACAGTGTTAGATTTTCAACAGTATTAGATTCGGATGAAGATAATGTTGCAACTGGCGAGAGATGTGACAGTACGCCGCATGTACAAAATGAAATTTTAGAAGACACACCTAAAGTAGATATACCGAGTATTTTATCAAAAAAACAAAGAAATGAAAATAAGAGAAAAACAAACTCTTCAAATGGAACAAAAAGAATTTCGTTTGCTGATTTGAAAGAAGAAAAACAAAATTCTAATCATTTCGAAAATTCTGTTTCAAAAGTAGAGTTTACTGCTGTAGGACAAGTTAAGGAACGTTCTGTGAGTAATCAGCAGGATCTGGAAGAAACTCATTCTAGACCTGTAAGTAAATTTAAGTCATCCAGACTGAAGAAATGATAATTTTTCAACATTGTTGCATTGTTATCTTTGAATGAAGAGGACCTCAGCCGAACGCCATCAAAAGCTATGAGCCCTAATAGCTATCCAAAAGGGCGAAGTAAGTGTAGGAGCGATAGTCAACTAGAATTTTAATGTGGTTGTACTGAACCCAAATAGTTGTACTCATACTGCTATCAATGCAAACTATTCGTTCGCTTATTTAAGTGCTAGGGCTGTCTGCTGAGTTTTTTTTTCTGGTTTTATCGCTGAAGAGGTATACTCCTCTTTCCTTTACAGAGAGGTCGTTATATGTTTTGCATGAAACATTGTAAATAAAGGAAATTAATTACATTTTATTTTAGTTTATTATTTAAACTAAAGAAATTATGATTACAAAAAAAAGTTTAAATTTATAAAGCACATCCATCAATTCTGCTTTCATCTTTGATTTGACATTCTTTTCTCTTACATATGTACCTGAAATATATTTATCTAATTTACATATATATATTTTTTTTCTGAAGTTTAGTACAAGTAAAGGTAGCATTTATTTAAGATTGTTGAGATTTAATTGATTGGATGTTCACTGAGAACAAATATTGTTAATAGGCTGAAGTCTGAGAAAATCTAGATAAAAGTGGAAAATGAAAGAAAGAAAAAAAAAGAAGCTTGTAGAATTTGTTTGTACGTTTTACAAACTTGCTCTAATTACCATGTATTATTTTGCGTAAAAATAATCCAAAGAAACATCCAAACGACTTTTCACTTACTTAAGCAAAAAACCTGAAGGTTTTTCAACTCACGAATTTTCACTAATACAAGATCTTTAAATACTTGTACATTTTACAATTGCCAGTGAATCAGTAATCAGTGGCGTTAATTAAATAAGTTAAGAGCCTACCTAGTCAAAATCCGAGCATTTCTTCGGAAGTGGTTCCTAGTTACGCCCTACAGCGAACATATAACAGCATTAGAGATGGAGACCCAAGAGGGGAAACCACTAAATATAATAATTTGTCATAAACCAATAAATACTAACAAAAAATGTCGCTGAATAATGAGAAATGAATTAATTATAAATCATGTTATATGGTGTTTCTTTTGAAGCGACAGATCTCAATGGACTTTCTGCTGGAGAGATTGTTTCAAAACTTCAAACTAATTTGCTCCAGTTGGACAGGCAATCTCTTGAATATTTCCTATTCAGTGATATTTATAATAGCCTATCACTCTTGGCTGGAGTACCTCAAGAGTAAATAATATTAGACAACCTTTTAGGGTAACTAGGTTGATTGCTCAGATGCGAACTTCTAATAAATATTTTATCAAAATATCTTTACAGAAATCCATTCATATTATAAATTGTAAATTGTTGTGTACAGTTTGTGATATGAATGTTGAGGAGGATTGCATCTGTTTGTTATTTGACCTCTTTATGCCTCAATAAGGATTCATTATTTCAATAGTAATCTGCCCTCTGATGTACAAAGAGATTTATTAGAATTAATGTATAGTTGCGAAAAAGTAAAATTACTTATTGTTTATAATACGCGTTTAATATATTAAAGTTAAGGTCTTTTGGATAATTTCAGTTGTTAAAGTTTTGTTTTTGTGTTTTAAACAAGTTTTATATTTTTTGTTTCCTTTAGACATCTATAAATATTAATGTTTTAATTTCATTAATGATATTGTTTTTTATTTTACTTTTATTATCAAGTTTGATCATTTAATTAAATTATTATATTATGTATGAAATTTGTTTATTGACACTCCGTTTGTAAAAGGCTTAGGCCTTAAAGACATATAAATTAATAATAATAATAATTATTATAAATGTTTTTTTGTCTCCTGGCCTGGCCTAGTTTTTTCTTTAAATTATAATCTCTTTTTATTTTCTTTATGCGGGGGAAACAATAGCAGTTGCTATCTAGAGTTCACCAGTGCTAGCAAGCTGGCCAATTTTAATGACTGTTAAACAAGCTTTAGCCTGTTATTATTAATTTCTTAAATGTCTTTATTTTTCCAAAATACAGTTGGACTTCTCAACTCTTGACCATTTATGTGGCGCCGTTGCAATCTCATGATTTTTTGTGTGTTAAATTTAATTTTTCTTAGAATAACTCCTAATCCTAATTGTACACAATTAGCAGATCAAGTAAGAAAATGAGGGGACCAAAATTAAAGCCATCTAATTTTAAGGTTACAACCTGTCAGGTTAAACACTAGCTTGTGCTTCATCATGTTATTGACTACCTGTAGAACAATGCGCACATATAGTTCAAACTTAGTAACATTGTCAAATGCTATGAAAAAGTTATGAAAAAACTACATAATACTCTTTTGGGCACCTCCATTATAAATGAATCAATGAACAAGTGTAAATATATCGATAGGAACGAGAACCTGTGTCCAGCTTGATCTTTACCTATATTATCTAACGCTAACCTACTTAGATGCTTAGCAAAAAGTGCCCTACCTTGAGTTTCATAAAATACATAAAAGCTTAACCCTGCTACTGCTTTGGGAATTAGGAATCCTATTATTTCAATGAGCGACTTTTTTTTGTACAGATGCTAATTGCCCGTTTGTACTGGTTTAAGAAAAAAAAAGGAACACTATTTTTATTATACATGAGCTATCAACCACTTTGGAGTACTTAGTATGGAATGCCAAAGAACGTAGGAATCACAACTTATATTGACTTGGAAGGCGGAAAGGGAAGGGTGCCAGTTTCTCTAACATTGGTTTAGGGAGAAATAAGATAATGAGACAATGAGAATGATTTTCAGCATCTTATCTGTAATTTAGAGAAATGTTTACCTTATTTTACTAGGTTAGAGTAATCATAATAAGAGTAATGTATTTATTATTATAATGTATTTTGGATACTTTTTTTCAAGTTAAGATCCCTCGCTTTCGATTAAAATTATCTCTATCGAAATTTATTTTACAGGTGGGTTCTGTGACATCTTTCAAATTTTTTTTTATTGTAGTAATACAATATTCAAGCCAAGACACTTATAGCGGAAATTTGTAATTAGCGAGTGAGAAAAAGTCTATTCAAGTTTCAAACCAGTAGTTTGTTTCTCTACTGTTTTAAGATCTAATAAAGGCAACATATGTATGTAGAAACCGGCATATAGTTTATACTTTTTTAATTTGATTTAACAAAAATCGGAAAATCCACAAAAAAAAAAAATCCCTATTACAACATAAAATATTAATTTTTTAAATATTGTATTTGCCACTTTACTCGAGATAGCAATTTGAGCAAAAAAAAATCAAAACAAATTCACCTTTTGCAGGTTCATCACTACCGTGGGTAGTAGAGGTTTTTAAGTTACCCCGAAAATGATGACTTTCATAAGAATTTGTAGAACAACAAACTTGCTAAAATCCACTTCCATAGGTAGTTCTTATTTGTGATTGTTACATACCTACTATCTCTTCAATGTAAGTTATACGAAAAGGGGTATAGAATCAAGCTCTGTACCTCATTATTAGGAAGTAAATTGCAATGGTGTAGCAAGAGCGAATGGGCAACGTCAAGCCTTTTGGTCAGACAGATAAAAAAGGACTTTTTCTTTGAGAGATGGTTCCAATTCTGCAAAATGAGATTTAAGACTGAAATCTATAAAATCAGAATTTCCCTACTCTTGACTAGAAAGTAAGAATCCGAAATTTTATTTCGAAAGTTTTAATCCGAAAGTTTATTGGGCACCTCCAGAATTTTCCACTCTAAACAGCTTCTTAATAACTTCAGCAACATTCATTCATTGCCATAGGAGATTTATTTCAATTCATGGACTGTACTGTATTATATGTATTTCATAAAAATTTTCTGATGAATTTGATCAATTACTACTCAAGAACCCTGAGAGTGGCCACAGCTAAAGCTTAGTTGAACGTCGGTTGCTGCATGATTTGATTGTATGTACATGTATTTTGAGTTAAAGAATCATATTTGTAAACCAATATTCAATAAATTGGCTTATCATTATTATTTCTGTATTATATTATTTTCTTTATATACCAAAGTTTATCTCAACATATGTTGGACTTATTAACATTCACTTTCTTATTAAATCTACAAGATAAACATAAAAGTGTGCCTAAAACAACAGAATACTGAACAAAAAATTTTTATTATTGAATATTGTTCTAGACATTAATAAGGTACGTATTAAAATGATAACAAAAGAAAGAGAAATATTGCAGTCTTAGATTTTAGTGCTCCAAATTCATTGGTGGGTAAAACAATAAATGGGTCCTGACTCTTTATCTTTTTGTGTGTGAGAAGGAGAGAGACTAGCTCATATGATTAAGTACATTTTGTTTAAATTAATACTTTATAAAGATCCTCTCTGGATAATACTTCTTTGTCTTATCACTAGCAGTTTGGTGAACAGCCATTTAAGTTAAAAAGATATAACAATAAAGGCCAAAAGAGGAATCACAGATTTATTGGTGTGGTAAATCCATCATAGTTTGCACAAGCAAAACAACAGTGGAAGAAAAGCACCTATTGCAATAAATACGGGAAGCATTAATGAAGAATCATCAACTGAATAAGGATCAGGAGTTTTTGGCCCACTCGGGCGCCTTGATTTGCTACCACTCTGCTTTTCTTCACTTTCCTCTCCTTTCCATTCTTCAGTGTCCGATAATGGTGGTAATTTAGGTACATCTGTAGAGGTTTAATCACATTATTTATAGCAAAAATATATATAAAAGCCTTTAAAAGGAAAATAATATGCCTTAATAATAAAATAACCCAGTTACCTTCAATTCTTCCTTTCATTACATAAATAGCATTTACTTTAGGATTATCTCTGTATCCCTGCAAACGTAAAAGAAGTTTTTATTCCTAATATAATTAAATAGAAACTTTTGTAAATATTTTGTACTTAAATTAACAATCAAATATTATTAACGATATGCAAATTATTCTAAAGAAAATTTTCCTAACATTTAGGAATCAGGATACAAAGTGGTGAAAGCCTAGCAAAAACACTCATTTGACATTTTTTTTTGTCAGTGATCAAGACCAAAAGAACTGGTTGGGACGATTACATGCCTATGAACAGAAAAGTGCGATTGTAAGCCCAAAAGGCAAAACTATCGCATAGTTTCGACCTGATTGGAGGCTAGGCTTTGTATTTTTTTGCCAGGGAGAAATATATAGGAAAAACCGTGATGTGATGAGTCAGGGAGAAAGGATTGTTTGGCTTTGGATGGAGCACTTGATGAAGCAACGCTAAGTGTACTCCAGATCGATAAAAACTCAAAAAGGGAACGATGAGTACAAACTTCGGTTAACTGGAATGGATGTGGCAATTAGATGAAATATTGATGCACCTGTTTAATTTCTTAATTGCCTAATCTCTGATGAAGATGCACGAGGTGTGTTCAAAAAATAATTTCAAACTGATTTGAGATCGATCAGAGAGAAAGCCAACTAACTTATGTACTAGCTGAACATGACGTATTAACAATCCTGTACATGCACAGTACACCGCTTCAATCGACTGCTGATAGGTTTTAAAAAATTTCTTAAAAGTAATCACAATCCTTTGGGCAACCAGTCACAAAATGCCTGAAACCTATTACGAGTACTGGGGTCTACAAGTATTATTCTGGTAAACCACAAGTTTTACAAAGGTATTGTAGCCATTTCTTCCACAAATTAACATATAAAATCTCTTAAATGATTGCTCCCTTCTATTATCTCTTAACTAAAATTTTAATCATAGTTATCACCTAGAAATAAATAACTTTTAATACCTTAATGAATTCCACTCGAATTTTTCCTCCTCTAATATCTGATTCTTCTTCATTAAAATATAAGCGACCATTATTAATATTAAATGAGATGTACTCATCGTGTGCCACACCACGTCCTACTCTATCGAAAATGTCTAAATCGGCCACGATCGTATGGTCACCATTCAATACAATATCAAATACCTGATAAAGTAAAAAAAATTATTAAAAGGAAAACAGCAGTTTCAGTGCGAGATTATTGTAAATAAGATCGATAAATGAGGAGCTTCTTGACGTACATATTGTGAATGATGTTAGTAGATTAGTGAATCGTCAGGCCTTAATTTAGGAAATTTTATTGGCAATGGTCACGAAAAGTTTTTATTTTAAAGATCAGATTCTATCTACATAATATCTACGTTTCCGACACCACTGATGTTTTTTACCGTACGAACTGAATACATAGTAACATCTTTCCTCTAAAGAGCTCCTAAAGGAGTTCATAATAGGAAATTAAACGTCTTTAAGTAAAGCTTTTTCAGATCACTGCCAAAAATCATGGCATTAATAAATAAAAAAAACTCATTTACAAAAGACTCGAAACATTTTTGTATTCAATATCTTTTAATTTTAAGACTCGTTAACGTATAAAAGAAATTCAAGAAATCTTAACAATGTAAAATGTATCGCTAAGAGAAAATAGTACCGTGAAAGGAAAGGGTAATACTATTTAAATTTTAAAATAATTACTGGAAGTAAAAGATAGTGTAAAATAAAATATAATTTTGCAAAATTTTGATCGAATTTGTGGTTAGTAACAGTATTCAACAAAAAAAAGAATATTTGGTGAAATAGTTAATAATTTTAGAGTGACGAGATAATACGAAACACAATAATGAATACAGATAACAGTTGGAACAAACTGCCAGTGTGTAATAATGGTTCTTGCTCCTACATTTAAAGTGTACCAATATGGTGATAAATCTCATATCTAATATTATATCTTATCTACATGATAAGGAAATAACCAATCATTTGAATGCACTAAAAAATTAAAATCAATAGTTTTACTCTTATTTAAAATGAAAATTTATCATTGGAGTTATTATAAATTTAACAAATAAAGACAAACACTATATATATAAATATATTAAAGAATAAATTATTTCCCGATCCTATCCTCTACAATTTTAACTGTACTAGAGAATATGGATAAGAAAGAAACTTACTTTCATATTAGGAGCGTTAAAATAAACTTCACAAAACTTAAGGACCAAAATGTAGTCTCCGTCTTGATTAATAGGTATGTCGTATCCAAATGTACTATGATGATATCTTTCAGTTTGATATAAAATTTGATCATTAGCCGGCACCCTCCCAATCAATAATTGCTTTCCATAATCAGACGGTGTGCCTATTTTCCCGAACAAAGGATCTCTTTCATATCTTATACCAAAGATATCTGTATGAGCTTCTCCGCCGGCATTAATTGCATAAATAATGTCACCAAAACTTACTACATCACTTACTGATGCAAGTAAGGTAGTTAATATTAATAAAAGTGATTTATAAATAATTTTAAAAAACATTTTATTCACTAATAAGTTTAGAACTTCAACTGAGTACTTTACTCTACTTTGTTGGAGAGTAGTTAAATTAGTTCTAAACGTTTATCAAAAATATTATTCAGCATTTCTAAAATTAGAACGAATGTTTCAGACAACTCACACTTCTTAACTGTTCACATCAGCACATACTAGTTTATGTGATAGGTATTTAAAATATAACCTACGGCCATTTAGCTTTTATTTGTATACATAACATAACCTCCTTAGCAACATTTAGTGCCAACGCTAAACGCTGACTGTTGGTCGAACAGGAACTAATTCCACGTGAATATGATTAGACATGACTTAGCGCAAGTTATGCTCAAAATTAAGAAAAAGCGTCCAAGTTACTACTTATCACAAACTGAATACCATCAGATCGTATTTCTCTCCTTAAGTGGATTAAAAAAAAAAAAATCCTCTCAGATCCTATTTTTTTTCCTATTTATAAGTTGCATTACATAAGATTTGATTACGTCAAGACCTAACATTATTATAACTTTTTATTTGAATTTCTGATGTGAAATATTTTATGGTTTCAGAGCAAAATTTTAAATACTTACATATAATTTTCAATTTAGTTTAAGAACCAAAAGAAAACAAAAAATTAATTTAATGTCAAAACTATATGACAGTCAGATCAAAAAATAGTGTAAACAAAAATCGAGTTTTGAAGGTTCGATACATCATAGCAATTCTTAAGTTGGCTTTGATAGAAAATGGTGGTTTTATTTCTATTGGTAGCTGAAATTGAAAGGAGAATACGTAGGTTTGCATTGGTTGTTTTGGAAGTTTGGTTATGATGAACTTGTAATGTAAATGTTTACAAAAAACTGTGTAATTTTAATGAAAGATGTGTCAGAAACTTGAGGTAATTTTGTTTTCAATTTCTGCTTTATAATTTCTTTATTTAGTGTTAGTGCTTTTGGACGATTCAGGTTAGTGCCATTAATTTTTTCCCTTTCAACGGATTAAATATATTTAACGTAATTTTAAGTGTTATTAAGAATTATTTTCCATGTTGTCTAATTTAATAAGACTACTAGGAAGTTCAAAATCATTTGATGCTATTGACGACGCTTCCAACCACTCCTTTTTTGTTAAAAATAAAATACTAGCGAATAGTTGTTAAGTGACAGATGAATACTGTTGAAAATCTTGTTATCGATTAGCACAAATATTTGTCTTCAAATAAGTTATTTTTTTTTTAAATAAATAAATAATGTGATCATTTTAATTAAATTTTAATTTCAGTTTTCACTTTTAAGTTTTAAAAATATTGGGATACGCATTTATACCATCAGTCTCATAAAGAAAGTTATATTAAACAGTTTTTGCTTTTTAGATAGATCACTTTAATTTTTAATGAAGTTTTTGTCCTACATTGTCATGTACATAATTATTTTATTTTATTTTTTAGATTAATGAAATTAATGTAGATTATTAAAATATTGAAAGAAAAAACTCTGGAAACCCTTCTTAAAATGGCTAATTCATTAGTCGCCTCAGAAGAAAACTACGGTTTCAATTTGGAATGGATTGCCGAAGGTTCTGGTATTGGTGAAGAAATATGTGGTGTAGATAAAGATTGTATTGTTGTACCATCATCGCCCATATTAACTAAAATTGAACCAGTTGAAGTACCACAGCAGGATGTTGATGATTATGTTGAAATACAAGTAACAGAAGAAGAAGTAATTACTGACCAATGGGATGCGCAAAATAATGGGTATGCAATTATACATTTTTTATTATAATAATTAGAAAGAACTGTTTTCTAAATCATTAGACCTTAAGTTTGAGGGGGTTCTTTTGTTAGAAATGACCAGTGAAAATCTAATGTAAAAAAATTGTATACTGAACTCAAAATTGAGGATTTAGTAACCTCATAAGGAACTTAGAATTAAAGAGCGTTATATCCGTACAAGCTAATGTCAGAAGCGTTTCGAGCTAATGCTGGAAAAATAACTTTTTCTCTATTATGTATAAAGATATTATTCAGTGTTAAAAACAACCATTAATTTTTTAAAAATTTATCCTATTACGTTTATCGTAATTTTAATTTTACTCGTTCACCAAGTGCTTGGTCAGGTATCTAAAAATGTCAAAAAAGCATGGTTCTTGAAAGTATATAATCTTACGTAGTTGCCGCTTTGTTAGTGAGATTTCGTTTAATTTGAAAGCCTTATTCTTTCATTTCTCCTAATGTGATTTCCTAAGAAAGATTTATCTAATTATAGTTTTGTTTAAATTTAGGACATGAGCGTAGTATATCTAGCTAGGGGTATTGGCGGTATGAAAATGCGGCACGGTTAAATTAAATTTAATTTTAATGAAAAGGCTCTTTGCTTTTGATTTATTTCTATTTTTGAAAAATCCGTTTTCGATCTATTTATTTAGATATGTGCTATTTTTGTTAATTAAAAAAAAAGAAAAAAAAGTATTAGTTTACACAGTTGCTAGAAATGTAAGCTGCCATTTTTTTTTTCTACAGAACACAGAACTACAGAAATCGGAAAGTCATGTAATTTAACAGTTTTTCTTCACAAAATTTAATGTATCATGTAAAAAAATTGTTTTTTGCTATCAATATAAAATATTTTTGATTACATCTATAAAACGCCAGTACATTAAGGATGGAAAGGTTTTAAAATTCTAAGTGCTTAGTTTAAGAAATCCGAATTTTATAAATTTGTGTGTATTGTAAGAGTGATCACTTTACAAAAAAAATAGACATAATTCATCACTAATATCTTAAATTAAATTTTGATTGTTTTTAATTTATTCTTTTAGCTCTGAAGAAGAGCCACTTCATTTTAGAGTTGATGGGAATCCGGAAGAAGATGTAGTGGTACCTTTACCAGAGGAGCAGGATGAGTACTCTCGACTGCATCCATATCCATGCGATTTCTGCAGCCGTAGATTCAGTAAGAAGTCAGGTCTGACAATGCATATGTTATCACACCAAATAGAACGACCTCATGAATGTAATTTGTGCGGAGCTTCTTACAGTCGCAAGGCAGAACTTGTAGAACATATGAAAATCCATGCTTATGCTCCTATTAAAACTGAAGAAGAAGAGGAAGAAGAAGAAGATGAAGAAGATATTATTGATGATTACGATCAAATATCTGCAATAACACCAGCTAAGACAAAACAGAAATTTAGAAGAAGGAAGAACAAAGAATCTCGAACAGATGGATATTCTTCTTCAAATTACGGTGAACATTCAGATGATAAATTGAGTAAAAGATTAAAAAGACAAAACGCCAGTTGGAGTTACTTAGATGACGATGTTAAAATGATGGTGGAAATGGCTCGTCAAGCGGCTGCACCAAAGTTTCCAATTATTGATCCCAGCCGTCCATATGTGTGCCAACATTGTGGTGTAGGATTTGCTAGGGAAAAGGCCCTAACATCGCATACAATGGTACATATAGGAGATTCGGCATTTGAGTGTGATTATTGTCATGATATGTTTCAAACAGAGAAACAACTTGAAGAACATATATCGACTAAACATGAAAAGCATATCCTAAATATGAATAGAAGAAAGAACAATAATTATTCTGAAATAAGGTATTTTTTCCGAATTTGAGAATTTATATTTATCTAAGGTAGTATTTAAGTGCAATATTTTCTAGTATACACAAATAATCTTGGCTTTTTGCATATGTCATCAATCTTTTAGAGATTGTAAAGTCAGAGATTTTTTTAGTGGAAACAAGCGTACATGTCATGGATTTGTTTTCGCTTGAAGATATTTATTTAATTCACAAAACAAAGGGACCATAACATTTAAACTTTAAATTGAAAGACCAATCTATCTTAGGCCAAATAGTCCTTGATTAAACAAATTCTAATAATTATTGTTATGTTCTCCAGTTAAACATGATTTTAAAAAAAATGTTGAATTACGTCTCCTCAAATGCACATTTTATCTCTCGTTTTTTGTCTTTGTTATTCCAGAATGAATTTTAAACAAGAGGATGCTGATCTAGAATGTCATGTTTGCTCATTATGCAACTTAGTTTTTAGTAATTTTGATGAACTGCTTAGTCACAAAGAAGATCATGATCCTGAAATTGGAATTCATGCTTGTTATTTGTGTAATGAGGTAAGCATGCCTAATTATTGCCATAAGTATCCTATATTTTGGCGAAACATTTAAGGACATAGAATGTTATTAAACTAACAAAGAACATAACATTTAATTCACTATCTAAACTAATTAAACTGATCTTTCAATACTAAGCAAGATAAATGGGTTAAATGTTGCCAACCAAAAAAATAAAAAAAATGGGAGAAAGTGGGACGCTAATAAATATTTTTTTAATTCACCGAGTCATACTTTTCTTATCAATTTATGCAGTCCAGAGAAAGGCGCTCTTTAAATGTAAATTTTAAAATTATTTCCTTTCAGACAGCAGATGTAGAAGTTGATATTTAAGCCTGTGCCACATAAAATTCAGGTGAATTAGGCGTGGTCAACTCATATTAACATATTAACTTCATTAGTGAACAATTGTTTATGATCCTAACATGCTAGCATTCTAGCTAGTTGTATGTTTTATCATACCTCAGGCGACTTTTCATTTCGTCTAACGAATGATTTCTTGCAATGAAAAGTTTTGTCAGTTGAAACAACAACAATGGATTAAGTCAGATAGCCAACTCTATTCTTTCCCGCAGCAAAAAATTTGAAACAAAAGAGATTGTTGATTTTGAGCTCGGCCCTACGATTATACCAAACTTTACTCAAAAATATTTCCCTCTGTTTAATCGATAAAAACTACTCCAATAGCTTAGTCTTCTGCATGAAACCGTAGTAATTTAAAAATGGATTCAATGAGCTGAATGCGGTTTTAGCTCACCCAAACATTGAATCACATTGAATACTATCTTTTTTCCTAATTAATTCTCTCTTTAATTTTTCCGGAGTGATTTAAAATATAAATTCCTAACGTGTACATAAGCTATATCATCCATTAAAGTGCAACAGAGTTTCTGGTTTCGATTGAATTTTACAAATGTCAGATTTTCTTAATTTTTTGGAATATATATAAAATTGATAAGTTGGCAGCATATCTTTTTAAACAGTTTTCTTCCATATTACTTTACAGATCCACCTTTATCAAAAGTTCATTTTAAGAATTAAATATTTGGTAAATAATTGTTTCAGGTATATGAACATGTAGAAGATTTGAAGATACATATGAAAGCAACTCATAGACATTCTTGTTCCGTATGCGAAAAAATATTTAAAGATGAAAAAGCTTTAAATAGGCATTTAGCATTGCACCCAGAAAATCGTTCTTTCCCTTGCACCGTTTGTCATCGGAGATTCAATAATAGAGTTAAATTAAAAAAGTAAGTCGCATTTCTCAATTAAATATTAGTAAGAGCAGTTGTTTTGCCAAACTGTTTTTTAGTATAAGAAATGTTATTCCTCATTGTTTTATCTCTGTTTCAAACTCATTTAAAATTCCAAATTCAATAGAAATGCTCAATAATTTAATTTCCAAACCTATACAAACCTCTTTTTCTTTTTGCGTTTCTTCTCAGTTCTTGATTCTACTTCGCAGAGAAGTATGGGTTACTTTGAAATCACTCCCTTCTTATCTTTTAACTAACAACAATTGAAAGATACAAAACATTTTAGCTGCATAAGTTTTTTTCGTGAAAAATTAATAAAAATAAAATAATTTGGAGTGATAGTTTACTTGACGTAAAAAAATTTAAAAGTATAAAATAAATGGGGACGAAAGCTATGATAACATAAACAAATTAACATAACCAATACAACATAAATGATTAAATTTTTCAAATAAATTCAAATTTCATTTATGAAAGATTTTTTCAATACTGTTGACTGTAGGCCTTGTTCAGCGTTTATCGTTTGTAACAGAGTAGAAAATCTGCTGATGTTTCCGTTCAGTATATTATCCTCACCATTAAACAAGATTAAATTCTTGTCTTGGAAGCGTTAAAAAAAAAAAAAAAATTATTGAGCAAATTATTTTATATAATTATCATTTTTATGGCTCTCATCTTTCATTTGGCTTTAATCTTAATACTGCTTAGTTGATTGTATGTACAAAAATTTTTTTACTATAATTTGTTGTACTATTTCTAAGTAATTATTATTATTATTTTAAATTATTGATTCGTTTATATTTATTTTATTTAAGGCATTTAGCTACTCATGATGATCAAAAGCAAGGAATTTTGTGTATCGATTGTGAACAGGAATTTCTAGACGGCCAGTCTTTATTGAATCACAGACAAGTTGACCATGGTGTAAATTTGTCAAGATTGTTTCCATGCTATGAATGTGGAAAAACATTCAATTCAAGGTCGTCACAACAGATTCATATCAGGATACATACAGGAGAAAAACCATACGGCTGTAGATTTTGTTGGAAAGCATTTGGTGATGGAGGAACATTAAGAAAACATGAACGTATACACACTGGAGAAAAGCCTTATGTATGTCCTGTTTGTTCGAAAGCATTTAATCAAAGGGTAAGTATATATATACATATTTTCAAGTTGTCTTTATTTCATTTTTATTTTACCTTAAGGGTCTGCGAAGTTTTATTTGCACTAAATTTTTGGCTTGTAGGTGGTTCTAAGAGAACATATACGAGCGCACCATTCAGGAACCGAGGGCCGGCTAAGTGAAAGTTGTTACGAGTGTGTAGTATGTGGATCCATTTTTGTTTCATCTCGGGACTTGTATTCACATCTTGTTCAGCACAGTGATGAGAATACAGCTAAACATAGGTTTCCATCATCACGAAAATATAGCAATAAGAAAAGAAAGACAAATACTATAGTAACTACTTACCATCCCAATTATAGTTCCAATGTTGCCGGATCTGATGAATCATCGCATGAAGGTGATCTTTATGGAAAGAAGAAAATTAGTTCACAGTATAGCTTACAACCACAGCCAGAAATAACAACGGCTTCTCACCATCACGAACCAACCGCTATTTCAACCACAATCGATGAACCATCTTTAGGTAATGGATTTGACACTCTACTGAGCAGGGCCGGTCCTAGAAGAGCTCGTATAGTACGTTCTGGTAAAAAGGGGGTACCAAAAGGACAGAATAAAAGATTTGGAAAAGGAAAAGCAAAAACTAGTCGACTATTAAACAATGCCAGCTATGCCTCTAAGTATGTTGTCAGCCAACCGGATGGAGATTGTATAAATGAAACGTCACCTATGTTTGAAAGTATAATTAAAACAGAAATTTCACCTCCAGAACTACAAATGAATGGTAATAGTATATTATCATTGCCAAAAAGTAGACCTAGGACTAAGAATGTTAGCTATCATAATATGAGAGAAGCAAGATTTGAAATAGCCACATTTCCGACAGCACGTGAATCGAAAGGAAAAAAATCTAAAAAGGGGCAAAAAACTAAGATAAAAAGAGAAGAGCCCTCTATCGATACACAATTTGTAAATGGTATAGATACAAGCCTGTTTGATGGAAATCATCACGATACTGGTGAACAGATTGAAACCTGTATTGTTGACGATATCGATGTGGAACTAAAGTTAGAAGTTAAAACAACTGAAGATATAAATATGTCACGCATTGGTGATATATTAATAAAAACAGAAATGGTTTCCTGTGATATGTGCAGTGAATCGTTCCTTAGTAAGTCAGAGCTTTTAAAACATATTCAGATACATATTTAGTTATAAGTATGAGGTTTTATTGTGTTTCTTTCGTTTATAATATTTGTCGCCAAAATTTTGTGTTACTT
The DNA here is from genome assembly GCF_049639745.1 of Rhodnius prolixus. NCBI lineage: Eukaryota > Metazoa > Arthropoda > Insecta > Hemiptera > Reduviidae > Rhodnius > Rhodnius prolixus. The sequence continues at coordinate 12,305,767 of NW_027411604.1, read as the reverse complement.
GAATAAATTTAAGGAAAGCATAAGCATTCTTTAAAAAAAAAAAACAAAAACAAATTTAAAAAGATTTTTCCCCCAGTTCCGTTTATTGTTCTATAAGAGGTTTAATAAAACATTTCTTCTTTATTAGAAAGAAATGTGGGTGCATGTACTATACTATTTTGTGTACATAAGTTTAATAATAGAAGTTTTTGTGTCCCTAGATGGACAATTATATTTAAAGTAATCAAATCCCAGTTTAAAGAATATATATATATATTTTTTAATTCTGAAATATATGCAAATATACAAACCAATGCAACTGGCTTCTCTTTTTTTTAACAAAAGTAAAAAACATGCATAACTCTGGGGGGTCATCAAGTTCTGATTTTAGAGATGTAATTGTAAATTAGATAATTTCGAAGTGTTATATGTTAGGTATTATTTTGGAAAAAAAAAAATTATAAATATTGTAAATAATTGTTTACAAATACATATTTTCAATTAATATATTTTATAAATAACCACATAGATGATTTTGAGTTATTACAGAATTATAATATTGAAATATTAATTCGCTGTTTTCTAGATTATTATTATTTTTTTGTAAATTTTTCTTTTGCCTTTATAATTGTAGTACAATTTTATTTAAATATATTTCCAGTAATATTTATAATATGATATATTCATTGAATTTATTATATATACTGTACAGTCATTACATATTTTATTGTAGTATTTTTTAATTACCACTTATAAAAGCAAAGCACTATAGAGACAAAATGCTGTTCATATAACACTCATGTTATTGATTGTTGTATAAAATAAACAAAACATAATAAATGTATATTTGACGAGAAATAATAATTTAATATATCAGCTATTACCATTACAACAAATGAGTTCCAGGGTGTGAAGCATCTAAAATGAAATAGAATAAATAAAATCAAATAGACTTTGAAGTTTACAAGATATATATGATAATGTAAACACTAAGTTCTCAAAAATGTTCCCACCAATAAGAATACTTCAAATATTATGAACGTTATTTGAGCTGTGATCTGTAAAGACATAGTCATTCCTTTGTTGGAATCAGGCGTTTTTATCTTTTTATAAGTGCCTAAGGAAATATAATTGTTTAACACATTAGTTATGTCGTATATTTTGAATCTGGCCGGTTAAAACAATACAAAGGTTAATATTCTCAAGAAATTACACTGACAGTGATATCTTACAATGTGCTAAGTACCTACCATTGCGGTAGTACTTCGTAACTGTAAACCCGCCTTTTTAGTTGGACGCTGAAGATTAAGCAAATCTTACTGAATTTTATGAAAATTGTCCCTACTAGGAGTATTAGATAGTTTAGAGAATCTGTTACGCGTTATTCCGAATTATAAAATTAAATATAAAAATATAAATTTTTAATTGCAATTTCATGCTACAACCCCTTGTAACAGTAGCATATTTTTTTTCATTCTATCCCGGCTCAAGCAGTGCGACTTAGAGCAACTCAGGGTAATGAAAGTTATAAAATTAATCTTTTAATAATGTAAATTAGACAGTCACTCTGTTTATTTAGGGCAAATAATAAAATAATATTAAAAATGCGAATGGAAATACAAAAATGGTTATTGATTAATAACTATTAACAAACTGTACAAAAAAAAAAAAAGACCGGATGAAAACAGTAAAGAAATAGTTACCCTGTGCACATATATACATAAAAGGTGAATCAGTAAGTAATATAGGCCTAACTGCGTGCAGTACATCTAAAGTGGAGTTCAATGCCGGCTTGGCCAACTTCATATTTTCCATTGTTTTGCAGTGACGTCACTTTTTTTTTCTTCTAAAAACATCACTTTTTGCAATAAAAATTTTATTACTCAGGAAGTTTTAACCCGATTTCGATTCTGATGATACGATTAATAATACAGATAAATTTTCTAAAAATTGACACCATTTCGAAGCGTAAGTTATTTTCCAAACAGCCTCAATCTTTCTCCGAATATTGGAAAAATAAAAGTAATCGAAATTTTTAAGAGAACTCATTAGGCCCTAATGTGATCATTATCAGACCTAGGTGCTGGCTCTTTTTATAAAAAGTTTCCTTGTCTAAAAGGCTTTCTAACGGTAAATCATTTTCCAGGATTCCTACTAACGAGAAATTGTAGTTAACACTCAATCTCTGTGTTCTATGAATAGTTCAGAGAATCACTTATATATTAACACTTATTTTTACCTGACTCTCTCGTTGGATGTGATAGGTCTGTAAGTATTATGTATAAGTGTGTGGAGATTAAGAGAAAACCATGGTTCCATTACTACTAGACCGAAAGGTGCATCTGCATTTCTCAGTACATCACAAACTAACTAAACTGGAATGATTTAATCCCAATGCATTTTTCTCTTTTGCTAAAGAGGTTGCTTCTAAGAGCTCATTAATACTTTCACAGCTACATTCCTGTCATAAAATAAAAAAAATGATCAGTTTTAGCTAGGTATTTCTGATTTTTAATATTAACTGTTAATAACAAACATTATGAGCTGGTGAATAATCCTTCTTATAGATAATTAAACCATAAAAAATTAAAATAGGCATGCAATTTTCTTGATAAAGGTTTTCTATTAAAAGAAATAACTTACTTTTAGAGCAAGTGCTCGAATAACCATAAGTAAAAACTATTGAAAAAAGTAGAAATTTACCCCTAATTTCTCAGGTAGACTAGTGTTTCTGTATTTGACAGAGAAATAATATGACCAATGCTAAAATCTAGATTTTACATGTAGGGTCAACCTATTTTGAAAAACAAGTACAATCATTCGAAAAAGTGAAACTTCTCAATAAAATTCTCTGGAAAACTGCTGATACTGTATTTGATAGTTAATATTAACGTCAATGATACATTGGAGAATGTGGGTCGATCTATTATGAAAAAGGTAAAAGGCTTTGGAAAATGTGGAAATAGTTTCTTAATTTTTCAGGAATGCTGCTCTTTCTAAATTTGATAGTTATTAATAAGGGTAATGCTACATTGTACACGAGTGGTCGATCTAAAAGAACAATAAGCAAAAAATATTGGAAAATGGGGAAATAGTCTCTTAATTTGTCTGGAATGCTGCTGTTTCTATATTTGACAGTTAATAAAAAGAGCAATTCTAGATTGCACTTGTTAGGTCGATCTATTTTCAAAAACAAGAGAGTAAATGCCATTGGGAAATGCGGAAATAGCCTTTTAATTTGTCAGGAATACTGCTGTTTCTGTATTTGATAGTCAATAATAAAGCCAATGCTATGTTGTTGAAAAGGCCAATGCTAGATTGAAAATATTGGGTTGATCTATTTTGTAAAACAAGAAGTAAAAGCCTTTGGAAATTGAGGAAATTAGTTTGTATGGACTGCTGCTTTTCCTATATTTACTGGGCAATATTTAGGCCAATGCTAGATTTTAAATGTAGGCTTGATCTATTATGAAGAACCAGAAGTAAAAGCAATTGGAAAATATAGAACTTTACTCCTAATTTCACTGGAAAACTGCTGATTCTGTATTTGACAGTTAATAATAAGAGGAATGCTAGATTTTACATGGCGGGTCGATCTATTTTGAAAAACAAGAAGCAAAAGCATTTGGAAAATGTGGAAATAGTCTCTTAATTTGTCAGGAATGCTGCTGATTCAGTATTTGATAGTTAATAATTATGGTAATGCTAGGATGTACACGAGTCGTCGATCTATTTTGAAAAACAAGAACTAAAGGCCGTTGGGAAATGTGGAAATACTCTCCTTAATTTACTGCTTTCAGCATTTGATAATACTATAATGTCTAGCTGTTTCAAATAGGAATTTTTACTAAATTTGATAATTCCATAAAAGGCTAGTTAGAAGGTACAAAAAGTTCAGCCTGGAGTAAAGATGGCCAGACAAATTCCTTTGGAATTAACATGGGGGTTAAAATTAAAAAGTGTTTACAGGAGTACCAATAAAGTAATTCTAGCTCCTATACAGTCTTAGTATTATCACACAGGCTAAAAAGGAAGTAAAATTTTGATTAGAGGGAAAAACGCCCTTTACTATTTTCATTATATCTAAATGACTTGGAGGAGTTTTTGGATGAGGACGGTATCTGAGTTAATAATGTTCAGTTTAAACTTCTTGCTTATGCTGATGACTTGGTCTTGCTCTCGTCCACACCCAAGGGTCTCCAAAGAATGATCAACTCTTTGCAAAATTATTGTTCTCTTTGGAATCTAAAAATAAATTTATCTAAGTCATAGATAATGGTATTTAGTAAAGGTGGTAGGCGTACCAAATCTGAGAAAAGGTGATCGATATTGCCAAATCAACAGATCGATATTGCCAATCAATATAAATATCTTGGTATAACGCTTACACCTATTAAGGAATGACATTAAGGAACTGTTTTGATGAAAGAATAATGAAGGCGGAAGCAGAGTTAAACAGTATATGGACAAGTTTTATATTAAATAATGATATATATCAAAATTGCAAGTGTATAATTCAGTGTCTCGGTCTATGAGTTACGGAGCACAGATTTAGGGATGGAGGGACTATGAGGCAAACAAGTTGCACCGTTATTTTCTTAAGAAATTGTTTCGTTTACCTCAATACACCCCCACATACCTACTGTATATTGAAACTAATTTGCCACCTCCCTTCCTCTACACACTTCAACTCCATTTCAATTACATCTGTTAATTATCTACTCTTCCTGACCATAGGTATCCAAAAATTCTTGCTTGTGAAATAATAAAAAGAAACCTTTCGCGGTTCAGTAGTTTGAATAAATTAATTACAAATTATGATATGACAGCTGATTTAACAAATTTAAATTGACAACAATTAGCTAGAAAATGCAATTCAAAAAAAATCAAATTTTACTTGTATGAAAACAAAATGTTAGGTATTATTAATGCTAGGTATTCAAGATCACAAAGAATATATAGTATACTGAATTATGATGTGACGAGGAATAGCTACTTAATGAAATAATTTGGATTATTAAAGCTAGAGGAGATCTATTCAGTTCAAATGCTAACCCATTCAGGGTACCAATAAATGAATTCTGCCTAATATGTAACATGTTTGCGACTGTGGGTCTGTACCAATTCCTTGCAGAATGTCCCAGAATGGGCATGGCCGTCAAAAATATTTCTTAAAGGAAAGCCTTACCAAACAGGAAATGCAAAATTTTCTATATGATTATAATAAAATGTAAATAATTGTTCAAGTATTTATAAATAAATAAATAACAAATTAAAATAAAAATAATAAGAGTAATTGAAAAATGTTTTCCTGAAATACGTAGTAAATAAGAATATTTGTGATTAAAGAGTATTTTCTGTTTAATGTATTTTGATATAAAGATTATTTTAGTTAATGTTATATATGTATAATTTATATTTACACTTTGAAATTGTTAACCACCTCGCTGATGGTCTCGACCAAGTGTACGTCCTTTATTTTAATTTTATATTTCTTTATCTGTGTTTTCATTTGTAACGTTTTGTATTTTGAAAAATAAAAGACTCTAATAAAATACTATAATGTCTATATTGGGTGGATCTAATTGTAAAAAAAAAAACATTGGAAAGAATGGAACTTTTCCCTAAAATTAACAGAAATGCTTCTATTTCTTTAGTTGATAGTTTACATTAAGGCCAATGCCTATTTGCGCCTCTTGGGTCCGTCTAATTTGGTAAACCATAGTAAAAACCTTTGGAAAATGTGGAAATAGTCACTTAATTTGTCAGGAATGCTGCTGTCTGTATTTGATATTTAATATGCAAGACTGTACTTGTTGGGTCCATCTATTTTGAAAAACAAGAGAGTAAATGCTGTTGGGAAAAGTAGAAATAGTCTTCCTAATTTCCTAGAATACTACTATCTCAGCATTTGATAATTAATATTAAGGCCAATGCTTAATAGTGCAAGGTGGGAGACACCGCTTGAGACACCTCCAAAACATGGTTTTTGAATGCATCAACGGCTTCTTCTGCCGACGAAAATCGTTGTCCTCGTAATTTATTCTTGACGTTGGGAAACAAAAAGAAGTCATTTGGTGCCAATCAGGACTGTACGGCGGATGACCCATTAATTCGATTTTTTGAGTGCTCAAATAGTCGGTTGTTAGACGAGATGTGTGACAGCTGGCATTGCCTTGATGAAGAATGATCCGTCGGCGCTTGTTTGTTGTCCTTACTTCAATCGTACTGACAGCCAGACCAAAAATATCTTGAAATCCGAACTTCAATCACGCCCAGACGGTCAGTCAGAATAGTAGTGTCTTTTGTAAAATAAGTCTTGACGTCAATCTAGTGGAGTTGCCATGGAATACAAAATTATCTGCTAACACCATTGTCAATGATTGGGCATGGAAACAAAAAGTTGCTCTTCAGGTGTACTTATGGTTGGAAAACATATTTGTCAAAATATGTTGGAATAGAAATACCCGAAGAACCTCCCAGAAAATAATTTAAAAAAATACCCCTTTCCGCTTTTCTAAAAATCCACTACATCTAAAAGGAAGAAATAAGAAGAAAATACCCTAAAAATAAGGATGAAATATCGTTTGCAATTATAAACATCAATTGCATATTTGAATATGCGAATAAATAATTGAAAGATCAACAAATTCGCCAGATCAGGTAGAATAATCCCTAGATTCGTAACAGCAATAATAATAATAATAATAATAATAATAATAATGTTTTATTAATAAAGCAATATATACAAAAAAAAAAATAAAGAAATTCCACACATTTTACGGCATGATAGAACCGTCTGCCGGAGGTTGATAATGAGAGTGAAAAGAAATAAAAATATAAACAGAAAAGAAAGAAATCTATCCAAATTACAAAAAACATGTTAAATAAAAACGTAATCATAAAAATATATACAATCTTAATGTTGTAGATAATTAAATAACTAAATTAAATGAAGAAAAAAATAAAATAGAAATAACAGATAAAAGAAAAAGAGAGGGTGAGAAAAAGTACAAAATAAAAATAAGGATAGTAATAATAATAATTACATTAAAAATAAAATCAAATAAAATATATATGTATCTATACAATGGAAAGGATTTAAAAATAAAAAATGAAAATAAAAAAATACTGATTAAAATTAAACTCATTAACCAAGTATTGGCGATAAATCCAAGCCTGCTGTGCAAACTTAACAAGGCTTACAAAATTGTGGCCATTAAGAAATTGAACCAGCTGACTCTTTGATAATGTTTTTGCACCTAAATAGGGATACCTAAATTCAGAGAGTATCGGACATACCCCCAAAAAGTGGAATATATCCTCCCTCTCGTGAAGGTTACACAAAGAGCAGCGACTAGGCTCTCTTTCAAACCAAGGGTTATAATTTAAATTTAACAGCTCACAACGTAATTTAAAAAGCCAACTCAAGTCTTTGAGAGAAATATCCGTTATGCTGGACTCTAAATGTAGTACGTCTAAAGAATATTCAAGTTCTTTATACAAAGACAACCGCAAAGACTGACGGGCTCTCTGTACAGTACAACCTCATAATGCCTCAGTCTCAAACATTGCACAATGGCCGACAACTGACCTTGCCACTTATCAAAACTATCCAATCCAAGGTCGAACTCGCAAGAGTATTTTTCTGCCAATGACAACCAATGCTTAAACCAAAATACTTTCTTCTTAACAGTTTCCAGCGCTACCATTCGGGCAAATCGATGATGTGGAAATTTAATAACTTTAATCATATATCTGAAATGCAGATTCAAAGTAAATACATGAAGAAGGTGGAGGAAGTTTCTAAGAAGAGCATATAGTTAGGAGTGAATGAAGGCAAACCAAATGATTTTTTAATAAAAAAACGATGAAACTTCTCTAACACATCATAATGCTGAAATCCCCAGACTTGGGCCGCGTAACATACAATAGAACGGGAAACCGCTTTAAAGAAATTATATTTAGATGAAGGAGGGACTAATTTATTACAAACAAAGTCAGCCCATAGCCTATTAATACCAAACTTAGCGACCGATATTCTCTCAGATAGATGGTTAGACATAGATAAACGGGATGTCAGTGTTACACCTAAATACTTGTATTGGTTCACAACTTCAATGGGAGTACCATTAAAGAACCATCGCTCCCTTGCAGAAAGTCTACCACCCTTTCTAAAAACCAACACCTTAGACTTATTCAAGTTAACTGTAAGATTCCATTGATCACAATAGGATTCTAGAATACGAATGTTTCTTTGGAGGGTGATAGGATCCTCCGCTAAGAGGAGCACGTCATCAGCATACATAAGAGTATTAATTACAGTGCCACCAATTCTTACACCACCTTCGAGTTCCAAGGGCAAATCATCCAAAAAAAGGGAAAATAAAATAGGGCTAAGAAGGCAGCCCTGGCGAACCCCACTTTTCACACTGAAAAACTCGGTGATTCCCATTTTATGTCTAACAGCTGATGAAGCTTCCGAATAAAGACTTCTTAAAGTATTAATAAATTTGGACGATAAACCTAAGTTAAAGAGCTTCAAATACAGAGAACTTCGATCCACCGAATCAAAAGCCGCCTTAAAATCGATGAAAAAGCAATAAAGCTTACCCCCTCTACGAGAGAGTTTGACTTGGATGGTATTCATAAGAACAAACAGATTGTCAAATGTCGAGTAGCCTCTCCGGAAACCGGACTAGCATTCACTCAACGTACATCCATCCACAACAAAGGCTTCAAGGCGGTGAAGTAAAAGGCCGGTGAAAATTTTTGCAATTGAATCCAGACAAGAAATGCCCCTGTAATTGGCTACATCACTAATGTTACCCTTCTTGAACAATGGAAAAATCAGCGATCTGCCAAAAGAGGACGGAGTACACTCCAAATCGTACATTCTATTGAATAAAATGAGCATTTTTTTCGTGAAAAACATCGGGCGCAAATTTATAGAATTCATAGGTCACGCGGTCAAATCCGGGAGCCTTATTGTTTTTCGCTTTCAACAGAACAGCACGCAACTCCTCGGTCGTGAAGGGAGAGTCCAATGTAACAGAGTGGTTGAGAGGCTCAGCATACATAACGGCTGGGGAGGAGAAAACTGGGTTTAGTAATGTTGTAAAATGCGAGACCCACTCACTCACGGAAATGTTGCTGCTACAAGTAAAATTTTTACGCATAAAATGGGAGACTAAGTTCCAAAATTCTTTAGAATTACCTACTGATTTAAACTGAGCGTTTAAAGAATTGTAGAATTCCTCTTTTTTTTTTTGGCATACAACTTTATATGAATTATTTGCTTCCAAGTAAACTCTTCTAGCAAAACCAGAATTGGTCGCACGAAACAATTTTAATAAAGCAAATGATTTCTTTCGAGCTTTAAAACAATGAGTATCGAACCAACAGTTCTTACGAAAACCTCTAACAAATGGGGGAGAACCAGAGTTCTTAGAACATGAGGATTTTATCAAAATTAAAAGAACATCCAAATATTCCTGAATATTTACCGGAAAACTGGAAATTTTGTTGGTGTTAGACTCCAGACTCGCTCTATACCGTTCTAAGTCCTTTTGGCACCAAACCAATTGGGGAAGTAAGGGCAAAATATTTTCAGATGGGCTTGAGCACAAAGAAAGAGAAAGACAAAGCGGAAGATGATCAGAAAAATTTACCGGCAATACCTTAAATCCCAGTACCCTTGGAACAAAATCGACAGAAACGCAGCAGAGGTCATTAACAGAGCTCCCCATACTCCCTATAAAGGTAAATTCACCATTCAAATCACCTTGGAATCTTCCATTTAAAATTACCAAGTCATAACTGTCACACAGATCAATAAATCTATTGCCTCTTCCATTGAATACTTTATCCTTAGAATTTCTAGTTAAACAGCAATTTGGATTATTCAATAACAAATCATCAGGAAGAACCTGCGAACAACCAATCCTTACATTAACATCACCAATTAATATAAATTTGAGATGAGAAAATAAAACTAAAAAATTACAAAGATCATTAAAATTTTCTTCCCAATGGTTACAATTCAAATACACAGGTAATATAAATACTTCAGAGTTATACTTGTTATTAATAGAAATCAAATTAAAACCCTCTAGAACAGTAAATTTTACATATTTATCATAAAAATTAGACTTAATGGCATACAATTGACCACCTATCGCCCTGCCAAATTTAGCAGATCTAAAAGCAGGAATCCAGCATAACTTATAATTAACAAAATACTTCTCATAAACACTAAAATTATTCTCTTCAATAAATGTTTCCAATAAAATAAAAATGTCAAAGCCATTCAAAAATTCTAAAAAAAATACATCATTAATTTTATTCTTCAAACCAGCTATATTGTAAGATATAATTGACAAAGGTTGCATTGTTAACTCAGATTTACTATCAGGAACCTGTCGGCAGACAACGTAATCTCATGCAGGATGTCCCTGGGATGCGACTGAAGAAGTTTGTTGAACATCTGTTACTGGAGTAAAATGGTCACGAGGCAGAGAATCGGAGAGGACAGCCAAAACAAAGGCGGACAAATCCTTGCCTACAATCTCACTCAGCTTAACCACTCCATTCTCTGTGCCAAAAACTAGACCTCCATCATAACTCAAATTAAAACGATGAGTTTGAACAAAAAGACGATCATAAGTAACAGACACCTTTAAAGAAGGGTTCAGTCGTAAGATTTCTCGAATAAGTAAAAGTTTGGCCCTTTTTCTTCTCATGTTCAATGAATAATCCTGTTGAATAGAATAACCTGAATCCCTCAGACGCCCTGCAGCTCTCATCACTGCTAATTTATTGGTAGGCAGTAGAAAAGAGGCAAGCAGAGGAACACCGCCAACACCCCTGGGTCCAAGAGGAATCACAAGAACATTTTCTGCGTTTACCTTAACTTGTATCATTTGTTTACAAAAGTCAGTGATCAACATAGAAAGATTATCTTCCGGTTTATATTTTAAACCTTTGAAAATTAAGTTATTCTTGCGCCCCTTATTATCAAACTCGTCGAGAAGATTTTTGAATCTTAAATTATCTGACCTAAGAGTCTCGATTTGACTTCTCAACTTAAGATTCTCCTCTTTAAGAGTCGTACACTCGTTTTGAAGTGACTTAAAATTATCTTTCGTAGCCAAGTTGGCAAGACTCTCTACTAGAAACTCCTTCATTACATCCTTCATATGAGCCAAAAGCGTAGGCATAGAAACTTCCGTAAGTGGCTGAGAAGGCGTCCCCTTACTGGAATCGTATGCCATTTTTTTTGTGGCCATTAATTCTGATGAAAAGTTATCTGGTGAACTCCTAGAACGTTTAAGTCGAATGGTACTTTGAGGTGTTACAGGCGAAGAAACTTTAGGAGTTTTAGGGGGCATAAATATATATATGAATTAAACTAATAACTCCCAAAACAAAATAAAACGATAATACCGAAATAATAATTTTAAAAAACGGAATACTTCCTGCTTTAATTCAAAAATTGTCAAATGTAAAAACAGTAGTTGAAACACTAGACAGCAGACCGCAGCACAGTCGGAGAAGGAGATAGTGAATTATGCGAGTGAGAGAGAAAAAGCTCCCCACTCAACAACTCTCAGAAACAATCACTTGTTTACTTACAGATGTCTGTAGTCCACACTGGTTCAAAAGTTCAAACTTTTAATTAAACTAATATATTAACTTAGAAAAAAATTACGATAAAAAACACTCTTTTTCAAATTAAGTTCGATTGCAATCAAAAAACAGCTTTAATAACTAGAAAGAAAATAGAAAACTACAACACTTAGTACTAAATAAAGTTTCAAAAAACAGCTAAAAACTAGTGTAATATAGAAAAAACTACGGAGCAAATAAGTTAGATGTGACCACATTCAGCACTCACTATCAACTCCGTAACAGCAATCATAGCAATTATAGTCTTAATCGTTGAGGTAGGGTCTTTTTTTAGAGTTATGTAAGTGTTGTTGTTGGTTAATGAGAGAATTAATTTTTTGGTCATATTCTTGTTTGTACATTATAACTGTCTGTTTTGTTTTGTCTGGTGAAAGTATAATAATGTTGGGGTTTTGAGATAAGTATGATCTAGTGACTTTAATTAGGGAAATTATAGGATTTGACCAATAGGTTGATTAGGGATAGGTCTTTGGATAAAGTTAGTGATGATATTAACAATTTTTGCCCTAGTAGTATCTTGAGAAATATCTTCTATTTTACCTATGCTATATTCTACATCACAAATCAAATTGGTCATTGGCAATTTTTTAATTACACAAGGAACAGAAAATTTAGGACCTAAACTTAAACACTATTTTACATTGTTTGGAATTTCCAAATCCGTTAAGTTCACAATCCATGAATTTTGAAACGGAGTATTAACAGAAAAACTTTTTTTTTTTTAAATTATCTATTTTTTTGATATGTGTATTTTTTATATTAATGAAATTTTTGCTAAAAGCATTATCCTGATATTTTTGAAATTGGTTAAAGACATCTAATGGCAAGAGTTCATGAGAATAACATTTAAATTTCTGTATATTACTTAGAATTTGGTTGATTTTGAAAATGGTCATTTTAATCTCTAAATTTAATAAACTTTACCTATATTTTTGATTACTTTTATTTAACTCATTAATAAACGGCTGCTCTACTTCCGGATGAATTTTTATTGACTCTTCTAGATGCCGTGGAAAGATGTTGTTGCGTCGACATGTAAGAAGAAATATCCTTCTATTCAAAGCTGACGCTAGCTTGGTTTTAGCACTAGTCCAATTTTTTGATATTAATGAAGCTTCTGAACCGTATGTAGTGGAGATGTCCGCACCTCGATAGTCCCCAAAAATCATCTATCAACAACGGTCGAAAAAACCAAAACTAATCGGTATATTTTCAAAGTATTCAATCAGTTCTCTCTTAAGTATACTAAAATAACATAAATTTAGGGTTTTAATTAGTTTACTTAAAGGTATAACAAAACATAAAAAGGTGCGTATACCTGTGACGATTTACCTTTCTTGTAGGGATTATTTTAAGCAGATTAGGGCTACTTAAGACTAATTTTAAAAAACATTTAAGTACTTAATCATTAAATACCTTAGAATATTTTAAATTCAATAAAAAATAATTACTTTAATAACCATTACCATATAACCCGCTCCACTGGAACAAGATTCAGGCTACTTGGTGGTACCTTCGGATATGCCAGCTTAACTATACAAGCAACATTCAACACCAAAACGCCTGAATCTTACACTATATCCACAGTGTATGATATGTGAAACTGTTGGTTCCTTTTGAAGCCATGGTGAAATTAAATTTGAAACCATGAACTCAACGTGTTATATATGCTCATTAATGAGGTACATACACGATTTGTTTTCAATCTCTGAAATAAGTACCTAAATTATAAAGATATTTCTTTTTGAGATTCCAAATCTGCCAAGTTTGGATTGCAAATCTACTATTACAGAATCTACAGAGATTTACGGTGGCATAGGTATGATTGACACCACACTCATAATCTAAGCCTAGGTTCTTTCATTTAGACAATAGAAAGACCAATTTTTTTTTTTAACTTAAGAACAATTGCATCATCATTAGAAAAAAATGTTACATACTTACATCGAAATTTAAACTGAAATAATCTCCGGCTATAAAGTTATGTCCAAAAATAACCCCGAGATTTCAGCATAAATCGAAAAGCAGTCTGTGATGTGAGATCATCCAAGCTTCACCAAGATGTGAAAAAACAATAAAAAAACCTCTCCAGCATCCATTCTGTACGCCATCTCCCATCATTCAGCTCATCAAATTCCTATTTTAATAAATTTGTATAAAAATTGTGCAAAAAAGACTTAAGAAACTGCATCATTCTCCAGAATAAAATAATAAAAAGTATAAAAAATATTAAATATTTGTAATTATATATTTTTTATGGTTCATTTTAGTTCTAATAAAATTAAAGTGTCAACATATTCTTAGAATTAATAGTCAATTAATTAATGCAACTTAAAAAGCCAAAGTTCTGTAACATTTCTGCTGACTTCTTCTTTGTTAGTTTCCGTTTTTGATAGTTTTTTTAATTGAGATGGTTTTGCTGCAAATTAGACGATAATTTTATTACTTATAGATAAATATCATTAACTTTATGCCCATTATTTGACTATTGTAATGGCTGAATTAATGTAATAAGTGTTAGAAAAGATTCTGATCATATCCTAAAATAGTTTTAAGATTTTATATTTCTTTTTACTTAACTGAAAAGACAATAGTCGTTAATTGCAGGACTCCTAGTTTTCCCTAAATTCGTCTCCTTCTTCGGCTTTACATCCTTACATCTACGCCACAAGGTCTTCCACTTAGTTGATCCCTTCCGGGTTATTCAGCTAGCACATCCTTTTTGTGATCCAATCCAACGGCGTTCTCTACACTTACAAATCCAAAAATCTGGACAGCTACGTATATCTGCTTCGCCAAACAATTGTTTCCCAATCCTACAGAAAAGTGTAAGTATTATTTTTCTGGGCAATACAGGAACGATGTTTGGTTTTCTGCACTAAATACGTACAGCTTCCTTAACTTATTTTGAACTACAAGAATGGGAAAATTATTCTTTAGGTAGCATGTGAAATAATTATTTTTCATCTTGATTAGAACAAAAAAAATTGTTGACTGCAATAGAAATGCAACCATAAATCTAATTTAAAACTCATTCCTAAACAATTAATGAGGATATTTGCTTTTCTTACTGCCAAAGCTGTGGAAGAATCCGTGGTTTAACCTGAATCCTAATAGTTCAATGACCTGGGCTGCGTTTCCTACTGTTCAGTAGCAAAACCCAAAAGGCCAATCTTCTTCAGGACTGGCAAACCAATCCCGAGCTGTAATATTAGTCCAAAAACAAATTTCTGGTAACAGAATTCTTGCTTTAATCAAGATTCATCAATTTCTAATAAAATTTTATTTAAATAAACAGTAACAATTTTAATTTTTTTTTTTTTAATTAATCAAGCTTCCTTTCTTTGACTAACAAGAAACTTTCTCTGTAGTTCACGGATCAGACTTGTAAAAAGAACTCCACTGTCCTGAAGTCCTGCAGTATTCTCCAAAGGGTCTATTTCCAGGGCTGGGTTGAACTAGTTCCAAAATACCCCTATCACACACAGCTTACTGGTCCATAGGGTCAGTCTCTACAATTAGATCTCTCCGTTCCAAGATACTGTAGCCAAAGCAGGGTCCAAAAGCCAAATGCTAGCAACAGAATTGCATTTGAGGAGCTAATAGGAACAAAAATGCTCCCATTGCTCGAATTGAAATTCACTAGTAATAATGAATAGAAATTAATTTAATCAAGACAATATTAAATTTCTCACTCCTCATTCTGTTAAAAAATAAAAATAAATCCGAGGAGCTAAAAAGGAAACTACCTCAATTAGTTTATAGATATCCGGTTCTTTTGTGTACCCCAAAAGACTTATATTCAGGTCAAGAGATAAACCAATTGCAAGGTAGAGGTACCATCAATCTATGCAGAATCAATTTTACACAGGATCATTCTTCTTCACAGCTTGAAACAAAACATTTCAGGCTATGGTCTTACCGAGCTGAGTCTGTGCTCCAAAAGTCAGCTGCTGGAAATTAAATTACTTTATTTTTATTATTATTATTCATATTTTTGTTTTTTGTATCTGTTAAGATCAAATGACACATACTGCACCAAAATGCAAGGTGCTTGACGTGTACAAACTAAAAAATTCATTCACAATTTAGGGCATGCATTTCTCGATGATTTTAGGAATAGATACTATTAAAACTATATCCAAAAATGAATACCTTTTCTTAATGATATTGTTCCAAAAATTAATTTAATAGATAAAATAAATTAGAAACCATTTAGCGGTGATGAAAAATGTAGCAGTTTTTCCTTTGAAATGTGAATCAGCAAACCTCCGTACAACCTTTATCTTAAAAAAAAAAATTGAATTTTTAATTGGTAATAATTAATTATATTCAAATTTTCATTCAATTTACATTTTACTGTTAATTTAAATTTTAACAGAGTTTTCACTGGAATTACACTCTACTAGAACCAAATTTCCAATAATTCCTATCCCCAACACTTTTTATTAATTAAAAACAATCTCCAAAATAACATGAAATAATTATTAAAGAAAATAATAATGAAATAAGTTACTTATCTTCATTTTTGTAGGCTGTTAAATTTTCATTTCAATAAGTCACATTTAAAAAAAATGTCTCTTTTGGGGGGAAAAAAATTAAATGGGCTAGCAAGCACTGCTTTAGAATTAATAATAATTATCTTATACTGATATCATTATCTATAATTATTATTAAATAATAATTAGAATCCTTGTTCTATTTAGTTCAATCAATATTTTTGTACTTTTTAAATGAATAAATTTTGATCCAATTTAAATAACAGATAATCATCATTTCTTTCATCTTTAAAAAAGACACATTAATTAAATTATAATTTAAAATTCAATGTAAAGTTTTAAGGCAGCCATTTATTTTTCCCTTTAATTGTACTTAAGAAAAAAACACAGCCTTTATAAACCTATTACGTCACAAAATAAATCTAAAAGCTTCCTTTTATTTGCTAAATACTTCCTAAATAAAAGATCAATTCTGATTGGTCCATGTATGTATGTAATGTTCATCCACATAAAACTTCAACTTCAAGTGACAATACAAAAAAATAATCCCTGAATATTGGGTTTATTAATGCATAAATTTAAAAAACGACCATATCAGAAATTCTTTTTCATTTTTTTACAATAGAATATGTATAAATTTTCTAGTTTAAAAACAATTTTTTTTTTTAATTGAAGCTAAGAGGCTGTCGTAGCAAGTGCAAAGCCCCCTTCTCCTGCCTGCTCTGGACCTGTGAAGATCAGCCCTGCTGTAAGTCGTTTTTTTAAATTAATTAATAGGAAAAATTTCTCAATTCCCATCTAATTTTACTTGAAACTTGTTTATTGTGTTATAAGCTTCAAAGTGATATATAATTTTTCATATTTTCCCATTGATTGATATTAGAAAAATGTGTTTAAAGAAAATTCAATTTGACTGAGAGAGAATCCAATATGGCCAGCCAAATTGAATAAATTAATTAATAGGAAAAATTTCCCAATTCCCATCTAATTTTACTTAAAACTTATTTATTGTGTTATAAGCTTCAAAGTGATATATAATTTTACACATTTTACCATTGATTGATATTAGAAAAATGTGTTTAAAGAAAATTCCAATTTGACTGAGAGAGAATCCAATATGGCCAGCCAAATGGAATTGAATTTCATTTTTTTAAAATTGCTTTTTAAGCTTGTTATCACAACTTCCAATCCCAAAAACTTTCTAAAAATGTTCAATCCATTCAATATTAACTATTTAAAATATTTTTTTAATAATTTTCTTTTTTTATTTTAAAAAGTGAAAATCGGCCTATTGCGCAATCATCCATGAATTTTAATTTTAAATTTTTTCCTCATTTTCCTTTGTAAATTCTTTAATAATCCAACTAAAAAATGTTCATACTTTATCCTTTTATAAATTTTTTGCTATAATTTAATGGATTTATTCAATTTTCTTTACAAAAAGGAAATCGGACCCATCACGCAATTTTCCGTAAAATATATTTTTTTTAAAATAACTTATTTTTTCTTAATAATCCAACTAAAAAGTGTTATTACTTCACCTTTTTATTAATATTTTACTATAATTATTAATTTTTTATTCAAAAATCTGAAATTGGTCCCTTACGCTAATTCCCGTGATTTAAAGAATTTTTTGTTTTTTACTTTCTTTCCCTAATTATTTAAAAATCCAACTAGAAAATATTAATACTTATTCCTTTTATTAATATAAAATATATAAAATTATTTCAGAAAAAATAGGAGCAGGAAAAAAAATAAAAAAAAATCCTAAGAAAAGCCCAAGGTAAGATCCAACATTTAACAAAAATCATTTTTTCAGTATTTTTTAAAAATTTAAATTTTTTGCAGTGTTTAATAAATTATATATATAAATTGATGCAATTTTATTAGTATTTAATTCTAATTTCAGATGGGAGCATTTTTCTATTGCAACACTTTGGTTAATTTATTCGACATGGAGAATATGATCCTGATTCATGCCTCAAAAGAGCCGCAAAAAAAAAGTATCAAAGTAAGTGAAAAAAAACTACTTGATAAATTTAAGTTTTTTCTATTTTTATTTTTTAGAATTTTCAGAATTAAAGTGGTCATTTTTTAGACCCTTAAATTGTCTGATAGTATTGCAACAAGTGAAATTTTAGGTCTGTCCATCTTAAAATTGTTAAGTTTCGATTTTGTCTCCCTAATTCTTAAAAAATCCAAATTTAAAATGTTTATAATTCACCTCTTTATTAATATTTTACTATAATTTGCTGCAATTATTAATTTTTTATTCCAAAATCTAAAATAGGTCCCCTCACGTTAATTTCCGTGATATAAAGTTTTTTTTTTAATTTTATTTTGTCTCGCTATTCTACAATAATCCAACTAAAATGTGTAAGTACTCAATCTTTTTAATAATTTCATGTGTTTTCTAATTATTTTCATTTTTTCAGAAAAAGATAAGAGCTCGAGAAAAGAACAGAAAAAGTTTTTCTTTAAAAAGAATAACCGAAGGTAAGATAAAAAAGTTATGCCTTTTTTTACGTATTTTTAGAAAATTTTAATTTTTTAAAATTATTTTTTACATTTAATAGATTTCAGCATAATAAAAAAATAAATAATTCTATATATTATATTTTGCAGTTTTTATTAATATTTAACTCTAATTTCAGATGGCAGAATTTTTCTATTGCAACACTTTGGTTAACTGATTCAACATGGAGAATATGATCCTGATTCATCCCACAAAATGGTCTCAAAAAAAAAAAAAAATGTATCAAAGTAAGAGGAAAAAACTATTTGATAAATTTATGTTTTTTCTATTTTTTTTTAAATATTTTTTTTATACAGAATTTTCAAGATTAAAACGTTTTTCTTTCTAGACCCTTAGATTGTCTGATAGTATTGCAATCATTGAAATTTTAGGTCTGTACATAATGTTAGGATTTTGTTAAGTTCAATTCCTAACTGTAACGGCCTAAAATAAGATCAATTTTGTAAACTAAAAAACAATCATTAATTTTGAAAATGGATATATAAAGAAATAAGAAAAAAAAAAATAGAAATAATAAAATATATGTATCAATTAGTCAAAATTTGACTTGCCAAGGATCTGTAAAAAAAAGAATTTTCTTTTATTCATTAATTCTATTGTTTCAAGAACAAATTTCCTTGAAGTTAAGCGAAAATAGAGTTAGTAATTTATTTTCTTTTCCAAATTGGAAAATCCAAAATATATTACCATCTCATTTTATGTGGAAAGTTTTCCATAAATTTGCCACAAAGACAGGACACTTTGTTGTTGAAACGTTGGTAATAAAAAGAAATATCCTTTTTTTTATTGGCTGATCCTCATCAAGATTTCTTTTATTACTATGTACCTACTTTTTTTTAAAATACATTTTGTGGTTACCTGGACCTCCCAACATCTACTTTTCCCAATGATAGCCATTCATTCACACAGGATTGTCTGGAATAACGTACGGATTTATCCAGAGTAATCTGAACTTAGGTAGCCCAAATTTAGATGGTCAAATAAATTTATTTCATTGGGGAGGGGGGAAGAGTGAAGCGACCGAAACCATCGGAAATACTCGCTAAGAGCCTGGAATTATAGATTATTTTGAATAATGGTTTTTATTTTTTTTCAGATAATTTTTTTTTTATTAAATATAAAAAATTTTAACACATTATTTTTTTGTCTTTTTTATTATCTTATTATATTTAAATTTGCAATATTTCGACCTACCTGGAACAACATAGCTTAGATTTGTTGCCTTTTTTCAAGCAAAGTTAATTTCTAAGTCGTATTTTTCTGTAACAACTTTCCTTATTTTTTAAGATGGACCTTCTCTTCTACTTGAAAATCCTTTAGTATAATATTCTTTTTTGTCACTTTTTAATGTTTAGAGGTTTATATTCTGTATAAATTCCCTACATGGTAAGGTGCGTCCCATTTGTGCTCAATATTCGAAGTTGTTCATTTTTTTTCCCCTTCCGAAGTCTGAGTTGATTTAATCTATGGGAATGAATCATATCCTTAAAAAAAGTGGATTAAAACAACTCAAGTGGTAAAAAAAACAACCTGGAATACAGGGCACTAGTGGGAATATCTTTTCCATGAAGGAAAATTAATTAAAAAAAAAATTAAAAACTCTATACAATAAAAAGAAAAGAACAAGGAATACTACAGAAAAGGATTATCGAATAGTACAGTGAGGAATTTTTATTCTCAAATAATAAGGAAAATTATATAGAAAAACAGGATTAAGAACGTTAACTCTGCTAGATAAATGATCAATTACATGATTTTCTTGTTCTATTTTTTAATATTGTTCTTTTCAACATTTAATGAATATAGAAATAATTGATTTAATTAAGGATAATAAGAAAGGGTGGCCTAAAATCAAAATCCTCCAAGCCCCCTATTTTCCAAAAAATTAATAGGAAAATTGGAGAACTTTGTACAGACGTTGATGGAATGGCTGAGCAAAACTGGAAAACTACAGAATCTGAATCGCTTTCATTTTTGATTTAGGGGATTTTATTATTATTATTGTCTATGACACATGCAGCCATTTATATTTGAAGATAAAGTGTACTTTTTTAAACTAATAAGTTATAACAATTTTTAAATTAAATTTATGTAGGATAATACTAATCATAATTACAGGACGACTTTCACTTACAATTACACCCATTTCAAGTTGAATACCATGTAATACCCATAAATATGCACCATATCTCCGAGAGCTCTCATCTTGTTTTTACGAAAAAGTGATGGTTCATTTATTTTATGAGTGGGAAGATTGAAGTTAAGAAAAAAAAAAATCTACATAAGTGTACTTCCAATCATGGGATTTCGCTAAAAACCTAAGTCCTATTGTGAGGTAACCGGACACGTAATTAAAAGTTTCGAGTTTCTGTAGTTATAAATTTTTTAAAAAATCAACTTTTCCGACACAGAAAACCCTAAAAAAAAGTGTATTTCGGGTGAAAACTCAATATAGAAAATATAAATAAAAACTAAATAAACTTACATAAATAATTTTCCTTTGTGGCTATTTCCAAATTGTTGAATTATAATAAATTTTAAATTTGTTGATTCCACAGCCAAATCCATAAATTGTATTATCCATTCATTTTGAATAAAACTGAGCAATACGTGATTCAAAATTTAAAAAAAAAACTCTAAAACTGCAATTTTTTTTTTTTTTTTTGGCGCATCAACAGCTGAGGTCATTAGCGCCCGGAGCTTTTTCCAGTGCACTGCCGGCCTCTCGTTACAGACAACACTGTCCATCACCGGACAGTGAGCTGTAAGAAGCTCCTAGGAAGAGAAAATCTAAGGGTCAGCTGCTGGATTCGAACCCGGGACCTCCGCGTGGGAGTCCAGTATGCTAACCTCATAGCGAATCCCTTCCCTAAAAAAAAAAAAAAAAAAACTCGCTTCGGCGGTACATATACTAAAATTGGAAAAACTGCAATTTGAAATCACTAATTCACTGAACAAACTTATTTGCATAACCTCACCCAGTATCACACTAGTAAAAAAGACCTCTTAAAACTTTGGATAGTAAAAAGACTGAATTCCACCAATAATGATTAATAATCATAATAAAAGCAAATAATTTAAAAAAAAATAAAATGTAGAATTTAAAAATTTGACATTTCAACTAACGTTTAACGTGGAGTTCACAATTCTCAGACACGTAAACAAACGGAAAAGTAACAGCGAAAATAATATCCCCACTCTAAACAGTCATTAGTCGTATGCCATTGGTTATAACTTATAAACATGTTTATTTCTACATCTTTTGACCTAAGTCCTTCTTAGTAAACCGTCAAATTAATAACATCTTTTCTGTTAGTAATAAGAAATAAGGGAACTACAGACTTTGTAATAAAATTAAGAAAATACATACAGTCTGCAGGTATAATTCAACCTTCTATCTTTTCTATGTTTAATTTTGGAAAATACCTCCTACTCTGAAGTTGTAATTTACATACATTCAGACCAATAACTTTTATTTTATTTATTTTTTAATCTTTTATTGAAATTTACAACTGCGACAATTGTTGCAAGTATGTTTGGCACATGATAGCACTGTCTGAATTATTATCGTGAACATTTAACTTTACTGCTACCATGATAAGAGTAGATCTTCTCTTCAATCTCCTTGGAGCATTACCTGGTAAAGGCGCAAATGGATAGGTGTTCGGGTTTGAAAGATTTAGGATGACCTGCTATTGGATAATGAAATTTTGAAAAAACGAGTTTTCTCTAGATCTTTGAGTGAAAGGTATTTTGTGGTCATAATGGCTTTGTGAGGTTAGATACATTAAAATGGTATTTTTTGACTATCAATACTTGTTGCTTTGAGAATTGGAACATTTAGTCGATCACCATACTTACAATGCCGTTTGACCAAAAATAGGGCGGGGTTAAAAAAAGGAAGGTTTAAGACTTGTTATTCAGGTTGAGGGTGATGGTTAGTTTCTTGCCTTTTCAGAGTTGTATGGGGGGGGGGGGATTCCAGGGCAACCATTTTGTCTGGCTTCAATCCAAGGTAGCGGATTTTGACTACAGTTGGTATGACAATTGGCTGATGAAGATGGGGAAACTTTTAGTTGAATAATATTTTGCGCATTTCTTTTCACGTCATTTTTATGTAGGATTGGTGGTAGAGTCTTCTTTCTTTCAGAATCTAGATAATGATAAATATATTTTAAAGTTTTAATGCACAAGTTTGAAATTCAAGGAACACAGTATGAAAAAGTTACAAGTAGGATGAATTTTCTGACAATAGGTTCAGCTACCTCTCTCACTCTCCAAGTAAAAATTCCTTTAATTCACCATTTTTTATTTTTTCTTTCTCTCACCAAGAGGACGTGTTTGCGATCGTATCAAATTTACGTTATTGATTTTCCACCGGAAATACATGTTTTAAGGTCTCTCTCACTAAGTTTTTATAAATTTCGTTTGAACTCATGGATATAAAACATATAAAGGGTGATCCATTTAAAACGCACCAATCGCTAATAACTTTTTAGGAAAGCGGCAATCCGGAATTACTCATGAAATAAACCATGTTTTTTAGTCTAGTTTTCAAATTTTCCACCCCCGATGGTGTATCTTCATTTTTGGCAGAGTTACGGCTAAAAAGCTGATTTGGGTTTCATAAGGACCACTGGTTTTGACAATAATTATGAACACTACATAAAAAATTGTGAAAAATGACGTTGACCCCGTTTTGATGTCCCTAATATTTGTTGAGATACTTAAGATCAAATTTACTATTTTATCAACTCGTGAACGGTTTTCAATATTAATTTTCCACCAGAAATACACGTTTTGGGAGATCCTCTGACTACAAAAATATTATTTGTGACGCAAAGATCAAAAATAATAAAAATTAAACATTTTAAAAATGTAGTGCAATGTAATGGTTATGGGTGAGTCAGAATAAATTTGTTTTATCATCAAATAAAAGCAATCATCACATCATTTTAATGCACCCAGTATGCAAGACTTCTTGACCTAACATTACGGTAAGAATCTCTTGCCAGGGTGTTGGTTTAGTGGTCAAGAGCGTGGCTTTGTAAGTGGGAAATCCTCAGTTCGAATCCCGCCTATGACTACATTTTATTTTAAAAAGTATTATTTTTTTTTAAGTAATAAGAGTGACTGCATACGCGGGATTCGAACTGGGGATCTCCCGCTTACAAAGCCATGCTCTTGACCACTAGACCAACACCCGCCCATCCCTGGCAAGATATTCTTACCGTAATGTTAGGTCAAGAAGTCTTTAAAATTGATTGGTGCATTAAAATGATGTGATGGTTGCTTTTATTTGATGATAAAACAAATTTATTCTGACTCACCCATAACCATTACATTACACTAAATTTTTTAAATCTTTAATTATTATTATTTTTGTTATTACACAAATAACAAAACATTAAACAAATAACATTTTTCGCAGTCAGAGAACCTCCCAAAACATGTATTTCTGGAGGAAAATTAATATTGAAAACCGATCATGAATAGATAAAATTGTAATTTTGATCTTAAATATCTCGACAAATATTAGGGATATCGAAACGAGGTAACGTCATTTTTCACAGTTTTTTATGTAGTTTTCATAATCATTGTCAAAAACCAGTGGTCCGTATGAAACTTCAATTAGGTTTTTGGCCGTAACTCCACCAAAAATAAAGATACAGCATCGGGGGTGGAAAATTTGAAAACTAGACTAAAAAAAACTTATAGTTTACTTCGTGGGTTTTTTCGAAATTCCGCTTTCCTAAAAAGTTATTAGCGATTGGTGCGTTTTAAATGGATCACCCTGTATAAAATAGTATTTGTTTTTGGCAGTTCCAGGGTTGGGTTTGTGTTACACTTACCATCAGTTTCTTTTTTATGTTCTGTATGCATTTAATTGATGTATAATATTTTTTTTAAAAAAAGAATTAAATATATCTCAGTAAATTCAGAGTTTTAAAAAAACATAAATGTTAGGACTCTGTTAAATTTTAGTAAGAGAAGGTCATGCGAGGTTCCGGAAGTGTTTCTTTGAAAATAGCGTTGGTCAGAAGAGCTGACAGTGCTTTTGATTTTTCCTGGGAAATCTCTGGTAAAAAAAAAGGCACACACTAACATTTTCGGTATTACAGCCGAAAATTACAGAGAGACTAAGGTGGAAAAACCATTTCCCTTTTTTTTTATGAATGGGTTGAAATAGGACGCTTTTCTTCGTTTTTCACAGAATCTTTTCTTTAAGTAACAAAGAAAAAAGAGAAAGAGATAATAATTGACAATGAGTACATTATTTTGAAAAAAATAGTTGGGCGTGAATCAAAAAAGAAAAGTACCCTTCTCCATCTGGTTCTAATGAATTAGTAGGAAAAACACTTTTCTTTTGTTTGACATGGTTAGCTCTTCACATTTCTTTATTGATAGATGCTGCAGAACTGCATACTAACGATGTCTATTCGCTAAATGTAATACTATTTTGCTTGACAGCGCTTCTCTTGAGCACTTTATAAACTACTCACGTAAAATGTAAAACACATCTTACTTTCCAAGTAAATAATCTACAAATATAAAATAATTATTTTTTAATCTTGGAGTTTTACTAATAATGGCGTGCTTATAATTAAATGTAAAGAACAATGAGATGATTCGTTTAAGATTCTCTCCCCAATGTAATTAGTTGTTGCTAAAAAAAAAATCCAAAAAAGTGCTGAAAACCTAAAACTAAATTCACAGAAAAAGCACTCTCATATTCTCCTTCTACTCGCTTTCTCTCCCTCTCTTATATATTCGCCAAAAAATATTAATTTTCCGTGAGTGAAACCCTAAATTAGCAGAGAAAAATAAATTAATATAAATTCATGAAAATTTAGAGGAAAAAAAATCTTTTTCTGCCAATAATTTTTTTTTTCAGTTAACTCTTACATCCCTAGTAAGGGGAGGATTGTGTTGGTGTCAAATTTCAATCACCATTTGTCTGAGTTTGTGTGTGAGACAATGAGCTGTTAGAAATGCTAGAAAGTGAAAACCCAAGAGCCACCGAACACCGGGAACTCTGCGTGGGAATTCCAACAACGCTGATCACTTAGCAAATCCCTCCGCCATGTAGGATGATCTTATGATAAATGTAAAACTTTTTAAGAACTCGTTGGGCTAGACATTTTAAATATAAAAATTTATGAGGGCATTTTTTTTTTTTTCAAATGCTTGTGTTGAAATTAAATGTTCATTTCTTTTTTAGCAAATTTTTATTTAAAATATTTTATTATGTCTATAAAGCAATTTAATTATGCATTTTATTATATATATATTTTTTTAATTTCAGCAAGTGCGGTAGTGTTAAATTTTCGGAAGTGATTGCCATGTGACTATTTTCTGGTTTCAACAAATAATTTTTTTTAAATAGTGCGTTCATAAAAATAAAAGTAAAACAAAGAAAGAATTTCGGTTTTTCAAAATTCCGTCACAAAAAAAAAGAAAAAGCGTTACAGTATTTTTGCGTTCACATATCTTTTTAAACTGTGTCAAGTGTCCAGCAATGATGAGGATATGTATGAAGACATCAATCCAGTAGCCAGATATTCCAGCCTTCAACAGGACGTAAGGAGTTGATAGTGGTTCCATATATATGTGGCAGTTCTCTTAAATGAGATATTAAACAAAAAAACAAAAACAAATTATAATAAAGTAAAAATACTACAAAAATTATAATTCCAATACTCTTTATTTATTTGTTTGTTTAATATATTTTTTTCCACAGGCATTTAACGTTTTATGTTGTATAATATTTTTAATATAGATTATTATTTTTGGGAGCAGCTTGGCATCGTTTCGAATCTAATATCATTTATACTTTTAACGGCTTTCGAGAATTTCTTAATCGACCATTACCGATAAAAATCAACTAAACAATCAATAAATATATTAATTTATTAATTTCTACGTGCATGATAATTTTTATTAATTATTTATAATATTTTTTTTTGGAATTATAATTATTTAAATTTATACATATATATGGCCACTATTAACATACTTCTTTGGAACTTCGAGTTCGAGTGAAGCAGAACAAGTAAAAGATAAGTATTTCTTCCTTAATTTAATTTATTTATTTTGTTATTAATATGCAGGCAAATTAGGATATATTCAAGAGAATATAAAAGGTCCTCTGAGTCTGCGATTCCCAAAAATGTCATCAGATTTGGGAACAGGGGAATGAAGTATACAAATAATTCGTGCTTCAAATTGCATTTGTTTTTTCTTTTCTTTTTTTTTACCCTTTGCATGGAAATTTCACCCAAGTGGGGAACACAGTTTTGCCCCATCATTCCCCGTAGGAGTAGGAATTACAGCCACACCCTCAGCAGACCTATTAAACACAATTTAAAAAAAAAAAATACCAACTTTGGATGGATTTTTTTTGTGCGATAACGGTCTGTTTGTCTTGTGGCCATCTTCTTCTTCTTTTTCTTCCTTTGGTGCAGGGCCTTTGCCTCCTTAGTAGGAAGTCTCAATCATCTCTGCCCGTAGCTTTGCTACTCTACTGTCTGACCGTCCATCATCTGCAGATCCGCCTTCGGATCTTACAGCCAACCGTAACCTTCGCCGACCTTTAGGTCTTCCTCTTCCTGGGTGTCCTCCATAGACTTTTCGAGGGGCTCTCTCTACACTTATTTTGTGAAGGTGACCTCTCCCCCAACCAACGCAACCTCCCCACTTTGCCATAATTGTCACAAATGTAGATGTGACAAAAAATGCGATTTTAGTAAATGTATAGTACTCTATTTATGAACTTAAAGATACTCAGAGGACAAACCGGAAACAAATAATCAGTGTTTTATTTTTATGTATATTATTAACTTTTTAAAATATTGTACGCACAATTATATAAATGTCAATTTTAATGATTTACACCCACATAACAACATAAGCAGTTCACAAACGTACAATTAGAAAGACAAAAAAATTTGTTCATAATACCATAAATAAACAAATAATTTTGATTTAAAATTAGCGTACAATCAACATATCGGTAGATTCAATTGTAAAAAGAGAATAGTACGATTTTGAGTCATGTTACTTCCTCCAAACAGAAACATGATCGAAACTTCCTAATCTAGTTTACTCACTAGAATGATTCTGTGTTAGGACAAATATTCTACTCGTGTGATTTTAAATCAATGTAACACCAGCAGTTTAATACGGTCCAAAACGGTAATGAAATGGCATTACTAATGTACTACCATCGGAATGATAAAACATTTTCACTTCGAGAACTAGTACCTTAGTACCGTTCTATGTTAAAGAATAACTGTTAGGAAGAAACAAAGTACCAGCTTACATACAATAGGAAATAATTAAAACCATATTGTTGCATAAAACGTCAATTTCAATACCAATTCTTTAAAATAAGCGGGCTATAGTGAGATCATGTTTAACGATGTTGCACAAATTTCAAGAAAATTATACCAACTAGAAATCAGGCACTAAGTTATTAGTTTGATAATACTAAAGAGACGACCTCAAAATTAATATAAATTCTTAATGATAACCGGCGAAATCGGTGAATCAGTTAAATGAAAAGTAAAACTTAAATTCGGCTGTACGATACAAAGCACCATAGACACATCAGTAAACTTTAAGATACAATATCAGCGCATCAACGTCAGGTTAATAGCACACTGCTTTAGGGTCAGTATGACGAGTTGAGGAATTATATTACGGGTCACCATCACCATGATACCTCTCCACTTTTTTGCCAGGGTTCCGCACTTAGATATAATGTTAGTCTTTCACCTGAAGGTTGATACAACCATTTTTTATTGCGAGTTTAGATATTATTAGGGCGTCACCAGCAGGTTGATACCACTCTTTTTTTTATGCCAACGCTACGCGTTTAATATTAGTGTATCACCAGCAGGTTGATACAACCATTTTTTATTGCGAGTTTAGATATTATTAGGGCGTCACCAGCAGGTTGATACCACTCTTTTTTTTATGCCAACGCTACGCGTTTAATATTAGTGTATCACCAGCAGGTTGATACAACCATTTTTTATTGCGAGTTTAGATATTATTAGGGCGTCACCAGCAGGTTGATACCACTCTTTTTTTTATGCCAACGCTACGCGTTTAATATTAGTGTATCACCAGCAGGTTGATACAACCATTTTTTATTGCGAGTTTAGATATTATTAGGGCGTCACCAGCAGGTTGATACCACTCTTTTTTTTATGCCAACGCTACGCGTTTAATATTAGTGTATCACCAGCAGGTTGATACAACCATTTTTTATTGCGAGTTTAGATATTATTAGGGTGTCACCAGCAGGTAGATACCACACTCATTTTGTGCCAGCACTACGCGTTTAGATATAATATTAGTGTATCACCCACCACCAGGTTCATACAACCATTTCTTATTGCGAGTTTTGATATTACTATGGTGTCACCAGCAGGTTGATACCACACACTTTTTATGCCAGCACTAAGCGTTTAGATATAATGTTAGTGTATCACCAGCAGGTTGATACAACAATTTCTTATTGCGAGTTTAGATATTATTAGGGTGTCACCAACAGCATGATACCACTCTTTTTATTATGCCAACGCTACGCGATTAATATTAGTGTATCACCAGCAGGTTGATACAACCATTTTTTATTGCGAGTTTAGATATTATTAGGGTGTCACCAGCAGGTTGATACCACACTCTTTTTGTGCCAGCACTACGCGTTTAGATATAATGTTAGTGTATCACCAGTAGGTTGATACAACCATTCCTTAGTGCAAGTTTAGATATTATTAGGGTGTCACCAGCAAGATTAAACCACTCTCATTTTATGCCAGCGATACGCGTTTAGATATAATGTTAGTGTATCACCAGCAGGTTGATACAACCATTCTTATTGCGAGTTTACATATTATTGAGGGGTCACCAGAAGGTTGATACCACACTCCTTTTATACCAGCGTTACGCGTTTAGATATAATGTTAGTGTATCACCAGCAGGTTGATACAACCATTTCTTATTGCGAGTTTACATATTATTAGTGTCTCACCAGTAGGATGATACCACCCTCTTTTTATGCCAGCACTACGCATTTAGATATAATGTTAGTGTATCACCAGCAGGTTGATACAACCATTTCTTATTGCGAGTTTACATATTATTAGGGGGTCACCAGCAGGTTGATACCACACTCTTTTAAGCCAGCGTTACGCGTTTAGATATAATATTAGTGTATCACCAGCAGGTTGATACAACCATTTCTTATTGCGAGTTTACATATTATAAGGGTCTCACCAGCAGGTTGATGATTGATACCACTCTCTTTTTATGCCAGCTCTACGCGTTTAGATATAATGTTAGTGTATCACCAGCAGGTTGATAAAACCATTAATTATCGCGAGTTTAGATATTATTAGCGTGTCACCAGCAGGTTAATACCACTCTCTTTTTATGTCAGCTCTACGCGTTTAGATATAATGTTAGTGCATCACCAGCAGGTTGATACAACCATTCTTATTGTGAGTTTACATATTATTGAGGGGTCACCAGAAGGTTGATACCACACTCTTTTTATGCCAGCGTTACGCGTTTAGATATAATATTAGTGTATCACCAGCAGGTTGATACAACCATTTCTTATTGCGAGTTTAAATATTATAAGGGTCTCACCAGCAGGTTGATACCACACTCTTTTTATGCCAGCTCTACGCGTTTAGATATAATGTTAGTGCATCAACTCCAGGTTCACAAAACCATTTTTTATTGCGAGTTTAGATATTATTAGGGTGTCACCAGCAGGTTGATACCACACTCTTTTTGTGCCAGCACTACGCGTTTATATATAATGTTAGTGTATCACCAGCAGGTTGATACTACCCTCTTTTTATGCCAGCACTACGCGTTTAGATATAATGTTAGTTTATCAGCAGCAAATTGATACAACCATTCTTATTGTAAGTTTACATATTATTGAGGGGTCACCTGAAGGTTGATACCACACTCTTTTTATGCCAGCGTTACGCGTTTAGATATAATATTAGTGTATCACCAGCAGGTTGATACAACCATTTCTTATTGCGAGTTTATATATTATTAGTGTCCACCAGCAGGTTGATGATTGATACCACTCCTTTTTTTTGCCAGCGTTACGCGTTTAGATATAATATTAGTGTATCACCAGCAGGTTGATACAACCATTTCTTAATGCGCGTTTAAATATTATTAGGGTATCACCAGTAGATTGATACCACCCTCTTTTTATGCCAGCGTTACGCGTTTAGATATAATATTAGTGTATCACCAGCAGGTTGATACAACCATTTCTTATTGCGAGTTTACATATTATAAGGGTCTCACCAGCAGGTTGATGATTGATACCACTCTCTTTTTATGCCAGCGTTACGCGTTTAGATATAATATTTGTGTATCACCAGCAGGTTGATACAACCATTAATTATCGCGAGTTTAGATATTATTAGCGTGTCACCAGCAGGTTAATACCACTCTCTTTTTATGTCAGCTCTACGCGTTTAGATATAATGTTAGTGCATCACCAGCAGGTTGATACAACCATTCTTATTGTGAGTTTACATATTATTGAGGGGTCACCAGAAGGTTGATACCACACTCTTTTTATGCCAGCGTTACGCGTTTAGATATAATATTAGTGTATCACCAGCAGGTTGATACAACCATTTCTTATTGCGAGTTTAAATATTATAAGGGTCTCACCAGCAGGTTGATACCACACTCTTTTTATGCCAGCTCTACGCGTTTAGATATAATGTTAGTGCATCAACTCCAGGTTCACACAACCATTTTTTATTGCGAGTTTAGATATTATTAGGGTGTCACCAGCAGGTTGATACCACACTCTTTTTGTGCCAGCACTACGCGTTTATATATAATGTTAGTGTATCACCAGCAGGTTGATACTACCCTCTTTTTATGCCAGCACTACGCGTTTAGATATAATGTTAGTTTATCAGCAGCAAATTGATACAACCATTCTTATTGTAAGTTTACATATTATTGAGGGGTCACCTGAAGGTTGATACCACACTCTTTTTATGCCAGCGTTACGCGTTTAGATATAATATTAGTGTATCACCAGCAGGTTGATACAACCATTTCTTATTGCGAGTTTATATATTATTAGTGTCTCACCAGCAGGTTGATGATTGATACCACTCCTTTTTTTTGCCAGCGTTACGCGTTTAGATATAATATTAGTGTATCACCAGCAGGTTGATACAACCATTTCTTATTGCGCGTTTAAATATTATTAGGGTATCACCAGTAGATTGATACCACCCTCTTTTTATGCCAGCGTTACGCGTTTAGATATAATATTAGTGTATCACCAGCAGGTTGATACAACCATTTCTTATTGCGAGTTTACATATTATAAGGGTCTCACCAGCAGGTTGATGATTGATACCACTCTCTTTTTATGCCAGCGTTACGCGTTTAGATATAATATTTGTGTATCACCAGCAGGTTGATACAACCATTTCTTATTGCGAGTTTAAATATTATTAGGGTATCACCAGCAGGTTGATACCACCCTCTTTTTATGCCAGCTCTACGCGTTTAGATATAATATTAGTGTATCACCAGCAGGTTGATACAACCATTCTTATTGTGAGTTAACATATTATTGAGGGGTCACCTGAAGGTTGATACCACACTCTTTTTATGCCAGCGTTACGCGTTTAGATATAATATTAGTGTATCACCAGCAGGTTGATACAAATATTTCTTATTGCGAGTTTACATATTATTAGTGTCTCTGCAGCAGGTTGATGATTGATACCACTCCCTTTTTATGCCAGCGTTACGCGTTTAGATATAATATTAGTGTATCACCAGCAGGTTGATACAACCATTTCTTATTGCGAGTTTACATATTATTAGTGTCTCTGCAGCAGGTTGATGATTGATACCACTCCCTTTTTATGCCAGCGTTACGCGTTTAGATATAATATTAGTGTATTACCAGCAGGTTGATACAATCATTTCTTATTGCGAGTTTAAATATTATTAGGGTATCACCAGTAGGTTGATACCACCCTCTTTTTATGCCAGCACTACGCATTTAGATATAATGTTAGTGTATCACCAGCAGGTTGATACAACCATTTCTTATTGTGAGTTTACATATTATAAGGGTCTCACCAGCAGGTTGATTATTGATACCACTCTCTTTTTAAGCCAGCGTTACGCGTTAAGATATAATATTAGTGTATCACCAGCAGGTTGATACAACCATTTCTTATTGCGAGTTTACATGTTATAAGGGTCTCACCAGCAGGTTGATGATTGATACCACTCTCTTTTTATGCCAGCGTTACGCGTTTAGATATAATATTAGTGTATCACCAGCAGGTTGATACAACCATTTCTTATTGCGAGTATAAATATTATTAGGGTATCACCAGCAGGTTGATACCACCCTCTTTTTGTGCCAGCTCTACGCGTTAGATATAATATTAGTGTATCACCAGCAGGTTGATACAAACATTTCTTATTGCGAGTTTACATATTATTAGTGTCTCTGCAGCAGGTTGATGATTGATACCACTCCCTTTTTATGCCAGCGTTACGCGTTTAGATATAATATTAGTGTATCACCAGCAGGTTGATACAACCATTTCTTATTGCGAGTTTATATATTATTAGTGTCTCACCAGCAGGTTGATGATTGATACCACTCCTTTTTTTTGCCAGCGTTACGCGTTTAGATATAATATTAGTGTATCACCAGCAGGTTGATACAACCATTTCTTATTGCGAGTTTAAATATTATTATGGTATCACCAGTAGGTTGATACCACCCTCTTTTTATGCTAGCACTACGCATTTAGATATAATGTTAGTGTATCACCAGCAGGTTGATACAACCATTTCTTATTGCGAGTTTACATATTATTAGGGGGTCACCAGCAGGTTGATACCACTCTCTTTTTAAGCCAGCGTTACGCGTTTAGATATAATATTAGTGTATCACCAGCAGGTTGATACAACCATTTCTTATTGCGAGTTTACATATTATTAGTGTCTCTCCAGCAGGTTGATGATTGATACCACTCCCTTTTTATGCCAGCGTTAGGCGTTTAGATATAATATTAGTGTATTACCAGCAGGTTGATACAACCATTTCTTATAGCGAGTTTAAATATTATTAGGGTATCACCAGTAGGTTGATACCACCCTCTTTTTATGCCAGCACTACGCATTTAGATATAATGCTAGTGTATCACCAGCAGGTTGATACAACCATTTCTTATTGCGAGTTGACATATTATTAAGGGGTCACCAGCAGGTTGATACCACTCTCTTTTTAAGCTAGCGTTACGCGTTTAGATATAATATTAGTGTATCACCAGCAGGTTGATACAACAATTTCTTATTGCGAGTTTACATATTATAAGGGTCTCACCAGCAGGTTGATTATTGATACCACTCTCTTTTTAAGCCAGCGTTACGCGTTTAGATATAATATTAGTGTATCACCAGCAGGTTGATACAACTATTTCTATTGCGAGTTTACATGTTATAAGGGTCTCACCAGCAGGTTGATGATTGATACCACTCTCTTTTTATGCCAGCGTTACGCGTTTAGATATAATATTAGTGTATCACCAGTAGGTTGATACAACCATTTCTTATTGCGAGTTTAAATATTATTAGGGTATCACCAGCAGGTTGATACCACTCTCTTTTTATGTCAGCTCTACGCGTTTAGATATAATGTTAGTGTATCACCAGCAGGTTGATACAACCATTCTTATTGTGAGTTTACATATTATTGAGGGGTCACCAGAAGTTTGATACCACACTCTTTTTATGCCAGCGTTACGCGTTTAGATATAATATTAGTGTATCACCAGCAGGTTGATACAAACATTTCTTATTGCGAGTTTACATATTATTAGTGTCTCTCCAGCAGGTTGATGATTGATACCACTCCCTTTTTATGCCAGCGTTACGCGTTTAGATATAATATTAGTGTATCACCAGCAGGTTGATACAACCATTTCTTATTGCGAGTTTAAATATTATTAGGGTATCACCAGTAGGTTGATACCACCCTCTTTTTATGCCAGCACTACGCATTTAGATATAATGTTAGTGTATCACCAGCAGGTTGATACAACCATTTCTTATTGCGAGTTGACATATTATTAAGGGGTCACCAGTAGGTTGATACCACTCTCTTTTTAAGCCAGCGTTACGCGTTTAGATATAATATTAGTGTATCACCAGCAGGTTGATACAACCATTTCTTATTGCGAGTTTACATATTATAAGGGTCTCACCAGCAGGTTGATGATTGATACCACTCTCTTTTTATGCCAGCGTTACGCGTTTAGATATAATATTAGTGTATCACCAGCAGGTTGATACAACCATTTCTTATAGCGAGTTTAAATATTATTAGGGTATCACCAGCAGGTTGATACAACCATTTCTTATAGCGAGTTTAAATATTATTAGGGTATCACCAGCAGGTTGATACCACCCTCTTTTTATGCCAGCTCTACGCGTTTAGATATAATGTTAGTGTATCACCAGCAGGTTGATACAACCATTTCTTATTGCGAGATAAGATATCATTAGGGTTTCACCAGCAGGTTGATCCCACTCTCCTTTGATGCCAGTGGTACGCGTTTAGATATAATGTTAGTGTTTCAGTAGCAGGTTGATACAACTCTTCTTTACTGCCACTATTTCGCATTTAGATTTAATGTTAGTGTATGACCAGCAGGTAGTTACATCTCACTTTTTCTGCCAGCTATTCTCGTTTAGATATAATGTTAGTTTTTATGTTGGCCATAAACTGTCTGGTTAGTTTTAGAGTGAAACAGTGCCGTGATGAGGACGATTGGCTCATGGATTGCCTCCGAACGAGTACTTTAGGGTTATGAATCATGAAAGCATCTAATATTGTTTAATAATTTATAATTAATAATTTAATAATTTTTGTAGATAATGATTGGAGAGGAAATGTACCACGCGGCGTACAGTAGTGCACTTCAGAGAATACTAGTATTAATAATGAAATTTCATTGCAAATTATTGGAACATTCGAACTCTTTAAAAGATCATTAGTGCACATTATTGTAACATTAGTGCATCTAAGTATTGTTATGTTCCATATTAATGGAACTTTAGTGCGCTTTAATGATTAATAAGTTAATTTAATGGATCATTAGTGCATATTAATGAAATTTCATTGCACATTAATGGAACATTGAAACTATTAAAGAGATCATTAGTGCACATTATTGTTACATTAGTGCATCTTAGTATAGTACTGTTGCACATTAGTGGAACTTTAGTGCACTTTAATGATTATTAGGGTAAATAAATGGAACATTAGTGCATATTATTGAAATTTCATTGCACATAAATGGAATATATTTGCTCTTTAAGATATCATTAGTGCATATTATTGTAACATTAGTGCATTTTAGTATAGTACTGTTGCTCATTAATGGAACTTTAGTGCACTTAAATGATTATTGGGGTAATTAAATGGAACATTAGTGCATATTAATGAAATTTCATTGCACATAAGGGGTACATATTTGCTCTTTAAGAGATCATTAGTGCATATTATTGTAACATTAGTGCATCAAAGTATAGTACTGTTACACATTAATGGAACTTTAGTGCTCTTTAATGATTATGAGGATAACTAAATGGAACATTAGTGCATATTAATGAAATTTCATTGCACATAAATGGAACATTGCTGCTCTTTAAGAGATCGTTAGTGCAGATTATTGTAATATTAGTGCATTATAGTATAGTACTGTTGCACATTAATGGAACTTTAGTGCACATTAATGAAGATTAGAGTAGTTAAGTGTTACATTAGTGCAACCTAGTTGAACTTGAGGCACATCAGTGGTGCATTACCACCCTTATATTTCACTAAGATATGTAACTACCAGATTTGTCTTAAATTTATCCAGCAACAAATTTAACAGGTTACTTTCCGAGACAATTCATGGGTAAGGGCCTTCAATCGTTCGCGTCATTGCTCTGTTGAACTCTAAAACTAAACACCTATTTTATGCCCAACTCCGAAGTTTATTTATAAAGATTGAAATCTCGGTATTAGATTAGAGTGTTTCCACATTAATACAGTCGCATCTTCCATTACATGGGCGATTAGTTATTAACATTAGAGTATCACTGTCATCTTGATACAACACATTACCTTTATTAAATATGACGCGTTTAGATATTAAGATTAGGTATCACCATCAGGTTCATACATTTTTTTTGTTACTGGCTATTATGTATTTATTAATTAAGATTAGGGTATCACCGTCAGGTTGATACAACATTTTTCTGTTCTTGGTTATTATGCATTTAGTAATTAATAGTAGGATATCACCGTCTGGTTGATACATCATTTTTCTGTTATTGGCTATTATGCCTTTAGTTACTAAGATTAGGGTATCTCCGTCAGGTTGATATACTTTTCTGTTACTTGTTATTATACATTTATTTATAAAGATTAAGGTATCACCATTAAGTAGATATATTTTTCTTTTGCTGGCAATTATGCATTTAGTTATTAGGATTAGTATATCTCCGTCAGGTTGATACAAAAGTTTATCGTTATTAAATATTACGCGTTTGGTTAATAAGATTAAGTATCTCCATCAACTTGGTACATTTTACCGATGCTGGCTATTATGCATTTAGTAATTAAGATAAGGGTATCTCCGTCAGGTTGATTCAACACTTTACCGTTATTAAATATGATGCGTTTAGATTTTATGATTGGGTATCTCCGTCAGGTTGATACATTTTTCTGTTGCTGCCTATTATGCTTTTAGTAATTAAGATTAAGGTATCACCGTCAGGTTGATACAACATTTTTCTGTTATTGGCTATTATGCATTTAGTTATTAAGATTAGGGTATCTCCGTCAGCTTGATACAACATTATTCTGTTATTGGCTATTATGCATTTAGTTATTAAGATTAGGGTAACACCATTAGGTTGATAAATTTTTCTTTTGCTGGCTATTAGGCACTTAGTTATTAAGATTAGTATATCACCGTCAGTTGGATACAACATTTTTCTGTTACTGGTTATTATGCATTTATTTATAAAGACTAGGGTATCACCATTAGGATGATACATTTTTCCGTTGCTGGCTATTATGCATCAGTTATTAAGATTAGGGTATCTCCGTCAGGTTGATACAACACTTTACCGTTATTAAATATTATGCGTTTAGATTTTATGATTAAGTATCTCCGTCAGATTGATCCCTTTAACTGCTGCTGCCTATTATATATTTAGTAATGAAGATTAGAGTATCACCATTAGGTTGAAACATTTTTCTTTTGCT
Source organism: Rhodnius prolixus (assembly GCF_049639745.1). Classification (NCBI taxonomy): domain Eukaryota; kingdom Metazoa; phylum Arthropoda; class Insecta; order Hemiptera; family Reduviidae; genus Rhodnius; species Rhodnius prolixus. The sequence continues at coordinate 12,267,693 of NW_027411604.1, read as the reverse complement.
GGCTATTATGTATTTAGTAATTATGATTAGGGTATCTCCGTCAGGTTGATTCAACACTTTACCGTTATTAAATATGATGCGTTTAGATTTTATGATTGGGTATCTCCGTCAGGTTGATACATTTTTCTGTTGCTGCCTATTATGCTTTTAGTAATTAAGATTAAGGTATCACCGTCAGCTTGATACATTTTTCTTTTGCTGGCTATTATGCATTTTTTTAGTAAGATTAGTTTCTCACCATCAGGTTGATAAATTTTTCTGTTGCTGGCTATTATGCATTTAGTAATTAAGATTAAGGTATCACCGTCAGGTTGATACAACATTATTCTGTTACTGGTTATTATGCATTTATTTATAAAGACTAGGGTATCACCATTAGGATGATACATTTTTCTTTTGCTGGCTATTATGTATTTAGTAATTAAGATTAGGGTATCTCCGTCAGGTTGATACAACACTTTACCGTTATTAAATATTATGCGTTTAGATTTTATGATTAAGTATCTCCGTCAGATTGATGCATTTATCTGCTGCTGCCTATTATATATTTAGTAATTAAGATTAGAGTATCACCATTAGGTTGATACATTTTTCTTTTGCTGGCTATTATGTATTTTGTAATTAAGATTAGGGTATCTCCGTCAGATTGATTCAACACTTTACCGTTATTAAATATGATGCGTTTAGATTTTATGATTGGGTATCTCCGTCAGGTTGATACATTTTTCTGTTGGTGCCTATTATGCTTTTATTAATTAAGATTAAGGTATCACCGTCAGGTTGATAAATTTTTCTGTTGCTGGCTATTATGCATTTAGTAATTAAGTTAAGTTATCACCGTCAGGTTGATACAACATTATTCTGTTACTGGTTATTATGCATTTATTTATAAAGACTAGGGTATCACCATTAGGATGATACATTTTTCCGTTGCTGGCTATTATGCATCAGTTATTAAGATTAGGGTATCTCCGTCAGGTTGATACAACACTTTACCGTTATTAAATATTATGCGTTTAGATTTTATGATTAAGTATCTACGTCAGATTGATCCCTTTAACTTCTGCTGCCTATTATATGTTTAGTAATTAAGATTAGAGTATCACCATTAGGTTGATACATTTTTCTTTTGCTGGCTATTCTGTATTTAGTAATTAAGATTAGGGTATCTCCGTCAGGTTGATTCAACATTTTACCGTTATTAAATATGATGCGTTTAGATTTTATGATTGGGTATCTCCGTCAGGTTGATACATTTTTCTGTTGCTGCCTATTATGCTTTTAGTAATTAAGATTAAGGTATCACCGTCAGGTTGATACTACATTTTTCTGTTATTGGCTATTATGCATTTAGTTATTAAGATTAGGGTACCTCCGTCAGCTTGATACATTTTTCATTTGCTGGCTATTATGCATTTTTTTAGTAAGATTAGTTTCTCACCATCTGGTTGATAAATTTTTCAGTTGCTGGCTATTATGCATTCAGTAATTAAGATTAAGGTATCACCGTCAGGTTGATACAACATTATTCTGTTACTGGTTATTATGCATTTATTTATAAAGACTAGGGTATCACCATTAGGATGATACATTTTTCTTTTGCTGGCTATTATGTATTTAGTAATTAAGATTAGGGTATCTCCGTCAGGTTGATACAACACTTTACCGTTATTAAATATTATGCGTTTAGATTTTATGATTAAGTATCTCCGTCAGATTGATGCATTTATCTGCTGCTGCCTATTATGCTTTTAGTAATTAAGATTAAGGTATCACCGTCAGGTTGATACTACATTTTTCTGTTATTGGCTATTATGCATTTAGTTATTAAGATTAGGGTATCTCCGTCAGCTTGATACATTTTTTCTTTGCTGGCTATTATGCATTTAGTTATTAAGATTAGGGTAACACCATTAGGTTGATAAATTTTTCTTTTGCTGGCTATTAGGCACTTAGTTATTAAGATTAGTATATCACCGTCAGTTGGATACAACATTTTTCTGTTACTGGTTATTATGCATTTATTTATAAAGACTAGGGTATCACCATTAGGATGATACATTTTTCCGTTGCTGGCTATTATGCATCAGTTATTAAGATTAGGGTATCTCCGTCAGGTTGATACAACACTTTACCGTTATTAAATATTATGCGTTTAGATTTTATGATTAAGTATCTCCGTCAGATTGATCCCTTTAACTGCTGCTGCCTATTATATATTTAGTAATGAAGATTAGAGTATCACCATTAGGTTGAAACATTTTTCTTTTGCTGGCTATTATGTATTTAGTAATTATGATTAGGGTATCTCCGTCAGGTTGATTCAACACTTTACCGTTATTAAATATGATGCGTTTAGATTTTATGATTGGGTATCTCCGTCAGGTTGATACATTTTTCTGTTGCTGCCTATTATGCTTTTAGTAATTAAGATTAAGGTATCACCGTCAGCTTGATACATTTTTCTTTTGCTGGCTATTATGCATTTTTTTAGTAAGATTAGTTTCTCACCATCAGGTTGATAAATTTTTCTGTTGCTGGCTATTATGCATTTAGTAATTAAGATTAAGGTATCACCGTCAGGTTGATACAACATTATTCTGTTACTGGTTATTATGCATTTATTTATAAAGACTAGGGTATCACCATTAGGATGATACATTTTTCTTTTGCTGGCTATTATGTATTTAGTAATTAAGATTAGGGTATCTCCGTCAGGTTGATACAACACTTTACCGTTATTAAATATTATGCGTTTAGATTTTATGATTAAGTATCTCCGTCAGATTGATGCATTTATCTGCTGCTGCCTATTATATATTTAGTAATTAAGATTAGAGTATCACCATTAGGTTGATACATTTTTCTTTTGCTGGCTATTATGTATTTTGTAATTAAGATTAGGGTATCTCCGTCAGATTGATTCAACACTTTACCGTTATTAAATATGATGCGTTTAGATTTTATGATTGGGTATCTCCGTCAGGTTGATACATTTTTCTGTTGCTGCCTATTATGCTTTTAGTAATTAAGATTAAGGTATCACCGTCAGGTTGATACTACATTTTTCTGTTATTGGCTATTATGCATTTAGTTATTAAGATTAGGGTACCTCCGTCAGCTTGATACATTTTTCATTTGCTGGCTATTATGCATTTTTTTAGTAAGATTAGTTTCTCACCATCTGGTTGATAAATTTTTCAGTTGCTGGCTATTATGCATTCAGTAATTAAGATTAAGGTATCACCGTCAGGTTGATACAACATTATTCTGTTACTGGTTATTATGCATTTATTTATAAAGACTAGGGTATCACCATTAGGATGATACATTTTTCTTTTGCTGGCTATTATGTATTTAGTAATTAAGATTAGGGTATCTCCGTCAGGTTGATACAACACTTTACCGTTATTAAATATTATGCGTTTAGATTTTATGATTAAGTATCTCCGTCAGATTGATGCATTTATCTGCTGCTGCCTATTATGCTTTTAGTAATTAAGATTAAGGTATCACCGTCAGGTTGATACTACATTTTTCTGTTATTGGCTATTATGCATTTAGTTATTAAGATTAGGGTATCTCCGTCAGCTTGATACATTTTTTCTTTGCTGGCTATTATGCATTTAGTTATTAAGATTAGGGTGACACCATTAGGTTGATAAATTTTTCTTTTGCTGGCTATTAGGCACTTAGTTATTAAGATTAGTATATCACCGTCAGTTGGATACAACATTTTTCTGTTACTGGTTATTATGCATTTATTTATAAAGACTGGGGTATCACCATTTTGATGATACATTTTTCCGTTGCTGGCTATTATGCATCAGTTATTAAGATTAGGGTATCTCCGTCAGGTTGATACAACACTTTACCGTTATTAAATATTATGCGTTTAGATTTTATGATTAAGTATCTCCGTCAGATTGATGCATTTATCTGCTGCTGCCTATTATATATTTAGTAATTAAGATTAAGGTATCACAGTCAGCTTGATACATTTTTCCTTTGCTGGCTATTATGCATTTATTTATAAAGACTAGGGTATCACCATTAGGATGATACATTTTTCTTTTGCTGGCTATTATGTATTTAGTAATTAAGATTAGGGTATCTCCGTCAGGTTGATACAACACTTTACCGTTATTAAATATTATGCGTTTAGATTTTATGATTAAGTATCTCCGTCAGGTTGATACATTTTTCTGTTGCTGCCTATTATGCTTTTAGTAATTAAGATTAAGGTATCACCGTCAGGTTGATACAACATGATTCTGTTATTGGCTATTATGCATTTAGTTATTAAGATTAGGGTAACACCATTAGGTTGATAAATTTTTCTTTTGCTGGCTATTAGGCACTTAGTTATTAAGATTAGTATATCACCGTCAGTTGGATACAACATTATTCTGTTACTGGTTATTATGCATTTATTTATAAAGACTAGGGTATCACCATTAGGATGATACATTTTTCTTTTGCTGGCTATTATGTATTTAGTAATTAAGATTAGGGTATCTCCGTCAGGTTGATACAACACTTTACCGTTATTAAATATTATGCGTTTAGATTTTATGATTGGGTATCTCCGTCAGGTTGATGCATTTATCTGCTGCTGCCTATTATGCTTTTAGTAATTAAGATTAAGGTATCACCGTCAGGTTGATACTACAATTTTCTGTTATTGGCTATTATGCATTTAGTTATTAAGATTAGGGTATCTCCGTCAGCTTGATACATTTTTTCTTTGCTGGCTATTATGCATTTTTTTAGTAAGATTAGTTTCTCTCCATCAGGTTGGTAAATTTTTCTGTTGCTGGCTATTATGCATTTAGTAATTAAGTTAAGTTATCACCGTCAGGTTGATACAACATTATTCTGTTACTGGTTATTATGCATTTATTTATAAAGACTAGGGTATCACCATTAGGATGATACATTTTTCCGTTCCTGGCTATTATGCATCAGTTATTAAGATTAGGGTATCTCCGTCAGGTTGATACAACACTTTACCGTTATTAAATATTATGCGTTTAGATTTTATGATTAAGTATCTCCGTCAGGTTGATACATTTTTCTGTTGCTGCCTATTATGCTTTTAGTAATTAAGATTAAGGTATCACCGTCAGGTTGATACAACATGATTCTGTTATTGGCTATTATGCATTTAGTTTTTAAGATTAGGGTAACACCATTAGGTTGATAAATTTTTCTTTTGCTGGCTATTAGGCACTTAGTTATTAAGATTAGTATATCACCGTCAGTTGGATACAACATTTTTCTGTTACTGGTTATTATGCATTTATTTATAAAGACTGGGGTTTCACCATTAGGATGATACATTTTTCCGTTGCTGGCTATTATGCATCAGTTATTAAGATTAGGGTATCTCCGTCAGGTTGATACAACACTTTACAGTTATTAAATATTATGCGTTTAGATTTTATGATTAAGTATCTCCGTCAGATTGATGCATTTATCTGCTGCTGCCTATTATATATTTAGTAATTAAGATTAGAGTATCACCGTCAGGTTGATATAACATTTTTCTGTTCCTGGTTATTATGCATTTAGTAAATAAGAGTAGGGTATCACCGTCAGGTTGATACAACATTTTTCTGTTTCTGGTTATTATGCATTTAGTTATTAAGATTAGGCTAACACCATTGGGTTGATACATTTTTCTTTTGCTGGCTATTATGCACTTAGTTGATAAGATTAGTGTATCACCGTCAGTTTGATACAACATGTTTCTGTAACTGGTTATTATGCCTTTGGTATTTAAGATTAGGGTATCACCGTCAGGTTGATACAACACTTTACTGTTATTAAATATGATGCGTTTGGATTTTATGATTGGGTATCTACGTCAGGTTGATACATTTTTCTGTTGCTGGCTATTATGCATTTAGTAATTAAGATTATGGTATCACCGTCAGTTTGATACAACAGTTTTCTGTTACTGGTTATTATGCATTTATTTATAAAGATTAGGGTATCACCATTAGGTTGATACATTTTTCTTTTGCTGGCTATTATGCATTTAGTAATTAATATTAGGGTATCTCCGTCAGGTTGAACCAACACTTTATCGTTATTAAATATTATGCATTTAGTTGTTAAGATTAGGGTATCTCTGTTAGGTTGATACCATTTTTTTTGGGGGGGCTAATTTTCGTTTCATAATTAATACTAAGTTATCAGCTTCTTGTTGATACAATGTTTTTGTCTTACTGGTTGACACGTCATTGGTTTGTAAGATTATGGCTTCTCTATCTGGTTATGCTTTTTTTTTATTATCAGTGGTTTTTTAATGATTGGACTTTCAGGAGAATTGAAAATTCGGATCCATTATAAATCAGTTCTCGTAACAGTCGATTAAGTTTACTTGTGGTGGGACATTTTAATTCTCTCGCTAAAGTACGAGTATAGTTATACCTGCCCATCCTAATTCTTATTTTTTAATGTCATGATTGAAGCTCGGTACCAGTTTTAAAAAATATCTGTAAAATAACCCAACAGGGAGCGACCGATGCATGCAGTCGCTTGGGGAGTATAACCACAGCTCATTACACCCTGCACCCAACACAGCTACTACACTATCACAACATTTTCTAAATTTAAAAACAACATAACATTGATTGCCCAGAACAGGGTGTGAATTTTCACTTTAGGTGGGAACAAAAAACGAAAACAAACTCAACAAGACCGGATTCTCGAGTGACTGGGTTGGATTATGTTGGTTATGGTCGTATCACTATAGTATTAGAACCAGCAGGTTGATACAACTTTTCCTTCCAGAAATACGTGTTTAGGTATAATGTTAGAGTATCACCAGCAGGGTGATAAAACTCTTCTTTACTGCTAGCATTACGCGTTTAGATATGATGTTAATGTATCATCAGCAGGTTGATACAACTCTTCTTTACTGCCAGTATTACGCGTTTAGGTATAATGTTAGTGTATTACCAGCTTCTTTACTGCCAGAATTACGAGTTTAACATAGGTATAATGTCAGTGTATTACCAGCAGATTGATACAACTCTTCTTTACTGTCAGAATTACGTGTTTAGATATGATGTTCATGTATCACCAGCAGGTTGATACAACTTTTCTTTACTGCCAGTATTACGCGTTTAGGTATAATGTTAGTGTATCACCAGCAGGTTGATACAACTCTTCTTTACTGCCAGAATTACGAGCTTAACATAGGTATAATGTTAGTGTATTACCAGCAGGTTGATACAACTCTTCTTTACTGCCAGTATTACGCGTTTAGGTATAATGTTAGTGTATCACCAGCAGGTATAAACAACTCTTATTTATTGCCAATATTTCGCGTTTAGGTATAATGTTAGTGTATTACCAGCAGGTTGAAACAACTCTTCTTTACTGCCAGTATTTTGCGTTTAGATATGATGTTAATGTATCACCAGCAGGTTGATACAACTCTTCTTTACAGCCAGTATTTTGCGTTTAGGTATAATGTTAGTGTATTACCAGCTTCTTTACTGCCAGAATTACGAGTTTAACATAGGTATAATGACAGTGTATTACCAGCAGATTGATACCACTCTTCTTTACTGCTAGTATTTCGCGTTTAGGTATAATGTTAGTGTATCACCAGCAGGTTGATACAACTCTTCTTTACTGCCAGTATTACGCGTTTAGGTATAATATTAGTGTATCACTAACAGGTAGATACAACTCTTCTTTACTGCCGGAATTACGTGTTTAGGTATAATGTTAGTGTATCACCAGCAGGTTGATACAGCTCTTCTTTACTGCCAGAATTACGTGTTTAGGTATGATGTTAGTGTATTACCAGCTTCTTTACTGCCAGAATTACGAGTTTAACATAGGTATAATTTCAGTGTATTACCAGTAGGTTGATACTACTCTTCTTTACTGTCAGAATTACGTGTTTAGGTATAATGTTAGAGTATCACCAGCAGGGTGATAAAACTCTTCTTTACTGCCAGTATTTCGCGTTTAGTTATAATGATAGTGTATCACCAGCAGGTTGATATAACTCTTCCTTACTGCCAGTATTACTTGTTTAGGTATAATGTTAGAGTATCACCAGCAGGGTGATAAAACTCTTCTTTACTGCTAGCATTTCGCGTTTAGATATGATGTTAATGTATCACCAGCAGGTTGATACAACTCTTCTTTACTGCCAGTATTACGCGTTTAGGTATAATGTTAGTGTATTACCAGCTTCCTTACTGCCAGAATTACGAGTTTAACATAGGTATAATGTCAGTGTATTACCAGCAGATTGATACAACTCTTCTTTACTGTCAGAATTACGTGTTTAGATATGAAGTTCATGTATCACCAGCAGGTTGATACAACTCTTCTTTACTGCCAGTATTACGCGTTTAGGTATAATGTTAGAGTACCACCAGCAGGGTGATAAAACTCTTCTTTACTGCTAGCATTTCGCGTTTAGATATGATGTTAATGTATCACCAGCAGATTGATAAAACTCTTCTTTACTGCTAGCATTTCGCGTTTAGATATGATGTTAATGTATCACCAGCAGATTGATACAACTCTTCTTTACTGCCAGAATTACGAGTTTAACATAGGTATAATGTTAGTGTATTACCAGCAGGCAGATACAACTCTTCTTTACTGCTAGCATTTTGCGTTTAGATATGATGTTAATGTATCACCAGCAGGTTGATACAACTCTTCTTTACTGCCATTATTACGCGTTTAGGTATAATGTTAGTGTATCACCAGCAGGTTGATACAACTCTTCTTTACTGCCAGTATTACGCGTTTAGGTAAAATGTTAGTGTGTTACCAGCTTCTTTACTGCCAGAATTACGAGTTTAACATAGGTATATTGTCAGTGTATTACCAGCAGATTGATACAACTCTTCTTTACTGTCAGAATTACGTGTTTAGATATGATGTTAATGTATCACCAGCAGGTTGATACAACTCTTCTTTACTGCCAGTATTTCGCGTTTAGTTATAATGTTAGTGTATCACCAGCAGGTTGATATAACTCTTCCTTACTGCCAGTATTACTTGTTTAGGTATAATGTTAGAGTATCACCAGCAGGGTGATAAAAATCTTCTTTACTGCTAGCATTTCGCTTTTAGATATGATGTTAATGTATCACCAGCAGGTTGATACAACTCTTCTTTACTGCCAGTATTACGCGTTTAGGTATAATGTTAGTGTATCACCAGCAGGTATATACAACTCTTATTTATTGCCAATATTTCGCGTTTAGGTATAATGTCAGTGTATTACCAGCAGATTGATACAACTCTTCTTTACTGTCAGAATTACGTGTTTAGATATGAAGTTCATGTATCACCAGCAGGTTGATACAACTCTTCTTTACTGCCAGTATTACGCGTTTAGGTATAATATTAGTGTATCACTAACAGGTAGATACAACTCTTCTTTACTGCCGGAATTACGTGTTTAACATAGGTATAATTTCAGTGTATTACCAGTAGGTTGATACTACTCTTCTTTACTGTCAGAATTACGTGTTTAGGTATAATGTTAGAGTATCACCAGCAGGGTGATAAAACTCTTCTTTACTGCCAGTATTTCGCGTTTAGTTATAATGTTAGTGTATCACCAGCAGGTTGATATAACTCTTCCTTACTGCCAGCATTACTTCTTTAGGTATAATGTTAGAGTATCACCAGCAGGGTGATAAAACTCTTCTTTACTGCTAGCATTTCGCGTTTAGATATGATGTTAATGTATCACCAGCAGGTTGATACAACTCTTCTTTACTGCCAGTATTACGCGTTTAGGTATAATGTTAGTGTATTACCAGCTTCCTTACTGCCAGAATTACGAGTTTAACATAGGTATAATGTCAGTGTATTACCAGCAGATTGATACAACTCTTCTTTACTGTCAGAATTACGTGTTTAGATATAATGTTAGTGTATCACCAGCAGGTTGATACAGCTCTTCTTTACTGCCAGAATTACGTGTTTAGGTATGATGTTAGTGTATTACCAGCTTCTTTACTGCCAGAATTACGAGTTTAACATAGGTATAATTTCAGTGTATTACCAGTAGGTTGATACTACTCTTCTTTACTGTCAGAATTACGTGTTTAGGTATAATGTTAGAGTATCACCAGCAGGGTGATAAAACTCTTCTTTACTGCCAGTATTTCGCGTTTAGTTATAATGTTAGTGTATCACCAGCAGGTTGATATAACTCTTCCTTACTGCCAGTATTACTTGTTTAGGTATAATGTTAGAGTATCACCAGCAGGGTGATAAAACTCTTCTTTACTGCTAGCATTTCGCGTTTAGATATGATGTTAATGTATCACCAGCAGGTTGATACAACTCTTCTTTACTGCCAGTATTACGCGTTTAGGTATAATGTTAGTGTATTACCAGCTTCCTTACTGCCAGAATTACGAGTTTAACATAGGTATAATGTCAGTGTATTACCAGCAGATTGATACAACTCTTCTTTACTGTCAGAATTACGTGTTTAGATATGAAGTTCATGTATCACCAGCAGGTTGATACAAGTCTTCTTTACTGCCAGTATTACACGTTTAGGTATAATGTTAGAGTACCACCAGCAGGGTGATAAAACTCTTCTTTACTGCTAGCATTTCGCGTTTAGATATGATGTTAATGTATCACCAGCAGATTGATACAACTCTTCTTTACTGCCAGAATTACGAGTTTAACATAGGTATAATGTTAGTGTATTACCAGCAGGCAGATACAACTCTTCTTTACTGCTAGCATTTTGCGTTTAGATATGATGTTAATGTATCACCAGCAGGTTGATACAACTCTTCTTTACTGCCATTATTACGCGTTTAGGTATAATGTTAGTGTATCACCAGCAGGTTGATACAACTCTTCTTTACTGCCAGTATTACGCGTTTAGGTAAAATGTTAGTGTGTTACCAGCTTCTTTACTGCCAGAATTACGAGTTTAACATAGGTATATTGTCAGTGTATTACCAGCAGATTGATACAACTCTTCTTTACTGTCAGAATTACGTGTTTAGATATGATGTTAATGTATCACCAGCAGGTTGATACAACTCTTCTTTACTGCCAGTATTACGCGTTTAGGTACAATGTTAGTGTATCACCAGCAGGTATATACAACTCTTATTTATTGCCAATATTTCGCGTTTAGGTATAATGTTAGTGTATCACCAGCAGGTTGATACAACTCTTCTTTACTGCCAGAATTACGTGTTTAGGTATGATGTTAGTGTATTACCAGCTTCTTTACTGCCAGAATTACGAGTTTAACATAGGTATAATTTCAGTGTATTACCAGTAGGTTGATACTACTCTTCTTTACTGTCAGAATTACGTGTTTATGTATAATGTTAGAGTATCACCAGCAGGGTGATAAAAGTCTTCTTTACTGCCAGTATTTCACGTTTAGTTATAATGTTAGTGTATCACCAGCAGGTTGATATAACTCTTCTTTACTGCCAGTATTACTTGTTTAGGTATAATGTTAGTGTATCACCAGCAGGTTGATACAACTCTTCCTTACGGCCAGTATTACGCATTTAGGTATATTATTAGTGTATCACTAACAGGAAGATACAATTCTTCTTTACTGCCAGAATTACGTGTGTAGGTATAATGTTAGTGTATTACCAGCTTCTTTACTGCCAGAATTACGAGTTTAACATAGGTATAATGACAGTGTATTACCAGCAGATTGATACCACTCTTCCTTACGGCCAGTATTACGCATTTAGGTATATTATTAGTGTATCACTAACAGGTTGATACAACTCTTCTTTACTGCCGGAATTACGTGTTTAGGTATAATGTTAGTGTATCACCAGCAGGTTGATACAGCTCTTCTTTACTGCCAGAATTACGTGTTTAGGTATGATGTTAGTGTATTACCAGCTTCTTTACTGCCAGAATTACGAGTTTAACATAGGTATAATTTCAGTGTATTACCAGTAGGTTGATACTACTCTTCTTTACTGTCAGAATTACGTGTTTAGGTATAATGTTAGAGTATCACCAGCAGGGTGATAAAACTCTTCTTTACTGCCAGTATTTCGCGTTTAGTTATAATGTTAGTGTATCACCAGCAGGTTGATATAACTCTTCCTTACTGCCAGTATTACTTGTTTAGGTATAATGTTAGAGTATCACCAGCAGGGTGATAAAACTCTTCTTTACTGCTAGCATTTCGCGTTTAGATATGATGTTCATTTATCACCAGCAGGTTGATACAACTCTTCTTTACTGCCAGTATTACGCGTTTAGGTATAATGTTAGGGTATTACCAGCAGGTAGATACAACTCTTCTTTACTGCTAGCATTTTGCGTTTAGATATGATGTTAATGTATCACCAGCAGGTTGATACAACTCTTCTTTACTGCCAGTATTACGCGTTTAGGTATAATGTTAGTGTATCACCAGCAGGTTGATACAACTCTTCTTTACTGCCAGAATTACGAGCTTAACGTAGGCATAATGTTAGTGTATTACCAGCAGGTTGATACAACTCTTCTTTACTGCCAGTATTACGCGTTTAGGTAAAATGTTAGTGTATTACCAGCTTCTTTACTGCCAGAATTACGAGTTTAACATAGGTATAATGTCAGTGTATTACCATCAGATTGATACAACTCTTCTTTACTGTCAGAATTACGTGTTTAGATATGATGTTAATGTATCACCAGCAGGTTGATACAACTCTTCTTTACTGCCAGTATTACGCGTTTAGGTATAATGTTAGTGTATCACCAGCAGGTATATACAACTCTTATTTATTGCCAATATTTCGCGTTTAGGTATAATGTTAGTGTATTACCAGCAGGTTGAAACAACTCTTCTTTACTGCCAGTATTTTGCGTTTAGATATGATGTTAATGTATCACCAGCAGGTTGATACAACTCTTCTTTACAGCCAGTATTACGCGTTTAGGTATAATGTTAGTGTATTACCAGCTTCTTTACTGCCAGAATTACGAGTTTAACATAGGTATAATGTCAGTGTATTACCAGCAGATTGATACCACTCTTCTTTACTGCTAGTATTTCGCGTTTAGGTATAATGTTAGTCTATCACCAGCAGGTTGATACAACTCTTCTTTACTGCCAGTATTACGCGTTTAGGTATAATATTAGTGTATCACCAACAGGTAGATACAACTCTTCTTTACTGCCAGAATTACGTGTTTAGGTATAATGTTAGTGTATCAGTAGCAGGTTGATACAACTCTTCTTTACTGCCAGAATTACGTGTTTAGGTATGATGTTAGTGTATTACCAGCTTCTTTACTGCCAGAATTACGAGTTTAACATAGGTATAATTTCAGTGTATTACCAGTAGGTTGATACTACTCTTCTTTACTGTCAGAATTACGTGTTTAGGTATAATGTTAGAGTATCACCAGCAGGGTGATAAAACTCTTCTTTACTGCCAGTATTTCGCGTTTAGTTATAATGTTAGTGTATCACCAGCAGGTTGATATAACTCTTCCTTACTGCCAGTATTACTTGTTTAGGTATAATGTTAGAGTATCACCAGCAGGGTGATAAAACTCTTCTTTACTGCCAGTATTTCGCGTTTAGTTATAATGTTAGTGTATCACCAGCAGGTTGATATAACTCTTCCTTACTGCCAGTATTACTTGTTTAGGTATAATGTTAGAGTATCACCAGCAGGTTGATACAACTCTTCTTTACTGCCAGTATTACGCGTTTAGGTAAAATGTTAGTGTGTTACCAGCTTCTTTACTGCCAGAATTACGAGTTTAACATAGGTATATTGTCAGTGTATTACCAGCAGATTGATACAACTCTTCTTTACTGTCAGAATTACGTGTTTAGATATGATGTTAATGTATCACCAGCAGGTTGATACAACTCTTCTTTACTGCCAGTATTACGCGTTTAGGTACAATGTTAGTGTATCACCAGCAGGTATATACAACTCTTATTTATTGCCAATATTTCGCGTTTAGGTATAATGTTAGTGTATCACCAGCAGGTTGATACAACTCTTCTTTACTGCCAGAATTACGTGTTTAGGTATGATGTTAGTGTATTACCAGCTTCTTTACTGCCAGAATTACGAGTTTAACATAGGTATAATTTCAGTGTATTACCAGTAGGTTGATACTACTCTTCTTTACTGTCAGAATTACGTGTTTATGTATAATGTTAGAGTATCACCAGCAGGGTGATAAAAGTCTTCTTTACTGCCAGTATTTCACGTTTAGTTATAATGTTAGTGTATCACCAGCAGGTTGATATAACTCTTCTTTACTGCCAGTATTACTTGTTTAGGTATAATGTTAGTGTATCACCAGCAGGTTGATACAACTCTTCCTTACGGCCAGTATTACGCATTTAGGTATATTATTAGTGTATCACTAACAGGAAGATACAATTCTTCTTTACTGCCAGAATTACGTGTGTAGGTATAATGTTAGTGTATTACCAGCTTCTTTACTGCCAGAATTACGAGTTTAACATAGGTATAATGACAGTGTATTACCAGCAGGTTGATACAACTCTTCCTTACGGCCAGTATTACGCATTTAGGTATATTATTAGTGTATCACTAACAGGTTGATACAACTCTTCTTTACTGCCGGAATTACGTGTTTAGGTATAATGTTAGTGTATCACCAGCAGGTTGATACAGCTCTTCTTTACTGCCAGAATTACGTGTTTAGGTATGATGTTAGTGTATTACCAGCTTCTTTACTGCCAGAATTACGAGTTTAACATAGGTATAATTTCAGTGTATTACCAGTAGGTTGATACTACTCTTCTTTACTGTCAGAATTACGTGTTTAGGTATAATGTTAGAGTATCACCAGCAGGGTGATAAAACTCTTCTTTACTGCCAGTATTTCGCGTTTAGTTATAATGTTAGTGTATCACCAGCAGGTTGATATAACTCTTCCTTACTGCCAGTATTACTTGTTTAGGTATAATGTTAGAGTATCACCAGCAGGGTGATAAAACTCTTCTTTACTGCTAGCATTTCGCGTTTAGATATGATGTTCATTTATCACCAGCAGGTTGATACAACTCTTCTTTACTGCCAGTATTACGCGTTTAGGTATAATGTTAGGGTATTACCAGCAGGTAGATACAACTCTTCTTTACTGCTAGCATTTTGCGTTTAGATATGATGTTAATGTATCACCAGCAGGTTGATACAACTCTTCTTTACTGCCAGTATTACGCGTTTAGGTATAATGTTAGTGTATCACCAGCAGGTTGATACAACTCTTCTTTACTGCCAGAATTACGAGCTTAACGTAGGCATAATGTTAGTGTATTACCAGCAGGTTGATACAACTCTTCTTTACTGCCAGTATTACGCGTTTAGGTAAAATGTTAGTGTATTACCAGCTTCTTTACTGCCAGAATTACGAGTTTAACATAGGTATAATGTCAGTGTATTACCATCAGATTGATACAACTCTTCTTTACTGTCAGAATTACGTGTTTAGATATGATGTTAATGTATCACCAGCAGGTTGATACAACTCTTCTTTACTGCCAGTATTACGCGTTTAGGTATAATGTTAGTGTATCACCAGCAGGTATATACAACTCTTATTTATTGCCAATATTTCGCGTTTAGGTATAATGTTAGTGTATTACCAGCAGGTTGAAACAACTCTTCTTTACTGCCAGTATTTTGCGTTTAGATATGATGTTAATGTATCACCAGCAGGTTGATACAACTCTTCTTTACAGCCAGTATTACGCGTTTAGGTATAATGTTAGTGTATTACCAGCTTCTTTACTGCCAGAATTACGAGTTTAACATAGGTATAATGTCAGTGTATTACCAGCAGATTGATACCACTCTTCTTTACTGCTAGTATTTCGCGTTTAGGTATAATGTTAGTCTATCACCAGCAGGTTGATACAACTCTTCTTTACTGCCAGTATTACGCGTTTAGGTATAATATTAGTGTATCACCAACAGGTAGATACAACTCTTCTTTACTGCCAGAATTACGTGTTTAGGTATAATGTTAGTGTATCAGTAGCAGGTTGATACAACTCTTCTTTACTGCCAGAATTACGTGTTTAGGTATGATGTTAGTGTATTACCAGCTTCTTTACTGCCAGAATTACGAGTTTAACATAGGTATAATTTCAGTGTATTACCAGTAGGTTGATACTACTCTTCTTTACTGTCAGAATTACGTGTTTAGGTATAATGTTAGAGTATCACCAGCAGGGTGATAAAACTCTTCTTTACTGCCAGTATTTCGCGTTTAGTTATAATGTTAGTGTATCACCAGCAGGTTGATATAACTCTTCCTTACTGCCAGTATTACTTGTTTAGGTATAATGTTAGAGTATCACCAGCAGGGTGATAAAACTCTTCTTTACTGCTAGCATTTCGCGTTTAGATATGATGTTAATGTATCACCAGCAGGTTGATACAACTCTTCTTTACTGCCAGTATTACGCGTTTAGGTATAATGTTAGTGTATTACCAGCTTCCTTACTGCCAGAATTACGAGTTTAACATAGGTATAATGTCACTGTATTACCAGCAGATTGATACAACTCTTCTTTACTGTCAGAATTACGTGTTTAGATATGATGTTCATTTATCACCAGCAGGTTGATACAACTCTTCTTTACTGCCAGTATTACGCGTTTAGGTATAATGTTAGAGTATTACCAGCAGGCAGATACAACTCTTCTTTACTGCTAGCATTTTGCGTTTAGATATGATGTTAATGTATCACCAGCAGGTTGATACAACTCTTCTTTACTGCCAGTATTACGCGTTTAGGTATAATGTTAGTGTATCACCAGCAGGTTGATACAACTCTTCTTTACTGCCAGAATTACGAGCTTAACATAGGCATAATGTTAGTGTATTACCAGCAGGTTGATACAACTCTTCTTTACTGCCAGTATTACGCGTTTAGGTAAAATGTTAGTGTATTACCAGCTTCTTTACTGCCAGAATTACGAGTTTAACATAGGTATAATGTCAGTGTATTACCAGCAGATTGATACAACTCTTCTTTACTGTCAGAATTACGTGTTTAGATATGATGTTAATGTATCACCAGCAGGTTGATACAACTCTTCTTTACTGCCAGTATTACGCGTTTAGGTATAATGTTAGTGTATCACCAGCAGGTATATACAACTCTTATTTATTGCCAATATTTCGCGTTTAGGTATAATGTTAGTGTATTACCAGCAGGTTGAAACAACTCTTCTTTACTGCCAGTATTTTGCGTTTAGATATGATGTTAATGTATCACCAGCAGGTTGATACAACTCTTCTTTACAGCCAGTATTACGCGTTTAGGTATAATGTTAGTGTATTACCAGCTTCTTTA
Organism: Rhodnius prolixus; assembly: GCF_049639745.1. Lineage (NCBI taxonomy): Eukaryota > Metazoa > Arthropoda > Insecta > Hemiptera > Reduviidae > Rhodnius > Rhodnius prolixus. The sequence continues at coordinate 12,250,332 of NW_027411604.1, read as the reverse complement.
CTGCCAGAATTACGAGTTTAACATAGGTATAATGTTAGTCTATCACCAGCAGGTTGATACAACTCTTCTTTACTGCCAGTATTACGCGTTTAGGTATAATATTAGTGTATCACCAACAGGTAGATACAACTCTTCTTTACTGCCAGAATTACGTGTTTAGGTATAATGTTAGTGTATCAGCAGCAGGTTGATACAACTCTTCTTTACTGCCAGAATTACATGTTTAGGTATGATGTTAGTGTATTACCAGCTTCTTTACTGCCAGAATTACGAGTTTAACATAGGTATAATTTCAGTGTATTACCAGTAGGTTAATACTACTCTTCTTTACTGTCAGAATTACGTGTTTAGGTATAATGTTAGAGTATCACCAGCAGGGTGATAAAAGTCTTCTTTACTGCCAGTATTTCGCGTTTAGTTATAATGTTAGTGTATCACCAGCAGGTTGATATAACTCTTTCTTACTGCCAGTATTACTTGTTTAGGTATAATGTTAGTGTATCACCAGCAGGTTGATACAACTCTTCTTTACTGCCAGAATTACGAGCTTAACATAGGTATAATGTTAGTGTATTACCAGCAGGTTGATACAACTCTTCTTTACTGCTAGTATTTCGCGTATAGATATGATGTTAATGTATCACCAGCAGGTTGATACAACGCTTCTTTACTGCCAGAATTACGTGTTTAGGTATAATGTTAGTGTATTACCAGTATGTTGATACAACTCTTATTTATTGCCAGTATTTCGCGGTTAGGTATAATGTTAGTGTATTACCAGCAGATTGATACAACTCTTCCTTACTGCCAGTATTACGCATTTAGGTATATTATTAGTGTATCACTAACAGGAAGATACAATTCTTCTTTACTGCCAGTATTTCGCGGTTAGGTATAATGTTAGTGTATTACCAGCAGATTGATACAACTCTTCCTTACTGCCAGTATTACGCATTTAGGTATATTATTAGTGTATCACTAACAGGAAGATACAATTCTTCTTTACTGCCAGAATTACGTGTGTAGGTATAATGTTAGTGTATCGCCAGCAGGTTGATACAACTCTTATTTATTGCCAGTATTACGTGTTTGATATAATGTTAGTGTATCACTAGCAGGTGAATACAAATTTTTAGGTATAGTTGGAAAGTGTTTAGTAATTAAGGTCGGGGTAGTATGATTCTTTGTGTCAGTTTTGGAGTGAAACGGTGTTTTGACAAGATCGATTTGCTCTTGGATTGTTCCCGAATGACTACTGTTACACGTATTTGTTGCGGGAGGAGTTGAACATTTTGGAATCGAGGAGCTCTATTATTAAGATTTTAGAAAGCTTCCAATAATTGTGTAGAGTTATATAATTTCTATTCTATTACTTTTTTTAAATCCTTATAGTTGGTAGGATATATATTTTCTTTTTATTTAAAAATTTTTAAAATCAATCTTATTCTTATAATTTATATTTCTGTGGCCTACTATGTATATCCATAATGTTAGTCATATTAGATGAGCCAGTGAAAAATTAATTGAATAGTTACATCTCAGTGTGGAAGATTACTCCATATATTAGTGGGACATTAGTGCTATTAGAGAAAAATATTGCATATAAGTGAAATACTAGTGCACATTAATGGAACATTCGAACTCTTTAAGAAATCATTAGTGCACATTATTGAAACATTAGTGCATCTTAGTATAGTACTGTTGCACATTAATGGAACTTTTGTGCTCTTTAATGATTATTAGGGTAATTAAATGGAACATTAGCGCATATTAATGAAATTTCATTGCACATAAATGGTACAAATTTGCTCTTTAAAAGATCATTAGTGCACATTATTGTAACATTAGTGCATCATAGTATAGTACTGTTGCACATTAATGGAACTTTAATGCTCTTTAATGATTATTAGGGTAATTAAATGGAACATTAGTGCATATTAATGAAATTTCATTGCACATAAATGGTACATATTTGCTCTTTAGGAGATCATTTAAGCACATTATTGTAACATTAGTGCATCATAGTATAGTACTGTTGCACATTAATGGAACTTTAGTGCTCTTTAATGATTATTAGGGTAATTAAATGGAACATTAGTGCATATTAATGAAATTTCATTGCACATAAATGGTACATATTTGCTCTTTAGGAGATCATTTAAGCACATTATTGTAACACTAGTGCATCTTAGTATAGTACTGTTACACATTAATGGAACTTTAGTGCTCTTTAATGATTATTGGAGTAATTAAATGGAACATTAATGCATATTAATGAAATTTCATTGCACATAAATGGTACAAATTTGCTCTTTAAAAGATCATTAGTGCACATTATTGTAACATTAGTGCATCATAGTATAGTACTGTTGCACATTAATGGAACTTTAATGCTCTTTAATGATTATTAGGGTAATTAAATGGAACATTAGTGCATATTAATGAAATTTCATTGCACATAAATGGTACATATTTGCTCTTTAGGAGATCATTTAAGCACATTATTGTAACATTAGTGCATCTTAGTATAGTACTGTTGCACATTAATGGAACTTTAGTGCTCTTTAATGATTATTGGAGTAATTAAATGGAACATTAATGCATATTAATGAAATTTCATTGCACATAAATGGTACAAATTTGCTCTTTAAAAGATCATTAGTGCACATTATTGTAACATTAGTGCATCTTAGTATAGTACTGTTGCACATTAATGGAACTTTAGTGCTCTTTAATGATTATTAGGGTAATTAAATGGAACATTATTGCATATTAATGGAACATTAATGCAGTAATATTTCACTATGAGATGTAACTTCATGATTTTTCTTGCACTGAGAGTCATATAAGACGCCGACTCAATTTTAACTTCTTTTTGTCACTAATTATTGCCACTGGTCAATAGTAAAGTAATTAATTTACCATGTTTTCAATTATAAAATCAGTACTAAAATACATCATATCGAAACAAAGAGATAAGGAACAGAAAAATCAATCGAATACTAAATTTAATAGCTGTATTACCTTATTCGATAAAACCTTAATTCCAAACATTACTGTTATTCGATTTTTCATAGGCCTTACTTCCAGAAACACATTATTCAGGGCATTGTCCGATGCAACTCTACTTTATCTCCTACCCAACTCGCTAGTTTCTTCCAATTAGTACGAGAATATCTTACTACTACCTAATTTAACTATTCCGAACAATAAGAGAACTAGACCATCAGTTTAATAATAGATTTGGATTGATACATTTTTCTGTTATGGCTATTACGCATTTAGTTCGTAAGTATAGGGTATCACCGTCAAGTAGATACATCATTCTTTAACTGGCTATTACGCATTTAGTTTTTAAGTTTAGCGTATCACCGTCAGGTTGATACATCTGTTGGTTACTGGCTATTACGCATTTAGCTTGTAATTTTATGGCATCACCACCAGGTTAATTCAACACTTTTCTAGTACTCACTATTACGGATTTAGTTACTAAGATTAGGGTATCACCGTCAGGTAGATACATCTTTCTTTTACTGGCGATTACGCATTTAGTTTGTAAGTTTAGGGTATCACCGTCAGGTTGATACATCTGTTGGTTACTGGCTATTACGCATTTAACTTGTAATTTTAGGGCATCACCACCAGGTTAATTCAACACTTTTCTAGTACTCACTATTACGGATTTAGTTATTAAGATTTGGGTATCACCGACAGGTTGGTACAACATCTCTCTGTCACTGGCTATTACGCGTTTAGTTCGTAAGTTTAGGGCATCACCGTCAGGTAGATACATCATTCTTTTACGGGCGATTACGCATTTAGTTTGTAATTTTAGGGTATCACCGTCAGGTTGATACAACACTTTTCTAGTACTCACTATAACGGATTTAGTTATTAAGATTAGGGTATGACCGTCAGGTTGATACATCTTTCTTTTACTATCTATTACGCATTTAGTTTGTAAGTTTAGGGTATCACCGTCAGGTTGATACATCTGTTGGTTACTGGCTATTACACATTTAGCTTGTAATTTTAGGGTATCACCGTCAGGTTGATACAACACTTTTCTAGTACTCACTATTACGGATTTAGTTACTAAGATTAGGGTATCACCGTCAGGTTGATACAACATCTTTCTGTCCACGCTATGACGCAATTAGTTCGTAAGTTTAGGTTATCACCGTCAAGTAGATACATCTTTCTTTTACTGGCGATTACGCATTTAGTTTGTAAGTTTAGGGTATCACCGTCAGGTTGATACATCTGTTGGTTACTGGCTATTACGCATTTAACTTGTAATTTTAGGGCATCACCACCAGGTTAATTCAACACTTTTCTAGTACTCACTATTACGGATTTAATTATTAAGATTTGGGTATCACCGACAGGTTGGTACAACATCTCTTTGTCACTGGCTATTACGCGTTTAGTTCGTAAGTTTAGGGCATCACCGTCAGGTTGATACAACATCTTTCTGTCCATGCTATTACGGATTTAGTTATTAAGATTAGGGTATCACCGACAGGTTGATACAACATCTTTCTGTTACTGGCTATTACGCATTTAGTTTGTAAGTTTAGGGTATCAGCGACAGGTAGATACAACACTTTTCTAGTACTCACTATTACGGATTTAGTTACTAAAATTAGGGTATCACCGTCAGGTTGATACAACATCTTTCTGTCCACGCTATAACGCAAGTAGTTATAAAGATTAGGGTATCACCGTCAGGGAGATACATCTTTCTTTTACTGGCGATTACGCATTTAGTTTGTAATTTTGGGGTATCACCGACAGGTTGATACAACACTTTTCTAGTACTCACTATTACGGATTTAGTTCGTAAGTTTAGGGTATCACCGTCAGGTAGATACATCTTTCTTTTACTGGCGATTACGCATTTAGTTAGTAAGTTTAGGGTATCACCGACAGGTTGATACAACACTTTTCTAGTACTCACTATTACGGATTTAGTTACTAAAATTAGGGTATCTCCGTCAGGTTGATAGAACATCTTTCTTTTACTATCTATTACGCATTTAGTTTGTAAGTTTAGGGTATCACCGTCAGGTTGATACATCTGTTGGTTACTGGCTATTACGCATTTAGCTTGTAATTTTAGGGCATCACCGCCAGGTTAATTCAACACTTTTCTAATACTCACTATTACGGATTTAGTTATTAAGATTTGGGTATCACCGAGAGATTGATACAACATCTCTCTGTTACTGGCTATTACGCGTTTAGTTCGTAAGTTTAGGGCATCACCACCAGGTTAATTCAACACTTTTCTAGTACTCACTATTACAGATTTAGTTACTAAGATTTGGGTATCACCGACAGGTTGATACAACATCTCTCTGTTACTGGCTATTACGCGTTTAGTTCGTAAGTTTAGGGTATCACCGTCAGGTTGATACATCTTTCTTTTACTAGCGATTACAGATTTAGTTATTAAGAGTAGGGTATCACCGTCAGGTTGATACAACATCTTTCTGTCCATGCTATTACGGATTTAGTTATTAAGATTAGGGAATCACCGACAGGTTGATACAACATCTTTCTGTTACTGGCGATTACGCATTTAGTTTGTAATTTTAGGGTATCACCGTCAGGTTGATACAACACTTTTCTAGTACTCACTATAACGGATTTAGTTATTAAGATTAGGGTATCACCGTCAGGTTGATACAACATCTTTCTGTCCATGCTATTACGGATTTAGTTATTAAGATTAGGGTATCACCGACAGGTTGATACAACATCTTTCTGTTACTGGCTATTACGCATTTAGTTTGTAAGTTTAGGGTATCAGCGACAGGTAGATACAACACTTTTCTAGTACTCACTATTACGGATTTAGTTACTAAAATTAGGGTATCACCGTCAGGTTGATACAACATCTTTCTGTCCACGCTATAACGCAAGTAGTTATAAAGATTAGGGTATCACCGTCAGGGAGATACATCTTTCTTTTACTGGCGATTACGCATTTAGTTTGTAATTTTGGGGTATCACCGACAGGTTGATACAACACTTTTCTAGTACTCACTATTACGGATTTAGTTCGTAAGTTTAGGGTATCACCGTCAGGTAGATACATCTTTCTTTTACTGGCGATTACGCATTTAGTTAGTAAGTTTAGGGTATCACCGACAGGTTGATACAACACTTTTCTAGTACTCACTATTACGGATTTAGTTACTAAAATTAGGGTATCTCCGTCAGGTTGATAGAACATCTTTCTTTTACTATCTATTACGCATTTAGTTTGTAAGTTTAGGGTATCACCGTCAGGTTGATACATCTGTTGGTTACTGGCTATTACGCATTTAGCTTGTAATTTTAGGGCATCACCGCCAGGTTAATTCAACACTTTTCTAATACTCACTATTACGGATTTAGTTATTAAGATTTGGGTATCACCGAGAGATTGATACAACATCTCTCTGTTACTGGCTATTACGCGTTTAGTTCGTAAGTTTAGGGCATCACCACCAGGTTAATTCAACACTTTTCTAGTACTCACTATTACAGATTTAGTTACTAAGATTTGGGTATCACCGACAGGTTGATACAACATCTCTCTGTTACTGGCTATTTCGCGTTTAGTTCGTAAGTTTAGGGTATCACCGTCAGGTTGATACATCTTTCTTTTACTAGCGATTACAGATTTAGTTATTAAGAGTAGGGTATCACCGTCAGGTTGATACAACATCTTTCTGTCCATGCTATTACGGATTTAGTTATTAAGATTAGGGAATCACCGACAGGTTGATACAACATCTTTCTGTTACTGGCGATTACGCATTTAGTTTGTAATTTTAGGGTATCACCGTCAGGTTGATACAACACTTTTCTAGTACTCACTATAACGGATTTAGTTATTAAGATTAGGGTATCACCGTCAGGTTGATACATCTTTCTTTTACTATCTATTACGCATTTAGTTTGTAAGTTTAGGGTATCACCGTCAGGTTGATACATCTGTTGGTTACTGGCTATTACACATTTAGCTTGTAATTTTAGGGTATCACCGTCAGGTTGATACAACACTTTTCTAGTACTCACTATTACGGATTTAGTTACTAAGATTAGGGTATCACCGTCAGGTTGATACAACATCTTTCTGTACACGCTATGACGCAATTAGTTCGTAAGTTTAGGTTATCACCGTCAAGTAGATACATCTTTCTTTTACTGGCGATTACGCATTTAGTTTTTATGTTTAGGGTATCACCGTCAGGTTGATACATCTGTTGGTTACTGGCTATTACCCATTTAACTTGTAATTTTAGGGCATCACCACCAGGTTAATTCAACACTTTTCTAGTACTCACTATTACGGATTTAATTATTAAGATTTGGGTATCACCGTCAGGTTGATACAACATCTTTCTGTCCACGCTATGACGCAATTAGTTCGTAAGTTTAGGTTATCACCGTCAAGTAGATACATCTTTCTTTTACTGGCGATTACGCATTTAGTTTGTATGTTTAGGTTATCACCGTCAGGTTGATACATCTGTTGGTTACTTGCTATTACGCATTTAACTTGTAATTTTAGGGCATCACCACCAGGTTAATTCAACACTTTTCTAGTACTCACTATTACGGATTTAATTATTAAGATTTGGGTATCACCGTCAGGTTGATACAACATCTTTCTGTCCATGCTATTACGGATTTAGTTATTAAGATTAGGGTATCACCGACAGGTTGATACAACATCTTTCTGTTACTGGCTATTACGCATTTAGTTTGTAAGTTTAGGGTATCAGCGACAGGTTGATACAACACTTTTCTAGTACTCACTATTACGGATTTAGTTACTAAAATTAGGGTATCACCGTCAGGTTGATACAACATCTTTCTGTCCACGCTATAACGCAAGTAGTTATAAAGATTAGGGTATCACCGTCAGGGAGATACATCTTTCTTTTACTGGCGATTACGCATTTAGTTTGTAATTTTGGGGTATCACCGACAGGTTGATACAACACTTTTCTAGTACTCACTATTACGGATTTAGTTCGTAAGTTTAGGGTATCACCGTCAGGTAGATACATCTTTCTTTTACTGGCGATTTCGCATTTAGTTAGTAAGTTTAGGGTATCACCGACAGGTTGATACAACACTTTTCTAGTACTCACTATTACGGATTTAGTTACTAAAATTAGGGTATCTCCGTCAGGTTGATAGAACATCTTTCTTTTACTATCTATTACGCATTTAGTTTGTAAGTTTAGGGTATCACCGTCAGGTTGATACATCTGTTGGTTACTGGCTATTACGCATTTAGTTTGTAATTTTAGGGCATCACCGCCAGGTTAATTCAACACTTTTCTAATACTCACTATTACGGATTTAGTTATTAAGATTTGGGTATCACCGAGAGATTGATACAACATCTCTCTGTTACTGGCTATTACGCGTTTAGTTCGTAAGTTTAGGGCATCACCACCAGGTTAATTCAACACTTTTCTAGTACTCACTATTACAGATTTAGTTACTAAGATTTGGGTATCACCGACAGGTTGATACAACATCTCTCTGTTACTGGCTATTACGCGTTTAGTTCGTAAGTTTAGGGTATCACCGTCAGGTTGATACATCTTTCTTTTACTAGCGATTACAGATTTAGTTATTAAGAGTAGGGTATCACCGTCAGGTTGATACAACATCTTTCTGTCCATGCTATTACGGATTTAGTTATTAAGATTGGGGGTATCACCGACAGGTTGATACAACATCTTTCTGTTACTGGCGATTACGCATTTAGTTTGTAATTTTAGGGTATCACCGTCAGGTTGATACAACACTTTTCTAGTACTCACTATAACGGATTTAGTTATTAAGATTAGGGTATCACCGTCAGGTTGATACATCTTTCTTTTACTATCTATTACGCATTTAGTTTGTAAGTTTAGGGTATCACCGTCAGGTTGATACATCTGTTGGTTACTGGCTATTACACATTTAGCTTGTAATTTTAGGGCATCACCGTCAGGTTAATACTCTATTTTCTAGTACTCACTATTACGGATTTAGTTATTAAGATTAGGGTATCACCGTCAGGTTGATAGAACATCTCTTCGTGAGTGGCTAATACAGCGTTTGTTATTAAGAGTAATGTGTCACCGTCAGGTTAATGCAACATTTTTCGGTTACTGGCTGATACGCGTTTAGTAATTAAGATTATGGTATAAGCGATTGATGCAGTTTTTTTTGTGTAGAGACCTCGCTGGTTCCTCTGCTCAGTGTGCACCATGCACCTTCAACATTTTCTCTATACTCTCACATTTTAAATTTTAAGTTCTGTATTTACATAAACATTACATAATTTTTGTAGCCTTTCAATATACGATTATCTAATTAAGGTTTTTTTTCCAGTTCTTTTGGGAGTGTTAAACTATCGGGAGTGTTAAACTTTCGGGAGTGTTAAACTTTCGGGAGTGTTAAACTTTCGGTTGTGTTATACGCGAGTGGTTTATGTTTTTTAAAAGAATATATTTGATTAATTATGCGTTAAGCATGATTTGTGTTTTGTGTTTTTCAAGAAAATTGTCACTTTATTGCGTCGCTGTTATTTTTTAGCGTTATATCTCTTTTTAAATTGTGTCAAGTGTCATGATGTGGAGGAGATGAAAGGCGTCTTTGAATAGCGTGTTCGGTGAGTGAATTACTCTATGTATATAATTTTCGCTCATAGTATACTATAGTTGCTATACTGTTGTACTATACCAATAGTTAGAATAGTTACTATACTATAGTGAGTTTTAAGCGCAAACATTAGTTCGTATCATGTTATAGTGCAATGTGATTTCTTTCGCTGTTCAATTTTTCTGTTCTCTGTTACTTCTTTCTGAACATAACCTTAACCACGATTTAAAACTAGTATGCCATCCATCCTTTTCTAAGGTAAAGCATTTTTCTTTCGGTGAATTCTCTATGGTCTTTGAGCCTCTGATGTTTGATTAAGCTCTTAGCGATCACTCTATGTCGTTGAGTCTCTTTCTATCATGGTTTTACTTTTCATTTGTTCCTTCATTAGGCTGGATTAGTTTAGACTGCTCTGATGCCCTAAGTCGATCACACTTCTGAGTGGAAAACTAGGTAAACTTTGATTTGAATTATGTATTAACACTCCTTTCAAAACATTCATTGGCTAGCTCATCAAGTTTATTAACGGTCTGTACATAATCACTCTCTCGTTAGCAAATAATTAATCTTTTATCTGGTTCACTTTCAGCATTCATGTTAAAAATTAATCGATCATTTGGTTTTAATTAAAACCGCTTTTAGTTATTATTATTATTTTTTTAAGTTGTTTTTCCCAATTAGTAGAAAGAGTAATAATCTGTAATGCTGTGTGTTGCTGACTTTTGCTCTCATGTTTTAATTCCGAACATTTGTATCGATTTTAGTTTAAATTTGCTGATCCTGATGTCACCAATAAATAAAAATAATCGATAGAAAACCCATTTTTCCTAAACTATTTGCATGGTACTTTAGGAATTACACCACCTTATAACTGGGAAGACCCTGTTGAAGTTGTGCTACCAATTTTTCGAAAAGAATTGCGGCACATCATTAGTTTTTTTTTGAAAAAGTAGTTAAAACTTTGGGAACTATTACCAGGGGACGGAAGGATTTTATTTTTTAATTAATATATTTATACAAAATTTCTTCATTAAAGTGGTCTTTCCGATATGGCGTATTTTCCTTGTTAAACTTTAGGCCGATTCCGTGGTTACTCCAAAGAAATATAATGTAACTTCCGATGATTTATTCGTTTTTGTCTTTGTTGATATTAACATATACAGGGTGATCCATTTAAAACGCACCAATCGCAAATAACTTTTTAAGAAAGCGGAATTTCGAAAAAACTCACGAAGTAAACTATATGTTTTTTTCGGTCTAGTTTTCAAATGTTTCACCCCCCAATGCTGTATCTTTATTTTTGGCGGAGTTACGGCCAAAAACCCGATTAGGGTTTCATAAGGACCACTGATTTTGACAATCATTATGAAAACTACATAAAAAACTGTGAAAAATGACGTTAATTCCGTTTTGATATCCCTAATATTTGTTGAGATATTTAAGATCAAATTTACTATTTCATCAACTCGTGAACGGTTTTCAATATTAATTTTCCACCAGAAATACGTTTTTGGAGGTCCTCTGACTACAAAAATATTATTTGTGACGCAATGATCAAAAATAATAAAAATTAAACATTTTAAAAATGTAGTGCAATGTAATGGTTATGGGTGAGTCAGAATAAATTTGTTTTATCATCAAATAAAAGCAACCAACACATCATTTTAATGTACCCTGTGTGCAAGACTTCATGACCTACATGATTGCGGTAAGAATATCTTGCCAGGGATGGGCGGGTGTTGGTGTAGTGGTCAAGAGCGTGGTTTTGTATGTGGGAGATCCCCAGTTCGAATCCCGCGTTTGCAGTCATTCTTATTACTTAAAAAATATGAATCCTTTTTTTAATAAAGTGTAGTCATACGCGGGTTTCGAATCGGGGATCTCTCACTTACAAAGCCACGCTCTTGACCAGTAGACCAACACCCGCCCATGCCAGGAAAGATATTCTTACCGTAATCATAGGTCAAGATGTCTTGCATTCTGGGTGCATTAAAATGATGTGTTGGTTGCTTTTATTTGATGATAAAACAAATTTATACTGATTCACCCATAACCATTACATGATGTAAAATCTTCAATTATTATTATTTTTTTACTTTGTGTCACCAAAAACATTTTTTGCAGTCAGAGGACCTCCCAAAACTTGTATTACTGGTGGAAAACTAATATTGAAAACCGTTCACGAATAGATAAAATTGTAACTTTGATCTTAAATATCTTGACTAATATTGGGCATATCAAAACGGGGTCATCGTCATTTTTCTCAGTTTTTTATGCAGTTTTCTTAATCATTGTCAAAACCAGTGGTCCTTATGAAAACTCAATCGGGTTTTTGCATCGGGGGTGGAAAATTTGAAAACTAGACCAAAAAAAACATATACTTTACTTCGTGGGTTTTTTCGAAATTCCGCTTTCCTAAAAAGTTATTAGCGATTGGTGCGTTTTAAATGGATCACTCTGTATATTAAAACTGTCCGGTAGGACAGTTGTATAAGGGTTGAACGTCAAAAACTACACGAAAAAGCGTAACGTTGAAAAACAACCAACTTTGACAATTTTTTTCTCTTTTTCTATAAAAGATAAAATTCCCAAATTTTCTTTAAAATATCGGGCAAGTCCTTCTTTTTAACTGTAATTTTGTTGCAACAACGTAGATTAAATAGATTTCGAGAAAAAAGTTGCTGAAAATGAGCAAAAACGGCTTTTTCAAAAAATGTTTTTGTTGTTGTTCTTGTTCGTACCTTTTTTGTAAACAACGTAGCGCCTAAACGCGCGAACCGATTTTCATGAATGAGATGTCATTCGATTCGGAATTATATGTAGATGTGCCTTTTGGGGGTCTCGACGCTGTACATCGAATCTTGTACAGATTTGCATTTTAGAAGTCTCGACGTTGTGCCACTTCAGGAGGGGTGGAAGGGGTAGAGAGGTAAGACTCTAATACTATTTTTACGGACAAGAACTGTAATTGCAAATCATTCTTCTTTCCCCTCTTTAGAAGTTATTGTGATCACAGCTTTTCTTTTACATCCCTTAAGAGGAAGTAGTGTTATCAAAATTTATCTTTTTTCTTTTATTGGAAGATACTGGTAATTGCAATTTTCTTTTTATTATCCCTCTTAATGGGTTGTAATTATTCATCACTTATTCCACATCATTTCTCCACTCTCCATCTTCTTCCCACCAACTTGTTACCATTTCCCCATAACTTGTGTCAGTTTTTCATCCTAGATCTACCAACTAATTATTCCCGATATCCATACATTTAAAAATTCATTGGACACATAAATTTGTTGCAACTAAGGAACAAAAAGTACTCTAACCTTTGGACTCTATCCAAAAGGTACAAAAATCTCCTTAACAAAAACTTACACTTTTAAAAGTTAAGTATAAGGGTTGATTAAACGCCAAAAGGTTCACAAATCAGCGAGTACCCAACATTTCATTCATACTTTTTCTATCATATTTTTTAGACTCAAACCGAGGCTTTTCCAATTACTAGCCCTATAAGTTTGGCACTAAACCAAACCCTCCTACCTTTTACATACACCTATTATGTACACTAATTTCCGATATTGTGTGGGTTAGTCTTCCGGCCGGGATGAGCTTAAACAAGCTCAGGAACTGACCTTGAAAGATTAAATATAAATAACTAAATAAAATAAAAAAAAAGAATATATTTATCACACTCACAATTTTCGAAAAATTACTATTTGGACTCAGGAGACTTCAAAATTCGTATTTACGTAGAAAAATTGAAATTGAAATTCTAACACGGACGTAATACTTCAAAATAGCGGAAAAAGAAGAAAATAAATAGGAACTTCTTGGGACGCTCTCTTGTGCCGTGAAGAATAATCAAGCCTTAGTTCTAGTAAAACCCCATAGAATGCGAGGCCTATGCCGGTGTCGTTCAGTAAGTGCTGCCACTTTTGGCATTGTGAATAATAATAAAATCCGTATTGTTTAACCGAGTGTAAACTTATTTCACAACTTGAACAATTTCAGTTGTATATTATTGTACTTCTACAGTTCTATTAAACTGTAGAGTAAGTATTCTTGAAGTGAACTTTCTAACAAATAATTTCCGATGATGATATGAAAACTTTGTTTGATAAGTTTTCTCTTCAGATTGTGCAGACTTGTTGTTATTATTATTTGTGGAACTAAAAGAATATGGAAAAGGGAAAAACTAATGATAAGTGGAAAATCTAAATTAATATAATAAGAAAAATGAAATTTTAAAATGAATTTATTGGTTTAAAAAATAAATAATAAATTATCAACTTACCCGCCACATTACGCGGAAGGAGAAGGAAGACGTCTTCATAACTAATTTGGCGGCTTTTTTTTAGAAGATTTCTACAGTCTGTGAACATAAAAAACATAATAATACATTTTTATTGTGATTAATAGAAACATTACATAATGCATTACAAAAATAAATAAAATAAAAGTAGGTTATGCGAGGGCAGGCTTAAGCGGGAAAACATTTTATTCTGGCTATTAATAGTCATTTCCCCACTCTGCGTAAAAACATTTCAAAAGTGTCTGGAACAGCCAGGAAAACGATCTTCTCCAGTGAAAAGAGGATCCCCCTGTTTTCCTATGAAAATCAGCTTCACTGGGGGTAATCCGTGTCTTTGGCCGGGGCTAGATTAACCAACATCAGAGTGTCTAATATGAAAAGAGATTTAAGATGCCCAGATATCTCTTGGCTCTTGGTGACCATGTTACGACTATAGGGTTCACTGTAAACCGGAAAATTAAAATTGACCAGTTTGATTAAAAGGGATACTTTAGAGGGAAGCCTCTCTCTCACTCTAAAATATCTCTCAAATTATAAAACTTGAAATTTAAATGAGAAATAAAAAAACCACTTTTCTGGGGGCTTTCAGGGAGATCTTGAAACGGAAAACTAAATTTTCCCGCGTAATAGAATAAATAAAAAATAAAAACATCGCCATATTTTCACTTTTCGTGAAGTTTAAGTTTCTGACATTTTTTTTCCTGTTTTCTTTTTGGAAGTACTGGCATTGAACATTTAAAGGTGACGTATTTAACTATTCATCCTTCTCTGACAGTTCTTCTTTTCAAAGGACGAACAGAATGAGAGAAATTTTAGAAAATTTTTCTTATTTTAAGAAATTGTGCGAAGTAAAGGGGAGAAAGAAAAAGGAAAATACATCCGGTAATTCAGGAGTGCAATGTGTAGAAATGCTTTTTAGCTAAAAAGATCCGCACAAAAGGCTGACGACCAAGACGTGGGTTCCCTACAGAGAAACGGATCAAATATTTCTTATCTCTTCTCGCATATACATTGGTTACATCTTATCCTTTTAGTATTCCTAACTTATTCCGTACTCACTGACTTTCTTCTCCATGTAGCTCTATCTTTGTCTTCTTATTGCTTTTCTGAATAATATTTGTATGGTACATTTTTCCGGGTACTAAAATTTTGCCATTTCTAAAGTACAATCATATGTTTGGTTCCAACCAATGAAGAAGCATTAAAAACTTCTCCTTTTGAGCATCCTGGTACTTGTGCCCAAATAAAGGTCGGATATTGGCTGGTAGTTTCTCTTATTACGTCACAGGAAGTATTTATTGCATTTTCAAAATTAAACTTTTCCTAGAAATATCCCTTTTGAGATCCCCCTTTAGATTGTCTTTTTTGGAAGAAAACTATTTTAAAGTATATTTATGAGTTCTCTATAAAAAGTATTTCTTTTATCATATTAATCTTACTCTAACCATGAGTACATTAACTTTCTATGTAGGAAATCACATGAGCAATGTAGGGAAATGTAAATAAAATGTATATAAAAATTATTATTATTAACAGAACCACATTTAATTTAAAAAAATTAATAATATTGTGCAGTATTTATCGGAAAGTAATACTTTTTTTTGTTTTGTTTCAGGGAGTGCGGGATCGTTAAAATTCTCGGGAGTGCGGGAGTGTTAAAATCCCCGGGAGTGCTCGCATCGGGAGTGCTTGATTACCCTTTATTAAGATGGATTGACTACTTTTAACCTGTGCGCTTAAAAATTGTAAAAAAAAAAAAAATTCTTCGGGTATTTTCAAAATTCCGTCACAAGACAGTAAATACGCCACAGTTTCATTTCCGTTGAAATCTTTTAAACTGTGTCCAGTGTCCAGCGTTGACGAGCAGCAGAAGACATCGATGGATATGCACTGCAAATGATTGGTGCATATCCCAACCGACAGTAAAAATCAGGTAGGGCGAGGAATTAACTATGTGGTCCATATTTATGACTCTCAACTCTTTTTAAATGCCACTCTTCGGAATGGCTCACCACTCCTGCCACAGATCTATCCTCTAAATAAAAACTCTGTCTACAATAATTATAGTCCCAATTATTTTGCTTGCATGAAAAAAAATGACACTAGTCATTTTAGAAAAATAAACGGAATTATAATTATTTAAAACATTTATATGGCCACTGTTAATATCCGTCTTCGGAACTTCTAGTCCAAGTTGAGCAGAGAAAGGTACAACAATTACTGCGTTTTTTTTTGTTTTTTTAAAATAATTTATATTAATTCAAAATTAATATTTTTATGTCTACAGGAAATTTATCTTTATAGTTTTAGGGCAAGTTTTTGTATTCAACTACATGTTCGTATTCAACGTTGATTCTTATTTCTATTGTTGTCGTTATTCACTCTGCTGTTGTTACTTCAAATTGGTTCTTTTGTCAGTTGCGACTTCCTACATTATACAGGTTCATATTTCCTTTGCTATTTCCTATTTATCGCTTGGTTTATTGTCTATTGCTTAAACGAGTCCAAGTTTCCAGCTAAATCTCTTCTTCCCAAACGCGGTTCTTCACAAATAGCGTATCCAGTATTCTGCCATTCCTGCTATTTGTCCATTACCCTACCCAAACGCCGTATAATCGTATTCCTTAACGGGTCCAAAGCTGGTTATCTCTCTCCCCCTCTGTACATCACAGGTAATGCATCTCCATTGTTAATGAGATTTGCTACTAAGCCTGCTTAATAGAGGATGAAAACCAGTTGGAATACGATATTAAAGGCAGGATGGCATTTTGGGGGGCAAAAATCTGAGCTCTACCTCCACGAGGTGCCTCCCGGACAACTGCTCCCCGGAGCAGGCCAACAGAGCCAGTACCACTCCCTTTAAGTATTCTGAGTGGACATTTGTTGAGAATGATGACTCAGGTTAGCAATAGTCCAATAGATTAGAGAGTATTCTGGAAGCTGCGCAAGTCTGACAGCGCACACCATTTCTGAGACTCTATGGCAGGGCAAGAAACCTTCAGTCGTAATGAAACAGCTACGTCTACTTCTCAGTAGCTAGGTATCCCAGTTACCATTTCTCGTCATCTTCTTAACATCGTCCTCCAACCCAAATCTTTGTTACGTAGGCTTGTGAACTATTTACGATTTTATCGTTTATTAATGTAGTTGAAGTTTTAAATTTCTACAGCAATTCGAGGTGGTTCCATCTACTGCTATCTGTCAGATGTTCTCAGCTAAATTCGTATATACGTTCAAGTAACTTCGATTATGCTATATTCAGAACTGGAAGACATCTATAGCTCAGTGTTAAACATTATCATCATCACCTACTGGATTATTAAAATTATTTTGTCCAGGGACCAGAGTAATAACTAACCGTCAGTTAGGTTAAATTCAAACAATTTAAGCAGGAGGGACACCCTTCATCACTCGTTCAAGTACTCCGCGCCCTGCTTCATACTTTTTTGGAAGAAAGTGATTTTCTATCCTAATTTAGGGCAACTTCTGCTTTCTGAAAACATTTCTAAAATTACCCCGCATGGAGCGGCTGATGCATGCAGTCGCTTTGGGGAATAGCGACCCCACGGGTATCACAGCTCAATACAACATGCACCCAACACAAAACATATTTACTGCCAGTGTTACGCGTTGAGATTTAATATTAGTGGAACAGTAGCACACTGATACCACACTTTTTCATTGCGAGTTTAGATATTATTAAGGTGTCACCATCAGAATGATACCACTCATCTTTTATGCCAGCGTTACACGTTTAGATATAATGTTAGCGTATCACCAACAGGTTGTTAAAACCCTTTCGTATTGCAAGTTTAGATAATACTCGAGTGTCTCCATCAGGATGACACCATTCTCTATTTATGCCAGCGTTACACGTTTCAATATAGTGTTAGTTAATGTAAGTGTATCACCAGCAGGTTGACACAAACATTTTTATTGCGCGTTTAGATATTATCAAAGTGTCTCCATCCGGATGATACCATTCTCTATTTATGCCAGCGTTACGCGTTTAGATATAGTGTTATTTATTGTTAGTGTATCACCAGCAGGTTGATACATCCATTTTTTATTACGAGTTTAGATATGATTAAAATGTCACCATCAGGATGATACCATGCTCAGGATGATAAGCCAGCGTTACGCGTTTAGATATAATGTTAGCTAATGTTAGTGTATCACCAGCAGTTTGATACATCCATTTTTTATTAGGAGTTTTGATATTTTGAAAATGTCACCATCAAGATGATACCACTCCCTATTTATGCCAGTGTTACGCGTTTAGATATAATGTTAGGTAATGTTAGTGTATCACCAGCAGGTTGATACATCCATTTTTTATTACGAGTTTAGATATTATTAAAATGTCACCATCAGGATGATAATATGCTCAGGGTGATCTGCCAGCGTTACGCGTTAAGATATAATGTTAGTGTATCACCAGCAGGTTGATACATCCATTTTTTATTACGAGTTTAGATATTATTAAAATGTCACTATCAAGATCATACCACTCTCTATTTATGCCAGTGTTACTCGTTTAGATATAATGTTAGGTAATGTTAGTGTATCACCAGCAGGTTGATACATCCATTTTTTATTACGAGTTTAGATATTATTAAAATGTCACCATCAGGATGATACCATGCTCAGGATGATATGCCAGCGTTACGCGTTAAGATATAATGTTAGTGTATCACCAGCAGGTTGATACATCCATTTTTTATTAAGAGTTTAGATATTATTAAAATGTCACTATCAAGATGATACCACTCTCTATTTATGCCAGTGTTACTCGTTTAGATATAATGTTAGTTAATGTTAGTGTATCACCAGAAGAAGGTTGATACAACCCTTTCATATTGCAATTTGCGATAATACTAGGGTGTCTCCATCAGGATAATACCATTCTCCATTTATGCCAGCCCTATGCGTTTAGATATAATGTTAGTTAATGTTAGTGTATCACCAGAAGGTTGATACAATCTTTTCTTATTGCGAGTTTAGATAATACTAGGGTGTCTCCATCAGGATGATAACACTTTCTTTTTATGCCAGCGTTACGCGTTTAGATAGAATGTTAGGTAATGTTAGTTTATCACCAGCAGGTTGATACATCCATTTTTTATTACGAGTTTAGATATTATTAAAATGTCACCATCAGGATGATACCATGCTCAGGATGATATGCCAGCGTTACGCGTTAAGATATAATGTTAGTGTATCACCAGCAGGTTGATACATCCATTTTTTATTACGAGTTTAGATATTATTAAAATGTCACTATCAAGATGATACCACTCTCTATTTATGCCAGTGTTACTCGTTTAGATATAATGTTAGTTAATGTTAGTGTATCACCAGGAGGTTGATATAACCCTTTCTTATTGGAAGTTTAGATAATACTAGGGTGTATCTATCAGGATAATACCATTCTCTATTTATGCCAGCATTACGCGTTTAGGTATAATGTTAGCTAATGTTAATGTATCACCAGCAGGTTGATACAACCATTTCGTATTGCAAGTTTAGATAATACTCGGGTATCTTCGTCAGGATAATATCATTCTCTATTTATGCCAGCGTTACGCGTTTAGATATAGAGTTAGTTAATGTTAGTGTATCACCAGCAGGTTGATACGACCCTTTCTTATTGGAAGTTTAGATAATACTAGGGTGTATCTATCAGGATAATACCATTCTCTATTTATGCCAGCCTTACGCGTTTAGGTATAATGTTAGCTAATGTTAGTGTATCACCAGCAGAGAATGATACAGTCCTTTTGTATTGCAAGTTTAGATAATAATCGAGTGTCTCCATCAAGATGACAGTATTCTCTATTTAAGCCAACGTTACGCGTTTAGATATAGTGTTAGTTAATGTTAGTTTATCACCAGCAGGTTGACACATCCATTTTTTATTACGAGTTTAGATATGATTAAAATGTCACCATCAGGATGATACCATGCTCAGGATAATAAGCCAGCGTTACGCGTTTAGATATAATGTTAGCTAATGTTAGTGTATCACCAGCAGGTTGATACATCCATTTTTTATTACGAGTTTAGATATTATTAAAATGTCACTATCAAGATCATACCACTCTCTATTTATGCCAGTGTTACCCGTTTAGATATAATGTTAGTTAATGTTAGTGTATCACCAGGAGGTTGATATAACCCTTTCTTATTGCGTGCTTAGATAATACTAGGGTGTCTCCATCAGGATGATACCATTCCTTATTTATGCTAGCGCTTACGCGTTTAGATGTATTGTTAGTTAATGTTAGTGTATCACCCGAAGAAGGTTGATATAACCCTTTCTTATTGCAAGTTGCGATAATACTTGGGTGTCTCCATCAGGATTATACCATTCTCTATTTATGCCAGCCCTATGCGTTTAGATATAATGTTAGTTAATGTTAGTGTATCACCAGAAGGTTGATACAATCTTATCTCATTGCGAGTTTAGATAATACTAAGGTGTCTCCATCAGGATGATAACATTCTCTTTTTATGCCAGCGTTACGCGTTTAGATATAATGTTAGGTAATGTTAGTGGATCACCAGCAGGTTGACACAACCATTTTTCATTACGAGTTGAGATATTATCAGGGTGTGTCCATCAGGATGATACCATTCGCTTTTTATGCCAGCGTTACGCGTTAGATATAAGGTTATTGTATCACCAGCAGGTTGTTACAACCATTTTTTTTTGCGAGTTTAGGTATTATCAGGGTGTCTCCAACAGGATGATACCATTCTCTATTTATGCCAGCGTTACGCGTTTAGATATAATGTTAGTTAATATTAGTGTATCACCAGCAGGTTGACACAACCTTTTTAATTACGAGTTTAGATATTATCAGGGTATCTCCATCAAGATGATACCATTCTCTTTTTATGCCAGCGTTACGAGTTTAGATATAATGTTAGTGTATCACTAGGAGGTTGACACAACAATTATTTTTTGCGAGTTTAGGTATTATGAGGGTGTCTCCACCAGGATGATACTATTTTCTATTTATTCCAGCGTTACCCGTTTAGATATAATGTTAGTTAATATTAGTGTATCACCAGCAGGTTGATACAACCATTTCGTATTGCAAGTTTAGATAATACGCGGGTGTCTCCATCAGGATGATATCCTTCTCTATTTATGCCAGCGTTACGCCTTTAGGTATAATGTTAGTGTATCACCAGCAGGTTGATACAATCCTTTCTTATTGCGTGTTTAGATAATACTAGGTAGTCTCCATCAAGATGATACCATTCTTTATTTATGCCAGCGTTACGCGTTTACTTATAATGTTAGTTAATGTTAGTGTATCACCAGGAGGTTGATACAACTTTTAGGATTACGAGTTTAGATAATTCTCGAGTGTCTCCATCAGGTTGACACAATTCTCTATTTATGCCAGCGTTACGAGTTTAGATGTAGTGTTAGTTAATGTTAGTGTATTACCAGAAGAAGGTTGATACAACCCTTTCTTGTTGCGAGTTTAGATAATATTAGGGTGTCTCTATCAAAATGATACCATTCTCTATTTATGCCAGCGTTACGCGTTTAGATATAATGTTAGTTAATAATAGTGTATCACCAGCAGGTTGATACAACCATTTCGTATTGCAAGTTTAGATAATACTCGGGTGTCTTCATCAGGATGATACCATTCTCTATTTATGCCAGTGTTACGCGTTTAGATATAATGTTAGTTAATATGAGTGTATCACCATAAGGTTGATACAACCAAATCGTATTGCAAGTTTAGATAGTACTCGGGTTTCTTCATCAAGATGACACCATTCTCTATTTATGCCAGCGTTACGCGTTTAGATATAATGTTAGTTAATATGAGTGTATCACCATAAGGTTGATACAACCAAATCGTATTGTAAGTTTAGATAGTACTCGAGTTTCTTCATCAAGATGACACCATTCTCTATTTATGCCAGCGTTACGCGTTTAGATATAATGTTAGTTAATATGAGTGTATCACCATAAGGTTGATACAACCAAATCGTATTGTAAGTTTAGATAGTACTCGGGTTTCTTCATCAAGATGACACCATTCTCTATTTATGCCAGCGTTACGCGTTTAGATATAATGTTAGTTAATATGAGTGTATCACCATAAGGTTGATACAACCAAATCGTATTGTAAGTTTAGATAGTACTCGGGTTTCTTCATCAAGATGACACCATTCTCTATTTATGCCAGCGTTACGCGTTTAGATATAATGTTAGTTAATATGAGTGTATCACCATAAGGTTGATACAACCAAATCGTATTGTAAGTTTAGATAGTACTCGGGTGTCTTCATCAGGATGATACCATTCTCTATTTATGCCAGTGTTACGCGTTTAGATATAATGTTAGTTAATATGAGTGTATCACCATAAGGTTGATACAACCAAATCGTATTGCAAGTTTAGATAGTACTCGGGTTTCTTCATCAAGATGACACCATTCTCTATTTATGCCAGCGTTACGCGTTTAGGTATAATGTTAGTTAATATGAGTGTATCACCATAAGGTTGATACAACCAAATCGTATTGCAAGTTTAGATAGTACTCGGGTTTCTTCATCAAGATGACACCATTCTCTATTTATGCCAGCGTTACGCGTTTAGGTATAATGTTAGTTAATATGAGTGTATCACCATAAGGTTGATACAACCAAATCGTATTGCAAGTTTAGATAGTACTCGGGTTTCTTCATCAACATGACACCATTCTCTATTTATGCCAGCGTTACGCGTTTAGATATAATGTTAGTTAATATGAGTGTATCACCATAAGGTTGATACAACCAAATCGTATTGCAAGTTTAGATAGTACTCGGGTTTCTTCATCAAGATGACACCATTCTCTATTTATGCCAGCGTTACGCGTTTAGGTATAATGTTAGTTAATATGAGTGTATCACCATAAGGTTGATACAACCAAATCGTATTGCAAGTTTAGATAGTACTCGGGTTTCTTCATCAAGATGACACCATTCTCTATTTATGCCAGCGTTACGCGTTTAGATATAATGTTAGTTAATATGAGTGTATCACCATAAGGTTGATACAACCAAATCGTATTGCAAGTTTAGATAGTACTCGGGTTTCTTCATCAAGATGACACCATTCTCTATTTATGCCAGCGTTACGCGTTTAGGTATAATGTTAGTTAATATGAGTGTATCACCATAAGGTTGATACAACCAAATCGTATTGCAAGTTTAGATAGTACTCGGGTTTCTTCATCAAGATGACACCATTCTCTATTTATGCCAGCGTTACGCGTTTAGATATAATGTTAGTTAATATGAGTGTATCACCATAAGGTTGATACAACCAAATCGTATTGCAAGTTTAGATAGTACTCGGGTTTCTTCATCAAGATGACACCATTCTCTATTTATGCCAGCGTTACGCGTTTAGGTATAATGTTAGTTAATATGAGTGTATCGCCATAAGGTTGATACAACCAAATCGTATTGCAAGTTTAGATAGTACTCGGGTTTCTTCATCAAGATGACACCATTCTCTATTTATGCCAGCGTTACGCGTTTAGATATAATGTTAGTTAATATGAGTGTATCACCATAAGGTTGATACAACCAAATCGTATTGCAAGTTTAGATAGTACTCGGGTTTCTTCATCAAGATGACACCATTCTCTATTTATGCCAGCGTTACGCGTTTAGGTATAATGTTAGTTAATATGAGTGTATCACCATAAGGTTGATACAACCAAATCGTATTGCAAGTTTAGATAGTACTCGGGTTTCTTCATCAAGATGACACCATTCTCTATTTATGCCAGCGTTTCGCGTTTAGATATAGAGTTAGTTAATGTTAGTGTATCACCAGCAGGTTGATAGGACCCTTTCTTATTAGAAGTTTAGATAATACTTGGGTGTATCTATCAGCATAATACTATTCTCTATTTATGCCAGCCTTACGCGTTTAGGTATAATGTTAGTTAATGTTGGTGTATCACCAGCAGGGAATAATACAATCCTTTTGTATTGTAAGTTTAGATAATAATCGAGTGTCTCCATCAAGATGATACTATTCTCTTTTTATGCCAGCGTAACTCGTTTAGATATAGTGTTAGTTAATGTTAGTGTATTACTAGCAAATTGACACAACTATTTTTTATTGCGAGTTTTGATATTATGAGGGTGTCTCTATAAGGATGATACCATTCTCTGTTTATGCCTGCGTTACGCGTTTAGATATAATGTTAGCGTATCACCAGCAGGTTGATACATCCATTTTTTATTACAGTTTAGATATTATCAGGGTGTCTCCATTAGGATAATACCATTCTATATTTATGGCAGTCTTACACGTTTAGATATAATGTTAGTTAATGTATAATTAGTGTATCACCAGAAGGTCCATACAACCCATTTTAATTGCGTGTTTAGATATTACTAAGGTGTCACCATCAGGAAGATACCACTCTATTTTATTGGCAGCGGTACGCGTTTAGTTTATCACAGGTAGGTTGATACAACCTTTATTGGCATCCTACATACTATGTATGTTTATTTGTGTGGTTAATTTTGGGGTAGAACAGTGCCGCGATGAGGACGATTGGCTTATGGATTGCCTTTGAATGAGTTCTATTAATGTTGCTGCTGGACTTTGTTTAATTGATTATCTTTATAGTTATGAATCATTGTGGTTTCACAAGGTTGATGAATTTGTTATGATCTTAAGTGGAACATTATTGTACTTAAGAAAAGACTGGTGCTAATAAATGGAATTTCAGTGCACAATAATGTACCATACTTATTCTTTTAGAGATCATTAGTGCACTTTATTGTAACATTAGTGCATCTTAGTAAACTACTAGTGCACATTAATGGAACTTTAGTGCTCTTTAATGGTTATTAGAGTATTTAAATGGAATATTAGTGCAAATTAATGAAATTTCAGTGCACATTAATGGACCATACTTACACTTTCAGAGATCATTAGTGCACTTTATTGTAACATTAGTGCATATTAGTAAACTACTAGTGCACATTAATGGAACTTTAGTGCTCTTTAATGTTTATTAGGGTAATTCATTGGAAGATTAGTGCACACTAGTTGAACTTTAATGCACATCAGTAAAGCATTATTTCTATAATATTTCACTGTGAGATGAATCTATTAAATTAAATTTCTCCTAGCAACAAATTATACATTCTTTTTTCCGAAGGATTCTATGAGTAAGGGCCCTCAATCGTTTGCGTCATTGCTCTGTTAAACACCAAAACTAAGAACCAGTTTTATATCTGACTCCAAACATAGATTAATAATTTTTTTTTAATTATAAATATATATTCCGAAAGAGTTCGATGAAAGATAAGTGGGTTGCCAGATTTACACACAGGTCAATTCCATTAAATAAGCATTTAGCAAACGAAATTAAAGTACCACCATCTTCAACTATACATTTGACGGTTCATAGATAACACGCGATTAAAATTAAGATTAGGGTACCCCCAGCAGTTGATAAAACATTTAGTGTGGCTATTTACTAAACATTTAGCTATTAAAATTATAGTATCACCGTCAGTTTGATACCACACTTTACCGTTTCTAATTCTGACAAGTATATTTTTTACGACTAGGATGTCAGCGACAGGTTAATACACACTATTCCGTCATTGAACATAACGCGTTTAGTCATAAAGATACACAATTCATAACGCGTCAGGTTGTTACACAATTTTCTGTTTTTCTGTATGACGAGAGCAGTTAATAAGGTTACGGAATCATCGTAAGGTTGATTCACCCTTTTCCGTTATTGAACTTCACGTGTTTAGTTTTAAAAATTAGGGCATCACCGTTTGGTTGATACAACAGTTATCTGTTGCTGGCTAATACGCATTTAGTTAATAAGATTAAGGTATCATAGTTTGGTTGAAACGACATTTTTAAGTTGCTGGCTAATACGCGTTTAGTTATTAAGGTTAAGGTATCACCATTAGGTTGATACACAGTTGTTTGTTATTGTGCTTCACATGTTTAGTTTTAAAAATTAGAGTATCACCGTTTGGTTGATACAACAGTTATTTGTTGCTGGCTAATATGCATTTAGTTATTAAGATTACGGTATCATCGTCAGGTTATACACAGTTTTCCGATATTAAACATGACGCGTTTAGTTACATATTAATATTAAGGTATCACCGTCAGGTTGTTACACACTTTCCGTATTATTGAACATAACGCGTTTAGTCAAAAAGATACACAATTCATAACGCGTCAGGTTGTTACACAATTTTCTGTTTTTCTGTATGACGAGAGCAGTTAATAAGGTTACGGAATCATCGTAAGGTTGATTCACCCTTTTCCGTTATTGAACTTCACGTGTTTAGTTTTAAAAATTAGGGCATCACCGTTTGGTTGATACAACAGTTATCTGTTGCTGGCTAATACGCATTTAGTTAATAAGATTAAGGTATCATAGTTTGGTTGAAACGACATTTTTAAGTTGCTGGCTAATACGCGTTTAGTTATTAAGGTTAAGGTATCACCATTAGGTTGATACACAGTTGTTTGTTATTGTGCTTCACATGTTTAGTTTTAAAAATTAGAGTATCACCGTTTGGTTGATACAACAGTTATTTGTTGCTGGCTAATATGCATTTAGTTATTAAGATTACGGTATCATCGTCAGGTTATACACAGTTTTCCGATATTAAACATGACGCGTTTAGTTACATATTAATATTAAGGTATCACCGTCAGGTTGTTACACACTTTCCGTATTATTGAACATGACGCGTTTAGTTATTATAATTAGTGTATCACTATTAGGTTTATACAAGATTTTTGTTGCTGGTTAATACGCATTTAGACAATAAGATTAAGGTATTTCCATCAGCTTATTTTTTAGTTAATTTGTTATTTTTTTTGTTATTGAACATCACGTGTTTAGTTTTAAAAATTATAGCATCACCGTTTGGTTGATACAACATATATCTGTTGCTGGCTAAAACGCATTTAGTTATTAAGATTAAGGTATCATAGTTTGGTTGAAACGACATTTTTAAGTTGCTGGCTAATACGCGTTTAGTTATTAAGGTTAAGGTATCACCATTAGGTTGATACACAGTTGTTTGTTATTGTGCTTCACATGTTTAGTTTTAAAAATTAGAGTATCACCGTTTGGTTGATACAACAGTTATTTGTTGCTGGCTAATATGCATTTAGTTATTAAGATTACGGTATCATCGTCAGGTTATACACAGTTTTCCGATATTAAACATGACGCGTTTAGTTACATATTAATATTAAGGTATCACCGTCAGGTTGTTACACACTTTCCGTATTATTGAACATGACGCGTTTAGTTATTATAATTAGTGTATCACTATTAGGTTTATACAAGATTTTTGTTGCTGGCTAATACGCATTTGGTTATTAAGATAAAGGTATCATAGTTTGGTTGAAACGACAGTTTTCAATTGCTGGCTAATACGCGTTTAGTTATTAAGATTAAGGTATCACCATTAGGTTGATACACAGTTTTTTGTTATTGAACTTCACGTGTTTAGTTTTAAAAATTAGGGCATCACCGTTTGGTTGATACAACAGTTATTTGTTGCTGGCTAATACGCGTTTAGTTATTAAGATTAAGGTATCACCATTAGGTTGAAACACAGTTTTTTGTTATTGAACTTCACGTGTTTAGTTTTAAAAATTAGGGCATCACCGTTTGGTTGATACAACAGTTATTTGTTGCTGGCTAAAACGCATTTAGTTATTAAGATTAAGGTATCAACGTCAGTTTTCTATGGCTGACTACGAATTTAGTTATTAAGATTAGGGTATCACCATCTGGTTGTTACAAACATATCGCGTTGTTGAATATGACGCGTTTAGTTATTGTGATTAGTATATCACCAACAGGTTGATACAAAAGTTTTCTGTTGTGGGTTAATATGCATATAGATATTATGATTTGGGTATCGCCGTCAGATTGATACACACTCCTACATTATTGCATATGCAGCGTTTAGGTATTAAAATTAGTGTATCACCATTAGTTTGATACAAAAGTTTTGTGTTTCTGGCTAATACGCATTTAGTTATTATGATCAAGCAATCCACGCCAGGTTAATACTTACTATTCCCTTACTGAACATGACGCGTTTAGTCATTTTGATTAGGATTTACTATGAGGCGGATACAATTGTTTTCGTAGCTGGCTAATACGCATTTAGTTTTTAAGATTAAGGTATTTCCATCAGCTTATTTTTTAGTTAATATGTTATTTTTTTTGTTACTGAACATCACGTGTTTAGTTTTAAAAATTATAGCATCACCGTTTGGTTGATACAAGATATATCTGTTGCTGGCTAAAACGCATTTAGTTATTAAGATTAAGGTATCATAGTATGGTTGAATCGACAGTTTTCAGTTGCTGGCTAATACGCGTTTAGTAATTAAGATTAAGGTATCACCATTAGGTTGATACACAGTTTTTTGTTATTGAACTTCACGTGTTTAGTTTTAAAAATTAGAGCATCACCGTTTGTTTGATACAACAGTTATCTGTTGCTGGCTAATACGCATTTGGTTATTAAGATAAAGGTATCACCATTAGGTTGAAACACAGTTTTTTGTTATTGAACTTCACGTGTTTAGTTTTAAAAATTAGGGCATCACCGTTTGGTTGATACAACAGTTATCTGTTGCTGGCTAAAACGCATTTAGTTATTAAGATTAAGGTATCATAGTTTGGTTGAAACGACAGTTTTCAGTTGCTGGCTAATACGCGTTTAGTTATTAAGATTAAGGTATCACCATTAGGTTGAAACACAGTTTTTTGTTATTGAACTTCACGTGTTTAGTTTTAAAAATTAGGGCATCACCGTTTGGTTGATACAACAGTTATTTGTTGCTGGCTAATATGCATTTAGTTATTAGGATTACGGTATCATCGTCAGGTTATACACACTTTTCCGATATTAAACTTGACGCGTTTAGTTATTAAAAATAGGATTTCTCCGTAAAGTTGATACATCAGTTTTCTGTTGCTGACTAATATGCATTTAATTATTATGATTAAGGTATCACCATTAGGTTGATACACAGTTTTTTGTTGCTGGTTAATACGCATTTAGATATTAAGATTAAAGTATCACTGTCAGGTTGATACACACTTCCGATATTGAACTAGACGCGTTTAGTTAATATGATTAGGATGTCACCGTAAGTATGATACAACAGAATTAAGACGTGTTTAGTATTTATTTTTAGGTACCTCCATCTGGTAGATGAATCTGTTTTCTTTTACTGGTTGTTACAGATTTAGTAGCCAAGATTATGTGATGACTATCAGGCTTATACTACCTTTTTCTGTTTCTGTTTGTTACCCATTTATTTTTATTTATTAGGCTATCTCCATCAGATTCGTTCAATATATTTTTGTTGCTGGCTGTGGATTATTTAGTTGGTAATTTCACTTAGTTTATTTTAGGTGGTGGTTATAATGTTTTTCAATTTTTTGTGTTGCTGTGTTAGCTATGTAACATACAGTTTACAGGGTATATCAAACCCGGATCATAGTAATTTCTGCATTAACGGTATTTTTCTTCAAACTTTCTCCCTAATATTATGGTGGTTACATTCCGATTCTGGAAGACAATATAATACTGGCTTCATTAATAAAACACATTTCTTTAAAAGTTCTTTAAATAAGAACTTTAATTTCTTTTAATAAATACGTTGAAAGTCGATAGATGCAATTAACGTATATTATATTTTATTAGCTACCTACTAGGGTGGTCCATAATCTATCTGGTTAGTTTTGGAGTGAAACAGTGCCGTGATGAAGACGATTGGCTGATGAATTACCCACGAATGAGTTGTGTTAATATTGCTGCTGGACTCTGTTGAAACGATTAGCTTTATGTTTATGATTCAAAAAAAGCATCTACTCGTATATGTATAGAATTTTTTTTTATTAATTTTGGAACATCGTGATTTTTTGTAGAGTAATTAAATTCTCTTTTATCTTCCAGTGGAACATTATTGCATATTAGTGTATCACTAGTGCACCTTAGATAATACTAGTGCTAATATGTAGAATATTAGTGCACATTAATGAAACATAGGTGCTCTTTTCGAGATCTTTAGTGCACATTACTGGAGCATTAGTGCATCTTAGTAAAATTCTAGTGCACACTAGTGGAACTATAGTGCACATTAATGATTTTAGAGTTGTAAAGTTGAACATAAGTGCATAATACGAAATTTCAGTGCACATTAATGGAAGATTCCTGCTTTTTAAGAGATCATTAGTGCACATTTTTGTAACATTAGTGCATGTTACTAGTGTACTGGTGTACATTAGAACACATTATTGATTATTAGGGTAGTTGAGTTGAACGTTAATGTATTATTAGTGAAATTTCAGTGCACATTAGTAGTACATACCTGCTCTTTAAGAGATCATTAGTGCACATTATAGTAACATTAGTGCATATTAGTAGAATACTAGTGCACATTAGTGGAAGTGTAGTGCACATTGATGAAGATTAGACGATTAGAAGACACAATAATTGTAACATAAGTGCAAACTAGTTGAACTTTAGTGCATATGAGTGGAGCATTAATACTCTAATATTTCACTATGAGATGTAACTACTAGATTTGTCTTAAATTCTTCCAGCACCAGATTTAACAGGTTACTTTCCGAGGCAGTTCATGAGTAAGGGCCCTCAATCGTTCGCGTAGTGGCTCTGTTTAACTCTCTAGCTAACCAGCTAGTTTTGGTATCACATTGTTTGTTCGGTTTCTTCCAAGATAAGTTATCTAGTTTACTTTATTTTGAGTATATCTATCTTGGTATATTCGTGTTTCACCGTGAGGTAGACAAAACACTTTTCCGTTAATATATAGGATGCGCGTCATATTTAATCTTAGGTTAACTCCATCAGGTTGATAATACATTTTTTAGTTAATACAGGATTCATATTTTCTTGGCTATTTCCTATCTATCGCTTGGTTTATTCTCTATTGATTAAACGAGCCAAAGTATACTTCTAAAACTATTTTTCCCCAGAGCGCTTCTTCACAAATAACGTATCCAGTATTCTGCCATTCCTGCTATTTGTCCATTACCCTACCCAAACTCCGTATAATCGTATTCCTTAACGGGTCCAAAGCTGGTTTTCTCTCTCCCCCTCTGTACATCGCAGGTAATGCAACTCCATTGTTAATCAGATTTGCTACTACGCCTGCTTAATAGAGGAAGAAAACCAGTTGGAATACGATATTAAAGGCAGGATGGCATTTTGGGGGGCAAAATTCTGAGCTCTACCTCCACGAGGTGCCCCCCGGACAACTGCTCCCCGGAGCAGGCTAACAGAGCCAGTACCACTCCCTTTAAGTATTCTGAGTGGACATTTGTTGAGAATGATGACTCAGGTTAGCAGTAGTCCAATAGATTAGAGAGTATTCTGGAAACTGCGCAAGTCTGACTGCGCACACCATTTCTGAGACTCTATGGCAGGGCAAGAAACCTTCAGTCGTAATGAAACAGCTACGTCTACTTCTCAGTAGTTAGGTATCCCAATTACCATTTCTCGTCATCTTCTTAACATCGTCCTCCAACCCAAATCTTTGTTACGTAGGCTTGTGAAAAACTATTTACGATTTTATCGTTTATTAATGTAGTTGAAGTTTTCAATTTCTACAGCAATTCGAGGTGGTTCCATCTACTGTTATCTGTCAGATGTTCTCAGCTAAATTCGTATATTACGTTCAAGTAACTTCGTTAGGATTACGCTATATTCAGAACTGGAAGACATCTATAGCTCAGTGTTGAACATTATCATCATCACCTACTGGATTATTAAAATTATTTTGTCCAGGGACCAGAGTAATAACTAACCGTCAGTTAGGTTAAATTCAAACAATTTACGCAGGAGGGACACCCTTCATCTCTCGTTCAAGTATTCCGCGCCCTGCTTCATACTTTTTTGGAAGAAAGTGATTTTCTTTCCTAATTTAAGGCAACTTCTGTTTCTGAAAACATTTCTAAAATTACCCCGCATGGAGCGGCTGATGCATGCAGTCGCTTTTGGGAATAGCGACACCACGGGTACCACAGCTCAGTACACCACCACCCAACACAAAACATATTTACATATTTAGTGTATCAGTAGCACACTGATACCATACTTTTTCATTGCATGTTTAGATATCACTATGGTGTCACAATCAAAATGATACAACTTATATTTTATGCCAGCGTTACACGTTTAGATATAATGTTAGCGTATCACCAACAGGTTGTTAAAATCATTTTTTATTGCTAGTTTAGATAATACTCGAGTGTCTCCATCAGGATGATACCATTCTCTATTTATGCCAGCTTTACGCGTTTACATATAGTGTTAGTTAATGTTAGTGTATCACCAGAAGAAGGTTGATACAACCCTTCCTTATTGCGAGTTTAGATAATATTAGGGTGTCTCCATCAAAATGATACCATTCTCTATTTATGCCATCGTTACGCGTTTAGGTATAATGTTACTGTATCACAAGCAGGTTGATACAACCCTTTCGTATTGCAAATTTAGATAATACACGAGTGTCTCCATCAGTTTGACACAATTCTCTATTTATGCCAGCGTTACGCGTTTAGATATAGTGTTAGTTAATGTTAGTGTATCACCAGCAGGTTGATACAACCCTTTCTTATTGCGTGTTTAGATAATACTAGGTAGTCTCCATCAAGATGATACCATTCTTTATTTATGCCAGCGTTACGCGTTTAGGTATAATGTTAGTTAATGTTAGTGTATCACCAGCAGGTTGATACAACCCTTTCGTATTGCAAGTTTAGATAGTACTCGAGTGTCTCCATCAGGTTGACACAATTCTCTATTTATGCCAGCGTTACGCGTTTAAATATAGTGTTAGTTAATGTTAAAGTATCACCAGAAGGTTGATACAATCCTTTTTTATTGCGAGTTTAGATAATACTAGGGTGTCTCCATCAGGATGATATCCTTCTCTATTTATGCCAGCGTTACGCGTTTAGGTATAATGTTAGTGTATCACCAGCAGGTTGATACAACCCTTTCGTATTGCTAGTTTAGATAATACTCCAGTGTCTCCATCAGGCTGATACCATTCTCTATTTGTGCCAGCTTTACGCGTTTACATATAATGTTACTTAATGTTAGTGTATCACCAGAAGAAGGTTGATACAACCCTTCATTATTGCGAGTTTAGATAATATTAGGGTGTCTCCATCAAAATGATACCATTCTCTATTTATGCCATCGTTACGCGTTTAGGTATAATGTTACTGTATCACAAGCAGGTTGATACAACCCTTTCGTATTGCAAATTTAGATAATACACGAGTGTCTCCATCACTTTGACACAATTCTCTAATTATGCCAGCGTTACGCGTTTAGATATAGTGTTAGTTAATGTTAGTGTATCACCAGCAGGTTGATACAACCCTTTCTTATTGCGTGTTTAGATAATACTAGGTAGTCTCCATCAAGATGATACCATTCTTTATTTATGCCAGCGTTACGCGTTTAGGTATAATGTTAGTTAATGTTAGTGTATCACCAGCAGGTTGATACAACTCTTTCGTATTGCAAGTTTAGATAGTACTCGAGTGTCTCCATCAGGTTGACACAATTCTCTATTTATGCCAGCGTTACGCGTTTACTTATAATGTTAGTTAATGTTAGTGTATCACCAGCAGGTTGATACAACCCTTTCGTATTGCAAGTTTAGATAGTACTCGAGTATCTCCATCAGGTTGACACAATTCTCCATTTATGCCTGCGTTACGCGTTTAAATATAGTGTTAGTTAATGTTAAAGTATCACCAGAAGGTTGATACAATCTTATCTCATTGCGAGTTTAGATAATACTAGGGTGTCTCCATCAGGATGATATCCTTCTCTATTTATGCCAGCGTTACGCGTTTAGGTATAATGTTAGTTAATGTTAGTGTATCACCAGCAGGTTGATACAACCCTTTCGTATTGCAAGTTTAGATAGTACTCGAGTGTCTCCATCAGGTTGACACAATTCTCTATTTATGCCAGCGTTACGCGTTTAAATATAGTGTTAGTTAATGTTAAAGTATCACCAGAAGGTTGATACAATCCTTTTTTATTGCGAGTTTAGATAAAACTAGGGTGTCTCCATCAGGATGATATCCTTCTCTATTTATGCCAGCGTTACGCGTTTAGGTATAATGTTAGTGTATCACCAGCAGGTTGATACAATCCTTTCTTATTGCGTGTTTAGATAATACTAGGTAGTCTCCATCAAGATGATACCATTCTCTATTTATGCCAGCGTTACGCGTTTACTTATAATGTTAGTTAATGTTAGTGTATCACCAGGAGGTTGATACAACTTTTAGTATTGCGAGTTTAGATAATTCTCGAGTGTCTCCATCAGGTTGACACAATTCTCTATTTATGCCTGCGTTACGAGTTTAGATGTAGTGTTAGTTAATGTTAGTGTATTACCAGAAGAAGGTTGATACAACCCTTTCTTGTTGCGAGTTTAGATAATATAAGGGTGTCTCTATCAAAATGATACCATTCTCTATTTATGCCAGCGTTACGCGTTTAGGTATAATGTTAGTTAATGTTATTGTATCACCAGCAGGTTGATACAACCCTTTCGTATTGTAAGTTTAGATAGAACTCGAGTGTCTCCATCAGGTTGACACAATTCTCTATTTATGCCAGCCTTACGTGTTTACTTATAATGTTAGTTAATGTTAGTGTATCACCAGCAGGTTGATACAACCCTTTCGTATTGCAATTCTAGATAGTACTCGAGTATCTCCATCAGGTTGACACAATTCTCCATTTATGCCTGCGTTACGCGTTTAAATATAGTGTTAGTTAATGTTAAAGTATCACCAGAAGGTTGATACAATCTTATCTCATTGCGAGTTTAGATAATACTAGGGTGTCTCCATCAGGATGATATCCTTCTCTATTTATGCCAGCGTTACGCGTTTAGGTATAATGTTAGTTAATGTTAGTGTATCACCAGCAGGTTGATACAACCCTTTCGTATTGCAAGTTTAGATAGTA
Source organism: Rhodnius prolixus (assembly GCF_049639745.1). Classification (NCBI taxonomy): domain Eukaryota; kingdom Metazoa; phylum Arthropoda; class Insecta; order Hemiptera; family Reduviidae; genus Rhodnius; species Rhodnius prolixus. The sequence goes on along the minus strand of NW_027411604.1, from coordinate 12,215,261 downwards.
CTCGAGTGTCTCCATCAGGTTGACACAATTCTCTATTTATGCCAGCGTTACGCGTTTAAATATAGTGTTAGTTAATGTTAAAGTATCACCAGAAGGTTGATACAATCCTTTTTTATTGCGAGTTTAGATAAAACTAGGGTGTCTCCATCAGGATGATATCCTTCTCTATTTATGCCAGCGTTACGCGTTTAGGTATAATGTTAGTGTATCACCAGCAGGTTGATACAATCCTTTCTTATTGCGTGTTTAGATAATACTAGGTAGTCTCCATCAAGATGATACCATTCTCTATTTATGCCAGCGTTACGCGTTTACTTATAATGTTAGTTAATGTTAGTGTATCACCAGGAGGTTGATACAACTTTTAGTATTGCGAGTTTAGATAATTCTCGAGTGTCTCCATCAGGTTGACACAATTCTCTATTTATGCCAGCGTTACGAGTTTAGATGTAGTGTTAGTTAATGTTAGTGTATTACCAGAAGAAGGTTGATACAACCCTTTCTTGTTGCGAGTTTAGATAATATAAGGGTGTCTCTATCAAAATGATACCATTCTCTATTTATGCCAGCGTTACGCGTTTAGGTATAATGTTAGTTAATGTTATTGTATCACCAGCAGGTTGATACAACCCTTTCGTATTGTAAGTTTAGATAGAACTCGAGTGTCTCCATCAGGTTGACACAATTCTCTATTTATGCCAGCCTTACGTGTTTACTTATAATGTTAGTTAATGTTAGTGTATCACCAGCAGGTTGATACAACCCTTTCGTATTGCAATTCTAGATAATACTCGAGTGTCTTCATCAGGTTGACACAATTCTCTATTTATGCCAGCGTTACGCGTTTAAATATAGTGTTAGTTAATGTTAAAGTATCACCAGAAGGTTGATACAATCCTTTTTCATTGCGAGTTTAGATAATACTAGGGTGTCTCCATCAGGATGATATCCTTCTCTATTTATGCCAGCGTTACGCGTTTAGGTATAATGTTAGTGTATCACCAGCAGGTTGATACAACCCTTTCGTATTGCAAGTTTAGATAGTACTCGAGTGTCTCCACCAGGTTGACACAATTCTCTATTTATGCCAGCGTTACGCGTTTAAATATAGTGTTAGTTAATGTTAAAGTATCACCAGAAGTTTGATACAATCCTTTTTTATTGCGAGTTTAGATAATACTAGGGTGTCTCCATCAGGATGATATCCTTCTCTATTTATGCCAGCGTTACGCGTTTAGGTATAATGTTAGTGTATCACCAGCAGGTTGATACAACCCTTTCGTATTGCTAGTTTAGATAATACTCGAGTGTCTCCATCAGGATGATACCATTCTCTATTTGTGCCAGCTTTACGCGTTTACATATAATGTTACTTAATGTTAGTGTATCACCAGAAGAAGGTTGATACAACCCTTCCTTATTGCGAGTTTAGATAATATTAGTGTGTCTCCATCAAAATGATACCATTCTCTATTTATGCCATCGTTACGCGTTTAGGTATAATGTTACTGTATCACAAGCAGGTTGATACAACTTTTAGTATTGCGAGTTTAGATAATTCTCGAGTGTCTCCATCAGGTTGACACAATTCTCTATTTATGCCAGCGTTACGAGTTTAGATGTAGTGTTAGTTAATGTTAGTGTATTACCAGAAGAAGGTTGATACAACCCTTTCTTGTTGCGAGTTTAGATAATATAAGGGTGTCTCTATCAAAATGATACCATTCTCTATTTATGCCAGCGTTACGCGTTTAGGTATAATGTTAGTTAATGTTATTGTATCACCAGCAGGTTGATACAACCCTTTCGTATTGTAAGTTTAGATAGAACTCGAGTGTCTCCATCAGGTTGACGCAATTCTCTATTTATGCCAGCCTTACGTGTTTACTTATAATGTTAGTTAATGTTAGTGTATCACCAGCAGGTTGATACAACCCTTTCGTATTGCAATTTTAGATAGTACTCGAGTGTCTTCATCAGGTTGACACAATTCTCTATTTATGCCAGCGTTACGCGTTTAAATATAGTGTTAGTTAATGTTAAAGTATCACCAGAAGGTTGATACAATCCTTTTTTATTGCGAGTTTAGATAATACTAGGGTGTCTCCATCAGGATGATATCCTTCTCTATTTATGCCAGCGTTACGCGTTTAGGTATAATGTTAGTGTATCACCAGCAGGTTGATACAACCCTTTCGTATTGCAAGTTTAGATAGTACTCGAGTGTCTCCACCAGGTTGACACAATTCTCTATTTATGCCAGCGTTACGCGTTTAAATATAGTGTTAGTTAATGTTAAAGTATCACCAGAAGGTTGATACAATCCTTTTTTATTGCGAGTTTAGATAATACTAGGGTGTCTCCATCAGGATGATATCCTTCTCTATTTATGCCAGCGTTACGCGTTTAGGTATAATGTTAGTGTATCACCAGCAGGTTGATACAACCCTTTCGTATTGCAAGTTTAGATAGTACTCGAGTGTCTCCACCAGGTTGACACAATTCTCTATTTATGCCAGCGTTACGCGTTTAAATATAGTGTTAGTTAATGTTAAAGTATCACCAGAAGTTTGATACAATCCTTTTTTATTGCGAGTTTAGATAATACTAGGGTGTCTCCATCAGGATGATATCCTTCTCTATTTATGCCAGCGTTACGCGTTTAGGTATAATGTTAGTGTATCACCAGCAGGTTGATACAACCCTTTCGTATTGCTAGTTTAGATAATACTCGAGTGTCTCCATCAGGATGATACCATTCTCTATTTGTGCCAGCTTTACGCGTTTACATATAATGTTACTTAATGTTAGTGTATCACCAGAAGAAGGTTGATACAACCCTTCCTTATTGCGAGTTTAGATAATATTAGTGTGTCTCCATCAAAATGATACCATTCTCTATTTATGCCATCGTTACGCGTTTAGGTATAATGTTACTGTATCACCAGGAGGTTGACACAACTTTTAGTATTGCGAGTTTAGATAATTCTCGAGTGTCTCCATCAGGTTGACACAATTCTCTATTTATGCCAGCGTTACGAGTTTAGATGTAGTGTTAGTTAATGTTAGTGTATTACCAGAAGAAGGTTGATACAACCCTTTCTTGTTGCGAGTTTAGATAATATAAGGGTGTCTCTATCAAAATGATACCATTCTCTATTTATGCCAGCGTTACGCGTTTAGGTATAATGTTAGTTAATGTTATTGTATCACCAGCAGGTTGATACAACCCTTTCGTATTGTAAGTTTAGATAGAACTCGAGTGTCTCCATCAGGTTGACACAATTCTCTATTTATGCCAGCCTTACGTGTTTACTTATAATGTTAGTTAATGTTAGTGTATCACCAGCAGGTTGATACAACCCTTTCGTATTGCAATTCTAGATAATACTCGAGTGTCTTCATCAGGTTGACACAATTCTCTATTTATGCCAGCGTTACGCGTTTAAATATAGTGTTAGTTAATGTTAAAGTATCACCAGAAGGTTGATACAATCCTTTTTCATTGCGAGTTTAGATAATACTAGGGTGTCTCCATCAGGATGATATCCTTCTCTATTTATGCCAGCGTTACGCGTTTAGGTATAATGTTAGTGTATCACCAGCAGGTTGATACAACCCTTTCGTATTGCAAGTTTAGATAGTACTCGAGTGTCTCCACCAGGTTGACACAATTCTCTATTTATGCCAGCGTTACGCGTTTAAATATAGTGTTAGTTAATGTTAAAGTATCACCAGAAGTTTGATACAATCCTTTTTTATTGCGAGTTTAGATAATACTAGGGTGTCTCCATCAGGATGATATCCTTCTCTATTTATGCCAGCGTTACGCGTTTAGGTATAATGTTAGTGTATCACCAGCAGGTTGATACAACCCTTTCGTATTGCTAGTTTAGATAATACTCGAGTGTCTCCATCAGGATGATACCATTCTCTATTTGTGCCAGCTTTACGCGTTTACATATAATGTTACTTAATGTTAGTGTATCACCAGAAGAAGGTTGATACAACCCTTCCTTATTGCGAGTTTAGATAATATTAGTGTGTCTCCATCAAAATGATACCATTCTCTATTTATGCCATCGTTACGCGTTTAGGTATAATGTTACTGTATCACAAGCAGGTTGATACAACTTTTAGTATTGCGAGTTTAGATAATTCTCGAGTGTCTCCATCAGGTTGACACAATTCTCTATTTATGCCAGCGTTACGAGTTTAGATGTAGTGTTAGTTAATGTTAGTGTATTACCAGAAGAAGGTTGATACAACCCTTTCTTGTTGCGAGTTTAGATAATATAAGGGTGTCTCTATCAAAATGATACCATTCTCTATTTATGCCAGCGTTACGCGTTTAGGTATAATGTTAGTTAATGTTATTGTATCACCAGCAGGTTGATACAACCCTTTCGTATTGTAAGTTTAGATAGAACTCGAGTGTCTCCATCAGGTTGACGCAATTCTCTATTTATGCCAGCCTTACGTGTTTACTTATAATGTTAGTTAATGTTAGTGTATCACCAGCAGGTTGATACAACCCTTTCGTATTGCAATTTTAGATAGTACTCGAGTGTCTTCATCAGGTTGACACAATTCTCTATTTATGCCAGCGTTACGCGTTTAAATATAGTGTTAGTTAATGTTAAAGTATCACCAGAAGGTTGATACAATCCTTTTTTATTGCGAGTTTAGATAATACTAGGGTGTCTCCATCAGGATGATATCCTTCTCTATTTATGCCAGCGTTACGCGTTTAGGTATAATGTTAGTGTATCACCAGCAGGTTGATACAACCCTTTCGTATTGCAAGTTTAGATAGTACTCGAGTGTCTCCACCAGGTTGACACAATTCTCTATTTATGCCAGCGTTACGCGTTTAAATATAGTGTTAGTTAATGTTAAAGTATCACCAGAAGGTTGATACAATCCTTTTTTATTGCGAGTTTAGATAATACTAGGGTGTCTCCATCAGGATGATATCCTTCTCTATTTATGCCAGCGTTACGCGTTTAGGTATAATGTTAGTGTATCACCAGCAGGTTGATACAACCCTTTCGTATTGCTAGTTTAGATAATACTCGAGTGTCTCCATCAGGATGATACCATTCTCTATTTGTGCCAGCTTTACGCGTTTACATATAGTGTTACTTAATGTTAGTGTATCACCAGAAGAAGGTTGATACAACCCTTTCTTATTGCGTGTTTAGATAATACTAGGTAGTCTCCATCAAGATGATACCATTCTTTATTTATGCCAGCGTTACGCGTTTAGGTATAATGTTAGTTAATGTTAGTGTATCACCAGCAGGTTGATACAACCCTTTCGTATTGCAAGTTTAGATAGTACTCGAGTGTCTCCATCAGGTTGACACAATTCTCTATTTATGCCAGCGTTACGCGTTTACTTATAATGTTAGTTAATGTTAGTGTATCACCAGCAGGTTGATACAACCCTTTCGTATTGCAAGTTTAGATAGTACTCGATTGTCTCCATCAGGTTGACACAATTCTCTATTTATGCCAGCGTTACGCGTTTAAATATAGTGTTAGTTAATGTTAAAGTATCACCAGAAGGTTGATACAATCTTACCTCATTGCGTGTTTAGATAATACTAGGGTGTCTCCATCAGGATGATATCCTTCTCTATTTATGCCAGCGTTACGCGTTTAGGTATAATGTTAGTGTATCACCAGCAGGTTGATACAACCCTTTCGTATTGCAAGTTTAGATAGTACTCGAGTGTCTCCATCAGGTTGACACAATTCTCTATTTATGCCAGCGTTACGCGTTTACTTATAATGTTAGTTAATGTTAGTGTATCACCAGCAGGTTGATACAACCCTTTCGTATTGCAAGTTTAGATAGTACTCGAGTGTCTCCATCAGGTTGACACAATTCTCTATTTATGCCAGCGTTACGCGTTTAAATATAGTGTTAGTTAATGTTAAAGTATCACCAGAAGGTTGATACAATCTTATCTCATTGCGAGTTTAGATAATACTAGGTAGTCTCCATCAAGATGATACCATTCTTTATTTATGCCAGCGTTACGCGTTTACTTATAATGTTAGTTAATGTTAGTGTATCACCAGGAGGTTGATACAACTTTTAGTATTGCGAGTTTAGATAATTCTCGAGTGTCTCCATCAGGTTGACACAATTCTCTATTTATGCCAGCGTTACGAGTTTAGATGTAGTGTTAGTTAATGTTAGTGTATTACCAGAAGAAGGTTGATACAACCCTTTCTTGTTGCGAGTTTAGATAATATTAGGGTGTCTCTATCAAAATGATACCATTCTCTATTTATGCCAGCGTTACGCGTTTAGGTATAATGTTAGTTAATGTTATTGTATCACCAGCAGGTTGATACAACCCTCTCGTATTGTAAGTTTAGATAGAACTCGAGTGTCTCCATCAGGTTGACACAATTCTCTATTTATGCCAGCCTTACGTGTTTACTTATAATGTTAGTTAATGTTAGTGTATCACCAGCAGGTTGATACAACCCTTTCGTATTGCAATTTTAGATAGTACTCGAGTGTCTTCATCAGGTTGACACAATTCTCTATTTATGCCAGCGTTACGCGTTTACATATATTCGCAGTGTTAGTTAATGTTAGTGTATCACCAGGAGGTTGATACAACCATTATTTGTTGTGACTTTATATATTATCAGAGTATCTCCGTCAGGATGATACCATTCTCTATTTATGCCAGCTTTACGCGTTTAGATGTAGTGTTAGTTAATGTTAGTGTATCACCAGAAGAAGGTGGATACAACCGTTTCTTATTGCGAGTTTAGATAATATTAGGGTGTGATACCATTCTCTATTTATGCCTGCCTTACGCGTTTACTTATGTTTTTAGTTAATTTTAGTTTATCAGCAGATGGTTGATACAACCTTTTCGTATTGCAAGTTTAGATAATACTAGGGTGTCTCCATCAGGATGATACCATTCTTTATTTATGCCAGCGTTACGCGTTTAAATATAGTGTTAGTTAATGTTAGTGTATCACCGGCAGGTTGATACAACCCTTTCTTATTGCGTGTTTAGATAATACTAGGCAGTCTCCATCAAGATGATACTATTCTTTATTTATGCCAGCGTTACGCGTTTAGATATAATGTTAGTTAATGTTAGTTTATCACCAGCAGGTTGATGCAACCCTTTCGTATTGCAAGTTTAGATAATACTGGAGTGTCTCCATCAGGTTAACACAATTCTCTATTTATGCCAGCCTTACGTGTTTAGATATAATATTAGTTAATGTTAGTGTATCACCAGCAGGTTGATACAACCCTTTCTTATTGCGTGTTTAGATAATACTAGGCAGTCTCCATCAAGATGATACTATTCTTTATTTATGCCAGCGTTACGCGTTTAGATATAATGTTAGTTAATGTTAGTTTATCACCAGCAGGTTGATACAACCCTTTCTTATTGCGTGTTTAGATAATACTAGGCAGTCTCCATCAAGATGATACTATTCTTTATTTATGCCAGCGTTACGCGTTTAGATATAATGTTAGGGTATCTCCAGTAGGTTGATACATTTATTTTTTATTACAGTTTAGATTTTATCAGGGTGTCTCCATTAGGATGATACCATTCTATATTTATGGTAGCCTTACGCGTTTAGATATAATGTTAGTTAATGTATAATTAGTGTATCACCAGAAGGTCTATACAACCCATTTTAATTGCGAGTTTAAATATTACTAAGGTGTCACCATCAGGAAGATACCACTCTATTTTAATGGCAGCGGTACGCGTTTAGTTTATCACAGGTAGGTTGATACAACCTTTATTGGCATCCTACATACTATGTATGTTTATTTGTGTGGTTAATTTTGGGGTAGAACAGTACCGCGATGAGGACGATTGGCTTATGGATTGCCTTTGAATGAGTTCTATTAATGTTGCTGCTGGACTTTGTTTAATTGATTATCTTTATAGTTATGAATCATTGTGGTTTCACAAGGTTGATGAATTTGTTATGATCTTAAGTGGAACATTATTGTACTTAAGAAAAGACTGGTGCTAATAAATGGAATTTCAGTGCACAATAATGTACCATACTTATTCTTTAAGAGATCATTAGTGCACTTTATTGTAACATTAGTGCATCTTAGTAAACTACTAGTGCACATTAATGGAACTTTAGTGCTCTTTAATGGTTATTAGTGTATTTAAATGGAATATTAGTGCAAATTAATGAAATTTCAGTGCACATTAATGGACCATACTTACACTTTCAGAGATCATTAGTGCACTTTATTGTAACATTAGTGCATATTAGTAAACTACTAGTGCACATTAATGGAACTTTAGTGCTCTTTAGTGATTATTAGGGTAATTCATTGGAAGATTAGTGCACACTAGTTGAACTTTAATGCACATCAGTAAAGCATTATTTCCATAATATTTCACTATGAGATGAAACTATTAAATTAAATTTCTTCTAGCAACAAATTATACACTCCTTTTTCCGAAGGATTCTATGAGTAAGGGCCTTCAATCGTTTGCGTCATTGCTCTGTTAAACACCAAAACTAAGAACCAGTTTTATATCTGACTCCAAACATAGATTAATAATTTTTTTTTAATTATAAATATATATTCCGAAAAAGTTCGATGAAAGATAAGTGGGTTGCCAGATTTACACACAGGTCAATTCCATTAAATAAGCATTTAGCAAACGAAATTAATGTACCACCATCTTCAACTATACATTTGACGGTTCATAGATAAAACGCGATTAAAATTGAGATTAGGGTACCCCCAGCAGTTGATAAAACATTTAGTGTGGCTATTTACTAAACATTTAGCTATTAAAATTATAGTATCACCGTCAGTTTGATACTACACTTTACCGTTTCTAATTCGGACAAGTATATTTATTACGACTAGGATGTCAGCGACAGGTTAATACACACTATTCCGTCATTGAACATAACGCGTCAGGTTGATACACAATTTTCTGTTTTTCTGTATGACGAGAGCAGTTAAGAAGGTTACGGAATCATCGTAAGGTTGATTCACACTTGAACTTCACGTGTTTAGTTTTAAAAATTAGGTCATCACCGTTTGGTTGATACAACAGTTATCTGTTGCTGGCTAATACGCATTTAGTTATTAAGATTAAGTTTCACCGTCAGGTTCATACAAACTTTTCTGTTATTGTATATGAAGCGTTTAGGTACTAAGATTAGGATATCGCAGTAAGTATGATACAACAGTTTTCTGTTGCTGGCTAATATGCATTTAGTTATTAAGATTAAAGTATCAACGACAGTTTTCTGTGGCTCGCTACGCATTTAGTTATTATGATTAGGGTATCACCATCAGGTTTATACTACACTTTTCTGTTGCTGGTTAATACGCATTTTTATATACCCAGTTATTAGGAATAGGGTATCCCTATCAGGTTGATACACACTATTCGGTCATTGAACATAACGCGTTTAGTCATAAAGATTAGGGTATCACCGTCAGGTTGATACAACAGCTTTCTGTTGCTGGCTAATACGCATTTAGTTATTAAGATTAAGGAATCCACGCCAGGTTGATACATACTATTCCCTTACTGAACATGACGCGTTTAGTCATTTTGATTAGGATTTACTATGAGGCTGATACAACTGTTTCCGTAGCTGGATAATACGCATTTAGTTTTTAAGATTAAGGATTTCCATCAGCTTATTTTTTAGTTAATTTGTTATTTTTTTTGTTATTGAACATCACGTGTTTTGTTTTAAAAATTAGAGTATCACCGTTTGGTTGATACAACAGTTACTTGTTGCTGGCTAATACGCATTTAGTTATTAAGATTAAGGTATCATACTTTGGTTGAAACGACAGTTTTCTGTTGCTGGCTAATAGGCGTTTAGTTATTAAGATTAAGGTATCACCATTAGGTTGATACACAGTTTTTTGTTATTGAACTTCACGTGTTTAGTTTTAAAAATTGGAGCATCACCGTTTGGTTGATACAACAGTTATCTGTTGCTGGCTAAAACGCATTTAGTTATTAAGATTAAGGTATCATAGTTTGGTTGAAACGACAGTTTTCAGTTGCTGGCTAATACGCGTTTAGTTATTAAGATTACGGTATCATCGTCAGGTTATACGCACTTTTCCGATATTAAACATGACGCGTTTAGTTATTATGATTAGTGTATCACTATTAGGTTTTACAAGATTTTTGTTGCTGGTTAATACGCATTTAGATATTAAGATTAAAGTATCACTGTCATGTTGATACACACTTCCGATATTGAACTAGACGCGTTTAGTTAATATGATTAGGATGTCACCGTAAGTATGATACAACAGTTTTGTGTTGCTGGCTAATACGCATTTAGTTATTAAGATTAAGCAATCCACGCCAGGTTAATACATATTATTCCCTTACTGAATATGACGCGTTTAGTCATTTTGATTAGGATTTACTATGAGGGTGATACAACTGTTTTCGTAGCTGGCTAATACGCATTTAGTTTTTAAGATTAAGGTATTTCCATCAGTTTATTTTTTAGTTCATTTGTTATTTTTTTTGTTATTGAACATCACGTGTTTAGTTTAAAAAATTAGAGTATCACCGTTTGGTTGATACAACAGTTATCTGTTGCTGGCTAATACGCATTTAGTTATTAAGATAAAGGTATCATAGTTTGGTTGAAACGACAGTTTTCAATTGCTGGCTAATACGCGTTTAGTTATTAAGATTAAGGTATCACCATTAGGTTGATACACAGTTTTTTGTTATTGAACATCACGTGTTTAGTTTTAAAAATTAGGGCATCACCGTTTGGTTGATACAACAGTTATCTGTTGCTGGCTAATATGCATTTGGTTATTAAGATTACGGTATCATCGTCAGGTTATACACACTTTTCCGATATTAAACTTGACGCGTTTAGTTACATATTAATATTAAGGTATCACCATTAGGTTGATACACAGTTTTTTGTTATTGAACTTCACGTGATAGTTTTAAAAATTAGGGCATCACCATTTGGTTGATACAACAGTTATCTGTTGCTGGCTAATACGCATTTAGTTATTAAGATTAAGGTATCATAGTTTGGTTGAAACGACAGTTTTCAGTTGCTGGCTAATACGCGTTTAGTTATTAAGATTAAGGTATCACCATTAGGTTGATACACAGTTTTTTGTTATTGAACATCACGTGTTTAGTTTTAAAAATTAGAGCATCACCGTTTGGTTGATACAACAGTTATCTGTTGCTGGCTAATATGCATTTATTTATTAAGATTACGGTATCATCGTCAGGTTATACACACTTTTCCGATATTAAACTTGACGCGTTTAGTTACATATTAATATTAAGGTATCACCGTCAGGTTGTTACACACTTTCCGCATTATTGAACATGACGCGTTTAGTTATTATGATTAGTGTATCACTATTAGGTTTATACAAGATTTTTGTTGCTGGTTAATACGCATATAGATATTAAGATTAAAGTATCACTGTCATCTTGATACACACTTCCCATATTGAACTAGTCGCGTTTAGTTATTATGATTAGGATGTCACCGTAAGTATGATACAACAGTTTTCGGTTGCTGGCTAATACGCATTTAGTTATTAAGATTAAGGTATCAACGTCAGTTTTCTATGGCTGACTACGAATTTAGTTATTAAGTTTAGGGTATCACCGTCTGGTTGTTACAAACATTTCGCGTTATTGAACATGACGCGTTTAGTTATTGTGATTAGTATATCACCGACAGGTTGATACAAAAGTTTTCTGTTGTGGGTTAATATGCATATAGATATTATGATTTGGGTATCGCCGTCAGATTGATACACACTCCTACGTTATTGCATATGCAGCGTTTAGGTATTAAGATTAGTGTATCACCATCAGTTTGATACAACAGTTTTGTGTTTCTGGCTAATACGCATTTAGTTATCATGATTAAGCAATCCACGCCAGGTTAATACATACTATTCTCTTACTGAACATGACGCGTTTAGTCATTTTGATTAGGATTTACTATGTGGCGGATACAATTGTTTTCGTAGCTGGCTAATACGCATTTAGTTTTTTAGATTAAGGTATTTCCATCAGCTTATTTTTTAGTTAATTTGTTATTTTTTTTGTTATTGAACATCACGTGTTTAGTTTTAAAAATTATAGCATCACCGTTTGGTTGATGCAACATATATCTGTTGCTGGCTAAAACGCATTTAGTTATTAAGATTAAGGTATCATAGTTTGGTTGAAACGACAGTTTTCAATTGCTGGCTAATACGCGTTTAGTTATTAAGATTAAGGTATCACCATTAGGTTGAAACACAGTTTTTTGTTATTGAACTTCACGTGTTTAGTTTTAAAAATTAGGGCATCACCGTTTGGTTGGTACAACAGTTATCTGTTGCTGGCTAAAACGCATTTAGTTATTAAGATTAAGGTATCATAGTTTGGTTGAAACTACAGTTTTCTGTTGCTGGCTAATACGCGTTTAGTTATTAAGATTAAGGTATCACCATTAGGTTGATACACAGTTTTTTGTTATTGAACTTCACGTGTTTAGTTTTAAAAATTAGGGCATCACCGTTTGGTTGATACAACAGTTATCTGTTGCTGGCTAAAACGCATTTAGTTATTAAGATTAAGGTATCATAGTTTGGTTGAAACGACAGTTTTCAGTTGCTGGCTAATACGCGTTTAGTTATTAAGATTAAGGTATCACCATTAGGTTGAAACACAGTTTTTTGTTATTGAACTTCACGTGTTTAGTTTTAAAAATTAGGGCATCACCGTTTGGTTGATACAACAGTTATTTGTTGCTGGCTAATATGCATTTAGTTATTAGGATTACGGTATCATCGTCAGGTTATACACACTTTTCCGATATTAAACTTGACGCGTTTAGTTATTAAAAATAGGATTTCTCCGTAAAGTTGATACATTAGTTTTCTGTTGCTGACTAATACGCATTTAGTTATTATGATTAAGGTTTCACCATTAGGTTGATACACAGTTTTTTGTTGCTGGTTAATACGCATTTAGATATTAAGATTAAAGTATCACTGTCAGGTTGATACACACTTCCGATATTGAACTAGACGCGTTTAGTTAATATGATTAGGATGTCACTGTAAGTATGATACAACAGAAATAAGACGTGTTTAGTATTTATTTTTAGGTACCTCCATCTGGTAGATGAATCTGTTTTCTTTTACTGGTTGTTACAGATTTAGTAGCCAAGATTATGTGATGACTATCAGGCTTATACTACCTTTTTCTGTTTCTGTTTGTTACCCATTTATTTTTATTTATTAGGCTATCTCCATCAGATTCGTTCAATATATTTTTGTTGCTGGCTGTGGATTATTTAGTTGGTAATTTCACTTAGTTTATTTTAGGTGGTGGTTATAATGTTTTTCAATTTTTTATGTTGCTGTGTTAGCTATGTAACATACAGTTTACAGGGTATATCAAACCCGGATCATAGTAATTTCTGCATTAACGGTATTTTTCTTCAAACTTTCTCCCTAATATTATGGTGGTTACATTCCGATTCTGGAGGACAATCTAATACTGGCTTCATTAATAAAACAGATTTCTTTAAAAGTTCTTTAAATAAGAACTTTAATTTCTTTTAATAAATACGTTGAAAGTCGATAGATGCAATTAACGTATATTATATTTTATTAGCTACCTACTAGGGTGGTCCATAATCTATCTGGTTAGTTATGGAGTGAAACAGTGCCGTGATGAAGACGATTGGCTGATGAATTACCCACGAATGAGTTGTGTTAATATTGCTGCTGGACTCTGTTGAAACGATTAGCTTTATGTTTATGATTCAAAAAAAGCATCTACTCGTATATGTATAGAAATTTTTTTATTAATTTTGGAACATCGTGATTTTTTGTAGAGTAATTAAATTCTCTTTTATCTTCCAGTGGAACATTATTGCATATTAGTGTAACACTAGTGCACCCTAGATAATACTAGAGCTAATATGTAGAATATTAGTGCACATTAATGAAAACACAGGTGCTCTTTTCGAGTTCTTTAGTGCACATTACTGGAGCATTAGTGCATCTTAGTAAAATTCTAGTGCACACTAGTGGAACTATAGTGCACATTAATGATTTTAGAGTTGTAAAGTTGAACATAAGTGCATAATACGAAATTTCAGTGCACATTAATGGAAGATTCCTGCTTTTTAAGAGATCATTAGTGCACATTTTTGTAACATTAGTGCATGTTACTAGTGTACTGGTGTACATTAGAACACATTATTGATTATTAGGGTAGTTGAGTTGAACGTTAATGTATTATTAGTGAAATTTCAGTGCACATTAGTAGTACATACCTGCTCTTTAAGAGATCATTAGTGCACATTATAGTAACATTAGTGCAGATTAGTAGAATACTAGTGCACATTAGAGGAAGTGTAGTGCACATTGATGAAGATTAGAAGATTAGAAGACACAATAATTGTAACATAAGTGCAAACTAGTTGAACTTTAGTGCATATGAGTGGAGCATTAATACTCTAATATTTCACTATGAGATGTAACTACTAGATTTGTCTTAAATTCTTCCAGCACCAGATTTAACAGGTTACTTTCCGAGGCAGTTCATGAGTAAGGGCCCTCAATCGTTCGCGTAGTGGCTCTGTTTAACTCTCTAGCTAACCAGCTAGTTTTGGTATCACATTGTTTGTTCGGTTTCTTCCAAGATAAGTTATCTAGTTTACTTTATTTTGAGTATATCTATCTTGGTATATTCGTGTTTCACCGTGAGGTAGACAAAACACTTTTCCGTTAATATATAGGATGCGCGTCATATTTAATCTTAGGTTAACTCCATCAGGTTGATAATACATTTTTTAGTTAATACAGGATTCATATTTTCTTGGCTATTTCCTATCTATCGCTTGGTTTATTCTCTATTGATTAAACGAGCCAAAGTATACTTCTAAAACTATTTTTCCCCAGAGCGCTTCTTCACAAATAACGTATCCAGTATTCTGCCATTCCTGCTATTTGTCCATTACCCTACCCAAACTCCGTATAATCGTATTCCTTAACGGGTCCAAAGCTGGTTTTCTCTCTCCCCCTCTGTACATCGCAGGTAATGCAACTCCATTGTTAATCAGATTTGCTACTACGCCTGCTTAATAGAGGAAGAAAACCAGTTGGAATACGATATTAAAGGCAGGATGGCATTTTGGGGGGCAAAATTCTGAGCTCTACCTCCACGAGGTGCCCCCCGGACAACTGCTCCCCGGAGCAGGCTAACAGAGCCAGTACCACTCCCTTTAAGTATTCTGAGTGGACATTTGTTGAGAATGATGACTCAGGTTAGCAGTAGTCCAATAGATTAGAGAGTATTCTGGAAGCTGCGCAAGTCTGACTGCGCACACCATTTCTGAGACTCTATGGCAGGGCAAGAAACCTTCAGTCGTAATGAAACAGCTACGTCTACTTCTCAGTAGTTAGGTATCCCAGTTACCATTTCTCGTCATCTTCTTAACATCGTCCTCCAACCCAAATCTTTGTTACGTAGGCTTGTGAAAAACTATTTACGATTTTATCGTTTGTTAAGTCATAAATTGTATGTATCAGGCTCTATTGAATTATGTATTTTGAATTGTGTATATATTTTGATTTGTATATTTTGTTACATAATAAAGTGATGGTCGACACATCGACACCAGCGCTACCAACGTCCTGTTGGTAGTGACTGAAGTACAGTGTGTCATGGTTTATTGCAGAGTAAAGAACTCATTTCATTTTTCTAGTGAACCAGTGATTTATTCATACATATTTTGGTCCTCCGGGCCGGATCATTATCAGATTTATTGCATTGGGTGAGTCATTCACATTTCAATCCTTCTTTTCATAATTTCTTAATTGTTTTCCTTATCATTTTCAATAATAACCTGTATCATTTTTCCTTCATTTATCAAGTTAATTGAGGCGAGAATATTCATAATATTAAACTCATTTAATTATGGATGATATTAAGATATTAATTAGGCAAAGAGGTACCGTCAAAGGTAAAGTTACAAGACTTTTGTCTTTTATCAACGAGTTTGACGCAGATGATGTGGGGCAACTAGAAGCCAGACAATCTGCTATGCCAGATATTTTAAATCAATTTGAAGAAATTCAGTTCAAAATAGAGAATATTATCAGTGATGAGGAGGTTGCGGAACATGAGAAGTACAGAGTAGATTTTGAAAAACAATATTATGATACTTTATCCAAATTTAAAAGCAAAATTAGTATGTTACAAGTTGCAAATAGTGAGAAAAATAAACAAATTTATCATAAATTAGCACTTGCAAAACTTACGAAGATTAATCTTCCCATATTCAATGGAAGCTATGAAAATTGGCAACCATTTTTTGATTCATTTAAGACCTTAGTTCATAATCTAGAAGACATTGCAGAGGTCACTAAATTCCATTATTTAAGAGGATCATTAACAGGTGAGGCGGCAGATTTAATTGAATCCCTTACTGTCACAAATGATAATTATGAAGTAGCTTGGGAGCTATTGCAAGAAAGATATAACAATAAACGCATTTTTGTTCAGTCACACATATCCGCCATATTTAATATTCCAAAATTAGAATATTCAAATTCAGGTGCCATTAGAAACCTTCAAAATAGCATCAAAAAGCAATTAAGATCCTTAAAAAATCTTAATCAACCCACAGATCAATGGGATAGTCTATTAATACATATCGTCAGCAGTAAATTAGATAAAATAACTTTAAAACAATGGGAAAATTCTTTAAAAGGCACAGAGGTTCCGACATTCGAAGAAATGTTTACGTTTTTAAATAATACATGTAATTCTCTGGAAAGTTACGAGGCTAAAAGTAAATCAAGCTCATTGCATATAAATTCAGAAAAATCCCGTAATAACAAACCAAAGGTTAAGGAACAAAATTGTTTTATCAGCCAAAATAACAAAGACTGTAAAGTTTGTCCTCTATGTACTAAAACACATAATATTTTTAATTGTGATGCATTTTTAAAACAAACGTCGTTGGAGCGTAATGAAACTATTCAAAAATTAAAATTATGTTTGAATTGTTTATCTAAAGGGCGTACAGTGAAAGATTGTAAAGGCGGCCATTGCAAAATATGCCAGGGTAAACACAACACGTTACTTCATAAGAAATCAACAAATGCTAGTATTGGAGGGATTACCAATAAGCCCGACTTAACCGCGCCGACAAAGGAAGTTTCTTCTATTAATACTTCTTTATATAGCTTTTCTAATAATATTCCTAGAATTCTTTTATCAACAGCTATTATCCATATTAAAGATAAATTTGGTAATGTGTTCAATTGTCGAGCCATTTTGGACAGCGGTTCACAGTTAAGTTTTATAACAGAAAACTTGTGTAATAAATTGAAATTAGTAAAACATAAAACTTGCATCTCAATTAAAGGGCTTAACGGAAATAATTCGCATACAGCGTATTATATAAACACTAACATATATTCCGCAAAATCTAAATTTTCCACAACATTGAATTTACACGTATTACCTAACATTACTAATTTTATTCCAACACAAAATATAGATATTAAACAGTCTAGCATTCCGTATCACATACAAGATGATTTGGCAGATCCTACATTTTCTGAAAGCGCTAACGTAGACATATTGCTGGGAGCGGAAATATTCTTTCAATTATTGAAACCAGAGCAAATCGTTTGCAAGGATACTTCTTACTCATTAATATTTCAAAACACTGTTTTGGTTTGGATTGCTTCTGGAACAGTTGCTTCAAGGAGTTCCGCACCTGTTAATAGTTTCTTTACTACTGTTTCAAATTCAATGGAAATAGATACAAACGAATTCAAAGTTCATAAATTAACACCAGAAGAAAAATTGTGCAATAGTTTATACGAACAAACTTTTGAAAGAGGTAGTGATGGTAGATTCATAGTAGAATTACCATTCAAAAAGGATCCTGAATGTTTAAGTGACAACTTAAATAATGCAGTTAAAAGATTTCACAATTTAGAGCAAAGGTTCCACTCTCAACCTCAAATACATAAACAATATGTCGACTTCATGAGGGAATATGAGCAATTAGAGCACATGGAAGAAATCAAACCTAACGAATCTGTTAATAACTGCAAATATTATGTGCCTCATCATCCTGTTTTTAAGGAAAGTACAACTACACACATAAGAGTAGTGTTTGATGCCACTACTAGCCCTCCTGATGGTATTTCATTGAATTCCATTCTTTTAAAGGGACCAGTCATTCAAAGTGATCTGTTCTCAATTATGCTAAGATTCAGGATGCACAAATATGTCTTGACGGCTGATATAGCCAAAATGTATCGTCAAATTTTAATTAAAAGACATCATGTTGAGTTTCAAAGAATTGTATGGAGAGAATCGCCTAATCAAGAGCTCAAACATTATCGTTTATTGACCTTAACTTATGGCACTACACCAGCCAGTTTCATTGCCACGAGATGTCTGGTACAATTAGCAGAAGAAAATAAAGCTGAATTTCCTACAGCATCAATGGTGATTGAAAGAGATTTTTACATGGATGATTTGATGACAGGTGCAGATGATTTCGAATCTTTAAAAAATATACAATTGCAAGTAACTAGTATTCTTAGTTCTGGTTGCTTTACCTTAAGGAAGTGGTGCTCGAATTCAAAGGATATCTTAAAGAAAATTTCATCCAAAGTAGAAGATCCTTATCACATTGTAGATATTGGAGCAAATGAGAGCATCAAAACTTTGGGATTAGCATGGAAACCCTTTTCAGACACTTTTGAATATAAAATACAACCTTTTCAACACTCCTTTGTAATTTCAAGACGAACTATATTATCAGAGTTGTTCAAGATATTCGATCCATTAGGCTTTTTAACACCTGTTGTCATAAAAGGAAAAATATTTATTCAGCAGCTTTGGATGAATAATTTAAAATGGGACGATCAGCTTCCGTATCAATTAGCAGTCAAATGGTGTAAGTTTTTTAATCAGCTCAGGGCAATTGAAGAATTTCAAATTCCACGTCGTGCAAAATATTCTGATAAAATGGAATTACACGGATTTTGCGATGCAAGTGAAAATGCTTATGCGGCAAGTGTTTATTTGCGTTCATTTGCAGAGACAAGTATTACTGTTCATCTGTTATGTGCCAAGGCCAGAGTCGCTCCATTAAAGAAAAGAACTTTGCCTGAACTAGAACTAAATGGTGCTCAACTGTTAACACGGCTAATGTTGAAGGTCGCAAACGCACTTAATGTCAACTGCAGAGAATGTAGATTTTGGACTGATTCATCCATAGTCTTAGCTTGGTTAAAAGGAAATCCATATCAGTGGAAAACATATGTAAGCAACAGGGTAGCATTCATTCAAGAAAATACTTTAATTCGGAATTGGAAACATGTGCGAAGCGAAGACAATCCTAGTGATGTTGCTTCTAGAGGAGTAGATGTTAGACACTTTATGAACCTTTCTATGTGGTTTAATGGGCCCTATTGGTTAGCATTAAATGAAAAAGATTGGCCACCAAGTAAAATCAATGAGAATATAGAGGAAATTCCGGATGCAAAACCAATTAAATATTCGTTGATGAACGCTTGCAGTGAGAAGCAGACCTTTGAACTACTTTCTCGTTATTCTTCATGGGTTAAATTAGTCAGAATCGTAGCTTATATTTTGAGGTTCATAAATTCTCTTCAAGTGGAAAAGGAAAACCGAAGTTGCGATTTTTTAACTACAAGTGAATATAACAATGCAAAATTTAAAATATATCAATTAGTACAAGCAGAAGTGTTTTACATTGAAATCAAGACATTAGAAAAGGGAAATCAATTAAATAAAAAAAGTAAAATTCATAATTTAAATCCCTATCTGGATAAAAACGGTATCTTAAGAGTAGGAGGGCGTTTAAGAAATGCATCACTCCCTGCAGATCAAGTTAATGCTATTATACTTCCATACGCACATCATGTTACAAAATTAACATTTAGATATTTTCATATTATTTATTTACATGCAGGACCTCAAAGTTTATTAACAGCCATTAGACAAATGTATTGGCCAATTAAAGGCAAAATAATGGCAAAACAAATCTGTAGAGAATGTGTCATCTGTTTTAAGGCTGAACCGAAAAATAAACCGGCTATCATGGGTCATTTACCTAAAGATAGAGTTAGCGTATCCAGACCATTCTCAATTACCGGACTAGATTTTGCTGGACCTATTATTATCAAATCAGGTGTTCGAAAATCCACTAAAACAACTAAGGCTTATATTTGTGTTTTCGTATGTTTTGCGACTCGTGCGATACATTTAGAGGTCGTTAGTGATCTCACAACGAATGCTTTCCTTGCTGCCTTAAGGAGATTTATGTCTAGGAGAGGCGTATGTACTAGAATATATTCGGACAATGCCACCAACTTCGTGGGTGCTGCTAAAGAACTAAACAAGTTATTTAAAAATAAAGAAATAAATCAATTAGTTCCTGAATTATTGGCTTCAGAAGGTATAGAATGGAAATTTATACCCGCCCGTTCGCCACATTTTGGAGGAATTTGGGAAGCAGGAGTTAAAAGTGTTAAGTATCATCTTAAAAGAGTTATAGGCAATTCAATATTAAATTTCGAAGAGTTATACACAGTATTAACTCAAATAGAAGCTATTTTAAATTCTCGCCCATTAACTTATCTTTCTTCCTGTCCTGAAGACCTTTCCCCACTAACCCCTTCACACTTCCTAGTTGGTGACTCGCTTGCAATGCCGTCAGAAACGGATCACACAAGTACACCAGTCAACAGGCTCAAACGTTGGCAAATGGTTCAATCTGTCGTCCAGCATTTCTGGAGAAGATGGAAAACGGAATTTCTAATGCAGCTGCAGCAAAGATACAAATGGAAAGACCGACACAAGAACGTGCAAGTAGGAGACGTTGTTCTCTTAGACAATCCTGCTTTACAACCACAACAATGGATTTTAGCAAGAGTAGTTCAGATACACACTGGCTCGGATGGCGTCGTACGTGTAGCTACAGTTAAGACAAGCTCCAGTAAACAGTTTACAAGGACTGTGAATAAACTGTACCCGCTTCCACTTCCTGATCAAGAAGAGGAATGATGTCATTGAATGAAGAGCAATGAAAATTTGAAAATTGTTTGTTTTTTGTTTTTTTTTGAAAGACTTTCGCCTTTCAAGGGGGGGTGGATGTTAAGTCATAAATTGTATGTATCAGGCTCTATTGAATTATGTATTTTGAATTGTGTATATATTTTGATTTGTATATTTTGTTACATAATAAAGTGATGGTCGACACATCGACACCAGCGCTACCAACAGGACGGTAGTGACTGAAGCACAGTGTGTCATGGTTTATTGCAGAGTAAAGAACTCATTTCATTTTTCTAGTGAACCAGTGATTTATTCATACATCGTTTATTAATGTAGTTGAAGTTTTCAATTTCTACAGCAATTCGAGGTGGTTCCATCTACTGCTATCTGTCAGATGTTCTCAGCTAAATTCGTATATACGTTCAAGTAACTTCGTTAGGATTATGCTATATTCAGAACTGGAAGACATCTATAGCTCAGTGTTAAACATTATCATCATCACCTACTGGATTATTAAAATTATTTTGTCCAGGGACCAGAGTAATAACTAACCGTCAGTTAGGTTAAATTCAAACAATTTACGCAGGAGGGACACCCTTCATCTCTCGTTCAAGTATTCCGCGCCCTGCTTCATACTTTTTTGGAAGAAAGTGATTTTCTTTCCTAATTTAAGGCAACTTCTGTTTCTGAAAACATTTCTAAAATTACCCCGCATGGAGCGGCTGATGCATGCAGTCGCTTTGGGGAATAGCGACACCACGGGTACCACAGCTCAGTACACCACCACCCAACACAAAACATATTTACTGCCAGTATTACGCGTTGAGATTTAATATTAGTGTATCAGTAGCACACTGATACCATACTTTTTCATTGCATGTTTAGATATCATTAAGGTGTCACAATCAAAATGATACCACTTATATTTTATGCCAGCGTTACACGTTTAGATATAATGTTAGCGTATCACCAACAGGTTGTTAAAATCATTTTTTATTGCTAGTTTAGATAATACTCGAGTGTCTCCATCAGGATGATACCATTCTCTATTTATGCCAGCTTTACGCGTTTACATATAGTGTTAGTTAATGTTAGTGTATCACCAGAAGAAGGTTGATACAACCCTTCCTTATTGCGAGTTTAGATAATATTAGGGTGTCTCCATCAAAATGATACCATTCTCTATTTATGCCATCGTTACGCGTTTAGGTATAATGTTACTGTATCACAAGCAGGTTGATACAACCCTTTCGTTTTGCAAATTTAGATAATACACGAGTGTCTCCATCAGTTTGACACAATTCTCTATTTATGCCAGCGTTACGCGTTTAGATATAGTGTTAGTTAATGTTAGTGTATCACCAGCAGGTTGATACAACCCTTTCTTATTGCGTGTTTAGATAATACTAGGTAGTCTCCATCAAGATGATACCATTATTTATTTATGCCAGCGTTACGCGTTTAGAAATAGTGTTAGTTAATGTTAGTGTATCACCAGCAGGTTGATACAACCCTTTCTTATTGCGTGTTTAGATAATACTAGGTAGTCTCCATCAAGATGATACCATTCTTTATTTATGCCAGCGTTACGCGTTTAGATATAGTGTTAGTTAATGTTAGTGTATCACCAGCAGGTTGATACAACCCTTTCTTATTGCGTGTTTAGATAATACTAGGTAGTCTCCATCAAGATGATACCATTATTTATTTATGCCAGCGTTACGCGTTTAGATATAGTGTTAGTTAATGTTAGTGTATCACCAGCAGGTTGATACAACCCTTTCTTATTGCGTGTTTAGATAATACTAGGTAGTCTCCATCAGGTTGACACAATTCTCTATTTATGCCAGCGTTACGCGTTTACTTATAATGTTAGTTAATGTTAGTGTATCACCAGCAGGTTGATACAACCCTTTCGTATTGCAAATTTAGATAGTACTCGAGTGTCTCCATCAGGTTGACACAATTCTCTATTTATGCCAGCGTTACGCGTTTAAATATAGTGTTAGTTAATGTTAAAGTATCACCAGAAGGTTGATACAATCTTATCTCATTGCGAGTTTAGATAATACTAGGGTGTCTCCATCAGGATGATATCCTTCTCTATTTATGCCAGCGTTACGCGTTTAGGTATAATGTTAGTTAATGTTAGTGTATCACCAGCAGGTTGATACAACCCTTTCGTATTGCAAGTTTAGATAGTACTCGAGTGTCTCCATCAGGTTGACACAATTCTCTATTTATGCCAGCGTTACGCGTTTAGATATAATGTTAGTTAATGTTAGTGTATCACCAGCAGGTTGATACAACCCTTTCTTATTGCGTGTTTAGATAATACTAGGTAGTCTCCATCAAGATGATACCATTATTTATTTATGCCAGCGTTACGCGTTTAGATATAGTGTTAGTTAATGTTAGTGTATCACCAGCAGGTTGATACAACCCTTTCTTATTGCGTGTTTAGATAATACTAGGTAGTCTCCATCAAGATGATACCATTCTTTATTTATGCCAGCGTTACGCGTTTAGGTATAATGTTAGTTAATGTTAGTGTATCACCAGCAGGTTGATACAACCCTTTCGTATTGCAAGTTTAGATAGTACTCGAGTGTCTCCATCAGGTTGACACAATTCTCTATTTATGCCAGCGTTACGCGTTTACTTATAATGTTAGTTAATGTTAGTGTATCACCAGCAGGTTGATACAACCCTTTCGTATTGCAAATTTAGATAGTACTCGAGTGTCTCCATCAGGTTGACACAATTCTCTATTTATGCCAGCGTTACGCGTTTAAATATAGTGTTAGTTAATGTTAAAGTATCACCAGAAGGTTGATACAATCTTATCTCATTGCGAGTTTAGATAATACTAGGGTGTCTCCATCAGGATGATATCCTTCTCTATTTATGCCAGCGTTACGCGTTTAGGTATAATGTTAGTTAATGTTAGTGTATCACCAGCAGGTTGATACAACCCTTTCGTATTGCAAGTTTAGATAGTACTCGAGTGTCTCCATCAGGTTGACACAATTCTCTATTTATGCCAGCGTTACGCGTTTAGATATAGTGTTAGTTAATGTTAGTGTATCACCAGCAGGTTGATACAACCCTTTCTTATTGCGTGTTTAGATAATACTAGGTAGTCTCCATCAAGATGATACCATTATTTATTTTTGCCAGCGTTACGCGTTTAGAAATAGTTTTAGTTAATGTTAGTGTATCACCAGCAGGTTGATACAACCCTTTCTTATTGCGTGTTTAGATAATACTAGGTAGTCTCCATTAAGATGATACCATTCTTTATTTATGCCAGCGTTACGCGTTTAGATATAGTGTTAGTTAATGTTAGTGTATCACCAGCAGGTTGATACAACCCTTTCTTATTGCGTGTTTAGATAATACTAGGTAGTCTCCATCAAGATGATACCATTATTTATTTATGCCAGCGTTACGCGTTTAGATATAGTGTTAGTTAATGTTAGTGTATCACCAGCAGGTTGATACAACCCTTTCTTATTGCGTGTTTAGATAATACTAGGTAGTCTCCATCAAGATGATACCATTCTTTATTTATGCCAGCGTTACGCGTTTAGATATAGTGTTAGTTAATGTTAGTGTATCACCAGCAGGTTGATACAACCCTTTCTTATTGCGTGTTTAGATAATACTAGGTAGTCTCCATCAGGTTGACACAATTCTCTATTTATGCCAGCGTTACGCGTTTACTTATAATGTTAGTTAATGTTAGTGTATCACCAGCAGGTTGATACAACCCTTTCGTATTGCAAATTTAGATAGTACTCGAGTGTCTCCATCAGGTTGACACAATTCTCTATTTATGCCAGCGTTACGCGTTTAAATATAGTGTTAGTTAATGTTAAAGTATCACCAGAAGGTTGATACAATCTTATCTCATTGCGAGTTTAGATAATACTAGGGTGTCTCCATCAGGATGATATCCTTCTCTATTTATGCCAGCGTTACGCGTTTAGGTATAATGTTAGTTAATGTTAGTGTATCACCAGCAGGTTGATACAACCCTTTCGTATTGCAAGTTTAGATAGTACTCGAGTGTCTCCATCAAAATGATACCATTCTCTATTTATGCCATCGTTACGCGTTTAGGTATAATGTTACTGTATCACAAGCAGGTTGATACAACCCTTTCGTTTTGCAAATTTAGATAATACACGAGTGTCTCCATCAGTTTGACACAATTCTCTATTTATGCCAGCGTTACGCGTTTAGATATAGTGTTAGTTAATGTTAGTGTATCACCAGCAGGTTGATACAACCCTTTCTTATTGCGTGTTTAGATAATACTAGGTAGTCTCCATCAAGATGATACCATTCTTTATTTATGCCAGCGTTACGCGTTTAGGTATAATGTTAGTTAATGTTAGTGTATCACCAGCAGGTTGATACAACCCTTTCGTATTGCAAGTTTAGATAGTACTCGAGTGTCTCCATCAGGTTGACACAATTCTCTATTTATGCCAGCGTTACGCGTTTACTTATAATGTTAGTTAATGTTAGTGTATCACCAGCAGGTTGATACAACCCTTTCGTATTGCAAATTTAGATAGTACTCGAGTGTCTCCATCAGGTTGACACAATTCTCTATTTATGCCAGTGTTACGCGTTTAAATATAGTGTTAGTTAATGTTAAAGTATCACCAGAAGGTTGATACAATCTTATCTCATTGCGAGTTTAGATAATACTAGGGTGTCTCCATCAGGATGATATCCTTCTCTATTTATGCCAGCGTTACGCGTTTAGGTATAATGTTAGTTAATGTTAGTGTATCACCAGCAGGTTGATACAACCCTTTCGTATTGCAAGTTTAGATAGTACTCGAGTGTCTCCATCAGGTTGACACAATTCTCTATTTATGCCAGCGTTACGCGTTTAGATATAATGTTAGTTAATGTTAGTGTATCACCAGAAGGTTGATACAACCCCTTCTTAATGCGAGTTTAGATAATACTAGGGTGTCTCCATCAGGATGATACCATTCTCTATTTATGCTTGCGTTACGCGTTTAGATATAGTGTTAGTTAATGTTAGTGTATCACCAGAAGGTTGATACAACCCATTTTTATTGCGAGTTTAGATATTACTAAGGTAACACCATCAGGAAGATACCACTCTCTTTTAATGCCAGTGGTACGCGTTTATGTATAATGTTAGTTAATGTTAGTGTATGACTAGCAGGTTCATACAACCCTTTTCTATTACGAATTTAGATACTACTTGGATGTCACCATCAGTGTTGTCTGTAACGAGAGAACACAACCCATTAGGAATGAGTTTTTAATTAGATTTATGGTTGTATTTATATTGCAGTCAACAATTTTTTTTGTTCTTACCCAGATGAAACATAATTATTTCACATGCTACCTAAAGAATAATTTTCCCATTCTTGTAGTTCAAAATAAGTTAAGGGAGCTGTACGTATTTAGTGCAAAAAACCAAACATCGTTCCTGTATTACCCAGAAAAATAATACTTACACTTTTCTGTAGGATTGGGAAACAATTATTTGGCGAAGGAGATGTAGTTGTCCAGATTTTTGGATTTGGAAGTGTAGAGAACGCCGTTGGATAGGATTACAAAAAAGATGTGCTAGCTGAATAACCCGGAAGGGATGGATCAGCAAGGTGACCACAAGGAAGATCTTGCGGCGTCGGTGTAAGGATGTAAAGCCGAAGAAGGAGACGAATTTAGGGAAAACTAGGAGTTCTGCAGTTAACGACTATTGTCTTGGTTCAGTTAAGTAAAAAGAAATAGAAGTTTTTAAAACAAGGATATGATCAGAATCTTGTCTAACACTTATTAGAATAATTCAGCAATTACAATCAATAATGGGCATAAAGATTATGATGTTTATCTGTAAATATTAAAATTATCGTCTAATTTACAGCAAAACCATCTCGACTGAAAGAACTTTATCAAAAACGGAAACTAACAATAAGTCAGCAGAAATGTTACAGAACTTTTGCTTTTTAAATTACATTAATTTATTACCCATTAATTCTAAAAATATGTTGACATTTTAATTTTATTGGAACTAAAATGAATCATAGATAATATATAATTAGAAATATGTAATATTTTTTATACTTTCTATTTTATTCTGGAAAATGATGCAATATCTCTTTTTTTTACACAATTTTTATACAAATTTATTAAAATAGGAATTTGATGAGCTGAAATAAGGGGAGATGATGGCGTGCAGTATGGATGCTGGAGAGGTTTTTTTATCGTTTCTTCACTTCTTGGTGAAGCATGGACGATCTCACATCACAGACTGCTTTTCGATTTATGCTGAAATCTCGGGGTTATTTTTGGACATAACTTTATAGCCGGAGATTATTTCAGTTTAAATTTCGATGTAAGTAACATTATTTTTTTCTAATGATAATGCAATTGTTCTTAAGTTCAAAAAAAAATTGGTCTTTCTATTGTCTAAATGAAAGAACCTAGGCTTAGATTATGAGTGTGGTGTCAAGCAAACCTATGCCACCGTAAATCTCTCTAGATTCTGTATTAGTAGATTTGTGTAATCCAGTCTTGGTAGATTTGGAATCAGAAAAAGAAATATCTTGATAATTTAGGTACTTATTTCAGAAATTGAAAACAAATCGTGCTTGTACCTCAATATTGAGCACATACGTATAACATGTTGAGTTCATGGTTTCAAATTTAATTTTACCATGGCTTCAAAAAGGAACCAACAGTTTCACATATCGTACTCTATGGATATAGTGCAAGATTCAGGCGTTTTGGTGTTGAATGTTGCTTGTATAGTTAAGCTGGCATATCCGAAGGTACCACCAAGTAGCCAGAATCTAGTTCCAGTGGAGCGGGTTACATGGTAATGGTTACAATTTTATGGTTAGCAAAGAAATTATTTTTTATTGAATTTAAAACAAACATTCAAATAAAGAAAGGTATTCAATGATTCAAGTACTTAAATGCTGTTTAAAATTAGTCGTAAGTAGCCCTAATCTGCTTAAAATAATCCCTACAAGAAAAGAAAATCGTTACCAGGTATTCGCACCTTTTTATGCTTTGTTATACCTTTAAGTAAACTAATTAAAACCCTAAATTTATGTTATTTTAGTATACTTAAGAGAGAACTGATTGAATACTTTGAAAATATACCGATTAGTGATGAAATCGATTCTGGCTTGGTTTAATATCCACTACCAGCTTTTTAGCTTACTCGATTATTTATTTAACTATTTAACATAAGTTTATTTGATTATTTAGATTATCTAGAGCTGCTGATTAAGGAGAGGCTATTTTCGAGTTATCATTTAACGTGCGCTCTCTTTAACGGAGGGGATGAGAAGATGGTGCATCTCTAAGCTGAAGCTACTTTGAGGAAGTAAGTAGATTGTGAACAGTAACCAGGCATTTTGACATCCATGAGTGTTTTCAGACAACACTGGATTTTGGAAAAGTAGTTAACTGTAAGGCTGATTTAACTGCGTACTTAAAAACAAAAAAAAGTTTTCAAATTTGAAAATATTTGTGCTTCATGGCCAGCAAAGAATATAATTGCTGATGATTGCTGTTATGAACATTCTGCCTGTTCTGACGAATTTATTGATCTTTCAATGATTTATTCGCATATTCAAATATGCAATTGATGTTTATAATTGCATATGATACTTTATCCTTTTTTTTAACGGGTATTTTCTTATTATTTCTTCCTTTTAGATGTAGAGGATTTTTGGAAACCGGGAAGGGCAATTTTTTTTAAACATTTTGTGTGAAGTTCTTAAGTATATTATGTAAAGTGCTACTTTTCGTTTCTATGACATAATCTTTGACAATGGTGTCAGCTGATACTTTAATATTCCAAGACAATCCACTAGATTGACGAAAAGACTTATATTTAGATACGACACTATTATTCCGAATGACAACCTCGTCGAGATAGAAGTTCGGATTTCAAGATATTCTTGGTCTGTACGTCAGTACGAATCACAGCATAACGTAGCCTTTAAGTCTTGAAATATCCGATATTAATCTTCTAATGAACATAAAAAGAGAAACACTATTATATTTTTTAATTTTTACAAGTAATGGTTCCACCAAATACAGAGTTTAGCAGACACACAATATTATCGCTTTGTTGAAAGCATCTTAAATTAGATTGTCTCACCATCACCGTTGTTAGGGGGCGCTGGTACATGATTCCCGTCTCTCTGGGTTTAATATTCTTTTTCTCAATCTCTTTGCTCGGCATTCATTACCAATTCTGTATAAACTGATCAAATATTTTTTTTTTTTTTTTTTTTATGATTTAAGGCGCGTCAACATCTAAGGTTATTGGCGCCCGGAGCTTTTTTCAGTGCACTGCCGGCCTCCGGACAGTGTTCTCTCGTTACAGACAACACTGTCCAGTCACTGGACAGTGAGCTGTAAGAAGCTCCTAGGAAGAAAAAATCTAAGGGTCAGCAGCTGGATTCGAACCCGGGACCTCCGCGTGGGAGTCCAGTATGCTAACCTCATAGCTAATCCCTTCCCTCAGATCAAATATTATTTTAAAATAAATTTCAGACTTTTATTTCCATTAAATTCATTAATAAAATGACTTATAATTGCTTCTTTTTTTACTTAAAAGTTATTCCTCTTTAAAAAATAAAATAAAAAGTGCACCTTATTGAAAATTTTAAATTTGTTTTTCAATTTTGGAGACCTGTTCTTGTTATGAGCTTTTTAAGTCAAAGATAACATCTCTATAGCATTAAAGGATAGGTTAAGGTGTTTCTCTTTTCTTATTTTTTTAGAATTACTTTCCAGGAGATTTTCCATAGCTGAATTGCTGTCCAAGTATTCTGTTTTCTCGTGTTCAACGTTTCCATATTCTTCCTCGTAGACCAAAGGCACAATAAGTCTCTTGTGGCTGCGGTGCCGTGGGGCATAGGTCTCGTTCCCCCATTTCTAATCTATCTTCGTGGACCATGCTCAGTTATGATCTTCTTAGCAAGGTTACCTCTTTTTATTTTCGAGAAGAGCAAGAATAATTGACTGTGTGTTTTGAAAATTCAGATTTTTTTTTTTTTTTTAAAGAAACTTGTCAGGGAAATCATTTTAAGTAAATAAAAAAGGTTATAATAAACTTAACTCCTACTTCGATCAATTACTGAACACTTCAAAACTGATTATAGTTTTAACATTCATGTCTAATTATAAATTTTTACCAAAATAAATTCTGAACAAATAGACTTCCTTGACGGTCGAAGTTCCACGTGGACGTCTTTTTGGCTAAAAATATAAGTAAAAATTCAAATGTAGATAATAAAAAATAAAAAACTGTTCTTTTTTTGTTTTTCTTATTATTATTTCATTTATTAATTTGTGAATTCTATAATTTATACCTATTTTAGAAATTAATGTTATGTTTCTTTTGAATTGAATAAAGACTTCTTTCTTTCTTTCTTATCAATGTTTACCAAAGTTCTAGACCTTTTTCGGTCAATTGGACTGTCGGGGCTCAATTTACGAGAGATGTTACCAAAAGCTAGCATATCAAAAGGTACAATCTATGGTCTACAAAAAAACCAATTGCCTTGGAATAGTCGCGCTTTCTACGTTACTTTAAGTTTTAACACCAAGATTAGCAACTTATTACCAAGTTACTTGAATTTATTAATTAGCTAATAAGTTTCTTTTTCTTGGGTAAATACGAGGGTCGTTTGAAAAGTCCGTGCAAAGTCAGAGAGATAGCACTACTGGCGCGTATCGAGGTTATGTTTAGTTAGTAGCATCTCTTGGAAGAACACACACCAAGTTTCAGCCAGATCGGTCTATTTCTTTGTGTTTGGCATTCGTTTGAATCGAGGAAGTCGAGTGATTTTCAAAAAATGGACGAAAAAGAATTTCGTGTGTTGATTAAACACTACTTTATGAAAGGCAAAACGCCTGAGGAGACTAAAGAGAAGCTTGATAAACATAATGGTGACTCTGCACCTTCGATTAGAACAGTTTATAAGTGGTTTCAAAATTTTCGGAGTGGCCATATGGGGCACAAGTGACGCTGAACGTTCTGGACGCCCTGTTGAGGTTACTACTCCAGAAATCATTGATAAAATCCATGATATGGTGATGGATGACAGAAGAGTGAAGGTGCGTGAGATTGCTAGTGCTGTGGGCATCTCGAATGAACGGGTACATAATATTTTGCATCAACATTTGGACATGACAAAGCTATCCGCAAGATGGGTGCCGCAATTGCTCACGCTTGACCAAAAACTAAATCGTGTGAAGTGTTGCAAGGACGGTTTGCAGCTGTTCCAGAAGAATCCGCAGGACTTTAAGCGTCGTTTCGTCACTGTGCATGAAACATGGATACATCACTACACTCCTGAGACCAAAGAACAATCTAAACAATGGGTTACCAAGGGGGAATCTGCGCCAAAAAAGGCGAAGACCGTTCCTTCGGCCGGAAAGATTATGGCGACTGTCTTTTGGGATTCACAAGGAATAATCCTCATCGACTATCTGGAAAAGGGTAAAACTATTACAGGTGCATTTTATTCATCGTTATTGGACCGTTTGAAAACCGAGCTGCAAGAAAAACGCCCACGATTGGCCCACAAAAAAGTCCTTTTCCATCACGCACCAGCTCACACCTCAGCAGTTGTGGTCGCAAAATTAATGGAAATAGGGTTCCAACTCGTTTCACATCCCCCCTATTCTCCAGAGTTGGCTCCCTCGGACTACTATTTGTTCTCCAATATGAAGAAATGGCTGGCGGGAAAAAGATTTTATTTAAACGAAGAGGTGATTGCAGAAACGAATGGCTATTTTTCTGACTTGGACAAATCCTATTATTCGGAAGGGATCAACAAACTAGAGCATCGTTGGACGAAGTGTATAAGCCTAAAAGGAGACTATGTTGAAAAATAAAAAAGGTTTACCCCAAAAAATTAAGTAGTTTTTATTTTTGCACGGACTTTTCAAACGACCCTCGTATTCCTCCAGATAAATCTCCGATTCTTCAAACAAAAGTAATAGAAACTGAATCAACATAAATAACTTCTCAAATGTAAGTACTGAGGATCATTCTCATTGTGAACAAAATGAAGATAGTAGTAACAGCTATAATCAATGTGAAAGTGTAAAAGAAAGAAATCAAGAAGTCAATATGACGAGGGAAAAGGAGTTTATTACATCCAATAACTATTGACATAATTAATGAAAAAAAACATAATATGGGGAGCAACAGAATCGATAAAATTTATTTATTTATTTATTTTATTTATTTATTTATTTACAAGACGGGCAATCACCCAGTTACAAAGAAATATAATTTAAAATAACATTTAATAATAACTCAATATATAATAATTATAGAATATACATACATCATACATTTATACATATATATATCGTAGAATAGAAATAAAGATAATATAGAAATAATATATACACATAATTTACTTAATAGATAAACAAAATACTTCAAAATATGTACTATAAAATATACTTTAAAAATCTTTATATCACAAATAACCGGTAAGTTTTCCCTAGTACCAATCACCGCAAAATCAGCCATTTAACAAATGTTTCAACTCGATCATGTTGGTGTTAAATATATCAAAATCAGCGGGTAGATGATTAACTTGATCCGCAACTCTTGGAAAATAACTGAACTTACGATAATTAGTACCATGGCACACTTGTTTTTGTCTAGTACCGTTTGTTGGCACGTGAAAATTTAACAATGATAAAAGTTCAGGGCAGTTTATATTATTATTTAGAATTTTGAAAATAAAATTTAAGTCTGTGGCTTGTATACGAAACTGTAAAGTACTCAAACCAGTAAATTCCATTACGTCATCGTACGGTACCTCCGTCATGACTTTTGTCTCTCGATACCAGAGCAATCTTAGGAATCTTCTTTGAAGTGATTCAAGTTTGTTGACGTAAGTTTTCTGATAAGGAGACCATAAAGCAGAGCAGTACTCAAGAATAGGTCGCACCATTACTTTGTAAAGGATAATTATGGTTCTGACATCTTTAAAGTTTCGAGTAGATCTAGATATAAAGCCAAGCATTTTATTTGCCTTTGTGACTATGGAGTTCATGTGGAGGTTGAATGAAAGGTTAGCACAGAACGTAACACCAAGGTCCTTCACTACATTAGATCTACTTAGAGTTGAAGCATGAAGAGAATAATCGAAGTTTGTACACGTCCGACTACGATGATAGGATACTACCTTACATTTAGAGATGTTTAGGCTCATATCATTTTCATCGCACCAAACACTCAGTCTATGAAGAGAGTTTTGGAGGAGGAGAAAGTCATCCGCAGAGTTAATGGCAGTATAAATCTTTAAATCGTCAGCAAAAAGCAGAAAGTTTACTGAATTGAGACATGTAGATATATCATTGATAAAAATTTTGAATAAAAAAGGGCCAAGAATAGAACCTTGAGGTACACCAGATGATACAAGAAATTCTTCTGACATTAGTGATTTGTATTTAACAGATTGATGTCTTGCGGTGAGGTAGGAGTAAAACCAGTCAAGTAGTGATCCATGAATTCCACAATGGGATAGTTTATGAATTAGTTTGGAATGATTGACACGATCAAAAGCTTTGGCGAAATCGAGATATACAGCATCGACCTGCTTGGCAGTAACTAAGGCTCTCCGCAGATAGTCCTCAAATAGTAACAAATTAGTGAGCGTCGATCTACCAGAATGGAAGCCATGCTGTTCACTGAGGATGAGGTTGTCGAGTAAAGGCCGAAGAATGTCAATTACAGACTTTTCAAATATTTTCGCAATTGCTGATTGAATGCAAATTGGTCTATAATTTGTAACATCCCTCTTATCTCCAGATTTGTAAATCGGAACTACAAAACTTGTTTTTAGCATGTCCGGATAAATCCCATGTTTTATGGATTTGGTAAATAATGAGGCCAGAATCGGAGCCAGAGCAAGTTGACAATTTTTTAATACTGCAGATGGTATTCCATCAGGTCCTGTACCTTTCCTGATGTTGACATTAGACAGTTGTCTTAGTACATCTTCGGTGCTGAATTCTATCATTGAGATGTTCACTGAATTCAAAGATATCACATCTTTATTGGTTGCGGTATCTAGAACAGACTTATTATATACACTTGAGAAATACTCAGCAAACAGGTTTACCGTATCTTGGTTACTCGAAGAATAAGTGTTATTGAAGTGGGCAGCATCTGGAATGGCATTATTGTTTTTTTGCCTGTTGATATAGTTCCAGAAATCCTTTATATCACAACTTTCATTTATTGCTGATTCTACATCATGTATATAGAATGCATAATCCCGTTTAGTTAATTTTTTACATTGCGCACGTACCTTAGAGAAGTGCTCATAGTCCTTACGAAGTAGAGAGATTCTATATTGTTGATGTGCTGCTTTCTTTTTCTTAGTTGACGTTATTAACTCCTTTGAAAACCAATTCGGGTAGTCTGACTCGAAAATTTTCTTGCGCGGAGTAAATTCAGAGATTAATTCCGTCACAACTCGTCCAAACAAATCAAAGGCAGTATTTACATCAGCTGTACCTAGCACGTAATCCCAGTCGTAGTTGACTAGATAACTCGAAATTGTCTTGAAGTCGCAATTTCTATAATCAAAGACTAGATAAGGTTCTTTAAACACATTTTTCTCACAGCCTAGATTAAAGCTAAACTGAAGTGGCGGGTGATACCCTTCCTTTTTAAAGATGCTGTCATGAGCCAAATTAACTGCTATGTTTTTATCAGTAGAGAACACTAAATCAAGGAATTCACCTAGACAGTTTGTTATGCCATTTATTTGATGCATTTGAGCGTAAACATAAGTATCCACGACAAGTTGTCCCGCTGGAGGCAGAGATTCACAGGTGTTATCAGCTACATTTAACCAATTAACAGAAGGAATATTGTAGTCACCTACAATGAACGCTTTGTTGAAATTAGTTGACTGAAGTATATGTTCGATCGTCATGCAATGTTGTTGATAATCTTGCAGAGGTGAGGCAGGAGGAATGTAGACTACACCAATCAGTATGCATTCTGACTCAAACTTAAGTGATACAAATTTTTGCTCTATAGTGTTCGAACATAGCTTTAACTCAAACGATTGTATGTTCTTCCTAACAGCAATTAAGACACCACCACCAGATTTTTTACAGCTAGTATCACATGTTCTGTCCATCCTATAAACGTTATATCTATCCAATCCAAGTTCAGAAGTATTTATATCGGTATTTAAGTTAGTTTCAGTCAATAAAATTATATCGTATATACAGGAGTTGGCAAACTGTTTTAGTTTACATAATTTCGTTCTTATTCTATTTGCATTTTGGTAGTAGATTTGTAACTGGGTATTTAAAAGTTTTTTTTACTTACAATTTGTGGCTGCCCTCTAACATATTTAATAGTTAAGTCAGTTTCTCCTGCTGTAATTCTTTCTTCCAACTTGATCCGTAATTGACGCAAGAGCTCTCTTTCCATTGGCGTTGAATCTTTTTTAACACGCACGTCACTTAGTTGTGGTACATTAGTAACCAACCGCCTTTGCCTGAATATTTTATAGGCTGCCGTTTTATTTTCAAATATTACTTTAAGTGGTCTAATTTTATTTTCAGATGGTTTACCTAGCCTAAAAGTAGTTAGCACAGTAGACACTTACCCCAGCAGATCTAACTAGCATTTCAACTTGATTCTTGTCGTTGCTTTTCTTTTCCTCATTATCTTCTCTATCCTCCTCAGGCAGGTTAAAAATAATTAGATTACTTTTTCTTTCGTCACGGTCCTCAAATTCTCTTACAAGTTTATCTTGCATAAAGATATCATTCGCATACTGGCAGTTACAGGTGTTACTTTGTTGTTTTAAATTTGCAATGTCTCTTTTTAACTCCATTATTAGATTTTTTAGAGAAGGTAGATCTTTTAATCCTATATTGCAATCATTGCAAAGGAATTTTAGTGTTCTTCTCTTTAAAGCCATACACTTAGCTTCAGAAGTAGACAACCCAGCACATGAAGAATGAACAAAACCATTACACCCATCACAAGTATAAACATTATCACTTGATTTCTCGTTATCCGCAATAGATTTGGAACAATAAAGACAATCTTGAACATTCACCATAGTTGAATAATATGTAAAACTAATGAATATTGGTGATGTAAATATTAGCAAGTGTTGATGGAAGGAAGGTTATATCCCTTAAAGATTGGGATATATAAGGGAGAAAGTAATTAACGCCACAATTACTAACATTCTGGTATTATGTACAGTGCCTCACAAAAGTTTTCATAGACCCTGGTAAGAAGAATTAATATAATTAATTTGGAAATTAATAAATTGAGAAAAATGTAATTTTAGTATTCTCGATGAAGAATCCATTTCGAAAAGTTTCATTTGCTGAAACTTTAAGCCGCTAGTGAATGAAACAAGAACAAAAATTAACCATTTTTACCTGACAAAAGTTATCATACATTGATCTATCAATATTTTATTTTCATGTGATTCGCCAAATGGTTAAATGTGAGAGCAAAGAGGCCCTATATAAGTCTAGAGAGTCGTCAACATGGTTAAATTAAGTGTAAGGTGGTACTTTTTAAGTCTTGCGAGTCGGCAACATTGGTAAATGTGAATTTAAAAAGGTCCTGAATAGGTCTAGTGCAGGGGCCTGCAACCTATTTCAAGTAGAGAGCCATTTTTCTTTAAATAATTTTAATAAATATTACCAAGAGCCGCAAGGATGATAGTGTAAAAAACTCTGTAGATCATTTGTTTTTTCACAAATTATGATTTTATGATATTCAATAACATTTTTTTTTATCCATTTATTTTTACATATTACAAACTAAATAAACAAATAAATAATAACTAAACCTGTGTTTGAATGAAAGTATTATATAATTACGTGCTTTATTTTAACATAATTCTATTCAATTTCAAACCTATCACATTTAAAATTCTTTTTGAAAAAAGTAGCTGTAATAAATGAAGTTTTCATTTGTTTCAATAAAATTATAATATATAATATACGAGGGTCGTTTGAAAAGTCCGTGCAAAAATAAAAACTACTTAATTTTTTGGGGTAAACCTTTTTTATTTTTCAACATAGTCTCCTTTTAGGCTTACACTTCGTCCAACGCTGCTCTAGTTTGTTGATCCCTTCCGAATAATAGGATTTGTCCAAGTCTGAAAAATAGCCATTCGTTTCAGCAATCACCTCCTCGTTTGAATAAAATCTTTTTCCCGCCAGCCATTTCTTCATATTGGGGAACAAATAGTAGTCCGAGGGAGCCAAGTCTGGAGAATAGGGGGGATGTGAAACGAGTTGGAACCCTATTTCCATTAATTTTGCGACCACAACTGCTGAGGTGTGAGCTGGTGCGTTGTCGTGATGGAAAAGGACTTTTTTGTGGGCCAATCGTGGGCGTTTTTCTTGCAGCTCGGTTTTCAAACGGTCCAGTAACGATGAATAATATGCACCTGTAATAGTTTTACCCTTTTCCAGATAGTCGATGAGGATTATTCCTTGCGAATCCCAAAAGACAGTCGCCATAATCTTTCCGGCCGAAGGAACGGTCTTCGCCTTTTTTGGCGCAGATTCCCCCTTGGTAACCCATTGTTTAGATTGTTCTTTGGTCTCAGGAGTGTAGTGATGTATCCATGTTTCATGCACAGTGACGAAACGACGCTTAAAGTCCTGCGGATTCTTCTGGATAGCTGCAAACCGTCCTTGCAACACTTCACACGATTTCGTTTTTGGTCAAGCGTGAGCAATCGCGGCACCCATCTTGCGGATAGCTTTGTCATGTCCAAATGTTGATGCAAAATATTATGTACCCGTTCATTCGAGATGCCCACAGCACTAGCAATCTCACGCACCTTCACTCTTCTGTCATCCATCACCATATCATGGATTTTATCAATGGTTTCTTGAGTAGTAACCTCAACAGGGCGTCCAGAACGTTCAGCGTCACTTGTGCCCATATGGCCACTCCGAAAATTTTGAAACCACTTATAAACTGTTCTAATCGAAGGTGCAGAGTCTCCATAATGTTTATCAATCTTCTCTTTAGTCTCCTGAGGCGTTTTGCCTTTCATAAAGTAGTGTTTAATCAACACACAAAATTCTTTTTCGTATACTCCTGTATAATTCTAGTGGATCGTCAACATGGTTATATTTGAGTGAAAGGAGGCCCTACATAATTCCAGAGAGTCGTCAACATGGGTAAATGTGAATGTAAGGAGGTCCTATAAAGTATAGAAAGTCGTCTACGTTATGGTAGTAACAAATATAGTGCATAAAGCAATAGTAAAGATGTAATTATAACTTTTAGTTGTTTCAGACTGCGACCTTTTATTTGCCATTCGCAACTACTGTAATAATCCTTTGAGCGCTGCAGTTTTTGCAACTAATTTTATTTATTTTTACCGATTTTTTTAAGCAGGCAAGCAATACTGATTGGAAAGGGTTATAAAAAAAAAAGGTTATATTTAAACATGCAATTTATCATGAATAAAATACATTTCTTATAATAACATATAGACACTCTCCGAGTTTATTTACATGGAGAAAAGTGATAAAAAAAAATGTAATAACATTGTAAAATTTATAATGAAAGATTTATTAAATCAAATCACTCTAAAGTTTAGAGTCTAAAATAAGGATTTCTAATGTAAGTACATAAACATCACAAATATGAGTTAACCCGTTGCCGCATACTTTTAATTTGATGATCGTGCTCAGAAACACACTTTTTTTTCTCAATTGTTTATGGCTGCCAGATGGAATCAAGTGTAAGTTGTATGTTTGGAAGTAAAAATTATCACATTTGGCCACGGTTTTTCCAAAAAACCTCTCAACGGCTATAACCGTCATTTGCTCATCATGTCATTTTTTCTCTTTCCAGAGCTAATGACGGCTATGACCGTCGTGACGACTATACAGCATTTGCCTTACTAATTCAAAATGATTCCTATGAATAAAAGAGAGTAAATAGGTGTAATCTTAACACAAGAAAATCAATTTAAAACAAAATGATCATTTGTAATTTATTTTGCTTATAAAATAGTAAAAATAAAAAAAAAAATTAATTTAGGAAACAAATTACAAATCTCTAAACATACAAAAAAGCATTATAAATGATAGAATTCGAAGCATTCTGGACACAATGGTGGTTTACTTGGACAAATTTTACATCTGTATGACGTTTCTTTTCTAATTCGGAGGGTCGTACATTGTCTGCACCGTAAAAAATAAGTTTTACGCTGAAAATCAACAGGCGGAGGTATCTTTTCCAAGAAATGTTGTTGTGGACAATTTGTTGATGTCAGTGGTAATGCATTTATTTGTTTCGGTCGACCACGCGTAGGTGTTAATGCCACTAAATTCTTTCCAGAAATCTCAGTATGAGGTAGTCCGATCAGTGATTGTATTAGCAAATCTCTAAACTTATATACCATCTAATGGATTTTCGAGGTGACGAATAATACGAAATCATTTGATCACATCTGTCAACTCCTGACATATTCAAATTGTGTTCGGCTAAATCATTTGGTTTATTCTTCTTTTGTCCAAATTTGTTAGTAACTTCCACTATTTCCGGATGATGATTTGTTGTTATGGACAGAACGTTCCGTTTATCTCGCCATTTCGATACATAAATTTGACCTCGTCTACGCCATATATATATATATATATATATTCGCCCTTTTTTAACTTCTTTGATGTTACTTCTTGAGGATTACCTTTTCTGTTAGGACGAAGCGTTCCGGTTGTGTGTGTTTTATGTTTTAGCAGCTCTTTTGACAGCTCGACACTGTTGTAAAAATTGTCCATAAAGAGATGATGTCCTTTATTCAAATATGGCTGCATTAACCACAAAACAAGACTACTTGTTTTGGATGTTTTCTCTATGTTATGTGATTTTCCTTCATAAATTTCAATATTTAGCACATATCCGTCCGGCGTATTAAGTTCAAATAGTTTTATGCCATATTTTGCTTTTTTTTAATGTATTATTCAATAATTAACAAGTGTATGCGTTAGTACACTTCCTACTAACGCTGTACTTTTTTTTTATTAATTAAAATGTGCACGATGGTTATAGTCGTCGTTTGCCTACATATCAACAAAGATCGGACGGCTATAGCCGTCATTTGCGGCAACGAGTTAACAAAGATGTTCATTATTAATATTTTTACATCAATGTCACAATAAAATTGTTTTAAA
This sequence comes from Rhodnius prolixus, assembly GCF_049639745.1. Taxonomy (NCBI): domain Eukaryota; kingdom Metazoa; phylum Arthropoda; class Insecta; order Hemiptera; family Reduviidae; genus Rhodnius; species Rhodnius prolixus. The sequence continues at coordinate 12,174,864 of NW_027411604.1, read as the reverse complement.
ATAAATCCAGTGCCATCTATTAGATGCCTCAATTCGTAATTTTATTATATAAAGTAGTTAGTTCCTGAATAGGTTTTCTCTATTGTAAAGGTGTATAATTGTAGAATAACACTCTTTCTTTAGGTTTGGTAGCTCGTTCAATATCATATACTTGTAACGTTAAAACTGCCTCATTCGTATCTGAAAATGATAAAAATAATTTATTGTAACTTGCTTAATAAATATTAATAAACATCTTGATTATACTCTTATCCTGTCTATAGATGGCTGTTTTTTAGCCAAATTAAAAAAACTTAAAAATTTTTTACTTTATACATTACTTTATTTTTTATTACATTATTTTATTTATACATTACTTGATTTTATTTTATAAAATTTACTTCTATCGATCATTTTTACTTTTACCACTTTAACCAATTTTATTTTTAAACAAGCGGGCATTTATAAATGTTTTTTGTTTTTAAATGCTAGTAATGTTTGTTTATGGACAGTACTCTATATAACTCATTCATTTTCAACAGAAGATAATTCTCCGTGTACTATCACTAGAATAGTCTTGAAATACAATAATCCTTAACATCTCCAACAGGATGAAGGTGAATGGGCCAAATTGATAAGATCTCTCACGTACTGAACATCACCAAAATACTAGATCTTCCTACATTCCACCTCCACTTTCTCTTTCTCCCAACATTATACCCTTCAAAAAACTGAACTTACGAATGATACTTAGCGAAGGGGACAGAAAAAATAAAATCAATCAAACGTTTGGTTTAGCGCCCACACGAACCTTTAATTCTAAGGAGTTTCAAAGTTGTGCAGGAATAACAAATTTTTAGAGATGTATTCTTAAAAAGAGGTTGGGAGCATACGCGCTGCTCATTACTAAGTAATTTTAAATATATAAATGTAATAAATGAAATGCTAAATAAATGTAATACAATTAGAGGATGAAATTAAGAAGAAAAAAATAGTTTTTAGTTAGAAAAGTTTTTTTCCTAATTCCCTAAAATACCATAACTTTGACAAAATTCACACCTTTTACAATACAACATACTATCATAGAAAATTTTACCAGTAATAATACCAAGTATAGATGTAAGAACACATCTTATCAGATAATATTTTGATGGGAATTTCCAATTTTTATGGAAAGAAAATATATAACTACCTTTACCAAGGAAAATCTAGAAGAAAAAGTAACTATACAAAAATAATAAATAGATACTCCCTCTTGAAAATGGTTATCTCAAACCAGATTTGTTTTTCTCTCAAGAAAAATTAACATGAACTTTAAACTTTTCATTTAAAGAAAAACCTTTTTTATCAATCCCAATTGTGACGAATCTTTTCAATGTTGTAAAAGAAGTCTTGGAAAGTGATTTCCAAATTACTTTATTTCCTAATAGTAACAAAGGAACGTTTTAATAAACTAAGACAGGAGTTCCACTAAATATCTTTTCATAGAAATTACTGCTTAACATGCACTGGATCATTCCTAAACTCTATAAAAAATGTATTGGAAAATAGAGCCTAGGTGAGAGCTTACTTCGTGCACTTTTCATAATTGTGGTAATTAAAACAGAGAGACAAAAAGAATTAAATCAGATTTTTGGTTTATTTAACATTAGCTGGCCTTAAAATTACTTTTAAATGCAAATTTAAACTGATTGCCCAAAATTTTATTTAAGGGCAACCTGAACCCATTAAAGTCCACTAACAACTTCCACTTTATTCACATAAAGTACCATTTATCAGCAATTACTCCAAAAACTTGGAAGTAGGTTGTCCTTAATCTAACTATAAAAAAAGAAGGCAGAAAGTAGCCTAAATTGAACGTTGTAACTTCAGTATGATTGGCTAAAATCTTCGAAAACCACTTCCTCTTACTACAATTCTCACAATCATAATTGGACCAATCTTCTTGATAACTCAGTAAAACTTGATTGCTCTTAAACCAACTATAATTGAAGAAGGTGACAATATACTGGTAAACAGAAAGTGTTTCAGAAAATTTGGATCAATCTGAATTCATTCTTCAAATCTAATATTACATTTTGGGACATGACAAAACTCCACATATTAAAGTAACAGAAGATTTTATTATATTCAAGTATTTTATCAAATATAACATTCATTTTTACTGAAAACATTAGAGAATTGATTTTTAAAGCATATGTACATAGAATGTAATAAATCATAAATATAACAGAATCATAAATAAATCAACAGGGGAAGTATTTAATAACGAAAACAGTGTTCTATTTAATATCCTTTCAGCGAAAGAGAGAGCTTACTTCGTGCACTTTTCATAATTTTGGTAATTTAAAGAAAATCTAAAAAAAATAAATCAGATTATTGGTTTAATTTACCAATTAGTTTACCAGTTGATAAAAGAAATGCCTGTAATTCAATGTTCGAAGAATATTAGCTTTTTTACTATTATTACAAATATCATTCACAAATTTATCTTTGCTTATAAGCTTAGTTTGATCTTATTTGCTGGTAAACTTTATTTGTTGTCTAATGTGGGTAAGAAGATTATACAGAAACTGAACTGGTAATAAACTATCTTCTTTTTTACAGCAACTTTTTACAAATATGATAAAATTTAACTAATTTACAAAGATTTCTATAGAATTCACATAGAATAACTTTATTTTTTAATAAACTTCTGTATGTTCACGTAGTTACAAATCACATAATTGATAGTATTTTGAACGAAATGACATCCCAGATTCAAATAATTTGTAGGTATATTAATCTTTAGGATTCTAGGTGGTATATTATTATTAAAATACATTAATTTGATCTAAAATTGCTATATTGATCAACCAGAAAAGTAAATATTGAATGTATAGTTCAGTATTGATTGGTTTTTGAGCTATCTTAGTGAACTAAACATCACATCTAAGGTCTAAACTGCCCTTATTAAGGATAATATAACTGGTTTAAAACAGGCACATCACATAAACCTAAATTTTATTTTTTGATTAATATTAACGAATAGAAAGAAATTGATTGATTGTACTTACGGGAAAAAAGAAGATTGGGTAAAGGCTGATTTAAGTTATTTAAAAAACGGCTCACAGGTAAAAGTTTCCGCCTACACTTAACTATTATTATTAAGTATTATGTAAAATTCAATTACAATGAGGAAATGCGAGCTAAAATTTTATATGAAAAATATGAAGGTTTTCTGCTTTAGGGCTTACATATGAAACAATTTCAACACAAGATTAAGATCTTACCACTAACGTAGTATTACAGACAATAAAGATTTTGCAAAAATATTAACTTAAAGGAGAAAATTATCGCGTAGGTTCGTGAAAATTCGCCACTTACAAGGTAGGTAATAGGTTAAGTAGTTTTTACGGATTTTCTTAAAAACAGCTTCAAAGATTTTGTTCAATCTTTGTGTACTTTTTATTTAAGCCGCATTACGTAAATTTTACTGAAAACTGTTCTCTGACATCTTGTTTTTAGACCACTTCTGGAGTACAACTTCAGCCCTAGGTCTAAGTCGTAAACTAGCATTTAAATAAAATTTTAAGTTTTACTACTAATTTATTATTAAACATTACCTATTATTTAATTAAAATTCCAATTTTGAAGAAAATCTATCGAGCAGATTTTCAAGAATTAGCCAAAGAAGGTCAGGAGTACAGGTGCTCATTTTTGCCTTAAAAAACAATTTCTAGAGGAAAAAATATTTTAAACTACTTAATTCAACTTGATAATTTAATATTCTTTCATTTTTTAAAAGAAAAAAATTAGTTTTATTAATTTTCAATTGGAACTACTTTTCGTATTCTTCCGCAAAACCATGTGCTTAGGTGTGACGTCATAAAGTAGTCCAACATTATTTCTTTAAAAAAAAGAATATAAAACAATTAATAGTGTAGGAAAATCATTTTTTTTATCTAAATTAATTTGTTATTAATCCATTTTAAACAGAATTATGCTTAAATTTGATTTTATAAAAAAACAAAGTTCAAATATGGCGACTAACGGATTTTTGCAGTCAGTTGCCATTGAGCTCCCGACCAGTGAACATCTATGCAGTTCACGTAAGTAAGATTTTATTACTTATTTAATTAAATTCAATCAAATTTTTGTTAAATTTAATAAAGTGATACGACTATATTAAATTTACGGGGTTTTAGATATTTTTTTACTAAAAATTTAAAAAAAATGAATTAGCACGTGGTCGACCAATGAATCTTGCATGCCTGGACAAGCAATGATTCGTATTTCTTTAATTATTTTTCTATTTCACTTAATTAATTTTTACTTTTTAACATAACATTAATTTTCGGTATAATTTTAAACATTTTTTAACTAAAAAATTTAACAAAATGAATTAGCACATGGTCGACCAATGAATCTTGCATGCCTGGACAAGCAATGATTCGTATTTCTTTAATTATTTTTCTATTTCACTTTATTAATTTTTACTTTTTAACATAAAATTAATTTTCGGTATAAATTTAAATATTTTTTAACTAAAAAATTTCAAAAAATGAATTAGCACGTGGTCGACGAATGAATCTTGCATGCCTAGACAAGCAATGATTCGTATTTCTTTAATTATTTTTATATTTCACATTATTAATTTTTACATTTTGAATTTAAATTCATGTTTATTGTAATTTCAATTTTTTTTTTTGTTGTAACTTGACTCTTGAAATAGCTTTAGACCTTGGGACATTTCTTATCAACTTTTCTATAACAATCAATAGTCCGAATTGTGAAGTATGTCATCCCGAACAGTCTTTACCTACCTTGAACAGAATAAGCAGGGGTTAAGTAAATTTAGGAAAAAAACAAGTAAGTAATAATATTTATTATTTTATTCAATAAGAACACTGCAAATTAAAATTTTATAATAGAAATTCAAATAGTTTAAAATAAAATTAATTATTGAAATCAATTAAGGATTCAAATGAAACATTCTACAATTGATTGCATTTTGAAATAATTTTAAAGCGCACAATAAGAAAGGCAACCTTCACTTTGGAGTTAAGCGTTGAATGAAAAGAAAGATATAAATATCTTTGATTTAAAATACACCAAGTAAATTTATATGATTCTATGAGTAATGGGCTAACTTCATTAAAAAATTTTGTTTTGGAGGGCATTTCGTTTCCCTAAAAAGATTTCTTATGTTCTTAAATATAATATTCTAGACTGAGGAAAATTAAAATATTATTCAAGGTTTATGAGACATTTTCATACAGCAAATCATAAAACGTTCTCAATTATTGAAAACAATATCTAGATTTTAAGTTTGTACAATTCATTAATAAGGAAAGATAATCCTTAACCTTTTAGTTATTGCGATAATCGGTAGGTAATTTTTGGGGAGCGAAATCTGATCTCTACCTCCTCGAGGTGCTCCCTGGGCAACTACTCCCGGGAGTAGGCTAACAGAGACAGTACACGTTTCAAAGCTCAAATTTAGCTTCAATTAACACTTACTTTTACAAATTTTCTAGTATAATCTTTCGCTTCAATGTTAATTATAATTCCACTTATTTTACATTTTCATATTTAATTAATATGGTGTAACTAATAGCATGATAATAATGCATGAAAAAATTAAATCATTTCACTAATTGCATGTTCACTACTCACCTAAATGAATATTTGGAATTATAATTATTTAAAACATTTAAGTGGCCACTAAAAATGTTTTTACTCGGTTTTTTAAAACTAAATGTGAATCACATATACCGACTAATTAATTATTGCGTTAGATCTATCTCGGATACGCATCCTGCACAACACTTCGTGACAAAAAAAACTGGCTCCGATTTTATACATTACACGTTTCTTTGTTTTAAAATCTTTTGTTTCTTGGTTGATTTGTTCAATTGCAGGCTGAGGTTTCAGTTGTTAATCGACTTCTTCTTGATTCTTGAATTTCTCTTTCTTTGTTGGATTTGCAGACTTGCTTTTCTTCAAGTCTGTACCTTTTTGTAAGCCCACTTACCCACCAGTCCCATCAGAAGAAACTATATCTCAGGAATTTCAATTGATGACTAAAGTATCTAGCTTGTAAGTTAGGTTAAGCTTAGTTGTAAGTTGGGCAAGTGTTCCCCAGACATATATAAAAGAAACCATATCTTAAACATTTCAATACATAGCTAAAGTATCTAGTTTCTAAGTTAGGTTAAGCTTAGTTGCAAGTTGGGCAAGTGTGCCCCTGCCATATAAAAAGAAACTATATCAAAGGAATTTCAATGGATGGCTAAAGTATCTAGGTTGTAAGTTAGGTTAAGCTAAGTTGTTACTTGGGCAAGAGAGCCCCTGCCATATGAGAAGAAACCACATATCAGAAATTTCAATTTATAGCTAAAGTATTTAGTTTGTAAGTTAGGATAAGCTTAGTTGTAAGTTGGACAAGTGTGCCCCAGCCATATAAGAAGAAACCATATCAAAGGAATTTCAATGGATAACTAAAGTTTCTAGTTTGTAAGTTAGGTTAAGCTTAGTTATAAGTTGGGCAAGTGTGCCCCTGCCATATAAGAAGAAACCATATCAAAGGAATTTCAATGGATAACTAAAGTATCTAGTTTGTAAGTTAGGTTAAGCTTAGTTGTAAGTTGGGCAAGTGTGCTCCTGCCATATAAGAAGAAACAATATCAAAGGAATTTCAATGGATAGCAAAGTATCTAGTTTCTAAAATAAGTTAAGCTTAGTTGTAAGTTGGGCAAATGTGCCCCTGCCATATGAGAAGAAACCATATCAAAGGAATTACAATGGACGGCTAAAGTACCTAGTTTGTAACTTAGGTTAAGCTTAGTTGTAAGTTGGGCAAGTGTGCCCCTGCCATATAAGAAGAAAACATATCAAAGGAATTACAATGGATGGCTAAAGTATCTAGTTTGTAAGTTAGGTTAAGCTTAGTTGTAAAATGGGCAAGTGAGCCCTTCCCATATAAGAAGAAACCATATCTTAGAAATTTCAATGGATGGCAAAGTATCTAGTTTGTAAGTTAGGTTAAGCTTAGTTGTAAGTCGGGTAAGTGTGCCCTGCCAATAAAAAGAAACCATATCTTAGGAATTTCAATGGATGGCTAAAGTATCTAGTTTGTAAGTTACGTTAAGCTTAGTTGTAAGTCGGGTAAGTGTGCCCTGCCTATAAAAAGAAACCATATCTTAGGAATTTCAAAGGATATCTACAGTATCTAGTTTGTAAGTTAGGTTAAGCTTAGTTGTAAGTCGGGTAAGTGTGCCCTGCCTATAAAAAAAACCATATCTTAGGAATTTCAAAGGATATCTACAGTATCTAGTTTGTAAGTTAGGTTAAGCTTAGTTGTAAGTTGGGCAGGTGTGCCCCTCCAATATAAGAAGAAACCACATATCAGAAATTCCAATTGATGGCCAAAGTATCTAGTTTGTAAGTTAGGTCAAGCTTAGTTGTAAATTGGGCAAATGTGTTCCTGCCATATAAAAAGAAACCATATCTTAGGAATTTCAAAGGATATCTACAGTATCTAGTTTGTAAGTTAGGTTAAGCTTAGTTGTAAGTTGGGCAAGTGAGCCGCCGCCATATAAGAAGAAACCATATCAAAGGAATTTCAATGGATAACTAAAGTATCTAGTTTGTATGTTAGGTTAAGCTTAGTTGTAAGTTGGGCAAGTGAGCCCCTCCCATATAAGAAGAAACCATATCTTAGGAATTTCAATGGATGGCAAAGTATCTAGTTTCCTAAGTTAGGTTAAGCTTAGTTGTAAGTTGGGCAAGTGTGCCCCTGCCATATAAGAAGAAACCATATCAAAGGAATTTCAATGGATAGCTAAAGTATCTAGTTTGTAAGTTAGGTTAAGCTTAGTTGTAAGTTGGGAGAATGTGCCCCTGCCATATAAAAAGAAACCATATCTTAGGAATTTCAATGGATGGCTAAAGTACCTAGTTTCTAAGTTAAGTTAAGCTTAGTTGTAACTTGGGCAAGTGTGCCCCTGCCATATGAGAAGAAACCATATCAAAGGAATTACAATGGATGGCTAAAGTACCTAGTTTGTTAGTTAGGTTAAACTTAGTTGTAAGTTGGGCAAGTGTGCCCCTGCCATATAAGAAGAAAACATATCAAAGGAATTACAATGGATGGCTAAAGTACCTAGTTTGTAAGTTAGGTTAAGCTTAGTTGTAAGTTGGGCTAGTGTGCCCCTGTTATATAAGAAGAAACCATATCAAAGGAATTTCAATGGATAACTAAAGTATCTAGTTTGTAAGTTAGGTTAAGCTTAGTTGTAAAATGGGAAGGTGAGCCCTTCCCATATAAGAAGAAACCATATCTTAGGAATTTCAATTGATGGCAAAGTATCTAGTTTCTAAGTTAGGTTAAGCTTAGTTGTAAGTTGGGAGAGTGTGCCCCTGCCATATAAAAAGAAACCATATCTTAGGAATTCCAATGGATGGCTAAAGTATCTAGTTTGTAAGCTAGGTTAAGCTTAGTTGTAAGTTGGGCAGGTGTGCCCCTGCCATATAAGAAGAAACCATATATGAGGAATTTCAATGGATGGCTAAAGTACTTAGTTTCTAAGTTAAGTTAAGCTTAGTTGTAAGTTGGGCAAGTGTGTCCCTGCCATATGACAAGAAACCATATCAAAGGAATTACAATGGATGGCTAAAGTACCTAGTTTGTAAGTTAGGTTAAGCTTAGTTGTAAGTTGGGCAAGTGTGCCCCTGCCATATAAGAAGAAAACATATCAATGGAATTACAATGGATGGCTAAAGTACCTAGTTTGTAAGTTAGGTTAAGCTTAGTTGTAAGTTGGGCAAGTGTGCCCCTGTTATATAAGAAGAAACCATATCAAAGGAATTTCAATGGATAACTAAAGTATCTAGTTTGTAAGTTAGGTTAAGCTTAGTTGTAAAATGGGCAAGTGAGCCCTTCCCATATAAGAAGAAACCATATCTTAGGAATTTCAATTGATGGCAAAGTATCTAGTTTCTAAGTTAGGTTAAGCTTAGTTGTAAGTTGGGCAAGTGTGCCCGTGCCATATAAGAAGAAACCATATCACACTTTAATTTTGTTTTGCAGACTGTTGAAGTGTTCTTGAAGTATTGGTATATGTTTAAATTTTTTATTCTAACTTTGCATTATTGGTTCATTTAAGTGACTTTTTTTTCTTTTGGAACAGATAGTGTATATTTCTTGGCAATATATTTTTATTAATTAACCTACGTTTTAATCTTAAAAAGAAGGTTTTATTTAGGTAAAAGAGTGACATTGATTGGATGAAGAAAACGGTTAACAGGTTGATTGCGTTCGCTGGTTACTGAGAAACTTGTCGAGACGGTTTCATTTCAAATTCGTCCAAGGGTAGGAGATCTTTTCTAGTTATTATTGATAGTATTCTCAAAGCAGTCTTATTGTTGCTACATTAATAGCTTTGCAGTCAGTCGCAAATCTTTAGGAGTTCTATTATTAATAATTGAAACACTTACTTTTACAAATTTTCTAGTATAATTTTTCTCTTCAATGTTAATTATAATTCCACTTATTTTACATTTACATTTTCAATTAATATGGTGTAACTAATAGCATGATAATAATGCATGAAAAAATGAAATCATTTTATTAATTGCATGTTCACTACTCACCTAAATGAATACTTGGAATTATAATTATTTAAAACATTTTAGTGGCCACTAACAATGTTTTTACTCGGTTTTTTAAGAGCAACTGTTAATCAATTTACACCAACTAATTAATTATTTTAGTAGATTTATTTGAGATACACATTTTGCACAACACTCCGTGACAAAAAACACTGGCTCTGATTTTATACATTACACGTTTCTTTGTTTTAAAATCTTTTGTTTATTGGTTGATTTGTATAATTTCGGGCTGGGGTTTTAGTTGTTACTTGTCTTCTAGTTATTTCTTGAATTTCGTTTTCTTTGTTGGTTTTACTGACTTGGTTTTCTTCAAGTCTGTATCTTTTTATAATGCCAATTATCCACCAGTCCTTTCTAATTATCCCCCTATTTCCCTAATTGCCCCATCCTATACATAACCTAGAAATCTAGGTTTAACTCATTCTAGTCTCTGGTCAATGCAGGTAGATCTCCCTGTATTTCCTTTTATCTCGAAAGGATTTATTGATCCTATTACTTTTACCTCCAATTTTCTCCAGAAACATTTATATAAACTCCATTGTATGGAGTTCTACGTATCCCTATGCCTGCTTATATGACCAACTAGAATGCGGATGTGGGTAGAAAGGCGTTCTTTGGGGAGCAAAAACTGATCTCTACCTCCTCGAGGTGCTCCCCGGGCAACTACTCCCGGGAGTAGGCTAACAGAGATAGTACATTTTTTAAAGCTCAAATGTAGCTTCAATTTAAATTTTTTCCAAATTTAATTAAGCTTTATAAATAGAAATATATTCATTAACGATAAGCGAAATGATTACAAGCTATAAATTAGAACTGTTTAAAAAGGGTTGTAGAATATGAAAGTGTTATCTGGTGCAGTATCGCGAACGTTTGAGATATAGTACTAAATCTAAATTTGCTAACAAAAAATAAACCTCAACTGCTCCAGTTCGAGCATGAAATAAAACTAATAAGATCTCGTCAAGTTATTTCTTCCTCTGCTGCAAGCGTGTTTAATTTTTTTCAACTTTTTTCTATATTGATATCTTCTTTTCACTTAAATTTGTCTTTTCCTTTTATGATCAAAACTTAAATTAACTAGCGAAAAATTCATTGCCAGCTAAATATACAACTTCTGTACTAATCTAAGAAAAAGGTTTCTTTTTAAATCAATAATAGTTTATTTACAAAAACAAGTAAACGTGATAAACAGAAAAATATATACATAGCGATACTTCATAGAAGAATAAACATACTGACCTGACAGAATTAAAGAAGGCTTTTTGTTAGTTTAAGTGTAGTTTATTTAGTGACGTTTCACGAAAATAACATTATAGTTTACCTAACAAATTAAACTATTCATGTTCCAAACAATTAGTTTTAAGTATAGTTAAGATAATTATTAAGATCAAGGATAATGAAGAACGACAATGATAATGAAGATGTGGAACCAACCTTTGAAGTGAAAACCAAAAAATTGAAATGCTACTTAGTTATAAGTTAGTTTTAAGTTACGCTAATTCCAAGTTGTGATGAGGAAAACCAACTTTATTTAGTTAAGTTAGTTTTAAGAGACTTAAAACATTGTACATTGTATTTAAAAAAAAGAACAAAAAAGATATCTCTTACTATTTTTCTCCCTGATCCTCTTAATATTAAACTCCAGTATGTCATTAACTTGTATGACGAAGGGCAAAGCAACTATGATATGGAAGCCAAAAATGGTTAATACGAATTAAATAAATAAGAAGCTACAGAAGTGAGGAAGCCAAACCCTGACACTCAGTGATGTGGAAGTCAAACATAGTTTTAAATTAATTAATTTAGTAAATTTATAGCTGTAACTGTGTTGCAGTGATGTGAAAACAAAAACATTTGGTTAACATAAATTAGTTTTAGAAAAAAACATAAATTATTCTGTGAACCCATTATTGTTTAGTTGATAATTAGTTATAAGATATAATGTTAAAGAAACGCTAGTAGATATGTTTTGGTGATTGAGGGTCTTTTTTTGGAGCCGCGGCCTTATGGGAGACAGGGTGAGGGAATGCAGGGGGGTACCCCCGCTTCCTCACCCCGGTCCACACTAGGATAGCGCTGTGCGCGTCCGTGCGCGGCCCCCACTCCTAGCACTCCTTATGGCCGAGGTTGTGCGCACACGAGCGTCCGTATGCCGGAGGGTGTGACGTCATACGTCATCTTATCCACACTGATAACACAAAGATTAAGATATATTACACTTATTAAGACTTGGAAATATTTTAACACATTTTAATGTTATTTTTATTACTTATAGAGGATAAATATTAACTTTTTTTAATATTTACCAATAACGAGTGATTTTTGGTGTAAGGTTATGGATAACCTAATGTAACCTCCCCCGTATGTTATTTTTAAATTTATGAGAATATTTTTATCATTAAGAGGATAATCTTAACACTTTTAGCACAATAAACACTTGGAAATATGTTCATAATAATATTTTTAATATACTTACCAATAGCAAGTGAGTATTGGTGTAAGGTTATGGATAACCTAATGTAACCTCACCCCAATTAGAATATTATGTGTGTTTTTGGTGCTTTTAATGTCACCTTAAAGACATTAACTAGGTATCTCACATATGAGAGGTATTGTTAGCATCTTATCACTCATTATGTCACCATTTTAACACAAAATACGACATCTTACTGAGAGAGAGAGACGTAAGATTATGGATAACCTAATGTAACCTCGCCATCCATTATAATGTGTTTTTGGCGCTGTCACCTAAAATAACATTTTAAAGGTTATAATAATAATACATAGGGAATATACATCTTACCATATATATATTAACTAGGAAAGTATGTTGGAAAAGGAAAAAAAAAAAAAGAAAAAATAGTTTTATTTCTTTAATATATATTTATTGTGTTATAATTTCATCATCATATAAAATGTACAAGCATATATATATTTTTTTATGTAAAACTAAAATTATTCACTCTTTTAGACAAATATACTTCAATGTGATTACAATTGTAAATTTCATCTAATTTGGTAATAATATTATAACATAAACTTGAGATATTACAACATTTGCAAGTATCTGGCCCTTCCGTGCATTTAGGATTTGACCAACAACAATTAATATAGTGGAAGTCTTTATAATCACCTTTTTTTACATATGCATGTGATAATGTTTCCAATTCTTGCATATTGTTGTATAAAAGCATAAATTGAATTGCTTGCTCAGGTCCTAAAACACGTTTGTAGAAATCGTGTTGAAATTGGTGATAGAAAGGGTGAGTCATAACCAAATTCCATTCTTCCATTATGTAATTTTTTTCTAGTCACACAGTGTGTTCGTATAAAAAACTGAACTCACAATGGGTGGAAAAAATCTCCTCAGGAGAGTTAAATAAGAACGGAAGTGTGGTTAACCATAAAGTGGTGGGGATATCCATAGTTTATTAATACAATTTTTTTAAGCACATATCTGTTCAGGTAAAAAATGTTCTACACTAAATAATGGACATTTAATACAGTTAAAACACCAAAATAGTTTATCATATATAATACTTGAAAGAAGATCAATATTGTTTGTATACATACAGGTATAATAACAATTCCAAATAATACCTTTAGGTGGTGTGAGCAAGTTACAACATTTAACACAAAAATTATAATGTGAATTGGTATTAGTGAATAATATATCTCGGCCATTATTATTATTATTGAAAAGAATGTTTATTTTTCTAAAATAATACATTTTAATGGTTATTTTAATTGATTTAAAGTGATGTAATAATAAAGATGTCTTGTCTGGATAACAATACATTATAGCAATATAATCTGATATTGACATTGGTTTACCAGCATCAAATTCCACATTATCAAAACAATATAAATCTATGAAACATTTTTTATACGTATCTATACAAAAATAAGAGTAAACATTGAATAATTTACATTGGATAGTTGAAGGTATTTCCAATCGGGAAATATCGTTCCTTTTATCTAAATTTAAACATATTTTAATCATACTTGCATCTAAAAGTGATAATGGTTGGAAATACCTCTTATCATCATCGTCAATAGTAAATTTTAAGCAAAGATTAGATATTGTATGCATGGTTAATGGTGCTGTTATTTGTCTAGCTGGTGGTGTCCAAAAGGAAGAGTATGCACACCATCGGATAAAATGAATCGTTTATCATCTAGAAAAGATAAACTCTTCTTATTACATTCATATGTGAACAGGTGGTGAAGTTTGGATTGAATAGTTTTAAAGGAGGAATATAAAACACATTCTTTATTGTGTAAAATATTTAAATAATCGGAAAAAGTGATCCTATTAACACCACTTTTTTTAACACCCTTCGCTTTTTTTATAATACCACGCTTAAATATTTTCAGGCTATACATTTTAGGCCTTAATGCAACCAACTCTTGAATAGGATCACCACCAGTCTCATCGGAAAATTTACCCAACACCTTCTTATTGTGATTTGAGAAAGATTTATGCGTGGGCGGGTAGTTGGAAGTGTCAAAGTGTGTTTTTAATGTAATTAGGTCATCATAAACATCGTTGGTTTCAATTTTATAAATATATGAGTCTGTGTCGGAATAGAGAAGGGTTAATGTTTTAGGAGTATAGTATTTTAACATGACCTGGTAATGGAAATGATACATGTAATGTTTGGAAAGTTCTAAAATGGAAAATCCAACGTAAATGGGCCGATCAAAGTGAATGGACTCTTGTTGCAGATGAACAGCAATAACGTTTTCATTGAAAATTGTACGATCTTTAAAGTTGGCCCGTTTGGACAGCTTTAGCAATGCTTGTTCAGATGTGACAATTTTAATGTTTAATCGTTTCCTCTTGTTTTCAATACATTTACCAAAAACAGAGTTGTTCATCAACTTATAGAAATCCTTTTCAAAATCATTTCTAGCCGCCTTTCTAAGGTTAGTATTTAGTTCTATATAAGGTTTAAGCCAGGGAGATTGATTGAATTTCAACATTCTATGCACCTTTTTAAGAACAACACCCATGGATAGTGCTTGTTTTAAATTTCTATAATGAATCACATAATGGTGTTTATCCTCTAGCGTGGTATAGAGTTTTTTATTTTGATGATGCGGTAGTGGTGGAAACTGGGCGAAATAGTCGTGTAAGTGTGTAGGTATGTGTAGATCAACCTCTAGAATATAGCCAATATCGCTGTTGTCTGGAATGGCGGTTATGTCAAAGTCCTCTCCCCCACCCCCCTCTCCCCCATTGACCCATTCAAACCCGCCGAACGGGAGGTGCTGTATCATTGCGAAGCCGTAAAGATTGTTAACATCTATATAGAGAATATAGTTTGTTGGTTGTGTAGCATCATAGTCGGGTATGTAGGGATTATTGGCTTTAGCATATCTTGTAACACAGGAAGTGATGCCTCCTCTAATACCCGATTCAATCATTAGCAATTTGTCATAGTCCGTTAGAAGATCCAATTTAACTTTTGTACATTTTAAACATGCATCAAATGCTAGGCCAGGTGTTGTGAAATACCAACTTGGATCAATATAGTAGATAGACTCACAAACCTTTCTAAACTGTTCAAATATGTCGCTTAAGAGAATTATATCCGTTGTCAAATACAATTCTGTGTATTCTTTGAGTGTTTCTATATGGAATGTAGACCAAACCTTTTGCGCATGTTGATAGTCGCCAGCGGATATGTGCTCATCGGTTAAATCATTAAAGAAATACTGTTTAGGTGGTAAAGATCGATCGGACATTTTTTCCATACTAGTTAGATAGGTGTATGGATAAACACCTTTTCTAAGTAGTAAAGCCCGCTGCCCATTGTCGGGAAATTGTTTCTCCATTTGTGGATATTCCGTCAAGTTATTTATAAGATGTTCTAAGCTATCCGGTAGAAACTTATATGTATCCAAAAAGCGTAGCCATATGGATGGGCAATCGGAAAACTTTTTCGAAAAACTTATATATTTCTCCTTGGAATTTGGTATTACCTTCACCTCTCCTGGATCAACGCCCAAAGACAAGATAATTGGATGAGCATCATATCCGCTAAGGTTATGAATGTAGACTGGCAGGAAATTGGGTAATTGAAAATTCAAATTGCAGTTTACATGTGCAGCACACACAAATTCCCCCGTAAGATGGTCATGATGATGCGCTTTTTTGTCCAATCTATTGAACACCCCTTCACACATTCCACAATGAGTAGCATTAGCAAAATCCTCACATTGTTGTGTGGTTAGCTCTTTCATGGGAATAATCGTCTTATATAAGACTTCCACATCTTTAACCACTGAATGTAAATATTCCATAAATTTTTCAACCGCATCATCACCAGTATATAGGAAAATGTCCTTTTGTTGATAGTTTGCTAGCGAAGAGACAACCTTAGCCCCAACACTACAGATTTGGTGTTTATGTGTTTGTCTTGACCAGGATGTGGATGAATTTCCGGGTGCGCCGTCTATAGGTAAAAGTAAGGATTCAAAATCTGCATAGATAACTATTGGTATGTGTTGTTTGTGGTGGTAATTTGTAAACTGTAATTGTTCACATGGTAAAGGCATACTAATTCGACACGGTTCGTGTTGATTACAGAATAACTGGTGTGCTTTTAATCGTTCCTCACCTGTTTCCCCATCTACTGTTCTATAATCACGAACAAATGTTTTAAAGCACCGTTTACATATAACAACACCATTACCATGATTACTAAGTTGTGAAGATACAAGTCTGGATAAATCTTTTATTAATGAATAGTGTAAGCTATTATTATTTTCCTCGCTGGTTAATAATAGTAAGTCGAAATGTTCTACGGACTTATTATTCGAACTTATTGAGAGAGGATAAACCAGATTCTGCTCGGTTAATGAGTAAACATTTATCGAGACTTTATTATCTTTTTCAAATCTAGCAATATCCTTTAAAGGTGTTGGAAAGGAGATATTATCAAAATTATAACAATGATTCAATTTTTTATACATGGTTAAACACCCAGGTTTCTTTAGTTGGCCACACAAGATGGCATATTTAAAGCAATAATCATCGCTATTACGTATATTTATGATAGCCTTTTTATCAGCTATTTCCTTTGGTAAAGGAATATACCCTCTTCCGCCCAGCGGACGATATTTAGTTAATCTAATGACAATGGAATCTATGGAATCTAATTTCCAACCTGATCCACTAGTTTCAAATTCCTGCATTTCACTCATAATTTTTGCATAGGTTTTGTTAAGATAGTGAATCAAGTTGGAACTAGCATTGATAATTTCTATTGATGTTTTAAAATTAGCATCCGTATACTGTTCAAGATCAGAATTCCTATATCGACTGTAAACACATTCTAAGAAGATGGATGATTTAAAAATTAATAGCTCTTCTCTGGCTTTAGTTAAATACTTTAGAAGCACCTCGTGTTTATCTTGTAAAAATAGCGCGGGGTCTTTTATATTATTAGTATTTTTGATGCAAATATTTTGGGCTGATTTATTTAATGCACTAATCACTGCACCATCTTCTAAAGGAACCGATAATAATCGATATTGTTTTTGATTACACACATTCATGCTTCCGGCCTTAACGTTTGTCGTCGTCGTCGTCGTCGAATCATCACATTTAATACAATTTAATGAGATATGATTTAATAAATCTACGAATGTGTGGAATATACTAGCACAGTTTGCACATTTTCTTGGTGAACATGACACAATATGTCTCTTTAAAGTGCCTAAAGTGTGGAATATATTACCACATTTGAAGCATTTTTTGGGTGAACATATTACAACATGTCTCTTTAAATTGTATGGTTTGGAATAGTGTTTGCCACATTTATCACACGTTAGATTAGGCATAATTTTTTTTTTTTTTAACTTACAAAAAATTAACTATTCTTCGTTGTTGTTGTTGTTGTTGATGCATGTCTTCCTGGTCTTCTTTGGCTTCTTCTTCTTTGGAGGTTCCTCCTCCTCCTCCTCCTCCTCCTGCTCCTCTACCACCTCTTGGTGAGATGATTCAAATTGAATAACGTTTATGTTATTTTGTATTCCCTTATAAATAAGGACTAAATCACCATCTTGAAAAAGAATGCAAAGGTTAGTGAGAAAAAAAAAATAATTTTTACCTTAATTAAATTATTTTTTTTTTTAAAAAAATTAATATACCTTTATAGTCGAATATATCTTCGTAATCAAATGAGTTAACAAATCTTTTGGGTAAAAAAACGGAACTCAATGTATCACTTTTATCATGTATTGTGACTAATATTGCAGGTCCGAATTTAGTTTTCTCTAATTTAGTAAAAGATGCTATCAGATATGGTTTATTTACTTCCAAATCGCCGAGTTTTTTGTACAATTCACTCGTAGGGTGATTAAGTTTTTTTAATAGATCATTACTCATTATCTTTTCTAAAAAAAAATGTTCATACTGTACAATTTTCTTCTTCTTCTATTTAACTTCTTTTTTACAATTGTAGTTTAAAAAAAAATTAATTACCTGGTTTTCTTAATGGTGATGATGATTAACACGTACACGATGGTGAGAGAGAGAAACAAATACTAGATAATCTACATCCGATATGCACCTATTTTATACTCTCTCTCATGTGAGATAAGAGTTAACCACAAACTTCCTTTGCATACGCGCGATTATACTTATTCACACGGCCCCGATTAACGCCAAAAAAACTAACTTGGATAAAGATAAAACTTATTTTGAATAATAATAATATGTGGTTAAAAAAATAAAAAACATAATCTTTATAAATATTTTTTCAACACCACTTGATAAAACTAGGATATAGATAAAACTTATTTTATTAATAAGAGGTTAAAAAAACATAATCTTTATACATATTTTATTTAAAAGAATTTCTACAAACTTTATATATATAAGTCTATAATAACAGCGTAACACATGTAGAAAAAATACTAGATTTAAAAAAAAAAAACAAAAACTCAACTTTCCATACTTAATAGTAAATTATGTATTTTTTTTTAAGTTTATGTGTGTGTGTGTGTGTGTGTGTGTGTGTGTGTGTGTGTAAAAACTTAAAACTCATTACTTAATTACTCCATACATACACAAAACTTAATACTCAGTACACAAATTATGTACGTCTTAGATCATAATCATGTTCCAATCTTTCATACTTAATTACTCCATACATACACAAAACTTAATACTCAGTACACAAATTATGTACGTCTTAGACCATAATCATGTTCCAATCTTTCATACTTAATTACTCCATACACAAAAAAACTTAAAACTCATTACTTAATTACTCCATACATACACAAAACTTAAATATACTTAATACTCAGTACACAAATTATGTACATCTTAGACCATAATCATGTTCCAATCTTTCATACTTAATTACTCCATACACAAAAAAACTTAAAACACATTACTTAATTACTTCATTCATACACAAAACTTGATCCTCAGTACACAAATTATGTATTTCTTAGACCATAATCATGTTCCAATCTTTCATACTTAATTACTCCATACACAAAAAAACTTAAAACTCATTACTTAATTACTCCATACATACACAAAACTTAAATATACTTAATACTCAGTACACAAATTATGTACGTCTTAGACCATAATCATGTTCCAATCTTTCATACTTAATTACTCCACACACAAAAAACTTAAAACTCATTACTTAATTACTCCATACATACACAAAACTTAATACTCAGTACACAAATTATGTACGTCTTAGACCCACATCATGTTCCAATCTTTCATACTTACTTACTCCATACACAAAAAACTTAAAACTCATTACTTAATTACTCCATACACACACACACACACACACACACACACACACACACAAACACAAAACTTGAAACTCAATACTTAATTACTCCATACATACAAAAACTTAAATATATACTCAATACACAAAAACTTTATGTAGTTTTATGTTTTTATGTATTGCTACAAGCATGTTTTTAACCCCCTCGGGATGTTTCCATTTCTCCCCTAAAAACTTTATGTTTTAACCCATCATGTTCCCATATGTTGATCTATACATAATACTCAAATTAATCATTCTTCTTCTGCTTCTACTTCTTTCTCTTCCAACTGAAGATTCATCGTCAATTTATTCAAAAGGTGTTGAAGTTGATTTAAAATGGAGTTTTGATTGCAGACAATATTGAATAAAACTGAGGAATCTTCTATTGTATCAGTGACGCTATCTAGGAATTCATTAAAACTATAAAATAAATCATCAGATTTAAAATATATACGACCGTTTGTATGTCTAAAGGCTGTTTTTACGTTACGCGGTACACCGGGAAAAATGTACGATACATCACCGATAAAGGTGCTAGTTAAATCACATTCATTAAATTTGTTAACAAAAGATTTATTGTAGATTATGTAAGTACTTCCTGTATTTGAATGAAAAATTGCGTTTACGGAAACATTGACACCTCCAGGCACCATCAACAATGATTGAATGTCCTCTTGATAGGTTAGATGAAGGTATGGATAGTTAAATATGTAAAGATGATTGTCTGCAATCATAACAATATCTTTGTTTGGACGTTGATAAATGCCTGATACATGGGTAAAATTTGCTGGTAGAAATCTTAACCATCTGTTTATCATCTTTGGCCGCGTGTAATCACGTTGTAAACGTATCGATTCTTGTAAAGGAATTATCCAAACATAATTGTTATAAAATAAATACAGACGTTTATGAGCCACCAAAAATGCCCCAATGTGTTTCAAATAATAACATATGTCCATAAATGGTTGATTAGTTGGAGGCAGAGGTCTTTTTGTGGTGGTGGTTACAGGTGGTGGTGATGATGTTGTTGTTGTTGTTGTTGTTGTTGTTGTTGTTGTTGTGGATGGGGTTGATGCAGCAGGTGTGGTTGTTGTTGTGGGAGGTGGCTTCAAAGGTGGACCATACATAATTTGTATTGCACGTATTTCCTCTTCAAATAGGTCTAATTCATCAAATGAGGATACATGTGGAAAGATATAAGATGGGAACATAAGACTTTGCCTATCCGATGAATGACTTAACCCAAGTCCATGACCTATTTCGTGAACTAATACCCAAAAAAGCGACGTGACATCATCATCCTTTATCGTGGAGGAGGAGGGAAGGGTTAAATCTGTGTGCCAAGTTATAGCATCATTTAAATGGATTTCCACTGCTTTCTTATATATATGAGGATACTCTGCATGTGCTAAGATACCGCTTCCATCAACAAAAGGTGCGTAACAATAGGTGGATTTATTTGTAATACATAGATGTTTCCCTCGGGCAAAAGCAATAGAGATATTTGGTGAATTATGTGATCGTTTGAATGTTAAGTTTGCATATTTTGACCAAATGGAAAACGCCCGTTCTGCTACTGAAGAATACTGTGGCGGATATATGTACCAAGTTATATCATTTTTACCCCATTTAGTTGTACTGGAACCCACAATAAAAGGTGTAAAATTATCCTCAACACCACACCTACGTGTCTTAATTACTTTTAACGTTTGCGGATTTTCCATACCATCTGTGGGTAAATTATATTTCTCTTGTAATATTATGACAGCATCTTTAATCGCTGCTTCACTAGTATTGTCTTCATGTTTTAAATAACCAAACCTTTGCAAATACGCAATTGTTGTTGGATTATATGCGCTTATTAGGTGGATAAAACATACAAACAAACAAAAATATTTGGCGGTAAATATTAAAGTAGACATCTCTTATCACACACACACACAGCGAGGCGACAGCACACTGTTAACCGCAAAAGTTCCTGTAATGTACTAGTAAGAAAACCACAAACTGATAACCCGTGCTAAAAACAAAACACACACACGCGCATGCATGTACATGTCTCTCAGTGTGTTTTTTATCTTAATACGATACACGACCACAACGTTAATGACGATTACAACAACAATGAGTCTTCATTATTCTACACCTGTTTTACATTTTAAACGTGATTTCAAAGTTTTAGTGGGGTTAACAAGTGCAAGTGTTGTTAATAATAACTATAGTGCTGTTGTGCATATAGTAAAGAAAAAAGTTGAAATTAATCTATCACTTCCTCAATGGCAACAACTACAGCAGAAATTTGGTGAAATTCTTCATTATTTTGGAAGGATGAATAGAAAAGATCAAGATAAGAATGTAACGCTTATAGAAGATAATAACGTCTTTTTGTACCTTAGACATCATCAAAATAGAAAATTATTAACGCTTAAGGAAACAACCACGCCCAATTCATCTATTAAAGAAATAAATTTAAATAAAAAACAAATTATGTCAATTATACAGAATGCTTGGTTAATTAATAATTATTTACATAATTTAATGTTGCTAATATCTTTGGAAAATACACTTGTTATTACCAATGAAGTGAATAACCAGTCGGTTAACGAAGACAACGATGGTAGTGATAAATGTGTTTTTAGTTTACAATAAAATGATGACGTCACATCCTCCAATAGTGGAGGGAGGGGGGGGGGATGATTTTAGTATAAGAAACTTTAAAAAAAAATACCAGTTCACATCCATATATTGTCTAGTGTAACTAGACCTCTTTACAAAAAAAAAAAAAAAAATCATGCAACCGCTAATTATTGATTTACAAGGATTTCAAAAAAGGAAAAGTCTCCATGATGAAGATACATTTATTGTTCGTGAAATGGCCATTGCTGACACAAACCTACACATAATTGGCAGTTGGATGTTTAAATTACCCAATAATAACGAGAACTTATGCTATGCTCCAAATAGATGGCTTATGAAAAACCATCATGGAATTGACCACAATGCAGGCAATCAATCTTACGATCAATTCATCATCATTTTACACAAGTATACATCAGGATGTAACTATTTGTTCTCCAAAGGTATGGAAAAATGTCAATTTTTAGAAAAGAAATTGGATAAACCTGTATATGATTTACATGATTTTGGTTGTCCACCCATTAAATCATTACCCAATGTTAATAATTATAAATGTTCATTTCATTATAATACTAATTTTATTTGTTCATTACAATATGTATATAGATTATCTTCTTGGGCAAACATTAATAAATTTAAATTAGATTTTTTCAATTATAAAGTTAGATTAAATACTTTTACTCATTGTAACAACAACATCGATGATGCTGGTGATGATGATGATGATTATAATGTTTGCGTGAGCAAAGAAGTGTTAGCCTTTAATGGATTCATATATATTAAGAAAAATTATGTAAAATGTATATATTGTAATCTTGTTTTAGATTTAAATACGCTCACAGAATGTCCATGTAGTTTACATAAAAAGGAAAGCCCTTTTTGTTCTTACCTAAAATATAAACGCATGTAAGAAAAAAAAAAAAACAATTATATGCTATTGTATTTTAATAAATATATATATTTAAGAAAAAAAAAATCTATTTTCTTTCTTTTCCTTTTCCAACATAATTTCCTAGTTAATATACATATGGTAAGATGTATATTCCCTATGTATTATTATTATAACCTTTAAGATGCTATTTTAGGTGACAGCGCCAAAAACACATTCTAATGTGAGGAGGTTACATTAGGTTATCCATAATCTTACGTCTCTCTCTCAGTAAGATGACATATTTTGTGATAAAATGGTGTCATAATGAGCGATAAGATGCTCACAATACCTCTCATATGTGAGATAATGTCTTTAAGATGCTATTTTAGGTGACTTTAAAAACACCAAAAACACTAATGGAGGGTGAGGTTACATTAGGTTATCCATAACCTTACACAAAAAATCACTCGTTATTGGTAAGTATATTAAAAATATTTTTATGAACATATTTCCAAGTGTTTATTGTGCTAAAAGTGACAAGATTATCCTCTTAATGATAAAAAATATACTCATGTTAAATCACAACCCTAATTTGTTATCCATCATAACCTGTGATAAGATGTCGTATGACGTCACATGGGGGTGCACCTACAGCGCACTCCTGCGGCCTGTCTCGTTATTTATTAGACACCTACTCGTGTGGACCGGTGGTATTATAATAATAATAATAATGGAGGAGGTTACATTAGGTTATCCATAACCTTACACAACAAAATCACTCGTTATTGGTAAATATTAAATAAAAAAAAATAAATAAAAATATTATTACGAACATATTCTATGTGTTTATTGTGGCTAAAAGCGACAAGATTATCCTAACATTAAAATTGTGATAAAAAAATGTCTTAATAAGTGTAATATATCTTAATCTTTGTGTTATCAGTGTGGATAAGATGACGTATGACGTCACACCCTCCGGCATACGGACGCTCGTGTGCGCACAACCTCGGCCATAAGGAGTGCTAGGAGTGGGGGCCGCGCACGGACGCGCACAGCGCTATCCTAGTGTGGACCGGGGTGAGGAAGCGGGGGTACCCCCCTGCATTCCCTCACCCTGTCTCCCATAAGGCCGCGGCTCCAAAAAAAGACCCTCAATCACCAAAACATATCTACTAACGCTAATTCCAAGCTGCGATATGGAAGCCAAATACCATTTAAATGCTTATTATTAATAAGTTAGTTATAAGAACCGCTAGATCTAAGCTGGGATGTGGAAAAAACTCACAATGCAATCGATAGTTAGTTATAAGCTAATTTTAAGAAAACGCTAGCGCTAATGCTGTGATGAGGAAACCAAACATCGTTCAGTAATTAAGTTCCCTAGTTTCAAATAATAGTTATAATTCTGATGCAGTGATGTGGAAACCAATATTTTTTCAAACCTAATTTAGTTAGTTAGTTTTATAAGATAGTTATAATCTTCATGAGATGATGAGAACACCAAAAAATATTTCAAACGTAGTTAAATTAGTTATTTTACTAACTCTTAAGTAAGTATAAACCAGAAGCTGTGATGTGAAAACCGTGTAATATAATAAGAAGTTATATGATTCGCACATGTACCAACTTAGATGTCAAGCAAAAGATGGATAAATAGAAAAAGAAATCTAACTCTACAATATTTTTACATAAGGGACTTATGTTTTTAACATTCTCATCCAGGTAAAAAAAACTTAGTTTTAAGAATTAGTTTTAATGAGGCTGGGATGACGTTATAGATGAGCAAAGTGAATATGGATGAAGGTATGGAATGGAAGTCCTATAAATATTTCGGATGTAATGGTAGATGGCTTAACGGAGAATGGAGAAAAGAATATGTTCTAATCAATTTGGTGTTTGTTGAAATTGGTCCTCTCGTTGTTGCAAAATATTTTTTTTTAAGAAAATGTTGATTGGATCAATTGTAGTTTGTATAATATCGCATTTGCTTTGAGTGCTAGTAGTTGAAACGATACTCCAAAAAATGATGCACATGGACTTTATAAAAACAATTCTTTCCTAGTGTCCCATACCATCGATTATTAATCTCGATTGAATTATAATCACTGCTGCTCATCATTGAATATTTTCAGAAGCAGATTTGTAAACTCTGTTCTTATTTGTATTGACCCTCTATATTTATCATTAGCATTTATGTATATTATTATTTCTCTCATGGCAAAGACTGTTGATTATTTAGGCATTTATTCCTCCTGAAACTCATCAGTATTGACACACGTTGGAATTTCGTAAAGTTACAAGTTGATACTTGATTAAACTTTTCTTAGTGAATCTTTCTCTTATGTATTAGGAAGTAAGAATTGAAACTGACTATATCATAAGTGACAATAAAAACTGATAGATGGCACTACTTTTAGTTACATTTTTAGTTGTAGTTTAGTTTAAGTAAAGCATTAGTTTTAGAGTAGCGATAGAATTAAGTATTAGTTATAAAAGTAGGTATAGTTTTAAGAATTAGTTACTGATGTAGGTATAGCTTTAAGAATTATTTATAGAAGTAAGTATATTTTTAAGAACTAGTTATAGAAGTAGGTATAGTTTTAAGAATTAGTTATAGAAATAGGTATAGTTTTAACGAATTAGTTATAGAAGTAGGTGTAGTTTTAAGCACATTTAAAGGCCATCATATCAGTTTACATTCATTGAAAAAGTTTAGGTGTAGTGAGATGCAGTTTTAATAGATAACTAACCTGATTTGTTTAAAATTCTTACTCCTACTACATTATGTTACTAACCTGTATATAACTAGCTCCTACCCTAACTTCGTGTAAAAGATAAGCGAATTTGAAGCTATTTTCCAGACATGCAATTTTACTCTTTTATTCGTCTAAAACTATCTGCACCTTACGCTCCTTTGCACGTTAATAAAAAAATAATTGCTAGCTTAAATGCGACACTTAATTCTTCTAGAGTTCACTACTAATACGATATATTTTAAAAGTATGGTACCATACTATTAATATCCTGGCTAATATAAAATAAAACGGTGCGCGTTCTGATCATATTTGTATTAGCGGGTCTTCTAGGGAACGATAAAATCGGATATCCGGGTATTAAGATAATCCGTGAACGTCAAAACATTCGGTATGAAATATCCATCGTCCGAGTTACTATTTTATTTTAAATAGCTTAAAAGTTTATTCGGCTTGAAGCGTCTTCGGGAAGTAATACGGTGTGGCAAACGGAATTAAATCGGTTACCGCTGTATTTCGATAATATGTGATCTCTAGAACAACTATTAACGACATATGTCGCCGAAAAAATAATTTACTGTTATTAATGTGCCAAGCAGAACTGGGCGCAGAGCATGTTCGAGTATAAGAGTTCTAATTTAGTGAAATTGCTTGTCTTGCTTCGAATTGAGTGCTTCAGTCTCAAATTGTCTATTTGTACGGTTTTATGTGTATATTATGATTTTGGTTAAACATTTATGTAGATTTTTAATTCTACTTAATTTCAAAAAATGTGCTTTTATTTAATACGTTCAACGTTTTGAATTTAATGTTTTGAGATAGTTTTTCTTTCTGTTGAGAGTTTAATGTTCATGGACTTGTTTTCGCTGCAGTAGATTAACAATCCATAGGGGTTAAACTCTAAATAGATGAAATCCTTTTTATAGATTCGAAACGTGGGAAGTTAAATAAAAACTAAAAATATTTTTGTTGTTATCGTTAATGTAAATTTTAAACGTATTAGTAATCAAATATTTAGAAGCTAATGTACTTCTTTTATTTTTGTGTTTACTTTGACCTTGATCTGCGAAATCTGAGTAGATTGTTAGGCGAACACAGAGCTTCGTTTTGTTTGGTTTGTGTGTGAATTCTCGATAGCTGTTCTTCAAAAATGGTCCATTGTAAATTAATTGTATCTTTAAAGGCAGTTACTTTTGTTATGTAGATAGTAAATGGAAGTAAACCTGATACCTCTTTTTTAGGATTCTTTGATGTTCGTTGGTTCATAGATTCTTTGTAGGCTGTTATTTCTGCTATGCAACTAGAACATGGAACTAATCCAAACCACCGCATTACGTAAATCTACTTCTTATGAAACTCCAGCCTAGCAAAAATTAGAATAGAATAATCATTAGTTTTTAAGTTTACTTAGATATAAGTTAAGGAAATTTTACAGATCATGGCAAATGATTGGAATCCCAATGGGTGCCAACTGAAATCAGTTCTAAGGTAACTTGGCTACAAGACAGGAGACATGAACCCTTTATGTCAGATGAATGTAATATCCTTAGAATCGCAAAGGTTGCCCAACCAAATTCACATTTTACGAAATATCTCAGGATACGATAGGTGTTTAGTTAATCAAGTAATGGATTAAATTAAGCTTTTAAAGTTCGCGTTTATATCTTAAGACTTCACCTATTGGTGTTCACATCTCTTGCAAATAATTAAGTAATTTATAAGTAAACCACAAACTCAGACGAAACCCATATCTTAGGAATATCAACGTGTGCCTAACGTGATTAGTTAGTAAGTTAAGTTAGCTGTAAGTTGGAAGAAATCCACCCTCCAAGTTAGACGAAACCGATATCTTTGGAATATTAAGAAAAGCCACACGTGATTAGTTTGTATGGGAATAGAATGACTTAAGCTTATTGTCTAGGTGCGATACTAGTCCAATGACTTCTTTTTTTTATTTACATCATCAGCAGTTAGCTTAGTTAGATAGTAAATAGCTTTAGTTAACATGTTTGTAAGTTGGGCAGTGTGCACCTTCCACATTAGAAGAAACCTTATCTAAAGAACCTCAACAGATGACTCAGTAATTAGTTTATAAGATGGTTTAGTTGTAAAGTTGGGCAAGTGGGCCCCTGCTAAATAAAAAGAAGTCATATCTTCGGAATTTCAATGGATGGCTAAAGTATCTAGTTTGTAAGATAGGTTAAGCTTAGTTGTAAGTTGGGCAATTATGTCCCTCCCATATAAGAACAAACCATATCTTAGGAATTTGAATCGATGGCTAAAGTATCTAGTTTGTAAGTTAGGTTAAGCTTAGTTGTAAGTTGGGAAGTGTGCCCTGCCTATAAAAAGAAACCATATATTAGGAATTTCAATAGATGGATAAAGTATCTAGTTTGTAAGTTAGGTTAAGCTTAATTGTAAGTTGGGCAAGTGTGCCCCTGCCAAACAAGAAGAAACCATATCTTAGGAATTTCAAAGGAAAGCTACAGTATCTAGTTTGTAAGTTAGGTTAAGCTTAGTTGTAAGTTGGGCAAGTGAGCCCCTGCCATATAAGAAGAAACCATATCAAAGGAATATCAATGGATAGCTAAAGTATCTAGTTTGTAAGTTAAGTTAAGCTTAGTTGTAAGTTGGGCAAGTGTGCCACTGCTATACAAGAAGAAACCATATCTTAGGAATTTGAATCGATGGCTAAAGTATCTAGTTTGTAAGTTAGGTTAAGCTAAGTTGTAAGTTGGGTAAGTGTGCCCTGCCTATAAAAAGAAACCATATATTAGGAATTTCAATGGATGGCTAAAGTATCTAGTTTGTAATTAGGTTAAGCTTAGTTGTGAGTTGGGCAAGTGAGTCACTGCCATACAAGAAGAAACCATATATCAGAAATTTCAATGGATGACAAAATTATCTAGTTTGTAAGTTCGGTTAAGCTTAGTTGTAAGTTGGGCAAGTGTGTCCCTGCTATATAAGAAGAAACCATATCATTGGAATTTCAATGGATAACTATATTATCTAGTTTGTAAGTTAAATTCAGCTTAGTTGTAAGCTGAGCAAGTGTGCTCCAGCCATAAAAGAAGAAACCATATCTTAGGAATTCTAATGTGTGGCTAAAGTATGTAGTTCGTAAGTTAAGTTAAGTTTAGTTGTAAGTTGGGCAAGTGTACCCCTGCCATATAAGAAGAAACCATATCTTAGGAATTTCAATGGATGGCTAAAGTATCAGTTTGTAAGTTAGGTTAAGCTTAGTTGTATGTTGGGCAAGTATGCCTTTATCATATAAGAAGAAACCATTTCATACGAATTTCAATGGATGGCTAAAGTATCTAGTTTGTAAGTTAGGTTAAGCTTAGTTGTAACTTGGGCAAGAGAGCCCCTGCCATATAAGAAGAAACCATATGTTAGGAATTTCAATGGATGGCTAAAGTATCTAATTTGATAGTTAGGTTAAGCTTAGTTGTAAATAGGGCAAGTGTGTCCCTGCTATATAAGAAGAAACTATATCTTAGGAATTTCAATGGATAGCTAAAGTAACTAGTTTGTATCTTAGGTTAAGCTTAGTTGTAATTTGGGCAAGTGTGCCCCTGCCATATAAGAAGAAATCATATCTTAACAATTTCAATGGATGACTAAATTATCTAGTTTGTAACTTAGGTTAAGCTTAGGTGTAAGTTGGGCAAGTGTGCCCCTGCCATATAAGAAGAAACCATATCAAAGGAATTTCGATGGATGGATAAAGTATCTAGTTTGTAAGTTAGGTTAAGCTTAGTTGTAAGTTGGGCAAGTGAGCCCTGCCTATAAAAAGAAACCATATCTTATTAACTTCAACGGGTGGCTAAAGTATCTAGTTTGTAAGTTAGGTTAAGCTTAGTTGTGAGTTGGGCAAGTGTGTCCCTGCCATATAAGAAGAAACCATATGTTAGGAATTTCAATGGATGGCTAAAGTATCTAATTTGATAGTTAGGTTAAGCTTAGTTGTAAATTGGGCAAGTGTGTCCCTGCCATATAAGAAGAAACTATATCTTAGGAATTTCAATGGATAGCTAAAGTATCTAGTTTGTATCTTAGGTTAAGCTTAGTTGTAAGTTGGGCAAGTGTGCCCCTGCCATATAAGAAGAAATCATATCTTAACAATTTCAATGGATGACTAAATTATCTAGTTTGTAACTTAGGTTAAGCTTAGTTGTAAGTTGGGCAAGTGTGCCCCTGCCATATAAGAAGAAACCATATCAAAGGAATTTCGATGGATAGCTAAAGTATCTAGTTTGTAAGTTAGGTTAAGCTTAGTTGTAAGTTGGGCAAGTGTGCCCGTGCCATATAAGAAGAAACCATATCAAAGGAATTTCAATGGATAACTAATGTATCTAGTTTGTAAGTTAGGTTAAGCTTAGTTGTAAGTTGGGCAAGGGTGCCCCTGCCATATAAGATGAAACCATATCTTTCTAATCTCTATAGTGGATCTCACAGTAATTGATAAGTAGTATTTTAAGGAAATTGTTTGGAACTAATTGTTTATTTAGTTACATACCGACTATAAAGGTAATTTTAGTGCAAGACAGCTAATAAATACACAACTTAAACTAATTTAAGTAAACACTTTAATTTTGTTTTGCAGACTGTTGAAGTGTTCTTGAAGTATTGGTATATGTTTACATTTTTTTTTTTCTAACTTTGCATTATTGGTCCATTTAAGTGACTTTTTTTTCTTTTGGAACAGATAGTGTATATTTCTTGGCAATATATTTTTATTAATTAACCTACGTTCTAATTTTAAAAAAGAAGGTTTTATTTAGGTAAAAGAGTGACATTGATTGGAAGAAGAAAACGGTTAACAGGTTGATTGCGTTCGCTGGTTACTAAGAAACTTGTCGAGACGGTTTCATTTCAAATTCGTCCAAGGGTAGGAGATCTTTTCTAGTTATTATTGATAGTATTCTCAAAGCAGTCTTATTGTTGCTACATTAATAGCTTTGCAGTCAGTCGCAAATCTTTAGGAGTTCTATTATTAATAATTGAAACACTTACTTTTACAAATTTTCTAGTATAATTTTTCTCTTCAATGTTAATTATAATTCCACTTATTTTACATTTACATTTTCAATTAATATGGTGTAACTAATAGCATGATAATAATGCATGAAAAAATTAAATCATTTCATTAATTGCATGTTCTCTACTCACCTAAATGAATACTTGGAATTATAATTATTTAAAACATTTTAGTGGCCACTAACAATGTTTTTACTCGGTTTTTTAAGAGCAACTGTTAATCAATTTACACCAACTAATTAATTATTTTAGTAGATTTATTTGAGATACACATTTTGCACAACACTCCGTGACAAAAAACACTGGCTCTGATTTTATACATTACACGTTTCTTTGTTTTAAAATCTTTTGTTTATTGGTTGATTTGTATAATTTCGGGCTGGGGTTTTAGTTGTTACTTGTCTTCTAGTTATTTCTTGAATTTCGTTTTCTTTGTTGGTTTTACTGACTTGGTTTTCTTCAAGTCTGTATCCTTTTATAATGCCAATTACCCACCAGTCCAAAAACCCTTTTCTTTCCGAACGCCTTTCTAATTATCCTCGTATTTCCCTAATTTTCTCCATCCTATACATAACCTAGAAATTTAGGTTTAACTCATTTTAGTCACTGGTCTATGCAGACAGATCTCCCAGAATATACCTCAATCACTAAATGATATTCTCACCCTATTCCCTTTACCTCTAATTTTATCCCAAACAATTTTTACAAGCTCCATTGTATGGAGTTCTACGTATCCCTATGCCTGCTTAAATGACCAACTAGAATGCGGATGTGGGTAGAAAGGCGTTCTTAGGGGAGCGAAATCTGATCTCTACCTCCTCGAGGTGCTCCCTGGGCAACTACTCTTGGGAGTAGGCTAACAGAGACAGTACACTTTTTAAAGATTAAAAAAGCTTTAATTTTTTTTCCAAATTTGATTAAACTTTATAAATGCAAAGATTTTCATTAACGATAAAACCTCCCGTATTGGGAAGTGGACTAGCCACTTCTTTGAGGACCTTGGTGTCACAGCGGGTACCCTAGCCTAACACGAACAATACATGTTCGCTAAAATCTAGCGCACCACTCCTACGTATGTATGTTGCGGTCAATTTTTTTAAGTAGTAACACAGGTAAATTTCAATGATGTCCTGAAGGAA
The DNA here is from genome assembly GCF_049639745.1 of Rhodnius prolixus. Taxonomy (NCBI): domain Eukaryota; kingdom Metazoa; phylum Arthropoda; class Insecta; order Hemiptera; family Reduviidae; genus Rhodnius; species Rhodnius prolixus. The sequence goes on along the minus strand of NW_027411604.1, from coordinate 12,142,970 downwards.
GGTGGCCTTCTATTATATATTGTACATAATGATACTTCATGGCAGAATAAACTTTCTGCCCTGACAGAATTAAAGAAAGCCTTTCGTCAAGCTTCATCAAGGCAAAACTAACTAAACATAAATATTAAGTAGATTTTTACCTCTTTTGAAAATGATTATCTCACATCACATTTGTTTTTTCTTCAAGAAAAATTGACAAGAACTTGCATATTTCGTTTTAAGAAAAACATTTTTCATCTATCCCAGTAGTGACGAATCCTCTCAATATTATAATAAAATTCTGGAAAGAGATTATCGACAATATAATTATTTTATTTCATAATCATAACAGAGGAAGTATTTAATAATGAAAACAGAGTTCTATTTAATATCCTTTCATAGAAATTACTGCAAAATAGAGCGTAAGAGAGAGCTTACTTCGTGCACTTTTCATAATTTTGGTAACTTTGGTAATTCCAACTGAAACAGTCTGCAGTCTTGTATACCTCTTGACTGCATTTCTATTGAAATTAAATATATTTATTCCACACAAAGCCACACAAAACCAAATCACCATATAAAGAACCAAAATATTCCACTTTTGTTCTCTATTACCAACAATCACAATACACCAAAAGAAATGTTTAGTACAAATGGAGGGAAACTTCTAGAATCATGTGTCCTCACTTTTGCAGAAAGACAGTGTAGCAATTATATATTTAATATTTATCAATATGAATATTATTAATAATTAATTGAAAGTATTTAAAATTTTAAATATAAAATTATTTTTATAAAACCTTCTGACAATTAGTTATAATAATGTTTGAAATAATTTCTTATTTCTGTTCCTGTGAACGAATCAAGATAACAAATTTACTTCGTTTCACTTGAGTTTGATTCAGTGACTTTTATCTAAATCACTAAGTTCTATTACAGAAGAGAAAAAAATTCGAGAGAATTATCACACGATTTTCTCCTACTACAATAATTGTCCAGGTTCTTCCATTACACTTCGATACTGCAAATCTTAAAACCTCTTAATTTTTAAAAACAATATCAAGATTTTAAGTTTGTACATTGCATTAATAAGAAGAGATATCCCTATACATTGATGTTATTCCGATAATCGGTAGACAATTTTTGGGGAGCGAAATCTGATCTCTACCTCCTCGAGGTGCCCCTGGGCAACTTCTCCCGGGAGTAGGCTAACAGAGAAAGTACACACTTCAAAGCTTAAATGCAGCTTCAATTAAACATTTTTCCAACTTTAATTAAACATTAAAAATACAAAGATCTTCATTAACGATAAGCGAAATGTCTACAAACTGTAAATTACGACAGCTTTAAAAGGGTTGTAGAACATAAAAGTCTTTTCTGATTCTGTATCGCGAAAGTTTGAGATATATATGAAAAATTGCTAAAAAAAAAAAAAAAAATATACCTCAACTGCTCCAGTTCGAACTTGAAATAAAACTAATAAGATCTCGTCAAGTTTTTTTCTTCCCCTCCAGCTAGCGTGCTTAATTTTCTTCAACTGTTTTCTGTATCAATGTCTTCTTTTTACTTAAATATGCCTTTTACCTTTTATGATCGAAACTTAAATTAACTAGCGAAAAATTTATTGCCAGCTAAATATACAATTTCTGTACTAATCTAGGAATCGGGATTCTTTTTAAATCAATAATGGTTTATTTACAAAAACTCGTAAAAGTGATAAACAGAGAAATATATACCTACATAGCGATACTTCATGGCAGAATAAACATTCTGGCCTGACAGAATTAAAGAAGGCTTTTCATTAGTTTAAGTGTAGTTTATTTATTGACGTTTCACGGAAATAACATTATAGTTTACCTAACAAATTAAACTATTCATGTTCAAAACAATTAGTTTTAAGTATAGTTAAGATAATAATTAAGATCAAGGATAATGAAGAACGGCAATGATAATGAGATGTGGAACCAAGCTTTGAAGTGAAAACCAAAAAATTGAAATGCTACTTAGTTATAAGTTAGTTATAAGTAACGCTAATCCCAACCTATGATGAGGAAAACCAACTTCATTTACTTAAGTTAGTTTTAAGAGACTTTAAGTTTGTTTATTGCATTAAAAAAAGAAAGAAAAGATATCTCTTACTATTTTTCTCCCTAATCCTCTTGATATTAAACACCAGTATGACATTATATTGTACGACCAAGGGTAAAGCATTATTGTTTAGGTGATAATTAGTTATAAGATATTAGTTAAAGAAACGCTAATTCCAAGCTGCGATATGGAAGCCAAATACCATTTAAATGCTTATTATTAATAAGTTAGTTATGAGAACCGCTAGATCTAAGCTGGGATGTGGAAAAAACTCACAATGCAATCGATAGTTAGTTATAAGCTAGTTTTAAGAAAACGCCAGCGCTAATGCTGTGATGAGGAAACCAAACATCGTTCAGTAATTAAGTTAATTAAGTTCCCTAGTTTTAAATAATAGTTATAATTCTGATGCAGTGATGTGGAAACCAATGTTTTTCAAACGTAATTTAGTTAGTTAGTTTCCTAACTCTTATGTAAGTATAAACCAGAAGCTTTGATATGAAAACTGTGTATTATAAGAAGTTATGTGATTCGTACCTGCGCCAACTTTGATGTCACGTATGAGTTGGATAAATAGACAAAGGAATCTACTTTTATTCTACAATAGTTTACTTATGGGAAAATAAATACAAGGATTTTTTTAATTAAACCTTCTCTTTCAGGTAAAAGAAAATTTAGTTTTAAGAATTAGTTTTAATGAGGCTGGGATGACGTTATGGATGGGCAAAGTGGTTATCGATGATGGAATGGATTTTTAATAGTCCTACAAATGTTTTGGATGTAATGGTAGATGGCTTAGCGGACAATGGAGAAAAGAATTTATTCTAGACAATTTGGTGTTTGTTGAAATTGGTCGTTTCGTTGTTACAAAATCTTATGGTTGTTGTTTTTTCCAATTTGTTTGTTTACGAAAATGTTGATTGGATTTATTGCAGTTTGTGTATTCTCGCATTTGCTTTGAGAGAATTGATACTCCAAAAAATGATACACATGGAATAAGAAACAATTCTTTTCTTTTGGTGTCAGACCCAGTCGATTATTAATCTCGATTGAATTATAATCACTGCTGCTCATCATTGAATATTTTGAGAAGAAGATTTTGTGAACTCTGTGCTTATCTTACCTTTACCGTTTATATTTATCATTAGCATTTATATATTTTATTATTTGTCTCCTGGCAGAGACTTTGTTAATTATTTGGGCATTTATTCCCCCTGAATCTCATCAGTATTGACACCCTCTAATTCTACCATCATTATGTTTTTTTATTACCAATTATCACATTTTGGAATTTCGTAAAGTTAAGCTATGATTTTAGATTAGCAATTTTATGCCAGGCGTATATTATACTCATTAGGTCTGTTAGATTTGTGTGTAGGGTTTCAAGAAAAACGGAAAAAGTATGTAAATTATTAGTTTTATTCGGATTTCCGGGTTTTCCGTTTCTACCAATATATTTTTATGCCTGTTGTAAATTGTCCTTATTAAGCTTGCTAGTTTTGGATGAGAAAATGGAAAACTGAATAATTTTCATTGCTTTTACTGGTAGTTCTTAGTTTTATGTTTCTTTAATGGTTTTGGTTTTGCCAATCGTAAATTATACAAGTTAGATCGGCTATTTTTGGATTTGGAGATTTTGAAAATAGGGAATAATGCTTAATCTTTATTTCTTTTGCATGCATTTCCTTGTAGTCGGTTTCTAAAATTGTACATTTATGCCAAACGAATATTATAAACATTAGTTCAACCAATTTTGGATGTTTTGTTTCATTACTTTTTCATGAATTTCGTTATTTTGATTGAATATTGAACACATTTAAAATATAATAAATGAAACACGCTATAATGAATAATCTAAAAGATAGGTTGAGACGCTTTGTTCTAGAAAGGATTGCGAAGTCTTTCTTTGGTAATGGTAAGACAAAATTAATAGTAAATCTTAAATTTTCGGTATCGAGCTGAATGAAGTTTTTAGTCAGTAGTAAGTGATATTGTCATCCGATGAAAGTACGAAGTCACCTTTGGGCCAATCTATTATCTCCTTCAATGTATTTTCATATTAGCATAAAGTTATTGCAGAAGATTGAAGTCTTATTGTTGATTGATGGTTACAATGGATTGGCATGGCTGAGGAACAACGTTAGATTTGTTGACATCCTTTTGCTCCACATCTTCAACTTCATATAAAAATAGTTTTTATTGATTTACTTATGAAAATTTTAGTTACGTTACTTTTAAATCGTGAAATATCAATACATCTTATGGGGATTTATTAAAAATTTTCCTCGTTTGTTATACCAATATTATTGTCCCATTATTATTAATATAGTTTCATAAGATTGGTTGGTTCTGTTATACATAGCTTGTGAAGAGAGTGGAATTTCTAAATATATTATTTTGGTATTTGCTCTGTTTAAATCAAAGGATAAATTAGAAATTGAAGTCCTTATATTTAAATTAAAGAAATTGTAGAAATTCTGTACATTCTGTTCTTACTTTTAAAGTAACTTCAGGAATGGAAAAAATAGACATTAAGGTCATGTCAGTGCCATCTAGCGGCAATAGCTTGAACTAGAGAAATCTAATTATATAGAAACTAGTTTCAGTGATCACCGCTAGGTAGCAAGAACATGGACGTTGACACTATTAAAATAAACATTAAATAACCTCCTAACAAAACAACTGTCTGACAAGGCATGGGGTAGATAGGGTATACTAGGCATTGTCCAAATTTTCGCTTTATCTGATTTATCATGTAGCAACAGTAATAATTTGCCTTTTTTATTAAATGTTCTTCAGCTACGTTGATAAACATTTTACACCGTCTTTTAAAAAGAAGTTTTCCTCTAAAAAATATAGATGTTTAAAATTCACTGTTTACCTCTTAATTTGATGTTTTTTTTTATTTATGATTATTAGTTTTCTAGTTGATGCTGCTGTAACTAAGTCAGTGAGAACTTTACATACCTTAGAAAATTGTATTGTCAAATTGCATTAAGCGATAGCTTCCTAGGAAATTAAAAAACTTGTTTTTGCATCATTACTGCGTTTAAGGACTTCTTACAGGTAAGCTACATTTTTGTGTATACTTTTATTTTTAATTACGAGTTGATGTGATTAGAAGTGTTTACGAAATTGACTTGTTTCCAAGACAGTTGATACTAGGTGCATTTTAAGTGTACACATGTAATTTTAAATTGTTGATTTTAGTCTTCATTATTTTGTTTCATTAAAATGTTTCAACGGTCATAAGTAGGTAGATTTAGTTCGTAACATGTAATAATTTTATTACTGTAAAAATAAATAGCCAATTAAGATTATGTATTTGGGAATTATGAACTTCCACTTAAATATTCACATTTCCCTTATTTAATAGGGAAAGTAATCTCCATGAAATTTAAATTAATAATGTAAAGTTTAACAACGTCCTAAAATTATGGACCTTGGATATTGCAAGGTTCACACCAGTAGTTTTAAATTCTAACATTAAAAATTGATTTTTTTTCTAAATATTTGTAAATTACTATGAAAACAATGGTATAAATAAGAGTTTATATAATTTTTATTTTTGTTCTCAGCGTTCTTTCGACATTCTAATAGTTATTTTGAACTAGTCAATTCAGACAAATGACTGGGTTGATGACATTCACGACATTTTATCCAGTGAAACACATTTTAACTCCTACAGCAACAGTAAGTACATGTTTTCAGCTTACAGCATGTTGTTTCTCAGTTAAGATATTAGTGTCTTAGATATTAGTGATATGTCGTATTATCTAAAGAGAAATAATAAAGTATACAGTAATAGATTCGATACCTAGAAAGTGCAATGATTTTATTGATTTTTGCAACAATTAATTCTGTGTCTTGGTGCAAGAAGTGCCAATGTCAGATTTTGGTAAAAATGAGTAAAAAATCTGTTTTGATATATTAACCATCAAAATTTTTCTTGCAAGGAGTGCCGAAGTCAATTTCAAAGTAGAAACTGAGTTACTAAAACTTACTAGTGCCAATGTCAAAATTTAGCATCAATATTTCCTCCCCTCCAGGTAAACTAAAGAGGACGTACACTCGTAATCCTTTTTTTGACATTGGCACTTCTTGCACCAAGCCACAGAATTAAAGTATTTCAAATAGGAAGATGGGGCGTGTTGTCTTCCGATAATTCATTATTTCACCCATTTCTTTATTTTGAAGGATCCTTCTATTCTTCCAGCAAGTACGGCCGTATTTATAAGGTAATTCGCATCCATTCTATTTTGATGATAAACTAAACTAGATTCTCTAATTGTGGAAGTATTCTTATCTATTATTTATTACGTTCAGAGTAGTACTACATACATAAACTAAAATTTTTTTTCATATAAATTTTTATCTTTGTAGCTGAAATAAAGCTTTTAATTTTTGTGAAAGAAGGTTTTAATTTGATTGAAATTCTGTTATATTTTAAAATCACAACTATTTCTAATCTGTATAAAAAAAAATAATTAAATAATTAGAATATTAGTAGCATGTTTGTTGTATTGTTCAATCAGAATAATCTTTTTAATAAATGATGTTTTTGAAAATATATTTCATTTTCTTTGAAGAAAGGGTTAGGTTCTTTAAAAATTGATTTAAACTTTTATATCAATGCTTTAGTTTTATTGCAGTCATATTTATTTAATTTTTATGAATACATAATCAATTATTATAAATGTTTTTTTATTCCTAGATCCTTAATTCAAGCTAAACTCAGTAAAAACTAATTATTTTAAGTACTTAAATATTGTTGATTGTACATAATGTTGATTTTCAGATTAAATACCTCTGATACTGGAGTACTGCCTGCAAAACTGTTCATCAATAGAAGCCCAAGTGAAATAGACGTAAATCATCTATCCTAGGAAATTTTTGTGAAGAATCAATTAATAAAACAAGTATTATGTAGTTACTTCAGTAGGGTTTATAAATTTAATACTGATTCCCCCTGCCCGCTATGTGGGAACAATAAAGATGACCTAATTCATTTCCTAATTATCTGCCCGATGTTAGATGTCTTAAGATCCAAGTATTTACATATGCACAACATTAACTTTTCTTCCTGTATACAACCTGAAATTCTGTTGGAGAACCTGTTATGTTTCGACTCGGTAAATAAAGTAAAATATATGTATTTTTTTGTAATTAATTCTATAAAAATTAGAAATTTGTTTTCATTAATTTAATAGGTTTTTTGTTTTATTTGTAAAAGTGAATAGTTGGTAATCGATCTTAGTAGTGTGTCATTTCCATCGGAATCTATTAGATTTAAGTATATCTAATTGTTGATTATAATTTATCATAATTTGTATGGAAAGGAATTGTTTTTAGAAGGCTGTATTGCTAGAAGCTCAACATAGTTGAGCAACACGTTTTGGTATCTGTAGTGTTAAGACTATTAGTCAATAGTTTAGGTGGATTCTTATATTCTCCATTCTAATTTTTAACAAGACCTAAGGGTCACCATTTTTGTGTTGAAATGAAGGCCTTCACGTCAACTCTTCAGCTCTTTCTGTGTGTTTTTCATCTCTAGATTATTTATTTATTTCTGACTTCTCATTTTGTTTTTCTTGTATAAATAAGTAATTATCTGTAAGGTGAGATTTGTGATTTAGATTTATGAAAATCAAGGATGAACGGTTTGCTGTTGACTTTCGTATCTTCTCCTTCACGCTGACACCTTTATTCACACTGAAGTTTCGTTATTTCGTAACTTTCCTTACAAGAACCCACCTGTTTCCTTTAATATACGTACAAACTTTATAGAAATTGTATTTTATTTCATTGATAATTGAAGTAATATTAAAATACTGTACGCTATACACAATATTGGTCTAATTTATTGGCAAAACTTGAACTTCATTCATAATTGTGATATCAAAATTGCATTAGAAAAGGTTTCAATGAAATTCTTTTGTTCTTTAGCTGGAACCTTCGCCCAAGAACTGTCCTTTGTCGACTTGCTTATTGCAGAGATGGCCTTTCATCACATCCAGCATGTAATTTGATATATTTCAAATCTATTTCTACATTCTGTTAAATAAATCAATAACGAAATCTCCATACCTACCATGTTATCTTATGGAGCTGTTCTTCATATAATCGTATCCATTGTTTGTTACATCTAAAGCATCAATTAAACCTTTATTGCAATAAATTAAATATTTTCCTTTGAATCTGAATAAAATTTGTAATTTCGTGCCAAAGAAACTTTAAATTAGATCGAAAAAATAAGACGTCAAACATTCATATTTAATCAAACTATTTTTCTGCGGAACTAAACATTTTTAACTAATGAAACTTGTTTTCAAATTTTAATTAATAAGTTCTTTAACAAATAGTTTAGATGTGTAGGTTTTTTCAACACAAATTAAACCTTTTTACGAGTTACTTGCAGAAAGGTTTGATTTGTTACAGACTTAACTAAGATTTTGTATGTAAAATGCTATATAAGTGTATACATATAAGTGCAAATGAATATCTATCATTTACTAAGGTTATACATGAAAACTTACAGCCCTTGGCCGACTCGCAGCCCAGTAAAGCTGAGACATAATCTAAAATAATTACTTTTGAGGGAATTTCTTTGAATGCTGCAGCACTTCCGTAAATAAGAGGTGATTCCAATCCATCTCTATTCCTGCATTATCCAAATAAGGAAATCTACCTACCACTCTGTGGTGTTATCTTCCAGGTAATCTTATCCATTATTTATTAAAACTTGAGCTTTTTAACGTGATTAATTTTTTTTGTACATATTCTGTTGAATCGAAATGAGTAAAGATTCGGTGTGAAAGAAAGTTTTATTTGACTGAAAAATTGAAAGGTACGAGATCAAAAAATGACGAGTACCGTATTTGACGTCATATAAGACGCACCCTTATTTAGAAGGCCACACACAAGGAAAAAAAGTTTCAATAGTCCGCGCGACAGCGCGGTACCACAATAACTTAAAATGTGGTTTCTTTTAGTTCTCACATTTCGTAAAAGCCAAATAAACAATCATTGAATGCAATTACCAAACATATTTTTATTAAGGAAAATTAACAAACGGCAAGCTTTTTGAACATGATATGTAAATTTCAGTTCAGTGAACGCTAAACTGATCCATAAACCAGAAGAGAGGTTTTTCTTAAGAGTCCACCAGGTCGCCTCGCCCATACGTTCTGTAACCACAGTTTCATTCCAGCTTCGTCCATCCAGCCTTTCGGATGAACAGTCAATTATAAATTAAAGCAACGCAGTTTAGTCATTATTAAACCTGATAAAATAATTATGGCAGATGTAGAAAAAGTTATGTGTGTCTAGAACTTTATCCGGGCTAAAAATAGCATTCAGTATTGAAAGTTAACCTGTGTCCTTCACGTATAAGACGCAGGTAACTTTTTTGAGACCTAATTTAGGCAAAAAAGTGCGTCTTATAAGCCGTCAAATAAGGTATTAATTTAAAAAATGTTTATTTCACTTAAAAGCTTACAGTAAACTACTATTTTGAAATGAATTATGTTAATGTAATTACTATCACAATGTTTAACTTTCTTGCGTTTTCTTTCAAGGAGGTTGAGTTTGATTTGTAGGACGATGCAGTAGACGAACAGTCTATCTCATTGTATAATGTCATTTTTCAGAGTTGAAACAGGCCAAACTGGAGTGCTTCCTGCAAAAGAGGTTCATCGAATCAAGCCAAAATAAAAAAGACGTTGGAAACAACTGTCCAACTGCAACGCTTCCAATTCATTTATTATTTAGTCGATTATTTGTAAAAAAATATATTTAAGTTTGAAAATTTAATTTAAATTTAAATTTTATAATGTAGATAATTTTAAGAATGATTACCTAAAAGATGTAATTGAATTCAAAATGTTTTTGTAATACAAAACAAGAAAAAATGTATATTTGGTAGCAAAATAAAGAATTATCTATAAATGATTAAAAAAGTCATTATGTATTTTCTCTTTTTTCCCTAGACTTCTTATTTTTATTATATTTGCAAAAAAAAACAAAGTTAATAAAGACCAAAAATGATAAGAGGCAAATAAAGTAATGTACAGCAGGTACGTATAAACCTGAAAATTCTTTTTAATTTAAACAAAAAAAATAAAATAAAGTAGTAGTAGTACCAAAAAATAGCGTCAGAGAGCGTTAAAAAGCAGAAAAGGTAAAAAAAAAATGAAAAAATTGCATGAGAAAGACGTGAAACAAAAATAGGAAAATTAGTTCAAATATTTGCCACCAGGTAGCAGCACCCACTGAACTTGCTTACATGTAAAGAAAGTTTAGTTCATATGTTTGCCACTAGGTAGCAGCACTAACACTGTTTATATACTACTGTCAAACAAGATGTCTCCTCAGTACGACTACAGTGTCGTACTCGTGAGGAGGGGGCTATGTCGCTCGTCGCTCCAAAAATATCTAATCTAGTCAAAACTCCTCTCTCCACATATACAATCTTTACAATATGTCATGTGCAATGGTTAGGGAGATGCGTTCACCTCGACGGTCGGAAGGCAACTAATCGCCCCACCCGGCCCGGCCCGCTCCGCGAACTTTCTTATATACCCTCTAGATGGCGTCATATCACCATGACAACGGGCTCCCCCCTACTTTTAGTTCCACCAGCTGTCACTAGATCGCTCGTGCTGTCTGTTTTACCTCTCGTAGCCTTCTTTGCACACTCTCAAGACTTTGGCAGCCATTGTTGTAACCTTGCTATCTTCTTACACACTCTCTAGACTCTGGCAGCCATTGTTGTAACTTTGCTATCTTGTCACACACTCTTAAGACTTTGGCGGCCATTGTTGTAACCTTGCTTAATGCTTCTTACACACTCTCACGACTCTGGCAGCCATTTTTAACCTTTTTTTATATTTTCTTTTAACTTCTACGCAATTTTTTCATTTTTTTAAAATGTTGTATATTATTGAGAGATTAAAAGGGAAAATAAATACAATATTGTTATAATTAAATCGATTATTATTTATTAATTATTTATACATTTTTTTACAATAAATTTTTATAAAATCTTTACAACTTTAAACTAAAATTTAACCTCGTTGGTGACTCTTTAGACATTATTTCACCAGTATTTAACCATGTTGGCGACTCACTAGACTTATATAGGACCACCTTACACCCACTTTAAACCACATTGGTGACTCACAAGACTTATATAGAATCACCTTACTCATACTTACAATCATGTTAGTGACTCACAAGACTTATACAGGACCTCTTTAAACTCACATTTAACCACGCTGGTGACCCTTAAGACTTATACAGGACCACCTTAAACTCATATTCAAGCATGTTGGGAACTCACAAGACTTATATTGGACTACCTTAAGCCCACTTTTAACCATATTGGTGACTCACAAGACTTATGTAGGATTACTTAACACTCACTTTTAACCAAGTTGGTGACTCTCAAGACTTATATTGGATTACTTTACAGACACTTCTAATTGAATTAGTGATATTTAAGACTTATAAAGAACCACCTTACATAAACTTTTAACCATATTGGTGGCTCACAAGACTTATACAGAACTACCATGGTTCAATGTGTAAGGTGGTCTTATATAAGTCTTGTGAGTCATCAACATGGTTATATGTGAATGTAAGATGGTCTAATACAAGTCTTGAGAGTCACCAACATGATTAAATGTGAGTTTAAAGTGATCATAGTTATAAGTCGTGTGAGTCGCCAACATGATTAAATGTGAGAGTAAGGTAGTCCTATATAAGTCTAGTAAGTTGTCAACATGGTTAAATGTGGGTGTAAGATAGTTCTATACAAGTCTAGTGAGTCATCATGGTTAAATGTGAGTGTAAGGAGGTACTGCAGGTATATAAGTCTTGTGAGCCGTTAACATGTTTACATTTAAGTGTGCTGCATAAGACTAGTTAGTTGACAATATGGTTAAATGTGAGTGTAAGAAGGCCCTATATGTCTTGTGAGTCGTCAAATTGGTTAAATGTTAGAGTAAGACAGTCTTGTATAAGTCTAGTGATTACTTAGTGTGTTCATTATGCATAACAAAAAACTTACATATCTCAGTTACGTTCAGAAATCCGATGTTCTCTAAGCAGATTCCAGGAAAGTATCTCTGTCGTTGTCGGAAGTTGAGAAACCATCCATTTCAGGAAGATATCTTAGGTGCTGACGTAGTGTTTCCTGTAAAATAAAAAAAATAGCTCAATTTGTGGTTTGAACTTATTTATAAGGATGTACAGTTGATTAATAATGCTTACATTGTCAGATAAGAGGTTTTTTTTCCTCTTACTTCAGTTCGAATTTGTAGGGACTGATAAATTTCTGGACTTAAAGGGATTCCGTTTTTCTTAAGCAATAAATAAATATTAATGATTAATTCAAGAAAATAAAACAATGGAGGACAATTTAAAAAATTGTTCTCTCCCTCTTCGTTTAATAATCAATTTAATTTCATATTAAATTAGGCATGTTCTCAAACTACTTTTTTTATGATTACACTATTTTGAAACTATTCACACCTTATTCATGAAAATAAACTATATAACGCATTCTTTAAGTATAATATATGCACATATATTGCAAAAAACTTACATATTAATGTTTTGTTCAGAAATCCGATATCTGTAAAGCCCAATATATGGCACTGCAGGTAAATATTTATGACGATGCCAGAGGTTTCAACCAATTCTGGAAGATAACTAGTATTTGATGAGGTGCTCCTTGAAGAAAGAAAAATTAATTGGCTTAATATTCAATGTAAAATTATTACTTAGAAGGATGTGTAATTCAAAAAATAATGTTTATATCTGTAGATCAACTTAATTAAGTAATAAAGAGGAATTTAGAAATTATCTGAGTTTTGATTCTTCCCTTAGTTCGAATAGTGTAGAGAATGGTAAACCAATACTTAAAGGGATTACTCTTCCCTTAGGCAATAAACAAATATTAAATGATTAACTCAAGTGAATACAGTTTTGAGAACAAATTGTACTTTTTCGTGTAATAATCATTTGAGGTTCACAAACTACTTACGTTAATTTGAATTCATTTCATGTTTTCAAAACATAATAATAATGTTTTATACAAATATGCAGCTTGAGATTTAATAAAATATTTCGAAACCAACGGCTCTAGCTCTAATGTACTAATGTCTAACTAACTTTCCTACCATGATCAACATGTGGAATACAATAAATAAGTAGCATTGTCTATAATCGTAGCGGTTTAAAAATCTATATAAATCTGTATTTTGTATTTTCAACAAAGTTTAAATTGTCAATATTTTCAATGATTGGTCGATAAAACTGAATATTCAATTTCTCATTAAACTTGTTTTCAATCAAATTACCGGTACACCTAAAAAAGATAACTGAAGATACTGATAACAGTCTCAAGTTTTCGTTTTAACATGTTTGTTACTTGAAAGTAACAAGAAACGTTACGAAACGAAACAACATTCATTTAGATAAAGTGAAAAATTTAATGGGTCTTAGATTTGAACAAATTCCAAATGAAATCTGGATAGATCGAAAAGATTATATTGAAAAACTATTAAGTAAATTTAATATGGGTGTAAACCCAGAAAATTCAGATTACGAATAACTTAAAAATATTATCAACAATCACTATTAACTAAAATTGCCATTACAAGAATTAACAGGAAGCTTAATGTTATTGGTTGCAATACTGCAAGAGGACTGATCAAGAACAAAGAATAATTATACAGAAAAACTTGTTAATTCATGCATGAATTCAATAGTAAATATTCCACCTGAGAAACAGGAGTGGGTAGAGGTACAAATTTGGCAATAAACTGCTCTCTTACACGAGTGTAAAAGCTCAATAAACTAGAAAATGCTGAATATAATGTTTATAGTTAAGCTTAATGGATACTGATTGGCTTATATCTATAGATTGCACGTTTCCGAAATAGCATGCGAAACTTCATGCATAATGGCATGGTAGGTAATATCGATTATATTACCATGATGTGAAGATAAAGTTTAGTGCAACCTAGTGAACTATATTCCTATAATTGACATTAAATTTGGAATGAGTAACCTTTTCTATATCTTTACTTAACAAATGTTTGTTCTCAATTCAATCATTAGAACTACGACAATTATCTCCCGTTTGTTCCACATATCATAGGACTGTTTTAAAAACCCCATGTCTTTTGAGTTTGACTTTTCAAATAAGAGATGTTATTATTACTTATATTAAGTAATATAAATATACAATATATTAGAAGCAGTGTAACAATACAAACAAGGAAATCGAAACTAGGCATTACAAACTTTTCCTCCATTATGTTCGCTCAATTTTACTGACAATACAATATACAGTCTGAAAAGCTCCGAGACAAGTGCAGTAGAACTTTTTAGAATCTAAAGCTGAATTCATTCAATAATTTAGGACGTAACAGAGGCCTCAAATTTATTAAGAAAATTTCGTTATAATACCAACGGAATAACAAAATCTGCACATACTGCAATCCCAGTCACTCTTCCAACTTCTTTCCTCAACAGATGTCCAAAACAATGCAGGGTAAGGATCTTCACTCCTCCACAGGTATCACACTAAAGATTAATAAAAAGAAGAAATTATTTCTTTATCATCATTTCAGTTTGGAAATGTCTTAACTGGATCCCTAATCACCACTTAAGAATGTCGACAACTAAGCTCGCGAAGCCATCCATTCCTTAAAGCTAAACAGACATAGGAAAAAATGCTTACCAATATTAAATCTGAATATTATCTTTACTTTTTGTAAGAAAGAAAGAAGCACTTATAAAAACGAAGTTTACTATTTGCTTGAGAATTCATTTCTATGAAATTCATTAATAATTATTTCGTTTTTGCCTCAGAATTTTCTATTATTTTTAAACTTAATTCATAAAATATTGTTTATTTTGATTTAAGTACTTTCTACCAAAATAAATTTGGTATTTTTATTAACTGAAAACGAATAATAATTGAGAACTTTTATTTTACTCGCCACAGCACACACTTTAATTGTATCCCTGACAAGTTTCAGGCTTTAAACCATCCTTAGAGATGGATTAATCAGAACAGATAACACACAACGACTTCACCACGTTACCATCTCGTACAACACAGGTTGACTGAATGAGGGAGGTTACATGGTGTTTACATGTATTATTCAATATTCAAAATGTTAATGAATTGAACAACATTTTGTCAAAATGATGAAACAACTACTGATGAAACCTAGTACTTGTAAAGGGTTATATATTTAGTACATATTTTAGAACTGTAAAGTTGGAATTTTATTTTACATGGGAGACACGAATTTAATTTAAGAAAACGCGGAATTAAACTAAGTTCATTTGAACAGGGAAACAATTATTGCTAAAATATTGATGAATATAATGTTTTTGAGATTGACTCTTACGTTTTGCAAATTAAT
The DNA here is from genome assembly GCF_049639745.1 of Rhodnius prolixus. Lineage (NCBI taxonomy): Eukaryota > Metazoa > Arthropoda > Insecta > Hemiptera > Reduviidae > Rhodnius > Rhodnius prolixus. The sequence continues at coordinate 12,127,458 of NW_027411604.1, read as the reverse complement.
ATTATTTCTAAGATGTCCATCCGTTTTCTCTTGTTTCTTTTATGTAACAGCGTCATTGCGTTATTGATACCGTCATTACATACCTTTTTTTTATAGATTCCTAACCAAAGTTGTTGGAATATTCACACTGAATTGATGTTTTACGTATTTTTCACCTGGGCTTACATTGATAAACAGTTTTGCAGGCAGTCCTCTAGAATCCCCAGTATGTAATTCTGAAAATTAAAATTATTTATTTTAATTAAAATAATTAAAACGTGTACTGAGTTTTACCTAGTATTAAGAAGCACGAGAAAAACATCTATAGCAATTTATGTATATTATAAAAATTAAATAAGCACTATAATTAATCTAAAGAATTGATCTCTTTTTAAAAAACCTTTAAAAACCTAAATCTTTATCTGTTTGTCACTAATTTAGCTGTGAATCGCGATTACGTTTTACCAAACTCTGAACTTGACTACAATACTGACCATTTTCTTATTATAGAAATAAAATTTGCAAATAACAGCTAAAAATATTAAAAAACATTGCTCTCTGAAAATAGACAGGTAGAAATGAAGTGGTGAAAATAGGTAGAAATTTGACACTAAGGGTACGCTACACCGAATAAGTTGCACCATTAACTAAAGTATGTAACATATGTAAACTTTAAGCGGAAATAAAACTAAAAAGAATTTACTCGGAGTAACCTACAAGATCGATTAAAAGCCTACACAACCTAAAAACTTAATCAAACTTCAAAAATAACATTCATAACTTAGTTTAGACGATGCAATGATGAGCTACACTAACGAATTAAATAAATATTAAATAACGTATGAAATAAATATTTTTTAAAAAAAGTAAACGTTTTTCTTAATTCTCCTGCAAAATAATATATATTTTTTAGTGTCAATAAATCATATAATAAATAAGATAGTGATACAAACATACAAATTACCTACACCTAACCTAAATAATGCTTTTTTAAAGTAATTGATTCATAGCGAAAGTTGTTTGTACATACCCATTTGATCAATGTCAACAACGTCTTTTTCATTTCCACTTCTGTTGATAGACGGTTTTGCAGGTACTACTTACAGTATTGGCTGTTTTCAATCTGAAAATCATTATTACATGAAATAAACAATTTACAGAGTTATTCTTGAACTAAAAAAAAAAAAATTATTTAATGATATCACAAATTAAAACGCAATCGTTTGTTTAAGATAAATTTGTATATTTCAAAAATTTAAGAAATAAATAAAATATAAACGATGTAAATAAACGATTTTTCAAGTTTAATTTTGTTCAAAATTATTTCATTTCATTCAAAAAGGCTTAAGAAACACATTTACCTAAAGATTGATTATGGAGACTAAATACGTTGAAAATTGGAAAGGTAGTAAGTGCCCCATGATTACTGTCCAAGTACAGATTGCCCTAGTAGTCTTTCATTACAAAGTTTTTTTTTTAAATCAATTTTTCAAGAGAAATGTTCCAATACATGCTCTAGACCATAATAATATAATGAAAGTACGATGTTTACAGTAAATCGTACATGCTGTTCAAGAGAAAATACGAAAAATCAGATTCAGTAAATTTGTAGTTAGATTGCGATATTTTCACCAAAAAAAGCCATTAAACTAAATATCAAAATTACAATTCTTTATGAGTTTCAATTATTGATTTTCACCACAAACGAAACTTAACGATTCGTAAAAACATTTATCGAAAACAAATATATCCGTAGAAAACTGAATAACATTCTACTTGATCGTAAAATCTTTTTAATTACTATAGGTAAGAAAAAGTAATTGAATTGTAACGATTGCATGGTAGACAAAAGTGAAAGGGCCAAGTGACAAAGGTAAGTCGATACAAAAGGAAAGGTCTTGTTCTCACTACACTTGCTCCACCAAGTACTTCTCATTGTACTCCTGCTCGTAGGCAGGAAATACAGAGCTAGTTACTTCTTATCAGTCCTATCTACGAAGCCATTTAATGTTTCATCTCAATTGCCGAAATCACCATGTATAAATTTACCTAAGTTTCGATATTTCTCACATCTTTTTCAAGTCTTAAAATTTATTATATACGAAGTACAATAACAAAAACATGAAACGATTCTCCCAAAATAGATAAACAATTGTATGTAATACCTACATACGTTACTTAATATCATTAAATACGGTTCCTTTTTATTAAACCTATATCTGTTGATTTAATGACTCCTCAGTTATACTGTTAATATAATATAAGTAGTCGAGTTCTACAAGCGAATTAAGCTTATCGTACTCATCTTCCTCGTCTTAGAATCTTCATTGTGGTTTTCGTTTCACTTCGATATAAGACTACTACTTCTAGAACCTTACTTTTTATAGGTCTTCGTAAAGGCTTAAGAATTTACTAATTTGATGAGGATCAGGTTACGTACGCAGTACATAATAATATTTGTTATTTTGTCCGTAGTAGGACGTATTTTTATATCTCTTATCGGTTTTTCAACCATCTCAGAGGTAGAAAAACAAGATTAGGGTAAGGATTTCAACTTAACTGCTCTCCCCGTGTCGCACTACACTTACTAACTGAGCAGACTACGTAAGGGAGGTTATGTGATGTTATCCAAAATATTAATGTATTGTCAAACATTTGTAAAAATTATGAATTATAATAATTGAAACCTAGTACATGTTAAAAGGATTTTTTTTTTTTAATTCTGTGCGAGTAATATTTTAGAACTGAGAAGTTGGGAATGTATTTTATACATATGTATGAGGGAGGCGCGAGAATTTAAGTTTAAAACACGGACATTGTTGCATTTTCACTGCGACATAATTATTGATAAGTAAAATCCTTAACAAAAACTTACAGTTTAAAAAGTTAAGTATAAGGGTTGATTAAACGCCAAAAGGTACACAAATCAGCAAGTACCCAACATTTCATTCAAGCTTAGTTGATATAATTTAAGTAATTTTGCTGCATTAACTTTTCCTTCACATTTTTTAGAATTTATTAGATGTCACAGACCCTTATGCTGGCCCGTTCGTTCATAATATTATTTGGTTATAATTATGATAAAATGTATATTATATCTTCGTTTTTAAATAGGTACTTTATTTTAACTCTATTCCAAATTATTCTTCTGATTTATCTTTAATATGCCCTTTATTCTGAAGTTGTCACATCTTATACATGCATGTTAAAGTAGAAAAAGACAAAGTTAGAGTCGGCTACTGTTTAAATTTGAATCACGGAGGATTTAAAACAATATTTCAGACTTGAATTCGTCTTACCGAAATATTCGTGAGCACAAATAACACACAGGTTATAACAAGTAGATTATTCAACAACAATTATTCATTTCTCAATTGTAATTTAATTTTACTTATAGTAAAATACTGGAATAATTAGCTGTCCTAAAAGTATGCAATACTTATTCATTTTATATTACATAACATATATATAACATTGTGAGAAGAACAGCTACATTGAGAGTGTGATTGAAGAAAACTATATTATTTGCGATAGAGCCAGATAATTATTACCTATTAAACAGTAGCCGACTCTAACTTTGTCTTTTTCTACTTTAACATGCATGTATAAGATGTGACAACTTCAGAATAAAGGGCATATTAAAGATAAATCAGAAGAATAATTTGGAATAGAGTTAAAATAAAGTACCTATTTAAAAACGAAGATATAATATACATTTTATCATAATTATAACCAAATAATATTATGAACGAACGGGCCAGCATAAGGGTCTGTGACATCTAATAAATTCTAAAAAATGTGAAGGAAAAGTTAATGCAGCAAAATTACTTAAATTATATCAACTAAGCTTGAATGAAATGTTGGGTACTTGCTGATTTGTGTACCTTTTGGCGTTTAATCAACCCTTATACTTAACTTTTTAAACTGTAAGTTTTTGTTAAGGAGATTTTTGTACCTTTTGGATAGATTTTCATTTTTGTCTATTTTGCTAAGTTACATATCTGCTTTACTGTTTTTTTTAAATTAGGAATAAGCAATTCTATCATTATAACCTGATAAGGTGTTAAGTAGGAACCGTAACTACCACTGGAGAGATCTTTTTAAAGAATGATTATAGTTGCGGTCCCCAAACCATCCTCAATAACAATTTTTTTGAGAAAGCCTTTTTATATAAAATAGGAAGGTATTTGTACGTAAAAAGCAAATTTAAACTGCGATTTCAGACCTTCCTTTTAAGAGGAGTAAGAAAAATAAACGGGCGATTACAGTACTTCTCCCTAAGGCAAAGATTTTGAATCGAACGACAATTCATTAATGTAAATAGGTTCACCCATTGATAATTTTAACGATTTCAGTACTTCCTCTTAGTAGGTGTAAGAGCATGATGGCACTTCACAGCCATGTAGAGGAGCTTTAATCACTTCTTCGTGCTAAATTTTATCAAAATCGGACAAAGCGTTATAGAAATATTGGTAATAATAGTTTTAGAAACGGCCTTACTTGGGTGGGGCAAACTCCCCTCCATATGAGGCATAGCGACGAGACTTTTAAAGTGCAAATCTGTACAAAATTTCGATTCGAATGACACTTCATTCATGAAAATCAGTTCACTTGTCGATAATTTGAAACGATTGCTATACTTCCCCTTAACTAGTGTAAGAGCAGATCGCCGCTTTAATGTTACGTAGAGGAACCCTAACTCTATCATCCTACCAAATTTTATCAAAATCGGGCTAAGATTTACAGAGTAATTAGTAATAATAATTTTGAAGGGGGCCTTACATAAAAGGGGCTAACTCCTCTCCCATTCGGTGTACAGCGTCGAAACCCCCAAAAGGCACATCTACATAAAAGTCCCAATCGAATAACACCTCATTCATGAAAATCGGTTCGTGCGTTTAGGCGCTACGCAGTCTACAAAAAAGGTAACAACAAGAAGAAGAAGAAGAACAACAACAATTTCTGAAAATGCCGTTTTTGCTCATTTTCGGCAACTTTTTTCTCGAAATCTATTAGGTCTGGGGGGTTGCAAAAAAATTACAGTTATAAAGGAGGGTTTGCCCTATATTTTAAAGAAAATTTGGGAATTTTATCTTTTATTGAAAAAGAGAAAAAAATTGTCAAAGTTGGGTGTTTTTCAACGTTACGCTTTTTCGTGCACTTTTTGACGATCAATCCTTATACAACTGTCCTACCGGACAGTTTTAATGTCCTACCGGACAGTTTTAATATGAGATTCTAATCATTTAAGAAATGCGTAAATTAGTAAAATCTTTAAAGGAAAACTTTTAATCAGCAAAGAACTTGCAATATGCTGGAATATTTAAGCTTTATGAATGGCTTTCTATTTGCATGTTTCTAATACTTAGATTTCTATCCGAAGCAGAAACACTTTAGTTTTATAAAAGAGAAGCTAATTAGGTCGATCTTTTTTGAAAAACAAGATGTAAAAACAATGGCTGAAGGTGGAAAATTTTTCGTAATTTCACTAGAATACTTATGTTTCCATATTTGACAGTTAATATTATTAAGACCAGGGCTAGATTGTGTGAGCTAGGTAGATCTGTTTTGAAAAACCTGAAGTAAAAACGAATAGGAAAGGTGAAAATTACTCAAAATTTCACTAGAATACACGTTTCCTTAATTAATATTAAGTCCATGGCTAGTTTAGAAGTGGACCTTTTCTCTTAATTTCACTGGAACGCTTCTGTTTCCGTTTTGATAGTAATTATTAAGTTAAAAGCTAGATTCTGCCAATCTATTTTGAAAAAAGAAGTAAAAACAGTTGGAAAAGGAGGAACATTTCTCCTAATTTCACTAGAATACTTACTTATGTTTTCGTGCTTTACAGTTAATTTTAAGACCAAGGGTAGATTATGTAAGCTAGGTCAATCAATTTTGAGAAACAAGAAAGAAAAACCATTGGAAAAAGTGGTTCAGTAGTCTTTCTGGAAACAATTTCTCCTGTATCCAATGCTATTTACTTCTTGTGTTTCGAAATTGATCATCCCAATATGCACAATCTAGCGTTAGCCTTAATATTAAGTATTAAATACCGGAGCAGCATCATTCCTGTAGCATTGTCTTATTATTAACTATCGTATACAGAAACCACAGCATCTCAGTGAAATTGGAATGAAAGTTCAATTTTTCCAATTGATTTTACTTTTCTTTTCTTTTTTTTTTACAAAAATGATGGACTTTACAATTACAATCTAGCATTGGTCTTAATACTAACTATCATATAAGCAAAATTAGACGACAATTTTGACTTTTTCTATAGCTTTTTACCTCTTACTTTTAAAAAAGATCATACCTACATGTACATTTTACCATTAGCCTTAATAGTGACTATCAAATACAATGCAGGAGTGTTCGAGTGAAAGCAGAAAACGATTTCTACTTTTTCCAATGGTTTTTACTTCTTGATTTTCAATCTAAATAAACCCAACATATAGAATCTAGAATTGCGTTTCATATTAACTATCAAATACAGAAACAGCAGTATTCAGATGAAATTAGGCAAGAACTTTAACTTTTTCCAATCGTTCTTACTTCTTAATGTTAAAAAAGGATCGTACCTACATTTATATTGTAACATGAACATTCCCTTAATATTATCTAACAAATGCAGAAACAACAGCATTTCAGTGAAATTAGGAGACCATTTCCACTTTTTCCAATTTACTTTTACTTCTTCATTAACAAAAGAGATCATCTCTTTATGTATAATGTATCATTACTCTTTATCTTAACTTTAAAATGCAGAAACATCAGCATTACAGTGAAATTAGGAGAAAATGTCCACTTTTTCCAATGGCTATTTCTTCATACTTTAAAAAGAAAATCTACATCTACATTTTTTCTTGAAGAACAGTACCACAGTTAGAGAATCTGTACCTTCTGGATAGTTTGAATTTAGGGAAATCACTGCACTTACTAGGTATCTAATCTATTGCTGCATACTTTTTAAAATTACATGCGTACACTTAAAATGCATCTACTATCAGCTGTCTTGGAAACATGTCAATTTTATAAACACTTCTAATCACATCAACTCCTAATTAAAAATAAAATTATACACAAAAAATGTTGCTTACCTGCACGAAGTCCTTAACGCAGTAATGATGCAAAATCGAGTTTTTTAATTTCCTAGGAAGTTATCGCTTAATGCAAATAAATAATACCATCAGTTTTCGAAGGTATGTAAAGTTCTCACTGACTTTGTTACAGCAGCATCAACTTAATACTATCAATCATAAATAAAAAAAACATCAACTTATGTGGTAAACATTGAATTTTAAACATGGACTTTTTTTTAGAGGAAAACTTCTTTTTAAAATACTGAAAATATGAAGTGCTTATCAACGTGGGTGAAGAACATTTAATAAGTAAGGCAAATTATTACTTTGCCACAAGGTAAACACAATACTTGGACAAAACCGAATGATCTTTTTACCTACCGGTCAGTTGTTTTGTTAGGTTACTTAGTGTTTATTTTAATAGTTTCAAAGTACATGTTCATGCTACCTAGCGGTAATCACTGGAACTACTTCCTATATAATTAAATTTTTCTAGTTTAAGCAATCGCCGCTAGATAGATCTGGAATGCTTTTTATGTCTTTTTTTTCCATTCCTAATTTTAAGTAATGAAGAGAATGTATAGAATTTCTAATAAGGTTGCCGAATTTCTTTAAGTTAAATATAAGGTTATTTAAGGTTAAGGTTATTCTTTGATTTAAATAAAACTTCACAAGCTATGTATAATAGAACCAACCAATTTTAAGAAACTATTATAATAGTTCCCACGATGTTTGTCAAGGTACAGATTGCTCCACACCAACTGTTATGGCAGTCTTATTTATCACAGAGAGTTTTTAGTTTTTTATCAATATTTGAAGAGAAATGCTCTAGATCATAATAATATAATGAAAGTACGTTGTTTAGAGGAAATCGCAAATGCTGTTTAACAGAAAATACGAAAAATCAGATTCAGTAAATTGGTAGTTAAATTGACAGATTTTCCCCAAAAGGAGCCATTAAACTAAATATCAAAATTTGATTTTTCTATAATTGATTTTCATCACACACGAAAGTTGACGATTCGTAAAAACATTAATCATTAACAAATATTTTCGTTGAGAACTGAATAACTTTCAAATTACTCGTAAACCATGTAATTATTATGGGTAAGAAAAAGTAATTGAATTGTAACGTGTGCTTGGTGGATATTAAAGTAAAAGTGAAAAATTAAAGGGCCAAATGATAAAGATAAGCAACATACCTTATTAAGCCGATACAAAAGGAAAGGCCTTGTTCACACAATACTTGGTCCAGCAAGTACCTCTCATTCTACTCCAGCTTGTAGGCACTACTACCCTCTTCACTCTTGTTACGAGATAGTCCAAAACCATTACCAACGAAATAACGAGCTGGTAACTTCATATCAGTCCTATCTACGAAGCCATTTAATTTTTCATCTGAATTGGCGAAATCACCATCATGTATAAATACCATAGTTTCGATATATTTCACACCTTTTTCAAGCCCTAAAATTTATGATACATAAATATTGTCATCTTGTTATTTTTTCTTACACTGGTTATATTATACGAAGTAAAACAATAACAAAAACGATTCTTTCTAACGAAACGCTTTTTAACAATAAAGCTGTACAAATATGTTAATAAAACATCTTTAACAGTTTATGTACTTTATCAATTGTTATAGATGTTTTTCTCTAGTTTCTTAATTCAAGGTAAAATTCAAAATGCACTGTAATTTAATTAAACATTTTGGATTTTCAGATTAAACACTGCTGATAATACAGTACTGCCTGCAAAACCGTTCGTCAATAGAAGACCAGATGGAAAAGAAGTAAATCAACTAGCTAAGAAAATATATCTTCAGATTTAATTAAGAATAAGTTAATTAAATAAGATTGTCGTAACTACATTAATGTATACAGCCAGATTTGGGCAAAATTTCTAAAGTCTAGACACAGCTCCACTAGATTTATACATATAGGACCTTCTTTCATTCATATTTAATCATAAAGACGACTTCTTTCATTCACAATTATTTAACTTAATTGGTTAAATGTGAGTGAAGGGAGGTCCTATATAGGTCTCGTGATTCACCAGTCAATTGAAGTTTTCCCAAACTGTGTAAAGATTTTATTAAACTTATTGTAAAAAAGTTTATAAATTATTTTTAAATAATTAAAAAAATTGTTAATTAATAATATTTTATTTATTTTTCCTTTTCATCTCTTAATGAAATTAAAAATAATGAAAAAAATACGAAAAAAGAAAACAAAAAAATTAGTTGAAAAAGGCCCCCCCCCCAAAGTCTAGAAAGAGAAATCTAATCGTTAAAATAATGATTGTTCTGCTACCTAGGAGTGACAGTACAAACTGCAGTTCATTTGTTATTAACTCCATTGTTTTATTTAAATTATTATGTACCTCAAGCTTTTTTTAATTAGAATATATTATAGTTATATGGCATTATGAATGTTTTAATTATTGATACCGGAAGTAAGCTAAAAAAAATTGTTTCATTTGATTCTTCAAAAAAATTTCTTAGGATAGATGATTTACGTCTATTTCACTTCGGCTTCTATTGATGAACAGTGTTGCAGGCAGTACTTCAGTATCAGAGATATTTAATCTGAAAATCAACATCATGTACAATCAACAATACTTATGTACTTAAAATAATTAGTTTTTACTGAGTTTAGCTTGAATAAGGAACCTAGAAAAAAAAAAGTTTAATAACTGATTTTGTATTCATTAAAGTTAAATAAATGCGAATAAATGAAAGTTTAAATCATATTTTAAAGAGCCTAACCTTTTCTTTCATAGAAAATGAAATATATTTTCAAAAAACATACTTATTATTTATCAAAACGATTACTCTGATTGAACAATACAACAACAAACATACTACTAATATTCTAAGTTTTCAATATATTTTTTTTATACAGAATAGAAATAGGTCTGTAATTGAAAAATATAACAGAATTTTAATCAAATTAAAACCTTCTTTCAAAAAATTACTGTTTTTAGCTATAAAGATAAAAATTTCTATGAAAAAAGTTTTAGTTTATGTAGTATTACTCTGAACGTAGTGAATAATAGATAAGAATACTTGTAGGACAGTTCTACAGTTAGAAAAGTGTAATACCTAAGAAAAGTGTAAGCAAATGCACTTTTTTTAAAAAAACGTAAATCTAAGTTCATGTACCTTCTGGATAGCTTGAATTTAGGCAAATCATTGCACTTAGTAGGTATCTAATCTATTTTTTTTTGCCGGCGCATCGACGTCTATGGCCATTAGCGCCCAAATCTAATCTATTACTGTAAACTTTATTATTTATCTTCACATAATACGACATAATATCTTAACTGAGAAACAACATGCTGTAAGCTGAAAACATGTACTTACTGTAGCTGTAGGAGTTAACATGTTTTACACTGGATAAAATGTCATCAACCCAGCCATTTGTTTGAATTGAACTAGTTCAGAGTTACCATTAGGATGTCGAAAGAACGCTGAGAACAAAAATAAAAATTATATAAACTATTATTTATACGATTGTTTTCATTGAAATTTACAAATAATAACAATAGAAAAAAATCAGTTTTCATTAAGTTAAAATTTAAAACTACTGGTGCGAACCTTGCAAAATGCAAGGTCCATAATTCTAGGACGGTATTAAACTTCACATTATTAATTTAAATTTCATGGAGATTACTCTCCCCTTTAATTGAGAGAAATGTGAATATTTACGTGGAAGTTCATAATTCACAAATACATAATCGGAATTAGCAATTTACTTTTACAGTAGTAAAAACGACCAAAAATTGTTAACAAGTTACAAACTAAATCTACCTACTTATGACCGTTGAAACATTTTTATGAAACAAAATAATGAAGGCTAAAATAACTTATGCGTACACTTAAAATGCAACTACTATCAACTGTATTGGAAACATGTCAATTTCATAAACACTTCTAATCACATCAACTCATAATTACATAAATTAGAAATAAAAATATACACAAAAAATGTTGCTTACCTGCAAGAAGTCTTCAACACAGTAATGGTGCAAAATCAAGTTTTTCATTTTCCTATGAAATTATCGCTTAATGCAAATAAATAATACCATTAGTTTTCTGGAGTATGTAACGTTCTTACTGACTTTGTTACAGCAGCAGCAACTTAAAACTACCAATCATAAGTATATAACATCAAATTATGAAGTAAACAGTGAATTTTAAATATGGTAATTTTTTAGGAAGGAATCTTTTTTTTAAAAAATATGATATTAACGAAGGTAAAGTATATTTAGTGAATAAAGCAAATTATTGTTATTGCTACTAGATAGAGATTACTTCGAAAAAACTGAATAACACTTACGAAGAAATTGAATAACACTTTCGAAAAAACTGAATAACACTTCTTGCCTTACTGGGCAGTTACAAAGGTTTTGTTGTGAGGTTATACCTTTTAATATTGTCAAAGGTACATGCTCATGCTACCTAGCGGCAATAGCTCGAACTAGTTATGCAATTACATCTTTATAGTTCAAATGATCGCCACTAGATAGGACTGACGAACCATAAATCCAACGTCTTCCTTCTTTAAATTTTTCATTGATATTGAACAAATATCAAAATAATCTCCTTAACAAAAACTTACAGTTTAAAATGTTAAGTATAAGGGTTGATTAAACGCCAAACTGCTGATTTGTGCGGATTTTGGCGTTTAATCAACCCTTATACTTAACATTTTAAACTGTAAGTTTTTGTTAAGGAGATTTTTGTACCTTTTAGATAGATTTTTCTTTTTGTCTATTATTTGGGTGGGGCAAACTCCCCTCCTTATGAGGCATAGCGTCGAGACTTTTAAAGTACAAGTCTGAACAAAATTTCGATTCGAATGACACTTCATTCATGAAAATCGGTTCACGTCTCGATAATTTGAAACGATTGCTATACTTCCTCTTAACAAGTGTAAGAGCAGAATGTCGTTTTAAAGTTACGTAGGGGAGCCCTAACCCTATCATCCTACCAAATTTTATCAAAATCGGGCCAAGATTTACAGAGAAATTAGAAATAATAATTTTGGAGGTGGCCTTACATAAAGGGGGCTAACTCCTCTCCCATTCGATGTACAGCGTCGAGACCCCCAAAAGGCACATCTACATAAAATTCCGAATCGAATGACACCTCATTCATGAAAATCGGTTCACGCGTTTAGGCGCTACGCAGTTTACAAAAAAGGTAACAACAACAACAACAACAACAAGAACAAGAAGAACAACCATTTTTGAAAATGCCGTTTTTGCTCATTTTCAGCAACTTTTTTCTCGAAATCTATTATATCTATGTTGTTACAAAAAAATTACAGTCATAAACGAGGATTTGCCCTACATTTTAAAGAAAATTTGGGAATTTTATCTTTTATAGAAAAAGAGAAAAAAATTGTCAAAGTTGGGAGTTTTTCAACGTTACGCTTTTTCGTGCAGTTTTTGACGATCAACCCTTATACAACTGTCCTACCGGACAGTTTTAATACAAATCTTATGAAATTATTTTAATAATTATGGAAACAATGTTGGTACAGGAGATGAAAATTCTTTATTTATTTCCATAATTTGTATTAATAATTCACTGTTTACAATTAATGTACCTATTTCTATTAGTAAATTCTAAAAACTAACGATTTTTATAAGATGAAGATGAGGTTGTCAACAATTTAGAAGCCACGGCAGCCGAGCGGTTAGAGGTGAGACCTGCAAAGCTAACATGTATTGTGGTACTGGGTTCGATTCCCGGTCTTAGGCCTTGGAATTTATTTAATGGTTAATAGGAGTAATTTACAGTAAAGTATGTTTGCTAGTCGCCTCCGTCCACGACACCTAATTGGTAGTTGGACCTAAAGGCCACCTGAAAATATAGGAATCACTTTACTTTAAATTCCTTAAAGGAAATACTTACTTGTCAACAATTCTAATGTTCCCAGCCATGCTAATCCGTTGTATCCATCAAGTAAGACTTCAAACTTTTGCATTTACTTGTTGCTAATATGAAGATATTCACTCAAGACCAGAGGTAATTAAAGTAAGCAGAGAAGAATACCCAAACTGCTTTTTTTTTTTTTAACTCTTGAAGCATTTCTCTTATTGAAGACTAGAATAACTGCAAACGGACTACTGAAATAAATCAGCATTTACAAAGAAATATAAGATACTCGATTACATTAAATTAACCATAACAAAAAATATTTTAGGTCGATGCACCAGTAAGTGTACACCAACGAATTCTGGTGGGAGCATTCACGAATTTCTCTCGTCAGGACATACATATTTATTAAATTTTCATTAAACATAGTATTTTTACTAAAATATAGTGTCAGGTATTATAAAATGATTCTATTGGAAGAAGTGTAAGAGCTTTCTCAAAACCACAAAATAAAATCGGGAAAAAAGGATTTCGCTAGGTGTAGGATAAAAGGGATTTTGAGGTTATTATGAATGGTAAGATCAATGCAAAACGAAGAGCATTTACTATTTTCCCAAAGATTCTTGATTAGGGAGACTGGATTCGTTGACAGTTGGAAAAGTAGTACCCTAAGATTTCTGTCATAAGTATATATTGCTGCATAAGCAACAGCTATAGCAGTCTTTTATTTATTACAGAGTTTTTAGCTATTCTTCAAGAGGCTTAAAAGAAGTTTAGATTGCGGAGTTTGCTTCCCTTCTTTCGGTCTACTGCGAGAGATCCAGTGAATCTTTAGTCGAGAAACAGTTACATGAATGAGTGGGAGAATTTCACGGACCCATAGAGATTTTTCTCATGCCGTCTGCAAATGAGATGAGTCTGAAGTGAACAGCGAGCGGCAACAGGATCAAGATTTAGGAAAAAAATTATTGCTCTTTCTTTCGCTAAGGTACACGGTCCTGCATTAAGGTGTTGCGCAATAGAAATAAATAAAAGGGGAATGAGAATTAAGTTTTGAGGAACGTCAGCTTGTTCGGGGAGTGTACAGGATTAGACAAATCCACGATTCAGCGAAAATATCGGGTCAAAAATCCGAAATATGGGATCACCGATTTCTCATTCTGATTTCTTACTCTTCCCTGGCCCAGACACAAGTCTTTGTAACATCCAGGGCCATCAAAAGCCTTCAGTTCAAGGAGGGAAGCGATAGCGCACAGAACGCGAGACGTACGCTTGATGGATTTTTCAAGAAAAATGTTTCAATACAAGCACTAGATCATAATAATATAATGAAATTACTTATTAAAGTATATTAAAGTAAAGGTGAGAATGAATGCTCAAATTTAAAGGGCCAAGTGACAAAGATAAGCAACATACCTTATTAAGCCGATGCAAAAGCAAAGGTCTTGTTCACACAACACTTGCTCCAACAAGTACTTCTCATTCTACTTCTGCTTGCAGGCACTTCTACCCCCTTTATTCCTGTTACAAAATAGTCAATAACTATTGGCAGCGAAATACTGAGGTACTAACTTCATATCAATTCTATCTCGAAGCCATTTAATTTTTCATCTGAACTGCCGAAATCACCATCATGTATAAATACCATAGTTTCGGTATATTTCACACCTTTTTGCGAGCCCTAAAATTTATGGTACATACATATTGTCATTTTGTTATTTTTTCTTACACTGGTTATATTATACGAAGTACAACAATAACAAAAACGATTCTCCCAAAATATATAAACAATTGTAATTATAATTAATGTAATACGTACATAGGTTACTTAATATCATTAAATAAGATTCCTTTTTATTAAATCTATACCCATTGATTTAAAGACCGCTCGGTTATGCTGTTAATGTTATATAAGAAGTCAATGTCTTGTACACGTCTAACTCATCCTGCAAGCGAATTAAGCTTATCGTACTCATCTTCCTCGTCTTGTGGTTTTCGTTACTTCACTTTGACATAGAACTAACACTTCACGAACTTTATTTTTAATAGGTCTTCGTGAAGCCTTAAGAATTTACTTATCTGATGAGGATCTAGGTTACGTCCGCAGTACATAATAATATTTGCATTTTTATTATACTCCTTATCGGTTTCAGACTTTCATTCATCTCAGAGGTAGAGTTACCAGAATAATGTAGAGACTTCGCCTTCGCTGATGTTCTGGTGTTGCAAACATACGTGTTGTTCACTTACAGACTGAGCAGACTTTGTAAGGGAGGTTACGGTGGTGTTATCTAAAATATTAAGGAATTGTCAAACATTTGTAAAAATTATGAATGTAAAATAATTGAAATGTAGTACATGTCTAAAGGTTCTATATGTTAATTCCGTGATAGTAATATTTTAGAACTGAGAAGGTGGAAATGTATTTTATGCGGGGAGAGGGCACGAAATTTAAAATATGGACGTTGTTGCATTCTCACTGAAATAATTATTGTTAAATAAAATATGGATGAATATGTTAGTCAAATTGTTTCAAAAATTCGAAATGAGTAAACTCTGAAACACCAGCATTCCAGTGAAATGAGGAGAATATTTCCACTTTTATCAATGGTTATTACTTCTTGTTTTTCAAAATAGATCATCTCAACATGTACAATCTAGGTTTGCCTGAAATATTAATTATCTAATGCAGAAACGGCAGCATTCCAGTGAAATTAGAAGATGATTTCAACTTTTTCCAATGGTTTTTACTTCTTGTTTTTCAAAATAGAATGAACCAATTTGCACAATCTTGCATTGGCTTATCAAACACATAAACAGCTGGGTTCACGTGAAATAAAGAAATAAATTGAACTTTTTCTAATGGATTATACTTCCTAAGTTTCAAAATAGATGGACCCTTCATTTGTAATCTAGCATACATTCACTATCAAATACGAAATCGCTGCATTTCAGTAAAATTAGGGTTTCGACTTTTTCCAACGGTATTACTTCTTGATTAACAAAAGAGATTGACCCTTTATTTATAATGTATCATTGTTCTTTATATTAAGTATAAAATGCAGAAACATCAGCATTCCAGTGCAATTAGGAGAATATTTCCACTTTTTGCAGAAGTACATTAGAATTAATTAGAAGAACATTAGAGGGAAGGGATTAGCTATGAGGTTAGCATACTGGACTCCCACGCGGAGGTCCCGGGTTCGAATCCAGCAGCTGACCCTTAGATTTTCTCTTCCTAGGAGCTTCTTACAGCTCACTGTCCGGTGATGGACAGTGTTATCTGTAACGAGAGAACACTGTCCGGAGGCCGACAGTGCACTGGAAAAAGCTCCGGGCGCTAATAACCTCAGCTGTTGATGCGCCAAAATAAAAAAGAATATTAGATTTATTGGCAACCTTTTTACTCCACATCTTCATCTTCTTATAAAAATCATTAGTTTTTATTGATTTTCTTATGGAAATTTTACTTACGTTACTTGTGAATAGTGAAATATCAATACATCTTATGTAGATTTTTTAAGAATGATTGGTTGGTTCAATAATACATAGCTTGTGAAGAGAGTGGAATTTATAAATATATTATTTTGGTATTTGCTCTGATTAAAGCAAAGAATAAATCAGAAATTCAGGTTGTTAAATATAATTTAAGAAATTGGGCAACCTTATTAGAAATTCTATGCATACTGTTCTTACTTTAAAATTAAGAATGGAAAAAATTGACGTTTTAAGAGCATGCTTATGCTGTCTAGCGGCGGTTGCTTGAACTAGAATGATGAAATTACTTAGAAACTAGTTTTAGGGACCACCGCTAGGTAGCATGAACATGTACTTTGACACTATTAAAATAAACATTAAATAATCTCCTAACCAAACAACTGTCCGGTAAGGCAATGGGGATTATTTATAATGTATCATTAGTCTTTATATTAAGTATAAAATGCAGAAACATCGGCATTACAGTGAAAGTAGGAAAAAATTCCCACTTTTTCCAATGGTTATTTCTTCATATGTACTTAAACAAAAAAAAACATTCTTACATCGGTCTTCATATTAACTATCAAATACAAAACAGGAGTGTTCGAATGAAATTAGAGGACAATTTCTACATATTCCACTGGTTTTTATTCTTGTTTTTCACTTTACATCGTCCCTTGCTGTATAAACTAGAATTGGCTAATATATACAGTAACCACAGTATGTATCTCAGTGAAATTGGAATAAAAGTTCAATTTTTCCAATTGTTTTTCTTTCTGTTTTTCAAAAATGATAGAGTTCACAATTACAGTCTAAGCATTGGTCTTAATACTAACTATCAAATAAGCAAATTTTTACTTTTTCTATAGCTTTTTACCAATCACTTTTAAAAAAAGATAGTACCTACATGTATATTTTACCATTGGCCTTAATAGTGACTATCAAATGCAAAACAGGAGTGTTCGAGTGAAAGTAGAAGACGATATCTACTTTTTCCAATGGTTTTTACTTCTTGATTTTCAATTTAGATCGATCCAACATATACAATTGTAGGATTGCCTTTAATATTAACTATCAAATGCAGAACAGCAGCATTACAGTGAAATTAAGAGACTATTTCCACTTTTTTCATTCGCTTTTACTTTATTTCAAAATAGTTCGACCTAACTTGTATAATCTAGCATTGGGTTTTTAGTTGACTATCAAATTTAATTAATTATAGAATAATTATGATTCTATTTATTTATAAAATGACTAGTGTCATTTTGTCATGCACTAAAGAGTGGCTGGCTGGTTGATGTGTAGCTGAAAACCTTAACTACAAAAGCAAATTCTAAACTTTAATTTTGATATTACATTAATTATCTAACTAATATATTGGATTGGTCCACCTGAAAACCCTAACTAAAAAGCAAATTCTGAACTTAAATTTTGAAATTCCTTTAAATATCTAACTAACGTGTGTTTATTTCCAAAGTAGCTGGTTGATGTGTACCTGAAAACCTTAACTAAAAATCAAAATCTAAATTTTAATTTTGTAATTATTTTAGTTATCTAACTATATATTGTATTGGTCCACCTGAAAACCCTAACTAAAAAGCAAATTCTAAACTTTAATTTTAAAATTACTGTAACGAAGTTGACCTGGGCATAGAAGAAAGGCCTAGATTGTTCTAGGGGTTAAGCGACCAAAGTCGGTATCAGGCCACCACTGTGTAGAAAAAAGGGCGGTATCTACCTGTGGCAGAGAAGAAAGGCCTAGATTGTTCTAGGGGTTAAGCGACCAAAGTCGTTATCAGGCCACCACTGTGTAGACAAAAGGGCCGGTCTCTATCTGAACTAGAAAGGAAAGGGCTAGATTGTTCAAGGAGTTAGTGACCTGTGTAAAAGCCAGCTAAGAGAAAGGCCTCAGTTGGGGTGGTGGCATATGTGTTTTCCCAGCCAGTGATTGACAGGTAGGAGCGAGACAGAGAGTAGGAGGAGGGCGGCCCCAGCTGAGGTGGTGGCAGTATGTTTTCTCCAGCCAATGAACGTCAGGAGGGCGTGGAAACTTATGCTCAGAGAGTTGGAGGAGGGCAGTCCCAGTTGGAGGGAGGCACGCAGTTAAAAGGAGGCAGACACAGCTGGAGAAGTCAGTTTTAAGGAGTTCTTAACGAGTTTTTTAATCGAGTTCTGAGAGTTTTACTGTCTTGTAGTTTCTAGTCAGTCAGTGAGTTTTGGAGTTAGTCTTGGAGAGTCAGTGTTGGGACATAGTTAGAGAGAGTCAGTGTTGTGGAGTGCTTCAGTGGTAGCTAGTTGGGCAATTAGTCAGTTGATGAGTAGAGCTGTGTTAGTGCAGCTGAGCCTAGTGCAATTCGGTGCAGTGCGGATCAGGGGTCAGTCGTGGAACAGTTTTGTGGCGTTACGTAGTGAGTAAGTAACAGTAAACTGTTGTGACTGTTGTAAATGGTGACTGTAATGAATAGCGTTAGTTGCTAGTAAATGTTAATGTTAGTTAATATTAATGTGTGAATAAATCAGGTTATTACTTACAACTTTAGCGAGTTTTATTATTTAATCAAACCCACATAATATTAAAATAACTAGTGGCAGGCACTAGTTGTGTAAATAAAGTTTTTGGAAAAACTTTACATTACTTTAACTATCTAATATGTTGTTCCTTTCCTTCCTCTAGGCATCCCTGACAAATTGAATCATAATTATAAATAAATCCGAAGTATTTATCGTTGACGTTGATAGCAGAAAATTTGCCAAAGTATGTTATAACAAAAATAAATTTTGATAAGGAGATTTTAGTAAGTGACAGCGAGCCTAGAGCGAGTGACACTCTACTAATCGCGCCCAAACGTCATCGATATAACCACTATAATTCCCCAGTCTACCTTTTTTTGCTGTAGGTTGAGTCAAAGTAGATAAAAATAACAATTATTTATATCAAAAGTACATAAAATTTTAAAACATTAAAACAACCAAAATTAATGGTTAGGAACAATTTCTAATCTAAACAAGATATGCTGATTCATTTGAAATAGTTTATAACAATTGAAAAATTGGTTTGATATTTTTTATAGTTGATAATAATGCTTGTAATTCTAGTCTAACTTTCGACATTGACGGTCTGTTGCCGGGAAATGAATTCCAACATTGCCTGTATAAATCAGAGTATCCCGGTTCGTGAAAAACGAAACATTTAGGTCTCTCTCCCAAAGATACCACCTGTAATTTCAAGAGGAAAATTTAGAATTATTTCAAATTTGCTATGGTTTTATAATGTGTCGAAATGGGTTTAAAACATGAAGCCCCATCCTCTTTTGTTCTCATGAGCTTAAGATGAGATGGTGTTTAAACTTAGGTGCCAAGGTAGCCGAGCGGTTAGAGGCGAGACTTGCAGTGCTAATGGGTATTGTGTTATAGGTTTCGATTCCCGGTCTAGGCCTTGGATTTTATTTAATGTTGAATATGAAAATTTTATAGTAAAGTACAACATTGCTATTAGCCTCCGTCAACGATAGTAAGTGGTAGTCGGACGTAAAGTCCCCTGAAAAAATTGGTAATACTTTATTTATAAACTCCAAGCTCAGAAATCAGAATAATGTAACGAGAAGACGAAGAAGGTACAGTGATTTGTCGAATGGTGAAGGAACATCGCTTCTAAACCATGAGTGAGTTTAATACTTTCGTTCGTTAGAGTTTATTTATGAAAAATCCAACCAAACTTTCAATAAAAATTGTATTTACCATGCAACAAAGGAAAAATTATGATACGTAAGTAATTTTCGGCCCTGCGACATACTTTTCGAGAAACGGATCAAGCAGAAGTGAGAGTTGTTACCGCGTATAAAACTATGGCACAAGTAAAGAATGGCACATGAAGCTGATGGGTCAGTGTGTTTATGGTTAAATGTTGGAAGAGAAAAGAGTTACGCGCAATCTTTGGGTCGGATGCTCGGGATAAATGCAGAAAAAGAATCTCCAAAAATGAAGAATTGATTTATTTAGAAAATTAGATCTAGAGTACACACACTGTGTGATATGTATATGGGTACTAAGTAAATATGAGAACTTTTGGAGTTCGATAAACATAAAGAAAAGTGCCTAGAAGCTCTAGGATACAAGGTGGAAACCCAAATTTTGTTCTGGAAGGCGATTTAGAGCGTCCGTGAATTAGGCCATAGATGAAAAGGAAATGTGTCTAGGAATCCTGGCAACTGGTACTAAAAATAGCTAACGTCTATTTTCGGGCATCGTAAAAGTCTAAAGAAGTATAATAAAGTTGACAATAATCTTATTACATGTCTAGCTGAGGTCAAGCTAGCAAAAGTAGCCACATTCTTGCAGCAAAAGTTTTAACGTAGGTTTCGGTAAATTTGTTGGTCTGAACGTACCAGAAAGGAACGAATTGAAGACTACGAGAAAAGAAGGAATTTTTTGACAGTTATTATTAGATATGATTAATAATTAAAGAGATACCTTCAGATAGTTAAAAAACAAAATTCTGCATACAAACATTTTAATTAGTGTTTGAAGCAGATAAATGTGGCGTTACAAAAAGAAAGAAAAAGTATTCGAGCTAATTTATCCGTTTTTGAGAATATTTACGTGGTAAACATTGAATACCTTATAAATAAGAGCTTCTTTTGGTATTCCTTTATAGGGTAAATCGCAATGTAGGAATTGCCACATGGTTATGCCAAATGAATATGTATCACATTCAACAGTAGGTAAATCACCTCTAAGTAATTCGGGTGCTGCGTAGGCAATTGTTCCCTAAGAATAAAACAAAGTAAACCTTATATTATACTCCTGATATATAAAATTAGTCACTCGGTATAGCGATGTTACTAATTGTTGTTTGCAAAAATTAAAAAAGTATTACTACCTGATGGTTCAAATTATGACCTAAATTTTCTATTTCATTTTTAAAATAGTTGTATGATGCACCAAAGTCGCATAACTTGCAAGTTTTCGTTGTTGGATCAACTAAAATATTTAAAGGTTTGACGTCTAGATGAATAATTCCTAACGAATGGCAGTATTCCAATCCAGCGCTTATACTTAATAAATATCTAAAACACAAAAGAGAGTAATCATTATTAAAAAAATTGTCTACAGATTCAAATTTTAGTATAATTTGATCAAATCTTATTGATACTATCATTATTTTTTCTTTCCTCTACGATTAAAAGTTACAAAAACTTTAAAGTTTTTCACTTTTTTCAGCCGCGAAATGTTATTATTTCTAAAAACAAGCACCTGAAAAAAAAAGAAAATTGAAATCTGTTGAAAGGGAGTTGAAAAGTAGGTACACCTACAAACCGCTGTTTCCCGTGCGCTTTGGCAAAGTGTAGTATTCCCTTTAACCATTTGGCTGATTACTAAAAGATTACTGCTTTCAGAGATAGTATTACCTCTGCTGAGAATGGAGGAGGAAATGGCAGAGGGCGAATAAATGAAGACATGTTCAGTCATTGACAGATAGGACTTGTTCTTACACTAATACTGTAACAATTGGAAACAAATAAAAGCCTTAGTAAATGACAGCATGTAGATTCTTCAGCCTCCAAAAAATAAAAATAGAAAATAATCTTAATAAAAAGAAAAAATACATAAGATAAATATTTTTAAATATGATTTTGTAAATTTCTATGATTATGATTTCTATTTATCTATTCCAGTTTTTATTCCAGCAATTAAAAACTGTTCATGAATAATAATGAAGGTTAGTTAATTTCCTGCATAAAGAGAATAAATTGCTTTTTTTTGTCACCTTAAAGTAACCAAGCCCACTCCTATAACCGACCCGTTGGTCAGTGTAAAATTGACTTTAAGTCTATGGGAATATGAGTACATACTACCCTAGAAAATTAGTTAACACTCAAACACTGTGTTCTATGAATAGTTCAGAGAATCACTTATACATTAACACTTATTATTACCTGAGTCTCTCGTCGGATGTGATAGGTCTGTAAGTATTATGTATAAGTGTGTGGAGATTAAGAGAAAACCATGGTTCCATTACTACTAGACCGTAAGGTGCATCTGCATTTGTCAGTACATCAAAAACTTTAACTAAACTGGAATGATTTAATCCCAATGCATTTTTCTCTTTTGCTAAAGATGTTGCTTCTTTAGAGCTCATTAATACTTTCACAGCTACATTCCTGTCTGAATAAAAAATGATCAATTATAGCTAGGTATTTCTGATCTTTAATATTAACTGTTAATAACAAACATGATGAGCTGGTGAAAATCCTTCTGCTAGATAAATAAATCATAAAAAATTAAAATAGGCATGCAATTTTCTTGATTAAAGGTAAATATTAATAGAAATAACTTATTTTTAGAGCAAGTGCTTGAATAATATAAATATGATGCATTGAGGAGGATCTAACACACACAGTGATTAACAAAGCAAGTCAACAAACTAAATCATTTCTTTGAGAAATGATTGTTGAGGGGAATTGTGGATAAGACTTCTACAGCTATGGCAGGGAGGCAGCTTTTCGGCTCTTCTGTAGTTTTTTGAAGAACTGCTCTAAATGATTAATAGATTGGGATAATCTTTACAAGAAATTTTAAACTATGGAAGAATAATCATTTTCAGTCAGCACCTTTACTCTGTGGGCAAGTTAATGAGGGAGCAGATTGAGCAAGTATTGTTATGGCAATCCTAAATTATATCCTTGGTTTGAATTGCAACACTGATTTGATTTTGGTGCTTTTCTCTTTAATTGTGAAAAGTTTCGAGTTGTTTGTACATCTTAGGCTCCAAGTATGACATAACTTTAAGGGGATCCAGCCTAACGACACCAATAACACTTGTTTCAATCACTTATTTTTCTCTTAGGATATAACAAAATAGAAGACGACTACAGTTAATAAACCATATCTTCTAGGTTGCAAGAAATCTAGCATTATACCCATTTCTTATTCACACCACCAATCTAAGTATCTTCTGATTTTGGTTTATGATGTTCCTACAGTAAATTTCATTTTCCGAGCAATTAGAAAATGGCCCCTAACTCTTAAAAAATAAAAAAAATAATGTGAAAATGAAGCTGGATGACAATCCGAAAGGCACGAATCAGAGAACACAACGATAAAGGCACAAATAAAGTCAATGATATCTCCAGAAATTGAACAGATTAACGGACGCAAAATATTGTTTGAAAACTGCTTTAACAAGAAAGTAAATTAAATTCTAACTGACCTTTAAGATTTAGTAAAACGACGGTGCCAAAGCCTCCTTTACCAAGTATCCTGTATTTATTTTCATCTTGAATTCCATAATACATCAAATTCCACAGTTCATAATGGATAGCTTTTTGAGATGGTTTATCAAAATTAAGTGAATTTTTTAATGTTCTTACTGGTTTACTGATTAATGGGGAGGCAGTCTTAGGAATATCTGGTACTGATAAAAATTTAGCTGAATTCTGAGGTTGAATTACATTACTGAATGCTGCCGAAAGATATCGCGGGCTAGATCGTTTAAAACTTCTTATTGGTGATGCCATTTCTATTCACATTAGATTTTGTCCAGTAAAGATAAAATAAATCAATTTTTTTTTTCTTATGGACTGTTTTGTTTCACTTAATTATATGATTTGTGATCGTTCATCAAGTTTCAAATAATGCTGAGTTAACTTTGAACTCGTGCTTGTATTTACTTCTTGTGTCTATTAATTTTATTGTTAAAACTATGATAAAGTGTTTTTTCGTATTGAACGTTATATACATTTTTTTAACATAAATTGAAGAATAGCTCAAACTTTTTTGGTAATGATGTTTTAAGATTTTTTTTTTTTGAAAGAATATCACTGTCAGACATTTAATAAATATCCATATCCATGTTTAAATGCATACCTACTTTCTTTTTAATAGTCACGCTGACACTAGTCTCCAATATAATATGGGTTCCGTGGTCAATGACTTTTTAATTAATAATTACATGTAGGCGTTATCATGCCAAAGGGCTTCGCATCTTCAACAAAATAATTTATTTCTTTTATTTAATTAAATTAGTCCCTGTTACAGTTTCGTTGATTTTACTTGGTTTGTGTACTAGCTGTTGGAATATTCTTCGTCCATTATCAAATAAAAAAATCTGATTAGAACGGATTACTTGGGATTTCCTCTTTCTCTGAAATTATTGAATTGACCTAATCCGAGTTCCATAACGTGAGCACGTATTTTTGAATTCACTTTAGAGACAAAAATGTTTATTAATAAGCGTGGGTCAGAAAAAGTTTTCAAATTAAAGATAGCTGAAATTAAAAGTAGTACCTTATTTTCTATTCAACACGTAGTTAATTTATACAAGAACGCCACTTATGCTGTATGAGTGAGATGAAATTCAGCTGGTACCTTCCCAATATCACGAGGTTTAAAGCCAAGTTGTAGTAGGTCTTTTCAGCAACATCAACATCGAATGGAAGACGTATGGGAAAATTAGGGTACTGGCTGGCGGCGAGACCCTATATAGCTGCTGATGATCAAATTGTAAACTGCTTCAGATGAACAAGCTTTAGCTTTGGTGTTGAGGCTATTACATGTGAAAGAAGTGTTTCTAGATTACTCTGAATGGGAGGCTTGGAAGTTTGCAAACTGCTATTTATCAAATACTAAGTTAATTCATAACAGTATGAGATTGCTTGGACATACTTATGGGTATTCTTATTCATATTTTCATTGGGTTCCCGGCTTTTAGGTCAAAATACGTAATGACCCAGGAGGATTCCGATGATATCTTCAAAGGATTTAAACCGCATTTACAGCCCAGCCAAATGCCGCAGTTAAGCTGCAAAAAAGCGAGGGCGCATAAATGGTCGTAGCAATGGTGGGAGGATTTTGAAAACAAATTTATTACTAGATTATATTGAACCAAATTGATGAAACTTCAGATCAATATATATTTTTTTTATTTCAAAACAGAATTGCTGAAAAAAGAATCAAACTTGTGGAATATGCTGCTCGGCGAATATTATAACTGAAAATTATTGTACAAGATGGTGAACCAATAACTTTTAACCATTATTACTAGTAGAATCAAGTGTTAGAAGTAATTAATTGCAAGTGAGATTGATGATGATGGTGATGGGCAACAATTCAGTTGGATATCCACTTATGCTTAGGCTTACTGAGACAAAGAAAATGAAATTTACTTGCTCGGAGTTACAAATGTTACCATAGCCACAAAACGCTTAATTGTTTTTACACAAATATTCACACATCAGTTAAAGAGGGCAAAAAAATTAAAAATTACTTATAGGTCATTTATTTAAAATGTCAAATCATTTTAGTGCAATGGTAGATTTCTACTTTTGTAGTTCAACATTTAAAGCTGGTGAATTAAATGATAAAATGAAGTAAGCATAAATTTAAGAAGTCCAGAAATAACAAGAAGAGTCTTTTATCTATAAGAATAAGTTCATTTGAAACAGTTTTGGCGTTACATGTGAAAGATTTTGTTCACTTACATAGAAAAGTTCAAGTTTTAGCTAATGATGGCCTAAATTCCAAAGACATAACTCAATATACAAGCAAACTAAACCTTCACGACTTGCAAACTGTAAGACTTTAGTTTGACTACTTCCAACGTTCCATGATGGACTGATTAAATATAGTTGAGAGTTGCAATGTG
Source organism: Rhodnius prolixus (assembly GCF_049639745.1). Classification (NCBI taxonomy): domain Eukaryota; kingdom Metazoa; phylum Arthropoda; class Insecta; order Hemiptera; family Reduviidae; genus Rhodnius; species Rhodnius prolixus. The sequence goes on along the minus strand of NW_027411604.1, from coordinate 12,101,387 downwards.
AGAAAAGATGAGAGGCTTTACACCTAGATATTTGCATATTAGAGAAGAAGGGATGGAAATAACAAACAAAATAAGAAATTATTCCGAAAGTTTTAATTTACAATACTAATACGTTCATTTTTTGAGGCTAGGAAAAGTAGTATATAACATGAGCATTTATTAACTATAATATAGGATAATAGTATATATTATTTTAATTGATTATTAAATAATACTATATTTCTTAATGAAAATGTTACCCTGCATTTACGGTGGGTTGTATTCAATAAAGAGATATGAGACATGAAAGAAGAGTATTTTTTTTTCTTTGGTCGAGCTTTGGTCCATGGAGTCGCCACGCCATCCATCTCGTCATGGACCAATTTCTTTTTGGACTAATGATGACGAGCAGGAGGGGCGGGCTCAAAGGCGGCTCTGTCATGGCTCGAACGCTACGGCCTTAAATCACATACAGACTCTTTTTAAATTTTCTTCTCCTTTGGACTAGAATTATATATCATTGGAACTAATAAATCTTTAATTTATAATCTAATAAATTTAAATAAATGCTGTATACATCGGATACATCGCTGTACACAGTACACACACATAGATAACTAGAATTTTCTCTTTTCTTTCCCATTCGATCTTTTTGGTCTTTTTTTTGGCATATTTACAAATAGACAATGAATTTACATGTTTAATTGTATAAAACATATAATAAGGTACAAGAGGAGTTTCTAAACAACAATTTTAATGTACATTGAGATGTTTACTTAGGAATTAGGTATAATATAATTTAATCTTACCATACTTTATAAATGTATTTATATACATGTACATTATTTACGAAAAAGAACAAATAAAGGTAATTAACAAATAGAAAGTCATTTTCTTTTCAAGTGTAAGTAGTTATAACAGGTGGCAGATTTTCAGAAATATATATTTACAAATTCTCGAAAACTATTCACTTAAAAAATAACTTTTGTTTATTCTTGAAAAAAATGATATGTCAAATTTGATCGAGTTATACATACGATAACAAAGTCATTCCGCAGCTTTATTTACAAAAACTAAGTTCAAAAAAAAAAAAAAAAAAATAGGTACATAAAAAATTGTATATTATTACTGTGAGCATAACCACTCATTTTTGTAAAGTATGAATAAATTTTACAATTCAGTTGGAGTTAGATTAATTTTCACTCCATTTTTGACTGGAGTTGTAGTATCACTAGTGACGGTGATATTAGACCTAGATGTGAGCGCCGTTGTGGAATGTTCACCTCTGCTCACCAACGGTCCAGTTTCAGCACCTTCGTCTGTATGGTCGGCTCTATTTTTACCAGCTCTGGCACGTTCAGAGCCGCCTCTCTGGGTACGCCTGGGAAATACACTATTCTCTAAGTGTAAAGTGGCATTCACTTCTTTACCAGCAGCACAAGTGCACGCTTTTACAAAACTTTTCTTAAAATTATCACTTAAAAATGCATAAAGTATTGGATTCATTGCTGAATTTGAATAGCTAAAGAATCCGGCAAACAGGAATACGGTAACAGTGAACTTTGATTGGCACTGTTTTGGCGGAGTGAAAATCAACGCCATCTGTGTGATCCAATATGGTAACCAACACAAAACGTATACTGTTATTACAGTCAATACTAATTTAGTAACTTTTCTATGTGATTTCTTTTTCTCTTTTGATTTATTCTTTGGTCCTACTGTTTGTAACTTTCTTATAACCATGAAATAAAAACAAAATATTAACACCACAGGTACAGCAAATCCCAATACAAATGAGTACAATGTAAACGCTGTCTGGCCGCTTAGATTTTCGCCTTCCGGCCAAAGTATATTACAACTTTTCACCTGGTCATCATCCATTATATTTGCATACATGAATATTGGTATCATAAATATGGCACTTGCCGTCCAAGCGCTCAACGATACAATTTTCGAGATGAAAGGTGTCCTCATTTTGGGCGCCGTTATCGGGTGACATACAGCCACATAACGATCTGCACTCATTATGGTTAAAAATATACTACTAGTAAATTGATTTATACTTGTTGAAGCCATGTACAATTTACACATTACATTACCAAATGGCCATAATTGAAGGCTCATCGTTGCTATTAAAAATGGTATACCTATTAGGAAACATTCATCGGCTACAGCTAAATTTACAATATACAAATTTGTAACAGTTTGCATTTTGGAAAATCTCAGTACAACATATATTACTAATGTATTGCCCAACAGGCCGACAATACAAACAAACGCATACAGTACTTGAGTAAATATGTGTAATGTTGGTTGATCTGTACTGCCACAGAACTGAGTCTCGTTACCATATGATGAGTTGTAGAGAGATTCAATTGAACCGTTTTCTAAAGAATCGGCCAACCAGCTGACTGTGGTATCCTTAGACATTATACCTTTTCCTCACAAGTATTCACTGACCACCTGAAACTCAAGGATTATCATTATTTTGTCTCTTTTCAAAAAAAAAAAAAAAATTAATTAAGATATTCATTTATATTTAATTATAAATTTATATTCCAAAATAACAAGCTTTATGCTTGTTTCTTTACGTTCAGTCTACCTGCTCTCGGGAACAGAGATAGTTGAGATAGAAACAGATATTAAGAAGTAAAGAAAAAAAATCAATCTGTTTCCAAATAAGTATTGTTTAGTAAAAGATTCGATTTATTAGTTCACACATAAAAACTGATTTCACGAACTGGGCTATTTTTAATTTTTTTTTTCATTTAAGGCGCGTTACCATCTGAGGTCATTGGTGCCCGGGGCATTTTCGATGCACTGGCAGCCTCCGGACAGCGTTCTCTGGTTACTTCATTGTACTCACCGGTTAGTGTACTGTGAGCGGTTTTTTTTCCCAACGTTTCGATCATCAAAGGGGCTAAAAAAAAAAAGTCCTAACATTAATGCAACAATGTACGCTATTGCTGGACCAAGCAAAAGAAGGTGGGATATTTCACACTAATTGCTGAAACGGCGATGTGTTTAAACAGGTATCTGAGAACATTATACTTGTGTTTAGTCAAAGGGACAACACTGTTTTACCGAAGATTTTATAAACAGATCTTGGAAGGCCAATTGATCATTCCCTCTTTCATATAATTTACTCTGTCCTAAAGAAAACTATTAGAAAATTCCTACTTAGAAATAAATTTTCTAAGAGGAAACTTGAGGTAAGTCGTGTGATTTTTCACACAAATGAATTTTTTTGTCAGACAAAATCTTTTCCTAATTACACTTTACTTTTAAAGCATTCCAGAAATTACTACTTTTTAAAGAAAGTCTGCTTTGATGGCCTTGTGATGCAACTGTGGTCCCTTTTTAATTGACCAATTTTTAATTGGTCTAACATAAACTTAACATTAAACATTAAATAAGCTCCATTTAAATATTACTGTAACGTTTCGTATTTAATATGGCTTTAAATATATATTTCTACTTTAAAATTCGGTAAAATTTGAATTAAAAGAATTATTTTAATGCAAAGTGAATAAAGTGCTGCAACTAAGGTAAATGAGATAATTAACCATATTTCATCAAAATGAGTACTGTTTCTTGGGACAGGGTATTATAGATCTATTTTCACAATTTAACGTTTGAGGAATACTGTGTCCTGAGAGTGTAAATTTATTATTAAATGTCAAATATCAAATTAACCTGAGAATTTTATTTGGCCAATAACGGCACCAAACAATCAATTTAACAGAAAAGATTTTACAATAAATAGAAGTACTTTTAGAAAAACTTAATTTCCAACAAACATTTTTTTCCCAATTCGTACTTTGTCCTACAACTTGAACACTTTTTAAACCAAAAACTAAAGTAACATTTTCCGGCCAGTAAATAAAGTGTAAAACAATCAAAAGGTTTCTTGCTCTTGTTGTCAGAAAGCCGACTAACGGAAATTGCCAGAGTTTTGTTGGAAATGGCTGATAACTTTGTTTTCTTCCAAGTTTAACTTTTTTGTGATTTCTTGTATTTCCTTTTGCGTTAGAAACATTCAATGATGATAAAAACAATGTTATCTTCTTAATAACAGTAAAAACTGTATTGTTTTAAAAACAATTTTAGAGAAAATATGGCATAATATTGAACCAGGTGCGCACACAGAATTTTTGGAGGGGTTTTCAAGTTTATTAGTTTTTAATTTTTGAACTATTCTTTCATTTAGAATATATCACAATGATTTTTTTCCAATGAGATTAATTTTGAGAAAAATATTACAAAATAATTTAGGCAACACAATCTCTTTAAACTATTTTTAAAAAAATATTAAAAATAATTGGCTGTCATTGCTTTAAACTTATGTCTCTATCAGGTTATTGGACTGCTCCCGTATAGAAAAGGGGAGGCCGGTGTGTATGCCGCTAATCCGAGGTATGAAATCAGTGAGTCTAAAAAAACTAGATTTTCTAGCAGTAATTATGCACTCGTCGGAGTACAAACCATTAAGTATAACTAACTATTAAACAAATAAGTTTATTCTAACTAATAATTCGTTTATCAATACATTCAAAGTTGGTCAAAAATTGCTAACTTTTTCTTGCTAATAAAACATGAGAAACCGGACATCGTTGCCTCTTTTCCATTCCAGCAGAAGTAAGTAGGCACTTTCAAAGAGATTCGTTTTCTTTTCCCTTTACTATAACGTCTACATCAAACTCATACCCTACTCATACTTCTTTGGCTTAAGACCCTGAATATTCCATACGCCAAAAGTAATAGACTTTTACGAAGTGTTTTTTCGTTTGCTATTAGATCCATACTGCTTATTTCTTTTATGGAAGCCTTACAGTTGGTTTTAAGAAGAAGGGATGCTGGCTCTTCGCCCTACCGCTGCCAGGATGACTAGGGGCAGTTATTTTGGGGCGCCCTACCATAAATAGAAAGCCTTCACCACGGCTACGAGTCTATTTACCCCGCCGATTCTGACATCCTACATAAAGAATACGCGTTTTCCATTGGGCACCATTAGGAGGTAGAGATCAGCGTTAACCTATCAGCACCAATGCTACATCTGCACTAAAATAAAATGAAGGAAATGTGGTTTTGGATTCTTTATTATTCAACCGAATAAGTTTTGTCAGTTAAAGAAAATTTCTGCAATATGAGATTGTAAATTGAAAAGCAAAGGGCTATACGATAAAATGATTTCATTTAGAAATGGCGATGTAGTACACTCCACATAATTTAGTAAGTGAATTGCATTTGCAAGTTTAATTATTGATAGACATGTTTATTGAAATAATTTGCAGCATTTGACCAAAATGAAATCATCTGATAAATATTATAAATTAAAATTTGTAAATAATTACAAACAGGAGAGACAGTTATAATGATTTATTACTAATATTATTATTTATCTTAATTTCACCTTATTTTGCATTCGAGGGTCACAAACCACCCAACTATATTGAAAGCAAACTAAGATTTACAACCCACTAGACAGTGCAAGCAAGCCTTATGTTTATATCTTCATAGACGTCCATTCTTTTTCACTTTTCGGCAAACTTCCTTTAAATTTGTTTCCCCTCTCCATCTATAATAAATTTCCACCAGTTTCCATATTTATTTAAAAGCATCCACCGTCAAAGGAAAAAAAAACCTTATGACACATGACTCTATTTCAATGCTATAAATCTCTCATGATTGTGAAATATATCAGCAATATTTCAACTAACAACAACCAACCGCAATGGAAGAATATATATATTGCAGAAGGTAAAAATGTTTTATTTACTTAGTTTTATAAATATATAAATAACGCTATTTGCACAGGGTAATATTTAAATACCAATTTTTTGTTTTTTATCTATTCTTTTGCTATAAATCTTTGTGTCCTCGAAAAACAATAAAAGTCTGTCTAATAAATGATTGATTGGAAAGGTAAGCTCGAAATTAACTAAGCAAAGTTACCGTAGCCGAAACCTGAATCAATTTTGATTTTAAATATAATTATTAGTTTGCAACTCTGACCAATAACGGATGTTGAAATAAGCAGAGGTCCAAACATTCTATGTATTGCCTGATTTTTCAGGCTGGCTTTTATTTTTTGAAACAACTAGCAAACATACTTTACTATTAATTTGTCATATTAAACTGTAAACAAAATCCAAGGCCTAGACCTGGAATTGAACCCAGTACTACAATACTGTCTTACTCATATTTCATAAGAAGATTTGGAAGTTTTACTTACTGGGGAAGTAATCATACAGATCAAATCAGCTGCTTCATAAATATGATAATTCTGTAAAACATTTTGACGTTGAAAAGTTCTCACAAAGAAATTAAAAATATATTTTAAATGAGGTAGGTACGAACTAAATACTAGGAAGATTAATTTTACCCAAAATGATTGATGCACATAAAAAAAGAAATTTCGTAAGATAGATAATTATTAAGAGCAGTAACATATGGGATGAGCAATTAGCTCATGTTTAACGACTGGATTCCCACGTTGAGATCCCGTGTTCTACTTCAGTTGCTAGCTGGGTAGGTTTTCTCTTCCTAGGAGCTTCTTACAGTTCACTGTACGGTGATGAAAAAAAAAAACATTGAAATAAGCTCCGGGCGCCAATGACCACAGATATTGCAGATTCTCTAAACTTAAGGTTGTCTAAAGTCACAGTTCCATGTATATCGATTAATAGAAGTACTTTTTTAAAAGACATATTATTACCTGAATGAGGATTTGGAACTAGTTATACATCAAAGTAAAAAGTATTAGCACTGCTAATAATCCTCCCAACTAGATCAGTTTATAGCTGAGCATGTCTGGCAGCCTTCCCAGTCCACAAGATCAACTTTCTGGAAAAAAAAATTAAGATTTAAATGAAAGAGTAGGTTTTACATTTTTTTTTTAGTCGTAGCGCGCGCGTTTTTTTTTTGTTTTTTTATAACCTTTCTGGTTTCGGACTTTCATCCATTTTCAGAGGTTGATTCTCCGTCTCACTCAATGCACCAAATCCAGAACTGAAGATCTAATCACATTTTAAGCTATTTTGTTTCTTAGCATGGAGGGTTCTTCCTCCACTACTTCAGAATGTTTCCTGGAATATAAATATTTAAGAGGACTATCAGCACTTTTCGTTCAGTAATAATAAATAATCCTACTCGTTGATACAAAACTCGAGAATCAGGAAAATTGTAAGTTCTACTTGATCAGTCAGTATTTAACGAAGGCCTATCAATTATCTGCTCTTATCTCATTGCAGCCTCAAGGCAGGCATTATTCCCTCGCAACAGAAAACAGAAAGTTTAAGGCAATCCTGCTTCGAATCCGGCGTGACTGTCGAGAGTGATACCACCTAGCTAAATCTTTTACTCAATGGAACCATTCCATAGTTACCGTTTTTAACCAAGGAATTCAAATTTACTGGTTTTGGAGGGGTTAACTAGGTTGAGTCCCACGCTTTCAAGAACCAGCATTGTCCAATAAGATCTTGGAACACTGTCGCTGACTGATCTATCATGACTAAGAACATTCTCTTAGAATAGCCAAAGAAGAATTGAGAAAAAAGATGTACCACTATGTCTATCCAACCATAACCTAAGAACGTTCTCTCGTAATTTCTAACCCTGGATACTCCCGTTAACATCTAAATGTCAAGGCCACTTAATGTCTTCTCGGTAAAAGCGAGTGAAATGACATCCTACAGGATCAATATGCAGAATTCCAATTAAAGGAATCTTTATTCAATAAAAACTTTATCGATAAGAGGCTAGAAGGAGAAAAATATTATGTTTCAATGAGACTAATATTTCAATAGAATTTCTTATTTCAGCTTACATTCAATTTGCCTTGAATAATCTCTTATTTTCCAATAATTTCCCAACATTACACTAAATTATCAATTTTCCTATTTATTATAAAGAAGAAAAGAAGTTATATTTTGTCGCTGCCATTACCATGATATCGTAGACAGTCTTTTTCTTTTGGTCTAGTTCTACCTACTTTAAATGGTCTTCATTCACAAACTGACCATTTTGAAATATTTTCAGTAACAGCTGTCAATGGAAAATTAAAGCTTGGGATTGTCAAGATTTTGTTACGCTCTCAACGACTTCTCATGCACCCAACGAGGTAATGCATTTCCGTGCCAGTCCCTAACTTTTCTGGACTGGTTAGATTTTTGCTTGATGACCATTCACCACTAGAATATGTCATAGACTATACTAGATGTCTTTTACACAATGCCGGTCTAAATAAATGTCCACAGGATATTCTGTTTTGAAGAATATCTATCACTCTGGAATAATATTATAGAAAACGACAGTCGCATGAGGATCTCTCATCAGATTTACTCTGAGCGCATCCGAAAATATGTATTTTTGGGAAATCTCTTCTTGAAAAATCAAGACAGTCCTGAAAAGAAGGAGTTTTAGCTGTCAAAGAAAGCACATGGATTCTGCTGCTGCAGTCATAAATTTTTTTGAACTTTTTCCTTGTTTTCTTTTTAATCTATAGAGAGGAAATCATTAAATTTTGATTTTCCAAATTGAAACAAAACAAAAAACCAGAAAAATAAATCTTCTAACACCACCTGTGGAGGAAAGTTTCTCTTTAGATAAATCACAAAAAAAAATGGATATTTTCTTTCATGTACAGTTTGCTAACTATGTATGTTATAACATAATTATTCACTGTGTCTTAATGATATCTCGCGAGTCATGTTGCAGTGATATGTAAAACCGCTGTCAAAATAACGAGATATCATTATAATATTAAAACAGGATGCGGTTTATTCTTAATGGGTGCCACATCGCATTTTATCTTTCTCTAACACAAATGGCATGTGCATATTACATGCTTTTTTAAAGTAAATTATAAAACAATTATTCTCATTTTCAGAATTAAATTTATAATTCACTCAGTTCCTCTTTTAATTAAAAATTATCAGGAACTCAATCAATGGCAGCTTTTATTTAAAGAAGTATTATAAATACATTTATTAAAGGTATATTCTCTTTGCCAACTTAATGTTTCAAGATTTCAAGTATTAAAACGCTACAGATTTTATTTAGGCAAACAAGTTTAACGAGGAGCTTAAATTTGCCACCTCTAAAACTTTTTCCTACCCTTTCCCTTTATAAGCGATTCAATGGTTACCATTCCTAAATATTTAAACTTTTTTCCAGCAGAATAAGTGCACTAAATTTGGTCGAAATCGATGTAATGGTATAAGATACAACCAATTTCCTAGTCGACTCCCCATCACACATGGACGATGCGTTGTAAACCTCCCAATCTGTTTAACACTGATTATTAATTTTAGGATATTATTTATTGAAGTTAATTTCATCCAATAAAATAACAGTTAATGAAAAAATTCTGTTACCAAGTGAAAATAAAGGCCGTAAGATAAGAGGTAATTCTTCTTTCTTTTTTTTATAGCGGGACTGAAGGAAAACGGTGTGCCCTACAGGAGAAAGCATTCAAAGCATTTGATGGATAATCCAATAGAAAAGTAAAAGGAAAAGGATATTGGACTCCAGTAATACCACCCTTTGAAGATCCAACAGCGATTTAGAAGTGTCCAGCGAACGCTCAGGACACGTTCCGCTTTTATTGACTTATGAGTTCTGGATCATTGGAGAGTGACGTAATCTCTAAAAACTCTTTTGGCTTTAAAACGTTATTTATTTATATTTGTGAGTTATTATTTCTTGGATCAAATTTACTATTAATATGACATTATTTATAAATATAAAATTTAAGAGAACTATTTCTGAGTAGAGTTAATTTTATTTAGATAAATTTGTGAACTAAAACTGGTTCAAACACTTTTATTCAAATTCTCAAGGTTCTAGCACACATTTTTTTTTAAACTTAGCGTTTATATTAAATATATTTGTTCACTACGATAAGAAATAATTTTGAAGGAATTCCCAGATCCCAGAACTCTATTTAAGTAAAGATAAATTACAATTAAAAATAAATTCCAATGCTTCAGTTTTTTCAAACGTCTAATTTTCAATATCATTAATATTTCTCATTAGAATATTCTAGAAAGAAATGCGGCCTGCGGCTTTAGTCTGTGGGGGAAACCAAGTTTCAACTTCATGGAAATCGTTTCATCAATTGTGTGTTACTGGTACATTAAGGGTGAAAATGGAAAACCTGCTATTTGGTGGATGAGTGATGTACAGTGATACCTCAGATCAAAGGAATGAGAAACATTTTCGAGTACAGAGGTGACATCATCAATTAGAGCCTGATGAAGTCATGTATCAAATAATTGTCTCTCTTGCCAGTTCTCTGCGTTATGAAGATTCCCTTCGTATAGGTATGTCCATTGTGTTTTTGTACGTAATCTGGATTTATAAAGAAATATAATGTTTACATAATATCAAGAATAACAAAAGAAAAACAACAGAGCAGAGTCCTCTAATGATCTACCTGATGCTTTAAACTTAGGTGATGGACAATGCTGTTTGTGAACGAGAGAATATGTCCACAGGTCGGCAGGGCACTGAGTGTATTGGAACCCGAGCGCCTTAAGATAATGGGCATTAAATTATATGCAATAAAGAACTTAAACTCAAATAAAGAAAAACCCTAACATTTCAACTTCGATTTGGTGATTTAAGATGAGGGAATATAAAATGTTGCAAGAGTAACTGGATGACCAAAACTTCTAACCAGCTTTGGCTTAATATATAGATCCATTAGCTGATACTAATTGATTAGAAACTTAACAAAATTCGATATAAATTACAGGCTTGAAGCCTTCGTTTTAATGACTTCCAGCCTATACATCTCTGATGGAAGGTTCAGCTTAATTAGGTATTGCTGCTACACAATAATGCGAAATTCACCCAAAGCAATTTTTTCCCAAATCTATATATATATATAGAGCAATTTATTGGAAAGCCTCTCTCTTATTTTCTGTACAATTTTCTAATTGTAGTTCCCACATAGCTGATGGAGAAAATTGATATTTGTAAGACTGTATTAGGTAAAAGGCGAACTACATATACAACACCTTGGACAACATATGGGTTTGATAGCAATATCAATCTTGTTCTCAATAAATTTAGAAATAGAAAGAATTTCCAATTCTAGAGGAAAATGTTTTCTGCTGAAAATAATTTTTTCTACTTTGTTCTCTTCTCTCTAAAAATGACAAATAAATCACGCACAAACCCTTTATCCATTTTCAGTTAGGAACACATTTTTTCTGTTGGTTTTTGAAAAAAAAAAATATATATCCAACTGAATAATTAATTCTATCCATTTAAAGTATATATTTGTAATTATTCAAAGTAATTGGGAAAAGATAAGTTTTATTATAGGGGGGAAAGTTAAGAAAAAGGCGAAGAAAAGAATTAAAAGGAAAAACGCCTGAAGAAGTTTAGTGACAGTAACATTGATTAGAGTTAACAGAATCTCGGACAAGGAAGGGAACTTGGGATATCATTGGATAAAGAAGAAGAAGAAGAAGAAGAAGAAGAAAGTGGAATTGTTGAAGCTACTTAACAACTGGGCATACTTCCCAGTATAAGTTGGAACTAGAGTGAATACATCTCCAATTAAGGGATATAACAGACAGCTGTGACCATCAATCCATTTGTCGTTAAACTGGCCAGCATCCAACCCCCTCTTCTTTTCACTAACTCAACATTAAAACTTCTTTTTTTGCCTTTTAAGGGTCGCACATGCAACCAGAAATTTGACCAAAGGCAGAATCTGACCAAATTTTTTTTGCTAACAAAATTAGAGCTCTTATAAAGTTTTTAAAAATTTCATTAATTTTTTTTTTATGTACTAATTTCTTAATTGTGAACTAGTTTCTTAATATTTATTACAATGAATAGCTTAGTTTGTGGATGGAACCGACTAACAAACGTACTTACTTCACACTATAGCGCCTAGTCCAGAAATCTTAGCCATTATCAGAATACATCTTAGCCTGTCGGACAACTAACAATCTTGGCTATCTTAGTAATTTCCTTGCATTTAAAAACTACTGGGAGGAATATAATTCTACAAAACTAAACTTATACTGAGATTATATTGAAGTTGTACTTGGCAGACATTCAAGAAGATAGTGCTATCCTGAGAAATGTAAATTTTCAAATTCTCTTTAAAGGATAAAGCAAAACTTTTTACCACCGCTATCGAACATTTAGAATTTTTTCCCATATAATGTTTAAAACTAGGTAAAAACAAGTAGTTTTAATAATTTCGTTTTTCTGAAAATTGCTGTTGTTTTACAATTAAGCAATAATTATATTTATTGTAAAAATAAATTAATTTCCTTATCGTTTATTCAGATAACCGCATACACGATGTACACGATTCATTCTCTTTGAACAAACATATATGTGTACGCTGTGTTATCTTAAGTAATCTACTAATATAATCCACGAAGTAAAATTACACTTGTGCTCCCTGCTCCAGAGATTGTAACAGACGATCAACATTATAAAACCACTGACTTCTGAAATTTAGTTTATGTAACATAAAATATTCCTGGTCTATTCTTGTAACTTGTTTACTTTTTATCCTCTGTGTTATTTATTTGACTTGTATATTATTTTATGGAATAGAATTTTCTTTGAATGTAAATAAAGATGTATTTTCTTTATGTTTGCTCTTTTATGAAATTAAATAGGAGCTTTTAAATTTATGAATTTGAGTATTGATTTCTCGTTCTGAATTATGCAAACTAACAGGTTTCCTCATGTTGATTCAGAGGTCTTCTGAAGAAGTTAGATCTGGAAAGGGGTGGCACCAGCAGATTTTGTGGGAAGATGGGGTAAATACTAATGAAAATTCCTGTCTGACCGCGATACTAAGGCGATCCCAAGCAAGATTCCAGGTGCTGGAGAAGGATATACTCTTTCTAGAACCCTCTCAGATCTTGCGATTTCTTAAGATGAATTGCGCTCTAATGCACAACTTTGTTTCATGGGTAACATATGGGAAAGTGGAGAGTCCAGAAAGATGGTCAATTCGGATATTTATTTGAATGTCTTCCAGACACGAGCAATATAGAAAGAGTTGGTTGTACAGATAGACTTCCCTAGGATGTAGGAAGCAACATTTTAAAATAATAAAACTTAATATACAATATTATAAAAGTTCTACTTGAAAAGAGTGTTCAGAAACGAAGTGAATGTACACACAATTCACTGGCAATCTCAAAAGACATGTATGAAAGAAAAATCTATCCAAGTAAAACAAACTTTGGGTCAAAATGAGTAACATAAATGAATATTGCGGATGAATGGGTATTTCCGTTATTCCTTTTTAGGACATTTTCTTATCGAGGAAGGTTTGAGCCGGCAGTCGGTTGTTTTGGTCCATCGACTATGATCAATGCCCGACTTCCTTCTCCCCTTCACCTTATCTAGTCTATTGACCTCTGAGAATTGAATAAAAGTTGCTATGTTAAATGTGACAACGTATAGAACAAGTAAGAGGACGTATCTACTTCTTCTATGTACTTCCTTGTTTACAACCTTTCCTTCCTTTATTTTCTATCTATTGGATTACCGTTCTACATCTCTAAAATAATTCCTCTATTTGTGGACCTCAGACAATCTTTTCTTTTTATTCACTAACTTCTTTCTACTTTTCGATTGTAGTGAGTGTTTTTGTTTTAAGTATTACTTACGTTATTGTAGATTACTCTCTCTTTTTTGTATCAAATTCTCCAACGAGACCTCTATTTCAAAAACGAAATACATGTTTCAAATTCTCTACTAACAAAACTAAGCAAAAACAAAAATAAAAAATAGTATGGTTACAATATTGGTACTTTACTGAAAGATGAATACGCTTCTTCATCACAAGCTTTTCATACATTATTTCATTTTCAGTCAATGTTTAGAGTTGCAGTATGCGGCAGTCCTCTCAATCCTTTGCAAACACTCTGGCAGAGTTAGTGCTAAGTTAGTTAGGACCAGCAGACCTGAAGGTGAACTCTATTGGTCAACTGCAACAAAACTCTCCCATTTTCACTCTGCACACTTTGAAAACTGCTAAACGAGTAAAATTAACGTCCAATGGAGCCACAATAGATCTTATAGACTACTCCAATTTAAGTAATAACACTGTCAACAAGGGAGCCATAATAGTCCCTATTATTTACAAGAACGTAGGAAACCAAGTACTCCTTCCTAAGTAATAATACTAAAACCCAAGGGAGTCACTAAAGATTTTTGGAGTAAGATTAGAGTTAGCTTTATCAATTCTTTTTTCTTATCTAACAATAATTTACATTCAAAATTACACATACAGACTCTCATGATAATTACATGAAGACTGCAATTATTCGAAAAACTTCTAATTAAACAAATACATTCACGAATATAAAAATTTGAGTTTAAGTTTAAGGAGAGATTAGAGAAAAGGTAACTAAAGAATTGTTTGGAGGTTAGCGTGCAGCATTATCATTGGACGGTTTATGTTGCACCTAAAGTAAGAATAGACAAAACTAAATCCAACTGTAGGCACGGCTATGTCACGAACCAGTCATTCTATTTGTTTGAACAGTTTGTAATCAGCAAACTATAAACTACATCATTATGATGATTAGAAGATTAAATAAGGCGTATATATTACTAATTATTATCACATTAGTATTACAAATTATTTAAACAATCTTTATGTATTACTAAGTTTAATTTATTGAATTGGAAAAATATTAAATTTCAATTCTGAACTGTTTGTTCCATTCATTTAATGTAAATGAATGAAATGAATTTTCTTCGCGAGTTTAGTTTTTTCATTTCCCTAAATGATTTACAATGATCAATTACATTAAAACGGATACTAGTTTCAGGAATAATCTTATGAAATATGACAAAATTTTGCATTTTGTGGGACGTGCAACCATGAAACATAATGACTAGCAGCTACTGCATTCGACAAAATTCAATTTAAACAGATAAGTTTGTCAATTTTTTTTATTTATCCTTTTATTGAAATTTACACCTATACCAATAAGGGTACAATAAGTAAATGAGATGTGTATAAATAAATAACGTGACAGACGTGAATGACGGTCATCCAGTGATCAATTAAATTGTAATATTTGCATTAAAAAAAATCGTGTGGCTGTATAAAACTATATAATCAAATTATTAACTATAAAAGTCAACTCAGTTAAATAGAATTGATAAACGGAAAGATTATCAATTTTAAAAGATACGTTTAATCAAGACGCATTTTTCGTAAAAAGCTTTCTGAAGAAAAAGAAGAGAATTGAGATTTTATCGATAAATATTATTATCATTGTTGTAAACCAGTTTAAATTAAAGCACCAACTCATCAATTCCTGAAATGTTCCAGAAATTATATTTATTTTATGAACTATTTTTTTACAATAAAAATAAATTTATAACAAATGGGAAACAATAAACTATTTATTCAATAAAAATTTTAGTTACAGACAATAAAACTTTAATATGGTGCTCATAAAACTCCTCGCCATGTGTTCTAATAAAAGAAAAGGTTTTTATTGCAGGCAAGGTTCTCGATTAGGTGCAGTTTTTATTTTTTCTTATTTTCTGTAAAAATAAAAGTTTTGAGAAATTGTCGAATATTTTATATCTAGGAAGCCCCTAGAAAAGAAAGGAAGAGACAGCTAATTTGGGATAACCAACTTGGTGGGTGCCAAAAACTCTTTCACTTGCTACGAAAGATTAATTCTGGTAATTTCCAAGTTCATAGTTAGTCAGGAAACGCTACTACATATTCTGACAGCACAGCTGGAGCCTCGAAGATTTCCGTTCTCGATATCATCCATCCTTTTAACAGGGGGTTACGAATCCCAGATTGGTCTCAGCTAACGTTTATCTGTGGGTTTGTTAAACCTAAACTTGTGAGCAATGTGAGCGTAATGTGTTTTAGTTGTTAATCTTAGAGCCTGCAATAAAGCCAAGACTCCTAAAGAAGCGGCTAAACCGCTTCTATCTATGGGGATTAGGCGGGGGGGTCTTCAGGGCTTATTGACAATATAATATTTTACATTGTTATTACAAAGTTAGTTTATCTTCTGTCCTGCTTGATTATGAACTGTGTGTGATCGGTTTTATATGTTTAATAATTAATTATTATATCATTTATAGCATTAACACAAAACATCCAGGAGCCGGCTTTTGGTGTACGCTCATTGGATAATAAATTAAAAATGTAGAATACAATAAATCGAAAGTTGGTGAACAAAAAAAACCAACTATATGAAAGAAATAGTGAAGCCTCTCATTTATTAAGCTGGAAGTTCGCAGAACATTTTGCCTTCAACGAAAACAAATGATTTGAATCGCTTCAAAGAAGACCAATATTGCTTGTATTTTGCAGATTTTCGTCAATTTGTCTCATTACCGTTTTTGTTTTAGTCTTTTAATACATTTATCTTTTTAAAATTGTTAAAAAAAAACATGTGAGAAACATTGAAAAGACAAAAATTATATATTTTAATTTATTTTCAACCTAGAAATAACATTTTCAGAATATTTTATCTTTTTTTGCTTTTTATCGCCCCTAATGTCCATCAAGGCCAGTACCTTCCACTGGACTTCTTTACCGCCCACAGAGGGACGTTTTTGTCCACTCTGATAACAGAATAATTAAGGAGATTACATCTGAAACAATGTTAAATTTTTACATGATTAACGAAAAGAAAATAGAATTTTTTTGAGCACTCATGTATTTGCACGTTAAAGTTACTAAATTATATTTTAGTGAGTTGGGTACATTCTGCCCATTGCAGCTTAGAATTTAATTTTAAAGTAAGACAATAAGCCCTTAGTTAATGTCTAAATAAAAACAGGACATTATGCTGGCTACTGATAATGTAAATGTTCTTATGCAAGTGCTTTTCGCTGTCAGCTAACACCAGTTGGTTAATTATTTAATAACGAGCTAAAGCCGGGAGAGATGCTACCTGAATTCCTGCGAGAAATCTCAACTTATAGCCAGGTTTTTTGTTTTGTTTTGTTTTATAATCGCTGCAGACTTAAAAAAAAAATAAAATAAAATAAAATTACAATATTATAATTTTCTGTTGCAAAAATTGATTTTATGGGTGCCCTGGGAAAGCTGTAAGAATAAGCTTTTCTCCGAGGAGTAATTTTATTTTGTATTCTTTTCTCGGACCTTATTTTTAATTTATTATTTTTTTTAAGCACTAGAAAAAATTTGCTGCAAGAGTAAATTACATTAAAAGAAATTAAATCTACTAGCAGATTTTAATTTAACTATATCTGTAATAAAAAAATATTTATTTAAAGGGAGATAAGCCGACCGGATGGAAATAGGATATGACAAAGAACTTTATGACTGCGATAAGTGAAATTCCAGAAAAAGGAAATCTCTCCCAAAGGAGATTGTGAATTAATCTAAGAAGGAAACAGACCTAGTTAATCTAATGAATTAAAGTTAACAGATAATAACGCAATAAGCAATTTCTATAAACTCTAAAAGGATTCAAACTGTTTTAATCCTGAAAGTTTAAATGAATGGTAGGCAAAAAGACCCTCATGCGAAAACTTTAACTCAAATAATTAAAATTTTCATACTTATATCTCACAAATTATTCTTCAAACTTTAGACTTTAAAACTTTTAAACTGTTCCTCTCTGATTATACAAGGGTATAGCAAGAGAACGGTACCTGTAAAAGGAGCTGGAGGTTACAGTAACTCCTAAAAAGTAAATGTAACTATATTATAATACTTTTAAAAGTGGCCTAACAGAAGAAAAGATGGTGATAGCTTAACAGAAAAATGTGCCCTTCTAAAATGATTTTTTCTAGAAAATTATTATTTTTTTTCGTTCAAATAAATATTAATAGTCATACTAACCAACTTTGCGGGAGATAGAAATGTAATTTAGGGATCTGTGGTGAGAAATATTTTGAATTTGACCACCGTTGTTTTGAGGTCATTCTGAAATGAGAGGGAGAGAAAATTGATTAAAATTATTTCTACTTTTGAGGATGATCGATTTTCATCAAAAACCGATTTTCACCGTAGGAGCTTTTATGCAAATCTCAAATTTGGTCTTTGTGCAGTTTTCTGTTTTGTAGTTTAGTAATGTAAAAGTAAGTAAAGTAATTGCCTATTTATTCAGGCGGGCTTTACGTCCAACTACCAATTAGATGTCGCGGACGGAGGCGACTAGCAAACATGCTTTACTGTAAATTTCTTTTATTAATCATTAAATAAAATCCAAGGCCTAAGACCGGGAATCGAACCCAGTACATATTAGCTTCGCAGGTCTCGCCTCTAAACGCTCGGCTACCGTGGCGCCTTGTTTTGTAGTTTATGCTGACCACGTACACAAACATAAACACACATCATAGCAATTTAAAGAGGAGGGAGGGACCAATTGTATAAACCATTTTTTTTTTTAGCTACTAATGATGGCAAAAGAATTAGCTAAATAAATTTAACCAAGATTTAGATAAATTTAATTTCTATAGATGAAATATTGAAGATGTAAGGTTTGCTTGGAATAGGATGCCACAGAATGGTTGTAAACACACAAAGATTCCCACTAGTTCAATATTTATATACACCAACTTGAGTAATGGAAGATTACAGCTTTGGAACGGTTTATATAATTATGCTTTAGTAAATATATGTATATAAGATGTCTGAGACACTTCCTGAATGCAAACAATTTATATACAAAGCTATAAGAGGGTCCTAAATTCAATATTTATACAGTATTTTCCCGAAAGATCTAGTTTTTTACTAAAGGAGTGCTGCGATCGTGTCCAATATTTGAAAATAAGATTTTAATGGAAGAAGACGTTTTGGAGTCTCCTGAATGCGAAAGAAAAAGAGAAGTTTCGAATGGGTCAATCTCTATGTGAACATAAGATAACGCAACCTTGCTGTTCTGCCTTCTGGATCAACTATCGCTCTCAATTTAAGGTAGATGAAAGGTAGTGTAATTACATGCTTAGTTACCTGAAGTGTAATTTCTGGCAGGTCTATCCATCTACCTGTACCACATGATGTTCTGTAAATTCAATGTTAAATCAAAGAATGTCTTATAAGATTCCAAGTAGATGTTTTAAGTTTGAATTAGTATAACTGACCATGGCGGACAAAAAAGAACTATATACCGCCCTAGTTGCCCCAATATTGACGTACGGAATACAACTGGAAGGGCCAAAAAATCGAACATCAATCGACTACAAAATTTACAGTCTAAAATTCTAAAGACAATAGTTAACACTCCCTTCTACGTCACCAATCACACAATACATTCTGATCTAAATATTCCTCTCGTTTCTGGAAATAGACCCAATCTCGATACACAGAGCTCCTCTCAAATCTAACCAGTCATTACAACCCTCTGATCCACAACATGTCTACTAAAACACTTCCTTCAAATCCACAGCGCAGACTAAAGCGGCTGTAGCGACCATCTCAATACATAACGCCGATCTCCTAAGATGGTTGCTGTGTAAGCTTGCCAATCTGGCGAACTAAGGGCTTCCATCACTGGATTGTAGATGTCCACTCCACTCGCCCTCTTGGCGCATATGCATGTGCGGTGTTTTTGTATTTGCGCTGACCTTATATCCCATCTCTTTTGCTTATTGTAAATTAATGACACTTGCAAAATAAATAAATAAAAAAAAATCTAACAAAAATTATACAATTTATAAATAAATTACTGCTAGACGGAAAATAAAAAATAAAGTTTAAATAATTTTTTAAAACACATTTTTGGAAAATATGATTGAAAAAACAATCAACTTTCGCAATTTAGGTACTGATGTGAAATATATATCCTCTTTGGTCCTTCAAAGATTTTAGGAAAAAAGCTTCTAATAACACAATTAAATTCTGGAGTGGAATTTTAAAAAAATCTTCTGAAGCAGAAATAGGCATTACAAAATGAGCATTACTATAATCCGTCTTTTTAGATCACATATTTCGTGTATTTAACAACGAAAGAATCCATATAGTCTATTGAAAGAATTATCGATATTTTGTGGTGCATATTGATCCTGTACATTGGATCTTACTTATGAAAATTATAGATATACACAGAATTCTAAGCGTGCACTAGATGATATCTTGGAATAGAAGTAGATTAAATAAAGTTGAAAGTAAATTCCGGATTTCCAGTAGAGTTGTTGCCAAGGCAGGTAGAATATCACGTAGTTTAAAGAAGTTCATCGCCTTTTTATCCCTTCAAGCTACAAACCGTCCCCAGTTCAATTATCTGCAGAAAGTTTCATCTCATTTTACTAAACAATTCAATACATTTTCTTATTTATACAGAAAGAGACATTTTCTCTAATACTATTAATTCATTTCAAAGATACTGCCTGCGCTATTATTATTTCAATTTGTTTTTTATTGCCCCTTAGTTGTTAATCTTTAATTTTCTTAGAGATGTTTAATGTATCCTTTCTTTTATATTCAAATTATGCATATCTCATTTTGTTTATTTAAACAACACTCTCATTCTTGCTGTAACTCTGCTTCCGTTTTTAAATTACAATTCTCTAATATCACGTATTCTTTTAACAAAATTCGAGTATCCAAGACTTCTTTTTCTTCTCCACAGCTCTACAACCCGGGCTGGGCCATGGCTTCCAAAACAACAACCTTCAACGGCATCTCTATCCATTTCCTTCTCTTTCCAGTTTGTCACTTTTAGCCTCTCCATTCGTTCATCACATCATCCAACAAGCACCTTCTGGATCTACCTCTCCTCTCTTTTCTCAAAATGGAGAAATATCCAAGGCAACTTAATGTTAAATTAGAATTTCTATATGAATTTTAATAACTTTGTTCCATATAAATTGTTTGTGCTGCCAGTTTGGGTATCTTAAGTCTGTGACGTCCTTAAAGACCTAAAGAAACTTCCCCTTGAAGAGCAGATGCTATAAAATACTATTTTTCCTCTACACTATACTAATTACAACCAAATCGGCCTCCTTTTGAATACTACGCAAGCTAGTTTCGTTATATTTATTAGGGTTAGTCATTACGCCACAGTAAACGACCGGAAAGAGGCGAAAACGGAAATACTAAAATATTCTTTTTGGTCTTCGTTCGATTCTCGGCCTTGGACTTAAGATTTTATTTAATGGGTTATACGAAGGAATTAATAACATGAAGAAACTATGTGAGCATATCCGACTTCTTCCAAAACGCAAAATTTGGAATTGGATTTAAAGTCCGTCTGAAAAGTAGGTATTATTTAACAACTCACTTTATAATAATTGCTTTTTGATAGTGACAAATACAAAATGACTTACGATAAAACAGTATTTAAAGAAGGCGATAGTGTAGTCCTGAGCACAAATACATCAACGAGTTCTGGGCACTCAGTCACATTATTAACATATTATTACATACAAACTGTTGCAGGACTCTTGCAATCAAAAAGTTGCAAAAATATGATACAGCAGCAGCCTTAGGCACGATTTATAAATAAAAAAAAAGGTTATAAACAAAAATATGAAAAAGATCTGGATAATACTTTTCAACCAACTGCATACATGATCTTGTTCGCCGCTATAAATCAAAGGATAATAGCACATTCAGACAGAGAAGTAGGAAAATACCAAAGTGCTTATACCCTACAGGAAGATCTATAGTAGATCATATTTTTCTTCCAAGTAGATGCTAAAGATAGCTATGAATATAAGTTGCTCTTTTTGCGCGCAGCAATGAATTCCGCAGATCGAGCTTAAGTTGTTTACCAATGTTAGAATGATGGTGCGCTTAAAACTTCTGCAAACTTCAGCGGGCCAGAAGACCTCAAATCTGGCAACCCTAGATGTTATAAAGAATTGGAAATAAATTCGGTATAGACACCCTCACATTTCGTCTGAGGTGATGATTCGAGGCCTTTAATAGTATAGTTTTTGGTGTTTTATCCCAAACCGATAATTTAACATTTAGAGATGAACACAAAAAGAGATCTATCTCAAATTAAATTCACCTTATACAAATTTTAGAATATTTCAATAAGTAATATTCTATAAAAGATCGTTTCATTTTTATGTCGCACTAAAATTCACTTTAATGCTACATACATCTTCCTGGTTGTTCAATGAACTGTTTTAGCTGTTTGATGTAAGGATCCAAGGATCTGGAACCCTTGTTTATAAATAATTTCTTCTAAAATAAGAGTTATTTACATTCGAAGTGACAGAATCTTCAAAAGCTACTATAGTACTTCTTGACAAAAGCATTGTAAATAGTATCAATTCTTCTGTCGCAATCTGACAATCGACGAAAACCATAAACTTTAATAGAATTAAAGAAAGAAGGCGTGTTGTGTATAAAATCGACGGTATTATCCCAAATTAAGGGGTCCAATCACGTGAATACGTATTCAGTTTGTTCTTTTTCTGCAATTTAATTCAATTCATATACTTCCGGGCTAGTTCTATATATTAAATAACCATATTTCTGTTCAATTTAAAATATTTCTGATTCTCATTTATTTCGGATTCCAGATTTCAAGATTCCAGAATAATTGATGATCCATCAGCAATTAACTAACTTTCCAACAAACGTCCAAGAATCAATCTGGAACCCTTGTTTGGAATCCAGATTTCAAGATTCCAGAGTAATTGATGATCCATTCAAACGTATATTTGCGACGTTTAAGCTAACGCCACGAAACTTTCTAAACTTGTTTTCTGTAGGGAGCAGAGAACCCCCACAGGTAGTTCCTACAGTTTTCCTACACTCTCTGATGTTAGCCTGGATTTACCACTCCATCAAAGGTAAAGATGATATTTCATATGGCCTCCTTTGGTTATGACTAGAAAAAGGTAAAGTTTGAACTGTTTCAACTCAGTGCCCATGCAGAGACTTTTACAGCTCACGAGAGATATCTGCCATAAGTAGGTAATGCACTGGGAAAAACAGTTCGGAGCACCAAGACCCACAGGTGTCTAGAAGCTCATACACTGTGACCATAGGTAACTGCATAGAACAGCTCTGGGTTCCTCTACAGAAACGATTAATGAAAAATGTACCGTAGAAACTGCCAAGCTTTCAAGTACGAGTATATAGTAACAACGCCTTGACTGAAATATCTGCAGACAAAATTATTTCCTCTTGAAATAAATCCAGTTAAAGAAACCATCACTTCATTGTTAACAGTGCTGGATAGCAGCTGGTGGTGCAGCTGATACAGTCCAAATAATTTATACAAAATCTTCCAATTCAATGCTAAACCATTGTAGAAGTGGAGCCATGGCTCTTACTACAAGAATAATCCAGCTAATGGATGTGTTAATACAGATAAACTTTAATGAAAATAAAATCAAATATTTTTCTTATAATTTTATTCTTGACTAGTAGGTATTTTCTCTTTGTATATATATTTTCTAAGATTTGTATAAAATTATCTATCTAGCACTGCTTCCTTTATAAGACCCTTGTTTGCTTCATATATTCCATGTTTACGGAATAAATCAAGCCAACGCCAGCAGAATGTTGACTTAACATTTCACTCTTTACTTAGGCTGTCAATCTTTGAATAAATTGATTTTTCCCTCCGTTCGTGGAAACTTTATTTTTTATTTAGAAAATTTCATTAGATATGTTCATTAGACTGCCAAAAAATATTTAACTTACGAAATAAATGAGAATCAGAAATATTTTAAATTGAACAGAAATATGGTTATTTAATATATAGAACTAGCCCGGAAGTATATGAACTGAATTAAATTGCAGCAAAAATAACAAACTGAATACGTGATTGGACCCCTTAATTTGGGATAATACCGTCGATTTTATACACAACACGCCTTCTTTCTTTACTGCTATTAAAGTTTATGGTTTTCGTCGATTGTCAGATTGCGACAGAAGAATTGATACTATTTACAATGCTTTTGTCACGAAGTACTATTAGCTTTTGAAGATTCTGTCACTTCGAATGTAAATAACTCTTATTTTAGAAGAAATTATTTACAGTTTAGAGGAACTGTCTATCGTTTTTGTCTTCGTCCATGGGAATGGTTGCACTGAATAGAATCTGAACATTAAACTGGTAAAACAATTGTAATGTAAATGAAGTGGGGAGGCTGTTTGTTGAAGAGTTATCCTCGTTATCAGGCTGGGATTCATAAAGGGATTCAATCACCTCTAAAGAAATGGATGGCTTTCTTCCCTCCTAAGGAAGAGTTCATGACTTCACTTTCCTCTCTTTCTTACTTTTAAAGCAGGAGTGGGTTGGATCAAAAAAGTATGGTTCACGGATCTACAAAAAATTGATCATCGCCAATGGTATGTGTAGGAAATGGTAGTGTGACTCTTCAAAAACTTCATGACCCAAACTCAAAATGAAATGTGAAAATCAGAATCGTTTAAATTTAAGTTTGAAAGACTGGCACAATCTTAGAATTAAGTCTTATTAAGGTAAGAGAAAGAAACTATTTTAAAAACAAAAATACTTTGCTTAATTGTTTAAATAAGAGACTTCAACCCATATTAAATAAATTTTATGAAGAGTGTAAAAAAATGCAATACTTTTAGCGTAACCAGCTTAAAACATAGAATAAAACAATTGGAGTAATAACTAGTTTAAAATAAAAACTTAATTATTAAATACAAAAATTTAATTTAAAAATAAAAACAATAAAATACCTGTAAATTTTTACTGCTACAGCAGCAATCAAATTAAATTCTTTTTTCAAAACAAAATGGAAAATACTTCAAACAATTATAATCAAAATAAATTGCACAGTTCTGACCACTCTACTAAAACAGTATTAGCAAATTTTATCCCATTCAATTAAATATCAATAATTTCAGTAAACTTTGTACTTCAGTTTCATAATTCTATTTTCATTCTGTGTAAAATCAACGAGTTATAATAAAATTGCACAATGTTTGCCACGAGTAAACTGTTAAAGTAAGTAAATAAAAAACATTGTCACAAAAAGGAAAAAAAACTATCTTTGATCTCTAAAGATATTTTCATTTAAAATTGGGATAACCAGTTTCAATAGTAGATGTTTAATGAGTTATTGAATCAAAGGAGGAGTTAACTAGTTATTACAATCAAAAGAAGGAAAGATTCGCTAAAGTTATCTCAGATTATCCACGAAGAGGTCATCCAGAATAGATGTTCAGCAAGATTGATGGATTAATGGATCGTACAGATAACTGATTAGAAAATATAATTTCAATAATAGTTCGTATTATGGCCCCGATAAATAGTATCTGGAAATAGGAAATTGTTGTCAAAACTACATACGAATTAGGGAGACGGTATTTCACAGAGAGGTAATGGATTGAAAAAATTGGATGGTGATGAATTAGATTCCTTATTGGACTTGAGAAAATTCAAAATTGTTAGACTGTTACAGTTTTATCGTTGCACTCATATATCTTTTTCTTAAAACCACTTATACTTTTTCTTGAAATTTGAATTTATTTCTAAAAAAATAAAGGTGGCAAAACTGAACATTTCCTAGAGATGTCATTTTACTCCAAAGTAACTCCTCCGCTGGAAATTCACCGGAAACGTTTCTAATAAATATTAAAATGTACTGATGTGGCAAACTGAACGTGTCTTCCAATTAAAAATAAGTAATTATAAAAAAGAAAATCTATTCATTAAAACGTTATTTCTAGTTTATCGATTCACTTTTTCGATACGGTGGGCACCACATCTTCTTAAAAAAAAAACAACACTTTTTTTGTACTCAGGGCGCCTAAAAACCAAAAATTTGGTAAAAACTCAAAAATAAAAAACCTGCATCAGTGCTTCTTTCTTACGAGAAGTAAGGGAACGTAAACTTCTAATCAGCCGGTCGATTGAATATGCAGAAAATTTAATGTACTTTTGCTGCACAGAAAATAAATAAAGTCATAGTTAAGAGTAGATAATTTGAGAGAAGGTTTACAAAAACTCCAATAAATTAAACAGTCATGAACGTAACTAATATTTCATACGATAAAGTTCACTATATTTCATAACTTAAAGACATTAACTAAATGGCAAAACATTCCACTGGCGAATATTACAATTTATGAATGAAGCTTTTGTTATTCTTTATCGCGTTCACAGTTTTTTCTAATGTTTTGGCACTTTAGATAATGAGTTGTAAATAATATTTGTTAAAATATGAAAGTTTTATATTCATAGCTTTGCTGAAAAAAAGCCCATCAGCTACCTTTACCTTCTACTGTTCGCTGAAGCCCCTCATGTTCAACTACCTCAGAGCTTCGCCTTTCCACATTATAAAGAGCAAAATAAAGCAAAGAAAAATGATTCAAAAAATTACAGTTTCAAAATGGTAAACAATTTTTTTGATTTTGAACAAAGAATGGACGAGAAAATGGGAAATAAGAAGCAATAAAGGAAAAAGCGGCACGTTTCTTTCACGATCCAAGCTAATAATAAATAACACAACATTTTAATAATATACAACACCAATCTCGCTCCAATTCCAAAATAATCTCCAGTTCAAAATTCTTCGAAAATTCGCTCAGTTTCCCCCTGGTATGTATAAAATTTGACCCTCCACACTGACCTGAATATTTCCTACATCAAGTCGTAAGACCTAGTCCTTTCCGTTTACATTTTCACTATGATCCCATAAAAATCCTCTTTTCATGCAGCTGAACTCCCCTCAAATCCCAGCAAATCCTAGTCGTCGTCTGAAACGCCAGTGACCTGGGAGACCTCAATTCACAGTTGACAAATTATAGGGGGGCATCATCATTGGATAGCTTTATCTGAAAGTGATGCAGAATCATCAAACTTACTAATTGAATATATTATACAGGTACAAAATTCATAATAAATAAATATAGAAAGATTTCGAACAATCATAAAATAACAAAACTTGATTGATTGATGACCTGGCTGATATTGATTTCTTGGCGCCTTTGAAAGAAAGGAGTCAGTCCGTTTTTGGTGAACAACTTGACTTGAAGGATTAGTTGTAATATTAATCTCAACTCCTTAGCAAGAAACGAATAGAATAAAAAAGCGATTGTGTTAATACGAATACTAAGGTCTATAAAATGACAAACCAACGCTGTTTAAAGAATAGCACATTCTCCATAAGAGTTCTTCAAAATTATTATCAATTCAGTTGTTATCGCTTCCAGATTGTCAGCTACTTAGAATTCCCTTCTTGATTAGTGTATCAACTCTTGAGTGGAAGCAAATATCACTATGCCAGAAAAATAAGACATTATGATAAAATTGTTTTTTAAATAATATAAAAAAAAATTATGAAATCAAGAGAATGTTCATTGGATAAATCGTAACAGTGTTTCGCAACAATTCTCCAACTCAAAATGTTGTAATTCCACTGGGAAATTGTATAATTAACTTGCTGAATTTGAAAGAAAACATTAATTTTAAAGCCAGCCAGCTGATTTATAGAATTGATTACAAAATCAGCAACTAAAGAACATTGACCTGGAGGATTTCTAATCTGCTAGAATTACGACTTAACCTCTATATTTAATATTCAGAGAACGACTTAGCGAGCAAACCACATAAAAAAGAAGTTAGAACATTAGCATTCACAGTTCGCTCAGGCAATAAGTAACAATCTATCAGGTCCACTTTTATTTCCCAAAAACCACCATCCTATTCTCCAAGAATTTATAAACGTATTTCTCTTTACTCCTTAATGAAGATACCAGAAAACATTTTTAACATAAACTTCCTTCTTCTGACTCGATTTGTTTTACTTTTTGGAAGATCCAAAAAACTTGTTTTTGTTTTTTTAAACTTTCATTGATTTTCCTCTTAAACTTTAGATTTTCGTTTAGGACAACACTTTCTGAGAGGGCAGACGCCTGGCTTCGTCATACCTGTACTCTTTTGAGCTCAAGAAACAAAATAGTTTGCGTGGGTGGGTGGTAAATTTAGTCCAGAGGCAGGCAATAATTCTTCAGAAGCTTATGTTTACTAAGATCTACTGACCTACTGTTTACAATAGTTCTTTTTAAAAGCCACAACCGAGAGAGCACATGTATATAGCGGAGATTTAACTAGAGACAGTACTTTTCTTAAAAAGTTTTCCAAATCACTCCTTTTAAGACTCCAAAGTCTAAAGGGACAGCCCTAAAGTGGATGACCATTCTGTTGCTAGGTTAACTCTCAAAGCAAACAACCAAGAAGCAAGGAAGGTTTTTTGGGGGGAATTTTATTGATATAGCACCGATGTGTAGGTATGATATGACCTAATGTAATCAGTGCTCATATTCGTGTAGAATCGGAATTGGGGCACGGATTTAGTCCGAAATCCGGCCGAAATCTCTTCTGTCTCGTTTGCCACGAGAAGGGAACTAGAAAGTTGGCGTTCTTCCGAAAGGATTGAGTTTGAATGGCAAGGGGATCCTAATCAATAATTAATTGAATTAGTTCCTTAAATAGAAAATTTTCTCATGAACAAGGGAAATTTTCTGGTAGTGCGAAAAGACATTGGAACGTCTCACACAGGAACTGGATAATGGAGATAATTAAAATTATAATTACAGCCGCCTGGATTTCAGGGAGGTGAATGTTAAGCTTTTGATGAGGGCACAACCTATGACGTGTTCAGATATTATAATAGGGGCTATGTTTAGTTAGAAGTTAGAAGCTTTCTTTCATCTTTCTGAAGTCAGAATTTTTTTTATTGCTTTCAAACTAGAGACTACTCTGTCTTCAGGGCTGTAGAACATATTTCACTCGTAACAGATTACAACGAACTAATCAGTATTTGATGATGTAAAAATATCTAATAATTTTAATGATGACAATCGTAATTTATTTTACATTGTGGGTTTACAATTCTAGAAATTCAACACAATTCAGCCAGGCTTTTGTACAGTTCTTTTTGTGTCTATGTTCCTGATTATGTAGTGACTCAAGATTGCAATCCGTTACAAGCGTTCATGAGAGTTCGTGACAAGTTATTGTCTTGGTACCTCCATCCTAAGATCACCAATGTTGGAGCGGAAGAATGAAAGCCTTACAAATTTAGATCTATGTAGAAACATTGAGATTAAGAATGAGTGGTTCTTATTGACAAGTAGGACATCGTGCTTTTTATTAAACTACTTAGCGTTGATCTGCTTTAAAAACTTTACTTACAGAGCAAGTATACTATCTGAAGTAAAAGATATAAAATCTGTTAAGAAGCTCTCAAGGAGAGAAAGAGCAGCGCTGTTACGAAGGCAAATAAAAGGCCTGAAGTATCTCTTCATAAGAGGCAGCATCAAGTAATTTTCCTTGATAGAAAACCTACCAAAACAAATTAAATTTTTGTATATATTATTGTCATTTTTCCAAAGCAAAAGATATTAGGAGAATACTCCATACTTCTCCTTCTGATGAGAAAATGATTAACCAAACATCCCTTAATTCACAAAAAATGGTCAATAAAGGGCCAAATAAAGTTCACAGTTTTGAACAACAGCATCAAATATTTTATTTTAGAAGAATTAAATAAAGTTTAATAAAAATATCCTTCACTTAAAGTTCATTCACTCTTCCAAAAAGTGTGTAAATTAAATTTTGTTTTGTGTTAGATTTGCTTTTAAGTTACGGTGATTATATCTGCATTTGCACATGTGTTTAATTGTCCGTATAATTATTAAAACTGTCCGGTAGGACAGTTGTATAAGGGTTGATCGTCAAAAACTGCACGAAAAAGCGTAACGTTGAAAAACACCCAACTTTGACAATTTTTTTCTCTTTCTAAGTATCTAAAGTTTACATTGGGTTTCAATGAAAGTCTGAGAATTCAATCATCTTCATCTATTTCTGCAAAGTACTATGTAAAATACGTTCGACTGCGTGTCACTTCCAAAAAAAAAAAAATAAATAAAAAGGTTCTGCAAGTACTTGCACGTTTCATTGGACTGATATTTTGTGCCCGTCTTTTCTGAAGTAAGTGCGTACGTGAACATGAGAAGTAATCAATAGTTTGCCGTACCTGTTTGCCCATAAGTACGTATGGTTTTTTGTGGATATCCTGTATGAATGTGTAAGATATCAGAAGGTTTTTTTTTTCTTTTTTTTTATGTATGAATAAGTAATGTCAGCTTTTGATGTAAATATAGTCAGGAATCTTTAACCGCCGGTGTTTGCAGATGTGTACTCATGCGTAATTTTGTGTATACATATGTGATGCTGCCAGCGTAGAAGGTAAATGTGTACTTTTTTTTTTATTTATTTATTCTTCTGCTTTAACTTAAGACTCTTCACAAACTTATTAGATTTCAGTTAAGTAAATTCTAAACTGATGATAAGGTTTCATGAAACCTCTTCATGTAAATTAAAATCTCGTTTGTGTCACTCACTATCGACATTAGTTAACTAATGACTTCCGAGCTCCATGGAAGTGAAACAGTCTCCTGAAAATTCCGAGGAGTACATTTCATTTCTTGGTTACAATTATATTAGAATGATTAATTATAATTGTATTATTATTGTTCTCTATTATTTTTCGTGGAAATCTGGAAAAACTGTAAAATCTTTGCTTAATTCAGTTGAAAAATTCCGGATGGCTGATTTCGACCAATTCTCACTGTGGCTTCCTCTTGTGACAGTCGAATTGATTAAGATTTTTTGCTTTCCAGTTTGCTGTTCAACACACTCCAATATAAAAATCACCTTTCCTATTTTAGGAACATCGACATATGGATTACCGGTGAGAAGTAATAAATCAACTTGAAATGTAATAACAAGGCATAAAAGAAGCAGAAAGTTGGTGAAGACAAAGCACGATTTATCTGAATAGTAAAACAAAGAAAAGATATCAAAAGTATTTGCGATAAAATGGTTACAGTAAGAATTATTTTCTTTATTGATGAAGGCGAAGAGGTGAATTTGCTGAATCCATGTTCGAGATTTGTTCGCCCTCCCCCCAAACCCCTGAGGAACAACAACAGATATCACATTGCTGGGTTCTCTTTTATTTTCCTTTCTACCCGTACAATCACTTTCTATTTGGTCTCAAATTACAATTTACCCAAACAATTGTGTTCAGAAGACAGCGGAGGAGCGGTTGTAACCCGCAAGCTAGGTCTTTTCCTTAGAAATACTAGTACACCCTTTTTTCCTTTGTCCTTCTATCTCTCTCTTCTCTCCCTTTTCTTACAGCCATTGTTTTTGCAGGAGAACGGCATTTGATCAAGACATCACTCTAAACCTAGTAAATAGCCCAATACCAAAGATCTTCAACATATACACATACATACAAGAAAAGGATTGTTTCTCTACCTGTAGCTATAAAATTGAAGAAACAATGAACCAGCTAAAAACTGATACTTTTTTCTTAAAAAATAAAAATAAATAAAATGCTCTTTTAATCCAACTACAAATATAAACAGCAATTCCTTAATTTTTTTTTGGAATTTATTGTAAAAAAAAAAAAAATATTTTAATGCCGGTAATTATAAAAGAAGAGATTCTAAAATTTCCACAGATGTGAATATATAGTTTTCGTGACCGCAAATTGTTAAACTTAGGATGGAAGAATTGCGAGGAATCGGTCAAGTAAAACATGGTTTAACTTCATTTTCCACAGATGGTTTAACTGCAGATAATGGCAAAAATTTCCAAATATTTGTCAAAATCTGCTAAGCTGCTGGTTACGTAGTCAACCTTACCGTACTCATTTCGAAATTCCGTTTTCTAAAAGAAATCGTAGTTCCTGTTAAAAAGAAACCCATGTAATCCAACCCTCTTTCTTCATTTCAATTCTCTCCTCAACTCCGAGGTAGTCTTCCCCGCCGCCTGGAACGTCAGTGGTCGCAAAAAACTGCTGCTGCACTAAGGACAACCATCAAATTTTAAAAGTTAAGAATCAATATAATTAAATATTGTCCCTCTTAAGTGTACATTATCAGCCCGGGAACAGTATTGAAACTTTTATTTACGTACATTTTTTTATCTATAAAAAATATAAAAATAAAATTTTTCATGATGGACATCTTTACCAGCTCTAAGGATTCTACGAACTTGATTCAACCGCACAATTCTTAAGCAAAATAATACGCGATTTCCACCATTATTTCTCTCTCTCTCTGTAGATCACTTTATTAAATTTTGATGATTTCCAAACAGAGTAACTAAACTAATGCAATAACTATTTGTATCAGTGAACAGGTCGATAACTCTCTACCCATAGGAGTAGAATGTAAACAAGTGAACCCAAACAAAATTGAGGAAACGAGAACAGGCAGGCGGAAATTGAAACCTTGGAATCATTAACTTAAAAAAAAAGAAGGAAGAAAACAAAATATAAAGAAGAAGACTAACACAGCGTCAGACAAATAGTATGATAGAACACCCCAGAGATCAATTTCGGATTTAGAATTAAGGGATCTTCTTTATTTTATTTAATTTAGAAATTATTTTCTCTTACAACAGCAAGAGGAAGTAAAAAAAAGAAATAGGATTTTGGAACTAATTATAGAAAATCTTGACATCACAGAGGAGTATATTCCCTAAAAAGTTTGAACCCTAAAACAAAACGTATAAATAAATAATAAAACGTCAACCATTCAGGGCTTAAAGTATTACAATTCAAATAATTGTTAACAAGTTACTGGAAATAAATGAATTCATTCAAAAACATTACTTCAACAACAGAAACACTTAATTAATATCAGAGTTTGGCATTGTAAGCTCTGCGAGTGCCTTTTAATCTTCTCCAGAGATAGTAGCGCAGAATGATTGTTATTAAAAAATGGAAAGATCTTCGGTTTAAAGAGAAAGAAGGCAATTATTCTTTTCTTTTTTGTTAATCCTCTCTTCTGTTAAATTTAATGTTTTATACATCAGCGAACAAAATATTCTTAAGCCCCTAGGAAGCCCTTTACCGGCTAAAAGCTATATTACTTTAAAAAGGGCTACTTTAAAATGTTAATCTAAAATGGTTGTTAAAGTAATGAAAGGATCAATAACTTACAGTTTAAAATTAAAGGAAGTGTAGAACAAGAATAACTGATAAGGAAGAATGGGATTTTAATCAATACCATCTGAACCAAAACAATAAAAAAATAAAAATAAAAATAAATAAAAGATCCTATCGTAAGAGTATATTTTTACAAAAAACTATATGCAAGCTAGTAGAGAATCCATCCAGTCTTTGAAAGAGTAGCCAGAATTAAGACATTTAAGACATTATCACTATTATTTATTCACGAGGTAAGAAATGAAGCCCTACCATTCGCTGTCTTAAATGGATGCAATATGATTGCAATGTGTTTGAATCTGGAGTTTACCTGTTGGTTCTTTTTTGAACGCGCTGTAACTTCTTCTTTCTGCTGCCTATAAAGGATCTAGTATCCTCAATTATATCTTTTAACATCATGTCAGCTCTGTTGTCAAACTTTTCCTCATTAACCCATTTTTACCCATGTTAACACTGTTATAAACTTTCTTCCTCAATGCTTCACTCAATTTTCACCTTTGCTTGGACTCTAAGAAGAGTATTTGGAGAATTTGCACACATCAACTATCTTTTTACACCCTATATGATTACGTAAGTATTTTAGGAATAACTACGTAAGATGTTGTTTTTAGACTGAAAAGTCCATCATGATTGGCTAAGCTCAGTTTTGTTCAACTTTTGGTTAAAAGAGAATTAGAAAAGAATAAAGTGAGGATGAAACAACTATTGGGATAAGTTTTAATTACTTCTGCAAAACACAATCAAACTTTAGATCCATTTCAAACTATAGGTTGAATTTCTGATCCTGGAGAGATTCTTGAATTTGAACGAGTTTATCAATACGAGTAATTTGAAGTGAAGTATGTTTGCAAACTGTATTCCAGCGAATGCCACCAGTTTAATAAAAGCCTCTGGAGAAGATGGGTACTTGCCTTTATAACTTGTCTAAAGGACTTCTGAAGTATTCGCCACAATAAATAACTTCATATAAGGAAGAGATAAATCTCAGAAGTAATTCTCTAAATGCAATTGCATTAGCAGAAACACAATGGGCTCATCAATTATTAAGGTAAGCTAAAGAAATAACTTCTGTTTTACCTTGTGATAAAGTAGGGTTCAGTAACAATAATGTAGACATCAATGCAGTCAACTAAGCTATCTGTTGATCCTTTTTAAAAACTTAAAGTAGGAGTAATATTTCTAATACAAGGATTTAAAATTTAAGATAAAATTTGAAAAAAAATCTATTAAACTCCTAGATGAATACCTCAACACAAGATTGGTAAGTAATGGAAACTGTTTATCACTATTCTGAACAGCATAAAGCGATGAGAACAAAAGAAATATCTATGTATAAAAAAACATTCCATCAATGTTTAGTCTTCGACAAAAAATATTAAAGCTTAAATGTAACATTATAATTACAAAGCAAATGTAATAATGTAAAAATACGCGAGATTAAAAGAACGATGCTTAATAATAAATTTGTTTATACTTTTAATTTATACTAAAATATTTAGCAATTTTGTAAAAATGCTCTAATAATTCATACAGTGACACCTAAACTGTTGATTACGACTCAATGTCGTCACTATATGACAGAATACGAGTATGCTGGCAACAACATGTAAGGTCATTGGCGCCCAGAGCTTTTTTCAGTGCACTATTGGCCTTCAAATAGTGTTCTTTCGTTACAGATAACCTTGTTCTCCTACATCTGACATTAAGATGTAAGAAGCTCCAAGAAAGAAAATAACCAAGGGCTTACAGCTGGATAAGAGGGAATCTCCGCTTAGGAATTCAGTATAAGCTAATCCCCTTCATTGTATTATTATAATAAAAATTATGAATGTTGATATCTATGTATTAATATCACTCAGAAATATTTAAAAAATAAGTTTCTTGTATGAGTAAAATCTTTGTGTAAATATATAATTTACACAAACCTACTTTTGTGCTTCTTTCGATTTTTGGGGAATCTCTAGTTTTAGATAAAAACTTATGAATTATCCAGGAAGTAGAGAAGGTATTATTTGTTTTTACTGAATGTAGCGCAGTGGTGAATAAAAAATGTAAAATAAACCATAATTTGGAGAGCAAAGGTTAATAAGAGAGCGAGGACATCTCCGAGTCCGATAAGAGGATTAAATTTTTGAGAAAAAAGAGGCCGATGTTTACACATTTTTGAAAAATTGAACAGAGCCACTTCAATCGGAGTTGAAGAGAAAAATATTAAAATTTTAATACCATTTCATAAAATGGTCTAACATTGTTGTAACATAAATAAAACTTCTTGATTAAATAACTTTCTGCGTAACTGTAGAATTCTGACATTGGTGTATTAGTTGGAAACGCTGAGACATAACCGCACTTTGCGGTTGCAAGCATTGGTTATTTATGGAAGTTTATAACAGAAGAGAATGTACATCTACCGGTAGTAACAGCATCCAGAATTCTCTAAAGCCTTCCTCATTATGAGAGCATTAATTTCTCTACTTTCACAAGCGCTGCAATTATAAAATTCTAATGGGAACTTTTATTATTAATTCTTAATTTTTGTAGAAGTTTTTTGTAAATTAAGTGGCTAGTTAGTCAAACCATTAACATTGTTTAGTTTTGATCTAGTTCTGTTTTCTAGAAAAATGAGAAATAAATGGAAACCCATCTTTTAAGTTACATATATGGTTATCCGATTACCTTCAAATTTGAAATTTCAGTCATGCTTAAAACTTCATTTAATATTATGTAGCTATTGAAAATGAAAACATACATTATACTAGAGTGCCACTTTTAGAGGGGTGTTTAAAGTTTATTGTGTACTACAGAAAAGAATAAATAATTTCTCCTTGAAAATGTTTCAGACAAAATGGCAAGAATTCAGATGGTTAAATAGTGTACGAAATCATTTTCCTCAGATTGATGCTTCTTGACTTTAGTTTAGGAAGAAAAAATTACTATAGAAATGAGAGGTTAGCATAATCTAGATTCCAATACGGAGATCCCGGGTTCTAATTCAGCTGCAGCTGGCCGGTAGATTTCCTAACTTCCTAATTAAAAAAATTACAATATAATATATCAAAAAGAGAACTAAGCTAGAGCTTTTTAGCAACTTCTATTTCAGATATTGCATTAACATAGACATTAACACGCAACATTATTTGTTTTCCAGTGTAAACATAACTTTGCAATCTTGATAATGTCACAATATTCTAGAATATAGAATGAGAGAAAATATATATTTATATATTACTAATCTCTAATTTAGTTGGACAGAACTATTTTTTTATTTCATTGAAAACTATTCAAGGAAACTTAGGAAAACTAATGTTTGATACGTTTCATAACTTGCAATAGATTAAAATGAAACTAATGAATGAAAAGTTTGCAATTAACTTTATATTCTCGTCTCCATTTTGGGACTCATTGAAATTCACATAAAATATTGCTGGAGTTCTTCATTTTCCATTCATCTACTTTCATTCATGAAAACTTTTCGAGTAAGTAGTAGAGTGTAATTACAGTTAATGGGTTTGAAGCAGAATACGACAAAGAAAGCGTAATTTTTTTTTATAAAACTAGAGAGCTCTTTTTTTAAGGCATGTTAAGATGAAGGAATGTTTGATTATTTTGGATGTTGTCAATAAAAAAATCAATCAAATCAATAACAACACAAAAATGGGAGAGCTAGTGGACTCAGCTTTATTATGTTTAACTTCTAGGTTTGGTTTATGAAAGAGTTTAAAAGTTAGAAGCTTTGATAACCAAGTTAAGATCGAAAGATGGTGAGAAAAACGCTAACGTAATCTACTTGCCACATTGCCTTTCTTGAAAATCTCTCTGTGAATGCGTTGATCCTAACTGTACTCTTTGAATCCCTAAAAGCCTTTGTACAAACTTACATAATATTGATTATGGGGGAAAAAAAAACTAAGCTGAAATTGCGTGGTAACAATAGAAGGTTATAGAAAACAAAATTCTTAGCATGGTGGAGGAGGAAATGAAGTTTGCGTTTATCGTCCTCCTCTGTTTTGTGGTCTTGCTTCTGTGATTTTGTTTTAACATTGTTATCTTATTGTGTATAGCTAAGTACTATACACACTTGCAGATCAATTTCTGTTATTTGGAAGAATTTCTCATAAATGTTCGTTCGATTTTTGGGAATTTCGTGAGAGAGGGATGGGTAGGCTCTCTTTTTCAGGCGTGGCTTTACGTCCAACTACCAATCTGGTATCGTGACGGAGGCGTCTAGCAAACACACTTTACTGTAAATTTCTTTAATTAACCATTAAATAAAATCCAAGGTCTAGACCAGGAATAGGACCCAGTACCACAATACATGTTAGCTTTACAGGTCCCGGTCTCCAACCGCTCGGCTACCGTGGCGCCTAAGGGATGGGTAGGCTCCCTTTAAAGAGATGTTTCGGTAGAATGTACGGATGGATCCTTACTGTTCTATGTTACTGAGGAGTATTAAATAAGTTACCAAGTTCGAAGAAAATCTCTTCGAAGATCTTCAGAGATTCCAGTAAGGAAAAGTAGGCCACCATCTTTTCTTTTTTTTTGAACGAACATTTTGGAAAATAAATTAATGCAATTGTTAGAAGTTTTGGCTAGAAATTGTAGGTTCCTCTTTGGGCTTTCTCTAAAGGTTTTAGGTATTACGGATATCCTTTAGCAACAAAGCCACTGAACAAGACAAAATTTCTATGTAGATACAATTGGCTATTGTGTTAAACCGATTTTAGAACTATAAAAACTAATCTCGTCACTTGAAGTATTTAGACAAGTTTTTACCCTAAAAAATTGCAAAGAAAATTTCCACTTTCCCTGTCACCGGGCTCAAACTTCTAATTTCCTTTCAGCCTGTACCCATAAATCCAATGTCCATTTTTATTTCTTACTCTGACAGCTCAATGTCACATGCGTCTCTGTCAGCAGCGGCCCCTTACTACATCCATCATACATAGAGAACATGTACACTCAAAATGGATGGAAAAAAAATATAGTCTGCAATCCATCAATTTAATCAATCTGGGGATCAACTGGTTAAGTCTTGTCAACCAACCAACTCTGCCTCCCCAAATTTCATTTTCAGCAACATTTAACTTATTGTAATGAGTTTACTGGAACATACTAACAAGATACATCATTTAACATAAAATCGATGACAGAAATTCAAGTCCTTGTAAAGGAACCAATAAAAATTAATTAATAAAAAAGATACACATTAAATGGTGCACAAGATAAAACTGGGAACAATTCATAAATATGATTGGCTAATAGAGAAAATTAACAAGACTCGTGAACATCAATAGTTGATTTGTTTGAGGTTGTTTTTGTTTGTTTCTACTATTGTGAACTAACTTAATTCTTACAATTTGCAATACAATAATACTCGCCACATTTAGTACTATAATAAAACAGAAAACAAACTGGTTTCAAAAAGAAGGAGCTGTCAGAAGGAAATTCAATAACTGAAAATGGATTGCCGACGTTTTCTGATCCCAGACATGAAATGAATATGTTAGTAGGGGTTTCAAAGTTGGCAGAATCACGGCTAATAAAAGTCACAATCATCAACCAAATCGTAATTGATTGCGTTTCGAATTTTAATAAAAATGTATAAAAAGTAACGGCAACTAATTCTGAGTAAAGTGATTACTGATGAAATTAGAAAAAGTAAACTAATAAACGTAATAAAATGAAATAACAGCTATTACAGATTGCAAGATGACCTATCAACTAAAAATCGCAGACCACAACTGATCAATTTAAAGCTTACATTAACCAGAATCAGAACTCTGTCTCATTGCTCATTATAATTAGAGTATTTAGACTGAATACTGTACAGGGCGACAAGCAATAATTTATTTTCATCTTTCGAATTTCCCATTTGTTGGCAAAAAATAAAAATGCATCATTTATCTTTTACTCACAAGTTTTCACTTTATTTTCACCAGCTGTGTGGCTCCACCTCTAATGCCTGCTATTCACTGGTGACACTTCCATTACTTGTGGCTCCGTCACCGCCTTCAGCGCTGCAAATAAAATTAACATTAGCTAAGCCTTTATATCGCTGTAACAAAAAAGAAAAAAAATATTAAACTTCCATTTATTCTCTTTCACTCATTGTTATTTAGTCCCATTGTTATTTTACATTATCTGCAGCTTTAATAAAAGTGCTTGCGGCTTATTTATGAAGTCATTAAATATACATTAAATTCTCTACATTAAATTTGTATAGGTTGGACTAAGTACTGCAAAGCTACTCCGGTTAAATCGAACATTTATCACATAATGTGAAAGTTGTTTTTTATTAATACTTTTCAAATGTTTGTATCTCTATTTCAGAGAGCTGCAAACGAAATAGATCTACTGAGTCCTCCAGTAGTGCTAGGTGAGACCACTAGACCTCCCATCATATACTATTCTCTGGCGGAAAGCCGGTAGTCAAGGATAATCCCTACTGAAATAACATAACCCTCCGTACAAATGGTCCTTTCAACGTAATAGACACCTTCAAATTAAAAGAAACCAGGAGGATTTTAGCTAGGATGGATGTATAAAAAAAAATATATAGTAAATACAAAAAGATTTACTCTCATCAAACCAGGTAACTATCTACGCTTCCTAAACATTTCCCGGAATAAGATTAGCCGGAGTCAGTATAACCATTCCTTAGTGCTGAAACACCTTCTCCAACACCACCAGGAAGGGTGTGTTTCTCTGATACCTGGTAACTCCAGTACCAGGAAGAACAAGGGGGCTGGCAGATTGGGATAATCATTTCCTTTAGCTTCTATCGATTCCCATATTTGTTGAAGCCCTCAATGATCCACTTAAAGCTAAAGAGAATTATTTCGAAAATTGTTGTACTGGCTGATCCAAATTTGGAGCGTTTGGAACACTTATCCGCCAATTTGCCTATAATGAACGATATGATGGTACGGATCAGTTCATCTCTAACGATGAGTTCAGTGGATTTCGTGAAACCCAAACAGGACTGATAAAGCCTTTCAACTTCTCAGAATCATCTGAATTCGGTAGGTTCTGTAGGGCTTACCAACAAGAAAAAGATGTGTTCCCTTTTCTAGAGTTCATGAGTGAGCAGGAAAAATAATCTGTCTTTCCCATTAATGATTGTTTGAAATGTGATGAGATATATTCAGCATCTTTGACTTTGAACATGATGAATGAATGATGCATGAAGAGCATGATGAAAAAATGATTGTGAAAGAGCTTCAACCAATGGCTCTTAAAGTTTCCTTTATGATTTGTTCTAGATTTTTGTTCAACTCGGCTTGTGATGTTCTCAGTGGTAGTTTTAAGGGTTTAGATGGACTTTAAAAGAGAATGGTTCTTTTCTGCCCATAGAAATCATCTAAAGCTTCTGATTCGGCCAGAGATGGAAGAGGATTCATGATTTTGCTTCCATACTGCCTATCCTCATTGAAAAGTAGTGGGGATGAAGATAATTATGGTAAGATCAGATAATGATAATCATTTATTAATAAATATAAATGGTAACTATAAATAAATAATGAAGAAATTGATATAATATGTTAGTTAAGTACAAATAATTAAAATTAAAAGATCAAAAGCAACTTACAATATTACGTTACATTATTAAAACCAACTATGAAAACCTCATCATCCAGAACGGAGCTTTTAAATTTCACGCTTCTCTGCTAGTAAAAGAAAAAGATAAGCTCAAGAAACTAGAAACAAGAAGTTGCTCTCACCTAGGCTGTCTTTATATAGCACAAAGAAACCCAACTATAGTCAAACCTTATTACAATGCTTGCGGAACCATATATGTTTACAGGGCGTTATAAGTGAAATGAAACAGGAAGTCTTGGAGAAAAAGGTTTTTGTTTTTTTCTCTATCGCTAAAGGAAGTTGCGAAAGGTGGGCAAGAAAGAAAAAGGTATTAGCAAGCATGTACAGCAGATAGATAGAACGGTGTGCGTTGCTGTTGCGGTGGGCAAGGAACATTAAATAAAGTTCCCTACTACAGACTGGTTTCAACAGATTTGTTGGGGGATTTGAGGTTATTTTAGCGCTGCCAATTTGAA
This sequence comes from Rhodnius prolixus, assembly GCF_049639745.1. NCBI lineage: Eukaryota > Metazoa > Arthropoda > Insecta > Hemiptera > Reduviidae > Rhodnius > Rhodnius prolixus. The sequence goes on along the minus strand of NW_027411604.1, from coordinate 12,060,426 downwards.
TTTACTGTAAACGGATTCGTGTCAGACTTTACTTTAAAAATGTATACATTTGTCTCTTTATTGGTGTTTCCAAGCTAAGCCCTAATTTTATGAAATTTCCATAATCTTTTCTTTATATTGCCGTAATATATTTCCCAAGTGGCACCGAAAATATTAGTTACTTCAGATTTATACTGAACATAATTTAGAACAATCAAATGACAGTTACAGATTCATTGAATGAAATAATTTTATTTTTTATTCTAGCATAAAAGACAAGCAGCTCAATAATCTAAAATTGAATACCAAGAAACTGATATTACCTCATCTAACAATACAATTTAGAGTCCAAACTCTTTCTAAATTACCTTTTACAAAGTTTCGTAAGTTAATATTCAAAACAATCAATTGTTCATTTTCTCAATAATAACTCAATAAGTTACCGACATTGTGATTCAGAATTCTAATACTTCAAATATTGAAAAGTGAATACAATTCAATTTCCAGTTTTTCTTAGCTCGCAATAAAGATTTAACAAATGCTGATTTATCTAACGCCTAATGAATGAATATCCGCCTAGTGCTTTTACTATTTTAAATTAATAAAATTGATAAACAATATCAAAAGAATGTTAAAAGTAAGGATAGGATTAAAATTAATGCAGAATGAAAGGGTTAGTCATAACCATGGGGAGAAAACAACCAACATCTTGTAAAGGTTAAGCATCAATTACAAAAGATGGCTCGCAATTTCAATTAAAATCCTCCCTGACAAGATGCAAGAATTCATATTGGCTTAAATCTTAGAGCAATCTCTTTAATAAAGGAATACAACATTTATACAGGAAATACCTACTATGTATATTCTAACTACAGTTTGGTTGCACCAATTAAATCATTATCTTTTTGGCGCACCCATTAATGTGGTTTCTCTTGGAATGTTAACACCTATTTCAATCAAAGAGTTTTAGGAAGCATAAAACCAGGCTCTTTATAATTTAAATAAACCTTTTTTAGTTGGTTTTTGCCCGTAAATTTAACCTTGATTGAGGTATAGGTTTCCAGAGGACCGATTTGTAGCTTAAATTAACGCTGCATTCATTGAGCTGGTTCAAAGGCAAGTTCATGATCAAGGTACAGTCATGCCCGCCAAAACACAATAGAATCGGTTCACACAGGAACTGTTATTCAAGTCACAAGTCCTCTCATAACATCCGATTAACGTAGGTAGCCACACTACAAGGGAAGATCACCGAGTTCCTAAAACTTTTATGCTTACATCACACGCAGAAAAAAACGACACTGCACTCAAAGATTCTTTGCCATGCATTCGGGCGATTACAGTGCGGACATTTGCTTAGAATCTTGATATGAACGTTTCCTCTAATCACCATTTAACACCATTTAAATGTTTTCATTTGATTATGAGCGAAGTTAGACTTGAATGAGAGCGTGTCTCTAGTTTTAACCGACCCACGGCCATCTAGGCAAGACCTCGTATAAATGAACGCTTATTGAAACCAGCAATACTTTTTGAAATTGAGAAAAATTCATCGTCATTTTATGTGATAATTTTGCGTATTGATTAAACATTATCACGCGATTGGAATTAGCTGCCATAATTATAGTACTCGGTTACAAATGGAAGGTAATCTATTACCTGGAAAATGAAGATTCCTTTAGACAAGCAATTTTTGTCTATGAGTTAAAAAAAAAAAATTCAATTAGTATCACTAATGGTTCGGTCCTGTGAAATGCTTACTTAACATTCTAATAGAAGGAGTCCCTATACTCCAGCAATGTGATGATCGATCCAAACCTAGTTCTCTTTATAACAGCCAATTAAATAAGCACTTAAATAAAGAATCACTCTTTAATATAAACCCTTGCAGTGCTTCATCTGTTCTTTTAACTCCTCTATATTCCATAATGGGATCTCTCAACTCAGAAGCACGATAGAAACGAGTAAAATGATGAAACGTATGTCTTGCCCTAAATTGAAAATTACTTTTGTAAAAAATTCCTCCATATTTCTGAGAACAATGTATGAAGAAAACTATTGAACTTGAAAAATATTTATACTATCGATTGAAACAAATCAAACAGTTTCATCAATTTTTAGGCTTTTGATTTTGTTGTAGGTGCCCGCCTTTTTCCGAATGAAAGTCCAGAAAAACTAATAAGCCAGACTACACAATTCAAATTACTCCATTTGTCGAGTAATAAATAATACATCGACTGTATGTGGACTGATTTCGCCTGTGAAGTCTGTGGAAGATAAGGACAAAGGGAAAAAATTGTTTTATTAGACTGCATAGGAAATTACCCAGGTTTGATTTGCAACACAGTAGTAATGTGGAAATCTAGTAAGCTGTTTTCATTGGATTGTTGAAGCTTACCGTCACGTAAACCATTTCTTTTCAGTTTTCTTTGTTTAGCGTTCCATCTCAAACTGCCTAGAAATGAAAAGAAATAAAAATTAATAAAATAATTTAGAAAAATGGCTGCAACTGTCGTTTATATAGCAAGGTTTTGATTCTAAATTATAAATAAATTTAAAAGGTGCAACCGAAACTAAGGGAAACTAGATTCGAACCCATTGACTAATCATCCTAAAACTCAAACTCAAGATGAATTAGGTACTTTTCGTTGTTGAGGCGACTTAGATGTATGTAAATATCAATTGATATGAGCTAACAAAATGGTATCAAGGTTGACAATATGTAGCGCATTAAAAATTTCCTCGCTTTTCAGATAAAACCTATCAACAATGCTGCAAGAAAATTGACAATTAAATGCTTCATACGTAATTAATATCTATAAAGTAGATGTAATATTAGTATGAGGACAGGGCTTCTTTCAGTTTACCTTTTGTGTTAACTCAGTGCAGTAGAGCTGTAATGAAAACTGTATTCTGTTATCTGTGTGAATGTTTCACTTTAAGAGAACAGTTAATATAACTATGTTTTGTATTTTATTTCTTTTTTAATTATCTTTATCTTTATACTTACTTTCAAAAACTTAAAAATACTATGAACTATTCTTTTGAACCTATTTCAATGACATCATTCAAAGTGTTTCTCTCAGTTATTTGTGCTTATGCTTGTATATATTTATGTTAATTTATGCTGTACCCAACTGTATTTGAGACAGGACGTAAGTCCGATAAATCAAATTATTAAATAATTATTTTTTTTTTAAAAAAAGTAGATGTAATGAAACTAAATAAAAGAACTAATTGTCACGGAAATTCACTTAAGATCTGAGTTCATTTAAGTGAAATTTCATTAAAATGAAGCCTGCTCGATGGAAATCATTTGTGAGGCGATTAAAATAAACAACTTAATCAGCGATCTATGGAGGTCTTTATTCACCAGCAATCTAAGAACGAAGGTGTTGTCTCGGCCCTGCGTATGCAAGATGAGACATTCTGGCCCAACCTAGGGATTAGCTGATTTACCTTTCATGTTGAATGATGAAATTCCCTGAGTAGATAGCTACTGAATGATAAGTTTAGTTGTTCCAAGGCAGCAACCAATCACAAATCATAGGCTGAATAATCAAAGGATAATTAGTATTCTATGGCATCAAGTTCATCTACGAATTTCTGGGTCGTATTTCAAAGGACCCAGAAAATGTTACCACCTTTTTATAAAAAGGAGGGTTGAAATTCCAAAAAACTCATTACCAAGTTTTCTTTATTTCGGACGACGTGCCAAAAAACGATTATTAATATGAGAAAGTGTACTAACAGAAACAAGCCAGTGTTTCGTCAGCACAGATCTTCCTTTACAGTAATGCGAACTCTTGAGACTTAAAGAAAGAAAATTAAGGAGTAATTTAAGAATGGATATTTAAAAGAAACTAATCTCTAAATGCCAAGTTTTCTGAATGCACAACGCGTGTAGGCTGTCGTACGGTGGCAGACAACAGATAAAACGTTGGAAAGCGCAAAATGAGATATGGGCGGAAGCCGACATTGGAATAAATGATAATAACCGTAAGCAACATACGTTTTTTTTGGTTGATGTTTTTCTTATAAAACAACAAATTATAAAATAATTAATCAAGTTAAATGAATTTTACAATAAATGAATGAAAAAGGAAGTCATTTGTTTCCTTAAATTTACTGTAAATTTTACACGTTAAACACTCATACTAGTTGCATCACGATAAAGGTGATGGTATCAAAATGATTAATGGCGAAGGAAATTTATTAAAAGAATTTATTTACTTTTTATTAAAATATTGCTGCTATTATTAAATTGTTGCCCTTATAAAAAGTTAATTACAGGTGAGTAATTATTTGGTCGTTCTGGTTTCTTTTTTTTATTAACAACTTTTTAATTTTTTACATTTTGGTTAATTAAAACTGAGTAATTTATTAAAATGGTTACATTTATTTCGTTATTTTTAGATGTTCTAACCTGAGTTTTATCCATATATTGCTCTGACATTTTTCTCTTTTCAGTGTTACTCATAGAGCTTAATAAATACATTTGAAAAATTTAAATTTAGGTCTTCATTAACTGAGGGGTTATAGCTTTTGGAAGAGCGAAACTGTACTCATTCCTAAATCCTAACTGGCCCTTAGAGAACCCCACAACACTCCAGCCTAGATTTTTTTTTTGTGCCAAGAGAAATGTACGAATATGTAATAACACATTACGAAAGAGTAGGCAGGCAGTGTAGCGGTGAACTTCAGTTTACGTTTAGGTTCGCCGCTAAACTCGAATAGTTGCATTAATCAACTCTTCGGGCACTGCAGGCCGCTTAGAATAATGTGTTATGCTGAGATATCAGATCGCCAAGATCCCTGAAGAGATTAGCTAATCTACTTCTCTCTTTTTATAGGTTTGATAAAACGATGGTGATTTTTCATGATGTTACCATCTTTACAAAGGAAAACATTCCCTACATTCTGAATAAAGGCAAACCCAATTCTTTATCCAAGCTTAGTTCTGGTTTAACACCTGGTTTTATGCTAAGTACAGAATATTTGCTTACTTAAAATTGATTCAATTTATGAAATAACAAGTTGCGTGGTTGCCGGAGTTAAGTGATAAAACTTCAGCTAGGTTAAGTTGTTCATGTTTTCCTATTTTTATTCGGAAATTTCATTTTTTAATTTTTGATTAGTTTTTGATTTTTGTCAGAAGTAGTTTCATCAGTTTCAGAAGAAAATTTGATTCGCGCTAACAAAATTTCTTTTATATCTGAGTGTGACAGAAGCATTGTTTGCAAGTCAAATTCTCCACACCTAACTGACGCAATATTTAATGTAGAATGAATTTCAGAAACCAATCAAAATAAATTTTTTATTTTTTATTTTTTTTATTTTTTAATTTATTTATTTATTTGCTACCTGTATAAAAAATAAATATACACCAGGCAAATTGTTAATAGTAGAAGTGCAGTGTAGGATGCGAAAACTGCCCGGCATAGCCGACGCACACCGCAACCGTAAGGACGCAGGAAGAGAGAAATCAGCCAGTGCTGACACTCTCGGGAATTCTAGTTGTGAAAAGGTCTAGGTTAGGAGATCACGAGGCCAACGTCGTTTCAGACGTCGTGGGGGATTATCAGGATGGGATGATGAGGAAAGAGATTGAGCTGTTGGATTGGGATGACAGGATAGGTTTTTGTGGAAATTGAGGAATCGTGAATGAATTGTTTCAGTGACAAAAGGAATATTTAGGTCTTTGTGAAGGATGATGTTAGTTACATAATAGGGAGCATTTACAATTCGGCGGAGGACTTTTGATTGGAAGGATTGGATGCGGGAGATATTGGAAGGTTTAGTTGAGCCCCACAGCTCTGATCCGTAAGTCCAGATGGGTTTAAGTAACGTCTTGTAGAGAGTTAGTTTATTAGGTGTGGTTAGTTTAGATTTAGGTCCCATCATGCGTCTTAGTTGTCCGTACCTTTGGTTTAGTTGTAGTCGTTTCAGTCTCGTGTGTGGATTCCACGTGAGTCTACTGTCCAAGTAGAAACCCAGGTAGCGTACTACATTCGAGGTAGGGATGGGATTGTTGAGGATGAAAACACTGGGGCACGTTTGACGCCTGAGCGTGAAAGTTACTTGAACGCTCTTGCTTTCATTAATTTTTATGCGCCAATGGGTGCACCAGCTTTCAATTAGGTTGAGGTGCTCTTGAAGGAATTTTGAGGTTTCGGATGGTTCTGAGTGGGTAGAGAGGATGGCAGTATCGTCAGCATAAGTAGTGATTAAGGTGTTTGGGTGAGTAGGAATATCAGCAGTGTATACAGTGTAAAGGATGGGACCAAGGATGCTGCCTTGTGGAACTCCGACGGAAATAGGTTTAACTGGAGAATATTCGGAGCCCATTCGAACTTTAAAATGTCGATCAGCCAAGTAGGAGCGTAAAATTAAATAATAAGTGCTTGGAAGGAATTTTTTAAGTTTGTAGAGGAGACCTAAGTGCCATACCTTATCGAAGGCCTGGGCAATGTCCAGGAAAACTCCTGAGCAGTACTTTTTATTCTCAAAAGCAGAAGAGATGACATCGACGACTCTGAAGCATTGCTGGCTAGTGGAGTGGTTAGCGCGGAATCCGAATTGGTGAGATGGAATAATGTCATTGGAGTCAAGGATGGGCAGAATTCTTTTGAGGAGGAGCTTTTCAAAGATTTTAGAGAGGTTGGGAAGTAAGCTTATAGGTCTGAAAGACTTGGGGTCGTTGGGAGGCTTCTTGGGCTTAGGAATCATGGTTATGATGGAGTATTTCCATTGGATGGGGAAATGAGTAGTACGGAGAATCGAATTGTATATCAGAGTAATGTACATTATGGCCTTCTGAGGAAGATGACGAAGTATTTTGCCGTTTATAAGGTCATATCCTGGACTTTTCTTGAGAGAAGAATGTTGGATAAGATATTTGACCTCGGAAGGATGGAAGGGTTTAGGAGGAAGGCTAAGAGGAAGAGGGACGTCTAAGAATTCTTGTATGATATTACTGAGGGGTTGCGAGGAAGAATGGGGTGTGAAGGTTTCCTGGAGGTGATTAGCAAACAGGACAGACTTTTCTTCGTCAGATCTGGCCCATGACCCATCGGGATGACGGAGAGGGGAGGGGATGGAATGATGTTTTAGAAGCTTCTTTGTTGCTCTACAAAGGCTGTAATCATCTGTGGAGAGGGATTCAAGGAAGTTAGTATATTGTAAGGAACGATAATTAGATAATTGAGCTTGAAGTGTACGGGTGAGCTGTTGGAAAGTATTTTTGTCGGATGGGTAACGGGTCCGCTGCCAGCGAGATCGAGCTTTATGTTTTGCTGCTAGCCTAGTTTTGCTTGACTACAGACCAAACATCAGCAAGGCAGATCCAACCAAAATTGGATAGCTTGCCTTTAAGGGTAAATTATTAATTGTTAATTCTTGATTTGTTAATTACAAAGCAAGAAGTAAGTTGTTTATGTTATATTACTTTAGGTAAAAATTAAGATGTTTTTAATATGATTTCTATGATATAGGTATTATTAATCAGCATTAATTAATAAATCATTTTGTATCATTATAACTATTTACGTTGGATCGTTTGCTTTAAGGGAGTTGAAGATTGAATTTAATTTATAATTATTTGAAAGTAGCAGTTGTGTCTACTGATTTTCGTTAGTTATTAAGATAACATATTTTAGTTTATATTGTATATTGTATGAAGACTTGAAATAAAAATAATAATTGTTAATTCGCCACTACCACCCATGCAGAGTAGAATTGGTTCAAATTGGCGACGAGCAAAATGTCGCATTTATTAATGTTGCACCATCAACATCTTCTAGTTAGACTCAATTGCAATGGAAGGCAAATAAGAACTTTGGAATATTAGAAAATGAAATAGTACATAATGACAATATAATACAATAACTATAATAACAGTAATGACTACAATAGTTAACAATGATAATACAAAATTATTATTACTCTAAAGGATCCACTATAGAAACTAAGAGACATTTACCTAGGGAAGATTATGGGTGATGACAGCTAAGAGACAGGCTAACCAGTTTATAAATGGAGAATAGCCTCCACTGTCAATTCAGGCATTATCATTTAGCCACTGATGTTAGTATTATGCCAACAGAAGGCCCCTTCAACAGTGTTTCATCTTAGTTTAAGATCTGTTATTCAGTATATTAACAACAAGAAATTATTATCTAATAGTTTCAAAAAGAAATTAGTTTTGCTGCATAATTATTGGATTAATAATAAAAAAAGGAGTAGAAATTAATTAATAAACCAAAATTAAGGGTTGAAGAGCATTTGCTAAAGAGATGAAGTCTATCAAAACTCCTTTAATTCGCAAATTAAGAGCGAAGGTACAAAATTATTTAGATAAAAAATAATGATCAACCCACGCAAGACCAAATTCATCAAACCCCAGTAACTCTGTTAAAAGTAGATAAAAAAAACGAATGCTGGCGCTTGTTACAAGAAAGTTTGATTATTTACTTCAAAAGAAAACTTACTAAAAATTAAGAAAAGTTTTAGTAGTTGTAAACATGACGATGCAAGTTATTGAGTTAAATGATTAATGTGGGCTCTCTTAAAAGTTCCATTGTTGTTTAGAAAACAATTTAGTTCCCCATTAAAAGCAGCCTGAACGATGATTATTATTTGCTTCAATTATAATTAAAATGAATGGCTGTAAATATTATCTTAAAAACAAATACACAGAAAAATAGTTATAGTAAAGAAAAATGATTAATGAAATTTTAATGAAAGGACTATTTCCCACGACAGTACCAGACAAAATAAAACCATCAGTTACTGAAAGCACAAGTACATACATCTCAATTTGATGACCATCATAAATTACATCAATATTTTGATAAATGTTCTGTTGTATAAGTGAAACATTACGTAAATTTATTGTTACGTAGGGAATAAAAAGGATGGAAAATTAATATAATGAAAACCGAATGGGAAGCCCCAGTAAAAGATAGATGAGACGTTTCAATTACCTAATATTGACGTTTGAAGTACACATGGAAAATATGGAGAAATTTCTATTGTATTATTTTAAACTTGAATTCTTCTTAAATCGCTAGTCGCGCTTAAGACTTCGCTTCACATTCCTTTTTAAAAAGAACTAAGTAAAAGTAAAAAGGTCTTTATTCCTGCCAGAAACTGAAGAGAAATTGCGAGGAATTGTTCAACATCAGCACCACGGTAGCCGAGCGGTTAGAGGCGAGGCTCGCAAAGATATCATGTATTGTGGTGGTGGTACTGGGTTCGATTCCCCGTCTAGGCCTTGCATTTTATTTAATGGTTAATAAAAGGAATTCGCAGTACAGTACGTTTGCTTGTCGTCTCTGTCCACGACACCTAATTTGGTAACTGGACGTAAAACTCGCATGAATATTTAGGCATTACTTTACTTTTAGCGAAAATATTACTAAAAATACTTACAAACCAGTATTCGAGGCCAAATTTTTAATAATACTAATATTATTAGAGGCGCTAAATGTAAAATTGTCCATGATTAATTCAATCATGTAAAATTTAATCAAGAATATTAGTCTAGATGCGACTAATTCTTTTGTTTTTTTGTTTTAATTTCTATTTATTTAAGGTGCGTCAACATCTGAGGTCATTGGATCTTTTTTTTTTTTTGGGGTGCAATGCCACCGAAAGCTAAAAGCTCCTAAGAGTCAGCAACTGGATTCGAACCTGTTTTTTTCCGCGTCGGAATCCAGGACACGCTAATCGCTGAGCTAATTCCTTTCCTCGAAGCTATTCTATCAATTGCGATTAAAGACTGTCCGTTAATTATAATTTATTATCAATCAGTGGTTATTATTTTTAATGACTAATCATTAGTCTTAAACCCAACGATTATATTTCATCTACGGTTATACGAGCTCTCTCTTACGGGCAGACGTTTTTAATGACTACGCGATTTAAAAAATCAGATTAAACAGGCTAATTTAGTAGTCGATTATATTTTCGACTAATTTAAGTTAATAAATTAATCATCTGTCCACTAAACTGAAATATTCATTAATCACAATTAAGATTAAAATAATCTTTAGTTGTTACTTGTTATCGGCCAAAGAATAATTTAGTTATAAGAATTAGATATGATTCAACTTTGTACAATTTTAATGGGAGTTGCGGAACGAAAACGGAATGGTTTTTACTGTTACAAGTGCAATACCAGAGATATTTTTCGATCCAGTCCTCTCTTGTTTAGCTAGTCAGTCGTATTATTCTGTATTTTTTAATTATATATTTATTTAAGCTCTGTATTTTGTACTGGAGAAATTTTAGGAATTTTTAAAGTGGTAGTAATTAGTTTTATACTGGTTCATCCCCAAGGTAAGCTAACAGTTTTAAAGTTTTATCCTTGAAATAAGTATAGATTTTGATTTAATATATTAAAGTTTAAGATGGTATGTTTCAAACTAACTTAGGATATGTTTAAGTTAAGTGGTAAACAGTTAGTTACTTTAGTAAAGCGACAAGTTGTTAATTTGAACATAATAGTATGTTAAGCTGGGGTGCCTTAAGGTTCTATCTTGTTAAGCTAGAAGATCCCTCTTCACACAAAGATAACAAAGTGGGCTAAGTTACTTTTGGTGACAAAAGTTTATTACACTTTATCAGGATGAGGGGCGCTAAAATTCTTTAGAAATTGTAAAACTTTTCCGGAGTTCCATATCTAATTAATTTTCAGTCATGTTTGTGATAGATGTGTTAGATATAATTCTTGTAAGTTTAACAGGAATTTTCTACTCAGAAATATTGGAAATTTTCACTTAAGGAAATGTAAGTAATTTGAAGAAATTAACTATGAAAATATAAAGTAGCAATAGACAAAAGTAAGAGTTTAACCTCTTCGACAGGAACTAATTTACATATAGGAGGAAGCAAGTTCGCGTGCAGAAACAGTTTAGAGTGTTCGCCTCTATTGACTATTAGCACTGCTGGAAGTCTTTATAACAGTTTTGAAAAAACGAGAATGACGGGCCTGGGTTGATTAGGCAAAACGACGGAGGCAATAAGTTAACTTCTTCTTCAGAATACAGTGGCTAGATCAGCCTAAAGTTTTACCAAATTCATTGCTTACAACATAGTGACCGCTTAACAGTAACTGCTTAATAACCCCTCTTAAATGAACAGATTTGAAAACAAATATGAAAAATCATATACGAGGTGTGGCTATTAAATAAAGAGACTATTGCTGTAAAACATTTTATTTTAAATTTATACATATTTAGTTATTATCACCTTCAATATACACCACTCCCCTATCCCTTAAACGCTCCATGAGAATTTACCATTGTTCGAAACAGTGCTGGAAGTCTTTTTCTGTCAGCTCCTGCATGACGCGTGCCGCTTTTTCTTTCACAGGCTTCAACGGTCTGAAATCGTGTTCCTTTTAGTGCAGATTTGACTTTGGGGGACAGATAAAAGTCATATGGGGGTCAGGTCAGGCGAATGGCCTAAAACTGGGATGTTGTACTTGGGCTAGAAACGTCTTGACAGACAATGCAGTGTGAGCTGGCGCGTTGTCTTGTTGGAGATCCCATGATTTGTCTTTCCACAAATCGGGACGTTTTTTCCTTACACTTTCACGGAGTTGAGTAAGCACCTCACGGTAGTAATGTTGATTAATTATAATCGACATTTTGTTGGTATCCGTTTTGGGCGTGGAAGGGCGACCCGGGCGGTCATCATCTCCGACGTCTTCTCGCCCATCTTGGAAACTTTTGAAACATTCAAAAACTTGCGCACGTGATAAACTTTCATCACCATAAACTTCTTTTAATAAAAGATAAGTTTCATCAAGTTTTGATGTGAAATTTCACGACAATTCGTTGCTCTACTACATGTGTAGTATCATGTTTTCGGCAAAACGAAACTAACACCTCTTACACAAACGACGGTTCTGGTCAGACAGATTTCTCTACAAACACGTGAGACGCTGCAATCTAAAGAGAAGGCTGTACGCCACTCAGCTGTCGGTCGTTAGGATTTGGCGCATACTTAGTTCTTCTGTAGCAGCATCAGTCTCTTTATTTAATAGCCACCACTCGTAAATTTCACACTTCCACTACTTATCAGAAAACAACCCCAAAGACGTCTTAAACCATAAAGGAGTAGTTTTACAAAATTGGCAGAAGTAACCAGCATGAATTAGGACTTGAGTTTGTCTTTAGATACATGAGTTCGCTGATGGCTAAGCCATATGGAGACTTCCATGTAATAAGACAAATTATAATTCTCTTTTAAAAACACAATCAAAATTAAATTAAATTAAAGAAAAAAGAGTGTTAAAGCCACAAAACAAATAGATCTACGATTTTTCTTTGGTCTGATCTAAAGGAATCAAGCAAAGAAATCAGGAAGCAGACAGAGAAATATCTTCCAACAAATTGAAATCTGCTTCAGGCATTTCCATACATGCCTGGTTAGACAGGCTGATATTCTGCCTTATCCGCCGCCCTTTGGTAACATATGTACCCGTATTATTATTAGCCAGTTCTATCAACTAGAAATATAACCAAGATTTGGGTTTTCACTTTCTGTTTAGATTAATCTGCCTTCTACCTTTTTCTGGATGGAAAGAAAATATTGCCATCTTGATAAACTTTTTTAAAGAATTTTAACGGAAAATATGTTATGTATACACAGTTTTATTCGCAACAGTGTGTTTGTGGAGTGAGTGTGTGTGTCAGAGAGAGATAGAAATATAATGGGTCTTCTCAAAAAACAAAGATCAGTTGGCGTCAGCTCAATCTAGTACCTCTTACTGTGATGCGACAGTATTATCTGAAAGTTTCGTAACTGCCTAAAACTAAAATTATCCTAACTTCAATAATCTCAGATACTGTTGTAAAAGTTCTTAAGAAGAGTTAAGTAAGCACAGGCTTCCCTATAGTTTCCTTGAATAGCACAACTTGGTAGCAAGGATACACCACCAAGTTGGTATGGTTTGCAACAAATCACCCTCTTGTTTTTTAGTAAAAAGACGGCAAAATCTGAACATTGAATCAAGGTGGCTACTATTTTGACCTGCTGTTTACATGGACATGTAAAGGAAACGACCTACCATTGCATTTATTCTTATGTAGAAGCACAGGTTAAGGTAGTAAGTTTCGCAGACGATGGATTGTAAACAGTGGCCGGCTGATTACAGTGCCCATAAATCTGTAGGTATTATCTTTGATGGACTGCAAACTCCAAGGTAACTTTAGTAGCATCCTCAAAGACAATGCAACGCTCAAGGCATGATAATGCTTCTCGGAAAAGAATTTGTGGGAGTGGATTGGTAAATAAAGTTCAGCAGTTATCTACAACCTCTATAATTTCCTGCCGATTTATCTCTTATTAGAATATCTGGGTTGGTTCATCTCGTGCAAAGATGCTGTGGAAAAGAAATACAAAATAAAATGGCGATATTTGAGGCCGCTAACCCGTAAGATATCCTCTACTAAGAGGAAAAGTCTTAAAGTGGAAGAGGTGCCGGACGTTGTCTAGTGTGGGGTGTAGCAGAACTTTATTGGGGTTGAGGACGATCTACTACGATATCGGAAGTGAGGGTTAGATAAACAGACTCTATAAAACGTTCAATATTATTGTTGGTATCCTTTGATATTGACAGTAAAATATATGGATGAAGCCAGACTTATTGATTATTTGTCGACAGTACACATATGCAAATGCTACCGAATATTACTTCAATAACACTGACGATAAATTTGGTCGTATATGGCGTAATTTAGAAAATAAAGAGAATAAAAATTCATTTTACTATTGGCACAATTAACGATTACACCGTGAATATAGCCTTTTGTTTGGACACACTTGATTCTGGCAAAAATCACTTTTGTCTTTTTGAAAACATTGAACAAAACATCTGACAGGACAAACAACTCGTTCAGGGAAGGAAACCTCTGTTCTATTTACTATAATACCAGTATAATGTTTAAGGGGAGGAAATTTATGCTTTGCTACCTTCCTAAATAAAAAGTCTCTTTTTTGGAGTAGGATTTCGTTTTGGGAGCAGTTTGGGGTGTTATTAATCCAATCGCCTCCACTGGATAACAGAACTTGTGAGAGAGTACATCGAAGTTAAAGAAATACCAGATAACAGAACTGCAGCAAGAGTTCTTCACTATAATACCGCGGGATTAATCTAGTCACAAATGTTGTTAAAAGGGTACTTCTTAAAAATAATAGATTTAAATAAACCAAACTGAGAATAATTTTTATTTTTTGAAAGTTGAATATATTTTTTAATTTTTTGGCCTGAAGCGGAAGCAGGTAGTAAACTTAGAATCAATAAAAATAATTAGAAATAAGTGATACAATTTCTGAGAGACTTCAATTTTACGAGAATCATTACGTAAAGATTTAAATTTTATTCAGAAAACGCAATCGTGTTAAATAAACGCTGATTAATCACTGTTGAGCCAAATGATTCATCCAATCTCCTTCGCCATCCGTCCTTCTAAAGTTAAAAGGGTTAATAACCTCAGCGCTGTAAGGTTTTATTTGTCTAGCATTTAGAAATAGTAACTGTTGCTAAAATTCCCTCACATTAATCTAGAACAAGTCTTATCAGAATCTAGTGCCTCTAGGGTTAAGGAGTTTCTGCCTATAACTAAGAGAGATGCTATGAACTAACAACTGCCATAAATCAAGACTTAAAACACTATTGATTAGCCTTATTACTATTAAAGACTTTGTTCATGCTACACAGTTTACTAGACTAGAGGATAAATTACATAAATAAGCAGGATAGTTTACAGTAAACGCTTAAAAGAATCCAAAAAGATTAAAGTTTTTAATGTGTATTTCCCTATTTTACAATTCCACATTCATCCGTAACAGCCAACTCCGTAGAGACTACGAGATGCCAACAATTGAGGAATATATTTATCTGTGCAAAATTTAAAAACCAAAGTATCCCTTATTAGCGAAAACAGTAAATATAACAACAATTTCAGCAACTGAGACCGAAAACTCGCCTGCTCCAAGACATTTACGGCTTATTTAGTTGTCCTTCAAATTTTCATTCTTTGTTATGCAGAAATTAAGTAATCTTAAATGTTGTTAAAAGAGAAAGTATTGGTTTGTCGAAGCTTAGTTTCTTTATCAATTATTGTTTTACACTTAAAACTACCATTTTGTAAGGTTAACCTAGTAATAAAATAAAAAATATAAATCATCTCTAGAACTACCAGACTGGAATATCAGAAAGATTCATCTTTATTTCATGACGAGGTGTCGTGAAAGAAAGATTTTTTTTTTCCAACTTCTGCCAAGCTACTTTCATTTTCTCTAATTAATTCTTTATTGTTTTATGTCTTGGGATACTTTCACCATTCTAGGGGTAGCTAATAGAAGGGCTTTTAGCGCGGGCATTAGTAGCTTGGAGCCGCCTTCCAGAACAGAGTATTGTGACGAGGAGGTTCTAGTCACGAAATGACTGGATATTAACAACATCAGCGCAATCTGGGTCACACGCAGTCGATTGATTCCTTTAAAATCTTTAGACTTTCGGATCTTTCCAGTTTACGTCAGTGATCGGAGCGTCTCGTTTTCCAGCAATGCTGACGGAATCTGATTTGATATAGAATCATCATGACGCTATGTTGGTACTGTTGCCTTAGTCTTAACAACCGGATTTCCAGTGAAGATCATTCAATATTAATGTTTCTGCGGACTACTACCCAACTTGTTGGGTGACTTCTTTAATTTATTCGAGAGAGAAAATTTTTAATTTCTTATTTAAGGCTCTTAACGTTTTCAGTTTAAGGTCATAGGCGCTCGAAGCGTTTATTCAATGCACTGCTGGTCTCCGTTGTAGACTGCACGATCCATAACGGATAACTAGTGGAAGAAGCTCCTAGAGCCAGTAGCTGGAATCTGGGATCTCCGCGTGGGAATCCAGTGGGGCTGTTAGCTAATGTCTCACCTGGGAAGAAAAATTATTGCCAATTTTAGTCTTTTGGGTTTATTTCTGCTGAGCTTTCGCCCTAGAAACTGGATGTTGGTTTTGATTACATATTTAAGTTGCATTTCAACTTTTTTTTTTTAATTCGCTCAGTTTTAACTGGCTAGCATGTAAAAAATTAAAAACGCTAAAATGCAATTTAAATGTAATAATAACCAATGCACAAGAGGTCAGTTACGACAGCTTAAGCCTGTAGGAAGACTTAGTTCCCAGGTCGGAAGCTGAGCAATATAAATAAATACTGAATGTCAATGAATTCTCTTCCCCTTTCAGATTATTACTATCCCATTAAACTGGATGAGAGAACTTCCAATACTAAGCCAACCGAATTAGGCTTTGCATTTATCATTTACTTTATTATGTAAAAACGTACTTACACCTTATTAAATATAAACACAATACTTCCTCTTCTAGCTGTCAGAACACAGAAGGAAATTCGGCTTCTTTGCTGGGCCAGAAGAAGTACCGGAGTAGGAGTAGCGCTCCTGTTTTGAAGATGGTTGAAAGTATCTCAAATACTTGCTGGTTGAACACAATTTCCAAAAACCGGACACAGAATTCTCAGCGTTTAAATAAATTAAAAAATAATTCAAATTTAATAACAATATCAAAGCTTCAGAGTGTCATAACCAATAATATTTATTTATGTGTGACTTTTGGTTCTATTGAGGATTACAAAAAAAAAAATAAAAAAAAGGGTATAATTATATCGTCACAGGTGATATTTAATTTTCAAGATGTTATTAGATAATAATTTTTGTAATGGCCATTTCTCGTAATACAAAGATGTTTATCAGAGTGTCGTGACAATGATCAGATGACGTGAAAATGTCACAATTCATAGTGACACACGGAAATTTAAAGGTTTTTCACTATGAATATAGTGTTTATTGTTGTACATTCAAGGCTCATAACTAATTTCTAAAGGATGTATATGTATTTTATTGTTTATAAACATAAAGTTATAACAGTGAGTTTGCTTTACAAAGTTGAAATAAATTTTTTTAACTTAAATGATTTTTTTAAGAAAAAATATAAATCATTAATTTTGCGCTCATCCTCTATTACAAGCAACCGTTCAATACTTCCCAATTTGGTGTCGTTCACAGATAAATATTTACTGATATGATCATTTCTAAACATTGAGAATAAAGGGCACTCCAGTATAAGTGTAGAATATCATTTGTCTGATTTAAATCACATAAATTACAAGGTTCTTCGCTACTAAATTTAAAGGCAGTTAATTTCTAAAGTCAAATTTCTTTAAATTCCAATGTTCAACGGAAATAAACGCCTCAAATGTAATGGTTTTTAATGATTCCAGATATGCATACATATAAATAAAGCACAGCTCAAAAACGTTGTATTCGCCGGAATCTTAAACTTGGATAGTAGTATAGTTTGTTCGGTAATGGCCAGAGAAAATTATTTGTAAAAATGGTTCGAATCTAGCTGCTGGTGGTCCTTAGACATTCTCTTCTTAGGAGCTTCTTATATCTCATTGTCTGGTGACGGATAGTGTTGTCTGTAACGAGAGAACACTGTCCGACCGAGGGAGAGCACTGGTAAAAGCTCTGGGCGCCAATGAGCTCAGTCGTTAACGGGCCTTAAAATTAAAAAAAAGAATAAAAAAGACTCCAAATTTCACTTGAAAAGACCTTTCTCATTTTTACGTAATTTTTCTCGACAGCAGATTTATTTGAAATCGATATATTTGTATTTTTTATCGAGATTGCTTTACTCGGGTAAAGTTTGAATAATTTTGTTTGTAATTTTAAACAGTTTCATCTACTTTTAGAGCTTGAAGTAAGTATAGTCAGACCCTTTCGTACATTATCTAATGTCTTTATAAAAGAATAGTATTTCAGGTCATTTTCTGATATTAATTAGGCAATTCATTGTGTGATACGTGATACAATATTTCCTGGTACATAGAGTTCCGCTAAGGCCAAGAAAGGCTACTAATTCAGGACTCAAAATTAAGGACCTTTATCTCTCAGCAACTATTTCCTTAGTTCTTAGTCTTTAGGAACAGCAAAATAAAAAACTAATTCCACTAATGGATACAAATACCATTTCCCATCCTGCAACCACAACAAAAGAACTAATAAGTAACTCTTTGATCATCTAGAAAGGTTTTCCTCAACACTAACACCACCAGCATTGTGTTACAAAATAGATATGCTTTAATAATGTTCCACTATGTCTGGCTAACGAAATTAATGTATCGAGTTTAAATTTACACTTGATCGCTTAATTAGTGATTAACAATGTACAGGTTTTTTTTTTTTAATATATAAAAAACTAAATAGATTTTATTTAATATTAAACATTTACCGTAACCACTGAACTTGAGATCATAAGTATGCAATTATATCAATAACTACCAATAATCTCAACTATTGCCTCACACTCAGGCCTTTCCTTTTCAATAATGTGCACCAACTTCCCTTATCAGATCGCTACTCCATTACACATTCCCAAAACAGGACTAATCTTCAAACTTCAACCAAAATCCCTCCTTCACCACTCAAACCTTCTTCAGGGCAGAACTGTCTCCCTCCTCAAAACCATCGGCATCCTTTGGTACATTACAACGTGTACATACAAATAAATAAGTAAATGGTAATAACAATTTGATCAAAATGAAAGAAATTGGCTTTAAAAGAAAATGAAAAAGTGAAATTTAATTGAAAATGTTTGAAAAAAATGGAAACTGATATCATGACGGGTATTTTTACTGTATTAGTATTGGGTTAACACATAGCCTAAAGAAAAGTCGAAAATCTTTCTTACCTGACAAATTTAATCAAATAATAATCTATGAATTAACTTTGGTCGATCAATAATTGAATTGGTTGAATAAATAATTAAATTTTTTTTAGTACGCCCTGAGTTAGTTTTTGTTTTAGTCGACGTTTGGTCTGTTTTTAGTTTGCGTCGGTATTGTTAATCGCTTCTACAGTTCAGTACGTAGTGAATTTCAAAATCGGTGCGTTGTTTTATCATAAAGTTTGGGTACTTCTTTTTCTCTCTTTAATTTGTTTGGATTTGTTCATTCCGAAAGGATTCTTCAAGAATACATGTAGCTTATTCACGGCAGTTTTCACCCGTACATACCAAGGGAAGCATAAGCAGTAAGTATTTAAGTATAGAAGCATTGAGTAGTACTTTGGAGTATTATGATTTTGAATGTGTCCGTCAGAATATGAGTTTTTAAGATGTCTTAAATTCAGAGTTGTATGTGGTATCTTGATTGGTTTTTTGTCAAAGCTGTAAACCAAGATATTTTAATGTTTCGCACGTAGTCTTCCACTGCATTGTTTGACCAGAGTTTTTATGAGATGATTTCCACTAGTGAAAGCAGTAAATAATGTTATCTTATGATGTCAGAATGTTATTTGTTGCTGTAGGATGTTTGGAAGGGAAACTATCACAATAAACCGGAAAGACACCTTTTTTAGAGTGAAAATAAAATTAGAACTAATTGACATTAAGCTGAGGAAAATACAGAATGAAAGTGGTTTAAAAGAATCGATTTAATAGTAAAAAGCCGCAGATCAATAGATAACAAAAGATAGAGGAAAGATAATGTCAACTAATGTTTTCGATATTGCTCAGAAGTAACTTTCAAAAGAACTTGAATGCTTGACCAATCTTCCGATGATAATTAAAGCTTTGCAAAAGTTATGAGAAGGATAAGCTAGCAGTCAAAAATGTTTGGGAAAAATAGGTCAGTATGATGTTAAAGAGTTTTTGAGGCGACTGAATAACACTTGGAAGATGATGATATATTTTTTGGACCTAGTGGTTTTGTGTGGAACCGGCCCCACTCTTCAAATTATTGTTACGATCATAAAAATTGGAAAGGATCAATATGTTGTTGTACAGGATGGTTAAAGGACAGATGGGAATACATGGACAACTAGCCACTCCAGGTAAATAGAATGGAGGAGTGAGGCCAGCTGGCAAAATGTAATTTACTTAGAAACTTGTTCCTTGCCCATATGGTTTTCCGACAATTTAATAATAAAATGGAAGTTTGTGATGCTGTAGGTTTTTGCAAATGGCGTAATTGTGGGTTCTGTGATTGTATTTGACAAGTTTGTTTGAGGTAATAATTTGCTTGTGAGGTAGCTTGCTTATACGAGGGTCGTTTGAAAAGTCAGTGCAAAGTCAGAGAGATAGCACTACTGGCGCGTATCGAGGTTATGTTTAGTTAGTAGCATCTCTTGGAAGAACACACACCAAGTTTCAGCCAGATCGGTCTATTTCTTTGTGTTTGGCATTCGTTTGAATCGAGGAAGTCGAGTGATTTTCAAAAAATGGACGAAAAAGAATTTCGTGTGTTGATTAAACACTACTTTATGAAAGGCAAAACGCCTCAGGAGACTAAAGAGAAGCTTGATAAACATTATGGTGACTCTGCACCTTCGATTAGAACAGTTTATAAGTGGTTTCAAAATTTTCGGAGTGGCCATATGGGCACAAGTGACGCTGAACGTTCTGGACGCCCTGTTGAGGTTACTACTCCAGAAATCATTGATAAAATCCATTATATGGTGATGGATGACAGAAGAGTGAAGGTGCATGAGATTTCTAGTGCTGTAGGCATCTCGAATGAACGGGTACATAATATTTTGCATCAACATTTGGACATGACAAAGCTATCCGCAAGATGGGTGCCGCGATTGCTCACGCTTGACCAAAAACGAAATCGTGTGAAGTGTTGCAAGGACGGTTTGCAGCTGTTCCAGAAGAATCCGCAGGACTTTAAGCGTCGTTTCGTCACTGTGGATGAAACATGGATACATCACTACACTCCTGAGACCAAAGAACAATCTAAACAATGGGTTACCAAGGGGGAATCTGCGCCAAAAAAGGCGAAGACCTTTCCTTCGGCCGGAAAGATTATGGCGACTGTCTTTTGGGTTTCGCAAGGAATAATCCTCATCGACTATCTGGAAAAGGGTAAAACTATTACAGGTGCATATTATTCATCGTTATTGGACCGTTTGAAAACCGAGCTGCAAGAAAAACGCCCACGATTGGCCCACAAAAAAGTCCTTTTCCATCACGACAACGCACCAGCTCACACCTCAGCAGTTGTGGTCGCAAAATTAATGGAAATAGGGTTCCAACTCGTTTCACATCCCCCCTATTCTCCAGACTTGGCTCCCTCGGACTACTATTTGTTCCCCAAAATGAAGAAATGGCTGGCGGGAAAAAGATTTTATTCAAACGAGGAGGTGATTGCAGAAACGAATGGCTATTTTTCAGACTTGGACAAATCCTATTATTCGGAAGGGATGAACAAACTAGAGCAGCGTTGGACGAAGTGTGTAAGCCTAAAAGGAGACTATGTTGAAAAATAAAAAAGGTTTACCCCAAAAAATTAAGTAGTTTTTATTTTTGCACGGACTTTTCAAACGACCCTCGTAATTAAATTTTGTTTTCTGAATGTTTACGAAATGTCTCAAAAACTAGAGAGATAAATGGAGCTCCAAATATTAGAAAATTTCTAAATATTGTTAAAAAAAAAAAAAATCAAATTAAGAGTTATAAACTATTCCGAACTAGAAAGACGTGCCCTCTTTAATGAATACCAGACCCCTTTTAATAATCTTTCGAATTAAAAACAAAAAATAGTAATGGAAAAGAAAAATTAATTTTCGCATTTCTAAAAAAGAAATTAACAGCTTTTTTTTTCCAGTTTAATACTAATGAAAGTAATAATTTAAGAAAGGTTTATTAAAAATTCCTTTTTCTGAAAAAAAGAAAACATCAGAAGAAAAATTACATTTCATCTGTATTCATTTGTTAATTGAATATTTTAAGAGCGGCACTTATTACATGTTCTACGTAATGTGTGTAAATATACCACTCAAAACATACAACCTAAAGTACGTTGGTTTATTGTACTATAATTTCAAGGGTCCTCAGAAAACTGGCTTTTTCTTTTTTTTAAAAGTATGACGGATTGCTAGCATTTCCTGGATAATTAAGCTCGAATAACCCTTGATACTTAATTAAATGGGATTTATTTTCTCTATAGAGCTTTGCTACAAAATATGCTTGGGTATTATTATACAGGGTGTTCAGCATAAGACTACGGTAACTTCGGGAGGCGATTCTGGGCATCATTTGCAACAAAAAATTTCATATAAACTATGGCTCGATTCGGCTCCGTTTTATAGATATTTTTAATTTTATGTTTTTTCAAGGTGTTACTACTTTTTAGCAAAAAGTTGTCTACATTTCTCAAACTATTAAAGCTACAGCTATTTTAATAAGCTTATTAGAAAGAAGGTTAAATTTCCTTTTGAATAAGCTAATTTGTATTCCAAAATAATAATATTAAGTATTTTACTTTGTGGCCCAAACATAAGAAATAGCAAGTTTCTAATTTTTTCCAAAAACTTTGACTTCTCTTTTCTCAAAAACATTTTATATGAAAAACCGTGCACTATTCAGGAAAAACATCTACATACGATCACCTTTCGAACGGTAAACAATAATTGGGGTTATGTTGAAAATTGATGCAGAAATCTGTGATTAATTGCAAAAAAGTAGGCCTCAAAATAGTGTCGGCATTATGAAAGGAACTTATTATCGCTCTAATCTCCAAGTTAAAAACTGATATGTTTTATCCTAATACGGTTTATAAAAACAAATAAATACACAAGAAGAAAAGATAGTTTAAAGTCAACATTTTCATTAGATATTTAGTTGTCATTTTGCTATCATTATGCCAGCGTATTCGAATATTGAATATCGCGAAATGTTATACATCTACGGTTTCGTACATGGGAATAGTGGAGAAGCTAGGCGGGAGTATTCTAGATGTTTTCCAGATAGCGTGTTCCGAAAGCTAAGACGATCGTGGAGGTGTACTGGCGGTCCCGTGAAGTATTCCATCCACTATTATTTAATTTGGGGATCAGAGCGAGTAATAAGTTCTTGGCTTATTCATTAGCTCTCCACAATCTCCTGTGTTCGGCTTATTCATTAGCTCTTCACAACCTGTTAATTCCAAAAGTTTGTTGAGTAGTTCAAGAAAATCTGTGATTTATTCACATTATTTGGCATATTTCTTTAATTAACTAAAGAATAACACACAGATCTAAACTCGTTAAACGAAAACCCTTTCTTTCGAAATTGGTACCTATAACTCATTTAATATCATGTTCATTTTTCTTCTTTTTATTTTATTATTTTTAATGTAAGTTTTATATTTTTGAATATAGTTCTTAAATAAATTAATTATTAAATTACACGTTTGCAAAAAATGGTACAGGATTTGATGATTCTGAACAATTATATTCTTATGGTAGGTAAATTCCTTTCATAATGCCGACGCTGTTTTGAGGCCTACTTTTTTGCAATTAATCACAGATTTCTGCATCAATTTTTAACATAACCCCAATTGTTGTATACCGTTCGAAAGGTGATCGTATGTAGATGTTTTTCCTGAATAGTGCACGGTTTTTTCATATAAAAAGTTTTTGAGAAAAATGAAGTCAAAGTTTTTGGAAAAAATTAGAAATTTGCTATTTCTTATGTTTGGGCTACAAAGTAAAATACTTAATATTATTATTTTGGAATACAAATTAGCTTATTTAAAAGGAAATTTAACCTTATTTCTAATGAGCTTATTTAAATAGCTGTAGCTTTAATAGTTTGAGAAATATAGACAACGTTTTGCTAAAAAGTAGTAACACCTTGAAAAAACATAAAATTAAAAATATCTATAAAACGGAGCCGAATCGAGCCATAGTTTATATGGAATTTTTTGTTGCAAATGATGCCCAGAATCGCCTCCCGAAGTTACCGTAGTCTTATGCTGAACACCCTGTATAGCAAGAATGTGTAAATACCATTAGAGTTCAGATAGATTGTGTTGGTTAGTCGGATCGTTGCGCATCACAATGGGTTTTTATAAATCAATCTCCATACCTGTAGAGTTCATTCAAAGTCCAGGAATCTGGAAGAAATCTTATAAGTGAAGGTTGTTGGAAAACAGTTTTCTTCTTGGATGGGCCGAACATTCAGTTATATAAATCCTTCCTGAGCAACACAATTTGGTTTGGTGCAGTTTTCTCCATTTCATGATTAAAAAAAATCTATGCCGGTTTACGCTGCTGCAGGCCCATGCGATTCAGTCTGTGTAAAGTGGTCACATACGATAAACTGGAATATGGCTTTGTTTATTTCTTTTGAAATAGAATTCATTACGTCTTCCCCAAAAAAAGGTTTGAAAACAACTGCCATATTTGTGCCAAAATAGACCTATTTAGAATCTACTAAATACATCGTTTAAATACATCAGCTGGAATTCGTTTTCAGAGAAATTTGAGGAAAACTGAAAAACCTTTTTTTTAATTTTGGTTGCACGTTTGTCGTTAATGTTAGAATTTCAAAAATTCATTTCAAACTCGGTGATGATACGTAAGTTATAGATCCATACATTCTACCAAAATGCCACGTTAGAGGTAAGCGTAAACATCCCTGTTGACTGGAAATGCTCTAAAATGAAGTTTTCTCCATAAAAATTGTACATTTCTTTAATAAATGCAGTTAGTAAATTTTACTAGCCTAGGCTTTTCCATTTCTTCATTTCTGCGTCGTTACTGATTTCACAGGTTTCAGATCTGGAATATAGTTTTGTTTCCTTCAAAGCAGTTTCTTCCTAAGTTAGGGTGGTAGAGAATGTCACATGGGTCTAATGTAAATGCGTTCAAAACAGTATTGATAAAATCAAATTATTACCACATCTAATAATTCCTGCTGACTATTGATAACAAAAATTAAAGCGACTAATCTTTTTATAAAACCGATTAACGTTAAAAATAAAAGAAAATAATAAATTTCGTACTTCTTTTAAAAGGTATGAAAAATTTATTTAATTTGTTTGCACAAAACATCGAGAAGGAAAGCAGTAAGGTTACCTGTGAAATCCAGCTAGTCAGTCCAAGAGAAACATAATTCTTATCTGCGAGGGACTTCGAGACTGTGTAAGATGATCACCGGCACCACTCCTTACTTGCCAACAGCTTTCACCTGAAAAAAAGTTTATTTAATCAAAGTCTCAGCTATCCTACTCAATAATAAAAATAAATAAATTAATGAACTCGTGGTCCAATCCACAGTTAATAACAGAGATTGAAACAGTCTCAACATTCAGTTTCTCTTAATTCTTAAATGGTTCCGGGATTTTCCTTCATGACAACAGACCTTTCGGGTCTGTTCCACAAGATAGCTTTCTAGAGAGAGTAGACAGCCTACAACTTTTAACTTTCTCAATAAATACAGAAATTGTACCGAACTATTTGTTTTTTGGGGAGTATGCTAAACTTCTTTGGTCCAGCATTTTGGATCAATTAAACTAAACCAATTGCAAGTGTTCAATTGCAAAAACAGCACTGCAAAAATGGCAGACAGATTACAGTAATGGTAATAAAGGGAGATTCTATAAAACTATGGCAGATCAACCATCGTTTAAGGGAACTGTCACTAAGAAATGGGTTGTTACAATAATAAGCAGGCTGAGAGCGAACCACGCGGTGTGCGGATCGTATCTACACAGGATCAACAAAAGGTCCTCTCCTCTTTGCGTAGATTGCAATGAGGAGGAGGATTTCAAACATGTAATAATGATATGTCCACGTTATGTAGTAGAAAGGAAACGAATGTTTGACGATTTATACATGTATTTAGATGCACCATTTCGCTACGAAGACATAATATTCTCCTCCAATATCTATGTGTTTAAATCTTCAGCAGAGCTAGCAAAGAAATATGAATGTATTTAAAAGTTATAGCCGATTAGAATGAATGTAAGAAAATGATTAGAGAAGGATTACGTGATTTTAATTTCGGTTAAGCTAAAAGGATGGCAGGAATATAGAGTACTGATCCATCCATTAGTTGTAAGTTTGTATGTAAATAGTTGTATATAGTAGAGGGATGAATGTGTGAAGCGAATGTATTTATAAGTAAGAATCGAGAGTGAGACTATAGTTCCAATAGAAATTAAAAAATGTTGAATAAAATTCAACTATAAAGAAATTAAAACCTGAAATGGGAAATGGATATATGAAAACAAGTGTATTGGTTATGTAAAATGAATTTGTAAGTGAGGGAACCCCAGTTAGGATATCACGTGTAGCTACTTTTTATTTATTAGAGAAAAGTTATTAGCGAAGTATAGTACTTCCGACTTTATCCAAGGCACCAAATTGGTAGCAGGACGTTAAAGCCCCGCCTGAAAGATAGGCGATTAATTTACCTTTACTATGGCAACAGTTCAACAGAGAAAAAACAAATATGAAAACGTTGAAAGTTATGTTTTAGTTTAAGAAGGTGAAGTTACCGTCTGGGGTATTGCAAACAGACTCATACAAAACACAAACACTCCAGGCGACCAACCTAGAAATCAATTTTATATCTTTGCTTAAAACTTCCGTAATACAAGGAACGGAAATGAAAAAGAAGCTGTTAGAAGGGATGCTAAGAAATTGTTAACTTCCTCTAATACTAGGACTGGATAGATTCTAGAACATTTCTTCTTTAAGCTTTAGGTTTTAGTTGTTTGACTTCAGGATTCGAAATATTGTTAGTTACCGTATTAATAATATATTAAAACTTATTCTGTTTTTCAATAATGTTTAAATAATGACCTGAATTCTAAAATAGAAAATTTAAGCCTTAACACCAAACCAACTGGGAACTACTTTACATGAACTTCTTTTTCCGTTTACAATCAAATAGAAGTATGGCGTTTTTGAAAAACGAATTCGCGTAAGAAGTTTACACTTTTTTTGCAGAATAAAGGCTATAATTTTTGGGCATCATTTTTTCGGATTCAAGAATGCAAAGGTTCTGACAAAACTGGTTTAATGGAAGCGACAGTTTATTTAGAATTTTCTCAAATTCATGAGAAATGTGGCCTATATGTTCTAAGAAATGAATAAATTATGAGTAAATGGTAAATTGTAGGAGTAATTTATGAGAAATCATCTTAGTGAAGAGTTACTCAGAACGGGCCTCTCCTCGAGCCACTATCGCGACTCAGAGAGTACCTAAAGAAGCTGGAGGTCTGCTACGTGTCACCAAACAGCCAATTCTTGAAGTGATGGAGCAAACCCAGATACTCAACAACTGCGATGCCATTATCCAATCAAGATTAAAGAAAACCTGGAAAGTAACCAAACCCATCAAAGATATAGTTCTCCCTCTAGAATCCTGTCGATTTTGTGATTTCTTACATATCTTGCAATTTTATGTAATGATATCAAGGTTTTGCCTAGCACTACCCCTAGGATGAATAGATTTTGAAAAGATAGCAGTTTATCATTAATACGAACCCCTCCAAAAGTAATCCTACGATTGAACAATACGAAGTTTAAAATGGGTGGCAATATAAAATACAAACGCACTCAATTATCTAAACATTTATTTCTGATAGAAACTTACTAGCTAAAGATTGCCACACTTCTCTCACCATGTTAGAGAAAGTAAATATAGTGTAATTTATTTAAACCATAGATTCAATAAATAAATCTATTTATATATTCTCGTTATTTCAGTAACATGATCCAAAACAGGTGATTAGAATGTATCGTACATCGTATTAGAGTCAGTACCTAATAAACCTTCAATAAAATATAAAACAATTTCCCGCGAACAGACAGTATCTACAAGTGATTGTGACAGCAGCTTTATTCATAGTACAAATAAGGATAGAAGAAAAAAAGAAAATATTCCAGCATAACTAGATATTGGACAGCCAATTTGCTTGGAAAGTTAGAAAGATTTTTATATTTCCACTACAGCAACAGCTTGACAGTTTTATTAAATAAAGTAATGATGAGTGACAGACGGACAAACATTTTTTTATAGTACTTATCGCCAGTACCACAAAAATAAAGTTAAAGTTCAATTTAAGAGATTTTTGAAAGTAACAGGTATGCTACTGCATGGACAATTTATAAAACGATTTCTTTACGCAAGTTTGTGCCCAGATGCACAAAATGTAGAAAATCTAGTACACACTTGCACAGTATAAATCATCTTTTATTGTAAAACTAACAAGTTATATTTTAAACCATATTTATGGGCTTTCTGATTTCTTTCGAAACTAAGAATTCTCGATGAGATTAAATCAAATAATCAAAATTGTTACAGGAAGACAGTATTTTAGTCATAAAATTATTTAAAAGGCAATAACAGCAAAAGACAATAATAATGTTTCATACTAAGTTACTTATTTCTTTATCCAACTGCTACTGTGTTAAAACGCCAAAGATTACATTAAATAATTTTTAAAGAATAGTTCGATTTTAGTAACTTTATAAGTTGAATCCATTTCAACATAATTTTCAGCGAAATGTCCTGCCTGAGTACAGGAAAAGTTTTCGATTCAGAAGGCAGGTCATTACGCTGAAACATTAAAAAAAATAAAAAAATAATATTCCCAACGGCTAGCTAATCCTGTTGATTAACCCTAGCTAATCTAATATTTGATTAAACTCAGGCCGCACTTATACTCCTTAATTACTTGAGTCTATAGAATTACCAAGTGAAAAGCATTAAGGGGCGCCGTAAAAATGTTGATCATTAATTCTATTTTTTAGCGGGAAGAAACAGTATTAGCGGTTAAATTAGCTCTCTAAAATCTGTACTTTTTTTTTTTGACCCATCAAGTTGCTCCTAAAAGGTTTTCGTATAATATAGATCTACTTTATAGAATAGAAGCTTAGTACCATATCTGCGATAGCTAGCTTCTTTAGAGCTTCTAGCTTCTACAAACAGAAAGTTTGTAGCAGCAAAACGGACATGGTGAACGAGCTGCTTAGACTATGAACCGATAACGAATGATTTGATTGATAGCAAGTTGAATCTTGATGAAATATTCAAGTTTTTTTTGCGCATGCCTACGATGCTGAATTCCGATAAATAACGTTATTCATTACAAGACAGAAGAAGCTGCCTGCTCTTAAGACTATTTTTCTTCAAGCTCACTGTCTACTGATGTACTATATTGTCTTAGTCGAGAGGATACTGTCCAGTGGTTGGCAAGCACTGACAAAAAATTACAGGTGCCAATGACAACACACGTTGATCTGGTTTAAATTAAAAACATGTACAAAACAATGAATTATAATCAATTCCTGAGACGAGGAGATGAGAAATGCCTGAAGAATTGGCAGAGATGCTAGAGATTGCCATTATCTGGCTGATCTAAACTGGTTTACTTAAGTAAGAGAGATTTGTCAAATTTCAAGAGAAACTAAGTACTTAAAAATGTGAAGCAAGCTTTACTTACAAAATAAAAAGATAATCTAATTCATCAACCTTCCTTAAAGTACTTTCCTATCGACATGAGAGTATAATATCAATTCTAGGCGCTCTGTGCCTTAAAATTTTGAAGAACTATTATCTATACTCTACAATCACCTGTTTTATCTAAAAAAGAGATTAATAAATGAGAGAGAATGAAGCATCTTTCATTTAGTTATTCTATACAAACAGAATAAGTGTTAGCACGTTGGTCTAGAAGGAAATGTGTCCGCGTTACGTAATAAGAATAAGCCAGACGATTTATGTAATTTATTTGAAAGTGCCCATTTTTTAATATAATTAGAGAGAAGCAAATATTTGAACAAATCTATTAATGATAATATATAGAATAGTTCGACTTGAATAACAAAATTCAGGAAAACTAAACCGCGTTTTAATAGACCGTGCATTGTACTAAAGTTTACAGATTTATGATTTTCTCAAGTACTTTGGAAACTACAGTTTTAATTGGTTGTTTAGCGTGATTTGTTTAGAGTTATCAACATGAATAAAAGTTTTAAGTAAGATTCAACTTAAGTGTTATCCGAACGTTTTTAAATTCACTCGAACAGAATTTTTTGATAGAATGAATGAACTCAAAAGTGGTTTAACTATTCAATTTTTGTATCATTACTATTTATTGAAGCAGTTGGCCATTGCATGTATTATAAATGTAATTCAGAGTTATTTGCTTGAGCAAATAATGGCTTTTAGTATGGAAACATAAAACAGTAACGATATTAAATGGAAATTAAAGTATTAGAAGTGGTAAGCTCCCCTTATAAGTAAGAGCCCCATAGTACACTGGACCAATAAAAGACCGTGTTGTCTGAAACGAGAGAACACCAATGATCTCCTGGCGCCAATGAACTCAGATATTTAAAAAATAGATCTGAAACGATTAAGCTTTCAATAACGTCTCCTATATTTGTTAGTTTAGACCAGAGTTCATTTTGGACCAATAAAGAAAATATCCCTGATTATAAATTATAATAATTAAAAACGGGAGGATAAATTTAGATTCAGATATGAGTAAATAAGGGCCACTTAGACTTAAGATTTTATTTATGAATTTATAAACTCTTAATTAGTTCAAAGTTTTGAACAACTAAGAACAGCCTTTTAAACTATCATAAGTTGTAAGAAATAGTCTCTAATGATTTAAAAGATTTCATTTATAATAATTTAATTAATATATTTCAAAATATGATAACCAACAAGAATCTACTGGGACGTAACATATCTTGGCAAACATTCAATGTAACCATGGTTAATCGCTGTTTATTAACAGCCTGTGTTACACTCGGTGGCCGGCATTTGCTGCAATTTGGCTCATCTTTTGCTCGAAATTGTATTTTGTACAGACTGATGCACATTCTACGACATTTTTTATGGTAAAGTTAATGGTAGTCTGCATGCATTCAGAGTAAAAAGGGACTAGAGATATTTAAAAACACCGACTTCTAAATTGATGTAGCACTCCATTAAGCTAGAGCATAATTAGACTACATTTTGATTGCCGATAGCTTTTACAAGGAGCATCAGACATTAAAAAGGTTATGTTCAACTCTTTAACAGGATATATTAAACTTACAAAGAGGAGTTAATCCAATTTTGTTCATAGAATATTCAACGAAAATTCAAGTTTATTTGCTTGGGTCCTCCCAAATTGTTAATCACCTCTTGACTTAGATCGATACTATCTTGTCGTACCATTTTGGTTATAAAATTCAATCGTACAAGGCTACGCTGAGCATTTGGTTTCTTAACTATGTATTACATTAAAAAAAGTTCTAATTAATTGAAATTACATGAAATTTAAAAATTAAAATGTTAAATATTTCATGTATAATAATGCAAACACTTGCATATGAAATTAAGGCATTTCAGGAAAATCTTCATAGTATTATATTTTCATTAACTTAAAAAGCTTCTCCACAAGTTCAGGCCTGATTCAAATTTTAAAATAGGTTTCATAAGAAGTGATGATACATAAAGTTACTTTACACGTAAAATTTACAACGCAACACGTTAGAACTGATTATGTGGTTTAACTCATATTACCTACATAAACTTTAGATATACAGGGTGTCCCGAATTTAAATGTCATAACTTCGGGAGTGTGTAGGGGATCGATAAACTAAAAGAAAAAGTGGTATAGAGATATGCTCGTTTTTGCTTCGTTTTGGAGAAAATCGCAAAAAACATAAAACGTAGTTTTTATTTCTGTACTTATTTATTACTTTTTAATTCATATTTATTTGTTCGCGTTGTCACTTGCCTAATGTAAATAAATTTGTTCAAAATGTTGCCCTCTTGCAGCAATGCAAGCATTGCATCTAGTACGGACAGCTCGTGTTGCAGCCAAACACTGATTTGGTGATATTTGGTGTACTGCAGCCACGATTCGGTCTTGTAATTGCTCTCTTGAGTTGATTGGTAACGAATAAACTTCCTGCTTCAGGAGACCCCATGCAAAAAAGTCCAGTGGTGTCAGATCAGGCGATCGGGGTGGCCAAGATACTACTCCTCCACGTCCAATCCATCTTCGTGGATAATGGTTGTCTAGCCAAGCTCGAGTAGCTCTGCCATAATGAGCTGGACACCCATCGAGCTGGAACCACATTTCGATGCGTTGCTGCAGGTTGATATCTTCTAAATAATTAAGCAACTCGTTCTCCAAAAAGTCTGCTGGCTGCATTTAATCTGCGGGGTAAAAAAATTGGTCCCACTACAGACTCGTTCAAAATTCCGAGCCAAACGTTAACAGCAAATTCATGCTGGAACCTCCATTCCCTAACAGCCCGTGGATTTTCATCAGCCCATATAAAAACTACGTTTTATGTTTTTTGCGATTTTCTCCAAAACGAAGCAAAAACGAGCATATCTCTATACCACTTTTTCTTTTAGTTTATCGATCCCCTACACGCTCCCGAAGTTATGACATTTAAATTCGGGACACCCTGTATATACATATTTTTAGAAGGTTCAAGGTAAAAATAAATACTCCTTAAAAACACGAAAGCAGAATCAAAAATACAAAATAAATACGCAGAAGAATTGAGAATTTTGTTGGACATGGAACCTAGGCCAAAGGATGAACCTCTTCCACACAACTAGATGAAGTTTCAAAAAAATTCTAGCGTCTAAACTTCATATTTTTTTTTTAAATTGGAATTTATACTCAAAAATAATTGATTTCAATGTTTATATATTCATTTTGAAGATGCCATTTTTTTGGCAAATTAAAAACAAGAAGTAGGAACAACATTTCACAAAGATGGCACACTTTAGAAGAAGATTCCTTCTAGAGTACTTTTATCCAATGTTCCTAGAAAATGTTTTCAATAAAATTAGTAAATTTTTATGTTTTGTAACAAAGGAAGTTTAATTTAAATCGTAGTAATGAGGCACTTCCGATTCTCTTAAAATTTAGAAACGGTTCATATTTGATTTTTTTATTATTTTACGTTATTCTAGTGAACCAAAACTAGACTACGAAGAGCTTTTACAAACTGTAAATATCAATAATGATAAAAGAACGTGGGTGTAATGACAACGGTTATTTTTAGACATAAATCAAGAAAATTTAAAAAATAGCAACGTTTTCTACCTGCATTGTGCTTTCCATCAATGAATTTTCTCTTATTCAATTTCATGTGTTCCGTTTTCTCTGTTACAAATATAATTGATTTCAACCAATGAAATGTAAGAATTGTTGATTGCCAGATTCCCATTAATTCTTTATTAAAAACGAATTTAATTCGGTTATTATAAAAGATACTGTCTGTAAATTGTTCAGTATTAATTACCTTTTAGATGAGTAAATTCTATAGTTAAAGGGAGCACAAATAGGGCATATATCCACTGTTTGAACATTGCAGACAATGCAGTGCACAACTTCCGCCAACCCTTCATAGTCTATCCTGCATTTATGCAGTTAGTATTTTTCTCCGAAACCACTATTTAATGCTCAAACCCAATTATTTTGTATATAATCTCTATTGTTTGTATCATGTTTTCCGGTACAATGGCTATTTTGTTATTCAGGGAAATTTTAATGAATGTTATACATTGTAGGGAAGTTTTAGAAGTCCCTATGTTTCCAGAACTTTGTCTGTGTTAGTTTGTTAGGAGCCATCTGCTGTCTATACTTTCTTTGATTGGTTAAATGATATCCAGTGAGTGGTTCGATGGTACGCATTGTGAAGTTTAAAATTCTTGTATTTATGTATAAAGGATCTCTTTCTGTTCTAACTGTTAATATCTTGGATATATATCATGATATTTTGTATGGAGGAGAGTTTTTATTCGTAAACACAAGGCGCAGAATGCTAAAAAGTATGTGATCAGTAACTATCTGAAACGGTTGGCATAGTTAATTAATAACGCTTTGACGCCGACCAAAATATACTCACTGTAATCACACATGAACGTTCATCACTGGAGAGGTCACGCAGCGCCGTCGGACGACGTTTCGGTAAAATTTCGGCTGTTGACCATTTCTCCCGATTGGCCATCTCACCCGACTTTACCCTATTCAAGATCTACACCCAACAAAGTTTTGTACGTCTGTTACTGGAAATATCCAACCAATGAATAACTTTATGGACTTCAAAATTAAAATTATAGTCCAATGAAGGTTACAGCAGTCAATCCTGCTTCTTCTTTTCCAAAACTGTTTAAATCCAATCCTTAGAAAGTTTAATCAGTGATTAAAGCTATCTTTTGAAAGCTCCTCGTCTAAAACTTTGAACCTCAAAAGTGTCCACGTAAAAAAACAATCTTCATCCTGACTGCTCCTATCTTTTGGTAAAGTGATGCCAGTTCATGCTTTCCGATCTTCGGCCAGATAGAACTAAAGTGATGGTGCTCATGCGTCATGAGCTCCTCGATAAGTGTATTAAGATATAATTGCTACTTCCCCAACCGTCATTAACTGAAATATAATGATTCCCACCTTATGATGTAGCAAGAAGCGAAACAAATATTTATTTTCCAAGAAATCTACTCAAAATTTCACAAAAAAAAATGAACAAACGCAGATAAATTTACGTCACGAATTAGTCTGAATAATTTATTTTTAATCCCACTTTCTCCGCTAACATTTTTAATTCTTTTTTATTTTTAAAAAAATAAAAGGACTTTGTAAAAAAAGAAAAAAGAGTCCTTTAATATGATTAAACGAATCCTGTTCAATTAAGAAGATTTTATACAATAAAAATTATTTAAAAAAAAAAATATTCCAGGAATTCTTAATACCTACAATACTGAGTTTTGGAACACGATTTTTGGATCGAAAGTTATTTTCCAAACGAAAATGTAATTAGTTTTTCATGGAATTTTGTAAATTTGATCAAAAGCTGTTTTTGGAATTTCCGGCCCAACTTTCCTCGATATTCTTTGTAATCCTTCCTCACTTTTTAAAATTGTTTTCTACATTTTAGAGCACTAATTAAAAAAAAAAAAGAAGACAATTTTATGTACAATTTTTAACTATCCCTTGGCATACTTTTTTTGTTATTTATTTAAAGAATTTTACAACTGCACTACATGGTTTACAACAACCAAAACGGATGTATGTAGTGTACACACTATACACACGGTACGTTCACTGGCTTAAGGCCCGCGCCCTAAACAATAACTTGAACTCATGAACGTCGTTCATCCAGCGAAGACTGCCGCATTTCGCTATAAATAGGGTGCGTGCTGCTTGCTACTGCTTCTCTGGATAGCCGACGTCAGGCATTCAGAATGTACTCGGGACTGACGCCGCCTCAGACTTCTTGGCTCTGGTTATTGGGAGCTGAAGGAGTTGTGAGGGTTTGGATGTGCGGATTCGAATGTGAAGCTAGTTTGGAATGTTCAGATAACGGACTTGACCTAAGTAGCAATCGAAGGGAATACTCAGGTCGGTGTGAATGGAGAGGTTAGTTACATATAAGGAAGCATTGACTATAGTGCGCAGGATTTAGGATTAAATGGTGTGTTCGTTCGATTGGTAGTCCCGTTGTAGCATACTTCTTAAATAGGTAAAACCTTTTTATACTTTATAAGCCATATAAAGATCTTTATTCCCATTGGTCTTGATCTGATCAGTTTAGAGGTCCTGGTGACTGATCAGATGACTGGCTGATGCCCAAAATACATCTGAAGAAGGACATCAGTCGAAAGCAGCCAAAATAGCAGGCTCATCTCTGCAAATATCTCGTGATTTTAATCTATTAAAGGACCCCATCAAGTGATTTCTTTCAAATCGGTTGATTTTTAATCGTGTGTCCCCTCTCAAATTTGTAAGGAATTCCATTGCCACTTCCTCCAA
The DNA here is from genome assembly GCF_049639745.1 of Rhodnius prolixus. Taxonomy (NCBI): domain Eukaryota; kingdom Metazoa; phylum Arthropoda; class Insecta; order Hemiptera; family Reduviidae; genus Rhodnius; species Rhodnius prolixus. Next base: position 12,024,796 of record NW_027411604.1, on the reverse strand, counting down.
ATTGAGTTTAACTCAGGCTTATAAACTTCTTTTGAGAATCTTCCCTGTAATAATTCAAGCACTTTTTCTCCTCATGCCAAAGGAGGTAATTCCTCGTTAGTTACCAGAATCTTACAACTTTCCTGACTCTTTACATTTAGGTAACCCCTAAGAATCACCTTCAGAAGATTAATTCAGCGGAAGATTGAGCATCAGAAACCATTTTTACCGACCTCACAAAAATCTTCTTAGTACACTTTTTTATTATATAAAAAACGCTGCGGTTTCAGTAGAAATCTTTAGATTGCTTTTTGAACATTGAACATTCCAAACTAGCTTCTCATTCGAATCCGCACATCCAAGCCCTCTCAACTCCTTCATATCCCAATTATCAGCCAAGAAGTCTGAGGCAGCGTTTTTTACCTTCTAAACTACTTATGCGGATTTGTTCCACTCTTCTAAGAAATTCCTTTTTAAAATGAAATAGAAATGTAAGCAAAACTTCTATCCTAGTAAATTCTTTAATCTAGTTTACAATAATAAAAGTGTAAGAACAATAATGTTGACTCGGTAGTTACTACCAAAATGGTTATAAACATAAATGTAGTAGTAACATGAGCGGTAGCCAATGGTAACTACACCCTAACAGCCAACCATTGATTAGAACATAGGGTTGCGCACATACAGATAACATACAGATGTCAAATTGTGTACAGGATGCCAGGTTAAGAGAAACGACAAAAGTCTGCCAGGGAAATCACTGTCAAAACTGCAGATCCACAAAATGTTTCTCGGGTTATTTATAAATAAATATAAAATATTGTTGCTATTTATTTAATTTATTTTTTTGTGATGTTCAAATGTTTAATGACGTCAGTATGTTAATTTTACTTTTAAGATTTTTTTAATGATCATACGTATAAAATCTGTCAGTGATCGGCAATAGTAGGCAGCTTCTAGGACCTATTCTAGTGGGCTTCCAAGCACTCAGAAAAAAAGTCTATAAAAGGGGACAATCTCATCGAAGGAAAAGATCGCTGTTTCTGTCCGATTCTAACGTACTCAAATGAGTCTTGGCTCCCGCATAACAAAGCTTAAGTGACAAGTCCAGGCTATGGAGGTGAGTGATATCTCTATACGCCCAAGTTTGGAGCAAGATATGGGAAAAGGCATGTAGAAAGGAGAAATAATTGGGCTTTCGTGGGTAGAGATAAAATACCACTTCTCATATTCATAAAAAGATTTATTTTTATTAATTTTGTACGTTATCTGAATATTGGTGTTTTACTAACATTACTTAGGCGCCACGGTAGCCGAGCGGTTAGAGGCGAGACCTGCGAAGCTAAAATGTATTGTGGTACTGGGTTCGATTCCCGGTCATAGGCCTTGGATTTTATTTAATGTTTAAAAATGAGAAATAGTAAAGTATGTTTGCTAGAAGCCTCCGTCCACGACACCTAATTTGGTAGTTGGACGTTAAGCCCCGCCTGAAAAAATAGGCGATTACTTTACTTTTACTTACTTTTTTTACTTACATTACTTATTTCCAACTTAGTTATATTTTGTATACGTATATAATCCAGGCTTGCCTAAGTTTAGTGATATAGATTTTGCAATATTAAATGTTACTTAACCAAGGCTAATATTAATGTAGCAATAAACGTAAATATGTAATTGAAATTTAATAGGGTAATACCGGGTTGAGGCCTATTTAAATTCTAATAAGCTCTTAAACCAATCTCAAGTAGAGAATAAGCTCTGGCAACCTATTTCAAGTAGAGAGCTATTTTTCCTTAAATAATTTAAAAAAAATTCTTAACCAAGAGCCGCAGGGATGATGGTCATTTGCAGAAACAAATTATTATTTTATGATATTCAATAACATTTACATGTTTTATATATTTATTTTCAACTATGACAAATCACTGTTAAAGTTTAGATGTGGAATCCGCTATTAATTCCTCATTTAATTATTTTTATAGAAATGTTAGTACATTTGGTCTAGATGAGGAATATACCAGATTTAATCTTCATTTCAACAATATCAAAGTTATAACTCAAATTAGGTTAGCCAGTTCAAAATTCACAAGAATTTATTTAAATAAGGTGAAATATATATTTGATGTTAATAAACTTTGTATCTGTGGTAAATTGCGACAACCTGATTCTGTTACTCATTTTCTATTGGAATGCCCCAGCTTCCATTGTTATAGAAAATTATATTCATTCAAATACATATTTTAATCCCAACAGTTCTGATGTACTTAAACCATTAAAATTAAGAGATTTTCTTACAAATTAGGTCACAATTATGTTATTATCTTATTATTATTATTATTATTATTATTATTATTATTATTATTATTATTATTACTACTACTACTACTACTACTACTACTACTACTACTACTTTTAAGTTCAATGTATTTCTTTTATTATCTTTTATGTGAAATTTCTTTCCTGTAAAATGAGTACTCGTAACTCTTTGCTATGATGTATTTCTAAAAGCAATAAATATACATATTTATTTTTACATATTACAAAGTAAATAAACGTATAAATAATCACTAAACCTGTGTTTGAATGAAAAGGCGGCAGTCTTTTGTATAATTACGTACTTTATTTTATTATAATTTTATCAATTTCTACCCTATCATATTTAAAATTGTTTTTGAAAAAATATCTTTACTTTAATAAATGAACTTTTCATTTGTTTCGATAAAATTGAAATATACTAGAGCTGGTACTTATTGGAAGTGAAGGGCAGATGATCGAATAGAAAAATTAATGTTCGAGTTACTGGTGGAAGGATGGACCCGACGGGGTCTTCCCTGAACCAGTTGGGTAAAGGAAGCTAAGAGAGGGATTGCAGGAAAGAGGAAGCGACTGGATGAATAGAAAGGAACTGGCAATGAATAGCGATGAATAGAACCCGCAAGTCCTCTATACTGTCGAAGATGGCAGAAGAGCAATAAATTATGTAATGTACGTATTTAAAGGAAAGTAGACTCGGAACTATTATCGTAAGTTCGCATCCAAGACATTCCTACATTATTTTTGGTTTTTGACAAAATGAGGAGGTAAAGGTTGATGTCCAATGTTGTTGTGTTGATTCAGAAAGAACCGATTAACCTTACCTACCTGCCGAACTCATCTGATCCTTAGGTCCATTATATTCCAGCAAAACAACAACTTTATTCGTTGATAAATGTTACATTCATAGTTCTACAAGTATGCAGCGACTTTTTGATAGATTATTCATTAATAAGAACGTTATGTAATATGTATTGACGCTGTAAATGCGTTTTTAGTTAGCTAAGTTTCCATAATCTCCACAGAGATTTGCTTAGAAAGTTGTTATGAAGCCAAAATAACAATGGCCACCTAGAAGATCTTTAGCAAGTCCCTGAGATGGTTATGGTTGACATTAGTTTGTAGACCTCCGTTAAGCATGTTAAGTGTATGATTATGTGCTACAACAAGGTTCTGTAAAATGTCTTTCCAATTTCAAATGTTCCTTTCTGAACAATTTCCGCGATAGATGATCTAATGGTTTCAGTAATGTCTACATATCAAAGAGATGAACAAGCCAAGGGTTTGATATTTTTATACCGCTGGAATCTACTTTCATATTGTGCCAAAAGCTTGTTAACTTTAATGGTTTCCATTACCATGTTTATGGTGAGAATTTTATAAATGTTAGAGTAGTGTTAGTTTATGTTGGATGTCTGCAGGGTGCACAGTTCCCTGAAGTAGCATTATTTTTAATTGTTTTTAAAAATAATCACCTACATGTGGCGTAATCACTAAATTACACTGAAAATTTCATTTAAGAGGAAAACGACGAACACATTTCCAACGTATCATTTCTGCAGGAAAAAGAAATATATAAAGACCAAAAATAGAAGTAAAACGGCCGGATGTAGGTAGACTTTGATGTTATCAATAAAAACAAACAGAGCGCGCACAAACTTCTTGAATGTAAATATAAATAAATGTTTGATGAACATAAATAGACTAATTATAAAACTGATCTCGCCTTTTATCGCCTCTTACTCAAACATTCTCATAAAAAATATTACAGCAAAGTTTATATTTCTTCTATTTTTAATTATTTAGAAGACGAAATGCGCTTCAATTTCATCCTCTAGAAAATAATTTTACTGGAAAGACTACTGCCAGCGGCCTTTTATTAAGTGACGCTGCCAATTTATTCCAAGATACTATATAAAAGTTTTGTAGATTTGGAAGACAGTATAAAGATAGACACTAATTTGTATGTGGGTGGAGTGAATTGTTGGAAAAGAAATGTAGAATTTGTTTGTCAATTCATTTTACAGCGACATTATACCGCTACAGAAAGTATTCTAAGTAAAAGTACTTAGAAAATGAAAAAAAAAAACAGAGTGGATGTTGATATAAATTTGAAGTTGAGTAAAAGAACTTTTAGTAAATAAAAAGAAAATCGTCTTCTAAAACTTTTTCTCAATAAAGTAACAATTTAGGTTCAATTATTTTCAGATGCTTCTTAAACTAACAAACTTATTTTAGCACAAACATCTAAATTAGTTTTGATGATCTGTGGAAAGATAAGGGAGTAATTTTATTAAGGCAATTTGGTAGAAATTACGCATAAACAAAAGTGATAAAACACAATTACATGTGTAAGTTTCTCTGTAATAATTCGATATAGCCAGCTATAATTATCGTTTATTGCGGTAACTTTGCTTAATTTAGATAACTGTAAATGATATTGTTTTTAATTGAATTTCTAAAACACTCTAGATATAGTTTATACACACTCAGGTAAAATATAAAAAGATAGTTAAACCAGAGCAATTCCTATAAATACCTAGGAGCATTTTGCTGTGGTTAGAATTTAATATAAAATGGTGTGCACAGACATATCTGGTAGATTGCCAGGACAGGATAGAGAATGGAGTAATGACCAGGTGGGTTTTGTAATTGCCTTGTAATATACTGTTTTCAATCCAACCAATAACATTTCCACAGCGCCCATATGCTGGTTATCTAAACAGTGAAACCTAGGGTTTGGAAAAGGATTGGTTTAATCTTAGAACTCGTGAGAGAGCCTTTTTGTATTATTGTAGAAACAATTGTTAGGAGGATCCTTTATTTGCTCTGGACATCCCCCAGGAACAAAAACTTAATCCTTTCCTATATTTGTGGGGTGCTGCTACTAGGAACTGAAGGTCGTGAAAGGAAATTGAATTACACCATATGAGCAAATATTGTAGGACATTCACAAGTGTTAATGCACAAAAACTAGATCATATAAGGTTTTTAGCAGAACAATTGATATATTTTATGTTTGGATGCTAAATTTAAAGTTGAATATTTAAATTAAACTCTACGTTTTAGTAATTTCCAACCCTTCCAGAATAAATAAACTCTATTCAAGTATGGACTTTGTGTACCTGAATTAGAAATTGTTTTGCCTTAAAATGGCTGCATCCCTAAATTACAAAGATTTAATTTGGAACAGTCTCTTGCTGAGATTTAATTATAAAGGATAATGGGGAAAACCTTAAACTACTCCTTCTGATACCAAATACCAAGAAATAGATACTTTTAAAATCATATTAAGGTTGTGACGGGAATGTTTAATTTAAATTGCCCTTTACTGCCAAGAAAGGTGCTTGTAGGAAGGTTGGTACCTTAAATGAGATTTCCGTTGTAACTTTGTTTTTTTTTTTACTTTTTTGAACCATATTACCTATTTGCTCAAAAGTTGGCTAGTAAAGGATTGTATTGCGTACCTCCCTGAAGAAGACAATTGTTATGTTCTCACTTTCTGTGAAGTGTCACGAGCTTTCAGGACTTTAGAGCTCAAGAAAAGGCAGACACACTGGCTCAGAAATGTTCAAATTCTTTCATGGATCCGAAACTCTTTAAATAACGAAATCCATCTTCAAATTCCCATGTACCCAGCGAATTAGAGGGGTAAATAAGCATAGCGGCGTAAATACCTTCTCCAAAAGCAGTAAAAGAATTCATCGGAGACGCCCTAAGAAGAAGTTAACCAAAAGAGAGCTTGTTTAAAGGTGTTTTCAGAGTCCTGAACGAAACTAACAGGTATTCTACTTTCTACATTTAAGATCACTCTACGATGCCTCTTGAGAAATGGACCACAGCTAGCTGGTGTTTTCTAAAGCGATAAAATCTCTACTGTGTTTCAAATTTTGGGGATTCGTTACTCCTTTCTCTATGCTTATTTACCCCTCTAATTCGCTGGGTACATGGGAATTTGAAGATGGATTTCGTTATTTGAAGAGTTTCGGACCCATGAAAGAATTTGAACATTTCTGTGCCAGTATGTCTGCCCTTTTCTTGAGCTCAAAAGTCCTGAAAGCTCGTGACACTTCACTATTGTCTTTCTCTATTGCCTTCATCGTCGAACACATCTTAGCCCCTTGTTACTTCGATGCACTTTAATTCTGGAAAGCAGGGTCAAACTTGTGCAACAAAAGAAAGGTTCCAAATAGAAACTCTGAAATTGCATACAATTTGTTCAGATATTTGGTTTACATGAAACTTAAGAAGAGAACATCTTTTTTCAAACTGCACAGTGACTGAACATTTGAAATTCGCACTTTGTTACCTTTCTATAAATGATTGAACCAGCGTTATTAACCATTTTCAAGGCGTGTTGCACAAATTTGCAAGTGGTACACCAGTCTGGGAACCACTTAAGAAGTGGCTAAGAACACTGAAGAAGTGGCTATTCCGCTGGAAATTATAATTTACTACCTTAACTTTACAAATTTAAAATATTCAAATATAAAATAAAAAAAAATAAAAATAAAAACGGCTACATCGCTGGAAACTTATTTATAACTCATGAATATAAAATTTGCCAACTAAAGGGGCGAGAATAATGAACGTTATCTCAGTAGGTGCGACCGCCTCTCTTCAGTACCATGAAGTTGAATGTATGTAAGCATCACGTAGCTGTTATATGTTAAGTATCACATGTCATCCTACGTGATAATAACAGTTTGTTATAAAAAAAATATGTGTAAAAACCATATTGCTACCTACATGCTAAATATTAATGGAAATTTATTAAAGAATGAAAACAGTAAACTGGTGCTAGCAAATCTGGAGCTCTATTCAAAATGTGAGTTGATTTATGTTATGAAATGCGCTGATTTTAAAAAGCTTTCTATAAAACAAAATGAGACATTATTTACATAGATGTTTGGCCACTAGGTGTGGGGGGCTGATATATTATTATGAAGCCCTCGTAACTTCACTAATTTCTCTTCACAAAATAATTCAAATAGGAATGAAAGCTTCGTAAATGAGAGATACCGATGGATTGAAAGGGGGACACATTCAAATTTTAGACCACATATATCTAAGTACAAAAAGGTTCAATGTTGAACGTTTCGACCATTCTAAAAAACTTCGGGGATAATTTTAATTTATTGTTTGAATTAATGAAACTTTTATTTGTTTAATATAATGCCTTCTTTGTAAAGGCACCAGAGAGAGTAACGGAATTTTTGCAATTTTAGAATTCTTGTAATATTTGTAGTTGTCATTAACGACAGAGTTCTAACTTGTGGCCGGCCGGCTTGTGATGTTTGAATTTTAAAGAAAACAATATGAGCAATTTTTTTTAACAAAATTGAGAAAAAAGCTGAAACAACACCTCTATAAAGTCGCACTTCCTCTTGATGGATTTAACAGGAAACCATAATCCCCGGAAATGGCAACCGTATATAAAAACGGAATACCTGGTTCAAGCTTGACGGGATTTTTTTTATATATTCTATTCACAGACGCACAGAACATATGCATGAACCAAATTACACGCTATAATACCATGATGTATACTTGTTTTATTAAAGCTGTAATGATAATATAAAAAATCCAATAAGTTGGCAATATGAGCGCAATGTGGAAATAACAGTTCGAACCGGTGGGGCAATCAATTCGAACGGAGGGGCCGTGCAATCGGAGGAGGGAACCACGCACACCTGACGCCCGCTTTAATGAATAAACTGGAAATTTGTGCCTGGAAAAAACACACAGGTTTCAATAAGGTTGAAATCTAAAAATTTAATTTTGGGATTATTGACAACGTGAATACCTTTAACAAAATTAAAACTTAATTAGCAATAAATTAAGAACCTTTTTCTTAATTAAACTTGACTGATACATGATAAGAATTGATTTTTAATTAAGTAACTGAAGTAACCTTAATGTCTCCTTTACATTAGTGGTAGTAGAATGTGATAAACTAATTACAATGAAGAACGAAATTAATTTAATTTCACTTTTACGATGTCTTGAATGACGAAACCAATTAGAAATAATCATTTCGTTTATAGAAATGGTTCAAGAATAGGGTATCTTTTTCAATTTTTGTTAGCTAAATATACCAGAAAAACTGCAGATATGCAAATTGCAGTTAATACTGCACACTAGAAACTTGTGCATCTTTGTTTTTTGCGGGATATGAAGACGGGAACGAAGTTGCCAAATTGTAGGTAACCTTAAGGGCAATGCCTTATTTCGCATTAAGTCTTGATGAAATCATTTAAAAGGAAAATCAAATATAATTTACTACATAAAAGAGAAATAAAAATAAATGTAAAAAAAGAAATAAAACCATCTTTATTAACTTAATACTTTTCAGAATGATGTTCTAAACAACTTCCATTATTTGGTATTTATTCCGTTAATTCTTTTTAATGGGGCCTCGTTTGACAGATGGCAATAAAACCCTTGTGCATAGCTGCAGATAGAGAATAATCCTAGATTAGTTTTAAAACTTTCAAAGGATTTATTTTAATGGGTTTTCATTGTTTTTAGAAAAAGCTTTAAAAAAACTTATTATCTCAACTCAAATAATTAGTATTACAATAAAAATTAAAATTAGTAATTAATGGCGTTCTCAGCAGATTGCAAAAGTTATCTCTCTAACAGCAAGTTTTATCTTTTAATGAACTTCAACATCAAGATTTTTGGTATTGAAATAACCAAGGAAAATCATTTCATTGTTCTGCCAGCTCCATTTTTATTACTATATGTATATTTTTCCAGAAATAAATCAGTTCATGCAAATAATAAATATGCTTATTCTCAAAGAGAAGAAATAATAATAATAAATAATAATGTAATATCTACCTTCTAAAATATGTCCAAATACGTTCTACAAATATGTAACTTCTTACTAGACATACAGAACAAGGTAAAATATTAAACATTTCTGAAAAATATAATGTTAAAAATTAATAGGTCGGCTTCAAAAATTGATTACAAGAAAATTTACATTTTACGCTCAGGATAACAGAGTATAGAACATCAACTAATACTCGGAGAATTGTAGGCCAATGAATGAATGGATTATAAGAAACTGGAATGGAATCCTGATTCACCAATCTGAGTTTACATGCCTGATCACGTGTTGAGATGCCTAAAAATCCTAGAAATCTTTCTAATAATGCGGACAATCTCCAGCAAAACCATTCTGCTTGTTTATATTCGTTAAACGCTACGTTAAAAGGCAAAACGGTACACCATCTGCACTTGTGCGAAGGGAGATGATATTGGTGGGATATGTACTAGAAGTACTAGTATGCACTATTGGATTACATAAGTGATAGGAACATGCCGAAATGGTACTTCGGAGAAAAGTACCAACCTCCTTATCACATAGCTTCCTATAATTGAATTTCCAGGAAAAACGGTTTCACATAAAAGTTGCAGACAACATGTACGTAAGTAAGCTAAGTATAAGGGAAAAACATTGAAGTCGTTTTTGAAAAAATCTCAATAAAATGATTTTAAAAAAATACTCTGCAGAGGTGCATTTCCGGCCCTTGAGATTTAATTCGCTTAGTTCCTGTCATGTCCCATGGGGATAGTAACAGGAAATATAATTTCTAAGGTTCCTGCGATGAGCTGGGACGTTTATTTATACTTATGTATAAATATGTATAAATTATGTATGCTTATGCACCTATATCCACAGACCGATTATAAAAAAGAAAAATGATATCGGGAGGCGCTCAAAACTACTCTTCCGGTGAAGCTCGAAATAGAATATTTATGATTGCCCCAAACCTGGTGAGGGAAAGGAAATGGTGATCTAGAAAGGAAATGGAAAATATATTGCTTTTACATAGAATTAGACCAATGAGACTTGCAACCCAAATGAGCTATGTATTCGGGGAATTTACAAAATGGCGGCAAATGTTCGCTAGGCAAAGTTCGCTTCAAGTTCCAAGTCATTTCAATCGACATTCGCTCAACTCAGTAATAATTGCGCAATTATATAAATTACTAGATTTAATGTATAAAGCGCTGAAAAAAAAGCGGGATTGCTTAGAACTATGGTGACCAATCATAGTGCAAGATTGCCAGTGGATGGCCAGGGTATGTACTTCTAGTACGTACTAGAAGCAGAACTACCCAAAGTTGAGAATTTGAGATAGGAACTTGAAAACAGTAAATAACATTGAAATTATAAAAACTCTAATCTTTGGAATTCCAACGGTGTAATCTAAACAAAAAGACGATAGCCAACTTGTAAAACTCCAAATATAAATTCGAGATTCTCCAGCAGGCTAATTTCATACCGTCAACTACGCTATTTCGCTGACTAAATAATTAGCCATAACTATATCCAGTTCTATACTTTATATCTATCTGTAAATAGTTCACTAAATTAGTTATTTCAAAGTGCTCTGAAGTCTATATTTCTAGGTACTGGTTAGTTTTCATTAGGTCTTACAAATATCTTTTATATGTGCTACTCCTTGCTGTTTGATGCTTGACTAAGTTGGGACTTTGTACTCTCCCAAATACTCAGCATTTCTAGAGAGAATAAAACTTACCTCTTTTTGTTTTGTCTAATTGGAAGTCACAAAGTAGAAAGTTAATAAAACTAATTTTTTCATTCGTTCACAAGTGACGTGCAATTGTAGAGATGCAGTGAAAACACCTGTGGAATGTGTAGCACCGTATGTAAATAGCTATGTAAAGGAATTCTAAAAGTTTATGTATGCTAATCAAAGGTAAAGGATATTGAGTTAATTAGTAGAACTATTTGAATATTCCCTACTTTCCAATGAATAGAACAGTATTCAGTTACCACCTTCTAGACAAGTTTAATCGTAACGTATTGATTAAATTAGACGGGAGTTTCGATACTCCTTATGAACAAATAGTCTTGTGTTTCTAGTAAAAAGATAACTCAAGCTAACAATGAATATTCATTATCTTATACAGCTTTCATTAATATTGTAATGGATGCGCCTTGAACTGATAACATCTGAAACGTAAACACACCACAACTGATAGTTAATTCTGTTTTTAAGGTACCTTGATTACCAGAGAAGGCCAACTACCATCTCATTACGCTTTTCTTATGAATGCTATCCGGAAATCCAGACTAGATGCACCAATTCTCATTACAATGTCCATTAGGGCAGTTTGGATTATCCATCCGTTGAATAAACTAATTACAAAGGAGTTAATAGCAAACAGAGCATCCTAGATGGCAGAGAAAATTATGTCTTGGCACTTGATTATCTCATCAGCCCAAATATATAAACATATTGCAACTAGCTCTGTCTGAAAAGCTGATTTTTTGGGTTTTACCAAGATATCACACCCCGAATTCGCGCCATACAAGCCTCAGAACCCTATTTCTCTGTACTGATCGTTAAAGTTTTGAAGTAACAACAATGAATCAATAAGTATTATTGATGGTCAAACATTTTCAGATTATTTATAAAACAAATTCTCCAAATAACTCAAGAGAAAAAGTAAATGATCGCGTTTTTTCCTAAATGAAAAAGTAATTCGTTTCTAAATGCGCCCTCAGTTGCTGACATCAACCTTCAGTCTACAAGAATTTAGTGAAGTTCAGGGACATTTAACTAAAATCATCTAAACTGGTCTTATTAATTATGAAAGAGTGCCTAACGAATTAGGTTCTTAACCATCGTACACACATTTTAGCCAATTTCAAAATAAGCACTTCCGTCGTTGAAAAAAAATGAATTACAAAAATGTAACCGATCACTACCACCATTCTTCTCCGTACAGAAAGTTTGGAATATTTTTTAGGGCATTATTTATTCGTAAACATACTAATGGAGAAAGCGAAAGAGAAAAAAATAACATTATTCAATGCACCAATTACGTAGAATTAAGGTTGAAAAAAAAATCCAACATACTTGAACTAGAAAGGACTCTTATAACTGCTGAAACACATTAAGGTACTACTGCAAGAAGGGCTCTCCAGTTAATTGCTTATTCTAAAATAAATGCCAATTTTCCTTTTCATTAAATTTTACTCTTTTCCGTGCTTTATATTTCATTTATTACGACTTTTCATTCAATAGTAAATAATAAGCAATTGAAAATGAATTCTCTGCATACATTCTATAACTTACAAGCAATAAAATTGCAATTAGCAAATCTGATACAATTTTTTTGTGTGTAATAATTAAAACTAAAAAAGAAAACTAATGGATTGATTACTAGATTGGTTTAAAGTAAACCGTGGAGGGAGGAATAGATTGTCAGAAAATTAATTTCTCTTCGCTTTTATTTTCTGCAAGAAATATGTTGCTGGGGAATCGTGAATGGTTCTGTACAACAGCAATATAATTAGTAATTTAATTAGATCGCTTATTATTATTATAATTAATTACAAATATGAAAATTAATTAAATTAATTGTCTGGAAATCTTTTGAAAACGAAATATAATAACTTCAAAGATACCCTTTGTCTAAATTTATAGAAGTTCCTGAACCTTGCCAGTTTAAAAGTCAACCTCCTTGGCTAAAATGTCTTTTAAAATGGCGTTGAAAGTAAATCCCTAAAGGACTTTTAAAGGAAAGACAATCGTTGTTGGCCTAGTAAGAAGAGACAATGTCACTTTGGCAGACTCCCTCTCCTGACAGGAACAGCTAGTGCAAACATTAAATCTGGGTTTTGTCAACTGAACAAACCAGCCGTTTTCAATTCATCAGGGGTTTAGCTGCAAACATTGTTCTATTCATAGAATAAACTGGAACAAAATTACGTTATTTTAATTTTCAATCTTTATTAGAGCGTCACTTTTACCATTTATCTCTTCTTCTAAGCTATTTATTTTTGAAAGTGCAGTACGAGGCCACAAAAAGCAAGGAAATAAAGCAATTAACATTTAGTCTGTCCGGTTTTAAAAGATGATTTTTTCTTTTCTTTTGTTTTTTAAATAATAAAACTTAAAAAAAAGGTTACTCATTCTTCGTGCGCTGAGCGTTTTTATACCGTGAAAGAAGTTTATAAAATTTGCCGCTTCAGTCTCATTGAAGATATAGTAGCCACCTTAGGCGCCACGGTATCCGAGCGGGTTAAAAGGCGAGACCTGCAAAGCTGAAATGCATTGTGGTACTGGGTTCGATTCCCGGTCTTGGCCTTGGATTTTATTTAATGATTAAATGAGAAATAGTAAAGTACGTTTGCTAGTCGCCTCCGTCCACGACACCTAGTAAATGGTAGTTGGACGTTAAGCCTCGCCTGAAAAAATAGGCGATTACTTTACTTTACTTTTTAGTAGGCACCTTAGAGGTTGGCCAGAGAACTGCCTACGCTAAAAGATCTAAACAGCTAAATAATCTCGGTAATTAAAAATAAAAGTAAGACCGCAAAACAAACGATGGAGGACAGATCTCAGATTACTGATGTACTAAAATGTTCTGGCTCATCAATCGAGTGATTCCGAAGAATTAAGATCATCAACCAGGATGTACTCACTATAAAAGACCTTGGGACTAGAGAATGAACAACAATTAAATATTTATCTTCAATAAGATACACCTTATCACATCAAGTAGAAATGTCTAACCTCCAAAAGCAATATGATTTTCTTAGGAGAAATTCAAATACTTCAGGATGCTGCTTATTTAATTGAAATCTATTTCTTGTTTATATATTGGACTTATTATTTTTGGTCTGCAAGGAGAATACCTTCCAAACACGAGATCTACTTATTCATTAACTGTAATCATCTACCTAACGTAGACTGTAAAAGCTAAGTTTTGACATTATTATCATTAGTAGTAGTATTATTTTCGAACCTTAGATAGCGATGAATGCAACAATAATGTACGATTTCCTAGTCTAGCTATTGGTCATCTAAACATTTGAGGGCAGGAGTTCAAAATTACAGTTATTTGCAAATGGATGTAAATATTACGGCTCCAATCCCAGAGCCACAATTCTGGTGGGTAGTTACAATGATACTATACAAGTTGCTAATTATTCTCTAGGTAATACTTGGACCAGTCTCACTTTCCAAAGCTTATTTTATTTCGAACTAGATCCTGGGATTGCCTACTAGAATGCAATTAAATTCACTTAGCCTTGAATCTTGAGCACGATCATGGCAGTATTTCAGTAATTGGCTATTTTGAGTCTGACACTACTCCCAAATTTCAATTAATTATCTTCTCTTTATTATTCTAAACGAAATAACTATCGCATTACAAGGTGCGATGAGGTATCCCCAGAAAAGACGGTTGTTTCCTGCAGATCATTCTACTATCAGAACAACCTTCTCTCTAACAGCCACTTCTGTCTCTACTAAGTGAAAATATGCTTTCACTCGGTATCAATCTTGCACGCAGAAGCGACAAATAGAATTAGGATGAGACTGTTTGTTGAGTTGATCAAACCGTCGACGCCACATCGCCTCTCCCATACATGTTTGTCAAAATATGACTGCTGACCAAGCCATATGGGATACAGGCCGACTAATGTCGCCTACCGGATTTGTCCCACAACTGCTAACTCTATTGTTACGGCATCTGATAACAGAGTTTGTTGTCCACAGTAACAACCCTTTGGGAAGTTCGCCCAGCCATATTAAATTAAACTTGTTGGCTTCCAGTGTCCAGTTTGATGCCGAGAGCAACATTCCATAGTAACTTTGTTTTGACATTCCTCCAGTTCTGACTAGGCCATCATGCCACCAGCCTGCAATGTAGGCTTTGCCTCATTAATTAATATAAAAAGCGAACAGAAAATTGACTATTTTGTTAGGCATCTACAGAACAATTGTTTATAAATATTGATCTGAATTGTCGCCATAATCAAAAACACTGATCTAAAACTTTCGGTTGGAGAGAGGACGTGGATCTGGAGTATTGTAAATAATAAAATAAACATCATTCTTATTTATGATGTATTTAAACGATCGCGATGGAAAGCCAATCATCACGAGTTCAAAGCTGATTAATAATGAGATCCTGTTTTCGCCGTCTTCGTGATTATTATTATTTTTAAATGGCACCGCGTATTTAGCGAACAAAAAAAATATAAGAGGCCAGTAGAGTGATAAACTATCTTGTAATAATGTACCTAAACGGTAACTCGTGCTATTTTTAGCATCCCGTCAACATTAAACTCTAACATGACATAAATATATATACGCGTACAGCTATAAATGTCAGCGAGCATCATCATCAAGCAGGTCCCTCCTAATAATATTTTTTACATCTGTTTTTTTTTTTTTTTAATATTATACATTTAAATATTTATCATTCATTACACTATTCTAGTGAACCATCAATATGATTTCATCTCACACGATTTTCACTGTTACTGTTTCTTCGTTACAGGTTCCTTGCAATAAAAATTAACGCGATACGATGTCACTGCTGAGTCTGTTACAAAAAGAGCTGGACATCCTGATGCTGCATATTACTAAGGACCTTTAATACCCGCAAGAGTCTACAAAAACCACCTTACTAACTGCACAAAATACAAAATATAAACTTGTGTGCAAAACATTATAAATATAATGGGAATGAGAAAATTAGCACAGAAAAAGCAGGTTTTTAGTTTGTTTTTTTTGAAATCTTGCTCAGTGTTTTCTAAACATCTCAATTGAACTGTTCGATGGAGACGAATGTAATGGTGTTTGAGGAGATGTTGGTTGTAGATGTTGATGGATAAATAACACCTTGTATTGGTATAAGATATTATATATGTATTTGACTGACTGCCAAGGACTGTATACTTTACACTACAAGAACAGAACAGACTGACTGACGTGGCTAAAACGATGTGTACAATTAAAGTGTAAGACTTTGAACAGAATCCCTTTTTGACTTTCCTCTCGTTTTTATATACATTCGCCGAGCCTCCCTTCTCTGTGTGCCGAGGGGGCTGTCTCTTTCTCTCTGGCTAGAGTGGGTGAGTGGTGGGGTTTCACTACCCCTACGCTAGAGTGGATGAGTGGTGGGGTTCCACTACCTTTACACGAAATATGTTTCTAAACCCTTCAAGTAGTCTTAAAAGATTTTGTAAACTACAGACATACTGTATAGATTCGATTTGATAAAATAACAAATTAATATTATAATTCCTTTTAAACCAGATTTAATTTTTAATGCCAATATTTTAACAGAACTTTCATATTAATATTGACACTTGTTAATCACTGTTTACATCATATAACTTTACGATTGGTATATGTTAATAATATTTAATCAATCTCAGATTAAAATTGTACACGTGTTCAGCTTTAATCTCTCGATAATCTCAAAAAGTTGCCTCCACTTTGTTATGATTAATGTTTACCTGATTTGTTTAAATATCAGATTCATTGTACTGTTTGTGAAACGAAATTACATCTATTAAATGGATTTCCATGCTAACTGTATGATGCTCTGATTTTTGTATTTTTTAACTTCGTTTAGTAAATTAACTTTATTTATTTACTTTATTAACTAAGGCACCTCAATGATGTCATTAATTTAGCCATTAGTTTCAGGATACTTCCAACTTCAGGACATTACTCTCTCTCGTTGCAAGTAACTGTCCGGATAGTGAGTCAGAGGGGCTTCTCTTGAAAGAAACTTTAAGGTCCGACAGGAGTCTAGCTCGGGATCTACGGCTTGGAGTCTGATGCACTAACGACTTAGCTAAATCCTATCTCATTGTTATTTCTATTTTTAATTTAAGACACATTTTTCAGTGCACAGTCTCTGGTCTGCGGCCTTTTTACAGACTATGGACAGTGAGCTTTAAAAAGCTCCTAGGAAGAGAAAATTCAAACGCCAGCATAATAATAATAATAATTTAGTATTATCATTATGGGTGAAAGTTCGAAACCAATCAGGATTAAGATAAACATGCAACCTACCACGGATAAAATCAGAGTTTAACTAGCACTGCATGCAAACCAAATTTTCAAAACTATCAAATAATAGCCAGTATAAAATTTGAGTTATCTGTTTTTAAAACTAACTTTCGAAACAGTTTCTATTGTTTGCTAAAATAGTGAATTCACAGAAAAAATTTTAATCAATGTTTAAATATTTAATTTAAGTCAGTTTAATCTTTTTTTGGGTGCTAATTTTGAGTTTAAAACATTGATTATCTATATTTCTGAGACTGTACATATGTATCTGAGATTGAGTGTGGCGGACCAAAGTTGAAACTTGGTCGTGAGTGATATTGTCAGTGCACTGTGGTTTTATTTGTGTTTGTATATAGTTATTTTCCGAGCGTGTTACATTATCTTCGAATTCTCCCCCATAAATCTTAAGAAGTTTCATCGATAGAGTGAAAGGTCGGCAGACAGCGGGGGCCAAGGACTCCCGGATAATTAGTCAGATTAAATAATTCTACCATTAACCCGAATGTTACTAATCAATCAATCAATTGTAATAATGCTAACTTACTTGCTAACATGATGGAAGTGGTAAGTACTAGTACTCTGGATAAGGATAATAATATAAACAAAAGTACACTGAAGGTAAATAAACGCCCCAATGAGGAAAATATTGCATATAGTAAGTCTAAGGTTCACGTACAAGAGGCTAACTCAGGTAACTTAAATTATAAAACTGATTACATAAAAAATGTACTACAAAATAGAAATAAAGTAGGCGATAAAGGTCCTTATATTGTGAATTTAAAGGGCAATATGGGTAATCTGGGCAAGGTCCATCGTATGGCATTAGGAAAGTGGCTACTAAAGACATCTATGACGTATAAAGATGATGTATTGAACATCGCAGTTACAGGTAAAAACCGTATGAAAATAGTAACTAATATTGCCCAAGCAGCCAACGAATTACTTAACTTGGATATCCTTAAAGAAAGGGAAATTTCAGCTTATATTCCTAACTTTAGAATTCATAGTACAGGGGTTATTAGAGATGTCGATATAGACTTAGAGGAAGAAGAAGAAATATTATCGGAAACAGTAAAGATACCATCTGAATATTAAATGAAGATAAAATTTATTTATTTTTGGTTATTCTAACATCAAAGTGAAGTATTTATAATATATGTTAGATACAACCAACTTCTAAGCAACAGAAATGTGGACACATTTTGCACATTAAATGAGTGTAAAACTATATTTTATTGGTAAAATTTTGGTACAAACATAAAGAATATAATGTGGTAGAGCGCAGGATTTGAAAAGTTTTATTTCAACTCAAAAATAATCATAATAAAAATATAGAGAAACCAAGTTCGAAATATTAGCCGAGCAGAAAGTTTATAATCATTGGGAACATATACCTGGTCCTAACCCAAGCGCAAGTTTAGTACTTATCCTTAGATTGCTTCAACTCAATCAAGCTTCCAAGGTTAGACAAGTAATCTCCGTAAATCCTTCTTTCAAATATACAATATTGTGAGTTTATACTTCTTCTTTTTTTCTTCGCGTTCTTAAATATATTACTCGCCAAGATTTTCCATCATTCCAGTATGTTGGAAAAGGATCAAATTTTCACGAAGGGTCTTTGCAAAAGAAAATACTTCAAGAAAGATACTCTTTTGAGTTTTCCTTTTCAAGAAAGAAAGGGGGAGAATGCATCTTCTGCTACGGTCTCAAGGCTTTAAAAATATTGCAAGAAATTGAAGAATATTAAAAGAATAGTTATATTTGATTTTCATTCATCAGACACTGGTAACTCATTGCAGTTCTTTACTTGGAAGAGGCCGAGTGTCAAAGCAGTCTTAAACTGGCCTAATGCCATTTTTTAGAACCTCAGGAAGGCTAAAAAATAATAATAATCCAAGAAAATAAAATAAATACATAAAAGAAAATAAATAAATAAAATTAAACACTCCCACAAGGTCTTCTAAACGGGTATTTAAATAGATACCTCATCAGATATTTTTGTAGAGCGAATATTTTCGTTCGATTGTTTTTTGAAATTATTTGCAATAATAATATGTAATGGAAAGTAATTTAGTATGCATTATGTTAGCATTTTATTTACTCATGTATTCAAGAAAAAGATTGTATATAGGTATAGAAGTATACATATGATGTACAGAGAATATATAAGATAATATTTCTTTTAAAGCGATTTTTCCTTAACAAATGGTTTCTATCGACTAACAACAATATCATTCCAAGTAGACATTGCTTACATTCTTCTTGGTTCAAGTCCATTTTCCTTCTTAAATCACTCTCCATGCTGCTTTTCGTTGACCTCTTCCATTCACTATTTCTTCGATCTACCCTTTATCAGTCTACTGTCCGTGTTGATTCATTTAGGCAGCCGATTTTCGTCTATTTATTTTCAAATGTCCCAACCATAGAACTTACTTTTTTACCTCTACCTTTCTGTTAACATTCCTATTTCCGTCCCTCTTTGGGTTCTTTGCAAGTTTCCTCGTTCAATGCTCGGTTTTCCTTTTTCCCCTCTTATATGATATATTGCAATATTTAGAAAAACAAGAGTACGAAAGTGAAGCAACACTGAATCCTTAATGCGAAAAAAAACTTGACTAAAAGTACTCCAAATAATGTACAGATATTCGGTTAAAAGCACAGATATACTCGTATTCTCTTCATTTATAAACACAGATATATTCTCATTTCATTTATATACACAGATGTATATTCCCTGACTCCTGTCAGATACTTTTTAATTAAGTTAAAACAATAATTTCATTTTTTCGTATTTGAGGTACCAAAACCACAAATGTTTGTTTTTCTTCAATGAATTTACTAGAAAGGGAGAAAGAGAATTCGGCAACCAAAAGTTTAATTTTAAATGAAGAATTGTTTTGATTTAATTTTTTTTTTGTATAAAAACACAATTGGTATAAATAAACAATTGGTATAAATAAACAATTTATGTGTCACAGTGAAGGGAAGGGTTGAGGTTTTGGGAAAAACAAAAATTATATTCCGCGTTCCGACCAGATATTTAAACTTTATTTGTTTTGTTGTAATATACCTGTGATTTTGTTTGTGGTTATTTGTTAAATTGGATGAAGTTGAATAACATCATCATGGCAAACAATAATGTAAAATGAAATGCATCTCTTTTAATAACGTTTCAGCAAACTATAGCAAATATTGCATAACAATAATGCATTCTAGTTTCTATCATGAAGCTTTAGCTTCTAAAATCCTACCTTATCTCTCCGTTCATTAACAAAGTAAATACGCAGAATAAACTTAGTGAGATGGATTAAGTAAATGCATTTAACATCTTGCTCAACAAAGCTGTACATTCATCAGTTTACTACCCTGAGATTATGTAAGCAGCAAGTTGATTGAAGATGAGAAGTTGATATCGTTGAATATGTGAACCACTTTGCAACTACACTCGAATATGTCTGAAGGAACATTTATAGAATAGTGCAGGGAATCTGGTTCAGATTCAAAAACCTCCAAGGTTATATTAATTTTAATTGTGGAGTTGGAGAAAGATGAAAGTTTTTTTAACGATAGGAAATATAGGTAGGTCTTACCATTGTAAGCAATAGTTGCAGCGGTGATTGTAAGTACACAATTTGAAATGCGGAGAAGTAGTCGCCAAACTCTACCAATATACTTCTTGTGTAACTTCAGCATTCACTCGAGCAATCATGACGAGTCTACTTCTTGCTTTACAATCATTATTAACAATTAAATCAGAAATAGAACTAGCTCGGTCGTGTGTGAAGAATACACTCAGTTATTGATACCTTTATAAGTGTTTACCTTATCACTTCATTCATATCATTAACACTTTCATCTTAATCATCACACCATTTCTCTCATTCCAGCACACTACAGTGAATTGTAGAGTTTCCTTATGGATACACTAAACCCAAACAGTAGAGGTTGTAGGATACACAAACGAACTTCCTCGGCTAGTCCTGAGGTTACTTAAGTTTTGCCGGAGTAACTGCTAATACTTGGCAAGAACACTCGTAAAGATGTAGCCAAGGTAACTTCCGCAAGATCTTGAAGGATTCTACACTCTTTCATCTAATGCTTGGAAAATCGCCGAATGTAAGTAGTGTTTTTTTGGGGGGGGGGGATATCCGGAGGTTGGCCATGTTCTCTGTAGTGGCATATCCACTTCCTCCACCAACCACAAAAATAAAAACATTGTTTCAGAGAAATTTTTAAAATAAAAGTGATCCGGCTTCATGCAGCAAGTTATAAAAAAAATACCTAAAGTATCTCCTGAAAACAACGAAAGGCTGGAAAACCTTCTGTAAAAGAATCATCTTCTGATTAAAAAAAGAATTTCTTTAAATTTTTACTTCAATCTTAAAATATTCTTAATTAATTACTAACACTATCCATCACCGGTGAACTGTAAAAAGCTCCTAGAAAAAGAACATCTAAGGGCCAGCAGCTGGATTCGAACATAAGACATTAACCTATTGTTCGGGCGGATATTGAAGTGAGTGGTTGGTTGAAGTACTTTGGAGTTGGTTAATTGATTTGGCGCTGAAGTGGTAATTCGTAATGGTTGTTCGTATATCCAACTGCTTTCTAAGCCTATTTCATAGAAGGAGGGGATGACGGCAAATGGCGTTACTTCTACTTCTTTCCACTGTAGAATGTCTGCTGGACTCTATCGGCCATAACTTTTCTTAAAATGGCTAGAACTATCAATTCCCTACTATACTACACTCTAATAAACACTGGTACTTTATCATTTCTACAGATATATGTAAATAAATTAGGCGAGAGTATGGTTTGCCAAATGTTTTTGTTTTTTACTTCTTACTTCCCAGCGTCGGTATTTTTATGTTGACATTAATATGTTCAGTGAACCTTAGCACATATATACACTGTATAATATTGGAGATTATATATGTAGAAAGCCGAATTTGAATTAAATTAATTAAGTCCGGTCAATATAATCAATTTATACCCCACATAACAAACTGTTGTTCACCAAACTGACCCTACACTTATAGCCTAAGTTGATTTAGTGTTATCAAACTTTACCACTCACATAAGCTTAATTATCTTCACTCAAACTCCGTACGTAAATAAAAATTATATTTTTTTTTTCTGCTATTAAAAAACAAAAATTTGTTAAGTTTTTTCCCCAAGCATAAGCAGCCAAAAGGCACATTAGTAAAGTATGGTTGGATTTTCTTCTTTATATCTTGTACTGTGGACTTGATAAATCGCCTTTATGTGCACGACAAACATTTCGACAATGTGTGCCATGTGCCATGGAGATAATATTCTGTTATTGGATGCACGTACTGGAGAATTGTCTCTTTGCCTTATTCATTGAGTTTTGATAAAGTTGTTTGTGTTTGTTCATATTTAACAGAATTAGGAACGATTACATTATCACTAGTTTATTGTTTTTGTTTCTATTATTTCCTTTGTCAATATTCCTAAAGTGGTTGGTTTCGACAGTTAACTGATGTAGCGTCGAAGTGCAACATTTTCCTTGCTGTTATTCAAGCTTCACGCGTTCTGTTTCATTCTTTTCTCCATATTTGGTGCACTTGTCCACCATATGAGTCTAGTGTTTTGTGAGGCAGTGTCCTATGGTCTTTTTTTAGACGTTGTGTGCCACAGGCTGTAGGCAGTAAACATTTCGATGCACGTTTCTGCCAAGGCCTTTTAAATAAGACATAATGTATTTCTAAGCCAAGCCTGGTGGTTCTTGCAACATTTCGTTGATACTGTTGGCTTATTAGTTTCTTTCTGTAAGATTTTGCTTCGTGACTTTATGGATAGATGTCTTCTATTGTCTTACTGTGCACCATTAATTCTTTTGGCTTTATTAGTCAAATATTCACATTATGCATGTTATTTCCCTGAGGTTTTCGGAAGCCCAATCATTCGGATTAAACTTAATTTTTTGTTTTTGTTTTTACAGCTTAAAAACTAAAGTAAAGTTATAACTTGCCTATGGATAGTATTTATTTGACGATATGGCCTGCTGATTAAGAACCGAGATAACATTATCTAATGTAATAATATTATATGAAGGTGCCATCCTAGCTTGAGTGGCTACAGATTGTGAAAGAAATTTTTTTTTTTTTTCTTTTTTCGGATGGCGCTATTGGCCAAGAAGTCGATGCACAAAAAGAACAGTTATGAAGAACTTGAATAATAATTTCATTATACTTTTTTTAAAGGCTCATAAATATGCCAAAATATGTGCTATTATGCACTAAAAACCATTGTTACATGCCCAATGAACTAAAAGCTGATACGAGATAATTAAGTGCAATCACACACCAATCACTTCTATACATTCTTATTTGAGCATAACTTTGAGAGTAAAAATTTCAGATACGTTGACGGAATATAAAATGGTATTTCTCGAGGGATCAATCTTCATAAAGCTGAACTTTTACTCTACTAGATGGAAAAACAAGCACACTAATAAAATGAAAAGTAAACTTTAATCTCAATACAATCTAAGCAAACCGATATTTTTATTAAGGCCCATTTCAATCAAGATACAAGCAAAAAGGTCACAGAATTTCCCTTAAGAAATGAACGCACTTAAAGATAAATAAAAGTAACAGCCTCAATGTCAAGGAGGCGGCGACATGGAAGATTGATTAGTTTTTCCCATTCAGTTACCACCAGCTACCACTTTTCAAAAAGTTTGCTTTAGCACTCTTTCAATTCCTTGTGGTAATTCCTGAGGTTTTCTTAAAGAAGTCTTCCATCAAAGAACAATAAAATGTGTCTAACGCTAA
The DNA here is from genome assembly GCF_049639745.1 of Rhodnius prolixus. Lineage (NCBI taxonomy): Eukaryota > Metazoa > Arthropoda > Insecta > Hemiptera > Reduviidae > Rhodnius > Rhodnius prolixus. Next base: position 12,000,837 of record NW_027411604.1, on the reverse strand, counting down.
TTAGAAGTTTTGAGAGGACATCTTAAAAGAAGATAAGGTAGTAGGTATACCACGTTCTTTGCCACCTTCTTTACTTTTGTCTTCTTCAACAACACGAGCTCCCTTTAAGATTTGGTTGTGCCCATTTAAGAGCAGATGTTTTTTACCCATTTTTTAATTATGTCGTGTAGCTGCAAATAAAGAAAATTGCTGTGAATCTTACTCTAATTTAATATTTTTTATTTTTAACATAAGACTTATGTTTATTTATATAAACTGAGGTGCTAGACTCTAGAAAAGTGTTTGCACCCCTAGCTGCAGTCCATACAGCGAGCTCCTAGGAATAGAAAATAAGCTAGTAAGGCACTAGGATCAGAAAAAGGGAAGGTCATGGGTTTGAGGTAAGGTTAACGGGTTCTAGGCCAACTACTTTCCCAATAGTTTTTCCGTTTTCCGAAGACTCATAGTTATCTGTCCAGAATTCATCTTATTTTCTGCAACAAAAAAAATATACAATACGGAAGACAAAATAACCCTGATGAGTAGGCTTTGGACGCAATGACCACCAACTTTGAAGGTTCTTATTAAAGAAGTACAATGACTGTAATTTTGAGAGAAATAAGGCTGTAATTTTGTTGTTACTCTTCAAGTATATATATATATAAATATATAAAATAAGTACATTACTCCCTAATAAATAATATAGAAGCTCAAATGAACATGGCGAGTAGGCGTGGCTGTTGTTGATGTAACTTCGGGTGAGTAGTTTAGCTCTCCCTTAAGGGCGTTACGCCCCTGTCTTTAACAAGTTATTTTTATACATCTAACTTTATTTAAGTCCCGGAAAATATATGTAATAAAATATTGAAGTTTATAAAATAATAACATTTACATCTTAGTTTCTTTAGGCGATTAACTTTTAGATGTTTAGCAAATGAGTGCCCATCAAAAACTTCATATTTAAAAGAAAGAAAGAGAGCACAATAAAACCCCCAAAAAATACTTCAGATAGACTCATTTGAGACTGAGATTAGTATGAAAGAATCAGGTAATTTTTTATTGTATACTTTTATCTGTTGAACAAAATTACACTAAATAATAATAAATAATTTAAAACGTAATTTTGAATTTTAAACTAATGGTTATACAACTTAACACAACCTCAATTAGGAAGTAAAACAAAACAAAAAAAATTATGAAGTTCAACAAATCTTTTGCGAAACTTGATGACAGTTTTTAGACTTCCTACACCACACTTGCTGTCTGAGAGTTGACAGAAATATGAAGTCGAATTTTCTACCCCAAACTGACTGATCGACCTAAACACGTGTGCCAGGCGGATCAAATCCGGATATTATCCAGCGGATCTGACCACATTATCGTTTCACTGAACGGATTTTTCATTTCTCTTAAAGAGTTTCATGAAATTACATCCAAGGATTATTTCTACACTTTATATATATTCATTACAAGTTCTCAAGGCTAGAATAGTAGGTGAAAACGTATGCTCTTTGTATTAGTATATAATAAATTAGAAGTTAACTAAATGTTCTTTGTCAGTAGTGTTAATTTCAGGTGTTGAAAATTTCTAGTTTATTTTATCAGATTAGCCGTATCTAAGTAGTTATTCATTTTATTTTAAATTAATGTATCATTATTCTATACTTTAATTATTTTCGACTAACTCAGGATGTAATGGTTTTAATTTTTAATTTAAGATTCCTTAATTTTTGTAAATTGTTGAACATGTGCAGGACAGTCTCCTTGCCACAAGATGTATTTTTCTTTAGGCAAATAAAATATATTATATTATATTACAAGTTCTGCCCAATTCTTTAGACAATAAACTCCGTTCTCGATCTTTGCGAACAACCCTGCCTCAATCACAGCTTGGCTCTGATCTACATTCTACTAGGGACTTTAAATGCTACCGATGGGTTTTTCTTTTACTTTGCTTTTGATTATCTCTCTCCTACTTTTCTTTCAGATTTCTTTGCACATTAAAACTATGTATAAATACATAATAAAGTTGTTTAAAAATCTGTAGAATGTATACACAAAATAATTGCACAAATTTTATTAACTTTACGACCGTATTAAAAAAATCTAATATAATGCCTTTAATATGGAGAGATGAAGCAACAAGAAATTATTACTTTCATAACCATATGATAATCGGAAAATGACTCCTGAAGAAAACCCTTATATGAAGGTAGAGGGCGGCAGGATCTAATAATTCACGGACCACTTGCCCTTTACACGCTTATATTTTTCGCTTCGTTAACTTTCCATTAAAAAAAGAAAGGGATGGAAGGAAGAATTGGGCGGGCGGATCAAGAATCTAATATATATTCTTTTTCAAAGACTACAAAAGGATCAAAACGTTTAGTGTTATTGGTTTAAAGCAATAAATATTTATCAAAAACCAGAAATTTTTCTGCAAAACGTTTACGGTGTGAACGCTTTGTTGCATAATCTTTAATTGTCACTAGGCTTTTATTGAAAATTTTAATTGTCCTCAACTAAGGAGTGGTAGGAGCTGCTACATGAACAAGAAACCTCTTCAGCGATACTAGAAGCCAATCTTTTGAGAAAATTGTCAAAAACTATGAAACCTGTACTACAAATGTTGGAAACCCAAGACCAGTGATAAATTCGAGCGACAAAATTTGTGTTGAAGCGTCTGGCAACAATGACAAAATCGGAACGGCTTTTTTTTTTCTTCTTTTCAGGGAAAGCGCGCCGAAACTTGAACCTTCAGTGAAAACTCTCAGTTCGTAAAACTGACAGGGATTGAGCACCTCTTTTACATTATTTGATCACTTTGGGTCCCTCTCCATTACTCTCAAGAAAGTCAACAAAAACACAGGTAATGGAGCAGGCAATCAACAATGCAATAAACTTTTTTTAAAAAAACACAAAATTATGAAAGCAATAACATGAAATAAGAAAGAAATACTTACCGAAAACCAACTACTTCAGATATTGGCAAAAAGTCAGGTGATTATTGGTTACCTAAATAACTGGTAAACCACTATATTTCAATAATTTATCACTCGAGTAATTCTTAAGTTAGCTGACACTAGTTTTGGAGAGGAAACTAAAAATTTGAGAGAAAATAAATAGCAGAACATAAAAGAACAACTGGCACAGCAGAGTATGAGATAACTAAGCATATTTACTACGTTGTGGAACCGTTGTATATACTCGTATGTTTGTAAATATTCATTTAATTTACTGACATAAAATTACTGAGGGATGCGCCATAATAAACAAAACAATGCAGTTCTGCTTTAGTAACATTTTGTTCTATTTTAAGTTGTAACAAATGGTCCCATTTTATTGAAATAAGGTTAGATGAATTTTTATTGGCCATTAAATAGAAGCAATCAATCTTCTTCTTAATGTATTAACCTTCATTCTTTACAAAGATGAAAGAAAAATTGAGTAATCGATATAATTAGTTAAAGAATGAGGAAATAAAAGAGGAATAGTATTATTTTTTTGTGCTCTTACTTTAGTAACTCATAAGAGCCTTATTGTGCCTTAAATCCATAAAGCCTAGTGAAAGGGAACCAAGTATCGGACAGAGGTCGATGAAAAATCTAACAGCATCCTACAATCGACCCTGGACAGGCCCGAATCAACAATTTGGACGGTTGAAAACATCAGAGCTCTTCCATAAGGATGAGTACTGCGAGACCGAGCTCGTACGGAAATCTAAACAAGAGAAATTGGCACGTCAACAGCTAGACGAGGCCAATGAGGGGAGAGTAAGGCGCCCGATTTGGCCCTTCAGTCCATCTCCTGTCCGATCAACGATCCTAGACCATTCCAACACCTGTCTGGAAGTGAAAACACCAGAATTTAACGATTCAAAGCAGCCTGTTTATCCAAACAGATGCAAACCTCTTTCAACAGGGAGATACGAATCCGTTCATCCGAAATACTGCAAAGAATAACATAACATCGGTCTGGAAACGGTGGTCTACTCTCCAAGTAAGTCAAAGTAGAAAGAAGCTTTCAGATCTGCCGTTAATCCTGGAACCATTCTTGTAATATCTAAATTAATTTTTGGGTGATTCTCCAGACAGATCCAATACTAATCCTCCCTAGAAGGCATCCCAATATTATATAAATGGCAAAAGTGTAATATTATTATGGTAATAAATTAATTAACTAATTTCAAATCCCTTTTATACTGTTAACTCTTTATTAAATATATTAAATTATGAATTTTAAATTTATCTTTGTTAATGTAATTGGAATATCAGAAGACTAGGGAAAACACCTGAACAGTCGGAATGGTCGGAATTACCTGGCCATTCCGTTACGCGAACAAAAGATTCATTGTTCTTAAGGATTTATAAGAGTTAGCTTTCTATGAAGAAAAGATATCGAATTACTATAGAGATAGTTATGCTGTCCAAACAGTATAGTCGAGAAGCCAATAAGCTGCAAGTTAAGTATTGTTCTTTGGACACAGGGTGGGTTCTAAAATGTTAATATTCGGACAGAATAAGGGTCTATCTAACTTTCAGCTTCAGAACTATGTAATTGTTTTTATAAATCAGTTTTTCGTTAAGTGTTAATGTTCGTTTTCGTTACTGATAATTATTTTATTTTTTATTTTACCCGAAAATTAAATTGTTATTAAATATCTCTTTACATTATTCTCACACTTCGTGAAAAATCCTTCATCACGTCATTAACCAAATCCTCGGAGTCGCCCTCACTAGACTGAAAAGAAACTAATCGACGCTACCAACTTTATGAACAACGATCAGTTTTGTTAAAGTACTGAATTTAAGTACGGAAGTTCGACTAAACATTCTAACTCATCACCAATCCAATCCTTGTGTTCTAATCCTTCAAAAATTCTATTTTACCAAGAAAAATCGCTAGCTACAAGTACCTAAAAAACTTTTTGACAATGACTATCTAAAGTTAGTATGCTTATCGTAAATTTCATTTTAATACTGCAACCCACTCAAATCCTTTACTCTCTCTCGCCAACACCTGAAATCTGGGAGATTGAAGAGAAGTGGCTATGATCTATGTATGTAATGAGAGCATGCTCAATGAAGATGTCTTCTACAATGCAATATCCCGGAAAGGTAGACTTCCAAATAATAAATAGACACTGTCAATAGTAAAATCGCTAGAGACGAAATCACAAGACCCATTATTGACATTTTAGTCGTCGGATAAGAGTACGGGATAAGAGGCGACGGACTTGCCACCGTTTTCCATCCGCTTTTGCTTTTTGTCTGCACTTTACTTCTGATCGAAGACTGGCAGCAGTTATCCTTTTAAAAGCGTGCATAGAGATCGGTTTGCTCAGGTTGATCCATTTGCGCACCTCTTTTTGCCAATTCATCGGCTCTCTCGTTTCCTAGCAGCCCACAGTGTCCTGGAATCCATTGGAGCGCTATAGTCTTAGTGCTTTCATTGGCAGCCTCAATCGCTGCTCTGCATTTCGCTATGACTCCCGACTCTGCATAGCTAAATTCCAAACTAACTTTTGCTTTGTTTAACAGTACCATTTAAGTATAATGAAGGTCAATACCTTTTTTTGCATTAAAGCAAATATGAATACGTAACTTCGTTAAAAGTGAGTCATGTGAGTTAGCACCAGATATTTTCGTATAATGTCATTTAACAGGAAACCCTCCTAATCACAGGTACATAATCTCATTTCTCATTTCCTATTTTTTTTTAATGCCCTAACCCAACCATGAATGAGATAAATTTGACAGCTGATCATAAATTACAAACATAATGACAGCCGAATTATTCACTGACCTCAATTCTCCATGTTATTAAGGTTCGGTATGAAAGCCATATTTTTTTTTACTTAAATCACTTTGCAAAATCAGCAAAACTCACGATATATTGATTTAAGACAAACTTACAACAATTTTAATTAGCAATAACATTGGCATTTCTCTTCCGAGTATTTTTAAATCATGAACACAGCCTTTTACAATTTCCTTTTGAATGGACGAAAAGAGGTAATACTTGTCCTTCTAACGGTAATTCGTACTACGAAGAAACAGGAGAAGGGAGCGATGTTAAAAGTGATGCTGATGGGATTGATACTGCAGATTAGATCTCACACAAGAATTATAATGATAAATGTTGGAATATGTATGACCTAATCAATGGTCTTATGATCTCATAATCCTCAATGGAAAAAAAAGCAGAGAGGATTTCATCGGATCTTTAAACACAAGACTATTCCATTCACTTCTGTGACTGTGTGAAAATATGAAGAGTTAGCAGGGACACCAGACTGGGATGTCTGTCACTTTACGAGTACAATGGTTACTTTGAAGGTGGAGAGAGTCACATTTTAAAGACAAATTTGGTTTGGCCACCAAATTACGTAGGAGAATACAGCAAAAATCGATCTTTGGAAATGATGGCAATAAAATGTTGAACGGGGCAAAAAATTTGGACGCTGTAAACATCAATGGAATTGAAAAACTAAACGTATTTATTATTACTTTCTTTTTAGAATTCAAGAAGTTGATTTTGCGTCCAAAGAGTTTATTAACATTAGTTTAGATCTAATAATAGAGCGGTTTAAATAAGGCAATTTTTACAAAAGTTCACTTTACACATATAAGAAATTTCATAATTAATCCCCTACGTAATTAAATAAATTAACTTTGTAGGATGGATAAGCCCTGACGAGGTGTCGTCACCAAACCTACAGAACCTTCACACACACTTTTAATGTGTCCATTATCCACATAAATATCATTGACCCTAGATATCCATAGCGATAAATGAAAATAAAAAATAAATTACAGCACAAATAACTGTCACCCACATGTTCACAATTAAATCGTGGAAGAGCCATATAACCGTGTAAAGAGATTTAAATAACTTAATCAGTATTCATAATGGTTGTATGCATAAATTAATTTACAGACATTCATACAGTTTGTTGGACTCTGGGTTTAGAGAGAAATTGCAGTATATAATTCATATTAGTTCTGGATGTTTTTGTTTTGTGTGTTGTTAAAATACGAATAGTTGAACGACACAACTTAATAGATAAAATAGTTTGTTAACTACAAAAACTTGTCGAGTGTGAAAATCAATTGGGATTTGAACAAGAAATTTTCTCGGAACTTTCTTTGGGGTAAGCAGTATTAATCGGGAGATTTCATCAATTTTGGACAGGCTTTCCATCGCATCTGGCTTACCAGATTGCTTGCTTAATTCAAGTGCATCCTGCCTAATGCACATTATCTTCTTCCGGGTCGTTTGGGGAAATACCTACTCTCTTTCTTTCCCAATTTGTGCGAGTGTTGCCCCAGGGGATAGTTCTTGGACCTAAACACACTGTTGATACGCCGGTTGACAAGGCAATCCTAATTTCTCACAAATACCAGGCTAGTCCATCGCTCCCTTCAATCCCTTATAGAATCCCTTGAGCATTGACCCAATAAATTGAGAAATAAAATAAATCTAGTTACATTAAACTCTAAAGCTAACTATCCTGACACTCGTTTAGCTACAGCACTCCTCTTCGTACCACAGTAAAATGCCTAAGTATCTCCATGAATAAACAACTATACTGGAATCCTTACACGAGACATAATAGGAAAGAACTTAACAAACAATTCAATCTTCTCTCTAAACTCTCGACAAACGATCGAAACTTTCATTAATCAACGAACGACACAATAATACTTAAAACTAGTTGAAATTACAGTACGGAAGTCTGGGGACTCAGCCAAAGCTTCCAGTATCAACAAAAGACATATTCTTTCGATCAAAAACAATTCGTGGAATCGACGAATACATAATACTTTGATACTAGTTCTACTTTGCAAAATGAATCATGTATGATATTATTAAAATGTAGAATATGTCTGCAGCTACTATTTCTTTATTTCTTGAAAAATAATTTTCCAAATCTTTGCATCTATTACGAAAATAGAAAACACTGAAATACTTTCGCTTCCAAGAAGTAAGATGTTGTTGTTTCAGTCAATAATAACAGATGAATATCAGGAAATCATTACAAGTAACTAATTAATATAAACACATTGCTGCAGAACTACTCATTAAACTGCATTGATTGTACTTACTAAGCTACAAGACTGTCTCTATGATGAACTTCAAGAGTTTCACTGTGGATTTACATTGGATGCTGTCAACAAGAATGCCTTCGGTTGCTTGTATTCCCCAGCTTAATTTAAATTTGTGCCACAATAGTCCACATCGCAGAGATACACTGATTGCGCCTTACTGCAAAAGACAATATCAATATTTGTAATTAATAACAAAACATGTGCCTTGTCTTGTTCAAATTATAAGACAAAAGTTTTATTTAAGCTTAAAGTTTGCTTAATTAATTAACTTTGCTCATTAAGTTCAACAAGAAAATAAGCTGATTAAAACTAAAAATGGAATTACTTTAGGTACAGCACAAAATTGTCAAGAAAATGCTGCGAAGAGGAAAAAAAAATTAATAAAAAAACTTTTACAACATAATGTGATGGTGATACTTTTATTAGAACTGTAGAAGTTAAGTTTTAAAACGTAATTACACAGTGCTTTTTATAAAATTTATAATTTTACTAATTCAATATAATTATTCAATAAAAAATAACTATTTATTGAACTATTGTATGTAGGAATATGATGAGTAAAGTTTTAGAAAGATTGCTCCGTAACTGTTGGGATTAGCTGTTCAGCAACAATGTTTCGATTCAGGTGTGCCGTGTCCACAGGAAAACAATACAGGAATTCGCCTGAAGTGATTCTCCAAAGGAATGCAGCTTCAGTGGAACAATTACCACTATTTTCATCGCCTAGACTTCTTAGATACATAATGGGGCGCCGCAAAATACTACCAAATACTCAGCGATTTCATGACTAATATGGAATGATGGCATATTTCCAAATCAAGATGGGATACAAGTAAATTTTGTACGGAAACTGTAACTTAATTAGTAAAAAGTTTGAAACTTTGTTTTGCGAATGTTTATAACCTGCTGAAGAGCAACATCCTAGATACAGATAAAGTTTCTTATGACTATACATGAAAAAAGAAGTTGAGTAACTAAAATATACAATAGATGTATTAGGACGATATATCAATTAGCCCCAGCTCATGATGTTACAAAGTACACCTCCAAAACGGTTTCATTAGTTACTGGCTATGTGTTTTAAACTGATCCTTAGTTGGTTTTTGGCGATGTAAGCTGGAAGGATAATGAAGGAAGAGCCATCGACGTAATGATCCCAACTGATTAAAACACCTCCTAACAGACTAAAACACCTTTAGAAAAAGTTTAGAAGTAGGGTAAAAGTGTGGGAAGTGGTAAAAACGATCCAATTCTAGATTTTCCTAGGCGTTATTAATCTTGTAAGAAGCAGGTATCAGCTGAGAAGTTTAGAAGGGAGGAGAACACTTAATAGATATTTAAGGTTAGGGTTACCAAACATTCTAGCAGAGACTAACTCGTTTTGAAGATTCTAACCGGCGTCCCGGCTAGTATTATTTTATCCCGGTTATTTGATAAAATTAGGAAAATGCCAAATGTACGTAAAAGCAATAGAAAATATTTGATCAAAAGATAATTATAGAATACATGAGATAGATTGGCTGAATCAATTGTTATACAAGCTATATTCTAATTTACTTGATATTGACAGCAAAGAAGAATTAAACAGTTCGTTTTATTTCATTTCTGGTGCTCTAGATGAGAGGTGTAGATTTGTAAGAATTTTATTAAACAGCTATAAAGAAATTCCGCCACCAAATTATAATTAAACTCCTACCAGTATCAAATTTAAGTTATTTTTTGTAAATATATCAGTTTTCATTATTTTTCTTTGTTTTTAAGATATAATTATTGTACGAGGGGTGATTTTGGTTTTGTATATCTTACTTTTATTTTATTTTGTATTTATCTTTCACAAGTGGAAGTAATGGGTAGTGCCTATTTCTTTTTATAATTGTTTTTACTAGCAGAGGCCAAACTCTTGTTATAGAAATGTATCATTTCTTATAAGCAATAAAACAAATAAAATAAAATAAATACAAGCTTTATTGCCTCTAAACTCCATTGTGAACTAAGTTTAACTGATTTTTTCGACGTAATCAGGAATTAAGTGTTTTAAAAAACGTCCTGCGGAGGTTTAGGTTTTATCCGACGTTGGTCTGTATTCTCTCCGAGTAGGTGGTATAGTCTAGATACTAAAAGAAGTCAAGTTCTCTAGAAATATCTGTCCTGTTTTGTCCATAAAGTCTTTCTGTGCCTACTTCTAGCTCTCTGTCGATTTGTTCATTCCTTATTAACCACGGTACTGCAATAGCGATATGCAGCTTTTTTTTTCAAAACTTGCAGCTTATTCATTACAGTCTTTATAAGGGTCATACTTACTGACGTATGTCAGTAATGGACTGAGTAAAAGTTGTACACGAGAGTTCTGGAGCAAAGAAGTTTCTGAAGTGTCTGACGGCGGTTAATTAAAAGTCTGAGAGTTTAAGAGAAACTGATTAATACAAAATTGATGAAAGTAATCCAGATCTCTATTTAGCCTTTTCAATATTTCATGGAAATTAGCGTACGAGGTGTTCCTTTCTGATTCTAAGTTTATCTGACGTCAACATGATCTTAGTTTGGTTCGAATCTAAGGAGCCACCCAGTTTTCTTCTATTTCAAATGATTGTCAGTATTATTAGATCAACTGGCTGAAGTAAAGAGAATACTATTTCAATTTGAGAATTCAAATTTATCAAATAATGAGCAGTATTTTGAAAATAAATACAATACTGGTTATTTATTTCGCCAAAGTTATTACCACACCTTTGTTATTTAAAGCACCCACACCATTTTATCGTTAGTAAATTTACAATTTAAATATCAAGTGAACTCTAAAACAGAAAGGGTTAAAGTATTGTGAATGCAATGCTATTACTACACCTACGAATATTCTATTTTCTATCCTAAACCACTGAAGTACTTTTTAATTAACTGGTTGAAGTAAATAACAATGAACTAAAATGTTTTGAATCTGTAATGTTTAGTAATGTTAAACTGCTTGTAAAATAAATTTCAAAAATTTTATGTGAATTGAAAATATTAATTTCTTACCCTGGTAATTCGCAAGTACATTCAATAAAATGAATAATAATAGAGGCAAATGGAACATTATATTAGACAAGTTCCTCCGCATTTTACAGCTGCTTTGAAGAGTTTTATATTAACAATTTTGAAAAACGCTCTCCAGAATTGGAGTTTGAGAATATTCGAGAATCGTTTAATATAGATTAGTAACTAATCAGCTGTTAAAGAAGTAAAATCAAACCTTTTTAAAGATAATTATCCAATTAATTGAGCTTACAAAATGGAGATATTGCCGCAGTGGTAGTGTGGCTAGTGACTCAAGACGCGGAAATCTCCGTTTCAATTCAGCTAGCAGCCCTTACATTTCAGTCTATCCAACGTCTCACTGGATCTATCTGCAAGTACAATCACAATTATTGGCCAAATTTTCTTCTAGAATCCCTTCAATATTCAATAAAGAGAGGGAAGAATGACAAGCCTATTTTTGCTCCCAAGTGGTACAAATTGTCCAACAAATAGATGTTTTCTACTCTTAGCTGCACAAAAGGGTGGATTTTGCAAAAAAAAAAACCAGTTCACTCCTGGACTTCCACCTGTATTATCTGTGCGCACTTCTGCATGGAAGGAGCTATACAAGAGTGATATAGAACCTACGCTAAGCTGTTGTCAATTTCATTAATCAAATCATTAGGCGCAGAAATCTAGAAGACTCAGAAGATTTCCGGCTCAGCGAGATGATATACGAGGTGTGTTCAAAAAATAAGGTGAATTTTCATTTTTCTTAAAAAATATTTATTTATTCATCGATTTTTATTTTGTCTCCTTCAAAGTAGTCCCCCTCAGATATAATACATATGTGCCAGCATTTTTTCCAATCCTCGGAACAGTTCTGATATGCACTTTTTGGTATGTCCTTGAGCTCTCTCAGCGATTCGGTTTTTATCTCCTCAATCGTCGCAAATCTCCGTCCTTTCATGGGTCTCTTCAATCATGGGAACAGGAAAAAGTCGCAGGGCGCCAAATCTGGTGAATACGGTGACTGAGACATGATAATGTCATTCAACAATTCCTGAGCGATGCTCATGCGACGGTTTTTTTGATCAAAATTCAGCAATTTTGGAACGAACTTCGCTACTACACGCTTCATGCCCAAAATTTCCGAAAAAAATTGCAGGACATGTGCCAACCGATATGCCGACAACCTCAGCAACTTCTCTAATTGTGATTCGACGATTCTTCTCAACATTTTCATCGGTTGTTGATGTGCTGGGGCGTCCAGGGCGAGCGTCGTCATTCACATCTTCTCGACCTTCTGTGAAAAGCTTGTACCACTTGTAAACATTTTTTTGACACAGAGTACTCTCACCGTACGCCACTCTCAACATTTCAAGTGTTTTTGAGCACTTAATTCCATTTTTTACACAAAATTTGATGCAAATTCGTTGATCCATTTTTTTCGACAGAAGAAAATCGCCGAACTCGCAAAACACGTCTTATTTATGCCTCTAACATACAAACTAAACATGCTATATAGCTACAACTTTGAAAATATGTTCGAGACAAGTGTACCAACATAAAAAAAAAAGACAATCGAAATTCGAATGTACGTAGCCCGCGAAATTTGAAAATTCACCTTATTTTTTGAACATACCTCGTATACCTCTTATCTTCGTATCCTCGGAGTTGATAGAAAGTCTGCCATGAAAGTGTTCTGAACTTAAACCGACAGTACACAGTGAAGTTCTTTGCTCCCCTTGTGATGCACCTCAAGTGAAAATAAATAATGATCAGCACCGAACTAATGAATAAACAAAAAAAATCATTAATTCCGAGAGAGTCGCAACGAGAGAAAATCATCCTTTTTTTGACCCCTAGAATTTTCATAATTTTGCTTTGAAGGCTTCGTTCATTTCATTCATTATTTTCTTTCATAAAGCCTCTTTCATCCACTAAATTTTCCCTTTTATTCATCGTTAGAGCGTACCTAATGGAAATCGCTTTGCATTAAGTATTCAACTGGTACTTTAATAAGAAGCTGCAAGGTGAATATCTTTATAAATTTTTGCTAGTGATCTTTGTTAAGTTCTAGTTTTAATTCAACATCCGTTCTGATTTAATATTCTTTTGACAGATTGGTATTTCCGAACAAAGTATAAAAAAGACGAAGAAGAAAAATTGAAAAAGAAGAAAATTAATTAAACAAATGAAAAATTGGTTTCAAAAGAAATAATGATCGGCAATTTTTCACAAGCATGATGACAATTCAAATCATTTCCCTTTGAAACGAGCAAAATTTCTTTTTACGAAAGCTAATAAGGTTCATATTTCAAGCTTCTATTCAAATTTAACTTTTAGTAAAATATCAGCCAGCATTATCTTCTAAAGGTAATATTGCTTCAATCTTTCAGGAAAATGTAGTAACCTTCTCTGCTGATAAAAAGAGGTTCATTTATAAAATTAAATAGGTGACAACGCCAACTTGATGTGCCTTTGAATGATGGCTGCACTTTGGGGATTGAGTTAAGTAAATATTTAGAAAGATTGCCTCGAAATTTTTGCCATTAACTGTCCACCAACAATGTTGAATTCAGTGACGATACAGGCAGTAATTAGTAAAGATTTTTAACTTTATTTCTCCTAATTTATTGCGTACGATACTATTTAGAAACTGCTGAAAGGACAACTTCCGAGGATTCAGATGATTCTAAATAAAGTTCCTTCATGTGGAAGTAACGAGTTTAGGAGTAATGCCATCTGGTTGCTAGCCTAGGCTATCGCAGGAACCTCAAGTTCTTTAAGGTTTCCGTTTCGTCTTGGTATTCCTCTTTACTCAATCCTTTGTCCTTCTATCCTCAGAACACTTATTCTTGCATCCTCAGTTTGGTACTTCATAAGCCCTCTTTACTGCAATTTCTATCTTTTCACTCTTTTCCTACTTGCGAAAGTAGCCACACTTCCTAACCTTCTGAGTCCAACATAAACTTATTCCTTCCTGATTTCCTCTCTTCAGTCCCCAATTCCTCCTTGTCCCGATGTGGTCCCAAAAATTACTCCTATCATTACCATGCTTTTCCATATTTCTACTAGAATTTCGGTCCGCACTTTCACCTTTCCTAACAATCACTTTTCTTAATTTCCCAAACCGTTTCGTCCTTCTGCAATTAATCAAAGAATAATGTTATTTAATAATTTTAAACGTTATTTTGACACGTTCTAAATGTAGAAGCCCTAAAACAAATTGAAAGGGCGAAATAAGGAAAAACAACATTAACTTTGAACATAGAAATCATTTATAATAATTAATAAATTCTCTCACATAAAAATTTACACCTTCCAGACTATTTGGGTGAGTTGATTCTAGAAATAGTAGGTGGTCTTTCGTAATTTCCATAAAAAGATTAAATATTTTTCATAAATTAAAAGATAAAATACTGGAAAATTTTGCGAATAGTAATGAAGAAAAAAACCTGGACAATATATCATGCACTATTAATGCGAGAACTTGTGCAGAAGACAGTCTGGACCTCGATTAGGCGGATAGTCATTCATATATTCTGTGTATGTTACGGACAATCAGCACTCCTAGCTATCTATTGGCGCAATTTATGGTCCCCGTAACTGTCACCAGACGTCTGCAATTGTCACTATAGAATGGTGTCATTGTCCGCTATCGTCACACGACCAGCACGGTCCCTTATCTGCTGCCCTTATTGTAGCATTAATAGTTTTCTCGATTTAATAATTTAAATAACAAGAAGGTTAAAAAGTGATCCAACTCAGTTATTTCTTTACTAAGTCGTAATTATTTACATATTAAAGTTAATCACCAATTTTAATTTTAACAAATTATCAAAGAAGCCGATAGAAAGTAGTTATATTCGTACAAAAAATTAGACCGGATGACTAAAACCTAGCCACTTCTTGTCAAACTGAAGATCAAATTTAATCAAGTGATATTGTAAAACACTATATTCCTTGTAGGAGCAAATACTGATATCGTTTCATACTTCCGAAATTAAGATTTCAGTAGAAATCGTAAGCATATTCCTGCCACCATGCTTGTCGTAGAGTTCGTTGGATTGCTGATGCAATCAACATGTCGTTTTGATAAGATGTTGCTGCGTCTTTTACAGGTATCTATCTCTCCCACTTCAGCTTGGATTTAAATCCGATTATATATATATTAAAAAGATTTAAAGACAGCTGGTTAAAAAAAAAGAATCTGCCTTACATTCCCAGAATCGGGCTATTTCAGGATTAACTGTGACGCAAGCTTCTATTTCATGGATTTATCTCATTCAGTTTCTTATATTCTTTTAAAATTTTCTGCCATAATTTCTATAAAGACGATTTAGTAGAAATAATTTTCTGAACAGACAAGAATGTTCGGTTAGTCAGAGATGAATGTTAAGCCTATTTACCTCTCTTTCATTTCAAGGATTCCAGCTTTTAGAATATGATGTTATCTTCTTTCTTTTGCTCTCTTTTTTTCCCCCAAGAAAATACTTCCTAATTACTTTCCCTAGTTGAACTTCCTGCTTTCATTACAAGATACCCTGATTAACAGGAAATGAAAAGATTTATTAAGAAAATTCTTTTACTAGATTAAACATCTGACTTTTCTTTCAATATACAACATTCAACTGCTGGTTTTGGTTTAATTAAGGAAATTCGTTAGTGATGAGATGTTTGAGGCTGAGAGTAGCAATACAACACAGAAACATACAATAATCTGTAGAAACTTAACTTTTATTTTACTCAATTTATGTTAGACAAGTGAAATATTTTGTTGTTGGTTTAGCGAACATTATCTCTCATGTTTGTCTGAAATAGAACATGTTTTAAAACTCATTCAGTAGATGCTAATTAGTTCATTACGATATTTAACTTCAAAATTATCCTACTTAAACGATTCCAATTAATTTCACACGTTATATCAACGATTTTTACAAGGACCCATATAAAGAATCTAATTTCAGTCAACTAAAATAGATCGTGACTTATCTTTTATTATAACGCAGACTCTTCGTTATTATGTAAAACTCTATTGAGTCTTTAATAAACTGTGGTGGGGTTGTATGGCCCAGGTCTGGCAATCCGCTTCTTCTTTAAAGAGACGAAAAATTGGATTAGAATAGGTCACAGCTTCCTTAATTTGAATTCCCTTGCTCTTGCAAATCGAATACTTCAATCAATCAACCCCATATTGCACAATGAAGTGAATTTTTGAATAAGAAAAAAAACTTTAGAAGCACCTCCTGGCTTGCTCAAGATCAATTTTTTCCAAGAACACCTTAGTTACCGAGGGGAGGAAAAGAACGATATCAGTTTATTGGAGTTTACTGTAACAGTTTGCTATTGGGTACACAAAACTATCAAAAATGTTTCCGCAAAAGCTGAACCCTAATAACTTTGGGGTATTACTGTAGTTTTGGTTGGATAGTCACAATTAAAAAAATAATGAATCAGGGAATGCAAAATTTCACAAGAGTTCACCAAGTTATTCGAACTTTTTCTTCCAGAATTTTAGAATTCTAATATTTTCCTTCAATTTATAAGACATATTAACTTCTTTTTCGAGTTAACCTATAAGTCTGTAGTTGAATCAATATTGAATTTCAATGTACCAGTATAAAATGCTATTTGAAAATAATATTCTTGTACACCAATAGCCTAAGAATCTAAATTTAGCTCCAGGAATCAAAACATTTGCTCGAATTCAGAGAACATTGGCTGGTAGAAAACACTCCATTTAGAGTTATGATTTGATAACTGAACATTCTGCGAAAAATTTCGGGTCCTTAATAATGTGAAAAATAGAATTTGTATTTGCATTAAGTTCGCCTAATACAGCTTAACATTACGGTACAACATTAATTAATTTAAAAACATAGATGAAAATTCAGTAATTAATATTAATTTTACTAAATAAAAATGTACCAGCAAAAATAAAATCAAAGGGAAAGTTCAAAATTACAATTTTATTTAAAAGAGATTGATTAAACAATTTTGCAGGTAAGTAAATAGAGAAAGAGCCCACGTTAGTAACGTTTCGCTGGCACTACACTCTTGCCTTTTGATCTGCAACCATATTGACGAACACGTTGTTTAAACGTTAAATTCATTTGGGATTTTGCTTAGGCAAGCTTATTTTGCTTGATAATACGATATGTTGCCCTGCCTCAGTTATAACTGAATTATTTACACCGGCTAGAAAGTTATTATTTGCTTAATCAACCACAAAAGTAATTATTTTCCGCAATCAACTTTCGAGAGTATTCTGTATTAAACAAAAATTATGAATATTGGTGGCAGGATTGATAGAGATTGTTGATTGATTGTACCTTAAATAATAATAACAAAAGGATTTTCTAAAAAATAATTCATAAAAATTAGAATGTTTTGTAACAATATAGATTCGAAAACATTTCTAGATGGAACCAATGGACAATTTGGCTTAGGTTTTACAGAATGGAGTGCTGACCATTCTCTCTAAAATTTACCTAAATAAGAATTTTCGGATTAAACAGCTAAACGCTTTACAGATATCGTTTGGTTAATGTAAGACGGTTTGGAATCCTATGGAATTAAAATAAAAAGAGTGGTTAAAACAGAAAATATAATCTACTTAAAAAAGAAATTATAAGAGCTGTACTCTACGAGGCAGAAACGTCTTAAAATAATAACAAATTTAAAATACATAAATAAACATTAAAAAATAAATAAATCTGGTGAATATAACCAAACATAAGTTCAAAGAATACATTATGTGAGACGTTTATATAACCGAGTTCCTTTTAAATTTAAGAAAATTAACAAAAACCAAGCATCTCATTACTCTTTAAATTTATTATTATTATTATTTATTTAAGGTTATTGGAACCCGGAGCTTTATTCATTGTATTGCCGGTCTGCGGACAGTGTTCTCTCATTACAGACTAAACTAACAATCACCAAAAAGTGAACTGTAAGAAGCTCTTAGAAGGAGAAAACCTGAGGATCCTGCAGCTGGATACGAAGCCAGAATCTCCGCATGGGAATCCAACACACTTAGCTATTCTTCATTCTCAAGAGAAATTGACTTAGATTACAAGCAATTATTTACTGTTTCACATTGATTTAGGCTGCTAAGAGAATAAAGTAATCCTACTGCTTTCTAAATAAAGAATCAAAACACTTCTCCCCTCTCTTTTTTTTTAAGGAGGAGCATATTTTAGGTGAGAGATATTGCTCCTATTTGGAGAAAACACTTCTGGCCCTGCTGCAGCTAAATAGTTCCTATAACCTAAATTTTAATTATACGCTGAAAATAGAATAAATATTGAAATAAGGCGCTTCTGTCATTGACAAGTCGTGATGAACACCATATTCTGGCAATATGCCCTCAATAGAGCTCACTCTATTAAATTATAGACAATTTAGAGTAAAGGATTCTGCCAATGGCCATTACGGCTGACGGAAGCATTAAACAATGGTTTTCGGATTTTCAAACACATTTCAATCAATCAAAATCAGAAGGGCTCTTCCGTCGTCTGACTGGATGGAAAACTGCCAAATCTTTTAACTTCCCACTCATTAGCATTTCTTGTTGCTCACTTTTAAAAGTCGCTATGTCACGTTTCACTTTTAAATAATTTGATTTTTCTTGTTTTCCAAATGGTAATAAGTTACAGTTACGGATAAAAATGATTGGCATGTAACTAAGAGCGAATTTTAAAGAGTAAATTTAAGAAATCCGTTTGTAGGCGCAAGACAAGACACTTCTCCTTGGCAGCACGAATGGCGGGCTTCAGAAGATTACTGACCTAGTTACCCAGCATTCCATTTTGAGGATGCTTCTTCACGAGACGGGACTAGCTGCGAAACTGCTAACTAGATTAAGTGGCCCATGGGGTGATGGAAACCCCATTTTATCTCCTTGGAAAATGCTTGCATTATTAAACGATCAAGCTGTCAGACGTAGTTCTAAGTAATTGCTCACTTCTTTTTTGGCCAACAAAGGGCTGATGTGAGAACAAGAAGACCCATGTGCCTCTTGTGGCCTAATTGCTAATTCTTCTCTCCTATGAAGACCCTGAATCCACATTCCGATTAGATTCCCATTCCTCATTATTGAACTTCTTTTGCAGGAGTAAATTGTAGAGCTCTGTTTAGAAATATTCTCCTCATTTCAGTGTTTTGCTGAAGAAAAATAAAAACTATTGGAAAAACTGAAAATTATCTCCTAATTTCACTGGAATGCTGCTGTTTCTGCATTTGATAGTTATTATTAAGGGCAATGGACGATTGTACATTAAGGGTCATCTATTTTGAAAAGCTAGAAGTGAAAACCAGTGGAAAAAGTGGAAATAGTCTCCTAATTTCAGTGTTTTGCTCCTGTTTCTGCAGTTGATAGTTAATATTAAAGGCAATGCACGATTGTATATTATGGGTCGACCTATTTTGAAAAGCAAGAAGTGAATACCAGTGGAAAAAGTGGAAGTAATCTCCTCATTTCAATGGATTCCGCTGATTCTGCATTTGATAGTAAATATTAAGGGCAATGCAAGATTGTACATCTTGGGTCGATCTATTTTAAAAAGCAAGAAGTAAGAACTATTGGAAAAAGTGGAAATAGTCTCCTAATTTCACTGGAATACTGCTGTTTCTGCATTTGATAGTTAATATTAAGGGCAATGCAAGATTGTACATTATGGGTCGACCTATTTTAAAAAGCAAGAAGTGAATACCAGTAGAAAAAGTGAGAATAGTCACCTAATTTCAGTGTATTGCTGCCGATTCTGCATTTGATAGTTAATATAAAGGCCAGAGCTCGACTGTACATCTTGAGTCGATCTATTTTAAAAAAAGAGACGTAAAAGCCATTGGAAAAAGTGGAAATCGTCCCCTCATTTCAATGGAACGCTGCTGTCTCAGCAGTTTATAGTCAATATTAAGGGCAATGCTAGATTGTATACGTTAGATCGATCAATTTTGAAAAGGGAGAAGTAAAAACAATTGGAAAAAGTGGAAGTAATCTCCTCATTTCAATGGATTCCGCTGATTCTGCATTTGATAGTAAATATTAAGGGCAATGCAAGATTGTACATCTTGGGTCGATCTATTTTAAAAAGCAAGAAGTAAGAACTATTGGAAAAAGTGGAAATAGTCTCCTAATTTCACTGGAATACTGCTGTTTCTGCATTTGATAGTTAATATTAAGGGCAATGCAAGATTGTACATTATGGGTCGACCTATTTTAAAAAGCAAGAAGTGAATACCAGTGGAAAAAGTGAGAATAGTCACCTAATTTCAGTGTATTGCTGCCGATTCTGCATTTGATAGTTAATATAAAGGCCAGAGCTCGACTGTACATCTTGAGTCGATCTATTTTAAAAAAAGAGACGTAAAAGCCATTGGAAAAAGTGGAAATCGTCCCCTCATTTCAATGGAACGCTGCTGTCTCAGCAGTTTATAGTCAATATTAAGGGCAATGCTAGATTGTATACGTTAGATCGATCAATTTTGAAAAGGGAGAAGTAAAAACAATTGGAAAAAGTGGAAGTAATCTCCTCATTTCAATGGATTCCGCTGATTCTGCATTTGATAGTAAATATTAAGGGCAATGCAAGATTGTACATCTTGGGTCGATCTATTTTAAAAAGCAAGAAGTAAGAACTATTGGAAAAAGTGGAAATAGTCTCCTAATTTCACTGGAATACTGCTGTTTCTGCATTTGATAGTTAATATTAAGGGCAATGCAAGATTGTACATTATGGGTCGACCTATTTTAAAAAGCAAGAAGTGAATACCAGTGGAAAAAGTGAGAATAGTCACCTAATTTCAGTGTATTGCTGCCGATTCTGCATTTGATAGTTAATATAAAGGCCAGAGCTCGACTGTACATCTTGAGTCGATCTATTTTAAAAAAAGAGACGTAAAAGCCATTGGAAAAAGTGGAAATCGTCCCCTCATTTCAATGGAACGCTGCTGTCTCAGCAGTTTATAGTCAATATTAAGGGCAATGCTAGATTGTATACGTTAGATCGATCAATTTTGAAAAGGGAGAAGTAAAAACAATTGGAAAAAGTGGAAGTAATCTCCTCATTTCAATGGATTCCGCTGATTCTGCATTTGATAGTAAATATTAAGGGCAATGCAAGATTGTACATCTTGGGTCGATCTATTTTAAAAAGCAAGAAGTAAGAACTATTGGAAAAAGTGGAAATAGTCTCCTAATTTCACTGGAATACTGCTGTTTCTGCATTTGATAGTTAATATTAAGGGCAATGCAAGATTGTACATTATGGGTCGACCTATTTTAAAAAGCAAGAAGTGAATACCAGTGGAAAAAGTGAGAATAGTCACCTAATTTCAGTGTATTGCTGCCGATTCTGCATTTGATAGTTAATATTAAGGCCAGAGCTAGATTGTACATCATGAGTCGATCTATTTTAAAAAAAGAGACGTAAAAGCCATTGGAAAAAGTGGAAATAGTCCCCTCATTTCAATGGAACGCTGCTGTCTCAGCAGTTTATAGTCAATATTAAAGGAATGCTAGATTGTATACGTTGGGTCGATCTATTTTAAAAAAGGAGAATTAAAAAACATTGGAAAAAGTGGAAATAGTCCTCTCATTTCAATGGAACGCTGCTGTCTCAGCAGTTTAGAGTCAATATTAAGGGCAATGCTAGATTGTATACGTTAGATCGATCTATTTTGAAAAGGGAGAAGTAAAAACAATTGGAAAAAGTGGAAGTAATCTCCTCATTTCAATGGATTCCGCTGATTCTGCATTTGATAGTAAATATTAAGGGCAATGCAAGATTGTACATCTTGGGTCGATCTATTTTAAAAAGCAAGAAGTAAGAACTATTGGAAAAAGTGGAAATAGTCTCCTAATTTCACTGGAATACTGCTGTTTCTGCATTTGATAGTTAATATTAAGGGCAATGCAAGATTGTACATTATGGGTCGACCTATTTTAAAAAGCAAGAAGTGAATACCAGTGGAAAAAGTGAGAATAGTCACCTAATTTCAGTGCATTGCTGCTGATTCTGCATTTGATAGTAAATATTAAGGGCAATGCAAGATTGCACATTTTGGGTCGATCTATTTTAAAAAGCAAGAAGTAAGAACTATTGGAAAAAGTGGAAATAGTCTCCTAATTTCACTGGAATACTGCTGTTTCTGCATTTGATAGTTAATATTAAGGGCAATGCAAGATTGTACATTATGGGTCGACCTATTTTGAAAAGCAAGAAGTGAATACCAGTAGAAAAAGTGAGAATAGTCACCTAATTTCAGTGTATTGCTGCCGATTCTGCATTTGATAGTTAATATAAAGGCCAGAGCTCGACTGTACATCTTGAGTCGATCTATTTTAAAAAAAGAGACGTAAAAGCCATTGGAAAAAGTGGAAATCGTCCCCTCATTTCAATGGAACGCTGCTGTCTCAGCAGTTTATAGTCAATATTAAGGGCAATGCTAGATTGTATACGTTAGATCGATCAATTTTGAAAAGGGAGAAGTAAAAACAATTGGAAAAAGTGGAAGTAATCTCCTCATTTCAATGGATTCCGCTGATTCTGCATTTGATAGTAAATATTAAGGGCAATGCAAGATTGTACATCTTGGGTCGATCTATTTTAAAAAGCAAGAAGTAAGAACTATTGGAAAAAGTGGAAATAGTCTCCTAATTTCACTGGAATACTGCTGATTCTGCATTTGAAAGTTAATATTAAGGCCATAGCTAGATTGTACATCTTAGGTCGATCTATTTTGAAGAAGAAGAAGTAAAAACTAGTGGAAAAACTGGAAATCTCCTCGTAATTTCACTCTATTGCTGCTGTTTCTGCATTAGTTTATTAATATTAAGGGCAATGCAAGATTGTACATTATGGGTCGACCTATTTTGAAAAGCAAGAAGTGAATACCAGTAGAAAAAGTGAGAATAGTCACCTAATTTCAGTGTATTGCTGCCGATTCTGCATTTGATAGTTAATATAAAGGCCAGAGCTCGACTGTACATCTTGAGTCGATCTATTTTAAAAAAAGAGACGTAAAAGCCATTGGAAAAAGTGGAAATCGTCCCCTCATTTCAATGGAACGCTGCTGTCTCAGCAGTTTATAGTCAATATTAAGGGCAATGCTAGATTGTATACGTTAGATCGATCAATTTTGAAAAGGGAGAAGTAAAAACAATTGGAAAAAGTGGAAGTAATCTCCTCGTTTCAATGGATTCCGCTGATTCTGCATTTGATAGTAAATATTAAGGGCAATGCAAGATTGTACATCTTGGGTCGATCTATTTTAAAAAGCAAGAAGTAAGAACTATTGGAAAAAGTGGAAATAGTCTCCTAATTTCACTGGAATACTGCTGTTTCTGCATTTGATAGTTAATATTAAGGGCAATGCAAGATTGTACATTATGGGTCGACCTATTTTAAAAAGCAAGAAGTGAATACCAGTAGAAAAAGTGAGAATAGTCACCTAATTTCAGTGTATTGCTGCCGATTCTGCATTTGATAGTTAATATAAAGGCCAGAGCTCGATTGTACATCTTGGGTCGATCTATTTTAAAAAACAAGAAGTTAAAACCTCTGGAAAAAGTGGAAATCTCCTCCTAATTTCACTCTATTGCTGCTGTTTCTGCATTTGATAGGTAATATTAAAGGCAATGCTAGCTTGTACAGTTACGGTCGATCAACTTTTAAGAACAAGAAGTAAAAACCATTGGAAAAAGTGGTAATAGTCCCCTCATTTCAATGGAACGCTGCTGCTTCTGCAGTTGATAGTCAATATTAAAGGCAATGCTAGCTTCTACACTTAGGGTCGATCTACTTTTAAGAACAAGAAGTAGAAACTAGTAGAAAAAGCGGAAATATCCTACTAATTTCACTCTATTCCTGCTGTCTCTGCATTTGATAGGTAATATTAAGGACAGAGCTAGATTGTATATCTTGGGTCGATCTATTTTAAAAAACCAGAAGTAAAAACCTATAGAAAAATTGGAAATCTCCTTCAAATTTCACTGAATTGCTGCTGTTTCTGTCTTTGACACTTACTATTAAGGCAAATACTAAATTGTTCATTTTGGATTGGTCCATTTCGAAGATCAAGAAGTAATAACTAGTGTAAAAAGTGGAAATCTATTTTATAATTTCACTCTATTGCAGCCGTTTCTGCATTAGTTAGTTAGTTAAGGCCATAGCTAGATTGTACATCTGGGATCGATCTATTTTGAAGAAGAAGAAGTAAAAACTAGTGGAAAAACTGGAAATCTCCTCGTAATTTCACTCTATTGCTGCTGTTTCTGCATTAGTTTATTAATATTAAGGCCAAGGCTAGATTGTACATCTTGGGACGAACTATTATGAAGAACAAGAAGTAAAAACTACTGGATGAATTAGAACTTTACTACCAGTTTCACTGGAATACTACTGATTTGATAGTTAATATTAAGGCCAAAGCTAGATTGCACATCTAAGGTCGATCTAATTTGATAAATAAGAAGTAAAAACCTGTGGAAAAAGTGGAAATCTCCTCCGAATTTCACTGAATGGCTGCTGTAACTGTCTTTGATGCGTACTATTAGGGCCAATACTAAATTGTTCATTTTGGGTCGATCTATTATAAAAAACAAGAAGTAAATTCCTCTGGAAAAAGTGGAAATCTCCTCCTAATTTCACTCTATTGCTACTGTTTCTGCATTTGATAGGTAATATTAAGGCCAGAGCTAGATTGTACATCTTGGGTCGAACTATTACGAAGAACAAGAAGTAAAAACTACTGGATGAAGTAGAACTTTACTACCAGTTTCACTGGAATACTACTGATTCCGTATTTGATAGTTAATATTAAGGCCAAAGCTAGATTGCACATCTAAGGTCGATCTAATTTGATAAATAAGAAGTAAAAACCTGTGGAAAAAGTGGAAATCTCCTCCAAATTTCACTGAATGGCTGCTGTTACTGTCTTTGATGCGTACTATTAAGGCCAATACTAAATTGTTCATTTTGGGTCGATCTACTTTTAAGAACAAGAAGTAAAAACTAGTAGAAAAAGTGGAAATCTCCTACTAATTTCACACTATTCCTGCTGTTTCTTCATTTGATAGGCAATATTAAGGCCAGAGCTAGATTGTACATCTTGGGTCGATCTATTTTGAAGAACAAGAAGTAGAAACTAGCAGAAAATGTGGAAATCTTCTACTAATTTCACTCTATTCCTGCTGTCTCTGCATTTGATAGGTAATATTAAGGCCAGAGCTAGATTGTACATCTTGGGTCAATCTATTTTAGAAAACAAGAAGTAAAAACCTCTGGAAAAAGTGGAAATCTCCTCCTAATTTCACTCTATTGCGGCTGTTTCTGCATTTGATAGGTAATATTAAGGCCATAGCTAGTTTGTACATCTTGGGTCGATCTATTTTGAAGAACAAGAAGTAGAAACTAGTAGAAAAAGTGGAAATCTCCTACTAATTTCACTCTATTCCTGCAGTCTCTGCATTTGATAGGCAATATTAAGGCCAGAGCAAGATTGTACATCTTGGGTCGATCTATTTTAAAAAACAAGAAGTAAAAACCTCTGGAAAAAGTGGAAATCTCCACCTATTTTCACTCTATTGCTGCTGTTTCTGTATTTGATAGGTAATATTAAGGCCAGAGCTCGATTGTACATCTTGGGTCGAGCTATTTTAAAAGACAAGAAGGAAAAACCTCTGGAAAAAGTGGAAATCTCCTCCTAATTTCACTCTATTGCGGCTGTTTCTGCATTTGATAGGTAATATTAAGGCCATAGCTAGTTTGTACATCTTGGGTCGATCTATTTTGAAGAACAAGAAGTAGAAACTAGTAGAAAAAGTGGAAATCTCCTACTAATTTCACTCTATTCCTGCAGTCTCTGCATTTGATAGGCAATATTAAGGCCAGAGCAAGATTGTACATCTTGGGTCGATCTATTTTAAAAAACAAGAAGTAAAAACCTCTGGAAAAAGTGGAAATCTTCTCCTATTTTCACTCTATTGCTGCTGTTTCTGTATTTGATAGGCAATATTAAGGCCAGAGCAAGATGGTACATCTTGGGTCGATCTATTTTAAAAAACAAGAAGTAAAAACCTCTGGAAAAAGTGGAAATCTCCTACTAATTTCACTCTATTCCTGCAGTCTCTGCATTTGATAGGCAATATTAAGGCCATATCTAGATTGTACATCTTGGGTCGATCTATTTTAAAAAAGAAGAAGTAAAAACCTCTGGAAAAAGTGGAAATCTCCTACTAATTTCACTCTATTCCTGCAGTCTCTGCATTTGATAGGCAATATTAAGGCCATAGCTAGATTGTAAATTTGGGTCGATCTATTTTAAAAAACAAGGAGAAAAACCTATGGAAAAAGTGGAAATCTCCTTCTAACTTCACTGAATTGCTGCTGTTTCTGTCTTTGACACTTACTATTAAGGCAAAATTGTTCATCTTGGATTGGTCCATTTCGAAGATCAAGAAGTAATAACTAGTAGAAAAAGTGGAAATCTATTCTTAATTTCACTCTATTGCAGCCGTTTCTGCATTAGTTAGCTAATAATAAGGCCAGAGCTAGATTGTACATCTGGGGTCGATCTATTTTGAAGAACAAGAAGTAAAAACTAGTGGAAAAACTGGAAATCTCCTTGTAATTTCACTCTATTGCTGCTGTTTCTGCATTAGTTTGTTAATATTAAGGCCAAGGCTAGACTGTACATCTTGGGTCGAACTATTATGAAGAACAAGAAGTAAAAACTTGTGGATGAATTAGAACTTTACTCCCAGTTTCACTGGAATACTGCTGATTCTGTATTTGATAGTTAATATTAAGGCCAAGGCTAGATTGTACATCTTGGGTCGAACTATTATGAAGAACAAGAAGTAAAAACTAGTGGATGAAGTAGAACTTTACTCCCAGTTTCACTGGAATACTGCTGATTCTGTATTTGATAGTTAATATTAAGGCCAAAGCTAGATTGCACATCTAAGGTCGATCAAATTTGATAAATAAGAAGTAAAAACCTGTGGAAAAAGTGGAAATCTCCTCCTAATTTCACTCTATTGCTGCTGTTTCTGCATTCGATAGGTAATATTAAGGCCAGAGCTAGATTGTACATCTTGGGTCGAACTATTATGAAGAACAAGAAGTAAAAACTACTGGATGAATTAGAACTTTACTACCAGTTTCACTGGAATACTACTGATTTGATAGTTAATATTAAGGCCAAAGCTAGATTGCACATCTAAGGTCGACCTATTTTAAAAAGCAAGAAGTGAATACCAGTGGAAAAAGTGAGAATAGTCACCTAATTTCAGTGTATTGCTGCCGATTCGGCATTTGATAGTTAATATTAAGGCCAGAGCTCGATTGTACATCTTCAGTCGATCTATTTTAAAAAAAGAGACGTAAAAGCCAGTAGAAAAAGTGAGAATAGTCACCTAATTTCAGTGTATTGCTGCCGATTATGCATTTGATAGTTAATATAAAGGCCAGAGCTCGATTGTACATCTTGAGTCGATCTATTTTAAAAAAAGAGACGTAAAAGCCAGTAGAAAAAGTGAGAATAGTCACCTAATTTCAGTGTATTGCTGCCGATTCTGCATTTGATAGTTAATATAAAGGCCAGAGCTCGATTGTACATCTTGAGTCGATCTATTTTAAAAAAAGAGACGTAAAAGCCAGTAGAAAAAGTGAGAATAGTCACCTAATTTCAGTGTATTGCTGCCGATTCGGCATTTGATAGTTAATATAAAGGCCAGAGCTCGATTGTACATCTTGAGTCGATCTATTTTAAAAAAAGAGACGTAAAAGCCATTGGAAAAAGTGGAAATAGTCCCCTCATTTCAATGGAACGCTGCTGTCTCAGCAGTTTATAGTCAATATTAAGGGCAATGCTAGATTGTATACGTTAGATCGATCAATTTTGAAAAGGGAGAAGTAAAAACAATTTGGAAAAAGTGGAAGTAATCTCCTCGTTTCAATGGATTCCGCTGATTCTGCATTTGATAGTAAATATTAAGGGCATTGCAAGATTGTATATCTTGGGTCGATCTATTTTAAAAAGCAAGAAGTAAGTACTATTGGAAAAAGTGGAAATAGTCTCCTAATTTCACTGGAATACTGCTGTTTCTGCATTTGATAGTTAATATTAAGGGCAATGCAAGATTGTACATCTTGGGTCGATCCATTTTAAAAAGCAAGAAGTAAGAACTATTGGAAAAAGTGGAAATTGTCTCCTAATTTCACTGGAATACTGCTGTTTCTGCTTTTGATAGTTAATATTAAGGGCAACGCAAGATTGTACATTATGGGTCGACCTATTTTAAAAAGCAAGAAGTGAATACCAGTGGAAAAAGTGAGAATAGTCACCTAATTTCAGTGTATTGCTGCCGATTCTGCATTTGATAGTTAATATTAAGGCCAGAGCTAGATTGTACATCTTGAGTCGATCTATTTTAAAAAAAGAGACGTAAAAGTCATTGGAAAAAGTGGAAATAGTCTCCTAATTTCAATGGAACGCTGCTGTCTCAGCAGTTTATAGTCAATATTAAGGGAATGCTAGATTGTATACGTTAGATCGATCAATTTTGAAAAGGGAGAAGTAAAAACAATTGGAAAAAGTGGAAGTAATCTCCTCATTTCAATGGATTCCGCTGATTCTGCATTTGATAGTAAATATTAAGGGCATTGCAAGATTGTATATCTTGGGTCGATCTATTTTAAAAAGCAAGAAGTAAGTACTATTGGAAAAAGTGGAAATAGTCTCCTAATTTCACTGGAATACTGCTGTTTCTGCATTTGATAGTTAATATTAAGGGCAATGCAAGATTGTACATCTTGGGTCGATCCATTTTAAAAAGCAAGAAGTAAGAACTATTGGAAAAAGTGGAAATTGTCTCCTAATTTCACTGGAATACTGCTGTTTCTGCTTTTGATAGTTAATATTAAGGGCAACGCAAGATTGTACATTATGGGTCGACCTATTTTAAAAAGCAAGAAGTGAATACCAGTGGAAAAAGTGAGAATAGTCACCTAATTTCAGTGTATTGCTGCCGATTCTGCATTTGATAGTTAATATTAAGGCCAGAGCTAGATTGTACATCTTGAGTCGATCTATTTTAAAAAAAGAGACGTAAAAGTCATTGGAAAAAGTGGAAATAGTCCCCTCATTTCAATGGAACGCTGCTGTCTCAGCAGTTTATAGTCAATATTAAGGGAATGCTAGATTGTATACGTTGGGTCGATCTATTTTGAAAAAGGAGAATTAAAAAACATTGGAAAAAGTGGAAATAGTCCTCTCATTTCAATGGAACGCTGCTGTCTCAGCAGTTTAGAGTCAATATTAAGGGCAATGCTAGATTGTATACGTTAGATCGATCTATTTTGAAAAGGGAGAAGTAAAAACAATTGGAAAAAGTGGAAGTAATCTCCTCATTTCAATGGATTCCGCTGATTCTGCATTTGATAGTAAATATTAAGGGCAATGCAAGATTGTACATCTTGGGTCGATCTATTTTAAAAAGCAAGAAGTAAGAACTATTGGAAAAAGTGGAAATTGTCTCCTAATTTCACTGGAATACTGCTGTTTCTGCATTTGATAGTTAATATTAAGGGCAATGCTAGCTTCTACACTTAGGGTCGATCTACTTTTAAGAACAAGAAGTAGAAACTAGTAGAAAAAGCGGAAATATCCTACTAATTTCACTCTATTCCTGCTGTCTCTGCATTTGATAGGTAATATTAAGGACAGAGCTAGATTGTATATCTTGGGTCGATCTATTTTAAAAAACCAGAAGTAAAAACCTATAGAAAAATTGGAAATCTCCTTCTAATTTCACTGAATTGCTGCTGTTTCTGTCTTTGACACTTACTATTAAGGCAAATACTAAATTGTTCATTTTGGATTGGTCCATTTCGAAGATCAAGAAGTAATAACTAGTGGAAAAAGTGGAAATCTATTTTTAATTTCACTCTATTGCAGCCGTTTCTGCATTAGTTAGTTAGTTAAGGCCATAGCTAGATTGTACATCTTGGGTCGATCTATTTTGAAGAAGAAGAAGTAAAAACTAGTGGAAAAACTGGAAATCTCCTCGTAATTTCACTCTATTGCTGCTGTTTCTGCATTAGTTTATTAATATTAAGGCCAAGGCTAGATTGTACATCTTGGGACGAACTATTATGAAGAACAAGAAGTAAAAACTACTGGATGAATTAGAACTTTACTACCAGTTTCACTGGAATACTACTGATTTGATAGTTAATATTAAGGCCAAAGCTAGATTGCACATCTAAGGTCGACCTATTTTAAAAAGCAAGAAGTGAATACCAGTGGAAAAAGTGAGAATAGTCACCTAATTTCAGTGTATTGCTGCCGATTCGGCATTTGATAGTTAATATTAAGGCCAGAGCTCGATTGTACATCTTGAGTCGATCTATTTTAAAAAAAGAGACGTAAAAGCCAGTAGAAAAAGTGAGAATAGTCACCTAATTTCAGTGTATTGCTGCTGATTCTGCATTTGAAAGTTAATATTAAGGGCAATGCAAGATTGTACATCTTGGGTCGATCCATTTTAAAAAGCAAGAAGTAAGAACTATTGGAAAAAGTGGAAATTGTCTCCTAATTTCACTGGAATACTGCTGTTTCTGCTTTTGATAGTTAATATTAAGGGCAACGCAAGATTGTACATTATGGGTCGACCTATTTTAAAAAGCAAGAAGTGAATACCAGTGGAAAAAGTGAGAATAGTCACCTAATTTCAGTGTATTGCTGCCGATTCTGCATTTGATAGTTAATATTAAGGCCAGAGCTAGATTGTACATCTTGAGTCGATCTATTTTAAAAAAAGAGACGTAAAAGTCATTGGAAAAAGTGGAAATAGTCCCCTCATTTCAATGGAACGCTGCTGTCTCAGCAGTTTATAGTCAATATTAAGGGAATGCTAGATTGTATACGTTAGATCGATCAATTTTGAAAAGGGAGAAGTAAAAACAATTGGAAAAAGTGGAAGTAATCTCCTCATTTCAATGGATTCCGCTGATTCTGCATTTGATAGTAAATATTAAGGGCATTGCAAGATTGTATATCTTGGGTCGATCTATTTTAAAAAGCAAGAAGTAAGTACTATTGGAAAAAGTGGAAATAGTCTCCTAATTTCACTGGAATACTGCTGTTTCTGCATTTGATAGTTAATATTAAGGGCAATGCAAGATTGTACATTATGGGTCGACCTATTTTAAAAAGCAAGAAGTGAATACCAGTGGAAAAAGTGAGAATAGTCACCTAATTTCAGTGTATTGCTGCTGATTCTGCATTTGAAAGTTAATATTAAGGGCAATGCAAGATTGTACATCTTGGGTCGATCCATTTTAAAAAGCAAGAAGTAAGAACTATTGGAAAAAGTGGAAATTGTCTCCTAATTTCACTGGAATACTGCTGTTTCTGCTTTTGATAGTTAATATTAAGGGCAACGCAAGATTATACATTATGGGTCGACCTATTTTAAAAAGCAAGAAGTGAATACCAGTGGAAAAAGTGAGAATAGTCACCTAATTTCAGTGTATTGCTGCCGATTCTGCATTTGATAGTTAATATTAAGGCCAGAGCTAGATTGTACATCTTGAGTCGATCTATTTTAAAAAAAGAGACGTAAAAGTCATTGGAAAAAGTGGAAATAGTCCCCTCATTTCAATGGAACGCTGCTGTCTCAGCAGTTTATAGTCAATATTAAGGGAATGCTAGATTGTATACGTTGGGTCGATCTATTTTGAAAAAGGAGAATTAAAAAACATTGGAAAAAGTGGAAATAGTCCTCTCATTTCAATGGAACGCTGCTGTCTCAGCAGTTTAGAGTCAATATTAAGGGCAATGCTAGATTGTATACGTTAGATCGATCTATTTTGAAAAGGGAGAAGTAAAAACAATTGGAAAAAGTGGAAGTAATCTCCTCATTTCAATGGATTCCGCTGATTCTGCATTTGATAGTAAATATTAAGAGCAATGCAAGATTGTACATCTTGGGTCGATCTATTTTAAAAAGCAAGAAGTAAGAACTATTGGAAAAAGTGGAAATAGTCTCCTAATTTCACTGGAATACTGCTGTTTCTGCATTTGATAGTTAATATTAAAGGCAATGCTAGCTTCTACACTTAGGGTCGATCTACTTTTAAGTACAAGAAGTAGAAACTAGTAGAAAAAGCGGAAATATCCTACTAATTTCACTCTATTCCTGCTGTCTCTGCATTTGATAGGTAATATTAAGGACAGAGCTAGATTGTATATCTTGGGTCGATCTATTTTAAAAAACCAGAAGTAAAAACCTATAGAAAAATTGGAAATCTCCTTCTAATTTCACTGAATTGCTGCTGTTTCTGTCTTTGACACTTACTATTAAGGCAAATACTAAATTGTTCATTTTGGATTGGTCCATTTCGAAGATCAAGAAGTAATAACTAGTGGAAAAAGTGGAAATCTATTTTTAATTTCACTCTATTGCAGCCGTTTCTGCATTAGTTAGTTAGTTAAGGCCATAGCTAGATTGTACATCTTAGGTCGATCTATTTTGAAGAAGAAGAAGTAAAAACTAGTGGAAAAACTGGAAATCTCCTCGTAATTTCACTCTATTGCTGCTGTTTCTGCATTAGTTTATTAATATTAAGGCCAAGGCTAGATTGTACATCTTGGGACGAACTATTATGAAGAACAAGAAGTAAAAACTACTGGATGAATTAGAACTTTACTACCAGTTTCACTGGAATACTACTGATTTGATAGTTAATATTAAGGCCAAAGCTAGATTGCACATCTAAGGTCGATCTAATTTGATAAATAAGAAGTAAAAACCTGTGGAAAAAGTGGAAATCTCCTCCAAATTTCACTGAATGGCTGCTGTAACTGTCTTTGATGCGTACTATTAAGGCCAATACTAAATTGTTCATTTTGGGTCGATCTATTTTAAAAAACAAGAAGTAAATACCTCTGGAAAAATTGGAAATCTCCTCCTAATTTCACTCTATTGCTACTGTTTCTGCATTTGATAGGTAATATTAAGGCCAGAGCTAGATTGTACATCTTGGGTCGAACTATTATGAAGAACAAGAAGTAAAAACTACTGGATGAAGTAGAACTTTACTACCAGTTTCACTGGAATACTACTGATTCCGTATTTGATAGTTAATATTAAGGCCAAAGCTAGATTGCACATCTAAGGTCGATCTAATTTGATAAATAAGAAGTAAAAACCTGTGGAAAAAGTGGAAATCTCCTCCAAATTTCACTGAATGGCTGCTGTTACTGTCTTTGATGCGTACTATTAAGGCCAATACTAAATTGTTCATTTTGGGTCGATCTACTTTTAAGAACAAGAAGTAAAAACTAGTAGAAAAAGTGGAAATCTCCTACTAATTTCACACTATTCCTGCTGTTTCTTCATTTGATAGGCAATATTAAGGCCAGAGCTAGATTGTACATCTTGGGTCGATCTATTTTGAAGAACAAGAAGTAGAAACTAGCAGAAAATGTGGAAATCTTCTACTAATTTCACTCTATTCCTGCTGTCTCTGCATTTGATAGGTAATATTAAGGACAGAGCTAGATTGTATATCTTGGGTCGATCTATTTTAAAAAACCAGAAGTAAAAACCTATAGAAAAATTGGAAATCTCCTTCTAATTTCACTCTATTGCTGCTGTTTCTGCATTTGATAGGTAATATTAAAAGCAATGCTAGCTTGTACACTTACGTTCGATCAACTTTTAAGAACAAGAAGTAAAAACTAGTAGAAAAGGTGGAAATCTCCTACTAATTTCACACTATTCCTGCTGTTTCTTCATTTGATAGGCAATATTAAGGCCAGAGCTAGATTGTACATCTTGGGTCGATCTATTTTGAAGAACAAGAAGTAGAAACTAGCAGAAAATGTGGAAATCTTCTACTAATTTCACTCTATTCCTGCTGTCTCTGCATTTGATAGGTAATATTAAGGCCAGAGCTAGATTGTACATCTTGAGTCGATCTATTTTGAAGAACAAGAAGTAGAAACTAGCAGAAAATGTGGAAATCTTCTACTAATTTCACTCTATTCCTGCAGTCTCTGCATTTGATAGGCAATATTAATGCCAGTGCTAGATTGTACATCTTGGGTCGATCTATTTTGAAGAACAAGAAGTAGAAACTAGCAGAAAATGTGGAAATCTTCTACTAATTTCACTCTATTCCTGCAGTCTCTGCATTTGATAGGCAATATTAAGGCCAGAGCTAGATTGTACATCTTGGGTCGATCTATTTTGAAGAACAAGAAGTAGAAACTAGCAGAAAATGTGGAAATCTTCTACTAATTTCACTCTATTCCTGCAGTCTCTGCATTTGATAGGCAATATTAAGGCCAGAGCTAGATTGTACATCTTGAGTCGATCTATTTTGAAGAACAAGAAGTAGAAACTAGCAGAAAATGTGGAAATCTTCTACTAATTTCACTCTATTCCTGCAGTCTCTGCATTTGATAGGCAATATTAAGGCCAGAGCTAGATTGTACATCTTGGGTCGATCTACTTTTAAGAACAAGGAGTAAAAACTAGTAGAAAAAGTGGAAATCTCCTCCTAATTTCACTCTATTGCGGCTGTTTCTGCATTTGATGGGCAATATTAAGGCCAGTGCTAGATTGTACATCTTGGGTCGATCTACTTTTAAGAACAAGGAGTAAAAACTAGTAGAAAAAGTGGAAATCTCCTCCTAATTTCACTCTATTGCGGCTGTTTCTGCATTTGATAGGCAATATTAAGGCCAGTGCTAGATTGTACATCTTGGGTCGATCTACTTTTAAGAACAAGGAGTAAAAACTAGTAGAAAAAGTGGAAATCTCCTCCTAATTTCACTCTATTGCGGCTGTTTCTGCATTTGATAGGCAATATTAAGGCCAGTGCTAGATTGTACATCTTGGGTCGATCTACTTTTAAGAACAAGGAGTAAAAACTAGTAGAAAAAGTGGAAATCTCCTCCTAATTTCACTCTATTGCGGCTGTTTCTGCATTTGATGGGCAATATTAAGGACAGAGCTAGATTGTACATCTTGGGTCGATCTATTTTGAAGAACAAGAAGTAGAAACTAGTAGAAAAAGTGGAAATCTCCTCCTAATTTCACTCTATTGCGGCTGTTTCTGCATTTGATAGGTAATATTAAGGCCAGAGCTAGATTGTACATCTTGAGTCGATCTATTTTAAAAAAAGAGACGTAAAAGCCATTGGAAAAAGTGGAAATAGTCCCCTCATTTCAATGGAACGCTGCTGTCTCAGCAGTTTATAGTCAATATTAAGGGAATGCTAGATTGTATACGTTGGGTCGATCTATTTTGAAAAAGGAGAATTAAAAAACATTGGAAAAAGTGGAAATAGTCCTCTCATTTCAATGGAACGCTGCTGTCTCAGCAGTTTAGAGTCAATATTAAGGGCAATGCTAGATTGTATACGTTAGATCGATCTATTTTGAAAAGGGAGAAGTAAAAACAATTGGAAAAAGTGGAAGTAATCTCCTCATTTCAATGGATTCCGCTGATTCTGCATTTGATAGTAAATATTAAGAGCAATGCAAGATTGTACATCTTGGGTCGATCTATTTTAAAAAGCAAGAAGTAAGAACTATTAGAAAAAGTGGAAATTGTCTCCTAATTTCACTGGAATGCTGCTGTTTCTGCAGTTGATAGTTAATATTAAGGGCAATGCACGATTTTACATTATGGGTCGAACTATTTTGAAAAGCAAGAAGTGAATACCAATGAAAAAAGTGAGAATAGTCAACTAATTTCAGTGTATTGCTGCTGATTCTGCATTTGATAGGTAATATTAAGGCCAGAGCTAGATTGTGTATCTTGGGTCGATCTATTTTAAAAAGCAAGAAGTAAGAACTATTAGAAAAAGTGGAAATTGTCTCCTAATTTCACTGGAATGCTGCTGTTTCTGCAGTTGATAGTTAATATTAAGGGCAATGCACGATTTTACATTATGGGTCGAACTATTTTGAAAAGCAAGAAGTGAATACCAATGAAAAAAGTGAGAATAGTCATCTAATTTCAGTGTATTGCTGCTGATTCTGCATTTGATAGGTAATATTAAGGCCAGAGCTAGATTGTACATCTTGGGTCGAACTATTATGAAGAACAAGAAGTAAAAACTACTGGATGAAGTAGAACTTTACTACCAGTTTCACTGGAATACTACTGATTTGATAGTTAATATTAAGGCCAAAGCTAGATTGCACATCTAAGGTCGATCTAATTTGATAAATAAGTAGTAAAAACCTGTGGAAAAAGTGGAAATCTCCTCCAAATTTCACTGAATGGCTGCTGTAACTGTCTTTGATGCGTACTATTAAGGCCAATACTAAATTGTTCATTTTGGGTCGATCTATTTTAAAAAACAAGAAGTAAATACCTCTGGAAAAAGTGGAAATCTCCTCCTAATTTCACTCTATTGCTACTGTTTCTGCATTTGATAGGTAATATTAAGGCCAGAGCTAGATTGTACATCTTGGGTCGATCTATTTTGAAGAACAAGAAGTAGAAACTAGCAGAAAATGTGGAAATCTTCTACTAATTTCACTCTATTCCTGCTGTTTCTGCATTTGATAGGTAATATTAAAAGCAATGCTAGCTTGTACACTTACGTTCGATCAACTTTTAAGAACAAGAAGTAAAAACCTTCGGAAAAAGTGGTAATAGTCCCCTCATTTCAATGGAACGCTGCTGCTTCTGCAGTTGATAGTCAATATTAAAGGCAATGCTAGCTTCTACACTTAGGGTCGATCTACTTTTAAGAACAAGAAGTAGAAACTAGTAGAAAAAGTGGAAATCTCCTCCTAATTTCACTCTATTGCTGCTGTTTCTGCATTTGATAGGTAATATTAAAGGCAATGCTAGCTTCTACACTTAGGGTCGATCTACTTTTAAGAACAAGAAGTAGAAACTAGTAGAAAAAGTGGAAATCTCCCCCTAATTTCACTTTATTGCTACTGTTTCTGCATTTGATAGGTAATATTAAGGCCAGAGCTAGATTGTACATCTTGAGTCGATCTATTTTAAAAAAAGAGACGTAAAAGCCATTGGAAAAAGTGGAAATAGTCCCCTCATTTCAATGGAACGCTGCTGTCTCAGCAGTTTATAGTCAATATTAAGGGAATGCTAGATTGTATACGTTGGGTCGATCTATTTTGAAAAAGGAGAATTAAAAAACATTGGAAAAAGTGGAAATAGTCCTCTCATTTCAATGGAACGCTGCTGTCTCAGCAGTTTAGAGTCAATATTAAGGGCAATGCTAGATTGTATACGTTAGATCGATCTATTTTGAAAAGGGAGAAGTAAAAACAATTGGAAAAAGTGGAAGTAATCTCCTCATTTCAATGGATTCCGCTGATTCTGCATTTGATAGTAAATATTAAGGGCAATGCAAGATTGTACATCTTGGGTCGATCTATTTTAAAAAGCAAGAAGTAAGAACTATTGGAAAAAGTGGAAATAGTCTCCTAATTTCACTGGAATACTGCTGTTTCTGCATTTGATAGTTAATATTAAGGGCAATGCAAGATTGTACATTATGGGTCGACCTATTTTAAAAAGCAAGAAGTGAATACCAGTGGAAAAAGTGAGAATAGTCACCTAATTTCAGTGTATTGCTGCTGATTCTGCATTTGATAGTAAATATTAAGGGCAATGCAAGATTGCAAATCTTGGGTCGATCTATTTTAAAAAGCAAAAAGTAAGAACTATTAAAAAAAGTGGAAATAGTCTCCTAATTTCACTGGAATTCTGCTGTTTCTGCATTTGATAGTTAATATTAAGGGCAATGCAAGATTGTACATTATGGGTCGACCTATTTTAAAAAGCAAGAAGTGAATACCAGTGAAAAAAGTGAGAATAGTCACCTAATTTCAGTGTATTGCTGCTCATTCTGCATTTGATAGTTAATATTAAGGGCAATGCAAGATTGTACAAGCTGGGTCGATCTATTTCAAAAAGCAAGAAGTAAGAACTATTGGAAAAAGTTGAAATTGTCTTCTAATTTCACTGGAATGCTGCTGTTTCTGCAGTTGATAGTTAATATTAAGGGCAATGCACGATTTTACATTATGGGTCGACCTATTTTGAAAAGCAAGAAGTGAATACCAATGAAAAAAGTGAGAATAGTCAACTAATTTCAGTGTATTGCTGCTGATTCTGCATTTGATAGGTAATATTAAGGCCAGAGCTAGATTGTACATTATGGGTCGATCTATTTTGAAGAACAAGAAGTAGAAACTAGCAGAAAATGTGGAAATCTTCTACTAATTTCACTCTATTCCTGCTGTCTCTGCATTTGATAGGTAATATTAAGGACAGATCTAGATTGTATATCTTGGGTCGATCTATTTTAAAAAACCAGAAGTAAAAACCTTCGGAAAAAGTGGTAATAGTCCCCTCATTTCAATGGAACGCTGCTGCTTCAGCAGTTGATAGTCAATATTAAAGGCAATGCTAGCTTCTACACTTAGGGTCGATCTACTTTTAAGAACAAGAAGTAGAAACTAGTAGAAAAAGTGGAAATCTCCTCCTAATTTCACTCTATTGCTGCTGTTTCTGCATTTGATAGGTAATATTAAAGGCAATGCTAGCTTGTACACTTACGGTCGATCAACTTTTAAGAACAAAAAGTAAAAACCTTCGGAAAAAGTGGTAATAGTCCCCACATTTCAATGGAACGCTGCTGCTTCTGCAGTTGATAGTCAATATTAAAGGCAATGCTAGCTTCTACACTTAGGGTCGATCTACTTTTAAGAACAAGAAGTAGAAACTAGTAGAAAAAGTGGAAATCTCCTCCTAATTTCACTTTATTGCTGCTGTTTCTGCATTTGATAGGTAATATTAAAGGCAATGCTAGCTTGTACACTTACGGTCGATCAACTTTCAAGAACAAGAAGTATAAACCTTCGGAAAAAGTGGTAATAGTCCCCTCATTTCAATGGAACGCTGCTGTCTCAGCAGTTTATAGTCAATATTAAAGGCAATGCTAGCTTGTACACTTACGGTCGATCAACTTTTAAGAACAAGAAGTAAAAACCTTCGGAAAAAGTGGTAATAGTCCCCTCATTTCAATGGAACGCTGCTGCTTCTGCAGTTGATAGTCAATATTAAAGGCAATGCTAGCTTCTACATTTAGGGTCGATCTACTTTTAAGAACAAGAAGAAGAAACTAGCAGAAAATGTGGAAATCTTCTACTAATTTCACTCTATTCCTGCTGTCTCTGCATTTGATAGGTAATATTAAGGACAGAGCTAGATTGTATATCTTGGGTCGATCTATTTTAAAAAACCAGAAGTAAAAACCTCTGGAAAAAGTGGAAATCTCCTACTAACTTCACTGAATTGCTGCTGTTTCTGTCTTTGATACTTACTATTAAGGCAAAATTGTTCATCTTGGATTGGTCCATTTCGAAGATCAAGAAGTAATAACTAGTAGAAAAAGTGGAAATCTATTTTTAATTTCACTCTATTGCAGCCGTTTCTGCATTAG
The DNA here is from genome assembly GCF_049639745.1 of Rhodnius prolixus. Lineage (NCBI taxonomy): Eukaryota > Metazoa > Arthropoda > Insecta > Hemiptera > Reduviidae > Rhodnius > Rhodnius prolixus. The sequence continues at coordinate 11,961,226 of NW_027411604.1, read as the reverse complement.
TTAGTTAGTTAAGGCCATAGCTAGATTGTACATCTGGGGTCGATCTATTTTGAAGAAGAAGAAGTAAAAACTAGTGGAAAAACTGGAAATCTCCTCGTAATTTCACTCTATTGCTGCTGTTTCTGCATTAGTTTATTAATATTAAGGCCAAGGCTAGATTGTACATCTTGGGACGAACTATTATGAAGAACAAGAAGTAAAAACTACTGGATGAATTAGAACTTTACTACCAGTTTCACTGGAATACTACTGATTTGATAGTTAATATTAAGGGCAATGCAAGATTGTACATCTTGGGTCGATCTATTTTAAAAAGCAAGAAGTAAGAACTATTGGAAAAAGTGGAAATAGTCTCCTAATTTCACTGGAATACTGCTGTTTCTGCATTTGATAGTTAATATTAAGGGCAATGCAAGATTGTACATTATGGGTCGACCTATTTTAAAAAGCAAGAAGTGAATACCAGTGGAAAAAGTGAGAATAGTCACCTAATTTCAGTGTATTGCTGCTGATTCTGCATTTGATAGTAAATATTAAGGGCAATGCAAGATTGCAAATCTTGGGTCGATCTATTTTAAAAAGCAAAAAGTAAGAACTATTGGAAAAAGTGGAAATAGTCTCCTAATTTCACTGGAATTCTGCTGTTTCTGCATTTGATAGTTAATATTAAGGGCAATGCAAGATTGTACATTATGGGTCGACCTATTTTAAAAAGCAAGAAGTGAATACCAGTGAAAAAAGTGAGAATAGTCACCTAATTTCAGTGTATTGCTGCTCATTCTGCATTTGATAGTTAATATTAAGGGCAATGCAAGATTGTACAAGCTGGGTCGATCTATTTCAAAAAGCAAGAAGTAAGAACTATTGGAAAAAGTTGAAATTGTCTTCTAATTTCACTGGAATGCTGCTGTTTCTGCAGTTGATAGTTAATATAAAGGGCAATGCACGATTTTACATTATGGGTCGACCTATTTTGAAAAGCAAGAAGTGAATACCAATGAAAAAAGTGAGAATAGTCAACTAATTTCAGTGTATTGCTGCTGATTCTGCATTTGATAGGAAATATTAAGGCCAGAGCTAGATTGTACATTATGGGTCGATCTATTTTGAAGAACAAGTAGAAACTAGCAGAAAATGTGGAAATCTTCTACTAATTTCACTCTATTCCTGCTGTCTCTGCATTTGATAGGTAATATTAAGGACAGAGCTAGATTGTATATCTTGGGTCGATCTATTTTAAAAAACCAGAAGTAAAAACCTTCGGAAAAAGTGGTAATAGTCCCCTCATTTCAATGGAACGCTGCTGCTTCTGCAGTTGATAGTCAATATTAAAGGCAATGCTAGCTTCAACACTTAGGGTCGATCTACTTTTAAGAACAAGAAGTAGAAACTAGTAGAAAAAGTGGAAATCTCCTCCTAATTTCACTCTATTGCTGCTGTTTCTGCATTTGATAGGTAATATTAAAGGCAATGCTAGCTTGTACACTTACGGTCGATCAACTTTTAAGAACAAAAAGTAAAAACCTTCGGAAAAAGTGGTAATAGTCCCCTCATTTCAATGGAACGCTGCTGCTTCTGCAGTTGATAGTCAATATTAAAGGCAATGCTAGCTTCTACACTTAGGGTCGATCTACTTTTAAGAACAAGAAGTAGAAACTAGTAGAAAAAGTGGAAATCTCCTCCTAATTTCACTTTATTGCTGCTGTTTCTGCATTTGATAGGTAATATTAAAGGCAATGCTAGCTTGTACACTTACGGTCGATCAACTTTCAAGAACAAGAAGTATAAACCTTCGGAAAAAGTGGTAATAGTCCCCTCATTTCAATGGAACGCTGCTGTCTCAGCAGTTTAGAGTCAATATTAAGGGCAATGCTAGATTGTATACGTTAGATCGATCTATTTTGAAAAGGGAGAAGTAAAAACAATTGGAAAAAGTGGAAGTAATCTCCTCATTTCAATGGATTCCGCTGATTCTGCATTTGATAGTAAATATTAAGAGCAATGCAAGATTGTACATCTTGGGTCGATCTATTTTAAAAAGCAAGAAGTAGAAACTAGCAGAAAATGTGGAAATCTTCTACTAATTTCACTCTATTCCTGCTGTCTCTGCATTTGATAGGTAATATTAAGGACAGAGCTAGATTGTATATCTTGGGTCGATCTATTTTAAAAAACCAGAAGTAAAAACCTCTGGAAAAAGTGGAAATCTCCTACTAACTTCACTGAATTGCTGCTGTTTCTGTCTTTGATACTTACTATTAAGGCAAAATTGTTCATCTTGGATTGGTCCATTTCGAAGATCAAGAAGTAATAACTAGTAGAAAAAGTGGAAATCTATTTTTAATTTCACTCTATTGCAGCCGTTTCTGCATTAGTTAGTTAGTTAAGGCCATAGCTAGATTGTACATCTGGGGTCGACCTATTTTGAAGAAGAAGAAGTAAAAACTAGTGGAAAAACTGGAAATCTCCTCGTAATTTCACTCTATTGCTGCTGTTTCTGCATTAGTTTATTAATATTAAGGCCAAGGCTAGATTGTACATCTTGGGACGAACTATTATGAAGAACAAGAAGTAAAAACTACTGGATGAATTAGAACTTTACTACCAGTTTCACTGGAATACTACTGATTTGATAGTTAATATTAAGGCCAAAGCTAGATTGCACATCTAAGGTCGATCTAATTTGATAAATAAGAAGTAAAAACCTGTGGAAAAAGTGGAAATCTCCTCCAAATTTCACTGAATGGCTGCTGTAACTGTCTTTGATGCGTACTATTAAGGCCAATACTAAATTGTTCATTTTGGGTCGATCTATTTTAAAAAACAAGAAGTAAAAACCTCTGGAAAAAGTGGAAATCTCCTACTAATTTCACACTATTCCTGCTGTTTCTTCATTTGATAGGCAATATTAAGGCCAGAGCTAGATTGTACATCTTGGGTCGATCTATTTTGAAGAACAAGAAGTAGAAACTAGCAGAAAATGTGGAAATCTTCTACTAATTTCACTCTATTCCTGCTGTCTCTGCATTTGATAGGTAATATTAAGGACAGAGCTAGATTGTATATCTTGGGTCGATCTATTTTAAAAAACCAGAAGTAAAAACCTATAGAAAAATTGGAAATCTCCTTCTAATTTCACTCTATTGCTGCTGTTTCTGCATTTGATAGGTAATATTAAAAGCAATGCTAGCTTGTACACTTACGTTCGATCAACTTTTAAGAACAAGAAGTAAAAACTAGTAGAAAAGGTGGAAATCTCCTACTAATTTCACACTATTCCTGCTGTTTCTTCATTTGATAGGCAATATTAAGGCCAGAGCTAGATTGTACATCTTGGGTCGATCTATTTTGAAGAACAAGAAGTAGAAACTAGCAGAAAATGTGGAAATCTTCTACTAATTTCACTCTATTCCTGCTGTCTCTGCATTTGATAGGTAATATTAAGGCCAGAGCTAGATTGTACATCTTGAGTCGATCTATTTTGAAGAACAAGAAGTAGAAACTAGCAGAAAATGTGGAAATCTCCTACTAATTTCACTCTATTCCTGCTGTCTCTGCATTTGATAGGTAATATTAAGGCCAGAGCTAGATTGTACATCTTGAGTCGATCTATTTTGAAGAACAAGAAGTAGAAACTAGCAGAAAATGTGGAAATCTCCTACTAATTTCACTCTATTCCTGCTGTCTCTGCATTTGATAGGTAATATTAAGGCCAGAGCTAGATTGTACATCTTGAGTCGATCTATTTTGAAGAACAAGAAGTAGAAACTAGCAGAAAATGTGGAAATCTTCTACTAATTTCACTCTATTCCTGCAGTCTCTGCATTTGATAGGCAATATTAATGCCAGTGCTAGATTGTACATCTTGGGTCGATCTATTTTGAAGAACAAGAAGTAGAAACTAGCAGAAAATGTGGAAATCTTCTACTAATTTCACTCTATTCCTGCAGTCTCTGCATTTGATAGGCAATATTAAAGCCAGAGCTAGATTGTACATCTTGGGTCGATCTACTTTTAAGAACAAGGAGTAAAAACTAGTAGAAAAAGTGGAAATCTCCTCCTAATTTCACTCTATTGTGGCTGTTTCTGCATTTGATGGGCAATATTAAGGCCAGTGCTAGATTGTACATCTTGGGTCTATCTACTTTTAAGAACAAGGAGTAAAAACTAGTAGAAAAAGTGGAAATCTCCTCCTAATTTCACTCTATTGCGGCTGTTTCTGCATTTGATAGGCAATATTAAGGCCAGTGCTAGATTGTACATCTTGGGTCGATCTACTTTTAAGAACAAGGAGTAAAAACTAGTAGAAAAAGTGGAAATCTCCTCCTAATTTCACTCTATTGCGGCTGTTTCTGCATTTGATAGGCAATATTAAGGCCAGTGCTAGATTGTACATCTTGGGTCGATCTACTTTTAAGAACAAGGAGTAAAAACTAGTAGAAAAAGTGGAAATCTCCTCCTAATTTCACTCTATTGCGGCTGTTTCTGCATTTGATGGGCAATATTAAGGACAGAGCTAGATTGTACATCTTGGGTCGATCTATTTTGAAGAACAAGAAGTAGAAACTAGCAGAAAATGTGGAAATCTTCTACTAATTTCACTCTATTGCGGCTGTTTCTGCATTTGATAGGTAATATTAAGGAAAGAGCTAGATTGTACATCTTGGGTCGATCTATTTTGAAGAACAAGAAGTAGAAACTAGCAGAAAATGTGGAAATCTTCTACTAATTTCACTCTATTGCGGCTGTTTCTGCATTTGATGGGCAATATTAAGGACAGAGCTAGATTGTACATCTTGGGTCGATCTACTTTTAAGAACAAGGAGTAAAAACTAGTAGAAAAAGTGGAAATCTCCTCCTAATTTCACTCTATTGCGGCTGTTTCTGCATTTGATGGGCAATATTAAGGACAGAGCTAGATTGTACATCTTGGGTCGATCTATTTTGAAGAACAAGAAGTAGAAACTAGCAGAAAATGTGGAAATCTTCTACTAATTTCACTCTATTGCGGCTGTTTCTGCATTTGATAGGTAATATTAAGGAAAGAGCTAGATTGTACATCTTGGGTCGATCTATTTTGAAGAACAAGAAGTAGAAACTAGCAGAAAATGTGGAAATCTTCTACTAATTTCACTCTATTGCGGCTGTTTCTGCATTTGATAGGTAATATTAAGGAAAGAGCTAGATTGTACATCTTGGGTCGATCTATTTTGAAGAACAAGAAGTAGAAACTAGCAGAAAATGTGGAAATCTTCTACTAATTTCACTCTATTGCGGCTGTTGCTGCATTTGATAGGTAATATTAAGGAAAGAGCTAGATTGTACATCTTGGGTCGATCTATTTTGAAGAACAAGAAGTAGAAACTAGCAGAAAATGTGGAAATCTTCTACTAATTTCACTCTATTGCGGCTGTTTCTGCATTTGATAGGTAATATTAAGGAAAGAGCTAGATTGTACATCTTGGGTCGATCTATTTTGAAGAACAAGAAGTAGAAACTAGCAGAAAATGTGGAAATCTCCTACTAATTTCACTCTATTGCGGCTGTTTCTGCATTTGATAGGTAATATTAAGGAAAGAGCTAGATTGTACATCTTGGGTCGATCTATTTTGAAGAACAAGAAGTAGAAACTAGCAGAAAATGTGGAAATCTTCTACTAATTTCACTCTATTGCGGCTGTTTCTGCATTTGATAGGTAATATTAAGGAAAGAGCTAGATTGTACATCTTGGGTCGATCTATTTTGAAGAACAAGAAGTAGAAACTAGCAGAAAATGTGGAAATCTCCTCCTAATTTCACTCTATTGCGGCTGTTTCTGCATTTGATAGGTAATATTAAGGCCATAGCTAGATTGTACATCTTGGGTCGATCTACTTTTAAGAACAAGAAGTAAAAACTAGTAGAAAAAGTGGAAATCTCCTCCTAATTTCACTCTATTACTGCTGTCTCTGCATTTGATGGGCAATATTAAGGACAGAGCTAGATTGTACATCTTGGGTCGATCTATTTTGAAGAACAAGAAGTAGAAACTAGCAGAAAATGTGGAAATCTTCTACTAATTTCACTCTATTCCTGCTGTCTCTGCATTTGATAGGTAATATTAAGGCCAGAGCTAGATTGTACATCTTGGGTCGATCTATTTTGAAGAACAAGAAGTAGAAACTAGCAGAAAATGTGGAAATCTTCTACTAATTTCACTCTATTCCTGCTGTCTCTGCATTTGATAGGTAATATTAAGGCCAGAGCTAGATTGTACATCTTGGGTCGATCTATTTTAAAAAACAAGAAGTAAAAACCTCTGGAAAAAGTGGAAATCTCCTCTTAATTTCACTCTATTGCGGCTGTTTCTGCATTTGATAGGTAATATCAAGGCCATAGCTAGTTTGTACATCTTGGGTCGATCTATTTTGAAGAACAAGAAGTAGAAACTAGTAGAAAAAGTGGAAATCTCCTACTAATTTCACTCTATTCCTGCAGTCTCTGCATTTGATAGGCAATATTAAGGCCATAGCTAGATTGTACATCTTGGGTCGATCTATTTTAAAAAACAAGAAGTAAAAACCTCTGGAAAAAGTGGAAATCTCCTTCTAATTTCACTCTATTGCGGCTGTTTCTGCATTAGTTTTTTAATATTAAGGCCAAGGCTAGATTGTACATCGTGGGTCGATCTATTTTAAAAAACAAGAAGAAAAACCTGTGGAAAAAGTGGAAATCTCCTACTAACTTCACTGAATTGCTGCTGTTTCTGTCTTTGATACTTACTATTAAGGCAAAATTGTTCATCTTGGATTGGTCCATTTCGAAGATCAAGAAGTAATAACTAGTAGAAAAAGTGGAAATCTCCTACTAATTTCACTCTATTCCTGCAGTCTCTGCATTTGATAGGCAATATTAAGGCCAGAGCTAGATTGTACATCTGGGGTCGATCTATTTTGAAGAACAAGAAGTAAAAACTAGTGGAAAAACTGGAAATCTCCTCGTAATTTCACTCTATTGCTGCTGTTTCTGCATTAGTTTGTTAATATTAAGCCCAAGGCTAGATTGTACATCTTGGGTCGAACTATTATGAAGAACAAGAAGTAAAAACTAGTGGATGAATTAGAACTTTACTCCCAGTTTCACTGGAATACTGCTGATTCTGTATTTGATAGTTAATATTAAGGCCAAGGCTAGATTGTACATCTTGGGTCGAACTATTATGAAGAACAAGAAGTAAAAACTAGTGGATGAAGTAGAACTTTACTCCCAGTTTCACTGGAATACTGCTGATTCTGTATTTGATAGTTAATATTAAGGCCAAAGCTAGATTGCACATCTAAGGTCGATCAAATTTGATAAATAAGAAGTAAAAACCTGTGGAAAAAGTGGAAATCTCCTTTTAATTTCACTCTATTGCTGCTGCTTCTGCATTTGATAGGTAATATTAAGGCCAGAGCTAGCTTGTACACTTAGGGTCGATCTACTTTTAAGAACAAGAAGTAAAAACCATTGGAAAAAGTGGTAATAGTCCCCTCATTTCAATGGAACGCTGCTGTTTCTGCAGTTGATAGTCAATATTAAGGGCAATGCTAGATTGTATACGTTGGGTCGATCTATACTGAAAACGGAGAAGTAAAAAACATTGGAAAAAGTGGAAATAGTCCCCTCATTTCAATGGAACGCTGCTGTTTCTGCAGTTGATAGTCAATATTAAGGGCAATGCTAGATTGTATACGTTGGGTCGATCTATACTGAAAACGGAGAAGTAAAAAACATTGGAAAAAGTGGAAATAGTCCCCTCATTTCAATGGAACGCTGCTGTTTCTGCAGTTGATAGTCAATATTAAGGGCAATGCTAGATTGTATACGTTGGGTCGATCTATACTGAAAACGGAGAAGTAAAAAACATTGGAAAAAGTGGAAATAGTCCCCTCATTTCAATGGAACGCTGCTGTTTCTGCAGTTGATAGTCAATATTAAGGGCAATGCTAGATTGTATACGTTGGGTCGATCTATACTGAAAACGGAGAAGTAAAAAACATTGGAAAAAGTGGAAATAGTCCCCTCATTTCAATGGAACGCTGCTGTTTCTGCAGTTGATAGTCAATATTAAGGGCAATGCTAGATTGTATACGTTGGGTCGATCTATACTGAAAACGGGGAAGTAAAAAACATTGGAAAAAGTGGTAATAGTCCCCTCATTTCAATGGAACGCTGCTGTTTCTGCAGTTTATAGTCAATATTAAGGGCAATGCTAGATTGTATACGTTGGGTCGATCTATACTGAAAACGGAGAAGTAAAAAACATTGGAAAAAGTGGAAATAGTCCCCTCATTTCAATGGAACGCTGCTGTTTCTGCAGTTGATAGTCAATATTAAGGGCAATGCTAGATTGTATACGTTGGTTCGATCTATACTGAAAACGGAGAAGTAAAAAACATTGGAAAAAGTGGAAATAGTTCCCTCATTTCAATGGAACGCTGCTGTCTCAGCAGTTTATAGTCAATATTAAGGGCAATGCTAGATTGTATACGTTGGGTCGATCTATACTGAAAACGGAGAAGTAAAATACATTGGAAAAAGTGGAAATATTCCCCTCATTTCAATGGAATGCTGCTGTTTCTTCATTTGATAGTTAATATTAAGGGCAATGCTACTTTATACACATAGGGTTGAACTATTCTAAAAAAAGAGACGTAAAAGCCAATGGAAAAAGTGGAAATAGTCCCCTCATTTCAATGGAACGCTGCTGTCTCAGCAGTTTATAGTCAATATTAAAGGCAATGCTAGATTGTATACGTTGGGTCGATCTATTTTGAAATAGAAGAAGTAAAAAACATTGGAAAACGTGGAAATATTCCCCTCATTTCAATGGAATGCTGCTGTTTCTTCATTTGATAGTTAATATTAAGGGCAATGCTACTTTATTCACATAGGGTTGAACTATTCTAAAAAAAGAGACGTAAAAGCCAATGGAAAAAGTGGAAATAGTCCCCTCATTTCAATGGAACGCTGCTGTCTCAGCAGTTTATAGTCAATATTAAGGGCACTGCTAGATTGCACAAGTTAGATCGATCTATTTTGAAAAAGGTGTTGCTGCAGTTGATAGTCAATGTTAGCTTGTACACTTAGGGTCGATCTACTTTTAGTAGCAAGAAGTAAAAACGATTGAAAAAAGTGGAAATAGTATCCTCATTTCAATGGAACGCTGCTGCTTCTGCAGTTGATAGTCAATATTAAAGGCAATACTAGCTTGTACACTTAGGGTCGATCTACTTTTAAGAACAAGAAGTAAAAACCATTGGAAAAAGTGGTAATAGTCCCCTCATTTCAATGGAACGCTGCTGTTTCTGCAGTTGATAGTCAATATTAAAGGCAATGTTAGCTTGTACACTTAGGGTCGATCTACTTTTAATAACAAGAAGTAAAAACCATTGGAAAAAGTGGATATATTCTCCTAATTTGACACAAATCTTTAAAAATATGTCGCTCGCACTGTTTGCTTAAGTTTGCACGGAAGGAAACAAACAAAAGTCATGAAATTATGATTTATCCCATAAATTCCCGATATTTTTCTTTTTACTGATGTGGGCAGAAAATGTATCCAGTCTTGGTATTGACAAAGGTGCTTGCGGAAAGATAGAATATATATGTAGTCGAAAACAATGCATTCTCGCACGACCTACCCTACTTCGAAAGAACTGTGAGTAAGTCAAGTTTTCTTTGTTTTTTTCACTGTTTCTGATTGGTCCTTACCCTATATCATAGATAAATATGGATTGTCTGAAGTGCTAGGAATAAATTTTTATACAGACTTCTCGTGAGAATTGAGAGAGAGAGAACTTTTATTGCTGTTATATTCGCTCTTTAGATGTGTGAGAGCCTGGGCAACCCTATTATCTTGGCAACCCTACTCAGACAACCCGACCTGCATCGATAATGGGGTGCTTTCGTTTTCTTTTTCTTTTATTTGCCTGTGGTTAAGACGTGACATGTTTTTTGAAATTTCATTTTTTTTTTCTTGAGAATGTTTGCGTTAATTCATTACGTTAATTAAGATTATCAGAAGTAAACTCAAACCAAGAGGAAACGCATAAATATATTTGTCTAAATAGACTTCACTGATGAATACAGTAACATGCTTTTTCTTTGCTTTAACAGTGTTACTCTCTTTAAACTTTTGTTTTTTATTTCTTTTTAAATTTTGTATCTCTAGTATTCAGTGAGAAGATCTGCTCGGTCTCCTGAGTGTCAATGGGTTGAGCTAGGAAATAGTCTTTGTGTACGTTATCACTTCAGCTCAAAATAAAAATAAAAAAATTAGAAATCGCAGGGACCACAAAACATAATAATTAGGGGTTTGTCACCCCAAAGGAATGGTTGGGAATAATGCTGGCTTAATTTAGAATAACTAAAGTTCCATTTTTCAAGGGAAGTAACTAACAATTTACTTCCGAACTTCCTGTCACAGAAGTGCAGTTTTTTCGAGAATATCTCTAAAAATGATTAGTCTCTTCAATGAATTCTGTCGAGAGATTACGATCATAGGCTCAGTACACTGGTAGCTGCCCAATCGTTATGTCCAGTTTTATAGCTTTTTGCAATTTTCCGATTTTGTGGTATTTTGTTCCACTGACCACTGTGAAACGGAAATTGCCGGTACTAAACTCAAAATGGAAAAGTTCAACAAGGAAATGCAACATCCTCTCACTGCTTCCTCAGGCAGATCTATGATTTCCAAGATACTATTTTACTTCTCTGTCTGTTCCAAAATTGTCACTAATTAGTATCTTTTATTTTTCATGAAGATAGTTTTTTTTATACTCGCCAGCACTGACTCCCATCAACTTTCTATTCTTTCATTTTTTCTTCTCCCAATTAGAGAGATTTAGTTTTTCCGCAACTTCTTCAGCATACACCCTAATGTTCTAAAACTTGTTTTCATCCAATTTACATATTTACTTCCAACATCCCTCGACTATAAAAACGCCGTTTAGAATTTTGATGAGAACACAGGCTTGTAAATCTTAAAATTAATCAATCAATAAATTGTTTTATCAGATTTTATCAAAATTCTCCTCTCAGACAAGATAATAAGAAACTAACAACAACAATGTCTTGGTCATTACAAAAAGAAAGTAATTGTTATTAATGCGTCTATTAATAATTTAGCAACATATAAATCAAAAAAGTTAGTTACAAGTTTTATTGATCAAACTTTGTGTGAATAGGTACAAAAATTGTATCTGATAGAAAAATTGTATCTGACAAATGATTGTTTTTAAAGTTAATCAAAAATATTCCACAAAGAGGAAATAAACTAAAGGAACTATGGAAAAAAAAAAATAAAACTTCGTTAACATGAGTTCAATGTGGCAAACAGGCAAAATTGGTTATTCATTTAGGTCAAACAATTGTCCCGTACGGATAATCAAGTTAAAAGTACAAAGTATTGAAATTGTTTCAATGATTTGATTTGATTTTCTCTCAACTGAAAATTGAAAAGATCCGTAACAAAGAATGGAACAAAGATTTACATATCCCTTTTGTTTTTTAGCAGGCAATAACCCCATACTGATTCCATTCACAAAGAGCTAACAATTTTCAGCAATTAGTTACTATTCTAGTAAAAACTAGATTTGTTTTAATATGGGCACAATAATTTTTACCAGCTAATAGCTTTCGACTATTATTACAATTCGCTTTATTTTATTTTATTTTTTTTTTAACGCTGACCTAACTTGAAGTCTTCTCTGGGGGTGCATTCATACCAATGAGAGGCATTTTTTCATAAAGAGTTAACTTAAAAAAAAGTATTATGACAACTTTGAGGTACTGCTGGCCTCTCGCAGATGATTATACCTCAGCTAATGCTGGATTCAGCTTACTGTTCGAAATACATACCTTTTTTTTTTGCAGTAAGTTGGTTACAAAACTAGCATTATTCCGCATAGATAAATTCCAAATAGAATTTATATAGAACGACATAAATTACCTGAAATAATATATATTTCCTTGGACAACATACTTGACAATGAAATCAATTAACCAGGAACATAACCATACTTACATCTGAGTAGAATTAATTACTGTTCAAATGGTATATAAATAGAAACGATATTCTTCAAGTTAAATGATTCAAATATCGACCAAAGCAAAAGGTATTTTACCTAAAATATACCATTAACCCTCCGAGGTGTCTGAGACGCAGTAGTATACATAACTTCAGCAATACCCCCCCAAATACATGCATATGAAGTCAGATTGGATAAAGCATTAGAGAAGTTTCTGATTAGATCTGAACCGCTTTGAAAGCAAAGGTATTACTATTAAACAGGTTTCCCAAAATTCTGATTAGAGTGAAATAGATAAAACAAAGGAGTTAGCAAACTTCAAAGGGAAGATAATAATGGTGAACAACATAAAATCAAAACCACCATTCCCTTATAGTTTTAACTAATTTAAAGTTTATAAACGTAATATAGATTGAATAATAAAGAAATATAGTTCAATTCTGTTTTACAACTTAAAACGAAGATAATGTTCTTTCTCTATCCATTATTTAAATTATGAGAAAATAAAAAAATTTTGATTGTTACAACAGAGACAGAAAAACAGAATTCTGCTTCTTTCATTTTATTGAATTATTAAATCATTTGAATATATTGATATTATGAGTTCAGTTTATTCTTTCATCGACAATGCTTATCGATTAAGAAAATGAAATAGCTAAAAAGAAAAAAAACTCATAAAAACTATAGAGAAATAAAGTGTAAACAAGTAGGAAAATAGAAAATTAAAGACAAAAAAAACAATTTTCTAGTTAGTTTAGGTAATTAATTCGACATTGTGACAACTAAAAACGAACCTAGATTTCATTTTGCAGCATGCAAACACCATCATAATATCCTAAGAAGGATCTGCGGTTACTCCAGCTTAACTCAAAAGAAAAATTGGCCATGGATGGTGGCTAAAGACTGCTTAAATTTAGTAGCAAAGAATTCGCGTAAACTGCAGCTATTAATTAAAATTACTAAATAACCAAACTTAATGGAAGTGAATCATTAATTGATTCGCATTGAAGAGCCATTCTAAAGAGTGAGAAAGTGAAAAATCAAATTAATTTGAATCAATATTAATTTAATAAAAAATATTGAACAATTATCGTAGAATGTGAGATGTATTTAGTGGTTTTGTCATAATTAAAGCAGGATTTCTGCCAACAGGTATTATTAATTATTTAGAACAAATACCACCCAAAGCAAGTACTTTATTTTTGCGTCCTTGCGATCCACTAAACATTTAAAGCACCCGAAAGTTGAGAAACGCATTTTTTTAAGCATCTAACTAAAATATTCCAAGCTTTTTTTTAATAAATAAATAAAAGATTCAGGAACAAAAAGGACCAATCAGAATTAAATTTAAATAAAAAAAAGGTCTAAAAGTTGCGTAAATAAAAATTAGGTTCCTCGCTAAACGTTTATCCCTTTTTTAGCTTGAATGTAAAGTGACACAACCAAAGTGATGCCATATTTGTACTATTTTTTCCTATCCAAACTGATATAAATATGAGACGAATGTGACGTAGCTGTTACGGGTGACATAAAATAATACTTTTATACGTATGTCTGATATTCTTATATATACTACAAACAGAGAGCCTAGTAAAGAGTGTCTTTTTATTCGGTTTCTTGCTGGAATTTGGCCAGCACTAAGACTGAAGAGGGCTCCACTTGTGGCTGCTATATTAGCCAAACAGAGGGATTCATGTTTGTTTTTTTTGCTATCTCTCTCTCTGTCTTACATAAATATTTCCTGTTCTGACATACAAATATACCAACTGAAGCCCATGAACCTTTTCAGCCTAATTAAATTTAATTCGACCATAGCCACGTTGATTTTTGTCTTTAATATGGCCGTTCAAAGAAATATGGGCCCCAAATGTCTTTAAAGAAACGTATTCTTTCATTAGTATAATTTATAAAGAAGTCTTTTGTATGTACTTGCTCATCGTAAAACTAATTTATTTCTTGATATTGTCAATTAAATCTCACTGAAAGCAGTGCCAGGATCTAATTACTGAACAAAAAGGGCAAATGGAAAGAGACAAAAAAAATGCTACAAAATTACGAAAGAATCCAAAAGTAAGGCACTTCATTGTTCATATTCCTTCACTTTTTGAAGTTTTTTCAAAATCTCAGCAGCGAGTCCCATTTTATTGTTTTATATATTTTTTTTACGAATAATAATGTGCCAATGAGCATTATTTAATAATTTGATTGTTATAATAGGTCGTAGAACGTAGTAGTGTGGGTCTATGAGAAGAATAAAGTTCCCTGTAAGAATCAACTATCAGACATCTGGTTCTCACGTTACTTGAGAGTCACGAATACTGGCTAGTTCCAGGTCCCTTGTACAGTCCAGGATTTAACAAACGTGTAAGCTGAGGAGGCGGTGAAGGAGCCACTTCGTTGATTACAGAAATTCCTATGGAATTTAGCAGATCACCTTGTCAGTCCAGGGAGGGACCATTACAGTTTTGCTTGTCTTTACCTGGTCTCGGCTAAGAATGGCAATGACGGTGATAGCTATATTTTTTACAAACCACTGAGCCACAGAAGGAAAAAAAAAAATGGCCACAGAAGATTTTAAGGGATCTGAAATAGTTAAATAAATTTAATATTTAAAATCTAAAAATTATATTTATAAATTAGCGAAGAGATTAACTCTTCGGTTAGCTGTGTAGATTTGCACGCGGAGAACCTGGGTACAAAATTAGCTGTGGCCCTAAGATGATTACAACTTCCTAGGAGTTACTTACATCTCACTGTCCGGTGATGGACAGTGTAACGAGAACATTGTTCTAAGGCCGACGGTGCACTGAAAAAAAATCGGTGCAAATGACCTCAGACGTTGACGCGTCTTAAATTAAAAATAGAAGAAATTAGACGTGTAATTAAAACTGTCCGGTAGGACAGTTGTATAAGGGGTGATCGTCAAAAAGTGCTCAGAAAAAGCGTAACGTTGAAAAACATCCAACTTTGACAATTTTTTTCTCTTTTTCTATAAAAGATAAAATTCCCAAATTTTCTTTATAATATAGGTCAAATCCTCCTTTAAAACTGTAATTTTTTTGCAACAACCCAGATCTAATAGATTTTGAGAAAAAAATGGCCGAAAATGAGTAAAAAGGCTTTTTCAGAAAATGTTCTTGTTGTTGTTGTGGTTGATGTTGTTCTTGTTACCTTTTTTTGTTACAGATAACTCGGGCAGTTAACTTATAAAGCATTTTCTTGGATCGGAGGTGATAACATACCTGAGTTTGCTGTCCACTTGTGGGGAAGAAAGAGAAATTGCTATATTCTTTGGTTGCTAATGAGCCATCACCAGGATGATCATCTTTACAAAGATTTAATTTGGGTTAACAGTAGATGGGCAAAAGGGAAATATCCTTTGGAATGCGGGTTGGCCACAAGTCTTTGCCCATCTTTACAACCAGGTTCTCCTGGAGTTGTTGAGCCATTCCTTAAGAATTCCTCAAGAGATTCCAACTCATGAACAATGTCCATTAGCATCCTTGGATGAAAACTAGCAACTCTAGCAATTATTCATCTTGTTTGACGTCGTAGTTGTCTCTCTAATGGATTATGGAACACTTGTTTACCACATCACGACCAAACAAATTAGTACAAATTTCTTTGTTTGCTTAATTACCTGACTGTTTACCTGATTAGTTAAGAACAAAGTTTAACTACAAACTCTAAAACTATAAACCATTTACTTGTTACTAATCTATTTAACACGAAAGTGCCTTTCAAACACTGCCTAGAGATTGTAGGAGGCGTCTACACTAACTTTAGTCAAACTGAAATTCAATATATAATTAATTTTTGTTAGATTAAACTGTGAGTATAATTTATAGCAATGTTTATGTTCTGAAGATTAGCGTGCAGTTAGTTATTTACACCGTTTAAAAGACAAAATATTTTTTTAATGTAAACTAATTTACAATCCAATAAAATGTGTTGACAAAACATAATGAATACTTTTCGATATTTATCATAATCTTAATCAAACTCTAATTATTAAATTCATTACTAGGTTCCTGGATAACCACTTTTGGATAAAACTTTGGATCTCTAACTTCACGAATTACAATTTAGTTAGTAGCGACAATTACAAAATAGGGCCTGCAGCAGGTTGTTGATTTGGGCAAATAGTTTGGGGTTAGCGAACCCACAGGCAAACATATCACAACACAATATCTCATTTCATATTGTTGCTTTACCGACAATACTCCGTGAGGGCACCCATAAACAGGCGCATCCTAGTTTTGCTCATATCGAGGTAAGCCTCAGACCATTTCCAGTCAGTTGTTCGCCACTTTCAAAAAGGTCATTCCAGAACTTAGCTCTGCTGCTTTCTTTTACGATACTTCTTGAATTCCTTCTTTCAAGGAGTTCTCTCTGTAAGGGTTCAGCCCCTACATAGAGGTTGTAGCCCTTTGTCTTGTTAAAGTGTCCGCTTCCTCAATTTTCTATCACGCCATATTTGGCACCCAAAGTGGGACTGTTTTCTCTTCTTTTCATAGGTCTTTCAGTTTTGTAAGGAATTCTCAAACCATTCATGGCCTAATATAACAAAGCATTTTCATGGAAAGCATTTCTAGCTATCGAAATGGATTACTATCTCCTGGTCTCCGATATTTCCACCTGGAAGTTGATGGAAAATTTACTCATAGACCTTGAGCACCTGATTCCTGGGCTAAACTTCTTCAGGAATCCATCCGACCCAATCAGTAGCCCACATCAACTAGCTATGCAGGCCCTTCATTAATTTTTCGAGTTAGGGATGTCACAGATGGGTGATGGTGTAGTTAGGCTAAGGTACCCGCAGACACTTTTCCTTAAGGAGAAACGTGGTTAATGTTAGTCGCACGGTGCATTCCACTTCCTGTAGCAATTTACCATCGTTAAAACGTTTTTTTTTAATCAATGTAGTCGAAAGTAAACTTAATATAAGATACTCCTGAACAAGAAAGCTTGGACAAGCTCTCTTCCAACAAAACAAAAGACTTAACAGGACCTCTTCTCGAAGTACAAGCATATAATTCCCTCTTTAAGATGGATAGTATGTGACGAAAATTTTCTATTGGTTAGAATACAGGATAAAGGAACAAAAAAAAAAACGTGTTCTCATCTAGTTTGTAATCATGATATGCAAATGTAAATTACTCTACTACACTGACAAAAGGTTTTGTAAAGGAAGGAAGTCTTGTATGTGCATTTTCTGTTGAAGTAAACTGTTTCCTTTCAGATCTATATGGGAGTAAGAGAAGATTGGTGCGTAACGAGATTTCATGCTTTTATGGGTCACATTCCGAGTAATTTTATAGCGCAATAAAAACTATATGAGATGAGTTAAAACTCTGCTCTATATACTTTCATTAATGTCTTCTATTCGGGTTCATGGAATGGCGAACTTTTGTTTTTATATTGCGTCCGAGTAAATCTTTCCATTTATTATTCTGATTTTAAAAAATAAAAATAAATTAATTAATTAATAAAGAAAATAGAAAATAATAAGAATCAATTACGATAAATTACCTTCCTTTCAAATCTGTTGAATTGAAACTCATTTTACAGAATAACAAGAAGTAGATTCATTTGTAAATTATTTACAAATGTAGTGACAACTACAGTCGATAGAATTGTGTAAATTTCAGTCAAACTACTGCCATTCAACCGTATTCAGTTCAACTCTATGAATTGTCCAGTTAAAATAATGTACCCATATTGACATTGGTCGATTCTGGATGCTGGATGACCCATCTGCATCACAATAAAGATAACTAACTCTACTCAACAAACTAGTCTAAATTGTACGAAAACATTCATTGAATGATGCAAGTTATTCAACCTTCTGCCAGTTAGTTGTTAGTGGTACTCCAAAAAATCAAGATGGCTTACTTTACTTATGTAGGTTTATTTCAATAATTTTACTTTATTTTCTTTTAGGATTTAATATTTATTTTGCAAACTTTAGTTAATAATTTCCTCAGTTACCGTTAACCAATTGAGCAATATTGTGCTAACTATTTAGTTTTATTATTGGTCTTTAAATGGATATTTCTGATCAGTTTAACTCAAATATCTAAGAATATTAATAGTAAAGACTGGGGACTATCGCGTCTTGATCCAAGTTGCTGATTAGGGGTCCAAGAATGTCAGTGAGATGTTATTTCTTATACGAAATTGATCTCTCAGGACAATGTTTAGACCCCTTCCTAGACATTGAGATTTGAGGATTCACCCTTAGGTGATTTAAGGGACTCGTAACAGATCCAAATTGTAGACTTCACTGAATAGAATTAAATGAGCGGAGGTTACAATTCAAGACCTGTGGTCGTAATACATTGATGGCAATTGTTAAATTTGTTCGGACTTTTGTAAGTCTAGTCGGCTCAAGTTGGGGACTTCTTTTATATGGCTTGCTAAGATGCTTGATCCCTCTCCAAAGTGGAACCATAATAAACCATATAGCATTAAAAAAAAGAAAAGTTAGGCCGCATTATGCGCTGCCATGGTTACAGAATTACTTTTTTCTGCTAGGAGTATGATGATAATACAGATACTTCAACAAATCCCATTCATAGGAAATGTAGCACGCAGGATGCGCTCATATTGAAAACCGAAGGATGTGGGAAATCCGCCGAGCGCTTGTATCACCCTTCTAATGTTAAAAAACTGACGATATTCGAGTTCGCTGGATATGTTATTCTGCTCCAAAAAACCTTGCATTCTTAGGAAGATGATTTTTAACCTCTCCTTGGGAGGGGAGATTCTGAACTCGACAAAAACTAGTAGTGACTCGCAAAATGAAAATCATTTCACTTAAAATAAATTGTTAATTCTTAATTTTGAAAGAGAAATACCACTGCAATAGATAGTTTAATAATGTATTTATAATTAATTTCTTTGTAATATTTAAATAAATCAAAGGTAAAATTATAACTGCCAATTACTTTAGAACAAAGTGATGCAATTACGTTAGGGTCAAAGGATAAAATAACAGAGGACAAATTGGGTAACCGTAGGTTACCTGGTTCATAGTAAAGATGACCTGTAGCAAAATTATCGCTAACCTGTTAGCTTCCTTCGCTTTAACACATTTATTACAATTAGTTGATATTTAGAAGTATTATACTATCTAGTTCCGCCCGTTATTTCGTAATATCAAATTAGCGAAATCAGATGATTAACCGAATTATCTACATTTACAGAAATCACTTTAGGATATTAAATTTAAGTATGTTCGAAACTAATGAAATAGAATTAGACAAGATTCAGGGATTCAGTTCCTGATTGATTTGAGAAGATACGTGAACTAGAGAGACCGCACGTTTCGAGTTATTGTAGGCTAATTGAAGATTTAGGTTGATTTTAGTTTTGTTGCGCAGATCGTGTGCCACGTATTTAAACAAGGTATTCTTTTGAGGGGCGAAGAGTAACTCAATAGAAAGGCAGACTTGTTTCCTGAATGCCCAGTCTTATCTTCTAGACTCTTTCTAAGCAGAAAAATAACTGCAGAGCATTTTACATTAGCTATTTTCCATTTTCCTCGTTTTGAAGAACAAAAAGGCTAGTCGTGGCAAGCAATCTACGCTCTAATCTGAATAGTACGAGCAACGCTTGAGTTGGCTGCTAATCTGAACGAAAACATAAAGGGCGCCGTGCCAAAAAGAAAAAAACAAAGATAAGAGAATATCAGAACCAAATTCTGTTGGAAAATTGATATCGATTATTGTGAACAAATTTACAAGAAAAGTGTAATAACTTTCTAAACGTCAATTTGCCAATTCGAATAAGTTGTTTCTTCTGTAAGTTCCAAAAAGATGTCAATTTATTGTATACAGTTCAGGAAGGTGGGTTTTTAAAGAAGCTGGGACTTGTAAATCTGCGCTTTAAATTCTGAAAGCAATTAATCATTAAAAAGAAAGTGCCAAGTTTATAAAAAAATCAAACGAGTACATGTAGAATTCGTCTAATTTACTTTCGAAAGAATTGTAAGCGTTTAGTCATAATATTAGTATTACAAGGATTTAAAGAGCATTAAAACGGAAAGAATTTCCCGAAGTTTGGATTTCATAAATTCCATTCTACACCTAACAGTGTTACTGCGCTGTAGACAACCAGTCAGTCTGTCTGAGCAAAAAAAAAAGTTTTGCCCGGCAGTCATTCTTGACGTCGCCCAAGCTTTTAATCGGATTGGCACCCTAGAAGCTGTGACAGTTTAAGTGCTTTCATACCCAGAACTAGGCTATTTGATTTTCAGTTCTTACCTGACCGGGTTTTATTTTTTGGGAAAAGAATGGTTTAGCAGCCATTTCACTCATTTATCCTAAACTTGCAGATGTTCTAGGAAGACGCATTGTTGTAGATGCTTCTGTACATGGTATATAACAGATACTACAGATATTCTAATCTCTTTTGTTGACGACACTGCTACCTCATAGCGACATTGTAATAGCCTTTAGAAATCAACAAAACCATGAGAGCTATGTAGAAAGCTAGGTCGAAAATAGAGATTGTAAATTAATATAATAAAAAAGCTATCACATAATTTGGACACTAAGAAGAATCTTTTACTTTTGATACATCTAAAATTTCACTTTCGAGTGTTGACCGTGCGCAAATTAGAGTTTTATTCATCGTCAAACAACTTAAATGGCGGCACCTTCATTCCTGATTGAAATAACAAGAACTTAACACATTATTTTAACTGCTGTTAACGATAGTTGGAACAAAAACAAAACCTCTGCTCAATTACAAATTAATGATTATTTGTTATTGTTATATCGTCAATGAATTGTGGATTTAGCATTCTCTGATTCTCGCCTTCCAATAAAATAACACATGTTAATGCCCTCTTCTTTGTGGCAATGCTACCTGCATCAAGAACACTCATTTCATTGCCTTTCTGGACTGGTTAAGGATCAAATGTAAAAAAAGTTACATCCGATTTTCAGGCTCAACTCATTAATCTGTCATCTTGAGTACTCCCACTTTTGCTAAATAACCCGCCTGGACAATCAAAAAGAAGCTGGCCTCGTACAACTTTTATGGGAGACTAACGAAAAGTGATAACAAGAACAACACATTCTGCGAAGACACGCCAACGGACGAGTATTCCTCACGAATGGCTCAGGTGATCTTTTACTCAATTACTAAGGCAATTATTTACAGAAGTAAATTACTAATGTATTAAACAGAAAACAATATTAAATTTGTATTTCATTTTTGCTTTAATCAATTATTTATGAAACATGAACTCATAAATTTCAACGAATATTCACCATCTGAAAACTTCTGAGTAAATTATAAATTCAGAGAGAACATTATCAAGTAGCCTTGCTGGAAATTCCTAACAGTTACTTATAAATTATTTACATTTAAAGTTGCTTATCATTTACTTAAAAGACGAACCAATTGGAGAAACGAATGACAACTCAATTCAGCACTCTGGAGTTAGACTATTCCTTTATTTAAAAAGTAAAAAGAGTACAGTGTGAATATACGGTTTCCTGCCACTTACACTGCAACTTCCTTATTAAGTTTAAATCTGTGTTTATATTTCCCATTGTTATGGAAATTTTAGCTTTCGCCCTGAATTGTATTTTCTTTGTTGGACAATATTCTAAGTAATTTTAAATTTAAAATACTATATTTTCCATTTTCATTAAGGAAACAATCTTATGTAAATCACAAGACTAAAACAATTTTCACTAATTTTCTTCAAGTCTAGACTTTTAACTAAATGATTATTTGTTTTAAAAATGAAAACCGATAAAGATATGGTTTTTCACATCACATCATATCCTTTCCACACCACTTAGTGCTAGTCTTTGTCGCTGAGGGATGAGGAGAGGATGGGACTAGGATTCTGAAAATGGGATTATTAGTTTTGTTATTTATCCAAAAGCAGGCTTTTTTTCCACTCTCCTTTTCCCCCAAAAAAGAGGAGGTAAGAGAAAGTGGAATCAAAGAAATTAATTAAGAATCAGTCGAGGAATTCACGAAAAAAATGGCAGATTACTTGTCATAATTATTAATATTATTCTTACAAGATATTTACAAATTGCAAAAGCAACAAACAAATCTCTTAAACGCATCTTTTTGTAAATAATATTAGAACTGGCCATAAACAATAATTCAAGATATTTTCGAGTAATTGAGGTGATTCAATGATTGATTATGAATAAGGGAAAGATTTAGAAGCAGTTTCGTGAAGAGACCAGAGAAATGAGAATAATTACAAGCTGAAAATAAAGGACAGAGATGAAAAATTACTGTGTGAAGGAAGTGACAGTTCACATATGTTTATAAGATAAAGTACACTTTTACTTCATCAATAGATCCTTAGAATATGTAGCACTTTAAGATTTCCAGGTATAGAGTATGCACAAAATTGTCGGGTTAATACCACAGTTGCTGTAACATAATGTAAAAAACTTTGTAGATCAGTCAGGTGAGTTTCTTAACTTAAGACAATGCCAGGTGTCTAGAGTAAGAATAATGTGAGTTCAGGGCCGTGGTATAACCCAGGCCGCTTGCTAGAGATAACTAACTTTCAAGTAGCAGAGTTCATATTGACTTTTTAAGGATCAGTTCACTGACTATCGTGGTGAGTAAAGTATAAAAGGATTTAATAAGAGATTGTTGAGAAACGAGGTTAGTTGAGATGAGATGTTAGAAGATGATGGGTGAAGAAGAGATATACCAAAGCGAAAACTGAACTGGAACTGTAGCAGCGCGAACGTAATTCAACGATGATCGGCGTAGTGCACAAATTGTGGTTGGCTAGCTTGAAATAAATGATTATGAATGTGGATCAAAGCCTAAATGAAATCTAAAGAACTTTGAATGTGTTTCAATTTCTAAGATTCGTTATGTAGAGAATAAAAACGTACGCCCCTTAGGATGCCCGTTTGCTCAATTATTTTGGTACTGTTTCCAGCAAACATTTACACTTCTAGCCTCTCTATTATTTGGAAACTCCCCACTCAATTAGACTTTTAACGTGTTACGATGCCTGTGAAACCATTGTAACCGTATATTTTGAATGTTAGCAGGCTGAAATGCCAAATGTTTCCGAAAAACCCCACCTGGTACGAAAAATAGTTTTTTTTTTGTTTCTCTGAAATGTGTTTTTAGAGAAACTAGAAGTTAATTTTTCTCGAAGTACCATCTACACAAATTAACATTTATTTTACTGCCGAATCATCCTTACTTGCCGCTTCAGTCTATGGAAAAATGTTAATATCGTAAAGAAGATATTCTCTTGGTTATATATAGGTATTCAATTCAATTTTTGTGCGGGCCACATGCTGATTGCACAGTTCTGATGTAGGTAGTCTCCTATAAGTTCAAATAGTTTCTGATTAAAACTACTATACCAAGCCAGCTTTAATTTAATCCTCAAAAGATATTATTAAGATATAAAAACAGAATGTATGTACATATAGCTCGTTTAAATAATTTCTCCAGTATAAAAATGCTGAGCTGAGATGTATGTCAATGTGGTTAGGTCACGGCAGAACTAGCGTGCTTCTTTACAGACGCATTTAATTTAGTTAATTTAGTTGTGAGCCCCCAAACTTCTTGTCGGTTAACCTGAATGAGTTCCTCTCATTTCCCATCATCTCTTTGATGTTTTCAACATTAAATATAACCAGGTTTCATTAAGTCTTTTTTTCTTCCTTTACAAAAAAATAAAAAAAAAAATCTTGCTAAAATTTGAAAGATATCATTAAAATATTTGTGAAAAAAAGATAAATTTTTTAAGAGTGACAGGTTTGTGTTTACGATAATATTGGCGCAAAAGTAAAAAAATTGAATTAACTTTTTCAAGTAAATTTTAGTGTTGAAAGGTTTCTTTTAATTGGACAGAAATATTTTTAGTAACTCTATGTAGCAAGCTGTTCATCGTGATCATTATATAAAATCAAAAGAATAATAATTTTGCCTGCTGCTACCAATCATTTTCTATGTCACAAATAATTTCAGCAAACCTGTTAAAATGCATATTCATGTAACTGGACGATTGCAATCTAGCTAGAACTTTATTTTTATTTATTTATTGTAGACAAATCACAGTTTTACAAGTTGTTAAATCATTATATTTCTACCAATTTTTCCTCATTTATGTTTTAAAATTTTATGGGTTGCTTATCTTAAAATTGCCCAAAATCTAATGAAAAACTGCTTCCCAGAAGACCTTATAACCAAAATCCGAAGGAAAGCATCAGAGAGAAGTATGATAATGCACTTTCATTCTTTTCTGCAAAAGGCCAATTGATAATTCAACAACTTCTAGGAAGTGCAATGTTAAGATTCGCCGTACAAACTGCACATTGATAGGTAATCTTATAATTAAATAAAAAACGAAACTACAAAACGGCTCAATTCAATAACATAGAATAGAATAGGATAGAAAAGAAATTTATTATTCTGGGACAATTGTCCCCTAAGAATAAAAACAGGTACAACTAGAGGCCTTAATAGTTTGGCCTGTGATTAAACAGAAAATAAATAAATAAATATTTACAAAAAGTGAAAATCAAAATAACAGCAGAAATTAAGGAAATAAATTAAAACAATTAGAATTTCGGAGGAAGCTGAATAGAAAGGAGATAACTGAATAGAATAGGGATTTAAAGATGGATAGGGTAGGAGCACGGCGGACAGATGATGGCAAGGAGTTCCAGAGAGAGGTAGCATGTATTAGGAAGGACTTGTCAAATGATGAGGTACGGTGAGAGGGAATATAGAGATCAGATGAGCGAGATCTAGTATTACAGGAATGAATGGGGGATTTAAACTTAAGGAGTTGAAAAATATAGGAAGGCCTTTGAGACTGGATTGGATGACTTGAAAAAGGAAAGAAGCCAAAAAATATTGGCGGCGAAAGACAGGAAAAAGCCACTTCAACTCATCGTAGCAGTGGCGAAATGCGAGAGTCTCTGGGAAATGCTGAAAATAAATCTTATGAAGCAGTTCATGAGGCGCTTGAGCTTAGCTTCAATATCACTAGAAAGACCGGCCATACACTAAACAACCATAGTCGAAATGGGGGAAAATAAGAGAGGAAACATACGGAACAGACATTGCCGAATTTGGAAAAAAGAATGAAATAACAATACAGTAATGTGAAGAGCGAATACCGGAAGGTTAATTTTATCTTTTATAGACCACAAAATCGACCAAAGATTTTAACTACAGGATCATAAATTAGGATACAGGATAATTGAGAAAAAAAAAAAATAATAAAGTTCGGCACTTCTCGTATACAGTCGGCTGCGTTATAGGTTGATACCCAATTTGAGCTCAAATTTCCCGGTAAAAAATTAGCATAATCATAATTGGATTGGCAGCTAAATTTAAGTAAGCAGAGATTCCTCTCAAATTTAGATTGCATGAATTACCAACGTAGCTCCCGTATAAGTTATAGAAAACTTCGTAGATGGCAGTGTACTAACTACATTTGCGGGTTGCCTGTAATCTTAAAATACATATATAAAGGCCAATAGAGACGTTGATGTGAGCATTATGGTTAAGCGAGTAAGTTTCAAAACCAAATTTTAAATAATTATCTCTGCTGTTACCTCTTCCATAACTTCTCCAACATAACCTACAACATAAATGCGGTAATAAATATGAATTACGTTCAGGAATGAAAGCTATTTGGATTTCACGATTTAAGAGAGCTGATACAGACAAGGAGAATATAACAAGAGTACGATGAGGCACGGAGGAGACGGCTACAGTTTTGTAGAAGGTATGTTAACTTGGGTAGATAAGGCTGAGAATGACAGTTAGGTAAATATTTTGGAATACTAAGACGGCGGCACCTTGCCTGCTTAAAGGGTGATGGACTACAACAGCGTGCTGTACCTCCAGTGCAGACACTGGATGCATGTTAAATAGATAGCCTGGTTAGTACTCCTCATCCTCATAGTTCAGAATCCATCTCGTAGATAACTCTCGTTTCCTTCGATCTATTTTCACCCATTTCTTTTGTTACAGATTTGACAGGTTTTTTTTCCTTTATGTTTCAAATTTGTTATCGAAACGCATGTCGGTAGCCATATAAAATACTGTAAATAAAATAAATTAAATCCAATATCTAGTCAGCGAAAGTCCAGCAAGGAGATCTCGGTCGAGAAAATCCAAAGAATAGAAGGAAAACCTATTAAAATATAAAATACATAAAGAAACTTACGCACGCACCATACAAAGAACATGAAAAATGAGTTGTTTTTCTAAAAGAAAAACTTGTTAGCTGTACAAACTACGGCCCTTTGCAGGGAGCTTCTAAAATTACAAGGGAAATACTCGAACCTTCTTGATGCTTATCCGATCACGTAGGATTGTGGCATTTTCTCACACACTCCTAAACAACAACCTTTCCCGTAACACAATCCTGGGTAATTCTAATATAAAAAGAAGAAATTTGATCACAAGTCGAATTGATACCTGTGAAGAATGATAATATTCAAAAAGAAAAAAACATCAGCTTTCAGATAATATAGAGAAGAAATTGGGAACATCTCTCTGTCTATGAGCGAGAAACGGAAACCGGAAGTATGAAGAAGGAAAAAAAATTGAAGAGGATATCTCCCTTTTTATGAAGTCAGGAAAGAATTACATTTGTTGTTAACGTTATATCAACATCCTTTCAAAAGTAATTGAAAATTTACAAGTAGGTATTTCTTTTTAAATTCTATTTCCTGTTGTTTCTCACATCATTTCCATACAAGGAATCAATCATCTTGGTACCTGCTTCCTTACAAACAGTATTTTCGATCTCCTGTTCTATTTATTTTGCCAAACTAACCTCTTTTATTTCTGGAACGTAATACCTTACCCCCTTAAGTAAATAAATAAGTCTTGATCTATTTCTTAACTGTAATTCCCCTCCCACCAAATAAGTTCTTTTTGAATTTGGCTATGATATTTATTTAAGAGATGGAACATGAATTGTAGGTTATAGTTTAACTATTTCAAGTTAAAAGCGAGAGATGTGCCCATCAAAGTGGGTCCTTTGAGTGTAGTTAAGTGAAGAGATATTAGTGAATTGTTCGTGATATTAGGTGCTACTCTGCCTTTGAGTGTCTTAAGATCTCTGAATAAGAAATTAATTCATTAAGGTCGCAAAGCTAGGTGTCAAGATGCAAACATCTGCATTACAATTATCAATCTACTCAAGCTACAATATTTTAATTAATCCCTTCTTTAAAATTCTTAGTTTAGTAGAAAATAGTGGAAGACAAAATCATCGAATCGAACCAGCGTTCATTTCCTATTCATAGAGATCAAGCGATGAAAATTACATTTTAACAAATCTAAGAATCTAAGAATTAAATTATTCAAAAAAGTAGTAATCTTAATTTTGCAAAAATTTCCATTATCTTTAATTATGTGAATATGTAAGGGTAATCGAATAAAGTGAATTTCTGATACGTAGTATTTATATTTTTAAATTGCTCTTATTGTTCTTAATCAGTAAATTATTTATTTCAAAGTGCACTATAAAGTCTATATTCCCTTAGATTGTATTCTTTAAATGATCTTGTGCCTACCTACTCACCTGTTCCAAAATACGTTAAGGCAAGTACACAGCCTGCCTTCCAGGACTGTAGTAACTAACTGTAAATTATTTTTAAAAATATTTAGACTATTTTGTATTTTTTTTATTGTTATTTCTACTTTTCAATATAATCTATATAATAGACAGTTACCATGGCAGCCGAGCGTTTAGGGGCTAGACCAGCAAAGCTAAGATGTATTGCGGTATTAGTATATATATCCCCTGGTCTATACCTTGGATTTTATTTAATGGTTAATATGACTAATTTATAGTAAAGTACGTTTGTTAGTCGCCTTCGTTCACGTCACCTAATTGGTAGTTGGATATAAATCCAGAAGAAAAAAAAATATCGTAATTAGATGAATAAATAAATAAATAAATAATTATAATAGTAATAGATCCAGCTGCTGACCCTTAGATTTTCTCTTCCTAGGAGCTTCTTACAGCTCACTGTCCGGTGATGGACAGTTTTGTCTGTAACGAGAGAGCACTGTCCGGAGGCCGGCAGTGCACTGAAAAAAGCTCCGGGCGCCAATAACCTTAGATGTTGACGCGCCTTAAATCATAAATAAATAGTAATAGATTTAGCGTGTGGTTTAAATGAATTAAATAATTTTGGAAGTGCATTAAACGGGAAACATATTCATTTCTTAAGGGGCAAAAAACCACACCCTTATTGCAGGAACCATTTGTTCCTATAACAGAGCCCTTGAAACAAGTATTTAAGTTCAAAGCTCAAAATCGAAAAGCTGTACGATAACAGGAAGCCCTCTTTGGAAGATTAAGAGAAATTAAAAGAGAAAGTACACCACATTCTCAGGATAAAAACAAAAATCAAGTTTCAATAAGTGGATTAAGCGCAATTCAGTAACATTTCTCGCCAATAAATCTCAAAATATTCACAAATTTTTGTATTAGTCACAAGCATTAATGTTATAAAGTGAATAAAATTAAATTATTGAATAGTAAATAACCGCTGCCTTTTAAGTACAATATCAACGTTAATTTTATAAACATGTAATAATTTATAACAGTTAAATATCTAAATGTAAGCAAAGTATTTCGTGACCTGTCAACATTGTTCTTAGCCGTTACAGCTGGAGACTCTTGTTTGATTACATTATAAGTCTTGACTGCTACTGCACAGAGAGAGTGTGTGAGAGGTTTAAACCGGTCTGAATGAATCTATAAACGGACAATGGAAGCTACAATTCCGCAACAAACCTAACTTCTTTGTTATCTTATTTTATAAAAGGTAGTTTGTAACTCGTCAAATATAGTAAAGATGAGACACTGTCAACAATAAGTTCTGCAACTATTTAATTAAATGATAAAAGACTTATCTTCTACTGTACTATACCACTTGGGTTATATAAACTAGGGCAAACAACTTCAATACAATATATCATTCACAATTAGTTTCTTTTATAATAACGTCTACAACAATCACTCAATAGTCAATTATCTTCTTCCTTTTGTTTGAATCCTCAGGGTGTCGCGAAAGTGAATAAAAGCTCTGGTCTAAGACACTCTTATGACCTTCTCTATATAAAAGTCTCAAACTTCTCTCTTTTTTCTTTGGATTTTTTATGGTTCATACTTTAATAAGCAGCAACATTATGTGGGTGTTGAAACAGTTCTTGTAGAACTTTAGAGGTAAGTTCAAAGTGTTCTCATAAAATCAATTTTCATAATGCAAATTTCAGGTAAAAGTTAAAAATAATTAATACACTAAGCTCCAAAGAGATCAGCTACAGCTGTCGGGAATAGAGTCACGGCCGGATTTTCCTATAGGCTAACTAGGTTTCAGCCTAGGGCCTCAAGATCAAGAGGGGCCTACATTTAAATTGTTAGCAAAATTAAAATTACACTATTCTAAAAACAGTACCAATAACAACATGTTTCATTTAACAAATTGATATATATCACAGTAGTGATGTATTTTATTATCTCTCACGTAATTTACAAACTTAAAAATGGGAGGTGAAAGGGCCTCATAAGTGGAATAGCGTAGGGCCTCTTTTCATCTAAATCCGGCCCTGAATACAGTAGAAAATTTTATAGGGAATTCTCACTTGCGTCAATCAATCCACTATATTGTGCGCTTAAAACATGAGCACTTCATTAATGGTGTATGCAAATGACAGAGACCATGTGTTGTTACCTAAAATGGCATTTAATTCAGAATCATAATCCTTCCACAAACAAACAAACCCTGAATTCAATTCTCGAAAAAACAAAAATGTTACCAATAATAGACTATGATCTACTTTTACTTAACTTTAAATGCACAACACACTTTTTCAAAATGACCCTTGGGTTTGTTGAATACAACAATGTGATTTAGTTAGGAGATAGAAGACTTTCGCATACCTATGCTAAATTTAGTTACAATTACACTAGTATAATTTGATGACTATAATAACCATATGTTTTGTTATTCGATTAATGCAAGACTTATTTATTTCCCTAATACAGATAGCAGTGTTCCCGTTTCAGCACGCTCTCACTTGATCCAAGTGACTACTCCAGTTCTGGCAGCCTATCTTAAATGAAAGAGGCTGATACTGAATCGAATCTCCACTTGCGGTCTCCTAGCTGATTGTTTTTCACCTGTACCCTTTCTCCGGGTTGAAAGTATTTGCTAGTTTAGTCCAACAACGTTTTCTTTCTCAGTGTTCTTCAACGAAATATGTTCTCATCTTATATCAATATCAAGAAAAATTTTGGTTTTTAGATATTAAGATAGGCCTGATGAGAAATAACTCTGCTGGACCATTATTGGAGGCTGCATTAACAATTTTTCTGCACTGCATCAGTAATCTTGCCAAATTTTGCTGAATTATCTCCAGTTTCTTCCCTACCATTGCATTTATTCCTTTCTTGACCAATTGAACATACATTTCAGTCTTGCCTTCTAGTAGCAGGGTGTCCAGACATGCATCGTTGCATGTTTCATTCGCTAGAAATGTTTGGGAATTCTTCCAACAGTTATTTTAGTTTTTCTTCTCTCTTCAAACAAACGGAAGCCAAATGAACTGTTTTGAACAGTACTTTATGCGAAGTTTCTGAATCGTTTGTCATGTGGTCATCATTTCCACATCGATAGCGTTTCCCTTGCAGATAATCTGGCATTATGTAACTAGCAAGTGCTAGTTTTAAATTCATTCATTTTACAATCATCCAAATTAGAACGTTGGTCAATCTTAGAAGTAATCATACTGGATTGTCCTCTGATTGTACTTCAACCAGCTTCAGCTGTTTCAATAACAACCTCTTCAATCCTCAAGGAAGAAGGCTATTATAGCTAACGCTATCGGCGTTTGCGCACATTTTAAGACAATATTGTCAGAAAACTCAAGAAAAGTAAGTTTATTCTTTATTTGAATGTCCTTGATTGGTGCAAGCTGTATAAGTAATACAGTAGCAGCTTGGAATTATAGGTAATTTTTAATAAATAATTTTATTTTTTAATTCTGAAATAATATGTTTAGTTCCGAAGTTTAGTAAATGTAATGTAAATTAGAGTCAACTTGGCAGACGGACTAAGTCCATGCCTGAAGTGTGCTCCGTTTTTAATTAAAAAAATGTTTGATTATTTAGTTACAGTAAATATTTTGTTTTTGTATGTACGATATGTTGTTTCTAAATAAACGCTACTATTATTATTATTATTAAATCAATATTGAACTTTAATTGAAGCTGGGTGCTTTCATTAGACTTAGAGATGCATCTTATTTAGAAGTGCAATTAGTAATTCAGAAACTAGAAATACTTTTTCTCCCTCATGTTGCGTACAGATACTAAAACTATCTTTACAAATAATCCAGTCTCATTAAACTAATTTTCCAATCTTTGATGTAGCAAGTAAAAGATTCAATTGTACCATCAAAGTGATCTATTTTAATGAGATTTTAAGTACACTTTGTAAATTATGAAGCATTTGTATGATGAGACACTCACTGTTGAAGTTCTCTACTTCTTGTTCATTATTTCCCACGATTGCACCACTATAGTACATTCCGAGCTAAAGTTAAATAAATAATATATTATTTATATTATAATATATTCAATAATTAATGCAAGCCTTATATTTACTCCCTTTACTTGGATAGAGGCACCCTCGAAGTTATCCCTCCCCGTGTTGTATGAAAATGAGAGTATGCCAAAAAAAAAAAAAACTCAGGCCTAATTTGAAAACTTTTTCCCTGGAAAGTTGGCAATCAATTTTTCAAAGTATTCAGCCTAGGCTAATATTTATCCGGAAACTCCCAATATAATCCACATATCAATTATAATTTTGTAAACAATGAAAACAATACTTCAAACTTTGGTTAGAAAAATCGATGCCAATATTTTCTAACAGAACAGTATTGATGTAGTTATTGTTTTGATTTATGGGCAGATTGAGTACAGAAGATTGATTTGCAAGACTGGTGTATTAGTGCCTCCTCTCCATACCTAGATCTGGACAGCATCATTTATTGTTGGGATTTTGCAAATAGAATGCTCCCCCCTTAGTCATTCGGTAACTTCTACAAAATGAGAATGTTAGTAAACATTTTGTCCACCAATCAGTGGTAGTGAACGCGGCTATGATTTATTCCTAACTTTCAACCAAAATTGATTACAACCATATTTTTAAATTCTTTTTTATTTTGAGTCTGTTATTGTGAGAAAAAAAGAAGTGCTTTGTGTGTTGGACTTTCGACACAACGAGAAATGCAACATTTTCTCTTCTATCCCAATCTTCTTTATTTATTTTATAAAAATAGTGGTGTTTAATAAGTTTGAGATTTACAAAATCGGTGAAACCAAGGCTTTCTTGGCCGGTTGTAGAGTGCCGATTTTTTTTTTCAGGCAAACTACCAAATTAGGTGTCGTGAACGGTGGGAACTAGTACACATACTTAACAATTAATTTCTCTTATAAACCATTAAATAAAATCCAAGGCCTAGACGGAGAATCTAACCCATTACCACAATACATATTAGCTTTACAGGTCACGCCTGTAATAACCGCTCGGCTATCGTGGAGCCTTACTGCAGACTATAGTATAAAGATCAACTTATTCTATCACACACACTATGCTCTTTAAAACTTCCAGAACGTACTGAAGAAAATCATTCGTTCAAGTATTTGTGTAATGACCGAAGTTCCAAATAGACATTTGGATTGTTTTCCACCTGATTGAAAATCACTAACAGCCCAAACTTGGCTAAGAATTTCTAGAGTTTTAGGAGCATCAGGGATATAATTTGGTAATTTACTTCCGAATTCATTGTTGGCGCTACTAAAAAAGGAGGTTGTGAAAATACTCGTTCTCACACGAGGAAATGGCGCTCTCTCAGTCTGCAGTTTATAATGTACATATGTACACTAAATACGGTTCATTAAAATTCCGTATCTAGTAAAAAATTAATTAGAAACGTAATAAATGTAGCAAGTGAAGTCTTGTGAGTGGTAGGTACCAGATTATTTAGATATAAAAGTGTAACACTGGCTAAATACCTCCGAGAATCTTCATGTTTCAACCGGTTGATTACAGCAACCTCGCGAATACTACTGGCTAAAGTCCAAAAAAAGAAAAAAGTCTAAAGGTCAGAAGACCACACAACTTCTGCATATTTTTTGTTAGTTTAAGTACAAAGGGTTTTTATTAAATATGTAAAGTCGACCTTTGTTCTCAGGACTAAGTCCAATTCTTGATTCTAACTAATTTATTTATTTTTTAAATCAATTGCCAGCGGATATAACGTACCCATTTTAAAAAAATAGAAAAGCTTTCGATGAACTGGTCCATTTCATTAAGTTAGTTTCAGTCAAGGCTACCCTAAATAAAAATTGGGGTCTAAGAAGATAATTTTATGCCTAATAGTGCAAACTAATGCCAAGGGAAAATAATAATAAATAAATAACTAATTGCAAATAGATCAACTAAACTCTTAAAAGTTGTATTGCAACAGTGGGATAGCAACAGCGAAGTTTGTCTCTTAATAAACCCCATAATACTCAAAATATCGCACATTTGATAAAGCGAAGTATTTTTAGCAATAATTCTGTTTGTTATAATTCTTTAATTAACCCTTGTAATTAGAAAATTATCAATTACAAAGTTGTAAATTTAAAAAAATTATTAGAATGAAAAAATTAATGCCAATTTCAGTCATTATAAACTTTATTCTGCCGAGCTTTCTGGACTAGGGACTAGATCATCTTCAGGGCTGTGGAACATATTTACAGTGTATTAACAATAATTATATTACAATGAATATGTATAATGTAACGAAAATTTACAAAAATATTTACCTAATTTACAATATACTGTTTTACGTCTTTAGAAGGTTGGTGTGTCTTCTGTCTTGTCTGTTCATGGACTCGGAAAGCTCGGCAAAATAAAGTTTATAATGACTGAAATTGGCAGTTATGTCTATGATTCAGTCACCAAAACTAATGAACAGTAATTAAAAAATTTACTTGAATCTTCCCCGTAAGGTAAGTATTATTGAAAAACTAGAGGTTCATTATCTACTTTAAAGAAATTGATCATTAATAGCTTATCCATCTTAAATTGAGCCAGTATTTAAACAAAATACAATGAACCTTAATTTTCGAATTAATTAAAAAAAAAATGTTATCCAATAAAATGAGATAACATCAATAAGTTCCAAATAATGAGCCCTAATTGCCAGTAAATATTTTCATTAAAATGAAACTTGTTTTTAAAAAAGTGGGATTTTTTTTTTTCTGTTTAATGAACTAAATGTTTTTAGAAGAAGGCGAGTGACCTCAACAATAGTCCTCGACATTTGGCACAAGCAGACGGAGGGAACTGCCTAGACTCAGTCGCCCTCCCATTCACCAACTCCATTGATGCTACAGTCCTTCTTACAAGGGGCATAGAAAAGCCAAGTATTCCTTCTTTGTTGAATGGATAAAAGAACTTCTACAGGTATTGAAGCACTTTATTTTAAAAAAAGTAATCACTTTTTTATTTTTTTATTGCAAACAATAAAAATAATTGATCGATTTTTATAATAAAATTTAATTATCTATTTACAGTAGTAAGTTGGTTTGTAAACGTGCTTTATGGAAACTATAATAAAATTGTATGAATCTTTGCACAATTATAGCTTAATCTCACCTCAAGTAACAATACTTATTAGAAAATTAATAACAAAGAGCTTACAGTAACTTAAGCTGAATGATTTGAGATTGTCCATTAAGTGCCGCGCCTCTGAAAACTCCAGAATCCATTCAGCACATTCCAAATGGATGTAAAATGTTGGCAGGCATAGAATATGTTACATTTGCCACAATGCTGTTGTTAAGAAATACCATTCTAGCTCTTTGTTCTCAGCATCCAATAGGAAACCATCAATTGGTGTTTTTCGCCCAAGTATGGTGGAAGACGAAAAGTAGAAAATATATTGAAACGAGCCCCCATTTAGTTTATAAATCAATAGATGGCCAAATTGTGCATATAATGCCTGCTGAATGTTCTTAAGTCAAGGGTTGAAATACGTAAATTAAACTGAACTTTGCGTCACAGCTGCAGCGAGTGCAAGAGGATCGGAGAGTACATGATTTACTGAAAATCGGAAGTATCTTTTGTGAAGATATGAGTGAAATATTTTATTAAGATTTGGAGGTAAGTTGGTATTCAATTAGTAAGACAATTTCAACGCTTTAGAATCATCTCTCGGAGTTGAGGATTTAAAATCAGATTCAAATGAAGATTGAAATTTAACTGATGAAAGGAGCTGACAGATTTGTTCTTAATACCGGCATTAGATAACAAGGATTGCTAACTCCACCAGCATTATTCCCGCATCTGAGTAACTTTCTGCCGTGTACCACCAGAGGCATTTCAGACTGGAAAACCGCTGCTTTAAACTAAAGAGATAATTGTATAGTAACAAACCTATCGCCTTTAATTGAAATATATTTCTGTAATATTATTATTTTTTGTGAATATTTTGAGGGGAATCAGAGGATAAGGCTGTAGTAGAGTTTGTTCAAGAGGGAAGAGAGCTGGCCGACAGTTCAGGGGGTGCAGCCTGTTACGTGTCTTGACAGTCAGAAGCTCTAATTTCATGTGAGAATCACAAAATTTGGCCTCCCTATTTCCTAGCACTATATTTTACACAAATTAAGATATTTAACCCCGAAGAATAGAACAAAGAAAAAAATTAACACCACCCAAAAAGTTATTGCATACAATTGTTTTTTGGTTGAAACAAAGTTTTGAAGCACACTTAAAAAGTTACAATATTAATACAAAATACGATAAAATAATACTGAGAAAAACAGATTTCACAAATAGCCGCCTTTCTTGTTTGTCCCGTTTTTTATTTGTTTATTTTTACAGAAAATGTCCGGGTAGACACACAGTTTTGATTACGTAATCATTACACTGCGGGTTATTTGAGAGAGATACAGTCACAGAAAGAAAGACAAACGCATACCTGTATATTATTGTACAACCAATACTGTTTACTACAGTATCTGGAGAACTAATCACTTTGTTAAATGTCTGGACAAGTTATTTATTTATTTTAAAGTCATATACATACTATATCCACCAATAATGTTTTGGTATTTTGATTTTGTTACAACCGCTTGCATATATCTTTGGTAAAATATCTTGGAAGTAAATATATTATTTTACATTTTTTCTTTGAATTAATTTGAAATAAATTTAGTTACTTCGGCGGGCTTCGCTCTAACACCTTCTAATGATAACTTACTAGTAATATTGTACATATTGGATAAAAAAATTAATGGAATCCACAAGTTCTTCTTCTTTAGTTACACTTCGTACATTATAATTGTTCTTTAACACGCATGAATTGTTTGTTCTGCATCAGCCAAAACCACGCTCTACTTACAAAAAGAATCATTAGACGCTTCAAAACCTTTTTTTTTTGTTTTTTTTTAATATTTCAAATAAATATGAAAGATATTTGTGTAAGTTCATTGTTCATGAACTTAAAAGAAACTTGTTACAGCCGCTTTTCATAAAAATTGTCAACAAACTATTTAGTAAGATAGCACACCTCTCTTCTACCGATTGGCAATTTTGGCAATGCTTTAACCGTTCTTTGATCTTCAAAAAAGGCGGTAGTAAATATTTTTTTGAAGAAGCAGCAAGTTCTCTCAGAAAACTCTTCAATAAATAGGTTTTTTTTCCAATAACAACTGTTCAACAATAAGTATACACATTTAGAAGTGTATCATGAATCTTTGGAGCTATTTTTTTGGTGAATAATATCGCTCTAATGAATTCTTATGTCGTGGCTGGCGGATTTCGGTAAAAAAAAGGGTTAATATCAGAAGCGACGAGGTACAAAAACATGCTAACATACATACAAACCACACCACGCACGCAAATTTGTATCACACAGATCGTGCTCTAAAATCATAGTGTTTTTTTTTTTCAAAATTAGGGGACTACAAAGATGGATTTCTGTTTTATAAATTCACGGCCGCACAATTTCTTGCTTCAATTGGGAGTAAGAGATGGTAAAATATTTATAAAGCCGACAAACCGGCTTTTAATGTTAAGGGTAATATATTCAAATTTGTTATTCATTGTAATGGATGCAATAATAAACTTTAAATATAATGCTATGTTAGATAAAATTGTACTTACGATACTGAATGAACGTTGATAGCCGTCAATGAAGGGTAAAACCAGCGTGTTGGCTGACAAGTACGAAGGTCGCACAGAGAATAGTTGACTGAGCCAACTGGCTTCGTCTGCTGTCCATATCCCACACCAGGGGTTGTTGTACCCCGCACATGCGCCAAACACTTTGATCACTCACTCTATCTCTCTTGCTCTCTAGCCGTCTCCACCTCTCTTCTGCTTGCCGCCTCTTCACAGATGCCTCCTCCACCTTCAAAGTGCCGCCTTTCGCCGCCCGCGTTGTGTCTACGTCCAAGACGACCACCGTCTCCGATCCACACACTTCCACTCTCAGTTACTAAAAAAGAAAAAACTTCCACCCCTTCTCAGACACCCGTTCTCTTCTCTATTCTCTTTTATACATGTGTCCACTTATACGCATCCATTACTCGCCACAGACTACGATTCTTTCTTCTTCAACATCTTCTATCTTCTACCATTGTTCTTCCTGTATATAATGAATCAATCACTGAGTCATTCTTAGCAATGTCATACATTTTTCGATTAAGATGGTAGCACCATCTTACTTTTATGTTTTCAAGATCTATTAAGAAAGAAATTCAAGTATAAAAGAAATAATCTTTCTTATCTTCCCGAAAGAGGAAAGTGAGATAATTGGTAAAGAACTTACCAGAAATAAAGTTTTGAAGTCCCATTGAATTGGAAGTATCTTTTAGGACATATTTCCTATCGGTTCAATTTCCTTCAGAACTATGTCCTTCTTTTTAGTAAACTTGGAAAAAAAACAACTTACCTAAAGGATTTTTTATAGAATTACTACAAAAACTAGTGTTAAAAACTAAGTGGATTTTAATTTTCTTACTTTTCAAATAGTTGGAATCATGCACTTTTGTTATTTTGTAAGTAGTAAAAAGTAAAGTTATTGCCTCTTTTTTCAGCTTACGTCCAACTGTCAATTTGGTGTTGTGCACGGAGGCGAATAGCAAACATACTTTACAGTCCATTTCTTGTATTAACCGTTAAATAAAATCCAAGGCCTAAGACCGGAAATCGAACCCAGCTCCACAATACATTTTAGCTTTACTGGTCTCGCCTCTAACCGCTCGGCTACCGTGGCGCCTGTTATTTTGTATTTTACACAGATATTTGATTTGGGGTTCTCTGAGAACAAAAAAGTTGTTTGTATTTGATCTGTGTGAGTCAGTGACTCGTGACTTAAAAAGGGAAAATCTACTTTGCTCAAGTGTCACCTGGAGACGAGATTAAAATGGTTAATCGAAAGTACCATTTTACCGACTCATTTATTATCTTGTTAAAAACGGTTTTCATGATTTTATTTAAACTATTTTACGGTGATTACAAACATAAAAAGGCTCTAAATTTGTTTTTTTGAAAAATGTTTTTTGGAAAATTCAATTAATGGCAATTCAGGAAGAGAGGGGCGCTGCTGAATTCCTTTCAAGTGTCAACACTGGGTAAAAAACAGAAATTTAAACAAAACAAGTTGGTTCCGTATTTTAAGTAATTTGTTCAATTAAATAATTGAAATAACCTATTTCAATGGTTTAAAGACGATAAAACAATTTAATTCTCAAAAAAATAAATTTAAATTTTACTCTCGTCGTATTGAAGCGGGTGTTCCTCAAGGAAGCATCTTAGGACCTATCCTATATGTTATATACTCAGCAGACATACCGATCCATCCTGAAACTGTCCTCCCTAACTAATGCAGATGATATCGCTATACTTTCTCCTCACATTAATCCGGTAACTTCACACAGAAACCTTCAAACTCATCTCTTTTCTCTTGAGAAATGGTTTTAAAAAATGGAAAATCAAGTTAAATGAAACAAAATCTCAAAATATTACTTTCACCTTCCGCCGGATCACTCTTCCTCCGATCTTCTATGACTCAATTCCAATTCCTACTGCCAATGTTGTCCGTTATCTTGGGCTTTATTTAGACAAAAGACTGACTTGGAACCCACATACACGACTTATACGAACTGAAGTTAACACGCGTTATCGACTACTTAAAAGGCTATTAGACCAACGTTTAACACTTTCACTTAATAAAAAACGACTGATTTACAATTCTATACTAAAACCCGCCTGGATGTACTGGTATTGAACTGTGGGGTTCAACGAAACGCGCCAATCTTCACAGAATTCAATCTCTTCAGTCTAAAATTCTCCCCACTATCGTTAACGGCTCCATTTTACGTTTCAAATCTAACTATTCACACAGGCCTGGAAATTCCGTTCGTAGGTCCAGGTTGCACGAACTCGCTATAAAAGTTTTCATCAGAATTTGCACTCTCATTCCAATCCTCTAGTAATAAATCCATTTATCATCTCATCACCATCCAGATCATCCTCCCAAACGATTAAAACGCCAGTGGCCTCGCGATTTTCTCTATTCTGAAGAGAGTAGCTAATCCTGGAGACGACTTAGGGAGTGTTATCACTGGGTAACTTCTCCCCTCAATTAGTGAGTTTGTAGTGGTGTCAGTTATTGTCATTGTTTCTTATAGCGTATCTAGGCACTGAGGTAACTTAACAAATAAATTAAAAAAAAAAAAATGTACCCTCATTACTATTCTTTTTCCGAGAATTTTCAAAGGAAACGTATGTTCTTCGGACGACTGAACTTTCCATTAATTAGGTAAAAATGAATGAATTAAACTTAACAGAAAGGAATAAACAAAAGAGTAAAACTTACAGTAATAGGCGCAAGTCAGTGTACATCATTATTCTGCAAAGCTAGTCGAAGAAATAACATTTACCACAACTCTAATGTTAGTTAGACAGAAGAAGCTGGGAGGAAATCTAATTAATTCATTTCCCGCGTTGCAAACGATTGGCAGGAAACACTCTTACAAGGTGCGTACCTGCCGTGCAAGTGTACACGTGTTCTAAACCCGCCCACAACAAGAGGATGATCTTAATTATTCCCTTATTCACTCTCCCTCTATCTCTAAGCATTCGTGGAAATGTAGTAGAACGTTCGCTCGGTCGATTTAAACAGAAACAATAAAAGCAACCTGTTCTTAGATCGTTCTTCGACACTAGCGAGTTCACAAGAGCACTTGGGATAGTTTTGAATTTATTTATTTTGAGACTTTCCAACGATTTACTTGAAACTTGATACCAACTTTGTGCTCACGAAGGAATATAACGGCTATTTGGAACTCTCTTTTTTTTTTTTTTTTATTAGGGCCATCTGATTAATCCGGGCGAGATGTCAAGCTGTTTGGTATCTCATCCAGTAGTCTCAAGAGTGGTGGCTTGCCATGAAGGAGTTCATTAGGGGCTATTCGCCGAGGCTGACTGCAGAATTAATCCGTCAAGGCCGTGGGGCTATAAGGATATATTGTAGGCCTAATAACTGGCCATTGCAGGCTCAGAAAACACATGCATCTTATGGGCCTGGCAGATGACAACCTTTGTAGGTTCTGTCAGGAAGAGAAGGAAACGGCACTGCACGTATTGTGTCAGTGTGAGGGGCTTGTCTGGCTAAGGATGTTACTTCTCGGGGAGGAAAAAACCAAGGCCTGTGAGCTTTACCCAAGAGTCGCTTTCCAGAATTAAGAGTCTGATTAAAAGGACAGGTCTGGAGGGTGAGCTTTAGAGTGAGGGGTGCCACAATAGATCCAAAGGGGTCGCAGTGGCGTAGGCCTTGTGGCCGCCTTAGTTGAATCTACAATCTATCTCATCCAGTATGCATGTACTTATTTCCCCCTTAATTTTTTTTTTTTAAATTTATTTTGTAATTTACAATGTACAATACACTATACAATAAGTAAATAGGGAGATAGAAGTATAGAGGCGTGAAAGGCAGGAGGAAAGAAACTGCCCAGCGGCAGCACTTTCTACAGGATATTAATTTTAGGCCTTCAGACTGCGAGGAAGTCGCGGGGCCACTGGCGATTCAGTCGGCGAGGAGTATTGTCAGGAATGTTAGAGGAGGCGAGAGACTGTACTAGAGGATTGGAGCTAGTCGAGAGAGTAGTGTGGAATTTTTGATATTTAGTCTTGGCTAATTGGTGTACGAAAGGGATGTTGAGGTCGTTGTGTAGAGTGAGGTTAGTTACGTAGAACGGAGCGTCAGCTATCTGTCGTAGTAGTTT
This sequence comes from Rhodnius prolixus, assembly GCF_049639745.1. Taxonomy (NCBI): domain Eukaryota; kingdom Metazoa; phylum Arthropoda; class Insecta; order Hemiptera; family Reduviidae; genus Rhodnius; species Rhodnius prolixus. Next base: position 11,919,817 of record NW_027411604.1, on the reverse strand, counting down.
TGATTGAAATGTCTGTACAGTCCGTATGTTTGTAGGTTTGGCTGAACCCCACAGTTCTAGTCCGTAAGTCCACATTGGTTTGAGGATAGTACTGTATATTAATCGTTTGAGTTCAATAGGTAATTTGGAGCGTCGTCCAAGAAGTCTGTAAAGTAGTTTCGCACGTTTTGTCATTGCTTGTCTTTTAAGTCTAGTGTGTGGGTTCCACGTGAGTCTCTTGTCTATGTAGAGCCCAAGGTAGCGCACCAGATCTGTATAAGGAAGAGGATTGCTGTTGAAGAGGACAGGTGGACAGGAGCCCCGCCGGAGAGTAAACGTGGCGTGCTGGCATTTCTGAGAGTTCATTTTAATCCGCCACTTCTTGGCCCAGGATTCTATTTTATGTAAGTGTGTCTGTAATTTGTATGAAGCTGATGTAGGATGTGTACTTGTGGCTAGTATGGCTGTGTCGTCTGCATATGTACAGAGTAGTGTAGAGGGTTGTACAGGTATGTCTGATGTGTATACTGTGTAGAGAACGGGGCCAAGTATACTCCCCTGCGGCACCCCCGCCCTCACTGTGGAGAAAGAAGAGATTGCTGAGCCAGTACTAATTTGAAAGTACCTATCTGAAAGATAGGAGCGCAAAATGAGGTAGTATGTTGAGGGAAGATGCTTTTTCAGTTTGAACAGTAATCCAGGATGCCAAACACGGTCGAAAGCCTGGCTTACGTCTAAGAATGCCCCTGCCCCCTTAATTAAGTGGTGAAAGTACTTCCGGCATCCCAGTTTCCTCGTCGATTTTGTTGTCAATATGGAAAATAATAACATGTTCACAAACAGATAAAGAATTAATTATATTCCATTCAAGATGGAGTCTGAATATACAAACTTTATTTCAGACTTAGTAGCGTATTCGCTAGATCATTCACTGCAAGAAGAAACAACCGAACGAACACAGAATACTCAAAGACAAGAGTCCTCAATGTGTATTCCGTGAATCAGCCTCATGCCCTCGCAAAAACAAAATGGTAATAATATACAGTAAATAGTTCAGTTGTAGTTAAATTGTAATGGTATTCAGAGCAGTCAAAAGCAAAAGAGCATCTGCAGCAGAAAGCTACAGATGGGTTGATCGAAGTAACACGTCATGAATCTAATTTCATGTTTATGATCTGGTTATCAGTAGAATAAATATCTCTCTCTAGCCTGGCTACATAATATTATGTCTATCACATTTTTGTTTCATGTCGAATGAAAAGAATAAGAGAGACTGATGCTGACCTAACCTAGTTATAGCACTATGGTGGGGTCAGATCTTGAGGAGACTATGTCAGGAGAAGGGGGATACGTTTCTTAATTTCCTGATGTCATGATGCGTTGCAATCATTAAATAGCGGAATAAGAACTCTGGCATTTGGAGATCAGAGTACGAGGTCACTGAGAGGGAAGATTGGATGTATTAGACATTAGAGGGATGGTGAAATAATCTTCTTTGATTCGGACCCTTGGAGAACAGAAGTCACCCTGCCTTTTAAGTCTAATCTAATCTAAACTACTTCTATCGTGATCCTACACTCTTGAAGTTAGAAATTACCGCTTCAAAAAATAAAAATTAATAAATAAATACTAAATCGACGTCAGCTATTGTGTAAACTAGACACTAAAAATTTTGTGCTGAGTTTAATTTACTTTTTTGAGGTAAATTGAGACTTTATTGTATTAACTTTGCTATTATATTGACAATTTGATTGTTATCTTAAGAACAAAGTTAAAAATAGCGCCTTTTAAAAACAACCACAGTAAGAGAAGAGCTGTAGGCAAAATGAGCCTCAGCGAAGAAGAAAGTGAATCAGACGATAGTTTTACTACCAAAACTTCAATGACCACCAAGGCGATCACCAAAGAGGCCAAAAGAGTTAGCGCGACTGGGTGCTCACCGCCCAAAAAGAAGACGAAAAAGAAGAAGCTTACAGCTACTGTAAAAGTAACTAAATCGACAACAAAAAGTGAACCGACTGCAATGAGCACTGCAATGCTAACCGAGGTAAGTGTCACCTCTTTACCGGCCACCGCAATATCTGCCCCTCCGGGCATTATCTCCGAAAATAAATTCGAAAACTTAAAAGACGACGACACTATGGAAACGAATACCACGGAAAAGCCGCAAAAAGAATACAAACCTCCTCCAATTTACATCAAAAACCTACAGAATTATATGGAATTCTGTAGAGAAATCACACTTTTAGTTGGAGCCAGCAACTACACATGCAAAACGAACCTCTCAGGAACCATTTTGACAGCGCTAACCGTAGAATCCTACAGAAGCATTGTTCATTATCTGAAAGATAAGAAATATACATACCACACTTACCAATTAAAACAGGACAAACCCTTCAGAGTGGTGATTCGTAACCTTCACTACAGTGTCCCAGCTGAAGATATTAAACAAGAAATTGAAGCGCAAGGACATAAGGTGAGAAAAGTCTCATTAGTTTACCACCCAATAACAAAGTACCCGCTGCCTCTGTTCTTTGTGGACTTAGAACCACAAACTAACAACAAAGAAATATTCAATCTTCGAGCAGTATTGAATACTATTATCCGTGTCGAAGAACCTTACAAACAAAACAATATTGTGCAATGCAAACGCTGTCAAACGTACGGCCATACCAGAGGTTACTGCCAACATGCCCCCCGCTGTGTAAAATGTGCAGGAGCCCATCTCACAGCTGAATGTACCAAAAAAACAGAAGACCCACCGAAATGCGTTCTGTGCCTTGGACAACATGTGGCGAGTTGGAAAGGATGCACTGTCCACAAAGAACTGCAACAGAAGAGAAAGCCGGAACCAGTCTATAATCACCCGTCTGCACTGAGAAGGCAACAGGAATCGAACCACGCCCCTCAGCTTCATTCTTCATCTCCTCTGCAGCTTGGAAGAAAGGCTTCATTGCCAAACACCAGTACCCTAAGCTATGCTGAAGTAGCAGCTGGACCATCTTCTCTTCAATCTCAAACCCAAGCTCCAGTCACAACCACTTCTCCAATTGACATCACATCAACACTCAACTATTTCATCACTGACTTGAAAAACCTGGTAACTCCACTAATTTCGCTTCTCACCTCGCTAATCAATAAACTACTTCCTTAAACTCCTACTATGGCTCACACTCAACATTCCTTAACTATTCTTCTTTGGAACGCTAATGGACTAACTTCACGACGACATGAACTGGACATTCTTCTCCATGAGAAAAGAATTGACATTGCGCTGATTACTGAGACCCACTTTACAAGCAGATCATATTTCTTCATAAACGACTACATTATTCACAGAACTGACCATCCAGACAACACAGCTCACGGAGGGACCGCCATACTAATCAGAAGAACTATACAACACAACTACACTCCTAGCGACTCAACTAACTTCTTGCAATCTACTACCATCACTCTACCCAGTAATCCTTTCCAGTTCTCTATCTCAGCAGTTTACTGCCCACCCAATCACCAAATAAACCAAGAGCAATTCCACCGATTCTTTCAATCCTTAGGACCTCGATTTCTTTCTGGCGGCGATTACAACGCGAAGCATCCTCAATGGGGAAGCAGAGTGAGAAATCCTCGAGGCATGACGCTCTCTAATACTATATCTTCCAATAGACTCAGTACTCTTTCACCCAACCAACCGACTTACTGGCCAACATCTCTCAGAAAACTTCCTGACCTGCTTGACTTTTTTGTCTGTTCTTCACTCACAAATATTCACACAGAAATACAAGGAATTAACGATCTCTCATCTGACCATAGTCCTGTCTTACTTACTTCTCCATGAGAAAAGAATTGACATTGCGCTGATTACTGAGACCCACTTTACAAGCAGATCATATTTCTTCTAGACGTGCGACCTATACCCATTCCACGTAGACCCACTCTGATTAACGGACCAATTGACTGGGCCCTCTTTCGTTCCAACTTAGAAGAAAAACTTGACTTACATACTTCACTGAAAACATCACAACAACTGGACGACAAAGTAAACGACTTCTCAGTGGCAATACAGCAGAGCATTTGGAATTCTACAATCTACATACGACCTTCTACAACTACTCTACCAATCCACAATCTACCACTTCACATCCGCACGCTAATCACAGCCAAAAGACGAGCTAGAAACCAATGGCAAAAGCAAAGGTACCCATCAAACAAACGAACTTTGAACAGACTAACCAGACAACTAAAACTAGAGTTACAGAAATATTACAATGACAGGTACGCAGACTTCACTGAACAACTAACAACTGAAAATAAATCTCTATGGACTGTTACTAGAAGAATATTGAAGTATAAGCAAATATCATCTCCACTTCGTCAGGATAATGGCTCTTGGACCAAGTCCGATGAAGAGAAAGCCAACTTATTTGCAACCCACCTTACAAATATATTCTCGCCACATATCGACATACTAGACCAGCGACATGCCGCAGACGTTAACAACAGACTGGACATTCCCCTCCAACTCAGCCTACCACTAAAACCCTTTACACCTGCAGACGTAATGAACGAAATTCGCCGACTGCCTAAAAAATCACCTGGCTACGATCTCATAACCTCAACCATCTTAAACGAACTTCCAAAAAAAGCCATACTATTCCTATCGCAATACTTAGCAATGAAACCATGGCTATAAGCCTTCTTAGAGGGATATTGATGGCAAAGAATACTCTGGAATAGTGTTCGATCTAAAGGAGAAAAAGGTTAGTTGCGAAATAACCCAATAAAATAAAGAAAATCTTATTAATTATTTACAAAGAAAGGAATTAACTCAATTGGATTCCCTTAAGCAAATCCTGGCTTCGATTCCATTTGCCTTGCTTTTTCTCTTTCTAATCTTACAGCTCTCTTTCCACTGAAGGATCACTATAAGAGGTTGGCAGGACGCCGCTTTAACTTAAGAGAAAAAATTATTGCCCTGAGAGTTAGTTTCTGCATAGCAGCATTTCCTAATAATTTTAGCTAATTTAAAAAAAAAGTATTCAAACTAAAAAAAAAGTTTTAATTATGAACATTAGACTTAATGATGTCAACCAGTCAAAATGGTTGTTTGAAATTGAAATACCCTTCCAGCCTCGGTCCAGAATGGTTGCCACTGGCAACAAACAACATTTGCTCTATTTTCCATAATAATAACTAGTTTGTAAACTTATACCTTGTTTATCGTCTGGCATATTACTCGCCACATATAACATGTGTACTTCATATCCTTTACCATCTCACTCCGCACAACCATTATCCATTAAAAGAAACTTTTTCATACTGTTCATATTCTCCACCTGGGCGTCCGGCAAAACTAAATTAATGTTCCTCCAAAAGACAATCCTACTACCTGGCGAATATCGCTGTTCATTTTGGAAAATTCATATTAGAGTTTCTTTAGTGAAAATATGCGTACTGATATCAGCCGAATTTCCTAAAATCTTGGCATTATTGGAGTAGAAAGCAAAGTATTTCTTTTTAATTAAATTATTAATTATTAATTAATTTTGTTTTGTTTGGCTCGGCCTTCCAAAATTGGGAAAAAAAGAAATAGAACGCAGCCCGAGTTGCACTTTCTTGTCCGAGAGAAATCTGAAATGGTTAGGTATAATTCTACTTAATTTTCTAATTAAACTTAGTATAAACACTGAGGGCATTTCCCAAGTTACAAGGATATGGTCTTAACCACACAACTGAAACTATCTGAAGAATAGGTTTACCAGTAGTAAAAACAGGCGAGTAAGGAGACGCATCAGATGGAGCGTTGTCCTTTAATTGCATGTTAAAACATCCTGGACAGGAACTGGACTATAAGGACCTCAAAACATATGTTTTTTGGTGAAATAAATGTCCGGAAGCGTTCACAAATCTTTTTTTACGAGAAGGAGGAAGTAAAAAGTGAAAATGCAGTTTTTCATTAACATAAAAACCAATATTATAATTAGGTTGTATCTGTATTATGTTGAGGAATAATTAAAATAATTTTAATTCTATTTAAAGCTATTAATGAATAAAATTTCTTTAATTTATTTTAATTTTAAAAGTAAATAAATACTCTGGCCATTATAAAGCATTGATGAGCTTTCTTTAATTATTAATAAATTGAAATGAATTCAATCTGTAATTAAATTTGGATTACTATTTTAATTGGGAATTTTATTCTATGATAATTTTTTTCTGCTGGGGTTCTTTTGTAATTACAGAATTCAATTTAAAACAAAATGGATTACAAATTGATTGATTAAAATAATAACAATCATTGATTGCTGATGTAACTTAGTTTAGATTTTTACATTCTCTTTCTAGATGAAAAAAATAGTTCCATCATTTGAAAGTATTCGCTTAAAATATCAGTTTCAAAGTTTTCTTAGCCAATTTTTATGATTTTGAAAACTAAAATTTTGCATTTCGATTTGTTCGTTCAGTTAGGTGACCTGATGTGATTTAGCGATCACAATTTACCATAAATACCGCTTTTCTCAAATGTTTTTGTTTTCCTTTCTAGAGATTTTCTGGTTGAAAATAGCTTTTAAGATATTCTTTCACAAACATTGTAACAATGTTTGTGAAAGAATTCACTTTGGGGCAGATCACTCTGAGGGAAGTGAAGGAAGAATTCTCTCTCTCTAGTGCCACTTCATTTTGTGGTTTACCCCAAACTCTATACGTGAGAAAAGGTTGAATAGGTTTTGCAATTTCAAGTTTTTAAACGATGTATAAAATTCGGGAATTGTAGTCGTGTGATTTGTTCACATCAAATCTTTTTTTTTCTCAAATAGATTATTGATTTGTATATGCTAGCCTTTGTCACTAAAAAATATGAAAGCATCTTATCTTTTTTTCGTGGGGCTTATCCTTACTTGGGTTCTATACAGCAGATTGTTCAGCTCACCAAAGAAATCCCTATTGAGATATCTACCTACAAATCCTGATGGGAAAATACAAATTCATTTCTTGGTCTTTTATATTATGTTCTTACAAATCATACCGAGCATTATCGTAAGTTTTCTTCTACGATCAACTTCTATGTACCTGGTTACAAGTAGCTTCATTAAATTCAGAAAACGTTTCCTTTAAACTTTAATAATTCATTTTATTACAGCCAGTTAATGAGTTTTCCCTCCTGTCCACTCGTCCGTTTCTCTTTGACCGTCACAAGAACCGTCGGACTTAATAAAGCTAGAGATAAACACAGAAGGCTGTGGACAGCCTCACAGATGTAAGCTCTGAATTAAAATTTGACATTTTTACATTAAATATCATTCATTTAAAGACTGAGAAACACATTTTGAAACCATATTTTTACTGATGTGCGCTACTACTCGGATGTAAGTTAACTCAAGCTCACACTAATTAACTACCGACCCCCAGCAAAGTTTACAACCACCCACACAACTGGAGAAACTATATGGTCCCTCTGGATCTTTAAACTGAGATTAGAGCTACGCTCCTGTGTAATTCCAAGTCAGCTGTACACAATAATCCGGGTCTGAAATGATCAAACAATACCGTAAATCCTATTTCAATCAAGAGGTATTGTTAAACAATTATTTTTTTTAATTCTTACTTCTTAGTAAGAACAAAAATGCTGATCGTATCACGTTTTTTAATTTCTGAGTTCATCGATAATCGAGTTTTTTATTTATTATTTGCTTTTTACTTTATCTTGTTACTTATGATTTCATCTCTTTCAATTTCTGGTTTATAATCACACCTTTCTATTATTTTTCAATAAGTTGTAACCTCCGACGCATGGATAAATATCTAGGCCAAATTATTCTTTGTTTTCTTATGTAATTCTTCATTACTATAAAATGAAGCGTTTCTTATTTTTCTTCTAATTTAAGTCAACATCTTAGGACCATCTTGGTGCCGTCAGCTACTTTCAATGCACTGTTAGCCTCCGGACGTATTCTCTCATTGCAGATAACATTTTCAATCCCAACAATAAGAAGATCTTTGGGGAAAAATCAAAGGACCTGCAGTGTATCCAGGATCTCCGTGCGGGAATCCAAGTACAAACTATTCAGCTGGTTCAATTGTCTATAAATTAAGTTTATTTAATATTGGATAGCTAGGGATGGACAGTAAAATGTAATTGTATAGTGAGACCTTTCCTCCTTACAGTCTAAGGACTAAGGAGTAGAGATTATCTGAACTAAAATCTTTATGTAAATGTATATTTCTGATGTCAATAAATCTCTCTATTATTTATTTTATTATCTGTCAATGTACGTGGCAAAAATTTTGTGTTAGCCCTTAGGGCAAAAACTCTAACAAGACAGTAATATTACTAACAGAGAATGTACAATTTATTAAAAATAAGTGGTTTCAATCACCTTATCTTGGTTTGGAAAATAATAAATCAATTTTACTAAGCTCCGCCAAATATAACAACACAAAAGCTATCTGTCCAGACAGATATTGTTTGGGTAGTTGCATTGAAAGGACACATTGTCTGCGGCTGGACATGGTCTATATCCTGCACTAGTTTCCTGTTCTTTGCCAATACATGTTCCAATATCTTCCTAAAACTGTGAAATTGATAACAGTGCAACACAATATCTGATGTGAATTAATCAATATAAAGGTGAATCATCCAGCTGTTCTTCAACTTTAATCTAAGGAAAATAATTGACAATCCAGTTAAAGAAGTGATATTCATATCATGAACTAACCAAAAATTATTATCCCTATAAATGTGAAAATTAACTTTTGAATCTTGCTAAAGTTTGTTAATGTTAAAATAAGCAACTATCCAAGTGTTGAGTGCGATATTCCCTTATTTCATTCTCTATTACTATTTTAATCTAAGTGTTAAATTTTCTTTAAAACTAGATGGCTTTAAAAAGCTTGGGAAACTTAGAACACATAAAACGAATCGCAGAACGATTTCTTGAAGTGAACGTCAACATTTGCTGACAAAGTTAGTAATGAAAAACTGGTAAAATGATTATACTAATCAAATTTACACAAAATCCAAATTCGTTATTAAACATTTATAGAGAACAAACTATAATTCTCTTTCCCTAAAAATCTATGGATTATCAACAATCTAAATTAAAGGAATAGATATTCCACCACGCATCATTGATTTATGCATAGGTTCACCCACAATCAATTTTTCCGAAACACCTCACACAACCCCCAAACTAACCTCATTCCTGTTAACTTTCCATAAATAAATTCTTCTAGAAGAATTGTTATTGAAAAAGTTGTCTACGTGCATACAAAGTATACATATAATGGTTATACAAGAATCAAAGGAACCATTCTCCATGAAAATATTGAAGAACGGGAATAATCCCTTTGGGTACTTCAGGTCAAGGAATTTTTTACGCAGAAGGAATTAACTTCAACTTCAGATCGCAATAATTACAGTATTTTCTAGAACCCTGATTGACTGCCTTCTGATCAGGGACATTTTCATTTTTTTAATTACATTCACTATGCAGTGTGGCTAATAAATAACGAGACTGATGATGCTACAGAAGAACTATGCATGCGCCAAATCCTAACGACCGACAGCTGGGCAGCGTAAAGCCTTCTCTTTCGATTTCAGCGTCTCACGTGTTTGTAGAGAAATCTGTCTGACCGGAACCATCGTTTGTGTAAGAGGTGTTAGTTTCGTTTTGCCGAAAACATGATACTACACATGTAGTAGAGCAACGAACGGTCGTGAAATTTCTCATAAAACTTGGTAAAACCACTACTGAAACTTATCTTTTATTAAAAGAAGTTTATGGTGATGAATGTTAATCACGTGAGCGCGAGTTTTTGAGTGGTTCAAGTGTTTCTAAGATGGGCCGAGAAGACTTCGGAGATGATGACCGCCCAGGTTGGCCTTACACGTCCAAAACGGATGAAAATATCGATTATAATTAATCAACATTACTACCGTGAGGTGCTTGCTCAACTCCGTGAAAGAGTAAGGAAAAAACGACCCGATTTATGGAAGAACAAGTCATGGGTTCTCCATCAAGACAACACGCCGGCTCACCTGCATTGTCTGTCAAGACGTTTCTAGCAAGTACAACATTCCAGTTTTAGGCCATCCGCCTTATTCGCCTGACCTGGCCCCACGTGACTTTTATCTGTTCCCCAAAGTGAAATCTGCATTAAAAGGAACACGATTTCAGTCCGTTGAAGCTGTGAAAGAAAAAGCGGCCAGCGTCATGCAGGAGCTGACAGAAAAAGACTTCCAGCACTGTTTCGAACAATGGTAAATTCGCATGGAGCGTTTTAGGGATAGGGGAGGGGTGTATATTGAAGGAGATAATAACTAAATATATATAAATTTAAAATAAAATGTTTTACAGCAATAGTCTCGTTATTTAATAGCCACATCTCGTATTTCTTCAATTACTGTGCGCTGTTGACACGGATCGGAAATTACCCCATTCGCTGCAAATTTTTGCAGCGATTTGGGCAGAAAATCAATTCTAGAAAGAGGCTTTTTTTCTCGATTTCAGCGACACGATTAACCCCCATTTTGTGTAAACAGAGTTGAGATTTGACCATTGCAGAAGAATAATGGCACATCAGTGGAAATCTACTCACACCCATTACCAGAAATTGCCTTAATCAAATACCTCGGTAAACATTTTCCTTATAAAAGTTGTAGATTTATAGTTTTTATCACTACACTAAAGTTAAATAAGATCCTAAGAGCTGTTCGTAAAATAAAAATAGAAGTAGTTGAGAAATCTATTAGGAAATTGGTACATGTGGGCAGCCATTATTCTCATAAACTATTGTTTTGTACCCATACTTTAAAATGCAACAAAAAAATCTTTTAAAAAAATTAAGTTATTAAAAGATGGTAAAAGAGGGTTAAAAAAGTATTATAATTGAATGAACACTATGTAATAAAAATTAAAAACTCAGTGTGTCACTTTCCAAGCATAAGTAACAAACATTTGCATTTGTAAGTGAGCAACTTGTACTGGTGACAGCTGGTTTAATATGGATCGTTAATAACAGTTGGTGGCATCCGCAGAATTGTGTTAAGATTACCAGCGACATGTTTTTAATTTGGTTGAAGGTACTGGACTGAGGGGTACAAGAAAGAAATATTATTTGCGGTATCTGTCCAGGAATCAGAAGTAAAAGAAAAAAGGGAGAGATCTTCTCAGCGTCCAATTTTATTTCTTTCTTCTGCTTCTGTTAGTTATAAACCCTTATTCCAGAGGTTGGTGAAGCTCCATCACAAAAACTTAACTAATATCTGGGAGAAGAGTGAGTTATTACCGGGTTAGACACAATCCGGAGGTTGCTCTCTTATTAAGTTTATTGCCTGTAAACCCTGTGCTCCATTTCATTCCGTCTGGCCACCCTCATTTCCTCACAGTCCAGATCAAACGGAACTCTCTTCCAACAATAGTATTTCCACTGAAAACAAGGCAAATTGTTGTGAATTCCTTTCCACCTACCGCTTCGCCTGACCACTTTACAAAGTACTGGACTTAATCTCCTCTTTAATAATAAAACCAAATCCACTTTCACCAATTCTCATCTTATCTTCTGTTTTGTGAACATTTCATTCTTCACCTCAGAAAAGGAGGGTCTTAAATGTTCTCCACTTCTCGCATTAATGTGCGCCAAGCGAGCGAACACACGTTCTAATCCTACTACAATACAACAAGACAAAGCTCCAGACTCTTTCTCACTGTGAGCATTCCTGAAATGTTCTCTTTGTTGGTGTAGAAACATGTGTTCTTGGCACGTCAATCGGTGATCGCCCGATTTAGTGTTTACAAGAACATTCAACGCCACTTATGAATTCATTTTTGTCACTCAACAAATTCAATGATTTCTTAAAACTTCTTTCCTAGTTTATTTTTTAGGGAGATTTAAATAATTAATATTTGCTTTATTTTAATATTATCAGCTAATATTTTACTTGATATTAATTTATTTCTGCGTCTAAAATAATAAAACCTGTCGCAGAGAATTGGAATAATTATTAAGTATGTGCAATTTAAACTATTATAGCGGATATAAACCTCTAAACTAAATAAGGACAAAAAAAGTATAGAACTAAAACTATTCGGTTATTGCCAATGACAAACAACATAATTCTAACAAGCTCAAATCTAATACTAAGAGGTTTTGAAAAGAATAATACTCTTACAATGTAAAAAAAAAAACTTACTTCAGACCAACTACAGAACTAAAATCAGAAATCCTTCATTAAACAAAACAGCGAATTGTCAAATGTAAACACTATTTTTTTATTTGATTTAATCTCCTTTACTTAATTTTCATGCTAATACAAAACTCTGGAGCATAGCGTTGTAAAAAGATTAAATTAATATAAAATGAAAGGCAAAGAATTAAATTCTAAGTAATATGCTCAGTAATATGTTTCTTAGGGCTTAAATGATGTCAAAAAAAAAATTAATTTTCATATTTAGTAATGTTATTCTGATAGAAAGAGAATGGAAATCACAGAAAAATAACAGTTGTTTACTCCACGTTGTTCTTATGGATTAGGCTAAAATACAAAAGTGCTTTAAGGGTGAACGGCGTATTGGAAAACATATTCACAGCTAGAACCTTCTAAGTATCGTACAACTGAACGAATACCGTTTACACCGTTTAATACAGTTCTTCCTTTTGTTCTAGGCTCCAGTTCGTTTATTTTAAATGTATGTACTTTTCAAGTCCACAGAACATTAAAGTAAATTAGTGCAAGATCTTCTTCTTCTTCTTACGTGGATGCTCGTGTCTATTTTTCTCCTGAATGTAATTTTTTCTCCAAAATGGTTGCAACTCATTTCCACAAAATTTACTAGGTATCTATTTTACAAGTTACTATTTCGCCCTCTATATGGTATCCAGTTAGAATATTATCTTGAAGGATTCTACCAGAATTGGCTAGAAAATGTAGCCATCGCAACCCACAGAGAGTCTACTCCTCTAGTCCTGTCAGTTAAACGGAACTCAGGAGTCTGGCGATAGATACCTAGGCTCTATATCAAACTAAAGTTAAATACAGAACATTCCATCAATGCATACTTTAAAATATTATTATTGATCGAAAAAATATTCGGAAAAGCTCCAGCAATATTCTTCAAATTCTTCGTAAGTATCCATTTCTTACCTAAATTCCCTCCCAGCGGTGTAAGTTATTTTATATGGATTTCTGAATCCTGGAGGATGCATGGCGAATGCTTTGGGCCATGTCTTGGCTGCTGGATTGCAGAGAAATCAGTTTCAACTCTTCAAAATCAGCGGCTCACCCGATCTCTAATTGTTTTTTAGAAGATATTAATGGTTCTAAATAAAAATCATTAAATTGTAACAGTAGCTGTAACAGAATGCTTCGAGAAGATTCAAATAGATTTTTGTAAAGGCCATTTTAAGATTTAACATTATTTTTGTTTCTCTGATTATGTTAATACAAATATACCTGAAATAGGAACCTATCTCTTGATTATTATTACAATTCTGTCTCATAATATAGTCTGGCTAGGTTCTGCATCAAAGGGCTTTAAGTTTACAACTTCATAGATAAGTATAACTTACTTTAGGTAAGTTCTATTTTGCATAGTTAAGTTTCTGCTCTCGTGAGATAGTTATGCGCGCTGCTTATTATAACTCACCTGAGAGTTAAATAATATCCCAGATAACTCTTCATAGTTCTCAGTTCGGGTCACAGAGGAAAATGATTCGGAAAAAGTATCAGGTTTTTCAAATTTGAATTTTCACTAAATCAAAAGAATTATAGTTGGTTTGAGGGGAAAACATCGCCTCTCTGAAGGGCGTAGTGTGATCACTACCATCTTCTTCAGGGAAATTAGCAGGAGCTTTCCGGTTTATCCTTGTTCTCACACTCACATTCCGCCATTCAGCAATTGATGTATACAACAACACACATTCATATTTAAACTTGCCCTTACAACACACTAGTCTATTGGGGCTTATCATCATGTTGTTTGCTACAGGACGAGGAGCACTGTTACAAAAAAAAAAATGGGAGAAAATTAGGAAATAAAAGCAATAGTATTGTAATGCAACAATTTGAGACCGGAATTATTCTGTATGCACATTACTGAAAGTAAAATTGCAGATGGTGCCATCTGGGACGGAATTTCTAGTTAACATTATTCATGAAAGGAAGCTGTTAAGGGCGTTATATTTTTAAAGTTTCTCTGAAAGAATTATACAAAAATATTAAGCACTTCCTTCCTTTTTGAGAGGATTTATGATATATTTCCCTTTTTTTATACAAACTAGGTAATTTCCTGTTATCCGCCAATTCTATTACATTTTACTTTTCCTGCTTTAACTCCGGAAATGAAATAAGCAATACTCCATATTGTACACATTACTAAAAAAAAGGAAATGGATAAAGTGCAATGTATATTAAATAAACAAACTTAATAATTAACTTATACTATTGTAATTAGCGTGGTTCGCAAACATAAATGTCGAAACTATTTTGCAGTGGGATAATTATTTATTTTCAATTTCCTGTTTCTGATTAGATTAGAGTTTAAATCGTTGCAAAGTATTTCACGTTTCCTGTCGGCATGTCTATCGTTTATTATTTCTGTTGTAATAAAACTAAATTATATTAAAACTAAGAACTGGTTAAGACTGGTTTTAATTATAACCCCGTTTAAACGATTTATTTAAGATAATGTCACTTACTTAGGTTGTCATTGATTTTATTTCTGGAACCTAGAATCTAACTTGACAATGTAATCTAATTTGTCTAGAGGAAATGCCACTTTGCTAAAGAAAATATCCAAGTTATGTGTTTAAGACATGACAGCTGGGCAACTAAAGCGGCACGATAACCAGGAAATAAATTGCTCCATATTTACAAATCTGCAACCCCAGGAATGGGAAATACTGTTGCCCAAGTGTTTTCCAAGTTATTCCAGACGTTCGTGGCAGTGAGGGGTTGGAGATACTTAGATGGTGAAATGGCAACTGTGGAGATAGCTGTAAAAAAAAAAAAAATTAATGGAGCACATGGTAAAAAGTGTTATGTTTCTGATATATTTCCTGGCGGCAATATTAGCGCTTGTCTCGCTGACAGTGAAACCATCCATGTAGAGATGTCAATTGGAACTGGCAGATTAGGCTGACAAAAACTTTTAAGTTACTGCTACCATTGATACTCGTGCACGTGGTTCTTCACGGGATTGAGGAGAATGATTATTTGGCGAAGAAAGGTGGTTCGCTGAGCCAATCATCCTTTTCCTCTCGTTCCTTATGGAACTTGCACCAGACTGATGAAACGTTGCATCCCACTTGTCGAATAGGCTGCAGATGGAAAAATGGGGTCTCTTGCTGAGTCACCTTCTCCTACAGTCAAAATTGGTATTATTTGGTCATGTGATCAGATAGCTCCAGATTATAAACTGCGAAGATCATTAAAGCTAGAAAGAAGCTGCATGAACTCCAGTGTGGTTTTATGTCCTAAAACAGGAACCACTGAGGTATAGTTGAGGATAGTTTGGTTACCGATACAAATAATAAAAATGAGGTGATGCAAAGTGAAATTAAATCACTAAAGGAGGATGATTCTGAATTAAGAAGAACTAATAAACGGCTGAATGGTGAAATAAGAATGTTGGAGAGAGAGAGGTCAGACGGAGGAATTTAGTACTTTTTGACTTAGATGTAGACATTGATTACAAGAATATTGCCTTATAGGAAATTTTAAAAATATTTAATACTAAATTGGAAGTTACTTGTTCAGAAAATGATATAACATTTATACGTACGCTTGGTAACAAGCCTAACAAACCACCTTTTTTGATTCGGTTCGAATCAGAGAAAAAGAGAAATGAAATCTTTCATAAGAGATTGAATTTAAAAGGAGAACATTTGTTTCTGAAGATTATTCAGAAATAAATAGGGAAGAGAGAAGCGTTCCTTATAAGTTTTATAAACAGGGAAGAGAAGAGGAATAGAACATCAAAATGGGCTACAGTTATATTGTTCTAAATGGGAAAAGATACTACGATGATATATTAAGTTCTAATCGCACATCTACTTCTTCAAAGAAGAAGCAGACTCCAAGAAGAAGGAAAATGGTGAGAAAAAGAAGCAGTGATAAAGAAGCAGGGGAAACATCCTAGACTGATGACTCCAACCGTCCTTCTACACCAATACTTTCCCAACTTGACCAGTGGTTGAGTACGGTGAAGACTCAGAAGAAACAAAAAACTTCCAATAGGCCTGCTGTCTTGGAATAGCAACTAGAGGAACTTTCGGCGACATCTGGCTCATCCTCAGAACTTCGCTTGTAGAAACTCTGATTCAGCTCAAACCAAGTCTAAAAGTAAAGGTATTAATTTTTATTTTGTGTTTATATTTCAAGAAATGTATTTTCTGTTTTGTCACTCAACTCCATTTGTATGAGAAATTCCTCAAAACAAAATAAATAAATATTATATTATATTATTATTAGATGAGAATAACTCTGCAAGTAAATAGAAGAAAATTAGTTTGATCTTGATTTTGATTAAAATAAGGGGAAAGCCAAGAAATAATTTATACAAAAAAGAAAAAGAAAAGTCCTCTTTTGTATATTTTATTTTGTTAAAATAAAAAAAATATTGCTTTACAGCTAACTAAACGTTCTCCATACGCACGCTCACATTATCTTTACTCCTTTTTCTACCGCAGAGAAGATATTTATGGCAACCACATATATTTTTTTAAAAAAACCCTCCCTACAATATTGTTAGAGTTTTGTATCGTTAGGGCTCAATATGATTTGTGTTACAGATTATCTAGTAATTTGCATATCAGGTTATATTTCTAATGTGGCTAGTAACACGTTCATGATTTAGTACAATATGTTCTGGTGATAAGAAAAGGTAATTTAGCTTTATCATAACCAATATCTCGTTATATTTATGGCCGTCGCTAGCGCCGGAAAGAAAGTATGTTGTTGTGAAAACTGATTTAGAAGGAAATGAAGCACAGTCCTTGGTGGCAAATATATGATAAATGCATTTTACTGCAAATTCTTAGAAAAACCGTGACTTTAATTAGATCGTGGTTAAACTTCGTTCGCACGAAGAATAAAGAATTGGCTTTATTAGAGCCATTATCTGTTTTAATTAGTCAAGAAAGAAAATTTGGTTGATTCTACTTTTATTGTGGTTTGCTATTCGCCTCCGTCCGCGACACCTAGTAAATGGTAGTTGGACGTTAAGCCCCGCCTGAAAAAAATAGGCGATTACTTTACTTACTTTTTTTTTTTACTTTTATTGTGAACTTAACGACAGAATGTTCCTATTGAACAGAGTTGGTACATACTTGTTTTGTTATTCTGGCGTTGAAACATAGTGAACATATTTTACTTTCTCTTTTTGTACTATAAAAAACCGAGTTTCTATTTTGATATTTTTACCACAAATATAATTTTTGAGATCCACTACGTACCAAATAATATTTTTAAAAAGTAGGTTTGTGTACACGAAACCACCAGGGCGCCACAGCAGCCGAGCGGTTAGAAGCGAGACCTGCAAAGCTAATATGTATTGTGGCCTTGGATTTTATTTAATGGTTAATAATAGGAATTTACAGTAAAGTATGTTTGCTAGTCGCCTCCATCCACGACACCTAATTGGTAGTTGGACGTAAAGCCTGCCTGAAAAAATAGGCGATTACTTTACTTACACGAAACCACCGTAACTTAGAATCGAAATAATCGCAGGTAATTAAAGTTAGATATTTTAAATTAGTCTGTAGTATTACTGGATTG
Organism: Rhodnius prolixus; assembly: GCF_049639745.1. NCBI lineage: Eukaryota > Metazoa > Arthropoda > Insecta > Hemiptera > Reduviidae > Rhodnius > Rhodnius prolixus. Next base: position 11,902,062 of record NW_027411604.1, on the reverse strand, counting down.
GTTATAAGAAAAGTGGCATTAAAATTTGTGTTAGGAAAGAAGATGAGTCTCAGATTAGATAGGAACGTCCGGAGCCTATACATTAATTAGGATGTGCTCCAAAATGCAGTCTAGCGAAATTCAGATTAGGTTGGAACATTCGAATGATCACCGAATCCAGGATTGGCCATAGATGTTCCCTTGAGGGTCCCAATTAAGTTGAAACATCTGAAGTCATGTGGACGCAAATTAAGTTGAATATCCAAAGATTTATTCATTCAGGGGTGACCCTAGAACTCTGCTTAGCAACATTTTGGCAGAATTTGAAAAAAAAAAAAAAAACAGACTTACATGAACTATAATGTAGGAGGGCTTCGCTAAATTAGGGTTTCAAAATAAAGTAATAGCTGGCTGGATGCTCTTAAACTTCCAGAGAAGTGCATACTACCAAAACCTGATCGTAGATCACATCCAGCAGCCTCCAGATAGTAGACGTTCTTGTGAGCTATTGAAAAGCGATTAGCGTTCAAATTTGTTTTAATCATATAAAATACATGCTGCCAGAGACAAATATTCTAAAATAAAGGATTATAAATCATAAAGAATGGATTTTTAACGATAATCCCTACCTCCCATGCGACCTCTTTTACCCTCATTAATTTCCATTTAAATCATTCAATAAATATTTTAAACACTTTCCATCTATTTTCCAATGATATTGCTCTAACAATAATATATTATTTTCTAATCGATAAACGATAACATTTTTAATTAAATTATTTATTCAAATATAAATTCTATAACTGGACTATTATTTATTGCACGTCACTTGCATAACATACATATCTGCCAATATATCCTATTCTATTTCTCCAACTATTATTCATTTTTTTCTTTTTATTTTATTTGGAAAACAATTTATTTATATACGTCATAAAAATTGGCAGTTTATATATTTGTTTTACTTTGTAAATACTGAAAGAAATCAGAGGTTCAAACGCCTTTATAATTTAGGAAAATATCAATGCATTTCCCACTTTCAACAATTTCATGTTGGATTTTTTAAAGGAGATATCCATGTAAATTATTTCCTTAATTATTCTTACTTGCAGAAAGAAGCTAGCTGTTTGTTGGCATAAAAATCCTCGGTAAGTATTTTAGTTATCGAGCTGGATAACGGCGTGGCTTGATGTGCGAAGAAGATATTTTAATGGGTGCAGTCCGACCGGTAAAGCAAATGAAGAAAGGTTATTTCCAGAAGTGGTAATGTTCTATCCATAAAAAAGGGAAATATTGATATCATTTCTATGCAATTTCTATTCATGATATCATCAAGGCTTCATTTCTTGAAGAAGAAGGGTTGTGGTAAGGTACGTCTGCAAGTGGCGGCGAGGGGTTTCTGAAGATTCTAGAAGCTGATGTGGAAAGGGTTAGAGCGCCTTCTAAAGCCTTACTTAGTTTTATTTATTTATCGATCTATTGATGTAATGCCTATTTTGGTAGTCCGCTAACTGCTCATTTTTATTATTTTAACAGAACCAGATCGTCAATTGTAGCGCCCACTCAGAACACTCGGCGGAAGAAAGGGAGAACATTCAAAGTATTTCTGGGCTAACTTATTCTTCTTGCCAAACAGGAATTTGTCTCCATTAAATTGTGTTAACGATAAGCAAATTCTCTGAAGATCAGTTAAATGTAAAATTGGTTTTATTCCAGTAAATTTCCCCATATTTACCATTTGATAGGCTTTTACCTGAATGAGGCAAAATACTTGTTAATGTTCATGGCAGAGCCGCTATGCTGGAATTCTGGTGCTTCCATTTGAACAATTTTATTAAAGCAATTTCCCCATTAATATAACCTGTCTTTCGCTCTTCTTATTCCATTCATGTGTTACCTTCAATTCAGTCTTTGTGCTGCTATTTTCAACAGTCAGAACAACTCAATGGTAATTGGATTTCAATAATCATTTCGGTGAAAGAAATATGAGGAAAACTGTCAAAACTGCTTTGAATATTATTATCTTGTTTGTAAAATTATTAGAAGGCAGATGGAAATTTGCGCTTTGATTTGATTTCCGCCCTCTTATTCTCTTAACTGGAAGTTTGGAAATCGGTGATCATGAAAGCCTATTCAGGCTAAATTCTTTGCTAAAACGAGAAACATAGCCATTATATTGTACCTCGGCCAGCCAATCTTGTTTTTATACTTTTTATAACAATACATTTAAGGGTCCTCTGTAAATCAATCAGATTTGGTTTTCTTTATGTTGTGATTTGTAAAATATATATTATATACTACATTAAACTCTGTTAGTCTCCAGTTCTGATCCATGAACTCTTCTTGAATTATTAAAGTATACATTTTTTTTAAATTTCAGAACTCCATGGTAAATTGATATTAAATTTACAGCATTGTATAGCAAGAATCGAATGCTTCTTAAATCCATATTGTTCTTTCCTTGTTATTGTGGAGCAAGCTTATGGATAGTATAGTATTTAAAGCCTTAAACTGAGGCCTACAACTTTTTGGACACCTTTTTGACATCAATTGTCTAATAATTCTTTGAGGCAATTGGTACCTCACCATAATTTATTGCCAAAAGCCATCCTGGATTGGAACAGCCCAAAATAGGCTCATCAGTACAGCCGGTTATTTAATTCCCTGTTTCCTGAAGTACCTATAATCTGGGACTTATTTATTTACCCATTATTATTTACCCCCTAAAGAATGTGGATGTATATTTGGTCTCAACCTTTCTTGCACCCAATTTTAACCTGCCATGCACTAGGCAAGGCTATTGAACACCTCAAAGAACTAGTTTTTCCAAAGGAAATAATGATGGTATCAAGATCATCTTTCACTTGTGGTAGCACTTCATGCTTTCATTTGATAAAGTAACCAAATTGTCGGATAAAAAACCTACTTCTAGTGTTAGACGAGGGAACCATAATATTTTATGGCGTTTGCCTGGTATTGTTGGTGACAACGTCGACAGAAACGTTCGGAGATGGTTCATGGTCTTTCTTTCGCTCTTCTGAACATAGCGGGCATCAACGAGTAAAACATTTCTTGGATAATGCTAATAAACCATCTCACACATTCATTCATAAATGTGCACTTCAAAATTAGGGATGACTGAGTTTTCTATTCACATTAATGTTCTGTTACACTTTACGAGTTCTTTTTTTTAAAGAAAAACTTTAAACTGAAATTTTTCATACGTTTCCAAAACATTTTTGATGAAATTAATAGCTTATTGGGTCATTAATCTCACAGATTAGTTGGGCCCTGTGGTTTTACAAACCTATTGCGCCTGATGGAGGGTTAAAAAGACTCTTATTAAAGAAAATTCAGATGAAATTAAAACGAACTTATTTTTCTCCCATCAGCTAGGTTTCATTCTGTTTACCATATTAATTTTGTATAACCAGGAAGGATTTTTAATATTAATTTGTACCACAAATGAAGTTTGACAATAAAAGCAGAATATCTTAGTGACTGAAAACAATCACACCACAACTCCAGAGCAGGGTAACAGCCGGTGTACCAAAAAAAAACGTGGCTAGTTGATGGTATAATTTCGCAGAATAGACAAGCTGGTTCTTGAAGCTAACCTGCACCTTCTTGCTTCCTAAGATGCCCTCACTTTCCTCACCAAACTCTCCTTACTTGCTGACTCATTTCTTTGTCCGACAGTAAGTTCTAGGGAAGTAATTAGCCTTCTTTGGAGGGAGTAGAGTTTGGTAGCACAAAGTTGTCATGCTTCTAACATCATTTCTTGCCCTACTAACTAACTAGCCCAAGACTAACAAGTTTTATAAAGTTAAACACTGGCGGGGTTGGGGTCAATCTTGTGGGAAGAAAGAATGTAATCATAATGTACTCTCGACTTGAAAATTTCCGGTAAACCAAAGCACTTTTGGCTTACTTCAACTTACTATAACTTAAATTTATTATTTGAATTATGTGTTTCTTTGTTCTTAAGTATTGTCTTTTTAATTACTTCACCTTTCTCCAATGAAATGTAGCACAGAGCAAAGAAGTTTCCTGCAATTCGATGGTAAAAGATTTAAATTATTATTACTATTATTTTTGTTATATTGTAAGAGAAAACCTCTCCAAATATTACTTGCGTTTTCACGTTTTCCATTGCGTTGCGACACGGTAGCCATGATAACGATTTTCTTTTAATTAATGATGCTTGAGTCACCAAGAACAATGATAATATTCATTTTAGGAGATTTTTTCTACCACTGAATTTGCGTAAACAAAAGAACCGTTCTTATATCGAATTCATTTGAAAATTGGATCTAGAACGACAAAGGAAATTTCCTGGACAGTGGTGGAACAAAGCAGCCACCAAAACAGTTACTAGAAACCAAAGTTCATTTAAATTAATAATAATTGGGAACCAGTGAAACCATCAATGAAGAGAGAGTCATTATCAACAATGTACGCCCAAAACAATTTCTCAAATCGTTTTCTCAAAATTGATTGAGTTGTAGATTAAAACCTGTATCTTGATTCTCCCAAAATCTTTCGCCGACAGATTATCATGTTTTCTACATTTGGAATATGTTTACGGCTGGTGGAATCTTCACCATTATGGAAGAAGTTAAGGCAAAAAGGGCAGTCGTCAAATTTCTTGTAGCCTGAGAAATCAATTTTTACAGTTATGGGTTTAATCGTTTTGTCCTTATTTTTTTTAACAAAGAACCAGGCAGATGTCTACACAAGACGATAAACTTCTTCTTACAAGCTTGCTTGAGAATGTGAATTCTTAGATTCCACAGATTCTGATTCGGTTATCACTCCATTCATATCTTAACAGCTAGAGAATTGTTACATCTCCACTAAGACACCCCTCACCAAATACGTTTATTTACATATCCTTTGTTGTAGGTTTGTTAAACATTAATTTATGCAATGTATCAGAGTAGAGATATGATTTACCCAGTAAGTGGGCAGACTTAATTCTGAATGGATCTAAGAGAGGTGGACATTAATGTAAAAGAGCATCTCTTGATTTAATAAACGGTCAAGGGTAAATGCTTCCGTCCGACTAGAGGGTCAGCTAGAGCACTAATGAATTATTCATAGAACCAAATCAAATTTGTGTAACACGTGATCACAAGAAACCAATATTCAATAGTGATTAAATCAATAACAATTAGATTTCAACCTGAGTGATCAGTAAGACCTAAGTGAGTTCAAAATAATTCACATAAGTGAGCAAAACTCTAGCAAGATTATATTTATCCTTGTATTTGTGATATTGATTTCGGTACAATTTTTTTTTTCTTCGTCAACATTACTGTTATAGTTTTGTAAGAAGAAAAATCTCAGTTTTCCAAACTACTGCTCCATAAATGGAGGAGGAAAAGCAGTAAAAAAACTTTTACATTACCTGGATTAGCTCTACATATATGTGTGTATATCTGTCTCATTGTCGGCAAGATTTTCAATCAATACGGAGACAAGAGAAAATTCTCTTCTTATATTTTCTACACATATTTCTTCCTTTTTCTTTTATCAACTTTGAAAAACAAACCCATAATTTATGGTACTAAAAATTAATTAAAATTGTTCTTTAAAAAATTCTTATTTCCAAAGAATCTGTTGTGAAGACTCACTTGACCAAAACGATTTTTTTTAGAATAATTGCAAAAGTTATTGCTCTACATATATCATATATGTGATCTACATATATAATAAAAAATATATATATAAAAGTATATAGACAATAGTAGAAGCCATTTTAGAGACAAGAATTTACAGAAAAATGGAAAAACTTCATTCAATAAAATTCCGTACTTTACTGGCCTTTTGTAGCACGAATGCGTCAATTTAAATTAAACAAAAATAAAATAAAACCCAAAGAAAAGTATAAAGTGTACTTATAACAGCAAGACAATCAACGAATGGAAAATGGAATTTTTTGTATGTAATTTTAACAAGAATTATTAGAAATATCATTTCGACATTGTTATAACGAAGGTTCTAATCTCATTAAACAAAAACTTTTCTCTCTTACAGACTCTCTTATTCCACTTTATTTTATTTTTTTGTAAGTAGGTTATACTTTAATTCGCTTTGTAGTCCTGGAAGCTGTAATAGTCTGGGAATCTATTTAGATGCAAATTCTACACTTAGCTCTTTGTAATGGGTATTTATCTGCAAAAATTAAATTGTACACCTTTTTTTCCCCTTTACTCCCTATCTATCTTTTTAATTTATTGAAAGATAAGGACTTTAGTCTATTTTCCTTGGTTAGATTTTTATTTTAGTACCACTCTTTATAGTATTATGCCAAGGGTTTGTAAAAGGACGTTATATAATTTAGGCTGATTGGAATAGGAACCTACAGAAGTTCTAGTCAACTTATCTACCTTTACTTAAATAATTAGATGCAAATTTGTACGATCCTGTACACGAGAATTCTGTGCCAATGTCAGCCAGCATTTAACACCAGAATAGATTTCTTTCTTTTAATAGAGTAAATAAAATTATTAGAACTTTGTTAGCTATAGAACATCGGTTTCCCTAGAAAACTTTACCAGCTAATCTTCCAGATTCTTCTTTTAGCTACCTTTTAACGCATAAAACCAAAATAGGCAAGGTTCTAGCATTATCACAATAATCCTCTACAAAGTAGTGCGAGTTAAATTATACTCACCGCAAGCCTCACAGATTGGTGAGTGAATCAGGCCACGCAATTTAGTTGTTGGGATGCCAAAGCTTGATGGCAGTCGGCGATCTTCATCTTTTCTGAGGTTAATACAAAATCCACTGAACCACTTCCGTTCTATAACGAAACACGGTTAACGGGTTTGAGGAGTCATTGTCATCAATGAAGCCACCTCGTAGCGCTGACCATCTGCGTACTCGTCTCCTAGAATCCCAAAGTGTTCAGGGAATCAAGTAATTGAAGTCAGTATTCTTTGCACCTAAAGAATTTAGAGCAGCATGTCTAGTTATTAAAATTAGTTCTTACAAGGAGACGCACGATCTTTGATAGCAGTCTAGATATTAAAGGAAAAACTTATATTAGTATTAGTAAATCCTTTTAACGGAGCTATAAGGCTCCCATTTTAATAACAGTCAGTTCCTCCTTAAAAACAGATGTGTAATTCCCAAATTTTGTGACTCGTTAGCCGCGGTCAACCTTTTTTCCTCGCCACAATCCGAACCCAGAAATAACTTTTGATAAAATTTAATTAGTAAGGAATATTTTGACGTTTAGGTATAACTAGAAAGCTTACTGACGCAGAAATTCAATAGTTAAATCACATTTGGATCGGCGCATAAAAAAGAGAATTAGATGAAGCAGAATTAAGAACATTTTTGTGACAAATAATTTCCTGTCATATAACAGCAAGCAATAAAAAAATTATATTCTATTTTGAAATGGTAGTGCTTGTTTCTTTTGTGTTCGAACTATCTCTCATTCTTGTAACCGTTCTCGTAGATAGGTATTATCACTTTGTGTTCGATTTAGTGAAGAAGAGTAGCAGTGGAAGCAGAAGAAAGAGAAGAAGCAGAGGAACGGTGATGTAGTGAGAAGTATTTGGCAGAATACCAACACGTGTAAATGGAGTTCTCTCACCAGGGCTGCCTATTGTAGTAACAAGAGACACGCCGAACTGCAGGGGAAGGGAATTTGGACGGTTGCTTGCTACTACGGAGAATACAATATGACTGCTTAATCGGGTGTGAAATACAGGTTTGAGAACTGTACACAACTAGCTCGCTGCAGGCTATTATTCTATTTCAGAGGTTTGTACACACAGTATTGGAGACATTCTGTTCTGTCCACCAGTCTAAACCAAACATGTCAATCTACACATTATCTATGCGTATTACAAGGTTTTGGACAAAATATTAGAGAACCGACTCACTTTGTATTGAATCCACATTGAGTTTTACTTAATTCATTGATATTTTTTTCTTTAAATATATTTTGGAGGAATTCTATTGTGCTATGATTTTATTATTAATTTAGAGCTTCGAGATCAGGGGTGCCAAACTGGAGGCCCGCGGGCTGCATGCGGCCCCCGAGGTAATTTTTCATGGCCCGCGATGTTCTAAAATCAGTGAAAATTTATAAAAAAAATTGTTAGGTAGAAAATAACGCTTAGGGGAGATCAAGGAAATACCAGTAACCCTTTAACTACCGAAGACAAGTTTATATGTGGCCCAGTGCCTTTAATGGGGACCTGCGGGTGATGTTTAGAGACTCTCCGCGTTACGTAATGTAAACTGATCAGAATAGCGAAAACCTTTAAAAGACCATTCTACGGATCATACTTATCAAATCAAATTTGTAAATTTAATGAGGCTTGCGTGAATCTTGCCTGTTGCACCTAATTGCTTAGTTTTTAAATTTGTTTGACAACCCTAATCTAGATTTCCACTTTTCTGTCTTTGTCACCCACTTTTATGACCAAGGCTAAATTAAACATAAAGGGTTGCCTTCTTTTGGAAATTGAAAGGTAAAATACAAAGGAAAAACACTGAATTAGCTTCTAGTTCGTCTAGTTTTCCACTTTTTCTGACTCTGTCACCTGCTTTTAAGGCCACAGTTAAAGTAAACATAAAGGGTTGCCTTCTTTTGGAAACTGTAAGGTGAAATACAAAGGAAAAATACTGAATTATCTTCTAGTTCGTCTAGTTTTCCACTTTTTCTGACTCTGTCACCTGCTTTTATGGCCACAGTTAAAGTAAACATAAAGGGTTGCCTTCTTTTGGAAACTGAAAGGTGAAATACAAAGGAAAAATACTGAATTAGCTTCTAGTTCGTCTAGTTTTCCACTTTTTCTGACTCTGTCACCTGCTTTTAAGGCCACAGTTAAAGTAAACATAAAGGGTTGCCTTCTTTTGGAAACTGAAAGGTGAAATACAAAGGAAAAATACTGAATTAGCTTCTAGTTCGTCTAGTTTTCCGCTTTTTCTGACTCTGTCACCTGCTTTTATGGCCACAGTTAAAGTAAACATAAAGGGTTGCCTTCTTTTGGAAACTGAAAGGTGAAATACAAAGGAAAAATACTGAATTAGTTTCTAGTTCGTCTAGTTTTCCACTTTTTCAGACTCTGTCACTGACTTTTATGGCCACAGTTAAAGTAAACATAAAGGGTTGCCTTCTTTTGGAAACTGAAAGGTGAAATACAAAGGAAAAATACTGAATTAGCTTCTAGTTCGTCTAGTTTTCCACTTTTTCTGACTCTGTCACCTGCTTTTATGGCCACAGGTAAAGTAAACATAAAGGGTTGCCTTCTTTTGGAAACTGAAAGGTGAAATACAAAGGAAAAATACTGAATTAGCTTCTAGTTCGTCTAGTTTTCCACTTTTTCTGACTCTGTCACCTGCTTTTATGGCCACAGTTAAAGTAAACATAAAGGGTTGCCTTCTTTTGGAAACTGAAAGGTAAAATACAAAGGAAAAACTCGGAATTAGCTTCTAGTTCGTCTAGATTTCTACTTTTTCTGACTCTGTCACCTGCTTTTATGGCCAGAGCTAAAGTAAACATAAAGGGTTGCCTTCTTTTGGAAACTGAAAGGTGAAATACAAAGGAAAAATACTGAATTAGCTTCTAGTTCGTCTAGTTTTCCACTTTTTCTGACTCTGTCACCTGCTTTTATGGCCACAGTTAAAGTAAACATAAAGGGTTGCCTTCTTTTGGAAACTGAAAGGTAAAATACAAAGGAAAAACTCGGAATTAGCTTCTAGTTCGTCTAGATTTCTACTTTTTCTGACTCTGTCACCTGCTTTTATGGCCAGAGCTAAAGTAAACATAAAGGGTTGCCTTCTTTTGGAAATTGAATGGTAAAATACAAAGGAAAAACTCGGAATTAGCTTCTAGTTCGTCTAGATATCTACTTTTTCTGACTCTGTCACCTGCTTTTATGGCCAGAGCTAAAGTAAACATAAAGGGTTGCCTTCTTTTGGAAAATGGGTGGTAACATACAAGCGAAAATCACCGAATTTCCTTTTTAAATAACTTGTAAAACAAATGAAATAGTTTTTTGGGATTTTATTTTAAGTATTGATTCAACTTGAGCTTTGGGAGTGTGAAAATTAAAAAAAAACAAACAAAATTGTTAATTTAATTCAATTTTGTAAATAAATGATCCATTAGTATTCCGCAGTAGGTTTAATTTTCCGAAGAATATTTTCAGAGAAATATTCATCACTAACGCCACTGAAATTATCGACTGCATGGTGATGTCATGAACTGATGTAATCTTTTCTTTGCCTTTTTGGAAGTTAGAGGAGTTAGAATTGTGGTGAATGTGTACGGGTTCATCCATAATAACCAACTGTGTAGAGAGACCTATAGAAGCGCTCCTATGGGAACACATCTATACAAAATTTAACTAGTAAAAAAAAAGTAAAAATTAACAGGTCTAAATAACCCTCGTTAGTGGAGCTATAAAGTAGGACAACGATCTTAGCAACTTCGACGAAAACTTTGCATGTTTCGAGACCATGAAGATTTTTAATTAATTTTTATTTTTGTTCTTTAAATATTCATATTTTGCAACAAAATTGTTTCCTGTTAAATGCATAGTTAAAAAGCAATCATATATATTTATAATATTATATTGTTTTAAAAAGCTTGTTAGTATACAGCGTTTTCCACTGTTTGTAAAGTATTTTGAACTGCTTTTCCCTCCATCATTTCTTTCAACATTTATTTTCTTAATATCTCGATATTTCTCTATTATTTCACATTTCTTTTTTATTGATTCTTCCTCTAAATACCTGTTTAGAAGAATGAAAATAAGGAGACCAATCTAGAGCAGCGCGTTGATTGGACCAACTTTAGTTTAATGAGGATTTGTTTCAACTGTATCAATCTTTATTTCATTTACATAGCGTGACTCTTAAATACAAAAAAATATCAATTGCCAAACTAATTTACATTACTTTCAAACATATGTAATTTATATAAAGACCACTCAAAAAAAAATCTGTAAAACTGTTAAATTCTTTCCGCTATAATATGAGAGAGTTTCGACATGCAATTACTGCACGACATCTAAACATTAATCAAAGATCATTGAACTAATGTTTTTCTGTCTCGCCGAGATTGGCAGTCCCAAAAGAAAATGTTTCATTTTCCTAATATTTAATTCGTTTTGCTGGATTTTCAAATTCATCATTTGAGGTCCCTTAAAGTATAACAATAACAATTTTGTCAATGTGTAATTTGCGCACATGCACGCTATCTCTGTCAGTGAGACTTTAAGGACTGGTTAGATTTTAATTTTTTGGTAGCAAATGACTGCAACCATTTGTTTTACATTAACAAAACAATGATAAATAAATTAAATAACTCTGAAAGTAAAACTTCATTACAAAGATATTACTATGCTTACTTCTAATTGGCGCATTAATTTAATGGTCATGATTTCGAGGAAAATTTGTTATTTACAGAAGGGATACAGGAAATACAAATCGTATATCAAATTTTATCGATGAGGAAAAACATGAATACAATTATTGAACTGATAAAATGTTGTTAGTATTGTTTTCATTTTCATAATTGGCAGATATGTCGAAGTTTTAATTAATTTGGTTGTTCTAGAAAATGTTCCATCTGTGGTAGTATTCAATCAGAATTATAGTCAGAAGATTAATGACTGAAACTTGGCTAATTGATTGACACATTTATTGGAATGGCCGGTTGTTTGAATGATTTCATTCTTGCTGATAAATTGAAATATTATTCTATTAGTACAAAAATTCAATATGAACACTTTACATACATGATACGTGGAAATATGTACGTTTTTTTTTTTTGGAAATATATACACAATTTACTAAAAATTAAGACGTCCTAATGTATTAACATTACTATAACTGTAAGAACTGTATAAGAATGTAGTTTTGAGATGGGTCAGCGACATTTTACAATAAGTAGGGAAAAAGATGGAAAACCCTGAAGGAACTAAGGTTGCTTAGTGTTAATCTAGAGGAGTTTCAGAGATTGTGGAAGATATCTCAAGCAGGGAATCGATTACAGTACGTAGACAGGGATCAGTCGTCTACCTGTATAATACATATATACATTAGGCAAAAAGAGAATAGAGAGTAATTACAATTATATGATGCAAAATCCAATGCGTAACGCAACCCTAGGCGCACAGGAAGAGAGAAATCAATCTTGGGAATTGTCTAGGATTAGAAATTACGATGCCAACGTCAAAATAGACGTCGTAGTAGCTTCTGTGGAAATTGAGGAATCGTGAAATGGATAGTTTTAGTATCGAAAGGGGGATATTTAGATCTTTGTGAAGCGTGAGGTTAGAGACGTAATTGGGAGTATTGGAGGGTTTACTTGAGCCTCAGAGCAGCTCTGATCTGTAAGTCCAGATGGGTTTAAGTGAAGTCTTGCAGAGGGTTTGTTCTTAGGGTGTACATAGTTTAGATCTACATCCAATCATACGTCATATGAAATAACGCAGTAAAGATAAAACAACAAAATGAAAAACAAATTAGTGGATAAGGTTAACACGTAAAATTGAAAATCATTATAATAACCTGTCGAAAAAACCATTTTCCAGGATATTACCTTTCGTAGAAAGAGAAAGATTCTAAAAAACTAGGAAAAGGCGATGAGCACAGGAAGGAAAATAAGTTTTCAAATGCTCAACACAAACAAATACCAAAATAGGAAAACATTAGAATGGTAATGCTGGCGTGAAACACTCACAATGTTGATTCTATGCATTGTTGTTAATGGGCTGATGTTTTCTTGAAAAGTGGAATATTTTCAAAGACTTGGCAGCGTTCTTGCAGCCGAATATAGTAGATAACAAAAGGAAATATCTAAAAGTAGGGAAGGGTTAAAAGGGTTGAGAATGAAGTAGAAAGAAGGGCTAATTCTGCTAAGTTGTATGAAGGATATGTAGGGTGTAGAAGATAGGTAGACGAGGTGGAGTTTGGCTGGCTGGGTCAATGCACCCTCCCTTAACCCGGCACTGCTCAAATATCATTCTCCTCATCACAAGCCCTTTCACTTTCCCTACGCCTATATTTATCGAACTTCCTCCCAACATTTAACCTAGATAGGCCTACCTCAATAAAATATATTCTCTTAACTATGGCTTCAGTAATTTAAATAAAATGATTCAATCTTTCTACACTCGTACTTTACTTCCCTCTTACAGTAGTAAGACTACTGTAATCAAACATATTTACAATTTTTTATTCTAACCAGAAATATCCGTTTAGAGGTGTTCTATATACTAAAAGATGGTTTTAAAAAATAGTTTGTGTATTTACAGCAACTTAATTCAAAAATGGAAAAAGCACAGAAAGTACCAATCTGATGTAAAGCTTTCTAAACCGTAATTATGTACAAAAACGATAATTATGCTTTGTGTTTAATACAAATAAGATGTCAATGTATTAACTGGCCCTTTATTACACATGATAGATCTGTAAATTCTGCTGAAATGAGTCTAAAGAGAGATATAATAACATGGGAAACCCAAAAATCAATTTCCCAATGGAAAATGTTTCACATTATAGTGCATCAATTACTCTTAGAATCAAACATCTTGGTATGTGGAGTCACTACCAGTATGGATTTAGCTACGAAAACATAATATTCTCCAACAACGTCTATGGCGCTTAAATCTATAGCAGAGCTAGCAATGAAATATGAATGTATTTAAAAGTTATAGCCGATTAGAATGAATGCAAAGGAAATGATTAAAGAAGGATTACGTGATTTTAATTTCGGTTAAGCTATAAGGATGGTAGGAGCACAGAGTACTGATCCATCCATTAGCTGTAGTTTATGTAAATAGTTGTATACAGTAGAGGGATGAATGTGTGAAGCGAATGTATTTATAAGTAAGAATGGAGAGTGAGTGATATTCTAGTGATAAGCACCTAGACGATGCTGGCTGTATGGCGAAAGCCAATGCCAATAAAAAAAGGCAAAACAAAAAAATAATCTGGAGTCAGAGACTAAAAAACTGTAGTAAATATCACTACAGTAAATATCACTACTTTTAGTAGGGCACTATTTAAAAACTGAAGCAATTTATCGAATGAACCACTCTGTTTAAACATCGGCTCAAGAAAGCAATTTCTAAAAACACTTCCGGGTTTAAAAAAAAAACCTGTTTTTCCTGTTTGTCTTACTTGTAAGGGAAAAGAAAATTTAAAAATGTAATTAACTTTTCTCTTAGAAGGATAAAAATAAAATTGGGTAGATTTTTAAGAAATCAAAAACAATATGAATTCTACTCGTTCCAAGTTTACCCTTCCAAGGTGGGTATACCATTTAAACCTTGGCCAATACCAGTATTATGAGGGTATTATAAGGGTAGAAGGTCATCTTCCTTTTTCTTGGTCTTATATTCAACACATCTGGGAAGTGCTAGGCCACTTTCCATTTCTTTATTATTGTCTCTCCTTGAAGATCTCTTCTTCGGTTAAAAATATGCATGGAACGCCTCCTTAAACTCACACACTCTCTATCTCTCTCTCTCTTACACACATACACACTCACACACATACACGAATACATGTACTCATTTTAAAATTCTACATCACGACAAAACGGTAGAATTGTGGTTACTTAAAGGGATGGTCGCTATTAGCTCACAGTTTCTGGCCAAGAAATCAAAAAACAAAAAAAATTATATAGATTTATTAATAATAAACTCTTTAATTTCTAGCAATTCTAATTTTTTAATAATGCCCGATTTTTTGGCAAATAATGGAGCACACAAACGAGGAAAACCCAACAATTGGATTTCTAATAAAATCAGTCAACTGATGGTGTGTCACAATGTTAGCTTGTTTTACTTTAACCTTTTATTAACTTATTTCTGTACCAATAAAGACTTCACAAGAGGTTTTAGGTAACAGTTGGCCAAAAAAAAAATGACGGATGTTAATTAGAGATATAATCTACATAAAATGGTCAACACTAAATAAAAATTCAGTTTGTAGCCAACTTATTTATTTTCAACGTAGCGTTCACATTTAATATTATTTCTTTTGAAACCGTCCGTTTCAAGCGCAGAATCTTATGAATGAGTACCTTTAAAAGTTTCACATCGGACACAATTTACTACCTTACCAAGAGCATTGTAATACAATCTTATCTGCAGAATAAGAATTTTACTGTCTTCCAGAGATGGCTATAATACGAGTATATATATTCTTATAATCCAAACTTATTAACATTTGTCAGATCACCATTTTTGTTTATTTATTTATTTATTTTTGTCAAAAGAAAGAGAAAAAAAAGTTTATAATTTTTTAGTTGCCTTTGAATTTCTTATAAATATCATTTGTTTTCAAAAATGTATTTAATTTTAAGTAATTATGTCCATTTTTTATTTACCAAGTCTTCAAAATTAAGTATTGATTTTACACAACTAAATAAACCACATTTTGAATTTTATTATTTTCATTTATTTATTTATTTCCTATATATATTCCAAAGCAATAGTTTGACTCTACGTAAATTATAGTTTCAACTACGTTAACACTATGATAACCATGACAAGGTTTTTTAAATAATAAAAGCAAACCTTCAGTAGTTTTATTTATTGACTAACAGTGAGCGAGAATGAACTGTGAAACCTGTAGCCTGGTTAAACTTGATTGTGGGTTCGCCAAACCCAAGCAGTTGAACATAGCAGCTACCTCTGCATCATGCCTAGACATTCGGAAGTATCCAAAATTTAAGTTGAGGCTAGGATACTCAACAGTGATGCCAAGATCGCTGAAGAAAACAGTAAGTGCATTCGCTCTTAGCGGATATTATGCGACTTGGGAAGCAAAAAACAAAACTTGTTATCTCCATCATCTATTCAAACCGATAACCAAGACAATAATTTGTTTGCACGCAAATCTATTTGATAAAAGATACTAAAAACACTATCTGGATGTAGCAATGACTGAAAAATTTTAACATTATGTATCCATCTTAGTTTTTAAAAGCTCTTCTTTTTTTGGAGGACTCTGATGATCTCAAAACAGACCTTCATCGAGGCAACTCCAGTTCCAAAATACAATCGCAATAGTTCCTCTTATAGAAAACAATTGTAACTGTAGCAAAAATTGTTTCCAAAACACAGTAAATTGAATGAAATCCTAACTAAAGAATTATAAAAATGAAAACTACCAAATAAGCAGATAAAACAAACAAGATTTAAAAAGGATTTAAAGGAATTCTAAACAATAATATGCCCAGTTATGTAGTTCACGTTTGTTTTTGAATTCTTTACTAACTTTATATTGTCCTTAAACCTTATTTAAAAAAAGTCAATATTAAAACTTTTTCTTTTTGTTGTTACATAATAGCGGAAACATAAGCATAAGGCTTATTTTTATTCAGAAACTCCGGTTTTTTTGTGGAGCAATACAGTGTTTAGGCCCTTGTATTTATAAATCTGACGAAGAGACCCATCTGTTTTAGGCACTCCACTGGATTTAGCTAAACTCTACATTGATACGCAATATCTCTAGATATTTCTGTAGCAATTCTATTATATACAGTTATTTTGTATAACATACTATAACAGTCTGTTGTGCGTTTCTATTTCAAAGGAATGAATCACATGTTGTTCTTTTTTTTTATTTATGTTTATTCAAATTAATGAATTACATTCTTTCTACTTAGTTAGTTGTTCTCTCCAAGAGATAGCTACAGAGGGAGCTGATCTCCCATAAATCCTTGTAGTCCAGGCTTCGATTTTTTAAAATTTAGTACCCATTAAAGGGTGACCTATTTTGACCAAAACTTTTTTGTCGCATTTTCTGTAGCCATCTTTGTCTAATATCAAATTTGAACTTTCTGCGGTTTTTTTGAGTTTTACAGTCTCATATTCACACCCTATCCAATTTGGAACAAAGTACTGATTCGTTCTCAGTGGACGTCAAAACGTTTTCTACCGGTAGCAACTGAAAAGCGATACCATACTTTCTTTCTTAGAAAAAGTAAAAATAAAGTTTAACGGTAAAAATAAGCAACTTTAATATCAAATATGATAAAAGTTTATTTTATATTTAGGGGTTGGAGTAATTAAAATATATCATGACATGTGGAATAATTTGTTAGGCTAAATAGGCCAGGAACCCAGATTTATAAAGTCGTTCGTACGCCTCCACCACACCAGAGGGTGCGGAGCAAAGTTCGCATTGGGGAGGGCCTTGAGAAAGAGACCTTTAAATATTCATACTGAGTTTATGCAGATTCCTTTAAATATTATTTGACTGGAAAAAAAAACTGGACGGTAGTTTGTTTTTTATGTAAATTTTTTGTACACCTTAATTTTTATGTAAATTTTTATTATAATAAAAACAAATCTGGTGTGACACGAATTACAGTAACAATAAAATTATTATAGTAATGTGTAGATTGATTGTGTATGATGCGTGACATACCCACTTCCTTAAGTAGATCTCTAATATGATTTTATCTCATCACATGTTTTAAATAAATGAGCAAGGTCTATACAATATGCAATTAATCATGGGTTCCAAAACTTTGGAGTGTTGTTGAGAAAATCGACAGCTTTCAAAACAACAATAGGTCTGAAGCAGGATTGCAGGTTAACTGCTGCATTTTTGCAGGTGACATTGAGAAAATTTGAATAGTGTGATAGACTTTAAACCTGAAAATTGATTTCTTGAGCTAGGCTGACGGCAAGGGAGGAAACTAGAATAAAGAATAATCCGGAACCAAGAATAAATCATGCCTAGTTGTTTTCCAGGTTTTATCTACTCTCTAGAAAACGGCTCAAATTATTACCTTAGCAAAATGTGAATTATAATCTAGGCTTATCACATACATCTGATTGGAGAAACCTCGAAGGGACTTCTAGTGCCAAGTACTTAGAAGCAGTATCAGCAAAATGCTTTGATTGTTCCAAGGATTTCAGAAAAATAAGGTAGACACACTACATGGCTGTTTTTCTCAGTTATCTTGAATTATGTTCTAAGAATCCTTAAACCGTAAAATATACACCTCACTGGTTGTTATAAATCGATCCGAGACATGGACGTTAACTAGCAAAATACAAAATGGGACAGTAATGGGCTCCTATTGAAAGTGGATAAGAGCAAAACATCTTGTTAGAGTCTCCAATTTAAGAGAAATGGTAGATGCAAAGCACTCTATTTTAGATCGCATATATAATTGGATGGTGACATGCTACGTATCTATCTTTTTCGTACAATTGATGAAAGACTTCCAAAAAATTGTTCTAAATTGACAATTGTCTAAAAGCTGTGGAAGAAAAAGAACACCCCGAGATAGTTGGATTGCGAGGGTTTCGGAAGCCATGTTATCTGGTGGTTTTTGAGAAAACGATGCTCAGAATTGAGAAAGATGTGTACTTAGTGCAAGGAACCCTGATTATGGAAACACCACGACGAAGAATAAGGATCTATCTATCTATCTGTTTTCCACTTATCGGTTACAACACAATAAGATTTTATATTATGCTACTATATTCAGCCAACATGCATGCAAACAAACTGGAAACATGAATACAATTTTAAACAAATCTGAAACAGAACTCAAATGCATAAATATTTATTTAGACACAATGTAAATACTATACATATACGTAATAAATAACAATACGAAATAATTACATCATATTTAGCGTGCATACTTAATAAATGAAAATGTATATTTGCATACAGGCAGACATTAATACTGATTCACCTAAAGGGGGACTTATTTTAAAACATTAGACAATAGAGAGAGAAGAATGCATATCTGTTGAGTCTATGGCGAACTCCAGCAAACTAACAGGAACATGCAGACTTTCAGTAACCTGCAAGCACCATAGACATGTACACCTCTCCTCTACCAGTTATCAGACATGATAGATGTACAGAGATGCAAACTAGATCCAGTAAAACACCAATCTTCAGACAAAAGAAACTATATATATGCTCTTGAAGGCACTACTAGCGGAGTTATCTGATTAAGAAGATGCATTCAAATGGAGAAATTCACCATACTGTAGTACCATCTGTGTTTGTATACAGAATGATTCAGATAACGTGCATGAGAATGTATATCAGAAGTCTCATATACTCAAACACAGGCACGTCTAGACGAGAGCTTGCAGAGCCAGAATCAATCTGATCTTTAAGCATTTCTTTGCAGGAGTTGAAAACTTGAATCTTAATACAAAGTTATTAGCTATAAACTTATTTTAGCCATTAACTAAAACATATCTTAGCAATTAGCTACAAACATCGAAATGCATATTTCATATATTGAGGATAAGTTCTTGGATTTGTTTTGATTGATCTTTATGCTCCACTTCCGTAGCCAGGATCGCTTTAGGAAAGGATGGCCGCCATCTCACATAAGAACAGAAAGTAAAAAATAAAATTAATTTATTGGCTTTTCATGTTGATTGAAATAATATGCTAGGTGTCAATAATTCTAATCCTATCAGTCTTACACTGCTTGCCATATGGCAATATGAGTCAATTGAAGGTTGTACACAAATTGGATAAAAAAAATAAGGGTTCTTTTTCATCATCACTTGATGTAATCATCCAGTCCACTGGCTAATCCCTCGACTGACATGCCCTTTAATCTTTAAACCAACCGAATGGTATCTCTTTTTTTTTTAAACAGGATTTTAATTTTTTTCTCTTTTTCACATTGAAAATCATCTATCTTCACGTACCTCTCCAACTTTACTTGATTAAAAATTGGAAACTTTTATTGAATAATTTAGGACGTTTACAAATTTTAGAAAACGCAGAACCATAAACTCAAACTATATTTACTACTTCTTTGTTAAGCTCCTAAATCAACTAACCTAAAAGAAAAAGCAGTAAGATGTAATTAACGATTTAATTTGAGGATTTACTTGAAATCAATTTGACACAACTTGAAGGTATGGCAATCAAATGATGCTGTTAACAACTTCGTTTTCTTGATTACTGGTTGAAGAAGTCGAGAATCAACCATTTCATAATAATCACTTCTTAAATCAAACGTGCTTCTAATCACAGTCCACAATCATCAGTTTGAATTGTATCTTGGCCCAATCTATGGAGCATATTTCACACTTCTTGCCAGATTCATAGAAAAATGTGAACTAACCATCTATAACTAAATACAACCTTACATTTGAATTCTACCACACAGATGTTTGAACTCAATTTGATATGCATGCTAGAACTGTAACGAACTTCTTAAGTCAGTCGCCAGAACTCCAATCTCCCCATTAAGTCTCTCACCAGTCAATTCTTTTAGTTCTCTTTAAGATCCATCCGTTGATTGCCACCTTTTAAATAAACGATCTTTTGTACTAATATCAGTATTATGATAATGGAGAAATAAAAGGATTAGATCACTGGGAACAAGTGGTCGGGCAAGCCAGAGATTGCAAGGGTTCAAATCTAGCCAGAACGCCTTTACATTTTCCCTTTCCTTAAGAGCCTTGATACCTCTTATACTCAGTAATGGACATTATTGTCTGTGGCGAGAGCACACTGATCGGATGCGGCAGTGAACTGAGAAGGCTCTTTTCCTAGAAGTTGAAGCACCTTAAATAACATAAATTAAAAAATCTCATAATTTGATCATCCTAAACAATTCGATAAAAATGATTTGTAAGGAATCATCTTCGAAATAATTAGTATTTAGTTTGCTAATAATGAGAGCAGTAATAACTTTTAGCAAATTACTAATAATATTTATATTCTAAAACCAATTTAACACAATTTACTTTACAATTACTTTGAACTAACTTCTTGTACTCACTGAACTCATGCGTTAATTGGAAACATTTTTCTCGCGCAATTATTAAGAAAAACTTAAGAAAACTGAAAAGCCAATCCAGTACATATATTGGCAGTTGTCTGATTTGTCAAAAACTTAAGTACAATTCTTTTATCTTATTAAAGAAGCGAGAGTAAATTTTAATTATGCATAAATATTTCTTATTTGTATTTAATTCACTAATTAATTTATTGACTTCTAAATTGATATTAATTTCTTTTAACACTCATCAAAATAGTTTATCAAATCTAAAAATATATTTGTTTAATTTAAGGAAAACTTACTTAGTGTGATATTTAGTGTGAAAATTGGAACATTGTGAAGAGAAGCTAAATGTGTCCGATGAATTCTACCAGATTTTGTTCCGATTATTGCTATTTATAACTCAAGAAATAAATTTATAATTGGTTGATTTTATTTATATAATTGAAGAGTTTATTTAGTTTCACTTCAAAGTTCAAGATCTCAGGTTAATAGGAATAAAAAAACTTTTAAAGGGTTGAACAAACTTTGTGAGATTGATTTTCGACTTTTGAACTCTCTCTCTAATATCTTCGCTCTCTCTTTCTCGCCCAGTGATTTCGCGTCTATGTGATTGAACGAGGCAAAAATAAAGTGGTATGAATCCTCAAGCAACAACTTGTTTAGTTATTCTGAATTACAATACAAACAGGAATTAGGCGCAATAGGTTCTACTCGATTTTGATCTTAAGAGAGAAGGAGGATGCGAACTATTTTATGTAGGACATACGATGTAGTTGCCACAATGTGTGAGACTTGGTCGCAGATGAGCTCAAGTAGTATTAGCTCCGGGGACTTGCTACACCATTGAAGACAAACCCTACTGATACATCAGAAGTTTAGATGTATATCAGAAATATAGTTTTTTAGACCATTTGAAATTTAGCTATAAGCCACTTTATTTATTATAAATGTAGACACAATCCCAAATTAGGTTAGTTAAAAATGTCTCCTTAAATAGTTATTTTTAATAATCAATATTAAAAGAAGTGTCGAAACAATTTCCAAAGTAAAATACAAGCACCTCTAGTTGTTTTCAGCAAATTTAGTAACCATCAAGTCTTTGATTCTAACATTTCTTTTTTAAAAAGAAATTCCTAATTTAAAGAAAAATAACCAGATGTTTAGGTAATATCTTTGTTTTGATGTGACTGTACTTCAATAACAAGATTAATTCTTCATACTCTACCAGCCTTTTTCATTAAATAAGTTTTATTTCACATAAAGTCGTTCCTCTACTCAATGTACTATTCACAACTTTATATCCTCATAAACCCACTCATTATCTTCATCAACCTATAGTTTTTAGTTATTGCTTTATATAAAAACCTTAATTTATATCCCAGGTGTACGTATATTGGTCTTAAATAGAACATTATTCTGGTTAAATAGAACTAAACGGATTCTCTAACTTTAAAAGTAATTATAACAGTTTGGTGGTTTACAGAAACCCTAACTTCTATTTAAACTTGTTAAAGAAGAGCATTGGGAGACTGTTAACTGATTGATAAACTGGTTAGCAATGTTGGAAATACTTCTTGTAATCATCACTGGTTTTCTTTCTTCCAAAGAGACTTGTTTTTTTACTAACTGGAGGCCACGCTCGAATCCTGCTTCTATTACATGGATAAGGGAGTAACTATTCACTCAGTATCTCAGACGTTCTGCTGGGATAAAGAGTTCTCTGTATAAGTGAAAAGTATATTCTGTACCTTGTTGTGATTGAGTGAACTAATCTTCTGTTTGTCTGCAAAGGAGCTTTACTGTGTCGACACCGCTAAGGAACACACCAACAGCTAAAACACTTTCTTTTTAGATGACAACTCACCACAGTTAATGTGGCCAATCTAAAGTGGAAGAACTTTTTTTTGAAAAACAAGGGTAAGCACAGCTTTAGAGCCTGAAGATAAGCATCGCTGCTGAGGAATTTATAATTTTTTATGAAAATATAGAACTAACTTATGGTGCACGTTTTAAAATTAACGATAATAACAATTAATAAAGTAGTTTACACGTTTCACATTTTTATAAAATAGCTAAAATGTAAGCAGAGAATTTCATGTCACCATGAATGGGGTTATAGACACACGGCTGTCCAATGGAAGTGCTGGACCTGTCTCCAATATTTATCTCAACGTCCAATAAATGGTTTGATCAAAGTTCATATCTGAAGAATATTATTTTCTGTTCAATATTTTAAGAGAAAAAAACCCTTTGTATTCTCAGATAACTATGAAACTAAATAACAAAAAAGGGAAACAATTGCCACATTACGCTCTTTCGTGCAGTTTTTGCCCATTCAACCCTTACTGTCCTACTGGACAGTTTTAATAACGCATTGACTGTTCTTTTTTTTTCTTTTTGGGTGAGGACAAAAAGAGAATAATTTCAAATAAAAGACTTTTGAGGTCCTCAGTGTCTAAAGGTTTTATTTTTATAAAAAGGGTCAGTGTGTGCGAGAACATTTAAAAAAAAGACGTCAAATATAAACAAAAAGCTCGAAGACAAAAAAAATTGCGAGAAATCAGAACTTTGAATTTCTTTCTTGAACATTCATGAGACCCGTTGATAATATCTCTACCGGTAATGAAGTAGTTATTGAATAGTTTTGTTTACTTTATTGATATATTTTCGAAAACAACTATCACATTATGTGATGAGACATTTGTGAAAGAGCGTTCATTGTAAGAACGTTCTAAGAATAACTAGAAGGAAATTCCATTTAGGGCAAACGTACACTTTGATATTATTGTTCTTGCTGTTGCTCCAGCTCTAGTTCGTCCAGTTAAATGGAGCTGTACCCGGAACGAAATCTTTGTTCTAGTTCTCTATTAGAAGCAACTGTCTCCATACTATCCAAATCTGTATTAAGTTAAACCAACTGATATATCTCTTTCGTACAAAACCACAACCTTTATAAGCCAGGAATAGTGATAAATTTTTTTCTAAGGAATGCCACGCCTTTATGGACCTAAAACTGTCTTATTAAAATCTATAAATAAGACAGTTAATAATAAAGATGAACATTTTCGTTAACTGAATGTTCCAACACTACAAATTTTAAGCAGCTTTGCATGCAAAACTATTAAAAAAACTAAAACAATGTAATTAATAAATATGAAAGATTAAACAATAAAGATTGGTTGAAGTAATCATTATTTATTTATTAGATTAAAAAAAAGGTATTGCGGAAAGAAATTACAGAACTTCCCTTATATAGAGGAAGTGTTCACAATTTTGTTTACGCAACACGAACTAATATAATTAACAGTAAAAGTAACCAAGGACCTAGCGGATGGAGGAAGATGTAATTATGTTTGCACAGTTTTAAGTGCAACCCCCCTTCCAACAGGTACACAATTCTCTGGATCTCAAGGCAGTAATATTCCCAACGTTCTGTACATAAAGTAAACTAAACTCAATTAGCTAGCTGTTCATTCTTATTTTATTTTGAACTATTTTTACTGGCCCAAAAAAAAAGAAAAGTGATTTTCTTTTTTAATATTAATTTAACATTCTTTTTGCTGTCGGTAATTAGGAAATCTAACAAAATGTTTACAAAAAATGTGCAAGCAAGAAAATGTTGTTTAAAAAGTTGGTATCAATATCTAAACTTCACAAAAACTTAAACAGAAGTTATGATCTTATTAATTAATAACAGATGATAGATATATCTGCTAAGGTACGTAGATCTCTTTCTTCTCATTCATTGCGGAATTGAGAGGTTGTTAAGCCAGTTTAAGTGTTTTCCGGTAAGAAGAACGAATATACAGGTCAGCCGTCAATGTTACAACTAAGGTAGATCACTTTCTTGTTATTTATTGGGAAATATAAGGAGATATGATCTAGTTACGCCAGTTAGAGTATTTTCCGGTAAAAAGAACCTATATACCAGGTCAACACTCGATGTTACCACTAAAGTAGTCACTTTATATGGCAAAATTATTGCCCAAATCGGAGGAAATGTGAGCAAGCTAGGTCAGATGAAAGGAGTATTCCGATAACGAGAAATCTAAACACATATCAGCACTCGATGTTACAATTCATTGCCAAAATAGCAGGAAATATAAGGAATTGAGAGCTATTTAGGCCAGTTAAAACGGGTTTTCCAGCACAGAATACAACTGTACAGGTCAGCCATAGATGTTAAACAAAGGTAGATCTCTTTCTTTTCATTCATTACAAAAATGGAAGGAAAAGTTAGCTAGGCAGGCCAGTTAAAGAGTGTTTACCCGTAAGCAGAACCACTAAACATGTCCGCATTCGGAGTTACAATTAACATAGATCTCTATTTTTTTATTTATTGCCAAAATTGAAGGAAACATACGAAAAAACGAGGTTGTATTGGCAGAAAATGGATGTTTTCTATCATGAGAACAACTATGCAGTTCAGCACTAGATGTTACAACTAACGTGCAATTCTTTCTTTTCAATCTTTAACTAAAATGGGAAGAAATATAAGGAAATGTGAGGCAGTTACAGCAAGAGGTTTTCCGATAAGGACAACTATACAGGTCAGCTGTCAGTGTTAGAACTAAGGTAAATCTTTTTCATTTCATTGCTTTCTAAAATGAAAAGAAATATAAGGAAATGTATTTAGGCCAATTGAAGAGATTTTCCGGCAAAGAGAACAACTATTGAGGTCAGCTATGGATTATAAATCAAAGGTAGATTCCTTTATTTTCATTCATTGCCAAAATGGAAGTAAATTTGAGCTAGTTAGGACGGATAACGGGAGTTTTCTAGTTTGCTGAATAATCTAGTATATGTGCCAGAACTCTGTGTTACAATTAACGTAGATCTCTCTTTTATTGAGATAATTGAAGGATATTTGAAATAGGTAGACAAGTTACAGGATGTTTACCAGTAAACAGAAAAACTATACAGGTTAGTACTTGTCCTATACATTAGGAAATGTAAATAATTGTGAGCTACTAACGCCAGATAAAACTTGTTATCCGAGAAGAAGAACAAAAGATTTTATTTGAACAGTATAGTGATTATATAGCAAAATAAATTTACAACTTTTAATTCGAACATTTTTCATAAAAATGTAATCAATGGTATTTCTGTGCGAGCGGATGGGATATAGATTTAATCTAAATGATAAGTATTACGTTTATCTCAAACGTTCAAAGAGAAGAGTTGCAAGATTAAGTCATGTGAGTGTTGAAACCAGGTTGTTCCAAAGAGTTTTCTCGCACTTCCGATCTAATAAAGTTAATTTTACCAACAAAAACTAATAGTTAATTTTAAAGTCGGAAGTGTGTAACACTTGTAGAAAGGAAGTAAATTTCCTTTAAAATAAAGTAGGTGGAAGAAGTCTCTTATTAAACAAACGGAAATAAATCTGTTATTTAAATGAGTGGTACAGGTAAAGTGTAGCCGTGGTTTTTTAAGGCCCAAGGCGTTTAAATAAAGAAAGATAAACGATTGGGCGATGCTAATGTCAGGCTAAAAGTATTACAACATAAATGTACTATATTCCAATTCAAGGAGCTCACAAATATTTGCTTTAAATTACCTCCCTTAATGGAATAATTTATTTGCATTTCTGTTCCCTCAATTTTTTTTTTATGAATGCTGCCTTTCTTTTTTCTACTTTCTCTTGTTTTCTAATCATGGTGGTAAATCATGCAGATTCTCTATTTTGAGATTTATCAGAAAATTCAGTTTCTAAAAATGAAAAAGTAGTTTTTTACTAATCGATTGGGTTTGTGTTTTAGAGTTAAATACAAATCGAAAACAGGAAATTGCGGCGAAAAGTTCAAGTTTTATATTTGACTCATTTATGATTAAAATTGTAATCTACTTTGTTAAATTAATATTTTACCTGTAAAAAATAGAATATCTGGTGATGTGCTACTTATTCAAATGCTTTTGAAATGAAGTTATTTGGCTTTCATTTTTGACACTGGTCAGAAGAAAATATCATTTTAATGAGGCGGCAAGCTTTGTGATGTACTTTATCAACTCTTCTAAAAAAAAGTATTAAATTGTAAAATATTTTAAAAGCTTCTTTGCTGAAATATTTTTCAACGAAAAATCTACATAAAAGCAGCGAAAATTAGTAAGGAAATTTATGCAATTAAATTTACAGTATCCATGTTTTTTTTTATTTACTCAGTTTTATTTAAAAAAAAACTATTCGAATTTTAATTGATGCTCTAGCAACTCCTAGTTCTATTATGTATGATTTAAAAACAACTTTTCTGTGATTTTTCGAGATTCATTTTCAAGTTAATGGTACTAATGTTTAAGTGTATTTGATTTTTTCTATTTTTTAGTAAAAAAATTATTGATGAAATAGCGTTAAATTTAAGAAAACTGAGTGGAAATCAAGTTATTAATTAAATTTTTTTAATTTAATTTTTGATAGACCACCATTAGCTGACAAAACATGTTATACTGTCTAGCCTAATTACTATATATCTAACAAAATATATGGACATTTAATGCGGACGACGAAAAATTGCCATTTGGCAATCGAAAGTGTTCTTTTCTAATCAAGAGTAATGGGATTTGCCATTTCCTTTCCTGGCCCTTCTCCCAGCACGGTCATCTCATACCTTCCTGTTATTCCCAAAGAGAAACGCCCACTTCGTCTAGTTCCTGGACTATAAAGAGAGATAGAAAAACCTTTACTAAGAGTACCTTGCCTTAAGAAAGATGAAGATAAGGTGAGTAGCAAAGAACACTTTTTATTGCTGGTCCCCCCGCTCGTAAATACTATCTCCACCATGACGACCACTGGAGGCCATCCTCCCCTACCTCGCTTCCATCGCTTCACTTATGCTGCTATACTCTATTAGATCGTCCAAGATTGAACCTTCACACTGACTTAACTTTAATCCATCTTATCCTAAAATAATTGTTTGCTTTTAACAAAGTTCTTAGTATCATTTTCTTTATTTTTACTTCCCTTTAGTTTAGTTATATTCTGCTGCGCAAGTGTATTTACCGAGGAGTTTTCACACCGAACGATTCAAATATAGATTTGAAATCAGTTTGAAATTAAATGGTTTCGAGCTTAAGATAAATTTCTGGCCCATTTGTATTCCTTGTAAACCAGAAAAAAAACTAAAACAAAAGTTGAAGCAAGGAGACTTGAACTTGAAAAGTAGGTTTACTACTTTTAATGTTTATGTCTTACAAGTTAGTAGTGTGTAAACATTCAAAGCAGGAGCTCAGAAGACAGCTTAGTCTCTTGGAAATATTAAATTAAAACAATAATTTCAATTCTCTCTTGGAAAAGTAATGTACCTGTTAGAAGGTGTCAGTTTTTTGCCCAAAATAGGAAGTCTTTTATTACATTGTACAAAATAAAAATTAAAAATCACTATTTACGGAAGATCTGGGCCGGATTTTTGACTTTTTCCACTGTTTTCTGAACTTATAATACGTGGTAAGTACGTGACAATCTGTAACATCTAGTCCTGTTCTAAATGATGGTTACTTGGGATTAAAAATCGCATTTTTTTTGAATTTATATTATCATGAAAGGATGACACTTATTGTAAAATTCAACCCTAGTAAATGATTTATTTGAGAACAAAAATCACTTTTGTTGGACGTTCTAAAATTTTTTTGTATTTTCCAACAAAATCTGTAAAAGATGAGACAAAGCAAACATGAAGGCTTAATTTCTATCCTCTTCCCTTTCCAAAAACAAACTAGCAAACAAAATCAAACACCAAAGTAAAAAGAGAGAATAAATGTGAAGATCAAAGATATTTTTAGCAGTATCCCTTTTTTGGTAACTTTGATCCAATTCTTTTCACATGAGAGATAACATAAAAAACAGATATATCCAGAATGTGAAATAAATAAATTGCTAAAATCCTGAAAGATTTGACAAAAACAAAGAAATGTGATCCTTTATTTGTTTTATCTTTTAACTGGAGCTATCTTTATGAAAAAATTGTTGTACTTCATTATTTTATTTATTATAATAAACTTTAGTAGTATTACCATAATTTTGCAATAAAAACAAAAGTAACGCCTGGTTACGTTGTGATTTTCACACAGCTCAAGTAAATCGTGCTTTATCTACTCGTCACATAAATAACCATGAAAGCTGATTTAATGCGAATATAAATGTAATTGCAGATTCGCAGTCCGGCAGGGCATCGAGAAGGGCGACATTAACGTGAGATGTTGACGCGCCTAAAATTTCTTTCACTGCATTGCTCCAAAGTCTTAGTTTCATCTTTCAATTCATTAAATTCCAAATTCTCTAAAATTGCTTTTTTTGGAACACTAACATTGTCCAGATTTTGAAAATGTGGATAATCCTGAAATTAATCTATTAACTTACCATTAATCCTCGGGAATGTCCTAAAACTAATTTTTCTGGTGGAAAAAGAAATTTATTCCATAAAAAGTTCGTCCATTACCTGTGTTTGCCCATTCGAAATTTTGTGAAAATAATAGAATCTGTTTTCAGAAAAATTCCTAGAAATGTGTGAACAGGAAAATCTGTGCATTGTGGGGCATTAAACTTTAATAAAATACATAAATATATTTCTTGAATAGAAGGGAGGACGAGAAATCGCCAAGATAATATTCGCGGAGAGCTACTTTTTTGGAGGATCATAAAAGAAAAATTTCAGAGAACCAAGCAATATTTTGTAGTTGCCGTATTAAGGGCGCTTGAGAAGGAAGGATTCATATAGGAAATAATAAAGTATGACTGCTAAGTAAACAAGTTATGTAAATAAATAGCAAAAACTAATTTTAGTTCTATGTATCGCATCTCATTTTAATGAAATTATAGTAGTATTGGAACTACTGAAAGGTCTTCAAAGTTTATAAAGCAAACTAATGCCTAGTAAGAGAGAAGTTTTGCTTTATCAATGTACTAAATAACATAAATCATATGCCTGGAATTGTTAACTTTGATTATATTTTATGAGTCAGTAGTATTTGGATACGATCTTTTGTGTTGCAGTAATGAATGAATGTATGTTACATATAATAATATTATTTATTCTGTGTCATAATGAAAACTTTATCGTATTATACAAAACTTTTTTGGCATTTATCTCCTCCTTCACCTTTCTTATAAGTTTCTCCTATTATTTATTTTCAATGAATGAATAATGCCAAGCTTTTTGTAATAAAGTTCTACGTTTTACTATTATTCAATAAGTACATGAATAAATATATCTAGCCGGACATATAAATATGATAGAAATGAAAGAGATAAAAGAAGTGGAAGAAGAAAAATAGAATTTACTCTGTTCTGTTTACAGTTTTGTTCATGTATTATTAATGATAAATATAATTTCTTTTAAACAACTATTTATATAAAAGATATAATCAAAACAGTATTTAATTATGATTTAATCTTTTTTTTAGCATCCATCTCATTAAATGTTCACTGGAATCCGAGTATTGTAAATTTATTTGTAACTAAGCCCTCTTTTCAATATCCATCAATGTTTAATGTAGATCAAATTGTCGTTAAATTCTCTATTAAATTCCAATCCTAAATCCGGATTAAGATCTTTTATTGATGCACTTACTTCAATTAAAATTTCATGTGTAATATAACCATTCTAATTCTCTTTTATTTTCTATATATTTTGATAAAAATTGATTCTTTTTTTTCCATAAAATAAAAATATGGGACAGTCACACCTACATGACTTCCCGCTGTTTAAGAAATTATTTTTTGGGAACCCATATTACTTGGTTGATCCAAAATAAAAGCGTTTTCCAGAGAGGTGAACTTTTTGCTATTCCCTTCCTCTATGAAGAACTTTCCTGGAGCAGGCATCTTGGCCAGCACTTCTCCTTCAAATCTTTTGCGGAGGGCTTCTTTTTTTTTCAGCCGACCAAGTTATAAACGTATTACCAGTCTGGCTGAAATTCCAAGTGCGAATGAGGTAGGTTTTTTCAAAGTGTGTTATTTATTTATTTTATTTAACTTGAAGGCACTAGAAAGTTGAGTGTCTTTAAGATAAGGGGTCCCCAAACTACGGCCCGCGGCCCCCTGAGGACATTTATCCGGCCCCCGCCGCACTTCCGAAAGGGGCATCTCTTCCAATGGTGGTCAGTGAGAGAAGCACTATATGTGGCGGCGGTGCCGCAAAGCGCTGCGTCGCTCATGTACAGTACTACTTCCCGATGACGCGGAATGCACGCGTCACGGCTCCGAAAGCAGTGTAAAATAACAGCAAAAGTAGGAAGAAAGGCAAAGCACTATAACTAAACCGGACATTGATCATCTCATTAGTCAAAAGGAGGTCCATAATTCTCACAGAAATACTGGGCAGTTTGTTGATTTAAATTTACTTGTTCTTTATTTGAAATATCCTATTTGTTCCCGTTTTGTTTTTTTTACTTTAAAATAGTTTGTTTTTATAGTCTGGCTCTCCAACGGTCTGAGGGACAGTGAACTGGCCTCCTGTGTAAAACGTTTGGGGACCCCTGATCTAGATCATACATTACTCAACTATTTTGTCTTTTTTAAGCAAAAATTTTGGTTCTAGTAAACCTCTAAACGTTCATTCATGGTTTTCCTCCTCTGTTGGAGTCAATATGGATCAAGAATAGTTCTAGATCTCTATTGTGGCATAATTAGCTTAGAATTTGTTTTTCAAGAAGCACAAAACAGTTTTACGAAAATTGAATTTCTAATTTATGTTGTACATTTTGTTATATTTAGTCTAAGTTAACTATTATTTGGTATGAAACATTAGAAAAAAGTTTAAACAAAAACTTTTTGCAAAAATTTACAAGATTGAAGTTTTCTGACTAAAAAATTATTATGACATGAGCAATATGTTACTCGTACTAGCACAAAAAAAAAAAAAAAAAAAAAAAAATGGGCAATAATATTTATCGTAAGATATCATGGAGAGTGGGCAGGCAGGATGTGCTGGAAATACAATAGTCTGCGAGTATGAAAGAGTGGTAGTGGCGACTTAGTAAAGGAGGGTAGATACGGCTGTATTTAAAGAAAAGACAGTGAAATGGAGCGAACAGCAGACTGACTATCCGGAGATAAGAAGTCAGTTTAAATGGAACTATATAGAAACATCTGGTGTGCTTTGGAGGAACGTCTGTTTGTGTCAGGATTGTTGGTGTCGTACCTTTACTAAAGTGATGGTTGTGTTTCTCTTCTGGTTCCCATAAAAGTACACAATACATCATCCCAGTTCATCATCCCAGAATGTCTATAAAAGCACCAACTTACAAAACCCTCTTTATTAAAACAGTCCGGTAGGAGAGTTGTATAAGGGTTGATCGTCAAAAACTGCACAAAAAACCGTAACAATTAAAAGCACCGAAATTTGACCATTTTTTTTTCTTTTTCTATAAAAGATAAAATCCCCAAATTTTTCTTAAAATTAAGGGCAAATTCTCCTTTATAACTGGTTTTTTTTTTTTTTTGCAACTATTCAGATCTAATAGATTTCGAGAAAAAAGTTGGTGAAAATGAGCAAAAATGGCATTTTCAAAAATTGTTCTTGTTCTTGTTCTTGTGGAAACAACGTAGCGCCTAATGCGTGAACCAATTTTGATGAATGAGGTGTCATTCGATTCGGAATTTCATGAAAATGAGACTTTTGGGAGTCTCGAACGCTTTATATCGAATGGGAGAGGAGTTAGCCCCACGTAAATAAAGTCCCCTCTTAAACTACAATACTAATAACACTTTAAATCTTTGCCCGTTTGCCATCAAATTTGGCAAGAAGATGATTTTAGAGTGAGTGATATTTAAATGCCATCCTGCTCTTACACCTAACAAGGGGAAGTATTGCGATCATGCCGCATTCGTAGTTTAAATTCTCTTTGCCCATTAAGCATTCATTTAACTAAGATTACTTGTAATAAGAAGTATTAAACTACTCATCCAAATGTTTTTAAAAAGTTGGTAACAAAAAAAATAATAACTGGGCCAATAGTTAATGAGATATAGAAGGTTTAAGTTTGGGGGATTTCAAGTTAGTTAAATTTTTAAACCTTTGTATCTCTCTTCAATTTTCCAGATTTCAATGAATTCTTTACTGAATTGTAGAGAGAAGTAAGCTCTATAACTGGTATAAATAGCAATGAATTGTAGAGAGAAGTAAGCTCTATAACTGGTATAAATAGCAATGAATTGTAGAGAGAAGTAAGCTCTATAACTGGTATAAATAGCAATGAATTGTAGAGAGAAGTAAGCTCTATAACTGGTATAAATAGCAATGAATTGTAGAGAGAAGTAAGCTCTATAACTGGTATAAATAGCAATGAATTGTAGAGAGAAGTAAGCTCTATAACTGGTATAAATAGCAATGAATTGTAGAGAGAAGTAAGCTCTATAACTGGTATAAATAGCAATGAATTGTAGAGAGAAGTAAGCTCTATAACTGGTATAAATAGCAATGAATTGTAGAGAGAAGTAAGCTCTATAACTGGTATAAATAGCAATGAATTGTAGAGAGAAGTAAGCTCTATAACTGGTATAAATAGCAATGTTTTAGTGATAAAAGGTTAAATTTTGAAGGTATTACAAATGGAATAGAATAGAATAGAAACATACTCTATTTTATGTAAGCTACATGATACAGGGGGTCTGGCCCAACATTTCAAAGTAAACAAAAAACAAAAACAAACACAATTAGCACTCAAAACCATCAATCAAGTCTCATACAAGTCCAAAATAAAATTTCTCATTTTAATAGCACACTCAACAAATTTAAACATATTCTTCAACTGATTCCCATCGGTTATATTTAGTAATCTCGCGAGTGAGTCCTCTTCATTGCCGCTGCGATCTATATACTGAGCAAGGAATTCCTTCCTGTATGACCTGTAGATTGGACATTTCAGCAAAAAATGTACCAATGTTAACGGCTCTTTTGTATTGCAGAGATCACATATTGTGCTTGCATTGATGGAAACCCTTTCTCCATTTAGAAATATCCTTATTAGATTAATATTGGACAATCTCAACTGGCATAAGACTCTTTGCTGTTTAATCGGCATTCTTTCCGTGATATAACGTTCACCTTCTCCAAACGCTGTTAATTGTCTAAAAAACGGATTGTATTTGGAGTTCAGTATACGATTAACATCTTGACTTCTCAGATGATTTGTCCACCTTTCAATAATGTCTGCTTTGAAATGAAGCAAAACCTCGGCACTATTGAAATTATATATAACCGGGAGCCCTATTGTCCCAAGTGTGATGTTGAGATGCAGGAACCAATGGTTTTTTGAGTGCGACAGCAGGTTGATGGTTGTTAGATACTTTACCATAACATCAAAGCATTTTTTTAAAGGTTCATTTGGAGACATACGAAGAACTTATAGCCATAGATTCAATGTTCTCTCTAATACTGTAACCCGTATATCTTTACACCCTGTTTCAGAACGAATGAAATGGTTCGGTGTATTAAATGGTAAATGATACAGTTGTTTGAAAAAACACATTTGCAACCTTTCCAATGATTCCAAATAACCAAGGGCCCAAAGTTCCGAAGAGTAAAGAGCTGTAGCTGCTACCACAGATTCAAACAACCTGATCTTCACTTCCCAGCTATCAGATTTACCTCGCGCCAATACCTCCCTCACCTTGCCCAGAGCTTTCAGTCCTTTCTTATAAAAGCTTTCGGGCGCACCCCGGAAAACTCCTAGGTATTACAAATGGTTCAAATTTCAAACCTCTATATCTCTAAGGATTCAAGATTGGCGAGGAATCGATCAAATAAAAAACAACTCGTCTTTTTGCCAACGTTTCGACAAATATATTGTCCTCTTTGGGGGTCTAGATATTACAAATAAATTACACAAATACAAAAAATTTAGAGAATCAGTAACAAAGAAAATCAGTAAAAAAAACAGTAATATAAAAATAAAATACAATAAATTCTTTATAATTATTGAAAACTCACGTGGCTATGCGGGTTGGTTGAGTTACAGAAACTAAGAGCCAGAACTGGAGAACAGGTAAATATACAGATATAGCTGGACTTACACGGGAATTTTGGTAATAACAATGGGACAGATACAATAGAGTAATTTTTGATTTTCTGTGTTACTCAGTCTCTAAATTGTTTGTATTTGTGTATTTGTAATATCCAGGCCTTGAAGAAGACAATATTTGTCGAAACGTTGGCGAAAAGACGAGTTGTTTTTTTTTTGACCGATTCCGATAAATTTTGGGAAAATTGAAGGAAATTTTAAAGCTGAGTGGAATTTTAACCAGATTTTTCCGCGTAGGAAAACAGTGAACTAAACCCTGAGCTAACCCTTTTCCATAAACTTTACTTTTTTCTTGTAAAAATTTTAGGAGAAACTAACAATAGATTCTTTGTATAGAACTAATTTTTTTTAAATACAATTATGTATATTCTACAATTTGTTAAACATTTAAACTGCGTGGAACAGTAGCGGTAAGCTCAAGAAAAGTAAAGCAAGAGAAGCGGAGCAAAGGACTGAAAAAGAAAAATCAGCTGTCTAGCATCAGCAGCTGGGGGAAGGTTGATTACAACTTAGAGCTGGAATCTGAACTACAGCAGCAGTAACCGTGAAGTTGCCTTAGTGGTAGTGGTGCAAAAAAAGTAGTACAAGTTTGCGTGACGTAAAAAAGGAACCCCTATTTGAATTGACAAAACGACAGTTTTTTTGGGGGGGAAAAATACCTTCTTTATTTTTCTTTTACAAACACTTCCTTCACCTTGCCTTGTGACGTTGCTAAAGCTCTCCATACTCTGTGATAACACTTTTTTTTTTCAAATTCTACTAAAGATGGTTCAGTAAAATATACACTTCGTTTACATTGGTAATGTTACAACTTTTTTTTGTAATGATTTTGTGGTTTTTTTCCCCAACAGCTAGTGCTTCTTTGTCCAGAACTTTTCAATAAGAGATTCCATCTCTGAAGTACGATTCCGGAAGATGTGCAAAATATCCGACAACACAATTTACTTTTCTTAACCCGTAATATAAAATTGAAATTTCTTTATGTTTAGCACCTTTCCCTCCTTCCTTTTTAGGCCCTTTGGATCACCATCGAAACTACTAGTAATTAGTGATTTAAATACTTAGTGAACCAAATTTTCTTGTTAAGGTTAGTTAATGAAGTTAATGAAAAAATGTACATGAATAAGAACTGAGAAAAACGAAATTATATTAAAGAATTGAAAGTAATAATGAATTTTAAACTCGATCTATTATAAGGTAAGCATTTTTCAAGAGTAAAAATGAATTTATTACTAACAATAAAGCGTTACAGGAAACAAAACGATAAATCGATCATAAATATGTATAAGATATATTCGGTATATATTATACATCTACATGATAGAAATATATCATTGAAAGAGGCTCTTATTTTGTTGTTGTGGCGATATATTGGTAGAGAAGTGGGGTTTCCAGGATGGCGAACTCCTGAAGGGTAAATGTGAATGTAGAGAAGAAGGAAATATAAAGCTTGGGTTTGGAAAATAAGGGCCGCAGGCAAATGGTAGCGAGGACCTCCTATCTATTTAGGGTTTGTACGTGATCTGTTTGTGTGTGGGTGTCTGTGAGGCGACTGTGAACGTCTTCCTACTAAGCTTAGCCGAGGTTAGGAAACTCTTTCATATGTGAGCTGCAAATATTAAAGGAATATTACATCTTCATAGTTATTGACAAGTTGGCCGATATTATATGTATACCTGTAAAAGGGGAGTATTAACATTGTGACGATGAACTTAGTGGATAGTGCCTTTGATTTCCACATTGTTCTGAATTCAGGTAAAAAAGTCACGGGTAAAATAGTAACAAGAAAAATGGTAGCTAACTTGTGACTCGCATTTCTACATCCCTAAATCTTAGTTCTATGAACTTCACACTTGGTCAACTTATGTAATCCCCTAAAGTTAATTAATACGTAAGTATTCCAAGATAGACATATCTAGCAGCTGTTTCTAGAGTGACTCTGATTCGTTAGAGATATAATAAAAGGGTCTTCAGGCAAAGAAATTCAGTGCCCCCATCTCTGATCAACCCAATTCGCTGACCATGTAATCATCTTAAAAATATCTCTGTAAAATATTTAGAAGGTTTACCACAAAAGGTGGGTGCTGAGGCGCAGAGAATGAGTGTGTCTACAAGTTAATAAAACGAAAACGAAGAAATTAATGCTTAGAAGAAAACTTCGAACACATTATTTCATTATAAATTACTCTTTTGAAGGGGATAATAGCTAGAGCAGGAATGGCGAACCTTTTTGAGACGTGGGTCAAATTTTGTTCATTTTTTTTTTTTTTTTAGTACGTACATAGCTCTTGGGTCACTAATGCCCATTTGCACAAGAGTTAAGCTGAATATTTTCAAAACTAAACATCTTTAAAATTCAGTTGGCTTAACGGGTAAAACGGGACGAAACAAGTGCTATGGAAGTCTCTTTTTACAAACATAACTGAACAAAACCTTACAAAAGTGTGTTTTATCTGAAGAAAAATCTAAATATGGTTATTTGCTTTGGGTTATCGATTTTTTTAACAAACAAAATGTGAGTAAAATTATACATTTTATTTGATATTTTTTAAACACTTTTACTTTATTTCAAATACTACAAAAGCATTTGTCGTCATTTGCGTTTTAGAACTGTAATAATCAAACTAAAGGTATAGATAGGCTTACCATACGTTCCGGTTTGACCGGGATGGTCCCGGTTTGAGATCCCTGTCCCGGCGTCCCGGTCAAACTTGAACAACACCGACACCCCGGCCGATCGTTCCCCCGCGCCCATTTATTAATATGTTTTCAGTTCTTAATAATTTTGATTGCATTTCAAATATGAAAAACACAAATTAAACGAAAAGCAAAACGAAAATGAGCCTCTTCCTCCTCTGCGTCACGGTTTGGCTCTTCGTAATTATGGTAAGCTTAGTTATAGATAGCATTTAAATTGCTTTTGGTCAATGCGTGATTGAAAAAAAATACATATAGAATATAAATTATCCACACAATTAGAAAATCTAAATCAACCCGAGTAAACAAACAAATGATTGCCTAGCAATTGTGAGTCAGTGAAAAAGCTTGCGCAGGTCAGTGTCTGACCCGCGGGTCATAGGTTCGCCATCACTGAGCTAGAGGATGAGTAGGTTAAACACAGAATCCTTAGATGAATTTTGGAGCAGATTTACGCTTACTTATAATTCTAAGGAGTCGCTTGACATTCACGGCACTAAATTTGCAAAAGCTTAAATCCAAATAATACCCGTCATTACCTTACGCATCAGAAACATTGACGCTGAAGAAAATGTCAACTAATTGGCGTTAGGGGTTTGAGAGAAATGTACTGAGGCATATTTTAGACCTTTTAACGGAGTTGAAAATATGGTGTGGGAGGAAAAATGGATTTTTATTTAGTGTTCCGACCGAAACGTATTTCATAATCCTCTGGCAACTCTTTGAAAGAAATATCAAGTTTGAAAAGTCCGAAATTTTTCGGTTTTGAGATTTGACAGACCAATTTGTTCTACATTTTCCTATAAGGTTAACTCAAAATCATGTTTTGTTTTTGCTTTGATACTGAAAGTGGAAAATCAGCTTGAATACAATTACGAAAGGGGAGAGTAGATAAAAGTAGTAATAATGATTTCAGAAAAGAACTTATTACAGCTTTACTTTGTCAGCGGAGCTAGAAATGTAGGACAGCTCGTTTGTAGCTTGCTACACCCACTACTCTGTATCCCACTCATTTTCAACCTTTAATGTTTACAATCTACAATATGAGTGAAAGACAAGTTCTAAAAGGAAAATATGAGGGAACGTTTACGCTACAATAATTCCTAATTTGTAAAATAAGAAATGTATTTCAAAGAAAGATATATACATATCAAATATTTGAATTATATTTTTCCAGCTTTTTTCTTGTGCAGATCAGTACAGCTCTGGAAACATCACACTCAAAGTGGCTTCCCTAGCAAGAGACAGCAAAACAGGAAATCTAAAATAATTTCTCAGGAGTTTCGTAATTTTTTTTTTTCACAGAATACTGTCGGACTTACCAATTTCCGCTAAAACTGCACTAATGCGAGTAAGAATAAAGTCATGTGTGCAATCAGTATTTAAACCCACTGGATATATAACCCTTTTATATAATAAAATTCTACCACTCTGAGAAGCCAAAGCACCAAAATAGAAGCAGTTTCTATAAAGTAAAATCCCCTTTATAAATGATCAATATCTGCACGGACTGTGTAGTTTTATGATTATAAAAATCATAAAGAGAATAGATCTTTTAGATGGCCGTGAATTTCTTTATTATCATCTCTGATTTTATATCCACCCTCTATACAAATGTAATCTAATCTAGTGAAGAATACTGCCGAGGCGCTGATGGAAAGTTTTTTAAATTGAATGGAAACATACCTCAAGGACCTGTTAAATCACTCGCTAAAGATTTTTGAAAATTCAAAATCAGCCATTTGTGAAGAAAACGAGCACGCTATAACGCATAAAATCAGCCACAAAACTATAAGTGCTGAAGTAAAGCGCAAATAGCCTTCGCAGCTGATGCTCTGTAAGGAAAATACAATAATAATAAAAATAAAGGGATAATAATATCCTATTAAGTCTGTCAATTAAAATTGTTAACGCTGAATTGATTACTGCGTTATTATAGTTAAATTAAGAACAGTTGTGAGATTTATCTAATATTGGCTTCCGTCGGGAATCATTTCTATTAGGTACATAAACATTCTTGTGTATTAAAATAATTTGTAAAATATCTCAGTACCAATAATACAATAATTTATACGGGATTTTTTTTTACAAATCATTGGAAGTAGCCACTGGGCAGCGCATTGTTATGAGAAACGGAGGAACCAGTTGGAATTAGTAAGCGGGAGGTCCTAATTCAAGTCAAGGCCCCCAGATCGAATTGAGAAGAGAAGTTCTATTGCGAATTGGAGAATATTGGGAAGTTGAATCCCAGTTTGAATTGGATAGCAGAAGTCCGATTTTAGCTTGTATTGGAGATCCCACCTTGAATTTGGAAGTGCACTTCTAATTCAAATTGATATGCGGAATCCTCAATTCGAATCTAAGTAGCGCAGCTTTGATTTTCTCATCCTAGACGTTCAAGACAAACTTTCTCTGAGTAGAAGGGTAAATTCTCTAAAAAGTTGAAACATTGGCACTCCAAAGAATGAAATCTCAAAAATGGATTTAAAAAAACTTGTTCTTTAATTACTTTTAAATTAGTTTGAAAATAAATAGGTAGTATTTATGCTCTACTTATTCTAAAGAAGTTTTTAAAACTTTTTTTTTGCTCCTTCATCAGAATATAGAAGATAGATCGGTTTGGTATCTATGGTGATGACAGCTACATCATTTGTACAGATAATTAATGGTTTTCCTATAAAACAATTTTTAAAATTTCTTAACTTTCTGTTCAATTGACTCATTAATTTTTTTCCCCCTGATTAAAAAGAACGAAAGGGATATCGATCCTGCCTATGATATTAAGGAAGCTGAAAGCGCCAAAGGATTGGAATTATTCGTTCCCTTTACAAACAGTACTTAATTCTCAAAATAAATAAATTAAATATTTGAATGACAAAAGAAAAGATACTAAATTATTGTAAGTGAGTTTATCTCTCATGGGATCCCAATCTATCATAAATGGACCAAAATTATCTCATGAAAAAACACAATGTGGAAAGAAACAATAATTGAAATGAGTTGTATTTCAATTTTGAATCCACCGCCAACAATTCTATCTCACTGCAGTTGAACAAGCTCACAATTTCTGCCATAAAAAAGACGAAAACTATTTCACATGCCCAGGATAGAGCTTCCGTTCGGTTATTTGCTGAAAATAAAATAACGCTGAATAGGTTCCATTCTTCTATTATAATACAATGCTGCATAACGATCACAATTTTCTGATAATATAATATTGTGCAATCGACCAAACAATATTGACATTTGTATTTTTCAAGTAAACGAGAAAAAAAAAACATATTTCGTAGAAATGAGCTTTTGTTGTGCAGAAAACTGAATTTAAATGTACTATGTTCGTTTCAATTCAAGCTTTTGTAAGCGTTCGTGAGAAGGTTGATTATAATAAATTAAAAAAATTGAGAGAAAGAGATTTATTGCAAACGGACAGAGGATCGAGAGAAAAAACTAATCGCTATTGAATCCCAAACAGTACGTGATTGAATGAATAAATTAAAATGTCCAACCTTTTGTTAAATAAAACCTATTCAAATACTTTTTATTTATTCAGCTGCTCTATGTATATATATGCCTATTAAAAAAGGTTGTTCTTAACTATTTGAAATAATAGAAATCCTGCAATATTAATTTCATTTAAAAAAAATATGAATTTGGGAAGTAACTTAAACTGAGAGACTTCCTTAGTAAACTTGTTAACATTTAAAGGAAACGCCTAATTAGATTTATTTACGTTTGAATTCTAATGCAAACATCCTTTCCTTAACTTGTTTTTCTGTATTTTTGCTGGAATTGAAAGTTCTTAGTTACGTATGTTTGTTTTTTCTAACTTCCTGCACCTAAAGACAAAGGATGTCTTTTATTTTATTAATTGTTTTCAGTTAAATTGGAAAATGCGAAATTCGCATTAAATACTACATATTCTAATTTGATGAAAAAAACAGACATTCCCATATCCAAAAAAATAAATGTATTCAATGCTGCGGTAAGAACTATCATGTGCTATGCTGGGCAGGTATGGGGCTTTCTCAGTTTTAAAGAAATAGAAAAGTTAAATTTATTTTTTGTTAGAAAGTTGTTTTGCCTGCCAGTAAATGCGCCTCATTACATTTTATATCTGGAATCAAATTTTTATCCAATTTTTTGTTACACGTTAAATTTGCATTTGAATTACATAAAGAAAGTTTTAGCTTTGCCAGAAGGGAGACTGCCCAAAGCATTAGCTGAGGAAGTTATAAAGAATAGAATATATTGGCACAAAGAAAACTTAGAGTTATTTGGTAACCTAAACATTAGCTTGGATTATGTAGGTGTTAATCCAGGAACTGTAGTGGCCAGTTTTAAAAGTAAATTTAAGGAAAACATGATATCAAAAGGGTAATATTCGAGCTTCCATTCGTTATATAAACATCTGGTTGCTGATCTTGGAGAGGGTCACTACATATCCGATACTAACAGTTTCGGTCTTATGAAGGTCATTTTCAAGCTAAGAGGGCAGCTAGTTAACTTAAATTATAATGTAATGCGTTCGGAGGAACAGTGGTCATGTACCCTCTGTAACTTAGGAGAACGTGAGGACATGTGCCATTATTTAGGGAAATGCCCTGTTTTACAGGAAT
This sequence comes from Rhodnius prolixus, assembly GCF_049639745.1. Lineage (NCBI taxonomy): Eukaryota > Metazoa > Arthropoda > Insecta > Hemiptera > Reduviidae > Rhodnius > Rhodnius prolixus. The sequence goes on along the minus strand of NW_027411604.1, from coordinate 11,859,972 downwards.
ATAGAATTAGGTGGCTGGGGAAGAAGGCACTAAGCCAGGCAGAAATTATTAATTTATTGAATAGTGGAAATTGGACAAAGTTGTTTTGCTTTCATGTTTCGGCTTATAAGTACAGGATGTTCCTTATAAGTGAATACAATACGTAGAATTTTGTTTTTGCTTTTGTTTTTTAATTCAAAATATTATGTACATATGTCCGCTCGCTTTACAACAGGACTTGTTTACTTCTGCTTTGTTTTACTTTAGCAAGTAAGTTATTTTTTTTGTTTTCTCAAGTTTTAAGATGAACTCTAGGCTGACGGTATACAACCATGCCTAGCAATAGCTATTAGTTTATTGTTTATATGTAATTTTCTCTTTTTGTAAAATGTGTAATAAAGCTTTCTATTCTATTCTATTCTATTTTATTAATTGATTTCAAGAAATGTTCACTGTATTTAAATAGACCTTGGTTACAAGGTTGGTATGATCTTATTTATTTATTTATTTTTTCATTCGTCTGAAGGCGAATTTTTATTCATTAAGGCCTGAGCCTTTTACAAACGGAGTTTCAGTAAACAAATTACATACATAATATAATAATTAAATGAAATGATAAAACTTGATAATAAAAGTAAAATAAAAAAAACAATATCATTATTGAAATTAAACTAAACAAACAAAAAGTAATAAAAATAATAAAATAATATTTACAGATTCTGTCTAAAGGAAACAAAAAAAATATAAAACCTTTTTAAAACCCAAAAACAAAACTTTAACACCTGAAATTATTCGTTTAGTAAAAATGATCTTAACTTTAATACACTAAACGCGTAATTATATACAATAAGTAATTTTGATTTTTCGCAACTGTACGTTAGTTCCAATAGATCTCTTTGTACCTCAGTGGGCAGATTACTTTTGAAATAATAAATCCTTATGGAGGCATATAGAGGACAAACAGCAAACAGATGCGAGAAATCCTCTTCTACGTGCATATCACAAACTGTGCACAACAATTTACAATTTATGATATGCATGGATTCCTGTAAGGATATTTTGATAAAATATTTATTAGAAGTTCGCATCTGAGCAATCAACCTAGTTACGCTGAAGGGTTGTCTAACATTAATATACTCTTGAGTTACTCCAGCCAAGAGTGGTAGGCTATTGTAAATATCACTAAACCGGGAATATTCAAGAGATTGCCTGTCCAACTGGAGCAAATTAGTATGAAGTTTTGAAATTATTTCTCCAGCAGAAAGTCCATTGAGATCAGACGCTTCAAAAGAAACACCATATTTGCCCAACAAAACTCTCAACTGAAGAAACCAGTTATATTTCACAGGAGCAGTACTCAACTCCAAAAGTCTAAAAAAACAGATACGCGGCAATCTTGTGCTCTCCATAGATAATATATTTTTAATCCAACCGACAGTAATCTTAACAATTTGCAGCAAAACATGAGTTATACCGAATTCAGTTCTAATAATATAATCGGGGGTGTTTCGAGATAATTGGAATAATCGCTTATAAAAGTTCAGATGTGCCCTCTCCAACAAATCGACGTATCTTAGACTCCAGACTTGAGCCCCATACAACATTACACTTCGAGCTATAGCATTAAATACCCTCACTCTCGAGACCCAACTATCACATTTTGATTTTGTTAAGATATTTATAACTGATCCGGCAGCGATATTTGCCTTGCCAATTGCTGACCTGGCAGTCTCTAAAAACAAAGAAGATTGGTTGAATTGCACGCCCAAATAGACAAAGTTATCTACAGTATCTAGCATCACATCATCATAAAAAAACTTATACCTTTCAGCCCTCAGTCTTCCCTTGTGAAAAATTACAATTTTTGACTTTTCAGAATTTACTTTTAAGCCATTCAAAACACAGTAGTTCTTTAAAATATCTAATTTTTTGTTTAAATCAATGTGAGAGTCACTAAGAATAACCATATCGTCTGCGTACAAGAGTAAGATAACATCAGATTTACCATCTATGTTAATACCCCGAGCGTTATTTTCCCGAAAGAAGTTCTCAATATCCGCAATGAAAAGCGAGAAGAGAAAAGGACTAAGGACCTCCCCCTGCATAACCCCTTTTTGCTCACGTGATCTTTTGCTATTATTATTCTCAAGTTGACGTCTCCTCTCCTCCAGAACTTTACAAAAGTTCTTTTTCTTTTTAAAGGAATCATAAAAGTAGAAACTACGAATTCAGGTGACCGATAAAACTGATCATTTAGTTCAGGAATGTAAGTTTACTGAATATACTTGACCATATTGTTCTTTTTAGAATATCAAATTGTAACCAGTCTTTATAATCAGACGCCTTTACAGAAGAGAAAGCTTTTAATGTAATCCATCGTCATTTTGAAACAAAGCTTCCGGAAGTTTGGCACAGTTACACTAAAGCTATACAAAAACTAATTATACACAAGTATAAGTATGTATATACACAAGTACACACAATTGAAATTAGTACCAAAAAACTTTAAGCTTCAATTTTCTTGGAATACAAGATGCTTTCGTATTAAACACAGGCCAATCGATGTGTGCGAATTATCTGGTCCGATTGTGGGATTCGGCAATTGTTTAAAAATCATTTTTTATAATAGAACCATTTAGTTCAAAGTTCATCGTTGCGGTCATCTTTCTGCAAATCTGCAAAAAATCTAGTAATTTTGAATGTAAACTCAATTTTAAAAATTGGATTCGGTTAGAATAAGAGAAGGTAAAAAAGTTAAATGAATTCATTAAAAACAATAGTAGAACAATTATTATTTATATATTTTTTATTTGTAAATGTCCACTATAAAAATCTCTCAATAAAAAAAAAATCCTGTAATAAAAAATGTAATAAAAGCACGCAATACAACTGTATAATGAAATGCCTTAGGTACCATTTGGAATTTTATAACGTTCGGTAAAATTAACGAGTCTAGGATAAGAATTTTTATTCTCTCAAATGGTGAAAAAACATCAAGTGTCCCACCCTAAAAATACTAATCTACATTTGATTAATTTTTCCATATCCAAACGTTTAAAGTTTAACTAAGTTTATTAAGCTAAAAGTAAATTTCTTCTCAAACTGGCACTGCAAGTGTAATTCTTAGTTTAATTATACTATAACCCATTAAACAGATGAATATAATTTTGAAAGTAATTTGTTCTATTATTCAGTAAAATATCTAAAAGAATAGAGAAAGAAGTGGCAAAGATAGGAGAGCCATAAACTGATACAGGGACGAATGTGGAGAAAAATAATACCAATAATAATAAGATTGTGAATGTTTACACAAAAGCGAAACATTGAATGAAAAGATAATAAGCTAGTGAATGGTGAATCATTTGTTACTACTGAGAACATAGACGGAGATTTTGAGAGACTTCTGAGGAGGAGGAGGAGCAGAGTTGAGTTGGGATTCATGAGTAAAATGGCCCAGCTTAGCTATGTTGATATCAACAACGCTCACAGCAAAAATACCACTGCAAACCTTCTTCGTTCATATTTTTGCACACCACTTTGCTCATGTCTCTTCGCGCAGTATAATATTTACTGATTTGTCTTCCTTGGAAGCACACTTATCCGCACAGATGAGGGAACAGACTATCATCCGTGCCTCCGTCTTAAATCATTCTCTTATCTCACACATACTTTCATTTCTTCTTTTCTACTTACACCTTCAAAATGTAAATGATACAAGAAATATGTAAGTAACATACGATTCTTTTGCCTTTCTCAACATTAAATCAACATAATCATTAAATAGAATCTTAAAAGTTGAATTTTCTTTAACTTTCATCAATACAGGACTTCCTGTAGATAGTGAAGTTCGTGATTTAAAAAGTGAATATAAGATCGAAGTTATTCCTAAGTGAACACAAGCAATTATTTCGAGGAATGAGAAATCCGAGTGGGAAAAAAAAATCCAGGAAAAAAGCCCTTCATTAAGAAAAAAAAAACTGGGACAGCCCTATCCCCAGGTCTGCACCTAATTAGCAGCTAAAGGTGACTCCTTTTTGGGGTCTTCCCTATTTCTTGGTTCAAATTTATTTCTTTCCTTTAATTCTCAACCATTTAGGAAGTCCAATTACTCTGCGAGCCTGTAGAGAAAGCGATTCAAACTGTTACAATTATAAATATTTATTTCTCCATTCTTCTTTATGGTATACGATGTATGGCTGAACGAGACTATTGCTGTAAAACATTTTATTTTAAATTTATACATATTTAGTTATTATCAACTTCAATATATACCCCACCCCTATCCCTACAACGCTCCATGCGAATTTACCATTGTTCGAAACAGTGCTGGAAGTCTTTTTCTGTCAGCTCCTGCATGACGCGTGCCGCTTTTTCTTTCACAGCTTAAACTGACTGAAATCGTGTTCCTTTTAATGCAGATTTCACTTTGGGGAACAGTCACTTGGAGCCAGGTCAGGCGAATAAGGCCTGATCTGGCCTAAAAGTGGGATGTCGTACTTGGCTAGAAACCTCTTTACCGACAATGCAGTGTGAGCCGGCGTGTTGTCTTGATGGAGAACCCATGACTTGTTCTTCCACAAATCGGGTCGTTTTTTCCTTACTCTTTCACGGAGTTGAGCAAGCACCTCACGGTAGTAATGTTGATTAATAATAATCGATATTTTCATCCGTTTTGGAGGTGGATGGGCGGTCATTATCTCCGACGTCTTCTCGACCATCGAAGCACTCAAAAACTCGCGAAAGTAATTAACATTCATCACCATAAACTTCTTTTAATAAAAGATAAGTTTCAGTAGCGGTTTCACCAAGTTTCATGTGAAATTTCACGACGATTCGTTGCTCTACTACATGTGTAGTATAATGTTTTCGGCAAAACGAAACTAACACCTCTTACACAAACGACGGTTCCGGATAGACAGATTTCTCTACAAACACGTGAGACACTGCAACCGAAAGAGAAGGCTTTACGCTGCACAGCTGTCGGTCGATAAGATTTGGCGCATGCATAGTTTTTCTGTAGCAGCATCAGTCTCGTTATTTAATAGCCACACCTAGTGAGGACATCTGATCATTTAAAAATACCACTGAAGGCATTAAAACATTTAGATTAGCTTAAATTTAGAATACGTTTTAATTTAATTCAACAAAAAACATTAGCTTCTTAATTGCTAACAACAGCGCGGTTAGCATACTGGACTCCCACGCGGAGGTCCCGGGTTCGAATCCAGCAGCTGACCCTTAGATTTTCTCTTCCTAGGAGCTTCTTACAGCTCACTGTCCGGTGATGGACAGTGTTGTCTGTAACGAGAGAACACTGTCCGGAGGCCGGCAGTGCACTGGAAAAAGCTCCGGGCGCTAATAACCTCAGCTGTTGATGCGCAAAAAAAAAAAAACAGCTAACCCTCCATATAAATTGTTATTTCAATATTTTGCTCGCTTCTAATCTTTCCTGCCCAATATCAGACAGAAGAAAATACGTTGAACTGCCTTTTTATAGAAGGGTTGTTCGTTTTTCATGGTCAAAACTTTTTTCTTTTTTTTAAAGTGGTTTATGACTAACTTTACCTGTGCGAAGACCCATCACTTCTTTTTACTTTTTGCCCAAACAAATATTAACTCCGAAAAAAAAAACCTGGAACAGAAGAGGGTCTATAAGGAAACTAAACAGGTGAAAAATTAACTGAACTGTAAGAAATATTGACCTAAATCTTTGAACATAGTACGGACATTGCTTTCTAGTGATAGCATCAAAATTGGCTATTGAAGCAATCCAACTGAAGAGAGCATCTTTTCGTTTTAACTGAACCTTTACGCTTTTAACCTCATTTTATTCGTAGCAAATAAATAAATAAAGAATAAAATGAAAGAATCATGTCAAAATCCAAATTTAAGTTATTATTTAAAAATTTGATTTGATGAGGCACACTAACTACAATTCTTGAGGGTCTAAAACAACTACAACAGTGGTCTTCCTACATACATAATAATTAAAGTTTTAAAAAACTCAATCAAAAGAGTCACAGAAAATTTGTTAAATTTAATATAAACAATTTAATTTAATTATTGCCTAAGTTCCTAACCCTCATCTGTTTCTTAGCTAAGAAAGGAGAAAGCAGCTAAGAAAGGACTATAACTCCAGATTTTTTATTCTATTTCAGTAGCCCACAATTCAGTATTAATTATAAATTTTCAAAATAAAACGGCACTAAGTCCAATGGCTGAATTTTAACTAGCTGAACAGTTTGGCAGAATATATAAGGCTCTTTTATTACTAAGAGATTAAAATGTAATTCAACCCTTCTACTTTATTCAAAAGGGCACCAATTCAAATCAAGTGTCCTGTAAATAGAGAAGGTCCCGTTCCAGTTAAGGGCAAAAAGAGAACACACTCCGGGCATGAGCCTTTGGCCCTAGAAAGGATTTCCAGTAGTACTCAACTAAAAGACTCTAATTGAGTCCATTTAATTTCTAAGTTTTTATTTTTCTTTTTTCCTTATAAAGAAAGTTCGAAGGAAATCGTCTCACCAATATAGTTCTTATAATTCTATTAGTTAAATTCTCATTAAAAAATTTATCCATCAAAATTTGTAAAAAGTAGATAGTTAGTTAAGTTTGCTTTTTAAGTTTGACTACTGTTCTTAAGTAACTTAACTTAGCGGTATTGCTTATCTAATTCACTTTAAATGGCATGCAGTTTTTCTTCGGAATTCTGTGATTTATATTCATTTATAATAAAACGCTCAACGTCCATGGATATTCTCAACGTCCTCTCTTTACAGACCAGAATGTCTATCACCAAACAGTGAGCTGATAGTGTGAAATTTACAACTGAAGCCAAAACTTATTACATTATCGGTTTTGGGAAAAGATGAAACCATCTATCTTCGAAATCTATTCATAAAAACCTTGAGGAAATTTCTTTTACCTCGAAAAAACGAAACAAGTAGTTAAACTTTAAACTTTTCATGAGTATGCTTTCTGCCAACAATTTTTGAGAATCAACTTTTATAAAATCATCAGTTTTAGTGAGTAAGAAAACTGAGAAAGTCTAAGAGAGGTAGCGAAAATGGAAATACCCTATTCAGAAACATCTCTGAAAACTTTTCAAGTTCCATTTTAATGAATGAAAGGTCCTCTCCTATCTTTTACTTTAGATTAAAGAATATTTAAATCAAACTCAGACATTCCTAGACTGAAGAAATTTGCATGCAAGACAAAGAGAAAAAGCACCAATTTTAATATTTTTTTTACTGACGTATCTTAGAGATATTTCAGCTAAAGATGTATTTGGGTTCGTTGATGGATAATGTCATAACCATCTCATATTTTCCCAATTTCTGCCCTGTTTCAAATTTTGTATTCTACCCCAGAGTTGAGAGTTAGACTTCCATTATTAAACATTCTTTCACAGGGACTTCTTAGTGAGGAAACTTTAACTATGAGCAATGTTTCTCTCTATTTCTCTCGGTTCTCACAATATTGGTACTTCAATAACAGAAGAAACTTCGTACTTTATTTTGATGATCTTCCACAGTTCGAATCTAACATTGTTAATTACATTCGGGTTCGGCCTCAATAGATTCGAAAACTAATAACAATAGTGTGAATATCCAAGAATTAATTAGGTAAGTAATTGCAGAATTGCAATTTGATCCAGTATAAACTTCATAGAAGATCTCAAGTCATATTACAAGTGTTTAATAGCTTATTGAACAGAGAACTCGATTCAATTATTAGCAAAGTTCGTCAGTTCATAATGTTGGCGGTTGGTCTAAGATAGAGGTCTCGCTTTTGTTTCTGAAGGTAGCAAGGATAAGTTGAACGTAACATAATTGCATAAGTTTAATAATTCTTAAAACACTGTTTAGCACTTTTTAAGCAAATTCTAAATGAATTTGGAACAGCCCGCTTACTAAAAGAAAATTGCGGCTTGTTAGAAGAACTTTGAAAAGAAAGAAAGAAAAAATTAATTAAATAGTTTTAACTAGAAGTCCTGAGGGCATTTTATGGAATTCTCTGCTGGCTTCCTTTCATTTCAAAGGAAGAAAGTTTTGTCATTGCCGAGTACTTTACTCCCGTGGAATGTGCCTAGGATGCCTTTATTTTTGCCCTCTCCCAAGATCTTACGGAATTTTTATTTGGAACAAACATCTGATTTGGAAAACTCACTTGACTATCTCTTACGTAATTATTGCTCTTAGCCCAGGGGTCGGCAACCCGCGGCTCGCGAGCCGCATGCGGCTCTTTTATCCAAATTTTGTGGCTCTTCAGCCTGTCCAAAATAAATTGTATATTTCAATTTTATTGAAACAAATGAAAATTTCATTTATTAAAGTAAAGATATTTTTCCAAAAAGAATTTTAAATGAGATTTGGTTTGAAATTGAATAGAATTATATTAAAATAAAGTACGTAATATATAGGACTGCCGCCATTTTCATTCAAACACAGGTTTATTTATTATTTATTTGTTTATTTACTTTGCGATATGTGAAAATAAATATATAAAACAATTAAATGTTATTGAATATCATAAAATAATAATTTGTGAATACAAATGATCTACAGAGTTTGTTCATTCTACCATCCTTGCGGCTCTTGTTAAGATTTATTAAAATTATTTAAGGAGAATTGGCTCTCGACTTAAAATAGGTTGCCGACCCCTGTCTTAGCCAATTTACTGATATAATAGTATTATTACTCGATTGTTGAAAGTAAATGAATTAAAATAAAGATGGCAAAAAAGTATAATCGCATAGAATCAATTTTTAGAAAAACAGTTTTTGAGGAAATAGCAGAAATTTCCGCACTCCATTTATTTCAGGCTCAGAATTTAAGCAGAACATTTAAGCCACGTTTCAAAAGACACTTTATACGGGACCACACAGACAAAAATCTACTTTAGAAGTGTCCTCAATCAAAATGTTCTCAATAAAAGTTGTAAAATAAATTTGGAGCGATTAACGAGAAAATATCACGAAATATTTATTCTATAATTCATCCCTAAATTTGGGTCGGTTGGATCCCTTGGAGTTCGCAAGTGAAATATATTGTTTTAAGCTTCCTGTAATTTATTTTCGAGCTAGAATGTTCACATACATTCACAAATAATGTTCCAAAATTCCACTTTAGGGAGGCCTCAAGGGAAAATTCAAAAAATGATTTTTTTGGGGGAGAAAATATTTAGAAAATTTGACATGATCACAGTACTTCTTCTTACTTTAAAAGCAACGGGAAAAAAAAGAAGATAAAATCGGGAAGGGATTAGATTTTGGCTAGGGAATGGATTAGCTGAGAAGTTAGCGTTAAGAATAAGAATATCAATGCGGAGATCGCACGGTCGAATTCCAGATGTTCTCTTCCTAGGAGCTTCAGTGTAGTCCAGTGTAGGATAGTATCTGTAACGAGAGATCACTTACCGAAGGCTAGTGGAGAAAAAAAACAAAAACAAAAAAAGGAACAGCGATGAACACATAAACCGAGTCTATCTTTCTACCAGGAAATTCCTTATAAACAGAAATATCTATCCTAGTTCTAAATGTACTGATTTTTATAATAGTTTTTTAATATAATGGTAGCTTTATAATGTGGTGAATAATTTTTGGCGGTGAAGCCAAATTATGGTTTTGCCCCAGGCGCCAATTTATTCTTGACGCGGACATGCTTTAACGAACACATGATATTTCTTAAAAAATGTGTACTTCACAACTACCCAAGAAATCAATCTGTAGTTCGAAAATTCTGCCCTAGAGGGCCTAATTGAAATTCGCTGTTTATTTCTGAACTTGAGCACTGGTGGGGAATGATGGGAAGAATTTTCAAGTGACGCTTATTACGTCATTTCCTCTAGCGTGTTAGTGCGGTAACTAACAAAATGGACGGCACAAAGAAAAGTTGCGTATTCTTACGATTTTCAAGATGAATTCTCCATACTAACAAATATTTTATAGGTGGTCAAGGCAACATGGTTTTTGTACGTTAGTTCAACTAATTATGTCAGGTTTGGCAAGTGTAAGTTATGTCAATTTTTTCTATTACAAAATCTAGAATTTACATATATTTCAAAAAATACAATTGAAGAAATAGCTCGAAGAATAGATTGAAATAATTTCGCAATATATCTTACAATTAATTTTTAAGGAGGTACGTAAGTTTTGAAGTTTATTGGTTATTAGTATTATGATTATTCTTTTAATATAAGGTGGTGTAAACAACTGAGAGCATTGGCGCCAAAAGCATTCAAGCCACTGCCGGTCTTCAGCTGGTGTTCACTCGTTACACATAACAGTGTCCATCACTGGATAGTAAGTAAAACAAACTTAGAAATAATAAATCTAAAGGCGAGCAGCTGGATTCGACCCTGGGGTCTCCGCGTAGAAATCCAGCACGCAACCGACTCACTATAACTCTTCCTTGCTATATATTTGTACATTTTTTTTTTTTTTTTAAGAAAGCATGTGAAGAAACAGATCCCCTCCAAACAGTTGCTTGAAACTGCGCTTAGAAAACGGAGGGTTGGAGGACCCAGATTGCATTGGCATGACGAAATCGCCCAGGACGCGAGGACATCCTTCGGACTGCTTTATTGGATGGCTGGCGCTAGAGATAGCCGCGACTGACGGAAACGTATTGAGGAGGCCAAAATCTGCAATACTGAGTTGTAGAGCCAGGAACAGTAGAAAACATCTGAGGTAATTAGTTAGTATCCGAAGCTTTATTTAGTGTTCATTAGTTAAAGACATTTTCTATAACTTAAGTGAGCTCCTAGAAAAAGTGAATCTAAGGGCCAGCAGCTGGATTTAAACCCGGGATCTCCGCATGGGAATCCAGTTAGCTGACCATTGAGCTCATACCTTCATCATTATTATTATGGTTTATTAGGAGGTTTGAATGTTACTCTAGAAATAAATTTGGACAAGCTTTCCTGCCTTATAATTGAAAAATTGGATATCAGTGAGCTCACACATCTGCAAAACTAATAGATTGGCGGACTACCCAATGGTTGCACTTCCTATCACTTCATGAAATCCGATCTCCCGGCCACTGACGCTCCATGCAATGGTAAGGATTGCCTGGGTGAGTTAGAGCAGAGTGTCTCTGACCACGAGATTGATGCGGATGGACAAGTATTGACGGAGTTACTTGCATTAAGAAGAAGCAACAATTGGAGCTCTGATAAAGGTATAAAGATTATGAACTGGAGAGATTGGAGTTTGGAAGGCTTAAGCTTGTCTTTGAAAGTAGCTTATAAGCTAGCCCAAATGAATTTTTAAGGACAAGTTTAAAACTAATCTTATTTTCAGTAATGTCTGTTTGTATTTGTTGTTAAATACTTTTTGAGCAGTCTAGATTGGTAATTCAGTTTTTGGATGTTACAGCGTGGCGAGTGGGTGTCGGTTCGAGGATAATCAAGGGAACCTAGTTCAAGGATCATCTAGTTCGACTAAGATGGACCAGGACCATTTCAATTCAAGGAATCAATCGGAGATGAAGTGTTTACGGAAATCATGAGTCATTTTAGTATGTAACCATTTATTATAATTCCAAATATTTAATTTTAACATTTTCAGTCATATTATTTTTCTAGTAAACGATACATTACCTTACAATTTCGACTTTTAAATTTATTTTTTTTCTAATTTGAATCTGAAAAATTTCGATAGTTATTATGATTGTTCAAGTGAATGCGCTCAAAAAAAAAGAAAAAAAAAAGTGCTCTTGTACATGTGGAGTTATAATTTATGCTAACGATTGGTTTAACAATTGAGTAGCCTGAAATGATATGTTCATTTTCTGTGTTGAAACTGTTGGAAACCCACTATTTGTTAGGTTTAATTGAATCACCAATATTGAGGATATTATTTCAAATTTCTGTTAGTTAACATTGATTGATTGATTGGTCGAGGTTGAAGGTATCAAATAAATTAGGTAGTTTGTATAATTTTGGGGAAATATATACTATGTGCAGACTGCGTTTGATAAAATGGTACATAGAGATGAAGATAGGCAGGATATATGTAGACAAATGTGTTGTCAGAAGTACGTTTTCTAGCTAAGATATGTACGATACATTGGTTGCCCTTTTAAGACTTAAAAGGCTTATTTTCAGTTTGTAAGACCATGATCAGTCTACGGAAACCTTGCTTAGTCAAGTCGAATTCCATTAATCCCAAGGGGATTCTTTTGTGTTGTCAATAAATTCCATCTTGTGCCATTTTTATTCTCTAATTGTGCTATACATCTTAATCGTAATTAGCTAGGCCTCCAATATAATTATTTTTGTTAATTTTTTTCCGTTGTAGCTCGCATGTTTTTCTTATCCTGGGCTAGTTTCGGACTTTCATCAGAGCTTGAGTAATCTTGGTGTGGAATACTTGAATTCAACTGTGCTTCTGTCTCACACTACACTTGCACTCTAATTAATCAAACTCTGATGTGGATGAAATTCCAAACTATCAGGGATATAAAAAAACGTTCAAGTAATGACGGATAAGATCTGTGGTATTATTACTGCGAGCTTAACCTCATTTTGAATAATTCTTTTTGGTTTAATTTATTGTAAAGTATACTGATATTCCAGTTAATCCAATGAACAATGCATGTAAACTTTATTTTACATTTGTCGTTATCCTTTTTGACGTCACAATCAGTTGTTTAAATCTAATAAATGGAATTGACTGACTGATTTAAAATTACGTTTTTAGAATTGAAATGCGAGCTTTATAAACAAAATGTTACAAATCTGCCTTTTCACTTAATCGGATGTAACTACTCTCTTAATTAGTTATATCCGATTTCGATGTAAAGGATTAGATTTCAGTTTTCAATGACATGCTTAACATTTAGATTATTTCTGTTAGATTAATTGAAAGCCGCAATTCAGTTAGATTGGGTATGTTTATGAATTTATATTAGCAAACGGATTTTCTTAGAATAATTGAATGGATATTGTGTAGTTCAATCTTTCTCTATTTTAAAGATAAATTTCAGTCATATGTTAAGCTTTAACAGTTACTATTATGGTTCCATCAATCAGTATAGTTCTAGCCCAGACAGACCTAACGTTCTTTGTTCCTGAGCATAGAGGTTAATTTGCCTTTTCTGCTTTATGTTGAGCTCGCCAAGTTATTAACTTCACATACAATTGCTCCTCACCCCTTTGGAATACATTCACATTTACAACTCAATATTTTCTCTAGGATTCACTTATTCTTTGCTAATACTTAATATAATTCACTAATAATTTTAGGTACATAAGTGCGTGTTATAATTAAGTAAAATTCAGTACTGGACCCAAATTTTGTTACTCACCGTCGTTGCTTGGGAACTTTTCTTTAAAGAAGTGACCAAGTTCTTCTCGTACACGCACATATCACTGTTTCTTTATAGATCTGGTTTTTTCCTGCTTTATTTACTGTTTAATGAGGGTCGTTGGAGTGAGTGGTTTCTTTTCGAATTATCAATCTTTTAGGTAAATCCTGTAAAAAAAAAATAGGACTTTTATTTCACAATTTCTGAGTATTATTAAAGGCGATTAATTTAAGTTAATTTCTTGTCACCATATTTTTCTTTTGTTTGAACATGGTGAGATATTTGATTTCTGTCTATTAAGTTCAATAACTGGGCATTTCACAATTATGCACATTTAGAAGTTGGTTACTTGCACTGACTTGGAATAGTTTTTCTTTCGTATGAGGTATTTATTGAATAATCGTGAGTGGGGCCGCTTCTGGAGCGCCCAACTTGATCCTCCGTCCACAGCGCCTTTTTGCGTGATGAACACTCAACAAACTTTATTGGATCTTAATTTTTTTTTTCGGTATGTTTTTATCTGATGACCACTTGTTTTCAGTGCCCGTCATTTTTCGTTGTTGCAGCCGTATTTGTACTCACGCAGTTAAGACTGCATCAATATGCTGAGGGAATCCAGGTGACTGGCTTTCTAGATCAATAACTGTCTCCTTTTATGCTCCTATTGTACAGCAATATCTGGATGTTCTAGACTAGACTATCTGGTGTCTTTGAATATACTTGCTTCAGAGATTTTAGAATGCTGGTTGTACTGCACTTAGGGCCATATAAATTATGTTAACATATATTTATCTACTCGCATCTGGTAAACTGAGCCTGTATTTCGTTTTTTCGATTACAACTGTGGCATCTCAGCTCTGCTCGACTTTAGAATTCTACCATATATAATATTTTTCTAATTCTACCTGATTATTTATTTATTTATTGATGATTTATTAATTTATTATTGATATCAATCTTAATTGCGGACGTTGATCATTAGTGTTAAAACAGAAAACGTAAAAACAAAAAATAACTACTCCAATTCAGAACAATACCAAGAGAAAAATTGAAGGTGAATTGCGATGGGCTGTGAAAGGTGATATGAATATGGACTGACATAAAAATAACTATTTTTCCTATACGATTTTCTATCCTTTTTTTACTATGTCAGAAAATATTCTTTAAAATAAATTAACATTATTATGAAACAAGATTTATTTGAAATTTTAATATGAAAAACTTAACGTGATTAAAAAATAACTTTCGTATTGATAAGTCCAGATTGATAAGCTGAACCAATTGCACAAATTGCTGAAGATTCATAATCGTAATGAAAATTGTATCAAGTCTTTCGTTTAGAAAGTCAGCAAGTACAATTCTTGACGGTGATGAAGAGTATGAGCATGATTCAGTGCATTAAATTAGATTAATGTACATATAATGAATCCAAATTCAAGATTCTCCACCTCGATCAAAAAAACGTAAAACAAGTGAAATGGATGATCCTTTCTAGCGATCCAGTAAAGTTTAAATCCACTTTATTATTCGTTTGCGAACATTTACAATAAGTAAATTGGTCAATTACCATCCATCCTTCTTACTTTGTAAGGCATTTTTCTGGAAATTCGTTTTTTACCTTTCGAAAGCAGACAATCTAATAAACTTGGAATTTAATAATAATATTCTAGAGGTCTGTTGGAAGCTTTTATCGAACAAATGAAGGATATTGATTGAAATTATACCCCTGAAAGCAATTCCACTTCAGTTAATCTTATTTTCTAACACAGAGATAACTTTCTAATCATGAGCATGTATACTCGAACAATAAGGACGACATGTAGAGCACTTAAAAGTTATTATCGAGGTAGAAATTTAACGGCACTGTAATTTTTATGCGTCTCGCATTAGAAAAATTTGATGCGAAACTATTAGATTTTTTTTTATGAGTTTTCACTGAATATATTCAATTCAAACCAGATGCAGGAACGGAATTGATTTGTCCATAGACTAAAAAGGAAAACTATCCACTCACCATTAACCACTTTCCTTTTTCCAAAAACTAAAAAGTAAATGTATTGATCTGTATGTTCATTGATTTTTATCCAACTTAACTTCCTTATTTCTGATTGGTTTTCTGATTATATTCTAAGGTAGATAGCTCTTCTACATTATGGATTTATCCTTTATAGAATTTGATTTCCACTTTTTTAGTGCAGTAATAGAAGAAATAGTTCAGGATGTTTGTAAGAGTACGTAATAACACTAGCAGCTGTGTTGCTATTATGCAGGGAATATTTCCTAACTAAAAAAATTCTTCCCAAAAAGGCTTCAACTCCGCTGCTACGTCCTTTACAGGAAGATTCTTGCTGGCCTGCTACTATCCTGAAGCACGTCTACCCTATGTCTTGTACAACATTCCTTTAACTGTCTCACTTTCTTTGTGTTAGTACGTTTTAGATTCTTGAGATTGTTTTCCTAGGTATTGCAGGATTTCATCTTATTAACCATTGAACTACCTCAGTTTGCTCCCAGGGACACTTGTAGCATTTTGACTTTGATTGACTGATTTCGCCTAAACAATAAAACCAACGGAATGTTTCAAAAAATAATATTTAATAATTCTTCTAAATCGGAGTAATCATTCGTCTGTTATCATATCTTCCTCCAATTCAACTTTTTCTCTTCTAGTTTTTCTACAATATTCACCTTTTCACTCCTTTCCTGTTAGAAAAGAACTTCCTTGCCAATCTTATTTTTCATATTTAATTTATATTGAACTAGCGATTATTTAATCTGAGTAAAATTCATCAATGGTTGCTACAGGGTGATTGGTCCCATGATTGTAGGGCTCAATAGATCAATTTTGGTCTTGAGGCCGGACTCCTTTACATAAAATCAAACAAAAAGCCGTTGATTGAGGGAATTCGGAAGCACGGGTACAACAACTCCGTTTTAGCAAAACAAAATTAAATTCTTTGAGAAATAATTGCATTAATGCATAGCATTCCCCAAAATTTTGGAAAATTCAAGGTCTGCAATAAACTGAAAAATATTTCGTGGGCCAGATAGAATGAAATATAAAATTTGGTTGGCCTCTGGTGGAAAGTTATTGAGTCGAGACATTTCTAGATAATGTCCCATTTCCATAATGTTAAGCTAAGGCTTTTGTGGATTTAACAAAGCCGAGATTATCAGCTTTGTCTTGGCTGGATTTAAGTACATTAATTTCATATTGTTAATGTTGTATTATGCTGGCTGAGTAAAAAACACTGAGGCAAAGAGTAATTACGGTTTAATTTGTGGTGAGAGTATTACAACTTTATTATATCCGTAAGATTTATAACTTTTCTGGTTAAATGCGTAAATATAACATTAATTAATAACTCCCCTCGACATTGTATAGATATGGCGATGAATTTGAGTTGACTTAGCAACTGTGTAACTAACTTACGATTAAAACATTATATGTGGTGCGTTAAAAGAACTGATATTTCTTTTTAAATTGCGGATTCTTTCGCATTTGACCTTCAAAACAATAGTATTTATCGTCAAATTTACATAAATATATATCTACATTTTGCATGGTAAGAGTTCCAGATTACTTCATCTGTTCCTCTTCCATTTAGATCTAAATTAAATTTTTCTTGAGGTTCTAGTTATGCTACTAGGAAAAACCAAACAAACCCCAGCTCTAATTGTTTCAAATTATGTTGATAAACAGAAAATGGTTGTTTAACAAAATGTTTTTGCGGCTCATTTACTATTACTTCATAGTTAGCTATGTTACTGATTAACGGATTTATACTAAGTGTAGTGTTTTGAAAGAAATTGTGTCAAATTGATGTTCAGTATGTTTTTCACATATTGCACGCTTGTAATTTCATGCAATTTAGCAATAGGTGTGTATCTTGGAACATCATTGGCAAACCAAAATAACTTGTTTTGCATCCTTTGCAATTTCTTTAAGTTTGTCTCACATGTTATGCTCCAACTTGGAGCTGACTATTACAGGTCTAACCAGGTACCTTTTATAACAATATTTTATTGGCAACGTTCAGTGAGTTTCTATTTAGGACTGGAAACAGTTGAACTATTAGCCCCTTACCTTTTTGCACTGATGCGTTAAGTGTATGTAAGAGGTCCGTTCAGGGCGACTCCTAGATATTTGAGGTCTTCTTCTTGTAAATAGTATTTTTTACGTTTTGCAATATTTATTTTATTTTTCCACCTGTGGAAAGCGTTCAAAAAAACTAGTTACTGCTGGTCTAAAAGTGACCTGCCCTGAGCTAACTTAAAAGGACCCCAAGTATTCTGTAATTTTTAATAGTATAGTGGTTTTCCCTTACAATATTTAAAAAAATTAAGTAAATTATTGATTTCAAGAGTGTACACATTACAATTTTTAGTTACCGCGTCTTGTAAGTAAGATTTTGAGGGTGTCTAAAGTTTGCCTTTTGGTTGGTTAAGCCCAAATAATTGTAAATTTTAACTTTGTGACTCTTGTATTATTGTTGCTTTTCTGATCCTTTTCTGCAGCTTGTAACTCAATTCCTCGTCCTTAGGAGTTGATTGTTAGCATTCGTGCGGTGAACATATACTAGTATTGCTCTGTGTTTGAGCTGTGATTTATGCGGTTTTATCAAGGTTTTTTGCAAAAATTTGTGAATAAATTCGTACTTTAATAGACTCTAGTTACTTTGTTCAATTTGTTTTCTGCTTTCCACTAATAGTTTTTCCATAATTAAAAATTTTTACTGCAATAATTCTAATAAAATTGGAACTGTAGAGTTACATTTGAAGAAGAGTGGGGATACCAGTGTGTAAGTGTGTGTCTGTGAGCTTTGTTTTGAGACTGTGAGTGAACTTTATATTTATTTACTTCAATTGCGAGCTTACTTACTCGTACAAATATTTGATATCTACAGGCGTCTTCCATTGCTGTATTATTATCTTTTATTATTTTCACTCACGCCATTTATCACATAAACTATATTTTAATTTAACAAAAAAAAAAAAAAAAAAAAAAAAAAAATTAGTTATTTCAAGCCTAAATTTTGATATTTATATCGTCTATACTTTAAGTAAATATTGGGAAATTTGTACATTGCTCAGTGATTCTCTTTATGTCACAAAAGAAAATAGATAATATTTTTTCTCGCCAATCAAGTTTGGGTTCTCTTTCTTCTTCTCCTAGAGAGACAGGTTATCATAAGAGAACAAGAAGTTCGCCGGAAGCTAGTGTATCAGTAAAAAGAAAAACGATGGCAAATCAACCAGTTACTAAGTCAGATTTACAGAATATGAAGGACGAACTTATGGCCTTCTTCTGCAAAATGTTAGACACAAAATTAGATGGTGTTGCAACAAAAGAAGATATTAAGTCTGTACAAAATGATGTTTCTTATGTGTCTAATGAAAATAAACAGCTAAAAGAGGAATTACAAATGGTTAAACAAATTGTGCATTCTCAGGCAGAGCAGATTTCTTTTTTTGACAACATCTCGAGACGAAATAATGTTATAATCAAGGGATTTAATGTGAGCTCTGGCGATAATCTAACTGATGCAGTATCCAAGTTTTTTAAGGAAGTGTTGGGAATAGAGAAAGATCTGGAAATAGACTGGGTGAAGCAGCTAGGTGGAGGCCCCTCATCCAGCAGACCTTTAAAGGTCTCTTTTTCTCGTTTCTGCGATAAAATGCTAGTTTTAAAAAAGACCTCAAGTTTAAGAGGAACTTCATGGAGAATCGATCAAGATTTCTCTTTTGAAATTAGAAAAAAGAGAGCAAAGTTGTTCCGGCTGTGCTGGAAAATTCGTTCCTTGTCTCCCCAACTCAGAACATCTGTTAGAGGAGATCGCTTGCTTGTAGATGGTGCTTTTTTCTCTTGGGACGGCACTACTGGTCTGATGTCTGGAAGCACGGAGGGAACGTCAGTACTTAGCAGCAAAATTGGCACGGACCTCGGTGCCTTCATTCAAGAGTTGAAGGCCGTCCCCGTATCTGGGATGTCCTCTTCCTGATGTCAACAAGTCTGCCGGAATGTCTCTAAGGTTTTTAATTCAGTAAGTTTGCCCTTAAATGATTATTTCAGTTTTATGTCATATAATATATGCGGGCTTGCTAATAAAAAGAACATCCCCAATTTTTTCTCATTTGTACGTAATTTTGATGCTATTTTTCTTTTGGAAACCCATATTATGGAAGAACGTTTTAATTTGTTTGATAATTTTTTAAGTGAATTTTCTTTGCATTGGGTAGCTGCGTCTAAAACTCATAGATTTGGAAGAGCCTCTGGTGGCGCTTTATATGGTTTTAAGAAATGTTATTCTTATTGTATGAATTTTGTTCAGTTAGGTATGTTTGATGCGCTGGAGGTTACTCTTGGCGACCAAGTTTTCTATCTGCTTCCTGTCTATATAAGCGGATCGGAATGGGAAAATATTTTCTCCAATTTAAATAATTTATTTCTGGAAGATGGTAGGTCTAATATTATCATTATAGGCGATTGTAATGTGAGGATCAGCAGTGAACAGGTTCTACCTGACGAAATTATTTTCACTTCGCTCCCAATAGAACTATCCAGAGCCTCTAAAGATTCTATAATTAATGCTAAGGGTCGGCGTTTTATTGAATTCTGCGATGAAAATGATTTGATCATTATGAATGGGCGCTGCAGGGGGGATCCTCAGGGCCACTTTACTTATGTTGGACCCCAAGGTTGTTCTGTAAACGATCTCTGCTGTGTACCTGTAGACCTAGTTCACCTAGTTAATGAATTCCGGGTAATAGCTGAACCCTTCTCGGATCATCTCCCTATTTCACTATCAATATTCAGGAGAAGGTCGGAGGCAAATGTACTGCCACTGTTGCCTCAGCTGAAGTGGAACTCCTGTTTCATGGACCTTTACAAGTCTCGTGTAGAGTATAAAGTAAGTGAAATCTCGGTAGAATCAGATAATCCTGAAATGGCCCTTTCCAAATTGACGGACTGTATCAGAGAGGCCGCGCCCAAACAACCAGGCATGAATCAATTGAATTTGTCTCGTAGGCAATTATGGTTTGACTGGGATTGTCAGAGGAACAGGAAGAAAGTCTTTGCTTTGTTGAATCTATTTAGGAAAACTAACAGCGCCATTGTTAGAAAGGAATATGTTGTCGCTAGCTCAAAGTATAAAACTCTATGTAAAAATAAAAAAGATGAATTTTTTCGAAATTTAACTTGTAAATTTGATGGGGTTCGAGAGAGTAAGGAGTTTTGGACACTGGCTAAAATATTTAAGAGAGTTTCCCCTCGGCTGTCAGGGGTGTTTCCAGTGTCAACCTGGCGAGACCATTTTATCTCTTTACTCTGCGCAGCCAACGAGTTCTGTCGGATACCTTTTGCAGAGCCATATATTGCCTCTCATACTTTGGATGATCCTTTTACCATGGATGAACTGAGAGTGGTGTTAAAAAAAGCGAAAGACAACAAAGCTCCGGGGATAGACCGAATTCCGCATGAGTATTTTAAGAATGCTCCCGAATCCTTTCTTCAGTTGCTGCTGGCAGTGTTTAATGAGATATATTCGTCTGGAAGGGTTCCTGCAAGTTTTGGAAAGGCTATTATATTCCCAGTCTTTAAGAAGGGTGATCTGCATGACATAAATAATTACAGAGGTGTTTCCTTTTTGAATAGTTCTGCCAAGCTATTTGCTGGCTTGCTGCTTCATAGATTGACCCGGTTTGTAAATGAGAATGAACTACTTAATGAATGTCAATCAGGGTTCAGAGCGGGATACTCCACGGTAGACTCTATATTTACATTAGTTAATATGATTAAATTAAGGCTAAAACATAAAGGATGTAAACTCTATGCCTTTTTTATAGATCTGAAAGCTGCTTTTGACAGTATTAACCGAGAAGCTCTGTATATAAAAATGTATAGTATGGGAATCTCTAATAGATTTGTCACGGCTGTTAGAAACATGTATTCTGGATCTTTATCGCATGTATGGACGACGAACGGTTTGTCTGATTCATTTACTGTCACTAGCGGCGTTAGGCAGGGTTGCCAACTGAGTCCCTTGCTTTTCTCAATTTATATTAATGACTTGGCGGACGAATTGCGGAAGGGGGTGATGATTGGGGATGTTTTGTGCAAAATTTTGATGTATGCGGATGACCTTGTTTTAGTCGCCAACTCCCCCCATGACTTACAGATTAATATCTCTATTCTGGACGAGTATGTTGCTAAATGGGGTCTCACTTTAAATCTGGGTAAATCAAAAATTATCGTTTTTCGCAATGGTGGCCCTTTGAAATCTAATGAACATTGGCACTATAGGGGCGAAGAGATAGAAGTGGTAAATTCGTACAAATACCTTGGAATTACACTAACACCTCGACTGTCATTCCAAGCCCATTTTAAAGAAAAAGCTAGTACTGCGAAATTTGCGCTGAATGGTGTTTGGAAGGACGCCATTTCTAATAATTCTGTGCCTGCTGTTTCTAAAACGAAAATTTTTAATTCGGTTATGCGAGCTATCCTCTGTTATGCAGCTCCAGTTTGGGGATTCGAGGATTATGAGGTCATAGAGAGGGTGATGCGACTTTTTGTAAAGAGACTCTTCTTCCTCCCTTCTTATACTCCTCATTACATGATTCACTTAGAGACCGGTTTGGACCCCATTTTCTGTTACACTCTGGGTCTTCATTTTAAATATATAGTGAAAGTCTTTAATATGCCCCAGAATAGACTACCTAGAATTTTGGCGACAGAAATTCTAAGAACGGGAACATTCTGGCTCGCCAAATGGAGGACTCTTGCTGCTGAGTACGCGCCTGAGTTGTTACTACGTGGATTTAACGAGTCAGTGGATCTGAAGTCTACTTTAAAAGTGTTATTGGATAGTGTTATGGCAGGTAGACGTGATGATATGGTTGCCCGGGCTAATACCTCTCACAGGTTCACTCTCTATAAGGAGCTGGATTATGGAGTACGTAGCGGGAGTCTCCTCACTGGCACTGCCATGGATATCAGTATCTCACGGTGGATTATGAAGCTTAGAGGTGAGCTACTTTCTTTAAATTTTAGGCCCTATAATTCGGAAGGCAGTGAGGAATGTTCCCTTTGCAACTTGCGGTCCAGAGAGGACACCATTCATTTTGTATGTGTATGTCCGGTTTTGAAAGAGTTTCGGGTCTCCGTATTTGGTTTAGGGATTCTTCCGAGAGAGGCCTTCGTGAATTTGTTGAATGGCGGGGACTGGCCCGGGCTCGTTCGTTATGCCAAGATGGCGTGGAGGTTCAGGGGCGAGATGGTCGCTGAGTTTAATTTCTGGTCTGCTCGGCATACCTGATTAATATTTTATTTGTAATTAGTTTATTATTATTATTATTATTTTGTTATTATTATTATTAAACAGTCAATATCAATTATTCATTACTGATCTTATCTTCCAGGTTAAGGTATACTTTATTGTGGTAATTATCCCTAATTTTATATTTCTTAATTATATTATTACTATGTAGGATTTTTATATAATATATTCTTTTAATAAGTTGAATATCGAAGTTATGTTTTTTTCTGTTATTAAATTACCTTTCTTTTAGTTTAGCTTTGTAATTTTTACAAGACTTTTTATTTTGTTATTTTGTTATTTTTATTATTATTATTATTTTGTTTGCTTTTATTTATCTGTTTATTTATTTTATATTATCCATATCAATCAACTTCCGGCAGACGGTTTATTTAACCAATGCCGTATGTAGTTTAGGCAATATGATTAAATGTATCAATTAAGGTCTTTGTTTTCTGTAAATAAACTATTCTATTCTTCTATTCTATTCCTCGTCCTTAGCCTTATGACTTCTAGCCTCATATTCTATCATAACTCATAACTAGTAAGTAACCCTTATTTTATTGTTAAACGTCTTAAAAAACAAAATCCACACACCAAATAGTCCGCTAGGTCCAAACTGTGTGGTGGTGAAAGGATGGCCAGCTTATTCCGTTTGTCAGATTCTCAAACCTTAAACTTATCATTTCGTAGTGAGTTTAGTAATCAGTTTTGATCACTGGTTTTTCTCTTAAAAGTTTGGTTGACTACATTCAAAGATGGCGGAATGGTGCTGATCAGAACCTTGGGCTCTTGGGGATGTGAGAAGGGCTCTGTAAAGGGAAGAGTTAAGGATACTCTTATAGGGTTGAGAATGTTCATGAGGAAATTGGCATTTATAGACATCTTCTTTATTAATTTTTTATCCTACGCGTGGTGTTTACGGTATCGCCTCCGATACATATCTGGGCTTTTCTTGACTGCCAAATATTAATTATTAATAGAAAAAGGAACTGAATTATTCAATAAAGTAATCCAGGAAAGAGCAAATTTAGTTTTCAAGTTTTCTGTCAACATAACACTTTGCAATCAAGTTATAATCTACTTGATAAACACTTACTAAGTAAACACGAGTATAAAGGATGCCAAATAGGAAGTAGTATGTTTTGGTCGGCACTTCCGCATCGTATCATCAAGTCTCACTGCACCCCACTTGTTAAAAAGAAAGTTACAATTTTTTTTTCTTTTTTCCTTTCTTTTGATTACAATTTTGTTTTCTTAGTCTTCTAGTGAGAAGAAACGTTCTGAACTTGTTCCAAAAACATATATGTTGATTTAGTGAAAATGTTTTTGTTTTCTTTTACTTACTTTAGTTAAAACGTTAGCCTAATTTATCTACTGTTTACCACGATTAAACTGTTGGTAGATGTACGTAAATTTATGCCAGCTAGAATTTCAATAATGGGCGCAGAATTTTTAAATTATGCAGAACTTAGCTAGCATCAGCTACATGTTGTAAATCAAATTTTTTTTTAATAAAAGTGAGCCAGTCTTGAAAATACAACTTTTAATAACTTTCCTTCCACTCTTGTTCCTAAAAATATTTGCTGTATTAGTTTTGATTTTGTTTTCCTTTTCGGGTAAAACAAAAAGGAAAGAAAAGTAATGCTCAACTTAAGACTAGAGAGAAATTACGATCTTCCCTAATACAAGCTCCAATTAGCTGCATTAAAATGCCAGTGAATTATTTCGAAAACATTTTCCTGGAAGGACCTGTTCTGAGTTTTTCCAGAACATTGAAGAAATCAGTCTTTTGGTGTCTTTATTTCGTAGCTAATGTGAGGTACCCCTAGTCCAAATTTGACAAGTTTACAATAATTTCTGTTACAAGATAAAACTAAAAACATTGTTTGAAAATGTTTCATGTCATAGACTATTTTAACCAAAATTAATTCTATAAAATATACAAAATGTCACATTTTTCTCTTAATTTAATTCATTAATGAAATATTTATAACAAAAGATTTTCCACGATTTTTACTAGCTGTAATTCTCTCTTTAAAAGAAATCTATTGAGTTGGAAAAGGTCTATGTTTAAACGTAACATGTACATTTCTGGTGTTCCTGTTTCCTGAGCTTCCTAATACGTCATCTCCAACCTTATCTTTCCAACGGCATGGGAAAACTGCAGGTGTCTTCAACTACATGGTACTCATCCACCAAATCCTCACCATCAACACCAATTTCCCATGTATCGCTGTTTTCAATAAAGTAATATTACATTTAATGATATTTAAAAGAAATCTCTGAATTTTACTTCTTTTATAATACTAGGGACCATATCGCAAAATGTCAAAATCTAAAAGTATCCAGTTTTATAGCAACTTGTAGGTTGTAGGACTGAAATAGAAAGAAATATCAGCTTTATAATATACCGTAAAGAAAACATTTTCTTTTTATTATTTATTTAGTAATTCAGGCATTTTAGAAAAATGGTATACAGAACTTACAGCTTACTGCTACTTTTTTGTGTTTGAGTGACGCTATTCACTTCCAGGCTCTTGAATTTAAGGAGATCATTCAATTTCTAAAGTTGACTCACTATGAAAGATTGGAGTCTTTTTCCTTCTTCCTTACCTGTTTTCTCGAATTTCATGTTACGCGGTCGAGCCTCTCCCAGACCTATCCTCTCTCTCTCCTCCCTCTCTATGCCATTTTCGTTCCTCCTGCACCGTTTTAGGTCTTCCTACTAAGCTTTCCATTGTGGGCTACTCTATCTATATTGCTGGTTTCATGCTCTTCTTTTCCCAACATCATTTCGTACGTAATTATCGTACGGCCTAACCAGTGATTTCTGCTTTCTTTGGAGTAGTTTTAATCACTTAATACCATCATTTTCCCTACCTTGTATTATAATTAATTCATCCATCAATAAAATGATAAGGTGAGTGCTAAGACTACATCCTTGCTGTTCTGTGCTGAATGGACTAAACTTCCTTGGACTGTTTAAACTTAGCCTCAGCCATGTGGTTTTTCCTCAAGATTTTTACTACTGCTCTCCTAATTCACTAAATCTTAAACAAAAAATTACAAATACTAAAAAGTTGTTTGAATGAAGAAAGTACCACGTGCTTTCAATTTAAAAATTTAAACATTAAAAAATTGCGCTACATTTTTTCACTAGAGTTATTAAGGCTCTGAAAAAAAAAAATCATTACAGAAGAAATTACACTTTATTTCATATTCACTAGATAAAAGATGGTAATCTTGGCAGGAAGATTGCTTCAGTTAAAGTCCATTAAATTTCAATTTCCCTAAAGAAATGAACTTTGGTGTCTTATTCACCTTAATGTAGCCAACAAAGAACAAGATAAATTTAATTATAATAAAAAATTCTAAAGATAAAGACTTTGCAACATTCTTGGTTCTTTTGTCTGAAACATTAAATTATTATTATTTATTCTTGGTGCTCTCTTTCTGGTAAAGTTACAACTAATATCTAGGTGTGAATATTGTATCACAATTTAGCACCAAAGGCTTCAATTTGTATGCCATTATGCAAGCACTCGGTTTTATCCAGATAAAGTTGCATCATGAAGCTCATTTCGTTCAACCAGAGCAAATGTACTTACTTAACTTGCGCCTCTCACTAAAAGCTGTAAATCTTATCTTACTGCAAGTTGAGAAAATTATCCTTTCTTGAAAAGTAGCTTTACTCCCCTTTCGCCGGATGCTTCCATTTTGTGGGGATCATTGGTGCCCGAAGTTTTTTCCAGTTTACTGCAGGACAGTGGTCTCTTGTTACGTCAATAGAAAAGTAAAGTAATCGCCTATTTTTTCAGGCGGGGCTTAACGCCCAACTACCATTTACCAGGTGTCGTGGACGGAGGCGACTAGCAAACGTACTTTACTATTTCTCATTTAACCATTAAATAAAATCCAAGGCCAAGACCGGGAATCGAACCCAGTCCCACAATGCATATTAGCTTTGCAGGTCTCGCCTCTTAACCCGCTCGGCTACCGTAGCGCCTGTGTTACGTCAATAGATTCCTACCTGGGATATACGCGTGGGAATCCACTGTATTTTATTAGTAAGATAATCCCTTTTACTTGGCTTTATTTGTTCTAATTTGTTCTAGTTCTATTTACATTGTGACATTGTACAAAGATGTAGAATGTATAGTATGAAGTATTAAATTGATGGAGTGAAGCTGAACTGCTGCGTCACCGCGACTTTCAGGGGTCTTTTGTAACATGGCTCAAACGGCTCAGAGCTAGTGAGTAACTGATGCTCGCATGCAACCTCCAAAGCCACCTCTGCTACGCCCTTGCAATGGTAAAGCACATGAAGTAGTGCTTCTTCCATAGATAACTTACTGTGACCACCAGAGCCAGCAGGCTCATGCTTTGTCTCCTAAGGGTACGTTCACAACGGAGCTGTGAGCATAGATGATAGCTGAGATGATAGCAGTGATGCATCAGCGCTTATAGAATAACCTAGTACATTCTTATGTGAGCGTGCACAACGAAGCTTCGACTAGTGACTCATACTCGCTGGTATAAACGAGCATAGATGATAGAATTGAATTTTTCATTTTTCTGCTAGCTGAACTCCAGTATCGGAGCTTCAAAATGGAGGTAGAAAAATTAATTAGTGCTGTCTTTACTCATTATTTTTGGTTATTATTTTATTATTTACTTTTAAACAATATTTTGTTTTTTAAATCGTGCTTACATTTATTTTTATGTGTATTTATTTGTTTTTCCTCAATATAACCTTACCTCAGAGTTATCACTAGTTTTTCTTCTATAGTTATAGGATTTCCATGACAATTTTTCCTACGTTTTCTTAATTTTGACCTTATTTTTTCTAAAATTTAGTCATATGTGGTTGGACCCATCCTCACATATTCAAAAAAAACGATCCGGATAATTTCTAAGTTCCTTATATAAATAGTGAAATTCGCCCAAAGTACTTCGTTTTTTTATTTATGGTATGTACATGATATTTTCTACATCTTTTTTTTTTTAAATATACCATTTCGTTGCTGGTGAACAATAAAAACTCTTCTTCACTACTCGACATGTTGCATGTATCACAGCTCCGTTGTGCACACTAATCAGCGATTATATTTTACTCTATCAGTTATCATCTCTGCTATCATCTATACTCACAGCTCCGTTATAAACGTACCCTAAGACTGTGGTTCTCTAGTCAGCATGCCCATCATAGAACTTTCTCTAAAATTGAGATATTCTCAACAAGGATTAGTACTTAACATTTGTATTTAGAGTTGAAAGTATTTTCGGTTTATTGGACTTAGCTATAAATTCTCATCAAATATATAATTGGAAGGAGAGGGAAAGATCTACTTTAGGACTCATTAGGCTCAAATATAATCCTCTCCCACCATCATTACCATCTGGATAATGTACACTTAAGGTTGGAAAAAAATTAATCCAATATCCGGAGGGAATATTTTTATTTATAAAAGTACTTGTACACCTATAATAAGAGAAAACCTTTGCGTGGTTATTCTCAGTTGGATTATTTTTTCTTTTATTTTTAATGAATATTCAGAAGATTGAGAAAAGGCATAAAGGCAAACTGGTATCCTCTTTTTCTTTTATTATCCTCCATTGTTAGGAACTCCATTATACAAGAAATTATAAGGAAATCTTTGAGAAAATTCGCTCTTAGGTAATTCACAAAAGCAAGTTACTAACTTATTTGTACGTTTTGTTTTAGAATTTTGAAGTGAAAAACCTCAAAGAAAATTTTTACCTCTTTTAAAAAGGTGTTCCTCCCAGTCTGCTTTACTTTCTGGATGAATTTTTTAAGTATTGTTTAAAATAAAATTTAAAAAAATAAACTTTTCTGATTTACTCATGAAAAGTTAAATTGAATGTCGAATTACTGATCTTTTTTTTTTCGTTACTTAATTTATTTAAACAAAAGATTTTTGAAACTTCAGAAGTTGTGATTTAATTGAAATGAAATCAAGTGGTCTTTTTCTAGTAATAAGAACTTTGTTACTATTTCGAAAATTAATCTTTTTCACATTTAGTGTTGTAATCAAATTTAAATTTGTACTTCATTTATACCTTAACCTTAAATTTGGGTGTAAAAACATGTTCAAAATTCCAAAAACAATGAACAATAATTTCTTAAATAACTTATATATCGATCGACCTCATTAGTAAATATTAAATACAATATTTTGTCTGGGAGTAATTGCGTACAATTCATAATTTTGATTCAAATGTTTACCTCAATCTTGGAGGTAAAATTTTTTGCTTTGAGGGTTTACTCTTTCAGTCTTTAATGTCTTCCCCTTTCAACTTACACGATCACGTTTTCATCGTTGAGTTCCA
The DNA here is from genome assembly GCF_049639745.1 of Rhodnius prolixus. NCBI lineage: Eukaryota > Metazoa > Arthropoda > Insecta > Hemiptera > Reduviidae > Rhodnius > Rhodnius prolixus. The sequence goes on along the minus strand of NW_027411604.1, from coordinate 11,831,009 downwards.
TTGCTTCATTTAATCTTCGCTTTCTTCTTACTTCCTTATACATTTCTAAAAGGTATCTCTTATTCATTATCCCCGCCCTCTGCTCTTCATTCAACTAACTGTACCCTTAGTCAGTAAAACGATTTCTTGCCTTGGATTTTACACTTATAATTATTTGTCCCTTATTAAAGGAGGGCACTCTCATCAGTCCAATGAAGTTCATTCTTCATCCTTATTTATTCATCTGTTTATTCATCTACTCATTAATTTAAATTATAATTTTGTTTTAAGAAAAAATATTCAAATAATTTTACTTACATTTAGTAAAAATTCTCCTATCGTTATTTTTTTTGTTTTATTTTTATTTTTTAATTTTTGTTGTAGCAACTTTGTTGCAATTTGTTTGAATTTAATTTCAGCGAATCGTATATTTTTGTGTGGGTGTATTATTTTGTAAAATACGAAACCAATATTCATTTATTACACATGCAAATTGGAAATGTTCAATCGATCATAACTTTTGCTTTGCTAAAGTATGTATTCATTAAATATGCGCGCAACATAGTTCTTTGTTTAACCAATTCGTTTTTTTTTTTGCTTTAAATTTATGAATGCAATCAAAAATTTTAGAATTTTTTTTTAATTAAATTTTTAATGAAACACGTAAGAGGTTTCAATGTGATAATTTTAAATTAAGTTGGAATTACATCCTCTAAAGGCTTTAGCAAACGGTATCTAAATTCATTTAGAGGATATCTAAATTGAATAAATAAAATCGTAAGAAGTTAATCTAGAATCCGTCTTGACTGGCATTACCAGTGGTATGGTTTTCTGCCAAGATCGATTCTTTTAAAGTTTTGATAGAAAATGCGGTTATATCACTTTATATGTTGTAGAGGATTCAGAGTACTGCTTCATTCAGTACGTTAGTCAATATTAATTCTTACATTGTGCAGTTTGTAACTGAAATGGAACAGGAATTTCAGTACCCTAAAGCGAATTTTAATGAGACTTAAGTTGATTTTATTGATTTGATTCTTACATATATATTTAAGGAATGCACGTGCTGTTGAAATATTATTGGAAAAATTATAGTAGTAGAAGAAAAATCGGTCTTTATGAGGGATTGTACATTCCTCTGTAGTGTTTTGCCTTTAGAGGTTAGTTATGCTGTCTTTGAAGTTAAACAAGCAATCATAAGTTTGATCTAAATAGTAAGTCTAAACTATTTAGTAACAGTATTTTTTAAAAAAATACCAAACAGTTTTTATTTTAACTCTTTCTTTCAAGAATCACAGTTTCGAGTTTAGCTTGCTCAGTAGTTAGCTAACTTATTCCTTCACTTAAGTTACACTTCTGAAAGTTACAATTGGAGCAGTCTTGTTACAAACTATGTGTGAGCAAACATTTCACACAAATTTAATTTTGCAATTTTCGTCTGCCTTATTAGTAAATTATAATTAGAAATTATTCTCACAATAATTAACTAGTTCATTGAGTATCTTATTTTAAAGAATAAATTTTATCTTAATTCGTTTTGCAGCTAGTTTCATCTGAATTTTCGTTTGGGCTGTTTAAATTAATTCTATTCATAGATCTCCAGTTTTTAATGCTCTTTTTTTCAGCCCGCATTCATTTTAATTAGATATCCTCGCTTTGGTGTTCTCTGAGCACAATGGGTTCGTTTTATTTAGATTGTTCTAGAACTCTGGGGTTTCAGGTTCGAATTGTACATTATGCAGTTTATATTTCATTATTTGTAAGACCTAAAAAATGTTTATCAGAAATGTTTTCTTTTTTGCTTCAATTTGGTACAACTACCCCCCACCCTCCCAAAAAAATTACGAAAATATTTAGCCAGAATGAAACCACGAAGGACCACATCAGTTTGATAAATCGGATATAGTAACTTATATAGAAGCGGAATTTATCCTTTTCCGAACGTTTCGAAAGAGCTGCATCTAGTCTTACCATTTCAGAGTCCAGAGATAGTGAAGGATGTTTTCCCCTTCAACTCTACAGACAAGCTCTCGTATGATTCTCTTTGTCGATACGTTAACTTAATCTATAAGGTGAAAATAAGGTTACGATCCATGAACAAGTTCAGCTAGGATCCTCAGAGATGTCCATAAAAGATACGACAACCAAGATAAAAGCTATGTCAGTTCTATCGTCATTCTTAATTAGCTTTTATGACTCCCGAAAATCGACCGGTGTTATTAAGCCGTAGGTGTCAACCGTAGGTTTTGAAACCAATAAAAGGTGGAGAAGCGACTAATTTGGTTCATTTTTTCCGTAGGTTTGTTTAAACAGAATCTCTGATTGTTCTGTTATCGTATGGGACTTTGGCGATCATATATTGTCATTAATTTATCTAACTCGCGCATGCTCTATAATAGAGGTCACCAAACTACGGCCGGGTCCTTGTTTTTTGAAACTTGTTTTTTTTTTCTTTTTTTTCTCTCTCGGAGCATTCGTCCTGGCTTGCAAGTATTGTACATAATGATAATGCGGCCCGCGCACGTCATTTAGTCAGTTATCCGGCTCACTGGCAACTTTGGTGACAACTCTGTACTATCACAAACCAGAATTCTGTTGGCACCAACCTATTATTTTAACGAAAATAATAAAGAGCATTCATTAAAAGAATTGGTGAAAAATAATAAATTTATATTTAATGTACAATAATTATGTTTACATAAGGAGAGAACGCTGTTAGGTAGGTGGTGATACTGTTTTTATAAAGTAGCAATTTTCCCTGGGTACCTCTTATAATCTCATATAGTCGGCTGACAGTAGAGGCGGCAGGATCATCTCTGTGAAGGCGGGTTTAGTAATGTGAAGGTGCTCAAACAACGTCCCGCCCTCAGTTATAACGGCCGCCAACTTCCAGCCCTAGTGAAGTGGATTACCCTTTCTGGATAATCCTTTACCGCCCTTCTCCTAAACCCGGTTTCTTCTGCAAAACAGCTCTTCTTCATCAGTTAGGAAAACTTTGTTTAAAAATATATGTGTTTATAACATCAAACCAAGGAATATATGTCAACAAAATTGAAGTGGTTTAATCTTAACTTTAATTAACTCTATTTTCATAAACATTCAGATGGTCTTAACATGGGTTATCAAGTTTGTTTTATTAATTTTTATTTGTCATTTTGTACGAGTATGGCGTTATCAAATACTATAAATTTGTACTTTTTGTATTACCTTTTATTTGTCTCCATCGAGAATATTTGCGGCCTAGGATTTTCAGCACAATGTTTCGATGTGGTTTTGCAATATGATCTCATTCTCAATCTGACTGAGTGTGTGAATGCGGCGGTCTTGTTTCGATTCTCATGGGAACTGAAAGCTTTTAGTCCAAATTAATAACCGGCTCTTTCATTTTACTGAATGGATCTTAGTTTTTGAGATATTTTTCTTAAAATTTTTTCGTCTGTTTTCTTTAAATATGGTACACCAACTGCGCATGCTTATCTCTTAAAACTTATCTAGCACATTTTTCTGGAACAATCCTACATACATCACTTCTTTGGGCGAGTGTGTTCTATTGATAACTTCTCTCTAAAGTTTCATTTTACTTTTAAGCATCAAAATGTACAATCCTACAAATTATGTAATATAAACTGGGATTAAGTGAAGTTGCTATTATACTTAAAAGAAACTTAACAGGATATGTACATTTGCAAAAGTCTATTTACTTAAAAATCTTTCCAGAGATTACTTTGAATTTGGCATACTACCAACTAAATACAAATAAATAAAATAAATAGGAGGGTGTCAGTGGAGAATATACTTCGGTTATTTATTTATTTATTTTATGTTATGTCAGTAAATTGTGACAGTTTTACCGTTTCGCTGTTATCTATTAACCATGATTTTTTTTTTTTGTTTTGTAAGGTGCGCAACATCAAGGGTCCTTTGCACCTAAACTATACTGGAGAATAGACACTTTACTACACAGCCTAATCTACACCTAGTCAATCTAATCGAAAGTAACCTAGCGGTTGCCCTAACTCGTATTTCCTTCTAAACTAACTAACTAAATGTTGGGGTGGAGTACTCGATATTCCTCACACCCCATAGAGATCTAACCTAAATTTTAAAATAACCTATTTACACAAAGTTTATATATACTCTTATACACTCATCCTAATAATTACATTCATACTAATAAATACATACATCCTAATAAATACATTCCTCCTAATAGATATATTCCTATATATACATTGAGTGGAGTACTCTATATTCCTCTCACTCATATACAATCCTAAACCTATTTACATTCACGCAACCCATTCATACGCGTGCCAGGGTGCCAATCCCGACACAGACCCACCCGTCCTAGAAAGCAGTGGCTCCCGAGATTAACCATAAGGGTTAACCATAATAAAAATATTCTTCTTCTTCTACACATTAAATGATAGCTTTTATTATAAATGAGAAGAGCTTATAAGTAGAAAAAGTGATATTGGAAAAGCTTGGAAAAGAACAGAAATAACAATTAACTAGCATTCTTTCTTTCTAATGAATGTAAAAGACAGGGAACCAATGCACCAGTTTGCACAATCATTGGGTACACTAACTAACTGCCAATCATCAGTTTCGTCTGTACCGTTTAACAAATTCTCTTCTTTACATTTGCAAAGTTAATGCTGAACGAGGTAAATAATTGTGCGAGTTTAAAATTGAAAATTGGTAGAAACAAGACTGCCGACTGACTGGTGTATAAAGTAAAGTAATTCCATATTTTTTCAGGCGGGCTTTACGTCCAACTACCAATAGGTGTCGTGGACGGAGGCGACTAGCAAGCATACTTTACTGTAAATTTTATTTATTAATCTTTAAATAAAATCCTAGCCTAAGACCGGATGTCGAACCCAGTACCACAATACATATTAGCTTCACAGGTCTCACGAGAGTATATGTAATAGTGAGTTAGAAAGAATGCATGTAGCTTACTGTGTCCCGGTTGCTTTAATCTTATTAGAAAACGCAAGCGCTACCTAATGGTCACCTCTTATCTTTTTCTAAGCCTGGCCAGTACCATTTTTTTTAAATTTATAAACTCTAATAATTTAAATTTATTCTATTCTTGACATTGCGACCACATGCCTTCTTTAAAATGACGAAATAAGAGCTTGTAGGTTTTACTTAAACAGGCAAGTTTTTATTTTTTTTTGTATTCAAGTAGTGATACTTTATTCTGGAGATATTACAAAAGAAATTCTATAGAGCCGAGGATTTCTATGAGCACTGTTTAATATTAAATCCTTTCTCTCTTGTGAAAAACAGACAGCCAGGTTGTCCACAGGTCTCAGAAGATTACCTTAAGCGAAAAGCTACTCCTGAGCTATATAAGGAAAGGAGTTGTTAGATTTTATTAAATTTCCTCTCCGTTCTACATAGAAAATGGTTTTCATTTACCTCTTTCATTCTCTTTAATATCCTTCTAACTGTCGTCTGCTAGTTCTTAAAAGAATTTTTCTATCTGTTTCTGTTTTGCCACAAATTAGAATATTTAATTAGTTCGTTATTCTTTGTCTTCCGTCTTTTAATTTAAGAGCTAGATTAGATTAGATCCCAGTAGTGACCCAATGGATCTATTGTGGCTCCCACTACTGCAGAACTCACCCTCCAGACCCGTTTGCTTAATCAGACCCTTAATTCTAGAGAGCAGCTTCTGGGTATAGCTCTTAGTCCTTGGTTTTTCCTCTGCAAGGAGTGCAAACCTTAGCCAAACAAGTCCCTCGCACTGACACATCACGTGCAATGCCGTTTCCTCCTCCTCCTGTCAGAACCTACAAAGGCTATCATCTGTCAGGCACTTCCAATGCATGTGTTTTCTGAGCATGCAGTAGCCTGGATAATAGGCCTTTTAAAAGATAAGTTTTTCTATGTTTATTGAGGTTTTCTTCTACATAGAGTTAACTTATATCGTGGCAAATGAGTCGGTATAAAAGTAAATTAAAGATTAGATGTCCCTATCTCTACAATTTCTTTAACAAAATAACATATATTCTAAAATTTAGAAGTTAAATTTTAACAAAAAAATTATTCAAACATATTTTTTAGGGGAAATAATAACGAGGCCTTCAATTTGATGGAATCACTTAATAATCTCTTTAGTTTATTACATTCCGTTACGACCACCAAAATCATCTGCGAAATTTTGTTTGTTGGTGAAATGCGGGACATTAAAAAAAGTTCTTTTTTTCTTTTATCGTTGATGTCGATGACTGGTGACATAAATACTATATTTATCGTGATAAAGCTGAAATGTTCCTGTTTTCACAATTGTCAGTTATTTGATTGAGCCATTCTTGGTGTTCTTGCTAGGCTATCATTTTTGGATAGAGAATTTAGTAAGTCGTGAAGAATTAATAAAAACCCCCTGAATCGGATCTTGTATCAGGATGAGGACAATAGCGGAATGTTTGCGGATTAAAAAGGGATTGAACAAGATAAAAAAGAAAGAGATAGAGCACAAAGTGTTGTGAAAACCTCAGATTACTTTTCTTCCGGCTTTGGATGCTCATTGAATACAATTTTTTTTTCTCTTTTTTTTTTGAATGGAGTTGCAAAAAATGGAGCGCCATCATATAATGGTTTTAGAGTATGAATTAAGACCCTAAACAGTACTTTTTTGCCGGAAAAAACATTGGTGTACAGTGTCAAAAGCAACTTTAAAGTCTAAAAACAGTGTATAAAAGACATGTTTTCTTGCAACCTAGTTTGAAGTTAATGAGAGACGTAAATGTAAATTTGTCAGGACAGCTTTTGCTCTCTCTAAAACCCGCCTGCGCCTCAGACAACGGAACTGTTACTTTTAACCAAACTCCACCAGAGGACGTGAGTAAATATCTTCAACGCTTTAATTAGCTTGTTTTATTGGGCGATAGTTTTCGGGCTTTAATTTCATCTCCCTTTAAATAATTTCAATGTTTGAATTTCATGGGAGGGAATTTCAATGTGACCAATTAGTGGGAAAATTATCTGTTTCTAAAATAAATTTATTAAATAAAGCATTCAAATATATAGTTACCAATTGGAGGACAAGTTTTTTTTAAAACTCGTCCTGAATTCCATCGAGGCTACATCACTGTCCAGTTTTACGCCCCCTATGCCTACTGTAGTTCTTGAAGAGGTATATCATGGGGAAACGGATCAAAAACTTACTAAAGAGTCTCAACTAGTCTCTCAGAATAGAAATAAGAATAACCTGTACGTTTTCAGCATGTTCCACAAAGATTTTGAGTCCTTTATATTCGCTAAAATTTGTAGTTAATGAATTTTATCATTTGATTTTTTTTTTTTTTGTTCTTTAGAACTCTCATTTACAACTGTTTTCTCTGCAAGGAGTCAATGTGAGTGTGTCCTTTGTTTCAAATTTCGTACACTACCTCAAGGCTTTCCGAGCTTTTTTTTGGTTGGCTTCAATACATTCCTTGTTGGACCTAGATTTACCGTAGATGAATTTTTAGTTGTCAAAACACTCAACTTGAAGAAAATTCGATTATAATGTTTTTAAGAGCTGTGAGTTATTTATGCAATATATTTTTTTTAAATGTTGTGTACGTAAAGTAATTCTGATGGTTAACTCTTATAATTGGGACATTTTACCGAATAAAACAATCATTTTGGAAGAGGTGGGTTGGAGTTGTTTTATTCTTTTCAAAGAAAATTGATTTTAGGAGTTTCTCTGTGGTGTCATCTTCCCTCAAAATCTTGCTTTTAATGTAAATAACCTGTATAGTATTAAAAGCAACTAGGATTTTGTAAAAAGAAATCGAAAGAAAGCTTCAAGATGATTTGCAGGTTAGAAATTCGAGAATGGTTTTTTGGGAGAAAGTCGACTAAGTTTGCTTTACCACAGTTTTTCTTTTATATTTATACTTTAGCATCAAATTAAGCAAATGATGCTGAGTATATAGCCTGGAGAGGCTGCATCATTACTAAGATGAGAAATGAACCATTTTATTGGTGCAAGTGTAGATGAGAATGTGAGAGATATATATATACATGATCTCCAGGGAAATCACACGTACTATTCCAGTTAACGTTTCCATGTCATCGTATCCCTCTTGACTGAGTAGAACAACGAAACAACATTGGGCGTAAAGGGTTGCGAGGAGACTGGAAGGACAACGGTAATAGGGTATGCATGTAAGTAAATCATGTGCATATAAAGATGCATTACCAACTTGATTTACTACTAACATATCATACTTTGAAAGTTGGTAAGCTTTTACAGTGAGGGCATGATTTATTTTTCCCCTTTTAACCACATATTTCTAATTTTGGCCATTAATGCTTCAAAAATTCAACTTTTTAATATTATGGGCCCTAAGAATATTAGTACATATTTATTTTTTATTTTATTTTTTTGTGGGGGAAATAATAAAAATATTTTTCTTTGTCAAACGAGAAATGCGAATTTTCTTAAACAATATACTAAGCAACAAATTATTTACACTGCCGTGGTTTTTAATTTTCTATTAGCTTAGGATAAGTACCCTTTAAACATTGAAAAGAACGGCTTTGCTGTCCGCTGAAGTATTAAATTTCAATACTTTACGGCGATATGATTTTATAATTTATAATATTAATATTTTTTAATAAATAAAAATATATACTAAACTTGTTGCAAATAAAATATGTATACAAAGTTTTAATAAAAATCTTCGCAAAATGAAAAAAAGTAGGTCGCTGCCGTGTATTTAACCAAAAGTTTACTAATTTTAGACTTTTACAAACTTGCGATATTTTTTCTTAAAGTGGGGTATTTGTGGGCCTTAGAATCGTGGCTATGTGTCTACATCTACCATCTTGAAACTCATTAAGACGAAAGATTGTAAATTCGTTTTTAATTTAATTCGTTTCCATTCTTCACTGAGATAACATCTTTTAATTGGAGAGTTGATTTTTATAAGTATATTTTATTTTTTAAATACTACTGAGTTGTTGACACTAAATTGTTTGAAGTACTTTGTATCGGATCACTCCACCAGGGTTTTCAATTTGGTATTAACATAAATATTTAGCAATAATAATAATTTGTTTATAATAAAACAACATTTATTTTGTTTCCCACTGAAAATAAAAATCCTTGTTAAATTTAAAGTATGTTTTTAAATGAATTAATTTTAAAATTTAAATTAATGAATTATTTTTTTTAACCACTTTTCCATGCAGCTTACTCGTTTCGAAGTTAGTTAAAGGTGCGGAGGCATCGTTAAGTAGAAGATTTTGTTCAAAAGAAGTTTGTGCCTATCACGAAAGAGAGAAATAGGGAGCTCCGCTGTATATATTATGTGCGTCACAGAAAGTCGAATAAAATCTGGGGTTGGAAAAAAGAAATGATGGAGGCAGAAGCAAACCACAGCCATAAAGGAGTAGATTATATATGGCGCCCCACATATTTTATTTTGGAAGACGTAGTAGCTCAAAATTGTCTTCTTTAAAAAACTTCTTTATTTTGATGTTCACTGAGAGAAAATATAGTAAAATTAACAATTGCATTTAATTTAATGCTTCCTTTTATATGAATGTGCATTCATTCAGCTAAGCGTTGACTTTACCTTCACTTTAGATAAGCTACTGCAGGCTAAGCCAACAATACATTAGTGTGCATCTAGCCTAGTATACACATAGGGTTACTAAGGGAGTTATAGAGTTACATACAGTTAGTTACTGTGTTACACTTCCATTTCTGTGACAAAAATATTTTTCTTTCTATTTTAATGAAAAGTTTTATTTACTTTTACTATTTTCCGTATGAAATAGCCTTATCTCTGCATTCATTTACCATTCAGGAGAGGACAATTTAAACAATATATAGAGGCGACAGAGATTGTAATTTCAATTACAAGAATGAAGATCTATGATTGAAAACTGTCTGTCAGAAAATACTATACATTCTGAACCCTTTTTTATTTTATTATTTATTTTATTTTTTGGATAGGCACCAACCTCTCTTGAAGAAACTTAGGCGGGTGGAATTAGAGCAGGAGATCCTCTGAACCTATATCCTCAGGTCTGTGGCCAGTTGTCAGGAAGGGATCTGAGGTGTTTCACTGTTTGAATAAAAAAAATTGGGATTTTAATGATAATAAGGGTGTCGGGGTTTGCACTAGGCGGAATTTTCTAGATTGAGAAGTAGCCATATGGGTGAGAAAAAAAGGTTATTAAGGTTATTTAGGGTTGATGTTCTATTTATAAAAAGCTCCCTGTAATTCGCCGGGTCGGTATTTTTTTATTCAATCTGTTATTGGTTAGAGATTATTTAGAATATTTTCCTAGTAAAGTTGTTAAACAGTTTAATTTGTCGTGACTTTTAAATCTAGTGTGAGAATGCCAAGTGAGTCGACACAGTCTAGATACGTACTTTTGTTCTAGCTGTCATACTTTCGTGTACAGTCTGCTGTACACGAAATGTTTTTAGTGAAATATAAATTAAGGTCTGATACTTTCTCAGTTAATTAATGTTTATCATTAAATAACGATATTTGCCAGCGTGTTTACTGAATATTATAGAGATCAGGTTGTATGCTAATTATGCGTGCAACTATACGCGCAAAATAATTGGATTATTTGTTGTAATTACGTATTCAGTATACAAGTCACAACAATGTTCATATTGTTGGTAATTATGACAACCCAAAACCAAATTAGTAAGTTATCTAAATTAGAAGGTGTGTCCTCAACAAAGCTATATTATTGGGAGCAGTGAATCAGGTCACCTTTTCAAATTTTAAAGAAAGAAGAATTATGACTGATTAATTTTTTCCCATACTTATAAACCTTCAGGTTTTTATTTTTAAAATTGAAAAAGATGTTTTTTCTCATCCCTTCTCTAAAAAAAAAAATTAATATCCACTTCACTTGTTACAGCAAAAAAATTGTCGGAATTAGAAACAAAACTTAAAACGTTAAAATTGAAAAAGCTTCATTGACAAAATCCTAAATAAGGATTATGTCTAAAAAAAAACTTGTCAGTCTGTGTAGGCGAGATTTAAGATTTATTGCTTCTGACGATAATTTAGTGCGTTAGGTTTTCTTGTTGACTTTATTTTATTTTCTATTTTTGGTTCCTCTAACTTTATAAAGCAGAATGTTACAATTGTTTTTAATGGTATTTAGTGTATCGGCAACTTTTCTCATTTTACAAACCCCATACACTTTCAGCATGGCCAATTCTACCGATGTCAACTTTTTAAATTTTCTCTTAGCCTTTAATTAAAACAAAAAATGAATAAATAAAATAAATATCTACAAATATTTCTAAATCAGAGAAAATTGGATGAGTGATTTTTAGTTTCATATAGGTAATGGAAAATGTTGCTTGTTCTATAAATACAAACTTGAAATTAATGAATGTAAGGCGATTGTCCATCCCATACAATTTCTTAGTTTCAAGAAAGTTTCTTTGCTTAAATCGCTGTTAAAGAAAGTCGGTGACAGTTCATTGAAGATTTTTTTTTTTTGTAGTAAGATAAATGAGAATGGAATAAATTAAAGATAATTTAGCTAAACGTTGCCACATAACATGTAACTAATAATCTTTTCAAAAATCTAGACGACCTAAATAGAAATCGTTGAGAAGGAATCAGCAAAACCAATTGGATCAATTTCTCTGGTTAAATAAACTAAAAGCAATCGCGTATTGTTGTATTAAGAGATGAATATTAGCCCTATAGCATTGTTTGAAATAACCAAACTGAATTTAATTCAAAATAATTATGCTGACAAAATAAATTAATTCTTTTTTTATGAATACAAATAACAGTTATTATTTTGGATATTCCAAAATAACTGACATTGAGTCTCCTTGGTATCCGAAGAAGTTAATGGGATGGGTTCCACTGTTACACAAGGTACCCGTTTTTGTATTTCCGCTTTGCTCCTCTAAAAATCTCGTTCTCTCTCACTCTTCTAATCTAGTTCCCAACTCTGATGAGCTCTTCGAGAACTGGTTGGATAATTGGAATTTTCCAGTGAAATCACAAGACTTAGTTTTCCCTCTCTTTTTAATTTGCAACTCACCACAGTAACCTGCCACATCTCTTCTTCTTCTCCACTATCCTGTTTTCCCCCTCAAATCTGTTTTCTTATTCTGCAACCTATCCTGTAACAAACTTATAATAATTTCCAATCCCTACTTCCCCGCCTTCTAAAATAGTCTTCACCTCTAATGATTAAAATATTCATAAAAATTGTTCTATTACTGTTACATTCAACGTAACTTCTTCTCAAGTTAAATAACGTGACCACAAGGGACCAAAAAACCTAAAAGTTAACGGAGCCAAAATTCTAAGCGCAATTCTTTAACACTTTTGTTTGTATTAAGGATTCAATTAGCGAGGAATCGGTCCAGAACAAAAAACAATTCCGTCTTTTTGCCAACGTTTCGACATCACAAACGAATTTTTCTTCAAATGTGCCACATAGTCAAAAAACCGATACTGTTAACTTCAGGACAGACACATCTAATGTAGCCTCTTGCTATAATTTTATTATTAAGAAGTAAAAATATGCAACATCTTTTACGAAATTATTGCTCTGTTTCTTCAATATACTATAGATCATTTTCGTTTATATGTATGTGTAGTAAATAAGGTTTTTTTTTTTAGTTTTTTCAATGTTGTCATCGACGTATTAAAAGAATTTTCCAAAATCTGTTCTACTCTTTATAAACCTAACAATTTAATTATTCTATTGTATTTGTCCCATCACTATATAGTCATTCATTACTAAAATTCCCCGTGTAAGTCCCGTTATTTTTGTATATGTATGTATTACCTGTACTCTATTTTTGGTTTTCTGTAACTCAACCAACCCGCATAGCCACGTAAGTTCTTATGATTGATTATAATTTATTTCATTTCTTATCGTTTTAATATGTACGATTTATTAATATGTTGTAGCCCTGTGGTTCAATATTCTAAATTGTTGTGTTGTCTTATTTGTAGTATCCAGGCCCTGAAGTATCGTCATTTCCGATGCCTCATTATTGAATCCTTAATATAAATATTTTACGGTCACTAAAAGCTGATACAAATTCATAGTATTCTTTGTTGCAATTACTGTTGTTTTTAAGTTCAATGGTTTAAAAATTCAGTAAAAATTTTTCCTCTTTGATTATAGTGACTATTGCGCTTTTGTGATAGCTGAATATAAAGCCCATTAATAACTTAACCAATCACAAAGGAAATGTTTTACAAGTTTTACGTACTTATTACAATTGCGATTATGAAACTTAAATCAACTTTCTTTTAACTTCAAAATATGTTCGTTGATTAAGACCAAACAAAATCTACAAAATTTATGAAATGAATTAAATGTGAAGTTGATGGTAAAATGGAAACATCGTCTAGCACGTTTGAATTAAATTAAAAAAATAAAAAACTGCTTGTTGGAATTGTGTTAAAAGCATAGTGAGATTTTGCAAATTTTCTAAATAGCCAGTACATCGTTGTGTAATTAAATCAAAATTGGGACACATATTCCTCATTTAATGGTTAGGTTACTGTAACAATTGATTGGTACATGTTGTGAATGAAATAGGAAACCTAATTAGTACTATTCATAGTTACTGTGGTAACTTTGGCAAATATTCTCACAAACACCGGTACAAAGGTGAAGTGAACCAATTGTTTGGCCACATCGCTTTCACATGTTGCCCATTTATTTAGTTTTCGCCATGGTGAATATGTGAACAGCGGAACACTTACCCAGTAAAATTCATTTCGGATTCTGGAGCCCTTTAATAAATACTCCATCTCTAATTCGCTAACTTGGAAATTGTTAAAACAATAATTAAAAGAAAATTATTGGGTAAAAAGCTTTATCGAACTTAGATCTTAAATCTAAATAGGGCAGTGGAGCAAAAGGAAGCACAGATTGCAGGGTTTGTTCTTCCTTGTATGCTAACTCCTCGCTCTGGAAGCTCCCTAGAGTTAGTACAGCCAAATGGTACAGCTTCGTTAGGAGTTTATCGCTGATGGAAGGACACTGAGAGGGAATGCAGCTCTAAGGAATGTGGAAGGTGTAGTACACGTTTGGGTCGAGGATTCTACACCGAGGCTCGTGTGTTTAGGCCTAGGCCCGGTAATTCTTAAACCCATGGAAAAGTTTCCTAGTAGCGTTCAGTTTAACCTCAACAGAAAGTATTTAAGAAAGTATTAAAATTGACCTCCTCTCCAGAGCTGTCGTCTCGAAAATTATTTTTGTATTCCTGGGCAAACTTAGTTTGCAGAATTAACATACTTTTGGTGCCGGTCCATGTTAGAGTGGATAGAAATGAGACTGCCGTAGTCCTCGCTTGGTGTAGCGTCAAATGACCTTTTGTGGTGTCTGAACCTTTATTGCGCTTTCAGGGGCAGTTCTCTCTAGAAGGAGCTTAGGAAGGAGGATGAGTTCTGCAGAATTACGATTTAATATCCCTCGTTTAAGGCAGCCAAAAATCTGGAATAGATCTGAGGCATACCTTGGACTGAGTAAAAATAAACTTTGCCAGCTGATAGGTTTCATCAAGGGCATTGTTCAATATCCAAGCTGGGCCTGGAACATGTTCCGTAGGAGAGATGGAGGCAACTTTAATAAATCTCTTCAATAACTGCGATGCCATTGTTTAAAAAAGATATAGATGCTTAGAAGTTAGTTATCAGGAGATGTTTGAGTTCATAACCTCCTTTCTAGAACCTTCCCAAATACTGAGGCTTCTCGGATATCTTGGGCTGGAAAGTGTGCTGTGTAGGGCTTCTCCAACAATAAGAAAGGCACTCTAGAGTCGGAGTGCATCAATCTTGAGTTCCTTACAAAATGTTCAATAAAAGTAATAAATCTATTTGAGTTTCCTGTTAAACCAATTCAAAAAACCACCTGTTAAGTAAGACTCAAGGGATCTCAACAGGGTATTCTCGGTGAAAGTCAAAATCTAAAATCTAAAAATCACTATTAAAATTGAGATATTATTTAATCAAATTCATAATACTTGTAGATTTAGGCTTCATTTGGCGATTGTCTTTCAAAATTAAGATTATAATTATAATGAGGATCAATTGCTTTTATGTTCTTTAACTTTTACGAATTACCTAATTGCATATTAAAGGAACGGCTATATTTCCTTTGTGATCTACAGCAATTAATCGTTCAAAGCATTTTCTGAAACTAGATAATGGTACCAAATCATTTATCACCCTTAAATAGGTTTTATGTTCAATAATTTATTGTCCAATAGTTAATAAATGGAGCGTATTTTTATAACCCATCATACTTTTATTGTTTTTCTATAAATGCTATCATCATTGGTCCGGATGTAATATCCAGGTTTCTATTTTATTATAACAAAAATGAACGATCAGTTTTTTTCATTTTATTTTTGAACTAGGAATTTTGTTAACTTATTAAATTTTCACTAATCCATAAAGTATAAAATCTTTAGTTAAATGTACTTGAGCCTGAGTTATTTTTTTCCAAAATTATTTTTAATCATTATTACTCTTTTGGGGTTGCTCTATTACTGCATCCACACTCAAGAGATCAGTGGCGCTGCTGTATTTCCGTCCTTAATTCAAAATTCAGAGTATCTGTGTATGCTTAGTTTAAAGGTTTTCTAAATGATTTTTTAAAAAAAGTTATGATCATTTACCATTAAGCGATTGTTATATTCAGTGTTTAATCTTGTGATAAATAACTTTGTGTTTAATTTTTAGCTGGAGCTACCTAAGCAAGCGGCGCCAATGGTGTATTTGAATGAGGCGGAATGGAGGAGCAGGGAGTTGTGTTGAGAATGCAAATATAAGCTGAAGCTGAAGAGAGATTCTACTAAGGAGAATTAAAGGTAAACTTTCGAGATTTACAACAATACAATTACATTTGCTAACAAACAACAAAGACGAACTACTATTTAATGATAAAGGTGATTGATGACGCTGTAGAATGATTGCAGTATGAAATGATGATTTATATATAGAGCAAAGATGTGGAGATGTCGAGCCAGAGATTTGGTAGAATGTTTCGCGTTGAATATGTTTCTCTTAAAGACTGCTGCAGTCTGGGTGTGTGTGTCTCTCCTTCTATCGAGCCCCAGTTGGGGAAGATAGGTTCCTCTGAATTGGAATGGCAGTGAGAATGAAAGGGAGGAAGTGGTGCTTCTTCTTCCTTATATTTGTTTCTTTGAGATCTAATCCAATCATCATCTTCATCATATTTTTCTTATCGTTATCAAGCTTGCGAATAAATTGATTAATAATAATTGAATGTTTGACTGTAGTTACTTCTTATTTTGAGGCGGGTAGCTGTAAGGCATATTTTCTGGCCTCAATCTGCATTGCACAAAGGGGACATTCCGACAGGTAATTCCGCAAACTCTACGGAATCCTAATTTTACACTATTGACGCTGTGACTGCCGAATTATATTCATGTTGAATAATTGACAATCCACATAGATGCATGCCGGTAATCAGAGCACTACGTTCCTTAGCTCATTAAATAACTACATTTGATAGCCTCAAGGTAGTCCTCCATAATTCTCTTCAATTGAAGGCATGGGTGAATTTAACACCATTTCATGACCGTTATTAAGAATTCAGAAATGGCTCATACACTGTTTTCTTATATCACAGACCAATTAAGTCCTCTTCTACATTATCTTTCAGCTTTGACAAGTATTTTCCAGTGCTTTCAAAATATCCTGGCTTTATGAGAAAATTCTTATTTCTCTTTAACCTGTTCTCTAATTACATCCAGCGAACTTTGAACTTTGAACGCTGAATAACAATAGGCTTACTAACTCTATAAGATTAATTAAACATTTTTAAGTAATTTAATTTCGCAGTTGTTAAAATTTAACGAAATTTTAAAGGTTGAAAAGGGTTAAAAAAAAAACACTTTAAATGAAGGTTTTAATTTTCAAACATTGAGGTGTTCTTCATTTAGAGTATCAAAATAAATACAAATTCAGAAAAACACATTCATTTATAAACATATTTACATACATTTTTTTCACATTTGCAAAACTCCTTTCATTAGCTTCTACTTATAATGTACCTTGCTGGATAAGATATAAGATGTTTGAAACTTAAAACGTATAAAGTAAAATTGCAAAAATAAGTATGAAATATGTATGTATTATTGTAAGCATATGATAAGTAGTGTGAAGAGCTAGCTTATTTCTTGCAAGAAATAGACAAGAAATCTATGGAGAAGTTTCTAAGTTGGATTAGGAACAGATAAGGGTATTAGTGTAGAAGCAGTAAGAGTAAAGTTGCGAACTTCAAGGAAGACAGATAGCCCACACTCTGCGTGACACTACCCAATAGCTCCCCTCCACTCGTAGAATTTATGAACGACTTAAGGACTAAATTGGATCAGCTCCATTTTTCATAGACGAGCACTTAAAGTGAAGAACAATCTACCAGTTGGGCAATAAATTGACTAATATTTCGAGTGAATGTATGAATCCGTCATTGATAGGGGCGTTAACTATATTTCATTCCTTTCGGGAAATGAATTGGACTCTTACAGATTTTCAATTTGAGTTTTCTTAAGGGGGGATAATTTTTTTTTTCAGCTAACCTCAAATAAATATGAGGGGCAGCTAAGCTCAATAAGTGAATAAAGCTGAATTAACGCATCACTGACAAAATTGCGCAGATTAGCTTAAATTTTGTTAGCTAATACAAACTTAATTGTGTATGCGTTCGAATTTTGGTGCTAAATATAGCTCTAGCACGTTAAGCACGAACTAATAGATTAAGAGAGCACTAAAACTATATACGAGTGAATACTGTAACTCTAGTGAATTACTATCACAAACTTAATCACGTTACATACAAACCAATTTACAGTAACGTACCCATTTTAAACTAAATTCATTCAAGTAGATTGTTATTAATCCGAGTAAAGAAAGTATTATTATGAAAACGTAACAAATTTTTCATTTTTTAAATAATTTGTCCATTATTAAACAATAATTAATACTCTATATTTGATAATTTCACGCTTAGATTATTTGTATTCTTGTTACTGCTGCGTAAATTGGATCATTTAAAGAGTTCCTTCTACTGTTCCGACCATGTACGTCATGAACATTATATAATTTATAGTGTGACGTAAGCGCACATTCATGAGACATTCTTTGATTTCAAAAATTCAACAAAAAGCTTTTCTTTTTCGTTGTTTTGTTCACAATGAAAACAATTAATTGGCTCTGAAAAACTTTCCAGCTTATTTTACTTTAGCGTATTTATATTTGCTGAAAGAAAATCAACTGAAGGAAGCAGTCTTGAGATCCTGACTCGGTTCCTTTGAGATGCTTTTAAAAATTGTCTCTATCCGTATCCCATACTCCATGAGTGCAACATTTGCACTTCTGTCTACACGAGGCATGATGGGTGGGGAAGTTTTCGGCCTGAGAGCTAAGACTATGCGTTTTTAGTCTAAATAAGCATTAATTTTCCAACATAGTCACATTTAGATCAATTCTATAGTTCAAAAGAGTTGCACATCACATGCCCATATCTATGATATCCGTCGTAGCATGATTATTGTATCGAGTAACGGATAATGTCTTTGCACTGCGGGCCCTAAGATAGCCTTGAGCTATATAATGTAGTGTGTTCATTACTAGTCGCTTTCTTGTAGAAGTCGTCCATCTAAGGTTTAGAAGAAGAGTTTGTTGATGATGCAGATGAGCCAGTGTTATGTTTCGAAGTGGAAGAAGTAAATTGCATACAATTTATTTTAATTCTTCATTTACGGTTTCACGTGTTTGGTGATGCTGCAATATCTTGGTCAATATTACAGGAGAAGTTAGCTATATCCATAATGTTGGACTGCTGCTGATATTACGAATCTTGAGAGAGAAAACCCTGTGAGGATGCCCTCCACTCTATTTTTATCCCCACTATAAACACAACTAATTTACATTAAAATAATACATACTATTTACATATAAACAATTTCTGGACTAAACTGTTACGGATCGGATTGCTTGTTTGGCAAGAGTTGGAACGTTGAGGTAATAATCAGACAGAGCTATGGAGGGGCCGATGAAATACAGCTCTCTCCAGTAGTGATAGTTTGGTCTAGTTGTGCCAAGCTAGAATATGGCCCTTGGGCGAGATAAGAATAGGTGGTGACTCCTTCTTGGACCGGATCTTATAGGAAGCCCTATATTGCTACCAAGAATTAACGAAATTAACGTTATTTATTTCCAAAATTGATTCTTTAAATATCAGAAAACCGTTTGAATTTCTAATTATTAGGCAATTAATTTTAATAATATGGTTTCAAAACTAGCATGCTACCTTCAATGATCAGTTCTCAACGTTTCCTGTAAACTTTGAGTTTTAACTTAATTTTTTTAACTTTTTTACAGTGAACCTAATAAAATGACATTTGAAAACAGTCTATTCTCCTTAAGATCTTCTTAATTTGTATTAAAAATGCTTCAAATACAAGCATTATTAGGTCTTAAGAATTGATGAAGGGTTTGTTCTTTTAAATAGTCCAGCTTTTCCTATCCAAGACCTTAACCTAACCCTAACATACCTTTTTGGACGTTTTCAAAAAAAGCTTTGGTTCACTAAAAAGGGCTGAATTCAAACCGTGGCAAAAGTAGTGAGCGCTATCAGAAAGTAATCTAGTTAAAAAAGTATCTAGGTTTACTTTAGTAATGGCCTAACTGAGTCACCATATGTTCCTGTTACCTACCATCAAGAGATTTTAAGCTCCACCCTTTATTACACATCATAACTCCTGGACAAAATGATTAGTTTTGGGCTAAAATTTTTGAACTTCTAAAGCAGAGTGAAAGATTTAAAACTCTAGAGAAATAATAGTTTTGGGCTAAAATTTTTGAACTTCTAAAGCAGAGTGAAAGATTTAAAACTCTAGAGAAATAATAGTTTTGGGCTAAAATTTTTGAACTTCTAAAGCAGAGTGAAAGATTTAAAACTTTAGAGAAATAACTTCATCTCTTTAATAAAAGTAATGAAGTTTCAACTGTAATTCCGACTCATTCACGAAGAAAAATAATAGAATGTTTATTTTTAAATTATGTTTAATTTTATAATTAATTTTCTCTCAGAGACACACTAAGTAAATGTCCACAAAATAATTAATAAGAGGGTATAAAAATCTTTATTATAATTAAGAGAAATTTTTGTTTAAAAATTAAGAACGAAAGAAAACACTTTTAGAAACGATGTTTTTATTATATCTCTTATAATTAATTTTTTGTTTAATTTTATTTTTCTATTCTCATTAAGTTTTTATTTCATTTTATTTTTTCTTTAAGTGAAATTAAAGTTTGGTTTTATTTCTTTCATTTTTTAAAGTGTTAGCAGCAGTAGAAAGTTTATCGTCGTGAAATTAAAATATTTTATAAAAATTAATTAAATTTTTAGTAACAATCTCTTTTCTAATTGTGCTTTTAACGTAAAATTACTCCGTAAACAGCGATTAACTTCCATAAGATGAATATTTTTATTTTCAGTAATTATAGCGGTTGAACTTAACGCTGAAAACAATGGTGTGGATCGCGTGGCGTGTTTGTTGACTGAAAAAGGAAATTCACCTACCTAGAGCCAACACAGACAGCCTTCAAATCAGATATTGCAGATCACAGAACATCATTGTTTCAGTGAGTTCAGGGTTTGCTTTGACGAGAGATGTTAGTTATATCCAAACAAGGATAGCTTAAATGCTCGTATAAATTGTGGAAGTCGGCTTTCATTTGATTTGAATTATCTGTTCTGATATTCCCTCTTCCCTTTTTTTAAAAAAAATTTAACTTTTACTGTTCCATTTAGCTTTAATCATTAATTTAAACCTTGGCCTAAGTTAGAGTATGAGAATGTAGGAGAAGACTCATTGGCACATCGAGAAGCTCACCTGGGTATTCGCGACATTCCATGATAGAGGGCAGCATAAGAGATGATGCTTCCCCAAGCAATTTTATTAGAGAAAATTAAAAATTGGAGAACTAAGGAATCGGAGAAGTCCTTGGAAGAACATAAAAGGGTGCGACCAAATTAAGCTGAACATATATCTTACTAGTCTACGGCTAAGAAGTACAAGAAGAAGCACCCTCTTCCTGACAAGGATATCTATTAAGACTAAGATGATAGCAGCTCCAACTCCTTGTTGAAAATAATAGAGAAGATCAAGTATGTTCTGCTAAGTGCTTCATACTACGTGCAAGTACCATAAAGATGCTATTTCACGTATTTTGAGTTGAAGAGTTTTTGTTATTAGTAAATCAGTCACGCACTTAATCAGCATTTCTTACTCACGAATATTATGCGAACATTATTTGCATACATAACCATGAAGTGCAGAATGGAATAACTGTCATTTCTGTTATATACTCATACTCGTACTCGTATATTCAGCAAACCATTGTCTTGATAGTGAGAACAAAATTTAGAAACCTCTGTTGCTTTTAATTTGTTTTTGGAAATTTAATTCTTTTATTAAAAAATTAAGAGTTAATTAACAAAAGAACATCTTTATCATTAAGTTACGATAAATAACTATCGTAAAAACAACAGGTCATAAACTTAAAACAAAAAAATAGTGAACATTGAGATAATGGATTGAAAAAATAAAATAAATATAGAAGGCACCACAGAAATATGTATTCTAAGTGTGGGGGTGTGTTTGTTTGAAGCGGTGGCGAGCAGATGGCGCTAGATCTTTTCCAGCGCTGGAAAACCTCATATCTCTCTTTTCTTTGCCACTTCAAGTGTGAAGTGATAAACTTGGACAGAGTCACGTGCTACGGTTGTTGAAGGTGTCTCCGCTACACCTTCTGTTTCTTCTGCCCTTTTATTCTTCCTTTTATCAACTCAAATATTTGTTATTTTTCTTCTCTTCGTAATGTTCATCCATTTTATTTAAAAAAATATTTTATAAGATTATTGTACGATATTTTGTTTTTTCAAGAGAGTCAATGTTAAATTATACGAAACATCTAATGCTAACGGTAGTGTTAGAAGAATTTACAGAAACTTTCTGATTGGATAAGTAAAAGGTTTCTGCCTGCATTCCAACAGTTTCCCTACAACACCAAGGGGAAATTAAGCATTCATGAAGTAGACAGTAATAAGGGATTATTAGCTTTCTTCCCCTCTAACATAACTCTCTACTGCGACCTTTAAGATTAGTCCCTCCATTTCTGATACCAGGCGAAGCCCAACGCGACCTCAGATATTCAAGAAATCCCAGAATCCGCGAGGGTTGCAGGTGGGCCCTCCCACAAACACCTAGTAGCTTCCCCATAGGTAACGGAATTACAGTCAGAAGGTTTAATAGTATTTCCTTTATCTCTCCACTGAAATTGAGGCGTTATCTCGTTCCAGACCCACCTTTTTCAGGTGTCCTCTTAGTCGACAATGCTTCGTGAACAATCTGTTAGCATTAGCAGCAGATTTTTGAGAAAACCAGTCAGCTTATGGAATTTATTTTACCTGTGGCTGAAGCCAAACTACAGATTTGTTCCGAGTTCTAACTATCCAGACAAATTTTCGCCTAGCTTAAAACTGTTTTTCCGTCTTAGTGGAGAAGGTAGGTTATTTAATTAATAATTCCCTGAGTGTTGATGTTCAGAGAGTTTTATGGTTCTTAGACAGATTTGTAATGATAGCGTCATATTTTTCGGTTCTCAGTTTTTGTAAATTTCTTTTAAGTTGTCTCATGAGTCTAATGTCATTCTGCCACAGGTTACCGTATAGTCGCCAGAGATGAGTGTACCAATACATTTATATAGGTTTATTTCATTTGGCATAATTACGAATTAATTATGAAGCTTAATTTTAATTAATAATAAAACTTAATCGCTTATAAATTACATGATAAATTTTAACTGAATTCTGTAATACTTCAAAGACCTACTAATGGAAATTATTTATATTAATTTATATTTGTTGAAATAAATCTGTATCTGATTTATCTGACAATGCATTGGTTTAGTTAAACTGGTCAAATTGTGTAAATGTAAGCGAGATTATGCACAGGTGGAGATATAATTAACAAGCTATAGAATTGACAATTATGATTAAGTTGCTGAGAATTCTAATTTATTGCCTTTGCAAAGAAGCGGAATAATCGAAAATGGTTATGCAAAATTAATATTAAATTAATGGTTATTTAAAAAAAAAGTTGCAGGCTAAGCAGTGCACAGAAACATAATTGCAGCGTTACATATTCTCCTCTATTCCTAAACTTCTTAAGTAAATTCTGACTTACCTTCTTCCGATAACTGAGTAAATGGATTTCTTTGTTTTTACAACTTCTCATTTCTAATTCCCAAAGTGAAATGTTCATTACAACTCTTAACCCCAAACGGACATTTTCTATTATCACTTAAGATTGAAGAAAAATCCTGATGCACATTTACCAAAGTGCCTTCAATCCTTCCGACTTCTTCCACAACTCTCCGTGGTAATAGGTGCATTGCCCTGCCAAAAGAGAAGCTGGATAAAACCCCTCTGACAGTGATTAAGTGCTAGTGAGCACGTTTCATTAAACTCCCTCCAAAAGCACACGTTCAGAAGTTTCCGGCTAATTTATTATCATTTTCCTTGTTATTTGTCTCTTTTTTTTAAATCCTGGATCCTAAAAAAAAAAGGAAAATCCTGGATTCATTCTAAGTCTATAAAGAAACGATAAGCTGTTTCTAATTTTTGGAATTGTAATAACAAGAACAGCATAGCTATTCTTTTTTTCTCCCTCTGTCGATATTTTCTTAACTAGAAAGCTTCTTAAATCACAGAAAACCAACCTACTTTGCTTGCTAGAAACCTTCTCCTCCTCTTCCGTCCGCGCTCCTTCTTTATTAAGCATCTAGCATGCCATTCAAACAGACCTAAAAGTCTTTTTTACAAAAAAAAAAATTATGTACAATTGCATGTTTGATAAATGCAGGGCTATAAAAATTTTAAATTCATTAAATAGTGTAATCATTCTAGTGAACATTATTAATATATATTAATAGTTTCACCCTATTACAGTGCTCTGACAAACCAACTCTCAAAACAGATCCTAGAACTCAGTTTTATCAAGGAAACTTGACCTTCAAATAGCATTAATTTTTGAAAATGTGGTTTGCTCCACAGAGTTGGTTAATTGTATTCTTTTAAGTTTTGAATTTTTTTATTAGAGATTGGTTCATCAGTTGGGTGCAGAGAATTTGAATACTATTTACAATACTTCTGTCACATACTCCACTTTTAGATTCAATAATATTTGAAACTCCGCAAACAAGTAAGTAAGTATTTGACAAAATGTGAGTTCTTAACTAGCAACAGATGAACAAATCTCTAAAGATGGATGGTGTTAAGTAAATTCATTGAAAAATTTGGAAGTTGTGGTTTATCATCAAACAACAACAAGGTACTTTGTACCTTGAGTCGCAGTCTGTCTGTGTAGGGCAGTCGGTCATGTGAGTTGGGCTAGTGAGTGCGTGTTTAAATCATATCATATCAGGAGTATACTCCACTATCATTTTGAATTATTCTTTAAACCAACTGTAACATTGTAAATTGGATATCCATTTAACTGTAACGTATGTTGAACTAATTAAACTATATATCAATTTATTTCTTAAACATTTTCTGATCAATCAAAATAATTTACTAAACATTTTCTGGTCCCATCCGGGCCGGATTTTGAACTAACGATCTACAGATATACAGTCCACATCTATTATAGAGCATTCAGATTAAACAGTGTTTGTCTCAATCAGGCTATAATGCCTAAATAACTAAAAATAATTGTATTTTCAATCAAAACCATTATATTATATTATTATTTTTGCTGTTACTGTGAAATACTGATTAATATTTTCAAAGAAAACCATAGCTATAGTTTCTTAACACACTTGAAAAATTAAAATAAAACTAAATTCGTCATTTCATCTAAATAATCTTTAAATTATAGAAATAACTAACCATGCGGTACTCGAGTTTTGGAGTACGCTGTCGTTAGTTCTGATTTTTGCCGTAAGTTAAAGCGTCATAGAGCTATCGCTTCCGTTAATTTTTAAAGTGTGTTGCTTTACGAAGTGTGGCAATAAAATTTAGGTATAATCCTAAATACAAGAGTAATTAATTATTGTATTTTCATATTTGCAAACTGCATTTCAATATTAACTATCACTATTTTGTAGGCTCTCATTTGTTCAATGTAATCATTTCTGATTTATTTAATTTGTGTTTATTTTCATAATTCTTTGTGTTTATCTTGAATCAAAGCCTATGTTAAGTTAGAATTATATGTAATATTATCTTGTTGTCTCTATTTATAGACGTTTACATTAGTTATTAATTCATGCATATTTTATGTTATTTGTATTATTTTTCTAGCTTTCTGATTTTGCTCTAATCTTCTGAATTCTGTAACTTTCCTTTTCTCTTAATATCTATCTTTGCGTATTCCGGTATATCTCATTTTATTTTACATTTTTTAACATGACGGAACCTCTCAAGCTGTCATTAGATCAAAAAATCATCCTGCATAAAGACAAGGCGTTTTCGCTAGCCGATGATATTAAGTCAATTTGTGAGACTGGCCGCCGAATTAGCACTGATTCCACAGCAATTTCGTTATTTAAAGGGATGTTTAGATCACTTGATGTAACTTATGAAAAATTTATGAATGAATGGGCTGAAATTAAGTCACTTTATTTGGCAAAGGATGCAGAATCGGAATTTCCGTCCAAACGAGAATCGACAATTCTTAGGGCTACCAAAGACTTTTATTATGAAGCCGGGGCTATTTTTGAAATTCATTGCGCCTCATATCAACCCAGGCCTACCACTTCAATTCAGAATTCACTGTTAGACCTATCTCAGTGTATTTCTATTCGATCACGACTTCCTCATATCACAATACCAGTATTTTCTGGCAAGTTGCAAGATTGGCCCTTATTTAGAGATACTTTCAGTTCCATGGTCCATGATGAAACTTCGTTGACAGCTGTTGAGAAATATCACTTTCTTCTTGCTAACTTACAGGGTTCTGCCCTTTCTGTCATTAAACATGTACCAGTTTCTGAGGTAGGCTACGAACAAGCCTGGTCAGCATTGCTTCAACATTATGACAATAAGAGAAAACTCGCAGCATTCTACCTTGACCAGATACTGAATTTTAAACCTCTCACAGGTAAAGCTACAGCAGCGTCATTGCAACACTTTATGCAGGTTGTCATTGAAAATGTCACTTCCTTCGAAAAAATTAAAATTCCTAATTCGTCAAAGTACATTATGTTTGAACTAGCTCTTCGCTGCTTGGATGAAAGCACAAGAGAGTCATTCGAATTGGCTGCTGCAGATGAATTTCCCACTTGCGATGACCTAGCCAAATTTGTGCGAAAGAAGGTAAACGCCAAAGACATTACAGAAAGGGGCAAAAGGGATTTAACTCCAATCCTTAATCAACCTTTTAAGCACAATAACACTAGATCAAATAGAACTCCTATCAAACCTTCCAATTCATTCTTTACAAATACAACCTCTTCTCCATCAGTAGTAAACGAGGCGAATCAACTTGTTTCTTCCTCTCGTTCTCCAACATGTTTTCTATGTAAGCAAAGGCATAAGCTTACGGAATGTCCCACTTATGTTCGAGGCACGCCTAAACAACGTTATGATATTTTAAAAAATTGGGCTGGCTGTAAAAATTGCCTTTATCGTGGCCATCGTACGAGAGAATGTACTTCTCGTTGGAAGTGTCGCCAATGTGGAGGACGTCATCATACCACCTTACATTTACAACCATCCATACCTAGTGTGCCATCCATTACTCAGCCGACTTCTCAGTTACCTTCTACTAATAAGGAGGAACCATCTGCTACAAATGTAGCATTCTCTGCCATTTCTGCTAACCATACCCCGGAAGTGCTTTTGGGCACAGCAATTGTTCAAATTTGTGACGTCAATGGTGTTTTCCATCCGATAAGAGTAGTTATAGATTGCGGTAGTCAATACTCTTTTATAACAGAATCATGCGCTTCCATGTTACAATTACCCTCTATTCCCTTTAACATATCTGTATCTGGAATTGGTCAATCCATGTTATTAACACCAACCAAGAAGGTAATGTGTACATTACGATCACTTTGCTCCGTATCACCTGACCTCCACACAGAGGCTGTTGTTATCCCAATCATTACACAACAATTACCCCATCAAAGGTTACCCCCATCAATATGGAAACGCTACATTCATCTGAATTTAGCGGATCCTGACTTCTGGAACCCAGGTCCTATTGATTTTCTTCTCGGAGCGGATCTTTTCTTACAGATCTTAGACTGTTCTTCACCTCCCTGTGAGTTTAATTTTAATCAAAAGGAACCAAAACTACTTAGTACCATCTTTGGTCAAATTATTATGGGTAAATGCACGGAGCTTTCCTGTTCTCAATCTACATCATCATTCTTTATTACTTCTTCAGATGTTTATTCCCTTATGGAAAGATTTTGGGAAATCGAGACCATCAAAACTGAGCAGCCCACTTTATCACCCGACGATCAATTTTGCGAAGATCATTTCAAAGCTACTCATTCTCGAATGCCTGATGGGCGTTATGTCGTTTCATTGCCATTTCTCTCCGTACCTAATTATCTAGGCCCAACACATTTGTGTGCTTTACACAGATTACGCAATGTGGAGTTTAAACTTGCACGCGATTCCGCTCTTTCCCATCAGTATCATTCATTTCTGCAAGAATATCTTGACCTGGGGCACATGGTAACAACTAACAGACCCGTAAAATGCGTAATACCTCATCATGGGGTTTCGAAGATTGTAAACGGTGAATCGAAATTGCGTGTTGTTTTTGACGGTTCTTGCAGAACAACTTTTGGATCACTAAATGATTATCTGGGTGCAGGCCCCAAACTACAAACGGATATCAGTGACATCATTTTGAATTTTCGAAAACATCGATTCGTGATTACTGCAGATATTGTTAAGATGTATCGTCAGATACTTATATCCGTTGATGATAGAGTCTATCAACATATTTTGTGGCGCTTTTCTTCTGATCACCCCATTGAAGAATTCGAGTTAACCACAGTTACCTATGGACTCAAATCATCTCCCTTCTTGGCCTTACAGGTCATTCAACAGCTTGTGACTGATGAAGGTGCACTTTTTCCTCTAGCCACTAAGGCTCTTACCCATGACACCTATGTTGACGACATAGTCACGGGTGCAGTCTCCATCATGAATTCGAAGAGGAAAGTTTTCCTCCTTAAATCTAAATCTAAATTGGCTCCACTAAAGCCCATGACAATTCCCCGCTTGGAACTTTGTGGTGCATTATTGCTTGCTTCATTGTACACATCTATTGCCAAATTCATTAAACACCTCCGAATCGAATCTACTTGGTTTTTCACCGATTCAGCTACTGTGCTTAGCTGGTTTCAAATTCCAGCACACACATTGAAGACCTTTGTTGCACATCGCGTAGTTCGCATCAGCGAACTAACCGATATTAAATGCTGGAAGCATATCACTTCCCATGAAAATCCTGCCGACTGCTGCTCAAGAGGTTTGCTGCCAACCCAGTTATTGAATCATCCCTTATGGTGGGCGGGCCCCCCGTGGTAGATCCAACCTGAGACCTTATGGCCCTCAAATGAAACTAGTATCTCGTCTGAAAACATACCTGAAATCAAATCCTCTCATGTAACGTTAACTGTTACTTTTCACGTATCGGATTTCATCAACTGGCCTGAAAGATTTTCTAAATACCGTCGTCTGGTCAATTCGTTAGCTTACGCCCTCAGATTTGTACCAAAATCAAAGTTTTCCGATCACATCAGACCTAAGGGTCCTATCACTGCTTTAGAATTTGACGCTGCTAACATCAAATGTATCAAACTTTTACAACATCATTATTATCCGGAAGCGTTCAATGATCACCTTAACCCAACTCCATTAATGTTATGCCTTAATGTATTTGTCGATCAAACTGGTATTCTTAGGGTGGGCGGTCGCTTACGCCATTCTTCCTTACCTATTGAATCCAAACATCCAATTTTACTTCCAAGACGTTCTCAATTCACTAACATTTTGATAGATTATTTTCATATAGAACATGCACATGCCGGACCTGCAACTCTTCTTGCTGCTATTCAACAACAATATTGGATTCCTGCTGGACGGAGTTTGGTGAAACAACGGAAACGAACATGCATCATCTGCCATAAAATGACCAAATCAAACCGAGCACCACTTATGGGCGATCTACCTCCCGAGCGGCTGTCTTCAGTCAGAGCTTTCTACCAAACAGGAGTAGACTTTGCTGGACCATTTCTATGCAAGGAGACGCCTCGACGAAAGTCACCGCTGGTGAAGGTGTATTTATGTTTATTTGTATGCTTATCTACCAAAGCAGTTCATCTTGAATTGGTGCATTCACTATCCACTGAAGCTTTCATTGATGCTCTAGATCGTTTTATTGCAAGGAGGGGCAAACCTGTTAAAATGCTCTCCGACTGTGGAAAGAACTTTGTTGGCGCTGCTAACTATCTAGCTGAAGTAGCTGCCTGGCATGACTCAGAAACTACTCAAGCATGCATTCTTGATCACATCAATCATCATCATATCACATGGTTATTTAATCCTCCTCAAGCACCTCATTTTGGTGGAATCTGGGAGGCAGGAGTCAAGTCTACCAAAACTCTGCTTCGCAAACTTATTGGCAGTTCTACATTTTCATCCCAAGAGTTGAACAACATCTTCATAAAAATCGAAGCTATATTAAACTCACGGCCGCTTCAACCTCTGTCTACAGACCCTCAAGATCTTCTACCTCTCACTCCGGGGCACTTTCTAATCGGAGCGCCACTCACTGCTCTTCCTGAAGCCACATTAACAGACGTACCTCTTAATCACTTAACTCGTTGGCAATATCTGAGAGAGCGAGTACAACATTTTTGGAATCGTTGGCAGAAAGAGTACCTCCAAACGCTACAACAACGTACCAAGTGGATTACTACAACAACCAATTTAAAGGTTGGTGACATGGTCCTCCTAAAAGATTTACACACCTGGCCATTACAGTGGCCCCTTGCTCGAGTTATCAGTATTCATCCTGGCCCTGATGGTATCGTTCGAGTAGCTACTGTGAAGACAGCTCAAGGAGTCTATAAGCGCCCTGTAACTAAGCTAGCACCTCTACCTCAACTGAATGAGAACATGCCTTAATCAATTTCTACATCATATCCAGACCACCATCCACATCATCACGCAACTTCTCATCACATCACATCTCATATTATTATCTTCAAAGTTCTTCAAAAGTTCCAAATTTTGGTGGGCGGTATGTTAAGTAAATTCATTGAAAAATTTGGAAGTTGTGGTTTATCATCAAACAACAACAAGGTACTTTGTACCTTGAGTCGCAGTCTGTCTGTGTAGGGCAGTCGGTCATGTGAGTTGGGCTAGTGAGTGCGTGTTTAAATCATATCATATCAGGAGTATACTCCACTATCATTTTGAATTATTCTTTAAACCAACTGTAACATTGTAAATTGGATATCCATTTAACTGTAACGTATGTTGAACTAATTAAACTATATATCAATTTATTTCTTAAACATTTTCTGATCAATCAAAATAATTTACTAAACAGATGGAAAGTCCAAAATCGTTCCTCTCAAAACAGGAATTAAAGAAAACAAGTAAGGTGGAAAAGATAAAATCAAGGATGGTGTGAACTCAGATCGAGCTGAGTATTCTACACTGTTTATTTGGACAAACTACATATGAGCGTCTAAAAAAATCGGTAGATGACCAAAACTTTGGACAGGCTATCACATAAAAAGAACTGTGTTTTTCAACATCCGGACCCCTAAACAACGAGAAAAGTGTTGGCATCCTGCTACTAATTATCTATGGAAATTGAACCCAAAGTTTGGAACATAACTGCAGAAAGATATTAATTGTACAGCACCACCATATTTTCAAGAAAAAAAAAACAGGAAAAAATCCTTGAATAAACGATGTAAAAATAGTTAAATAGGCTGAAAATGCTGAAATTTTATAAAAATTACTAAAAAATATATAAATAAATAAAATAAGAGAACAGTATGAACAGCTAGAACTGCTACAATGAATTCTTATCACGTCTCTTTCTTATCAAGAACGTTCAGTAGATCTCTTCCGTTTAGCTAATAACTTTCAACAAATTAGGTTAGGCCCTAATAATGCTTTCAATGGAAAGTGTTTATGGAAATTGCCTTGGGCGACAATTTTGTCTAGTATCTTCACAGAGTTTCCACTCTTCTAAATATTTTGGTTGTTTATTTATTTTTTGTTTTTGTTTATAAATTAGTTTATAAATATGCAAGCATTTAATGTAAACTTCAGTTGTAAATGGAATGCTAAGGTATGTGAGAATAGTTAAGTCACTGACACAGAAAGAAGCGTTCTCAAGCAACCTAGGATTTTTTGTTTATGTATATTCATATTATGTTGAAATGTACTAAAATTATAATCTGATTCATTACATTTCTTGTTTCTGTATGTACAGCAGCAGCAAATCAGAGGAGACCAGCTGATGTTTGTTAAGAAGATAAGTGCAGCTGTTCAGGACTTCTGGTGCGTCGTGGAAATGGAAGGTCATAGCCGGAAGAAAGTAGCTGCGCGAGTCGTTGTGCCAAGCATCCCTTTCGCTAAGGGCACTACAGGATGTTTCCAGCCACAACAAGTAAGTAAATTCTTAAAAAGAGCACAATGTTTACAAAACTGAATAAATTCGAAAATATTTTATCAAAATATAAAAATTTTAAAGTTATCTTAGAAACTTGTTAAAGGTAAAATTTTGAAAGTGTGCTTTTTTTGTTTTATTTTTTAAAAAAAACATTGCGTTCACCATCTTTTATTGTTTTCAAACCAAAACTGTTACTTCCGGCTGAAGAATTGTCTTTTGTAGGAGATTAAAATGTACATTGATGCTATAGAATATTGATTTGAGAACTTCCATAACAAAGGGCCAAAACTATTTCAATAAGTGACAAGTGACATGGTAACGTGTTAACCACCGCTGAGTCCGAAAGTGGCATCATTTGTGTTGGGAAATGTTACACATACGCGCTTACGTGTTCATTAACGCCCTAGTGAGATGAGTATGTTGATATGTTAGAGCTCTGTATATTGAGGTTCTGTCAGATGTTGATTTACACAGTTAGCGAGCTGTGGAAGTAATTAGTCCAGTCAAGGCATGTACACTCCTCCTCCCACTTTAGTAACTAAGGGTGTAGTACATCTCCACCATTATACCTATACAAGTATGTGAAAAGTGGTAAATTAAAAAATAAAGTTGAAAGTATAAACTTAAAAGAAGAAAATAATGTTTAAGGGAGTGATTGGTAAAAAGAAGCAGATAATTTATTAATTAGAAAACAAACTAATTTAAGCAAGTCGAGTTGGAAAATAGATTTTTTCTGCAACCGTGTAGGGAAGTTCTCATTACTCAATTAAAATCAGCTGTGTAATGCCCAACTTCCCACACTAGTGGGGGGAAATTCCCATTAGTGTCACTTTCCGCACAAGTGAGTGGAAAAACTTTATTGTGCTTCCTTGATATAAGAAGTTTTGTTATTAACATAAATATTTTCTGTAAAACTCTAATAAGCTTATTTAAATTTATTTTATTTAAATAATTAAAAAACGAATATTAAAAAATAAAATAAAAATTGAAAGGAATATAGAAATAAAAATAATACTTTAATAAATAATTAGATATTTTTAATTATAACAGTTAAAAAGGTTATAGTGTTACCTTACAGAAATTTAAAATGGATTCTAGTGATGCCTGTTTAGAAAACACTCCTCCATCAATAAAAGAAGCAGCAGAAAATGTAATAAGTAATGTAAATACGTAAGTAATGTAAATAATTGTAATATAACAATAAATGTTTATAATAAATAAATTACTTTTTGTAGACTGTAAAAATGAAATTTTTAATTTTATTAGTTAATAAATGGTTGCTGAAAAAATATAATATTTAACTCTAGTGTAAAGTATTTTCCTCACACGCGGCAATTTGCACTTGCACTCGCATCGCTTCGCTCGCTCGTGCGTGCAAACCCTGCCTCGCGTGAGGAAAAGTACTACTTTCCACACTTGTCAAATAAATAACTAATATTCTCTGACAAACTCTTCTGACGGAATAGAAGTCGGATGTTTGAATGCGGAACTCGAAATATAATGACTGGGAAATACATCTGTTGCCTACCAACTTAATTTTTTGTAGATTTTGTTAAATTCTCCATTTTATTATTAAAACTTGAATCGGAAAACAATAATTTTTTAACCACAGCAAATTTATGGCACTAAAATATCTCTAGGAGACAGGAGTATTGTATTAAAGAATCTATTGGTTTCTACACATTGTTGGCGCTGAGAACCATTTAGTAAATAAAGCGCTGAATGGTTGAATTATTTAAAACTGGTAGCGTTTCATTTTTTAATAAGTTTAATTGGGTCGAATCTGTGTTTATAGATTTAAAATAATATTTTATCTCTTTTGATTGTCGAAAATTTCCTCTTATTTCTAGGAAGTGGTTAGATCTTCGAAATTCACTGGGAATATTTGTTTTGAGAGTCATGGAATTAGGACGAAAATGTTCTAATCTCATGAATTTTCTCTCTCTCTCTTCTTTCTGCGTCTTTCTAATTAGCCAGGACATTTTTTTAGTGTTTTGAATTTAGATTTGTTTTTGGATATTAAAGTAGAGGGAACTGCAATTCTTTTCTTCTTTTTTTAAAAAAAAAATTTCCTTCCTCAGATAAATCACTTCAGTGAATGTACAAGAAGGTACTAGTAATGCCTGTTATTCCAGAAGGTGTTTCCATCCAACTAACGATTAAATACCATGAATGAAGGCGGATAGCTAATATTCTTAATTTTCTCATTTAATACATCGAATAAATCCAAAGGTCTGGACCGGTAATCGAACCCAGTTCTACAATGTATCCTTAGCTTTGCGGGTCGCGCATCTAACCATTGAGCTACCTTGGCGCCTATGTAAATAGCTTCAAATTTAAGGGAAATTTACGTAGAATTTTTGTTTCTCATTTGTAGTAAATGTGAACGAAGTTATTTTCCGTAGTCGATATCAGTAGCTGGTCTGGGGCTAAATGAAAGATCTATCAGAATGTATTAAAAATAATTAAATCGTCATCAAATTATTCATGTAGCATTGGATACTTAAAGTACCGTAAAGAAGCTAATCCTACCAATGCCAGGGTGAAACAGCCTGTGACTAACATACATGGCCGACTAGACGGTATGAAGCATACTAGATTCCGGCTTACCACCTCCTAGTTGGAGTGGATATTGGCATGTAACATCTCCACTCTGTATCCAGTCAACTGCTACTCGGGTAAATCAACTATAAATCACCTTGATTAGGAAGTTCACTTTTGCAGAGTTATCTGTTTGCACATAAATAACTCCTAGATTTACCGCTGATATTGTTATTTCGCTATGTGATTTATAAACTTTGCAACTTAAATAATTCATGTTCTAACAATTTGTTTAAAAAAAATTTGTTTTACTTTCGATATTTTAAAATTTTGTGAGAATTGTAATTAGTGTATTTTAGGGATTGTTAAAATACAGAGAATTTGCACAGTATGTTCACGTGTGCAAACTATTCGTGATTAGCGAATCCCAAATCATTTCCCTTATCTCTATCTGACGCTAGCTCTCCCGTACAAAACCCTTAGTACTGTATTATTGAACTTTATTGACGGCAATAGTCTTCGTATCAAAGCAAATTTCCAAAGAAACGATGAACTAATCTTTTATGGTATGTTAATTCCCTTCATGGCCTCATACAATCTTGAAAAAAGAACGTTATAGTTTGCAATTTTTAAAGTCCAGGAAATTTTGGTCAGTTTGCATTCGATACTCTTCTCTAGAATTTGGCTGTGAGAGAAAATTTGGTCTGTTAAAGACAATTTTGCTTTCTCGCGATTAGCGAAGTGTCTCAGTTTATCAAAGAGGATGTTAGGAAAGAAGAAGTTACATTTGGAAAATGAGAATACCAAGTTGAAAGAAAATTGTTATTGCAGTTTTCCAAGGAAATCTCAAAATAAAAACACTGTGTAAAAGGTTAACTTCAGATTGAGGGATTTTTCACAGCAAGTTGCTGTCAGTAGTCCCTTGAGAGTTTACAAATGAAATATGGGCTAACTGTAGTAAACTGGTAACAACAAAACGTCTTTTACTCTATATGGGATAATAAATTTAGAGGCAGGAATGTTCCTTCTATCTTTGTGATAAGGAGCGATACAGAGTGAATACTAATTACTCCCCAATGGAAGCCAATGTTCTACCACAATTCAAATTGCCATTTAGCAGGTGAAATTCCCGGTAGAGTACATATCAACTGCCTGAAATTCCCTTACACGTAGGTTCCAAATATTATAATTCAAGATTATAAACAAACTTCCGAAAAAAAAGTAACTAATATATAATATTGATTTTGAGCCTTAGAATATCTTTCAAATTTATTGAACTTCTTACTGCCTAACTTAACAGTCAATGGTTGACTCAATGGTTATCTCAAATGAGTTGAGTTGCTGTATACACAGGTTTCTACTCAATCTGAATGACTGTAATCATAATCCGATAAATAAAAACACTCGTAAGAAATAAGTATAACTATGTGGATATATATTTGCTTTTGTTGCCCTTATGTATAAATCTTGAAGTCAATTTGTTACCTTTTAATCTGTACTAAAAATAATCTGTTGAGTGTATGTAGACGCTAAGCTTGAAACCTCAATTTCTGTACTCTTCAAATTTGTGTACATATGTATGTAAAGTTAGTAAATAAATATTATTATTAAATTATTATTATCTTGTAGTCAAGGACAATAAAATGCTAAAATACGTAGTGTATACAACAAATTGTATTGATGTAGTTTTTTTTTTTTTTTTTTTTTGAGATGGATGCAGCTGTGAATGTGTACATTAGCCGTACAGATGATGCAATTATCCTCAGTGAATCTACAATTATTATAGCCTCCAAAATACCTTCATCTCACAGAAGTGATCCGGTCGCCCTTAGAGCGGTACATAAACGTATATTCCAAATATGAACCAAACCAAAATCCCCTTACCTGGAACTCCCTCCCCGCAATGCTTCTGGAATTTCTGCCGATTGTAAGGGATATAATTTTCAATAATACATTTCTTCTCCATTTGTACGTTCATGGTACGTTGTTCAACGCTGCTTTCATACTGTGTTACAACACTAGGGGCGTCTATCAGTGCGTTTTTTGGTACTTATTTTGGAACGTTATTGTAACCATGTACAGTAAATTATACAGTAGTTAGATGGAATTACTTGAAATCTTGCTTTCTTCTTGCATCCTAGACTGGTTTCCATGGGTAATCCTTTTCTTGCTTCTTCGTTTGCACTTTGTTTTTTGACTTCTTGACTAGGTTTTAAGCTCTTTGCAGTGCTGTGAGTGGTTTGCCTGATTCTTACTCTATTTACAGTGGGAGAGTCGGTTAGAAGGGGGTTTACGGGGATTGCAGTTCTACTGTCTTGACCAAGGTATATTTTGAGCCCTTCCACTTCCAACACGATTTATGATTGGTAAAGCCCAATGGGAACGAATTTGTGATGAATAACTCTTCACAGTTACAGTGAACTTGGAACATCATCGACTTTTTTTCCCAAAATACCTTCTTTGTTAGGATATTTTATAAAATGAGGTAAATAAAGTATAATTTTTATTTTTATACAACTCATTTAATGCACCTAAGCATGTTCAAAAAACAAACTGCCCGTTAAGGTGTTTGCCACTTTTAAAAATATTTTAGAATTATAGTGACAGCGATGAGTTGTATAGAATTCTATTATCTGTCTGACAGACCCTAGTGTAAAAGCCGACAGCGGGATTGACTCAAAGATTGAAATGAAATTTAAATAATGAATTCTACCTCACCAGGCCCATAACACGCGTATATACACAAATGTTCTTATACGAGATACCTACCTTGCTTTCCCTTATCTCCTGGTACTACGTTCTGAACCCCCAGTTCTAGCCTATGTCCCATCTGACCTCCCGGTTCCATCCTGCGTCCCTTCTGAATTTCCAGTACCATCCTGTGTCATCAACACTCTTACTAATTCAATTCATGTGACATAATCTACTTATACATTTCTGTACGGCAGAATTTTATCAACTTTGAATAGCTTTCCATTCAGTGCTACTTGTTTATGTTACTTCATAATTGTATACTTTTCAAACTATACTGCCAAGCAGATTTCATTGTTCTATTTCATATTCACTAACACTTTTGGCCGCGCATCTTTTAGACTTACGTTACTCTTCACTATGCATTATTTATTATTGTATCATTGTACTGTTTATTGTTTTTTATAAATCTATATTTTTAAACCAATTGGCTTACAAAACTCTTACATTTTTTTTATAACTCAAAATCCTTTTGTTTACGGTCTTGGTCCTTCAGAGTGATGCTTAAATAATGTTGTTTCTTAAGAAATCACCAAGTTCCGATCTATCTGCTTCACTTCTTTTTTACTTAAGCGTTGGCAAAGGTTGTAGAAAACTGTATTATCAGAACAGAGATACTAGAGAAGAGACCTGTGGCACCCACGACAACATGAGTCTGGAACGGAAAAAATTACCGAACCACCCTACATTAGTTTACGGACATCATCTAGAGAACCCTAAAAAACAGCATTTGCACATTTCTGCCACAGAAAAAAAAAAAAAAACAATTCGGAGGGTCGACGAACAGTAAGGTTAGAGCCTGGTGGTTGGCGAACTGAAGTACCATCTGGCATATCTCGGTGACAGGTAATTGAACGTCAATTACCGAATGCAGCTCAAGGAGCCGTTCGCAAAACTGGACATGTACTGTTGTCGTTTTTTACTGAACCACATTATCAGTTATTGAAGAGATTGGTTACTAAGTTTGTAGGTTGCAGTCAGTTCTGTTCATCAATATTTTGTTCACTTATTTACTAAAATGGCGCCCATTTACTTACCACAATTTTTATTGTTTTCAGAAGTACTCAGTCCAATTAAAGCAGTGAAAAGAACTAGTTTGGCAATATTCATTCAGAATGGAAATAATTCCAGCGGCATGAACTTCCGAAACACATTGTGATAGAGTCACTAAGAGAAAAAGTAGGTCTATTATATTACACATTTTTTTTTAATTTATTATTATTTTTTAAAATCGATGGATAAAGGACTCCATCGATCCGAAATTCCCTGTGTGTGTAGAGGAACCAGATTGATTGGTGTAACGCAAGCCCGGCGAGGTTTTCGATCTTTCCTAAATATACGATGCCGAGAGCCACTTATTAGTTTTGCTTAAAACTTTTTCGTGAAAATAGAGAGTTTCTAGGATTAGGTAGTTATGGGAAAAGTGTATGAGTTCAGTTGACTAAAGAGTTAATTAAAAGCTAGTAATCCCGTTTTGTTGTACCATCCCGATAATTCCAAACTAATTTACTGCCCAAGTCAACAGCCGACTGTTCCTGCGAAATACGAGTACATATGTAGAAAGAAACATTTGGAATGTTTGCTAAGCCAGTGCGTAGGTGGTAAACGTTAGCTTTAGGTCCGCAAATATTTACTATCTCCACAGCATTCCTAATGTTTCCAGCTGAGTTTAGAGCTGTGCTCAAATACACCTTACAACTAGTAGTCCATTTTGGACCTCTCTTTTGGGGTTAATACCCTCTCCAATATGCAGATCTCTGTTCTATTCTAGTTACCGACAACCAGATTCAGGATTTTTTTTTTTTTTAATAATTATTAATCTAGATAAAAATATTTTACAAAATCGTATTGACTATCTGTTATTATTTTTGTATTATTTATCTATTTATTTATTTTTTTCACCCAAGCCTTTCAGGCATTTCTCTTCGAGACCCCAATATAGCGTAGTTGTCTAAAACGTGATTGTAAATCATACAGGGCTGAGCGGATATCTTCATCTTAGAGCAAACTTACAGATGGTCTATGATCAATTTCCCCGGCATTACAGAGAGGTCATCAATCCTAGTGAGGCGTGAATGCATATAAAGGTAGTTATTACCTGTTAGAAATAGTGATTGGCGTGTTATTGCATGAAAAATTTAGTCTTCTGACAGTGATTCCATAAAATTCTGCTGCAGAATTTTTCCTTATAAAAAATCTCAATACTTTGAATGAATCAAATCGTTAACATCAATCTTATATACTATTGAGACTTGAGAAACATTGGTTGCAGACTGATTGCAACAATAACAAAACTAAAAAATATTTACTGGAAAAGTATTCCGTCCTTGGGCTTATGCAAAATTTAAATTATGGTATTCATCTTTTTGCTATAAAAATAATTTCACAGCTTCATTTTAGTATAAATGAAATTAATAGGCCAGCTTGGAAATGAATTTTATGCAAATTTCAGCCTCTTGAACATCGTACTTCTTGCATCTGAAAACAAAAATGTTGAACATGTTCTTCTTAATTGCCCCCTCCCATACTGGCTGCGCAAAGCAGAGAATTCCTCGGAAAGTTCTTTTCCTTAAATAACTGACTGGTTGAAAAACCTATTATTACAAACAGAAATTTTGAAATTTAGCCCTTGATTTCAACTAAAATAAATAATAGATTTTTCAACCCAGTTTATTAGGTTTTTGTTTTATTTATTTTTATAATTGATATTACCTTCCACCTCCTTTTAAATGGTACTCTATTTTTTTCAGTCATCAATACTTTCTTCTTAATAAATTCCACTTGAATAATTTATAACACCGTTTGTTTTTCGTACAATAACAATTCACAATAACTCAAATGTGTATGCAACAGTTGAAACATTGCGTTATATTACAACGTCAATTAATCAGGGCAACATGTATGCACTTTTCGTGAAGTGGAAAGAAGAAACTGGAAAGCAAAATAAGAACTGCATCAGGTGAATGAGAGTCGCAGAAATAGCATTTTTAAGAATTTAATTAAATTTCGAATTTCAAACTCAGGTGATATTACTGATAAAAGTTGCCCACTTTTAAAATTCCGAATGATAGAAGAAGAAAAATCTAGGATTGAAACAATTTACTTCAAATTGTTAACACAAAATTTTCTTATACTTCTGTGTAAATTATTACTTTTCCTTTTCTTCATTTCCATTTCCATCTCATTTCCTTAAACTAAAAAGAAAGTCTGTCGCCACCCACGTAGAGCTCTGTAATATTTACCTATCCACACTCCTCCCAACAGTTGCCCGCCAATCAAGCTCTAACTTTTCAATTCAGAGTTGTAGTAGTGGATAGATTCAATGATAAGGTTGTTCTTTTTCTGTTCTCTCTGTTATCTGTTAAAGAAATTATTGCGGCGTCTCTTATTTGCAAACTTTGTTTTCTCTGGAAATGAACACACACACACACACACACAGAGAGAGAGAGAGAGAGGTAGGTAGGTACTATCTTCCTTTAAGGAAGCTTGATAGGATGTTTGCATACAGACACTTCCGTATATTCATGCCAGGAAATTGAATATTATTTATTTATACCTGTCCCCTATATTCAGAAGTTATGTTAGAAGAGGTTTTACTACATAACAACTGACCTGTCAACTTAGCTATAGCTTATTAAATTGAAATAAACACAAACAAAAAAGAATGGACAAAATGTGTCTTGGCTTTCCATGACAAACAAGTTTGCTTTTACCAGAGGTCCAAGAAAGATCTCGTTAAGTCGCAGTTGGATCTTGCTCTATTCCGTGAATTCTCAACACATTTAACTACTTATACGAAGAAGGGAACGCTATAGTAGAAATAGTAATAGTAATAATAAATGTGAAAAATACCAAAGCTTGTGATAAAATTTATCTTTTTTTTTTATAAACAAAAATTTAAAAAGGTGGATGAGATTCAATGAATAGGGCACTGATTTCCCATGCAAAGATCCCGGGGTAAAATCCGGTTGTCCACCCTTAGATTTTCTATTTTTAGAAGCCATTGATGTACAGGTATGATGATATCTCTCCTGAAGGCTGGCATTATGCTGAAGAAGCTTCAGGCGCCAATGACATCTGGTCATTAAATAAGGCTAATAGACTAATGAATGTTCAGTAATCGTGATCTCATTGCTAATTTATGTATAATAATAATAATAATATAATATTTAAACGAATGTGGAAAAAAGTTTTTGTTTTTTGTTTTTTTTTTTATTTAAACATAAGCATACATATGTTCGAATGGTAGCTTAAAAAAATCATTTACTTACATTCTTCTTAACACGACAAATTCTTGTCGGATACCAGCTGTTATATCATCTAAAAATAAACACAAGAATATGGGGAAAAATTATTATAAAAACTATAAGCTGATTATTATTCTGCTAAAAAAAAAAAAGTTTTTAATCCAATTAGCGTTTACTTAATCTTATTCATAACAGCGCTTAAACTAAATTATATATGTACACAAGTTTTTTTTTAACGCTAATGAAGTGCTGCTCCCCTACATTTATAATCCTTTCGCTATTTTGAATAATTCCCTAACGGGAGAAGAAAAAGAAGAACCAAATGTAATTAAGAATTATGTTTTTTATATTAGAAATTTTTTAGTGTTCTTAATAATATATTAAAGAATTGGTTATAAATGTGACCTATTTGTAAACTACATTTCCGACGCATTGATGATTTATTTTAATAAAATTTATATTTGTCCATTAGAGAAATTATATTCTTAATTATTTTTTAATCAGAGCCGTACTGAGGATGATGGAATTGTAATTGCTGTCTCTCCTCCTACGGTCATGTATTCTCTCATCCTCGCATTCTATCGGTTACCCGCTCTTTCTCTTTTTACTTCTGCCGCAGCTACACTAATGTGCAGATATTTCAAGGATTTC
The DNA here is from genome assembly GCF_049639745.1 of Rhodnius prolixus. Classification (NCBI taxonomy): domain Eukaryota; kingdom Metazoa; phylum Arthropoda; class Insecta; order Hemiptera; family Reduviidae; genus Rhodnius; species Rhodnius prolixus. The sequence goes on along the minus strand of NW_027411604.1, from coordinate 11,789,105 downwards.
TCTCTGCAGTGATATTAGATTAGTGACAAGAGGGGTTCATTAGCCATCCACTAGTTTTTGGGCACCTCCCATGACATAGAAGTCTCGGGCTTCTGCGTAAAGCATGAATGCTTAAGTTTTTATTCTTCAAAGATTTACATTTTTTGTAATTCCTGCGTTAGGAGTAGATAATCGAGACATATTGATAGTAATTTACCCCGTTAGCAGTTCAAAGGGAAATTATAAGTTTATCTCATTTTTCCAATATATTTTTTAATATAATAGTTTCAATTGAAAGATTAATATTCCTTTTTCTAATTTACTAAAAAATAGGACCAAAATATAATTAATATAATTTATTCATACAAAAGTTTTTATTATATAATTAGTTCATAAAAATTTAATTATTACAAATTTCAATAACAATAGATTGAAATATTGAATAGCTTCAAACTAACTAAAATGAAGTGAACCAGCAAATGCTTGTAAATGACAGTTGAATCAAATATAATCTCTTGGTATATTCCAGACCAAAATAACAGCAGTAACAGAGTGGATGCTGAGGAATAGGGGGCTTGCCCAGTGTGAAATCATTATATAACAGTTGACACGTGACCGTGTCATGTGATGGTCCAGAATTAACAGATTATTAGATGCTTTCAAGCTTGGCCAATTATAAGCTTAATAAAGTTATCTAATACCGTTTAATATTATTTATAGACAGCCGAGATTATTGAAAATTCAGATTTATAGTTCTCACTGCGTCCAGAGTATCCACAGGTGAAGAAACAACTCAACCAGGTTCTTTAGGAGGGTTCAAGGAAGGGAAGTAGGGACCTAATGATTGGGATAAGACTTCTTCAATCCTTCGGTTGGAACCTGAGTCAGCTCAACCAAAGACGTGCTGCATTTCTGTTCTCTGCTTTCAATTTCATTCTCTTTACTCCATTCTTCTTAGGCCTTCCTCAAAATTATCAAGCCAAGAAGTTCCGTTTTTCTTCTTCGTCTAGGTTTCACATACATAAGACGATATGGTTTAGCCATCTGAGTCACTTCTATGATACCTTCTTAAAGAAGGTTACAAAATCTACGTCATCTTAAAGATCACAAAGCTTTTGGTTAATTAAAGTAATGCCTATTTTTTTGTAGTTTAGGCGTGTATTATGTCCAACTACCAAATTAGGTGTCCTGGACGGAGGTGACAAGCAAGTACACTTTACTCGTTACTGTTTTCTACTGAATTTTCGTATTAAACATTACATAAAATTCTAAGCCTAAACTGGGAATAGAACCCCGACATGTTAGCTCTATGGGCCTCGCCTCTAACGCTCGGCTATCATAATCTGTATGAATATCTTGTGTTTCAAAAAATAATAAGCCTATCCTTGGTTTCTTTGGTCTTACGTCCTTATCTAACTGAAGGCTTATCCTACTTTGTAAATAACAGCTTTGACGGTGAGTGTGTAGGACCTAAATCTTAAATTGGATCTGACATAGAAACGCCTGTTACCAGCTGATAATCTTCCAATTTTTATCTAATCATGTTGTTATACGATAGCAAGGACCCTAGATTTTTAAATAAATAGTCGAATTTAAAGAAATGGTTTCCTCATTGGAAAATAGTTCAACATCGTATGGATTTTTGGAGGATTTTTATACATACTGTTTTGACATTACTTACCCAGGTGACCCAAAAACTTGATTGCTTGCTGATGAGCACCTGTGTAAAACTGTTCCTGCTCCTGGCTGCGACATGGACACCGTCCGCTTATAGGCCATGCGTAAGCATCCTATAAGTAGTTTCGTTTGCATTGGTCTTAAGAGCTCTTTCGGCAACTTTCAGTGCTGTCTTCAGAAGATTGGTGATGGGGCTCATTAAATTACAGAAAAACTAAGCTGGGATAATCACTTGTTGAAAAAACCTGAAAAGAAATAGTCAAAACCTGTTTCCAAAAATTTTCCAATCTTCAAAATAAAACCATTATAAGTCGCCCACTGTCCAAAGAAAACACTGTTGATATACTATCTCCGGCCTACAGAAATGTCGTTATAAACAATCTATTCTTCTTCGCTCGTGGGCGTTTATTTGTCCTGTGTGTTGAAATGTGTGAGATTTCGTTTTCTGTGTAAACTAACGTATTTCATTTCTATGAGCTCTCTTTTAACAAAACTTTTATTTTTAATTTCTGTTTCTTTTCCAGATTTGCCGGGGAAGTCAAATGAAAAGTTTTTGATGCATAACATATTTTCTCAATTGGCGGCTCGCTGGTCAAATCCGACCTGTCTAGAGGTTCTGAATTTTGCCCCTTTAAAAGGATGGAATACAGAAATACCTGAAGTAAATAAGGTAAATATAAAACGATGTTCTTTGTTTCAAATTTTGTCTTAGTAAAAAAAAAACATAGATATTGATAAATTTTAGCATAAAGAACAAAAAAGAAATTTATAGAAATCACCTCCTCTAAACATTAAAACCAAAGCATAAAATTTAAATTGATTTTTTTTTTTTTAAGTGAATACCAGTTTAATATAAAGTTATCTGTTTGAATAATACCACAGGGTTTGAAAGATTTTCTCTTTCTCTTTCTAAAACAGCCAATTGATTAAATAATAGATTATATTCTGTTTGTTAATCTGCTTTCTGGTCTTGCCGCTAACTTGCGTAACCACAAAGTACCCAGTATCTTTCTCTAGGAAGTGGGCTCTTGCACCAATACCCAGTAATCTATTAAATGGTTCCCTTCTAATTCTATATAAGCTTTCGCCCTTTTCCTCTGATATTGATCCTGTGAATCCAATTTAATTTATTTTCTATCTTAATATCTACGGAATTGTCTGCTTCATTTTAACATACAATGTGTGCTAAATTTAAAGTTTTTTTACTTAATTGAGATGATATTAGATACATAAATTTTACACCAAGGATTCTATCATAAACGTCAACTTTTTGGCAAAATTGGGAGGGGATTCCAGAGTCTCAGGTTCTTCAAAGTAAATATATATATAAAATATTTCATATAAATGGCAGGGAAATCGTGTTTAAAAGAGTAATGTTTAGAAAATCCAAGTATCAATAATTCTGTTTTATTTTCTGTACAGAATTTTGCGCTCGCAGACTGAAGACGTGAAAGTCACTCTCTTCCACTAGAGGAAAACGGCCTATGCTGCTAGCCAGACGATACCTGACGAAGTGTTAGCAGGAAGTCCGGGTTATTTCGCTTCTAAAAAACTCTATTAATTATATAAAAGTAAATTAATTTTAGGTGATTCATGTCGATAAACAGTTACCTACTACTTAAGGCACTCCTGTGCAATAAAGATGTGCTTTTGTACCCTGTCCTTCAAAACCGTGAAATTGAATCATACATTGTTTTTCTAATGAAATAATCTGCATTAAATTTATCATGAAAAAGTTTAATTTTGACCCCTATTCATGCTTGAAACGGTCATAAATCTTTACTTTCTATTTATCTTTCAGTTTTTAAAATCCCATATCCATTAAATTGGTTCTGGCCTTGTTTTATTGGTTCTCGAACCTTTAAAATTAGGCTCAGTGACCTAAAAAAAAAAAAAAAATATATAAGAATGCTTTTTACTTATAAATAAATAACATTTTTCCAAAGCAGTATTCAACGATTCAAATATATAGCCTGCAGGTTGTTAGCCTCTAACCTTGTATAAAGCCAACTTTTACAGTGTCTTTCTTTCTAAACGCTGGCCGATAGCCTTATTCTATTTTTTTTCGGCAACACTGTCGATCGTTCTTCAATCATCTCAGTCTCTTGTAGCTTTGTATCCCGACGGGTAACGGAGCCATTTTGATCATGAACAAGATATTAAACACAACTTTTAAAAAATACAGTTTTATTTTTTCGTAAAAAAAATAAAATAAAATAAAAAATACATAAATATACATGTTTACAATGTTCGTTTATTTTTCATGGTAGTTTTCTTTTATTTTTAGGACGATATTTTGATATCATTAATTACACGAAACTCTCGGTAGGTTACTATTACAGGATGGAGGTGAAATCCACTGGCAAGCTTTAGTGCATTAGTTCATAAAACGTCCTTGAAGTGATTTCGTATTCGGATTGTTAAAACATACAAAGATCATTGGTGAGTGTGACTAGTCATGTGCAGAACTAGATGACGAAGAGGCGGCTGTAGATGCAGAGGCTGATGGTCTAGCTGTTGGAGATGGAGTTCGGTGTGCCCGGATATGTGGTCGCAGGGTGCTAGATACATACGCGCCAGCGGTGGATCCCAGGTAACCAGCCGTACTGCTTGGTATGTTGAAACTAGTTTCGTGTTCCGGGCCACCACCGTAGCCTACTTCCTTTTGTGTCTTATACCTAAAAAAAAACCACAATTTTTTAGCATTTTTAATGGTAACGTAAAAATCAGTTTTGCCTCTCTCTTAGGAAAGAGATTAGTGGTTCCCAAGCCGAGTTCTTGGATTCGAATCCAGCTGGTAGCTCTTGGATTTTTTCTTCCTAGGAGTGGTGATAGTATATTCTGTAACCGGAGAACATTGTTGGGAGGTTGACAGTGCACAGAATAAATTCTCCGGACGTCAATGACGAGAGATGTTGACGCGCCATAAATAAATAAATATTATAACCCTGATTTAAGAGGGCCGTCCCAACTTGCCGGGACCTCTCTTGGAAATTATTTTCTAATAATACCACGTTTCTTATCACGGAAGTGGCAACTCTCAGTTAGGTGTAGACGGTAAACGCATACCAAAACACTTTTTCTGAGGGTGTATTGATTTGAATTGGGTTCTGGGGAGCTGAGATTGTACTCTTTCTACGGCAGTATCAATTTATTATAATGAAAATGTTTAATATTGAAGTCAAATGTTTTTAAATATTTTAGTAATAATTTCAAGTTTAAAAAAATACTTAATTGTGTAAAGTTAGTATTCTTGCCAATTTGTTTCATGTGATTTATTGCACTCAAGATTCAAATGCTATGTGCATTATTATACACTTTACTATTTTGTTACTATTTATTATTACGTGCATTATTTGCCTTTTTGAGCGATCTCCTTGTTAAGAAACACAGATGAAACGTCAACAGAGCTGATATTTATAGAAAATTTGGATTTCTTAAAGGGTTCATGTTTAAGCTAAAGTTGTCTATCTGGAAATTTGAGCTACTGCTAAATATTCTAATAAAAATTCAAACAATTTTTTTCAGATAATCAGGCTTTCGTTATTTTACTGATGGAGCTGCATAATTGAGCTTCCCAATGGCGAATGGTTATTAATTACTGTTGGCTTCGTTGTCTATAGGACCGTGTGAAAACTCCACGGAGTAAAGAAGTCACTGTATAGCCTTAATATAGTAAAGTATAGCCTTTTTTTAGACATCCGATCCGCAGTAAAATCTTGTATCTACTTGTTGAGCTCAATAGTAAAAAGGTATTTACTACATTAAAAGTATTATTTATTCATTTAACTGATTAAACGCGTCCTTTTCTGACAACCTATAAAGAAGACGCTTGTGAATACGGTTCGAACTACTAAGAGACGAAATAAATTTAAACTTACCAAAAAGTGTAAAACAGGGCAACAATGGAATCAGTGCTGTTCTCTATCACAGAGAAAAGTACCAATGCTCTTTTTTAGATTACCTGATAAAGTAAACTTCTGGTTTGGATGGTTGAGTTGGTTTGGCCGTTGGAATGACGATTGGTGGAGCATCACTTGGATTCTTGTGCAGCACATAGATGAGTGTTTTCTCTTGATGCTGTTGAAGTTCAGGAATCACTGGAGCCTGTGGTGGAGAATAAGTTGGCGCTTTAATGAAAACAATCTTGTAGTGTTTCTTTGGTGGCGGAGCCGGCACTACGCGCTGTGGAGGAGCATGGAATTCTGGATCTGGTGGAGGAACGTGTACATAGATATGTTTCTGTACTAAAGGCTCGCCGAGTGGATTTTCAAAGTTGCTGTATCCATCTGGCCTACCGTAGGCGATTCCAAGAGCGCAAAGTCCAACTAACTGCAAACAAACAAGATTTTCAACATTAAACTATGGTAAGCCAATCAGTAGTTGTTTTTGCTGGACATATATTACATGAATTTTTAGCGCAATTCTAAACACATACTTTTCTCACTAGAAAACGATTCGTGAACCATCTACAGGTTTAGAATATTACTAACAGAGTTGCAAAGGTAGCTTAAATCCGTACAGCTGTTATAGAAAATGTATTTCCTTAATTGAAGAGTATTGTTCATCGTTTATGTTAGCTGATTCATTAGTTTTTGAACTTAAGAATTTATTTTGATAAAGCAAAAATATTGCCAATTTCAGTATTTTTTTGCTAAGCTTTCGACTAAACATCTACTAAGTACCTCAATAAAAACAGTTCCTGAACTCATATTTAAACATTCGACAGAAGACACTCTAACCTAGTCTCTAGGTCAAAAGCTTGGTAATATTCTTTCTTCCTATTGGTTTCATAAAGTAAGTCAGACCTTTGACACCAACATCCAGCGTCAATATTATAGCCAACAAATTTTTAATCACAATATCACATTACACCCATTAAAATAATTTTTTATCTTCGTGAGGCCTTTTGAGAAAATTTGGGATAGCTCTTTTTTCTGAGATTTTCTGAAAAGAAGACGGGTGTACGTCCGAAGCCGGTGACCTTTAAATAAAGCGGTTTTAACAAAAGTTTGCGATAGATTTTTTGGACAAAACCTATCATCCAATATCCACTTTGCTGAATACATTTTGTTAGCTTTTTTATTATTCTTTAAATTTAGCGCATTCCCAAGAGGCAGATCTATAACTTATATTTGTTACATTCCCAGGAATTTCCTTCAAGGCTGATGGGTCATTTAGTAATGTGTGGCCTTGACCTGTATGTAAAATTAAATATGTAAGTAAAATTTCCTATTTTAAAGAAAAAAGGTTCAGTAGAAGTGTCATTTTATTTTATTAATTTTGTAGTTTTTAGTAAATTTTTCCCACAAAAAATCAATTTAAGAAAATTTCGCATTACATAAATTGTGGTAAGATAAAGTTGGGTAATTGTAAAGTAAAGTAGTAAAGTAATCGCCTATTTTTCAGGCGGGGCTTAACGTCCAACTACCATTTACTAGGTGTCGTGGACAGAGGCGACTAGCAAACGTACTTTACTATTTCTCATTTAACCATTAAATAAAATCCAAGGCCAAGACCGGGAATCGAACCCAGTACCACAATGCATATTAGCTTTGCAGGTCTCGCCTCTTAACCTGCTCGACTACCGTGGCGCCTTAAAGTTGGATAATTGTTCGCACCAGATTTTTTTTTGAAGTAATTACTATACTTTTATAGCACTGAGGCAGGACTTACAATTTTTATTATCCTAGTAATTTATATTCAAATTATTTCTTTTGAATTTGGCTCATCCATTGATATAAAGCAATAATTACCATCAGAACTTTCAGAATATAAAGTAGTAGCAGCAGGATGCCTAGCACTTAGTTTTGTGGAGGTGTATAATTTGGAATGTTGTTCAAAAGAACAGACCTACACCCACATCTGAACAGTAGTTTATAAGCTCAGCTAATTTGAAGAGAAAGCTCTATCTGGGAAACATGCTAATGTCTCAAGCAAGTAGACATGAGAATACTAATGTCAGAAACAAATCTGTGAATAAGATAACTTCATTCATTTGAAAAAAACTATTCAAAAGTTTTATAAAGAGTATTAATTTTATAATTATTTGAATATTAATATTTCAATTAGTAAGAGTAGCTTAAATCAGTAATTGATAACGTTTATAAATCTGCAACTTTTTTTGTTCAAATGCTCATGCCAGTCAATAATATTTTTTGTTTTGGATTTTTATTTCAGATCGTGAGTTGTTGGGCAGTTAATAGATTAGCAGAACAAACTGGCAAAAAGATAATTCCAGCTAGGATCGTAATTTCATCACGTAAATCTAATGTAATAACAATACAGGTAAGGCCAAAGATTTATTAGTTCTGTGAAGGGCTTAGTTCAGTGGTGAGTTAAGTGGGTTATGACGCTGAGGTCCCTGATTTCAAACGGGCTGCCTGTTTAACTTAATTCATATGTATGACGTGAGAGAAAAAAGGAGGGAGAGAGCAAATGAGTGAAGAACAAGGGGGAGGATTGCTCAGTAGTAGTGCGGCTTCCAGTTTCGGGTATGGGACCCTGAACAGCGGAGTTATCCGTAACGAGAGGCATGCTTTAATTTGAAATATTCTGGTTTGAAGCACCCAACTTTTTAGAGATGCAATTGGAGATAGTTAATGTTCTTGAAATTAAACTTTAATTGGCTGCGCTATTAGACATCTCCATTTTATAGTAATGTTCAAGGAAACATCACTCTATTAAAATCAACAAAGTTTTATAATCATGTAGCCCTATCAAACTTATATTTTCCCCATTCGGTATTTGATACTTATAAACATTGAACTGGTGTTGGAAGTGTACAATCTACAGAAACGGCACATAGCGGAGAGCTTAACTACGTCTCTTCTTATGAACTCAATTTAAATGTTTCCTGAAATTATTTTTCAAATAAAAAGGAGAAATCTAAATGTCTCAAAAACTGAAAAGTATATTCAATAAAATGGTCAACTAATTTTCTTCGTGTTTTTAATATTTATTTAAGTTTTTTAAATTTTTTGTAAGTATTAAAACCATACAAAATTTTAAAATGGTATTTAGCCAACCTTCAGTACTCGCCTTTCCGTGGAAAATATTTTTATATAAAAGCAACAAACTGTTTGAGCAAAGATAAATTGAGCCCATCTCCCTCCGCTCCAAAAAAAATTGAAAAATCATTAAAATAACTGTTTTTATTGTTTCTTTAAGCTTATTGTTACCTCGCCTATGGCTCCTAAACCAAATAGCGAATATATATTTACTTTTGCCGGCTAAAGAACAAAGTTGTATCTAAATTTATCGCGTTCACGCCCTATATACGTACTATTAACCGGAATTCGCCGTGTCTTAAAAGTTATTGATTATATATCAAAATTAAATATTTTGCAATTGGAATATTGACGCTCCAATAAACAACTGACCACCACCAGAGACCACTAGACCACGTCACATCTTAGATTTAGTGGCATTTCCGCGAAAGTTTTTATCAAGTACCGGAGAGGATATTACCTTAACATATTGAGAAATATATAAGATTTTTTTTTTACATAATATTCGAAAGTTTTACCGCGATATGGCATTTAATTAAGTCTTTTAGTTGTAAAGAATATTGATTTTAATGGTAGCCGTACATCCCGTAAGAAATTTTCAATCTTTTACTCTTTCAAAACGAAGTGAATTTCGTATCTCCTCGAATTCTTCATCAGTCTCGCAAACAGGTTAATCGCCTACTATGTAGGCATATTTTCAAATCATTAACCTTCTCTTTTATATACATATACAATGTTCTCCTAATTAGTAAACAAAAGAGTTCTCAAATGACTGCGGGAATGTATGGAGTAAAACTGTGTACTCGTAGTTAGGTAGCATGACAGTATTTCCTGCGTGTAATTATCTGCATAATACTGTGCACTAATTAATTAACAATTTAATTGACACATATTTTCTACCCGCAAAAAAAACACAAACCTACATTGGTTTAGCATTAAATGAAGACAAGCAGAAACATAACTGTTGAATTTGACAGTGTAAATTTTTCCTTGCAGAATATTTGACAGAATTCAGATTTAATAAATTAATTGGATTCTTAGAATCAATTCTAATCAATGTTCTTAGATTTAATTTATTTCACGTTTCATAAGTTTTGTTTTAGAAGTCATTTCAGTTTCCTAAAGGCGTCAATGATCTTAGACGTTTATATCCCTTGAACACTTTCCCATAGAGCGTAGCTGACTGCTACGTTAAAAATTTAATTAACGTCCTCTAATGACTTTTGTACTGAACTTTTTTGAAAGTTCGTCTCTTAATGGAGCAGTGAGAGAATTCAACCTGATAACCTATTCAAATTAAGATTGCTGAGTTTTACGACTGAAATGAGATCTGAATGAAAAAACTATGATCTTCCTAATTTTGCTGCAAGAAAATTCAAAGCAATAAAAATTACATTAAAATAACACAGTAGCTATTTAATATCAACTATTTTTAAAGAAATGCAATTAACAATCATTTTCTTTTAAGTGGTGTTAATTGTGCCTTAATAATAGCCTCAAGTGTTATTGCCTTGTGATAATCTTATTAAATGTTCGTTTGTCCGTCTATAATGGTTATTTCCTGGTTTGGCTTTATGGTAATTAGTAGTTAAATTTAAAACGAAAAGATATTTTTATGTTTAATATTGTAAGTTTCTTTAAGATATTATTTTTAATGTTATTAATTTGGCTAGAGGTTTCTAGATATAGCAAAAAAAAAATCATAGCTACAATCGTTTATTAGAGCTAAAGGTTATATACATATAAATAACATATATTCAATAAAAAAAATTCAATAAAATTTCTCTCACACATAACACATTGTATGATTGTACGCCTACATTCTGTGAACAGATACTTTAGGGAGCCAAAATAGAACTTTCAGGATGCAGTGAATTTTTGGTAGCTACTCCCTGACTATCAACATTAATTTGTAAAAAGGGAGTAAGTAAACTTATGTAGTCACTCACAAGACTCTCACTTACTCGAATAAGGAGGTTTTAATTTAATAATTTTTGTTTAACTTGTAATTATAATTGTTATTCGATTCCTGAGTTACAATCAAAATGCATTACTATCAATCATAGAATTCAAATGTGTGATGTGCATAACTCAAAAATATAAAACTGCAATGATTGCAAATTTGATATTCTATGATTGATATTACCACGGGACCCGGTAACAGGCATTTGCAAAAAAAAAAAAGAAAAGAAAATCAGCCAATTCGAAGTCGAGGTTTTCTCGAAAATGGCTCCTGCAATTTAGTGGTGGGAGAGAGAGTCAAGAATAATGAGCTGATTAATTAGGGCCAGCAATTTATTTTGCATTTTATTATAAACCGAGGGCCGCCAAACACGTAACCATGCAAATTCTAGTTAACTGCCTGTCAACAACATTAAACGTGAAACGGTTTGTGTTTTATTAGCATTTTCATCAGATTTTGTAGAGTTTTTAGTGTGACAAAGTTTTTTATTGTATCCTTGTATCATTCGTTGATTGATAATTCTAAAATAAATAAATCACAAAAAAAACTATAATTTGTCCAATATGTAACACATGGGACCTTTGGCGAATGGAGGGAGAGATTATTACGGTGAAAATGCAAGGAAACGGAATGGCCGTAACCAATGGTCACCTGTTTACCTCATACAGTGTCGTTTGTTCAACACACACTCTCGCTCATATTTGGACCAAGGTTTATCTCTTGCCAGTTTTTCTTTTATTTTCCAACATATTCACTGAATAGATCTTTTGTGTTCCTTTAGAAAACAGTATTCTTAACAATTTCATTACTTAACACTTGTTTTCCTTGGGTGGTCTTTTCATACTCCACAAGATATGGAATATTTACCTCTTTTTAAATGTCATCCTGGTAGAGCGTAAAGTGCAGACTGAATCAATGTGTATAACAGTATGGCAGGCAGGTCGTAGCGTGTAATTTCTCTGTTTATGAATGATGTAAATGAATTGTGTGTATTCGTGCGGTTTCTGTAAAAACTTGTCAATGATTTTAGCCACCAGCCCATCCACCTCTTTAAGTTGGTAGTTTAGGTTAGAGCAAAAGGCAGGGATTGTTTTTCAGACACAGCTGGCCTCTGGAAGTTATAGTTAGAGAAAATTCCCCTTAAAATAATGCCTCTAATCAGACTGTATTGCTACAACGTCCAGTTCTTTCCCATTCTAATGGTATACATATCTTTTTCAAATGTTTGTAATATGTTTCGTGGCAATTTATTATGTGTAAGAAAGGCAGTTTAATTTATTTAAATGATATAATATTTTAATTTAAATAAATGTCATAAAAAGGAAAATTAAGTAATTACCGTTGCAGAGCACGTCTTGTACTTCCAAAATAGTCACTTCCATCCCATTTCTAGCTCATCTTGCTTAATGACACTTTCCATTAAATAAGTATACACAAATTAAAAAAATAAATAAATACACAATATCCGTGCGAGGTTAAAGACCGGACCGCAAAGCTCGTTCTGGGATTCTGCGTTCGGACTTCCCACATCATCATCAACTTTAGAGACTGGTCTATGAAGTATTGGCAAAAAAATAAAGGCCAAATGGTTACGGAAAATACAGGTTAGGAGACCCAATCATGATTTAGAGACTATTCGAGTTGAAAGCGAGTCGTCCGTCGCCAGCTTGGCAAAACAAGGGAAGCGCCCGTTTATAAATTACCCCCGTGTAATAATAGCTTGATGCTTTTAAACTCCAGTTAATAAGTAACTTTGTTAAAAAATAAATATTTAAAAGAAGTAAATTAATAGCCATTTTCTAGACTCCAGTAACATGCAGATTAACTACATGTTATACATATCTGTGTTATTCACAATCATGAAATTGTATTTCATAACTGTATATGATCATATTCTGTGTAAAAATGCTTGTTTAATTAAGCAAGCAAAACAGAATTCCTGCTACAACAAAATGATTCCCTTAATAAGAAACATATTTCACTCTAGATTTAGCAATATTAATGCAAATTCTTCTGAAATTATTTACCCACATAATCTTGTACATAATTAGATCAGTTGAAATTTTTATTGAAAAATGTGATCCATTAATTATTAAGCCGTGTAATCTTAACAGAGATTAGAAAACATTAAGCAATTTTACGAGAACTAATTATGTACGCACCAGTTTCCCAATTGCTATTTTATTTTCTCTTAGCTAGTAGGAATATTGTATGCAGACTAATTTTAATTCGTGGACAGACTTCTCATTAAAAAAAGTCGCAGAAAACTCTCAGACTTGGTTTTACAATTTGATATTTTGGTTACTCTCAAAGCTAAAGTTTATTCTCGAAACTGGCTCCACAGGTTTTTGTTAAATTTCGAGTTTTGAAGTTTTAAAATAATCTGAATAGAACTGTGGTCCTATTGTTCTCTTCTTGGCAAGTTTTAATATTTTTAAATAGATGAATATTACCTTTTCCACTCCTTCATTTGTCACAATACTATTCTTTTCAGTTATTACTCGCGGATATTAACAACTATTCATGAGGGTTTATTTTTTCTAGATCAGTATCATGCATTGTTTTGTAATTTTTTTTTTTTTTTTTGAAAGATGGACTTTGCACTTACTAGAATTACTTCTCTGACTGTGATTATTTTTTATTTTTTTTATTACTAGTTTCTTTACGAGTTCTTAAAAGTTATTTCAGGGATATTAGTGTCACTGTTGGAATTTCTTTCTTGTCTACACGTGCGTAAACTCGTTCGGAGGCCTATTTGGGTTTAGGTACCCAGAGATAAACTGTCTCACGAACTCCATACTTATAATTAACAGAAGGGCGCCAATGCCCTCAGATGTTGACGCTCCCAGTCATATGATACAATAATTAAATCATAATTATAATAAATGCAGATAACAATTATTTAATCAATTTTTAGTATGAAATGGATCATAATTTTATGAATGGCTTTGAAGAGATGATGCATCTTCGCCCAAAGAAAAAACAGTATTGTATAAAGTAGGCGTATCTTATTATTCACTAGTTTACCGCCAGATAACCTGCCTGTATAAATTTTATAAGCTACCATCCTGCGTAACGTTTTGAGTCATGCGTAACAAGTCGGCTGAATCAGATTTTTGTAGACGAAAAAAACGAGATTAAGAAGGACTGCAAGGAACTATAAGGAACTGTTTTTGGGAAGCGTTATACAACTTAATAAAGGAAGCCCAGAATTAATTTTTAGAGACGCCACGAAATTTATTTAAAATTACAGCAACGTTAAACACAAATGCTACTTCAATTCGGACACATTCTTTGGTACTGTAGAAGAGTCCGATGCAAACGAACGATTTTCAATGCACTATATAGAGGCAGATGATAAAGCAATGTAAATATTACTGTATTCATATTAGCATATTAGTGACCTCATGTCGAGCTAAAAAGGGAAGAGTATGGTTGATAGCAAATAAGTAGTTTTCTCGAACATTCAAAAGTAATCTAACTGAGAGCAAGGTAGCTTCTGTTCGAGATTCCTGCAGGATTTAGGGTGAAAAAACGTGCCGTACAATTCCAGCACCCTTTTGAAATGAGTGACAGAAGCGTGACGATTGCTTGGCCCAAATGAGATACACTTTTACCGCAATGATGGATATGGATGCATGACGATGGATATGTACCAAAAATCTACAATTTTTTAAGGCAAAGGATTCTTGAAAAAGATTTTTAAAAAAAATCAAGAATTTAAATGTAAAATGGATTACAAAGGTGGTCACAGGGAACCTTTCTAACTATAATTAAAAGAGCGAAAGAGAAATAGAGGAACAAAGACAAGAGAGAGTTAATATACCGCAGTTGTTGCCAACTGTCGCCAAAACCAAATCACCTAAAACGGACTTTACGAGCGGACCGCCGCAAGCCACAATGGTATACAACTTCTCAACTATAAATTCAGTATACTGTAAACATTCAGTGTGGATGGTTATTACCAAGTTTGCTACATATTGTAGTACTTTACCAATACCACAATTATACCACAGTATTGTTTACCTCAAACAACTGCACAGACTTATAACCATTGTCTAATGTCTTATTTTAAGTTTATTACATTACTTTTTATTATTTTGTAAGAATTAGTCAACTTTCTTTATAGTGATTAATTCTGAACGAACTCTTATTTATTTTGCCTTCCTTTACACGATTAATAATTTCTAACATTGCATTGTTACTAACACATCCTTCACTAAATATTTCGTTTCAAACATGAGAAAATCCATATTTGCTTTTAGGTAAAAATTAATGTATAACTTTATCTTTTTATTCTTAATCTTCAAAAAAATATTCCAAAGAGTTTATCCAAAGAAAAATGATTCAGAAACATACATACTTTAGATACTTTACTGTAATCTGTGTACTCACACTACCTACGAGTATCCAAAGAAAAATGATTCAGAAACATACATACTTTAGATACTTTACTGTAATCTGTGTACTCACACTACCTACGAGATCGTGATTGCCATAGATAATACAGAAAACTATCAGTTTAGACCTTCAGACCTGGCGTGGCTACAACTAAAGCCATAACACCAGAGAAATAAAATACGTACTTAAAAAATCAAACGAAAAACAGTAATGAATATTTTTGTGTCACACTCTAACTGATGACAGAAATCCGAATGAAAATAGCCAGTTTCCGACCAAGTCTTACACGACCTTTAGTTCTTAATCATTTATATTAATTTTAATAATTTAGAATTGTCAGTTAATTCTAAACTCTAAACTACCTTTGACGGATTGTCGTTCAGCATTTCTTCGCGGCTCCGTGAAATATTGAACATTTATCAATAGTTTCAATTACCTATCAAATTTTCTCTGTTAAAATAAAGAAAACACTGCCTAGAATATAATACAATAAATGATACGACAACTTACAATTGCATAGCTCATGGCTGGGGCGATGTTGACTGCACACTGTGACCAGCTGTGCGTACCGCCGTTCCCTATATAAACCTCCCTCGTCTGGTTATGTCATTGCAATCTTTATGCTCCTTTTACCCTGTTATCAAGTCCAATATTTACAACGTTTTAACAATAAACGTGGTGGGGATGAAAAATTGGTGTTCCACAATGTTCCTATGTTACATTCCTATATTCCCCCACTGCCACCTCAGATCTAATTATTCTACTTCATTCATAATTTTCTCTACTCATACATTCTAGAGATACTATCAATTGACTTGTTCAATTTGTGCTTGTCGGACTACCTTCTGTTAAACTGCGTTGTTTCTACTCTGTTCGAACTAAATTTTAAACCCTCGATTTTATTTAATATGTTAAATGACAAATCTGAATAAAGTGCCGCCTCTGTCCACGATTTCTAGTTGGTAGTTGAACATAAAGCCTGACGGAAATGTTTGGATATTTCTTTACTTAAGCTACAGTTTTTGCTTTCTCTTGACATATTTTATATTCAATTGATAACATTGCAAGTAGTTCCATTCTCATAGGGATTTGGATTTAGAAAGGGGATAGGTTTCTAGTCTGGGATGCTTGCCACCTGGCTCGATTTGGATGCTCGGCAGGCATTCTGCACAGAGCGAGACATGCGCTCAGCTCAGTAGCGATACCCTGGCAGCTGTCCCGAGCCCTTGTGGCCTCTGAGCCTTAGAGCTGAAGACGTGAGTTATTAGGGCCAACTTGGGTGCTATAAGTTCATCCCTTTGCTTTAGCTGGTCGAGGCAAACAGCACACTTTCTGCTTAACTGATCGATTATGACTCGGCCTGGTCAGATGTCCGTATCGACTTAACCTAGTTCATATTATAAGAAACATAGTTCACAAAACATCTCCTCAGAGGTTACGCCATGGTGGATCCACCCCTTGTGAAGAGTTAGTTAGTTGAATGAGGCCTCTAGCACAACTTGGGGACCAGAGGAGAAATATACAAACTATCTGGGAGATACTCTGGACATAGTAAAAAGGAAAGAAATCTTCTACTAGATCAATAAGGGTAAAGATGACCAATCGAGGATTCCTGGGCAGAAAGTGTCAGGAAAGGAAGGACATATCCCCTGTTTGCAGAAGTTGTGCGATCGCTGGGTAGTGGCGTGACATCTTTCGCGTGAGATGATGTTACAAAAAGAACTAATGAAACTAGTAAAACCCTGTTCTCATACATACACCCGTACTTGGATGTTTTTTTTTTTTGCATTCAGGGGCCTCAAAAGTGTATTTTTTTTGCGTGAAAACTTCATATTAAAACTTAAAAATGTACACTTTTGTGGTTTCCAGCCATTTTATTAAGCTTATAGATAATTAGTTTGATTATTGAAATGAAGGCTTCCAGTAGCTGCACCAAACCGTAGTGTGGGTGTACACTAATTGCACATGTTACATACTACTGACCACTACTGAGACGAAATATGCTCTGACTTGGATTGTCTGATGAGATCATTGTGTTGCCATGACCACAATACACCTGTTTCTGTCGGTTACTTTTCCTTTCATAGACACAACTTCCTTTTCTTCTTGTGGATTCAATCATGTATAACGCATGATATTCTTTTGTGAGAATACGTGACAAAATCATATCGTTATTTATATTTTATTATTGTTATTAATTTAACCTCTTTGTGGTCGCACGAAGTTGATTCTATTAGCATGCAATAATCTGTAAAAAGAATAGATTTTAGTATTTTTCCCGTGATAAAAAGAAAGGTGCATTGCTAATTTTAATTGGAATGCCAATGGAATTTAATTAATTTAGATTAAGGAAGGGGCATTGTTGATTTTCCCTCTCATCGACACTTGGTTGCTCTTTTTAAATTCTGTTCCGAAGTTCATTATAATCATCAGAGATGTGTTTAATCAGATTCATCGGTAGATAATTTGGTATCTTCTGATAGTGTCGTCGAGTTAATGTGGATATTGAAAGCTCCTTCCCTTTCCGTCACACTCTCTCCGGCTACCTCTTTCCTGTTTCTACAGTTGTCTTATTTTTCTTTAGAAATAATTAAAACTGGAAATCCTGGAAACTAACGATTACTGATCTTTATAGAATGAGTAACAGCATCCGAGAATGATGGCTTTGAATAAAGCTCTGCAGTTATATATTCAAAATCTTTAGCCCTACCTGGATTAAATTATCAGAACAAATTACAGTCGTAAGTTCATTTACTTTTCAAAATTGTATTTCAAACTGATTGATCGAATTTCATACATAAAAAAATAACCAGAAAGTAAAGTTCTTCAGATGAATGTGATTACCTTTTCTCATTTCTTTCTGCATCCTACGTGTCCTCATTTATCACCGTAGATACCACAAAACATATTTGTATGAAGATTTTGTTTGAAGCCGTACGAAGCTAAATCGTTTTCTTTTCTTATTTAATGTTGTCTATTTCTTGTTCACACTTGGCTTTCCATTTCGAGCTTTTTTGTATGACATTGGAATTGGGATGAGTTCAAGTTATATTGCTTGTTATCCTCTGGGAGGAAGAAGATCCATTATAGGAAAAACGATGAATTCACACGTTTTCCCTGATTTTTCGTTCTCTATTTGTTCAGTGTAAAGGTCTTTCTCCCGTTTTCAGGTTACTAACCTTTGTCAATTCGTCGAATAATTCAATATCTCATTTATCCATTGAAAGATATTTTTGAAGTAGACATATTCTTTTTTTTTAAGTTCTGAATATTAAATAAAACATCTGGTTTGAATGAACAATAATAACACAACTTCCTCATATCGCAATTCAATAAATAAATTTATTACTGTACTGATGTGATAATTGACTTCAATATTAAACATGTTTATAAATAGTAAAACTGTCCAGTTCATTCCATAATCTCAATAGATCCAGCCTTCCTGGTGCTGAAAACGCAGACTGCTTTCTTTGACTTAAATTAACTCATTTTTTTTTTCTAATGAAATATTGCTTCGAAGAGTTTATTGTAGCAGTCTCGTGTCTCTCTGCGTTTGTTGGCAACTTGGAGTTTCTTCAACCACTACTTTCTGTTCCAGAACTAGTTAAAAACTATTTTCTTCTTCAAAGGGCTGACCTCCCATTATCAAGTCTTATCAAAATGATTGCCTTGGGACAGATAATCTCCCCAAAGCTAGAGAACATTGCTCAATTACTCTACATTCTCTCTTTTTCCTAAACCACAACTTGATCACCAGCAGAAAGAGTAAATAGTAAGTTCGTCATCTACGGGTGACATTACTTTCAGTATTACCTTTCAGTTATACTTTTTCTTATTAAATAAGAAAATTTCAGCGTCATTTATGACATGTTTTCAAAATTGATGTTCATCAAATCTGTTTGAATTAAATTTATAATATTGTTCACAATAAATGCGGAACAATAATACATGAAAAAAAAATCAAATTTTGTTCAGTTTGTGTTTTATAAAGATTTAATAAATATATTAAAGGGTGGAAATTGGAATGAAATCTAGTTGTGACATGACAAAAGTGGACTATAAAAATAAAAGGATTTTCTTCTTAAAATGGGAGAAGAGAATGTCTGTCTAGAAAGGAAACTAGGAAACTAAGTAGTGAAGAGTGATACGGTAGACCGCCATGTCAAGTCCACAAGGAGTTTCACATAAAATGTACTTAAGTTTATGTGCATTTAATTCTTAAGTGATGTGTGCGCATACCGCTTGAAACAAAGTTTATTAAACTACACTGTGACATTAAACCTTCCCTTTTCTACAAGTAATCTTCTTTTAAAACTGTTATTTATTTAGTTTATTTTAAAAAAATCTTGACGAGATCCTCAAAGGCGACTTTTTCCAGTTATTTTACTGGTTATTCTATTGGATCAACTCGCCAGCAAGAGAGTACAAACAAAAATAAAATAAAAATATTACAAACATTTGGTTCCGTTACATGGCCTGGTAATGTTGGCTAAGAACTGGAGTATCAAATTAATTAGAGATTAATTCTAATGATTGAGAATCACCTAGAATGTAAACACCTTATCTGCTATTAGTCTTTGTGGTTAGAAATGATATTAAGAACCAAATCAATTTAAAGCGAGTGAATTTTATCTAGAGAAAATAGGCCCATTCTTTGCTCAAAAAGTAGCAGATAACCAAACATTTGTGTTGTTGGAATTAGTCATTCATTCTGTTTTGATCTTGAAATTCTTTTATGAATTAGGAGATACCTACTATAAAAAATAAATAAAATGATGTTTCATCCATTTATCAATAGTAATATTAAACTGTAGAGGTCACTTTCTTCAATGTCTAATAATACAAGCGACAGGTTGCACACTCACCTTTATAAAACGAATTAAACAGTTGAACTATTACTGAAGTGGCTGGCCCCGAAGTCTCTTTTGTACCCTTTATCTGTAAATAGATAATGTTCTATAAAGACATTTAAAGTATTGGAAAAGATTATAGTCAACAATAAGAACAGTAGAGGTACAAGTAGTTGTTGGGGTACACACGGCAGAAGTAAGATTTCCCAATATTTCTTTTTATAAAATATTGTCTGACAAACTTATTGTCTGATATATTCAATAAAAAGAATGTTTTGTTCTAAAAGATTTACAGCTATGTTTACCTCTGAATTTATTGCTTTTACACAAAAATACTACCTTTCAAAATAGATTATTAAAAAAAAAAATAATTAAATTATAAAAATACAAATAATTAAACAAATTGCAAAAAATAATTATAATTCCATATCTATCTCTGAATAAAATCAATTACTACATAATAAAAAATAAATATATGTTTAGCTGCATTTAAAATGGAACTGATTTCATTAAAATAAAGTTATTGAGTCATAAATTCCACTCAAATGATTTCGCTTCTACATTTATAATTGCAAAAGAACACGTTTGGTTAATCAGATACTTATATTTATTTATTAAAATATAAAATTAAAATTTAGTGTTGATTCAATTTTTGTTTAAACATTTACAATAATTGTTTATCATCTTAACTTGTGGCTTAGTGGTGGTGCTAAACAGATCGTGATCTGGGTACTATTCAGTTATCTTGGCGGCGTACCTTTGGGAGCAACTCTATGTGTATCTCCAACTTTAGCGCTTTGTCTTCCTTCTATGCCAATGGCCTCCGTCGCCCAAAATAGGGTAAATTTATTTTCCCTACCTACATAGGTCCTTGAGTTTACCAAAACATTCCCAAACCATTTACGCCGATCAAGTCTACAGATTCAGTAGTGCTTAATGACAATATTTGTATTGATGTTGCTCAAACAAAAAGTTAAAAATATAAAAAAGAGTAACGTCACAATCCCTCGATGCACCCCTCCTCCAAATGGCTTGCGCTGCTGACGAGTTATCCTTACAGGAACTCAGCTATTATCGAAATTATTAACAAATAAACAAAGCAAATGTTTTAGAAATAGTAGTTTAGTAGGCGTCAAGACTGTACAGTAAACAATATACCACTATGGCAATATTCGGTGTATCAAATCACAGACTAGAAGTTATTCCGAAGTTTGTCCTATATTTTCCCAGTATGTATCAACAAAATCAAAGTGTTAAAACACCTTGTGTTTTGTATTATAGGCCAGGCACTCTCTCTGCTGTAACAATATACTGTCTTTGTAACAATGCCTCCCTAACATGGTGGATATATTCGGCGGTAAACCTAATACCTTATTTAGTTCAATGTCTATCAGAAAATTTGTAAAGAGCTGTGTAACGCATATGTTTGAGCATGTTCTTACAGTAAATGTAGTAACACTTGTTGTTACACCATAAGCTGCTACAAAAACGTAAACACAAGTAAACATAATACAGCCGCGTAAACCTGTCCTGGAATTAAGTGAAGAACTTATAAAAAGACCTTGAATTTATAAAGGTCACTGTTCCATTTTGTTTTTGTTTTTGCTTTATACCCTAGACGGTAATGAAAGAGTACTGAGGTCATATCGAATAGTTTATATCAACCTTTTAGAGGCAATGTCATTATAAGGTCTTCTGAGTCCAGGAAAGTTTCTGTGTGGGCATGGTATATAATGTACTAGTACATGTATGTATAGATATATAATCACAAAAAAATAATAAAACTGTTTTCTCATTAGCCATTGAGATTGAGTTGAAGATGATGAAAAGTAACTAGGCAGGATTTATTGGGCTTGCAAGGGAGTTTTTAGCAGAATAAGGATTAAAATTTGCATCAGGTTTAACTCCAAGTGGGTTTAGTAAGATCCAGACTTGAAAGGCACACTGTTACTTTGTCTGTGGAGGAACCCATGGAAAAGTGGGGGGAAATCACCCAAGGATTTCAATATTCTAGTGAGACGTGTTTTCTTTATAACATCGAGTTCTCTCTATATATAAAATTTGGAATACTGGAAGTCGTCTTTTTTTTTATTTCTTGCCTCCAGTTCGTCAGTTTATTCACCATAACTTCTTATCCACTTTCCCTTCAACTACAACTTATGTGCAAATTAGTTTATTTATTTATTTCTACTTCTTCATTATCTCCTCCTAACTTCAATAAATGTACGTCCTACTGAGATTTGGTTCACAGCACCTTAGAAAAACTTATTGAAGAAATCAATAGACGCAGGGTTTGAAAACTCTAAAATAACTTTTCTGTTCACGCCATTATCGACTTCAATCTAGAAAATTAAATTTGTTTTCAGTTCTTACTATTTCAGAAAGAATAGATTTATAAAATATTCTATACCTGGAACAAGTCCAATTTGCATTTTAAAAATATTTCGTTCATTTAGATCTTTAAGCTTCTTGAAATATTCTCTATTGTCATCTACTTGCGTACACTTGTTGGACCAGCGTTTCTCAAACTTTATAATTAGCGACCCAACATGATTCCTCAAGACCGGATTGCGACCCAATTGTTCACTTATTAATTAATCATAAATTTTAAAAAAGGAATTATATCTACGATACCGTATTCATTTGGATCTACTAGTTAGTACTTGAAATGTGCGTTTGCTTCTTTTCAAGTAAAACATTATCAATATTGTACTCTTTTAAACTATTTTTACGTCTTCGCGCACTATTAAAATTTTAACCCAGAGATTGAGAAATGCAGGGTAAGAACTTATTCCATGCTTTTCCAGTACCAAGAATTACTTTTAGAGGCTAAAACTCTACACATCATCTTTTTACTCCCTCCTGCTTTAACTTAATAGTTTAAATAAAATTTTGCAAATTTACTCTGCTACCTAAAACTGCCCGGCAGGACGGTTGTATAAGGGGTAAAAATAACATTTTATTATTTCATTTTTTATTTATAATAGTTCAATTTTTTTTTAGTAATATTTTTTTATTGAAAACTTCAAGTATTATAACTGTTCTGTAATAAAGTGAGTCACCTGGCTCAAGTATTAAATCTATCCGGGGAAATAAGGTCAAACACTTAATAGAATATACAGGTGTGTTCACTATACTGTAATCGAAGGCATTATTCTTTTCTCTACAAACTAATAATATATTGATGTCATTTTTTTTTTTTTTTAATTAAACCGACACAAATTTATGAATTGATGTAGTAAATCAATCATTTTTTGCATTATATTAAAGGTAATCATAAAAATTAGGTGCCACGTTGCCGAGAGATAAGAAGTGCGGCCCGTAAAGTTAAGACTTCTTGTGATACTGAGTGCGATTCCCGGTCTGGCCTTGAATTTAGAAGTGTGTAGTATTAAGGTAAATAAAGTATAGGTTTTTTTTATATTAACTATCCCTCTTCTTCCACTTCACCTAATAATTGGTGATTGGACGTAACCCGCGTGAAAAAATAATCGCTAAAATAATATTAAGAATATTTACCTAAAGTAACGTACCTGAACTAAACATAAAATATTGGTACTTCAAGTTTTACAACATATAAATTCTAAGCATGAGAATAAATTTTAAACATCTTGAAACAATACTTCATGGTATTTAAAACTTTTTGGATGTTTAATAAGAACTTACATTGGAAATAAAAACTGTTGAATATTTATACAAGTATAGTAAATGGTTTAAAGTTCTTAAAAGTAGTTAAAATTTATTTATTTAGAAATAAATTAATAATAAGACTTCTTTTTGCTTATTTTATTTTATTTTTTACTAAACTACATACTAAAAAATGTAAGTTGAAATCCATAGTTTTATGTTCAAGTTATTTAAGATCTAATTTTATGTGACTCAAATCGGAGGAAGTATTCCAAGAGAGAAAAACATTTTTACTTTTTCATTTAGTTCGCACACGAGTGGAGTCAATAGTAGTATTGAGCTGGAGTGTAAAAAAATTACTCACTTGTCAAAAACATCTATTATAGTTTATTGTTTACGACAATTTGGCCTACATTGTACACATTTATTGCGTGGAAGATCTATATGACAGTATGGAGAAAATAGAAAAAAAAGATGCGTGCAACCATTGCTAAAGGGAATTTGGAGCGGAAAACTTTTTTCCAAAAAATTATTTCATCAGGTTAGGCCATTGTACATTTCTTTTTTTTACCCCTGCTCTCAGATGAAATGTTGCGATCGGAACAAATGTTCAAATTTGGAGTCCCCTCCATGTAGAACAGTAGTTCTTGACAAGATTCACTCACCATGATTTTTTCTGCTTCAGGTGTAAAGCCTTAACTAAATAAATAAAGTCAAAAACTCGGGAATCATATCAAAAACTTAGTTAAATATTGATACAATTTTGGAGATGGTATTTATTAGTATTTAACTGTAGACTATCTGACGATGCTACATTGTGTGACAGCGCTGAATAAGCCTCTAATAACATCTATAAAATACTTCTTCGTACTTGACCTTATGTTCCTTGGAAATCGGCCATTATTTATTGGTGTTTGTTTAAATAGTGGGTGTGGTATGTCTGTAATATGCACCTTTAAAATAATTATCAATATGGTTGCATGAAAGTAGATTATATTTTAAATATATTAGTATTTATCTAGTTATATAAATCTGGGTAAATGCTTGGGTAAGTCAGTATTATGTTTAAGTGGGTGGTTCGTTTGTAATATTGCCTTCCACAGCTGATCCCTACCTACCGTTCGTGTTCTTATTGCAGGCCAAGATAATGAGATTTGATTCATAATAGTTGCTAAATATTTTAATTTTATTCAATATAAATTAATGGTTATAATGAACGCATAAAGAAAGTGTAACACCTAAAATACTCTTTCTCCCTCATTCTAACTTTCTGAGCATGTGTTTATATCGAAACTCGTGTTGTTTGTACTACTACTGAAAGATCGAAGTTAATTTTTGTGTTTGGCAGTGATTAAATCCAAGACGAAGTTTAAGTTAATTCTTCCAACTGGAAGAGCTTAATGTTTTTTTTTATCGATCGGAGGGTATACTGGACTACTTTTCAAAAATCCGAAAATCTGATTTGACTTTTGTAGAGAGAAGCTTGCATTTAACTGAGAGCCCTTTTAAAACGTCTTTGTTTGCAATTTGTAGCAAATGAAAGTGGTGATGCGGCTATAATACCATCAAATAATTCCTACGCACAATCGATTTAGTAATAATAATAGTAATAGTAATGCCAAAATCAGATCCCTAGGAAATAGTCTTTTTAAATTTGACTAATGTAATAAATTAGATGTTTAGATTTTTGTTAAATTAGTGACCATAAATATTCACCATTCGTAAATAAGATTAATAACATAGTCTCACCGTTGTGGGAGTTTTCCATCTGTTATTTATGCCAAACTGAGAAGTTGAGATCTTTATTAATATCTTGTCCCATATGGTGTGAAATTAAGTTTCAAAGATAGATTGATACAATTTGTTCCCATTAGGATTTGTCAGTGGATCTGTGGATGTTACAGCACAAACAAAATGGCTAAAATAAGCATGCTTTTCTCCATTTTAGACTTTCTTATATTCTTGTTCAATCTTTAATTCTTTATTGTTCTGACGTTTCTTAATCTCCTAAATTTACTAACACATTCGACTAGGATAAGAATATCTGATTGCCACTTCTTCTGTTCTATCAATTTTTTTTTATGAGGCGGTGAAAATGAAATGTTGAAGAATTTGGTCTCATAAAATAGTTTGTGGTAACGAAGGAGTGTTGCACAGTTTGTTCTTAGATTGGTTTTACGTAGATAACGTAGGCCTATAAATCGAATAGTTAAATGTATGTAAAAAAACAGTTTTGTAAAAAACGCAATTTTTTTGAACTCCCTAGTAAATAAAGCATCGTTTTACTCGTATTACCAGATATTCCCTTAGTTGAAGCTGCCAGAAGTATGCACATTTACTTCTCCTTTTATTTATTATTTATTAATTATAATTCCTCTTTCAAATTTTTAAAATTCTTTAATAAATATTATTAGTAAATGCGTTTTTCTTATTCTAGGAAAATAAGCGAGCTGTACTAAAGATAAGCACAACGTAAGTCTGGAATTTGTTGGGTTGAATCTACTTGTGTTTCAGTTTAATATCATTTTGTACCCAAACAAAACAATCTAGAGTAAATCACTCTACTCTCACAAATATAGTTAATGGGTCGATTGTAGTGTGATACTAAATACTAAGTCCACTTCCATCTGAAAAGTGGCTCTTAATGTTAATGATTGTAGAATCATAGAATCTAGAAGTCTGTATCACTTGTGAATGTGATTTCAACGGAAGAAGTCAATCTGGGGCTTTCGACGTCCCTCAAAGAAGAGATCTTAGTGTTGCAGGAAATAAGCAATAGTCTTTCTTCCTTTTGTATTAATGAGTCAGTCACCAAAAATGATGAACAATGCTCTACAACGATACGTAAGTCCGCTCGTACTTGCAAGCATGCTGGGGGCATGCCTTTCAGAATGCACAGGCGGAGAAACATACAGCATTGGGAAACAACATTGCTATTGGGAAACAGTTCACCACCGCGACGCCGAGCAAAAAGGGATACAGGTGTATCTTTTTCCCGTAAGAACGAATGCCAAGTCGAAACGGACTCCACTCTTTATAGATCCGATGCGGCTCCGTCAAATTTTTTAAAAAAAATTGCAGTTGACCCTTTGGCGTGAAAAAGTTTGACAGGCCTGATCTCTATAGGTTAACAATGCCTTCATCTGTTTTATTTTAAAACTTTTTTTCTGGAAATATTTGCCTCAGGAGTATCTTAAGAGCGCTTTTCGCAATATTAGTAGATTTTCTTTTATGTACTTAGAAATACAATAACGAGACACTTATTGAGGTTGCTTTGCTATCTGTATATTTTAGTTAGAATATTCTAGAACCACCTAGGGCCTCTAAAACCATCTCACCATTCTCTAAATACTCGTTATATTTTACTGGAACAGTCTGGAGTGAATCTGATGAACTCTAAAAATCAGAAAACCTGAGGAGTTTGACATTTCTCATGAGATGTCGTTAGAATATATTATAAACGAGTGACTTTTTTTTTTTTTATTAATTTGTCCGTAAAGGTTAATTTGTAGCTACTACAAAGAAGCTGATTTGTAAGGCTTTGCTTTAAGATGATTCATCAACAAAACTAAGGCTCCTAGTGGTGAGATTTAAAAAACTTAATTATTAATTTTAGTTCGATTACTAATCAAATTTCTCCAAAAATACTGCGCTAATGGCACGCAAATTCTTTTAAATATTTAATTTATTGTTTAAAACGTAGTTACTAAAGTAAAATAATGCAAAATGTAGTGTTTTCGCGTGCCCTAATATAGTTTATTAATTTCTTATTAATATATTTAAAAATCAATTTTTGTAAATACTCGTACTATATATTTTTATTGAATCTTTTAAAAATAAAAAACAAGAAAAGCAATAATTTTTTCAGTTATACAATTCAGTAATAATGATGGAGCTCATGAATTATTGATGAGCTCCAGTTTTATGACTACCAGAGCTTGAAGACGTAAACCCAGCCATATAACATTACAATGTCTGTAGCAATTTTAATAAATAAATATATAAATGACAACTATTCCAAGAAAAAGGAGTTCTGTAATACATTTCAATTCAAGCCAAGATATGAATTATATATGTATAAATAATGTAATTAGTAATTATTGACGTGTAATTTGGAAGTTTATGTATGCCACACTAAATTCTGATTGAATAAGATAGGCCTGCAGAGGTGATTCTTTCTACTACATGCTGGAGAGTCATTAGCCACAAATGATAGCGCTCACGCGTTTCTCGAAGAATTGCCCGTCAGGCAGAAAACCACTAATAAACGCTTGTCACGAAACACAAAATTAAACGATTGCATCTTACTCATGGCGCCAATTTTTTGGGGGGCTTTTTTTTATTCTCTATTTTGCATCTGCGTGTTTATTTGAAGATGAAATTAGTACCATGTCTCACGATATTCTCTTAACATTACAGCTAATATAGCTTTAAATGCCTTATAAATTATAACTAATTGATTTTCTTTTCTGTGTAACGAACCGTTACAATTGTGTCAAATTTTATAAATTGAATTTTCAATTTCCAAAATACTTTGTGGTCACTCAAAGATGAAAAAAGTGTATTTTGAACATTCACTCAACTTTTTATTACTGCATTTATCGCTTATTAATAAAAATAATAATAAGTAATTAATAAAAACTAATAATAATTAGTACAATAATGAAGTAACTAAATAAACATTAGGGAGACATTCAATTCAATAAAATGCCACTTCATAGGGGAGCCTATTCTCATTTCTCCTCCAAAGTAATTCTAAATTTAAATTTTCTGGGCAGGGAGGGAAATAGACCTACAAGTGTATAGCATGTTCAAAACCTTTAAGAAAATCATCCTGCTTTGTGAGTTATCCTGAGATGTAATATTGCTTAGCACCCGTATGCATCCAAGAGAAACTTTACACAGACAATCCCTGGAAATATAGATTTTAATTTAGTTACATTAATTTAACACTGTTTACAATGATCTCTAACTAACATGCAATAAATTCAATAAAGAATAATAACTTCTATATAGAAGGACTAAGCATACATTAAATACATAGTTACCAAGCCCTCTTATTTCTTGAATCCATAAATCATAGAATCAATAGTTCTTAGGAGACAGTTCGAATCATCGTAGGTAAATTCTTACTGCGGATACAAACAGGTTTACGAACAGAAGGGAAAACTATATTTGGTTAATACATAAGCGTTAATGCACGATTCTAGGCCTGCTGTGAAAATCGATTAGCAACAGCTATATTCTTGTATTGGGCGTCTATCGGTACATACATTCCACATCAGTTTAACTATATAGAGAGAGTTAATCCTAATTGTGGTGATATGGAATATTTAGGAGAGTGGCTATGTGAAGGTATAGGTGTTAACAATAGTCAAAGTTACATGAGAATTATTCACATCTAGTATTGACCTATTGTCCAACCTGGTGCTCTATTCTATGCGGCTCGCTTACATTCTATCAGCATTATCCAAAACTTTGTCTATAATAGTTTCTCACTGTGTCGCACAACTAATTCTCACTGGCTTGCTGAAAATATTTTATCTACTTTTTTTACTTTTATATTTCTCGTTTGATTGATTGCTGCTTTGATTGAGTCAATTGTAATTTATTTTGCAACATCTAGCACAAGGATCTACCAACAACAGTTCCTTACATATCACGAGATTTTTTTTATTTATTTATTTTGTAACTATTTATATGGAGTAATAAGAAAATACGATTGCTAAGCAAACTATTGGATTGCAGAAGGGAACTCTTCTTTCAAAAGGAGAGCGAAGTAAACTATAAATAATCACACTTGAGAAAATTGTTAATACCTGAAGTCCTTTCCAATGTCTATTTAAATACATTTTAATGTAATTTAAAATTACTTAAGATGATTCCCAGGGAAAAAGTGATTATAAATGATTTGATAAAAATTGATGAGGAGATTTAACTGAAATTAAGTTAAAACATAATTGAAAAATGACGAAAGAAAATCTTTTTAACTTAAAAAAAATAACGATTTTAAAAACTTTAAAAAGAACCTTTTCGTCCTTGTAAACAAAATTAATCTACTATGAAAACCAAAAGACATAGCTGTATTATACAGAAATAATTAAGTTCATAAGTTTAACCATTAAAAAATTCTAAAAGTTTCTGTAAAGGTTTTTATTGAAAAATTTTTAACCAACATTTAATATAAAAAATTTAGCAATCTTGGTGCAAACGCGCGCGTGATTTTCTCATAATGCAATTAAATTTTATTATAACATTAATGATTTATAATGTTAGTATAACTTAATTATAAAGTATGCAGAAGGATAGTTGTTCCATGCAGTTGTTTAATACGCATTTGTTCCATACAGATAAATAGAGACTTCTAGCGCCCTAAGAACCGCAATAAAATTTGAAAAACATTTTGATCGAATATTATTAAATTAGGGTATTGTCACTTGAACGATTACGATCCTTATCAGCTGACTCACAATGCTGCTTTGTGTGAGAAAAATTAATAGGCATACGAAACTGATTGGAGAAGTATTTTGAAATGTCATCATGGTCTTTAGGCCACCGTCTGCTAGCCTCTCTGTAATAATCCTCCTGCCCTCTACTCTATTAAAAAAAAAAAAAAATGCTCTAGCATTTACATACGTCCTGTGAAAAAGTATAAACTCACTAGATAAAATTGAAATATTTTAAATCTGTACAACAATACTATTATTTAAACTGTATTGCATTTTAATACTATGTCAGAAAGCACTCAAAGGTCATCATTCTAGTTGATAATCTAACAATAAGAAAACCGTATCATGTAAACATATTTTATGTACGCTGAAGCTGTGAATAAATATAAACTCAATGTTTTGATCAAGGTTTATTTTTAACATAATTTTATGTTTTTGAAAGAATATCAATTCAGTTCACCTTTTTATATAAAAAAGTAAGTATTCGTGCTGATTTTCTTAATTTAAAATATGCCGGGCGGGATTCAATTATGTGAAACTGAGCAACAAAGAATAATCGACTTAAAAAGAGTCGGCATGACACAAAGGCAAATCGCTAGTGATCTAAACCGCTCCCAATGTGTGATTAAAAACTTTTTAAAGTTAGGCCAAGAAAATTGTGGAAAAAATAAAAGAACTGGAAGGCCTCCAAGATTTTCCAGTTATGTGAAACGCGCCGTTTAAGAGAAATTTCAAAAACTGGTGCTTCTTCTGCTCATATTGTGAAGCGATTCAACCTAGGGTGCGATGCCAGCTTAATACGGAAGTGGATAGCTTAAACCAGGTATTTAAAATATCGTAAAATTACAAGAAAACTGCCGCTCAAAAAACATAATTTAAAACGGCGCTTGCACTTTGCTGAAAAACAGATCCAGGAAAGCGAAATTTGGTCCAGGGTGATTTTCAGTGACGAAAAAATGTTTAATCTTGATGGGCACGACGGTTTCAACTGTTACTGGCACGACATAAGAAAGGGAAAAAAAATTCTCTCGAAGGTCACATTGGGTTGGTGGAGTGATGGTTTGGGCTGCTTTCAATGAAAAGGGCAAATCTCAAATTGCATTCATCACAGGCAAAATGAATGCAGTTAGTTATCAAAAAGGGTTGGAAGAATTCCTTTTGCCTTTTATTGCATAACTGCAGAGGAAGAGATAATTTTCCAACAAGATAATGCACCGATTCACAAAGCAAGGACCACAAAACAGTGGTTTGAGGATTTCGGGCCCAATATTTTGAAGTGGTCGGCTGTTATTCCAGATCTTAACCCTATTGGAAATTTGTGAGGGCTCATGGCAAGCGAGGTCTATGACTTTCAGAAGCCAGAGATCCAAAATGTCAAAGAACTCAAAGAAAGGATCACAAAAGCTTGGGAAAACATCCCATAGGACATTTTGATAAAGTTAGTAATTAGTGTTCCCAGAAGGCTGTTGGAGGTAATTAAAAAACGTGGGGAAAGATCTAATTATTAAAAGGTATTCTCACTTAAAACATTTTGAGTTTATAATTTTTCACATCTGTTTTTACTATTTTGTTACATTTTCTAGCTAATCCAGGCAATGTATTCTGACTAACAATAAAATTGTCACAAAGAACAATTCCATGCAAACTATATTATCAAGGTATTATATTTTGTAATATAAATTCAGAATAGAAGCTTAAAAACAGTTAGAGAAGATTTTTTCATCTTGAGTTTATACTTTTTCACAGGACTGTATTTCAGCAAATAATTCTACATTTTACAAACAATTATTCGGTAGTTAAAAGCTTAGTGTACAAGAGCATACTTAATTATTGTCAAGTCTGTACAGACACATTGTGTTTGTAAAGGAAAGAAACATCGTCATATTTGCAATGCTAAGTGTCACTGATTTTGTTAAAAGTGGAAACTTTGCTATCATCGTAAGTGCTTGGCCCAAATAAAGCTTTCACCTCTCCTAGGTGAGTCATTTTGTGCAGGTTCTTTGCCAACTTATGGGACATATAATTCTTTGACAAATTATTCATCTTGTATTGCGCGGAAGTTATTTATCTGTCAACTTTGTCAGTATAATGTGTATTCTTTTTATTCAAATTCCTACTGACTCAAATTCAGCTGGCGCAAAATAATTTCTAACCTGGTCAAAGATTTAGCGTTACTAATCCTCTAATTAGTTGCTCACGTCGTTATTAAATCATAACATTTTTCATAGGAGTTTCCCAGCTTTTTTTAAAAGTAGTAACGTTCCGTTTATCGTGAGGCCATTGATTGCCATTTCCTTTTAATTGCTGTGAGTGAAGCCGTTTTTATTGTCTTGTTTAGAACTAAAAACTTTTTTCAGATGATTTTTTATCTTTTTTAAAGGAAGTGAAACCTTTCCTATGATTCTGTTTTCCGTTCTAAACTCCCAAGCAATGAGTAAGGCGATTGTTGCGTGGTGTCTTTGATTTCTTGACCTGGTAGAACGCATTGGCTCGATGAACAGCTTTCTTCAGCCATCATATATTTCAAGAGGTTCCAAACATTCAGCAAGGCCAACATTTAATAATCTAAAAGTTTATGTAGAATTTCGCTTGACGAGTCCAAAGATATTTCAGTTGAAAGCTTTTACATAACTATGATGAAACTGGCGGCTAGACTAGTGCAAGACACTATTAGTAGTGAACTTAATTAAGAATATTTAGTGCACAACAACTACTGTTTCTATTTTGTTGTCGTTTGTAGATTTACTTCCCTGAGTAAATAATAAGTTGTTTAGGCATTGTTGTCGACCATTATTCTTTAGTCCAATAATAATTATTAATTACTTTGTTTACCACAATTCGTAAAATTAACTCTAAATCGTAAAACAGCAGTTCAAAGGTTTAGATTTAATGCAGATATTTCGGAGGCAGCACTCCGTCTTTCCCGAGAAGAGTACAATTCACGGGACTCGAACATTTTTTTGTGTCATTGTAAAATATCTCTTTATACTAGAAGCAAACGAAATGTTCAACTCGCCTAAGCTCACTGCGGAATTAGACCATTTATGTTGGACGGCAAGTGGCATTTCCTCTTCATATACCATTATCTTTAGATTAAGGGGAAACATGTACCGCATTGACCTGAAAACGGACAGTTGTGTAAGTTTGTTACGAAATAGAGCAAAAGGTCAAAGACCTTGTCAGTAGGAGGAAGCGCTTATATGGCTAAAAGTCAGCTTTAAAACTTTGCCTACGAGCCCCTCTTCAGTCTCCGAAGACCAATGTAACTGTCAGTACAGGAGAAAGAGGTGCTCCATCAAGAGGGTCTCGCTTTGGTATAGACTGGCCAATCCTACGAAATCTAATCTAAACTAAGTGAACCTGCTATGGTAGTTAGGAAAAGCCCATCTACTATCATTACCAAACACACAGCAGTCAACACCAGTCCATATTTTTCTTTTAGTGTGGTGCCCCGATATTTCCTTGTTTTTATTTCTCCTCTTCTCGTTGTTAGAACATTCTCGCTAACTGGGATGACTATATCCATAATCCAGACTGTTTTAAAAAACTTGAATACAACACTAGTTTGTTGTAGATTACAATTCGGTTCGTGCAAATTTGTTTGTGCTGGACGATTCTGAAAACTTTTCCAGTGAAGTTGTTATTAAGTACCTAATTTTTTTTCACGGTATTATGTTGCTCGAATACTCTCCTCAGTAAGGTTCTAATATGCTACCTTCGAACTCCCTTCTTATACTGAGACTGTTCGAGTTCTGAATCATCAAAAGTTTTAAAAATATTTATTGCCACTATAATTTGTTCGAACGCTATGTCTCTTGTTTTAAAATTGGAAGGATGGATGGGATTTTTAGAGGCGTAGACTAATTCCAAATTATTTAATTTTTCAGGTAAATTCAATCCCGACTAATTCCCCATATTTTAACCGAAGAGGAAGTGAATAAATTCTAATAGGAGAGAGTGCTAGCAAGTCTGATCTAGTAATCGAATTTTGGATTCAACATGTCCGAAGAGTATTGACCGCAATCTATTCTAATGGCACGGGGATGAAGTATAAATACCAGGTGGTTTTATAAAGTATAAAATTGTTCTGAGAGAAACATGTTTAATAGAAGCTTTAATTTAATGCTAATTTTAGTTGAAGCATGAAAATAATTTGTTTCAATTAGAGGAGCTTTAATTAATTTTACAGCCTTTTGGTATCGAAAGCTATTCGTGATAAGTAATGCCACTCACCTCTGTAGGCTTACTTAGATGAGAGGAAACACGTTTAAAGCAGTAGTAATAAATTGTAGGAAACTTCGTACTACATCTTCCATTCTCCTAAAAGTAGTAAGACAAAGTATTGCAAGCTTGCTGATTTCCCAATCGCAAGTATTAACTAAGATCAAAAAATGGTAATAATAAAATGACAATTTTTTTTAGTTCTTATGATCCCTGAGGATACATTTTGTGAAATGTATCACTATATAAATTGAAAAAAATTCTCGGAGCTTAGGTAGCAGTGAGGTGAGGCCCCCCTCCCCAAAAGCTATAATATATTGCGGTACTGCATTCGATTTCCGGGACCTAAGCCTTGGGTAATTTAATGGTTAACAGAAGAAATTTACTGTAGTGGTTGCTAGTCGCCTCTGTCAACTACACCTAATTTAACAATTGGACGTAAAATCCGCCTGAAAAATGGTATTACTATATTTTATATTTTTATAAATTAACGAGGATTGTACGGTTGATGAAATTTCGTTTTTAAGAAAATGGCCATAGTTTTTTTTTGTTTAAATTCTGTATAGGAAGACCCAGCAATTTTAACTTTCGAATAGGGCCATTCTTTAGGGGGTTATCAACTTACCTAACCTAATTTACATTCTGTGTCCATAATCATCAATACTAAATATAGAGTAGTCTTACCGCACTATAAAACATGTAATGGAAATGAACAAGCTACTTCTGCAGGAAAAAACAATAATTTGGAAACGTCGTTTCTGAGAGTTTCATGGGTAAATGGAATAATTCCGCTCTTAATTATTTAAAGTATATTAATCTACCCAGCTTCCTTACTTAGCCTTTAAACAGCTCTTTCCTTGAATCTGTTTAAATTTATTTAGCTGATATTAATTAATTTATTTTTGGTTTATTTGAAATAATGTTTTGATTATTGGTAATACTAACCTATTGCTCTAATGTGGTAATTCTTTTTGTAAGAACCATGGTTCTATGACTACAAGTGGCTTCGTTTTATTCTGTAAACCGTTTTTCTCATCCATTCCTTTTCAGGATATTTTCTTTTCTCCATCCTTTGACCCGGAAATACAACAAAAACAGCTCTTCGCTCTCAATCTGAGTCTTCCTTTTTCCTTCAAGTGTAAATATCTGAATTGTTTTAATAAGCTTTTGTTAAGGTGTAACGAAATTCTTATTTTTGTTTGAAGAGCATTAAGCAAGCATTGCTTACTAGTTTATTCTTCAAAGAATGATACTTTGTTTTTTAATGTTTTACAACCATCTTTGTGTCCGCATATTATTTACTCTTTAGTAAAACGAAGGTTTTTTGGGTGGAAAGAAAGTAAACCTGCTTTTATCTCCTTTTCTTTAAGAAATTTTCACTCAGTAAACATGAGCTCTGGATCGTGCCAAGGTGGTGGTCGAATGTGTTAGGCGAGCATGGTGAAAAAAAATCGTAGGCAGTCTCACTTAAAGTGTGTAATCTTGCACTATCATCCTGGACAAGAACCTTGTTTTAAGAGAGTTATTTTTTGGCCAGATAGGCAGCACAGACTCTATCCAGTTTGGACTTAACTGATAGCTAGAGCTACATTTGGTCGTTTAGCCCACCTAGACCATTATCTTTATAGCTGCAAACCTTTCCCATTGACTGGTATTAAAAGTTTTGTTTGTTGTAGAAACTTGGACATTTCCAGCCAAAATGCCTTTGCTAAGCAACCAACTGGGATAGTTGACTGGGATAGATAGTCCATAGATTCTACGTATCATGCTACTACGCATTTATAGGGGAGTGAGACTTGCCTAATCATTTTTACAAGTTTCCTAATGCTATTTAATTTAATTAATATGAACCTAAAATATTACTATTTATCTAGTCTTCTGTAAATAGACATTTGGTGATTTAGGAACTGTACATTTTAAGATTATGTAGTGTGCGTTGGTTATGGGTACTTCTCTGGCTTATTAAACACATAAAATAAATTTTAAAAAAGTAGAACTATGACGATAGGAATTAGCTGATTGGTTAGCGAATACTGAATTCCAATGCGGAGATCGCGGGTTCGACTCCAGGTGTGCTAGCCTTAGATTTTTTCTTTCTAGGAGCTGCTTACAGCTCACTGCCCGGTGATGGACGGTATTGTTTGTAACGAGATAACGCGGCCGACAGTGCACTGAAAGAAGCTCCGGACGCCAATAACTTCAGACGCGCCTTAAATTAAAAAAAAAAGAAAAAGATATTGGCAATTTGAATTAAAGTTTACTTAAAGCTAAAGTTTCGCATGAATTTTATATCAGTTGTTTAAAAAAGTAGCATGAGCAAGTGAAGAAGAAGATCAGTGGTATCACAACAGCTGAGTACCATTCCTGATTAATTAGATTTCTTTAATTATATACCACCGTAGAATGCACAACGATTTTCAGTTAGATATATCAAATTCTCTTTGATCAACCCCATAGAAAAGAGAGAATCACAGTCGCTTCTTTTTTTGTAATGTTTTTATTTTGAAGTGTCCATTCAACAAACTAAAAACAGAAAATGAAGTTAGGTAATATCGATTTTTTTATTTTGTACAGTGCACCAGTTCCATTACTAAATGTGTGAGAGCGCTATCTGTCACAAACACTCCTGACAGCCTGCTCAAACACATATGTGCTTTCATTTTATTACTGAAACTTCTCTCTTTTTTTCTCTGTCACTTCAGTTTCTCCATTTTTTTTTCCTCCGTTTTACAGGACGAAGTAGGTTTACTATGGGTGTTATGTTGTTTATATAGCGTTAACATTCATGATGTGGCAGAGGACATCGTGGAGATGATGTGCCTACATGTCTCTTGAAGTGAATACTGCAGTAATCAATATTACATTGAATGAATTAAATATCATCATTTACAAACTCTTCTCCTTATTCTGGTGTCAATGAATATTTGTTCCAGGTTCCTTTTACAATGAGCTATATTTAGGACATCTATCTTACGAGGGTATTTAGAATATCTATCTCGTACAGGGTTCACAACTCGAGTTGAATGGCAATTTCTTCGAGAGCATTTCTCGCAAAGAGATTTAAAATTATTTACAATTAAATTGTACTTAACATTTTCTACTTTATTTTTCCAATGAATCTGAGTTCGAAAGTTTATGTACGCGTAAAAGCATGTATCGGTTATTACAAATAGAATGATAAAATGTTAATATGTAGCAGGCGGTTTTGAATGAGAGAATGTATATCAGAGAAACTAAACAGTCTGCTAGGCAACAACACTTGTGAAAATTAGTGTCATTTCTAGGCTAGTGAGAAATAGTCCCTCTTTAAGATGGGCGGTTTTAATTCTTTCATTCAATAGGGTGTCTCGGTAGGAGGTCATGTTAGCAACGAGAAGTCGGACTAATTGTCTGGTTAGATATTCTAATTTAGTATCCCCGGAATCCTTTTTATTTGCATCTAGCACTGAGACGAAATGAGTCTTTTAATAAGTCCTTGATTTGCATTAACTTCGAGGTTTAATGGTATAATTTCCAAAGCGAAGGAGTTAATTCAAGAATCCTCTCCAAAATGTACTGCATACCTTCGTAATCATCAGAATCGGATGGTTCTAAAAGTTATGGTGGATCTGCTTACTGGGACCCTGTAAACACAGAAGACCTACAAACCAGCTGGAATTTATCGCTGGTGGTCATTTCAGGTTTTGCTTGACTGAGAAAGGGACACCTTTTGTGCTTTATGGAGCATCTTTCAGGCGACTTTGAGGCTTTGTTGTGAGCATTGGGCTTATTATGTGCTCTAAACTATTAGTTAACTCTGATTAACCAGGTGAATGTTGCATAGATCCGGTTTCTATCGCTATGACTAGTTCTGTTAGCTCTTACTTCATTTTTTTCTATTCTAAATATGCCTTCCTCTTACGAATGTATTTATAATGTGGCCGTTAGTGAGAAAAAACTGTATTACCTTCTGCTAAATGCATTTGTATTTCAAATAAAAATACATAACTAATCAAAAAGGGAGAGCGGATATTAGAGACAGTAAGTGTAGTGTGTTATATTGGAGTGATATTGCAGTCAGACCGCTGTAGCACATACCTCGGCAAACAGTTAATCACATTTATTCCTGGAAACCTGAGCTCATGGCAAACATTCCGCGGTTATTGGTCAAGCTTTATTGATGATTTTTGTGTCTGGAATGTCTTCAAAATTTTATCACCTACAGGTAACATGTTTTTTTTCGTCCACAGTTGATTAATTTCTGTTTTTTAAAAAATCGAAGGGCCAAACTTCAAGTATTTTCAACGCTGTGGTTTCGGAGATTGCGCGATGAGTGTTGGAATTGGTATGTTGATTGATAGAATTTTTCAGTAAAATTAAACTTCAATTCAATCATATTCGTCAACTCATCCATCATTACAGTATCCCCTTGACAAATTGTCTCATCATAAATTAAGTTAGTTCAGAAATTGAATTGATCTATTAGAATATAATCCAGTGTTTAATAATAACAATAATATCTTTATTATGTTAAATTAGAAAAATA
This sequence comes from Rhodnius prolixus, assembly GCF_049639745.1. NCBI lineage: Eukaryota > Metazoa > Arthropoda > Insecta > Hemiptera > Reduviidae > Rhodnius > Rhodnius prolixus. The sequence goes on along the minus strand of NW_027411604.1, from coordinate 11,750,403 downwards.
AAAACATTATCACTGACAACATAAAGATAATACTCTTGGTTTTATATACCATCAGAGAGATAAAAAAAATGTGAAACGCTTCACGATTTTGCGTGTCTTCTTGCGCAGGGGCCATGCTAATCTTCTCTGTATCGTTCCAATTTTAGAATATGGACCGCCGAAGCGAGTACTAATCTAGTGTTTCTTCATTAAAAGAGTTCTTTATAAATATTATCATATTCATCAATGGTTTACATTTCTCATATGATCTTTCATTCCCGCACGGTAGGGAGACCAAATAAAATGCTTTAAAAAAATTAAATACCAACTCAAGAAAAATTTTAACTGACCATGTAAATTCCATCTTTTAAAGGTGAAAAACACACTATCGGAAAAGATTTTCACTTCATCCTTTATGAAATTTGTTACTTGTTTTTTTCCAACGATTCAGCAATTTTCTTGAGTAAGTTGCTTTTTTATGACTTCCTGTTCTTTTTATTTAATTAAGGCGTGTCAACATTTGTGGTCATTGGCGCCCATAGCTTTTTGTTTTTTAGTGTACAGTCAGCCTCTGAACAGTGTACTGTCGTTACTGGCAACACTGACTTTATTAAATGTGCAAAGTTTAGTATCCATTTTCTTATTTCAATAACACCATTTTCTTTATTTTTAATAATAAAAGGTAAAGCAGGAATACCTGACATGTAGCCCCACAGATAAATTTGAAAATAAAAGAAGACTTTTTTCTCCTACAAAACCAGTGTTAGTTCTCGACATCATTGTTCAGAACGCTAGTGAGTCATGTATATTTCATGGGAAAGGAAGAAAAGAGATGGAGTTGAGATAAAAATAGAAAATAAAAATGCCTTTGGGTGCTCGACAGTGAATAAGATCAGTTTTATATGCAGCCATATGACGGATATGCAATATTACATGTATAATATTTATGTGTGTGTGTGAGTATGTTGGTGAGCGGGTGTATGTGTCAGTGGTATCGGGTTCGTTCTTCTTGACAGTAAATCTCATGGGTATCACCTGGTCTTATACTTGTCTGCGACAATGGTCTCCTCAATACTAATAGTGCTACATTATTTTATAAAGTTGTTCTTGCTTACATTTCGACCAGCTTCCACGATTTCGTTTGCAATTCTTTTCGTTTATTGGTTGAAATAAAAATATAACTTTTTGTTTCTCTTTCCGCATATTTCGTAATAAACTTTTCTTGAAACTGTATTTTTGCAACAATATCGCTACAGGCCACATTTTTTCAATAATGTGTCACTTTTGCTCAACCAATTTACTTCGTATCTGAAATTTGACTTACATCGATATAACGTCTAGATCATAAAACAAGATGTAATCTTATGGCTCCCATAATTTCATTAAGACAATCGTAAGTTAAAAATCCAATCAATAGAAGAAGTTAAAATAAATAAATAAATACGGAAGTAGTATTTAAATTTTCATATTTCCCCTATGTAATTTGGAAGAAAATTTAATAAAACCTAAAAGAGAGAAACCTTATCAGTTTTCATCGAGCCTTAAGCGTGAAAATCAGAATTTATGAACATTTTAATGAGATAAGCAAACCTACCATTACTGATGTTTGCCGTTACAATATATGTACATTCACCAACTAACACAATTGATTATATTTCTGAGAAATCAACGTTTTTTGCGTATTAGAATGATTTGTAAAATTATGTTGAAGGAGAGGTCGCACCAATTCGTTAGAGTGGATACAATTAAATATGTATATATATGTGTGTAAATAAATAGAGGGTAGCAAAACAGCAGAGTTAGTGTCTACACAGTTATTACTGTAATATATTGCCGGCGTATGTAAATTACATCTGAGAGGAGAAATGCAGACAGTTATTTTAAGAGAGAGAGTAAGAGAGATTGAGGAGAAAGTTCCGTGGGTAGGTACTGGGTAAGTTGGGTACCATGAACAATAACCAGAGTTAAATATACAACCGGAGCAATAGAAGAGTGAACCCGGAATGATATAGGGTTGCTGCTTTGATATCTCAGTTACCACCAAACAATAGACGTTCTTTTTTTTTTGAATAGATAAAAAGAAATGTCATTTTTAAAATTCTGCTCACTGTCCAAGGAAATTCGCTTTGAATATTAACATATTACAGACACCTTACTTTTAAGAATAATTCCTTACTAATAAGTCCCTATATTTATTAAACTTTTAAGAGTAATTATGATACAGATTGTAGACTTCATTTAAGGAATTCCTCCTCTAAGACAATCATCCATTTTTCCGCTGTGTAAGCTTAATTTTCCAATTTAAATCCTAGTACACATTAGGTTAGATTTTGATGGGGTTAGCCAGTCAACTTATGCCGCCATCTCGACCCTAACGGTAAGTTCTGGTACCCTCCCATTGTCTCACTTTTCCAGTCCTGTAAGATAAATTCGTTTAAGGTCTGGAAAGGGACTCCTCCTGGGTAAAGGTGGAAGAGAGATGTAGATGTCAATATCGTTGCTTTTTCTTTCTGACTAAGCTAAATATACATTACTAACCGTTACAGTATTGATGCATGAGTTTATACTAAGTCCGCTGTGCCTCCAGTATCAGAAAATATGTAGGTACTTATCAATGATCAGAATGTCCATCCTTGAATCACACTGTCTTGATAGGTATTAGAGCTGCATGGATTTTTGAGTAAGTTATCATTCTGGAATTGATTATCTTTCTCTTTACCGTTTACCCTCTACGTTTACCGAGGAATCATACCTAGGCTTAGCGCCAAACTGAATACCTCAAAAAATCATAAATGTAAAGAAAGGAATCATAATGCTAATACATATTGTAAACAATTTCTGTTATTAAATGATTGTATTGTATAAAACCAATTCTGCCTCCAAACAATTTTGGTATTCCACTGCTATTCATATCTTATAACCACTATTCTTAGTTGCAAGCGCAAACAATAAATTACACTTAAAGAAATAAGTCATGACACACAATCTAACCAACTACTTTCCATTCTTCTAGATAAAGCCGCTGATGGGAAGATGATTAAGGCTTCACTATGCAGACAATAAAGGAAAAGGATCTAATTAAGAGAAGGCTAAAAAGTGCTCGTTTGTAAAGAAGACTGAGGAGATAGCTTCATACCAGTTCGGTGATTGCCCTCATCAGCGAGATAACAATCCTCATTAACTTAGGTAAACAACAAAGTTTTATATTTGAAGCGATATGTGGAGTACAGTATTAGTAATTAGATCGACATTACAAAACAAATAACCAAAATTAGTGCTGCTAAATTTTCAATCACAATTTATACTGTTTATTCAAATACTTTTGAAGCTTACAATAAAAAACAAAATTAGGAAAAAAACAAAAATTTAATAAGTTTTATTAAATAAGTTAAATTAAGTGTATAAAAGAAAGATGGTGAATAAGATAACATAAAAAGAGAATTGAAGTGGCCTATTAGTTGATGTTAGAAATCATCTGGAAGAATAGGGGTAGCTCTCAGTGAGCTGTTGTTTCTCTGAATAAAGGCAGAGAAAGAAAGTTCAGTACAGAGAAGAAGAGAAAGACAGAAAGGAACGTTCAGTGTGCCTTTTGTTACCGCATAATGTCCTCAAAGCTTCAATCATCATTGAACCTGCCTTAATTAAAGAATTAACTAATTAAATAACAACTAAAAGAAAATGAGAGGGAAAATATTTGCTTTCCTTTATTTGACCAAATAATCTTTCAGAATAATTAATAATAAAAGTTGGTATAGGGTTTTAAACGAGTCTTATCATTTTTTACAGTTCATGTACCAAATTATGAGTTGGTGCAAGGTGGATGTAAATGTTAGGACTTCAACACATCACTCAAATAGCACTTCTGATGGAAGGCTACGAATCCTACTCTCCCAGAAGTGCCCGTAATCGTTTTTTTTTCTGAGAAAATGCTTCAAATAAACGATATAGAGGCGCTTTATTATTGTAGGTTTTTTTTTGGTTGGGGGGGGTGATCTTAGTTTGTTGGGCGCCACAAATGTTTGTATCCTGCCAAGACGGACAAAGTAGCACCATCCTCTGAAAGAAACGAAATTATTTCCGGGCTCCAGGTAGCCAAAACTATTATTGGTAGTTCTGGCAACTTTTAAAATTGCCCTTTTTGGTGTCTGAGAAGGGATTGCTCTGGGATGAGTAGCTTTAGAATAAAAGTCGATGGAAACGGGATTATTTATGTAAGAAGCTAAAATAAAAACACTTTTAGATAGAAAATTAAGTAATTCAAACACTTTTAGTTAAATAAAAATCAGTGAATGGAAAATTGAAATAAAAAGACAGTAAATTTAAATGGGTTATTTAGGGAACAAAAAAAAAATATCAAAATTGAGTACTTTTCAACTCAACGCTTTTTCGTGCAGTTTTTGACGACTAAAACCCTTATACATCTGTCCTACCGAACAGGTTAAATAATTCCTAAAACTTAATATTAGGTACGAAATTGCTCTTGAGTGGATAAGAAACAAAATTGTTATAAACAAGCATGAAATTTATACTTAAGAACGTAAAATGCTTGAAATGGTATGTGCACTCTCAACAAGATGGGCGGTAGTCTGAAACTTCACTTCAAACAGTTTTATTGGTCCGGCAAAGAGTGAAGATTCGAATCATCAGTTTTGTCTTGACTGGAAACATCTGATTGCACTCCAACCTTCAGTGGGAGGCTTCTCTACAAGGTACATTTGACAAAGTATAGTCAAATAGTATAGCCTATGCCATTTAGCAGATTTTTTTTGTTATAATTTAAATGGATGTGTTAAAAAAAAAAAAAAAAAAAGATTTGGTTGTGATGATGTTTTGCCGGATGTTAATTGCATTATATAAGTTAAGGGGCATAATTGTCGGGATTCTATTACAAGAGTCCCTGGGGGCAACGACCAGTTATTAGATCAGTGAGCTGGAAAAAACGTGTATTAGCTAACAGCTACTGGATTTATCCAAAGGGCAATTTAATCCAGGTCCAATAAATGGTCACATCTGTTTGTACGGCACAGCAGGACATGGTAGTGTTTGAGTCACGAGTGTGTAGAAAGAAGGTGTATGCTGGTTTGGAGGGGCCGAAGATTGGATATGATGTTGCGGCCACTATATTGAACAGATTGAGTGAACTCCTAGTGGCACCATCAGAAGGAACTGCCCTCCATGTTACTTAGCACTAATCTTAACAAATAGCCTGTAATGGTTGAGGAGAGGGTTGTTGGTTGTCGATACCATTACAAGCCCTACATCCACGCGTTGTCACTTTCACATAACACCTTCTATTTACTCTCGTCGCTAAACTGTATTAAACTGTAACAACCTTCTTACACTTACGTTTTACCCCAACATGTCAGTTTAGTAATTTTTTTGTTTTTTTAGAATAAAACATTTCTTTAAAGATCCAATGAGGAAAGTTTGTCCACTGAATTATGAGGAACACAGAAAGCTAGCCTGGAACTTTAAAAAATCCGTCAATTTCGTGTGGGAGTTGATCTAGTTAAACTTGGATTTGCATCAAGTTTGAGAGTAACGATTTCTGAAGTGAATTTTGTGTATAACGCTGACTTTCGACCGGCCAAACATGGGATCATGGTTCTAAGAACAGTGATAGTATCGAGGCGGCCGCCTACGTTGAGGAAGTATTCAGTCAGTTTCTTTTCTTGTTAATCGCTTTTAAGAATTTCTGGAACGTAATTACCTAACATGTAGTTAAAATTTGCTGTTAATAGAAAATTATATTTCAAATAAGTTTTAATATTAGAACCTTGATAATTGAGTAAGAGAAGTCGTGCGAAAGGTCACACCAGATTTGCTTAAAACAAAGTAAGCGTCTTGCTTGTAGTCCTGTTAAGTTTAATCTTTATATCTAAATAAATTAAAGTAAGAGCTTAGAATTATCACTCACTGCATAATATTTAACTTATTCAACCATAGAGAAACCCTCAATGGTTTTTACTCATCTGCTTATAGTTCTGTTTTCCTCTATTTTCACACAAATGGAATTTGATAAAAACCTAGTATCGCAAGAAGATATTTTTCATCAGAAGTTAGAACTATTGAAAATGGTTTTCTCACTTGGATGTCTCAAAATGGAGTAAAGTTGCCTCGTTTTATAGAAAAGGCTGTTTCTTGTTTCGTTGGCCTTGTTTCTTTTCTAGTTTTAAATAAGTTTTAAAAGAAAACTTTATACCTTTTGCTTCAAGCGCTTTGAATTTTGTACGGGCAAAACTTTTTTGTTAAGATCTAAACTTTTTAGTAGTATATTTTAAATTTTGCTGTAAGTTCTTCATAATAAATCAATTTGCTTAGTTGTGTTTAGGAATATTCATCAAAATTTCACCTCTACCCGTCATCATGTTAAAATATTTCTTGAGCCTTTCTACTTGGTCGGAAAAAGTACTTTATCTTTAGTAGGAAATGTTAAACACAGTTTCTGAACTTTCTTCTTCTCCTAGCCTACTTTATTTAAACTATGAGTGAGAAGTTATTGCTCATAGTACAAAGTATCTTCCCCAAACCCTCCCTTAGAGGGATGAGCGGGTATCAGTCACCATCCCTAATAAGATTACTCATTTTTATAAACTTTAAAGTGACCGCATTTTTCTTAGGATAAGTTTTGTTTCTCATTGCGGTGGTGATGTTAAGGACGATCCTGGTAATAAGTTGACTTTATAAAAACCTTAACCAATACTGATTAGAAAGTTGGGAAATATGCCATTTATTCTATAAAATCCTCCTGGAGCTTCTTCATCCTAATTCCTTTTTGGGTTCCATTTTTCATCTACCGAGTTAATCGCTAGAATCGTGCACGTTGTTAATCTTGGAGCAGTGGAAATACTAATTAGTACTGGGAATTAGGAAGAATATGATAATTGATGAAATTTGCAAAATTGCATCTTGCAATGCAAATCCATTTCGGGTAAAATTTTTAATAATATAAAAGTATATTTAGAACGGAATTTTTGCCTCGCCAATTTGGAATCGAAAGTCCCTGATAAACGTAGACTTATCATGAAGTCACTGATTCATGCATTAACTGACTTAGCTCATTTGAAATTGGAATTCATTACCAACAAAGTACACTCATTATTGAGGGCTCTGTTTGAAGATAGTATTAATGATGATCTAATAAATGTTTTATGCTCATTACATAATCTGTCTTCAAAATAGTTGCAGATAAATGCATTCGCTTAAAGTTTTGGATGCTTTGGCTTCAAATCAATTGATTTGTTTCAGAGCCGACATTTTACCAACATATGTTCTCAATTCTGATAATATAACATTATGTTATTTTTGAGATACAACTGAAAGCGTTCGTTCAGACAGAGCGAGACAAATATGAAAATTAGTTAGTGTCCGTTAAAAAGACAAATATAAACTCTGCAAGTTGGAAATTCTTTCTTTTAAGATAAGAGAGGCTAAGAGGAAGAAAAAGCATCAAATTATTGTACATTTTAGTTTAATAAATGGCCGGAGGACCTCTCAAGGTAATTTGGTGGCCGGCGCCGTTCAGTCACCACTTTTAGTCATCTATAAAGGGCAATAACATTATTAAGTAGCCTTAGAAGGGCGATATTTGAACATAAAATCAGATTATGTTTACCATAAAGCTGTTCTCATCACTTATTTCTCTTTTGCAAACTTTAATGTATCCATAAATTCTTTAATAGCTTCCACACATATGTGGGTAACATTAGGCTCCTCTACGATATCCAGGAGGTAGTAAACTGTGAACTTTTAGCTAACCACCAACGATATAAAATGTTAAATTAAGTAAAAGTTCTCAAAAAGAAAGAAACCCTACTGAGAACAAGAAAATAATAAAACGTCGGATAAAAAGAAGTATTCCAAGTCGAAGTACTGTAGAAGATTCTATCCCTTCTGTAGTATTCGCTCGATGAAAATTAGATTTGCGATCTCTTGGCCGCAAAATCTATTTACATGCCATTAAAACGCTCTTCTACCATGAAAATTTAATAAAGCTAACATCTGTCAATGAAGTACCCTCCGTTCACTCATAATTATTGGCAAATGTTTCCAACATAATTTTTATCTTTATTCTAAAGTTAAAAAAAATTAAAATTAAAAAAAAATATAATTTTGTTTTACTTACTGCTTGTATTGAATATCGATTAAGTAAAGCTTTAGTTAATGTATATAATTAAAATGTTTTATTTATTATAAGGAATTACAATATTTGAATAAGATATTATGCTTAGACTGGTGTTTGGCCTTAGGGAGAATCCATTATCTAACAGCTCATTAATAGCCCCGAATTCTAGGGAATATCCCTTCTTAAAGGGATTTATATTTTATTCCAGATTTTTAATACAAATTTTTTACAAAGAGACCGAAGTGAATTCACCAAAAGTTAAAAGGTTATGTTTTTATTTAATTTTTATTCATAACAGTTCACTTACATATTTATCCAATAATTTCATACTGATTCTTAGATATTCAGATGAATTGATCGCGGCTATTATTATAAATTTTTTTTCCAGTTAGGCGAAGTACTTCAAAATACTTTTCGCAAATTTCTGTTTAAAATTACTTGATATGTACTGTTATATTTGTTGATAAACTTAGAAGTTTGGTTGTACGACAACAAAAGTTCCTCATCCTGATAATTGTACAGAATTGCTACTACAATGTTATTTAGAAACATAAGGGTGGTTTACAATCTGAATATTAATGAGGATTATAAATTCTTGCAAAATCTCTTCCAGCAGCTCTTCTGGAATCTTCATGTAATAAATATTCATAATTATTAAAACTAGTGTTTAGGTTGTGTGAAGAATATGAATTTTTGAGATTATCAAGGCTTAATAAAAACCTAATAGCTTCTGATTTGGACCCTGGATTTGATAAGAAAGTTATATTTATCTCAGAATTTATGTCACCTTTTAATAGTGCTTTACATAAAAAGGCGAAACAACTCAAAACTTTGGGCAACCTTACCTATGTATGGTTTAAAAACAACAAGCTTTTCGTACGTGAAACCCCTAATTCACCTGCATTATCTGTCACGGATGAAAGTGACCTACTGAGGTTTATTCCCGAAACTTCTTCTGCTAGAGATAACACTGTAATTTCAACAGCCGACGAGTTTGAGGATATTGACACTGACACCTCTGTATCTTCTAAGGGAAAACTCCAGCTCAAGAAAAGAAAAAGAATATCAAAAAGAGGCCCCTGGATTCTTTTTTAAACAGGCGCTTTCCAGCAGTGTCCAAAAAGGAAAAGTAAAACGGTTTCATAGTCTCCAAAGTAATTTGCCACTTAATAACCAAATTGTTTCGTCAAAAGAGTTTAATAACACAAACTTTTGTATTTTATTTTGGAATATTGAGGGTTTCAGTAATATATTCAATATTGATAATAGTACTAAGGATTTTTTATTAAAATATAATGTTATCTGTTTTCAGGAAACTTTCTTGCTAAATGATAAAGTCTCTTTACCATCTTTTTTAAGAAAATATGTCCCTTTCGTGGCACCAGCTTGTAAGACCAAAACTATGGGTCGCCCTAGTGGTGGATTACTAACTTTAGTTAAAAAAGTCGATGGCATCGATACTAAATTGTTAATTAGCAGTAAATATGAGCTGTTTATACATTTGCGATCTGAAACCGAGGAGCTTGTCATTGGTCAGATTTATTGGTCCCCCTCTATAGACATAGACATTTGTTTAGAATCTCTCGAAAATGCTTTTATTTCAAATAAAGAAATTAATAATGCCCAGAACTTAATTATTGGTGGAGACTGGAACTGTCGAATCGGCAACCTTAATCAACTTGATTCAGACTGTTTCCCTCAAAACGGAAGTTTTTATGAAAATCGTTTATCACTTGATACAGTTACGAATCTTAGAGGTAAGAAATTAGTGAATTTAATGGAGGACTGGGGGATGATCGTGCTAAATGGGAGAGCTTTAAACGATTGGCCTGGACAGTATACGTGTTTTACATATAACGGAGCCAGCTCTGTCGATATGATATGGGCTTCTTATTCTACATTCGACGTACTTCAAAACTTTAACATACACCCAATTCCTGAAATTTCAACTCACATTCCTTCTTCAGTTAACAGTAAACTTTTTAATTTTTCTTTTAACAATAGTCGCAATTCTTCCAAAAATAAGAACTTAATTTCTAAAAACGTGTTTGATTGGGATCCCCAGAAACTAATTACTTTCTCTCTATATCTTTCTATTTCCCCTGCATTGTATTTCAATTCTTCTGACTCCAACGAACTATATGAAAATCTAATCGAATGTTTAATTTCTGAAGCAATAAATTCTAAAGTCCAGACAGTTGTCACAACTAATTTACCTCGCGCACAGACTTATTCTAAGAATAATGCTTGGTTCGGACCGGAGTGTAGGGAGGCTAAGAGGGATGTTAAGGTAGCCTTTAAAAATTGTAAATTACACGGCTTCTCCCCAGAATCATTAAATAACTATTTAGCTTCAAAAAAATCATACAAAAATACTGTTAAATCGCATAAAATACAATACATAAATAATAATTTAAATGCTTTGGCTAATACGAAAAATTCTGCCGAATTTTGGAAGTGTGTGCGACTCTTTAAAGGAAAATCTAATGATAGCCTACCACTTCCTTTGGATTCGCTGATTTCGTTTTATCGCTGTTTCTATACATCGCCTCTGAATGCTAATATTACATTAGGCAATCTGTATGATTCTTACTTAGATTCGGATATAACAATCGAAGAAGTACAGCGGGTTGTAAAATCTGCAAAAAATAATAAGGCTGTTGGTACAGATGCAATCCCTTTTGAATATTATAAATTACTACCACCAAATTTTGAGCATTATTTAGTAAATTTATTTAATGTTATCTTCCACTCAGGTAGAGCACCCGACAAATGGTCAGAAATTAAAATTAAACCTATTTTTAAAAAGGGAGATAAGTCGGATCCTAACAATTATAGAAGTATTGCCCTCGTTAACACTATGATGAAACTTTTTACTTCTATCATAACCCAACGACTTTCTAATTGGTCTGAACGAAATAACATTATCCCCGAGGAACAGAACGGATTTCGTGAGTCCAGGGGTTGTATTGATAGCATTTTCACATTGAGTTCTGCCATAAACTTGATTATTATTAAGAAAAATAAATATGTCTTTGCCATATTTGTTGATATGCAGAAAGCATTTGATTCAATTGACCATGCTAACTTGTGGTGCAAACTTCACTCGTTTGGAATTTCTCAAAAAATAATAATTTCATTAAAAAATATTTATGACAAAGCTAATATGCTATTAGATTATAATTATTCGCTTTCAGATCCGATTAATATTACCAGAGGTGTTCTCCAAGGAGAAACAGCTAGCCCTCTTTTGTTTAATCTATTTATTTCCGACATTGCTGATTTTTACAAATCTAAAAATTCATTTGGTATTCCAATCTCCAGCAACTATGATCTATCCATTCTATTATATGCGGACGACATGGTTTTTCTGTCTGATTCGTGGCATGAATGCCAAAAAAAACTGAATTTCTTGAAGGAATACTGTAGTAATAATTCGCTTACTGTCAACACTGACAAAACCAAAATTGTAATCTTTCATAAAGCTGGAAGAAAGAAAACATTTAAGCCGCTTGTTTACAATAATCACGTTATTGAGGTATTAAATTCCTATACATATTTAGGAGTCCAATTTAGTTCTTCCGGAAAGTTTAGGCAGGCCAGTCAGATGTTCATTAAAAAAGCTAAATATGCATCCTCCATCGTTAAAAATATTCTGATTAAGTCTAAGTCTGATTCATGGGCTACTAAGGAGCGACTCTATAAAAGTATAGTAAACGGTTCTCTACTTTATTGTGCTGAAGTCTGGGCTCCCATGTACAGTCGTGATCTTGATAAAGTTCTAAACAATTTCGTTAAAAATATTTATCATTTACCTCGTCTAACTCCCAGTCATTTCATTAGATTGGAGACTGGTCTCCCTCATCCAGAGACTGAAGTAGTGAAAAGAATGGTCTCTTGGCACAATAAAATACAAAATATGACTGACCAGCGGTTACCAAAAATTGTATTTAATGCTTTAAAAGCAATCGATAGTTGCAAGTATAATAACGTAAATTATAACTGGTACACCCAATTTAAGAACAAATTATTGCCTATTGGTTCAGAACATATTTTAGAATTAAACTCCAGCCTTTCTAGTATTGAAATAAAAATTATTGATGATCGATTCTATAACCATTTGTTGTCCTCTGATATCGACAGGGTCATCCATTCAAAGTATAATAAGGAATTTAGACATTTTAGCTCTCTAAAGGGCGGTGAAGAGTACTTTGAATTTAGATGTTCTATTAAAAAGCATAGATTAGTTTCTCAAATTCGCCTATCAAATTTTGATTCGCCCTCTTTTTATCTTAACAATGAACATTTCAAATTAAACAGTTCGGAAATATGCCCGATTTGCAATTCATGTAATCCCGAGAACTTATTGCATTTTTTAATGGAATGCGCTATGTATAATGACCCTAGGCGCAGATATCTGTATAAGTATATTAATAAAAATGTCTCTAATCTCACAAATCTGCATAACATATTAACAGTTAATTCCAAAGAAAAATTAAATGACATTTACTATTTTGCAATAGAAGCCTTAAAAATACGACAACTAATATTATTGTAATAAGATACTTAATGATAACATTGTGTGTGTTTCAACTATTATTGTCATTATTATTATACTTTCTTCAACAACACAGTTATTTCCGTACTCTGCTCTCTCAAACTTAATAAAATGTACAAAATCTAAAATTGAGCATCTTATGTTGGCATGTTAGCCTCTTTTCTTTAATATTGTATTTTTCATCTATCTTTCTTTTTTCTTTTTCAGTATTCTAGTTTTGTAAATTTAATTGTATAATTATTGTAAGAATTACTTTTATTTTCTAGTTTTGTTTACAAATGAAAACCAGACCCATTTGTAAAGAGTGTAACTCTAAAAACAAATAAATACTATTCTATTCTATTCTAATTATTAAAACTAGTGTTTAAGTTGTGTGAAGAATACAATGGGCTTGGTTTCTGTGTTTGCCTGTATCGATGATAAGATGTAAAGGTGTAAAAAAGTATATAGTATAGTACGTACTATGGTATACATTTTCCCAGATCAGTACATTACACGTGTGTAATATCGATAAAGCTAATGTTTTTGGTCACCATTTCTAGTTTAATCAAAACAGTTTTCCAAAATAACTAAAAATTATTGAAAAAAAGAAGCTAAAGCGAATTTTTCTTTTTTCAGGTTTTGGGCATTTCTTCAAACATGGAATTTCTTTTAGCTTGTTCGCCAAATACATATTAGCTTCAATTCAGCATTCCTTCTTGTCTGCATTTTAGAAGGAAAAGTTTTAGAGGTAAGCCAGCTTTCTCATTAAAAAAAAAAATAAGTGTTATGAAGTAAATAGACAAGTACCATTAGTTAAAATATTTTGTTTAAAAAAAAAGTTAATTTAAAGATTGGCAAGAATAGAAAGGCGAGCGAGTGTTCCAGAGCTTTTTTTTTTAAATAAGACACCGTTTTAAAGTTATTATCCAGGGAGAGACTCAAATGTGAGCTATCCAAAGCCCCTGAGGGCTGACTCCCTTAGCTATCGTGGTGAAACGCTAGCTAAGTTTGTCCTTGGAAGCGCTGACTAGATGCACGTATCATTTGTGTCTCGGTGGTTGGGTTGTTAAGCCAGGATGTCGGTAGAAATTTGGGATGTAAAATCTATTGGTAGAAAGAGATAGTTACGAAGTAAATTTATATTTAGGAGTAGGATAATCGCTCAATATGCTGAGTTACAACTCTTCTTTTTTTTAAGTTAAATGAAACAATGTTTTAAATTTAGAGATTTAGGTGATAAATCAAGAACAGGAGACAATTAAATTGAGAACATTTAAGTTTGTATTTTGCAATTAAATTACACGACTAGTGTAACTGTACCAAATATAGTCTATCTACATGTACAATGATTGATTGAAATCGTGTCGATTACGTGCCAACTGGAGAAGATCGATCGTTTCTGTGCAGATAATTGTACCACTGTGGGGAATTAACAAGAGTTAGTATACCGCCGGAATTATCTCAGTTAATAGATATTACATTTCTGTTAGATACTGTTCTATGATTTGTAAGGGGTTGATTAATTTTCTGCTTCTAAGAGGTTTGTATTCATCAATACAAAAAGCTTAATCCTTCTCTCCCTTAGAACAATTCTAAGAAACATTTTTTGGGGAAATAATAGTTTCATATTAAAGTTATAGCTTAACATGTGTTCACCGAGCTTATGAAGTTTATAGAAAATCGATACTGCTAGTTACCTTCTAACACCGATGAAAACTTGGTTTCAGAGATTTTCCATTATATAGGACCCTTTAGCAACGAGGCACAATCAACGCAGAAAACAATTCTATTTTACTCTTTTCGCTTTTGTTGTAAGTAAGCATTTGAAATGAATACAAACAACTTTTTATTGTGAAACAAGTAATCCGAGTTTCAAACGGAGAAGTCAATAGACACTTTAGACATTAAGTTGTAGAGAATAAAATTGCAGACTTCCTTACCGGCATAATAACTAAAGTTAAGGATTCATTATTAACTCAGTATGAAAGGAATTTTAGTTCCTGAAAAAAACTTAATGTCGCTAATAAAAATCTTTTACCCAGTTTAGATATTTAAATAGCCTTTAAAGTTGGACTTTTAATGATGCTATTTAAGGAAGTTGATGTGACAGCATCATCAGAACACCCTTAAAATCTTTAATTAGTATATTTACTTGATGCAGAAACTGCATTTTGTATTTAAATAAATAAACAAACTTTTTGTAATTAATTTTTTTTTAAATATATATGTATATATGCTGATACGTAACCACTTTTTCCAGTGCAAACAACGTTCGATAACTGTCACAATAGCTTTGAATACAAATACCTAATTAAAAAGCTTGGTAATTGACAGCTTCGGCAGTTATTTCCAATGCATTGGACTACAAGCCAATTTAAATTGACTTGATATTTTTTAAAATGTGAATATTTTTTGTAATTTTTTCCGCCATGTTCTTCTGAATTATTAAAAAACGTACCTGCTAATTTTCGTTATTTGTTTCATTGCAAAGTGTAACTTAAAAGACTTAACGATCACTGGATGTCCAGATAACTAACGGGATAGAGGTAAAAATCCTTTTTTCAGTTGGCCCACTCTACCCTTTCATTTATTTTAATTATTCCTTATAGTGAAGAACTTTTTAAATACCTTAGCTGACGTTTAATTATTATAGAAATAATAATAAATTTATAAACTCTTGCGTTGGAAGCTGAGAAACATTGATCTTGCAGGTTGTGCCTGAAGTCTACCACAACAGTTCACAAAATGCATGGGTCTTCTATGGTTTATTTTTCCAGATGTCTTTTCAAAGGACACTTTCTTACTCTTCTTATTCTGGGACTATTGTCCTAGTATTAAGTAACTATTTCTAGCTAGAAATTGCTTCTATCACCAATTTTCCCCATGAAAGTAGTTTTACGTTATAGTCGTTTCTTTTGAAGACCTGGTAATGAGTAATGAGGAAGGTAATCTCTTTAGAATCGCCTACAGATAGGGCGTTGTGATCTTAGCTTGGTTTGATTAAAGGTATATTTTTTATGCAATATCAAATATAGCATAATTAATTATTTAACTTTCTACTGGTTGGAGGAGGTATTGCGAAAAGAGCAGAGTAAATGTCTTCTTTAAAACCATAGCGATTTTCGTTCATGAAAAGAATTGTTACTGTAGAAAGTGGTTCGATATGCACTGTTTTAATCAGATATTTGATTCGTTTTCGTAGATATTTCCTGAACTAAACTATGTTTACGTCAACTTTAAATTGTTTTTCTATTGCCACTACAATTAGGTCCTGGTATTTTTTCCATTTTTCCTAAATAATAAATTGAGATTATTTTGTAAATCACCGAAAAAAGATTCCCAGAGACTTTCTATCCTACCGGCAGCCACTATTAAACTTATATCTCATCTTTAAAGTTGTGGAATAACTAACGTCAATAATAAACACTACTTTTCTTTTTTAGAAAGATTATTAATCAGTTAAGCAACTTAAATTGGATTAATTTATTTTTCTTTAATTAATATTCTCTTCATTTTATTTTATTTCAGATTTTCGAGTGAAAAATTAGTGTTTGAAAGTTTTACAGAAGAGATTGTACAGTTCCAAGAGGATTATTGCAAGAGCATTATTTAAGAGGATGGGTGGTGCAATCCTAAAACTGTGCAAGGACACACTTGGGAGTCATCTGGGCACTTTCTTTTTATTTCCAGACCTCTATCAGGGGGCAAATCACAATTTCAGATTTGTCTCTAACAGCTTCTTCACATAACAACTATACCAGTAAGCTGCATAATTTCTAAATAATAATGACATTTTATGCTTAAAAAAAAATAAAGGTTCTTAACGAGGTACTTAACTTAGATGTTCTACTCTTTAAATTTTCATTTGTCAGCCAAGTTTGTATTACCCTAGTTCTCGTACGCTTTCAAGGCAGTAGCAGGAAGATGCCGACAAATAAATATAAATAGTTATTGGCAGAGGTTGTTTATTTTATCTGCGATTCACAATTGATTTCTTAGGAGAAAAAAAGCACTTTATAAATAAATAAAAAAATGTATCAGTTAAGATATAATTTTCACTTGAATTTCCATCAAAATTAAGAATAATATTTTTAATTGAAGAAGGAAAGAGTGGACAAAGGAACGAGATCAATTGTAAAGTTATTGCTCTTTACTTCACTTACTTGTGAGGGGAACTTGTTATAAGTTATAATGGATAAATCATTAAAAAACATACAATTTTTTAATATAATATTTAATCTCTATTTCTAATTCTAATACAGAGTACGAAAAACTATTAACAAGCTACTTAATATGTTGAATAGTTCATTGATACATCCACATCCTCTGGCAACTTTAAGACAAATGTGAAGCTGCCTCAGTTAATTACAGATCCTTAGAAAGTAAATTAAGTTCATCTGATTTCCCCAGTTCCCTGATGGCTCTCAGGTAGAAGTAGTTTCTGCAGTATTTGCAGAACTAGTTCAAGACTAAATGAGTTCCTGTTGGCTGCACATTTGTAATTGCGTGATAACCAACACCTCCAGCTACCAATTAATTTGAGTTCAGTAATTACTTATTTCCAATTGGTTCATTATTAACTCTAGTTGATTCTTTTTAATTGATTACATCAATTTTATTCTGGAATAGTTGAGACGGAATTAAATTGTTTTTAGATTAACCAAGTGAAATAAGTTTTATACATAGAATTGTTCATTCAAAGGTGTTTGTCTTTAAGGGATGTAAATAGGCTTTGGGTCCGCTTCAAATCTTTTCCTTTTAGGATCTTGGGATCAATGGGGAAGTACAGATGGATTGTTCGAGACAATCTCTCTTCCTTTCGTCTCGTCTCCAATTATCTCTAAAACGTCTCGTCACCAACCGCCTTGATTATTATTTTTAAACGCCTCCGTTTCTGATCGTTGGCCACCCAATTAGATTCTCAAAATAACTGAAAACACCGAATACTTTCATCTGTAATTTGAATTTTACAGAGCTTCAGAGAATCTGATCAAGAGATCACTATATCAGGTGATGCACATTCGTTGTAGCGAAGTGGAGAATATTTTAATCTTTTTTCCAGCTTTTACCGTACTTTTTTTTTCTTCAGCGGTCCACTTGCTTTCTACTTCTTATTTCTGAGCTACCTCCATTGCTGGATTTTAGAACTTCCGTATTGTACTCTTTCACTCATTCGTTATAATTAATTATAAATAGATCTTGTTAAAATTATTTTCGCAATGATTTCCGCTTAAAGGTTCTCAAAATGTAACCTATTCTTAGCTTCTCTCTAAAGTTTAATACTTAACGTTTTATTTTTGAAAGGTTCATAAGAACAATTTAAGTCTGCCCGGAATAAAAAAATTATGGAGCAAGAAAAATGAGTCAACTCTTTTTTATTTTATTTTTATCTAAAGATCCTCTTGCGAGCCCTGGATTTTTTAAAATTCTTTTAACGGAAATCCCCTACCAACAAATTTTTTACATTTTATTAAAAGAAATAAACAATAAATATAGGAAACATTTTATAACCAAATAAATGTCACATCTCGGATGGAATCCATTTTGAAAATGTTATAGTAGAGGAAGGTTAGGTAAAACTAATAATAAATTGGGATCACGTTCACATAAGGAATAGAAGATGTCATGGAACGTGTGAACTTTATCTCTAAAACTTGCAACGCTCCGGGGGGATCTAAGTAGTCACAATCCGGAAACATTGTGATAAATCAAGGAAAGTTTGTATTGCTATTGAAACAAGCTTCTAGAACAAATAAAAAAAAGTTCTGTTGATAAAAATATTCTTCGTAGTTCATTGATAATACAGTTCCGATTTTATTTGCAACCGGCAATATCAATAATATTAAAACGCAATTTCTATTAAGAAGTATTAGCAATCCGTTGTTTAGTAGCTAGATAACAGTGCTATGTAACTAAACGGTTGGGCTGAAATTGAAAATTAAAATAATTACCAGGCAGTTTAAAGGTTGCTTACTCGAAATGGGCCTCTACACTTCCTGCTGCTGAAAGCAAGCAAATGTTGTTTAGTTGTGAAAATTTCCTCGTGATATTTTTCCTCGAAGTAGACCGAATACTTTTTCTTGGAAGGAATGTAGACTAGTCACTTTAATAGGAACTTCGGCTACCTGCATCGTTTTCCTAAGGAGCTTGCCTTGATAAGCTGACTCCTAAAGTAACCCTCATTACAATTTATTGTTGGCGCTGTGGGTTACGTGAGAAGACGCCCTGAAGCCGAGCTTCCTATTAAAAATAATAAGTTAAAGGAAACATGAAGAAAGTAATTACATTGAAATAATCAAGTTAACTGGATTAAGTCCCACATCTCGTTAATCCTTCCAGTTTTTTAAAACTTGTGCACGTAATCTTTAACTTACGCAACTTTTACATTTTATTCAAGTTTTGATGTGAAATAAGTCCTGCTATGAAAATAATAATGAAAATTATTTGTTGGAAAAAATTATTGTATTTTGAATTTATATTACGTATGCTTATTTGTTTGTATATTTTTTTATTATTATTATTTCAACTCTCTCCATAACACAGGCCTAATGAGGTCGTTTTGAAAAAGTTTTCAGTAATGCCACAATTAATGATGCAGTAAGTATTACTTATTTTAATATTGTAAATTTATTTTATTTCATTTTTAGAACATGTAAACAAAATATGTTTATAAATAAAATTCAATTCTTAATTTTAAAATTATGGTTTTATTTAAATATATAATAACTTTAAATGTAAATTGTGCAGGATAAAGGAAGTGGTTTGTCGTCACTGTGAAACCCTAAATGGCTAAACATGAAGGCCTGAGGAAAGTATATAATATACACTATGCTTTGCTGGCTGCTGAAAAGACGAGCCACAATGGATCCATAAAGGAAGTTCTCTAGTCTTGCTGTTTCAGCTAGTAAATAATGCAAAGTTTAATGTTAAATGAAATTTGAATGGTGTAATTTAGAACACCTAGCATGATGCTATTTTATCTAACATTATAGAAATATTATTGGCTGTATTAATCATGATAGTGATATTTTCATCACTGATTTCCCTCCACTGAATGAGAACTTATTCATTACAAATGTTTTAAAAGTGCCCATGTATCCGGTAATACAATCTTCATTTGGAGTACCATCAGTGCCCAGGTAAGCATCATTTGTATAATCATACTAAGAGATTTATCTAAATAATTAAATACAAGGTCTATTGCAGTCGAATTGTTCTTAGTTTTCAAACCCCGTCTTCATCAAATTTAGAAATTTAAATCTAGTTGACGGCCGAAATGAACAGTGCCCAAATGGTCACAAAAGCTAATTCGGTACGTGTCCACTTTTTGTAACAGACAAAAAGCAATTTTCACTCATTGTCTCTAAAAACGATAGATAATTCATCTGTATTTAAATAGATATTCATCGGTATCTTTAATACCACTATGGGCCATTCGACTCGGGAAACCATGAATAATCTTACTAATTCGAAGGTCACGTTTAATTCTCCTGGGTTATTCTCTTTCTTCTGTAGCAGTAGATGATATCAAGCTACAAGTCCGAAGAAGATTCTTTGGTATTACTGGCCTATTAGCTTATTCCTTCTTCCCTAATTCTCTACTGACACTCACACACACAGCTTTAGTTCCCTTCTCATTGAAATGTTGAAAATTACATTCTTCCAGATAACTTCCATTAAAGGATATCTTGTCAAAGTTGCACGAGTCCGTGTTTGAAACTTAACTATGTATTTACGTGCTTAAATGTAAGAAACTTCGTAATTTGAACGAGATTTCAAATTCACAATAATAATTGTAAAGCAATCGCCGCATTCTCAACCAACTAACTTGAACTTTAGTCGCAACAAGTAGGATATAGTTGCTGTTCTAAAAGGTGTTCCATTTTAGAGCGATAAGTATATCGAGTTGACAATAATAGATTTAGATGAATCCAATTCAAAATCTTTATTCATTATTTAAGCTTCATTTACGCCTGATAACTGAGTGTGAATCTTGTCTTAGGTCCTCGCCGCCCTAATTCAATTGGCTTCCCAACGTTTAGTTAGCTGCTTTGAGTTGATCTATAATTTCTAATTGTTTGGAAGTAACTATTCTGAGGCAGATTTTCTAAAAATAAATTTACGAATGTGTTAAATAAAAATCTTCGCCAAACCAAGAATATTTGGTGCAAGGAGCATGCTGCTGAAGTTCACTTTTATGTTTGTGAGTATCCTAAATTTTAAAATTTTATCTTATTTCTGACAATTTTATTTTATTGTGATTTAATCTCATATTTGATATGTTAAACTGATGTTATCTCGTTAAATTTCCCTTACTTTTTATTTTGTAAAATATTTATTACGAGTATTTAAAATTGTTTAAGCACCTATCAAATTGCTAGCAATTAAATTACTAGTGTTATTAATTAAGTAACAATTGTAAAGCACCAGGTGTATAATTTATGTAGTGCAGATCGAACTGAACATGTCTCTTTCAATAATTAATGCACAAATCCTGTAGTACTGCATTGAATAGATACTCTATATTAACTAATCCATTCTACAGGGGTACGAGTTCAGAACTATTAGTTTTGTTTTTAAAATAATACCTAATTGTGCTGAAATATTAAGGAAAGGAGTGATGCCAAATATCATCTATTCTTCCATATCGATTTGAGGCGACGTAATAAGAGAGGATCTGTGACAATTAATGTATTATAGAACTTATGGTTCTTCTTACCTTGCAGGGCAAGGTATTGCGTTACACACAAGTCGGAATGCCATCCAACCTTGAGGTAGGTGGCCTCTGTTTGCAAAGCGAAATGTTTTAGAAAACACTAATGACCGAGAATTCGGACTGTGCGTCTGGAAAATGAATTACGTAATATAACGGATTCATAAAAAAGTTATAATTTTCAGGTGACCCTAATAATAATAATTTCGTTTTCCGAAAACTACCATTGGATAGTCATCGACGAGCTAACTAATTAAACTAAATAATTTGATGCAACATGTGCCGGTAATAGAATAAATTTTTTTTTTAATTGAATAATTTTTTATTTTTCAGGAATTGAGATGAGGACATCGAAAAATTGGTTAAAATCAGAAAGCTATGATACATGTTCATAGATATTGCAGGATTTCTCGGAATTTGTAAGTAAAATTAAGTATTCCAAGATTACTTGCTATAAAATACTGAGCTCTCCCTCAAAATACACGTACAAAACTCACACACTACTGTATGAAATCCAGTTCAGTAGTTGCAAGCGGTAAATTGCCCGTAAAAGTTTCTATTCTTCCCGCTTGCAGACAGAAATGTTAACATATGAATTGTATGTGAAAATATCTATTCGCTGTTATTTTTTCACTAAGTAATGCACTTCTATATAGATCACTTTAGCAACAATAGTTTCCTACAATGCAGATAAAGTGCTTGTAATGGCCTTTTGATAAATGCATTACTTTATTTTTTAATTGGAAAAAGTTACAAAAATAAATCTGGTGCGAGCTTTATGTGGGTAATTTTCACTTCTTCAAGCAGTAGAGTGGTCTTTCGCAGAATGTTTACAACATTATTGATTAGGTTATTACAACACTATATTAGTAAGGCAGAAGGTAATCATATTCAGTAGGTATTGGCACATGCTCAATAAACGGTTTCTGGATACGGATAATGCTCAGTGGGAAGAAAAGCTCTAATGATTGTCCTCAATATCACACAGGAGGGAAAATAAAAGAAAAAATAAAATAAATTTTAAGTTTTTCAAAGAAAGTGTCATGGACTTAAAATTCTCACTTCACAATCATCTAAACACTGTATTT
Source organism: Rhodnius prolixus (assembly GCF_049639745.1). Lineage (NCBI taxonomy): Eukaryota > Metazoa > Arthropoda > Insecta > Hemiptera > Reduviidae > Rhodnius > Rhodnius prolixus. The sequence continues at coordinate 11,727,958 of NW_027411604.1, read as the reverse complement.
TTATAAATATTACGTTCCCTTCAGATAGAGTCAGTTCAATTGCTTTTTTTTAACCAGAACTATGACTTACACAAGTATTAATAATAACATACCATTGCTGGAAAAATGACCACAATAAGCTGTATAAGTTAAGCTTTCTTTTCATTGGCAAGATATCTTTGCTAAAAATTAGTTTTTCAAACTGTGATAATTGAGGGAGGGGGTAGGTTGTTATCACTTGACACTTGTAAATCCATCTCTGATGCTCCTCTGCACATGATTACAGATATGTTTGTAATGGAGAAGTGGATTTTCAGGCGAAAACTGATAGTCAATGTAATCACAGTAGGCCTCATTTAGTAGCTTTTTTTACTTTTTCTGAAAGCTCATCAAATTCGATCTTGAAGTACGAGTTCTTCCCAGGAATTCCAACCTACACAGTCTTCAACTAAATCATATGTACTACAAAATGGTCCTGTGGTAACCAGCTTTTGTCAGTTACAACTAGTTCCAATAAGTGTACGTTTCGGTCATCCGATCATACATACTCCAACAGACTAGAGAGAAGAAAGTGAAAACTTCTTTTACGTCCAAACTATTTTTTATATTCCAAACCTTAAGTTAGCGACCCTGGCAAATACAAAGTCAAAGTCGGTTATTTTTTTGAAAGTTAAAAAAAATGTTAAGCAATATATTTTTTATAGATGTTATTAATGTGTGACTAAGGAACTAATGGCGACTTATTACGGAAATATCCCGCTAGGTTTATTTGTTTTAATAACAGATAGCGAGGATAGAAGAATGCATTAAGAGCAATTAGTTATATGGGGGTGAGTGTAGAGTGCGTTAGGAGCAAGAGATAGCTGGTCGAAATACGGCCCTTCCTAAAGATGATTACTTACATTCCCAAGTGTGATGTATGGCCGTAGTACTATTACCGGAACAAGCTTGTTATGATGGAGTGCGGCGGACCACTCCTCGGTTCCATGGCTGTAGCATGGCCTCGCAGAGGAGGCTTCCGGTCCTTCCAACCACCTCCTGCTTCCTCTCCTATGTTTAGTTATAACCCTGCGATAATCAAAATTTTTATCATCCATTTACAGGCTCTCACACGCATACGTTATCACTAATTAATTTATAAATATTTATATATATAAATATGTATATATATACAGGGTGTTCATTTTAAGACGGCTCAAATGCATTTCATGCTTAGACGGTTAATCTGAGCAAAAAATGGTAGAGAAAAAATTTGTTGCCCGTCTTCTCTAGTTTCAGAGTATGTGACTTGATTTTAGATTCCTACCCGATACGCGGCTGACGCGCGACCAAAAGTGAAGGTTCGCAGTTGACCCCCATTTTCATATACACAGTTTTATGAAAAAAAAAAAAACGGAAACTGCAATTCGATAGCTTAAAATTAAAGGTGTCAGGCTATTTCAAAATCTGGTATTTATTAATCATATATCAATTTTTTAACTTGTTATCAAAGAGAAAGAAGAGCACGTGATATAGGATACAGAGGGCAGTTGATAATCTCCTGGCTAACCTGGCTTGCGAGCAGGAGGCACCTTTGGAGGCACATGCTTCTTCACAAGTTGAGTAAAGTGCATTATTTGATAAATTAAGGAACAAGTTTGATCCTTTACATGAAAGATATTGATCACTTAAATATGTGGCCGGAGGTTTCCAATTTTTTTGGTAATTAAACGCAACTCTCCCAAAATTACCAAATAATTATTAAACCTTGTTTGTAACAGATGTAAAATTAATTTTTAGCCATTTTGTTTGTGTATGCTTGAGAACATCTAAATCTCTTAACACTTTTGAAAACGACTTCGTTTCGCGATATTAAGAAAAATACTAGCTTTACTGCCTTGGTAATATTTTTAGTAGAAAGGGGATGAAAAAATACAAAAAAATTTTCTCTTCTTAGTGTTAACTTCAACAGTAAAACATTGTGTGCAAAAATAGAAATACATAGAGAGAAATCTCCAGGCACCAATGACTTGGGAAAATTGGCATGCCCTAGTGAGTTAATAATTTAACTAAAAGAAACAATTAAAGCCCAGTATTTATCTCATACTAGAAGAAAAGAAAAGTAATTCAGGAATTACTCTTTCTGGCGGATCTTAGTGTCCATCTAGCAAATTAGGTGTCGTGGTCGTGGGCGGACATACTTTTCCAAGCAAATAAGAAGTTGGATCTCTCAGTTACAAGTCCAAGTAACTTGACCGTACACCTTTCCCTTCAAACGACTATAAATAATTTGATAAAATTAATTCGAAAATTTATCCTTTATTTTCCATTATCCACACGTTCAAGAGCATTAAAATTCTTTATGCGATAACTTACAAATATTTTCAGAAAAATTGTTACAAAAAGAAAAAAATTAAATACATTAAAGCATCCATGCTTAAACTTTATTAAAACTGAGGGTGGAATAAAATTATTGATTTTTTCTATTTACAGCGTTATTAAAAGTGTGATGCTTAACCTTAATCTAGGTTTAAGTAGAAAATACTAATAACAAGTTGTGTTAGCGAGGTAAAGGGAGTTCTAGTTTTATAGCCCTTACCTTTATGAATCTTAATGAAACCTAATTTCGTAAAGAAAATTACTTCAATTTACTTTCAAAATTGCTGGTAATGATTAAAAAAAAATTATTACTTCACCAAGTAAAATTACATATTTTCTACTTTAGTAGCAATAATTTACTATAAAAACTAAAATTAAACTACAAAATTTATATCCTTTTAATCTAAACACACAAACACAGAAGCATTAAATTAAAAAGCGTGTAAATGGAGAAATTGTATATCATGAACGGGTTTAAGAAATATTGTCCTATATAGTATAATTAGTCTAAAGAATTTTTAGTAGTTGAAGTGACTCTTATAAAATTATAAAGGGAATGTATTTAGTACTGCACATCCTTTTCGTTAATACCAATATTTTAATGCCACTTCTGTATTTTTAAAGAAAAAGCGTCAATGTTAACAAATGCAAATGGTGTAATAATAATAATAATAAAAGTTATCGCATACAGACAAATAGAAGTTTACAGTTTAGAGAGATGGCCATTAAAGTGAGGAGACCACCAGGGGCATTGAGCTAACAGTTAAGAGAAATATGGGTCCACCCGGAGACAAGGAAGGGGGGGTCATGCTGTTTGGATTAATTCCTTCTTGTGTTTGCATGCAAACGATTCCATACATTAGGTAGTCCGAAAAGCATTGTCTACTACCCGACACAAACTGACATACAAAACCGTTGTAGTACCACCATTGTTGACTTGTATTGTTGCTAAAATGTTTATTATTTGTAACAATGAATAATCCTACAGGGATTGTAAAGTATAAATATCAGATTAGTAATTTTGTTATATTATATTGTACATTAGGAATTGCGTACAAACTCTTTCCCGTCAACAGGCAGTCTTTTACTCCAATCTGATAGAAAAACGTGCGCCTTGCCATCCGCAAAATTATGTTCTCACTCAATATTTCCTCACCTGAGTAACTTGCTAAGCAGTAAAACATGACAAGCAAGAAATGAGGTAAACGAAAAACAAATTCGTCCAAATTTATATGGACGATTCTACAACCCCTAAAATGTCGGTGCTGATCTTAAAAGTTATTCTAGGCGTGTATGACTAGGAAAAGTTTTTCGAAACTTTGCTTAAGAAATAACGGCTGTAGATGTGTCTTTTTAAAAAAAAAGGGTAAAGACGTAGAGATAAATAAACTGTATTCCTAGGATTTTCAAACGACCTGTCTCACCTTCAAAAGAACTGCCCTGTCTACGTAGCGGTAACTAATCTGCAGAGTTGATACTACAGGGATAAGAGTCTTCTAGAAATTATCACGAGGGACATTGTATGACAAAAATAGTAATAATAGTAATTAATTCAGCCTACTTCTTTCTATCAGTTCCATCTTTAAGCTGATGGAGTTCAACAGCAGTTAAAGTAATGGAAAAAATCTACTATTAAAGCCTAGCTCATTATTCTTCCCTCCCAAGAATACCAACGGAAAGGTGATAGGGCATGATTATCTGCAGGCGTACTCGTACCTCCTTAGGATCAGTGTCTTACACTTGCGACATCTGCCCTTGTGCAGTCTCCACATATTATGTTTTTATCTCGCAGGGAAAGCTGGATGAACCAATCGTTAGGCCGCAGAGGTATCAGATATTCGGATTCATAAAAATGAAAATTGTACCATGTGAGGGCGTTGAAGTTTTGCAATTAAAAGTTTTAGAATTTTAGTTTCAAATTACAAGACCGAACTTTATATTAAAGTAATCGAAAAATTGTAAGAGGGTTCAAATCTCGACCAGCCATCTGCGCTAAATGGAAAGGTCTGTAGTTTAGGAAGCTGTGATTGTAACTTATTTAAGATTATAAGATAGTGTAATCAGATAAAAAATACTTTTGAGTTTTTGTACATTCTCTGCGAAAATGGAGGGTCAACTAAAATTTCTGCTTACAATGGTAGAATTTCCCAGTAATTTTTACATTATTATTTGTATCCAGAGAAGAAGAATTTACTTCAGAATTACTTGGAATAAAGCTCTGTAGATAGCTTCGCGCTTTTGTAATTTTTCAAGTATCAGTAATCATTACTTGACATTCTTCTCCTACCATTTGAAAGCTAGATTAATATTTGTCTCCAAACTGCTTAAGACAAAGAGAAGACATGTGATTGTTATCCATCATTATGACATTTAGTCATTGGAAATTACCAGCAGTGGAAGGAAGCATTGTTAGTAACTCACCATCTAATAAATCAGAGCTGTTCATCTAGTCATACAAAGACTGTATAAATAATTTGGAATTGGTCTGAACCAGTGAATCTAGAGCACAAAAGGTTAAATTGAGCTATTGTTGAGAGAATTCTTGAGATGATTTTAAATTACAACTTAACGAGCATGTAAAATATAATATTTTGGATGGAACAATTCTGCCTAAATGCTAAAATAGCGTATGTAATAACGTAATTTAATGTATTAATATTAAATGTAACAATAATTGCCACATATCGAATAGCACTCTGGAATTCAATACGTAGTTTAAACCTAATGAGATATTGAGTTTTGTCATTAAAATTACATTCTACACTAATGAAGTAATGAAACAAAAGTAGTCTGTGAAAAAATTGTAGCAACAGTGTACAAACTTTAGCAGCAGTTAATTCCTCAACAGAGGCTAGGTCTTCAAAACCATTTTCAAATGATTTGCATTTTTTTTTTTTTTTCATAGTACCTAAAACAGTGTATAAGTCGTCTATTTCATAACTTATAAGTTTATTAAATATTTGTTGTCTACCCAGCCTAGATTCTTGTTGCAATCTAGGAGGCTAAAGCCGCAAAATTATAAATGAATATTATTTGAATCTACTTTAACATAAGTTTTAAAGAAAATGCTGTTACATTTAACAAGTGATTTTTTTTTTTAAATATTCTGCACCGTGATTAAATTCAGGTACTTTAGGAAAGTGAGAGGAGCTGCCAGTTAGGAATTCCTCGTTACCAACTCATCTCTTCTTCATTGCTGTCTCCAAATATTCTAAAGTAATCTCATTCAACAGGAATACAGAGCAAGCTCCCTCCGACAACTGGTAATAACTCAGGTTTTTCAGGAAACTCCAGGTAGAGCGCAGTAAGAGATAACCGCTCCCTGATGCAACTCTTCACCATTCCAACGTTCCCACGATGTTCTCAATGTACTTCTCCCCCAAATTAGGATCTCAGCGAAATCCTAGCGAAGGAGCCAGTAGCCTGAGATCCCTTCCTGGTGTGTTCACAGTTCGCAGACAGCTTGTATGCTTATTATTCAAGTATTTCCGAAAAATAGACAATATTATTTAATAGAAGATAATAGCATTCCATGAAAACTATTCTTTTCTATTTGAATGTATTACTAGATTTATGCAGGAGGAATGCCTCAAAATATCTAGAATTTTCGAGGTATAAGATCAAACAGGAAAGGATATATAATGAATTAAATAGAGTTAATGGAATTTCAAACAATGGGACTTTAGTAACTTCGTTTAACAAGAGTATTTAGGGTTGTGGTTTAGCCTGGTTGGACATCCAGTGTGGGAGTGGTGTATCTTTCGGAACTGTAAAGTTTGGATACATAGCCGAGTTGGGAAGCTTGGCGAACTATAGAGTTAATAAATTAGGTAAGAATCTAGCAACAGCAGTTAGGAGATTCTGTTGTTAGTTGCCTACTTTGTGAAAATCAATACAAATTTAAAAATTGCATTACTTGTGTAGCTAGAGAAATTACAAATTATTCCCAGTAAAAAGAAACTTTTTTTGTTACTAGCTAATAAAATAAAAACGTATAAATTAGTTAATTGGAAGAAGAGTAATTACAAAGTTGTCAATTAATTAAAATTAAGAAAAACATTTTTTTAGTGCAATTAAACTTTTTGTTCATTAATTTCAAAAAGTTGGAATAAAAGGGACTGCGGATAGGTGGAAGGAAGAGCAGTGCTACAAATTATCTAGCCAAGAATGGAACATCACAAGTAGATGTTCACTTAACAATACAGCAGTTGGGCCAGAGGCAAAAATACACCGGCCTGGATGGATGTCGGCACAAAATGTCAGCCACTAACCTAGTGCCACGGTACTCTTAGTTGCCAGAACACTAACTCCGACTGAACACTAAAAGCACTTCTACATTGGAGAGTTACATTCACTAAACATTTATTAAACGTTCTACGCTTGCTTCTGAAATCTAGCCAAATTCCTAATTCCATAACAATCTTATACGTTCCGCGTTTTTTTCTTTTTCATTGATCTTAAATAATCATAATTTATTTACTATTAGGAAACGATCTATCTAAAAGCACTAATTTCAGTATGTCTTCTTGTGTTTTCTATCGGAATTCTTTAGTAATGCGATCAAAAGCATTCCCTATAAAATTCATAAAGGGAACCTTAAACAAGGGAAGACTACAATAAACCAATGTTTTATCCAAAGTTTCTAAATCTGGTCTGGAACTGAGATCTGTATATCCACAGGAGATTGCTTGTGTGGTTTTTTGTTTTCCACTCCGAGATTTGCTTTTCTTTGTGGTGTTACGGTGGGTTCACAACTAAACCCTTTGACCACTAATCTCGTACTATCCCCCACAAATGCGGGAAATTTTTCATGACTAATCCAACATATGCATTTATACTTTTTATTTGTCTCGTTTTAAATATTGATTATATATTACGCATAAAAATTCTATATTTACGAGAACCAAAGTACATCCTTCACGGAATCCATGGCACCCCTACTTTTAAATAAAGTACTATTTTAGTCGAAACGCTTAGCGACTATGATGAACAGTGGACAAATTAATCATGTAATTATTACAATGTATAATATTACTGTAATTATAGTAGTAACAATTTACAACATTGTATAGAACATTTCTTCTACTGGTTCGCAGCGTCCATTAACTTTTTGTTTTGCAGAAGGATGAACCTATCTAAAAAGTTTTTGACTACTAAGGGTATAGGAGTAGCCTATCCTGTTCTAGCATTCGGTACTTGCGTATTTTTACTTTTATACTTGAGTGCAAGGCGCCACGGTAGCCAAGCGGTTAGAGGCGAGACCAGTAAAGCTAATGTATATTATTGTGGTACTGGGTTCGATTCGGTCTTAGGCCTTGGATTTTATTTAATGGTTAATAAAAGAAATTTATAGTAAAGTATGTTAGCTAGTCGCCTCCGTCCACGACACCTAATTGGTAGTTGGACGTTAAGCCTCACCTGAAAAAATAGGCAATTACTTTACTTTTTTTTATTTATTTATTGTTTTTATGGTCTTGTTAGTACATTAACCATTACTTATAACTTTACTTTACTTTTTACTTGAGTGCAAATTAGTTCTTATAAGCCTGGAAAATTCAATAAATTTCATCATAATCATTTCAAGTTTGGAAAAACTGAATTTGATTTCTAAATAATATATTTGTTCAATCTGTGGTTAGCTTCACAGCAATTATCTTTGTGAATGAGCTCAATGGAGGATGAATGGGATAATTGGAGTCTGTCCTAAGATGTAAGGTGTAAAGATCATTCATTCACTAATAGACTTTACTCACGTGATTGGATTATTCCTCATTGGGTATTGTATTTTAATAATTAAGAAGACGATCTCTTCATGTTGGGGTTGAATTCCAGAGCCATTTAAAAAAATCTGTGAAACAGAGGAGGAAAAACCCCAGTACCATATATCTTAAGTCAGTTTTATGGGTTGTGAAAAGATATTTAGAATATTTGATTTCAGAACAGGTTCTCTGTGCAAAGGCGTTTTTCTCTTAAGGTTGTTGTCAAATTCATCTCCTTATACGAGTAAAGATAATAAGATAAATTCAACATTTTCTGAACTAGGAGCCAGTTCTCTTTACTCTTCTCTCCTTCTCTTTCTCTTTGTTGTTCCTGTAAGATATTTTTAGATACTAGTATTTTTATATTTATTTATTTATTGATTTTTGTTTTAGATTAAAAGCGCATCAATATTTGAGGTCATCTGGTCCGAAAGTTTTTTTAAGTGCACTGGAGTTGTCCGGACAGAGTTCACTTAAGACAAAAAATACTATCAACATCAGATGAGAAATCTATAAAATAATGATGGACTATTTGAGCGGACTCGGTCCACTGGAGCAAATCCAATGGTGGAACTAGTTGATTAAAATCCCTATTTAAAAAAAAATGATTCCCCTAAAAAAAGTTGAGGCAAAAATAAAATGAAACTAATTAGTACTGAAGTTACTTAGGTGATAAACTGTAATACAATTTTTAACTGACTTTAGACTATCATTTTAGGAGTCACTGACGTATTCTAACTTGTAAAATCAATCCACACCAGAATAAAAAAACCTGGCAAGCTTAAAAAATTAATGCTTGGAGAGGGCATAAGTTCAAGATTTTTTAGAAGATGGTCAATAATTGTAAAATAATAATATTATTTATTTATTTATTTTGTTTATTTCTTAACACTAGGTGTAAAGCTGTATGTTAGGTGCCATATGTAATGTATGTGTTGATTTGTACATAAAGTAAACAATATTAGTAACTTATTTTTAAAGTATTAAAGCTTAAATTTATTTTAATTGGACAGGAAATAATTGCTATAATGATATTTCATAATGAAGAACATTTATTAGAAACGAACCTATCTGTTTCAATACAAGCAGCAGAAGTTTTGAAACGTTTAAACAACTTCGGTTCTAATCCCAACATATTCATTGGTTAAATCTCCAGGAATCAGTGGAGTAGGAATGATTTAAATCCTTTTGCGTTTGAACTCGGTTCTTCATTCCATTCACGGACTCGAGCCATTAGAAAAGGATGCTGTCACAGTTCTACGGAACGAGTCCATTGTCATCTTAACCCGGACTGATTCTACCTGCTCACTTTTTCATTTTGCATTTGTATGTGGGGATTGCTCTGAGGATAGGTGATAATTCATGGATACTTATTGAGCTTCATTGTTAAATATGATAAAGGTGGCTGTTTTTATGACTTATCTAGATTTGCTGTTGGAATTATGGGTTGTGGAAAGGTATTTAGAATATTTGATTTCGGAACAGGTTCTCTGTGCAAAGGCGTTTTTTTCTTAAGGTTGTTGTCAAATTCATCTCCTTATAAAGATAATAAGATAAGTATAATACTATAATTATAAGATAGTTGTTGGGTCGTTCTTAACCTCTGTATGTCTGTTTTTGTTGAAGTGAATCGTTTTGTTAACATGTCTGAATTTGTTAATATTACCGTAGAGTTGCCTTTGTCAGCTTTAATTAATACGTGATTTCTATCTTTTATTTTCTGTCTTAGGCTATTTGCTGTTCGTAGTTACTAATTATCTTGTTTAATTCTTTGTTTTCAGTTTTGTATGTATATATGTATGGATAATATCAGCCGCTGAGTGACGTGCATACCTCGTTTACTACGCTGCCATTCCTGTCTCGATCATTAGATCACAGTTTGGATGTAATTATTATTTTTGAGATTATATTTAAGTCCTTTGTCTTAAAAAATTGTGAATGGCAAACACTCAAAAATGAATACGTATGTCAGCTTCAGTATTCTTTTCAACATTTTACTTATTTACGCACATTCTATATTATTTGAATTACTTATTTATAATTATTTCATTTAAATATGATTATTTTCTAGTTTAAATGAAAGAATTATAGTCCTGTATAATTTTGCTTAAACTCGCACCCTCCTATAAAAAAAAACCCTTACTTAAGAATTTTAAAGTAATACAGAACTCTTTAACAATTACTTAGATTAATTAATTTTTGTTTCATTTAATAAACGTTGCCTAAAAAATGATCAATTCAAGGGTGATTCGACCAGTTTTACCTAAACCAGTATATCTTGGTAAGTGCAAGCTTCAAGTATTTTTATTTTCCTTTATTATATATATATATTATATATATATATATATATATATATATATATATATATATATATATATATATATATATATTCAAGGTGATCAATTTAAAACGCACCAATCGCTAATAACTATTTTGGAAAGCGGAAATACGGAAAACCCATTAAGTAAACTAAGTTTTTATTTTTGATCTAGTTTTCAAATTTTCCATCCCCGATGTTGTACCTTCATTTTTAGCGGAGTTACGGGTAAAAAAAACTGGTCTTGGCTTCATAAGGACCACTAGTTTTGACAATTATGAAAACTGAATTAAAAATTGTGAAAACATGCGTCGATCCCGTTTCGAAATCCCTAATTGTCGAGATATTTAATACTAAACATGCTCTATCCCTAAACTTAAATTCTGTTAGCTGAATTACGTGTTGCTTTATTGTCCTTTTGATGAATATTATTTATTTTGTCGACAACTGTTTAAGTTGATGCTATTAGCTGAAACACTGGTCCAAAGGTCTTTATAGTAAAAATAAGTAAAACTCAATATTTAGTTAGTGCAATCATGGCACCATGTGAAATGGTGGATATTATTTTGTGCGTAGGTGAGTGTCACGGTAATTTTCGTTCAGCAGCTAGACTTTACCGGGAACGTTTTAGAGAGAGGGCAAATCGTCCTTACTACACAATTGCTCGACTAATAAAAAGAGCCAGGATAGGGAGGTTTTATTTCTTAGAGAAATAAAAACTATAGAAGTGACCGCTTGGTAACTTATTTGGTAGTTCAAAATCCATTGATTAGTGATCGACAGATTGGTCGTCTTAATGGATTGGCAGAGGGACCAAGACTAAGATTTTTTTTCTTTGTGGTGTTTTAAAAGGTAAGGTGTACGCCACTCTTTTAAGACCTAGAGAATACATTTAGAGAAAAATAGTAGAGGCCTACAGATCGACAACTCCCGAAGTTATCGATTAACTCCTGTAAACTGAATGGCACTGCAGTTTACTGCTTGTAAGCGAAGACGGTGAGAAGTTTTTCAACCGCACTAGGTGGTATTTTCTTCTCTCCGGCAAGATATTCGAGTGGAAAATTTGAAAAAGACAAAAAAACGTAGTTTACCTCATGGGTTTTTCCAGATTTCCGCTTTCCCAAAAAGTTATTAGCGATTGGTGCGTTTTAAATAGTTCATCCTGTAGATTCTTCGTGTTTTAAATGGCTACATTACTAATGAAAGAATAAATGAAGTGCAACTCTTACTAAACTCAAGAAACAACTGATCTAATGAATCTTAATTAATGATTAAAAAGTGATTAGTATTATCTAAATAGTATTTTGTTCATAATGGGGTCGCTAATTTAGGCACTAATGCAAAAGTAGTTACTATACTTCGGCTACTTCTTAGAGATTGCTAAGAGGAATACTATCATAAATAATAATTACTAGACTTTGCTGTTGTTATAATGTATATACTTATAATCATTATATTAAAGGTAAATGTTTATTCCAAATAATATTTTGAATTTTAAATGCTAAAAATTTGCATTAGAGTTTATTAAAATAGTGTAAAGTGTTATAAAATACATATTTTAGATGAGTTGTCCAATAAACGTGCAAAAATACATTTCCTATACCATCTAGCGGTGATGTATTGAACTACAATCCTATTGTAGTTCTAGCAAGCGCTACTAGATGGCATAGCATCCACTGTCACTGTGTAAAATTATTCAATTCTCCCTTTACACTGCATTTAGTGTTTAGTGTTTAGACCTTTAAGTTCAACCTATCATTAATCCAGTAACTTCTGTTGTCCAATTTTATTTTCTTAGTTCCAGCCTTCGAAAATCGGCAATTAGTAAGCTTAATCTTAAACTAAAAATTAGTTTATATTTAAGTTATTACGTTTCATAGTTTAAGAGATTAAAATAAAAATTAATATTTTCGTTTGTGGCATATCATTTTTTAATGTTTCATGCAATACATTATATTAGACGGTTTTCAATTTTAAAATGAAAAACATTTATCATTAACTATAAGAAGGTTTTATTATAGTGCTTAATTTTTACTTCATCCAGTTCCATTCGCTGCCTCGATGTTTCCATGGTGCTCTTTATTGCAGCACGCCCACACGTAAGTTCTTTTAATCAATATAAATCAATGTAGTTCAGATAAGATGTAACGTTGACAGGTACTTTTAAGCTTTTAAGAGCCTTGTTTAATTAATTTAACAATACGCTCATTTGTCTCAAAAATATAACTTTTATTTAAAGATACCATTTTTCTAAGAAATTTAATATTTTGCTATATGCACCGCCGAAGCGAGTACAAAATTTAATGGGTAATCTTTACAATAGCCAACGGAGGTATGGTCTATTTATTTTAAGTGCATACGCGGTAGAGTAATACTTTAAAAAAAAAAACAAATTATTTTATTTGTTCCAGCCACAGATACATCAATTATTTTCACTTTTGTTTCTGATGTAAGTTCCTGCAAACATTTTACGGTAGCAGTGAATATTACAAATGATTTGTATCCAATTGTACAAATTTGCAACAGTTACAATCAAGGAAACTTAATGAAAACTGCAAACAAAGGAAAATGGGTGAAAAATGATATTACTTCAAACTGAAAGTTAATTTATTCAATTCAGTAAGTACACGTTTAAATAGAAAATGTTAAATTATGAATCAAATTTAAAGTGGTATTTTGGTTAAATGATAAGATGTGAATGCTAAAACAAAACAAGAAATTTAAAATGATATTCTTATAATTAAGTAAACAAGTAGTAATTAGTCCGAAAATTAAGTCGCTTAATATACACATTATAATTAATTTTCTATTATATTTATTTTTTTCGGTTAGATCAGTAGAAAAAGATATAATTTATTCTGAACAATTGAAGGATTTGCCTTATAGAAATTAAAGTAAGTACATTTAATACTTTATTCGGGTTGATGTGCGTTATATTAAAACTTTAGCACGGCAATTGTATAAGGGTTGATCGCAAGAAAGTGCACGAAAAAAAATACCCAACTTTGACCATTTTTATTTTATGAGAGATGAAATTCGCAAACTTTCTGAAAAATGCAGGGCATATCCTCGTTTGTAAGTGTAAACTTGTACAACTACATAGGTTTCGAGAAAAACAGTTGGAAAAACGGCACTTTCAAAAATTCGTCTTCTTGTAAACTTTTTTGTAAAGAACGTAGCAACTAAACACGTAAACCTATATTCATGAATGAGGATGTCACTCGATTCGGTTCTTGTAGTACGTACTTTTAAAAAGGGCTGTTATTAAACAATTTTTAAACATTTAATTACTAATCGCTTGATACCACTTATTATAGTCAAACTAAGTTAAATAGTGTGCTATATATAGTTTACTGAACAATTATTTTTTATATGAAAATGGCCAGCATGAGTCTGTGGTAAAATAGACGTATTAAGGCCATGCCAATGCTATCTAGCGGCAGTAGCTTAAACTAGGAAAATGTAATTACATTGAAACTAGTTCCAGCGATCACCGCTAGGTAGCATGAACATGTACTTTTGACACTATTAAAATAAACAACCTCCTAACCAAATAAATATCCAGTAAGGTAGTTTGGTGTTTTGCCCAAATAAACACTATATCGTGTAACAACAGTAATAATTTGCTTTATTTATTAAATTTTCTTCACCCACGTTGTTAAATATTTTATATCGTCCAGTATTTTAAGAAGGTTTTCTCGAAAAAAATTTCGTATGTTCAAAATTCACTGTTTACCTCATAATTTGATGTTTTTTAAAATTATGCTTGGTAGTTTTAAGTTGATGTTGGTGTATCTAAGTCAGTGAGAACTTTACATAGCTGATTGTATTATCAATTCGCATTAAACGATAACTTCTTAGGAAATTAAAAAACTTGTTTTTCTGTCATTACTGCGTTAAGGATAGAAGTCTGGCAGGTAAGGAACATTTTTTGTGCATACTTTCATTTTTAATTACGAGTAGATGTGATTAGAAGTGTTTATGAAATTGTTATCGTTTCCAAGACAGTTGATAGTAGTTGCATTTCATGTGTACGTATGTAATTTTAAAAAGTTGATTTTAATCTCATTATTTTGTTTCATAAAAATGTTTCAACGGTCATAAGTAGGTAGCTTTAGTTCTTAACATGTTAATAATTTTTGGTCGTCTTTATTACTGTAAAAGTAAATTGCTAATTACGATTATGTATTTGGGAATTAGGAACTTCCATGTAAATATTCACATATCTCTTATTTAAAGGGGAGAGTAATCTCCATGAAATTTAAATTAATAATGTAAAGTTTAATAACGTTCTAGAATTGTGGACCTTGGATTTTGCAAGGTTCGCACCAGTAGTTTTAAATTCTAAATTATTGAAAAAATATTTTTTTCTAAATATTTGTAAATTACAATGAAAACAATTGTATAAAAAATAGTTTATATAATTTTTTATTTTTGTTCTCAGCGTTCTTTCGACATCCTAATGGTAATTCTGAACTAGTTCAATTCAAACAAATGGGTGGGTTGATGAATTTTATCCAGTGTAACACATTTCAACTCCTACAACAACAGTAAGTACATGTTTTCTTCTCACAGCATGTTGTTTCTCTGTTAAGATATTATGTCGCATTATCTAAAGATAAAGACTAAGTATACAGTAATAGATTAGATACCTAGTAAGTGCAATGATTTGCCTAAATTCAAAATATCCAGAAGGTACATGAACTTAGATTTACTTTTTTTTTTATATAAAAAAAAAAGTGCATGTGCCTACACTTTTAATGATTCTCTATCTTCTTATGACTTTTTAGTGATCAAATTAGTTTACTGAAGTGAATTATTAAGATATAAACATTAGTGTTGTACAGATTGCACATTCAAAATAATTAATTATATAATTTGAGTGGTATATTTTTAGGCCAGATTTACTTATATTCCCATTAATTTTACAATTGTAACTTCAAATTCTGGACTACCATGTATTTACATTCTATCTCTGTCGTAGTTATACACTAAAGCAGAAATTGTATTCTTTTGCACAAAACTAGAGGAGATATCCTCAATTTTCTATTAATTTTGCAATGGTAATTTGGAATGTAGACTACTAGGTGTGAATGAACAATACTCCTCTGTCTTAGTTGTTAAAAGTATGAAGGAGAACATCGCAGACATATTGCAGATTACTTATCAAAACAATTTCTATATCATCCGAATAAATAAAATGTAGTATAAGACTAAGAAAGCTCCTTTGGAGAAATCAAACCTGGGCCACTTGTATGTGTCCTATAATGCATTGATTGTTTTAACGTACAAATCGTTGATTCTCAATTAATTCAATTATATACTTTACGAACCAATTCCATAAATTTTCTGTTTTATAAAAACTGAAGTGTTTCTGCTACGAATAGAAATGTGCAAACAGAAAGCCATTCACAAAGCTTGAATATACCGGCATAATGCATGTTCTATGCTGGTCGAAAGTTTTCCTTTAAAGATTTTACTAATTTACTCATATTTTAAATTTATTAGAATCGCATATTCATTCATATTTTACTTAATAATAATTATTTCGCAGTGAAAATGCAACAATGTCTGAGTTTTAAATTTAAATTCTCGCGCCTTCATCATATAAAATACATTTCCTACTTCTCAGTTCTAAAATATTACTAGCATAGAGTTTTTTTTAAAAAAAAATTCCTTTTAACATGTACTAGGTTTCAATTATTTTAATTAATAATTTTTACAAATGTTTGGCAATTCATTAATATTTTGGATAACAACGCACGTAACCTCTCTTATGCAGTCTGCTCAGTTAGTAAGTGTTGTGCGGTCCTGGGAAAGCGGTGAAGTCGAAATCAATACCCTAAACTGGTTATACTACCTCGGAGATTGTTGAAAGACCGAAACCGATAAGGGTATATTAAAAATACGTCCTACTACGGACAAAATTACAAATATTATTACGCACTGCGGATGTAACCTCATTTTCATAAGACTAATAAATTCTTAAACCTCTACGAAGACTTATAAAAAGTAAGTTTCGAGAAGTGTTAGTTCTATATCGAAGTGAAGTAAGGAAAACCACAAGTCATAATTCTAAGACGAGGAAGATGAGTACGATAAGCTTAATTTGCTTGTAGAACGATTGGACCTGTACTTGAAATTGACTACTTATAAATATTACATTAACAGTATAACTGAGGAGTCATTAAATCAACAAATATAGATTTAATAAAAAGGAACCTTATTTAATGATATGATATGGAACCTATGTACGTATTACTTACAACTGTTTATGTTATTTGGGAGAATCGTTTCATGTTTTTGTTATTGTACTTCGTATAATATAGCCAGTGTTAGAAAAAATAACAAGGTGACAATAATATTTATATATTATATAAATATAAATTTTATGACTTGAAAAAAAAGTTGTTAAATATATCGAAACTTAGGTATTTATACATGATGGTGATTTCGGCAATACAGATGAAATATTAAATGGCTTCATAGATAGGACTGATAAGAAGTTACTAGCTCTGCATTTCGCTGGCAATAGTTTTTGACTACTTCGTAACAAGAATGATGAGGATAGTAGTGCCTTACAAGCAGGAGTAGAATGAGAGATACTTGCTGGAGCACAAGACCTTTCCTTTTGTATCGGCTTCATAAGGTATGTTGCTTCTCTTTGTCACTTGGAACTTTAATTTTTCACTTTTACTTTAATAACCACCAAGCAATCATTACAATTCAATTACTTTTTCTTACCCATAATAATTACAAGTGTTACGATCAATTCGAATGTTATTTATAGCATTTACGATTTCCTTTAAACAACGTACTTTCATTATATTATTATGATCTAGAGGATGTATTGAAACATTTCTCTCTTGAAAAATTGATAAAAACTAAAAACCCTCTGTAATAAATAAAAGATTGCTATAGCAGCTGGTATGGAGCAATCTGTACTTTCGACAGAAATCGTGGGGTACTTACTACCTTTCCAATTGTCAACGAATTCAGTCTCCCCAATCAAAAATCTTTAGGAATATAGTATATGCTTTTCGGTTCGCATTGATCTTACCATTCATAATGCCCTCAAAATCTTTTGTCCTCCATCTAGCGAAATTCTTTCTTTGTAAAATTATTGTTATGTGCATATCGTAGTTTAATTACAATCACATTTATTTAATTTTATGAATAATAATTCATCGGTAGTTATAGATATTAAATGTGTTTCTTTACCTTTATGAATTAAATGAAATAATTTTGAACAAACTTACAACTATAAAAATAGTTCCTTTTGGTTGACAAACATTAAAAACTTAATTTAAATATATGACAGAGGGTAACTTGACTAAAACAAGTTTAGTACAACGTTAAATTGCAACGTAGGAGTAATTCATGTTAAAATAGTTTAATATTTTATAATGCTATGAGTACGTTCTTAGTGTACAACTTATTCGGTGTAGCGTACCCTTAGTGTAATGTTATTACGTTTTATAATTATTAATAGTTGATGGGGAGAGCAAGTACACATGTAAAGACGAAGCGTTACTTTTTTATTACTGCTATAACCTTCCAAGAAACTTACACAAGAGTTAGCTAAAATATAGATGGCGTTACTTTATATTACACCTCCTCACGGAGCTAATTAATAATAAAAGAACAGAAATAATCTTCAAATTGAAAAAGAAAGAAAACTTATGATAGAAAAACAAATAAACTTATTATGTAATTATTATAAATCAAGTTTCTTGGGCTTACGGATAACCCGCCCACTCTGTGTTGTTGTTGTCGCATCCGAGTTAAGAGGCAATGTCTGCTCACCAGAGGATGGCAGGGCTGGTCCATCTTGTGCGATGCTTCTCTGTAGAGACTGGTCTTCAGGCTGTTCTTCCAGAGTCGATGGTGGAGGTAGTTTACTACCAAGACCTGTCTTACTTGGTGTCTGCAGCACTGACTTTTGAGGAGACAATACTGGAGACTGTTCAATGGTTTTTCTTCCACGAAGAAATACTGAATTTCTTCGAAGTTCTTGGCCTGTCTGATCTCGAACTACATAGGATCTTGGTTCTTCGAGCTTTCTAGAAAACCAACCTTCCTTCCACCCATCAGTATCTTGGATATAAATTGGTTGTTCCTCCTGGAAAGTCTCCTCCTTCTTGGCGCTTCTATCATAATATTTTTTGCTTTGAAGTTTTATTTCCTCCATTCGAGTTCTTATCTCTTCTGACGGAAAATTTGGAACAAGTAGATCGAGTGTTGCTGGAGCGCTTGTGCGGAGTAGTCGCCCCATCAATAGTTGGCTTGGTGAATAGTCGAGTCCAGTCAGAGGTGTAGCTCTATATTCCAATAAAGCGAGTTGAAGATCACTTCCACCCTGGATAGATTTCTTGATGAGTTTTTTGAAATACCCACACCCTTCTCTGAGAGTCCATTAGATTTGCTGTGGTGGGGGCTTGATGTGATTACTCTAAAGCCCCATGTTTTTGCAAAATTTCTCATTTCTGAACTAGCAAATGGATTGTTATCACAACGGACTGTCTCTGGTATTCCAAATTTACTGAATAATGTTTTCAACTTACATATTATTTCCTTGGCAGATTTGTTCTTTAATGTAATGATTTCGAGCCATCTGGAATAGTAGTCTTCTACAGCAAGAAATATATGTCCTCTATATTCTCCTATGTCCATACCTATACACTGGAATGGATACAGTGGAGTTTTTGATGGTAGTAATGGTTCCTTTGTTCTCTTGTTCTGGAACATCTGGCAAATAGAACACTTGCCAATAAAATTAGCAATATCAATAGACATACGAGGCCAATACATTAAAGAACGAATTCTTGCTACTGTCTTAGTAATCCCTAAATGGGCTATTTTATGAATTCTATCAACCATTTCTAGTCGACTCTTACTTGGGACTATTATACGAGCATCATAAAACAACAGACCATCTTTCTCAAAGAGACTATTTCTTAAATCAAAATAAATTTTCAATTCAGGCGAGAGAAGTTTTCTATTGACTCCTTTCCAGCCCTTATGTACATAAGTTTTCAATGATGTGAAGTCGTGATCGTATTCAGTCGCTTCTTTCAAAGCATGAATTTCTTCTTTAGGTATAGGTAAATATTCTTCAAGTGTGATGGCATGAACAATTTGTGTCAAGTCCACATCTTCTGGTCCAGTTTCCTTAAGGCTTAAACGTGACAGCATGTCAGCGATGAACATTTGAGAACCAGGTATATATTTTAAGGTAAAGTCATATTTGAGAATTTTTAGCTGCATTCGTTGAAGCCGTGCAGTATTTTTATGAAGATCATTTTGCACTATCTTTAATAGAGGTTTATGGTCGGTATGAATGATTACATTGTCATGACCATAAATATAATTATGGAACCTATTAAGGGAAAATGTGAGAGCGAGCATTTCTTTCTCAATCTGGCTGTAGTTTAGTTCAGCGGAATTTAAACTGCGAGAAGCAAATGAGACTGGTTGTCCCTTCTGCATTAAACAACACCCTAAACCATGTTGACTACTATCAGTTTGTATCAATACTTCTTGATTAGGATCGAAGATTTTCAAAGTTGGTGCATTAGTAACTAACTTCTTAAGACTATCAAAAGCCTTTTGCTGTTTTAACGTCCAATTCCAAGGATTTTTCTTCTGGAGAAGTTCTCTTAACGGAGCTGTAACTTCTGAGTAGGAAGGAATAAATTTGTTTACAAAATTTACTGCACCAAGAAAGCTCTGAAGCTCCTTTACATTACTTGGCTGTTCAATTTCATTAATCGCCTTTACTTTGGCATTAGCAGGTTTAATACCTTGTGGTGTAAATACGAGGCCTATATAGCTAACTTCATTCTTTTTATATTGCAGTTTGTTCTTATTGAACTTCACATTATTTCTTCTTGCTCTTCTTAGGACAGCTTCTAGATTGCCATCATGTTCTTTTCCAGACCTTCCTGTTATTATTATGTCATCAAATAGAACCTGCACTCCATCTAGATCTCCAAATATTTTTGAGTTTTCTCTGTGGAATATCTCTGGAAAACTAGAAAGGCCATAGGGCATACGTAAATAAGAAAATCGTCCAAATGGGGTTATCATTGTGCACATTTTGGAAGACTCTTCATCAAGTTCAAATTGATGAAAACCTTCTTTCATGTCTAGAACAGTGTAATATTTTTTCCCACTTAAGTTTGCAATTAATTCTTCTTGAGTTGGAATACTATAGTGTTCACGTTTGATATATTTATTTAAAGGTATTGGGTTAAGGCACAGTCTAACACTCCCATCTTTCTTTTCGACAATGACAATATCATGAACCCAGTCAGTGGGCTCGTCTGTTTGACGGATTATTTCAAGTTTCACAAGGCGATCCAGTTCATTTTTTAACTTCTTCTTAAGAAATTCGGGTATTCTACGAGTTCTTTTGACAACAGGTATAGCTTCATCACGCAGTTTTATTTTAATTTTAAATGGTAGTTTCCCTATTCCTGTAAATAAATCAGAGTTCTTATCTATAAACCTATCTTTATTTGAATTTATTACTTGTGGTTTCGCACTAATTTTATTATTTATTGGATTAGTAAACTTTTTATTAACAATTTTTGCTGTATTGCCTGAGTCTTTATTATCGGCGTTAATTGTATAAAGTCTTTTGAGAAGTCCTAATTTTAGACATGAATTGGCACTTAAAATAGGAGACGAATCATAGTTCACAACTATAAAATCTAAACCCTCATTTACTTGTTTATAAGTACATTTAAAGTTTACTTTACCTATTGGGTTTGTAGTAAAACCTCCATAAGACCTCAGTCGAACATTCGTCTTTTCAATTTTGGATTTATCCTGCAGATTATTATGAATGTTTAAAGGCAAAATATTTACGTCAGATGCTGTATCCAATTTAAAAGTAATAGGGTTCCCTGCAACAAATATAACTTCTTTCCATATTTCACTATTAGTTTGATAAGATGCATTAATATTATCGCAAGCGAGTTCAAGTTCCACACTCTCACAATTAAAAACTTCTGTCTCACTTGAAGATGTTTCGACTTCATAAACACTTTTCTTTCGGTTTTTTAAAAAACAACCTACTTCGAAATGATTTTGGCGCTTACAAAATGAACATGTTTTCTTAAAAGCCGGACATGAACGAGGTTTATGTTTGGTACCGCATTTCTTACAATCATAATATTTTACATCGGTGTTCTGAAGTTTATGTTTAATCTTTTTAGTTTGTTTATTAGCGAATTTTCTGGTATAATTCACTTCACTTGTTAATTCATTATTATTATTAGAAATCTCTCTCTTATACGTTTTTCCCATTTCGGCAGCTCTACACAAAGCAATAATTTCTTCTAAAGATTGTTCTTTAGTTTGTTTTAAGAGATTTTGTTGCGCTTCTGCATCATTAACGTGAGCTATTATGTGATCTTTAATCATTCTCTCAGCATACGAAGTTTTACATATGCCATTTTCACAAACAAAATTACACTTTCCTGCTTGTTTTCTCAAGTCCGTAACATAATTATCAAAACTTTTCCCAACTTCATGTACAATCTTGTTAAATTTAAATGTCTCTATGGAGTAGTTAACTGTAGGAACACAATACTCACCAAATGATTTAAGTACAATTTCAAGTTCTGTTTTTTTAGCCTCAGGAAAAGTATTAAAAACATCAACTGCCTCTTCACCCATATTTGTAAGCAATATTGCAATTTTATGCTCTTCATCCTTTGATTTAATTTTTCCTGATGCTTTCATATTTAGCATAAACATCTCTTTCCATTTAGGCCATCTGTGTGCAAGACTTGAGTCGAAAACTATCGGCTTCAATCGGAATGACTGGTCACTCATCTTGATTAATAAAGACCTTATTACTATTTCGTTTTAATTATTGAAACTATACTGCACTATTTTCCGCACAACAAAACACCTGACACCATGTAATGTTATTACGTTTTATGATTATTAATAGTTGATGGGGAGAGCAAGTACACATGTAAAGACGAAGCGTTACTTTTTTATTACTGCTATAACCTTCCAAGAAACTTACACAAGAGTTAGCTAAAATAGCTAAAATATAGATGGCGTTACTTTATATTACACTTAGTGCCAAATTTCTATCTATTTTTACCATTTCATTTCTATACTCATTGAACGTATATATTTTCGGACAGCAATGTTTTTTAATATTTTTAGCTGGTATATTCAAGTTTGATTTCTATAAGAACTTTTTGTGGGTAATGTAAAGTTCAGAATTTGGTAAAACGTAATCGCGATTCACGACTAAATTAGTCATAAGTAGATAAACGTCTAATGAAAAGATTTAGGTTTTTAAAAAAAGATCAATTCTTTAGTTTAATCATAGTCTTCTATTTCATTTTTATGATATGCATAAATTGTTATATATATGTTTTTCTTGGGCTTCTTACAATGCTAGGTGAAACTCCTTATAACCTTTTAATTATTTGAATTACCATAAATAATGCTGATTTTCAGAATTAATATTGTTGATACCAGAGTACTGCCTGCAAAACTATCCATCAATGGAAGCCCAAGTTAAAAAGACGTAAAACATGAATCCTATGTGAATACATCAACAAACATTGGTTATGAATAAAAAAAAAGGTATGTAATTATTATAATTAATATGCATGTTTTTATCACAATTAAAAATTGAATGTTAAAAAAGTAATAATTTTGTCGCTGAATAAAAAAGCCTTTACAAAAATGATTTAATTTATTTTTCCATTTAATGTGTGAATCGAAATAATTAATGTTTCCACTTTATTGGAAGAAAGGTTGACATTTAATTTAAATAAATAAAGTTAATAATCAAAGTTAATGCTATAAAATATTTAATCAAATGAATCTCTTATTCAGCCAGTTTAAAGTTCTTTACAATAATTATAATTATTTCTTTATTGATTTCTAACCTTTTTGTTAACTTGAATTTCATGGATAAAGTTATTTTATTTGAATATAAATATAAAATATACATATCAATCAATAAAATACAAAAAGAATTGCTAAAAAACATTTAAATCTAACAGAGAAACTTAAAATAATTAATAAATAGCTATTTTCAATCATATTTGTTTTAATTTTAATGAAAAATTCTATATCAAATATTATACAGTAGCATTTAACTTCTGTAGTCTTTATTCAATAATTTTTAACTAAATTAATTTTTTTTTGTGAAGAAAATTGAATATATGTTGATTGAAACATAAAAAAATTAATTCTGGACTAAAAGTTGAATTTGCCTTAAAGGATTGGTTCAACAATAAAATGCTATAACATTACCTCAGGATTGTTAATAAGGTCTAAATAATTTACATTTTACTATCCTATGCATTACAATTCATTAAAGATTTATCCGTTTAAGAGATTTATAATTTAAATAATTTCATTAATATTTCGAAATGAATCAATTACTAAAAAATGTATTATTGGGGTATAATAGGTAATGTGCATGTTTGTGTCACAATTAATTATATACATTATTTAGTAGGATAATAAAAAAAAAAGTTTAATTTAAATATATAAATATTTATTTTATACCTATTTTTTGTTACATAAACTTAGTGTATTACTTTCTATGATAAGAAAATATACATATATAATTTAATAAAATACAAAAAGAAGTGCTAAAGAACGTTTAAAACTAACAGAAAAACTTAATCGAACAAAGGAATTTCAGTAAAAAGAAAATGAAACGATTAGTTCCAAAAGAATCCATCAGAGTGTGCCACTTATTACACAGGTGTAAAAATTGTTTTAGAAACAGCCACCAGGTAACAGTGTCGTTACCTTTCAAATGAACATGAACAGGCCAAATTCTCGTCAGTACGACTTGCAAACATACGTTTATTTAGTCTAATCTAACGTTCTCTCTCTCCCAAAGAATCATGATGCTGGTTAATGCTAAGGGAGATGCTCTCGTTTCCACGTTCGGAGAACAACTATTCAGTAGGTTTGAAGGGTAAATTGGAGTCACAGTAAAATAAGTAGTAACCAATGTAGGGTCAAAGATTACGCAGTTATTCTTAACTTCCAAAGAAACAACCAGAGAGAGAATAATGAAGCTAATATTCTACAAAATTAAGGAAACTTTAAGTGCAAACTTGGTTGATAAACAAGTAAGTTCTTAATCTTGCATAAATTTGCATGTGCATGGCTAGAACACCTCTAAGTTCGCTGGTTTTCTGTACTCAATATTTCTATGCAATATAAAAGTATAAATGATAAATCCCTTTTAGCTCCTACTTTATACTCTTCATATTGCTCCCCTTCCTCTTGAGTCTTTAAGTTAAATTATTATTTATTATTTCACCGAAAAATTAAGATGTTTAAAACAATTTTTCCCTCATAGGTATTTGATAAATTATCAGATTATGTTATTAAAATTATATAAAAAAGTGATATGTTCGGTTTGTCTTATATATGCTCAAGGGAAGTGTGCTAAATTACTTTTGTCTTGGCTTAATTATGTAATACGAACCTTTGACGTAATATTAATTATAAGAGCTGTTCATTATTTTTGGTGACTGATTCATGGTTTCAATAGGGTGAAAAAATAAATGCCAGTTTTCTGATTGTTACCAATAAAGAATAAATGTATCACGACTGAAAACTGGCATTTATTTTTTCACCCTATTAATTATAAGTTAATGAAGCTTACTCAGATTAAATCTCCTTTACAACTTTTCAACTTCTAGTGATAATTATATCTTCAAAATTGGTTATTCTGTTGCAAAGTTAATTGTTTATTTTGAACTCTTGGGTCCCATATAGTGGACTGTTTTAGAGGCTATGCCTCAACTTCATCTTATGTTTCAATATCAAAATTGCATTAAAAAGCTTTCAATATAAAAGTTGTGTTTTAAAATGTAGTATGTTTTCTCTTTATCCAGTGCCTTCGCTCAAGGACCCTTTCTGCTCTTCGCTGGCTATTCTTGATCATGGTCCTTCTTTACATCCAGCGGCACTCCTTGTATAAGTTGAGTGATTCACATCTAATTTCTACATTTTGTTCATGAAACACATGAACACATGAGGTATATGTAATTTGCATGATTGTATCGCAATCTTACTTATTTGATTTTTTTTTTTTACTATAAAATAGTAAAGTAGCATGCGGGGGAAGAATTCACCCATTTTGGGTTCAGGCGAAAATAAAAAGTATTATTTAGTAGGACAATAAATAAAAATCTTTAATTTGAAAAAAAATCTTATTTATTTGCACATCTATTTTGTTTATACATAGATTTTGTATTTTACAATATATTATACAAAAAAAAATATACATATAAATCAATAAAATACGCAAGAATTGATTAAAAACGTTTAAATCTAACAGAAAAATTGAAAATAATGAATTTAGGTAAAATAGTTCCAAAAAAATCCGTCAGAGGGCGCCACTTATCAGACAGGTGAGAAAATAGTTCCAAAAGTGGCCACCAGGTAGCAGTGGTGTAACCTTCCCTATATATACGGCAGCAGCACACATTCTCGTCAGTACGACTTGAGTGATGCAGGGGGGTAGATCGCTCGTCGCTCCAAACATATCTCTTATCTAGAGTCTAGTCTAACATCCATCCATCTAACCTCTCTCTCAAAGAATCATGATGTCGGGAGATGTTGTCGCTTGGACGGTTTTCCCCACCCTGCCCCACCCTTCCAACGAACTTAGTTATATAGCCTCCCAGAGCAAGATGGCGGCCAATTAACTCACCTGATCGGTAGCCTCCTAGATCGCTCCAGCTGGTCTGTTGCTCTTGCACACTCTCACGACACTGTCTGTCAGCCATTGTATTTAACCTTCCATCTAGGTTTCCTTTTTTACTTCTACAACTCTCTAGACCCTGTAACCTTCTTTTTAGGTTATCCTTTTTATTTTTACCTATTTTTTCATCATTTTCAACTGTATTAATAAAATATTATTAATTTTTTCGTTTTTTTTTTTATATTATTTACCAGAATAAATACAAAAATAAATAAAATAATTTTTTAAGACTTTTTTATTCAGAAACAAACATATTTTTTTTAAAACATGCAATTTTTAATTGTGTTCAAATCATGCATATTACGTATAATAATCACTTACCTTTTTTTATAGATTCCTAACCAATGTTTGTTGATACATCACATTGGATTGATCTTTTACATCTTTTTCGCTTGGGCTTCCATTGATGAACAGCTTTGCAGGCAGTATCACCAGTACTAATTCTGAAAATCATTATTATTTATTGTAATTGAAATGTTGTAAGGAGTTTCACCTAGCATTAAGAAGATAGAGAAAAACATGTATTACAATTTATGTATATTATAAAAATTAAATAAAAAACACAGTAAGTAAACTAAAAAATTGTTTTTTTCTTTTTTAAACCTTAAATCTTTTCATTCAATGATAATGAAAGATTTTACCAAACTAACACACTTATTCCTTAGGATCAAAATTCATTTTAATGGAAAAATATGATACACATAATCTATTAGTATTATTATTATTGAATTATTTTTAAGAAAATGAATTAAAAAATTATAAGCTCGACTAGTTCTATGTGATTGGAAAATGATGCAGAATTCACATGCATGTTTGATGTTCAAGTTTTTAATTAAAACTTTACAATCAACAAAAATTACAACTTTTTTCATTTTGTTGTATCACTCTGAGCATAATAATTAATAATATAAGACTTACCTAGATGCGAATCACTTCATATTTATGGTCGTGCTGCTGTAAGTATAGAAGGACACTGCTGCAATTTGACAAAAAGCCTAATGATGTCAGCACTGCATGAACTGAAAAAAATATTACATTAAACATAAGTAGGAGTAATACGAATTTGATTCACACTACATTAATACTTTATTCAAAACGCAGAATTTATCAGTTAAACTAAACCTTTTTTTTAAAAACTTTTGAAATTCTGCTCTTTATTTTCTTAAAATAAAATTTAATAACATTCAAAATGTTTACCTATTATCAGAAGATACCACTAATAATACATAACTATATCAAAATAAATGAACTTAGAAAAAAAACCTAGAGTTCACAAAGTTTTAAAAATTTAATTTTTTTTAAACCAATAAAATCGAATGAAAACTTAAAAATTACTTGTATTTTATTGTCAATTAAGATTCTAATAGGGCGGCCTTAAGGCCTACGCCACTGCGACCCCTTTACATCTGAAATAATCTGTAACTGAAATAATTAAAATGTAAGAAGTTTTCACCTAGCATTAAGAAAAACATCTATAACAATTTATGTATATTATAAAGATTAAATAAAGAGGACTGTAATTGAACTAAAGAATTGATTTTTTTTTTAACCTTAATCTTTTCATTAGACGTTAATCAGCTTGTGACTAATTTAGTTGCGAATCGCGATTACGTTTTTACAGCTAAAAATAATAAAAATTTAATTCATCAATTAGATGTCAAGAATTTTAAAGTTTTAGTGGTTCTATCAAACGATAAAATCTTACTGACTGGTTCTGTAACCGGTCAGGAATAAAACAAATATTCCTGTTATGAGCTATAACACTACGCATTAACTTACCTCTAAATACTCCTGATGCTAATTTGCGACTGGTCACTAATTGCACACGAATATTGTGCTGCCACAAAAGATTGGCTCGTTGGATTAGGTTTTATGGCAGATTTCCACCAGGAAAAGAAATATGTGTTAAATATCCTGGAAATTATTGAGATACCAACTACTTATTCAGAATAGAATTCAGCAAATAAACATTAGGAAGTTCTTGATACACTAAACTGAATAGAAATTTTCTTTAAATATAAGAGATTTCCTTCAACATAATAATGAAGCAATTCTTCAATACTATACATGTTAAATATTATAAAATGTAAGAGAAAAGTGCAAGAGCTTCATCAAAACAATAAAATAAAATCGGAAAAACAGGATTTCGCCAGATGGAGGACATAACATTTTGAGGACATTATGAATGGTAAGATCAATGCAAACTGAAGAGCAAATACTATATTCCTAAAGATTTTTGATGGGGAAGACTGGATTCGTTGACAATTGGAAAGGTAGTACCCCACGATTTATGTCAAAGTACAGATTACTCCATACCAGCTGCTATAGCAGTCTTTTAAATTTTTATCTTATCTAAAAGTATACACAAAAAATTCTTGATACACTAAACTGAATAGAAACTTTATTTTAAATCTCAAAAATCTTGCAAAGAAATATTATCAGCAAATTATTTTCAAAGTAAACGACCAAAAACTCTCTTGAAATAAATAAATATTGCTTACCTGCAATAAGTCCTTAATGCAGTAATGATGCTAAAGCAAGTTTCTTATTTTCCTAGGAAGTTATCGCTTAATGCAAATAGATAATACAATCAGTTTTCCAAGGTATGTAAAGTTCTCACTGACTTAGTTACAGCAGCATCAACTTAAAACTATCAATCATAAATTTAAAAAACATCAAATTATGAGGTAAACAGAGAATTTTAAACAAATAAAGCAAATTATTACTGTTGCTAAGTGCTAAAAAGAATATTTGGACTAGAGCGAATAACCTTTTTACCCCACACTGTCTTATTGGACAGTTGTTTGGTTAGGAGGTTATTTAATGTTTATTTTTATTGTGTGAAAGTACATGTTCATGCTACCTAGCGGTAATCACTGGAACTAGTTTTATGTAATTACAACTTTCTAGTTCCTGCTATTGCCCCTAGATAGCATTGGCATGATTCTGTCTATTTTTATTCAATTCCTAATGTTTAAGTGTGATCAGAATGTATAGAATTTCTAATAAGGTTGCCCAATTTTTTTAATTTAAATATAAGGACTTCAATTTCTGATTCATTCCTTGATTTAAATTAGAGAAAATGCCAAAATAATATGGAGGTAGGAAAAATTAATTGAATTGTAACGAGTGCTTGGTGGACATCAAAGAAAATATGAGAAAAGGGGCAAGTGTCAAAGATACAACAAAATACCTTATGAAGCCGATGAAAAGGGAAAGGTCTTGTGCACACAACACTTGCTCCAGCGAGTACTTCTCATTCTACTCCTGCTCGTTGGCACTACTACCCTATTCATTCCTGTTATAACTCCTTAACAAAAACTTACAGTTTAAAAAGTTAAGTATAAGGGTTGATTAAACGCCAAAAGGTACCCAAATCAGCAAGTACCCATCATTTCATTTATACTTCATTGATTGATTGATATAAGGGTCTGTGACATCTAATGAATTCTAAAAATGTGAAGGAAAAGTTAATGCAGTAAAATTACTTAAATCATATCAATGAAGTATAAATGAAATGATGGGTACTTGCTGATTTGTGTACCTTTTGGCGTTTAATCAACCCTTATACTTAACTTTTTAAACTGTAAGTTTTTGTTAAGGAGATTTTTGTACCTTTTGGATAGATTTTTCTTTTTGTCTATTTTGAAAAGTTACATATCTGCTTTACTGTTTTTTTTTAAATTTGGAATAAGCAATTCTATCATTATAACCTGATAAGGTGTTAAGTAGGAACCGTAACTACCACTGGAGAGATCTTTTTAAAGAATGATTATAGTTGCGGTCCCCAAACCATCCTCAATAACAATTTTTTTGAGAAAGCCTTTTTATATAAAATAGGAAGGTATTTGTACGTAAAAAGCAAATTTAAACTGCGATTTCAGACCTTCCTTTTAAGAGGAGTAAGAAAAATAAACGGGCGATTACAGTACTTCTCCCTAAAAGGCAAAGATTTTGAATCGAACGACAATTCATTAATGTAAATAGGTTCACCCATTGATAATTTTAACGATTTCAGTACTTCCTCTTAGTAGGTGTAAGAGCATGATGGCACTTCACAGCCATGTAGAGGAGCTTTAATCACTTCTTCGTGCTAAATTTTATCAAAATCGGACAAAGCGTTATAGAAATATTGGTAATAATAGTTTTAGAAACGGCCTTACTTGGGTGGGGCAAACTCCCCTCCATATGAGGCATAGCGACGAGACTTTTAAAGTGCAAATCTGTACAAAATTTCGATTCGAATGACACTTCATTCATGAAAATCAGTTCACTTGTCGATAATTTGAAACGATTGCTATACTTCCCCTTAACTAGTGTAAGAGCAGATCGCCGCTTTAATGTTACGTAGAGGAGCCCTAACTCTATCATCCTACCAAATTTTATCAAAATCGGGCTAAGATTTACAGAGTAATTAGTAATAATAATTTTGAAGGGGGCCTTACATAAAAGGGGCTAACTCCTCTCCCATTCGGTGTACAGCGTCGAAACCCCCAAAAGGCACATCTACATAAAAGTCCCAATCGAATAACACCTCATTCATGAAAATCGGTTCGTGCGTTTAGGCGCTACGCAGTTTACAAAAAAGGTAACAAGAAGAAGAAGAAGAAGAAGAAGAAGAAGAACAATTTCTGAAAATGCCGTTTTTGCTCATTTTCGGCAACTTTTTTCTCGAAATCTATTAGGTCTGGGGGGTTGCAAAAAAATTACAGTTATAAAGGAGGGTTTGCCCTATATTTTAAAGAAAATTTGGGAATTTTATCTTTTATTGAAAAAGAGAAAAAAATTGTCAAAGTTGGGTGTTTTTCAACGTTACGCTTTTTCGTGCACTTTTTGACGATCAATCCTTATACAACTGTCCTACCGGACAGTTTTAATATAGACAAAAACTATTAGCAGTGAAATACAGAACTAGTAACTTCATATCAGATCTATCTACGAACCCATCCAACACTTCAACTTAAGTGCTGAAATCACTATCATGTGATGTCATACCAAAGTTTCGATATATTTAGCAACAAATTTCTAAATATATCGAATTTCTAATATATATATATACTGTTTGTCACCTTGTTATTTTTCTAATATTGGTAATATTATAAACAACAATACCTAACATATAAAGTACAGATAATTGTAATTATAATTAATGTAATACGTACATAGGTTACTTAATGTAATTAGATTAGGTTCAATCTTACTAAATCTATTTCTTTTGATGTACTGACCTAACAGTTATACTGTTTATGTAGTATAAGTTTATTTATTAACTTTATTTTAAATCTCAAAATGACCAAAAACTCTCTTGAAATAAAAAAAGAGCATTTTTGTCTTAGAACCACTATTGAAGCAGAACACATTAACAATGAAATTTAAGATGCTCCATATTACAATAAAATTACCAGAAATGAAAATAGTTCAGTCCATACATAAGTATCACTAACGAACTCTAGTGGGAGCATCCACGAATTTCTCTCGACATAACAAGCATTTTATAACTTACGTATTGAAATTTTCTTTAAATTTAAGAGTTTTCCTTCAACATAATAATAAAGCAATTCTTCAATATTATACATATTAAGTATTATAAAATGTAAGAGCTTCATCAAAACAATAAAATAAAATCGGGAAAACAGGATTTCGCTAGATGGAGGACATAGGTTTTTGAGGTCATTAAGAATGGTAAGATCAATGCGAACCGAAGAGCATGTACTATATTCCTTAAGATTTTTGATGGAGGAGACTGGATTCGTTGACAATTGGAAAGGTATTACCCCACGATTTCTGTCAAAGTACAGATTGCTCCATACCAGCTGCTATAGCAGTCTTTTATTTATTACAGAGAGTTTTTAGTTTTAATCAATTTTTCAAGAGAGAAATGTTTCAATACATGCTCACATCTCACACGAAACTTGACGATTCGTAAAAACATTCATCGAAAACAAAAACTTCCGTTGAAAACTGAATAACATTCTACTTGATCGTAACACCTTGTAATTATTAAGGGTAAGAAAAAGTAAATGAATTGTAACGAGAGCAACATACCTTATGAAGCCGATACCAAAGGAAAGGTCTTGTTTACGCAACACTTGCTCCAGCAAGTACTTCTCTTTCTACTCCTCCTTGTAGGCACTACTACCCTCTTCATTCTTGTTAAGAAATAGACAAAAACCATTACCAGCGAAATACAGAGCTAGTAACTTCTTATCAGTCCTATCTACGAAGCTATTTATGTTTTCATCTGAATTGCTGAAATCACCATCATGTATAAATACCAAAGTTTCGATATATTTCATACCTTTTTCTAGTCCTAAAATTTATGATATACACATTGTAATCTTATTTTTTCTTACACTGGATATATTATAAGAAGTACAACAATTACGAAAACATGAAAGGATTCTCCCAAAATAAGTAATAGGTTACTTAATATCATTAAATAAGGTTCCTTTTTATTAAATCTATATCTGTTGATTTAATAACCGCTAGTTATACGGTTAATGTAATATAAGTAGTCAATTTCATGTACAGGTCTATTCGTTCTACAAGCGAATTAAGCTTATCCTGCTAATCTTCCTCGTCTTGTGATTTCGTTTCTTCACTTCGACATAGAACTAACACTTCTTGAACTTTACATTTTATAGGTCCTCGTAAAGGCTTAAAAATTTACTAATCTGACGAGGACCAGGTTACGTCCGCAATGTAATATATGTAATTTTGTCAATAGTAGGACGTATATTTAATATATCCCTTATCGGTTTCGGTCTTTCAACCATCTCAGAGGTAGAATAACCAGATTAATGTATGGATTTCGACATTACTAACGCTCCCGTGTCGCCTTACACTTGCTGACTGAGCAGACTGAGTAAGGGAGGTTATGTGCTGTTACCCAAAATATTAACAGTGTCAAACATTTGTAAACTTTATGAATTAAAATAATTGAAATCTAGCACATGTTAAAAGATTTTTTTTTTTTTTCAAATTCTGTGCGAGTAATATTTTAGAACTGAGAAGTTGGAAATGTATTTTATACGAGGGAGGCGCGAAAATTTAAGTTTAAAACACGGACATTGTTGCATTTTCACTGCGAAATAATTATTGTTATGTAAAATATGAATGAATATGCGATTCTAATCATTTAAATAATGTGTATATAAGTAAAATCTTTAAATATACTCAAGCTTTGTAAATAGCTTTCTAATACCTATAGTAGGTGTAAGCACTAAGTGTAAGCACATGCATTTTTGGTTTAAAAAATCACGTAAATTTACGTTCATGTACCTTCTGGGTAGTTTGAATTTAGACAAATCATTGCACTTACTAGGTATCTAATCAATTACTGTATTCTTTATTATTTATCATAGATAATACGACATAATATCTTAACTGAGAAACAACATGCTGTAAGCTGAAAACATGTACTTACTGTTGCTGTAGGAGTTGAAATGTGTTACATTTGATAAAATGTCATCTACCCAGCCATTTGTTTGAATTGAACTAGTTCAGAGTTACCATTAGAATGTCGAAAGAACGCTGAGAACAAAAATAAAAATTGTATAAACTATTATTTATACCATTGTTTTCATTGTAATTTACAAATATTTAGAAAAAAATCTATTTTCAATAACTTAGAATTTAAAACTACTGGAGCGAACCTTGCAAAATCCAAGGTCCATAATTCTAGAACGTTATTAAACTTTACAGTATTAATTTAGATTTCATGGAGATTACTCTCCCCTTTAAATGAGAGAAATGTTAATATTTACGTGGAACTTCATAATTTCAAAATACATAACCGTAATTAGAAATTTACTTTTACAGTAATAAAGACGACCAAAAATTATTAACATGTTAAGAACTAAATCTACTTACTTATGACCGTTGAAACATTTTATGAAACAAAATAATGAAGACTAAAATCAACTTTTTAAAATTACATGCGTACACTTAAAATGCACACTTGGAAACATGACAATTTCATAAACAATTCTAATCACATCAAGTCATAATTAAAAATAAAAGTATACACAAAAAATGTAGCTTACCTGCAATAAGTCCGTAACGCAGTAATGATAGAAAAACAAGTTTTGTAATTTTTTAAAAAGTTATCGCTTAATGCAAATAGATAATACAATCAGCTTTCTAAGATATGTAAATTTCTCACTGACTTATTTACAGCAGCATCAACTTAAAGTGACCAATCATAAATGAAAAAACATGGTAATTTGTTTTAGAAGAAAACTTCTTTTTAAAATACTGACGGTATAAAATGTTTATCAACCTGGATGAATAACATTTAATAAATAAATGAAATACTATTGCTACATGATAAAGAGAATATTTGGACAAAACCGAATTACCTTTTTAATTTGTTTTATTAGGAGGTTGTTTATTTTAATAGTGTCAAAAGTACATGTTCATGCTCCCTAGCGGTGACCACTAGAACTAGTTTTTATGTAATTACATCATTCTAGTCCAAGCTATCGCCGCTAGATAGCATAGGTGTGCCTTAAAACGGCTATTTTTTTGATTGTAATTTTAAAGTAAGAAATACAATTTTAAAAAGGTTGCCCAATTTCTTTAATCTAAATTTAACAACCTGAATTTCTGATTTATTCTTTGATTTAAACAGAGGAAATACCAACATAATATATTAATAAATTCCACTATCTTAGAAGCTATGTATAATAGAACCAACCAATCTTACGAAACTATTTTAATAAATATGGAACAATAATATCGGTAATACAAGCAAGGAAAATTCGTAATAAATCTCCATAAGATGTCTTGTATTTCTCTAATTATAAGTAACGTAACTAAAATTTCCATAAGCAAATCAATCAGAACTAATGGTTTTTATAAGAAGATGAAAATGTGGAGTAAATGGTTGCTAATGAATCTAATGTTCTTCTAATTAATTCTTATGTATTTCTGCAAAAAGTGGAAATATTCTCCTAATTTCACTGGAATGCTGATGTTTCTTCATTTTATATTTTATATGAAGGACAATGATACATTATCAATAAAGGGTCGAGAAATGTTTCAATACATGCTCTGGATCATAGTAATATAATGAAAGTACGTTTTTTACAGGAAATCGTAAATGCTGTTCAAGAGAAAATACGAAAAATCAGATTCAGTAAATTTGCAGTTAGATTGACAGATTTTCCCCAAAAGGAGCCAATCAATAAATATCAAAATTTGAATTTTCCATTATTGATTTTCATGATACACGAAACTTGACGATTCGTAAAAACATTTATCGAAAACAAATATTTCCGTAGAAAACTGATTAACATTCTTCTTGATTGTGTCAGCTTGTAATTATTATGGGTAAGAAAAAGTAATTGAATTATGAAGATTGCTTGGTGGATATTAAAGTACAAGTGAAAAATTAAAGGGCAAAGTGACAAAGATAAGAAAATTACCTTATGAAGCCGATACAAAAAGAAAGGTCTTGTTCACACACTTGCTCTAATAAGTATTTCTCAGTTTACTCCTGCTTGTAGGCACTACTCTTCATTCTTGTTACGAATTATAGTCAAAAACCATTACCAGCAAAATACAGAGCTAGTAACTTCTTATGTGTCCTATCTAAGA
The DNA here is from genome assembly GCF_049639745.1 of Rhodnius prolixus. Taxonomy (NCBI): domain Eukaryota; kingdom Metazoa; phylum Arthropoda; class Insecta; order Hemiptera; family Reduviidae; genus Rhodnius; species Rhodnius prolixus. The sequence goes on along the minus strand of NW_027411604.1, from coordinate 11,692,167 downwards.
AGCCATTTAATATTTCATCTGAATTGCCGAAATCACCATCATTTATAAATATCAAAGTTTCAATATAGTTAACAATTTTTTTTTCAAGTCCTAAAATTTATAATATACATATACATCGTCACCTTGTTACTTTTTAATGTGGTAGGATTACCAGATTAATGCAAAGAATTCAACTTCTCTTACGTTCTTGGGCGGCACTACACTTATTGACTGAGCAGACGAAGGGAGGTTATATGGTGTTATCCAAAATATTAATGAATTTTCAAACATTTGTAAAAATTATGAAGTAAATTTATTGAAACCTACCTAGTATTTGTCTAAAAAAAAATAACTCCTGTTTAATTTTTTGTTTTTAATTTTGCGCATGTTTTTAGATCTGAAAAAGTTGGGAATGTATTTTATGAGGTAGGCGCGAGAATTTAAGTTTAAAACACGGACATTGTAGCATTTTCACTGAGAAACAATTATTGATAAGTAAAATATGAGTGAATATGCGATTCTAATCATTTAAAAATTGCGTAAATTAGTAAAATTTTTAAAAGATAACTTTTAATAAGCACAGAACATGCAATATGCTTTATATTCTGGCTTTGTGAATAGCTTTTTGTTGGTATATTTGTAATACTTTCATTTCTATGCCTAGCAGAAACACTTCAAGTGTTATAAGACAGAAACGAAATGATTTAAATGCACAACAGTACATTGAAGATTGCACAAGTAATAGCTCTAAGTGAAACTACCTGTCAAACAAAACTGCAGATTTAACAATAACTTTTACTTAGCTAATGACGGATTGGTACACACGATTTTTGTGATTCAAATTGCCTACCGTTATAAGCATCTAAATCAGTCTCTGCCCATCTTCCTAAAGAAGAAAATTGAGTTGGAATTGGAATTGGCGAACTTTAAATTTCCATGCTAAAATTCCGTCAAGTTATCAAGTGTCACTTTGGACAGAGTACTTGGAAAGGCCACTTGGATACGTAGAATTAAAAATATAAAAATACTTCATTTCCTTGAGAATGTTCTCACACAGGAAGTGGGGGTGGAGCCCGAGATGTCTGATATTTTACAGAGCCACCATTCGGGCGATCTCTACCTTCGCCTTTCGGGAGTCTACCCTTTAAATAGGTTTTAAGTTCTCTTACCGCTAGAAGTAATATATGCACTGGCTTGTGAGTTACCAGTCTTCTATAGGATGTATGTATTGTCCCATCGATATGGTTTAAAAGAAACTTAAATTGCATTTTAATTATAACAAAATTCTTCAATATTGTAAAATAAAATTTCCTAGTATAGCACTAAACTTCTTTCGCTCAGATACTGGATAAAAACAAAGAGGTACACTGTAGCAATGGGAAAGCGATGTTCAGGATGATATAAACGAACGCTTTCCGTGGAAAAGTAAATCACAATTAGTGAAAGTGAGGGTGGTCTAAATAGATTATCAAATTTATGCATTTACCGTACAGGCATTAATCACAGGGCTTACAGACACTCTCAGAGAACCCAAATTAATTTGTTACGGTGAGGAGACACTTTGTTAGAGGCCACAATAGATTGGTTATCTAGCAAATGCAGGCCCACATAGGCGAAATGATACGATTGCTTTAATGATAATTACCAGATAACATTTGTAAGATCTAAGATTATAAAACAAGCCATGCAGGAGGAGGCACTACACTAATCGCCCACAAAAAGGTGCATTTTTTAGTCCATAATGGCCGAATTACCTAAACGAACACAGTTTATAAGTCAGGCTCTAGTTTGTCACGGCAATAAGTTGGTTGAGATGTAATCACTGCTCATTTCAGAACTAAGTCAATAAGAGATTTTCAAAGCTATACGCATAATGCAATGATGAAAGAGATCTCAAACATATAAAATGATATCCCACGCTGCACAAGAGGAAGAAAGGAAATGCTCGATAATATATTTAGAGGCAACCTTTGGGCACGAGGACATCACATTCATACATATACTTTTGCGGGTCAAAATCCCCCATTTTAAGATGCAGAGCGTCGATAAAGGCACATCTACATGAAATTCCAAAACGAATGACACCTCGTTCATAAAAATCGGTTCATGCGTTAAGGCGCTCTATTTATTTATTTATTTATTTTTTTTTTAGCGCATCAACAGCTGAGGTTATTAGCGCTCGGAGCTTTTTTCAGTGCACTGCCGGCCTCCGGACAGTGTTCTCTCGTTACAGACAACACTGTCCATCACCGGACAGTGAGCTGTAAGAAGCTCCTAGGAAGAGAAAATCTAAGGGTTAGCAGTTGGATTCGAACCCGGGACCTCCGCGTGGGAATCGAGTACGCTAACCACATAGCTAATCCCTCCCCTAAGGCGCTCTATTGTTTACAAAAAAGTAACGAACACAATGTCGTCGTTTTTGCTCAATTTTGGCAACTTTTTTCGTGGAGATTATTAAATGTACATTGTTTCAAAGAAAAATTACACATAAATGAGAATATGCCCTAAACACTACAGAAAATTTATCTTTTACAGGAAAAAAAAAAAATGGTTAAAGTTGGAGATTTTACACAGTTTTGCATTTTCACACAGTTTTTGACGATCAACCTTACATAACTGTCCTACCGGACCGTTTTAATATCTGAGATGGGTCAACTGTAGTGAATAATTTATTTTTATAAAGCTAAATGGACAAAAGTGAAGTTAGAATTGGGATGTACTCCTACTTAGTGTTAATTACAAAGAATAAGGACCAAATCTTATTTATATTAACAAATAAATAGTAAAACTAACTAGAAGTTATTTTATTTACAATAAAACATTTAATTTAAAAAATCTAACACATTTCAACTTTTTTTAAAACACTGAAACAGTGTAGTTATAAATTTCCGAAGCCTAGACTTATAACGATACGCTATACAGAAGTAAACTCTAATTAATTACATGTCTTAAATTCTTTTTACAATACCAATTGTTTCTTGAGATTCACTTTAATGATTAAATTGGTTGTCCACATTACACATTCTCGAAAATTAATGAAATAAATAAATAAAATAAAACTAATTAGGGTTTCATAACGTGGTCGGCATAGTCAGACAATTTTAGAAAATGATTATTAGGTTGTTTTGAGAAATATTACAGCTAAATTTTCAAAGATATCTTAAACAAAAAAACAAAAAAAAACTATTTTGCTTAAATAAGATTTAGCATCTAATAGATGACCATTGAAATAAAAATTTGTCTATAATAAAATAAATTACTTTTCCTTATAGATCCTTTTCCTTATAGGTGCGATTACTTTATCGTAGAAGAGTTTACTGTTGCGAATCACTTTAAAACAAAATTTGTTTTTTACAAACGACTGTTGAGTATAATTCAAAATGTTTGAATGCAACACGTATTTCGTTGACGAGTTTTTTTTCTTTTCTTTGAATGGGATTTGGCACTTTCAGGTTTACACCTAAAGAAATTTTATTTCCTTTGACAAAACAGTCATTGTGACTGCTGAAGATATCGAAGTATTTAAAATATATAAACGACAAAATGTTGAGAATATACTATAATGTGTTGTAATAACTTTATGGATCAACTAACAAGTTGATTACATGAACGGTTGGTTCACTAAGAAAGTACATCAATTCAGAGCACCGTACAAGTTCTCGTGAATGGAAAACTCACTTTTCCTATAAACAAGAGGTTCCGTAAAGAAGTTACAACAGCAATAAAGTCGGGCAATTTTAATGATTTACAAAAATTAATACAAGCCTGCCAAAATACTAACCTCTTTTAAACAATCTCACTCTACTTGATAATGACTAAATTTTACTGAAGTGAAGTAAGTTCATTTTCACTGGTCAGAAATTATTTATCAAGTGATATTAGAAAATTAATCCTTAGCTAAATATTGTTTTAATAAAATAAAAACTAATAAATCGCCCGTTTATACACAGCATTCTTGTGAATACGATCGAAAGTTGCTTGAATCAGATGTTCTAATGAAGTAGAATGAAGACCACGGTTGCCGTCTTCTACATCTTCGTCGCATTCTGTTGGCCAGGCCCAAGATCCAGCGAACGCACCTTCAGATTTACATACTCTACCCAATTGAAAAAGAAGGGTACAAACATCTTCAACTAATGGAGGAAATGCTCGGCAAACTCTAATCAAACAGTTACGAGTTCCAATGAAAAGTTCTGTTCTATTCTGCTTAGGCAATACTGAAATATAAATTAAAATACAGATATTAGCGCAATCCACCAACGCATACATTATGAATCATTAAGTTTAAAATAATATAAATACGAGTTACGATTTCAGCGCTTTTAGGAATCAGTGAACATATAAAAATTGTATCACTACTGTATAAAGGACAAAATAATTTCTAATTTCATTTTTTTGTTTCTGTAACATCTTAAACTGAATAAAAACAGAAAATAAATAAAAATCTCTTTTTCAATACATTAACATAATCATTTCTAACTTTTACATTTAATTTAACTTGACCTCTATTTCCCCACCAATTTCAAACTAGCGGACTTTAAATATACAATTACCTGAAAACAATGTTGATAACGTGTTAACAGCTAGTCTTGAAACACTCATAGCTTTTGGCAAAGAGTATTGTAGTGCTAAATGTGAGACTAGGTCGATGGCAAACACTTGTTTTTCTAGAACTGGTTGACTTAGTAATTCCGGAATGAAATCAAGACATATATGTAACGAGGGCACACCTGCCACAGTTACTGGCAATAATTCTCTTCTGTACCCCTAGAAAACAAATAAATTTTCTTAAATTCTATTATTTTAATGGATTCTTGAAAACCAAGGCAATAGATTTGATAATTTGTTAACAATTATGTAAAGAAATACAAAAGATTTATAACTGTTACACAAAATGGGATGAATGATAAATATTTCCTATTTTACATCAATACTCATCAACACTCAAATTTTTTAAATAAATAATAAATTCTCCAATCGGTTCAAGTAACAAAGAACCTCGCTGAATCCTTGAGTGCTTATTATCCAAAAATACAATAATAAAAATGAAAAGATTTAACACCAAGTTATAAGTAAGTGCACTAAATTGATTATTTTGACGTATCGCAAAAGTTAAGTTAGAGTGGAAAGAAATGAAGAGCTACATGAAGATGGTATCTAGAAAGCCACGAAAGTCTACTTTTTTTCTTTTTTTTTGTTTCCTTTTTTGGCATTGGCTTTCGCCATACAGCCAGCATCGTCTAGGTCAGTGATTCTCAACCACTGTGCCGCGGCACTTTTGCGTGCCGCAAATGTTTTGAAGTGTGCCGCCAAAATTTTAGAAATGCATACAATAAAAATTATATATTAAATGTAGAAGACGATATATGAGAGTAGCATTATCATTTATACGACCAAATATAAACGAAATTATCAAAAAAACATCAAGCTCAAATTTCTCATTAAAAGTGTTCTAATTATTAACTTGTAATGAATCCCTTAATAAACATATACTGTTGTATATTTTGTAGTACATATTATTTTATATTGAAAATAAACAAACTATTTTACACAGTGTATTATGGATAAGTAAAATACTTTTAAACTTATCTTATTGTTAGTGTACCACCAAATTTTGAAATTGTTAAAAGTGTGCCGCGATAAAAAAAGGTTGAGAATCACTGGTCTAGGTGCTTATCACTAGAATATCACTCACTCTCCATTTTTACTTATAAATACATTCGCTTCACACATTCATCCCTCCACTATATACAACTATTTACATAAACTACAGCTAATGGATGGATCAGTACTCTATATTCCTGCCATCCTTATAGCTTAACCGAAATTAAAATCACGTAATCTTTCTCTAATCATTTTCTTCCAAACCTTCTAATCGGCTTTAACTTTTAAATACATTCATATTTCATTGCTAGCTCTGCTATAGACTTAAGCACATATATGTTGGTGGAGAATATTATGCCTTCGTAGCGAAATGGTGCATCTAAATACCTGTATATGTCGTCAAACATTCGTTTCCTTTCTACCACATAACGTGGACATATCATTATTATATGTTTGAAATCCTCCTCCTCATTGCAATCTACGCAAAGAGGAGAGGACCTTTTGTTGATCCTGTGTAGATACGATCCGCACACCGCGTGGTTCGCTCTCAGCCTGCTTATTATCGTAACAACCTATTTATTAGTGACAGTTCCCTTAAACCATGGTTGTCTAGATAACTGATCAGCCATAGTTTTATAGAATCTTCCTTTATTACCATTACTGTAATCTGTCTGCCATTTTTGTAGTGCTGCTTTTGCAATTATACACTTGATATCGGTGTGTGGTAATTTATAATTAGCCACTTCCCCACTATTGGTGGCTTCCTTTGCGAGTTTATCCACAATTTCATTTTCTTTTATACCACAATGACCCCTTACCCACAAAAAATTAATGCAGACCCCCTTCTCTTTAAAAATGGCAGCAATTTCTACAATCACTGCGATAATATGATTCATTCCTGCAGACTGGGTGTGTATATGTGATAATTTACACAACACACTCTGGCTGTCACTAATAATTGTATATTTTTTCTCCGACAACGAATAAATATATTTTAAGGCCGTTAAAATAGCAATTAGCTCCGCTGTATAGATGGACGCCTCATCTTCTAATTTAATTATAATAAAATAGTTCCGAACCGGATCATACACAGCACTTCCGACTTACTGTTGCTTTTGGGCCCATCTGTAAATAAACGATATGAGCCAGGATAATGGGAAGAAATATAATCTTCGAAGGCCGACATAATTTTGCTTCAACAACCTTAACAAAAAGCATTTATTAAATATGAATAATGTTTTAAATGAGATTGCGGAATTGGGCATATGCTCATAAATGCTCATATGCACTCTTAAGATTCTCTTGAAGAGCTATGTTGCTTATATGATTTCATTTTTTTATGTGAAAAAAAAAAATGGTTTATTTGTATATGCGAAAATGAACATAGCAAACAAAGGAGGCAGCAGACTTCTTTTTTTCCTCCCTGCTCGCCACGAAGAAGTGAGAGTGAAAGAGACTACAGATCTACAAAATGAACAATAAAATTATTAAAAAATACAGGGGTTCATAGTGAAATGATGTACTTTGTTAGATAAATAAAAACCAGACTTAAATGGTTAAAAATAAAGAGCTACATCCAGAAACTCTTAAACACATCAATTTTTAATTTTTAAATTAATAATGTACAACCTTAATAACATTAAAATATTTTCAAAGATGAACGAAGAAAAAATCTGAATATTTTAAGCTCACAGTGAAAATGATACAGCTCACTTCTTCAATCATTAAATTAAAATTAAAGGACCAATTAACTAACTTCAATACCTTGTAGGCAATCCATTATTTGCTACCACTTCTTTTAGCCTGTTTGGAATAGATGAATTCCGGGCTCAGATTGTTCCATTCTTCGAGGAGATATTTCTTAAAGTCGTCTTTGCTAGAAATTTCATGTTTCCTTATTTCCATATCCAATTTTGCCAATGCGTTTTTTTTAACATTAGCGACTTTGAAGGAGTTTTTATAACATTAGGGCAGTTTACTAACATGGCAGAGTGATTCGGGTCAATGTCCTGATAAAAACAAAATTTGTCTTTTATCCCCAGCTTATCCGCACTTTCTTTAAGATGTCATTTCATAATGTCTATATAAACATGTTTGTTCATTATGCCATCAACAAAGTAGAGGTTTACTACACCAGAAGACGCCATAATAAACCCCCACATCATAATATTACCACCCATGTTTCACAGGCGTAAATGTTTTTTAGGCAAGTTCTCCTGGCTTCATTCACACATAGAAACGTCCATCAGACCCAAAAATATTAAATTTCCTTTCATCTGCAAATATCACAGTTGTCCAAAGCACGGAATACTTTAATAAATATTCATTTGCAAAATTTACTCTAAATTTTATATTTTTCTTGCTAATGAAAGGTTTCTTTTGCGCTACTCTTCCATGAAATTTGTTTTCTCTTAGCACACGTCGGACTGTTTCTGACTCACCTAAATGTTTTGATAGTTCTAAGGCTACTTTGGGTGCACTCAGGCGTGGATTTTTGTTTTAATCCTCTTAAGATCCACGACCCATCCCTATTACTTTAAGATTTAGTTTTTTTCCTGGTAATGCAGTTTTCTTTTTTGTACTTCACTATGCTCTGGATAGTTGTACGGTTTTTTTTTTTTTTAATTGTTTCGACTATTTGGTTCAGAGATTTCCTATCATTAAAATTAAATCAACTCACGTTCTTTTAAAAGTTGTATGTATTCCCATTATTGAAAAAGTCCAAATAAACGGCAGATTTTGTGCTCTGAAGAGAACTAAATGATCTGATGATTTCGCCAGAAGAGTTTAACTAGAGGAGAAAACAATTTAAAGTAAACAAATACACATGGAATGGGGCAAAGAACAGTGTATCAATTTCACTGTGAGATTATTCAATTGTAAACAAATAAGTTTATTCTAATTATTGAATCATTGATTCATTTTTATTTATTAACAAACAAAGAACAGATAACTAGGATGTTTATTAATTGAAATAAATTAATTTTGACTGTGAGCCACTGTACGTCTTTTTTTCACCAATATATTGAAAGATAGATTCATGATGTTTAGCAACAATAGTCAGCAATTTCAAAGTATTTCAGCACAATTATTAATCCAATTAATGTGGGAAACAAGATTGAAAATGAATAAATAAACAAATAATTAAGTTTTAAAGAATAATGTAAAATGTAAAAGCTTAAAAAGATTACTTTAATTTTTGAGATTATTTGCACGCAAAAAATAGTGACCTAGTAGTTTGACTTGAAGTAAAAATAAAACCATCAAATAAACACTACAGAATAACATTAATAATTTTGGCAGGTCCTCTACAGTAAATGTCAAGTTCAGCTATGATATCAAGAAGCTTTACCCAGCACAAATTTATTCCTATGCAGTTCTTGATGTAAACAAACAAGAAATCTTCAAATGAGGATAACTCAGCAATAAGATAAAATCATAAAAAACAACATGTTTAGTTATTTTTTTAACTTAACCCCTCCCATAGTAAAATAAATTAGTTAAAAATGAATTTTAATTTCCATAATTACTCTGGTGTTATCAAGCATTAAATGAGAAAGTTTGTAAAAATAGGCACAGAGATAATATAAATAGCATTTCTTATCAAATGTTTTTTAAACCACAAAAGATTATTTTTTCCACCAGCATTTCACCTAATAACAAATCAATTAATGCTAGATTATAACAAATTTCCAAATAGTTTACCTGAAAATGGACAAGTTTTGCTAAAGATGGTTCCGAAATAAATAGCTGGTGAAGATATGAACAGACAACACTTCTTACTTCCCTAAGTGCCCACATCTGACCTTTGATTTCCTATAAATATTGACATTATGAAGTGGATTTAACCTTTCCAGAAATTACGAAAGAAAATTAAAAATTACATACCTTATCTTCGCTACATTCCATACAAGCTTCTAACAAGATCTGCACAGCTAGGGCTTCTTGGGCTGAAACCAAGGCTGAACGTAATTCCTCTCTTTCAGCATCAGAACAAGGGCCACCTTTTTCACTGGAAGGTTTCTCTTGCAAAGGATTGTCCAACAAATGGCGTGATAATTGTGACTGGGAAGCAGCTAGGCAGGATTGCAGAACGCGCAATACTACGCTCAGTAATGGAGCACATCTGGAATAAGAATTTACCATGTAAAACAACAATTTTTATATTAAATTTAATTCAAATTAAAATTTTGACTGAAATCTTTAAAGATTAAATTTAGATATTTTACTTTCGCTTACACTCACGTAACAGAATACACTTAAATCGGGCTAAGTTTAGATTTTTAGTTTTAGTTTGAGATATCCTGCATTTTTACCATTTGTTCAGTATGTGTGGTCAGCACAACACAAAGATAAATAACAGGAACTACAAATTTTAATTTATTTTCAATAAAGTTTTGTTCAAATTCAATAAAAAGAAGGAATATTTCAATTTTTTTTAAAACATTTTCTCAAAATTGTCTTGCCATTGGTTGAATATAGATCTACAACGCTTATAAGAAATTTATCACTCGGAAAATTCATTTTGGTGTAAAACTGAGGGTGACTAGATATCCAACTTTCTTCAAAATGCATTTTAATGTGATGGATGACGTTTCCTGAATATGAAATCGATTTCAATCGATTGAAACTTTTTCTAAGAAAATTTATCTTGAAAGAGTTACAAGGTGTATTACCTTTATAAGTAAATAAACTCTTCCATTATATAGATAATTATGCCCACACTTAGAATTTGTAAACCGCTAACTAGAAGTGGTTAAATATTTGAAATTATTTGTTTTTAGTTTTCATACAAATCTTTTCCAAGATCTTTTTTTTTGTTTTAATTTTTTTCATGAATTCATGAAAATACATTACCTCCTATCAAAAGTACTGTTTTATTTTAGTTTACCAGAAATTGTAGTCACCAAAAAAGCAATGTTTAAAGACAATTCATTAATGAGTGACGTAAATTGAAATAAGAGAAAGTTGTCTGTCTGAGAGATGACACAACTGTTTTGTTTTTTTTCTCTCGTAATCATATTAATGTCGGAATATTGTATGCTAATGATCTCAGAAACCAAACAACCTAAATGGAGATATTCAACATTCAGACATTTGATGTGACAGTAGTGTTTAAGCGATTGAATGTAAATTTTGTTCCCCCTAATCACTAAAAATAACCATTCCCCTCCAACATTACGTGCCAAAAAGTTAATTTCTCTCTTGGTTCTTTTTACGAAGTATCGCGATTGTGATAAATTTTCGTAATTATGTAATCATAATTACTCACAGTGTAATACTCGTATTGAGCCAAAAACTGGTGGCGTGTGTGTAATGAATAGGAAGAAGATGTGATTAGCAATCGCAACCCTTCAATCGAGAAGTTATTGAATGTTTTGATTCAAAATTAAATAACACCAAATGTACGCCTTGCATTTCTATAGGTTTTCAATTTTATCGTATAGATTGATTTTCTGAAAAGAAAAGTTTGGGTAAGTACTACTTCAGATAAAATACTGTTTCACATGCTGTAGTAATATAATCAAGGTTCTGCAATGTCGTATCTAAAACCCAAGAAACGGAAAAAAGTGAAAAGGGTAATTAATGTGGGAAATTTATTGAATTTATTAATTTGGGAAATTATTGAATTATAAGACAAGGCAGAAGACACACCAACCCTGTAATGTAAAAATATCACTTTATAAACTAGCCCTGAAGATGACCTAGTCCCTAGATCGAAAGCTCGGCAAAATAAATTTTACTCGAATGAAATGGCAATTATTTTTTCATCCTATTGGAATTATTAATCAGTCACCAAAAACAATGAACAACAATTAATAATTAATGTAAATTGAAAATTTATTTTCTTCAATAAACCAATTATTATTATAATTATTAATCATAATTACTCACAATGAAATACTCGTATTGAGCAATTGCAACCAATCAATCAGAAATTAGACTTTACTGAATGTTTAGATTCAAAATTAAATAACACAAAATGTATGGCTTGCATTTTTATAGGTTTTCGATTTTATCGCATTGATTGATTTTCTGAAAAGAAATGTTTGGGTAAGTACCACTTTAGATAAAAAAAAATACTGTTTCACATGCTGTAGTGATCTAAACAAGGTTCTGCGATGTATCTAAAACCTAAGAATGGGAAAAAAGTAAAAAATGAGAAATGTAATGTGGGAAATTTGTTGAATACATAGGCCGGAATAACAGGGAAAGCCAAGAAAAATTAGAGGAAATACGAATCAAGGGAAACAAAGTCAGTACAATAAAATGAATTTGAAAAAAAAAAAATCACAGATTTTAAGAAGAAACATTTGTGTCATAGTGGCAGCCAACAAGAGAGGCTCCTCTGTACTCTCTCTTAAAGGTATTTTTTGCAATTATTGAAGCCCGATATAACACAATGCAATTTCTGTCACTGACGTTCAATGTTATTGCTTTCATTTCTTAGCTTCCTGAAATGCAATGTAGGGAATCTCCAACAGTCAGCCTAGTGGGAGACGACTTTGCATTGAGGATTGAGTTTTTGGAATGGCTATAAAGATTTAAAAAACAGAAAAAAAGTACGCTCACTTTTAATAAGTAGAATTACGCTTTTATTTTAAACGATTTTCAGAAGGCAATTCTGAGAAAGTAGTGAGGATTTAACCCATTTAAAGTGTCCTTTATGAATAACATGCAACCAGTAGGCCATTACCAGTAGACTATTGAAAATAATTAAATAAATAATAAATTTTAAACAATAAAAATCGATTGATTGGAAGTGCCACTTTTCTCTATGTGATTGCTGGCGGTTCCGCACGAATTCTAGGTTTCAAAATCAATTCAGTGATTCATTTTAGTCCTCACTGAAGCGTTACACTGTACACTTCGTGTCTCTTATAAGTGTCTGACTATTACAGCGAGATTTAGAGTGAGTTTAGTACAGAAAATGTCTCTAGTGCTAATTATAAATTACTAAGAGTAGGTGAATAAAATATTCAAAATTTTTGTCGAGCCGTTTTTGTTTTTGTTTGTAATTAGTGAAACAAATTAATACAATTCAAGCTGCTACTCAACCACTTAGTATGGTGCATGCGACAAAGACAGTGGAAGGGGAAAAACTGCATATTACGTAGCAGTTGCCAAGGTGATTATTATTAAGAAATTATTAAGTGCATATAAAAAAATACACTAGGTTTTGTATGTACTAGCTTTAAGTTGTAAATATTTCGATTCAGACTCTTATCTTGTTTTAATTATTCTGTAGTAATAATACAATTGCACTAGTATTTTTATTAAATCAAACCTTTTATTAAACAGCTTTTATTTAAAAAATAAAATTATTTCTTATTAATTTTATAAGAAAGTAATAAGTAATTTATTCATCTACTGATTATATATGTCTAAGAGAAAGGAAATATCTACCACATCCAAGGATAAAATGCAACTTGATCCTCTCGAGTATTACCTACCCGCTCTAGAAAACATTGCTTGCCTCATTATTTAAACCATGAATTAATTTTACACGGATCAAGCTGTCATTAATAAAACTACTTAAACCGTATCCACTTTTTGCAACTAGCAGTACAGTAACACCGTTGCATATCAGCTGGTCTTGATCTGTTGAATTTAACATAATCATTATTATGCTGCATTATACAATGGTGATCTCCTTAACAAAAACTTACAGTTTAAAAAGTTAAGTATAAGGGTTGATTAAACGCCAAAAGGTACACAAATCAGCAAGTACCCATCATTTCATTTATACTTCATTGATATGATTTAAGTAATTTTACTGCATTAACTTTTCCTTCACATTTTTAGAATCTATTAGATGTCACAGACCCTTATGCTGGCCATTTTCATCTACAAAATATTTGTTCTAGACTGTAGATTGTAATATCTATTTATCTATAATAATCAAACTATTAATTACAGGTTAAAAAGAAAAAAAAAATTAGGCTAAAGATTTCAAAAACTTTTTTAAAAAAATGCTTACACCAACATACATCAATGATTTCGATTATTTTATTTTTAATAAAAATCGTCTGTTTAAGTTTATTCTTCGATTAAAGTAATTGTTATTTTATGAAGTAGTCAAACGTTTATAATAATAGGCAATAATTATCTGGCTTTATCGCAAATAATATAGTTTTCTTCAATTACATTCTCAATCTAGGTATACATCAAACAATGTTGTATATATGTACTATAAAGTAAATAAGATAAGCATATTTTTAGGACAGCTAATTATTCCAGTATTTTACTGTAAGTAAAATTAGGGGGACTAAATTAAATTACAATTGAGAAATGAATAATTATTGTTGAATAATATACTTGTTATTAACTGTGTGTTATTTGTGCTCACGAATATTTCGGTAAGACGAATTCAAGACTGAAATATTGTTTTAAATCCTTCGTGATTCAAATTTAAACAGTGGCTGACTCTGACTTTGTCTTTTTCTACTTTAACATGCATGTATATGTGACTACTCAGAATAATTCAGAACTCATTTTATCATAATTATAACAAAAAAATATTATGAATGAACTGGCCAGCATAAGGGTCTGTGACATCTAATAAATTCTAAAAATGTGAAGGAAAAGTTAATGCAGTAAAATTACTTAAATCATATCAATGAAGTTTAAATGAAATGATGGGTACTTGCTGATTTGTGTACCTTTTGGCGTTTAATCAACCCTTATACTTAACTTTTTAAACTGTAAGTTTTTGTTAAGGAGATTTTTGTACCTTTTGGATAGATTTTTCTTTTTGTCTATTCTGCAAAGTTACATATCTCCTTTACAGATTTTTTTAAAATTTGGTATAAGCAATTCTATCATTATAACCTGATAAGGCGTTAAGTCGGAACCGTAACTACTGGAGAGATCTTTTTAAAGAATGATTATAATTGCGGTCCCCAAACCATCCTCAATAACAATTTTTTTGAGAAAGCGTTTTGAATAAAATAGGAAGGTATTTGTACGTAAATAGCAAAATTAAACTGCGATTTCAGTACTTCCTTTTAAGAGGAGCAAGAAAAATAAACTGCGATTACAGTACTTCTCCCTAAAAGGCAAAGATTTTGAATCGAACGACAATTCATTGATGTAAATCGGTTCACTCATTGATAATTTTAACGATTGCAGTACTTCCTGTTGGTAGGCGTAAGAGCATGATGGCACTTGACAGCCACGTAGAGGAGCTTTAATCACTTCTTCGTGCTAAATTTTATCAAAATCGGACAAAGCGTTATAGAAATATTGGTAATAATAGTTTTAGAAAGGGCCTTATTTGGGTAGGGCAAACTCCCCTCCTTATGAGGCATGGCGTCGAGACTTTTAAAGTACAAATCTGTACAAAATTTTGATTCGAATGACACTTTATTCAAGAAAATCGGTTCACGTCTCGATAATTTGAAAGATTGTTATACTTCCTCTTAACAAGTGTAAGAGCAGATCGTCGCTTTAATGGTACATAGGGAAGCCCTAACCCTATCATCCTACCAAATTTTATCAAAATCGGGCCAAGATTTACAGAGAAATTAGAAATAATAATTTTGGAGGGGGCCTTACATAAAGGGGGCTAACTCCTCTCCCATTCGATGTACAGCGTCGAGACCCCCAAAAGGCACATCTACAAAAAATTCCGAATCGAATGACACCTCATTCATGAAAATCGGTTCACGCGTTTAGGCGGTACGCGGTTTACAAAAAAGGTAACAACAACAAGAAGAAGAAGAAGAAGAAGAACAAGAACAAGAACATTTTTTGAATGAAAAAGCCGTTTTTGCTCAGGACTGACACAGAGTACACATCGTGTGTGATAAAAGTTTCTAATTTACCCGGTTCTCTATAGAATTTTGCGCTGAAAATTTGTGTGTTTTGAAACTATAGTTTCATCTGTAATTGTGAAAATTTTTACGTTTTTTATCGAGCCGTTTTCAATTAATTAATTGAAATTAATTGTTATAAAAACGTACACAAGATTAACAAGTTCAGCCGTGTGTACAGGTGGGGATGCCACGTCACCGGTGATAACAATACATGGATTAACTACTACATAAGAATTAGTAAGTTTGTCTATTTGTAATACTATAGTGGGAGAACGTTCAAGGTCAGCATAATAGATGATCCACTGACTGTGGTATTACATGTGTACGCTTGTTGCAGTTCGCATTGCCTTTTTTTATTAAATAAAAGTTGTTTAAGGTTGGTAAATACTAATAATAAAAAAAAAAGGAAAAGGAGGGAGGAGATATGGATAAGAGCGAGCTGGTTAATCTTTTTGCAAGTTTTAAAGCAGATATTAAGGCCGACCTAGAAGAAATAATAAAAAAGGAAATTGCTAATTTAAATGTATCTGTAAGATTCGAAGAGCAAGAAAAAAAGTATAGAGCCTTAAAAAAGGAAAATTTGGAGCTTAAAGTTATTATCGCAAAACAACAAAAAGTAATTGAATCTACCCGGAGGCAGAATAATAATGAGACAGTTGGAGAAAATGTTGATTTATTGGAAAATGCTGTCTTAGACCTATGCAATAAGGTTTTGACTGTCCATACTAGTAAAGCTGATTTAAACTATGTTCGTAGAATAGGAAAAGTGGGCAATAAGCCTAGGCCTATAGTTGTTTCATTTGTATCGAATTGGAAGAAAAGGGAGATGTTTCAAAATGTTAGTAAGCTTAAGGGAAGTAGAATTTTCGTAGCGGAAGACCAAGATAAGGAGACTCAGTCGCAGCGGAAAGAATTGTCTCAAGTTTATACACAGCTAAAGGCAGTGGGAAAGAATTGTAGGATGAGAAGAAATGGGCTTGTAATAGATGGTCAATTCTATCACTATTCAGATTTAGTGAAGGAGGATAACTCAGAAACAGTAGTAGATAAGGGTGAGGAAGGAGATGAAGAGGATGAAGGTGGTACTAGTGAAGTAGGGGTTTCTGATGCTCTGACTAAATCGAACAAAAGGAAGCGAATTAAGAAGAATCAGCAAGAAATTGTCATGCCTGCCCAGTCAGTTTCTACAAACACTCTTAAAGAGCTTTTTCGTGCCCGCAGTGACTCCGGCTCTTCAACAAAGTCAAGTAGGAAGTAGGGAAAACGCAGGTACGAATCCAGTTAATTATTTTAGTGTTGTTGCTTATAATGTATGCGGTTTAAAGAATAAATTATATAATACAGATTTTTTTGTTTATCTGGTTTTCTTTGTTTGAAACTTTTGTGTATGAAGAGAAATATTTTTTAATATTTGAAGAACGTATTAAAGATTACTCACTAATGTGGGTCCCAGCTGTTAAAAAATCAAAATTTGGTCGAGCTAGTGAAGGGTTAATAATGGGTATTAATAAGTTGTTGATAAAAAATAATAATGTTAGATTTTGCACTCTCATTCATACTCCTGTAGTTGAAGTAATTTTTGATGTTAATAATAATTACTACATAGTGCCTGTGTATTTAAACTTCAATAACTGGAGTTGTGATTTCGAGAAATTGTACACGGTTATTGATAGTACTCCTGATTCTAGATTTATTCTCATAGGGGACTTTAATTGTAGAGTTGGCGACTCACAAGTGATTCCCAAAGATTTGTTGCCTAGTTCACTTGCTCATTCACGACTTTCTAAAGATGTTGTTATTAATGCAAATGGTAAAATGTTGCTTTCATTCCTGGAAGATTTTAATTTATTATTGTTGAATGGCCGAACTAAGGGAGACAGTTTAGGTGAATTTACATATATTAGTTCCCAGGGTTCATCTGTTATAGACCTTTGTGTAGTATCAGCAGATTTACTTGATTATGTGCTAGACTTTCAAGTGGCATCAATACCTTTCTCTGACCATATGCCGATTGTCCTTAAATGTGGCGCAGTTAGTGCCGTCTCTGCGGATGTCACCCCTCTGCTACCTAAACTGAAATGGAAAGTCCAAATTCGTGCCGTCTACCATGAAGAATTACAAAGGACTTTGGGAGACGTATCATTTATACCCGATAACCCCCATAATAATTTAAAACAATTGATTAATTTAATTATAAATTTTGCTAAGAAACAAGAGCTATTAAACTACACACATAACAGTTATAACAGAAAACAGGAATGGTTTGACAGAGATTGTGCAGTAATGCGTTCTAGGCTGTATGGTTTATTAAATATTTTCAGAAAAACAGATTCCTCTACAATTAAGCTTCTATATTTAAAGACTGTAAAAGATTATAAAAAAATATGTAATTTAAAAAAAAAGGAGTTTTTAGATGGTACTATAAATAAATTTAAATGTGTCAGACACAAAGGAATTTTGGGGTTTAGTTCGTTCATTTAAATTTAAAACTTTTCATTTTGATAAAAGTATATTGCCATTTGAATGGTTTCAGCATTTTAAAAATATGTTAAATCCTCCCTTGAATGCTATTAGAATTAGTTATGCAGAACCATATATAATAAACCATGCTTTGGATGCGCCTTTCTGTATGAAAGAGTTAGTGCAAGTGCTCAAAAATGCTAAAAATAATAAGGCACCCGGTATAGACCAAATACCATACGAGTATTTTAAAAATAGTCCTGAGTTTTATTTAGAAAAAATCCTCTCAGTCTTTAATAAAATTTTTGAAAAAGAGAAACTGCCTGAAACATTTAAAAGCGCCATTGTGTTTCCTTTACATAAGAAGGGAAGTATTAAGGAAGTGGGCAATTATCGTGGTATTTCTTTCGGAAATACAATAGGAAAACTGTTTACTGGCCTTCTTTTGTCAAGGCTGACCAGCTGGGCGGATGAAAATGGTATAATTGGAGAATATCAGGCGGGATTTAGGAAGAGCTACTCAACCATTGATAATATTATGAATTTAATGAGTATAGTTAAGATTAGGCTGAGTAGGAAGAGGGGTAAAGTGTTTGCCTTCTTCATCGACCTATCCGCAGCCTTTGATTATATTGACCGCCATGCGCTGTTCTACAAGTTGTCAGAGATAGGTGTATCAAGCAAAGTCACCAATGTACTGAGAGATTTGTTTTCAGGTACACATGCTAGAGTCTGGTGTCATAATGGTCTGACCGAGAGTTTCGAGACAACCATGGGTGTGCAGCAAGGGTGTTTGCTGAGCCCCCTCTTGTTCTCTTTTTTTATAAATGATTTAGTAAACTATGATAATGGGGGCGTGCAAATTAATAATAGTCTGTTTAAAATATTGGCATACGCGGACGATGTGGTGTTGTTAGCTACAGACGGAGTCGCCCTACAACAGATGATTAACTCGCTTCAAAACTATTGTTTAAAGTGGAACTTGAAAATTAATTTAAATAAGTCAAAAATCGTTGTTTTCAGAAATGGTGGCAAACTTGGCAAATACGACAAATGGTGGTATAACAATGAAAAGATTGAAGTTGTGAACTGGTATAAGTATTTGGGAGTCACCCTCTCCTCAGGGCTATCCTTGGATAAGCATTTCAGGGAGAGAACTGTGGTAGCCAAATATGCCCTGAATTCCTTTAATAACTTAATATTAAATAGAAGCATACCCTTCTCCTCCAAGTTACAGGTATATAATGCTGTCAGTAGAGCTATCATTTGCTATGGAGCCCAGATATGGGGTTGTACATGGAACAATCAAGTGGAGATTCTTCTTAAGTTCTTTGTCAAAAAAACGTTTAGCCTACCGCGTAATATACCTGACTTTGTGCTAAATCTCGAGACTGATGTACTGCCCACATTCCTGTATACAGTAAAATTGCACATAAAATATTGTAACGAAGTTGACCTGGGCGGAGAAGAAAGGCCTGGATTGTTCTAGAGGTTGAACGACCAAAGTCAGTAACAGGCCGCCACTGCATAAACAAAAGGGGCGGTATCTACTTGTGGCAGAAAAGAAAGGCCTAGATTGTTCTAGGGGTTAAGCGACTAAAGCCGGTAACAGGCCACCACTGTGTAGACAAAAGGGCCGGTCTTTACTTTAACTAGAAAGAAAAGGGCTAGATTGTTCAAGGAGTTAGTGACCTGTGTAAAAGCCAGCTAAGAGAAAGGCCGCAGTTGGGGTGGTGGCATATGTGTTTCCCAGCCAGTGATTGACAGGTGAGAGTGAGACAGACGGAGTTGGAGAGAGACGGAGAATGGGAGGAGGCGTCTCACAGCTGAGGTGGTGGCAGTATGTTTTCTCCAGCCAATGAACGTCAGGAGGGCGTGGAAACTTATGCTCAGAGAGTTGGAGGAGGGCAGTCCCAGTTGGAGGGAGGCACGCAGTTAAAAGGAGGCCGACACAGCTGGAGAAGTCAGTTTCAATTGAGTCAGTGTTAATCAAGTTTCAAGCAAGTTTTAAGGAGTTATTAGAGTTTATAGTTATTAGTCAAGTTTATGAGTTAGTCTTGGAGAGTCAGTGCTGCGGAGTGCTTCAGTGGTAGCTAGTTGGGCAATTAGTCAGTTGATGAGTAGAGCTGTGTTAGTGTAGCTGAGACTAGTGCAATTCGGTGCAGTGCGGACCAGTGGTCAGTCGGGGAACAGTTTTGTGGCGTTACGAAGTGAATAAGTAACAGTAAACTGTTGTGACTGTTGTAAATGGTGACTGTAATGAATAGCGTTAGTTGCTAGTAAATGTTAATGTTAGTTAATGTTAATGTGTGAATAAATCAGGTTATTACTTACAACTTTAGCGAGTTTTATTAGTTAATCAAACCCACATAATAAAATAACTAGTGGCAGGCATTAGTTGTGAAAGTAAAGTTTTTTTTTTTGGGAAAAACTTTACAATATGTAAAAAGATGTCTTACCCTACCGGCGCATCGATACCCAAATATTCTGATGAACGAGATCATTGCGAGAAAATTGTTTGTGTATAAGGATTGGGTAAAACTCTGTGATACCTATAACATCTCGTTCACTGAGTTCATCAAATTTAACATAAGTGTCAATTCAGTAATGGAAAATATTAAGAATGGCCTACTTAATAAATACAAGCTTTTAGCCATAAAAAGTCAGCATCACATACTTTATAAAACGTTGGACCCACAACCCAATTTAGTACATTGCAATAACTTGGATGCTCGCTCCATTGGGTGGATAATTAAAGTTAGGGGAGAGTCGCTATACCTCAATAAATACGTATTCAACAAGGAAATCAAGTTATGTTCTCTGTGTAATTTACAAAACAGAGAAGAAAACGTGTTTCACTTTATAGCGGTATGCCCAATATTAAGAGAGTTTAGGTCCATATATTTTAAGAAAGATTGTTTAAATGAGCTGGAGTTTATGGACTATTTAAATGGCAAATGTTGGAAAAGCTTGGTAAGCTATTGTAAAGCGGCATGGGCATATAGATAGGAACTGGTGAAGGAATTCAATTATTAAACTGTTTTATCTATTATTAATGTGTACCTGTATCACCTAAATGTGTCTGTATCCCTATTCCGTAAATAAATGAAATATTAAGTGGCCTTAATTTTGATTATTATTTATTATATAACGTCGTGTACTGTATTTAAGAATATTTTGTTTTCTGTATTCTATTTTTTACTTCTGACTGTGGTGAGATTATTTTTTCTTTTATTGATTCTGTTTTTCTTTGTTTTGTTGTATTTATTTAACAGTTCATTCATTGTGCTTTCATCATGTAGAAGGGTAAAAATAAGTAGGGACAACCCTCAGACGGTTCTTCAACCATGAGTATTTGTCTGTTACGAATTAAATAAACAAATATGTAATTTTGTAAAATTTTGAATAAAGGCACTTTATTATTATTATTATTATTAACAACAACAACAAGAAGAAGAAGAACAGCAACAATTTTTGAAACAGCCGTTTTTGCTCATTTTCGGAAACTTTTTTCTCAAAATCTATTACATCTATGTTGTTGCAAAAAAAAATTCAGTTATAAAGGAGGGTTTGTCCTATAATTTAAAGAAAATTTGGGAATTTTATCTTTTATAGAAAAAGAGAAAAAAATTGTCAAAGTTGGGTGTTTTTCAACGTTACACTTTTTCGTGCAGTTTTTGACGATCAACCCTTATACAACTGTCCTACCGGACAGTTTTAATACATAAGTGTGTGGATTGTACAAGTTTCAATCGGAATGCTTCTAAGTGAGTTTTAACATTTTGGTTTGTTATTAATGTTCAATTAATAACAAAGTACAATTTACGCTGACTCAAAAGCAGTTACTTACCACATAAATCCGAGTAAGAGATCTTACGGCTGATGTTCAATATCAGTTTTAGAGAGAACGGACTGAACAATGAGGACAAACCCAAACGGCATAAAATTGACCAGTAAACATACCAAGCAGCCATCTAGCGTATTTCGACAAGCACTGCGTAGGCGCTTACAGGTGTCCAGGAGGAATTTGAAGAAAAGGATGGACTACAAATTAGTGACTAATTTAAAGTAATGCCTATTTTTTTTCAGGCGGGCTTTACGTCCACCAACCAAATTAGGTGTCATGGACGGAGGCAACTAACAAACATTAGTTTATTATTATTATTCTCATTAGCCATTAAAAAAAAATCTAAAGCCTATAGAAAATCGAACCCGACAATACATCTTGGCTTTGCAGGCCTCGCCTCTAATTGCTCGGCTACCATGACGTCTCTTATTTCAAATTAGAGACTAATCAGTAATTTAAATCAATACACTGTTTAAAAACTATGTATAAAACCTAGCTAGAGCAAGACAAGGTTAAACATTCCCAAGATGCTTGGAGCACGAAAAGCTAAAGTTCTTAGAAAGCGCTTTGATCCAAGGTTGGAAACCAGTTAACATCGGCTGCAGAAAAATGAGGAATAGTATGTACTTTACAAAAAGAGAGTTATCGTGACCTTAATGCTGGTCAGGTCATATGGTCATGAGGAACAGCTGACCAATAGAATAGCTGAACGACCGGATGATGGCTTGCTGAGAGGGGCATCCTTGCATTGGTTGCATGATCTCCAAGAGGAACTGAAGAAAAACTGAGGCAGATCGCCATTCTACAGTACCTGTTCATTTGTTTTTTATTTATTTTTTAAGTTACCCCAGCGCCAGATACACAATTGTGTAATGTTACTAATCAGTAACAATGACAAAACTGACACCACCATGCACTCACTATCTGAGACAAACAACTCTCCTCCTGCGAGAGAAAATACTGTATACATTACACATAGGATAAGATAAGATACTTCCTTGAGGTACGCCCGCATCAATACGATGTTCGTATGAATACGATGTTCCGATTTGAATTTGAAAATAACGATCTAACAAATACCACTTCAAGATGAGGAAAGTATTGCGCTTATGCGTAATTTTCTAAATTAAATTTTCTTCGGAAATAACTGTTGTAAAAATGTTAAAAAAAAATAGTCTGAATGGGAGCGTGTTTACAAGCTGCAATTTTATACATATTTGACTTTCTCCCACTGGAGGATCCAACTGCCACTTGGCGATAAAAATGTCCCAACTGGAAGTACTAATTTACAGGATGGCTATTCGCTTTTCGGAGATTATCTCGGCAATAGCTCCTCAGATTTTCTTTAAGCTCTGCATACACATCGTTCTTATGTTGGTCTACAATGCTTATTCCAGAAATTCTTCTAGGAAAATTCAATTAAGGGCTCTTCTATCTTGATTGTTTTTCTGGCGCTAAAATTTCATTGTGCACAATTTTTTTCCATTTATAAAGAGGAATCCGCCAGTGTTGATGAAAAAGCTAAAAAGCAAATAATATAGGACTCAAAATTATTATCTTTATTTATCCTTAAACACGTGTTTACCCCTACCTCTTACGGCAAATTCTTTAGGATTTTAAGTTCCTAATACTCCCGAACAACACTCTTTCTTCTCAAGAGAGGATGAAATCGTTTCTACCATTCGATGGCACTGTTGTACAGTAAAGTGTTGTCGCCTGAGCCCAAACTCATGGTCTGGAATAATATTAGAAGTATTAACTAATTATATTAGATAATAATTCACTTCATTTCTTCTATTGTTAGAAAAAATTAAAGATACCATAGTGTATCAGTATATGCGCGCCCGTATTTGTAACTTTTTGGGCGCACTCACTGAAAGGTTAAACGTACAACAAAATTTTCAGCAAGTTGTTTACACAATGGTTAAACAGCTGATTATTCAAAATGAATTTTTTTTTATATACATATATATTAATTAATAGGATGTGCCTTCCTGCTCTACATTAAAGACTTCTGAATATTTTTAAAAACAACAAACAGTAATAATTATGTTATACAAAAAATTAATATCTATAAATAATTTTTGAGAACTGTTCATCTTTTTTTTTTGTGACACTAATAATAATAATAATAATAATAATAAAAGTTTATTCCAATTTCAGTCATATGATTGTCTTGACGAAAATAATGACTGGAATTGTCAATAATCTTTCTTTTGTAATAATATCAGAATAAAATAAAACAGTAATAAAGAATGAAACAATGAGAATATTGTTTTAATTTCAATGGTAATAATTGGATAGTGTACTCTTACACTATGCATGTTTATAAATAAAACGTGACTTATTAAAAATGTACGATATGTGAGTTAAATAAGAACTGCTGATTATAATGCAGGCAATCTGTCAGAAGGCAGCTATTATCTAGCAAAAACGTTTGTACTTTTTCCAACAAAATTTACGCATTTTATACTTCTCTGCCTCACGCAAAAAACTTCCTTTTTTGATAAGAAATAATGTCACATTTGTTATCATACTAATATACATATGAGCACCATGTAAGTAAATTTTGTTATTATTTGATTATTAAAAACTGACGCATTTTGAGTTATGATTTATTTATTTTTTTACTTTGTGAAAGAAATTATTTATTTTTTAAACTGGCTTATATGGCGATATAACATTACTCTTGTCCATAAAATTATACAATATTTTTTCTTATTAATTTATGTATGTGTTTTGGGATAATACTGAAGTTTTAATTTTTTTATTTTGAAATAAAACCACAGTTAACATTTAACAAATAGTTTTTTCGGGCTTAGGCAAATTTTTATTGATATAATTCGGAAACGAGTAATTGCATTGAAATTTCATTGATTCGAAAGTCGAATGAACGATTCACTCATACTCACAAAATACTAATAGTGTGAAGGAACTCCCAATTACCAACTTCTAGTAAAAATAAGATTTCGAGACCAATGACGCTTCAGGCGATGGGCAATATTGAGGACTTGAAAAGAGAGGTTTTTATAAAAGCGATTTATACGAGTGGACAAGGTTTTTAATTATTATTATTATTATTATTATTATTATTTTTTGAGAGAGAGAAATCAAAAGCGACCACACTAACAAAAGAGGGTTTAAAAGAGGGTCTAAAGCTGCTGTGTTAGAGTAACCAAAATACCACAGAAAAATATTAAAAATAAATTTTTCCTCACTAAAACAAGACATTGCACAAATCCATTGTTGCAATGATAGTATGAGTTCTATAGTACAACGGTTATATTCATGAAGTGAGACTAAAATATTTATTTGGTAATCATGGAGATATTATCTAAAAAGCAAAAAGTCATCCCCAATAATTTCGGGGATAGACAATTAATCTAGAGGGAAACAATATTACAAAAATTGTCTACATGTTAATTTTTATAATAATGTTAATTTATAATTTTAGCTTTTTCAAAAAACATGAAAAAGCTAAAAAAGAACATTTTAATAGTTTGTTTAAATAACACTTATATAAGTGCCTACGAGCACTGGTAGATACTGATAAAATTTTAAAAACCACTGAGATACGTTATTTCCCTTTAAATAAAAGGAAGGCAAAATTCCTATTTCAACCAAGCAAATGAATCATAAAAAAATAAAAATAAAAAATAAAAAAAACATTTCTAGCTATAGCGCAGGTAGTGATCTCTAAGTTGGACGGCAGTATTCATTGATTAAAGGTCGTTTTATTTCTGGAAGTCTCCAAACCAAGCGCTGCAGGTTCTTCACATTCCAGGCTTAAATAGCAACCCTTCATTCGCTTTTTATTCAGGCTAAACTAGCGTTTAGTTTGCTGAAGCGTTCTGTTATTTGTTTTTATAAAGTGGTTGACAACATATTTGTCGAAACGTTGTTTACAGTTTTTTTTTTTTCAAAATATTCACCTTTATTTGAATTCACATAAATCGGAAAAAAGAAAAGATTACGGCAGGTAATATAATCATTTAAAACAACGACATCCTTATTTCAATTAAACAACAAAATGCTTATTCCCCTATTAGAATGAAGATTATATCACTAATTACACATAACGCGAAAAATAGCAAGATTTTGAATTCAGTTGATTTCAAAGGCCTTTATATAATGCTTACATTTCTGGTCGTTTGCACTGTCCAAACGAAAGCAAGATGCCAAAAGACTGAAGATTTGTCCCCGGTGTAGAAATTTGCTTGTAAAAACAGCCGCAAGATGGACGTTACCGCAAAGCCGACAGAGGTAAGTTTGGTTACACTATCTGAACTAGTGAAAAACCGCAATCGCGATGACGCAGCGTGCAAGCACCGGAAAAAACTAGACCGGGCACCGGGCCTTATTCGGTAGTCAATTTTCGAAATATTCACAACGCTCCAATAGAATAATGTAAGTACTTGATTATTTATGTTATATTGTGTTATGAAATGAGTAACGAAAAAACACGATATCAAAAAGAAATAGTAATCTGGGCGTTCATGGGTTCAAGGGTGGCCGGGAGTGGCAGGAACCCCGCAATAATAGTGATTAGCGGAGGCAAAGTTCCCATAAAACTATATTTTTACAAAAATCCTTTTATTTTTTGCTTTAAAATGGATTTTCACTTTTTTTCTCCACAATAAGGAACTTTGAAAACCAGTCGAAATAAATAAATAAGTAAAATTGAGAATTTCTTTTAATCGAGACCCTAACCCTAGCAACGGAAAAAACATACAAAATCATTCATCAGTCTATATTAGTGGGTCCGTAGACAATAAAGTATTACCAAAACGCTGCAAGTGGAAACATGGTTTTAGCTTGGTTAAAACTAGCGCAATAAAAAGCCCAAAATATAGTATGGTAATAAGAAGGTAGATCCACAATAAATTAAAATAAGTTAATTTACAGAACTTTCATGAATGTAAGACTTCAGATTTGCGGCACTGGACTAAGGATACGAAAAAAAGTAGGCCTATCATATTAGAAAAAATGTAAATCGCATGATTTTCTTTTTCATCAATGTCTAAGACAAACAGGCTTTGCTTAGATTACAATTATGTGTTTATATTCGAAAAATGGTTTTATAGCATTCTATTAATTGATTTTTTTTTCGTTCTTCGCTTTAGAATCTTTTAGGTGTGGAATGTTTTTACATTTTTCGGATCGTTTAATTTTTAGTCTACATGTTAACTTTTGTAATTAATTTCTTTGAAATTGAAATTTTTATTGAAGTAGGATCTTTAAAAATAAAACGCTTTATAAGAAAGAGCTAATGAGATCAGATAGATTCTCAGTCAAAATCATATTAAAATACAATTAGGTTGGAAAAATTGATAGCAATAAACCGAAACCTTTTTCCACACAAACAAATGAATAAAAATATAAAACATTTTAAAGATTTGTTTAATTTAAATAACACTTACACTGACTGATACTGATAAAATTTTACAAACCAATGAGATACGATATTTCCCTTTAAATAAAAGGAAGACAAAATTCCTATCTCAACCAAGCAAATGAATCATAAAAAAAAAAACATCTCTAGCAATAACGCAGGCAGTGATCTCTCAGTTGGCCGGCAGCATTCATTGATTAAAGGTCGTTTTATTTCTGGAAGTCTCCAAACCAAGCGCTGCAGGTTCTTGACATTCCAGGCTTAAATAGCAACCCTTTATTTCCTTTTTATTCAGGCTAAATAAGCGTTCTGTACTCTTGCAATACGTAATTGCTTTTGAAGTATACAACTTGAACAATTATTCAAAAAAACGAATTCATCAAGTGCCCGTTTCTTTCCTGTTTTATCAGCAAATCAAAAATGTGGGAATTATTGAGATTCATGATGCTGGTGAGTATTAAAAATTTAATGAGTCAATATAAATTAGCAATTTGATATTATAAATTTCATGTAGTCTATTTTTGGTTTAAATATTTGAGTCACAACAAATTCGCTTTTTATCGTCTTCAAAATGTTTTATCTTATTATATCCAATATTTCTTTGATAACTCACTTCTTTACAAATTTTTTCTTTAATAATGTTTATCAATTAAATTAATTATTACTATTTATACCATACATAAATTTCCTGATACGATCTCAAATGAAATTTCTCTAGTAATTAACTTTATCTCCCATTTTAGGTTCTAATTTTGACAATTATGATGGATTGTACTACTAAAGTGGAGGCAAACGAAAGGCCTATTATTGGAATATTGGCACAAGAAACGAGTCCACCAATAAAGAGGCATTTTCCTGGATATTCAAGTTATATATCAGCGGCCTACGTTAAAGGTGTAGAAAGTTCTGGTGCAAGGGCCGTTCCAATATTTATTGGACAAAATGAGAGCTACTATAGGTAAAATATTTGCTATCATTGTAAAATGGGATATGAAATTAATGTGTCCTAAAAAAAAAAACCACGTGCCATGCTAAGAATATCTTATCTAATTACCGCAATTTAAATTCCGATGTCCTTGAATAAATTTTACATAAGTAAACATAAGCGTATGTAAGTTAACTAATTGAAGAAATCTTATCTTGAAAGATACCACTCAACTTTATTTGTACAAACTTTAATAACAACTGATTTGATAAATAAATAAAATTATTTAATTATTTGGATTCATGGGCGGCTAAAATCAACTTATAATTTGTGTTTAACAGGCCACTAGATATTTGCTGAACGTAAATACAAAAAAACAGTAAAGAACTTGCAATTAAATTTAAAAACTGATATTTTTGCAGGATTCGTTTATTTTATTGCACCTTCCAACTTTTTTTGTTAAGTGGAATTTCGTGTTGTTTGCCGAAGGTTCTATAGGACTGGATAAACTACCTTCTAAAAATGTTCTAGTTAGGGTGCCAGGTAGTTTTGGTGACAAGAAAATGTGAATAGGTTCTCTTTGACAGCCTTGAACTTGTCATTGGCCCACCATTTAGCACACAGGTCATCGAACCTATTCTGGAAATTGTCGCAACATTTAGCTTTATGGGTAACGGTATGTTGACGAAAAATGTTGTTTGAGTGATAATGAGACCTTTCTCAGATCTTCTCAGGCAACTTGGTGGATGCCTGATGGGAACATTTCAGTAAGTTTATTTGTAAGATAGGGTTTATTCCCGGACCCTTCTTGTTCAGCTGTAAGAAACGTGAAAAATACCCAATCCCATATTACTATTGTTCACACAGTCTGTGTGAAGTAAGTATCAGAGAAATGATTCGATTAAAAATATTTGTTTCTATAATGAATAAAGTAAAAAAAAATTGATTTCTTTTCTGAGCAATACACAAAGTTATTTTACTAGTTTTTGACAGAGAACAGGGATAAAATTACTAATGATATATATAAAACAATTTTGGGAGAGATGATTATTATTCGCAGTAAGTTATTGGCGTATTTGGGAACTCATTGCCATAAAAAGTGCCACATTTGAATTATTTTAAGGCATTTAGTTAGTATAAAGACAATCGCAGAAAATTATATTTATTATATTATTATACAAAGGAACTTTCCCAGGCGAGTAAGTTAAATTTTTTACGATCATTCGTTTTTTTCGAGATATTCTATTCATTGAATCATTGGAAGGCCCGTCAAAATTGTTCCCGATCGATAAAAAAATAACAGTAATAACAATAATAATAGAAAATGAGATCTTACATTAAAATTATGTTACAGGTCACTCATAAAATCTATTAATGGTTTGGTTCTGCCAGGAGGTAATACATGGTTTGATTCAGCTAATGGTTATGCTGATGCTGGTGATGTATTGTTTGAAGCTGCTAAAGAGGTAAATTTCTAAGTAAAAATTCCGAAATAGCTAAGAGGGGAATCATTTTAAGTGGATTAAACAATTTTAAAATAAAAAATCTGGAGTACACATACATTTACTCTTA
This sequence comes from Rhodnius prolixus, assembly GCF_049639745.1. Classification (NCBI taxonomy): domain Eukaryota; kingdom Metazoa; phylum Arthropoda; class Insecta; order Hemiptera; family Reduviidae; genus Rhodnius; species Rhodnius prolixus. The sequence goes on along the minus strand of NW_027411604.1, from coordinate 11,662,570 downwards.
CCGCCGTTTTGATATTTAAATTTCATTTAAATTTGGGACTAGGGTTAAAAAAAAAAAGAAGGAGAAAGTAGTTGATTTCAATAATAAAACTGCCCACTATAATAAAATTACACTATTGAAGGGAGCATGAGGCCACCGGTCCTCAGAACTCTTTGAAGTAACGGTAAGAACATTTCTAACACAAGTGAGAGAATTTATAAAAGTTGTGCCGACTTACACTAAACAAGTAAATATGGTTGACCTATGTTTTTTGTTTAAGTAGTCATACGAATATATACATGCCAAATTTAAAAATTACTTTTTCTTACTGGCGGTATCTCAAAATGCGTATTTCCGGAGCAAACTAAAAACGAAGATGCGGTTATCTTTAACATATACATCACAATATATAAGCTTAATTACATAAACACTAGTGTTTCGAGTAATTAAATAGACAATAACGGTAAATGTTAATTATGAAGATTACCTCTTTAGGTTGAAAAGTTCAATTTTGTAATAGATAAGTATTTGAGAAATTTGTCACCAACCATAAAATCACTGTTTCAGCTGAACAATGCGGGAGTACATTTCCCAATATTAGGAATATGTCTCGGCGTAGAACTGCTACTATATTTAGATAACAATAAGAGAGAATACAGAACGAACTGTTATAGTAAAAATGTGGCACTACCCTTAGAATTTCTGCCTAACTATAAATGTAGTAAACTGTTTGGTAGTGCACCAGGAGAAGTATTGAAAATTTTACGAGAAGAGGCAGTTACACTTAATCAACATAAGTAAGTAATTTAAAATAATATAGTTTTGATGTATTGTGCAAGAATATTTAATAAATAAGGTAATAAGCCTTCGCGATTGGCAAGTTCCGTTAATTTTCTCAATCACAAAATTTATTCACTTTTACTTGATCATTGATACTGTGAAGTACTATAGTTTTTGATGTTGTTTCATTTGAAAATCTTCAAGAAAGAATTTAATATCAATGTTGATAGAGCTTTTCTCTACATATCCTTTTTATATTGATCAGGGAATTTAGATGTAACAAGACATCTGATAAATGATATCAAACAAGCTCGGTAGATACCAATACTAGTATTTCCTTCGATATTTTTATTCTTGCCGGGAAAACTGATTTTGGTAGATGTTAAATGTTTACATTACTGAAACACAGTTTATTTAACTAAACATAGATTACACTGCCGTAATTTTTAAGTTATTATTAAATTTTATATTAATTGCGAAAATAATTACCAAGGAATTCAAACAAAGTTATATAGCACAAGAAAATAAATTTGAAAAATCTAACTACTGCCTTTACTTTTTCAGGTTCTGCATTACAAAAAAGAATCTAACAGAATTCGGTTTAGATTCAAGATGGCGAGCACTATCGCAGAACGTTGACCTTAAAAATGATGTACAATTTATTTCTACAATAGAATCAATTGATTATCCATTTGCCGGGCTACAATTTCACCCTGAAAAGAATGCCTACGAATGGAGACCAGATTTAAATAATCCTCATTTTCCAGACGCAATCAAAGCGGCTCGCTATTTTTTTGATTGGATAGTAAATGAATCTAGATTAAATAATAATAAGTTTAACAGCACTGAAGAAGAAGATGCTGCACTCATTTATAACTATCAACCAACTTTTACCAAAAGGAAACTAATCTATGATCAATTGTATCTTTTTAATTAATTTTTTTTTAATGATTATATTTTAAAATTTGTAACCTGAAAACTCGTGGGTCACAACGGAGAACTTGAAGTGGATCTAGTACAACATTCTCCTGTGTAAGTGCCGGGGTTGGTAATACTGAACAGTCCGGAAGTAGAGCATTGATTGTCATCACCCATAAACATCTTGGTAATACTGAATTCAATCTTAGCCATACTTGCTTGTATAATTCTGTTACAAACATGTAAGAATTATTTGATGATATTGTACTTAAATTATGTGATAATATATTTTATGAGATGTATTCTATTGATTAAAATAAAAGCTGAATGTTTATAATAAAGCCAGTTTTCCCATGCAAGAAACTCATCACATACCTCAGAAAAATCACCCTCGATCTTTCATGATGGTGACATCGCTTAAGGTTAACTTTCTATTCTATCCCTTGAGATAGCAATAACTACAAAATAACATTATTGCATCATTAGGTGAAAAATCTGAGGTGTAGGCAAATCTTTCGACTTTCCCTTACTCGAGGGATGCTCGAGGTTTTCTCCAAAATTATTTTATAGTATTCTTTTAATGTATTTTTTATATAGAATACTTTTAATTAATTGTCAAATTGTTCTTCATCTTCAAACGTTCAAGAAGACTGCATGAACTATCTTTCTGCTAGAGATATTACCAGGACGTTGGAGCAACTTAGGTAACGAATAGTTTCGCCAAGTCAATCTCTTATTTTTTTTTTCAACAGCGCTGAGTTTTTCATTAGCCTATCATTTAGCAACTGATGATCTGAATAAATCATAAGTAACTGAATCCATCATGTTTTCTGTGTGCGACTGACTGGGCAGATGATAAGCGAGCATAAGTTTAAAGTTAAAAGAAAGAGTTTAAAATTGAAAAATCAGCTGCCAGACGAAATGGTACCGAGCATTAAAGAAACTATAGAGCAAAACTTATAAGTAAGTGAACAAAAAATAAATAATAATGTCTGGTTTCTCTGGTTGGCCAGATAAAGTATTCAGTACTAACGATCTAAACAGCATAAAACTACAAATGGAAGACTCACTTCAGTTTGTGAAGCGATAATTGAAACTTTCAGCCATTGGACTGTTGCTAAAGATGAACTTCCACTGAATGATTTGATTACACATTTCAAATTGTTGAAATTGAGAAAAAGAGTTTATAATCAGATCATGTTTTTCATCCAATATTAAAAGGTACGGAATTCATTGTAAGAAATCGAATACGAATAGGTTTTTCAAATGAATTTCAAAATTACGTACCTTCTTGATACATCATTTTCAATCATGGAAAATGACTCTACTGAACAGAAGTGACTTAGCCACCATCATTTACAGGGAATACCGAACCAAGTTCGCATAAATTATGGGCAAACTTCCTTAAAATAGATTATTATACAAATCCTACCCAATGTATAGTTTGTTCGAAGAATTATTGTACGTAGTTATTGATGAAGAAAAACACCACTGACCTGAAGCGGTTTTTAAATTGCTTGCCTATTTTAAAGCCTATGAACCAGCGCACTCATCCTTCGTTGATTCGATACATCTTCACAAATTGACAGCATCGTAGCTAACACATGTTCAGTACAGACAATAAGCGTTTAATACTACATTAAATTAAAGCATCTAAGCGAAGAAAGTAAAAGAAATTTCCTCAATAGTAAATGTTGCGATACGAATTGTGCCAGATAAAAAATGAAAGCACATTATGTCTAACATTAGTAGAATAAATGGATAAGCCACGTAGTGTATTATTGTTCGAAGGCCGACGAGATCGAATTCGGATAAAACATCAAAATTTGCCATGAAACACGCCCATGTGATACGGGGGGCAGAGATGTACAATTTGACCTTTATGTCGGTATGCGAATTAATTATTTTACCTTGAATATATCTAGGAACGGCTGGATCAAACGTTTGCCTAAAATGCTTAATGATTATAGCAGCATGTTGCCATAATTGTGCAGGCGGCATATTCAACATATTTCCCAACAAATTGCCAGTGTGGGAGGGGCAAGTCGTCATCATGCTCAAACCTGTAAAATATAGGACAAACTATTATTTTGAATTCACTGAAAAACAATCGTAAAAATGCGTACACAGTTTACCTTGGGCTATATTTTCTGGGGTAAGGGAAAAATGTTCTTTATGAAGACTTCCAGCATACAACATACCAATACTGTGCGATTGTCTTTCCATCCAATCATCTACTAGACACAAATGTGGAAAATGTGTTGCTAGTAGACGTAACAATGACGAAAAAATTCCTTTCAACAAATTATACATTAGTATAATTTTATTATAGTATAATAGTGTTGAGTTATACTAAGCAGGAATAAAGAGTTTTGCTTACCACTATAACTTGTCTGTTCTTTTTGAACCTGTTGCAATAAATATTTTATAGGTAATTCAGAAAGAAATTCCTGTGAATAAGATTTAACTTTGTTTCTGTTGGCTGCCGATGATAACCGAACGTCCTCGTAATGAAGTAAATAATACAACATTAACAACTGGGATGTGAGAGAATTCTTGTCACCCTTTATTTTCTTACCCTAAAAAATATTGTTTTTGAAAAAATACGTCATTTAAAAGCCCATTTTGAAGCAAACGTTGGAGAATTCAAGAAGATATCTCGAACTTGACGACTTAAATCTCACTACTCTAATCCAAATAGTAGATTTCAGAATCAACCTCTTCAAAGTTTCTGATTATCACAGATATATTTCTCAAAATATCAATAAATATGTATCATTGTGATCAGAGAAAACTACAAAATTTTTACAAATTGGTCTAGGAAAGCGAGCATGTATTCAGCGTAATTCAAAAAAGAAAAAGCGCAGATAGCTTATATTTGAAATTTCAGTGGTTGCCACATTAAGGTTTCAAGTCAAAGCAGGAAAGCGGAAACAATACTTAAAGAAATCACTTTTTTAGAATTACCTCAATTTGTTACTAGTAGCATATGTGTAGTTACTAACTCCTAATATAGAAACTTTTCAAATATGAAAACATGTTGATTGGCGCTAATGACATCAGCAGTCGATGCGCCAAAAAAAAAATAAGTTGACAGTCTTAAAAGAATCTCTTTCCATGAAGTTATCCACTCACGAAACTTTCAGAGAATAGAAACTATAATCTAATAGCTGGGTCGCATTATTCACAGTAAAAGAATTTATAGTAAATACACTAACACTGTAATTAAGGAGATTTGAGAACACCGCTCTAATTTCATCTTCTGATATAGGCTGATTAGTATTTTCTTGAGGTGATTTCCCAGCAGGCATTAAGATAGAATTGACATAAACTTCTACAAGTGCTGGTAATACCGGATGTAATGGTGGAACGCTCACACATAACTGCCTGTGACCGATATTATAAAAAAGATATTGATTAAGAAATAAAAATTGAATTAAATTAGGTCTTTAAATTAATACCTGTAAATCCAATCTTTAATAGGAACTTTATATTTAGTAAATGCTCTGCTTTTTAGTAACTGATGTATACAATGGACAGGTAGGAAACCTGGTATGTTGGCGTTTAAATTAACGGTAACTGGAACTTTTACTGCATGCGATGTTACGATCTGAAAGAATTAAAAAAACAAATTTTCACATTGTATGACAAAAAATGAATACTATTCTAAAAAAAAAAAAAAACGGCCTATCAAGACCATCAAGGATTTATTAACTTTTTCCTTCCCTTTCGTGTTTTTCGCATCATACCACCAGAAGCATAAGCTAAATAGAAGAAACGTAACTATGAAATGGTTACACTTCATAAAAGATTTATCATAAACAACTCATAACCTAAAGCATTTAACGAAATATATAAAGTATTTTAAAGCTAGAGAAACGAAAAAAAAGAACAAAATTCTCTGGCTATTGCCGAAAAAGAATCTCCAAAAATATAAATGATGTGAGGCTTGCGATTAAGTATTAATTATTATAATAAATAAATAAATAAAAAACTATTCTAAACCTGCTCGGTAAAAATGTCATGAGTAAAAACATGTTTCATCCTTGTCATATTATTATGTCTAATTGGAACTTTCATACCCAACGTGGAGCATACTAGATCGCAAATAGCACTCAGCTGGTTACTGTGAAAATGTATAGCCATCAAAAGTAGCATTTCACCAAACGAGGCAGTCATGCCACTTTCACTGAAAAAAATAAATAAATAAAATAAAGTAAGTATTTTAAAATACTTTTCAATTTTAATATCGACATTTCGTCTGTTTTTTCAGCATTTTGAACTTTAAGCGCTGGTATTATGAATAACTGACTTTAATGAATATTTGAAAGTCTGAGATATTTGAGAGCTGTACCTAATTCAGAATTATAATTTAATATCTTTGATTTTACCGGTCACAGCCTGCAAGTTAATTGTATTCCTGACCGGTTTCGGACTTACATTATCAAGAGAGGTAGATTAATTAGTTTGGTGGAGATATTTATTTTAATACGACTGAACTATTTAAGAGCTGGATTATGAAATAGTTTTTGTTATTGAAGTTTGCAAGCGTATGTACTTATATAAAATGACCGATATATATATGTATATAAGATGTATATAAAATGTTCCCTTAAAATGAAATTTAAAAAATGGGCGGTTCTTTGCATATGTTGGAGCAAACCACAGCTCTTTAAATGTGTAAATTCACATTAGGTATCCCAGGAGATATTGAACAGAATTCATCCAAAACATAATAATGATACGGACACTTAACTGAAAGACCCTTAATAGTTAAGGCAATTAATAATCAGGATGTATTCATGACAGCAGTACAAAATTCAAAATTTTTCTAAATTATAGCAACTATTGTTTCTATTAAACAATAAAATCTGTACATTAAGGAGGTGTCATTTTCAAGTTATTACCAATTTTTTAACAAATACCCCATCTCTATAAACCGAAAAAATTCTCAACCAAATTATATAGCTATTCGATTAACCTCTCTAAATAAGCTTCTTCACTTGCAAGCCATTGCACCCATTGTATACATGCTGCTTCATGATTTCCAATAAGCGATGGACAAGCAATTAACATACACAACCCCAACGATACAAATCTAACACCAGCTGTTGTTGTAGGTGGATGTGAAGTTATCAGTTTGACCAACAGAGAAATTTCCTCTTCTTGCAATCTGGAGACAAATAACGTTTAGTAAGCGTTATACATAAATAAATGAAATGTACAATTTCTTTTCAATTGCTTTACTTACTTAATACCAGCTATTCCTCTAAGAGCACAATACAGTCGTAACAGAGAAGATGCCTGGACAACATAATTTTCGGGGAGTTTATTGTCAGCAGAGCATGTAACAATGTTACTTAAATAATTTAATAATTCATCTCTTAAAGACTGTAAACTGCTGGTTCCCTCACGACTTCTCTGTTAAAATTAAAGCAACAAGTATACTACAAATGTTGAAAGAAATACAACTAAAAAGTTTGAGCAATTTACCTTTTGCCTTCCACGAATGTAACTAGAAAACCAATTTCTGACCTGTTGATCATTTCCCAACAGTAAGCCGGAAGTAAAGGCCACTATATCGCAAACAGAACCATCTTGTGTCTTGAAGCCATGCTCCAAACTAAGTACAATAGTTAATGCTGGCATGCGACATAATTCCACCTATAATTTGTAATTAATATTACTTCTTAAAAAACATACTAAACCTGGCCAACATAAAAGTACAAATTCATTAAAAACTGACACATTTTGAACGCACTGCCAACGCCATTGCTGGGAACATTTGACATAACTTAGTAAGAGTTTGGATTCTTATTTTACCTCCATTAGTTTCATCTTCTAATTTATCTGAATTACTCACAAGAGATTTACTTACTGAAAAACATTGACAAACACAATTTTGTAAAACTATTGGTTATTTGTTTTTTACACAATTTTTGTATCCAATTTACAGTCTACCTTCCCAAAAGCAATCAGGTGAATTTGCGACTATCCAACATATTATGTCTGGGCCATGTTTCATGTGAAGAAGTGTTTCTACAATATCAGTCGGTGATAACAAAGCAGGAAGTTCGGATAAGGCTATATTCAAAACATCACAAATTTCTGGAATGTACACTACATTTTCAAATAAATCTGAGTGTTTCACAAAAGTGTCCAAAACGTTTCTTTGCTGCTGTTGTTCTTCCTGAATCTAAGAAAAAAAATAATAATAAGAAATATTTACCTTTCTTACTTTTATTATCTAATTTTCGGAGTTCCAAGGGTGAAGTGTGAAAACACTGAAACTTGGAATATTCATGCATCTAAAAAATACATTCTCTACCAATTTACAATAATATTAGGAATTTTTCGAAGAAGATTACAGGCTGTAACGATCAATTTTGCAACCACTAACCAAAGTTTAAGACGAAATCTGTCATTTTGAAATCGTCATGAATTTAAAGATAAAACAGACGTCTCTCGAAAAAAAACTGGTTATAACCGCGCGCTTTTCGCAAGTTGTTAGATTCAATGTGAGTGCCGGTGATAACCAGGCTCTTTAATGTATAGTCTAGAGATAATAGTAAAAAAATAATTTAAAATCTACCAACCAGCGAAGAAATATACAAAATTTCACTAAGCACAAGCCTTAAACGCCTGGTTGGATCGGATCTTTCAAATTCCATTGCTAAACCATTTTGTATTGACTGAACTAAAAGCCCATCAGACTGAGCAGTACCTCCTTTTTGCCTTAAAAAACAATAAAGTATTACTGTCTAAAAGAAAATAATAAAAATAAAATGGATTTTCTAATCATTGTAAAACCAAACCAACCTTAACTGCTGCTCTCTTTTTACTTCAATTTCAAGTGCATGAAAATCTATAGATAATAATGCTACAATTGAGTTTACCATTTCTATTCCAGATAAAATTGTTAAAATTTCTTTTCGACTTTCAGAACACGTTTTCGTAGAATCTACAGGAGAAATTAGACTCATTCGTACCAGACACGGTAAAATGGGTCTTATATATTTTGAATCACATTTCGCTAAACTTTTAACATCTAAAGTTTGCAAATATTTAAAGACATCCGGAGACACAGTCAAATCTAACATTTTGCATGTATTTAAACGATAAACCAACACTTCTAGAAGGTATTCCTACAAGAGTAAGTCAACAGTTACTCGTATCCATTAATTGATAGTAGGAGGTAACTTAAATGTATGGTTATATATGTATAACCGGCAAAATGCTCCACATTAAATCGAACTATAAATTAATTTCATAATTTTATTTATTTCTTATTTATTTCACTTTCTAATACTACTAGGAAGGTGATAAGTTCTAAATATCATTATTTAGTGAATATTTTTCAAATGTAGGTATTTCGATCACTTTCGACTAATGACACTCTCACCATTATAAACATCTTTCTACTTTTAATAGCTATCGATATCCCACCAGAAGAAAATGCGGGACAAAATATACCCCCTTCCCCGATCGATATATATTGCGTTGAGGTTGTGAGTGTTAAGTAGTGATGGGCAGAACGAGTCCGTCTTTGGACTCGTTGGATTTGAATCAGTTCCAGGGTTGGAATCGATTCCAACAACTCGTTCACCGATTCCGGTCTCTGTACTTACCCTATGCATTAGTAAAAATGTCACGCAATTCATTAAAAAATATCATTAAATGTTAGCTTTCCCAGTTAATAACAAAACTATATTTCTTTAACACACATTGAGTACTATCCCTAATTTCCAATTGCACTGATAAATATAAAATTAACAACGTAACACAAAAATTAACATAAAAATAGACTAGTCAATTATAAAAATTAAAGCAATGATGTTTAGTCATTATCTAGCTTGACCACTGGAAGACTGGAGTTAACGTGCTTCAAGAGGATCCAAGGTAGAGAAACGGAAATGGGTAGGAAATTATTCCCATAAAAAAAATTCTAACCCTTCAAGCAAAATGATAATTACTCATAAATAAAGAAATATTTATTTACTAGGACTTGTATATCAAGCTTTAAAAATATTATCTTACGAAAAGAAAAAGCTGTGTGCTTAATCTTTAACATAGCGCTGGACACTCTTATTCTTATCTTCATTGGGTAAGTTTAACCGTGTACATGACCGTGAGACAGTCAAAGTAACACTGAGCCAAAATTTAGTATTACCTAATTGGTTTACTTACTGCAGTATCCCTCCCACTCTATCACCAATTTCACAAACATTCATCGATTGGAAATAATTTTTAGTTAAATATTCGTTTTATTTGAATACAAAAAACATTATAACGCTTTCTTAAGATGATTTTAATTTTTAAAATTTGTTTTTGTCCATTACTCTTATATAATACGAAGAATTTCAAATAAAATATAATATACAAACACAATGATCTAGTATGCAGGTGGAGTCAGTCCTCGTTACCATAGCAATGGAACCGTTAAACAACTCCGGTTCCAGCTCCAGCAATTTCTATTGGCTAGATTCAGTGAACGAAAAAATGGAACGAGTCCGGTTTCAAAAGGATTTAAATCACTCCGGATTCGACTCCACCAACTCCAGTGGATTTAACCAATGAAAATGCTAGAGCTGGGCCGGAGTCGTTTAACGGTTCCGTTGTCATGGTAACTACGACTGACTCCACCTGCACACTAGATCATTCTGTGTTTGTATATTATATTTTATTTGAAATTCTTCGTATTTTATAAGAGTAATGGACAAAAACAAATTTTAAAAATTCAAATCATCTTAAGAAAGCGTTATAATGTTTTTTGTATTCCAATGAAACGAATATTTAACTAAAAAATATTTTCAATCGATGAATGTTTGTGAAATAGGTGATAGAGTGGGAGGGATACTACACTAAGTAAACCAGTTAGGTAATACTAAATTTTGGCCCAGTTTTACTTTGACCGTCTAGCTGACATGTACACGTTCAAGCTTACGCCAATGAAGATGAGAGTAAGAGTGTCCAGCGCTAAGTTTAAGATTAAGCACACAGCTTTTTCTTTTTGTAAAACAATAAGATAATATTTTAAAAGCTTGATATTCAATTCTTAGTTAATAAATATTATGAGTAATTATAATTTTGAAGGGTTAGAATTTTTATGGAATAATTTCCTACCCATTTCCGTTTCTCTACCTTGAATACTCTTGAAGTAAGTTAACTCCAGTCTTCTAGTGGTCAAGCTAGATAATGACAAAACTGCATTGCTTTAATTTATATTTGACTAGCCTATTTTTGTGTTAATATTTGTATTACGTTGTTAATTTTATATTTATCAGAGCAATTGGAAATTAGGGATAGTACTCAATGTGTGTTAAAGAAATATAGTTTTGTTATTAACTGGGAAAGCTAACATTTAATGATATAATAATATAATAAATTGCGTGACATTTGTTCTTATGTTTAATCGTTCCAAACCTTCTGCTGCCTCATTTTCATTTTTATTTGCCTAAATTTTTTGGGGCGGGGCGGAATCACTTTTTTTAAAAATAGGGATTTGAATCAACTCGTTCCACCATCGGACTCGTTCCAATGGAACGAGTCCGCTCAAATAGCCCATCACTAGTGTTAAGTAAGATCTTAGTAACAAGTGTTATAGCTCATCTTACGTATCGTTAACTAGAGAAATGTAAATTAAGCACTGATTGCATATTTATTCTTCAATGTTAATTTTAATATTTATTACTATTAGATTCACGAATAAGTTATTGTGAATTAGTGATGTAAAGAATGTCTCACATTCAACATTTAGATGAATTAGTTAGAGAATATCTTTTATTCAGAGGTTTTACAATTACTTTAAAATCATTTGATGGAGAATTGAAAGTGGACAAAGACAGAGGATTTAGGGTAATTATATTTGCCAGATTAATTCTGTATTGTAAACATTGTATCAAACGTTTTTCTCATTCACCTCAATAGATCTCTTTAATTTTATAACTGTTTTAAATTCTGAATCTACTTAATGAAACAAAAAGTAATGAATGAAACTACTAATTTTAAGAACGCTTAGCGAGTTTGGACCAAAGAAGTTAATAAAATAAGTATACATCTTGATTTGCTATGCCTTAGAGAATTCCTAGCGTTTATTGGAAATAATTTCACTAGTTTTCTCTAAATTTGTCTTTTTAAAAAAAAGAGCATTAGCAAATAGAAAAAAAATGCAGTTATAAATAAAGGCTTTTAACAGTAATAATCACGAGTCTTTTTGAAGACCAATTATTTTTCTCTACTTTTTCTACAACATCTCTATTTTTGGTGCTCATTGCTGCCTTCATCAAAAGCTTCAATGTTGAAGAAGTACAGAAACGTAGAGGAAATAAGTTCTCAAGTAGACTTGCTGTGGTTTCAATGTGATTTAAGGGATTACGTTTCACTAATGCAACGTTTAATTCGTTTGTACTTGTTTCTTCCTCACATTTTCCTTTTGTTTTGAGATAACATTTATTGTATTATTAATTACAATAAAATTAATTATATTAAATTATATATTTTTTTTATAATTATATATTAGTTTATTAGAATAGGATACTAGTAGAAAGTTATTTTATGCATTAACAATAATCAAAATTTTAATTTTTAATTTTAATATTCTATTAATAATTAAAACCTTTTTCAGGTTGATCGAATTGTTGATCAGTTCTTGATATTCATTAATAATTATGATCTAACTTCATTAAGAGAACTGTGGACTCATTTCGATCAAAAAATCTTTTCTAAACTAGAACATGAATTCACGCCAGGTATTTTTGCAATTTTAATTTTTTTTATTTTACTAAATGGATGATAGTATGTATATAAGTTGTACTTCTCATCTAATAAAAGAAAGTATCGCGATCTATCAGATGTTTGAATTAGACCTTTCTTCGGAAATAATCGTTTTGAGGATCACTGAATAGAAAAAAGTTTGTAAGGTATCTGTGCGTCTAAGTTAACACTACAAAAAAATAAAAACCACAGAAAGCTGTACTGCTGGCCCTTTGTTGGTACCATTGTGGTTTCTGAAAGTGTTTTGTGGACGAAATCTGTCTACTTGAAATGCGATTTTTCAGTTTTTGTACTTCCTCTTCTAACTTTGAATGCTCTTTTCTCTTTTATTTTTCCACTTTAGGAACATTTCTCCTGGAAAATTGTTGTCTTTTTCTTGGTGTTTCCAAACTTCTATCTTAGCTTTCTTCGAAAATTCTCCTTTTTTAAATTTCATTAAGTATAGACTATGAAGGAACATTGAAAACTGCTAGAAACCTAAGTTTCAAGAAAATGTTTTTGGGATTACTTTATGTTTTACACATGCATTTTTTTTTTTGTATTTAACGCGCGTCAACATCTGAAGTTATTGGCGCCCGGTGCTTTTGTTCAGACACTGCAGGCTCCGATCAGTCTTCGTTACAGACAACAAGGGTACATTGAGGTGTAGCAGTTCCTTGAAAGAGAAAATTGCCAGTAGGTGGATTAGAATCTCTGATCTCAGAATTTGAATCTTGTATTCGCTAACCACTCAGCGAATTCCTGCCTTTTACATATTTATTACTTTTATTTCAATTATGTTTCTTGGAAATATAATATGCGAATTCTGAAAAGTGAGGTGATAGCAAAAGCTGACAATAGAAGTTGTAGTCCACACTCAAGCCCATTTTTACATTTGTGAAAGGAGTAATTATATTCTCCCTGCTAATTTATTTGGAGAAACCTAAAAGTATTGAAGAAACTTAACGGTTTAATTTGAATAAAAAAGTGGTATGAGCTTTTCACAGCAGATAACTTTTGTGATCTGAGTTGCTTACAATTCATAGCTTTGGTACAATTTGTAACTATTTCTTTGAAACACTGTTTAATCGTATAATTATTGTGAAGTTCACCCTGAGAAGCAGTTACAGAAAATTCTGATTAAATTTCTTAATTTATTACTTGTACTGTGTTCTGCTTAAATTAATAACAAATTCATAAAAAAATTGCCCTCTATTGCTTTATTTTCAAAAATTAATTACGTAATAAGAAACAGAATGTTTTTTTTCAGGCCTACGGAAACTGGAAACATCTTTATTTAAATTTTATCTGGTTAATGCTGTAACAAATAACAAATCAGATAAAATTAATGAATTCTTTACGAAAATGACGCCGGAAATTCATGGCCACGTAGAATGGAAAGAATGGTTCAGTACGTATTTTTTATTATCTGATTGTTCATATTAGTTACTACATAATTACGGTTTATATTCATTTTTAATATTGTTAGGTTAGTTTGTAAAATTTTCTATATATTTTATTGGTACCCTTTGTTCTTTAGTGCTCCCCTATATCAAAAATCCTGAAGAACATAATGCTTTCTCAGTATATTTTACGAAACAGTGGCAAGATACATTTTTAGTGTCACTTCATAATTTTCTTGCAATTATTTATCAGGTAAATAATCCTTTACTTTAAGTTATTAATATAACAAACGAAATTTCTCATTCATCATGTTAGTATTTTTATTTATTTTATTAGGTTATCCCTCAACCTGCATTATCTAGCTACGAAGAAGAAGCTACCAAACTAAGGAGACTTCAAGAGGAAAATGACGCTTTGAAACATAAATTAGCAACCTTAAGCCAGTGTGCAAATGTGGTACCCGATGCAGTTCCACCAATGGACATCATGGATGATTTCTACATTATTGCTCAGTAATATTAGTATAAAAACAAATATATGTAGTAAAATCAAGTCTTAGTTATACGTTTAAGAAGAAAAAATTTGCAAACCTACATTGGTTATCTTTCCAGCCGCAATTGATTTGCAGATCGTTATTGTGTGAAGTTTCCCTTATGCTGTAATTCCAAGTAAATAAAATTATGACAGTCCTAGGCTAGTGCTTTATTTTGCTAGGTCGTTATAGAATATTTAGATATTAATACATTCGCAACTTTAGCAAAGCTAAAATTGAAATAAAGAAGAAATTTTAGTTGATGATTTTATTCAAATTAGAGTATTTATTTCAGAGAAACTCCAACTTCTGGTGAACATCAGTCTAAGTCACTGAAGAGTCTTATCCGTACAATAGGTGGTGGCTTGCCGACCAGCCCTATTATGGGCCGGAAACCGCACACACAAGGTAACCAATTAAAATAAGATATCTCTCTATTCGTGTAGATTTGCTACAATTATTTTCTTAGTTAAACACATTTACCCTGAATTATATTTCTTATTTTTGATTAAGTAGGTGTCTCTTTTGTGAATTGAAGCATGCTAAGTTTAGTAAATTGATTTCTTGTTCCTACTTGTATTTTTTTAAATTTTTCAATTTTTTTGTAAATATACAGTTTAAAGGATTCATTTTTGGACATTTCATCATTTTTTAACCTCTTCTGTACAGTATTACATTTAATTTGAACTTTTTCTGTAGTACTATAAATTTGTATTATTTTGAAGTGTTAAGTGAAGCACTATCTATTTTATTTAATCTTCACATTTTTAACAAAAAACGCCGTGTGACTCCTTTAAAATAATGCTGTTGTTCATCTTCAAGAAATGTCGCTCAAATTTTAGTATTAAAAGTGTAAAGATAGGCCTTTCTGTGGTGTCACGAACAGCAGCACGTTTGAAGATTTCTACCCAAATGAATCCCCTCTACCTGTTATTTTAGATTTATATACTAACTTGAAATAATTTACAAAGGCCTAAGATAAGCTTTAAAGAGAAACTTGGAGGGATAACTGTGAAGCAGGCACTTAGTGGCTCGTTTGCATGTTGTCAATGCTTGTGAAGAGAAAGTTAGCGGCCTGTAATGAGGAAGTGTTAGTAGCTGAGTAGAAATCATCAAGTGAATAAAAAGAGAATATAGCTCGCTTTACATTTCTATAGTGATAGATTTGGATAGATTCAATCAAAGGGCTTTGTGCTAGATCAGTCGGCAACGATTTCTCAATATAGATAACAATAAATAAGATCGGTCCACACTGCAGGGCCTGCTTTATTGTGTAGTTCGATACGCCTGCAATTATGGAGGGATAAACGTGTTTTTGAGTTTCGGCCAAGAAGAACAGAAAATGTAATTTTTTGCCGGCATTAATTTTTAATTTGGTATGTTTTATAAATTCTCAAAAAACATTAACGTTTAATAAATTGTACTTTAAGAAAGTGAAATCGATATAGAAAACGTACTAATATTATTTAAATTTTAATTATGTAAGAGACTGCATTTCATCCGATTTCGTTGACCAATCCATCAATTCTTATTTGCAGTTAACTGACGAATTAGAAAATAAAGAGACTCAAACACATACCCCAACTCTTTTGGTAACAGAAGTTATTTAAAAGAAGCATGCTCCGATAGTATGTTCCATTTTACAGACATATTGTGGTAGAACTGCATGTAATGTAAGGACGAACCAACTAATGTCAACATTGCTTTTACTAGGGCGGATGCTATCACTTTATGTTCATTTCCCTTGAGTTTGCCCCAGAGTGTAGGGCATGTGTTTATGTTGGGGATATCTAAGTATGCGTTGTTCCTTTACAACAAAGTTCCCCCAAAAGTCGAATGGTATAAAACTGCATGAAATTAAAAATGAAATAAAAGTTCATTAACTTTTATATTACGGAGATATAACCCTTAAGAAATGTTATTATTTTTAAGGTGCACATCACTATATTGCTCAGAACCTGTAAGTTTTTTCGATAATGAGCGAACGCCTAAAGAAAACATTGAGATATTAATCAGCATTATTACGATGTTGTACATTGTTATGTAAATTTCTTCAAAATTATTATTCTAAATTAACAGTTTAAATATGTATACATTTTACATAAAATCTAATAATCTATGACTTCGCAACAGATTTTTTCCTAAAGGTAGTGCTAAAATAAAAGCATCCTAGCCTTAGATAGTATCTCACTTAGAGCATCCGGAGTACACTGATTATATCTGTAGCTATCTGTAGTGGGAGAAAATTTTTCGGAGATCGGTAGGGCACTCAGAAGACTCCAAGAATTCTAGGTGTAGGTGCTGTTATCTTAATACATGAAATTATGACGTTGATTTTATCCTTCTTAGAACGTATGTTAATTGCCTAAATTTATCAGGAAAAGAAAAAGCATGCATGCTATGACAAAGGAAATCGAAGATATTATTCAGAACTTTAGACCCATCGTTGAAATCCAAAGTTTCATTTTTTAAGTTATGAGAAATAAAATTAAGCGAAGAAAAGAAAACATAAAATTTTAGAAGTAATCTTTACTATTTTGCACCTTGATTGTTCCCTAAATTTGTTCTGATCAACATTCATTCACTAAACACTTCCATGAGATTCAAATCTGAGAATTTTCAGATTTATTCAAAATCATTAAAAATTCAAACCACGAAAATCAATTGAATTCCCGCACAAGTAATGCCTTTATTTATTATATCATGGGATTTTTATAAATCTTAGCAAGGAGCTCCCTTTTGAAACTACGATTAGAAATAAAATTTAATTAAGCTAATTGAAAATGCTTTATTTATAATTCCAAAGTACAGTAGAATTTAAAAAAGTAATAAAATTAAATAACAGTTGCCTGTAAATTTTGGGGTTATGTTTCCTCGGACTTTGTTTTCAATATTCATTCAATAACATCATAACAAATAACAATTAATTTCTCACAGATGAACAAATTGGTGTTCATAAACAACATTCCAGTAAACGACATGTTAGTCAAAGTGGATGGATAAAGCATAGGTGAGGTATTTATGTTTTGTAACTTTGAAATTAATTAATACAATACAATACTAATTTATAATTACCAATTCTTGGTTTCAGTGCAGATACTGTACCGAAACGTTCATTATCGTTGGATTCACGTTCTCGCCACTCTCATAGAGATGTTTCTCTAGACAACGAAAGGAAGAATACTAAAAAAGATAACTTCCTGCTGTTAAGCCAAGTAATCTAAAATATCTATTTTACGTGTCAAAAAATAATTTAATACAACAAAAAATAAAAAAATAAAGTAGGAAAAACAGTAAAAATAAATTAATTGACGCGAATTTGCATTTTTTAAAAATAATTTACTTTTAGGAGAAAATGACTGAACATAAAGCGGCAATTACTCAGTGTAAATTCAATGCATTAGGTTCTCTGGTCGCAAGTTCAGATGTGGATGGGATTGTAAAACTTTGGTCTCCTTCACCAACACCAAAGTAATATCATTATAAGTCCAACTGTTTGAAATTTGCAAACCTAATCTAAAATCCCTAAACCTTTCTTCTTTACAAGGGTTTTGTCAACATTCCAATTTCGAAATGAAATAGAAGCACTGAGTTGGGTGTCGAAAAACGAAAGATATTTCATCAGTGGTAGTAAAGATGGAAGACTAAGGTTGCATGACAGTAAAGAAAATAAAACAATTTGGGAATTAGGTAATGAAGAGGGCAGTCTTCTAGCAGGCTGTAGGTATGTTTATACAATATTCCTATCATTTAATATAAATAAACAAAAATTTAATTTGTATGGGCACTCTGTTGTATTGATAAAATTTATTAATTTTTTTTATTCCAGAATTCTTAGCTTGTGCTGCAGTCCTACAGAATGTACAGTAACTTGCTCGGCAGTAAATAGTGAGGGATTTGCAAAATTGTTACTTTATGACATTAAGTCACGCAAACTAGAAGTAAAAGAACAAAATCGTAAGATTTTATTGTTGTTAGTTTATTAAAGTAGTTTTATGTTTATATTGTATCTTTTTGCAGCATTCCTATACTTTTAGAGAAAATCAGTCAGGTTTAACTGTAAATTGCTGTCTATTTAATCATAATGGAAGTTTATTAATTGCTGGTTGTTCAGATGGAACTGTTAGAAGTATTGATTTAAGAAATAGTGAATGCATTGAAACTTGGGATGTGCATAATGGAAGTGTTTATGCAATTCATTTGACGCCTGATCATAACACTTGTTATTCTTTAGGTGCCGACCATAAGGTAAGACATCTTATTAATTCATTACTTAGGGAAGAATATGTTATCTAGTAGCACACTAAGTAAATTTTGAATATCGTGTGCGTCTTGTTTCCCTGCAACTACTGCCAAAAGAGGCTCATTGTACCGATCTCCTCTCATGGACTTCCGTTTTTAAGACTAGGGTTTTCCTTTTAGTGCTACCATCTTCTCCGGTTTTTGAAGTGCCAAAGATTTCATTTCGCAAACTAATAATCATATAGGCGATGAGAAGCCAGCTCGTACTATCATAATTTGCTTACGGAGGCATTGAGTTTATTCAATACCATTCTGTAGAAGTGTATTGTAGCCTCTCTGTAAGAGGCTGTGTCTTATAAAAAGGCATATAACAGAGTCGGCATGTGTAGTAACTGACTCTAAGGTCTATTTCTCTAGCTTAGAATAATGTATTTTAAGTCGACGATCTTACTTTTTTTTTATAGGACACTTCTGCGAATGCCTGAATGAAAAAATTGGCTTCGAATACAAATTGTCTATTTAAAATATATATATTTAGAAATAAAGTCACTTACTTTGCCTGAAGTTTAGAGGAAATCAAAGAAACTAAAAATTAATAAATAGATAAATAAATAGAACAAATTATTCTTCAGTGGTATATTAAAATATTTTTTGTATTCTGTTTTTTTTTCTTCATAAAACTTATGTTATTATTACTATTACTACTCTTTAGCGAATGAGCAGCCTTTTTAAACAGTTTCATGTTCACTATGTATACCTGTCTTTAAAAAAATAATTCTTTGTGTGTTTATTAAGCTTCTTCGTATAAACTTAGCGCAAAAAGGAGAACTAGTGTTTTCAGCATCTATTCACAATTGCCATTCTGTGCATGGTACACAAGGATTTTCTCTCCATCAAAGTGGTAAACATATTCTCTCTGCTTGTGGCAGCTCTGGGGCTAATATTTATCAAGTAAGCTGGATGACTGTAATTTAAGCTTCCAAATTATAGGTGGTTTGTTATTAAAGCTTAATTATTTTTCTTAGGTATCAAATAATTCTCTACAACTTATGCTTCATTTGGAAGGACATCGTAGTCCACTTACTGCTTGTGATTGGTCAATGGCTAACCAATGTGCAACTTGCTTATCATCGTCTAGAGATGGAAAGATAAAAATATCTACAATTTTGACACCTTAAGTGTAAAAAAATTGTATAATAAAATTGTAATTTTTTTTTAAAAAAAATATATCTATGTTAAAAAAATACTCAGCCTACGTCTTATTGTCTTTTCGTACGCCTTCCATCATTTTTCAAAATAATACCGATATTTCGATTTTTTTTTTGTAATCTTTAAAGTAATTAAACTAATATAGCTAGAAAAGTTTTATCAGTACAATTATGTCCTAGACCGCTTGTTGGAGTTGTTCGTTCACCAGCTTATGTTTTTACAGGGGCAAAAACTTATAAGAGAGCCCATTACTGAAATAGACAATCGGAAGAAAGAAAATGTTAAAAATTGTATGTATAAATACATTTACTGAAAATGTAATCCAATTTCTATCAACATGGTGCATCACATTAATATTAGCACACTCAATTTCGACAAAGCAACTTTCCTCTACGCCTCTACAACCAATCAACACTCTCTCTTTTATGACCTTTTTACATAGACAGAGAAAAATTAAAAAAAAAAAGAAAATGCACAAATGAATTTAGAATATACACTACCAAATAGGGCCAGAACCATGTTTATACACTCTGGAAGTTGCCCTAAAAGTAATCAAAAATGGTGCTATTATTATTATTATTATTATTATTATTATTATTATTATTATTGTCATCTCATACTTCCTACTAAATTTCCATAACACTTAACATACCTATTTTAGAATATTAAATGAACGCCAAATATTGTACAATTGACTAAACTTTTTTTCACACTGACTGATTAAAATTATGTTTTAAAGAAGAAGTAACGGATTAAATGTGTATACCAAATTATAAACATAATATCTTGTTAATTTTCTTGTTTAATTTCCGTTTTTTATGCTTGTGCAATAAAACTTGTTAGCGATTGTTTACCTAAATTGACAGTTACAAAAATGTATTTCCATTAAAAGACATAAAATTATGAATTAATAAAGATAGGTAATTTGTTTTTATATGTAATAAAGAGTTCAATCTAAACATCAATAAACATATATTAAACATAATCAACAGTAATCATTAACTATAAATACAAATTAATATCTACAGCAGACAAAAAAAATATGAAAATATTAAGTTTTTCTTTTATGTAGAAATTCTTAAAATAATAAGGTAACAGTATAATAAATAGGTAATAGCTGCAATAGGACGATTTAAAATTAAAATATATTAACGTTTAAAAAAAAAATAAAAATAATCAAGCAATGTTGATTATAGATGAGTTGTATATATCTACCTATAAGATTTCAGGATTACATTCAGAAAATCATCGCTAAACCTCAATTTGTCCAGAATAATTATCTTGTAACCATATAAGCAACAGAAAACTAGAAAACCCTTAAGTCAAACCAACTATCATGTCTTTAAGAACTCTTTTTATAGCCACCTTCCTTTATGTAGTTACGAAAACAGAATAAATAAAACCAATAAATTTAATCAAACGAAATCTAACGGCGACTTCGAAATAGTTTCAATTTTTCACTCGTTCGAAATTTCTACATAAAACTTTGAAAAAGACAATCATCAGTATTCCACAAATAAAATACTTGCAAACTACAATTCCTCTAAAAACTACTCAAAAATATTCAAATAAAAAAAAATAATACCAGAACAAGGGACTAATATTATTGAAATCAGTATCACAACAAAAATATTTAAAACAATGAATTGTGATTAGTTAATGAAGAGAGAAAAAAAGTAAATGACAAATGTACAAGAAAAATATTTCGTAATATTAATGATAAGATCTTTGCGAAATCGAATTCAGCGAAGTAAAAGCTATTCACCCTAACCGACGGTTATATGAAAAACTCAAAAAGTAAGTAGGCACACCAGTCGTAACAGTGGCCAGAACCGATATAATCAGAACTCAAGATAAAATCTTAGGGGAAATAAAAAAAGTAAAGGGCCAGAGTTAATATGGGCAGATCACTTGAATCATCATCGAATTATTAAAGCAATATCCCCAAATAGAAATATGGGGAGAGATATTCCGAATTACAACCACCTCATGATTTTTTTAGAATGATGTAGAGACATGGTCGGTAAGTTAAGAGTTTTCAATTATTTAAAAAGAATTTTTGTTTAAAATCAGAGTAACACACTAATTTTGATAATGTGACTACTTACAAAAGTTTCCATGTAATCAAGAATTTGTTTGTGCACCTTCTTCAAAGAGATGGAAATAAGCATTTTTTGCCTAAATAGAACGCAGTCCTTTATTTCAATAAATTCATATCTAGTATTTATAACTGCGAAATACTTGGCAGAAGGTGCAATTTTACTTTTCCATTTTAGCAAGATAGTATTCTGAAATCGCTAATTACGGTAATTTAATTATTAGCATAGTTTTTTTAGTTGAAAATTTAAGCGCAAATTACGTACGAGTATATTCAGTTCGAAATTCAGATAAAAATTGTTTATCAGTTATGTTCAGCAGAGACATTCCCAAAAGACAAACAATGGTGTTTTATACATTAAAATGTACTGGTGAGCCATTAAAAATATTTGCAGAAGACGTAACAATCAGTTCAGTCCATCGATTTCAAGAATCAATTACCAAGCAGGAACATCAGATTAAGTGTGCCAGATTAAGAATCCAAATTTTAAATTTCAGAAAAAGAAAATTTCTACAGACAATTACCTAGCTACTTTTTATTCAAATGTACAGTCGTTTTAAATGTCAACAGATTAATCATCCCCTCGAAAATTAAATTACACTTATTATACATTCTAGGGCACACAGGCTTCACACAAATTCTGCAAAATTGGACAAAACTTTCCTGATTTCATTTAGAAATATGAAAATAAATAGTTTCTTACATTCCCTACTTAATATTAATAAACCCATTAGCTTGAACAACTAAGACATAGAGTCTTTGCCCATGATGGTGGTATCGATGCATAACCTTTGGCTTCTGCATCTGGATGTCTGGAGAACGGCGACTTCAATATTTCCAACATCTTGTCAACCTAGATTTTTATTTTTACTGAATTAATCAGTGACTAAGATTTACATTATTAATGTAAATATTTATATTTATTTTCTCTAAGACATTAACTTTTTAAGTTTTCAAATTTAGTATTAAAAAGAAATTAAAAATAATATTCATACAAGAGAGATAAGAAAAAAAAAAGAAAATTGATGAACCATACCTCAGAAAAATCACCATTTTCTGCGGCCTTGATTACATCTTGAGCCATCCAATTGCGTAAAATATAGCAAGGATTAATTTTGCACATTTCTTCCATTCTTTCACTGTCCGTTCGACCTAAAATATAATCCTTCTTTAAAACATGGCTGATACCAAACTTAATTTGACTAAAGATAGCTTTTACCTGTTTCATTGAAGTGTCTTTCATACAATTCAATAAAGTCAAAATATTGTTCATGTTTAGCAAACGATGATAGACCCCACAGATTCTTCGATGGTGATTTTAAATCACTAAGTGGTGTCTCACTTAAATCTCGAAAGGTCATCACAAAATCTGCTTTGGTTTCTTCAAAAATTGTAATTAACAATTTTACTAACTCAGGAACACTCTTGTTGAAACCTAACTTCTTCGAAAAAGTCTCTCTAGAATAAGGATTAAAGTAATAGAAATAAATTTATTTTATTTTAAAGGAAAATTATACAGGATGTAAACAAACCTACTCGAGTTTTGTTTCGATATAGTTCGCTTCTCCTCTCAACAGACTAGGAATTTCTTGAATTTGCTCTTCTTTAAGAAATGGAGAAACAGCTTGTGTCAGCATAAGCAAATTAAATAGCATAATCTGAAGTCAACAATTTCAAGTAAAATGGACTTTAGTAACTTCTGTTTTTACAAAATAAGTTTGGTGATAGAAAAATATTTTTTATTCATACCTTAACTTGATTTCCATAACAATATCTTGCTTCTGAATCAGAATGATTTGGAACATACAAAGGATCATATGCTTCCATAAAACCAAAGGGACCATAGTCTATAGTAAGACCGACAATGCTAATATTATCAGTATTCATAACTCCATGTGTAAAACCAATAGATTGCCATGCCACAACTAGATCAGAATTTAATCGAAATACTTTGCGAAGAAAGTTAATAATTTTGTTATCATCATCAGGAATTTCAGGAAAGTGGTGCTGTAATATTAAAAAAAAATCTCTGATCACTCACACAGTTTTCTATTATGGCTATTAATTTAAACATTTTCTTAAAACTTTACCCCCTCATAAATATAGTTGGTGGGCATTGTAGTTCAATCTATAGATTCAAGTTGTGGATTAAGAACACATTTACACCTGGCAGCGTCTCAAAAAACTCTACTTTTATAAAGAATGTATTTCTATTATCACGAAACACTCCTAATAATTTTGATTCTCTGAGACAGTAATCAAATCAATCAAAGGGATGGCTGAGGAAAGAATGTTCAATTGGTGTCTGAGGTAACTGAGCCATGAGCAATAACGTTAAAATGATTTATTTGATAATTTTTAAAAGATTCCCACATAAAATGAAAGATAATTGGATTGGTCATATTAGAGTCATCACCTTAATCCTGGAATATAAGGTTGTTATCTAATTATGTTTTAATTAGAGAAACAAATACTTTTGTTTCTACATATTCAAATAATCTTTTTTGTCTAAATATGAAGCATATAAAATTCTGATTATGATACCGGTCTTTTACACAATCTAAGAGTAAGTTATTTACTTTGAAACTGTTTATTCGGTAAGAAAAGATGGAAGTACAGGTCCGCTTAGCCAATAAATTAATGGTCCGTTGTCCGTTTAATTCGTAAAGCCATGATATAGGTTTTAGATTGTGAGAAATATGTGCACTTTGTGTTGTTAAAGAAACATTGTTGCTTATCTTTTCCGAATATTTTTTATACGAGAGAACAGAAACTTTTTTTTTAATCCGATATATGAAGAAGTAAACGAAAACAGTTGGGAGGACAAATTAATACAGTAATTACTTTTAAAATATAGAGAAATTTAGAGTTTAAAATTCGGGCAGATTATTTAAATGCAGAATTAGAATTGGATAATTCGCAGAATTTTAGACGGATTGTTAAATTTTTATTTCTTCTAACTATGAAATCCATACTTAGATATATTTTCATACACTTATTTTAATGTACTGTTATTTAATTTTAATTGTACATATGTGTCAAACTCTTCTATAATGCGTTCGACATAAATACATTTTATTACTTTCTTAAAAGAAGTAAGAGTACGTAACAATAACTTTCACATCATCAGATGAATTTGAAGATCCTAAGAACTACATAATTCAACATTTTATTACCTTAATAACAAAACTGGTGAGATTTTCTAAAACAGTTATATCTCCATTTCTCATGAGAAGTTCAAACGATCCTATTCTAAACCATGTTGGAGCTATTCTTAGTACAACTGAGGCAGATTCCAATATAGGATGCCCATCATATAATAAATCTCTAATTACTTTATCCTTACTAACTATAATAGCTCCTGCTCTGGAAGTGGGTATCCCTAAAATAAAACAAATGATATACATAAATATCTTCTTTAACTCACAGTTACGGTATAAAACAGTTGCAGATGCAAACCTAAATAAAACATCGCTTCAGAGCATAAATATTCTCTAATAGATGATCTTAAAACAGCTCTTCCGTCTCCTTCTCTTGAATACGGTGTACGACCAGCTCCTTTCAACTGAAGTTCCCATCTTTCCCCTTTGCTATAAACAGATTTTTTTTTTCACTTCTACATCAAATAATGACGCGAGAAGTTAAGCTGCTTTTAATTTTAAAGTTACCTGTTTATATATTCGCCCAGCAATATAGCTCGACCATCCCCTAATTGCATTGCCCAAACACCAAACTGGTGGCCCCCGTATCTATGGGCCAACGGTGTTGATGATACAATTACATTATTTCCTGCTATAAAATCAACAAACTCTGGTTGTTTTGTAACGTCAGGATCTAAATCGAGTATTTCTGTCAGGGCCTCATATGAAAACGAAACTAAAATCGGTGAGCTCAGAGGTGAAGGATCCACATGAGAAAATAGTACACCATGAATGTTTCTTCTGACATAATTATCTCTATTGGTTTCAATTGGTAAATCTAAAAGTTTGCAAGGAGCAAACTTGAACTCTTTAAAGTTCTTAAGTAAAGTGTGTTTTATTTCTGTTCTAGTTGACATATTTGCAAAATGATATTTATGAAATTTTGATATACACCTTAGCTTACGTGTACTGGCAAACCACAATCTTGTGAGTTGATAAAATTCCATTAAGGCATGCGAAATTAAAGAAAATGTGTATTACGTTACTAAGCATTCTAAGATATTTATTAATCCAACCTACAGAAGTTCCGATTTCAAGGTTGTAGGCAAATATGAAACCTTCCTCTTCCAATCTAGTGCAACCTTATTAACCTTCTTATTACAAGGAAGGTTCTTTTCTCAGGTTACATCTTCAAACAATAAATTCATATTATTGAACTTTTTATGTGCGAAAATATTCAATTCCGCCAAAGTAAAACTGCCTACCTTCTAATTAATAGGAACTCATCCATACATAAATTAAGTTAAAGTAAATGGATCAGGAATACGGAAAAATCCTTCCCTGAAATTAGTGATGATTTATTGAGTAGTCAAGATAAAAAAGAGAAACTTTTCTGTGAGTACTATAATCGAAAGTTTACGCCTTTATATTAATAGTGTGTTAAAATCAGTTTCACATGGTAATGTTTTTTCATCATAGGATTTAAAAATTACCTTCAAAATAACATAACACACTTCAGGTTGATGATGAATAGTATCGGAAAATCTTGCAATGACATTAAACATGAATATGATGAATGTTTTCAAATGTGGTTTAGAGACAAATTTCTGAAAGGAAAAATGAATGATGATGTTTGTGAACCATTATTCAAAATGTACCAGCAATGTGTTCAGGTATAATAAATTTTGTTTCTATTACTTGTATATATTTGCAGGGACATCCGATTGAACTAAATGGAAGCTTGCCGTCAACTTAAAGAAGAATATGATGCTTGTTTTAATGAATGGTTTAGCCAGAAGTTTCTGAAAGGTGACCATAATGATTCGATGTGTGCCCGACTACTTAAAGTGTACAAAGACTGCGTAGAGGTATTAAGCAGATTAAAGTTTAAGTACAGTTTACCTTTAATGTTAATAAAAAAAGTGTTTACAGTTAATCATTATTTTACGTAGTAGCTACATAACATTCAATGTAATGCAATTGAGTAGTGTAACTAATTTTATTTGCATTATTGAATGTACAGTAATTCAGGGTCTGCTTACTTAAAACTGAAATCAATCTGCCAGAAATTTTTCTTTTTTTTGTAATCACGCGTAAAAAAAAAAAAAGATTTGTAAATATTAAACTTCACAATATTATATTAGAACATCATAAGATTTATTAAAAAGCCATGGGATTTATAAGAAGTAATCTTTGCTCTGTTACGACCCATTGACATATGCAAAACGATATAAAGCCTGTGAGAAACACCTTACTTTACTTATCTTTTAAATATATGTTAAAAACGATAATTTATACTCTTTTTTCAGAAATCGATGAAGGATAATCATATAGAATTGAAAGAAGTTGATCTTAATTATCTAGGTACTGATAAAGAGTGTAAAGTGCCTCCAAAAAAAAGTTGATGTAAGTGAGAAAAGTGTACTTCCTGTCGAGTAGTCCCTCATTTTTCGTACTTTGTAGTGTAGGTTTTTAAGTTAATTCTTTAGTCATTTCATTCCAGTCTTATTGCAATTGAATACTTAAAAATATGTACGTACCTTGTACTTATTTAATCAACTTTTGTTGGCAAGGTGTTTTATTTATTTTTATTTAAGAATGCATTTATTGTTTATGTGATATTTATTTTGTATTCGTCATATAGAAATAATATATACCTTTTTATAAGCAGAATTAAAAGTACAATACTTACCACAATGTTTTTTCTATTAATATTTGCCTTATTTATTTTTTTAAAGGTGCAAATTTTTCAGTGATTTCGTAGCATTTTGTTAATTTCGGGTTTGCACATGCTCAAGGGGCTAATAGGAAGCTTATCTTATTGACTGACCGCCTTCTTAACTGGATTCAGAAGCAATTGCTATTAGTACTATTAAGAATAATTCATTTTTTAATGAAAACATGGAAATTATATTTTGAAAATTGACAACTGTCATTTACCAACATGAACACGTCTTACATGGCAATTGAAATTACGCCGAAACTTTTTTTTTTTTTTTAAACCCATACTATGGTTAATAAAATGTGTATGTGTATAAACATTGATTACAGTTCAGGCTACTGCCTGACAAGCTTTGGTTGCAAGTTACTCTAAACAATTAAGTATTTAAGAGAAAAGAAAATATGAAGGTTGATGAAATAACTGAAAATAATATTTCACATGTGAAATTGACAAAATCTAATATTTTCGTTGATTTTATGAGTTGATTCCATCCATCAAGATGTAGATTAAAAATAAATCAGAACAAAGAAAAAAACGAAACTCGGACGGTATGAAGGCCCCGCAGTCCCTACTCATTTATGTTTTTTTACAAATTTATTTTTAAAAACTATAAACGAACAATTTTGTAAAATAAAGAAATAGGCCAAAAGTGAATCTTAAGAATAAAATATCTTTTCCAATTCTTAGTGTTTTACCATTATTATTATTTTTTTAATTTCTGTACAACCCCGTGTCATTAATTTCAAATTAACTTTGGTTGGCAGTTAATTGGCGATCACCAATCAACAGAAATATTTGAGCTTTCAGTTGATAAGTTAAAAAAAAAAAAAAAACAAATTTTTGTAGCGTATGGGGGGCCTATAATAATATACTGCACATATGTACATTATGGGTCAACTATTATTTAACTTATACAATACAATTAGTTAACTTGATGCTGCAGGATTACGGTTAGATAGATAACAAATAATACCCAACTTTGAATCGACATGAAATATATTGGTCGAAATCAGTAAGCTTCATCGTACAATAAATAAAATATAAATTTAAACTGTGGACAGATAAAATGATCAGTTAATAATGTAAATGCGGGCAATCTTGATTGTGATTGGAATCGGGGACATTCGTTTTCGAGTTTTTCTGGCCATCTATAACCTTTCTGGCAAGAAACTTAACGTATCTGCGATGTAGGGCGCCACAATGCTGACGCTCACGTGACTTAAAACCATGCTGAAAGTCATCTAGGGATTGTCATTGCTACATTATCGTAACAAGACAATAGTATCTTTAAAGTATGCGTGTTTTGAGTCTCTAATGTGGAAGTGAGAAGGGAAGTTCGAGAGGAGACAAATCACTAGTTTTTGTTTTTGGAAATAAGAAACCGTTATTCAAGCAGTGGAAGGCACTAAGACCCAGGAATAAATTAAAACCAACCTTTGCAAGGGATTTCGTACTTTCAGGTAACGCTTGCATTCCTAGTTTCTGCTGTTCCTATATTATATTAAGTTGGAGTGCCTTCAAGTTATGATCTAGAGTCAGTGTTAAAGGCCACCTTATTTATTATATTTAATATAAATGAAGAAACTCCTGAATTTACTGTATCTTTAAAATTTTAACTTCATTAGCAAATTTATATCGCGATTTCCAGTTTAAATTCAGTATCTGTTTTTTCGATATCTCATGCCTTAAAACATGCCTTGAAGAGAATATTTGACAACTAAGAAAGAGCTAGGGATTCAAACTTCTATTTGTCAGATTACTAGAATGAAACCTTAGAATACTTTCATTTTTAGTGTATTATGCTGAATACCTGGTTTGGGGAGTAAAAAAGCTCACATTGCATTCTCTGGTATTTTTCGAGAAATGGTAAAATTTTTCTCTAAAATCATTGGTATTACTATTCCAATTCATCCATAGAGAGGACAAATGGAACAATAAATGGACAGTAATATCTGCTGATTTTATTCTCATTTATTCTACTTTTGGGAATTGTATAAGATTTATGTTTAGTTTTAAATTGCATATACATACTATGAGTTGAAGAAAGTGTTGTAATGAGCACTGAGATTTGAAATTAGCACAATATACGTTACACCTAAACTGTACCAGTATTTATGCCCATCATCTATGTTGCAGTTAGGAGAGTAGTGTGATATTAATTTCTCATCAATAATCATTTAGGGGTGTAAGGTAAACACATCTATGTGACTGCGACCGGGCATTTGAGAGACTAGGATTCGAGCATTCTATTTTCTGTTTTTTTTTTCGTTTTTTTAGGTGCTGCGGTCAAGTGGAGCTTGGTCTGTACAGTCTGCTTGGGCCATCTTCTCCGAACTTGAGCTCAGCCTATGTGTGGTGAGTAGGTAAACGGTTAATTTGTAAGCTACAAAGAGGCAGGGTGAAATCCATATACATCTCCATTATTACCTCTTAAAATGATGTCCGTCATTTAATTCTGGTTATTTGTTTGTAGATCTTATATGTACGGTTGGTGTTAATGTGAAATAAAAATTATAAGAGACTGACAGTTACTAATTTGATATCAGCAAAGATATAGTTATTATTAATGGAATCTAAAAGTAATAACAAAAAATCAAAATTTGATAAAAAGAAATGGAGGGAAAAGAAGTATGATAAAGGATTTCGTTGTAAGGATACATTCACATGATTACCTATTTATACCAATATGTTACATTACAACTTTGATGTACCTTTCGTTTGTATTTCAGTGAATAAATGGGAAGAAAAAAGGCAAAAAATAATTATTCAGAAATATAATCGAATATTAAAAAAAAATAATGCAACACACACCAGCAATGATGATGTCAAAGGACGAATGGCTTCTAAAAAAAGCGAGTAAGTTGCAGTTAATGCTTTTATCCTATTTAAAAAAGTTACTCCTTCAAAGAGACATCCCAAGGGCGCGTACTACACTCAAAATTCATAAGTCATCTAAAATTTGAATTTTGAACTTGAAACGTATAGTTTAAAACGTTTATGAGGAAAAACACCCAAGATTTTTGTTAAACTCTTTCGTAGCTTTTGATAATTTTGTGATTTGATAACTCTGATATAGCTTTGTAAACTTTTAGGCCTTTTAACCTTTTGCACTTGAGGAAAATTTAATCAGGTTAATAATGGCTTATGTTGATTATCTTTAAATTATTCTTTTCAGAACAAGTGGAATAAAGGCGGCTCAATTGGAGTACAAAAGGATAGTGGAGAACAAAAAACAGAAAAGAGAAGAAAAACTAAAGAAAAAAAAAGAAATTCAGGAAGCATTAGAAAGATATAAACAAAGAAAAGCAGAAGTATATAAAAAACTATCTAAGAAAACTAAAAAAGGACAACCACTAATGAAAGAAAGGCTAGAATTAATGTTAGAAAAAGTGAAAAAGTGTGTCGGTTCTTGATTAAAGCGTTATGGAGTGCTTTTTCAAATAAAACTAGAAGAATTACATTAAGTAAGTTACTTTTAGTTAGGCCAACATTTTACTTCGCATCAATTAATTAAAACTGTTCTATTCGGGTTTCCATAACGCTGGAAGTATCATTTTCTCTGCATAGTACGCGTTTTACCCTTTCATTCTGGTCACTTTAAGAATCTCATTCATCTTCAAAGTTGATGATT
The DNA here is from genome assembly GCF_049639745.1 of Rhodnius prolixus. Taxonomy (NCBI): domain Eukaryota; kingdom Metazoa; phylum Arthropoda; class Insecta; order Hemiptera; family Reduviidae; genus Rhodnius; species Rhodnius prolixus. The sequence goes on along the minus strand of NW_027411604.1, from coordinate 11,631,163 downwards.
GAATCGAAATGATAATTAGTTTAATTCACAGAAACCATAAGGTAGAAGGAAATCCGAAGCAAACAGTACGGAAGAAGTCAATCATCCTAAGACGTATGAAATCATGTAATGAGCACAGCGAGAAAAATGAAGATTTCTTTCCGTTCTTTTAACAAATATGGTGGTATAAATAGAAGATTGTATTACATAAGTGATGTAATAATTAGATTTGTTGTTTTGTTTTGTTTAATATTAACTGTAATTATATATTCCTGTATATTTTGAAAATATATTTATAAAAAGTGATTTTGTGAGCTTACAATTTCGTTACGCCTCTTAAAAACACTATTGGTATTTTTTGAAAAACATGTTTCTCTTGCTGTAAGTAACTCACAGACATATCAGCTTTTCTTTCTTAGCTACAGTATGTGCCAATCCTTGGGTTTCACAGCCAGAATCAATACTTCTGAATTTTTATATAAAAATGATAAATAAATGTATGCTTACATAGAAAGATACAAAGTTTAGAAACAAATATAGAAGCCATTGTCAAGAAAATCTCAACAAATGGAGCAACCCGTTGAATAAAGACGAATTTCGGTTGAGGAATTTTCTTCGACTTGGTATTTTTTCGTTTACCTTCGAAACAGTTCAAAAAGATAGGACTACACAAAAATGACACTTTATAGGAAATCTTGCCATATTCTTTTTCAGAGAGTTTTTAATCGAATTTTCCGAGAAAGATCTTACAAATAAAAGTTGTAGATCTGCTTGTATGTAAAAAGTAAAACCGAGTTTAGAGAAATTCGTAAAGGCAATTTTGGAATAAACCCAACTAATAAAAATTGATTCAGTCAAGGAAAGGATGTAAGAGTGGGTCTGCTATATTCGTTAAATAAATTTAAATATATTAAAATATTATAGGATTAATTTATATACAAGTAGAACGTTAAACATTAGATATTAATGAAAACTCTGAGCTTTCGTTAATTTTCAATAGATAGTGCTTCATTCTGCGATCGTATTTCAACAAAAAAATAAATAAAAAATAGGAAATTGTCAATAAATGTGTATCTTCACAATTTTAATGCTGCATTTTAAGCATTGATATCTGCTACTTTCTTTTTTAATTAAAAAAAGGATATTACTAATAAAATTTCGTTTTTAGTTTGTTGACTTTTAGTTTTTAGTTTGCCACGACAGTTAGATATATGACAGTCAAACCGAATGACTGAAAAAGGATTACTGACATAGAAACAGGAATTTTGGTTTTCCAAATGTCATAAGAATAGTAATATTAACTTTAATGGAATTTGTACATTCTAAACCATTTAATTATCTAAAAATCTAATGGAATGACAAAACTATGAGTAACGCAACGTTTAGAAGTTTAGAAACAGTACAAACAAAGTCTTGATTAAATCTGCTAGCACCCACTTTAATAATGTTGGATTTTAAGAGAAAAACTGTATAGAAAGAAGTTTTAAAATTTTGTGTCCTTATGGGATAACTTGATTCGCATAATTGAACTTTCCTCTTATTTATTTTTCAAAGATCTACTAACAGAAACCGTTTCATAATTTGGTGGAGACTTGAAAGTTGAAAATGACAGACCACCGGAGACTCAAAATTAATTGGTGAAATGTTAATTCGAAAAATGTACTAGGTACTAAAAGGAAAGAAAAAGTTACAAGCTACAAATTGTGATCTAGCTCAGAGGTGTGTAGATGTATATATTTCAGCTACATATATCGGAACATTTGGGGCGTTCTGTTCGCACACCCTCCTAGTTAAGCTACTTGATATTTATACGATGATAAAGCTGAGTAAAATCTTTGTAAAGAAGGAACTAACCAGTTTGTCAATGGAATATCCTTCATTAGTTATGTACTCACATGAAATTTTCAGTATAACGCCTTATAAAACGAATTTCGGATCCCATACTTCTACGAAATGTACTCTGCTGGATTGTTCTACGTGTATGACACAACATTCTAATATATAGAGACAGTGCTATCACTTTTGGTACAATAAGCTTAAGTCCATCAGTTTGCTTATGGAGGGCTGTGTCGAGATTAGATTACTGTTAACTTTATTTGCTGGAATTTTGTCTCAAATCCAGTTTTTTCCTGACTTCATCCATTATTGATCAAGTAATTTTAATAAAAACATTTGTCTTAAATTTAAATATGTCAGAGATATATTCATCCAGTTGGCCTTTGGCTCACATCAGAAGTCCGGGGCAAGATGTACTCTGTCTAAATCCATTGAATATTTATTTAGCAATACAAGTATTCTCTATTCGGAAGAAATACATCAACAAGCAAACATGGCCCATGGTTTTCTGGCAATGAATCTGACCTTTTAATAATTTTTATTTAAAAAAAAACGTTATCTCCCTTATACCAAATTCTCAATATCGAATATCTCTGTATAATTAAATATTCTAAAGGCCCTAGGCTCTATGTATTACCTCTTAGTATCTTTTTTATCCAGATAGGCTTCGTCATTACCTTTTGTCACCCGTAGAAACCGCAGAATAATTCTTTTTACAGTAAATAATCATTTCAGTACAACTTTGACGCTCATAAAACAAAGCATAGTGAAATGGTATTAATTTTGCAGTACTTATTTTAGCTTAGCTGGTTTGGTACTAGAGGCGCAAGACTTCAGTGTGGAACGCTTATCTCGCGCAAGACCTGGTAGTAGCGCCGAGAAGTGAATAAACAAAGATTTGTGAAACGTGAAGATGTGACGCCCACACTGTGCACCTCGGCGCAGTCCTTTGGGGCCCCATTGGGCGTGGCCCCCATACACAGTGTGTCGACATATTCGCTCACTCTAATACAAAGCCCGGCCTGCTAACATTTTGTACTGACCTTATCTCATTAAATTGCGACTCCTTTACTGTTAATATCACAGGTTTTTTTTTGAATGCATTAATCTATAAATAAATTCCAATGAAGGTAAAAGAAGAAAGAGAGCTTTTAAATTGTAGAAATGAAAGCTGGACAATCTAATTTGTTCTTTAGGGCTTGTACTCTTATATATATATATATTTTTTTTTTACCACTCTAACTGATTCATCTTTTGAGCTCTAAAATTCACCCCAGTCAACCTTCTTGCACCTTAACTGCGAATAGGCCGTACTTCTACTCTGTTTACAATGTTCCCATTGTTTCACTAGTTTTTATACACACATAAGCAACAACATTGGGTGCCTTTTTGTATAAATGGAGTTAGCTATGTGCTAGTCAGGTGATGTAGCTCTTCCTTCGGAAGGTTTCCCTCGCTCTTTTCCAGGTTTTTAGGGCCTTCTTCTCGGACTGATTGAAGCTAATTTTGCCATATAAATCCTTTTTGGCACACGATCCTCATGATTCTGAAAAGGAAGTTGTATCTGCTTGGCATCTGTATTTCTCGTATTGTCGGTACTGTTTTAGTAATCAGGCTGGTTTTATTATCCTTTCTTTTCTTATATTCCTCGCCAACTGATGGATATTTCTATGGTCTGATCCTGAATTACAGAACCTGAACCTGCAGGGTCTTTTTTTAGTGTTGAACACGCCTTCGAATAGATCTAGATGAATATTTGAGATTTTCGAGACTTTTATTTTGAATCATTTCTTAAAATCTTGAAATAACTTCCCTTCTGGACTGAGTAGTTTCTCATTAACAAGGAATACATATTTATTCAGAGGAGTTCGTAGATATTTAAAGAATGAGTTTGCGCGAGAGCCTTATCCATTTCAATTCTCAAATCGCCCTTTGTCATATATAAGCTGTCGACAAGTTGAAGTTCTCCAGTGTTTCCTTTAGGAAATTAAGATTAAAGTGGAAATTACTGGCATTGACAGATTGCTCTTCGACGAAAACAAGGGGAGAACCCTGAACTGACATCACATTCCAATATACCCCTTGGAAAAGTCTCATTCTAGCTCTGAATTAATGGAATGCTAGATACAACAATTCAATTCAATAAAGAGCTTCAATTTTTTTAAATAAAGAGCGAAGGGCTAACATAAAATTACCTTGTTGAAAAAACGAGATAATAAATATTCGTACTAATAATCATATTTCATAATCAGGAATTTTAGAATGAAATGATCAAACTATTATACGCTAGTGCACTAGAATTATGTATATCTAATGTACGTGTTTAAAGAATTTACGCGTTAAGTAGCTATTCTGTTAATCCTATACGTATATATGTATGTGTATATCAAAATGGATTCGACTTAGATGGTTCGTGATTTATTAAGTTTCGAAATGGAGAAGAGAGCTCTTTTTTCTTCTGGTAATTGAAAAAGATAAATCTACAAACGTTAGGTTTGGTGGAACCCAAATCTATTTAAATTAAAACTCTTTACAGCTAGGGATCGAATGAAAAGAAGTTCTCTTTTAAGCGGTTGATATACATAAGAGAGGGGTTGGTTGGTGGTGCCTCTCATTTTAACCAATCAAAGGATGTAATTAGCACAACATTTTCACTTAACTACTTAACATCTTTCTCCAATATTTTCTAATTTACGGGAATTTTACATTCTAATTTTGGGAGTAAAATCACAAAATATAAAAAAGTAGCAGATAACATGAAAATAAGTAATAAACATTTAGAGAAGGTGAGAGAGAGAGAGAGAGATTAGTACTCTACAATAAACATATGTTAAATATCCATCGTTTGGTGAATTTGTATCGCAATTATAGCCATGTTACAGCCTAAAATGTGAACTTTATCATTGTTTATGATCACATTTGCTATATGATGGTGTTTGTATTAGTATTGTCAACTTTATTATATTGTGAAGTGTCACATATTTGAAAATGGAAATGAAAGGATCTCCTTTTACAATTTAACAAATTAAACTTTAATGTGCGGTGGGATAACATTTTTTCCGCCGTCATTAGCTTTTTTTCTATGTTACTATTAATCAATGGCTTGACTAATATTATCGCCAAGGAATACAGTGAAGTTATTAAGCTCACCTTCATAGAAGCTTACTTCGGTAATCTGGCCGATTTTACTGGAATAATCGCCTATCTTCTCAGATACCTTCCCTAGAAGTTCTGTTAACTTTATAAACCGATTCAATAACGGACATGTAGGATAGCCTAGAGAGTTCTCGTTCTTCAAAAGAAAATAATAAAATAATCATAATCAATTTTTGCTAAACTAAAGAAATGCGCTAAAGGTTTTTGCTTTTATTTGTACGGCCAACATTAAATTACCTCGTTAGTAAGCTGGAATCTATTCAAATTTAGTTTTGCAACCAATCGGTAAAGTTGGCCAGTAAAACTCTATTAAATTAGTTAGGTGACTGTTCTGACCCCGATCACGCTTCACATCATGGCATTCACTCCTTCCTCATTTTTTTTTGTTCTTTGTGTTTTTAACAAATTTATTTATAATTGTTATCCCTCTAATTTATAAATAATATTATTAAAATTTGTTTAAAACACTTAAACTAGCAAACTAGTCTACACGCTTATGTATACTTGTTACTTTAGAAACAGTATGAAACTTCTAAATAAAGTCGTTTAATTTAAGCAGACTGTGTACTCTTGGTACAAGATGACCTCGGAAAGGGAACTGTAAGAGGCAACCATATCCATGGGCAATCAGCCCATTTATTCTCCATCAATAAAAATACCTACACCTCCGGGGTAAAATTCAGCACTCCGGGATAATAATCAATCAATAATGGAAAGCCTAAAGTACTTTTTATATCTACACTCGTTCTTGACGACTAGGCCCATAAAACAAAAAAAAACGATAAATAATTTAACATATGCCATCCCAGCTAGAGTAGCCTCAGAATAAAAAGACGTTCTTCCTATCTCAAAACCTGGTTGCTCTTCAGCCATCCTGCCTAGCATCTCTTCATCCAGCTTGTACTTTAATATCCGCTCTTAGAGCGGCTAAAGCAGCTTAATACAGTGACAGACGGATAGATGAAATCCATAATCCAGAAAGAAGAAAACAAAGCTGTTGACATAAATTCAAAGATGATATCCAATACTGTTTACCAGTTAGGACCGTAGCAGCGAGGACCGTAGAATCATCCCTCAACCTGTACATCTATAGACAGTTATTTCTGCACCTAGCTTTAATTGGTGTAAACTAAGAAAATTAGAAATAATGTTCAAATATCTAACCTGCATTTGAAGAACTAAATGCAACACCTAATCGATAGGGCTGGAAAATTGGAAGGGTCTCTCTTACACAAGGAAGCTCAAATTAAACTGAAAGTGGAAAACGTCATTGCAACAATTTTATTTTAATACGTTAAAGGTTATTGAGCGTAAAAATATAATGAACTTTGAGCTGACCATGAAAATTTGATATGTATTACATGTAATGTGTAACTTGATTCCAAGCCGAATAATAAGTTATTTTATTAACCATAAATTAAAAGATTTAACCTGATATTATTCTAACAAATGGTCATTTTAATGTTGATTTTGCAATGTGGCCAAGAAGCCACGAAGTAGCGAAACAGTTATTTGTGCTTGACATTTGAAGGACGTAACAGGGCATTGCGCTTCGGTAGTTTATTTCTAAATTTATTTATTTATTTTTTACTTAAAACAGAGCTACTCGTTTCAATTTTATATTTTATTCAGCGATGATTTTTTTTTTCTCAGTATTAAAAGACTGATTTGACTATACTATTCATACTTTACTAGTTTTTTGATGTTATTGCGCCAGAAACATGTTTCATTTTGTGTCATAATTCAGAAAATGAATGAATTATCGATAAAATAAACCAACAAAATTGTTTATAAATTCTAGAATTTACAATTGAATCCAATCAGTTCGTGAAACGCTTATATTCCCTAAATTTCCTTTATTAGAAAAAGATTAAAAGTGACTTATATAATTCTGCCCGTGGACTAGGAACCCTTATTTACCACCCAGTGTGAGTTAACGTTGCTTTAAAAATTGGTTTTTATAAAACTTACTTTATTTGCTGAATTGATTGAAATGAAGAAGATTCCTGGATTTATTAGAGCATAATGCAATCTGAAAATAGAGCAGCGAGTACCAATAGTAACTTTAAAAGCAATATGTGTTCCGATTCAACTAATTGTGCCAAAGGAAAGAAATATTCATCGGGGTATTTTGATGACTCGAGCAAGAGCACAGTACCACCAATGTTTTTTGGAGTACCTCCTCTTCCTTTCCAGATTCTCATTAATTATGGAGCCGAGATTCTGGAAACTGATCTTCTCTTCAAAATCATGGTTGCCGACCACATAGAACCGCTAATGGGAAACTGTAACAATCTTGTAAGTTGCAGAATTCAGGTTTTATGAGGAGGCCTTGGTTCCTGATGAGCATTGCGCTCTCCTAAAAAGAATTTTAAGTTGTTTTTTCTCCCCCGCAGTTTCTATATTGACGAATTACAGGTAATTTATTTTGCCAGTTTCACTAGTTATGCAATAATTAAAATAATACGTTGCTCGATTTCCAAAGTATCTTGGGGCGAAAATACAGAGATGCTGCTATAAAATCTCTATAATCAGAACATTTAAAATAATAAAACAAAGAAAATAGATACAAAATTGTTAAGTAATTATTTAATGTCTTGAAATGTAATATGTTCACCTCCAACAAAAACAAGAAAATATAATTAGACCATCTTGCAGTCCTGGCGGGTTGTTTTAGCTTCTGGTTGGTATAAAGTAAGCATTTTATAATTAAGATCAGAGTTTAGCTTGATAATGTTAAATAACAAAACAATGACATGTTTTAATAACTATTTTTTTTTTTACATTTATTGGTGCCTTTAATTGAGATTATGGTTCCTATTGAAATTAGTTTCAGCACGATCTATTTTTCCATTAATTAACTTGGATCATTTTTCTATCCTTCTTGAAAAAAATCTTTTGCTGTACAGATTTTCTCGATCGTGCAATTGGGAAATTTACAATAATAGATGGAATCTGGGTATTTTATTGCGCAACTTATCTGGGCGTTACTAACTGACTGGTTTTATATTTTTACTAAAGGACATACATCGATTAAATTACATTTGACATGGTGTGTAAGCCATTTATAACTGGGTTATTGGGTTGAAAGGTGTGGACCACAGCTACTTGTTTATTAGTAATTTTTTTTTTTTTTAATGGTACCTTTCCAACTTTACAAGCAATATTTCTTCTGTACAACCAATTGTACTAAAGGAAAGAAATATTGCATCAGTTTTTTTTTTTTAATTGTTCGATTGTTTGGTCCTATTTATATTTTAATCCATCGATGAGAATAGTGATATTGTGATAAGAAAATGTTGCCTTAAGTATATTTAATTATTATATTTTACATGTCTGGAAGTACAGTATTATTCTTCTCCTTTAATTTACGTTTTAAAATCCAATCCTTCCAGTCAAAAACACTCCGTCGAATCGCTAATGCTCCTTACTTTGTATCAAACTCTACCTTGCATCGAGAATTCCTTGTTCCTTATTTTTCAGGAGCTATAAGATCCCGTTACATTAAATTCCACACATCAATCACCTCACATCCTAATCCACAAGTATCCCAACTTACTACACTACCAGGAAATCCTCCAAAACGGTTGAAGCGCAGGTGGCCACGCCATCTTCTCAGTGAAGTAAGTGCCAGAGCACAATAGTGATCTGTTCTTCTTTGGAAGTTTCACCAATGGGTGAATTCTCCCCTCATGTTACTCATGTATTTATTCTATGTATCATGTTGTATCAGCTTCACTTATTGCAGAAATGTACTGCAGTGGTGAAATTAAATATAGTAAAAAAAAAAAGAATAAAGTGGGATTTGTTTGATTGAACAAAATAATATCTTCGATGACTGAATGATCAAATTTCGGCTGAGTTGGATATTAAGTCTAAAAGTCCAAGGGAACAGTTTCGGAGAAGAAAAGTTGTAAGTGGAACACAAATTTTGCTTTTGCAAATTTCTGTCATTTTATAAATGATTAATGACGGCATTATGATTGATTATGATTAACCATACTGGCAGTAAAGTTTCTCAAACCTAGAAAGACATTTGTATTGTTTTATCAAAATATACGAAGATAATTTAACAAGGTGACTGGAGAGTATCGTGGATAAAGTATGGCCACACTTCCGCATGGCAAGTACACCTCATCTTCACGCTGCATCAATATAAGGGATAATTTCACATTTCAATGCTAAAAACGTTTACCATGCACCCAGTTATAGATAAGGAAAAGGACTTTAATTAAAATAGTGAATCTAAACATCTGTAACATATTCTACAAAGAAATGGATATGGTATTTAGTCAACTCGAATTGATTTTTATTTTGAATATTTATGCAGAATTTATTATATCAGAATAACTCACTCCTAAACTTGTTCTCAGAATTAATATTTTTGACTGTACAAGCTTTATGTTACTCGTAGTTCAGACGAACAAAAAACTAGCTACAGATTTTTTAGGAAGTTAATAATAATTTGTCATTTAAAGCTAACTACAAACCAATACTGTTGGCTAATAAACAGTAAACGTTTATTTGTTATTAAATTTATTATTATTTTAAGAAAAAGAAACTAAAAGATTTTGGGAACAGAAAATTAAACGACAATTTGCGACTACCAAATTAAACGACAATTTGCGACTACCAAATTAAACGACAATTTGCGACTACCAAATTAAAAAATAATAAAAAAAGGCTTTTCATTCTTCTTCATTAAAAAACAGATTGTACAATGCCGTAAAACTGTTTCTAGGGGGTTCAATTTTGTTTTTTCTTTCTTTAAATCTTGTATTTGTAAGTTTGGTGCAAAGTTGTTTGCCGCAAAGTGACCTCCACCAAGTTCTTGAACTATAACATACAATTGTGAGACATGACACATCAAAATTTCTTCTGTTCATATTTTGAAATGGACTACAGTTAAATTCATTTGTAATCCATCCTCCTTGCTAGTGTACAGTTGTAGTTTTGCAATAACCAAATGTTTAATTAGAAATATTTGTCAAGAGCTATAATTGTTATTACTAGGTTGGAATTTCAATTGAAAACGAAATATTGTGCAATACTTGTTTTTAATACATAAAGTTACCTTAAATTTTGGGTTTAAACAATTAATTTTTTTTTGTGCATTTCTGCAACGAGTGGGACTGAAACAACATGAAACCTATAAATTCGTGAATAGCATGACGGTGGAGAATTCTCCTAACACTGAAACTCCCAAAGCATAGCATTACAACATTAAGCTCTAGCATTTACTTGAAACTAGAGGTTTAGGAAATGAGGAAATTAAGGCATCTATCTTGGCCTAGCGGGATCTTGCAGCTTCAGAAACAAAGGGAACAAGGAGATCTTGGTGCAAGCTAGAGTTAAAAACAAAGTAAGAATCATTAGCGAGTCGTTGAAGTGTTTATCGAAGGATTAGATTCTATAGATATTAAAAGCTTTGGCTGAACCCCAAAGTTCCATTACATATATCCAGATAGGTACATATTTGAGTTGTTCAGCGAAAGTATTGATCGTTTGTCGAGAAGTGCAGGCAGTCACTTCGAAATATCATGACTTCATGTCGAGACGTTTTGTACCTTGGAAGGCCTATGTTCGCCTATGTTAATTGTAATTACAACTGCTTTTGTTAATTTTAATTGAACATTTCTTTAGCCAAGACTCAAGGGGTTTCTAGATGGGGTTGAAGGAAGAGAAAGGACCGGGTCTTTGGTGTTTCCCTTGATATAAAATAAATTTTAACATTCTCAGCTGTGCCAAAATATAGCGTTGTAGTCGGTTACTCTATTTTGAAAGATGAAGAAGAAGAACTGTTGGTCTTCTTTGGGCAAAATATGGTTAAACAAATTGGTATAAACTGAAATTGATTCAGTTTATTGATTAATTGAAATCAGTTTAGCCGATGGTACTAAACTGAGTCAATGAAGCGCCTTCTATAGTTAGGTACTATAATTATCAGTTACTTTTGGGAAAAACTGAGGCTTAAAGAATTGGAAGACTACAATGACTGTTCAGTTACTTTTTAAAATTATTTTTTAGACAATGTTTTAATGTTGAACTAAGGTAGCATTGATTAAAGGACTTTTTTTCCTTAAGGATTATTTTTTTTTTTGTTACTAAAATGTGAATTGACTAATTAAGTAAAGAGAAGTGGGTCAATGCCAAATAGAAGCAGCAGGCGTTGCCTGGGTGGGGATATGGGGGCAAGGCAGGGCGCTTGCCAAGAACCGGCCCGGGCGTGGCCCCATACTCTCGCACTACTTTCCGTTTCAAAGTCACACATCCTGCGGCCGCCACTTGCGAAACTCTGCCCCCATATTTTTCATTAACAAGGTTCTATCTGTCTTTCTCTAACTGTATTAACTTTTTTTTTTTACCATATTATTTAAGGTAGTTTTTTTTTTTTTTTTTTAAAGGTGAAGGTGTGTTGGAAAAGAATTCAAATAATAATACCTGCAATTGTAATTTGTGAACAAAATTTCCAAGTTAGGTGAGATATCTAACTTTAATAGTGATTTCGTTACTTCATATGACTTATCGTAAGTTGCATTATTTTTGTGGTTAAATGTGTAAATATATTACCCTGTTGTTGGATATGTCTGGATTTGATCCGATTCTTACGGTTAAGATAGAATACTAGAGATTTTGATATTTGAAAATAATCTTCGCCGGTGGAATGTGTCGTAGGCTAAATTCAAAATCTGCTATGAACAACGTCACGACTTTCATGTATCGTAGTTTGTCAGTAAATTTTCCTGAAATTTACAATTTGTGTTCACAATTATTTGACTTCATTGTCGTAAATGTCCACTTTAAAAGGCACTATTTTCATAAAAATGACCCTTCGGTTAAGACGATTGTTTCTTAATTTTTGGCATCTAGATTGAATATTTAATTCTTATTAATATTTAATAGGTATTAACTCCATACATCACAACGAAATGGCACATTAGAGGCAAGTACAACTACTCTCGTTGTTAAGAAATGTTGTCATTTTTACACGAATTAATTTAATACACTTTTTGTCAGTTAGAATAATTATTATTTTAACTAGAGACCAAAATTGATTAAAAGCCGATGTTTAGCGCGACTTAATTCACTCGTAACGGTGTAGTTAACTTCTTACGATTTGAAAACGTTTGCTGGAAAATTTAAAAGAACAGCAATATTTGCTCTCAAGTGAGCATATTCACACTTTTGAGTGATGTGGTCTTTTTTACAGTTTTAGAGCAAGTACTTCATAATTCGTTGGTAATTTTTTTTTTTTGTTAAAGTTTTTTTGAACTTAATTTAGGTAGTTTTGTGAAATGAATAATGCGATTGGTGCGTTATTTTCTAGAATTAATAATTTATTGCAAATAAAACAAGACAAAATCTAACAATTATTTGAGAAACGATGTGGTAATCGAGTAATGTGTAGGATAAGATGTTTTCTCAAGACTGTTTCAATCTAAGACTTCTTTTTACTGTTGTTGTCTGAAGTTTAGTAAGTCCTCGTAGTTCAGAGAACCGCAAAGCCTACAAGTATTGCGTTATTAGTGTCTTTGATTTCCTGTCTTGGTCTTGGATTTCATTAAACAGTTTAAGAGAAATTTGCTGTTGATACTCTCTTACACTGGCTAACTCTACCAAGCAAAAATTCTGTACAGATAAGTAATTAGTCATTTTTCAATCATCCCAAACCAAAAGATCATCCAAAAGTTCGGAGGAAGCATAGAATGGTACGTCATTAGGGGTACCATTTTCTTCCGATATTCACGTACAACCTTTGATGTAATGCAGTTCGCATCCAAATAGTTTAGTTCGGTCCGAATATTAGACAAATTAAACAATTTTCTGAGATTTTGGGAAGGCAATTATAAAAAGGAAAATTTTCAGCCTGAAACAATTGTTAGACCTCAGGATTGCAGCAAATTGGTTTACTAGGAAGTAAGCCTCTTCAGAATTTACAAAAGAGATTTACAGCAAAGTTTTCTTGTTCATTTTTTCCGGATTAGTAGATCTTTAGCAACATGTATATACGTAAGTAAATCTTTCAAATAAATATTTATGAAGAACTAACAATTTTTTTTTAATTTTTATTTTACTGTTAATATTTTGAAATATTGAGAGAATGTTCCCTGATGTTACTCACAGTACATATATTGTTCTTCATATAAACAAACTTCTTTTAAATAAAAGCTTCCGATAGATAATAATATTGTTAAAATTCCGTACTTTAAGGCCATGTTAAAAAAATTAAATAAAAAACAGTAAAAATTACGAACAACACTGACAGGAATGTCGTTTTACTTTCATAAAGATATATTTTGTTACAACGACCGGTATTATGCGTTAGAGAACAGGAAATACCTGGCGACCAAATATCAATTTAAATTTCTAGATTGATAATGAATTATTTGTTTATTTCCACTTTTTTTTATTTTTTTTTAAACATTTTAATCCTTAGTAAGATTAAGAAGGAGAACAAATGATCCAGGTATCGGTACAGCGTGTCTTTTTTTTCTCTCCTAAGTTGTTTCAGAAGTTTGAACAATGTCCCAAGGACAGACAATCGTTTCGTTTTAGCAAGGACGGTTATGGGCAGTGCTGAACAGCTTGTGTACGGTTGAACGGGTCACTGAACCTGTTTTATACACTCTGCCCTTTTCAAATACAACGCACGCTTTATCACTTTTATAAACTTTGCGTATTTTTTTTATTACGCTTTATTGGTTCGTATTTAAAGTTAAATTCTTTTTCTTTTATTATTTTTAAGAAAAAAGCGGGTTGTCCGGGTGACGTAAAGCGCTAGCAGCTCGTCAGGTGTCCTCTAAGGCTGGTATTCGAACCCAGCATTACAATGTAGCTTTGAAGACCCCTTAGCTAGGCAATATTACGAATTAGATTTCAGAATATAAAAGGAAAATAAATATACACCACCGGAAACGGTGGAGATTTCGAGTTTACTGCCGTCAGGCTAAGGAAATTCTTGACCTGTCTTAAACGGCTTTGGTTGGCTTCAGCAGGACCCGTATCCGCTAGTTGGTTCAGGTGTGAGTGGCCTTACCCAGTCGCCAATCTGCGCCGGCTGTGGTGAGTCCAATGAGACTGTGCGGCACTTTGTAGAGGTTTGTCCCGTTTATTCTAAAACTAGATTCCTCGTTTTTGGGAGGTTAAATTTTCCTCTAATGGAGACTGGGGTATCTGGTAATCTTTACGAACTTTCTAGATTTATTCAGTGGGCGATTGAGTCGCCATGTTCCCTATTGTCTTGTTGTTTCTTTATTATTTTATTGTATTGACATCTGGCAACTTTTTAACCGGATTTATTGGTTTTAAAACCCCGGAACCTCTTACGAGGTGAGGGGTGGGTGGAGAATAATGGGCATTTTGGGTTGCCTGCGTTCCTTCCTCCTTGTGGAAGGACCACTCTTTGTCACAATCTAATCTAATGTAAAAGGAAAAAACCATTCATCATACTAGCGGAGCAATTAAAGGCGTCAATTAAGATTTATAACTAATCTGATTCTGCAGAAAATCACTCTGCCTCTTCTAAGGAGATAGTTGTCTGATAAGTAAATTCTAAGAAAACCAATGCCTGTTCAATAAAAGTTATGTTCGGGGAAAAAAACCTTCAGTTGGATATAATTCTGTTAACTATTTGATTTTTATTATGATTGACCGAAATTTATGCAGATTACTGTTTCTATATAATTAAAATTTGACTTGATTCTCTTGGCTTTTTCAGAGGCGCATCCAGAAAGAAGGTTACTGGGTTGACTACTCTAAAAAGTTTAATTGTAACTAACACTAAATTCGTTATTTAGTTTTATTTAGAAAACATGAATCAATTCTTGTCTGCAGCCTGATCAAAATTCTCTAATTAAAGCTTTGACGTAACTGTACATTATATTTCGAGGGGAGTTGGCCAAATCAGCTAGTGCTGCACGAGAAACGAGACCGAGACGAGACTTGAGCAACCGAGACCGAGATCGAGACATGATATATATCTCGTCGAGAAATCTCGGTCTCGTCTCGGTTTTTCAAATATTAATTTTTAGCTACAAAATTATAAAATTGTGTTCTTTATTAATAAATAATCATTACGGGTATTGAATTAATTATTAAAAGATACGATTTTATTATATATGTTCAACATTACTACATCTATTTGACTTCGAGTAAGTATGCAAAGTAAAGTAATCGCCTATTTTTTCAGGCGGGGCTTTACGTCCAACTACCAATTAGGTGTCGCGGACGGAGGCGACTAGCAAACATACTTTACTGTAAATTTCTCATATTATTATTATTTATTTATTGCTTTTAAATTTTGTACAATTCATAGCAAGGGTTGGTCTCGGTTACACATTATTATATATCTATATACAACACACAATTAAATAACTATGAGAGAGAGTATACAAATCAAAAGAAAGAAAAAGTAAACAAATCTGCGTTTAAAAAACAAACAAATACGAAATATCAACCCACAAGTATAGCTCTTAGCCTTAATGCATTATAAACATAAAAATATATACTTTTTAATTTACTCAAGTTATCAACAAAAAGGAGATCTTCCACTTGGTCTTGAAAATTTACATTCGATCGCACATAACTTCTTAAATAAGTGTCCCTAAAGAAAGATAATACAGTACACTCTAACAAAAAATGTGCAAATTCATCTTTAGAACATTTACATAAAGAACAAACATTGTCAGGATTGAAGCTATGAACAGTTCCCTTTAGATAAATTCTAGGTTTGATTTTGCTCATTAGGCGGATTTGTGACAAAGTCCGAATAAATTTAGGATCACATCTGAAGTAGATGTATGGTTCAGGCAAACCAAGAAGGCTTATGCTTCTAAAATAGCTATTAAAGGAAGCATGAGTCACAGAAAGTACATCCTTACTCAACAAATTATTATTAAAACTTTCTATCAAGGAGTTTTTCCTTTTTCTAAATTCCTCCGAACTTTGCGCTAGCCACACATCGTCGCCACCTATAGACAATAAGAGTCTTCTAAATTCCATTACCCAGTTATAAGGCAATTGAATAGTATCTGACTGTTCAAACAAACCATTATAGCAGACTCTTGGTAGACTATCATGAGGTAGATTTAAGATTTTTGACCAGAATCCCAACATTCGTTTAAAAATTAGAGCTTTAATATGCAGCCGATTACTTTCCAAACGGACAAAAGCGTCAGGCGTATTGCGAGAAAGATGCAGTAACGATTTTAGGAATTTTAAATGCACTCTTTCCAGAAGGTCGAAATAATTAGGGCTCCAAATTTCCGAAGCATAGAGTAAAACACTCGAAACCATACTGTCAAAGATGTACATCTTATCCCTCCAAGAGTTGCACCCGGATCTGGCTATGAGACTCAACACGGAAGCCATAGCGACAGAACTTTTTTTTACAAAGTGCTTGGCCGCTAAGATAAACTTGGCGGAGGCGGAAAAAGGGACCCCCAAGTACGAAACGCTGTTTACTAAACTTAGCTTACTTCCTTCATATAAAAAATCCCTTACTTTCTTCGTTCTACCTCCTTTGTGACAGTGTAGCACTACCGTTTTTTGTGGGTTCACTTTAATTTGATTAATTTCACAGTAATCCGACAGCAATTTCAATTTATTTTGTGCATCATACCAAGAATAAGAGGTTATTGCCACGTCATCTGCATACATTAAGATCGTGACATCCTTACCACCCTTAAGGTGAATACCCTCCACACCTCTTTCCCTAAAAAAACCTACAAAATCACTCAGGTAAAAATTAAAAAGCAGCGGACTGAGCTTTTCCCCCTGCAGAACCCCCTGCGACACTTCTATTTCATTAGAAAGACGGTAGTCTTCCTCTATTAGCAACGTGGCTTTATCATAAATCTGTTTAATTACCCGGATAAATTTCGGGCTAACCCCTATATTAAATAACTTTTCCCATAAATGATTATGCGGTATAGAGTCAAAAGCTCGTCTAAAGTCAACAAAAATTACAAAAATATTTCTTTTTGTAAGACGTAACTGATAATTAATTGCTGACGATAAAGTAAAAATAGCATCCGTGCAACTTTTATTTTTCCTGAAGCCGAACTGTTCTTCGGGAATGATATTGTTACATTCCGACCAATTAGTTAGTCTCACACTAAGCATTTGTGTGAACAATTTAGTGACAATGCTAAGCAAGGCAATACCCCGGTAATTATGATGATCCATTGGGTCACCTTTCTTGTAAAGCATTTTCATTTTCACTTTGGACCAGGAACGTGGGATAGATTCTTCATGCCAGATCTTATTGAATAGGTTCAACAGATAATGGAGCCAAGAGTCTGGTAATAATTTCATACTCTCGTTTAGAATACAATCTAAACCAGGGGCTTTTCCATTTTTGCTAATCCTAATAGCATTTATGATTTCCTCTAATGTAAAACTGGTATCTAAAATAGGATCATGCACCCCAAAAAAAGAAATATCTGTTAATATACGTTGCGGGTAGACTGTCCTAAAAAATATCTCCCAATTTTCCACATCAATATTGCTATGATGAAAATACGATTTTTGAAATAACCGGATAACACCCCAGAACTCTTTTGTGTCTCTGGCTTCCCCAAGTTTTTCTTTAATAAAATTATAATAAGCCTTCTTTGTTTGCCTAATGAGTAAAGTATGCTCCTTTTTGGCATTGACAAAACTAGTTAAGCAGTCTTGAGTCTTACATTTTCTATACTGCCTATATAAACGGTTTAATTTATTCTTAGATAATTTACATTCTTTAGAGTACCAACTATTAGAAAAATGCACAATGAAATTCCCCCTGCCATGACTATACCAGGTTGTAATAATCCCCGCTCCAGATAATGCTAGAGAAATCGTATTCAAAAAATTATCATATAAATCCTCCACATCTTCACTACAATAATAAATATTTTGAGAACATTCAAGTTCTGCTCTATATTTTATCCATTTCTGCGTGTCATTTCTGGAAATAACTGTTCGTTTACAAACATGATTATTAATAAGAGGACATTTTAATGATAAATAGCAAAGCGCGTGGTCTGATGAGCCAAATAATGGGGAAACCACAAAATCATCACAGGAGTACAGAGTTACTTGATTAATCCAGACCAAATCTATCACACTGCATCCATTAGGGCTGAGAAAGGTGTGCTGAGCAGGATAATCGCATTTCGATCTGCCATTAACTACAAACAGACCATAAGATTGCATAACACTTACAAGCAATTGGCCTCTTTTGTCTAGCTTCTTATCCAAAGAGATTCTCTCATGTTTGAAAGGAGTACCAAGGAACTGATTAACATCTAAGCAATTAAGTTCAGCGATTCTGGCGTTAAAATCACCTCCCACCACTAAATGATAGGAACTGTAATTAGAAATAATGACATCCATCTGGTCTTGAAATAAATCAATCATTGTCTGGTCGGTTATGCTTGGGTTCCAGTAATTAGCCCATAGAATTAAAGGGGTTGGCTGAATATCAATCAACAATGCAATCCAAAAATGGCAGATGTGTAAAACAGAGACTTTACCCACTAACTTATTGCTGCAAAAAACCAACATTCCCCCACTATTTCTCCCTCTCAAACCACTCCTTACAGCTAAACTATAAAAATAGAAATAATTCGATAAAAAAGAGGGTGTATTAAATTTTTCTTTACAAATCCATGTCTCTGATAAACAAATAATATCATTAAGTAGAAGATCATTAATATCTTTCGTTTCCATATGAAATAACGTATTGAACCCTCTAACATTCCAAAAACAAATTCTATTTAAATCAAAGTCAAAAGAAAATTCACTGTTTACCTTATAATTAACAATATTTACGTTATTCTCCTCTGAGACAGTTGTCAGCTTCTCCGCATCCTCTATTTCGGCGCCTCTATCGCGGTAGACTTTTTCCTCAAAAAAGGTTTCAGCGATCCCGCATCTAGGTTCTTAGCAGACTTAATTTTCCTTTTCTTAGAAGTAATGGAAGTAGATGACCTGATGGAGGTATCCGTTTCATCACCAACAGACTCAGCTTCGTAAAAATCAGCCTCATTTTTAATTAGACCCAAGAGATCACCAGAAGATTGAATATAAACGGGTGTAGCGTTTTCCGCTTTTCTAACCATCACTTTTCCATTCCTAGTCCAAGTCCGAAACAGTTTTCCTTCCTTTACAAAGTTTCTTGATTGCTTTAATAACCCATAATTAATGGGTGATAAGTATTCATTAATAAAAATTGGCGAACGAACAACACCCATAAATTCAGTATTTAGTTTACTTTTATTTATTTTTGCTTTAATAAGAAAATTAGTTTTTTCTGAGTGTTTCATAAATTTAATGAATACAGATGGAGGGAGATTATTTTTGGTAATACGACGGCGGTAAATACTATCAATTAAATCGGCATTAAATGTAAAGTCAATTTCATTCGCTAACGCCGTAATAAGTAGAAGTAAATCTTCATTTTCCCTCACAGGAATATTATCTACCTTAATTACATTTTGAAAAGGAAAACTAGAAAACTCAGCAAAAGCACGATTTAATTCTTCAATTTTAGAATTTAAATTTTTATTTTCAGTTAGTAAATACTCAATGCTTTTATTCGTATTTTTAATTCTTTTATCCAAATTCACAGATAATTTATTAATTTCATTTTTAATATCGATTATAGCAGACGAAGTACCTTGATTGTCCACTTTTAGTGTAGATAGATCTTTTTGAATAGTATTTAGATCGTTATTAATTGTTTCAAGCTTGGAGAGAATGACAGTGAGCGCATCCCCTCCACTAGCAAGACTACAGCTAGCCGTATTACTCATAGTCACTGCCAAGTTTGGACTTTAACACTTAGCACAAAGTAAATATGCAATGGCACTACAAAATAATCAACTAATCACAAGTTTTTGCATAAATTATTGTTTCAAACAGCAGAAAGCAAAAAATAAAAGTTATACCACTGTATTTAGCGGAATTTTCTGAAACAGTTGATATAAAAATCACTATACAAAACTAATAATAAACCGACCAAAATTAATAAAACACGAGACAAATACAGAGACGTCCGTACACTATCACGGCTCGAGGCCAACTCCAAATTTCTCATATAAACCATTAAATAAAATTCAAGGCCTAAGACCGGGAATCGAACCCAGTACCACAATACACATTAGCTTCGCAGGTCTCGCACCGCTCGGCTACCGTGGCGGTCCCCTTCGAATTACATAATTTTTACATAAATTCACTAAATTTCACTATTCATATCATTGATTCATTCAATTTCATAAATTTCACTATTAATAATCTAATACTTTGAACTTTGATATTATTTGAATTATATTTTAGAATTTTGGAATTAGTGAATTTGAAAAAAAAGACTGTCTATGCACCTAAAAAATATTGCCACAAATTTTCGTTTTTAAGATACACTTTGCCCAAGCATTGATACATAAAAGAGCTTTTACCGAGACAGAAGTTAGAGAAGATCTTCTATTGGTCATTATCATCGCAGCTTGCGAAAATAATCTTTCCGATGGCACTGAAGTTGCACAGATACTAAAAATATCTTTTGCCATTCTAGACAAATTTTTGAAGGAATTTTCAAGTGTTTTCCACCATTCTAAAATGACAACGTCTACTGGTGCTTGGTCTAATTTGGTGTAATTAATTATTTCTGTCTTCCATGCTTCGGTGATATTTGCTGATTTTTGAGCAAATGGTGCAAAAATATTGATGCAGTCGTCGTCATCGTCAAAAGGTGAATAATCAGATTCTTTATCTTCACCAACAGCCATAACTAATGGAGCGGGAAGTTTGTTGGGAGGTGTATTTTTTATTTCACGAATCGACTTGTTATAGCAGGCAGATATGTTATTTGGGTCTTTCATTTGGCGCGTTTTTAACATCTTTTTGAAATTATATAAAGATATATAACAGTAATAGTAATATATGATGCATTGAACTGTAAGTAGTTGTCTTCTTTTACACACATTTTCATTACCAATATATAAATTAAAATAATTATTAGAAAATAATAACATTTTTTGAAAAGATTATTAATAGCAAACCGCTTTTAATACTTAAACAAAAATTCAAAAAACCGAGACCGAGATATCTCGACGAGACCGAGACCGAGATGGAGACTGCATAAAGTCTCGCCTCGTCTCGGTCTCGTGCAGCACTAAAATCAGCCTATTCAAATGCGACCAAGTGGATTTATTGTGGCACCTTACTCTATCTGTTCGATTAGATTCAATAGGGATTCTCTGGTAAAGCTTGTTTTTCTTTAAAGAGCAGAAGCTGCCAGTGCAGCCTCTTCTTTCTATCAAACCAAGCCTATTATGTTGTTAGTTTGCAGAGGCTGGTCCAGAGACCCTGCTATCGTCTGAATGGGCTGTTGGAATAATTTTGTAGCAAATTTACGCGATTAGCTAGTTATGTAATTTTTAGCCTGCTATTAACCAGAGATTTCTTACTGATTATTGCTAAGACTGTTGTGCGTCCATGCATTGTTGTCTGCATTAGAGTGAATATCCTCAAAATAGCTGCGGTAGCAATAGAAGAGTGTTTTGATGACCAGATAAAGGACTCTGTTTAGTGGATGTAAATGAAATATGCCATCAATTTACAATTCATTCTAGAAAAAACGTGTTTTATGGGATTCCCTTTTTTTTCTTGAATAACCTTACGAGAGTGAATTGAATAATTTCAATCAATTCGTATTTTCCCCTATAATTTACCGCACGGAAACAAACAGGTTATATTTGGAATAATAGGTAAGGTTTCTTGTACGTTATTCACTTCATTCTATTTCTTATTTTGTTATTTGTATTTCCCTATCATTTAACGATTCAATAAAGAACATTATAATACTTAACATTTAGAGTGATTCTAGGCATCCTTTCTAATAGAATAGTTACTTATCAAAAATTGTTCATGTAAATCTAAATTTATTAAAACGTCTTATCTTTAATGAAAGCAGTCTGAATCTGTCCCAACTTGTATGAAATAACAATTTTCTAAGGGAACTATAGGACAGATTGATTTTTCTTTATCATCGGAAGTATTCAGGCTTATAGACCGATATCTGGGCTAAAGCCCGGGTTCGTAGAAACGGATTGTTGAAGGATGTACATTCACAAAACAAAAATGGACAGAATAAGAAAGAGATTTGTAGATGGTACTTGTAAGTGTAAGAATTTTAGGTATTAAGCTGCAGAAGTTTTAAGGTTTGTTTCATGGTAAATATAATGAACGTAGCGTAACATTGCATAATGCAATGTGTATTTACATAAAATGCATAATGTGTATTTACATAAAATAATTTTATATCAATTTATCTAGTTTTATTGGTAAAGAGAACCCAAACTATTTAAAATTACCTACCATCATCGTCATCTTGAAAGCAAAAAGTTGTTAATCAATTCTTTTGACTTCTTATGTGTGGTTAAATAGGTGGTAATGTGTGTTTAAATCAGCAAACCACTTATATGTGATTATATTTAAAGATTAAAACATTCTGCTTATGTAACCTGAATAAATTATTTTAGCAGTAACTGTGAGTAAAATTAAAAGGTTAGTGCTACTAATATCACCCACAAGCTTTGCATAATTCTACTTAAGATTCTACTTAAGAAGAAGCAGCTGTGAAGAAGCTCTCAACATTCAGTATGTTTCACAGGTACGGCAATGCACTGTTACATAGAGGTAAGTTAGAGCAGTTGTAAATTAACATACTTGAAATCAGTAAACAAAAATTTATATCAATTTATAAAAATCACATTTTCTCGGACACTGATTTTACCTATTTTACTGATGCAGGACCCTGAAATTTGGCGAAGCTCAAGTTTCTGCCTGGATACTCACGTAAAGTATTTGCTTGAGTAACTAAGTCAGTTCAAAAACATGAAAAAGAAGGTGTCATCAAAGTAGTATTTGCCTACTTTATAAATAGCAAGTCAATTTAAGGTTAGTTCAGTCTAGTGAGTCATCAAAATAGTTAAATATGTGTGAAAGATAGTCCTATATAAGTCTAGTGAGTCGTTAACATGTTTAAATATGTGTGTGAGATAGTCCTATATAAGTCTAGTGAGTCGTCAATGTGGTTAAATGTGAAATAAGAAACTGCATTTGTTTACAGAAATTGCCGCTAGAGTTCTCCACCGGATGGAGTGTAAAGTAAGCATACAGCCCATTTAATGGCGGCTTACAAGTCTACAATGTGCCTTTTTCTCTTTTATCTGTTTCACGATTAAACAATGCAAATTCTTAACTTTTTTGTTTCTGTTAACAATAATTGGGTAAAATATGAAGTATTATTCCGAAAGAAATATTATTTATCGCAATTTTAACGGGAAATTTTTTTTCTTCCTTTTTTGGAAAGTTTATCAAATACCTATGGGAGAAATGTCGAAAAAAAAATTTTAAATTAATTATTTCATTGAAATTATCACGTTTAAAGTAGTAGCCAATCACAGCGTAGTAGGGATGCAGACTATGGGCGGGCCCTGCCCACCTCTAGTGTAGCCACGCCCCGTTCAATGCAAACGAGCCAAGGCTGGATCTGGGCGGTACTACAATGGTGTACAATACCTTTCTCTTATTTTTCTAAATCTTTTATTATTTTCTCATATTTTATCAACTATTTTTTGGTTATTTAAGAAATAATATTAAAGTTGCGTACATATTGAGAAAAAGTGCTAACAAATTATTCGAAAAAAAATCATTTCAATTTTCAAGAAATATTTCATTAAGTTAAGATCGTTTTCGAATAGTTTTCACCAATATTCGACAGTTTCACTTTACTTTCTCATGAAAAGAATCTCGTATGGACACTCACATGACTTTTTCACACCATATTTTGCGAACATAATTGAATTTTATTTTTTATTGTAACTTATAATTGCATAATAAAAAGAAAAAAGAGATCAAGTTAATAATAATATTATTTAAATTCAACATATTTCCTCTGAACCAAACTATAAATTAAGAAAAAATTACTACCCAAATTGACGTTTAGCTTAGCTACGCCATAGATCAGCTTCAAATCAATCTGTTTAGCAAATTCATAGTAAATTGCAGGAAAAACCTTTCTTTAAAATTGGAATTCCGGTGTATTGATTTTCTTTCATCTAGGAAGTGTGGTAAGAAATTTAATAATTAAATACTTAGAGGGAGAAAAACCTTAATATACCTAAATGGCATTTTAAAAAACCTTATTTAACCCCTCGTAAAATGAGAGTATAAGTGGTGCTCTATAGGTTTAGTGCACGGGTGTCAAACACAATAAAACCTCGTGCTACTTGACAACATTCACGCTCACCATATCAGATTTAAAAATTTGATTAGATAGGTATGATAAGTAGATATCACAACCAAGAAGGCTCTAAAAATCTAGACAAACTGTGAGCTAATTCAGTGTTTTTCCTTTGCATTTCACCTTTCAATTTCCAAAACAAGGCAACCTTTCATGTTTACTTTAGCTCTGGCAGTAAATGTAGATGACAAAGTCAGAAAAAGTAGAAATCTAGAAGAACTAGAAGCTAATTCAGTGTTTTTTCTTTGTATTTTACCTTTTAGTTTCTAAAACAAGGCAACCCTTCAGGTTTACTTTAGCTCTGGCAGTAAATGTAGATGACGAAGTCAGAAAAAGTAGAAATCTAGTAAAACTAGAAGCTAATTCAGTGTTTTTCTTTGTATTTCACCTTTTAATTACCAAGAGAAGGCAACCCTTTATGTTTAGTTTAGCTCTGGCAGTAAATGTAGATGACGAAGTCAGAAAAAGTAGAAATCTAGAAGAACTAGAAGCTAATTCAGTGTTTTTTCTTTGTATTTTACCTTTTAGTTTCCAAAACAAGGCAACCCTTTATGTTTACTTTAGCTCTGGCAGTAAATGTAGATGACGAAGTCAGAAAAAGTAGAAATCTAGAAGAACTAGAAGCTAATTCAGTGTTTTTCTTTGTATTTCACCTTTCAATTACCAAGAGAAGGCAACCCTTTATGTTTAGTTTAGCTCTGGCCGTAAATGTAGATGACGAAGTCAGAAAAAGTAGAAATCTAGAAGAACTAGAAGCTAATTCAGTGTTTTTCTTTGTATTTCACCTTTCAATTACCAAGAGAAGGCAACCCTTTATGTTTAGTTTAGCTCTGGCCGTAAATGTAGATGACGAAGTCAGAAAAAGTAGAAATCTAGAAGAACTAGAAGCTAATTCAGTGTTTTTTCTTTGTATTTTACCTTTTAGTTTCCAAAACAAGGCAACCCTTCATGTTTAGTTTAGCTCTGGCAGTAAATGTAGATGACGAAGTCAGAAAAAGTAGAAATCTAGAAGAACTAGAAGCTAATTCAGTGTTTTTTCTTTGTATTTTACCTTTTAGTTTCTAAAACAAGGCAACCCTTCAGGTTTACTTTAGCTCTGGCAGTAAATGTAGATGACGAAGTCAGAAAAAGTAGAAATCTAGTAAAACTAGAAGCTAATTCAGTGTTTTTCTTTGTATTTCACCTTTCAATTACCATGAGAAGGCAACCCTTTATGTTTAGTTTAGCTCTGGCCGTAAATGTAGATGACGAATTCAGAAAAAGTAGAAATCTAGAAGAACTAGAAGCTAATTCAGTGTTTTTTCTTTGTATTTTACCTTTTAGTTTCCAAAACAAGGCAACCCTTCATGTTTACTTTAGCTCTGGCAGTAAATGTTGATGACGAAGTCAGAAAAAGTAGAAATCTAGAAGAACTAGAAGCTAATTCAGTGTTTTTCTTTGTATTTCACCTTTCAATTACCAAGAGAAGGCAACCCTTTATGTTTAGTTTAGCTCTGGCAGTAAATGTAGATGACGAAGTCAGAAAAAGTAGAAATCTAGAAGAACTAGAAGCTAATTCAGTGTTTTTTCTTTGTATTTTACCTTTTAGTTTCCAAAACAAGGCAACCCTTTATGTTTACTTTAGCTCTGGCAGTAAATGTAGATGACGAAGTCAGAAAAAGTAGAAATCTAGAAGAACTAGAAGCTAATTCAGTGTTTTTCTTTGTATTTCACCTTTCAATTACCAAGAGAAGGCAACCCTTTATGTTTAGTTTAGCTCTGGCCGTAAATGTAGATGACGAAGTCAGAAAAAGTAGAAATCTAGAAGAACTAGAAGCTAATTCAGTGTTTTTTCTTTGTATTTTACCTTTTAGTTTCCAAAACAAGGCAACCCTTCATGTTTACTTTAGCTCTGGCAGTAAATGTAGATGACGAAGTCAGAAAAAGTAGAAATCTAGAAGAACTAGAAGCTAATTCAGTGTTTTTCTTTGTATTTCACCTTTCAATTACCAAAAGAAGGCAACCCTGTATGTTTAGTTTAGCTCTTGCCGTAAATGTAGATGACGAAGTCAGAAAAAGTAGAAATCTAGACGAACTAGAAGCTAATTCAGTGTTTTTCCTTGAATAATCGACGCCTTCTTTTGATGAAATATTTGATTTTATTAATATTTAGAATGTGTATGTGATCAAGTTTTAAATAACGAATCAGTTTCCAAGTGGATAATCACATACATGTCCAAATAGGTAATAAAGTAATAAATAATGAAGTACTGTATACTTATTTATACTTATAAGTATCTGAAAGAAAACTCGAAGAAACTTATATCGTAAGGTACAGTATGCACAATGTGAGTTAGCGTGGAAGAACTCTAGAATGAAATAATCTGGAGAAGAAACAAACTTACAACAACTAAGTTCGAAAGAATCACAGAAGAAATAACATTGAGTAGAAATGAACGAAAAAACGAAAGATTTCAACAGAGGTAGGTGAGACGATATAACCTTTCTAGAAAATTGTTATACTGCTTGAGGGTTCGTTCTCGAAGGTTCTTCCCTGCTTCATAAAAATACCTAATTCTTACAGAAATGTTCACCAATTTCATTTGTTTCCTGCTTTTTTCTGTTACAAATAAAAGTAATAATACAATGAACACTTGATTATAACGTTCCTTTTAAAGCTCTAATGTATTTAACCTTTATTCATATTCTAATAAAAAAAAGATGCTACAAGACCTGTCTTTTTTTTTGTTAATTCCTTGATCTGCGCCGGTTTCACTTCTGGCTACAGTTTCTCTTAAATATGTAATGTTAATTGGCACCCTTCTAAGGAATTTTTTTCACCGTGTCAAGAACTGTGATTACAAAAATTATTCAAGATTAATCAAAGAGTTTAATTGGTCTCTCTGACTCTGAAACGTAGAAATATGTTTTGTTCCATTATTTTTTTGTTCTTAACTTTTGATATTTCGTATTTAGAGGAGAAAACTAGAGAAATAGTTATTTTGCTTCATCCATTTTAAAAATGGCAAAAAGTGACTTTCATGGCTGATTTTTTATTGCTGTTAGAATTCTAACCAAAGCAAGCGATGCCCCATTAGTTGAAACCAACTTAAACATGTAATCTAGAAAATTACAAGCATTCATTTCCGTAATTTATCGTGAGAATTTTAAAATTTCATTTTATAAATTACATAGAAACCCCCTTTGTTTGACCCTTCACCGTTTCCTATTTGTCTTTAGTGAATTCATGGGCGCCGTCAAATAGAGACGACAATTAGAACCTTAGACAAATTAATCTCGAAAAAAATGGAAACAAACAGTACCATATTTGCAGTCTATAGAAAGTAGTGCATTGTACTTTCG
This sequence comes from Rhodnius prolixus, assembly GCF_049639745.1. NCBI lineage: Eukaryota > Metazoa > Arthropoda > Insecta > Hemiptera > Reduviidae > Rhodnius > Rhodnius prolixus. Next base: position 11,603,559 of record NW_027411604.1, on the reverse strand, counting down.
TTACGCATTTCCAGAATTGCCAAAACTTAATCAATGAACCATTTGGAAACGGTAAGAATTACAGATTTGCATGAAAACCTCCTTCTGTGATATCGCACATCGGTCAGCTCGAAACCATTCTTTTGTGTAAAGAATCTAATCTACAAGAAATTCAAATTGGCAATTTTAAAAAAGAAAATACGTCATTTTATTGGGGGTAGAGTTTTGGTAACTTTTAGCTTACAATTTATGAATGTCTTTTTAAGAGAAATGAATAGATACTAATGTTAACAAGTGTAAGCTACTGCTGAATCAAAAAAAGTAAGCTACTGCTGAACCAAGACTTCCTGAATTTCTTGGACAATCACTCTTAGAGAGCCAGATTTAAATAAAATCGGTCCTATTCAGTACCTACACAATATATTTCCGAATATATTGATCGCGACGGATTTCGCTTCCTAGTGACTCCAACAGACATAAAACCATCATCCAAAATATGCCTTCCACTTAAATGAATTTTGTAATGAATTACTTTTGATATTCAAGCACAGTAATTTGGTTTATAGAAATAAAAAAAAAAAACTTTAGAGTGAAATACTTTATGCGTTGTTAAAAAGTATTTTGTAATATAATTTAATTACACTGGATGCCAGAAAGGTAACTTGATATCTCTATAATGCTCCCTCACTGAATCTAATGAACAAGAACAATATTTCATGTCACTTCTTGAACTGGTAGCTAGATTATTTTTTAATTTTTTTTTTCTGCAAAATTTATTACTTGTAAAATGTCAAAATCTTCAAAAAATAAGTTACATTTAAAAGAATTTGACCCATTTTATTTTCATTGGAAGACATCACTGGCATTGACGCAACAGTGTAATCAGCGTAATATCAATACTATTTTCTTGAAAACAATGCTTTTTTTTTGCTTTCATTTTTTGTTGTGTTTTAGACTGTGGCCTGAGGGAAGTTTTATGCAGCAATCTGCTCTTTTACAGGAGCTACTTCAGAGTTGATTTATAAATGTATCAATCAAATTCTAAGTTACCAACTCCATTGATAACATTCATTGCTCTCTCCACATCTCATATTTGACGTGACTTTTTCTCGAAGAGATTTAGAGACAATAATATGTTATTATGATCTGTTGAACACAGCCCTTTGACCTCTGTCTGCTGAAGTGGTTGAAGGCGCTGAACTGTTATGTTTTCACCTCCAGCTTGGCGTTGGGATGTTCTAGGAGATTGAAAGAGCTAGCTTCTATATATTATGTTCATCTAATCTGGACTCTTGATCATATAGAAATCTCAAGTAACAAGGAGAGTGGGACTGGCTGGCCGTATCACCTGCAAAACATTTAACCCTCCTTTCAAGTATATAAGTAGTATGATACTTGATTTTCCAAGTTATAGTGATCTTGATGCTAATACATGCTTATACTCTCCTTGTGCTTATGTACTTGAGCTTACTTGTATTTACTTCTGTAAGGAATAGCAGGAAGTAAGAAAGTTATTAATATAGTTCAGCATTGACATAGCCATTGTCTCTTACTTTACCAAGTCTGTTCCTCCAAATATAGATTAAATTGTTCTTTAAATAAATGAATTAATAAATAAATATAATGTACAGTCGCAGTAAGAAAAATCTGATGTTGCCGACTTGTGTGCAAGGGGTGAGAACTAATACAGAAAAAAAACAGAGATTTGTTACCAAACTTAAATTACTACCTTTTTGTTAATGAACATTTCTGAATCAAATAATTGCATCATTCTCACAAAAAAAAATAAAAATTTAAATGCTTTGGAATTAAAATAGAAAAGATATAAGGGAGGAGATTGTACAACAACACGAATGAAGATATATGGAGAAGATGTCATTGTCATGTTCAATGTCATGGTGACAATCCAGAGGATACCCTGGGATCATCCGCTTACTAATGTCATCTCCCAGGAACAAGACAGCATTCCTATGAAGGTTGCCGGCAATTTATTAATAAAAAAGAAAAGAAAAGAGAGTTCTGCTTCTCAGTGATACAGGTTTATCTTTTAAAGCTGGCTGCAGGGTATTGCAAAATATTTTAAAAATAACAATTCACTCAGGTTTATGTTTCCTTAAAATGTTATTTTTAAATGTTAACAAGCTGCTTTTTTTTCTTTTATATTTTTTTAGTTTTATTTTTGTGAATTATAAAACTATGAATAAATGAATATCAATGAATTAACCGTTATTTTATTTCAGTGAATTGTGGTTATCATTATAACACCTATAAATTTTTTTTTTTTTGCAATTATTAAGATGAATTAACATTTGCATTCATTTGCCCGTATTTTGCTTGGGCACTGTCGGCTTGCTGTCAGGAACTACTACGGAGAAAAAAAATCATAGGTCAGCAATATCTGGTCTCGAACCCATGACCTCTGCATGATGATCAGCGAATTACAATTGATAAGGGATGATATAGTGTTGAGGTCACCGATTTCAACCGTTATTATTATTTTTGTATTATTTTTTTGCTGATTTCTATATCGAAAAACATTTCACTCGATAAAAAATTAACAACTGCAAATCTTTTAAAAACCTATTTTTTAGTGTTTAAATTATCCACCAGGATGTAGCAACTTCTAACTTTGAAGTGGCAAAATATTTGAAGAAAATTTGACTTTTGTAAAAGAGTTTCAGTTCTATCAGTACCTATCTGCTTTCTGTATTTACCCAATAATACAATTTTATGATGTTTGTAAAAGAATTTGTCTTTTCAATAAAGATGAAGTGTTATCATTTAATTATTGGCAACTTAACATCTTCATTAGCTGCAGACAAATATGGTTTGTGCACATACTGGAAATAAGACAACAAAGAAAGTAAAAGAAATTGAAGGAAATAAAGTATCTTATTAATAATATTTAAAAAAATAAAATACAAATAGTTTAGGATAATCGTGACTGATCAAATGTCAGAAGTTAGGTCTCCGTTATTATGGCCAGTTTGACCATGTTGAATCTATGTCATTTCTAAGGTGTGGTCGCTTCCTTGCCCAATTCATCGTTAAAATACCAACATCACCTTTCAGTCTGTTAATATTAAAGTATCTATTATCAAATGTATTATGTATGTTTACCTTCTTCGTTATGTTTACTGAAGAGGAAGTTCTAAAGCATGATGATATAAGAGTTCGTTATACCGGCTCAACTTTCCACTTCCATAGATTGCTTCTATTTCCTATCAAAAAATCCGTTTGGTATTTGTCTAACTAAATAGATAATTAAAGAAGTGAGTGCGATAAGTACAGGTAAGAGTTTTGGAATAATTTAAAATAAATTTTAAAGAGCACGAATTAGTAGTAAGTAACAGCTTTGATTTAGTAATTAAACAAAATTTATTTATGCTAAAAAAAATTAATTCAAGGAAATTTTGATGTAAAGAAAAATTGCAGAACAAGTTTAATGTTGAAGAACCTGCCAGAGAGTTTGTAAGTTTAATTGTAGTGATAAAAATCTTTTAAAGAATATAATAAATGTTCATAAAGATTAATGTAAAAAGGAGGCACAAATAATTTATTTTAATAATTAAGATTCAGATTGTGTAATATAGTTTGTAGACCAAAGATGATCGATAGCGGTAGTGGATTTATAGGCTACAACAGGAAATAAAACTTCTTATTTTTAGATACAGTTTTTTTTTCTCCAAAGAAAGTGATTTCTGTTGGTCTAAAATGAAGTTCTAAAATGAATGACCTAACGGCAGTCAGACCATCCAATGTATTGAATAATTGCATTCAATGACAAAATATTCTCTTCCTTTTTAGACAATGCTTCTAGATTCGCTTCTACTAGTCCTCTCTATCTAATGCAACATCCTTCCGATTTTGGGTTCCTAGCACCCTCTCTTACTCCATCCCCAAACTTCACGTTCGGACTTACAATTCTTCTCATGTGGTACAAATTCTCTTCTATTACCTTTCTGGGTATTTCGTCATTGGACATTCCTGCCTCAAGGCCTGCTCAGCGAAGGCAACGTGAAAACCATCAGTACTGTCTATAACCCACCATATTTTATTTGAGCGAAACAAAACATTGTCATTCACAATTGTAATCAGTAGAGAAACATTGGTTGCAGCAGATCGCTTCATACATTAAACGAGCACAAACAACTTTTTAATTACGTGATAAAAATCAGCACTATTTATTGGTAAAGTACTTTTGAATGTCTCTCATCAGGTATTTTTACAAACTTATAAACTTGTTTATAAAGTAAATATAGTTCGATTATTTGATTTTTATGTCTTTGAATAATCATCGATAGTACAACAAAAGAGCTACAGATTTCAAATAAATGGATGAGTGGGCGACACATTTGGCTTGTTTGTGTTTACTTCAAGTTGCATGAGATTGATCCGAATGTGTGTGTGAGTGGAACAGAGAGAGCGAGATAAAACTTTGTGAAACAGACAAGCCCTCGCGTACCCTCGCCCTCGTGTACACATATGCAAGCCCAGTATTAGAGAACAGGGCGCGGTGCTCTGTATTGCTCTGCTGGTAGAAAGTGGGTGGGTGTTCCCTGTAGATTGCCCAACTGTAGACGCTGACACACCACATAAGTTTTTAATAAAACTAAAGTAAAGTAGGGGCTCTGTGTTACAAGTCGCTGGTCTTTCACTCGTAGTATGTACGTGATTACAAGGCAGTTACCTCTGGTGCATGATTACAGTTAGCCAATATCCCTGCACAGGCCTTAGTCTAGGCAGATCTACAAGTTCAAGTACATTATGAGCATTTTTATGCGCAGTCCCTGTTTTTTGTTCAAAGTAATTTTATAAATTATAAATTTTTAATTATTATATATTTATTTTTTCTAAAAGATTACAAGTAGTTATTACTTGAATCATGTTCATTTTCTTCCAAAGATAATCTGAAAGAAAGAAAGATTATTACCAATTTCTGTCAATTATTTATTTATTTTTTTGCCAAGCTTTCGCTCCGGGAAAAGGCCATCTTCAAGGTTTATACTCATTAATAATGTAAAACAAATTATGATTGTTATTAAGTGAAAAACGTGAAGATGTCGAATCCTCGGACAAAAAGCAAAAAATTATGCCTAAAATTGGCAATTTATTCCCTTCCGATTAATGAATTATTCATCAAAAAAGATGAGTAACACTCTACAATGGGAGATATTGGTTTAATAAGCTCATTTTTGGAATTAAGCACTTCATATATTCGCTCGAATTAATATTATTCAAAACATAAAAAAGTTGGACCTGGCAATAATGAGTCATTCATTGCAATCCGAAACAACAAATTACTATTGAGACACTTGACTCATATGCAATTCCTCCTCACTTCGAGACCAAAGTACTCACTAATAAAAGGCAATGTACTCAACTTTAAAAATTTAAAAAAGGGACAAAAAATGGCAGAAACTTAGAAAGACATATCATCCACATATTTACAAATTGGATTTTCTTTCTAAGACAGAACTTTTAAATAACATTTAGTAACTCTTTCAGCTAACCAAACGATTAATTCCTGCAAGCCTTTCTCGAGACACAATAATGAGTACTATACCCTGACACACCTGCACCTAAACAACATTAGCAACTGGGCAGCCGCATCCAAAACGCTGACCGCAAAAGCAACAAGTGATTTACAGACATTAATTGATCCTATAAAAAAAACTTGTTTTAAAAGAGAATAAATAGAAACGAATCGAAATAAAAACTTTCGCACTTCGGCGATTTTAGAATGGAGGATTTTATTTGCTTATCATTAAACTTCCTGGAAGCAGAAATACCAATGATGCGCTTCCTTGGCGTGGTACTGGACACAAGAATCATCTGAAGGCTAGAAATCAACGCTTAAGTTTCACACCAATTATTAGAAAATAGACAAATAAAAGTAGCGCACATTTAAGTTTTCTTTCTTAATATTGTGCCCTTATAACCAACTGTTTGATAATAAAAAAAGACCCTTAAAAGAAAGGTTACAATATTAGGGGATTTTTTAAAACTAAGACACGATCTAGGCCAGGAATATTCTCTGTTTATTCCATTTTTTTTTGCTGCCAGGTGCATACTACAGTGCAACCTTTATTAGGTATATTGTGGCTCCCATTAGAGCCAGTTGAAATCCCTTAAAGCACCCTTAAATCAAGAAAGAACTCATCCAGGTTGTTTAAAGATTAGAAATTGGAGCCGACAGCCACGCGATAACTATTCGCCGAGTCCTGCGAGTTGCTACCATTATTAAGAATGGTAATTACAGCAAAGTATAAGTTCAAATCTAGTTCGATAAATGGATGTTGAGCCCCATTTGACAATATTATCAAATCATTTTTTATTTTTTTAAATGTACAAAAAAATCTTTTCTTACATATAATAATAATAATAATTTATTTGCCTTAAGAAAAATAGTTGAATTTCTTAAACAAAGAGTTGGCCATATTAGGTACACATTATTATGATTACTTCTTTCAACTAGCCGGTAGGAAGTGGCGATGTATCTTTATCAAATTTAAAAAGATAATTTAAAACTTCCATTCTTTCTTTAAGAGCTGTGTAATGAATAGTTTTTGGTTCTGAGAGTGTACTTTAACCAAGTTTACAAACGTTTACAAAAGACTTTTCGCAAACATTATTAAAAAATAAATAAATAAAGAGAGGTAACTGATAACATCCATCACTTGGGGCGAGGACATGAGGTAGCTGACCCTTCTTATTTAGGTTAGTCTTAAGATGAAGGCTGTCGGTTTTTTATTTTTATTTTTAGACACACCTAAGTAAAAAATGAAAATAAATTAATTTCTAAATGTCTGTTTGAAAGTTAATCAGGGCATCTGATGGTATCATTACTAATGGATTGGAATAAATATAACTTTAAGGAAGAACCTGAAGGGATTATTTAGGAAGAATTGATATTGATATTTCAAGTAAAACCGTAAAGAATGCGCCTTAGAGGATAACGAAGTATTCTACTTGGGATGAAACCACGAAGAGATGGAAAATGAATTTTCTTTTTTACTAGAACTTTCTTATTGAAAAATTCTCAGTCTTCATCTTCCACTTCCTTCCACTTTGGCTTCGTAGCTTTTCTTTGCCAGGCTTCTGGATCATTTTCATACTGGTTTATTTCTTCTATGAAAATGATGAATAGTTTATCTTAATGTTAGTATTTCGTACCTTATCCCATCTCATCTCCATTGATTTTCTAATATATTATAAAAGTCAAATTTAAGTCCAAGATTCGAAGAAAAGTTCAAAAACTCAACGAAGGAAGGTTCGTTCACCTAAAGACTGCCACGTTCATCAGCTTTCTGAATTCTCTTTTATTGAAAAATTCTTTCCTTAGACCATGGAACATACGAAGTGTGATACCATTTTGTTTGTTTCTTAATTTCTTTAACTAGATTGCTGTTCAAAAAACTCATTTGTACTTCTTATTTTCTACCTTCTCAATTTGCCTTGATCTTGGCAATTCTCGTGAGACTTGCTTGGCTTTTTCCCTTTCTCTTTTTGTTTTTACTGAATCGATGATCACATTCATCTTCTCTACAACTGTGCCTGAACAACTTGCAAATTACGCTATCTTATCATTATTTGACATTTGCTTTTATTTTATTTTTTTTCCACGTTTCTAATAATATCGATCTCTCTAAAGAATGTAAAAAAAGATATTAGAGAATAAGTTGTTTTCTTCTATTGCTGTTTGTAGGCTTTTATTATTATTTTTTTAGTTTATTTGATATTAATTGTAATTTATTTATTAGTTTTATTTTATCTTCATCAGTAATTATTGCATTAACTTTTTACTTGAAATTTTGGGATGACGCCAAATAAACAATTTAAGGATATCTTTTCATTTAGTAAGCTATGAACTTTAAATCAACCATAAATTAAAATAAACTTTTAATGTATCCCATATTAGGTTTTTTATTTTTTTAAAAAAATTTATATATAAGTAGAGGAATTGCTGCATTAGAATCTAATTTTATGTTTTAAAGAGGCACAATTTCACTACATTTTTATTTACGTAAATAAATACAAAAAAATAAAAAGAATTTTTAAATAAAATCACGCAAAGTAATTTATAAGTTGAAATATTATTTAATTAAAGGTTATTACCAAACCGAAAATACAAACTGGCGTAAGAAGGTTTTTTTTTATTATTATTATGAAGAAAATGTTAGCGCATAGATAAAAAATTACATCTGTATGGAGGAGAGTCCTTGGAGTATGAATTGAAATCGACTAGTGTGTGTATAAAGAGGGTGATTGTCAGTGAGGGAGTCTGACACTGGAGACGAAGGGGGCCTAAAGTCCAATAATAAATAAACGTTGGTCTGCACTTATTATGTAGTTCGCTCTCTCTCTCTGCAACCCCACCTTTCTAAAAGGTCATCTACTTCTTGGATTAACCAAGAGAACGACCGACCTGCCATACTCTGCAATCTCACATTAATATTAGTCTGGAAAATATAAAACTCTATATGTCTGTGTGGCTTATTTATATTTGCAGCAAGACTGCTTTCCTCCATACGCTCGTACGTGGTAAACTTATTTACCGTAACTACGTCAGCGTAAATATGCTTATTTTATACAGTTTACAGAGTGAAATGATTAAAGGAAAAACTCCGTTACGCAATTATAACCACTTGAAGAGCATATTCTTAGGCAACAATAAAATAGACTATTTTGACTATGACCAAGTAACTATTATAATAAGTAACCCTGAAAACTATTTGTCAAGGTTCATATTTCTTTTCTTCTTTTACTTTTTTTTTTTAATCCTGGACTATCTAAAGATAAGATCAATAAATGGGGCATTGCGTCATACGCCTAATACAAATAAAAGACTTCATTTTTCTATTACGAATATGTGACAACACATGGTCATATAATCAATAGGCTTGTTATTGTTTACTAAATCAGCGCATTATATTTCACCTCAATTCAAATGATCTTCAATGTTTCTTTATGAAGAGTTTGTGGATTGTAGGATAGGGAAGGGATCAGCTAAGGGACTAGTGCATGAGCTCCTCCTGTGCAAAGTACTGGATTTAAGTACATCTATCTGCTCTCAGATATTCTCTTCCTAGGATTTTCAATCTATAGATAATGTTGCCTGCAAAGAGAACACTGTCAGAAGGCCGGCATTGCTCTGGAAATGTTTCCGGGCGCCAGTGGCTTCAGTTGTTAAACTTAAGAAATGTTCCTGTTCATATATTTATGAATATTTTATTGCATTAATCGCCTAGGTAATACCAGGTTGAACTGCTCATTCCTAAAGAAGTGCCTCTCCTCCTCATTTGCTACAAAAACGTTCCCATAATTAAGCAGTCATATCAACATCACTATACTTCACTTTTAGCACATACTCAAATATTCCGTACACAAATACAACACTTTAGGGAGCCACAATAAATCTTTAAGCTCTTAGTCCCGCTTTTCAATCTAATATTCTCAGTAGAGATAAAGTTCTAACAATTACCCTAGACTTAGCTGACAAATGCAATCCATTCTCGGCTGAATTTTTAATTTTATTAACCAATTTGGGAAATCACTAAATACTTTAGGGTTTATTTATTTATTTGTTCAATTTAAAGCGCGCCCAGCATCTGCAGTCATTGCGCCCTTTGTAAGGATGTATATTCAAGTTTTTAAAGACTGAGTGACTAATAATAATGAAGGAGGAATAGCTAGACAAACAATTTTAAAAGCAATCTTCATTTTGTTAATTGTTTCGCTATGAATTGTGCGCATATTATTACTAAAAAGAGAGGCATTAGTTAGAATTTGAATTAGAGGAACATTTATTCCGATGCTCGATTAATAACTCGACCTAATAGCTTCAAGCTTACTATGTTATGATAGAACGTGCTTGTAGACTATTCAGCTCCGTTATCATCAAACGATGAGTGTTAAGATAGTTCAGTGTGGGGCTATTATTAAAACTAACTCAAATCATCAGATAGAATAGGCCGTCTACTTTGATTACAAAATAAAGGAACAGAGAATCAACGTTTCTGTCACTGATCAACTAAACGGATAGATTTCATTGTTAAGATAAACTTCTGAAGAGATAAGTATGCCCTGGACAGATCATAATTCTGAAACTTTAATAACTTTTACACAGTATAGGAATTAAATGTGATTAAGAAATCTATTTCCTTGTAGAATATAGTTAATCATTTTTGGTGATTGAATCATAAATCCAAAAGAAAGAAAGGTTATTGCCAATTTCAATCATAATTTATGTTGTAGATACATATGAAATAAATTATGACTGAATTTGCACTAATCTTTGTTCCTTTTAGAATACTCTTACAATTGTATGAATAAATTCAACTAATGTAAATCGTCAAGAATTGTGTTAAATAGGCAAAACTATTGTTTAAGCCAAAGTTAGTAAAGTGGGATTAGATGTACCCAAAATATTTGTGATATGAACTACTCTTAGAAAGCTTCGGAAATTTATACTAATGTATGTGTTAGAGAATGATGTTCACTAAATTGCATTTGATTCTACAAACTAATGTTTTAATGTGTTGTAATTACGTAATTAGTTACCATTTATTAATTCATATACGAAATACCTTAGTATCATCTTTTGGATAAATTCCTTAAATGCACTGTAAACTCCTTAATTAAGGACTACATAAACATGTCAATTTAAACAAATAAATGAGGATTTCTGTTGTTATTAATAAATAAGTTTGCTCTATTAATCGTAGAACTGGAAACGATATAATTACTATGAAATAATGCTACGTTGTTGTGTACGTTATAGAATCATTGTAATCACATGGATCAAGACATCATGAGGTCTTTTTTTAAAAATGTGGAGAAGAGAGCAGTTTCTGCACAAACTTTCGAGAACTTCCTCAAAAAAAGTTATCTGTACTTTTTGTTAAGGTTTTGAAATGAAAAGATTAAATTTTGGTTTTTTAAACTATATTTAAATAAATATTTACATTAGGTACATTAGTGATGGTAAAGAGCGGGGGCAGCATATCCTGCATAACCAAATTTAGCTACTGGTGCGGCATAGGCGAGTGGAGCAGCTACTTTAGCTACTGGGGCGGCATAAGCGAGTGGGGCAGCTACTTTAGCAACAACTGGAGCAGCAACAGCGGCCTTCACGACAGCACCTTGTTTGTGGACCACAGCGTTGAATCCATTGACTGGATCAGCAGTGTATTCTACGGTACGTACGCTACCGTCGGGTTCAACGAGAGAGTAGCTACCATGCACGACATCACCATCACGAGATTCATGTTGGCTCTTGGAGTCACCGGTCAAAGCGTCTTGTACATCGTAAGCGTAGCTGTATTGTGGATGTGGGTCGTATTCATCAGCTACAACGGTCTTGGCATAAGCTGGAGCGGCGACTACGGCCTTGGCTACGGGTGCGGCGTAAGCTACTGGAGCGGCATGTGCGGCGTAGGCTACGGGAGCGGCATGTGCGGCGTAGGCTACTGGAGCGGCGGCGTATCTGGCGACTGGAGCGGCATAGGCGGCACGTGCAAGTCCAGCGTAGCCGAGATGGGCACCGTATGCGACTGGGGCGCCAACAAGTCCTCCCCTAGCTACAGCCACGAAAGCGGCCAACAAAGTCAGCTGAAACCAAACATAATTACAATATTGTAAACAAAACAGGCACTTTTTTCAATTTCAAATAGATTTAGACAATTTAAGACTACCTTAGCAATCATAATTGTGTGATATTGTACTTGTCGGGTTCACTGGTACTTAGCTCAAGTCTACATTGCTTTATATATCCCAATATTGTGTAAGGTTGCTCCCCACTTGCTACACAAAAAGATACCTCCCACTCAGACGTTCGCCAAATTCCCGTTCTATTATCAATTATACAGGTACACTTACATTTTATTACACTTTTGTTCTTATGACCACAACTGTTTCAGAAATGATATTAGATCCTAAATGAAGTAATTAAATATTCTTATTATAGCTAATTACAAAATATGTGTAACATCTCTATATTGTTGAATATATTTTACTTTAAGTCCGTAACTTCTAAACAGTTTATTTGGAATTTGCATTTTAAAAGGTGTATTTCATTGTCGGTAAACATAAATAATAATCTAACTTTTCGCTTAGTATTTATTTGACATGCCTTTTTTTTTTTTTGTTAAATGAATAATTGTCACATTATTATTTTGTTACAGTGAAAATAACTTTTTTTATTTATCTTTTAAGTTGATTGGGAAAGATAAGCTCAGCCTTGATTACAACAAGGTGCGTCAACATCTGCAGTCATCGACGCCCAGAGCCTTTTTCAGCGCACTGCCTGTCTCCGAGGAAAGCTCCCTCGTTACAGACATCTTCCATCACTGGGTAGTGAGCTTTAAGAGGCTCCCAGGGAGAGAAAATTTTAGGGATGTACTCGGAATCCAGTGACACTATCCACCGAGCTAATACGTTCCTTTTTTTTTAATTTTATACTTAACTTAATAAATTTTCTCTTAATACCTAAATTTAAATATATTTTCGTTTGAAGTATGTAATAACTGTTTGCAATACTTTCTGATGAAAATCTCTCTTGTACGTTTAATTACCTTTTTTGCTTTAATTAATATTTTTTTATGTTGAATTTGCATTAATTGAAAAAGTTTAATTGATAGTAATAATCATAGTGTACCGTAGAGTATTACTTGGAAATCAGGTTATCACATTAGCTAAAGAACCCATTTTTTGAACTTTTTATTTCAAATTTCTGAAATTTTGTGTAAACAGAAGTTTTCCAGTTTCATTCTTGATGGTTCTTGAAGACCTTAGATTCAATGTATGTTTTGATTCAACCAGGAGAGATAGCCAGAGAACGCTTAAGAACAATACCTTTTCCCTGCGTTGATAGATTTATTTGCAAGGAAAGTAATAAAAACTTAAATATTATTTATTTTAGCGAAAAAAAATGGTTAAAATGTGATATACAAATGAAAGTTAGAACAAGAAAAAATACTGATAATTTTTTATTTTCATTAGATATAAAACAAAAATATTTAGATCATGTAAATCATTTTATAGCTTCTATAGAAATGAATAAAAAAATGAGTCCAAAGTATTCGAAGCAGGCCTGGTGTGATTGACGAATTAGTTCAATTGCCGCTCGTAAAGAGTTTGTAATGAGTCCTATAGATGCAACTCCTTATAGAACTTATTATACTGAGCGAAACATTGATTTAAGCTGGATCTAAAAAACCCATACATTATCAGGAGCTTGTGTCAAAAACTATTTAAACGGACGACGATAAGAACAAAAAGCATTCTTCTTTACAGGTAAAACCGAAATCGTGAAAAAATAAACGTACAATGTGAATCAGGGGATTGGCATACTCCAATTAGATTTATTACTTCGGTTTATTGGTCCTTCCCTATCCAGCTGTAATAAATTTAGTAATTACCTGGCCACGATTACACAGCGTGTTCGATGCTGACCTACAAACCACATGTGTTGCGGTTTGAAATGAATGCATGAAAGTTTAGCATTTGGATACTAATAAATTTTTGAAATTATCAAAAAGTGCCAAACCGCATTTAGGAATCCCAAAGCCAAATGAACATTGAAATTTTCATGCTCTATTCCTCATTTTTTGATAGATATAATTTTTTATGCTACTTGCTTGAAATTGTTGGTCTTTTAATACTTTTATATTTTTCTATCTGTGTTTAGTAAAAAGTATTATTATATGTGATAAGACTGAATTGTGCCCACCAGTATTATGGACATAAATTAATTCCTCAATCGTTTTTTAGAGAAAGTAGAGAAATCCAAGCAAAGATTCCGAGTTCGTGTCCAGCTGTCTAGCTTTAGACTTCACTTCCTAGGCGCTCCTTACAGCTGACTGTCCGCTGATGAACAGTATTTTCTATCAAAAAAACTGGTGGTGCATAGAAAAAGAAAACTCTTGGCGCCAATGACCTCAGATGATACGCCTTATTTTATACCATTATACGCATTTATTTTCTTATTTAAGCTTTTGATGAATTTCTTACGCAGTCTATTTGGTCATCTGAAGCACTCCCACTGAGTATTGCAAATAGTCTGCTAACTTCACTTCACTGGGCGCATGCACAAAGCTTTAGGATAAAGCAAAGAATCAATGTTTCATTTAATTATTACGCAGAATTTTGTTTAAAATTTAATATAAGCTCAATTATTGAGAATGCGATTCTGACCTATGTAGCAGATATGTTTGTCTCCATAGTTGCTAAGTAATTAACTACATACTGTGCATACTAATATTTTAATTTGTTAAATAATTGTACGATACAATTCGGAAAGTTGTCATTATCTATGAGTTTGTTATTCTCAAACGACAATTAGAAAGTCCATTATTTTGAACAATTAAATTAAAATTAAAAATTTTAATAATACTTAATTGTGAGATTGAAAATGGTAACACAAATCTGCATTAATAAACTGTAATTAAGTTTCGAAATTGACCATCACCTAAGTATTAAACCGGTACGCTAACAATGCTTGTTATTTCTAAAGGTAATACAAGATATCGACATGTCAATAATAATTTATTGGCTGATAAAAACTGCGCTGCAGCCAAAAGCTGAGAGAAATGCATGGTAACGTCCACTTACAAGAATAACGAGCAGAATGATGTACAATGAATGGAATTGGGTAACAGTAATGATATTCAAAATAGAGGTAGGAGCAGAAGTATATTACCAAAAAACTGTATTGGTAGATCAAACACATACCGAGCTGACATTTAGTAAGAAACAGAAGAAAGAAAAAAGGAGAGCAGTTATTGTAATTATTCAAGTTTCATAATTGTAAGAATAATTTAAAAGAAACGTTTGCCTTTGTTGGCCATTTAATAAAATTTATAAATGTTGTCTCAATTAGTTTCAATATCAGGGCAAAGAAGTTCGCAAAATATCCGCAAAGGTAGCATTAATTATGATGATATGGCTATCCATCTAAACTTCTTTGTATGTTAGTTTTGCAACAAATATTCTTCGGTCAATGCTAACCCTCTGATATTTTTAAAATACGTTTTTAAAGAACTGTACGATACGTTTTTTTGGGGGGGGGGGGAGAAATCTAAACCGGGGAGGCGCATTTTGAGAAAAAAAGTTAAGGGTAAAAATTAAAATCTAGCCTTATGAACAACGAATTATGGTTTTATTCTTGGGCAGTAAATCCATTTACACACAATTTATTATCTTGAGATAAATATTTTCTTCTATCTCTATTCTCTTCGCAACATTTGAACTCAGCCTCCTTAACATAGTAATTTCGTTTTACTATTTCCAAGGACGAAACCTGTCCTTTTTACGAACATAGAGGTCTGATCTTTAAAAGGGTCATTGCCTTGAACATCACCCTGGGCGTGAATGAATCATTTTAAATTCTCAAAACAATTGAATTATGAAAGTTCAATGGCAAAACTTTAAATGAGTATATTAAAATCTTTTTTATTTATAATTTGGTCCAGCCCAAAAATAGCTAGCTAATCAGTTATCACTATTTTCACAGATTTTATCAGCTTCCAGTGAAATATTATATAATTTATCTGTAAAATACTCACAGATATGACCCAGAAACTAAATACATTACTCTTTGGTGTAATACCAAAAAAGGCTTATATCTAAGACAGAGATCATGAAATTCCATAAAGGATTTTTCTCGTCCAGGAATGTTCTTTTCTCATTTGAAATCTGTTACTTCTAAAGCTAATTTAGCTCGGGAAATAGTTTTGGATGTGTTAAGGAGAAACAGCGTTGCCTTGGGATTCCATTACTTTGAACAATCCTAAGTTTCATTATGCTAATTATTTATAGAGTATTCGATTATGATATTTTAAGCTTCTGATTTACCTTAAAGTATCGTGACTAATTTTTTTAATTAGGCTAATAATAGGGCGACTTAAAAAATTCTGTTATTAGAGATGGACCTATCGAGTTGGTAACTTCTTACATGGATTAGGAATGCTGTTTTTAATATGTTGATTGATGGACTGATTATTTACAAAGCAATTATAGCTTAATCTGGGATAAATTATAATAATTTAACTAAGCATTTAAACATCTAATTTACAATAATTATTATTTAGCTGTAGAAATGTTTGTTTTTTGTTATTAATTTCCTTTCTTTTCACCTGACTTTCTTCATCGAACTTTGAGTTGAAAAGAAAAGAGAAAAAAAAGACATTCAAGTAACCTTGACCATTCAATAATCTATGGAGCTATTTTATTTTTATTTTTTTATAATTCGAAAAATGATCATGAAAAAGTTATTAGAATTCCATTTATTGATGGACATACATTTACATGTCATTCTAACTTCCTTAACTTCTAGAGCTAATGCCATGGTTGAGGAATGCCTAAGTAAATCACTCAAGGTTGATTATTCCATTCCAATATTGATAGAATATGACCAAGTATTGAAAACTGTTTCCATACAACAACGGCGTTGAACTGATTGGTTGGTAATTTTACAGTTCCTTATTGTTATTTTTTGATTGATCAAGCATGAGTCTAAAGAAATGTTGTTTCATTTTATTGTAATTTGAAAACAACTGATTTACATAAAGAAAAACCTTCAAGATTTATTTGATGAATGAACAGTCACCAAACCACAGTAAAGAGTGCTCTTATTTGAAAGTATTATCAGTTTTTTTAAAGATTTGATTTTTAATGTACAAAATAGGTAATTGAAACACATTCATTCAGATTTCTTTTACATCTTTTACTTTAGCTATCAACGTAATTTTCTATTCCCCAGCATAACACTCAATGATGATGAATTTTTCGCAGCAAATATTCTAATTAACTTTAATTCTACCTAGATTTGCAATCATCTTCAGAAACTGTTGTTCTACAGAGGACTCACGTCTGTAATCGAACTAACTTAAGAAATGGAAAATCGCCTGAAGTTCACATTTATTACTAGTTGAGTCCTATGGCAATTCCTTTTGGATAAAGTCTGTAGCTAAGTGTCAGTGTACTAAAGTCTATAGCTAAAGGGCCAGTTTACTAAAGTTGTTTGGTTTTTCTAAAGTACAGCTACCATGATTTTCTTTAAATTTGGCATACCTCTTGCAAAGGTGTAGGTCTTTAACTTATAATACACTAATACAGAAGAAAAACCTTTCAGTGAGAAATTTGAGAATCGCTCACTTTATTGCACAAGGCACACATCCGATACGGTAAGCAATTTTCTTTATATTTTATGATATTAATCGAATCACATCGTCAATTTATTATTTAATCCATCACAAATTAGAATAAAATAATAAGTAATCAGTTTATTATTATAAATAAATGCTTCCCTGTTATT
Source organism: Rhodnius prolixus (assembly GCF_049639745.1). NCBI lineage: Eukaryota > Metazoa > Arthropoda > Insecta > Hemiptera > Reduviidae > Rhodnius > Rhodnius prolixus. The sequence continues at coordinate 11,586,263 of NW_027411604.1, read as the reverse complement.
TTACTGGTACTTATTCTGAAATGTTTTGAGGTTTGTAAGTTGTTTTTCAATTCGTAATTCTATATTAAGATTGAATTAAGTTTCTGTTACACAAATAAATAAATAACAATTTGATTCCACAGAACAAAATAACTGGCTAGTTAAAAACCTGTTGATTTTATTTATTGCAACTAAAATCTCTCTCTAATTTAATTTGTTTTTAGTTAATTTAAATAATCGTTTAATTTATATTCCCAACACAAAATTAAATATATAAAGATAATGCAGATTGCATCGTTAGCAGTTCGTGAGAGTTTTTCTTGGCAAGAATTTTTATTAGATTTTTCTTTGGGCTGTTGACTTCCTAGCCGAGCTCGTTGACATATATTCAGTTCGATTATATTATTTCAGCTGAAATAAAACAGTGCATTTGTAGTGGGTTCTGAAGATAGTTGATAGAGTTACTTTAGTTTTGAGAATTTATCTCTAAGGAGTTTCTTTTCTTTTTTCTGGTTTTGCCTTTTTCTCCAACATCTGAAGACAGAAGAAACTTCGTGAGTCAGAATTGGGGTATATACAGCAATAAAATGAAATTTTAGACCAGCCATTTTCTCGCAATGGCAGACCTTCTTCAAAGATTCAGACTTTAGCTCCAGATGCTTGCTCTCTTTTGACAGAAATATCGTAGTGGTAGGTATTTAAGGAATAAGAAATGCAGCTATAAAAATGCATATGTAGTGTGTTACAAGAGGGTAACTGCCACTTTCTTTATTTTATCCTGGTATTGTTGCTATTTAGCCCGTTTATTTTAAACAAATAAATCAGTAATACTAGATACTTTTATGAATTTGGAGGTTGTTTATTACAAAATAAATAAATAATACGTTAGATAAGAACATTATGGAAAGGAATAAGATGGAAATGTTCGTCCAGTTGTCCGAGAGCATCTAATATCATCGAATCAGTTCTTACTCTTGTGTTCACTAATTCCTATTTGTTCAGATAGAGACCCAAGAAGCAATGTTTGTCTAGTAGGAAGGAATTTACCGTTTAGAAGTGCTGGCGGGCACTCTGTAGAGTGCAGGTGATGTGATTTCTTTTCTCTGTGTTAAATTTTATTCTTTATTTTTAAATATTGAATTATTATAAATAAAACAATTAAGTCAAATAAGAAAAGGTACAAAATAAATCACAATGAAGTGATCTTGACAAGCTGTTGCAAGTTGTAATTAGAAGTTGTTCGTAGAAATGGCTTTCCTACTTAATACAAAACTGTTTTAATGCAATTTCCGATAATGTAAATTCCGATTAAATGATCCAACCAAATGTACATTTTTCCACTAATTTAAAGCACGAAGTGTGCCCATTATGTGATGAAACAAGTATAATACGGTTAACTTTTACATATAGAGCGGCTTTTATTTATTTTCTAAGATTAAAATAACTATTTGGATGTTTAATAAAATTGAAAGTTTAATGATCGTAAGCGACAAACTATTTCAAATATTTCGTAGTTTTGGTATTAAATAGGTTCAAAAGTAGTTGTAGATATTTAAATTAATAAGCAATTTATTTAAAAAAAATATTTTGCCTAATATAGTTTTGCGGTGTTAGAGAGCTATAACAGTTACGCAATGTATCAGAGAACTATTATAGTAAGGCGTATTGGAGTTCATGGTCTCCAAGTTTATTTTTAACCATTAATTTAATAATTTCGCTCATTTAGTGTAGTAATCGCTATTTAATATTTAAGAGACAAAAGTAGGCAAACTTAAGAAGAATTGTGGATTTCTTTATTGAGGCGTCTTAAAGTACATGATATTTATATATAAAAAAAACACTGTATAATTTTTGCTTGTTTGAAAAATTTCTCAAAAAATCTATAAATATATTCTGTAGCACTTTTCTCTTAATATATTTAGAAATTCAGTCAGTAAAGTGCTCCAAATTAGGCTTTTGCGGGCGGTCTCAGTGATGATAGTAGATCGCAAGGAAATACCACCGCGAATCGCAAATATTTGTGTATGAAGCTGAGAATGGATGCTGTATGGCTGAAACGAAATGTGTTTTCAAGATACAGAAAATTGGTGCCAAAATTTCAACTTAGTGGATGGCAAAATATCAAGTAATTACAGTTAATCTTTAATAGTCATTGTCGCGTAAAGAGCATATATCTTAAGACTTGCTGATGGTCTGATATTAATTGAACTTTTTTGTTAGACTACATCAGTTTCTATTATAACTAACAGTTAATATTTGTTTGTGAATCTTATCTAGTTACATCAGCTTATTATTTATTTCTAATTCAATTTATCTGAAACAACTTGAGGAAGCTTTTAAAATTTCTACTTTTTCTGATTCTGTCACCTAATTTTATGGCCTGGGCTAAAGTAAACATAAAGGGTTGCCTTGTTTTGGTAATAGTACGGTAAAATTCAAGGGAAGAACACCGAATTGGCTTACAGTTTGTCTAGATTTCTACTTTTATATCTCTGTCACCTACTTTTATGGCCAGGGCTAAAGTAAACATACTGGGTAGGCTTATTTGGAAAATGTAAGGGACAATTGTAGGAAAAAAAACTGAATTTGCTTTCAGTTGGTCTAGATTTCTAGAGCGGATTCATTTGAAGCTTATCTAATGATAAGGAATGTGTACCTACCAGTTACGAAAGGAAAAATGCCGAGTTGATTTACAACGTTCTTGACGATATTGGCTCGATGGGGCTGTGGATAAGTTGGGCGAAAATTTTGCTGAGCTTTGCCTACAAGACGAGGTAAAAGGGGTTGTTCTAAAAGAACAGTTTATGATAGGAATTCATTGAACTGGGAGAAATGATTTATTGGAATTTTGCTTACTTTAAAAGGATTCCCCCGTGAGTCCTTTAGTTGATTCTCGCACACACCTATCCCTTTTAATTCTCTAGATTTAATTCATTAACTTTAATTTAATTAACTGACATCTGCGAAACTAAAGCTTAAGTGGTAAATCACTTTTGAATGGCGATAAATATTCTTATAATAAGAAATGTGTTTGCGTAAATTTTTGTTCTTTCACGTTTTGCAATACTAGTATTAATATTGACACCGCCCATCTGGGCCGACCTTATGGGCGGGCGGTAAGTGGTTCAGTTTCTCATCTGAATATTTTCACCTCATAGTTGGTCACCGTACAAGCCGTTTACATAACACTTATTCATACCACTTTGTACACTATTACTAAATAGACTTCTATTAAAACAAACACTTGAACTTTTTTAATTAATTGCTGCGTAAAAGTCTTCTAAAATAAAATTGTTACATTTCGGATAGCCATGGGCTAGTAACAATATATAATTACAATTTAATTGTAAATATGTAATAGCTGGAAAATTGTTCACTAAGATTGAATTTTGCATTTTTCGCAATCAGTATTTGTTGGCAGTTGTAGCAGGCTTTCTTCAAAACTTTGTCGTCGAATCGCCTAATGGGACTAAAAACTCAGTTATTCTGACCACTAAGAGATGGATGCACACAGATAAATCAATTTCTAACTACCAGAAGAATCTTCAAACATGCAAAAAATAAATTAATGATCTTTGATAATCAGATCACCATATGCAGAAATTATCTTTTGTTTTCTCTGTACAATAAAAACCTCTCATATTAAAGCTACCATCAGCTAGTTAGCCGGCGGCGTTAACTTTCTCGGCCAGTGTTAGTCTATTGAATGGCCATTATTAAAACTAAACAGAATTACCTAGAGACCTTCCTATGTGGGTCCTAAACTATTTAAATTGAACGCCTATATTATATTAAAGAATTGACAAGGTTATACACCAACGAAGGTAAACGTAATTCACAAGATAATGAATTCTCTTTACTCCAATGTAAAACAAGACATCAAGACCTTGGTATCGAGTCTTAATAGTTTCTATTATTTTAGACAAACATAGGAGGTTAAAAATATCAATTTCTATTTAAAATACGCAAGATTCTAAGATTAAAATAATCCACAATTCTAACTTAGAACTTAACTAGAAGTAGTGACAAAAACCTAGACATCGTTTTCGAAAAAAAAGCTGAAAAGTACTATAAAACTATTTGGAGAAATGGAACTAACGCTCAGCAAATTTTATTCAGATTTGATATTTTTAATATTATTTATTATTTCGATATAATTAATATTTTAACTGGTACTTCAGAGAAAAGTCTCCCAGTACCTCTCTCATCCAGAAGTGCTACTTATAAAATTTTTATGGGAAAACGTTCTAAATGAAAGTTTTGTAAATACTTGTGTTTACTATTTTATTTTAGCAAGTAAGATGAGTTATTGAGGAAGACTAAATTTGGACAATTTTCCCGTTTATTTTTTTAAAGAAGTGAACAATTTTATGTCTGGAGGAAAGCCCACATTTGACCTAGTCCTTCCTAAACCTGAACTAAACATTCAAAATCGAAAATTGGATGAGCTAACAATATACATAGTAAAATCTGTTTTTATTAAAAAAAAATAATAAATAATTTTTAGCAGTTATATAAGAATGTAAATGCTTTTGAAAATAAATGAGGGGAAATAGTTCGTGAAGTTGCCCTCAGGAACGGTTAATTTTTATTGAAATTTTGACTTTTATTCATAATTTTAATTTTAATATAAAGTTTAACTAAATTTTAGATTTTAAGTTTTGGCTGTAAACACTAAACAATTAATTTAAGCAACAAATCAAATTTCAGTGCCAGAAATATGCGATAAAATGGTTCTAATGTGTGTTTCAATCTGTATGTACAATTTTTTTGATTAACTGAATGTTCTGCATTATTCTTTAGCTTAGATTGAGAATTAAAAAGGATGATGTTTAATTGAAAGCCAAACAATGAACCGATTTTCCTCAAAAAAGAGAAGAATCAGAAAGTAAGTTATGGATCTTACTTGAAATTCTACGGTGGGCCAAAGGAACCTAATGTTTATACTTAACAATTTTAAAGTTAGATATACAATGACTTAAAGTACATTAATTCATACATTAGTTGAACTCATTTTTAGGTATTTTTAGTGGGAGGACAAGAGGGGGCTTTGTATTATCCAATAAGAAATGGCGGGGCTAGTGTATATAAGGTGCAAACTTAGCCAACCATAGTACTTCAGTATAACTACTTCTAACATGGCCTACAAGGTGGGTAATAGCTATTAAATCTATCTAAATATTTGTTATATATTTCTGCCAAAAATAAAACATTCCACAACAGTGTTCTTTTATTAAGTGATTTGTGTCTTAATATTCTAAAAGTGATCATTTTTAATGTTGATTTCGTTTTCGTTTAGTTCATCGTACTCGCAGCTTTCGTAGCTGTCGCCAGAGGAGGTCTCGTTGGAGCTCCCCATGTTGTAGCTCCAGGAGCACCCGTCACCTATGGAGCACGTGCCTATGCCGCTCCAGTAGCCTACGCCGCCCACGCTGCTCCAGTAGCCTACGCCGCCCACGCCGCTCCAGTAGCCTACGCTGCCCCAGTAGCCAAGGCTGTTGTAGCCGCACCAGCCTATGCTAAGACCGTTGTAACTGATGAATACGACCCAAACCCACAATACAGTTATGCTTATGACGTCCAAGATGCTTTGACCGGCGACTCCAAGAGCCAACATGAATCCCGTAGCGGAGATGTTGTACAAGGTAGCTACTCCCTTGTTGAACCCGACGGCAGCGTACGTACTGTTGAATACACTGCTGATCCAGTCAATGGATTCAACGCTGTTGTCCACAAACAAGGTGCCGTCGTGAAGGCCGCCGTTGCCGCTCCAGTTGTTGCTAAAGTAGCTGCCCCACTCGCCTACGCCGCCCCAGTAGCTAAAGTAGCCGCCCCACTTGCCTATGCTGCCCCAGTAGCTAAGCTTGGTTATGCTGGATATGCTCACGGTGCCTACCTCCACTAAGTTAGTTTTTGTTTTCAATATTTGTAAATATTTATTTATTAAATAAAAAAAAAGTTAAATCCTATTTTATTATTTTCTTATTATGTCTTGAGCCCTATGAAATTATAGTATTTTTTTTTATTATACTTTGCAAAATTAAAAGATAAACAATGAACACGATGACTGTTTAAACTGTTCCAATTTTGAAATGTTATAAAACAAAAAAAAAATAGTGTTCACAAGGTGATTGTAAAAGAATGGTGCCATAGTTTTTATTTTCTGTAATCTGTTCTTGAAACTCATTTATAAAACAATTAATTTTTAGCAAAATTCTTTAAATGTGGTTGCTTTTGTTTTTACTTCTGTTGTAATAAAGATTATTGCTATTGTTACTAGCTGGAAATAACTCAGTAATATGAGCTGGTTTGTGAGGGACAGATTTGTAAGTTGGAGTTCACACAACCTTTGTATTTTCACTGACCTGAGTAATTGACAAGTGGACTACTCTAGATAGCAGCACGATAAGAGGATCGACGGAAATTTTGTTTCTTAATAAAAAAAGAGAACTTTGTTGAGCTTGTTAGTATCGATAGATTGTAGAAGTACGAGTGGTTGGATGTGAGTCGTGACCCATCCAGAGTTCCAGTTCAAGTGAGGAGAATGACAGTGAGAAAAGGAGGAGGACTGCAAAGAGATCAGACTAGAATTTACTTGAAGTGGTTAAAAAGACGGGAATGAAATGACAAGAAACATTGATTAAAATTGGCAGCATAAATTTGTTTTAAAAATGATTGCGTATGTTTATATACATACTGAAAATAAACAAATAGATAATTTAATCAAAATTTTGGACATCTGTTGCATTAACTTTTTCGTTCTTATTATTGTTAAAAGACAAATGAACAATTGAAGCTTCTGGAAGCATTTCTAGTAAAAATATGTTTCTAATTAAGTGTAATGCTAACTTTACCAATATTGACCAATAGTTAGCTGGTCAATACTTGATATTATACTCCTAAAAGCATTCTTACATTTATCTTGTTTCAATGCTATATAAGATACAACATTAATAACTGTCATTAGATCTAAGTTATCAAGTTTTTATAAAAATGGTTTTCTGGTTTATATGTTCTGTCACTTTTGGGGACGATTGTAATGACCTTTTAGTACAATATTTGAAAAAAGAATCTTGTAGATGTCGACATGGAATTCCACACGAAAAATCCAGGATGATGAAGACTGGAAAAAAGGCAACTACAACGATGAGAGAGGTCAGGATAAAACAGACTAAGCAGTAGTAGAAATAAGTACCAGCATACACTAGAGAGAGCACTGATGAAATAAATGGAAATAATAGATGTATCGTGAGTAAAGGAAAGGCTTTCTAAAACGGTGAGAATGAAAATCAAGATAAAACTGATTGTCTTTTAATCCTGAACATTAACAAGAAAAGAAAGAAAGATGCTTAAGGAAACGAGAATAAGATGTCTAAAAAGTTTAGTTTGGGAAACGAGCAGAAAAGGAATAAGAAATAAATGATTAGGCCAAGCCTTGATGTGAAACCAGAATGAGAGCGGATAAAGAAGGAACCCATAATTTGAACGGATTCTGCCTCCATTTACTACAAAGATGTAGGGCAAATGAATGAAAGTCAGGGCAAAAAAGAGCATGTGGTGAAGGAATCATTTCAAGAACCAAGTATTACAGTGGAACAAAAGTGGAGAACAGTCATATGGAAAAGGAAATTGGAGGAAGATGTGCAAGATTCGTACTGCATCAGCCGAAGTAATACCAAAGATAATGATGACGAAATTCCTGGCAGATATTAGTCGATTAGTATTCAACAGAAAGATTACAAATTTGAAGTAAATGCGTCCAGCACTATTTCTAATTCTGGAAAACAATTCTAATTTTTCAATGACAACTTTTCTCCAGTCTCTACAATTTTTCAGCAAAAGGAAAGTAAAATATCTGGAGTTTCAGTGAAAAAAGTTTAAAGTTCTCTGGTAAAGTTTCGTGCCACCATCTTATTTAAACGATTCTTCTAATTGTTATTTTTAAAAGTTTCAAGAATTACCAATTGTTCCTTTTTGAGATTTTCTAAAGGATAATTTGACTTTATTGATAAGATTACTTTTCTAGATAGTTAAAATTGAAAAATAACAAGGGTTCAATTTCAAATTTCTCCCTCCAGTTAGAAGTGAACTAAATATTTTGAAATACATAATTCAAAATACTTTCACCCAAGATCACCCTGACCTGATATTGACATTGACTAAATACCACCCGGCTGGTTTCTCTGTCTCCCCCTAAATGTGCAAATGTAAATGTGTTTTATGCAGGGCGCACCTACTTTTTTTGGGAAGGGCAGTTTGAGTAGGCCTATCTTACTAAGGGGTAAAGATTCAAATCTAGTTTATATTAACAATCTAAGGATTACAATAATATTAATAATTTTTAACATAAATTATATTTTTAATTTTTTCGGTGAAAAATTGTAAGCCAGATCGCAGTCTTTCTTTCTGTGCAGTTTTTTCTGTAATTCAACCAATTCACATAACAATGCTCTGAAGAAGACAATAAATTTTTATTTTGACCTAATCTTCGATAGTTTAATCCTAAATATAAATAGTTTACTGTCACTAAAAGATATTACAAATTCATGACAGAATATCCCATTCTTTATTTTTATTTATTCCTTTTCTTTATTTTCTCATCTCAATATTCAGTGCACTGTCCTATACGATTAATTTTTTAATTATTTTAATCTAGTAAAAGAATAAAAAAAAAAAAAAATTTGAAATAGGATGTAATTTCAGTTAGTGTATAACCAGAAGAACAGTTCTTTTTTTTTATATATATATTTTTGGTTAAGATACGTTTATTACAACTTTTTTTTCCTGCACGGCTAACCTTGAACTAGCTAACAGAAAATATTTAGGTCTAATAGTGGCAAACTCAAATTGAAGTTGACGGAGCAAGGTTGCATTGTGCAATCTAAAAAAAAGCCAGTCTATCAGACAGAGGGTGGACTTTGGTCATTCTTTTTCGGTCACCTTGTCAAACAAGCTGCACATTTTCTTAATTACACATTTATCTTGAATTTATTATTAAGTAATTATTTAAGTAAATACAAGAGGCTAGCTTAAAAGTGTTTTTATCAGTATACAAAGTAAAGTTCATTGTTGATGAACCGACACTACTTTCTCTTACTATTCTATTAGTATACAAGCTTCTATTTCAATAGCTTCAATGATCTCTCTATACACTTACATTGAATAAAAAAACAATTCTTATTAACATTATACTATTTGTAATACCTCACTTTCCACAAATATTGTAACCTTATAGGAAAACCCTCCTCTAAAACTGCACAGTGTTTAAGTAACTTTGTGTATGTACAGTACATTTGAATCTTAAAGAAATCAGAAAAATGGATTGAGTAAAGGTGGTTGGTTGACTGATGGCTGCTAAGTGAAATACAAAATTCAACCTTCTGCAATTGTTTGTTTGTTTTTTTAGTTACCATGGTTAAAGTACACTCAGCCATCCAAAGAATGTGAGAAATTGAGGGTGAGAGAGAAATAGAGAAAGACTACTTTCTCTTACTCAGGATTTCCTCAAAGTGGATATTTGCAGTAGAAACGCAAAATCTTAAACTTGGACGGCTAGTGTAAGAGAACTTTAAGAAGTTCAATAGGATGAAAAAATGATTGCCATTTCAGTCGAGTAAAATTTATTTTGCCGAGCTTTCGACCTAGGGACTAGGTCATCTTCAGGGCTGTGGAACATATTTACAGTTTGTTAACAATGATTCTATTGAAATGAATATGTATAATAATATAATATGACTCGGCTGAAATGGCAATCATTTTTTCATCCTATTGTCACCAAAAAGAATGAACAACAATTTAAGAAGTTCTAAAGTAATAGAGCTTGACTGGTTTTAAAATCTAATAGCTCATTTTGAAATTTGAATCTTTAAAAAATAATTATCTGAAATGTTATTTTTCCTCGAACATAATCTTATTTTTATAAATAATATTAAAAATGAAAAAAAAGGTAAATAAAATGTATCTACTGTTTTCAACTTAAATATATTAACAGATATAGTTAATACTACTTTAGTGGAAGGTAGGTTGTACATCTTGTACTGATGGATACACTACGGGTGAATGTATATCACACATACCAGAATGGGATACAATTTTAGTGTATAAACTACTTTCAGTTTTCTTTCCATTTATAGGTTTACAATCAATCAATGATAATTTTTTATTAAAACAAAGCCTTATCTCTTGAAGATAATTTTTGTTCTTCTTATGATCTTTAAAACAAAATATGTGTGGATCAACACCAGTTGTATGGGTTACAGCTTCCCATATCTCAGTCAATTCATAGTCCTTGCCAGCTGTTATGCCACCAGAGGATAACCATTGCTCAAGATTGTACCTTTGAAAATAAATATTTGTTTTTTTTTTTCAATTGAATTAAATTAAGGGAGACTGGAAGCTAATAAGGCTGGTATTATGTAAACAAACTCCACCACCTCAAGATCAAGAAACTGCTCAAGTAATGATTGATCCCAAAGCCGGAGAAAGCTATGCGCATTAACAAAGTAAATCTAAGTGAACTTACATCGTGTTCCAGTCAAGTCCTTGTTTGAAATATTTATGCTCAGATCCTAACTCTGGTAATTGTTCTGCACATGTCCCATGTTTTTCCCACTCATGGCGCCAGAATTGAATTCCACTTCCAGATTTTTCAATTGGCGGCCATTGACGATTCATGCTGGCCATTAAATCATTCAATGGGTTTATGTTAAATTGATCAGAACTATTACAGAACGCTGGTCCATGTGTTCCCCATTTTGATGGCCAAATACCATGTACTGTCCAGCGTTCATCTCCAGTATCTCTTAAATTACGACATTTATGTTTGGTAGATTTTTGTTTCCAAGAAAGGCAATCAGTCGGCGGCCAGGATTGGGTGAATATTAATACATCCCATTCATTGTTCTTGTGTTTCTTTAAAATTCTGTAAGCAGCATTAAGATGAGTTAATATAAGTACATCGGATTAAAGATAATTTAGGGAACAAGAGTCTTAAACCAAAGAGAAATCTGTAACACTCTCACGACATGCCTCTTGCAATAATTTACCAACTTGTTATTGGTATTTCGTTTCATATTAATAAATATTTCACTGTCTCACGCTATACTGTACATCATAATAACTTACGTATACACAGCCAAACAAAGTATTGGACAATACTTTTATGAGGAGCGCATAGTCAGATTTCTTAGCTTTCTTAAGTGGTACGGTTTCTGCAAAATACGTTTTTTCAGAACATGATATTCTCGAATTGTCCTTGTCCCAAGTTAGTTCAAATTGGAAAATTCAACAGTTGCAATGCTTTATCTTTTTAGCGTAAAAAAAAGTAAAAAAGCGTGAAGTGCATGTGCACTGTACATGTGCGCCAGATTGCCATGATTGAGAGTCGCCACTCGAATAAAATAGAAAAAGTACACATGCAAAAAATATATATATGTATTGTTAAAATGAGTGAACCGATGGCTTCAACATGAGTATTCACTTACATTAAGTATTCTTATCTACAAATCAATTTACCTGCGAGAGGCGCTGATATTTATGGAGGGTAAATATTTTCCAAGGCACAGAAAGGCCCATCTTTTAGAAGAAATGATCAAACTTTCACAAAATTTTCTCTAATTAATTCTAATTTACGCAATTACTTAAAATTATGCGTATGTCGTCTAAATGTAATTGGTTGAAATTACAATTAAAAGTTTGTTAATATATAAGAATAGATCTTACGATCATAGCGAACCCTTTGCTATTTTATATGTAGTACTTAAAATACACAGACAAATTACTAAGGAGAGTTGACAATTACAAATCTGAACATCAAAAGACATATGAAGTCCACAAACAAACAAAATACTCCTTTTGTTCGTTACAAAAATTACTTAAAAGCAATTTACAAATGTAACAAACAGAATATATATGTATTCTACATAAATTTAACGATTGCATTTTAAATTTATGATTTTTTTTTTTTTTGTTTAATGACTCAGTGGCAGCTCGAAAACTGAATTAGTTTCTTGTTCGTCTAGATATCTGCTTTTTCTGACTCTGTCATCTACTTTAATGGCCACAGCTAAACTAAACATAAAGGGTTGCCTTCATTTGGTAATTAAAAGGTAAAATACAAAGGAAAAACTCGGAATTAGCTTCTAGTTCGTCTATATTTCCAATTTTGCTGACACTGTCACCGACTTTTATGGCTAGAGCTAAACTAACATAAAGGGTTGCCTTCTTTTGGAAATGAAAAGGTAAAATACAAAGGAAAAACTCGGAATTGACTTCTAGCTCGTCTAGATTTCCACTTTTGCTGACACTGTCACCGACTTTTATGGCTAGAGCTAAACTAACACCACAGGAAAATACAAAGGAAAAACTCGGAATTGGCTTCTAGCTCGTCTAGAATTCTCTTATTATGACACTGTCACTTACATTTACGGCCAGAGCTAAACTAAACATAAAGGGTTGCCTTCTTTTGGAAATTGAAACGTGAAATACAAAGGAAAAACACTCAATTATCTTCTAGTTCGTCTAGATATCTACTTTTTCTGACTCTGTCATCTACTTTAATGGCCACAGCTAAACTAAACATAAAGGGTTGCCTTCTTTTGGAAACTGAAAGGTGAAATACAAAGGAAAAATACTGAATTAGCTTCTAGTTCGTCTAGTTTTCCACTTTTTCAGACTCTGTCACTGACTTTTATGGCCACAGTTAAAGTAAACATAAAGGGTTGCCTTCTTTTGGAAACTGAAAGGTGAAATACAAAGGAAAAATACTGAATTAGTTTCTAGTTCGTCTAGTTTTCCACTTTTTCAGACTCTGTCACTGACTTTTATGGCCACAGTTAAAGTAAACATAAAGGGTTGCCTTCTTTTGGAAACTGAAAGGTGAAATACAAAGGAAAAATACTGAATTAGCTTCTAGTTCGTCTAAAATAAGGGTCCGCATGAGGCCGACCAGACGATTTGTTCGTAAATAAAATTAAAAAAAAAAAAGGATTTGTTATGAAGAAAATAGCATTTAGGGGAGATCCAGGCAATATTGTAATTCCCTCGTCAACTAACTGGCTACCTAAGATAAATATGCAAGTGGCCCAGTTTGTATTTCCTGGGGAGCTGTGTGCCTGTATAAACACGCTGACTAGTTCCGGCAACGTTTGCAAACGACTTGTCTGGTACTCTCAGTGTCACGTAATGTTATACATCCCAAAAGTGGAATTATTAAAATGTGTATTCTGGGTTTTAATGTTAAGAATCAAACATAATAAATCAAATTTGTATATGTGATGAGGCCCGCGTGAATCTAGTCTGTTTCGCCAAATATCCCGTTTTTTATTTCAGTTTGACACGTCTGATTTAAGGTAAGAAAAGGAAGTTTTAATACGCCCATATAATTACTGAAAAAGTAATTCTTCTTTTAAATTAGTAGTTAAAGTTTACAAATATCCTCAACTGAACATACCCGGAATCACTAAGATACTAGTAGCGTTTACTAATTGGAATGTGTATGGTGAAGAGGTCAAAGAAGTCTTCTACAACAGACAGTTGTAAGTTTACAAATTACAGCTACTAACAATGTAATTCATGTTGTTAAAAATTTGGTTAGTTTGTTAACTTTTAATTTAATAATTTATTCATTAGATAATCTGCTCTGAGCTAACAATTTGGTAAAAGGGAGAGGTATTCCAATAGCGAGATATTCTTGTGGGCCAATACCGCTGAATATAAGATTTTTTTACAGTAAACAGTGCAGGATTCTCGAATACTAATCTGTCACGTTCTAGTACAAGTCTGCTTCTTAAAGTGGACAACATAGATGTACGTTAATTGTATTACACTATTGTATCTTTTGCAGGAAGAGATGGATATTATTTATATACGTAAATTACTATAATTTATTTTTAAAAGATAAAAATTAGTTTTCTAATTTACTCACACTTCCTGGTCTTCAAATTCATCACTTCCTTCGTAGGTCCATTCCAAGTCTCGAAAAATTTCGCCACGGTTAGGTGCTAAAATACGAACATTTATCAATTAAAATAAGCTCGATAATGAATATATTGGTGCACGAAATTGGTGATAATTTTCAATGTTTTGATATAATATGGTTTCATATTGTAAAGTTTTTTGGATCTGTCCACAAAGAGAAGATAAATATATCTAAGGAATTCTTATTTAATTTCAAAATGGAAAAGTTCCTCTTTTTTTTAAATAAAAATGAAATAAATATTTGTCGATTGATAGATTATTGCATAATGACAATTTAGACTTACCAATATATAGTGCCCTAACGCTGATAACTCCAAACAAAATGTAAACTATTTTTATCATAATAAATTTCAGCAACTGAAATAAATTCACTTACTTTCGTTTTAATTTTATAGTAACGGTTCTTCTAATTATCAACTGTTCTTTTTTACTATCCGAACGTGTCGTCACATCTGATAAACCTTAAAAAATATTCACTGAAGAGGATGTACGTTTTTTGTTAATAATCTGAAGTACTTTATTTTTATCACTATCATTAAAACATTTAATTATTCTTGAATTATTACCAACAACGAATATTACGACCACTGATATGTGAACATTAAGTGTCTGCAGTGCGGAACAACTTGGGAAAAAAAGCTGTGACAAAGAATCTCAAGAATGTCAAATAATTTTTCTTATTAAAGTTTACTTATAGCAAAGCTAGTCCAACAATAACAGCTAGGAGAGAAAGGCTGACATACAGTGGAATAAAGTTACTAAACCACAGATGCTCCATTAACATTTTTATGAACTAACCTGCCATAATATTGTATTTATGACTTCGAAATTAAAGTTAGTTAAGTAGCAAAGAGAGCACAAAGTAGATTAAAAAATGACCTTACATAAATATCAAGGGGTCGGCAAATACCTGTTTAGTACCAATTGAAATCTGAATTGTCATTTATAATTTTAATTCAAGAAAAGTACTGTAATAAAATGAATTAGTCGTTGATAAGATAACATTCTTCTTTAAAACATTGTGTAAATATTGTTATAGGTAAATAGAATTGCTAGGCAGTTATGTTTCTCTGCTCTATAGTGAGTTCAACTAGGTTCGATAAATTTAAATGGGAGCTCCTGATTATAACCTTTTTTTAAAATCCTAATAAGTAGAAATATTGAGTAGGTAGTTCATTAAGCAGTGTGTGTGGAAGTATTGAGTACTAATTCATTTAGTAGGTAGTGGAAATACTGGACATTCAAACTTCTCCAGGACTGTCAAAGCAGACTTGGTTATCCGAGAAAATTGTCATTGCACTAACCTGATGCTCTCTAGTGATTTCCAGCGAACTGTACGTTAAGGTCGTCATGATCTGTGCTGGAATTAAATAGCTATCTTTTTTCTTTTATTTAAAACTTTTCTCCCGAATAGCTTTTTTGGAGTTCCTGAAGGAAGTGTCACGTTATGGGCTTTCATTAATGTGCCGTTTCAGTACAATTTACTGTTGAAATCAGCTAAGTACCTATTTAGAAATTCGGTACTAAACACAAAGTTTTTTAGAGTATATTTGTAGGAAATATTAACGTTTAAATTGCGGTTAAGGGTGAGAATTTAAGGTACTGTAAGAAGGTAGACCCATTAGCTAACACAAGGGATCAAGTCAGGGCTTCTTGAAGTGCTTATCTATTACTATAAAAAAAACCTAATAAATGTGGTTAACATTTTTACTATTTGGATATTTTGGGTTCTGGTTGGTTCTTTAATTGAAAAAATAGTTATGTGCAATGTTCTCAATTCAATCAGTTATTTGTATCTTATGTAGAGCTAAAGGATAATCGTGGGATTCAACAGTAGAGCTCATGCAGGCTAAAGTTCCGAATGGTCCATTTTATACTGTGTCTTTGTGGATCTGACTCATCAATTTTCTTCAATCTCAACGTTTGAGTCATGTTTACCTGTTACCAACAATGTACAACCCTACCCCTAGGGTATTTTATCCCCCAATGACTCTCCAAGAACCCTTACTAAATAGAATGCCCATGACTTCGTGAACTGCCTTGAGGCCTTACAAAGTTTCCAAAGTAAAGCAATCTTAGTGCAGATTATTTGTTAATCTTTGTTTTATATTATTATCTTAGATTTGAAAGAGTTATTAGGTCAATCTTTTATTTTTAAAGAGTTAGGCGTGTGTTAAGATCTGATTGAGAAAGAGTATTGAAAAGTCATTAAAATATTTTAGTTGTAATATGTTATTTGGATTTGATCTGTACTTTCAGATCGTGAATTAAATAAATAATAGAACAATAATTTCTGAGAAGTTTGCAATCTTGAGTATATATGTTTGTTGCTTGTTCACGTTTTCTATTGATGCCACTGAATAAAACACACAAATCAGAGTTTAACTTATGAAATTAGTATGAATATTATTATAAAAATTGGCGATCAAATCGAAGATTCTAAAGCTGCCTGCAAATTTATAATTTTGGTAAAAAACCCCGTATATTGTATATTGAACTCCTAAGTTAACTTTCAGTAAATATTGTCAGTAAAATTAGAATAAAGTTAATTTTTTAGTCCAACTACCAAAATTAGATTTGCTAAAATGCTTTACAATACATTTCTCATTTTAACCATTAAATAATCCCTGGCCAAAAGATGAAATCAAACCCAGCATCGCTAACATATAACATCGCGGACCCCGACTCTAACAGCTATAGAAGCGTCTGAATATTGGCACCATTGAGTAAAAGGATTAAAGATCTCTTCGACCTATTTGGTACATATGATTTTGCTTATAATCTTCTGAAAATTCTACTCTATCTACCTTAAATCCAGTGAGGAAGGAGTGCCTCAGGGGAATTTCTTTAGCCCTAATCTTTTCACAACGTACACAAGTGATTTTCCAACCAGTGCAGATATATTTCTATTTCGTTCATGAGGTCGTTATCAAAATGGACTTAAGGAACCACTAAGCGTTCCAGCTATCACCGACAATAAACACTTAATCCAACCGCAGTCACTAATGCTTCATTTTATGTTTCCCAATCAGATCGTTTACATCTGAATTGAAATATATTCAAATCATAGTTTCTTATGGTTAGTGGTAGAAAAAATGGTTCTTTTTCAAACAAGAAGGTCTACAAAGATTATCATTTTGGTTTTGGACATCGAACAGGTTTGTCGAAGAAATAGAAGGGGTTATATTCATCCATCTATCTTTGTCGCTACAGCTCTGCTCGAGTCTTGACCTCCAACCAGAGGATTTGAAGAGGTGATGGCTAAGAATTGGGAAGCTTGTCTGAATCACTAGAATACAATGGCAGAAGGAAAAGCACCAAATAGTGCAAGTTATTAGAAAGAAACAAAAAATAAATGAACTAAGTAAGATTTTAAAATTATTTCTTCTCGTTCCTTGAGATCTCTCGTACAATGTACATTGACACACATTAGACAAATAAGTAATTAAAGATGGTAAAGATATGATATCTTACATTTATATAAAAATAAAGTGTTTAAAATGTTATAAAATTAATGAAAACAAATGAGAAATAAAAAAGCAAATTTTTCATAATTATTATTAAGATATACGAACTTTAACACAAAAGGGTAATTTATATATATTTAATGGTAGAAATATGATTGAATAGAGTGACATAATATTGGACTTTCTCTGTGGACGGCCGACCTAGAACCTGCGGAACGGCCACCTCTTTAAACTCGGCCAAGACTCAAGGTCCTCGCTGAAAGTGAATTCTTCCACATAACACCGCCCACGCATTTCCATTCCATTTACCGTTTTTCATTTTAACTGATCGTTGATGGTGTCAAGTTGATAAACTCATAAACGATTATTGACATTTACTTTACTAGTGTTATACTTTTACTGTTTACAACTGGTTGTGCAAATAGAATCTGGCGTGAACGGGTGTTTGACTCTCTGACTAATTCACTTGTAAATAATAATAGCAAAATAAATAAATAAAGAATATCCTGTTGTAGAAACCATAATGACACCGTTTCCTGAAAACTCCTTTATAACAAAAAAAATCCCCCCCCAAAAAAGGTACAAACCAAATTGATGGTTTCTTGTCCAAGTTCAATTGATATCCTTTTGGGAATTGTTTAGCAAATTGCAGATAACTCAAAGAAGCCGTTCTGAGTAGTAGTAGACTTCTGGTAAAGTGATAAGCTGGAGATCACATTTTCTACTCATAAATGTATTAGATGATATAGCACAACAGTATTTGCAGGTGCAGAAGACGCCAATTTCTAGGTACGACTTTTTCAGATTCGCCTTTGTGTCTTAAATGGTCCTGGAAGACGCAGACGCACTGATTTACTCAGGCTGGTGTAAGCCTCCAATCTTTTTCCGGTAATAAAGTTAAAACAAATCCAGACTGGACTACAAACCAAGACACTTCCGATCAACCGAGATTGAATAGTAAGCTTTCCAGCTTTACTAAACTTTTTCTTGCACCGAAATGGAAAGTTAGTTAAGTGGCATCAATTGATTGATTCAGACTTTACTGTATTTAACACATATACTTATTTAATCTCCAATTTTTTTCACAATAACAATAATATCTATTTGTTTCTGCACAAGATTACTAGATTTGATTATACCAGACAAACAAGTGATCAAGGGGTTGGGCCATAGACTACAAAATACCAGATATCAAAACTTGAATTGCCACGTAATCGCTGAAGTTCACAATTAATGAATTTAACTTCGTACTGTTACGGTTATTATCTATTATTTCTTGGACATGAAGATACGCCTTTTTTTCAGCACAAAACGGGCTTCTACTACTTTTAAGATTTACAATTTAAACTTGGACTAATACCTATTTCCCCACCAGATCTATTTTAACTTTAAGAGAAAAACCAATTATGATCATTCTAAATGTTAACTCTTCTTTCAAATTCCGTTTACAGCCGTTATTGTTTTTAATTAAGCTAAAATCAATTGAAAATAAAAGAAAATAAATTGCTTCATAGATCAATCAAAACTGCTGCAATAATATTCAGTCCTGTCTGTTAAAGTTTCTAGTTGCAAAAGGAAGAAAAATTATTGCCAATTTAAGTCACAATTTGTTATATGTTTTCCACAAGTTTTCAAACAGTAGACTAAGTCATCTTCAGGGCCGTAATTGGAAAACATACTGGTGGCTAAAATTGACTATAATCTTCCTTCCTTTCGGATTAATGATTTGGTCACCAAAAACGATGAACAATATTCTACAATTTCTAGTTGAACACAACTTAGATTCCCCTAATTGCTGAGTCAGAAGTAACAACCATTTCCATGCAAAGTGTATGAACTCTAAAGTAATAAATATCAACTAACTGACTTTCAATATTAGGAAAACTTTTCTTAATTAGTTCATAATGTTTTTAAAATTTATTTAGTTATTTACAATAAGTAAATCGGAAGGTAGGTGAGATATATTGGTGCGTGATGAGCAGGAGGAGAGGAACTATCCAGCGGTAGCACTCTCGACAGATAAAAATTGTAAAATAAAACTTTTTCAAAAATTTTAAGGACCTGTTGAAATAGCAATTTCTAAAATTTAATTTGGTCAGAGAACTACCTTTTACAGGTGGTAAAGAAGGGAAAAAGTTGTGAGAAAACATAATTCCTGTTTGAACTTTGATCTTGGAAAGTATTTGTGGATTTCATCTTCAGTGTATGAAGATCAGGGATGATGTCTTAATTGAGTCTTGCAACATACTGCAAAACTCGTCCATAATGATTACCTATGCTTAGTGAGATACTTAAAAATCACTTCTATCTATTTAAAGAAGTAAAAAAAAAAAGATAAATTTGGAGAAATACAGGGGCACTAGGTGGGGCTACTGTAAAGAGCAGAAGGGGGACAGTGTTGGCCAACAGTAGGGTGGAACGTTACGAGTATATAAGCCTCAACTACTGCCTCATTGATGTCACTCACAGCACCAACATCTAATAGAATAACAGCAATGGCATTCAAGGTATTACAATTTACTATGTGAATAACGAAAATCTTTGCTCTATGTGAATCATTGTCTATCGCGTTTTAACTTAACGTATGTTTCCAGTTGTTTATCTTCGCCGCTTTTGTGGCAGTAGCTAGGGGTGGAGTTGTAAACGCCCCAGCAGTTCTTGCTCCAGGAGCACCAGTCGCCTATGGTGCTCATGTCGGCTACGCTGGACTTGCACGTGCCGCCTATGCCGCTCCCGTCGCCAGATACGCCGCCGCACCAGTAGCCTACGCCGCCCATGCCGCTCCACTAGCCTACGCTGCCCACGCCGCTCCAGTAGCCTACGCCGCCCACGCCGCTCCAGTAGCTTATGCTGCACCAGTAGCCAAGGCTGTTGTCGCCGCTCCAGCTTATGCCAAGACCGTTGTAGCTGATGAATACGACCCACATCCACAATACAGCTACGCTTACGATGTCCAAGACGCTTTGACTGGTGATTCCAAGAGCCAACATGAATCTCGTGATGGTGATGTCGTGCACGGTAGCTACTCTCTCGTTGAACCCGATGGCAGCCGTCGTACCGTAGAATACACTGCTGATCCAGTCAATGGATTCAACGCTGTTGTCCACAAAGATGCTGCTGTAGTCAAAGCTGCCGTTGCTGCTCCAGTTGTTGCTAAAGTAGCTGCCCCACTCGCCTACGCCGCCCCAGTAGCTAAAGTAGCTGCCCCATTCGCTTATGCCGCCCCAGTAGCTAGAGTAGCCGCTCCACTCGCCTACGCCGCCCCAGTAGCTAAAGTAGCTGCCCCACTTGCCTATGCTGCTCATGGATATGCCCACGGATACGCCGCCCCAGCTCTTTTTCACCACTAGTCCAACTATTTAGTGATTATATTTATTAAATTTAATAAAAAACACAAAACAAAAAAGTTTTTTTAAATAATTTCACAAATCTAGATTAGTATTAATCATTTTAATGATGATGTATCTTAAAATTTACATCCAACTCGGAAGCTAAATGTAATTGCTGCATTCGAGGACCTAACGAGGAAGCTTCAGTTAACGTTGTGTAAGTAGTTACCGTCTTTCGTAGAATATTTTCAATTTTTCTATCATAGATTTTATTTATTTATTTATTTACAGTTCTATTTTTAATCACATAGACGAATGCCAACTTTCGTGTTCTCTAAATTGTTGGAAATTGATATAAAATTTCACTTTTTCTGGGCAAAATGCAAACTTTGCGTCGGAGTAACAGCAATTTTTGTGTTTAGATAATTGCTTTTATAATGAGTTTTTCTTTTAAATATCAGCCAATTAGTTAGTTAATGATATTACTCTTAATTATAGGAAGTTTTATTAATTGCAAAGAATTAGAATTGTATAAATAGAGCCTTAAAAAGATCTTGTTTTTTGACAAATTTCAGAATTTTTATTTTTTAAATTATTACTTATAAAATGAAGGAAATATTTAAACAAATCGTGAATAGGAGATTAGAAACTGAAGCTGATAACAAGTCAAATGAAAGCACCACTCGTTTTTTGTTTTCTTTTTGGTAAAGTACAGTTTCCTCTAAAAGAGAAGTTCTTACCAATTTCTGCAGCCCTAAATCGAGATTTTAAGCTGCCTTCCGCGCTGAGATAGCAGTCATTTTACTTTTCCTCACATTTTGCTGTGACCTCTTATATTCTTCCTATGAATTTTAAAAATAGTACTATCCAAAGTCCACTGTGGATTTGAATCCAATTAAGAAAAGAGAAGAGAAACGAATTCCGGGATTTACGAAAGTTCCAACAAAATTGTGACATCACATTATATTTTACGACGTAATTGTAATGAAAATATTGCATAAATTCTGAAGCATATTAAAAGGACACGCATCGTGCAAATTCTTCGTAAAATTATTCTAAACTTAAGGAAGGAAGAACTTAAGATGTTGAAGATTCTTCGATTATTATTATTATGATAGTTCTTTTTAATATTGTGATAATTTGATATTTGATTATGAATTTATCTATCACGTTCAGAGCGTTTAACATTCATTTTTAATGAAAGTTACCTTACATTACGTTCTCTAGGCAAGCCTGCAACACATATAAAAAGTGCTTATAGCATAAACTACCAGACAACTGAATGAAACAAAAGTACAACTTTCATCCGTTTGGGATCTATAAACTATTAGATTACCAGTTAACAGCAGGCAAACTAATAGCAGTAAGTAGGCTAAAGAGCCATCTTGTTTAATAGTTGATTGCGTAGATTTAAGTGACATCTTTTGCATACATATTGTAACTGCACAACTTGAATTTTAAATAAGCAGAAAAAAAGGTAACCTGTAACTAATTCTTTCTTAAAGTAAATAAACTTTAAATAATAGAAGTTAGAACACGACTGCATAATAGTTTTTTTCCTAATTCTACTCTTACTTTCATTCATATGTATTCTCATTATAATTATGCATTAGTTCGCTTAATTGCTCTAATTAGAGTTAAAATATGCATGTTTTATTACATTGTACCTTAAGAAGTTAGTATTTTCTTAGCTTTCATTACAAAGAAACTACTTCCTGATGTAACTCACTCCACTACCTCCAACTTCCCAGATGTTCTGAGGATGACTTTAAATAGTGGGAATTTGTAGAAAGAGAGAAGAGCTGGTATTCAGGGATAATCATACACTGTGGTCCAATGCGCTTACCGAATATTTTATTGGTAGCTCCCGCAAATAAAGAAGTTTGGGGAAATATTACGGCATAACTTCGTCAACTTGGTAACCTCTAGGAAAGCACAGAAAGAGAAGTGAAACGGAGATAACCACTTCCCGTCGCCTAAAAACCACATACAAACACAAGCGAATCCTCTCACACAGTTCCTGGCAGTCTTTCTTGGGAATTTCATAATGCCCTTCCGAGTCTACATAAGACAAAAAAGTATATTCTCTGAGGAGGCGTCAGGTGCCTCGGAGGCTCCGTTCTCGAAACAGACACTTTAGATAAGGCTGAGCTAAAGTTTGCTTGGCGATTTGCTAATTCCAAACTGTTGGACACCCCAATTATGTTGTTTTTCTGTAAGGCTGGAATGCCAACATGTTGGCCAAGATCCCTGAAGTGGTGGATCTCAGGGATGCCATCCTATTACTTAACTTCCGTTACTAGATGAATGCCAGTAGATTTGAAAACAAATAAATAAATTTCATATTTCAGTAATAATTTAAAAAAATAGAAGTTGCAAACCAAAATAAATTCCAACTAGTTTGATTAACCACTATCAACTTGGCTCTAAATTTCTTATAAAAAGGTTTTCGATACTATTATTTATTATTTTTTTTAAACTCTATTACACTGTTTTTTGCACAAAGAACATTTTTTTTGAATTGTACCTTTACTTGTCAAATTAACCTTTTACTTTTTATGGTGCGAATGAAAACTTGGCAAATAAGTAGAAATACATGTTGTTAATGTAAGTCCAATAAGGCAATCTGAAGCCTTATAGAGAAGTCAATAAAAATATTGCAATTGTATGTTTAGTTTTCTCTTTTAGGGTTAAAAGAGGTGGCTCTTATCATGCTGGAAGAGATTTTTTCAGAAACCCACATCTTGCATCTCCAGATTGTAATGAACCAGAAATCATGACTTACTCCGTAGAGATAAAGAAATTTCTCACCAATGAAAAGAGAAAAAAAAAGAAATGTTCACCATTCCTTATTCTACAGTGAACATGCTACAAGGGAATTTGATTTTTAATTGAACGCTACTGGTGTTTAAATGCCTAAACTTTTTTTCTATTATTATTATAAAAGACCTTCAAATGAATTATTTTCTTTCATACCTAAAAGGTCATGATCTTTTTGCTCTTAGTAACGTTAGGTCAACATATATGTAACATACAGTTCTGTTCTTTTTCTTCAGGGAATCAAGGAATACCAATTTTTTTTTCATAATAAACGTTTGCACAAGATTAGGCTAAAATTATAATTTTAATCAATTATATTACTTCACTTTTTTTTTAGTTCATTTTGATTGATTTACCCTTTATCTGGCCTAACTAGCTTACATATTTATATTTCTTTCCATTTCTCAAATGAATTAAAAAAAGAGATCTACCTTACTTCTAACATCGAGCGCTGACCTGTATATTTGTTCTCTTAGACAAAAACACTTCTAAGTAGCTAATATTTCCTATATTTCCATCGTTTTTGGCAATGAATGAAAAGAACGAGATCTACCTTATTTGTAACAAAGAGTGCAGCCTTGTATAGATTTCTCATTACCAAGTAAACACCTAAATAGCCTACCTAGCATACGTTTTTGCAAATGAATGAAAAGAAAAAGATCAATTTTTGTTTTAACATTTATGGCTGACCTGTATAGTTGTTCTCTTTGCTGGAAAACACCCATTGACCGACCTAGGTAACTCTCAATTTCTTACACTATTTACTAAATTTGGCAATGAATGAAAGATGAAAGATTTAGCGTGAAAGGTCTACCTTAAGTAATACATTGAGTGATGAACACTTTAGTTGTTCTCTTAGCCAACAAACACCCTTTATCTGTCCTAACTAGCTCACATTTTCTTATATTTTTGACCATTTTGCCAATAATGAAAAGAAAATGATTTACCTTAGTTATACCATATAGGGTGTACCTGTATATTGGTTCTTCTTACCGAAAATCACCCTGTAACTGTCCTCCAAGCTCCCAATCCTTTCATTTCCACCATTCTTGCCAAATTATAGTTGTTCTCGATAACGATATCCCTTTATTAGGCCTATCTAGCTCACAATATCTACTAATTGCTTACATTATTTTAATGAATGAAAAAAAAGAGATCTGTCATAATCGTAACATCTAGTGGATACCTCAGATAGTTGTTCTCTAAGACAGAAAACAGTCTATCTGGTCTTACTAGTTCACATTTCTCCTGATATTTCCTTCCAATTTAGCAATTACTGAAGAAAAAGAGATGTATCTTAGTTTTAATATCGAGTACCCGTATATTTGTTCTTTTTACCAGAAATCACCTAAATCTGGCCTAAGTAGCTTAGAACTCCTTAAATTTCCTTCCATTTAGGAAATTATTGAAAAGAAACAGATCTACCATAGTTGTAACATATGGTGCTGACCTGTATATTAGTTTTGCTTACAAAAGTACACCCTACCTCTGGCCTAACTTTTTCACAAGTCCTTTATTATCTTCTATTTTAACAATGAATTAACGAGATCTATGTTATCCCTTAGGCGGAAAACACTTATCTGACCTAACTAGATCAAATTTCCTTATATTTCCATAATTTTTGACAAGAAAGTGATCTACCTTAGCTGTAACATTGACGGCTGGCCTGTATATTGATTCTTCTTACCGGAAAACACCCTTCACCTGGCATAACTAGTTCACATTTCCTTATATTCCTTATACTGTTGGAGAATTCTACCTTGGCACACTAAGGCCCTACCATTGAGTTCAAACCTACTAGGTTCCTTAGGAGTCTGCCTGTAGATATCTTGATCCTATTGTGGCACCCATTAAATAGAAATATCTATTTAATTAGACCTAGGCTGTGGATAGAGTTCCTAGCCTTAAAAAAACTGAAATTGAACATGAAAAAAAAGGGTCAAATTTAATTTTCTATTTCATACAATTTTGTAAAACCTTTAATATTTTATATAATCCATATATAAGATTCACATCCTACTTTTATAGCGAAACTCAAACCTATTCTTTATCGAGTCTTGCACTTAATGACTCAGGTCCGCGAATCCATGAGGGATAAATCCGGAGAGAAAAATTGCGTTGGGGTGACTTCATACTTAATCCACCCACAAGAAGAACTCTCTCACTTGAAGAGCTTGAAGACTGTACTTACCAGACATGTTCTTATAACTAAGTACCAATATCCTTCTTAGTTACGATTGGACCTCTTCTCTCAATGATCTGCTGGTGGATTATCTTTTAACTTTATTGGCAGGTGAAAACCTTTCTTGCGCGGAATATTCTCAAAATATACAAGATGTCCTACAGCCTGGAATTCACTGGCCTAAATTTATTCATCATTTTTCACTATTCAATTTTCATATGCTTTCATCCGTAACTGATCGTTTTTAATTCTTATATTTGTAACTGGATAATTATCCATATTGTAAATGTAACTGTTTTTAACCAATAAGCTGGGTAGGTTAGCAGAGCTTTTCGTTAAGAAAAAAATCCAGACTTGGGTTGAGTCTGTAATGCACAATTGTTACAAGTATAGAATCGCTCTTTTCTTACTGCATGATCCTGACTTTGGGTTTGGGTGACTTTTTGGTCAGTAAAGAGTGAACTCACTCCAGAGACCGTCATTGAACCCAAAAGACTCCTGAGGTCAATGATCATCTAGGCAATCAACATAATCTCGAATCTCGAGACCCCACCAACTAATCCAGAGCTGCGTGCAACCTCATTGAGCTGAATTGCCATCAGTTCAACTTCTCCATTTACTTATTTAATAATACCTTCTTAATAACGTTGTTTTGATTTAAAATGAATCTCATTAACTTCAGAATAAATAATTTCAGATTTAATAGTTAGTTTATACTTAGAAATTTAAATCATACACTTTATTCTAGATTTCTTTTGCTTCAATAAATATGATTATCTCCTCTAATAATATATTTCAAAATTGCAAAAAACTTGAGCGAAAAATACTGGTTTTCAAACGTACAACATTTATTCACTTATTTACATTTATATACATAACAAATTTAAATATTTTTGAAAAATAAATAAATTTGTTAGCATCACTCATTGTTGATAGAAAAAAAAAAACTTGGAAGAGTGGTTTGACTAATATTAAATTTCGAAAAATAAATATTTTTTTACATAAACGTTTTATACAATGTCACAATAAAATAAATACGTTTGATACAAAAGCAATATTTATCATGTTCATGTTCAAACAGAGAGGAAAATGTTTGAGGATTTTAAATTTTTTTTATTGCTTATAAATAAAAACTATTTACATAATTTTGGAAAGACTTAGTGGTGAAAGTAAGCAGCTGGGGCAGCATATCCATGAGCAGCATAGGCAAGTGGGGCAGCTACTTTAGCTACTGGGGCGGCGTAGGCGAGTGGAGCGGCTACTCTAGCTACTGGGGCGGCGTAAGCGAATGGGGCAGCTACTTTAGCTACTGGGGCGGCGTAGGCGAGTGGGGCAGCTACTTTAGCAACAACTGGAGCAGCAACGGCAGCTTTGACTACAGCAGCATCTTTGTGGACAACGGCGTTGAATCCGTTGACTGGATCAGCAGTGTATTCAACAGTACGACGGCTGCCATCGGGTTCAACGAGGGAGTAACTACCGTGCACGACATCTCCATCACGAGATTCATGTTGGCTCTTGGAATCACCGGTCAAAGCGTCTTGTACATCGTAAGCGTAGCTGTATTGTGGATGTGGGTCGTATTCATCAGCTACAACGGTCTTAGCATAAGCTGGAGCGGCAACAACAGCCTTGGCTACTGGTGCGGCGTAAGCTACTGGGGCGGCGACTACAGCTTTAGCGGCCAAGGGGGCAGCATAAGCGGCGTGGGCAAGACCAGCATGGGCAGCATAAGCTACAGGTGCTACGACTCCTCCTCTAGCTACAGCTACGAAAGCTGCTAAAACGATTAACTGTAAACCAACAGAAAAAACATAAATAACATTAACTACTTACACTTTTAAAATAGAACTAACAAAAACAAAAAAACACTTTATCACACTTTAGTAATCCAAGTTGTGTCTGGTAATTATTTTTACCTTAAATGCCATGTTTTATAGTTATTGATGACAGATTCTACTGTATCATATCTTGTGAGCGGCTCCGAAGAGCTTATATACTCGAAAACATGCTTGTGATTAGCTAATTCGACCCCCACACTTTCGCTAACGACAGCCCCGCCCTACCGACCTTGCCAAGGACTGTATTTGACCTACATTTCAAAACAGTCAGTCCCAACCCTCACTTCAGCTGGCTCCCTTATTACCGCCTAAAAATAATTAAGTAAAACTAGAGCCTAATGACCGTCTTAAACATTCGGAATATTGTACTAGTTTCAATCAATAATTTAATCAAATTGGACATTTCATAACTTTTTGTAAATTTTAACTGAAATTTGAAGACAATCCTGACGTTGATCTGAATATTTTTCTATAAAAATATCTTTCTAGCCAGTTAACGAATTATTATTTTTTAGTAAATATAAATAAGTTTATTTATTTTACAAAGAAATAAAAAATTGAAATATGGAGCTTGTAATTAAGTTGTAGCAGTATTCGGTAGGTCCATCTCCCAACGAGCAATTGTTATGACGAAATTTCCCATTGTAGAGGAGGCGCTTACATAATTGAAGAGAGAAACCATGGACTCTTCTCTTGAGCATTGGCAAATAAAGCCAATCATTAATATTGATGAGTGGGCACCTCTATTTGCTGGCCCACTGGGCATTCGCTTTCATCACAAACATACATCACGTACCACTTCAGCTCTACGTCCAGTCTTTTTTCATGTCTGCATTCTTACAACTGTGTAGCACCTACATAACTGTAAATAAACTTTTATTTAAATTGTCAATAAATTCAACAAAACTCGTATAATTGATATGCAAGATTTTCTCTATATTTTGAATCTTTACTAAATATTTATTATTACTGTTATTATTATTTTTTAATATCCAATATCTGAATTGACTAGTACTAACCAAACTATTGATCTAAAATCTACAGTTGGTTTTGAAATTACTTTAATCTTCAATATATGGATGGAAAAAACAGCCCTACCTCTTTAAATGAGTATATAAGATCTCCAGTTACTTGGAGTTTCTTTAACCTATTTGCTTCTTTTCTTCTCCATTCTAGCGGACACATGGGCATCAGGTGAGCTGAAGATCTTACTGAAAGAGAACTTCTATACTTTCGTTTACGTCTCTAAAAAGAATATGCCTCATATCGCTTCAAAAACCATTGGACTACAAAATATAGCCATCTTTAAAACTTAAGATTCAAGATTGGCATCTAGAATCGTTCAACAAACTATTAATTCACAGAGTAGTTGTTTCTACGCAGTTGAACACCTCTTTCTCCAATCCCAATAGAAAATTGTGTTAAAACATACCCTGTGCGCTCTTTGTTTCAATGTCCAAATAAAAGGAGATTTATTGCTTAAATTATTTATCCTAAATCTAAGTGACTATTTCTAACTTGATTATAAAATAATAACTGTCTTAGGAAATCAGGGCTATTGACCGGTGGTGGTAACAGAGCAAATTATTAGAAATCCTACTATTAAAATTGATTAACGCAAAAGAACTAAGTTAACGACACAAATCTTTCTTAAAAAAAAAATAGTTCAATTTAAAATACCTAATTTCAGCCGTTTCTATTTGGCAGGCGAGGCTTATATCTTAATCTACAAAAATGTTTGTGACTACATGAATCAGCCAAAGGCAACAGCGATGTCATTTAGTTCTTACAAGTTATAGATTATGTTTCCAATTCTTTTTTATCATATAAAACCAGATTTGAACCCACAACGCAAAAATAGAACTCTGAAATCCCTATTGAGAACTTATTGTAAACGCAAAATAAGTTTAAATTGTGTTTTAAGCTCTTAAAAAGATAATGCTCGATACATACGATAGTGAACAGAACTGGAGAATCAAGCTAAAATATAATTAAAAGCCATAAATATAATACATGCAAGACATGTACGTGTATATATATATATGCTCTAAATATTATGTATATTGTTTTCAAATTGTGGTGTTATTTTTCTATTTTCTTTTAGAAGCCATAGTTATGCTTCCAATTCTTTTTTATCTTATAAAACCAGATTTGAACCCACAACGCTAAAATAGATTTTTGAAATCCAAGTTATTGAATATATAAATTGCTGTAAGTTAATTTTAATTTTATTTCATCATTTATTGATAATAATGGTATTTTTATCAAAAGTTGATTTCATTTCTTGCTTAAATCCTTGACGAAATGTTTCCTTTTGAATGCACGCAATACTAGTAGGGCAGAAGTATGTTATTAGAACCTTCAACAGTCGCTATGGCAAAGTCTTATGAAAGAAGTAGTTTGCTCTATCTATTGTTCTGGAAGTCACATACAAAAAATCCAACTATTCTTCGGAGATTGGTGTTGATGTGATTAAAAAACAATATTTCGTACTTTATAAAATTTACTTCATTTAAATGCAGACAACTAGCTTCAACAATATTATTTTACTTTTTCTTTCTTTTTGTTTTGGCACCAGCTGTCGAGGTCGTAGCCACCAAGTATATTATTGGCATTGATCCCAATATCAGAATTTTGTCTTCGATATATCAGAATTCTACTTCATATTTTATTAATTGGGTGCAACGTATCCAATCAAAAATTTTCATTTGATGTTGATTCTAAAATCTTACTGAGCAAGATGTAAGAATATGAATAAACAAGATGTAGCGAGTTTTCGGTATAACTGCTGAGATTTTTTTTTTTTTTTTTAGCATTTTTAAATGGTCAGAAAAGGGGGATTACGGGAATAAGAATCTTAGTCACATCCCGGATTGGTAAACTTATTTTTCGCACATTTGATGGCCTATGGGCTTCTTAAACTATTTATAGTCTATGCTTAATGTGAAGCATAGAAGGAAGCGAAACTTATCCCATTATTGTTTCAAAGATCACTAATTATATTAACAAATATTTTAAGCTTAAATGAAATGTCTGAAAGCTTTTCAGATTGGAAATGTTCTTTAACTAAATTCTAAATTTACTCTGACTTAAAATATAAAGGTCACATTTAACATAACATCTAAAAAATAATAATTTAAAAAAATATGGTGAATTAATATTAATTGTTCAATGTTCTTCGGTTGAAGACCTTAAAACATTGTTAGTTCGAAGTTCTTGCTGGAAATTATTTGAATGTCAACCACTTGTCCCCAAGGAACAGGTATTTGCAGGCATGCAGCAAATTAAAAAGAAATGTTAATGATTCCATCAATCATCATTTTTGTCGCTGAAGTCTCAAGGAGAAATGGTGTTTTCAATTGCTTGATTACCTTTTATCTCAACTTCAAGAAATTGAATCAAATTCCTTTTTAAGAACCTTAATAATTTTTCTTTTAAAACATTCTATTGTAAGATAGTTTTCTTCATCGAATCAAGTTACTTCTATTCTTTCTTTATGACATTTTTATTTGCGGCCATTCCAAGTGGACTGTACGAAACATTGCCGCAAGTTTTTCGGCGTCCTGGTTCGCGTCACCAGTTCCATCAATTTTTCACTTGCAGCTTATTCCCAAATTCATCGAGAGATATACATATATATGTATATTATATATAGGTATATATGTAACGGCATCACTTACCCTTTTCTACTTTTTAAATGCCAGGGGGTACCCTGCTAATTGGGTTCAAAATAGGGACTAATGAACCCAAAATAACCTATTTAATCCAGAATATTTTGGAAAACCTCCCCCCTAAAGAGGACATATCCTCCACCTCCCGTCAGTTCACAAACTGTAGAAGCTCAAATGCTCTCCCAAGATGGCATTCATTTGGGAACGCTACTTATTCGGGGATACTGTTTTCGACACAGTTACACATCATTTGGCATGAAGCCTTGGATTGCGCCATATATTGGGCCTCTGTTGGCCAGCTCCTAGAAGCAGTTATTCGGAGACATTTCAAGGAGGTAAAGATCGGATTTTGCTCTCATTCTTTTACTTAGAAAAGCTCTAAATTTGTAGGCATCTTAAATCCAATATTGATACAAAATATTTTTACTTTTTTGAGAATCCTTTCGTGTCGTGCTTCTCATGACCCACTTTACCGTAAGGAAATATACTATATTATGTAAAAAAAATCATGTAAATAATAATATTTATTACTAGTGAAATAATTCGTTGTAGTTTTAACTTAGCCTTGAACTAAAAACAAAATGTTTCTACTTCCAGGCAGGGTTAAAATTTTGTACATCAATTACAGTTTTGTAAGGAGATGTAATTTGCCACTGTTTACTTTATTATATTAATCATATTTCTGGATTTGTTGCTTTGCTATCGTCATTTTCTGACATTGGACTTGATGTGTTTTTGTT
The DNA here is from genome assembly GCF_049639745.1 of Rhodnius prolixus. Lineage (NCBI taxonomy): Eukaryota > Metazoa > Arthropoda > Insecta > Hemiptera > Reduviidae > Rhodnius > Rhodnius prolixus. Next base: position 11,554,257 of record NW_027411604.1, on the reverse strand, counting down.
ATCTCTTTATTTTTTTTGTAATTAAGGGGCGTTAACATCTGACACGGAAATATGTGCCTGGATCAATCTCAGTTCATACCTATTCCCCGGAGACATTTCATTGTTCGAAAAATAGTGTGTAATAGATAGTTTTCCTTACGGAGAAAAACTTTAGGCAGCAAACTTGGCCTCCAGCTCAAGAATTTCTCGTGCAAATTTAGTTCGTTATTACCAGCCATCCCCATAATTCTTCCAAACTTCCTTAAAAATGGAGCATTTTAATTTGAAACCATTCACTCATTAGCTCATTTCTCTCTGCTTCACGTACCTCTGTTCATCATCGAATTTAAAGTAGGAAGAGGATAGATATTTAAGAGTGCTCCTCTGCTTTCGAACCTGGGAACCCACCATGTGTTTTTCTATTTTATATTTATTTACTGTTCTTTCATGAAAGTGTTTCATCGTAATACTCGCCATTATCCATCATCTGCAGAGGCATCTGGGAAGAGAAAATCTCGTGTACAGCCGACTGGATTACTCGTGGGAGTCCTGTACTATCTACGTAAACAGCTGAAACTTCCTACTGTACTTATTAGTCCATAAACTTTGTTTTCATTACGACAAACATTAATATACTTGACAAATATTTGCATTTTACTTAAAAAACATCTAATTTTAATCTTCTAATAATTGAATCATAAAGACAATTACACTATATTCATTTAGAATTTAATTAGTACATTAGCATTGCAAATTTACATACATGATTCACATTACGTGATATTTCTTCAATAGAGCTCTTTATACTGTTAGTTACTTATCGTTTCTCAACTTCTCGATATTTACTTTATAGAAGATGCTGACTCACATGCTTTGCAAATTCATTAACTGAATTTTGAAAACTCAGTGCGTTTGAAATAATCTGATCTTACATCATAAGGACACCAAAAAGTTTAAATAATTTTAGCTTGATATTTTTAATGAGAAAGGATATACAAGTTAATTTTTTTAATGGGCTGTCTGAAAAAAATTAATTATCTAGATTATACCAAAATCAAACAGGGAAAATTGGACAAGTCGAAATCGTTCAAAACTTAAATTTTAAACTTCCTTGCGTCTAGAGTTCTGCAACAATCTACTGAGTCTTTACCGATAATCTCAACGGGCATAAGAGGGACTATTACGGTATCGGATGTTGTTCGATACTTTCTATTTTCTGCTAATAAAATCGCTTCATTTCTTCCTTACACTTGATTTATTTGTAATTAGAAACATAAACATTTAAATTCTGAAAATTATTGTTTTTTCCTTATGTAGGGATAAGCCATATGCCTTTCATCAATCCAAACCATCAAAAAACATCGCTCCAATTCGAGTTTCTTCTTGGAATTTATGGTCAGTAAAATGGGTAAATGGGATATGGCTAAGTGCCCATTCGCTTTACAGTTGATCACAGTTGTGCTAGGATACTTGAAATTTCAAAGTTAAGATGCTAAAATTTCTGAAAAATTAGCTTGTTCAATTTCCTGTATAGAGTTTAATTTTTTTTTAATTACTATTATTTTAAAATTATTTCCTTTACAAGGGCCAAATACTCTAAAGATTACTAATTTATTTTTCACATCATTTACTTTTTTTTAATTACTATTATTTTAAAATTATTTCCTTTACAAGGGCCAAATACTCTAAAGATTACTAATTTATTTTTCACATCATTTACTTTTTTTTAATTACTATTATTTTAAAATTATTTCCTTTACAAGGGCCAAATACTCTAAAGATTACTAATTTATTTTTCACATCATTTACTTTTTTTTAATCACTATTATTTTAAAATTATTTCCTTTACAAGGGCCAAATACTCTAAAGATTACTAATTTATTTTTCACATCATTTACTTTTTTTTAATTACTATTATTTTAAAATTATTTCCTTTACAAGGGCCAAATACTCTAAAGATTACTAATTTATTTTTCACATCATTTACTTTTTTTTAATTATAATCTTATTTACTTTTTGTATGCAACTTTGATAGATTTTTGCGTAATTTGATGTGACCTGAATAAAATTAAATAAAAGTATTGCATTAAAATATTTAAATAATGAGAATGACTGAGGAACAGTTTCACTCAGTGGCTATCTATTGTGGAACACCCTCTGAACTCCGTTTGGTCTACTTTTTTTTTTTTATAATTAGTAGACTTACTGGTCATTTCTTTAATTTTGTTTATCAATAATTTAGAATTGGGTTATGCTGCTATCTCAATTTTTAATTTATGATCGGTTGATACACAAACTGATCCAATTGGAATTTTAGTATATTTGCAAAAATATCTCTTTTTATAGAGAAGGGAAATTAAACTGAATTGGGTGAGTGTCTAGTTACAATGTCAGAATTTTCGAAATGCCCTTCGTACAGGGCTTTGGACTCCCTCGCGGAGATCCTAGTCCAAGAAAAAAGAAACCTTTTATTGTATCAGTAGATGAAATCTATATCTTCAGTGAAAACTAAATTTTAAAATTTGTAAGAACACGATATTATCCTCTTGCGTTGGATAAAAGAAAGTGCAAATAAATTGGACTGCGGTTTGTTGGTTGTATTTATTGTAAAAGCAATTACATCAAATTGCCAACTGTTTCGATGTATGTGCCCTCATCATCAGAGTGAACTTTTAAATCAATGCTTGCACTTTGACAATGATAGAGTTGGTTTTCAAAAATCTACACTTTAATGATTCTCAGTTCCGAGAGAGGTTTAAAAATATTTTGTATTGTTGATTTTAATCGAATTAATCGAACTAATTTTATTAATATTCTACTCTCAGAAACATGTAAAATTTTCTTCTTAATCTAATACTAGTAATAAATTTATAAAGAATGATTCAGATAATTTTCAAAGAAAATGTAAGTTGTCTCATATCTCAATATTTGTATCAACAAATTGTTGATTGTAAAAAATGGATTTGAAATGACAAAAAAAAATAAAAATGATTGAATGAATTTTTAAAAAAGGAAATATTTCTGAAAGAAATCTTTACGAAATTAATTCTTAGAAATACTTTCAAATGTTTTGCCAGTATCCAGACAAGGTCTTCCATAGGCATCTGTTTTATTTAATTAATTGTCTGGCTAATTTCTTATTTAATGGAACAGTTTTTAATTAAAGATGTTAAGTTGTTGGTCTAAAATGTTCGGAAACTGATGTGATCATTGACATAACTTTCTCTTACAATATCTAGCAAATTAGAATACTTTGCAGATGTTTATTGCCTAATATAAGATTCACTAAAATATTGGGTGAGTCAAAAAAATGACCGTTTCAAGAGTTAAAATGATTTTTTTTTTTTAAATTACAACAAATTTCTTCTAACTTTCGAAGTACAGTCCATTATGTTCTATGGTTAGATGCCAACTAGAAGCCAGCTGTTCGATTCCCTGCCGGTACCACTCTTTGGGTTTCGACTGGAAATAGTCTACTACGCCAGTTTTTAGCTCCTCCAATGTCTGAAATGTTAAGAAAGTGAGCCATTGCTCGGCAAAGGTAAGGGTCCGAAGGCGCAAGATCATAGAAGTGCGGTAGAAGTTTGATGGCATCCATTTCAGCAAGTTTTTGCTTCGTGTGTCGGGCGGCCGGGCGAAAACCCTGCTACAGTAAAACATTCTTCCTGTTCACCAAAGCCGGGAATCGCCTTTCCCAAAACTTGATGCATTCGTTGCAGCTGATCCGAATAAAGTTCAGAATCGACAGAATGTTCTTCCAGAACAAACTGATAGTGGGCACCTTTGAAATTCCAAAAAACCGACAGCATTGTCTTCTTTTTAAATTGACATCGCCTGGCGACCGGCAGAGCGGGCTGGCCTTCGTCTATCCACTGTCCTGATGAGTTATGATTGCGCCAGTAAATCCACTTTTTGTCGCAGATGACAATCCTTTTAATGAAACGTTCGCTACTAGGATTTTGCGGGAGCAAACGGCATGTTTCCAGGCGACGTTCGGCTTGCTGCAAGGTGAGCTCATGTGAATCTTCTCTACATGCTCTCTTTATTTTACCTAATTAGTGTAAGTGGCGATTCACCCTTGACTGTGACAAACCAACTTCGGAGGGTAGCTGCCGAGTACTTTTTGTGGGATCATCTTCAATAGCGTATCGTAGAGCCTGCAAAAATGTTCTCCTTAAATCTTTTTTTATTTTTTCTAGATTCGCCTTTAACCCGGCATATTCCTGACAAATTGTTTTAAATGAAAGTATCAGGACTACATATATTGCAATAGTTTTAACTAATTTTTTTTTTTTTTTTGAGAAATTTTTGCAGTAGAGGCACTTTTAGTTGATTGATTTTGACCAAGCCTTATATTACCATACAGAGCCCTCTAATAGCACTAATAAATACAAAATTCGTTGTACCTCTGATTTTCTATTTTTGTTATGCTGTCTACAATTATATATAACATACAGAAACCAATCTGTCAGAACCACTTTTTCATGTTCAAAGAACCTTTCAATGTATTTAACTGATAAAAACTTAAAATCGAAAATTACTCCGATTACAAAACTTCTTATTGGAGTGGAAAGAGCAAGTGAACAATATTTTGTTGAAGATGAACTTTACGTTGACTTTCACGAGTACTTTTTCGATACAGCAAGTTCATTTCATCTAACATGAAATAATAACAAAAAAAAATTAAACGCATGAACAAATATTGGGTGTTATAGTTATCAGCAATCTAGAATAGTTCGCAAGTATGTTAATTTAATGAGAGACGTGGGAGCGTCGGGGCGGTTCGTGTTACGAAACAAAAATAATCTTGAAATTGTAGTGCATTTCAAGATTTAATTTTAATTGGAAAAAAACTTACTGCGAGATTATTACCTGAATATTGGCCAAATAAAGCAATAATTATAACCAGAAGCCAATGCCAGAAAAAAAAGAAAGTATTTTTTTTAAATAAATAAATCAATAAAATGGTGTAACTTTAAAAAAATAATAAAATGAGAATCTTAGTTAAAAATATAATCGTCCTGTTTAGGGTGGTATCAAGAAAAATAAATGAGTGTGAGCTGCATATGTAACCACCATTTACTCTACATTTAAGGTGGTCCACATAGAATTGAGGAGACATGAACCATCGCCTCGATTTAAGATGAATTCGTTCTAAAACAGCAGCCTCAAATTCAAAAAGTTAAAATAGAAACATATTTAACGGCAGGCGTGGAAAATATAGCACCTAAAACCACTCATGAGGGCTCAATCGGTATGTTCTTTAGCTTGAAACATTTCAACATTTTAACATTTTTCATTTAAAAAATAGCACAACTTTTGAACATTATCGGTTTTACAATTTACAGATTAGAAATAACGATTTCCAGTGAAGTTATCTAAAGTAATAAAAACAAAATCCACCAGAAAGATTTCTAGCTTTGAAGACCCCACCCGTTGAACCACATTATTATTAACCAAGCAAGGTTGAAACTGACCTTTCGCAAAGAAATAAACTGGTTTAAACTGATTTTTAGATAAAAATTATTCATTTTTATGATAGGGATTGATAATGAGTTGACTTTACAATTTAATTTGACAAAGTTTACAATCCTCAACCAACTAAATAGGCCAAGACTTTTTTTTTTAAATCCATATTTTATAATTGCATTATCTTTTCTTTTTTTTTTGGTTTTGCATTATCTATTGGTTTTGAAAATTTTAAGTGCTTATTTATATTTTTTCCAATTTTATTTAAAGCGCGTCAACATTGAGATGGACTTCATCGTCATTAGTGCCCTTTTCTCAGAATACTGCTAGCCACCTGTTGTTTTCTCTCGTTACAAAGACTCATTTTTTTTTTTTTTGTTTAATCATACTGCAACCATGCCATTTATCTGTTTTGAGTTTTTACACAAATCAATTTTTACAAAGTCCCCTGAGTCCTAAAAATTGTTTTTCAAGCGGAAGTTTGTATAAATTTTAGTGTATAACTATTTTATAATATAATTTTGTATAAGTTAAAGCCAGCAGTTGTATTCTAACCCGGTTTCTCTGCTGAAGGAGAACATAAGAAACAGAAATTCATGTGTCCGTTCATACTCCCAAATTTTTTCATTTTGGATGGGTAACTAAAGGTGTGGAGATTAAATGTACGCTTTTTTAAAAAGAACCGAATTGTTGTTCTTTATAACTATTTTTTGTGCTAGAGAGTTTTGAACGTTTTGAAGAGACCTTGACCGTAAGTTGATCTAATTCATGTTACCTTGTTCTCCGCGACTGGAATCTAGCATTTTACTCTCTAATCATCAAATTAACAAGATTACATATATTTTATTCATTTAGAATTTGCTGAAAATTATAATATATTTTCCGTTTTAGGTAAGCACATATTTTCATATTTAAATAACTTATTACAAAACATAGTCTTTCACAAGTTCTTCTAAAGTGAGAATGCAATTGAGGTACTGTAGGGAAATTTAAGTAACCTAACTACTCAAATAAAAATGTACCATTTAATTTTCTTTGAAGAAAGAATTTGGATATTTTCATCAATCTAGATTGCAGTTTCAATATAGATCGGAAAATGCAAAGGGCGCTGCAGGGCAATGCATAATGAAATATTATTGTTACTAGAGCTTCAAAAGAACGCGAGGGACCTGAACTTCTAAAAAAAGTCTGTTAGAAATAAAGTAAAGAAAACACCTATTTTTTTCAGGAGGGCTTTACACCCAACTACCAAATTAGGTGTCGTGGACGGAAGCTACCAACAAACATACTTTACAATAAATTCTTATATTAACCATTAAATAAAATTCAGTTCCTAGACCGGGAATCGAACCCACACAATACATATTAGCTTCGCGGGCCTCGCCTCTAACCGCTCAGTTACCGGGGCTCCTGATCTGAACTTCTAAAAACTTTTATCAAAACTCAGAAATTCTTTTAAGTTCACTGATGAGTGTGCCAGTCTCAATGCAATGTCGAGGATATCACTGATTTTAAACTGTCCTTGACCTCCCCCCTTAAATCTGGTCAGCACCAAATATCCTATTCTAAGTTTTCAAGAATCGAGGCCACTGTGCCAAATAATGATCTCGGTCTTTCACATCCCACCCCTTCACACGTACTTATTGGTTTGGTTTCCAGGGTACTCAAGTGCCCTTAAGATGTTTTCTATGCCTGACGACCTCCGCAAAATCTTTCGATCTATTTCACTTTTGAAGTAAGTCTCAGAAAACTCTGCGCCTTCTTCCAACAAAAGCTGAAGGCGGTTCCGACATCTACAGAACCTCCAATGCTAAGGTTGGAGTAGTCCTTATGGCTCCCTAAGGGTCACACAGCCGTATGCTGCACTGCCAATAAACTTTAAATCGCACCTGGCAACTACATAACGGCATAGAACATTCATGGCTTAGTTACTACGTTTGAAATCCAATGGAGATGAAGTGACTTAAAGGCCCTTGATCTGTCAAAAGATCTCTTGTCTCAGTGCAAACCCGCTCTACAAGTAGGTGGATTTTCAAGTAGTTCACTATTTCACTTCCTCACATCTCTTACTTTCTTCCCAAATAATTGGGAATTTTAATCCGTTCTTATACATCTAGTGAATAAACCCAGTGAACTCTTACTTGGATTAATACATCCTACAATGATGATTGTAGATTAAATCTTCCACAAAGTCTTACACTTTAAATAACACTGTTGTATATGAGAGAAGAAAATCAGTATTTATTTTGTAAGAAAATTATTCAATTAAAGATAAAAAAATTTTGGCAAGAAAAGCGGGTGAATGTTTCACTTCAAATTTTTTGTTTTTGAAATATCCGCTATGTGCGGGATGTTTAAACTTGGCGCATTTGATCACAATAGTACCTGGTTTCCATAACCTTCAACTTGGTTGGAATAATGCCGAATAAGTTTAGAATGAAATGCATCTTAAATTTGCATGATTTGAATTACAGATAAATAAATTTGTACCTATAAAAACGTATAAAAATGATGTCTTGTGCAATTGTCTTGTTATAATATTTTCTAGTGATTACAGTTAATAGATGTGTAGCTTTTTATGGCCACGGTCGTTTTGCAGTATTGGGCACCTTCGGTCTTATTTAAGGTAATATTTTCTGGCATGATTTAATTAGCAGTAAGTAAAGAATATTTTGGGTTAATTGAATTTGAAATTCAAGAATTCAATCAAGTTATGATGTGTATTTAATGTACGAAGCTTCTAATTCGTATCCTTATATTTCATAAGTGCCACTGAATCTACCTCTTGGGAGTATATATTTTTGTTTCTCAGAATTTATTAATATTGATGTAAATCCTGGTGCATGCTTTGAAAAAATGTTTAAGAAAATATAGAAAAAATGGGCTGAAGCTGTTAAAGAGTTACAAAAGTACTTTTTTACTATAATACCCGCACTTGAAATTTCAATCTATTACATTGATTTGCTGCACAATTTAGATTATACCAACCTCAGGAGAATAGAACAATATTCCTACAGAGGATGCTAATAAAATAAATGAATTAATAAATAAAAACCATCATTTTTACATGAAACTAACATGTACATAAATAGCGGGTTACTAACTTAATTCACCGTTCTTTCATTAAAAAAGGCTGAGGATTTCACTGTATGTTTTATAAAGAAATATTTTAATTATCACAACTACCCTATTTTTATTTTGTCGTTTTAAACTCTAAACAAGAATTATATTGTCTTAAACTTTTCAGCGAAGGATCTTGTACTTGAAGGAAGGTGTTCCTTGCAGAATAGGAAGATGCCATAAAAATGAATTTGCTTTTACAAATAATGCTCTATTTAAGACTTCCTACCCTCATATATCACACTACCATGCATTTCTTGTGTTTGCCAAAGACAAGGTAATTTATTTTACTGATCTAACACTTTCTTAGTAGCAATAAGGTTTATTGTTTTAATTATTTTGGTACAGTTTTTTCTACAAGATAGTAGCTCCAATGGAACATTCGTTAATGGAAATCTGGTGGGAAAATTGTCCAGTTGTCAAATATTCTCTGAAGATATAGTTAAACTCGGGAAAGATTACCATTTCGATGGTTTGTATTTTTATTTAATTAGACTTGTATTTACATTTTATACTATCTGAAAATCTTGTAATAATTTCAGGTGAGTTTCAATGTTTTTGTTTTAAGATAACATTAACAGTAGGTGATGTAGATTTCAGGTACAGGTAGGTGATTCATATTTTTTTTAATAAATATTTGTTAGCATCCTTGTAACAATAATCATCTACATTCAGTGCAAAAACAAAAAACGGGATATTTTTTAACAACTTCTCAAGATTTTTTTTTTCTCAGACAAACCTGAAGTCTTCTTTTGTTTTTTAAAGGAATTAGTGTGAGAATGGCGACGAAAGTGTTGAAATCATCCCTTTGCAGGGGTTTTTGTATGTTGTTTTTTCCTTCTCGTAAATGAGAAATTATGTATTATACATTTTCTTAACCTTATATTAGAGGGTTTAGGACCCTCTATCCATGAGAAGAGTATACTCTGGCGGTGGAAAGAGAAGTTCGGATATATATACTTGTTTGTTGTGACTTTCTAGCTGCATTAAGTTACTAATGATTGTGCAACCTGAAGGGGGCAAGAAGTTTTCCTAGTTCAAAGAATATTTGAAAGCTGCTTTTAATTTGTGTTAGACACCTACTCCTTTGTAAGCTTATGTATACAAATCAACAGTTATGTATATTGTAAGTTATTTATTTATTGTTTTTGTGGTCTTGTTTGCACATAACCATTATTTTTTATGAGGGTTGGATATGTAGTAAGTTAATGGAAGTGGGTGAGGATCTCAGTGTCCTGCCAGCACTGCTCATTCATCACCGAACAGCAAGTCACATCTCTGCTCATGTGAAGACCTTATTGTTCGATAAGACCTTTCTTGCCTTCAGCTCGTTACTTGACGATCACAGATGGATTTCATCTTCCTGTCTCTCATAAAGGCAAGATCAGTTTACCAGAGAAAAATTCTTCCACTGCTGTTCTGTTCAACTATGTAATTAGTCCTGCTGATTTGTACTGAATAAAATAAGTCCAGGATAACTAAGGTTCTTTTGGTGCTCAAACCGACTTCTTTCATTGTTCGTACCGCCAACTTACCTCCACCTTTACTTAAGGATAATCCTGGCACTTAAAAGCGGCTTCCAATCATTTCCATGGACTTATTTTGTTGCACTACCTAAGCATGATCCAGGTCTTTCTGTCTCCTTGCACTGCGGCGATGAACAATCATTAGCTGCATTTGCGCTGTGTCAACAACGAGCAATATATTGGCCTTTTTCCAACAACAGCACTACTACCTGAGCACTCTTTTCGTGGACAAGCGGCATCAAACTCAATGTTAGGTTAAAAAAAAGTGTTTAGACATTGTTTCTCATTCAAAGAAAACAAAAAGATCAAGGGTAAATAATATTTTGCGCATCAAATGTAAAATTCTCTGAAGGGGAATATTTCACCATCTAGGTATTAGAAATTTGTTTCATTTCTCAACCTAAACCTAATTTTTTGTTTAAAGAGAAATTTAACAAACTAATATCTCAAAAAAATGAAGTATACACTTTTTTCATCTGTGACTAATTGGTAAAACTTTTAATATTCCATCCCTTTAGTTTGTCTTTTTTTTCATGTATACCTAATTAATAAATTTTGACTTATGAAGTACATGTTAATAAGTGATTATAAAGGGATTAGGAAAGTTTCTATGTTGGATTACTAGCTCTTCTGTCATTGCAGCAAGTTAATCGAAGAAGAGTATCCTAATTCACTTCATCTGTATTCCAAACCTCCTACCACCGAAGACATGTCATTGTCCGTATTGTACGATAAAACTTTAGAAAGATTTGAAGGTTGTATACAATTATTGATTTCTTAAATTTATTTACATGTATTTGTGCTGTGATTTATTCCATTTTTAATATTTTACTTCATTAGTGTTACAAATATTTGATAGTTATGGTGACATAGATCTGAACAAATGCACTGAATTCAAATATATCATCAATCGAATTAAGGAAAAAGGGTTCATCAATTTCTATCATTATGTAAGTTTAATTTTATTTATTATTTGCATTTCCTTTGGTAATGTTACATATCTTAGTAAAATGTTTATTTGTAGTGAGATTAAACCTAACTAGTAAAAGATAATGATGGCCCTAGAGGCCGAAACTTCCATTTAAAGAAATGAGTTTTCAGCAACTAATGCAAAAGCTAAGAATTTTACTATTCTTATCAATCTAGAAAATACGTCATATTTTACTTTTTCATTCTGCATTTCGAAGATTACTAGAAACCTAACATCTCAAGAAGATGAATACAACCACCTCCTTATGGATAATATTACCCATTACGTTTTGTGCATTGGATTCTCAAAACGTGCTGAACTTCAAAAATGGTTTATAAAACAAGAAAGTAAATTGCTATTTGTTAAATGGCAATATTTAAATGATTTAGAAAAGATTGAAGTATTGACAGCCTGTAATATACCTTACAAAAAGGTAAAATAAAGTACGCAATTTATTATTGTGTACTGTACATTTTTTGTTTCTAAAAAAAAATATCATTTGTTTCAGCTAGATATTACCGAAAAACAGAAATTATTTCACCGATATTCTTCCTTTATTGATCAATCAAGGGATGTTTTTAAAATTCATTTTACCGAAATATCAAAAATTATTCATAATAAAAATCACTTAATATTGGACGGATTTGTTTTTGTACCTCTTGAAGTATTAATTGCTGCAATAATTAATATATTTAGAAAGAAAGTGCAAGAAAGGTTGACTGTTAGTAGACAATGATTTGTGAATATTTTTATATTAATTTTGATTTGACTGCAGTAATTCCCTATTTGCGTTCTTCATTTCCTTTATAGCCTAGGTACTTATAAATCGGAGCGGGTGTTGGTCTAGTGGTTATGAAGCGTGCCTTTGTAAATTTAGTGCGAGACATTAATGTAAGTGAAGTCGAAATCTCTACACTAAATCCTTGATTCATGGATAAAAGTCCGAACCGGTCAGGGTACAATAAACATGCGTGCTGCAACTGATAAAATCAAAGATACTAATTAATAATCGAAATTTAGTATTTTGAAAATTCAAATACTGGGGAATTTCTGCTCAATATTTAAAACAAATTTAAAAATAATATAGCGAGAATATAAGTGGACAGCTATATTAACAACTAGTTTTATCAACTAACAGCCATTATGTTACAGATTATTAATAAAAATTTATGTAAAATTTTGTATGAAAAACGAATAATTTCCATTATTAAATATATTGAAAAAATATTGTTGCCAACTAACAATAAAAGTACAGGCGTGAAAAGGATTGTAAAACATAATATGGTTGATAAGGTAAAGAAATTCCATAGTTCTATGTAGGTTCATATGAAATTCATAATTTAACTAATAACTCCAAAAAATTTGTTATATTGGGGCAAACATTTCCAGTATATTTAGTCTTTATTGTGATATAAACAGAAAAAAAAATTGTGATAATAACAATTTATTAATTGAAATATTATCATTTTTTTTTAGTTGAAACTAAGTCACTGAAAACGATTCTTATAATGGAATATATGAGAACTTTGCTAATGCCGATATATATCACCAATTCATAATTCTATTTTATTAAATCATTGTTTTAGTTGGCCGAAGAATCATTTCCATTATGTATGAATATACTTAATTATTATTTAAATAAAAATCACCATTTAAGGAATGGTGGTAGATTTCAATACGGATTATTTTTAAAAGGAAGTGGAATGCCTCTGTCAGATGCACTAATATTTTGGCGAAATCATTTTACCAAAAAAATGGATGTTAAACATGTGAGTATTATTCGTGGACATTAGACATGCAATTGTAATGTATAACAGAAACCAAGAGGAAATCAACTTCGCTACAGCAAACTGTTGTCGGATAAAACTAACAGAATTACCCATTACTGTAGACCCAACTACTTTTCAATTATTTTAAATTTCATACTTATTTCAGTTTGAGAAGCAATATTCTTATCACATTCGTCATCTTTATGGCGCCGTTGGGAAAATGTTCAGTTATCCGCCACACGACTGTAATACTATTTTGAAAGTAATGGCAGGCCCAGTTGAATATCATGGCTGTCCTTTTAAGTTATTAAACAAAGAAAATATATTTTTTGAGCTTAAAAGAAATCAAATTAGTGACACAGGTTTGTTTTGATTTTTTTTTTTCAAGATAATTTTCTTTTTGAACTTTTCAGCATTTACTTTTTCCAGATGCTGAACAAATTTGGGAAATAATGAAGTGTGGTTTTCCACAATTGGCATGTGCTAAATACTTTAATGTGCAGCACAATTCCTCTGAAAGTATAACTGTACATCCTAATTCCTACTTTGAAAGGAGTCAAACTTTGCGTTTAGCAGGTATTGTACAGGAAATCTAGTGTCTGCTCTAATTTTTTTTGGGATAGAATCTTGTCAGTTTTTAGAAATAAATGGTTTAGGTCCTCTAAAAATAAAATTTTTGTGGTAATGATCTATTGCTTATACTGTAGAAAGTGAGCAGCATTATAAAAACTATATGCATATTTTTTTAAATAGTAATAAATTAAAATAAAATGCTGGATAAAACGAGTATAACTCTTGAGGATCAGAATTCAGCGGGCTGTCGGCTGACAAAGGTGTTGATTCGTATTCCATTCAGGGTTGTTATCCAGGATGTGGAGTCTCCATGCTCTTGATTAGTTTCTAGATGGCACCTTCAAAAAATAGGCTTTGCATAAGACCTCTTTTGTAAAGTGTGAGATAGAAGAAACTCCTTTTCAATTAATGAAGGATTGTTGGGGTTTGAGAAAGTAAAGTTGAGAGATTTTTGGTCAGACGGTGGAGAAGCTCAGTGTTGTTGCTCATTGTTTTAAATTCAACTCCGGGAACGTTCTTTAGCTACGTACTTTTACTTTTTAATATTTGTTCAATTATTATTATGAACAGATAAATACTTTTGAATAGAAAGAACAGGATTCTGTAATTGCCATTTAGGTATGTGAGTCTTTTGCTTGAAAGTTATTACTAGTTATTTACAATAGTAAAAAACCAGTCAGCTTCTGATTTTGAAGATTATCAGTAATTGTGAGGAAGTCAAATTGATTGTTAAAAATGAAAACGAATCCTATTTTTTCTCCAACGGTAGAGTAAACTGTGTTCATTTTTTTGTATTCAATTTTTACAATTTTGTTAATATATTATTTTCATTATGAAATAGTGATGTTATTTTTTTAGATAAAGGAAAAGATACTAATCTTCGAGGAGTACCTTTGGATTCCTGTGTGTCTTGTACGAGTAAACAGCTTGAATGGTGAATAGAAAAAATAGAAACAAAAAAATCTAAAGCATTTTTGTCATATTAGTGATGTGTAATGTTTATTTTTCTTTAAGTTTTACATAGAACAATATTTTAAATCTTTATTTAAAAGAATTAAAATGGAAATCAGACTTTTTTGAAATTCCCTCTTCGAATTACCTTTTAAACCCTGTTTCCTTTTTAACCCACCTCTTATAATATTATAGGTATTATTTTCTTTCATAGTAAAGAAATCGCCTATTGAATTGTAAACATAAAGTAGTTGATCAACTAAATAAGCTCAAATTGACCAACGAAATGAAAGAAATATCTTGAATCTTAGTAAGGTTACAAAAATTGCGTGATTTTATCCAGGGGCACGGCGCCTCGCCTTCTTTTAAAGAGATAAGACAATCCTTAATCATATAATCTTTGAAATTTAATATAATATTGGAGAAACGTTTATTCTTAAAAGTTTATTCTAAAGCTGCATATTAGACTATAAAATTGTGCTAAAAGTCTTCTTTTTTCAAAAATCTTTTTTTGCAGGCTCAGCCTTGAAGTTTGGGAAATTGTTCTACTGCTTGACAACCATCTCAAACTCTACTTTATTGAGAAATTGCCGATTAAACCTTTTTGCTCAGAGCTTGCATAATTTCAATTACATTATTTCAAATAAACCGGCATTTATTTACATATATGAAAACATCACTCCTAATTCTGAGCAAGGCCATGTATGTATCTCTCTCTCTCTCACTGTTCTCCTTTCATAAAATCTCTTGACTCTTCTACCATTCCTGGCAATCCAGCTCGTCGAATGAACCGCGAGTGGTCCCGAAATTTCTTTCGGGACGGACCCATAGTCTGGTTCACACACAGGAAAAGTGTTGGTTAGTGTCTATACCTTTGATCTCCACCCCTCATTCTGTTCGCATCTAATGTAATTCTTTTAATTTTATACAGATTGTAAATTTCTAGATGAATGATAAAAATCCTTTGCTTAATATATTAGTGGATTACTCCAAAAAAAATATTTTTAATTTATGGTGTTTCAGCTTTTTAAGCATTCCGTATTCTCTGTACCTAATTTTTTAATATATAAATCATTCCAATATAATTTACTTAGTTTAATGACCAAGAGTACTTTTTCCCTATGAATCGATAATCGAATGCCTCACTTATTTGTGTTCAATAACAGCACAATAGGTCCATCTAAGAGTAAAGTAGAAAAAAGGTTATAAGTGATTACATGGTATGAGTTCTAGTGATATTGGTAACAAAAATTTTTGGCAATTTTAAAATATTTGTTTATTGTTATTTTAAGCACAATTTTGTTATATTACTAAAAAGTAATCATGACTGCAACCGATGATGTGAGTATATGTCACGTGGAAGTTAACTGTTACTGTTTCAAAGGGATTTACACATTTACAATGATGTATCATATTTTTTTAGCTGTCGAAAGTTTTAAAAGACTTACCTCTAAAAGTACAAACAGCCAGTCTTGCAGAAAGAAAGTTAATTTTTGAAAATGTAAAATCTATCATAGCCAATCCAGGTTAGTTTACCGGTGTTAATAAATTCTTTCATTTTTAGATTGCATCTTGTACTTAACTACATTTTTTTTTCCTATAGGTTTTAACGAAAATATCGTACGAGGGACTTGCAAAGTACTTCAAATGACTTTACCCCGATATCGAGATTCTGACTCACAAAGATATGTAGTATCAATTATCAGTTCTCTTACAACTATTCATCCTAAATGGACTCTTAAACATTTGTCACCCATTCTCAATGAAGTAGCCGCTGTTTACGCTTCAATTACAGCTACGTATGTACACTAATTTTATTACATCTTGTTTTACTAACGGATATTCTGCTTTTTGATATGGACGTATCCTATCAACTTCGGCGGCTGCTTATGCAACTTATTTTATTTTTCATAAGCTGAAACTGAAGCTGATCTTCATTGAATAATATTTTATTTTGCTTAGATGTTTCATTACAATTTCCATTTAGATAAAAAATAAGTGGTACTAATGTTATTTAATTTATATTTTTCAACGATTAATGCTTGGTATCTTCTCAGTTGCTATCTCTGGGTTTATCATCTTGTGTAAGGGTTTTGTGACATTTAAGAAATCTTTGGGCCAGATTTATGAGAGATATGGTTTGGTTTCAAGCCTTCCTTGAACCAAAAAGTGTTTAATGCTCCCATCTATTTAAAGTGGCTCCGTAGGCAATTGACTATTTCCGAGTATTCCTCTATCACTTAAAATACTCAGGACGATAAAATCATTGCTTTCTGGTTTGATTTCTGAAACTTAGCATCTATTTCAGCTCATATACTAAAATTATCTGGCCTATGTAAAATACTAAACGATTTTTTTTTTTTAATTGTCACCCTGTTTTTGTTCTTTTTCAAATGTGAGAGCTTGATCTATATTTTCTGTTTTCAGGAAGAGCACTGCTCAAAGTTGTTTACATGCTCTTTCTTGGAGTAATCTTTTGATTGTGAACTCATTGAACAAATGTGAAGGAAATAGTTCAGAAGAAGATTTCCTTAAAGTTGTAAATGCCCAATCAGTATTGTTTTCATCAATTCTTGCATCAGGAAATGGAAAGTTAGTAGAAAATATTTTTGCTTTCTTTAAGTATAACAATATTTTTTTTTTTTATCGGTAGTGACCTCAAAATTTCTGATTAGATGTAAGATTTTTATGTTATTGATTTTTAATAAATTCTCATTTCAAGAAGAAACATTGGCTTAAACACCTTTTTTATTTAAGCATTACATTTAATTAAGCAGGCTAAATAATTACTGAATGAAAAGTTTAACTAACCACTTTTCATTCATTCTTTCATTAAACAGATGGTTATTTTAAATAATCATATGATTGGGAGTAATTCTTCACTAATCTGTCTTTGATTCCACATCTGTGCCATCTTGCATATCATCAACCTCCGATGATAAGTCTTCTTTGATACCATAACACTTGATTTCATTCACTGCAAGTGGTTTGTCAACTGCTGTCTTTCGTGAGCACCAAATTTTTCAAAGTCAAAACTGGTGTTGAGCATTTTGTTACGGCTTTTATCATTTCTCTATAAACAGTACTTTATTTTATAATCATAAGCTTTCTCTGAAGTTGAAAAATCAAAACCTTCAAATTTCTGTTTACTTCGTCTGTTAGTTCGTTCTTATTCTTCCCCTGAAAAATAGACATTAAATACCTTTTTCCTCTAAATCAAATTTACTCATGAGAAGCAATAGCTCCTAAGCTATTTATTAAAACTGACCAGTATGACAGTAGTATTAGGGTTTATAGTAGAATTGTACTAAAACTTTGAAATTATTTATGAGAATTGTAAGAATTGCAGTAAGAGAAAGAAAGGAGAACCTAGGCTTTTTTATATATATTTATTTAATGTCGTTATTACTATTATTTATGAAATTTTCGCCACAAAGAGCTCCCTCAGCGATACATTTAGCTATAACTGTAAATTGTTTACTGATGCGCTGAAGGGTTCGCGAAACTGGATTAACTTTTCTTACCATTATTGTTGAAAATTTATTAATATTTAATGCAATATTACTTTCTTTTCTTTTTTTTAGGAAATCTGAGAAAGGACAACATATGTTAAGCACTATGTGGAAATCAAATAAGGACTTCCTTATTCCTTTATATGTTAAAGGAACATGTAAATTACCCGACTGTACTCATTCCATTGTCTTTGGAGCTTTTTTTGTTAAATTTTTACACGAAAACAAACTTAATGAATACATTGAGGAAGTTAAAGTACTTATATTTTTGCATAAAAAAGCTTAATTTTTGTTACTTAATGATTTGATATTTTTTAATTAATTAATTTTTATTTTTTAGATTAGGCTTATGGAAATGCTTGTTAAAGTTGTCATAAGCAGTAAAACACGAATACCCGTTTATATTGCTGTGGCTTGTCGGCCAGTACTTTTGCTAGCTTCACATGATGATTTTTCCAATGTGCTCCTGCCGGCACTTCAAAAAGCAATGCTACGAAATCCTGAACTTATTCTATACGTATTAGGAAAATTGTTGGCAAATGTTTCATTAGATCTCAGTAAATACTCATTTAACTTGGGGAAAACCATTGCAGGTTTGTCTTATACTACAATTTTGTTTAGATGGTTTGTTATAGAAGTTGAGGGTGTTCATTTTCAAGTTTCCTATTGATTTAAACAGGTAGTCTTTGTAGCAATGATGACGATTGTAGAGCACAAGCTGCCGATGCTATCAAGTCATTGTCTATACAATGTAGTGATCCTGATGCTGTGGGCGCCTTGACTGATCATTTATTTCAATTATTTAATGGATCTCAAGGGAAGATTACAGTTTCGTCGCACAAAATAACAATATTACAGGTTATTATCACGTAACTTTAGTTTTAAAACCAAATTTAACTAAAACAGTCCGGTAGGACAGTTGTATTAGGGTTAATCGACAAAAACTGCATGCAAAGCGTTAACTTTGAAAAACTCCCAACTTTGTCAATTTGTTGTTTTTGTTGTTACCTTTTTTGTAAACATGGTAGCGACTAAACGCGTGGTCGGATTTTTATGAATGAGGTGTCATTCGATTCGGAATTCCACGTAGATCTACAGTTTGGTGGTCTCAAAGCTGTATAAACATTGGGAGGGAAGTTAGACCTATGTATGTATGACTTTTTCTTAAACATTAATTTCTAATGACCCTTTAAATCTTTGCCCGATTTTGATCAAATTTGGCAGAATGAAGGGGTTAGGGTTACCATCCATTGCATTAAAGTGCCATCCTGCTCATACGCCTTCGAATGGGAAGTACTACAATCGTTTCAAATTATCGACCCGTGAACTGATTTTCATGAATAGAGAATCATTCGAATCGAAATTTTATATAAATTTGCATTTTAGATTTGATTGCAAGTCTCGACGCTGTGCATCTTAAATGGGGAGTTTGCCCCACGCAAGTAAAGCCTTCTCTAAAAGTATTATTACTAATATTTCTATAACGTGTAGTCCGATATTGATACAATTTTGCACAAAGAATTGTTTAAAGCTTCCCTACGTGACTCTAAAATGCCATAATGCTCTTACACCTACTAAAGGGAACTGCAATCGTGCGTATTTGTAGTTTAATTTCTCCTTGCCTTTTAGGGAGAAGTACTGTTAGGAAGCAGTTTAATTTTTCTTTCTTCTCTTAAGCGGAAGTACTGTAATCGCAGTTTAATATTGCTATTTACATACAAATACCAACCTATGTATTTTATCAAAACGTTTCACAAGAAAATCGTTTTTGAGAATTCTTTGGAGATCGCAACTAAAAGCATTCTTTAGAAAGATCTCTCTAATTAAAGGTATAAGGGTTAATCAATCCACATACTTAACTTACTATACTGCAAGTTTTTGTTAAGGAGATGGTAATTGAAATATAGAAGGTTAAATTTTGGAGGTTATCAAATTTCAAACCTTTATATCTCTTCGTATTACTCCGATTTTAATGAATTCTATTCTGATTTGTAGAGAAAAGTAAGCTCTGTAACTGGTATAGATTCCAATAGTGGCGCTTACTGAATAGATTTTTCACTTTTTTTTAAAAAAAACCTCTCGTTCGATTTTCTTTAAACTCGGTTTAACTATAGCTCACAAATGGTTCTATAACATTTATTAGAAATATTTTTCTGTAATAATTCGATTAAGGGCACTTTTGGGGGAGGGGTGGTTAGGCAGTCCGGTAGAATGCCAGTTCGCTGTAATATTTGGGCTTGCCCTTTATGGGTAGGGTAGAAGGCATAGGGGTCTATGACATCTAATAAATTCTAAACAAAATTAATAAAAATTTAATGTAAAATTACTAAAATGATATCAATAACTGTAATAAAATGTCAAACCCATGTTTTTTCGAACGATTCTTTAAATAACTGAAATTATGGGCTGAAGTATGAATAAAATGTTTGGTACTTGCTTAATCAACACTCATACTTAACTTTTAAAACTAAGTTTTTTTAAAGGATATAATATTCTGCATTAACAATAAACCTTAGCTTTTATGTTTGATAATTGAAAAAATTAAGATTATATTTAGCTGTATTAATTTCAGGCTATTGGTAACTTGAGTTACAACGCTGTAACAGGAAACAGTATTCAACAACTTACTCAGAACGTTGCAGAACAGTTTATTAAAATATTAGAGGTTGAAGGTAATATGTTAATGTTTTTATAATGTCCACTTCTTGATGTCATTTTTTGCTCACTGGATTATGACGCGAAGGTGCGGAATTCGGATAGAAAGAATGCTATCTTGCAGATTTCGATTTAAAAAAAATTACTTTGCCTTCAACACAAAAATGTGGATTTTAAAAATACGTCTTTCAATTTATCTCTCAGCTTCTAATTACTTAAACATGTCGAAAATGGCATATAGTTCAAAATTTGCGTTTCGTTTAGGAGCCACTAGAAACCCTGTAATAAAGTTTTGGTTAAAATCTATCAGACTGAACTGCTACTTTCTTTGAATACATTTTTCTTTTTTGTGAAATTTTATAAATAAATTTTTGTATGTTATATATAAATTTCGAAGAAAATCTAGTAAGTGGGTTTCCTTAAAATTTCCTTATAGTTTTCTTTCGATTATCTTTGAAATTCGCATAAGTTGATTTCTTTAAAGTAAGTTTAAAACTATTCACTCTTAAGACAACTTTCGTTTTAACTTTTCTTCAGAAAGATTAATTTTTTTGTCTCCATAATGCGAATTTTATTGGATTTTTTTTTTCCTGACTTCTATACCTTAGAAAATTACGAGATTGTTTTGAAAGATTTCTAATTTAAACTTTATTGGAGTGATAACTGAATAGTTTCAGAGTTAGAGGATCAATTCTTTTTTTGCTTCTTACAGTTTCAAATGAATTTTTCTCAGCATGCCATTTCACATTATTGCTTAAAAATGGTTCAAAGAGGAGTTACGAAATTTTTGGCGGATCAATTTATGTTGCAACTCCACAAAGTGCAATATTGGTAGTTTCTCATGTTATTACTGCAACAGTCATCTCTTTGTAGATTAACAAAAGCAAGATAAATAATGCATATCTTAAAAAGGAAGTTAAGATCATATTATGTAATTCAGATCAAGTCTCCTAGAAAAAAATACCCTAATTAGCTAGCTAATCATTCAAGGAAACCGTTCCTTACTTCTTGTTCGTTTATTCATTACAATTATTTGTTTCTAAATACTGCCCTTATATTATTTCAGTACATGAAAAAACCCTTATCTATTGCTTGGAAATGATGTCCCTGTGGTGCAGTAAATTTACCTTAAGTATTCCGCCTAAAGTCATTTCCTGGTTTGAAAGGGGAATAAGTCTGAAAACTTCTACATCTCTAGTTAGAGCTGCTTATATCGGAGTCCTCTCTGTCTGTTGTCAGTCTGCAACCGCTTCTCAGACAACACAGTACATTCCTTTATTGGTGAAGTGTGTTGAAAAAGCTGCGGCTCAGCCGACACAGGTGATTTTTGTTTTTGTTTGATTGTTAATTATAAAACTTGTTTCCTTTATATGTTATTGTCATCTTGCTTATTTTATCGCTTAGGTGGCTATAGTTATGGAAGGCTTGAGTGCAGCTTGCTTATTGCTAAAAATGGCTACACTCGATTCAGTAGATTCAAAATTAGCACCGTTGTATAATATCATACTTGATATGGATAAACAAGTATTTATTTCAGAAAAATTTTTGCTTCAAGCATCTTGTGATGGTGAATAAATAATTTTAAAATATTTCTATTTAATGCTAGATTATTTAGGTTGATTACTTTAAAAAATGTTGATTTATTTTAATTAGCATTATGCCAAGTTGTCTCATTATGTGAAAAAATCTTAATGGAACATGTTGCCCAATTGATGGGAAATCCAAAACCCTTGTATAGAACGTTGGTAATTTGCTTAACAACTAGAACAGTTAAAGCAAAATGTAAACCAATTCTTCATCGCATGTTTTCATCATTACAAGGGACTCAAATAGCCACAGCACTCTTAGATGAATTCACAAACTTATTAATTTCAAATAAATTCCAGGTAAGTTTTTTTTATATACAATATATCTATATATAAATCGAATTGATTGTGTCGTCTTATTTTCACTTATTCATATTACTTATTTAGTGCACTGGAAAAGATAATAAAGAAAATTCTGATACTCAAACGGAACTGAAACCACGGCATTTAGTTGATGCAATTACTGTTATGTGTTCAGGAACTAATTTATCTAAAGAAGATAAAAAATTGTTGGCTTTTCATTCAATATTGTCCTGCCATCATCCTTTAATTGGTAAGGTTATTAATTTTTATTTATTTATTTATTAAATTTCTGAATCTTATTACTGTTCTGATTACTTTTTAGTTATATTGTTTGCTGTTATTACTTGGCTTATTACAAAGCAGTATTTTATAAGAAAGCACAAAATTTTTAATAAGACATTTTGTCACACCCTGTAAATATTTGTTCCTTTCCTCACCAATTATTGTTTACTTTTAAATATTTTACTCCCCAAAAACTTATGGTTTTTAAACTTGCTTGGTAGGGTATGTGGTGTTTAGACTGCATTGTTTTAGAAATGCGTATCGCTTTATCTAACCTGATTTAGCAACTTCTAAGAAATGTCATTACGATCCCACTACTTCTTGAGACTGCCGCTTTGTCCGACGAAGAAGATTGCTGTTTAACCTACCTCTTTTCTATTTCAAGAATTTGAGTAAATGGTACCTGGTTATTTTTTTACCGGGCTACAATTTTGTCATCAAGATTTACATGAGGCATTGTTATAGTATTAGCTTATTCAGTTTTCTCCAAGTAACTATCCGCTACGGTCCTTGACGCTCGATCGATAGTTGTAGAAAAAAGCTCATTTTAAAAATGTCGCTTTATACTTTTTTAACAAATTTTGAAAATACAGTCATTTCTGAAGATTGGAAACAAGTCCTTTGTTAACTGAATGTAGGCTTATGCAAATTAGACATTTTTTGATGAACATTGATGCTCATTTTAATGCACTAACCGCGAGAGATGAAAAAAACCACCTACCTTAAAATATCCTTATTAGGCAAATCAAAAGAGAACAAAATATCCTATATAATTTTTTTCTTTTTATTGACAATTTACTTAATTTAATTATTTACTTTAATGTTATGCTCTTGTCAGCTTATTGCTGTACATAATTTTCATGTGCTTATTTGAATAATTTCTTGCAGAGACAGCACAGTCTAAACTTTGGTTGAAAATCATTAAATATTTCAAATTACATCCATCAAAATTTATATCTCATTATAATGAAAAATTCATTAATCTTTTGGTTAATGATTTCACACCTCATCTAGTAAGTAAATTAATATGCACATTTTTACTATTAAAGGTTTTTTATTAGGCTAACACTCAAAATGAATAATTAATTTTCATTTTCGTACTTATACTTTTATTTATAGAGCTATGAAAAATCTTTAAGCACGATTTCTGAATTGAATCCTAATGCAGTTATTCCTCCGGTCTTGGACTACGTGATCACTTTACTGTCTGATCCGGAATTGTTAAATGTTTCTGCACAAGATTATGCGATTTTCAAAAGTCCTCCTGGTGAATTGTTTGATAAATCTGTTCTGGCCAGGTAAGTGTAATTGTTGGCATTATTATTATTATATTGTTAAGTGCGTCGATATCTCTGTCCCACTGAGCTTTTTTCAGTGCACTTCCGGACTCCGGACAGTTTTCTCTCGTTATAGACAACACTGTCGATTGTCGGACAGTGAGCTATTAGAAGCTCCTACAAAGAAAAAAAAAAACAAACTAAAGGCTAGCAGCTAGATTCGAACCCAGGCTCTCTGCGTGGGACTATAGGACGCTAACCACTAAGCTATATTTTCTTTTGGCTTTAATATTTGCAATCTCAAATTAAGTGATTTTCCCTTACAAATTTATTAAATAACACGAATTAGTAGGATCCTGTCTCGTAAACTTAAAATTTAGATGTTTACGTGTGTTAAAACTGTAGCTCTGATGTAACATCGTAGGAGACTCAGACTTTTAAGTTTGTTTTAGTACCCTTTGTGAACTTACAGTAACTTAGCGAAAAAAATTTCTCAGATAGATAGAAGTAGCAGTTAATGATGTTTTTCTCGGAGCTAGTTGCTAAAATTTCCTCAAAACTTATACGAGGGTCGTTTGAAAAGTCCGTGCAAAAATAAAAACTACTTAATTTTTGGGGGTAAACCTTTTTTATTTTTCAACATAGTCTCCTTTTAGGCTTATACACTTCGTCCAACGCTGCTCTAGTTTGTTGATCCCTTCCGAATAATAGGATTTGTCCAAGTTTGAAAAATAGCCATTCGTTTCTGCAATCACCTCCTCGTTTGAATAAAATCTTTTTCCCTCCAGCCATTTCTTCATATTGGGGAACAAATAGTAGTCCGAGGGAGCCAAGTCTGGAGAATAGGGGGATGTGAAACGAGTTGGAACCCTATTTCCATTAATTTTGCGACCACAACTGCTGAGGTGTGAGCTGGTGCGTTGTCGTGATGGAAAAGGACTTTTTTGTGGGCCAATCGTGGGCGTTTTTCTTGCAGCTCGGTTTTCAAACGGTCCAATAACGATGAATAATATGCACCTGTAATAGTTTTACCCTTTTCCAGATAGTCGATGAGGATTATTCCTTGCGAATCCCAAAAGACAGTCGCCATAATCTTTCCGGCCGAAGGAACGGTCTTCGCCTTTTTTGGCGCAGATTCCCCCTTGGTAACCCATTGTTTAGATTGTTCTTTGGTCTCAGGAGTGTAGTGATGTATCCATGTTTCATCCACAGTGACGAAACGACGCTTAAAGTCCTGCGGATTCTTCTGGAACAGCTGCAAACCGTCCTTGCAACACTTCACACGATTTCGTTTTTGGTCAAGCGTGAGCAATCGCGGCACCCATCTTGCGGATAGCTTTGTCATGTCCAAATGTTGATGCAAAATATTATGTACCCGTTCATTCGAGATGCCCACAGCACTAGCAATCTCACGCACCTTCACTCTTCTGTCATCCATCACCATATCATGGATTTTATCAATGATTTCTGGAGTAGTAACCTCAACAGGGCGTCCAGAACGTTCAGCGTCACTTGTGCCCATATGGCCACTCCGAAAATTTTGAAACCACTTATAAACTGTTCTAATCGAAGGTGCAGAGTCACCATAATGTTTATCAAGCTTCTCTTTAGTCTCCTGAGGCGTTTTGCCTTTCATAAAGTAGTTTAATCAACACACGAAATTCTTTTTCGTCCATTTTTTGAAAAACACTCGACTTCCTCATTTCAAACGAATGCCAAACACAAAGAAATAGACCGATCTGGCTGAAACTTGGTGTGTGTCCTTCCAAGAGACGCTACTAACTAAACATAACCTCGATACGCGCCAGTAGTGCTATCTCTCTGACTTTGCACGGACTTTTCAAACGACCATCGTATAAGTGTATATATTATGTAACTTTTATTTGTATAATTTTTTCCCATGGTAATTCGATTGGCACTTTTGTTAACCAGTTAAGCATGTTTGACGTGTATACTCGTTGTGAAAAATATAAAATTGCCATTAACTATAAAAACTCGAAATTTTAATAAAATAAAACAAGAATATTATTTGATGGGATGTTTCCTTTATCTTACCAATAGAACTGCTAAGTATTTTATGCGGAGGGGTTGGTGGGAGTCAGCCAAGTGATAAGTGGTTGGTACATGTTTGGTCTCCGCATTAGAGATTGGGAATCAGGCACGCAAACAGAAGCTCTCAACCCTTGTGCAAAGCCGTTTTTACCTTAGATAGAGATTAAGACCTCAGTACCAGCATGATTTCATTTTCCACAGAATTCAAAGCTCTTTTTCTTCCTTGTAAAAGCTCTTGCGTCCCTAGTTAACTACAGCAATGCATACGTGAAGCGGTGCAAGGTTTTGAAATGCACAGAATGCTCTGTAACCTTAAGCCCCAGAGATTGCAGGAAAAGTGCTTGCAGTGACTATTACGACGTTGTAAATTTTTGGTTGTTGTGCCCTGCGTTCGACGTGTAAATACGTTATTGTCTGATTTTAATTCCGCACACTGTGGGGGGTTTTTAAAACTAAATCCCACGCTTAACTGGTTAAAGGAGAGTGCCATTACGGTAATATTCGTTGAAAATGGATGCAATTTAGTGTTAGCATGTTGATCTACAGTTTTTATTTGATATATTTTTTAATTAAGGTAGTTTTGGAGGAGAGGTAGGGGTAAACCCTCTAAGGTTCCGTTGAAGTTGCAATATTAAGAATTGTAGCAGGCAAATGTCGCCAATTTTTTTTATCTTTTCTTTTGCTAGCCAAGACGAAACGACTATGAACATAAAAAATATGAAAAGAGAAAGTAAAGTGTATTCTTATAAAGAGCAACAAGAAGAAATCGCTCTAAGGAAGGAATTGGAAGAGAAGAAACGAAAGGAAGGAAAAGTGAGTTGGTCAACTCATCCATTTTTTGTTATTTTAGTAAAATGTTAACAATAATTTTAAATTGTTTCCAATAATTTAAATGATAATTAACTAGTTGGCGCAGCCAGAGCTAACACCAAAGCAAAAAGAAATAATACGCATTCAACTAGAGAAAGAAGCGGCAGTAAGGGAACGTTTAACCAAAGTATATCAAATTGCCTTCTTTTTACATCTTTAAAAAAACTACAAATTTTAGAAATAAATAAATTACAAATAAAACATTAATTTTGCAGGCTGAAAATAAATTAATAAAAGCACATCATATAATAGTATCAGTTTGCAATGGATCTCCCTTGCAGTTAGCTTTACAGTTTCCAACATTGATACCACTTATTGTGAAAGGGTTGAATTCACCATTATGTGCTGGATTACTTTCCAAACTGTACCTATATTTTAGGAAACCAGCGTTTATTTCTGTACCTGTTTCAAATGTTACCGTTGAGAGAGTGGCCAATACTACTTTACGTTTGCTTAAACCTAAATGCGAATTAGATCCTGCTTGGGAAGACCAAGATATTGGTGAGTATTATTATATATTTGTAATGTTGCTAGTACATGTACATATATATATGTTTCAAAACCTTTGTATTTTTGTTTTATTTTTTTACAGGTAAAGCGATGACCTGGGCCGTAACAGAATTGGAAAAAGAGGGTAAAATGATCACTGCACCGGCTCTTTCTTACGTATTGCCATTGATACAATGTATTACAAAAATTGTACCATCCACTTCTCCATTATTAACCACATGTATTCAGCTATTAAGTAAGCAGTGTCGCCTACGTGCTTCCAACATTCAACCAGATCTGCACAATCCTCAGTTGTTGCCGAGGAAGCAAATAATGTTATTGTGCATCGATTTGATCAGTAAGTTTTTGAATTCTTCTTGGTTTTGCAGATATTAAAATATCTGTAATCAAGAACGTTTAAAATATTCTAACTCCAATTTCTTAATTTTAACCTCTTTCAAGTTTACAATAGTTGTAAGGCTTTGTATTAGACCAAAAAAAATCGTAATAAGCTAATCGGAAGAACGGTAGGATAATCTCTCAAGCAAAGTTTGTTTGAATAAAAAAGTACAAATCACGAGCTAGCTTTAAGCCTAACTTCGACCACGATGTACATACCAATGAGGACATCAAAAACTATTCGCTAACTTTGTGGACAGTGTATCAAAAAAGTTTTAAAACTGTACTCTTAAAAAAATATAGTTAAAAGAAATAATTACTTGGTATGGTTTTATTTATTGAAAATAAGTCCCCAACTTCAATGCACTGTTTACGACGATTTAATTACGATACAAATTCCTGTACCAATTCACTTTGCGAATTTATTTTTAAAGAAAACATGGAAGCTTCTTGTAAAATCAAGATATCATCAATTTACACCTTTTAAACTTCATTTTAAGTTCGCGATTTAGCAACGTGCTAATTAGACGAATATTGTGAATGATTCAGTATAAAGTGTTATGTTTTGCCAAAAATCTTCTCACTTAAATGGGAGTTGCTACGGGTAGCATTATCATACAACAATCTGTTTTTCAATCTGATATTCTGGACGAATGCGACAAATTTTGGCCGCCTAAGGCTACATAAATTAAATAATTTTATCACTTTAACCAAATTTTTTGATCTGTCAAAATAATTAGGTTCAACTGCTGGAAGGATCCAACAGCAAGCAAGTTCATGTTTATTAGATGTGGCTAGTGCATCTTCTGGAGGCACTGGATGTTCTGTAGCTACACCAGATGAAATAGGCTGTTTACTAACAGCGTTACAACATTCTTCCCATCACGTTAGAGATGCAGCGCTTAGGGTATTGATAATGTTATTTCTTCCGTTTGAAATTCCTAAAAATTAACTTGTTTTTTATAGGTTTTTTAAAAAATTTATTTTATTTTTTTACAGGCTTTATATGCTTTAGTACAGGTGTTCCCAAAACCTAAAAAAAATGCTGAGTTAGCATTTCAGATTGTTAAAAGAGTGTGGGTTGCAAGATGGGATGTGGTAGTTGAAAACAGGTATAAACATTTTTTTTATTATTAATGTTACAATATATTGGTTACGTCAATGTTTATGTTTTTAAAAATTTAGGGAAATTGCACACAAATTATGGGAAATAGCTAACTTAGACTCCCATATTCCTGGCTTAAGTGAAGGATTACTAGTTGATATTGTACATCCAGTAGTTGAAATACAACAGGCTGCTGCAAATGCACTGGCCGCTTTACTCCAACAGAGCAAAAAACAAGATACTGATGTTGTTTTAAGAATGTTACTGGATATCTATAATGATAAGTACAATGTAAGTGCAGAAAAATGGATGCCCTGCTTTAATTGAGTCAGTTTTTTTACTACACCTCTGCATATTTTTATTATAGATGGTTCCTGCAAGAGTGGACAGTCTTGGACGAATAGTTGAGAAACCAATTGATACGTGGGAACCACGCAGTGGGGTTGCTTTAGCATTACAACAGTTGGCGCCTTTACTAACACCAAATGCAGTGTCAGATTTAGCTAAATTTTACGTTGACAAAGGTCTTGGTGATCGCAGCGATACTGTTAGAAACAACATGTTAGCTGCAGCTCTAGCTGCTGTAGATCTTCATGGAAAGGTATTTGATGTGTGCTTTTAAAAGCACTTACTCGAACTCAGGATCTTCGTTATTCTCAGTAATTCTTTTCTCTCCACAAAATGTTATTGTTTTTGCTGACCAGAAAGTAACATGAAAACAGCTATAAATAGGTATAATTCCTGCATTGAGTATAGCCGACGTTTACCAACAATCTAACCAATAAATAAAAAATTAAACCAATTTCGTTACCATAAACAAATAAATTATTTTATTTGCTAAAGTTGCTATTACTCGGTTCATCCCCCACCATCAGCATTTAACAAATAATCAAATCAGTATACAGATGATTAGTTATCACTTTACAAAGATAAATTTCCAGGTAGATCGCTAAAACGTGCTCCAAATTTTAACAAAACTAAAGTGCGGAAAATTAATAATAGCAGCTTTAGCCCTGGTTGCCCTGTAGTATGCGAATTTTTCCCGCTTTTGGATTTAATCTTTAACAATTTTAATACGAAAAACACTGGTATTTTGCTCTTTTTCTCATGCATTTTTTAAATTTAGAATTCTCTTACTATTTACTGCCATTAAATGCTCTACTGTAAACTCGCTTATCCTTGCAGCAAAGAAAATTACTCAGATTTAATTGAAATCATAGATGTTCTATATCTGAGCTACAGAATAATCAGTCTTGTTTTAATGGCACTTAATATCTTTTTTGATAGTCGAGGTCTTTTTATTGTTAATAGTTAGATATTCATTTCAGGAATGTGTGAACAGTTTATTGTCCATTTTTGAACCAGTCTTGGACAAAGGACCTGACTGTAGTAGTTATGACGCAGTCAGGCAGTCTGTTGTAATCTTGATGGGCAGCTTGGCCAGGCATTTAGATAAAGATGATAAAAAAGTCAAACCAATTGTAGCTAAACTTATAGACGCTCTTTCAACTCCTTCACAGCAGGTAACTTCGAGACATCATATTTTTGGAATTCACGGTCTGATGTGAATATACCACTATTTTTAAGAAAGAATTCTCTTATGTGGACATTAATCATAATGTAATAGGTCCAAGAAGCTGTGGCGAATTGTTTACCAGCATTAGTTCCCAGCATCAAAGATGAAGCTCCTGCTCTTGTTCAAAAGCTCTTGAACCAGTTGCTCTCTTCAGAATCATATGGTCAAAGGAAAGGAGCCGCTTATGGCCTAGCAGGTATAGTGAAAGGTATGGGTATCTTGGTTCTCAAACAGTTGGATATTATGACAACATTAACAACAGCAATTCAAGATAAAAAGAATTATAGGCATAGAGAAGGTAGATATAGAAAATAATTCATTTCGCAATCGTGGTTTTAATAAAATTCTTAAACTAACCAAAATATTATTTTAAAATCTCTATTTTCAGGAGCACTTTTCGCTTTTGAAATGCTTTGTAGCGTTCTAGGTCGTTTATTTGAACCTTACATAGTTCATGTCTTACCACATTTGCTACTCTGTTTTGGTGATGGTAATCAATATGTTAGAGATGCGACCGATGATTGTGCCAAAGTAGTAATGAGTAAGTTGTCAGCGCACGGTGTGAAATTAGTACTACCATCTTTGCTGGCTGCGCTAGAAAAAGATTCTTGGAGAACTAAAACAGGTAACAAATTTTATGTATAACTACTAGTTATGTTTGTGTTACAGCAAATATATTGCCAATTTTTATTAGTGTTGCACTCATTTTTATGACGTTCAACGAAAAGGACACTTTTTTGTAATTTTGATTATTGCGAATGGATACTATGCTATTAGTAGAGCGGATATTCTGAAAATATATAGACATTACCCAAAGTAAAGATATTCCAACTTTTTCAGGCGGACTACCTATATATACGTCCACCTATCCAATAAAATATGGACGTATATAACCATACTTGACTTATATTATATTAACCTTTAAATCAAATCCGAGATTTAGACCTAGGAATCGAACCCAATATCGCTATACCTCTGACGGATTACCAAGCCGTACCCGCTTTTGTCTTCTTGTTTTCCCATTGTAATGTAAATATTAATATCAATAAGGTGTATTAATATAATACATCTTAGCTTTTACCGAAAAATTAATTATGTATATCAAATTACTGGGTTCGATTCCCGGTCTAGGCTTGGATTTTATTTAATGTTTAATATGAGAACTTAGAAGTAAAGTATGTTTCTTAGTCACCTATGTCTACGATAACTTATTTGGTAGTTGGACATAAAGCACTCCTCAAAAAATAGGCATTACTTACTGAAAATCAATCTCAGTAAATCAGCAGTAATATACATACCATTCCTGTTCTAAAAACTTATGATTTATAACCTAATTTTACGAGTATACATTTGTCCAACATATAACTTAGTTTTAGTGAGACAAGCAATCTCTGCAAAACTTTATTTACATAAATCTCTTTGTTTTTTTTGTAATTGCATTTCCCCCATTTTGTTTTTCACTCCATATATAACAACACATTTAATTTTGTATCTTGTAACTAATTATTATTAAAATGTATTATTAAAAATAGCCCTGAAGATGATTAAATAAGCCAGCGAAATGCTTTAATAATTCTCTATTTTGTACCATGTGGATGTTATTGAAGTTTTTGTCATTTCTCTAGGCTCTGTAGAGCTTCTTGGTGCCATGGCGTTTTGTGCACCTAAACAGTTGTCATCCTGTTTGCCAAGTATTGTACCAAAACTAATTGAAGTATTGAGCGACTCTCATGTTAAAGTGCAAACTGCTGGGACCGAAGCTCTTAAACAGATTGGTTCAGTAATCCGTAATCCAGAAATTCAAGGTACTCTCTTCTCTTTGCCACCAAATTAGAACATTTTAAGCTTAACATTATTTTTTTTAATACAGTTCTCCTTCTGTTTTTTCAGCAATTGTTCCTGTTTTGCTAGAAGCTTTACAAGATCCATCAAACAAAACAGCAATGTGCTTACAAACTTTATTAGACACACAATTCGTACATTTCATTGATGCCCCTTCACTGGCTTTGATTATGCCCGTTGTACAAAGAGCTTTTATGGATAGATCTACAGAAACTAGAAAAATGGCTGCACAGATTATTGGAAATATGTATTCTCTAACAGATCAAAAAGATTTAACACCATATTTACCAACTATAATCCCTGGATTGAAGACTTCATTGCTAGATCCAGTGCCAGAGGTAATAAAAGTTTTAACTTAATAATCTCAACAAAAACAAAACAAATGTATCTCTTGACTAACATTGAAAGCTCTCCACATCCACCGGTTGTGCAGAGATCCTTCGGTTGATTTGAATTTGTATTGATCCAGCAACTTGAATAAATGGTGTTAATAATTTAACACTCCGTGAAATCTGTCAGGATTTTTTTCATGAAGATTCAAGAAGCCATTTTTTTTCTAAATTGTTTGTTAAGGTTCGCAGTGTGTCAGCACGTGCGTTAGGTGCCATGGTTAGAGGTATGGGTGAAGCTAGTTTTGAAGATCTATTACCGTGGTTAATGAAGACACTTACATCAGAAACCAGTTCTGTGGATAGATCCGGTGCTGCTCAAGGTTTAAGTGAAGTGGTTGGTGGACTTGGCGTAGAAAAACTACATAAACTAATGCCCGGTAAATTTTTCATTTTTATAACCTAATAATGAAATTTTATGACTTCATCAGTCAGAGTTTTCAGGCGTAGAAAATGTCAAATTCCGTAACATTATTAATTATTTTCAGAAATCATTACTACCGCAGAAAGATCTGATATCGCACCTCATGTGAAAGATGGATACATAATGATGTTCATTTACATGCCAGTTGTATTTACTAACGAATTTACACCATACATTGGCGAGATAATTATACCAATTCTTAAGGTAACGTTATAAATATATAATTAAATATATTCAATATATGTAGAACGTTAGATTTTACGACGAGGAATCAATAAGTTTTATGGCATCAAAATTATGCAAAAAATTCTTAGAATTCCTAAGAATTTACCTTGGATCCAGTGAATTCAGTGTTCGATACATTAATTAGTGGAATTAGTGGAATTCAATACAAATGTATTGAATATAGCTCTTTGAAGTTTGTGTTAGACTGAGATACCTCGGGAACGCCAAGATACCTGAAGAAATGGCTAATAATTCCTAGGTTAAGTATTTCCTAGGTATTGTTCAAATCTTTAACTATTTTTTAATACCTGTATTATTTATTTTTTTATATCCAACCTCCGACCTTGCTCCTCACCTCAAAAGAGCTCCTTAGTAGGCCCGAAATGTTTCAAACGTCTGACAGCTTACTTGTAATGTGGCTAAACCGTAAAACTATAAAGGTTTTGAATTATCTCTCAAGAAAAGATATCATTAAATTCGTTTTAACCAGTTTTGCTCTCTATAAGCTTTCAAACATAAAAATATGTCCCACCTAAAACTTTTCTCTTTTTAGGCATTAGCAGATGAAAATGAGTACGTAAGAGACACTGCACTTAAAGCTGGTCAGAGGATTGTAAACTTATACGCAGATTCTGCTATAACTCTTCTGTTACCTGAACTTGAGAAAGGTCTCTTCGATGATAATTGGAGGATTCGTTACAGGTTTTGCAAAGTTTTTGTTTTGCCATCTTTTTTGTTTGTTTGTTTTTCTTTTTTTTAAATCAGCTCAATTTTTATTAATTCAATATATTTTAGCTCAGTGCAACTTCTTGGAGATTTACTGTACAGAATTTCTGGTGTGTCTGGTAAAATGAGCACAGAAACAGCTAACGAGGATGATAATTTTGGAACTGAACAATCCCACAAAGTAATGGTCTTGTTTGTTGTTATGGTTTTTAGTCTTTACAATCCTCTGGTGATATTGAAATATTTTTTGTTCTCTTTAAAGGCTATAATTGGTGCTTTGGGAGCCGAACGTAGAAATCGAGTTTTAGCCGGTTTGTACATGGGTAGATCTGACGTAGCTTTAATGGTTAGACAAGCAGCCTTGCATGTATGGAAGGTTGTGGTCACGAATACGCCAAGAACTCTTAGAGAAATCCTTCCAACATTGTTCAGTCTTCTGCTTGGTTGTTTGGCTTCCACTAGTCATGATAAGAGACAGGTGAGTTCTAACTGTATAGCTTTTCTTGATGGTTCCATCCATAATATTAATATTTGTTTTTTAGCTTTTATGAAAATTTTATTAATCGTTATTGCTTTTAATTAGGTTGCAGCTAAGACCTTGGGAGATTTAGTTAGAAAATTAGGTGAAAGGGTCCTGCCAGAAATTATTCCAATATTAGAACAAGGTTTAGAATCAGATCAGCCAGATCAAAGGCAGGGTGTGTGTATTGGTCTGTCCGAAATGATGACTTCAACAAGTCGTGATATGGTTCTTACCTTTGTTAATAGTCTTGTTCCGACTGTCAGGTAATTTTCTAGCTATTCCTTCACATCGTACACAATCATATAAATTCATTAAATGTTAATTACTTATAAAGGAAAGCGTTGTGCGATCCGTTGCCTGAAGTGAGACAAGCAGCTGCTAAAACCTTTGACAGTCTTCATTCAACCGTCGGAGTTAGAGCACTTGATGATATTTTACCTCCAATGTTACAACAACTTGTAAGTATTCTTCTGTTTTTAAGTACAATGTATGGGAGAATCTATTATTATTATTTTTTTTTCTTGCATTGCTCTTTTCACCTTGTAATTATAATTTGGTGAATCCTGCGCGGAAAAAGTTATATTAGTGATTGATGAGGTTCCTGGGTGTTCGTAAAAAAAACAAACACGAAAGTGAAGCCCAAACTTAAAATTCGTTCCAGATTTTCTTTTCTAGAGGCTCCAAAATTTTCTAACCAATAACATTCATGACTGGTGTCAAAACTCAGTTTTATTGAAAACGGATTCTAAATTTTCTTTAATATCTTTTATTCCATTACATGGTTTCTGTCCAGTTTTGGAATTTCTGTTATCTTAAGAGATTTGTTCGTTAGGTACAAGTAAATAATTTGAATTTTCTCTCTAGTCATAATTTGTATGGATCCAAGAGCAGTTCACTTGTTAGTTAGTCACATAGAAATTTCGATATTCTAAAGTATTGCGGATCCAACCTTGTGTCTTTTTTGGTTTGGAGTATCTATAAAGCCAAGTATCCAACAAATTGCAAACGGGCGTGTCGAATTCCCTTTGCGTATCAGTATCAATTTAGTTTCGATCCATATTACTTCACAGAAATGACATAATACGCTGTAATTGTGGTAGAACTTGGTTGTAACGTTCTTCTGTTCCTCGGAGCGTCAGTGTTTTTGGCTAATTTACTGTTGATGATCCTTTACCAGTCGACCCTTATCTCTTACCGGTAATATTTATTTTAGTGCAACGCAACGAATGATCTGTTAGAGGACATATTCCCCCATTAGCGGATTCATGGCTTTCAGTATGATTTATTTAAAATAAAACAAATTATTGCAGAATAATTGAAGGTGCTTGTCCTTAATTTGTTAGGCTTTTCATAATTTTTTACTTAATTACAATTTTTACTAAATTTCACCATGTTTTGCTTGTTACAGAATGATCCAGAATCAGAAGTAGCCGAGTGGACTTTAGATGGTTTGCGTCAAGTTATGGCAATTAAGTCAAGAGTAGTATTGCCATACTTGATTCCTCAGTTAACAGTTACACCAATTAACACGAAAGCTTTATCCATTTTAGCTTCAGTAGCTGGCGAAGCACTTACCAAGTATTTGCATAAGATACTTCCTGCACTATTAACTGCTCTAGCTTCCTCTGAAGGATCTACCCAGGTAAGATTTCATTACTACTTGCTTCCTCGATTTTATTGATCTTCTAGTTGTTATAATTCTATATAATTTTTACAGGAAATCGAATATTGTCAAGCGGTTGTGCTTTCAGTAACTGACGAAGCTGGTATTCGTGCAATTGTTGATCAGTTAGTAGAAGTTGGAAAATGTGATAATGTAGAAACTAGGAAAGCAGCGGCGACATTGCTTTGTTCATTTTGTACTCATAGTCGAGCGGATTACAGCCAACATGTTTCCCAACTCCTTAGAGGTCTCATCACCAACTTTACTGACCATGATCCTGTGGTCCTGCAAATGTCTTGGGATGCACTTTCTGCAGTTACCAAGGTAGGTTGGTCGACAGTAGTTGAATAAATTATATTTATTTGCTTTAAATACTTGGTTTAAGAAATATTTCTGGACTAAATCTTTCTTGCCTCATTTTTTCTAGTCACTTGACCCTTCGCAACAAATACAGTATGTAGGGGACATTAGACAAGCTATTAAGTTTGCTGCAAGTGACCTAAAATCTGGGAATACTCTTCTGCCTGGATTATGTCTACCAAAGGTAATTATAATGTCCCAGTGAGATTTTTCTAGCCAAAATCAAGCCTAAGTAATATAAACATACATTCTTTTCAGGGTATAACACCTATTCTTCCGATTTTCCGAGAATCCATTTTAAATGGATCTCCAGAAATTAAAGAAGCAGCTGCACAAGGATTAGGAGAAGTGATTTCGCTCACAACGGCCCAATCTCTACAACCTTCCGTTATCCATATTACAGGTCCACTGATTCGTATCCTTGGTGATCGATTTCCGCCAAGTGTTAAAGCAGCCGTATTGCACACCCTGGCCACACTTCTTGCTAAGGTAATTTAATAAGTTCAAGTGCTCCAGCAGGACAATAATTCTTCGATGTATATATATATATATATTTTTTTAAATTACTTCTATTTTCATGGTTTCAGGTTGGCATGATGTTGAAACAATTTTTGCCACAACTGCAAACTACATTTTTGAAAGCACTGAACGATGGAAATAGATTGGTTAGATTAAAAGCTGCTACAGCTCTTAGCTATTTAATCACTATTCATACAAGGCCAGATCCTCTGTTCAGCGAACTTCATAATTCTGTAAAGAGTGCTGAAGAACCAGCTGTCAGGTTTGTCTAAATTATTTAATAGTTTTGACAAAATTTAGATGAATATCTATTGAATATAGCCTTAAAATCGCTACTTTGATGTCGGTCATTGGCAGAAGTTGTTTATAAATGAAATCAAACATATCTAGAAGTGGCTAGTTTTGGAGATGTTTTTATGTTATACTTTGAACATAATTTTAGGGAGACCATGATGCAGGCACTAAGAGGTGTAGTGAGTGCGGCCGGTGAGAAAATGTCCGAATCAGTATTAAAACCAATTCACCTATCCCTGTTGTCCATGTTGTCGCACAGTGAGGACGCGACAAGGAGTGGCGCTGCTGGTTGTGTAGGTGCACTTACTCGCTGGTTATCACCGGAACAACTTGCAATTACGCTTAACGATAATTTACTGGGTGATTATCATTATCTTTTAAATTTGTTTTAATTGCGATTTCTTATAGCATTGTTTTATAATAATTGCAATGATTTTGTTACTTAGTCGACGATGTAACAGTTGAATGGACACTGAGACATGGTCGAAGTGCTGCACTCTTTGTAGCATTAAAGGAAGCTCCAGAAAAGGTTTATGTTCCTGAGTACAAAGATAAAATACATAAAGTCATACTAAGTTTTATTGCAGCCGATAGAGTAAGAATGATATTTTTATTTGTATCTAGATACTTATATTGACTTGCTAGTACAAAATATGTAAATACTGTGGTATTCACTTCAAATCGTAATATTTGGTTTGGTCCTATTTGCAGATTCCCATAGTAATGAACGGTGTGAGGGGTTGTGCATATTTATTTGATTACCTTTTTTCAAACAGCGAAACATTACCTCAACCGCTGCTATCTCCATTTGTTCGGGTATGTATTTGTTCAACTGGCAGACGGTTATTTACCTCACCATTTTATGTCTTTTTATTTAATTTCATTTGATTCATAAATATTTGTACTTTTATTATCATACCAATTTAATTCACATTATTTTATTAATGTTAAGAGTTCATTATTTTGTTAGAATAGTAGTATCATTTTTTTTTTCATTTTTCAGATTAGACTGACTTACTATTCTTTATTTTCTTTTATTAGAAATGCTATTATTTGAATTTATTTTCATTTAAAAAGACCATTTCTTCTTTTTTCTTCTGTTCTGTCAAAAACTTTCAACCAATATACATTCTCTGCTTCCTCGCTTGCAATCGTCAAGCTCTTGTGGCGCTTTTTTCAATTACAGCAAAAAAAAAGTTTCCTTATGTAAATGGAAATTAAAGTAATCCTTATCCTGCTCTACATTATCCACTATTAGTTCCAAAGAAAAGAAAGAAAAAAGTTTAAAATTATTAACTTTATGCTTTTAGGAGTTTTTCCATTTTTTCTAACAGATAATTTTGTTGAAAATTAATACAAACATCACAATTTCAGTCAATGAATCACCCCAGTAATGAAGTAAAACAATTGCTGGCCAGAGCTTGTTCATATCTAGGAAGGAGAGAAATATCATCACCGGAATTCCTAAAATCGGCAATACCAATGTTAGTGAATGGTACCAAAGAGAAAAATGGTTATGTAAAAGCTAACTCAGAGCTGTCACTAGTAGCAGTATTGAGGCTGAGGCATGGTGATGAGAAACTTCAGGTTAACATATTTTATTATTTTTTTTCAGTATAGTTTGTTTGCTTAATAAACTTTGTGTTAGAAAGCACAGAGGATTATTATTTTACATTCATGTTAAAATGGTGAATAATATATACTGAGACAGTACAATTGCCAAGTTTCTGTCACATTTTGAACTCGCTGTTATTCTCCGGTTCGATACTCTCATGGTTAGAGAAACTAATGTTTAGTGGTTATATTTTTTATTGGTATCCAAGGCGGTACATCGACTGTTCTTATTGATGAATATTCTTATAATTATAAACTCCTATTTATTTTTTATTTTTTATATTTTTTAGTGGTGTATGTCACTATTGGATCCAGGAGCTGCAGAAGCATTAAGCGATGTTATCACAAAAGTATTAAGAAAAGTTGCTATTCAACCTGAAGGCAAGGCAGAAGAATTAGATGATACGTTACTCACCTGATCTAGGTTCCCATGTGTAATTGCCCTAGTTCCAACAAGAGGAATTGGTTGAAAAGCTTCATTTTATTTAAATCAAAACGATTCCTTTTCAATATTTAATCAACTCCATGTATAAAATGGAAAGAGTACATTTAAAAAAAAAATGTATTTTAACATATTTATAAAAAATTTAATAGCTTTATTCGATTCGATAAAAAAAATGTGCTATCATAATTGATATTGGCCCTGCGAAAAATCCAAAATCCTATATCAGTGGTAAAACAAAAACTAAATAAAAAGTAAATACCAATACTTCTGTTTCCTAATTAAAAGTGGTGTTCTTAAAATATTATCCTAGAAATTCTTTACATTTTATTATTTTAGAATTGTATAACAATGAAAATGATTCATATTATAAAGTTATCAATTCTAAGTTGTTTTAAAAAAGAAAAGTAGTTTGTTCCTTGTTCCTTTCTTATACGCTCATATTGAGCGTTACCTGATTTTCCACTTGATAAATTGTTGGGATTTGTCTAAAATTGCACATTATGTATAATTATAATTAGAAAAAATTAATATAGAAATTAAGCTATGCCCTTAGTTAATTTAAATTAGATTTTTTAAATAGTTTTTCTTTTTTTAATAAAATAATTTTGTTTTTAAAAAAATTTATTTTAACTAAATAAGTCTTTATTTAATTTGTGATCTTTAAGTTGTGAATATTTCTGTTGTAAGTCCTTTGGTGTTAAATTGTATATTAAAATTTAAAAAAGTATATATATAATTTAAAGTTTAAAAAGTTTTACAAATTCTCATAATTTTTATTTATTTATTTTACCGCAGTGTTTTACTGAAAATTGTCAAGAATATCCTTCAGTAGAGATATAATAACTATTGAAACTATTAAATTTTTAATGAGGTTTCAGCTGAATCACAATATCGTAGGACAGGCGTCATAAGGGTTACCTTTGCGAGGACTTGTTGCGTTGATTTGTGCTATAGACTTCCTCACGGAAGTTCCGGATTCATGTCCTGCCCCGTAGATTTTCTCTCCAGGTGACTCTTATTACAACGTTATAACATACCACTTTTGTACCTTAAAGGAACTCCTGATAAAAGTAACCAGTGGTTTCCAATATGTAGAGCATAATGAAAGACTTCCTCTGGCTAGTGCCTCCACCTTCTGAATATTTTAAGAATTGACGATTTAAAAAATAAGAAATTTTAAGTGCTTCAGTTTACACTGTCTGAAGAAAAAGTACATTAAACAGCGATGGATTTTTGTAATTGTTATATATTCGTGAAAGCCAATTTAGTTTTTATTTTACCAAAAACAACAGAATATGGGATAATCAAAGAACTCCAACGGCTCAAAAGTTATCTACCATTAAAAAAAAAATAAAAAAGTGGGACTAAAGGTCTGATAGTACTGGTATCATTCTTCAAGAACACTTACTAGGTATGTTAGATTTAGGGTGTCAAAATCCCTGGAATCAGTGCTAGTCCTTAAGTTGAAAAAAAAAGAACTACAATTATTACTTTTTGTATTTTTAATTGCGCTTAATATACAAAGGTGCTGACTAACATAGGTAAAACCTTAATAATAATATAAAAAAGTATGCACATCATGCATCATTTGGTTCTTAATTTGGTAAAGATTAAGTCTTGAAACTCATAGTTATCAATTAGCCCATCTTTATCTTTGTCAACGCTGACAAATAAATTTCTTAAATCGTCTCTTGCATAATTTTCGCCCATATACAATAATATCTGCCTCAACTCGTCTAAATTAATGTGCGCATCAAAATTAGAATCGTAAATGTTGAATATTTCCTCTACTTCATGTTTTCTTGGTAATCTCATTCTGCATTTTGAAATATGATGTAAATATTCTTGCACTGATACTCTATTATCTGAATTAATATCCATCTTATGGAATGGCTGGAAATTCGTAAAAATTATAATGAAACGTTTATTTCAATTAAAATGGCTTAATAAAAATGTTTTATAGTCTCTAGATGATTGTCAAAATATACAGGGACCAGGCTGTGCTAATATATCGTGCTGTCATGCTAAAAAGCCTAAAATATTAATTACTTATAGGGAAAAGAATTTGGCGATGATAGTAGGGTAGACGTCCCGAATGATATGAAAACAAATTCTCTGATGGTCACCAAATTAGCTGATATCAGCGGATGGCTGAACTAAAAGTAATAATTTCCTCTGACGGCCTCATTCCGTAAGCAACAATTGGGACCACCGAATGTATCGAACTTCTGTTGTCGGACGTCGACCAAGCCAGCGCAAGATTAGTGCACTTTATATGTCAGTTGGTCTGTGAGAAATTGACGAGGGTATGAACATAGACCCAGCTGAAGATAAAGTAATAATAATAAGGACATGGTTGTTTAGTGAGTGATATATAGCATTGTCAGTAGTTAAAGAACATTGTCGGAGCTCGGCAGAGCCCTATCAAAGGCTAAGGACTTCAATGATTAGTTTAAAAGGTAAGTTCTGTTTTCTAAAAGAAAATAACTTTAAACTCCGTGTTATATAGAAAGATCAACTTAAAAAACAACAATCAAACTTATATAAATTCATCAGTTTAAATTGTCACATACTTTACTGATATCACAATCATGCATCTCATTATTCGTTTGGAAATTGACTAAATTATGCAACTCCTCCTTATCCAAATAATAATCACTATTTTGATCAAAATGTTTAAATAATTTTTCATAATATTCATTCTCTTTTTCGTTGAACACAGACGGTCTTCGTAATCTTGGGGCAGCCCCTCGAAGAATCTGTTGTCGGATGTAATCAACAACATTTTTGGCCAACAGGACTTTAGTGAGAAACATGATAACCTATATTATAAAAGCACCTTTGATTTCGCGCAAATTAAAAATGTTACAGGATGCAATACAGTATATTTTTGTTTTTAAAATTAGTTGCTGGGAAGTTAATTGTTTTAAATCATATTTTTTGCAAACAGATGTATAAATTGTAATTTTATTTATAATTTGTAAAATTATAAAAGTCTACATTTCATAAGCTACTTTTTTATGGTAAATAAAACTATATCTTTAAGTTAAAACAATAAACATTTAATTTCTAAAAGCAATTTTACTCTGGGTCATACTGCAGATGGCCGCACTTAGGTATAAAAAAAGCCGTTTACAGCAGTTTAATTAGAAGCATAGCCAAAATGGATTTCACTATCTGGTATACATACATTTAAATTGATTAATCATAGCTGATAATAGATGTAAGTGCAAACTTTGAGCCCCCGCATTGGTACCACATCCCTAAACTTAAATTCTGTTAGCTGAATTACGTGTTGCTTTATTGTCCTTTTGATGAATATTATTTATTTTGTCGACAACTGTTTAAGTTGATGCTATTAGCTGAAACACTGGTCCAAAGGTCTTTATAGTAAAAATAAGTAAAACTCAATATTTAGTTAGTGCAATCATGGCACCATGTGAAATGGTGGATATTATTTTGTGCGTAGGTGAGTGTCACGGTAATTTTCGTTCAGCAGCTAGACTTTACCGGGAACGTTTTAGAGAGAGGGCAAATCGTCCTTACCACACAATTGCTCGACTAATAAA
Organism: Rhodnius prolixus; assembly: GCF_049639745.1. Lineage (NCBI taxonomy): Eukaryota > Metazoa > Arthropoda > Insecta > Hemiptera > Reduviidae > Rhodnius > Rhodnius prolixus. The sequence continues at coordinate 11,511,201 of NW_027411604.1, read as the reverse complement.
AAGAGCCAGGATAGGGAGGTTTTATTTCTTAGAGAAATAAAAACTATAGAAGTGACCGCTTGGTAACTTATTTGGTAGTTCAAAATCCATTGATTAGTGATCGACAGATTGGTCGTCTTAATGGATTGGCAGAGGGACCAAGACTAAGATTTTTTTTCTTTGTGGTGTTTTAAAAGGTAAGGTGTACGCCACTCTTTTAAGACCTAGAGAATACATTTAGAGAAAAATAGTAGAGGCCTACAGATCGACAACTCCCGAAGTTATCGATTAACTCCTGTAAACTGAATGGCACTGCGGTTTACTGCTTGTAAGCGAAGACGGTGAGAAGTTTTTCAACCGCACTAGGTGGTATTTTCTTCTCTCCGGCAAGATATTCGAGTGGAAAATTTGAAAAAGACAAAAAAACGTAGTTTACCTCATGGATTTTTCCAGATTTCCGCTTTCCCAAAAAGTTATTAGCGATTGGTGCGTTTTAAATAGTTCATCCTGTAGATTCTTCGTGTTTTAAATGGCTACATTACTAATGAAAGAATAAATGAAGTGCAACTCTTACTAAACTCAAGAAACAACTGATCTAATGAATCTTAATTAATGATTAAAAAGTGATTAGTATTATCTAAATAGTATTTTGTTCATAATGGGGTCGCTAATTTAGGCACTAATGCAAAAGTAGTTACTATACTTCGGCTACTTCTTAGAGATTGCTAAGAGGAATACTATCATAAATAATAATTACTAGACTTTGCTGTTGTTATAATGTATATACTTATAATCATTATATTAAAGGTAAATGTTTATTCCAAATAATATTTTGAATTTTAAATGCTAAAAATTTGCATTAGAGTTTATTAAAATAGTGTAAAGTGTTATAAAATACATATTTTAGATGAGTTGTCCAATAAACGTGCAAAAATACATTTCCTATACCATCTAGCGGTGATGTATTGAACTACAATCCTATTGTAGTTCTAGCAAGCGCTACTAGATGGCATAGCATCCACTGTCACTGTGTAAAATTATTCAATTCTCCCTTTACACTGCATTTAGTGTTTAGTGTTTAGACCTTTAACTTCAACCTATCATTAATCCAGTAACTTCTGTTGTCCAATTTTATTTTCTTAGTTCCAGCCTTCGAAAATCGGCAATTAGTAAGCTTAATCTTAAACTAAAAATTAGTTTATATTTAAGTTATTACGTTTCATAGTTTAAGAGATTAAAATAAAAATTAATATTTTCGTTTGTGGCATATCATTTTTTAATGTTTCATGCAATACATTATATTAGACGGTTTTCAATTTTAAAATGAAAAACATTTATCATTAACTATAAGAAGGTTTTATTATAGTGCTTAATTTTTACTTCATCCAGTTCCATTCGCTGCCTCGATGTTTCCATGGTGCTCTTTATTGCAGCACGCCCACACGTAAGTTCTTTTAATCAATATAAATCAATGTAGTTCAGATAAGATGTAACGTTGACAGGTACTTTTAAGCTTTTAAGAGCCTTGTTTAATTAATTTAACAATACGCTCATTTGTCTCAAAAATATAACTTTTATTTAAAGATACCATTTTTCTAAGAAATTTAATATTTTGCTATATGCACCGCCGAAGCGAGTACAAAATTTAATGGGTAATCTTTACAATAGCCAACGGAGGTATGGTCTATTTATTTTAAGTGCATACGCGGTAGAGTAATACTTTAAAAAAAAAAACAAATTATTTTATTTGTTCCAGCCACAGATACATCAATTATTTTCACTTTTGTTTCTGATGTAAGTTCCTGCAAACATTTTACGGTAGCAGTGAATATTACAAATGATTTGTATCCAATTGTACAAATTTGCAACAGTTACAATCAAGGAAACTTAATGAAAACTGCAAACAAAGGAAAATGGGTGAAAAATGATATTACTTCAAACTGAAAGTTAATTTATTCAATTCAGTAAGTACACGTTTAAATAGAAAATGTTAAATTATGAATCAAATTTAAAGTGGTATTTTGGTTAAATGATAAGATGTGAATGCTAAAACAAAACAAGAAATTTAAAATGATATTCTTATAATTAAGTAAACAAGTAGTAATTAGTCCGAAAATTAAGTCGCTTAATATACACATTATAATTAATTTTCTATTATATTTATTTTTTTCGGTTAGATCAGTAGAAAAAGATATAATTTATTCTGAACAATTGAAGGATTTGCCTTATAGAAATTAAAGTAAGTACATTTAATACTTTATTCGGGTTGATGTGCGTTATATTAAAACTTTAGCACGGCAATTGTATAAGGGTTGATCGCAAGAAAGTGCACGAAAAAAAATACCCAACTTTGACCATTTTTATTTTATGAGAGATGAAATTCGCAAACTTTCTGAAAAATACAGGGCATATCCTCGTTTGTAAGTGTAAACTTGTACAACTACATAGGTTTCGAGAAAAACAGTTGGAAAAACGGCACTTTCAAAAATTCGTCTTCTTGTAAACTTTTTTGTAAAGAACGTAGCAACTAAACACGTAAACCTATATTCATGAATGAGGATGTCACTCGATTCGGTTCTTGTAGTACGTACTTTTAAAAAGGGCTGTTATTAAACAATTTTTAAACATTTAATTACTAATCGCTTGATACCACTTATTATAGTCAAACTAAGTTAAATAGTGTGCTATATATAGTTTACTGAACAATTATTTTTTATATGAAAATGGCCAGCATGAGTCTGTGGTAAAATAGACGTATTAAGGCCATGCCAATGCTATCTAGCGGCAGTAGCTTAAACTAGGAAAATGTAATTACATTGAAACTAGTTCCAGCGATCACCGCTAGGTAGCATGAACATGTACTTTTGACACTATTAAAATAAACAAATAACCTCCTAACCAAATAACTATCCAGTAAGGTAGTTGGGTGTTTTGCCCAAATAAACACTATATCGTGTAACAACAGTAATAATTTGCTTTATTTATTAAATTTTCTTCACCCACGTTGTTAAATATTTTATATCGTCCAGTATTTTAAGAAGGTTTTCTCGAAAAAAATTTCGTATGTTCAAAATTCACTGTTTACCTCATAATTTGATGTTTTTTAAAATTATGCTTGGTAGTTTTAAGTTGATGTTGGTGTATCTAAGTCAGTGAGAACTTTACATAGCTGATTGTATTATCAATTCGCATTAAACGATAACTTCTTAGGAAATTAAAAAACTTGTTTTTCTGTCATTACTGCGTTAAGGATAGAAGTCTGGCAGGTAAGGAACATTTTTTGTGCATACTTTCATTTTTAATTACGAGTAGATGTGATTAGAAGTGTTTATGAAATTGTTATTGTTTCTAAGACAGTTGATAGTAGTTGCATTTCATGTGTACGTATGTAATTTTAAAAAGTTGATTTTAATCTCATTATTTTGTTTCATAAAAATGTTTCAACGGTCATAAGTAGGTAGCTTTAGTTCTTAACATGTTAATAATTTTTGGTCGTCTTTATTACTGTAAAAGTAAATTGCTAATTACGATTATGTATTTGGGAATTAGGAACTTCCATGTAAATATTCACATATCTCTTATTTAAAGGGGAGAGTAATCTCCATGAAATTTAAATTAATAATGTAAAGTTTAATAACGTTCTAGAATTGTGGACCTTGGATTTTGCAAGGTTCGCACCAGTAGTTTTAAATTCTAAATTATTGAAAAAATATTTTTTTCTAAATATTTGTAAATTACAATGAAAACAATTGTATAAAAAATAGTTTATATAATTTTTTATTTTTGTTCTCAGCGTTCTTTCGACATCCTAATGGTAATTCTGAACTAGTTCAATTCAAACAAATGGGTGGGTTGATGAATTTTATCCAGTGTAACACATTTCAACTCCTACAACAACAGTAAGTACATGTTTTCTTCTCACAGCATGTTGTTTCTCTGTTAAGATATTATGTCGCATTATCTAAAGATAAAGACTAAGTATACAGTAATAGATTAGATACCTAGTAAGTGCAATGATTTGCCTAAATTCAAAATATCCAGAAGGTACATGAACTTAGATTTACTTTTTTTTTTATATAAAAAAAAAAGTGCATGTGCCTACACTTTTAATGATTCTCTATCTTCTTATGACTTTTTAGTGATCAAATTAGTTTACTGAAGTGAATTATTAAGATATAAACATTAGTGTTGTACAGATTGCACATTCAAAATAATTAATTATATAATTTGAGTGGTATATTTTTAGGCCAGATTTACTTATATTCCCATTAATTTTACAATTGTAACTTCAAATTCTGGACTACCATGTATTTACATTCTATCTCTGTCGTAGTTATACACTAAAGCAGAAATTGTATTCTTTTGCACAAAACTAGAGGAGATATCCTCAATTTTCTATTAATTTTGCAATGGTAATTTGGAATGTAGACTACTAGGTGTGAATGAACAATACTCCTCTGTCTTAGTTGTTAAAAGTATGAAGGAGAACATCGCAGACATATTGCAGATTACTTATCAAAACAATTTCTATATCATCCGAATAAATAAAATGTAGTATAAGACTAAGAAAGCTCCTTTGGAGAAATCAAACCTGGGCCACTTGTATGTGTCCTATAATGCATTGATTGTTTTAACGTACAAATCGTTGATTCTCAATTAATTCAATTATATACTTTACGAACCAATTCCATAAATTTTCTGTTTTATAAAAACTGAAGTGTTTCTGCTACGAATAGAAATGTGCAAACAGAAAGCCATTCACAAAGCTTGAATATACCGGCATAATGCATGTTCTATGCTGGTCGAAAGTTTTCCTTTAAAGATTTTACTAATTTACTCATATTTTAAATTTATTAGAATCGCATATTCATTCATATTTTACTTAATAATAATTATTTCGCAGTGAAAATGCAACAATGTCTGAGTTTTAAATTTAAATTCTCGCGCCTTCATCATATAAAATACATTTCCTACTTCTCAGTTCTAAAATATTACTAGCATAGAGTTTTTTTTAAAAAAAAATTCCTTTTAACATGTACTAGGTTTCAATTATTTTAATTAATAATTTTTACAAATGTTTGGCAATTCATTAATATTTTGGATAACAACGCACGTAACCTCTCTTATGCAGTCTGCTCAGTTAGTAAGTGTTGTGCGGTCCTGGGAAAGCGGTGAAGTCGAAATCAATACCCTAAACTGGTTATACTACCTCGGAGATTGTTGAAAGACCGAAACCGATAAGGGTATATTAAAAATACGTCCTACTACGGACAAAATTACAAATATTATTACGCACTGCGGATGTAACCTCATTTTCATAAGACTAATAAATTCTTAAACCTCTACGAAGACTTATAAAAAGTAAGTTTCGAGAAGTGTTAGTTCTATATCGAAGTGAAGTAAGGAAAACCACAAGTCATAATTCTAAGACGAGGAAGATGAGTACGATAAGCTTAATTTGCTTGTAGAACGATTGGACCTGTACTTGAAATTGACTACTTATAAATATTACATTAACAGTATAACTGAGGAGTCATTAAATCAACAAATATAGATTTAATAAAAAGGAACCTTATTTAATGATATGATATGGAACCTATGTACGTATTACTTACAACTGTTTATGTTATTTGGGAGAATCGTTTCATGTTTTTGTTATTGTACTTCGTATAATATAGCCAGTGTTAGAAAAAATAACAAGGTGACAATAATATTTATATATATATAAATATAAATTTTATGACTTGAAAAAAAAGTTGTTAAATATATCGAAACTTAGGTATTTATACATGATGGTGATTTCGGCAATACAGATGAAATATTAAATGGCTTCATAGATAGGACTGATAAGAAGTTACTAGCTCTGCATTTCGCTGGCAATAGTTTTTGACTACTTCGTAACAAGAATGATGAGGATAGTAGTGCCTTACAAGCAGGAGTAGAATGAGAGATACTTGCTGGAGCACAAGACCTTTCCTTTTGTATCGGCTTCATAAGGTATGTTGCTTCTCTTTGTCACTTGGAACTTTAATTTTTCACTTTTACTTTAATAACCACCAAGCAATCATTACAATTCAATTACTTTTTCTTACCCATAATAATTACAAGTGTTACGATCAATTCGAATGTTATTTATAGCATTTACGATTTCCTTTAAACAACGTACTTTCATTATATTATTATGATCTAGAGGATGTATTGAAACATTTCTCTCTTGAAAAATTGATAAAAACTAAAAACCCTCTGTAATAAATAAAAGATTGCTATAGCAGCTGGTATGGAGCAATCTGTACTTTCGACAGAAATCGTGGGGTACTTACTACCTTTCCAATTGTCAACGAATTCAGTCTCCCCAATCAAAAATCTTTAGGAATATAGTATATGCTTTTCGGTTCGCATTGATCTTACCATTCATAATGCCCTCAAAATCTTTTGTCCTCCATCTAGCGAAATTCTTTCTTTGTAAAATTATTGTTATGTGCATATCGTAGTTTAATTACAATCACATTTATTTAATTTTATGAATAATAATTCATCGGTAGTTATAGATATTAAATGTGTTTTAAAATTTCTATCTATTTTTACCATTTCATTTCTATACTCATTGAACGTATATATTTTCGGACAGCAATGTTTTTTAATATTTTTAGCTGGTATATTCAAGTTTGATTTCTATAAGAACTTTTTGTGGGTAATGTAAAGTTCAGAATTTGGTAAAACGTAATCGCGATTCACGACTAAATTAGTCATAAGTAGATAAACGTCTAATGAAAAGATTTAGGTTTTTAAAAAAAGATCAATTCTTTAGTTTAATCATAGTCTTCTATTTCATTTTTATGATATGCATAAATTGTTATATATATGTTTTTCTTGGGCTTCTTACAATGCTAGGTGAAACTCCTTATAACCTTTTAATTATTTGAATTACCATAAATAATGCTGATTTTCAGAATTAATATTGTTGATACCAGAGTACTGCCTGCAAAACTATCCATCAATGGAAGCCCAAGTTAAAAAGACGTAAAACATGAATCCTATGTGAATACATCAACAAACATTGGTTATGAATAAAAAAAAAGGTATGTAATTATTATAATTAATGTGCATGTTTTTATCACAATTGAAAATTGCATGTTAAAAAAAGTAATAATTTTGTCGCTGAATAAAAAAGCCTTTAAAATAATCAAAGTTAATGCTATAGAATATTTAATCAAATGAATCTCATATTCAGCCAGTTTAAAGTTCTTTACAATAATTATAATTCTGTATATTGATTTAATAATATACTGATTGATAATACTGATTACTAACTGTATTTTTTGTTAACTTGAATTTCATGGATAAAGTTATTTTATTTAAAATATTTAATGTCCCAAGAATTTAAAAATTTTATATTTCTTTAGACAAAAACCTAATTGACTATTTAAGAGTCTGATTAAACGGACGGGTCTGGAAGGCGAGCTCTAGAGTAGGGGAGCCACAATAGATCTAAAGGGGTCGCAGTGGCGTAGGCCTTAAGGCCCGCCCTATTAGAATCTTAATTGACAATAAAATACAAGTAATTTTTAAGTTTTCATCCGATTTTATTGGTTTAAAAAAAATTAAATTTTTAAAACTTTGTGAACTCTAGGTTTCTTTCCTCTAAGTTCATTTATTTTGATATAGAGTTATGTATTATTAGTAGCATCTTCTGATACGAGTAATAGGTAAACATTTTGAATGTTATTATATTTTATTTTAAGAAAATAAAGAGCAGAATTTCAAAAGTTTTTTAAAAAAAGGTTTAGTTTAACTGATAAATTCTGCGTTTTGAATGATGTATTAATGTAGTGTGAATCAAATTCGTATTACTCCTACTTATGTTTAATGTAATATTTTTTTCAGTTCATGCAGTGCTGACATCATTAGGCTTTTTGTCAAATTGCAGCAGTGTCCTTCTATACTTACAGCAGCACGACCATAAATATGAAGTGATTCGCATCTAGGTAAGTCTTATATTATTAATTATTATGCTCAGAGTGATACAACAAAATGAAAAAAGTTGTAATTTTTGTTGATTGTAAAGTTTTAATTAAAAACTTGAACATCAAACATGCATGTGAATTCTGCATCATTTTCCAATCACATAGAACTAGTCGAGCTTATAATTTTTTAATTCATTTTCTTAAAAATAATTCAATAATAATAATACTAATAGATTATGTGTATCATATTTTTCCATTAAAATGAATTTTGATCCTAAGGAATAAGTGTGTTAGTTTGGTAAAATCTTTCATTATCATTGAATGAAAAGATTTAAGGTTTAAAAAAGAAAAAAACAATTTTTTAGTTTACTTACTGTGTTTTTTATTTAATTTTTATAATATACATAAATTGTAATACATGTTTTTCTCTATCTTCTTAATGCTAGGTGAAACTCCTTACAACATTTCAATTACAATAAATAATAATGATTTTCAGAATTAGTACTGGTGATACTGCCTGCAAAGCTGTTCATCAATGGAAGCCCAAGCGAAAAAGATGTAAAAGATCAATCCAATGTGATGTATCAACAAACATTGGTTAGGAATCTATAAAAAAAGGTAAGTGATTATTATACGTAATATGCATGATTTGAACACAATTAAAAATTGCATGTTTTAAAAAAAATATGTTTGTTTCTGAATAAAAAAGTCTTAAAAAATTATTTTATTTATTTTTGTATTTATTCTGGTAAATAATATAAAAAAAAAAACGAAAAAATTAATAATATTTTATTAATACAGTTGAAAATGATGAAAAAATAGGTAAAAATAAAAAGGATAACCTAAAAAGAAGGTTACAGGGTCTAGAGAGTTGTAGAAGTAAAAAAGGAAACCTAGATGGAAGGTTAAATACAATGGCTGACAGACAGTGTCGTGAGAGTGTGCAAGAGCAACAGACCAGCTGGAGCGATCTAGGAGGCTACCGATCAGGTGAGTTAATTGGCCGCCATCTTGCTCTGGGAGGCTATATAACTAAGTTCGTTGGAAGGGTGGGGCAGGGCGGGGAGAACCGTCGAAGCGACAACATCTCCCGTACACCATGATTCTTTGAGAGAGAGGTGATGGATGTTAGACTAGACTAGATAAGAGATCTGTTTGGAGCGACGAGCGATCTACCCCCCTGCATCACTCAAGTCGTACTGACGAGAATGTGTGCTGCTGCCGTATATATAGGGAAGGTTACACCACTGCTACCTGGTGGCCACTTTTGGAACTATTTTCTCACCTGTCTGATAAGTGGCGCCCTCTGACGGATTTTTTTGGAACTATTTTACCTAAATTCATTATTTTCAATTTTTCTGTTAGATTTAAACGTTTTTAATCAATTCTTGCGTATTTTATTGATTTATATGTATATTTTTTTTTGTATAATATATTGTAAAATACAAAATCTATGTATAAACAAAATAGATGTGCAAATAAATAAGATTTTTTTCAAATTAAAGATTTTTATTTATTGTCCTACTAAATAATACTTTTTATTTTCGCCTGAACCCAAAATAGGTGACTTCTTCCCGCATGCTATTTTACTATTTACTATTTTATAGTAAAAAAAGAAAATCATTTAATAAAATAAGATTGCGATACAACCATGCAAATTACAGATACCTAAATAATAATTTATCAGTAATTGATTAATACAAAAGTTTGTACATACTCATTTGATCGATGTTTCCTCAACCTCTTTTCCATTTCCACTTCAGTTGTTGGACAGTTTTGCAGTTATTGGCTCACAGTATTGGCTGTTTCCTATCTGAAAATCATTATTCAATGAAATAAACAGTTTATAGTACCTTGTAATTATTAAAGGTAGAAAAAGTAATTGAATTGTAACGAGTGGTGGATATTAAAGTAAAAGTGAAAAATTAAAGGTCCAAGTAACAAAGATAAGCTACATACCTTATGAAGCCGATAAAAAAGGAAAGGTCTTGTTCACACCACTTGCTCCAACAAGTACTTCTCTTTCTACTCCTCCTTGTAGGCACTACTATCCTCATCATTCTTGTTACGAAATAGACAAAAACCATTACCTGCGAAATGCAGAGCTAGTAACTTCTTATCAGTCCTATCTACGAAGCCATTTAAGTTTTCATCTGAATTGCTGAAATCATCTTATATATAAACACCAATGTTTCGATATATTATATTATAATTTTAAACATGTAAGGAAATAAATAAAGATAGTTATTAATAGAAAAGGTTTTTCATTATTCTGGCAACATCGTCTTTTCCGTATTGATGAAAATTTCAGCAAGCAAATCAACAAGCAATCCTAAGGCAATGTTATAGCATTTTATTGTTGAACTAAATCTTTTTTAAAACAAAATTACATGAATTTAGTTTAACTTAGATTTTATAGAACTGAAATCTTTTTGTAGACGAAAATTAATTAAATTTCCAAGATTACACACAAACAAAAAATGCTTAATATTTTCATTTTTCAATCAGTTTGAATCTTTTTTTATGAGATTAAAAGTATTGATTTTTCTGGATTTTTTTTTTTTCCTCCTGTTAACATGCTTTAGAAATAATAAATAATAGTTAAGACTACCTACCTATGGAGGAAAAATTGTTTTAAACATCTTAATTTTTCTGTGAAATAATAAATAATTAAACTTAGACTCCAGAGGAAAGGGAGCAATATGATGAGTAAAAAGTAGGAGCTAAAAGGGATTTATCATTTATACTTTATATTGCAAAGAAATATTGAGTACAGAAAACCAGCGAACTTAGAGGTGTTCTAGCTATGCACATGCAAAGTTATGCAAGATTAAGAACTTACTTGTTTTTCAACCAAGTTTGCACTTAAAGTTCCCTTAATTTTGTAGAATATTAGCTTCATTATTCTCTCTCTCGTTGTTTCTTTCTGCGTACTCTTTGACACCACATTGGTTACTACTTATTTTACTGTGACTCCAGTTTACCTCTCTAATCAAGAAAATAGTTGCTCTCCGACTGTGGAAACGACATCTCCCTTACTATTACCCAACATCATGATTCTTTCGGAGAGAGGTGATGAATGTTAGACTAGACTAGAGAAAGATATGCTTGGAGCGACTGGGCGACCTACCGTCTGCCTTACTGAAGTCGTTTTATTTTCACTGTTAGTCGAAAAAATCTTTAATAAATAAGACTGCGATACAAACATGCTAATTACATATACCTAAATAATACATTTTTTTGGCAATTAATTCATATCAGAAGTTGTTTGTACATACTCATTTGATTAATGCTTTTAAAAAACGACTTTTTCATTTCCACTTTAGTTGATGGACAGTATAGCAGTTATTGTCTGTTTTTAATCTGAAAATCAATATTCAATGAAATAAACAGTTTATAGATTTAATCGTTAATTAAAAAGAATTCTATTCAATGATACTGCAAATTAAAACGCAATTATTTGTTTAAGATAAATTTGTATCTTTTAAGGATTTAAGAAATAAATAAAATATGAATGCAGAAATATTTTAGTTTAAATCTTTTAAACAGATCAATCTTTTAGAACGTATTTGTAGCATTGTAAAATATTAATATATTTTAACATGAATTACTCCTACGTTGCAACTTAACGTTGTACTAAAGTTGTTTTAGTCAGGTTACCCTCTGCCATTGATTTAAATAATAAGTTTTTTTAAGTTTGTCAACCAAAATAAACGATTTTTATCGTTTAACTTTGTTCAAAATTATTTCATTTAATTCATAAAAGCTAAAGAAACACATTTAATATCTATAACTACTGATGAATTATTATTCATAAAATTAAATAAATGTGATTGTAATTTAACTTAAACAATGATATACACATAACAATAATTTTGCAAAGAAAAAATTTCGCTAGATGGAGGGCAAAAGATTTTGAGGTCTTTATGAATGGTAAGATCAATGCGAACCGAAGAGCTATACTATGTTCCTAAAGATTTTTGATTAGGGAGAATGAATCCGTTGAAAATTGGAAAGGTAGTACCCCACGATTTCTGTCAAGTACAAATTGCGCCATATCAGTTGCTTATAGCAGTCTTTTATTTATTACAGAGTTTTTAGTTTATGAATTTTTCAAGAGAAATGTTTCAATGTGACAAAAATAAGCAACATACCTTATGAAGCCGATACCAAAGGAAAGGTCCTGTTCACACAACACTTGCTCCAGCAAGTACCCCTCATTCTACTCCTTGTAGGCACTACTACCCTCTTCATTCTTGTTACGAAATAGACAAAAACCATTACCAGCGAAATACAGAGCTAGTAACTTCTTATCAGTCCTAACTACGAAGCCATTTAAGTTTTCATCTGAACTGCTGAAATCAACATCATGTATAAATACCAAAGTTTCGATATATTTCATACCTTTTTCTAGTCCTAAAATTTATGATGTACACATTGTAATTTTATTTTTTCTTACACTGTTTATATTATAAGAAGTACAACAATTACGAAAACATGAAAGGATTCTCCCAAAATACATAAACAATTGTATGTAAGTAATGTAATAGGTTACTTAATATCATTAAATAAGGTTCCTTTTTATTAAATCTATATCTGTTGATTTAATAACCGCTAGTTATACGGTTAATGTAATATAAGTAGTCAACTTCATGTACAGGTCTATTCGTTCTACAAGCAAATTAAGCTTATCCTGCTAATCTTCCTCGTCTTGTGATTTCGTTTCTTCACTTCGACATAGAACTAACACTTCTTGAACTTTACATTTTATAGGTCCTCGTAAAGGCTTAAAAATTTTCTAATCTGACGAGGATCAGGTTACGTCCGCAATGTAATATATGTAATTTTGTCAATAGTTGGACGTATATTTAATATATCCCTTATCGGTTTCGGTCTTTCAACCATCTCAGAGGTAGAATAACCAGATTAAGGTATGGATTTCGACATTACTAACGCTCCCGTGTCGCCTTACACTTACTGACTGAGCAGACTGAGTAAGGGAGGTTATGTGCTGTTATCCAAAATATTAACAAAGTGTCAAACATTTGTAAATTTTATGAATTAAAATAATTGAAATCTAGCACATGTTAAAAGATTTTTTTTTTTCAAATTCTGTGCGAGTAATATTTTAGAACTGAGAAGTTGGAAATGTATTTTATACGAGGGAGGCGCGAAAATTTAAGTTTAAAACACGGACATTGTTGCATTTTCACTGCGAAATAATTATTGTTATGTAAAATATGAATGAATATGCGATTCTAATCATTTAAATAATGTGTATATAAGTAAAATCTTTAAAAGAAAACTTTTTAGCAGCATTGAACATGCAATACGCTGGTATACTCAAGCTTTGTAAATAGCTTTCTAATACCTATAGTAGGTGTAAGCACTAAGTGTAAGCACATGCATTTTTGGTTTAAAAAATCACGTAAATTTACGTTCATGTACCTTCTGGGTAGTTTGAGTTTAGACAAATCATTGCACTTACTAGGTATCTAATCAATTACTGTATTCTTTATTATTTATCATAGATAATACGACATAATATCTTAACTGAGAAACAACATGCTGTAAGCTGAAAACATGTACTTACTGTTGCTGTAGGAGTTGAAATGTGTTACATTTGATAAAATGTCATCTACCCAGCCATTTGTTTGAATTGAACTAGTTCAGAGTTACCATTAGGATGTCGAAAGAACGCTGAGAACAAAAACAAAAATTGTATAAACTATTATTTATACCATTGTTTTCATTGTAATTTACAAATATTTAGAAAAAAATCTATTTTCAATAATTTAGAATTTAAAACTACTGGTGCGAACCTTGAAAAATCCAAGGTCCATAATTCTAGAACCTTATTAAACTTTACAGTATTAATTTAGATTTCATGGAGATTACTCTCCCCTTTAAATGAGAGGAATGTTAATATTTACGTGGAACTTCATAATTCCCAAATACTATACAATTAATTAAGTACACTTAAAATGCATCTACTATCAACTGTCTTAGAAACATGAGAATTCCATAAACAATTCTAATCACATCAAGTCGTGATTAAGAATAAAAATATACACAAAAAAATGTTGCTTACCTGCAATAAGTCCGTAACGCAGTAATGATAGAAAAACAAGTTTTTTAATTTCCTAGGAAGTAATCGTTTAATGAAAATAGATAATACAATCAGTTTTCTAAGGTATGTAAAGTTCTCACTGACTTAGTTACACCAGCATCAACTTATAATAATGAATCATAATTTTTAAAAACATCAAATTATGAGAAGACAGTGAATTTTGAACATGGAATTTTTTTTTCGAGGAATCCTTCTTCTTAAAATATTGACGATTTAAAATGTTTAACAACGTGCGTGAAGAAAAATTAATAAATAAAGCAAATTATTACTGTTGCTACACGATAAGAAGAATTTTGAGCAAAACAGAATAAGCTTTTTACCCAACTGTTTTACCGCTTAGTTGTTTGGTTAGGAGGTTATTTATCATTTATTTTAATAGTGTCAAAAGTACATGTTCATGCTACCTATCGGAGATCGCTGGAACTAATTTTGATGTAATTTTATCTATCTAGTTTAAGCTGTTGCCGCTAGAAAGCATTGGAGTAGCCTTAATATTTCTAATTTTTTTCAATTCCTATTTTTAAAGTTAGAACTGAATTTAAAGATTTTCTAATGAGGTTGCCCAATAACTTTTATTTTTTTCATGCACTTTCTTGCGCTCAACCCTTATACAATCGTCTTATTAAAGTTTTAATATGCACATCAACCCGAATAAAGTAATAAATGTACTTACATTAATTTCTTTAAGGCAATTCCTTCAATTTTTCAGAATGAATTGTATCTTTTTCTACTGATCTAACCAAAAAATCAATATAATAGAAAATTAATTTTAATGTGGATGTTAAGCGACTTAATTTTTGGACCAATTACTACTTATTTAATTAATTATAAAAAATATCATTTTAAATTTCTGGTTTTGTTTTAGCATTCACATCTTATCATTTAGCCAAAATACCACTTTAAATTGGAAGTATAATTTAACATTTTGTATGCCATCGTATGTGTAATTAATCTATTAAAACGTGTACTTACTGAATAAATTAACTTTCAGTTTGAAGCAATATCATTTTCGCCCATTTTTCTTTGTTTGCAGTTTTCATTAAGTTTCCTTGATTTTAATGGTTGCAAATTTGTACAATTGGATACAAATCTTTTGTAATATTTACTGCTACCGTAAAATGTTTGCAGGAACTTACAGGAAGTGGAAATAATTAATGTAACTGTGGCTGGAACAAATAAAATGGATTTTTTTTTTTAAAGTATTACTCTACCGCGAATGCACTTAAAATAAATAGGCCACACCTCCGTTGGCTATTTGCAAAGATTAACCATTAAATTTAGTACTCGCTTCGGCGGTGCATATAGCAAAATATTAAATTTCTTAGAAAAATGGTAACTTTAAAACTAAATAAAAGTTATATTTTTGAGACAAATGAGCGTATTGATAAATTAATTAAACAAGGTTCTTAAAAGCTCAAAAGTACCTGTCAACGTTACATCTTATATGAACTACATTATCTACTTACTTATGACCGTTGAAACATTTTTATGAAACAAAATAATGAAGACTTAAATCAACTTTTATCAATAGTACTTCATCTACTCTCAACTTACTTGGAAACATGACAATTTCATAAACACTTCACACACAACAACCCGCAATTAAACATAAAAGTATACACAAAAAATGTTGGTTACTTGAAAAAAGACCTTATGCAGTAATGATACAAAAACTAGTTTTTTAATTTTCTAGAAAGTAACGCTTAATGCAAATAGATAATACAATCAGCTTTTTAAGGTATGAAAAGTTCTCACTGACTTAGTTACAGCAGCAACAACTTAAAGCGACCAACCATAAATGAAAAAACATGGCAATTTGTTTTAGAGAAAAATTTCTTTTTAAAATACTGACGGTATAAAATGTTTATCAACCTGGATGAATAACAATTAATAAATAAAGGAAATACTATTGCTACATGATAAAGAAAATATTTGGACAAAACCGAATTACCTTTTTAATTTGTTTTGTTAGGAGGTTGTTTATTTTAATAGTGTCAAAAGTACATGTTCATGTTACCTAGCGTTGATCACTAGAACTAGTTTTTATGTAATTACATAATTCTAGTTTAACCTAACGCCGCTAGATAGCATAGGCATGCTCTTAAAACGTCTATTTTTTCCATTGTAATTTTAAAGTAAGAACAGCATGCATAGAACTTCTAATGAGATTGCCTAATTTCTTTAATTTAAATTTAACAACCTGAATTTCTGATTTATTCTTTGATTTAAACAGAGCAAAGACCAAAATAAAAACTAATAAATTCTACTCTCTTCAGAACGTAACTAAAATTTCCATAAGCAAATCAATAAATGATAAACAAATGATTTTTATAAGAAGATGAAGATGTGTAGTAAATGGTTGCTAATGAATCTAATGTTCTTCTAATTAATTCTTATTATTTCTGTAAAAAGTGGAAATATTGCCCCAATTTTACTGGAATGCTGTTGTTTCTGCATTTTACACTTAATATAAAGGACAATTATACATTATAAATAAAGGGTCGATCTCTATTGTTAATCAAGAAGCAATACTATTGGAAAAAGTAGAAATGGTCTCCTAATTTCTCTGAAATGCAGTGATTTCGTATTTGATAGTTAATAATAAAGTCAATGCTAGATTACAAATGAAGGGTCGATCTATTTTTAAAAATATAAAGTACAATCTATTAGAAAAAGTTGAATTTATTTCTTTATTTCTAATGAATCCAGCTGTTTTCGTGTTTGATAAGCCAATGGTAAGATTGTGCCGATTCTATGAATTTTGAAAAAACTTATACAACTGTCCTACCGGACAGTTTTAATGTAAAGGAAAGAACCGCACATTATCCGGCAGTAGAACGTTAAAGAGGAGCTAATCCAATCTTTAGGTAGCCCTTAATCCAACTTTTACATTTACGTTGTAGATCAAAAATCAAATAAAGAACAAATAAAGTAAATAAAGATCTATTTTGTAATTTGCTGACGTCGATTCATGCAAATTTTTCGGGTTTACATTAATTTTCGTATGATCTAAACACCTTTCTTCTTAGTAGGAGAAAATAAAAGATATTAATAGGAAATAAAAGGTAGTAATAGGGAATAAAAGGTAGTAATAGGGAATAAAAGAATACACATATCTTTATCCTCATTGCTATCAAGGACAGACAAAAATTGTTTTACAGATACTGCCTAAACGCAGCTAAACCCCCTGCTGATTGAGGGGATCTTAAATAGTTATAGATATCAACTTCTCAGCGCATCACAAACCATTGGACTGTTTACAAATCCAATGGTTGCAACTGCCAAAATTTGAGGTTGTTTTAGTACTGGCTCTGTTAGCCTGCTTATTAAGAGCAGTTACCGGGGGGCACCACGAGGAGGTAGAGCTCAGATTTCTGCCCCCCAAAAAGAAAACCATTCTTGCCTAACCGTATTCCAGCCAGTTTTGACCCTGTAAAGTGCAACGTAGAAGATGTCAACATTGTGACATGCATTACTTGCGAAGGGTCAGGGTGAAAACCAGCGATTAAGGAATACGATTAACCGGGGTTAACCGCAAAATTATTGAGGGGATTTTGGCATGAATGGCTGAATAAGAGATAAGTCGCGTTTGGGGATTTATAGAAAAGGAGGAAAACAACAGCCAACAAACCACTTAAAAGACAAAACAACAAAAGAATAAAATAACACCTGAAAAGTTTAAAATTGTACATACATAATATAAATAGATATTTAAAATAATCATTCCTATTATCCAGTTCATCTGTCCATTATCAATCCCTCTAATCCAAGTCATCAATCTCCCTTTACTGAAATAAAATCCAGTTCATCTCTCCATCATCTATCCCTCTAATCTATTAATCTCCTTATTCGCTACGCCTATCCATGTTTTCAAGTTCATCTTTAATAGGTCTTTAACTTCATCAAAATTTAGCTATCCATTAATGAAGTATGCATATTTCTCCCATTAGCAGCATTAAATCACTCTTGAGTATTTTTATTCAATAAAACGGAGCTGATAAACATGTTCTAAAGTTCAAATCTCAAATTTAAATTCACACAATGTAATGTGTGACTAAATGTCTCCTTCAATTTTACACACTAACGCACTGAATTGGAATTAAAAATGCATTGAAAAAAAATCCAAACTAAATATCGCTTCGACAATTGCACTGAGTTTTGTCTATGAACTCCCAAATATCTCTCTAATACCCACTAACCCCTGATCATTCTACACTTCATTAGGAGACTTAAAGGAAGAGACAAATCATTGAAATGTGAAACGATTATCCCTACAGTTAGAGAGCAATATTTAGCTAACAGGGATGTAAATCTGCAGCCTTGAATTTGGGCATTAAAAAAGCTTTCTTTATATAGAACAAAATATGAACTTTCACAATAAAAGCAAGCAATACAGAAACCATAAGAGTAAAAAGATTATATAAACTCAATTTCCTAACCTGAACACATTATTAAATTATGTACACTTCAAGAAAAAAAAAACGACAATTACGTGTTGCTAATTTCTGGAGTCTTGCGAGTGTATGCGTGTAAAGGCTTTCAGTTACAATATGTAGAAATATCTACAGACTGAGTAAAAGGGCAATCTAACATTAACACATTAGGAGTGATCTTTTTTTTTACATTTAAAAAACCAAAATCGATAATCACAATCAGACTAAAGCATCTACCAATTCTTTTAAATAAAAACGTAACAGCATTTTTCCCTATATGCCTTCTTATGCTGGGTCTATATGAACACGAACTTACGCGGAATACGGATCGGAACATCGTAGTACGGCATAAAGATTTTGTTGCCGGCTGCCTTTGCTTTTTTGCCATACACTCGTACGATCGACGCGGTTGCGTTTGGTAAACCCGACGGTAATCTTATTCAAAAGTATTTCAAGCATCACGACGATATCGAAACCGACAGAAACTATTCGGACGTTAGGGGACCGCCGTTTCCTCTAAAGACCCAGTTTTAGAGAGAGACTTCTTTTTTGCATTCTTTTATAATCAATCGCAGACAAGGTTCTCACAGACTTATAAGGAGTTATAAATCGGTAATCAGATCATAAGTTAAAAAAAGACTTCGTTTTTTTAAACATATCATTACTGTTAACCTTCATTCTTAATCCACCTTTGAGAGAAACCTGAGTTTAACAAAAGATTTCTCAATTTAGAATCCCAGTTTACCTCATTTCTTAACCAGAGTCTGCATAGATCCAATTTCTCATTATTATTCAGCATTGGAGCAAGATGATTCATCTCTCACCAAATTTCTCAATTATTTAGTATCCTACCCGCTACCATAGTAACAAAAGCAAACGAATAAATAAAGATCTATTTTGGGGAAGTTCAACTGATTCTGTGAAATTCGCGGATAGATAAAAGAAGACTTTAAGTTAAAATCAATATTTGCAAAGAAACTAGAATTGTTTGGGCATCAGCCCATGATTGAGCTACAGTAACCACGAATAATTAAATCATTTAAAGCTCCTTGAAAAATGAAAACACTCATCAGTATTCCAATAAAATAATAATGGATTAAAAAAAAAAGTTAAGGAAAGTGACTATAACTTCTCATAGATTCAAGTTATCCGATTATCAGATAATTTTCGGAGAACGCTGACAGCAAAAAAACAAAAGCACTGATATTTTCAATTATATCTTACACCACCTTAACTGGATCACTTTGTTCTAGACTTCGGATTCAAAACCTTCCACTAAATCAACAAATTCGATTCCAAACATAATTTCTGAGAACTTGAATTGAATCAAAGGTAATACCTGTATTTTTCCTAAATTCCTAACAACAAACAACTTCTATTTCTGTCTTTTAGCTGTAATCCAAATTTCATTGTTTTTTTACTTCTAACAATCTTGAAGACCCTGTAACGAGGTGACTCAGGTTGGCTACAGCCCAACTTCTGCAGTTACCTCATTACTAGTCTGTTGTTTTGTTAGCAGCTTTAAAAAATGCTATTGGAATTTCGTAGCATAGACTATGAAATGAGATAGATTGTTGTTGCGGTGCAATTTAAGAAAAATGTATTTGCAACCTTTTTATGCAACACGTTAGCAACACATAATACATATAAAAAATAATAAATATATATATATGTGGTCGCCACAATTTTGCTTATTCAATTCAATTAAACATCTAAAAGAAAAATGGAATCATGTTTTCGAATTAAAGGAAGAGATTTGGAATCCCTAGCCTGACAATGTTTATATGGAGAGTTTAAATTAGAACAACTTTTCTGAAATTATCTGAGCACCTTTCTGCCGCCAGTGACCTACAAAAACGATCTAGTTACGCGTTAAAACAGGAGTGCTACAAGGAGTAATAGTCAAGCCGTTATCATTTTTTTTATCTAACAATTCTGGAATATTGTATTTTACTTCTATAAGGAACTAAACTTATTAACGTCCTAAAATTATTTTCTTTTATTTATCGGAAGTTATTGGATTAAATTACTACTAGTGATTTACTTTGACTTTATAGAAATAGATTTTAATTTACTTGTAAGCTATTTGTTACTTGTAAAAAGAGATGGATACAAAGCTCTAAAGTCGAATGATGAGAGATGGAATCAAACTTGCTCAATTGAGCTGTTTAAAAAAAAGTTAGACTCTTAGCTGGCACGATATCATAGAACTGGGTTTGAAAATGAGTAAATCTTTTATATACCTTGGTTTCTGCTCAACACTGCAAGGTAAGAAACGGCTGAAGTACCGTTCTATTAGTTCCCAAGACAATGAACCTTTATTAGATTGATAACTGAAAAATGAAATTAAAGACTTCTTCCTCCAATTTAAGATGACAAATAGAAAAAAAATATGCTGAGAGTATTTTATTTAAAAGAAAAGATTTTTTTTTTTTCACTCTGAAAGCAATCATAAGTTTGTTAATGCTGAAAAAGATCACATCCTAGATTTTATGTATTGTAAGGCCTACTTAGAACTTGGAAATTTAAACACATTCACTTAAAACAAGCCATACAAACAAGCTATCTGATTCAGATATTTACTGCGGTCCCAACTAACAAGTTGAACGTTATTTTTCTTTACATATTGTGTACAAAATAAGACTATGAGTACAAGGTTTGGAGATTTAGTTTTATATAAGCTTAACCATTTAGATTCCTATATAAGCATTATGTTTTTTTGTAAAAGGAAACTTTGATAATGCTCAAATTCTAGTATCTACATAGCATTCCATGTTAGCTAAAAACTGTCCCCCTCGCTTGAGCGTGAGTAATGGAATAATCATTTACATTTTCACAATTTACCGCTTATAACAAACTGCACTAAGATTGGCGGTTATTGGGGGAAGAGCACCTTATCTGTAGTTCAAGCTGACTAATGTTCAGTGCAATCGAGTGTTGCCATAGTTAATTTTGATTTTTTTAAAAAAACACTTTGAATTACAGATCCTATAGTAATGCATTAAGTTAGGAACAAATCACAGAACACATTAAAAACATGGTTTTGAAGGTGAGGTTCGGAAACTTAGAACATGTTAAACGATCCCAAATTATTGCATAAAATCGTAATTTTACCTCTAATGGAGATTTGTGCAAAAACATCAAACTTGAATTATTCCTGGCCAACAATGAGAGCCTCTCCAGAGAAGTAGAAATTAGTTTCGAAGATTCGTATGTTTTTTAAGCGACAGAAGAAATTGGTTTCGAGTATTATCGATGTCAAAATTAGCACTGCCCTGATGGAAGAAGTAGACATCAGAATGGTCTAGATCATGTTGCTGCTTATGAGTAGAGGCTAATTGTAGTACTATTCTTTGAATATAAAAGAGAGGTTTTTCCTTTGGCAAAATTCTTTTAGAATAATATTAAAGCCCTAAGATCCTTCGCAGAAATGCTTGACAGAGAAGATGGTTGATGAAGAATGTTATGAGTGAGTTTAGTGGTGGCGAAGTATAGTCCCAACTGGAAGTAAAAAAGATCGATGTTCTTTTGTGGAAAAGAGATGTAGAGGTTGAGTTGGAAGCCTGCACTAAACCAGGAAAACCTCAGCAAAGAGTGGCTTGATGAAGGGGTGATTGATAACTGAAAAGCCTGGCGACGTGAATGTAGAAGCAACAGAAGCACTAACTGGTGGTTTACAATTCGTTTTTGGTTTCGGTGTTTTGAGAACAGGAAATCGTTGAATTGTTAGGTCTAGTTGAGTAGTGTCTACTATCTGTTCACCTCTTCTTGAGTGGCTTCGGAAGGAAAAATGGGGGCTTCAAAATGAATTCCAATATCCACAAAATTGCTTTCGGAAGACACTCCAAATATATTTTTTTAAAGCATAGCTTAATATTTTCATAATTCGCTCAAATATCTTAGTTTAACATCATTAGAATAACATATGTTTAGTCGAACAACTTAGTTATGACATATCAGATGCATCTGTCTCCTTTAGGATGACGCCACTAAAGAGACCTAACTAAGTTGTAAGCCTAATTTAAAATTACAAAAAGCCTAAATCCACCCATAGAATTCAAGTCAGTTTACCTTCTGTTGAACCCTAACTTTTGAAATTGAGTTCTGTAAATAATTAAACCATACCCTCACCATAACAAAATAAAGAAAAAACTTTTTAAATGTATTATTTGATCGCAGCTTTGTGATAGCATATTTCATTAATACCAAAGCCTGTAGCTCAATTCTAATTTCAAACTAAAAATTGAATAAATAACACATAAACTCTACTTATTTCGATTTGAACACTAATTTTGCTAAAGTAGTTGATGAGCAATTTAAAAAGTGACATCATTAAGTAAAATTACATTAATAATTTTCTACATTTCCATTTTATGTTAATATTTTATTTTTATTAAAGTGATCTTTAAGAAATTAAAGCGAACTTAAGGCACTTTAAACATTTGTAATAAGATCTAGATTGTCATTTTCTTTGGTCCTGTTGTTGCTTTTTATATTATCGGAATAATGTTTTGCTTGGGCACTGTTTTACCTCATCCAAAACGTCATTGTATCTGACGAATTCTTCCTCTTGATACCAACAAAAATATAAGTATCTGTTTCAAACCAACTGCACCTCAGTTTAGTAATAAAAAGTGGTATTATTCAAGAATCATTATTCAACACTTAGATAATTCAAATACCATCGAATGTTTAAGTGTAAAGTGATTTTATTCTAGAATGTAGTTATGAGACATGTTGTTACATTGTGTGATTGTTAATATCTGATAAGGTGCCAGTAGGAGTGTTGTTTGTAAAAGCAGCCAGCTCTTTTTTTCGATTTTAATAAAATTAAATTTTTTAAAATAATAAAGTTTTATAAAACCTTATTGCTTTTGTATTATTATATTATCAATAATAAACATTTGACGGAATATTTTCAGTTTTAATTAAGAAAATGAATTTACTTTGCAACCACGATGTTACCTGGCTGAGATCACGAGTAAAACTGGCCATGAGGTTCTTCTACATATGTGCTGCTAAATTAAAAATTTTTCGATCAACTATTTCATTTCACAAAATTATGGCTAAAAAAAGTTTTCTAGTTCTAAAATATTTTTTAATTCATTTATACTTAATTTATTAGGGACTACATTATGACGTCACATGCGGCTGGTGACGATGCGGTAAGTTTGATAATAAAATAGTTCTAACTAATTATCAATTTTCTTTGTATTTTTTACTTTGATAAGACTAGTTTTAGTCTAACAAATTATGAGAACTGAGTTTTTAAAAGTAATTTAAGTTTTAAAGTCGAAAATAGAAATCTATTACATACAACTTCATTTTGGCGATTCTTGAAAATTGACTCGATAGATTTCCTTGAAATTTTGGTTAAGTAATAAACTATCTTTAATATTTAATCAGAGGTTGAACCGTCACATAAGTTAATGAGAATAGGTCCGAATCTTAAGTAGCTAAGGTGCGGAATTGGACTTCCACCCCCAAAACCTCTTTGAAATCATATCTCAGCAAATAGTTTTCAATAAAAATAATAGAATATGATATGTTCAGTAATTGTACAAAGATTCAAACAAATTGGTGCAGTCATTTTCGAGAAATCATAACCAAACAACCTTCGTATCCAGCAACCAAAAGAGATTAGGGTACAAGTTTAGTAGGAATTTAATGATGCATTGTTAAAACGTACGTTACATAGCAAATTTACGCAATTAAGTTAGAATTTTTTTTAAAAAAATTCATAGAAATCTTCAATCAAACAGTTCACCTTCAAAAAATCTATGTCTGGTACGATAATATGGATAGAGATCGACTCTGGATAGGCCCTCGAACCCTAGGAGCAACGGAAAAACCTTTTAATATGACACTAGCAGCTTCTAGATGAGGGATAAAGGTACCAGGAACACTGTCTATAGAATTCGAAATGAATAGATTATAGACCTTAGAACCAGCAATGAGAGCGACACGCACGAACCCCAATGGCACCATCTAAAATCTTCTAACTCAGCAAATAGCTGACAAATGCCCTGGAAGGAGCTAGTGTTTTCCTTAAGTACAAACGAAAGAAGTTGAACTCTTTCTATTTGTGATAAAAGCAAGGGTTGAGGCTGTCTGTGCATTTATTCTTTGTATTGTTCGGCTCAGAAGGACACAAAATTCTTGAAGAAATAGTTCAATTTCTCCTTTAAAATGGCCGATTAGTACAAACTTAGGATACTAATCTGTTTTTAATAACATTAATTACAGGACAACTTGAACTGCAGTTTAAGCATAAAGTTGTACACATTTTAGTTTTCTCTGAGCCATCGTAATCTAGGAAACATGGAAAAGTTTAGTTTAGGAGAATATGTAACACTTTCTACTTCGGCAAATATGTCCTTGCACTTCAGCAGCTTATTTTTACTAGAATTTCTAAAACATGGATACCATTATTGCAAATTATGTTGCCACTAAAAAGTATCTGTTTTCTATCATTTTTTGATGAATTGAAATTACTGTAGATTAATTCAATTTTCATAATTTCATAGGCATTATTCGTTTTGTAGATGGTTAAAGTAGCACTAAAACTTTCTTCGGATGAACTTCAGAATCTTAAATCTGGACCATGTCAATGCCCGGCAAGATAGACTGAACTGCTGAGTTAGAAAATATGAGGCCCAATAAATGAGATTAATTCATTTAAGAATTTAATACCAAGTGTTGAAGGAAGGACTTTTTATCATTTTTGGAAATAGAAGTGGAGGCAATATTAATTGTTACAAGTGAGTCCAACATGGACCGATGATTCCAAGAGAATAAGTCTAGTTCACAAACACTGGAAGATATAATCGAATAGTGATTAAAAAGAAATATAAAATCTTTATTTATATATATTCTGAATTCATAATGTTTATTTTTCTTGAACTTAATATGAAATAAAATAAAAATTATCTCATTCTGTGATGCAAAAAAAAAGTAAATATTTTATAAATAAAAATCAATTATAATTAATTGGAACATTACACACAAAAAAAGAGAAGAGAACTCAAAGAACTGGTACAAAAGAAATAACTGATCTTAGATCATCGGCTTTAGTGGCCAACTTGCTTTTAATTTCTGGCGAATTATGTCTAATAATGTTGCCTAAAGACCAGAATAACTCTTTACATAAATGTCTATAGTTAGAACGCATAAGAAATTTAATAATACGCAATGTAATATCCCAATTATCCAATAGCACGTTGACGGTGTTACCGTCTGGATCGGTACTTAGAAATGCTACAGTTCTAACTTGTGCGGTGATAGGTATTATATTATCAGCTTGTATACTTGTTAGCCTAGATAAATATCTAATTATACGATTTGGTAATTGTTCAGATATTAATAGTGGCTTAATGTAGGCCAGTGATGAAAAATGATACAGAAGCCATTGTATATGCGCTGAAGTTTCATAATACGGTAGGCACGATTTTACTACTGACAAAGATTCTTCATGACTAAAAACAAAAAAAAAATTTATATATTTAGAAAAATTAAAAACTTATTGCAACAAAAATTTCAATGAAAATACAATAGTTAACATAATAAATAGTTAATTACCTCAATTCATTTAAATAATTTTTAGTGAACATTATCATAGCTTTGGCTGTAGCTTCTCTAAGTTCTGCAATTTTAATAGTATGATCAAATGAATTCAACACACCTTGTCTGTGTAGGATTTGACAAGTTTTTTTGCCGCTGCCACTTAAATTTCCAAGTGTAAGTAGTGCAACATTCTATTAAAAGTGAAATAATTTACTTTTAATCTGTTTAAGGAAGATATTCTGAGGACTTCATTCAAAAAATCATCTTTGATAGAATTGTTAGAAATGATCAATTGGAATACTATTTTTGTTAAATATTTTACTAAAATTCACATAGTTGGATAATATAAAAATAAAAATTATGGATATAGCACTGCTGAATTTGAACATGTAAAGTTTCTACAAAGGGACATGAGGAGAGGCTAACCAAGGTAGAAGTGGGATGTTGGTAAAAGAAAATTTCGTAAAGAGCAGCCTTCTCTTGGAATAAGGAAAACTAGAATAGGCATCAATGGATGAACCTCTACCGAATGACACAACATACTTATGAAATATATATATAAAATCTGAAGATTGATGAAAAATTGATCTGAAAATGATAAGAATGTAAGAAAGCAAGCATCCAAGAACAGATAAAATCTGATGCTATGGTTGGTATTTTTATCATCGATCAATGACATAGCTTTTCACTTGCAATAACTTAAATAGCTTACACAATGTTAGCTTAGTAATCATTAGTTACTAATGTGGATTTTGATAGCCATACACGAATAATACTTATAAAAGAGAGAGAGAGAAATGGAACCTAGTTTTTAATCAAATTTATTTTAATTTCTGTTTAATAAAAAGTAAATCAGTTCTCAGTATTTAGTTTTAAGTCGCAATTTTGTTAGTGAGCATTATTCTATGAAGAATAAATGAGATATTAACCATTCCAAGCTTGAATTCAACATTCAACAGTACAAATAACACAGATGTAAAAAACAAATCTTTAAATAAATGAAAAAATACAAACATACAAAAAGTGTTGCGAAATACCATCCCTTCTCTTATTTCTTTAAGATAAAAGCGGTAAATCATCATCGGATTTTAGGAGAACTCAACATTTTGGCCTCATATTTAATGGTTAGGGATACTATATAGGGCTAAAACTTCAGACTATATAGAAATGGTCCCCTCTCTAGGGTTTTTGGAGCCCTTTTACTCCTAAAATCCTAGAATCAATATTTTCAGAAAAAAAAAACGTTTCAAGCATTACGAAAAGAAAAATAAAGAAAATAACTGAACGAAAAATCCTTCATGAAATGTGCACTTTTTCATTAAAACAACTAACCCTCATTATATTATAAAAGTAAAAGAACTAAACTGGCATAATTAATAAGCTTAACCACCTTATCCGTGTGAAATGTGATTAAACGGACTGGAAAAATTTTTCAAAAAAAAGTTTTAAATATACATGCAATGGGAAGTACTATGAGAAAATAATTAAAGGGCATTTTTGAGATAATTCCCAAAAATAGAATTCAGGTTGAAGAATTTTCTTTTGGGCTCTATGAAGGTCTCTAGTCGTGAGCAACTATGAACTTCCAGCAATTTGTTTGCACTCACAAATAGTCCATTTTCGAAAAACAACTATTGGAAATCCATTGGAGAGATGATGTAAAGACAAGGAGGCATACAAGGAAATGCTGATGATTTAATTAATACTTTTATAAGTGTACTTAGCAGGCTAATTTTCTTTCATTGACCGATTCTGGATTTTCAACCATGTTCATTGTTTAGTTTATTTATTTCATCTGCACAGTGTAGAGGAGATTTCACTTCTATCTATAATTCACTAACATTTTTCCATGTAGAATAAAGGTGAATGCTGTAATGTGAATTAATGATACTACCAGCAAATCCAACTATGGGTTTAATAACATTAATGTTGTTCATTAGTTTAAAATTTAATATAAAAAATGAATTAACACTAAACGAAAATTCGATAATGCAGCTATTGATTATGTACGTAATAAATAATCACATTCTATTTTAATTTATACATTTAATGTTTATAGTTTGGACCAAATACATGCAACATACGGAGTATTTTCAATATAACAAATTTCGAATATAACTGATTATTAGAAGCGAACGTTTGCGGAATATTTGTTTGAAACCAATATTTAATTATAATGGGAAATTATTTGGATGGTTTCGGTTGATGAATTTATAGAAAATATCTATTAATTCTACACTCGAAAAGCAATGCTGAGCAAAGAAATTGTAAGAATTAACTTTTTCATATTAACAAAATTTCTACTTATTGGATCAATATAGTTTCCATTTTGTAATAATACTAATGAAATTTCAAATGCAATTTAATGAGTTTGCGCAGCAAAAGAATAGAAAAAATTTATAATATAAATGGATAATAATATTGTTTTAAAACTTGAAATTAAATGAGAATATTATTAATAGTTTAATCCATCTCTATATCTCAGTCTATTCGGACAACTAAGAATTCTTAGTGATCAAGCAACATAGCACAGTCTGACGGTTAATCTTAGAGCTAAAAGTGAAACGATTATTTGACGTCATCAGAAGCCGGTTCTTATCCATATTGGAGCGTTCTACGATACGCAATTATTTGAATATGATCAACAAGAATTTACGTAAACAAAATTATCAAAGTAGTACTATTTAAAATAGAAAGGAATTGGAAGGGCTTACCATCAAATTGTAGTTGAATCCGTGTAGTATATTTATTAAGTAAGGAGTAGCACCTTTGGCTAGTTTGAAACAAGTTTTTGTATCACCAAGTGACAAATTACAACAGCATTCCATAGCAAGAAGCTGCTCCATAGAATTCTGACCTGTATTAAATAAGGAAGAAATAAATTGATTAATGAAGGGAAAAAATATATACCATTTACTAAGAAGAAAAACGTACTCACTTAACAAGTATTTAATAAGAGTATGCGAGGCTCCTTCAACTTTCATAAATGTTACAATATGCGTCATATTATCTATGAAAGATTCTTTCAAAACTTTTAGTGGTTCTATTTTGTCGCCAGAACTGTTAGTTATGGACAAGGCGGCTGCTAAAACATCGTTTTCATCGAGAACTTTTTCTTTTTCTTTGCTCGTGTAAGACAACTGCCGTTGCAATTTGTACCTTTCCTTACGTCTTTTTGCACGTTCTGCACAAGTACTTTCTCTCATACGATTCCTTACATTTTCTGCACCATCGTACTCCATTGTCTATGTAACAATAAAGTTTCAGAAAATGTTCAATAAATTCTATTTTGAATCAACACTTTGAAAAGCTATTAAAAAAAAAAATAAAAAACATACAAAATCAAAAGCAATTAATATTGAAAATGTAGTTGTGTCCGCGGTCCTGAATAAAAGCAATCGAATTGTGTACAACTTTCAACTAAGTGGTAAGAGTTAAAGATATCTTAGCACGTAAGCTAGGTGGTGCCAAAAGAATGGTAAAACTTCAGTTTTTTTTAAATAGGGAAATTCAACTTTTTGAATAAATGGTTTTGAAAATTACGTTCTTGAATTGGTATTACCCGATCTTTAAAAA
Organism: Rhodnius prolixus; assembly: GCF_049639745.1. Taxonomy (NCBI): domain Eukaryota; kingdom Metazoa; phylum Arthropoda; class Insecta; order Hemiptera; family Reduviidae; genus Rhodnius; species Rhodnius prolixus. Next base: position 11,481,556 of record NW_027411604.1, on the reverse strand, counting down.
GGACATAGTACAGAGTAATACGTATTTACATTAATGATTTTAAGTGAAATAGTTTAAGTGTTCTTCCTCACAAAATGTAAGTTTAATCCAATCTTTGTACAACGAGTTTCCACTTTTAAGATAACATTATTTACTCTTTATAACTAAGTTTTTGCTGAATTAAAATAATTTAATTTTGTTTTAACACTCCTTTTTTCAACGTTACCTGCAAACCTATACTTCCAAATTCTTGATAAGTAAAAACTGCGATATTTACGCTTTTAAAAACTACTTAACTCATGGAATCAGCCTCTTCTGGGTAAAACCAAAGCCAAGGAAGGTTACCTTGTTACGGCAAGGGTTATGTACTACCGTTGTTCAGTTCATTTCTATATTTGCAGGCTATCTAGTGGCAAAGCGTTGAAGTAGAAGTTGTATTTATTCGTCAACAGATTTCAGTAGTTGCCTTATTGTGGGTTATAATCCGTGGTCTAGGCCAATATTTAGTAATTTTATAGACCTTAAAATTTTTTTCGGGAGAAACTTATTTTTAAATACAAAGGATGGGTCTAGCTCTGAAACTATGTTAAAATGAAATGTGACCTACAGAATAAAACTTCATCATACCTCTTTGGGGCAAACTAAACTATGCTGGCTAACGAGTACTCCTAAAGATTAGCGTCTGCACCTAAAGCTAAATACTTTCAACGTAGAAGACCTTGCTCGCCTCACTTCTTGATGTTCCTAAACGAAAATTATTCAAAAGGAAACAACAAATCCAATTCTTGTAACTTTACTAATGGAACTCGGAGGGGTAGTTGATGTATGGAACCGCTTGGGTTTAATGAACTCATCGACAATCTCCAGCTCACCATCACCCTCTGTTAAGCAAACCTTTAAAGGTGTTGAAAATACAAAGAAGTCAGAATTAAAGATTACAAGCAAGCTGCAAAAAAAAAAAAAAATGCACAATCTTGACATAAGGAGGCCACAATAGCGGTTTTAAACCAAAATTAATATTGCTTTACCATTATGTCCGGTAACATCAATTGTTACTACAATTGATAACTAACCTTTCATGGTTTAAAAAGCCTACTAAGTTCCGAAAATGAAATTAAGAAAGATTAAAAAAAAATCCTAATACGCTTAATTTTCAAAATAGGTGTTTTTGTACATATAAGAAGAAAATTTTCTGCGCAATCACAAGATATTTCATTAATTTTCCAAAACCGAAGATGGGTACAACTGGTTGGCCTCCATCAAATTCGTATTTCTTGTTTGTTTTGGTAGTTGAAGTAAAAAATCTTTTGAAATGATCACTGTGGTCATCAATTATTGTATTCTATTTTTAATGAAAATATGTTCTAATTTGTCCAAAAACTTTCTTGTATCTGGAACTAAGACCCGAAGGATTGATGTTGCGTAAGAAGTGATAAATGTAAGAATAGAGAAATCCTTGGAGATGTTTACTTTCAAACTAATATTACTACCTCTAAATTTGTTGAACAAGTCCTGAGCAGCCGCTGAACACTCTATTTCAATCATTTCGTAAGCGATTTAAAGTAGCGATGTAAAAACGCCCAAATTTCTTGACTGAAAGTGCACATTATTTAAAATTATTACATTATTTAATAAAAGTACGAAATAAAAAATGTGACTTATCCGAAAAAACTTACTGTGGCCGTCAAAAATAAGGGTAAAGTTCATGAATCAAAAAGTTACGGCTATTGTAATATACACAATAGAAATCACCAAATTATCTCACCTATCGCAGAAAGACTTTAGAAGTCTGAAGAAATAAAACATGTTGAAATGTTAGCTGAGATCAAAGATCAATTTAAGAAATTTTCAAACCCAAACTTAAAGTCTAAATTCTAGTCAGAAAAAATAATAGTCGCTCCTGTATTGAATATTTTTAGTAAAGTCGCTCCCGTATAGTCTTACTTTATAGTCTATTTCCAGTTTCTGACCGTATCTTTCTTGGAATGCCGCTCCTTCGGGTGTTTTGGGCCCTTATTGTAGCGGCAGCCATGCCAATCAATTACGTCCATTTTAGTGGTTCAGCTAGTTGTTAAAATACATTTTCAATGAGGACCGGCAAGTGGACGCTTTAGAGAAAAAGTAAATCAAAATCAAAATTAACAATTTTTTTTATTTTCTGACGTTCAACAAGGTGTATCTGTTTCTGAGATCATCATGGTTAAAATGGTCTGTACAGGGGAGCACTGCCCCTTGTTTACTCAAAATTAAAGATAAATAAAAGAGTCAGATGCAAACACTCTTATCACTTTCTATTAATAGAATTCGTATGGTTATAACTCTTACATTTTCAAAAAAACTACAAATTTTTTAAATATATTTTATTCCTACCTACATAGTACACTTTGCAAAGCCGAACATTAAATTGAAATGGCGATTTTGAATGATGCCTACAACTAATCTTTCAACAGAACTGTCCTAAACGAATATTGTTTAAAAAAACAAAACGAAACTAATGGATTACGGGTATTGTATTCACGAAGTTTAGAGTAATATTAAAAAGCAAGTAGGTACGGCAGACAAATACAATAACGGCAACAATATTAAATTTTATAAGGCCATAATACTCCAATTACCCAAACGAACATGGTTCGAAGGACAGGCTCTGCTCTGAGTACAAGAGTAGTCACGATAATAATTAGGTTCAGATCAAATCAAACAGTTTGCAACCTCTTAACTGTAAAGAATCAACAGGAAATCTTTAAAGCTGTGTGCAGAGTGCAATGAAAAGGAATAAGATCTCAAGGCGTTAATAAGCGTCGCAGTTGATGCACAAAAAAAAAAAGATCTCAAACAACTTTTTTTTTCTCTTTTTTTTCACTTTGTTTGTATATTTACAACTGCAACAATTGTTGCATCAAGTAAATTTGATCTTACTGGTTCAGTTCTCTTGTAATGACATGGTTAGAGCAATCACCCACTGGTGAAACTCTTTCACAATGATTTAATCACAGCAGATCTCTAGGCCATTTTCGCTTCAAGCGACGAGGAGGATTGTCGGGAAGGTGAGGAGAGGAGAGTTGTTGGACAAGAGGATTAGGAGGCTGTGAAAGTTGCGGTAGCGAGACTTTATTAGTTCAGTGACAAAAGGGATGTGTAGGTCAGTGTGTATGGTAAGGTTGGAAATGTAATATGGAGCATTCAGGATTTTCCTTAGGATTTTAGATTGTAATGCCTGTAGGCGTTTGGAGTTAGAGGGTTTGGTTGAGCCCCACACTTCTGCTCCGTATGACCATATGGGTCTTAACAGGGTCTTGTAAATAGTCAGTTTGTGATTCACGTCGAGTTTGGATCTGCGGTCAAGTAGTCTACTAAGTAAGTAGCTTGTAGCGTCTGTTCACGTCTTGTCGTTTCAGTCGAGTATGTGGGTTCCACGTGAGTCTCTTGTCAATGTACAGTCCTAAGTATCGTACTACGTCAGCTGGAGGAATCGTTACACCGTTCAGTTGAACTGGTGGACTCGCCAGATTTTCTTAAAGTAAACGTAATGTGTACTGACTTTTGTTCATTAATTTTAATTTTCCATTTTTGGAACCAGGTTTCGAGAAGCTTTAAGTGAGTTTGAATGTTCTGAGTGGCTTGCACCGGATCGGAGTGAGATGAAAGAATAGCAGTACCATCAGCGAATATTGAAACTATTGTATTTTGGGAAAGAGGTAAGTCAGCAGTGTATATTAGAAAAAGGAAAGGGCCCAGTATGCTTCCTTGAGGGACACCAGCTTTATGGGACGAGAAGGCCTGCCCTTGACGAACGCGGCAGTACCGATCGGTTCAAACAACTGTATTAAAAAAACATGGTAAATTTATTAATAAATACGAGTATTTTTAAATCGGTGAAAACAGAAGGGACAAATGCGACTAGAGATCATAAAGGCAAGAATGTTCGAGTTTTGCCAGTAAAGGACTATAAAAGAAACCTCATAAGTTTTACTAAGTTGATGTAAATAGTAAGTATTTAGACCCAAGTAGGAAGTGTACTACAATTTAGATTAGTGAGTGTTAATAGATTTAAGTAATTGTCGCTGGCTGGATAAAGAAAAAAAGAAATTTATAAAATGATTATTCAATAAAGTGGTACTCTCAGATAGAATTTTGGCAACACTTCAACCGTATCTTTACATACTTATGAATTAATTATGTATACAAAATAAACAAGAAAAAAATGACAGCAATACTCATACTCACTACGACTGTACATTATCACATCAGAAAAACTTGCAGTTGGAAATTATTAAACGTGGGGTGAACCGGCGGTAGATAACCTAACCTTCAGAACACTGAGTAAACTGTGATGGACGGTCAAGGCACGGTAGTCACAGCGAAAGCCGGTTGTCTAGGAGGAGGCTCACCAAAACCGTAGTTTTTGATCTTCTAAGATGCTTGTTAGTCATAGTGGTGATACACTTCTCTGTAAAAAATAAAAATAAATAAATAAAGAATAAAAACAATGGTATAAAGGACTTGGGCCTGGGACCTGAGACCTGGAGCGTTAATTCTTCTGCAGCCAGAAATTTAAAGAAAAGCTGTATAGCTATATAGATAATATTATCTATCACCTCGAAGATAGATTCATTCCCAAAATGTTCATATTTTTTTTTTTTTTAAGGACAAATATGGTAATTATATAATCAATTAATTCTCAATAAATTTAATGAAAACCGTTAGAGCTATTTTCGAGAAAATCTAGAAAGTAAAGTCGAATTATCAGAAGTTGGAATATTGAGACTCATTCATATTGAACAGCCGATGGATACAAACATTATTCTCAAGTCACCTTCTAGAGAGATGCCTAGGAATCGCATTTCTCTGAGAACCCCATAAATAAATCAGTTTTCCTGAATTTTTTTTTTTTAATAAAAGAGACAAGTATTCCGTTAATTTGTAGTATACTTTATGAAAAGGAGAAGTACAAAAGCTAGTTGTGGATGTTGAAGGATAAAGATATCAAAAATAAGGATAGCCTGAGTTCACAGATGAGAGAGGGAAATCTGCGGAGACACGAAATATTCTGGAGTAAATTTGGGTGAAAGACTGTTGCGGAATGTCGGTGCAGAGATTGAGGCGGGACAGGGTAGATAGATAGGCAGCATCTGATTTCAATTCTCTTTCAAGAAGTTCAACACATATTAGATATATCTCTCCATCGAGAATTACCCATGCCGGCGCAAGCAATATACAGGCAGTATCCTTCTGTATAGCTGTCACATAGCGGACCAACATTAAGAAGGTTAGTCCACTGACTAGTAGGTTGTTCAAAAAGTAAGCTGTACAACTGCTATTTCTGAAACAGATGGTTCTAAAACTTCAAAACAATTCTTTTCTTTTTTTTATTTGTTTATTTATTTTGCAACTGTATGCAGTACAATAAGCAAAAGAGATGATTGATAAGGGATGGCACAAATACACATGCACGCATATATATATCCATACATCATGTGCGCCAATGGCGCGATTGGAGTGAACGACGACCATCACTAACGACTTCCAGAGATGGAAGCCGTTAGTTCGCCTTCAAAACAATTCAAATAAAATATAAAGACCTGAATATACGTAAAACATTATAATAAATTACTGATGAAGTCATAATGATAATGAAATAATTTACCTCTTAATCATGAAGAAAGCTTTACGCAATTTCATATTGCCTTTGTAGAGTCCTTAGGAAGGAAAAAAAAACCTGGAATTTATAGGAAAAAAAAGTTTGGTGACAATTATATTCGGTCACCATGACTAATAATAAAATTCTAATTATTTACTCCAATGGTGATAGAATAGCCCGTGTGATTAAGAAATAGATGAGGAAAATGCAGATGACAAATAAAAAATTGTGGAGGGAGGGACGATCGTTAGTGCGAAATTTTAAAGCAAAGATCGTAAAATGTATTGACACTCCCACCTAATGTACTCAAAGTCACAATGCGTCACAAATACTCTGAGGTTATAAGAGTATTTTTTATATATATATAAATACATATGTATAAATTGAAGTTAATATTAAAATAAATATCCAGTTTGTCAATGGTTCAACTGTAGTTAATGTAGTAGATCATAGTCGACCATCATGACTTACGGATCTGTATTAGTACTAGCTTGTCTAATTGTTGTTTGTGCAGTTACCTCAGTGGTGCGTTATCGCATTTTTTTTTTTTTTTTAATTCATTAAATGATTGAATAGCTTCAACAATACTTGATATTTTTATTTCTTATTTTTTTACAGAATAGTAGTAATGAAGTTATAGAAAAAAATAAAGTATTCTCTAGGCAATGTATGAAGAAATTTCCAGTTAAAAAGAGTAAGTAAATATCTTTTTATTTTTGAATCTATTTATTTACTAAAATTGAAAAACTAAAAATTTAGAACACCTAAACTCATACACTTGAAAATTATTATTAAGACAAGTCCTCTGTTTGAGTTTTGTTTTTACAATAAGTTCAAAATAACCTGGTGTACATTTTGAGAAGAATGAACACTTATTTAAAAACAAATATTCTTAGAAAATGTATACAACAAAACAATTCGAACCAATTTTTACGGGAATGTCTAGAATCTATCCCATTGAACTAGGCCCTTAATAATTTTATTTATTTATTTATTTTTCAAAACATATTTTATAAATCTCGACTAAATGATAAAAAAATGAAATCAAAATTTCAAATAGTTTTTTGTCGTTTTATTTTAAAATTGTTCATTTTTATTGTGGACTTTTTTTTTATAAAAAAAAAAAAAATATATCACGGTTCTAATAAAGAATTTGCAGAACTGTTTTCCAGAAATCCACATTTTTTTCAGAAAAAGATGCCCTTTACATTTATTTTTACCTTGACTTTCAATATTTTCTACCAAATCTGATTAATGAAATACCAGTTTCTTTTTACTTCTACCAGTTTGGAGAAGTATTGCTAAATTATTTAAAACAATTGTTTTCTTTAAAAACTATTAAGTTCATTTACTTTCTCTAAAGATTTCAATTGTGAGTTGTCATCGGAGATACACGTTTTGAGGTGCACAAGAAACGTTTTGGAGTGCAACAAGAAAATGAGATACGAATAGATTTATCTCCATATGAGAGTCAACAAAGTAAAAAAAAAAAATATTTATTTAGGTTTCATCCAGTGCTAATAGTTATAGATCCAAATCAATTCCTTTTTTTAAAGATTCTTTCTCGTTTTTATATACATTATTTGGAGTCGTAATATATTACATGCATAAGATTCTTTAGAAAAATTATTTTAGAATAGGTCTGGAGATAGGATTCGTCTTTCTTCTAGAAACGCCATTTTACTGTTTTGGATGGAACTGTCATTAATGTAATAATCTCGAGACTTAAATAACTATAAAAATTCGAGTTTAAAGAAATCAACGTTTCGGAAGTGCCTATTTTAGTAATAATACTTAACAGAAGGTGATTACGGTTTTCCTTCTATGTACAATTTATATAAAAATATAAAATTTATAAAAAAAAAACCCTTACGGATATAAAATTAGTTAAAATTTACGATACCTATCTTATAAGATAAAAATTACTGTTGTTTTGATAAGAAATCAATTTGTCTGGTTCTAAAAATAAATCTTGTCTAAAATGAAATTTAGTATTTAAAATAATTTTGTTAAGCAAATTGGTGTGAAACACTTTAATGGCTTTCTATTAACTATAATTTTCGTTGTTATAAGTGACAATTTACGCCTAGACGAATTTTTTAATAACTTATTTTTTCAGTAATATAGTGTTATGGAAGTATGAAAACCGATATTAGTATTTCAGCAGGTAGCCTGCAGTAGTATCTCCCCTTCGAACACCACAAATTGACCGTTGAACGAAAAAAAAAAATCAAATTTAAGCGATATTTGTCTTGCTATTTATCTTTGAGTTGTCGGTATAAAACCTTATTTGTTTTGAAAGTTGAGAAAATTGGGACTTTTTTTTTGGATAGCATTTCGTTCAAAGCTATTTTCAGCTATACGAAAATACGTAATAAGAATTATTGTAGTTTAAAAAAAAAAAATCATGAGAGAAAATGGTTTATCTCAAAAAATTGAAAAATTAATTTAGTAAACTAGTAATTCTGCTTGAAGGTTACGGTCAAGTTCTCACAAAGCAATATAAGGTTTGAAGTGTTAATATTTTGTTTACACAGAAACAACTTTTATTTAAAAGAAAAATCGAGAATCAAGGAACTTCAAAACATAATTCCTGTGAAAACTCAATAAATAGAAAATTTAAACATGATCACAATACTTGGTCTTACCAGAATCAAGAGAAAATTTTATATTTAGAAAATTGCAATGAAAATTGAAGTTATAGATTTGTTAATTTACTAAGCTGTGTATATATATTGCCTGTTTACTTATCACAAGTCGTAAATTTTAAAAGTAAATGAATCATATTACATCATGGTTGTTTTTCCCCAAAGGTTTCATTATTAGGTGGGAGATATTGAAGGAAATGCGTCTCTTTATAAAATTCATAAAAAATTTGAAAATACCTCAACTGAAAGTGTGAATTTCTTGAGTTTCGTTTTCTTTTTTTTTTATTTTGTATGAATCGTTTTAAGCATTTTTCTTGTAAACCAATCCTACAGTATTTGAATCTTAATGCAAATCAATTCACTCATCTAAATGCGTAAAAAAATTGGGTTGGCAGTTCAAGATTGAAGAAAAAAACTGTTATCCGACAGTACAGAATAGAATTTTTCGGATTTTGAATAGATATTTTCTCGAAAACGACAGCACTGATTTTTCTAAAAGTTTGAAATGCTAACTGCTTAGGAGTAAATTTATTATTTTCTTTTTTTTTTAACACTATTCTTGATTTTTTTTTTCTTTTTGTGGAATCTGAGAGTACTTATTGACGTACAGTAAAGAGTACGAAAAGTCGCATGTGTATCAACCTGTACATAAACCTTAGTCAGAAACTTGTGACCGCAATCTTCTCCACCTGCACTTATATGGTTTATCATAGTTTTACATTCAGTTTTAAGAAAATTTGTAAATTTGAGTAACTATTACAAAAAAAAAATTAATGGGAGTGTTTCAGGTTTTTTTTAAAATGAATCAAATAAATCAGTATCTTATCGCCTTTCTAATAAAAAAAAATCAATATATTCTTAGAACCTTAAGTCCCAATTTGGAGATTATTGTTGTTTTTTTTAAAGAAATGTCATCAGAATGGTACGCAATAAGTTTTCTGATGAGTAATATTTACGAAAATAAATATTTACATCCGTGACGAAAGGTGCAAACTCTTTAATTGCGACTAATCATGTAATTCCCATCTTTATTTCCAGACAAACACATTAGATTAAGAAGAATACAATAAGGAAAATAAATTTATGAGATAAACAATCGGCATTAGTAAATGGTCTACCCATAGGTTATTGCTTTATTGCATTCTTTTCACGATAGCAAACTCACCGCTGATGCGACAATTCAGCATTAAATTCACGATAAGATTTCAATGGAAGTTGGTCAAGCATTGTGAAAAAACATTAGGAGCGACAATTAGTTTCGTACCTCTAGCAAAGGTCAAAAAATAGCTGTGTAAACTTCTAAAAAAATTTCCGAATCATACGTGTGGTAAAAGACGCCATTTTTACTCCTCTTTTCTGCAATTTGACAAAAGAAAGGTCAGTTATCAAGTGTCTTGTTCTCACCTGCTTCTTCTACAAATCCTCAATTTTAGAAGACCTACCGGGACATGAGGAGTCTTTTTCTTTGTTGCACTGTACTTTTTATTGGATCTTAGCTTCTTCTATTCGCCTCCGCCAGCCTACTCGGTCTGCTTGTTGCAACTATTTAGTTAAGTACATTCAAAAGAGTTATTCACTGTCTCGTGCACCATCAGTCCATCTCAGTTTGGTTTTTCTTGTTTGGCCGCCCCTCCTTCTGACATTCTTGCGAGATAACTTGCCTGTTGCAACCTATTGTACCTGATTATATGAGTGGCTCGTTGGACAAGTTCATAATCACCTGACAGGGACCGAAGTTGGTTCTTAAGACTTTATTTTTTTTAACACCGAAAGAGTCCTATCATCGTTGCTAGAGTTTGTCTACAATTAATACTTAATATAAAATTAATGCTTTATCGAAATTGTCACTAATAGTCACTTAAATGTTCGAGCCCAGAATGAACACCTTGATAGACATTTTAATAACCGTAATGTATAAATGTCCAAAATTCTATATTATACTGGGTTGCGAATGCATTATTGGCCGATTTATTCAAGTGTACAGGCGGAGGGAAAACAACTGATGTTAACACACAAGTTTCTAACAATAAACGTGAAGTATTTAAATTGAATTTAATCTGTATTATGACTATGATTCATTTGACTTCTAAAGAAACTTATTTCCATAATGCATAATAATTTTTACCTCACTCAACAATGTTTTACCTTTCCATCCGTCGTTTGAATTTTCATTCACCAGTTTCTGCTTTATTTTTTCATTGAGAGGCATCTATGTTGTTTTTTTTTTTTGGAGTAATTCCAACTTTCATCCAAATAACTTTTTGTACTTTTAATCAACTGTAAATACTTCAAATTGAAGGCATCACCTCCCTGAAATTTAAATAAAAATTTAACTTTTTACAATGCAAACCACAAGGCTCTTCGGTGGTAGCCAATTCCATGTTTTTTTTTTCCTTAGATTTACTAATTACATTTTTACTTATTTTTCAGAAAAATAAAAACCATTTTTTAACCCAATTAAAACTTATTTAGGCAATGTGTTACCAATTTTGAATAGTTTGAACCAAGTATATTTTTGCTTACTTGTTAATCTTTTCCCAAAAACATTTTAACTATGGTTTGTTGCAAAAGAAGTTTTTACCGAATTTGCTAACATTTGTACGCATGTATGACCTCATCAGTGGCTCTGGTACGAGACCATTACTGGAAGTTACACTCTGTTGTGGTTATAATCAGGTGACTGCAACGGCGTTTTGTTGCCACTGACTTCTTGAATCTTTTTGAATTTATACTACATACATTTAATTTGGGTTAATTACAGTGGCGGCTCGTGTTTAAATGGTTGCATAACCCACAATTAAAAATTATATGCAAAATGTGTAATATTTCATCTAACGATCCTAAAATCTGAATATAACAAACGGTTTTAATGTAACTGATCCTAATTTTTTAAGAAACTTTTGGGAAATCTTTGAATTTTGTCCATTCTCTTCCTTGTACAATACCTTATTATGCGCTTACACATAATACGACTACTTTCCCCATACATTAATATGTTCTTGACCTATTTATAATATATTGTCCAACTTAGAACTACCAAAATATATGTATTTTTGGACATGAAACATTTCTGGATGTTTATTCCGACGTTCTATCTCTTTTAAATTACGTTATAAAAGGTCCATTTCATTTAAAAAAATAAAAAATAAAAGCAATAGACCTGAAAATCGGAGAGCAGCGAAAATGTATTTATACTCAACATTTTGCACATAATTTTCATTAGCAATGGTGAGATACCTGTCCTTGATTGAGAAAGATTAATGAGTAATCATGTTCCTGTACTTCATAAAATCAAATCATCATCCACGTGCTTCAAAGTCACAAAAATTAAAAAAAAAAAGATGGAAAAACCTACCCCCTGCTCTCTATTCTGCAATGTGCAGATACGTACGTATGTTATTTTCATGTGACCTTAAAGTTTTTAACATGAAAGCATGTCATTTTTAGCAATTAGAACCTGAGTTTAAATTTGTTTCTTGAGGATATTATAAATAATGCAGGAATTTCCCAAAAGATTGTTCAAAGGATCCATTGTTTCAATTCTGTTTTAATAAATTTAGAATGTACTGCGTTTTTTTTTTATCTTCCTCCAAAATCTTCTTCGTCCAAACTTTTGTATCTTTCACTAGCATTCTTTACAGCTTTCGCTCAAGTGTATCTTTGAAGTCACAGCCAGATGTACCCTCATCTTCATCATCAACCACGATTACTTTGGCTGCTTCCCTCAATTTCTTTCTACAGATCTAATTCCATAAGTCTAATGTTCACTCAATAAATCTTGTGAAACGCTTTACAGAAATCCTCTAGAGAACGTCCTTATTAAGTACTTCTTCTAAACATAATTTACAAGATGTTCTTATCCAAAAATCTATCACGTTCGCCAATAATTTTCCAAGAGCCTATGCTTCACTAGCATGCTCATTGTGCTTTCGACTGTGAAATTAACTTTTTCGCTGAGCATATCTTTTATTAATTATCGCTGTATAACTATTTTATTACTGTTCCACTGTAAAGATTGGGTCATATGTACTCGTACTTGTCTTTCATTGTCAATTCTTTTCTTGAGCTTCTGCCTTATTCTGGGTAGGAATCCACTGATTAAAATGCAATGTATTACTAATTTTATTCTCTCTCGTCTTCATCAAGTAGCTCTCCGGATATTTAAAATATTGAAAACCATAGGTGCAAACCAAAAGGCTTCTTTTTTTTTTGCTTTTATCAGTTTCATGATTAAAAAAATTACTTTTAATCTGTGATAAGCAATTTAAGTAGCAGTTTTAAAATATGCCAGAAAAAAATCCACTAAGTGGTGATAATTAAATCTAGGGCACTTAAATGAACAAAACATCTGTTATTGATAGTCATCAATTGTTTACAAGCTTCACTTGAGATAATTAACATTCATTCAAACAAAGAGAAAAAGAAAATCAATCTGATAATTTAAAAAAACAAAAAACAATATAGTCTTCAATTAAATAAATTTAATTATTTTCTTTATATTTATGGAGTGAGAGATTATTAATTACGATAACTTAGTTTTTGTTTTTGTAGATTTTTTTTTTCACAAAGTGAATGTTATAAAGTACTTATTTGCTTACAATCTGATATAATGTGACATTATCTAAAACAGGTGCATGATACTTTTTTTTACGAAATAAAAAGAATTGGTATAATTAGAGTTGGCTATTTCATTTAAATTTAAGTTAGGCTTAATGACTTATGTACCTCACCTTTAATCGGCGTTATATGGATGTAAATTTTTCTAAATTTAAACCTCTCCATCAGCTTCTCATCACTTAAGCTTCCAATTTTACATCTTTTTTTTTTGCAAGGGGGCTTCCAGTGCTCGTTTATCCTGGTCCGTTTGTTGGACGAAGGGTATTAAACAGTTCGTTGGAAGCAATTATTGTGACCTTTAGAATAAAACAAAGTTCTTTTTAATTTAACTATCTTTTTCTCTGCTACATTTTAATGATAAAAAATTAACATTTTTAACTTTATTTGCATACATCGTCAGATGTCAGATACTTATGAAGTCAGTATTCTAATCAGACACACTCTCGAACTTACTCCTCCATTAGAATTTCACTCAAATGATTTTTTAAGAAAAAAATGTTACAACTTTTTATATAAATAACTTTATATAGTTAGATCTAGGCGTACAGTTCTTTTTTCTTAAGATTTATATTTTTATTAACCGCCGCCTTGGGTTCAAGTAATTCAAAATTTTCCAGCGGATTGAGCATATTTATTTATAAGGTAGAGTAGCTCGTCTCTTATCTTATTTTTTTATCAACATAATTCAATATTCTTCTCACTACCAGTTAATTAACTAATAAAAATAATAATCAGATTACTTAATTTCCTCTACCTATTCCGCAAATATTTCAACTTCTTACCTTGAGTATGAATCAAGGGTTGCTTTATAGTATTGCAATATTACCTATATTTAAATATGTCAATTTTTTTTATTTCAAATAATATTTTGAATTTTGATATTAAATAAACACTTTAGGAGCACTGAGCTTCATTCCTTCGATTGCTACAAGAAAGCCGCAATCACTAAAAACTGTCAGCTTTCGACATAAAGGTAAGCTGAAGTTTAAAATAATATTTTAGAAACGCCTTAGTTCGTTATAAAAATTGTAACTAGAATTAGAAGCGATTCTGGGTTAAACTATTTGAGAAGAATGATTGCAACAAATTTTAAAGGCATTTTCGCGATTATAAAAAATGTGGGGTGAAACACTCATACCTCTTGTAATTGCTGTATCCGTGATTAACAATTTTATTCTTTTTATTATTTTTTTTTGTAAACGTATATTGAACCAATGAAAATGTAGGAGTTAATACCAGTTTAGCCTCACTTCTAATCTGCCTTAATCGCCATCTTTCTTAGTTACTCTTCAAGTGAGATACAGCACCTCAAAAAATACATTTTTCCTTACAAATATTTAAACAAACAAAATAATAAGGTCTCTATATATAAAGCTAAACCGATTTTAAATAAATTATCATTTCTTATTCCCGTTTATGAAATTTTGAATTAGTGTTTACAGTGTAACTTATGTTGACTGTAGAAAATGTCTAAATACTAGCCATGTTTCTTTTAGCTTTAAGATCTCTCGCTATTCCATTCCTTCGATTGTAACTCCTGTTACAAATACGATGATATTATTAAGTACTCTCCAGCATAGAAAGATATCTTGCACCATGGCAAACAATAATCTACAGCAGCTAAGTTTGGAGCGTAGGATGAGTGTGAAAGAAGTTGAATGACATCACGTTCTCCAATTTTTTCTTTAGTCTGACTGGAACAAAACATTTTTGCAATTGACTTATTATGAATTAAACAGAGCATTTTGTTTTTAGTACATTCCACGTAGTTGTTTTAAGTTATAAAAATCGAAAAAATTCACTGTAAGTACTTTAGGTACAAATTCTTTTGAATGAATTACACCTTCATAGATCAAATGAAAATTCCTTTGTACCATGGATCACGTTTCTCTGAATTTCTTCATTTCATCACATACGCTTTTGTGTTAGTTTATGACAGTTGGATTTTTTTTTTAAGAGATGTTAGCAAGTCTCCATTATTCTTAATATGTATTCTTTTTTACTTCTCCTTTTTATCTCTCTGAATGAGAGTACTTCCCGCAAAGCGTCATGACGACTTCCAAACCCTGTAAACTTATCTTTCTTCCTAAGATCATATCACCTTTTTAGATTTTTTTTAATCCAACGCCTATGCTATTTAGTAGCAGTTTCACTGTACTCACGTAAAATAGCTAATTTAAAGTCACCTTCATGATTTTATAAATTCGTTCTCTGACTATTTGATAGAATTAATTTGCAGAATCAATTATTTGATTTTTTTTACTAAGTCAAAATTTTGAATTATCACTGAACAATGTGAGAGTTTACTTTTTATCACTAAAGGCTATGGTCTTTATTTACTTTCCACACCTGTAGCCAATGCGAGATACAATTAACGAGAAGAAAACTCTAATTACAAACCAAAGAACTTGGTAGTAAAGTTTCTAAATTTAACTAAACTGTTTTTATTAGTTTCTGAGAATTTAATTATATAGGCTGCTGTCGCGCGTACTCTTATTTGTTTTGAGGCACTAACGTCATAGTGATAGTGGTTGTTTTTCTTGTTAGTGTTATTTTTGAAATTTCACCTGCGTCCTGTGATCAGGTTTAGTACAGGAAAACTGAATCTTATATTAGTGATATTGATTGTTAAATGATAACTTAATTACTTTCTCGTCATTTAAATTGGTAAACGATAAAAGAAATGGCAAATGTGAGTGTTTCACACAGAGATTTCCCCACTAAAAGCCATTCATTAACAATCCTATTAAAAATGTAACTTAAAAATAAGTGTTTTCTTTTGATTTTAGGTATTTTACAAGAAATGTACCAAACATATACTGTACCTGAAAATAAAAATTTAAAGGTAAAATAAGTTTTATTACAGGTTACAGTTTTATTTATTTTCATAAATTATTTAATAATTTTAATTCTATGTTTCGCAGTGTTTTCTTGGTTGTTTATTGACAAACCTTGGAGTGGTAAGTATTTGTTAAATTAATGTTGTATATTATTTTTAAAGCGCCATTTTCTTAATTCAAAAACCTATAGACCCAAATGAAAAGTGAGGTTGGACTTGACTAGTCAATTTTTTTGTAGTTCGCATGGTATAACTTCTGAAGCACTCATGGAGAACCTTTAGGTGGTGTAGATTATGGGCGATAATGTAATCTCGTCCCACTTAAATTAAAAATTTCTGATGCTGACAAATCTAATTTAAAATATTTTTAATTTATGAAAGCCGTGGTGTATTTTACAGTAAATCGTAAATTATTTCTGGGAATGAATATTGTATTCATGTTTAGATGATGGAGTCTTATATGTTGATTTTGTAGTGAAAAATGTTCAATTTATGGTAGTACAGTAATTTTTCTTTCTTCTTCAAGAAATTGGGCTCATATTTTGAGTTTTTTGATTGGATTGTTTTTTTCGTTGCTTTCATATCAGGAACTTCAAAAAATTTCCATTAGAAAATATGCTTTTTTTTCTTTCATTCTAACATATCAGATTTATAACTGTCTTCACAGATAAAGTCATCAGTTTGGTGTAGAGAAATTTGACTTTCACAAGTAACGCTTCTGTCATCTTGTCCCTACACTTTTATTTGATTGAATTATCTAAATATCAATTACATTGTGGTGACATAATGAAGAAGTCTTTATAAGTGGAAGTCTCTGCAAAAATCCGACGATATATATACCATATTATTAAATGTAATATATAGAGAATAGAATATTATGTACATATACATAAAAGCCGTAGCTGGTGCAGATCTTTGATGGTAATAGCAATTTCTAAGGAATAGTTTACTAACAGTACATGGAAGGAAAAGTTATATATATGTATATATTTTCCTCATAATATAATGATAACGTTATCATAATATCAAGAAAAACTAAAGCATTGATTAAATTCCAAAACTTTAGAAGTCTTACTTCTAAAATAAAAAATAAACGTTTTTAGAATTATTATTTTACTAAAAAGTGACTTTTTAAAATAAATTATTTTTCATCTAACAAAAATTTTACTTTTACACGAAAAAATTTATTCAGATTTTACACAATGTTCGGAAATGTTTTGAGTAAGAAGTCAAAAGTTGCGCCCAGTCCTATTGAAAACCCTGAAATACTGTTCTTTCGTTTTACCGCATTCTAATTTCTATCTGTATGTTTGAAGAAAATTCGTTAAAAGTGATATTTGATAATACACGACTTTTTTTCTACTTAGTAGCAATATGTTTGTTTACGAACTTTTAAATTTAAATTAACTATTTCTTCCATAATTATTACTTACCTATTATGTGATGGTCATATCATAACTGTAGGGTATACCTCAAGTCCAGTCTTCATCTTGAACCATCTGTTTCCTTCCATATTTCCTCTTTCCTCCTGCTAATTACATCACTATTACAAATACGAATATGTAATAAATTACAAAAAAATTTTTTTTTGTTAATTGCAGATAAAAAGCAATTACATCGACTGGAATGTTTCTAGAACTGCACACAAGAAAATCAGCCGAGATATAATGGTCCGTAGAAAAGTAGATTTAATGATTAAGAAATGCAAGAAAGAAGGTTAGTTGCAGTATTTTTATGTGAATCATTTTCAATATTTAATTAATCCTTTTTTTTTATTGCAATTTTCGTAAATAAACATTTTGTTTCCAGTAATTCCAGACTTTCGCGACACCTGTAAGCTAGCCGCAGATCTAATTTCTTGTAAACTAAAATACTCAAAGAGGGTAAGTAGTCTTATTAAACTAGAAAAAGTTTCTCAATGTTGAAAATAATTACATGGATCTAATTCGTGTGTAGTAATTTAATAATTCGATAGTTTACTTACAAACATTGGATTAAGTCGTTCGCCTAAGTATGTTTACTGTTTGAACACTTATATAATTAATTACTTATTGAATAGTTTTAATATTTTTGACTCCTCCTTAATACGTTATTTACCAAACTTATTAACATAGCTGTGTTTCTAAACTATACACAGCTCATTAGCCTTAGGAATGTTCTCGTGCAAACACGTAGGACACATCAGCATTAGCTGTTCTGATTTTGAACAGCCATGAATCAGCTGTAAACATTGTATAAGTCACTGATACTTGTACATCTTGATACTGGTTACGTCACATCATTGATATATGTATTTATATTTCAATTTATGTGTATCAGACAAAATAAGCTCTAGACAAATATATAATACCCAATACGATCTGTAGAACCTACTGTGTAGAACTACTTGCAGTGTCTACAAAAAGCAAAATTGTTGAACGTACTTACTCTCTATTCGTTTTTTGAGTACTCAAAAAATTTCTTCTGAAAATCTTATCGTTCAGAACATCTTTTTTTACTTAATCAAACATAAAAGAGACTACGTATTCCGGGTGACTTATTTCTTTTATTGATTATGATATAATTTTTATCTACAACAGCTATGTTTATTTTAAAATGAAACACGAAAAAGTAATTTATTATTTTCCATCGGATGAAAAAATCATTGCCATTTCAGTCGTGATACATTTATTCAGCCGAGCTTTCGACCTAGGGACTAGGTCATCTTCAGGGCTCGTGGAAAGCTCGGCAAAATAAATGTATCACGACTGAAATGGCAATTATTTTTTCATCCTATTGAAACTATGAATCAGTCACCAAAAAGAATGGACAATTATTATTTTCCTAAATGTATCGTTTTTTATTTTGTTTCAGTTGGGTATCCCCATTATGAGAATGAAATAATACTCATTGGCTGTGATAAAAGATAACGTATACGAATTATTTGCCGGGAATCTATTTCTACGCTTATTTATTGTAAAAGGAAGAGTTTTTGTAAAAACCCATTCTACTACTAACGAAATATCTGAAAATTTATATAAATCTATTTTTGCATGAATAAATTGTTTTTTTGAAAAATATATGTATCATTTATAACTAACTTACCATATCTTGGGTCAGGTAACCCACGTTTATCTTTCAATGAGGGTAAAGATAACCGTTGCAATTTTACATATAAGTATAATCTAGTAAGATAACAAAAAAAAAAACTTCGTTTGAGTGAATCAAAGACTGGATGTTATAACTGACAAGAATGATGTCAGTCAGATTGAGCTTCAAAGTTTACTTTTAACAAATTTGCTCACAATAAGTTAGATTTTGGATATTAAAGGAACATGAAGTAAAACTTGAAAGAGCGTTTAACATCATCAGCTGCAAAAAAAAACGAAAACTCTTTTATAGTTTATTAACTTGCGCAATAATGAAGTTGTGAGCCCATTAAAATTTCCTGTTGAATAACCCTATAATCAATGCTTCACGTCGTTAAAGCTGATAAAACAATAACTACGAAAAAATCATGATTTGTAAACAGCAACAACTTGTAAAAATCATGCCCCTTTGAGGAATTCCCCTTAATATCAGAGATTGCATAATTTTATCAATACAGTAAGCAATTATTATTAAAATAATGATAGTATGTTATAATAACACTTGAAGATCTTTAAGTGGAGGGACTCTTCACCATTGTAGGTGGCTAGACTCATAATTAAAAATAAAAGAATAATTATCTATGCGTTCTTTAAAGTGTATTATTTTTATGAGTAATCTTTCTTTTAAATTAAGTCTACCTTGTAAACGTTTTTCTAAAAATTTTATTTTTTAATAGTGAACACACCTTAAAAAGATAACAAATTATTTGATTTTTTAAAAGGAATTTTAAGTGGATTTTGACCAGAAAGCACTTAATAAGAGCCTTTTATATACGTCAAGATTCTGTGAAAACAATGATAAAATTATTACAATGAAATGGCATCAATTTCGGAGAGATCAGCCACAGAGAATTTTAGAGGCAATTTTTGAATAGGATTGCCAAATTGCCTGCAGTTGACAAGTCTACTACCCGTATTTTATTAATGTTTTTCTTAGGCTTGTTTCCGAACGATAAAATAGGTATTACTGCAAGCAGCTAGTACTTTGACAAGAGAAAGTTCTAGCAATATAAATTTAGCTGAGTAAGAAAGTGTTACAGGAAGAGGAACTGTGGCAAAAACTAGCATCAGAGGTACTTTAAATCTCCTTCCAATGCCTGTTTAACTCTCAAAGTGTTAATATGACACTTTTAACCCTTTAAATGGTTATGATTACACTCTAAAGCAATGAAGATATTTAAATGTTTCCACATGTTTAGGTATTTAAATATTCAATACGTTTTCTAAAAAGGAGGGGCTAGAACCATTAATTTAAGACTAGGTAGGCTAATGGCCACAGGCATAGCCCAAAAAAAAAAAAAAAAAAAAAAAAAAGACTAGGTAACCCTGTCCCTAAATTAGAATCTTTTCAAATCTCTGAAGTTTAGACCTTATTTAAATTAAATAATAATGCTTTATATCAATAGGCAATCATTTCCTAATAAGGTTAGTTTTAACCATATTTTCTTATCTTCCAGTGTGCGTAATTTGAAAGAGTTCCCTCCTTGATTGTTTGTTTAAGAGTAGAGTACTTCCTAAGAAGGATTGTTACAAAGCTAACGTCATGTCGAAAGCGTCATGTTTTATCTCAAGCGCTTTTACCTAATTACCTTTCAACCAACATAGAATTCGATTCTCACTTCGATATATTGGTACCAACTTAGCAGAGAATGCGTTACAAACAACATTACAGAGCATGGAGCGAGGCGATTGGAGCGTTAACTGAAACCATCAAAGAAAGTAGAATGGATTGTTTTGGTGGCATTAAGATTTACAGCATTGATAGTTTTTCATTTAAATTGAAAGCCCCGTCCCCTGTAATAATATTACCCTGGACAAAAATAATATTAGAAAGCAATTATTTCAACACAAAGTACGAGATGGTAGATCCATTTAATGCGATAATTTTAGCACAATATAACAATGTTAATATAGTAATGTTCATATTTCCAAAAGCGTAGACGCTTTATTAATATTGCTAAAAGGTATCCGAAAGCAAATATTTATTGTGTTAGATTACCGGTTTAGGCCTGGGATTTTAATCACTGATTAATGTAAAAAATTATTGCACAGAGCACGTTCGATCCTCGCCACAGTCTACGACACCAGTTAGCAGTAATTGGTAGTTAGAAGTAAAGCCCTATTAAAAAAAAGAAGCAGTAACTCCACTTCTTTTTTTACTTTTTTAATATTTCAAAAAACAGTTCAACATGTAAAAAAACAAAACAATAAGTTCGGAAAACTACAGCTGCTACTGTGTGGATTGTTTTTGGAATTACAGCCCAAAAGCACATACTGCTAATTACTAGCTGTGGTAATATGTTAATAAAAATAAATAACTAAAAAATAAATCTACAAAAAATGTCGAATGAACATGTACTCATCAGACCATAAACTCAAAATATAAACTGTAAATCAATTCGAAATCCAATAAAATGCATTAGCAACTAATAATTTTTGTTTGTTTCTTGTTCACGCTAAACTACCGCGTTATTATTGTTAGATCTTGATGTAAAGTTCTATTTGCGTCGTTTACTGCTGAGGATCTTTACTGCCTACGTCTTTTATGATACAGACAGTTACGATTTTTTCCGTATCAATTTTATTCTCAGCAAATAAAATAAAGTTATATTAACGAAAAAATGAATATTATTCAATTATTTTAAAAGTGTATTTAATTTTTAACTTTTTAGTTTTGACCAAGTTCTTAAAGTTTACTTTACATGATACACACAGTTTTGTTAATAAACTTATATTTAAGATTTACTATAAATTGTTGATATGTTGATATATTACTGATAAAATTTGAATGCGAACAAAAGCTACATACGGATATTTTCATTATTTTAGAAAATAACTGGGTGTAAATATTTCATATCACACCACTTATTGTTAAACAACAAAGATTGATTACTTTACTGAATGCTTTGAAAAGACTGAACATCTTCGATAAAAGAAAAGCAAATAATTAAATAAAAGATTAAAACCAAAAATTGACCAAAATTATTTTTAAAAATATTATAAAATCATTAATAATCTTATTGAGCCTCTAGCAAGGCCGATGAATGAAAGAGTTCATATAAAAAAGTAAACACTTGTTTTTAGACTATAAATGCTATTCAATTCCATTCATAAATTTTTGGTGCTCTTGTTGAATAATTAAAAACATTTTTTTAGCAACCATTTGGTTGTTAATATTTACTTCCCTTTTGGTGTGTTTGTATATTTATATATTGTCCTAACAAATCGCACTCAAACAAAATTTAGCAATACAAGTTATACAGATCCGATAAAATAAATATCAAGTACTCTACAGCGGCTCAAAATTACGATAATCCGCTGAGCAGAGCAACTACGAATAAGAACTTTCAAAGTAACTCAATTTGGTTCGTAACATCAGAAATTTAGTTGACATTAAAAAAAAGTATGTCGAAAAACCTCAAAATGACTAAACTAACAGTTGAAAGATATGCTTAAACAGTTCTCCTTTTTTACCCAAAGTTCAAATTAGCTCTAAGTGAGCTTCTTTCTAGATATCTAAAAAAACGGATGAAATATCAGAGTTTTCTTTTTAATTTATAGACTCATACACAAAATAATTTCTTAAATCGTAATTTGTATGAACACCAATAATAGAATAATCTTTAACAATTATTCTAATGTTACAAACTGTAATTGATCATCAAACTAATACAAATGAAAATACATAAATAAATTACTGCAATGCTAACAATTACCCTCTACTATGAACATAAGCATCAAATATGGAATAAACACATTACTCAAAATGTGGTTTTGATATAAAAATTTACTATTTAAAATTTAGAAGAATAAAAGTTTTTTGTTGAGCGTATAAGAAATCTATTTTTCGAAAAACAATTATTGTAATATCATAAAGATTTCTCGACATGTAAATATAACTTTCATAATTTTTTTTAAATAATTAATTCTATTGATAAAAATATTTTCATTTATTCCTCTATTTTTGAAAAGCACGATCACAAAGGATATATTTACTATTTACAACAGAAAAAACTGTATTTTTATTTAGGTACAAAAATCACAGAAAATATTTGCATTTCAAATATAAATATATCCAAGAAGAATATAAAACTCTTGAAAGGACTAAAAAAGCCCATTAAAAATTAAATAAATTTTCATTATATTAACATAATTATATAACAGATTAGAAGATCTTTAATTTCGTTTAAAATTGTTTAACCAGAATTATTATTGTCGATGATATTATGTTACATCGCTTAAATCATGGTATATTTCTCATCCAAACTCTTTTAAAATGTCAGATTACATAATCTGTTAATAATAGATAATAAAAGTGAATGAAGAAAAGTTATTTTTGAAAATATTTACAAAGATAAAATGTTAGATTTATACCTTTTTGTTAACGTCTAAATAGAAGAGCTATTGAGAAGAAGATGAAAATTATCAATGGATGCGGAGAACTGCTTAACGAATCTTTATTACAACCACTTTCTTTACAACAGAATACACAAAAGTACTCATCCTTTGATGTGTCACAATGATCTAAGCCGAGTCCTCGGTTTACCATATCATCTTCAAAACCGCATGGCCCTAAGCCGCATTCCCGTTTTAGTACAAATCCATTGTTAGCTGAAAACAACAATAGTAAGCCATTAGTAAGCTGTTTAGTTTATTAGGAATAATTTGTGATATTTTTTTTATATTGGGGGACAAAATAGTATCATAAACTAGAATGATAGCCTTGAGATTATTGATAATTTACTAAATTATCACCCTATATGAAGACCATAATTTTTATCTTTGATTTTATATGCATGTTTATCGTTTCGACTTCACTGACGTTACCGTCAGCACTGTAGTTATTGCCCCACTACAAATGAAATAAGTATTATTCGTACGCCCCCGTATAAAATACAACTCCAACTTCTAATTCTAATTCTTTAATTCTAAAACATTACACAAACACTAAACGTAGAAAATCCTTAAATAAGAACTAGATTTCATTAATTTTTATTTCACATTTTCAAACTTATTGTTTATTAAGTATAAGTTTTTAAGAATTTAGCTTAAATTAACTAACTATAAAATGTTCCACTCTCCAATGAATATTATTCGTTTTTACACATGTTTAAATGTTGAACAAAATTGCTTTTCCATTTTAGAAATATTATTATTGTTATTTTTACTGCATTTATACCTGAGGCATTCTATAAGTGATTATTATTATGCTATGATAGCAATGAAACATTTTAGGCTACCGTTCTTTAGCTCTGTTCTTAGACTTTTTAAATTAATTTTATATTCTTTGTGGAAGCAAATACATTTAAAACAAAATAAAAATTTACAGAACTCACTAAAAAGGTACTTACCATCTTTAGAAATATGCGTAACGCATCTGTCCCTATTGGACGGGCAAGGCAACAGATTCTCTTCAGGACATGGTTCTGAGGTCTTCTTAGTGCACTGATAGCAAGAGAGGTTGCCTTCTCCATAAACGTTTCCTAAACAAACGATTTTTAAAATAATTTAAAAGAAAAAAAGGAATATTAACAAAGAACAAGATAAATGCTTTGAAAAAAAAAAAAAAATCATTTGTGTTCTTTCTACATTCATTATAGCATTTACACCGGAGAACATAGTTTGCAATGTAAACGACTGAATGCATTTAACCTGACTGCCTAAAGATAAATCTATCAAACAGTTTCAGATATCACATCACCGTACAACGTTCACTCACCAAAGAATATTATTCGTTTTTAAAAATTGTTGCCTAACTAGTTCAGAATTATTGTTTATTTATTGCATTAATGAAACATTTAACAAGTGATTTGGCGTATATAGACATATAGAATATCTAAAAGCAGAAGTAACAAAACAATAACTTTTTTAAAAATCGATCTAAAAAACATACGTTAAAAATTTGCCTACTGAAATCAATCGTAATTCATTTACAAAGTTTACCACATTTGTAATAAAATAATAAATACAATTGACCAATACATTGTTACTACGTTCTTTAGAGCTAAAAATAAATTTAACTCAACTTCAAGCATTTGATAACTGATTAACTCGAGAGCCAAGTGGCAGCGAATTTTGAAACAAACACCTATTGAATTTTTAGCTGACTTCCTTGTTCAATTACGATTTAAAAAAAAGAGGATTTGGTCTGTGGGAACATTTTGTCTGTCAGTTTTCACTGACACCTTTTTACTACAGATTCCTGAAAAGTTCGGAAGTTTTTCTCTCTCTGTTTTTTAATTAAATATTGTGAAAATTATTACAAGCAGCAGGATGGTTTCGAATCAAAATCATGAAGTACAAACTTAATAATAGTTTTCTAACTTCTGTAATGTTCTCAAAATCTAACAAATTTGAATATTAACATGAGTATTGGCTGAGCGTAACCTGTGTGGGGTCAAGGAAGGTCCACCATCTTCTAAAAGCAACGAAATAAACTTATAAACATGTTTAACGAAAACTATAAATGACTTAACTAGAGCTGGATAATTTCGCTATAAACCAGTCGGAGATTCCAATAAACAAGCGTGCCACTACAGATAAAATCAGCTATATAAATGACTACTTTATCAGAAAACCATTTATCAGAATTTAAAATGGATTTTATTTTATTGAAACATTCACCTACACAGGGAAAAATTGAGAAACTACTTCTTTGGGAATAATGGTGAAGGTAGAGGGTCCACTGGTCTAACAACAGTTATATTAATAGCCATAATACATCTAACCCAGTAGAGGTAGTTGATATTATCTCTACTGGGTTCGGCAAACTATGAACAACACAGTTGACACCTTGCTCAATCACCTTAATTTATACAAAGTAGTCTTTAAAATGTCGCTCACATTTTTTATTCAGACAATGATTGGCTAGCATCCGAACATAAGTTGATTTATATTTTAAGGCGGAGAAAGATCTTATTTTGAAAATTTAGAGACATTTACTGCAACCAAAGAAACATTGAAATAATCAATCAATCTTTCTGAGATCTTAAGAGTATTTTATTATCAAATCGCCTCAACGGAACATTTTGAAAGTTAAAATGACTTGTGATTTTCCGACTCTTGTCACTTGTATTGTACATATTCCAAAAGTTCTTATCTCGTGAATTTAAAAAATTAAAAATAAATTGCCATGTCACACTTTTTATACAAAATAAAAATTTTTACATTTCGGTTCTCCTATATTCAACCGCAACTAAGCAAGAAAAACAATACTTACTTTACCAATAGTAACATAAGAAGTGACGTGGAGAACAGTGATTGGTTCCCTCGCGACAGAGTTTCATTAACAGAACATGACAGAAGTAAAGATTAATATAAAGTTAGGTATTGTCCACTCAAAAATAGGGACAAACTAAGCCAATGTACGAGAGAGTTGAATTGAATTTTTTCTTGGCATAAGTAAGGAACAAATTTTAGTAAAGTCACTGGTGACTGAATGAACTAAAGAAAATAAAGAAACTGAAAATATAAATTACATCTTAGAATTTATAAGTGCTGTTAAAAACTATTATGTTTCAGTATACGATCAATATTCTTTTATAATTACCAATATGGTATTAACAAAAATAAAAAATTCATGTTTTATCAATTTTATATCTAACATATCTGTAGAGAAAGAATAAATTACAAAAAGCATGAACAAGGAGAAAGAGAGATTAGATACCCTCCTTGTTTGATAACTAATCATATTTGAGAGATAGAGGTGCGGAAATTACCTTGAATACAATCCTGTTATGCTCAAATATCGTTAGGACAACAATTGGCTCAATATCTTCTTTGTGTAAGAGAATAAATTTGTTCCTTCAATTTCCTTCATTTACTTTCCGTTTTTTATCCAAATTGTAATCGAAGATTCAATAAAAATTATAATTTATAATTATCTTAATTATGCTTATCATTTAATAGAATTTTTTGAAATCACAGAATTCATTCAAAAAATTCAGAGCAAGTTATACCAAGCTGAGATATTACAATTATTGTATTATTAACTTTTTATTTTATTTCATCCAAAATTAATGTAAAGCAAGTTCGCAAAATAGATACATTAAAAGTAGTATCTTATTTGTAATTAACTTACTTTTTTCTCAGAGAAGAGCACTTGTTAGTAATTTATCACTAGTGAATTATGAGTTTTAAGTAGCTAATCAGTATTAAATACATTTTAGAGGTAAAAACAAAACAACATTGAATGAGATCGGAAGAAAGGATATCGTCTTAATAGAATTGATCCTAGTAACAGAATCTGGTCCTTAAAAGACTATATTTTGATGCAAAACACGATACAAGAATTATGGAATATCTGTTCCTACCACATAGGAAATAATGAGACTATAATATTCACCCTACAAAGGGATAAATATGACGTAAAAAAAAGCTGCGATAAAAAACAACAGACCTGTAAAGCGTTGGACATTAACCTTCCTGAGCCAAGTCCACTTGTGACCCTAGTCCTCAACTGAAACCCGCTTAAATCATCTTGAAAGAGATGAGCGTGGGGAAACTCGCCAGGACCCAGAGTTCGCCAATACCCTTGAACACTAACACAGTGTCCCAGCCTTTAGGCTCCTGTTTTGGTGTTCCTTGCCATTCTAAACTGCACAGTATGGTGTAAAAAAAAAAAAACGAGTTTTTTATTGACGATAAAAATTAGAAATTTTTTTTTCTTCTCTGTTACTAATACTGTTCAATGGAAATTCCATTTATAAGAAAGACTGAATCAAGAAAAAAAAGTTAAAGTTGAAATCAGACGTTCAACAGAGTAAAATACTGAGAAATAAAGACGATCATAGCTTATTGAACGTTCGATCGGAAAATTGGTAACAAGTAGAAGGATCTGTGATGCAGAAGGATTCTGGTATATAAATCAGATTTGGCACCCACCTGCTAACAGCGAAGTAGTAGTACGGTCCAATTTTATTTCACTCTACAATATCATCTGTTTTCTTATAAACATTACCGATTACTCTGTTTACATTTTTTTTTTCAGATGATTTTAGAACTTTTAATGAAGAAAAAAAAGTGGTACTTAACATTCCAAATACAAATAAACCTTCAAATTTGACTACTTTCAGAGACTGACTTAACCGCCCAGGCAAGAATGTACCAATTTACAGGCTAAGAGTTCAATGAATTTATTTTGTACCGATTCCACTTTATTTACATATGTCTCATAGCGTGATGGAGAAACCATAATAATGCATCTATAAACTATGCATTCATGTATCGAAAACTTTCCAAGTTTTTGCACGAACTAAAATTTAAATATAATAACAAAAGTAATAACAATAAGTAAAGGTTGAAATTGAAATTTAATGTTCTGTAAAACATTTCTAATTCCTGAATCTTTCACTATATTCTTCCTAGTATTAGAATTGCTTATTACCCACAGTATACTAACACAGAATTGGATGTTTACAGTAATAAAATTATTTCTGAGAATTTCTTGACATTGAAGAACATTTAGTGAAGTTGCTAAGACACCAATCACTGCTCTACCCAAAACAGTCATCTCTGTAACGGACAGACATTTACTAAATTAATTCCCAAATATATTTAAATAACATCTGCACTAATTTAGAATTCAACATTCTTTAACGTATGAGAACAAAAAATCATTTACGAATTCTATTAATACGGGTGAGACCTTGAGGAAGACCTGAATGAACAGTACACGGAGAACGAAATTGCTTGAGTTTTTGTACAGTGCTGCCTATTACATAGGAACAATTCGAAAATTATACTCAATTTCAGTAAATTTCGCAAATTGGAGACTGTGCGCTAAGGATTTATGATTCACCTTATCAAAAGACACAAAAAAATCGGTGTAAATGGCGGTCAACCTGTGAACAAGAATTGAAACCATCTAAGATGCTAATGCAGAAGGTTGGTTGAAATAGATTTGCCAGGAGAAAATTCTGCTGATTAATAATGATAATATTTCTAAATAATTGGACTTGAACTAATAATAATTACGCTGTAACTAATTGTGGATGAGTGTTATTTTCAACATTAGGGAGATCGCCGCTCGTATAAAGTAAGAATAATACGTCTAAGTTTTAAAAAATCCGGAAATATTCATTATAGAGTTTTCTATAATGAGGGTGATATCGAAGTCAGGGGCTAGGGCTTTTATTAACGTTCAGATTGTTTTGTTTACTTACACCACCTTCAATGATGATGCAAATATTAGATTTCATAAAATGAGAGTTACAATTAGATGTTGAGACATTGAAATCTTTTGCGATTTATCGAAAACTGTAGAGAAATGGTTTGCAAACAAATCAACAATACTAGAAGGAGCTGGAGGCAGCAGTAGGAAGGGCGCTCACATAAATCACTTTTAACTTTATTGCAATAAATTTATTTGCAGGTTTAGCATACAATATTAAGAATTCAAGATAACACGAATAAATTTAATACAAAACTAGAGAGTTGAAACTATTGTTCCTTTAGGTATAAGAGATATTTATAACTTCGTGCTGGATTCAGGTTATCTTGAGTTAGATTCGAATCTTCTAACTGCTCGAATTGTTTCAAGATAATTTAATTAGGTAAATTCAGACAAGATAAAGAAAGTCTTGCAGGTGTCCAATATTTTTTACTTTGTTTTAGCTTAAATTATTATAAAAATTTGCTTTAAGTGTTCTGATTTTTCTTTGTTTAATGTAGTACTTAAAAATAAAGATTTTCAAAGAATGCCACAGATATTCTTTTTTAGCAAGATAAACAACTATTCTAACCGACCCTCCATACTGTGTGGAATGAAATGGTTGAATGCTTGAGTCAACAATTCTCTTATAAAGGGAGCCAGTGCAGATGACCATGAAGCATATACTCTGTTAGAACTTCAAAGCGCTTTTCCTCAACTGTATATGTACCTTGTTTACACAATACTTGAAGTTTCTTTGTTAAGCATTTTTATAATTTAAACAAATAAACAAAAAAAATCTATTTATGTTTTATTTATTAAGCACCAAACCTCATAAAGACTCAAATCAAGTTCCTATTCACATAAGATTGTTTTTTCGTGAATTCTATATAGAACTTAATAGATAAAAATTCAAACTTAAGAGTCAATTAAGTTTCAAAATAAGCCTTTTGGCTGAAGTGCCTTGTGAAACAAGAACTGACCCGAGAACTAATTCATAACAATGAATTTTCATATGAAACAACTGAATTCCAAATGAATCTCTCAAGGAAGTAAGTTACATCTGAAGTAATTTTTTAATTTTGCTATTTCTCTCAACGTACTAACACGAATTTCAATAAGTGAACTTAATTTACCAGGAAAATGATGTTATTGAGATCTAAAAGAAATGTTTCTGGTTAATAAAGGATAGCCATCAACTGCTTAAAAAGCCATTAAGTAAGTATTTTACACCTTTGGAAACATCTAAATATTTAGATGAATTTGCAAAGGCAATTCGATCTTTTTTTGATGAGTAGAGTTTGTAATATAAGAAAAGTTTTACCATTTTCTTAAAGTAATTTGTTTTGACGTTTCTAAGCAGTGTCAGATTTTTGACCCTATTCAGATGTATTTAGCCAACAGTGTGAGGTATGGATGCTATGAAACAGATTGATGATGATTAAAGAATCTAGCCGATTAAGATTTCCAAATGTTTAGAACTAAGGAACTAAACTTCCAAAAAATTCGAAGTAAGGTTATCCAAAGAGAAAATATATTAACCAAACATTTTATAAAAGAACGAATTTTGTAAGAAATAAAAATTGGAAGTTTTCTAGGGAGTCAGAGTTTGTTCTACATAAGTCGTCCATGGCGGGTTTGTTATGACTAGCGATGCAGTCCGCTCTAAGTCAAGGATCTTAGACTTAAAACTCTTACCATAAATGCTATGGACAAGTATCAGTTTAGAACATCCCAACAATTTTCTCTAGCCGCTGAATAGTAATTAAATTTGAAACTGAGAACCTTTACGGATAAAAGAAGTTTGCTTCAATGGAGATCTGCTGAAGGAAGAGAGACAACACAGCACCACAAAAGTCCCTAAAATCACTTTTCCTTAAGAAAAAGTTTGAAATCAAAGTGAAACAAATGTATAGTTCTCACGTAACGGAGCAAATAAGATGATTAAATTTTAGAAAAGTGTAAAAAAATAAAAAAGCAACTAATTAAAAGAACTTTGGCGTAAATTTTCCTTGTTTGTTTGTTTGGAGCCAAAGAAATTCTTGGCAACACGAAAAAGAAGTGAAAAGATGAGGTTTTAAATTTTTACAATGATCAATTATGTTACTGGCAAAATAATAATAATAGCAATTGCTTGAAGTAATTACTCCATTTTGAAGTTTACATTGAAAATTATAAGCTATACAATAATTTTATTACTTACTGAACTTAAATTATGAATTTAATGAATTTGAAATAACCTTAGCTTCACATCATTTTAAATTTCTTTTCTCTCTTTTTATATAAAGCTTTAAAGTTGACAATTTACTTTTATTACTTTGTAAAGAAAAAATAAAATCTTATTAAACGGAGTTAGTAAACTTACCAACAAGTGAGACCAAAGCTAACACGGCTAAACAAATAAAAAGCATGATTGTGTAGTAGTCAAGGGCACATGTTAGGATGGATCCCGTCCAGGATATACTACTTTCATTTGGGGAGGCAAACAGTAGGATTGAGTGTAAGGGCAACCAGGGTATGGAAGTGAGGGTACATCGTTCGCCGGGGCGCGCAAGTCCTTTTGCTCAGTACTTCGTCCCCCTGTGGTGCGTTAGGGCAACTTGGAATTCGATAGTCACCAGCATCCCGTAATCTACAGATATAAAATTAACAAGCTTTTAGTTTTTAATAAATATGATTCCAATTTTTTCTTCTTTTTTTTGGATAAGACAACTATTCAATATTTTTTTTCTACTTTTCCACTTCAGTATGGCTTTTTCCAATAATTTTAATAATACCTAAATATATTCTGTAAATGTTTATTATTTATGAATTAAAGATCATACAGCCAGAATGGTGAGTTAAGAAAGATGGGTGGTGCGTAAGGGTGTCATACTCCAATCACAAGATCAATACTTCCGTCTGAATTTTACGTTTCTCTTTTTGTTTACGAATTCTTTGTCGAGTTCAAACATGAAATTAAAGTGAAGATGACCTTAATGGAAAAAAAAAAGAAAATAAATTAATTAAAGCGATAAATAATCTGGTTTGGATATCTCTGATTAGAAGCATTTGTTTATAGAATAGTTATTTTATTTTTAAATGATAATTTATTTTTAGACAAGGATTTTTTTTTTATTAGACATGCCTTCAATATTAAATTTAAAGAGCTCCTTACAAATAGTGTTTAGTTAAAATCACACAAAAAAAAAATACTCCTTATTTCTTCCGTTCTTAACCACCTACAAACAAATAAGGTAATTCAAATAAAAATATAAGTATAAAATCATATTTATTGCGCGGAACATTTTAATATACACTACACTATAACGACACAACAAAGAAAATTTTGAACAGGAGATCAGATTTGAAAGGCGTCTCAGGAAAGCGGACCTCCGAAGGGATGGCAAGATAAGTATTTTAAAATCTATAATAACAAGGGCGCTAATGATAACGCAGATGATGCGTCGGGAAACAAAATAATAATAATAAGGGAAGAGGGGAAGGGATTAGCTATGAGGTTAGCATACTGGACTCCCACGCGGAGGTCCCGGGTTCGAATCCAGCAGCTGACCCTTAGATTTTCTCTTCCTAGGAGCTTCTTACAGCTCACTGTCCGGTGATGGACAGTGTTGTCTGTAACGAGAGAACACTGTCCGGAGGCCGGCAGTGCACTGGAAAAAGCTCCGGCGCTAATAACCTCAGCTGTTGATGCGCCAAAAAAAAAAAATAAAAAAAATAAGGGAAGAGTGTTTAGCGTATAATGGATCCCGAGTTTAAATTAAGTTGATGGCCCTTATAGTTTCCCCTCTTCTAGAAGCTTTCTCACAACTCACTATCCGGTATTGGAGAGTGTTGTCTGTAACGAGAGAAAGAAAGGCAGTGAACCGAAAAATGCTCTAGGCGCCAATGACCTCAGATGTTGACGTGCGCCTTAAAAAATAAATTGTTATAATAATAATTACAACAGTCTGATAGGGCAGTTAATGCAATGACCTCCCACGCGGACAACTCGGTTTCTTCCAACTGACTGCATGTATTTATTCTTCCTACAAGAACGGGATGTAGTAATAGTACAGTTCACTGAACAGACAGTGTTTGTTGACGCATGATAACCTAATGAAAAAAGAGAGCGAGAAATTCAAAATATTCGTAGGCTGATTGACCTGGAACGTAAATATAAACCAACAGCCAAAGATCCCTAAATCCTGTATGTAGAGGGCTGGGGAAATGGTATATGGATCACGTATGTATAGTTTCACACTGTAAATGGATTTGCCATGAGAACAAATAGCTTTGATTCTGATTTAGTCTGGTAGAAAAACTGTGGAAGAGAATTATTAAAGAAATTCAGCGATAGCCTCATTTATTTTGAGAAATCTTAATCCCTACTAACCAGCGTAAGTCATTCAAAGGGCTGTATAAAAGCGTAACCTTTGTCAAGAGAAAACTAGGCTACCTTCAGTTACAAAGAGTAAAGTTTTTTAAAAAAATACGAAGAAAATACTTTCGGTTAACATTTTTTTTTTTCAAAGTGAGTCTTCATTAGTGGATGTTACAATATGGAAGTACGTTACGTTAAGAAAACCATTTGAAGGTTTCGCCCTGTAGTTTTTACAATCAGTTAACATTTTAATAAAGTTGATCCCATTATATCACAAAGAAGAGAGGTTTTCCTCCTCAGCAAATCTACGTATATCCGGGTACGTCAAATCAGTCTCTTGGTAAAGGCCGTCCCCTGAGCCAATTAAATACGTTAACATTTTGATTATTAAAATCCAGAACTTTTAAGAAACAAATATATTTTTGACATTAGTAGAATCTCTTTGTGGGTTCTTTGATCCTTTTTTTTCAGTTCGTAATCCATTCATTTCCAATATGTATTTAATGCTCATTGTTGGAAAGCAACACGGCCTTTCTTTAAGTAACATATCCACTTATCAATATTATAAAAAATCAGCTACACAATAAAAAAATCATCAAAATTTAAAGAAATCTCATCAGTGTTTATAATGGATGGAAAGCTACTCAATACTATTTCGTTTGATAAGATTTGAAGCACAAATACACTGTTAGAACATAACCCGAAAAAAATAGGAAAAAAAAAGGCTGGCTATAAGAGTGAATTTTTCAATGTTGGTTCGTACTGCTAGAATATGTTGAAAATGTGTGTAGTATTCTAAACTTCTAGAAAAACTAGGAGAGAATTGACTACTCAAAACGACGTCGAACCAATTGGAACACTACATAAGTAACAGTTTACAGTGTAATCATCGATTCTTTTCGTCACTACAGCTAAGAATAAAGCAAAATACCCAAAAAATAAAATAAAACAATTAGAAGATTCACGGTTAATTTGTTCTTCTATAGTTTGCTTACTCAAACTCCAGATTTGATCATCAGATTACTCTATACTTTCTTTAGAATTTCCAATGACCAGGAATTCTCTTTACCACGTTTTTTTTTTAATAACGCTGCTCTACACAGGAATGTTTTTTAGTAGATGGCACATACAATACTGTAGGCACCAAAATAGTACATGCTTTTCACATCCATTTACGCAGCTAAAATTATGAATACTACACTATTCATTTAAAAATTACAGATATGGGACTAAAGATTACTCACTGTTTTCACTTTAGGGGCGTCATGGACTGTAGTAAACCAAGTATTGATTACAGTAACAAAAATATCTAAAGGAAATAGCTGTGTTAGTCCCAGGCAAAGCTACCCTTAAATTTTCTTATCCTAAGATTCATTAAAGCAGGTTGTCCGGGCAATGTCTGAAACGTGTGCACATTTTTGGGGCGCAATGTTCTAAAAGACTCCCAGACTCCTATAAACAAGAGTTTTAAAAGTGAAATAAATAAAAATATTATAAATTACATTACCTTATTTATAAGAGAAGAGTACTTAACTAAATAAATACAAAATAACAATGAAAATACTTTTTAAAAATTGCAAATCTATAAATAAAAAATGCCTTTATTTCCCCATCTGAAGTGTTTTTGTTACAGTTAATCTAATCTGAAATTTAGAAGTACACTTTTGATTAAATATTACCTCATAAAATAAATTTAAAAGTAAATAAATGATACCTATTTCATTATAGTTTAAGTTTAAGCCGAAAATGCTTCTTCTCCGATGTTCTTCCAATCCTCCATTATTATTTGGACAGTTGACGCTTCATAACAGGTGTTTTGTAAATTTATTAAC
The DNA here is from genome assembly GCF_049639745.1 of Rhodnius prolixus. Lineage (NCBI taxonomy): Eukaryota > Metazoa > Arthropoda > Insecta > Hemiptera > Reduviidae > Rhodnius > Rhodnius prolixus. Next base: position 11,446,362 of record NW_027411604.1, on the reverse strand, counting down.
TTTACTACAACTTGCCCACCCTATCAGAAACTTAAAAAAAAATTAATGAAATATTTTATTGGACTTGATTAGATTGTAAATTAATTTTTTAAGATTATTTTAAGGCATTCCTTACTACAATTTGACCGTGATCCGCGGACTACTTTTTAGAGGAAATATAGTTTTCCTTTCTTCACTTCTAATCAAAAGCTTTTATTTCAATAGAAATTCTATTATTAGTACAAGTCTGACTCGTAAAAAAGTATTTTAACATTGTAATTAGAATGTACTAGAATAATTCCTTTGGTTTTACATTACGCTTCTGATTTCCGGAACTTTATATTTTACAATTTTGGCGACACAACAGGCTAATTTTGTTTTCCATATTGTCGTCGATTTTCCAGTATTTTTGAGGAAAGTGGGAAGAACGTCATGATAAGAAATAATGGGATAAGAGAGGGAAGGGATTAGCTAAGCCGGGTTAACAAATACTGGATTCTTACGCGGACGTTTCTTTCCAGTGGTGCACGATTCCCAAGCGTGCATGTAATCGAGAATAGAGAATTATGAGAACCGCGGGTCAAGACAGAAACCAATTATTATGAATGATTGAATCAGCTAAGAAATGAGTAAGAAAGTCTTGAGAAGTGCTACTCTTCAGTGTTTCTATTTTTGTTTTTTGCCATAGTCAGTGTTAATTTAGTTTAAAAATATCAATAAGGAAAAAAATAGTTAATTTCCTTGAATAATATTGTGTATTAATAGTTATGGTTTAATAATTATTGTCTACTAATAGTTTAATGTTCAATATAAAGTTTCTGATTACCCAGCTTTCACATTGACTATATATAGCCCACTGCTGGTGGTTCAAGCCTGCAAAAATGACTAAAGAATTTGTTATGTCGGTGAAGTAAGCAATAAAAATAGCATTAATTTGAACAAAAAAATATCCAATAATAAATTGCGAGCTAATAGAAATAAACGTAAATCAATAACATTATGTAACTTACATAATACTGATAGCAAATAAACAATCGTAAAAAAAGATATTATTTAATATTGCTATTTCGTTTTCTAAAATGTTTGAGAAACCTACTTGTGAATTTTAGTAGCAATTTTCATCCTAATTTGTATTTTCAATATCCGTAGCTTTTAATAAAAAGACAGTATATTGTTATACATTCTTTTAGTGTGGGTATAGTTTTATTTTCTAATTATTTAAAAAAAAATTATAATAAACTAAAACTTTATTGTTTTCTTTTGTTACATTAAGAAACTAGTTTTACTTTGATCACTTTATAACCGTACTAAATTTACTTTTTATTCCCTTTGTTCAAAAAATGAAAAATGTTTCATTTATAGAGGCAATAAATTCCTATAGTATTAACACAGTTAACAGTGTATATCTATTCTTTAACAAGAAATATTCAAATAACTAGATATATTTTCAAAAGCAAAAACTGTTGAATACAAGAAGTTTTGTGATTTTTCCCCCTTATTTGTTTATTTTCTATAAATAAAAAGGATGATAAAATTTATTTCAACAAAATTTCTTCCGAGTTATAAAACTTCTCTGAAAAAAAGTTCTAACTCACCTCAATGAAAGCAAGACCGAGGGAAGCAGACACTCTTGTTCTCCTTTCTGCTAATTTTTTTTGTAAGCTGGAAAAACAAATTACTTACTGGAAACATTGTTGAGGATTTGTGTTCCTTCAACCTCTATTGTATTAGAAGAAAAAACAAGCAGATTCTTTTCAAATGTCTCTTGTTTTCATTTATCCATGTTTCTAAAAATCCTCGCTAGTACATAATCTATCTTCTCTATTACGGAGCAACGGCTGAAGATTCTACTTCTTTTTGTCTAATTTAATGTTTTATGTTATACGTTTAATGTTTATTAATGTTTTCTGTTAGCCATGAACATTTCTAGAAGTTTATACGAGGTAAAAGCTGTACCACACATGATGGTAATCTAGAAAAGACCTCAAATGTATTCTAATTCCTGAAAATTTCCTGAAATTCTAAAATACAAAATGACTTTGTTGATTTTGTTGAAGCACGTATGTGCTGGTTTCGAATTTTCATCAATCAGTTTGATGTACAGAATTGGTCTTCAACTAAATTTCCATCTCACTCTGCACATACTGACAAATTTCCAACAAAATGACTTTAGCAATCATTCTTACTGATTCTACTTCAACCTAACAGTGGAAATTAGAACTGAAGGAGATTATGCCAGTTAAAAGAAAAAACTTTTCAGTTCCTGTTTATTAAGTTCAACAATGGTGTTTTTTATAAGAACTCCAAATGAGTTCCACAAAGCTTCAACCGAAACTGCACAGAACATTATTTTGGAGTAATATACGATTCGAAGAGACATTAATTTCTATTTTTAAGACATATTGAGGGGGAAACTGTAAGAGAGAGCCAATGAATGTTCTCCGCAAAAAATGAAGAACATTATTTAATTTATTGAGAGCGTAATTTAGAACATAAAAGGGTAGATTTGTTGATCAACTAAAACTAATAAATTAAAAATCTTACTTAATAATAGTGGTAAGAATATACTCCATAAATTGATGCTAAAATTGAGGCTAAATTTCTTTGAAACATAACAATATGCACAAATTAGATATTTTTTTTTAATGTGATATGTATAATTTATGTATAATATATAATTTTAATTTTTATATATGTATAAATAAATTATTACAGTGAAATAATAAATATATTACACAGGCTTTAGATTTTGATTGTTAAATAAGTTTTATCGAACTCATTTATAAAACAAATTATTCATTACAATAATTTCTTATCTTATTTTCCACCATAAGAGGCAATTCACTTTACAATTATGCCAATATTTCTTTCTCTGTTGCTGGAATAAAAGATATTTAGACACTTTCTATAACTTTTTTTTTTTAAATTGTAAAACCACCTTTTCTTTCCACTTAAATAAAGTAAGTAAGTAAGTAAGCAAGCTTTGGTTTTACTTTGATTTCTCCTATTAGGTTTTTGTGTTTTCTGGTTTCTTGGTAGCAATGTACACAATTATTTTAAGCACAGTATAAATTGTACGTATCATATATTTTGTAAATGTACAAAAAATAATAATAGTGAACTAAAAATGCCATAGAACATTTATAAATTTGTTTTGCTGCGCACTCATTCTTTGATAAACTTTTAACTATATTTTTATACCTTTTACTATTAGTAAAGAAGAAAAAATAAATTATAATTATAATGTACCGGAAAAAGCTGAAGAACATGTGTGTTTTCATTTATTCTCAGCTAATTAATCACTTTTTGCTGAACTGGAATTATTTTAACTTCAAAACTGTAATCCAAGGGCAAGAAAGTGTTATATTTATTAGAAGAGTAGGGAAATGTTTACCATCTTCCATCTAGAAACGAAGTATACAGCACAATGGTTTTCGATTTTTTTTTATAAGAGGAATGCTCGAAATTTCGCTTCTTTAAACAGTTTACACAATAAACATACCTTGCTTGTAGAAACAAGAACCGTTTTGAGAAATACCAATTTTAATAAGCAGATTCTTGTATGTTAACTAGGGCTATATCGTAAAGTGTATTACACTATTTATAAACTACAAGAAGAAATTAAAAAGAATATTTACACAATGTTATCCTGTTTGGCTAGTCATTGTGTTGTCGGACTTCAAGTAAGTGGTATCATTATCATTGCCTGCTCGTTCACTGTATTGGTTCTTATTCTCTCCATTCCTTACCGCTCCTAGGCAACAACCCAAAGGGTCCTCCCAAGAAGTTACCATCCGGTCTGTCTTTAATATTTAAAAGTTATCCCTGAGCTAGATATCTAACTTGTATCCCATTCCTTCCAGTTTATACCTCTTCTAGACCCATTAAATTTAGCATGTGGGGCGAAATGAGCGCACTGATCTGAATCCTGGTACACGGATTTCCTAAAACCCTCATTACAATTCTTGCACCACGACTGCCTCTTGAGTTAGTGACTAGACCAAACAAGCGTGCCCAGTCAACATTCCTCCAAATCTTTTTCTTGCGTCCTATTCAAGAAAAGAACAATCTTCGCTTCGCCCTTTATTACCCCTTTTAAATGTCACTCATGGAGGACACTATAATGCGTCCCCTAACCCTTCATACTTCAGCCCTCACTTTCCCTCTTACTGACTCTTACATCGGGACCACACCACACACAGAGGAGGATGATTCCACTCCAGTAAGCGCGTCTGCGTAATCATTGCCTCCGACATAATCCAATACCCAGAAGAGCTTCACATGGCTCTTCATTTGTCTTCTAATGAGTCATCTCATAAAATCTCCCTATAATTGGGTTGCTCAAAAGCTTTTTCAAAAACTGGAGTACGCCCACATAATCTCTTTACAACTCCACCAATTTACAAAACTATCATTGGTGTACGTACAATCATGTACAAACTGTTGTTAATTTCTTTTTATAGTTTATAGACATACCCTGAAGAAAGCAATCTTCGCGGAAAGTGGAAAGGAATGTAAAACCTAATATAATTATTATTGTTTTGCAAGTGTTTGCACTTTAATTTAAAACCAAAAACCAGTAGTATTAAAAATGTATAAATGTAACGCCCAAAATGGTGAGGTAATATTTTCACCACCAAATGTTTTGATTAAAATTACTTCTTTATTCATACTTTATGGTATAACATACAAAACTGGGTATAAAATAAACTAAAAATGCAAAGTGAGTTGTTTTCATGTTTATTAATTCAAAAAAACTGTTTTACCTTCTGATTCAATTGCAGAAAACCTTGTACTAAAAGGAATTTTGTTAAAGGAAAAATATTTATTGATAGGTGTCACAGCAAACACTCTTAACGCCGGAGGCAAGAACTTAACAAGATAACTAGAAGCTAACTTCTAGACACCGAGGATATGAACCGTTTAGAAATAATTTCAATAAAAATAACCCAATTTTGAAAAAAATAAAAATAAATAAACAGATAAAAAATACACAAAAAACAAAAAATTATGTTCTTAATTAAGTTTGTTTATTGTAAAAATAAAAGAATTGTAACATAAAAGTAAAAAAAAAAAAATATATATATATTAAAAAATTAACAAATACTTTAAATTGATTGTAAATTAAATAAAAAAATATAATGAGGTAACAAAATAAAAGATTAGGAAGACCTGAGAAGAAAAGCTTTGGGCTTTTTTCTTTTTAAGCTGTTCTTTTTTATATATATATATATATATATATATATATATATATATATATATCGACAAATCTTTCTTTTCTTGATTTTTAAAAAATCTTAATTATTATTAAAAAGGTACATAATTTTTAGTTAATTATTTTTATCAATTTCTTTATATACTGCTATAATAATGGAGGGAGTTGTTTTCTTTTCTTTTAATTAACATCATACACACCGGGATACAAAAGCACATCTTGCTATATTCTACAAGCTACTTTTGTTTAATTAATTTATTTTTTTATTCAGTTGTACTCAAGTATAGTCCTAACAATTAAAACACTTCTTATATAAATACAACGAGGAACACATTTTTTCTTTTTTTACCTTCCTGTTTTCCATTTATTTTATTTTTATTTTATAAATGAAAAAATCAAAATAAATAACAGAAACATTACCTGCAACGCAACTGCAAATGATTTTATTTGACTCATTTATTTTTATGCACACAAAGTAGCAGTAGAGAAGGGGTCTGTCTGAAGGAGGGGTCCTTTAATTTTTGTTTTCTTTGAGATATATTTACAAAATATTACAACGCAAATTGTACATAGAGGGTTTAAGTAGTATTATTACTCTCATTAAATATATCACAAGATAAGCACACAAAGCATTTTTGTTTTTAATTTTATTTCAATTAAGGAATGGCTTTTACTTATAGTTTTCTTTTAGACTGTGTCTTCAATGTTATGTTATAAAAAATGTATAAGAAATACTTCTTTCTTTTTCTTATATGATTAACAGTTATAATAATTTTGTATTATATAGGATTTTTTTGGGATAAGAAGGGACTTAAGTAAAGAGAGAACTTTTAGTAGAGGATCTCATAATTCTACAACATTAATATCTGACATCAGCCTTATTGTTATACACATATCTTTTTGTTTGTTTGTTTAAACATTTAAAATACATAATTACGAACTTTTAATATTATCAGCTAAATATTCACAAGATTACATTAAGAAAAAAAAAGTTGGATGTTTTTGGCGAATTCTCCCCAGATTAATGAGCAAATATATTCATTCATTTTAGATCACCAAGGCTTAGATTTAATTTAAGGTTTAATGATATATTGTATATATGATTGGGATGATTTGATTTTTTTGTCCTTTAATGATTAAATTAAACTGATAAACTCATGTTAACCCAAATCACCGTCAGGGTAAACATCAGGGTTACGGATTGAATTATAATCAATAATGTTATCTGGTTCATTAATTAAATAATTAAAACCGGTTTTTTACCAGAAGGTATTTGTAGACTGAATTCCTTGTAAACCAAGGAAAATGAAAAATAAAACAATGTAAATATAATTACTTTTTTTATTGTGCTGATTAAAAACTTTAGGGCCATAATTTCCCCTTCTTCGAAGTTTTCATGGGGATATAATGCACAGCGTCCAAGTAGTCGATATGCACTCTTTGGATGGCTGCGCGAAGAACGGGAAGCCAGCAGTTGGGTTAACCACTCACAGATGCAATTCACTCCAGCCCCCTAACCCGAAATAGAGGAACCAGATTCTCTATGGAAGTTCAATTGAAAGGAAGCCGGCAGAAATAAGTCGATGCATTTCTAAGATTCAAGTATTCCTAAGATAGCATGCCAAACTAAGAGGTTTGAAAGATATTTCATGATAATATATGAAAATATGTGATAATATGTCAATGAAATAAGGAAATTTATCTCGCTAGAACCTCACAGGAGCTTCAGTTTTTAAATAGGCCATCTTATCTTCCTCAAGTATCCACGGATAACAATATTTTTGCTGTTATCAATTTTTAATGAACACTGAGGGCGACTTAAGCAAAATTAAAAGGAGTGGAACAGTTGAAAATAACATTTTAGGCTATCTACTCCAACCTTGATAGAAAAAAGATGATCGGATATGAAACTGGGGAGCACAATTTGGTTAAAACCAAAGTTCCAGAAGATCCATGATAGAACAAATCCCACCGTTTTCACTTTCAAGAACGCTACATAAATACTTTGTAAAATTTAGAAATTTACTCGCTCAATAAAGAGAGAGTTTTCTTTCTTCAATAGAACTTTTTTTTCCAACTTTTAGAATTTTATACTTTGCTATTGTTATTTCGTGTAAACTTTTAATTCTTAGTTCTTTTACTTTTACAATGCAAGACAGATATTTTGAAACAAAACTCCGTTCTAAATTATGATTTTAATTTATTTTTAAGCAAAATTTGTGTTGCTATGTTAGTTATAACATTTGCTATTCTAAATATAATATCTAAATATCCGGATAAAACTAGTAGTTTTGTTCCAAGCTGTCCTATTTTGTTCCTATTTTTGTTTATTTTTCTTTGATACATGGAACGATTGATCATAATCTTACATTCGCATTTTGGATGAATTCGCTAAAAACGCCCATCAATTTATTTCATCATGGTCATCTAAATTCCAGATATTTACAAAAATTATACCTTATTTTTCATATAATATTTTTTTTTCTCCAATGGTAAGTAAATAAATAAAAATAAATAATAAATATACATTCCTTTACTATTATTTACTATATTAAAATATATACTAAAAACACAATTAATAATTTACATTTGAGACACAGTCATTAAGGAAGGCGCTGTAAAGCTTGTGCAATGCTGACTAGAGTTTAAAAAAAAATTAATTAAAAAAAAGGACTCACAACCTCAAATATATAAATATATATTATGTTTAAAAATGTGAACAGCAACCTTCAAAATTTGTATCTACAAAGTATACATAGTCCCAGATAAATTATAATAAATATTATTTAAGTTTTACAGTTTTTCTCTTCTTCTTTTTTTTTAAGTAAAGACAAATAACTCACCATAATACTTCTCTATAAACTCCATACATTCTTGTCATTAAACTTTAAAAAGTACAAATAAAACAAATTAACATAAAAATAAAACATCAATCATTTGTTTCATTTCCATTTTTCATTCTCATTACGTCCATTTTTCCAAAACAGACTATTAATATCTAATCAAATCTCAATGTTATCCACTCGTATAATTAGTGGATAGCGCAGGAATACAAATAGTGAAGATATACCACCTTCATAAAATCGAATTAAAAAAAAAAAATACAAAACAAAAAATAATTAAAAAATAAATACATATAATACAATTATATAAAAATAAGATAATTACTTCAGGTAACAAGGGTGGTACATCACTTTATAAAAAGTAATGCTATTAAATTTACATTTTGTTTCTTTTTTGTTAAAAATTATTAATTTGTTAAAACAGCTTTTCAAAACATCATTCATTGCCTTAATAAGCTAGCTAGAATTTTAGGCAAAAGATATTTTCTTTAATGCAACACTTAGTCTATTTCTTGATTTGTACATAGATTCTGGTTACAGTAGTTAGTTTATAGGTAGGTATATATATATTTATATATATATATTGTCCAGTCAAAATGAGAAGCACCTTCATAATTGAAATTTTATCAATTATCATTTGTTTCTTTTGATTAGTCAACTATGGTTTTTTTTAGTTTTCTTATTAAAAACATTTTAACATACATTTTAAATGTGGTACCACTTTTTTAAACTGCTTACAGCTGCAGTATTACCTAAAAACTGTTTTTAAAACAAAAAAAATATTCAACAGTTTTCTGTCAGAAAAATCTGAAAAGAAAAGTTTCCTTTTAAGAAGAAAATTTTCGAAAAGAAAAACAAAAATAAATTTCTCAAATTTTCCTTTAAATAGCAGCTGGGCACCATAGTTATTGTCGATATTGTAAGCAGGAATTACCAAAGTGGTATTGATACATGTGTTGGGCATACACTTGTCTGAGTCAGGCGTTAGATTCTTTTAAATTATCAAAATATTGCATAATCTGATTGTAGTCCATACCAAGATTTAATTCCTCAAGCGCCAGCGATGTATCATTATCATTGAACATTGGATTGCCAACAATTGTGGCTCGTTTAATATGATGTCCACCAGTATGTCTGGGTGCTTTAATCATACCGCCTCTTGGTTTGTGATGATGATGATGGTGTTTCCTGATTGCCTGTTCAGGTAGATGTTTCCTATGCGGCGGAACAGGTGGGCGATAATCATCTTCATCAATCAGAGCCCCAGGTCCATGTGGAGGAACTGGTGGTACGGATTCTATCATTCTGTCCGTTCCATCCCTAGAATATGTTGATATTAGTTGTCAGATATTCGTTTTGAAACAAACTCAACAAAATTTTTTTGAATTTATATGTATGTATATATATTTATATTATATATTTAATACTAGATTATGCATTACATTAATTTATAAATATATATAATGAAAAAAAAATTACCTACCAATGGTGTGGAAGAGATGCAAGTTCAATATGATTTGGATTCTGAAATGAATTTGTTTGATACATAGGATTATCAGTAACATGAAGTGTTGATCTTCCTAACCAGACCCAATCATGTGCATTCTGCGTCTGTTGTGGAGGATGTATCTCTTGTGCAATACCACCCACCACTGGACCGTTGTCAGCTTTAAACTTGGATGCATAAACCACACAAGATACAACAAATACGACAATGGCAAAACAGAAAGCTGCTAACAGCACGTACATGCCGATCTCTAAAGGTGTAAGAATATGTTGTCGTGAAGCGATCACACCGCCCCCATTATTAGAACCATGATGTTGACGAGCTTGGACTGTTGGTTCGTGATTGTGTTCATCCTTAAGAGGAATACCTAAAAGAGGAAAAATAAATTAAAATAATAAATGATTCAGGAAAATATTTTTAATAAGAAAAAATAAAATAAAAAATTTAAAGTTACCAATCAAAAGGTCGTGCAAATCAGCGGAAATTTCTCTGTGGACACCTCCATCATTTTGTACTAATTCTGGACGTGTTACACTCAAACCAGAACTGAAATCAATATCCACCTGCAACAGCGAGAGTTAACGTCAGTATGTATATAGCAAGAATACTATAGAAAGCTAAGGCTGTTTATTCAAAACGGGCTTTACGTCCAACTATTGATTTGGAGCCTTGGAAGTGTTAGGCAGCTTACGTTATTGTATTCACCCATTCAGTTCAAAGTTAACACCTCACAGCCCACTTAGAATTTTTAATGAATATAACAAAGTGTAATTATTTAATGACTTGATATTTTCTTAATCACTTTGATCGCAGCATATCTTTAATTATTTATTATTAATTCTGTTACCTGAAATAAATTGTTTGAAGCCGGCAAAACACGTTTTCAAATATTTTCAAAACAGATTAATACTGACTGCTACAATGTCATAAAATTAAAAATAGAAATATATAGTAAAAAATTGGAAGATAACTAATTCGATATATATTACGAAGAGGTATTCAACAGTGAGTCCTTTCTTTAGATCCTCCATGTGGGACCACTCACGCTGTAGTCCCCCTAGCGAAGTTCTGGAGAAGAAGTGTTAGCAGGAAATTGCTAGATATTGCTGATTCAGTAATAACTGAAGTTTATAGATTCTTGATTTCCACTAACGATTCTTCAAAAATTGGTCATTAAGCACGACAGATCAATCACCTTGCATAATAACAACATTAAAATTTGTTTCTATTTATAACTTTACAAATTTCTTTTTTTTAAGTTTTTTTCGAATAACAAATTAAAAAACCACATTTTTGTATGAAAAAATACACTCTGAACAATATGTTGAGCAAGTTCATGACATTTCATTAGATTTCTTGCCTATACAAAACATATTGAGAGTTAACAGGTTTCATGAGACAATCGAGGTGGGCTGTAAGACTCGTAGTTGAAAAAAAAATGGGCCGAAAATAGAAAAAGGTCAGGTAATTCTTTGTTTCATATGGTTTAATTTAGCGGGTAGTAAGAGCAGTGACTACATTTTAAAACAATTAGACTGTTATACCAACGATAAAATATTTCTAATCAATTCTGGATAACTAAAAGTGAGGACACTGGTGGCTTCTTAAAATGATCATTTTCCCTGAAACTATCATCCTCATGAAATAGGCTTTGGAGTGAGAAGGCCGATGGAGAAAATATATTTTCGAGAGTTAGATTTGGCTGAGAAGTTCGCGAACTAGTTGTTTTGATCATTTACGTAAAAATTTTTTTCTGACGAAAAAATTATTCGATAAACAAAAAAACTTCAAGCCAAATAAATTTAGATAACTATTACATAAATAAATACAATTAGTTTCTTATGAATATAGAAGAAAGAGAGGAGTTTAAAAATGATTCATGAAACAAAAATTAAATTAAAATTAATTTAAAAAATAATTAATGGAAATTTGAAAACCATTTCTAAAAATAAATGATGTACACATATTAAAAATATATAAATACAAACATTTGACAAGTGGTTCTCAAGTAGAAAAAACAAATAATATAAAAAATGCTACAATACTGAAGATTACGATGAAGTAAAATATTGTAATACTTAATACTGAATAGGTTTTGTACACAAAAATAATATTACAAGGGAAAGAATAAGGGCGAAATGCCATTGAAATGCTATTTTTATTTTTTATTTTTAAGGAAAATGCATGTATGCAATATCTATTTTTTTTTTCAATTTCAATATACGAAGGTCGAAACGTTTCTCGTGCAGATTATGAAAAGAATGACCATAGGATTTTCCGATTAAACGCCCATACATTGAATGATAAACCTAATTTTACTAATGGGATTAGGATCGCTGAAAGGTTAGCGACCTAAAAGCTTAAAATCTTAGGGATCCGGGGCTGTTACTTTTTTCAATAAAATAAATTAACTAGAAATACTGCTTACATAATAATCAGAGAATGATTGTAGTAAACAAGGTATAACTATGCCATACATGCGTCTCAGTTAAAAATTTATGGCCCGCATAATAAGAAAAATATCAGTTACAAACTGGTAAGAACTTATAGCCCTCGAAAAAAGGGTACACATAGGTATACTGTGGGTTATGATTATTCTTCATTTTAAATATCTATTGTCCTAGAAGGCTATAATTCCACGTTTAATTGGAAGAGGAGTCCAATATTGTTTTTCATTGTTTTTGTGCTCGAAATTGTCCCTCGAAGCTGTTCAAAATAAATAAAATACTAAAAGATAATGATTACCAATTTTATTTAAATAATTTTCTAAGTGCTTTTTGTAAAATATTTTAAAGTATTAATAGTAATATTGAAATTATCTTTTAAAACATATTTGCACAAAAATACTCACATGTGCATGTGTAGACGATAACGGCACTTTCGAACCGCACAGAGTTGGAGGATGCATTGTGACTGTCAAGAGATTGCCTTTCCCCTGGGACACTGCTATCACTCTAGGCTGGGACATTGGTGTCTGAGGAGCAAACGCTACAATATCCGGCCTCTCCGTTTCCACGGTCAACTGGTAATCTTCACGTTCTATACTAGATACCGAAGTTGTAGTACCATCAGAAAATATCAATTCCATATCCAAAAGTCCTTCCTAAAAACAGGAAAAAATGTTTTATTTTATTTTATTTTAAGAACTTTTTTTGATTGAAATTGAAATTGAAATTTAATTTACAAAGTCATACCTGATATTGCGCAGTAAGTTTTCTAGTAACGGAAGCTTGAGCTATATAACCATTGTCAACACCTGTATCTGGAGAGATTGCTAATTGTAGTCCAGACACTACGCTTGCACTTAATTTCGTGATGGTCACTTTGTCGCTTAGAACTCTTACTTCCTTAGCACCGAGTACACGACCCGAAACGGCACTGACAACCTAAAATAACGTTATATGTAAATATTCAAAAGTATACAAAGTGTTGCTATTCTTGGTTCTTTAAAATCTTACCTGTAATTCAGTCCTGCCAGGCGCTCTGCCTTGAAGTATGTTACCCTGAAGCGTTGCAATTCTAGTGTCTGATACTCTTAGCAAGCCTAAAACTAACTGGGTCACCCTTAGCCAAGTTCTTCTGTTAACTAAGTAAGAAACTCTTCCTGAATCGTGGTCAGCAGCTACAAATCTAGCATACACCTGACATATAAATGTTAACGCATTAAATTTAATATCTTTCGGTGAGGAAAATAAATAAATAAAAGTATTCAGAATGGCGAACAAATACGGCTCATAAATTAAACAACTAGGAACTGCTTCTTATAAACTGTTTAGAAGACTAAATATGAAACTCCATTTTTGAAACTACTTAAAAAAAAATTAATAAATAAAAAATACAAAAGGTTTATTTTAAGATGGTTAAATAAATCTTTTACAATAAACTTTAATACCAATTTTTAAAGTATAAAAAACTATAATTCAACTAGCGTACTCCATCAATATTTCTGGGGCATAGCTAACGTGAATGTGCATTTATTTGAAAAAAAGAAAAAATGACCTTAAGAGATGCATTCTGAGAATGACTTCAATTTTAGAAATAATTAAATAATAACTTAGGACTATATGAAATACTCAAGACAATTATTTAATTGACTCATTTAAGCTCTAGCAGATTAAATATTTGATTTTTAACGTTTTTGTTTATGGGTTTCACCATTTTTAATTCTTACTGATTTTTATTTTATGTTAGCAGTTATTTCATGTTCACCACATTATCTTGGAAATCTTATTTCTTAGGTTAAGATTTTATTGACGAGTCTTGTATTGGTTACCGACTTTGAGAATTAATTAATTCTGACCAGTTTCGGATTTTCTTTTACTAAAACGTTACAGTCATATACAATGCTGTGACCCAACAAATGTAGCTTGAGGCAGAATCTTTGAAAGAGTTTGTAAAATCCTCTAACCAAACTAATGAATTAATCTCTATGTAATACCACACACAGGTAATATAAAATATCATAAGTAAGTAATATCAGTACATAAAATATACGGTAAGTAATATAAAATGTATTAAGTGAAGTAAGGAATTTTGCCAAACGTACTTCCACTTCTGTTTGCTGATATCGAAGCCTGCATGATGTTGCCTTATCAACTGTGTTATCATCTGTAAGCAGTGATGCCATACTTCCGCCATCAACATTTACGCTACGTTTTAATTTGTTGTTCCTTGAGATAATTAGTAAATCAACGAAAAAAATTAATTAATTACCTTAATTATTTGTAAATTATTAAACATAGATAAATTAGCAAAATTGGATTTACTTGCGCAAATGGTAAAACTTTGCTTCTGACCTAAAGTCTGGAACTCTCCATCCTTTTACTTGACTTAAACGAGTATCTGGTAATGATACTTCAACTGGTAACTCTGGCATCCAAACAGTAAAACTGGCTAAAGCTGCTAAATTTCCATAGCTGACAACAACGCTTGCATTAGCCGAACCTCTTACTTCGGAACCATCTACATATACAGAACTGCATGAAGAAGAAACCTAGAAACAGAATTACAGATAGGTGACGATGCAGTTATTATTATTATTAGTAGCAAAATTTATTTTACCAAAATTGAGCTAATCGTTACTTACTTTGATAACACTATCATCAGGAACATGGCAAGAAGCTTGCAATGTCACATCAGCTAAATTCCCACCATGGGATACCATAACTACTTTCATCCCCTGGCTAACTTGTTTACCAGTCAATACCGCACTATTTACTACTTCCCAATTCTATTTAAAAAGAAAATAATCAATAATACTATTATAATTACTATTAACAATAATACTTTCAACTATAAAAATAATTGAATCCATTGAAAAGGCACACAGTGTAATAAGATAAAATACCTTTGATATTGGGATTAAAGCGTGAATATCATCCTTGTTAATGTGTATTCTAACAGTGGCCTTATGTTTACCGTGATGGTGATGCTGGCTTGATGATGGATTTCCTTTATCATTTAAATATCTAACACTCCACACTAGTTTACCTTCCTGCCAGAGACCACTAACTCCACCTCCAGCCACTTCCACTATCCAGACAAACACTTCTTCAGTTCTGAAACGAAAAGAATACTAATTTATTCAGAAAAATCAAATTTTAGGAAAAGTTAGATTGGACTAACGTCTAGTTTTGAGTACTATTCAGAAGTAGCCTAAAATAAATATAATCAAATAAAACTAAATCGCTTCAACATTTGAAACCATTTAGGTGTCTCTCTATTAGGTTACTGGAAAGAAAAGTGTTTATTTAGTCGTCCGCAGAAACAAATAGGCGCTTTATCGTGGTGGCATTCGTTTTTTGACCAACCCTTTTAGAATCCTATTTAATCTACTCGAGAAAAGTAGAATTATAGAACTCGAGACAACTGATGCGGATAAACTATGTTAAAACAATCAGTGGGAACATTTTTGTGTGTTATCTATGCCATCAAATGAGGCGGATCAGCCATTTTACTTCTAACGCTCCTAAGAGTAGGGCAATCGACCGTAATGTGCGCACTTGCCTTTTCCATACGGTCTATGCGGAGTCATAGAACCAATCTTGTGCATAGATAGAAATCATGTCCAGTCTACCACCCGAAAGAGCAACAATTTGAGAACTGGATAGATTTGAAGGCGTTTACGTGAGAGTTCCCTTATTTATCGATGCAACTTAGTCTGCGCTCCTCTGGAACCCATCTCTTTTTCTTTACTCAATCGTTAATCGTGCTACATGACAGAAACTTATCTTACTGTTACATTTCAGATCCTTGTTTAACACGATTTTTAGCCTAGATTTTTTACTCTCAATCCACTATGTAACCCTTGAACCTTTATCTTTTATCAATTATACGCTTAAGGCATTTGCAGGATCTCCTGCACATCAATTACAACGTTTTCAGTGTCTGCCATGATCATATTGGACCACTACATTCTAACAAGCTATTATTAGTAATTGGATCCCGAAGTCTACAATTTTGAAAACGATTCTTCAACCATAGATAATGGTTAAAAGTCCAAATACGATCAGAAATAGAAAAAATATACGACCTAAGACTGATAAAATCAAAGATGAAATGTAAGGTGCATAAGTATGCATAATTTCACATTTACATTAACAAAAAAAATTGCAAAGAAATACCTACCTCGGCACAATGTCCTGTTGATTTTGTTTATTAATTACAGTGACCGAAGCAACAGATTGCTTTGTGTTTATTTCTACAGTCATATTCCAATCTTCTCTGGATATCAGCTCTGCACCCAACACCTTCAGACCACTTTTTACTCTTGCCCTGAAACAACAATTAAGTGAAAAAAAATTAGTTATTATAAGAATTTAATTGTTTATTTCATTGTAGCTACTTTTTCATCACTACCTATTCTCTGTGTCAATTATCTTTATTTAACCGAGATATTATTTATCGAGTTGAATAATAATATAGTCTAGAAGGTAATTCAGCAAAAACTAAATATGTATGGTTTGATAAAATATACTTTGTTCATATTTGAATATTTAAGTTCCTTATTTTAAACAGTAAATATTATTAAGTAAAAGTCAACGTGTAATCAAGGAATAAGCAGAAAAAAAAAGCCCCTTTGTATTGCTGTACAAAAATTCGAAACGTGCTTTAATTTACTTTCACAATATTAAAGGGCGAGTTACTAGACTGTGTGAAGACAAAATCTGGTCTGGTTAAGAAGAACTTTTTCTTTTTAGTTATTTATAGTAAAAGGCAGACTGGAAGTTACCTATAGCCACACTGATCACAGAGAGAAAATACTGAACCAAAGCAGAATTTAATTAATCTTCTAATGATGTCACTTGGGTCAGACAGTCTTTTATACATCAGCCAACTCTCCCTTACCTTTCTTTGCGAACATGCTATTTTTTTCTACCTCTTTTATGTTAGTCTACTGAGAGACTTTGAGTTACCTATCGATCGGATTTATTTCAAGTATTAAAGTAAATAACTTGCCTTAACATAAATCCTGTAATATGGCTTGGTGGTTTAATTGTTACATAGGTTGGTATGTGTATTTTACTTGTCGGATATAGAGGTCGCTGTGGCATCAACATTGTTACATGGTTGTCGGTACTTAATGTATTATATCCTTGACTTGCTGGTACTAGTTGAACCGTTCCTGAAATACCAAAAATATTAAATTTCCCCCCAAAAATATTAAAATTGAAACAATTTTTGTACTAAATAAATGGTTAGATCCTCAATGGTGGACAAAATAAAATATTTTATCCAAGCAACATGCTTATTTTTGTTCACTCTACTCGGCAACCATCTTCAAAGATTAACTGCTTGTTTTTTAGGTGGTTTTTGGTGTCCTGGGACTAAACAATTATATATTTTTTTTAGGACGAAATGGATTAACTGAAAGGTTAGTACAGTATTCAAATCCTGCATAACCTTACATGTACTCTTCCTAGAAGCTTCTTGTAGCTCACTAACTGATGATGGAACTGTTGACTGCATCGGGAGATCACTGTGCAAGGCTGGCCGATTTAAAGTGATTACAGCGATGCCAACTTACATAAAGCATAGATTCCTATCTTAAAATGTGTTTGGATCCACAGTCAGGATAATATCATTGATGAAATTCGTCGAAGGATACATTTTTTTCTATTTTTCGACTTAT
Source organism: Rhodnius prolixus (assembly GCF_049639745.1). Lineage (NCBI taxonomy): Eukaryota > Metazoa > Arthropoda > Insecta > Hemiptera > Reduviidae > Rhodnius > Rhodnius prolixus. Next base: position 11,428,687 of record NW_027411604.1, on the reverse strand, counting down.
TTTTCATTCATCACCAGAGTTCGATTAATCAGTACAATGTAGAGAATTTATTTGAAATTTGTCGCACACTATACTTGCTAACTTGAGTCAACTTACTTAACCAACTTGGGTGATAGATAAAAGAGGCGCTTTCTTAATCCAGAATTCAAAGGAAACGTTAAGAAATGAACCGAAAAAAAAATAAAAAATAATATTAACATACCAAGCGGTGTTAAACTCTGAATCATGACCTTAGGCGTGCACTGTGGTCCCCTGAGTGGCTCCACAACAGTGTATGACAATGTGACCAGCCTTGGCGGAGTCTTCGTGGGTTTCGTCCTTCTTGAGGGCAGCTGCGGCCACCACGACCATGGTAAAACCAATTCAACCAAACACATCCCTTCGTGGCTATCCGGACTACATGCTCCAGATACTCTAGATTCGCCCATTGCAGCGTGCACCACAGCGCACACCCTTTGGGCGCCTGGTTCAGCGCCTGTATGCATCACTACGCGCACCACTGGCCAATCTCGCTCCACCTACGAAAAAAAAAACACTCAAATAAGCACAGATTTATCTTTAATTAACTATTCATAAACAAAATAACCACGAATATTTTCAAAAATAGTTTTCGAGATGGCTTTACATTGTACAGATATATTAATAGGGGTAAACTTGTATTTTTCACTTATAAACTTGACTTGGTTACTATTACCACTTCTTATAAGATAGCACACATTTGAAAATGTGGTTAGGTCCACAAAGATATATTAAAACTGTCCGGTAGGACAGTTGTATAAGGGTTGCTTGTCAAAAACTGCACGAAAAAGCGTTACGTTGAAAAACATTCAACTTTTGACAATTTTTTTTCTCTTCTTCTATATATTATCTACTGGATAATATCCCTGATTTGATCTGGCGCATCACGCATGTTTAATGTATCCTATCCTAGATCGGTTTTGGCATCTATCATCAGAGGTAAATTTACCAATTTGGAAGAGATTTCGACTTCACTTATGTTATCGTCTCGCACTACACTCGCTGACTGTGTGAGGGAGGTTACATGGTGTGTACATTTAGTAAAAATAAATTAAATAAAAATTAAACCTTTAAACTATTACTAGGTTTCATTAATTTTTATTTCATTATTTTTTCTAAATATTTTACGATTCATTAAAATTGTGAATATCAAACATACATACTATGTAACCTCCCTCACTCATTGGGGTCAAAATTAAAATTAATTGAACTTAAGACTTAAGATTTTAGTGGGGAAAAATAAAAGACTAAAACATATTAGACACTAAGATTACCACAATATCTAAGACTATCACAATCGCTAACAAAAAAGAATATTTTTAATTGCTGATCTTGTTAAAGAATATTCAAATGTTACAAAATTATCATTATAAACATTCCATTCTTAGGCATTTAACTGCAAAGAAATGCACGAAGGAGTTATGTGATCAACCCTCAAACATTTAATGATATATAAGATAAAAAGAGCAGAATGCAATTCACAAAAAATAAACAAACTTGCTAGCAAAGGAATATTTTGGACGTTGATCTGGTTTCGATCGAAAAGGATTGCTGCACTTCGTGAACATGAGAAGTATCTTATTTACTCGATGTTGCTAAAGCAGTAAATGTGAAAAGAAAACGGATTTATATGCTTAATTTCTATAAAATATTTTGTCGATGTTTCTTACGGCGGATGGACAGAACTTACAACCCTCTGCTGGTCATCTTTTGAGAAAACCTATTGCAGTAGTATTAGTGAACGAATAAGTCTCGTGAAAATGAAACTTGATGGAAAAATTATAGAAACGTTTTCATTTTTTCAACATATCAAGTGATTTCATAATCATTTTTAAGCTGTGCTCTTTAAGTTCACTAAGTATAACGCATTTTTCATCCTTAACAGTAAGCACTTACAGTTTTGGTGACGAGATGAGCTGACAGATCCAGATGCCTGCCCCATGCTAGATCTGATGTATTCGAGCTTGGCTCTGCAACAAGAGATCTGGCCGGCACCGTTTGTTTGGTAGAAAATGGGCCATAAGAGGCTCTAACTGCTAGCGGCCTTGATGTCTGGAACACGGCAAATCTCTCTGTAGTCAGTACAGCACCCGGAGGACCAGGTGGTGGTGGCTCTGGCGGCTGAGCCCGAGCTATCGACTGCTTCAAGAAGTAACCTCCCTCGGGGCTCTCCAGCACCACATCCACGCTGCATCCCACTCCCCAAACTGAAACAAAACATTATCAACCTATTAGCGATAAAGTATTAATTTGCACAAAGAACATTAGTCAAAAAGAAATTAAGATATGTAAATTTTAATGATGATCAAAGAAGACAATCTAGTCTAAAGTGGCAATGTCCCCGCAAATTGAAAATTTCATCATAAAAAAATGATCATATATATTTTTATTTGAATAATCACTTAACTGCTATATTGCTTAACCTGATAAATCTGGAAACCCAGCATCCAATACCTAATGGGTTCCAATAGTGTAGGATAGAAATTAGCACACCGAAGATCCCATAGCATCGTAGAACTAGCTTTCAGCGTGCTGGCTAAGCCAACACCCTTTCAGCTCTCGGCAATCTAATGCTGCGTTGTTTACAACAAAAGCTAGTTTTTCTGTTGTTTTTTTTATCATAAACTAAATTTTATTGCTCGAAAATGGGCCATTCTGCCTCCAGAAGACTTCTTTAATTAAAACTGGAATCGTTTAAAGTTTAAAGAGAAAGAACAGATCCACTTTTGTACCTACTAGAGAAAAAAATATAGCAATAAACGGTTTACCTAAAATGCAGAAAAATAAAGGACAAGAATCTTTTTTTAAAATTATCTAATGATTTCTGAAAGCAGGAACTGTTTTCAGAAGTTTATAAAATCTTCTTTAGGAGACCTCTTTATAATTTAGAAGCTACCTCTGACAGGAATATATTTTTTTTTTTCTTTAAATGGTTGTCTAAGGTTTCCAAAATCTTGGGCTTTTAATTGAGTTTAAGAACAACTTAAAACACTAAGAAAGTAGATTTATAGCCAGCCATTGGTGAAATAGAAGTTCTTCAAAAGTTTCGTTACTTTTCGTAAAGGCATTGAAAAAAGAGGTAGATTAAGACTAATTGTCTTTCTGGATTGGCCTACTTTTCTGTGATGGAAGTAACAAAATAAATTGTCTAATAAACCAGCGAAGTTAAAGATTCTAAAATTTCATATCCATTATTAATAATGATGAATTTTAATTCAAAACTTAATCATCTAAATATTTTAGGAAGTAAAATTTAGAAATATTTTAGAAAATAACATAAAACTAGGCAATTAATTTAGTGCAAGAAGTTATTCTTCTCAAACTATTAAAAACTAAAACTAATGGTTCATGTCCGATGTTTCTCATTAAAAATGTATCTTGGAATAAATTTGAGATGGTTAAGATTGATCCAATTGATTGATAGTGAGTGAGTAAAAAAAAAAATTAACAAAATAAAGTTAAATCAATAAAAGGAAGCTAGCGTAAAACGTTGGATAATGGATTAATTAAAAGTTAACAAGTGAGCCACAGATGTTTTGAGAGAATTTAATAAAAACATTTAACTTAGGAAACTGGATTACAATAAGCTTTATTTGAACGGCCAAATAATTCCTAAACTTAATGGCAGGGTAAAAAAAAAGAAAGAGGTCTGGAATCCAATAACGATTTTCACGCACAATAATTATTATTAACTGACAATTTTTTCAACAATAGGCAGTCCTGCCATTTTTAAGGGCTATTCTTTTTAAGATGTTAGTCACAACTTGTTCATGCGTGCAAAACTCATCTAGTAAATTATGCAAGTTTACAAAAATTACTTATTTAAAGAGTAACAAAGTAATTTGTAAAATCACTAATATAAAATACGGACACATTACCAAAAGGAATGAAATGTATATGTACTTGGACGATTAAAACTGTACAATTAAGTTAACAGAAACTATAACCTCTTGTACAAAAATGTAATTATGCGTACAAATGTATGAAAATACAATACAAACAAAATATACAAAAATATATATGATAACATTAAAATATAAAAATGAAATTGTGTCAATACGAATCTGCAAAATAAATCAAACATGGAAATAAAAACATTACATATTTAAAGCGATCAATTTGAATTTTTAGAATTTAAACTGAAAATGACAAAGTCAAAATTGCTGTGTACAGAATACATTATTCTAAAGAATGAACTCCATTTTATGTAATCATTCTCACAGTGACTAATAAAAGTAAAGTAGAGTCTAGTTTTTCAGGCAGGCATTACGACCAACTTTGAAATTAGGTGTCGTGGACGGAGGTGACAAGGTAAAGTACTGTAAAGTTCTCATATCATTAATTACAATCCAAGGCCTAGACCGCGAATCGAATCAAGTACCATAAAAAAACTTAGCTTTGAAATCCTCATCTCTAACCGCTTGGCTGTTGTGACGGCTTATAGTGACTAATACCAAATATAATGGGGGACATGAAAGTTAGAATGTGTAGCCAATTGAACAGTCTATATAGTGATAATTTATAAATAAATAAAAATAAGGTCAACTGCACTATCGTGTGGATTTGCAGCAACAACATGAGATCTGTATCGTCCATAGTTCCCGCAGAGAGATATCCATGATTGACAATTACTTTTGCCGGTTATAAGAATGGTGAATAATTTGTACGAAGCATATGTCTTTCCCTTATTACAGTTCGCATAGTTCTAACACATAAATTTTCTTCAAAATCGAAATTTTAGAAACATATTTAATAATGTTAATAACATTTATACATTTTGTGAAACCGTACTTTACATAAATATATTTTTCATAAAGATGACGATCACAATCGCGTATTGGTCAATCGTTTTAATTTACGCTCGGAATTGAACCTGTCATCTTATCATTTCTTCTTCTAGTCAATATATCCTTACGATTAAAGGCGTTTACTGCAAAGCTAAGTTTTGTAAGAATAGTATGATTCGATTTCCAGTCTTCGCTTTAGATTTTATTTAACGGTTACAGCTAGTTAAGTATCTGTCCTTCGTTCACGTCGCCTAGTTTGACAGTTGTGCATAAAGTACTCCTGAAAGAATAAATTCAAGCGACATTTATTTCTTTAACCCACAATAAACCAGCAATATATTTCAGTCAATTTGCAATTCATACACTATGTACTTACAAAGTTCTTGGATGCCATATCCTTGAGAACACCATAAAAAAACTTAAATCAATCCAGAAAAAAATGTACACTTCTTTAAAAGACTTTTTACCTTTAAACCTTTTGCTTGTTAGCGTGGATACGAAAAATCAACTTTAATGCATTTGAGTACGGGCTTGAGGACCTCAAGAGTGTATTTTGTTGATACGACTCTTACGAGAAAATGCCTAAGAGAAAAAAGAAGATTTTAGATAAAAGAAAATCGGAAGAAAGAGGGTTTAGTAAATGGGGTATAATAGAAAAATTGTATTAAGTAATTTCTCAAGAAAAGAGATTGTAGAAGCAAGAATAAATTAATAGAAGGATGAAGGAAGTCGGTAAGAGCAGGGAGAAAGGAAATAGAAGGATATACAGCAGATCCTCTTAAAGTATCCTGAAGAGCAGAAGAAGCAATGAGACTTAACGTTCAGAGGGGAGTTTTAGAAGGGCAGAACTAAAGTGGAAAGAAAAGTATATCCAATATATCTCTCCTCATTTAGTAAGAGTGACAACTTCCAGAAAAAAAAAAAACTCCGTAAATGGGATTATAGCCAATAAATAGGCTAGCTAAACCAAAAGTTTTAAAACTATTTCAACAGCTTTTATAGTTTATATCAAAATAAATACTAAGTGAATACTTTATATCTAGAGAAAACAGTGTTCTAAATATTCAAATAAGAAAATCTGGTGTAAAAACCATTACTGCAATAATAACTGGCACAAATTTATTGCCAACATTGATTTTTCTAAACGTTTAGCAATATTTAATTAACATAAGTGGACAGAAAACTATAGTAGTCAAACCACAAACCGAATTTTGTAAGAGACCAAAATAGAAGAAATGTTACCTTTACCATGATTGAAAGGCATCTTTTGTTTTCCTTTTAGCTTGTTCGTCAATCCTCCCTGCTAAGTTTTTTTTCAAAGTAGCTGTAACATTTTTTTTGAACTCGGCTTTGTGTAAAGATTAATTACTTTTTGTAAGGCAGTTTTGGTGCTTTCACAGGACTGGCACGCATGGTAGACAACCTCCTATTTTTGCCTTGAAACATGAAAGTAATGGGTTAAATTTCAATATGGGACTAGATTTTTATAATTTTTTCAATTTTTACTTTTTCTTTTCCGAACTAACCAAACCATCTTATTGAATTCGTCAACTCTTGGATCACTATTTCACTAGGTATAAATTGTTTTCAGTTTTTCCTCTACTTATTCACCACGAACTTACAATTCAATATGTAAAGTGAGTCTAATACTGAAGTTTAGCTATAGTACCACATATATACATATATATTTAATATGTGTAATACTTATATAGTGCTTACTTGTATCTTTTCTTTTTCAATTTTATACAATTGATGGCATGACATCAAAAACCGTTTTGATCTTACTGGTACGTTTCAACTCAAGATGTGCATTACAACCGGTCTGATAACGCTGGAGGTTACGGGAGTATAATTAAGAGGTTATACTCAGTAGTGGTTACAATGAGGTAACCTGTCACTGCTATCTTTTTGATTGGATTCAAATAAATAAGTTCAGATAAATATCTCCTTTAAGTTATGTGCGACTACTCTGCAAAATTTTAAGGTTGGTGCTTTAAATATGGGTATCTTTGTTTTTTTTTTTGGTTTTTCATTGTTCACGATACTAGGACTGATAGTGCTTGACTTTTGAATGTACGATGGAACTTTGTGACGTGAAATGGATAGCCAATGATTCGTTTACTCCTAGTCCTTATCAATGCTACATTCTGTTTTACAGTATACCAAGCTTCGCAGTCGCCAAAATTTATTTCAGAAATAGTCCGCTAATTGTAACAAGTCTCCTGTTTTTGTGCATCAACAACATCAACTTCCTTTTTGATTCATTTCTAAAAAAAATTGTAAACTTTCTTGAAAGGCTAGAGGATAGATGTATAGGATAGAGACAAATAGTCTAACTACTGTACCTTGTCATGACTGACTTTCCGCGATTTTGCGTGTCAAACGATTTTATTATACATGTTATACACATACATATATTAACAGGGCTACCATTAAACCTGGAGTCTTAATTTTAAATATTTATCTTTCGCAGAACTCTCATTAAATTTCTTTTCCGGAAAATTGTCCCTCGAAAAAGAAACAGAACATCAGATGAGTCTAGTTAATCTTAAGTCAAAAGAAAATTGTTACAGCCGTTTTTGAAAAATCAAAACAATCAATAAACTCGCTTGGATAAATAGTTATCATTCGTAACAAATCGGCTATCATATTTATACCATAAACCAGCAAAATAAATTATACGGCATTAGATATATAATCTCAGCTGCTCGTTTGCTAAGACAACCGAGATTCATGTTTCTTTTTTAAATTTTATTTTAAGTAAAAAGATAAGTATAGGGATAAATAAATGCATTCATACAAGGCTGGCTCTGGTATAAAGAAACACCAGAGCTTCTAAAGAAATGCTGAACACAAAGGGAGAAGATCTGACTTTTGTTGTTGAGATGATTGAATTAGGAAACTGGTAGAGATGCTTTAAAAGATCTAGTTAAAACAGAACATTCTCATTCACTATAAAAGAGAAGTGACAAATATACTGGAATACAGTACCAGGGCACGGTTTTAGATTTCTACACCAGATTCTGAAGTAATTTTCTAGTTAAATTTCAATTAAAAGTATTTATATTTATATTTCACCTATTATGAATGTGGAAATATGATTTTTAAACAAAATATTAGGAATTTAGTGAAAATAAAAGAGTTCTCTTCTACCAAATTTAGAACACAAATCTTTTTCTCTTTTCATCCAACAAAATCGCCATTGAACCCAATTTTTATTATTATTGGCACAATAAATAGTACAGATATTTTTTTTCAGACTCCTGGAGTCCAGTGGTCAATCGTCTGGAGCTTTAAAGTTTATTTTATATCATTTTAACATCTCAAAGGGCCTAGGAAGGAAAAAACTGCCTAAAGATAAAAACGTTTGAAAATGTTGAATGCAATTTATTCATAATCAATACTATATCTCTTTATATTTGAATTTGATTTTTTTTTTGTATGTTTAATAAGTAGTGTGCCTAGATAGATACCTAGAATGATGTACGGGAGACCGGGATAATCCATACTTCGGGATATATCGCTTTAAGGAAGGCTGGACCATGTGGAGGATGATCTCCTTCCGATAAGAAGGTGGTGAATTAAGGCGGTTAATTGGAAGCAATGTCGGACTCTCATTGAGATACATCATAAGGTTCAGGTACCAAAAGTTAAGTAATTTCAGATTAAAAAGTTTATTCATTAAATGGTTGTGTCCATTGACGTTATTGCAAAATACAAAGTGTAGAACATTTTTTTTATTTTTCTTAAAGTTCTACCATTTTTACCAAAATTTCTTTACTTAATAGTTAAACAATAAAGTCAGTCTTCTGACAGCAGTAGTAGAAGCAGATACTTCTATCAGCGCCAAAAACTTTCAGATGAATTACGTTCCTCCAAACCCAATCGTTCCCTTTCCCAGTGGCATTTCATATCTCTCAGCAAGTTGCACGCCGTCTTACAGTATATACAATTCTTTCTTCAAACCTGAGAGATTTTAGTTTCATCAAACGTATTTGCTTTATTTCTAGAATCCAGTGAAACAAACACAAGGGATTAGAACACAGCTAACTAGTTACATCCGTTCACCGAAGAAAGAGATACTAGAAAACAGCGGTGGATTGCATTTTACATTTCCAGCTCCATTAGAGTGGGTATTATGAAGAGTGGATTTCTAAGCAGATGATACCCAGTTCGGATCAAGCGAGTAGCTATTTTTATCTGATACAAAAAATATTAATAATTATTATCTGCTTCTGCCCCTGACCACTTATACTTAACTGAAGGACGTTAAGCTTCGCCTGAAAAAATAGGCAATTACTTTACTTTTTGAGGGCCATTCAGCTCTCAAAAAACATACATTCCATGTGATGATTATAAATATTATAATGTTTGAAAATTGTTATTCAAATTCGAAACTAATCAAATGGTTTAAAAAGAAGAAAACAAACTTGAAATAAAGCAAACTATGGAGATTGAAAAGTGATTTTTATCAAACTTGAATGATATCTTGTTCAAAAAAAAGATTCTCCGTGGAAGTTCTGGACGCAAACTCTCCCAATAAGGAGGAGAAGCAATAAAAAATTTGTTGTTTGGACACCATACCATTTTATTCTTATTTAAGTTAATAAAGCTACACTAGTGGTATGCAGTTACGTTCTTTTTTTTCACAATTTTGACATTTTTAATTTCATAGTTTTTATGCTATAATAATATCCAAGCTTTTAATATTAGGTTTTACTATTTCTGGTATGAGATAAAAAATATTCTCATGTTTTTATTTGTTTAATAAAAATGCTGGGCATTCGACAAGAACTGAGTTCTTTGAATAGTCTCTCTTACCAGTTAAACTAAAATAGAAATTCCTATTTAGTAATTTCACCAAGCACAGAGAACGATACGTTTTTTTTAAATATTATTATTATGACAGTGATATTGTTGCAAAAATAGAGGGATGTTGTGATTGAAATTTATTTCTTTCTAGCAAAATTGTGAAGCAGACCCAAAAGCAAATTTAAGATATTCTCAATCTTACGCCCATTCCAGACGCCCGTTTCCAATGTAAGAGGAACATTAAAAGATGGATGGTGTAAATAAGATATCTATTATTTTTCTCCTTTTTGTACCATTCTTGTTTGGTGAATAAAAATGGCAGTAGTCACTTCAAAAAGAATTTTATTTTTGTAGTCTTTCTAAGTGATGACGAACATTGTAGCAAGTTTTACTGTAATAATTTTTCAGCTCCCATTCTTCTGGTGATTTCTGCATGCGATATGTTTTGTATCAAGAAATTATTTTCTCTTCTCGTAAGGTATTTTAAGCCTTCCATATTCTTGGTTGTGAATTTCAACTCAAATTCCGCACATTTCTACTTACTATTTGAAAGATAATTTTGGTTTATTTTCCATTATCCTCATTTTCAGAGTTTGCAAATCCTTCTGTTACTTTCTTAATTCTCTTTTTTAATGTGAAATTGTTGGTGAACGGTTCCACTCATAACAGGAAAACTGAAAATGTGTAACGCCAAAGAATAGTTCTGACCTTTTTTATGACTGGACAGTGATCAAACAACCTAATGATTCTACTTCTTCTTCTTCTTCAAATGAGTCCTCCTCAAAAAAACCCTGTTGGCGATCAATAGCATGATCTAACTTTTGACAAATGCTGATCTGAATGGAGACGATGTATTCCTTCAAAAACACTGCAGTTTTAGTGCTTAGAAATTCTTCTGCGACGAGGGCAAGGTTTTTCTACAAAATTTCACATTAGGTGATAATTTGTAGATGTTATTTGTATTGATGTTATTTATTTCTGGCTTCCTGGCGAGAGTGCTTGTTAATGTTCAGGCCTCGACGACATACAGGAGGTTGCTAACCCCAAATCAGCGAACAAGTCATAATGTTATCTTAATTTTTTTGTATGTACTAACATACAGAAGTATTTACATTTTGACATTTAACAAACTGCAATTTTAACTGTTTAGATAGATGATATATTTATATTGACTGTCATGCAACTTTATCTTTCCGCTCCAACAGTGATGATTCAAGGAGAAGCATGAAGACATGACAATGATTAAAGCCAGAACTCTTACAGTCTGTAAACAGTATGATGTTGAACACTATTTACTAAAGATAAATACAAGTGCTGACTACGAAGTGGTCTTTAATCTAGTTATCCACGACTGTTAGTTAAGTGCACTTCATTCAATATTGCTTCATCTAACTATCTAGTTATTTCAATTACAGTTTAATACAGTTTGCCAACATTTTTCCGTTCACTTACTTTGATTAAAAATTAAGTTTTTTCTCTTATTTGTTATTTAATTAAAGTTCCTACTTTTTCTGACTATTTTGTGATTTTTGTTTTTTAAATTGAAAATGTTGAGAAATTTTATGTGAGTCCATGTTTCTACATCTTACAACCACTACGTTTATAATATTTAGTAACAAACGATAGCTGAACCCATTACAAATTTAAATATAAAAGTACAAATTAAATACAAAGCTATATAAGTACGAATCAATAATAAAATGTAACAAGATTAATTCAAATAGAAACAGAATTCATTACATACAAGTTATCAGACATATGGTACATCATTACTATTTCCAATTATTTTCTAAAGCAGTACCACTACATTACATAAAATTAAACCGTACAAATAATGAACTGATGGAGATTACACAATAGGTTACCCACTGCTAAGCTTTTCGATATTTTCTTGATTTTGTTACAAGTCACTGAAATAATCAATGTTCTTGGGTACTGAATTCCCTATGAAGATTGCTTGCAGATAATTTTGTGATTGTGATACGATAAGCATTCAAGTTGAATGTGACATATGTTGGAGAAATGTGGGATTATTAATTATAACATTTACAACTTTTTTTTACAGAAATAGCAGACAAATACATGGCCATTGGAGAGATAGCTGGATTGTTGGACAGTTAAAAAATTGGATTAAACTGATTTGCAATCAGTCTATGGAGAAATCTTTGTTGAATATGTTTAATCCTGTTGAATATTTCAGTATGGAGACCATTATTACCGAGCAAAATACCAACAAAGGACAGTTTGTCGGTTTTAGTAGTAAGTATACCAAATTTACAATTAAGATTGTTGGTGGTATTTAATATAAATTATTACTGAAAAACCACCTTATCCCGACCAATGTTTTCTTTCTTTCAGTTCTCTCAGCGATTCTTTGAATGCTCTTCACTTCAGACTGTAAATCTCTATGTTTGTAACTTCAGAATGCCTTCAGCGTGAAGAGTTGAAGAGTTTTACTGCTCGTATTGTCAATACTACAAGTAAGAAATTAAGTTTTGCTGAGATTTATCTCGGTCACTTCAGTGCTTGCACTTCTACACTTTGCTTTTTCCTGACGCTAAACATAACTTATAAAAATATTGTCACTTATTTATGGAATTTGTTTTTCTATTCTTTTAAATCTTATCAAGAGATAACTAAGATAACTTGAGACTTATTCCAACATTGCTGCAAACTTAAAAGCTCTTGAGGCATGAGAAGTTTAATAAAAATTAATTAATTGCAAATAAATAACAAAGTAAATATACTGTGGCAATAGAATTATTTAGCAACGCTTTTTTCCAGGAAAATAAAATAGAAATATTCACTGTGATTAGTGGAAATTTCATATTATCTGCACAATATATTGGATTACACAATTTCACCGTCTCAATAAATTTGATGCAACCACATTTAATCTCATATTGTTGCGAAATTCAATTAAAAAAAGAAGTAGCTTGTTATAAACTTGAAGATAACTACGGTGCGTCACATTATCGCAAAAAAAACTGACCTACTTTAGTGCTTATAATTTAAAATTTTATCTGACGTTATTTATTGCAGATAATGGCACTAATACTGAAAACTATTGAATACAGTGTCTGCTCTGGAGTAAAAAAAAAATTTCAACTGCAAAGTTTTGAAATTGAATGCAAAAGACCAAGGATATCCATTTTTCTAATCAGACATATTTCTTGGTATAAAATAATTGTGAAAAATGAACAGTTCTTGTTGATAAATGATAAATCAGCATCTCAATGAAATTGACATTGTTCAAGCGGCAACTTTGTTTAGGGTAACTGTAGCAGAATTTGAGACCCATAGCAGTCAGTGTTTTTAAAATTAAACCTTTTTACTTCTGAAGTGAAAATGAAAAATTTTGAAACGACTTGGGAGAAATAATTTCAGACTTGTCATTATGCGACAAGTGTGTGGTGAATTACTGGTTAATAATCAAATATTTTGTCTCGAATTTTGAGTGATTTCGTTTTCAAACATTTATGATAATTTCTGTCAGTATCACCTTATCTGTGTGATCGTTTGAAATGAGGATGGTTTGAACGAGACATCCCGTTAAATCATAAATTTTATTGATGTTGATGAATTTTAATTTCTAAGATTGTACTCAACAATCGAAGAAAGAGTAGTCAGTAGTCCTTAAAAAGTTAATCGATCTAGTTCTCCAAGAACCTAGTCCCACGATGATTTCGATCGTTCTGCATATTCCTGACATCCATTACTGGGACGAGTGTCCTAATGAAACTCTAGTACATCAACTTTACACTTATTTCGCTTCCACACTCTAGCGTTATGGTCAGCGACATTCCACATCGTCCACAGAACTGACATTAAGTCATTAGGTCCGAACAGAACACGCTGTTATTCAAGTCCCATTTCAATACTTATAAATGTGTTCAATTACCTTTTAATACTCATCAGTGTCATCAGTATGCACTGGGTAAATATTTTTGTAATAATAATGTTGCTAAGTCTGATGTAAATAGGATTGGTTCATAATGCAAGTGCAGAGTTATTAAGCTGCAGAATACTTTATGAACAATAAAAATTAAAGCTCATCATATCATGATGAGAGAGCGAGATAAGAAGATCTACTTTTACCAATGCTCTTCAACATTGCCATGTGTCGCATTTTTCCCGAAGGCACAATTTACTACTGAACGACCCAGCAGCTGTTGACGGACATCGTCGCTATTACAAAAAGTACACATCGTAAGATATAGAAAACCTCCTTAACTTGCATAATAAAAAGGGTGACTCAGGTGGTTGGGACAAGTGAAAAGGATGAAGGCAGAAAGATTTTTCAGGTGCATGGAGACCTGAAGGAATCAGAAAACTGAAAAACTCGTCCTGAAGACGAGGAGCATGTGAGAAGGATGGAAATTAGGGGATGGTGGATAAGGGCTAGAGGGAGGAGTGAATGGCGATGAATTGTTTAAGAGGCCCAGTTCCTTTCGGGAACGAAAGAAAAGAACCGGAATACAAAGTTACGTATACAGCGATTTTCGAAACAATATTTGTTCTTATAGACGTATGAGAAAGTAGAAGGAGAGATAAAGCTATTTAATGTTTCGAAATGCATTACCCCATTGCATAGAAAGGTCAATTTCATTACGTAGTTCACTTTATTGATTTAAGGTTTAAATATGCAATTAAATTCAACATTTGCTTATTTATTGGACTATAAAGGAGAAAGAAATACAAATTAAATTAGCGACGTTAAAACAAGTGAAGCGGCGCACACACGGTTGGATTATTAAATGACACCGGCTTCATCGAAACGACCACCTACCTATAGGACTTGAACCTTATTTACCAATCCAGCTTCTTGTTTTTTCTTTATTTTCCTTTTTCTTTAGCTCATTTTCTTGAGCGCAGCCGTTATGAAAGAGTTTAATGGTTGCAGCATGCGGTGCAATAGCTTCTGTTATTGTGGTTTTTATTAGCTACTTACTAAGCCACCAGTTTTCACCTTACAACTTTTTACATCACTTAAACCGGCTATAAAATCACAGATTCGTTCCTGCATTATTTTTTTTATTAACACATAAATATCAATAAGGCAATGAATGAATAATATATAATTTTTTTTCTATAATTATTTTAGAATTTATGGAGTATCAGGCTCACTTTAGCATTTTCGGAAGCATGGAGTTAGTTATTTATGGTTTTTAATATCAGAGAAGTATTTTAACCATTCCAATGAATTAGAAAATTATAAGAACAGTTTCGGTTCTATTTATTATATTTAATTACTTTTTTTCAGAATGGTTCAACGCCCAATACATTTCAGTGAAATGAAGGTTTGCAATTAATTCGCGAATTAGAATATAATGTTTATATTCTATACTGTATAAATTTACTTTAAGGCGCGTCAATCCTCTTATGGCGCCTGCAGCCTTTTTCATTTTACGGCTAGCCCTCGGACAATTACTTTGTTTAGTCTAAGAAGTTCCCTAAGAAAAGAAAATAAAAGGGACGGCAGCTGGATTCGAACCTGGATCTTCCGAAACTTCCTTCTTTTAGTCATAAAAAATAATTTTTAAATTATTGAAACAAATTACTACTGCGACTAATTGGCAGACAATCCAAACTACCACTGGAACATAAACGACTAATATACAACAGTGTACTTAAACCGATCTGGACTTACGGACTTGAGCTGTGGGGTTCAACCAAACATTCCAATTCACAAAGAATACAGTCCTTCCAATCAAAAATTCTCCGACAGATTACGAATTCTCCATTTTATGTGTCTAACTCTACTCTCCATAACGATCTCAAAATCTCATGCATAACTGACGAATCTAAATCTAAGTATAGAAAATTCTTTGACTCTCTTCCATTCTGTACCAATCCTCTTGTTCTAAATCTCGCCTCCACAACGATTCCAGATCGTCCTCCACGACGATTGAAACGCTGTTGGCCTCGTGACAATCTCCAGTAATGTAAGAAACTCCAGCGAGAGTGTTGCCGGTGGGCAGCTTCTCTCCTCAAGTTGATCCAGTCAGGAAGACTTCTTTTATCGTATTCACTTATTACGAATTTTATTCTTTGTAGATTGTGAATAGCAAATAAATTAAAAAAAAAAAAAAAATTATTGACACAAATAAATTTTATTTTCTTAAATTCTTCTCGTAAGCGAAGGTATTTTAATCGTGAAGGTTATCGATTTTGTATTTTTACCAGGCTTAACCGTTTTTAGGAACTATTGCAGTCCATGTGTGATTAGCGTAATTAAAAAAAAACCTTAAAAATCATAGAAAGATCAAGTTACAAATTTTTCGGATAATAATTTGCCACCAAAGTCTCATAATACTTTGGCTACAATATCCATCATCGGTTAGTGAGTTGTAGAGGAGTTCGGAAGGGAAATTTAAAGGCAATCAGCTGAACTGGAAAACTAAGGGATCCAGCGCTGATTATCACTTATCCCATTTTAGGATTTCTTTTTCTAGAACTTAAGTAACCGGTGATTTATTTACACTGATTTAAACATTAATTAATTTAAGAACAGTGTGGCGGTCCACTGTTGTCACGAGACTGCCTCGGCCTCGGAGGAGGCGAAAATGAGTTTTTTTAGTTGTTTGATTTTTAACTAATTTTATTTTATTCATTTAAATTATATACGCATGTTTTTTGTCTTTAATACATATGTGAGATTTTAGTAAAGACCAGTACCTTTTAAAAAGTAACACAAAATTGTATGTACTAAGATACGAAGAATACATTGTTAAAGGTACATATTTGTGGTAGAAAAATACAGAGAACGTTTGCTTTAATACTGTTCTTATTTTAACTCATAACCACAAGTTACTTTTTAAAAGGTACTGGTCTTTAATCAAATCTTACATATGTATTAAAGACAAAAAACATGTGTATATAATTTAAATGAATAAAATAAAATTAGATAAAAATCAAACAACTAAAAAAACTCATTTTCGCCTCCTCCGAGGCCGAGGCAGTCTCGTGACAACAGCGGACCGCCACAACAGAAATAATTATAAAACAAGGTTTTATTTAATTAAAGTTTGATTTAAATAAAATAAAAAAAAAAAATTGCCTGTATTTTATTAATGATGGCAGTCTAATAACAAACAGGCAAACTGTATCATCAAGGAGTCTGAGCTGAGCGGGCACTTAGGACCAGTTAATTATTCAAAGAAGTTGAGTAGTAGATAATAAATAATAACATCGGCATCCATTTTGTGGGCTTAATGGGGCCCTATTGTGTTAAATTACTACCAACATAGTGGGGGTGTAATATAAATTGTACATTTAAACTTTTGTAACGATTTTCATTGTTTGTAAAGTTTAGCAAACAAATAAATTATTTAATATTCCTTATTTATAACAACCGAATATCTTTTGTTTACATTTTGTTACATAAATAATTTGCTCAAAAGCTCTTAGAACGTTCTTTATTTAAGAATAAACATAATTTAATTTAATTAATTTAATTTAAACATAATTTAATTATTTTAATTTAAACATAATTTAATTTAGTTATTTTAATTTAAACATAATTTAATTTAATAATTTTAATTTAAACATAATTTAATTTAATAATTTTAATTTAAACATAATTTAATTTAATGATTTTAATTTAAACATAATTTAATTTAATTATTTTAATTTAAACATAATTTAATTTTATTATTTTAATTTAAACATAATTTAATTTAATGATTTTAATTTAAACATAATTTAATTTAATGATTTTAATTTAAACATAATTTAATTTAATTATTTTAATTTAAACATAATTTAATTTTATTATTTTAATTTAAACATAATTTAATTTAATTATTTTAATTTAAACATAATTTAATTTTCTTTAATTTATAACTTATACTGAAACATGTCTTCACATGTTAAGTTACATGAATTAGGTACTTTTTTTTAAAAAAAAAAAACTTTTGTTTTAATTATCTAGAGTCAGACGGAGATATTTTGCCAAATAAATTGCGTTTTACACTGTGCTAATTGAAAAATATCAGGTCTCAAGTACACTGAACCAGATATTATGGTTAGGTTTAAAGAATTTCGATTGAATAGGGATTATCAATCAATCAATCAGGATTAACGAATTATATTACTTATTTTTCAGTTTTTCCTGGTTTTATAGAAGATATTAAAGAATATATGGGTTTTATTTTCATAATTTTGTGAAAAAGTATATTAAAAATAATTTATTGTCATATTTTCCTAGCATTTTAATTGTTACAACCAGAATTTTTACTTGATAACCCAAACAAAGTAAGCAAGCTTTCATGTTAAATTTCTACACGTATAAATAAATGCCATAGAGTTGTTATTGATTACATTCAAAAAAATAGTGAAAAGAACTAGAAAAAAAAAACTTAACTAAAAATATTTACCGAAGAAAATTGATGTGAAAAATGAACGCTATTTGTGATTTGTTACAGGCGAGAGTGAACCCTCCGCCCCCGCCTGCCAAAAAAAGAAGAAAGAAATCCGCTTTTTCGCATGAAGACACGGCAGCCTTTGTAGCCCTAATTGGGGGGTGGCATGAAAGCAAGCAGCCCTTGCCGCCCCTGCGAGCCACCCTAAATCCATATATTGTGGGTTAGCATACAAATTACTTTTGAACACAAGTAATACAGCCATGGCCTCACAATCCAGTGTATGAAAAGTCTTCCTCGCATTACCATTACATATTTTTCTTTTAACAAACTAGGATGCTGTGTAAAAAACGCTGTGAAACATATATATATATATATATATATGTAGTGTCTATTCAAAACTTGTGCAACATATAATTTTATTTTTATATTGAAACCTTTTCTCATCAAAAAAGAGTTTATTCTAAATTCAGATTTTATTATTAAATTACTGTAAGTTTAATTGGCAAACAGAAAGGATGTTGTTAAAGAACAATGAAAGCCAAGTTACTACGCATCCTTTCTTTTACTTGGAAGTTTTATTATTGTAAGGAACTGATCTATTTCGCGCCACAGAAAAATAACTATATATTTTAATATCTTGCTCGCAAATATCCTCGGGTGCTGTTATTGAAAAAGATCGTAAACGAAGATAACAAAAAATTTAATCTTTTTTAAAAGTTTTTAATATACTAGATTAATATTGAAAGGTTGAATTGAAGTAGACAAAGTACAAGTATTTGTACGCCTTCATTCATTCCATTCGTACAGTCTAGATAGAGATACTAGATAGATTTGCTAGATAGAGAACGTTCTTTCAATAATATCAAGAAGTTAAAGAAGTTACGATTTTTTAAAAATCTAATTGGTTATAAGATTGAGCAGTACGAAAGTGATAGATACCAGATAGAGTTCGCCATAGAATCCTTTGGCGATGATTGTGGTCAGTTTGAACCACATTCGTTGTTAACAAGCGGTGATATAAATACACCTGTGAAGAACAGGTTCTTGTTGAAGCTCATAATTTTTCTTTGCTACTCAAGCACTAATTGTAAAATGAAATATAAAAAGTTTTTGATATAAAATTAATTTAAAATTACTTTTATCGATTAAAATAAACGTCGATAAAGAAGATGTATAATCGTAAAGGGAACGAAATGTGGGAAATAAGTTATTAAGTTCGGGGCTAATGTTTAAGTTTAATAATTCATTTGATGTTTTGACACTTTATTGAAAAAGTTTTTGTATTTATCTTTTACATTTGTTGTAAAAACTCCAAACTCCTTTGTATGGGGATAGACCCCCAATTGCATATAAATAAAATAAATAAGTTATTAAACTCGGTGCTGATAGTTGAATGAAGGTTGAAAATGGAGGGCCACATTACTGTTACTCTTATATATCACAAACCATGTTAACCTATGTGGATGAGGAGACGGTGGATGATAGAGGAGTTAAACTAGATGATAGCACAGAAATAGATGAACTAAAGAAGTGGGAAGTGTCTTAGTCATCTATTCTGTTGATGCACATTATCGATCTCTCCTTGACTCCTATTTACTATCTTTCATTGCTCCCCTACTTCGTCTGTCAGTATTCTTTCTTCTTCTACAAAAACCTTTACCAATGATGAATTCCAATTTTTGTATTGAAAATTATTTATGGCACAGAAATTGTGGTTTTATATTACTTTCTATACTGATATTTAGAGTGGAACAGTTTGTTGTCCAGTAATCCTTTCAAATGAGACTAAAGCCCTTAGCAGAACCATATTATTTACCAAACTGAAGAACCTTCTTTTATATTTAGATATAAACTTATATGACTTAGGTCATATGTCGAGATAGTGTTTTGATGTATGGATAAAGATGGGTTATTGATTTGTATTGATTTTATGCTCCATCAAAATAATTTCATTGAAATGCAATTCTGTACAGAATAATAATTGGAGAAATGTTATTCTAGATGTTTTACACAAACTATGACAACTATGTAATTGAAATGCAAATATTTATTCAAATAATAAAGCAAACTAGTATTCTAAATTCATAATCTTTTTAAAAATGGGTTTATAGTTTGAGTAACCTGATATTTATGTTACGTTTTAAACTTGGTTTACGTCAGAACTATGAATTCATAATGATGAGCATAAAATGAACGGGATGGTAAGAAAACTGGGACAGGAGACTCATTCTTTATTGGGATACCATTTCTTTGGCCCAGGCAAGGTTATTGCTGATATTTACTGCAAGTTCTTTTTATAATATAAATCATTTTATCTGAATTATGTAAATGCTGATGAAGAACTTGTTGAGAACATCTTGATGAGAAATCATTTTTCCTAACATCAGGAACTGTTTTTTTAGTTTATTGATTCAAAGACCGTCACTATTGATTCTTTGAATGAGGGGGCATTGATTCTTTTTTTTTTTTTAAACAACTCTCAAGTTGATTCTTAGCTTTGATTCTATAGCTCTTGCAGTACCATTCGCTAACTTTAACAAATACTCTAAACTACGTCTACCCGATATTTTCTTTTTCCCACTATCTGAAGCCCATTTTCAGCCTCTCAATTTGAAGCCCACTGCAACCTTGATCGCCATCTAGATCTGTTACAGCGTAGATGTACTTTTGAAAGACTATTTTTTTCAATGATGGTTTTTGGTTTATTTCGACCGTTGTTGATGGATGATTTTTGGGGAATATTGAGGTGCGGTCATCAATAAGTACAACTTTTTTGCTTTATACCAACGTTTCGGCAATTTTTACTACCTTCTTCAGGGTATTATACAAAAGTTTGTGAAGTTTAATGTAGAGCTATATCATCATAACTGTTGATGTTATGATCAACCAAGTGATGTTATATCAATCAAAATATGAGAGTTATATCATCAGTTCTACGGTTTCCTACATAGCTAGCCTTCCTATGGGCATTAAACTTTCTGTTTAACTTCTTCGCATTTATTTAGATAATTAGACTGTTTTCGTTTTTAGAAATGCAAGAATTATAATTTTAATAATTATTAAGCTTGAATCTTGAATAATATTTTGACTTTGTAAATTAAAGAGAGATTTATTATGAAGGAAATTGGATACAATAATTTTACTTATTTATACAACATTTAAATAAGTACTCACATTTCTCTTTATTGAATTATTTTCTTGTTTTTATGCTTAATTAAAATTATAATTAAGACATTTATTCTATATTTACTTAAGGCTAAGCTGGTGGTAACTAAATAGGTAGAATATTTAACCGGAGCTTCTTCCATTTACAAACAATTTCTAATTATTTTGAAAATTTCGTGGATGTGATAATATTTTATCTTATTTCATGAACTTTTCAGAGTTGTCTTTAATTCTAATCGAAAAATAAATTGAAAATTATTTAATTTCGTTTTAAACAACCTTAGATTAGGTAAACTTTTCTCAACGTACTTCTGTTTCGATATGATTGCACTAGAAGTTCAACTGAATTTGCTTTTTGCACAAAGTTTGTGTAATGAAATACCGATTTCATTGGCGGGTGACACCTAAAAACAATATGTGAATTTTAGTGTATAAAATAGAATTAAGTTTTCTAATTGC
Organism: Rhodnius prolixus; assembly: GCF_049639745.1. Lineage (NCBI taxonomy): Eukaryota > Metazoa > Arthropoda > Insecta > Hemiptera > Reduviidae > Rhodnius > Rhodnius prolixus. The sequence continues at coordinate 11,407,080 of NW_027411604.1, read as the reverse complement.
TATTTTTTAGACGTTGAGGCTTTAAGAAATTAATCGAACTTATTCAGAGCAGACTTTCTTTAAGTGAAAATAAATTAAAAAATGAGGTCTTTTTCTATAAAAAGAACATGAACAGGTTTTCTTTTGAATTGAGGTTCTACAAAAATCCAGAATAAATACACCCAATCCAAGCTAAACATAATTGTTTAAAAATACAACTATTTGTACAAATTTTAATACAAAAACTAAACCGTGTACAAATATTATTTGTAACTCAAAAATTCCAGTCCAAAGCCGTCACCAAATTGAAAATAACCCTCTTTATTTATTTAAGACAATTCATGTTACTTCATTACGCGAAATCATACGGAATTTCACTAGATTCCAAAGGGAGATTTTTTTGGGGGGACTCACTAACGCTTCTGACGTTGGTAGTACTGCCGGAGTGCACCAGGAATTCGATAGCAGTAAACTTGTTAAGGAAGAGTCAAAAAAATTGTTATTCACAGAACTGTTTTTATCTGTAAAGTGAGAAATGCGGTGTTTCTGATTATCGGCCCAATTCAAACTTAACAATTAGTGATCAATTATATTTAAACTATTATATTCAGTAAAACTTAGGATTCGAGATTGGCGAGGTCAAATAAAACAACTTGTCTTTTTGCCAACGTTTCGAAAAATCTATTGTTTTCTTCAGGGCCTGGATATTACAATTACAAAACAATTTACAGAGTCAGTAACATAGAAAAAACAGTAAAAATCAATAATACAAAAATAAACAGTAAAATACAATAAATTCTTTTACTGTTAATTTTTGTATTACTGATTTTTACTGATTTTCTATGTTACTGACTCTGTAAATTGTTTTGTATTTGTAATATCCAGGCCCTGAAGAAGACAATATATTTGTCGAAACGTTGGCAAATAGACGAGTTGACTTATTTGACCGATTACTCGCCAATCTCGAATCCTAAGTTTAACAATTTACGGTCACGAAACCTATACATTCATATTATATTCAGTGTTAGAAATAATCTTATAAGAAGTTATTACGAAATTTCGCAATCCATTTCTAACTGTAGTGCAACCTAAGCACAAGCTACCAGTGATTAATTAGAAAAACACATTCTAATTTATAAATGAGAATAATCTATATCTCGTAACTAAATTTCCTTCTTTGCCGCTAAATAGTTGTCTATGTTAGAATGAATAACAAGGAACACTATAGAAGAACAATTTATTCTAAAATTTAACATTAAATCTAAACTTCGCCAGTGGTTAGTGAATTTTACCTTACATGGTTAAGGAACAATATAAAACTAGAAACTGTAAAGTGTGTTACCAGTAAATCACATAGTGAGTAAGCCAATCAAGGTTGGCAAAGCCCCAGGTAAAGTTGTAAAGAGATAACTTTTTCTTTTTCCATTCTGCAGTTCGCCAAAGTAAAAACCAACTTGCTGTGGTCTTTTACCCAAGTTATTTAATTCCTAACTCACGTTTTAGCGAACTTACTCAAACACACAATATGTTACGTAAAATTATTCTCCCTTCTCAAATATTTGATATTAAAATAGAATAGAATTATTAATTTTTTTAGGCAGAAATATACATTTAATTAGTTTGTATTGAATTGTAGTAAATTTAAGCCTGATTGTATTGCTGTGATTCAAGGCAAATATTATTTGGTGTTTGAATCCAATTGATTTTAAAATTGTTCTCCATCTGAGTGACAAGAAAAGATACATTTTTTTTGAAGACGTGCCAAGATCCAATAAAGTAAAATGCACCTTTTTCAGGCTGGCTTTACGTCTAGCTGAATTAGGTGTCGTGAACGGAAGCGATTTAATTTAAGATTAAATTCTTATATTAACCATAACATAAAATTCAAGGCCTAGACAGGGGATTGAACCCAATAAGATAAGATTTTAATAGGGCGGCCTTAAGGCCTAAGCCACTGCGACCCCTTTGGTTCTATTGTGGCTCCTCCCCCTCCAATCTAGAGCTCGCCCTCCAGATCCGTTCGTTTAATCAGACTCTTATTTTTGGAGAGCGACTCTTGGGTAAAGCTCACAGGCCTTGGTTTTTTCCTCCCCGAGGAGTAACATCCTTAGCCCAGATAAGGCCCTCACACTGACACAACACGAGCAAGTGCCGTTTCCTCTTCTTCCTGACAGAACCTACAAAGGCTAACATCAGCCAGGCCCATGCGATGCATGTGTTTTCTGAGCCTGCAGTGGCCTGGTTAATAAGCCTACAATTATCCTTATAGCAGTCAGCCTTGGCGAATAGCCCTTAATGAACTCCTTCGCCTGACTCTGCCCTGTGGCTTAAGCCACCATCCCTGAGACCTAGTCTGCACCCACAGTTTAATGGCCGCAGTCTTAAGACACTTGGAGACTCCAAAATAGGGCTCCGGGCCGACGAAGTGTCCCGCAGAGCCTTATAAATCTGCCGCTTCGTTTCCCTTGTGTCCTGAATGATCAGGCACCCACACTAGAAAGACCTTATTTTGGTCCCTAATTTCCTTAAGGGCGCCCAGACAGTGCCATTACCATCCTTGAATTGACCTGGTGTGAACCGATAGCTCGCAGAGCCGCCTGGCTGTTCCGAGAAAAAACACGACCTTAGAATTAGTTATTCCTCGTCCGACAATCTCGGCACAGCCCAGAGCCTAATTGCAACTAGCTCAGCCTGAAAAACCGTAACCAGTTTTCCTAGGCTAACCGAAAACGATCGAACCTAATACCACACAAGTCTCTTTATCTTTTTTAGTTTTGCGGGGCCATACCTCTAACCGCACGGCTACCGTGGCGCCTGTAAGATCCAATACCACCATTTATAGTTGTAAGTTGCTTAATTCATGAAAGATGTATTTTTTGATGCCCATCGTATCCAACCAGATGGGGGAAATTCTCGTCGGAATTCCCCATTTTTTCTCTCTCTCTGTCTCTGTCTCAGCTGTTGCAGTCACAACAGATATTTCCAGAACCAGAACAATGCTAATGTTAATTAGTAACCCAGGTTTGCGTATATATATTTATATATCTGAACACAGAAATACAATGAACTTTTCACTAACTGTGTGACATGTTAACTCTGTTGACATTTACATGCTCACGGCGGCTTTACAAGCTAACAACAACACCACGCTGGAAGAATATTAATCTAAAAACAAGAAGTTATTCATACATAACATCTTCATTATGCCGCGGCTGTCAGGGACGAGTCTGGCAATTTATTTACACCTTCATCACCAACACATGACGGATTGAATGCGTTTGTCTTTTTTTTTTGCAATTTTTTATAATTTTAATTCCTTTTATATTATATCAAATTTTCGTTGTCATATATCGTCACGCAAGAAAACTTTTATATTATTTTATACAAGTAAAGAAAAACAAGTATTCGGAAATATAAATGTTTTGTAAATACAGTACAACTGGGCTGACCTCCGGCTATACCCACCCCGGGAAACTGAAATCCCGGTTAAACCGAATACACAGTATTACATAGTACGAGTACATTTGTATCTATGAATGTACATATGTTTATATTATTATTAAACATTTTTTATTTAGTTAATTATTAACATTGAAAATTTAACAAAATGTATAGCCTTGGTCATAGACCGTCAGGCGAGTTGCCACTTAATACAAAAAGAAAAATAATAATGAGTAATAATAAACAAATTAAATATCAATTTTTACATTACAAAACAAACAGCAAATAATATTAATAAAATTATACAATAATCTCTTAAATAATGCTGGAGCGATGGTGATACGCATCCCGAACATAGGCAGCAAGAGCCGACCAATCCCTACCATTCATTATCTCCAAAACAGTCAGTGATAAGAAGCTGCATACTGCCAAAATACCCTGAGACGCAAGTCATTATACTTGGGGCACACATTCATGAAGTGATGCAAAATCTTCAATACATTCTAAATTACATATACAGGACAGTCTGGCGATCTCTCTGAGTTCCAGAATTTGTAGGTTAAATTATTATTTTGATAATATATTTTCAGATCTTATTTTTAGGAGATTGAGAAAAAAGGTAATTATTTTTGAAATTAACATATGTATATAAGTATGTATGTATTATACGGATGCATAGGTAGACACATCAGTAAGGTGCCTATGTGAAAATATGTAAATTAAAAAGCCGTTTCGTCCCAGAGATCAACTCCTATCTTAGACGGCAATCCTTTTTTTATTTTTAATTTTAGTAATGACCCTTCAAGAAAATCAGGTATAAAAGAGTTGCTGCCACGCCTACAATTATGTTACATCAGAAGACAAAAAATTGTCCTGTCGCCACCGAAAATTAACTTTTGTTTCAGCGCCGATCCAGGTGTTCTTATGATGACTCCAACATGATCCCGGTTAATCCGAATCCCGGTTAATCGAGGTTGTTCTGTATGTTAAATCAATAATTATTCATTTACCTAATTATTTTATAAAAAAGTTATTCAAAATAAATGAGTTTGGCATACAAATGTTATTTCTTATCAAAATTAATAAATTCAAGTATTATACTTTGCATCCATTAGGAGTACAGGGTTGGGGCTACAATCAAATCACGACAACCCCTTTATCCTCTAAACCTCGTAATCGGCAGCCGTAAATAAGGGGTTAATGCACTAGTGTCACAGGTGGCCCATTGAGCACATCCCGGTACTATCTACCATCAACAACCCCTTCTGTTTCATTAGTACAAGCCCCAGCCATGAGGCAAAGAAACCTTTAAAACTATCTTGGTACAGTGACAGTAAACTCTGCACAAGGCGGACATTTTGAAGACCTTAATAGGAGATGACAAAGATCTACTGTGTGGTAGCCTCAAGGGAAGGGTTAGCCTAAAATGATGGACGATTTAGTTTTCTTAGGGGAGCGGGGTCGATCCCCGGCTTAGGGGTTGGTGGGAAAAAAAAGTGCATTACAAATGTCTAAATAAGCGGGTTATTGAATGCAACCACATAAATTTTGAAGGCCTACAAACATATTTAGAAAGAAAGAGAGAGGAGGAGAGATCTTCCTCATGAATTGGGACGTCTCACCTTTCTCATACTTCGCGAAGGTCTTCTTCTGTCATTATAAACTTTGAGTAAGGTTGTCTTATAAATGCAGTAACTTAATTTCTTACAATTTTCGCAGTGGAATTAGTCCAGACTTGATTTTCCTTTTCGAACATTCCTTTTCAAGTTTGACTTTTTAAAGAAGACACATACTGTTTGTATTTTGGTGAAATGGGGATAAACAGGAATACCCAGCCAAGGTTATTGCCAACGGAAGTTTCTCTAAAAGTGATAAAGGTTTTTTTAAGGAATTTGTTACTTCATTTTTCACAGGAAAGAGATATGAACGGCTGTATTTAAATGTATTCCGCTTGAAGATGATGCAACCATATCGATGAGGAATTCCTATTCGGTTTTGGACTAAGGACAATTAAAGATATATGAGATAATTGGTACCGTAAGTCCACGAAAGAGTAAGGTACATTTTAATCTTAAGAATTGAACTTCGCAACTGTGTTGGAACTGATTTAAAAGAAATATTCACTTTGTATGCCGATGTATTTTTGTGAAAGAAAAGCGACACTACCGCAAAAGATCTGTTACAATACAACCATCAAAATGATGTATAGAAGCCGATGATGGTACTGCCCAAAGAAAGAAGGTCCATGGTCACTGTTTTCTGGTACGGCAAAAACCGATTCTTTTAATTCATTACCTTGTAAAGAGTACAAACAATCACTAGCTACCATTACCCAAGTCTTCTGGAACTAGTGAATAGAATAAATTCTTGAGAAAAGATCAAGTTATTTTGGTTATGCACCAAACTGAAAGATTTGAAGTAAAGATTGTCGGACAATCCACCCAATTCATTAGCTGGATTCTGAGATTTCCACTTAATGGCTGCAAACATTTGTGCCAAAGGAAAGCGGCCTTAGATTTGTATTTGTATTGGGAAACAGGAAATAATGAAAAGGGAACTAGACAGGATTATAAATGTTTTGTGGAACTAAAAAACTTAACCTTTCAACTTCCACGATCAGAAGGGTTCACTAATTCTTAGTTAATTGATGGCATTTTGGGTGAAATGATCCCTTCCCCTGCTCACGAGCAGGGTTGAGGCTATTTCATTGCCAACCAAAAAGAGGAAATAATTTTGAAAAATAATCAGAATAGATTACAGGATAATTACAAGGTAATTTCATTATTTAATTTGAATACTAAATAACAGCTAAATTCAAATTTATTTCCATTTCTCAAGTTTACCTCCGTTATACACACACACACACACACACACACAGAAATGTAGCATTACAATGAGGAGAACAGAAACATCAATAATTAATGTGTAACAATGTCTGTGGTGCTAGCCTCAGTTTTGTAGCTACAAACTGTAATAGACAATAAATCACAAGCTTACATTCCATCTATGCGGTGGGTCTACTCTGACAGTAACGTTGCTTTATTGAGCGCATACAATGCAGTATTGTAAGTGTCCAGTATTTCATCATTAACCGCGCATGGTAACGCCAAAACAAATGGAATTTTGTTTTCTACCAGTTAGTTTTATCGAACGTACAACCATTTTTTTTACTGGGAAGGCGGAGTTCAATTAGAGCATACCCTTTTCTTTTTTAATTACCTCTCTTTTTCTAAATTTCGAATTTTCTAGAAAAAAATATTTACAACACATTTAAAATTGTTAAAGATGTACTACACTAGATCAGATAGAAAATAGAAAGCAGTTCCGCAAAAATTAGGTAAATTTTTGTTCCACTTCCTTTCAAAGCTTTTTTTGTCCTCCTCATTTCCTGTTTCATTTTTTAGTCACATTCATTACAAAGTTTTGTCTGTAGTTCGAGTGAATTCCGTTCATAAAAGCATAGTTATTACAGGTAAATAATGTTTAACGAGTAAGAAAAAAAATGCATTTCTTGTACAAGTGACAATTATTGGTTTTAGCACAAAAGTTGCTGAAACAAGCGTAGCGACCGGATATTCGATTGAAGAAATGAAAACAATTCCTGGGTTCAATATTTTTTTTTTTATGATTTAGGCGCGTCAACATCTAAGATTATTGGCGCCCGAAGCTTTTTTCAGTGCACTGCCGGCCCCCGGACAGTGAGCTGTTCTCTCGTTACAGACAACATTGTCCATCACCGGAGAGTGAGCTGTAAGAAGCTCCTAGGAAGAGAAAATCTAAGGGTCAGCAGCTGAATTCGAACCCGGGACCTCCGCGTGGGAGTCCAGCACGCTAACCGCATAGCTAATCCCTTCACTTGTGTTCAAATTTAAATGTAAAAATATTACGAAACAAATTGCAAAATTCTATTATTATTATTATTTTTGACAAATTATTTATTTAATGAAGTCTATTGTTACAAATATACATTTGTATATATACGAGGGTCGTTTGAAAAGTACGTGCAAAGTCAGAGAGATAGCACCACTGGCGCGTATCGAGGTTATGTTTAGTTAGTAGCATCACTTGGAAGAACACATACCAAGTTTCAGCCAGATCGGTCTATTTCTTTGTGTTTGGCATTCGTTTGAATCGAGGAAGTCGAGTGATTTTCAAAAAATGGACGAAAAAGAATTTCGTGTGTTGATTAAACACTACTTTATGAAAGGCAAAACGCCTCAGGTGACTAAAGAGAAGCTTGATAAACATTATGGTGACTCTGCACCTTCGATTAGAACAATTTATAAGTGGTTTCAAAATTTTCGGAGTGGCCATATGGGCACAAGTGACGCTGAACGTTCTGGACGCCCTGTTGAGGTTACTACTCCAGAAAGCATTGATAAAATCCATGATATGGTGATGTATGACAGAAGAGTGAAGGTGCGTGAGATTGCTAGTGCTGTGGGCATCTCGAATGAACGGGTACATAATATTTTGCATCAACATTTGGACATGACAAAGCTATCCGCAAGATGGGTGCCGCGATTGCTCACGCTTGACCAAAAACGAAATCGTGTGAAGTGTTGCAAGGACGGTTTGCAGCTGTTCCAGAAGAATCTGCAGGACTTTAAGCGTCGTTTCGTCACTGTGGATGAAACATGGATACATCACTACACTCCTGAGACCAAAGAACAATCTAAACAATGGGTTACCAAGGGGGAATCTGCGCCAAAAAAGGCGAAGACCGTTCCTTCGGCAGGAAAGATTATGGCGACGTGTCTTTTGGGATTCGCAAGAAATAATCCTCATCGACTATCTGGAAAAGGGTAAAACTATTACAGGTGCATATTATTCATCGTTATTGGACCGTTTGAAAACCGAGCTGCAAGAAAAACGCCCACGATTGGCCCACAAAAAAGTCCTTTTCCATCACGACAACGCACCAGTTCACACCTCAGCAGTTGTGGTCGCAAAATTAATGGAAATAGGGTTCCAACTCGTTTCACATCCCCCCTATTCACCAGACTTGGCTCCCTCGGACTACTATTTGTTCCCCAATATGAAGAAATGGCTGGCGGGAAAAAGATTTTATTCAAACGAGGAGGTGATTGCAGAAACGAATGGCTATTTTTCAGACTTGGACAAATCCTATTATTCGGAAGGGATCAACAAACTAGAGCAGCGTTGGACGAAGTGTATAAGCCTAAGGAGACTATGTTGAAAAATAAAAAAGGTTTACCCCCAAAAATTAAGTAGTTTTTATTTTTGCAAGGACTTTTCAAACGACCCTCGTACTTATTGTTTCCACAACTGACAATGATATATAACCTTGTTTCCTACATCAAAGTTAGTAAGTCATCTATTCGTTTTCTGCAACTGATTAAATTTCATGAAGATTATTTACAGAAAAATGTACGTCATTATTGCCGTAAAGTTCATAACTGCATCGCGAAGTTAGCTCGATTTTTAGAAGGTTTAGTTTTTATGAGTTTACAGAAAAGAAATGCCAAAAATTTCATAACTTATTCAAAAAGTAGCGCTATTTTGTAATTTGAAATCGAATTTATAAAATAACTCATTGTCAAAAGTGACTTAATTCGAATATCCGCATATTCGAATTCTTAATTCTAGATAAAAAAAACATTATTTCATTTTAATGATACATCCGATGATGAATACTAGTTAGTTATACACTTAGATGTTTAATTCTCTATTATTATATAATAATACAATAATCATATATGTATAATAATTAAATAATAAAGGGTTATACTAAACCAACCTTGGCTATGGGTGTTGCATTTTGAAAAATTGTTTTAAAGAATTATTTGGCAGTTTAGAATTATGTCAGCAAACCAGGATGAAAAAAAATCTATTTTCTCCTTATTTACCTATTATTTATTTTATTTATTAGGCTTCAATCAGGATTACATCGCCTTAAATTTATGGGGTCTACATTATGTAAAATATGTCTGTCTGTTAAATCACGTAAAAATAAATCAGTAATAAATGTGTTTAATGGTAAGTGTGACACTGTAAGTTTGGCAAGTTGGTGGGGGTTCACTTGTCATCAAATGTCCGTATGTCAGGCTGGTATGTCCAATTCGGAGGCGGCTGAGTGTCACTTCTTCTCGACGTTGAGCTCCATATGTTGACATCGCTTTTAATTTCTCCCAGTTTATTGTCAAGGATGACATGCCATCTCTGGCTCCATTTTATCCCTTGACTTTTATCTTTTAGTGGATGTTGTCCGATAATGGGAGCTATCGGATATGGAATAACCTCTAATAACAGCTCTTCTAACTGAGCTTACAGAGTACTCATTGCCGGCAAGATGAAAGTACTGTTTAAACTTGAGAGGACGGATTGGCGAGTCGGTAGAGATAGCTAAGTTTTTCTTCGTGTCGTTTTGTTTTTTAACATTCCCGGAAAAATTTGGAGAAAAATTGGTGCATAAAAATCATCTGAAAGTTTTTTTTTAATTTAAGGTGTTTCATAAAAAGGATTTTGATAAAAATGAAAGCTATTAAATTAAATCCATAAAACAGTACTGCGCAAAATAGTGACCAAAACTCGAACATACTTCAGTAAATTTAGCAAAATAACGCCTGCCGATGTAAAGTATTAAAAGGCTGCAAAATGCTCCAAAAATATATGCGCGTAGTGATTTACCCATCAATAAATATTAAAAATTAATCTGTGACATTTCACACTAAAAAAATTCTTTTGCTGTTTTTGTTTGTCCCATTCAGTTGTGAGATACAGGGTAACAATGGAAGTCAACAAAGAGAAAATTCGGTACATTTTACAGTTTTTCTTTGATAAAGGCGAAAATGCAAGCCAGGCCGCTGAAATTGTGAATGGTGTTTATGTTGCCGATACTGTAACAGCTAATTCCGTGTAACTAGATTCCGTTCAGGCATTTCTGATGTTAAAGATGCACCTCGCACAGGCAGGCCTGTCGTCGAAAATGTCGATAAAATCACAGAAATAATCGAAGTTGGCATGTTAGTAATTGTAGCATCGTCCAGGAGCTAAAGATCGACCATAAAACAGTTATAAACCATTTGCGCAAAACTGGATTCGAAAAGAAGCTCGATGTTTGGGAGCCACACCAATTAACACCAAAAAAACATGATGGATCGAATTTCCATCTGCGAAGCCTTGGCCAAACAGAATGAAATCGACCCATTTCTTAAACGGATGGTGACTGCGTGACAATATTGTGCGAAAACGATCGTGGTCAAAACGTGGTAAAGCAGCTCAAACGGTGGCCAAACCAGGACTAACGGCCAGGTAGATTCTACTGTGTATTTGGTGGGACTTGAAAGGAATCATGTATTAGAGTTGCTTCCGTATGGCCAAACACTAAATTCAGATCTCTACTGCCAACTACTGGACCGTTTGAAGCTAGCGATTGACCAGAAAACGGCCAGAATTGGCCAACAGAAGAGGTGTTATGTTCCATCAGGATAACGCAATGCCACACACACGTCTGTAGTCACTCGCCAGAAACTCCGGGGGCTTGTTTGGGAAGTTTTAATGCAACTTCTATGAGAGTGGCATTATGAAGCTACCTTTAAAATGGCAACAAATTGTACAACAAAACGGTGCATATTTGACCCAAATCGGACAATCCCAAACATCTTAAATAATGGATTTCACGCAAAAATAATGGATTTCTTTTTCCTTCAACCCATGTATTTTTAATTTTACTGATTATTAAACAAAGGCCAAAGTCCGGCCTGGAATTGAGTGTTACACGAAGATAAATTCTTTACAATATTTTTTTGAATTAAAGTAAATGGTCTTCTAATCTCTAAACACCTTAAAAAAAATTTAATCTCTAAACCCGTAATGAAGCCATGAATAATAACATTTTTGATATAACAAAAAGAAAATTAATTTAAATAAATAGGAAAATATAGGCTACTTTATATGAAAATTAGTGACTTAAAAGCGGAGATAAGTTGGGCGGGTTGTAGCGTTCAACTACCCTCAGCGGCACTGAGAGGAAATTTTTGAGATAAGCGACAGATCTTGTACTCTGGCCCTTTTTTACCACTTTAGTCCCGGAGATTTTATCAGGGAAACAGGAAAACCTTTTAGACTTTGCACAGAGAGAGAGAGGCAGAGATGTTTAAGCAGAACGGTCATACCCCATCCAGGCTCTTTAGAAAGCTATATACGTGCACAGAAATACCGTGGATGGAACTAAAGGTAAAACAAGCGGTACCAGAGAGAGAATAGTATACATGTATAATTAAAGGTTTTTAACTACATTGTACTGTGAGTAAAGGGCCAAAGGAATATCTAACAGCATTTAGTATAGCCTTTAACAGGGATTAATTTCAATGAGCCCCTTTTTTGGGGATGGTTTGCGATATGTGGCAGGGTCACGTAATGTTATTTCGGTTGTTTATTCTCTATTCTCTCCATAGAGATTCTATGCTTCTCCATTATCAGCTCCATGTTTTACCAAATCTTGTTCATTTACAGCTTACTATCTGCGTTCAAACATCTTTGATTACATAAAACATACTATGTATCCATTTTATGTAAAGATAAGCAAAAGAGAAGTATTTTTTTTTATACAGGGTGATCCATTTAAAACGCACCAATCGCAAATAACTTTTTAGGAAAACGGCATTTCGAAAAAGCCCACGAAGTAAAGTATATGTTTTTTGTCTACTTTTCAAATTTTCCACTCCCGATGCTGTAACTTTATTTTCCGCGGAGTTACGGCTAAAAACCTGTTTGGGGTTTCATAAGGACCACTGGTTTCGACAATGATTATGAAAACTACATAAAAAAGTGTGAAAAATGACGTTAACCCCGTTTCGATATCCCTAATTTTTGTTGAGATATTTAAGATCAAAGTTACAATTTTATCTACTCGAGAACGGTTTTCAATATTAATTTTCCACCAGAAATGCACGTTTTGGGAGGTCCTCTGACTGCGAAAAATGTTATTGGTGACGCTAAGAACAATAATAATAATAATTGAAGATTTTACATCATGTAATGGTTGTGGGTGAATCAGAATAAATTTGTTTTATCATCAAATAAAAGCAACCATCATACAATTTTAATGCATCTTGTATGCAAGACTTTTTGACCTATGATTACGGTAAGAATATCTTGCCAGGGAGGAGTGGGTGTTGGTCTAGTGGTCATGAGCGTGGCTTTGTACGTGGAAGATCCCTAGTTTGAATCACGCGTAATAGGAATGCCTGCATATGCGGGATTCGAACTGGGGATCTCCCACTTTACAAAGCCACGCTCTTGACCACTAGACCACACGCGCCCCTTCCTGGCAAGATATTCTTACCGTAATCAAAGGCCAAGAAGTCTTGCATTCTGGCTGCATTAAAATGATGAGATGATTGCTTTTATTTGATGATCAAATGTATTCACCTACAACCAATACATTACACTACATGTTTTAAAATCTTCAGTTATTATTATTTTTTACTTTGCCTCACCAATAACATTTTTTGCAGTCAGAGGACCTCCCAAAACGTGTATTTCTGGAGGAAAATTAATATTGAAAACCGTTCACGAATAGATAAAATTGTAACTTTGATCTTAAATATCTTGACTAATATTAGGGATATCAAAACGGGATAAACGTCATTTCTCAAACTTTTTTATGTAGTTTTCATAATCATTGTCGAAACCAGTGGTCCTTATGAAACCCCAAACAGGTTTTTAGCCTAACTCCGCAAAAAATGAAGATACAGCATTGGGGGTGGAAAATTTGAAAACTAGATAAAAAAAAAGATATAGTTTACTTCGTGAGTTTTTTCGAAATTCCGCTTTTTTAAACGTTATTAGCGATTGGTGCGTTTTAAATGGATCACCCTGTATAATGATCACTACTTTTTACTCAAGATTTTTAATAACTGTGCTTAAATATACCAGTAAAGCAGCAAATAAGCACAAAATTGGCTTAAAGTCAGCGAACAGATTGACTTGAATACGAGCATTTTGGCGGCCATCCAGCGGAGTCAGGCGTAAAAGGCCATTATACCCCCTTTGGAGAGGGTAACTACCTCTTTGGACTCTAGGCCGTACGTAAGGTACCTAGATAAACGCGAGCCAACGACGTTTCCAATCTCCCAAAACATTGTAGAGAGACTTTATTTTGAAGAGAATACAGGAATAGTAGAATGATTTACCATGAAGTCAATAATAACGGATTGATCCCTAATCTTAATGTCAATGAACAATCCTTGTCAACTCTTAAATTAAATCATTCTTGATTTCTTTCAAGTTAAACTAAAACAGCCGAAGGAACAGTCCTAGGGAGCCAGACCGGTAGAAATATTGGAAATCCTGACAATGAGGGGCTGTGTGCCAGATATATTATCCTTGTGCCAGAGTTATAACCAATCATACAGTCAGTCTCCACCCCACACATTCAAATAGATGAATCACACATGGTGTGCCAGTAGAGTGGGTGGCAATTTTCTAGACAAATGATTTGTGCAGCCTTTAGATTGCAACGTTAGATTTCTGTGTGTTGTACGCAACAGATGTGGGCCAAAGTCACATAAAAAGTGAAACTTATCCCTTAAATGGAGGGTTAAGACAATTTTTTTGTATTCTAGAGCAATAGAAGGTAACGATCAGGGTGGAAATATATTTGTTTTCAATATCCTTTTTCATGAATTCACCCCATCTTACAAAATCTAAGTTACAATATATAAATTTACTTAAAACTTCGCAGTTATTCTGTAAGTTAGTTGCCTTCAATGTTATATTAAATGTAAGTGTACGTACATTAACACTAAAGAACATAAAAGGAGTCACTTTTAAAACCTCTAATCTGGTCTTTCTCCAAAAAAGATAGCGAAAACATATATTGTTTGGCCATTTTATATAATGTTATTGGTTGACAATGAGTCTGTCTGGGATGTGATATCTTTCTTAGGTTTTTCGAGGATACGGTTCCAGAACTGATTTATAATTTACGTTTGATGATACCTTTTGGAGTGTGGAGTTTTTTTTTTAATGTTTAAGACGCGTCAACATCTAAGGTTATTGGCGCCCGGAGCTTTTTTCAGTGTACAGCCGGCCTCCGGACAGTGTTCTCTCATTACAGACCACACTGTACAGTGAGCTGTAAAAGCTCCTAGTAAGAGAAAATCTAAGGGTCAGCAGCTGGATTCGAACCCAGGACCTCCGCGTGGGAATCTAATACGCTAACCCGATAGCTAATCCCTTCCCTGTGGAGCTCTGTTTAAAGAGTCTTCTTCTATTAAGCATGAACTTTTAGTCTGACTGCCTGATCAATTGGGCAAATTCGTTCAAATTTCAAACCTTTATATCTCTCTAAGTATTGTTCACATTTCAATGATTCCTTTACCCAATTGTAGAGAAAAGTTAGCTGCATAACTGGTATAAATCGCAATGTTTTAGTGATTAAAGTTTATGAGATATAGAAGGTTAAAGTTTGGTGGTCTTTAAATTCGTTCAAATTTCAAACCTTTATATCTCTCTTCGTATTGTTCACATTTCAATGAATTCTTTACCCAATTATAGAGAAAAGTTAGCTGCATAACTAGTATTAATAGCTTTGTTTTAGTTATAATAGTTATTGAGATAATGAAGGTTAAATGTTTGAGGTTTTTTTCAAATTCGTTCAATTTCAATCCTCTATATCTCTCTTTGTATTGTTCAGATTTTAATGCATTCTTTACTGAATTGTAGAGAAAAGTTTGCTCTACAACTGGCATTAATTGCAATGATCTAGTTACAATGGATAATCAGAAACTGAAGGTTAAATTTTCGAGGTTTTTTTTCAAATTCGTTCAATTTCAATCCTCTATATCTCTCTTTGTATTGTTCAGATTTTAATGCATTCTTTACTGAATTGTAGAGAAAAGTAAGCTCTAAAATTGGTATTAATAGCTTTGTTTTAGTTATAATAGTTATTGAGATATTGTAACTTTATAAACTGTAAGTTTTTGTTGAAGATAACAAAGTATAGCGAGATATCAAAAAATCAATAATGCCCAATGTCTACAAGAGGAAGAAACACGTAGGAAGAGATGTCGTCTAACAATCATCAGTAAATATGGAATGAACGCCATCGCTCACTACTTACATGCTTTTATCGTTAAAAGAGAACAAACTTTCCGAAGCTAAACTTTAAAAGCTTTGAAAAATAGTAAACAAACAGTAATAATGAAATTCATTTTCCTAATATCGAACACGATGGAAAACAGCTGTCATCTGCGTCAGACGTATGTAATGACAGCTTTTTAACCAAACTGACAAGATAAATACAATTTTAACATCCGTAACAACCTAGCCCCCAATCAAAGGTCCCAATTTCAAATCACCAATAATCGGCTTAACAATATTAACAGATTTTTAGATTATTCATGTCCCAAATGTTGTAAAACACAGATACATCACACTATGAAACAAAAACAGACGGGCCACCATGATATTATTTAGTAAAATAATGCTAGTATTTTTTTTTACAAATGTTATGTTATTTTTGATGTTTGCTTACAAAACTGGTAAAATAGCAAAATAGTAAAAGTTGTTTTATGGAGACCTTTGGCGCCATTAATAAAACGCTGTTTTCTGTTCCAACAAAAGAACGTAGAAATATTTTAACACCTCCAATTTTCGACGTCGCAAACAACTTGTTTATATTCCATTCATCATTTTTTTTGTTTGCCATCCATTGTTTTTTTATCTCAAGAAATTTGCAGCCTTGATAGAAATTGATGGAGATGATTTGTTTTTCTGCAATCGTGATGATTATTTCTTAATTTTATTCTTTCCAAGGGAAGCGTCCCGCTCCTATATTCCTGGAAATGACCTAAAAAACAAATTTTCCCTCAAAAAAGATCGTTGAAATAAAAAAGTTATAAGTTTAAAATAAATCGTAGGAGTAATTTAGTTTCTCCAGGTTAATCATGGATTCACTGGGTGCCCCAAGAATATATCCATGTTACATGAAAAATGCAACAAGTATAGCTGGAATAGGGGCATACTCTCCACCTGGCTGAGAGCAATGCTTCACATTGGCTGTACTGAATAATAACTCGGGTCTCTAGTAATATTGGCGACTAGTAACTCTGACAAGGGAGTCTCTTTCTTTTTGCAGAAGGTTTGAGAGACGCCTTTATTTAAACTCTTGGGGCATCCAACTCAGGATTTTGCGTTTTCTCTCAATTTAGAAACTAGTTAACGTTGACTGCTTTTTGTAAAAGGATGACGTAAAATTTTTAATTTGGTAAATTTAAATTTTTATATACTGTACTTAGATTGGTACTTAGATAAGACCAAAGCTATTGTTATTGGCTCCAACCCACTCCTTAAATCATTGGCTCCTCTTCCTAATCTTTTCCTCTATAATATCCCAATAAAATATTGTTCCTCTGTGAAAAAACCTTGGTATCACTTTTGACCAAAACCTATCCTGGAAAAACCATGTCTCCCAAATCTCTCGTCGTTCCATCCATATCCTAGAGCAGTTTAATAGTTTCCGTCACCTTTTTCCAAATTAATACCCGGCAACTCCTTGTTTCCTCTCTTATTTTTCCCCCCATTTCCACTATGGTTGCTTAGAGTATGGCGCGGTCTTTCTGGTGATATTGAAGCTAAGCTTAAGCTTAAGATTTATTTTAAGCATTCCCAGAGACTCTCGCATTTCGCACTGCCACGATGAGTTGAAGTGGCTTTTTCCTGTTTATCGCCGCCAGTATTTTTTGGCTTCTTTCCTTTTTCAAGTCATCCAGTCTCAAAGGCCATCCTATATTTTTCAACTCTTTAAGTTTAAATCCTCGATCCATTCTCGCAATACTAGATCTCGTTCCTCTGATCTCTATATTCCCTCACACCGTACCTCATCCTTTGACAAATCCTTCCTTATACGCGCTACCTCTCTCTGGGACTCCTTGCCACCATCTGTCCGCCATGCTTCTACCCTTTCTATCTTTAAATCCCTTCTATTCAGTTATCTCCTTTCTATCCAGCTTCCTCCGAAATTCTAATTGTTTTAATATATTTCCTTAATTTCTATTGTTATTTTTATTTTCATTTTTTGCAAATACTTTCGTATATTTTCTGTTTAATCACAGGCCAAACTATTAAGGCCTGTAATTTACCTGTTTAATAATAAATTTATTTTCTATTCCATTCTAAATATTGTCTGTGATTACCACACTTCCTTAAATAGCTATACTATACCGAACAAATATTATTGTAGACAGCTAGAAAGATAATTGTACCTGCATGCGCCCTTATGAGGTGCAATTGTCAACCACTCTTAGCGACTTTCCATTTCAACCCACAAATGTAAGAGATGAGTCTAGCAGAAGATAAGAAAAACAAAAATACTCGTATGTTACTTTGTCTTGTTATGTAAAACTTTATTGTCAAGAACAAGAATTAAGTTTTTGGAACAATAGCAATTTAGTTAGGAACAAATAATGATATAAAATTTGTTTCTTTTCCGACAAAGTAGGCCTCTTTATAAATTAATGAGCATTAATTTTAAATAACACGGGTCTTTTTAATTAATAATTTGAATTAAGAATGAACTAATACATTAATTAAAACTTAAATGAAGCGCGCTACTTGTTAATTACTTCTGACATCAGTTTGTCAGTTAGTTAACATGTTCTGAACTATAATCTGGTTGTTCTAAGTAATGTAGAGAAAATACCCAGAAGACCAAAAAAAGAAGCGGCCTGGTAGAACTACTAAGTTCTGCTAGCAACACCAATTTATATTTTAATAAAGTTATAAGAAGATTATATTAGAACTATAATCTATAAACTACGTTCGTAACAAATTAGTTCCATTCCGACAAGTTGAAACATGTTTGAATTTTTTTTTTCTAAATATAACCTCTTAAAAGGTTTACTTCCTTTCTTTCTCTACTTTAATACTCTTGTTTATATGAAACAAAACTTCTTACTAATTTTCTTCAGAACTTTCAACTTTTTATTAGCCTTTTGAAGTTTCTATTTACATTATGTGTTAATGATTTCCATAGAAGAGAGATCAAAATACTTCAAAAAGTATTTTGCTTTATAAAAGGAAGAATATAGCTGAATTGTTATTGGTTACAAACTGAAGTGTTGGTTGGCATACTGGTAGCGGAGAATAGGAGGATGGAATGAGGGGTTGGCAAGCAAGACACTAAACCTAATGCACTATGTTTCTACGTCGAATATTTATCTTATAAAAGAGTAGAAATGTTTACTGAAGTAGTAAAAGTAAAAGAGTAACTTTCAAGAGAATGAGTTTTTTTGAGAAAGAGAAAGCAATACTCTCTTCCGCCCTTCTCTTCAGAGTGAGTGAGAATTGGACAAAGGAAAAATGATTTAAATCGAATTCAATCAGAGATTCAATATTAAGTAATAAATTTTCTATAACTTTAATAGAATTTTGTAATAAATTGTTGAAATTTGAAAATAATAATTTATTTATTGAATATAAGGTTACCACACCTTTTAGCAGCAAGGAGTTAGCTTTTGAAAATATTTCAATAAACAGAAATAGTTGTAAATTAAATATAAACTTTAGGATAAAAGAAATAAACAGAAATAACTAAGAATCAGAAAATAAAAAGCCAAACTACTGAGAGATACCAAATCTAGTAATGAATTTAAATAAATCTATAAATATATCTGAAATATAGACTTTACAAATATAAAATAACTGATTAAATATTACTGGCCTGAGAGAGCTAAGAGATATTGCTGTATTACAAATCATATTCAGCACATTTATATATTAAATACAGTTAAAAGCTATCTGTTTATTCAGTAATAATATAAGCTATTCGTTAAAGATGAAATTTGAAAATAAGTCACTGTTAAATGAGAATTGGTGTTTCGAAATCGGAATTGAGAGTATGTCCTCGAAATAAATATAAAAAAAACGAAAGGAACCTCAAATTTGGTTTTTAGAAGCTTAGATTCTTCTACAGCTTACCGGAAACTAACCTGTTGGATAAAGAAAAACCTCCACCAAAAATGTCATTAACCTAAATCAATTTTCAAGTTCTTTTTGCAGCCTTTCTCAAAATGGCGATTTGTTGAAACTAATTATTTAAATTTCGATCTATAATTTTTATTAGAAACATTTTCCCAGAAGAATTTATGAGGAGGGCCACTTTTAGAGGAGCTGTTGGGGAGCTTTACAAGTGTAGTGACAATTCAGCAAAATGTAAGAGCTCTTACAACCTATAAAATATTAATACGAATTAATTATGTAAATAGAAATCTATATTTGGAAGGATATCGGCCGAACGAGACCACCTCTTTACAGATTTAATTTTTTATTTTTTTCCGGAAGTAGGCACAACGAATTCTTTTAAAAGTTTGTATACCTACATGTAGAACCAATATATTTGTATGAACAAATAAATTTCTCCTTCAAAGTGCATTTTAGATATTGCACGGTTCTAACACTTGCATAATATTTAATTATAAAATGCCCATAATTCCGAGTAGGAAGAACTCCGAAAGTTAGTTCTTTCGTTTTTTCTGTACCGTTCTAGGCCACTTTCCAAATGTTGGACGTGGACAAAAAGTGACTTAACTTTATCAATTTGGTTTTGTACTTTTTATCAGATAATATAGTGCAAATACAAGAAGGCAACAAACTATCAGAACAATTTTTAATTTTCAAGAAATTTAGTCACCGCTTTGTGGTGGTGTTCCTGGTGTACCAAGTGTGGACAGATGGTAGGATACGTTGGAACCCTCAGGGCGCAGATGTGGAAGGGAAACAGAATCTGAGTCATGTACAGTGTGGGGAAAACCGCCCTTACAATTCCGTTTTGGTCCGTGTAGCCATCAGATTATGAAACAAGGAATAATAAAGACTTCTGAGGCGTAATATTTGCTTCGAGTAGGTCTATTGTAACAACGTTGTTACTAGGACGAGATACGAGGTGTGGCTATTAAATAACGAGACTATTGCTGTAAAACATTTTATTTTAAATTAATACATATTTAGTTATTATCACATTCAATATACACCCCTCCCATATCCCTACAATGCTCCATGCGAATTTACCATTGTTCGAAACAGTGCTGGAAGTCTTTTTCTGTGAGCTCCTGCATGACGCGCGTGGCGCTTTTTCTTTCACAGCTACAACGGACTGAAATCGTATTCCTTTTAATGCAGATTTGACTTTGGGGAATAGATAAAAGTCACATGGGGCCAGGTCAGGCGAATAAGGCGGTTGGCCTACAATTGGGATGTTGTACTTGGCTAGAAACGTCTTGTAACAATGCAGTGTGAGCCGGCGCGTTGTCTTGATGGAGAACCCATGACTGGTTCTTCCACAAAAATCGGGTCGTTTTTTCATTACTCTTTCACGGAGTTAAGCAAGCACCTCACGGTAGTAATGTTGATTAATTATAATCGATATTTTTTTTTTTTTTTGGGCGCATCAACAGCTGAGGTTATTAGCGCCCGGAGCTTTTTCCAGTGCACTGCCGGCCTCCGGACAGTGTTCTCTCGTTACAGACAACACTGTCCATCACCGGACAGTGAGCTGTAAGAAGCTCCTAGGAAGAGAAAATCTAAGGGTCAGCTGCTGGATTCGAACCCGGGACCTCCGCGTGGGAGTCCAGTATGCTAACCTCATAGCTAATCCCTTCCGTTTTGGACGTGGAAGGGCGATCTGGGCGGTCATCATCTCCGACGTCTTCTCGGCCATCTTGGAAACGCTTGAACCACTCAAAAACTCGCGCACGTGATTAACATTCATCGCCATAAAAGATAAGTTTCAGTAGCGGTTTTACCCAGTTTCATGTGAAATTTCACGACAATTCCTTGCTCTACTACATGTGTAGTATCATGTTTTCGGCAAAACGAAACTAACACCTCTTACACAAACGACGGGTCCTGTCAGACAGATTTTTCTACAAACACGTGAGACGCTGCAATCGAAAGAGAAGGCTTTACGCTGCACAGCTGTCGGTCGTTAGGATTTGGTGCATGCATAGTTCTTCTGTAGCAGCATCAGTCTCGTTATTTAATAGCCACACCTCGTATGCATGATCTGGACAGCCTAGATATGATTCTTAAACGAACTGAAAGATACAAATGCAATGCCTTTTTAGTCCCACTAAATTTCTGTATCATTCATTTTCAATGGATACTATTCGTTTAAATATATGTACCTCGTGATTGACTGATTCCTTAGTAAGCTTGTTCTAGTAACCCAAACTATTAAGGCAGCTCCCCTATCCCGTTTAGCACTAAAATATCTCTAACGAGATCTCTTCGTACTCTCCAGGACCTTGAAATATCTGTCTAAGGTGACACATATCTAGACCATTTGCACTAGAATCAGCTTATGAACAGATGCATGATAATTAATACAAAAATCTATTGTGAATCAACTGCGCCATTTCAAACATTTATGATTCAACACTATTCTGAAGGTTTTCAGCATGCTCGTAATTATCAGCTGAATATTTGATTAAAAATATATAAGTAGCAAAAATTGCAGAACTTCCCACTCTAGATAAATAATAAAACTATAAAAGACATGAAAAAAACAATATATTTCTGAAAAAGGAAGACTGAAAAGCAGTTATTGCGTTCAAAGCTAGAAGTAGATTCAACAAAATGCCAGCTATTGAGTTTTTAAATTAAACCCTGATATTTTGTTGTCTAAAAGACTTTTTTTATTAAATTAAGACAAAGTTCACTTTGCTTTCTTTGATAAGCAATGCACAAGTAATTGCATAATTCAATGAAACAAATAGAAGCAGTGATTTCACAAGAAACGAATTAAAGCTTTGAATGGAAATGACAAAAACGTGCACGATGAAACATGGTGAAGAAGCATTGAAGGAAACTTGCAGATCTGCATTGTACGGGGAAATGAGGTGTGATCTAAAAGGCTTGCGCTAGTCAAAGGAATTCCTGCTTTATCTTCCATTAAATTATTTAATTAATTTTTATCAATAAACTTCAACTCGTGATTTTCAATTTAATTACTGGAAATACTCAAGGAAAATGGTAACTACTGCTTCAATAACTCATTGTATTATATTGAGGAATACTAATTTAATTTTTAGAAGATTTAAAACTTCTGACCAATCAACCTGGAGATTATGCTAGCAATCTCCGCCGGAAATCGTTTAAAACAGTCTCTAAAACCCTAACTATTCCAAATGAATACCTACACCTTCTACTTTATTTTAAAAAATGCATTGTTCACCTTAAATCTCTATTTCTTAAAATTTGGGGTTTTCCAAAAAATAAAGGTATCAAGTATAATCCTTAATAAAAAAAAAGGAAACAAAATGATGCCCCTAAATACGATTTTGCCAGGAAAAAGCCTAAGGCAATTTCAGTCCAACCCTAGACCCACCCACTTTGGGATAACATATCAACCTACAATATATCCTTTTTATTTTAATGGGTTCTGCAGATCTCCCTTCTCGCAGGAAGTATGTTTTGCTTTCCCTTTCCCATAGCTCCTATCTATCCCAACCGTATCCCAGTTCATGGGAGTGAAAGATAGAACGGCTGTCCCTCTATGGGAAGGATGATGATACAAACTACTAAGCCATACCATATTAAATACTGCAATGTGAGCATAAGTGCCTGTCTTCTAAAATATTTAAAATTAGGGAATAAACAAAACATTACTTAAACGAAAAAGAAACTACATTAATTTCAGCCCTTTCCAAGTTTTAATATTAAACAGCGGAATATTAATTTTATTGAAATTAATACGAGAAATAAATATGAAACGAAATTCACTCTTTACTACTTTACTCAACTTGTGAAGGATGTACTGTGCCTTCAAAGATGCCACCTCTGGCTCGCAAGCCAGGTTAGCCTGGAGGTTATCAACTGCCCACTGTACCTGAGGAGGCACCTTTGAAGGCGTACATATACAGTACTTGCTTCACAAGTTGAGTAAAGTGCATTTTTAATAAATTAAGGAATAAGTTTGATCCTTTACATGAAAGATATTGATCACTTAAATATGTGGCAGGAGGTTTCCAATTTTTTTCGTAATTAAACGCAACTCTCCCAAAATTACCAAATAATTATTAAACCTTTTTTGTTTGTAACAGATGCAAAATTAATTTTTAGCCATTTTGTAAGAAAAGCTCTTTTTCTTACATTTTATTTTTCTTAGAAAAATCACTCGGAAAACGACTTATTTCCCGATATTAAGAAAAATACTAGCTTTACTGCCTTAGCAATATTTTTAGTAGAAAGGGGATGAAAAACTACCTTTAAATGACCTATCGCGTGCTCTTCTTTCTCTTTGATAACAAGTTAAAAAATTGAAATATGATTAATAAATACCAGATTTTGAAATGGCCTAGCACCTTTAATTTTGAAGATATCGAATTGCGGTTTCCGGTTTCTTTCATAACTTTTTATACTCTTTAAAACTGTGTATGTGAAAATGGAGGTCAACTGCGAACCCACACTTTTGGTTGCGCGTCAGCCGCGTAAGCGGGCAGGAATCTAAAAATCAAGTCACGTATTCTGAAACTAGATCTAAGAATATTTATTTCTTGTGTTTCATATTTATTTGTGACTGGCAACAAATTTATCCTCTACCATTTTTCGCTCAGATCAACCGTTTAAGCATGAAAGGCATTTGAGCCGTCTTAAAATGAACACCCTGTATACTCTAGCAAGTAAAGGGTGCGACCAGATAAAGTCATGCTGATGTTAATGATAGCGTATAGGGTACGCCTTGCAGCAATGCATTAACCAATCACTTGTCCGACATGTTTTTTTTTTTTTTCTAAAACTACGTTGGATTATAACTTCCTGAGTAGCCAAAATAAAATTTTGTAGTTTACAGAAAACTTGTGTTTTTATTTAAATTTTAAAATAGGGAGGCTATTTTGCCTCACTCTGTATAATTT
Organism: Rhodnius prolixus; assembly: GCF_049639745.1. Lineage (NCBI taxonomy): Eukaryota > Metazoa > Arthropoda > Insecta > Hemiptera > Reduviidae > Rhodnius > Rhodnius prolixus. The sequence continues at coordinate 11,382,778 of NW_027411604.1, read as the reverse complement.
TAGAATAACAATCATCTCAAAGTAAAACAATACAACACTGTCTCACCAACATACGAGTAGAACATACCATATCTTTTTCAGTAATCTGAACTAAATATTTATTCAAAATTTGAGAATAAAGCTCTTTAAATGAATTCATAATAACCAAGAATGAATATTAAAGCAAGATATTTATATAGGTATATTTATTCACAAAATAATAATACTAAATCCATTATATATTCCCTTAATGAAATATTTATTAATTTCTGTATAAAAATAACAACTACAATTCATAAAACTAAAAATAGCCGCACACGCGAATATTGTAACCAGCTGAAAGATCGATATTTTTAAAAATATTTTAGCGCCCCCCCTTCTTAATTTAAATATCTCGCCTAACTGGAAATGGAATACACAAAAAGAAAAAGATTTATAGCTGTAATTTTAAACCTCTCATTTTAAATTATATATTATAGCAATTATGGATGGAAAAGTTTCTTTAAAGCTATTTATCAACGGATGTTTTTGTGAGCAAAGCTGGGGCTAAACCAGTTCGCCTGAATGAACTTTAATGTACCAACGGAAGAGAAGTAGTTGTTTTGTCACTGTTCTAGGTCACATTTCTTTCAAAGTTTCTGCATCTCGTATATATCCGCTCTAATCGATATTTTCCAGTTATTATAAGGGCATAACAGTGTCATTAATTTAAGTTTATATATTCAAGATGAATAAGGCAATTTATTGTTTTCGGTTCGAAATGTTAGAATTAGTTTCATAACAAGGTAATAGGAGCCATCGTAGATTTTTATCCTTTTAGTAGTAAACTTTTTTCCCCTGCTTTCTGAACTTAGGATTTTCGTCCATTGTCAGTTTGATTCTCATCTTGCTTAGTGGGAGTTAAATTCCTTTACCATTCAAAACATCATTCTTTAATGAACTTTCAAAGTCTGAAACTTGCCCGAAATTACGAAAACTTACGAATGAATAAAAGCTCGATGTTCACGTCATTTCCTAACCATTAAGTTGGCTTTCAAACTTATTTCACGACCAGGTTCGAGAATTGGAGAAGCGTACCATTGCTAATGTTCATGCTCTGAGATCTTCCTGGACATCTATAATTTAAAAGGACATCATCCTTTCTTTCACTTATTGCTTCATCCTCAAAATCATGCTTTGCAAAGTTCTCCTCATTACCGACTGGACCTTACCCACTACATCCAGATAACGTTTTATTTTACAACTGTACTTTCGCCGAACGATGCGACAATTTCCACCATTTCCATTTGCCTTCTTTGACCCCATAACAACATCCTCAAACACTGGGCACTTAAGGTGGAGAATCGAGGTCAAAAAATATAGTTTTAACAAATCAACGAAGAATTCTCCCTTCCACATATCAACTATAAAGTAAAGTAGTTGCTTATTTTTTCAGGCGGGCTTTACGTCCAACTACCAATTAGGTGTCGTGGACGGAGGCGACTAGCAAACATACTTTACAGTAAATTTCTTTTATTAACCATTAAATAAGCTCCAAGGCCTAAGACCGGGGAATCGAACCCAGTACCACAATACTTATTAGCTTTACAGGTCTCGCCTCTAACCAATCGGCTACCGTGGCGCCTCCTAAGGAAACTAAACAGCAGTCGACTGTATGAGTGTTTCAAGATGAACCAAATCTAACAAAAGTTGTTCGCGCTCGAAGCACTTCGAAACAAATGGTCGCCTGTTTTTTCGGAAAAACTGGTCATGTGGCAACAATGCCTTTAGAGGAACGTAGAACGATCCATTCTGAATGGTATACAACCATTTGTTTGCCGGAAGTCTTCGATGAAATAAGAAAAACAAACAAGCGCCGTCGGATCATTCTTCATCAAGACAATGCCAGCGGTCACACATCTCGTCTAACAACGACTATTTGAGCACTCAAAAAATCGAATTAATGGATCATCCACCTACAGTCCTGATTTGGCACAAAAATGACTTCTTTTTGTTTCCGAACTTCAAGAATAAATTACGTGGACAACGATTTTCGTCGGCAGACGAAGCCGTTGATGCATTTAAAAACCATGTTTTGGAGGTGTCTCAAGCGGAATGGAAAAAATGCTTTGACAAGTGGTTCGAACGCATGCAGAATTGTATAGATCAAAAAGGAGAATATTTTGAAAAATAATAAAGTCATTTTCAATGACAAATTACTGTTTTTTTATTATTAGGCTCAAAATATAAATAGTGCCCCTCGTATCAACTGTAATATACGAGGGTCGTTTGAAAAGTCCGTGCAAAAATAAAAACTACTTAATTTTTTGGGGTAAACCTTTTTTATTTTTCAACATAGTCTCCTTTTAGGCTTATACTTCGTCCAACGCTGCTCTAGTTTGTTGATCCCTTCCGAATAATAGGATTTGTCCAAGTCTGAAAAATAGCCATTCGTTTCTGCAATCACCTCCTCGTGTGAATAAAATCTTTTTCCCACCAGCCATTTCTTCATATTGGGGAACAAATAGTAGTCCGAGGGAGCCAAGTCTGGAGAATGGGGGGGATGTGAAACGAGTTGGAACCCTATTTCCATTAATTTTGCGACCACAACTGCTGAGGTGTGAACTGGTGCGTTGTCGTGATGGAAAAGGACTTTTTTGTGGGCCAATCGTGGGCGTTTTTCTTGCAGCTCGGTTTTCAAACGGTCCAATAACGATGAATAATATGCACCTGTAATAGTTTTACCCTTTTCCAGATAGTCGAGGAGGATTATTCCTTGCGAATCCCAAAAGACAGTCGCCATAATCTTTCCGGCCGAAGGAACGGTCTTCGCCTTTTTTGGCGCAGATTCCCCCTTGGTAACCCATTGTTTAGATTGTTCTTTGGTCTCAGGAGTGTAGTGATGTATCCATGTTTCATCCACAGTGACGAAACGACGCTTAAAGTCCTGCGGATTCTTCTGGAACAGCTGCAAACCGTCCTTGCAACACTTCACACGATTTCGTTTTTGGTCAAGCGTGAGCAATCGCGGCACCCATCTTGCGGATAGCTTTGTCATGTCCAAATGTTCATGCAAAATATTATGTACCCGTTCATTCGAGATGCCCACAGCACTAGCAATCTCACGCACCTTCACTCTTCTGTCATCCATCACCATATCATGGATTTTATCAATGATTTCTGGAGTAGTAACCTCAACAGGGCGTCCAGAACGTTTAGCGTCACTTGTGCCCATATGGCCACTCCGAAAATTTTGAAACCACTTATAAACTGTTCTAATCGAAGGTGCAGAGTCACCATAATGTTTATCAAGCTTCTCTTTAGTCTCCTGAGGCGTTTTGCCTTTCATAAAGTAGTGTTTAATCAACACACGAAATTCTTTTTCGTCCATTTTTTGAAAATCACTCGACTTCCTCGATTCAAACGAATGCCAAACACAAAGAAATAGTCCGATCTGGCTGAAACTTGGTGTGTGTTCTTCCAAGAGATGCTACTAACTAAACATAACCTCGATACGCGCCAGTGGTGCTATCTCTCTGACTTTGCACGGACTTTTCAAACGTCCCTCGTACTTCCAAAAGCTGTACTTTCGCCGAACGATGCGTCAATTTCCACCATTTCCACTTATTACTTTGGATTACAACCCAGCTGGAGAGAGTATCCTCGCTGAATGGCTAGTTACAAAAATATTTATTAATAAATAAAAAAATCTCCACCAATAGAAATCAGATTCTATTTCTAAGATTAAAAAAAATAAATAAAATAAAGTAAAGAAATCCTAACAATCGTATGGATTGAATGAAACGATACCTCCGGAAATAACTTACCCCTAATACAACCAACACAGAAGGATCCGAGCTCACTTGATTCCAGTCGAATGAGCTGCTTTTTGGTGTATACTTCCGTTTATCTGAATTCATCCCCAAAAAAATCATTCTAGCGTACGTATATACACACATTTATATCGGATTTTAGCAATATTCTTTTATTATTATTTTTTTTATTCCCATTTCTCTTAGAGTCCTTTATTTTGTACATTTTCTTCTCTCTTACATTAAGTAGTACATAAAATATATTATACATATATATGGTATAGCTGCAGGTACCCTATCTAGATCATCGTCTTAGATCCGCACGCGGTTTTAAGCTACTATTGAAAGACTGGCCTTAAATAGTCGTTTTCTATTCAATTTTTAAAAAAGACGCTTTCCTTTTGCATGAATTAAACACTCTAGAGCAAAAATTAGCGTCCTTGTTTATACAAAAATCAACTTTACCTTATTCAAAATTTGCAACTGAAATTTCAGAAATTTTTAAAAAGAATTAAGTTGTTTTTATACCATTCATCTAAGAAAATCAATTCTAATTACAAACTATAATTATAGTTCATACAATTAATCTCGTTTGTGATATTAATACAAAATTATCGACATAATGTCCTAAATAAATTTATGTATTACATGCAAAGATGGTATTTAAAGTTTGTGGATATAATTGAGGTTGCGTGATAAAATAATTTTAACATAAAATATCTATGTAATAATGGAGAAGAGTTATTTAGCTGGCAGTGGATGAACTTGCTATTATTTCCTTGATTTCCACTTCAATCTGTATTACGTAACACGCTTTTGTAAAAATATTAGGAAATTGGTTTAATGCTTGTAAAGTAATTTATTGCCTTGGACTCCCACTTATTTGGAAAAATTTAACAACATAACTAGATATATCTCTCACAAAATTTAATTTAAACAAAAAGTAGTGTTTAAATGAATACAGCAGAGTGAATAAATTAAATCTAGAGGAAAAAGGTGTCTGCAAAGCTCATGATGATGTCTATTATATTTTCATCCGCTTGTTTATGCTCGTAATGTAAATTATTTTTGGAACAGATCGTCCACAGATATAGAAACTCATGTTGAAGGCTAGTAGTACCGAAACAATGAGTACAAAATTATCGACCTTTTGACCTGATATATACTGGTTATACACATTGTATAATTTATAAGCAAGCAGAGGAAATACTTCCCATTAACTGAAGATTTTCGGTATCATTATTATTTCGTAGTATGAAAAATGCCATAAATTAGAGAAAGTTATTAATTAAGGTTAAGGAATTCAATAATTACAAATAAGTGAGTAAAGTAATTACAATTTTTTGTTATAAAGGGAACCTCTTAAAGAGGAAAAACATTAACGAATCCAAATTGGGGCTAGCTCCTTTAAAATTTGAGCTTTACCACAACTTTTACAACGGAATGGCAATTTTCAGCTCTCTTAGAATCCCTCCATAAGGGGTTTTTTCCGTTAAAAAACAGAAACAATTCACAAAACCCAATTTCAAAGACTTAGTGCCCGCTATACAGCAAATAGAACAAAATTTAAAATAAAATGCCATTCAATACAAGTAGCTCTTCTAGGTAATAAAATTTACATTTTCCGCGTACAGATCACACATCTATTCTAAAGACCAATTCCCCGTATTTAGTGCACCTAAAAGTGTGCATTTCCGGTGGAAATAGTATTGTTTATTATGCAATACTTCTAGAAACATCCCGAAGATCCCGGATTCGAATCCAGCTGCTTGCTCTTACGATTATTCTCTTCCTAAGAGCTTCTTTACAACTCCCTGTCCCTATGCAGCGTAATAAGAGAGAACATGGTTCACAGACAGACGAAGCACTGAAAAAAAGCCTTGAGACGCCAATAACCACCTTAAATTTAAAAAATAAAAATCAAGAAAAAAAACTGTGGCTGCGTCATGAACACGCCCGTGTGTTGTACGTGAATACGTTTACGGAACGGGTTATATTTTTTATATAAAATATTTTTATTTATGTATTTAGGATGAAATCAAGGAAACGAAAAGCAGCAGTAAGTGTTTTTTTTTTTTTGTTAGCTTCAATGAGCGCAGAAACCATAGACGATCAAACACATCACTCTTGAATGTCCGAATGGATTGTTGACAAACGTCGTAGTGAAACGTGCACTAGCTGCTGCCCAATGTGTCTTCATAATCGACGATCGAATACAATCTATGACTATACAGTCCGTTGTCAATGTAGAAGCGATTTCATCATCCACTTGCATAATTTCAACCGCCCCAGCTGCAGATGTACTGACACCGTCATTAATCCGCAGGGCCGCATTCATTCTTTTACTTACTCGGCACAGCTTGACTCGGTCAAATGGTGTTTTATTATTACCATTCGATTGTTCTTGAGAAGCCCTTTCCAACCGTATTTGGTTTTGGTTTTTCGCCGCGTATAGGCCGACATTATATATTTTTGATAATATTTTTTTATTCTAACACCTTATTATAATATTCACTGTCACTATTTTACACGAATGTTTTATATACAATCGATAGATTGTGACGACAGCTGACGATTAAAACTTAAACGAACATCGTAGCTTCTACGAGTCAAAAGTTATACTATTTGCAAATCTCGATACGCAGCAAAATGATCTCAAAATGGCGGCGCTTCCCCCTCCACCGCGCTCGATGCGTCACAGTCCTAGCTTATCGTAATGAATTCTTTGATCCTTTAGTTATCCAGTGGTCTAATTTAATTTTGGATGTAGACGATAGATTCGAAACTATAATGCCAAACTGTATCCCCCGATTTTGTTATCATTAAGTTTTTTGGATTGCCTCCATATGATAGCAAATTTAAAGACGTATTCACGTCAAAAATATTTAACGTAAAAATTAGCCACCAAGTTAACATACAACTTTTTTTTTTGCTTTAAAGTTGTAGCCTAAATCTAAGTGATGATTATCGTTAGAGAGAGATAAAGTAGAAGAATTGGAATACAGAAAAGTTAGGCCAAGAAATAAAAGGAATATTACAACTTTATTCGCTCACACAAAGTATGAAGACCAATAAAGTTTGTTTTATCAAGAAACCGAATACTTTTTTGTATTTTGTAGTGTAGTCTGAAGTGGAAGAAATGAAATCTCCAACGGTAATCTTTTATCTTCGCCTCTGGTATTCACTTTTCCCTTTCTGTTTTATCTCTCCACGACGGATCTACAAAATCGTAACAAAATTTCATTATCCTAAGCTCTGAATTCCAATACCCTGATGTTTTTTTACTTTATCTTCTATCTTCATGATATCTACTCCACTATGATTTGCTCAGTTTTCTTTTTAAATGATTTTAACCAAATGATTACAAGATGAAGAAACATTATTGCCTATTTAAGTAACCATGTTTTTAATTTGTAATTATGCCAAGTTCAGGGCTGTGAAACACAATTTACTGAAGCAAATTACAATGTAATTGAATTGTTGGTTTAAAAAATAGTTTGTATTTAACCAGTTAAGCGCGGAATTTAATTTTAAAAATAACCTCCCGCAGTGTGCGGAATTAAAATCAGACAATGACGTGTATACACGTCGAACGCAGGGTAAAAACAACCAAAAAATTACAACGTCATAATAGTCACTGCAAGCGACTTTTTCTGCAATTTTTGGAGCTTGAGATTACAAAGCATTCTGTGCTCTTTAAAAATCTTGCACTTCCTAGTTAACTAGGGAGGCAAGAGCTTTTACAAGGAAGAAGAAAAGAGCTTTGAATTTTGTGCAAAATGAAATCATGCTCGTACTGAGGTCCTGAACCTCTATCTAAGGTAAAAACGGCATTGCACCAGGGTTGAGAGCTTCTATTTGTGTGCCTAATTCCCCAATCTCTAATGCGGAGACCAAACATGTACCAACCACTTATCATTTGGCTGACTCCCACCTACCCCCCCTCCTTATATAATACTTGGCAAGTTCTATTGGTAAGTTAAAGGAAATATCCCACCAAATAATATTCTTATTGTATTTTATTAAAATTTCGAGTTTTTATAGTTAATGGCAATTTCATATTTTTCACAACGAGTATACACGTCGAACGCACTGTAATAGAGATTTGGTTTGACGTGTATACACGTCAAACGCGCTTAACTGGTTAATTGCACGGACAACCCTAAAAGCATTAGCTAAACCCAGCCGCGACTCTAAGCTAGCTGGGAGAATATAATAAACTTTTCTGGTTTCCTAAGTTTTTTTAAGGGCAATGAAAGAGCTGAAGAACTAACCAGGATACTAGCGGAAGTACTAACCTACTGCCATTTTGTGGACTGAACTGTCTTGGCAATCCTGAGATACAACGAAGAGATTTTCAATAAGTCTAACGGAATTTGGGAGACTCTAGACGAAGGTGAGATGGTATCAGCCGGCTAAGAAGTTTATATAAGGAACTAGTACAGCCACTACAAAGTGCTGGTTGGATCTGAGAAGAAGCAACAAAGAGTTCTGATAGTGATGATGACAACATGTACTCCTGCGGCTGGTACAAAGAATTCCATTAAAGGAAGGAAGATCAACTAATCAATACCTACATGGTGTAAGGATGAGTTGCGGGAGAACGTATACCATTATTAAGGCCGGTGTCCTCGCTTTCTTAAGATCAGGCTTAGCTTTATGGATGAATTGTTTTCTGAGAATTTATTTATTTAAAAATCTTAAATGGATTTATTTTTTAAAATCGCAAGCGCGATATATGTAATTTCTTACATGTAATTTGGTCACTCAACGAAATACATAAACTATATCGTCACAATCTAACGAACCAAATCTCGACGGCTTTGGTAGGCTGGGTTTTGGACAATCTTGAAAACGTGAAACTACCGATTCACCCGATTACCACCAAACATATGTGTAGACTTAGAAGAACAATTCGAATGAAGAAATTTATGCACATAAATTATATTTTAGAAATCAGAAGTGCATTTAATGTAATAATCGTTTTCTTTGCCAACAGTTCAGTATGAGACCTGTATCTGATAACAAAAGAACGGTCCTAAGTGCTTATCCTGATCAGCACGGTTAGTATAATAGAAGTATATGTATATTTGTATTAAGGTAAAAGAAGCTTATTGAATATAATAGCCAGTACATTTAACTGGATAACAAGGTATTGTGGGCAATGAGGCTTTTCCTGATCGAATAACCGTTCCTTTAAGCTCTTGATATGCGCTTACAAAATCGCAAACGACAATCTTGAAGTCGCATTTCAAAAGAAAGGTACAGATTCTACAAGAAGCAACATTATTCACTCAAATGATAAGAGAAAATAAAAGGTCCTTAAATGAACAACAGTATATATTATTAGAGCCACATTCTAACAAAATTTCAACCAAGTAGATTTAAATTTCAGCAGCCTAATCTCATAAAGATGGAGAAGCAAATAAACAAAGAAGAATATAAGAAAGTTATAGGATAAAGTACATATCTTTAATGGCCCCCAGCAAGATAGTGCAAGTATAAAATATTTGAGAAAGAAAAAAGGGGACCAAAGATAACTTGTGCGCAGAAAGCGGTATGAAATATTTATGGGGCACCCCTTGAACTATATCACATTGGCTGTGCTGGTGAAAAGAAAGATGGAGTCTATTTTCTAAATGCAATGGAAAACTTTAAGAGGAACAAACTAGCAAACAGTGTTTTTAAATGGTGTTTTTTAACATCCAAATAAAAGTAATAATTTAAGTTTTGGTGGAATTGAAGTTCAATCGATATTATCATTAATTACTCAATCTGATAATCGAACAAGTTTCCACAATAATGGTAAAATATTCGCTCCCTAAATTATTAACTGCTTAGGACCGAACAAAAACTAGCCATTATTATTATTTTTAGACCCCGACCCCCTTATATTTGTTTGCGTTATTAATTGTGCTAAATAATACAAAACTATTAATAATACAAATTAATTGATCATGCACAATCCAATCTATGGCTGATGCATCACATTAAATCAACGTCAATATACATCCCTTGTATCAATATTTACAAGTTACTCCATCATACAAAATGTCCGCCTTTACCAATATTGGGGATATTGTTGACCAGCTGGAGATGGATCTTTAGGGAACATTAAAAAGTTCAAATATGATTAAAATAATCGTTCAACTCTACACAAAAGCGTCAGCAGTTTGATTGCAAACAGGAAATAGACTTCTGGAGTAAAAGCTGTGTCATTTCTCTCAAGAGACCGTCCATAGAAATACTGGTTAGAAGATGTGGAAGAGCAAATGATGGGGTTATTGTCTGCGATGGAAAAAAAATAGAGATTATTGGCGAGAAAATTTGTTTGGGGTATCAGCGAATGAGAAAGCTAGAAAAATTAAAGAGTTGCTGCAGCCGCTACATTAAATGTTATTATTGAGAATTGATATTTAATTCCATACGTGTTGTGTCTCCAAGTACCTAACAATCCCAGTAACTTTTAGACCAACTTGTTATTATAGTTATCAATCTATCATTTATCTAAAGTTGACTGTAAGTGGAGTTGGGAAGGAAACAGATGAGAAAACGATTGCTAGCCCCAAGAGGGGCTAAAAAAAAGAAAAAATACTGTTAAGAGATGGATCTGTATATAATTGCTACTTCACATGATGGACCTTTCTTTCTGTAAATTATATCCTACAGAGGGTAATGGCTGAAGGTAATAAGTCCCTTTCTCCTCATCTAGGACCTTTTAGAAAAGAGAAGAGTAGGTGCTAAGTGATTTGAAACTGTTTAATACCTAAGTAAGGACGAACGACCTTCGTGTTTAATATATGGTATGTGTTCATCGCGGCCGAGTAAAGTTATAATTTAGTGTGGAAATGACAGGTTTAGGAGTTGGTTGTTGCAGCTGGTCTGATCCGCGTACTATTATGGAGTCCAAAAGAGGGGGTTTATTAAAGTAAAACCAGACTCCCTGGCTGGCTTTTCTTAAGCAGATTACTTTGATGAAATTATTTATCCGTAAATCAACTCACTTCGTTCGGTGGTAAATATTAGAAGATAGAAACATCCATTAGATTCGCTAACTGAAAAGAAATTATGCTACATGATCCTGCCGGAGTCGAGTTCGTCCTTTTTCGACTCGTGAAAGAATTTAGGATTCAGGTTAATGCCGGATTAAACTTTCATTTAACACGCAAAATAATTTTTGACTTAGCAAGTTTTATTAATATTCTTTTACTTCCGGAAAAGATTTTGTGTCCGTGCAGATCTTTTTATTTTATAAATTTGGAATCGGAAGCTTAATGCGCAGTTTTTTCAAAGTTCTGAGATTATGTATGTGAGTAGATAACTAAAAAAGAAGATAGCTGAAAACTGTGCACAGTACAAATTTGATATTTCTACGCGGAGCCACCATGTGAGCAAGTTTTGGGATTTTCTCGAAATTGCCTCCAATTTTTTGAACTTCATGCGTACATTTCTCTCACGGAAGATCTGTAACTCTGATTAGGAACATTTTCCAATAAAATGTCATTGAATTAAAGTATGGGGGCGAATAAAAAATTAGTCGATGTTTATTGACCTTTCTTTCTCATTGGTTGTTGATGGTATCTTTCTAATCCTAATACCATAGTGAATCATTTTGTACACAATGTCTATTTGTGGGGCTCAGTACTTGTTGGCATTCTTCCAATCAAAATGACTTTGAGATATGAAATTCAAGTAATTATGCGACATTACTGGAACAAAAAATTTACAGCCACCGAAACCACGCGTTTTGGAATCTAACCTTAATGAGCGAATTGTGAGAAGGTGGTTCGCCAAAAATGAAAGAGGCGATACAAGCTCGGAATGGCAGACAGGCTCAGGGCGACCGTCTGTTGTGGACAGCGAGGCTCTACGACACGCTATTGAAGATGATCCCACAAAAAGTACTCGGTAGCTACCATCCGAAGTTGTGCCTTGTCACAGACAAGTGTGAATCGCCAACCTACACGAGTTAGGTAAAGTGAAGAGAGCAAGTAGAGAAGTTCTACGTGAGCTCACCTTGCAGCAAGCCGAACGTCGCTTGAAAACATGCCGTTTGCTCCCTCAAAATCCTAAAAAGTGGATTTACTGGCGCAATCCTAACTCCATCAGGACTATGGAGAGACCGAGGCCACCCCGTTCTACCGGTCGCAAAGCGTTGTCAAGTTTGAAAAGAAGACAATGCTGTCGGTTTTTTGGAATTCCGAAGGTATAACCCATTATCAGTTTGTTCCGGAAGGACGTTCTATCAATTCTGAGCTTTATTCCGAACAGCTGCAACGAATGCACGAAGCTTTGGGAAAGGCGATACCCAGCTTTGGTGAACGAATGTTTTGCTGCAGCAGGGTAACGCCCGGCCGCACACTTCTCGGCACACGAAGCAAAAACCTGCTGAAATGTATACCATCGAACTTCTACCGCACCCATCCCTATAACCCTGATCATGCGCCTTCGGACTTTTATCTTTGCCGAGCGATGGCTCAGTTTCTTTTAGGGTAAACATTTCAAACATTGGAAGAGGTAAAAATTGGAGTAGAAGACTTTTTCCACTTGAAACCCAAAGAGTGGTACCGGCAGGGAATCGAACAGCTGTCTTCTATTGTAGATGGCAACTAACTATAGAACATAATGGACTGTACTTCGAAAGTTGGAAGTAATTTGATACAAGAAATAAAAAAATTCATTTTAACCCTTGAAACGGTCATTTTTTCACTCCCCCCAATACTAAACCCTTTTATTGAGAAGGAGGACGTTCAGCTCACCTCTAAAGTGGCATATTATCTAGCACTGCTGACCTAATCATATTTTTCAGTAATTCGTTAATTAAATATGTTTCCCAGATATGGACAACTATAATGCATTACAAAATTTAAATCTACAATTTCCTTCAGGCAATTGTAGTAATTGTAATAAAATTGCAATTGGCAATTTTTGTTGTTAAAAACAAAAAATTTACAGGAAATTTATTTAAAGCAGACTGGCGTATGATGTTCACTTTCTGAATTTTTAGGACATCCTTGGATAAACCAAATAGTCCTGATGTAATACGATCCATATAGAGTTGTTTAATCTGGTTATGAAACAGAAATGGACCAGCCTTGTTTTTAAATCTCTCCAGAGTATATGCTATTAACAGTGGTACCATTTCATGCAAGTTTATCTTTGCAATCAAATAATTTTTGCTTTTTTTTTTTTTTTAATTAAATCCTGGAGTCTGGCTGTCGGGATACTCGTGTATTTACGTCATCACACACCTCAACTGATAAAAATATGCTTTGTATTTATTTTTATGGAAGTTCCCTTCACTTTTTTAAATTTCCTGCAATAACAAAGTAAGTTATGTATAAATTGAATGTATAAATCCTAACGCAAAGTGTTAGCTGACTAATTTCGTTAATCATTTTGTAATTTCTTTCTTTAACTTCTAAGTGTTGAAATAAACCTTTATCTTCCTCCTTAGGAAGGAAACTGAGGCTGAGGACGACCTCAAACCATTCCTTCAAATCAATCCCCTCCTCAGTTTTAAATAAATGAGTTTACTTCTGCATTAGTTTTTGTCAAAACAAAACATGTCTTTTATTAGCTGTAAACTACGATATTTTCAAGCTTAAAACTGCAGCTTTGTCAGATACGCAATTTAGAACTGTACGCTTTATTCCAGAATATGCAGAAGTGCATCAAAGGGGGTGTGCCGTTTTAGCCTTCTGAACATTTTTGTAGTTTCTTATGGTTAATTGCTTAAAGGTTGGTTTTTAAGGCTTTGGTTTCATTGGAAAGGCTCCTTGGAGAATACCACTCGGTTGTTTTGAAGACAAAGTAGCAGAAACAATTGATCTAAGTAGTTACTCTCTTTCAAAGGGTGTAAAGCAGGGGTATCAAACTCAATTAAACCACGGGCCACTTGGTGCAACAGGCAAGATTCACGCGGGCAACAACATATTTACAAGTTTTACCTAGTTTTCTAATATCTGGATTCAGAGACTGAGAACAGACAATCTTCTTTAAGGAGAAGATAGATGTTCATCAGTCAATCTTGATCTGTATGCCGTTTTATTTAATTTCATAAACGGAAATAGTATTGTTCACATAAAAACGTACTCCAAAAATAACACAAAATTTGTGCAGCAAACATTTTTGGAATAAGAATATATCTTGGGAATTCCTACTTCATCTTTTAAAACCGAATTGCTCTGGAATTCCACTGAGATTGGCAATCATATCAGCTTCCAAACGTCGCTGGAACTAAGTTAACGCATTTATACACACCCACAGGCCCCCAGGAAAGGCAGTGGGCCACGTGTATACACGTGTTCAGTAGTTAACGGAAACTGCGAATTGTGTACATTGCCTTGTTCTCCCCTAAGCGCTATTTCCTTCATAGAAAACTTTTTCTATTTTCATTTTATTTTAGTACATCGGTGAGCCACAAGAAATTACCTCGGGGGCCGCTAGTTTTACACCCCAGGTGTAACTGTCATACGCCTTTTTCACTCGAAGACCAGTTTATTCTGTAAATTTTGATCCAGTAAATGAATTCTATTTTTGGTTTTGTATTCCTATATTTCTCCTCCCCAATGTTTCCATTTTAAAAATCTGTTTGGGGACTCTCTCCTGTTTCATCCGACAAAAATACCCAAACCATCCCTACCTCTTTTCCTTACCCTTAAAATAGTGCCCATCACGTCTATTATCTCCTTTGATTCTCTAGTCTGTCTTCTATCCATTCAAGGTAATCTCACAGTTCTTTTCCAATAGTGCATCTCCTTAGAAAGGTGTTGCCGCTTAGAATTGGCAGTTACTGTCCATGACTCAGCCTGAACTTAGTAATAAAATCTTAACAAAACAGTGTATCATCTTTTACCCTATTCAGACAGAATTACCAACTACCACTTCTCGGTTTTATTTCTCTAATGGCTTCACAGATATTGGAAGCAGAGACATTTTTTGATTAATACTCCAGTTACGACCAGATTGGAACCTTGTGGGCAGATTTTCTGTATCCTTGTAGCCCATCTTACTGCATGTTTCACTAGCATCGAACATTACTTATTGTACAAATACAAAAAGGCACCAAAAATTCAGTACAACTGTAATAACATTAAGGTAGAAAAGAAAATTTTCTCCATTACCCGAAGAGAAAAGGTAGTCCAGTAATTGTAAGATAAAAATGGTCGGCTGGAGGGGGGATAAGCTGTACATTTCATATACAGATGTGGGAAGGAAATCCCCGAGGGATTTGTCACCATATCCCAAGTACAGGATGTTTGTCATGCAGGAACGCTAACATTTATATGTATATGGGTCCTGCGGTTATTGTATGTATATGTTGAAAACGAGTGCTATAGTTGGTGGCGGATAGTAACAACGCTATGTTAACCCTTTATATAGCTCACCAAGCCACAAGAAGGATGAAGACCCTCTTTATAGGCAATATATCTCCTACTTGCCAGCCTCCGCTTCTTTCTCCATTTACACTCTTCTTCACATGTACGCCAGCCAGTAACGCCTCTAACTGCTTGGATATGTGAAGTTAACGATGGAACAGCTGAGAGAGTAAACCCACAGCAGAACCTAAGGTATACAACATTCTATTGCTCCTTTCACCGGCCACTTTATATCTCTAACTTATCTCACAACCAAAACTCATCACAAATACCAAACGCTATCTAATACCCCTGCACTTACCAAACTAGCAAGTCATTTTGGCTTAACTTGATTCTCTAACCTGAAAACTTTTTTTTTTACCACTTTTCAACTTTTAACATCATTGCTTCGCCCGACAAGGTAAGCAAATTTATCACCGCTTTTTTTGTTTTATGTGCCAGCGTCCGTGCACTCTCTACAAAAGTTTTATGCCCACGTTTTAGGCTAAAACTTTTATTTTTCATAGGCCGGAGGAGATTTTAATAACCAATAAAATGTACGCTTGCAGTACATTTTCTGGCTAAGAATTGCTTCTAACGGAGAAATATATGAGCCGTTCACTGCACAACTCCACTAACTCTATAAAACAAAAAATGGAGAAATGCGACGAAATAATGTTCGTTATTTTCTTCGAATTCCTGTTTATAATATAAATTCAAATAAATTTACCGTCATCATTTAGCGCCTCCTACTGAATTTGAGTTGAATTATTGCAACGATTTACAATTAGAGCACAGAGTTAATCAAAATGGCTTCTGAAATAAATTACTTATTATTTAATGGCTAAAAATTTTTTGTCGTTTAATGGTGTTAATCTTTATTTTTTTTTTATGATTTAAGGCGCGTCAACATCTAAGGTTATTGGCGCCCGGAGCTTTTTTCAGTGCACTGCCGGCCTCCGGACAGTGTTCTCTCGTTACAGACAACACTGTCCATCATCGGACAGTGAGCTGTAAGAAGCTCCTAGGAAGAGAAAATCTAAGGGTCAGCTGCTGGATTCGAACCCGGGACCTCCGCGTGGGAGTCCAGTATGCTAACCTCATAGCTAATCCCTTCCCTGTTAATCTTTATTATTTGAGAAATTTATTATTAATATAGAAAGCTGCTACTGAACCAAGTGTTTTTGACCACATAAATTTAAGATATTTCTATAAGTGGAGTTAATCGATTTGTGCAGTGAACGTCTCACATATAAAAGTTGTTTTTGGAATAATTTATTTTTGAATAAAAACAGAAGTGATTTGACTTCCGATCTTCCCACACTCTGACAATCTGGACCAATTTGTAAAATCTATTTGTATACTGCGAATCAAGAATCTCACAAACATGTCAGTGAAATCTCGAGATAAAAAAAAAAAAAAAACACTGCACGACTGGTTCATAATTTCCCTTATTTTCTAAAATAACCGGAACGATTGTCTGTTTGCAATAATGGTTACCATAATTATAATCTTTGCATTTCAAGTTTTACAAAAATTGTGGAAGTACAGTATTTTCCAAAAATAAAATTATTTTGAGAAAACCAGAACGCATTTTTCAAAATTGATGATCAATTAATGCTCTGAACGTAACTTCTGATCAAACCTAGTTCTTTCCAAAGATGACCTAGAATTGGATTTCCTGAGATCTCACCCCTCAAGAAAAAGATTCAATTAAAAGGGATAAGGCCCCTAGTTTTCTGTAACAGATGACAGCTAAAATCATATGGAATTTTCAAAATCCTTTGGTTAATGATCTATAGGATGAATAATTAAAATCTAGATGGTTTTCATTTCAAAATACCGAGTGAAATTATAATTAAGTTCATTCCTACAAAATATTTGCATATTATACTAAGTTGGATAAAGTTTTCCTCTGTACAGAAGTCCTCGAACTCCAGGCGTGACAAGTGTTTACTTTCATATCAAAACTAACTTCAACAGAAAATAAACAACATCAAACTTTAGAAATGTAATATTAGAACTCTCCGGAAGTTAAGAGCTAATGAAAAAGAAGTTATGAGTGGAGCTCGGTCCACTAAAGTACTTGTAAATAATAAATTAACGGCACTCTTAGCTAGAAAAAAACTGAGTTTTCTTAAAAAGTTAGAGGATCTAAGTTGGATCAATTATGAAAGAAGAAGTAACCTTACCAGGAGCGTAAATAGAGTTGATGTGGAAGAATCAATTGCATCAAGTATCAACTGGACTTACCTGAAAAAGAAACATAAACATTACGAAAATTGCCAAAAATGTACATATATACATTTCTCTTTCAAAATGGCAGAGAGAAAATAAAAAATAAATTCTTAAAAGTGTAAAGAACAAAAAAGAATGATGAAGAACGCAATTTCGAATTTATAAAGCTAAAACTTTGCTATTAAAACAGCTGAAACTTTCCAATCTAAAGGTTTCGAACTTAAACGGAAGTAACACTTCATGAAATGGATTTTTTTCATTTTTCCCCTTAATTTTTTCATTAAACTTGTAAACTGCAGTCGTGAAAAACTTTAAAAACCTCAACTTTTAATTGTAATATTTTTTTAGGATATTATTCGATTTTTTAATATTTTATTTGTTTATTTATTTTGCAGCTGTATGTACACGCATGTGCACCAAGAGGCGTGAGTGGAATGAGCGATGACCATCCAGTGATGGAAGCCGTTAGTTCGCCAGATTGGCAAGCTTAGGCAGCAACCATCCTAGGAGGATAAGCTGAGAAAGATTTAGAAAGAAAAAGGAAAGGTGAAGTACAAATTATATTGGGAAATATGGGAAAGAATGCCTACACTAGGGATTAGGAAATATACATATCTACACTAGTTTTGGGGAAATATAGGTTAAGGTAAACCAACAAACAAAGGGTTACATTTTAAAATGGCTCTAAAACTTCGAGTAACCTTGGACAGGTTACCAGGGAAACTTGGGTAAATACTAGCTGAGTTGGGTTCACGCCCTACTTACACCTCCTAAATTTTCCTGTACTTTTACTGAAGACAGCAATGAACATAAAGAACAAAGACAAGCAAGAAAGGCCGCAAATATATCAAGGTTGCCTTCTAACCCCACTTCCCTCCTCCTGCTATATATATACTAGCCTAACTCTGGAAAAGTGGCTACACAAAGATCTGAGCCTCATAAATGTAACAGTATGGGCTGCTAATGCCATGTTAAATTAACTCGCCCACTTGTTTTAACGGCCAGTATGAGTTTCTACTTGTTTCAACTGGCAGGAACATGAAGGCCAGAGGGTAGAGCTTTAATTATGTTAATGATCACACTTTAGACAGTGAATGTTGTCGTAAAGCTATATAGTGCAGTGAGGAAATTTTTTTCACTTCCACTTACAGTTTGTAAGAGGACTTATGGAATTTCCAAAATCGGGTTATTCCCTAAAAATAGGGGTATTGAGCTTCCAAGAACACGAAGAATTTTTTTATCTCATGAAGTTTCAAGGTTCTACGCTTATAATAACAGAGTTTCATCCACTAGCTTCGGCTTAAAGGCGTGGCTGAATCCTACCATAGCTGTGGAGGAAATAACCAACTAGAAGTCTGGAGACGAAGGATTTTCTAGGACAGGACACACGCTCGAAGCAACTACTCTAAACTTTGCTCTATACATTGAGCACCACAAGACTATTAGTAAAATCCCTTCTGATTGATCTGTATGATTCACTACAAGCAGCAGCATTCAATTACATTCAGCCTGACACTACCCAAGCTGAGATGGGGACTCGTGTTGAGGGGCTGAATGCGTACAGGGGAGTACTCGTAAAATATATGTGCGGCAACGATCATCTTGGGGCACCGGGCGAAACCCCATCGCAATGTAGCCTTCCTGTGCTAGTGGGAGTCTGCCACAAGTGACCGTCTATCCCCCCACCTTACGTGGGACCAAAATGAATTTAAAAAAAAAGAAAAAGAGAAAATAAAATTCACCAGCTCGTGATGTTTCTCAGGTTTCTGAGGAAGTTACGCCGGCTGGTTCTGAACTTAAGGGTGGTATTGTGCCAGAACTTAAGATGGATGCGGTGAGACCACAGGAGAGCGTTCCTGGATGGAGCGGAAACTCTTGCTAGGGTCTTCCCAGAAATGATTTTCTCGATTGGGTTGCTATTTGAGACCAAAGGAGATAGTAGGGCAAAAAGAACTAGTAGGACAAGCCCTCAACCTCCTTAGTAGGGGAGGTTTTGCCTACCAGATCCGAAAAGGGGAGGGCACAATAAGCCTCTTTTGGCTGCGGTGCCGTGGGGCCTATGTTCCACCCTGCTAATCTAATCTAATCCAAATACAGCCGGAAACCACCACACCTTCAAGAGCATTGCACTCCATTTTTCAATCTCTTTGGACAGGCTAGAGCTCAAGGCAGGCCACTTTGCTCGGGCACCATCAAAATAGTAACAAAATCTTGAGCCACTATTTCCTCCATTAAGAAAGTAAAGTTTTACCCTTTCAAAACTACTAATTGTACTCCTTAAAATTACCTTTTTTTCTCGTCAAATTTATAGAGCAGAAATTTGATTGCTTTGCATCAATCACCTATTACACTAGCATTTTAAGAGGGTATGCTTTAAATTTGAAGTTATCATTTCCAAAAATAAATTAGACAAATAAAATGGAAATATGAACTAAATCAGATGAAATGTTGAACCGCCAGAAATGTAATAAGGAATAGGCAGAACGTATTTTATTTTATGTTCAAAAGAATTCAATTTCCTTGCTTTACTTATTTTACCGAGTCCTTACTGCAGCTTCTTCCTTTTAAAGAAATATCTTCAAGTCCATGAGGCGTGAACTGGGTATTCTTCTTCTATTCTTTATTTTTATTTTAGACTGAGCCGAGATAAAAGTAAGAGTATACAAGTAGAGAACATTGTTTATAAGGAAGGAAAATGTGCACGATTCCAAAACAAGGAGAAAGAAGTTGTAGTGGGCTGTTGGAATAAAGGTTAGATGGAAACCCAAAGGTTCTTTTACCATTAAATATTCTTCAAGCTGGCCTTTTGCGAATCAACCTCCTCCATCTCTAAGACTATATCCAAAAGCAACCTCCTCCGCTTGGGTAAATAAAAGGTACGTGAGACAGTCTAACTTGGATGGATTTCTCTTTAAAGCAATTGCTTGCTTAGACTAGGACTCCCCTTCTCTCCTCCAAAAATGCTACTTTATCTCCTATACTTAGAAACACCAAATGTAAACACAATCTTCGTTCGCTTTGTAAACAGTTCTCAAGTTATTATGTATTTGTACTAAAGCAAAATAAGGCATTGTTCGGTATTATATAATCCAAGTTTACAAGTGAATAATTAATTGTTATGCATAAAATAAAGTTATCATTGCGGACCAGTAGGTTTCAATATTATTACAACTACGTCATTAAATTTATTATTTCTCATGGCTGAAGGTGAGAAATTGTCTTTTCAATATTTTCTGTGTTTTTTAAAAATTTATTTGAAGGACATCTCTACCGCAGATCTTTCAAAACCAAATCCTCTGACATTAGACCCCAACTTATCGCAGGCTTACATCACTTGTTAATGGAAATTATGTTTACAAAAAATCTGATGTGATTTGCAGTGACCTGATTTCCTGTTACCAACAATTTGGATAATTGAATTTTGAAAAAAATAGCTCCCTCCAAAACCGTACTGTATTCCCCAAAAAAGTAGTCAAAACAAAATGATAAATACGTCTAACAATTGTTTAGTCCATATTCAAATCTATCCAATTGGGAATCTACCTAGATAATTACCAAAAATCAGGTGTAAAGGCGCACATCCGGTGTCCTGATAAACTTTCTAAACAGAATTATGTTTAAAAATTTCCAAATCAAAATATTATAAAGGTATTAGAACCGTACAAATCATCTAAAAATGAAATTTTAGTAGGCAGACTTACTTAAAAACACTCCCCAAAACTAATATTGCCTGGTAAACATTTTTTGAATAAAAGTAATAATAGGCCTATTAAGTAATAGGGTGTAAATAAGTTTAAAAGGAACGTTCCTTTGAATTTATAATTTCACTAACATTTTAATTTGGTATAATTATTTTAAATATAGACATAAATCACATAGAAATATGCATTTTACGAAATACTATAATGGAATCTGCTTCAGACGCGATAATTCAATGGAACCCACCTTTACAATGAACTCATATTATGAGACTGGAGACTTAATTAGGAACACATATTTGAGAACAAACATATTATTGAGCCATTCTCTGCACAACTCGATTAACTCTATAAAACCAAAAAAGTGGAGAAATGCGATGAAACAATGTACTGTTTTTTGGTTTCAAATTCCTGAATATAATATAAATTCCAATAAATTTACTGTTATTATCATTCAGCGCCTACTACATGAATTTGAGTTGAATTATTGCAACGATTTACATCCAGAGCACGGGGAGTTAAACAAAATTGCTTCTGAAATAAATTATTTATCATTTAATGGCCAAAAACTTTTGTGGTAATCCTTTATTATTTGGGAAATTTATTATAAATATAAAAAGCTGCGACTCAACCAAGTGCTTTGATCATTTAAATTAAAGATATTTAAAAAAAAAATGGAGTTAATCGATTTGTACAGTGAACGACCCTTCAGACCATCGTACAAACTAAAAGGGTACTTTTGAATGAAATCAAGCCCAGTAGGGACTATAATCGAATTTTCTCTGCAAAAAATGTTTCGATTTTTTTTTTTTTTTTTGAAAGATAGTTTTAATTTATCTAATCTGCATTAGATACGAGGTGTGTTCAAAAAGTAACGGGAATTTTCGTTTTTTGAAAAAAATATTTATTTATTTATCTACATTAATATTGTCGCCTTCAAAGTAGTCCCCTTCGCATACAATACACTTGTGCCAGCGCTTTTTCCAATCCTCGAAACACTTCTGAAACTCGATCTTTGTGATAGCTTTCAGCTCTTTCAGCGATTCGCTTTTAATGTCATCTATGCTTGTAAAACGACGGCCTTTTAATGTTCTCTTTATGTTTGGAAATAGAAAAAAGTCACATGGAGCCATGTCTGGCGAATATGGAGGCTGGGGCATCGTTAAAGTTTTGTTTTTGGCCAAAAATTCACGAACAAGCAATGAAGTGTGAGCAGGTGCATTATCGTGGTGCAAAATCCATGAATTGTTTTGCCACAAATCCGGGCGTTTTTTTCGGATTGCTTCACGCAAACGGCGTTGAACTTGTAGGTAGTACTCCTTATTGATTGTTTGATCTTGTGGCAAGAATTCATGATGCACTATGCCATTAAAATCGAAGAACACAGTGAGCATAACCTTCACATTCGACCGCACTTGTCGAGCCTTTTTCGGTCTTGGCGATCCAGAATGCCTCCACTGGGACGATTGAGCCTTAGTTTCGACATCATATCCGTAAACCCATGTTTCGTCACCTGTTATAACACGTTTCAGTAGATCCGCATCGTTGTCGACTTCATTGAGTGACTCTTGAGCAACTTCCATTCTCCGCTGTTTTTGTTCGAAATTCAACAATTTTGGAACAAATTTTGCTGCCACACGTTTCATACCCAAAACATCCGAAAAAATTTCATGGCATGAGCCAATTGATATGGCAACATCATCAGCGACTTCTCTGATTGTGATTCGGCGATCGTTCATAACCATTTCTTTCACTTTTTTCACGTTTTCATCGGTTGTTGATGTGCTTGGACGTCATCTTCAACGTTTTCGCGGCCATCTTGGAAACGCTTATACCACTCGTAAATCCTTGTTTTACTCATAGCAGACTCACCATATGCCTTTATTAACATTTCACACACTTTATTTCATTTTTTACGCAAAATTTAATACAAATTCTTTGATCCATTTTTTTTAACAAACAAAAATCGCCAAGCTCGAAAAACACGTCTAACCTTAACGGCTGCCACTTAAGAAGTAAACAATGAATATTACTGAAAATTTTATCGTACTTCAGGGGCATGTGTACCAACATAATAATAAAAAAATAAATTTACAATCAGACTCTCCAAACCCGCGAAATTTAAAAATTCCCGTTACTTTTTGAACACACCTCGTACATTCTGGCAAAATCTATCTAATACTGAAATGAAATAGTTTTCAACAGATTTTCGCTTGAATCACCATCAAAAGCTCTTCATCTCTCCTTTAATGTATAATCACAAACTATTCGCAAAGCAAAGTGCCAAATTTTCTAGTTGAATAAACTTATAAGAGGTTATATACATATATACGTATGTCTGTGTCATATATACACAATTACTGCTGATCCATTTCTGAATATATCCTAATGAAGTGGAACTCAACAGCGATCTAATTTATTAAAAACATGGCATTCATACTCTGTAATAAAGCAATAACCAAAATAGATGGAATTATTGGTTTATTCTTTATATTACATGAAAATATAGCGCAATTATCAATAGAATAAAATGGTTTTTTTGTAATTATATAGTTTAGTTTAAAACTAAGGAGTTAAACCAGATTTTAAAAACAGTGAGTTATTTAGTTCTAACTCTCTTTTGATGAGTTATCGCTTTTCATGCTCCTAGAAGGAGGACATTTGTTGAAAACCTCGTGCCTATTCGAGGCGTGGACTTTTTTTTAACATTTCAGAAGAAAGAAATGACTCAGATATTTTCTACTTTATTAAAATATACACAAAATAAATAAATAAAAACAACTGTACGTAAAAAATTAAGAAAAAATGACGTGATCATTATTATAAATGTAAAATAAAGTGGAATAAAGCTAACTTCCTCGTTCTACTTCATCTTTGCCATTACTTGCCCCTTACCACCAAAACACGTTAAGAATATATTAAGTAAGACCAACCTACTGTGCTCACAACAAAATGTTCACTTTGTGAAATAAGGCGTGATTCATTTCTTTTACTATTTCCTCCTTCTCCAGTTTATAGAAGTAATCTTCACAATTATGAAATGTGGTTAAAGTAGATGTTATTTATTTACCAGATTGGAACAATTGCTTTAATCTGGTTTCTACCGAGAGAGAGTAAGAGATATTTTGTGTTCTCAATTTCATCATGTCAGTGAACTTTCTTTACTTACATTGTTACAGTAGATTATTCTTTTCTTTCTTTAAAAAAGTGGAGATAAAAAAGTTCTAAAAGCTGGATCGTTAGTTGTTTACACTGAAGGTTATCAATTAAAATTATGCGGTAGGTTATTTTATTTTCCGGTAGGTGGAGAGCTCTAGTGGCAGTTTCTGTAAACACATATTAAATATAAACCTGCCTCAGACAGATTTTTATCTGCTTTTAAGAGATATCTTTAATTTTTTTAGTTTGGTGTAAAGAATTTGAGTTCCCCAATATTTCTGAGATATATATTGCTCACTCAACGTAGTAGAAGTCAAATTCTCGACAGCAAACAGTTGAATTAATCCCTGATGTTGGATCCAAAAAATAAAAAAGCCTTCTAAATCAGAAGGAATCAAACTGTCTAGCGGACTAAACCACATTTTCAACGTAATAATTTTTATTACAAATGGTTTATTGAAGGTTTGAGTTATGGTAGCGATGAATGGAGAGCTGTGTCGTCTGCTTAAGGTGGCAAGCAAAGATCCCTTCGGAGAGAAAGTGCTTTCTCACACAAGATTCACTTACTTTCTTGAACGTTGATTTTTTGTTTGGTTAAAGACAGTTCCTAAGGAATCATATCCCCAATGCCCAAAGTCCACGATTTCCTGTCCACCCACTGCCCTTCCCGAAGGCCTCTAGAGACCATTCCTCCGGTAATTCCCTCCGTCAAAGTATTCCTATGCCTTCCTTTCCTTCTCCTCTCACTAGGAATGAAATCTATCATCTTCCTAGGCCATCTCTCACCACTCATACGCATCACGTGGCCGTACCACTTTAACTTCCGTTGATTTCTTCCATTACATAATTCTCTCTAATCTAAAGTCAACTACCTTACTGTTCAATTTCTATCTGAAAGAAACTATCTGCAGTATGCAGTCCTTTGCTGTGAAGTTCCCTTTACAAACTCAAGTAGAGGTTACATTTTACCGAGATGAATGAAGAAGAATCGTTACGGAAACCAAAAATTCACCAAATATCTTAGCACCGGTTAAAACAAGTAAATAAAATACAATTGTCAATTTTAGATTGGTAAAAAACTAAATTTAACTTATAAACGGTTTCCATTAAGTAAATACGTTTCTCTCATGACCAAAAAGGAGACCACAACCAAAGTGTTGTTAAATTTGAACATAGCCGGAGGTCTGTTAACTGGGACTAACTCACAAGAGGAGACAAAGTTACTCATTACTTTAAACCCAGATCGATTTCAAACTTATCCCTTGAGCTATTTTGTTTCACTCTACTTAGTTTATGCTTGAATCAAGAGAGAGAGAAGTACTCCTCCTAGGATAGTCTCGAGACAGTTAGAGGTCTAATGGCGCTCTCAGTAATATAATAACATCACGAAACTAGAAATACAATACATTTTCTCCAATCGACCACAATCGAACTACAAATAAATATGTTCCTCTGGACTCTGCAACCCGTTCTGTCTGTCTAAACTGAGTATCCCACTAACCTATTGATCTCTTCACTGCCCAGTAACCATCCGCTACACTTCATTAAACATTACTGTTCCCGAAGAATGTTTAGTTCCCTTTCTGAATCATTTTGTTGTATTCAGTAAGGGTATAGTAATTATAATACTCGTATTTATTATCAAATAACAATATTATCTGACAAAGAAACAGATAAAACCTTTTAAACCAAAATTTATTGTTGCCCTACTATCGATAAAGTTATCGATAAAGTTATAGTTCTATGTTTTTTCAAGTAACTAAAAATGATTTAAAGAAAAAAGTCCTTACGACAACATGACTTTGTGAAGAAATATTAAACAAATTTAATAAAAGTCACTAGCGATGTTTATATTTATAAGGCCTTGCATAAACTTTGCAATGTGTTGAATTCGATATGTTAAAGCTGAACTCGAAAAAAGGATTTAAAATTGAAATAGATGCACCTCCGGAAGTGCAATGTTTTGTCGTAAAGTCGGAATAGTTAATCATAACTTTTTAAAAAACAAAAAAAAAACTGGAAAAGTTGGATAGAAATTTTACCCTAATTTCTGTGTAGGCACTACCGCCCATTTTGTTTTTTGTTTTAATTAATTAATGAATACGAAATGAGACGGGAAATCAAAAGAAGTACTACTGTTAACATTATTTAATCAAATAATACAATAATATTAGAACGGAGGTAATTGATAGAAATAATTCATATTCTTATTTTCATGATTATTCTAATTATTTTTTAAAAAAAATAATTATTATTCAAATTAAATGCAAATAATGCGTAAATTCGATCTCCACGAATACAGAATTATAATTCATTCACGCAAGAACCAAGGTAGAGGAAATTTCAGATAAACGCAGGTAACTTCAAGTTGACTTTTGTTGCGTGATAATGCGTCAGATTCCCATATTTTATCGTGTTCTTTTTTTAGGGTTTTCGAAGAATGACTGAGATATATTTATTTTCAGCCAATGTCCATCATGACCTCTGATGATGACAGTTAGACAGTGACAGTTAGCTTTCCTATTATATCAACCATGCATAATACTGTCACCGACAGAAGCTAATTCAATGCCATTATTTCTGGCATTCTATCAAAGAAAATTAATTATTTATTTTTAAATTAACGTTTTTAACCGTTAAAAATCTGTTTATAAAATTATATGAGAAACTAACTGTAAGGACGTTTCATTTTAAGTTGGTTAGAGTGTCAGGAACAGAACGTAGGGGGAATAGCTAAACGGAGACCACATGTCGCCTGAGAGGTTACATCCCTAAATGACAAGGGACTAGACCAAATATTATATCCAGATGGATGATTATTAAATGTATAATAATTAGTTTAGAAGATAATTATAGAATTCTGTAATATGTGCTTCAAAATACAGAATTTAAATTTTTACATTTTTTTTTTTTTTGGCGCATCAACAACTGAGGTTATTAGCGCCCGGAGCTTTTTCCAGTGCATTGTAAGTAGCTGTAAGAAGCTCCTAGGAAGAGAAAATCTAAGGATCAGCAGCTGGATTCGAACCCGGGACCTCCGCGTGGGAGTCCAGTATGCTAACCACATAGCTAATCCCTTCCCTGCAAAAAAAAAGTAATTAAAATATTTAAAAAAAAAACAGAAAATTCTTCAAGCATCAGTCTTTTACCGAAAAACCGGCCTCGTTAGTTATTATCGTGGTAGATGAATTCACATAATTAGCTCCGCTATTGGTTCGCATCCCAAATTACCCTAAATGATGGTGTCCCTAACAAGATCCTATTCTTGTTTTATCTTCTACACTTCGGAAGAATATCATTACCATCCTCCCTTGTACTCGATTTATACAGCTTCTAGTCAGAGCACAGGAAACATTAGTTAGGGGCTTACATTGCACCTAATACAGGGTGGGGCAAAAGGTATGAACCGGTTTTAAAGGGATGTAAAACAAAAACATTTCAACTTACAGAAATTATGTTTATACTGTTTAATTCAGTACAGAATCTAGTTTTTTACATTAAGTTTGAAAGATGATATCACGTAGGTGGCGGCCGTCAGCCGCGATGCACTCTTGAAGGCGAATTCTGAAGTTTTCAACCGCTCTTCTGCACATTTCGATGGGCTAATGAAAACCCAAAGGAAATTCACCAGAGGCCACTTCACTCCCCTAAAGTGACTGTATGGTGTGCAGTATCCCAATTTGGGATTATTGGTCCTTACTTTTTCGAGGATAATGGGCGAACCGTCACTGTCACCGCTGAGCGCTTTGTGACAATGTTGGAAGAGTTTTTTGAACCTGAGCTGGAAGAATTGAGTGAAGCAACTAATCTGGGAGACATCTGGTTCCAACAGGACGGGGCTACATCCCAGACTGCTAGGATTTCAATGGCGAGATTGAGGCAAGTGTGCCTAAAGTGTCTCTTCGAGGGGTGACGTGGAGTGGCCTGCGCGTTCACCAGATTTGAGCATTTGTGATTTTTTTCTTTCATACAAAAAGTAAAAACTTTTTAAACATCGTCCACATACCCAGGAAGAACTTAAGGACAGAATCAGAGAGGAAGTTATGGCAATACCCATCGAAATGTGCAGAAGAGCGGTTGAAAACTTCAGAATTCGCCTCCAAGAGTGCATCGCGGCTGACGGACGCCACCTACGTGATATCATCTTTCAAACTTAATGTAAAAAAACTAGATTCTGTACTGAATTGAACAATATAAACATAATTTCTGTAAGTTGAATTGTTTTTGTTTTACATCCCTTTAAAACCGGTTCATACCTTTTGCCCCACCCTGTATATTCAACTTCTTTTTGGTAACGTTTGTCCTCAATTTTTTTGTGACGAATTTTTATCTTTTTATCTTAATTGCACTTCTCTTTTCTATTTAGTTTACTACTTGGTTTATTTTGCATTTTTAGACTCATTACACATTTTTTCTTTGGAACTCTTTCATTCAAACGTTCAACTTATGTTGCAGCTTTGCCCTAGAATCTACTAAATCAGCGTGTATTGTGCAAGAGAATTTAACTTTTTGCAACTGTCAATGGCCCAAACATTAGAAATAAATCGGCCGAATTTAAAGTAAATAGAAAAATGTAAAATATAACTAGGTACCATAAATGATCTTACAGCGGAAAGTAAGTTTATTTAGTAAAGAAGTAATTTCCTTTAGGCGTCATTTGCAGCTCTAAATGCATATTTCCGGCGAGAATTTCAAATTTTACGACCGAAATACTTCCTCAAAAGAGACGATTAAAAATATAACTCAACGGTAGGTATTTATTTAAAATAAAATGTAATTTAATGTGTAAAGATTACAATCTTGTGTTTTATGTATATGAAACTATAGAAATAGAATGTTATTCTCAAGTTGAGGAGAGCAGCTGTAGAGTTGGAAATGCCCAAGAGGAGATGTGAGGTAAGGTGAGCTGGTCTGATGTTAGACAAGAGAGTCGTCTTGTGTCTGGTGGGAGAACAAAGACTTATATGGCAGAATTTTAAAGAAGAGGAGACAACGACATTCCTATAGTTGGTATAAAGCGAGAGTTCTGTATATATATACAAAGAGATTCAACAACCAGGTGGAACACAAGTACAAAAACCAGAGCTGTATCCTACAAGTTCTGTGTCTAGGTGTCTCCTATGTAAGAGACACCAAGTTCTACATGGATATACGTGTGTGTAACTCTAGTTTTACGCCTCTAGCTGGCCATACCATCCACCATCCAATGGACTTCGCGTCGTCTTTCATTTAGCTGTTTTTAAAAGAGGAAGAAGCAATGAAGACGGCTTCTTCTTAATTAGGGACTGCCACTATTCTCTTCCTTCCAAACAAACGAGTAGAACTAATGCCATAGAATAGGAAGACATGGCTGCTAGGGCTAAGAGTAACCGGGGGTAACTTCACTAGTTATTCCCTCGCCTAGCCTATTTAGATGGGAACTCTATCAGTAGAGGAAATAAAAGGGCATCATGACCCTTCCAACAGACCAGCTACCCGAGGTAGGAAGCCCTAAGAGATGTACATTCTTAATAGAAAGATATTCCTCTTCTTTCCTTAATAAAGCTAGGGGCTCTGTACTTTCTGTTACCCCTAGTCTGGAAGCCTATTCCACCACAACCTGCCCACATCTCTTAACTTTTCCCATTATCTCCTGCATCCCTACCCAACAAGAGGAAAAAGGAGAACCATCCAATTCTAATACTTCATTCTTCCACCCATAGAATAGAATAGTTGTCGTAGATCCTTCCTATTAATAGCGAACTAGACCAAGGACTACTGATATAAATGACATCAATTTCAGTACGATGCCACCTTTCATTACTATTTCGCCAATTTAATCACCTAAAATAAATCTGAAAACTTCCATTCCAATAGTTTTCACCTTTACCAAGACTAGTGTGAACAATAATTAATTTTTTGTTTACCAAACATTATGTGCTAATTCAAATCCCTTCAACAGAAACCTCCAAAAAAGTCTTTTCGTACTATAGCTACTTCTGAGGACCAATATTCTTCCATCTCGATGGATAATTATTTTATATTGAATCGAACTTTCTACTAAAATAGCCTTAGGAGAGTTGGGTACACAACCTTTTTATAACTTCCATCCACTTTTATTTTATATTTTTTTATCTTTAGTGGTCATAAAATTTTCTAACCGCCCACTAGTTTCGCCCGTAACCTTAATTTAGCACAATTGCGAAGTACTGGTAATTTTTTTTAAGAATTGCTTTTAGTGTAACAATATTAGTTAAATTTATCTTCTTCTTTTTTATATACTTTGCGTAAGTTTTATAAATCGCGACAAAATATTAATTTGATGCTGCATTTTTGCATCTTTATCATTGCAGCACCTACTAATGCGCAAGCTGCTTAAATTAGAGAAAACAAAACTTACAATATATAAAGTATAAAGCCTTTTAAATTCATTAGTTAACAGATTCTTGACACTAATGCTGTGATAGCATTTGATATCTGGTTCAATTTTAGCAGAGAACAAAAGATCTCTCCTTTACGAAAGACGGTTTTACCCTAATTTGATGTTAATATCATTTAACATTAAAGCTTGATTTCAGCAAGTTATTTGGATAAAATGCAAGCATTGAATGCAAACCGAGAATTGAACTGATGGGAAGTAGCTTCAAAAATCGAGAAAAACTCCTTACCAAACCCATCAGGAATCAACCAAACCCAACAGGAATTAACCAAACAAATCAGGAATCAATCACTAGTGGACAATGTTACCAGGTTAACTCTTCCTGCTTTACAGAGAACATTTTCTTTAGAAGAATTTTACAATTTTCTGAAGAAAAGGAATACAAAAAAATATATAGCTCTAATATGTACTAATATGAGCTAAGGGAATTATTAGGAAATAGTAAAAGCTACTTTTTATTAAAGCGCAAACGCTAAAAAAAAATATCATTTTATTAAACTAAAACGTGGTGGTAGTTCGTTATAACCAAAATCTATGTTAGTTATTGTCGCGCCACTAGGAGCCCCCTAGATGAAATAACCAATTTGAATTTCCTCCAATTTTACAATAGTCGAGTTGCAGCTTTGAGAAAACTGGCCGTCCCAAACATATTCTCTAAATATTTGATGAGAAGATATTGAGTTAGAAAAATTGCAATAAAATTTAGTTTACTTGAATAAAGTTTAAGTGCAATTAAGTGAGAATGCATCTTTCTTAAGTTTCGAAACCAATTTTCAGCACATTCACCGTTAATGATTGTGCCGTTTCTTACTGAAATTTACAAATTACAAACGAATTTCTGACGCAGTAATTAATTAACAAAACAATAAATAAACTTAACACTATAAAAATATAACACTGAGCAATCAAAATTGGATGTATGTCCGTATGTCTGTACAGGATCACTCACATTGGACTTGAAAACTACTTTTATTTCTCGCCTTAAAAATATCTCAAAATTATCTTTATTCGGGAACAGAGATTTTAAAAGAACTCTAGGAGTTTTAAAATATCCTGCAAGAATGAAAAGAATATCTCATATTCCATAATGTTCTGGGAAATTTAAAAAAAAAATGATCAAACTCCTAACGTGCGCAAATCTTCTGCACAAAAGTCAGGAGGGAACCCCTCGCTCATTCTCTCCGGGAAGTAAAAGTTCCCTAAAAGCAGAGTACGAAGTCTACAACCAAAGTCTAGGTACATCGCATCAAGTTCGTACAATTAAAAGTACCATAAGATGGGTATACTCCATGTATAGAGAGAGAAGCTGCTAGGTTCATTAAGTAGAATGTTACCCAAGTTCCAGTAATAATATTAGAGTCACGTAGTTCGGTAAGATGATAGCAAACTGAAACTCTTGGCGAAGTGTCCTCTTTCCACAATCATAACATGGAACTCTATAATTTCCAATGTTCGGCGCCACCATGATTGCCCTGGTTAAAATAACTATCCTAACTGACAATATTGTAAATAATATGTTTTGATTGTTTTCTATTTACGATTTACCTTGCTTTTATTTATTTTCTTTTCAGGGATTCGGGAAAATAGAGAAGCTTCAAAATCATGTTAAATTTATTTTAATTGGAGGTATTTTTAGTTAATGAATGTTCCAGCATCCCCTAAATACTCTTTATTTACACAGGAGGCAACGATTAAGACAGGAAACTGGGAGACTGTTGCAGGTCACATCCAGTTGCCAGAAAGAAGGAGGAAGAGAGAGGCAGTTTTAGAAAGAAAGAAAATAATAAAAATAAAGTCTAACAGACAGGACATACGAGGTGTGGCTGTAAAATAACGAGACTATTGCTGTAAAACATTTTATTTTAAATTTGTACATATTTAGTTATTATCACCTTCAATATACACCCCTCCCCTATCCCTACAACGCTCCATGCGAATTTACCATTGTTTGAAACAGTGCTGGAAGTCTTTTCTGTGAGCTCCTGCATGACGCGCGTGCCGTTTTTTCTTTCACAGCTTCAACGGACTGAAATCGTGTTCCTTTTAATGCAGATTTGTCTTTAAGGAACAGATAAAAGTCACATGTGGACAGATCAGGCGAATAAGGCGGATGGCCTAAAACTGGGATGTTGTACTTGGCTAGAAACGTCTTGCAGATGGAGAACCCATGACTTGTTCTTTCACAAATCGGGTCGTTTTTTCCTTACTCTTTCACGAAGTTGAGCAAGCACCTCAAGGTAGTAATGTTGATTAATTATAATCGATATTTTCATCGTCCGTTTTGGACGTGGAAGGGCGACCCGGGTGGTCATCATTTCCGACATCTCGGCCATCTTGTAAACGCTTGAACCACTCAAAAACTCGCGCAAGTGATTAATATTCATCGCCTAATGACAGATAAGTTTTAATAACGGTTTTACCAAGTTTCATGTGATATTTCACAACAATTCGTTATTCTACTACATGTGTAGTATCATATTTTCGGTAAAACGAAACTAACACCTCTTATACAAACGACGGTTCCGGTCAGACAGATTTCTCTACAAACACGTGAGACGCTGCAATCGAAAGAGAAGGCTTTACGCTGCACAGCTGTCGGTCGTTTAGATTTGGCGCATTCATGGTTGTTCTGTAGCAGCATCAGTCTCGTTATTTAATAGCCACACCTCTTACTTGCATTGTTGCACAAGTTACAATGTTTGTCCCCATTAGTTGTAAAGGTAGTTTGGATAAGTTACGAGAGACTAATTGCTTATTCGTTTTTATTTGCATACAATTTAAGTAATTTATCTTATTTTCTAACGCTGCAAAAGGCGATAAAATGAAAAAGATTGTTTTAACTTCTTACGAAATTGTGTTTTTGTAATAAAGGAATAACCACTATTAATGTAAATTAGCCCTTTCACTGCCAGTATTTTCGTTTTGATTAAAAATAAAATCTGGTAAAAGCTGTTATTTCTAAACTTCCAAAAATGGTATAAAAATTAAACTGATTATTTTTAGTATTCATTTTATTTAAAAATGCTTTTTGATGCGTAGCCGTTCATTCATTTTGTCATATACAATTACTTGGGACAGTAGTTTACCCAATGCATCTGGCAGCTAAACCAAAAATGTGAAAAACAAATTATTTTAATAATAAAATACGTAAAAGGAAGTTTTGATAGATGCGTAGTGGGCTGTCACAAAGAATTGATTGCATATTTAGTACATTTAGATTACGATTTGGCCAAAGAGATATCCGGTGAAACCAAATCCTTGGCAAGAATGGATCTATTTTGGAAAGAGAAATATTATTTTCATTGCTCCAAGGCCTCACTCTTCTTCGGATAGCCATGTATCTAATTTTACATCAAACTTCTGGAAGTTGTGCTTTGATATCCAAGATTACTCTGATCACGGGACATGGTAGGTTCAGGAAGCATCTGTACAAGGTGGGGGCTTATTAGCTGGGAACCGTTGTGCAGATTGTGTCAGGAAGAGGAGGAAACGGACCTCTTACTTGCTGTTCGATTGTGTTACAGATAATGGCGCAAAAAAGAACTAGTAGGGAAAGCCCTCAACCTCCTTAGTAGGTCCTACTAGATCCAAAGAGGAGGGCACAATAAGCCACTTTTGGCTGCGGTGGCGTGGGGTGTAGGTCCTGTCCCGATGTTGTCATCGTCATCGTATCTCCAACCACCACGAATGTTTTGTAATTCGGCGATATAGTTTTTATAAGAACATGTCTCGCATATGAAAAGTAAATAATAAGAATTGGGAAATCACTATGAAAATCATCGAAATAAAGAAAAATATTCTTAGAGATTAATATCATATAAGCTAAATGCACATTTAAAGCCATTAAGCTAACATATACAATGATAAAACATCGAAAATGGCACTGAAAATTTTTGAAACCACTTAAACTTATTTTCCATTCCCTCAAGAGCTACTAAAAAGTAAAAAAGTATTCGAGAAAAACCAACTTCATACTAAAAGTGAATCTTTCAGAGCTTACAGAGCTTCTTGTTCCCATTTTCCTTTTAACTGTTACATCTAGAACATTCATTCCTTTCTTTTCAAAGGTTAGCCGCAAAAAAAAAGGATACCAAATGGCTACCTTGATCTACAAGGGGGAAAGCAGTATGTAGCCGAATGGTTCATGCAGCCAAGGATTTAATTTGCTGCCTTTCTGCTGCACACATTTAATTTTGTTAGGAAAAATGAAAACAGAAAAAATTGTAATTAAAAGTTCTTCAGCTAGATGGCGTGACATTGCCAGAAACCGATTAATGTTACTTCTACGTCTCTCCTTACTCGCTGACGTACAACAAAATAAATAAATACAAAATTTAAAAAAAAAAACATTTTTTGTAGGAATTCACAGGACACTAAACTAAACATCATTCCAGCGAAATTTTATTAATAGTATTCATTTTATTTAGTACTAAATATTCCGCTAAAGTTCTAACTTAATTCATTCGAGAAGTTCGAGTTCCAAAAAATAAAAATTTGAGAGAGAAAAAGGACACCAAGCAGCATCTTCTAAAATTTGAATTGAACTTCAATTAATATGGTTATTAATTTAATTTATTCTTTAATTTTTTGTTGGGTAATTTTTAATCATGCCAAATTTTTTCAGAGTTATTATCTTTATGATTTACAGAGTTATTAGTAATTATAATTTTAGAGGGGGCCTCACATACACGGGGCTAACTCCTCTCCCATTCGATGTACAGCGTCGAGACCCCCAAAAGGCGCATCTACATAAAATTCCCGAATCGAATGATACCTCATTCATGAAAATCAGTTTAGGCACTACGTTGTTTACAAAAAAGGTAACAAGAACAAGAACATTTTCTGAAAATGCTCAGTTTTTTGCTCATTATCAGCAACTTTTTTTTCTCGAAATCTATAAGATCTGGGTTGTTGCAAAAAAAAAATTACAGTTATAAAGGAGGATTTGCCCTATACGAGGGTCGTTTGAAAAGTCCGTGCAAGGTCAGAGAGATAGCACCACTGGCGCGTATCGAGGTTATGTTTAGTTAGTAGCATCTCTTGGAAGAACACACACCAAGTTTCAGCCAGATCGGTCTATTTCTTTGTGTTTGGCATTCGTTTGAATCGAGGAAGTCGAGTGATTTTCAAAAAATGGACGAAAAAGAATTTCGTGTGTTGATTAAACACTACTTTATGAAAGGCAAAACGCCTCAGGAGACTAAAGAGAAGCTTGATAAACATTATGGTGACTCTGCACCTTCGATAAGAACAGTTTAAAAGTGGTTTCAAAATTTTCGGAGTGGCCATATGGGCACAAGTGACGCTGAACGTTCTGGACACCCTGTTGAGGTTACTACTCCAGAAATCATTGATAAAATCCATGATATGGTGATGGATGACAGAAGAGTGAAGGTGCGTGAGATTGCTAGTGCTGTGGGCATCTCGAATGAACGGCTACATAATATTTTGCATCAACATTTGGACATGACAAAGCTATCCGCAAGATGGGTGCCGCGATTGCTCACGCTTGACCAAAAACGAAATCGTGTGAAGTGTTGCAAGGACGGTTTGCAGCTGTTCCAGAAGAATCCGCAGGACTTTAAGCGTCGTTTCGTCACTGTGGATGAAACATGGATACATCACTATACTCCTGAGACCAAAGAACAATCTAAACAATGGGTTACCAAGGGGGAATCTGCGCCAAAAAAGGCGAAGACCGTTCCTTCGGCCGGAAAGATTATGGCGACTGTCTTTTGGGATTCGCAAGGAATAATCCTCATAGACTATCTGGAAAAGGGTAAAACTATTACAGGTGCATATTATTCATCGTTATTGGACCGTTTGAAAACCGAGCTGCAAGAAAAACGCCCACGATTGGCCCACAAAAAAGTCCTTTTCCATCACGACAACGCACCAGCTCACACCTCAGCAGTTGTGGTCGCAAAATTAATGGAAATAGGGTTCCAACTCGTTTCACATCCCCCCTATTCTCCAGACTTGGCTCCCTCGGACTACTATTTGTTCCCCCAATATGAAGAAATGGCTGGCGGGAAAAAGATTTTATTCAAACGAGGAGGTGATTGCAGAAACGAATGGCTATTTTTCAGACTTGGACAAATCCTATTATTCGGAAGGGATCAACAAACTAGAGCAGCGTTGGACGAAGTGTATAAGCCTAAAAGGAGACTATGTTGAAAAATAAAAAAGGTTTACCCCAAAAAATTAAGTAGTTTTTATTTTTTCACGGACTTTTCAAACGACCCTCGTATTTTAAAAGAAATTTGAGAATTTTATCTTTTATAGAAAAAGAGAAAAAAATTGTCAAAGTTGGGTGTTTTTCAATGTAACTCTTTTTCGTGCAGTTTCTGACGATCAACCCTTTATAGAACTGTCCTACCGGACAGTTTTAATCACAATTATTTTGTTACTCGTATTTTATATTTTTGTAACCAACTCCTGCTGCAGAATATATTTTCTGTAGCAATAAATAAATTATTAGGACACTAAACTACAATATATTTCCACACAATTTCAAAAATGTAATAAATACACGAAATCTCTAGTTCTAACCTTTTAAGAGACAAAATATTTGATATTCAATTACATTTTTCATTAAATTTTATTAACCATTAAAAAGTAAATTTTGAATAGTTCCACCCAGTTATTTTACTTGCTTCATTACCTTAATTAAAATTAAATTATATTACCTCTGTGCTGGGAGTTTTATTGTTTAATAATATACCGTCCTGTAAATTAATTTAATTATCCAGCGCAATACAGACGCCTGGATACTGACAGCAAAAAAGGCACAGCGCACTTGATTAGTGACACTCTATTTAACAGTAATTTGAAACAATAAGTGTTTTTTGGTCTGTCATCCGTTTGATACCGTGTTTTTTTTTAACCGACACTCGCTAAAAAAGCAACACGAATCTCAAAACGTGGCGAGGAGATTAAAATTGTTTAAAAGATGAGAGATGTATGAGTAAAGAAGGGAAAAAAATTTAGGTCACACAAGCACCCTCTACAGCCAGACTTGGTACCACATAGTACCTACTTCCGTTTGCCTGTTGGTAATTTAATTTAATTAAGTAGCCCACAAACTTCTTTTCCTTCATCCGTGCCGCCATTTTTTTTTTTCTTTTTAAGAGGAGGACAATTTTAAATGAATACCGGACGGCAATAAACAATCGTCTCTCATATACGAGGTGTGGCTATTAAATAACGAGACTGATGCTGCTACAGAAGAACTATGCATGCGCCAAATCTTAACGACCGACTGATGTGCAGCGTAAAGCCTTCTCTCTTTCGATTGCAGCGTCTCACGTGTTTGTAGAGAAATCTGTCTGACCGGAACCGTCGTTTCGTTTTGCCGAAAACATGATACTATACATGTAGTAGAGCAACGAATTGTCGTGAAATTTCACATCAAAATTTGGTAAAACCGCTACTGAAACTTATCTTTTATTAAAAGAAGTTTAAAGCGATGAATATTAATCACGTGCGCGAGTTTTCGAGTGATTCAAGCGTTTCCAAGATGGCCGAGAAGACTTGGAGATGATGACCACTTGGGTCGCCCTTTCACGTCCAAAACGGATGAAAATATCGGTAATAATTAAACCAACATTACTACCGTGAGGTGCTTGCTCAACTCCGTGAAAGAATAAGGGAAAAAACGACCCGATTTGTGGAAGAACAAGTCATGGGTTCTCTATCAAGACAGCGCGCCGGCTCAAACTGCATTGTCTGTCAAGAAGATGTTTCTAGCCAAGTACAACATCCCAGTTTTAGGCCATCCGTCTTATTCGCCTGACCCTGGCCCCATGTGGACTTTTATATGTTCCCCAAAGTCAAATCTGCATTAAAAGGAACACGATTTTACAGTCCGTTGAAGCTGTGAAAGGAAAAGCGGCACGCGTCATGCAGGAGCTCACAGAAAAAGACTTCCAGCACTGTTTCAAACAATGGTAAATTCGCATGCAGCGTTGAAGGGATAGGGGAGGGGTGTATATTGAAGGTGATAATAACTAAATATATATAAATTTAAAATAAAATGTTTTACAGCAATAGTCTCGTTATTTTACAGCCACACCTCGTATTTATACTATTTTCTGGTGAATTCTTATATTGCGACAGCAATCTGTGGAATACACTTCATGAGTAGTATGTAATGGTAATACTTACAACTGCTAGTAACACTTAAATGAAAATAAAAACCTATAAGTACTCGGGTTCATTTATGAAAAGTACCACTGGGTACTTATTGGTGAAATCATCCGCTAAAAATGTTTCAATGTGTAAGAGACACGAGGTAATTAGAGGTAACTATTAAGCATCTTGCAAAGTAATCGTGTCAAGTATTCATCGGCAAGACATTTTTGAGGTGTAGCGAGATTACTTTCCAATTTGTGCAGACAATTTAGACAATGTATTTGCAGTGGATGGTGATTCAGTTTGTAATTTGTGTTGGTAATAGATGATAGTTCCCAAGTTTCTATTTTAGTTCTGCTGTTTTGACTAATTAAGCAATTAACAAAGTGATTGACTCCAGTTGTATTCTGATTGTTTGTATTGTTTTGTTTACAATCCTAGTTTAACAAATCTAAAACTATTGTACAACTGAATCGCATAATGTTGTTTTAAGTAAATTTAACTAAACTAAATTATTTATTAACTCAATTTGCAAAATTTCTTTTGGAACCCAAAAACCAGATAATAAATTTGAACTCTCGGTAATTTCTAAAATAATAATATTAATAGCCTTTATTAGATTAAAGACAGCCTCCAGGTAATCGACCATCGGGGGAGCCGGTCATCTCAATACATTGCATAGATTAAATAGATTTGAGACAATTCTGATACCATACAAAAACTATACAATGAGATAGAAATAAATTGAGAGTTGGTCTGTTTTACTTTAAAGCGATAACGTCTTTTACGTGAACTCTGTGTTTTTTATAGTTTTTTAGTGTTTTCTTTTTTAGAAATCTGGATTTTGTTTTACACCTTCTTGTGCAGCTTCGTGTTGTCTGCCTAATGGCGATAAAAATTTTGTGAAATTGAAATTATACTGTGAGTATCATTTAAAAATTCCTTTCAAATTTTAATGGTAAATTAATATAATATTTTATCACAAAGCTTTTACTGTAACAATAGTGAATCTTATTTATTTATAACTATAGTTATTGAATAAATGGGGATTATAGTGTATCTCTTTGTGATTTCTCAAAACCGTTTCTTGTACCAGTGAAGACTCGAAATTGAAAATTTAAGATCATAATAGTTTATTTTTTTATGGGTAATAAGAGAAATTAAAAACTGGGACCACCATTGCAATATGAGAACATGTTTTTTGTTTTTCTTGTGATTAAAATTAATGTAATTTAACCGAATTTTTCTTTTCTTTTATTGCCTTTCTAATTGATATTATAAAGGAGGATTTTCCCTATATTATAAAGAAAATTTGGGAATTTTATCTTTTATAGAAAAAAAGAAGTTGGGTGTTTTTCAACGTTACGCTTTTTCCTACCGGACAGTTTTAATTCATAAACGTGTACGTATAACCTCAAGATTATTATGAATATTAATTAAATAATACCAAAATGGAAGATTTAAAGAAAATTAATGCAAATATATTTCTTGGGGAAACAGGAAAATATGGAGGAACCATTAAAAGTAATAAACGCGATGAAGGGATGAACTAGAGTTCAATTTTGCATACATTTGAAGTGCAAAAAAATGGTCCAAAAAATGGAATTTGAAAAAAAAATCTAGCCCAATCC
The DNA here is from genome assembly GCF_049639745.1 of Rhodnius prolixus. Classification (NCBI taxonomy): domain Eukaryota; kingdom Metazoa; phylum Arthropoda; class Insecta; order Hemiptera; family Reduviidae; genus Rhodnius; species Rhodnius prolixus. Next base: position 11,342,371 of record NW_027411604.1, on the reverse strand, counting down.
TAAACACTCTGAAGGGAAACCACAAACAAACAACAAAAGATCAAAAGCACGGATATCTGTCAAACACATGGTGTTTTTGGGAACTGACAAAATCTTGTTGAAAACAATATATATATATATATATATATATAAGTACCAAAATAAAAAGAGGGAACTGAAAAGATTTTTATTGGAAATAGAGAACTGTCACATGGGATATAATAAACTGTCAGTTCCAGTGATGTCACCGCGCCTTCTACTCTCCCAACTTTATGCATGAATTTTTTTTTTTTTTTTTCATATATATTTGTACTATTCTCTCGGATAAAAGGGCAGAATAAATTATTATTTGTTTGCCTAACTGCTCAGACATAACTTCCGTAATAAGAAATCTATCTTAAATTAGTATTAGATTTCACTGTCTGCCTCTCGCCTGATTGGATTTCAAAAAATACAATTATACAGAAGTGACAAGTGCAAAAGGTATACAGCATGGCCAATGCCGTCTGCTGGAGTAGCTGCTTATAGAAAGTAAAAGATAAATACATTCAGATAAATGAATTACAAAGATATTTACTTGATTTTATTCTAAGGAGTTTCCCCACAATTGTGGTTTTCCTCGCCAAATATTCTTTGTCTCCAATAAATCCTATCGTCCTTCAAATCATAGCCTGCCATGTCTTCATCGACTACAGACCACCAAGCAAGTCTTGGGCGGCCTCTCCTCCTTCTATCAATCCAGTTCCCAATCCAAAACCTGTTGGGGTAATCTTTCTGAAGCCCATTCTTTTAATTCTTTGAGGCAGACGATTTTAAAGAAAATAAAAGCCCTATAGTTGCACAGGATTTCTTTTATTATTAAAAAATGGAAATAAACATTCATTTCCATTATTTTACATAATTATTATTCAAAATAAGAAAAAAATTAAATTAATTCCCATTTACACACTGATCTAAATATTCCTCTCGTTACTGAAATAGCCCAATCTCGATACACAAAACTCCACCCAAATCTAGACAATCATTACAATCCCCTGATAAACAACTTGTCTACCAGAACTCTTCCTTCAAATCCTCAACGTAGACTAAAGCGGCAGTGACCACGCGACCATCTCAACACATAACGTCGATCTCCTAGAATGGTTGCTGTGTAAGCTTGCCAACGTGGCGAACCAACGGCTTCCATGACTGGATGGTCGTCGTTCACTCCACTCACGCCCTTGTGCGCGTTTATACACATATATACGTGCATGTGTATTTGCACTATATCCTTATCTCTCATCTCTTTTGCTTATTGTACTGGATACAGTTGCAAAATAAATGAACAAATTATCTATGACTATGAGTAACTTCAACTTTTCGAGGTGGGTTAAAATATATCCCACCATGCATAAAAAGCTAAGCAAAAAGTGGGACAGTTTTTAACCCACCTAGCCCCAAAGAGTTAACATGGCCAAACCACCGGAGTCGTCTCTCAAAGATAACCTACTACCGACTTCTGGACATTCATAATCTCTCGGATCTTATAATTCGTTACTTTTTCTCTTCGGGGTATCCTAGAAGATCTGCGCCAGAAGTCCATTTCGGTAGCTACCAGTTTTTTTCTGATCTTACGATCCGACTGACCATGTCTCGCACCCAAAGATATTTATAAGAATGTTATTAATACATTAATGAGAACGAATAGAAAAACAAACTATAAGGAATATAACTATAACAAACTTTCTATAAGCAGCCACACCAGCAGACGGCATTGGCCATGCTGAATACCTTTTGCACTTGTCACTTTTGCATAATTGTATAAAAAACAATATGCAGTCATAAAACGAAAAAATGAAAAATACTCAGGGAGAAACAATGAAAAGTAAGTTGTACCAAAAGTTCCTTCTCTGACAAACAAAATAAACTAAATATATATACTAAATAAGATTAATAATTGAGATGCTTTAGTCTATAGTTCCACGCTAGATTAGCAAAGGTAATGATAGATCTACAATCTGGAGAAGAAAGATTAACTATGTAATGCCAGATTTTCCTAAAAATTGAGATCGAAGCTCCGTTAATATCGGACAATCAATCAAGAAGTGAAAAAAATCTTCTAGGAAACGTTAGGAGCAAAGAGGACACAAATTCTGAGGGTCCACTCCTTCATTCCTTTGGGACACAACTCAAAGGGTAATAATTTCCCTCTTGAGTTTAAAAAGCCACCGCATATCACTCAATAGCAACTTCATTTTCGCATTTTCACCAAAGAACAGTCCAAATTGAGAACTTACGTGGTCCACCAGTGAGTGCCCTGTACAAAAGAAAACATTCTATAACCTTTCGCCCGCCTAAGAGACTCCTCTCGAAAATTATCTTTAATTTTTATAGGGATATCTGACTGATATTTTTGACTTTTTTTGAGATTAGTTGATGAGAAATCTATCTAGATCGAAAACTTATGAACCAGTACTGTCCATTGTCTAAAGAAACCCACATTGATTGGTACAGTTGTTTTTGTGTGAGTTTGTACGAAAGTGTGTTCAGTGGCCCTCAATTAACTGAAATTCGTTCTGAGATATTTTGGGAGGGGCTTATTACTACAATTGGATCAAATTCTCCATGGCACCACAGCCAGAGAGTTTTATTGTACCATACCCTGGATAGTCTCTAATATATAAATCTTCTCCTAAAAAAAATCCAGGTTCTTTTCCTATCACTCATTGTTACAGTATGGTTCTCTCAGCGGCATACCTCAAATCGCAGTCAAAGACATGACTTAAAAATCAGATGCTCCATTCTCGTCCAGCTGATCAAGAATTACATTATCCAGGACAATAGCACGTCTCGGCACCCAATCAAGGACTATCATCTTACGGTGATGAAAAAGCCGCTTCAGGGACTCCAAAAAAAAAAAGAAAAAAGGAAGAGGTCATTTTACAAGCTGCTAGCGCTGCCTGGCTGCGCAGTTGAGAACCTCGTTATCTTTAAACCTTTTTTTCTCACAACTTCTCTTCAGAGCAAGACTTTAATCAGGCTTACTTTAAGATCAAGATTAGCTGCCCAACCGCAGTGGAGTAACCTGAATCAAATCCTGAACTTGCAATCGAATACTTTATGAAGTAATATCTTTTTTCCGTTTTTAGTACTTCTATTTTTTTATATACCTAAATATAATTAGGTCAATTCTACACTTTATCTAGCATTCCGACATAAATAATTGGCTCGTTCCAATTTCTCCAGAAAAATCTGAAAATTTTTGCGGCATCCAAAACCAATTAAGACTACAAAAAAAAAAAAGAAGTAAGAAATTCAAAGGTTAAAGATTTTTTTAAGGGTCAGCAACTGACTAATCAATCCTGTTTAATTACTCTAGGTTCGACAAGCTAGTAGGGAGAAAAGATTAGGCGGAATAGGAAGAATAACATTTCTAAGGTCAGAAATGGGTGCTCTAATTGTGGGTGCCACCTACTGAAACGAGGTGGCGTAGGCTGCTGATCAGCTTACACCCACGGGATCTAATCTAATCTGCTCACTATATTGCAGACTATTACTAATAATAATACTATTTTCATCTTCCATCAACTTCAAACTTAACAACATTCGAATATCTTATATTTACTCTACACGTAAATAATAGTAAGATGGTTTGGTAGCTGAGAAAGGGAACGAGTTGCTGGGGATTTGAAGGGCGAAGAGTAGAAATTGGAGGAGTAAGAATTTAGAACAAGAATGAAGGATTAAAGACTCCAAACAGGAGCCGGAATGTAGCGACCACAAAATAAGTTCCAAGTCTAGAAGTTTGGGATTAATAGAGCTTCTTTTTTGATCGATAGAGTCTCTATAAAAATGTCTGACTTTCAAATTTGGAAACGTATGTTACATATTCCCAAATGGTAAAGACGGGTGTAGGGCGTTCTAAAGTATATCTCACATTTAGATACCGACGTTTACTGCTGGAGAATGGAAAGGAGTGGGGTTTACGGTAGATTGGGAAGGGTACTTTCAAGATTGAGGGTAAAGTATATACATGTAGTGCTCGCTCTCGTTGGCAGTTATTCTTCATCTGCGAAACCATGGGTAGGATGGATAGGACAACAACTAAGAAACGTAAATTATGGGATAGAGACAATCGTAGGGGGCATACGAATAGGCTGATGTGTTGAGATGAAGTGCAAGACCACCTATCCTGTACACAGGATGAAGAAATGGGTACGAGGGTACTCTTTTGAAGGACTCCTGTGAGGATTGGATGATTTAAAGAGAAACAGTACCTTGGGCCACTTGAAGAACAGATCTTAGGAGTTTAGAATGTTGTTAGTAGGTGCTGGGAAGGATTTTAGCTTAGATAATAAGTCTTCAGGTCAAGAGAGATAATGTCTACATTGATGAGGCTCTTATGCGAAAAAAAAATAATTGCATCAGCAACTTTAGATGAACGTGTAAAGGAATGGACAATAGGAGTGACTTTAAGATAGATTTTTGCGCAGTAAATTAGCGTTAAAAGAATAGAGTGTTGAAACCACAGCTCTACTGCAGAGAAAGCGAGACTTTGCAGTAGTATTCTTTTAAGTACAAGTTTTTGACAGAAAGAAGCAGTGAAAAAGAAAACACTGACGGGAACAGTTTAGTACTGACATGTAGCTACAACCAAGTAGGAGATAAAGAGTGCATGAAACAGAAAAACAAAAAAAGAAATGGAATGAAATAAAACTAAAAGTGAGAATGGATCTCGTGGCAGCCAGAAAGGAGGAAGTGTGCGTAACACAGTGATGGAGCTTGGGGGCTTGGAGGCGGTGGCAGAAGGAGGCGGCAAGCAATATAAGAAGAGGAGGGCGTGGCTCAGAGCAGGTCGATACACTAGGAAGCACATGTCTCCGTGTATTATAGTAAGGCAGACATGCACGTTCTATACAGGATGTCGTCGCAGTTTAGGCTTCATAACTTAGAGCCACATATCAAAATGTGTTGCCAAAAGTATATTTCTATTTATTCACTGATTGATACCATATTTGGAAAAAATCAGCTACCAGAACAGCCATTTTGTTATACCGATTTTTATCATCTCTTACTAGATAAGTAAAGCATATTTTTTTTAGTTTTCTCCCAAAAAGGTCCTTACGATTTTAATTAAACTACAGTGGAGTCTCGGTTATCCGTGACCCTTTTATCCGTCTATTCCAATTAACCGTCACTGTCCTCAGTATTTAAAAATTAAAAAAAAAAAACGTTCAACGCAGAGTTTGAATATTTTCTTTTGAGATTTTTTCCTTTGTCTTTTAGGTACATACTCGTGTCCATCATTCGACTGTTTGCGGGTTTTTTTCTTAAAAAGATCAACCACAAACAAAACCGCCCACAAAACCGATTAGATGTCGCAGACATTGTATTCATTAATTTTAATACACAATAGAATGAATTGAATAATGAAAGATAGCTGACCTTTAAGGCTTAAGCGTATAAACGTATAAAATATGTATACCAGTTAATACAAAGTTTTATACACGTTAAACAAAAGAATCTGGAAATTTTCCTGTTTTCTTCCATTATCCGTCTATTCGACTATCCGTCATGTGTCCGTATGACGGATAACCGAGACTCCACTGTACGTATAATGATTAGAAACGGAGATTCTCTATAAAGTGCACTTTTCCTGTAATGTACGGTCCTACTTTTTGTTTACAATTAAGGGGGGATCCAAATTTATGACTAAATCATGTTTGGAGAATATTTTAGGTTATCTTAAATTTTAAGGTTACATTTTAGTGAAAAGTATAATTTTACAAATTGTATGCAATTAGTTAAAAATTAATGTGGGTGAAATATTCCCAGTTTGAAAAATAGAATTGAATTATTACTTTGAGAATAGCAGTAAAAAAATAAAGTAATGCCTATTTTTTTTTTCAGGCCGGGCCTAACGTCCCGACGGGGCTACCAATTAGGTGTCGTGGCCGGGAGGGGGCGGAAGCTCATGATTTACTGCAAACAATTTTATCTAACAAATAAAAAAGTAGTCATCCGCGGGATTCGAACTGAGGATCTCCCACTCACAAAGCCACGCTCTTAACCACTAGACCAACACCCGCCCCAAGAGATTTGAAATAAGAAAAAGTCATGCGAGTGTGAGACACTTAATTTAGATTGTGTCTTATTATTAACTTCCAATCTACATTATTGTAACTTTGCTTACTATGATAGTTTTGGTTTTCGACCCGTTGTTAATTGATGATTTTTGGGGAACATTGAGGAGCGGTCAATCAATAAATTCAAACACAAATTTTGTTTCTTCATACCAACGTTTCGGTAAATATATATTACCTTCTTCAGGGTATTGTAAAATTTGTGGAACTTAATGTTAATCAAACAAAATCAAATTAAAATTATTCAAACACAATGAAATCAAATAATGATTCCCCAAAATCATTTGCTTACTATCGCAATGTACTTTTCAACGCTTCCTTGTTCGATCTTCAGATCAAGGAATAAAGGATAATCTAAGACAGGACGATGAGATAAACACTAATTGAAAATTAGAATAAATTTAACCTTACTTACAGCTTCAAGAAAGAAATCTTAATAATTTTAGAAAAATATTTTTCTTGGTTTGTATTTATTAAGAAAGCATGAAAAAAGTGAGTTTCCATTTGATTTATTAAAGCTTTATACCTAAAGAGGAAATCTGTGTTAACAGAAAAGTGGGCAAACTCAAGAAACCAGAGGAAACATAAAAAAAAGTAGAAGAAAAAGAGTGAAGAACGAAGTACAGATTTAGAAAGACCAAATCAATAAGATCAGAAAGTTATTGTATATATACATATTTTAAAAGATAGCTTGATTTTTTCCAAGGAAAATTGTGACAGAATAAACTTTTCTTAGATTTTCATTGATCGTCTTCCATTTTTCATTTACAAGGATTGCTTTTTTGGGAGGGGAGAGAGGTGGGAGGTTCCTGGGACTTGGATCAAACATTCTTTCACTAACGAAACATTTTCAAAAATTGGAAGTCGAGATTCAGCAAGTGGCGTCATTATGATTTTACTAGTAATTGATTTATTAATTAATTTTAGTTAATAATCGATATACTTAAGAAAATGAGTACATTTTCGCCCAATCATCGCCAGGAGAAGAAAAAAACTGGTCAGAACAACCCCACTAACTTATACAATCTCTATTAAAACTTGTGCTGAAGAAAACCTGCGAATGGATCTTAGAAATTGGGAGATTTGCATCTTTTCGGATAGCCAAGCTGTACTGAAAGCCCTCAGTTGCTTCAGAACTACTTCTTCCCTGGTTTGGGAATGTAAAAAGGCCCTGGAACCACTGGCTCGGCATAATAAAGTTTGGCTGGAGTGGGTGCCGGGCCATGTGGGGATTAAGGGGGAATGAAACAGCCGATCTGCTCGCCAGGAACGGAGCTAACACTCCTTTCATTGGACCTGAACCTGTCCTGCGGATCACCAAGTGTGCAGTTCGTGTGGCTCTCAGAGCTTGGATCTGAAGAGATGATAAAAAAGAACTGGATGATGTCTCCTGGGGTTAAACACAGCAAGACTATGATGCCTTGGCTGTGTAAGCAAAGAACTAAAGAGGCTCTGTGCTTGGGTAGAAATCAGATTACTCTGACTACAGGCCTATTCACGGGACATGGTAGGTTCAGGAAGCATCTGTACAAGGTGGGGGGGGGGGGCTTATTAGCTCGGAACGTTGAGCAGATTGTGTCAGGAAGAGGAGGAAATGGCCTCTCACTTGGTGTACGATTGTGTTGCAATCAAGCGGTTGCGCTATGAAACCTTTGGAACTTTGAGGCCAAAGGGGATTATAGCGCAAAAAGAACTAGCAGGGAAAGTCCTCAACCTCTTTAGTAGGAGAGGTTTCGTCTACTAGATCCAAAGAGGGCACAATAAGCCTCTTTTGGCTGCGATGTCGCGGGGTATAGGTCCCGTCCGCTTTTCGTAACTTATACAATCGTAACCTTATACAATAATCTTATCACCAAATTTTCTTGTAAAGTATAAATTTGCTAAAAGTGAAGGCACTAATCATACATAAAGTTAAATACAGATTGAAAAGTTCAGGGTTGAGGAACATATAAGAAATAGATTACAATGTACAATTTGATGTTACAAAAAATGGTGTACAAAAATGATTTACCTTATATTGTTCTTATTATCAATTGTAACTTGTTTGATATTGTTATCAATAAAGGTCCTTCTATCCAGAATGGCAGAAGGGCGACAAAAGCTTGGCAAAAAAATGAATAAATAAAAAATTAAGACTGAAATTGGCAATAATCTTTCTTCCCTTTAGATCAATGAATCAGTCACCAAAAGAATAGAACAATAATCCACAAAATTTAGTAAATTTTTCACTTCCGTTTACTAAATTTGATCATACAAATAGATGCGTAGTAGAAGTACTAAAATGAATTTTATCAAAGTTATAAACTTTCTCTGATTTTTCCTTTCATATATGATATAAATCTAAATTTAGAAAATGTTTGAAACAGTAGCCAGAGTATGAGAAATTTAAGTAAGCTGTACTTAGTAAGCTAAACCCAGTAAGTTTATAGGTTGAACGAGAGGTAAGTTTTATTTAAGCATTATAAAGAGGAAAATAAAGGGTGCACCAGGAGCTAAAATGGCGTAGAACTAGTAATTTTTAAAGAAGCTAGCTTAGGGAGCTGCTTCACAGCTGTATGCATGTTTTATCAAAGTATAAAGTAGTTATGGGAGGACCACGACGAGTCACTTAACTAAAAGTTATGATGATTTTCTAGCGAAATGTATTTGACCCTTTTATAATTTGTCTGTATGTACAAGAATAATTTAAAACATAAAGCTCCGCTTAGTTTAACTCTTTGTAAAATTTGAATGAATTTAATTTAAAAAAACATTTTACTTTTAAGGATTTTTATAATTTAAATATCTAAAGTGAGCACTAAATATGACTATAACTTACAAACATAACTGAATGTAATTAACCAATTACAATTCAAACAGAGTATTTTTTTTATTTTTACAAGAGTCCCTTAGCTTTTAATTGGCTAGATTGTGGGAAATGCCATTCTCAAATTAGAAAATGGATGTGATTGGTTATACTGCCAGAGTTGCGAACAGGCAGTCAGACTGGTCGGACGTGTGTTGCTAGGTTCTGTCTTTTTTGCTTTTTTTAGGTGGTTAAGTGGAGTTTTGACTTTTATTTTTGGTACCAGCAGTTTCGCCGGCTTTTGTTTGGTGTTCTTTGGAAAATTGAAAGTTTTCTATCGAGGAAATTTTGAGAAAATTGTGATTGATTACGAACTCAAGGTCATTGGAATACAAAATTTGGAGGTAATTTTTTGGCTACAGTGGTGGGGATTATTATTACTTGCTTGTTATTGTTGAAAGAAATTGAAGCATTATTGAAGGAATCTGGACGGTGAAGGTGGAAATAAACAAACAGACAAACGGTAGTGGGGAGCTATTGTTATCTCTCTCGCACTATTTCCACTAGATGCGAGATAGCTACTTCGCTTGATATAATCTATATATTAAGTTGTTATATTATAATAAATAAATACATTATCCCAGTTTGTCTGTATTTGTGAATATGCTTTAATTTAATGAGTAAAAAGGCAAATAGATTGGAGAAATTTTTCTCACCAATTACAGACCAAACACCAAAAAGAAGGCGTAGTAAGAGTTCACCTGAAGAAATAAACTGTGAGAAAGAAAAGAATATAAAGTTACGTAGAGGGGAGAAAATGGACCTTACTATCGAGAATATCAGTTCATTGTTGGATACCAAATTTGAGGTATTTAGATCTTTATTGCCCACGAAGAATGACTTCAAAACCCTAGAAACAAAAATTGATGCGTTGGTAGCTGAGAATAATGGGTTAAAAAGGGAAATTCAAGAAATGAAACTGAGAGAAAATAAAATAAATGATACACTAGAAATTCTGATCAATAGGAATAAAGTAAGAAATTTAGTTTTCAGGGGATTAGAAAACGACAGAAGTAAAAACTCGATGGAAACCGTCGAAGAGATCTGCGGAAAGGTTCTTGGAGTCGAGAATGCACAAGTCTCTAGAGTGTCGGAGCTAGGAAAAGAAAGTATAAAGAAGGTAGTTATAGCGGAGTTCAAGAATGAAGATGCAACTTATGATATTCTAAGAAATTCAAGTAAATTGAAGGGTAGTGGCATAGTGATACATCGTGATTTGTCAACCAGAACGCGAAGAAAGAAAAGATGCTTACTGCTGGTTAGGAAGAAAATAATGGAGTTGGACAGTCAAGCAAAAATAAAAATGAGAGACACGTGCTTTGTTTTCAAAGATAAAAGATTTGGCTGGGATGTAGAAGAAGGTTTGTTATGTGAGGGAAAAGACGGCTCCATTATTCTCAAGCAACTAATTGGAAACAGTTTCACGGAAGATGTGGAAAGAAACCTGAAAAAAATACTGGAGGTGGATAAACAGTATAAGCAGAGCAGAGTTGAACCTTCTACGAATTTCTTAAAATGAAAAATATCAGTCTGTCGAGAAAGGGAACATAGCATGGATCAACAAGGGAAACAAGTTGGGAATTGTGGAAAAGTGTCTAGTGAATACTATGTAAATAAAAATAAGTGCAGTGAAGGTGATAATGTTAAGTTAACTATTCTCTCATACAATATCGCTGGGATGAAAGGTAAAAAAGATAACCATTTGTTTTTTGAGTTTGTAAGGAAGTTTGATGTAATACTGTTGTCGGAAACTCATTTGGAAGATAAAGATAGTGTAGCATTTGAATATTTATTTAAGGAATTTCATATTTTCTTTAAACCCGCTTTGAGGCATTTCAATTTCGGTAGAGCTATAGGGGGAACAATTATTGGGTATAAAAAGAATAGAGCGGTGTCTAAGCTTTGTAGTTTTTGTAATGTTAATACAAATGTTATTATTAAAATTAGGCAAAATGGTAATTCTGAAATTTATTTGGTGCCGGTATACATCAATGTTAATAGCTGGAATAATGATTTTGATCAGTTAACTAGTTTATTGAATGAAATAACTAACGTGAATAGTATAGTGATAGGTGACTGTAATGCAAGAATCTCAGATGAGCAAGTTATTCAATCGGACCTCTCCTATCATAATTTTAATATTTCGGAAAAACGTAAATCTAAGGATAAATGTTTAAATAGTAAAGGTAAACAGTTGCTAGATTTTTGCGATGATAATAATTTGATTATTCTAAATGGTAGGTCGAAAAGTGACCCACAAGGTGAGTTCACCTTTATTGGTGCCATGGGTACATCTGTAAACGATTTATGTTGTGTCAGCTTCTCAGTTTTATCAATGATAGATGATTTTGTTGTGCTACCCGAAATGTATTCGGATCATTGCCCTATCTTATTGACATTGAATCTGTTAAACTCTAATGTAAATGAAATTGTAACACTCCCGCTTCTACCAAAATTAATCTGGAATAGTAATGATTTAAAGTATAAAAATAAGTTGGATACTGAGTTAAATAAAATTAAAAATTTAGAAGATAAACCTATAGATACTATTAATAATTTAATTGGTGTAGTTCATAAAGTAGCAACTAGGCAAAAAGCTTGGAAACCGTTAGTCAAAAAACAGGAATGGTTTGATTGGGAATGTGTAAATGAAAGAAAAAGAGCATTTAAGCTATTAAACCTATTCAGAAAAACCAGTTCTATGGCGATAAAGAATATTTATGTAAAGTGTATTATGAATTATAAGCAGCTGTGTAATCGTAAAAAGGAAAACTTCCTTAATTTGTTAATTGTAAAAGTAAAAGGGGCTAAAGACCCAAAACAGTTTTGGAATGCAATAAGAATATTCAAAAAACAAAATTTTTTGTGTAATTCGGGGCTAAGTGTAAATGAGTTTAGATCTTTTTTCGAAGAGTTGCATAACCCTGCTGCGGAAGCGCCGATAATTATATATGCAGAGCCATTTGTCTCCGACCCCATCCTGGATAATGAATTTAACAGGCTTGAGTTACAGTGTGTGCTGGATAAGGCGAAGAATGGTAAGGCTCCCGGATTGAACAGAGTGTCTTATGAATTTTTTAAAAATGCATCTGATAATTTTTTACAGATTTTGCTGCGGGCATTCAACAGAATCTACGACAGCTCGCAAGTGCCACCGAATTTCAGAGAAGCCCTAATATTTCCCCTACATAAAAAAGGAGACACCAAACAAGTCACTAACTATAGAGGGATCTCTTTTATTGATGTGGAAGCTAAAATATTTTCTGGACTTCTGTTGAACAGACTCTGGCAGTGGTTGGATACTCATAAAGTAATTAATGAATTCCAGGCAGGATTTCGAGCTGGCTACGGTACGATCGATAATATTTTTAATTTGGTCAACTTAATACAATTGAAGTTTGAAGAAGATAATGTAAAGAAAATCTATCTATTTTTTGTAGATCTCAAAGCTGCCTTCGATTCGATACCGAGGAATTTGTTATTTTACAAGTTAACTATGCTAGGTCTGTCAAATAAGTTTGTGAACATCATTAGAAACCTATATGAAGAGTCCAGTGCGGCGGTATGGGGTGAACAGGGCATGTCAGAATTTTTTCCTACATCGTCGGGCGTAAAGCAGGGCTGTTTATTGTCGCCGGTGCTTTTCTCCATTTATCTGAATGACCTGCATCATGAAGTCGGTGGAGGTATATATCTAGGGGGTTGGAATATCCGTTTGCTATTGTATGCAGACGATGTGGTGCTGATGGCTGATAGGCCAGATGTGTTGCAAAGGATGATAGACGCCCTGGGTAGTTATTGCAGATCGTGGGGGCTCAGAGTGAATTTAGCAAAGTCCAAGATAATGATTGCTAGAAAGAAGGGAGGAAGACACGCTGTCAATGAAAAATGGAATTTAGAAGGAGAAAACATAGAAATAGTTAACAGATACAGCTATCTAGGAGTCTGCCTTACACCGTCTCTCTCCTTTGAGCCTCACCTTAGCGATAGATTGCGTTTGTCTAAATTCGCCATCAACTGTACTTGGGCAAAATTAATTAATAATTGTGATACCCCTATTAATGCTAAATTAAAGGTTTTTTATGCAACTTCCCGCTCGATTATGACATATGCAGCCCAGGTTTGGGGATTTAAAAAATATGACATAGTTGAAAAATTGCAACGGTTTTTTGTGAAAAAGTTGTTTAGGCTGCCGAAAAATACTGCAAATTATATAATCGAGTTAGAAACGGGCTTGAACAGCATGTATGTGTATACATTAGGACTCCAGATAAAATATGTTTTAAAAGCAATAAAAATGTCTGATAACAGATTACCAAAATTAATAGCCCATAGAATTTTATCTAATAAAATGTTATGGTGGCGAGACTGGGAAAATCTGTGTATACAGCTGCAAGTGCCACTATTTCAAATAGAAAACACAGAAACTTGGAAAGGTAATTTGGCACTTCTTTTACAACGTATAAGCGAAAATGAGCGATTGAATGCTATATCCAGGGCGAGACAGGGACAACACCACATTGTTTACCCGAAGCTGGTGTATGACAGATGCAATTACCTCTATAGCGAAAAGTTTGAGGATGCACTGTTGATTTTGAAAGCAAGGTCAGAATCGCTAAATTTAAATTACAGACCGTTTGATCCGGGAGCCTCCCAAACTTGTGCCTTATGTAATTTAAATGAGGTGGAAAATATTGTACATTTTATTGGAGTTTGCCCGATTTTGGCGCCTTACAGAGTACATTATTTAAAAAAAAGAATCCTATCCACAGATGAGGTCTGTTTTATTTTGAATGGAGACAACTGGCAGAATTTGATTAATTACTTAAAAGAGGCATTGCAATATAGGAAGGCACTTGTTGACGAGTTTAATTATTGATCTTTGTTTTTTGATTTGTTTTTTCAATTTTTATATTATTTTTTAGCTGCAGGAGGGTTATTTGATTGTATAAGATGAAGAGGAGAAAAAGAGAAAGGAAGAGTGAATAAATAAATTTCTCTTTTGTAAAAATGCAACTCGGCAGACGGATATTTCCATTGCCATTAAGAGTTTTTTTTTTTATTCTTTTTATTTTTTATAAGGAATTTGATTGTTTATTTCGTTTTTTATCTTTTTACTTATTTTTGTGTTTATAAGAACATTTTGGCAATAAACTCTATTATTATTATTATTATTACTGCCAGTCACAAGCAGCACCACCAGAATTTGTGGAAATTTGTTCTCAAGAGTTAACTCTCAAATTCTCCTTGAACCCAAATTTTCGTTATGTTCTCAAAAATAAGTGATTGTTAAAATTAAGAAGAAAAGATTCCAAGTGTAAGAGTTATATTTGAAGACAATTTGGAACAAATATTAAATTAAGGAAGCAAATCTGTAAAGTCATTCTTCCGCTATTTATAAATTTAAAATTCTAGCAATGATATTAAAACTGTCCGGTAGGACAAAAACTGCACGAAAAAGCGTAACGTTGAAAAACACCAAACTTTGACAATTTTTTTCTCTTTTTCTATAAAAGATAAAATTCCCAAATTTTTCTTAGAATATAGGATACATCCCCGTTTACAGGAGTAATTTTTTTTAAACCATTTATTTTTTTCACTTTATTTGTATATTTACATCTGCAACAATTGTTGTATCAAGTAAATTTGATCTTACTGGTTCAGTTCTCTTGTAATGACATGGTTAGAGCAATCACCCACTGGAAACTCTTTCACAGTGATTTAATCACAGCAATAGATCTCTAGGCCACTTCCGCTTCAAATGACGAGGAGGATTGTCGGGAAGGTGAGGAGAGGAGAGTTGTTGAACAAGAGGATTAGGATGGAGAGATCTAGGAGGTTGTAAAAGTTGCGGTAGCGAGACTTTATTAGGTCAGTGACGAAAGGGATGTGTAGGTCAGTGTGTATTGTAAAGTTAGAAATGTAATATGGAGCATTCAGGATTTTCCGTAGGATTTTAGACTGTAGTGTCTGCAGGCGTTTGGAGTTAGAAGGTTTGGTTGAGCCCTACACTTCAGCTCCGTATGTCTATATGGGTCTTAACAGTGTCTTGTAAATTGTCAGTTTGTGATTCAAGTTGAGTTTGGATCTGCGCTCAAGTAGTCTAGTAAGTAGCTTGTAGCGTCTGTTCACATCTTGTCGTTTCAGTCGAGTATGTGGGTTCCACGTGAGTCTCTTTGTCAATGTACAGTCCTAAGTATCGTACTACGTCATCTGGTGGAATCGTTACACCGTTCAGTTGAACTGATAGACTCGTAGATTTTCGTAAAGCAAATGTGCACTGATTTTTGTTCGTTAATTTTTATTTTCCATTTTCGGAACCACTTAGAATTGATAGAGTAGTCTATAATACATAATACTGTATTTCAATGAAACATTATGTTCTGGCGGGGCAATATAGAGGAGTGAGCGGTTAAGGAGGTGAAGCCCGCAATGCCAAGATGTTCAGCGGTATAAGTCTGATTTGCCGTACTAGGCCTTGGGATTTTATTTAATTGTAAATATAAGAAATTTATAGCAAAGCATGTTTGCTAGTCGCTTCGACTCCGTCCACGATACCTAATTGGTAGTTACGGTGTTAAAAAGGGAAAAATAGAAGAAGAAAATTCTATTTTAAATAACCAATACAAGAAAGAACACAAAAGAAAATACGAATCTATGGAAAAGTAAAAAATAAATCAAAAACTCTAAGCTTTTTCCACAACGCAATAATTCATGTAAATTTATGATGAATTTGAAATTGAAATTTATTAACTCCACTTTTTCTGGAATATTATTTAAGTTACGCTGAGAAAAAGGAAGTAAAGATATAAAATATCGTTAAATAAAAAAATTTATTGACGGGATGTAAAGTGAGATAAATAAAAGAGCATTTGAGAAGGTTGCATCAGTCGAAGAAGAGATAGGTAAAAACAAAAAAGCTTTATGTATGGGTGATGCTTAACCCACGCATCTCATCAACCCAAAGAGGTTTATTGCGTCAATCCCTTGGTAAGGTTTGGTAAGAGAAAACACTTCTTTTATTTAAGGACCAAAGTTTTCCCAAAGTGATTTTTTTACGCTATCATCTCTCCAGTCTCGGAAAATGCTAAAGGTCTTATAAAGCGAAGTATGTGATAATTATAGGAACTGAGACTCAAAATAGAAGGTTTTTCTTATTTTGTGGTAAACCGTTTCACCTTTTTTGATCAATTGATTGGTTTCGTCATGGAGAAATTAGAAAAACAACAAATCCATAAGAAGGTCTTTGGGCTAAGCGAGCTAAAATCTACTTTAGGTTCAGAGTTTGTTCCTAAATTGAATAGGCAGTAAAATTAATAATTAGGTGAGCTTTCCCCATACTGAAGTGACCATAAAAAATGAATTTATTTCAACAAGCTTCAACCATTACAGTGCATGCATTAACTGTAACAATGCACTGATTCAACATTCTCTATTGGGGACTAAGAATGGGAACGAACTAAATCGAAAAGTCACGAATATTGCGGAACCACAAGAATAGCTCATCTCTCAGCAGCACCAACAGTCGGATCCTCCTTGATCGGATCCTTTCAAATTTATCCTCACTCGAAGACCTCATGCACCACAGTCTGATAGCCTTGTACAACGCAGTCACCTACTGGGTTGCTGGTCATGTTGATGCCGCGCAGATACTCCTTCATCCATTGGTCGGTTTAAAAGCGATCCTTTCCTCCTTCTAGAAGAAACGTTTTTGCCATGGACTCTTTATCCATTGCTGGCCTCAGATGCCGGTTACAGTAATCTGTTGTCATTACCACGCAGGTGATAAATGTCTCTGATTATAGAAAACCCATTAATTGATCCACCAGTTAGTTTCTATGTAGTTCAAAAGTCTCGAAACCCATTAAAGTTGGAAGAGGTCCTTGCTTTGCACCGTTACTTAGTCGGGAGCTAGTTTCTTCTTGATTGGTGTTTCCTTGAATGCTTCAATGAGTCCAACATGACTTCCATTCCTCAGCGAAGACTTAGCCAAAAAAATTAAGTGCGAATAAGTGAGAATTAAACTCACAAATCGTGAAATATCAGTTGCACCTGTCAAATTTTTTATCTTTAAATTAAGGTTGCTTCAACAACTGTAGTTCATTGGGCGTCCGGAGAAATTTTTCTGTGCACTGCCGGAGGCCAGTGTTCTCTCGTTACAGACAATACTGTCCCTCACCGGAGAATGAGCTGAAAGAAAAGAAAAATCAAAAGGCCAGTAATTTGAATCCGAGCTATCAATTGAAAGAGCGTGAAAATCCAGTGTGCTTACCATGACGCTAAGCGGAAAAGCACAGAGTTATCTGGATCCTTGAAGGTAAGGTATCCTCACCAACTTTCCGCTATGAGGACACAAGACAGTAGAGAGTGGCTGGGAGGAATTTCGGGGGACGAGCGGTTAATTTATTTAAAGAAATAAAATTAAAACATAATGGAAACAAATTTCCAGCGAGACAGCGTAGTAAAATGGTTAAAAATTATGTTGGCAAAATCCTAGCATTTATCCTGTTTCGATGTTTCTCTGTATGGTTTATCCCTTGGGGAACAAAAAACCTTAAAGTTGTTGGGTAAATCCCTTAATTGTCTGCTAACCATACCTAACACCGTCTAATCTTAGATTTTATTATTTTAAATTTCTGACTTCTTTTTTTGTTTTTAATCCTCAGCTTTAGGGTGATTACGCCCACCATATAAAAATAGAAAGTTCAAGCGAAATACAGGATCAACTTCAAATATTAACCAGCCAAATCCTAAATTGAATATTAATTACATTGCACTACATGAAATCTCACAATTCGCACAGGTATTATTAAGTTGATTAATTATTACAGATAAAATTGTCAAGCGAACCTAACCTCTCATCGTAGGTTATCCTAAATAGTTAACACATGTAAAGGCATATATTACGCAATTACCTTTAGTCACCCTTCTAGATAAATGTCAAACATTTGCAAGCACATTAAGTTGTGAATTATTGCTCAGTTCTCACTTTTAGATCAATCTAAAGTTTGTCATTTACAATACTGTGGTTTATTAAAGAGTGAAGTCTGAACATTTGTATATTAAACATACCGTGTAATACATGTGTTACTGGAATTATGGATTTTAGCCGGATATTAAAAAGACAAAGGCGGTATTAATCCAAAATCTTTTATGGAGGAGTAATAGGTTACACTTGCGATATAACCTTACTTTTTTTTTATGATGCGCGCCCATATTTGTCTGACTTAAATTGTTTTTAACTGAAACGAAAGTATATTAAAAAAATAATGAATGAATTATGAATAATTATGAATGGAACTAAATGCTGGACTTGTTTCGCGCATGATCTGAGACAGAAATAGTAAGTACAGCTGGTTGTGAATGAAGGACTATGTGTGCACTTGATTAATTCAAGGTTAAAACTTAAGTCAACTAGACTTGCTGAAGCTTTGCAACACGAAACAGCCAAGAAGAACGGTCGACAGAAACAATATTAACAAAGATGCATCTTTAAGCGACGACATAATCTGTTGCATATAAATGTGTGCTCCATACTCTTTTAGGCTTTAAACATCTAGATTTCCTCGGCATCATTTTTTGTTTATAACAGTGCGAACGCTTGGCAATGCTGAAGTAATCTGCAAATTAAGCTCAATTAAAGTAATTGCCTATTTTTTCAAGTGGGCTTTACGTCCAACTACCAATTAGCTAGCCGGAGACGACTAGCAAACACACTTTACTGTAAATTTCTCATATTAACCATTAAATAAAATCCAAGGCCTAAGACCGGGAATTGAACCTAGTACCACAATACATATTAGCTTTACAGGTGTCGCCTCATAACCGCTCGGCTACAGTGACGCCTATTAAGCTCAAGTATTTGATTGGTAAAAATGTTCAAATAAGTCTCGCGACAATGCCTTTATAAACAAGCGAACCCACCAAAGAAAAACATTATGTGATAAGTTTTCGAAATGGAATTTCATCAAAGATACATAATTTGAGGCCAATGAATGCGAAAAAAAAACCACAAGATTTCAAGGCAAGAACTCCTAAACTTAGAACAGAATATCTAAAACAAGAAACTTGCAGATATCTACTCCTGTTTGGTTTCATTTCTGTGCTTTCAAGTTATTTAGCAAAATTTCGAGCAATTGCAACTTCTATGAACGTAGTTCTGTAATGTAACTGAGTAGGCTGTTTTAGAACCACATTACACACTTAACTTATATCTATTTTCAGCAGTTTGCATAGATAAAACATCTAGTCAGCAACGGCTTCGTCTATTTATAGCCTTAACAACCATCATCTATCTGTCTGCACTTACAAGACATAACTTGTATACTATTATTATTCAATACAGACAAGTATTTCCTTTGATGTAATGACTTACTTAGAAATAAGATTATTAATCAGAATATATTACGTTTCTAATTGTCATTCTCGAACAGAAATATTTTTAGATAGCATTTTATTAATGGAATTTAATGTGCAATGAATTAATTAAGGAAATAAATGAATACGAGGGGGTACCCAAAAAAAACCGGAATTATTTTTTAAAAGCTATTTATTTACAAATTTTTTACAGAACAACCTTATCCCCTTCAAAATACTCTCCATTACAACTAATACATTTGTCCCACCGCTGCTTCCACTGTTCGAAACATTTTTTGTAGTCATCTTTAGAAATGGCTGACAGTTCCTTCTTCGTTTTTTTCTTGACCTCTTCAATGTTGTCAAATCGGTGACCTTTCATGCCCTTTTTCATGCGTGGAAATAAGAAAAAGTCGCACGGAGCCAGGTCAGGCGAGTAAGGTGCGTGGGGCAGCGGAACCATGCCATTTTTAGCCAAAAACTGTGTAACAGAGATGGCTGTGTGTGCAGGTGCATTGTCGTGGTGGAAGAACCAGTCTCCTGTTTGCCACAAATCGGGTCTTTTTTGGCGAACACTATTGCGCAATCTTTTCAAAACTTCCAAATACAAGGTTTGATTGACGGTCTGACCTGGGGGGACAAACTCTGAATGGACTACGCCTTTGGCATCAAAAAAGCAAATCAGCATTGTTTTGATGTTTGACTTGACTTGACGACATTTTTTTGGTCGGGATGAAGATGACGTCTTCCATTGGCTCGACTGTTGCTTTGTTTCTGGGTCATAACCATAGCACCATGACTCATCACCAGTAATGACCTTTGACAGAAAGTCTGGATCAGTTTCAAGCTGTTGTTTCAAAGCACGACATGTTTCAACTCGATGTTCTTTTTGATTGTCAGTCAGAACTCGAGGAACAAACTTGGCAGCAACCCTTTTCATCCCCAAATCTTCCGTTAAAATTCGCTGAACCGAGCTCCAAGATAACCCACTACTCTCTGACAGTTGATCAATTGTCTGTCGACGGTCTGTGAACACCAGCTCTCGAATTTTTTCAACATTTTCGTCGATTCGGGCAGTTGATGGACGTCCAGAACGAGGTTTGTCATCAATCGACATGTCGCCATTTTTAAACCGAGTAAACCACTCCTATACTTGAGTTTTTCCCATAGCGTCATCTTTGTAAGCTGTTTTCAACATTAAAACACTTTCAGCAGCATTTTTGCCAAGTAGAAAACAAAATTTCAGAGCTGCACGTTGTTCACTTAAACTTGCCATCATAAAAAACGAAAAAAGAACAAAACAGCGCTGGTAAAAACAATCACTGCAGATGAACAGAACAAGCCAGGCAGACAACACAGGCAGGACTGAACTGGCAAGGAATTGCGCTATACACGTCTAGCGGCAGAAATGCGTACTACATAAGCTCCATGCGCGGCAACGCAATTCCGGTTATTTTTGGGTACCCCCTCGTACGTCATACTAGAAGTGGTTCAATACAATATATATACTTGACTTTAAATCAGAACACTAAGGACCTATTTTTAGTTAATATAAAAACTGTAAAGTCAAATTTACTTTCATTAAAATTTTGCAAATCTATTCTGATGACTTTTTGAGATATTTCCAGTTGGAATTTGAGGAAAAAAAACAATTTCTCCACCGGGTGCACCACTTTAACTAATGGATTTTTCACTTTTGTGAGAAGGAATCGAGGATAAATTTCTCTTTGACATAATATAGGAGGTTTTGCGAACTACATGATTTGAATAAGAGTTAAATTTGTTTAGAAAATTTCGATTTAGAACAAAATGTATCGGGTGGAAGAAGTACGGAATCTTGTGAATATATATATTTAGATATTTTTTTTGTACTGCTTTAGAGTTGACTGGTTTCAATTAACGTTCCTAGTCCATAACTTGTTCGCCAAAATCTATCTTCAAGGAAGGTGCCGAAATATTATGCGAAAAGTTCAACCAGGTAAATCCAAGCTTGTCTGTTATCTAATGAGAGTTATTAGATCACACTTTGATGTGTGCAACCTCAAAAATGTCCACTTCTTTGGCTTCACTTAAAAAAAAAACTATAAAAAGTTTAAATCTAAAGTGGTAATTTGTTGGTGGATCTTGGCATGAAAACAATATTTACAACTTCCTGTAATGTGGAATTGCTGAAAGTTTGAATGAGTTATGAGTAGTCGATGATTGAGTTGCTAAATATTAGGGATAAATTCTTTTTCCATATCTGTATTGTTTCGAGACGAAAGCTAACTAGTATCCACCTTGGCTAACAGTTCTGTGGAATCGAAGGGAACTTTGAAGCAGTTGTAGTGAGGATAAAGACATAAAAGGGAGCATTGACTACTTAGAATTTTGAGGCGTAAGGATTGAATGTGAACTGAAATTTGTGCGTACCGCAGTCCCGCATAGTTCAAGTCCGTTTGTCCATTTAGTAGAGCAACTATAGTGTACTATAGTTTGTCATCAATAAAATACTATTATCTGCAATTCAGTTCAGTTCGCCTGAATTGGGTGTTGATGGTTTGTCAAGGTGAAATCAAGAACGATTTTTCTAGGCCTTCGAAACAAGAACGTTCAAATGGACAAATGGTCAAACAGGAACTAACTTCATTATTCGTTAAAGAAACAAACTTATTAGGTTAAATGCAGTTTTCTTTTTTAATTGGTTGTATGAATAAATGCAGTTAATTATTGTATGAATCTAACATAAAAAGAAATCTATTAATTAAAAAAAAAATCAAAGATGAAACTAACTTATCTGAACGATGAATTTGATATTTGAGGACTGTACGAGTACATGACAAATCAACTCTTTCATAAATTCAAAAAGTTATTGGAAGCTGAACAGAACATCACATTAATAACAAGTTGACCAAAACTTTGGAGCTTCGCCATATAACTGGAATTTATAACAAGGCCGCCAAATACAATGATAAAATCAAACAATGGCCTAAACTTCAAATAACAAATTGATGCATAAATCCTAGGCGTTTATTTTAGGATTTATTACGGAAAATATTGCCAGCGCAGATGAACAGTTGTAAATACTAAATATATCTAGTTCTGTAGGCTATCTAAATCCATATTAAGTTTTAAGATTATAGCTAAAAACGTTTGCCTTATTGCAAGGTCTGAATTAAAACTTGACATGAAGATTTCTAATTTCGCTTGCGACTCTTCTCCGAGAATAAATCCTAAGCCGAGATGCTAGTTGACAAATTTATGCTGCATATTGAAGAAGTTGATCTTGCTGATGGAGTGACCGAAACAATACATTGACTTCAAAATACTTTGTTGAGGATCATTTGCATTATTTGATCAAAAAAGGATAAGCCAGGCGATGGAGAGCATAATTGTGCATCCGGGATCTCTGGCGCCTGAAGCCTTTTCAGTGCGCCTATCATTAGCCATCTTAAGAAGTAAGAGGCTACTGCGAAGAGAAAAAAGGGCAGGAAGGACTCCTGATACCTCTGATGGAAATCCAATGGCACTAACAACTCAGCTAGTACCCCTTCCCTTCGTTATTAAAATACAATTAGTAAACTGAATGGTAAGTTTCTTTACAATATAGTTACTAATTTGATTTATATTTCACAAAATAACGTTAAATAAAAAGCATTTTTGTGTCCATAGAAACAAATCCCACTGCAATTAAAATTAATAAAATTATTCAACAAATGTTAACTAATTTAAAAATATTTTTTATTTCAACAATTAATTTTATTCCAAACTTAAGTACAACAATTAAGATTTCCCGTTTCTCGAATTGTTGCTTTTAATTTAATATATGTAAAAGTTAGCTTTAATAAAAGATCTCTCTCTCTCTTAGCATTCTATTTCCCCGGAGAGTGTCGTAAGTTATTTAGAGTGTAGATAATTGGTACGCCTCTAGAGAGCGACAATGCAATCAGCAAAAGAAACTCACCAAATAAAGGTCTTATAATGAGTCAGTTTAAAAATGTCTTCTGCCATTCAAAATTATGAACAGGGCAAAAATTTTCTTACGTTCATTTGATAATTTAATTAGCTATTAGTGTAATTGCGAGAAAAGAAGCTAATTTCAGAGTCTGCGTAGCAGATAATTCTAGAACTTACGTTTATCGAGATGTGCGCTCTTGAGGATGCGGTAACTCAAGTTGAAAGTAAGAAAGACTTATCCCTTAAGTAATAGATCTAATCTCTTTCACGGCAGTAGTATCGTTTAGTTTTATACATAACAGAGTAGTTGGGAAAAAGTATCATAAAACAGTTGCATTAGTAAACCTGATTTAATTGAACCATCTCAATTCTCAGGAGAAAGTGCAAACTAGATTGATTCTTTCAAAATGCACTTTTAAGGACTCTTCAGACCTGCTTCAATTTTGGGGTACAATCCTGTTTTCAACTGCGATTTAAAGATATCCATGAAGCTATCCTTAAGAAGTAAAGGATCTCTACTATCATGAGATTGTCCCAACAACACTTTCTAGTTTTATTCTTTGCTGCAAGTCCTGCATAGTTTTATTAATTCATGCACGCGATATATCATCTAATCTATCCGTTTTCATTAGAAACCGTACTTCAGGTAGTAAAATATCAGCTAGATTTTAGGTAAAATTTATTAGATCTAATCTGGAATTGTCCTTTATTGTTGGAGAGGTTATTTTCTAAATTCATTTCAACAGATTTATTTAAAACGTATTATTTTAAGTGGTTTTCTGCCCTAAATATTTTTTTCTTTTTTGAGGGCACCTTTATACGATATTCCATTTCTGCTCTTTAGGCTCTTATTAAAACGCAGCCACCTGTAAGCTTTATTTAAGTATCCTGAATAAATTAAAAAAGATTTTGCATCCTTAATTAAGGTATGCAGTTAAGGTTTTCCGTTTTATTTTTTGTTTATGTATTATACGATACATAGTGTGTACCATATAAGTTAGAAATGAATCGGGGGCCAAAATATTCCCTTTATTCACATGAGTAACGAGGAAGCTCTGAGGATAGAAGGTACAAGGATGTGCAGGACGCAGCCATTCTCTTTATTATCTCCTTGGTTCGGTGGCTAGCCCAGCGGGGGTAAAGCATGCTAGGAAAGCATTGTAAAAACTCGGAAGTTCCTCGCTCTTTACGGCGCGTCCTCTCTCTTCTTGTTGTTGCTTTATCCTCTCTAACTTCACCATGAAAGGTAACAACTTTGACCCAGATTGTATAATGCTATACTTATATTTGACCAATTTTTACATTGGACTAAATAGTTCCAAAATAAAGAATTTATGATTCTACAAACTTGGTCAGGAAATAGGAAGAGAATCCACAGCCTGGCCAACATTTCGATTACATATGAGGAATAAGCCCAATTAAAAATACAAAAAAAATTGTAAACTTTAAAACTTAAGCTTCATATGTCGAAATTTATAAAAAGCAAAATTTAGAATTTAAGTAATAGTTTAAGTAATAGGTCTTACGGCATCGAAGTATGGGGATCGACTAAGCGTTCAAACTCACTTCGCCTCCAGACATTACAGTCAAAAATACTTCGAAAACGCTCCGCTCTATGTATCTAACCTCACTATCCATAATGTCCTCAAAATCCCTTTCATTACAGATCTTGCTAACACTCGTTTTCATCCTAACCCTCTCATGGAACACCTATCTTCCTCCACATTACCACTCTAAGAAGATTGAAGAGAAGATGGCCTCGTGATCTACTCTTATCGTGAGAGCAGTATAGCAAGGGCACGTTACTGGAGTGACACCACTGGGTGCCTTCTCCGCTCGTGATTTTCACCTATTTTTTTATCAGGTACCACATTTGCTTGTTACAACAATCGTTGCAGTTGTAAATTCCAATAAAAGATTTTTTTAAAAAAAAGTAATAGTTTTTATAATTGTTACGTGTAATAAGACTGTTTCGAAGCCCTTTTATAACTTTCAACTGCAAAAATTTAATTTAATAAGGTAAAAATTTAGAACAACTAGTACACCTTGATGAAGATATGCGAAAAGATTCCAATAAGCCTAGGTTTCCGCCCTACTTTTCTGACCAAGATCCAGTGAATGGAAGCTAGATAAGATGAACAAGTGCCATTCAGCACAAGTGGTTCTAGTTGGACAAAAAACCAATTTTGATTGGCTAACTAGCGAATTTCATGCGCACCCTCCAAAATAATTAATACTATCTAAAGGAAGGAATTAGCTTCGTGGTTAGCGTAACTAGACTACCACGTGGAGATTCTCGTTTCAAATCCAGCTGGTGGCCTTTAGATTTTCTCTTGCAGGAGCTTCTTAGATCTCACTGACCGGTGATGGACAATGTAACAAGAAAACCTTGTCTGCAGACCGGAGGTGCACTGGAAAAAAGCTCCGGACGCCAATTATCACCACAAATTGATGCCCCTTAAGTAAAAAATAAAAATAAATACCACCCTAAACCATTGGCAATTAGGCCCCTCCTCATTTACTGTCAACGCCAAATTAAAATTAAAATTATTAATTATTAATAAATAATATTAAATTAATAAATATTTTCTTTACTATTACAAGTGCTAGTATTAGCTGCGAAATTAATTACTGTTCGCCTACAATTTTACAAAACCCTAACAGCAAAATTCTATAACTCAAAATTTATTACGGTAAAATTAATGTTTAATTAAAGTTTGATATTCATAACCTTTATATAATATCGTATATATTCAAAGAATGGATGTTTTAATTAATACAGTTTAAAATAAACGGTTATGTGTGTAAGCCAACCAGCCAGTAACTTCTAAACATGCATTTATGCTGAAATGTATTAAGAATCTAAAAACTACTAGAAATCTAAATAAATAAAATAATTTCAAACTCCACTAGCGCGGAAATTAACATTTTATTTTCCAATTAATACTAAAACATTTATAAAATTAAAATACAGGAAGTCCGCTAGCAATTTACAAGTTGTAAGATACTTCCTTTGCTGTCGGTGTTTGACCCAGAATAGTTGGGGATAAATGCGGGTAGAAAGTAAAAAGTTCCTTTGGGTACGCTAAACCCGGCTGGAATAACTACCATAGACACCAATCTCTCACTGCAGCTTAGGAATTTTATTAAACTTTTATTGCTTAACACCGTAGGAAATGAATTATTAATTATTTAAATTTATTAAACAACCTTATAGGCTTAGACCTAGAAAAAAAATACTTGCAAAGAAATTCAAACCTTTTATAGGCCTATAACCCTTTTATATTTAACCTTTTTCTTTCTCAACTTTTACTGTAAAATATTATTTAAGAATTCTCTCAATGAGTTCTTTTAACATATTCTCATGAGCTGTCCATGGTACTGGAAAATTCGAGATAGTTTTGTAAGGAGAAGTTTTATGAAAAGTATGTGGCTAATTTTTTTTCAAATTTGCAGGAAATCCAAGAAAATATGTCACAAGAACTAAGATAGTGCCATTATCTTTTCTTGATTCCTTCCTCCTTAACATTTAGATAAATCAGAAAACCTGGCCAAGAAGGCGAACCTAAGAAACACTGGAACCAAGCTAGGTATCCAAAGCTGTCTTAATACGAGGTGAGGAGTGTTTTTTTTTTAAAAAAATAATAAAAATAAATAACGTGAATTTTGTAATTTCGCGCGGTGTATCAGTCCGATTCGCGCGATATTATTTTTTTTCGTTGTTGTGTTGGTGAAACTTCGTCTAAAAATTGTTGCTGTACTGTGTTAGCTGTATTGAATATTAGCTGTATTTATCAGCTCACAAACGATTATATGGGTTTTGGTAGGATCTGTGATTTTGTAAAAAAGGATCAGAGAATTTATATTAAATTTTGCTATAGGAATGAAGTAATCTGCAGCATAGTTTTAGAAAAAATATTTAAATACTGCTTTTTGGTGAGTTTTCTATGAGTAAAAACGAGTGGTATAAGCGTTTCTAAGATGGCCGTGATTACGTCGAACATGACGACCATCCTGGGCGCTCCCAGCGCACCAAAAACCGATGAAAATGTGGAAGAAATGATTATGAATGATTGCCAAATCACACTCAGACAGGAAGGAGTTCATTCTATTAGGAGGTTTGTGAGATAATACTCAAGAAATAGTAAATAAACTTCGAATAATAAATAATGAACAGAAAAAATGGGTAATATGAAGCATGTTGATAATCAGTGATAACAGTAACTATGATTGAAACTATCAATTAACACTACTGGTAACCGTTTACACCAATGAAAGCACAAACAAGACGATTGTGATGTACGAAATCAATGGAAATATTGGCACTAATCATCATCTAGCGGTCCTCATGTTCTAATTAATGAATGTTAATGATGTTCATTGAAACAAAACGCTTGAATGAACTTTAATTACACTAAGCTGGCTAACAAGTTGGTCAATTACACTGTCAATAAGACATCTGATGCAGTTAAATTCATCTCTTTAGTTAATAGTTGAAGATTACAGTCATGTTTACTGTCTATACTTTGTACTCGATGTTTACAGCTTATTGACTTGTAAAATACTTTCGAGTTGCCACAATTACTAGATTAATGTTACTTATTTAATTATTGCTAACAATTTTTTTCAATTTATTTTGTAATTTACAATCTGTATAAATACATTCAATAAGTAAATAGGAGGTGAATGAGATGAATTAGAGCGGAAAGAGCTGGAGGAGAGAAGCTAACCAGCGGTAGCACTCTCTATATGAGAGAGAAGAAACGTGAGAAGGAGAATATGAGTGGGAGAGAGGAGAGATTTAGTCCTTCAGACTGTAAGGAAGTCGTGGGGCCACTGGCGATTTAGTTGTCGAGGAGTATTGTTAGGGTTGTCAGAGGAAGCGAGAGACAGTACAAGAGGATTAGAGCTAGTCGAGAGAGTAGTATGGAATTTTTGATATTTCGTCTTGGCGAGTTGATCTATGAAAGGAATGTTGAGGTCGGTGTGAAGAGTGAGGTTAGTCACGTAGAAAGGAGCGTCAGCTAGCTGTCGGCAGTATTTTTGATTGAAATGTCCTGTACGTTTGTTGGTTGAACCCCACAGCTCTAGTCTGTAAGTCCACATAGGTTTGAGGATAGTATTGTATATTAAGCGTTTGAGTTCAATGGGTAATTTGGAGCGTAGTCCAAGTAGTCTGTAGAGCAGTTTCGCACGTTTCGTCATTGCTTGTCTTTTAAGTCTAGTGTATGGGTTCCACGTGAGTCTTTTGTCTATAAAGAGCACTAGGTAACGCACCAGATCAGTAGAAGGAAGAGGATTGCTGTTGAAGAGGATAGGGTGGACAGGAGCCCCGCCGGAGAGTAAACGGTAGCATGCTGGCATTTCTGTGGGTTCATTTTAATCCGCCACTTCTTGGCCCAGGATTCTATTTTATGTAAGTGTGTCTGTAACTTGTATGAAGCTGACGTAGGATGTGTACTTGTGGCTAATACGGCTGTGTCGTCTGCATACGTACAGAGTAGTGTAGAGGGTTGTACGTATTGGTATGTCAGATGTGTATACTTTTGTAAAAACCCTTCTCTGAAAAACAGCTAACGACAAGGACACTTTAGAGTATAATTATTCCTCAAAAAACTGCATCACAACAAAATGATGCAGATCTACACACATATACAGGGTGTCCGGGCTATGTTGTCCACCATCGCAGATTCTGAAAATTATTTTCAAAGAAAAAAAAATCAAAATTGATAGGCCTAATCAGTTTCAACCAAGTCCCTGGTGCGGATTGTGAAGAAAATGAAATTAAAAATGCGGAAATTTTGGAGGGAAAAAAAAGGAAATTCTCCCTCCTGATGACGCAATTTCCTTTAAATAAGAAATTTCAGTCAAACATTTAATCCTCGATAGTATTTATTTGTGACAGATAGAATCGTACGTCCTACATTAAAATGCTATCATAGTCGGATCTCCTAGTAGCCCTTAAATGCAATAATAACCTTGAACTTACCACACACTTTCAGAGACAGAGATATCAATTTTTGAAAATAACATTTCCGCCCTCAGAAGCCCGTAAACGTCTATTTCCAGCGCAAAATCCGCTAGATTGCTATTTTTAAACATAGCAGAGGCTATGTGAAAATAAAATGAAAAAATGCTTCTTTTTTTTACCATCCTGCTTATTATGGAAGGAGATAGACGTAAATAATCATATTGAAAGAAGAAGATTCAGCTTTATTTTTATCAGAGTGAGTGTGGGTAGCGCTATGTCTGATAACAGAGTTAAATCGAGAATCGATAGGTTTATACGAAGCCACCGCTGTAAAAAAAGAAAAAGGAAGGTTGTTGACAGTGTGTTAGGTTATAAAATTGTAAATTATTTATGGTATCCTTCTAAAACTTGTTATACATTTATTGGATTTATCACCATCCTCCTAGTTTGTCGAGTTTTTTTATACTGTTATCGGAAACGGCGAGATCGATGAATATATAAATTAAATATGCTCATAATTTACACAAAAGATTTTACAAAGTACAGTCAACTTTGAAAGCCTAATGGCACAAATCATCTCTGCATTTCCGGTTTGACATACTTCTTGGTAATTAGGCCAATTTTACAGGACTAGCTACGGCGCCTTGTCCTTGTGACGAGTTCTTTTGAGTGAAACAAGTCAAGGAAAACTGTTCCAGATTTACAGATATGCCAGCCGAACCAGGTGTGACTTAAGACAGAAATTCCTGCGTACCAACTAAGACCTGCAGTAAACGAAATAACTGAAACATGGTAACCAAAATAGTGTTTTTCAAGAGCTGAGCTATAAGGCTATAAAGTTCGAGTCTTAAGCACTCGAGTTCTCAGGGTTCAGCGGGTGGCTCGAGTCAGAGCTCGAGCTGAAGCCTCACAGAGAGCTCGGTGAGCCTCCAAGGCTCGAGCTTTTTCTTTTTTATTTGTTTTTTTGTATTTTATTTGTACTAATTAATAAATTCATTTCTTAAAATAAAATCAAGTTATAGCAGCTAATGAATTTTTCAAACATATTTTTGTATAAATGAGTACAATAATTTCTAAAATGTTCGTTGCTCATTGAAATTGATTATTCGTCAATCCTTAAGAATTTTAGAAGGCTCGCACTTTATGAGCCTTCAACTCCAGATTTATGAGCCTCCAACTTGAGCTTCATGGCTCCAGCTTCGAGGGCTATAAAGCTCGAGCTCTAAGGGCTTCAGCTCGGACCTCAACTGTACAACAAAAGCCAAAAGATAAGTTGATCTATGTATATGTGGATGGTTCAGTTAATAGACTAAGAAATAGATGCTAGTACAAAGTGTGGATCACGTTGTAGCCAAAGTTCTTTTAAGTTTGACTCGAACAAATTTTGACGCCGAGATTAGAACTGCCAATGAAACTATGACGGGGAGGAACGGTGGTTTTGCTTTAACAATATCTCAAAGATAAGTATTCTCTGTGTTGATTCGTAATCAGTGATTCCAATTCTGTGCTCTAATGCTGTTCTAAGTAATGAGTTAGTAAGAAATACTAAGTACCAAGTTGATGTTCTCTTAAAACAGGGATAGGAGATTTGATTTTAATGTCCGGATTCACTGTAGTAGAGTTTGGGAATGAAGTGGTCTTGTAAAGAACGGATTCAAGCTATAGCCACCCGATTAACCAATTACTAACCAGGACAGGGGTCGGCATCCAGCGGCTCTTTCATCCAAATTGTATGGCTCTTCAGCCTGTCCAAAATATACCATATATTTTAATTTTATTGGAACAAATGAAAATTTTATTTATTAAAGTAAAGATATTTTTTCAAAAACAATTTTAAATATGATAGGGTAGAAATTGAATTGTATTATAATACGTAAAAGAAAGTACGTAATAAAACTGCTGCTTTTTCATTCAAACATCGGTTTAGTTATTATTTATTTGTTTATTTACTTTGCAATACATGAAAATAAATATATAAAACAATTAAATGTTATTGAATATCATAAAATAATAATTTGTGAATACAAATGATCTACAGAGTTTGTTTACACTACCATCCCTGCGGCTCTTGGTTAAGATTTTTTTTAAATTATATAAGGAAAAATGGCAACTTGAAATAGGTTGTCGACCCCTGAACCAGGAGGACATGGGCAAATTGAAGCAAAAGTGCCACGTAGCTTTAACCCAAAGAGAACTGAAGCTGAAGGGGGGAAAAAATGGGATCCTCAACTTACTAGAGCAAGACCTATACCGGAAAGAAATAGTAGCAAATTTTAAAATGGATTCGGGGCCCGATTATTTGGAGTCCCATTTGTGTAAGATCGGGATAAAAGAATTACCTTAATGGCCAATTTGTGAAAATAAATCAAGCGACATCTTGAGGTGTGTTCGAAGCATTAAGAAAGAAAACTGCTACTAACTAAGCGGACAAGACATTCCATTCCATATTGGGCTGCAAGGAAGGAAATCACTTCCATGCCAAGATTTAAAAAAAAGCACACAAAAAAAGCATTTTCATTAAAAAGTGATTTCACAAATCTCACATTGATTAAACATGGTTGAATAAATTCCATCTAAATTCAAAATCAATTTATTTTCTTTTTATAAAAGCAATAATAACAGAGAGTGAGAGAGATTGGAATAGATTTTAGGAATGGTAATGCTGTATCAGGATTTGTAAATAGTGATTTGATGGGATCGGTAAACTAATGGGCATATTGCTTCAATGTGTGCAACGTTCATTAGATATAGCGAGAGTCCAGGTTAACGAGCAATAATCAATCACTTTGTTAACGCTGTGCAACTTCGTCAATATGAGTAAATTAACACTCGCATTCCCTGTCTCCTGTTAGCTCACCGATCTATCCGTCTATTTACTGGGGCAGCTTGTCTCGAACAGGCGTATGCAGTGGGTACCATGTTGGTCTACTGAATTTAATTAAATCAAATATTTCGTTTAATAGATTACAGGAAGTACAAATATTTCAAATTTTTAGATTTATTTTAGTTAAATAATTGTGGATTTCTATTATGAGGTAGTCAGAATACCGTGGTACTGATTCAAGCGCATTGTACCATAGGATTTAATAACGGGCGGAGCCAGATTAAAGTTATGGGATGCTGTCCAAATGGAGATCAAACCGAGTTGTTGAAAAAGCCAGAAGAAATCTTATCCTAGAGTAAGCTCCATGAGTTATACGAGGTGTGGCTATTAAATAACGAGACTGATGCTGCTACAGAAGAACTGTGCATGCGCCAAATCCTAACGACCGACAGCTGTGCAGCTTAAGGCCTTCTCTTTCGATTGCAGCGTCTCACGTGTTTGTAGAGAAATCAGTTTGACCGGAACCGTCGTTTGTGTAAGAGGGGTTACTTTCGTTTTGCTGAAAACATGATACTACACATGTAGTAGAGCAACGAATTGTCGTGAAATTTCACATGAAACTGGGTAAAACCGCTACTGAAACTTATCTTTTATTAAAAGAAGTTTATGGCGATGAATGTTGTATCGCGTGCGCGAGTTTTTGAGTGATTCAAGCGTTTCCAAGATGGCCGAGAAGACGTCGGAGATGATGACCGCCCGGGTCGCCCTTCCACGTCCAAAACGAATGAAAATATCGATTATAATTAATCAACATTACTACCGTGGAGGTGCTTGCTCAACTCCGTGAAAGAGTAAGGAAAAAACGACCCGATTTGTGGAAGAACAAGTCACGGGTTCACCATCAAGACAACGCGCCAGCTCACACTGCATTGTCTGTCAAGACGTTTCTAGCCAAGTACAACATCCCAGTTTTAGGCCATCCGCCTTATTCGCCTGACCCTGGCCCCATGTGGACTTTTATCTATTCCCCAAAGTCAAACCTGCATTAAAAGGAATACGATTTCAGTCCGTTGAAGCTATGAAAGAAAAACGGCGGCACGCCTCTTGCAGGAGCTCACAGAAAAAGACTTCCAGCATTGTTTCGAACAATGGTTAATTCGCATGGAGCGTTGTAGGGATAGGGGAGGGGTGTATATTGAAGGTGATAATAACTAAATATGTATAAATTTAAAATAAAATGTTTTACAGCAATAGTCTCGTTATTTAATAGCTTCGTACATCCGAGAGGAGAGAATAAGTCTGCGTAGTTCTACTCTCACCCAAAATGATTCAGACCCAAACCTTCCGCGAACTTCCGCTAGGAGGGGAAACAAGTAAAGCAATGTCTATTTTTGCCGGCGGTTTTAAGTCTAACTGCCAATCTGATGGCGCGGACGGTGGCGGATACCTAACATACTTCACTTAATGTTACATATTAACACTTTAAATTAAAATTCAAGACGAAAACAAGGATTCGAACCCAGTAATATATTTTAAGCTTAAAACAAATAAGTCCTACGTGTGTTCAAGTTGTTAATTGTTAAAAACTATTATTATTATTTTTAAATCTTTTATCGGAATTTACAACTGCAACCATGTTGCAACAAGCAAATGTGGTACCTGATAAAAAAAATACGTGAAAATCACAAGTGTAGAAGGCACCCAGTGGTGTCACTCCAGTAACGGGCTTTGCTATACTGCTCTCACGATAAGAGTAGATCACGAGAGGCCTCTTCTCTTCAATCACCTTAGAGGATTAGAGGTAATGTGGAGGAAGATAGGTGTTCTATGAGAGGGTTAGAATGAGCTGCTGTAGAGTGGAATGAAATTTGAGAAAACGAGTGTTAGCAAGATCTGTAACGAAAGGGATTTTGAGGTCATTATGGATAGTGAGGTTAGATAGGTGGCTGTAACAGTAGATATGAGTCTTTTGTTATGTAGTTTAAGATTCGAACGTTTGTCAAGTAGTCTGGCGAGAAGTTTTGTAGCGTTGGTTAGTTTCTTGTCTTTTCAGTCTAGTATGAGGATTCCATGTCAACCGTTTGTCTAGGTGCAGTCCAAGGTAGCGTACTTTGTCCACTGTTGGTATAGGAGTTTGGTTCAAGATGACGGGAGGTAGGATTTTCCGTCTGAGAGTAAATACTATATATTTTGATTTAGTAACGTTAGTTTTGATTCGCCATTTGATAAGCCAGTCCTGTAAGTGGTTGATATGTGTTTGAAGAGTTCGTGTAGCGATAAGAAGATCGGAATGAGGAGATAAGATTGCAGTATCGTCAGCAAGGGTGGAAAGAAATGGTATTTGGATGTTGAGGTATATCTGCTGTATATGAGGAGAAAAAACTGTTGTAATTTCAATTTTACACTAATGCTCATTTACAATTATATGTTTGTTCTTAAATATGTCTTCCGTCACCAGTCTCCAATGACGCAACTTTAGAGAAATCTACTGTAATCCAACTTAATTATTGAACTCGTTTTTTTTTATTAATGTAAGGGACTGCTTCCAAAATATTACATTTCAGATGTTGTTGTAGGTTCGCTCTTATTCAGAAAGTACAATTTCTTCAAATTTCAGAATTTTGCTTTTCCTTACCGCCTAACAGGAAGTATCACGATTGGGTCAATTTCTACGTCGAATTTTCACTCGAAATTTTTAGCTTTTCTCAAAAATTGAATAAATGATTTTGTTTAAACATTGCATTATCCTAGGTCTAAAACTTTTAATTGTATCTTTTAGCTAACAGTTTTTTATTATTCTAAAACTAAAGTGTTTTCTTAATCAAATAGTCTAAAATTCTATTTCTGAAGAGGATAAGAAATGTAAAGCATTAAGAGAGAGGATGGTGGAAAGCAATTGGCTTCACAGTAGAGTAGCATACTTTCTAGTGTATACTGTCGCCTGAATGTCGCAGTTCGCTTAGTGCCAGCCAAACACTCAGTACTTTGTTATCGCAAACAATAAAGCTAAGCTGGGCAAATCGATAAAGCTTTCTAACGTGAACAAAGCTGTGGAAACCTCTGCCATTTCTCTCTAACCTATATCTTCTTTACAAAACACAGTTTGTGTGACTGAGACTACGTCATGTCTTTTGTCAAATTATTGAAAAATTTAGAAATATATTATTATGCAAAAAAAATTATTATTTAATTTAATGAAATTATAAGAAATAATAGTGTAAAAGATCAAACTGTAAATATGCAGTTGAATTTACGGTTCTTAAAAAGTGACAAATGCTTTTTGCAGTTCAAAAACATATCTTTAAAAGCGAAATTTGGATATCAAATAAAATATATGAGGTAAATGTTTTATAAATCATTTAAACTTGAAATTTAATTTGCGAGAATATTTATTGAAATGGGAAATTTCATTCGATTTAAAAAAAAAAGAAGACATTTTTTGTATTTATCGATAATTTTTTATTATAATTAAAGCCTTAAAAGAAGACACATGATAAGTATAGTAATGTCAGTGGATAGTTAAATTATCTGTAAAGTTTTTTGCCTTAATTCCATGGCACGTAAAGGATTCCCAGATCGAAATATGAACATAACAAATTTTCTAAGAGAATCTATAAATACCAAAAGATGGTGGCGAGTGTTTACCAGCATTACATTTACATTTAATTAAGCTAATACCTTAGTAAGAATAACAAAAATGAATATTAAATCAGATAGGATAACAAATTTTCTTACTTTTTTTTTAAATTTAAGAAGGCAGATTAAAGTCTTTTTTATTCATTTATTTTTTAGTCTACTTTTTCTTTTCATAAAGTATTGACAGTGATTACTTGATCCTGCTGCTTGTATTATATTAATAATACATTCAACGCTGGGATTATAAGAATGACTTTATCATATAATTATAATAAAACATCAATTTGAGATGAAGATTCCTTCTTTACTGTTTACAATGGAGTTTATATTTAAGTTCGTGTGTATAACTTCACTTGCTGTTAAGTTCTTACATAATGAACAACAGTTCTGCTGGTCAAGAAAATGGTACACTCCTTCGGGATCTTCCGGTAACTTTAGCAGAAATTTAATCCAGGCAAGACTGAGTTCTTAAGACCCCTCAACGCGTCTTTAAACTTATTGTAGGATGAGTAACGCCTTGGGATGAGAAAAATTTAAATAGATGTGGTCACCAGTAAAACTGAACAAAAGGAAACGGAAGAAGAGTAAGAAGTGAGAGTGGTAGAAGGTAACAAATGCTTCTTTTTTGTTTTAATCACAGCGAAAAGCCTTGGAGTTCAAAAACACATCTCTAAAAAGCTAAAATTCTCCTTTACAGGACCATTATAAGGCCGTTAATGGTCTTCAGATGGCGAGTTCTTAGTAAAAGCGACGAAATAATTAATATATTATTCCGGGAAACGTAAAATGGTCTTGGAGAATTGCGAAGCTAAGAGAAATTTAGAGAATTATAAGGCGAGCCAGAACTTGTAGTATCTTAAGCTTGCTTAATATGGATTAGGTTCATGTAGTGAAAAGAGCAAGCTCTAGGATTCCAGGGAAATTGTTGTATAAGGCACCGGGAAAGGGAAAGGACGCATTTGTTCTTGGTAGGATGGCGTAAAAGCCAATCTAAAGACCCTGAAAGTTAAAAAGAACCCATGCCAAGAACAGGAATAATTTAAGAATTAGTTGAAAGATGCCACCAATGTCCTTAGAAACTATTTAATAATAAAAATAGGAGCAGTAATACCGAGCGCAGCAGTGGATAAGAAAGGATAAAACGGTTCCTTATATCCTGTCTGATTGCTAGTACAATCCTTACCCAGCTGTATTAAAACTACATTAGAAAGAGAAGATAAGAAAAAATGCTGGCGGGTTAAGAAATCTTTAAAAACAATAATAAGAGTAAACAATTACCAGAGGAAAACACCGCTTAAAATTTTACATTTTCAGCTTAAACTACAACTGGCTTGCAAACGTTTTTAAATATGGATTAATTTATGCTGAGGAATAATGTCAAGTCTGGTATAATAAGATAAACAGAAGACAAATAATTTCCCCAGGGAAGTAGGAAAAGTCGAAACAATTTTTATTCTAAAGTCCTAGAAAATGAATTTAAGTTGGAAATTGTTTAGTAAGGAGAGAAAAACTTTTACGGTTTGGAAATAAATACGACATTTTTGTTTGGCACAAAAAAGGGGAAATAAGGAAATAGGTTCTTGTGCTCAAGAATTCTTTTCTAGGACAATATATAACATTCCAACATCAGTCAATTTCCCTATAGCGGCGCTTAAGTTAGGGCGCTTTCCCTGGGCACTTTCTGTGCCCTTATTGGTGCAAATAAAAAGAAGAAAAAGGATTTCTAGTTAATTAAATTAATATCCTTTTCCTGTCAAATTATAGTAAGAGGTAACAAAAGTCTGCGCATTTTTTTTTTTTTTTTTTAATTCTTTTAACCCTCAACTAAATTTCTTATTAGTTACTTTGTAGAATTATGCCACGATATAATTAATACCTTATAAGAGATTATCTAAGCTACAACCACACAATGAGCATATTTATCAGAAGATCTGTAAATTCGTGTGAAGAAAATTCCTTATCTGTAATAGTAATAATTAAAGGCACCACGGTAGGTTAGGTTAGGAGGCAGGTTAAGAGGCGAGACCTGCAAAGCTAATATGTATTGTGGTACTGGGTTCGATTCCCGGTCTTTAGGCCTTGGATTTTATTTAATGGTTAAATGAGAAATAGTAAAGTACGTTTGCTAGTCGCCTCCGTCCACGAATCACCTAGTAAATGGTAGTTGGACGTTAAGCACCGCCTGAAAAAATTGGAAATTACTTACTAGTAGGTAATAATTAAAGAGATAAGTCATGTGAGTGTTCAACGGATTTTCTAGAAAAGTGGCCATTTTTCATTTAAAAAAGATTGTATAGAAGCATAAAAATAAAATAATGAAGTCTAACAAGCAATAAATAGTGTCTT
This sequence comes from Rhodnius prolixus, assembly GCF_049639745.1. Taxonomy (NCBI): domain Eukaryota; kingdom Metazoa; phylum Arthropoda; class Insecta; order Hemiptera; family Reduviidae; genus Rhodnius; species Rhodnius prolixus. The sequence goes on along the minus strand of NW_027411604.1, from coordinate 11,304,356 downwards.
ATCTAGAACCAAAAGTAAATACACAAACATTTAATAATTTTTTTTTTGGCAACTCAGCAAGATGCGTGTTTTTTAAATTTTACTTAATCTGTAGAAAGAGACAATAAATAAGAAAAATTAAAAACCCGGTAAACAAAAAAAAGAAGCAAAATATAACATAAAAAATAACCTGGCAAAGACAGATAGCGAACCAAAGAGTGGAGGGAAGTGATTGTCAAATATTTCATCGCAAAAAAAAAGGAGTTTATAGGTTGTGTCCCGTGGCTAACAAGGGATGTGAAGTAGGAATATACCGTGGAAAAAGAAATAAGATAAAGAGTTTGCAAGGTTAGTGGTTATGGTAAATAGAACAGCAGCGAGTTTAAATTTCCTAACTAAAGGATAGACGCGACCCTTTTACTGTGTTCCACTCGATGGGGCGCGTAATCCACGTTCCAGAAAATAACAACTACCATTATACCCAAACAACACGTCGCAGTTGGTATACCTGAAAAGAATATGAATTTATATATGGTAAGATGGTTGCGGTGGTACACTTTTATGTTAGTCACGAATTGTCAAAGCGGCCTACGAAAATAATTAATACTAAATTAAATAAAAGAAATAAAATTCAGGTGCAGCTTTATCTTAGCGCTTTAATTGTTTTTTTTCGACAATCTTTCCCCTAAAATTGAATTTCACCGAACGTGTGATCAGCCTTCATAACTAGATAGTGCAGTAGGGCTGCCTGAAGTCAGATATTTGGTGACAACTAATAAATGATCAGTCCAGAACGAAAATCAGGCGATTCAGCGACCGTTTTTAATACTGCAAGTTATTCAGGAATGTTAGAAGAAACGTCATATAGTATCATTTAAGGATTAATAATGAATCGATGTAGCCAATCAAATTCAAATTTTAAGTAGATAATTAATTTAAAATTTGACACAATTTACGATGGAGAATGGTTTGCACATCATTGTAGCCAAAGAATATACTGTAATTTACCAACTATTCATTTTAAATAACATAAAATCAGAGAAGCAAGATAATGTATCTCAAATTGCAATTTTTTGCTCTTTTTTTTTTTATTTCATTTATTTCTTTAACTTTTTTGGGAAAACTTGGCATCTTCAGCCTTCTTCGAAAGAATTACAGCAATGAGAGAAGGTCTTCTGGTACTTAAGCAGCCACTTTCACGAAAATCTCGAAATTATCATTTTTTTATTTTTATTTTTTTGAAAGTATTGAGGTTTTTGAGCTGAAGTGATACACACCCACACAATATTTCCTAAATAACTATTTTTTCAGATTCAGGGGACCCCCCTAAACAGCGCATAATTTAAAAAAACATTATTAAAAACAAAATTTATTTAACATATTAATTAACAAATACCGATAAGAATCTCAAATTAAAGACTGATAATTGACTTGCTCAATCCAAATTAAAAAAGGGTATCATAAATTCACACCTGCCTTACTTTAGTTAATTGCATGGAGCCCTCTCTATTCGTTCCCCCTCTATACTTTACTATTTAATTATTTCCGGTGTAACACAACTTTATTAATAGCTTATCTTGATAAGTGGACGGCATTATCAACGTAAATTATGTAGTTTACTTTAATTTGTTAATCTTATTTCGCTCTTATGGAATTTTACACTCCCAAAGGCCGCTGATTTTCTCCACCCGAATTGTGGATAAAACTTGAAACTGAATTCCTAGGATACGATCGCTTGGTCTCTTTGACGAGTAATAATGGTCTTTCTTGTCCTATGAATGTCCTGGACTTTCATTCAAGACTTAGAGGTAATGTTAAAGTAGTCCTTCTAGCCTGGGAAGGGTCTGTAGTGTCCAAAGTAAATGAACCTTTTTATTGGCGCCAACAAGTGCCCGCAATGTTGGGCGACTAACTTCAGCCATTGAACAAAATAATAATTGTAATAATAATGAAAGAGGAAGATCAGGTCAAAAATGAAATGTGTAACGGAAACGTAAGTGAAGACGAATTCTCTACAACGAACTATTTAATCTAGCACTGATGATGCATGAAAGTTAGAAACCAGTCAGCGATAAAATAAACATGCGTATTAGGACGAAAAAAATCGATTATATTATCCAGTAATCTGGACCTAACACACATTTTCAACATAAGATGAAACAAATTTATCGATATAGCTAAACATCTGAATATCTGGAGAATTCTTACGATTAGGTCGGCTGGATCTTAAGCTGCCGTCCGGTAAATTTATAATTTTCTACTAATCACAAAAAATATTTTGTAAAAACACAAAAATACGTTTGCAAATACGCACAATCTCTTACTAGTAAAGTAAAGTGCCTATTTTATCAGGCGGGCTTTACGTCCAACTACCAAATTAGGTGTCGTGGACGGAGGCGACTAGCAAACATACTTTACTATAAATTTCTTGTATTAACTATTAAATAAAATCCAAGGCCTAAGACCGGGAATCGAACCCATTACCACAATACATATTAGCTTCGCAGGTCTCGTCTCTAACCGCTCGGCTACCGTGGCGCCTATCTCTTACTAGTAGAAAAAAATAAAAAAAATAGATTTTTTAAATGAATCTTTTGATATAATTCTTTAATATAAGTCTTTTAATATAATTTCTCACTTGAAAAGATTTTGGCAAGTCCTCAGAATGCAATAAAGAAACGTACTATTATAATTTATGGTCGGAGGTGGACAACTATTGAAATATTTTGTAGGATTATTTATCGATAAATAAATAAAAGATTTCAGGAGGGATTAGCGACGAGCGGAAGGGAAGCAGCAGCACTAAAAGCAATACTTTCAGCTTCAAAACCAATTTAGCGACGCTGGCGGGGTAAGTGGGGGGTAGAGAGAGAGCTGGAGGCACGCCTACGTACTATATATAAATATAGAAGTTGGTGAAGTAGAATGATTTAGAGAGATGGCGTGATCACTGCTACTAAACCAACTTAAGGTTTTTGGCGTCTAGCGTTATATACTACAACTAACAATACAAAGTAACTAACACAAACTACAAATATACACGAAACAATTATCACGGAGAGTAAGCTAGAGTAAAAAGTGTGTTTGTGTAGGTGTTTGTTACGGGAAAGAAAAATCACGCCAACAAAGAAATTGGAACGTTCAACTAGAGGCTGTGGCTAAGTGGGACGATTTAGTTTTTCAAAATGATTTAAGACCAAAAAGGAGAGTTTCAGTTGGTCGCACTTTAATCCTCCAAAAGGAGGATATAAGGATGCTATGCAGGAAACGTAGTTACCGCATGCAGTAAACTTTGGCTTAAGAGTACAATGGAATACTTTCGCTTAAAAAGTTTTCAGGATTCTACAGATTTAGATCTAATCAAAGGAAAATTGAAGTAAAAGAGTAATGTCTAATTTTTCAGGTGGGTTTTACGCCCAATTTAGGTGACGTGGACGGAGGCGACTAGCAAACATACTTTACTGCAAATTTCTCATATTAACTATTAAAGGTATAGACCGGGGAATATAGCCTAGTAACGCAATACATCTTAGCTTTGCGGGTCTAGCCTCTAACCGCTCGGCTATCGTGGCGACTAGCAAACATACTTTACTGTAAATTTCTCATATTAACCATTAAAGATATACGTAGATAGGGGAATATAGACTAGTACCGCAATACATCTTAGCTTTGCGGGTCTAGCCTCTAACCGCACTGCTATCGGGGCGCATAACTATAAAGAACTGACATATTGAATGTTTTAATCTCTTCGTTATCTAAAGAACTATTCTTCCGCCATTCTAATCTACTTATTACCGAAAGAATTCTGTATAAGATTTCCATAATGGTTACGAATAGCTCAGCCTCGTACGTTTAGCATTTTGCCCTGGTTTGAATTTCCATACTGGCAGCAAAGAGTGGTTATCTCTGGACGAATTCCTCTCTTTAGAACCTTCCTGAACAAGGAATGATCAGTAAATGGGAACCCATAGCAAAATTTCCTAACATTCTTCAGAAAGTAATTCAAGAAATAGGAAGGATGTGTCCAGTTTACTCTTAATTTGAATCATGGAGATGGTTATTCGGTCCAAAAACTCAAAGGGCAGAACTTCTGTGTCATCACAGCTCGAGCTACTTTATGAAACTCAACGACCTGGGAAAAATTACTACAGTTACCTTTATTAGAGCAGATTAGCGTGGAAAAGGATGAGACGGTCGACGCCCTAGTGAGGCAAGGGGCCAAAAATCCCCTTCATGGGACATAAACTCTTCTTTGTCGAGGTGACGGTTTTTCTTCCGTAAGGAGAAGAGGGAGAACGAGGGCGTTTAACTAAGATCTGGACCTGTCTGAAGCAGTCGAAGATCTGTCTCATGCAAGCATGTATGGAACAGATCTGAGACACATGCTTCGCCCTGAATAAAAATAAATTCAGACGAGTTTCTGCATGGGGGCATTGTCAATTCAGAGATGCGATTCGATAATCCGAGTAAGATTTATTCAGCTAGGAAGTTACCAGTTTGAAGAAAGAGCCTCCCTCTCGGGTAGTAAGATTTCTTGTGGGGAAACAGGTGCTACCAGGAACTCTTCAGGCACCAGTAAGAAGAGCACAATAAATCTTTAAAGAACGTAGTGCACTGTCATACACTTTGAACCAAAAAGTAACGCCCACTCAAAGAATTCGTTCCTACATTTTGAATTCTGGGAATAAAAAAGAAGGTTTAAAATTACTCAAGTTCAAGAAACAAATTAGGAAAGTTGTTTTCAAATAAATTTCCGACTACGTCTTCATGATTCAAAAGTGAGTAAATAATCATTAGCTATTACTTCTTTTTCAATAAAATACAAACGGAAATTTTAATCATTGGATTGGAAAGTCTTCTTTTTCCTCTTTGAACTTTCAAGTCGAAAAAAATGGTGAACCAATTGAAAAACAATTTATTTTTCCTCCCCAAGCATGAAAAATTCTGAAGTTAGTACCAAAAATAGTAAGTTAAATTACTGATTGATTACTTTAAATGTTTTGATTTTTATCGATATATTCTCTCAACTTTTTTTACTTAAAAACCATTTTAAGGTATTTTTATAATTGCGATAAAAATAAAAATTTAAAACTAAGCTCATAGCCATAAATATTGATTAACCGGAAGTTCAACAAAGGATTTACTGTGGGAAACCTCCCGTGTGTTACCCAGAGATAAGAATAGGTTATTAACCAAAATATGGTAACATTTAACACTAAAGTAGGGCGAATTTTTCGATGGTTTAGTATTATTTGAAAGACAAGCTTTCACGGAAAAACTGTTCAAATCTACATCAAACCTTTTTAGGTCAAATAAAATATTCCCATAAAATTCATTAGGCTGTCAATTTTCTGGCAAAAATGAATAATTTTACAAATTACATAGAATTATTTTAAAAATAAAATAACTAGAAAGTATAAATTAAAAAAAAAAATTTATAAAAACTGAACTAACCTTATAAAAATTATTTTTACAGATTCTTAATTGAACTTCAAATATATACATTTGTCTTAAACTTACCTGAAACAAAAAACAAATATTTTTATAGAATACACGTTATATAAATCAAACGTAAAACTATGAAAAATGAATAAATGAAAAATGAGTATAAAATTAAATATTTTTCTCAGCGATTTGAATGTATAAAACTAAATTCTATTGGTGAAAATTTAGAATATTTTATTAATAAATTTAAATATTAAAATGCACAATTTGTAGAAATTATGAATTATTTCATCCAAGACGATTTACTTAAGTGATTTTTCGAGAAAAAAATTAAAGTTATCGAGAGGAAGGTAAAAGAAAATCTCTACCTACTCGTGGTATCCCCTGGACAACGGTTCCTATAAGCAGGCCAACAGACATCTCTGTAGAACTAGTTCTTAGCCGGGTTAGTGGTGATTCCCAAGCTCACATTTCTCCAACTTCCAGAGAAGCGGATTAAAGAGAGCCTCTGTGAAGGATTTTTGGGATTGTAAATGCATGAAGGAAGAAGCGAGAGTGAAAAGCGAAAAAGGATCCTCGACTTTAGGGAGTGGTTATTCCAATTTAACGTCTTGTTGATTCCTGGTACTCTCTGGTAGATCCTGGGCGGTTACTAGAGATGATTTAGAGTGGGTATATATAATATCTTTAGAAATATTCCTACTTTGCGGAGAGAGATGCAGGAGAGAGCAGGGATGATATAAGTTTCGGGAACTCTTCCTTTCTAGGATTCTCTGTGGTCTCCTTAAGTCTAAAAGAACTATCCTTAGATCCTTAGAATATTTGGGCCTCTTGAGAATAGAGTAGGCAGTCCAGAAAACGTTTTTTCCTAACTTAGTAGTTATCATTAATATCTAAAAATCCTCTTAACTAAATGCGATTAACTTGGGTAGATAAATACCTGCTTTTTTAAATACTTTATTTATTTTCCGAAATGCACTACATTTCTGCAACAGTGAAGCTAATGCAGCATGATACATGAGTGCAGCATGAGGGGAGTATTCAACCAATAGTGAAAATCCCAAAGAAGAACAGTAATCTATTACGCTCTGTCACTTACTTCATTACGAAGATCAAGTGCCCATCGGTACTTTTAACAGTTTTGGAAGATATCCTGGCAGTGCAATAAGTTCAGGATGTGAGGAAACTGAGGCGTGAAATTTGGCGTAAAAAGATCTTACAGCTTCAGTAACACAGGAAACAAAGAGATCTTAGTGCGAGCTAGAATTAGAAACAAAGTAAGGAGCATCAGCGATTTGAAGAAGCGGTTTTGATTGGCAGGACTGTATTCTGTAGATATTGGAAGCTTTGGCTGGAGTCCCAAAATTCTATTCCGGTTTGTTTAACACCAAAGTTAAAAAAAAAAAAATTGTTAATTAAAATTGTTGGTTAAAAGAGAGGTATACAAAGGTATTAGTTTTAGTATAGTGTAGCAAGCTATGTTTAAAATAGTTTTTATTCATTATTTTTGTTTAGAATAAATAAATTAATGCTTGAAATACAAAATAAATAAAATAAAAACGAGATTCGCTCATTTGAATTGTAAATTGAATTGTTACACATACGAATTGGATGTTGTTTAAAGTATGGTATTCTGTCGGCAAATAGTTAGGGTCATGTCAATTGGTCCGTCCACAAATTATTATGCGGGCTTTATTATAAGTGCTGTTTAAATTGTCACTTTAATATATTAAAATTTTATGCACTACAGAAATAATAAAGTTGGTTGCATGTTTAAGTTGCCTAAATACTCGTATATCTTCTTCTTTTTTTTATAACAGGGATTTTAAACAAACATCAGCATCAAAAAGGTACTTCATGGCAGTTGCTTTTTATCTCACTCTATTATTAACAATTTACCATAAATAAACAGTGCCAAACTGATGCTGCAAGAACGGACGGATTAGGAATTACTGTTAATTTCTTTTCTGTACAGAAAATAGAAGCTCTCAGTTACAGAATTTACATCTATAAATTAATTATATTTCTTAATGATACAGTTTTCTTGGATTTAATGTAATTAAAGCTTTTTAAATTCATTTAAGTTTACTTATTTAGTGGATTAACGAAGTCACAAGGGAATAAGCCCTAAAAAAAGGACGGTGTAAGTACTTGTAGTTATGGGCAGACCCAATTTTACTAGGGAGCACTTTCCCTTACTTCTGTCCTTTTATCATTAAAAGACACATTTGTTACATTATCTCCTGCGACTTGATATATCCGAAAACAGATTTGTAACGAATGCCCTCTGCACGCGACAATTGATTGTGACACGAGACTATAAGAGTCAAAAGTTATACTTGAATTGCTTTTTTTTCCGATCGAACACGATAGATTGCTTAGCATATTGTTGCAGCAGACGTTTTGAAATAAAACGTCATTTCTTTAAGGTCTCAATTACTAATACTACTACTCCTTGGTCATCAGAACCCATGAAGGGCCTGGGACCTCAGCCACAACAGCTTTCCACCGTTCACGGTCCCTCGCAGCCGTTCTCCAACCGTGCTGGGTCAACCGCCTCCACATCATCCTCCACGTCCCTCAGCCATGGTCTGCCTCGGGGCCTTCTCCCGCCAGTATGCCCTATACAACGCTCTTTTTGGAGCCCTTGTATCCTCCATTCGGTGTACGAGGTGTGTTCAAAAAGTAACGGGAATTTTTAAATTTCGCGGGTTTGGAGAGTCTGATTGTAAATTTTTTTTTTTTTTATTATGTTGGTACACATGCCCCTGAAGTACGATAAAATTTTCAGTAATATTCATTGTTTACTTCTTAAGTGGCAGCCGTTAAGGTTAGACGTGTTTTTCGAGCTTGGCGATTTTTGTTTGTTAAAAAAAATGGATCAAAGAATTTGTATTAAATTTTGCGTAAAAAATGAAATTAAGTGTAATAAAGTGTGTGAAATGTTAATAAAGGCATATGGTGAGTCTGCTATGAGTAAAACAAGGATTTACGAGTGGTATAAGCGTTTCCAAGATGGCCGCGAAAACGTTGAAGATGACGAACGACCTGGACGTCCAAGCACATCAACAACCGATGAAAACGTGAAAAAAGTGAAAGAAATGGTTATGAACGATCGCCGAATCACAATCAGAGAAGTCGCTGATGATGTTGCCATATCAATTGGCTCATGCCATGAAATTTTTTCGGATGTTTTGGGTATGAAACGTGTGGCAGCAAAATTTGTTCCAAAATTGTTGAATTTCGAACAAAAACAGCGGAGAATGGAAGTTGCTCAAGAGTCACTCAATGAAGTCGACAACGATGCGGATCTACTGAAACGTGTTATAACAGGTGACGAAACATGGGTTTACGGATATGATGTCGAAACTAAGGCTCAATCGTCCCAGTGGAGGCGTTCTGGATCGCCAAGACCGAAAAAGGCTCGACAAGTGCGGTCGAATGTGAAGGTTATGCTCACTGTGTTCTTCGATTTTAATGGCATAGTGCATCATGAATTCTTGCCACAAGGTCAAACAATCAATAAGGAGTACTACCTACAAGTTCAACGCCGTTTGCGTGAAGCAATCCGAAAAAAACGCCCGGATTTGTGGCAAAACAATTCATGGATTTTGCACCACGATAATGCACCTGCTCACACTTCATTGCTTGTTCGTGAATTTTTGGCCAAAATCAAAACTTTAACGATGCCCCAGCCTCCATATTCGCCAGACATGGCTCCATGTGACTTTTTTCTATTTCCAAACATAAAGAGAACATTAAAAGGCCGTCGTTTTACAAGCATAGATGACATTAAAAGCGAATCGCTGAAAGAGCTGAAAGCTATCACAAAGATCGAGTTTCAGAAGTGTTTCGAGGATTGGAAAAAGCGCTGGCACAAGTGTATTGTATGCGAAGGGGACTACTTTGAAGGCGACAATATTAATGTAGATGAATAAATAAATATTTTTTTCAAAAAACGAAAATTCCCGTTACTTTTTGAACACACCTCGTATGTGTCCCAACCATCGCAGTCTTCCTGCTTTTATGCAAGACACAATATCAGGTTCACCTGCAACAGTTCAGCCACTTCTTGGTTTGTCCTGATTCTGAAGCCTTCCTCTGTCCTCGCAGGTCCAAAAATATTCTCCTTAATATTTTCCTTTCCCACCTGCGTATCTTTTTTGCTCATCTGCTCGGGTCAAAACCCACGTTTCTGAGCCATAGGTATGGTCTCAATTAACTGCATATAATTCTGCTAGCAATTTTACCCAATTATGTGCCTTCATTTCATTTAATGTCAATGGGTACTAGAGCCAAACTGACAAGTTATTTGTAGACTTGAAGTTGACTTAGAAGTTCTAACGTTTACATAGAAAAAAGTTAGCGCCCCTACTTTTAAAATGGTGCAGGTAGATTTAAATTTGAAGGAAAAATATCGAAAAAAAAAACTATTGCTCTGACTCTACTGAAATCACTTGCACCCAATCAAATCTGAAAGTATTGGAATTTAGGATTAAAGTGTACGGGGAAGGAGAGGAGATACTTGGAGAATTTTGAGAATTCTCTGTTTCTCTCTAAAACTGCCGTCCACCTGTAAACCCAAACCAAGATCTACAAATCTCTTTTCCGCATTCAGGAGATCCTAAAATCGTGAATTTCTGGTAATACCTCAGCAGAGTGTTTGAAAGGAACGAAAAAAGAAAAACCTTTCCATTCTCAACAGTATTGATATTTGCTAGTCTACAGAAGTCGATTGAATCCTAGACAAATAACCTAAGGGCTACAGAAGATTGTCCAGAATAGAACCCACTCACTCCAAAAGGACTGGCTTTATTCCAAACTAATTCCTGGACCAGTTGCCACCATTTTTCCTCTTTACATTGGTAGTAGTGTTGGATAGCTTGTTATTTACACATACCACAAACGCCCGAACACAATATAAATCATATAAAAGCTGAAACAGACAACATCATCAATCACTTCTTTTCTTGTTTTGATTCTAAAACTTGTTCCAAATTTTTGTTCTAATATAAAATCCATTCTCTCATATTTGTCTTATTAACTTCCTGTCTAAACATGAATCGATGTTTTACTCAAATTTTTGCGATCGAGTCGAATTTTTCATTTTGAATTTTAAACGGAAACGTTCTTAGTGAAAAAGTTTTGTCCCCCACCCCCCAAAAAGTGCATGTCTTTGATTTTATACGTCGTAGCACGCATATTTTTTTATGTCCCAGTACATTTCGGAGTTTCATCCATTATTAGAAGTAGATTAGACAGATGGTGTAGTGATTTTGATTTCAATTAGTTAATATCCGTCTAATAACGGATAAAATCAAAGATATTATTATCAAAGATATCGAGCACTGAGCAACTAACCTCATTTTCAATATATTTATTTGTAAAATAAATAAATAAATAAAAAAGTGGGGGCGTGGTCAGCATAAATCCAAAACGAAAAATCACAGTAACTTCAAAACTGCATAATTTTTTGGTTTTTGCTTTTCTCGATAAAAGATTCTACGTTTTTAAACTTGGCATGCTAATTGCTTATTTGAAAATCTATAATCTTTATCTAAATATAATAATAATAAAAAAAAATTCATATTAAGGCACTTTAGAGTGAGGAGAGGCTTCCCTCTAATCCCTCTAACGTTCCATTTCAGTGTTATGTAAGGCCACAACACATATAAAATATTATTTCAAATAGGAAATTTAAATGTAACTCCAAAATTTCTTAAGTTTTTTAAAAAAAAGTTCACAGTTTTTAGCGTTTTTTTAAAAAAAAAATGTTTTTTAACCATTTCCATTACATACACACATGCAGGGCTATCACTTTTATCTATTTAAGTAAAGGAGTGAAATAAGGCTTTTCTCTAAAGACCCTAATTAGAAAAAGCACGATTTGATTAACAGAAAATTGCAAAAGGCAGCAAAAGTAAAGTAAAGTAAGTAATGCCTATTTTTTATGGCAAGCTTTACGTCCAACTAGCAAATTACAGGTCGCGGACGGAGGCGACCAGCTAACTATACTTTACTGTAAATTTCTTTTATTAATCATTAAATAAAATCGAAGGCCTAAGACCGGGGAATCGAACCTAGTACCACAATACATATTAGCTTCGCAGGAGGCCTCTAACCGCTCGGCTACCGTGGCGCCCTGTAAAAGGCAGTAGTCTTCAACTGTATCGATAAATCTGCTCTGATCGTTCATGTATTCTAATACTGAAAAATGAAACAAGTTCATATCGATTATGCTTAATTATTCCGATAATTAAGTCTTTTTTTTGGGTTACTCAAAATGTCGCTCCAGATTTTTGAATCTAGAAGCCCAGCCCAATCGCTTGAAGGCACAATTTGTACACCTGTTTCTATCTAATAATGTTGTTTTATTAATGAGGCCTCATATTAAAAACTACGAAGTGTTTCAAATAATTTCAAAACAAGTTTTAAGTAGAGAATAAAATAATAATCCTTAATTATAATTTACTTAGGCATTTTCTCTTTTACAGATAGTTGTACGAGTTTGGGATAAGATTTGTTTGGTAATGAAACATGACACGGTCATTTAATAAAGATTTATCAGGTGTTGGCTGTGAAAGTGGACTAAGCCTTAGGGACAAACTATAGCATGTTTACATAATAACTATATAGTTAGATACTCCTTAGTTAGCTTCATTCCTGTCGGCCACTTACACACAGAAAACAATAACACGATAGCGACAGATAAACTATTCGAACGTGTTTTTGTGTATTCTATAACCAGTTAAAATATCACCAGCACCCTTTGTCACCACCACCTGTTAGATTGGACTAACATCATATCCAGGTCACTCTTACGAGCTTTATTGATTTGCATATTTGTGCTAGAGACACATTGGCCACATTGTCAAACCCCCTACCTACACTGGCGCTTTCATTCATTGATCTAACGATCGATTGTTTGAATAAATAAAAAGTTCCTGCTTTCACTAATTGCACGGCTACACGCATTGTTTATTTACAACAAATGCTGCAATGTAATGAGAATATCAACACTTGCATAATGGAAACGATTGAACAGTCATTAAATTATTATCTTTATTAATTAATTAGCAATCAGATAGTTTTTTGAAATTGAACTGATTTGATTTTGTTAATTTAATTTACATTTTTTGTTTTTTTAATTTATTTCGTTATTTACATTCTGTATATACATATATACAATAAGTAAATAGGAAGAATAAAAGATAAATGGATAAGGGAAGAGCAGGAGGAGAGAAACCACCCAGTAGTAGCACTCTCTACAGGATACAATTATGACTACAGACTGCAAGGAAGTCGCGGGGCCATTGGCGATTCAGTAGGCGAGTATTGTTAGGGATGTCAGAGGAGGTGAGAGACAGTACAAGAGGATTAGAGCTAGCTGAGAGAGTAGTATGGAATTTTTGATATTTAGTCTTGGCGTATTGGTCAATGAAGGGAATTGTAAGGGAGAGGTTAGTCACCGTAGAAAGGAGCGTCATCTATCTGTCGGAGGAGTTTGGGCTGAATGTTTGTATCTAGTCCGTAAGTCCACCACATTTGAGGATAGTTTGAGGATAGTGTTGTATTTTAGCAAAAAAAAAAAATTTTAAACATAAAAAATGAATTAATTAAATAAAAAAAATTCTTCATTTTAACTAATTGGATCTTCCTACAAATATTGATGTTTCAGTCTAAATCATAACATTATTTTTCATCTTTGGTATTCCAGCAATGTTTTGAATATTAACATCATGAAAGCCTGCGGAAAAGTAACTTGATCTGAAAGAATATTTTAGGTTTAAATGGCAATAAAAATAGCTAAGGATGTGATGCTTAGGCTAGTGTTGGACGCTCTGAGATTTTCCAAAAGAGGGTCATGGCTTTGACTGTAGTTTTGCAGGAAATAACAGGAGAACAACGCAGGTTAGTGCAACAAGAATTTTTAAGCCATAGTGCTTTTTCAAAGAGTGGTAAGGAATGTAGCAGAGGACTTAATGAACTTAGACAGAATAAAGCAGTAATCTTTTACTAGATTCTTAAGACAGCAAGGAATCTAGGATAATAAAAAATAAAAAAAACTGATGAGTTGGAGAAGGTAGATTTTTCTAAATCCTTCGGGAAATCCATCAACTGGCAGTTATTGGGGGTGCCAAAACCAAAGAATGGTGGTTAGATGGTGCCCACTTCATTCTTGTGCCTTGTTGAAGAGATTTATTTTTACAGAATGTTACGAGTAAGTAGCCAAAGAAGGCCCCCCCATAAAGGAATGATATATGGAAGCCAGCAGTGCTGGTAACCGAATATGCAGCTGAAGCTGGTCACATCTTCAACATGAAGACAACAGTAACAGAGTCAACAGTTTATAACATTGATAATCTAATAAAGTAAGTGGCACAATACCTCGGAGAATATTTTTACAGTGCCATCTGAAGGAGTTGATATGAATGGGAGGGACCGAATAAACTTGTCTTTAGCGGGGTGAAAGGACAGTAAAGGAAACTAGCAGATATGGAGTCAACAAACGTGAAGATTGAATGTGAGAACTAGATGAAAGATGAAGTTTTGTATCGGTTAGAGAGTCCGTGGCCGAAGTCCAATGCCTAATGGCACCCCGCCTCGAGGTATATTTCGAGGGCAGCTTCGAGCGCCTGGACTACTCTACTGTTGGAAGTCTGACAATTTCAAGAAGAGGTGATGGCTAGATCGTAATAAACAGGAAATAGCTAGAGAAAAACAGAGTTAGTGCAATGACAATTGTTGAAATCCCTAACTATAAAGGAACTCCCTGCAAAATTTTTAACTCAGCAAAAGAATCTAAATAACCTTTTCCAATTTCTGGTAGAAATAAATGTGAACTTGTTTTTGAAATTCGTTAAGACTCATTTTTGAGAAAAGCGCAAAACTTTGCAATAAAGTTACACTTTTGTTTTGAAAGATTTCCGCCAAAATCTAAGCAATGATTGGTTTCAAAGTAAGAAATACAAACCAAGATTGAGTTATCGAAGTTTCTTTTTTAGTTTTTGGTATATTCTGCTGGGTCAATACAATTTACAAAAACTCACATAGAGTAAAGTAAAGTAATCGCCTATTTTTTCAGGCGGGGCTTAACGTCCAACTACTAAATTAGGTGTCGTGGACGGAGGCGACTAGCAAACATACTTTACTATAAATTTCTTTTATTAACCATTAAATAAAATCCAAGGCCTAAGACCGGGGAATCGAACCCAGTACCACAATATTACATATTAGCTTTACAAGTCTCGCCTCTAACCGCTCGGCTACCGTGGCGCCTCAAAAACTCGCAATAGAACTGGAACGTGTTCCAAAAAAATATGTTTCTCATGTTCTAGAAAATAAAAAAGAAGCATCAAAAAGAACATTCCATTTCGCAATTGAAAGATAAAGTAATAAAGAGTAAAGGACAAAATAAGATGGTAATTGATGAAAAATACTGGGGAAGAACGATAGAGAAGCGGTGGAAGGGAGGCCGATAAATCACGCTCATTATAACCAGGGTAAGAAATAATGAGCTGATACTCTAAATTGACTTGGGTAATAAATTTGTTCAAAGGTTTATAAAATATTGGAAGCAATTAAAAAAATGAACTTTTCCACTTTTAATTTTTTTGAAAAAATAAAAAAAAAAGAAGTGTAATAATTCAAGAAATGTAAAATTTATTACAATGAGTGGTAGAAAGGGCTTAAAAAAGGAGAGCCGCTAGAAGCTGCCCAGCAGTTCGTTGCCTTTATTATTAATATAGTTAAGGGAAATGAGCATCAAGTGAATTTATACCATTTTCTTTCCCAGTTGGCTGAGAAGTTTCTCTACTTACTCGGTTTTAGCAAAAAAAAAAATTGTGTTCCTTTAACACGTTAAGTCCACCCAGCCAGTACAGGAGCACTTTAGCCTCCACCAATCCCACGGCCGACCAGAGAAGTAGTCGTGGAAATAAAATTAAAACGTTCACTTTTTCATTGTTATTGGATAAAGTTGGTACACTGAATCAAGCTTCCTTTTCATACTTTCCTCCACAAAACTTATCCACTAAATCATCCAATAATTCTACTGGAGACGCTGAAAACAGCCAGACTCACCAGGCGTGGTGAAAACTTTTTTTCTAACATTTCTTACACCAATCTTTCTACTTTGTAATGCCTTTTATAAATATCACAAGAAAGTCCTACATTGTTCCGAGGGTCTACCTGTAACCGCACAAGAACTGAAAAATGGCCAAACCATTTTTTGGTTCAATAATAAATTGTACTTTAAAAAAAAACTTAAGGACAAAAAGCTTACATTACTTTCTAAAAGCTCAATTCACTAGCAAATGATTCTTTCAAAAGCTTAACCCATCTCTTTATTAAAAGTTAAGTCTTAAAATTAAATGAGCACAAATTAGTACATACTAAGTTTTAAGAAAATCGTAAGGTGCTTTTTTTTTAGGGAAAAAATCCAAAATACTGAAAAATCGATTCTGCAAATCGATTGAGCCGCAGGCATCGATTATAAATATTAAATTATAAACTTAGGACCACTAACAGTGTTCTAGTTTTCATTGTGTGAATAATAATATTTATTTATTTTATTACAGTTTACTTTTTTGGGGAAATTAATTAAAATCCTTTAAATTTGGCCATTTGCATAAAAAATAATGGTTTGATTTTAATAAAAACGGTCCGGTAGGACAGTTGTATAAGTGCTGATCGACCAAAAACTGTACGAAAAAGTGTAACGTTGAAAAACACCCAACTTTGAACATTTTTTTTCTCTTTTACTATAAAAGATAAAATTCCCAAATTTTCTTTATAATATAGGGCAAATCCTCCTTTATGACTGTAACGTTTTTACAACAACCCAGATCTAATTAGATACTACACCCGATCTGATTTATTAAATGATTTTGATTTCTTTCTAACTCTTTAAGTTTGACGTTAAAATTAATTCTCAATATACCTAATATTTGCCAAAAAAATTACAGTTATAAAGGAGGATTTGCCCTATAATTTAAAGAAAATTTGGGAATTTTATCTTTTATAGAAAAAGAGAAAAAAATTGTCAAAGTTGGGTGTTTTTCAACGTTACGCTTTTTCGTGCATTTTTTGACGAATAACCCTCATACAACTGTTCTACCGGACAGTTTTAATAAATAATAAAACCACACGTTACACATAAATGAAAAGCGGGAAATCTAATTTATTTATGTATTTATTTTGTACAATGTATTACCTAATAAAATTAAATAACCCCTCAAAAGTAAAGAAAACGCCACAAGTAAAATAATAAATTATTTAGAAATCTTTACAAAAAGTTCGGCCAGTAAAAACCACCAAACTTTTTTCTTTTAAGATTACAATTTCAGAAAACAAATAAAGTAAGCTGAAGTCATTATAAAATGATGTGAGCAAAGACCTGAGAACTGTAGTAAGATAAACATTACTCAAGCGAGAAAGCCACATCTAGGCTACAAAAATACACAAATCTGTTGGGCGACTTTTACCAAGGAAGGAACTAGCTAGCCCAGCTAGCAACGGACATGTTGGCGTCTAAAGGTTTGTACTTTAAAGCATTAAATATTCAAAAAAAAAGAAAAAAAAAGAGAAAGCAACCAAATCCCAGTTTGTTGGGGTAAAATCCCTAAAATAAAATTTTAGAGATTATTTTCACGTTTTTTCCCTGTATATCCACGTAAAATCGAGCCGGAAGGTAGTAGCTAATGACTTTTATGGAATCTTTAAAATTGTTTTGAGGAAAATTAGTATTTTTATCGTAGGAACCAACCAAAAATGTTGACATATTTGCGGATAATCTATTTGTAGCATCAAAGGGGTTAGATGTGCTAAGCAACGTTTGTTCCTAAATTACCTCAGACTTGAAAACATACACAGTCGAACCTCTCAATAACGGACACTGGCGGGGGAAAGCAAAACGGCCGCTGTCTGGAGGTGGTCGTTAGAAGGAGGTAGGCAAGTTTCATAATGAAAAAATATGGGTTTTTTCCAAACATCTATTTAAAAATTGTTTATTATTAATAGATTTAAAAACGTACATAATTGCATAATTATTGCAGCTATATGATATGCATCAAGTTTTTCTTAATTATCCGATTTGGTTTTTGCAAAATCTTCCAACACATTTATTTTCTCTTCTAGAGTTAACCACTTTCGTTTGAGAGACATATCGGAAGAAATAATATTGTTCGTCCAAAGTTATATTGAAAAATGATTAAAATGGTACAAGACGTATGGAGCTTATATAGGAAACTTTAGGAAAAACCAGGAAAAAAAAAAAACTTGAGAGTGGATAATTCTTTTTTACCACCGCGTCAAACGAACTTTTAATAATAAGGTGGTCGTTGATGGGAGGTGAAACATATAATCCGTTCCCCAAAATCAATGCCCGTGGTCGCTATGTAGAGTATCCGTTAGACAGAGGTTCTTTTATATAGAAAGTGTACAAGGGTAAAACGGGGAAATCCAAAAACTGTCCGTAAATGGAGGTGGTCGCTAGTGAGAGTGTTCTTTATGGGAGGCTCGACTGTATGTGTATATAAATACCCAAAAAAACTTAATTTCCTGTAAGGATCTTGCCAGAAACGAGTTCGTAAATAGTTGTTTGTTTGGATAGGCTTAGTAGAGAATCATTTCATGATTTACAAGGCTACATTGATCTCTAAAAATATAACCTTCTAGAGAGGAACTGACATAAAATACTGTGCCCGGCCAGGATATGGAAGGACAAACAGGACTAGGTACTTATTTGAGAAGGTACTGGACTACGAAACTGCAAGGTATATTAGTCAGAGGACAGTCTAGTACAGAGGTCGCTAAAGTGGTAGTCTATATAGACCCCCAGGGGTCTATTTAACAAAAGTAGGGGTCGATCTGAGCCAGGAGGTCGAAGGAAAAACAATTTCGAACCCAATATAGCGAACCTTGCAAAGAAACACCAGGCACACCCATCTCATTAATTATGAAGCAATACTGTAGTTACTTTACTTATTTATAATTATTATTTAATAAATATTAAGGTATTTAAATTTCAACATTAAGATATTTTTCATAAAACTATTTTTACACAATGTAACATTACTTTAATAAATGTTTAAAATCATAAAATAAATGTACAAACACAGTACCTAATAGATAGTTTTATTTTAATTAACTGAAAATTACTTTTAAGGGGGTCGATGGAGATTTCGAAAAATTATATAGGGAGGTCCATGATCAAAAAAGTTTGGCCATCCCTGGTTTAGAACATGTTATTATACCATGCAAAAAGTACAAAGACAATATGCGGTATCGAGATTTAACTAGTAGATATGTGACAAAATAGAAGTGAAGGTTCAGTATGAATGGTGAGGTTAGATATGGAGTATGAGGTGCACTCAGGATTTAGCGTAAGATTTTTGACTACACAGGGTCTGTAGGCGTTTGAAGTTAGAAGGTTTGGTTGACACTTCCATATCGGTTTCAACAGCGTCTTTTTAGTTTGTTAGCTTGTGATTCAAGTATAGTTTGGATCTGCGGTCAAATAGTCTAGTAAGTATCTTAAACACATCTTGCCGTTTCAGTTCAGAATGTGTGAGTTCCAGGAGAGATTACAAAACTTGTAAAAATGAAATTCTCTTACGGTAGCATTTAATTATTGATTTGTATTTCAGAGAAATAATTTGGTCCAATTAGTTCGGATGTGAATTGCAACAACGCAATTTCATTATTCAAATAAGTTTTTTTTAAATCGGGCAACTGAATACACAAGTGCAGTTTCTCATTCAGATTTAATAAACAGAAAGTAGAACAAATTATATACAGTTAAGGCATGAAAATTATCCACCTAAATATCACGCGTGCAAATAATTGAAGTTACGCAATTACTAGCACTAAAATACAACTGAGCGCCGTTTCGATTTTGCATGTTTAACAAAGTATGGTATAATTTGTTTTTTCAACAAATTTCTTGGAATTGATTTACTTTCAAGATCTCTCTTTGTAGATTTGTTATTGTAACTCCTGCAAATGAAACTATTGTATCGATTCAAAGTTCCGAATTGGGAATTTCAGAAGCACATTAAGAACTAGTTCGGGATTGCCACTTTGTCGCAACTTTATCGATGTTGACAGTATACGAGGGTCGTTTGAAAAGTCCGTGCAAAAATAAAAACTACTTAATTTTTTGGGGTAAACCTTTTTTATTTTTCAACATAGTCTCCTTTTAGGCTTATACACTTCGTCCAATGCTGCTCTAGTTTGTTGATCCCTTCCGAATAATAGGATTTGTCCAAGTCTGAAAAATAGCCATTCGTTTCTGCAATCACCTCCTCGTTTGAATAAAATCTTTTTCCCGCCAGCCATTTCTTCATATTGGGGAACAAATAGTAGTCCGAGGGAGCCAAGTCTGGAGAATAGGGGGGATGTGAAACGAGTTGGAACCCTATTTCCACTAATTTTGCGACCACAACTGCTGAGGTGTGAGCTGGTGCGTTGTCGTGATGGAAAAGGACTTTTTCGTGGGCGTTTTTCTTGCAGCTCGGTTTTCAAACGGTCCAATAACGATGAATAATATGCACCTGTAATAGTTTTACCCTTTTCCAGATAGTCGATGAAGATTATTCCTTGCGAATCCCAAAAGACAGTCGCCATAATCTTTCCGGCCGAAGGAACGGTCTTCGCCTTTTTTGGCGCAGATTCCCCCTTTGTAACCCATTGTTTAGATTGTTCTTTGGTCTCAGGAGTGTAGTGATGTATCCATGTTTCATCTACAGAAGTCCTGCGGATTCTTCTGGAACAGCTGCAAACCGTCCTTGCAACACTTCACACGATTTCGTGTTTTTGGTCAAGCGTGAGCAATCGCGGCACCCATCTTGCGGATAGCTTTGTCATGTCCAAATGTTGATGCAAAATATTATGTACCCGTTCATTCGAGATGCCCACAGCACTAGCAATCTCACGCACCTTCACTCTTCTGTCATCCATCACCATATCATGGATTTTATCAATGATTTCTGGAGTAGTAACCTCAACAGGGCGTCCAGAACGTTCAGCGTCACTTGTGCCCATATGGCCACTCCGAAAATTTTGAAACCACTCATAAACTGTTCTAATCGAAGGTGCAGAGTCACCATAATGTTTATCAAGCTTCTCTTTAGTCTCCTGAGGCGTTTAGCCTTTCATAAAGTAGTGTTTAATCAACACACGAAATTCTTTTTCGTCCATTTTTTGAAAATCACTCGACTTCCTCGATTCAAACGAATGCCAAACACAAAGAAATAGACCGATCTGGCTGAAACTTGGTGTGTGTTCTTCCAAGAGATGCTACTAACTAAACATAACCTCGATACGCGCCAGTGGTGCTATCTCTCTCACTTTGCACGGACTTTTCAAACGACCCTCGTATATTTCGACAAAACACTTCCTATAGAAGTAACATCAACCTTTACTTCATGATCTGATGGCGCCGAGTGACCAGAAGCAATTTGTTGGCACACTTTCCTAGCATATTGGCTGGACTATTGGTCCTAATCTTGAATTATAGTTAGTTTAGTTCACTAGTTAGCATTATAATAATCTCTCATCTTGTTTACGTTAATTATAGTCATTTAAACTCTTAAACACTACTTTTATCTCTTGTTCCGCTTTCCCTTAGTCTTCCTAATTAAATTTAAATAAACCACTCGTGGCTATTAAATACTTCCTTCCTATCTTCATTTTGTTCCAAGCGTGGCTGTTAACAAATGTCTACCTTAACCGCCGTTACAGCACAGAGTTATTGTTTCTCCATTCCGAGACTGGCAGTGGAATAAACCTCTACTTGAACGAGGGTTACGATAAGTTTCAAAGCTGTACTTAGTTTGTTGGCAAACCTATTATAGATATAGGATTCTATTTACGAATATGTAAACAAAAGTTTTGTAAGACGAGACGACAAATGAATTGGGAATTGTAACAAGTTGTGGCACAACACTATCCAAGTGATGTTCTACTACACCAATGTTAACCGTTGTGATGTAAGTTGTTAGTTTCTATCAAGTCTTGGTTATTCTGCTAGTGACGGCACTTGGTGACAAGATATCACTGATCAACAATCTATCTGCCAGCAGCACCACTTGTCTTCTCGTACTACCAAAACTTGTGCTTATCCTACCGCAAGAACTTCTTTTGTACATATCCCCCGCCTTCTCATTGTTATTCTAACTAGAGTTTCTACCTGTTTTTCTTTGTTACAAGTTCTTGTCATTCATAAGATTTATTATAAGAAAAATGAAACTTTTTCTCGTTAACAATATTCACCCTGTTTAACACAGCTTTTTTTTACAATATTATTAGAAAAAAATGAAATTGAACACATAGTTTATAATATGAGTTAAGAAAAGGGTAAAAATAGAAAAACAATAAATAGTCGTGTTACGAGATTGAGTCAAAAGCACATTTCCTCTTAAATTGGAAACCTCTACCACTTCCTGTACGTTGATGATCAGTTTGGTTGATAACGAGAGAACCCGTGGTAGAAAAAAAAAAGAGTTTTGGCGAAACAATTTGGGTGCGACAAACTCATACGACTTATACTCCGGTACTACAATACCAAACCTTTTTAACTTATACAGCTTCTTCGGAAATTTAAAACCTTATTTAATTCTTACTTACAGAGACCACTTTGTAAAAAAAAAACTGTAAATTGTAACGAATTTGACTCTTAAAGATAAACCAATTCCGTTAGCTCTCGTCATGAACTGCTCTAAAACGCTTTTTTTAAAAAAAATCTGAATTAGATGCTTGTATTTCGAAACTGTATTTTGAAAAAGTCATTTAAGTTTTGCTTCAAATATTATAAATTTCTTTCAATAAGTTTCGAAGCATTTTTAATATATTGCTAATACTGGCTCAAAGCTGTATTCGTAGAGTGATTGTTTTGTTGTCTTTAATATTTCATTAAAAATGTACAGTTAAAATTAACAAAATATTTTTTCATTACAAAAAAGTAGTAACTTCTATACTAAAATGATTGAAATATTGCCTTAGGGGTCTTATGTAGTCCAAAAAGTATCATATTGAATTCTAAAAAATGAATGAAATCATTTTTTGTTCATTTCTAATTTCCTGCCTCTTTTCACAAGATACAGAAAATTAACTTTGAAAAAATTATTGAATTTGGATGTATCACTTTTGCAAGGTTCCCTCCAACAGCTGACTATTTAATCGAACCCTTTTTTTTTGCCTGTTTCAGAACCCAAGGGAGCGTGTAGAGAGGTCCTATTCCTTACCATTCTACCTTCCAAACGCGTTTCACGTCCAACTACCGATCAGGACAGTTAGACTATAATTTCTCATATTAATTAACATTAATAAAATCAAGGGTTAAACACTTCAAATCGAACTAATTAGGGGAGAGGGGGCACATTTGAACAGGGGGCACCTTTGAACAGTTTTAATTTCCGGCAAAATATTTAATGATTGGTAATTTTCTCCATCTTTTGTGGCAGACCTGTTGTATAATTGACAGAGTTTTCCTTCGTTTTCAAAATTTTTGGTGCAGCTTTGGAAGTGTGTTATGAAGATTGTAGTAGTTAAGGTGTAAAGTATTGTTAGTCCATATTAACATTTGGAATTCGTATTTTTAAATCTAGTATTTACAAAAGTCTATTTGCTTGCAAAAAGTGTTGGACATTATATTTTCTTTTATGGAAGGAGAGGGGGCACATTTCAATATCACAGTCGACCTGCAAGTTTGTCACTTCTTTTTTGGTTTAATCGCAGAGAAGGGGAAAGTGGTCCGAACCTACTACATTAAGAAGCGCAACAAACCGAATATTTTGTTCAAACTTCCTAAACCCATCATCACTTCGGGTACAACATCCCGAACTGAGTTATTCTTGATTTTTGAACTAGATATCAGTGGTTTAAAAGAGAAAGTAATGCAGTAGTAAGAGAAACAACTGATAGGAGGTAGATTCAGAGTAAAGTAATATCATTTCTTTCTAATTTATATTGTGTTCAAAGCTACCCTACCAGTGGGGCAGATATTAACATTTGGCACAACAATTTTAAATTGAAAAAATATAGATATGTTTGTAAAGTACCAACTGTTTATTGGATATAGATCTGTTAAGAAGACTTGAAAGTTGTAGAAAACAAAATAAAAAGGTTCAATAATACGATTGTGTGCACTCGGTAACAGAAAATGTAAATTCTGTTAAAATGTGTCCCTCCTTTCCCCTAATTCAATATATCTTAGCTTGGCGGTTCTGATATTATCCACATCATATTGACACCGTCGATGCCACTAGCGTTTTACACAAGTTCTAGTCAAGCCACTTCAAGAAAGTGAAAATCGCTCCCCTCCATCAACCACACTCTCTCGCTGAACCTCGAAGGAAAACGCCTACATACAAAAATTGGTAGACTTCTCCAACCAGTACGAGAACGCTTGCAGTACCAGAAATAAGGTCCCTTATTCACAATCTATAGCACAAATTTAACATTCAACGAGACTAGTACAGCTCTACTTTGGCGGAAGTTGTGGTACGCACACTATTGCTCGATCTACACAGGACGGGAAATTGTGAATGTACTTCTTCTAAAGCCATGGAAATTTTCCATTTCACTATTTTCATGTGTAAGGTAAAAGTTTTTCCACTACTTTTTAATGTATTCACACAACCTTCGTTTTCTTTTTAGCCCTCTTTATGTATTATTTCTATTGATATTCATGAAATATATTAACTTATTTTGATTCTATTGCTTTTCTACACTCTTTATCAATCCTAGTTTTCAAATCGTACAGTATGTATTGTTCACCTTTTTTTGGAGTGTTAATCTAAAGAGAAGAGATATTATTACCATTTTCCTTTCGACCTAGGGAACTAGGTAAACTTCAGGGCCAATAAAACAAAAACTTTTTGCTGCAACCATGTAGGGAAGTTCTCATTACTCAATTAAAATCAGCTGTGTAATGCCCAACTTCCCACACTAGTGGAGAAAAATTCCCATTAGTGTCACTTTCCTCACTAGTGAGTGGAAAAACTTTATTGTGCTTCCTTGATATAAGAAGTTTTGTTATTAACATAAATATTTTCTGTAAAACTTTAATAAGCTTATTTAACGTAACTAAATAATTAAAAAACGAATATTAAAAAATAAAATAAAAATTGAAAGGAATATAGAAATAAAAATAATACTTTAATAAATAATTAGATATTTTTAATTATAACAGTTAAAAAGGTATGTACCGCTTCAAGTAGTGAATACCTTTACGTATCTGGGGGTTCCAGTGTCGTCCTCTGCAAAGTTTTGGCAAGCAAGCAAACACTTCTTAGCCAAGGGTATAATAGCCAATTCAGTAGTGAAGAATACTCTCATTAAAAGTAAATCTGACAGTTGGGCTACAAAGATTAAACTGTTTGCAGCTACTTCTGAGGCAACTATTCTGTATGCTTCCGAGGTATGGGCTCCATCTTATGCGGATATGGTCGAAAGGGCGCAGTTATCTTTCATTAAGTCAGTTCTCCAGCTCCCTAGAAACTCGCCAAACTATTTTGTCAGACTTGAAACCGGTCAAGTTCATCTTAAATACAAAATTTTTAAAAGAATGTTGAATTGGTGGCTTAAATTATTAAATATGGAAACAATCGATCTTCCAAAACTTTGCTATATGAGACAAAGGGAACTATTGGACACAATGGATATGCCCTACAACTGGTGCCAACAGCTGCGATACTATCTAGTTATGCTGGGTGCCGAGGACATTTGGGTATCACAGGATGTGAAAATAATCAGTGACAATTACAAAAACTTGTTGGAGAGAATGGAGAATCACCTAATCAGTAAAGATGTGGATGCCGCAATTTCCAGCTCTTTTAACACACTCTATAGAACTTATAGTTTGCTAGGTGGTTGTGAAAGCTATTTAAAAGCGAAGCTCCACATAAATAAATTAAGAATTATTTCTCAATTACGTCTCTCTGGAAAGTTTACAAACCATTTAAATTATCAAAATTACTCTGCCAAATTCTGCCTTGATTCTGTTTGTCCACTATGTAACCATGATTTAGATAACATTTCACATCTACTCCTAATATGTCCGGTACTCAATCAATATAGAAACAAGTTCATCACTCAGTATTTCTCTCACCACCCTGGTAGTGATAATAGTAATAAAATTTCAGATCTATTGACTATAGATGATCGAGATAATGAAAAAGTCAATAATATTTTTCTATTTGTCACTAATTGTCTCAAATTTAGAAAAATAGTGCTACAATGAAGCTTCCTTGCTCACCTTAACTTATCAATGTAGCAATAATAAGAAAAAACAATTAAAAGAAGCCATGTTAGCAAATTCCCTATTGTATCAATTGTTATTTTATTTTAAGTAGATTACCTTCTTTACTGCAGAGAACTATTCAGTTGTGTCTCTTATTTTCATTTTTTTATTTTATGATTTATTTTTCTATATCTTGTTCTGATTTTATTTTGTTTTATTTTGTTTTGTTTTTTACTTATGCTCAAAAAATTATTCTCCTCAGTTAATTTAAATAATACTTGATATTTTATTTCTTTACTAATATTTAATTAATTATTGTAATAAAGTATTATAATTTTTGTATTTATAAATTTGTACGGTCAACCCTTGCTATGAGATCTGTATCTCTTTAAGCAATAAAGATTCATTCATTCATTCATTCATTCATTCATTCATTCATTCAGTTAAAAAGGTTATAGTGTTACCTTATAGAAATTTAAAATGGATTCTAGTGATTCCTGTTTAGAAAACACTCCTCCATCAATAAAAGAAACAGCAGAAAATGTAATAAGTAATGTAAATACGTAAGTAATGTAAATAATTGTAATATAACAATAAATGTTTATAATAAATAAATTACTTTTTGTAGACTGTAAAAATGAAATTTTTAATTTTATTAGTTAATAAATGGTTGCAGAAAAAATATAATATTTAACTCTAGTGTAAAGTATTTTCCTCACACTCGGCAATTTGCACTTGCACTCGCCTCGCTTCGCTCGCTCGTGCGTGCAAACCCTGCCTCGCGTGAGGAAAAGTACTACTTTCCACACTTGTTATAATAACTATTATGATTGAAATTGGCCGTAATCTTTCTTCCCATGGGACAAATTTATATCTTTTTTTTTTAATAAAGTTTTCTTAATGGTCAATTTCCGTTTTATATTCATTCTGATTTTCTCAAACTTCTAGCGATCGCATCGAATTTTCTATGACCACGATTTTCGGCTTTGGCCAGTTTGGTTTGTGTACCCACTATAGATTGTGAATCAGGGACCTATTTCTGGTACTGCAAGCGTTCTGATTGAAGAAATATAAAAAATATATGTATTTAAAATAAAAAGTAGTTAGCTTTTAGGTACTACTGTCGCTTCCGCTATGAAAGCAAGTACAATATGATTCCCGAAAGGGCTATTTTACCGATATTTTACTTTTATTTTTATTTTTTTCTCGCTACGTTCAATTTTCTTTAAAACTCTTTTACTCTTATTAATCCCCAGATTCCAAAAAAAGTGTTACAATTGTCTATTGGATCAGCACAACTGAAAAAACGCGAAATCGCAGGAAATTTCAATGTAATGTTCCGAAATTGGTTCGACACTAAAAACAAAAAAATGTTTTAGGATAAAATCAGCCAATTTATACAAAATAGATTTTTTTTTTTTTTAATTTTCTCGAAAATAGTTTTAGAAACCAAAATTGAAGAAAATCGAGAATGTCATGACAGTTTTTATACTAGACTTTTTTAAAAAAAAAAAAAAAAAGAGAGGGTTTTTTTCTAGAGAGAAAATAAATTTAAATATAAATTGCCGTGCAATCAACAGTTTATGCACTTACATAGGCGTCAAACGTTTGGGTGTTCGGATTTGAGAGAATTGGTTTACCCGGGAATGCATTTTTATAGCTCGAAAACGCTCCAATCACGAGAATAAATTTGGCCAACTAATAGCTACTTTTGAATAACAATCAATCATTTTTATTTAAAGCATTTCAACAGGGGGGGGAACGACATACTTATGTTCAAAATGTACTTCCGTACATTTGTCGGAGAACGCCCTCTTAACACCAATAATGAACTACAGCTTTTGTTTGATACTGTTTTTGAGATAATTGATTTTAAGGAAGCCATTTTAAGCTTTCTCTCGCAAAAAAAAACCTAATAACTTTCATGAAAGTGAAGCCAATATTTAGTAAAAATTCAAAACTGGAAGAAAATGTTTAGAATTGTAAAGCGAGAGAAAAGTATTTTTCACGACCTGTTTTTTTTTTTTTAAATTAAATAACAATCAATAATTAATTTACGATAAAAGATACATCTTCCATCCACCGTCTACGACCCAATGGAAAAACTTTTCTATTTTTAATGAACTCAGGGAATAGCGAAGGGTCAAAAAGTTGTTGCAGCACAACAGAATGAACACTTTTTATAAAAAAAGAAAAAAATTCAAATACTTTATCGTAGACTTACTTCTTCCTTTTTAGATGACATATAAAGTTACAAAAAAGTTAAAATTATGTTCATGTTACAAAGTTGTATGAGTTTAAAAATATATTTTATTGTTAAAACAGGATGCGGTTTTTATAAAATATACGAGTAAAAAAAAAATCCATTTGACATGCTATTTATTTGCAAAATGAGGTTAATGTCATGAGAAATGGTTTTTGGACATTATACGATGACAAGTTTCTGAACGTTTTTAACCCATTATTATTCTTCGAACTAGGGCGCCACGGTAGCCGAACGGTTAGAGACCTGCGAAGCTAATATGTATTGTGGTACTGGGTTCGATTACCGATCTTTAGGCCTTGGATTTTATTTAAAGGGTTAATAAAAGAAATTTACAGTAAAGTATGTTCGCTAGTCGTCTCCGTCCACTGGTAGTTGGACGTTAAGCCCGCCTGAAAAAATAGGCGATTACTTTACTTTTACCTTACTTTTTACTTTACTTTACTTTCTTCGAACTAGAAATTTAGACCCACATTATTTCTGAACCGTTCAATACACAGAAATGTAACCCTACGAAGAAGCCATTTTGCTGAAACCTATGTATGGTCTTATATATTATTAAAATCGAATTTGAAGATAATTCTTGAATCGGAAGTAACCCATCATTCAATAGATAGTTAACTTTCTCGAAAACCGCACCTAGGCTATTCAGTAAACTTCGTATTGGTTAAGGAAGGCTTCTCTGTAAAGTTGTTTACAAGTATAATGAACGTTTTTACCAAGTATGTTGCTTAGAAATAATATGGGTCAAATATTTCGAGATCGAGGAATATTAATGGCTTAGAAAATTGAGAAAAATAAGAGAAATTTACTAACACTTCATTCATTACTAACACGTTCATTATTACTTGTAAACAACTTTACAGAGAAGCCTACCTTAACCTATACGAAGTTTACAAGGTAGGCCTAGAAGCCATTTTCGAGAAAGTTAACAATCCATTGAATGATGGGTTACTTCCGGTTTAAGCACTGTCACTAATAAATGGGTTGTTACGACAATAAGCAGGCTGAGTGCGAACCACGCGGTGTGCGGATCGTATCTATACAGGATCAACAAAAGGTCCTCTCCTCTTAGCGTAGATTGCAATGAGGAGGAGGATTTAAAACATAGAATAATAATAATATGTCCACGTTATGTGGAAGAAAGGAAACGAATGTTAGACGACATATACAGGTATTTAGATGCACCATTTCGCTAAGAAGACATAATATTCTCCACCAACATCTATGTGCTTAAATCTGTAGCAGAGCTAAGAAATATGAATGTATTTAAAAGTTATAGCCAATTAGAATGAATGGAAGAAAATGATTAGAGAATGATTACGGTGATTTTAATTTCGGTTAAGCTATAAGGATGGCAGGAATATAGAGTACTGATCCATCCATTAGTTGTAGTTTATGTACATAGTTGTATATAGTGGAGGGATGAATGTGTGAAGCGAATGTATTTATAAGTAAGAATGGAGAGTGAGTGATATTCTAGTGATAAGCAGCTAGACGATGCTGGCTGTATGGCGAAAGCCAATGCCAAAAAAAAGCAAAAAAAAAGAAGAAAATTAAGAGAAATTTAAGAAAAAATTTGTGTGAGTGGTCAAAACAGATTTTTTTGGGCAAGTTTTTTCTCACAGTTGAAATGAAAAATTAAAAAAGAAACATTCATGTTCCGCCTTATAGTAAAATAATTGCCCCAGCTTCTATTATACAGAGAAGTGATTAATTGCGCAAAACATATACTCCGGAATATGATGTTAAACCTATACAGGTGTAGGCGGCATGAAACAAAACTGGCAGAGAGTATATACATAGCTAGAGAGAGAAACAGAAAGGTGAGGTCTGCATAGCTTTCATGCGGCAATGAAGGTACTGGGATTTCAAATAAGCCGTAGAAAGGAGAGTGAGACGACGCGCCGGTACCTGTAACCCACAACACTGCGTACGTAGTAATCAATTGTGACGTCGGCTAGAGACAATAGCAGGGCACCGTGTATTATAGTTAACAATACTCGGGGAGCGATTTTAACAATAGCAAGTCTGTGCTCTAACCCAGCCAGCGCCTGTTTTACGACCACGATTTATTAAATAGCAATCCCTCCACTCTGCTATTCATAACTAGCTAGCAATGTTGTTAATAAGTTTTATTATTTTACTTAATAACTTATTTTATTTAGAGAACACTTACAAAATGTTTGGCATGCAAAAAAAGGAGAATTGGAACCACAAAGAACCAACTAGTAAAACCCAAACATTTCTGTATTAACGAATAACATCCATTTTTTAATCTGCTAATTTCCAGCGGAAACTCGCTTTAAACCAATTGGTACCAATGCTCAAAAACGTAACCTGAAAAACCTGAAAAAAACACTAGCACAGAGCGTTTTTTCATTGGGTAGGCTGTAGTCGTGGTGAATTTATAACATTCTATACGTAAAAACTTCTCCTAAAAAGTCATGCGAATAACGGAATTATCTGTATCGAGATCCATGAGAACACGACGGTTTTTTTTGCCTTTTTTTGGCATTGGTTTTTGCCATACAGCCAGCATCGTCCAGGTGCTTATCACTAGAATATCACTCACTTTCCATTCTTACTTATAAATACTCCACTTATTCATCCCTCTATTATACAGGGTGTTCAGCACAAGACTACCGTAACTTCGGGAGGCGATTCTGGGCATCATTTGCAACGAAAAATTCCAAATAAACTATGGCTCGATTCGGCTCCGTTTTATAGATATTTTTAATTTTATATTTTTTTCAAAGTACTACTACTTTTTAGCAAACAGTTGTCTATATTTCTCAAATTATTATAGCTGTAGCAATTTCAATTAGCACATTAAATTTCCTTTCAAATAAGCTAATTTGTTTTCTAAAATAATAATATTTATTTCACTTTGTGGCCCAAACATAAGAAATAGCAAGTTTCTAATTTTTTCCAAAAACTTTCGACTTCATTCTTCTCAAAAATATTATATATGTAAAAAATGTGCACTATTCATGAAAAACATCTACAAACAATCACCTTTCGAACGGTATACAATGCATTGGAATTATGTTAAAAATTGATGCAGAAATCTGTGATTAATTGCAAAAAAGTAGGCCTCAAAACAGCGTCGGCATTATGAAAGGAATTCACCTACCATAAGAATATAATTGATCGAAATCATAAATCCACTACGATTTTTTGCAAACGTGTAATTAATAATTAATTTATTTAAGATAAGGCAGTCTTATGCTGAACACCTTGTATACAACTATTTACATACAAACTTACAGCTAATGGATGGATCAGTACTCTATATTCCTGCCATCCCTATAGCTTAACCGAAATTAAAATCACGTAATCCTTCTCTAATCACTTTCTTCCTTTCATTCTAATTGGCTATAACTTTTAAATACATTCATATTTCTTTGTTAGCTCTGCTACAGATTTAAGCACATAGATGTTGCTAGAGAATATTATGTCTTCGTAGCGAAATGGTGCATCTAAATACCTTTATATGTCGACAAACATTCGTTTCCTTTCTACCACATAACGTGGACATATCATTATTATATGTTTGAAATCCTCCTCCTTATGCAACCTACGCAAAGAGGAGAGGACCTTTCGGTGATCCTGTGTAGATACGATCCGCACACCGCGTGGTTCGCTCTCAGCCTGCTTATTATCGTAACAACCCATTTATTAGTGACAGTTCCCTTAAACCATGTTTGTCTAGGTAACTGATCTGCCATAGACATATGCCTACGTCTGTAGTTATTTCTTTAATTTTTGTGAAATCAATGTTGGGTAATTTTCTGACTGTTTCGGCTATAAAGTAATTTTTTTTTTTTTTAAGCATCACCAAAGTTTGTAAGTCCACAGTTATCGTGAGTTAAAAAGACCGAGCAACCAGAATGGACCAGCTATCGCATAAATGAGGAGGAAATAACCATCTGAAGATAATTCCGTGTTTTATCTTCAAAAACTTTAATTTTATATTCACTATATTCATATTTCCCCAAAAATACACAAAACTTCCAAACTAAACCAGATATCTGTGAGATTAGAGACGAAAAATAAATCATAAGGATCTTATCTCGATATGGGAGCACAAAGTAAAGGGGGTAAAGGCGGAATCTATGTGATTTACAGCACAGCCAGTTAGGTAAGATTATGCATATCACATGAGATAACCAGAAACGCACAATATTAAACCACTAATGGTTATAAACAACAATATGCAGCCCTAGGAGTTTATCTCAAGCTAATTCTAAATAATGCAATACACAATGTGTGCTACGTAGCACTACAATACACCACAAACAATATCATACTAATACTTTAAAACAACAATAAATTATTTATGTTGCTGAATATAGTTAACTAGATTTTAAGGTTAAAATAAATTGGAATATATTAATACTTAGCACCAATAAATGCCAATTTCATAATTTTATACATTTGTGAAAACACAGCTGTCAGAATTTAAAGTCCATCTTAAATTGACTAAAACAAAAAATAGTAGAATAAAACATTAAATTTTTAGAATACAGAATTACCCGTAAGCATCACTCTGCTTTTGTTTTTGTTTATTTGGGCCCCTTTCCAGGAAAAATTCGAATAAGAGAACTTTTTGGGCGCGTTGGGCGGGTAAATGGGCATCTCCCGCATCTCCTTTGGGAAGCTTCTGTAAACTTTATAAACCGCTACTTCAGATGGAAGCCAGCAAAACTGTTAGGCCATAGTTACCAAGAAGATGATGTTACTATAACATCAAGAAGATGGATAACACTGTTATCATTTTGTACCAAACTCAGTGCCATACTTCACGTCATTAAGTGAAGTAATGGCCTACTTTTTTGTTTCAGGCAGAGTTTATAACGTCTAACTACCAATTAGGTTTTCGTGGACGGGGCACGGAAGCTCATTCTTTACTGTAGACTAGTTTTTTTTCCTAATAAATAAAAAGTAGTCATACGCTGGATTCGAACTGGCGATCTCCCACTTGCAAAGCCACTCTTCATAACCACTAGACCATCACCCGCTCATGCTTCACATCATTATACTTCTTCTTTAAACAATTTATTTAAGTAAAGCGTCAATATTCAGGAAACTCAGTGATGAATTCCATTCAACTCAATCCTTCATTCTCTACAGCATTTAAAATAGAATACCATCCATCTTTATATTCAAACTATAGACCATAGGTCGGCAATCTATGACCCAGTAAACAATTCTTAATTATGAGGCCGGTTGGTGTTCTTGCCAACGAATTAAAGTGTGCTTGTATTGAAATGTGTCGCAAAATGGGATGAAAGTCTATTATTAAGAGCGAGTACACACGAGTTTATGATTTCTTTCAAGTTAAGTTAAGAATAAGGATTTGATAATACATCTGTAATTATCTATTTAAGATGCATTGGAATATCCCATCTGTAATTTTTTTTGTATTTTCTGTACTCTGAGATATATAATCTAAACCAAAACAGATGTGATGTGACCCACCAGCAAAATTTTTGTGATAAAAACTGAAAAATGACCCACTTGTAAGAAAGGTTGCCGACCACTGCTATAGGACAGCAATCGTTCAACGCCATATTGGAATAATAATTTCAAAGAGTAAATTGACAAAAATCACTAGTTTTCTACACATAAAAGTAGTTTGAAATAATGGCATTTCAAATGCAATGATAAACTCATTATAACTTTTTCAACTGTTTTAGTTGGACTACATAAGACCAAAGACAGCCAAATACCCGCAATATCCCGAAGAAGTGAGGAGAGAACATATCCCCTGGTTGATGTAAATCGATACTTAAGATGGCTGATATGTTGTAGTAATGTAGTAGTAGAGAAGCTGCGACGACTATGTATTCATGTAGAGAGACGTTCGGATAACATCACTCATCTCCCTATCCTCTCCATCAACGTTCTATACGTATACATAGTGGTGATGGAATGTTACCATGCATACGACGAGCATTCCTCTAGCCTTCTAGATCTTGTTCTCACCCACCTCCTTCCTTCTAGGCATACGTATACACATAGCGTGCCAAAGCGGTAGCGGACTCCATGTTATGGCCTTCCAAATGTTTAGCACGTTCCTAGTTTATCTTACAGTTATAGTTATGTAACACTGCAGACTGAAAGTGCCGCCATATAGTGGCGATGGTCGACAACGGAGGCGGCCAGACGTGAACAACATTTCAGTT
The DNA here is from genome assembly GCF_049639745.1 of Rhodnius prolixus. Taxonomy (NCBI): domain Eukaryota; kingdom Metazoa; phylum Arthropoda; class Insecta; order Hemiptera; family Reduviidae; genus Rhodnius; species Rhodnius prolixus. Next base: position 11,270,233 of record NW_027411604.1, on the reverse strand, counting down.
AATATATATTGCATAATCAAGGGATATATCAACATACACACAATCATATACATACTAAGTCCACAATCATTGCATATTGCAGAATATATATATGCACTTATACGAGTATGTTGCCGGCAGAGTACGAGATTCTACAATTTTATCTAGCACCTAGTTATCCTATAAAATTCAACAAATTGCCTAAATGCTATTTACTAAACCTATTACTGGTTAAAAATGTAAACATAAGCCTCTTTAAAAAAAAGAGGTTTGTTATTTAGGCTTAGCATGAAATGCCTAAGTGCACTTATAAGATGCAAGGAAGGGAAATAGTAAATTTGAGAAACATTTTGGCATGTACTGTACAAAATTGGAGCCATAGCTAGTAATGACTAAATGAAGGACTTTTAGATAAGAAGGATTTGATTCTGCTGAATGTCGATGGGTTTTCGCGGAGCTCCCCCCATAAATCGGCTCCATAATTACATATTGGTCTTACAAGTTAGTTTTACAAACAGTTAGTTTATCTAGAAGCAGATAAAGAAATCGAATAACTAAATTGAAAATTATTTAAATTGTTTTATTTGTAATCCACAGCTTAGTTAGTTTACGATATTATTAAACCAAACCCAATATTATTTAATTTTGCAAATATATACAGTGGTCAAAAAAAGTATTCATACACTAAGTTTTTTTTACTTTATCTACTGAACTTTTGTTTCTAAGATGACTACTTGTTCAGCACAGAAATCGAAGATAGTAACATTTAATTTAATACTCTCATTTTCTTATATAAACATAAAGAATTGATTAAAAAGCAGAAAAATAATTTATTGTATGCAAAATATCAGTCTGAATGTTATAATTAACGCAAAACTAGAGACCTAATATTTTGTAAGCAATCCCTTTGCATTTGTTATTGCCTGAAGCATCCTTGGCATAGATTCCACCTGGTTTAGTGTCTCTTGAGACGTGATTTCTGTCCATGATTTCTTTAAATTGGTTATGACCACTTTTCTGGAAGAACATTTCGATTTTCGAATTTTCCTCTCCAAATAAGACCATAAATTTTCAATAGGGTTTATATACGGAGACTGTGGAGGGGGTGAGAAGTTGTTTCCGGGCATTATAAAGCAGCCATTTCTTAGTATTTTTGGATGTATGTTTGGGATCGTTATCCTGTTGAATGAAGTATCCGCTTCCGATGAGCACGCCAATTCTCAGAAAGCCTCGCGTTAACTTCAGGGACCCTTGTTACGCCACAGACCATCAAGAATCTATGCCAAGGAGGCTTCAGGCAAAGGGATTGCTTACAAAATATTAGGTCTTTAGTTTTGCGTTAATTATAACATTCAGACTGAGTGTATGAATACTTATTTTGCATACAATAAATTATTTTTCGGCTTTTTAATCAATTCTTTATGTTTATGTAAGAAAATGAGAGCATTAAATTCATTGTTACTATCTTCGATTTCAGTGCTGAAGAAATAGTCATCCTAGAAACAAAAGTTCAGTAGATAGAGTAAAAAAACTTAGTGTATGAATACTTTTTTTGACCACTGTATATAGCTATATAAAAGAATTGATCAAAGTGTAAAATTATTAGTGGGGATGTCTTAATCTACTAATTGGATTGTTTAAGACACCAAATCTAGTGATTTACTCCTTGAGAAGGGATGGATCACTGAATCGAAGTATTCCCGCTAATCTCCTGTAGATAGCGAAGGCATTGTGATTCTAGAATGTGATTAAGTTGGGATAACCCGTTCTTCATATCGTTTTAGTTACTGAACACCTATTTGCCGTTGAACCAATGGATTGATTCAACATAGCAAAGTGGATATTTGTTTTGTTCTGAGAATAAAATTATTGTAAGAAATACGATTCAAACTCATAAAATTGCAATTAAATTGAATATTCTAATAAAATAAACAAACTTGGTTTAGATTACATTCATATTCATTATTTAAAATTGAAAATACGTCCTCAGGCAATATTTAATTAAAAAAAAAAAAAATGATACATAACTTGAATTACCCACTATCCTCGGAATGTAGGTAGAACACGAAATTGCTTTACCATAAGCTGAGGATGGCTGCTGATAAATTGAGGCAAACTCATTTAATAAAAGTAAATTCATAGAATAAAATTTGTTTTAAATAAATAAATAAATGAAAATTGTATTTTATATAAAAAAAAATTATTTTAAATTTTCAGTTTTTTTAAAAATAAATAATTTGTAAAACAATTTTTCAATTTTCCAAGAGCAAAATAGGGAATAAATAGCAAATGTATGGCGGCAGTTTATTAAAGAATATACGTTACAAATTTCCCCCTTTGAGTCTAAACTCAATTAATCTTTCTCCTGCTAACTTAGTTCCCTATCTCGGGTTGTAAATCGACAAAAAAAGATTAACGAGGAACCTGCAAAAAGACTGAAAAAAAAGTCTTCAACTTAACCGACTGTTAACAAAATACTACAAAATTTACTCTCTATTTTAGTAGCAGGGAACAAGTTGGACAGAGTTATCTCAAACAAAAAAGTGGAATATAAAAAAATAAATAAAATAAGAGAGGTAGTAAAGAAGTAAGTTTAGAGTAGAGCCAACAGTACCAGGGTACAGCTTGTTTAATTAAAGAGGACAGACCATGGCCGACTAGGAGAAATACGCACTGCAGTGCAGGAGGAGGAAGCGACACAGGGTATAACGCACAAACAACTAGCCAGATATTGCCCGCCCAATCTCAGAAGTTTTACCCCCCGCGGGAAATTGCACATACTATATCAAGTTATTATTTATTCTCAATTAGAACAACATCTGGCGCAACCCACTAACTATGCCAATAACGAAAACAAAAATACTGTTAATTAATTTGACGTTTTCCTTTTTTACAACTGGGAGAATTGGAAGACAACTGAGGTTTCCACAAAAAATAATTTTGCATTGTTGAGCTATTCTTTTTTTATATTTTGTTCCTTCTAATAAAATTCTCTCTAGAGAGGTTTTAGATTTAATTATAATTACTTTTTTAATTGGGTATAAATGGGAATTAAGCGTGAGTGAATGTTTCTGAATGAAAAAAATATCTGGACTGAACACGCTAAAGTAGAGCAATGCGCTGGAGGTACTGCTGGGGCCGGTGCATACAGACTGAAGAGAAATGGGCAATGGAGACAAATTATTTTTTCAATTGGCCATATAACAGATAAGGTCTGTTCTAGACCCAATTTTGAAGCTCCATTTCAGGTGTTCCTCAGATCGTGGACAGAATTGAGAGAAAACTGGACAGAACACTGGCGGAAGGGAGACATGTGGTTTTCAGATGGCTCAAAAGATGGCCTGTGGGAGTGGGGTCTACAGTGTATGGGGTTAAACCTGAGGTACTCATAGAGAGATCTCTTGGAAGATATGCCACCGTCTTCCAGGCCGAGGGATTTGCAATCAAAACTTGTGCTGAGAAAAACCTGTGAATGGACCTTAGAAATAGGGAGATTTGCATCTTTTCGGATAGCCAGGCTGCACTGAAAGTCTTGGAACAACTGGCTAAGCACAATAAAGTTCAGCTGGAATGGGTGACGGGTCATGTGGGGATTAAAGGGAATGAAACAGGCGATCTGCTTGCCAGGAATGGAGCTAACATTGGCCTGGATCCTGTCCTGGGGATCACCAAGGGATCACTCTCTCAGAGACAGTATGAAAAGAACTGGGTGATGTGTCTTGGTTTTAAACACAGTTAGTGTTTAAGATGCCTTGGCTGGGTGATAGAAGAACTAAAGAAATTCTGTGCGTGGGTAGAAATCAGATTACTCTGATCACAGGCCTATTCACAGGGTGTAGGTTCCTGAGTAGGTTCAGGAAGCATCTGTACAGGGTGGGAGCTTATTAGCTCGGAACCGTTGTGCAGATTGTGTTAGGAATAGGAGGAAACGGGCACTTGCTGTTCGATTGTGTTGCGGTCGAGTGGTTGTACTATGAAACCTTTCAAAAAGAGAAAATAGTTCAAAAAAGAACTAGCAGGGAAAGTCCTCAACTTCCTTACTAGGGGAGGTTTCGTCTACTAGATCCAAAAAAGGTTAAGGCACAATAAGCCTCTAAGCTTGGGTCATAGGTTCCGCCCTACTAATCTAACCTAGTTATTGTGCAAGAAAACTTTAATAGACGAAATATATTATTAAAAGAAGAAAAATACTTTTCTACAAAAAAAGAAAAAGGAAAAAGGTTTTTCTTTTCCTTTGAAAAAAAAGATGGTGAAGACAAAATGGCGGCTAGATTGACTATTTACTCGTTCAGTGCACAAGAAAATGCAATGCTATTAGTAAGGAACTTATTTAAATGTACAAACAAACTCCAGACGATGGTTTTTTTTTTTAAAGAAAAGTTCCTTAAAATCTGAAAAGGAAAGCCAATAGTTGCGAGTGAAAAGTTTCTATCCTGTTTTTTCCCCTCCTTTTTTACGAACTTTTCCAAAAAGAAAAAACAAACTTTTTAAAGAAAACAAGCTTTTTGTTAAACTTCACATGTTCTTAGTTTAGATGTTTTTCACTTTAAAAAATAAAATAGAATAGAAAATAAATAATAAGAAGAAAAACTTTTGGTCAACCTAAAAAGAAAATTTGAGAAAAGTTTATCGTAAAAAAAAGAATTTTCCACTTTTTTTTTGTGTGTATTCTACGTACAATTATCGAAAAAAGATAAACAAAATTTTTCTCTAAAACTGACAGTGGAAAAATAATGTGAAAAAAATTGAGATTAGAGCGTTTTGTGAACTCAAGAACTACCGTAAAGGGTACCACACTTCGGAATAGCTGCTACTAGAGAAGAACATGTCCGACAGGATGCTTCCAAAAACTTGTATCCAGTATTTCCTTTCTTTCTCTATAAACAACCCTCCCCCCAAAAAAATACAGATAAAGAGGAAAAGCTTCCTAGAAATGAAACAAGAAAATAAGAAAAATGTATTTATTTTCAAAAAACACCAATTGAAAGCAAGAGAAATCTACGATTAATTTATATTTTAACCCACTAAGGGTTCCAGTATGCCCTGGGGGAATGTTCTGAAACAAGACCTGAACATGAAATATACAAACATTATTTCCAAAACAACCTTTAAATAAAATAAAATAATGGCTGATACGCCAAAAATGCCCTTTATAGCCAAGAATACAAGGGAATTTAAATGATATATTCAAGAAAATTTCATTTATATTTAAAGTATCTCGGTACCCAATTCGCATTTATATAAGACCCATAATTGATTAATCCTTTATTCAGTTATAAATAAAAATTCAAAGCGTTCAAGTATTTGGAAAGATAATCAAATATGTTCAAATATATATTGGAAATCGCCCGGAAATGCTTTGATATCCAAACCACCCGCCGATACGTTAAGTTCTTTTCTTATCATTTCCGCTTCATTTAAGTGGCAATTTTGTGAAAATGAGAATTCAGGATAAACACCTAAGATAGATGGAAAGGTAGAGAACCCATTTTTCCTACCAAGAAGCGGGAAGAACGTCTGCTTCATTTTTCAACGTAAATTATTCCTGAGGAAATGTGTTTCAAGAACAGATGTTAAACTGCGAATTCTTGTAGTCGGTTTCCTGCTTGAAGCAGTATGGATTATAATATTTTCTTGAAATGTTATATTAATTATAAACGATAGAGAAGGCTGTGTGTATAACAGATAGAAACATAAGGTGGCCCTGTCCATCTAGTTACTTGGTTTATTGAACGAACGTTTTGTAGTTTCCCTAACTGAAATCTCTCCTGGTCCAAAATTTCTCCCACTTTTATTAGATACAGTTTCCTCTCTTTAAGTGACAAAGATTATGGCAACTAGCGAATGCTAAGCTCGTTTCCTTCCTATCCTAAACTTTAAAGAACGAAAATTCCTGTTTTAGGCTACCAATTATATTAAAAGTATTAATTTAAAGTAAAGTAAATGTAATTGCCTATTTTTTCAGGCTGGGCTTAACGTCCAACTACCAATATAGGTATCGTGGACGGAGGCGACTAGCACACATACTTTACTGTAAATTTCTTTTATTAACCATTAAATAAAATCCAAGGCCTAAGACCGGGAATCGAACCCAGTACCACAATACATATTAGCTTCGCAGGTCTCGCCTCTAACCGCTCGGCTAACGTTAGTGCTGCACGAGACCGAGACGAGGCGAGACTTTATGCACGATCTCGGTCTCGGTCTCGGTCGCTCAAGTCTCGGTCTCGTCGAGATATCTCGGTCTCGGTTTTTTCAATTTTTGTTTAAGTATTAAAAGCGGTTTGCTATTAATAATCTTTTCAAAAAATTCTATTATTTTCTAATAATTATTTTAATTTATATATTGGTAATGAAAATGTGTGTAAAAGAAGACAACTACTTACACTTCAATGCATCATATATTACTATTACTGTTATATATCTTTATATAATTTCAAAAAGATGTTAAAAACGCGCCAAATGAAAGACCCGAATAACATATCTGCCTGCTATAACAAGTCGATTCGTGAAATAAAAAATACACCTCCCAACAAACTTCCCGCTCCATTAGTTACGGCTGTTGGTGAAGATAAAGAATCTGATGATTCACCTTTTGACGACGACGACTGCATCAATATTTTTGCACCATTTGCTCAAAAATCAGCAAATATCACCGAATAAAATATATAATATATAATATATATAATAAAATCGTATCTTTTAATAATTAATTCAATACCCGTAATGATTATTTATTAATAAAGAACACAATTTTATAATTCTGTAGCTAAAAATTAATATTTGAAAAACCGAGACGAGACCGAGATTTCTCGACGAGATATATATCATGTCTCGATCTCGGTCTCGGTCTCGGTTGCTCAAGTCTCGTCTCGGTCTCGTTTCTCGTGCAGCACTAATTAAAAGTATTAATATAAAAGGAAAGAAACAATGGACAAAAAAACTATTCATAAAAAATTTAGTTGCTGTTATCTTAGTGGACTAATTACTTTGCCCGAATTCTTTTGACGAACCAGCGGATTTTTTTAACCTAAGTTTGCGAACTATATTAAATGCCTGACGGACAGGCACCTCTTCTTCTTTTCCTCAAAGTAGGCCTAGCCTGCCAAGAAGCCTAAACACTATTGATCCACAAAGTGATTCTGAATATTCCTCTTCGCAGATCATTCCTTCAAACAACTCCATCAATTTTATCCAAGAATGTGGAAGTAGGGAGGTAAAACAATATTATTAAAAGGCTTTCCGTTTTCAACAATACAATCAATCATTCCTGCTAAAATCTAGTAAGAAACAGCGAATACAAATTGAATTTGAATTGAAATTTATTATATGGAACTATATTTCGAGAACATCATTTTATTTAAATATAAAATCTGGAATAATTTTTAGTAAGCCATAAAAAATTTGTGAAGGGTAAAAAAGGAACCCCTACGTAATTTTTAGTAAATATGCATAGAATTTCATAAAAGTGTACGTATTTAAATTTTTGTTATACATATTTTATTTAGGTCAATGTAAAATATTATATGTAGGTTGTTTTGAGTTTATTCATAAAACGGGACAAATATAAAGGCCACTTTAATCATTTTATTTAAATTAGGAGCTGTTCTTTACAAAAACCGTTAAATTAAAAGCCTACAGGTGTTGAAAACAAAAAAATTATCTACCTCTTTAGAATCTATTAAATTAATAAGCAAATTTGAAACAAATTATCCAACCAGTTACGAAAATTATGTTAAAATCCAAAATACAAATTACATTGTGAATATTTTAATATTTCCCATAAATTATAACGTTAATTCCAAATTAAGACTTCTTAATATTCCCTTAATACTGGTTAAATTGGGTATTTGTTACAGGTTCTACTGAATTTAATTATCTTACGTAAGACTCAGGCGAACTTAGTTCACTCTTTATGTTCTATTTTCGAAAAATTAGAAATAATAATAATTAATATATGTATGTAAAATAATATAGTTCTTTTGACCAATGTTTTGCTGTTATATTGTACGTATGATGCTGTTTGTATTTTTTATTTTTTTATTTTTTTATCCTACGCCATGGTCGCTGGCTACTTCGGCCATGCGACTGCGTGCAGCCCAATATAAATCAGATTTGCAGCAGTTGCTGCTTCGTACATCCTGCAGAGATATGCAGTCTTCTAAATGCGAGGCAGTCATATTTTCTAATCTGCACAACGGGCATATTGGTGATCGAGCAACACCAATGCGGTGTAAATGGGACTGTAAATAGTCATGGCCCGTTTTCATCCGAAACAACGCCACCTCTGTCCTACGTGGAAGGTTTGTGGGTACACGATCTCCAGGATTTAACAATGAGCCCCAGATTTTGCCCTCCGCTTTCCCTTTCAGCATTTCTTGTAGTTTTTCCAACATGTGACCCTTAATATTTTTTTTTTTGCTATAAGGTAATTAATCGCGATTTCGGGCTGTACCTTTTGGGCACCCAGTTTTGCAAGTTTGTCGGCTTCCTCGTTACCTTGTAGTCCACAGTGAGCTGGAACCCACTGCAGTACTACCCTGGTGGGACGGAGCAGTAGCCGTTCCAGAAAGTACTTGCAATTACTCACACTTCAGCCTGACGCTAGGGGGTCTTTTCACTTCCCAGTTATCAAAGTTTAATCGTTTCACCCTCTCATGCAGTTTTAAGGCTGTTTCTTCTCGACGGATGTACGAGGTGTGTTCAAAAAGTAACGGGAATTTTCGTTTTTTGAAAAAAATATTTATTTATTCATCTACATTAATATTGTCGCCTTCAAAGTAGTCCCCTTCGCATACAATACACTTGTGCCAGCGCTTTTTCCAATCCTCGAAACACTTCTGAAACTCGATCTTTGTGATAGCTTTCAGCTCTTTCAGCGATTCGCTTTTAATGTCATCTATGCTTGTAAAACGACGGCCTTTTAATGTTCTCTTTATGTTTGGAAATAGAAAAAAGTCACATGGAGCCATGTCTGGCGAATATGGAGGCTGGGGCATCGTTAAAGTTTTGTTTTTGGCCAAAAATTCACGAACAAGAAATGAAGTGTGAGCAGGTGCATTATCGTGGTGCAAAATCCATGAATTGTTTTGCCACAAATCCGGGCGTTTTTTTTCGGATTGCTTCACGCAAACGGCGTTGAACTTGTAGGTAGTACTCCTTATTGATTGTTTGACCTTGTGGCAAGAATTCATGATGCACTATGCCATTAAAATCGAAGAACACAGTGAGCATAACCTTCACATTCGACCGCACTTGTCGAGCCTTTTTCGGTCTTGGCGATCCAGAATGCCTCCACTGGGACGATTGAGCCTTAGTTTCGACATCATATCCGTAAACCCATGTTTCGTCACCTGTTATAACACGTTTCAGTAGATCCGCATCGTTGTCGACTTCATTGAGTGACTCTTGAGCAACTTCCATTCTCCGCTGTTTTTGTTCGAAATTCAACAATTTTGGAACAAATTTTGCTGCCACACGTTTCATACCCAAAACATCCGAAAAAATTTCATGGCATGAGCCAATTGATATGGCAACATCATCAGCGACTTCTCTGATTGTGATTCGGCGATCGTTCATAACCATTTCTTTCACTTTTTTCACGTTTTCATCGGTTGTTGATGTGCTTGGACGTCCAGGTCGTTCGTCATCTTCAACGTTTTCGCGGCCATCTTGGAAACGCTTATACCACTCGTAAATCCTTGTTTTACTCATAGCAGACTCACCATATGCCTTTATTAACATTTCACACACTTTATTTCATTTTTTACGCAAAATTTAATACAAATTCTTTGATCCATTTTTTTTAACAAACAAAAATCGCCAAGCTCGAAAAACACGTCTAACCTTAACGGCTGCCACTTAAGAAGTAAACAATGAATATTACTGAAAATTTTATCGTACTTCAGGGGCATGTGTACCAACATAATAAAAAAAAAAATTTTACAATCAGACTCTCCAGACCCGCGAAATTTAAAAATTCCCGTTACTTTTTGAACACATCTCGTACATGGGTTCTAACTCGGCTTGAAGCAGCATAGCCTCGATCGGCGTAGACTTCGGGGCCCCAGTAATAATACGAAGAGCCTTATTTTGTATCCGCTCAATTTTTTGTGTTACATTCTCTGGGGAAGTAATAAGCAGCTCTGTTCCATATTCAAGAATGGGACGTACGTAGGTCTTATAAGCAAGTGCCAAGGTATCTTGAGATGCACCCCATCTGATCCCGGTTATTCTTTTTAAAAGACCGTTCTTTTAATTGCCTTATCAATTACGTTCGTTTAGTTTGTGGTAGCGTTCAAACTCACTAATTATTTATTTATTTAGTTTTTTAATTAGCAACAAAAAAAAAAAATTGGTAAAATAAACCTTTTTTAAAGAAACCATCCTGACAAAATGAAGAAAAAGAAATGACTACAGAAACATACGACAGATAAGTTGAAAGAAGATAACTAAAGTTATTTACTGTTCAAGATGTAAATAAAAGTTTGACGGCAATGGTCAAATACGTTCGCAAAAAAAACTAGCCTCCATGCAGATTAGTTAAAAATAAAGAAGAAGTAGCAGTAATATTACAGTAACAGTGGAGAGTCTGTGTATAGCACACAAGGTTGTAAATTTATTTGCAACATCTTGCTTGCATTTAATGGTTTGTAAAAGGTAGGCACAAGAGCACCACTAAAGATAATAATAAAAGAATACAGACAACGTTACAGCATTAGATAATGTATGTGTTTATATTATTATTGTGTAGATAATGTTAGCAAATGACATATTTTATACAAGTTTAATTGAGTATGACTAGTTTTTTTTCTAAATGGTAATAAATAACTGCGCATTGTCAGCCAATAAAATTATGTTTTCAGTAATAAATAAAAATACCATTAACAGACTTACATACACACAGATTACAAACTTAATACTTTCCAAAAACTACGCAAAATTGACGCTAAACGAATTAAAAATATGAAAACTGGTACCACTGCAACTTTCACATTATAGTTTTTTTTCTTGCATTTGTTATTAAAAAAAAATTAAAAAAATAAGTGGGGGCTTTACAAAACATACTTTACTATACATTCTTGTACAAAACATTAGATAAAATCCAAGACCTAGACCGAGAATCGAACCCACAAACTTATTAACTTTACGGAGGCCTTGCCTGAAACCGCACGGCTACTCTGGACGGTTTTTAATGAATACGCCAGAGGAAATTTCAACAAAATCCTCTTAAAAGGGACAAGAGAAAGTAAAGATGGAGATACAGCGAGACTTGAGGGCCCAAATGGGGATAAAGGAGATAGGGGAGATCTAGGAGTGTATTCCCGACGTAGGGGTTTATCGTGTTGAATGCACTGCTTGGAGTATATGGAACTCACAGCAGACATTGCGGTTTCTAGAGGAAGATATTGGGTTCTTTATTTCTTGGTTTGGATTTTTGGAAAGTGCTGTGCATTGCGGGACACTGTCTGAAAACTGGAAGTGAATAGCGTATTCCCTCTGTCTTCGTTCACTCACTTTAATTTAAAGTAATAAAAATCAAAACTGATAGGTAAGAAGAAAATTATGTTAATTGGACTGGAGTTTTAATTTTCCAGTTGGCCGGAAAATGTTCGAATCAAAATTATGGATAGAACAAAAACACAAAAAAGAAAAGTAGCTTACTTTTAAATTCAAATTTAATATTGCAGCCAAAGATCCAATAATAGCTCATAGAAACCTTCAGTCTCACCTCACCTCCTTAGAAAATTGGTTCAAAAAATGGGCTATCAAACTGAACGAGACAGAATCTCAAAACATTACTTTCACTATTCGACGCATCACTCTTCCTCCTGTCTTTTACAATCTTATTCCTTTACCAGTAGTAAGGTTCGACTTAAGGGAACAGAACTCAACAGACGCTTCCGATAACTGAAAAGACTACTCGACAACAGATCAAAACTCACTCTGGACAACAAAAGACTTATATATGTAAGTATATTAAAGCCAGTCTGGGCTTATGGTATCGAACTGTGGGGTTCAACCAAACGCTCAAATCTGCAAAGGATCCAGAGTCCTTGCAATCTAAAATGCTTCGCTCTATAGTAAACGCTCCTTTCTACGTCACCAATCAAACCATTCACACAGATTTGAACATTCCTTTCGTCACACAAGTTGCAAAAACACGATACAGAAAATTTCATCTTAACATTCAATCTCATCACAATCCACTGGTACAACATCTATCTTCAAGAACATTTCCAGACGTCTTAAAAGAGAGTGGTCTCGCGATCTCCTCTTTGATGAAGAGAGTCAGTAGAATTTAGAATGTTTTTTTGGAGTGTTACCGCTGGGTAACTTCTCCACTCCTGATATGTGTGAATGTTATTTATTGTTATCAATGTTGCTTATAACGCAAAATGCGTTGATTGTAACTAAATAACTGATTAAATAAAAAAATATTGCAGCAAACTAGTGGTGAGTAAACTGTAACTATATAATAATGTGCAACATATTTTTTGTTTTGTTTAAGGTGCATTCACCATACATGAGGACAATGGCGCCCGGAGCTTTTTCGAGACAACACTGAACATCATCGGGAAAGTGAGCTGTATGAAGCTCAAAGGAAAGAGGAAATCAAAATATAATTTATTTTAGGCGACTCTTGCTATTTATATTGCTAATTATTCGCACCAGTAAAAGAATCTCGCTGATATATATATTTTTTTTAAACTTAATTTAATACCAAAATAATAAGTATTATTAGAGGACATAATGAAGCTAAGCCTAAATTGAATTACCTCGGGAGAAAAACTACCTGAACTAATATCAGGTGAGAATGGGGCCCCAACTATGAAATACTCCATAACTTAGTAAGCGGCCCACCCACGTTGAATTAAAGTAATTTCTGAAAATAGATTTACATTAAAATGAAACTATGTTAAAGCAATTCCCAAACTAAGAGAGTCCTCTACACATGAATGTTTTCAATGCATTAATAAGTAGTAATTAGTAGACGAGCTCATACTAAAATCTCCCTAAACTATAGTTAACACACCCTCGTTGGTGCCGCATGCTATAAACCTGAGCTCCCTAACCTACATTACTGATTCCCCATTAAAGCTATTGATGCTATTTAGAGAATGTTAAAATTTTACTGCAGTTGGTTTTCACATTAAAACTGTCATGATTGCATAGTTAAACAATGATTGATTGTCCAAATCTACATAAATCGCTGACTGTTTAATAACATCCAACTTTGGACAATTTTTTCCTCTGTTTGCTAATACAAGAAAGTTCTTTGAGAGACTGGAGCTAAGGTAAATAACGGCCATGTTCAATTTTTCAAATAACAACCCCTCCACAGGGGTTTACCCTTGCATTCGCACCCTTCATGAAGCGAAATAGGAGCGTATCTTCTTTTCTAGCTAATGCTCGATGCTGGAAGATGGAAGATACCTATTTATCTAGTCAATGGCACGCATACTGAGGCCACTCAATCAATCAATCTACTTCATTTCTTCAACTGCAACATCAATTCGAAATCTACAATTGTTCAACAAAACCCACAGCTCTTTTAATTCAACCAACAATTGCACTTGACCATATTATTCGTTCAAATTGATTATTTCCCATCTGCTGTCCTATATCCTTTCATTTTACAGGTGGAGATTATTTATTTATTATTTCTAAATTTTTTTTAAATTTTGTACTCCATCTGAAAGCAGGAAAACTATCTTCACTTGACAAACTTTAGATTAACGTTAAATTTTGTTGTCTTACACAGCTAAGATACGAAATTTGAACTAAGTGCAGGACCTGCCCGCATGGAGAAGAGAGCGACACCAGTAGGAGTTGGCCTGCGGCGTAGGCAAGCACCGGAGGGTTTTAACATCGAATAAATCATTTCAATCACCGAGAACTACCTGTATCCGATATTCTCTAGCAAGCCTCCCAAGAAATACAATCAGCCATTTTTAAATGTACTAGGGGGGAAAAAAAGGAGTGGCAGAGAGTGATTATTAAGGCCTGGGTCCTGAAGGATTGTATCATTCAAGACATAGGTGAGTAACCTACCGCTGCTTAAGAGAAGATCAAATTTCTTACCAATTAGAGAAATCGTTTGAGCACTTTGCAGAACAAAAAATAACACAAAATTTAAATAAACAAAACAGCTATTTTGATTTGCGGATCTACAATTCTTTTGTTAAATCACTTCCAAAGTATTAATACCTAAGCGGAAGTCACGTTTAAGGTTCATTCATTTTGAAGGAACAACGCAAGCATTCAATATTTAAATAAAACTCAAGGAATAGCATTAATTAAAAATTAAGTAAGTTAGAGAATCTCAGAGTAAAGGAACTGTAGTGTTTAATGTTCAAGAACTGTATACAGACAAATAAATGAGTTCTCGTTCTGTAGCTTGCCGCTTTCTGTCTAATCGCTTTATTTATTTAATAATATTAAATATTTATAACCATTTTTTAAAATAAGGCAACTGAATGATGGAAAACTGTCCGTGGAGAAGTGGTAAATTATTCATTGGGGTCATTAATCATGAATTCCACTTTGGATATTTACTAAAAATTAAATTTTTGCAGAAATTTCAATTGTGAGTTTAAGAAATTAAATTTTTCCTCATTCAAATTAATCAAAATCGAATATTTTTACGGCTCTTAAGCACTTTTTTGCCAAATTCAATCAATATTAAATAGGTAAAACTTTAATCGATAGTCCTTAACGATTTATATCAAATTTAGACAGAAGAACCAATTTTGGTCAACATTTTTTTACAATAACCCAAATCATAGTTCTGTATTCTTGCACATTTAGGTACGTTTACACTATCCCAGGTGTTAATTTTGTCATTTTGGGATGATCAGCAAAGGTGGTAGAAAATGCCAAATCGAATCGATATATCTAGTATATAACCTTCAAGCAATGAAAACAAATTCCTAGTTTAAATTTATAAATGCTATCTAACGATTTCTGTTCTGCAGGGCAGAGGTGCACTAATCCAGAACACTTGCAGGCAACCTTGCAAGGGAACGAGAAAGGCTAGAAATCACAGGAATCCTCCAACTGGAGAACCAATTAGGCTGATTGCAATACCCTATAGCAGGAGTCCCCAAACTTTTTACACAGGGGGCCAGTTCACTGTCCCTCAGACCGTTAGAGGGCTGGACTATAAAACAAACTATTTTAAAGTAAAAAAAAAAAAAAAAAAAAAACGGGAACAAATAGAATATTTAAAATAAAGACCAAGTAAATTTAAATCACCAAACTGCCCAGTATTTCTGTGGGAACTATGGGCCTGCTTTTGGCTAATGAGATGGTCCAATGTCCGGTTTAGTTATAGTGCTTTGCCTTTCTTCCTACTTCCGCTATTATTTTACACTGTTTTCGGAGCCGTGACGCGTGCATCCCGCGTCATCGGAAGTACTACTGTACATGAGCGACGCAGCGCTTTGCGGCACCGCCACATATAGTGCTCCTCTCAAATGACCACCAATGAAAGAGATGCCCCTTCCGGAAGTGCGGCGGGGGCCGGATAAATGTCCTCAGGGGGCCGAATGTGACCCGTGAGCCGTAGTTTGGTGACCCCTGCCCTATAGAATAGGGTAACCCTTCCCACAAAATCGTCCCTATTATTTGTGTATAATTGCTGAACATTTTTAATGTAAACGTCAAACCAAAAAAAATGAAATAAACGCCAGAAAATTATTTTCTTAATTAATTTATTGAATATACTGCGATTGAATGACTTAAAATCGATTTCTTTTATCCCACATCTTCTACTTAAACAATAATGTACCCATTAATAACTTAAAGGCAATCAGTTTAAAAGTAATCGATAAATGTTCAGTAAATTTTAATTACGTTGTTACTGAATTGTGAACGTAAAAGCGCACTTACTCTGGAACTAATCAACCAATGAGGCACATAAAAAACTGCAATAATAATTATACACCGGTGGACTATTACTTATATTTGCATAATGATAGAAATTACAGTGACTCCTCTATTTGAATGTGCTAACTAATTATACGGTAGATGAAAATGTAATTATTAAGAGAGTAAGAAGGCTATATAAAACCATGGAATGTAGAAGGTACAGAGGGCCGGCAGGGGCCATTTGGCTATGATGGAGAATCAATGTGGCCGTGAAGAGGGGCAGTACTTTTCAAGGCACATATTAGCATACAGGTAGGCCCTTTTAAAGCTGGCCTCGTATAGAATATATTAAAGGAGAAAATTGATCTTACACCTGTACAAGGCAATAAATTTGTACATTTATAACATTATTATTCTCCCATTTTGTATTTCCAACTTTAAAAATATTCCACTTTCACATCTCTAATATCTTGTAAATTAAAAACTTATCAAAGATTGTATATTATATATTCATTAAAAAAAGTTACTTTTTTTGTTATTATTACTTAACCAGAAAAAATAAGAAATTTTATTGGTGTAGATATCTGATTTTTAGATTCCATCGGAAGTACCCGTTTTAAGTTCCCTTAATTATGAAAAAGTATTTTTGTACATTGATTTTACGTATCCACCGCAATTCAAATATTTCGTTTAGATGCCAACAGTGGTTCCTACAATAAGGTTAAATTGGCACACCTAAAGACTTTACAGAATCAATGTACGAGGTGTGTTCAAAAAATAAGGTGAATTTTCATTTTTCTTAAAAAATATTTATTTATTCATCGATTTTTATTTTGTCTCCTTCAAAGTAGTCCCCCTCAGATATAATACATATGTGCCAGCGTTTTTTCCAATCCTCGGAACAGTTCTGATATGCACTTTTTGGTATGTCCTTGAGCTCTCTCAGCGATTCGGTTTTTATCTCCTCAATCGTCGCAAATCTCCGTCCTTTCATGGGTCTCTTCAATCATGGGAACAGGAAAAAGTCGCAGGGCGCCAAATCTGGTGAATACGGTGACTGAGACATGATAATGTCATTCAACAATTCCTGAGCGATGCTCATGCGACGGTTTTTTTTGATCAAAATTCAACAATTTTGGAACGAACTTCGCTACTACACGCTTCATGCCCAAAATTTCCGAAAAAAATTGCAGGACATGTGCCAACCGATATGCCGACAACCTCAGCAACTTCTCTAATTGTGATTCGACGATTCTTCTCAACATTTTCATCGGTTGTTGATGTGCTGGGGCGTCCAGGGCGAGCGTTGTCATTCACATCTTCTCGACCTTCTGTGAAAAGCTTGTACCACTTGTAAACATTTTTTTGACACAGAGTACTCTCACCGTACGCCACTCTCAACATTTCAAGTGTTTTTTAACACTTAATTCCATTTTTTACACAAAATTTGATGCAAATTCGTTGATCCATTTTTTTCGACAGAAGAAAATCGCCGAACTCGCAAAACACTTGTCTTATTTATGCCTCTAACATACAAACTAAACATGCTATATAGCTACAACTTTGAAAATATGTTCGAGACAAGTGTACCAACATAAAAAAAAAAGACAATCGAAATTCGAATGTACGTAGCCCGCGAAATTTGAAAATTCACCTCATTTTTTGAACATACCTCGTATAATTCTTTTATTTTAAACACTTTTTATTTTGTATAGTCCCAAGCATTTAAACAATAAAAATAATAATGAACATTTTCCAGTCGTCTAAACCTAGAGAGTGGGTACTATACTAGATTTTTATCAATAAACTTTGAAAATTCCCAAACACAATGCTTTACGATATGAAAATATCAAAAATACAGCGTTTTAGTCACTTAAAAACGAATAAATACTTGAAAAATACGATTAGCGATTTAATCTTGAATATTTTAATTACGTCATAAAATAATGTTGAATTGAAAGAAGTTCATTAAAAAACAAGAACAGGATTAAATATTTAGCCATGTGACAGCGCCACTTATGACCCGAGTTCTAGAACAGATCAGATAGTGTGTGAATGCTTAGCTTATTCTCTGCCGCCCCCTTATAGATCTAGTAACTACAACTCACATCCGGTGATGGAGTATTATTTGCACACAACTAATTCTTTTTGGAATTTAAAAAACAAATACAAGGGCATCCAATACTTTTTTTTTTTTTTTTTTTTTTTTTTTTTTTTTTTTTTTTTTTGGCGCATCAACAGCTGAGGTCATTAGCGCCCGGAGCTTTTTCCAGTGCACTGCCGGCCTCCGGACAGTGTTCTCTCGTTACAGACAACACTGTCCATCACCGGACAGTGAGCTGTAAGAAGCTCCTAGGAAGAGAAAATCTAAGGGTCAGCTGCTGGATTCGAACCCGGGACCTCCGCGTGGGAGTCCAGTATGCTAACCTCATAGCTAATCCCTTCCCTCAATACATTATTAATACAGTTACAGAAATAATAATAAAAAAAAGAATTCATATCAGCGTAGCTTTAAAAACATTGGAAAATATTCTTGAACAATTAAAGGGGCACATATACTTGACCAGCAATACATATCGTTATAACATTATTGCATATGTCATTATTCTAATCGCTTGGCTGATAAAGAAGAATAAGGAACAAGAAAAGGTAGTTAATAATTTAATATTATTTTGTAAATAATTGTTCTCAGAAAATATGAATTTTGAAATCTCAAAAAAAAAATAATAATAATTAAAAAAGGCTAAAAAAATTGGCCGTCTTATATTGATCTCAGACTACCCATAAATTTATTTTTGGAATAGCCTATGTTTCTTTGTAAAAAAATCTGTCTGGTCTGATCTAAATTTATGGTTCTTAGACTGTACGTGCCTGTAAGATTTCTTTATTAAACATTTTACATACTTGGAAATAGAGCTTAATTAATGGAGACAAAGTTATTGGTGAATTTGAGTAAAAGTGTAATGACCCGAAATGGAACATATTTACGGATACATAAAGTTTTTTTCAAAAAAAAAAAAAATACGCCAAGAAGCACCGCAGCCAGGCTGTAATTAACTTTAGTAGCGCCAGTTGCAAAACTTATGCAACAGAATCCTCGGCTCTCACTAATATGGCGATAAACTTGGAGACTGGTGATTTAAACAGAAAGAATCCGAGACAAATCAGGTACCCTAGCAACTACATATACAGAATAGGAAAAAAATGTACTTAACAACGAACAACAATAAAGACACATTCTACACATCCGTGCAGCCATTCAAAACCAAAAAGCCTTGGTTCCATAATTGTAGCGAAAATAGAATTTTTTACAATACAATTAGCAGGTTAAGATTTAACCATAACTATACACCCCATCACATGGCTAGAATAGGAATAAGTATAAATCCACAATGCTCGTGTGTTTTGGATCGCGCCTTCCCGATGCAAACCACATAATCCTAGACTGCGATAAACATAAGAAAAGCAGAGAACAGCTTTGGAACGCTGTTACTGGACTCAAAATGCCCTACAACTTGACAACGTATTGACGATACTAGCCAACCAAACCGTTCAAATACACTTAAACATATACAATTTTTTAAAAACCAATCATCTTAAACTATAGACAAACCGTTTTCTCTACAAACCCGATACAAATTGTACAATACTATCAATAAAACCAAATTATAAATAATAACAAAACAATAACATCAACATTAAGCCACTATATAATGTTACCACACCGTAGCAGCCTCATAACTTAAACAATAAACCCTTTAAAGCAACATAATTCTTGGCTGTTTGCTAAGAACACAAGGCGGAAAAAAAATACTACATATACGGAACATTAGCACATTGTATATAGTACCATTACTACCATTGGGTGACTACAGTTCTAAAGAACCTCTAATGAAAGAATGCCAATGGTAGTCAAAACCAAAACACCAATAAAACTAAGTTCTCGTAAAGAAGTTTGCCTCTGACCACAGCAGAACAAGTAAAAATGTTTCAGCAAAAATTCTTGACCCAAAATATCTAGGACATCAAGCCACTTTGGCATACAAAACAAAAACAAAAAAATCTCAACATTTGAAACAAAAATATTTTTTTTAAATTAATTAAAATTTTTCAAATTAAAAAGAGAAACGCCCTTATTTTTTGCCATAGTTTGAAAAAGAAAAGGGTAGAAAATAATCGGCTTATTTGAAGAAGGAAGGTGGGAGAAGTCAGCATGAAAATGCACCAAGACATGAAAATGGAAAATACAGAGAAAAATTAAATGAAAAAAAGGAAGGACTGGAAAAATGAAAAAAAAAAAAGGCTTGGTAAAGTTAAAAACACAGTAAGGTATTACATTATTACCATCCGTTTGTAGAGAAGAATAAGTGGGGTCGGAGGGGAAATGGTTTGACATGGAGGAAGGTTATTTTCATTTTCCTTCCTCTCCGGGTAAGTGGAAGGAAAAGGGAGCCGCTAAAAAGAGAGAGGATGAGAGAGAGAGAGAGATGGAGTGATGATTCTAACTGGTGGGGGAAGGTTAATTTGAAAAAGGGTCTTTCAGTTTGTTGTACAGGTAAATAGTGAGTGGGGGTGAAGAGAGAGAGTATTAAATGAGAGAAGAAGAGATAAAAGGATGAATTTATACTTCGTGTTAATTGTGTGTTTGTGCTAGTGTAAGTGCGAAGGGAGTTAATTGTAGAAGGGATGGTAGTATATTTGTAAAGAGCCGTGTGTACACCACAGGTGGTAACACTGATCCTGTATGCCTCCTAGGGAGACACCACACAAATGGCACTTGTTCGCCCGCTCTCCCGACGGCTTCCATTTCAACAGAATCTCCTATTATATTTCCATAAGAATGACTATTTTATCTACTTACTTACACAGAAAGGAAGTAAATAATAATTCATATTTAAATCTTAACTGACATGATTACTTCGTATCGTTTACCTCCAAAAACATTTCCTATTTCAAATTGAGTATATGATTTTTCAACAACCATGGGCCTACCCCGTAGACTTTGATGTAAAACAACTTATTTCTATCTTCTGAACATGTTTTTCCACAGTTAGAAATCATTAGGGAGAGAAAGAAGGGTCAGTTTTAATTTTGTTTCATATTTACTTGGCTTTAAAAGGGTTATTTCCGGTGAATAATCAAAAACGAAGAATTTCTTACATAGGTCTAGTGAGTCGCTAACATGGGTGTAAAAGTGGACCTATATAAGTTCTGCGAGTCACCAGCATGGTATAGTATAGTGAGTCACCAATATGATCACTATGGTTAAATGTGAGTGTGGGATGGTCTTTTATAAGTCTAGTGAGACGTCAACATGGTTAAATATAAGTTAAGATAGTCTTAAAGTCTATTGAATCATCAACATCGTTAAATATGGGTGTAAAATAGTACTTCTTATGTCTAGTGAGTCGTCAACATGGTTAAATGTGAGTACGGGATGGTCCTGCATAAGTCTAGTGAGTCGTCAACATGGTTAAATGTGAGTATGGGATGGTCCTGCATAAGTCTAGTGAGTCGTCAACATAGTTAAATATAAGTGTAAGATAGTCTTAAAGTCTAGGAATCATCAACATCGTTAAATATGAGTGTAAATTAGTACTTCTTATGTCTAGTGAGTCGTCAACGTGGTTAAATATAAGTATAAGATAGTCCTGATAAATCTAGTGAATCACCAACATGGTAAAATATGAGTGTAAATTAGTCCTGCATAAGTTTAGTGAGTCGACAACATGCTTAAATAAGAGTGCAAGATAATCCTGCATAAGTCTAGTGAGTCGCAAACATGGTTATATTTGAGTGTGAGATAAAACTTTATAAGTCTAGTGAGTCGTAAACTTGGTTAAATATAAGTGTAGAATAGTCCAGCATAAGTCTAATGAGTCGTCAACATGGTTAAATATGTGTGTAGAATAGTCTTGCATGTCTTGTGAGTCGTCAACATGGTTAAATCTGAATGTAGAAGAGCCTTGCATAAGTCTAGTAAGTCACAAACACGGTTATATTTGATTGTAGAAATTCCATTTATGTTTACAGAAATAGCCGCTAGAGTTCTCCACCGGATGGAGTATAAAGTAAGCATACAGCCCATTTAATGGCGGCTTACATGCCTACAATGTGCCTTTTTCTCTTTTATCTATTTCACAATTAAACAATACAAATTCTTAACTTTTTAGTTTCAGTTAACGATACTTGGGTAAAATATGAAGTATTATTCCAAAAGAAATATTATTTATAGTATTTTTGACGAGAAATTTTTTTTCTTGCTTTTTTGGAAAGTTTATCAAATACCTATGGGAGAAATGTCGAAAAAAAAATTTTAAATTAATTATTTCATTGAAATTATCACGTTTAAAGTAGTAGCCAATCACAGCGTAGTAGGGATGCAGACTGTGGGCGGGCCCTGCCCACCTCTAATGTAGCCACGCCCCGTCCAATGCAAACGAGTCAAGGCTGGATCTGGGCTGTACTACAATGGTGCTACAATACCTTTCTCTTATTTTACTAAATCTTGTATTATTTTCTCATATTTTATTAACTTTTTTTGATTATTTAAGAAATAATATTAAAGTTACGTAGATATTGAGAAAAAATGCTCACAAATCATTCGAAAAAAAATCATTCTCAATTTTCAAGAAATATTTTATTAAATTAAGATCGTTTTCGAATAGTTTTCGCCAATATTCGACAGTTTCGCTTTACTTTCTCGTGAAAAGAATCTCGTATGAATACTCACATGACTTTTTCTTACCATAATTTACGATTGTAACTGAATTTTATTGTAACTTATAATTGCTTAAAAAAGAGATCAATTTAATGATAATGTTGATAGAACGCGACACATTCCCTCTGAACTAATCTATAAATTGAGAAAAATTACAAGCCAAACTGACATTTAAGCTTAAGTACGCCATTAGATCAACTTCAAATGAATTCGTTTGGCAAATTCATAGTAAATTACAGGAAAAGCCTTTCTTTGAAATTGCACTTCCGGTGTATTGATTTCCTTTCTTCTTGGAAGTTTGGTCAGAAATGTAATAATCAAATACTTGGAGGTAGTAAAACCTTAAAATATCTAAATGGAAGTTTAGAAAACCTTATTTAAACCCTTCTACAATAAAATGAGAGTATAAGTTGGTCCCATTGTAGGGCTAATGAGTCACCAACACTGTTCAATATGAGTGTAAAGGTGGACCTATCTTGGTTTAGTAAATTGTATGCTTGTGAAGTCGCAAGTCTAAAAAGTTATTAATCGAAAAGTTATTGTTGGAGATACTGAGAAAGGTGGCCTCGCCAAAACGTGGTCCTAACCATTAGTTGAATAGTCATATACTGATTAAATCAATTTGATTAACTATTAAATTTGAAATTTAGTTAAACTAATTGTCATTTGATTAAAATTAAGATTAATTGCACCGATTAAATTCTGATTAAAATTTTTAAAAAAATATGATTAAATGGTATTTTTGCCCATCACTGCTTGGGTCTATAATAAGTACAATATGTCCAAAACATATGGAAACTATTTACTGTTAGAACTGAACCAAAGCCGAGCTCTCAGCACCATCTTTGTATCTCTTCACTAGGAGGGTTACAACTTTAAAAGAATTACTTCTCACGTTTTAAAAACAATATTTTTTTACGCGTTTATATTTACAAGACAATAATATATATCATAACTTTGTGGGAAACTGCATTTTGGATGCTGTAAGGAAGCATAATAGCACATGATGTAATGAGGCAGACTCTATATTATGCTTCGAGGCCAATTAGTGAATTTAAACTTTAATGTTTCCCGAACTGAGGACAGGAGACTTTGCTCATTATGCAATTGGGGGAAAAAAGAGGACTTAATTCATTATATAGGGGAGTGCCCCATTCTGCGGGAATTCCGGGTTCGATGGTTTGGCAAGCATTTGTTAAAAAAAGAGGAGGTAATCGAAATTTTAAATGGTAAAAATTGGAAGAAGTTGCACTATTATCACTTAGAGGCTAGAAAGTATCGGCAGATTTTAGTCGATGAATTTAATTTTTAATTTAAGGAAAGGATTATTATTTTTTTGATCAAAATGAAGTGTAATTTAAATTAATTTACGTTTTTATTTATGTATCCTTAAGATTGTGCGTGGTGTGGTATTTGTGTGGGTGTTTTATTTGTATTTGAGTGAGATTGTGTGATTGTAAATATTTATTTCAGAAGTTGTTTTGTTTAATTTATAAAAGTAGAAAAAAATTTTTTTCCCCATTATTTTAATTTTTTCTGTTCGCCGGACTGGTTTTATGTATTCTTTAATTTTTGGATTTTTGTTTTATTTTTATCACTTTTTATGATTTTTAATTAATGTTCAACACTTCTCCAGCAGATGGACTGAGTCCATGCTAAAGGGTTTGGGAGGTTAATAAAATTTTCTATATTTTGTAAAATAAGTATTTAAATAAACGCATTATTATTATTATTATTATTAATGAGACAGACTCAGTCATCAGTCTAATAATGAATGCCATGTCCTGTTTTGCTTAGTAAATAGAAAAAATATAAACGGTTCGTAGATTTGAGCTGGATAGTCCTTTTTAATCAATGAAAGAATGGTTACTAACGGCTTGTAAACAATGTAAAAGTCAGAATTACGGGCATTGAGAGAAAAAATAGTAACATGCTAAGCAGCATCTTTAGGCTATTACTGGAAATGGCTCCGACTAAAGAAAAAGAAGAAGATGAGCATACAGAAGCTTTGCCAAATGGACGGACGAACTGAAGACGAAGAAAAGAGCTCCTTACAAAGCATTGAAGAACTTTCTGATGCTAGAAGGCCAACAGGAACAACATGTAGCGCTTTGTACGATCTACACCTTCAACTTCTCCTTGTCAATAAGGATACAAACAACCAAATAAGTTAGTGTTTGTGTGTAATTACTGTCCAAAGACAAGAAGATCTTTTCTGTTTAACAGTTCAGGACCTGAACTACACTTCTACTAATAATTTAATATTGCAAGTTTTCTTTTTTAAATTAGGAAACCACGTTCCAAAACTATCCTCCTTTTCGAAGATACACCGACTGAACAAATGGAAACTCTATTACTATAATGAGAATCAAAATTTAAAAAAATGCGGTTCAAGTAATAAACATTCCTTGTAGGAGATAAATAACACTTTGACCTTTAATCTAATTAAGAAAGGCTAAAACTATTACAGTAGATCAACCCTAAAGGAAAACTAAAACAAGATTACCTAGGTTATTAAATGTACTTTTCCAATTTCTTCAAGAAAATGAGGATATCAGTAGGGCTGAAGAGGGCTAGCAACATCCCTAAGGAATTAGACCAACATTTAAAGAATAACTACAGTTGCCAGTTCTGTTGCTCCAACCTCCTTTTATAACAAATGAATATAACAGAATGTTGTTGGAGTAAGCAGTTTAGTCTTAATTCCCAATAGGATAACCACGTTTAGACTCTTAGTTCTCTACAATCTTCGACTTGATTTAGAACTAAATTTCTTTCCAGAACTGTAACTAATTTCTTGAAATTTATATTGTTTTCATTTTTTAATTAAATTTTTCTTTTTTTAACGAATTTAAGACATTAATGCAACAGAATGTTTGATTGCCTAATTGCAATTCTTGTTTCTTTCAACACCCATTCCTTCTTACCATTCATCTGGCTTTATTCGCATTCAATGTCTACATCAAGCATTATTACTCGCTCTAGCGGAAGCGAAAAGAACTTCTGCGAACGTATCATAAATCTTTACTTCCTTCTTAACCAAGCACGTGGAAATATATTTTTATTTTTATACAACACAATGTAACCAAATGCTCACCGGTCATTTCTTCATTACTAAAAATGGCGAAAATGGAGCTTTCAACAACGCTAATACGATGTAGATGCTTCTATAGATAATCGTACCTAATCATCATCCCGAAAGCTGGCCATGGCCTCACCGAACCGTAGTGAGGGGAACTCTGCCCAGTTCTGTTTTGCCCAATTTCAGTCCCTTTCTTTGGATACCTGTTCTTTTCTATTTCCTTTTAATTAGACTTTACCAGTGCCTTTACCAAGAGATTGAGTAGTCAGGTTATTCTATGTATTAACCGTTTTTAGCCAGAAGTTCAGCCTTCTGCAATGCCACAATGTCCAGGAATCCATATAAAAAACACAAAAAAAAGAAACTGCCTACCTCCATTTATCAGGCTATTAATGGCTTTCCTACCATTTACTTCCAAGATTGTTTAGCCTCGCGAGCTCAAGGAAGCTAGGGAAAATCAGGACCAATTTTACATTCTATATAGATGTGTAGATACCGGTTAAATTTTCTAATTTGAATTTTCTTGGATATATACGTACTGGAATACCCCAAGTCCAAGAAAAAAAAAGTGATAAATAGATTTTTCTTGTGATTAGCCCCCAAAAAAGCACCTCTATATTCTTTTAACTTATTTTGAAAAACAAAAACTTTTATTTAAAATATTTTCTGGACAAATTCGATTTTTCTTACACTTTTGGAAGGGCGAGAGTGATATTTGGGCTTACCACTATCATTTCATCGTAATTTATGGATTAAACACCTATTAAATATTAATACAGTCTAAATATGTGTCCAAAATTCCAGATGTGATAACATTGCATGGCCAATCTATTTCCCTAAATAGAACTTAGTAAATTTTAGCGACTTTTGGGGAAAATGGTTCATTTAAAGTGAACTTGTATTAATTTTGAATACACTTTGCTCTTCGGAATGAATTATAGTAAATTTTAGAAAAATTTAATTACGTCAACTGCGTTGAATGAAAACGCGTAAGGGTGCATTCCATTTTTTGTTTAAATTATTAATGCCCATTTTGGTAAATATGAAGGGGGGAGTTTCTATGTGCTTAAAAACAAAAAATAAAGTTTTAAGAGCCTGGGAGTACGCCGGTAGAAATTTTCATAATTATTTTTTTGCACGCAATTGACGGATTAGGGATTAGGTTGATATTAGGGATAGATACAGCCCACACCTTTAAATTTAAATTACATCAATATTTAACTCGGTTAGGCTTCAATGCGCTTCAAGAGCCCTCAAATCCTTATAAAGCACATTGTAGACTTATGTTAGAATTCGATATTGTAGTAAATGAAAATTAATTCTATTAATTATTAAATTAATACAAATCAAATGACAGGTTGGTGTTGAAACCCAGAATCACCGCTTTGTAGTAATAATCCCATCCCGGACGATCAGTATTACCTAGTTTAGGTCTATTTCCATCAAAAATATTGGTTCAAGTATGTTTGATGGTGCTTTTCAGTGAGGGGTTTTAATATAACGAAGGACTTCGACATCAATAGCATCAGAACCAGCTGTCATACTCTTGAGTCACAAACAGTCATCTCACCTCGCTATTCAAACAACATTTAGACAAAAACCCTTTTCTACGGTACTGTCAAATTTAATGGAACTAACCAGTAAAATTAATATTCTCAATTATAATAATTTTCCATAAATAGAGAATTTAAAAACCCTTCTATTAATAATTATTCTTCAGGATAGCGTTTTTGTTGTCGGATCACAGAATAGTGGTATACAGATTTTTTTCTGCAGAATGATACCTAATTACTGACAAGTTTTTAATTGTATTCTTTAAATTGTTACTAGGAACAGGACAATCATGTTCGAACGAGCGAGTTACGTTGTTATCGGCAAAATTGCCATTAAGTATTATTATTAGCTCATTTTCAGCAAAAATCACGATGCGGTCTCGACCAAATTATTACTGAAGCGTAAAATGGCGTGATGGACAAATCATCATGCTTCACATTTTATTATAACCCGCCCTCCTCGTGAGTCATGGACCAATCAAATCTTTATGTCGCTTCAATATTAAATATATTATTACTTGTGGAAGATTCTACAGCCTCTACCAGTTATCAAATAAATCAATAAAAAATAACATTAGAATACTTAAGTTTAAATAACTTACGAACGTTGTGAGAAACACTGTAACCACTTACCTGAAACAGAAAAAAAAAACAAAATTAGTAACAATTACTCAAAAATAAATACTGTAATGAACAAAATTACTTCTTTTTTTAAAAATCTTTTATTGTAATTTACCACTGCAACAGTTGTTGCAACAAGCAAATATGGTAAAAGAAAAAAGAAATAGAAGAGATCATGAGTGGAGAAGGCACCCAGTGGTGTCACTCCAGTAACGTGCTTTGCTCTCAAGATAAGAGAAGTTCACGAGGCCATCTTCTCTTCCAATCTCCTTAGAGGATTACCTGGTGATGTGAAGGAAGATAGGTGTTCTATGAGAGGGTTGGGGTGAGCTGCTGTAGAGGAATGAAATTTGAAGAAACGAGTGTTAGCAAGGATCTGCAAATGAAAGGGATTTTGAGGTCATTATGGATAGTGAGGTTAGATACATATAACAGTTCAGTATAACATATACATATAAAAGTTCATATAACATATAAGAAGTCAATAAGAAGAAGACAAAGAACATATAAAAGTTCAGAAGTTTTCGAAGTATTTTTGACTGTAATGTCTGGAGGCGTAGTGAGTTGGAACGCTTAGTCGATCCCCCATACTTCGATGCCGTATGACCAAATAGGTCGCCGTAACAGTAGATATGAGTCTTTTGTTATGTAGGTTAAGTTTCGAACGTTGGTCAAGTAGTCTGGCGAGAAGTTTTGTAGCGTTGGTTAGTTTCTTGTCTTTTCAGTCTAGTATGGGGATTCCATGTCAACCGTTTGTCTAGGTGCAGTCCAAGGTAGCGTACTTTGTCCACAGTTGGTATAGGAGTTTGGTTCAAGATGATGGGAGGTAGGATTTTCCGTCTAAGAGAAAGATACTATAAATTTTGATTTCGTAACGTTAGTTTTGATTCTCCATTTGAAAAGCCAGTCCTGTAAGTGGTTGATGTGTGTTTGTAGAGTTTTACTTACTCTATTTACTTACAAAATTACTTAAAAAATGCATTTTCTTAAAATGAAGTTATTTATTTAATGCACCCAAAACTGAAAGTGTTAAAATGAAGGAAATTTAGTATATAAACCGCATTCAATAAATTTATATAAACCAATATGTCGATTTATTTGACTAGCTGTGGCCATCTGGTGGCTACTCTGTGGGAGAATTATGACTTCCTGTGGACGATTAAAAAGGTTTTTCCTGCCCAACTTATAAAATATTACTCGAAAAAGTGAAAAAAAAGTAACCTCAAAAAAATCAAATTATCCAATAAAAAAGGGAAAGAAAGATAAAGTACCAAAAAATAATAAAGATTAACGTTTATAGCCATTTTAGAATTGTGGATTTATATTTGTGAATGGATGATACTTTTTTTACAGCATAACTTCTAATTTCCACGTTTTGTACAAATACCAAAATACACACACAATGTGTTTTACTGGAGTATATTCTTTCCAATATACTATTTCTCTCACCAAGAGAGAGGCTCCGGAAATACTGTTCCTATCATCGTACACATGGGTAACATAACATTCATACTGCTGTTAAAAGAATTTTTATGTGTGACGCACTTAAAAGCTCTCCTTAGAGAGCGACAGCGATTGGCGTGGGGTGGTGGAGGAGGCGAGAGGGGGTACATGTCTCTGGCACTTTATCAGTGCGTAAACAGTATTAAAACACCGGATATGGGTTCCTCACTCAGTCTATTTTTTTTTTTTTTTTTTTTAATTTTCTCTTTAAGCGACATCATTTTTGAAATATTAGACCTTATTTACATACAAAGTGTGTAAACTTGTTTATTTTGGAGGGAATCATGTTTTCTTTTAAAGTTCTTCCTTTTCACAAAGAAAAATTTAATGTATTACTACCAAAAATAAATTTTGGTTGAAGGCATTCAAATAGTTTATTACACTTATTCTGGTTTCTTAAATTTTTTGTTTTAAAATTAATTTATGAAATTAATTATACGAAATACGAAGGAATTTCAGAAGTTGCAGATTATCCACTATTTCCAAAATTAACAAACTAAATTAAATTCTCGCAATATCCATTCCTAAATTTCATGAAGAAATAAAATAATTCTTAATATTCGCTAAATTTAAGATTAATTTTATAATATTAATTAAAATTAAAATTTCGATTTTCAGGAGGATTTCAAACATATAATAATGATATGTCCACGTTATGTGGTAGAAAGGAAACGAATGTTTGACGACATATACAGGGTATTTAGATGCACCATTTCGCTACGAAGACATAATATTCTCCACCAACATCTATGTGCTTAAATCTATAGCAGAGCTAGCAATGAAATATGAATGTATTTAAAAGTAATAGCCGATTAGAATGAATGGAAGAAAATGATTAGAGAAGGATTATGTGATTTTAATTTCGGTTAAGCTATAAGGATGGCAGAAGCACAGAGTACTGATCCATCCATTAGCTGTAGTTAATGTAAATAGTTGTATATAGTAGAGGGATGAATGTGAGAAGCGAATGTATTTATAAGTAAGAATGGAGAGTGAGTGATATTCTAGTGATAAGCACCTAGACGATGCTGGCTGTATGGCGGAAGCCGATGCCCCCCCCCCCAAAAAAGCGGTTCATTAAGTCTTATAAAATTTAATTATTAATAAAATATTCGGGACAAACAGCCTTAATAAAAAGATACTCTATACTTCTCCACAAAAAACCCTATCTTTTTTTGGGTGTTTAATATTTGCTTTTCAATTTTTATATTTTTCAGTAATTTGGAATTTCTATTAGAATTGACGAGAAATAAGCGATTACGTAAGCTAGACTTTACTGTTTACATTTTTATAAAAGCTCTAGAGACTCCTTGGGTAGTACAAGGAGAAATAGTCGTCTCGCTACAGAAGGGGTCAAGGACACTAGCCACTTCAGGAAGCTAGACGTCTCTGGGGGTTATACCTGACCAACAATACAAACGACCTTTTGGCACTCCACAACCTCCCCAAACCCAAAGGAACAAAAGATCAACAGAGATAGATTGATGTTTGCTATTTCTGGGTACAGACAAACTCCGCCGTGATCATTCACCAGACTCCTTTCAACACCAAACTTTGTACACATCCTGGCCAACAAGAAACGATCAGAGGCAGTAGAAAGAGCGGAACTTGCGATATTTAATATTGGCGAGTTATTTCCGAAATCTAACGAGAAAATGCCGGCAGATTATTGGCAGGATGTACTTATGATAGATGAAACGTACATACATAACATGCTTTTTGTAAAAATATTCTAAAAAGTCGTAGCGAAAGTTAATTTAATCTAACAGATGGTAAACTAGTAAATGAAATAAAGTAGGATACCATTAAGACGGTCATGCAACTACGAGCCCAATTATGTCTTCCCTAGATCTATTAAATCTTATTTAATATACCTGGCCACCATTCCATAAAAGTAATTTGCTAATCTAATGTATACCACTAACGAAAACTATAATTAACCTAATTGAATAGTGCTTAATTAATGAATCAATATTAATGGGTAAACAATTAGTCTAGAAGATTATTTGCATGACAATAAACCTGCGACAATTAGAGATCTAACCATGCAAATATTGAACCTAGCAGCAGCAATATTTATTAACCAACAATTATACTGAAACATTTACTAACAAGATAAACGTTTTCTTCTTCTAAGAGACAAACAGTAACTAAGCTTAGTAAATTTGGGGTATAGATAGTTTCATTTTGAGGACTAAATCTGATCTGTAACTCTTAATGGTGCAACAGATCAACTTAAACAGTAAACTTAGACACCCAAACTTAGACGGCTCGTAGCAGAAATTGAAAGCTAAACAAAGGAAGCCATGCTAAAAATATCTGTAAAGCTGTTTGTGAAGAGAGAAGGGAGATGTCCCCTCACTTTCTAGTAAATTTCTTATCCCAAATCAAGGCGACCGGTGTGCCAGTGGATGGATGTCAAAGATAAGGGTTGATCCTCTCTGAAAACCTTCGAAAATATCGGGTAGTGGAGAAGGATACGTCGTCCTCGGGGAAAGGGATATTTAAGGGAGTGATTATCTCACTCTGGAAAGTCTCTGGGATTTTTCCAAACTTCAATTTTCTTGAAGTTTCCGACCTTCTATTACACCCAAAAAAAACACATAGCGCTAAAAACATGTACATCAGGTGAAGAACCGAAAATTTGACCCGATTGGGAAACTTCCACTAAATTGGAACCAGGAAGATCAAACATAAACTTGATATTACTGTTCTACTAACCAACGAAGGCACATTTAGTTCAATTAAATAAAACAAAATGAGTAATGGCTGATAATGATAAAAATTCTGTTAAATAAATAAAACCAAAAATACCTACTTGGTAACTGAAAAAAATAACCTACATGTAAGAGAATGTAAAATACAACATAGATTACAAGTAGCCGAGCATAGTATGAATAATGTCAGTTGAAACATGCAAATACAACGTTATCTGCTAATGTTGTACGAGTAAAACACTGCAAGCTATACCAAGCAAGATCTGTTGTAACTTGCTTGCACGAATTGCAAGCAAAACTTTGGGTAGGCATTTATTTAATCTTAGCACCTCCATTACAATTACACTGTCCAAGCCATTATAACAGCAAACTGCGCACCATACAAAACTAATTTGGTTTATCGCATAGAAAGTACTTTTGATCCATTTTTTTACCAATTCTGGGCCGAGTAAAGGAAGTTCTGCAATCTTGTCAAGTTGTTGCTGGAAATAACCTGAATCGAAAATGCAGTGCGTGGACAGATATCTCGAAAACGAAAAATGGCAAAGGAAGCGGAAACTTATTTCGATATGGCCCGACCAGGTAACTAGACTTAGCGTTCAAAATCTCTCAACTGAAGAAAGCATTAATTATTAACAGAATGGAATTTTCACTGCTTTCTTTTTTTAATTCTTCTTCTTCTTCTTCTTAATCGATTACCTCTTCGACCAGATAGTGTGGAGGCTTGCCAAAGGGACCGCCAGATATTTGGAGGTGTGAGGGGATTGGTCTACAGTCCCTTTGCATAATGGCGGGGCTGCCACCTTCAGGACCATACGCCTGTCTTTAAAGCTCTTCTAGAAGGATTGCTTCCTACGGGTAGGTAGCCCTAGGTGCTGTACTATTTGTGTCCATTGAGTTGGGTACGAGTGCATGGTGCACTGGTGGTGTGGTAACACATGGGAGGTCGTACTCCCAAAGTGCTTAAATACAACAGATATCCTTGACAGGACTTTTTTAAATTATTGAAGTATGATGTTATTATCGTTAAGATTGTTAACGAGAAAGCTATTCACACAGGGAGCTCACCTATTGTAGCAAGATAATGAAAGAAGAAAGCCATTCAAGAGTTACGCAAGAAGTAGACCGATTTTATGTGAATGTTCTTATGAAGCTATAAAATACTAGGCAAACACAAATCTGGTTATAATTTAGATAGAACGCTACGATTTTAAATTTTTTAAAGAAAAATATCGCATACATTTTTTTAAAAATTTAATTAATGTTAAAAGCTTTCAGCAATTATTACAAAGAGTTGTCAGTAAATAAATAATTTAGCTGAAAACATTCAACAACTATGATTAAAACAAGAACTACAGAGCTGAATATAATTACAGCGCTATTATACTTATTCTGATTGCTAGAGAAAGACGAAAAGAGGACCGCATGAGACATATATTTGGAAGTATACTGTGGAGTACATTAAACTTTAGACTGAGTTAAGGTTAACCAAAACACTTAGAAACTTTGTTATCATAATGGTAGCGGAGAAAGTTCTCTCTTCTGGCGGGGGTTCTTAAACTCACTTCAAACATTTACTTAAAATAATGAACCTTACAGAGTGAGCTAAGTGAATATACGTTAAAGTTTTTCAAATACATTTTTCCATGTCTAGCATTTCAGAGAAAATTATTTGCTATGCGATTTAATGGTGAATACATACATCCACAACTCTTGGTTGGATCCACAATTCTGGACATTGTCAATGACAGAGATTCATCATTCAAAGGTGAGTTAGCCAATAAAAAAAAAGTCTATTTTTAAGTAAACAAGTTTTTATTAATCTAAAGTGGTCATTAAATTTTGGTTTTAAGATATGTTTTACGAGGGTCGTTTGAAAAGTCCGTGCAAAAATAAAAACTACTTAATTTTTTGGGGTAAACCTTTTTTATTTTTCAACATAGTCTCCTTTTAGGCTTATACACTTCGTCCAACGCTGCTCTAGTTTGTTGATCCCTTCCGAATAATAGGATTTGTCCAAGTCTGAAAAATAGCCATTCGTTTCTGCAATCACCTCCTCGTTTGAATAAAATCTTTTTCCCGCCAGCCATTTCTTCATATTGGGGAACAAATAGTAGTCCGAGGGAGCCAAGTCTGGAGAATAGGGGGGATGTGAAACGAGTTGGAACCCTATTTCCATTAATTTTGCGACCACAACTCTAACAACTGCTGAGGTGTGAGCTGGTGCGTTGTCGTGATGGAAAAGGATTTTTTTGTGGGCCAATCGTGGGCGTTTTTCTTGCAGCTCGGTTTTCAAACGGTCCAATAACGATGAATAATATGCACCTGTAATAGTTTTACCCTTTTCCAGATAGTCGATGAGGATTATTCCTTGCGAATCCCAAAAGACAGTCGCCATAATCTTTCCGGCCGAAGGAACGGTCTTCGCCTTTTTTGGCGCAGATTCCCCTTTGGTAACCCATTGTTTAGATTGTTCTTTGGTCGCAGGAGTGTAGTGATGTATCCATGTTTCATCCACAGTGACGAAACGACGCTTAAAGTCCTGCGGATTCTTCTGGAACAGCTGCAAACCGTCCTTGCAACACTTCGCACGATTTCGTTTTTGGTCAAGCGTTAGCAATCGCGGCACCCATCTTGCGGATAGCTTTGTCATGTCCAAATGTTGATGCAAAATATTATGTACCCGTTCATTCGAGATGCCCACAGCACTAGCAATCTCACGCACCTTCACTCTTCTGTCATCCATCACCATATCATGGATTTTATCAATGATTTCTGGAGTAGTAACCTCAACAGGGCGTCCAGAACGTTCAGCGTCACTTGTGCCCATATGGCCACTCCGAAAATTTTGAAACCACTTATAAACTGTTCTAATCGAAGGTGCAGAGTCACCATAATGTTTATCAAGCTTCTCTTTAGTCTCCTGAGGCGTTTTGCCTTTCATAAAGTAGTTTTTAATCAACACACGAAATTCTTTTTCGTCCATTTTTTGAAAATCACTCGACTTCCTCGATTCAAACGAATGCTAAACACAAAGAAATAGACCGATCTGGCTGAAACTTGGTGTGTGTTCTTCCAAGAGATGCTACTAACTAAACATAACCTCGATACGCGCCAGTGGTGCTATCTCTCTGACTTTGCACGGACTTTTCAAACGACCCTCGTAATTAGGGTAGTTGCCAACTGAAACTAAAAAAAACAAAATCTAATTTGAGAAAAACCCGGTTTCTTTAGATCTTAACACCATCAGTTGGTTGGAATAAACAAAATGGCAGTTTACTTTAAAGGTAGGCCCAATTTTCTTTTTACTCGTTTCCCAATAAAATAAACAATATTCCTAACCATTTTTTACTTCTGGATCACGATTTAAGCTGAGATGGACACAGATTGAAATATTGATTCAAATCTAATTAAATTAAAAATGAATTTAATTTCAATCAACTAATTTTAGTCAATTATTTTTTTAAATTTTAATCTGCACCTAGACAAACGGTTGACATGGAATCTCCATACTAGACTGAAAAGACAAGTAACTAACCAACGCTACAAAACTTCTCGCCAGACTACTTGATAAACGTTCTTGACTCTTATATCTACTGTTACTGCAACCTATTTGGTCATATAGCATCGAAGAATGGGGGATCGACTAAGCGTTCCAACTTACCACGCCTCCAGGGACATTACAGTCAAAAATACTTAGAAAACTTCTTAACGCTCTATTCTACGTATCTAACCTCACTATCCATAATGATCTCAAAATCTCCCTTTCATTACAGATCCTTGCTAACACTCGTTTTCTCAAATTTCATTCCACTCTACAGCAGCTCATTCTAACCCTCTCATTGAACACCTATCTTCCTCCACATTACCAGGTAATCCTCTAAGGAGATTAAAGAGAAGATGGTCTCTCGTGATCTACTCTTATCGAGAGCAGCAAAGCACGTTACTGGAGTGACACCACTGGGTGCCTTCTCCACTCATGATTTTCTTTTATTTTTTGTTATCAGGTACCATATTTGCTTGTTGCAACAATCGTTGCAGTTCTAAATTCCAATAAAAGAATAAAAAAAATAAAATGAATCACGATTAAAATTAAATTTTGTTTTAATTAAATTAGAATTTAATTGACAAAATTTTGACCTATCTCGGCCCTGAATACTACGTTAAAGTTCTACGTAAAGAGAAGTTTAAAAAAAACAAACTTGGAATTGATTTAACAGTGGATTAGATGAGATTAGGTAATAAGTTCTTGTAAATTATCCAGCTGAAGGGATCTGGCGTCACAGTCTGTTGAACATCCCATGATCAGGTGATGGAGGAGTGGAGAAAAGTGTGAAGGAGGATAGAGATAGAGAAGTGTGAAGGAGGATAGAGATAAGAGAAAAGGAAAAAAGAAAATGAATAAAAAGAAAACAAAGAGAAAGCTCCAAGTGGAGAAAGGTGTTGTAGAGATCTAATCGGCCGGGTAAGCTTCAAACTTAAGTCCAACACGACCGGCTAAAGATAAGTCGGCTAATAAATAAAACAATGCATAAGTTCAGAAATGGGTTGGCGGGGTTAAGACAGAGTGAGGGTAGATGGTGGCTGAGAGCAGGTGTGACTGGCTCATTTGACTTTCAAACTGGATTTCACTTACAGACAGCCAAGATCTGGGGACTCCATGTTCGCCGCCCGTCAGAGCCACCCCGCTCAGTCTTACCGCCAGAGAGTCTCTAAAATAACCGCGTGAAAGATGGAGCCAGTAGGAGGAGAAAAAGCCTGAGGCTAGTGGAAATTTATTTATTAGACAGCATTTTGTCCTTTTATAATCTGACAGTAAACTGACTGGAAATAATATTTCTGTAGAATAAAAAACAATGAAGAAAAGAAAAAATAGAAGTGGCCATTTGTTAATGTACAATCACAAAATAACACTCAGCTTAGTAACCCAAAACAATGTAGTGTATTATAAAGGAGGATTCACCCTATATTATAAAGAAAATTTGGGAATTTTATATTTTATAGAAAAAGAGAGAAAACAAAATTCAGAGTAAGGTGTTTTTCAACATTACGCTTTTTCGTGTATTTTTGGACGATCAACCCTTAGGCTGGAAACATAGTGGAGCGGCGAGCAAAGCGGCGATGATAGCGAAAAGCAAAGCGGCGAAAACAAACACACAAGTTAACCGTATGGGACCGCGCATACTGGGGAGCAAAGCAAAGATAGAGCAACGTTACCAAGAGAGAGAGTAGAGCAAAGCGTTATGACATGTTTGATTTCTTCGCTCTCATAGCGCTCAATTTGTAAAGGTTAAAATGGATATTGCTGCATTTATTGGCGTAGTTTTTTTTTTTAAATAAACCTCTGTGGGACCAAAAGGATCTTCTACATCACAACCGATTTGTGTTGGATAAGAAATGGAACAGCATTAATGGGGTTAACATTGAAATTCGTCCATTTCTTGATTAACACTGGTTAGCATGTAATCAAATGTTGAAACAGACATTTGAAAAAACGAATGAAACTTGCCAGGATGCTCCCGAAGTTGTTGGTACAAAGTGATGGAATTCACCATGTTCATGCCTAGTTGTACTGTTCATATCACGAACACTGAAGCTCCTGCTTCTAAGCTGCAGTAAATACCAAATTTTCAAGCAAGAATTTTCATATAGAAATAATTTCTCCATCATGTCTCGTCGAAAGGAGAAACGTGACTAAACTCGGTTACTATGTGCATGCGACTCTTTGCTCGTCGTTCGTCGTTCTCTCTGATTTCAAGCAACTATCATCGCCGCTTTGCTCGCCGCTCCACTATGTTTCCAGACTTATGCAACTGTCCGTTTTAGTATATTAAATAAAATCTAGCAGAAAGCAACCTCTCCGTACCCAAATTTCTATTAGCATTTCCGTATCAGTCTTTGTATTAGTCTAAAACTAAACTAGTTTTATTGTTAAGATTTTAAGTCTAGCATGCTTGTTTGGCATCCACCACTGGTGAACCCTATTTTGAAAAGATCGGTCAGCTATTTTTAATGAATATCGCTTCACCAAAACGCCCTAACAGCAAGCATTTCCAAAGTTGTGGTAACCAATAAACCAAATTGAACTATACGGAATTTTACTAATTGGTGACCTTTTAATTGGTAACTATTAAATTTTCTTTTAAAATTCGAAGTTATGGGGAAAATTTTTCAGAAAAATAGAAAGAGAATAAATGACGTGTTCTTAATGGAAAATTATGCCAGTATTGTTCTACATTATGACCATTTCCGTTAAATGGCATAATTTTAAGGCCCAAAATTAACCCAGAAGTTGCTAAATAACCGACTTTATTGTCATTTTTTTTAAATAAAAGAATAATACAACTTATAATAACAAAATAGCTTTAGTAATTAATATATAACATAATTGAAGTATCACAATTTAACGGGTAATTAAAAAGTGATAGAAATTGAAGAACTAGAACAGACACGGGTCAGAAACGTGTACACGTACAAACAATACGAGTTGTGGGATGTAGTTTCAGTAGTTAAAATAATGAAATATCTACCAGTAATAAGGAAAGTTTAACAGTAGCAGGCGAACAACGTCAGTATATAAAAGAAGTGTCCAATTATACTGCATGAAACCCATAATTATTTCATAGGACCCACATCTACACTTTTACTGAAGGTTTAAATCTCCATTTATTCATATAAAATGAAACATTACATTTGTTTAATCACATTCTCAAAGCCTATTCTCTAAAACTACTAGTTAAATATAATTGTAATACTTCATAAAAGCAACGCAACTTATAAAAAGAGAAAGTGGTCTCTTTTAGAGAATGCTTTATGTTTCTTGCTTGAGCTAAAATATCTCATAAATACAATAAGCTGAAATTCTGTATTCAGATTGTGGGCCCTTACCCCACGTGACTCAAATTTACGATTAAAATTCCTCAAATGGAATTAATAGTTTACTTAAATAGTTTTCTCAATTCTAAAGATTTTTCTTGAAAATAGAAATAATAATTTTCTTTAAGCTTAGAATATATTTGGCGCCCACAGAGTTTTTCTTAGTTGAACTTCCGGTCTCCGGAAAGTGTTGCCTCGTTATAAACAACACTGTCATTCATCCTCGGCATCCAGTATACGCAAACCACTGAACTAATCCCCTTCTTGTGTGTGTTATAAAGGAATGGTACATATTTTATTAAATTTCCGAATCTGAAGAATTATTATTAGTAAAATACATTACATGTAGGTATCATTAGATCAAAAACGTTTATTTGACGATTTTAAAGACAGATAGGGTAAGTGTCATTTCGATTTCTATAATCAAATAATGTTAATAATTATGATCCAAACATTCCGAGTTTGGAAAAAACATGTACTCGTGTTATAGATCCTTCAGAACTGCAGAAAGATAAAGACGTGTAACTGTTCTTACCATTTTTGTGGTCAGGAATTATTTTAACAAAGAATTAAAAAATAAATATTAACAAATAAACGATTACAACAAGAAAGCTCCATAAATAATGAACACATAATGGATTAACTTAGTAAATAAATACAAAATTCGGCAGATAGACTTTATTGGCTAGCTAAACAGTCCAACTGTATTCAATATCATTGCCCACTGAGTCAGTTAGCGGATAGTTTCGAACTTTATACAAGAAGAGAAAGCGATTAAGAGGAATTCTGAGGAGCAATACGGGGAAATTTCTGCGGATGGATCATATGCACGTAACGTAAAACAGTTCTCCGTCTCTTAAAGTGGATA
This sequence comes from Rhodnius prolixus, assembly GCF_049639745.1. Lineage (NCBI taxonomy): Eukaryota > Metazoa > Arthropoda > Insecta > Hemiptera > Reduviidae > Rhodnius > Rhodnius prolixus. The sequence goes on along the minus strand of NW_027411604.1, from coordinate 11,230,440 downwards.
TGGATTTACATGTAATCCAATGTACGTCAGTCACACTTTACCACATTCATCATAGTCGGTGAAGTATCGGAGTGTGTGTGTGGTGTGTAAGATAGAGATCACATTCCAAGCAGGAGGAGGAGATGGTTGGGTCTAGTTCGAGGATGTCTCCTTTTTTTTATCCTTCCAGCCTTCTCCTCCTGAAGGTACGGAAATGACGCAACACTATACTGGTAAATATACCCATACATACGCGCTCACAAAGGACGCACAATTTTTTTATAAAAAAAAATAAGGGAAGACAGCAGATTCCTTAAGTATGTGCGACCTAGTTATGTCTGAAATTCAGACGTTACTCTCTGCGGCAATAATTCATGCTCTGCGTGACACACGCAGTAAATATTGTGGCTAATTTATTACTAAACTAAAGTTTATTATTTCATTTCACATTATTTATAAAAATTAGAGCGAACCACCTCATGGACATTCCCTTATTATAGTGCTAGATGTACTAAATTCAACATTACTCTAAACTCCCTAACCTACTAACATTATCCAGATTTTAGAAACAGCTTATCCTTCCTCAGGATGTCTTAAAATGATTTCCTCCCTCCTTTAATAATTATTCAAATACAGCTATTAGTTTTCATTTCAGTTGCTCAATGATCGAATGCAAAAAAAAAGAAGCTTCTCACTTCCGGTGAAGCGACTGTGTTCAAACTAGCAATTCTAGCAACACGTATTAATTCTCTTTGATTCTATCCATCGTTGCAGGTGTGATTATTGTATCCCTGACCGGCTTCAGTCTTTGATCAGTCATCTCAAAGGCAGACTAATCAGTTCGGTGAAGAGATTTCTACTACAGGTTAGGTTACCGTCTTGCCCCTACATCTTCTGACTGAATGAGAAAGATAACATGTGGTGTGACGTGTGTTACTCCAGACGGTTATGAATTGTAATAAAAATTCATAAAACCCATTAACTGTTTCAAGGTTCTGTACTCTAACTTCACAATTCTATAACATTGTACATACACTGGTCGTACAGAACCCTTAAACCAGGGGTTCCCAATCTGGGGTGCTCGCACCCCTTGGGGTTGTGAGACGATATTCCAAGGGGTGCCAGAAAAATCCGGGTAAATAGTAGGATATTATTATTATTATTCAAATATTTTCATATTTTTTATTTCAAATGATTAAGATATTCATTGAGCTTGTTAGAAAATATCTCTGTTTACGTTTTATGAGTGTATTTCACATCTTGGGTTGTTATTATACTTCGTTTTGATGTGAGCAGATCACATACTACGTGTTGTGAAGAATAACCTGTGATATAGTTCCCTCTCTGTTTACTTTTACAATCAGATGTATTTGGTATCTGTAATCACATTTTTGACTTGCGATTTATTCTTAAGTTGAATGTTAATTTTAATTTACCGGCTGCCACATAATTATTTTTTACAACTTTGAGACATAAATTGTGATTCTAAAATATATTTAAAGAAATTGTAGCTTCAGTTTTGAACCTGTTTTGTGAAATTATTATTATTTTTTCTGAAAGTATACTTTCTTTGTTATATACTCCGTGTGTTTGATTTTTTTTTGTTATATTTAACCTTGAGCAAAATATAAATTTCAGGAGGTGTGATGTTCGAGTGAAATTTCTTTAGGGGCACCGGGCGATCCTTCCCCTCTATGTGAACAATGTCAACAAAATGAAGATTTTAGGCACATTACCATGACGTGTAATAAGTATTCGCGGGATAGAAACATCTTTTTCAATAAAATATTAAAATATTTAGAGTGTCCTTTCAATTATGAAAGTATTATATTTTCAGATAATTTAGTAGTTCTACAAGAACTAATAACTTTTTTAGGTGTTTATAAATATAAGAATGATTAATTTATTGTTGATGTCCGTTTATATCTAGTCACAGTCTCCTTGTAGGTTTAAGTCTAATGGGTTGGAGGAATATCGAGTACTCCACCCTTATAAAGTATTCTTATGTGTGCGTATGTATGTGTGTGTGAGTGTTATAAAGCATATACGGTTTTGTATGAGTGTATTATATAATTTGCATGTACATATATTATTTATTACCGGTATGACTGTATTTATTTGAATGAAAGTATTTATTGCAGTGGCTGTATAGTAATAGTGTAGATTTAGAATTAGAATCCTTAGTGTGCATAATTGGTACGATTGAGTGCGAGGGGGGACCAATACCGGCCAGGGGTGGCAACTTTTGGTCGTGTAGGAATAATAAGTGGCTATGGCTTAACAGCTAATGCCAAAAAAAAAAAAAAAAAAAAAAAAAAAAAAAAAAAAAAAATACCTCTGAAGCTGAATAAATATCCGAAATCGGCTAAGAATACAATATACATTCATCCAGCAAAGTGGACATGACCACATTTTCTAAAAAACCACTTTATATAACTTAGATGTCCTTAAACAAATATTTTGAAGACAATTCAATTTCGGAAGTTCTGTACGATTAAAATAAAACCTCTAAACTGCGGTAAGAAATTTAAAAATGAATTAAAAAACAAAATCTTCATCACGGTTACAAATTTCATTTACAAATAACGAACTGTTGCAATTGCTATTATATTTGTCTTTATATTTCTGAAATTAAACTTCGTATTAAACGTTAGTAGTTGAACGCCAGGTAATTCAGAATACAGTTGCAATTACATTTACAGCTGCTGTAATTTGTAATTAGAATTAGAATCTCCCTCGTGCTTTATTAACATAATTACAAATTCCACTCTGCTTCTCCAATGTGTCTGCCTGCCTTTTTTGCTCTACAAAAACACTTACGATTTCAGTTCGCGGTGTTTTTTATTTTGTTTTTTATCATTCAGCTCGTAATTATTTTTTTTTTCTCGAATTCATTTATTTTTACTTATGACAAAATTGATGCAACACGCAATCAGACCATATTATATCGAGGTAATCTTAACTTGATTAACAACTTGAATTTATAATCTTAAAGCATAAATTATAATAAACATTTAGAAGCAATTAGCACCTCACGACAGTAACAACAATTACTTGTAATAATTAGCAACAATAATTAATAAAAGCTATTGTAATTAGGTACCTGGTGTCATTAAATAGTAGACTTTTTTTTAATTTCCTTTTATAATTCAGTTTCTTCCATTAATCACTGGAAATGGTGGAAAGATTTAATGAAGGCACTGGGGAACATAGTAAGTTTGCTCTAAGTAGGTAATCACAAAATAGCTTCACAGAAATGCAACCATAAAAGATGATACTGATCGCGAGAAAAATTGGGCAAATATCGATGTACATTTTAATGATTTTTACAATATAATCAAGTAATAGTATTATCTACCATCAGCAACGAAAGAACACTATCCACAACCCGGCCACTATCTATAACCTTAGATGTTGACTCGCTTTAACTGAATAAATCAATAAAAAAAAGTAATATCAGACACAAAGGCGCAATTAACTAATATATAGCATTTGCCAAGGCAATGGCAATGTTTTTAGATTCTGCCAGGAGCTATAGCTCTGGTGGTTCTGTTGTGTTATCTGTAACACTGTGGGATACATTAGTAACAATCAGGTGAATCGTTTGGCACAGATAAAAAAACCCACCTCGAATTGCCCCCCGTTATCACTAACCAGCGTTAAAAAGGATTGTCATCACCGATAGCTTTGGGAACGTTTTCTCGAAAAACTGAGAAGGCTATTGAAGAACAAGCGTTGGGCTGTCTTTATTGGGCCAATAGAGCTACTAACATTGGGTTTAATGCGATATATCAATATGATGTGATTTGGTATAAATAATACTAATCACTACACCGGAATACCGAGCCAACAAAAATATAGTCTCAACTATGTAAATTTAAAGCGAGCAGTTGATAGTATGATGGCACGCATAAACGGACGGCACCCACAAGGGTCGGAACGCAGGCAATAAGGAGAGGAAAAGATGTGGTGGCATGATTGTTTGACCGAATGCTGAACTTACTCACAAAGTAATAAGATTTAATTGGCGAACTGCTGCGAAAAAGTATTAAGTTTAAGAGAGTTTCTTAAAAATGGCCCTCTAAACATTGAATTGAATACCATTCACTCAGGCGTGAAAGATAAGTAGCCGAGCGGTTACCTGATCTTTTATTAAAATAAGAGATGGTAACCAAAAAAAAAAGGTAACCATTTTTTTTTTTGTTCAATACAAGGAAAAGATAGTTACAACAATCCACGGATGTTCCAATAATGTTCGTTGGTAAATTCACAAAGAAGAGAGCGCACCTGGCGGCAACATATGTTACAAACGAAAGATAGCAAGGAGAAAAAGGTTTGCCTTATTAAATTTACCTTTCATTTTCTAAATTAAAAAGGTACACAATGTTTCGTAAAACATACAGTCATTATTCTTATGTATACTTGAAGAGACTCCGATCTGCCTAAAGTAGGCAGTAGACTTTATGCTTCCATTTCTTTGGCAACAGCCAAACGTATAACATAATTTTAAGCTTCATTGAAGATACCATCTCCTCTATCTCTTTCTCCACCTTCTTTACACAGCAACTTATTTACAGACCATTAATTTAATGAGGTACCCTTGTACAGTATACAACCAATTTGTAAAGCAAATATTCGTACATACTTCAATTAAGGGCATTAAAAAAAAACATTGTTTTCAACTCCTCAAGAAAATATCTGGTAATAAACAGTAATAAAATTCAGATGTGATCACTGACACTTGAAACTTATTTAATTATAAGATCTAAAATAAAATAGCTGAACACATCATAAGAATAAAAAAGATATGAAGCGCTCCTGTCGGTGATTATGAGAAACTCCTCAACCAAAAGTTGGAACTAATTTCAAATTAATCAATTTTGGAACAAAAAGAACATTAATCGGAAAATTATGATCAATTACAAAGAAAAATTAAGACTGAAGAATGCAGTAAAAGAACTTTTATAAATCAAATAAGATGTATTTTTAACGATAGAGGTTAAATAATTTAACAATTCATCTCTAAACACAGCCAAGCAACAAACCACTGTAGCAACATTACAAATTTGTCAATAATATTAAATGATATACGGTTAACTTCTTTCGAAAGATTTTGAATAATTATAATTAACTATCAAATTCATGTAGAATTAAGTCGTCTTACCTTTTGTAATGAATGTAAAAGTTCAGATGGAATTTCTGCCCAGCACAGAGCACTCATTACCACTAATTTAACAATAAAATTACAACATAATTTGCACTGAATATGAACGCCACACACTAATAATAACTTAAACACAATTTTTACAACAATATTTCACTTTAAAACTGATTAATATGCACTAAAAAATCAACTTAATTACGAGAGTTGACTTAACGAAAAAAAAAAAGATGTCCGCCGGTAACTAAATTAGGCAATTAGGTGGTACATAAATATCGACTTTAAACAGAGTGACCAACTTAACTTTAATAAATTATATGTAAGTGTATATAAATTAGTAATACAAACATGACTGTTCGCAGAACCTTACAACTGGTTATCGAGCAGCTAAAATATCAATGTTTTGAATCTTTCTTAGGGATTTTAAAGTCACTCTGTTACTAATTTAATAATTACTTAATAATTATATTTAATATTAATAATATTATTATATTAAATACAATAATTTAAAATAAAAAAGTCTGATGTAAACACTTGCTTTTCTCTTACTGATCAGACAAGTTTTACTTCAAAGTTGGTATTTTTACTTAACAACAGAAGACCTTTATTAATAATTAATACGTTTTAAATCCAAAAATTGCATAGAAATGATACTTTTATTTATTTATTTTACATCTATACAATACACACTGACTCCAAATTTACCTCATACTTAACACCCTTACTGTACACAATTGACCTTTTTTCAGATGACATTCGTACTTGACTCACAACCCTAATTACATCTAGTGGTACACTATATGATAAATAGCCCTGACTTCCATGCTTGTTAACGAGCATAGAGTACATAGTACTATAGGAAGACTTGGCAATCCTCTCCAAGTCCAGACGGATCAACCTATCCCTTAAACAATTCAGAATGGCGGCTTTTTCTTTTTCAATCAATCCAGCATCCTGTTCTATCCACAGCCAGCTAAATCCGAGGTCAGCAAAGTACTCCTTCATTTGCGAAACCCAGTTGAATTTAGTATTATTACCAACTAAACCGTCCATTGTTAACATCCTGTTGTAACAAACTTTAGGAATGCGATTATTGGGCATATTCAAAATCTTTATTAGGAAGTTTAAAGTTCTACTAAAGACAAGATATCTCAACTGGATGCTGCCCGTCTCCATTCTCACCATATAGCTAGCTGTGCAATTCGGCCAGTAGTACAAGGATTATAGAAATGATACTTTAGAGAGGGAAGTCCTAGGTCCAGGAGTAACCCCTTAACAGCATTTTTAAAAAGAAAAGGATGGTAAAAATTGTAGAATTATTTATGAGCAGAAAATCAGCGGGCACGCTTCATTTTTTCGAACTTAGGGGACCTCTAAGGCCGAAACTCGAAGCCGAAAATCTGCTCCATTAAATTTCACTTTAAACAGAAAAGAAGTGCAGCATTATTCTCTTTCAGTGTCCTCCAGTTCGAACAATAAATGTTTCTCATCTTAAGCGGAAATAAAATGTTTTCCCATTAAGGGAACAACCCTGAGGTCTACAACGGCTGTCGGAAACTTTTCAAATCATTATTGTTCTAATTTAATGGTAATGGGCTTAGGGCTAAGTATTCATAAAAGGCTGTGAAGAGAGTTAAAAAAAATGAAGTTGAAGATCATTAAGCATTTATTACACTTGGTCCAAATTAAGAAATGGTTTTTTGGGAGTTCAAGTAGTAATTAAGGACTAGGATTTAAGTACTTTTCAATTTAATGTGACTTACTGATTGGTTCATTGATTGTTTCTATTAGTACCAAATCTACCGTTCTTTGCTTTAACAAATAATCTACTGCGAAATCAACTCACGTTCATCAAGAAGTGGTGTTATTACCCTTCTTAATTGACTGAATCTCTTTTAACATGTAGTATGAATATAGTTTAGTGTAAGAGTAGCCATCCCTCTTCCAACTGTCCTTTTCAGGTAACCCAGGCGAATAGAAAGGTGAACTAATACAAGAAAAGAGGACCAGGACCCCTACAACATACTGTCTGCCTGCTGGTACAACCCAGCAGGTGGCAAACTAGCGGTATACTGGACTTCAAGTAAATAAACTCAGACTTCGCTAAATTATTATAACGAACAGGAAATAACAAGCAAACTTTAACAAAAAGTATAATACCGTTCGATATAAATTAAAGCAATAGCAACCACGTAAATTTGAGGAAAAAAAGGGACAAATATTTATAACCTAGTGGTCATTAAAGCAGAACTACTTTTTGAACAATAAAAAATCAAAAATGTGTTCTTAAATAGATTTTCTCAGGAAAATGCTTCAATGAAATATTGATTTTGACTTTAAATCGATTATCTATTTTTGCATTAATGGTAACTAAATCGTAATATTCCGTCTTAGAAGGCCTCAGATCGAGTCAACTTCCGGAAGGAAAAGAACTTTACACAAAAGAATAACTTCCTTACCAGTTTGATAAATTAAAGAAGTACTCATTCACGTATAAAATACACAATTTCCCAACTCTTCAAATTCAAATGCTCGATCCATTCTCGTAATACTAGATCTCGTTCCTCCGATCTCTATATTCCTTTACATCGTACTTCATCCTTTGGTAAATCCTTCCTAATACGCACTACCTCTTTCTGGAACTCCTTATCATCATATGATTGCCATGCTCCTACCCTTTCTCCAAAATTATAATTGTATTCATTTATTTCCTTAATTTTTATTAATTCTTAATTCTGGGTCCTATTCTTTATTCCATTTACACTTCAGACATACCAACCGATCCTAACACCACCACTTCTCACCGGCTAACAGTTCCCCAACCTGTACTTGCTCTGTAGAAATCTGCAGTCATATCTCTCCTCATTAGAGCAATGGTTCAAGAGATTGGCTATTAAGCTTAATGAAACCAAGGCTCAAAACATCACCTTCACTCTTCGTCGCATTACTCTTCCTCCAGTCTTCTATAGCCTAACCTAACACCTCTACCAGTAGTAAACATACCTTGGGCTTTACTTACACCGAAGACTTTCTTGGAACCCCCACACTAGACTAAAAAAGAACAGAACTAAACAGACGCTTTCGACTACTTAAAAGACTCTTAGGCGATAGATCAAAACTCTCTCTGGACAACAATAGACTGATTTATTTTAAAAACCCATCTGGGCGTACGGAATAGAGCTGTGGGATTCAACCAAACGCTCCAATCTCCAAAGGATTCAATCTCTACAATCTAAAATACTTCGAACTATTGTACACACTCCATTTTATGTCTCCAACCTGGACTATACACACTGACCTTAACATTCCTTTTATCACACAAGTTGCTAAAACAAAATACAGAAAACTCTACTTCAACCAGCAATCTCATATAAATCCTCTAGCTCAAAATCTTTCTTCAAGAACTGTTCCTGATAACCCGGGCAAGACGCCTTAAGAGACAGTGGCCTCGTGATCTCCTCTCAAGTAAAGAGAATTACTAACAGTCTAATGTTTTGGAGTGTTACCGCTGGGTAACTTCTCCAAGTCGTTTGCTTCATTTGTTACTATGTTATCACTGTTACTTATAGCGCCACCGCGCTGATTGTAGCAAAAATAAACGCAAAAAAACATTTATTTTTGTAGTAAATACATATTTTTATTTATAAATATCTAAAATTACAGGCCAAACTAATAAGGCCTTCAACTGTACACGTTTTTATACTTAGGGGACTATAGTCCCTGAATAATAAATTTATTTTCTGTTCTATTCTATTCTAAATGGTGAGCTCGGAACAGCAGTTCTAGGTTGATAGGTTGGCGCCTCTAACAGTAATAATTTAGGATTATATTAAACTGTAAACAAAAAAATTAATTCAATCATTTCTACGCAACCAAAGCCAGAATTTGACTTACAACACAATAATAGTGTTCTAAAAGAACCAAATAGAAGGTATTTAGGAATGAATCACTTCTGGCAGATGTGACTGACATTATACATGCCGAGCTGTTAGCCCCCCCCTCTCGCCGCTCCATTACAGAATGAAATAGCTGACTGCCACACTCTTAGTCATCTGTAAAGTCGCATTTTTAAATGCTACTGCACTCCCCGAGGGCAAATTTAAAATAAAAGATTATCCAAACTGAACAGTTTTAGAGAGAACCCCCTTGGGAAATCAATTTATAGCATTATAGTGCCCCCATCTGAAGTGACCATATTCAGTATGAAATTAGTAAATTTAATTAAACTGGCCAGTCACGAACGTTGAGGTGCTCAGTCCTATAAAAATCAAATCTAGGTGAACACCCATATGAATTTCTCTGACTATAATTTTCGATTAAACATAATCTTGGTTATATGGGAACGGAATTCTCACGCGGTGATCTCGGGTTCGGATCTAGCTACCGAATATTAGATTTCCTCTACCTAGACGCTTCTCATTGTCTGTAAAGAGAGAGAGAATATTGTACGGAGCTAAGTTACAAGTTGTGTCTTCTGGTGTACCACATGCGAAGTATAAAACGTTTAACTTTCATGCAGTCTTTTTGGTCCAAATATCTGCTAAACTAACTTTGTGGACGATTCCCGTGGATATAGAAGAAAACAAATCAGCATGCATTTGATCTTTGACTTTGCCATCCTTGCTATTTTGGGCCTTGAAGAGGTTGAAATGTGCCACTCCATGCTCTGGCACTTGGTTTCTGGGAGGTCGTACTCAAACACCCAATACTCGTCACCAGTAATGACACGTTGTTCCAGAAAATGGGGGGTCATTTTCAATTGAATACAAAAAGTCAAGGCAAAAACATTCAAACGGCTGTAACCGACCAGCTGAAGGCTATTCCAGTATCAGGAGTTCGAGCACTGCTATGAGGAGTGGAAGAAACGTCTCCAGCGCTGTGTGGCTTCAGAAGGAAGTTATTTTGAAGGTGACAATATAGAAATGTAATTCTTTTTGAATAAAAAGATTTTAAAAAAATCAGTCTCATTACTTAATTTACAGACCTCGAAAAAGGTTTTAGAAAAATCTATTTGCGGTCACATCCGTTTTTTTTTATTATTATTTATTCCCAAATAAAGAGGGGTAATTGTGTACACCTAACATGAGAAAGAAGGTGTAAAAAGGGTCCCGTTTTGTAAATCCTTTTATATTTGTTTTCTTTAGAAGGAAGGGGAGAAGAAAAAGTCAGTGCTATTTATATCACAATGTAAAATCTGTTTTACGCGCACATTCTATTTTTGAATTTATACTCTGCCGTGTTTTTTCTTTCTGTCCTTTTTTTGTAATACTGTAAAGCCGACATTATGAGTGATAGTGTACAAAATCCTATTAGATTTATGTCCTTTTCAACTACGTTAAGAATGGCTACCATGGAGGACGACCGAAGAAGAGAAATAAATACACAAATGTGTGAAGCTGTAAGAGTTTTATGTGAAAGAGATGAGAAAAAACGCGCGCGCGCGGGTGTATGTGTAAGGGACTGTATTCGATGGCAAGGTGTGTGTAAACATTCCTCCGACCCCCCACTGTAGACTCACAAAAGCTTAAAAATAATAAAAAAAAAACAGAATCCTCGGCGCGAAATCACCTTTCCTGTATGTAAATGAAACACTAAAAACGCTGCTGTTTCTTTTAATTGTTACCAGTTTATGTTCATAGATTTGCAAATTGGATAGTCTGTAGAACTGTGTTTGTGTCCACACTAAAAAACAATATTCAAACGTTAAAATGGTTCCCCAGATAAGCTTGCTTTCAATTAAAGCTAAACAAGACCGAACCAACCAGAAAAAAAGAAAAACTTTGTCCTACGTCCGTTCTTATTGTGCTTAATGCTAGATTTTATAATTTCCTTTCGCTTACAACTTAAGAGCTTCCTATGCCGGGCTCTTTATAGGCAAACGACTCACATGGAACCCACAGAATAGACTTTAAAGACAAGCAATAACAAAAAATAGAGAACTTCTTAACAGACTACTTGGACGAGGCTCCGAATCGCCCATAGAACTCAAACGTTTAATACCACAACTGTACAGGTTATTTCAGTCAAAACTCCTCCGACAGATAGTTGACGCTCCTTTCTACGGTGACTAATCTAACTCTTCACAACGACCTCAACATTCCCTTTATAGACCAACTCGACTAAATACCAAAAATTCCATTCTACTCTCTCAACTAGCTCTAATCCTCTAGTACAGTCTCTCGCCTCCTCTGACATCCCTAACAATCCACCAAGCCGACTGAATCGCCAGAGACTTCCTTGGGAACTACAGATCATTGAAATCATTGATTTCCAGTACAGAGTGCTACCACTGAGTAGTTATCCTCCTCCTGCTCTTATATACCTTCTTTAATCAGATTTACTTAAACATATTTGCATCTTTTCGGACAGCCAAGCTGCACTGAAGGCCCTTACCTCCTTTAGAACTACCTCTTCCCTGGTTTGGGAATGTAAGAAAGCTCTGGAACAACGGGCTCGGCACAATAAAGTTCGGCTGCAATGGGTGCCGAGTCAGATTGAGTCGCAGATTAAGGGGAATGAAACAGCCGATCAGCTGGCCAGGAACGGAGCTAACACTCCTTTCAACCTGCCACGAACCTGTCCTGGGGATTGCAACAAGGTTGCAATTCGTGCGGCTCTCAGAGGCTGGATCTGGAGAGAGTATGAAAGGAACTGAGTAATGGTTAAACACAGCAAGACATCCCTGGCTATGTAAAAACCAAAGAGACTTTGTGGTTGGGCAGAAATCAGATTACCCTGATCACAGGCCTATTCACGGGGACATGGTAGGTTCAGGAAGCATCTGTACATGGTGGGGGCTTATAAGCTCGGAACTGTTGTGCAGATAGTGTAAGGAAGAGGAGGAAATGGCCTCTCACTTGGTGTTTGAATGCGCTGCAATTGATTGGTTGCGCTATGAAACCTTTGGATCTTTAAGACCAAAGGAGATAGAAGCACAAAAAGAACTGGTAGGAAAAGTCCTCGACCTTCTTAGCAGGGGAGGTTTCATCTACTAGATCCAAAGTGGAGGGCACAATGAGTCAGTTGTGGCTGCGGTGCTATGAGGCATAGGTTCCATCCCGCTAATCTAATCTTAATTGCTTTAATCCATTTGTACAGTCTCTATTCTTCTTGGACAATCCACCACGCCGACCGAATCGCCAATAGACCCGCAATTTCCTTGAGAACTAAAGATCATTGCCATCATCGATTTCCAGTAGAGAGTGCTACCAGTGGGTAGTTACTCTCCTCCTGCTCTTCTCGCTTCTTATACACCGTCTTTACTCATATTTACTTATACATATTTATAATACAGATTGTAGGCGCCACGTTAGTCGAGCGGTTAGAGGCGAGACCTGCGAGGCTAATATGTATTGTGGTACCTGGGTTCGATTCCCGGTCTTGGGCCTTGTATTTTATTTAATAGTTAATAAAAGAAATTTACAGTAAAGTACGTTAGCTAGTCGCCTCCGTCCACCATACCTAATTGGTAGCTGGACGTTTATCCCGCCTGAAAAAATAGGCAATTACTTTACTTTAATACAGATTGTAAATTTAAAAAAATAAGCTCCCTGAATGTTCACATCTGAATTTCGAAAAAGCTCAAACAATAAGCTCAAAAGCAATGTTGGTTACCAAACGGAAGATAAAATCTTGACTTCCCATTTATTTAGTTTGTTTACACGCCCAGAGAGATCGTACAGTTCAATAAAAATTTCTTTTCCCCAAATTTAGAGACACTCAATACAAGCATTTCCGTTTGAGTGCTTTTTTTCTAAAAAGTTGTAAAAAGAAATGGAACGTAATAAAAACTACTATAAAAAAAAATTAAATAAATAAATAAAAATAGGGCTAGAAAAATAAGAAAAGTGGGTATACATATTTTGACACTTTACTTAATGGACCGTCGCTAGAGTGGCAGCACTGTATTCACAAATACGTATATAGAAATACAATATATATCCTGACCATATATAGAATGAAATTGTGATGTACAACGGACAGTTGATAAATGTTAGGTATAGTTTTAAACGTAAACGTAACGCACACAGAGACAAAAGAGCGAGAGAATATAGAGGGAGATATTGTGACCTACATTGTATTGTGAATGGTTTGGCCTCAGGGACAGCGATATGGGGTCTGACATATCTGTGCGCCCTTTACCACTCTGAGTGAGTAGGCTAGTAGTAGCCAGGCTTCTGGTTTCTAGCCACCCTGTCCACCACTTCCGTTACCTTCCAAACACTGATATAGCTGATATTTTCTGTTTTATTAAGGTTTTACCACGGCCTACCACCGTAATATCTCAGCGAATGTTTTATATTTATTATATGATTTTTCTTTAGCCCAACCACACTTGTATGTAGTTTTATACTTGGCTAGTAACGAAGACAAAAAATTGTCAATTCATTCAATTTTCACGAGTAGATGACTATTTCTTATTTCAGAGAGTATAATCTAAAATTGTGTAACCCTAATGCTCCTTCTATTAGATCAAAAGAAGCACGATTAGCATTAGCACTTCTTTTGATTATTTATGAATTTTACAATTGAACTGCTGGGTACAGAAATATAGAAATACGAGGTCTGTAAATTAAGTAATAAGACTGATTTTTTTAAATTTTTGTATACAAAAAGAATTACAATTCTATATTGTCACCTTCAAAATAACTTCCTTCTGAAGCCACACAGCGCTGTAGGCGTTTCTTCCACTCCTCATAGCAGTGCTCGAACTCCAATACTGGAATAGCCTTCAGCTGGTCGGTTACAGCCATTTGAATGTTTTCGACTGCCCCAAAATAAGTTCCCTTGAGGTGATTTTTCAACCCCCATTTTCTGGAACGTGTCTTGGGTGTTTGAGTACAACCCAGAAACCAAGCGCCAGAGCATGGAGTGGCACACTTCAACCTCTCCAAGGTCCAAAAAAGCAAGGATAGCGAAGTCGAAGATCAAATGCATGCTGATTTTTTTTCTCGATATCCACGGAATCGTCCAAAAAAGAGTTTCTACCTCATGGTCAAACGGTCAATCAACACTTTTACCGAGAGGTTCTTGAAAAACTTCGAAAAAGGGTCATTCGTGTGAGACCAAACATTAAGAACAGTGGGTGTTGCATCACGATAATGCTCCTTGTCACACAGCAATTTTAAAAAACGAGTTTTGGGTCAGTAAAAATATTCTTGTGGCTCCTCAGCCTCCTTATTCGCCTGACTTGAGTCCTTGTGACTTTTTTCTCTTCCCGAAGTTGAAAATTCACCTCAAGGGAACTCATTTTGGGACAGTCGAAAACGGCTGTAACCGACCAGCTGAAGGCTATTCCAGTATCGGAGTTCGAGCACTGCTATGAGGAGTGGAAGAAACGTCTCCAGCGCTGTGTGGCTTCAGAAGAAAGTTATTTTGAAGGGTGACAATATAGAAATGTAATTTTTTTTGAATAATTTTTTTTTTAAATAATCAGTCTCATTACTTAATTTACAGACCTCGTAGGTAATAAAGGAAATTTACATGCAGTAAATGTGTTGACTTCATTTGTGTTGAATTTCTTTCCTATTAAAACCACTTTTGAGATTCCAAAATAAGGCAAGATTCTGTATATCAAATATTTTGGAACTAATTCAATAATTAATTTAATCAGAATTATCAAAAACAAAAGTTTCGATTAAAAACAACAAAAAAGAAACTTAATAGAAAAACTGAAACTCTGAAAGTAAAATGTCAAAATCTGGACAAACAAACTGTAGCTCCAAGATCTACCATTCCTCAACCACCTTAAACAGTGGCAGCGGGCGCTGTGCTGCAGAGCATTAATAATTTGTCAGGACACATTCACTTGATCCAATCAAGTAATGAAATATTACAGAGTATATAACCAATCTAGATCACTTTCAACCCAGGTCAGCCATTTCGCAGAAGCATTTTTAAATTGAGTAAATATTTAAGCAATTCCATCTCATTCAATCTTATTATTGAACATGGAATAGAGAAGAGAACAAATGTAAGAATACTTGAAGTATGAAGCTGATAGCATTTTATATCCCGAATGCGCAAGCCCTAACTTAGAAACGTTTAGACAGGAAAGTTGATGTTTCACAATTTATAAAAAATATATAGGGTGATCCATTTAAAACGCTCCAATCGCTAATAACTTTTTAGGAAAGCGGAATTTCGAAAAAACCTAGGAAGTAAACTATATCTTTTTTTTTATCTAGTTTTCAAATTTTCCACCCCCGATGCTGTAACTTTATTTTTGGCGGAGGTAAGGGCAAAAACCTGATCGGGGTTTCATGAGGACCACTGGTTTCGACAATGATTATTAAAACTACATAAAAAAAATTGTGAAAAATGACGTTAACCCCGTTTCGATATCCCTAATATTAGTTGAGACATTTAAGATCAAAGTTACAATTTTATCTACTCGAGAACGGTTTTCAATATTAATTTTCCACTAGAAATACACGTTTTGGGAGGTCCTCTGACTGCAAAAAATTGTTATTTGTGACGCAAAGAACAAAAATAATAATAATTGAAGATTTTAAAACATGTAATGTAATGGTTGTGGGTGAATCAGGATAAATTTGTTTTATCATCAAATAAAAGCAAACATCACATCATTTTAATGCACCCAGTTTGCAAGACTTCTTGACCTATGATTACGGTAAGAATATCTTGCCAGGGTGTTGGTCTAGTGGCTATGAGCGTAGCTTTGTAAGTGGGAGATCCCCAGTTCGAATCCCGCGAATGTAGTCATTCATAATAATATTTAACACATCATACATAATAATACTTTTTTTTATTAAAGAGTAGTCGTGCGCGGGATTCGAACTGGGGATCTCCCACTTACAAAGCCACGCTCTTGACTACTAGACCAACACCCGCCCATCATGGCAAGATATTCTTACCACAAATTATCAAAATTCCTCACTAAATTAATATTCTTCAAACTTCAACACTATAATTTAAGAATGTCTTTCCTTTTCACTATAACATAGCCATAGTTAATGTCACTAAACAATATCCAAGCTTTAAACTTTGAAATAAATGAAAATAATGGATTTGTAAAAGCATAAAGTACAATAAGCTTAACAATAGGCTATTGGAATTGATGGAATCAATTTCAATAAACGGCAATTTGGTTGGCTATTCCACTAAGTTAATTTTTGAAATTGTGCATGAAAAGTAGTCTTCATAATTTAAAAAAAAAAAAAATTGTTCAACCTATAAATAGCGAAATATAATAATAGGCCTTTGTTAGATTATTACACCTGTTGTTGTCTATAATTTGAACTTGGCACAGCCACATATATTGTTTTTAAATCATCACCAACGCCTTCACAACTGTGCTTCTACTAAACGCACTACTCAATCTCAGTTTATTCGATTATTTTTTTTATAATAAGTCAAATCAACTACAACGATCTGCAGATATTCTAACAGAAATCGTTAAAAAGAGATATAGCCGATAGAACAAATGATATCCATTCCAAGTGAATTTTTTCGGAATAATTGTTAAGCATTGGAAATCGTGACTAAAAATACGGCAAAGTAAAATTACTTTGTCTTGAATACAATACAATTCTCAATTACCCTGAATATTTGCGCCAAAAATATAAAAATAATGTTTTTATTAGCAATATTTCCGTTCACAAATGCGATATTGTGTAGCATGCACAAACGTAGTTCTCTACCAGATTAATACTCAAAAAGAAGACAAAGTCTTACTTCAGAAATCTTGGGCAAAAAGATATTAGAGTTTGGGGAAAATCGAATTTTTTTTCTCTCTATTTTTTACCGACTTTCTCCGAAAACGAAAAGTAATTATTTATTTCAATTGATTATCTCATCTTTCTCGCACTCATTTTAATGGAAATAAGAGAGAACCAAGTTTAGTTTTCCTTTTATGATCGGAAAAGTGATCAACACCGCGCTATTACCGATGAAAATATGATTAGAATTTTCATTAAAAGGGAAAATACTTACTTCCGGTTTCTAACTTAACCTGCAGAGGCACAAACAGACGCTTAAAGTCCCATTCTAAGCTGATGAGATGAAAGCCTCTTATTGCTGTAAAGTTTTGTTATTCAAGAGACTGACCTTTAAATTTAGTTTGTCCCTTGGGAGGAAGGAATAGCGGTGTAAAGGAGATTTCTATAAGAATGGTTGCATTGTTGAAGGATGAAGGATCATTTAGGATCCTTTCTTTGGACGCAAAATAATCAGAAAATTCTGATCGAATGCTTCAAGATAAGTTTTTCCCCTCTTTACGGACACATTTAGAGATCCAGTAAATCACATTTTTTTCCCTCAAAAAAAGCTCCATAAAAAATTGCATTATTCGATAAAAATATTTCTAAAAAAAGGCTAAGAAATTAAAAGTACTATTCATCAATTTTTGATGACTTAATCATTAATCAGAGAAGAAGAAAGATTATTGCAAAATTTCGTTCATAAATTTTGTTATTAGTATTAATGCCAAGCTTTCGATATAAGCGACTACGTCATCTTCAGGGCTTTTTAGAATATTTTACAGAAACCTTCATCAAATTAATGTAAATTGTAATCTGCTTCCGCAAAACATATTCCACAGATCTGACCTAGAGTCTCTAGATCAGCGTTTCCCAACCTGGGGTACGCGAAAAGTACCACATCGAATAATGGTGGACATTAAAAATTAAAAAAAAAATAAATCATAAAAATATAAAAACGTTTTTCCCTATAATTCTTATAAATTATTTTAATTAATAATATTATACAGTAAAGTTATTAATATGTACATTGTACAGTTAGTCAGTACTAATAACGTTAGTCTGTCTCAAGTTATACAAGAAAATATAAAAGCACATTTAACAGGAATAAAATTGTCAGACTATTTTCCAAAAACCGAAAACACAAATGATAATTCGGATTTCAAACCCCTTCTATAAAGAAAATTTAGGAAAAGTTACATAATTATCGATAAAAGATAAGGAAAAATTTAATAGAATTATCATGTGACAGAACTTAAATGATAACTATGGAAAAATCTGCTTAAAGAGACTGATTGTAATGAGTAAGCTCTATCCAAGCAACATTAAATTTCATTGGCACTTACAGGTAGTTGAATGCTTAAAAGATATTCATTTAGAAGATTTGGGCACAAATATAATAATCCTAAAGAAGAATTTTTAAAATAATTCATAATTTTGAAGAGAAAATATGTACGCAATTTTTAATTATTTAAAAGTTTTAAAACTAAGATCTTACACTTTACAAAGGTTATAAAGTGAACAAGAACTCCTTTGTAACAGATACACTGTATCTCTTTACAAATAAAGATGAGAATAATAAAATAACACACTCTGAATAACAAATTTCACGAAATACAATCATTTTTATGAAGTGGTACAATTTAGCATCACCAAGTGAGCCAAAAAAGGTTGGGAAACGATGCGCTAGATCAAAAGTTTGGCGCATTAATACCAATAAAACAAAATTATGACTGAAATTTGTCTTTTTTTCTTCCATTAAGAAATGAATAATAAGTAAATATTTCGGCAAAACTGAAACCTCTTATTTATTTTTTTCGAATGGAAACCCCAAGAGATAATAGATTACATTAACATCTGTTTGAAGCCTTTCTGGGTTGGAGCGGCAGCTGGAAAGATTCCAGGTGTATGGAAGGGTCTCTCTAACTTAACCCAGACAAAGTACTATAAAAATGCCTTTAACACCATGCTAGAAATATTGAGCTAATATAAAATCGCAACGAATCCGCATAAAAAAAATATTATATTTATATTTTCGAGGAGGCTCTCGTTAGAAATCGCAAAATATCTTTTTACCCAGGTTTGCGCCAAATAGAACAGGAGATACAGCTATGAGAAAGATTAAACAAATGTAAAACTCCCAAACTTTAGCACCTCATATCTCCTTTCAAAATACAGCAAGAAATTGTAGAGGTAAAAGGTGTAGAGGAGAAAGGGTCATTTGAACAGGGGGCACATTTGAACAGGGGACACCTTTGAACAGTTCTAATTTCTCGCCAAATATTTAAAACATTTATGATTGGTAATTTTCTCTATATTTTGTGGTAGACCTGTTGTATAATTGACAGAGTTTCCCTTCTGTTTTCATTGTAAAGTCAGCATTGAGGAATGTTATAGTTTGTAAAGGTGGAAGTAAAATTTTTGTTGCAGCTTTGGAAGTGTATTGTGAAGATTGTAGTGGATAAGGTGTAAAGTATTGTTAGTCCCATATTAACAAAAGTGTTTACAAAAGTCTATTTGCTTGCAAAAAGTGTTGGATATTATATTTTCTTTTATGGATGGAGATGGGGCACACATTTCAACATCACAGTTAAAATGTGCCCTGCCGACCTGCAAGTTTGTGACTTTGTTTAATCGCAGAGAAGGGGGAAAGTGGTCCGAACCTACATTAAGAAGCGCAACAAACCGAATATTTTGTTCAAACTTCCTAAACCCATCATCACTTCAGGTACAACATCCTGAACTGAGTCATTCTTGATTTTTGAACTAGATTTCAGTGGTTTAAAAGAGAAAGTAATGTAGTAGTGAGAGAAATAACTGATAGAAGGTAGATTCAGAGTAAAGTAATATCATTTCTTACTATTTTATATTGCGTTCAAAGCTATCCCACCAGTGGGGCAGATATTAACATTTGGCACAAAATTATTAAATTAAAAAAATATAGATATGTATGTAGAGTATCAACTGTTTATTGATATAGATCTGTTAAGAAGACTTGAAAGTTGTAGAAAACAAAATAAAAAGGTTCAATAATACGATTCTGTGCACTCTGTAACAGAAAATGTAAATTCTGTTCAAATGTGCCCCCTCTCCACTACTGTAATTGTACATATTTTAGCAAGTTTTATGTTGTAAGAGCCTTTTTTGCCAAGCTCTAACCTAAAGTAGCATTGAATACATTGTACGGTTCTCACAGACTGTTTAGTTTATAGTAAGAATTAAGTATTCTTACGAGGGTCGTTTGAAAAGTCCGCGCAAAGTCAGAGAGATAGTACCACTGGCGCGTATCGAGGTTATGTTTAGTTAGTAGCATCTCTTGGAAGAACACACACCAAGTTTCAGCCAGATCGGTCTATTTCTTTGTGTTTGGCATTCGTTTGAATCGAGGAAGTCAAGTGATTTTCAAAAAATGGACGAAAAAGAATTTCGTGTGTTGATTAAACACTACTTTATGAAAGGCAAAACGCCTCAGGAGACTAAAGAGAAGCTTGATAAACATTATGGTGACTCTGCACCTTCGATTAGAACAGATTATAAGTGGTT
Organism: Rhodnius prolixus; assembly: GCF_049639745.1. Taxonomy (NCBI): domain Eukaryota; kingdom Metazoa; phylum Arthropoda; class Insecta; order Hemiptera; family Reduviidae; genus Rhodnius; species Rhodnius prolixus. The sequence goes on along the minus strand of NW_027411604.1, from coordinate 11,210,037 downwards.
TCCAAATTTTCAGAGTGGCCATATGGGCACAAGTGACGCTGAACGTTCTGGACGCCCTGTTGAGGTTACTACTCCAGAAATCATTGATAAAATCCATGATATGGTGATGTATGACAGAAGAGTGAAGGTGCGTGAGATTGCTAGTGCTGTGGGCATCTCGAATGAACGGGTACATAATATTTTGCATCAACATTTGGACATGACAAAGCTATCCGCAAGATGGGTGCCGCGATTGCTCACGCTTGACCAAAAACGAAATCGTGTGAAGTGTTGCAAGGACGGTTTGCAGCTGTTCCAGAAGAATCCGCAGGACTTTAAACGTCGTTTCGTCACTGTGGATGAAACATGGATACATCACTACACTCCTGAGACCAAAGAACAATCTAAACAATGGGTTACCAAGGGGGAATCTGCGCCAAAAAAGGCGAAGACCGTACCTTCGGCCGGAAAGATTATGGCGACTGTCTTTTGGGATTCGCAAGGAATAACCCTCATCGACTATCTGGAAAAGGGTAAAACTATTACAGGTGCATATTATTCATCGTTATTGGACCGTTTGAAAACCAAGCTGCAAGAAAAACGCCCACGATTGGCCCACAAAAAAGTCCTTTTCCATCACGACAACGCACCAGCTCACACCTCAGCAGTTGTGGTCGCAAAATTAATGGAAATAGAGTTCCAACTCGTTTCACATCCCCCCTATTCTCCAGACTTGGCTCCCTCGGACTACTATTTGTACCCCAATATGAAGAAATGGCTGGCGGGAAAAAGATTTTATTCAAACGAGGAGGTGATTGCAGAAACGAATGGCTATTTTTCAGACTTGGACAAATCCTATTATTCGGAAGGGATCAACAAACTAGAGCAGCGTTGGACGAAGTGTATAAGCCTAAAAGGAGACTATGTTGAAAAATAAAAAAGGTTTACCCCAAAAAATTAAGTAGTTTTTATTTTTGCACGGACTTTTCAAACGACCCTCGTATTTTGGGAAGCTAGAGTTAATCATGTGCTTGGTCGTTTTTACAACAAAACTTTAACGGTTGTCTGGAACAAAAAAGCAATGTCTGAAATGTTGTAGATCAGGTGAATGGTGTAGATCTGGCTGAATAAACAAAAATATTTAAATAACTTTTCGTCATAAATCTGCAACATAACTTCGTCTCCGTATCTTATTTTCGTTGATGAAAATTCCCTCTCCTTTTAAACCTAATTTTATGATGAATCCCCTCCGAAAAACCCGGTTATATAGATAAGAATCACCCCTTCGTTTAACTCTTAACAATGCTGTTCTAAAAATAACATCTCAGTTATATTTCAGCTGAACGAAAATTTTGTTTATCTATTTCTGAAAAAAAAAAGACTAATTGTTTGCTAATTTGTACATCGGTCGTAGTATTAGCAACAAATGTTTTTAAGAATGAGTATTACATTAACTAAAGACACTGAATTATACCCAGTTTGGTATTCAAAATAATCTGATCATAAGCGCCCCCTCAGAAAAATATGTTACTAAAATTAGAAAACAGAATGGTATAACCCCCTGACATTCTAATTTCATTAAATCCCATCTCTTAAAAACGTGAGGATATTGGGTATTCTGAATTTTAGACTATCGTTACATTAGACTATTTAATTATTCAACGTAAAACACCCGGCGTAAAATACTAACACAATAGCTGCAAGTTTTCCACAAACCGCACAAAATACAAGTTACACGCATTTTGAATCTTTAAACACCACAAATCCACACTCTCTCTAGGTAACACATTTATTTCGCTAGTCTAATACAGTTTCTAGCTCTAGAAACACGTTTAGTTTGTTTCTAATTAAAGGTGGCCACTTGTCACTTTTATTATTAAACTTTAGAAGATTCATTAAAAATATTCATTAAAAACTATATGGCAATGGAAGACAGTTTAGGGTAAATATTTAAATTTTCCTTATTAACAAATGGATGGTCGGAATAGCGCTTTAAAAAAAACTGAATAGGAAATAGCCTCTAGACAATTGGCAAACTGCAATTTCACCTAATTGGGCCAGAAAAAACCACAGTGAAAAATTAGGCCAAATAATTATGTATACAAAACTAATTATGACAAAATTATTAACAAGAATTACAAATGTGATAATTAAAAGAAATTATTTTCATACTCACAGAAAGGTGATTCAAATTCAAATACTATATTTGGGCACAACTCACCTAAAACAGAAAAAAATAAATAAAATAATCACTTTAAAAAAAATACACTTATTTAAATTAAAAAATAATAAAATTGCAATAAAAGGATGAATTTTAAAATAAAATGATTTAGATTTGAAATAAATACTTGAATGTCATACGAAATCAAATTCTAACCGAGACCATATATTTGTACAATACAATTATTTAGAGAGATATGGTTTTTTAAATATTTTAATTTAATATAAAATGGAGACCATCTGTGAAAGGCGGATGAGGTATTTAAGCCATTCACAGACAGGGAATGTTCTTAAAATATAATTAATTATACAGCATTATTTTATTAGTGAACAAAAATATGGGGCTTTAAAATGTGTTCGTGTTCTAAAGTTCATGATATTTATGATGAACGATGAAATGAATTTTCAGGATAGTTTTATTTAAATTTAAATAAAATTTAATATTGAATTTTAAGCTGTAGCAGTTTTTATTTTCCCATTATTTATTTTTTTGCTTCCTGAATGCCAGACTCTTTGATAAACTTCTCTTGTTATAGGACATCACTGGCCATCACTGGACAGCGGATTTAAAGCGAGTCAACATCTAAGATCATTGGCACCCGCAGCTTTTTCCAATGTACTGTCCGCTTACGGACAGTGTTCTCTCATTACAGGCAACTCAAATCGCTGTACACAGGAATAATAAACGAATTTTTTATAAAGAAGGGATAGTTAAACTCGCCTCTAAGTTGCCATGTACGGTTCTAATTCCTGTATTAATGTTTTGTTATCAAATCTGGGTAGACCTGATAAAAGGTTAGACAGAAGGAAGGAGAGGTTTCATTTATTTAGGGGATTCCTGAAGGATTTCATTGGTACACTAAATATCACTTTCTTTTTAATTTTTTGTTTTTTGTTAAAGCATTGAATTTAATGGAGTTCTTGAGAAGCTGTTACGTCAGGCTTTCTTTAATAGCACCACTTTAATTTTAATGCAATTAATTTTTAATCACCAATTCAAAAAGTCGAACAACATTTAGTTACAACAGTAAGTGAAAGTAATGCATTTAATTATAATTAATTCCATGTTAACTCGGTAGGAAATTATTTCAATTTTAATGAAAAAGTACTCTGTTACATTTTAAATATGTAATTTACTATAATTAGAGAATGGAAATGAGGGTCAAATCAATAATGTAAGCCTGCAAACCACCTGTACGGGTAATATCGACACAATTGCAGATTCAATTACCCTGCGATCTTCAACTGCAGATATTGTTCAAGGACAGATAATAACCATTCTATTGGCTAGAGCAGTAGAACTTCCACTACAAATTGCAACTGCAATATTTGTCCACATATTATTTACAAACCTGTCAAAACTTTGAATTTAAGATAATATTTATGATCTAATAGAAATTTTGCGCTTGATTTTTTTTTTTTTTTTTTGTACACCATTGGCTTTGAATAAAATGTAAATTAATTTTTTTTATATTTTTAGTTTAGGTTTCTGAACAATTGGCTGCTACACATTTGAAAAAGTAAACGATCTCTGGTGAAAGAAGATAATGAGATGTCAGCCGAAATAAGGCGAAGAATTGTAGCGGCTAACAGATGCTACTTTGGGCTTAAGAAGCATCTGGGATGTAACCTGATATCAAGGCAGACGAAGTAGCGATTGTACAAGACCTTGATCCGGCCCAGTCTTGACATACGGCTCTGAAACCTGGACCATATCTAAGACAGATGAGGAAAGAGGCCTCCTAGTTTTCGAAAGGAAAAAACTGTGCGGCGAATTTTTGGCCCAGAACGCGTGGGACAGGAATGGAGGGGTCTCGAACGAAACAGGAGCTGTCTGCGCTGTTTAAAAGAAATAGATGTGGTCAAATTTATGAATGTGGCTAGACTTCAGTGGGCCTGGACATGTGGTTAGGATGAAGGACGAGGACATCCCCCAAAAAAAGTGATGAATGAGCACCTCCATGTAGCCAGGAGAGTTGGGAGGCCGAAGCTGCGCTGGGCGGACGGTGTTGCTGGTGATGCTAGGTCGTTGTTGAATATCGCCAACTGGAGAGCGGCAGCTAAGAGCAGGACTGACTGGTGGAAACTTGATGGTGTTTATCGATACTTATTCCAGCAAGAGGAGATGATTTTACAAGAACTCATAGAAGAAAAACCAACTCCCACTGACGGATTATCCCTGCTAATGGGGGTTATCTCCCCACAATTTGGGCGTGGTGCTTGGGTTAGGCCCTGATTAGCGCTTTTTCTTCAGTAAAGTTTTATTCCCTCTTGACTGGTTACACCTTTAGTTCTTTTACGGGCATCATTGGTTATAACCTGATAATTCTGTAATACTTTTTCATTCTACTGTTATGATCTTTTATTATACAGGATAGCCCTGAATAATATATATAATATATAACCTGTAAGACCACTTTTCTTTTAATTTAATTCTGTAACTTTTAATTTCTGTAATTTTTCTTTAATTCTGAAGACCTTTTCTTTATTGTTGTATTTATTTTTTCCCCCCCGATAACAGTCAACTTCCGGCAGACAGTTTATTATCAATGCTGTATGTAGTTTATATTATATGGCTCGATGTATCAATGTAATGTCTTCTTTTCTGTAAATAAACTATTCTGTTCTATATATATATAATTCTGTTATCATATCTTAAATGTATAACTTATAAAATGATAATTAAAACACTTTAAAGAGTTCATATTATCATTTTTTTCAGTGATTTAGTACTTGCACGATGTTAGGACATGAATTTGGCTGAAGTATGTGCCAGATGTACAAGATAAAAGTGGAAATGAAAGGTCAAAAAAAAAGGGATGTAAAAATAAATAAAAAAGGCTGAGAGATGTGCTTTAGTTAGAGCTATCTTAGTAATAATGCAGTTAGCAGGGCCACTTAGCGCATAGCTCTGAATGCCTAGACGAGGAGAGTGCACTACTTCCCTCCTCCTCCCTATATCACTTGTCTAATCAGATGATCTAAGTGGATATCCCCTCCTTTTCATGCACTATAGCACAATGCAACCAACACATACACATAGAACCAATTGGCTTTCGTCAGACAGTCAGTCTCTGTGACTGACATACACACCCTCGTCAGTCCAAAAAAAGGCTTGGCCTTCTTAATAGCGGCTTCCTCTTTCATTTACTCAGCACCGAGTATCTCCATCGAGAACAATGAACTCCCAACTTATTGTCACAACTTGAAAAGATTGTAGAAATCAAACGTGTACATAATTGATAGAAACTAAATTCACTGAGCAGTCGGAAGGGTAAAATCAAGAGCACATTTATGAGAGAGCAAACGGAATTGACTGATGTCATAAAAAAGGTGAAGCTGGCAAAGTGGAAATGGGCTGGAAAGCTGATGAGAGTGAGAGATGAGCAACTTGTATGACTAAATCACTTCTTTTTTTTTTTTTTAGTACTGTGTGATTGATTTGACCAAAGTCAATCGTACAGCAAAGAATTTGAGTCAGTATGGTCTGGATCCTTTAAAGTTTTGAGCATCTGATTGGACCTTGCAGTTCAATTCTATGTTCCCAACCAAGCTTTAACTATACTTACATAAATAAGTCTTTTTGTTGACCAGAAAGAGTAATTGCACAAAACTTTGCAAGTACATTGTGAGCAAACTGGTAGAACTGAACTATAAATGAGGTCTTAAAATAAACTACATGAAAGTAAGAGTCAAAGTCCACGGAAGAACAGAATAATATCATTAATATTAAAATCAAAATAACTAGAAATGAGAAAACTACTCAAATACTTCATAAAACTATCTTCCGTTCGAGTCGTCATCACAGCAAAATTAAAAACAAAACTAAAAAAAGCGTGCGAAACTGCTTTATAGGACTACTTGGATGACGCTCCCAATTACCCATTGAACTCAAACGCTTAATATACAGTACTATCCTCAAACCTATGTGGACTTACGGACTAGAGCTGTGGGGTTCAGCCAAACCTACAAACATACGGACTGTGCAGGACATTTCAGTCAAAACTCCTCCGACAGATAGCTGACGCTCCTTACTACGTGACTAACCTCACTCTTCACAACGACCTCAACATTCTCTTCATAGACCAACTTGCCTAGACAAAGTATGTACCAAAAATTCCTTACTACCCTCTAGACTAGCTCTAATCCTCTTGTACTGTCTCTCGCTTCCTCTGACATCCCTAACGATACTCCTCGCCGACTGAATCGCCAGTGGCCCCGCGACTTCCTTGTAGACTGAAGACCTAAATCATTATTCTCCTATCTCTCCTCTCTCCTCTTCGTATTCTCCTCCTCACATTCCCCTCTCTCCTATAGAGAGTGCTACCGCTGGGTAGTTTCTCTCCTCCTGCTCTCCTCCCGCACCAGTTCATCACTCTCTCCATATTTACTGATTGTATACAATGTATACAGATTGTAAATTACAAATAAGTTTAAAAAAATAAATAAAAATAAAATTCGGGTCGCACACGTCAATTATTTTTTATTGTAGTACTGGTTTCGATTCCCGTCCCTAGGCCTTAGATATTATTTAATGGTTAATATGAGAATTTAACAGCAAAGTACGTTTGTCAGTCGCCTCCGTCCACGACATCTAATTTGCTGTCAGGAGTTTCAATTTAAGTACTGTCTAAGTTGTTAGGCTAGGTTATGCACAACGATGCCATAATCTTTCAAGAACTGAACCACTTCCCCTTTACTGTAAACAAGTAGAATAATAGTTTTGGAATGTAATTTGGACTTTTAAAACTAGAGATTTCTATTTGATGCTTAAGCATAGCTTGCTCAGTGATTTTTAATTTTTCAAATCCTTGAGAAAAATTAAAAATAAATAAATAACTAAAAAAGGAGCAAATCTCTACCCAGAACTGCACGTTCCGAATTTAGAATGAAAGAATCGATACTGATAACGATACTATAACAAACTGGAATTTGGAAGAGCTCTTTAAAAATATTTATTCTTTTTTTATGTATATATAAATAAATACAACCATTCCTACACCCGCCACAACTCCAGCTCATTATCAGAAATCTAAAGTAGATTTCACTTCTTAACACGTTACTCAACAAACCCATTAGACTTTTAACGAGTTAGCACTATTAGTTATAAGGGATATTTACGGTCCTCTATGCTCTCTTTTAACTCTAATTACTGTTCCTGCTTTGTAATTGATAGCTTTTATCCGTTGCGCTAACTACTATTTCTTCTACTTAAAAAAAAAAACAAATAACTAAATAACTTATAATTCGTAAAAGGCAATCTTCTAAATTGCTATTCGCTTTTCTCTTCCATTAATTTCTCTTTAGCCGGAACATGGCTGTTTCACCACCGGAAATATTTATTTTTATATTTGGTTAACACAGGAGACATGTAAGGTATTGAGGGAAACTCTACTGTAGCACTCTACCAACGCGCTCAACCAGTAAATTTAGTTTTGTCACCCGTATCACATTAATTAACCCAAAAATCATTGCTGGAATCCCAAATTCGAAGGAAAAACCTTCAACAAAAAAACGTATTTCCTAAATAAGTATCTATAATAAGTTATCAGTCTAGGCCTTGCATTTTATTAAATGACCAATAATTTTAATTTGATAGTTGGACGCAAAGCCCGGCCGAAAAGAGGCATTACTTGATGACTGACTCTGATTTTGATACCAACTTTTATTTGAGAAATAAGAGTCTCTAGAGAGACTCTGGAGGTTTTGGATGTAAATCTAAAATTAAACCTTAATTACTGAGTTTAATGATAAAGCAGCTAGTGTGGCGGTTAGTATAATCAGTGACGTCCACTTTGCAACCTGCCTGGAGAAAGTAAGAAATTGATTCCGGACTTAGATAGCCCGAATGCTATCAAAAGAAAAGTTAAATGCAGGCCTATTTCGCAATTATCCTCAGAAGAGTAAGGGATCAAGCGATCAGAATGGAGGATTCCGGTAAAATAAAAATTCAGAATAAAACGAAATTGGTTAAGCAAGCATTGGAAGCTGTAACAAAAACTCTGAATTGGATAGAAAATTTATTTAAAGGAAAATAATCGGCACACAATAGAAACCAAAGAAAACTGTGGAAAGAAAAGAGGGTCCGATTTTGGGAGAAGTTCGTTAGGAAAAGTCTTATTCGGAAGTAAATTGAAAAGCTAACTCAGCTGTAGGCTACACAAATTAAATAAACGCTACGCTACTGCGCATTAGGTGGGGTTTAGTGGCATACATTTTAGGGAAATAGTTGTGATGCATTATACTATATTGTAATGAATAATCTTATATAATAAAAATGAAAGTGTATAATAGGTTCTTGTCAATAATACACTTTCTTTTAATTAATTAAAAGAAAAAATGAAAATAAAATGGACTAAATATAAAAATAAAGAATAGCCATTGTGTCTAAAACAAAAGGTGGTTGATGATGAATTAGGCTGAAGTATTGTAAAATAGAAAGGAAGGACAGGACAGAGAAGGCAGGGTTTGAGGAGGAGTGTCTGGGAGAAGTCGGGGTCACACGACGTAGAAGAATGGAGCAATAGTGAGTGAGTCCTCTATCTCTGCTACGACTAGGTATACCCCAATTGGCAGCTTCTAATCTAGTTTTGGATCAGGGCCCAATCTTTCTACAGTATATATACTGGTGTGGCTAAGCGTGTGGCTGTGTTGTGAGCCATTGGTCTGTGCATGCACAGACAGGTCGCTAAGATTATCTACCGCTGCTAGTACGTATTCTAAACAAATTTATTATCTATCTATATTCTTCAATTACCAAAGACACATAGCAATATATTCCCTTATATTAAAGAAAACAGAGCAATATTTTATTGCCCATTATTTTTTTTTTTTTTCTTAAGTCAAAAAAATGAAGTCCCTTCCTTCCAACTAAATATAATTGGACTTCAGCATAGGTTGTACGCGTAATGACTTAATAACGGGTCTTCACGCTGCAACACTCCAACTTACAACTAACTTAGCATTATAATAAGCAGTTGCCACAACGAACTTGATCTTATTTACCAAACCGGTTCATATTTCTGAATCATTATAAGCTTTTTTTCTTTTTTTATGTCTCACAACTTCACCCGTTCTTTTTAAAAGTAGATTGTTTTTTTTTTTTCTTCACAGCCAATTAGAATGAAAGGAGCTATGAATTTTATATCTATTAATATTATCAAACTTTATTTCGAATCAGGAAGAATTTCACAATAATTGGCGATAAATAATGGCTAATCTAAAGATAGGATTCCTTTTTAATGATCCTTCTTAAAAACAAAACAACAAAAAATGTCTGACCTGAATGCAGACACGTAACTCTCTGTTATTCACTAATTACATCATCAAAGATCGTTAACTTTTTTTAAAACATGCAATTTAAAAAGATGCACATTTTATTTATTTAATTATGGCTTCTGTACGGCTCTAATAAACATTGAAAAGCAAAAAAAATATATATAAATAAATAATAATAATAATTAAAACTGACAGGGAGGGCAATTTTATAAACAGTTGATCGTCTAAAACTGTGGACACGAATGTTAAACAAAAAACACCTAACTTTGACAATTTTCCTCTCTTTTCCTGTAAAAGATAAAATTCTCAAATTTTCTTTAAAATAAAGAGTATATCCTCGTTTATAATTGTAATATTTTTGCTACAACGCAGATCAAATGGTTTTCGAGGAAAAGCGTAACCAAAACTGGGTGTAAAAACTATTTGAAACGCACGAAATGACTTTTATGAATGAGATGTCATTTGATTCAAATAAGAATAATAATAACAGATCTTATATAATTAATACAATTTTTTTTTTTTTTTAATTTATTGCGTTATTTACAGTCTTTATATACATATGTACAATAAGTAAATAGGAAGAATAAAAGATAAATGGATGCTTGAAAGGCAGGAGGAGAGAAACTACCCAGAGGTAGCACTCTTTACAGGATATAATGATCTTTTGGTCTTCATACTGCAAGGAAGTCACGGGGCCATTGGCGATTTAGTTGGCGATGAGTATTGTTAGGCATGTCAGAGGAGGCGAGAGAATGTACTAGAGGATTGGAGCAAGTAGAGAGAGCAGTATGGGACTTTCGGTGTACGAAGGAAATGTTGAGGTCGCTGTGAAGAGTGAGGTTAGTCACCGTAGAAAGGAGCGTCAGCTTATCTGTCGGCAGTAGTTTTCACTGAAATGTCCTGTATATATCGTATGTTTGTAGGTTTGGCTGAACCCCAGACGGTTCTAGTCCGTAAGTCCACATAGGTTTGAGGATAGTACTGTGCATTAAACGTTGGAGTTCTATGGGTAATTTGGAGCGTCGTCCAAAGTAGTCTGTAAAGTATTTTCGCACGTCATTGCTAGTCTTTATTTACAAAATGTCGTTGGAGCTATTTTCGAGGCACTTCCGGGGTCGTTAATCCGTCAAAACAAAACATGAAAGACCACAAACTAAATATAGAGCACCTGACATAGAAAATCTGACACGATCGTAACCAGTAACAAGTGAACGAAAGTGTAAAGAAATTTAAAACAGATAAAGTTTTATAGTGTATTAGTAGTGTAACAGTGGTAAACCAGTTTAAAACAGTAACCGATTGTTGCAAATTGAAACATGTACAACCACTGTGTAAATCCCACGCGTTTTCTGTCTAATACCCTACATTAAAACCGCGCCAAAAGGTACAAGGCGGGCCAAGATCACAAAGCGGAAGATAGTTCTCTGAATAAATCACTATATTTTTAATTTCCACTTTCTCTGAACAAGTAGAAAAAAGAAGTTATTGCGTGCGTTCGTACGAATTTTTTATTTCAACGGAAATATCTATCTTTAAATGCTCGTGAGTTCGAATAAGAGATTTTTTAGAAATTTAGTCTGTTTGTTTGTGAGCAGCTCACAACTCAAAACTAGAATCTTGTTGTTTTTGAGATGTAATTAATGATAATGATGATGATGGTGATGCTGGGAAAGAGAATGTGATCATATTGTGATGATGATGAAAGGGTAGATAATGGTCAGACCGGATAGGTTTGATGGTTTGCTACTAAAACCTGACTTCTTTGACCACTGTTCCGGTCACTTCATTTACATTGGAGCAGACATCCTCTACGTAACCTCATTCTTACATAAAACAACAGGAGTTTTACCTCTCGTACTGTTATCTTCCCCCACCACATTCTAACCGAACACTAATATCCAACATTTTTATTTTTATTCTGTTAGTTAAGCTACCATTAAATCTTCAGATATTTATCTACAGAAAAATGTGTCTTGTTTAAAAATATCATCAAGTCCCCAATCAGGGCCTCATTAATTTTTTTTTCTTTTTTTGTTAAACATAAACGTCTGGTTTGAATTTTCTAGAAAACTCAAAATAATTGAAAATATCCATATATTAAAGTGGCAATTCAAAAAGTGGAATTTACGCCAAACTCGAAATTTTAATGACACATTTAAATTTACTTGGTAATATACGAGGGTCGTTTGAAAAGTCCGTGCAAAAATAAAAACTACTTAATTTTTTGGGGTAAACCTTTTTTATTTTTCAACATAGTCTCCTTTTAGGCGTATACACTTCGTCCAACGCTGCTCTAGTTTGTTGATCCCTTCCGAATAATAGGATTTGTCCAAGTCTGAAAAATAGCCATTCGTTTCTGCAATCACCTCCTCGTTTGAATAAAATCTTATTCCCGCCAGCCATTTCTTCATATTGGGGAACAAATAGTAGTCCGAGGGAGCCAAGTCTGGAGAATAGGGGGGATGTGAAACGAGTTGGAACCCTATTTCCATTAATTTTGCGACCACAACTGCTGAGGTGTGAGCTGGTGCGTTGTCGTGATGGAAAAGGACTTTTTTGTGGGCCAATCGTGGGCGTTTTTCTTGCAGCTCGGTCTTCAAACGGTCCAATAATGATGAATAATATGCACCTGTAATAGTTTTACCCCTTTCCAGATAGTCGATGAGGATTATTCCTTGCGAATCCCAAAAGACAGTCGCCATAATCTTTCCGGCCGAAGGAACGGTCTTCGCCTTTTTTGGCGCAGATTCCCCCTTGGTAACCCATTGTTTAGATTGTTCTTTGGTCCCAGGAGTGTAGTGATGTATCCGTGTTTCATCCACAGTGACGAAACGACGCTTAAAGTCCTGCGGATTCTTCTGGAACAGCTGCAAACCGTCCTTGCAACACTTCACACGATTTCGTTTTTGGTCAAGCGTGAGCAATCGCGGCACCATCTTGCGGATAGCTTTGTCATGTCTAAATGTTGATGCAAAATATTATGTACCCGTTCATTCGAGATGCCCACAGCACTAGCAATCTCACGCACCTTCACTCTTCTGTCATCCATCACCATATCATGGATTTTATCAATGATTTCTGGAGTAGTAACCTCAACTTATGTCATTCTCTAACTTATAATAACTTATGCTTCGAAATGGTATCAATTTGTAGAAAATTTATCTGTCTTTCTAACCATGTCATCAGAATCGAATTCGGACTAAAACTTTCTGAGTAATAACATTTTTATTGCAAAAAAGTAATGATTTTAGAAAAAAAAAAAGTGACGTCACTCAAGAACAGTGGAAAATATGAAGTTGGCCAATACGTCATTGAACTCCACTACACACAGTAGGCCTATGGACAATACTTACTGGTTCACCCTGTATATATAATAATGAAAATGAAGGGATTAGCCATGTAGTTAGCCTATTGGATTCCCACGCGGAGATGCCGGGTTCGAATCCAGTTGCTGCTCGACCTTACACTTTTCTATTACTTAAGAGCTACTTACAACTCACTGTTCCGATGTTACTTTTCCCAAAAGAACACTGTCCGGAGGCTGACAGTGCACTGAAAAAAAAAAAGCCACGGGCGCCATTAACCCCAGACTGAAAATTGGTAATTAAGGTTAAGAGATTTTGACTGCTAAGTTACAATCAGATTCTTTGATCAGCTTCAGTTAAAACCTTACTGCTATTTTCAATTTTTGATTAACTTTGTTTACAAAATACATCATTTTTTAGACTGAGAGTAACCAAAAACTTATTATTTCCGGTAGAAATCGAAATCAAGACTGACATGATCGCAATTATTTCCTTAACTAGTAGTAATAGAAAATAAAACGGAAGAAGCAGAATGTAGTAATAAAAACTCGTTGTTTTGGTTCTTATTTTGTGATCGTTTGAAAATAGTATAAATAATAAATTCTAGGCAAGAAAAATACAAATACATTAAATCAAATTGTTAATTAATTTTTATAGCATCATTAACTTAAGTAAATTTAAAAATACTATAACGTAGAATTTATTAAATAAATAAATAAACGAGTATAGCATAAATAAAAAAGTAAAAAAAAAGTAAAAATTATTCTGAGTGGTAAAAAATTAGCCGCAACCATTTATATTGGTGCAAAATGTAAATTAAGAATAAATAAATACAAGTATAACAGTGAAGAAAAGGGGAACATTAGAAGGTTGTTTTGCCGAAGTAGGAGGCAGTGGCGAGAGTGAGGAGGAGAGAAATGGACGAGAGACTGCAGAACTACTGCGGCGTGGCCCGTAAGGCTGTGGGGGCTCCTACCGCCTTGGCGCTGCTGGCTCCTCCACCAACTCACGCACAACACATAGAGCAGCGCACTATAAAGTCATCTTTTCACTGCCATCCTATTCTGCAATACTTTCTGCTGAAGACACTCTCCTGTCACCTTCTCCTACAAGCCAGCCAACCAAACTGAACAGCTCTTCTCTTTACTTAAAAGTTTTAATTCAAATAATTCATCTAAATATCAAATAATAGCCACACGAACTACCAACTTAAATTATTATTTAATTTATATTTCTAATTTTTGTTTAAACTTTAAATAATTTTATATCTAACTACGTCACAGAACACAACAAAAAAAACCTTTAATGAGCATTCTATTGTATTCAGGTATTACAAAAACGGAAATTCATCTACATCGCTGTTTGTCGTTGTGGTAAAACCTTTTGTCTTTATTCATTACCACTTCTGTTCATATTTTTGTTCACAAAATTATTCCAGTTGGAGAACAATATGCACCAATATTAAAGTCGAATGAGAGACGATCTGTCCTGGTTAGGTTGCATCAGTGAAAGCAGAAACCAAGAGCACATCCAGATAGATCTTTTGATGGGTAGAATTCTTTACTATAATATGCTATTAGGAAAAAATTTACTTATAAATGAGGATATGCCCGATATTTTAAAGAAAATTTGGAACTTTTATCTTTTATAGAAAAAGAGAAAAAAAATTGTCAAAGTTAGGTGTTTTTCAACGATACGCTTTTTCGTGCAGTTTCTGACGATCAACCCTTATACCGGACTCAACCCTTATACCTCAACTGCCCTACCGGACAGTTTTAATTCATTTAATCCATATTAATGTTTAACAGGTGATAATTGCTTACTGAATTAGCACTTTAGAAAAATACCTAGTCATTGCTCAAAGCACAGAATTTCCCTCTATTTCCCCAGGAAAACGTTTCAAATGAAAATTTGTAAACCTATTTGTGGAAAATAAGTTAATAATTAAGTTCAAAGAAAGCCAAAAATTAGGCGCAAAATTTGATCCTTGAAATTCCTTTAAATTAGACCCTTACAATTACCAGTAACGGCACACATTAGAGGTATGCCACCGTCCCCCCCCCCCAAATAACCTTAATCGAACTCTTCTGGGGGGGAAAGGAGGTTTCAAATCAAAGTTAACTAGATCTACATATATGCTACGAGAAAACCAAATTTAAAAGGAAATCGGGTGAGCCAATTTCGAAAAAAAAATAAAAAATCCTAAAAAAGTTGATTTAGAAAAGTGGCACTTCCTATTATGACGTAGTTTTGTTGGTGGCTAACCGTAATATCAATTTCGAGCTCTTTCTTTTTTGAATTACAATAGATATACTGACTCAAGGAAAGCTGAAAACGGATATGCCTCGTAAAAATTCAAAATGAAATATCTGTACGATTACAATATACCAATGCCTAGTAGATTAAAAAAACAAAAACAAAAAGCCCAAAGAAACCCTTTGATTGGTTTAGTTTAATCAAAAGGAGTAATGTCAAACAGACAATACTACCAACTGAAGGTAGAGAACTTCAGCCTTCAGGCGGCTATTTCCTCTGTGAGCCACACCCTAACATTTGTAATACAAACGAAACCCGACCACAGGCGAAGAAAGCTAGCCGACAGCCATTAAGTAAAAAAAGAAGCCTACAGCAGAATGAAATCGGCCATTAAAGTAGATATGGAAAGGGCTCTAATAGTAAAATATTAAAAGATTATATACACAGCATCCTCCCTCTGCTTATTATGGAGAATATTATATGGACCTTCTATTATCGGAGATACCAAAAAAATCCACTCAGTATTTACTGATGCAACCTGATTATTTTATAGATAGCATTATCCATATTTATATTTCTCGTATGAACATAATTAAACCCCTGATGATGAAAGGAAAGAGTATTCAAACAAAAAAAAGAACCTAATCGAACACATTAATAATAATAATGATGATAAAAATGGCCTACCATGGACATATCTAAATAGAAAGAAGTATTGTACAAAGTGACGTTGCATAAAAATAAACCGTGTATCACTTCATTAGTGTGTCAATTGTTAATAAATAAATACGAGCCACTGCTGACAAGATGGTTAGTGACATCATTTATCCTTATCAAACATCCGTCGTCACTAATTATACGAAGTTAACTCACTAGTAATAATTAACAAGAAATCAAGTCATTATAATTATTTTAACTAATTAATCTTGTAAATGAGATGTTTTCACTTCAAAAAAAAATAAATACTCGTACACAAAGTTTAATTTTTTTTTTTAATCTTTTATTGTAATTTACCACTGCAACGGTTGTTGCAACAAGCAAATATGAAAATAAAAAAGAAATAAAAGAAAATCACGAGTGGAGAAGGCACCCAGTGGTGCCACTCCAGTAACGTGCTTTGCTCTCACGATAAGAGAAGATCACGAGGCCATCTTCTCTTCAATCTCCTTAGAGGATTACCTGGTGTAATGTGGAGGAAGACAGGTGGCTCTATGAGAGGGTTAGGATGAGCTGCTATAGAGGAATGAAATTTGAGAAAACGAGTGTTAGCAAGGATCTGTAATGAAAGGAATTTCGAGGTCATTATGGATAGTGAGGTTAGATACATAGAAAGGAGCGTTAAGAAGTTTTCGAAGTATTTTTGACTGTAATGCCTGGAGGCCAAGTGAGTTGGAACGCTTAGTCGATCCCCATACTTCGAAATAAAATAAATAATAAAATAACTTTAAAAAATCAATTAATTTGTTCCAAACAGTAAGCAATTAAGTGTCTGTTATTTTTGATAGTGGACAAATCCCACAACCTTGTCTAAAAAATTGGGTTAAAGTGGAGATATTTTGGCAAAAGGTCCCAATGGGAGGACACAATCCGTTCTCTACCGACTTGTGGTGCCTCCCCGGACAACTGTTCAAAGAACCAGACTATAAGGAGGCTATATGAAGACTAATCACTTTACAGAAATTGAGGTAATCGTTAATCTCACATCATTCAATCTTACTGTAAGGTAGGCAAAAAATGTCATCGCTAGACCAAACCAAAGCTAGTTAAACACCTGTGCCAATGGGTGGAAGGTACCCCCCAACGAGATACCGAGCGCCTCCTAGGTAAGTAGCCTTTTCTTGGAAAGGAATTTTGACTTCCATAAAAAGTCTTAGTAAACAGATGTTCATTATTTTTGGTGACTGATTCATAGTTTCAATAGGATGAAAAAATAATTGCCATTTCAGTCGTGATACATTTATTCTGCCGAGCTCTCGACCAGGGACTAGGTCATCTTCAGGGCTGTGGAACATATTTCCTTACACAGCACAGAAAATCATCACACTTTCGATTTCCCAAACACAAAGATACTTAAATCAGAAACCAACACACAAAAAAGGAAAGTGCTAGAAATGATATACATATCTAAGACAGAAAACAGTTTAAATTTCAAAACAGACACGAACAATTTAAACAACATATACGCAAACTTACTACAAAATACTTGACAATTGGCAACACTGACTTCCACACAACCTAACACATATCACACATAGACCGATCACACTCAGTCCATGAACAGACATTGACAGAAGACACACCAACCCTTGTAATGTAAAAATATTACTTTGTAAACTAGGTAAATAATTTTTGTAAATTTCCTTACATTATACATATTCAATTTAATAGAATTATTGTTTAACAATCTGTAAATATGTTCCACAGCCCTGAAGATGACCTAGTCCCTAGGTCGAAAGCTCGGCAGAATAAATGTATCACGACAGAAAACTGTCTTAGTAAACGTAAGGCAGTGCCATGAAAGAGAATACATCATCCTAGACTTAAAATTTTTCCTGCCCATGACATTAATAAAATCCAAGCATTTACTGATAAGCACCATGCACTTAGCCTGTAACTGTTCGGCTATCCAGTTGGAAGGCTATATAGCCTCCTTAGAATACTTCCAAGATTTAATTTAGTCCAATTTTGGAATATTTGGGGAAGGCCTTGCTGAAGTGCTAAGGAGTGCAAAGGACAGCACGTAAATAATACCAAACTACCAGCTCCCTCTTTGCTAGCAACTTTCCTAGAAAGTTGGTTGACTTTTTTTGTTTTGCTTTGAAGGAGCCTCCCCAAGGACATCTGGGTTACGTAGTGAGCAAGTTATGGAGGAACGCCTTCCTAGAAACCTTAAGTTTGTACCAGGTGTTATGGAGTAGTGTTTTTAGTTGGGAGGGTTTTATTCCGAATATCCTCTATTAAAGAAGTTGTGAGTTGACATTTTATTCAATGGGTTTCCTTAAAAATATGGTGCATATAGTGCATTCTAAGTTCAGGGCCTCCATTAAGTAAGTGCAATGATGCCATGGTGCTACACATAATTTCTTATAAAAATTATAACTGAATTAATTAGCAAAACTCAGCGGATATTAAAGATGGAGCCTCTAAAATCTGAAACCTCTCTCTAGAGGTAAAGAGGAACTAAAGAAGTTTTGTAAAGACTATTTATTTGCTCTTTATGGCTTTATGGTAGATTTAAATAAGAAAATATGTCCATAGAAGTAATGTGCACGGTTACCTAAAAAGTCACCATTTTTTTAGCGTCTGAATACACTTTAATAGTTCTAAAAAAAAAAGAGTAAGCAGTGCGAGTCCTGTACAAGAGATCTCATTGGAAGATAACACTTCGGATTTCTTCACATTATTGAAAAGGTCTAAAAAAATAAAAACCTAACTAGAATTCAAACTGTAACACAATAAAACTAAAAGAGCAATAAACTCATAAAAAATAGTGATTAAAATTTAATAATAAACTATACATATTTAATTAATAATGCATTAAATAGTTGTGAAAGCGGAGCCTAATGAGAAATTAATTACATGCAATTATTCTCTGCAAAGTTCTCTCCTTCTGTCTTTGCTAAACTTTAGTTTAAAGTTAAGTACGATTTAGTGGCGTTATCGTAATCACGTTTAAAAACCAGTTTTCTATATTGTAGGTATTTTGTAACGCAAATTACAATTTATTTTTCTTTTTTTAAATTAAATTTTGTTTTTAACAATTTAAAGAATTTAATGAGGAGATAGCCTTAAAAACCAGTGTTAACAGTTTAAATAGTTGTCTAACTAGTTTTGAAACTCGTATAACTACTCTCACTTGAAATATTTGCTGATTAGTAAATTATAATTAAAATAAATATTTTATGTTTAGTGGAAATATCTTCTTTAACATCTGAGTAGACAATCTTATATTCAGCAGGAAAAAAAAACAACACAAGATGCAACTAACTTGCATCTGAAGTCTGCCAAGTAATTGCAGCTGTTAGATCGGAAGTCTCACTTTCATCGGTGTGGCATTTTTTTCCTCCTAATTCAAAATTTCATTCAGTTTTATACCAATTTTTGACTAATTCAGAGCATAACCATCGAGTGGGGAATACAAAAACATCGTTCGTTAAATATTTATTACGTCTGAAGTAAATATCGATTTTGAAATCACGCTATCTGAGCTATAGGTGATGAATAATTATTAGATTTAGATGATAAAATTCTAATAAGTTGTGAAGAAGTTGGCCTGGATAATGTAATGACAATAGAATAATCAAGACAATGTTTTTCTAAATTAGAATACGCCTATATTCGAAATTGCAGTAGCACTAATTCGGGAATTAGGGTAACTACTTTTTTTAACTCATAATTATTAAAAATACCATCAAGTAGGAGAGTTGTATTACGATTTTGGTCGTTAAAAACTGAGAGAAACGAGAAAACGTAACTTTGAAACACCCAAGTTTGAAAATTGTTTTCTCTTTTCAGTAAAAATAAATAAAATTTCCAAATTTTCTTTAAAATATGGAGCAAATCTTTGTAAAATATGGCATTATAACTACATAATGCACTGAAACAGCATTTTTTTCAAAAAAAAAAGAGCTTAAAGTGTTAATTAAAATATATCCTCCATTGTATTAATTTGAAAAATTTATCACAGTGCAACGAGTAAAAGTGAGCAAACATTGGCACCTGATAAATTACAGTATAGATGAAGTGCCTTCTTATGTTCAAGGAAGATGATTTATACTACATTATTTTGAGTTTACTCGCGTTCCAGGTCGCGTCTTAGGACTTTAACAAGGAAGGGTAGATGAAAAAGAGGAAATCAAGGGATTGGCATGAAGCGAAAGACTGGAAAGGAAATTCCTTTATCGAAAGGTAAACTAGAACGGAACGAAAGGAATATTAAGGTATGAATGGCTACATAATAGGGAAGCATCAATGATTCGCGAAGGGTTTCCGACCGGATAGCCTGGAAGCGACTTGGAAGGCTTAGTTGAACCTCCATAGTTCACAAAACCCACAATTATTGTAGATTCTTTGCCGCAAACCAATGAAAAGCAATCTCTCTAAAACCATTCCATCCACTTCATGCACAAAACTAAACACAAACCTAAAATCCTTAACAATTACCTAAATTATTTGATCAAGTATTTGAATAATTTATGATTTCATCGCTTATAAGTTTTCCTCGTAAAATCAACAAGAAACGATTTATCACCTAATTTCTCAACCTCTGGACTCCCTCTTAAACTTGAACTTCTAGAGCGACAGAGAGAGAGTGAGAGAGAGAGAGAGAGAGAGAGAGAGAGAGAGAGAGAGACAGAGAGATTTATCGATGTGGGCACATAGCTTTGGTTTTAACTTTGCTGCGAACAGCCAGACGTTCACTTCACATGCAATAAATTTCATCTCAAAAGCTGTTTTTTTATGATTTAAGTGTATTTGAGAGTTATATTATTGGTAAATGTCATTTCTTTTTTAATATATCACAAGTTCTGCTTGCTGCAATCTTTTCACTAGTGTAATGCATTTTGTTAGCTGTAAATTATCCATAGAGGGATCACTTTTTACATTTAATTACCCAAATTTTACAAATGTTAAATTTAAACTTGATTTGTACTTTTTTTTAATTATTTATTTATTTACAACCTGTACATACTATATACAAATACATCATGTAAATGTGATCTTCATTTAGTTATGTACAGATTGTAGGCTGAATCCTGGAGGATCCAGCACCACAATCGGGAAGGCATGCTGAGAGGGGTCAGCCAATGCTGGAACTCTCTAGAGGTTGGAAGGAAGTTTAGGAAATAGGTCGCGAGGCCGATGTCGTTTCAGGCGTCGTGGAGGACTGTCCTGGATGGGTTGTTGTGGATAAGGCTTGTGCTGTGAGATTAGGATGTATGGTTAGCCTATTATGGAAATTAAGGAAGCCGAGAATGGATTAGGTCAGGGGTCGGCAACCTATTTCAAGTAGAGAGCCATTTCTCCTTAAATAATTTTAATAAATCTTACCAAGAGCCACAAGGATGTTAGTGTAAACAGACTCTGTAGATCATTTGTATTCACAATTTATTATTTTATGATATTCAATAACATTTAAATGTTTTAAAACTGTTTCCGGTAG
Organism: Rhodnius prolixus; assembly: GCF_049639745.1. Lineage (NCBI taxonomy): Eukaryota > Metazoa > Arthropoda > Insecta > Hemiptera > Reduviidae > Rhodnius > Rhodnius prolixus. The sequence goes on along the minus strand of NW_027411604.1, from coordinate 11,188,836 downwards.
GACAGCTGTATAAGGGTTGATCGTCCAAAAATTGCACGAAAAAGCGTAACGTTGAAAAACACCCAACTTTGACAATTTTATATATCTATTTTCATAAATTGCAAAGTAAATAAACGAATAAATAATAACTAAACCTGTATTTGAATGAAAATGGCGGCAGTCTTTTATAATAACGTACTGTATTTTAATATAATTCTATTCAATTTCAAACCTATCGCATTTAAAATTCTTTTTGGAAAAAATATCTCTACTTTAATAAATGAAATTTTCATTTGTTTCAATAAAATTGAAATATACAATATATTTTGGGCAGGCTGAAGAGCCACAAAATTTGGATAAAAGAGCCGCATGCGGCTCGCGAGCCGCGGGTTGCCGACCCCTGGATTAGGTCATTGATAAAAGGGGATATTGAGGTCTTGTATGGAGGGTTAAATTGGATACATAATAAGGAGCGTTGACGATATGCTGAAGGACTTTAGATTGAAAGGATTGGATTCTTTGGATGTTGGAAGGTTTCGCAGAGCCCCACAGGTCTTAGTAGTGTCTTGTATAGAGTCAGTTTGTTCTGTACGTTCATGGCTGATCTCCGCCCTAGCAGTCTTCATAGTTTTCCGTATCGTCTATTGAGTTCTTGTCTTTTCAGTCTATTGTGAGGGTTCCATGTAAGTCGACTGTCTAAATACTCATTTTTACTAAATTGCATTTTTAAAAAACTTTTTTTTAATACCTAAACAATAATGCATATCTTATATTATTAAAATTTATTTATTAAGCTCAATTTAATTTTTCATATTATTTAAAACTTAGATTGTAAAAAAAGTCTAGAAGTTTTTTTTATTCGTAATTCTCACCCGTATTCAAAATTTAAAATACTGCGTTTTTTTCGCAATAAAATTATGCATTTTGAACACATCCCATTTTCTGAAAACTATTTTGTCGTATTCCAGGTACCCCAATGAAGTGAAAAAGGTAAAAACTGCACGAAAAAAGTGTAACATTGAATAGGAAAAAAAGTAAGACTGAGGAAGTGAATTCCCGTATCGAAAATGCACCAAGACGATATGTAGTTACACTTAATCATAATAAATTCCCCCATATTTACGAAGTAGTAAAATTCATTGCAATAATGTGGCGCGCGTCTACACATTAAGGTACACACCTATATTTACATTACAGTAAATAACATTATACTATTTAATTATAATACTTTACACTTATAATGTATGGTGTTGTAAATATATTATAGAATGGAGTATTCATTTACAGGACAAATTTATGTAATAAATCAAACTAACTACAAATCTATGCCCACTTAAATGGGTGCCTTTAAACTTATTAGCTTAGTTGAAATTAACATAAAATATGCCAATTTATTTCATTTCTGTCCTTTCTATTGTTTTTTTGTTTTTTTTTGTTAATTATTAAGGCGCATCATCATCTGAGTTCAGAGCCGGCCTCTGAACAGTGTTCTCTCGAATGTGCGTGTGTGTATTGAAAAACGGAAAACGAAAAAGCGCAGAATGGTGAAAGTCAAAAATTCAGTTTACAAAGTAAGGCGACTTAGCAATAAAAATTCCGCATCCAAAACTACCATTTTAATGATTGAATTTTTCACTATTTTGCATTTTTTTTAAAACAGTTCCAAAGATTAGATTAGACTAGGGCGGCCTCAAGGCCTACGCCACTGTGACCCCTTTTGGATCTATTGTGGCTCCCCTCACTCTAAAGTTCACCCTCCAGACCTGTCCTTTTAATCAGACTCTTAATGCTGGAGAGTGACTCTTGGGTAAAGCTCACCAGGCCTTGGTTTTTCCAACCCGAGAAGTAACATCCTTAGCCATACGAGCCCCTCACACTGACATAACACGTGCAGTGCTGTTTCCTCCTCTTCCTGACAGAACTTACAAAGGCTATCATCTGCCCATGCGATGCATGTGTTTTCTGAGCCTGCAGTGGCCAGTTAATAGGCCTACAATCATTCTTATAGCCTCACGGCCTTGGCGGATTAATTCTGCAGTCAGTCTCGGCAAATAGCCTTTGCCACCCCTCCTGAGACCTACTCTGCACCCCTAAGTTAATGGTCGCAGTCTTAACACACTTCGGAACCCCAAAACAGGTCTCCGGGCCAACGAAGTGTCCCGCAGAGCCTTCCCGGGCCAATAAATCTGCCACTTCGTTTCCTTTATGTCCTGAATGACCAGGTACCCAAACCAGAAAGACCTTATTTTGGTCACTAATTTCCTTCAGAGCACCCGGTCAGTCCCAAACCAGCCCTGAGTAGACATGGTAGGAACTAATTGCCCATAGTGCAGCCTGACTATCCGGGAGTTCCAAAGATAGTCTTTGGAAAATTCTTGAAGTGATGTGAGTGTTCATACTAGATTCTTCATTAAGAGCGATTTGTTTAGATCAGTGTTTAAAAATAGGTGAGAAAATGATTATGTATAAATTTGTTCAGATGATTCTTTACGCAAATCAAGTCCTTTGTTAAATGGAACTTAATTAAAACATTTTAAGTCTTACACGGGATATTTGCTTACTCAGTACGAACCAAATTATTATTGGAAAAGACCTGAGCACCCAACAGGAACCCATTGGAACCTAGAAGTTCCAACGGAACCCATTGACACTCACAAAACTCCCTTTATATCTCTCTTTGGACCTCTGCAGGGAAATAAAAGCTAAAAAAATAAATAAGTTGATAATATTTCAGAAACCATAATTCTACACTCTAAGCTTCTTTTAAACAGAGGACAGTAAAAATTAAAATATTTTTTCAAAAGCACAGTAAATATGGTTAGAACTAAACAATGTTCCAGCAGCTAAAAAGGTTATTTACATTTAACAAAATGCAAATTATCGTTACATACAAGAAAAAATACCAACACACAACATGAAGTACTATAAAATACATGGTTTGCTCGTATATATATGTTCTATGTTGGACGATCTTATATGGAGGAGTAAGATCAATGTGTGGGTGGTTACAAGGGAGGATTTTGTCGTCCCCAATGTGACTGTGGAGACCACCCCAATAATGGACCGCTGCCAAACTAACCCTCACTTTAACAATACCAAAAAGTTCCAATAGTAAATCGCAAGCAGAACTTTTGTATAGAAGACAATCTTCACACGATAGCACATTGCTTCTATACAATGTTTTCTAGATAGAATACTTTTTCGTGTGATCAGCAATGTTATTTACAAAATAGAAACAGAATTTTCTAGTTATTATTGGAAATTTATTAATATTTTAAAAATCTTTTTCAGTGATTTGTTCTACTATAAGTCGTCGGTCTTCTTGGGTAAGTGAATCAATACGAGATTTCAATGGCGAAGTCAATACAACTACCGGACACTTCGCTTCCGCGGTCACTTTTTAAACATTTTCACCCACGCCAGGTTTAAATGCAACTACTTCCGTTTTGTTCGTTCATCCAAGAATGGAAATCGGATCACAGAAAATGCTGTACTTCAAAAGTATTTTCTCCGTACAGTTAAGATGGACTTTAACTAAGAACTTACAAGATCAAGTTTACGTAAACATTAATCGAACAGCTGGCTGACATTCTTCGCAAGGTTGCCAACTAAAACTTTCAAAGTTTCAATTCCCTGCATTAAGTTGCCGCTAAAATATGTTTGCCCGCTTATTTATTGAATAACCTTTCGTATATTCCTCAAGAAACAATGTATCAACTCTTCGCAGTTATATTTACACTTAATTCAGAACATACTACGTATAAGCAACAAGATGACCTTTACGTTCGTAGATTAATAGAGCTAAGTTACAACATATTAAGCGCTATAACAATTTTAGTACGTGGTAAGTTTGTCACAAGATTGAGAATCAGATTCTTAAATTAAAAACAACTTTAAAAAACCCACTCAATGCGAGAAGAGCAACTTTATAACGCGCACGTCGTAAAGGAAATATGACAGAACAAAACAGGAATGCACAAAATGCACAAGAAAAAACCAATCAGGTCTCATGATGCACTTCAAAGTTGCGGTTTAGAGATCGAAACTGAAATCGAACTAAATCGAAAAAGGCTCTTTATTGGCCAAGTTCAATGACTCTATACTTATAATTTAAATCTTCACAAAACATTCAAATTAAAACAAAACGAAAAAATTCCAAGTGGGCAGAGTTTGGCTTCACCTGATTTGACAGGTAGGTTTATCTACCCACAGATCTACCTACAAAATAATATATAAATATAAAATAAAAGAGAGACAGAAATTCTGACGTTAAACAATTAAGACTAATTAAAACGGACAAACAAGTCGGTGCCACTCATCTACAAAAATACAATCAATACAAAAAAGTACACATATTTTTCAGAGCGACAGAGAAACTAAAGCGCTTCTATCCCTAGATTTGCCACGAATATTTTGTAATATGTCTGATGTAAACAACTCACAAGACTTTCAGCTCTCAAATTTCATTCAAACTCCGTACGTTTGATTCTTACGTCAATTTTTAACATTAAAGAGATATACGAGGGTCGTTTGAAAAGTCCGTGCAAAAATAAAAACTACTTAATTTTTTGGGGTAAACCTTTTTTATTTTTCAACATAGTCTCCTTTTAGGCTTATACACTTCGTCCAAAGCTGCTCTAGTTTGTTGATCCCTTCCGAATAATAGGATTTGTCCAAGTCTGAAAAATAGCCATTCGTTTCTGCAATCACCTCCTCGTTTGAATAAAATCTTTTTCCCACCAGCCATTTCTTCATATTGGGGAACAAATAGTAGTCCGAGGGAGCCAAGTCTGGAGAATAGGGGGGATGTGAAACGAGTTGGAACCCTATTTCCATTAATTTTGCGACCACAACTGCTGAGGTGTGAGCTGGTGCATTGTCGTGATGGAAAAGGACTTTTTTGTGGGCCAATCGTGGGCGTTTTTCTTGCAGCTCGGTCTTCAAACGGTCCAATAACGATGTATAATATGCACCTGTAATAGTTTTACCCCTTTCCAGATAGTCGATGAGGATTATTCCTTGCGAGTCCCAAAAGACAGTCGCCATAATCTTTCCGGCCGAAGGAACGGTCTTTGCCTTTTTTGGCGCAGTTTCCCCCTTGGTAACCCATTGTTTAGATTGTTCTTTGGTCTCAGGAGTGTAGTGATGTATCCATGTTTCATCCACGACGCTTAAAGTCCTGCGGATTCTTCTGGAACAGCTGCAAACCGTCCTTGCAACACTTCACACGATTTCGTTTTTGGTCAAGCGTGAGAAAATCACTCGACTTCCTCGATTCAAACGAATGCCAAACACAAAGAAATAGACCGATCTGGCTGAAACTTGGTGTGTGTTCTTCCAAGAGATGCTACTAACTAAACATAACCTCGATACGCGCCAGTAGTGCTATCTCTCTGACTTTGCACGGACTTTTCAAACGACCCTCGTATGTCAAGTAAAAATTGTAAATTTAAGTTTATAATCCCTATATTTATTTATTACATAATGCTTTTGGGGCTTATCCCCTTAGCATGGAGTTTGACATAGAATGTTGACAAATAATTAATACATAAATGCTGTATAAAAATACGCAAAATAATAAATTTAAGTTCATGAAAATAATTATATAAACTTCCTAAGAGCTTCTCTTTCCTTTCTGTCTTACATCAGATCTTAGCTTCCTTAGCTTTAAAAAAAATTACCACTCATTCAGTAAAAAACTTCTTATTTTTAAAGATAATTTGACATAATCATATATTACGTTGATTTGATGTACAGAATTAATAGAAAATAGGTTCACACAGTTTTCTGAGTCAGGCAAAGCTGTTACAATATAGTTTTTTAATTTATGAAACCGGAAAGGCTCGAAGACCTGGCAGGAGAAAAGGAAGTGCAGTAAGGAGTCTGAAACGTTATTTTTACATAGAGTGCATATATTGGAGCTATCAAAGACATAAGTACAAGAGTTGAAATAGATTTTTGTTTTATTGAGGTTTGCTAAGTCTAAGCTGGGATATTAAGCGAATTTTTTTGATGGAGATAAGCCAAGATAGATGCAGTTCATTGCTGCCCAGACTACTAATGTGATGGTACAAAATATTGTATTTACATCGGTCATAGGCGATATTTCTACTTAAACAGTCATTTTCCAGAGTTGTTTTTCTAAGTTTTTAATTTAGTAATCCCTATATAAAGTTTAAGTAATAACGTAGAAGCAGTTTGCGAGAAATTCACAAAATATGGAAGATACTACTCTGTGAAGTGGCACTTTCGTAAAGCCTATTATCTTCAAATCTAGAAATTTAGCCTAAAAGTTTCATTCTTATCAATACTGCGCAGATAGTAATACAGTAAAATTAACCGCTAAAGGTAATTTAAAGGGAAATGCTAACAACCAGCCCTTTCTGAAGGATCATTAATCCTTATATTTCTCATGAGGAGGGGGGAAAAATGCATGCAACCAAAAGTTATAAAATTACATGAATGCAACCTGTACGAAAGTGTAAAGGAAATCGCTGCAGCCGTTTTCCACAGAATTCTTAAAAAATAAAAAATTAAATAAAACGATTTAATAGTATGGCACTTCCGGTAAGCCAATTCTGAGAGAAACATTTTGTAATTTTCTCTGACAGTAACTTAAGTCAAAACTCAAATTTCAAATTTTGCTCGGATTTCATTGGCTTTTTTTTTTAAGTTTCGGTTAAGGAACACAAATTATAACTTTTTGGTACAAATCACTTTTCCTTCAGTATTCAGGAGTTCAAAAAAACGGATACTTCCGGTAAATCTCAAAATCGGAGATTTTTAGGATTGCAATTCGTTCTCTTTTTAAGTAGATTTAAAAAAAAAACACCTCAAACATTTACTGATAATCGCCAACGATGCATCAAGAAGATTTCAGTCAAAATTTTAACAAAAGTTCTACTTTCATGGATATTCAAAACCAGCCATCAAAAGTCTAAAATCAACAATTATCATTAATGGTAAATTCAATTATGAGCTCTGATGGAAAATGGAATTGAGCAGTTTCCCTTCTGAAGTGCAATTTTAAGGTAAAACAGTATTTATCACTTATTTTTTATTTGAACAAACTCTTCTACAGGGCTCCTGTCCATCTGTTCTCTTCAACTGTAATCCTCTTCCTTGAACAGATCTTACCTAGAGCTCTTCACAGACAAACGACTCACGTGGAACCCACATAATAGACTTAAAAGACAAGCAATGACGAAACGTGCGAAACTACTTGGACGACGCTCCAAATTATCCACAGAACTCAAACGCTTACTATACAATACTATGCTCAAACCTATGTGGACTTACGGACTAGAGCTGTGGGGATCAGCCAAACATACAAAACATACGGACAGTACAGGACATTTCAGTCAAAACTCCTCCTACAGATAGCTGACGCTTCTCTTTCTAGGGTGACTAACCTTACTCTTCACAACGACCTCAACATCCCATTCGTGCACCAACTCGCCAAGACTAAATATCAAAAATTCCATTCTGCTCTCTCTACTTGCTCTAATCCTCTTGTACAGTCTCTCGCCTCATCTGACATCCCTAACAATACTCGCCGACTGAATCGCCAGGGGCCACGCGACTTCCTTGCAGTCTGAAATCCTTAAGATCATTATATCCTGTAGAGAGTGCTACTGCTGGGTAGTTTCTCTCCTGCCTTTCACGCATCCATTTATCTTTCACTCTTCCCATTAACTTATTGCATATATGTATATACAGACTGTAAATAACGAAATAAATTAAAAAAAAAAAAAAAAAAAAATTAAATTCATCAATGAAATTCTTGTTAAAATTCTTCAACCGGAAATACATTTTTCAGGGGCCGTTGGAGGGGGTGGGAGATGGGGAAGTCATCCACCTCAAATTTCATATCAGTACGTTGTATGGTGGCTGTGCAATTTAAGAAGATGAAAATATGTTCCAAAATTTGCAAATGTGAATCTAACATAAGTTAAAAGTTCTATCACTACCGTTTCCCGTCACCTTAACTTTATTTTTTATTTTTTAACGTTTGGTAAAGCTCTATCCTCTAAAAAATTGTACCCCAAACATCGTATGAAAGACGATTAGAAATTAATCGACGTATGAAGTGAATTCTTTTTCCCAGATAATGCATATTTGAGAATTAAAAAAAGTATATATACGAGGGTCGTTTGAAAAGTCCGTGCAAAGTCAGAGAGATAGCACCACTGGCGCATATCGAGGTTATGTTTAGTTAGTAGCATCTCTTGGAAGAACACACACCAAGTTTCAGCCAGATCGGTCTATTTCTTTGTGTTTGGCATTCGTTTGAATCGAGGAAGTCGAGTGATTTTCAAAAAATGGACGAAAAAGAATTTCGTGTGTTGATTAAACACTACTTTATGAAAGGCAAAACGCCTCAGGAGACTAAAGAGAAGCTTGATAAACATTATGGTGACTCTGCACCTTCGATTAGAACAGTTTATTAGTGGTTTCAAAATTTTCGGAGTGGCCATATGGGACAAGTGACGCTGAACGTTCTGGACGCCCTGTTGAGGTTACTACTCCAGAAATCATTGATAAAATCCATGATATGGTGATGGATGACAGAAGAGTGAAGGTGCGTGAGATTGCTAGCGCTGTGGGCATCTCGAATGAACGGGTACATAATATTTTGCATCAACATTTGGACATGACAAAGCTATCCGCAAGATGGGTGCCGCGATTGCTCACGCTTGACCAAAAACGAAATGGTGTGAAGTGTTGCAAGGACGGTTTGCAGCTGTTCCAGAAGAATCCGCAGGACTTTAAGCGTCGTTTCGTCACTGTGGATGAAACATGGATACATCACTACACTCCTGAGACCAAAGAACAATCTAAACAATGGGTTACCAAGGGGGAAGCTGCGCCAAAAAAGGCAAAGACCGTTCCTTCGGCCGGAAAGATTATGGCGACTGTCTTTTGGGATTCGCAAGGAATAATCCTCATCGACTATCTGGAAAAGGGTAAAACTATTACAGGTGCATATTATTCATCGTTATTGGACCGTTTGAAAACCGAGCTGCAAGAAAAACGCCCACGATTGGCCCACAAAAAAGTCCTTTTCCATAACGACAACGCACCAGCTCACACCTCAGCAGTTGTGGTCGCAAAATTAATGGAAATAGGGTTCCAACTCGTTTCACATCCCCCCTATTCTCCAGACTTGGCTTCCTCAGACTACTATTTGTTCCCCAATATGAAGAAATGGCTGGCGGGAAAAAGATTTTATTCCAACGAGGAGGTGATTGCAGAAACGAATGGCTATTTTTCAGACTTGGACAAATCCTATTATTCGGAAGGGATCAACAAACTAGAGCAGCGTTGGACGAAGTGTATAAGCCTAAAAGGAGACTATGTTGAAAAATAAAAAAGGTTTACCCCAAAAAATTAAGTAGTTTTTATTTTTGCGCGGACTTTTCAAACGACCCTCGTACAATACTTAAGATTTAAACGCAAGCTTTTTAAAAAAAACAGGCGCTAATGGCCAAGGCAGTCGATGCGCCAAAAAAAAAAAAAAAAAAAAAAAAAAAAAAAAAAAAAAAAAAAAAAAAAAAAACAAACCCCTATCAAGATGGAAAGGTAATTTCGCCTCATCTTCCTTGAGCTCTTTTATTAACATTCCACTTCTGCCTGCTCACTTTTTCATTACTTTTAGGATTTTAAAAAAAAATTAGCACTAAAAAATAATTTCAAAAGCAAAAAAATAAAAGTAGGTGAAATAAAAAAAAAGTCTTCTTATATTTTGAAATGAATTTGGTAGTACTAAAAAATAATTACAATAATGAGAGAAAGAGATGAACATTCTAATTTAATTCCAGAAAGAAGTAATTAGCCATTTCGTGATGAAAAAGGAAATATTCACTTTGAATGAAGCCACTTCATTAGAAAAGCAAATTTTCATCTTTTTTATTTTCTTTAATAATAAACGAGAAAAAAAAAATTATTCGAGTTATAAAATGAAAAGTGTAATTAATATGGATTTCAAAAATAATGCCCAAGAGATTTAACTCGCAGCGAGATTTGTTTTGAGTAAAAAATACAATTCACTTTATATCGTATGACAAAACGTCATCAACTTTTTGAATGCTTTAATTTCTATTGCTTCTTTAGAGGAATTACTGCATCTTCCTGTGAACAGGTCAAAATGTTTTTTGAGAAATAAGTGTTCTGTCTTGGGGGAATTGAAGAGTACAATGCAAAAAGATGGAAGTACGCAGAAGAAATTTGATATTTCGTATGGTAGTCAGTAAAAGTGGATGACATAGCTGTTTATCCTATCATTACAGAGAACTAATGCGCTGGTCCATACGGAGAATGGTCTGGCTGCCATGATGATTACGATGTGATAATCAAAGCCACCAAAGAATCATTTGTTTTCTTTAGTGAACAAAAGATGAGTGAAGGGAATCGCATTGTACAATCATCAGCTAGACATCATCACTAAACAGTAACCAATTTATTCCAGCTAAGAGTGTTACTGGAGAAGGTGTGGTCTTCCATGATCTTAACAAGATCTTGCCTCCGCATTAACTGAGACTATATCCGCCTACATTACCAACTTCTTTTAATACATTGTCCGCCCTTATCATATATTATATATGTAAAACACATAAGCTAAATTTTAAATAAGATTAAATAATATTTGTTTGAATTATACATAAGCACAGACAACAATAATGTAAGCAGATTAATAATTTATCATTCAACTTTGTAAAAGAAGCCCTCTAAGAATTATCGCAATTTTGAGGAAGCTACTTCATTACAGTTTACTTGAAGTTGTAATTACTTCATTTCCTGTTTTCCGCTGAAAATCTAAGAGAGTGCAATGTTCCTTTAGAAAGAGGTATTGCGATTGCGCAGCGCCCCCTTGCAAAGAGTAACCTCTTCTTCTATTACTAGATCCTACTAAAGGATCGCTTCTTTTGGGTTCTTAATCGACAATATTCCTATTGCTCGCTGGAAGTTTATAAAGGAAATAATCTTTTACACTCCTAAACCATTGTTCGGCGCAGAAATCTCAGAAAGTATCCTCACAATGTAGGCATAGTCACGTTATAACAGCGCTCTCTAAACCCACGTACATTCCTTTACAAATTTGGATCAAAAGATGGGAAATCAAGGTTACAGCACCGATGCATAACTTGTAGCCATCCACCTAAGCTTCTCTAGGATGGCGTAGAAGTGACGGCAACTATTCAATTATTTATAGGACTGCTGAATAAATGACCGATTGATTTTATAATATTAGCATCTATATATAGAAGCTTCGATGAATCTTTACGACAAAAGTTATTTTCACTTTGCTCCCATCTTCACAATCATTTTTCCTCAAAGATGGTAAACATTCATAAAACAGGAAATGTCAGGCAGCAGGAAATGGCTGAAGAAAGAAGCCAGAGGAGTATTTCCATTTTAATTATAAAAAAATATTTTGCTATCTCAGACTTTTGATCAGCTTTTCTACTTCACTATAGCGGGTCCATCTTTTCAAACTCCCACTATCACAAACACAAAGAAAATTTATTCCTTCAGAGGAAAAGAGAGAGATAGAAAAAAGGAAGCTTTAAAGGACATAATTGTCTCGTCTTCTCAAACTGCGTAACTTCCTTTTATAATGGATGTGGAAAATAAGAACTAAGAGACTGACTTCCGTAAGTTAAAGCCATCAGTCTCCATTTATCTAGACATATTGTAGATTCTTTATCAGAGATAACCATGGCAGCTTTAGATGTCGGCTTAATACAAACAAATTTTCTTTACAATTCTTAATTAATTATCTTTTTTCTATTGACATGGTTTGTCAGTTACTTCCTTAGAAGGGCATTAAGTGTGTCAGGATTGCAATGAAGGTTGCAGTCACTAGAACTTCCGCCTCCAAAAAAGAACTATGTTCTCACCTAACTATTTTCATAAATTATTGTTATTGCAATTCACAAAACACAGGCTAAGACCTCAGCGAGGGTCCTGTCTCAAGATAGATCCTGTTACTCCAGGACCTTCGTTACACCAGAGGGACCTATCGTAAACTAGTCCTCCATAGAAGTAACCTAAAGCTATAGGAATGATCGCCAAGGACACAATATCAGAACGGAACCCTATGAAATGGAACCTCAAAAAATCATCTCACGATAGAATGACCAAAACATATAATGTCATGGACCTCAATTTTAGAATATAAAAGATACCAAATATCGTTGTTATACCGGAAAATCGTAACGGCTTCAAGGCATTGTGCCTCCTATTAGAACTTGCCTAGGCTAACACTAAAATCTATTCTTCTCCTTTCAATCTTAGAAAATGAATTTAGAAATTAAGGTAAAATCTTCCCTTAAATTCAAATTTTATTTTAATATTAAATACCCAAATTAACTACAAAAATGTAAATGTTTAAAAAAAAATTTTTTATTCAAATTCAAATTATTTAACTTTATAAAAACATTTTGCATGAAATTACGGAGAAATGCTAAGAAAATACCAAAGTCCCATTTTCATAATTAGCAATAACGGCTTCCATAATTGTTTCTTTAACACAAATTTAATTAAGACCAATTGTAATAAAATTATAATTACTAGCTCATAAAATAACACTAACTTAATTACAGTTCTCTTATTGTTACAGCTTAATAGTTATTGTTTATTTTTATTTTTTTTTGGGGGGGGGAAAAAGTTATATTTTTTGTAATACAATTTGGGGAAATAAGGGGTGTAAAGATGAAGATAGCAAGCAAAGGAGAAAAAATAAAATGCTAAAACTGCTATTGTAGTTAAAAGTTAATGCCCAAGCGAATTGTCGCTTTAATAAATGGCGCCATTTTCTATTTTAATTGCGGGGATTTTGCACACAGTTCAGGGAAATAATATTATTTTCTTTTTTTTTCTTTAAGAGAAATTGTTTTGAATTAAATTCTAGAATGCCGAAATCAGTAATTTGTTTAAATTTGTACATGTATTAAGGAGAAGTAGGTAATAAGTACTTAAGTGTTATTTTAAGCCTGGAAATAAGGGATTCTTCTTTCTGAAAAATGGCGGTCTTACTGTCACTTTCTTTATGTATAAAGAATCCTTAAAATTTATAATGAAACTTAAGAAAGCTTAATAATAATTTTTTCATGAGAAAACGTTTTTTTAATAACTGTATAGATCTATACACGAGTGTAATGAGTTTCAACAGAATCGTTGGAGTTAGTTTCGAGAAAACTGAGTAATCTTAAGCAGCAGCAAGCACTTTTAGTGAAGTGGCACTTCTAATCGGTCGATTTAATCGAAAAGACTGGCTCCAATTCGAAATAACACAATTTTTCTGACTCAGAGGACCTCAAAAACAGACATAACCCGTGAAAACTGAATAAAATACAAACTTTTGTTCGATCGTAATGACTTAACCTAATATTAGAGTTGAAGGAAGGAGTAAAATATGACATAATTTTATTAATACAGACATAAATACGAAGGGTACGCGAGATATACTAACCAACCTTGCAGGTATGTATTGCATTTTGATGTGTATATTAAAATAATTACTTGAACTGACTCACAACTTGCCAATCATACCAGTCGGGGTCGGAGTTTATTTTTAAGTACCTATCAGTCCAATTTTAAAATTGAAATAAATAGAATAATAAAATAATTATTTTAAAAAAGTAAGTAATGCCAATTTTTTCTGGCGGCCTTTACGTCCAACTACCAATTAGGTGTTGTGGACGGAGGCGCCTAGCAAACATAGTTTACTGTAAATTTCTTTTATTAACCATTAAATAAAATCCAAGGCCTAAGACCGGGTAATCGAACCCAGTACCACAATACATATTAGTTTTACAGGTCTCGCCTCTCTAACCGCTTCGCTACAGTGGCGCCTAAAAATAATTTAAAACTGTCCGGCAGGACAGTTGTACAAAGGGTTGATCGTCAAAAACTGCACGAAAAATGCGTAACGTTTAAAAACACCCGACTTTGACAATTTAACTGTAATTTTGTGGCAACAACATAGATTAAACAGATTTTGAGTTCTTCTCCTTGTTACCTTTTTTTTTTTTGTAAACAACGTAGCGCCAAAAAGCGCAAACCGATTTTCATGAATATTTTATGATAGCTCAATGACATTCGAGTTACTTACTGCTGGATAAACATCCGAAATTCATACATTTAATGTTTTCTGTCCGCTACAATATAACCAGCACTTAATTATTAATTATTATTAATATAACATTATTAACCAAAAAATGTATTCTGTACAAATTATTGTTATATATTTTCGGACACACAGCTGGTTCTTTGAAATGAATTGCTTTAATTAAAAGTGCTTGATTTAAATAGTTTAATTAAAAGATCTCGGATAGCTTCCAGGGTATAGAGTGTGCAAGGATGTTTCTAAGTGGAAGTAAACTTCTCTAATTTGGAAGAATGAAAATCTAAAAATTGGTACATTAAATAATAATTACCTATCTTAAGACGTTTAAGATGAGAATTTAGCTGACAGGAGACAATATGGAGTGTCTTATGCTATCAAATGCCTGTAGACGTAAACTACCATTCCTTTGAGTGAAATGTTTATCACAAATAATTCATACATGCGCTTTTGTTAACTGCAATAGAAATGCAGCTTCAGAGGTACGAATCTATTGTACTTATTAGGAAAATTGTACCAAAGTAAAGAGTGAAGTATCCATCAATGGAAGATTATATTACAAGTATTTAAGGGGCTTAGGGAGGGAAGAGATTAGCTGAGTGGTTAGCTTATACTGGATTTCAGCACGCGGAGATCGCAGGCTCGGTTCCAGCAGCTGTTCTTCTGATTTTCTCTTTTTAAGAACTTCTTACCGGTAATGGAGAGTGTTTTCTGTAAGGAAACAACACTGTTCGAAGCTGGCAGTGAACTGAAAAAAGCTCCGGGCGCCTATATCCCTAGGCGCCTTAATTAAAAACAAAAAAAAAAGGGGCATAGCAGAAAAAATATAGCAATTCTGGGTATCTGCACTGCTACTGATAGGGATACCTCAAGAATATGCGCTCCTTAATGGCTCTTATTGCTTATCTGGCTAATGAATTAACTCAGGAGTATGTTAAGGGAAATAAAAACGGGAACAAATTTAGGAGAAAAATGATAATAATGTAGCGGATAATGCAAATTTTGGGTCGCACAAATGTTTTCATTTTAAAAGACTCCAAAGATAATCTTTTTCTCACATCTTACATGTTAGCAGGAGAATATACTGAAGATGACTGGAACATAAAATTTGATTCCCACTTAGCATATGAGCATGAGACCTACAAATTGGTTAAGCTGGTCACCAGAAAAGTATCGTTTGTAATGCTACAGAACGCAGAAGCGGAAATGGTAGAAAGGTTGGTACGGACCAAGAGAGAACTTGACCATTGTTTCTCGAGTTGAAGGGCTTTTATTTCAGGAAATGCCAAATAAACGGAGGCCAGAACCATCTCTAGTTAATCTTGTACAAGGATCATACAATAAGTTAACGCAGGAGACTGCGTTAAACGAACACCAGGTACAAAGAACACGCAGTCAAAGAATATCCAACCAGAACTTTTGCAATACAGACAGTAGACTGACAAATTCAAAGAGGGCGTACGTTCCACCCTCCCCTTGACAAGACCTCTCCTTCTTTTTGTATTTTTCTTAACACATTCGCCGGCTTATTGCATATGCAGTAGGTTATTCTATTCAGTTTCATTCTCGTCAGTTATCATTGCATACGAAGTAGGTTGCATGTCGTCTAACTAAATTATGCACACAGCTAAAGAATCTGCATTACCATGAACTACTGGCAAATGCGGATGTTTTTATTTCTTAAAGAGAGAATACATAAATTGCGAGTGCAATGGTGCAGAAGAGGAAGTAGTACTCGATGAATTTTTTGACATAGATTTTTCTGCTCTGCAAAGACTAAGAGAGTGGTTGTTATAAAATGGTCCCACATTACAAAAGTACTCAACTAATTGTAGATAGATAGGTAGTAGATGGGACGGGACCACGCCCCACGGCACCGCAGCCGCAGAAGACTTATTGTGCCAGCCCCTACTCAGATCTAGTAAGCGAACCCTCCCCTCCTAAAGAGGTTGAGGACTTTCCCTACTAGTTCTTTTTGCGCTACTATCTCCTTCGGCCTCAGCGTTCCAAAGGTTTCATAGCGCAAACGCTCGATTGCAACACAATCGAACAACAGGTGAGAGGCCGTTTCCTCCTCTTCCTGATATAATCTGCACAACGGCTCCGAGCTGATAAGCCCCACCTTGCGCAGATGCTTCTTGAACCTACCGTGCCCCGTGAATAGGCCTGTAATCAGAGTAATCTGATTTCTGCCCAAAGGGGTCTCTTTGGTTCTTTGCTTACACAGCCAAGGCATCATGTTCTTGTGTTTTACCCTAGGACACATCACCCAGTTCTTTTCGTGCTCCCTCCAGAACCAATCTCTGAGAGCCGCACGAACCGAACCCCTGGTGATCACCAGGACAGGCTCCGGACCGATGAAAGAAGTGTTAGATCCATTCCTGGCCAGATGATCAGCTTTTTCATTCCCTTCAATACCCACATGACCTGGCACCCATTCCAGCCGAACTTTGTTGTGCCGCGCCAGTAGTTCCAGGGCCTTCCTGCATTCCCAAACCAGGGAAGAGGTCATTCTGAAGGATACAAGAGCCTTCAGTGCAGCCTGGCTGACCGAAAAGATACAAATCTCCCTATTTCTAGGTTCCATCCGCAGGTTTTCCTCAGCCCATATTTTAATAGCAAAAACCTCGGCCTGGAAGACTGTGGCGTATCTCCCAAGAGATCTCTCAATGAGTACCTCGGGTTTAACCCCATACACTCAACTAATTGTAAGTAAAAAATATGATAAATCATAAGAACCGAAGACTTTGATTCGTTTACTAAATAATTACCCCATAGAACCCAGTAACTTGATGAAGAACCTCTACCGGAAGTACGTAGCAAGGTATATATACACATACTTTTGATATTGCTACTTTTTGAAAACTTTGCAAAGCTTAACTTCCGGTAAAAAATATAAATAAAAATCGATCGATTAATTGAATATTTCCTCGATTAATATCCATTCTTTCTTTGGAGCATAACAAATTATTGCATTTTCTTAGTTGGGCGCATAATTCAGTTACCCACCTTCATGCAACCTACTGTTTATGCAAAGACAGTAACATTTTACAAAAGTGCATATTCTAACTATATGGCAGACTCAACTAGCAGCTACCTGAACCTGAACATATTCAATTCAATATTATCAAAAAATTGGCTAATTGTCATTTTAAAATTAAGCGAAAGACGTTTTCTTTGAAATTATACGCAGAGAACGCGATTGAATACGATAAAAGTCATTAAAGAAATATCGCTGCAATAAAAATAAACGAACGGTAACTTCTACAAACTGCATTTTTATTTTAAATAGTATTAGATTAAAAATGTTTTAAAACTAAAAACCACTAAAACAGTAAAGTCACATAAATCTGCGGATAAACTCAAACTTTTACATCGCCGTTGATAGTTTTATGAAGCAATCTTTGTGTCGAGGTAACTAGATGTATGGCCTCAAAAAAACGTCTTGGTCTTAAACAAAATTATCTAATATATATAATTCTAATTAAAATTTCAAACCAATGTAGCGATATATTAATTCCCGTACAAAATTGATGAGATGAAATTAAATATTTTTAAAATTATACTTAGAAGTAGTGGGGATAATTAAGCAAAACAATGATCGAAATTAAATGAAACAAAATGAAATTTGTTTTAAAACCTAAAAATAATGTCTAAAAAACTAACACGATTTTGTCTTTTTGCGATTTACGTTATAAAGTTAATTTGGAATCAATTTGGGGGCTGTAATGGCTTAAAAACCTCAAAATATTCTCAGTAAAGCGGCTTTTCCGCTCATCTCTTTTTTTCAAATTAGAAAATTAGGTCGCTCATTATAATGATACATCACACCCCTCCTTTAAAACTGTCCCAAAAGGGGCATTTTCTGGGATACGTTTTAAACCGAAGTTATACCTAGATCATGTATGCAATAAGCATAGGAAATTTAAAGAAAATCATTCGTAAAAATCAGCCGTACTCGGGAAAATCGAGGAAAACTTTAAAAAAATGCTAACAAAAAAAACCATAAAGGCTCAATTACAGTTGGCAGATTTTGGTCGAAAAATTAGTAACGGAAACAAAAGCAGGAATACCAACTTTAAGCTCTCTGCTACTTACTCTTCTACGAGAGAGATTTCGAGAGAATCTTAAGAGAGTGCGCTAAATAATTTCTTTCCTCTCTTTTTTTCAGTTTATTGGCCTCAAAACATGAATTTCCGGTAAAAAAAAAATTTAGAAAATTTGTAACGATTTCAATACAACCACTGACCAGGAATAAGAGAAATTAGAAAAACAGGAAATACTATGTACTGAAAACCAGAGGCCCAGGGGATTTGTTAAACGTCAAAGGTAGATAAATACACCTGCAGAGCCAAAATTACCTGGTAAAGGTAACTTAATCTAACGTTTCTGCATTTCGCTTCGTCCATCTTCAAAGATTTTATTTACTTAGAAAAATTTGGGAGGAAAAAATCTAATTTGAGCTAAACAACTTTGAGTTTTAAATTTTTTTGTAGCGGAATTTACTCTTGAAAAAAAAATAATAGATAAAAATAGATGGCACTTTTGAAAAGTAATTTAAACTATTTGTCAAATCATAAAGGCAGAGCGAACAAAAAAGGGAATAAGTGCATTTAAAATGAGCGGGAAAGCCAATTAATTTTTCCCTCTGGAGGCGTCATTTCATTTTGAATGAAATACCAACACTTCAGACTTATATTCTTGAAAAATAAATTTATTACTAACCTATTTAAAATTAAAAAACTACCTTAAAATAAGTACTTAAATATTTATAATTTATTTTACACTTTAATATTATATAATTTAAAAGGACTTGAATAAATATATTATGGATTCTCATTTTAAGTTACAATTTTGGATAAAATGACCATTAAGAACTACCAAAATTTGTTTGCGATAACCCGATTTTCTACAAATTTTAAATTTTGATTATATATTCAATTCTTATTAGTGTTTGTTATGCGATAAACCCGTACATTATACAAAATGGAACTTTAGAAGCAACCCTTCAGAAGTGCCCTTAATACAAAAGTTTCCGTAAAAATATTTTCAACAAACGTTGCAGGACAATAAATTGGTAGAAAATTGCAGAATTTTTTTTTGAAAAACCTCAAGAAAAATGAATACTTAAACTGGCACTTCCGTTGTCTGATTTTCTAAAAGCATTTAATGGCATTTCCTTCCGTTTTTTAGTTACGATAACCTTTATGAACAACACACTGATCGCTACAAAAACCAACTAATTAACTTAATATTTATATTTATTACATTATTAAATAGGTTGGCAGACACAAATATATTTACACATATCAATCAATATGATACGAACATTTCATCGACCGGTTCAATACTGCATAATATTATGCAACATGGTGCAAACGTACCCCAGAAATGTATGTAA
This sequence comes from Rhodnius prolixus, assembly GCF_049639745.1. Classification (NCBI taxonomy): domain Eukaryota; kingdom Metazoa; phylum Arthropoda; class Insecta; order Hemiptera; family Reduviidae; genus Rhodnius; species Rhodnius prolixus. The sequence goes on along the minus strand of NW_027411604.1, from coordinate 11,169,328 downwards.
TTAAAAAAATTAATAAATAAATAATCTGGTCTGACGACTTTCAAGTATTTAATTTCCATTAAAGATTTTGTAAACTAACAACTTTAGTCTACGTCGGTAATATATATGATCTATATACTTGAACAAGTTCACGCAACAGTGAGATACCACAATATGCGGGCATGATAGGGCTACGTCAACAAAGCTAAGATGTATCATGGTACTAGATTAGATTTCCAGTTAAGTCCTTGGATTCTGTTGAGTGAGAAATTTAAATAAAGGAAGTTCTATTCTGTATAAATATGCAGACAACACAGCCATACTAGCTTCAAGTAAGCACCGTTCATCAGTTTCATAAAAGTTACAGACACACTTACAATAGAATTCTGGCCGAAGAAGTGGCGAATCCCACAGAAATCCCATTCACACTCCGGTCCTCCTGTCTTCTTTAACAACAATCCTCTTCCTTGCACAGATCTTAACTTGGGCTCTTCACAGACAAACGGACTCTCGTGGAACCCACATAATAGACAAGCAATGACAAAACGAGCGAAACTTCTTTACAGACTACTTGGACGGCGCTCTAAATTACCCATAGAACTCAAACGATAGTTAAACAATACTATCCTCAAACTCATGTGTATATATAGCTATGGGTTTCAGCCCAAACGAACCGACAAACGTACGGACTGTACAGGACATTTTAGTCGATACTCCTCCGACAGATAGTTGATGCTCCTTTCTACGGTAACTAACCTCACTATTTACAACGAACTCAACATTCTCTTTTATACACCAATTCGCCAAGACCAAATACCAAAATTACCAACACTCCCTACTTGCTCTAATCCTCTCGTACAGTCTCTTGCCTCCTCTGACATCCCTAACAGTACTCCTCACCGACTGAATCGCCACTAGAGTCGGGACTTCCTTGAGAACTAAAGATCATTGTCATCATTGATTTCTTTTGAAGAGTGCTACCGCTGGGTAGTTTCTCTCCTCCTGCTCTTCTCGCTTCTTATATACTTCTTTACTCAGATTTACTAATTGTATATAATTATGTATATGCAGATCGTAAAGGCAGATAAAATTAAATGAATTAGACAACTCCATTGAAATATTAAAAGGTTTGCTTTATAATTTCATTAGAAGAACAACTATATGAAAATACTTCCTCAAAAATCTTTTAGTACAAATTTTTTGCATGACGTAACTAAAGCATGTTGTACTTAAATCTAGAAGCAAAGTGAAATCGAATTGGGACCAAAAGATAGAAAGAAGGCCTATTTGGTTTAAACCAGTGAACCGAATAAATAAAGTGGTAATAACTTGAATTTAGCCGTATTCCTTGACAGATAAGGGAGACACACTGGGCGCTTTTAAATATGGCCCCCTTAAATTTGGCTTTAAAATAATAACAATGAAAATCACAACCTATAATTGTGAAAAATTAAATTCTTTTTAGCAGCGTGAAATATGCCACCAGAGCCCTCATAATATCCTTTTTATAAACAATGTAGAATATAAACGTTAAATTGACAATGGAATTTATACAAAAATGTTTACATAATATACAAAGACATCAAATTAATTAAACCATAAATCTGGTGCTAAAAATAACCATAATCATTTATCCAGAAAATCTGGTGTAAACAGTCACTCAAAGTAATTAAATTTTCAGTAAACATAGAATTTGTAATAAAAATTAGATTAACTTCTTTAAATTATTATATTATTCATGTAATGAAATAATGCTACCGAAGGAAGGGTGACGTCACTGTTTCTCTAGGAGAAAACTGAACTCTACACTTGTCTCCTAAAATCGAAGAAGAACAAACTTGACATTAGCCTATTTTATTTTTTTACTCCCCAGGGGCAAATTTCGAATAAACCCCCGCTCTAAGTAATACAAGTGTCTCACATTTCCTCTGGTAAAAAAAACGCTCCTAAAAATTTAATTATGCTGAGTTATAGGGGAACATCCGTACCTCTAAATGGATCCCCTAAGGAACACTTAGATGAACGGCCGAATATGAGTTCAACTTGTTTTCGAATTTAATAATTCCTATTGTTGCTGAAGTAACTCACTCTTTTGTAAAAAAATTTCTAAATATTTATTAGGATGTTTCGGTCTCAATCAATGTAAGGCTTGTTGTATGGTTCCACATGTTTACTATCTGTCAATCGCTCAAATGCAAGAGCGAATTTCACTCATTTAACATTTAAAAATGTTGGTACTAGTTTTAAAAGTAGGTTCTAATTTCGACGATAAACTTAAGGCAATTTTGTTTGGCATTAAAGACAGAGGTGAATGAGGACTGGAAACAGGTAGTTAGAGCTAGGTTAACTCACATGAGTCTATCGCTTACGACATCTATCTGAAAGGTACTTTGGCAGAACGGTTACCCTATCTGGAGGCAGCAAAAGAAGAAGGACCGGGAATATTATCCTGTCCATGGATAGCAGCAGCTGTCTAGCAAAGTTAAGAACTGAAATAAGCAAGCTAAATCCATCTATTAGTACAAAGCCAGCAAGCGTCTCGAATGGGATGAATACGAGGGTCGTTTGAAAAGTCCGTGCAAAGTCAGAGAGATAGCACCACTGGCGCGTATCGAGGTTATGTTTAGTTAGTAGCATCTCTTGGAAGAACACACACCAAGTTTCAGCCAGATCGGTCTATTTCTTTGTGTTTGGCATTCGTTTGAATCGAGGAAGTCGAGTGATTTTCAAAAAATGGACGAAAAAGAATTTCGTGTGTTGATTAAACACTACTTTATGAAAGGCAAAACGCCTCAGGAGACTAAAGAGAAGCTTGATAAACATTATGGTGACTCTGCACCTTCGATTAGAACAGTTTATAAGTGGTTTCAAAATTTTCGGAGTGGCCATATGGGCACAAGTGACGCTAAACGTTCTGGACACCCTGTTGAGGTTACTACTCCAGAAATCATTGATAAAATCCATGATATGGTGATGGATGACAGAAGAGTGAAGGTGCGTGAGATTGCTAGTGCTGTGGGCATCTCGAATGAACGGTACATAATATTTTGCATCAACATTTGGACATGACACAGCTATCCGCAAGATGGGTGCCGCGATTGCTCACGCTTGACCAAAAACGAAATCGTGTGAAGTGTTGCATGGACGGTTTGCAGCTGTTCCAGAAGAATCCGCAGGACTTTAAGCGTCGTGGATGAAACATGGATACATCACTACACTCCTGAGAGCAAAGAACTATCTAAACAATGGGTTACCAAGGGGGAATCTGCGCCAAAAAAGGCGAAGACCGTTCCTTCGGCCGGAAAGATTATGGCGACTGTCTTTTGGGATTCGCAAGGAATAATCCTCATCGACTATCTGGAAAGGGGTAAAACTATTACAGGTGCATATTATACATTGTTATTGGACCGTTTGAAGACCGAGCTGCAAGAAAAACGCCCACGATTGGCCCACAAAAAAGTCCTTTTCCATCACGACAACGCACCAGCTCACACCTCAGCAGTTGTGGTCGCAAAATTAATGGAAATAGTGTTCCAACTCGTTTCACATCCCCCTTATTCTCCAGACTTGGCTCTCTCGGACTACTATTTGTTCCCCAATATGAAGAAATGGCTGGCGGGAAAAAGATTTTATTCAAACGAGGAGGTGATTGCAGAAACGAATGGCTATTTTTCAGACTTGGACAAATCCTATTATTCGGAAGGGATCAACAAACTAGAGCAGCGTTGGACGAAGTGTATAAGCCTAAAAGGAGACTATGTTGAAAAATAAAAAAGGTTTACCCCAAAAAATTAAGTAGTTTTTATTTTTGCACGGACTTTTCAAACGACCCTCGTACAAAAGTATACTCGACCCAGCATATGGCCGATTTAGCGGCAGATAAGCGATGGTAACTACCCTGTTTGATACGTGAAGAAGAATACCGAACGTAACACCAATTACACCTTCATCTATGGAGTAAAGGAATCATGGATCAAGCTCCGCGGTAGCTGTACGGAGAAGATGGCAATAGAGGTTTTAAGAAGTCAAGGAGAAACTATTCTTCGGAGAATGTCCACTTCTCTGGTTATGACAATCACTTTTCATCTAAGAAATTTAGCAATCATTGAAGACTAGATAACACCATAAAAGTGCTTGATAACACCATAAATTCATCTAAATTGGCACTTTAGACTAAACCCATTCAAATTTTTTTAAAAAAAATATCGTTTCAACAATTTTCAATAAAATCTCAGAAAAGTTGGAGAGGAAAAACTTCAGTGAATTGCATCTTTCGGTTGACGGCTTCTGTCTGTTCTTCGATAAGTCCAATAAGTAAGGTCCAATGAAGATATACAATAGATTTATTGTTTCCGTTTTCTAAATATTGTTATAAAAATTATTTTTTTGAAGAATCTTGACGTAATTAAACACAATTAATAACAAAATTCTCTAAAAAATTGTTCAATTATGAATAATGTTCTTAATTGTCATGTTGATAATGTAAAAGATCTCGCTTTTTGTTTTATATCCTGACGATGATCTAAATATAATTCGAAAGGTTGGGATAATAAAGAGAAGTTCTTTCAAAAAACAGATAAAAAGTTCCAAATTTCCCTAAAAATAATGTAATATTTCCAGAGATTTAATTTTAGAGCTAAATGTTCGCTAAGATTCAGTCAGACAACCGGCTAAAAGTAGACGTTTTCCTGACACAATGGTGCACAAAGATTACCGGTTTAAAAATCGAATAGAAAATCTGGCAGACTTTCTGATTAATAAATAAATAAACTAGAAAATAATAAAGTATAATACTTATTTAATGATAAATTTTCTTTTTTTTAATTCAAAAAAAAAAAGGAGGAGGAGAGAAAGTAATGGTAATTTAGCCGCCGTTCCACTGCCTGATATGTCCAGAGGGGGCTGGGATTTATAAGATAAGAGAAGCAGTGGTGTGGCTGTGCATGAAACGTTGGAGACTATGGTTTTGTTTAAAAAGAAGCACAGGCTCCCTTCCACATGCATTACCCATGTGCAAGATAAACCTTTAACAAAAACCCATCCACCGACCACAATGCATTCGTTTTAATTTTTGATAACAAATCAGTTCATTTCGTTAGTTTCCCCCACTCCAGCTAAAATGAATATGAAAAAAATAATTCAAAATGTATCAATTAAAAACTAAAAAAAAAAATACTACGGTAATGTGTGGATGATAACAATATTGGGGTAACACTTATTTCTTGAAAGGTTGAATAACTTAAATTAAACTAAATTACTTTGTGGAATGAAATGTTGAACGTGTTTACAAATCCCAGAGAGATCAGGCTCTGTGTTTTTCTTAATTTACCAATCAAACATACTTCAAAAACTTCGCTCACAAGTTTCAATAAACGTGTAAATACTTTGTCCATTTAAACCAAAAAAAAAAGAGTCCTTTTTGTATTTATGTGTGTTTTTCTAATTTAAATTTAGTAGAATATAGAGATTTACCAAAAGAGAGGGCGATGTTAAATAAGATTCCAAGCTCCATGAATTAGTTCACATTGCTGGAACGGGTCACCAACGTAATACTCAATGTATGGCGCTAGGCTTGAACTGAGCTACACTTGCTGGCATCGTATTGACCGGCCCAAGTTACCAACCTAACAGTACAAAATATCCCCCGGCACGACCAGTCATTCCAGCTATTTATTTACTTTCTTCCACTGTTTTCAATATTGCTTTCAATTTTTTTTAACTTAAAAACACTTCTAATTTTATTTTTTTTAAATTCATTTTCATCTTTTGAGTAACAGCAATAAATGCTAAGTATTCCATAAGCAAACAGTTTAATACGCCTTCAGTTTAAGTTAGTAAAACAGGCTTGTTTAATTCATTACATTCTTAGAAAAATCCACTATAATTATCTAATATTAACACTAATGAGATTCAAAATTTAAGAAATTAAAAATGTGCACACGTGATAAAAAATTCTCAATTTTCTCCCATATGTTATATAGAAAGTAAACAATTTGATAGAGAAAGATTCGATGAGAGGCAATTTGAGATTAAACCTAAAGTATCAGAGCTTATTAGGAGGCGTTAGAACAGAACTTATCTAACTTATCTAAGGTTTTAAAAAAATAAAAATAAAATTCCCGCACTGTGTGACTTACGGCACCGAAATCATTAAAAAGAAAAGGAATTTTCTACAACCACAATTCGCGTAATTAGAACTTAGATTTTGACTCTTCAGCAACTCATTCATTATGAAAAAAAACATAATGCAGCATAGAACGTGATCTCATAATATTCCAAACAAATCCAATAAAATCCACAATCCCTGAAAGGAAATAATCCAAACGAAAGTGATCCACATGTGATGGTTATGTCCAATTACAAATGAAATCCATTGGTTACTACTTAGAACAGTTACAAATAACTCAAAAAAAGCCGTTCAAGTATAGTTGCATACCTGGCGGAAATACTCTTAATTTTGGTTAGAAATTTGGATCACAGAGATACAGTATTTTTTGAAACTCCCAGCTTCAAATCCGTAGCCTCCACTTTATGAGAGATAAAACAATTAAAATTGTTTAATTCTTCCAAATATTTAGTTGATCTTGAGTGAATAGTACTTGTTGGCATCAGGACTTCATAATCCTATATATACAGGGTGAACCAGTAAGTATTGTCCATAGGCGTACTGTGTGTAGTACATCTAAAGTGGAGTTCAATGACGTATTGGCCAACTTCATATTTTCCTCTGTTCTTGAGTGACATCACTTTAATTTTTTTTTTTTCTAAAATCATTACTTTTTTCCAATAAAAATGTTATTACTCAGAAAGTTTTAGTCCGAATTCGATTCTGATGACACGGTTAGAAAGACAGATAAATTTTCTAAAAATTGACACCATTTTGAAGCATAAGTTATTCTCCAAACAGCCGCAATCTTCCTCCGAATCCTGGAAAAATAAAAATAATCGAAATTTTTAAGAAAACTCATTAGGCCCTTATGTGATCATTATAAGACCTAGGTGGCTGGCACTTTTCATAAAAGTTTCCTTGTTTAATGGGCTTTCAAATGGTATATCATTTTCCAGGATTCCTTTTATCTTCGTACGAGAAATTACGTTTGTTTTACAAGAAAACGTGTTCACGAGCACTCAACAGTGTTAGTTTATCAAGTTGTTTAATTCATTGAAAACTCTTTTAGATGGACCAACAGTCAATTTTTAAAGTAGATTGTCTTAAAATAAGGAGGTCAAAGGTTACAAATTGCACTTTGTAAAAAAAATTACAAATAACAAAAAAAACGAACGGATACAATTTCTATTTTTAGCAAAGTGTTCAGGAATAAGCACGAAGTAAGAAGGACAGTAAGCATAGCAAAGGGGTAAAGATGGCGGTGTAAAGGAGTAAGCTGAGGAAATTTAGAACCTCAGTAGGGGATTTGCTATTTAAAATTCAAATAAGTATACTATTTGTACATGAAATTGCTACGAATTTAATTACGAGTTAAATTAGTGATTTCATTTCCAATAAATAGACACCACTAAAACGAAAACTACTAATTCTTTCCAGAAGTTAGATATGCACTTTAAATTGCAATATTGACCTAGGAATATTTCAGAGCAAGGAAACATAATTTTAATAATAATTGAGAAATACCAATTTTATTTGTATTTCTATTCGCTCCGAATTGAACCTTGTATTTTTATATTATTATTTTTATTTATTTACTTTTTTGAACCCCCCCCCCATGCTCCAATATTTGTTTTAAATTTCCCATTTTTCCTTGAAAACCCCTTTGTAGTTGTGAACAATTATTTGTTTTCAATTTAAGTAGATTAGTTTTTAAAATTTTCCTTTTTCTGTCACTCAATTATTAATGAAAATGTACTGGGCTTTAATTGTCCATTGTAAAATATATTTTATATTTGTAAACTTCGCCATAACGATTGTTTTTGTTTTATTAAATTTAAATAAATGAATAGAATTTAAATAATTGATGGTTTTGTTATGGAACGTAGTATATATCTTAATTAATTATTAGTATGGATCCAAACAATAAATTTAATGATCCGTTATTAAATTTATGGCAGTTTATTATCCAAAAAATTAAAAATAAAATAAATAATTACACCCAATTTCAATTATTAGTTAAATTATTTTTTATGCAAAATTTCAGCCCCTACAGGAAACGAAATCCAAAAGATCCTTCCAATCTCTACGTCACGTATCTTCTGTTCATATTTAATTACTCAAACACTAATAATTTTTACGTCACTGCGTTGAAGAATCAATCAAGTCTGTAAATGTGTAGGGGCGCTTCTCTTAATGTATTTATTAAAATATTTCCCTTTTTATTGTTTTACGAGCCTTTTTCGAAGTTTTTCAAGAACCTTTCGGTAAAAGTGTTCTTGAAAAACTTCGAAAAAGGGTCCAAACATCAAGAACAAGTGGGTGTTGTATCAAGATAATGCTGCAATTTTAATAAACGAGTTTTTTGGCCAGTCAAAACATTTCTGTCGCTCATCCAGCCTCCTTATTCGCCTGACTTGAGTCCTTGTGACTTTTTTCTCTTCCCGAAGTTGTAAAATCACCTCAAGGGAACTCATTTTGGGACAGTTGAAAACATTCAAACGGCTGTAACTGACTAGCTGAAGGCTATTCCAGTATCGGAGTTCGAGCACTGATATGAGGAGTGGAAGAAACGTCTCCAGCGCTGTGTGGCTTCAGAAGGAAGTTATTTTGAAGGTGACAATATAGAATTGTAATTCTTTTTGAATAAAAAATTTTTAAAAAAATCAGTCTCAATACTTAATTTATAGACCTTTTTTAAAAATTAAATTAAAAACTTGTATTTTTCACTATAATTAATCCCGATTTCGAACTTCTGATCTGGTCGTATTGATTTCGTTTATAGCAATGGTTGTATGAGCAGTACCCACCATCCATCATAGTACATCACGAGATCTAGTAGAGTGAGAGACAAGTACATCAGTGCGTTGTGATTAATGCGAATGAAGCTGTGCTCAAACTGCTTTGAGATGCAAATTGCACGAACTGATATCAAGATGGCATAGACATACGTACTCATATGAGAACCAGAGGAAGATCCCCTTAAAATGCAGGTTTGATGACCTGTAAGTTATACCATAGTACGCGCCGGTAATAGGAGTATAGATTTTTATTAGTTCAAGATCAGTTCGAGACATTAAAACGTTGTTAATCAAATATAGTAAAGCAAATGTACGTAAACTTAAAGCAAAAGATTTTAAATTGCTTGCCTTAGATCAAAATTCATGTTGTGTCAATAAAAAACATTAAAAGTTAATTTAAATAATTTAAAAAAAATGACTAAATTTAAATCATATAAATAACTTACAAGTTGGTTGTTTAAATAATACTCAGTAAACTAACCTGGAACAGAAAAAATACACATAATATAACTGTCGATTTATAATAAATGATACAATAACATCAATAAATTTATATAAAGTCAATACGTTGATTTCTTTCACATTAATTGGCGGCAGCAGTATTTTTAATGCGGGCAGCCATTAATGTGAAAGAGCGAAGTCTAGTCTGGGACTCACGATTCTCTTATCGGATGACAGATTGGATGTCATTAAATTTATGCATTTAATAGGTATCTGACTGACTCACAAATTGCAGTCTGCATTATTATTATTAATTAATTATCCAATATGCAGGCGACTGATCACAGTAAAAATGGCAACACACTGTTACTTCGAATGTTTTAAAAATGTTAAATAAGTTCATAGAATATTTTTCATTGTTTTTAGTAACTGATTCATTAATGAACTCTTTAATTCCGAAGGAAGAGATATTATTAGCCAATTTCAGTCGTAATATCGTATTATTTGTTGCCAAGCTTTCGTCCTTGGAACTAGGTCATCTTCAGGACTGTGGAACATATTTTACATAAACAGAATATGGTTTACATTATAATGTTTTATAATATCATGCCATAATAATAATGAAACATTTTTTATATTAAATTAATGTACATTATAATCTGTAACAGTAAAATTTGTTCTACAACCTTGAAAATGACCTAGTTCCTAGGTCGAAAGCTTGGCAACAAATAATACGATATTACGACTGAAATTGGCTAATAATATCTCTTCCTTTGCTTAAGAGATATCCAAGAGCGCAGGCATTTCATTTATGATGTTCCACACTTTACAGGAAACATTCAGTAATACGTACTCCAAAATAAATATCGTCGCGTAGTAACTTAGATGAAAAGTTTTGCTGGACAATAATAACTTGCAAAAACTTGTTATGATTATTAACTTGCATTAAAATCCATAAATTGAAGGAAATTGCTATTGACATATGCGCCACTGTAGCCGGAAGCTAGAACGGCAAAGCTAGGAGGGTGTCCGTACATTATCCAACTTAACTTTAATGATTAACATTTACCCTTGGTAATTTATTATTCCCAATTTTTGGCCTTAAGATATTATTTAATGAAATAAAAGGTATCCACTTCCGTACGCGACAACAAATCGGAAGTTTAACGTAAAGTCCATCCGAAAAATTTGGCATTTCTTTATTATTATTATTATTATTTTTTTTAAATAATTTAAGGCGCGTCAACATCTAAGGTTATTGGCGCCCGGAGTTTTTTTTAGTGCAGTGCCGGCCTCCGGACCGGACAGTGAGCTGTAAAAAGCTCCTAGGAAAAGAAAATCTAAGAGGTCAGCAGCTGGATTCGAACCCGGGACCTCCGCGTGGGAGTCCAGTACGCTAACCGCATAGCTAATCCCTTCCCTCCTTTATTATTAATATTTTTTAAATTGCTATTGACCTCCTGCTGCTTCTGTTGATCACGATTCAAATTTTGTCTTTCCTAGACCACACTGCCCATTTTCAATAATTCCTCCAGTTATCTACTGTTCATATCAGATTTTTTCATAATGAGATTTCACAAAAATATCCGTTTTCCGACCAATTTTCTTTTTTTTTTTTTTGAGAAAAAGAAAGTGATTTTTAGAATTTGATTTTTCTTTAAATATCGCATATGAATAAACTTTTATTATTAATAATTTATGTGGAAAAAACAAGGTTTAGGGCATTTTGAGACTGGTTCCAAAAAGAAAAAGTCAAATCTTTTGAGATAATTGTTATCTCTTTGTGTATTAATAAATACACTTTTCCGGAAACAGATATTACCCAAGGAAGTCTAAAAATAGAAAGGCTAACATGATCGTAAAATTTTCTTTATAGTAGAAAGAGTAAAAATAAATGAAATCATCAGATTTTATTAAATCAGAATGACTACTTAAATTTTTTAGTTATAATCAACGCATTTTGCGTTATAAGCAACAATGATAACAATAAATAACAGAATAACAGAGTGGAGAAGTTACCCAGCGGTAACATTCAAAAAAAGCATTCTAAATTCTACTGACTCTCTTCATCAATGAGGAGATCGCGAGACCACTGTCTTTTAAGACGACCAGAAGTGTTGTCTGGAAATGTTCTGGAAGATAGATGTTGTACAAGTGGATTGTGATGTGTTTGAATGCTAAGATGAAATTTTCTGTATCGTGTTTTTGCAACTTGTGTGACGAAAGGAATGTACAAATCTGTGTGAATGGTTTGATTGGTGACGTAGAAAGGAGCGTCAAACTACAGAGCGAAGAATTTTAGATTGTAAGGACTAGATCCTTTGTAGATTTGAGCGTTTGGTTGAACCCCACAGTTCGATGCCATAAGCCCAGACTTAGTATACTTACATATATAAGTCTTTTGTGGTCTAGAGTGAGTTTTTATCTGTTGTCTAATAGTCTTTTCAGTTGTCGGAAGCGTCTGTTGAGTTCTGTTCTCTTAAGTCGAGTATGAGGGTTCCAAGTAAGTCTTCTGTCAAGGTAAAGCCCAAGATAGCGGACTACGTTGACTACTGGTAAAGGAATTAGATTGTAAAAGATAGGAGGAAGAGTGATGCGTCGAAGAGTGAAGGTAATGTTTTGAGATTTTGTTTCGTTCAGTTTGATAGCCTATTTTTTTGAACTACTTAAATTTAAGATAGCAAAATTTTGTTAATGACCTGGCCAAATTAAGGGCACGAGAGGAGATCGATAACCATAATTTGTGATCCAGTAACTATAGCAATCCTAGAATAGTAACAGCACTAATAACCCCTCCTCTCGATGGGGGTAATTTAACTGGAAAATCTAAAATGAAACTTTTTGTAATCAACGCCTAATTCTGGCAAATATAACATTTGTATTACTTATAATTGTTCAGTTTTGTAAATAAATTAATTAATTCAAAAAAAATAATTAATTTAAATTTCTCAATTTTTCTCGCACATAAGAATTAAAAATGTGCAAGAAGAGAAATAATTTTTAGAAAGACGCCAGTTTAGTTGTTTTTGTCTGTCAGTTAGTATGCTAGAAAGCCATTCAAGGATGCACTCATAATTCACAAACGTATCGACCTACATTAATGAAATTCAGTAGTCCAGCAGTAGTGTACAGACGGCGGGCGCCAACATGCTATTCGCTCGGCAAACTTCTCAATGAATATGTATGTCTATCAACCACAACTTTCACAGAATTAGTTGCCTATTTCCACGAAATTTGTTTGAAATGGATTATTATAACCGGAAGTATAACTTTACTGAATGGATTATTCAATTTTTTTTTTTTTAAGTTACAATATTTTTGTAAGTCAGCATCAACTATGTCGGCCATTAGCACCAATTTCTTATATTTCTTCTAGACTCAATTTATCCTACCAATCGCCATTCTTTTTCATTGCGGTGCTTAACGATCCAACTAACAATCAAAACTATCCGGTAGGACTGTTGTAGAAGTGTTGATCGTCAAAAAAATGAAAGTATTAAGGGTTGATTAAACGACTAAAGATATATAAATCAGCAAATACCCAACATTTCATTAACACTACAGTTCATAAATGGGTTTAATTAACATTTTATCACAATTGATATCACTTAAGTAATTTTACTGCATTAAATTTTCATTAGTTTTGTTTAGAATTTATTGGAGTCGCCTACTATAAAGAATAAGTCCATATGTTACAGCGAACTGACATTCTACCGGTCTCTTCCACCACCCCCTCCCCCAAAAGTGCCCTTAATCGAAGTATTAAAGAAAAATGTTTTTTATAAAAGTTATAGAGCTATTTGTGAGCTATAATTATACCAAGTTACAAGAAAATCGGAAAAGCGGTTTTTCTAAAAAAGTTAAAAAAATGGAAAATCTATTCAGTAAAGGGGTACTTCCGGTGTACCTATTATGACCAAAAATTTATTGTCACTTCCGCAAGTAGCACTTGAAGGAAATATCAAATTTGAAGTTTCTGCGATCATCCGTTCCCGAGATATAGCGGATAAACTGTCTACAGAGTAGTAAAGTTAGTCCAAACCTAAGCCATCAAGGCACGTTGGGTTAGAGAACTGCAAATTAGCTAGAAAAAGAAGAGAATTCCAGGAATCACTGGATCTGTAACCCAACCTGCCTTAGCCGTGCTTTTTAATATTATATTTCTCTCATTTCTCTCTAACAAGCCGAATGCGATCGGTTATTGTCGGCAACTTTCGGCTCTATGATTATTAATTTTATTTCCAATTTAATATTTAACATCTAATATGCACACTCACACGACTTTCTTTCGCTTTTATTTCTAACAATCCGAATGCGATCGGTTATTGTCGGCAACTTTCGGCTCTATTATTATTAACTTTATTTCCAATTTAATATTTAACATCTAATATGCACACTCACACGACTTATTTTTTATTTAATATTTTCGTAGTTAAGTTTTCTTGTCAACTAGTATTTTTACCGAATAGTAATTATTTTAAATTATATCATACATTCAAAAGAACTATTTTGGAAAGAAATTTAATGAGCACACTCGTACGACTACGTAAGAACAGTCTTCTGTGCAATTTCAGCCTGGATTATCCCGTTATAAAGAGGGAAAAAATCTGTTTAATATCGATGGGTGTGTCCACTACAATTGCCTTCCAAAAAGAAGAAGGTCGAATAAGACAATTGGCTCTGAAATTTTTCAAACTAATTGTACTAATTTCACACTTTTGAACCAACTAAACATTATTCCCAAAAACTTTTTAAAAAAAGGGACATGGTTAAGTTTCATTCATAAATTTTGTTCACAAACTCTACCTCCCACCACCACCGTTAATTTGCAGTTTGTACCATTTCAATGTTTTCAACCAATCAGGCAACATTTTACATCGATAATTCGTCGTCGTCCAGTATTGCAATTAAGCAGCTGATATTAATGGATTATTCCCACCACATTAGCCGTATTTTTTTTGAAAAATTTACTGAAAATTTAATTCTGAATACATTAATTATTTTAAAAAAATTATTAAAACGCATAAAATATCTAATTCCTCAATTGAGAAGTATGTTTAACATTATGAATTTAATGAGTATTGGGTTGTCCCGAAAATAATGCAGGATTTTATGTTTTCTTTAAAATATCCCTCCAAATCAGTAAACTGTTTATGTTTTTAGGACTTTTGAATTTTATAAATGTAAACACTTATTAATCCTCTTTAAAACAAAAATGTTTCGTTTACCTCTGTAACATTTTGCTAGTCGGAAATAAATTCAGTCCTTTACTAAGATGTCAAAGCGTGATTTTTGCATAATTTTTGTTTTACGAGTTCAAACTCGGCCAGAACGGGGGGGGAGGGCCCAAACGGCCAGAAATATCAACGATGTCTGGGGGCGAAGCTCTGGATAAGTGAGTGCACTGTACAACGATAGTTCCAGAGATTTCAAGAGGGAGACTTGAGCCTTGAAGACAAAGAAGGCCGTGGAAAAAGTTCTGCCCTTGATGACGATGTTTTCCGAGCTCATTCGTGGTATTAACATTGCCGGAAATGAACTATTATTTTAAACTATCCTGCTACCATTGTTTGTCTATTAGATAACTATTAGGGCTCAAAGTGATTTTGGCTAGCTTACAGTTCCACCCCAATGATGAATAATTAATAATGGGTACAAATCACTGGAATTGCTGCGTATAAAAAAACTATTACTTCTCACAACATTTTGGAATAAATCAAAATCTAAATCTAACCAAGGATAAGTCGAAGACCAAACCAGAGATTACCAAGGGTATTCGTCTGCAGGTGACAGGCTTTCAATAAACCCTAACAAACTTCATTAACAACAACCGCCTAATGCCTCCATTAAATTACCTAGGGAAATTGTATCTCTCTAAACACCAATTTTGGCACAATATCTACTAAGAACGGTTTTACTTGTCGTAACAATCTAGGAGATTGAATAATCCAATTTTACTATACAATAAATTTTGAATAAAGCTTCTGAGCAATAATTTTATTGAAATAAATAACTATAAAAAGTGATTATAAATATTTGAATAATATTTAAATTCTGACCAATATTATACAGTATGTGTACACCAAGTACATTGCTGTGAAATGATAGCCCAAAGGACTGCCTGCCCCCAACTTGAGAAATGCCCAAAAATACGGAAAATTATTCAAAAAAAAGTAAAATGCATAATTACTTTCTTTCCTTAAGATAAGAATTAAGTTATCTGTTTATAGTTACGTATATACATATTGTCATCTTGTTATTTTTTCTAACACTGGCTATATTATACCAAGTACAATAACAAAAACATGAAACGATTCTCCCAAAATACTTAAACAATTGCATGGAATACGTACATAGGTTACTTAATATCATTAAATAAGATTCCTTTTTATTAAATCTATACCCTTTGATTTAATGACCGCTCGGTTATGCTGTTAATATAATATAAGAAGTCTATGTATTGTACACGTCTAACTCGTTCTACAAGCGAATTAAGCTTATCGTACTCATTTTCCTCGTCTTGAAATCTTGTCTTGTGGTTTTCGTTGACTTTTCAAACGACCCTCGTATTACCGTTTGGTGTTGGGCTCCGCTTGAGCTGGGCACAATTTGAAATTACCAATAACTGTACATTTATACAAGTTTTGTTTAATTTAAAATTAAGTAAAAAATAATTATTATCATAAAATGTTTGATTGGCCAGGCTTTGACTCTCCAAAGAATTAGAAAGGTTTTGGCAATTTAAAAATGATGAATTTTCTCTTTAATTAAGAAAGAGAACTTTGAAATAAGTTCGATTGAGCCATAAAAAGCCTAATTTTAACAATATTTCTAGGAAGTAGTTAGCCTTATAGGCAGCACTCAAGTTACCCTTATGCCTAATGCGTAAATAATAATAATAATAATAATTTGTACAAATATTCGTCTATTTTTCAAATACCTATTTCTTTCAGACGGGCTTTACGCCAATTACGTCATGGAAGGAAGCAGATAGCCAACACTTTACTATTAAATTCTCCAATTAACCATTAACCATTAAATAAAATTTAAAGACCAAGACCGGGGAATCAAACCCAGTACCATAATCTTAAATAGGAAAAAAAGAATATTGCCAATTTCAGTCATAAATTCTTATTATTTTTGTCCAAATCTATTGACCTAGGAACTAGGTCAACTTCAGGGCTTTTGGTGTTAAAAATTATAATAGTTTTTACATTGTTTTACATCTGAGGTTGGTGTGTTTTCTGTCCTGACTGTTTTGGTAAAGCAAAAGCTCTGAAGATGACGTAGTTCCTAGGTCGGAAGCGAGGCAAAAAAATATATAATAAATAATAATATCAACAACAATAAGAATAACAGTAACAAAGTTCTTTTAGTTAAAGAACTTTATTGTTAAAAAAGAAAAAGTCGCTTTTCTTTGTCATCAGTGAAAAGGGCATTACATAGAAACGTGTTTCACACGGTTTTCATACTGTGAGCCCTTTTACCCTCTAAAGGCTCGCTACTTCTAAGTACACAGGGACTTGGTTAGGACATCATCATCTTAAACTTGTACCATAACTATAATAAAAGGTTCAAGTAGGTACTTTTTTGTTTTCTCATTTTTTTTTTTTAACATTGTCTATATTTATTCAAAATATTTAGTCTTTAGTCTTTATTCTACTGTAAAATATAAGGAATATTGTCTTGAAAAGTGTAAGTATTGATAAATTAAAATATAAAATTGTAGTTATGTCAGCTAGTTAGTTTTTTCAAAAGATTGTAATTCTTGTTCCTTTTATTCTACTTGTAGGAGAAGGTATTGTTTATTTTATATTGTCAAATATCAAGATACTTAAATGTAATTGAAGATCAGGAAATAGAATTAATTTAGCCAAAGTACCGGTCACAAAGATATTGATCACTTAAATATGTGGCAGGAGATTTCCAATTTTTTTGGTAATTAAACGCAACTCTCCCATAATTACCAAATAATTATTAAACCTTCTTGTTTGTAACAGATGTAAAATTCATTTTAAGCCATTTTGTGTATGCTGGAGAACATCTAAAGCTCTTAACATTTGATTTTTCTTAGAAAAATCACTTGGAAAACGACTTATTTTCCGATATTAAGAAAAATACTAGCTTTACTGCCTTAGCAATATTTTTAGTAGAAAGGCGATGAAAAGATACATAGAAATGACCTATCGCGTGCTCTTCTTTCGCTTTGATAACAAGTTAAAAAATTGAAATATGATTAATAAATATCAGAATTTGAAATAACCTAGCACCTTTAATTTTAAAGTTATCGAATTGCGGTTTCCAGTTTCTTTCATAACTTTTTCTACTCTTTAAAACTGTGTATATGAAAATGGGGGGCAACTGCGAACCCACACTTTTGGTCGTGCGTATGCGGGCAGGAATCTAAAATCAAGTCACATATTCTAAAAACTAGAGATGACGGGCAACAAATTTTTCCTCTACCAAGTTTTGCTCCAGATTAACCGTTAAAGCATGAAATGCATTTGAGCCGTCTTAAAATGAACACCCTGTATATATTATAGCATCTTATCTCATTCTATATTTCAGGACAATGTTTTCTATATTACATTACTGCAGTAACAACAATGTTTGTTAGTCCATACAAGACGATTCGCTAAACCTATGCCGCATTAGCAGTTAGCTCCCCTGTTTGATATACTTGAGGAACTTTACGAAGTCCAATTTACAATTTTTCATTAAAATTACAATATTTTGAAGTCTTTAATCAAATATTTACTAAAGTTACAATGAAAAATCAACTAGAATATTTAAATTTGAATTGTACTTATTACGGTAGATTCAGAAATATCGTTAAAACGTTTCAATTAAGGCATAATAATTAAAAAGAAAAAAAAAAGAAAAAAGTCTTTAAAAGACGTTGACGAAGAAATTGCAAAAGAAAATCGAGATTGTGGAAATGGACTTTTGAAGATAGTATCTTAAGAAAATTAAAATGGCCAGAGTTTCAGATAGATTAGGTTGGTATAAGTGTAGGCGAAGAAAAAGATAAGCAAATAAAGTACAAGTCAGGGATTAAGTAGGACGAGGTGTTTCAGAAAAGGCGGGTCTGAACAAGCAGAGTGGAGAGTGACTTTTAAAAGAAAAGTAGAGGAGGCAGACATTTTGAAGTCAATCTTTGAAGATATCTCAGGAAAATTAAAAGAAAAAAGTGGAAAATTCTTTCAATAAAATAGCATTTCCGAGAATGGAATTTTCAGTGACACCCTCCTAGTGGTGAAAAACTAAGCTATGATGAGTTCTGTGTTCGATTTCCGGACTGCCTTGCTTTTTATTGAATGGTTAATATGAGAAATTATTGTTAAAATATGTTTGCTAATCGCCTCCCTCCAAGCCATCTAATTTGATTGTTGGACATACGCGTTATTTTAGTCATAACATTGTTCAGTAATCAATTAAAATAAAAATAAATTAGCAAATGTATAATACTTGAAGCAACATCAATAGTAAGTAACAAGCGCCTGGAATTACTGGACTTCTGCGGCCAGCTTGAAAGATTTCTACGTTGAAAGTAAGATGCAACGGCTTAACTTGTACCCGCTTCTCTACTGATCGGCAAGGGCCTCCTGTCACTCTCAGTCAGTCGGTTAACTGCTAACAGTTAGCTGAATAGCTAAGTCATTGTGCGTAGACATGTCTCTCCAGTCACGAGATATATATTCAGAAAATGTATGGCTCAGTACAGTGTCTTTTACCATCTCCAGTAAATGTATAATTCGTCGTTGAACGATCATTAGCTGCAAGTCTGGGTGTACGTTTTATTGTACTTAAAATCACCGAATTCAGGAAGCTATAGACCGTCTGGCTAGCTCGTGAGATAAACGGAAGTCAGGTTGGTGTAACTCCAGAGGAAGAAGACATCCACATCAGCGGTCAACGTAGTCTTATATTCAATATTCATTAAACTATAAATATTGCATTGCTATCCTGTTATAATTGAGCTGCCAGATTCAATAAACAAACATATAAGACTCAGTACCCCATATATGTATAACTGAAATGGTACTCTACAGGAGAGCCTACCCACTTCTTCTCCCGGAAGTGGCCACCAAATAAACGTTTTAGACCAGTGGTTACCAACCTGTGGTCCGCAAGAACTAAAATATGGTCCGCGAAACACTTTACATTTTTAAAATAATAATATATTTATTTGACATGCGTCCGCGTGTGCGGCGACAGCGCGGTGAGTGGGACGTCGTGCGAACGTAGAGCGCCTAAAAACAAGTCCAGGGGTTCAGGACTAAACGCAAATGATGAAGTGCGTGTCGCTTTGAGTAATCTCATCAATCCCAGGATTGCCCATCTTGTTTAAGAAAATGCAAGCTCAAGAAGCAAATTAATGTAACTGAAAACATAATCACAATGTTAATTGAAGTTTATTTTTAATATTTAAAAGTACTTTACTGTGATATTGAACCTGTGGCCCCTGTTAACAAAAAAAATATTAAAATGGTCCCTCCCTGGTCTTAAAAAGGTTGGGAACCACTGTTTTAGACCAACGTGCGCACTACAGGTTCACAAAGGTTGAAGGAAATTGCTTCTAGAGCCACTTAAGAGCAAAATTTATAAAAATAAGAAGTAAGAAATCCATTCACTAATGTTGCATGATCCTGTTGTGGAATTTTAATCGTTAAGTTATGGCCAGGCCATCTGATGAGACCCAATTCCCGCATAAACCATCAGCTTCCAACGATTTATTACATTTTGGGATACTTAAAAACCAAATGAAAACTGTGAACAGAAAATTTGACATTATAGGCTTACCTAATCGGAGAAAAGGGAAAATATATCCAGATTACAAAACATCCGATGGCGATAAAAAAAAAAGCAATATGTAGCAAAGCAGGTTAGGGCAATAAAGGATGCATTCAATTTTAAAATACAATAACATCCTGAAAGCTACGACAAGTTAAGAGGCTGGATAAAAAAAGGAACGAAATCCTTATTTCAATGTAACTTACTAGAGAGATAAGAGCGCAAAGAGTGGGGATAATCCTTATATCATCCTCTGGAAGTCTGTTGGCTACTGACACTGTTACAACAGCTGACGTGATACACCACCTGTCCATACAGTGAAACGCAGTATCTATATGCAACACAGGTTTGTTTCATAATGTGCACCTTACTAGGAGTAAGAGTCGCTATGCCTTTTTTAAACAAAAGTATTAAGTTAGATTTATATTACTTCTTGGCATAAATTTTAATCCAAAAGGAAGAAAAGTTATTTTTTCTTTTTTGGATCAATGATTCAGTCTCCAAAAACTATGAACAATATCCTACAATTAATTTAAATGTTCGAACAAAACAGGCAAACGTTTAAACTAATGAGAAAGTTTTAAAAACTGAGGGCGAATCAATCGTACCACCACAGCCAAGAATAAAATGTAAAATCTGGGACTGAACATCGCTAGAATATCTCTAACTACAATTCCAATAATACTAATAACAGTTTATTCCAAATTTCGAATTTCAAAACTCATACTGATACCAGATTGAAGAACTACTGCACACTGTCACTGAAATGACATTATTAACGTTATCTCGCCCTAAAATGGATTTCCCACAAAATTTATACAAAGAAAACAACTAAAACTTAGATTTTGACAACACTTACGAACTTTGGCGTAAACCGTAAAAGCCACTTTCACAAAAAATAGCCTTCAGTTAAGTGGAAAATCTATTAAGTAATTTGGAGCTTCATTTAAGAATTTTCTTCAAGCTCGCTATATTAGCAAAACAATTAAGCTTTCTGGATAACATGTAGTAAATTTTCTTTCAGATACCACTATATTCTACACAAAAATCTCAAAATACCAAAATTCTATTGGTACAGTAGAGAAAAGACTAATCATACCCTTAATTCCCTTAATAATTAATCAATTAAATTGATTTTTCAAGCAAAAATGATCCTAATAAACGTCATACATCAACATAGCACACAATAAGTACATTAAGTTTTAAAGAAAAATTTGGGTAAATCTCAAAAAAAAAGTGAAAAATCCATTATGAGAGTAATAGTTATGGTTGTGGGATTTTGATACTTTAGGTGAGCCTAATCGAAAAATAAAATTGTATCTTCTGCTGTCGGGGCGTGATAGGGTTCCGTGCGGAACCTTACTATTTCCGCACCCTGTTTAAAGAAGGTAGGCCCAATGGGGATTGGAGGGTCCTTAAATACAGAGAAAATGACCACAATTACCACTTAGCACTTATAATTATAATTGAAGTTAAATTATAAGGTTGGAATGGATGCCCAAAACATAAAAATGTGAAAATAATTATTTTATGGAATAAAAAGTAAAGTAATAAAGTCTAAATACCGATTTGATGCTGGTGAGAATCGAACCTGCGGTGTGAAGCGTTAGTGTCAGCAGTCGCTCACGCTACCATTAGGCTAAGCCGCTGGCTATATATGGTGTGCTTCTCTACGGACGATAATCGTAGGTATGCGCCTGCTGGACGCCGGAACTGCTCACGTACATGTACGAGGCGTTATCGTAGGCGGAAACGTTCGAGCCTTCCACTACCGCACTTGCACTCACTATTTTGTTCTTGATTTGCAAATTAATAACAAAGACGTTGTACTTGCACAAATATAATTATAACCGTTGTAATTGTACAAGTATAATCATAAACGTTGTAATTGTACAAAACGTAAGTATAAGACAATGCAAAGAAATTGAGCAAGGGATAGGCGAGGTAAACAATACTCCGACTAAGCCCTGATGTCTGCTCGTATGTGGCTGGCACCGTACTACTACTGAGTACTGACTCTTGTTGCTGGGCACAGCAACAAGGTGCAAAGTTTAACTTTTTTGTTTGCTGTTAGGCAGCAAACAGCATAGAATGTAGCCCTTCTAGAATTTATTTTAATATTTTAAATTATAATTTAACTTCGGGTACAGTACACTGCAAAACTTATAATGTGGCCTGAACATACCGCCCACCAAAATTATATTAAATTTTCCAAGGTCTATAGTTCATTGTGAAGCAGCGAGATCCGCGGAAGGTGGCCTATTCTGGTTCAAGGGGTAGTAAGGCTAGGAGAAGGAGTTTACTAAGGGTTGTAAAGCTGCAGTTCGGTCGGTATGGAAAGACTTGATAGATTGAAATGAAAGTTAAATAAAGGGAATGATATGGATGCTTGGCATCAGTAAGCAAGCTGGTGCATTGCGCACGGCTTGAATGTATTAATTTGATAGTTAGGATTGTTGGTTAAGAGGCGCCAAAGGAACCAATTTGGCTACGGGCCTCTTGTAGGTGCCGGTTTTAGTCCGTATCGTAACTACCCGGACTATACCGTCGCTGCCGGGATGTGTTTCTGTGACTCTAGCTAATGGCCAAGATTTCTGTGGGGAATTGGGCTCTTTGAGGATGACCAAATCTCCCACCAGAATATTAGGGGTGCTCTTTAGCCACTTCTGGCGTTGCTGGAGGAAATGGAGGTACTCCATGCGCCACCGATTCCAGAAATGCTGCGTTTTGTCCTGAATAAGTTGCCAGCGCTGAGATAGTCTTGTGCTCCCAGGAGAGTGCTCCTCGGGTAAGGCGGTTATGGATCTTCCGATGAGGAAGTGCCCTGGAGTCAGACAAGCTATGTTATCTGGGTCGGATCCCATAGGTATAAGGGGTCTAGAGTTGAGGATGCCTTCTATTCTGCAGAACAATGTAGCTAGTTCTTCGTAAGTAAGCGCGTTCTCCCCAATCACCTTGTGCACAATGGTTTTACAGGACTTGATGCCGGCCTCCCATAGCCCTCCGAAGTGGGGGGCTGAAGGTGGATTGAAAGACCACTCAATCTCCTGAGGCACGGTATATTGAGTGATCCGTTCTTGCGCTTGAGCCGACCTAAGTAGCACCATTAATTTTCTGAGGCGATGAGCCGAGCCGATGAAATTTGTACCACAATCCGAATAGATGTGCGCCGGCTTTCCTCTTCTGCTGACAAAGCGTTCGAGTGCTGCCAGAAAGGCGTCAGTTGTGCACTTGGATACTAGTTCCAGGTGCACGGCTTTAGTGGACATACAGACAAATAGGCATAAGTATGCCTTCCCGAGAGCAGCCTTTCGCCGCAAGGATTCACGTATGTAGAACGGACCTCCAAAATCTACGCCAACGCGAGCGAACACCTGCCCCTCCTCAAGTCGTGAGGAGGGCAGATTGCCCATAAGGGGAGCTTGAGGAGCACGCGTTGTCTTGTAGCATGTAACGCAATGGAAGACGCGGCGGCGAATTATTCCCCTGGCTCCGGGGATCCAGTACCTAGTCTGCAGCATGGCTTGGAGCGCTGTGCTTCCTGCATGCAGATAGGTTAAATGATAATGATCAATCAACAATTGTGTAAGGTGAGATTTGGAGGGAATAATGTAAGGATGCTTGGCATCATATGGGAGGCGAGAGTGTTCGAGTCGTCCACCCACCCTCAAAAGGCCTTCCTGGTCAATAAATGGACGCAGGGAGGAAAGGGATCTAAGGTTTACTACCTTGCCGTCAAAGGTCACATAGCAGCGTTGTGCAAGCTTTACAAGAAGCTTTCCGGCCTTCCTATATTCGGGAAGCGATATAGGGCCAATGGGCAGTGCACGGTGTTGCAACTTGTTTATGAACCTTAGGACATAGGCAGTGCTGCGCACCAGCTTGGGGTACGTACTGAAACGCTCAATCCAGTCGAATGCGTCTGAGTCAGATGTGGTATTGAGCGCGGTGATGTTTTTTAATTTAAGTTCAGGAAGAGGTTGGTCGTGTGGAGCGATTGGCTCGAGCCAATTACTCGGTATGGTACGCAGCCAAGAGGGCCCCGCCCACCATGGAGGATGGTGGAGAAGTTCAGCTGGAAGAGTGCCTCGCGATGCGCAGTCTGCAGGATTTTCCTGGGATGGCACATACTTCCATTGGTTTCTCTGGGTGTTGTCCAAGTTACAGATGGAAGCTTTTAATGGTAAAGACACTATGTAGCGTCCCTCAGGGGTTCTACTATGAGTAGAAATGAAAGGGGATTCGCAAGTATTTTCTTCCTCTGACACAATGCGTGTTTTAGGCAGTTCTTCCACTTCCCAAAACCTTGCCATGATGTTCTCCATATCACTAGTGGAAGGCGCTAATAGAGTGGATGACTCTTGGCATAAGGTGGAGGTTTTAGTGGGGCCCGCTGCCACAAAACCGAATATTGTTGGAAGTAGCTTAGGTGAATCAGGACCTAACGTAAGAGGCTTCCCTTTGATTATGTCATAGAATAGATCGCCTCCTAGCAAGAATTCGATTGGAGCTGGCTTCCAGAATTCTTCGTCGGCGAGTACATATGATCTATACAAATTTAGCAATTCGGAAGGAAGTTGCTTATGAGGGAGAGGGCCAGTAATGCGCGTGACTACTATGACCTCTGGGGCCAAGTCTGCGCGAAGATCTGAGTAGAGCGCTGATCGAATGTGACAGGTCAATTTGCCCACTATGCCACTAAGGGGTGCCTGACCAATGCCGGATATGCATTGTGCATAGGGCTGCGGGATCAGGCCTAACCTCGTAGCGCAGTCGAGGGTCATAAACGAGTGCTGACTTCCATTATCAAGGACCGCGCGCACCCTTTGGTAACGGCCTTGGGCGGATTGCACTTCAATCACAGCTGTGCCCAACAGAACCTCTGTGTGAGTGTTTTGAGTACCCAAGGTTATGCCGCTAGTACTTGGTACTGTAGAGGATGCGGAAGGAGTAGGTTGTGTTGGAGGTTGCGAAAGGTGTAGCCAAGTATGATGCATTTTAGCGCAAAGCTGGCATCTTCTTTGTGAACTGCATGAATCCTTCCCATGCTTAGCGGAAAGACAGTTGGTGCAGCCCTTCCAATCCTTTAGCAGCTTGATGCGCTCTGAAGGAGAAGCCTTGCGGAAAGGGTCACATTGATATAGACCATGGGCCGATTTGCAAACAGGACATGATATTCGGGCAGCCTTAGATGAATCAGGATACGTTTTCTTCTTTTGTAATGGCGGATTGCCTACAACCTTGTTATCAACAAGAAGAGACGCATGAGATGTACCTCCCCTTCCGTTTGTCGGAGGGTGACTAGCTCGCAATGGATTTGAGGGAGGGCCTGAGTCCTCATTAGTTAGTTCCGAGGACCTCCACTCTATTCTAATAAAATCTATAAGATTTTGATAGGTGGGAAATTCTGTGCGCGCGTACTGCGTTTCAAAGGCTGTCCTTGTGCCCTTATCTAAGCAACGGAGGACCAGATAGAATAATAAGTAGTCGTCCGCTTGAGGAATTTTTAACTTCCGGAAGGAATCGATGCACTCAACAACAGTAGTCAGTAGATGCTTAATGGAATTGGAAGTTGGCTTGTTTTTAAGAGGGGTATAATCCAATACCGTCTTGAGGTATTTATTCGCCAATCTGCGCTTGTCATTATAGGTGGCATTGAGCAAGTGCCAGGCTTGAGAATAGTTGGCCTCCTCAATGTCTATCCCCTTAATTAAGGTGAGGGCTGGACCCTTAAGGCATGAAATAAGGAAAAGAAACTTTTCAATTCCAGATAAAGAAGCATCTGAATGAATAAGGGCAGTGAAAGTGTCGCGAAAGAGCGGCCATTCTGCCTGGTTCCCATCAAAGGTAGGAAGATTTATCTTAGGATACTGAGCTCTTATAATACGTGATTCGCTTAAGGTTGAAGCCTGGCCAGATGCTGGCGCAGGAGCTGCAACAGGAGTTGGATTCATGTGATGCTCATATATGGCGCTAATTTCATAATAATAGCGTTTCACAGTCTGCTGTAATTGTTTATCTTGTTGACTGGGAAAGAGGCTAGTTAACTGCCAGGAGAGTACTAGCTCTATTATTTTATCCCATGTAGACTGGAAGGTGTCAAAATAAGAATCTAACTTCTTGTACATACCCTTGAATAGAAATAATTGGGAAGGGTCCTCAGTGATGGATCGCCCTTGTTCTAAAAGAGCTTTAATCTCATGAGCTAAGTTTTGAAGTTTTGACTTCAGATGAGTGAACTCTGCGGTTCGTTCGGGGGTAAGGCCTTCCATTCTGAGCAATAGAATTGATGAACTGCTAGAAAATCAAAATAAAATCCCTAGAACCAGAAGAGAAATGCGGAAAGTTGAAGTAAACACAAAGCAATTATATGAAAATGCTGCCAATAGTTAAATATTTTTTCTGCGATGAGCGGAAGGGAGATATGTTATGGCCAGCGTACAATAAACAGTATTCCAGAAAGATAAATTCTGTTTTGAGAACTAACTATTAATAAACAAAGGGCTAAATGAGCCAAATATTATAAACTATAATCAAGAATGAATACAAAACACTTTTTAAAATGAAGAAATAATAGAAATAATTATTATTGAATTAAATGTAATTCGATTAAATTATTAATTGCGTTTAAACAATTCAAAATTTATAATAAAGTCTAATGTAGACGTAAAGAATTAAGTGTAATTCAATTAGATTTTTAATAGCGCTTGAAGCTCACAATTAATATTAAGTCTAATGTAGACGCAAAGGTTTAAGTGGTAATTGTGGTTTTAAATAAATATAATAACTGAATGATTGGTAATGCCCAATAGTTATTAAAGAATAATTTGTATACTTCCGGGATGCCGGAAGAGAGAGAATAAAAGTAGAATCAGACTGTACTAGTTCGCGGGGCGAGAAAATGAAATAAAATGAAATGAAGTAAATATTTGAATAAATATTTATTATTATGATTATTAATTTTTATTATTATTATTATTATTGTTGTTGTTAATAAACATTTACTATTCGGGCAGTGCCGAAATGTAGGGTTTGAGTCCCTGTTCGGGCGCCAGAAAATGTCGGGGCGTGATAGGGTTCCGTGCGGAACCTTACTATTTCCGCACCCTGTTTAAAGAAGGTAGGCCCAATGGGGATTGGAGGGTCCTTAAATACAGAGAAAATGACCACAATTACCACTTAGCACTTATAATTATAATTGAAGTTAAATTATAAGGTTGGAATGGATGCCCAAAACATAAAAATGTGAAAATAATTATTTTATGGAATAAAAAGTAAAGTAATAAAGTCTAAATACCGATTTGATGCTGGTGAGAATCGAACCTGCGGTGTGAAGCGTTAGTGTCAGCAGTCGCTCACGCTACCATTAGGCTAAGCCGCTGGCTATATATGGTGTGCTTCTCTACGGACGATAATCGTAGGTATGCGCCTGCTGGACGCCGGAACTGCTCACGTACATGTACGAGGCGTTATCGTAGGCGGAAACGTTCGAGCCTTCCACTACCGCACTTGCACTCACTATTTTGTTCTTGATTTGCAAATTAATAACAAAGACGTTGTACTTGCACAAATATAATTATAACCGTTGTAATTGTACAAGTATAATCATAAACGTTGTAATTGTACAAAACGTAAGTATAAGACAATGCAAAGAAATTGAGCAAGGGATAGGCGAGGTAAACAATACTCCGACTAAGCCCTGATGTCTGCTCGTATGTGGCTGGCACCGTACTACTACTGAGTACTGACTCTTGTTGCTGGGCACAGCAACAAGGTGCAAAGTTTAACTTTTTTGTTTGCTGTTAGGCAGCAAACAGCATAGAATGTAGCCCTTCTAGAATTTATTTTAATATTTTAAATTATAATTTAACTTCGGGTACAGTACACTGCAAAACTTATAATGTGGCCTGAACATCTGCCAATGTTTCTCTTTTAAATAACTTTTTCGGACTCAGGGTTCGGAATAAATGAATACGAAGAAAAAGAGGATACTTTCAGATCATTATTTCACCAAAAATCTAAAATAATCCTTTGTCAAGATAAATCAATCGTAGGAACCGAGGTTTCACTTTCTTAAAAATTTACTTTTATTAGTCAGAAACAGAAATCTTGTTCTTCCAATAAAACATGACTTTTCTAAAATACGATATCAAGACAGTAATATTAATACCTCTCAAAAGAAAAGAAAAATTGAAAATGAACTAATAACATTCAAACCGTCAATTATAAAATTTACATTCTCGAAAGATGAGATTGTAATGTGGTCGCCGCTTAGAGCAAAACTATTTCATGCATTTGGGAAAAGCTGGAGTATAGTTGGGACATCCGAGATTTACATGTATACAGTAGTAATAGTATAACTTACAGTTACATTTATATAATTAATGTTGAGTCAGGATCACAATGAATTCTAGAAATTCTGAACTCCCTTAGAAATTACATTTTACAAAAGGAGTTAGATAAAAGAGGAATAAGACTGGATTTGTTCTCATTAAAACGCCTGATACCAAGCCCTTCAACCTTTACACATATGAACTTTAATAGAACTATCAAGATAATTTTTTAAAGTAATATCATTAATAATACAATATCAATGATATTTTAAAGTTTCTTCGTTATAAAGAAATAATTCGAAACAATTTTTTCTATCAGAAAATATGTATCTTAAATCTTACCTTTAGCGGCCAATGCTCAGTTCATTCATCCCATTTACAGAAGAAGCTTTACTATCACACAATGTCACTATAATTCATAAACCACTTAGGAAATAAGAACTTTCCACAATAGAAACTGACTAAAACTCAACATAACTTTTAATAAAAAACTGATAAAACAATGAAAAACCGTCCAACAAATCGAGCACCATTTTTAAAATTAACTAAATCCAAAGAAAAAACATAGCTGCCAACCTTCTGAAGATCTGCGTAAGAGAGATAAAATTTTGAAAATATTAAATTTGATTTTTTTTTTAAATGGCATATCAACTAAAATTTTTTGTAAATACAAAATTTTAAAAACTTATTTTAACTTTCTTATTGTGCAAACAAAAATTGCCAAGGAAATTCCAATTATTCCAATTGTAGGCAACATTGCAGGTGAACTATCCACCTTTGTCTTAGTAGTTAAAAGTATGAAGGAGAAATCACAATCTTTCAAATCAAAGTAGACGAGAATTCCTTATTTTTCTACTAAATCCTATTTCCGGTAAAACTGAACGAGATTCTTTCTATTTCCATGACCTTTGCAATCACAATTTCAAATTCTGGACTACCCGGTGTGTACATTCCACACTTTCGTTTTTCTTCCGTGACTGACGTTGCTAGCAGTGAAGAAATAGAAAAAGGTGTACCATTTATCTGCCTAATTAGTTCTAATTTTCCTGTATTTCTTTCGTTTTAAGGAGTGAATGAGTAGAAAAAGATCCACCTTTGTTGGTACATCTTGTGCTGACCTGTTTGGACGTTTTCATTAGTGGAAAACTTCTTTTATGACCCTAACTAGCTTACATTTCCTTGTATTTCCTTCGTTTTTTGCAGTGAGTGAATAGAATGAGATCGACCCTAGTTGTATCATCTACTATTGGCTTGTTTAAATGTTCAAGCGGAAGGACAACACCTATTACATTTCAAAATAGCTCATATTGTCTTATGTTGTTTCCGTTTTTATTATCGAATGAATAGATGTGCTTCAATACGTCTTTAAAATGGACGATAGTTATGAAAAATAAGTGTTCAAATGAATAGAAAAAGATCCACCCTAGATGTATAATCTACTATTGGCTTGTTTAAATGTTCATGCGGAAGGAAAGCACCTATCATGTTTCAAAATAGCTCATTAAAACTGTCCGGTAGGGCAGTTGTATAAGGGTTGATCGTCTATTGTCTTATATTGCTTCCGTTTTTTGCAGTAAATGAATAGAAAGGGATCCATCTTAGTTGTAACATCATGTGGTGGCCTTTTTGGACATTTTCATTAGTGGAATACTTTTTTTATCTCCCCAACTCATTCTAATTTCCCTATATTTCTTTCGTTCTTTGTAGTGAATGAATCGAAAGAGATTCATCCTAGATGCAACATCTAGTATTGCCTTATTTCAATGTTTCAGCAGCAGAAAAACTCCTATTAAGTTCCAAAATAACTCATATTTTCTTATATTTCTTTCGTTTTTTTAGTGAATGAATAGAAAAAGATCCACCCTAGTTGTAACATCTTGTGCTGGCCTGTTTGGACGCATTTATAAGCAGAAAACGTCTTTTATCACTTTAACCAGCTCAGATTTCCTTAAGTTTCCTTCGTTTTCAGTAGTCAATGAATAGAAAAAGATCCACCCTAGTTGTAACTTGTGCTGGCCTCTTTGGCCGCTTTCATTAGCAGAAAACTCCTTTTATCTGGTAACAACTAGCTCACATTTCTTATGTTTTCTTTGTTTTTGGCAGTGATTGAATAAAATAGATTGTCTATAGATGTATCGTTTAGTAATAGCTTGTTTTGACGTTCACGCAGCAAGAAAACTCCTTTTCCCTTGCTTAACTAGTTTCAATTTCCTAGAATTTTCTTCGTTTTTAGCAGTCAATCAATCCATCTTAGCTGTATCATCTAGTATTGACTTTTTTGAATGTTCTCGCAGCAGCAAAACCTCTTTTCTCTGGCTAAACTAGTTCCAAGATCCTAGTATTTCCTTCGTTTTTAGCAGTGTGTGGTTGGAAAGAGATGGATCTTAGTTGTATCATATAGTATTGAGTTGTTTGAATGTTCTCGCAGCAGCAAAACCTCTTTTCTCTGGCTAAACCAGTTCCAAGATCCTAGTGTTTCCTTCGTTTTTAGCAGTGTGTGGTTGGAAAGAGATGGATCTTAGTTGTATCATATAGTATTGAGTTGTTTGAATGTTCTCGCAGCAGCAAAACCTCTTTTCTCTGGCTAAACCAGTTCCAAGATCCTAGTGTTTCCTTCGTTTTTAGCAGTGATTGAATAGAAAAAGTAGTTCGCATGTTGTACGATTTAGTACTTGCTCGAATAGTTGTTCTCCTTACCCGGAAAACTTCTTATTAAAGGCTTCCCTGCGAGTGCAATCCACAGCTTTCCTAGTTATTAATACACTGAATCAGAAAACAATTACTTTTGTTTGTGCACAGGATACTCTGAATTGGAAGTTACGATTGCAGAATTAATGGAAAAGTAATGAATTCTCGTCTAGTTTGACTGGAAAGATTGAGATTTCTGCCTAAGTGTAAGAATAAATAAGCCAGATGTAGAAAATACACTCAGGGTTGCCTTTAATTAGAAGTTACGTTCCAGAAATAATGGAAAAATTAGGAATTCTCGTCTAGTTTGACTGTTAACATTGAGATTGCTGCTTTTTACATTTAATTGCTATGCAGGGAGGATAATTTACAAACAGGGTAGCCCGAATTTGCAGTTGCGATTACAAAATTAATGGAAAAATAGGTAATTCTCGTCTAGTTTGATTGGTAAGTTTGAGATTTTTGCTTCAATATATTAATAACTAAGGCGATGGTGGATTATACAAACAGGGTTGACCGAATTTGAAGTTACGTTTGCAAAATTAATGGAAAAATAAGGATTTTCTGAGATTTCTGCTTTAATGTATTAATAACTAAGTCAAAAGAGGATTGTACGAATTGGGTACTCTGAATTTGAAATTATGAATGCAGAATTAATAGAAAAATAAAGAATTCTCGTCTAGTATGACTAGTAAGATTGAGATTTCTTTCTACATTCTTTCTCTTTCATTTATCAAAACTAGAAGAGAATTTCTAATTTTTCCATTCAATCTTCTGACGAAATTTGAAATCCACACCTCTGGCTTAATTATTGATACACTGAAGCAGAAATCCTAATATTTCCGGCCAAACTAGACGTGAATTTCTTATTTTTCCATTAATTTTGCAATGGTAACTCCAAATTCAGGCTACCTTGTGTATCAGGGCTGGCTCTGAACCTGGGTTTTTGTGGGCCCTTGGGTAATAAAGCCTCAGCGGGCCCCTTCGAGGAGGAAATTATGTGGCGACGGCCAACTAGATTAAATATTATATAGTAAAAGAAAAACAATCTTAAAATAAAGGCCGCGCCTGCGGTCGCTATTCTGAAGATTAGCCCTTGTCCTTTTTGGCAGACATTTTCTTTAAAAGCATGTACTTTGTGCTTTGTTGATTCAACTTCTTGATTTGCTTTTATCGCTCCCTCAGGGTTTTATAAAAGCATGTACTACTTGTTGGGGGGGGGGGGGTGATAAGGGCCGGGAGTCCTTAGGAGCGATGAGGGCCCTGGCACATGCTGGGACAAACCGGGTGCTGACGCTGGCCCTGCTTCTATGGTGCATCACTGCGGGCATAACCAGATTTTATATAAATCCTATGACTGATTTTAAATATAAATAAAAACTACTTAATTATATTTAAGGGAAGTATTTCAGTGCTTATGTGTATTTAAATGTTCGCCTTTTGCGTAAAAAATTTTAATCTGTAAGATTTAATATATTTATTTGAATTTAATAAAAAGAAAACAGCTATTTTATAAAATATACACCCAGCGCTATCTAGGAAGGAATTTAGTACACTATGAGAAAAATAATCGTACAGCAAGCGCTACCTGTTGGAGAATTCTTAAACTATTTTCTCTGAATTGTTTATTAATATTACATTGCAAAATCCATTTGTATCCTCGAGAAAGCAATAAAATCTGTAGTTAAATTACTTGCAATTTTTGATGTTTTACAGCTTATTTTAGAAATTAGTCTTATTGATAGAAATCCACACCTTAAGTTGGGTTATGTGCTTATGTATAATTTTTTGTGCCAATGCATGCTAGAGCACTGAATATAGTTTGCAAATTGTTTTTTTCTGAATTTTTCATTTTTCGTCCATGTTTTTTTGTGGTGAATAAGGTGAGAACTGATTTTCCTCCTAATAATTATCACCGTTGCTTACCACAGCTGGGTTTTAGAAGGCTTTTCGATTACTTATGTACATATCGATGTCATATTCACTTTGTTACCTTTCATTATTCCAATTCTATATTTGTGCCTTTAAAAGGAATTCGTTACGGATAAAATATAAGTGTAATAACAGAACTAATTAATTCTAAATTTTTCTGAAACTAAATGCATGACTTCGATTATATGCTCTGGTGCACTCTTTTAAGTAATTCATTATTCAGAAATAAGGTAACCTCTCCACCTAGACGCGGCAAAATTAAGTGTAGAACCCAGAAAGTAAGTAAGATTAAGTTTCAAAAAAATTATGCTTCCAATTTTAGTAGAGAGGTACTATCCATTTACTTCTGCTTCTCTTTTAAAACTTTCAATGGCGAAAAATATTCAGCATCATTATTTACTTAATGATAGTAGTAGATATGCCCTCATACATATTAAAAGGTACTTTACCACTAATGAAGAGGAAACATTAAATCTGCTCAGACATTGGTTGATTGAACATGAGGTAAGTAATTGTCATAATCTGTTTATAAGACGTATTACTTAATTAGTTTTTGCGACTACCACTTTCATTTCGTTCTAGCATTATCCGCCTTTGGAACTTATATGGTGGTTTCATAAAGAAAGGATACTTTTTGTACCCACATACTTTTATATGTAAGTAAATTTTTAAACATTACTTAACTAATAATATTTTGCTGAGTAAATCCTGTCAACCAAGTATTGACTAAAGTAATTGAGTATTGAAGTAAACAGTTTTGTTTTTTATTTGTTCTGATAGTCTTTCTTTTATTTTGTGAGGTGAAAAAATTCTTATCGAATGTAAAATGATCTGATTCTTAGATCTCTTGGAATCTTGGCCTTTTTGTCATGTCAGAATTTGTGTATTATGTACCAAAAAATTGGTATAACAAGTAATATAAACTATGAGCTTTTGAATATTTAATAGACTGTTGTGAAATCAAGCAATGGACTAATTTGAACTATTTGCACTCGCTTGTATCGGTGTTTACACTTTCGATAGAATAATCTAACGAATTAAAAATTTCTAAATCTAACTAGGTTTTCCAAGTTCTTTGAAACGATCTTAAAATGATAACATTGTACAACAGTAATAAATATAGCTAATTATCATTTCTTATAAGTGAAGCTTATAAATGGGCAACAATAATAAGCATTGAAAGACCGCTGGGCATGCTTTCTTCATTTCTCGAATCTTCTCTGGAGAATTTGACACTACCAACTACAGTATTATTGATATCAGTTTCCCCTGATTTTGGAAGATTCAGTGCATTGATATCACATCAAAATAAATTCCAAATGATTTTTAACGATTTACATCTGACTTTGTCAAGACCCTTATTGTGATAATTTCTTTTTAATCCTGCCCTTGTTTAACGTAAATTTAGATAACAACAACTCCTTATTATGTAAGCACACTTATCTCGCAACATTTTCATCTATAATTTATTTGTAACTGTTGCTATGGGCCTTGATCTGTCAGAAAAGTAGTAACTTTTGTTTGATCCAAAAATAAACATTGAATGTTTTCTTCTATATCAGAGCGATTATAAAATGCGTAAAACTATAGAGGAAACTGTTTTTTTAAGTAATTGATTGAATTAAGACAACTATACATAAAACTTTTTAGATAGGGATAGTTTTTGATGAGTTGGTTCCGTTTCATAAGGACTTGGCTTTTTAGAAGAATAGTTAATTTTTTTATGGAAAAACGCAGTGATAAAATATTAGTTAAATTCAATATTTGTTACAAGTGTACTAAGTTTGTGATATGATGATCTATGATATTCCAGAGAAATGATCAAGAGCAGAACCTTCATTTATGAATCTTATGTTCGCGAGGAATTATACCTTCGCAGTTTAATAATAGTTTATTAGAATTTTGCACATATTAATATATTTGCACATATTACCTCTATCCCCTACTTTAATTTTAAAGTTATCAGATAAAAATTGTTACTCTGATATATCTATTAAGTTTATGCTTTTATAAATATCTGGTATTTAAACAAAAACAAAACTTTTTATAATTTTTACGAAGGTTTTTCCAGTTATTGTAAGTTAAAGCCACCTTATCCTTGTAAGAATTGAACTGAGTAATTTTGCAGAAAGAGAGGTTACCGAAACTATTTATATCAAGTTCTTGAAGAAATCTATTCTCTGCCCCATGAAAGTGTAGACAAACGAATATTTGGAATAATGTCTGATGTCTTATGCGCCTTAATCAATAGAATTAATCATACAACTGACGATTCTTTGAAGTTTTTCATCAGTGAAATCAATGATAATGTAATAGTTAAGGTAATGAACTTTATTAATGTTAAAAATGTGGAGCTCACATAAACTTGAGTTTCTGTTTGATATCGATATTTTTTAAATTATATACTTTCTTTAATGTTTCAAATAAAGTAGTTAATATATTATGTTTTAGATAATGGAAATGTTAGAGATTAATTCTTTGACGAGATCTCCAATTTTTGATGTGAAAACCTGTTCATTCGTCAATCAAGAATGTATGCAAATTTTTGCCTACCGACATATAAAGTATATGCTGTCTCTACCTACAGAATATTCTCTTAACTCAATTGTAGAGATCCATACAAAACGGTGGACATCCAATTTCCTGACTCCAGTTTTAAAGGAACATATTAATGAGGTAAGGCATTAGAACATTTTTTATTGAACTCGATGATTAAAAAAGTAATTAAACGTGTTCAATTAAAAAATAACTTAGCGCGATCAACTTCTTTCTATAGATATTGTCAGTGATTCCTGTACAGAAAGTAATTGAGGAAATCAAGGAACTAGTTAATGAGTCACATTTTAATTGGAAATATGTATTTATAATAATTAGTGTTATGGTAAAAAATATCGACAATACTCTCGCTATTAAAGGTAATTTTACTAATCAGGACTGAATTTGCAGTGCCCTGAATGTTTCTTTCTGCAAAAAGTAAAAAAGTTGGCTCATAGCATTTTAATTAGCAAACACCAGCTTTAATTTTGAAATAGCATAAATAAGATACACTTTTAACCATTTTCAAAATTAGAATTATTAAGAGCAGTTCTACAATAGATTTAAAAAAAAAATACCTATGCATTGGAAGTACAGATTCAGATCCAGTTGGCAATGCCACATGGTTAGATGTTTTTCGACTAGAAAAGAAAGGAAGATTGCAATGTGTGTTTTTATAAATTATCTAAGTACGTACGTACCTTTGTTGACTCACGATTTAATTCAGGCTTCATTGCAGTTCGCCTATTTCATATTATTGTGTCTAAGATCATTTTTATAAAATTAAATGTAATGCAAATTTCTCCTATGCAGTTTACGCAGTTCGGAGGAATTTTAAATTAAGATTAATCTGATTAAGAACAAGTAAAAGATTTTTCGACTTAGTTTGTGTTTTTCCTCTTATTTCAAACATTTTTTTTTCACGAAAAGGGCTACTAACTAACTACAACTATTATCCTCCTAGGCTATTTATTATATAATGAAATTTATTTATTATTTAGTGAAATTTATTCATTTTTCATAAAATATTGAGTAGAATTGACAGAAATTGGAATTATATATTATTCATTTATATTATCAATTCGAGTTTGTGAACTGGAAGTAGGTTTACTATGACCTCAGTTTCTTATTAAATAATTAAAACTATTACCTTTTAGGAGTTGTTGATACATGGCTAAAGCAGTCCTTAAATGAAGAACACATGAAAAGTTTATATCTTGCTGTGTTAATAGCTAGACATTGTTGTTATGAAAAAGCCAGATATTTTCAAAGTTATGCCAATTGGTTTAGTTCAATAAATTTCAAAAATTCAAAATTTTTCGCACTATTTTTCAAATTTCTCACAGATATTGTACCATACGAGCCACCACTTTATTTAAAAATTCATCTGAATAAGGTTTGTTATTAATATTATTTATTATTAATATTATTAATGTGTTTATTTAAAAATTATTATCAAAGATAGAAATTATTTACTATAATTTTGTTTGTTAGGTTCCTTCTGCACCACAGGGTTGTCAAAGTTTACTCATGGATTATATTTTATTAGCGAAAACAAGACTGGCTGATTTAAATGAGGCTAGAGAATATATAGGTCTTTTCGGAGATTTCCATGAAACTGATGAGGTTAATTGATTTTATTTTTTAATTATGGAAGTTAATTAATTTTAAAATTAAATTTAAAAACCATGTACGTATTATTGTATTTTTTAGGAAGGACAACAAACAGATGTTGCAAGAGTAATTGCTTATTATATAGAAAACAAAGAGATTGCTAAACCGTTGCTGGAGGCGTATGTTCTAAGAAGGCAGTATTATGAAAAAGTATTTCTTAAGCAGTTATTGAAAGTGTCTGAACGTGAGGATGTTTACAGGGCAGAAGTTATTCGTAAATTACACTCAATGGGGAAAATTCCAACATCTTTATTCAATTCGTGGAACAATCTTTAACAGATATGAAGGTTAAAAAGATTAATTTCTGTGATTAGAAATAAATTACTTCTCGCCTTTTACCGACCAGAGGTACTGCAAGTCAATTCTACTATACTTAAAATTATCCTGGGTTGATGGTCAGCGAAATGGAGAAGGAAATATAGCAGAAATGGGAGTTACTGTTGAGGAGGAGAGTGTCATAATATTTGTCGAGAATTTATCGGTACAAAAAAGTTCTTTTTATTTAAAATCTTTAATGATTTAAATTACGAAAAAGCTCAATCTGTAATTTTTTTCGAAGAAAGCTCGTACCACTTTCATCAGAAGTAAGCTTAATTGTTGATCGATGATGTTAAGAAAATGTTCAAATGAAACATGAATTGATTCGAATGAATGCATTATATAATTCCATGCTAGAACATGTGTCTTTGAGGGCTTCAAATACAAACATTTATAGCCGCTGGTTGGACCCTTTCTTTCTCATTAGAAGCAAAGAAAAACTTCCAAAATCAATGTTTTATCAGTTTATACTAGTTTTTACAAAATGATCTATGTGTATCCACTGTAACTCAAAAATAAGAGCTAAAGGTTGGAATTTAATCTAACAATTGGTATCGAAGCTAAATTCTTCCTTTGTTTCATATTGCACTATTACAAACTAATATCAAATTTAATGAGGGTACCACTATAAATCGTTGAGCATGGAATGAGGGATTATTATGATATAATGGAATTGCCATAAGAGTTTAATTAAAAGCAGGATTACTTCAACTTATTTTATAAGATTGAACCGTTAGTATTATTAAAATAGTGACTTGCAACATACTTGTTTCAAATTTTGAATGTGTCATGAATAAAGTTAATGAGTTATTATTTCTTTCTTTATGCTCACATAAAAATACAACTTCAAAGAGATAGAAGACAGTCCCTGTCAGAGGAGAGGGTTCATATTTTGGTGAACCAAAAGAAGAAATATAATGAATCTAAAAGAAGTCATGATTGTGATTTAGAATACAACCAGGCTTCAAGAGGAAGGGACTGAATAAAAGTGGTTAAGAAGAACAATGACAAGGATTACTGGATATATTGGATTGATGAGAGGATTACTATCACAGTCCTCTGTTTGATCGACAATAATGACGATAATGGCAAAACTGAATAGAGTTTTAACAAATAGGTAAATGAAAGCAGCATAGAGAATAAAGCGAGAATCAGTTAAATGAATAAAATTCAACAAAAAATAACGAGACACGAGTCATTTTGAAGAAAATTGTTACTTGAAGTCCTGAATAGAAGAGAATTGGAATAGGAAAGCCAGTCATCTGAATTATGGAAAGTATGTAGAAGTACTTTCTTTTCATGAAAGAAAGTTTAGATCGACAAAATTTCAAAACTAATTCCAAGGAAGGAGAAAAAAGGTTTTACGAAGCACGTACGAAAAGTGTGTGTTTTTTATTCAGAGTAAGCCCTTCCATACAGGTATCCAAAAAAATAGTCAAAATGTTATCAATGCGGAAGAGAATCAAAACTTTGTTTCATTTCTTTTATGAAACTTTGACGCAAATTAGGTGGTGGAAAAGAAGGATAGTTGTCGTTCTAGTCACTTGCAGCAATATCCCCCTGTCACCACTGCTCCTTGGATGGACTGAGAATTTTACCCCAACATTCAGAATATTTTGGATTTTATCTACAATAAGAAAGACAACATTCACAGAATCTAAAATAATATAGGTCTATTTTTAAGAGTGGATAATAAAATTATGACCTTAGACCTTTTTTTATTATTATTATTGTGGGATGTAACATAGCAAAAACGTTTTCATAGATTTCTTTTTTTAACCTGAGATAATAAATAATAGTAAATAATCAAAAAAACTGTTTTCTTCATATTCAATGTTAGGTATAAATTGTGTCTATACTTTGGATTTGAAACATGTTTAGGGCCTAGTTGGAAAGTAAAGAGATTAACAGACTGTTACGATTTCATGAAGCTGTGTTTAGAATACATTACAAAACTAATAGCAGCTTGCTGATTTCCATTATTACATAACAAACCTTTTTGTGGAAAATATACTAACTAATTAGAAGTAACATTAAAACGGTCTGTGTTAGTCATGTTTCAAAATTCGATTAAGGGGACTTCTAGGAAAGAGAAGTAGTGGTCTCTCTTTAAGGTCATTTCTTAAAATATTGTATCAGTAATATATTATTAATAGTAATGTAATTAGGGTGGAATCCTGGCTCTCTGCTGAGCCATGGCTTAGGATGGCTCTGCCAGCCGCTTTTTCAGAAACATTTCTCTTTACATCACATTCGAAGCTAAGATAAAAATTTTTACAATGAAAATGAAATAGCCG
Organism: Rhodnius prolixus; assembly: GCF_049639745.1. NCBI lineage: Eukaryota > Metazoa > Arthropoda > Insecta > Hemiptera > Reduviidae > Rhodnius > Rhodnius prolixus. Next base: position 11,129,430 of record NW_027411604.1, on the reverse strand, counting down.
GCCCAGGACTAAATTTTATTAGCTCTGTGTTCTAAAATTATTTTGCTATAATTAGAAAAAAAAACCTAAATACTACTCCTGAGTATTTACGTCTAACTACGAAAAAGGTGCTAGGGTCTCAAATTTCTAAAACTGTATTCTACATAATATCAGAACTATGGTCGAATGTCGTACTAAGAATTTTTTACAAGATCCTAACTTAGTGTGCCTTTAAAATTTTAGCTTCAGTGGCGCCTTGAGTCCAATAGTAGTTTACTTGACTGTAAACAATCATGTTCGTACAATTTATGAACTTAAATTGAGAAAAGGTGTATACCCGTTATTAATTAAATGACTTAGGCAAGCGAATCTCATTGTTTAGGCACCAATGCGTTACTGGAGGATGAGCAAAGCACCTGTCCGGCTGGTATCGGATTCGAAAATGTGTACAAGTCATAGGGTGCTAATTATGGTGAATTGGACTATGTTCCAATATTTCGTTCTTCGTAATTTTACCGGTCATTGTGCTGACTTTAAATGTACTATTTTAGTGCTTCCTGTATGGCATTTATTATCATTAAGTAGTGTCTAGCTCTTTTATTTAATAACTTAGTTCCTGTTTACAGCAATAGGAGCGTGGCTACCCCTAAGTGCGTTAAGACAAAAATATATTTAATTTTTTTTAAGGCACTTAATAATCTAAGACCTTCTCAGAGCACTTTTTTTATTGAGTTTCAATTTCAGAAATTGCAGTAATATCAAACCATCCAAAAGCAATTACTATTCATTGAAAGCGTTCTGAGGACTATCTTTAATTGTATGAGGATTGTTTTGTTTCAGAAATTAGAGTAAACGAAAGAGAACAGAAGGCCCTTGCTCAAAACAATAACCTTTACATTACAGGAATCAGGATCTTTAGTTATATTCTCATGCTCTATTTTGCTGTATTCTTTGGTTTAGATCAAGGATGAGCAACTCGCGGCCCGCCAAGCATTTCTAAAATTATTTATTTTATCGACTTTCTCCCATCAATATATTGTTATAAAATTAATTATAATAAAATGGTAGTACGTACATACTAAACCTAAATATTTTTTTATGGCGAGTTACTTGTCGACGACGTTTTTTAACATGCAATACGAACTCGCCGCGTCTGCGCGATTTTTTTGTGACGAGATACACACTTGTCGGTGACTTGTTCAAACATGCGATGCGTTTCGTACGAAGTTTCGTAAATTATTAATAAGAGTTAATCTATGTGCGGCCCGCCAAAAAAAATTAAAATTTAAATTGGCCCATTGATTAAAAAGGTTGCTCACCCCTGGTTTATATTAATGCCAGTAGAATGCTCTAAAGTAAAGCAATCGTAATCATATGACTGCTTAGTACGTAAGGTTATAAACTACCATTGTAATTGTGAATTATTTTTGATTATTTCATTTCTTAATGACAGAAATGACGGAGGTAAAGAGATTTGATATCACTTCAGAAGTTATGGATTTTATTCTTGATATTAAGTACGAACGAATTTGTGGGAGTGATGTTACACTTGAAACAGTTAAATTGTTCAAAGAGATAATTTCCAACACCAACTGGAAGACAGCTAATGAACTTATCCACATGATTAAACTTCATGGTAGAACCATTACAAAAAATACACCGTTACATTCATCTGTTGCAAATATGGTAAGAAGGATACTAAAGATAATTAGAGAAGAGTATGTTACTTTGTTGAAGAACAAACAAGATGACAGTTATGAAGAGTCACTTCATAAAATTGTCACCAGCGAGGGATATAGTGATGATTATAAAAAGGAGTTGCCTCAGTTAAAGTTGGCGATTATTGATCATCTTAATGAATTTGAAATCGAACTGGAATCTAGTGCTGAAAATATTGCGCAACAAGCTTCAGAACATATTCATTCTAATGAAATTATTATGACTTTAGGTGCTAATGATACTGTCAAAGCGTTCCTTAAAAAAGCTGCAACTTCTAGAAAGTTTGAGGTTGGTAAGCGCCTTTATTTTTCATAATTTAAGTTTACAGAAAAGTAGCCAAACCATTTGCTTTTATTTTATTCATTATTAAATAGACATTTTGACTATTATTTGCCTAGAACAAATTAACATTTCATTTTACTTGTCAGTTGTATGTACTTTTCATTAATCACTGAAATCAAATTATGTCGCTGATTTTATCTGTCGCAGGATGCAGTTTTTTTAAATAAAAATAATTTAAAAAAAAATATGGTTGCACCGAAGTGATAAAATTCACATACGATTAAACCCAAAAGTTCTTTACTTTTTTCCCCAACAGATAAGTTTAAGAAAAATTACTTGTCCAATGATCCCATTCACGTTGCTATTCTTGCGTAATTTTGCATGATTTAGCATAACACTGATCAAGGCTGTTGGAAAAATAGTGGGATAAATACGTGTGAAAAAAGCCGAGAAATTCTTGTTTTAGATCTTCATTCGTTCATATTTCTTTCAAATCAGTTAATGATTAACCCATTTGAATAATATATATAATATTATATATAATTTTTTTTTTGTTAAGGTCATTATTGCCGCTACAGAACCTTTTCATGAAGGGCACAAAATGGCTTGCAGTCTTGGACCAAGAATTCCAACAACTGTCATATCAGACTCTGCTATTTTTGCCATAATGTCTCGAGTGAATAAAGTGATAATTGGCACAGAAACAGTGATGGCTAATGGAGGATTGAGAGCGGTTTGCGGGACACATGTTGTAGCGTTGGCAGCCCATCATTATTCAGTTCCTGTCATTGTTTTGGCGCCACTGGAACAACTTGCACCACAATATCTGTGCTCCTATGATGAAGATTCTTTTAATACTTTTGTTTCACCAGAAGGAGTTGTTAAATATTCTGATGGAGATGTTTTATCTAGGGTTCACGTTTATAATCCAGTATATGATTATGTACCGCCAGATCTTGTCACCTTGTTTATATCAAACAATGGTGGACATTCACCTTCTTATGTGTACAGACTGCTAACCGAATTATATCACCCAGAAGATACTGGTGATTTATAGTATGTATTACAAACAATAATATATATTTTAATTAATGTATTTATTTAAAATGTTTTATTTATGTAAACCTGTTTGCTATGAGCTTCTTCCAGTTTTTGCAGTACTCAGAATGCAAGCAATTTAATCCCAGAAAATTAAATATTAAAGGTATAAATTCCCCTAGAAAGAAGGCAAATTTACTCCAGTGCCTTAATGTCTGAAAGTAGCCTCTTCATTGGAAACTTTACAGCTAAAACTTTTACTGCAAAGAGTAAGTCCTTAAATAACCTAGATGTTCTGGATATTGTCGTGATACGCGTTCGGAAAGTCTCTAGAAAGTCTGCAAACTAGTAGATTCTTAAAAAGGCGCTTGAAGTATTTTTAAGAGAATGACTGTTTAGTATTAAATAAATGCTGTATATAAATTAAATAACTTGCGTACGGAAAATATAATTGGTAAAAACTATTCTATGTTTTGTCAGTATTCATATTTCAATTAAAAAAATTTGCATACCATTCCAAGAATAGACCATTTAGAGAGCACTTGATCCTTATAAGACCAAACAAATTTTTGAGTTAATGCATGCAGTTGGCCTCAATATTCGTGAATTTCAATTTTTAAGAGTTTCTCGTTCAGTGCCTAAAGGTCTTTGGTAATGGTAACGGTGCTAAACGCCTTATATACTGGCATGAAAATTCTAAGGGTTTTCCTCTTTTAAAAACCTTAAACCTAAGCCTTTGATTTGACCTAAGCCTTAAGCATCTCCTTTTTAGAATAGTTGTAGGTTTGAAGATAAAATCTATCAACTCCTAAGTTAGTTCCATTGTTCGAATTTCTAGTTCTCTATAAATCTATATAATCAGTTCAGCTTGCTGAATACATTTTTTGTTAAATTCTTAAATTTAAAAAAGGAATCTAATTTATTTTTCGAACAACGAAGTCCACAACACGTAATGCAAAATTGATTACTCTAGTATTATTTTCTTAATTTTAGATTTTGCATCTAATTTTTTATTACGACCCCCTCCTATTAATCAGACAAAAAGTTTCTGTGTTTATTACACTTTTGAAAGTAATAATTAAAAGGCTAATAATTTTTTTATAGTTAATACCATCTCAAAATAAATCAAATACTGGATATCGTTTTTAAAATGTTACACAAGTTAGCAGTTGGCTTCATTGCTACTATTTAAATTTGAGAGGTTATTTACATTTCGTGTGGAAAACGAATACTTAAGTTTACTTTTCACCGAACTAAGTTTCTCAAAACAATATGGCCAAACATCATCCAGATTTGATATTTTGTCGAAAACAACCGGGAGTGGGTAGGTACTACATTGTTAAGTAGTAGAAAAACAAATATGCTATGACGAAATCAAATTAATTCGATTTATTTGAAGTTCATTAATATTTTCTTTCTTATTTTCGACAGCTATTGGACGATTGTGTGAAAAGTGTGATGGAAAATGTGTCATATGTGATTCATATGTAAGGCCATGCACTTTAGTAAGGATATGCGATGAATGTAATTATGGATCATATCAGGGAAGATGTGTAATATGTGGAGGACCAGGGGTATCGGATGCTTACTATTGCAAGGAATGTACTGTTCAGGAAAAAGATGTAAGTAATAAAACCTAATACCATATTTTGCTCAGGTTAAAAACAGTAGACTGAAAAAAAAATATTACAACTAATGTAATTTTTATTTCCAGAGAGATGGATGTCCAAAAATAGTAAACTTAGGCAGTTCAAAAACAGATTTGTTCTACGAACGAAAAAAATATGGTTTCAAAAAAAGATAGTGCAACTTGTTTATTTGTATTTTTTTCCAAAGAAGTCACAAATTTTGTATTTATATTTTTACTTAAATTATAGTTAGCAACATGACATTTTTAATTTTTCCTTTTCAACATGAATACAAATTAACTTAATTTTATCTACTATTTTATTATGAAGATTCGTTTTTGAATTTCAGTAAAAAATCAAAAAGAGTTTAATTCGTCTTCTACTTTTCATTCTAATGCTTCATTTAAGGCACGTTGACTTAGAAATGACAAACGTTGGATTGCCTGATAGTCTTCTTGACTTAGCAGAACAATATCAAATACTTGCATCTTTCTGAATCCTATCATTCTACCTGTTACCCTTCATAAAAAAAAACAAACCAAATTACACTCAGGTATTTATTTAGAAATTCTGCAAAAAAGTTTCTTAAATTTGTATACTCTCCAATTTATGCATTAAAATTACTTACTTTATCAAGAGGATACATTAAATGATTCCAGTCGAACTGCTTACTATAACCTACTGTAGATGTGCTCCAAACTCACCTCTACTAATATATATACTAATAAGCTTTATTTTTCATACTTTCGATACTTTTTTGTTTACCACATATTATAGTTTTATTTTTATAGTACCCATGTTGTAATAAAAGCAATAAATTTCAGGCATTATCATAACATAGGTTTATAACTACAATATATGATGACATATTAACTGAGCAAGTCTCAAAAGTATGAAAAATAAAGCTTATTAGTTCAAGTAAGATTAGAGCACATCATCTCCAATATTTTGTCGCTTTCTTTCAAATTCTTATTCAACAGTAAGCCAAAACTGCTCATAATTTAAAATTTTATCGGTAAGGAAAAAAAGTTGATGCGTTAACTAAACATAAACACCAAGCGAACTGTTGATCGTTCATAACCGTGTTTCAAAGTTCTTAATCAGAACATTTAGTAAGCAGTTACAGTAGACAAATACAAATATTTGATGCTGGAATGAAGTACAAATTGACATATATACATTATAAATAAAGAACTTGAATTCTTTGTTGTTTCTAAACAATTTCCATTTATTAATAACGATGTCTTTAGAATCGACGCCAGAGTGCATTCTATTTGTATCAGCAAGAAATGGACCATTAGTCATTTGATAAAGCACATCATCAAATTGAGAGATTCCTTCTCATCAATTCCTTTTACTTCTTTAATGACGACTAAAGAAAAATCAAGTAAATCTAGCGTTGAGGATACAAATATGAAATGTCAGATTCCTGACTCCTAACCGGTGAGTATTGTGAGATTCGTTTTAAATCTGTCCCGCGCTGCAATCATGGTTAAAGAAAAGTGAGAAAAATTGGACAAATATTGCTGACATAATTAAAACGTAATTGTTTCTAAAACATGATATGTTTCTTTATTGTTGCTGAATACAATTGTAGTGCTAAAAAAATTCGACATCTACGACTTAACGTTAGGGAAAAAGTGGCCTCCAGGTCGCAGAATTTGGCCAAAGAAATAAAATAAGACACCTTTTCAAACTAACGACTTCCGTGCGGCAAGGAAATGAATTTGATTAGTACTATACAATGGAAGTAACATTACAGAAAACCTATTTATCATAAGCAACCTTAAGCAAAAAACACTTAATATATTTGGCGAAGGATGAATAACTAAATAAAGTATGTGTCGTAGTGGTTGGTTATGAAGCTTTGATTTACAGGTGGGGAATTCTCACTTCAGACCGCTACTTCTTATGTGTTTAAAGAAAATGTTAATAGTTAATGAGTACTTCGCTCCCGTCCTAGACTCTAGTTGACAGTTGGACGTATGGCTTTACTCCGCTGAAGGGGGCTCTGCCTTGAAAAAGTAGGAGGTACCTGAACTTACTTAAAATCAATATCCGAATTATATAAGCTGAAATCTTGAAATCAACTTACTTCGCAGAATAACTACAATTCATTTCTGCCAGTCATCAGATTTTTGTTTTGCTTTTATATTTATTGCCAAATTAAAAAAAAATAGATTACTAACAAAACTGGAGATTTCTCGTTACATAAGGGTATAGGTCGGTCAATCTCATAAAATACTGCCTGTAAAATATGTCCTGACTCGCCTCGAATAAATAAAAGATGCTTTTTTTCTTGACTTCTCTTGCATTCAAGAATACCTTAAAATATTTAAAAATTCTTAGTTATAGTTAAGTAAAAGATAGATAACTTATTTACTTCCATTTATATATAACAAACCATTAGCTTCGTACATAACAAATAAATCTGAATTTTTCACAGATTTATGCCATCGCAGAACTTGATCTACTGATCCAACAAAATGTCTAATTCTGCTTCCTGGAAGATTCTAAAATTATAATATCCTGTTAAAGCAAAACTTTTGAGACTCTTAAATTATGTTTTAATTGACACAGCTTCTAACCATTCTTTGGCGTAAACTCTTAGTATCTTCATTCATAATAAAGTTTGATCTGAATGTATTTGTTTTATTTTTTACAGTATTAACTGACATTTTTTGTTCATTTACACGGAAGGGTGTATGTGTTGTTCGAACTTGTTTCCTATTGAAATTTTCATTATTTTTATCTTTTGCATTGTTTTTTTTACTATCTACTGCTTGTTTCTCATTCAATGAGCCCGGTCGGTATAAAGAGTGGCGATTAGTAAAGCTGCTGGTAGTGGAGCTTGAAGGTTGGGTATATGGATGAAATCTTTGGTTTGCCTTTTTATCATTTTTTATAAACTTCATTCCTTGTTTTATGTTATATTTTGAAGAACCACTTAAAGGCATGCATTCAGAATAATCCATTGGTTCTGAAAATTCTGGAAACACTTCCCTAAAGAAATCAAGTAGAATGTTTTTATTATAAAATATAAAATAAATTGTAAAAGTAATACTAATTATGTTATTTATGCGGGGAATGTAACAAACTTTAGCTCAGCCAAATTAATTTACTTAAAAATTTCTTTAATTACCTATCATATTTGGCAGCAAATGAACCCATATATGGATCCATTTCTTGGTCATCTAAAAAACAAAAGTATACTACATGAAATAAGTATTAATCAGAGCAAAAACGATAAAATAATAGCAGTATTTCAATTTTTAATTAGAATTGACTTTGGAAGACAAGCAAAAGTCTAAAAGCGAGGAATAACTTTCAAATACAATGGGAAAATTTGTTCGGCAAATTCATTTCTTGTATAGTCATTAGCATGCTGTTTTGCTATTTGATTTTTAACACGCTATAGTAATTTATGGTTGTTTAACTTATTAAAATAATTGTTTAATTTGTATTTGTTTCGATAATATTTATCTGTATGTAAATATATATATATTTTAAACGATTACTTTCTAAATTACCTAAATCGTTGAAGTTAATAGTACTTTTATTAAAACTCATTTTTGGAAAAAAAAAATCAATTTTAAATAAACAGACTTACTCTAGTCACTTTCAAAGCAACCCTAAGTAGCCTGAGTTTGTTAAAATATTTAAATAAAAACAACTTTTGTATCAACTTTGAAAGTTTTATGAGGATAAATTAATTAATACTTATCTTTGAATATTTAGAAACTTTAAATATCTTTAACGAAAAAAATATATATATGTATATTTATAACTCGATTATATTTTAGAGGCAGTGATTTGTGATAGAATGAGGTTATGAAAGCTTGTAGTAATCTTTTGAACGGTTTGGAGGTTCTGTCACGTGCTAGGTAGCAATAAATTGTGTTTTTGTTCACTCAGAGTAAAACAATTTTCTTATTTAGCAATGCAAAACGACGCTGGTGAATTTGTGGATTTGTACTGTCCAAGGAAATGGTAAATATGCCTCTTGTTAGGCTTTTGCTTTGACATAATCGAGTATATTAAATATAATCATTTCTTTTTTCAGTTCTGCCAGTAACAGAATTATACACGCTAAAGACCATGCATCAATTCAAATAAACATTGCTGAAGTAGATCCAACTACTGGTCAGGCGACAGAACGTTCAAAGATGTATGCTATTTGTGGAAGCATAAGACGCATGGTATATGATTTTATTTTTAATATTGGTTCTTTAAAAGTGCATGTAGTTAAGTTTAGGCATAAATATTAAATTATTTGCTTATTTCCGAACTTTCAATATTTGCCACGTATCTGGAGTCGCGTGCAGGATAGAAATGTTTACAGCGTCGAATGAGATTGTTTTTTTTTCTTTAAATTCATGTACTAAAGTCATTGTTTTTTTTTTCTTTGGCTTCATGTACTAAAGTTATTGTCCGTTCTGCAATAATTAATTGAAATTAAAGTGCGCGAGTGTTATGTGCAATAAAATTTAAGTTTTCTTTATCGATATTGTTTTTTTATTTAACACTCGATTGACGTAGAAGTTACCTATAAGTATAGACGATTAAGATATATACCAAAATATACGTTATACTACAATTAGTTTATTAATTCATTCGTTGATTAGAAATTTATTTCAACCAGAATCAGAAGTACTTCTTATTTCTAGGCACTTCATGTCAGTACTTTTTCTTGCAGCCTCTACTTTTAACTTCTCTGTCCTGCTCGCAGAACTGAATTATACTTAGTTCATTTGTTCAATTGTACTTAGTTCAGGGTTTTCTACACAAATTATGTATCTCCTCCCCCGAATAAAATACACCTCCAACCTACAGTTCCAAATCATTTATGCACAGAACATAAAGAACCCTTAAATACTATGTACTAGGTTCAATTAATTTTATTTCATTATTTTTTACAAAAAATGATTTACGATTCTTTACATTTTGAAAAACAAAATAACACCACCTTAACCTTTCTCACAGTCAGCAAAGGTAGTTGAGACGGAAAGATTAGCGAAGTTAAATTCTCTATACCATCTGATTAATCTGACGATTCAATACGTGCAAAAACTGAGCCCAGGCAATATCTTCCCAAAAATAAAATGTGGAAAAACAAAAAACAAGTTACATTTTAGTAAATCTTGTTTTATTTTTATACTGAACTTGCAAGTTAATTGCATGTTTAATTATTGAATTCTATCTGAATCTTGTACAGTCTACATTCTTCAAGGTCCGGTCAACAATTAGTTAAAGGAGAATGCCAGTGACTGATTAAGAAAGATCTCAGCCTCAGATGGTTTTCACAAATGTTACACTTTTTGTTTACAAGATTTCATTTTGCAGGGCGAATCAGATGACTGTATCACGAGGTTAGCGAAGAAGGACGGAATTCTACCTAAGTCAGTAATTAATGAATTCTTTTTTATTTTATAAAAAAAAATTTCACTGTAACTAATTTTTTTTTAATTAATTTTTTTCAGGAATATGTGAAGCAGTTTTTATTAAATATCTTATAAATAAAGATTTTTTTTTTTAATAACCATCTTTAAATTTTGTAATAGTATTCTCTCATTACCAGTTTCTGTACGAAGATGAATTTTGTTTCAGAATAATTGCTCATTTTCCCTTTTTTTTTGGGTTATTCATACGGTGAAAGTCTGTACCTACAATAAAAGGTAATTTTCCTTTCCGTGGTACTGATAATGTCAATTATTTCATCCATTTATATGGGAATTAGATATGTTCAACTCAAGTGTTAAGATCTCCCGTTGTAACAATCTACAAGAAGAAGGTGGCGGTGTTTTTCATTAATTAAGCTGGTATTTTGAAAAAGTCTTTTTCTACGTCGAAATTGAATAAATAATGCTAAATAACTTACTGCTCTCTTACATCAAAAAATTGACTGTTGAAGCTTTTTTTTCCTGAAACAGATCAGTCTATTACCAAAAATACTTCTCACAACCTAAGATCATTTTCACAAAGCAAGGGAAACTAAATGTGCATATATCTCACACGGAAGAAGTACCTCATAGTCCTTCCCGGCAATTATTTCTTATGTATTTCCAAGGATCACCTGTACTATTGTTGCAGAATTCGTGAAATCGTACAATCAAAAAAATGCCAGGGAGACCTGAGCTCAGTTGTTACATTGCAAGTTGAGAGCAAAACTGCTCTATAGGGATACCCAGTGTTTAGGGAAGTGGCTTTTGACCTGTTTTGTTTTAGCAGGTACCCCCCACTCCTATTAATTTACCTGAACGTCTTTATTCTTTGCAAATGAATATGTTACTGGATTTTATTGCTCGATAATTCAAAACTCAGTGCAGTCTAAAAAGCAGTGTCTTATCGGAAACAAAATCTACTGTAGCTCCATATACGAGGAAACGAAAACTAAATTTGCGAAATATCTGCTTTACGTATGGGCAATAGTGTTATGTATGAACTGAAAAAATAATATCACAAACAGAAGCAAAAATTTGAAAATACATGAAAGTTTGAGGAGCCGTATGCCTTAAACATAGGGCCGCAGACCCAAAAATTTCTTTATGTACAGAGCTACCATTTGAGGTATTTTTAGACTTCGGTTTGATTTTTATACGGGGTTATTAAAAAGAATTCTACGCCATTAGAAATTTTACAAAACAAATTTAGTATGAATATATATACATATAGGATTTCCAATTAGCACTCCAGTCGATGTTTTATTTGCAGAAGCATGTGAAATTCCGGAGGTAAAGAATCTAAATTCTATCAGATAGATATAAAGTAAAATAATGAGTAGAGATAGAAAAATATATACTTGAATAGGCCATTACAGTGTTGGCACACCTTCTGGAGGAAAAAGAATGCACCCACTTTCACCGACAGTCTTACAAATATTTAGTATTTTAAGGAAATTGTATACTCTAATGGTATTGTACCCATATATTCTTCCCATCATGAACCGCTTTTTAATAGATACAATATCGGCAAGTCAGCTGTCAGATTAGTATACCGTACGCTAAGAATGCTATGTTCGGAGAATATATGCTACTAAATTGGCCGCAAAGTTATAGAATATTTAAAAATTGAACCAAGTTGGATTATAAAGTAGGAAGTGCTATATACGATCCTCAAATTAAATTTGGCGAATAGGCACGACTATATACGTACGCTACCGTTTATACGGCAGAAATCGAAGCTATTTATCACGTTTCAAAAAATGTGCTACAGAAGGTGAAGGAAAAGGAACTTAAATGGTACGGTCACAAAAAGAGTGGAAGAATGTCCAAGGAAAAGTGGATCGGTAGCATCCGACAAAGCCTCCAAAATTACGGGCTGAGGGAAGAGCACATCCGGGATATATCTAGTTGGAAGCTGAAATTGAAAGAAATATTTAAAAGAGGAAAATCTCAATACTGAGGAACTCATAGAAGAAAAAAAAACCTTCGAACATATAATTAAGCTAACTGATAGTTGTTACCAATAGATTATAGTGCTTATTGACGATAGCCGAAGTGTACTGAATAAACTGGCAAACCTGCATAAATCAATAACTTGGACCAATTATAAACCGCGATAATCCAAATAATTGAGATATTTGCTTTTTTTAACGGTAAGGAGCACAACTGTAGTTTTTATCTGGCACAGAGAACATTGCGGCATTAAAGATAATGTAAAAATAATAAAGTGTACCTGGTAGCAAAAGAAGCGACGAAAACTGGAGAGGCAAATATGAAAAAATTAGATCCCTCAAAATTTACAAATCATAGCACTAATTGAGTGCTTAAATCCTTAGCTTTTGCCTTAGCATTAAGTTCGACTGGTACCCAATGTAAATGTTGATATGTTGTGGAGAGGATATAGGCATGCTGCCTGAAACCTCCTTTTAAATATATTTGTATAAAAAGTTTTAAATTGTAAATAAACATTTTCAAATTCAAATCCAGGCGAGTAGAATAAAAAAGTAATCTGAAAGGGGAATTTTACTAAACGATGAATCCCAAGTCACCCAGACTTAAAGGCCCGGAGCTAAATAAACAATTCATAACGATAAAGACGCTTTTGTGAAAGCCCATTCGTGAACGCAAACCTCGTAAATTAATTCTAAAACTCTAAGAATTTAAACAGCTCTGTCAATAATTTAAACAAATACTTAATACAAATGCTTTATTTTATAAGAAAGATGTCTTAAATAAATAATATTCAAAAAATGAAACCTTATAAGTAAAATAACTAAATTTCTTGTACAAGACTTTTAAAAACATATTCGGCTTAAATACAATTATTGGATCAATGAAGTAATGAATGAAAAAGACAATAATATTCTTAGCTGTTATATTCGTTCTTGAGCTTCCACCATAATAACACTGTTTCCTCTAATTACAACCATTCCAATAGGATGTCTTGTACCATCTTTTTTCTCTTCTAAAGATTCATCAACAACCATGTTCATGAAAGGATCAAATCCTCTTAGTATTCCAATAACGTTTCGACCACCATTTAATTTGATGTTCAATTTCTTATCCATAAATTTTTTAAGTTCTGGTGGATGTGCCTTACTCATGGTAGATGAAAAAACCACAAATTTTCAGACAAAACCTGAGGAAAAAAATATTTTTAAGAGCAGTATTTATCATAAATAAAATAGTCAAGAGATAACACGTGGATCTTTTTTTGTTTACTTAAAAAAAGTATAAACAAAAAGTTGCCGGGCAATAATTAAAACTTTTAACAAATCGCATTAATTGTGGTTATTCACAATTACTGCTCTGAACTTTATAAAGTTCAAGGTATTTTATGCTGCGAATCAACTTTTTATTCTTTCCTTGTATAAAAAAAAATGAAGTTTACAAAAGTTTGGGAGAATGATGCGATACAAAAGTTTACTTATTTCATTATTATATTGGTTTTAATACTTACTATTATCTTTTGGAAAGAATAATGCAGAAACTAAGCACTCAAAACTTCACTATAATCTTCTGATCCAACTTTGTACCTATATGTTTAGTTTAGAACTTAGCATCGCTGGCTATGGCTAGTGGAAGGTTACAGAGGAGGATGGTATTCGTAACTAGCGCCTTAAAGCAGCCGAAGCTGGAGGTTTCATTAGTGAACTAAGAGTTTTAGAAAGGTTATTACGTGTCATTGAATTGCATTAATTTTATATTTACTTATTGAAGTGGTAAATATTTCTGAGCAGTGAGCAATCTTCTACAAGTCAGCTATAGGTTTAGTTGAATAACTTATTCTAATATTCAACTAGAAGTGTTCGTACAAATATCTCCAAAGAATGTTCTGAACTACCATTTTGGAAAGAAATGGTAAGATTTTTTTATGTCCAGTATTTTTAATGATAACTTCAATTGGTCACCATGAATATTGAATTAGTCGATACTTTAAAAGGTCACGTTGGTAAAGTATGGAATGTGAAATGGAATCCATTTGGTACGATATTGTCTTCTTGTGGTGAAGATAAAAGCATAAGACTTTGGGGGAAGCAAAGTCATCAGTGGAAGTTAAAAACTGTATTGCAAGATGGTCATCAAAAGACTATAAGGGAAGTATCTTGGTCACCATGCAGCAAATATCTTGCTTCCGCCAGTTTTGATGCCACTACTGCGATCTGGGACAATATTTCTGGACAGTTTGAATGTAATGCGACAATAGAAGGACATGAAAATGAAGTGAAATCTGTTTCATGGTCTCAGTCTGGGAAATTTATTGCCACTTGTAGCAGAGATAAATCGGTGTGGATTTGGGAATCAGAAAATGATGAGTATGAATGCTCAGCTGTCCTCAATGCTCACACTCAGGACGTTAAAAAAGTGATCTGGCATCCTTATCTGGATATGGTAGTGTCCGCCAGTTATGATAATACCATTAAAATGTTTACTGAAGATCAAGCTGATAATGAATGGACTAATATTTCAACATTAAAGTCTCACGAATCAACTGTATGGAGTTTGTCATTTGATAAAGACGGAAAACGATTAGTCAGTTGCAGTGATGATCAGACATTAAAAATTTGGAAAGAGTATCTTCCAGGCAATGCAGAAGGAGTTGGAACAGACAGTGATTATCCTACGTGGAAATGTGTCTGTACTTTAGCTGGGTACCATTTCGGTCCTATCTATGATGTTACATGGTGCCATTTAACATCAATGATAGCTACTGCTTGCGCAGATAATAACATTAGAATATTTAAGGAAGCTGAAGATTCAGATCCTAATCAGCCGATGTTTGAACTTGTCTGTTCAAAATATCATGCACATGAGCAAGATGTTAATTCTGTGGCGTGGCACCCGACTGAGCATGGTCTTTTAGCTTCAGGTAGTGATGATTCCTTTGTTAAGTTGTGGAAAATCAAAGAAGTGTTGTAATTAACAAATATAATGTTTTTATGTTTTGTTCACAAGTGTTAATTCATGGTCCTTTCCTGGCCTAATTATATTTAATATGTTTCACAGATTTTCTTAAGAATTGTTTATTAAAAAATGATATGAAAAATCCTGCAAATGTTTTCTCTACATCGTTAAATAATTGGACTATTAACGATCGAGAGAACTCTTCACTACAATATTAAAACTGTCCGGTGGATCGTCATAAACTCACCAAAAAGCCTAATATTTAAAAACCCAAGTATCTTGCGTTTTTTTTAATTATTACATTACTCTTGTGGGTAAATTAACCTTCATTGATAGACATTTACTGTCATAAACTTTGTACAAGCAGATTAACATTATACGTCTTTTCAACTAGAAATTTTGTATGTTCAATGAAAAAGTGCAGTACTGGCATACAGTGTATTATTAATAGCCTTCAATATGAGCATATCATTCTAAATTAATGCTTTAAAAAATTAAATATTTTTCTTAATTAGCTTCGTTTTCAGTGTAAGACTCTTTAGAATATATTTTTGTAGATTTACCAAAAAATAATGGCAACTTTTGGTTAATAATAAAAAAATAAGTTTCCTTTTCTTTCTATTACAATTTTGTTTAAATGAACAAGTGAACAAGTTAGCTACATTCAACGCCTTGAACTGGAATATTCATCATTTAAACAATTATTAACAGCTTTAAGGAAAATTTGCGAAACTGACGTGTATAACCCTTAAAATCCACTATTTTTCTATTAATAAGAAAATTCCTTTTTCAGATGATTGATGGCTTTGAATATTAGATGCTTGACATACGGCACTAAATGTTTTTTGACTAAAACAAAGCCATATATTTTTACAACTAAAAATATATTGACAACGATAGCAGAACTTCAATTTAAAATGAGTGGTGAACAGAAGGCTGTAAATACATTTAAGGGATTGAAACTATCAAAAATGGTGGAAATATTGGAACAGTTTGCTGATCCTAGTCTTGCTGAAAAATGGGATAATGTTGGCCTCTTATTGGAGCCAACTACAAGCACATTGATCACAAATATTATGCTAACTAATGATTTAACTGAAACAGTCTTAGAAGAAGCTGTAGAAAAAAAAATTAATTTAATTGTGTCATATCATCCACCAATTTTTGTTCCTTTGAAACGGATTACCCAGCAGTCATGGAAAGTGAGTAACTAAATTTAAATTTGCAATTCATTATTATCGTTAATATTATTAAAATAAATACTATATGTTTCAGGAACGCATTATTGCTAAATGTTTAGAGAATAGGATTGCTGTATATTCGCCGCATACTTCTTGGGATGCAGTTTATGGAGGTGTTACGGACTGGTTAGGAGATGCATTTAGTAAGTTGCATATTAGGTTATTTTCTTTCATCACCTAAAAAATTACTTGCACATAATTTTTAACTGGTACTGTTTAGCACATATTTATGTACATTTTTAAATATTCAGAAGCCGGGTATTTTAAGAATGCAATATTGGAATTTATTTTTCCCCTTTTAATAATTTGACACATCCTCTCAAGCAATTTAAAAATAGAAATAAATTAAGGTCTATTATTTCAGTTGAGCTTTACCGATAATACCGATCGTACAATATCAATTTGATATGCAGATGGAGGTATGTGGATAGCGAATTTATATCCTAATACTGCGGGCCTTCCCAGTTAGTAAAGTTGTACTTAGATTTCAAGGTCCTTTATATTTCTCTTTATTACTCACTTACATATTTTATGATTTGGATTTTGCAATTGCAGTAAATTGTGACTGCAAGATCCTTATTGTATGAAGATTCCTGAAGAGGAAAAGCTTCAAGCAAGGCTGATTTCCTCTCACTTTCCTCTTGCTCCTTCCTAAGCGACTAAAAAGCAAACAGCTTTCTTGAATAACTTGCGAATACCTCAGGCCCACTTAACAACCAATGAGTGAGCCTTCGAAGTAAATATTTTTCAAAGGCGTTAAAAATAGTAAAGATGAGTAGTTATTGTCATGGCCAGTAATTTCTAGCTCATTGGGCTTCCCACAGGTGGAGAGTAGTATAGAGTAAAGAAAAAAAAAAATCAAAGTTTCTAATTATCCATTCTAAGAACAAGGAAGCTGAGATCAAGAGACACAGTATAAGAAAGGTTGTGGGATGTAATTTTGATAGATTTTCATTTCTCTGTGTTGGATAAAGCTTAAGACGATTTCACCAAACTTACGATGCTTTTAGGGATTTCAGTGGAGAACCCCTTAATGTACTTTTTTTTCGTATAATCACATTTGTAAGTTTATTTTTCCTTGTTTTCTAGGTTCGCATTTATGCGATAAATTAGGGAAGACTCCTTTAATACCAAACACAAATGAGGTAAGTATTTACTTAAATTTTTGAAAATGTGGTTAGGTCTGCACTGCTAGATAAAGTCAGCTCTTTTATCCAGCACTGCGGACTTATCCACCTTTTAAATATTTACTTCAACCTTTAAAAAAGGGTACAAAACAAAAAAGCACACCGAAATACGCTACTAACATTAACTACAAAAACTCAAATTTGGTACATACTTAGTGAGTAACGGAAAATAATTTACTTACTGTAAGCTGGGTTAGTGTTAAATTAAATGTACTTGACTTACTTGGGCCTAATCTTAGTTTTTTTATAAACTACTTTTTTTTTAAACAGGAAATGGATCAACGAACTGGAATGGGAAGATTACTGTATGTAAATTATATTAGTTTAAATAAATGTGTTGAGTTAATAAAGCAGCATACGGGCTTATCAAATGTCAGAATTGCTTTTGGAAAAGATAAAAATCAAGGTGGGTTTTAATAATATTGAATTTATTTATCTTAAATTATCCTTTGATGATGCAATTTTCTAATCTATCCTAATAAATTTTCTAGACTCTACTGTAGAGTGTATCGCATTAGTACCTGGTTCAGGAGGTTCTCTGTTGAAGGGAGTAAGAGCCGACTTGTATGTTACTGGAGAAATGTTTCATCATGATTTACTTGAAGCAAACCATAATGGTGTAACAGTAATTTTGACTAATCATAGTGATTCGGAAAGGGGTTTTTTAAAGAAAATGTGCCGTAATCTGGAGAAGTTACTAGAAGGTGCTGCAAATGTTTCAGTTTCGCAAGTAGACAAAGATCCAATAACTACCATTTAAATATGATTAATGTATACGAAATATTAATTTGAATTACTTCTTCATAATCAAATATTTTTGTAAACCTTAAAAACAAAGTTTATCTTTAAAATTATTCTCAATGTAAGTTGAAGCATTTAACCCAGTTTTTTTTATGCCTACACATTGAAAACGAATAAATTAAGCTATTCAAAAACAAGATATAGTTAGTCATTGAGACAATTTGAATGATGTGTGATTTAATTGGGGGATACAATATTGGCTCATGACATTCGGATAGGAAAACATTCGGATCTCATATGATATCGATTCTACGATACTGGATCAAATACAACAAATTTAGGAATTTACATTCACAATAGTTTTTATTTCCTTAGAAGAGAAAGTCGAAGGTCCAGTAGCAGGATTCGAACACGTGATCTCCGCTAGGAATCCAGTATTTGCTAACCCCTCAGTTAATTCGTATATTCACCATTATTTTTCCCATTTTTGTGTGTTTGTAAATATTTTCATATTTTTTTTTTATATAAAGTCTTGATTTCAGCCTTCTTGAGGCTGTAGGCTCTCACAATGGTGGTAATGAGATGTGGATGGCAGTGTGTGAAGGGTGAGAAGTGATATGTTAGTTTAGTAATGTGAGTGTGAATGGCTTGAATATCAAGTTTGTGAATTTTGTGCGTCTGTAGTGAACCATTCGGCGTTCTTAGTTCTTTATCTTGAAAAGTATGCAGTCTTTTCGTCAGAGTTTTGCTAAGTGTAATCCAGACTGGCAGCCGTATTGTACAGCATTACAGGGCAGGAGTGTTTGAGCACACCGCTCAGAAACTCATTGTTTCTTTTAATTAATGGGTATAACTGTTTCATTTGATTGTACGCTTGTTGAAGTTATGTATTGGTGTACAGCTTCTAAGTGAGATGTGAATCAAGGATTACGCCTAAGTAGTACACTCCATGATCCTTTTGTTTCCCGTTGTTGAGTTTTAATAGGCGTAGGTCTTCATTCCGAAACCTACAAAGGGAGAAAATTTGTTGCTTTAGTTTTAGAGATTACAGCTTTAGCAACCACCTTTAGAACCAGTTTAAGGGACAGAACGTCTACAGATGTTTGTAAGTCAGTAATGCATTGGTTAATATCTTGGAGGAGACTATAATTGTGTCGTATGCAGCTAAATTTATGGAAGAATACCTAAACAGTAAAGAGTGGTGAGTAGGGGACTCATGATTGCGCCTTCGATAAGTCCCGCAAGAATATGTCCTGTTTGTAAATAAATGCATACATTTTGTCGAAATCGATGTCTTGAGTTGAATGAGAAAATCTCTTTTTGCACTCTATATATTCCGAAGTATTGAGTGTGTAATTTGTTAAGTTTTTCTCAATTTTCTATTAATTTTTCAATGGTAATTTCGAGTGTAGGCTACTCGTTGTGTATGAACAAAATAGTAAATGCTCTTCGGTTCGCATTGATCTT
Organism: Rhodnius prolixus; assembly: GCF_049639745.1. Lineage (NCBI taxonomy): Eukaryota > Metazoa > Arthropoda > Insecta > Hemiptera > Reduviidae > Rhodnius > Rhodnius prolixus. Next base: position 11,109,802 of record NW_027411604.1, on the reverse strand, counting down.
ACCATTCATAATGACCTCAAAATCCCTTTTATCCATTATCTAGCGAAATCCTGTTTTCCCGATTTTATAGTTTCATACCATTTTATAACACTTAACATGTATAATATTGAAGAATTAGTTCATATTATATTTTGCAAAAATAGTATGTTTAAAGAAAATTTAATAAATACGTAAGAAATTTGTGAATGCTCCCACCAGAATTCGATGGTGTAATATCCACATCTATAAACTCAGAAACACCAGCATTCCAGTGAAATAAGGAGAATATTTCCACTTTTTCTAATGGTTATTTCTTCATGTTTTTCAAAATAGATTATCCGAACATGTAATCTAGCATTGCCCTTAACATTAACTAACAAATGCAGAAACAGCTGTATACCACTAAAATTAGAAGACCATTTCCACTTGATGTAATCGTTTTTACTTCATAATTTAAAAAAAGGTCGAACCTACATGAAAACTCTTACATCGGCCTTAATATTAATTATCAAATCGAAACAAGAGTTTTTGAGTGAAATTAGAAGACTACTTCCACTTTTTCCATGGGCTTTACTTGCATTTCAAGTAGATCGGTCCAACATGTACCATCTAGCATTGGCCTTAATATTAACTATCAAATGTACAAACAGCAGCGTTCCAGTAAAATTAGAAGACGATTTCTACATTTTCTAATGAATTTTACTTCTTGTTTTTCAAAATAGAACGAGCCAACTTGCACAACCTTGCATTGGCTTATTAAACACGGAAACAGCTGGATTCATGTGAAATAAAGAAATAAATTCAACTTTTTCTAATGGATTTTACTTTATTTTTTTAAAAATAGATCGACCCTTCATTTGTAATCTAGCATTAACTTGTATTAACTATCAAATACGAAATCGCTGCATTCAGTGAAAGTAGAAAATTTCCACTTTTTCCAACGGTTATTTGTTCATAATTAAAAAAAACGTACCTACATCTACATTGTTACATCGGCCTTAATTTTAACTATCATGTACAAAACAGGAGTGTTCGAGTGAAATTAGTGGACGATTTCTACATATTCTAATGGTATTTGATTCTTGTTTTTCACAACAGATCGTCCCTTGCTGTTTTAAATTAAAAGCTTGTTAACAATAAATCTGTACAAACATGTTAATAAAACATCTTTAAGAGTTTATTTTTATTTTTGGAAATTATTTCTTTCATTTTGTTTTCTGTTCGCTATCGAAGTTTTTTGAACTTTTTCTTTTGATGAAAATGAAAATAAACAAGATTCTTTTTTTAAATTTATAATATTTATTATTCAGCAAAACAAACAATTTATTAAAAACAAAGAACGTGCAATTTGAAGTAAAAATTCTTACTTTACATTGTGAAATTAACGTGCATACTACATACAATAACAACAAGTATTATTGTATTATTAATTGATTGTTAACAAAAATTTCCTAGGATAGATGATTTACGTCTATTTCACTTAGGCTTCTATTGATGTACAGTTTTGCAGGCAGTACTCCAGTATCAGAGGTATTTAATCTGAAAATCAACAATATGTACAATCAACAATACTTATGTACATAAAATAATTAGATTTTACTGAGTTCAGCTTGAATTAATAACCTAGAAAGAAAAAAAAAACATTTATAATAATTGATTATGTATTAATAAAAATTAAATAAATGTCACTGCAGTAAAACTAAAGCATTGATATGAAAATTTAAATCATTTTTTATAGAATCTAACCATTTCTTTCAAAGAAAATGAAATATAGAAATAGAATAGAAATACTTACTGTTAATCAAAAAGATTACTCTGATTGAACAGTACAACAAACAAGCTACTAATATTCTAATTTTTAATTTTTTTAAATACAGAATAGAAATAGTTCTGTGATTGGAAAATATAACAAAATTTTAATCAAATTAAAACCTTCTTTCAAAAAGTTTTAGTTTATGTAGTATTACTTCGAACGTAGTAAAGAATAGATAAGAATACCTGAAAAATAGCTCCACAGTTAGAAAACCTAGTTTAGTTTATTACATCAAAGTAGAATGGATGCAAATTACCTCATAATTAAGGTCGTATTTGCTAGATCCTTCGAAATAATGAAATGAGTTATAATAGTACTACACGGCCCTTTGCAAAAAGTTCAGTTTTGAAGAAGTAAAAAGACCAATCAAATTCTATATGTGCAATCTGTACAACACTAATGTCTATAAAATTAATAATTCACTTTATCAGTAAAACAAATTGATCACTAAAATGTCCAAAGATGATGAAAACAGTAAAAATTGTAACCATAGCACTCAAAAAACGTTAATTCAGGTTCATGTACCTTCTGGATAATTTGAATTTAGACAAATCACTGCACTTACTAGGTATCTAATCTATTGCTGTTTACTTATATTTATCTTTAGATAATATAATACCTTAACCATTACTGAGAAATAACATGCTGTAGACTGAAACATATACTTACTGTTGCTGTACGAGTTAAAATGTATTACACTGGATAAATTGTCATCAATCCAGCCATTAGTTTGAATTGAACTAGTTCAGAATTAGCATTAGAATGTCGAAAGAACGCTGAGAACAAAAATACAAATGATATAAACTATTATTAATACAATTGTTTTCATTCTAATTTACAAATATTTAGAAAAAAATAATGAAATAAATATTTCAATAACTTAAAATTTAAAACTACTGGTGTGAACCTCGAAGTTATTAAACTTAACATTATCAATTTAAATTTCACGGAGATTACTCTCATATTAAAATAAAAGAAATGTGAATTTTTAAGAGGGACTTCATAATTTCCAAATAAATAATCTAATAAGCAATACTTTTGCAGCAATAAGGACGACCGAAAATTATTATGTTATGAACTAAATCTACTTATGACCGTTGAAACATTTTTTATGAAACAAAATAATGAAGACTCAAATAAACTTTTTAAAATACATGCGTACACTTAAAATGCATCTAATATCAACTGTCTTGGAACCATATCAATTAACAAGAAAAGTATACACAAAAAATGTTGCTTACCTGCAAGAAGCCCTTAACGAAGTAACGATGCAAAAACAAGTTTTTTAATTTCCTAGGAAGTTATTGCTTAATGCAAATAGATAATACAATCAATTCTATAGGGTAGGCAAAGTTCTCACTGACTTAGTTACATCAGCATCAACTTAAAACTATCAATCATAAATAAAAAAACATCAAATTATGAGGTAAACATTAATTTTAAACATGGACATTTCTATATAAAATGTTTATCAACGTGCGTGAAGAACATTTAATAAGTAAAGCAAATTATTACTGTTGCTACATGATAAAGAGAATATTTGGACACAACCGAATTACTTTTTTACCCCACTGCCTTAATGGACAATTGTTTGGTTAGGTTATATAATGTTTATTTTAATAGTGTCAAAGTAAATGTTTGCGCTACCTAGCGGTGATCACGGAAACTAGTTCCCATGTAATACATCATTCTAGTTCAAGCAACCGCCGCTAGAAAGCATAAGCATGCTCTTAAAACGTCTATTTTTCCCATTCTTAATTTTAAAGCAAGAACAGTATGCATAGAATTTCTAATAAGTTGCCCAATTTCTTTAATTTAAACTTAACAACCTGAATTTCTGATTTATTCTTTGATTTAAACAGAGCAAATACCAAAATAAATTCCACTCTCTTCACAAGCTATGATTGAACCAACCAATCTTGTGAAACTATTTTAATAATTATGGGTAAAACAAGCGAGGAAATTCTTAAAAAATTTCCATAAGATGTATTGATAATTCACTATTTACAAGTAACGTTAGTAAAATTTCCATAAGTAAATCAATAAAAACTAATGATTTTTATAAGAAGATGAAGATGTGGAGTAAAAGGTTGCTAATAAATCTAATGTTCTTCTAATTAATTCTAATGTACTTCTGCAAAAAGTGGAGATATTTTCCTAACTTCACTAGAATGCAGCAATTTCGTATTTGATAGTGAATAATAAAGTCAATGCAAGATTACAAATGAAGGGTCGATCTATTTTGAAAAATAGAAAGTATAATCCATTAGAAAAAGTTCAATTTATTTCTTTATTTCACATGAACCCAGCTGTTTCCGTGTTTGATAAGCCAATGCAAGATTGTGACAATTGGCTCATTCTATTTTGAAAAACAATAAGTAAAAACCATTGGAAAAAGTTGAAATCATCTTCTAATTTCACTGGAATGCTACCGTTTCTGCATTAGATAATTAATATTACAGGCAAACCTAGATTGTACATGTGGAGTTGATCTATTTTGAAAAACAAGAAATAATAACCATTGATAAAAGTGGAAATATTCTCCTCATTTCACTGGAATGCTGGTGTTTCAGAATTTAATAGTTAATATTAAGGCCGATGTTAGAATGTACAAGTGGGTTCGAACAAGAAGGAAAAACTATTGGAAAAAAAGGAAATCTTCATCTAATTTCACTCGAACACTCCTGGTTCGTATTTGATAGGTTTTGTTAAGACCGATGTAAGAATTTACATGTACGTACGATCTATTCAGAACTGTATGAAGTAAAAATCGTGGGAAAAAGTTGAAGTTCTGGCCTAATTTCGCCTAAGTACTGCTGCTCCTGTATTTGATTGTTAACAATACGTAAGGTCAATTCAAGTTGTTAAATTTTCGATTCATATGATTTGTAAAACAAGAAGTAAGAATCATTGGAACAAGTTGAAATAGTCTCTAAATTTAACGGTAATGTTGCTGTTTCTGCATTTGATAGTTAATATTAAAGGCATTCCTAGATTGTATAAGTTGGGCCGATCTATTTTGAAAATCAAGAAGTAAAACCATTGGAAAAAGTAGAAATCGACATCTAATTTCACTTGATCACTCCTGTTTTGTATTTGATAGTTAAGACTGATGGTAAAATGTACATATAGGTACGATCTTTTTTTAAAAGTAAGAGGTAAAAAACCTGAGAAAAAGTCAAAATTGTCGTCTAATTTTGCTTATTTGATAGTATTAAGACCAATGCTAGATTGTAATTGTAAAGTCTATCATTTTTGAAAAAAAGAAAGTAAAAACAATTGGAAAAATTGAACTTTTATCCCAATTTCAATGAGATGCAGTGGTTTCAGTATATGATATTTAATAATAAGACAATGCTACAGAAATGAATGATGCTGCTCCTGTATTTAATAGTTATTATTAATACTAATGCTACATTGTGCATATTGGGTCGATCAATCTCGAAACACAAGAAGTAAATACCATTGGATACTCGTATAGGAGTAATTGTTTCCAGGAAGACTGCTGATCCACCTTTTCCAATGGTTTTTCTTTCTTGTTTCTCAAAATTGATTGACCTAGCTTACATAATGTACCCTTGCTCTTAATATTAACTGCCTTATACGGAAACATGAGTATTCTGGCGAAATTATGAGTAACGTTCACCTTTTCTAACCGTTTTTTCTTCATGTTTTTTAAATAGATGGATCTAGCTTACACAATCAGCCCTGGTCTTAATAATTACTATTAAAAACACAATCCTGAGTTCCTGAGTAATTAGGAGAAAAATTAAAGATATTACTCATTTCGAATTTTTGAAATGATTTGACTAACATATTCATCCATATTTTATTTAACAATGATTATTTCGGTGGGAATGCAACAACGTCCATATTTTAAATTTCGTGCCCACTCCCCGCATAAAATACATTTCCAACTTCTCAGTTCTAAAATATAACTATCACTGAATTAAAAAAAAAAAATAATAACATATAGAACCTTTAAACAAGTACTAGATTTCAATTATTTTATATTCATAATTTTTACAGATGTTTGACAATTCCTTAATATTTTGGATAACACCACCGTAACCTCTCTCACAAAGTCTGTTCAGTGTCTTGCAACACTGACCTATAAAAGGTGAAGTTTGAGTAGAGTTAGTTCCATGTCAAAATGAAGTAAGGAAAACCACAAGACAAGATTTCAAGACGAGGAAGATGAGTACGATAAGCTTAATTCGCTTGTAGAACGAGTTAGACGTGTACAATACATAGACTTCTTATATTACATTAACAGCATAACCGAGCGATCATTAAATCAAAGGGTATAGATTTAATAAAAAGGAATCTTATTTAATGATATTAAGTAAGCTATGTATGTATTACATTAATTATAATTACAATTGTTTATATATTTTGGGAGAATCGTTTTTGTTATTGTTTTACTTATAAATTACGTATAATTAACAAGTGTAAGAAAAAATAACAAGATGACAATATGTATGTATCATAGATTTTAGGGCTTCAAAAAGGTGTGAAATATACCGAAACTATGGTATTTATACATGATGGTGATTTCGGCAGTTCAGATGAAAAATTAAATGGCTTCGTAGATAGAACTGATATGAAGTTAGTACCTCGGTATTTCGCTGCCAATAGTTATTGACTATTTTGTAACAGGAATAAAGGGGGTAGAAGTGCCTGCAAGCAGAAGTAGAATGAGAAGTACTTGTTGGAGCAAGTGTTGTGTGAACAAGACCTTTGCTTTTGCAACGGCTTCATAAGGTATTTTGCTTATCTTTTTCACTTGGACCTTTAAATTTGAGCATTAATTCTCACCTTTAATATAAGGAGGTTGGCGCAAAACTTGGAAATATAATACAAATTTACTAAACCTGGTTTTTCGTAATTTCTCTTGAACAGCATTTACGATTTTCTATTAATAAGTACTTTCATTATATTATTAAAATCTAGAGCTTGTATTGAAACATTTTTCTTGTAAAATCCATCAAGCGTACGTCTCGCGTTCTATGTGCTTCCCTCCTTGAGCTGAAGCCTTTTGATGGCCCTAGATTTCACAGACTTGTGTCTCTATGGGTCCGTGAAATTCTCCCACACATTCATGAAACTGTTTCTCAATTAAAGATTCACCACATCTCTCTCAGTAGACCGAATGAAGGGAAGCTAACACCGCAATCTAAACTTCTTTTAAGCCTCTTGAACAATAGCTAAAAACTCTGTAATAAATAATAGACTGCTATAGCTGTTGCTTTTGCAGCAATGTATACTTAGGACAGAAATCTTAGGGTACTACTTTTCCAACTGTCAACGAATCCAGTCTCCCTAATCAAGAATCTTTGGGAAAATAGTAAATGCTCTTCGGTTTGCGTTGATCTTACCATTCATAATGACCTCAAAATCCCTTTTATCCTACACCAAGCGAAATCCTTTTTTCCCGATTTTATTTTGTGGTTTTGAGAAAGCTCTTACACTTCTTTCAATTGAATCATTTTATAATACCTGACACTATATTTTAGTAAAAATACTATGTTTAATGAAAATTTAATAAATATGTAAGTCCTGCGAGAGAAATTCGTGAATGCTCCCACTAGAATTCGTTGGTGTACACTTACTGGTGCATCGACCTAAAATATTTTTTATGGTTAAGTTATTGTAATCGAGTATCTTATATTTCTTTGTAAATGCTGATTTGTTTCAGTAGTCGTTTGCAGTTATTCTAGTCTTCAATAAGAGAAATGCTTCAAGAGTTAAAAAAAAACAGTTTGGGTATTCTTCTCTGCTTCCTTTAATTACCTCTGGTCTTGAGTGAATATCTTCATATTAGCATCAAGTAAATGCAGAAGTTTGAAGTCTTACTGTTCATTGATGGATACAACGGATTAGCATGGGTGGGAACATTAGAATTGTTGACAAGTAAGTAGAGTAAAGTGATTCCTATATTTTCAAGTCTAACTACCACTTAGGTGTCGTGGACGGAGGCGACTAGCAAACATACTTTACTGTAAATTACTCATATTAACCATTAAATAAATTCCAAGACCTAAGACTGGGAATCGAACCCAGTACCACAATACGTATTAGCTTCGCAGGTCTCACCTCTAACCGCTCGGCTACCGTGGCTTTTAAATTTTTGACAACCTCATCTTCATCTTATAAAAATCGTTAGTTTTTAGTATTTACTAATGGAAACTTTAGGTACATTAATTGTAAACAGTGAATTATTAATACAAATTATGGAGATGTATAAAGAATTTTCATCTCCCGTACCAACATTGTTTCCATAATTATTAAAATAATTTCATAAGATTTGTATTACTTTGATATTTGTTCAGTATCAATGAAAAATTTAAAGAAGGAAGACGGGTTTATGGTTCGTCAGTCCTATCTAGTGGCGATCATTTAAACTATAAAGATGTAATTGCGTAACTAGTTCGAGCTATTGCCGCTAGGTAGCATGAGCATGTACTTTTGATGCTATTAAAGTTATAACCTCACTACAAAACCAAACTGCCCGGTAAGGCGTTGGGTAAGAACTGTTATTTAGTTTTTTCGAAATAATCTCTACCTTGTAGCAATAACAATAATTTGCTTTATTCACTAAATATACTTCACCTTCGTTAATATCATATTTTTAAAAAAAGTTTCCTTCCTAAAAAATTACCATATTTAATTTACTGTTTACTTCATAATTTGATGTTATATACTGATGATTGGTAGTTTTAAGTTGTTTTAGATCAACATTTTATATTAACATTATTTTAAAAAGAAGTTTTCCTCTAAAAAAATTTCCATGTTTAAAATTACTCTTTACCTCATAGTTTGATGTTTTTTTAATTTATGATTGGTAGTTTTAAGTTGCTGCTACTGTAACAAAGTCAGTAAGAACGTTACATACCCCGGAAAAATAATGGTATTATTTATTTGCATTAAGCGATAACTTCATTGGAAAATGAAAAACTTGATTTTGCATCGTTACTGCGTTGAAGACTTCTTGCAGGTAAGCAACATTTTTTGTGTATACTTTTATTTTTAATTAGGAGTTGGATGTGATTAGAAGTGTTTATGAAATTGACATGTTTCCAAGACAGTTGATAGTAGTTGCATTTTAAGTGTACGCATAAGTTATTTTAGTCTTCATTATTTTGTTTCATAAAGATGTTTCAACGATCATAAGTAGGTAGATTTAGTTTGTAACATGTTAACAATTTTTGGTCGTCTTTACTACTGTAAAAGTAAATTGCTAATTCCGATTATGTATTTGGGAATTATGAACTTCCACGTAAATATTCAAATTTCTCTCAATTAAAGAGGAGAGTAATCTCCATGAAATTTAAAATAATAACATAAAGTTTAATAACGTTCTAGAATTATGGACCTTGGATTTTGTAAGGTTCGCACCAGTATTTTTAAATTCTAACTTATTGAAAACAATTTTTTTTTAAATATTTGTAAATTTCAATGAAATCAATCGTATAAATAACAGTTATATAATTTTTATTTTGGTTCTCAGCGTTCCTTCAACATTTTAATGGTAAATCTGAACTAGTTCAATTCAAACAAATGGCTGGGTTGATGACATCTTATCCAGTGTAACACATTTTAACTCCTTCGGCAACAGTAAGTTCATGTTTTCAGCTTACAGCATGTTGTTTCTCAGTTAAGATATTATGTCGTATTATATAAAGATAAACAATAATGGATACAGTAATAGATTAGAATAGAATAGAATATGTTTATTTGCCGCTTGAGTACATTTCCTCCTGGCAAGGAGTTGATAGCAACGAAATTAATAAAGCATAATAAAACAGAAAAATAACTATCTCAAACATAAAAGTATTCTCAATTATCCTTATTACAGTAATTAAATTATAACAGAACAGAAATACATTACTACTATTAACAAAAAATACAAACAAATAAATAAACAAATAAATAAAACAAAATAAATAAGTACCCAAAACAAAAGTAGCATTTCAAAAGAAAAAACAAGAAACAAAACAAAAAAAATTATTTTTTTTTTTTTTAAGACATTAACCTTTTTTAAATTTTATTAATATTGATTATTTAATTATATTTTCCTTTGCCGACTATTTACATCTTAATTCTATTTATTTATTCGTTTAACGCAAATGCTCTTAATTTTAAAGCTGCCTCAGTGTACCAATATAGATTGTTAATCTGTTGCTTACATGTAATATTATTTAATAAATTTATAATATTTTCCTCATTACTTGCATTTCCCTTCAAATACTGATGGAGAAAACTATTGCGTAAACTGTTATATATGGGACAGTGTATCAAAAAATGCACCAAGTTCTCGGGCTTCTGCATATTGCAAACTGTACAATTTTCTTTCCCTTCAAACTTATGTAAAGTGCCATTGCAGTATAACCTAAAATAATTTTCATTACATACTCTAAGTTGACTGATTATTCTACGTTTACTTAAACTATTCGGTATTTCCAGATACTGTTCTCCTAAACCTAGTGTACTTATATTCCTATAGAAGGAGTTATATCTGGAGTTTATGACTGCCTCTACATCTCTCGAAACATGGTGATTGCTAAATTTTTCAATTAGTAATAGATTAGATACCTAGTAAGTGCAATGATTTGCCTAAATTCAAACTATCCAGAATGTACAAGAACTTAGATTTACGTTTTTTTAAAAAAAGTGCATTTGCTTACACTTCTTTATCTTTTCTTAGGCATTACTCTTTTCTAACTGCAGAACTGTCTTACAAGTATTCATATCTATTATTCACTACGTTCAGAGTAATACTACATAAACTAAAACTTTTTCATAGAAATTTTTATCTTTATAGCTGAAAACAGTAATTTTTTGAAAGAAGGTTTTAATTTGATTAAAATTCTGTTATATTTTTCAATTACAGAACTATTTCTATTCTGTATAAAAAAAAAATATTAAAAACTTAGAATATTAGTAGTATGTTTGTTATTGTATTGTTCAATCAGAGTAATCTTTTTGATAAATAATAAGTATGTTTTTTGAAAATATTTTTCATTTTCTATAAAAGAAAAGGTTAGGTTCTTTAATATATGATTTAAACTTTCATTTATTCACATTTATTTAACTTTAATGAATACAAAATCAGTTATTAAACTTTTTTTTTTTTATCTAGGTTCCTAATTCAAGTTAAACTCAGTAAAAACTAATTATTTTAAGTGCATAAATATTGTTGATTGTACACGATGTTATTTTCAGATTAAATATCTCTGATACTGAAGTACTACCTGCCAAACTGTTCATCAATAGAAGCCCAAGTGAAATAGACGTAAATAATCTATCCTAAGAAAGTTTTGTGAAAAATAAAATAAAAAAAAAAAGTATTATGTATTTACTATTAGTAATATGCACGTTAATTTCACAATACAATTTTAGAATTTTTACTTCAAATTGCATGTTCTATGTTTTTAATAAAATGTTAAATTTGTTTACTGTATACAACAAAATTATAAATTTAAAAAAAGAATCTTATTTATTTTCCTTTTTATCTCAAAAAAAACTTCGATAGCGAACAGACAACATGATAAAGATATAATTTCCAAAAATAAAAATAAACTGTTAAAGTTGTTTTATTAACATGTTTATACAGATTTGTTCCTAAAAAGCGTTAAATTTAAAACAAAAACAATAAAGAATAAAAAAGAAAACCTTTGAAAAAGATTAAAAAACCTTTGGAAAAAGTGGAAATAATCTCTTAATTTCACTGTAATGCTGCTGTTTCTGCATTTGATAGTTAATATTAAAGGCCATCTTAGATTGTGTACGTTGGGTCGTTTTGTTTTGAAAATCAAGAGGTAAAAACAATCGAAAAAAAAAAAAATTAAAAGAGAAAAATTAGTTTTAAAAATGGCCAGAAGGTAGCAGCACTTACTGGACATGTTGCCTACATAAACACATTTTAGTTTGCATATTTACCACCAGGTAGCACTAAAACTATATATTTTACAGCTGTCAAGATTTCTCTTCAGTACGACTTGAGTGCAGCAGGGGAGTAGATCGCTCTGTCGCTCGACACCTTAAACATATCTACTCTGGCCTCGCATGATCATACATGAAAGATGTATGACGACAAAGATGTTGACTGGTCTAGTCAAAAATTAGAATTATAATAAATATTCCAATCAAATACCAAAAAGGTAAAATGTGTGTAGCATAAAAATCACTATCATAAACATACATGAAAGTTCTTCTATAAGAATTATTAAAAAAATATTCTAGACATACAATAAGAAATAGGTATCGTGACATATGTCTGTTCTTGTCAAAAATTAAGATTGTAACAAGATTTCTATACCCCACCCTCCCAGCCCGCAAAAATCACTTACCTTTATAGTCTGGCAGCACTACTGCACACTCGACAAGCAAGAAGCATTATATGCATTTTTATCAGCATGAAACAATTTTTTTAGCTTACTTCCGGTATCAGTAATTAACACATTTATAATGCCATCTAACTATAATATATTCTAATTAAAAAAAGCTTGAAGTACTTAATAATTTAAATAAAACAATGGAGTTAATAACAAATGAACTGCAGTTTGTACTGTCACTCCTAGGTAGCAGAACAATCATTATTTTAAGGATTAGATTTCTCTTTCTAGGCATTGCAGGACTTTTTCAACTATTTTTTTTATGTTTTCTTTTTTAGTATTTTTTTCATTATTTTTAATTTCATTAAGAGATTAAAAGGAAAAATAAATACAATATTATTAAGTAACAATTTTTTTTAATTATTTAAAAATAATTTATAAACTTTTTTACAATAAGTTTAATAAAATCTTTACAGAGTTTGGGGAAACTTCAATTGACTGGTGACTCACGAGACTTATATAGGACCTCCCTTCACTCATATTTAACCAATTAAGTTAAATAATTGTGAATGAAAGGAGTCGTCAATATGATTAAATGTGAGTGAAATGAAGTCCTATATGTGTAAGTCTAGTGGAGCTGTGCCTACACTCTAGAAATTTTGCCCAAATCTGGCTGTACATATTAATGTAGTAACAACATTCTTACTTAATTAACATATTCCTAATTAAATCTGAAGATATAATATATAAGAAAATATTATTTTCTTAGATAGTTGATTTACGTCTTTTCCACCTGGTCTTCTATTGACGAACTGTTTTGCAGGCAGTACTGTAGTATCAGCAATGTTTAATCTGAAAAAAGAAAATGTTTAATTAAATTACAGCGCGTTTTGAATTTTACCTTGAATTAAGAAACTAGAGAAAAACATCTATAACAATTGATAAAGTACATAAACCTTTTCATTCAATAAATGAAATAAATTTCCGAAAAATACACTTATTATTAATAAAATTAATTTGATTGAAAATTCAATACAAAAAAAAAATGGAAAGGTTCTAAAAACTTCGATAGCCAATGGAAAACAGGATTTTATTTATTTATTTATTGTTTTAATGGTCTTGTTTGCACATTAACGAATTACTTTAAGAAAACAGGATGTAAGAAATAATTCCCAAAAATAAAAATAAACTGTTAAAGATGTTTTATTAATATGTTTGTACAGATTTATATTACTCAATTCGCATTTTTGAAATGATTTGACTAACATATTCATCCATATTTTATTTAACAGTAACTATTTTGGTGAGACTGCAACAACGTCCATATTTTAAATTTCGCGCCTCCTTCCCGCAGAAAATACATTTCTAACTTTTCATTTCGAAAATATTACTCGCGTAGAAAAAAACATTAAACGTGTAGAACCTTTAAACAAGTACTAGATTTCAATTATTTTATATTCATAATTTTTACAGATGTTTGACAATTCCTCAACATTTTGGATAACACCACTGTAACCTCCCTTACACAGTCTGCTCAGTAAGTGATTTGCAACACCTGAACATTAGCGAAGACGAGGTCTCTACAATATTCTGGTAATTCTACCTCTGAGATGGATGAAAGTCCGAAACCGATAAGGAGTATAATAAAAATGGAAATATTATTATGTTCTGCGGACGTAACCTGGATCCTCAACAGATAAGTAAATTCTTAAGCCTTTACGAAGACCTATAAAAAGTAAAGTTCGAGAAGTGTTAGTTCTATGTCAAAGTGAAGTAACGAAAACCTCAAGACGAGGAAGATGAGTACGATAAGCTTAATTCGCTTGTAGAACGAGTTAGACGTGTACAATACATAGACTTCTTATATTACATTAACAGCATAACCGAGCGGTCATTAAATCAAAGGGTATAGATTTAATAAAAAGAAACCTTATTTAATGATATTAAGTAACCTATGTACGTACTACATACAATTGTTTAAGTATTTTGGGAGAATCGTTTCATGTTTTTGTTATTGTACTTGGTATAATATAGCCAGTGTTAGAAAAAATAACAAGATGACAATATGTATATATCATGAATTTTAGGGCTTGAAAAAGGTGTGAAATATATCGAATCTATGTTATTTATACATGATGGTGATTTCTGCAGTTCAGATGAAAAATTAAATGGCTTCGTAGATAGGACTGATATGAAGTTACCAGCTCTGTATTTCGCTGGTAATGGTTTTTGACTATTTCGTAACAAGAGTGAAGAGGGTAGTAGTGCCTACAAGCAGGAGTAGAAAGAGAAGTACTTGCTGGAGCAAGTGTTGTGTGAACAAGACCTTTCCTTTGGTATCGGCTTCATAAGGTATGTTGCTTATCTTTGTCACTTGGCCCTTTAATTTTTCACTTTTACTTTAATATCCACCAAGCACTCGTTACAATTCATTACTTTTACTTACCCATAATAAGGTGTTGTTAAGTAGAATATTATTCGGTTTTCAACGGAAATATTTGTTTTCGATTTATTCATTTATTATTTTCGAATCGTCAAGTTTTGTGTGTGAAAAGTCATAGTAAATTCAAATTTTTATATATATTGATATTGTTTTACAATGCTACGAATACGTACTAAAAGATTGATCTAAAAGATTTATACTAAAATTTAAGCATTCATATTTTATTTATTTTTTAAATACCTGTAAGATACAAATTTATCTTTGTATAAATACAAACAAATGGTATCGTTTTAATTTGCAGTATGATCGAATAAAATGCTTCTTAATTAAAGATTAACTCTATAAACTAATTATTTCATTGAATAATGATTTTCAGATTGAAAACTGCCAGTAACTGCAAAACTCTCCATTAACTAATGTGGAAATGAAAAAGTCATTGAGAAAACATCGATGAAATAAGTATGTACAAACAACTTTTATGAATCAATTGCTAAAAAAATGTATTATTTAGGTATATATAAATTGCATGTTTGCATGTCGTTATCGTATTTATTAAATGATTTTTTGGCTAAAAGTGAAAATAAAAAGTATTATTTAGTAGGAGAATAAATAAAAATCTTTAATTTGAAAAAAAAAATATTTATTTGCACCTATTTTGTTTTTACATAGACTTCATATTTTACATACTACTATACGAAAAATTTACATATAAATCAGTAAAGTACAAAAAGAATTGCTAAAAACATTTAAAACCTAACAGAGAAACTTAAAATAATTAATTAACATGATCATCACCTCTGAAAGATTTATGAATTGATTGAGGGACAATGAGTTAGACCTCCCTAGGCAATTTGGGCGAGCAATTCAAATTAAATAAAATAACAAATAAAGGAAAGGGAAGGGTGGGGGACGCCACCAACATCCAGAATACCTTCACTTAAAAGGAACAAATATACGAGGTCTGTCTAAAAAGTATCCGACCTTTATTTTTCCCTTGCAAAATAAAGACGATAGCGCGGCGCCACTGTACTCAGTAAAGGAAGACACCTTCATGCGCATGTGTGAATTTTGAGACCGCCTTCCTGCGCGTCAGTCGCTGAGTGAGGTGCTACACTACGTGTTCGTCGCATTACCGATTCTCTCAAGATGACTGAAACATCAAATTTTATCATAATCAAATTAATAAAGTCTAGACCTTATGGTATGTTCTTTGTACTTTTACTAAATTGTAAAATATAAATACGAGGTCTGTCTAAAAAGTATCCGACCTTTATTTTTCCCTCGCAAAATAAAGACGATAGCGCGGCGCCACACTACTCAGTAAAGGAAGACACCTTCATGCGCATGTATGAATTTTGTCAACGCCTTCCAGCGCGTCAGTCGCTGCCTGTGGGTCGCTGAGTGAAGTGCTACTCAACGTTTTCGTCGCATTACCGATTCTCCGACTTCTGGATCCGATTCTCTCAAGATGACTGAACAAACGTATTGAGCAAAGGCACTTCAAATTTTGTCAAAAGCTTGGTGATTCTCAAAGCGAAACAATTCGTAAGATTCAGCAGGTGTTTGCAGACAAAGCGATGGGTGTAACACAAATTAAGGAGTGGTTCAATCGTTTCAAAAATGGCCGCACATCAGCGGAGAGTGACCAGCGTTCTGGCAGGGCCCAGATTGCTCGGAGTGCAGCCGGTGTTGAGACTGAGAAATTTGGTGATGGCAGATCGTCGCTTGGCCGTGCGGGAGATTGCCCAACTGGTTGGAGTTAGTGCAACTTCAAAACGGAGGTCCTATTGTTCCGGCGACAACAACTTGGACACTCTCCGCTGATGTGCGGCTACTTTGGAGCGGTTGAACCACTCCTTAATTTGTGTTTCACCCATCGCTTCGTCTCCAAACACCTGCTGAATCTTACGAATTGTTTCGCTTTGAGAATCACCAAGCTTTTGACAAAATTTGAAGTGCCTTTGCTCAACACGTTCAGTCATCTTGAGAGAATCGGATCCGGAAGTCGGAGAATCGGTAATGCGACGAAAACGTTGAGTAGCACCTCACTCAGCGACCCACAGGCAGCGACTGACGCGCTGGAAGGCGGTGACATAATTCATACATGCGAGGTGTCTTCTTTACGGAGTAGTGTGGCGCCGCGCTATCGTCTTTATTTTGCGAGGGAAAAATAAAGGTCGGATACTTTTTAGACAGACCTCGTATTTATATATTTACAATTTAGTAAAAGTACAAAGAACATACCATTAGGTCTAGGACCATAAATACTTATTACAACTTACAGTTCAGAACCCTATAACCAGACATATTGCTAACATCAGCACGTGCTTGGCCTTTAATGCTCTACAATTTAAACACTGTTGGGAATGATGCAGGAAGACGATGGCTATAAAATTTTAATATTACAATCTGATATAGAACAGGGAGGAATACGCCGGCGTTGGCGGGGCCACATGGCTGGACTTGGCTGCAACCGTCGAACAAAGTGACACAGACTAAGGATGCTGTAAGAAGCCCCAAGGGCAACTGGCTCGAGCTCCCAGGCACACGCTGGAGCCCCCTCTCCGTTGTCTTCTCCAGTGCTGCCAACTGGACAATGTTGTGCTATAAGATAAATTCTAGGCCGGGGGGCCGCACATCGCTTCAAGGATCGAACAACCTCTCTCCAAAAGAATCATGATGTTGGGTAAGGGAGATGTCGCTTCGACGGTCGCAGAACAACTATTCTCTCGATTAGAGAGGTAAAATAAGTAGCGAACGTCGGGTCAAAGAGTACGCAGTTATTCTTAACTTCCAAAGAGACTACCTGAGAGAGAATAATGAAGCTAATGTTCTACAAAAATAAGGAGACTAAGTGCAAAATTGGTTGAAAAACAAGTAAGTTCTTAATCCTACATAAAATTGCATGTGCATGGCTGTAACACCTCCAAGTTCGCTGGTTCTCTCTACTCAATATTTCTATGCAATATAAAGTATAAATGATAAATCCCTTTTAGCTCCTACGTTTTACTCTTCATATTGCTCCCCTTCCTCTGCAGTCTTTAAGCAAAATTATTAAATTAAGATGTTTAAAACTATTTTTCCCTCATAGGTATTTGATAAATTATCAGATTATGCTAATAAAATTTTATAAAAGTGATAATATGTTCGGTTTGTCTTATATATGCTCAAGGGAAGTGCTAAACTACTTTTGTCCTGGCTTACATTATGTAATACCAACCTGTAACGTAGTATTAATTATAAGTTTGATTATGAAGCTTACGCAGATTAAATCTTCTTTACAACATTTCAACTTCTATGTGATAAATATATCTTCAAAATTGGTTATTCTGTTGCAATTTTAATTGTTTATTTTGAACTCTTGGGTCCCATATAGTGGACTGTTTTAGAGGCTATGCCTCAACTTCATTTTATGTTTCAATATCAAAATTGCATTAAAAAGGTTTTAATATAAAAGTTAAGTGTTTTAAAATGTAGTACGTTTTTCTCTTCATCCAGTGCCTCAAAGACCCTTTCTGCCCTTCGCTGGCTTGATCATGGTCCTTCATTACATCCAGCAGCACTCCCATATAAGATGAGGTGATTCACATCTAATTTCTACATTTCGTTCATGAAACAAATTAGGCAATCTTGGAACCTACCCTGATAATTTGTGGAATTCTACTTCTGGTAATCTTAACTATTATATATTACTTCTAAAGCATGTTAACAGGAAAAAAAAATTCCAGACAAATTAATACTTTTAATTTCATGAAAAAAGTAATCATGAAATTTTAATTAATTTTCGCCTACATATTTATTTCTTTACATATTTAAAGATATAATACAAAAGTCTAGCTTGCAAAAAAGACGATAAAAAAATGTAAGAAGTAGTTTAATTTAATTAGGTCTACTCTTCTACTCTTCAATTAGCAATTCTATAACCTTCCTCTATATATAGGCTAGTGGGGGATAGGGTAGAGCGAAGTGTTCACGACAAAGGTTCAAACATCGATCAAATGAGTAAGAACAAACAACTTGTTATGAATCAATTACTAAAAAAAATGTGTTATTTAGATGCATGTAATTTGCATGTTTATGTCACTATCTTTTGTATTATATGATTTATTGACTTGTAAAAAAAAGTATTGTAGGGCAGGAGAACAAAGAAAAACGATTAGGTTTTTAAAAAAGATATTTATTGCATGCCTATTTTTTTTTACATAGTCTTAGTATTATTTTACATCCTATGATATGAAAAAATACTTAATAAAATAGTAAACTACAAAAAAAAGTGTTAAAAAACGTTTAAAAGTAACAGAGAAACTTAAAAATAATTCAAAAAAATTAGTTCCAAAAAAATCCGTCAGAGGGCGCCACTTATCAGACAGGTGAGAAAATAGTTCCAGAAGTTGCCACCAAGTAGCAGTGGTGTAACCTTCCCTATATATACGGCAGCAGCACACATTCTCGTCAGTACGACTTGAGTGATGCAGGGGGGTAGATCGCTCGTCGCTCCAAACATACCTCTTACCTAGTCTAGTCTAACATCCATCACCTCTCTCTCAAAGAATCATGAGGTCGGGAGATGTTGTCGCTTCGACGGTTCTCCCCACCCTGCCCCGCCCTTCCAGCGAACTTAGTTATATAGCCTCCCAGAGCAAGATGGCGGCAGTCAACTCACCTGATCACCAGTGCCCACTAGATCGCCCAGCTGATCAGTTGCTCTTGCACACTCTCACGACTCTGTCGGCCATTTCTTCTAAACCTTCCCTCAAGGTTTTCTTTTTTACTTCTACCACTCTCTAGACCCTGTAACCTTCTTTTTAGGTTATCCTTTTTATTTTTACACTATTTTTTCATCATTTTCAAGTGTATTAATAAAATATTATTAATTTTTTTCGTTTTATTTATACTTTTTCATAATTATTAACACATTAAATGTAAAAATAAATAAAATCTTTTTTTTAGACTTTTTTATTCAGCAATAAAATTATTTCGTTAATACAATTTCGTTTTTTTATCATGCAATTTTTAATTTTTATAAAAACATGCATATTACTAATAATAACTACTTACCTTTTTTTTTCATGGATTCCTAACCAATGTTTCTTGATGCACCACATTGGATTGATGTTGTACGTCTTTTTCGTATGGCCTTCCTTTGATGGATAGTTTAGCAGGCAGTACTCTTGGTATCACCAGTATTAATTCTGAAAATCAACATTATTTATTGTAATTGAAATAATTAAAATGTAAGAAGTTTCACCTAGCATTAAGAAAAACATGTATAACAATTTATGTATATTATAAAAGTTAAATAAAGAGGACTGTAATGAAGCTAAAGAATTGTTTTTTTTTAAAAAACCATAAATGTTTTCATTCAATGATAATGAAATATATTTCTAAAATAACACACTTATTCCTGAGGAATAAAATTCATTTTAATGGAACAATATAACACACATTATCTACTAGCATTATTATTACTGAATTACCTTTAAGAAAATGATTAAAAAAATTATAAGCTTGACTAAAAATAGTTCTATATGATTGGATAATAATGGAGAATTCACATGCATGTTTGATGTTCAAGTTTTTAATTAAAACTTTACTCAGAATCAACAAGAATTACAACTTTTTTCATTTATAAGAAAAAATTAATTTACACTAAAAAAGTTTTAGTACTTGTTGTATCACTCGGAGCATAATAAATAATAATATAAGACTTACCTAGATGCGAATCACTTCATATTTATGTGGTGCTACTGGAAGTATAGAAAGACCTTTAAAAATTCATTTCAGATAAAAGCTGAGGTTAACGGGGCTGCAAGTTGACAAAAAGCCCATTGATGTCAGCACTGCATGAACTGAAAAAATACTTCATTAAACATAGGTAGGAGAAATACGAATTTGATTCACACTACATTAATACTTCATTCAAAACGCAGAATTTATCAGTTTAACTAAACTTTCATTTAAAAAACTTTTTTGAAATTCTGCTCTTTATTTTCTTAAAATAAAATTTAATAACGTTCAAAATCTTTACCTATAATCAGAAGATGCTAAAACAAGAATTTACTCCGTGTAACCTACAAGATCGATTAAAAGCCAACAAAATCTAAACACTTAATCAAACTTCAAAAATAACATTCATTACTTAGTTTAGGCGATGCACTACTCAGCTAAACTAACGAATTCTGTTGAGAGCAATTATGAATTTCTTTCGTCACAACTTACTTATTGAAATTTTCTTTAAATATACAACTTTTCCTTCAATATTATAAGTGTTAAGTATTATAAAATGAATGAAATTCCGCAAAACAATAAAATAGAGAAAAAAGGATTTCGCAAGAAGGAGGATGAAACTTTTGAGGTCATTATGAATGGTAAGATCAATACGAACTGAAGAGCTATATGATATTCAATGATACTACAAATTAAAATGCAACCATTTGTTTAAGATAAATTTGTATATTACAGGAATTTAAAAAATAAATAAAATATGAAGGCTTAAATTTTAGTTTAAATCTTTTAAACAGATCAATATTTTAGAATGTATTCGTAGCATTGTAAAAAATTAAATTATTTTAACATGAATTACTCCTACGTTGCAATTTAATGTTGTACCAAACCATTAAATATCTGTAAGTACTGATGAATTATTATTCATAGAATTAAATAAATGTGACGGTAATTTAACTAAAACAATGATATGCACATAACAATAATATTGCAAAGAAAGAATTTTACCAGATGGAGGATAAAACATTTTTAGGTCATTATGAGTGGTAAGATCAATGCGAACTAAAGAGCACATATTAATTTATAAGATTTTGGATTGGGGAGACTGAATTTGTTGACAATTGGAAAGGTAGTACCCCACGATTTCGGTCAAGGTGCAGATTGCTCCAACCCAGATGTTATAGCAGTCTTATTCATTACAGAGAGTTTTTAGTTTTTTATCAATTTTTCAAGAGAAATGCTCTAGATCATAATAATATAATGAAAGTACGTTGTTTAGAGGAAATCGCAAATGCTGTTTAAGAGACTCAGTAAATTTGTAGTTAGATTGACAGATTTTCGCCTAAAGGAGCCATTAAACTAAATATCAAAATTTGAATTTTCTATGACTTTTCATTACTGATTTTCATGACACACCAAACTTCACGATTCGAAAAAATAAATGAATAAATCGAAAACAAATATTTCCGTTGAAAACCGAATAATATTCTACTTAACAACACCTTGTTATTATTATGGGTAAGTAAAAGTAATTGAATTTTAATGAGTGCTAGGTGGATATTAAAGTAAAAGTGAAAAATTAAAGAGACAAGTGACAAAGATAAGCAACATACCTTATGAACCCAATACGAAAGGAAAGGTCCTGTTCACACAACACTTGCTCCAGCAAGTACTTCTCTTTCTACTCCTGCTTGTAGGCACTACTACCCTCTTCACTCTTGTTACGAAATAGTCAAAAACCATTACCAGCGAAATACAGAGCTGATAACTTCATATCAGTTCATCTACGAAGCCATTTAATTTTTCATCTGAATTGCCGAAATCACCATCATGTATAAATAACATAGTTTCGATATATTTCACACCTTTTTCAAGCCCTAAAATTCATGATATATACATATTGTCATCTTGTTATTTTTTCTTATACCAAGCACAATAACAAGAACATGAAACGATTCTCCCAAAATACTTAAACAATTGTATGTAGTACGTACATAGCTTACTTAATATAATTAAATAAGATTCCTTTTTATTAAATCTATACCCTTTGATTTAATGACCGTTCGGTTATGCTGTTAATATAATATAAGAAGTCTATGTATTGTACACGTCTAACTCGTTCTACAAGCGAATTAAGCTTATCGTACTCATCTTCCTCGTCTTGAGGTTTTCGTTACTTCACTTTGACATAGAACTAACACTTCTCGAACTTTACTTTTTATAGGTCTTCGTAAAGGCTTAAGAATTTACTTATCTGTTGAGGATCCAGGTTACGTCCGCAGAACATAATAATATTTCCATTTTTATTATACTCCTTATCGGTTTCGGACTTTCATCCATCTCAGAGGTAGAATTACCAGAATATTGTAGAGACCTCGTCTTCGCTAATGTTCAGGTGTTGCAAATCACTTACTGAGCAGACTGTGTAAGGGAGGTTACAGTGGTGTTATCCAAAATGTTGAGGAATTGTCAAACATCTGTAAAAATTATGAATATAAAATAATTGAAATCTAGTACTTGTTTAAAGGTTCTACACGTTTAATGTTTTTTTCTACGCGAGTAATATTTTCGAAATGAAAAGTTAGAAATGTATTTTCTGCGGGAAGGAGGCGCGAAATTTAAAATATGGACGTTGTTGCAGTCTCACCAAAATAGTTACTGTTAAATAAAATATGGATGAATATGTTAGTCAAATCATTTCAAAAATGCGAATTGAGTAATATAAATCTGTACAAACATATTAATAAAACATCTTTAACAGTTTATTTTTATTTTTGGGAATTATTTCTTACATCCTGTTTTCTTAAAGTAATTCGTTAATGTGCAAACAAGACCATTAAAACAATAAATAAATAAATAAAATCCTGTTTTCCATTGGCTATCGAAGTTTTTAGAACCTTTCCATTTTTTTTTTGTATTGAATTTTCAATCAAATTAATTTTATTAATAATAAGTGTATTTTTCGGAAATTTATTTCATTTATTGAATGAAAAGGTTTATGTACTTTATCAATTGTTATAGATGTTTTTCTCTAGTTTCTTAATTCAAGGTAAAATTCAAAACGCGCTGTAATTTAATTAAACATTTTCTTTTTTCAGATTAAACATTGCTGATACTACAGTACTGCCTGCAAAACAGTTCGTCAATAGAAGACCAGGTGGAAAAGACGTAAATCAACTATCTAAGAAAATAATATTTTCTTATATATTATATCTTCAGATTTAATTAGGAATATGTTAATTAAGTAAGAATGTTGTTACTACATTAATATGTACAGCCAGATTTGGGCAAAATTTCTAGAGTGTAGGCACAGCTCCACTAGACTTACACATATAGGACTTCATTTCACTCACATTTAATCATATTGACGACTCCTTTCATTCACAATTATTTAACTTAATTGGTTAAATATGAGTGAAGGGAGGTCCTATATAAGTCTCGTGAGTCACCAGTCAATTGAAGTTTCCCCAAACTCTGTAAAGATTTTATTAAACTTATTGTAAAAAAGTTTATAAATTATTTTTAAATAATTAAAAAAAATTGTTACTTAATAATATTGTATTTATTTTTCCTTTTAATCTCTTAATGAAATTAAAAATAATGAAAAAAATACTAAAAAAGAAAACATAAAAAAAATAGTTGAAAAAGTCCTGCAATGCCTAGAAAGAGAAATCTAATCCTTAAAATAATGATTGTTCTGCTACCTAGGAGTGACAGTACAAACTGCAGTTCATTTGTTATTAACTCCATTGTTTTATTTAAATTATTAAGTACTTCAAGCTTTTTTTAATTAGAATATATTATAGTTAGATGGCATTATAAATGTGTTAATTACTGATACCGGAAGTAAGCTAAAAAAATTGTTTCATGCTGATAAAAATGCATATAATGCTTCTTGCTTGTCGAGTGTGCAGTAGTGCTGCCAGACTATAAAGGTAAGTGATTTTTGCGGGCTGGGAGGGTGGGGTATAGAAATCTTGTTACAATCTTAATTTTTGACAAGAACAGACATATGTCACGATACCTATTTCTTATTGTATGTCTAGAATATTTTTTTAATAATTCTTATAGAAGAACTTTCATGTATGTTTATGATAGTGATTTTTATGCTACACACATTTTACCTTTTTGGTATTTGATTGGAATATTTATTATAATTCTAATTTTTGACTAGACCAGTCAACATCTTTGTCGTCATACATCTTTCATGTATGATCATGCGAGGCCAGAGTAGATATGTTTAAGGTGTCGAGCGACAGAGCGATCTACTCCCCTGCTGCACTCAAGTCGTACTGAAGAGAAATCTTGACAGCTGTAAAATATATAGTTTTAGTGCTACCTGGTGGTAAATATGCAAACTAAAATGTGTTTATGTAGGCAACATGTCCAGTAAGTGCTGCTACCTTCTGGCCATTTTTAAAACTAATTTTTCTCTTTTAATTTTTTTTTTTTTCGATTGTTTTTACCTCTTGATTTTCAAAACAAAACGACCCAACGTACACAATCTAAGATGGCCTTTAATATTAACTATCAAATGCAGAAACAGCAGCATTACAGTGAAATTAAGAGATTATTTCCACTTTTTCCAAAGGTTTTTTAATCTTTTTCAAAGGTTTTCTTTTTTATTCTTTATTGTTTTTGTTTTAAATTTAACGCTTTTTAGGAACAAATCTGTATAAACATGTTAATAAAACAACTTTAACAGTTTATTTTTATTTTTGGAAATTATATCTTTATCATGTTGTCTGTTCGCTATCGAAGTTTTTTTTGAGATAAAAAGGAAAATAAATAAGATTCTTTTTTTAAATTTATAATTTTGTTGTATACAGTAAACAAATTTAACATTTTATTAAAAACATAGAACATGCAATTTGAAGTAAAAATTCTAAAATTGTATTGTGAAATTAACGTGCATATTACTAATAGTAAATACATAATACTTTTTTTTTTTATTTTATTTTTCACAAAACTTTCTTAGGATAGATTATTTACGTCTATTTCACTTGGGCTTCTATTGATGAACAGTTTGGCAGGTAGTACTTCAGTATCAGAGATATTTAATCTGAAAATAACATCGTGTACAATCAACAATATTTATGCACTTAAAATAATTAGTTTTTACTGAGTTTAACTTGAATTAGGAACCTAGATAAAAAAAAAAAAGTTTAATAACTGATTTTGTATTCATTAAAGTTAAATAAATGTGAATAAATGAAAGTTTAAATCATATATTAAAGAACCTAACCTTTTCTTTTATAGAAAATGAAAAATATTTTCAAAAAACATACTTATTATTTATCAAAAAGATTACTCTGATTGAACAATACAATAACAAACATACTACTAATATTCTAAGTTTTTAATATTTTTTTTTTATACAGAATAGAAATAGTTCTGTAATTGAAAAATATAACAGAATTTTAATCAAATTAAAACCTTCTTTCAAAAAATTACTGTTTTCAGCTATAAAGATAAAAATTTCTATGAAAAAGTTTTAGTTTATGTAGTATTACTCTGAACGTAGTGAATAATAGATATGAATACTTGTAAGACAGTTCTGCAGTTAGAAAAGAGTAATGCCTAAGAAAAGATAAAGAAGTGTAAGCAAATGCACTTTTTTTAAAAAAACGTAAATCTAAGTTCTTGTACATTCTGGATAGTTTGAATTTAGGCAAATCATTGCACTTACTAGGTATCTAATCTATTACTAATTGAAAAATTTAGCAATCACCATGTTTCGAGAGATGTAGAGGCAGTCATAAACTCCAGATATAACTCCTTCTATAGGAATATAAGTACACTAGGTTTAGGAGAACAGTATCTGGAAATACCGAATAGTTTAAGTAAACGTAGAATAATCAGTCAACTTAGAGTATGTAATGAAAATTATTTTAGGTTATACTGCAATGGCACTTTACATAAGTTTGAAGGGAAAGAAAATTGTACAGTTTGCAATATGCAGAAGCCCGAGAACTTGGTGCATTTTTTGATACACTGTCCCATATATAACAGTTTACGCAATAGTTTTCTCCATCAGTATTTGAAGGGAAATGCAAGTAATGAGGAAAATATTATAAATTTATTAAATAATATTACATGTAAGCAACAGATTAACAATCTATATTGGTACACTGAGGCAGCTTTAAAATTAAGAGCATTTGCGTTAAACGAATAAATAAATAGAATTAAGATGTAAATAGTCGGCAAAGGAAAATATAATTAAATAATCAATATTAATAAAATTTAAAAAAGGTTAATGTCTTAAAAAAAAAAAAATAATTTTTTTTGTTTTGTTTCTTGTTTTTTCTTTTGAAATGCTACTTTTGTTTTGGGTACTTATTTATTTTGTTTTATTTATTTGTTTATTTATTTGTTTGTATTTTTTGTTAATAGTAGTAATGTATTTCTGTTCTGTTATAATTTAATTACTGTAATAAGGATAATTGAGAATACTTTTATGTTTGAGATAGTTATTTTTCTGTTTTATTATGCTTTATTAATTTCGTTGCTATCAACTCCTTGCCAGGAGGAAATGTACTCAAGCGGCAAATAAACATATTCTATTCTATTCTAATCTATTACTGTATCCATTATTGTTTATCTTTATATAATACGACATAATATCTTAACTGAGAAACAACATGCTGTAAGCTGAAAACATGAACTTACTGTTGCCGAAGGAGTTAAAATGTGTTACACTGGATAAGATGTCATCAACCCAGCCATTTGTTTGAATTGAACTAGTTCAGATTTACCATTAAAATGTTGAAGGAACGCTGAGAACCAAAATAAAAATTATATAACTGTTATTTATACGATTGATTTCATTGAAATTTACAAATATTTAAAAAAAAATTGTTTTCAATAAGTTAGAATTTAAAAATACTGGTGCGAACCTTACAAAATCCAAGGTCCATAATTCTAGAACGTTATTAAACTTTATGTTATTATTTTAAATTTCATGGAGATTACTCTCCTCTTTAATTGAGAGAAATTTGAATATTTACGTGGAAGTTCATAATTCCCAAATACATAATCGGAATTAGCAATTTACTTTTACAGTAGTAAAGACGACCAAAAATTGTTAACATGTTACAAACTAAATCTACCTACTTATGATCGTTGAAACATCTTTATGAAACAAAATAATGAAGACTAAAATAACTTATGCGTACACTTAAAATGCAACTACTATCAACTGTCTTGGAAACATGTCAATTTCATAAACACTTCTAATCACATCCAACTCCTAATTAAAAATAAAAGTATACACAAAAAATGTTGCTTACCTGCAAGAAGTCTTCAACGCAGTAACGATGCAAAATCAAGTTTTTCATTTTCCAATGAAGTTATCGCTTAATGCAAATAAATAATACCATTATTTTTCCGGGGTATGTAACGTTCTTACTGACTTTGTTACAGTAGCAGCAACTTAAAACTACCAATCATAAATTAAAAAAACATCAAATTATGAGGTAAAGAGTAATTTTAAACATGGAAATTTTTTTAGAGGAAAACTTCTTTTTAAAATAATGTTAATATAAAATGTTGATCTAAAACAACTTAAAACTACCAATCATCAGTATATAACATCAAATTATGAAGTAAACAGTAAATTAAATATGGTAATTTTTTAGGAAGGAAACTTTTTTTAAAAATATGATATTAACGAAGGTGAAGTATATTTAGTGAATAAAGCAAATTATTGTTATTGCTACAAGGTAGAGATTATTTCGAAAAAACTAAATAACAGTTCTTACCCAACGCCTTACCGGGCAGTTTGGTTTTGTAGTGAGGTTATAACTTTAATAGCATCAAAAGTACATGCTCATGCTACCTAGCGGCAATAGCTCGAACTAGTTACGCAATTACATCTTTATAGTTTAAATGATCGCCACTAGATAGGACTGACGAACCATAAACCCGTCTTCCTTCTTTAAATTTTTCATTGATACTGAACAAATATCAAAGTAATACAAATCTTATGAAATTATTTTAATAATTATGGAAACAATGTTGGTACGGGAGATGAAAATTCTTTATACATCTCCATAATTTGTATTAATAATTCACTGTTTACAATTAATGTACCTAAAGTTTCCATTAGTAAATACTAAAAACTAACGATTTTTATAAGATGAAGATGAGGTTGTCAAAAATTTAAAAGCCACGGTAGCCGAGCGGTTAGAGGTGAGACCTGCGAAGCTAATACGTATTGTGGTACTGGGTTCGATTCCCAGTCTTAGGTCTTGGAATTTATTTAATGGTTAATATGAGTAATTTACAGTAAAGTATGTTTGCTAGTCGCCTCCGTCCACGACACCTAAGTGGTAGTTAGACTTGAAAATATAGGAATCACTTTACTCTACTTACTTGTCAACAATTCTAATGTTCCCACCCATGCTAATCCGTTGTATCCATCAATGAACAGTAAGACTTCAAACTTCTGCATTTACTTGATGCTAATATGAAGATATTCACTCAAGACCAGAGGTAATTAAAGGAAGCAGAGAAGAATACCCAAACTGTTTTTTTTTAACTCTTGAAGCATTTCTCTTATTGAAGACTAGAATAACTGCAAACGACTACTGAAACAAATCAGCATTTACAAAGAAATATAAGATACTCGATTACAATAACTTAACCATAAAAAATATTTTAGGTCGATGCACCAGTAAGTGTACACCAACGAATTCTAGTGGGAGCATTCACGAATTTCTCTCGCAGGACTTACATATTTATTAAATTTTCATTAAACATAGTATTTTTACTAAAATATAGTGTCAGGTATTATAAAATGATTCAATTGAAAGAAGTGTAAGAGCTTTCTCAAAACCACAAAATAAAATCGGGAAAAAAGGATTTCGCTTGGTGTAGGATAAAAGGGATTTTGAGGTCATTATGAATGGTAAGATCAACGCAAACCGAAGAGCATTTACTATTTTCCCAAAGATTCTTGATTAGGGAGACTGGATTCGTTGACAGTTGGAAAAGTAGTACCCTAAGATTTCTGTCCTAAGTATACATTGCTGCAAAAGCAACAGCTATAGCAGTCTATTATTTATTACAGAGTTTTTAGCTATTGTTCAAGAGGCTTAAAAGAAGTTTAGATTGCGGTGTTAGCTTCCCTTCATTCGGTCTACTGAGAGAGATGTGGTGAATCTTTAATTGAGAAACAGTTTCATGAATGTGTGGGAGAATTTCACGGACCCATAGAGACACAAGTCTGTGAAATCTAGGGCCATCAAAAGGCTTCAGCTCAAGGAGGGAAGCACATAGAACGCGAGACGTACGCTTGATGGATTTTACAAGAAAAATGTTTCAATACAAGCTCTAGATTTTAATAATATAATGAAAGTACTTATTAATAGAAAATCGTAAATGCTGTTCAAGAGAAATTACGAAAAACCAGGTTTAGTAAATTTGTATTATATTTCCAAGTTTTGCGCCAACCTCCTTATATTAAAGGTGAGAATTAATGCTCAAATTTAAAGGTCCAAGTGAAAAAGATAAGCAAAATACCTTATGAAGCCGTTGCAAAAGCAAAGGTCTTGTTCACACAACACTTGCTCCAACAAGTACTTCTCATTCTACTTCTGCTTGCAGGCACTTCTACCCCCTTTATTCCTGTTACAAAATAGTCAATAACTATTGGCAGCGAAATACCGAGGTACTAACTTCATATCAGTTCTATCTACGAAGCCATTTAATTTTTCATCTGAACTGCCGAAATCACCATCATGTATAAATACCATAGTTTCGGTATATTTCACACCTTTTTGAAGCCCTAAAATCTATGATACATACATATTGTCATCTTGTTATTTTTTCTTACACTTGTTAATTATACGTAATTTATAAGTAAAACAATAACAAAAACGATTCTCCCAAAATATATAAACAATTGTAATTATAATTAATGTAATACATACATAGCTTACTTAATATCATTAAATAAGATTCCTTTTTATTAAATCTATACCCTTTGATTTAATGATCGCTCGGTTATGCTGTTAATGTAATATAAGAAGTCTATGTATTGTACACGTCTAACTCGTTCTACAAGCGAATTAAGCTTATCGTACTCATCTTCCTCGTCTTGAAATCTTGTCTTGTGGTTTTCCTTACTTCATTTTGACATGGAACTAACTCTACTCAAACTTCACCTTTTATAGGTCAGTGTTGCAAGACACTGAACAGACTGTGTAAGGGAGGTTACAGTGGTGTTATCAAAAATGTTGAGGAATTGTCAAACATCTGTTAAAAATTATGAATATAAAATAATTGAAATCTAGTACTTGTTTAAAGGTTCTATATGTTATTATTTTTTTTTTTTAATTCAGTGATAGTTATATTTTAGAACTGAGAAGTTGGAAATGTATTTTATGCGGGGAGTGGGCACGAAATTTAAAATATGGACGTTGTTGCATTCCCACCGAAATAATCATTGTTAAATAAAATATGGATGAATATGTTAGTCAAATCATTTCAAAAATTCGAAATGAGTAATATCTTTAATTTTTCTCCTAATTACTCAGGAACTCAGGATTGTGTTTTTAATAGTAATTATTAAGACCAGGGCTGATTGTGTAAGCTAGATCCATCTATTTAAAAAACATGAAGAAAAAACGGTTAGAAAAGGTGAACGTTACTCATAATTTCGCCAGAATACTCATGTTTCCGTATAAGGCAGTTAATATCTATCGTATACAGAAACCACAGCATCTCAGTGAAATTGGAATAAAAGTTCAATTTTTCCAATTGCTTTTTAGTTTCTGTTTTTCAAAAATGATGGAATTTACAATTACAATCTAGCATTGGTCTTAATACCGACTATCAAATAAAAAACAGGAGCGTTCGAGTGAAAGTAGAAGACGATTTCTACTTTTTCCAATGTGTCTTACTACTTGATTTATATTTTTTTCTTATACAGCAAACAAATTAAACATTTTATTAAAAACAAATAACATGGAATTTGAAGTAAAAATTCTAAAATTACATTGTGA
This sequence comes from Rhodnius prolixus, assembly GCF_049639745.1. Taxonomy (NCBI): domain Eukaryota; kingdom Metazoa; phylum Arthropoda; class Insecta; order Hemiptera; family Reduviidae; genus Rhodnius; species Rhodnius prolixus. Next base: position 11,078,500 of record NW_027411604.1, on the reverse strand, counting down.
AATTAACGTGCATATTACGTATAGTAACTACATAATACTCGTTTTATTAATTGATTCTTCACATAAATTTCCTAGGATAGATGATTTACGTCTATTTCACTTTGGCTTCTATTGATGAACAGTTTTGCAGGCAGTACTCCAGTATCACAGGTATTTAATCTGAAAATCAACATTATTAATGTACTTAAAATAATTAGAATTTACTGAGTTTAGCTTGAATTAAGAACCTAGAAAAAAAATTATAATAATAGATTATGTATTCATAAAAATTAAATAAATGAGACTGCAATAAAACTAAAGCATTGATATGAATGTTTAAATCATTTCTTAAAAAACCTAACCCTTTCTTTCAAATAAAGTGAAATATATTTTCAAAAAACATACTTATTATTTATCAAAAAGATTACTATGATTGAACAATACAACAAGAAACTTGCTACTAATATTTTAATTTTTTATTATTATTATTATTTTCTTATACAGAATAGTAATAGTTCTGTGATGGGAAAATAAAACAGAATTTCAATCAAATTAAAACCTTCTATTAAAAAATGAAAACTTTTTTTCAGCTATAAAGATAAAAATTTGTATGAAAAAAGTTTTAGTTTGTATAGTAATAATAGATAATAACACTTGAAGAACAGTTCCTCTGTTAGAGAATCTAGTTTAGTTTATTATCAAAAAAGAATGGATGCGAATTACCTCATAAATAAGGTCGTACTTGCTGGAAGTATAGAAGGATCCTACAAAATAATGAAATGGGTTATAATAGCGGATTTAACCATATTAAAAAAGTAATGAACAGTCTAAATATAGAAACAGTTTTGTCACCTAGTAATGTTTCTGAGTGGGATGGTATTTTCCAGAATATTCCAATATGTTTAGAGACACGGTTCAAAAACAAGTTCGTTGACGATGTAATTAATAGTGAATATCATAGTCATTATAGAGTGCTTGAATTCAATTTAGATGATGATCATTACCTGATAAGAATATGTCCTTAGACCATATAAGATGGATTATTAAAGTAAGAAATGGTATTTAAAGATGAATTAGATGTGTGTCCAATGTGTAATATGGAGGTTGTGGAAGATTTGCATCACTTTTTGACTGAATGTGCAACGTGGTGGTCTAAGATATAAATGCTTTAAAAGAACTTCATTTCTCCACCGTAGAGATGGTCGATTTGCTGAATGGAAAAGATTGGATGGCACTTGTTAATTATTGTAAAACTGCATATTTACGCAGAAATATGAGTATTATATGGATGTCACATTTAGTTTTGAGATACCAGTTTAAACCTATTGAATAAAACCAAGGAGAGGAAATTTTGATTTTGTCTTTTGTTGTTTATTAAAGTGTGTATAAATTTAGTTTATTATCACCATAAGTTGGTGTATTTTTGTTTTTATTTTTTATTAGTACAATAATTAAATATTGTGAATGTGCAATCTGTACAAATCTAATGTTTATGACATAATAATTCACTTCAGAAAAACCAATTTAACCTAAACTAAACTAAAAAAAAACCCTAAGATGATAGAAAATCATTAAAAGTGTAAGCACTTGTACTTTTTTTTTTTTTTAAAAAAAAAACGTAAATCTATGTTTACGTACCTTTTGGATAATTTGAATTTAGGCAAATCATTGCACTTACTAGGTATCTAATCTATTACTGTGTACTTAGTCTTTATCTTTAGATAATGCGACATAATATCTTAACTGAGAAACAACAGCTGTAAGCTGAAAACATGTACTTACTGTTGCTGTAGGAATTAAAATGCGTTACACTGGATAAAACGTCGATCAACCCAGCCATTTGTTTGAATTGAACTAGTTCAGAATTACCATTAGAATGACGAAAGAATGCTGAGAACAAAAATAAAAATAATATAAACTATTATTTATACAACGGTTTTCATTGTAATTTACAAATATTTAGAAAAAAATAATGAAATAAATATTTCAATAACTTAGAATTTAAAACTACTGGTGTGAACCTCGAACAATACAAGGTCCGTAATTCAGAGGCGTTATTAAACTTTTCATTATCAATTCAAATGCATACACTTAAAATGCATCTAATATCAACTGTCTTAGAACCATATCAATTAACAAGAAAAGTATACACAAAAAATGTTGCTTACCTGCAAGAAGCCCTTAACGAAGTAACGATGCAAAAACAAGTTTTTTAATTTCCTAGGAAGTTATCGCTTAATGCAAATAAATAATACCATCAGTTTTCGAAGGTATGTAAAGTTCTCACTGACTTAGTTACAGCAGCATCAACTTAATACTATCAATCATAAATAAAAAACATCAAATTATGAGGTAAACATAAATTTTAAACATGGAAACTTTTTTAGAGGAAACTTCTTTTTAAAATACTGACGATATAAAATGTTAATCAATGTGGGTGAAGAATATTTAATAAGTAAAGCATATAATTACTGTTGCTACATGATAAAGAGTATATTTGGACACAACCGAATTACTTTTTTACCCCACTGCCTTAGTGGACAATTGTTTGGTTAGGTTATTTAATGTTTATTTTAATTGTGTCAAAGTAAATGCTTGTGCTACCTAGCGGTAATCACTAGAACTAGTTCTCATGTAATTACATCATTCTAGTTTAAGCAAACGCCGCTAGATAGCAAAGCATGTCCTTAAAACGTCTATTTTTTTCCATTTTTAATTTTAAAGTAGAACAGTATGCATAGAATTTCTAATAATGTCCAATTTCTTTAATTTAAATATAAGGATTCAATTTCTATTTGATTTATTTTTTCTATTCCTATTTTAAAGTTAGAACGGAATAAGGGTTTCAATTTCAGATTTATTATTTGATTTAAATAGAGCAAATACCAAAATAATATATTTTTAAATTCCACTCTCTTCACAAGCTATGTATGATAGAACCAACCAATCTTATGAAACTATTTTAATAATTATGGGACAATAATATTGGTACAACAAGCAAGGAAAATTCGTAATAAATCTCCATAAGATGTCTTGATATTTCACGATTTATGTAACTAAAATTTCCATAAGTGAATCAATAAAAACTAACGATTTTTATAAGAAGTTGAAGATCTGGAGTAAAAGGTAGTCAACAAATCTAACGTTGTACCTCAGCCATGCTAATCCATTGTATCCATCAATCAACAGTAAGACTTCAATCATCTGCAATTACTTTATGCTAATATGAAAATACATTGAAGTGGATAATAGATTGGCTCAAAGATGACTTCGTACTTAAATGTACTGCAGTCAAACTTTTATCGGATGACAATATCAATTACTACTTACTAAAAACTTCTCTCTTTAATATTATTTTTATCTTACCATTACCACAGGAAGACTTCGCAATCATTTCTAGAACAAAGTATCTCAACCTATCTTCAATACATTTATTTTTTAAATCGTGTCCAACATTCAGTCGAAACCACCTCTCATTAAAGTAAGGAAAGAAGAATTCCCAAACTAATTTTTTTTTTCAGCTCTTGAAGCATTGCTCTTATTGAAGACTAGAATAACTGCAAACAGATTACTGAAACAAAACAACACTTATATCTAAATAATAAAGATGCTCCTGATTACCATACAATAACTAGAAATAAATCGAATTCTGGTGGGAGCATTCACAAATTTCTCTTGTCACAACTCACGTATTTATTAAACTTTTTTAGCGCTGTGGTCACCTGACGACCTCCTCAGATTTAGTAGATTATTAGCCCGAGTTCATTTCCGTGCTATAGGACGAGTGCCTATGGGAGAATGAAAGAATTTTATTTTTTACATTTTTTGCACGTGGAACCTTCTTGATGATCAGAAATGTGGTGTCCATCAACAATCTAGTGGCTTCTTCTGTGAACGCCCACTTACACAAGATAAAACTAATTTCTAACTCAACCATCTCCACTTTTCATATTATTTTGAAGAACACATTTACAGAAATTGCCAACTTTTTGGAAACGTTTTTATGAAATATTGAAACAGTAATGCTTACATTGTGCGAAGGGTAAAACGTTTATGGTCAGAAGATGTTCTATTTACACGCAAGGTCAATGTAAATATAAAAAGAAAACAGATATTTCTTTATGCATTGTTGTTGACCAACTGTTTGAGGCATGAGCTACCAAATATTTGATTACTAATTCGTTTAAAATTTACATAAACCATAAAAAAAAATAAAAATAAAAATACTTTTACTTTACTTCAGACGTTTTGAATCTAAAAAATAAGATTTCATCTAACGAGAGATTAACCCCGATGGATTGTTAATCTACTGCAGCGAAAACAAGTCCATTAACATTAAACTCTCAACAGAATGATAAAATATCCCCAAACATTAAATCAAAAACGTTGAATATAATAAATAAAACCACCTCTGGAAATTATGTACAATTAAAATTCATTTCTCTTAAAGAATTCAAGAACATATACCATTTTAGTATTGCATTGTAACTTACGGCATAAAAAAGCCCATCTGACCAATCATGAATAAGGAATTATTCTTGCACAGTGCAAGAAATACTGCCAAAAAATTTCCAAGCTATTTCTTATTGTTAACATAAACTGTAAAATATAGGAACGAATCCAAAGCAAGACAAGCCATTTCACTAAATTAGAACTCTTTACTTGCTCTGCGCCCAGATCTGCTTGGCACAATTAATGACAGCTAATTAATTGTTCGGTCATATGTCCAATATAATTGTTCTAGAGATCACATACTATCGAAATACACCGATAACCGATTTAGTTCCGTTTGCCACACCGTATTATTACTTCCCAAACACCCTCCATGCCGAATAATCTTTTAAGCTCTTTATCATAAAATAGTAACTCGGACGGTGGATATTTAATACCGAATAGTTTTAATGTTCACGGATTATCTAAATACCCGTATATCCGATTTTATCTTTGCCTAGAAGACCCGCCAATACTAATATCACCAGAACGCGCACCGTTTTATTCTCCACAGATATTTCTTAAATAATTTAGTTGCCCGGATATTAGTAGCATGGTACAATACTGTTAAAATATACCGTATTAGTGAACCCTAGAAGAATTAAGTCTCACATTTAAGCAAGCAAATATTTTTTTTATTAACGTGCAAAGATGTGTAAGGCGTAGAAAGATTTAGAGGAATAAAAGAGTAAAATTGCATGTCTGGAAGTTAGCATCAAATTCAGTTATCTGAGATATTAATTTGTTATAAGACTATGTTAATGTCAATCTCATGACAGAATCCAAATTTAAGTCACCCATTTATTATTTACATTATTTGGAGCAACAAATAAATAATAAAATCGAGGCACTTGCATAAAGAAAGTTGCATCATTTTTTGAGTGAAGCTGGCTTAAGTCTACTCACTTTTAATGAGGTTAGATACATAGAACGGAGCGTTAAGAAGTTTTAGAAGTATTTTTGGCTGTAATGTCTGGAGGCGTAGTGAGTTGGAACGCTTAGTCGATCCCCATACTTCAATGCCATATGACCAAATAGGTCGCAGTAACAGTAGATATAAGAGTCTTTTGTTATGTAGGTTAAGTTTCGAACGTTTGTCAAGTAGTCTGGCGAGAAGTTTGTAGCGTTGGTTGGTTTCTTCTCTTTTCAGTCTAGAATGGGGATTCCAAGTCAACCGTTTGTCTAGGTGCAGTCCAAGGTAGTGTACTTTGTCCACAGTTGGTATAATGATAAGTTACAGGTTTTTCTAAGGTCGGTAGATTACGTCACGAGTGATATGGATCGGAGAATAAATTTGATTCTATAAAACTGGCAGCTAATTATAAGCCAAATCCCAGGCAAGCAATAGTGTATAAGCAGAAATGGTTCGATAAGGAATGTTATGAGGCACGTCGTAAATCGCTTAAGCATTTAAGGAAATATTAAAAAACAAATCGAGTTGAGGACAATTCAACGAGGACAACCGTGACGTCAATGATACCCCAAGATATTTATAAGCATTAACAATTTCATTTAATTTATTTTTAAAATACCATTTCTCATTTCTTCCTCTTTTACATCCTCTACAGAAAACCATTATTTTTGACTTCCTTATATTAAGATGCAAATTCCACAATTCCAAGTATCGCTCCAAACACTGAATCATTCTTTGCAGAGAATTTGGTTCACTAGCCAGAAGTACAATATCATCCGCAAATGCCATTATTTTAATACGTTCTTCCCCAATGCGAATACCACCAGTATCAATATATTCCTCAATATCAATGAGATAAAAAGAAAAAATTGCCGAAGATTGACTGGTTGTAGTTTCAAACTCTTCAGTTAAACCGTATTGAGACCATACAGTACATCTAGTGTCAGTTAACAAACCTTTTATAGAACGCACAATCTTGGAGGAAATACCCAATTGATACAGTTTAAAAAATAATGAATTTCTGTTTTGTTAATACTATCGAACGCTAAAGTGAGATCTACGAAAAAGGCATAGGCTTTCTGTCTTTTCATTTTTAATTTTATATTAACTATATTTGTTAAATTAAATATGTTATCCAGCTTAGAGTAACTCTTTCTAAAGCCTGTTTGAAATTGTTTTAACACCCCTGCTGTTCAGCCCAGGTGGTCATTCTATCCAATAACAATCCAGAATAGAGTTTGCCTACGACATTATTAAACGTTATGCCTCCATAACATGACACGTCATGAATACTCCCCTTTTTAAATAATGGAAATATAATACCTTACTTAAATGACAAAGGATATTTCCTGACTCAAAAATTTTATTAAAAGTACTAGGCAATTCATTTATAAAATCATTTGTAGCATATTTGAAAAACTCTGACGTAATACGATCTGGTCCCGGGCCTTTGTTTATTTTACCTTAACTAAGACACATTGTAATTCATTTAACGTAAATTGTTCATCTAAAAATCATTTATAATATACGGTTCTGCAAACTGAACATTACTAATCAAAGTAGAAGCATTGTACAATGAAGGGAAATACGTTGTCCACTGATGCACAAAGATATTACCAAATGAAAATCTGCTTCTTTTCTTCATGTACCTAAATGCGTCCAAGAAGTCTTTTGAATTAATCAACGAATTAAGTTTTTGCATCATACTTATATTGTACTCTTTACGCTTATCTAAACGCAACCAATAGGTAATGATAATATGTTACACTAAGCTATAGACGTCTTTCAGTTCTGAATATATCATAATCCTAACCTAGTTACTTTAAGGTAAATACGAATTTTGCTGAGAAGATCTGACAGATCGCAGTAGATGGAACCAACTTGAATCGCTGCAGAAGTGGAAAACTTCAACTACTTTAATAAACGAAAAATCGTAAATAGTTTTTCACAAACCTACGTAACAAAGACATTGCCACAAACCCAGTAATGATATAGGTTTGAGGACGCCGTTAAGATGATGAAATGAAATGGTAACTGAAATACCTAACTACTGGGAGTACACTTAGCCGCTTCAATGCGGCTGAAGTTTTCTTACAGTGTAATAGAGTCTAAGAAATGGTGTGCGCAGTCAGACATACGCAGCTGATTAGAGATCTATTGGACTACTGCTAACCTGAGTCATCATTCTCAAGAAATGTCCACTCAGAATACTTAAAGGAAGTGGTACTGGCTCTGTTAGCCTGCTCCAGATAGCAGTTGTCCAGGGGGCACCTCGTGGAGGTAGAGCTCAGATTTTTGCCCCCCCAAATGCCATCCTGCCTTTAATATCGTATTCCAACTGGTTTTTATCCTCTATTAAGCAGGCGTAGTAGCAAATCTCATTAACAATGGAGTTGCATTACCTGCGATGTACTGAGGGGGAGAGAGAAAACCAGCTTTGGACCCGTTAAAGAATACGATTATACGGAGTTTGGGTAGGGCAATGGACAAATAGCAGGAATGGCAGAATACTGGATACGCTATTTGTGAAGAAGCGCCCTGGGGAAAAAATAGTTTTAGAAGTATACTTGGGCTCGTTTAAGCAATAGACAACAAACCAAGCGATAGATAGGAAATTGTCAAGAAAATATGAATCCTGTATTAACTAAAAAATGTAGTATCAACCTGATGGAGTTAACCTAAGATTAAATAAGACGCGCATCCTATATATTAACGGAAAAGTGTTTTAACTACCTAACGGTGAAACACGAATATACCAAGATAGATATACTATAAATAAAGTAAAATAGATAACTTACCGAACAAACAATGTGATACCAAAACTAGCTGGTTAGCTAGGGAGTTAAACAGAGCTACTACGCGAACGATTGAGGGCTCTTACTCATGAATTGCCTCGGAAAGTGACCTGTTAAATCTGGTGCTGGATGAATTTAAGACAAATCTAGTAGTTACATCTCATAGTGAAATATTAGAGTATTAATGCTCCACTCATATGCACTAAAGTTCAACTAGTTTGCACTTATGTTACAATTAGTGTGTCTTCTAATCGTCTAATCTTCATCAATGTGCACTACACTTCCACTAATGTGCACTAGTATTCTACTAATATGCATTAATGTTACTATAATCTGCACTAATGATCTCTTAAAGAGCAGGTATGTACTACTAATGTGCACTGAAATTTCACTAATAATACATTAATGTTACACTCAACTACTCTAATAATCATTAATGTGCTCTAATGTACACCAGTACACTACTAACATGCACTAATCTTCCAAAAATTTGCACTAATGATCTCTTAAAAAGCAGGAATCTTCCATTAATGTGCAATGAAATTTCGTAATATGCACTTATGTTCAACTTTACAACTCTAAAATCATTAATGTGCACTATAGTTCCACTAATGTGCACTAGAATTTTACTAAGATGCACTAATGCTCCAGTAATGTGCTCTAAAGATCTCGAAAAGAGCACCTATGTTTCATTAATGTGCACTAATATTCTACATATTAGCACTAGTATTATCTAAGGTGCACTAGTGTTACACTAATATGCAATAATGTTCCACTGGAAGATAAAAGAGAATTTAATTACTCTACAAAAAATCACGATGTTCCAAAATTAATAAAAAAAAATTCTATACATATAGATGCTTTTTTTGAATCATAAACATAAAGCTACTAGTTTCAACAGAGTCCAGCAGCAATATTAACAAAACTCATTCGTGGGTAATTCATCAGCCAATCGTCCTCATCACAGCCCTGTTTCACTCCAAAACTAGCCAGACAGTTTATGGACCACCCAAGTACATTAGGTAGCTAATAAGATATAATATCCGTTTATTGCATCTATCAACTTTCAACGTATTTATTAAAAGAAATTGAAGTTCTTATTTAAAGAACTTTTAAAGAAATCTGTTTTATTAATGAAGCCGGTATTAGATTGTCCTCCACAATCGGAATGTAACCACCATAATATTAGGGAGAAAGTTTGAAGAAAATACCATTAATGCAGAAATTACTATGATCCGGATTTAATATACCCTGTAAATTCTATGTTACATAGCTAACAAAGCAACACAAAAAATAGTAAAAACATTATAACCACCACCTAAAATAATTACTCGCCCTACTAACAAAAATAAGATAACTATAGTGAAATTACCGACTAAATAATTCATAGCCAGCTACAAAAAAATATTAAACGAATCTGATGGAGATACATTAATAATTAAAAATAAATGGGTATCAAACAGAAACAGAAAAAGGTAGTATAAACCTGATAGTCATCACATAATCTTGCTTCCTAAATCTGTAACAACCAGTAAAAGAAAAGAGATTCATCAACCAGATGAAATACTAAACACGTCTTAATTCTTTTTGGAACCTGACCGTGGAAGTCCAACCTTAATAACAATAAGCGTATTAACCTGAAACAGAAAATGTTGTGTAAACCTGACAGTGATACCGTAATGTTAGTAACTAAACGAGTCATATTTATTAACGGAAAAGTGTGTATCAACCTTATGGTGATACCTTAATGTTATTAACTAAAAGCGTATTAGCCAGCAACACAAAGCTATTGTATCAACTTAATGGTGATACACTAATCATAATAACTAAACGCGTCATGTTCAATAATGCAAAAAGTGTTTAACAACCTGACGGTTATACCCTAATCTTAATAACTAAATGCGTAGCCAGCCAGAGAAAACTATCGTTGATACCTTAATCTTAATAACCAAATTCGTATTAGCCAGCAATAGAAAACTGTTGTATAAACGAAACGGTGATACCCTAATCTTAATTCCTAAACGAGTCATATATAATAACAAAAAAGTGTCTGTCGGTGATACTTTAATCTTAATAACTAAACGCGTATTAGCCAGCAACCGAAAACTGCCGTTTCAACCAAACTATGATACCATAATCTTAATAACTAAATGCGTATTAGCCATCAACAGATAACGGTTGTATCAACCTGATGGTGATAAACTAATCACAACAACTAAACGCGTCATGTTCACTAACATGGCATACATAATGCGTAAAGTGTATAACAACCTGACGGTGATACCCTAATCTTAATAACTAAGTGAGTAGCCAGCCACAAAAAACTGACGTTGATACCTTAATCTTAATAACCAAAATCGTATTAGCCAGCAATAGGAAACTGTTGTTTCATACTTACGGTGACATCCTAATCTTAATAACTAAACGCGTCAAGTTCAATAACAGAAAAGTGTGTATCAACCTGACGGTGATACGGTAGTCTTATCAACTAAACGCGTATTAGCCAGCAACAGAAAACTGTCGTTTCAACCAAACTATGATACCTTAATCTTAATAACAAAATGCAACCAAACGGTGATGCCCTAATTTTTAAAACTAAACACGTGAAGTTGAATAAAAAAAAACTGTGTATCAACCTGAAAATGATACCTTAATTTTATTAAATAAAAGTGTAAAGTTCAATAAGGGAATAGTATGTATCAACCTGACATTGATAGCTTAATCTTAATAACTAAAAGCGTATTAGTCAGGAACAGAAAAATGTTGTATCATATTTACGGAGACATCCTAATCTTAATAACTAAACGCGTCTAGTTCAATAAGGAAATAGTGTGTATCAACCTGACGTAGATTGCTTAATCTTAATAACTAAATGCGTATTAGCTAGCAACAGAAAATTATTGTATCAACCTGATGGTGATACACTAATCATAATACCTAAACGCGTCATGTTCAATAATGCAAAAAGTATTTAACAACCTGAAGGTTATACCCTAATCTTAATAACTGAATGCGTAGCCAGCCAAAGAAAACTAACGTTGATACCTTAATCTTAATAACTAAATGGGTATTAGTCAGCAACAGAAAACTGTTGTATAAACGAAATGGTGATACCCTTATCTTAATTCCTAAACGCGTCATATATAATAACAAAAAAGTGTGTATCTATTTGTCGGTGATACTTTAATCTTAATAACTAAACGCGTATTAGCCAGCAACCGAAAACTGTCGTTTCAACCAAACTATGATACCATAATCTTAATAACTAAATGCGTATTAGCCAGCAACAGATAACGGTTGTATCAACCTGATGGTGATAAACTAATCATAACAACTAAACGCGTCATGTTCACTAACATGGCATACATAATGCGTAAAGTGTATAACAACCTGACGGTGATACCCTAATCTTAATAACTAAGTGAGTAGCCAGCCACAGAAAACTGAAGTTGATACCTTAATCTTAATAACCAAATTCGCATTAGCCAGCAATAGAAAACTGTTGTTTCATACTTACGGTGACATCCTAATCTTAATTCCAATACGCGACATATATAAGAACATAAAAGTGTGTATCTACCTGTTGGTGATACTTTAATCTTAATAATTAAACGCGTATTAGCCAGCAACAGAAAAATGTCGTTTCAAGCAAACTATGATACCTTAATTTTAATGACTAAATGCTTATTAGCCAGCAACAGATAACTGTTGTATCAACCAAACGGTGATGCCCTAATTTTTAAAACTAAACACGTGAAGTTCAATAAGAAAAAACTGTGTATCAACCTGAAAATGATACCTTAATCTTATTAACTAAGAGCGTAAAGTTCAATAAGGGAATAGTATGTATCAACCTGATTTTGATTGCTTAATCTTAATAACTAAATGCGTATTAGTCAGCAACAGAAAAATATTGTATCATATTTACGGAGACATCCTAATCTTAATAACTAAACGCGTCTAGTTCAATAAGGAAATAGTGTGTATCAACCTGTCGTAGATTGCTTAATCTTAATAACTAAATGCGTATTAGCTAGCAACAGAAAACTATTGTATCAACCTGATGGTGATACACTAATCATAATACCTAAACGCGTCATGTTCAATAATGCAAAAAGTATTTAACAACCTGAAGGTTATACCCTAATCTTAATAACTGAATGCGTAGCCAGCCAAAGAAAACTAACGTTGATACCTTAATCTTAATAACTAAATGGGTATTAGTCAGCAACAGAAAACTGTTGTATAAACGAAATGGTGATACCCTTATCTTAATTCCTAAACGCGTCATATATAATAATAAAAAAGTGTGTATCTAATTGTCGGTGATACTTTAATCTTAATAACTAAACGCGTATTAGCCAGCAACCGAAAACTGTCGTTTCAACCAAACTATGATACCATAATCTTAATAACTAAATGCGTATTAGCCAGCAACAGATAACGGTTGTATCAACCTGATGGTGATAAACTAATCATAACAACTAAACGCGTCATGTTCACTAACATGGCATACATAATGCGTAAAGTGTATAACAACCTGACGGTGATACCCTAATCTTAATAACTAAGTGAGTAGCCAGCCACAGAAAACTGAAGTTGATACCTTAATCTTAATAACCAAATTCGTATTAGCCAGCAATAGAAAACTGTTGTTTCATACTTACGGTGACATCCTAATCTTAATTCCAATACGCGACATATATAAGAACATAAAAGTGTGTATCTACCTGTTGGTGATACTTTAATCTTAATAATTAAACGCGTATTAGCCAGCAACAGAAAAATGTCGTTTCAAGCAAACTTAAATGACCTAAATTTTAAAACTAAACACGTGAAGTTCAATAAGAAAAAACTGTGTATCAACCAGAAAATGATACCTTAATCTTATTAACTAAGAGCGTAAAGTTCAATAAGGGAATAGTATGTATCAACCTGATTTTGATTGCTTAATCTTAATAACTAAATGCGTATTAGTCAGCAACAGAAAAATGTTGTATCATATTTACGGAGACATCCTAATCTTAATAACTAAACGCGTCTAGTTGAATAAGGAAATAGTGTGTATCAACCTGTCGTAGATTGCTTAATCTTAATAACTAAATGCGTATTAGCTAGCAACAGAAAACTATTGTATCAACCTGATGGTGATACACTAATCATAATACCTAAACGCGTCATGTTCAATAATGCAAAAAGTATTTAACAACCTGAAGGTTATACCCTAATCTTAATAACTGAATGCGTAGCCAGCCAAAGAAAACTAACGTTGATATCTTAATCTTAATAACTAAATGGGTATTAGTCAGCAACTGGAAACTGTTGTATAAACGAAATGGTGATACCCTAATCTTAATTCCTAAACGCGTCATATATAATAACAAAAAAGTGTGTATCTAACTGTCGGTGATACTTTAATCTTAATAACTAAACGCGTATTAGCCAGCAACCGAAAACTGTCGTTTCAACCAAACTATGATACCATAATCTTAATAACTAAATGCGTATTAGCCAGCAACAGATAACGGTTGTATCAACCTGATGGTGATAAACTAATCATAACCACTAAACGCGTCATGTTCACTAACATGGCATACATAATGCGTAAAGTGTATAACAACCTGACGGTGATACCCTAATCTTAATAACTAAGTGAGTAGCCAGCCACAGAAAACTGACGTTGATACCTTAATCTTAATAACCAAATTCGTATTAGCCAGCAATAGAAAACTGTTGTTTCATACTTACGGTGACATCCTAATCTTAATTCCAATACGCGACATATATAAGAACAAAAAAGTGTGTATCTACCTGTTGGTGATACTTTAATCTTAATAATTAAACGCGTATTAGCCAGCAACAGAAAAATGTCGTTTCAAGCAAACTATGATACCTTAATTTTAATAACTAAATGCGTATTAGCCAGCAACAGATAACTGTTGTATCAACCAAACGGTGATGCCCTAATTTTTAAAACTAAACTCGTGAAGTTCAATAAGAAAAAACTGTGTATCAACCTGACAGTGATACTTTAATCTTAATATCTAAAAGCGTACAGTTCAATAAGGGAATAGTATATATCAACCTGACGTTGATTGCTTAATCTTAATAACTAAATGCGTATTAGCCAGTAACAGAAATCTATAAAACAACCTGATGGTGATACACTAATCATAATAACTAAACGCGTCATGTTCAATAATGCAAAAAGTGTTTAACAACCTGAAGGTTTTACCTTAATCTGAGTAACTAAATGCGTAGCCAGCCAGAGAAAACTAATGTTGATACCCTAATCTTAATAACTAAATGCGAATTAGCCAGCTACTGATAACTGTTGTATCAACTAAACGGTGATGCCCTATTTTTGAAAACTGAACACTTCAAGTACGATAACAAAAAACTGTGTACCAATCTGACGGTGATACCTATGTCTTAATATCTATATGCGTATTAACCAGCAACAGAAAATTTCGTTTGCTAAACGGTCATTTAGTGGAATTGACCACAGTGTAAATCTGGCAACCCACTTATCTATCATTCAACTTTTTCGGAATATAAATTTATAATGTAAAAAAAATTATTATTCTAACTTTGGAGTCGGATATAAAACTGGTTCCTAGTTTTGGAATTTAACAGGGCAATGACGGAAACGATTGAGGGCCCTTACTCATAGATTGCTTCGGAAAAAGCAATGTATAATTTGTTGCTGGAAGAAATTTAATTTAAAGCTTCCTCTCTTAGTGAAATACTATGGAAATAATGCTTTACTGATGAGCATTAAAGTTCAACTAGTGGGCACTAATGTTCCATTTAAATACTCTAATAATCATTAAAGAGCACTAATGTTCCATTAATGTGCACTAGTATTTTACTGAGATGCACTAATGTTACAATAAGGTGCACTAATGATTAACTAAATAGCAGGTATTTTCCATTAGTGTGCACAGAAATTTCATTAATATGCACTAATATTCCATTTAAATACTCTAATAATCATTAAAGAGCACTAATGTTCCATTAATGTACACTAGTATTTTACTAAGGGGCACTAATGTTACAATAAAGTGCACTAATGATCTCTAAAAGTGTAAGTATGTTCTACTAATGAGCACAGAAATTTCCTTAATTGGCACAAATGTTCCATTTAAATACTCTAATAGTCATTAAAGAGCACTAAAGTTCCATTAATGTGCACTAGTATTTTACTAAGATGCACTAATGTTACAATAAAGTGCACCCATGATCTCTAAATGTGTAAGTATGGTCCATAATTGTGCACTGAAATTCCACATTTTAGCACCAGTATTTTCTTAAGTACAATAATGTTCCACTATAATATCATAGAAAATTCATTGATATTGTAAAAAAACACGATGATTCATAACTATAAAGATAATCGATTCAACAAAGTCCAGCAGCAATATTAACAGAACTCATTCAGAGGCAATCCATAAGCCAATCGTCCTCATCACGGCACTGTTCTACTCCAAAATTAACCAGACAATGTATGCAGGTTACTAATAAGATATAACATCCGTTTATAGCCAATTTCCGAATATTGCCGATCAAAAAATACCGAAAGAATTTTAATGAAATAACATAAAATCTTCCCCCAAAATTCAATTAAGAAATGTGGTATTATTCAGATGGGGACGCCCTAATAATATCTAAACTCGCAATACGAAAGGGTTGTATCAAACTGTTGTTGATCCATTAACATTAACTAACATTTTATCTAAACGCGTACGGCTGTCATAAATAGAGCGTGTTATCATCCTGTTGGTGACACCCTAGTAGTATCTAAATTTGCAATAAGAAAGCGTTGTATCAAACAGCAGGTGATACAGTAACATTAACTAACATTATATCTAAACGCGTACGGCTGGCATAAATAGAGAATGGTATCATCCTGATGAAGACACCCTAGTAGTATCTAAACTCGCAATAGAAAATGGTTGTATTAACCTGCTGCTGATACACTAACATTATATCTAACCGCGTAAGACCGGGATAAATAGAGAATGGTATCATCCTGATGTAGACACCGTGATCATATCTAAACTCGCAATAAAAAATGGTTGTATCAACCTGCTGGTGATACAGTAACATTAACTAACATTATATCTAAACGCGTAACGCTGGCATAAATAGAGTGTGGTATCATCCTGTTGGTGACACCCTAGTAGTATCTACTCGTAAACTTGCAATAAGAAAAGGTTGCATCAACCTGCTGGTGATACTCTAACATTAGCTAACATTATATCTAAACGCGTACGGCTGGCATAAATAGAGAATGGTATCATCCTGATGGAGACACCCTAGTAGTATCTAAACTCGTAAAAGGAAAGCGTTGTATCAACCTGCTAGTGATACAGTAACATTAACTAACATTTTATGTAAGCGCGTTAGGCCGGCATAAATAGAGAATGGTATCATCCTGATGGAGACACCCTAATAGTATCTAAACTCGTAATAGGAAAGCGTTGTTTCAACCTGCTGGTGATACAGTAACATTAACTAACATTATATCTAAACGTGTAACGCTGGCATAAATAGAGCGTGTTATCATCCTGTTGGTGACACCCTAGTAGTATCTAAACTTGCAATAAGAAAAGGTTGTACTGGTGATACAGTAACATTAACTAACATTATATCTAAACGCGTAACGCTGGCATAAATAGAGTGTGGTATCATCCTGTTGGTGACACCCTATTAGTACGTACTCGTAAACTTGCAATAAGAAAAGGTTGTATCAACCTGCTGGTGATACTCTAATATAAGCTAATATTATATCTAAACGCGTACGGCTGGCATAAATAGAGAATGGTATCATCCTGATGGAGGCACCCTAGTAGTATCTAAACTCGTAATAGGAAAGCGTTGTATCAACCTGCTAGTGATACAGTAACATTAACTAACATTTTATATAAGCGCGTTAGGCCGGCATAAATAGAGAATGGTATCATCCTGATGGAGACACCCTAATAGTATCTAAACTCGTAATAGGAAAGCGTTGTTTCAACCTGCTGGTGATACAGTAACATTAACTAACATTATATCTAAACGCGTAACGCTGGCATAAATAGAGCGTGTTATCATCCTGTTGGCGACACCCTAGTAGTATCTAAACTTGCAATAAGAAAAGGTTGTATCAACCTGCTGGTGATACACTAACATTAGCTAACGTTATATCTAAGCGCGTAAGGGTGGCAAAAATAGAGAATGGTATCATCCTGATGGAGACACCCTATTAATATCTAAGCTCGCAAAAAAAAATGGATGTATTAACCTGCTAGTGATGCACTAAGATTAACTAACATTATATCTAAGCGCCTAAGGCTTGCATAAATAGAGAATGGTATCATCCTGATTGAGACACTCTGATAATATCTAAATTCGCAATAAAAAATGGTTGTATCAACCTGTTGGTGATACACTAATATTAACTAACATTATATCTAATCGCGTATGGCTGGGATAAATAGAGAATGGTATCATCCTGATGGAGACACTCTGATAATATCTAAACTCGCAATAAAAAATGGTTGTATCAACCTGCTGGTGATACAAAAACATTATATCAAACCGCGTAAGGCCTGCCTAAATAGAGAATGGTATCATCCTGATGGAGACACCGTGATATTATCTAAACTAACAATAAAAAATGGTTGTATCAACCTGCTGGTGATACACTAACGTTAACTAACATTTTATCTAAGCGCGTATGGCTGGGATAAATAGAGAATGGTATCATCCTGATGGAGACACCCTAATAGTATCTAAACTCGTAATAGGAAAGCATTGTTTCAACCTGCTGGTGATACAGTAACATTAACTAACATTATATCTAAACGCGTACGGCTGGCATAAATAGAGAATGGTATCATCCTGATGGAGACACCCTAGTAGTATCTAAACTCGTAAAAGGAAAGCGTTGTATCAACCTGCTAGTGATACAGTAACATTAACTAACATTTTATGTAAGCGCGTTAGGCCGGCATAAATAGAGCGTGTTATCATCCTGTTGGTGACACCCTAGTAGTATCTAAACTTGCAATAAGAAAAGGTTGTATCAACCTGCTGGTGATACAGTAACATTAACTAACATTATATCTAAACGCGTAACGCTGGCATAAATAGAGTGTGGTATCATCCTGTTGGTGACACCCTATTAGTACCTACTCGTAAACTTGCAATAAGAAAAGGTTGTATCAACCTGCTGGTGATACTCTAACATAAGCTAATATTATATCTAAACGCGTACGGCTGGCATAAATAGAGAATGGTATCATCCTGATGGAGACACCCTAGTAGTATCTAAACTCGTAATAGGAAAGCGTTGTATCAACCTGCTGATGATACAGTATCATTAACTAACACTATATCCAAATTCGTAAAGCTGGCATAAATAGAGCGTTTTATCATCCTGATGGAGACACCGTGATAATATCTAAACTCGCAATAAAAAATGGTTGTATCAACCTGCTGGTGATACACTAACATTAACTAACATTTTATCTAAGCGCGTATGGCTGGCATAAATAGAGAATGGTATCATTCTGATTGAGACACTCTGATAATATCCAAATTCGCAATAAAAAATGGTTGTATCAACCTGCTGGTGATACACTAACATTAGCTAACATTATATTTAACTGCCTAAGGGTGGCATAAATAGAGAATGGTATCATCCTGATGGAGACACCCTGATAATATCTAAACTTGCAATAAAAAATGGTTGTGTCAACCTGTTGGTGATACACTAACATTTTATCTAAGCGCGTTAGACCGGCATAAATAGAGAATGGTATCATCCTGATGTAGACACCGTGATAATATCTAAACTCGCAATAAAAAATGGTTTTATCAAAAATTTGGTGATACACTAATATTAACTAACATTATATCTAAGCACGTATGGCTGGGATAAATAGAGAATGGTATCATCCTGATGGAGACACTCTGATAATATCTAAACTCGCAATAAAAAATGGTTGTATCAACCTGCTGGTGATACACTAACATTATATCTAACCGCGTAAGGCCTGCATAAATAGAGAATGGTATCATCCTGATGGAGACACCGTGATAATATCTAAAATCGCAATAAAAAATGGTTGTATAAACCTGCTGGTGATACTCTAACATTTTATCTAAGCGCGTATGGCTGGGATAAATAGAGAATGGTATCATCCTGATGGAGACACCCTAATAGTATCTAAACTCGTAATAGGAAAGCATTGTTTCAACCTGCTGGTGATACAGTAACATTAACTAACATTACATCTAAGCGCGTATGGCTAGGATAAATAGAGAATGGTATCATCCTGATGGAGACACCGTGATAATATCTAAACTCGCAATAAAAAATGGTTGTATCAAGCTGCTGGTGATACACTAACATTTTATCTAAGCGCGTATGGCTGGGATAAATAGAGAATGGTATCATCCTGATGGAGACACCCTAATAGTATCTAAACTCTTAATAGGAAAGCCTTGTTTCAACCTGCTGATGATACAGTATCATTAATTAACACTATATCGAAATGCGTAATGCTGGCATAAAGAGAGCGTGGTATCATCCTGATGGTGACACCCTAGTAATAACTAAACTCGTAATAAGAAAGGGTTGTATCAACCTGCTGGTGATACACTACATTATATCTAAGCGCGTATGGCTGGCATAAATAGAGAATAGTATCGTCCTGATGAAGACACCTTAGTAGTATCTAAACTCGTAATAAGAAAGGGTTGTATCAACCTGCTGGTGATACACTAAGATTAAACCTAAGCGCGTAAGACTGGAATAAATAGAGAATGGTATCATCCTGATAGAGACACTCAGATAATATCTAAACTCGCAATAAAAAATGGCTGTATCATCCTGCTGGTGATACACTAATATTATATATAAACGTTTAACGCTGGTCTAAAATGAGAGTGGTATTATGCGGATGGTGACAGCTTAATAATATCCTAACTCGCAAAGAAAATGTTTGGTAACACTCTAGTAGTATCTAATTTTGCAATAAGAAAAGGTTGTATCAACCTGCTGGTGATACACTAACATTTTATTTTAGCGCGTAAGGCTGGCATAAATAGAGTATGGTATTATCCTAATGGAGATTACCTGATAATATCTAAATTCGCAATAAAAAAGCGTTGTATCAACCTGCTGATGATACAGTATCATTAACTAACACTATATCGAAATGCGTAATGCTGGCATAAATAGAGCGTGGTATCATCCTGATGGTGACACCCTAGTAATAACTAAACTCGTAATAAGAAAGGGTTGTATCAACCTGCTGGTGATACACTACATTATATCTAAGCGCGTATGGCTGGCAAAATAGAGAATAGTATCGTCCTCATGTAGACACCTTAGTAGTATCTAAACTCGTAATAGGAAAGGGTTGTATCAACCTGCTGGTGATACACTAAGATTAAACCTATGCGCGTAAGACTGGAATTAATAGAGAATGGTATCATCCTGATAGAGACACTCAGATAATATCTAAACTCGCAATAAAAAATGGCTGTATCATCCTGCTGGTGATACACTAATATTATATATAAACGTTTAACGCTGGTCTAAAATGAGAGTGGTATTATGCGGATGGTGACAGCTTAATAATATCCTAACTCGCAAAGAAAATGTTTGGTACTGATACACTTACATTAAGTCTGAACGCGCAACACTGGCAGTAAAAATGTTTTTTGTTGGGTGCATGGTGTACTGAGCTGTGGTACCCGTGGGGTCGCTACTCCCCAAAGCGACTGCATGCATCAGCCGCTCCATGCGGGGTAATTTTAGAAATTTGTTCAGAATGCTTTTTTGAATCATAAACATAAAGCTAATAGTTTCAACAGAGTCCAGCAGCAATATTAACAAAACTCATTCGTGGGTAATTCATCAGCCAATCGTCCTCATCACAGCCCTGTTTCACTCCAAAACTAGCCAGATAGTTTATGGACCACCCAAGTACATTAGGTAGCTAATAAGATATAATATCCGTTTATTGCATCTATCAACTTTCAACGTATTTATTAAAAGAAATTGAAGTTCTTATTTAAAGAACTTTTAAAGAAATCTGTTTTATTAATGAAGCCAGTATTAGATTGTCCTCCAGAATCGGAATGTAACCACCATAATATTGGGGAGAAAGTTTGAAGAAAATACCATTAATGCAGAAACTACTATGATTCGGATTTAATATACCCTATAAATTCTATGTTACATAGCTAACAAAGCAACACAAAAAATATTAAAAACATTATAACCACCACCTAAAATAATTACTCGCCCTACTAACAAAAATAAGATAACTATAGTGAAATTACCGACTAAATAATTCATAGCCAGCAACAAAAAAATATTAAACGAATCTGATGGAGATACACTAATAATTAAAAATAAATGGGTATCAAACAGAAACAGAAAAAGGTAGTATAAACCTGATAGTCATCACATAATCTTGCTTCCTAAATCTGTAACAACCAGTAAAAGAAAAGAGATTCATCAACCAGATGGAACCTGACCGTGGAAATCCAACGTTAATAACAATAAGCGTATTAACCTGAAACAGAAAATGTTGTGTAAACCTGACAGTGATACCGTAATGTTAGTAACTAAACGAGTCATATTTATTAACGGAAAAGTGTGTATCAACCTTATGGTGATACCTTAATGTTATTAACTGAAAGCGTATTAGCCAGCAACACAAAGCTATTGTATCAACTTAATGGTGATACACTAATCATAATAACTAATCGCGTCATGTTCAATAATGCAAAAAGTGTTTAACAACCTGACGGTTATACCCTAATCTTAATAACTAAATGCGTAGCCAGCCAGAGAAAACTATCGTTGATACCTTAATCTTAATAACCAAATTCGTATTAGCCAGCAATAGAAAACTGTTGTATAAACGAAACGGTGATAGCCTAATCTTAATTCCTAAACGAGTCATATATAATAACAAAAAAGTGTCTGTCGGTGATACTTTAATCTTAATAACTAAACGCGTATTAGCCAGCAACCGAAAACTGCCGTTTCAACCAAACTATGATACCATAATCTTAATAACTAAATGCGTATTAGCCATCAACAGATAACGGTTGTATCAACCTGATGGTGATAAACTAATCACAACAACTAAACGCGTCATGTTCACTAACATGGCATACATAATGCGTAAAGTGTATAACAACCTGACGGTGATACCCTAATCTTAATAACTAAGTGAGTAGCCAGCCACAAAAAACTGACGTTGATACCTTAATCTTAATAACCAAAATCGTATTAGCCAGCAATAGGAAACTGTTGTTTCATACTTACGGTGACATCCTAATCTTAATAACTAAACGCGTCAAGTTCAATAACAGAAAAGTGTGTATCAACCTGACGGTGATACGGTAGTCTTATCAACTAAACGCGTATTAGCCAGCAACAGAAAACTGTCGTTTCAACCAAACTATGATACCTTAATCTTAATAACAAAATGCAACCAAACGGTGATGCCCTAATTTTTAAAACTAAACACGTGAAGTTGAATAAAAAAAAACTGTGTATCAACCTGAAAATGATACCCAAATTTTATTAAATAAAAGTGTAAAGTTCAATAAGGGAATAGTATGTATCAACCTGACATTGATAGCTTAATCTTAATAACTAAATGCGTATTAGTCAGGAACAGAAAAATGTTGTATCATATTTACGGAGACATCCTAATCTTAATAACTAAACGCGTCTAGTTCAATAAGGAAATAGTGTGTATCAACCTGACGTAGATTGCTTAATCTTAATAACTAAATGCGTATTAGCTAGCAACAGAAAATTATTGGATCAACCTGATGGTGATACACTAATCATAATACCTAAACGCGTCATGTTCAATAATGCAAAAAGTATTTAACAACCTGAAGGTTATACCCTAATCTTAATAACTGAATGCGTAGCCAGCCAAAGAAAACTAACGTTGATACCTTAATCTTAATAACTAAATGGGTATTAGTCAGCAACTGGAAACTGTTGTATAAACGAAATGGTGATACCCTAATCTTAATTCCTAAACGCGTCATATATAATAACAAGAAAGTGTGTATCTAACGGTCGGTGATACTTTAATCTTAAGAACTAAACGCGTATTAGCCAGCAACCGAAAACTGTCGTTTCAACCAAACTATGATACCATAATCTTAATAACTAAATGCGTATTAGCCAGCAACAGATAACGGTTGTATCAACCTGATGGTGATAAACTAATCATAACCACTAAACGCGTCATGTTCACTAACATGGCATACATAATGCGTAAAGTGTATAACAACCTGACGGTGATACCCTAATCTTAATAACTAAGTGAGTAGCCAGCCACAGAAAACTGACGTTGATACCTTAATCTTAATAACCAAATTCGTATTAGCCAGCAATAGAAAACTGTTGTTTCATACTTACGGTGACATCCTAATCTTAATTCCAATACGCGACATATATAAGAACAAAAAAGTGTGTATCTACCTGTTGGTGATACTTTAATCTTAATAATTAAACGCGTATTAGCCAGCAACAGAAAAATGTCGTTTCAAGCAAACTATGATACCTTAATTTTAATAACTAAATGCGTATTAGCCAGCAACAGATAACTGTTGTATCAACCAAACGGTGATGCCCTAATTTTTAAAACTAAACACGTGAAGTTCAATAAGAAAAAACTGTGTATCAACCTGACAGTGATACTTTAATCTTAATATCTAAAAGCGTACAGTTCAATAAGGGAATAGTATATATCAACCTGACGTTGATTGCTTAATCTTAATAACTAAATGCGTATTAGCCAGTAACAGAAATCTATAAAACAACCTGATGGTGATACACTAATCATAATAACTAAACGCGTCATGTTCAATAATGCAAAAAGTGTTTAACAACCTGAAGGTTTTACCTTAATCTGAGTAACTAAATGCGTAGCCAGCCAGAGAAAACTAATGTTGATACCCTAATCTTAATAACTAAATGCGAATTAGCCAGCTACTGATAACTGTTGTATCAACTAAACGGTGATGCCCTATTTTTGAAAACTGAACACTTCAAGTACGATAACAAAAAACTGTGTACCAATCTGACGGTGATACCTATGTCTTAATATCTATATGCGTATTAACCAGCAACAGAAAATTTCGTTTGCTAAACGGTCATTTAGTGGAATTGACCACAGTGTAAATCTGGCAACCCACTTATCTATCATTCAACTTTTTCGGAATATAAATTTATAATGTAAAAAAAATTATTATTCTAACTTTGGAGTCGGATATAAAACTGGTTCCTAGTTTTGGAATTTAACAGGGCAATGACGGAAACGATTGAGGGCCCTTACTCATAGATTGCTTCGGAAAAAGCAATGTATAATTTGTTGCTGGAAGAAATTTAATTTAAAGCTTCCTCTCTTAGTGAAATACTATGGAAATAATGCTTTACTGATGAGCATTAAAGTTCAACTAGTGGGCACTAATGTTCCATTTAAATACTCTAATAATCATTAAAGAGCACTAATGTTCCATTAATGTGCACTAGTATTTTACTGAGATGCACTAATGTTACAATAAGGTGCACTAATGATTAACTAAATAGCAGGTATTTTCCATTAGTGTGCACAGAAATTTCATTAATATGCACTAATATTCCATTTAAATACTCTAATAATCATTAAAGAGCACTAATGTTCCATTAATGTACACTAGTATTTTACTAAGGGGCACTAATGTTACAATAAAGTGCACTAATGATCTCTAAAAGTGTAAGTATGTTCTACTAATGAGCACAGAAATTTCCTTAATTGGCACAAATGTTCCATTTAAATACTCTAATAGTCATTAAAGAGCACTAAAGTTCCATTAATGTGCACTAGTATTTTACTAAGATGCACTAATGTTACAATAAAGTGCACCCATGATCTCTAAATGTGTAAGTATGGTCCATAATTGTGCACTGAAATTCCACATTTTAGCACCAGTATTTTCTTAAGTACAATAATGTTCCACTATAATATCATAGAAAATTCATTGATATTGTAAAAAAACACGATGATTCATAACTATAAAGATAATCGATTCAACAAAGTCCAGCAGCAATATTAACAGAACTCATTCAGAGGCAATCCATAAGCCAATCGTCCTCATCACGGCACTGTTCTACTCCAAAATTAACCAGTAAATGTATGCAGGTTACTAATAAGATATAACATCCGTTTATAGCCAACTTCCGAATATTGCCGATCAAAAAATACTGAAAGAATTTTAATGAAATAACATAAAATCTTCCCCCAAAATTCAATTAAGAAATGTGGTATTATCCAGATGGTGACACCCTAGTAGTATCTAAATTTGCAATAAGAAAGCGTTGTATCAATCAGCAGGTGATACAGTAACATTAACTAACATTATATCTAAACGCGTACGGCTGGCATAAATAGAGAATGGTATCATCCTGATGAAGACACCCTAGTAGTATCTAAACTCGCAATAGAAAATGGTTGTATTAACCTGCTGCTGATACACTAACATTATATCTAACCGCGTAAGACCGGGATAAATAGAGAATGGTATCATCCTGATGTAGACACCGTGATCATATCTAAACTCGCAATAAAAAATAGTTGTATCAACCTGCTGGTGATACAGTAACATTAACTAACATTATATCTAAACGCGTAACGCTGGCATAAATAGAGTGTGGTATCATCCTGTTGGTGACACCCTAGTAGTATCTACTCGTAAACTTGCAATAAGAAAAGGTTGCATCAACCTGCTGGTGATACTCTAACATTAGCTAACATTATATTTAACGCGTACGGCTGGCATAAATAGAGAATGGTATCATCCTGATGTAGACACCGTGATCATATCTAAACTCGCAATAAAAAATCGTTGTATCAACCTGCTGGTGATACAGTAACATTAACTAACATTATATCTAAACGCGTATGGCTGGCATAAATAGAGAATGGTATCATCCTGATGGAGACACCCTAGTAGTATCTAAACTCGTAATAGGAAAGCGTTGTTTCAACCTGCTGGTGATACAGTAACATTAACTAACATTATATCTAAACGCGTAAGGCTGGCAAAAATAGAGAATGGTATCATCCTGATGGAGACACCCTGTTAATATCTAAGGTCGCAAAAAAAAATGGATGTATTAACCTGCTAGTGATGCACTAAGATTAACTAACGTTATATCTAAGCGCCTAAGGCTTGCATAAATAGAGAATGGTATCATCCTGATTGAGACACTCTGATAATATCTAAATTCGCAATAAAAAATGGTTGTATCAACCTGCTGGTATTACACTAACATTAGCTAACATTATATTTAAGCGCCTAAGGGTGGCATAAATAGAGAATGTTATCATCCTGATGGAGACACCGTAATAATATCTAAACTCGCAATAAAAAATGGTTGTGTCAACCTGTTGGTGATACACTAACATTTTATCTAAGCGCGTTAGACCGGCATAAATAGAGAATGGTATCATCCTGATGTAGACACCGTGATAATATCTAAACTCGCAATAAAAAATGGTTGTATCAACCTGTTGGTGATACACTAATATTAACTAACATTATATCTAATCGCGTATGGCTGGGATAAATAGAGAATGGTATCATCCTGATGGAGACACCGTGATAATATCTAAACTCGCAATATAAAATGGTTGTATCAACCTGCTGGTGATACACTAACATTTTATCTAAGCGCGTATGGCTGGGATAAATAGAGAATGGTATCATCCTGATGGGGACACCCTAATAGTATCTAAACTCGTAATAGGAAAGCGTTGTTTCAACCTGCTGGTGATACAGTAACATTAACTAACATTATATCTAAGCGCGTATGGCTAGGATAAATAGAGAATGGTATCATCCTGATGGAGACACTCTGATAATATCTAAACTCGCAATAAAAAATGGTTGTATCAACCTGCTGGTGATACAATAACATTATATCAAACCGCGTAAGGCCTGCCTAAATAGAGAATGGTATCATCCTGATGGAGACACCGTGATAATATCTAAACTAACAATAAAAAATGGTTGTATCAACCTGCTGGTGATACACTAACATTATATCTAATCGCGTAAGGCCGGCATAAATAGAGAATGGTATCATCCTGATATAGACACCGTGATAATATCTAAACTCACAATAAAAAATGGTTGTATCAACCTGCTGGTGATACACTAACATTAACTAACATTTTATATAAGCGCGTATGGCTGGGATAAATAGAGAATGGTATCATCCTGATGGAGACAACCTAATAGTATCTAAGCTCGTAATAGGAATGCGTTGTTTCAAACTGCTGGTGATACAGTAACATTAACTAACATTATATCGAAGCGCGTATGGCTGGGATAAATAGAGAATGGTATCATCCTGATGAAGACACCCTAATAGTATCTAAACTCGTAATAGGAAAGCGTTGTATCAACCTGCTGATGATACAGTATCATTAACTAACACTATATCCAAATTCGTAAAGCTGGCATAAATAGAGCGTTTTATCATCCTGATGGAGACACCGTGATAATATCTAAACTCGCAATAAAAAATGGTTGTATCAACCTGCTGGTGATACACTAACATTAACTAACATTTTATCTAAGCGCGTATGGCTGGCATAAATAGAGAATGGTATCATCCTGATTGAGACACTCTGATAATATCTAAATTCGCAATAAAAAATGGTTGTATCAACCTGCTGGTGATACACTAACATTAGCTAACATTATATTTAACTGCCTAAGGGTGGCATAAATAGAGAATGGTATCATCCTGATGGAGACACCCTGATAATATCTAAACTTGCAATAAAAAATGGTTGTGTCAACCTGTTGGTGATACACTAACATTTTATCTAAGCGCGTTAGACCGGCATAAATAGAGAATGGTATCATCCTGATGTAGACACCGTGATAATATCTAAACTCGCAATAAAAAATGGTTGTATCAAAAATTTGGTGATACACTAATATGAACTAACATTATATCTAAGCGCGTATGGCTGGGATAAATAGAGAATGGTATCATCCTGATGGAGACACTCTGATAATATCTAAACTCGCAATAAAAAATGGTTGTATCAACCTGCTGGTGATACACTAACATTATATCTAACCGCGTAAGGCCGGCATAAATAGAGAATGGTATCATCTTGATGGAGACACCGTGATAATATCTAAAATCGCAATAAAAAATGGTTGTATAAACCTGCTGGTGATACTCTATCATTTTATCTAAGCGCGTATGGCTGGGATAAATAGAGAATGGTATCATCCTGATGGAGACGCCCTAATAGTATCTAAACTCGTAATAGGAAAGCATTGTTTCAACCTGCTGGTGATACAGTAACATTAACTAACATTAAATCTAAGCGCGTATGGCTAGGATAAATAGAGAATGGTATCATCCTGATGGAGACACCGTGATAATATCTAAACTCGCAATAAAAAATGGTTGTATCAACCTGCTGGTGATACACTAACATTAACTAACATTTTATCTAAGCGCGTATGGCTGGGATAAATAAAGAATGGTATCATCCTGATGGAGACACCGTGATAATATCTAAACTCGCAATAAAAAATGGTTGTTTCAACCTGCTGGTGATACACTAACAATAACTAACATTATATCTAAGCGCGTTAGACCGGCATAAATAGAGAATGGTATCATCCTGATGTAGACACCGTGATAATATCTAAACTCGCCATAAAAAATGGTTGTATCAACCTGCTGGTGATACACTAACATTTTATCTAAGCGCGTATGGCTGGGATAAATAGAGAATAGTATCATCCTGATGGAGACACCCTAATAGTATCTAAACTCGTAATAGGAAAGCGTTGTTTCAACCTGCTGGAGATACACTAACATTAACTAACATTATATCTAAGCGCGTATGGCTAGGATAAATAGAGAATGGTATCATCCTGATGGAGACACCCTGATAGTATCTAAACTCGCAATAAAAAATGGTTGTATCAACCTGCTGGTGATACAATAACATTAACTAACATTATATCTAAGCGCGTATGGCTAGGATAAATAGAGAATGGTATCATCCTGATGGAGACACTCTGATAATATCTAAACTCGCAATAAAAAATGGTTGTATCAACCTGCTGGTGATACAATAACATTATATCAAACCGCGTAAGGCCTGCATAAATAGAGAATGGTATCATCCTGATGGAGACACCGTGATAATATCTAAACTAACAATAAAAAATGGTTTATCAACCTGCTGGTGATCCACTAACATTAACTAACATTTTATTTAAGCGCGTAAGGCTGGCATAAATAGAGAATGGTATCATCCTGATAGAGACACTCAGATAATATCTAAACTCGCAATAAAAAATGGTTGTATCAACCTGCTGGTGATACACTAACATTAACTAACATTTTATCTAAGCGCGTATGGCTGGGATAAATAAAGAATGGTATCATCCTGATGGAGACACCGTGATAATATCTAAACTCGCAATAAAAAATGGTTGTTTCAACCTGCTGGTGATACACTAACAATAACTAACATTATATCTAAGCGCGTTAGACCGGCATAAATAGAGAATGGTATCATCCTGATGTAGACACCGTGATAATATCTAAACTCGCCATAAAAAATGGTTGTATCAACCTGCTGGTGATACACTAACATTTTATCTAAGCGCGTATGGCTGGGATAAATAGAGAATAGTATCATCCTGATGGAGACACCCTAATAGTATCTAAACTCGTAATAGGAAAGCGTTGTTTCAACCTGCTGGAGATACACTAACATTAACTAACATTATATCTAAGCGCGTATGGCTAGGATAAATAGAGAATGGTATCATCCTGATGGAGACACCCTGATAGTATCTAAACTCGCAATAAAAAATGGTTGTATCAACCTGCTGGTGATACAATAACATTAACTAACATTATATCTAAGCGCGTATGGCTAGGATAAATAGAGAATGGTATCATCCTGATGGAGACACTCTGATAATATCTAAACTCGCAATAAAAAATGGTTGTATCAACCTGCTGGTGATACAATAACATTATATCAAACCGCGTAAGGCCTGCATAAATAGAGAATGGTATCATCCTGATGGAGACACCGTGATAATATCTAAACTAACAATAAAAAATGGTTTATCAACCTGCTGGTGATCCACTAACATTAACTAACATTTTATTTAAGCGCGTAAGGCTGGCATAAATAGAGAATGGTATCATCCTGATAGAGACACTCAGATAATATCTAAACTCGCAATAAAAAATGGCTGTATCATCCTGCTGGTGATACACTAATATTATATATAAACGTTTAACGCTGGTCTAAAATGAGAGCGGTATTATGCGGATGGTGACAGCTTAATAATATCTAAACTCGCAAAGAAAATGTTTGGTACTGATACACTAACATTAAATCTGAACGCGTAACACTGGCAGTAAAAATGTTTTGTGTTGGGTGCATGGTGTACTGAGCTGTGGTACCCGTGGGGTCGCTACTCCCCAAAGCGACTGCATGCATCAGCCGCTCCATGCGGGGTAATTTTAGAAATTTGTTCAGAATCATATGTTGCCCAAAATTAGGATGGAAAATCACTTTCTTCCAAAAACGTATGAAGCAGGTTGCGGAGAACTTGAGCGAGTGACGAAGGGTGTCCCTCTAACGTAAAGATTTTGAATTTAATCTAACTGACGGTTAGTTATTACTCCGGTTCCTAGACAAAATAATTTTAAAAATCTAGTAGGTGACGATGATAATGTTTGACACTGAGCTATAGATGTCTTCCAGTTCTGAATATAGCATAATCCTAACGAAGTTACTTGAACGTATATTCGAATTTAGCTGAGAACATCTGACAGATTGCCGTAGATAGAACCACTTCGAATTGCTGTAGAAATTGAAAACTTCAACTACATTAATAAACGATATAATCGTAAAGAGTTTTTCACAAACCTACGTAACAAAGATTTGGGTTGGAGGACGACGTTAAGAAGATGACGAGAAATGGTAACTGGGGTACGTAACTACTGGGAAGTACACGTAGCTGGTTCATCACGTCTGAAGGTTTGTTGCGGTGCTATAGATTCTCAGAAATGGTGTGCGCAGTCAGACTTGCGCAGCTGCCAGAATACTCTAATCTATTGGACTACTGCTAACCTGAGTCATCATTCTCAAGAAATGTCCACTCAGAATACTTAAAGGAAGTGGTACTGGCTCTGTTAGCCTGCTCCAGATAGCAGTTGTCCAGGGGGCACCTCGTGGAGGTAGAGCTCAGATTTTTGCCCCCCAAAATGCCATCCTGCCTTTAATATCGTATTCCAACTGGTTTTTATCCTCTATTAAGCAGGCGTAGTAGCAAATCTCATTAACAATGGAGTTGCATTACCTGCGATGTACAGAGGGGGAGAGAGAAAACCAGCTTTGGACCCGTTAAAGAATACGATTATACGGAGTTTGGGTAGGGCAATGGACAAATAGCAGGAATGGCAGAATACTGGATACGCTATTTGTGAAGAAGCGCCCTGGGGAAAAAATAGTTTTAGAAGTATACATTTAGATGCTCGTTTAAGCAATAGACAACAAACCAAGCGATAGATAGGAAATTGTCAAGAAAATATGAATCCTGTATTAACTAAAAAATGTAGTATCAACCTGATGGAGTTAACCTAAGATTAAATAAGACGCGCATCCTATATATTAACGGAAAAGTGTTTTAACTACCTAACGGTGAAACACGAATATACCAAGATAGATATACTCTAAATAAAGTAAAATAGATAACTTACCGAACAAACAATGTGATACCAAAACTAGCTGGTTAGCTAGGGAGTTAAACAGAGCTACTACGCGAACGATTGAGGGCTCTTACTCATGAATTGCCTCGGAAAGTGACCTGTTAAATCTGGTGCTGGATGAATTTAAGACAAATCTAGTAGTTACATCTCATAGTGAAATATTAGAGTATTAATGCTCCACTCATATGCACTAAAGTTCAACTAGTTTGCACTTATGTTACAATTAGTGTGTCTTCTAATCGTCTAATCTTCATCAATGTGCACTACACTTCCACTAATGTGCACTAGTATTCTACTAATATGCATTAATGTTACTATAATCTGCACTAATGATCTCTTAAAGAGCAGGTATGTACTACTAATGTGCACTGAAATTTCACTAATAATACATTAATGTTACACTCAACTACTCTAATAATCATTAATGTGCTCTAATGTACACCAGTACACTACTAACATGCACTAATCTTCCAAAAATTTGCACTAATGATCTCTTAAAAAGCAGGAATCTTCCATTAATGTGCAATGAAATTTCGTAATATGCACTTTTGTTCAACTTTACAACTCTAAAATCATTAATGTGCACTATAGTTCCACTAATGTGCACTAGAATTTTACTAAGATGCACTAATGCTCCAGTAATGTGCTCTAAAGATCTCGAAAAGAGCACCTATGTTTCATTAATGTGCACTAATATTCTACATATTAGCACTAGTATTATCTAAGGTGCACTAGTGTTACACTAATATGCAATAATGTTCCACTGGAAGATAAAAGAGAATTTAATTACTCTACAAAAAATCACGATGTTCCAAAATTAATAAAAAAAATTCTATACATATAGATGCTTTTTTTGATTCATAAACATAAAGCTAATAGTTTCAACAGAGTCCAGCAGCAATATTAACAAAACTCATTCGTGGGTAATTCATCAGCCAATCGTCCTCATCACAGCCCTGTTTCACTCCAAAACTAGCCAGACAGTTTATGGACCACCCAAGCACATTAGGTAGCTAATAAGATATAATATCCGTTTATTGCATCTATCAACTTTCAACGTATTTATTAAAAGAAATTGAAGTTCTTATTTAAAGAACTTTTAAAGAAATCTGTTTTATTAATGAAGCCGGTATTAGATTGTCCTCCACAATCGGAATGTAACCACCATAATATTAGGGAGAAAGTTTGAAGAAAATACCATTAATGCAGAAATTACTATGATCCGGATTTAATATACCCTGTAAATTCTATGTTACATAGCTAACAAAGCAACACAAAAAATAGTAAAAACATTATAACCACCACCTAAAATAATTACTCGCCCTACTAACAAAAATAAGATAACTATAGTGAAATTACCGACTAAATAATTCATAGCCAGCAACAAAAAAATATTAAACGAATCTGATGGAGATACACTAATAATTAAAAATAAATGGGTATCAAACAGAAACAGAAAAAGGTAGTATAAACCTGATAGTCATCACATAATCTTGCTTCCTAAATCTGTAACAACCAGTAAAAGAAAAGAGATTCATCAACCAGATGAAATACTAAACACGTCTTAATTCTTTTTGGAACCTGACCGTGGAAGTCCAACCTCAATAACAATAAGCGTATTAACCTGAAACAGAAAATGTTGTGTAAACCTGACAGTGATACCGTAATGTTAGTAACTAAACGAGTCATATTTATTAACGGAAAAGTGTGTATCAACCTTATGGTGATACCTTAATGTTATTAACTAAAAGCGTATTAGCCAGCACACAAAACTATTGTATCAACTTAATGGTGATACACTAATCATAATAACTAAACGCGTCATGTTCAATAATGCAAAAAGTGTTTAACAACCTGACGGTTATACCCTAATCTTAATAACTAAATGCGTAGCCAGCCAGAGAAAACTATCGTTGATACCTTAATCTTAATAACCAAATTCGTATTAGCCAGCAATAGAAAACTGTTGTATAAACGAAACCGTGATACCCTTATCTTAATTCCTAAACGCGTCATATATAATAACAAAAAAGTGTGTATCTAATTGTCGGTGATTCTTTAATCTTAATAACTAAACGCGTATTAGCCAGCAACCGAAAACTGTCGTTTCAACCAAACTATGATACCATAATCTTAATAACTAAATGCGTATTAGCCAGCAACAGATAACGGTTGTATCAACCTGATGGTGATAAACTAATCATAACAACTAAACGCGTCATGTTCACTAACATGGCATACATAATGCGTAAAGTGTATAACAACCTGACGGTGATACCCTAATCTTAATAACTAAGTGAGTAGCCAGCCACAGAAAACTGAAGTTGATACCTTAATCTTAATAACCAAATTCGTATTAGCCAGCAATAGAAAACTGTTGTTTCATACTTACGGTGACATCCTAATCTTAATTCCAATACGCGACATATATAAGAACATAAAAGTGTGTATCTACCTGTTGGTGATACTTTAATCTTAATAACTAAACGCGTATTAGCCAGCAACCGAAAACTGTCGTTTCAACCAAACTATGATACCATAATCTTAATAACTAAATGCGTATTAGCCAGTAACAGATAACGGTTGTATCAACCTGATGGTGATAAACTAATCATAACAACTAAACTCGTCATCTTCACTAACATGGCATACATAATGCGTAAAGTGTATAACAACCTGACGGTGATACCCTAATCTTAATAACTAAGTGAGTAGCCAGCCACAGAAAACTGCAGTTGATACCTTAATCTTAATAACCAAATTCGTATTAGCCAGCAATAGAAAACTGTTGTTTCATACTTACGGTGACATCCTAATCTTAATTCCAATACGCGACATATATAAGAACATAAAAGTGTGTATCTACCTGTTGGTGATACTTTAATCTTAATAAATAAACGCGTATTAGCCAGCAACAGAAAAATGTCGTTTTAAGCAAACTATGATACCTTAATTTTAATGACTAAATGCTTATTAGCCAGCAACAGATAACTGTTGTATCAACCAAACGGTGATGCCCTAATTTTTAAAACTAAACACGTAAAGTTCAATAAGAAAAAACTGTGTATCAACCTGAAAATGATACTTTAATCTTATTAACTAAGAGCGTAAAGTTCAATAAGGGAATAGTATGTATCAACCTGATTTTGATTGCTTAATCTTAATAACTAAATGCGTATTAGTCAGCAACAGAAAAATGTTGTATCATATTTACGGAGACATCCTAATCTTAATAACTAAACGCGTCTAGTTCAATAAGGAACTAGTGTGTATCAACCTGACGTAGATTGCTTAATCTTAATAACTAAATGCGTATTAGCTAGCAACAGAAAACTATTGTATCAACCTGATGGTGATACACTAATCATAATACCTAAACGCGTCATGTTCAATAATGCAAAAAGTATTTAACAACCTGAAGGTTATACCCTAATCTTAATAACTGAATGCGTAGCCAGCCAAAGAAAACTAACGTTGATACCTTAATCTTAATAACTAAATGGGTATTAGTCAGCAACTGGAAACTGTTGTATAAACGAAATGGTGATACCCTAATCTTAATTCCTAAACGCGTCATATATAATAACAAAAAAGTGTGTATCTAACTGTCGGTGATACTTTAATCTTAATAACTAAACGCGTATTAGCCAGCAACCGAAAACTGTCGTTTCAACCAAACTATGATACCATAATCTTAATAACTAAATGCGTATTAGCCAGCAACAGATAACGGTTGTATCAACCTGATGGTGATAAACTAATCATAACCACTAAACGCGTCATGTTCACTAACATGGCATACATAATGCGTAAAGTGTATAACAACCTGACGGTGATACCCTAATCTTAATAACTAAGTGAGTAGCCAGCCACAGAAAACTGAAGTTGATACCTTAATCTTAATAACCAAATTCGTATTAGCCAGCAATAGAAAACTGTTGTTTCATACTTACGGTGACATCCTAATCTTAATTCCAATACGCGACATATATAAGAACATAAAAGTGTGTATCTACCTGTTGGTGATACTTTAATCTTAATAAATAAACGCGTATTAGCCAGCAACAGAAAAATGTCGTTTTAAGCAAACTATGATACCTTAATTTTAATGACTAAATGCTTATTAGCCAGCAACAGATAACTGTTGTATCAACCAAACGGTGATGCCCTAATTTTTAAAACTAAACACGTGAAGTTCAATAAGAAAAAACTGTGTATCAACCTGAAAATGATACTTTAATCTTATTAACTAAGAGCGTAAAGTTCAATAAGGGAATAGTATGTATCAACCTGATTTTGATTGCTTAATCTTAATAACTAAATGCGTATTAGTCAGCAACAGAAAAATGTTGTATCATATTTACGGAGACATCCTAATCTTAATAACTAAACGCGTCTAGTTCAATAAGGAACTAGTGTGTATCAACCTGACGTAGATTGCTTAATCTTAATAACTAAATGCGTATTAGCTAGCAACAGAAAACTATTGTATCAACCTGATGGTGATACACTAATCATAATACCTAAACGCGTCATGTTCAATAATGCAAAAAGTATTTAACAACCTGAAGGTTATACCCTAATCTTAATAACTGAATGCGTAGCCAGCCAAAGAAAACTAACGTTGATACCTTAATCTTAATAACTAAATGGGTATTAGTCAGCAACTGGAAAATGTTGTATAAACGAAATGGTGATACCCTAATCTTAATTCCTAAACGCGTCATATATAATAACAAAAAAGTGTGTATCTAACTGTCGGTGATACTTTAATCTTAATAACTAAACGCGTATTAGCCAGCAACCGAAAACTGTCGTTTCAACCAAACTATGATACCATAATCTTAATAACTAAATGCGTATTAGCCAGCAACAGATAACGGTTGTATCAACCTGATGGTGATAAACTAATCATAACCACTAAACGCGTCATGTTCACTAACATGGCATACATAATGCGTAAAGTGTATAACAACCTGACGGTGATACCCTAATCTTAATAACTAAGTGAGTAGCCAGCCACAGAAAACTGACGTTGATACCTTAATCTTAATAACCAAATTCGTATTAGCCAGCAATAGAAAACTGTTGTTTCATACTTACGGTGACATCCTAATCTTAATTCTAATACGCGACATATATAAGAACAAAAAAGTGTGTATCTACATGTTGGTGATACTTTAATCTTAATAATTAAACGCGTATTAGCCAGCAACAGAAAAATGTCGTTTCAAGCAAACTATGATACCTTAATTTTAATAACTAAATGCGTATTAGCCAGCAACAGATAACTGTTGTATCAACCAAACGGTGATGCCCTAATTTTTAAAACTAAACTCGTGAAGTTCAATAAGAAAAAACTGTGTATCAACCTGACAGTGATACTTTAATCTTAATATCTAAAAGCGTACAGTTCAATAAGGGAATAGTATATATCAACCTGACGTTGATTGCTTAATCTTAATAACTAAATGCGTATTAGCCAGTAACAGAAATCTATAAAATAACCTGATGGTGATACACTAATCATAATAACTAAACGCGTCATGTTCAATAATGCAAAAAGTGTTTAACAACCTGAAGGTTTTACCTTAATCTGAGTAACTAAATGCGTAGCCAGCCAGAGAAAACTAATGTTGATACCTTAATCTTAATAACTAAATGCGAATTAGCCAGCTACTGATAACTGTTGTATCAACTAAACGGTGATGCCCTATTTTTGAAAACTGAACACTTCAAGTACGATAACAAAAAACTGTGTACCAATCTGACGGTGATACCTATGTCTTAATATCTATATGCGTATTAACCAGCAACAGAAAATTTCGTTTGCTAAACGGTCATTTAGTGGAATTGACCACAGTGTAAATCTGGCAACCCACTTATCTATCATTCAACTTTTTCGGAATATAAATTTATAATGTAAAAAAAATTATTATTCTAACTTTGGAGTCGGATATAAAACTGGTTCCTAGTTTTGGAATTTAACAGGGCAATGACGGAAACGATTGAAGGCCCTTACTCATAGATTGCTTCGGAAAAAGCAATGTATAATTTGTTGCTGGAAGAAATTTAATTTAAAGCTTCCTCTCTTAGTGAAATACTATGGAAATAATGCTTTACTGATGAGCATTAAAGTTCAACTAGTGGGCACTAATGTTCCATTTAAATACTCTAATAATCATTAAAGAGCACTAATGTTCCATTAATGTGCACTAGTACTTTACTGAGATGCACTAATGTTACAATAAGGTGCACTAATGATTAACTAAATAGCAGGTATTTTCCATTAGTGTGCACTGAAATTTCATTAATATGCACTAATATTCCATTTAAATACTCTAATAATCATTAAAGAGCACTAATGTTCCATTAATGTACACTAGTATTTTACTAAGGGGCACTAATGTTACAATAATGTGCACTAATGATCTCTAAAAGTGTAAGTATGTTCTACTAATGAGCACAGAAATTTCCTTAATTGGCACAAATGTTCCATTTAAATACTCTAATAGTCATTAAAGAGCACTAAAGTTCCATTAATGTGCACTAGTATTTTACTAAGATGCACTAATGTTACAATAAAGTGCACCCATGATCTCTAAATGTGTAAGTATGGTCCATAATTGTGCACTGAAATTCCACATTTTAGCACCAGTATTTTCTTAAGTACAATAATGTTCCACTATAATATCATAGAAAATTCATTGATATTGTAAAAAAACACGATGATTCATAACTATAAAGATAATCGATTCAACAAAGTCCAGCAGCAATATTAACAGAACTCATTCAGAGGCAATCCATAAGCCAATCGTCCTCATCACGGCACTGTTCTACTCCAAAATTAACCAGACAATCTATGCAGGTTACTAATAAGATATAACATCCGTTTATAGCCAATTTCCGAATATTGCCGATCAAAAAATACCGAAGGAATTTTAATGAAATAACATAAAATCTTCCCCCAAAATTCAATTAAGAAATGTGGTATTATCCAGATGGGGACGCCCTAATAATATCTAAACTCGCAATACGAAAGGGTTGTATCAAACTGTTGTTGATCCATTAACATTAACTAACATTTTATCTAAACGCGTACGGCTGTCATAAATAGAGCGTGTTATCATCCTGTTGGTGACACCCTAGTAGTATCTAAA
Organism: Rhodnius prolixus; assembly: GCF_049639745.1. Lineage (NCBI taxonomy): Eukaryota > Metazoa > Arthropoda > Insecta > Hemiptera > Reduviidae > Rhodnius > Rhodnius prolixus. Next base: position 11,039,299 of record NW_027411604.1, on the reverse strand, counting down.
TTTGCAATAAGAAAGCGTTGTATCAAACAGCAGGTGATACAGTAACATTAACTAACATTATATCTAAACGCGTACGGCTGGCATAAATAGAGAATGGTATCATCCTGATGGAGACACCCTAGTAGTATCTAAACTCGCAATAGAAAATGGTTGTATTAACCTGCTGCTGATACACTAATATTATATCTAACCGCGTAAGACCGGGATAAATAGAGAATGGTATCATCCTGATGTAGACACCGTGATCATATCTAAACTCGCAATAAAAAATGGTTGTATCAACCTGCTGGTGATACAGTAACATTAACTAACATTATATCTAAACGCGTAACGCTAGCATAAATAGAGTTTGGTATCATCCTGTTGGTGACACCCTAGTAGTATCTAAACTCGTAATAGGAAAGCGTTGTATCAACCTGCTAGTGATACAGTAACATTAACTAACATTTTATGTAAGCGCGTTAGGCCGGCATAAATAGAGAATGGTATCATCCTGATGGAGACACCCTAATAGTATCTAAACTCGTAATAGGAAAGCGTTGTTTCAACCTGCTGGTGATACAGTAACATTAACTAACATTATATCTAAACGCCTAACGCTGGCATAAATAGAGCGTGTTATCATCCTGTTGGTGACACCCTAGTAGTATCTAAACTTGCAATAAGAAAAGGTTGTATCAACCTGCTGGTGATACAGTAACATTAACTAACATTATATCTAAACGCGTAACGCTGGCATAAATAGAGTGTGGTATCATCCTGTTGGTGACACCCTATTAGTACCTACTCGTAAACTTGCAATAAGAAAAGGTTGTATCAACCTGCTGGTGATACTCTAACATAAGCTAATATTATTTCTAAACGCGTACGGGTGACATAAATAGAGAATGGTATCATCCTGATGGAGACACCCTAGTAGTATCTAAACTCGTAATAGGAAAGCGTTGTATCAACCTGCTAGTGATACAGTAACATTAACTAACATTTTATCTAAGCGCGTTAGGCCGGCATAAATAGAGAATGGTATCATCCTGATGGAGACACCCTAATAGTATCTAAACTCGTAATAGGAAAGCGTTGTTTCAACCTGCTGGTGATACAGTAACATTAACTAACATTATATCTAAACGGGTAACGCTGGCATAAATAGAGCGTGTTATCATCCTGTTGGCGACACCCTAGTAGTATCTAAACTTGCAATAAGAAAAGGTTGTATCAACCTGCTGGTGATACACTAACATTAGCTAACGTTATATCTAAGCGCGTAAGGCTGGAAAAAATAGAGAATGGTATCATCCTGATGGAGACACCCTGTTAATATCTAAGCTCGCAAAAAAAAATGGATGTATTAACCTGCTAGTGATGCACTAATATTAACTAACATTATATCTAAGCGCCTAAGGCTTGCATAAATAGAGAATGGTATCATCCTGATTGAGACACTCCGATAATATCTAAATTCGCAATAAAAAATGGTTTTATCATCCTGCTGGTATTACACTAACATTAGCTAACATTATATTTAAGCGCCTAAGGGTGGCATAAATAGAGAATGTTATCATCCTGATGGAGACACCGTGATAATATCTAAACTCGCAATAAAAAATGGTTGTATCAACCTGTTGGTGATATACTAATATTAACTAACATTATATCTAATCGCGTATGGCTGGGATAAATAGAGAATGGTATCATCCTGATGGAGACACCGTGATAATATCTAAACTTGCAATAAGAAAAGGTTTTATCAACCTGTTGGTGATACACTGACGTTATATCTAATCGCGTAAGGCCGGCATAAATAGAGAATGGTATCATCCTGATATAGACACCGTGATAATATCTAAACTCACAATAAAAAATGGTTGTATCAACCTGCTGGTGATACAGTAACATTAACTAACATTATATCTAAGCGCGTATGGCTGGGATAAATAGAGAATGGTATCATCCTGATGAAGACACCCTAATAGTATCTAAGCTCGTAATAGGAAAGCGTAGTATCAACCTGCTGATGATACAGTATCATTAACTAACACTATATCCAAATTCGTAAAGCTGGCATAAATAGAGCGTTTTATCATCCTGATGGAGACACCGTGATAATATCTAAACTCGCAATAAAAAATGGTTGTATCAACCTGCTGGTGATACACTAACATTAGCTAACATTATATTTTAGCGCCTAAGGGTGGCATAAATAGAGAATGGTATCATCCTGATGGAGACACCCTGATAATATCTAAACCTGCAATAAAAAATGGTTGTGTCAACCTGTTGGTGATACACTAACATTTTATCTAAGCGCGTTAGACCGGCATAAATAGAGAATGGTATCATCCTGATGTAGACACCGTGATAATGTTTAAACTCGCAATAAAAAATGGTTGTATCAACCATTTGGTGATACACTAATATTAACTAACATTATATGTAAGCGCGTATGGCTGGGATAAATAGAGAATGGTATCATCCTGATGGTGACACCCTAGTAATAACTAAACTCGTAATAAGAAAGGGTTGTATCAACCTGCTGGTGATACACTACATTATATCTAAGCGCGTATGGCTGGCAAAAATAGAGAATAGTATCGTCCTAATGAAGACACCTTAGTAGTATCTAAACTCGTAATAGGAAAGGGTTGTATCAACCTGCTGGTGATACACTAAGATTAAACCTAAGCGCGTAAGACTGGAATAAATAGAGAATGGTATCATCCTGATAGAGACACTCAGATAATATCTAAAAACGCAATAAAAAATGATTGCATTAACCTTCTGGAGATACACTAACATTATATCTAACCGCGTAAGGCCGGCACAAATAGAGAATGGTATCATCCTGATGGAGACACCGTGATAATATCTAAAATCGCAATAAAAAATGGTTGTATAAACCTGCTGGTGATACTCTAACATTTTATCTAAGCGCGTATGGCTGGGATAAATTGAGAATGGTATCATCCTGATGGAGACACCCTAATAGTATCTAAACTCGTAATAGAAAAGCATTGTTTCAACCTGCTGGTGATACAGTAACATTAACTAACATTATATCTAAGCGCGTATGGCTAGGATAAATAGAGAATGGTATCATCCTGATGGAGACACCGTGATAATATCTAAACTCGCAATAAAAAATGGTTGTATCAACCTGCTGGTGATACACTAACATTAACTAAAATTTTATCTAAGCGCGTATGGCTGGGATAAATAGAGAATGGTATCATCCTGATGAAGACACTCTGATAATATCTAAACTCGCAATAAAAAATGGTTGTATCAACCTGCTGGTGATACACTAACATTAACTAACATTTTATCTAAGCGCGTAACGCTGTCATAAATCGAGCGTGGTATCTTCTTGATGGTGACACCCTAGTAGTATCTTAACTCGTAATAAGAAAGGGCTGGTGATACACTATCATTATATCTAAGTGCGTAAGGCTGGCATAATTAAAAAATGGTATCATCCTGATGGAGACACCCTAGTAGTATCTAAACTCGAAATAGGAAAGCATTGTATCAACCTGCTGGTGATACAGTATCATTAACTAACAGTATATCCAAATGCGTAATGCTGGCATAAATAGAGCGTGGTATCATCCTGATGGTGACACCCTAGTAATAACTAAACTCGTAATAAGAAAGGTTTGTATCAACCTTCTGGTGATACACTAAAATTATATGTAAGCGCGTAAGGCCGGCATAAATAGAGAATGGTATCATCCTGTTGATGACACCCTAGTAGTATTTAAACTTGCAATAAGAAAAGTTGTATTAACCTGCTGGTGATACACTAAGATTATATCTAAGCGCGTAAAGCTGGCATAAATAGAGTATGGTATCATCCTCATGGAGAATCCCTGATAATATCTAAACTCGCAATAGAAAACGGTTGTATCCTACCTGCTGGAGATACACTAACATTAACTAACATTATATCTTAGCGCGTAAGGCCGGTATAAATAGAGAATGGTATCATCCTGATGTAGACACCGTTATAATATCTAAACTCGCAATAAAAAATGGTTGTTTCAACCTGCTGGTGATACACTAACAATAACTAACATTATATCTAAGCGCGTATGGCTGGGATAAATAGAGAATGGTATCATCCTGATGGAGACACCGTGATAATATCTAAACTCGCAATAAAAAATGGTTGTATCAACCTGCTGGTGATACACTAACATTAACTAACATTTTATCTAAGCGCGTATGGCTGGGATAAATAGAGAATGTTGCCATCCTGATGGAGACACCCTAATAGTATCTAAACTCGTAATAGGAAAGGGTTGTTTCAACCTGGTGGTGATACAGTAACATTAACTAACATTATATCTAAACGCGTAACGCTGGCATAAATAGAGCGTATCATCCTGTTGGTGACACTCTAGTAGTATCTAATCTTGCAATAAGAAGAGGTTGTATCAACCTGTTGGTGATACACTAACATTTTATCTAAGCGCGTAAGGCTGGCATAAATAGAGTATGGTATTATCCTAATGGAGATTACCTGATAATATCTAAATTCGCAATAGAAAAGTGTTGTATCAACCATTTGGTGATACACTAATATTAACTAACATTATATCTAAGCGCGTATGGCTGGGATAAATAGAGAATGGTATCATCCTGATGGTGACACCCTAGTAATAACTAAACTCGTAATAAGAAAGGGTTGTATCAACCTGCTGGTGATACACTACATTATATCTAAGCGCTTATGGCTGGCATAAATAGAGAATAGTATCGTCCTGATGAAGACACCTTAGTAGTATCTAAACTCGTAATAAGAAAGGGTTGTATCAACCTGCTGGTGATACACTAAGATTAAACCTAAGCGCGTATGGCTGGGATAAATAGAGAATGTTATCATCCTGATGGAGACACCCTAATAGTATCTAAACTCGTAATAGGAAAGCGTTGTTTCAACCTGGTGGTGATACAGTAACATTAACTAACATTATATCTAAACGCGTAACGCTGTCATAAATCGAGCGTGGTATCTTCCTGATGGTGACACCCTAGTAGTATCTTAACTCGCAAAGAAAATGTTTGGTACTGATACACTTACATTAAGTCTGAACGCGCAACACTGGCAGTAAAAATGTTTTGTGTTGGGTGCATGGTGTACTGAGCTGTGGTACCCGTGGGGTCGCTACTCCCCAAAGCGACTGCATGCATCAGCCGCTCCATGCGGGGTAATTTTAGAAATTTGTTCAGAATCAGATGTTGCCCAAAATTAGGATGGAAAATCACTTTCTTCGTATGAAGCAGGTTGCGGAGAACTTGAGCGAGTGACGAAGGGTGTCCCTCTAACGTAAAGATTTTGAATTTAACCTAACTGACGGTTAGTTATTACTCCGGTTCCTAGACAAAATAATTTAAAAAATCTAGTAGGTGACGATGATAATGTTTGACACTGAGCTATAGATGTCTTCCAGTTCTGAATATAGCATAATCCTAACGAAGTTACTTGAACGTATATTCGAATTTAGCTGAGAACATCTGACAGATTGCAGTAGATAGAACCACTTCGAATTGCTGTAGAAATTGAAAACTTCAACTACATTAATAAACAATAAAATCGTAAAGAGTTTTTCACAAACCTACGTAACAAAGATTTGGGTTGGAGGACGACGTTAAGAAGATGACGAGAAATGGTAACTGGGGTACGTAACTACTGGGTAGTACACGTAGCTGGTTCATCACGTCTGAAGATTTGTTGTGGTGCTATAGATTCTCAGAAATGGTGTGCGCAGTCAGACTTGCGCAGCTGCCAGAATACTCTCTAATCTATTGGACTACTGCTAACCTGAGTCATCATTCTCAAGAAATGTCCACTCAGAATACTTAAAGGAAGTGGTACTGGCTCTGTTAGCCTGCTCCAGATAGCAGTTGTCCAGGGGGCACCTCGTGGAGGTAGAGCTCAGATTTTTGCCCCCCAAAATGCCATCCTGCCTTTAATATCGTATTCCAACTGGTTTTTATCCTCTATTAAGCAGGCGTAGTAGCAAATCTCATTAACAATGGAGTTGCATTACCTGCGATGTACAGAGGGGGAGAGAGAAAACCAGCTTTGGACCCGTTAAAGAATACGATTATACGGAGTTTGGGTAGGGCAATGGACAAATAGCAGGAATGGCAGAATACTGGATACGCTATTTGTGAAGAAGCGCCCTGGGGAAAAAATAGTTTTAGAAGTATACATTTAGATGCTCGTTTAAGCAATAGACAACAAACCAAGCGATAGATAGGAAATTGTCAAGAAAATATGAATCCTGTATTAACTAAAAAATGTAGTATCAACCTGATGGAGTTAACCTAAGATTAAATAAGACGCGCATCCTATATATTAACGGAAAAGTGTTTTAACTACCTAACGGTGAAACACGAATATACCAAGATAGATATACTCTAAATAAAGTAAAATAGATAACTTACCGAACAAACAATGTGATACCAAAACTAGCTGGTTAGCTAGGGAGTTAAACAGAGCTACTACGCGAACGATTGAGGGCCCTTACTCATGAATTGCCTCGGAAAGTGACCTGTTAAATCTGGTGCTGGATGAATTTAAGACAAATCTAGTAGTTACATCTCATAGTGAAATATTAGAGTATTAATGCTCCACTCATATGCACTAAAGTTCAACTAGTTTGCACTTATGTTACAATTAGTGTGTCTTCTAATCGTCTAATCTTCATCAATGTGCACTACACTTCCACTAATGTGCACTAGTATTCTACTAATATGCATTAATGTTACTATAATCTGCACTAATGATCTCTTAAAGAGCAGGTATGTACTACTAATGTGCACTGAAATTTCACTAATAATACATTAATGTTACACTCAACTACTCTAATAATCATTAATGTGCTCTAATGTACACCAGTACACTACTAACATGCACTAATTTTCCAAAAATTTGCACTAATGATCTCTTAAAAAGCAGGAATCTTCCATTAATGTGCAATGAAATTTCGTAATATGCACTTATGTTCAACTTTACAACTCTAAAATCATTAATGTGCACTATAGTTCCACTAATGTGCACTAGAATTTTACTAAGATGCACTAATGCTCCAGTAATGTGCACTAAAGATCTCGAAAAGAGCACCTATGTTTCATTAATGTGCACTAATATTCTACATATTAGCACTAGTATTATCTAAGGTGCACTAGTGTTACACTAATATGCAATAATGTTCCACTGGAAGATAAAAGAGAATTTAATTACTCTACAAAAAATCACGATGTTCCAAAATTAATAAAAAAAATTTCTATACATATAGATGCTTTTTTTGAATCATAAACATAAAGCTAATAGTTTCAACAGAGTCCAGCAGCAATATTAACACAACTCATTCGTGGGTAATTCATCAGCCAATCGTCTTCATCACGGCACTGTTTCACTCCAAAACTAACCAGATAGTTTATGGACCACCCTAGTAGGTAGCTAATAAAATATAATATCCGTTAATTGCATCTATCAACTTTCAACGTATTTATTAAAAGAAATTGAAGTTCTTATTTAAAGAACTTTTAAAGAAATCTGTTTTATTAATGAAGCCAGTATTAGATTGTCCTCCAGAATCGGAATGTAACCACCATAATATTAGGGAGAAAGTTTGAAGAAAATACCATTAATGCAGAAATTACTATGATCCGGATTTAATATACCCTGTAAACTCTATGTTACATAGCTAACACAGCAACACAAAAAATAGTAAAAACATTATAACCACCACCTAAAATAATTACTCGCCCTACTAACAAAAATAAGATAACTATAGTGAAATTACCGACTAAATAATTCATAGCCAGCAACAAACAAATATTAAACGAATCTGATGGAGATACACTAATAATTAAAAATAAATGGGTATCAAACAGAAACAGAAAAAGGTAGTATAAACCTGATAGTCATCACATAATCTTGCTTCCTAAATCTGTAACAACCAGTAAAAGAAAAGAGATTCATCAACCAGATGAAATACTAAACACGTCTTAATTCTTTTTGGAACCTGACCGTGGAAGTCCAACCTTAATAACAATAAGCGTATTAACCTGAAACAGAAAATGTTGTGTAAACCTGACAGTGATACCGTAATGTTAGTAACTAAACGAGTCATATTTATTAACGGAAAAGTGTGTAACTACCTGATGGTGATACCTTAATGTTATTAACTAAAAGCGTAATGTTCAATAAGGGAATAGTATGTATCAACCTGACGTTGATTGCTTAATCTTAATAACTTAATGCGTATTAGCCAGCAACACAAAACTATTGTATCAACTTAATAGTGATACACTTATCATAATAACTAAACGCGTCATGTTCAATAATGTAAAAAGTGTTTAACAACCTGACGGTTATACCCTAATCTTAATAACTAAATGCGTAGCCAGCCAGAGAAAACTATCGTTGATACCTTAATCTTAATAACCAAATTCGTATTAGCCAGCAATAGAAAACTGTTGTTTCATACATACAGTGACATCCTAATCTTAATTCCTAAACGCGTCATATATAATAACAAAAAAGTGTGTATCTACCTGTCGGTGATACTTTAATCTTAGTAACTAAACGCGTATTAGCCAGCAATAGGAAACTGTCGTTTCAACCAAACTATGATACCATAATCTTAATAACTAAATGCGTATTAGCCAGCAACAGATAACGGTTGTATCAACCTGATGGTGATAAACTAATCATAACAACTAAACGCGTCATGTTCACTAACATGGCATACATAATGCGTAAAGTGTATAACAACCTGACGGTGATACCCTAATCTTAATAACTAAATGAGTAGCCAGCCACAAAAAACTGACGTTGATACCTTAATCTTAATAACCAAAATAGTATTAGGCAGCAATAGGAAACTGTTGTTTCATACTTACGGTGACATCCTAATCTTAATAACTAAACTAATTCAACCAAACTATGATACCATAATCTTAATAACTAAATGCGTATTAGCCAGCAACAGATAACGGTTGTATCAACCTGATGGTGATAAACTAATCATAACAACTAAACGCGTCATGTTCACTAACATGGCATACATAATGCGTAAAGTGTATAACAACCTGACGGTGATACCCTAATCTTAATATCTAAGTGAGTAGCCAGCCACAAAAAACTGACGTTGATACCTTAATCTTAATAACCAAAATAGTATTAGCCAGCAATAGGAAACTGTTGTTTCATACTTACGGTGACATCCTAATCTTAATAACTAAACTAATTCAACCAAACTATGATACCATAATCTTAATAACTAAATGCGTATTAGCCAGCAACAGATAACGGTTGTATCAACCTGATGGTGATAAACTAATCATAACAACTAAACGCGTCATGTTCACTAACATGGCATACATAATGCGTAAAGTGTATAACAACCTGACGGTGATACCCTAATCTTAATAACTAAGTGAGTAGCCAGCCACAAAAAACTGACGTTGATACCTTAATCTTAATAACCAAAATAGTATTAGCCAGCAATAGGAAACTGTTGTTTCATACTTACGGTGACATCCTAATCTTAATAACTAAACTAATTCAACCAAACTATGATACCATAATCTTAATAACTAAATGCGTATTAGCCAGCAACAGATAACGGTTGTATCAACCTGATGGTGATAAACTAATCATAACAACTAAACGCGTCATGTTCACCAACATGGCATACATAATGCGTAAAGTGTATAACAACCTGACGGTGATACCCTAATCTTAATAACTAAGTGAGTAGCTAGCCACAAAAAACTGACGTTGAAACCTTAATCTTAATAACCAAAATAGTATTAGCCAGCAATAGGAAACTGTTGTTTCATACTTACGGTGACATCCTAATCTTAATAACTAAACTAATTCAACCAAACTATGCTACCATAATCATAATAACTAAATGCGTATTAGCCAGCAACAGATAACGGTTGTATCAACCTGATGGTGATAAACTAATCATAACAACTAAACGCGTCATGTTCACTAACATGGCATACATAATGCGTAAAGTGTATAACAACCTGACGGTGATACCCTAATCTTAATAACTAAGTGAGTAGCCAGCCACAAAAAACTGACGTTGATACCTTAATCTTAATAACCAAAATAGTATTAGCCAGCAATAGGAAACTGTTGTTTCATACTTACGGTGACATCCTAATCTTAATAACTAAACGCGTCAAGTTCAATAACAGAAAAGTGTGTATCAACCAGACGGTGATACGGTAGTCTTATCAACTAAATGCGTACTAGTCAGCAACAGTATACTGTTGTATACACGAAACGGTGATACCCTAATCTTAATTCCAATACACGACATATATAATAACAAAAAAATGTGTATCTACCTGTCGTTGATACTTTAATCTTAATAACTAAACGCGTATTAGCCAGCAACAGAAAACTGTCGTTTCAAGCAAACTATGATACTTTAATCTTAATAACAAAATGGGTATTAGCCAGCAACAGATAACTGTTTAATCAACCAAACGGTGATGCCCTAATTTTTAAAACTAAACACGTGATGTTCAATAAAAAAAACTGTGTATCAACCTGAAAATGATACCTTAATCTTATTAAATAAAAGCGTAAAGTTCAATAAGGGAATAGTATGTATCAACTTGACTTTGATAGCTTAATCTTAATAACTAAACGCGTATTAGCCAGCAACAGAAAACTGTCGTTTCAACCAAACTATGATACCTTAATCTTAATAACAAAATGGGTATTAGCCAGCAACAGATAACTGTTTAATCAACCAAACGGTGATGCCCTAATTTTTAAAACTAAACACGTGAAGTTCAATAAAAAAAACTGTGTATCAACCTGAAAATGATACCTTAATCTTATTAAATAAAAGCGTAAAGTTCAATAAGGGAATAGTACGTATCAACTTGACTTTGATAGCTTAATCTTAATAACTAAATGCGTATTAGTCAGCAACAGAAAAATGTTGTATCATATTTACGGAGACATCTTAATCTTAATAACTAAACGCGTCTAGTTCAATAAGGAAATAGTGTGTATCAACCTGACGTAGATTGCTTAATCTTAATAACTAAATGCGTATTAGCTAGCAACAGAAAACTATTGTATCAACCCGATGGTGATACACTAATCATAATACCTAAACGCGTCATGTTCAATAATGCAAAAAGTATTTAACAACCTGAAGGTTATACCCTAATCTTAATAACTGAATGCGTAGACAGCCAAAGAAAACTAACGTTGATACCTTAATCTTAATAACTAAATGGGTATTAGTCAGCAACAGAAAACTGTTGTAAAACGAAATGGTGATACCCTAATCTTAATTCCTAAACGCGTCATATATAATAACAAAAAAGTGTGTATCTAACTGTCGGTGATACTTTAATCTTAATAACTAAACGCGTATTAGCCAGCAACCGAAAGCTGTCGTTTCAACCAAACTATGATACCATAATCTTAATAACTAAATACGTATTAGCCAGCAACAGATAACGGTTGTATCAACCTGATGGTGATAAACTAATCATAACAACTAAACGCGTCATGTTCACTAACATGGCATACATAATGCGTAAAGTGTATAACAACCTGACGGTGATACCCTAATCTTAATAACTAAGTGAGTAGCCAGCCACAGAAAACTGACGTTGATACCTTAATCTTAATAACCAAATTCGTATTAGCCAGCAATAGAAAACTGTTGTTTCATACTTACGGTGACATCCTAATCTTAATTCCAATACGCTACATATATAAGAACAAAAAAGTGTGTATCTACCTGTTGGTGATACTTTAATCTTAATAATTAAACGCGTATTAGCCAGCAACAGAAAAATGTCGTTTCAAGCAAACTATGATACCTTAATTTTAATGACTAAATGCTTATTAGCCAGCAACAGATAACTGTTGTATCAACCAAACGGTGATGCCCTAATTTTTAAAACTAACACGTGAAGTTCAATAAGAAAAAACTGTGCATCAACCTGAAAATGATACCTTAATCTTATTAACTAAGAGCGTAAAGTTCAATAAGGGAATAGTATGTATCAACCTGACCTTGATTGCTTAATCTTAATAACTAAATGCGTATTAGCCAACAACACAAAACTGTTGTAACAACCTGATGGAGATACACTAATCTTAATAACTAAACGCGTCTAGTTTAATATCGGAAAAGTGTGTATCGACCTGACAGTGATACTTTAATCTTAATATCTAAAAGCGTACAGTTCAATAAGGGAATAGTATATATCAACCTGACGTTATTGCTTAATCTTAATAACTAAATGCGTATTAGCCAGTAACAGAAATCTATAAAACAACCTGATGGTGATACACTAATCATAATAACTAAACTCTTCATGTTCAATAATGCAAAAAGTGTTTAACAACCTGACGGTTTTACCTTAATCTGAATAACTAAATGCGTAGCCAGCCAGAGAAAACTAACGTTGATACCCTAATCTTAATAACTAAATGCGAATTAGCCAGCTACTGATAACTGTTGTATCAACTAAACGGTGATGCCCTATTTTTGAAAACTGAACACTTCAAGTACGATAACAAAAAACTGTGTAAAAATCTGACGGTGATACCTATGTCTTAATATCTATATGCGTATTAACCAGCAACAGAAAATTTCGTTTGCTAAACGGTCATTTAGTGGAATTGACCACAGTGTAAATCTGGCAACCCACTTATCTATCATTCAACTTTTTCGGAATATAAATTTATAATGTAAAAAAAATTATTATTCTAACTTTGGAGTCGGATATAAAACTGGTTCCTAGTTTTGGAATTTAACAGGGCAATGACGGAAACGATTAAGGGCCCTTACTCATAGATTGCTTCGGAAAAAGCAATGTATAATTTGTTGCTGGAAGAAATTTAATTTAAAGCTTCCTCTCTTAGTGAAATATTATGGAAATAATGCTTTACTGATGAGCATTAAAGTTCAACTAGTGGGCACTAATGTTCCATTTAAATACTCTAATAATCATTAAAGAGCACTAAAGTTCCATTAATGTGCACTAGTATTTTACTGAGATGCACTAATGTTACAATAAGGTGCACTAATGATTAACTAAATAGCAGGTATTTTCCATTAGTGTGCACTGAAATTTCATTAATATGCACTAATGTTCCATTTAAATACTCTAATAATCATTAAAGAGCACTAATGTTCCATTAATGTGCACTAGTATTTTACTAAGGTGCACTAATGTTACAATAAAGTGCACTAATGATCTCTAAAAGTGTAAGTATGTTCTACTAATGAGCACAGAAATTTCCTTAATTGGCACAAATGTTCCATTTAAATACTCTAATAGTCATTAAAGAGCACTAAAGTTCCATTAATGTGCACTAGTATATTACTAAGATGCACTAATGTTACAATAAAGTGCACTAATGATCTCTAAATGTGTAAGTATGGTCCATAATTGTGCACTGAAATTCCACATTTTAGCACCAGTATTTTCTTAAGTACAATAATGTTCCACTATAATATCATAGAAAATTCATTGATATTGTAAAAAAACACGATGATTCATAACTATAAAGATAATCGATTCAACAAAGTCCAGCAGCAATATTAACAGAACTCATTCAGAGGCAATCCATAAGCCAATCGTCCTCATCACGGCACTGTTCTACTCCAAAATTAACCAGACAATCTATGCAGGTTACTAATAAGATATAACATCCGTTTATAGCCAATTTCCGAATATTGCCGATCAAAAAATACCGAAGGAATTTTAATGAAATAACATAAAATCTTCGCCCAAAATTCAATTAAGAAAAGTGGTATTATCCAGATGGGGACGCTCTAATAATATCTAAACTGGCAATACGAAAGGGTTCTATCAAACTGATGTTGATACATTAACATAAACTAACATTTTATCTAAACGGGTACGGCTGTCATAAATAGAGCGTGTTATCATCCTGTTGGTGACACCCTAGTAGTATCTAAATTTACAATAAGAAAGCGTTGTATCAAACTGCTGGTGATACAGTAACATTAACTAACATTATATCTAAACGCGTACGGCTGGCATAAATAGAGAATGGTATCATCCTGATGGAGACACCCTAGTAGTATCAAAACTCGCAATAGAAAATGGTTGTATTAACCTGCTGGTGATACACTAACATTATATCTAACCGCGTAAGACCGGGATAAATAGAGAATGGTATCATCCTGATGTAGACACCGTGATCATATCTTAACTCGCAATAAAAAATGGTTGTATCAACCTGCTGGTGATACAGTAACATTAACTAACATTATACCTAAACGCGTAACGCTGGCATAAATAGAGTGTGGTATCATCCTGTTGGTGACACCCTAGTAGTATCTACTCGTAAACTTGCAATAGGAAAAGGTTGTATCAACCTGCTGGTGATACTCTAACATTAGCTAACATTTTATCTAAGCGCGTATGGCTGGGATAAATAGAGAATGGTATCATCCTGATGGAGACAACCTAATAGTATCTAAACTCGTAAAAGGAAAGCGTTGTATCAACCTGCTAGTGATACAGTAACATTAACTAACATTTTATCTAAGCGCGTTAGGCCGGCATAAATAGAGAATGGTATCATCCTGATTTAGATACCGTGATAATATCTAAACTCGCAATAAAAAATGGTTGTATCAACCTGCTGGTGATAGTCTAACATTAACTAACATTATATCTAAGCGCCTAAGGCTGGCCTAAATAGAGAATGGTATCATCCTGATATCCTGATGGAGACACCCTGATAATATCTAAGCTCGCAATAAAAAATGGATGTATTAATCTGCTATTGATGCACTAAGATTAAGTAACATTATATCTAAGCGCCTAAGGGTGGCATAAATAGAGAATGTTATCATCCTGATGGAGACCCTCTGATAATATCTAAACTCGCAATAAAAAATGGTTTTATCAACCTGCTGGTGATACACTAACATTATATCTAACCGCGTAAGGCCGGCATAAATAGAGAATGGTATCATCCTGATGGAGACACCGTGATAATATCTAAACTCGGAATAAAAAATGGTTGTATCAACCTGCTGGTGATACACTAACATTAACTAACATTTTATCTAAGCGCGTATGGCTGGGATAAATAGAGAATGGTATCATCCTGATGGAGACACCCTAATAGTATCTAAACTCGTAATAGGAAAGCGTTGTTTCAACCTGCTGGTGATACAGTAACATTAACTAACATTATATCTAAACGCGTAACGCTGGCATAAATAGAGCGTGTTGGTGACACTCTAGTAGTATCTAAACTTGCAATAAGAAAAGGTTGTATCAACCTGCTGGTGATACACTAACATTTTATCTAAGCACGTTAGGCCGGCATAAATAGAGAATGGTATCATTCTGATGTAGGACACCGTGATAATATCTAAACTGACAATAAAAAATGGTTGTATCAATCTGCTGGTGATACACTAACATTAACTAACATTTTATCTAAGCGCGTATGGCTGGGATAAATAGAGAATGGTATCATCCTGATGGAGACACCCTAATAGTATCTAAACTCGTAATAGGAAAGCGTTGTATCAACCTGCTGGTGATACACTAACATTATATTTAAGCGCCTAAGGCTGGCCTAAATAGAGAATGGTATCATCCTGATGGAGACACTCTGATAATATCTAAATTCGCAATAAAAAATGGTTGTATCAACCTGCTGGTGATACAGTAACATTAACTAACATTTTATCTAAGCGCGTATGGCTGGGATAAATAGAGAATGGTATCATCCTGATGGAGACACTCTAATAGTATCTAAATTCGCAATAAAAAATGGTTGTATCAACCTGCTGTTAACACAGTATCATTAACTAAGATTATATCTAAGCACCTAAGGCTGGCCTAAATAGAGAATGGTATCATCCTGATGGAGACACCCTGATAGTATCTAAATTCGCAATAAAAAATGGTTGTATCAACCTGCTGGTGACACAGTAACATTAACTAACATTTTATCTAAGCGCGTATGGCTGGGATAAATAGAGAATGGTATCATCCTGATGGAGACACTCTGATAATATCTAAATTCGCAATAAAAAATGGTTGTATCAACCTGCTGGAGATACAGTAACATTAACTAACATTTTATCTAAGCGCGTATGGCTGGGATAAATAGAGAATGGTATCATCCTGATGGAGACACTCTAATAGTATCTAAATTCGCAATAAAAAATGGTTGTATCAACCTGCTGTTGATACAGTATCATTAACTAAGATTATATCTAAGCGCCTAAGGCTGGCCTAAATAGAGAATGGTATCATCCTGATGGAGACACCCTGATAGTATCTAAATTCGCAATAAAAAATGGTTGTATCAACCTGCTGGTGACACAGTAACATTAACTAACATTTTATCTAAGCGCGTATGGCTGGGATAAATAGAGAATGGTATCATCCTGATAGAGACACTCAGATAATATCTAAATTCGCAATAAAAAATGGTTGTATCAACCTGCTGGTGATACACTAACATTAACTAACATTTTATCTAAGCGTGTATTGCTGGGATAAATACAGAATGGTATCATCCTGATGGAGACACCCTAATAGTATCTAAACTCGTAATAGGAAAGCGTTGATTCAACCTGCTGGTGATACAGTAAGATTAACTAACATTATATCTAACCGCGTAAGGCCGGCATAAATAGAGAATGGTATCATCCTGATGGAGACACCGTGATAATATCTAAACTCGGAATAAAAAATGGTTGTATCAACCTGCTGGTGATACACTAACATTAACTAACATTTTATCTGAGCGCGTATGGCTGGGATAAATAGAGAATGGTATCATCCTGATGGAGACACCCTAATAGTATCTAAACTCGTAATAGGAAAGCGTTGTTTCAACCTGCTGGTGATACAGTAACATTAACTAACATTATATCTAAACGCGTAACGCTGGTATAAATAGAGCGTGTTGGTGACACTCTAGTAGTATCTAAACTTGCAATAAGAAAAGGTTGTATCAACATGCTGGTGATACACTAACATTTTATCTAAGCACGTTAGGCCGGCATAAATAGAGAATGGTATCATCCTGATGTAGGACACCGTGATAATATCTAAACTGACAATAAAAAATGGTTGTATCAACCTGCTGGTGATACACTAACATTAACTAACATTTTATCTAAGCGCGTATGGCTGGGATAAATAGAGAATGGTATCATCCTGATGGAGACACCCTAATAGTATCTAAACTCGTAATAGGAAAGCGTTGTATCAACCTGCTGGTGATACACTAACATTATATCTAATCGCGTAAGGCCGGCATAAATAGAGAATGGTATCATCCTGATGGAGACACTCTGATAGTATCTAAATTCGCAATAAAAAATGGTTGTATCAACCTGCTGGTGATACAGTAACATTAACTAACATTTTATCTAAGCGCGTATGGCTGGGATAAATAGAGAATGGTATCATCCTGATGGAGACACTCTAATAGTATCTAAATTCGCAATAAAAAATGGTTGTATCAACCTGCTGTTAACACAGTATCATTAACTAAGATTATATCTAAGCACCTAAGGCTGGCCTAAATAGAGAATGGTATCATCCTGATGGAGACACCCTGATAGTATCTAAATTCGCAATAAAAAATGGTTGTATCAACCTGCTGGTGACACAGTAACATTAACTAACATTTTATCTAAGCGCGTATGGCTGGGATAAATAGAGAATGGTATCATCCTGATGGAGACACTCTGATAATATCTAAATTCGCAATAAAAAATGGTTGTATCAACCTGCTGGTGATACAGTAACATTAACTAACATTTTATCTAAGCGCATATGGCTGAGATAAATAGAGAATGGTATCATCCTGATGGAGACACTCTAATAGTATCTAAATTCGCAATAAAAAATGGTTGTATCAACCTGCTGTTGATACAGTATCATTAACTAAGATTATATCTAAGCGCCTAAGGCTGGCCTAAATAGAGAATGGTATCATCCTGATGGAGACACCCTGATAGTATCTAAATTCGCAATAAAAAATGGTTGTATCAACCTGCTGGTGACACAGTAACATTAACTAACATTTTATCTAAGCGCGTATGGCTGGGATAAATAGAGAATGGTATCATCCTGATAGAGATACTCAGATAATATCTAAATTCGCAATAAAAAATGGTTGTATCAACCTGCTGGTGATACACTAACATTAACTAACATTTTATATAAGCATGTATTGCTGGGATAAATACAGAATGGTATCATCCTGATGGAGACACCCTAATAGTATCTAAACTCGTAATAGGAAAGCGTTGATTCAACCTGCTGGTGATACAGTAAGATTAACTAACATTATATCTAAACGCGTAACGCTGGCATAAATAGAGCGTGTTATCATCCTGTTGGTGACACCCTAGTAGTATCTAAACTTGCAATAAAAAATGGTTTTATCAACCTGCTGGTGATACACTAACATTATATCTAACCGCGTAAGGCCGGCATAAATAGAGAATGGTATCATCCTGATGGAGACACCGTGATAATATCTAAACTCGGAATAAAAAATGGTTGTATCAACCTGCTGGTGATACACTAACATTAACTAACATTTTATCTAAGCGCGTATGGCTGGGATAAATAGAGAATGGTATCATCCTGATGGAGACACCCTAATAGTATCTAAACTCGTAATAGGAAAGCGTTGTTTCAACCTGCTGGTGATACAGTAACATTAACTAACATTATATCTAAACGCGTAACGCTGGCATAAATAGAGCGTGTTGGTGACACTCTAGTAGTATCTAAACTTGCAATAAGAAAAGGTTGTATCAACCTGCTGGTGATACACTAACATTTTATCTAAGCACGTTAGGCCGGCATAAATAGAGAATGGTATCATCCTGATGTAGGACACCGTGATAATATCTAAACTGACAATAAAAAATGGTTGTATCAACCTGCTGGTGATACACTAACATTAACTAACATTTTATCTAAGCGCGTATGGCTGGGATAAATAGAGAATGGTATCATCCTGATGGAGACACCCTAATAGTATCTAAACTCGTAATAGGAAAGCGTTGTATCAACCTGCTGGTGATACACTAACATTATATCTAATCGCGTAAGGCCGGCATAAATAGAGAATGGTATCATCCTGATGGAGACACTCTGATAGTATCTAAATTCGCAATAAAAAATGGTTGTATCAATCTGCTGGTGATACAGTAACATTAACTAACATTTTATCTAAGCGCGTATGGCTGGTATAAATAGAGAATGGTATCATCCTGATAGAGACACTCAGATAATATCTAAATTCGCAATAAAAAATGGTTGTATCAACCTGCTGGTGATACAGTATCATTAACTAACTTTATATCTAAGCGCCTAAGGCTGGCCTAAATAGAGAATGGTATCATCCTGATGGAGACACTCTAATAGTATCTAAATTCGCAATAAAAAATGGTTGTATCAACCTGCTGGTGATACACTAAGATTAACTAAGATTATATCTAAGCGCCTAAGGCTGGCCTAAATAGAGAATGGTATCATCCTGATGGAGACACCCTAATAGTATCTAAATTCGATATAAAAAATGGTTGTATCAACCTGCTGGTGATACACTAACATTAACTAACATTATATCTAAGCGCCTAAGGCTGGGATAAATAGAGAATGGTATCATCCTGATGGAGACACCCTAATAGTATCTAAACTCGTAATAGGAAAGCGTTGTATCAACCTGCTGGTGATACACTAACATTATATCTAATCGCGTAAGGCCGGCATAAATAGAGAATGGTATCATCCTGATGGAGACACTCTGATAGTATCTAAATTCGCAATAAAAAATGGTTGTATCAACCTGCTGGTGATACAGTAACATTAACTAACATTTTATCTAAGCGCGTATGGCTGGGATAAATAGAGAATGGTATCATCCTGATGGAGACACTCTAATAGTATCTAAATTCGCAATAAAAAATGGTTGTATCAACCTGCTGTTAACACAGTATCATTAACTAAGATTATATCTAAGCACCTAAGGCTGGCCTAAATAGAGAATGGTATCATCCTGATGGAGACACCCTGATAGTATCTAAATTCGCAATAAAAAATGGTTGTATCAACCTGCTGGTGACACAGTAACATTAACTAACATTTTATCTAAGCGCGTATGGCTGGGATAAATAGAGAATGGTATCATCCTGATGGAGACACTCTGATAATATCTAAATTCGCAATAAAAAATGGTTGTATCAACCTGCTGGTGATACAGTAACATTAACTAACATTTTATCTAAGCGCATATGGCTGGGATAAATAGAGAATGGTATCATCCTGATGGAGACACTCTAATAGTATCTAAATTCGCAATAAAAAATGGTTGTATCAACCTGCTGTTGATATAGTATCATTAACTAAGATTATATCTAAGCGCCTAAGGCTGGCCTAAATAGAGAATGGTATCATCCTGATGGAGACACCCTGATAGTATCTAAATTCGCAATAAAAAATGGTTGTATCAACCTGCTGGTGACACAGTAACATTAACTAACATTTTATCTAAGCGCGTATGGCTGGGATAAATAGAGAATGGTATCATCCTGATAGAGACACTCAGATAATATCTAAATTCGCAATAAAAAATGGTTGTATCAACCTGCTGGTGATACACTAACATTAACTAACATTTTATCTAAGCGTGTATTGCTGGGATAAATACAGAATGGTATCATCCTGATGGAGACACCCTAATAGTATCTAAACTCGTAATAGGAAAGCGTTGATTCAACCTGCTGGTGATACAGTAAGATTAACTAACATTATATCTAAACGCGTAACGCTGGCATAAATAGAGCGTGTTATCATCCTGTTGGTGACACCCTAGTAGTATCTAAACTTGCAATAAAAAATGGTTTTATCAACCTGCTGGTGATACACTAACATTATATCTAACCGCGTAAGGCCGGCATAAATAGAGAATGGTATCATCCTGATGGAGACACCGTGATAATATCTAAACTCGGAATAAAAAATGGTTGTATCAACCTGCTGGTGATACACTAACATTAACTAACATTTTATCTAAGCGCGTATGGCTGGGATAAATAGAGAATGGTATCATCCTGATGGAGACACCCTAATAGTATCTAAACTCGTAATAGGAAAGCGTTGTTTCAACCTGCTGGTGATACAGTAACATTAACTAACATTATATCTAAACGCGTAACGCTGGCATAAATAGAGCGTGTTGGTGACACTCTAGTAGTATCTAAACTTGCAATAAGAAAAGGTTGTATCAACCTGCTGGTGATACACTAACATTTTATCTAAGCACGTTAGGCCGGCATAAATAGAGAATGGTATCATCCTGATGTAGGACACCGTGATAATATCTAAACTGACAATAAAAAATGGTTGTATCAACCTGCTGGTGATACACTAACATTAACTAACATTTTATCTAAGCGCGTATGGCTGGGATAAATAGAGAATGGTATCATCCTGATGGAGACACCCTAATAGTATCTAAACTCGTAATAGGAAAGCGTTGTATCAACCTGCTGGTGATACACTAACATTATATCTAATCGCGTAAGGCCGGCATAAATAGAGAATGGTATCATCCTGATGGAGACACTCTGATAGTATCTAAATTCGCAATAAAAAATGGTTGTATCAACCTGCTGGTGATACAGTAACATTAACTAACATTTTATCTAAGCGCGTATGGCTGGTATAAATAGAGAATGGTATCATCCTGATAGAGACACTCAGATAATATCTAAATTCGCAATAAAAAATGGTTGTATCAACCTGCTGGTGATACAGTATCATTAACTAACTTTATATCTAAGCGCCTAAGGCTGGCCTAAATAGAGAATGGTATCATCCTGATGGAGACACTCTAATAGTATCTAAATTCGCAATAAAAAATGGTTGTATCAACCTGCTGGTGATACACTAAGATTAACTAAGATTATATCTAAGCGCCTAAGGCTGGCCTAAATAGAGAATGGTATCATCCTGATGGAGACACCCTAATAGTATCTAAATTCGATATAAAAAATGGTTGTATCAACCTGCTGGTGATACACTAACATTAACTAACATTATATCTAAGCGCCTAAGGCTGGCCTAAATAGAGAATGGTATCATCCTGATGGAGACACTCTAATAGTATCTAAATTCGCAATAAAAAATGGTTGTATCAACTTGCTGGTGATACACTAACATTAACTAACATTATATCTAAGCGCCTAAGGCTGGCCTAAATAGAGAATGGTATCATCCTGATGGAGACACTCTAATAGTATCTAAATTCGCAATAAAAAATGGTTGTATCAACCTGCTGGTGATACACTAACATTATATCTAACCGCGTAAGGCCGGCATAAATAGAGAATGGTATCATCCTGATGGAGACACCGTGATAATATCTAAACTCGGAATAAAAAATGGTTGTATCAACCTGCTGGTGATACACTAACATTAACTAACATTTTATCTAAGCGCGTATGGCTGGGATAAATAGAGAATGGTATCATCCTGATGGAGACACCCTAATAGTATCTAAACTCGTAATAGGAAAGCGTTGTTTCAACCTGCTGGTGATACAGTAACATTAACTAACATTATATCTAAACGCGTAACGCTGGCATAAATAGAGCGTGTTGGTGACACTCTAGTAGTATCTAAACTTGCAATAAGAAAAGGTTGTATCAACCTGCTGGTGATACACTAACATTTTATCTAAGCACGTTAGGCCGGCATAAATAGAGAATGGTATCATCCTGATGTAGGACACCGTGATAATATCTAAACTGACAATAAAAAATGGTTGTATCAACCTGCTGGTGATACACTAACATTAACTAACATTTTATCTAAGCGCGTATGGCTGGGATAAATAGAGAATGGTATCATCCTGATGGAGACACCCTAATAGTATCTAAACTCGTAATAGGAAAGCGTTGTATCAACCTGCTGGTGATACACTAACATTATATCTAATCGCGTAAGGCCGGCATAAATAGAGAATGGTATCATCCTGATGTAGACACCCTGTTAATATCTAAGTTCGTAATAAAAAATGGTTGTATCAACCTGCTGGTGATAGTCTAACATTAACTAACATTATATCTAAGCGCCTAAGGCTGGCCTAAATAGAGAATGGTATCATCCTGATGGAGACACTCTGATAATATCTAAATTCGCAATAAAAAATGGTTGATTCAACCTGCTGGTGATACAGTAAGATTAACTAACATTATATCTAAACGCGTAACGCTGGCATAAATAGAGCGTGTTATCATCCTGTTGGTGACACCCTAGTAGTATCTAAACTTGCAATAAAAAATGGTTTTATCAACCTGCTGGTGATACACTAACATTATATCTAACCGCGTAAGGCCGGCATAAATAGAGAATGGTATCATCCTGATGGAGACACCGTGATAATATCTAAACTCGGAATAAAAAATGGTTGTATCAACCTGCTGGTGATACACTAACATTAACTAACATTTTATCTAAGCGCGTATGGCTGGGATAAATAGAGAATGGTATCATCCTGATGGAGACACCCTAATAGTATCTAAACTCGTAATAGGAAAGCGTTGTTTCAACCTGCTGGTGATACAGTAACATTAACTAACATTATATCTAAACGCGTAACGCTGGCATAAATAGAGCGTGTTGGTGACACTCTAGTAGTATCTAAACTTGCAATAAGAAAAGGTTGTATCAACCTGCTGGTGATACACTAACATTTTATCTAAGCACGTTAGGCCGGCATAAATAGAGAATGGTATCATCCTGATGTAGGACACCGTGATAATATCTAAACTGACAATAAAAAATGGTTGTATCAACCTGCTGGTGATACACTAACATTAACTAACATTTTATCTAAGCGCGTATGGCTGGGATAAATAGAGAATGGTATCATCCTGATGGAGACACCCTAATAGTATCTAAACTCGTAATAGGAAAGCGTTGTATCAACCTGCTGGTGATACACTAACATTATATCTAATCGCGTAAGGCCGGCATAAATAGAGAATGGTATCATCCTGATGGAGACACTCTGATAGTATCTAAATTCGCAATAAAAAATGGTTGTATCAATCTGCTGGTGATACAGTAACATTAACTAACATTTTATCTAAGCGCGTATGGCTGGTATAAATAGAGAATGGTATCATCCTGATAGAGACACTCAGATAATATCTAAATTCGCAATAAAAAATGGTTGTATCAACCTGCTGGTGATACAGTATCATTAACTAACTTTATATCTAAGCGCCTAAGGCTGGCCTAAATAGAGAATGGTATCATCCTGATGGAGACACTCTAATAGTATCTAAATTCGCAATAAAAAATGGTTGTATATCAACCTGCTGGTGATACACTAAGATTAACTAAGATTATATCTAAGCGCCTAAGGCTGGCCTAAATAGAGAATGGTATCATCCTGATGGAGACACCCTAATAGTATCTAAATTCGATATAAAAAATGGTTGTATCAACCTGCTGGTGATACACTAACATTAACTAACATTATATCTAAGCGCCTAAGGCTGGGATAAATAGAGAATGGTATCATCCTGATGGAGACACCCTAATAGTATCTAAACTCGTAATAGGAAAGCGTTGTATCAACCTGCTGGTGATACACTAACATTATATCTAATCGCGTAAGGCCGGCATAAATAGAGAATGGTATCATCCTGATGGAGACACTCTGATAGTATCTAAATTCGCAATAAAAAATGGTTGTATCAACCTGCTGGTGATACAGTAACATTAACTAACATTTTATCTAAGCGCGTATGGCTGGGATAAATAGAGAATGGTATCATCCTGATGGAGACACTCTAATAGTATCTAAATTCGCAATAAAAAATGGTTGTATCAACCTGCTGTTAACACAGTATCATTAACTAAGATTATATCTAAGCACCTAAGGCTGGCCTAAATAGAGAATGGTATCATCCTGATGGAGACACCCTGATAGTATCTAAATTCGCAATAAAAAATGGTTGTATCAACCTGCTGGTGACACAGTAACATTAACTAACATTTTATCTAAGCGCGTATGGGTGGGATAAATAGAGAATGGTATCATCCTGATGGAGACACTCTGATAATATCTAAATTCGCAATAAAAAATGGTTGTATCAACCTGCTGGTGATACAGTAACATTAACTAACATTTTATCTAAGCGCATATGGCTGGGATAAATAGAGAATGGTATCATCCTGATGGAGACACTCTAATAGTATCTAAATTCGCAATAAAAAATGGTTGTATCAACCTGCTGTTGATACAGTATCATTAACTAAGATTATATCTAAGCGCCTAAGGCTGGCCTAAATAGAGAATGGTATCATCCTGATGGAGACACCCTGATAGTATCTAAATTCGCAATAAAAAATGGTTGTATCAACCTGCTGGTGACACAGTAACATTAACTAACATTTTATCTAAGCGCGTATGGCTGGGATAAATAGAGAATGGTATCATCCTGATAGAGACACTCAGATAATATCTAAATTCGCAATAAAAAATGGTTGTATCAACCTGCTGGTGATACACTAACATTAACTAACATTTTATCTAAGCGTGTATTGCTGGGATAAATACAGAATGGTATCATCCTGATGGAGACACCCTAATAGTATCTAAACTCGTAATAGGAAAGCGTTGATTCAACCTGCTGGTGATACAGTAAGATTAACTAACATTATATCTAAACGCGTAACGCTGGCATAAATAGAGCGTGTTATCATCCTGTTGGTGACACCCTAGTAGTATCTAAACTTGCAATAAAAAATGGTTTTATCAACCTGCTGGTGATACACTAACATTAACTAACATTTTATCTAAGCGCGTATGGCTGGGATAAATAGAGAATGGTATCATCCTGATGGAGACACCCTAATAGTATCTAAACTCGTAATAGGAAAGCGTTGTTTCAACCTGCTGGTGATACAGTAACATTAACTAACATTATATCTAAACGCGTAACGCTGGCATAAATAGAGCGTGTTGGTGACACTCTAGTAGTATCTAAACTTGCAATAAGAAAAGGTTGTATCAACCTGCTGGTGATACACTAACATTTTATCTAAGCACGTTAGGCCGGCATAAATAGAGAATGGTATCATCCTGATGTAGGACACCGTGATAATATCTAAACTGACAATAAAAAATGGTTGTATCAACCTGCTGGTGATACACTAACATTAACTAACATTTTATCTAAGCGCGTATGGCTGGGATAAATAGAGAATGGTATCATCCTGATGGAGACACCCTAATAGTATCTAAACTCGTAATAGGAAAGCGTTGTATCAACCTGCTGGTGATACACTAACATTATATCTAATCGCGTAAGGCCGGCATAAATAGAGAATGGTATCATCCTGATGGAGACACTCTGATAGTATCTAAATTCGCAATAAAAAATGGTTGTATCAACCTGCTGGTGATACAGTAACATTAACTAACATTTTATCTAAGCGCGTATGGCTGGTATAAATAGAGAATGGTATCATCCTGATAGAGACACTCAGATAATATCTAAATTCGCAATAAAAAATGGTTGTATCAACCTGCTGGTGATACAGTATCATTAACTAACTTTATATCTAAGCGCCTAAGGCTGGCCTAAATAGAGAATGGTATCATCCTGATGGAGACACTCTAATAGTATCTAAATTCGCAATAAAAAATGGTTGTATCAACCTGCTGGTGATACACTAAGATTAACTAAGATTATATCTAAGCGCCTAAGGCTGGCCTAAATAGAGAATGGTATCATCCTGATGGAGACACCCTAATAGTATCTAAATTCGATATAAAAAATGGTTGTATCAACCTGCTGGTGATACACTAACATTAACTAACATTATATCTAAGCGCCTAAGGCTGGCCTAAATAGAGAATGGTATCATCCTGATGGAGACACTCTAATAGTATCTAAATTCGCAATAAAAAATGGTTGTATCAACTTGCTGGTGATACACTAACATTAACTAACATTATATCTAAGCGCCTAAGGCTGGCCTAAATAGAGAATGGTATCATCCTGATGGAGACACTCTAATAGTATCTAAATTCGCAATAAAAAATGGTTGTATCAACCTGCTGGTGATACACTAACATTATATCTAACCGCGTAAGGCCGGCATAAATAGAGAATGGTATCATCCTGATGGAGACACCGTGATAATATCTAAACTC
Source organism: Rhodnius prolixus (assembly GCF_049639745.1). Lineage (NCBI taxonomy): Eukaryota > Metazoa > Arthropoda > Insecta > Hemiptera > Reduviidae > Rhodnius > Rhodnius prolixus. The sequence continues at coordinate 11,012,016 of NW_027411604.1, read as the reverse complement.
GGAATAAAAAATGGTTGTATCAACCTGCTGGTGATACACTAACATTAACTAACATTTTATCTAAGCGCGTATGGCTGGGATAAATAGAGAATGGTATCATCCTGATGGAGACACCCTAATAGTATCTAAACTCGTAATAGGAAAGCGTTGTTTCAACCTGCTGGTGATACAGTAACATTAACTAACATTATATCTAAACGCGTAACGCTGGCATAAATAGAGCGTGTTGGTGACACTCTAGTAGTATCTAAACTTGCAATAAGAAAAGGTTGTATCAACCTGCTGGTGATACACTAACATTTTATCTAAGCACGTTAGGCCGGCATAAATAGAGAATGGTATCATCCTGATGTAGGACACCGTGATAATATCTAAACTGACAATAAAAAATGGTTGTATCAACCTGCTGGTGATACACTAACATTAACTAACATTTTATCTAAGCGCGTATGGCTGGGATAAATAGAGAATGGTATCATCCTGATGGAGACACCCTAATAGTATCTAAACTCGTAATAGGAAAGCGTTGTATCAACCTGCTGGTGATACACTAACATTATATCTAATCGCGTAAGGCCGGCATAAATAGAGAATGGTATCATCCTGATGTAGACACCCTGTTAATATCTAAGTTCGTAATAAAAAATGGTTGTATCAACCTGCTGGTGATAGTCTAACATTAACTAACATTATATCTAAGCGCCTAAGGCTGGCCTAAATAGAGAATGGTATCATCCTGATGGAGACACTCTGATAATATCTAAATTCGCAATAAAAAATGGTTGATTCAACCTGCTGGTGATACAGTAAGATTAACTAACATTATATCTAAACGCGTAACGCTGGCATAAATAGAGCGTGTTATCATCCTGTTGGTGACACCCTAGTAGTATCTAAACTTGCAATAAAAAATGGTTTTATCAACCTGCTGGTGATACACTAACATTATATCTAACCGCGTAAGGCCGGCATAAATAGAGAATGGTATCATCCTGATGGAGACACCGTGATAATATCTAAACTCGGAATAAAAAATGGTTGTATCAACCTGCTGGTGATACACTAACATTAACTAACATTTTATCTAAGCGCGTATGGCTGGGATAAATAGAGAATGGTATCATCCTGATGGAGACACCCTAATAGTATCTAAACTCGTAATAGGAAAGCGTTGTTTCAACCTGCTGGTGATACAGTAACATTAACTAACATTATATCTAAACGCGTAACGCTGGCATAAATAGAGCGTGTTGGTGACACTCTAGTAGTATCTAAACTTGCAATAAGAAAAGGTTGTATCAACCTGCTGGTGATACACTAACATTTTATCTAAGCACGTTAGGCCGGCATAAATAGAGAATGGTATCATCCTGATGTAGGACACCGTGATAATATCTAAACTGACAATAAAAAATGGTTGTATCAACCTGCTGGTGATACACTAACATTAACTAACATTTTATCTAAGCGCGTATGGCTGGGATAAATAGAGAATGGTATCATCCTGATGGAGACACCCTAATAGTATCTAAACTCGTAATAGGAAAGCGTTGTATCAACCTGCTGGTGATACACTAACATTATATCTAATCGCGTAAGGCCGGCATAAATAGAGAATGGTATCATCCTGATGGAGACACTCTGATAGTATCTAAATTCGCAATAAAAAATGGTTGTATCAACCTGCTGGTGATACAGTAACATTAACTAACATTTTATCTAAGCGCGTATGGCTGGTATAAATAGAGAATGGTATCATCCTGATAGAGACACTCAGATAATATCTAAATTCGCAATAAAAAATGGTTGTATCAACCTGCTGGTGATACAGTATCATTAACTAACTTTATATCTAAGCGCCTAAGGCTGGCCTAAATAGAGAATGGTATCATCCTGATGGAGACACTCTAATAGTATCTAAATTCGCAATAAAAAATGGTTGTATCAACCTGCTGGTGATACACTAAGATTAACTAAGATTATATCTAAGCGCCTAAGGCTGGCCTAAATAGAGAATGGTATCATCCTGATGGAGACACCCTAATAGTATCTAAATTCGATATAAAAAATGGTTGTATCAACCTGCTGGTGATACACTAACATTAACTAACATTATATCTAAGCGCCTAAGGCTGGCCTAAATAGAGAATGGTATCATCCTGATGGAGACACTCTAATAGTATCTAAATTCGCAATAAAAAATGGTTGTATCAACTTGCTGGTGATACACTAACATTAACTAACATTATATCTAAGCGCCTAAGGCTGGCCTAAATAGAGAATGGTATCATCCTGATGGAGACACTCTAATAGTATCTAAATTCGCAATAAAAAATGGTTGTATCAACCTGCTGGTGATACACTAACATTATATCTAACCGCGTAAGGCCGGCATAAATAGAGAATGGTATCATCCTGATGGAGACACCGTGATAATATCTAAACTCGGAATAAAAAATGGTTGTATCAACCTGCTGGTGATACACTAACATTAACTAACATTTTATCTAAGCGCGTATGGCTGGGATAAATAGAGAATGGTATCATCCTGATGGAGACACCCTAATAGTATCTAAACTCGTAATAGGAAAGCGTTGTTTCAACCTGCTGGTGATACAGTAACATTAACTAACATTATATCTAAACGCGTAACGCTGGCATAAATAGAGCGTGTTGGTGACACTCTAGTAGTATCTAAACTTGCAATAAGAAAAGGTTGTATCAACCTGCTGGTGATACACTAACATTTTATCTAAGCACGTTAGGCCGGCATAAATAGAGAATGGTATCATCCTGATGTAGGACACCGTGATAATATCTAAACTGACAATAAAAAATGGTTGTATCAACCTGCTGGTGATACACTAACATTAACTAACATTTTATCTAAGCGCGTATGGCTGGGATAAATAGAGAATGGTATCATCCTGATGGAGACACCCTAATAGTATCTAAACTCGTAATAGGAAAGCGTTGTATCAACCTGCTGGTGATACACTAACATTATATCTAATCGCGTAAGGCCGGCATAAATAGAGAATGGTATCATCCTGATGTAGACACCCTGTTAATATCTAAGTTCGTAATAAAAAATGGTTGTATCAACCTGCTGGTGATAGTCTAACATTAACTAACATTATATCTAAGCGCCTAAGGCTGGCCTAAATAGAGAATGGTATCATCCTGATGGAGACACTCTGATAATATCTAAATTCGCAATAAAAAATGGTTGTATCAACCTGCTGGTGATACAGTAACATTAACTCACATTTTATCTAAGCGCGTATGGCTGGGATAAATAGAGAATGGTATCATTTTGATGGAGACCCTCTAATAGTATCTAAATTCGCAATAAAAAATGGTTGTATCAACCTGCTGGTGATACAGTATCATTAACTAACATTATATCTAAGCGCCTAAGGCTGGCCTAAATAGAGAATAGTATCATCCTGATGGAGACACTCTGATAGTATCTAATTCGCAATAAAAAATGGTTGTATCAACCTGCTGGTGATACAGTAACATTAACTAACATTTTATCTAAGCGCGTATGGCTGGTATAAATAGAGAATGGTATCATCCTGATAGAGACACTCAGATAATATCTAAATTCGCAATGAAAAATGGTTGTATCAACCTGCTGGTGATACAGTATCATTAACTAACTTTATATCTAAGCGCCTAAGGCTGGCCTAAATAGAGAATGTTATCATCCTGATGGAGACACTCTAATAGTATCTAAATTCGCAATAAAAAATGGTTGTATCAACCTGCTGGTGATACACTAAGATTAACTAAGATTATATCTAAGCGCCTAAGGCTGGCCTAAATAGAGAATGGTATCATCCTGATGGAGACACCCTAATAGTATCTAAATTCGATATAAAAAATGGTTGTATCAACCTGCTGGTGATACACTAACATTAACTAACATTATATCTAAGCGCCTAAGGCTGGCCTAAATAGAGAATGGTATCATCCTGATGGAGACACTCTAATAGTATCTAAATTCGCAATAAAAAATGGTTGTATCAACCTGCTGGTGATACACTAACATTAACTAACATTATATCTAAGCGCCTAAGGCTGGCCTAAATAGAGAATGGTATCATCCTGATGGAGACACTCTAATAGTATCTAAATTCGCAATAAAAAATGGTTGTATCAACCTGCTGGTGATACACTAACATTAACTAACATTATATCTAAGCGCCTAAGGCTGGCCTAAATAGAGAATGGTATCATCCTGATGGAGACACTCTAATAGTATCTAAATTCGCAATAAAAAATGGTTGTATCAACCTGCTGGTGATACACTAACATTATAAATAAACGTTTAACGCTGGTCTAAAATGTGAGTGGTATTATCCGAATGGTGACACCTTAATAATATCTAAACTTGCAAAGAAAATGTTTGGTACTGATACACTTACATTAAGTCTGAACGCGCAACACTGGCAGTAAAAATGTTTTGTGTTGGGTGCATGGTGTACTGAGCTGTGGTACCCGTGGGGTCGCTACTACCCAAAGCGACTGCATGCATCAGCCGCTCCATGAGGGGTAATTTTAGAAATGTGTTCAGAAACAGAAGTTGCCCTAAATTAGGATGGAAAATCACTTTCTTCCAAAATTGTATGAAGCAGGGTGCGGAGTACTTGAGCGAGAGACGAAGGGTGTCCCTCCAACGTAAAGATTTTGAATTTAACCTAACTGACGGTTAGTTATTACTCCGGTTCCTAGACAAAATAATTTTAATAATCCAGTAGGTGATGATGATAATGTTTGACAGTGAGCTATAGATGTCTTCCAGTTCTGAATATAGCATAATTCTAGCGTAGTTACTTGAACGTATATTCGAATTTAGCTGAGAACATCTGACAGATTGCAGTAGATGGTACCACTTCGAATTGCTGTAGAAATTGAAAATTTCAGCTACATTAATAAACGATAAAATCGTAAAGAGTTTTTCACAAACCTAGGTAACAAAGATTTGGGTTGGAGGACGACGTTAAGAAGATGACGAGAAATGGTAAATGGGGTACGTAACTACTGGGAAGTACACGTAGCTGGTTCATCACGTATGAAGGTTTCTTGCGGTGCTATAGATTCTCAGAAATGGTGTGCGCAGTCAGACTTGGGCAGCTGCCAGAATACTCTCTAATCTATTGGACTACTGCTAACCTGAGTCATCATTCTCAAGAAATGTCTACTCAGAATACTTAAAGGAATTGGTACTGGCTCTGTTAGCCTGCTCCGGGGAGCAGTTGTCCGGGGGGCACCTCGTGGAGGTAGAGCTCAGATTTTTGCCCCCCAAAATGCCATCCTGCCTTTAGTATCGTATTCCAACTGGTTTTTATCCTCTTATAAGCAGGCGTAATAGCAAATCTCATTAACAATGGTGATGCATTACCTGCGATGTACAGAGGGGGAGCGAAAACCAGCTTTGGACCCGGTAAGGAATACGATTATACGGAGTTTTGGTAGGGTAATGGACAAATAGCAGGAATAGCAGAATACAGGATACGCTATTTGTGAAGAACCGCGTTTGGGAAGAAGAGATTTACCTAGAAACTTGGACTCGTTTAAGCAATAGATAATAAACGAAGCGATAAATAGGAAATAGCAAAGTAAATATGAACCTGTGTAATGAAGGAAGTCGCAACTGACAAAAGAACCAATTTGAAGTAACAACAGCAAAATGAATAACGACAACAATAGAAATAAGAATCAACGTTGAATACGAACACGAATTTGAACACAGAAACTTGCCCTAAAACTATAAAAACAAATTTCCTGTAGACATAAAAATGTACTTTTTGAATTAATATAAATTATTTAATAAAAAAAAAAACATGCAGTAATTAATTGTCCTACCTTTTCGTCCTCAACTTGGACTAGAAGTTCCGAAGAAGGATATTAACAGTGGTCATATAAATGTTTTAAATAATTATAATTCCGTTTATTTTTCTAAAATGACTAGTGTCATTTTTTTTCATGCAAGCAAAATAATTGGAACTATAATTATTGTAGACAGAGTTTTTATTTAGAGGATAGATCTGTGGTAGGAGTGGTGAGCCATTCCGAAGAGTGGCATTTAAAAAGAGTTGAGAGTCATAAATATGGACCACATAGTTAATTCCTCGCCCTACCTGATTTTTGCTGTCGGTTGGGATATGCACTAATCATTTGCAGTGCATATCCATCGATGTCTTCTGCAGCTCTTCAACACTGGACACTGGACACAGTTTAAAAGATTTCAGCGGAAATGAAACTGTGGCGTGTTTACTGTCTTGTGACGGAATTTTGAAAATACCCGAAGAAATTTTTTGTTTTTTACAATTTTTAAGCGCACAGGTTAAAAGTAGTCAATCCATCTTAATAAAGGGTAATCAAGCACTCCCGATGCGAGCACTCCCGGGGATTTTAACACTCCCGCACTCCCGAGAATTTTAACGATCCCGCACTCCCTGTAACAAAAAAAAAAAGAAGTATTACTTACAGATAAATACTGCACAATATTATTAATTTTTTAAATTAAATGTGGTTCTGTTAATAATAATAATTTTTATATACATTTTATTTACATTTCCCTACATTGCTCATGTGATTTCCTACATAGAAAGTTAATGTACTCATGGTTAGAGTAAGATTAATATGATAAAATATATACTTTTTATATGGAACTCATAAATATACTTTAAAATAGTTTTCTTCCAAAAAAGACAATCTAAAAGGGGATCTCAAAAGGGATATTTCTAGGAAAAGTTTAATTTTGAAAATGCAATAAATACTTCCTGTGACGTAATAAGAGAAACTACCAGCCAATATCCGACCTTTATTTGGGCACAAGTACCAGAATGCTCAAAAGGAGAAGTTTTTAATGCTTCGTCATTGGTCGGAACCAAACATATGATTGTACTTTAGAAATGGCAAAACTTTAGTACCCGGAAAAATGTACCATACAAATATTCTTCAGAAAAGCAATAAGAAGACAAAGATAGAGCTACATGGAGAAGAAAGTCAGTGGGTACGGAATAAGTTAGGAATATTAAAAGGATAAGATGTAACCAAAGTATATGCGAGAAGAGATAAGAAATATTTGATCCGTTTCTCTGTAGGGAACCCACGTCTTGGTCGTCAGTCTTTTGTGCGGATCTTTTTAACTAGAAAGCATTTCTACACATTGCACTCCTGAATTACCGGAAGTATTTTCCCTTTTCTTTCTTCCCCTTACTTCGCACAATTTCTTAAAAGAAGAAAAACCAAAATTTTCTAAAATTTCTCTCCATTCTGTTCGTTCTTTGAAAAGAAGAACTGTCAGAGAAGGATGAATAGTTAAATACGTCACCTTTAAATGTTCAATGCCAGTACTTCCAAAAAGAAAACAGGAAAAAAAATGTCAGAAACTTAAACTTCACGAAAAGTGAAAATATGGCGATGTTTTTATTTTTTATTTATTCTATTGCGCGGGAAAATTTAGTTTTCCGTTTCAAGATCTCCCTGAAAGCCCCCAGAAAAGTGTTTTTTTTATTTCTCATTTAAATTTCAAGTTTTATAATTTGAGAGATATTTTAGAGTGAGAGAGAGGCTTCCCTCTAAAGTATCCCTTTTAATCAAACTGGTCAATTTTAATTTTCCGGATTACAGTGAACCCTATAGTCGTAACATGGTCACCAAGAGATATCCGGGCATCTCAAATCTCTTTTCATATTAGACACTCTGGCGTTGGCTACGAATGTCGGTATCTAGCCCTGGCCAAAGACACGGATTACCCCCCAGTGAAGCTGATTTTCATAGGGAAACAGGGGGATCCTCTTTTCACTGGAGAAGATCGTTTTCATGGATGTTCCAGACACTTTTGAAATGTTTTTACGCAGAGTGGGGAAATGACTATTAATAGCCAGAATAAAATGTTTTCCCGCTTAAGCCTGCCCTCGCATAACCTACTTTTATTTTATTTATTTTTGTAATGCATTATGTAATATTTCTATTAATCACAATAAAAAATGTATTATTATGTTTTTTATGTTCACAGACTGTAGAAATCTTCTAAAAAAAAGCCGCCAAATTAGTTATGAAGACGTCTTCCTTCTCACTCCGCGTAATGTGGCGGGTAAGATGATAATTTATTATTTATTTTTTAAACCAATAAATTCATTTTATGAATATACTTAGTTTGAAGTTGATTGGATTGTAAAACATTTTTCTTATTATATTAATTTAGATTTTCCACTTATCATTTGTTTTCCCTTTTCCATATTCATTCAGTTCCCCAAATAATAATAATAACAAAAATCCTGCGCCACTCCTGAATCCCGAACTTTATCGCGAAAAAAAAAATTAATTTTGCCCACAGAGTAGCGGAAATTGGTATTACAAATGAAAAACTTTTTCTTTCAAGCGACAACTCACTATCTGCAGTTCTATCGAAGGCTTTCCCACTACCTTTAGGTGGGAAATTCTTTGTTCACTCTCTCTCTCTCTCTACAGTGGAAGTTAACAACAAGACTGCGCAATCTGAAGAGAAAACTTATCAAACAAAGTTTTCATATCATCATTGGAAATTATTTGTTAGAAAGTTCACTTCAAGAATACTTACTCTACAGTATAATAGAACTGTAGAAGTACAATAATATACAACTGAAATTGTTCAAGTTGTGAAATAAGTTTACACGCCGTTAAACAATGATATGTACGGATTTTATTATTATTCACAATGCCAAAAGGGGCAGCACTTACTGAACGACACCGGTATAGGCCCGCATTCTGTGGGGTTTTACTAGAACTAAGGCTTGATTATTCTTCACGGCACAAGAGAGCGTTCCAAGAAGTTCGAATCCCGCGGATAGTCATTCTTATTACTTAAAAAATCATAATATTTTTTTAATAAAGTGTAGAAATACGTGGAATCCGAACTGGGGATCACCCACTTACAAAGCCACGCTCTTGACCACTTGACCAACACCCACTCATCATTATCAAGATATTCTTACCGTAATCATAGGTCAAGAAGTCTTGCATACTGGGTGTATTAAAATGATGTGATGATTGCTTTTATTTGATGATAAAATAAATTTATTCTACTCACCCATAACCATTGCATTACACTACACATTTTAAAATATTCAATTCTTATTATTTTTGTTCTTTGAGTGTCAAATAATATTTTTTGCAGTCAGAGGACCTCCCAAAACGTGTATTTCTGGTGGAAAATTAATATTGAAAACCGTTCACGAATAGATAAAATTGTAACTTTGATCTTAAATATCTCAACAAATATTAGGGATATCGAAACGGGATTAACGTCATTTTTCACAGTTTTTTTATGTAGTTTTTATAATCATTGACAAAACCAGTGGTCCTCATGAAACCCCAATCGGGTTTTTAGCCGTAGCTCCGCAAAAAAATGAAGGTACAGCATCGGGGGTGGAAAATTTGAAAACTAGACCAAAAAAAACATATAGTTTACTTCGTGGGTTTTTTCGAAATTCCGCTTTCCTAAAAAGTTATTTGCGATTGGTGCGTTTTAAATGGATCACCCTGTATATTATATGTATATCTCCTTAACAAAAACTTACAGTTTTAAAAGTTAAGTATATGGGTTGATTAAATGCCGAAAGGTACACAAATCAGCGAGTACCCAACATTTCATTCTTACTTCTAAGTATCATATTTTTTAGAATTTATTAGATGTCACAGACCCTTGTGCTGGCCTTTTATCACCCATAAATATATTTCTGTTAGAATTATAAGATGTATGTATCTCATCATCATAGTTAGTACTAGAAAGGCTTTTCATTTTAACTCTATTCCAAATTATTCTTGTGATTTATCTTTATTCTGAATAATCATCATTCAAATCATTAAGGAAGAAAAAGTGAACGTTAGAGTTGATCTTTTAATGTTGTAATTTGAATTACGGAGTTAAAACGAAATTTCAGTCTTGTATTCGTCTTAAGTGAGCACAAATTACATAGTTAATAACAAATAAGTAATATTTGTAATTATAGTTCATTAATTTTCAAACTTTAATTTAATGTGGCCCTTTAACTGTGAATGCGTTGTAAAGAAGTTTTATTTTACCAACTAAAAATATGCATATTTATTTTATATTTTAAATATGTAACATTGTAGGGAGAAATCCTAGATTAACAACTTTATTGAAGAAAACTACATTAATATTTAATAATAACGAACAAGATTAATTATTAATTACATATTATTAATGCTTAACTACTGCATAATGTAAAGAACAATCAGTTATCTTGAACAATGAACTTAAACCGACGATTTTACTTCCTTCACCTGCGCTAAACTTGCACTTAAATCAGATGTTAAAAACAAGACCAAAATAAAATCGGTATGCATCTTGGTAAATGCATTTTTAATTTTTAACGTAAAACAATTATATTTTTCATTAACATTTTTTTTTGTTTCAACCTGTGCATGAATAGTTTGATATCTCCTAATACAATCTAAATTAAATGGGTGCTACTCATTACTGAACAAATATTTCATGCATGAAAATGGCCAGCATAAGGCTCTGTGACACCTAACATATTCTAAAAAATATGATAGTAAAAGTATGAATGAAATGTTGGGTACTGCTGATTTGTGTACCTTTTGGCGTTTAATCAACCCTTATACTTAACTTTTAAAACTGTAAATTTTTGTTAAGGAGATTTTTATACCTTTTGGACAGAGTTTTCTTTTTGTTCCTTAGTTGCAACAAATTTATGTATCCAATGAATTTTTAAATGTATGGATATCGGGAATAATTAGTTGGTAGATATTTTAAAGAAAATTTGGGAATTTTATCTTCAATAGAAAAAGAGAAAAAAATTGTCAAAGTTGGGTGTTTTTCAACGTTACGCTTTTTCGTTCACTTTTTGACGATCAACCCATATACAACTGTCCTACCGGGCAGTTTTAATAATATATATGTTAATATCAACAAAGACAAAAACGAATAAATCATCGGAAGTTACATTATATTTCTTTGGAGTAACCACGGAATCGGCCTAAAGTTTAACAAGGAAAATACGCCATATCGGAAAGACCACTTTAATGAAGAAATTTTGTATAAATATATTAATTACAAAATAAAATCCTTCCGTCCCCTGGTAATAGTTCCCAAAGTTTTAACTACTTTTTCAAAAAAAAAAAAAAAAAAACTAATGATGTGCAGCAATTCTTTTCGAAAAATTGGTAGCACAACTTCAACAGGGTCTTCCCAGTTATAAGGTGGTGTAATTCCTAAAGTGCCAGCCAAATAGTTTAGGAAAAATGGGTTTCCTATCGATTATTATTATTATTTATTGGTGACATCAGGATCAGCAAATTTAAACTAAAATCGATACAAATGTTCGGAATTAAAATATGAAAGCAAAAGTCAGCAACACACAGAATTACAGATTATTACTCTTTCTACTTATGGGGAAAAGCAACTTAAAAAAATAATAATAATAACTAAAATAAATAAAATAATGAAAGGAGTGTATAATACATAATTCAAATCAAAGTTTACCTACTTTTCCCCTTAGAAGTGTGATCGACTTAGGGCATCAGAGCAGTCTAAACTGATCCAGCCTAATGAAGGAACAAATGAAAAATAAAGCCATGATAGAAAGAGACTCAACGACATAGAGTGATCGCTACGAGCTTACACAAACATCAGAGGCTCAAAGACCATAGAGAATTCACCGAAAGAAAAACGCTTTACCTTAGTAAAGGATGGATGGCATACTAGTTTTAAATCGTGGTTAAGGTTATGTTCAGAAAGAAGTAACAGAGAACAGGAAAATTGAACAGCGAAAGAAATCACATTGCACTATAACATAATACGAACTAATGTTTGCGCTTAAAACTCACTATAGTATAGTAACTATTCAACTATTAGTATAGTACAACAGTATAGCAACTATAGTATACAACAGATCGAAAATTATATACGTAGAGTAATTCACTCACCAAACATGCTATTCCAAGACGCCTTTAATCTCCACCACATCATGACACTTGACACTTGACACAATTTAAAAAGAGATAAAACGCTAAAAAATAACTGTGACGCAATAAAATGACGATTTTCAGGAAAAACACAAAACAAAAATCAAGCTTAACGCATAATTAATCAAATATATTGTTTTAAAAAACATAAACCACTCGCGTATAACACAACCGAAAGTTTAACACTCCCGAAAGTTCAACACTCCCGAAAATTTAACACTCCCAAAAGAACTGAAAAAAAAAATCATAATTAGATAATCGTATATTCAAAGGTTACAAAATATATGTAATGTTTATGTAAATACGGAACTTAAAATTTAAAATGTGAGAGTATAGAGAAAATGTTGAAGGTGCATAGTGTACACGGAGCTGAGGAACCAGCGAAGTCTCTACACAAAAGATAACTGCATTAATCGCTTATGCTTATTCATAATCTTAATAATCTTAATTACTAAATGTGTAATAGCCAGTAATAAAAAGATGTTGTATCAACCTGACGGTGATACCCTAAACTTACAAACTAAATGCGTAATAGCCAGTAACAAAGAGATGTATCAACCTGACGGGGATACACTAAAATTTCAAACTAAATGCGTAACAGCCAGTAACAGAAAAATGTATCAACCTGACGGTGATACCCTAAACTTCCAAACTAAATGCGTAATATCCAGTAACAGAAAGATGTTGTATCAACCTGACGGTGATACCCTAATCTTTATAACTAAATGCGTAATAGCCAGTTACAGAAAGATATTGTATCAACCTGACGGCAATACCCTAAACTTACAAAATAATGAGTAATAGCCAGTCACAAAAAAATGTTGTATCAACCTGACGGTGATACCCTAATCTTTATAACTAAATCCGCAATAGTGAGTACTAAAAAATGGTTGTATCAACCTGACGGTGATACCCTAAACTTACAAACTAAATGAGTAATAGCCAGTAACAAAGAGATGTATCAACCTGATTGTGATACCCTAATATTTATAACTAAATCCGTAATAATGAGTACTAGAAAATGGTTGTATCAACCTGACGGTGATACCCTAAACTTACAAACTAAATGCGTAATAGCCAGTAACAGAATGATGTAGTATCAACCTGATGGTGATACCCTAAACTTACAAACTAAATGCGTAATCGCTAGAAAAGAAAGATGTATCAACCCGACTGTGATACCCTAAACTTACAAACTAAATGTGTAATAGCCAGTAATAAAAAGATGTTGTATCAACCTGACGGTGATACCCTAAACTTACAAACTAAATGAGTAATAGCCAGTAACAAAGAGATGTATCAACCTGACGGTGATACCCTAATATTTATAACTAAATCCGCAATAGTGAGTACTAGAAAAAGTTGTATCAACCTGACGGTGATACCCTACATTTACAAACTAAATGCGTAATCACCAGTAACAGAAAGATAATGTATCAACCAGACGGTGAAACCCTAAACATACAAACTAAATGCGTAATAGCCAGTAACAGAAAGATGTTGTATCAACCCGACTGTGATACCCTAAACTTACAAACTAAATGTGTAATAGCCAGTAATAAAAAGATGTTGTATCAACCTGACGGTGATACCCTAATCTTTATAACTAAATGCGTAATAGCCAGTAACAAAGAGATGTATCAACCTGACGGGGATACACTAAAATTTCAAACTAAATGCGTAACAGCCAGTAACAGAAAAATGTATCAACCTGACGGTGATACCCTAAACTTCCAAACTAAATGCGTAATATCCAGTAACAGAAAGATGTTGTATCAACCTGACGGTGATACCCTAATCTTTATAACTAAATGCGTAATAGCCAGTTACAGAAAGATATTGTATCAACCTGACGGCAATACCCTAAACTTACAAAATAATGAGTAATAGCCAGTCACAAAAAAATGTTGTATCAACCTGACGGTGATACCCTAATCTTTATAACTAAATCCGCAATAGTGAGTACTAAAAAATGGTTGTATCAACCTGACGGTGATACCCTAAACTTACAAACTAAATGAGTAATAGCCAGTAACAAAGAGATGTATCAACCTGATTGTGATACCCTAATATTTATAACTAAATCCGTAATAATGAGTACTAGAAAATGGTTGTATCAACCTGACGGTGATACCCTAAACTTACAAACTAAATGCGTAATAGCCAGTAACAGAATGATGTAGTATCAACCTGATGGTGATACCCTAAACTTACAAACTAAATGCGTAATCGCTAGAAAAGAAAGATGTATCAACCCGACTGTGATACCCTAAACTTACAAACTAAATGTGTAATAGCCAGTAATAAAAAGATGTTGTATCAACCTGACGGTGATACCCTAAACTTACAAACTAAATGAGTAATAGCCAGTAACAAAGAGATGTATCAACCTGACGGTGATACCCTAATATTTATAACTAAATCCGCAATGGTGAGTACTAGAAAAAGTTGTATCAACCTGACGGTGATACCCTACATTTACAAACTAAATGCGTAATCACCAGTAACAGAAAGATAATGTATCAACCAGACGGTGAAACCCTAAACATACAAACTAAATGCGTAATAGCCAGTAACAGAATGATGTAGTATCAAACTGATGGTGATACCCTAAACTTACAAACTAAATGCGTAATCGTTAGAAAAGAAAGATGTATCAACCTGACGGTGATACCCTAATCTTTATAACTAAATCCGTAATAATGAGTACTAGAAAATGGTTGTATCAACCTGACGGTGATACCCTAATAGTTATAACTAAATCCGCAATAGTGAGTACTAGAACAAGTTGTATCAACCTGACGGTGATACCCTACATTTACAAACTAAATGCGTAATCACCAGTAACAGAAAGATGTTGTATCAACCCGACTGAGATACCCTAAACTTACAAACTAAATGTGTAATAGACAGTAATAAAAAGATGTTGCATCGATCTGGCGGTGATACCCTAAACTTACAAACTAAATGCGTAATAGCCAGCAACAGAATGATGTAGTATCAACCTGATGGTGATACCCTAAACTTACAAACTAAATGCGTAATCGCTAGTAAAAGAAAGATGTACCAACCTAACGGTGATACCCTAAAATTGCGAACTAAATGCGTAATATGCAGGACTGAAAGATGTTATATCAACCTGACGGTGATACCCTAAACTTACTAGCTAAATGCGTAATCGCCAGTAAAAGAAAAATGTATCGAGCTGACGGTGATACCCTAACCTTTATAACTAAATCCGCAATAATGAGTACTAGAAAAAGGTTGTATCAACCAGACAGTGATACCCTAAACTTACAAACTAAATGCGTAATCGCCAGTAAAAGAAAGATGTATCAACCTGACGGTGATACCCTAAACTTACAAATTAAATGCGTAATTGCCAGTAAAAAAAAGATGTACCAACCTGACGGTGATACCCTAACCTTTATAACTAAATCCGCAATAATGAGTACTAGAAAAAGGTTGTATCAACCAGACAGTGATACCCTAAACTTACAAACTAAATGCGTAACAGCCAGTAACAGAAAGATCTTGTATCAACCTGACGGTGATACCCTAAACTTTCAAACTAAATGCGTAATCGCCAGTAAAAAAAAGATGTATCAACCTGTCGGTGATACCCTAACCTTACAAACTAAATGCGTAATCGCCAGTAAAAGAAAGATTTATCAACCTGACGGTGATACCCTACACTTACAAACTAAATGTTTAATAGCCAGTAAGAGAAAGATGTTGTATCAACCTGACGGTGATACACTAAACTTTCAAACTAAATGCGTAATCGCCAGTAAAAGAAAGATGTACCAACCTGACGGTGATACCCTAATCTTTATAAATAAATCCGCAATAATGAGTACTAGAAAAAGGTTGTATCAACCAGACGGTGATACCCTAAACTTACAAACTAAATGCGTAATCGCCAGTAAAAGAAAGATGGATCAACCTGACGGTGATACCCTAAACTTACAAACTAAATGCGTAATCGCCAGTAACAGAAAGATGTTGCATCAATCTGGCTGTGATACCCTAAACTTACAAACTAAATGCGTAATAGCCAGTAACAGAATGATGTAGTATCAACCTGATGCTGATACCCTAAACTTACAAACTAAATGCGTAATAGCCAGTAACAGAAACATGCATCAATTTGGCGGTGATACCCTAAACTTACAAACTAAATGCATAATAGCCAATAACATCAACCTGACGGTGATACCCTAAACTTACAAACTAAATGCGTAATCGCCAGTGAAAGAAAGATGTATCAACCTGACGGTGATACCCTAACCTTACAAACTAAATGCGTAATCGCCAGTAAAAGAAAGATGTATCAACCTGTCGGTGATACCCTAAACTTACAAACTAAATGCCTAATAGCCACTAACAGGAAGATGTTGTATCTACCTGACGGTGATACCCTAAACTTACAAACTAAATGCGTAATCGGCAGTAAAAGAAAGATGTACCAACCTGACGGTGATACCCTAATCTTTATAACTAAATCCGCAATAATGAGTACTAGAAAAAGGTTGTATCAACCAGACGGTGATACCCTAAACTTACAAACTAAATGCGTAATCGCCAGTAAAAGAAAGATGTATCAACCTGACGGTGATACCCTAAACTTACAAACTAAATGCGTAATCGCCAGTAACAGAAAGATGTTGTATCAATCTGGCGGTGATACCCTAAAGTTACAAACTAATTGCGTAGTAGCCAGTAAGAGAAATATTTGTATCAAGCTGACGGTGATACCCTAAACTTACAGACTAAATGCGTAATCGCGGGTAAAAGAAAGATGTATCAACCTGACGGTGATACCGTAATCTTTATAACTAAATCCGTAATAGTGAGTTCTAAAAAAAGGTTGTATCAACCTGACGGTGATACCCTAAACTTACGAACAAAATGCGTAATAGACTGGACAGAAAGATGTTGTATCAACCTGACAGTGATACCCTAATCTTAATAGCTAAATCCGTAATAGTGAGTACGAGAAAAGTGTTGTATCAACCTGACGGTGATACCCTAAACTTACAAACTAAATGCGTAATAGCCAGTTACAGAAAAATGTATCAACCTGACGGTGGTACCCTAATCTTATTAACTAAATGCGTAATAGCCATAACCAGAAAAATGTATCAACCCGAATCTATTATTAAACTCCTGGCCTAGTTCTCTTTTTGTACGGAATAGTTAAATTAGCTAGTAGTAAGATATACTAGTACTTATTCGTAGAACTACAGAGTTGAGTAGGACATAAAGTAGAGTTGCATCGGAAAATGCCCTGAATAAGGTGTTGATGGAAGCAATGCCAATGACAAAGCGAATAACAGTAATGTTAGGAATTAAGGTTTTATCGAATAGAATAAGATAATAGAGCTGTTAGATTTTGTAATCGTTTGATTTTTCTGTTCTTTATCTGTTTGTTTTGATATGAAATATTTAAGTACTGATTTTAAAATTCAAAACAAGGTATATTAATTATTATACTATTGACCAGTAACAATAATTAGTGATAGAAAGAAGTTCAAATTGAAGTCGGCGTCCTTTATGACTATCAGTGCAATAAAAATCATGAAGTTACATCTCACAGTGAAATATTACTGCATTAATGTTCCACTAATATGCACTAAAATACCACTTAACTACTCTTATATTCATTAAAGTGCACTAATGTTCCATTAATGTGCATTAGTCTTCTACTACGATGCACTGTTACAATAATGTGCACTAATGATCTCTTAAAGAGTAAATATGTACCATTTATGTGCAATGAAATTTCTTTAATATGCACTAATGTTCCATTTAATTACTCTAATAATCATTAAAGAGCACTAATGTTCCATTATTGTGCAACAGTACTATACTAAGATGCACTAATGTTACAATAATGTGCACTAATGATCTCTTAAAGAGCAAATATGTTCCATTTATGTGCAATGAAATTTCATTAATATGCACTGTTACATTTAATTACCCTAATAATCATTAAAGAGCACTAATGTTCCATTAATGTGCAACAGTACTATACTAAGATGCACTAATGTTACAATAATGTGCACTAATGATCTCTTAAAGAGCAAATATGTACCATTTATGTGCAATGAAATTTCATTAATATGCACTGTTACACTTAATTACCCTAATAATCATTAAAGAGCACTAATGTTCCATTAATGTGCAACAGTACTATACTAAAATGCACTAATGTTACAATAATGTGCACTAATGATCTGTTTAAGAGCAAATATGTACCATTTATGTGCAATGAAAATTTCTTTAATATGCACTAATGTTCCATTTAATTACTCTAATAATCATTAAAGAGCACTAAAGTTACATTAATGTGCAACAGTACTATACTAAGATGCAGTAATTTTACAATAATGTGCACTAATGATCTGTTTAAGAGCAAATATGTACCATTTATGTGCAATGAAAATTTCTTTAATATGCACTAATGTTCCATTTAATTACTCTAATAATCATTAAAGAGCACTAAAGTTACATTAATGTGCAACAGTACTATACTAAGATGCACCAATTTTACAATAATGTGCACTAATGATCTCTTAAAGAGCAAATATGTATGTTCCATTTATAAGCAATGAAATTTCATTAAAATGCACTAATGTTCCATTTAAATACCCTAATAATCATTAAAGTGCACTGAAGTTCCATTAATGTGCAACAGTACTATACTAAGATGCACTAATATAACAATAATGTGTACTAATAATCACTCAAAGAGTTCTAATGTTTCACTAATATATGTAGTAATGTTCCACAGTGAGATGTAATTCTTTAATTAACTTTTCACTGATCTCTGGCTCATCCAATATGACTAACATTATTTGTAATTATACCATGGATAAACCTAGCCGACCACAGAAATATAAATTATAAGAAAAAGAATTATTTTTAATATTTTTAAATAAAAAGAAAATACATATCAAGTTGGTAGGATAAGAAAAAAGTAATAGGATAAAAATTATATAACTCTGCACTATTATCGGAAGCTTTTTAAAATAATAACAACAGAGCTCCGCGTTTCCAAAATGTTGAACTCCTCCCGCAACAAATACGTATAACAGTACTCATTCGGGAACAATCCAAGAGCCAATCGATCATGTCAAGACACCGTTTCACTCCAAACTAACACGCAGAATCATATAATAACCCGAACTTAATTACTAAACACATTCCAGCCATACCTAACAATTTGTATGCACCTGCTGGTGATACACTAACTTTATACCTAAACGCATATTTCTGGCAGTAAAGAAAAGTTGTATCAACCTGCTGGTGATACACTAACATTATACCTAAACGCGAAAGGCAGTAAAGAAGAGTTGTATCAACCTGCTGGAGATACACTAACATTATACCTAAACGTGAAATACTGGCAGTAAAGAAGAGTTGTATCAACCTGCTGGTGATACACTAACATTATACCTAAACGTGAAATACTGGCAGTAAAGAAGAGTTGTATCAATCTGCTGGTGATACACTAACATTATACCTAAACGCGAAAAACTGGCAGTAAAGAAGAGTTGTATCAACCTGCTGGAGATACACTAACATTATATCAAACACGTAATACTGGCAATAAATAAGAGTTGTATCAACCTGCTGGTGATACATTAACATTATACATAACGCGAAAAACTGGCAGTAAAGAAGAGTTGTATCAACCTGCTGGTAATACACTAACATTATACCTAAACGCAAAAAACTGGCAGTAAAGAAGAGTTGTATCAACCTGCTGGTAATACACTAACATTATACCTAAACGCGAAAAACTGACTGTAAAGAAGAGTTGTATCAACCTACGGGTGATACACTAATATTATATCTAAACACGTATTTCTGGCAGTAAAGAAGAGTTGTATCAACCTGCTGGTGATACACTAACATTATATCAAACACGTAATACTGGCAATAAATAAGAGTTGTATCAACCTGCTGGTGATAAAATATTACATCTAAAAGCGTAATAAAGGCAGTAAAGAAGAGTTGTACCAACCTGCTGGTGATACACTAACATTATACCTAAACGTGAAATACTGGCAGTAAAGAAGAGTTGTATCAATCTGCTGGTGATACACTAACATTATACCTAAACGCGAAAAACTGGCATTAAAGAAGAGTTGTATCAACCTGCTGGTAATACACTAACATTATACCTAAACGCGTAATACTGGCCGTAAAGAAGAGTTGTATCAACCTGCTGGTGATACACTAACATTATACCTAAACGCGTAATACTGGCCGTAAAGAAGAGTTGTATCAACCTGCTGGTGATATACTAGCATTATACCTAAACGTGAAATACTGGCAGTAAAGAAGAGTTGTATCAATCTGCTGGTGATACACTAACATTATACCTAAACACGAAAAACTGGCATTAAAGAAGAGTTGTATCAACCTGCTGGTAATACACTAACATTATACCTAAACGCGAAAAACTGGCAGTAAAGAAGAGTTGTATCAACCTGCTGGTGATACACTAACATTATACCTAAACGCAAAAAACTGGCAGTAAAGAAGAGTTGTATCAACCTGCTGGAGATACACTAACATTATATCAAACACGTAATACTGGCAATAAATAAGAGTTGTATCAACCTGCTGGTGATACATTAACATTATACATAACGCGAAAAACTGGCAGTAAAGAAGAGTTGTATCAACCTGCTGGTGATACACTAACATTATATCTAAACACGTATTTCTGGCAGTAAAGAAGAGTTGTATCAACCTGCTGGTGATACACTAACATTATATCAAACACGTAATACTGGCAATAAATAAGAGTTGTATCAACCTGCTGGTGATAAAATATTACATCTAAAAGCGTAATAAAGGCAGTAAAGAAGAGTTGTACCAACCTGCTGGTGATACACTAACATTATACCTAAACGCGAAATACTGGCAGTAAAGAAGAGTTGTATCAACCTGCTGGAGATACACTAAAATTATATCAAACACGTAATACTCGCAATAAATAAGAGTTG
The DNA here is from genome assembly GCF_049639745.1 of Rhodnius prolixus. Classification (NCBI taxonomy): domain Eukaryota; kingdom Metazoa; phylum Arthropoda; class Insecta; order Hemiptera; family Reduviidae; genus Rhodnius; species Rhodnius prolixus. The sequence goes on along the minus strand of NW_027411604.1, from coordinate 10,990,984 downwards.
TATCAACCTGCTGGTGATAAAATAACATTACATCTAATAGCGTAATAAAGGCAGTAAAGAAGAGTTGTATCAACCTGCTGGCGATACACTAATATTATATCTAAACACGTATTTCTGGCAGTAAAGAAGAGTTGTATCAACCTACTGGTGATACACTAACATTATACCTAAACGCGAAAGACTGGCAATAAAAAAGAGTTGAATCAACCTGCTGGAGTTACACTAACCTTATATCAAACACGTAATAGTGGCAATAAATAAGAGTTGTATCAACCTGCAGGTGATACACTAACAGTATACCTAAACGCTAAATACTGGCAGTAAAGAAGAGTTGTAACAACCTGCTGGTGATATACTAGAATTATACCTAAACGCGAAATACTGGCAGTAAAGAAGAGTTGTATCAACCTGCTGGTGATACACTAGCATTATACCTAAACGCGAAATACTGGCAATAAGTAAGAGTTGTATCAATCTGCTGGTAATACAGTAACATTATACCTAAACGCGTAATACTGGCCGTAAAGAAGAGTTGTATCAACCTGCTGGTGATACACTAACATTATACCTAAACGTGAAATACTGGCAGTAAAGAAGAGTTGTATCAATCTGCTGGTGATACACTAACATTATACCTAAACGCGAAAAACTGGCAGTAAAGAAGAGTTGTATCAACCTGCTGGAGATACACTAACATTATATCAAACACGTAATACTGGCAATAAATAAGAGTTGTATCAACCTGCTGGTGATACATTAACATTATACATAACGCGAAAAACTGGCAGTAAAGAAGAGTTGTATCAACCTGCTGGTAATACACTAACATTATACCTAAACGCAAAAAACTGGCAGTAAAGAAGAGTTGTATCAACCTGCTGGTAATACACTAACATTATACCTAAACGCGAAAAACTGACTGTAAAGAAGAGTTGTATCAACCTACGGGTGATACACTAATATTATATCTAAACACGTATTTCTGGCAGTAAAGAAGAGTTGTATCAACCTGCTGGTGATACACTAACATTATATCAAACACGTAATACTGGCAATAAATAAGAGTTGTATCAACCTGCTGGTGATAAAATATTACATCTAAAAGCGTAATAAAGGCAGTAAAGAAGAGTTGTACCAACCTGCTGGTGATACACTAACATTATACCTAAACGTGAAATACTGGCAGTAAAGAAGAGTTGTATCAATCTGCTGGTGATACACTAACATTATACCTAAACGCGAAAAACTGGCATTAAAGAAGAGTTGTATCAACCTGCTGGTAATACACTAACATTATACCTAAACGCGTAATACTGGCCGTAAAGAAGAGTTGTATCAACCTGCTGGTGATACACTAACATTATACCTAAACGCGTAATACTGGCCGTAAAGAAGAGTTGTATCAACCTGCTGGTGATATACTAGCATTATACCTAAAAGTGAAATACTGGCAGTAAAGAAGAGTTGTATCAATCTGCTGGTGATACACTAACATTATACCTAAACACGAAAAACTGGCATTAAAGAAGAGTTGTATCAACCTGCTGGTAATACACTAACATTATACCTAAACGCGAAAAACTGGCAGTAAAGAAGAGTTGTATCAACCTGCTGGTGATACACTAACATTATACCTAAACGCAAAAAACTGGCAGTAAAGAAGAGTTGTATCAACCTGCTGGAGATACACTAACATTATATCAAACACGTAATACTGGCAATAAATAAGAGTTGTATCAACCTGCTGGTGATACATTAACATTATACATAACGCGAAAAACTGGCAGTAAAGAAGAGTTGTATCAACCTGCTGGTGATACACTAACATTATATCTAAACACGTATTTCTGGCAGTAAAGAAGAGTTGTATCAACCTGCTGGTGATACACTAACATTATATCAAACACGTAATACTGGCAATAAATAAGAGTTGTATCAACCTGCTGGTGATAAAATATTACATCTAAAAGCGTAATAAAGGCAGTAAAGAAGAGTTGTACCAACCTGCTGGTGATACACTAACATTATACCTAAACGCGAAATACTGGCAGTAAAGAAGAGTTGTATCAACCTGCTGGAGATACACTAAAATTATATCAAACACGTAATACTCGCAATAAATAAGAGTTGTATCAACCTGCTGGTGATAAAATAACATTACATCTAATAGCGTAATAAAGGCAGTAAAGAAGAGTTGTATCAACCTGCTGGCGATACACTAATATTATATCTAAACACGTATTTCTGGCAGTAAAGAAGAGTTGTATCAACCTACTGGTGATACACTAACATTATACCTAAACGCGAAAGACTGGCAATAAAAAAGAGTTGAATCAACCTGCTGGAGTTACACTAACCTTATATCAAACACGTAATAGTGGCAATAAATAAGAGTTGTATCAACCTGCAGGTGATACACTAACAGTATACCTAAACGCTAAATACTGGCAGTAAAGAAGAGTTGTAACAACCTGCTGGTGATATACTAGAATTATACCTAAACGCGAAATACTGGCAGTAAAGAAGAGTTGTATCAACCTGCTGGTGATACACTAGCATTATACCTAAACGCGAAATACTGGCAATAAGTAAGAGTTGTATCAATCTGCTGGTAATACAGTAACATTATACCTAAACGCGTAATACTGGCCGTAAAGAAGAGTTGTATCAACCTGCTGGTGATACACTAACATTATACCTAAACGCGTAATACTGGCCGTAAAGAAGAGTTGTATCAACCTACTGCTGATACACTAACATTATACCTAAACGCGAAAGACTGCCAATAAAAAAGAGTTGAATCAACCTGCTGGAGTTACACTAACATTATATCAAACACGTAATAGTGGCAATAAATAAGAGTTGTATCAACCTGCAGGTGATACACTAACAGTATACCTAAACGCTAAATACTGGCAGTAAAGAAGAGTTGTAACAACCTGCTGGTGATATACTAGAATTATACCTAAACGCGAAATACTGGCAGTAAAGAAGAGTTGTATCAACCTGATGGTGATACACTAGCATTATACCTAAACGCGAAATACTGGCAATAAGTAAGAGTTGTATCAATCTGCTGGTAATACAGTAACATTATACCTAAACGCGTAATACTGGCCGTAAAGAAGAGTTGTATCAACCTGCTGGTGATACACTAACATTATACCTAAACGCGTAATACTGGCCGTAAAGAAGAGTTGTATCAACCTGCTGGTGATATACTAGCATTATACCTAAACGCGAAATACTGGCAATAAGTAAGAGTTGTATCAATCTGGTGGTAATACAGTAACATTATACCTAAACGCGTAATACTGGCCGTAAAGAAGAGTTGTATCAACCTGCTGGTGATACACTAACATTATACCTAAACGCGAAATAGTCTGCAGTAAAGAAGAGTTATATCACCCTGCTGGTGATACATTAACATTATACCTAGACACGTATTTCTGGCAGTAAGGAAGAGTTGTATCAACTTGCTGGTTCTAATACTCTAGTGATACGGCCATAACCAACATAATTCAACCCAGTCACTCGAGAATCCTGTCTTGTTGAGTTTGTTTTCGTTTTCTGTTCCAGCCTAAAGTGAATATTCACACCCTGTTCTAGGCAATCAATGTTATGTGGTTTTAAAATTTAGAAAATGTTGTGACAGTATTGTACCTGTGTTGGGTGCATGGTGTACTGAGCTGTGGTACCCGTGGGGTCGCTACTCCCCAAGCGACTGCATGCACCATCGCTCCCTGCGGGGTTATTTTATTGGTATTTTTAAAACTGGTACCGAGCTTCAATCATGACATTAAAAAATAAGAATTAGGATGGGCAGGAATAAATATACTCGTACTTTAGCCAGAGAATTAAAATGTCCGACCACAAGTAAACTTAACTGACTGTTGCAAGAACTAATCTATGATGGATCCAGATATTCAATTCACCTGAAAGACCTAACGGAGATACATAATCATAAAATCTAAACGCATCATATTTAATAACGGTAAGGTGTTGTACCAACCTGACGGTGATACCCTAATCTTAATTACTAAATGCATAATAACCAGGAACTGAAAAATGTACCAAGCTATTAGTGATACCTAATCTTATTAACTAAACACGTAATATTTAATAACGATAGAGTTTTGTATCAACCTGACGGTGATACCATAATCTTAAGTACTAAATGCACTATAGGCAGCAACAGAAATATGTATCAATCTGACGGAGATACCTAATCATAAAATCTAAACGCTTAATATTTAATAACAATGAACTGTTGTATCAACCTGACGGAGATACCATAATCTTAATAACTGAATGCATATAGACAGTAACAGAAAAATGCATCAAGCTGATGGTGATACATAATCATAATAACTGAGTGCATAATAGCCAGCAACGGAAAAATGCATCAACCAGATGGTGATACACAATCTTATTAACTAAACGCGGATTATTTAATAACGATAAAGTTTTGTATCAACCCGACGGTTATACCCTAATCTTAATTACTAAATGCATAATAGGCAGCAACAGAAAAATGTTGTATCAAACTGACAGAGATACTCTAATCTTAATAACTAAATGCATAATAGCCAGCAAAAGAATAATGTATCAATCTGATGGGGATAACTAATCTTATTAACTAAACGTGTAATATTTAATAACGGTAATGTTTTGTATCAACCTGACGGTGATACCCTAATCTTAAGTACTAAATGCATTATAGGCAGCAACAGATATACTCGTATGTATTAATCTGACGGAGATACCTAATCATAAAATCTAAACGCTTAATATTTAATAACGGTGAAGTGTTGTATCAACCTGACGGAGATACCATAATGTTAATAACTGAATGCATAATAGACAGTAACGGAAAAATGCATCAAGCTGATGGTGATACATAATCTTAATAACTGAATGCATAATTGCCAGCAGCGGAAAAATGTACCAAGCTGTTGGTGATACCTAATCTTATTAACTAAACACGTAATATTTAATAACGATAGAGTTTTGTATCAACCTGACGGTGATACACTAATCTTAAGTACTAAATCCAAAATAGCCAGCAACAGAAAAATGTATCAACCTGATGGTGATACATAAACTTATTAACTAAACGTGTAATATTAAATAACGATAAAGTTTTTTATCAACCCGACGGTTAAACCCTAATCTTAATTACTAAATGCATAATAGGCAGCAACAGAAAAATGTAGTATCAAACTGACAGAGATACTCTAATCTTAATAACTAAACGCGTAATATTTAATAACGATAAAGTTTTGTATTAACCTGACGGTGATACCCTAATCTTAATTACTAAATGCATAATAGCCAGCAACAAAAAAATGTATCAACCTGACGGAGAAACAAAATCATAAAATCTAAACGCATCATATTTAATAACGGTAATGTTTTGTATCAACCTGACGGTGATACCATAATCTTAATAACTGAATGCATAATAGACAGTAACGGAAAAATGCATCAAGCTGATGGTGATACATAATCTTAATAACTGAATGCATAATTGCCAGCAGCGGAAAAATGTACCAAGCTGTTGGTGATACCTAATCTTATTAACTAAACACATAATATTTAATAACGATAGAGTTTTGTACCAACCTGACGCTGATACACTAATCTTAAGTACTAAATCCAAAATAGCCAGCAACAGAAAAACGTATCAACCTGATTGTGATACATAAACTTATTAACAAAACGCGTAATATTAAATAACGATAAAGTTTTGTATCAACCTAATGGTGATACCCTAATCTTAATTACTAATAGCATAATAGGCGGCAACAGAAAAATGTATCAAGCTGATGGTGATACCTAATTATAAAATCTAAACGCATAATATTTAAGAACGGTAAAGTGTTGTACCAACCCGACGGTGATACCCTAATTTTAATTACTAAATGCATAATATCCAGTAACCAAAAAATGTTGTATCAAACTGACAGAGATACTCTAATCTTAATAACTAAATGCATAATAGTCAGCAAAAGAAAAATGTATCAATCTGATGGGGATACCTAATCTTATTAACTAAACGCGTAATATTTAATAACGATAAAGTTTTGTATCAACTTGACGGTGATACCATAATTTTAATTACTAAATGCATCATAGCCAGCAACAGAAAAATGTATTAACCTGACGGAGATACATAATCATAAAATCTAAACGCATCATATTTAATAACGGTAATGTTTTGTATCAACCTGACGGTGGTACCCTAATCGTAATTACTAAATGCATAATCACCAGGAACAGAAAAATGGACCAAGCTGTTGGTGATACCTAATCTTATTAACTAAACAGGTAATATTTAATAACGATAGAGTTTTGTATCAACCTGACGGTGATACCCTAATCTTAAGTACTAAATGTGTTACAGGCAGCAACAGAAATATGTATCAACCTGACGGAGATACCATAATCTTAATAACTGAATGCATAATAGACAGTAACGGAAAAATGCATCAAGGTGATGGTGATACATAATCTTAATAACTGAATGCATAATTGCCAGCAGCGGAAAAATGTACCAAGCTGTTGGTGATACCTAATCTTATTAACTAAACACGTAATATTTAATAACGATAGAGTTTTGTATCAACCTGACGGTGATACACTAATCTTAAGTACTAAATCCAAAATAGCCAGCAACAGAAAAATGTATCAACCTGATGGTGATACATAAACTTATCAACTAAACGTGTAATATTAAATAGCGATAAAGTTTTGTATCAACCTAATAGTGATACCCTAATCTTAATTACTAAATGCATAATAGGCAGCAACAGAAAAATGTATCAATCTGACGGAGATACCTAATCATAAAATCTAAACGCTTAATATTTAATAACGGTGAAGTATTGTATCAACCTGACGGAGATACCATAATCTTAATAACTGAATGCATAATAGACAGTAACGGAAAAATGCATCAAGCTGATGGTGATACATAATCTTAATAACTGAATGCATAATTGCCAGCAACGGAAAAATGTACCAAGCTGTTGGTGATACCTAATCTTATTAACTAAACACGTAATATTTAATAACGATAGAGTTTTGTATCAACCTGACGGTGATACACTAATCTTAAGTACTAAATCCAAAATAGCCAGCAACAGAAAAATGTATCAACCTGATGGTGATACATAATCATAAAATCTGAACGCATCATATTCAATAACGGAAAAGTGTTGTATCAACCTAATGGTGATACCCTGATCTTAAGTACTAAATGAATAATAGGCAGCAACAGAAAAATGTATCAACCTGATGGTGATACATAAACTTATTAACTAAACGCGTAATATTAAATAACGATAAAGTTTTGTATCAACCTAATGGTGATACCCTAATCTTAATTACTAAATAATAGGCAGCAACAGAAATATGTATCAATCTGACGGAGATACCTTATCATAAAATCTAAACGCTTAATATTTAATAACAATGAAGTGTTGTATCAACCTGACGGAGATACCATAATCTTAATAACTGAATGCATATAGACAGTAACAGAAAAATGCATCAAGCTGATGGTGATAAATAATCTTAATAACCAAACGCGTAATATTTAATAACAATAAAGTTTTTTTATCACCTGACGGTTATAACCTAATCTTAATTACTAAATGCATAATGACCAGTAACAGAAAAATGTTGTATCAACCTGACGTGGATACCCTAATCTTAATTACTAAATGCATAATAGGCAGCAACAGAAAAATGTATCAATCTGACGGAGATACCTAATCATAAAATCTAAACGCTTAATATTTAATAACGGTGAAGTATTGTATCAACCTGACGGAGATACCATAATCTTAATAACTGAATGCATAATAGACAGTAACGGAAAAATGCATCAAGCTGATGGTGATACATAATCTTAATAACTGAATGCATAATTGCCAGCAGCGGAAAAATGTACCAAGCTGTTGGTGATACCTAATCTTATTAACTAAACACATAATATTTAATAACGATAGAGTTTTGTACCAACCTGACGCTGATACACTAATCTTAAGTACTAAATCCAAAATAGCCAGCAACAGAAAAACGTATCAACCTGATTGTGATACATAAACTTATTAACAAAACGCGTAATATTAAATAACGATAAAGTTTTGTATCAACCTAATGGTGATACCCTAATCTTAATTACTAATAGCATAATAGGCGGCAACAGAAAAATGTATCAAGCTGATGGTGATACCTAATTATAAAATCTAAACGCATAATATTTAAGAACGGTAAAGTGTTGTACCAACCTGACGGTGATACCCTAATTTTAATTACTAAATGCATAATATCCAGTAACCAAAAAATGTTGTATCAAACTGACAGAGATACTCTAATCTTAATAACTAAATGCATAATAGTCAGCAAAAGAAAAATGTATCAATCTGATGGGGATACCTAATCTTATTAACTAAACGCGTAATATTTAATAACGATAAAGTTTTGTATCAACTTGACGGTGATACCATAATTTTAATTACTAAATGCATCATAGCCAGCAACAGAAAAATGTATTAACCTGACGGAGATACATAATCATAAAATCTAAACGCATCATATTTAATAACGGTAATGTTTTGTATCAACCTGACGGTGGTACCCTAATCGTAATTACTAAATGCATAATCACCAGGAACAGAAAAATGGACCAAGCTGTTGGTGATACCTAATCTTATTAACTAAACAGGTAATATTTAATAACGATAGAGTTTTGTATCAACCTGACGGTGATACCCTAATCTTAAGTACTAAATGTGTTACAGGCAGCAACAGAAATATGTATCAACCTGACGGAGATACCATAATCTTAATAACTGAATGCATAATAGACAGTAACGGAAAAATGCATCAAGGTGATGGTGATACATAATCTTAATAACTGAATGCATAATTGCCAGCAGCGGAAAAATGTACCAAGCTGTTGGTGATACCTAATCTTATTAACTAAACACGTAATATTTAATAACGATAGAGTTTTGTATCAACCTGACGGTGATACACTAATCTTAAGTACTAAATCCAAAATAGCCAGCAACAGAAAAATGTATCAACCTGATGGTGATACATAAACTTATCAACTAAACGTGTAATATTAAATAGCGATAAAGTTTTGTATCAACCTAATAGTGATACCCTAATCTTAATTACTAAATGCATAATAGGCAGCAACAGAAAAATGTATCAATCTGACGGAGATACCTAATCATAAAATCTAAACGCTTAATATTTAATAACGGTGAAGTATTGTATCAACCTGACGGAGATACCATAATCTTAATAACTGAATGCATAATAGACAGTAACGGAAAAATGCATCAAGCTGATGGTGATACATAATCTTAATAACTGAATGCATAATTGCCAGCAACGGAAAAATGTACCAAGATGTTGGTGATACCTAATCTTATTAACTAAACACGTAATATTTAATAACGATAGAGTTTTGTATCAACCTGACGGTGATACACTAATCTTAAGTACTAAATCCAAAATAGCCAGCAACAGAAAAATGTATCAACCTGATGGTGATACATAATCATAAAATCTGAACGCATCATATTCAATAACGGAAAAGTGTTGTATCAACCTAATGGTGATACCCTGATCTTAAGTACTAAATAATAGGCAGCAACAGAAATATGTATCAATCTGACGGAGATACCTTATCATAAAATCTAAACGCTTAATATTTAATAACAATGAAGTGTTGTATCAACCTGACGGAGATACCATAATCTTAATAACTGAATGCATATAGACAGTAACAGAAAAATGCATCAAGCTGATGGTGATAAATAATCTTAATAACCAAACGCGTAATATTTAATAACAATAAAGTTTTTTTATCACCTGACGGTTATAACCTAATCTTAATTACTAAATGCATAATGACCAGTAACAGAAAAATGTTGTATCAACCTGACGTGGATACCCTAATCTTAATTACTAAATGCATAATAGGCAGCAACAGAAAAATGTATCAATCTGACGGAGATACCTAATCATAAAATCTAAACGCTTAATATTTAATAACGGTGAAGTATTGTATCAACCTGACGGAGATACCATAATCTTAATAACTGAATGCATAATAGACAGTAACGGAAAAATGCATCAAGCTGATGGTGATACATAATCTTAATAACTGAATGCATAATTGCCAGCAGCGGAAAAATGTACCACGCTGTTGGTGATACCTAATCTTATTAACTAAACACATAATATTTAATAACGATAGAGTTTTGTACCAACCTGACGCTGATACACTAATCTTAAGTACTAAATCCAAAATAGCCAGCAACAGAAAAATGTATCAACCTGATGGTGATACATAATCATAAAATCTGAACGCATCATATTCAATAACGGAAAAGTGTTGTATCAACCTAATGGTGATACCCTGATCTTAAGTACTAAATGAATAATAGGCAGCAACAGAAAAATGTATCAACCTGATGGTGATACATAAACTTATTAACTAAACGCGTAATATTAAATAACGATAAAGTTTTGTATCAACCTAATGGTGATACCCTAATCTTAATTACTAAATATTAGGCAGCAACAGAAATATGTATCAATCTGACGGAGATACCTTATCATAAAATTTAAACGCTTAATATTTAATAACGGTGAAGTATTGTATCAACCTGACGGAGATACCATAATCTTAATAACTGAATGCATAATAGACAGTAACGGAAAAATGCATCAAGCTGATGGTGATAAATAATCTTAATAACCAAACGCGTAATATTTAATAACGATAAAGTTTTTTATCACCTGACGGTTAAAACCTAATCTTAATTACTAAATGCATAATGACCAGTAACAGAAAAATGTTGTATCAACCTGACGGGGATACTCTAATCTTAATAGCTTAATGCATATTAGCCTGCAACAGATAATTGTATCAACCTGACGGAGATACATAATCATAAAATCTAAACGCATCATATTTAATAACGGTAAAGTGTTGTATCAACCTGATGGTGATACCCTAATCTTAATAACTGAATGCATAATAGCCAGTAACGGAAAAATGCATCAAGCTGATGTTGATACCTAATCTTATTAAAGGTAACGTGTTGTATCAACATGATAGCGATACTCTAATGTTAATATCTAATCGCACATGTAATGGAAGATACGACTGTATTAATGTGGAAACACACTAATCTAATTTCGAGATTTCAATCTCTTATCTTTATAGATAAACTTCGGAGTTGGGCATATAATAGCTGTTTAGTTTTAGAGTTTAACAGGGCAATGACGCGAACGATTGAGGGCCCTTACCCATGATTTGCCTCGGAAAGTGACCTTTGTTGCTGGATAAATTTAAGACAAATCTGGTAGTTACATATCTTAGTGAAATATATGGGTGGTAATGTACCACTGATGTGCACTCAAGTTCAAATAAGTTGCACTTATGTAACAATTAACTACTCTAATCTTCATTAATGTGCACTAAAGTTCCATTAATGTGCATTAGCCTACAACTAAGATGCACTAATGTTACGATATTGTGCACTAATGATCTGTTAAAGAGCAGCTATGTTCCATTCAAGGGCAATGAAATTTCATTAATATGCACTAATGTTCCACTTAATTACTCTAATAATCATTAAAGTGCACTAAAGTTCCATTAATGTGCAACAGTACTATACTAAGATGCACTAATTTTACAATAATTTGCTCTAATGATCTCTTAAAGAGCAAATATGTTCCATTTATGTGCAATGAAACTTCGTTAATATGCACTAAAGTTCCATTTAAATACCCTAATAATCATTAAAGTGCACTAAAGTTCCATTAATGTGCAACAGTACTATACTAAGATGCACTAATATAACAATAATGTGCACTGATGATCTCATAAAGAGTTCGAATGTCCCATTAATGTGCAATTAAATTTCATTAATATGCACTAATGATCCATTTAATTCCCTTATTAATCATTGATGTGCACTAAAGTTCCATTAATGTGCAACAGTACTATACTAAGATGCACTAATGTTACAATAATAATCTGTTAAAGAGCAAATATGTAACATTTATGCGCGTTGTACATTTCCTCTCCAATCATTATCTACAAAAATTAATAAATCAATATTATAAGTACTCATTCGGAGGCAATCCATGAGCCAATCGATTCATCACGGCACTGTTTCACTCCAAAACTAACCAGACAGTTTATGGCCAACATAATAACTAACATTATATCTAAACGAGAATAGCTGGCAGAAAAAATGAGTTGTATCTAGCTGCTGGTGATACACTAACATTATATCTAAACCCGTAGCAGTGGCATAAAAAGAGAATTGTATCTACCTGCTGGTGAAACCCTAATAATATGTAAACTCGCAATAAAAAATGGTTGTATCAACCTGCTGGTGATAAACTAACATTATATCTAAACGCGTAGAGCTGGCATAAAAAGAGAGTGGCATCAACCTGCTGGTGACACCCTAATAATATGTAAACTCGCAATAAGAAGTGGTTGTATCAACCAGCTGGTGATAATCTAACATTGTATCTAAACGCGTAGAGCTGACATAAAAAGTGAGTGATATCATCCTGCTGGTGACACCCTAATAATATCTAAACTCGAAATGAAAAATGGTTGTATCAACCTGCTGGTGATAATCTAACATTGTATCTAAACGCGTAGAGCTGACATAAAAAGTGAGTGATATCATCCTGCTGGTGACACCCTAATAATATCTAAACTCGAAATGAAAAATGGTTGTATCAACCTGCTGGTGATAATCTAACATTGTATCTAAACGCGTAGAGCTGGCATAAAAAGAGAGTGGTATCAACCTGCTGGTGACACCCTAATAATATCTGAACTCGCAATAAAAAATGGTTGTATCAACCTGCTGGTGATAATCTAACATTATATCTAAACGCGTAGAGCTGGCATAAAAAGAGAGTGATATCATCCTGCTGGTGACACCCTAATAATATCTAAACTCGCGATAAAAAATGGTTGTATTAGTCTGCTGGTGATTCTCTAACATTATATCTAAACGCGTAGATTTGGCATAAAAAGAGAGTGGTATCATCCTGCTGGTGACACCCTAATAATATCTAAACTCGCGATAAAAAATGGTTGTATCAACCTGCTGGTGATAATCTAAGATTATATCTAAACGCGTAGAGCTGGCATAAAAAGTGAGTGGTATCATCCTGCCGGTGATACCCTAATAATATCTAATCTCGCAATAAAACATGGTTGTATCAACCTGCTGGTGATAATCTAACATTATATCTAAACGCGTAGTGCTGGCATAAAAAGTGAGTGGTATCAACCTGCTGGTGACACCCTAATAATATGTAAACTCGCAATAAGAAATGGTTGTATTAACCTGCTGGTGATAATTTAACATTATATTTAAACGCGTTAAGCTGGCATAAAAAGAGAGTGGTATCAACCTGCTGTTGACACCTTAATAATATCTAAACTCGCAATAAGAAATGGTTGTATCAACCTGCTGGTGATAATCTAACATTATATCTAAACGCGTAGAGCTGGCATAAAAAGTGAGTAGTATCATCCTGCTGGTGACACCCTAATAATATCTAAACTCGCAATAAGAAATGGTTGTATCAAACTGCTGGTGATAATCTAACCGTATATCTAAACGCGTAGAGCTGGCATAAAAAGTGAGTGGTATCATCCTGCTGGTGACACCCTAATAATATCTAAACTCGCAATAAGAAATGGTTGTATCAGTCTGCTGGTGATACACTAACATCATATTTAAACGCGTAACGCTGGCAATAAAAGAGAGTGGTATCAACCTACTGGTGACACCCTAATAATATCTAATCTCGCAATAAAAAATGGTTGTATTGACCTGCTGGTGATAATCTAACATTATTTCTAAACGCGTAGAGCTGGCATAAAAGAGAGTGGTATCATCCTGCTGGTGACACCCTAATAATATCTAAACTCGCAATAAAAAATGGTTGTATCAACCTTCTGGTGATAATCTAACATTATATCTAAACGCGTAAAGCTGGCATAAAAAGAGAGTGGTATCAACCTGCTGGTGACACCCTAATAATATCTAATCTCGCAATAAAAAATGTTTGTATCAACCTGCTGGTGATAATCTAACATATCTAAACGCGTAGAGCTGGCTTAAAAAGGGAGTGGTATCATCCTGCTGGTGACACCCTAATAATATCTAATCTCGCAATAAAAAATGTTTGTATCAACCTGCTGGTGATAATCTAACATATCTAAACGCGTAGAGCCGGCATAAAAAGTGAGTGGTATCATCCTGCTGGTGACACCCTAATAATATCTAGTCTCGCAATAAGAAGTGGTTGTATCAACCTGCTGGTGATAATCTAACATTGTATCTAAACGCGTAGAGCTGGCATAAAAAGAGAGTGGTATCAACCTGCTGGTGACACCCTAATAATATCTGAACTCGCAATAAAAAATGGTTGTATCAACCTGCTGGTGATAATCTAACATTATATCTAAACGCGTAGAGCTGGCATAAAAAGAGAGTGATATCATCCTGCTGGTGACACCCTAATAATATCTAAACTCGCGATAAAAAATGGTTGTATCAACCTGCTGGTGATAATCTAACATATCTAAACGCGTAGAGCTGGCATAAAAAGTGAGTGTTATCATCCTGCCGGTGATACCCTAATAATATCTAATCTCGCAATAAAAAATGGTTGTATCAACCTGCTGGTGATAATCTAACATTATATCTAAACGCGTAGAGCTGGCATAAAAAGTGAGTGGTATCAACCTGCTGGTGACACCCTAATAATATGTAAACTCGCAATAAGAAATGGTTGTATTAACCTGCTGGTGATAATTTAACATTATATTTAAACGCGTTAAACTGGCATAAAAAGAGAGTGGTATCAACCTGCTGGTGACACCCTAATAATATCTGAACTCGCAATAAGAAATGGTTGTATCAACCTGCTGGTGATAATCTAACATATCTAAACGCGTAGAGCTGGCATAAAAAGTGAGTGTTATCATCCTGCCGGTGATACCCTAATAATATTTAACTCGCAATAAGAAATGGTTGTATTAGTCTGCTGGTGATTCTCTAACATTATATCTAAACGCGTAGATTTGGCATAAAAAGAGAGTGGTATCATCCTGCTGGTGACACCCTAATAATATCTAAACTCGCGATAAAAAATGGTTGTATCAACCTGCTGGTGATAATCTAAGATTATATCTAAACGCGTAGAGCTGGCATAAAAAGTGAGTGGTATCATCCTGCCGGTGATACCCTAATAATATCTAATCTCGCAATAAAACATGGTTGTATCAACCTGCTGGTGATAATCTAACATTATATCTAAACGCGTAGTGCTGGCATAAAAAGTGAGTGGTATCAACCTGCTGGTGACACCCTAATAATATGTAAACTCGCAATAAGAAATGGTTGTATTAACCTGCTGGTGATAATTTAACATTATATTTAAACGCGTTAAGCTGGCATAAAAAGAGAGTGGTATCAACCTGCTGTTGACACCTTAATAATATCTAAACTCGCAATAAGAAATGGTTGTATCAACCTGCTGGTGATAATCTAACATTATATCTAAACGCGTAGAGCTGGCATAAAAAGTGAGTGGTATCATCCTGCTGGTGACACCCTAATAATATCTAAACTCGCAATAAGAAATGGTTGTATCAAACTGCTGGTGATAATCTAACCGTATATCTAAACGCGTAGAGCTGGCATAAAAAGTGAGTGGTATCATCCTGCTGGTGACACCCTAATAATATCTAAACTCGCAATAAGAAATGGTTGTATCAGTCTGCTGGTGATACACTAACATCATATTTAAACGCGTAACGCTGGCAATAAAAGAGAGTGGTATCAACCTACTGGTGACACCCTAATAATATCTAATCTCGCAATAAAAAATGGTTGTATTGACCTGCTGGTGATAATCTAACATTATTTCTAAACGCGTAGAGCTGGCATAAAAGAGAGTGGTATCATCCTGCTGGTGACACCCTAATAATATCTAAACTCGCAATAAAAAATGGTTGTATCAACCTTCTGGTGATAATCTAACATTATATCTAAACGCGTAAAGCTGGCATAAAAAGAGAGTGGTATCAACCTGCTGGTGACACCCTAATAATATCTAATCTCGCAATAAAAAATGTTTATATCAACCTGCTGGTGATAATCTAACATATCTAAACGCGTAGAGCTGGCTTAAAAAGGGAGTGGTATCATCCTGCTGGTGACACCCTAATAATATCTAATCCCGCAATAAAAAATGTTTGTATCAACCTGCTGGTGATAATCTAACATATCTAAACGCGTAGAGCCGGCATAAAAAGTGAGTGGTATCATCCTGCTGGTGACACCCTAATAATATCTAGTCTCGCAATAAGAAGTGGTTGTATCAACCAGCTGGTGATAATTTAACATTATATCTAAACGCGTAGATATGGCATATAAAGAGAGTGGTATCATCCTGCTGGTGACACCCTAATAATATCTAAACTCGCAATAAAATATGGTTGTATCAACGTGCTGGTGATAATCTAACATTGTATCTAAACGCGTAGAGCCGGCATAAAAAGAGAGTGATATCATCCTGCTGGTGACACCCTAATAATATCTAAATTCGCAATGAAAAATGGTTGTATCAACGTGCTGGTGATAATCTAACATTGTATCTAAACGCGTAGAGCCGGCATAAAAAGAGAGTGGTATCAACCTGCTGGTGATAATTTAACATTATATCTAAACGCGTAGAGCTGGCCTAAAAAGAGAGTGGTATCAACAAGCTGGTGACACCCTAATAATATCTAAACTCGCAATAAAATATGGTTGTATCAACCTGCTGGTGATAATCTAACATTATATCTAAACGCGTAACGCTGGCATAAAAAGAGAGTGATATCAACCTGCTGGTGACAGCCTAATAATATCTAAACTCGCAATAAAATATGGTTGTATCAACCTGCTGGTGATAATTTAACATTATATCTAAACGCGTAGAGCTCGCATAAAAAGAGAGTGGTATCAACCTGCTGGTGACACCCTAATAATATCTAAACTCGCAATAAAATATGGTTGTATCAACCTGCTGGTGATAATTTAACATTATATCTAAACGCGTAGAGCTGGCATAAAAAGAGAGTGGTATCAACCTGCTGGTGACACCCTAATAATATCTAAACTCGCAATAAAATATGGTTGTATCAACCTGCTGGTGATAATTTAACATTATATCTAAACGCGTAGAGCTGGCATAAAAAGAGAGTGGTATCAACCTGCTGGTGTCACCCTAATAATATCTAAACTCGCAATAAAATATGGTTGTATCAACGTGCTGGTGATAATCTAACATTATATCTAAACGCGTAACGCTGGCATAAAAAGAGAGTGGTATCAACCTGCTGGTGACACCCTAATAATATCTAAACTCGCAATAAAATATGGTTGTATCAACGTGCTGGTGATAATCTAACATTATATCTAAACGCGTAACGCTGGCATAAAAAGAGAGTGGTATCAACCTGCTGGTGACACCCTAATAATATCTGAACTCGCAATAAGAAATGGTTGTATCAACCTGCTGGTGATAATCTAACATATCTAAACGCGTAGAGCTGGCATAAAAAGTGAGTGTTATCATCCTGCCGGTGATACCCTAATAATATCTAAACTCGCAATAAGAAATGGTTGTATCAGTCTGCTGGTGATTCTCTAACATTATATCTAAACGCGTAGATTTGGCATAAAAAGAGAGTGGTATCATCCTGCTGGTGACACCCTAATAATATCTAAACTCGCGATAAAAAATGGTTGTATCAACCTGCTGGTGATAATCTAAGATTATATCTAAACGCGTAGAGCTGGCATAAAAAGTGAGTGGTATCATCCTGCCGGTGATACCCTAATAATATCTAATCTCGCAATAAAACATGGTTGTATCAACCTGCTGGTGATAATCTAACATTATATCTAAACGCGTAGTGCTGGCATAAAAAGTGAGTGGTATCAACCTGCTGGTGACACCCTAATAATATGTAAACTCGCAATAAGAAATGGTTGTATTAACCTGCTGGTGATAATTTAACATTATATTTAAACGCGTTAAGCTGGCATAAAAAGAGAGTGGTATCAACCTGCTGTTGACACCTTAATAATATCTAAACGCGCAATAAGAAATGGTTGTATCAACCTGCTGGTGATAATCTAACATTATATCTAAACGCGTAGAGCTGGCATAAAAAGTGAGTGGTATCATCCTGCTGGTGACACCCTAAAAATATCTAAACTCGCAATAAGAAATGGTTGTATCAAACTGCTGGTGATAATCTAACCGTATATCTAAACGCGTAGAGCTGGCATAAAAAGTGAGTGGTATCATCCTGCTGGTGACACCCTAATAATATCTAAACTCGCAATAAAAAATGGTTGTATCAGTCTGCTGTTGATACACTAACATCATATTTAAACGCGTAACGCTGGCAATAAAAGAGAGTGGTATCAACCTACTGGTGACAACCTAATAATATCTAATCTCGCAATAAAAAATGGTTGTATTGACCTGCTGGTGATAATCTAACATTATTTCTAAACGCGTAGAGCTGGCATAAAAGAGAGTGGTATCATCCTGCTGGTGACACCCTAATAATATCTAAACTCGCAATAAAAAATGGTTGTATCAACCTTCTGGTGATAATCTAACATTATATCTAAACGCGTAAAGCTGGCATAAAAAGAGAGTGGTATCAACCTGCTGGTGACACCCTAATAATATCTAATCTCGCAATAAAAAATGTTTGTATCAACCTGCTGGTGATAATCTAACATATCTAAACGCGTAGAGCTGGCTTAAAAAGGGAGTGGTATCATCCTGCTGGTGACACCCTAATAATATCTAATCTCGCAATAAAAAATGTTTGTATCAACCTGCTGGTGATAATCTAACATATCTAAACGCGTAGAGCCGGCATAAAAAGTGAGTGGTATCATCCTGCTGGTGACACCCTAATAATATCTAGTCTCGCAATAAGAAGTGGTTGTATCAACCAGCTGGTGATAATTTAACATTATATCTAAACGCGTAGATATGGCATATAAAGAGAGTGGTATCATCCTGCTGGTGACACCCTAATAATATCTAAACTCGCAATAAAATATGGTTGTATCAACGTGCTGGTGATAATCTAACATTGTATCTAAACGCGTAGAGCCGGCATAAAAAGAGAGTGGTATCAACCTGCTGGTGATAATCTAACATTATATCTAAACGCGTAACGCTGGCATAAAAAGAGAGTGGTATCAACCTGCTGGTGACAGCCTAATAATATCTAAACTCGCAATAAAATATGGTTGTATCAACCTGCTGGTGATAATTTAACATTATATCTAAACGCGTAGAGCTGGCATCAAAAGAGAGTGGTATCAACCTGCTGGTGACAGCCTAATAATATCTAAACTCGCAATAAAATATGGTTGTATCAACCTGCTGGTGATAATCTAACATTGTATCTAAATGCGTAGAGCCGGCATAAAAAGAGAGTGGTATCAACCTGCTGGTGATAATCTAACATTATATCTAAACGCGTAACGCTGGCATAAAAAGAGAGTGGTATCAACCTGCTGGTGACAGCCTAATAATATCTAAACTCGCAATAAAATATGGTTGTATCAACCTGCTGGTGATAATTTAACATTATATCTAAACGCGTAGAGCCGGCATAAAAAGAGAGTGGTATCATCCTGCTGGTGACACCCTAATAATATCTAAATTCGCAATGAAAAATGGTTGTATCAACGTGCTGGTGATAATCTAACATTGTATCTAAACGCGTAGAGCCGGCATAAAAAGAGAGTGGTATCAACCTGCTGGTGATAATCTCACATTATATCTAAACGCGTAACGCTGGCATAAAAAGAGAGTGGTATCAACCTGCTGGTGACAGCCTAATAATATCTAAACTCGCAATAAAATATGGTTGTATCAACCTGCTGGTGATAATTTAACATTATATCTAAACGCGTAGAGCTGGCATAAAAAGAGAGTGGTATCAACCTGCTGGTGACACCCTAATAATATCTAAACTCGCAATAAAATATGGTTGTATCAACCTGCTGGTGATAATTTAACATCATATCTAAACGCGTAGAGCTGGCATAAAAAGAGAGTGGTATCAACCTGCTGGTGACACCCTAATAATATCTAAACTCGCAATAAAATATGGTTGTATCAACCTGCTGGTGATAATTTAACATTATATCTAAACGCGTAGAGCTGGCATAAAAAGAGAGTGGTATCAACCTGCTGGTGACACCCTAATAATATCTAAACTCGCAATAAAATATGGTTGTATCAACGTGCTGGTGATAATCTAACATTATATCTAAACGCGTAACGCTGGCATAAAAAGAGAGTGGTATCAACCTGCTGGTGACGCCCTAATAATAACTAAACTCGCAATAAAATATGGTTGTATCAACGTGCTGGTGATAATCTAACATTATATCTAAACGCGTAACGCTGGCAATAAAAGAGAGTGGTATCAACCTACTGGTGACACCCTAATAATATCTAATCTCGCAATAAAAAATGGTTGTATTGACCTGCTGGTGATAATCTAACATTATTTCTAAACGCGTAGAGCTGGCATAAAAGAGAGTGGTATCATCCTGCTGGTGACACCCTAATAATATCTAAACTCGCAATAAAAAATGGTTGTATCAACCTTCTGGTGATAATCTAACATTATATCTAAACGCGTAAAGCTGGCATAAAAAGAGAGTGGTATCAACCTGCTGGTGACACCCTAATAATATCTAATCTCGCAATAAAAAATGTTTGTATCAACCTGCTGGTGATAATCTAACATATCTAAACGCGTAGAGCTGGCTTAAAAAGGAGTGGTATCATCCTGCTGGTGACACCCTAATAATATCTAATCTCGCAATAAAAAATGTTTGTATCAACCTGCTGGTGATAAACTAACATATCTAAACGCGTAGAGCCGGCATAAAAAGTGAGTGGTATCATCCTGCTGGTGACACCCTAATAATATCTAGTCTCGCAATAAGAAGTGGTTGTATCAACCAGCTGGTGATAATTTAACATTATATCTAAACGCGTAGATATGGCATATAAAGAGAGTGGTATCATCCTGCTGGTGACACCCTAATAATATCTAAACTCGCAATAAAATATGGTTGTATCAACGTGCTGGTGATAATCTAACATTGTATCTAAACGCGTAGAGCCGGCATAAAAAGAGAGTGGTATCAACCTGCTGGTGATAATCTAACATTATATCTAAACGCGTAACGCTGGCATAAAAAGAGAGTGGTATCAACCTGCTGGTGACAGCCTAATAATATCTAAACTCGCAATAAAATATGGTTGTATCAACCTGCTGGTGATAATCTAACATTGTATCTAAATGCGTAGAGCCGGCATAAAAAGAGAGTGGTATCAACCTGCTGGTGATAATCTAACATTATATCTAAACGCGTAACGCTGGCATAAAAAGAGAGTGGTATCAACCTGCTGGTGACAGCCTAATAATATCTAAACTCGCAATAAAATATGGTTGTATCAACCTGCTGGTGATAATTTAACATTATATCTAAACGCGTAGAGCCGGCATAAAAAGAGAGTGGTATCATCCTGCTGGTGACACCCTAATAATATCTAAATTCGCAATGAAAAATGGTTGTATCAACGTGCTGGTGATAATCTAACATTGTATCTAAACGCGTAGAGCCGGCATAAAAAGAGAGTGGTATCAACCTGCTGGTGATAATCTCACATTATATCTAAACGCGTAACGCTGGCATAAAAAGAGAGTGGTATCAACCTGCTGGTGACAGCCTAATAATATCTAAACTCGCAATAAAATATGGTTGTATCAACCTGCTGGTGATAATTTAACATTATATCTAAACGCGTAGAGCTGGCATAAAAAGAGAGTGGTATCAACCTGCTGGTGACACCCTAATAATATCTAAACTCGCAATAAAATATGGTTGTATCAACCTGCTGGTGATAATTTAACATCATATCTAAACGCGTAGAGCTGGCATAAAAAGAGAGTGGTATCAACCTGCTGGTGACACCCTAATAATATCTAAACTCGCAATAAAATATGGTTGTATCAACCTGCTGGTGATAATTTAACATTATATCTAAACGCGTAGAGCTGGCATAAAAAGAGAGTGGTATCAACCTGCTGGTGACACCCTAATAATATCTAAACTCGCAATAAAATATGGTTGTATCAACGTGCTGGTGATAATCTAACATTATATCTAAACGCGTAACGCTGGCATAAAAAGAGAGTGGTATCAACCTGCTGGTGACGCCCTAATAATATCTAAACTCGCAATAAAATATGGTTGTATCAACGTGCTGGTGATAATCTAACATTATATCTAAACGCGTAACGCTGGCATAAAAAGAGAGTGGTATCAACCTGCTGGTGACACCCTAATAATATCTAAACTCGCAATAAAATATGGTTGTATCAACGTGTTGGTGATAATCTAACATTATATCTAAACGCGTAACGCTGGCATAAAAAGAGAGTGGTATCAACCTGCTGGTGACACCCTAATAATATCTAAACTCGCAATAAAATATGGTTGTATCAACGTGCTGGTGATAATCTAACATTATATCTAAACGCGTAGAGCCGGCATAAAAAGAGAGTGGTATCAACCTGCTGGTGACACCCTAATAATATCTAAACTCGCAATAAAATATGGTTGTATCAACGTGCTGGTGATAATCTAACATTATATCTAAACGCGTAACGCTGGCATAAAAAGAGAGTGGTATCAACCTGCTGGTGACACCCTAATAATATCTAAACTCGCAATAAAATATGGTTGTATCAACGTGCTGGTGATAATCTAACATTATATCTAAACGCGTAGAGCCGGCATAAAAAGAGAGTGGTATCAACCTGCTGGTGACACCCTAATAATATCTAAACTCGCAATAAAATATGGTGGTATCAACCTGCTGGTGATAATTTAACATTATATCTAAACGCGTAGAGCTGGCATAAAAAGAGAGTGGTATCAACCTGCTGGTGTCACCCTAATAATATCTAAACTCGCAATAAAATATGGTTGTATCAACGTGCTGGTGATAATCTAACATTATATCTAAACGCGTAACGCTGGCATAAAAAGAGAGTGGTATCAACCTGCTGGTGACACCCTAATAATATCTAAACGCGCAATAAAATATGGTTGTATCAACGTGCTGGTGATAATCTAACATTATATCTAAACGCGTAACGCTGGCATAAAAAGAGAGTGGTATCAACATGCTGGTGACCCCCTAATAATATCTAAACTCGCAATAATATATGGTTGTATCAACGTGCTGGTGATAATCTAACATTATATCTAAACGCGTAACGCTGGCATAAAAAGAGAGTGGTATCAACCTGCTGGTGACACCCTAATAATATCTAAACTCGCAATAAAATATGGTTGTATCAACGTGCTGGTGATAATCTAACATTATATCTAAACGCGTAGAGCCGGCATAAAAAGAGAGTGGTATCAACCTGCTGGTGACACCCTAATAATATCTAAACTCGCAATAAAATATGGTTGTATCAACGTGCTGGTGATAATCTAACATTATATCTAAACGCGTAACGCTGGCATAAAAAGAGAGTGGTATCAACCTGCTGGTGACACCCTAATAATATCTAAACTCGCAATAATATATGGTTGTATCAACGTGCTGGTGATAATCTAACATTATATCTAAACGCGTAACGCTGGCATAAAAAGAGAGTGGTATCAACCTGCTGGTGACACCCTAATAATATCTAAACTCGCAATAAAATATGGTTGTATCAACGTGCTGGTGATAATCTAACATTATATCTAAACGCGTAGAGCCGGCATAAAAAGAGAGTGGTATCATCCTGCTGGTGACACCCTAATAATATCTAAACTCGCAATAAAATATGGTTGTATCAACGTGCTGGTGATAATCTAACATTATATCTAAACGCGTAACGCTGGCATAAAAAGAGAGTGGTATCAACCTGCTGGTGACACCCTAATAATATCTAAACTCGCAAGAAAATATGGTTGTATCAACGTGCTGGTGATAATCTAACATTATATCTAAACGCGTAGAGCCGGCATAAAAAGAGAGTGGTATCAACCTGCTGGTGACACCCTAATAATATCTAAACTCGCAATAAAATATGGTTGTATCAACCTGCTGGTGATAATTTAACATTATATCTAAACGCGTAGAGCTGGCATAAAAAGAGAGTGGTATCAACCTGCTGGTGTCACCCTAATAATATCTAAACTCGCAATAAAATATGGTTGTATCAACGTGCTGGTGATAATCTAACATTATATCTAAACGCGTAACGCTGGCATAAAAAGAGAGTGGTATCAACCTGCTGGTGACACCCTAATAATATCTAAACTCGCAATAAAATATGGTTGTATCAACGTGCTGGTGATAATCTAACATTATATCTAAACGCGTAACGCTGGCATAAAAAGAGAGTGGTACCAACCTGCTGGTGACACCCTAATAATATCTAAACTCGCAATAAAATATGGTTGTATCAACGTGCTGGTGATAATCTAACATTATATCTAAACGCGTAACGCTGGCATAAAAAGAGAGTGGTATCAACCTGCTGGTGACACCCTAATAATATCTAAACTCGCAATAAAATATGGTTGTATCAACGTGCTGGTGATAATCTAACATTATATCTAAACGCGTAGAGCCGGCATAAAAAGAGAGTGGTATCAACCTGCTGGTGACACCCTAATAATATCTAAACTCGCAATAAAATATGGTTGTATCAACGTGCTGGTGATAATCTAACATTATATCTAAACGCGTAACGCTGGCATAAAAAGAGAGTGGTATCAACCTGCTGGTGACACCCTAATAATATCTAAACTCGCAATAAAATATGGTTGTATCAACGTGCTGGTGATAATCTAACATTATATCTAAACGCGTAGAGCCGGCATAAAAAGAGAGTGGTATCAACCTGCTGGTGACACCCTAATAATATCTAAACTCGCAATAAAATATGGTGGTATCAACCTGCTGGTGATAATTTAACATTATATCTAAACGCGTAGAGCTGGCATAAAAAGAGAGTGGTATCAACCTGCTGGTGTCACCCTAATAATATCTAAACTCGCAATAAAATATGGTTGTATCAACGTGCTGGTGATAATCTAACATTATATCTAAACGCGTAACGCTGGCATAAAAAGAGAGTGGTATCAACCTGCTGGTGACACCCTAATAATATCTAAACTCGCAATAAAATATGGTTGTATCAACGTGCTGGTGATAATCTAACATTATATCTAAACGCGTAACGCTGGCATAAAAAGAGAGTGGTATCAACCTGCTGGTGACACCCTAATAATATCTAAACTCGCAATAATATATGGTTGTATCAACGTGCTGGTGATAATCTAACATTATATCTAAACGCGTAACGCTGGCATAAAAAGAGAGTGGTATCAACCTGCTGGTGACACCCTAATAATATCTAAACTCGCAATAAAATATGTTTGTATCAACGTGCTGGTGATAATCTAACATTATATCTAAACGCGTAGAGCCGGCATAAAAAGAGAGTGGTATCAACCTGCTGGTGACACCCTAATAATATCTAAACTCGCAATAAAATATGGTTGTATCAACGTGCTGGTGATAATCTAACATTATATCTAAACGCGTAACGCTGGCATAAAAAGAGAGTGGTATCAACCTGCTGGTGACACCCTAATAATATCTAAACTCGCAATAATATATGGTTGTATCAACGTGCTGGTGATAATCTAACATTATATCTAAACGCGTAACGCTGGCATAAAAAGAGAGTGGTATCAACCTGCTGGTGACACCCTAATAATATCTAAACTCGCAATAAAATATGGTTGTATCAACGTGCTGGTGATAATCTAACATTATATCTAAACGCGTAGAGCCGGCATAAAAAGAGAGTGGTATCATCCTGCTGGTGACACCCTAATAATATCTAAACTCGCAATAAAATATGGTTGTATCAACGTGCTGGTGATAATCTAACATTATATCTAAACGCGTAACGCTGGCATAAAAAGAGAGTGGTATCAACCTGCTGGTGACACCCTAATAATATCTAAACTCGCAAGAAAATATGGTTGTATCAACGTGCTGGTGATAATCTAACATTATATCTAAACGCGTAGAGCCGGCATAAAAAGAGAGTGGTATCAACCTGCTGGTGACACCCTAATAATATCTAAACTCGCAATAAAATATGGTTGTATCAACCTGCTGGTGATAATTTAACATTATATCTAAACGCGTAGAGCTGGCATAAAAAGAGAGTGGTATCAACCTGCTGGTGTCACCCTAATAATATCTAAACTCGCAATAAAATATGGTTGTATCAACGTGCTGGTGATAATCTAACATTATATCTAAACGCGTAACGCTGGCATAAAAAGAGAGTGGCATCAACCTGCTGGTGACACCCTAATAATATCTAAACTCGCAATAAAATATGGTTGTATCAACGTGCTGGTGATAATCTAACATTATATCTAAACGCGTAACGCTGGCATAAAAAGAGAGTGGTACCAACCTGCTGGTGACACCCTAATAATATCTAAACTCGCAATAAAATATGGTTGTATCAACGTGCTGGTGATAATCTAACATTATATCTAAACGCGTAGAGCCGGCATAAAAAGAGAGTGGTATCAACCTGCTGGTGACACCCTAATAATATCTAAACTCGCAATAAAATATGGTTGTATCAACGTGCTGGTGATAATCTAACATTATATCTAAACGCGTAGAGCCGGCATAAAAAGAGAGTGGTATCAACCTGCTGGTGACACCCTAATAATATCTAAACTCGCAATAAAATATGGTTGTATCAACCTGCTGGTGATAATTTAACATTATATCTAAACGCGTAGAGCTGGCATAAAAAGAGAGTGGTATCATCCTGCTGGTGACACCCTAATAATATCTAAACTCGCAATAAAATATGGTTGTATCAACGTGCTGGTGATAATCTAACATTATATGTAAACGCGTAACGCTGGCATAAAAAGAGAGTGGTATCAACCTGCTGGTGACACCCTAATAATATCTAAACTCGCAATAAAATATGGTTGTATCAACGTGCTGGTGATAATCTAACATTATATCTAAACGCGTAGAGCTGGCATAAAAAGAGAGTGGTATCAACCTGCTGGTGACACCCTAATAATATCTAAACTCGCAATAAAATATGGTTGTATCAACGTGCTGGTGATAATCTAACATTATATCTAAACGCGTAACGCTGGCATAAAAAGAGAGTGGTATCAACCTGCTGGTGACACCCTAATAATATCTAAACTCGCAATAAAATATGGTTGTATCAACGTGCTGGTGATAATCTAACATTATATCTAAACGCGTAACGCTGGCATAAAAAGAGAGTGGTATCAACCTGCTGGTGACACCCTAATAATATCTAAACTCGCAATAAAATATGGTTGTATCAACGTGCTGGTGATAATCTAACATTATATCTAAACGCGTAGAGCTGGCATAAAAAGAGAGTGGTATCAACCTGCTGGTGACACCCTAATAATATCTAAACTCGCAATAAAATATGGTTGTATCAACGTGCTGGTGATAATCTAACATTATATCTAAACGCGTAACGCTGGCATAAAAAGAGAG
The DNA here is from genome assembly GCF_049639745.1 of Rhodnius prolixus. Classification (NCBI taxonomy): domain Eukaryota; kingdom Metazoa; phylum Arthropoda; class Insecta; order Hemiptera; family Reduviidae; genus Rhodnius; species Rhodnius prolixus. The sequence continues at coordinate 10,963,180 of NW_027411604.1, read as the reverse complement.
TGGTATCAACCTGCTGGTGACACCCTAATAATATCTAAACTCGCAATAAAATATGGTTGTATCAACGTGCTGGTGATAATCTAACATTATATCTAAACGCGTAGAGCCGGCATAAAAAGAGAGTGGTATCAACCTGCTGGTGACACCCTAATAATATCTAAACTCGCAATAAAAAATGGTTGTATCAACCTGCTGGTGATAATTTAACATTATATCTAAACGCGTAGAGCTGGCATAAAAAGAGAGTGGTATCAACCTGCTGGTGACACCCTAATAATATCTAAACTCGCAATAAAATATGGTTGTATCAACCTGCTGGTGATAATCTAACATTATATCTAAACGCGTAACGCTGGCATAAAAAGAGAGTGGTATCAACCTGCTGGTGACAGCCTAATAATATCTAATCTCGCAATAGAAAATTGTTGTATTAACCTGCTGGTGATAATTTAACATTATATTTAAACGCGTTAAGCTGGCATAAAAAGAGAGTGGTATCAACCTGCTGGTGACACCCTAATAATATCTAAACTCGCAATAAGAAATGGTTGTATCAACGTGCTGGTGATAATCTAACATTGTATCTAAACGCGTAGAGCCGGCATAAAAAGAGAGTGGTATCAACCTGCTGGTGACACCCTAATAATATCTAGTCTCGCAATAAGAAGTGGTTGTATCAACCAGCTGGTGATAATTTAACATTATATCTAAACGCGTAGAGCTGGCATAAAAAGAGAGTGGTATCATCCCACTGGTGACACCCTTATAATATCTAAACTCGCGATAAAAAATGGTTGTATCAACCTGCTTGTGATAAACTAACACTATATCTAAGTGTGGCACCTTGGCAAAAAAGTGGAGGGCTATCATGGTGATGGTGACCCCTAATATAATTCCTCAACTCGGACCCTAAAGCAGTGTGCTATTAACCTGACGTTGATGCGCTGACATTGTATCTTATCTTAAAGTTTACTGATGTGTCTATGGTGCTTTGTATCGTACAGCCGAATTTCAGTTTTACTTTTCTTTTTACTTATTCTCCGATTTCGCCGGTTTATCATTAAGAATTTATATTAATTTTGCCGTTCGTCTCTTTAGAATTATCAAACTAATAACTTAATGCCTAATTTCTAGTTGGTATAATTTTCTCTTAATTTGTGCAACATCGTTAAACATGATCTCGCAATAGCCCGCTTATTTTGAAGAATTGGTATTGAAATTGACGTTTTATCCAATAATATTGTTTTAATTATTTCCTATTGTATGTAAGCTGGTATTTTGTATCCTCCTAACAGTTGTTCTTTAACATAGAACGCTACTAAGGTACTAGTTCTCGAAGTGAAAATGTTTTATCATTCCGATGGTAGTATATTAGTAGTGCATAGCCATTTCATTACCGTTTTGGACCGTATTATACTGCTGGTGTTACATTAATTTAGAATCACACGAGTAGAATATTTGTCCTAACATAGAATCATTCTAGTGAGTAATCACGATTTAGAAGTTTCGATCATGTTTCTGTTTGGAGGAAGTAACATGACTCAAAATCGTACTATTCTCTTTTTACAATTGAATCTACCGATATGTTGATTGTACGCTAATTTTAAATCAAAATTATTTGTTTATTTATGGTATTATGAACAAATTTTTTTGTCTTTCTAATTGTACGTTTGTGAACTGCTTATGTTGTTATGTGGGTGTAAATCATTAAAATCGACATTTATATAATTGTGCGTACAATATTTTAAAAAGCTAATAATATACGTATATAAAAAAACATAAATAAATAAAACACTGATTATTTTTTTCCGGTTTGTTCTCTGAGTTTCTTTAAGTTCATAAATAGGGTACTATACATTTACTAAAATCGCCTTTTTTGTCACATCTAAATTTGTGACAATTATGGCAAAGTGGTGAGGTTGCGGTGGTTGGGGGAGAGGTCACCTTCACAAAATGAGTGTAGAGAGAGCCCCTCGAAAAGTCTATGGAGGACACCCAGGAGGAGGAATACCTAAAGGTCGGTGAAGGTTACGGTTGGCTGTAGGATCCGAAGGCGGATCTGCAGATGATGGGCGGTCAGACAGTAGAGTAGCAAAGCTACGGGCAGAGATGATTGAGACTTCCTACTAAGGAGGCAAAGGCCATGCACCAAAGGAAGAAAAAGAGGAAGAAGATGGCCACAAGACAAACAGACCGTTATCGCACAAAAAAAAAACATCGAAAGTTGGTATTTTCTTTTTTTAAATTGTGTTTAACAGGTCTGCTGAGGGTGTGGCTGTAATTCCTGCTCCTTCGGGGAATGATGGGGCAAAACTGTGTTCCCCACTTGGGTGAAATTTCCATGCAAAGGGTAAAAAAAAGAAAAGAAAAAACAAATGCAATTTGAAGTACGAATTATTTGTATACTTCATTCCCCTGATCCCAAATCTGATGACATTTTTGGGAATCGCAGACTCAGAGGACCTTTTATATTCTCTTGAATATATCCTAATTTGCCTGCATATTAATAACAAAATAAACAAATAAAATTAAGGAAGAAATACTTATCTTTTACTTGTTCTGCTTCACTCGAACTTGGAAGTTCCGAAGAAGGATGTTAATAGTGGTCATATAAATGTATAAATTTAAATATTTATAATTCCAAAAAAAAGTATTATAAATAATTAATAAAAATTATCATGCACATAGGAATTAATAAATTAATATATTTATTGATTGTTTAGTTGATTTTTATCGGTAATGGTCGATTAAGAAATTCTCGAAAGCCGTTAAAAGTATAAATGATATTTGATTCGAACGATGCCAAGCTGCTCCCAAAAATAATAATCTATATTAAAAATATTATACAACATTAAACGTTAAAAGCCTGTGGTAAAAAAATATATTAAACAAACAAATAAATAAAGAGTATTGGAATTATAATTTTTATAGTATTTTTACTTTATTATAGTATTTTTTTTTGTTTAATATCTCATTTGAGAGAACTGCCACATATATATGGAACCACTATCAACTCCTTACGTCCTGTTGAAGGCTGGAATATCAGTTACTGGATTGATGTCTTCATATCCTCATCATTGCTGGACACTTGACACAGTTTAAAAAGATATGTGAACGCAAAAATACTGTAACGCTTTTTCTTTTTTTTATGTGACGGAATTTTGAAAAACCGAATTACTTTCTTTTTTTACTTTTATTTTTATGAACGCACTATTTAAAAAAAATTATTTGTTTAAACCAGAAAATATCGTAGTCACGTGGCAATCACTTCCGAAAAATTAACACTACCGCACTTGCTGAAATTAAAAAATATATATATAATAAAATGCATAATTAAATTGCTTTACAGAAATAATAAAACATTTTAAATAAAAATTTGCTAAAAAGAAATTATTTTTTAATTTTGGGTAGAAGATTAAGCAGTAGTCTTAACGTGAACATTTAATTTCAACACAAGCATTTGAAAAAAAAAATATGCTCTCATAAATTTTTATATTTAAAATGTCTAACCCAAAAAGTTTTACATTTATCATAAGATCATCCTACATGGCGGAGGGATTTGCTAAGTGATCAGCGTTGTTGGGATTCCCACGCAGAGTTCCCGGTATTCGGTGGCTCTTGGGTTTTCACTTTCTAGCATTTCTAACAGCTCATTGTCTCACACACAAACTCAGACAAATGGTGATTGAAATTTGACACCAACACAATCCTCCCCTTACTAGGGATGTAAGAGTTAATTGAAAAAAAAAATTATTGGCAGAAAATTTCCCCTCTTAATTTTCATGAATTTATATTAATTTATTTTTCTCTGCTAATTTAGAGTTTCACTCACGGAAAATTAATATTTTTTGGCGAATCTATAAGAGAGGGAGAGAACGAGAGTAGAAGGAGAATATGAGAGTGGTTTTTCTGTGAATTTAGATTTAGGTTTTCAGCACTTTTTTGGATTTTTTTTTTTTTTAGCAACAACTAATAACATTGGGGAGAGAATCTTAAACGAATCATTTTATTGTTCTTTACATTTAATTATACGCACGCCATTATTAGTAAAACTCCAAGATTAAAAAGTAATTATTTTATATTTGTAGATTATTTATGTACTTGGAAAGTAAGATGTGTTTTACATTTTACGAGAGTAGTTTATAAAGTGCTCAAGAGAAGCGCTGCCAAGCATAATAGTATTACATTTAGCGAATAGACATCGTTAGTATGCAGTTCTGCAGCATCTATCAATGAAGAAATGTGAAGAGTTAACCATGCAATTTTTCCCTCACCTAGCCACTGAAAGAAAAGTGTTTTTCCTATTAATTCATTACAACCAGATGGAGAAGGGTGCTTTTCTTTTTTGAAATTTTTCTTGGAAAGAAAAGACAGAGAGAGAGATTGAGTGAGTGAGGAAGAGAAGGGAGCGTAGCTGAATCCATTGTCAGAATAGATCTCAAGTGGGAAATAAATCAAAGCTCCATGGAAAAAAAATTAAATTATTTTTAGAAAAAAAGACACTGAGAGAAAATGCACTTTTTTCAGAGAGAGAGGGTCCTTCAAATTCCCAGTGAAAATCGATATCCAAAATTAGACACGATTGCAATATGAAAAAAATATTGAGCTATATTTGCGAAATAAAAAATTTGGCGTAAACACCCCTTTAACTTTTTCATACAGTGTTCCTTGAATTTCAAACTTGTGGATTAAAACTTTAAAATATATTTATCATTATCTAGATTCTGAAAGAAACAAGAATCTACCACCAATCCTACATAAAAATGCGCAAAACATTATTCAACTAAAAGTTTCCCCATCTTCATCAGCCAATTGCCATACCAACTGTAGTCAAAATACGCTACCTTGGACTGAAGCCAGACAAAATGGTTGCCCTGGAGCCCCACCCCCCCATACAACTCTGAAAAAGCAAGAAACTAACCATCACCCTCAACCTGAATAACAAAAGTCTTATACCTACTTTTTTAACCACGCCCTATTTTTGGTCAAACGGCATTGTAAGTATGGTGATCGACTAAATGATCCAATTCTCAAAGCATCAAGTATTGACAGTCAAAAAATACCATTTTAATGTATCTAACCTCACATTAGAAAACCATTATGACCACAAAATCATTTTCACTCAAAGATCAGGAGAAAACTCATTTTTTCAAAATTTCATTACTCTACAGCAGGTCATACTAAATCTTTTAAACCGAACACCTATCCCTTTCCGCCTTTACCAGGTAATGCTCCAAGGAGATTGAAGAGAAGATGACTTCGCGATCTACTCTACATGATAGCAGTAAAGTTAAATGTTCCCCATAATAATTCTGACAAAGTGCTATCATATATTCTTGCAACAATTGTTGCAGTTGTAAATTTCAATAAAAGATCTGAATGTATGTATGTAAATTACAACTTTAGAGTAAGAGGTATTTTCCAAAATTAAACATAGAAAAGAGAAAAGGTTGAATTATACTGGAGACTATGTATTTTCTTAATTTTATTACAAGGTCTGTAGTTCCCTTATTTCTTATTACTAACAGAAAAGATGTTATTAATTTGATGGTTTACTAAGAAGGACTTACGTCAAAAGATGGGGAAATAAACATGTTTTTAACCAATAGCATACGACTAAAACACTGTATGACTGTTTGGAGTGGGGATATTATTTTCCCAGTTATTTTTCTGATTTTTTACGTAGCTGAGTATTGTGAAGTACACGTTAAAAGTTTGTTGAAATGTCAAGTTTTTTAAGTTCTATGTTATTTTTTTAAAAATTATTCGCTTTTATTGTGATTATTATCAATATTGGTGGAATTCAGTCTTTTTACTATCCAAAGCCTTAAGAGGGCTTTTTTACTAGTGTGATACTGGTGAGGTTATGCAAATGTGTTCAGTGAATTAGTGATTACAAATTGTAGTGTTAGTGTTTTTTAAAAATTTTGATACACGAATTGTTTAGTTTTATTCAAAATGAATGGATAATACAATTTATGGATTTGGCTGTGGAATCAACAAATTTAAAATTTATTCTAATTCAACAATTTGGAAATAGCCACAAAGGAAAATTATTCATGTAAGTTTAGTTTTTGTTTTTTATATTTTCTATATTGAATTTTCACTGGAAATATACTTTTAGGGTTTCCTGTGTCGAATAAGTTGATTTTTTTAAACAAATTTATAACTACAGAAACTCGAAACTGTTAATTACGTGTCCGGTTACCTCACAATAGGACTTAGGTTTTTAGTGAAATCCCACAATTGGAAGTAAACTTACGGTAGATTTTTGTTTCTTAACTTCAATCTTCCCACTCATAAAATAAATGAACTATCACTTTTTCGTAAAAACAAGATGAGAGCTCTCGGAGATATGGTGCATATTTATGGGTATATTACATGGTATTCAACTTGAAGTGGGTTTAATTCTAAGAGAAAGTCGCCCTGTAATTGTTCTTACTGCAATTATGATTAGTATTATCCTACATAAATTTAATTTAAAAATTGTTATAACTTATTAGTTTAAAAAAGTACACTTCATCTACAAATATAAATGGCTGCAGGTGTTATAGACATAATAAAATCCCTTAAATCAAAAGAGGAAGCAATTCAGATTCTGTAGTTTTCCTCAGCCATTCCATCAGCAGCTGCCTGTTCCTATTAATTTTTTGGAAAATAGGGGGCTTGTTTGGGGATTTTGATTTTAGGCCACCCTTTCAATTTCTATTTTGTTAAATAAATTTATTTCTATATTCATTAAATGTTGAAAAGAACAATATTAAAAAATAGAACAAAAAAATCATGTAATTCATCATTTATCTAGCAGAGTTAACGTTCTTAATCCTGTTTTTCTATATAATTTTCCTTATTATTTGAGAATAAAAATTCCTCACTGTACTATTCGATAATCCTTTTCTGTAGTATTCCATTTTCTTTTGATTCTTTTTTTTTTTGTACAGTTATTTAAATTTTTTTAATTTCTATTTGTGAATCCTGCTAGTGCTCTGTATTCCAGGTTGTTTTTTTTACCATCTGAGTCTTGGTTGTTTTAATCCATTTTTTTAGGGTATGATTCATTTCCCATAGATTGAATCAAATCAGACTTCGGAAGGGGAAAAAATGAAAACTTAGAATATTGGGCACGAATGGGACGCGCACCGTACCATGTAGGGAATTAATACAGAATAGAAAACTCTATAGTACATTAAAAAGTGACAAAAAGAAAAAGAATATTATACTAAAGGATTTTCAAGTAGAAGAGAAGATTCATCTTAAAAAATAAGGAAAGTTGTTTTAGAAAAATATGACTAAGAAATTACTTAGCTTGAAAAAAGGCAACAAATCTAAGCTATGTTGTTCCAAGTAGGTCGAAATATTGCAAATTCAAGTATAATTAGATAATAAATAAAGACAAAAAATAAATTTGTACTTATAATTTTTTTATATTTATTTAATAAAAAAAATTATCTGAAAATAATAAAAACCATTATTAAAAATAAACTATAATTCCAGACTCTTAGCGAGTATTTCCGATGGTTCCGGTCGCAACACTCTCACCCCTCCCCCAATGAAATAAATTTCTTTGCTAACGACAGATCTTGACTCAGGCTAAATCCGTACGTTATTCCAGAACAATCCTGTGTGAATGAATGGCTATCATTGGGAAAAGTAGATGTTGGGAGGTCCCCAGGTAACCACAAAATGTATTTTAAAAAAAAGTAGGTACATAGTAATAAAAGAAATCTTGATGAGGATCAGCCAATAAAAAAAAGGATATTTCTTTTTATTACCAACGTTTCAACAACAAAGTGTTGTCCTGTCTTTGTGGCAAAGTTATGGAAAACTTTCCACTTAAAATGAGATGGTAATATATTTTGGATTTTCCAATTTGGAAATGAAAATATATTACTAACTCTATTTTCGCTTAACTTCAAGGAAATTTGTTCTTGAAACAATAGAATTAAGGAATAAAAGAAAATTCTTTTTTTTACAGATCCTTGGCAAGGCAAATTTTGACTAATTGATACATATATTTTATTATTTCTATTTTTTTTTCTTATTTCTTTATATATCCATTTTCAAAATTAATGATTGTTTTTTAGTTTACAAAATTGATCTTATTTTAGGCCATAACAGTTAGGAATTGAATTTAACAATCAATCCTAACATTATGTACAAACCTAAAATTTCAATGATTGCAATACTATCAGACAATCTAAGGGTCTAGAAAGAAAAACGTTTTAATTTTGAAAATTCTATATAAAAAAAATATTTAAAAAAAAATAGAAAAAACATAAATTTATCAAATAGTTTTTTCCTCTTACTTCGATACATTTTTTTTTTTGAGACCATTTTGTGGGATGAATCAGTATCATTGTCCATGTTGAATCAGTTAACCAAAGTGTTGCAATAGAAAAATTCTCCCATCTGAAATTAGAATTAAATATTAATAAAAAGTGCAAAATGTATATAGGTAATAATTTATTTTTTTATTATGCAGAAATGTATCAAATATTGTAAAAAATAATTTTAAAAAAATACGTAAAAAGGGAAAAAACTTTTTTATCTTACCTTCGGTTATTCTTTTTAAAGAAAAACTTATTTTTGTTCTTTTCTCGAGCTCTTGTCTTTTCTGAAAAAATAAAAATAATTAGAAAACACATGAAATTATTAAAAAGATTGAGTACTTATACATTTTAGTTGGATTATTGTAGAATAGTGACAAAATAAAATTTAAAAAAATATATCACGGAAATTAACGTGAGGGGACCTATTTTAGACTTAAGAATAAAAAATTAATAATTGTAGCAAATTATAGTAAAATATTAATAAAGAGGTGAATTACAAACATTTTAAATTTGAATTTTTAAGAATTAGTGAGACCGAATCGAAACTTAACAATTTTAAGATGGACAGACCTAAAATTTCAATTGTTGCAATACCATCAGACAATGTAAGGGTCTAAAAAATGATCACTTTAATTCTGAAAATTCTAAAAAATAAAATTAGAAAAAACTTAAATTTATCAAATAGTTTTTTTTCACGTACCTACTTTGATACATTTCTTTTTTGTCTTGCGACTATTTTGAGGCATGAATCAGGATCATATTCTCCATGTCGAGAATTAACCAAATTGTTGCAATAGAAAATTGCTCCCATCTGAAATTAGAATTAAATATTAATAAAAGTGTATCAATTTATATATATAATTTATTAAACACTGCAAAAAATTTAAATTTTTAAAAAATACTTGAAAAGTGATTTTTTTTTAAATGTTGGATCTTACCTTTTCTTAGGATTTTTTTAATATTTTTTTCCTGCTCCTATTTTTTCTGAAATAATTTTATATATTTTATATTAATAAAAAGAATAAGTATTAATATTTTCTAGTTGGATTTTTAAATAATTAGGGAGAGAAAGTAAAAAACAAAAAATTCTTTAAATCACGGGAATTAGCGTAAGGGACCAATTTTAGATTTTTGAAGAAAAAATTAATAAATATAGTAAAATATTTTTAAAAAAGGTGAAGTATTAACACTTTTTAGTTGGATTATTAAGAAAAAAGAAGAAATAAATTATTTAAAAAAAAAAAAAATATTTTACTTTTTGTAAAGAAAATTGAATAAATTCATTAAATTATAGCAAAAAATTTATAAAAATATAAAGTATTAACATTTATTATTTGAATTATTAAAGAATTTGCAAAATAAAAAGGGGAAAAAATTTAAAATTAAAATTTACGGATGATTGCGCAATAGGCCGATTTTCACTTTTTTAAATAAAAAAAAAAAATTATTAAAAAAATATTTCAAATAGTTAATATTGAATGGATTGAACATTTTTAGAAAGTTTTTGGGATTGGAAGTTGTGATAACAAGCTTAAAAAGCAATTTTAAAAAAATGAAATTCAATTCCGTTTGGCTGGCCATATTGGATTCTCTCTCAGTCAAATTGAATTTTCTTTAAACACATTTTTCTAATATCAATCAATGGTAAAATGTGTAAAATTATATATCACTTTGAAGCTTATAACACAATAAACAAGTTTTAAGTAAAATTAGATGGGAATTGGGAAATTTTTCCTATTAATTAATTTATTCAATTTGGCTGGCCATATTGGATTCTCTCTCAGTCAAATTGAATTTTCTTTAAACACATTTTTCTAATGTCAATCAATGGGAAAATATGAAAAATTATATATCACTTTGAAGCTTATAACACAATAAACAAGTTTTAAGTAAAATTAGATGGGAATTGAGAATTTTTTCCTATAAATTAATTTAAAAAAACGACTTACAGCAGGGCTGATCTTCACAGGTCCAGAGCAGGCAGGAGAAGGGGGCTTTGCACTTGCTACGACAGCCTCTTTTCTTAGCTTCAATTAAAAAAAAAATTGTTTTTAAACTAGAAATTTTATACATATTCTATTGTAAAAAAATGAAAAAGAATTTCTGATATGGTCTTTTTTTAAATTTATGCATTAATAAACCCAATATTCAGGGATTATTTTTTTGTATTGTCACTTGAAGTTGAAGTTTTATATGGATGAACATTATGTACATACGTGGACCAATCAGAATTGATCTTTTATTTAGGAAGTATTTAGCAAATAAAAGGAAGCTTTTAGATTTATTTTGTGACGTAATAGGTTTATAAAGGCTGTGTTCTTTTCTTAAGTACAAGTAAAGAGAAAAATAAATGGCTGCCTTATAACTTTACATTGAATTTTAAATTATAATTTAATTAATGTGTCTTTTCTAAAGATGAAAGAAATGATTATTATTTAAATTGGATCTAATTTATTCATTTAAAAAGTAGAAAACTATTGATTGAACTAAATAGAACAAGGATTCTAATTATTATTTAATTATTTAAAAAAATGAAAATGAAATTGTTAAATTTTATTACGTAAGTAAATATTTTATTTCACCTTTTTTTATTTTTTTTTTAAAAAGAGAAAACCACAATTTATTCTTAATTTCTCATTTTATTTATTTTTAAATTTTACGAAATTATAGGGTTGGTGAGGGGAAGCTTGAATTTAAAAAAAAAAAATCATTAAATGGAGGCTGAGCAAATTAAAATATTATTATTATTATTATTTATTTTATTTTGGAGATTTTTTTTAATTAATAAAAAGTGTTGGGGATAGGAATTATTGGAAATTTGGTTCTAGTAGAGTGTAATTCCAGTGAAAACTCTTAAAATTTAAATTATCAGTAAAATGTAAATTGAATGAAAATTTGAATATAATTAATTATTACTAGTTAAAAATTCAATTTTTTGTTTAAAGATAAAGGTTGTACGGAGATTTGCTGATTCACATTTCAAAGGAAAAACTGATACATTTTCCATCACAGCTAATTGGTTTCTAATTACTATTTTATCTATTAAATTAATTTTTGGAACAATCTCATTAAGAAAAGGTATTCATTTTTGAATATAGTTTTAATAGTATCTATTCCTAAAATCATCGAGAAATGCATGCCCTAATTTGTGAATGAATTTTTTAGTTTGTACACGTCAAGCACCTTGCATTTTGGTGCAGCATGTGTCATTTGATCTTAACAGCTACAAAAAAAAAAAAAAAAATATGAATAATAATAATAAAAATAAAGTAATTTAATTTCCAGCAGCTGACTTTTGGAGCACAGACACAGCTCGGTAAGACCATAGCCTGGAATTTTTTGTTTCAAGCTGTGAAGAAGAATGATCCTGTGTAAAATTGATTCTGCATAGATTGAAGGTACCTCTACCTTGCAATTGGTTTATCTCTTGACCTGAATATAGGTCTTTTGGGGTACCCAAAAGAACCGGATATCTATAAACTAATTGAGGTAGTTTCCTTTTTAGCTCCTCGGATTTATTTTTATTTTTTAACAGAATGAGGAGTGAGAAATTTAATATTGTCTTGATTAAATTAATTTCTATTCATTATTACTAATGAATTTCAATTTGAGCAATGGGAGCATTTTTGTTCCTATTAGCTCCTCAAATGCAATTCTGTTGCTAGCATTTGGCTTTTGGACCCTGCCTTGGATACAGTATCTTGGAATGGTGAGATCTAATTGTCGAGACTGACCCTGTGGACCAGTAAGCTGTGTGTGATAGGGGTATTTTGGAACTAGCTCAACCCACCCCTGGAAATTGACCCTGTGGAGAATACTGCAGGACTTCAGGACAGTGGAGTTCTTTTTACAAGTCTGATCCGTGAACTACAGAGAAAGTTTCTTGTTAGTCAACGGAAGGAAGCTTGATTGATTAAAAAAAAAAAAAAATTAAAATTGTTACCGTCTATTTAAATAAAATTTTATTTGAAATTGTTGATGAATCTTGATTAAAGCAGGAATTCTGTTACCAGAAATTTGCATTTGGACTAATATTACAGCTCGAGATTGGTCTGCCAGTCCCGAAGAAGATGGGCCTTTTGGGTTTTGCTACTGAACAGTAGGCAACGCAGCCCAGGTCATTGAACTATTAGGATTCAGGTTAAACCACGGATTCTTCCACAGCTTTGGCAGTGAGAAAAACAAAAATATCTCATTAATTGTTTATGAATGAGTTTTAAATTAGATTCATGATTGCATTTATATTGCAGTCAATAATTTTTTTTTGTTCTAATCAAGAAAAAAAATAATTATTTCACATGATACCTAAAGAATAATTTTCCCATTCTTGTGGTTCAAGATAAGTTAAGGAAGCTGTACGTATTTAATGCAAAAAACCAAACATCGTTCTTGTATTGCCCAGAAAAATAATACTTACACTTTTCTGTAGGATTGGAAACAATTATTTGGCGAAGCAGATATAGCTGTCCAGATGTTTGGATTTGGAAGTGTAGAGTACGCCGTTGGATAGGATCACTAAAGAGATGTGCTAGCTGAATAACCCGGAAGGGATGGATCAGCAAGGTGACCCCAAGGAAGATCTTGCGGCGTAGGTGTAAGGATGTAAAACTGAAGTAGGAGACGAATTTAGGAAAACCTAGGAGTTCTGCAATTAACGACTATTGTCTTAGTTCAGTTAAGTAAAAAGAAATATAACTAGGATATGATCAGAATCTTTTCTAACACTTATTAGAATAATTCAGCAATTACAATCAATAATGGGCATAAAGATTATGATGTTTATCTGTAAATATTAAAATTATCGTCTAATTTACAGCAAAACCATCTCGACTGAAAGAACTTTATCAAAAACGGAAACTAACAATAAGTCAGCAGAAATGTTACAGAACTTTTGCTTTTTAAATTGCGTTAATTTATTACCCATTAATTCTAAAAATATGTTGACATTTTAATTTTATTAGAACTAAAATGAATCGTAAAAAATATATAATTAGAAATATGTAATATTTTTTATACTATTTATTATTTTATTCTGGAGAATGATGCAATTTCTCAAGTCTTTTTGCACAATTTTCATACAAATTCATTAAAATAGGAATTTGATGAGCTGAAATGAGGGGAGATGACGTGCAGTATGGATGCTGGAGAGGTTTTTGTATCGTGTCTCCACATTTTGGTGCGTGGATGATCTCAAATCAGACTGCTTTTTGATATATGCTGAAATCTCGAGGTTATTTTTGGTCATAGCTGGAGATTATTACAGTTTAAATTTCAATGTAAGTAAGTAATATATATTTTTTCTAATGATGATACAATTGTTCTTAAGTTCAAAAAAAATTGGTCTTTCTATTGTCTAAAAGTCTAAATGAAAGAACCTAGGCTTAGATTATGAGAGTGGTGTCAAGCAAACCTATGCCACCGTAAAACTCTAGATTCTGTAATAGTAGATTTGTGTAATCCAATCTTGGCAGATTTGGAATCTGAAAAAGAAATATCTTGATAATTTAGGTACTTATTTCAGAGATTGAAAACAAATCTTGTGTGTGTACCTCAATAATGTGCATAAACATATAACACGGTGAGTTCATGGATTCAAATTTAATTTCACCTTGGCTTCAAAAAGACCCTAACAGTTTCACATATCATACACTGTGGATATAGTGTAAGATTCAGGCGTTTTGGTGTGGTATGTTGCTTGTATAATTAAGCTGGTATATCCGGAGGTTACAATTTAAGGTTATTTTTTATTGAATTTAAAAAATATTCTAACAAAAAGGTATACAATGATTAAGTACTTAAATGCTGTTTAAAATTAGTCTTAAGTAGCCCTAATCTGCTTAAAATAATCCCTAAAGAAAGGTAAATCGTCACAGGTATTCGCACCATTTTATGTTTTGTTAGACCTGTAAGTAAACTACTAATTAAAACAAATTCTCCCTAAAATGTTATTTTAGTATACTTAAGAGAGAACTGATTGAATTCTTTGAAAATATACCGATTAGTGATGAAATCGATTCTGGCTAGGTTTAATATCCACTATCAGCTTTTTGACTTATTTATGTTTTGTGAAAATGGGATTAGTGGCTTAGCTGTTTAACAAAATATTTCCTTTTTTAATATAATATATATTATTATAATTTATTATATTATTATACAGTGGGGCAAAAAAGTATTCATACGCTAAGTTTTTTTACTTTATCTACTGAACTTTTGTTTCTAAAATGACTACTTGTTCAGCACTGAAATCGAAGATAGTAACATTTAATTTAATACTCTCATTTTCTTATATAAACATAAAGAATTGATTAAAAAGCAGAAAAATAATTTATTGTATGCAAAATAAGTATTCATACATCAGTCTGAATGTTATAATTAACGCAAAACTAAAGACCTAATATTTATTATGCAATCCCTTTGCATTTATTATTGCTTGAAGCGTACTTGGCATAGATTCCACCAGGTTTAGTGTCTCTTGAGACGTGATTTCTTCCCATGATTTGTTTAAATTGGTTATGAGCTCTTCTCTGGAAAAACATTTCAATTTTCGAATTTTCCGTCCCAAATAAAGCCATACATTTTCAATAGGGCTTATATACAGACACTGTGGAGGGGTGACAAGTTGTTTCAGGGCCTTATAAAGCAGCCATTCCTTCATTTTTTGGGCTGTATGTATGGGATCGTTATCCTGTTGAAAGACGTATGCGCTTTCGATCCCCAATTTACCAGCACTTTTGCTTAAATTATGTCGGAATATGTCCACGTACCTTTCAGCGTTAAGAATTCCATCGATGACGACAAGTTCTCCTTCTCCCACAGCACTCGTGCAGCCCCATACCATCACACAGCCTCCTCCGTGCTGTACAGTTTTTATTATGTTTTTAGCTTCAAGTCCCACTTACGCCTTCTCCAAACAAACTTTCGTCTATAGGATCCAAAAATATTGAATTAGCTCTCATCAGAGTAGATTATATTTTTCCAAAATTCCAGCAGCTTATTGGCAAACTTCCGAGCGAAATCCTGTCTCTTCATCCTATTGAGTTCACTAATGAATGGTTTCTTCCTTGCAGTTCTACCTTTGTAGCCCGCTGCTTGTAGGCGATTTCGGATGTATGTGACATAACAAGGATCTCTGAAGTTGACGCGAGGCTATCCAAGAGTAGGCGTGCACTTATCATCGGATTATTGGAAACTTGCCGCACCAGATTGCGTGTTTCTCTCTTAGAAACTTTTCTCGGCCTCCCAGAACGTCTTGCGTTATCTGTAGAACTTGTCTTAAACTTTTTAATTATTTACTGGACGGTCGCATGAGATAATGTAAGTTCCCCCCTATGTGACGATAACTAAACCCTCGCTGAAATAACGCCACAATTTTATCTTCAATCACCGAAGTTGATTAGGCTGATTTTCGCCCCATCTCAATCAACTGATAATAAGAACTAGTATTTATCCCAATACGAGCTTCCTAATATAAATTTGGACGCTAGCCTCCCTATACCTAAAATATGTACATAATAAATAAAACTTAAATTCATAACCATCTCAATCTATTTTTCAGAAAACATGTCTCCATTCTATTCTTCACTGTATAGTTTAAAAAATTATAATATTATCAAGTTTACCTGGTTCAGAAATAACCAACTTTTTATAAAGAGAACTGAACTAACTGAACCTGTAGCAATAAACTGCGAGGAAGATCTCCAAGCATTGACAGGTCAAGAAGGTAAATTGTCACATGATATTGAAGCTTCAGATCAGGACACGGATATTTCAGAAACATCCTCAAGAGCATCTCTAAAGAAAAGGAAACTTAAGCTGACTACTTCATCCACTTTGGACTCTTTTTTTTGTCCCTCTTCCTCTCAAGACAAATGAACTAGAGCTTCAAAGGCACTGCGTCCCGACACACAATTATCAAACAAAACAATTAGATAGTTCCTCAGTTTGTGTAAGTCCAAGTTTTAATATTATTTTTCAAAACATAAATGGCTTAAATTCACTGAATAATCTAGATACCACTTCCCAACATTCATTATCTAAATATGGGGTCGTATGCCTCTCAGAGACCTGGGCAATTTTAGATAAACCTTTTAAAGAATTTTGATTTATTTGCATCTAATGCTGTTAAAGAAAAATCTCTGGGTCTCTATCAACATCATATTGGGCCTAATTTATTGGAGACCCGGCACAATTTATGATTCTTATGCGGACAACCTAGCGGATGTAATAGAGACTATAATAAACGAACACGGAGATCTACCAGTTTTTATAGGAGGTGACTTTAATTCGCGCATTTCTGATTTAAATCAAATGCCTGCAGAGCTTTCCCAGGGCTTCCCGTTTTACTCTTGCCGAGACTCGTTGGACTTAAAATTAAATCATGGGGGAGGAAATTTGGTGAATCTTATAGAAGATAATGGTATGACTGTTTTTAATGGACGCTTTCCCAGTGATTTTCCGGCCCAATTTACATTTATATCTCAACAAGGTTCCAGTGTTACTGATTTTGTCTGGGGTAATTTCATTAGTTTAAACCTTTGTGAAGATTTTATAGATGATAATAGTCTTTTCCCATTCCTTTTTCATCTTTCTTGCACGTTAA
This sequence comes from Rhodnius prolixus, assembly GCF_049639745.1. Taxonomy (NCBI): domain Eukaryota; kingdom Metazoa; phylum Arthropoda; class Insecta; order Hemiptera; family Reduviidae; genus Rhodnius; species Rhodnius prolixus. The sequence goes on along the minus strand of NW_027411604.1, from coordinate 10,946,251 downwards.
AATTAAATTTACCCGGAATTACGCCCTCAGATAGCATTAATCGGAGTAAAGTTAGTTCTGAGACTGTGCTCACTAAATACAGGTGGAATAGCGTTTTAAAAAATGAATATGAACTTTGTATGTCGCAATCCACACTTCTGTATTTTTGTGGAACAGCTCTATACAAATATTATCAATGCAATAATTAGTTGTGCTAATTTTTTTAAAAATGGTGGAATCTCGTCGTCTAAAAGAAATAAAGAACGTTTACAGAAAAAATGACTGGTTCGATACGGAATGTTTGATTGCTAAGCGTAATATAAATAGAATTTTTCGTTATTATAAAAAAGATAAAAATATTAACATCCTTGAAGAGTATTTAAAATTACGTAAAAATTATAATTATCTAATAAAAAGAAAGAAAAAAGAGAAAACGCTAAGTAAAATTGAAGAGATATCTAATGTTAAAAATTCTAAGGATTTTTGGATTGCAGTACGAGAATCAACCTTTAAAAATCGCGAAACTTCTCATATAACTAAAGATGTGTGGGCACAATATTATAATAATTTTTACCTACCTAATTATAATAGTGAAATAATTTACCCTCTCTTCTTTGAAACTGTTAATCATGAATTGGAAAGAAATATAGAATTACGGGAACTGCAGTTAATTTTGTCCAAGTTTAAATCTAATAAAACTCCTGGAAGGGACTTAATTCCGTATGAGTTTTTCTCTAATTTGTCTCCTTCGTGGGATCATTACATACTAAACCTGTTTAATAATATTTTGGCAAAGGAAGAAGTTCCTCGCTCATGGTCTTACATGGATAGGAAAATGATTCTCAAAAAAGGCGACCCAACTAATCCCTGTAACTACCGTGGAATAGCTTTGTTGAATAGCCTTCCTAAAATTTTCACCTCCATTTTAGCTTACAGAATCTAATAAGAATACTTGGTCAGAAAACATGTGCCTTTTGCCGGATGTCCAATGTGGATTTCGGCCTGGAAGAGGGTGTCAAGATAATAAATTCATTCTCTCTTCAATAATTGGTATTAAATTGAGCAGCAACACTCCTCTTTTTGCAATATTTATAGATTTTTCTAAGGCTTTCGACGCTATCTCACATAGGATGCTTTGGGAAAAATTACTAAAGCTGGGTGTTGGACTAAAATTACCCGCATCCTGAAATCCTTATACGACAAAGCATATATGCGTGCCTTAACCCCTACAAGCTCCACTGAGGACATTCGAATAACATCAGGTGTGTTACAAGGGGAACCTCTATCTCCTCTTCTCTTTAACCTATTTACTTCCGATATGTTAGAATTTTTCAAGTCTAAATTAAGATAATCTTAATAGCTTACGCAGATGACATAGTTCTTTTTGCAAATTCTGTTATTGACTTGAACGAAAAATTACTCATACTCGAACAGTACTGTTGCTTAAACGACCTCAGTGTTAATGCAAGTAAAACTAAAATCATACATTTTTCAAGCAGTACTCTTAAAAAGAAATTAGGGATTAAAAAAAGGGATTAGAGTGATAGTTCACTGGCCACGCCCATCGTCACTACTGCCGGTAATGTATTACTGGGATCATCTCTAGCGTAATTCAGGCAATGAGTAATGAAATAAAAATTACAGAAATAAAAGAAGGTACTCCTAGTTCAGATAGATTTACTAAGAGAAGGAGAAGCTACTCTTCACCTGAGGAAATTATGGGTAAAAAGGGTCAAGGAGAATCAAGTGATAGAGATGATATTCTATTGAGTAAAATAAATAATATGCTAGATGCTAAGCTCGCAATGTTTCCAACGAAAGAACATTTTATAGCATTTGAAAACAAATTAGACCTTATAATAACGGAAAATGAAAGTTTGAAGAAAGAAGTTTTATGCCTCAAGGAGGAAAATAGAAATATTAAGAAAAGCATAGAAGCGATTTTGAGAAAGTCGAAAGCTAAGAATTTAATAATTGGAGGTCTGTCAGGTTTCAAAGAAGGTGATAATTTGGTATCTATAGTTAAGGAATTTTTTGAGAGAGTGCTTGGGATCAGTGAATTGTCGTTAGATAGAGTATTTTCTATTGGGCAGGGTCGAATGTTGTTAGTGGAATTTTTGAAATTGGCAGAAGTGCAGTTGGTCCTAAGTAATACAAGGAAACTTAGGGGTACTGGCATCTGGATTAACAGAGACATGACGCAAAAAGGACAGGCAAAAAAGAAGAAAGTTGGCGGAAGTTAAACAAAAAATATTAACTAAGGATAAGGAAGCTAGAGTTTCACTCAGAAGTAATTATTTGCTTTATAACAACCGGAAGTACTTTTGGGATAATGAGGAGGGCCTTGCAGCGAAGGAAGAGGATCTCAAATTTCTAGAGTATTTTTTGGAGAAGAGAAAATAGGCTATGAGTTCAATGAAGTACAAGTACGAAGTGAGGTAGGTGCGAATGAATGTGTAAATTATGGTGATAGTTGCTCTATTTTAAGTTATAATGTTGCTGGAATAAGTAACAAAAAAGATTTTTCTTTTTTTGATTTTGTTAAAAATTTTGATATTTTTTTTCTTTTTGAGACATTTGTAGAGGATAAAGATTTTGTTTTGTGGGAAAAGTATTTCAGTGGATTTAATTTGTATTGGATAGGAGCAACAAGGGAAAGTGTGTTTGGAAGGGCGAAGGCGGGCTCTTTGTACGGTATAAAATCTAGTAAATTAATTACAAATATATTCAGATTTGTCGATATACAAGGGATTACTTTAGTTCAAGGTAAAATTAATCAAGCATTTTTTTATATCCTGCCGGCCTATATAAATTGTAATAATTGGACAAATGAATTTAATGTTGTAGATAATTTATTAAATAATTCATCTTTTAAATTTATTGTAATAGGTGACTTAAACGTGAGAGTAGGTAATCTGCAGTCTATACCAGCTGAATACATGGAAGGTAGATGTAATGTGAATGTACACAGGAATTCAAAAGATTTAATTGTAAATAATAGAGGTAAAATGTTTTTAGAAACTTGTGATAATTGTAATTTAATTGTATTGAATGGTAGAACTGCGGGAGATGAAGGGCAGTATACATATATTTCAGGACGGGGGTGTTCTGTTTGCGATCTGTGCGTTCTGGCGTTTGATTTATTGCATATTGTTAAAGATTTTAGAGTAATTCCAGAAGTGTTTTCCGATCACATGCCAATTAACCTGATTATAAAGTTAGACCCTTTCGATAAACAAGATAAACTCTTACCACTTCTTCCAAAATTACCATGGACAGAATTAGATCGTATTAATTTTAAGAATAAATTAGAAAAAAGTGTAAATTTAATAAAAGAGGTTCCAAACAATGTACAGGGAGCTGTTAATATGTTTGTGGATATGATAGTCCAATGTTCTAGTTTAGGTAAACGAGTACGTAGTATAGGTGTTCGAAGTTCAACAAATTTCAAGCAAAAATGGCATGATAATGATTGTAAACAAGCGAGAAATAAAACTTTTAAACTTTTAAATCTTTTTCGTAAAACGGGATTGAAACTGGTCAGAAGTACGTATAGTGAATGTAATAGTCAATATAAACAGTTGTGTGCATCAAAAAAGAAAGAATTTTACTTATCATTAAAAAATAAATTTAAGGAAGTTAATGATACTAAAAATTTGTGGTCTCTAATAAAGAATTTTAAAAGTAGTAATTTTGTTAGTAGTGCTGTTATTAGTTGTGAGGATTGGGTGCGTCATTTTAACAACTTATTGAATCCGTGTTTGTCTGTAGATCCCATTCAGTTTGCACCACCACTTATAGGTGAGTTATCTATTGATAAAAAGTTTAATTACACTGAATTGTTGTATGTACTAGGTAAAGCTAAGGACGGTAAGGCACCTGGATTCGATCGCATACCGGTTGAATTTTTTAAAAATAGTTCAGATAATTTTCTTCTGAAATTGCTCGACCTGTTTAACTATATTTTCGAAACAGCGGAAGTTCCTCCTAGTTTTTCGAAATCTATAATTTTTCCTCTACATAAAAAAGGAGATTTGAATAATGTTGGAAATTATAGAGGAATTTCATTTTCAGATAGTATTTCAAAATTATTTAGCGGTCTTTTGTTGAAGCGTTTGGAGACATTTGTTAATGAGAAAGAAATATTAATAGAATATCAGTCTGGCTTTCGTAAGGGTTATTCTACTATCGATAATATTTTTAATCTTGTGAATACAATTAAATTAAAAACATACCGTAATAGAGGGAAACTTTTTTGTTTTTTTGTGGATTATAAAGCAGCATTTGATTCGCCAATTAGGAATCATCTTTATTATAAACTTTATTCTTTAGGCGTCTCCACAAAATTCATTCGGGTTCTTGAAGAGCTGTATAATAATACAGAGGCAAGTGTTTGGACGCCAAGTGGTGTTACTGAGAGTTTTGTTACGAGAATGGGACTAAAACAAGGATGTGTGCTCTCACCTCTTTTATTTTCAATTTTTTTAAATGATATTTATGATGTTTTAGAGGGAGGTGTGCGAGTTGCAGGGGTAAATATCCGTTGCCTTTTGTATGCGGATGATATTGTCGTGATGGCGGATCATCCATCCATATTGCAGTCTATGATAAACAGAATGAGCGCCTACTGTGATCAATGGAACCTGAATTTGAATTTAGAGAAATCCAAGGTTATTGTGTTCAAGAACGGTGGAAGACAGGCAAAAAATGAGCGTTGGTCTTTTAAGGGGATAAAAATTGAAAATGTTCGAATTTATAAATATTTAGGCATGTATATGACCCCAAAATTAACCTTTAGCCACCATTTTCGGGAAAAATTGTCAGTAGCTAAATTTGCCTTGAATGTAAGTTATGGCCGTTTACTGAAAAGTCATGATGTCCCATTTTCCACTAAACATGAGGTATTTCGAGCGGTCGTCAGAGCGATTATATGCTACGGCGCACAAATTTAGGGTTTCCAGCGATACGATTCGGTAGAGAGGTTATATACTTTCTTTGTAAAAAAAATATTTTTTCTTCCTAAAAATACACCCCACTACATCATTTATTTAGAAACAGGAGCTGAGCCTATGTTTTTGTTTACCTTGAAAATGTTTTTAAAGTATATTAAAAGCGTTCTGTCACTGCCGGACCAAAGGCTGCCTAAATTGCTTGTGAAAGAAATCGTCAAGAAGAAAATCTATTGGTATGATGCTTGCTCTTCTCTTTTTGCTAAATTTAATTTTGACTTTGACAAATATATTACTGGGAAAGATGGGGTCGATTCGTTGAATGGATTGTTTGAGAAAATAAATCAAGAGTTTAAAGAAGAATGTCTAAAAAAAGCTTTCCATTCAACCTTTCACTCTCTGTACAAAGAGCTTAAATTAAGTTTGGATAAGCATTATATATCTGATGACAATAATTTTTATCTAATGAGTAATATTTTTAAAGCAAGAGGGCAGCTTCTTAAATTAAATTACAACATAACGCGTACTGAGGCACAGCATTACTGTTCCATGTGTAATTTGGGGGCTGTGGAGAATGTTTATCACTTTATAGCGGTTTGCCCAATTATGAGGGAATTTAGAGTCAGGTGTTTTGGCAAAGTAGAATTAAGCATGGCAGAACTAATAGATCAATTAAATGGAAAAGATTGGCTATTGTTAAATAAATTTATCCGTTCAGCTGGTAATTATAGAAAAATGTTAATCCAACAATTCAATTATTAATTGGGTGTGTATGTAAAAAAGAGTATTTTTATTTTATTTCTCTTTCTTCACTATTTTTGTACAAACAGAATTTATAATTTGTATTAATTTTACATTTTATTTTTTATAATGTATTTTGTGAAAGTCAATAGATTGTATGACTCATAATTAGTGCAACTCTGCAGATGGACTAGGTCCATGCACTTTGTCTGTTTAAGGTTTATTTTTTTTCATTATGTAAATTTTATAATTTAAAGATTAATAAACAATTTATTATATTATTATATACAGTTCTGTTTGTTTTCTTTCATTTTGCAAGTTTAGCCGCCATCTGTAACAGGTACACTTTTCTTTTCATTGCATGCCGCCTAAAATTGACAAGTTTTCTTCTCCTCTTGAAGATACTCCTAAACGTATCAAGAAAATTAGGAGTTCACTAGAGTTGAATAAGTCAGGTATCAAGAAACATTCTTTTGTTTTGAGTGAGGTGGCTACTAGCAGTACCATACTATTAGGAGAGGTAGGCCTAATGTCAAATAATGACCTTATATAGTGCATGGAAATTCTTATCAATAAAGTCATGGATGCCAGACTGACTAACCTTGCTACAAAGGATGATATAGATGAACTTCGAGTTGACAATAAATAAAAAAAACTCGTTTGTTTTTTGCATCGTTTCTGCGTTAAGGACTTCTTACAAGTAAGCAACATTTTTTGTGTATACTTTTATTCTTAATTACGAGTTGATTTGATTAGAGGTGTTTATGAAATTGACATGTTTCCAAGACAGTTGATACTAGATGCATTTTAAGTGTACACATCTAAGTTTAAAAACGTATTAAACATACGTCTGAAATGTATACGTAACGTCAATTACGTCTGAAAAATGGAGGGATAAATAAGAAATTATCTTGTAGTTCTTTTAACAATTGAATGAGAAAGGTAGCAAAATAATGCAGAAAAACATTTTTCCATAATTTCTGCAATCGTAACTTCCTTAGTTATCTATAGTATAAACCAGAAATCTCAATCGTACCAGTCAAACAAGATGAATACTCCTTATTTTGCCATTAATTTTGCAATCGTAACTTCAAATTCTGGTAAATACTCTGTATTTACATTCCATCTCTGTCATAGTAATTAATACACTAAAGCAGAAATTTTATTCTTTTGCACAAATCTAGAGGAGATATCCTCAATTTTCTATTAATTTCGCAATGGTAATTTGGAATGTAGGCTACTCGGTGTGAATGAACAATACTCCTCTATCTTAGTCATTAAAAGTATGAAGGAGAACATCGCAGACATATTGCAGATTACTTATCAAAACAATTTCTACATCAACCGAATGAATAAAATGCAGTATAAGACCAAGAAAGCCCCTTTCAACCGACCACCAACCATCCAACCTGAGCCACTTGTAAGTCCTATAATGCATTGATTATATTAACGTACAAATCGCTGATTCTCAATTAATTCAATTATATACTTTATGAACCAATTCCATAAAGTTTCTGTTTTATAAAAACTGAAGTGTTTCTGCTACGAATAGAAATGTGCAAAAAGAAAGCAATTCACAAAGCTCGAATATACCAGCATATTGCATGTTCTATGCTGGTCGAAAGTTTTCCTACAAAGATTTTACTCATTTTTTAAATGATTAAAATCGCATATTCATTCATATTTTACTTAACAATAATTATTTCCCAGTGAAAAGGCAACAATGGCTTAGTTTTAAACTTAAATTCTCGCGCCTTCCTCGTATAAAATACATTTCGTACTTCTCAGTTCTAAAATATTACTAGCACGGAATTTTTTTAAAAAAAGAAATCCTTTTAACATGTACTAGATTTCAATAATTTTAATTCATGATTTTTACAAATGTTTGATAATTCGTTAATATTTTGGATAACACGTTACGTAACCTCTCTTATACAGTCTGCTCAGTAAGTGTAGTGCGGTCCTGGGAAATCGGTGAAGTCGAAGTCATTTCTGTAAACTGATAATACTACCTCAGAGATAGTTAAAAGACCGAAACCGATAAGGGTATATTAAAAATACGTCCTACTACGGACAAAATTACAAATATTACGCACTGCGGATGTAACCTCATTTTCATAAGACTAATAAATTCTTAAACCTCTACTAAGACCTATAAAAAGTAAGTTTCGAGAAGTGTTAGTTCTATATCGAAGTGAAAAAAGGAAAACCACAAGTCAAGATTCTAAGGCGAGGAAGATGAGAACGACAAGCTTAATTCGCTTGTAGAACAATTAGACCTGTTAATGAAATTGACAACTTATATTACATTAACGTATAACTGAGGAGTCATTAAATCAACAGATATAGATTAAATAAAAAGGAACCTTATTTAATGATGTGATATGGAACCTATGTACGTATTACGTACAATTGTTTATGTTATTTGGGAGAATCATTTCATGTTTTTGTTATTGTACTTCAGATGAAATATTAAATGGCTTCGTAGATAGTACTGATAAGAAGTTTCAAGCTCTGTATTTCTCTAGTAATGGTTTTTGACTATTTCATAACAAGAATGATGAGGGTAGTAGTGCCGCCTACAAGCAGGAGTAGAATGAGAGATAAATGCTGGAGCAAGTGGTGTGAACAAGACCTTTCCTTTTGTATCGGCTTCATAAGGTATGTTGCTTATCTTTGTCACTTTGCCCCTTAATTTTTCACTTTTACTTTAATGTCTACCAAGCACTCGTTACAATTCATTTACTTTTTCTTACCCATAATAATTACAAGGTGTTACGATCAAGTAGAATGTTATTCAGTTTTAAACGGAAATATTTGTTTACGATAAATGTTTTTACGAATCGTCGAGTTTCGTGTGTGATGAAAATCAATCATGGAAAATTTAAATTTTGATATTTAGTTTAATGGCTCTTTTTGGCGAATATCTGCCAATCTAACTGCAAATTTACTGAATCTGATTTTTCGTATTTTCTCTTGAAGAGCATTTACGATTTCCTGTAAACAACGTACTTTCATTATATTACTACGATCTAGAGCATGTATTGAAACATTTCTCTTGAAAAATTGATAAAAACTAAAAACTCGGTAATAAATCAAAGACTGCTATAGCAGCTGGTATGGAGCAATCTGTACTTCGACAGAAATCGTGTGGTACTACCTTTCCAATTGTCAATTAATTCAGTCTCCCTAATCAAAAATCTTTAGGAATATTGAGTATGCTCTTCGGTTCACATTGATCTCACTATTCCTTTTTGACCTCAAAATCTTTTGTCCTCCATCTAGCGAAATCCTTTTTTCTCTTATTGTTTAGAGGAAGCTCTTACAGTTGTCTTACGAGTACATTCTATAATACTTAGCACGTATAATATTGAAGAATTACTTTATTATTATGTTTAAGGGAGAGTTTTAGAATTAAACAAAATTTCAATAGGTAAGTTGTGGCGAGAGAAATTCGCGAATGCTCAACAGAAATCGTTATTGTACAACTTATTCGTTGTAGCGTACCCTTAGTGCCAAATTTCTACCTATTTTTACCATTTCATTTCTATACTCATTGAACGTATACGTTTTGGGACAACAATGTTTTTTAATATTTTTAGCTGGTATGTTCAAGTTTGATTTCTATAAGAACTTTCTGTCGGTAATGTAAAGTTCAGAATTTGGTAAAACGTAATCGCGATTCACGACTAAATTAGTCACAAGTAGTTGAACGTCTAATAAAAAGATTTAGGTTTTTAAAAAAAGACCAATTCTTTAGTTTAATCATAGTCTTCTATTTAATTTTTATTATATACATAAATAGTTATATAAGTACATGTTTTTCTCGGGCTTCTTACAATGCTAGGTGAAACTCCTTAAAACATTTTAATTATTTGAATTACAATAAATAATGCTGATTTTCAGAATTAATAATGATGATACCCAGAGTAATGCCTGGAAAACTACCCATCAATGGAAGCCCAAGTGAAAAAGACGTAAAACATTAATCCAATGTGAATAACCTAATTGAAATATTAAGAGTCTGATTAAACGGACGGGTCTGGAGGGTGAGCTCTAGAGTAGGGGAGCCACAGCAGATCTAAAGGGGTCGCAGTGGCGTAGGCCTTAAGGCCCGCCCTATTAGAATCTTAATTGACAATAAAATACAAGTAATTTTTAAGTTTTCATTCGATTTTGTTGGTTTAAAAAAAAATTAAATTTTTAAAACTTCATTAATACATGTGAACTCTAGGTTTCTTTCCTCTAAGTTCATTATTTTGATATAGATTTATGTATTGTTAGTAGCATCTTCTGATACGAGTAATAGGTAAACATTTTGAATGTTATTAAATTTTATTTTAAGAAAATAAAGAGCAGAATTTCAAAAGTTTTTTAAAAAAAGGTTTAGTTTAACTGATAAATTCTGCGTTTTGAATGAAGTATTAATGTAGTGTGAATCAAATTCGTATTACTCCTACTTATGTTTAATGTAATATTTTTTTCAGTTCATGCAGTGCTGACATCATTGGGCTTTTTGTCAACTTGCAGCCCCGTTAAGCTCAGCTTTTATCTGAAATGAATTTTTAAGGGTCATTCTATACCTACAGCAGCACGACCATAAATATGAAGTGATTCGCATCTAGGTAAGTCTTATATTATTATTTATTATGTTCCGAGTGATACAACAAGAACTAAAACTTTTTCCATATAAATTAATTTTTTTTTATGAATGAAAAAGTTATAATTTTTGTTGATTGTAAAGTTTAAATTGAAAACTTGAACATCAAACATGCATGTGAATTCTGCATTATTATCCAATCACATAGAACTATTTTTAGTCGAGCTTATAATTTTTTTATTCATTTTCTTAAAAATAATTCAGTAATATTGCTAGTAGATAATGTGTGTATGTTATAATGATAATGATAATGTTATATTGTTGCATTAAAATGAATTTTATTCCTCAGGAATAAGTGTGTTATTTTAGAAATATATTTCATTATCATTGAATGAAAAGCAGATTTAGTTGTCCAGATGTTTGGATTTGAAAGTGTAGGGAACGCCGTTAGATAGGATCACAAAAAAGATGTGCTTGCTGAATAACCCGGAAGGGATGGATCAGCAAGGAAGATCTTGCAGCGTAGGTGTAAGGATGTAAAGCTAAAGAAGGAGAACGAATTTAGGAAAGGCTAGGAGTTCTGCAATTAACGACTATTGTCTTAGTTCAGGTAAGTAAAAAGAAACATAAGTTCTAAAAACTATTGTAGGATATAATCAGAATCTTTTCTAACACTTATTAGAATAATACAGCAATTACAATAATCAATAATGGGCATAAAGATTATGATGTTTATCTGTAAATATTAAAATTATCGTCTAATTTACAGCATAACCATCTTGACTGAAAGAACTTTATCAAAAACGGAAACTAACAATAAGTCAGCAGAAATGTTACAGAAATTTTGCTTTTTAAATTGCATTAATTTATTACCCATTAATTCTAAAAATATGTAGACATTTTAATTTTATTAGAACTAAATTAAATCATAAAAAATATATAATTAGAAATATGTAATATTTTTGTTACTATTTATTATTTTATTTTGGAGAATGATGCAATTTCTCAAGTCTTTTTGCGCAATTTTCATACAAATTCATTAAAATAGGAATTTGATGAGCTGAAATGAGGGGAGATGACGTGCAGTATGGATGCTGGAGAGGTTTTTGTATCGTGTCTCCACATCTTGGTGCGTGGATGATGTTAAATCAGACTGCTTTTTGATATATGCTGAAATCTCGGGGTTATTTTTGGTCATAGCTGGAGATTATTACAGTTTGAATTTCAATGTAAGTAAGTAATATATATTTTTTCTAATGATGATACAATTGTTCTTAAGTTAAAAAAAAATTGGTCTTTCTATTAAAACTGTCCGGTAGGACAGTTGTATAAGGGTTGACCATCAAAAACTGCACGAAAAAGCGTAACGTTGAAAAACACCCAACTTTGACAATTTTTTTCTCTTTTTCTATAAAAGATAAAATTCCCAAATTTTCTTTAAAATAAAGGGTAAATCCTCCTTTATCACTGTAATTTTTTTGCACCAACATAGATTAAATAGATTTTGAGAAATACGTTGCTGAAAATGAGCAAAAACGGCATTTTCAGAAAATGTTCTTGTTCTTGTTCTTCTTGTTGTTACCTTTTTTGTAAACAACGTAGCGCCTAAACGCGCGAACCGATTTTCATGAATGAGGTGTCATTCGATTCGGAATTTTATGTAGATGTGCCTTTTGGGGGTCTCGACGCTGTACATCGAATGGGAGAGGAGTTAGCCCCATGTATGTGAGACCCCCCTCCAAAATTATTATTACTCTGTAAATCTTAGCCCGATTTTGATAAAATTTGGTAGGATGATAGGGTGAGGGCTTCCCTACGTAACATTAAAGCGACGATCTGCTCTTACACTTGTAAGGGGAAGTACAGCAATCGTTTCAAATTATCCACACGTGAACCGATTTTCATGAATGATGTGTCATTCGAATCGAAATTTTGTACAGATTTGCACTTTAAAAGCCTGGACGCTGTGCCTCATAAGGAGGGGAGTTCGCCCCACCCAAATAAGGCCCTTTCTAAAACTATTATTACCAATATTTCTATAACGCTTAGTCCGATTTTGATAAAATTCAGCTCGAATAAGTGGTAAAAGCTCCTCTGCGTGGCTGTGAAGTGCTATCATGCTCTTGCACCTACTAAGAGGAAGTACTACAATCGTTTAAATTAAATTATCAATGAGTGAACCGATTTAAATCAATGAATTGTCGTTCGATTAAAAAATCTTTAAGTAATTTTACTCCTCTTAAAGGGAAGTACTGAAATCGCAGTTTAATTTTGTTATTTACGTACAAATATCTTCCTATGTTATTCATAACGCTTTTTAAAAAAAAAATTGTTATAGAGGATGGTTTGGGGGACCGCAACTAATAATCATTCTTTAAAAAGATCTCTCCAGTGGTAGTTACGGTTCCGACTTAACACCTTATCAGGTTATAATGATAGAAATGCTTATTCCAAATTGAAAAAAAATCTGTAAAGCAGATATGTAACTTTGCAAAATAGACAAAAAGGAAAATCCATCCAAAAGGTACAAAAATCTCTTTAACAAAAACTTACAGTTTAAAATGTTAAGGGTTGATTAAACGCCAAAAGGTACACAAATCAGCAAGCACCCAACATTTCATTAATTCTTCATTAATATTTAAGTAATTTTACTGCATTAATATTCATTAATATTTTGTAGAATTTATTAGATGTCACAGACCCTTATGCTGGCCAATTCATTTATAATATTTTTTTGTTATAATTATGATCAATCACATATACGTACATGCATGTTAAAGTAGAAAAAGACAAAGTTAGAGTCGGCTACTGACTTGAATTCATTTTACCGAAATATTCGTGAGCACAAATAACACACAGTTAATAACAAGTAGATTATTCAACAATTATTGATTTCTCAATTGTAATTTAATTTAGTCCCCCTAATTTTACTTATAATAAAATACTGGTATAATTAGCTGCCCTAAAAATATGCATATCTTATTCATTTTACATTACATGTATACAACATTGTGGGATGAATACCTAGATTGAGAATGTAATTGTAGAAAACTATATTATTTGCGATAAAGCCAGATAATTATTACCTATTATTATAAACGTTTGACTACTTCATAAAATAACAATTACTTTAATCGAAGAATGAACTTAAACCAACAATTTTTATTTAAAAATAAATAAATAAAATAAACAAAATCATTAATGTATGTTGGTGTAAGCATTTTTTAAAAAAGGTTTTGAATTCTTTAGCCTCATAATTTTTTTTATTTTTTATAACGTTTTTCTTTTTAACCTGTAATCAAGTTTGATTATTATAAATAACTAGATATTACAGTCAATCTACAGTTCTACTTGAACATATATTTTGTAGACGAAAATGGCCAGCATAAGGGTCTGTGACATCTAATAAATTCTAAAAAATATTAATGAATATTAATGCAGTAAAATTACTTAAATATTAATGAAGAATTAATGAAATGTTGGGTGCTTGCTGATTTGTGTACCTTTTGGCGTTTAATCAACCCTTATACTTAACATTTTAAACTGTAAGTTTTTGTTAAAGTTGTCTAAAAGTCTAAATGAAAGAACCTAGGCTTAGATTATGAGAGTGGTGGTGGTCAAGGAAACCTATGCCACCGTGAAACTCTCTAGATTCTGTAATAGTAGATTACATTTCTTTTTCATCATTTCTTGCCTGGATGCTCTCGCTAAGATCTCTGCCTTACTTCTTCGCCGTGTTGAGATGTTTGTTTTGGAAAATGGTCTGCTAAGTGAATGTCAGGCTGGATTCCGCCGTAGTTATTCCGCGGTTGATAACCTCTTCACTGTGATTTATATTATTAATCTCTGACTTTTGAAGAAACGTCAGAAAACATGCTGTTTTTTTGTTGATTTAAAGGCTGCATTTGACTCGGTAAGCCGTAACGCCCTCTTACTTAAGCTCTTTAATTCTGGGGTTTCTTTCAAATTTATTTCTATTCTAAGGAGCGTTTTTAATAATGCAGCATCTGCAGTGAGGGGTGTGGACTCCATTCGGAATTTTTTGATGTATCAATGGGCGTGAGGCAAGGGTGTACGAAGTCGTGCGGGAATATCTTGGGATCCTCTTAACCCCCAGGCTCTCATTGGCTGGTCTTCTAAAGGAAAAAGCTTCGGTGGCGAAGCAGGGGATCAATAGAATTTGGGATAATTTCATTTCTCTCAGAATTTGGTTCCTCTTCGCTCCAAATTCAAACTGTTTGTAGCTGTTAGTCGCTCGATGCTTTGCCAAGTATGGGGTTTTCAGCGTTATGAGGAGCTGGAGAAGGTCCAGCGTTATTTCATCAAGAAACTGTTTGCGCTCCCTGATTCTACCCCCAATTTTATGCTGTACCTGGAGACTTCAGTTGTTTTGATTTTTATTTTTACTCTCAGACTCCATTTCAATTACGTCAGAAAAGTGTTTTCACTCCCTATTTCCCGTTTTCCTCGTATAACAGCATCAGAAGTAATGAGTAAAAACGCCTCTTCATTGGAAATTTCTTTTTTAAAAATATAACTTGGAGTTCGATCTCTCCTTGGAGAATGTTTTGCAGTGGCGGTCTAGTATCATCTCTAAGCTACTACCTGCAATTAGTGCTAATCTTCAGGAGGAGTCTTGGCGGTCAGTTGTTTTGATTTTTATGGGTCTGCCCAGTCGTCCGCTCCAGGTTTCTTTTATACAAAGAGCTCGATCATACCGTCTCGCTCTTTAGTTTTAATGGTAGTGCAGCTGACACGTTAAGTCTTATTGAGCTTCGCTGGTTGTTCAAGTTGCAAGGAGAGCTGCTATACCTGAACTACATACCATGGTATGATAGAGATACAGATATCTGTTCATTGTGCAACTCTGGAACCAAGGAGGACATTTTCCACTTTGTGGCTGAATGTTCAATTCTCAACGAGATACGTCTCCTTTGGCTTGGTCGCCGCTTGTTATCAAGATCTCGGTTTTATTTTTATCTCCAAATGGAGAATTGTAAACCTCATATCTTTTGCTCGTCATGCATGGCAATACCGTTATCAATTTGTACTTTTCAGTTATTAACAAATTATTGTTATCATTTATCTTATTTTATTTTTTCATTCTGCTTTTGGCTCTGGCTTTTTATATTCCAGTACTTCTTCATTTATGTATTTACTTTTCTTTCTTTTTCTTTTCGCATAATAGTACTTATTTATGCATTTCTTTTTATTTATCTTGTAAATTAAGTATTATTATTATTATTATTATTATTATTATTAAATGATTTAATTTAATGTCTTAATTACTTCTAATTTTTCTTGTTGCAAAAATGTTTTCTTTTCTTTTTTCTTTTTTTAAAAAAAAGACTTAATTTTGCGCATGAAAAGAAAATTTTTCGCCCCAAGTAAATTGATAGAATAAAATCACTACTTTGTTTTTAAACTGCACTATTTAACATAAATTTATTTGATTGTTTAGATTATCTAGAGCTGCTGTTTAAGAGAGGCTATTGTCGAGTTATCATTTAATGTGCGCTCTCTTTAATGGAGGGAATGAGAAGATGGTGCAACTCTAGGCTGAAGCTACTTTGAGGAAGTAGGGCGATTGCGAACAGTGACCAGGCATGTTGACATCCATGAGCTTTTTCAGACAACACTGGATACTGGAAAAGTAGTTAACCGTAAGGCTGATTTAACTTCGTACTTGAAAACAAAGATTTCAAATTTGGAAATATCTGTGCTTTATGCCAGCAAAGAATGTAATTGCTATGACTGCTGTTACGAATCTAGGGATTATTATACCTGATCTGGCGGATTTGTTGATCTTTCAATTATTTATTAGCATATTCAAATATGCAATTGATGTTTATAATTGCAAACGATATTTCATCCTTATTTTTAGGGTATTTTCTTATTATTTCTTCCTTTTAGATGTAGTGGATTTTTAGAAAAGCGGGAAGGGGTATTTTTTAAATTATTTTCTGGGAAGTTCTTAGGGTATTCCTATTCCAACTATAAATAACCCTGAAGTACAACTTTTGAAAAATATGTTTTCCAACCATAAGTACACCTGAAGAGCAACTTTTTGTTTCCATTCCCAATCATTGACAATGGTGTTAGCAGATAATTTTGTATTCCATGGCAACTCCACTAGATTGACGTCAAGACTTATTTTACAAAAGACACTACTATTCTGATGGACCGTCTCGGCGTGATTGAAGTTCGGATTTCAAGATATTTTTGGTCTGGCTGTACGATTGAAAGGATAACTTCACGTTTAAGTCTTACAATATCCGAAATGGAACATTGTGTTGTTTATTTTCTATTAATCATAAAAAAAGACAGATAATTATATTTTTTAATTTTTAATGGTTCCACCGAATGCAATGTTTAGCAGACAATCAATATTAACACTTGGTGGAGAGCATCTTAAATTAGATTGTCTCACCTTCTCCATTGTTAGGGGGCGCTGGCTCGCAATTCTCTTCTCTCTTTTCTCTCGCTCTCTGCTCGGCATTCATTGAGTTCTTTAAAAACTGCTTAAATGTTTTTTGAAAATAAATTTTAGACTTTTATTTTGATTAAATTCATTATTAATGAACCGACTTACCATATGCTTGCTTCTTTTTCACTTAAAAAGTCTCCTTAAAATAGAAACAAAAAATGTACAATATTCATTATTACACAATAAAAGCGATTAAAAGAAAATTCACAATTGAAGACACTTTAAAATATTCATTTAAAATGTGATTGAATTTAGCATAAATATTATTATTATCTGATAACACTGTCATAACTTCAACGTTTAAAGTTTTGTCTTGTACCTTATCTTTTGAATATCTTGTTCTTTTTCTTCATTATTATTATAAATGTTTGACTCTGTTGTCTGACAGGATTCTAGTTCTCTGCTTTTGGAATTGTTTTCAGTTTCCCTCTTTCTATAATGCCTCAAGTAGAAAGGTTTCCTTTTTAGTTCCATTGTTTGTTGTAAATTTTCATTCTTTTCATTCTATAATGTACTTAAAATATAAATTTTTGTTTTCTTTTACTATTTTTTAAGAAATGTATTTTTATCTTAAAGTCTAATTATTGTATTCTGTAAACTCCTTTGTAATGGTTTGTAGAAAGTTAAATACAGATAATAAAATAAATGCATGGTGATTTGATTAAATATGAATAAGTTCGTATTTATTCCTCTGGCTTTCAGTTTTCAAATTAATATTTTGCTATCAAACATGAGGAATAATCATTGTGAGATTCCTCTAGGAACTTAGAACGATTTTCTTCACGTTCCACCAAATAAGAAATCGCGAATAGATTTTGACTTTTTTTAAAGTGTAGAATAAGAACGCTTGTAATATTAATTGAATAACGATGATTGTTTAAAATTAGAGGATAGTTACTCTCTTTTAATCACAATTCTCTCTTTATTCCTGAGGTTTAGCAGGTTTTTTTTTGTATAACTTCCGGGAGCTTTTTCCTTTCTCATCCTAGGAAAGAAAAGTGCTGTGTTCTAAATTAAAATTAAATTAATTCTAAATTTTCTAATATTGTTGTATGTAAAGAGAAAACGCTATGCAGGCCGGCAGTAAACTCAGATGTAGGCAGGCCTTTAGCTAAACAAGAGAAGAGTGGGTTGCTAAACATGCTGATTTTAGATTTGGAGGTTTTACAGGAAAGGTCCAATTTGAAGTCTCCCAAAATCCGAAAAATGGTTTCAACAAATTAGTCTGGTGTGAGTAGGGACTCAAAACTAAAAATCGTAGAAAGTTCAAACTTTATGCTCTACTTAAGTACCAATAGAAGATACCATAATTTTCTAATTCAGAATTTATCTAATCCTCATCAATACAAGTAAATGATTAAACTCAAGTCTATTCATTCTTCTGAATCCTGACAATACTTTTCTAATCTACTATAAATAATTGAAATTATTCTATTTATCTATTCTCATTATTTATTATATTCCATAAGCATAAAAGATTCATTTTTCCAATGGCTTTTACTAGTTTTTCAAGATAGATAGATTTCAAATGTATAATCTAGCTTGTCCTTATTCAATTTTTGGTAAAAAATTCCACTTTTTCCAATGGTTTTTACTTCTTGCTTTTCAAAATAGATCGATCCAAGATGTACTATGTAGCATTAGCTTTATTATTAACTGCCACTTACAGCATTCCACTGAAATTAGAAGAAACGTTTTTTCTAATTTGTAGTTTTTTAAAATGGATACACCAAACATGTACTCCTAATTTCTGTAAAAGGTTGATGTTTCTGTATTTGACGGTTAATAACATCGTACATGGCAGGTTGATCTATTTTGGAAAACAAGAAGCAAAAACTAAGCATTTTCCAATGATTTCTGTTTCTTATTCTTCAAAATAAATCGACCTGACTTGTACAATCTAGCTCTGGCTTTATTATTGAGTATCAAATACAGAAATGGCTGCATTCTTGACAAATTAAGAGACTATTTCCATATTTTCCAAAGGCATTTACCTCATGTACAATCTAGTGATTTGTTTCTGTTATTTTTTTGTTTTTTCCATATTTCTTTATTTCCTTATTTTGAATTTCCTTATCATTTCTTTAAGCTACCATACGTTTAACAAGCTCCATACTTCAGAATTTAGGAGACTATTTCCTCTTTTTCCAATTGTTTGTACTTCTTGTTTTCCAAAATAGATCGACCCACATGTACAATCTAGGAATGGCCTTTATATTGCCTAGCAAATATAGAAGCAGCATCATTCCAGAAAAATTTAAAAAAAGTTCCACATTTTTGAAAGTTTTTACTTTTTGTTTTTCAAAATAGATCGACCCATCGTGTACCATTTACCATTGGCCTTATTATTAACTGTGAAGTACAGAAACAGCAGTCTTCCTGCGAAATTAGGAGTAAATTTCTACTTTTATCAATAGTTTTTACTAATGGTTTATCAAAACAGCGGACCTAAGAGGTGCAATTAAGCATTCGCTTTAATATTAACTATCAAATAAAGAAATGGAAGTATTCCTGAGTATTTTAAGGAAAAGTACCCTCTCATCCAATAGTTTGTATTTTTAACAATGGAGCCTCCCAGCAAGTACAATATAGCACTACTCTTTTAATTAATTAAGAAAGGCTAAAATTTAAGTATTGAAGGGAAATTTGGAGACTATTTCCTCATTTCCCAACGGCTTTTATTTCTTGTTTTTCAAAATAGATCGACCACTCGAGTACAATGTAGCATTACCCTCATTATTAACCCACAAATACAAAATCAGCAGCATTCCTGACAAATTAAGAGACAATTTCCAAACGCTTTTACTTCTTGACTTCAAATTAGATCGACCCACATTCTCCAATGTAGCATTGGCCTTAATATTAACTATCAAATACGGAAACAGCAGTATTCCAGTGAAACTACGAGTAAAGTTCTACTTCATCCAATAGTTTTTACTTCTTATTTTTTTAAATATATCGACGCAAGATGCACAATTACGCATTAGCCATAATATTAAATAACTCATATGTTACAGAAATTACTGCATTCTATGTAAATTAGGAAACTATTTCCGCTTTTTCTAATTGTTTTTACTTCTTGTTCTTCAAAATAGATCGACCCAAGAAGTACAATCTAGCTTTGGCCTTAATATTAACTAACTAATGCAGAAACAGCAGCAATACAGTGAAATTAGGAGATTTCTACTTTTTCCACTAGTTTTTACTTCTTGTCCTTCATAATAGATCGACAAATGATGTACAATCTAGCTTTGGCCTTAATATTAACAAACTAATGCAGAAGCAGCAGTAATAGAGTGAAATTAGGAGGAGATTTCCACTTTTTCCACTAGCTTTTACTTCTTGTTCTTCAAAATACATCGACGCAAGATGCACAATTACGCATTAGCCATAATATTAAATAACTCATATGTTACAGAAATTACTGCATTCTATGTAAATTAGGAAACTATTTCCGCTTTTTCTAAATGTTTTTACTTCTTGTTTTTCAAAATAGATAGACCCAACAAGTACAATCTTGCATTAACCTAAATATCAAATACAGAAAGAGCAGCATTCCTGACAAATTAAGAGACTACTTCCACATTTTTCAAAGGTTTTTATGGTTTTCCAAATTAGATGGACCCAAGAGGCGCAATTAGGCATTGGCCTTAATGTAAACTATCAACTAAAGAAATAGAAGCATTTCTGTTAATTTTAGAGAAAAATTCCATTTTTTCCAATGGTTTTAACTTCTTGTTCTTCATAATAGATCGACCCAAGATGTACAATCTAGCTTTAGCCTTAATATTAACTAACTAATGCAGAAACAGCAGCAATAGAATGAAATTAGGATGAGATTTCCACTTTTTCCACTAGTTTTTACTTCTTGCTTTTCAAAATAGATCGATCCAAGATGTACTATGTAGCATTAGCTTTATTATTAACTGCCACTTACAGCATTCCACTGAAATTAGAAGAAACGTTTTTTCTAATTTGTAGTTTTTTAAAATGGATACACCAAACATGTACTCCTAATTTCTGTAAAAGGTTGATGTTTCTGTATTTGACGGTTAATAACATCGTACATGGCAGGTTGATCTATTTTGGAAAACAAGAAGCAAAAACTAAGCATTTTCCAATGATTTCTGTTTCTTATTCTTCAAAATAAATCGACCTGACTTGTACAATCTAGCTCTGGCTTTATTATTGAGTATCAAATACAGAAATGGCTGCATTCTTGACAAATTAAGAGACTATTTCCATATTTTCCAAAGGCATTTACCTCATGTACAATCTAGTGATTTGTTTCTGTTATTTTTTTGTTTTTTCCATATTTCTTTATTTCCTTATTTTGAATTTCCTTATCATTTCTTTAAGCTACCATACGTTTAACAAGCTCCATACTTCAGAATTTAGGAGACTATTTCCTCTTTTTCCAATTGTTTGTACTTCTTGTTTTCCAAAATAGATCGACCCACATGTACAATCTAGGAATGGCCTTTATATTGCCTAGCAAATATAGAAGCAGCATCATTCCAGAAAAATTTAAAAAAAGTTCCACATTTTTGAAAGTTTTTACTTTTTGTTTTTCAAAATAGATCGACCCATCGTGTACCATTTACCATTGGCCTTATTATTAACTGTGAAGTACAGAAACAGCAGTCTTCCTGCGAAATTAGGAGTAAATTTCTACTTTTATCAATAGTTTTTACTAATGGTTTATCAAAACAGCGGACCTAAGAGGTGCAATTAAGCATTCGCTTTAATATTAACTATCAAATAAAGAAATGGAAGTATTCCTGAGTATTTTAAGGAAAAGTACCCTCTCATCCAATAGTTTGTATTTTTAACAATGGAGCCTCCCAGCAAGTACAATATAGCACTACTCTTTTAATTAATTAAGAAAGGCTAAAATTTAAGTATTGAAGGGAAATTTGGAGACTATTTCCTCATTTCCCAACGGCTTTTATTTCTTGTTTTTCAAAATAGATCGACCACTCGAGTACAATGTAGCATTACCCTCATTATTAACCCACAAATACAAAATCAGCAGCATTCCTGACAAATTAAGAGACAATTTCCAAACGCTTTTACTTCTTGACTTCAAATTAGATCGACCCACATTCTCCAATGTAGCATTGGCCTTAATATTAACTATCAAATACGGAAACAGCAGTATTCCAGTGAAACTACGAGTAAAGTTCTACTTCATCCAATAGTTTTTACTTCTTATTTTTTTAAATATATCGACGCAAGATGCACAATTACGCATTAGCCATAATATTAAATAACTCATATGTTACAGAAATTACTGCATTCTATGTAAATTAGGAAACTATTTCCGCTTTTTCTAATTGTTTTTACTTCTTGTTCTTCAAAATAGATCGACCCAAGAAGTACAATCTAGCTTTGGCCTTAATATTAACTAACTAATGCAGAAACAGCAGCAATACAGTGAAATTAGGAGATTTCTACTTTTTCCACTAGTTTTTACTTCTTGTCCTTCATAATAGATCGACAAATGATGTACAATCTAGCTTTGGCCTTAATATTAACAAACTAATGCAGAAGCAGCAGTAATAGAGTGAAATTAGGAGGAGATTTCCACTTTTTCCACTAGCTTTTACTTCTTGTTCTTCAAAATACATCGACGCAAGATGCACAATTACGCATTAGCCATAATATTAAATAACTCATATGTTACAGAAATTACTGCATTCTATGTAAATTAGGAAACTATTTCCGCTTTTTCTAAATGTTTTTACTTCTTGTTTTTCAAAATAGATAGACCCAACAAGTACAATCTTGCATTAACCTAAATATCAAATACAGAAAGAGCAGCATTCCTGACAAATTAAGAGACTACTTCCACATTTTTCAAAGGTTTTTATGGTTTTCCAAATTAGATGGACCCAAGAGGCGCAATTAGGCATTGGCCTTAATGTAAACTATCAACTAAAGAAATAGAAGCATTTCTGTTAATTTTAGAGAAAAATTCCATTTTTTCCAATGGTTTTAACTTCTTGTTCTTCATAATAGATCGACCCAAGATGTACAATCTAGCTTTAGCCTTAATATTAACTAACTAATGCAGAAACAGCAGCAATAGAATGAAATTAGGATGAGATTTCCACTTTTTCCACTAGTTTTTACTTCTTGCTTTTCAAAATAGATCGATCCAAGATGTACTATGTAGCATTAGCTTTATTATTAACTGCCACTTACAGCATTCCACTGAAATTAGAAGAAACGTTTTTTCTAATTTGTAGTTTTTTAAAATGGATACACCAAACATGTACTCCTAATTTCTGTAAAAGGTTGATGTTTCTGTATTTGACGGTTAATAACATCGTACATGGCAGGTTGATCTATTTTGGAAAACAAGAAGCAAAAACTAAGCATTTTCCAATGATTTCTGTTTCTTATTCTTCAAAATAAATCGACCTGACTTGTACAATCTAGCTCTGGCTTTATTATTGAGTATCAAATACAGAAATGGCTGCATTCTTGACAAATTAAGAGACTATTTCCATATTTTCCAAAGGCATTTACCTCATGTACAATCTAGTGATTTGTTTCTGTTATTTTTTTGTTTTTTCCATATTTCTTTATTTCCTTATTTTGAATTTCCTTATCATTTCTTTAAGCTACCATACGTTTAACAAGCTCCATACTTCAGAATTTAGGAGACTATTTCCTCTTTTTCCAATTGTTTGTACTTCTTGTTTTCCAAAATAGATCGACCCACATGTACAATCTAGGAATGGCCTTTATATTGCCTAGCAAATATAGAAGCAGCATCATTCCAGAAAAATTTAAAAAAAGTTCCACATTTTTGAAAGTTTTTACTTTTTGTTTTTCAAAATAGATCGACCCATCGTGTACCATTTACCATTGGCCTTATTATTAACTGTGAAGTACAGAAACAGCAGTCTTCCTGCGAAATTAGGAGTAAATTTCTACTTTTATCAATAGTTTTTACTAATGGTTTATCAAAACAGCGGACCTAAGAGGTGCAATTAAGCATTCGCTTTAATATTAACTATCAAATAAAGAAATGGAAGTATTCCTGAGTATTTTAAGGAAAAGTACCCTCTCATCCAATAGTTTGTATTTTTAACAATGGAGCCTCCCAGCAAGTACAATATAGCACTACTCTTTTAATTAATTAAGAAAGGCTAAAATTTAAGTATTGAAGGGAAATTTGGAGACTATTTCCTCATTTCCCAACGGCTTTTATTTCTTGTTTTTCAAAATAGATCGACCACTCGAGTACAATGTAGCATTACCCTCATTATTAACCCACAAATACAAAATCAGCAGCATTCCTGACAAATTAAGAGACAATTTCCAAACGCTTTTACTTCTTGACTTCAAATTAGATCGACCCACATTCTCCAATGTAGCATTGGCCTTAATATTAACTATCAAATACGGAAACAGCAGTATTCCAGTGAAACTACGAGTAAAGTTCTACTTCATCCAATAGTTTTTACTTCTTATTTTTTTAAATATATCGACGCAAGATGCACAATTACGCATTAGCCATAATATTAAATAACTCATATGTTACAGAAATTACTGCATTCTATGTAAATTAGGAAACTATTTCCGCTTTTTCTAATTGTTTTTACTTCTTGTTCTTCAAAATAGATCGACCCAAGAAGTACAATCTAGCTTTGGCCTTAATATTAACTAACTAATGCAGAAACAGCAGCAATACAGTGAAATTAGGAGATTTCTACTTTTTCCACTAGTTTTTACTTCTTGTCCTTCATAATAGATCGACAAATGATGTACAATCTAGCTTTGGCCTTAATATTAACAAACTAATGCAGAAGCAGCAGTAATAGAGTGAAATTAGGAGGAGATTTCCACTTTTTCCACTAGCTTTTACTTCTTGTTCTTCAAAATACATCGACGCAAGATGCACAATTACGCATTAGCCATAATATTAAATAACTCATATGTTACAGAAATTACTGCATTCTATGTAAATTAGGAAACTATTTCCGCTTTTTCTAAATGTTTTTACTTCTTGTTTTTCAAAATAGATAGACCCAACAAGTACAATCTTGCATTAACCTAAATATCAAATACAGAAAGAGCAGCATTCCTGACAAATTAAGAGACTACTTCCACATTTTTCAAAGGTTTTTATGGTTTTCCAAATTAGATGGACCCAAGAGGCGCAATTAGGCATTGGCCTTAATGTAAACTATCAACTAAAGAAATAGAAGCATTTCTGTTAATTTTAGAGAAAAATTCCATTTTTTCCAATGGTTTTAACTTCTTGTTCTTCATAATAGATCGACCCAAGATGTACAATCTAGCTTTAGCCTTAATATTAACTAACTAATGCAGAAACAGCAGCAATAGAATGAAATTAGGATGAGATTTCCACTTTTTCCACTAGTTTTTACTTCTTGCTTTTCAAAATAGATCGATCCAAGATGTACTATGTAGCATTAGCTTTATTATTAACTGCCACTTACAGCATTCCACTGAAATTAGAAGAAACGTTTTTTCTAATTTGTAGTTTTTTAAAATGGATACACCAAACATGTACTCCTAATTTCTGTAAAAGGTTGATGTTTCTGTATTTGACGGTTAATAACATCGTACATGGCAGGTTGATCTATTTTGGAAAACAAGAAGCAAAAACTAAGCATTTTCCAATGATTTCTGTTTCTTATTCTTCAAAATAAATCGACCTGACTTGTACAATCTAGCTCTGGCTTTATTATTGAGTATCAAATACAGAAATGGCTGCATTCTTGACAAATTAAGAGACTATTTCCATATTTTCCAAAGGCATTTACCTCATGTACAATCTAGTGATTTGTTTCTGTTATTTTTTTGTTTTTTCCATATTTCTTTATTTCCTTATTTTGAATTTCCTTATCATTTCTTTAAGCTACCATACGTTTAACAAGCTCCATACTTCAGAATTTAGGAGACTATTTCCTCTTTTTCCAATTGTTTGTACTTCTTGTTTTCCAAAATAGATCGACCCACATGTACAATCTAGGAATGGCCTTTATATTGCCTAGCAAATATAGAAGCAGCATCATTCCAGAAAAATTTAAAAAAAGTTCCACATTTTTGAAAGTTTTTACTTTTTGTTTTTCAAAATAGATCGACCCATCGTGTACCATTTACCATTGGCCTTATTATTAACTGTGAAGTACAGAAACAGCAGTCTTCCTGCGAAATTAGGAGTAAATTTCTACTTTTATCAATAGTTTTTACTAATGGTTTATCAAAACAGCGGACCTAAGAGGTGCAATTAAGCATTCGCTTTAATATTAACTATCAAATAAAGAAATGGAAGTATTCCTGAGTATTTTAAGGAAAAGTACCCTCTCATCCAATAGTTTGTATTTTTAACAATGGAGCCTCCCAGCAAGTACAATATAGCACTACTCTTTTAATTAATTAAGAAAGGCTAAAATTTAAGTATTGAAGGGAAATTTGGAGACTATTTCCTCATTTCCCAACGGCTTTTATTTCTTGTTTTTCAAAATAGATCGACCACTCGAGTACAATGTAGCATTACCCTCATTATTAACCCACAAATACAAAATCAGCAGCATTCCTGACAAATTAAGAGACAATTTCCAAACGCTTTTACTTCTTGACTTCAAATTAGATCGACCCACATTCTCCAATGTAGCATTGGCCTTAATATTAACTATCAAATACGGAAACAGCAGTATTCCAGTGAAACTACGAGTAAAGTTCTACTTCATCCAATAGTTTTTACTTCTTATTTTTTTAAATATATCGACGCAAGATGCACAATTACGCATTAGCCATAATATTAAATAACTCATATGTTACAGAAATTACTGCATTCTATGTAAATTAGGAAACTATTTCCGCTTTTTCTAATTGTTTTTACTTCTTGTTCTTCAAAATAGATCGACCCAAGAAGTACAATCTAGCTTTGGCCTTAATATTAACTAACTAATGCAGAAACAGCAGCAATACAGTGAAATTAGGAGATTTCTACTTTTTCCACTAGTTTTTACTTCTTGTCCTTCATAATAGATCGACAAATGATGTACAATCTAGCTTTGGCCTTAATATTAACAAACTAATGCAGAAGCAGCAGTAATAGAGTGAAATTAGGAGGAGATTTCCACTTTTTCCACTAGCTTTTACTTCTTGTTCTTCAAAATACATCGACGCAAGATGCACAATTACGCATTAGCCATAATATTAAATAACTCATATGTTACAGAAATTACTGCATTCTATGTAAATTAGGAAACTATTTCCGCTTTTTCTAAATGTTTTTACTTCTTGTTTTTCAAAATAGATAGACCCAACAAGTACAATCTTGCATTAACCTAAATATCAAATACAGAAAGAGCAGCATTCCTGACAAATTAAGAGACTACTTCCACATTTTTCAAAGGTTTTTATGGTTTTCCAAATTAGATGGACCCAAGAGGCGCAATTAGGCATTGGCCTTAATGTAAACTATCAACTAAAGAAATAGAAGCATTTCTGTTAATTTTAGAGAAAAATTCCATTTTTTCCAATGGTTTTAACTTCTTGTTCTTCATAATAGATCGACCCAAGATGTACAATCTAGCTTTAGCCTTAATATTAACTAACTAATGCAGAAACAGCAGCAATAGAATGAAATTAGGATGAGATTTCCACTTTTTCCACTAGTTTTTACTTCTTGCTTTTCAAAATAGATCGATCCAAGATGTACTATGTAGCATTAGCTTTATTATTAACTGCCACTTACAGCATTCCACTGAAATTAGAAGAAACGTTTTTTCTAATTTGTAGTTTTTTAAAATGGATACACCAAACATGTACTCCTAATTTCTGTAAAAGGTTGATGTTTCTGTATTTGACGGTTAATAACATCGTACATGGCAGGTTGATCTATTTTGGAAAACAAGAAGCAAAAACTAAGCATTTTCCAATGATTTCTGTTTCTTATTCTTCAAAATAAATCGACCTGACTTGTACAATCTAGCTCTGGCTTTATTATTGAGTATCAAATACAGAAATGGCTGCATTCTTGACAAATTAAGAGACTATTTCCATATTTTCCAAAGGCATTTACCTCATGTACAATCTAGTGATTTGTTTCTGTTATTTTTTTGTTTTTTCCATATTTCTTTATTTCCTTATTTTGAATTTCCTTATCATTTCTTTAAGCTACCATACGTTTAACAAGCTCCATACTTCAGAATTTAGGAGACTATTTCCTCTTTTTCCAATTGTTTGTACTTCTTGTTTTCCAAAATAGATCGACCCACATGTACAATCTAGGAATGGCCTTTATATTGCCTAGCAAATATAGAAGCAGCATCATTCCAGAAAAATTTAAAAAAAGTTCCACATTTTTGAAAGTTTTTACTTTTTGTTTTTCAAAATAGATCGACCCATCGTGTACCATTTACCATTGGCCTTATTATTAACTGTGAAGTACAGAAACAGCAGTCTTCCTGCGAAATTAGGAGTAAATTTCTACTTTTATCAATAGTTTTTACTAATGGTTTATCAAAACAGCGGACCTAAGAGGTGCAATTAAGCATTCGCTTTAATATTAACTATCAAATAAAGAAATGGAAGTATTCCTGAGTATTTTAAGGAAAAGTACCCTCTCATCCAATAGTTTGTATTTTTAACAATGGAGCCTCCCAGCAAGTACAATATAGCACTACTCTTTTAATTAATTAAGAAAGGCTAAAATTTAAGTATTGAAGGGAAATTTGGAGACTATTTCCTCATTTCCCAACGGCTTTTATTTCTTGTTTTTCAAAATAGATCGACCACTCGAGTACAATGTAGCATTACCCTCATTATTAACCCACAAATACAAAATCAGCAGCATTCCTGACAAATTAAGAGACAATTTCCAAACGCTTTTACTTCTTGACTTCAAATTAGATCGACCCACATTCTCCAATGTAGCATTGGCCTTAATATTAACTATCAAATACGGAAACAGCAGTATTCCAGTGAAACTACGAGTAAAGTTCTACTTCATCCAATAGTTTTTACTTCTTATTTTTTTAAATATATCGACGCAAGATGCACAATTACGCATTAGCCATAATATTAAATAACTCATATGTTACAGAAATTACTGCATTCTATGTAAATTAGGAAACTATTTCCGCTTTTTCTAATTGTTTTTACTTCTTGTTCTTCAAAATAGATCGACCCAAGAAGTACAATCTAGCTTTGGCCTTAATATTAACTAACTAATGCAGAAACAGCAGCAATACAGTGAAATTAGGAGATTTCTACTTTTTCCACTAGTTTTTACTTCTTGTCCTTCATAATAGATCGACAAATGATGTACAATCTAGCTTTGGCCTTAATATTAACAAACTAATGCAGAAGCAGCAGTAATAGAGTGAAATTAGGAGGAGATTTCCACTTTTTCCACTAGCTTTTACTTCTTGTTCTTCAAAATACATCGACGCAAGATGCACAATTACGCATTAGCCATAATATTAAATAACTCATATGTTACAGAAATTACTGCATTCTATGTAAATTAGGAAACTATTTCCGCTTTTTCTAAATGTTTTTACTTCTTGTTTTTCAAAATAGATAGACCCAACAAGTACAATCTTGCATTAACCTAAATATCAAATACAGAAAGAGCAGCATTCCTGACAAATTAAGAGACTACTTCCACATTTTTCAAAGGTTTTTATGGTTTTCCAAATTAGATGGACCCAAGAGGCGCAATTAGGCATTGGCCTTAATGTAAACTATCAACTAAAGAAATAGAAGCATTTCTGTTAATTTTAGAGAAAAATTCCATTTTTTCCAATGGTTTTAACTTCTTGTTTTTCAAAATGGATCGATCCAAGCTGTACAATCTAGCTTTAGCCTTAATATTAACTAACTAATGCAGAAACAGCAGCAATAGAATGAAATTAGGATGAGATTTCCACTTTTTCCACTAGTTTTTACTTCTTGTTCTTCAAAATAGATCGACCCAAAATGTACAATCTAGCATTGGCCTTAATTTTAACTAACTAATGCAGAAACAGCAGCAATAGAGTGAAATTAGGAGGAGATTTCCACTTTTTCCACTAGTTTTTACTTCTTGTTCTTCAAAATAGATCGACCCAAAATGTACAATCTAGCTCTCGCCTTATATTAAGTAAATAATGTAGAAACTGCAGCAATACAGTGAAATTAGGAGATTTCCACTTTTTCCACTAGTTTTTACTTCTTGTTCTTCATAATAGATCGACCCAAGATGTACAATCTAGCTTTGGCCTTAATATTAACAAACTAATGCAGAAGCAGCAGCAATAGAGTGAAATTAGGAGGAGATTTCCACTTTCTCCACTAGTTTTTACTTCTTGTTCTTCAAAATAGATCGACCCAAGATGTACAATCTAGGTTTGGCCTCAATATTAAATATCAAATACAGAAAGAGCAGCATTCCTGACAAATTAAGAGACTATTTCCACATTTTTCAAAGGTTTTTATGGTATTTTAAGGAAAAGTACCCTTTCTTCCAACAGTTTGTATTTTTAACAATGGAGCCTCCCAGCAAGTACAATATAGCACTACTCTTTTAATTAATTAAGAAAGGCTAAAATTTAAGTATTGAAGGAAAATTTGGAGACTATTTCCTCATTTCCCAACGGCTTTTATTTCTTGTTTTTCAAAATAGATCGACCACTCGAGTACAATGTAGCATTACCCTCATTATTAACCAACAAATACAAAATCAGCAGCATTCCTGACAAATTAAGATACAATTTCCAAACGCTTTTACTTCTTGACTTCAAATTAGATCGACCCACATTCTCCAATGTAGCATTGGCCTTAATATTAACTATCAAATACGGAATCAGCAGTATTCCAGTGAAACTACGAGTAAAGTTCTACTTCATCCACTAGTTTTTACTTCTTGTTTTTCAAAATAGATCGACTCAAGATGTACAATCCAGCTTTTGCCTTTGGCATCATCTAGTATTGGCCTTAATATTCTCCATGTCATTAGTTGTTTTTTATAGATTTTCAGCAGTTAATTTTTAATTTTATTTTAAGGGGGTTCATCGACCCTTTTCTAATTATTAGAAAAATTGTAATACTCTGTAATAATTACGAGACGTTATAGCTGCTGCTTGCGGAGCAATCTGTACTTATGTCAGAAATCATGGGGTACCACTGCTTCAATTGTCAGTGAATAGTCACCCTAATCAAAAAAATCTCTTCGCTTCGCATTGATCTTACCATTCATAATGACATCTATATCCCTTTTATCCATTATCTAGCGAAATCTCGTTTTCCCGATTTTATGGTTTCATATCATTTTATAACACTTGACATGTATAATATCGAAGAATTACTTCAGATTATATTTTAGTAAAAAGAGTTTTTTTGTATAAGAAAATAAGAGAAATTTGTGAATGTTCCCACTAGAATTCGACGGTGTATACCTACGTATTAGAAGGAATTCTTCTTTGCTTACTTTAATTACAGCTGGTTTTGATTGAATATTGGACACATCTAAAAAATAAATGTAAAACGCTACATTGAATAATCTAAAAGATAGGTTGAGACGCTTTGTTCTAGAAGGGATTGCGAATTCTTCCTGCGGTAATGGTAAGACAAAATTAATAGTAAAAGTTAAATTTTCTGTATCGAGCTGAGTGAAGTTTTTAGTATGTAGTATGTGATATTGTCATCCGATAAAAGTTTGACAGCAGTGCATTTATTACGAAGTCACCTTTGAGCCAATCTATTATCACCTTCAATGTATTTTCATATTAGCATAAAGTGATTGTAGAACATTGAAGTTTCACTGTTGATTGATGGATACAATAGATTGGCATGGCTGAGGAACAACGTTAGATTTGTTGACAACCAAAAGGTTGTGGAGTAAAAACTCCACATCTTGAACTTCTTATAAAAATCGTTAGTTTTTATTGATTTACTTATGGAAATTTTAGTTACGTTACTTATAAATCGTGAAATATGAATACATCTAATGGAGATTTATTAAGAATTTTCCTTGCTTGTTGTACCAATATTATTGTCCCATAATTATTAAAATAGATTCATAAAATTGGTTGGTTCTAATAGACATAGCTTGTGAAGTGCGTGGAATTTATAAATATATTATTTTTGTGTCTGCTCAATATAAATCAAAGAATAAATCAGAAATTCAAGTCCTTATATTTAACTTAAAGAAATTCTATAAATTCTGTTCTTACTTTAAAATTATGAATGGAAAAAGTTATTAAAAGAATGCCAGTTCTATCTAGCGGCGATTGCTTGAACTAGAAAGATATAATTTTATAGGAAGTAGTTCCAGTGCTTACCGCTAGGTAGCATGAACATGTACTTTGACACTATTAAAATAAACACTAAGTAACCTCCTAACAAAACAACTGTTCCATAGGTAAAAAGATTATTCGGTCTTTACAAATGTGTTTGTCTTGTAGCAAAGTAATAATTTGCTTTATTTATTAAATGTTCTTTACCCACGTTGATAAACATTTTATATCGTCAGTATTTTAAAAAGAAGTTTTCCTCTAAAAAATTTTCCATGTTTAAAATCACTTAACTAAAAATTTATTTCCATGTTTATCTCATAATTTGTTGTTTTTATTTATGATTGATAGTTTTAAGTTGATGCAGCTGTAACTAACTCAGTGAGAACTTTACATACCTTAGAAAACTTTTGGTATTATCTATTTGCGTTAAGCGATAACTTCCTAGGAAATAAAAAAACTTGTTTTTGCAACATTACTGCGTTAAGGACTTTTTGCAGGTAAGCAACATTTTTTGTGTATACTTTTATTTTTAATTACGAGTTTATATGATTAGAGGTGTTTATGAAATTGACATGTTTCCAAGCCAGTTGATACAAGATGCATTTTAAGTGTACGCATGTAAGTTTAAAATCTTTTTAAACATAAGTCTGAAATGTATACGTAACGTCAATTACGTCTGAAAAATGGAGGGATAAATAAGAAATTATCTTGTAGTTCTTTTAACAATTGAATGAGAAAGGTAGCAAAATAATGCAGAAAAACATTTTTCCATAATTTCTGCAATCGTAACTTCCTTAGTTATCTATAGTATAAACCAGAAATCTCAATCGTACCAGTCAAACAAGATGAATACTCCTTATTTTGCCATTAATTTTGCAATCGTAACTTCAAATTCTGGTAAATACTCTGTATTTACATTCCATCTCTGTCATAGTAATTAATACACTAAAGCAGAAATTTTATTCTTTTGCACAAATCTAGAGGAGATATCCTCCATTTTCTATTAATTTTGCAATGGTAATTTGGAATGTAGGCTACTCGGTGTGAATGAACAATATTCCTCCGTCTTAGTTATTAAAAGTATGAAGAAGAACATCGCAGACATATTGCAGATTACTTATCAAAACAATTTCTATATCAACCGAATAAATAAAATATAGTATAAGACCAAGAAAGCCCCTTTCAACCGACCATCAACCATCCAACCTGACCCACTTGTATGTCCTATAATGCATTGATTATTTTAACGTACAAATCGCTGATTTCAATAAACCAATTCCATAAAGTTTCTGTTTTATAAAAACTGAAGTGTTTCTGCTACGAATAGAAATGTGCTAACAGAAAGCCATTCACAAAGTTTGAATATAATAGCATATTACATGTTCTATGCTGATTAAAAGTTTTCCTTTGAAGATTTTACTAACTTACGCATTTTTTAAATGATTAGAATCGCATATTCATTCATATTTTACTTAACAATAATTATTTGCAGTGAAAATGCAACAATGTCTGAGTTTTAAACTTAAATTCTCGCGCCTTCGTCGTATAAAATACATTTCCTACTTCTCAGTTCTAAAATATTACTAGCACAGAATTTTTTTAAAAAAAATTCCGTTTAACATGTACTAAATTTCAATTATTTTAATTCATAATTTTTACAATATTTGATAATTCGTTAATATTTTGGATAACACCATACGTAACCTCCCTTACTCAGTCTGCTCAGTCAGTAAGTGTATTGTAGTGATGGGCAGAACGAGTCCGCGTTTGGAGTCGTTGGATTTGAATCGGTTCCAGGGTTGGAATCGATTCCAACAACTCGTTCACTGATTCCAGTCTGTACTTACCCTATGCATTAGTACAAACGTCACGCATTGTAATTAAATAAATCATTAAAAGTTAGCTTTTCCAGTTAATAACAAAACTATATTTCTTTAACACACATTAAGTAGTTCCCTAATTTCCAATTGATCTGATAAATATAAAATTAACAACGTAACCAAATATTAACAAAAATAGGCTAGTCAAATATAAAAATTAAAGCAACTGCAGTTTTGTCGTTATCTAGCTTGACCACCGGAGTTAACTTGATTCAAGAAGAAAAACGCAAATGGGTAGGAAATTATTCCCATAAAAAAAAATTATAACCCTTCAAACAAAATGATAATTACTCATAAAGAAAGAAATATTTATTTACTATGAATTAATATCAAGCTTTTAAAATAGCTTATTATTTTACAAAAAGAAAAAGCTGTGTGCCAAATCTTTAACTTAGCGGCTGGACGCTCTTTCTCTTATCTTCATTGGCGAAAGTTAAATCATGTACATGTCATGACGACGATCAAAGTAATACTGAGCTAAAAAATAGTATTACCTAACTGGTTTACTTACTGCTGTATCCCTCCCACT
The DNA here is from genome assembly GCF_049639745.1 of Rhodnius prolixus. Taxonomy (NCBI): domain Eukaryota; kingdom Metazoa; phylum Arthropoda; class Insecta; order Hemiptera; family Reduviidae; genus Rhodnius; species Rhodnius prolixus. The sequence goes on along the minus strand of NW_027411604.1, from coordinate 10,911,814 downwards.
CTATCACCTATTTCACAAACATTCGTCGATTGGAAGTAGGTTTTAGTTAAATATTTGTTTCATTTGAAAACAAAAAACATTATAACGCTTTCTCAAGATGTTTTTAAGTTTTAAAAATTTGTTTTTGTCCATTACTCTTGTAAAATACGAAGAATTTCAAATAAAATATAATGTACAAACACAAATGATCTAGAATGCAGGTGGAGTCAGTCGTCGTTGTCATGGTGATGGAACCGTTTAACGACTCCGGTTCCAGCTCCAGCATTTTCTATTGGCTAGATTCAGTGAACGAAAAAATGGAACAAGTCCGGTTTCAAAAGGATTTAAATCACTCCGGATTTGACTCCATCAATTCCAGTGGATTTAACCAATGAAATTGCTGGTGTTGGGCCGGAGTCGTTAAACGGTTCCATCACCATGACAACGACGACTGACTCCACCTGCACTCTAGATCATTCTGTGTATGTATATTATATTTTATTCGAAATTCTTCGTATATTATAAGAGTAATGGCCAAAAACAAATTTTTAAAAATTAAAAACATCTTGAGAAAGCGTTATAATGTTTTTTGTTTTCAAATGAAACGAATATTAAACTACAACCCATTTCCAATCGACGAATGTTTGTGAAGTAGGTGATAGAGTGGGAGGGATACAGCAGTAAGTAATCCAGTTAGGTAATACTATTTTTTAGCTCAGTATTACTTTGATCGTCGTCATGACATGTACACGATTTAACTTTCGCCAATGAAGATAAAAGAAAGAGCGTCCAGCCGCTAAGTTAAAGATTTGGCACACAGTATTTTCTATATGTAAAATAAAATATTAAATAATAAGTAAAGTAACTACAGCATTGCTTTTTAATTAATGAGATGGGTGTGCCTGGTGTTTCTTTGCAAGGTTCGCTATATTGGGTACGAAATTATTTTTCCTTCGACTCCCTGTCTTAGATCGACCCCTACTTTTGTTTAGAAATTAACAAAATAATAAAATGAATATTATTTTAGAATTGATATTCTAAAAAAACCTTCGAACTTATTTTATTCTTCAAGCATCAGTATTTAAGCTCGCCAGGTTTTGTATTTTGGTGTGGATTCCTCTTACAAGTTGGAATGTGTCAGTGAACTTCTACATAGTAGCCTTAAGTCAGTTTTATTTTAGTGTAAACGACTACAGTATTAATTATTTTCATTTTAATTTGCCTCAATTTTTTGGGGCGGGGCGGAATCACTTTTTTTAAAATAGGGATTTGAATCAACTCGTTCCACCATCGGACTCGTTCCAGTGGAACGAGTCCGCTCTAATAGCCCATCACTAGTGTATTGCGGTCTTGGGAAATCGGTGAAGTCCAAGACATTTCCCTAAATTGGTTATACTACCTCAGAGATTGTTGAAAGACCGAAACCGATAAGGGTATATTAAAAATACGTCCTACTACGGACAAAATTACAAATATTATTACGCACTGCAGATGTAACCTCATTTTCATAAGACTAATAAACTCTTAAGCCTTTACGAAGACCTATAAAAAGTAAGTTTCGAGTAGTGTTAGTTCTATATCGAAGTGAAGTAAGGAAAACCACAAGTCAAGATTCTAAGACGAGGAAGATGAGTACGATAAGCTTAATTCGCTTGTAGAACGATTAGACCTGTACATGAAATTGACTACTTATATTACATTAACAGTATAACTGATGAGTCTTTAAATCAACAGATATAGATTTAATAAAAAGGAACCTTGTTTAATGACATGATATGGAACCTATGTACGTACTACTTACAATTGTTTATGTTATTTGGGAGAATCATTTCATGTTTTTGTTATTGTACTTCGTATGATATAGCCAGTGTTAGAAAAAATAACAAAATGACAATATGTATACATCATAAGTTTTTTGACTTGAAAAAAAAAGTAGTTAAATAATATCGAAACTTTGGTATGGTTGGTGATTTCGGCAATTCAGATGAAATATTAAATGACTTCGTAGATAGGACTGATATGAAGTTACTAGCTCGGTATTTCGCTGGTAATGGTTTTTGACTATTTCATAACAAGAATGATGAGGGTAGTAGTGCCGCCTACAAGCAGGAGTAGAATGAGAGATAAATGCTGGAGCAAGTGGTGTGAACAAGACCTTTCCTTTTGTATCGGCTTCATAAGGTATGTTGCTTATCTTTGTCACTTTGCCCCTTAATTTTTCACTTTTACTTTAATGTCTACCAAGCACTCGTTACAATTCATTTACTTTTTCTTACCCATAATAATTACAAGGTGTTACGATCAAGTAGAATGTTATTCAGTTTTAAACGGAAATATTTGTTTACGATAAATGTTTTTACGAATCGTCGAGTTTCGTGTGTGATGAAAATCAATCATGGAAAATTTAAATTTTGATATTTAGTTTAATGGCTCTTTTTGGCGAATATCTGCCAATCTAACTGCAAATTTACTGAATCTGATTTTTCGTATTTTCTCTTGAAGAGCATTTACGATTTCCTGTAAACAACGTACTTTCATTATATTACTACGATCTAGAGCATGTATTGAAACATTTCTCTTGAAAAATTGATAAAAACTAAAAACTCGGTAATAAATCAAAGACTGCTATAGCAGCTGGTATGGAGCAATCTGTACTTCGACAGAAATCGTGTGGTACTACCTTTCCAATTGTCAATTAATTCAGTCTCCCTAATCAAAAATCTTTAGGAATATTGAGTATGCTCTTCGGTTCACATTGATCTCACTATTCCTTTTTGACCTCAAAATCTTTTGTCCTCCATCTAGCGAAATCCTTTTTTCTCTTATTGTTTAGAGGAAGCTCTTACAGTTGTCTTACGAGTACATTCTATAATACTTAGCACGTATAATATTGAAGAATTACTTTATTATTATGTTTAAGGGAGAGTTTTAGAATTAAACAAAATTTCAATAGGTAAGTTGTGGCGAGAGAAATTCGCGAATGCTCAACAGAAATCGTTATTGTACAACTTATTCGTTGTAGCGTACCCTTAGTGCCAAATTTCTACCTATTTTTACCATTTCATTTCTATACTCATTGAACGTATACGTTTTGGGACAACAATGTTTTTTAATATTTTTAGCTGGTATGTTCAAGTTTGATTTCTATAAGAACTTTCTGTCGGTAATGTAAAGTTCAGAATTTGGTAAAACGTAATCGCGATTCACGACTAAATTAGTCACAAGTAGTTGAACGTCTAATAAAAAGATTTAGGTTTTTAAAAAAAGACCAATTCTTTAGTTTAATCATAGTCTTCTATTTAATTTTTATTATATACATAAATAGTTATATAAGTACATGTTTTTCTCGGGCTTCTTACAATGCTAGGTGAAACTCCTTAAAACATTTTAATTATTTGAATTACAATAAATAATGCTGATTTTCAGAATTAATAATGATGATACCCAGTGTACTGCCTGGAAAACTACCCATCAATGGAAGCCCAAGTGAAAAAGACGTAAAACATCAATCCAATGTGAATACATCAACAAACATTGGTTTGGGATAAAAGAAAGGTATGTAATTATTATAATACGTAATATGTATGTTTTTATCAAAATTAAAAATTGCATGTTAAAAAAAGTAATAATTTTGTTGCTGAACAGAAAAGCCTTTACAAAAATGATTTAATTTATTTTTCTATTTATTGACTTTATTTTCATTTAATTTAATAAATATGTAAAGTTAATAATCAAAGTGAATGCTGAAAAATATTTAATCAAATGAAACTCTTATTCAGCCAGTTTAAAGTTCTTTATAATAATTATAATTCTTTCTTTATTGATTTCTAACTAGCATCTTCTGATACGAGAAATAGATAAACATTTTGATTGTTATTAAATTTTATTTTAAGAAGATAAAGAGCAAAATTTCAAAAGTTTTTTAAAAAAAGGTTTAGTTAAACTGATAAATTCTGCGTTTTGAATGAAGTATTAATGTAGTGAGAATCAAATTCGTATTACTCCTACCTATGTTTAATGTAATATGTTTTTCAGTTCATGCAGTGCTGACATCAATGGGCTTTTTGTCAACTTGCAGCCCCGTTAAGCTCAGCTTTTATCCGAAATGAATTTTTAAAGGTCCTTCTATACTTACAGCAGCACGACCATAAATATGAAGTGATTCGCATCTAGGTAAGTCTTATATTATTATTTATTATGTTCCGAGTGATACAACAAGAACTTAAACTTTTTTTCATATAAATTAATTTTTTTTTATAAATGAAAAAAGTTGTAATTTTTGTTGATTGTAAAGTTTTAATTGAAAACTTGAACATCAAACATGCATGTGAATTCTCCATTATTATCCAATCACATAGAACTATTTTTAGTCGAGCTTATAATTTTTTTATTCATTTTCTTAAAAATAATTCAGTAATAATAATGCTAGTAGATTATGTGTGTTATTTTGGAAATATCTTTCATCATCATTGAATGAAAAGATTTAAGGTTTTTTAAAAAATCAATTCTTTAGTTTACTTACTGTCTTTTTTATTTAATTTTTATAATATACATAAATTGTAATACATGTTTTTCTCTAGCTTCTTAATGCTAGGTGAAACTCCTTACAACATTTCAATTACAATAAATAATAATGATTTTCAGAATTAGTACTGGTGATACCCAGAGTACTGCCTGCAAAACTGTTCATCAATGGAAGCCCAAGCGAAAAAGATGTAAAAGATCAATCCAATGTGATGTATCAACAAACATTGGTTGGGAATCTATAAAAAAAGGTAAGTAATTATTATACGTAATATGCATGATTTTAACACAATTAAAAATTGCATGTTTAAAAAAAAATGTTTTTTTCAGAATAAAAAAGTCTTAAAAAATTATTTTAGTTATTTTTGTATTTATTCTGGTAAATAATATAAAAAAAAGTAAAAATATAAACGAAAAAATTAATAATATTTTATTAATACAGTTGAAAATGATGAAAAAATAGGTAAAAATAAAAAAGATAACCTAAAAGGAAGGTTACAGAGTCTAGGGAGTGGTAGAAGTATAAAAGGAAACCTAGAGAGAAGGTTAAACAATGGCCGACAGGTCGTGAGAGTGTGGAAGAGCAGCAGACCAGCTGGAGCGATCTAGGAGGTTACCGATCAGGTGAGTTTACTGCCGCCATCTTGCTGTGGGAGGCTATATAACTAAGTTCGTTGGAAGGGTGGGGCAGGGTGGGGAGAACCGTCGAAGCGACAACATCTCCCCACCATGATTCTTTGACAGAGAGAGAGGTGATGGATGTTAGACTAGACTCTAGTAAGAGATGTTTGGATCGACGAGCGATCTACCCCCCTGCATCACTCAAGTCGTACTGACCAGAATTTGTGCTGCTGCCGTATATATAGAGAAGGTTACACCACTGCTACCTGGTGGCCACTTCTAGAACTATTTTCTCACCTGTCTGGTAAGTGGCGCCCTCTGTCGGATTTTTTTGGAACTATCTTTTTTTTTACCTAAATTCATTATTTTACATTTTTACGTTAGGTTTAAACGTTTTTAAGCAATTCTTCTGTATTTTATTGATTTATATGTATATTTTTTTGTATAATATATTGTAAAATAAAAAAATCTATGTATAAACAAAATAGATATGCAAATAAATAACTTTTTTTTTCAAATTTAAGATTTTTATTTATTCTCCTACTAAATAATACTTTTTATTTTCACTTAAACTCAAAATGGGTGAATTCTACCCACATGCTATTCATGTATTTACCTATTATCATCTTGTATTATTGCAGAAAGATACTGCAGTTGTGAAAATAAATAAAGTAAAAACAAGAAAAAATCATTTAATAAGATTGCGATACAAACATGCAAATTACATATACCTAAATAATACATTTTTTAGTAATTGATTAATACAAAAGTTTGTACATACTCATTTGATCGATGTTTTCTCGACCTCTTTTCCATTTCCACTTCAGTTGTTGGACAGTTTTGCAGTTATTGGCTCACAGTATTGCCTGTTTCCAATCTGAAAATCATTATTCAATGAAATAAACAGTTTATAGATTTAATCTTTAAAGCATTCTATTCACTGATTCTGCAAATTAAGATGCAACAATTTGTTGAAGATAAATTTGTATCTTTCAGGAATTTATGAAATAAATAAAATAAGAATGCTGAAATTTTAAAATCATTTTAACAGACAATCTTTTAGAACGTATTCGTAACATTGTAAAATATTAAATTATTTGAAATGAATTTCCTACGTTACAATTTAACGTTGTACTAAACTTGTTTTAATCAAGTTACACCTACTGCCATAAATTTAAATCATTGGTTTAAGTTTGTCAACCAATATTAACTAATTTTTAAATTTCAATTTTGTTCAAAATCATTTAAAAGCTAATGAAACACAATTAATAACTACTGATGAATTATTATACATAAAATTAAATAAATGTGATTGTAATTAAACTAAAACAATATGCACATAACAATAATTTTGCAAAGAAAGAATTCCGCTAGATGGAGGAGATAAGATTTTGAGATCATTATGAATGGTAAGATCAATGCGAACCGAAGAGCATATACTATATTCCTAAAGATTTTTGATTGGGGAGACTGAATTCGTTGACAATTGGAAAGGTAGTACCCCACGATTTCTGTCAAAGTACAGATTGCTCCATACCAGCTGCTTATAGCAGTCTTTTATTTATTACAGAGTTTTTAATTTTTATGATTTTTCAAGAGAAATGTTTCAATACATGCTCTCATCACACACGACGATTCGAAAACATTTATCGAAAACAAATATTTCCGTTGAAAACTGAATAATATTCTACTTGATCGTAACACCTTGTAATTATCATGGGTAAGAAAAAGTAATTGAATTGTAACGAGTGCTTGGTGGATATTATAGTAAAGGTGAAAAATTAAAGGGCCAAATGACAAAGATTAGCAATATACCTTATGAAGCCAATACAAATGGGAAGGTCTTGTTCGCACAATTGCTCCAGCAAGTACTTCTCTTTCTACTCCTGCTTGTAGGTACTACTTCATTCTTGTTACGAAGTAGTCAAAAACCATTACCAGCGAAATACAGAGCTAGTAACTTCTTATCAATCTTACTAAGAAGCCATTTAATGTTTCATCTGAATAGCTGAAATCACCATCATGTATAAATACCAAAGTTTTGATATATTATATTTTTCAACATGTAAGGAAATAAATAAAGACAGTTACTTAAAGTAAAGGTTTTTCACCTCAACTTATATGGGAATGCTGCTGGATGTAAAAAAGGACCATGATCAAGAATAGCCAGCGAAGGGCAGAAGGGTCCTTGAGCAAAGGCAATGGATGATGAGAAAAACATACTACATTTTACATAAGATGAAGTTGAGGCATGGCCTCTAAAACAGTCCTCTATATGGGACCCAAGACTTCAAAATAAACAATTAACATTGCAACAGAATAACCAGTTTTGAACATATATTTATCACATAGAAGTTGAAATGTTGTAAAGGAGATTTAATCTGAGTAAGCTTCATAATCAAACTCATAATTAATATTACGTTACAGGTTGGTATTACATAATGTTAACCAGGAGAAAAGTAATTTAGCACACTACCCTTGAGCATATATAAGACAAATCGTACATATTATCACTTTAATATATAAGTTTAATAACATAATCTGATAATTTATCAAATACCTATGGGGAGAATATTGTTTTAAACATCTTAATTTAATAATTTTACTTAAAAACTGCAGAGGAAGGGGAGCAATACGAAGAGTAAAAAGTTGGAGCTAAAAGGGACATATCATTTATACTTTATATTGCATAGAAATATTGAGTAGAGAGAACCAGTGAACTTGGAGGTGTTCCAGCCATGCACATGCAATTTTATGTAGGATTAAGAACTTACTTGTTTTAAAACCAATTTTGCACTTAAAGTTTCCTTATTTTTGTAGAATATTAGCTTCATTATTCTCTCTCAGGTAGTCTCTTTGGAAGTTAAGAATAACTGCGTACTCTTTGTCCCGACGTTGGTTACTACTTATTTTACTGTGACTCCAGTTTACCTCTCTGATCTAGACAATAGTTGTTCTCCGACCGTCGAAGCGACATCTCCCTTATCATAACCCAACATCATGATTCTATGGGATAAAAGTGATAAATATTAGACTAGACAAGATACGTTTGGAGCGACTGACTCCCCTCCATGGCTCAAGTCGTACTAACGAGAATTGTGTTGTGCTGTTCACGTATATATAGTGGAAGGTTACAGCACTGCTACCTGGTTGCTATTTTTTGGAACTAATCTTTTATTTTTGTTTTTTACTCAAATATCTTTATTTCATTAAGTTAACCTGTTAGTTTTAAGCGTTTTTCAGTTTCTTTTTGTATTTTGTTAAATTATATTTGTATATTTTATTATCATAGAAAGTAAAATACTAAGTTTATGTAAGAAAAAATAGCTATGAAATAAATATATATATTTTTTAAATTGAACGTTTTTCTTTATTCTCCTACTAAATATTGCATATAATTAATAAGATTGTGACATAAACATGCACGTTATATATTACACCTGAATAATACATTTTTTAGTAATTGATTCATTTCGAAATATTAATGAAATTATTTAAATTATAAATCTCTTTAAATCTTTAAATAATAATTTTGTTATCAAATTAAAGAGTTTTATTTACTCTCCTACTAAATAATACTTTTTATTTTCATTTTAAGTCAAAAAATCATTTAATAAATAAGATCGCGATACAAGCATGCAAATTACATACATCCCTAAATAATACATTTTTTTAGCAATTCAAACATAACAAAAGTTATTTGTACATACTCATTTGATCTATGTTTTCTCAACGTCTTTTTTATTTCCACTTTAGTTAATGGACAGTTTTGCAGTTATTGGCTGTTTTCAATCTGAAATAAACAGTTTAAAGATTTGGTCTGTAATTAAAAAACATTCTATTCAATGATACTGCCAATTAAAACGCAACCATTTGTTTAAGGTAAACTTGTATCTTTCAGGAATTTATGAAATATGAATGCTGAAATTTTAGAATTTAAACAGATCAATCTTTTAGAACGTATTCGTAGCTTTGTAAAATATTAAACTATTTTAACATGAATTACTCCTACGTTGCAATTTAACGTTGTACTAAACTTGTTTTAGTCAAATTACTCTCTGTCATAAATTTAAATAATAAGTTTTTCAAGTTTGTCAACCGATTTTTATAGTTGGAAGTTTGTTCAAAATTATTTCAATTAATTCATAAAAGCTAAAGAAACACATTTAATATCTATAACTACTGATGAATTATTATTCATAAAATTAAATAAATGAGACTGTAATTTAACCAAAACAATGGTATGCACAACACAGAAAGAATTTCGCTAGATGGAGGACATAAGATTTTGAGGTCATTATGAATGGTAAGATCAATGCGAACCAAAAAGGATATACTATTTCCCTAAATATTTTTCATTGGGGAGAGTGAATTCGTTGACAATTGGAAAGGTAGTACCCTACGATTTCTGACAAAGTACAGATATCTCCATACCAACTGCTATAGCAGTCTTTGATTTATTACAGAGTTTTTAGTTTTTATCAATTTTTCAAGAGAAATGTTTCAATACATGCTTAGATCATAATAACATAATGAAAGTACGTTGTTTCCAGGAAATCGTAAATGCTATTCAAGAGATAATACGAAAAATCAGATTCAGTAAATTTGTAGTTAGATTGGAACATTTTCGCCAAAAAGAGCCATTAAACTAAATATCAAAATTTGAATTTTCTATGAGTTTCCATTATTGATTTTCATCACACACGAAACTGGACGATTCGTAAAAACATTTATCGAAAACAAATATTTCCGTTGAAAACTGAATAATATTCTACTAGATCGTAATATTCTACTACACCTCGTAATTATTATGGGAAAGAAAAAGTAATTGAATTGTAACGATTGCTTAGTGGATATTAAAGTAAAGGTGAAAAATCAAAGGGCCAAATGACAAAGATTAGCAATATACCTTATGGAGCCAATACAAAAGGGAAGGTCTTGTTCGCACAATTGCTCCAGCAAGTACTTCTCATTCTATTCCTACTTGTTGGCACTACTATCCATTTTATTCTTGTTACAAAAACCATTACCAGCGAAATACAGTTAGTTAGTAACCTTCTTATCAGTCCTATCCATGAAGCCATTTAATTTTCATCTAAATTGCCGAAATCACCATCACGGATAAATACCAAAGTTTCGATATATTGCACACCTTTTTCAAGCCCAAATAATTATGATATATACACATTGTCATCTTGTTATTTTTTCTTACACTGGCTATATTATACGAAGTACAACAATAACAAAAACGTGGTACGATTCTCCCAAAATACTTAAACAATTGTGTGTAATATGTGCATAGGTTACTTAATATCATTAAATGAGGATAAGCAAAATACCTTATGAATCCAATACAAAAGGAAAGATCTCGAAAGCTTATCATACATATCTTCCTCGTCTTAGAATCTTGACTTGTGGCTTTCGTTACTTCACTTCGATATAGAACTAACACTTCTCGAACCTTACTTTTTACAGGTCTTCGTAAAGGCTTAAGAAAATCTTAAAAGACTTAAGTCTTATGAACATGAGGTTACATTCACAGTGCGTAATATTACTTGTAATTTTGTCCGTAGTATGACGAATTTTTTATTATTTCCTTTATCGGTTTCGATCTTGCAACCATCTCGGAGGTAGAATAACCAGATTAATGTATGGATTTCGACTTCACTTCTCACCCCAGGCCGCGTTACACTTACTGACTGAGCAGACTGTGTAAGGGAGGTTACATGGTGTTATCTAAAATATTAATGCATTGTCTAACATTTGTAAAAATTATGAATGAAAATAATTGTAATCTTGTACATGTTAAAAGGAAATGTTTTTTGTTTTAATTCTGTGCGAGTAATATTTTATAAATGAGAAGTTGGAAGTGTATTTTATACGAGGGAGGCGCGATAATTTAAATTTAAAACACGGACATTGTTGGATTTCCACTGCGAAATAATTATTGTTAAGTAAAATATGAATGAATATGCGATTCTAATCATTTAAAAAATGCGTAAGTTAGTAAAATCTTTAAAGGAAAACTTTTAATCAGCATAGAACATGTAATATGCTGTTATATTCAAGCTTTGTGAATGGCTTTCTGTTTGCACATTTCTATTCGTAGCAGAAACACTTCAGTTTTTATAAAACAGAAACTTTATGGAATTGGTTCATAAAGTATATAATTGAATTAATTGAAATCAGCGATTTGTACGTTAAAATAATCAATGCATTATCGGGCATACAAGTGGCCCAGGTTGGATGGTTGATGGTTGGTAGAAAAAGGCTTTCTTAGTCTTATACTATACTTTATTTATTCGGTTGATATAGGAATTGTCTTGATAAGTAATCTGCATATGTCTGCGATGTTCTCCTTCATACTTTTAATAACTAAGACAGAGGAGTATTTTTCATATACACGGAGTAGCCTAGTTTCCCAATTACCATTGCAAAATTAAAAGAAAACTGAGAAAATCTTCTCTAGTTGAGAGCAAAAGAATAAGATTTCTGCTTTAGTGTATTAATAACTAAGAGTTGGACTGTAAATCAGGGTAGCCCACAATTTGAAGTTACGATTGCAAAATTAATGGCAAAATAAAACGATTGAGATTTCTACTTTATTGTATAAATATCAAAACCAAACGTTGATTGTACACAAAGAGAAGGCCGAATTTGAAGTTACGAGTACAAAATAAAAGGAAAAATAATGAATTATCGTCTAGTTTGTTTGGATAGATTGAAATTTCTGCTTTATACATTTCATAATTAAGCAAGAGGTGAAATGTAAACATTCAGGATAGCCTGAATATGAAGTTACCACTACAGAATGAATGAAAAAATTCAGAATTCTCATCTAGTTTGTAGATGTGGAATGTATTAGATTGTTTAAGACGGGCGGTTCCACCAAAAGGTGGAAGGAACGCAGGCAATCCTAATGCCCATTGTTCCCCGCCCACCCCTCATCTCATAAGAGATACCGGGGTAGATGTGGAATGTATACTCAGGGTAGTCTGAATTTTTAGTTACGATAGCAATATTAGTGTAAAAATAAGGAAATTTCTTCTATAGTTACTGTAAAGATTGAGATTTTGCCTTCGGTGAACTAAGCCAAAAGTAGATTGTTCACATTGGGTTGCCTGCATTTCAAGTTGCAATCGTAAAATAAGTGGAAAAGTAAAAAATTCTTGAATAATTTAAATGCAAATATTAAGATTCCTGCTTTATACATTTAATTACGAAGCAAGAAGTGGAATGTTCACACCGGAATATGAAGTTACGTCTGAAAAATGAATGTATAAACAAGCAATTGTCATTTAGTTTAAGGAAAATAATGAGATTTCTGCTTTAGTGTTTTAATAACTAAGACATAGTTGAATCGTACACCTAGGGTAGACTTTAATTAGAAGTTACGTTTCAGAATTAATGGAAAAATTCAATCTATTTCGAGAAACAAGAGAGAAAAACCATTGGAAAAAGAAGATCTTTTCATCTAACTTAACAGGAATGATGCTCCTTCTGGATTTAATAGTTTAACTCTAAAGCCAATGATAGATTGAACTTATTGGGTCGATCTATTTTTAAACCCAAGAAATAAAACTATTTGAAATAGGAGAAATTGTTTCCTAATTTCACTGGAAGACTGCTGTTTTAGTATTTGATGGTTAATACTCGTATAAGGCCAATGCTAGATGGTACATGTTGGGTAGATATAATTTGAAAAACCAGAAGAAAAAAAAGATTACAGAACGTTACCTTACTCAAAATTTCACTCGATTATTGCTGTTTCTGCATTTGATAGTCAATATTAAGGGAAAGCTAGAATTTAAATATAAGGTCGGTTTATTGTTAAAAAAATAGAAGTAAAAACTATTGGAAAAAGTAGATCTTTTCACCCAACTTTACAGGAATGATGCTGCTCCTGTGTTTATTAGTTAATATTAAGGCTAATGCTAGAATCTGCATATTGTGCCGATCTATTTTGCAAACAAGAAGTAAAAACAATAGGTAAAGGTGAAACATTTCTCGTAATTTCACTGGAATACTTATGTTTTCATATTTGACAGTTAATGTTACGACCAAGGTTACATTGTGTAAGCAAGGTTGATATATTTTGAAAAACTTGAAATAAAAACGATTAGAAAAGATGAAAATGACTCACAATTACAATAGAATACACTTTTACTTATATAACAGTTAATATTAAGACCAAGGCTAGTTTAGAAGTGGATCTTTTCTCTTAATTTCACTCGAACGCTTCTGTTTCTTTATTTAAAAGTAAATATTAAGTTAAAAGCTAGATTCCGCATATTGTGCCGATCTATTTTGAAAAATAGAAAGTAAAAACGGTTAGAAAAGGTGGAATATTACTTTTAATTTCACTAGAATACTCATGTTTCCGTATTTGACTGTTAATTTTTATACCAAGGGTAGATTAAGTAAGCTAGGTCAATCAATTTTGACAATCAAAAAAGAAGAACCATTGGAAAAAGTGGATCAGCAGTCTTCCTGGGGGCAATTTCTACTATATCCAATGGTATTTACTTATTGTGTTTCGAAATAGATTGACCCAATATGAACAGTCTAGCATTAGCCTTAATATTAACTAATAAATACAGGAGCAGCATCATTCCTGTAGCATTGCCTTATAATTAACTATCGTATACAGAAACCACAGCATCACAGTGAAATTGGGGTAAAAGTTCAATTTTTCCAATTGCTTTTTACTTTCTGTTTTTCCAAAATGATAGACTTTACAATTACAATCTAGCATTGGTCTTAATACTAACTATCAAATATGCAAAATTAGATGACAATTTTAACTTTTTCTATAGTTATTTACCTCTTACTTTTAAAAAAAGATCGTACCTACATGTATATTTTACCATCAGCCTTAATAGTGACTATCAAATGTAAAACAGGAGTGTTCGAGTGAAAGTAGAAGACGATTTCTACTTTTTCCAATGGTTATCTCATCATATTGAATTGAACTAGTTCAGAATTACCATTAGAATGTCGAAAGAACGCTGAGAACAAAATTAAAAATTTTATAAACTATCATTTAAGCAACTGTTTTCATTGTAATTTACAAATATTTAGAAAAAAATCACTTTTTTCTTAATTTAAAACTACCGGTTATTAATTTAAATTTCATTGAGATTTCTCTCCCCTTTAAATGAGAGAAATGTGAATATTTACGTGGAAGTTCATAATCCCCAAATACATAATCGTAATTAGAAATTTACTTTTACAGTAATAAAGACGATCAAAAATTATTTACATGTTACGAACTAAATCTACCTACTTATGACCGTTGAAACATTTTTATGAAACAAAATAATGAAGACTAAAATCAACTTTTTCATATAACATGCGTACACTTAAAATGCATCAGTATCAACTGTCTTGGAAATATGTCAATTTCATAAACACCTCTAATCACATCAACTCGTAATTAAGAATAAAAGTATACACAAAAAACGTTGCTTACCTGCAAAAAGTCCTTAACGCAGTAACGATGCAAAAACAAGTTTTCTTATTTCCTAGGAAGTTATCGCTTAATGCAAATAGATAATACAATCAGTTTTCTGAGGTATTTAAAATTCTCACTGAGTTAGTTACAGCTGCATCAACTTAAAACTATCAATCATAAATAAAAAAAACATCAAATTATGAGGTAAACAGTGATTTTAACTTTGACATTTTTTTTTAGAGGAAAACTTCTTATTAAAATACTGACGATATAAATGTTTATCAACATGGGTGAAGAACATTTAATAAATAAAGCAAATTATTACTTTGCCACAAGGTAAACACAATATTTGCACAAAACCGAATGATCTTTTTACCTATCGGACAGTTGTTTTGTTAGGTTACTTAGTGTTTATTTTAATAGTCAAAGTACATGTTCATGCTACCTAGCGGTAATCACTGGAACTACTTCATATGTAATTACATCTTTCTAGTTTAAGCAATCGCCGCTAGATAGAACTGGTATGCTTTTAATACGTCTCTTTTTCCATTCCTAATTTTCAAGTAAGAACAGAATTTATAGAATTTCTTTAAGTTAATTATATTTATTTATTTATTTATTCTTTAATAATATATTTTAAAATTCCACTCTCTTCACAAGTTATGTATAATAGAACCAACCAATCTTATGAAACTATTTTAATAATTATGAGCCAATAATATTGGTACAACAAGCAAGGAAAATTCTTAATAAATCTCCATAAGATGTATTCATATTTCTTGAATTATACGTACCGTAACTAAAATTTCCGTAAGTAAATCAATAAAAACTTACGATTTTTATAAGAAGTTGAAGATGTGGAGTAAAAGGTTGCCAACAAATCTACCGTTGTTCCATAGCCTTGCTTGTGCTTGTCCAGCGTTTTGAAGGAGCAGAAAGTCATCCGCAGAGTTAATGGCAGTATAAATCTTTAAGTCGTCCGCAAAAAGCAGAAAGTTTACTGAATTGAGACATTTAGATATATCATTAATAAAACTTTTGTATAAAAAAGGGCCAAGAATAGAACCTTGAAGTACAGCAGATGAACCAGAAATTCTTGTGACATTAGTGATTTGTATTTAACAGATCGATGCCTTGCGGTGAGGTAGGAATAAAATCAGTCAAGTAGTGATCCATGAATTCCACAATGGGATAGTTTCTGAATTAGTTTGGAATGATTGAAGCGATCGAAAGCTTAGGCGAAATCGAGATATATAGCATCTACCTGCTTGACAGTAACTAAGGCTCTCCGCAGATAGTCCTCAAATAGTAACAAATTAGTGAGCGTCGATCTACCAGAATGGAAGCCATGCTGTTCACTGAGGATGAGGTTGTCGAGTAAAGGCCGAAGAATGTCAGTTACAGACTTTTCTAAAATTTTCACAATTGCTGATTGAATGCAAATTGGTCTATAATTTGTAACATCCCTCTTATCTCCAGATTTGTAAACCGGCACTGCAAAACTTGTTTTTAGCATGTCCGGAAAAATCCCATGTTTTAAGGATTTGTTAAATAATGAGGCCAGAATCGGAGCCAGAGCAAGTTGACAATTTTTTAATACTGCAGATGTTATTCAATCAGGTCCTGTACCTTTCCTGATGTTGACATTAGACAGTTGTCTTAGTACATCTTCAGTGCTGAATTCTATCATTGAGATGTTCACTGAATTCAAAAATATCTTTATTGGTCGCGGTATCTGGAACAGACTTATTATATACATTTGAGAAATACTCAGTAAACAGGTTTACCTTATCTTGCTTACTCGAAGAATAATTGTTGTTGAAGTGAACAGCATCTGGAATTGCATTATTGTTTTTTTACCTGTTGATATAGTTCCAGAAATCCTTTATATCACAACTTTCATTCATTGCTGCTTCTACATCATGTATATAGAATCCATAATCCCGTTTAGTTAACTGTTTATATTGCGCACTTACCTTAGGCTGGAAACATAGTGGCGCGGCGAGCAAAGCGGCGATGATAGCGAAGAGCGAAGCGGCAAAAACAAAAACTAGAAATAGATAGAGTTACTCTATCTTCGCTTTGCTCGCCACTATGCGCGGTCCCATATGTTAACTTGTGTTTGATTTCGCCGCTTCGCTCTTCGCTATCATCGCCGCTTTGCTCGCCGCTCCACTATGTTTCCAGCCTTAGAGAAGTGCTCATAGTCCTCACGAAGTAGAGAGATTCTATATTGTTGATGTGCTGCTTTCTTTTTCATAGTTAACGTTATTAACTCCTTTGAAAACCAATTCGGGTAGTCTGACTCGAAAATTTTCTTGCGCGGAGTAAATTCAGAGATTAATTCTGTCACAACTCTCCAAACAAATTTAAAAGGTATTTAAAAGTTTTTTTTACTTACAATTTGTGGCTGCCCTCTAACGTATTTAATAGTTAAGTCAGTTTCTCCTGCTTTAATTCTTTCCTCCAACTTGATCCGTAATTGACGCAAGAGCTCTCTTTCCATTGGCGTTGAATCTTTTTTAACACGCACGTCCCTTAGTTGTGGTACATTAGTAACCAACCGCCTTTGCCTGAATATTTTATAGGCTGTCGTTTTATTTTCCAAGATTACTTTAAGTGGTCTAATTTTATTTTCAATTGGTTTTCCTAGTCTAAAAGTAGTTAGCACAGTAGACTCACTTACCCCAGCGGATCTAACTAGCATTTCGACTTGATTTTTGTCATTGCTTTTCTTTTCTTCATTATCTTCTCTATCCTCCTCAGGTAGATTAAAAATAATTAGGTTACTTTTCCTTTCTTCTCGATCCTCAAATTCTCTTAGAAGTTTATCTAGTATAAAGATAATTGTCCCGGTGAGAATGAAAGTGGCGTAAATCCATTTTCAGCAGTTGTGAGATAAAACGAGTTTTGTGTTTTGCTCTGTAAAAAAATGCAGATAATAAAAATATCTTTATTGTTTTTGTTTTTATTATTATTACATAGAATCAAATTTTTTGGTGCATATTATGAACGTAATAGGATTTTTAATTATTTTAGAAAATGCAAAAATGTGACTTACTTCATTGTCATTCCCAACATTTCTGGTGCAAGATTAAACAAAGCGGCATTTAAAACCAATTTTAAGGGTTTTATTCCATAAACCAATGCTTCAAAATGCAGAAGACTCATCACAGAGACTCATTTTACTAGCAGATCTTATTTTAACATAGCCAGCCAAAGCTTCTAATATCTACAAAATCCAATCCTTCCTGTCAAAAACTCTGTCGAATCGCAAATGCTCCTCACTATGTCCCTAACTCTACCTTGCACCGAGATTTCCTTGTTCCTTATGTTTCAAAAGCTGTAAGATCCCGTTATATTAAATTCCACACGTCAATCACCTCACATCTCAATCCACTAGTATCCCAACTTACTGCATTGCCTGAATATTGTCCAAGACGGCTGAAGCGCAGGTGGCCATGCGATATTCTAAATGAAGTAAATGCCTGTGCACAATAGTGAACGGTACCTCTTTGGAAGTATCCCCAATGGGTGAATTCTCCCCTCATGCTATTCATGCACTTATCTATTAGCATGTTGTATGTATCACCTTCACTTATTGCAGAAATATATTGCAGTTGTGAAAGTAAATAAAGTAAAAAAAAAAAATCCAAATTAAAATTCAACTAATAACACCAACACTAAGGCTTATTTTTAATTTTTAGTAAACTAAAACCATATAACAATTTACTAATTAACACCACACGACAAAAAACTTCACCAAGAAAACAGTCATACAGAAACAAACAATCTGGTGGACCTACGCCACTGTCATTCTCAACAATATGAGCTTTTGATTAAGTACTAAAACTTTGTGCTTCTCCTGATGGCCAATAAGTGCACTAAGAACTTAGTGCATTGTCACTCTAAACAAAACAGTTGTTGTAGAATACAAAGCTGTCGTTACCTTGATTTCAATAAAAAATGGACTTACGCCACTTTCATTCTCACCGAGACAATTGAATATAATACTTTTAAATTAATAAGTAAATAAACTTTATAAACAAAAAATGATAATTCAAACTGAAAAATATAATACAATAAAAAAAAAAAATCTGGAAATGTTAACAATAGCGAAATACAATGAAAACAAAAAATATAAATAAAACGCTGAAGTGCATTGGAATTAAAGTACTAACGAACCCTGGAACGAGATACAAAAATTTCTAAACTTTAAAATTAAATCTACATAAGTTCTTATATAGTTTATGCATTTTCACCAAATTACAGTTTGATATTACAAATTCATTTAAAATAAAATTACTGTCCAAAGAGTTGAAACACAATTTTCTAATTTCTGAGAATAATTGGCATTAACATATTATATGTAAGATATCCTCTTTATCAGTATTACAAACGTTACAAACAGACTGGCCATCAAATTTAACTGTAGTTTTCCCAACACTGAGTTTACCTTAGTGGCCCACCGGACAGTTGTTACCTTAGGAGGTTATTTAATGTTTATTTTAATAGTGTATAAAGTACATGTTCATGCTACCTAGCGGTAATCACTAGAACTACTTCCTATGTAATTACATCCTTCTAGTTTAAGCAATCGCCGCTAGATGGAACTGGCATGCTTTTAATGAGCCTTTTTTTCATTCCTAATTTTAAAGTAAGAACAGAATGTATAGAATTTCTAATAAGGTTGCCGAATTTCTTTAAGTTAAATATAAGGACTTGAATTTCTGATTTATTAATTGATTTAAATAGAGCAAATACCAAAATAATATATTTTTAAATTCCACTCTCTTCACAAGTTATATATAATAGAACCAACCAATCTTATGAAATTATTTTAATAATTATTGGGACCATAATATTGGTACAACAAGCGAGGAAAATTCTTAATAAGTCCCCATAAGATGTGTTCATATTTCATTATTTACATGTAACGTAACTAAAATTTCCATAAGTAAATCAATAAAAACTTACGATTTTTATAAGTTGAAGATGTGGAGTAAAAGGTTGTCACAAATCTAACATTGTATCTCAAGTTCCTCAGCCATCCTAATCCATTGTATCCCTCAATCAACAGAAAGAATTCAATCTTCTGCAATTACTTTATGCTAATATGAAAATACATTGACAGTGATAATAGATTGGCTCAAAGGTGACTTAGTACTTAAATGCACTGCAGTCAAACTTATATCGGATGACAATATCACTTACTACTTACTTAAAACTTCACTCAGCTCGATACCAAAAATTTAAGCTTTACTATTAATTTTGTCTTACCATTACCGCAGGAAGACTTCGCAATCCATTCTAGAACAAAGCCTCTCAACCTATCTTTTAGATTATTCAATATAGCGTTTTACATTTATTTATTTTTTAAATGTGTCCAATATTCAATCAATACCAGCTGAAATTAAAGTAAGCAAAGAAGAATTCCCAAACTAAATTTAGTTTTTTCAGCTCTTGAAACATTGCTCTTATTGAAGACTAGAATAACTGCAAACGGATTACTGAAACAAAACAGCATTTACAGCGAACTAATAAAGATGCTCCAGATTACCATACAATAACCAGAAATAAATTTAGTTTATTGGAGGCACTAATAAGTATACCGTCGAATTCTGGTGGGAGCATTCACAAATTTCTCTTGTCACAACTTACGTATTTATTAAACTTTCTATAAATATACTCTTTTTACTCAAATATAATCTGAAATAATTCTTCAGTATTATTCATGTTAAGTATTATAAAATGATATGAAACCATAAAATCGGGAAAACAGGATTTTGCTAGATAATGGATAAAAAGGATATGGAGGTCATTATGAATGGTAAGATCAATGAGAACAGATTTTTTTATTTAAAATTAACTGCTAGAAATACTATAAAAAGCAGCTAATAACATGGATAACATTAAGGCCAATTTTAGATTGTACGAGGGTCGTTTGAAAAGTCCGTGCAAAGACAGAGAGATAGCACTACTGGCGCGTATCGAGGTTATGTTTAGTTAGTAGCATCTCTTGGAAGAACACACACCAAGTTTCAGCCAGATCGGTCTATTTCTTTGTGTTTGGCATTCGTTAGAATCGAGGAAGTCGAGTGATTTTCAAAAAATGGACGAAAAAGAATTTCGTGTGTTGATTAAACACTACTTTATGAAAGGCAAAACGCCTCAGGAGACTAAAGAGAAGCTTGATAAACATTATGGTGAATCTGCACCTTCGATTAGAACAGTTTATAAATGGTTTCAAAATTTTCGGAGTGGCCATATGGGCACAAGTGACGCTGAACGTTCTGGACGCCCTGTTGAGGTTACTACTCCAGAAATCATTGATAAAATCCATGATATGGTGATGTATGACAGAAGAGTGAAGGTGCGTGAGATTGCTAGTGCTGTGGGCATCTCGAATGAACGGGTACATAATATTTTGCATCAACATTTGGACATGTCAAAGCTATCCGCAAGATGGGTGCCGCGATTGTTCACGCTTGACCAAAAACGAAATCGTGTGAAGAGTTGCAAGGACGGTTTGCAGCTGTTCCAGAAGAATCCGCAGGACTTTAACCGTCGTTTCGTCACTGTGGATGAAACATGGATACATCACTACACTCCTGCGACCAAAGAACAATCTAAACAATGGGTTACCAAGGGAGAATCTGCGCCAAAAAAGGCGAAGACCGTTCCTTCCGCCGGAAAGATTATGGCGACTGTCTTTTGGGATTCGCAAGGAATAATCCTCATCGACTATCTGGAAAAGGGTAAAACTATTACAGGTGCATATTATTCATCGTTATTGGACCGTTTAAAAACCGAGCTGCAAGAAAAACGCCCACGATTGGCCCACAAAAAAATCCTTTTCCATCACGACAACGCACCAGCTCACACCTCAGCAGTTGTGGTCGCAAAAATTAATGGAAATAGGGTTCCAACTCGTTTCACATCCCCCCTATTCTCCAGACTTGGCTCCCTCGGACTACTATTTCTTCCCCAATATGAAGAAATGGCTGGCGGGAAAAAGATTTTATTCAAACGAGGAGGTGATTGCAGAAACGAATGGCTATTTTTCAGACTTGGACAAATCCTATTATTCGGAAGGGATCAACAAACTAGAGCAGCGTTGGACGAGGTGTATAAGCCTAAAAGGAGACTATGTTGAAAAATAAAAAAGGTTTACCCCAAAAAATTAAGTAGTTTTTATTTTTGCACGGACTTTTCAAACGACCCTCGTACATGTTTAGTCGATTTATTTTGAAAATCAAGAAATAAAAAGTAGTGGAAAAAGTGAAAATCTCCTCCTAATTTCATTGTATTTCTGCTGTTGTGCCTTTGATAGTCAATATTAAGGGTAATGCTAGGTTGAACATCATGGGTCGCTCTATTTTGAAGAACAAGAAGTAAAAACTAGTGGAAAAAGTGGAAAACTCATTCTAATTGCACTGTATTGCTGCTGTTTCTGCCATTGATAGTTATTAACGGATTCGTATGTATTTACATATTTTTTCTAGGCAATTTACAGACGTTTTTCAACTAGAAGTATTCATACTGACACTTTTTAAGCCGTTTGAGTCTACTTTTATTTCACACATTTCCACATATTTGGATGTTATCGCATATTTATACATATTTGATTAAAATAAATAAATATTTCTACTTATTTAATCAAAATATGTACATATTTTTTCATATTTTTCATTTTGGGCATATTTTCACAATTGGAAGGTGGTTGACAGGAACTGTGAACCACAGACTGTAGGGCTGTGAATCACAGTGGGTACAATGGTTATTGTAATTTACACAGAATGCTGCTAAACAGTGACGGGCACTTGTTAGTTCTTTGAAGTTGTCTGACGTTGTCTGTTCTTTCAGCTCGTTCGTTGAAGTGTCCAATTCATTTCGTTCGGTCACTTAGTGTATTCTTTTTTGGGTGAAATGCCACGAACATCGGCCTCAAACAAATAACTGGTTGCTAAATATCTTCGCGAGTTTCCAGCAGAACTTTTTCGAAGTGATGGAGACATTTTGTACTGCACAGCTTGTGACAAGCGCGTTTCTTGCTCTCAACGTTCCCAAGTCACCCAACATATTGCCACCGGATCGCACATATAGAATAAAAACAGAAAGAAAGAGAGGACGTCCTATCAAGCCTTCCTTACATCTCCATCATCAAGTAAGTCTACTCTGAGTACAGATTTGTGTCGGGCTTTGGTTAGAGCAGATATCCCTTTCCACAAACTTAAAAATCCTCATTTCAAAGGATTCTTAGAGACCTATATTGGAAAAAAAATGCCTGACGAGAGCACTCTGCGGAAAAACTACCTGGAAGATATCTATAAAGATACACTAACCAAAATTCGAGAACATATTAAAGATGGACCGATTTGGGTGTCAATTGATGAAACCACTGACGTTGAGGGCAGGTATATTGCCAATGCAGTTATTGGAAAACTTGACAGTGATGCTGATGTGGATTCAAAGCCATTCCTTTTGAACTGTGAGGTTCTCGAAAAATGCAATCATTCCACCATTTCATGATTTTTCGATGCCTCAATGCCTATCCTATGGCCCAGTGGAGTTTTGAAAGAAAAAGTTCTTTTGTTTCTCTCTGATGCTGCACCCAACATGGTCAAGGCTGGGCAATCTATTCAGGTATTTTATCCTAAGATAATTCATGTGGCGTGTATTGCTAATGCCTTGCATCGAGTAGCAGAAATTGTCCGATCTTTGTTCAGTGACGTAGATTCCTTAATCTCCTCGGTTAAAAAAGTGTTCTTAAAAGCACCATATAGCATTAAAATGCTAAAAGATCTCTATCCAGACTTGTGCCTTCCACCAGAACCAATATTGACAAGATGGGGTCCTTGGCTGGAAGCAGCTCAGTATTACTATGAAAACTACAATAAAATCAAGAATGTCCTTTCACATCTCGAAGACGAAGCAGTAGCGATAAATACAGCCAAGTCTTTATTCGAGAAACCTAATTTAAAGAACGACCTTGCATTCATTTCTGACAATTGCGTATTTTTTCCACAAGCCATTACCCAACTTGAGTCCCAAAATGTTCGACTGATAGAAAACGTGTCCAACGTTAAAAAAGTCATCGAAAAGGTGGAAATCTCATTCTAATTGCACTGTATTACTGCTTTTTCTGCCTTTGATAGTTAATATTATGGCGAATACTAGATTGTACACGTCTGGTCGATCTATTTTGAAGAACAAAAAGTAAAAACTAGTTGGAAAAGTGGAAATCTCTATCTATTTTCGCTGTATTGCTGCTGTTTCTGCCTTTGATAGTTAATATTAAGGCCAAAGCTGTATTGTACATCTGGGGTCGACCTATTTTGAAGAACAAGAAGTAAAAACTAGTGGAAAAAGAGGAAATCTCTATCTATTTTCGCTGTATTGCTGCTGTTTCTGCCTTTGATAGTTAATATTAAGGCCAAAGCTGTATTGTACATCTGGGGTCGATCTATTTTGAAGAACAAGAAGTAAAAACTAGTGGAAAAAGAGGAAATCTCTATCTATTTTCGCTGTATTGCTGCTGTTTCTGCCTTTGATAGTTAATATTAAGGCCAAAGCTGTATTGTACATCTGGGGTCGATCTATTTTGAAGAACAAGAAGTAAAAACTAGTGGAAAAAGAGGAAATCTCTATCTATTTTCGCTGTATTGCTGCTGTTTCTGCCTTTGATAGTTAATATTAAGGCCAAAGCTGTATTGTACATCTGGGGTCGATCTATTTTGAAGAACAAGAAGTAAAAACTAGTGGAAAAAGAGGAAATCTCTATCTATTTTCGCTGTATTGCTGCTGTTTCTGCCTTTGATAGTTAATATTAAGGCCAAAGCTGTATTGTACATCTGGGGTCGATCTATTTTGAAGAACAAGAAGTAAAAACTAGTGGAAAAAGAGGAAATCTCTATCTATTTTCGCTGTATTGCTGCTGTTTCTGCCTTTGATAGTTAATATTAAGGCCAAAGCTGTATTGTACATCTGGGGTCGATCTATTTTGAAGAACAAGAAGTAAAAACTAGTGGAAAAAGAGGAAATCTCTATCTATTTTCGCTGTATTGCTGCTGTTTCTGCCTTTGATAGTTAATATTAAGGCCAAAGCTGTATTGTACATCTGGGGTCGACCTATTTTGAAGAACAAGAAGTAAAAACTAGTGGAAAAAGAGGAAATCTCTATCTATTTTCGCTGTATTGCTGCTGTTTCTGCCTTTGATAGTTAATATTAAGGCCAAAGCTGTATTGTACATCTGGGGTCGATCTATTTTGAAGAACAAGAAGTAAAAACTAGTGGAAAAAGAGGAAATCTCTATCTATTTTCGCTGTATTGCTGCTGTTTCTGCCTTTGATAGTTAATATTAAGGCCAAAGCTGTATTGTACATCTGGGGTCGACCTATTTTGAAGAACAAGAAGTAAAAACTAGTGGAAAAAGAGGAAATCTCTATCTATTTTCGCTGTATTGCTGCTGTTTCTGCCTTTGATAGTTAATATTAAGGCCAAAGCTGTATTGTACATCTGGGGTCGATCTATTTTGAAGAACAAGAAGTAAAAACTAGTGGAAAAAGAGGAAATCTCTATCTATTTTCGCTGTATTGCTGCTGTTTCTGCCTTTGATAGTTAACATTAAGGCCAAAGCTGTATTGTACATCTGGGGTCGATCTATTTTGAAGAACAAGAAGTAAAAACTAGTGGAAAAAGAGGAAATCTCTATCTATTTTCGCTGTATTGCTGCTGTTTCTGCCTTTGATAGTTAATATTAAGGCCAAAGCTGTATTGTACATCTGGGGTCGATCTATTTTGAAGAACAAGAAGTAAAAACTAGTGGAAAAAGAGGAAATCTCTATCTATTTTCGCTGTATTGCTGCTGTTTCTGCCTTTGATAGTTAATATTAAGGCCAAAGCTGTATTGTACATCTGGGGTCGATCTATTTTGAAGAACAAGAAGTAAAAACTAGTGGAAAAAGAGGAAATCTCTATCTATTTTCGCTGTATTGCTGCTGTTTCTGCCTTTGATATTTAATATTAGGGCCAAAGCTACATTGTACATCTTGGGTCAATCTATTTTGAAAAACAAAAAGTAAAAACTAGTGAAAAAAGAGAAAATCTCTATCTATTTTCACTGGATTGTTGATGTTTTGCCTTTGATTGTTAATATTATGCCCAAGACTAGATTTTACATCTTGGGTACATCTATATTGAAAAAGAAGAAGTAAAAACTAGTAGAAAAAGAGAAAAAGTAGAAATCTCCTCCTAATTTCACTGTATTGCTGCTGATTCTGCCTTTGATAATTAATATTAGGGCCAAAGCTACATTGTACATCATGGGTCAATCTATTTTGAAAAAGAAGAAGTAAAAACTAGTGGAAAAAGTGGAAATCTCACTCTAATTTCACTGTATTGCTACTATTTCGGTCTTTGATAGTTAATATTAAGGCCAAAGCTAGATTGTACATCTTGGGTTGATCCATGAAGTTAAACAAGAAGTTAAACCTAGTGGAAAAAGTGGAATAAGTCACCTCTTTTCTCTGGATTTTACTGTTTCTGCGAGTAATAGTTATTACTAAGAGAAAAGGTATACTGTAAATGTTAGGGCAATGCTTATTGATAGTTAATATTAGGGCCAAAGCTACATTGTACATCTTGGGTCAATCTATTTTGAAAACAAGAAGTAAAAACTAGAGGAAAAAGTGGAAATCTCATTCTAATTGCACTGTATTGATGCTGTTTCTGCCTTTGATGGTTAATATTATGGCGTATACTAGATTGTACACCTTGGGTCGATCTATTTTGAAGAACAAAAAGGAAAAACTAGTAGAAAAAGTGGAAATCTACTCCTAATTTCACTGCATTGCTACTATTTCGGCCTTTGATAATTAATATTAAGTCCAATGCTAGAGTGTACATCTTGTGCTGATGCATTTTGAAAAACAAGAAGTAAAAACTAGTGGAAAAAGTGGAAATCTCACTCTAATTGCACTGTATTGATGCTGTTTCTGCCTTTGATAATTATTATTATGGCCAATACTAGATTATACATCATGGGTCAATCTATTTTGAAAAAGAAGAAGTAAAAACTAGTGGAAAAAGTGGAAATCTCACTCTAATTACACTGTATTGATGCTGTTTCTGCCTTTGATTGTTAATATTAGGGCCAAAGCTACATTGTACATCATGGGTCAATCTATTTTGAAAAAGAAGAAGTAAAAACTAGTGGAAAAAGTGGAAATCTCACTCTAATTGCACTGTATTGCTGCTGTTTCTGCCTTTGATATTTAATATTAAGGCCAAAGCTATATTGTACATCTTGGGTCAATCTATTTTAAAAAACAAGATGTAAAAAGTAGTGGAAAAAGTAGAAATCTCTTCCTAATTTCACTGAATTGCTACTATTTCGGCCTTTGATAATTAATATTAAGGCCAATGTTAGAGTGAACATCTTGTGCTGATGCATTTTGAGAAACAAGAAGTAGAAACTAGTGGATAAAGTGGAAATCTCACTCCAATTTCACTGTATTGCTGCTGTATCTGCCTTTGATAATATTATGGCGAATACTAGATTGTACACATCTGGTCGATCTATTTTGAAGAACAAAAAGTAAAAACTATTTGGAAAAGTGGAAATCTTTATTTATTTTCGCTGTATTGCTGCTGTTTCTGCCTTTGATAGTTAATATTAAGGCCAAAGCTGTATTGTACATCTGGGGTCGATCTATTTTGAAGAACAAGAAGTAAAAACTAGTGGAAAAAGAGGAAATCTCTATCTATTTTCGCTGTATTGCTGCTGTTTCTGCCTTTGATATTTAATATTAGGGCCAAAGCTACATTGTACATCTTGGGTCAATCTATTTTGAAAAAAAAAAAGTAAAAACTAGTGAAAAAAGAGAAAATCTCTATCTATTTTCACTGGATTGTTGATGTTTTGCCTTTGATTGTTAATATTATGCCCAAGACTAGATTTTACATCTTGGGTACATCTATATTGAAAAAGAAGAAGTAAAAACTAGTAGAAAAAGAGAAAAAGTGGAAATCTCCTCCTAATTTCACTGTATTGCTGCTGATTCTGCCTTTGATAGTTATTATTATGGCCAATACTAGATTGTACATCATGGGTCAATCTATTTTGAAAAAGAAGAAGTAAAAACTAGTGGAAAAAGTGGAAATCTCACTCTAATTTCACTGTATTGCTACTATTTCGGTCTTTGATAGTTAATATTAAGGCCAAAGCTAGATTGTACATCTTGGGTTGATCCATGAAGTTAAACAAGAAGTTAAACCTAGTGGAAAAAGTGGAATAAGTCACCTCTTTTCTCTGGATTTTACTGTTTCTGCGAGTAATAGTTATTACTAAGAGAAAAGGTATACTGTAAATGTTAGGGCAATGCTTATTGATAGTTAATATTAGGGCCAAAGCTACATTGTACATCTTGGGTCAATCTATTTTGAAAACAAGAAGTAAAAACTAGAGGAAAAAGTGGAAATCTCATTCTAATTGCACTGTATTGATGCTGTTTCTGCCTTTGATGGTTAATATTATGGCGTATACTAGATTGTACACCTTGGGTCGATCTATTTTGAAGAACAAAAAGGAAAAACTAGTAGAAAAAGTGGAAATCTACTCCTAATTTCACTGTATTGCTACTATTTCGGCCTTTGATAATTAATATTAAGTCCAATGCTAGAGTGTACATCTTGTGCTGATGCATTTTGAAAAACAAGAAGTAAAAACTAGTGGAAAAAGAAATCTCTAAGTATTTTCGGTGTATTGCTGCTGTTTCTGCCTTTGATAATTAATATTAAGGCCAAAGCTACATTGTACATCTTGGGTCAATCTATTTTGAAAAACAAGAATTAAAATCTAGTGAAAAAATGGAAATCTCATTCTAATTGCACTGTATTGCTGCTGTTTCTGCCTTTGATAGTTATTATTATGGCCAATACTAGATTATACATCATGGGTCAATCTATTTTGAAAAAGAAGAAGTAAAAACTAGTGGAAAAAGTGGAAATCTCACTCTAATTGCACTGTATTGATGCTGTTTCTGCCTTTGATTGTTAATATTAGTGCCAAAGCTACATTGTACATCATGGGTCAATCTATTTTGAAAAAGAAGAAGTAAAAACTAGTGGAAAAAGTGGAAATCTCACTCTAATTGCACTGTATTGCTGCTGTTTCTGCCTTTGATAGTTAATATTAAGGCCAAAGCTAGATTGTACATCTTGGGTCAATCTATTTTAAAAAACTAGATGTAAAAACTAGTGGAAAAAGTAGAAATCTCTTCGTAATTTCACTGTATTGCTGCAGTTTCTGCCTTTGATAATTAATATTAGGGCCAAAGCTACATTGTACATCATGGGTCAATCTATTTTGAAAAAGAAGAAGTAAAAACTAGAGGAAAAAGTGGAAATCTCATTCTAATTGCACTGTATTGATGCTGTTTCTGCCTTTGATTGTTAATATTGGGGCCAAAGCTACATTGTACATCATGGGTCAATCTATTTTGAAAAAGAAGAAGTAAAAACTAGTGGAAAAAGTGGAAATCTCACTCTAATTGCACTGTATTGCTGCTGTTTCTGCCTTTGATATTTAATATTAAGGCCAAAGCTATATTGTACATCTTGGGTCAATCTATTTTAAAACTCAAGATGTAAAAACTAGTGGAAAAAGTAGAAATCTCTTCCTAATTTCACTGAATTGCTACTATTTCGGCCTTTGATAATTAATATTAAGGCCAATGTTAGAGTGAACATCTTGTGCTGATGCATTTTGAGAAACAAGAAGTAGAAACTAGTGGATAAAGTGGAAATCTCACTCCAATTTCACTGTATTGCTGCTGTATCTGCCTTTGATAGTTAATATTATGGCGAATACTAGATTGTACACATCTGGTCGATCTATTTTGAAGAACAAAAAGTAAAAACTAGTTGGAAAAGTAGAAATCTTTATCTATTTTCGCTGTATTGCTGCTGTTTCTGCCTTTGATAGTTAATATTAAGGCCAAAGCTGTATTGTACATCTGGGGTCGATCTATTTTGAAGAACAAGAAGTAAAAACTAGTGGAAAAAGAGGAAATCTCTATCTATTTTCGCTGTATTGCTGCTGTTTCTGCCTTTGATATTTAATATTAGGGCCAAAGCTACATTGTACATCTTGGGTCAATCTATTTTGAAGAACAAGAAGTAAAAACTAGTGAAAAAAGAGAAAATCTCCTCCTAATTTCACTGTATTGCTGCTGATTCTGCCTTTGATAGTTATTATTATGGCCAATACTAGATTGTACATCATGGGTGAATCAATTTTGAAAAAGAAGAAGTAAAAACTAGTGGAAAAAGTGGAAATCTCACTCTAATTTCACTGTATTGCTACTATTTCGGTCTTTGATAGTTAATATTAAGGCCAAAGCTAGATTGTACATCTTGGGTTGATCCATGAAGTTAAACAAGAAGTTAAACCTAGTGGAAAAAGTGGAATAAGTCACCTCTTTTCTCTGGATTTTACTGTTTCTGCGAGTGATAGTTATTACTAAGAGAAAAGGTATACTGTAAATGTTCGGGCAATGCTTATTGATAGTTAATATTAGGGCCAAAGCTACATTGTACATCTTGGGTCAATCTATTTTGAAAACAAGAAGTAAAAACTAGAGGAAAAAGTGGAAATCTCATTCTAATTGCACTGTATTGATGCTGTTTCTGCCTTTAATGGTTAATATTATGGCGTATACTAGATTGTACACCTTAGGTCGATCTATTTTGAAGAACAAAAAGGAAAAACTAGTAGAAAAAGTGGAAATCTACTCCTAATTTCACTGTATTGCTACTATTTCGGCTTTTGATAGTTCATATTACGGCCAAAGCTAGATTGTACATCTTGGGTTGATCCATGAAGTTAAACAAGAAGTTTAACCTAGTGGAAAAAGTCGAATAAGTGTCTTCTTTTCTCTAGATTTTTACTGTTTCTGCGAGTGATAGTTATTACTAAGAAAAAAGGTATAATCTAAATGTTAGGTCAATGCTTTTTGAAAAACAAGAAGTTAAAGCCATTGGAAAATGCAGACATGGTCATTATACTCGTATTTCACTGTAATGCTGTTGTTCAACATTGGATAGTTAATATTAACTCCAATGCCACATTGCAGTACCTGGGTCGATCTATTTTGGGGAACCAGAAGTAATAGCTAGTGGAAAAAGTGGAAATCTCATTCTAATTGTACTGAATTACTGCTTTTTCTGCCTTTGATAATTAATATTATGGCCAACACTAGATTGAACACCTTGAGTCGATCTATATTTAAGAACAAGAAGTAAATACTAGTGGAAAAAGCTGACATCTCATCCTAATTTCACTGTATTGCTAATATTTCGGCCTTTGATAATTAATATTAAGTCCAATGCTAGAGTGTACATCTTGTGCTGATGCATTTTGAAAAAGAAGAAGTAAAAACTAGTGGAAAAAGAGGAAATCTCTATGTATTTTCGGTGTATTGCTGCTGTTTCTGCCTTTGATAATTAATATTAAGGCCAAAGCTACATTGTACATCTTGGGTCAATCTATTTTGAAAAACAAGAATTAAAATCTAGTGGAAAAAGTGGAAATCTCCTCCTAATTTCACTGTATTGCTGCTTTTTCTGCCTTTGATAGTTATTATTATGGCCAATACTAGATTATACATCATGGGTCAATCTATTTTGAAAAAGAAGAAGTAAAAACTAGTGGAAAAAGTGGAAATCTCACTCTAATTTCACTGTATTGCTACTGTTTCGGCCTTTGACAGTTCATATTGTGGCCAAAGCTAAATTGTACATCTTAGGGTTGATCCTTGAAGTTAAACCATAAGTTAAACCTAGTGGAAAAGTCGAATAAGTCTCCTCTTTTCTCTGGATTTTACTGTTTCTGCGAGTGATAGTTATTACGAAGAGAAAAGGTATACTGTACATGTTAGGTCAATGCTTTTGGAAAAACTAGAAGTTAAAGCCATTGGAAAAAGAAGACATGGTCATTATACTCGTATTTCACTGTAATGCTGTTGTGTTGTTCAACATTGGATAGTTAATATTAAGGCCAATGCCACATTGGAGTACCTGGGTTGATCTATTTTGGGGAAGCAGAAGTACAAGCTAGTGGAAAAAGTGGAAATCTCATTGTAATTGCACTGTATTGCTGCTTTTTCTGCCTTTGATAGTTAATATTATGGCGAATACTAGATTGTACACCTCTGGTCGATCTATTTTGAAGAACAAAAAGTAAAAACTAGTGGAAAAAGTGGAAATCTCATTCTAATTGCACTGTATTGCTGCTGTTTCTGCCTTTGATAGTTAATATTATAGCCAATACTAGAATGTATATCATGGGTCAATCTATTTTGAAAAAGAAGAAGTAAAAACCAGTAAAAAAAGTGGAAATCTCCTCCTAATTTCACTGTATTCCTGCTGTTTCTGCCTTTGATAGTTATTATTATGGCCAATACTAGGTTGTACATCATGGGTTAATCTATTTTGAAAAAGAAGAAGTAAAAACTAGCGGAAAAAGTGGATATCTCACTCTAATTTCACTGTATTGCTACTATTTCGGCTTTTGATAGTTCATATTACGGCCAAAGCTAGATTGTACATCTTGGGTTGATCCATGAAGTTAAACAAGAAGTTTAACCTAGTGGAAAAAGTCGAATAAGTGTCTTCTTTTCTCTAGATTTTTACTGTTTCTGCGAGTGATAGTTATTACTAAGAAAAAAGGTATAATCTAAATGTTAGGTCAATGCTTTTTGAAAAACAAGAAGTTAAAGCCATTGGAAAATGCAGACATGGTCATTATACTCGTATTTCACTGTAATGCTGTTGTTCAACATTGGATAGTTAATATTAACTCCAATGCCACATTGCAGTACCTGGGTCGATCTATTTTGGGGAACCAGAAGTAATAGCTAGTGGAAAAAGTGGAAATCTCATTCTAATTGTACTGAATTACTGCTTTTTCTGCCTTTGATAATTAATATTATGGCCAACACTAGATTGAACACCTTGAGTCGATCTATATTTAAGAACAAGAAGTAAATACTAGTGGAAAAAGCTGACATCTCATCCTAATTTCACTGTATTGCTAATATTTCGGCCTTTGATAATTAATATTAAGTCCAATGCTAGAGTGTACATCTTGTGCTGATGCATTTTGAAAAAGAAGAAGTTGAAACTAGTGGATAAAGTGGACATCTCACTCTAATTTCACTGTATTGCTGCTGTTTCTGCCTTTGATAGTTAATATTATGGCCAATACTAGATTGTATATCATGGGCCAATCTATTTTGAAAAAGAAGAAGTAAAAACCAGCAAAAAAAGTGGAAATCTCCTCCTAATTTCACTGTATTGCTGCTGTTTCTGCTTTTGATAGTTATTATTATGGCCAATACTGGATTGTACATCATGGGTCAATCTATTTTGAAAAAGAAGAAGTAAAAACTAGTGGAAAAAGTGGAAATCTCACTCTAATTTCACTGTATTGCTACTATTTCGGCCTTTGATAGTTCATATTAAGGCCAAAGCTAGATTGTACATCTTGGGTTGATCCATGAAGTTAGACAA
The DNA here is from genome assembly GCF_049639745.1 of Rhodnius prolixus. Classification (NCBI taxonomy): domain Eukaryota; kingdom Metazoa; phylum Arthropoda; class Insecta; order Hemiptera; family Reduviidae; genus Rhodnius; species Rhodnius prolixus. The sequence goes on along the minus strand of NW_027411604.1, from coordinate 10,878,662 downwards.
GAAGTTAAAAATAGTGGAAAAAGTCGAATAATTCTCCTCTTTGCTCTGGAATTTTACTGTTTCTGCGTTTGATAGTTATTATTAAGGGAAAAGTTATACTGTACATGTGGGGTCAATGCGTTTTGAAAAACAAGTTAAAACCATTGGTGAAAGGAGACATTGTCACAAAATTTCACTGTAATGCTGTCTTTTCAGCATTTGATATTTAATAATAAGGTTATTATTTGATTGTGCATGTTGGATCGAACTATTTAGAAAAATCGGAAGCAAAAACTATTTAAAAATGTGACTATTACTTTGAGTTCTCCTCTGGATTTTGCGGTCTCAGTTGTCCTTATTTCTTAAAATAAGTTGAAAGAACAGTGGAAATAGGCGGAATTCCAGGATAGATGTATCTTTAATAGTGATTTTTAATTTCAAATAACCACTTACTATAGCAGGCTCTATATGCACTCTTCGTAACATTGGTTGCACTTTGTTACTACTTACGTATCATTCTGTTGGGTAAGTGAATTATGTTTCTTCGCCACTGCTCCTAAAGGCAATATTGCCTCAACGATCGTTCGCTATTAACCTCCACTATTTCCTCAAAACATTCATGACCTTTATACTTCAAAAGATTGGCGAGTGCATGTTTTATAACCTATGACTGTGGCAAACTGCTAAATGCAGACTGACCAACAACCAAGCACGTAGGCTGCTTGTACAATAGTACGAGTCCAACTTCTCCCGAATAACCGTAAAATATAAAATAAATATATAAAACAAAATATTGGTATGGATATATTGGTGGATAATCTTGCAATGCTCCCACAAGATTCGTATATTATTAACTGAAGGGTTAGAGCTTATGTTAATGGTGTTGCCGAGTCAAGCGGGCGCATTTAATAAAAGAATCTTAAACGAATAAGGTGAAACTGAAGTGAGTTGAAGCTTTTTTAATAATGATGTAAATGAATGATAGATACAAGCAAAGGTTTTAAGTAAAATTGCCCATTTTTTCAGATGGTGCTCATCGTTCAAGAACTATGAGAACGGATAACATATATAACGCAACATAACATAAAAGATGTGTTGCTTATTAATACTAACAAGACAAGAACAGTATTATGATAACAGAACGCGCCGACTTTAGATTGCGCCCTGCTGTAGATTGTTGCAAACATCGACTGGTCTTCAGTAAAATATTTCTGTCAGATATTATCAACAGAAAAAGGCGCTATGGTAGCTGAGCGGTTAGATGCCAGACCTGCATTGTGGTTTTGTGTTCGATTCCCGGACTAGGACTTGGATTTTTTTTTAATGTTTAATATGAGAACTTTGTATTAAAGCATGTTTGCTGCTACGACACCCAATTTGGCCGTAAAGTCCACCTCAAAAAACAGACAGTACTTCATCAATAGAAAGCAGAAGAAAGCTCTGGAATCATTCCATTTCATAGCAAGGATGTAGTGGATCACTGAATTTAATAAATAAATAAATAAATATATTATAAAATCAAATTTACAAAATAAATCTCTTTCACATATTTAAATAACTTTTTTTTAACGAAAAATTAGTAGTTATTTCTACTTTCAACAGCTCTCAATTGTTTACCATCTCCTGCAAGGCATTTTGGACGGAGTATATTAAAATAAATTTTTCCCATAACGTCAGCTACAGAAGTTTTCGTCCTTTTCAGACAATAAAAAAATTTATTATCACAGTTACAATGAGACCTGGAAAAAAATATTAAATAAATAATTTCAAATAATGTATTTACAAAATGAGAATATAAGAAACTAAATTGTCAAGACTGCTTCTACCACGTTGGTAAAAACCTTTTATTTTCGAAATGCTAAATTACCAATAGCATTTTTACAACCATAATTTTGATGTTACTTCAAATTTCTAGAAAGCATCGGTTAATGTCGCCTTTGACTACTTCTTACAGAAGTAGGATATTAAAACCTACTGAAGAATGTAATAACACGTTGTTTGGTGTTTGGTTTAGTTATTTTAACTTATTTTTTTTTAATTTGAAATTTTAAACTATTTTAACAATGGTTTTCTTAATTGATTTGCGTTTATTATATTTCAAAGAATAATGCAGGAATAAACATAATAAGCTGCAGCAGCTAATTACTGAGGTGTGCAAATCACTGATGTTTTTATGAAAAACGAGGGCAAAAATAATACTCATTTAAATTTAGCAAATTCCAAGTGAACAGACCAATTAAATACTTTCCAGGAAAAATGATTTCAGTAGAAAACTTAAGGAGTTTTAAGAATTTAGGAATTAAAATTAATATTTTGTGAACAATTTAAGTTTAATTTAAAAATGTGCCTCTAAACACTTACTTTCTAATAATGGTAAATATTAATATAAATAAAAACTTACATTGTCATAAAGGATGAATTATTCACAACTCCGTAATCAGTGCTACGACTTCTTACTTTCTTTGGACAGAGATCGTGTGTTCTACAACATTTATCAACAATAGCATCGGAACCCAAATCGTAATAATTTAAGGCTATATCACCTGCACCACACCAATTAGTACCTGGAAGAAAATATACTTAATATTAAAACCATTAATCTAACAATTTTTACTCACAATATTAACACTAATATAGATTGCGTAATATACAATCGATAAGTTTCACTCAATTTAATGTACACGCAATTTATAATTTTATTAGATAACTCAATTATTCCGAAAGAACTAAAACTTATTATGAGGGATGAACTTGATGTGTTAATATTACAACTTTCTCTTGTGCTGAAATATATCGTATTTCACATTAGTATATTTCTTCTTAATAACGATGTGAAAAAATTTGCTTAATTAAAAAAGATAACTAAGAGTTCTTCAGAGCTAAGATATGCTATGACTGTTAAGCAAAACTGAGAGAGAGATATCGCTTCAGTGGACCTGATTTAATATGGAGCTTCTTTTCCAGCATCAATAAACGAAATCCAGTTCGTTTTGAAGAACTATTAATGTTAGATTTAAATGTTAGTGCATATAACTACAGAGTCCTTTGATAACACTATGGAGATATGTATGTACACCTGTAGGTTATGGGAGAGTTATGTTAAGTAGGTTATACTTGAGCATTGTTATGAACCCAGCATTTGTTAGCAATAAAGTCACTTTTTTACACTTATTTTAATTGAACCTTTACAAATAAAAACAAATAAAATATATATACGCCAATTCTGTATACCAACTATATACATAGTATGTATACGTGAGGTTCGACCTGAAGACTACATTATTACTATTAAAATGTATACATGAGTACTCTGCACTAGAGAGTACAAGGAACCTGATTAAAAAGTATATACCAAAAAACTAAATGTTTTATCTGTAGTGATTAGCAGAATGTGTGCATTTTTATGGAATTTAATGCGTAAAAATGTATATTTTCCTGATAATAAAAGTATTTCAATCAATCTAAGTGAGAAATATTTTATGGGCCTATTTAATTGTTATAAAATAAAATATAATTTCAACAATGATGGGAGACTTTTCTTGAATGAGATTTTCGAGTTTTTAAAAATTTAACAATTTTCTTAATGCGTTAAAGAAACTAAATATCGCGAATCTTTAGCGTGATGCTTCGAATTAATTATCAAACATTATTATTTACCTTCTAATATCAATGGATTTACATCTCTCTCCCTACCCTGCAGTTCGGTTTTCTGGTTTGGTAGATGAGCACAAGCGTGCATTAAGTCCATCATCTGCTGGAACGTTATTTCTTTCGCTTTTCTTCCTATAGCCTTCCTCAGATCATTAAGAGCTTGTTCTTTTACCTCTTTATCTCTGAAAAATAAAATAAAATTAATATAATGAAATAAAAAGTTTTCAATCTGTTCTAAAATGTTAATCCTAAGGTAACAAAACTTAGATACACGAAACTCTTAGAAGCATATTTCTTCTACTCGGTTGTTCTTCAACCGCTGTAATCTTCAATTTTAGTGTTTACAGAATCTCAAATTGAAGAGAATAAAAATAATAATACAGATGATGGCTCATCTTAAACTGAAAAGAAAAAAGTAAATAACTAAATAATAATAATGATAACAAAATGTACATTTTAATACTAATATTGTATCGACTTAATAACCCAAAACAAAATAGATAAAAAGAAAAATATATAAATAAATAAAAAACATCATGGAAGAAACATTTATTTATTTATTTTCTTTCATGCCAAGTCCATATTACTTTCAGCGAGCTTACCGAGAACTTTATCCTTCATTGTCCTATTCATGCTTTTGTAAAACTTGGGATGATGTGTGCTTCAGCGCACAAGGATATATGTGCAAAAAGAGGCCTTTTTAGAAATATATATTTTATTTTTTTTGTTTACAGTGTGATAAAGAGAGTAACTCAGGCATCTTTTCTATTTTATTTAGACTTACAAGTGAATTGAACAGCCCTTTCCTCATTTGTGAGTTAACTCAAAATGAATAGAGTGTTTTATAGAGCTCCCACTAATTAATTTTCAGCTTCATAAGTTACTAGCGCTGCCTGCGGAGAGTCCACTAACTATTTGCCTATTTAGAACGAATCCTTTTCTGCGGGCAACGCCCACTTTGGTTACTTCCAGCTTTTATTTTCTTTACTGCATTTAAGATTAATTCTTAAGTAAATAAATTTGCCATAAATTTAGTTAATAAAATTCTGCATTTAGAAAGTAATTTCGCCGGCAGTACCAGAATGGAGGATCCACCACTAGTTTAAGAGTTTTTTCTATGAGATCTCATTCAATCAGTACAATTAATTCTTGGAGACCTATTTTTTAAAACGTTTTAAGATGGGTGTGATATAGAGTGCTGTCAGAAAGGGTTTCTTCAAGAACAGAGAAGTGTCTCACGAATATGAAGGTTTTTACCATCAAAGTACTGATTAAGAAACACAAAAGTAAAATACAGGAAACTGATATCAAATATCTGAGGAAGATAGACGGATAGATTAGAAGAGACAGGATTTGTACCGTCACAATAAGAACCAGCTTGAAAGTATATAGCTAGCGGAAGTAATAGAGTCTCTGGATGTATGTATATGAACAATCGAGGGGCTTAGACTGCCACTGAAGTACCAATTAAGTTGAAGGGGATTGTTTCCAGCCCTATTAGTTGTACTATATGAGTTGCTAAAGTACCAGCTTAAAGAAAATGGAGTCCGAAAATGTAAAATCCCTGAAGGGATCGCTATTTTCCGCGATTTACTTGAAAACCACTTAAGATCGTTGATTTAAACCTATTAAATTATAATAATAATAAAGTTGATTTTATCCAACATTAGCGCACATGTTTTTAATGTTCCTGTTTTTCTTTATTGATCCATGATTGTTCCTGATTGATCGATACCTTAGAAGCAGGGAATTTGATTTCCACTATGTTTCTGCCATATTTACACTTGTTGTCTGTCCAACTACTTGGCTATATTCAGGAGGCTATCCTAACATATCAATCATTCCAACCAATCTGGTGCGTTTTATACAGCGCGTATAATAAAATATCGTCCATTATTTCCAATAATCAGCTGATACTAACACAATATTCCTACCATAATCAGCTGTAATTTTTGAAGTAATTTACTGAACATTTAATTTTACATAATTTACTTACATAAAATATTAATTTAAATGCATATTTTGAAATGTATTGGTCAACGTGTAGGCGTTTACACCCAGATGCTAGGGGAGAGAGGGCAGAAAGCAAAGCGTACACCTGGTAAAGGCGGAAGTGTGGTGAAGCGAGGTCCAGCAATAGCTAACAATTAGATTAAATGAAAATATATTAAAGAACTGTAGCTAAGATAGGATTGACGAACACTTGCCAGTTGCTGAGGGTAGCGGAGAGCATGAAGTGCTGGGCAGAAGGTATACGCCAAGAAAGAGGTGAAAAGAAGCGGAAATGGTGAAAGTGTACGTGTCTATGTTAAGCGTAGAGAACTGAATTGGGCTATGAGATGTTAAAGGTGAGTGGAGGGTACCAGTGGAAGTGAAGCGTGGGCTGTCATACAGGCAGAGTTGCGGTAAGAAGCATACCTTTATGCAGACTCCAGAAACGTACAGGACGCTGGTCAGTAGCGGACTCCCTCTTCAATAGATAAGGAGGTGACCATATGGTCTAAGAGAAGGTAGAGGGGGTAGTTTTATAGCGCGAGTATGGCCCAGAATAACACAGAAACAAGTTTAAATAGATAGAAGGCTTAAGAGAACCTAAAGAAAGGTTTTAAATAAGCAAGAAAAGCTGAAAGTCCATGAAGCGGACGAGCGAAGTAATAACTAAGTTATCAGCGATAAGAAATATAAAAAGGAAATTATAGCTGATGCGTACGTCAGTACGAGCGCGGACGAGAGGCTGGCCACCCAAATTGGCCGAACGTCTCCGGCCACGCCCGAACAGTGAAATTAGTTAAAAATTATTAACTTTAATGATGTAAGTTACTTACTTCAATCACTTGTGCTCGCAAAATTATCCTTATTAAATACCAAATGTGCTACAATATTTCTGTGATAATTTTGAGTAGAATTTTGAATTCCTGCCCTATATCCATTAGACAACTGCATGCATGCACATTAGCAACTATTTGTGCAGTTATCAACAACACTCGTGGTATTATTATCGGTGAACAAAACTAAAATTCCGGAAGTGTGTTTTTTTGCAAACAGTTTCTTTTCCTGATTAAACCGTATTGCTTTTATTTGAAATGCTTTTGATGAAAATTGATTTTCAATTAAAGGATAATGGAACAGAAAAACTTTTATTGAAATGTAGTAAATATTGAAGGCAAACAAACGATTTAGTTAAAAAAAATTAAAGTTTGACAAAAAACATTGAAAACATTAGGGGTTAGTATTGATTTTTTCTTTCAACGTTTGCATATTTCAAGATCAATGGCCATCGTTCTAATTAAATCTCTTACTAAAATTTATAACATTTATGCAGCCCAGTTTCAATAGAAACACACATTATGTTGTCAATTGTAGAATTAATTTATAAAAGCAATTAATTAAATTCGATGAATCATTCAAAGTCGAATGATTAGTAGTGGGGGATACCAAAACAATACCAGGAGATCAGAGAACCCAGATAATATAATACATTTCTGTAACCTATTATTCTGTAGTTCTATTGTCGAAATCCACTGATGTTATTTGATCTTATCGTTTAATTACTCATATCGATAATTGTGTACTACAAGAGTCTGGTCTCCCTTTGTTGTTTTAGACATTTTCTTTTGCTTTATAGCAGCACAAATTTCCTAATGATAGTTTGGTTAGTGAATTAAGATATACTCAATGCTGGTGGTTACTTCATTGTTACAACAGAAGAGGGTTAGCCTTGACTACAATGAAATATAAACCGTACACAATACCGTTTTAGTCATGGACTAATTGAATTAGTTGTTCTCAATACTGACTAATGCACAAAATGAGTAACTAGCTGTTCTATACAATAACCTAAAATAATTTATATAAACCAAACATAAATAATCTGATGGAAATACATGTATAGATCTAAATTTGCATCTCTGACGATTTTCTGAACGGAAGTGTACATGAAATAGATATAGAGAGGAGATTTGCAATTACATGTTTCTTAACAAAAATTTAAACGGACGGGTATGGTCTAGTGGTCAAGAGCGTCGCTTCGTGAGTTGGAGATCCCTGGTTCGAATCCCGCTTATGACTACTTTTTATTTGTTAGAAAAAAAAATTGTTTATAGTGAAGTATGAGCTTCTGCCCCCGTCCACGACACCTAATTCATAGATGGGTGTTAAGCTCCGCCTTAAAAAAAAAAAAAATAGGCGATTACTCCTTTATGAACAAATTCTCATCGGCAGCTGCTAGAAAGCACCTTTAACCTCTCCCTCTACCTTATAACCAATCCAAAGAAATCAAAGAATGAATCATTGAAATCAAACAGATTATAACATACTAACCGCTTCCATTAAGAGCAAAATTAAAAAGTCAATCGCGCCTCGAGCGTTATCGTGCGGGTGATTTTGGTGATAATCTCTGCAGAATTTTATCGTAACTGAAAATATCACTGAAATTCATTTTTCTCTTGAAAGTTACACTGAGTAAGAAGATATTATTGTGATCGATTTATCGATTTTTGTAGTTTTCATGGAAAATATCCGTTTAGAGTTTCCATGAATGGATTTCACAAAGACTGATGTGAGTGAGTAAAAACCCCGTTAACTCACCAATGAAAAATCGAAGAGATCAAATTCCGTTTACCTTAATAATATTAATGCCAACAAACAATTTGAAACTTTAATTTGAAGTAAAAGAAAATCACGTGATTCCTTCCATAAGAGATTTTCGTTTTTTAAAAATAATTCCCTGTATCTTCAAACCTTTTTAATGTATTACTATGGATTATTACTGTACAATGAAATTTAAATAGTAACAATTAATTGAATTTACCAACTAGATTATGTTTACTAACAATATTTTATACTTAGAATTACTAGTAAAGATTTGAGCTACAAAAACACTAACTAAACAAGACTGGCACCACAATAATAATAACTTTAATATAGTTTGCTAAAGAGACTATAAAGGAACTAAGTTAAGTATTAAACGTTAAGTTTGCGATGAAAAGTAAAATTAGTAGTGCAACCCAACTTTTGTAATTATACTGTGTGCCTAGTGTGGTATTAGTATAGTTTAGTAGTTCTGGTTCAGTAGTAGTAGTAGTGAGCCCTGTTTGGTCTCTCTTCACAACTTTCTAGAATTTATAGGCCAAACACTACTTGCTTACTAAATAGTGTTGCTTCTTTTACTACCTTTTTTGTTCTTTCCCACTTCTACTTCTACTTCTAAGTAAAAACTCAAGTTGGTAATTAAATACATATATATATATAAAATATGAGATATTATTTTATTGTCCTCTATATATTATCTGCTATTTAAATGGCTGTATTAAAAAAAAAAAGAAGTTACAAGTGATTATTTAGTTACCGGATGTTAACAATTATTTCGATGAAAAGTAAAAGGAAGTAAGAAAATTGTAATCATTACAGTCTATGTTCACTACATTCTATATACAGTATGTATTTTTTATAATAGATTTAATTATGATGGATGATTTAATTATTTTTATTAGAAACTATAAATTTTAATAATTTAATAATCCACATGCATAACGATATAGGCGGATGATATCCTTGGCGTTAACGATTGCAAAATGAACGATTCCTCCAGGTGCTTGGGTCAAGTGATGAAGGGTGTTCAGCGCTGCAGCTGATCCTCTTGGGACCCCACAGCTCATACTGGACTCAGACAGGGCACAAAAGAAGGTGGATGAACTCGAAACAAACAGCTTAATTCAGCTTTTTTTGCTGTTATTGTTACCAACAACGTCCAGCCTATTTGTTTTCTCCATTACCTCCGCGTCTAGAGATGACGCATTGCTACGCATAAAAAGCATCTACGTCTTTCGTTAAAGAGTTCATGCAACTACAGGCGTTCTGGGTATAGCTCCTGCTTCATGAGTTGACATCACTTTCGAAGAATCGGCTTCATCTTCTAGGGATGATTGTTATAACAAACTAACTGAAGCATTTAACAAGGTGTGATCAGAAAGCGCGTCCTAATTGTCTAGCCTCACACATGGTAGTGTTCTTTCATTATCGCTTTCTGTTTTGTGAAATAACCAATCCAATGGGGGGTTAAATGCTTCCCCATCAAATTCTTCATCCACACTAGGACCTGGTAAAGTTTCCCTCCGAGTAAGTCGTTGGCTTCCTCGCCGTTTTTTATGACGATGCAATCTTCCTCTACCTTCATCCATTACATGAAGATACTCACTGCTTTCTAGCACTCTAACTAATATAACACATATTCAAAAAATTGAAACCTAGTTATGATTACGGATGCACAGTAAAATGTCGATAATTTTGACTGAATTAGGCAATCTAATGATGAATAAAACTAGCGATAGTAATCGCTTTTTTCCCATCTTAAAGTCCACCAACAAATTAGGTGTCGTGAATGTGGATAGAAGCACATACTAAATATTAACCAAACAAAAAGTAGCTACACTACATTGGTCATCAGAGGTTGCCCTCATAAATCTTCTAGGTAGTGGTACACTGTGGGTAACCAGTCGTGCACAGAGTAGCTTCGCCCTCTATTTATACAGTAATGGAAGTTTTATTGATCTATGAGGGTAGCCTTTCTAAGGAAGACAGAGCAAAGTTAGTTACTAGCACAGAAGGGGCTATCTTGTCCAAATGGAGATCAAAATCCGAACTGAAAGGAGAGAATAAGCCTCGAGTAATGCTACCCTGAAAAATGAACCATTGCCAAACCTCCAGCTACGAAACTGCATCGTTTCCTCTGTACTATTCCAATTATTACTTTAAAATTTGTATTAAAAATTATTGTAATTTAAATTTAATGATAATTATACAATTCGTTCTTAAATTTTGCCTTCATAATTTACACCTCACCTTTCTCCAACCAAGTGTAACATAAAAACCTCACCAAATAAATTTTTTCAGTCATTCAGTAATTAATCACTAAAATTATTTAAATATTTTATGGAACCATCTACAAAATATTACAAATAGGCAAGAAACAATAACGTGTATTGGAGGAGTCGTTCGTCCCTCTTGTAGTTTCCACAATGAATGAAACTGTATTTACAGAAAATAATTAAACTGTTGAGAAGATTATTTGAAGAGAAGAGAACTTGCAATGGGCAGAAAGTGTTACACATGAAAGTTAGAGACGAACAAGTAGGACGGCTCTTTCTCTACATTAACTGCTGGTGAATTCATCACTTCATTCATTCTAAATGTTTTTTTTTTTATTAACTTTCATTTGGAAATTAGTTAGACTAAATCAAGCAATTCTAATTGATTTAGTTATCTATAATCTAAGAAGATTTACCATTTAATATCAGAAGTAGTCGGAGGTACAAATTGCTAACACGCGGCTCTAACTACAAAATTTGGAGTAAGTATTAAATATAATTCCCTTCAATATTACACAGTAGGATATAGCATCTTCTACATCACTAAGAATGACTCTGCTACCTTTATTTTTCAAAGAAAAATTTCCAAACAAGAATAATAAGCTTTTAAAAGAGAGCCAGTCTAAAATTAAGCATGGTAAGTATAAATGCATGATGGTTATTTACAGACAAGCTATAAGACTTATTCATAAGAAGCTGTCTTAAATCAGATTACTCAGAGAAGACAAAAAATAATAAATTATAGTGAGAATTTAATCTAAACTTAATCAGGTGGCTGGTAAAGAACAGCGTGGCCAAGTTAGATTCGCAAGCGAATTCTACTCTGGCAAAACTTGGAATTTTGGCTTAATGCTTTTAAATTATCATTTTAGATAATATTATTTAGGAAAAAACACCTGACCTTACAAATGCTCAGCAATGACCCTTCAGAAAGATTTCCACCAATCAAATTTCCAGGGCGAAAATCAACTAAATTGTGGCGAACGTAAAAGAGAAAGACGCAAACAATTAATGAATGAATAGAATTAAATGGTCACAACTTTAAAAAAAAAAATGGTACAAGATCTTTGCCTCAAACTTTCTAATCGGAAACCCTGATGTCATCACCAGGTGTGGCATAAAACTTGCGCTTTCTAGCACTTTTAAATTTTGAGCTAATCGCTTAAAGCAAACATAGAATCAGTAGACAGAATACTAAATATTAAAGAAAAATAGTTAACTGGAATTGAATTAACTTTTTACCAGCATGGAAAATCCCCAAACCAAGCAATGACGTTAATGGAAATTGTGGCGCCGTTGACGTACAATTTGGAGAGCCAAATATTTCGTTTGAGATTCCACTGCTTTCGCAATCTTAATTTTGTTTTAAAATCAAAAAATTAATAGAAATTAAAAAAATATATAAAAAATTTCAATTAACATAATTCTATCCGGTCTGTATGACAAAGAACATTTGTCGATAATCATGAAATATGAATACAGGAAGTGTTTGAAATAACGGGCAAACGATGGTTTCCAGTGGCTTTTAAGAAAAGGTTTTAATGGCTTCATTTAGAGTCTCAGTTGTCTTTCTTAAGTAATTTTACAGTTCAATCAAGCTAGTGACTGAAAAAATAGTTGAAAAAAATCGTTTCACTGTATTTAAAAAGAATATTGCTAGTTGTTAGGGGATAAGTTATATTCGGAAATAACATTTATTATAAGATCCCTGAATTTGAAGCACCTTGCCAATACAATTACAGAAAATAGAACAAAAATTCTTATTATTGTTTCCTCTTCATTTAAATTCTCTCTTGTACTTCGTTTAAGCATATATTTCATTATGCTACTTTGTAATCACAAGTTGTTTTAATCTAGGAATCAATTTGAAGCCAAGAGAACTTAAATGACTGGACCATCTTCTCTAATACTGTTCTAATATATTCACCAATTCCAACTGATATCTTAATATTAGAGAAGGTAAAATAGTATGCCAAAGAAAACTTCATGTTTTTGGAAGGGAAAAAAATTCCATTTTGATCTGGAAAGATAGTAAACTATAATGTGATTGCATAATTTATAGACAAGATTCTAAATTCCATAAATTTACAAGTGATCAACTAAGAGATATAAATAAAAGTAATATTCAAATGTCATCTCTGTTTCTGTGATTGCACAGATTGGTCCATTTTAAGGTGAAGGAAGTTCTAAATAAGATACCACCGATTGTCAAAAACGAAATTAATTTGTATTTTTATTTTAACAAACACTATTTTCTTTAAAATGTTTTAAATAGCCAATGAATAAGCTAAATAAATAGAGCCAGAATATATACAGTAAAAAGAAGTCAAATTGTTTGTGTAGGTATTATTGAATATTGTTAGTATTGATTGAATAATGAAATATATATTTGGAATGTTTTTATTTTAAACAAATATATAAACGAAATGTAGATACAATAAAAGGGGAGAGAAACGCAAAAAAAATAAATGAACATATCACCTGAGAGGACATGAAAGTAATAATGAAAGGAAATAATATCACTTACCATTTTACAGATTTTTCTTTTCAGGTTTTCATTTGATTTTTGAATAAAATTTTTATAAAATGCGTACAGGGGAAGGGTGTACTTATAGCTTCCAACTAAAAGGGAAAATCCTTTAAGTAAACAAGTTGAATCAGTTGTATTGTTGTAACCTGATTTTGGTGATTTACAACACACTTAAAATCAACTAAAAATACTGATTTTTTAAAGTAAAACTGATTACAGAAATGGCTTAACTCGAGAGCATCCGTGTTAAAAGTATTCCTCCACCAGATTTGCAAAAAGAAGAAGAGGTTATAAAGAGAATAACATAATAACTCACAGCACTTCGATCAGCTCACATCCGACGAACATCTTCTTATGCAGAAGTTCGACCACAGCAATTGTCTGCTCATGATGGAATATCAACAGTTTGGAGGAATCACTTACTCTAAATCCAGAGTATCCTTTATATGAACGAGCAGATTGGCCGACACTAGCACCAATTAATAATAATTCACCAAAAATGAAGATATACCATTTCAAAGTTGATAGCATTATAGCACTAGAACGTAACACAACCACATCTGAGCTGTCATTGTTTTCTTCACTGCTCTCTAAATAGGTGTGTGTATATAAACTTAGTACAATCCCCACCACAATTGACACGTCTGCCTGGATTTGCCTCTTCCTGTATCTACGTTTGAGTCTCTTTGTTTTATTTCTTTTTATTTAAATTCTTTCTTCTACTACTTACATTTAGTTTTCTTTTTAGTTTCAACTGTTCTTTTTGAATGTGGTTTCCATTAGTAACTACAGAGGGGGCCGCTAACAAAGTAGTTGAAAGCTCTTCTAATTTATTTTTAATCTCCCTCTTTTTTTCCTTATTCTGTAAAACTTAATCTTTTTATTAAATTGAGTTTTTAATTGAGTTCTGTATTTTTTTTAAATAAACGTGTATAGGTATATATAATTATTTTTCAAATGAACATGGCCACAATTTGTTTTAATACTTTACACACCCCATGAATGAAAATTCAATTTAAATCTTGAGGAACATAAAATTAAAATCTTCTTCTAGAATGTACTAAAAATGTTGCTCCAATAAACTTTACAGTATTAAAGTGCTTAAACACTTGTATTCTCTTCTGTACTGCCAGTTGAAAGTGACAATTGTTTAACAAGTTAAAAGAAAATTCACGCTAGTGGCGTGAAAAGACTTTGAAATCAAAGAAAATGTGGGAATTACAAAGTAAATTCTAAACTTCGATGGGAAATTGCTTCTTTAATGGAAGTACTCGAAAGACAAATAAAGAAAAAGAGCTCTTTCCTTCGCATATTATCCTGTACTTCTGAGAATTGTATTTTATCAATTTTAAAGCAAAGTACTCATTTCCTTAGAAGGAAAACTTGCTTAAAAGCAATGTGACGAGGTTGATAAAGAGTTACGAGTTACTTTTGGTCGCCTTTGGGTGGGAAAGGTCAGCTGAAGGCATCAGTAAGCTCCTGAAGCAGTAGAAGTTGTTCTTAAAGGGAGCTCAAACCATAGGCTACTGAAAGTAAACTAAAAAGTCCAGTCATCCTGTTGCAAAAAAATAAAATACAAAAAAGCGAGGGGGAAGTTAATACTACAGGATTTAGGCTTATCTTCTAACCACACATATGGGGCCCCCCACTTAGTGTGAGAACGCTATCTACTACGTCACAATAATTTAAACCAAAAACTCGCGTTTCAGCTAAATCCCTCTTTAGTAAAAAAAAAAAAAAAACTTTATTGATAAAAATATTTCTACAATAAAAGCAATAAATGTGTAAATATTTAAAACATTTAAAGAGATTTGCCAACGTTTCAATATTTATGTTTTCTTCACCAAGGCTAAAACTTATTTTGAAATGGCAGGTTTGTAAATAATATTTGGTGTCATTATTGTGAAGCAATATTTTGTTGATTTAGTGTACAACATAGCTTTTTATTTATTTATGAAGAGAATTCAAATGTGACGTGACTTCTCATACGATTCAATAATTTTACGAGTAAAATGTGATTAGGTCTACTGGATAATATCGTTGATTTTCTTCATTGTTGCAGACATGACTATTGTAACTTTTCACCGCCGGAGGTAGGTAGATTAATTAATATGTTATACACATTTCTACTTCACTTAATAAAGAGATAAATTATTCATAAAGTGCAAACATATAATATAGCCAAGACAACTTTTGATGAATGAACCACTAAAAAGAGGAACACCACGGAATGTACAGCAACTAACGCACAGTAAGTATAATAAAATTTATTATTATTTAGCATTACAATATGTTATATTAGCTGTCCTTGTCCGTACCAAAAATAGAAAACAAATCTAAACATCTGCTGTTGATCAGATCAAATAAATGCTAATGTTAACACAACGGCTTTTCCATTATTATGTGAACAAGGAACGTTTACCTTTTAACCTCAATTGCTGTTATAGTGTGTTTCAGGTATCTATTTAATCATTTACCATCATTTATTTCCGTTTATCGTTAGCCATCTTTCCATGAATGTTTTTAATGAAGAAACACAAAAAAAAAAACGTCAGCAAGCATCTTTTTTTTATCGCTAATTGCTCGCTAGATTTGCATTTTCTTCATCATTATCGTTAATGAATGCAACAGTCAAAGAAATTGCATAAAAATAACAACGACAGACCAGACCTCGTGCATTTATTATAACTCACCTGTTCATTAGAAGGCCATATGAAAAGAGAAGAGACAGAGACCGCTGCTGCCTTGATGGGAAAAACTGATTTAACTTCAAGTATTCCTTGGTAAAAGCTGTATGCACTATTTATAAACCAAACTTCCCTTTAGGTGTTTTAGCGTCCTTGAGTTTGGTAATAATATACCGCTATTTAATTCCAGAACGAAATGTCATGGTTAATGTCAAACAGGTTTCTGCACAGAAAATTAAATAATACATATAAATAAAATTAGTTAAGATTACAATAAAAGATGATTTAGCATTAAAAATAATGGAGGAATTATTTAAGTGAGAGTAAAGAGCTATTTAATTTTAAAAATGGTGGTTAGGTCCTCATTGTTGGATAATATCTTGGATTTTATCCGTTATAGCAAGGATGTTTATTGCATTCTTGGAAGGTTTCAAACTTCAAACCATCATCAGAGGTAAATTAACCAGTTTAGGGTTTTTCGACTTTACATGCCGCTACAGAAGAACTATGCAAGCGCCAAATCCTAACGACCAACAGCTGTGCAGCGTAAAGCCTTCTTTTTCGATTGCAGCGTCTCACGTGTTTGTAGAGAAATCTGTCTGACCGGAACCGTCGTTTGTATAAGAGGTGTTAGTTTCGTTTTGCCGAAAACATGATACTGCACATGTAGTAGAGCAACGAATTGTCGTGAAATTTCATATGATACTTGATAAAACCGCTACTGAAACGTCGGAGATGATGACCACCCAGGTAGCCCTTCCACTTCCAAAACGGATGAAAATATCGATTATAATTAATCAACATTACTACCATGAGGTGCTTGCTCAACTCCGTGAAAGAATAAGGGGAAAAACGACCCGATTTGTGGAAGATGGGGTTCTCCATCAAGACAACGCGCCGGCTCACACTGCATTGTCTGTCAAGAAGACGTTTCTAGCCCAAGTACAACATCCCAGTTTTAGGGCCATCCGTCTTATTCGCCTGATCTGGCCCCATGTGGACTTTTATTATGTTCCCCAAAGTCAAATCTACATTAAAAGGAACACGATTTCACGGTCAGTTGAAGTTGTGAAAGAAAAAGCGGCACGCGTCATGCAGGAGCTCACAGAAAAAGACTTCCAACACTGTTTCGAACAATGGTAAATTCGCACGGAGCGTTGTAGGGATAAGGAAGGGGTGTATATTGAAGGTGATAATAACTAAATATGTATAAATTTAAAATAAAATGTTTTATAGCAATAGTCTCGTTATTTAATAGCCAAACCTCGTAGCTCAACTTATACTTTTTAATGATTAAAACGCGTTAATGTCTAGATATTGAACGTTTTCCACTTAATTTAGTGCAATTATGCGTCGATTATTTAACGATTGCAGAAAAAAGAAGTCACAGTAACATAATTACTTCAATATAAAGTAATTACTTATTTAAAATAATTTTAAGTAGCTCATTCAACAGAATATGCAACGATTCAATTCAATTTTTATTGGCTTCAAAATTACAATTTATTTTATAGCAAGAGTTCAGCTATTTCATATATTGTTCAGTTTAAACACACTTGAGGAAAAATATAACAAAATTACAAAGCTACAATCAACAGACTGTTGATTTAAATGTGTATATGAATACAAAGTCCTTTTATTATAACAGACAAATAACAGCAATTCTATTCTTTCTATTTTTCACTTTTATTTATTAATTATTATTTTTAATATGCTTAATGCAAACTTAATTTCTATTTGACAACCACGGCTCAATTTTATTTTTCAAGGTAAAACATATTTTCAAATAAATATAAATTGGTTTAATTTTATCTAAACAGGTACAATTCAGTAGAATGTCTAATTTGTCTAATTCTCTATGTTCCCATGTATATTCAACAGAATATTGTACATATGTACACACATTTACAAAAAATTATTATTACCTTTATTTTTTTACAAACTAAATTGGTTAATAAAATAGAAATAAATAATAAAATTCGTAGCTAGGCTTGCATTAAATAATGGGTAATTAGAAAGCATGTCACGTACTAAATTTTATTTATTATTAATGGTCACATATGTACTCGTATGTTTGCATATCTATGCATGGAATCACATAGAAATTTGTGATCTAGTGTAGGAAAAATAAATAATTTATACAAGCTTATTGTAACATCATCAACAAACTTTGTCAGGCCTACGTGATGGGCATTATTTTTAGATTTTATTTTAAGCTTTGACTCTAGCATTTTTGACCGGAGAGGATGTCTGTGGCCACTTGCTGTCTAGGATGGTTGCCAGTGAGAGTTCGGGATGGTAGGATTGGAATCCGCTGGAATTCGTAAATCATGGATACAAAATAAATGAATATCATTTTGCTGATATAAAAACAAAGTTTCTAATAAAAAAAAATCAAAAACTTGAGAATTAGGCTTGCTTCTAGGCTAAAAGGTTTATTGAACTAATTTTACTAATAAATAGATAATCTCTTCAGTGTTAGCAACAATAATAATGATATAATAATAGCGTATTGGATTCCCACGCGGAGGTCCCGGGTTCGAATCCCAACTGCTGGCCCTTAGATTTTCTTCTTCCTAGGAGCTTGTCCGATGTTGGACACTGTCCGAAGACCAACAATGCACTGAGAGAAAAAGCTCCGGACGCCAGTGACCTCAGTGACTTTAAACACGCCTTAAATTAAAAAAAAATATAAAGAAGTTCCATGTTGAAGGAGGCACACGCTCTAGCCGCCAGCCAGACAATGACTAGCCAATCATAGGCAGATCAAAACTATAATCCACTTATTTATATTTATTGCATCGACTAGCAACTAAAGCTTTTATAGTTCCAATCAGAATTGTAAGAGAAGAGTATATGGAGGTTGTGCGAGTGTCTAGATCTTTAAATAGCGCTCCAGAGAACAAACTTATAAACAGGTGGAAGGTAATAAAAACTAAGAATGTAGTAAAAGCTTCGACTTTAAGGAAAATTTATAAAAAGAGAATAAGAATAAATTTTGTTTGACCTGATAATTATATATATCTATATTTACATAATATTATATAATATCATTTAATTACTAATACTAAAAAGTATTTCAGTCAATATTAGCAAAACAGAAATATTTATTTCAGGTTTTAGAAATAAACTGGTAATCAAATGGAGAACTAAATCTATTAACTTAAATAACATCATCGCCCTAAGCGGATATCCGCTCATGCGTGAACCACAAATGACCCTATAAACGGCGCTGATAGTAGAATTTCGCACATCTGGTATAGCTCCTAATTACAGGTACCAAGTTTATTATTTATGTTCTAGTAGGCACAATGGCGGTGGTAAAATTGCATGCAGAGATATGCCCAATTTCTACTAACAGTGTGCTTCTTTTATGAAATGGAAATGAATTGATTCAATTTGTCTTATTGCAGTATTTTCATTTTTTTTTTTTTTAAATCTCTAAACTGAACTTATTGAAATAGCTCTTATGATAAAAGTTCGAAACCGGTCAGGATACAACAATACAATCTGTTTCATCTACAAAATATAGCCTACTATAAAGAGTAAGTCCATATGTAACAGCGAACTGATATTCTACCGGACTGTTCCACCACCCCCTCCCCCAAATGTGCCCTTAATCGAATTATTATAGAAAACGTTTTCCTATAAAAGTTGTAGAACTATTTGTGAGCTATAATTATACCAAGTTTGAAGAAAATCCAAGAAGCGGTTTTTTAAATAAAGTTAAAAAAGTGAAAAATCTATTCAGTAAAGTGGTACTTCCGGTGGTCCTATTTTGACCAAAAATTTATTGACACTTCCGCTGGTTGCACTTGAATGAAATATCAAATTTGAACTCTATGCGATCATCCGTTCCCGAGATACAGCGGATAAACTGACTAAAGAACAGTAAAGTCAGTCCAAACCTATGCCATCAAGGCACGTTGGGTTAGAGAACAGCAATTCCAGGAATCACTGGATCTGTAACCCAACCTGCCTTAGCCGTGCTTTTTAATATTATATTTCTCTCATTTCTCTTTAACTAGCCGAATGCGATCGGTTATTGTCGGCTAGTTTCGGCTCTATGATTATTGCTTTCACTTTTATTTCTAACAATCCGAATGCGATCGGTTATTGTCGGCAACTTTCGGCTCTATGATTATTAATTTTATTTCCAATTTAATATTTAACATCTAATATGCACACTCACACGACTTTCTTTCGCTTTTATTCCTAACAATCCGAATGCGATCGGTTATTGTCGGCAACTTTCGGCTCTATGATTATTAATTTTATTTAATATTTAACATCTACTACGCACACTCACACGACTTTCTTTCACTTTTATTTCTAACAAGCCGAATGAGATCGGTTATTGTCGGCCACTTTCGGCTCTATGATTATTATTAACTTTATTTCCAATTTAATATTTAACATCTAGTAAGCACACTCACACGACTTTCTTTCACTTTTATTTCTAACAATCCGAATGCGATCGGTTATTATCGGCAACTTTCGGCTATATGATTATTAATTTTATTTCCAATTTAATATTAAATATTATTAATGTTAAATTTTAACATCTACTATGAACACTCTCATGACCTGAATTGAATATATTAAACTGACACTTTCGGTAGGCTAACCTAAAAGTTTATTTACCTGATCTCACACGTGGCACTTATTTGAAAGATTAATTTCTAAAGAACTTTGAACTTCAGGCGATTTCCTGTTTTTGAGGTACGTAACTACTAAACTTAAGACATGCAAATTTATTAAAACGGTATTTACGGAAATGGGTGACCTTAAAACAAAAACTCCCGTGAAAATCGGCACCTTCTAATAAGAGAAAGAAAGAAGGAATACAAAATTAATTACCGCCGGAAATCAACTATCTCAAAAGCAGATGTAAATGAAATTTATAATGTAATTATAAATTAACTAATTAAATAAATATCTCTATGTGATATGTAGTATTTGATGTAGTAAATAATAATAATAATTATTATTAGAAAATTGAGAAATAATTACAAGCTGCCAGTTCGTTTAATTAATTATTAATTGCCTTTTGAGAGCTAATTGTCTTTGATTAAATTTTACGACAGTTTTAAGCTCCCACTAAATATTGATGGGACTTTAATTAATTTCGGTCAAACTTCGCAACGAAGTTGTTAATGATTTATTGTTCTTATAAGGAGGAAGCAACTTGAGCTAATTAGGGGGTATTTCCCCTCCTCACACACTACTCGAGCTTAACCAGGCGAGTAATTAATAAATTTAATTATTTTAAATCCAAAGGTTCAAGTATTCCTCATAAAAATATATTTTCTGGTTCAGTTGGTTTCCACCAGCTAGTCGAAAAATTTGATAAAACCGAAGTGTAGCAATAATGATCATACCCTGAGCCAACTTAACAGTTAATAGCTATTAAATAACGAAACTATTGCTACAAAACATTTTATTTTAAATTTAAACATATTTAGTTATTATCACCTTCAATATACACCCCTCCTCTATCACTAGAACGCTCCATGCGAATTTACCACTGTTCGAAACCGTGCTGGAAGTCTTCTTCTGTCAGCTCCTGCATGATACATGCCGCTTTTTCTTTCACAGCTTCAACGGACATTGAAATCGTGTTCCTTTTAATGTAGATTTGACTTTGGGGAACAGATAAAAGTTACATGGGGCCAGGTCAGGCGAATAAGGCGGATGGCTTAAAACTGGGATGTTGTACTTGGGCTAGAAACGTCTTCTTGACAGACAATGCAGTGTGAGCCGGCGCGTTGTCTTGATGGAGAACCCCATCTTCCACAAATCGGGTCGTTTTTCCCCTTATTCTTTCACGGAGTTGAGCAAGCACCTCATGGTAGTAATGTTGATTAATTATAACCGATATTTTCATCCGTTTTGGACGTGGAAGGGCGACCCGGGCGGTCATCATCTCCGAAGTCTTCTCGGCCATCTTGGAAACGCTTGAACCACTCAAAAACTCGCGCACGTGATACAACATTCATCGCCATAAACTTCTTTTAATAAAAGATAAATTTCAGTAGCGGTTTTACCCAGTTTCATATGCAATTTCACGGCTATTCGTTGCTCTACTACATGTGTAGTATCATGTTTTGCGGCAAAACGAAACTAACACCTCTTACACAAACGACGATTCCGGTCAGACAGATTTCTCTACAAACACGTGAGACGCTGCAATCAAAAGAGAAGGCTTTACGCTGCACACAGCTGTCGGTCGTTAAGATTTGGCGCATGCATAGTTTTTCTGTAGCAGCATCAGTCTCGTTATTTAATAGCCACTCCTAGTACTCGTATTAAGGAATTCAAATAGAAAGAATAGAAATCTCTTTATATTCTGTTCAAATTTCAAAACTTGTAGAGATTAATTTCCTTAAGTGCGGCGTGTAAAGTCGAAATACCCTAAACTGGTTAATTTACCTCTGATGATGGTTGGAACTTTGAAACCATCCAAGAATGCAATAAACATCCTTGCTATAACGGATAAAATCCAAGATATTACCTCGTAGATAAGAAATGAAATTAAATGAGCGATTTGAGCCGGCAAATAAAATAAAATAAAATAAGTCTATAAAATAGTACTTGTTGAACAATATTGCGTTTTCAAATTAATATTAATTATGTTAAGACGAACTAAACAAATATAAGTAGAATAAAGAATAATTAAAAGACATTTTAAATATAAATCAGATAACAGATAGATGTAAACAAAATAATCTTAATTGAATCTCAATGCTAGCAACAACTAACTGGTAAATAATGTTTACAAATATAATCCTCTTCTAACCAGAATTAGGGGACAAATCAAAATAATCTTAATTGAATCTCAATGCTAGCAACAACTAACTGGTAAATAATGTTTACAAATATAATCCTCTTCTAACCAGAATTAGGGGACAAATCAAAATAATCCTTATTGAATCTCAATGCTAGCAACAACTAACTGGTAAATAATGTTTACAAATATAATCCTCTTCTAACCAGAATTAGGGGACAAATCAAAATAATCTTAATTGAATCTCAATGCTAGCAACAACTAACTGGTAAATAATGTTTACAAATATAATCCTCTTCTAACCAGAATTAGGGGACAAATCAAAATAATCTTAATTGAATCTCAATGCTAGCAACAACTAACTGGTAAATAATGTTTACAAATATAATCCTCTTCTAACCAGAATTGGGGGACAAATCAAAATAATCTTAATTGAATCTCAATGCTAGCAACAACTAACTGGTAAATAATGTTTACAAATATAATCCTCTTCTAACCAGAATTAGGGGACAAATCAAAATAATCTTAATTGAATCTCAATGCTAGCAACAACTAACTGGTAAATAATGTTTACAAATATAATCCTCTTCTAACCAGAATTAGGGGACAAATCAAAATAATCTTAATTGAATCTCAATGCTAGCAACAACTAACTGGTAAATAATGTTTACAAATATAATCCTCTTCTAACCAGAATTAGGGGGGAAATCAAAATAATCTTAATTGAATCTCAATGCTAGCAACAACTAACTGGTAAATAATGTTTACAAATATAATCCTCTTCTAACCAGAATTAGGGGACAAATCAAAATAATCTTAATTGAATCTCAATGCTAGCAACAACTAACTGGTAAATAATGTTTACAAATATAATCCTCTTCTAACCAGAATTAGGGGACAAATCAAAATAATCTTAATTGAATCTCAATGCTAGCAACAACTAACTGGTAAATAATGTTTACAAATATAATCTTCTTCTAACCAGAATTAGGGGACAAATCAAAATAATCTTAATTGAATCTCAATGCTAGCAACAACTAACTGGTAAATAATGTTTACAAATATAATCCTCTTCTAACCAGAATTAGGGGACAAATCAAAATAATCTTAATTGAATCTCAATGCTAGCAACAACTAACTGGTAAATAATGTTTACAAATATAATCCTCTTCTAACCAGAATTAGGGGACAAATCAAAATAATCTTAATTGAATCTCAATGCTAGCAACAACTAACTGGTAAATAATGTTTACAAATATAATCCTCTTCTAACCAGAATTAGGGGACAAATCAAAATAATCTTAATTGAATCTCAATGCTAGCAACAACTAACTGGTAAATAATGTTTACAAATATAATCCTCTTCTAACCAGAATTAGGGGACAAATCAAAATAATCTTAATTGAATCTCAATGCTAGCAACAACTAACTGGTAAATAATGTTTACAAATATAATCCTCTTCTAACCAGAATTAGGGGACAAATCAAAATAATCTTAATTGAATCTCAATGCTAGCAACAACTAACTGGTAAATAATGTTTACAAATATAATCCTCTTCTAACCAGAATTAGGGGACAAATCAAAATAATCTTAATTGAATCTCAATGCTAGCAACAACTAACTGGTAAATAATGTTTACAAATATAATCCTCTTCTAACCAGAATTAGGGGACAAATCAAAATAATCTTAATTGAATCTCAATGCTAGCAACAACTAACTGGTAAATAATGTTTACAAATATAATCCTCTTCTAACCAGAATTAGGGGACAAATCAAAATAATCTTAATTGAATCTCAATGCTAGCAACAACTAACTGGTAAATAATGTTTACAAATATAATCCTCTTCTAACCAGAATTAGGGGACAAATCAAAATAATCTTAATTGAATCTCAATGCTAGCAACAACTAACTGGTAAATAATGTTTACAAATATAATCCTCTTCTAACCAGAATTAGGGGACAAATCAAAATAATCCTTATTGAATCTCAATGCTAGCAACAACTAACTGGTAAATAATGTTTACAAATATAATCCTCTTCTAACCAGAATTAGGGGACAAATCAAAATAATCTTAATTGAATCTCAATGCTAGCAACAACTAACTGGTAAATAATGTTTACAAATATAATCCTCTTCTAACCAGAATTAGGGGACAAATCAAAATAATCCTTATTGAATCTCAATGCTAGCAACAACTAACTGGTAAATAATGTTTACAAATATAATCCTCTTCTAACCAGAATTAGGGGACAAATCAAAATAATCTTAATTAAATCTCAATGCTAGCAACAACTAACTGGTAAATAATGTTTACAAATATAATCCTCTTCTAACCAGAATTAGGGGACAAATCAAAATAATCTTAATTGAATCTCAATGCTAGCAACAACTAACTGGTAAATAATGTTTACAAATATAATCCTCTTCTAACCAGAATTAGGGGACAAATCAAAATAATCCTTATTGAATCTCAATGCTAGCAACAACTAACTGGTAAATAATGTTTACAAATATAATCCTCTTCTAACCAGAATTAGGGGACAAATCAAAATAATCTTAATTGAATCTCAATGCTAGCAACAACTAACTGGTAAATAATGTTTACAAATATAATCCTCTTCTAACCAGAATTAGGGGACAAATCAAAATAATCTTAATTGAATCTCAATGCTAGCAACAACTAACTGGTAAATAATGTTTACAAATATAATCCTCTTCTAACCAGAATTAGGGGACAAATCAAAATAATCCTTATTGAATCTCAATGCTAGCAACAACTAACTGGTAAATAATGTTTACAAATATAATCCTCTTCTAACCAGAATTAGGGGACAAATCAAAATAATCCTTATTGAATCTCAATGCTAGCAACAACTAACTGGTAAATAATGTTTACAAATATAATCCTCTTCTAACCAGAATTAGGGGACAAATCAAAATAATCCTTATTGAATCTCAATGCTAGCAACAACTAACTGGTAAATAATGTTTACAAATATAATCCTCTTCTAACCAGAATTAGGGGACAAATCAAAATAATCCTTATTGAATCTCAATGCTAGCAACAACTAACTGGTAAATAATGTTTACAAATATAATCCTCTTCTAACCAGAATTAGGGGACAAATCAAAATAATCCTTATTGAATCTCAATGCTAGCAACAACTAACTGGTAAATAATGTTTACAAATATAATCCTCTTCTAACCAGAATTAGGGGACAAATCAAAATAATCTTAATTGAATCTCAATGCTAGCAACAACTAACTGGTAAATAATGTTTACAAATATAATCCTCTTCTAACCAGAATTAGGGGACAAATCAAAATAATCCTTATTGAATCTCAATGCTAGCAACAACTAACTGGTAAATAATGTTTACAAATATAATCCTCTTCTAACCAGAATTAGGGGACAAATCAAAATAATCTTAATTGAATCTCAATGCTAGCAACAACTAACTGGTAAATAATGTTTACAAATATAATCCTCTTCTAACCAGAATTAGGGGACAAATCAAAATAATCTTAATTGAATCTCAATGCTAGCAACAACTAACTGGTAAATAATGTTTACAAATATAATCCTCTTCTAACCAGAATTAGGGGACAAATCAAAATAATCTTAATTGAATCTCAATGCTAGCAACAACTAACTGGTAAATAATGTTTACAAATATAATCCTCTTCTAACCAGAATTAGGGGACAAATCAAAATAATCTTAATTGAATCTCAATGCTAGCAACAACTAACTGGTAAATAATGTTTACAAATATAATCCTCTTCTAACCAGAATTAGGGGACAAATCAAAATAATCTTAATTGAATCTCAATGCTAGCAACAACTAACTGGTAAATAATGTTTACAAATATAATCCTCTTCTAACCAGAATTAGGGGACAAATCAAAATAATCCTTATTGAATCTCAATGCTAGCAACAACTAACTGGTAAATAATGTTTACAAATATAATCCTCTTCTAACCAGAATTAGGGGACAAATCAAAATAATCTTAATTGAATCTCAATGCTAGCAACAACTAACTGGTAAATAATGTTTACAAATATAATCCTCTTCTAACCAGAATTAGGGGACAAATCAAAATAATCCTTATTGAATCTCAATGCTAGCAACAACTAACTGGTAAATAATGTTTACAAATATAATCCTCTTCTAACCAGAATTAGGGGACAAATCAAAATAATCTTAATTGAATCTCAATGCTAGCAACAACTAACTGGTAAATAATGTTTACAAATATAATCCTCTTCTAACCAGAATTAGGGGACAAATCAAAATAATCTTAATTGAATCTCAATGCTAGCAACAACTAACTGGTAAATAATGTTTACAAATATAATCCTCTTCTAACCAGAATTAGGGGACAAATCAAAATAATCTTAATTGAATCTCAATGCTAGCAACAACTAACTGGTAAATAATGTTTACAAATATAATCCTCTTCTAACCAGAATTAGGGGACAAATCAAAATAATCTTAATTGAATCTCAATGCTAGCAACAACTAACTGGTAAATAATGTTTACAAATATAATCCTCTTCTAACCAGAATTAGGGGACAAATCAAAATAATCTTAATTGAATCTCAATGCTAGCAACAACTAACTGGTAAATAATGTTTACAAATATAATCCTCTTCTAACCAGAATTAGGGGACAAATCAAAATAATCTTAATTGAATCTCAATGCTAGCAACAACTAACTGGTAAATAATGTTTACAAATATAATCCTCTTCTAACCAGAATTAGGGGACAAATCAAAATAATCCTTATTGAATCTCAATGCTAGCAACAACTAACTGGTAAATAATGTTTACAAATATAATCCTCTTCTAACCAGAATTAGGGGACAAATCAAAATAATCCTTATTGAATCTCAATGCTAGCAACAACTAACTGGTAAATAATGTTTACAAATATAATCCTCTTCTAACCAGAATTAGGGGACAAATCAAAATAATCCTTATTGAATCTCAATGCTAGCAACAACTAACTGGTAAATAATGTTTACAAATATAATCCTCTTCTAACCAGAATTAGGGGACAAATCAAAATAATCCTTATTGAATCTCAATGCTAGCAACAACTAACTGGTAAATAATGTTTACAAATATAATCCTCTTCTAACCAGAATTAGGGGACAAATCAAAATAATCCTTATTGAATCTCAATGCTAGCAACAACTAACTGGTAAATAATGTTTACAAATATAATCCTCTTCTAACCAGAATTAGGGGACAAATCAAAATAATCCTTATTGAATCTCAATGCTAGCAACAACTAACTGGTAAATAATGTTTACAAATATAATCCTCTTCTAACCAGAATTAGGGGACAAATCAAAATAATCCTTATTGAATCTCAATGCTAGCAACAACTAACTGGTAAATAATGTTTACAAATATAATCCTCTTCTAACCAGAATTAGGGGACAAATCAAAATAATCTTAATTGAATCTCAATGCTAGCAACAACTAACTGGTAAATAATGTTTACAAATATAATCCTCTTCTAACCAGAATTAGGGGACAAATCAAAATAATCCTTATTGAATCTCAATGCTAGCAACAACTAACTGGTAAATAATGTTTACAAATATAATCCTCTTCTAACCAGAATTAGGGGACAAATCAAAATAATCCTTATTGAATCTCAATGCTAGCAACAACTAACTGGTAAATAATGTTTACAAATATAATCCTCTTCTAACCAGAATTAGGGGACAAATCAAAATAATCTTAATTGAATCTCAATGCTAGCAACAACTAACTGGTAAATAATGTTTACAAATATAATCCTCTTCTAACCAGAATTAGGGGACAAATCAAAATAATCTTAATTGAATCTCAATGCTAGCAACAACTAACTGGTAAATAATGTTTACAAATATAATCCTCTTCTAACCAGAATTAGGGGACAAATCAAAATAATCCTTATTGAATCTCAATGCTAGCAACAACTAACTGGTAAATAATGTTTACAAATATAATCCTCTTCTAACCAGAATTAGGGGACAAATCAAAATAATCTTAATTGAATCTCAATGCTAGCAACAACTAACTGGTAAATAATGTTTACAAATATAATCCTCTTCTAACCAGAATTAGGGGACAAATCAAAATAATCTTAATTGAATCTCAATGCTAGCAACAACTAACTGGTAAATAATGTTTACAAATATAATCCTCTTCTAACCAGAATTAGGGGACAAATCAAAATAATCTTAATTGAATCTCAATGCTAGCAACAACTAACTGGTAAATAATGTTTACAAATATAATCCTCTTCTAACCAGAATTAGGGGACAAATCAAAATAATCTTAATTGAATCTCAATGCTAGCAACAACTAACTGGTAAATAATGTTTACAAATATAATCCTCTTCTAACCAGAATTAGGGGACAAATCAAAATAATCTTAATTGAATCTCAATGCTAGCAACAACTAACTGGTAAATAATGTTTACAAATATAATCCTCTTCTAACCAGAATTAGGGGACAAATCAAAATAATCTTAATTGAATCTCAATGCTAGCAACAACTAACTGGTAAATAATGTTTACAAATATAATCCTCTTCTAACCAGAATTAGGGGACAAATCAAAATAATCTTAATTGAATCTCAATGCTAGCAACAACTAACTGGTAAATAATGTTTACAAATATAATCCTCTTCTAACCAGAATTAGGGGACAAATCAAAATAATCTTAATTGAATCTCAATGCTAGCAACAACTAACTGGTAAATAATGTTTACAAATATAATCCTCTTCTAACCAGAATTAGGGGACAAATCAAAATAATCTTAATTGAATCTCAATGCTAGCAACAACTAACTGGTAAATAATGTTTACAAATATAATCCTCTTCTAACCAGAATTAGGGGACAAATCAAAATAATCTTAATTGAATCTCAATGCTAGCAACAACTAACTGGTAAATAATGTTTACAAATATAATCCTCTTCTAACCAGAATTAGGGGACAAATCAAAATAATCTTAATTGAATCTCAATGCTAGCAACAACTAACTGGTAAATAATGTTTACAAATATAATCCTCTTCTAACCAGAATTAGGGGACAAATCAAAATAATCTTAATTGAATCTCAATGCTAGCAACAACTAACTGGTAAATAATGTTTACAAATATAATCCTCTTCTAACCAGAATTAGGGGACAAATCAAAATAATCTTAATTGAATCTCAATGCTAGCAACAACTAACTGGTAAATAATGTTTACAAATATAATCCTCTTCTAACCAGAATTAGGGGACAAATCAAAATAATCTTAATTGAATCTCAATGCTAGCAACAACTAACTGGTAAATAATGTTTACAAATATAATCCTCTTCTAACCAGAATTAGGGGACAAATCAAAATAATCTTAATTGAATCTCAATGCTAGCAACAACTAACTGGTAAATAATGTTTACAAATATAATCCTCTTCTAACCAGAATTAGGGGACAAATCAAAATAATCTTAATTGAATCTCAATGCTAGCAACAACTAACTGGTAAATAATGTTTACAAATATAATCCTCTTCTAACCAGAATTAGGGGACAAATCAAAATAATCTTAATTGAATCTCAATGCTAGCAACAACTAACTGGTAAATAATGTTTACAAATATAATCCTCTTCTAACCAGAATTAGGGGACAAATCAAAATAATCTTAATTGAATCTCAATGCTAGCAACAACTAACTGGTAAATAATGTTTACAAATATAATCCTCTTCTAACCAGAATTAGGGGACAAATCAAAATAATCTTAATTGAATCTCAATGCTAGCAACAACTAACTGGTAAATAATGTTTACAAATATAATCCTCTTCTAACCAGAATTAGGGGACAAATCAAAATAATCTTAATTGAATCTCAATGCTAGCAACAACTAACTGGTAAATAATGTTTACAAATATAATCCTCTTCTAACCAGAATTAGGGGACAAATCAAAATAATCTTAATTGAATCTCAATGCTAGCAACAACTAACTGGTAAATAATGTTTACAAATATAATCCTCTTCTAACCAGAATTAGGGGACAAATCAAAATAATCTTAATTGAATCTCAATGCTAGCAACAACTAACTGGTAAATAATGTTTACAAATATAATCCTCTTCTAACCAGAATTAGGGGACAAATCAAAATAATCTTAATTGAATCTCAATGCTAGCAACAACTAACTGGTAAATAATGTTTACAAATATAATCCTCTTCTAACCAGAATTAGGGGACAAATCAAAATAATCTTAATTGAATCTCAATGCTAGCAACAACTAACTGGTAAATAATGTTTACAAATATAATCCTCTTCTAACCAGAATTAGGGGACAAATCAAAATAATCTTAATTGAATCTCAATGCTAGCAACAACTAACTGGTAAATAATGTTTACAAATATAATCCTCTTCTAACCAGAATTAGGGGACAAATCAAAATAATCCTTATTGAATCTCAATGCTAGCAACAACTAACTGGTAAATAATGTTTACAAATATAATCCTCTTCTAACCAGAATTAGGGGACAAATCAAAATAATCTTAATTGAATCTCAATGCTAGCAACAACTAACTGGTAAATAATGTTTACAAATATAATCCTCTTCTAACCAGAATTAGGGGACAAATCAAAATAATCCTTATTGAATCTCAATGCTAGCAACAACTAACTGGTAAATAATGTTTACAAATATAATCCTCTTCTAACCAGAATTAGGGGACAAATCAAAATAATCTTAATTGAATCTCAATGCTAGCAACAACTAACTGGTAAATAATGTTTACAAATATAATCCTCTTCTAACCAGAATTAGGGGACAAATCAAAATAATCTTAATTGAATCTCAATGCTAGCAACAACTAACTGGTAAATAATGTTTACAAATATAATCCTCTTCTAACCAGAATTAGGGGACAAATCAAAATAATCTTAATTGAATCTCAATGCTAGCAACAACTAACTGGTAAATAATGTTTACAAATATAATCCTCTTCTAACCAGAATTAGGGGACAAATCAAAATAATCTTAATTGAATCTCAATGCTAGCAACAACTAACTGGTAAATAATGTTTACAAATATAATCCTCTTCTAACCAGAATTAGGGGACAAATCAAAATAATCTTAATTGAATCTCAATGCTAGCAACAACTAACTGGTAAATAATGTTTACAAATATAATCCTCTTCTAACCAGAATTAGGGGACAAATCAAAATAATCTTAATTGAATCTCAATGCTAGCAACAACTAACTGGTAAATAATGTTTACAAATATAATCCTCTTCTAACCAGAATTAGGGGACAAATCAAAATAATCTTAATTGAATCTCAATGCTAGCAACAACTAACTGGTAAATAATGTTTACAAATATAATCCTCTTCTAACCAGAATTAGGGGACAAATCAAAATAATCCTTATTGAATCTCAATGCTAGCAACAACTAACTGGTAAATAATGTTTACAAATATAATCCTCTTCTAACCAGAATTAGGGGACAAATCAAAATAATCTTAATTGAATCTCAATGCTAGCAACAACTAACTGGTAAATAATGTTTACAAATATAATCCTCTTCTAACCAGAATTAGGGGACAAATCAAAATAATCTTAATTGAATCTCAATGCTAGCAACAACTAACTGGTAAATAATGTTTACAAATATAATCCTCTTCTAACCAGAATTAGGGGACAAATCAAAATAATCCTTATTGAATCTCAATGCTAGCAACAACTAACTGGTAAATAATGTTTACAAATATAATCCTCTTCTAACCAGAATTAGGGGACAAATCAAAATAATCTTAATTGAATCTCAATGCTAGCAACAACTAACTGGTAAATAATGTTTACAAATATAATCCTCTTCTAACCAGAATTAGGGGACAAATCAAAATAATCTTAATTGAATCTCAATGCTAGCAACAACTAACTGGTAAATAATGTTTACAAATATAATCCTCTTCTAACCAGAATTAGGGGACAAATCAAAATAATCTTAATTGAATCTCAATGCTAGCAACAACTAACTGGTAAATAATGTTTACAAATATAATCCTCTTCTAACCAGAATTAGGGGACAAATCAAAATAATCTTAATTGAATCTCAATGCTAGCAACAACTAACTGGTAAATAATGTTTACAAATATAATCCTCTTCTAACCAGAATTAGGGGACAAATCAAAATAATCCTTATTGAATCTCAATGCTAGCAACAACTAACTGGTAAATAATGTTTACAAATATAATCCTCTTCTAACCAGAATTAGGGGACAAATCAAAATAATCTTAATTGAATCTCAATGCTAGCAACAACTAACTGGTAAATAATGTTTACAAATATAATCCTCTTCTAACCAGAATTAGGGGACAAATCAAAATAATCTTAATTGAATCTCAATGCTAGCAACAACTAACTGGTAAATAATGTTTACAAATATAATCCTCTTCTAACCAGAATTAGGGGACAAATCAAAATAATCTTAATTGAATCTCAATGCTAGCAACAACTAACTGGTAAATAATGTTTACAAATATAATCCTCTTCTAACCAGAATTAGGGGACAAATCAAAATAATCCTTATTGAATCTCAATGCTAGCAACAACTAACTGGTAAATAATGTTTACAAATATAATCCTCTTCTAACCAGAATTAGGGGACAAATCAAAATAATCTTAATTGAATCTCAATGCTAGCAACAACTAACTGGTAAATAATGTTTACAAATATAATCCTCTTCTAACCAGAATTAGGGGACAAATCAAAATAATCTTAATTGAATCTCAATGCTAGCAACAACTAACTGGTAAATAATGTTTACAAATATAATCCTCTTCTAACCAGAATTAGGGGACAAATCAAAATAATCTTAATTGAATCTCAATGCTAGCAACAACTAACTGGTAAATAATGTTTACAAATATAATCCTCTTCTAACCAGAATTAGGGGACAAATCAAAATAATCCTTATTGAATCTCAATGCTAGCAACAACTAACTGGTAAATAATGTTTACAAATATAATCCTCTTCTAACCAGAATTAGGGGACAAATCAAAATAATCTTAATTGAATCTCAATGCTAGCAACAACTAACTGGTAAATAATGTTTACAAATATAATCCTCTTCTAACCAGAATTAGGGGACAAATCAAAATAATCTTAATTGAATCTCAATGCTAGCAACAACTAACTGGTAAATAATGTTTACAAATATAATCCTCTTCTAACCAGAATTAGGGGACAAATCAAAATAATCTTAATTGAATCTCAATGCTAGCAACAACTAACTGGTAAATAATGTTTACAAATATAATCCTCTTCTAACCAGAATTAGGGGACAAATCAAAATAATCTTAATTGAATCTCAATGCTAGCAACAACTAACTGGTAAATAATGTTTACAAATATAATCCTCTTCTAACCAGAATTAGGGGACAAATCAAAATAATCCTTATTGAATCTCAATGCTAGCAACAACTAACTGGTAAATAATGTTTACAAATATAATCCTCTTCTAACCAGAATTAGGGGACAAATCAAAATAATCTTAATTGAATCTCAATGCTAGCAACAACTAACTGGTAAATAATGTTTACAAATATAATCCTCTTCTAACCAGAATTAGGGGACAAATCAAAATAATCTTAATTGAATCTCAATGCTAGCAACAACTAACTGGTAAATAATGTTTACAAATATAATCCTCTTCTAACCAGAATTAGGGGACAAATCAAAATAATCCTTATTGAATCTCAATGCTAGCAACAACTAACTGGTAAATAATGTTTACAAATATAATCCTCTTCTAACCAGAATTAGGGGACAAATCAAAATAATCTTAATTGAATCTCAATGCTAGCAACAACTAACTGGTAAATAATGTTTACAAATATAATCCTCTTCTAACCAGAATTAGGGGACAAATCAAAATAATCTTAATTGAATCTCAATGCTAGCAACAACTAACTGGTAAATAATGTTTACAAATATAATCCTCTTCTAACCAGAATTAGGGGACAAATCAAAATAATCTTAATTGAATCTCAATGCTAGCAACAACTAACTGGTAAATAATGTTTACAAATATAATCCTCTTCTAACCAGAATTAGGGGACAAATCAAAATAATCTTAACAATTTTTTTCATTCTAATCACAGTCAAACTAACTTTGTGCAAAACACTTCTGAAATTTATATAGAATTAACTGTGGTGTTCTATGAAACCCTCTCCTAGATTCATGGAATCCAATCCTTCGAATCTAAAAGTCCTTCTTTGAATTCTTAACACTTACTATGGCTTACTATTTTATGTATATTTTGTACAGTGCATGCCAAAATGTTTCTCTCATTTACTATGTACAGTACATGCCAAAATGTTTCTCAGATTTACTATTCCCCTTGTTTGCATCTTACAAGAGCACTTAGGCATTACTTATAAATACTAAATAATAAACCTCTTTTTTATGTTTACATTTTAAACCAGTAATAGGCTTAGTAAATAGCATTTAGGCAATTGGTTGAATTTTAAGGAATAACTAGGTGCTAGTTAAAAATAACAGCATTTCTTACACTATTCCAGTAACACGTAATGAGTGAGATCAATTTCGAGCAACGGTGTGCTATCAGGTTTTGCTTCAGACTTTGGGCACAGTGCAACGGAAACTCTTGCTAAACTTCAGCAGGCCTACGGAGATAGTGTTTTGTCAAGAGCCCAGGTTTTTCGGTGGTTTAAGGCATTTTCAGAAGGAAGAGAGTCGTTTGAAGATGAACCACGAAGCGGAAGGCCTTCATCTTCAAGAACCGATGAAAATGCCGACAGAATCCGGGATCTTGTGCGTTCAGATCGCCGGTTGACAGTCAGAATGATCGGGGAAGATGCTAAATTTGACTCACACCACCGTTCATCAAATTTTGACCAATGAATTGGGGATGAGAAAAATCTGCGCAAAAATGGTTCTAAAAACACCTTTCGCAAGACCCAGAAGAACATCAGGAAGGAAAGGTGCCTTGACTTTTTGGATTCAATTGAAAATGACCCCCATTTTCTGGAACGTGTCATTTACTGGTGACGAGTCTTGGGTGTTGGGAGTACGACCCAGAAACCAGGCGTCAGAGCATGGAGTGGCCTAACTTCAACCTCTCCAAGGCCCCAAAAAAAGCAAAGGATGGCGAAGTCGAAGATCAAATGCATGCTGATTTGTTTTTTCGATATCCAAGGGAATCGTCCACAAAGAGTTTCTACCTCAAGGTCAAACGGTCAATCAACACTTTTACCGAGTGGTTCTTGAAAAACTTCGAAAAAGGGTCATTCGTGTGAGACCAAACATCAAGAACAAGTGGGTGTTGCATCACGATAATGCTCCTTGTCACACAGCAATTTCAATAAACTGAGTTTTTGACCAGTAAAAACATTCCTGTGGCTCCTCATCCTCCTTATTCGCCTGACTTGAATCCTTGTGACTTTTTTCTTTTCCCGTAGTTGAAAAATCACCTCAAGGGAACTCATTTTAGGACAGTCGAAAACATTCAAACGGCTGTAACCGGCCAGCTGAAGGCTATTCCAGTATCGGAGTTCGAGCACTGCTATGAGGAGTGGAAGAAATGTCTCCAGCGCTGTGTGGCTTCAGAAGGAAGTTATTTTGAAGGTGTCAATATAGAATTGTAATTCTTTTTGAATTAAAAAATTAATCTCATTACTTAATTTACAGACCTCGTATATCTCAAATTTAGAGCGAGAAATAAATAAAACGTTTACAAAAAGGCCTAAGGGAAAGTGAATCTAAGGCTGAGTAAAAACTTAAGGCAAGGAACCGGAAGTATGTCCCATAACACTTGTACAATGAGTGATATCCTACTGCAAAAATAGAAAGGACTTTATTCCTCTATTTCCGGTTAGAAATTGACGAATTATGCACGAGGATCACCCTTTCTCTAAGAGCTATTTAAAAAGGCATCTGGCTCTGAAATATTTTATTTTCATTTATATATATTTATGTATTCTCTTGTTCTTTTTAAAAATTACATAATCGTTCAAAATGGAGTTTACTTGTAGATTTGTAGATACTGGTTTTTATTATATTTAATTTTTGTGGACTAAGCTAGTTTTTCTACACGAAATAATTTGTTGGCTGCTATCTAAATTTTGTATAATTAAAATACAAATTAAAAACCACTGTGGCTGTGTCATGGACACGGCCGTGTGTTGTATGTGAATACGTTTACGTAACGGGTTATATTTTTTATATAAAATATTTTTATTTATATATTTAGGATGAAATCAAGGAAACTAATCGACGATTGAACACAATCTATGCCTATACAGTTCGTTGTCGATGTAGAAGCGATTTCATCATCCACTTTCATAATTTCAACCGCCCCAGCTGCAGATGTACTGGACAACGTCGTTGATCCGCTCGGCCGCATTCATTCTTTTACGTTCCTGGCACAAATTGACTCGGTCATATGGTGTTTTATTATTACCATTCGATTGTACTTGAGAAGACCTTTCCAACCGTATAAGATCTCTGTATTTGGTTTTGGCTTTTCGACGCGTATAGGCCGACATTATATATTTTTGATATTTTTTTATTCTAACACCTTATTATATTCACTGTCACTATTTTACACGAATGTTTTATATACAATCGATAGATTGTGACGACGGCTGACGATTAAAACTTAAACGAACATTGTAGCTTCTCCGAATCAAAAGTTATACTAATTGCAAATCTCGATCTCAAAATGGCGGCGCTCCCCCTCCACCGCGCTCGATGCGTCACAGTCCTCGCTTATCGTAATGAATTCTTTGATCCTTTAGCTATCCAGTGGTCTAATTTAATTTTGGATGTAGACGATAGATTCGAAACTAAACTGTTTCACAAAAAAAGTGGCGCACTTTGAAAAAAGCGTTTATTTTTGTTTTATCACATTTTGGGGAAAGATTATTAGTTTTAATTATTTTCATAAACTGTCAGTGAACAATTAATCGAATCAAGGCCCAAAGTTTCTTGTAAATAGAGAAGCAATTCCTCGTTTAATCCCCTTCGGTCTTTTTGTGTAAACAACAACGTGAACTTCACCTCAACAGTAAATAAATTTATTGACCTCTACAGTTGCGTTTCGACTTTTTTCAAGCTGTAAGCATTGCAAATTCTCAGAAAATGGTGATTACTGCAGAGCAAGTGGCCCGTATTATTGCATTAGTTGAGGATGGACGGAGTCAGCGGTACGCAGCACGAACGTTAGGGTTGCCTGAGACCACCGTCCGTAGAGCCATCCATCGTTACCGGGAGACAGGCCTCTGCACTCGCAGACAAGGTTCGGGTCGACCAAGAGCCACAGAAGCACTTGATGACCGATTTATTAGAATTCACACTCTGAGAAATCGTACATCAACTCCTTCTGAAACTGCTCAAACACTGCTTACTGTTCGTCGAGTTTCATTCAGTGCCGAAACCGTACGAAGAAGGCTCGCTGAAATGAATTTACGCCCTAGGAAGCAAGCCACAGGACCTTTGCTCACCGTAGACCATCGGAGAGCCCGTCTAGAGTTCGCTAGGGAACACCGCAACTGGTCTGAGAACGATTGGAGAAACGTTCTCTTTTCAGACGAGTCCCGTTTTGCTCTCTACGCACCTGATGGGAGGCGACGAGTTTACCGAAGGCCTGGGGAGCGCTACGCTCCGTGCAATATTTCTGGTAGACTACCATTCGGAGGTGGTTCAGTGATGGTGTGGGCTGGGATTTCTTTGGGGGCTTAGACTGAGCTCCACGTGTTCAACAGGGCAATTTTGAATGCAGATTTGTATGTGAGGGAAATTTTACAGCAATATGTGATACCCTATGCACCATTTATTGGGGAAAATTTTATTTTTATGCAAGATAATGCCTGACCACACACTGCCGGCTGTGTTGTTCAATATCTACAGGATACTAGCATTCGTGTTTTGAGGTGGCCAGCACGCAGCCCGGATTTAAATCCAATTGAACATCTTTGGGATGAGCTGGGTAGGCGATTAAAATGGAGAAATAATCCTCCCAGGAGCTTAGAAGAGTTGCGAGGTGCTCTGGTGGAGATATGGAAGGAATTAACACAAGATTTAATAAGGAGTATGCCGAGGAGGTTGGATGCAATAATGCGAGCAATACACGTTACTAAAATTCTTTTTCTCTTTTTTTAATCGGAAGAAATACTTTTTTTTCAAATTCATTTTTTGCCGAGAAGTACTTTTTTTGTTAAATTAAAGGTTTTTATTTCTTTTAGATCATTTTTTATTTTATTTTAGCCCTCCCGTAACTTTATACTTCTTATATTTGTTAACTAAAATAAAATGTAGAACAAAAAAGTTACAGAGAAAAAAAAATAACGCATTTTTAAAGTGCGCCACTTTTTTTTGTGGAGCAGTGTATAAGGCCAAACTGTATCCCCAGATTTTGTTATCATTAGGTTTTTTGGATTGCCTCCATATGATAGCAAATTTAAAGACGTATTCAAGTAAAAAAACAAACGAACGTACCAAAAGAAAGGTGGTGCACAAAATGGAAGATAAAGTGAACAAAGGGAAATTCGTTTATTTATTCGGTCCATTTCTACTCCATCTGTCCGGATGTTAAATTAAATGATAAATTAATTCACACTGAAGGCAGATTGCGCTACCTTAGTTTACATATAGACAAACGTCATTAATTGAATCTGAAATCCTCAGAAATCTGAAAAGAATGGACCTAACGATTCTGTATGCTAAATAAACAAAGTAACGATCTCAACAAACGATCTAAACATACGTCACAAAACAAACTTACTTTGATCAAAATTTTGTTGCTAATTGTTTGGAACTATGGACTAGAGGTTTGGAGAGGGGTTCTACTAAGCATTCTAATCTTTATAATCCCAAATCCTTCTAAAAAACCAACAATCTTCTTAATGTGCCTCCATTGAAAAACACAACATAATGACCATATCTATTGTCTCTTTGTAACCGATCTGATAAAAAATTTCACTTTCAAAGATTCCGCAACTTCTTATCACAAATCCTCTTGTTCAACAGCTTTTCTCATACTCCCTCCTTCTTTAGACGACTGAAGAGCCGCCAATGCCTTCGTGATCAACTGAACTAATTCCAACGCCATGAAAGATGATACCACTGGGTTCATCTTCTATCAAATTTGTGGTAAATTTTACAACAGCAAATAAGTAAATAGCCGAGAGTGTGACTGGCTGCTGGAAACCATATTTCTGCCAGTTTTCAGATCTGTAATGATCCTAGAACTTAAAAAAAAAAATGATTGGCTTAAGAAAAAGGATTTAAAAAAGAAAAAGCCATATCAATTTCCTCAGCATAGAACTGTAATTGCAAAAGTGAATTGTCTAGAAGAGGAATACTGGTTTAATTTCCGTTACTGGTTAGTGCATCTTTTTGCAGGCCACTAAAAGCAAAGTGAATACAAGATAAAAACTTAGTTATTAGTTCAGGAAGTGAGTTTTTATTCTTTGAACTCTTTTTTTATCTTTTTGTAATTCACTGCCAACTAGAGTAAATAGTGCGAGCTTCTCTTTCTGCGAACAGACTCCTTGTAGTTCCGCTATCTCTTCATCTACTTCTCCCACTAACTGTATCTCTCTTCTTCTTCTTTCTGTACTTCTTCATGTCTACTTCCTTCTCTTTACTCCAACGTTTTGTATGGAAACATAGACATATTTTTTATTTTTCTCTAACAGTTTATATTTAAATAAACTTTAATTCAATCAGGCCATCGTTTTGCTTGCATAAACATTCCTTTTTGAAATCATTGAACGTTAGATTCATAAAATTGAATATAATAATTTATACAGAGTAGTATTGCCTAGATAGTAGACTGGTATCAGAATTACTAGGGTAGAAATTAAAGAACGTTACTGGTAAACATTTGATATAAAACGCTTTCAAGTTCTTCATATTTTGACCAAGAAATCTTTTACGGAAAGATAGTGACATCAAACGGTAACGACTAAACGTTCCAACTCTCTACGCCTCCAGACATTACAGTCAAAAATATTTCGAAAACTTCTTAACGCTCCATTCTATATTTCTAATCTCACCATTCACACAGAACACAAAGACCCCTTTCGTTAAAGATCCTGCTAAAAACTCAAATTTCATTCTTCTACAGCAGCTCATCCCAACCCTCTAATCCAGTGGTTCTCAACCTGCGGGGGTCGAACGACCAAAACACAGGGGGTCGCCTAAAGCCATCGGTAAATACATATTTCCGATGGCTTTAGCCGCTGAGAAGCCGCGCTACCGTCTGCAACAGCGCTATTCAGCTGCTGAACGCACGCCGTTATAATTAAATATTGTTTTTGTGATTAATCACTACGTTTAAATTATGTTTGATTCGTAGCAATGAGAATTCATAATGCATATCAGGTATTTACATTCCGAATCATAACTGTAGCAAAATTAACTACAGTTATGAAATAGCCACCAAAATTATTGTTTGGTTTGGGGTCACCGCAACATGAGGAACTATATTGCAGGGTCACGGCAATTAGAAAGGTTGAGAACCACTGCTCTAATCGAGATAGCCTCGCGATCTACTCTTATCGTGTTCACGATCACGATAATCCACTGACACTACTGGGTGTCTTCTCTAAATAATCCTGACATTGTCTTATCACGTACCACACATTTACTTGATGCAGTTGTAAATTTCAATAAAATATTTTCTAACTTAATTTTATTTTTTAAGGCGAATAGAACATCTGAGATTATTATTGGTGCCTGCAGCTTTTTTTTTTTTTTTTTTTTTTTTTAGAGCATCGCCATCACCGGAAATTGAGCTATGAGAAGAAACAAATTTAAGAACCAACAGTTAGTTTCAAACCAGAGATCTCCACGAGGGGAAACCTGTACGCTAACCTCTGAATATTTTAATTTGATTACAGTCATTTTTCTAGGAGGTTATTTTGTGGTTAATCTTTAACTAGCCTAGAATTGTGGTTTCTGTTTCCTGTCACCCACTGTACTGCCAATTACCATTCGGGTGACTCTTCCGGACAATTAGAAAATTATATAATAATAATACGAGGGTCGTTTGAAAAGTCCGTGCAAAGTCAGAGAGATAGCACCACTGGCGCGTATCGAGGTTATGTTTAGTTAGTAGCATCTCTTGGAAGAACACACACCAAGTTTCAGCCAGATCGGTCTATTTCTTTGTGTTTGGCATTCGTTTGAATCGAGGAAGTCGAGTGATTTTCAAAAAATGGACGAAAAAGAATTTCGTGTGTTGATTAAACACTACTTTATGAAAGGCAAAACGCCTCAGGAGACTAAAGGGAAGCTTGATAAACATTATGGTGACTCTGCACCTTCGATTAGAACAGTTTATAAGTGGTTTCAAAATTTTCGGAGTGGCCATATGGGCACAAGAAACGCTGAACGTTCTGGACGCCCTGTTGAGGTTACTACTCCAGAAATCATTGATAAAATCCATAATATGGTGATGGATGACAGAAGAGTGAAGGTGCGTGAGATTGCTAGTGCTGTGGGCATCTCGAATGAACGGGTACATAATATTTTGCATCAACATTTGGACATGACAAAGCTATCCGCAAGATGGGTGCCGCGATTGCTCACGCTTGACCAAAAACGAAATCGTGTGAAGTGTTGCAAGGACGGTTTGCAGCTGTTCCAGAAGAATCCGCAGGACTTTAAGCGTCGTTTCGTCACTGTGGATGAAACATGGATACATCACTACACTCCTGAGACCAAAGAACAATCTAAACAATGGGTTACCAAGGGGGAAGCTGCGCCAAAAAAGGCAAAGACCGTTCCTTCGGCCGGAAAGATTATGGCGACTGTCTTTTGGGATTCGCAAGGAATAATCCTCATCGACTATCTGGAAAAGGGTAAAACTATTACAGGTGCATATTATTCATCGTTATTGGACCGTTTGAAAACCGAGCTGCAAGAAAAACGCCCACGATTGGCCCACAAAAAAGTCCTTTTCCATCACGACAACGCACCAGCTCACACCTCAGCAGTTGTGGTCGCAAAATTAATGGAAATAGGGTTCCAACTCGTTTCATATCCCTCCTATTCTCCAGACTTGGCTCCCTCGGACTACTATTTGTTCCCCAATATGAAGAAATGGCTGGCGGGAAAAAGATTTTATTCAAACGAGGAGGTGATTGCAAAAACGAATGGCTATTTTTCAGACTTGGACAAATCCTATTATTCGGAAGGGATCAACAAACTAGAGCAGCGTTGGACGAAGTGTATAAGCCTGAAAGGAGACTATGTTGAAAAATAAAAAAGGTTTACCCCAAAAAATTAAGTAGTTTTTATTTTTGCACGGACTTTTCAAACGACCTTCGTAATTAGTGTACCATAAAGGTTTCTGTTTGTAAACTACGAAAATAAGGTAAATTTAATGTTGATCATGTTACCAATGAAAGATTTAAAAATATATATATATATATAGAGTATTTATAGAAAAGTTTGTCCTATTTAACTTGTCAAAAGGTTGGCCATACTGGTCCACAAGCCTTATGAATAGTGCACACAATGTGTGAGGGCCATTAACATTACAGGCTACTCACTCTGTGCACACAGAGAATGGATGATGCATGTAAGCCTAACTAGACAATTAGCGC
The DNA here is from genome assembly GCF_049639745.1 of Rhodnius prolixus. Lineage (NCBI taxonomy): Eukaryota > Metazoa > Arthropoda > Insecta > Hemiptera > Reduviidae > Rhodnius > Rhodnius prolixus. Next base: position 10,835,493 of record NW_027411604.1, on the reverse strand, counting down.
AGTTTGTGCAACCTCCCCTCCAGCGACACAAACTATCACTATTAGTTCTACACTAACACAACAGGAAACCCCTATTATAGTTGCACTAGATGAAAGATAATCTGTGTCCTACTTTGATAGTTCCGGTACTTGATTCTAGGAGGTCATTTGATAATTGTAAATATTTTTTTCTGACCCTTCTCAAGTGGGAGTATGGCAATCGTGCAGATCTTCGATTCCCCCATTTTTTTACTCTGGTAATAGACGCCTTTAAAGCCTCTAGAAACCAAGGTTTCTTTACAAATTGAGCCTATGCTTGCTGAGTCTGTCCAAACTCAGATTATCATCATCAAAAAAAGCGCAGATAAATTCGTTGTAAGATACTAGGAGACCATGCAACAAAGTTTTAATTCTTCCTATAACACGTAGGTTGAGTCATTTCTGTAGATGGACGAAATCGGAAACCAAAAAAATTTTTTGTCCATCACTGCGGATCCAACCATGAGTTTGAGAGCTCCTCAAAGATTGGAGTATGTTAAAAGCCCTTATGGGCATTTTGGATTGCCTACGTTCCTTTCCCTTTTTGGTGGAACCGCCCTTCTAATACAATCTACAAGTTAAAGCCATTAATAGGTTTTTCCTTTTTTGGAAAATTAAAAAAAAAATAATATCCTTTTTAGATCCTCATAAAACACATTTTTTCTGGATTAATTCAACTGAGAGGTTATAACCCAAAATAACAACAGGTGTATTCCATTTTGTCACTTCATTATGAGTTTGTTGGTTTTAGAATCTGCCTTAATTTTAGGGCCAATTAAATTTTAGGTACCAAAAACTACAGCAGCTTCGAGGTAAAAATCGTCGGCTATCAACGTGCGAATTGTTTTGTGCTAACAAACACGTGTTATAGACACGATTGGTCTATACCAGGGTTCGGCAACCCGCGGCTCGCGAGCCGCATGCGGCTCTTTTATCCAAATTGTGTGGCTCTTCAGCCTGCCCAAAATATATTGTGTAGTTTAATTTTATTGAAACAAATGAAAATTCCATTTATTAAAGGTATTTTTTCAAAAATAATTTCAAATGTGATAGGTTCGAAATTGAATAGAATTATACAATACCAAAATAAAGTACTCGATTTATATTGTAAGACTGCCGCCTTTTCATTCGTTAATTTATTATTTATTTGCTCAATTACTTTGCAATATGTGAAAATAAATATATAAAACATTTAAATGTTATTGAATATCATAAAATAATAATTTGTGAATACAAATGATCTACAGAGTTTTTACACTATCATCCTTGCGGCTCTTGATAAGATTTATTCAAATGATTTGAGGAGAAATGGCTCTCTACTTGAAATAGGTTGCCGACCCCTGGTCTATACTCCTTGCATTTCTATTGCAATGGATTTGGGTTTTTTGCTTGTGAGTGCCTAAAACTTAAGGAGTAAATTGTTGTTCATTATTTTTGGTGACTGATTCATAGTTTCAATTGGATGAAAAAAGTAATTGCCATTTCTGTCGTGATGCATTTATTATGCCGAGCTTTTGACCTAGGGACTAGGGTCATCTTCAGGGCTGTGGAACATATTTACAGATTGTTAACAATAATTCCATTAAATTGAATATGTAAAATGTAACGAAATTTACAAAAATTATTTACCTAGTTTACAAAGTAATATTTTTACCTTAGAGGGGTGGTGTGCCTTCTGTCTGGTCTGCTAATGGACTGAGTGTGATCGGTCTGTGTGTGATATGTGTTAGGTTGTGTGGAAGTCAGTGTTGCCAATTGTCAAGTATTTTGTAGTAAGTTTGCGTATATGTTGTTTAAATTGTTGGTGTCTGTTTTGAAATTTAGACAGTTTTCTGTCTTAGATATGTATATCATTTCCAGCACTTTCCTTTTTTTTGTGTGTTGGTTTCTGATTTAGGTATCTTTGTGTTTGGGGAAATCGAAAGTATGTTGATTTTCTGTGCTGTGTAAATGTATCACGACTGAAATGGCAATTACTTTTTTCATCCTATTAAGGACTAAATCATGAATACAATTGTAGAAAAGTATGGCGTTTCGGGAATGATCGTAGAACAAGAGATTAGGAGAGGGAGGAAAATTTATCATTTTGTAGACGACGTCAAACTTCCTAACGGAAACTTGGTCCCAATGATAAGGTTATAACCAGCAGGTTATTAACCAGAAGGGAACCAGAAGAGCTAGTGTCTTCAAGATGGCTAAGAAGTATTCAGCTTATAAACTAGAACTAAACTACTGCCTGATTAGAGTTCTGGAAAAAAATGGAGGCAGTATTTAAAATAACAAACGCCATCACAAGATAAATTTTGAAAAAAAATAGTATTAATGTAGATGGTTAGGAAATAGAACAGGAAGATAAATTAGAACCAGAGAGTAAGAGTTAGCAAGACGGGCAAGAAGTCACACAAAATCAATATCTGCTCTAGCAAAAGATCTGCTGGCTGTGTAGAACGGAGGGGTCAGAACAGGTAGAGATGTCAATGTTAGTTCAAGAGCTTTAGTGGATGGTGACATCGAGAGGGTTTAGGAAGAACCTACGATTTATTGCAATCTAATAATAGATAGCAGCTCTAAGAACGTTGGATTCCCCAAGGCTCCAAAGAACGTTCCACGAAGTTAGTGTGAAACTAATCAATAATGAAACATACCTGATTTCTCGGAAACGGAAGCTACAATTCTGGAAAGGGGAAGTTGCAATCAAGTCTCGATTTACTGCAGAAAAAAATGGTTATCCCCCCTCCATATACGTATATTACTCGACATTGATATGCATCATAGTAGAGAATAGAAAAAATTTATCCGATAAAATAATTATATAGAAATAAATAATAAACAAGCGTGAAAATAAATAGCGGATATGTCTGATGCAGTCATGCTTCAAAGAGCTAATGACGTGGAAACAACTTGTAGTGAATGAATGGGGTTGTTGGTGACGTATCTTCCGCTTCTTCATCAAGTTTTAAATGTTTTCCAACATGGCACTGTAATATTATTATTATTATTATTTTTATAAATAAATTGATTGGTATTTACTTCATTTAATTGAAGTTAAATAATAATATAGTTTTCTCAGAGAAGAGATTTATTAACTGAGTGGTTAGTGTGTACTGGATTCCAACACGGAGATCACAGGTTCGAGTCCAGCGGCTGGCCCATAATTTTTTTTTTGTAGGAACTTTTCACTTTTCGTCTGTTCGGTGTTGTAATAATAATAATAGTAATAATCATAATTTTTTATTATTATTATTATTTGAGGCGCGTCAACATCTAAGGTTACTGGCGCCCGGAGCTTTTTTCAGTGCACTGTCGGCCTCCGGACAGTTGTTCTCTCGTTACACACTACACTGTCCATCACCGGTTAGTGAGCTGTAAGAAGCTCTTAGGAAGAGAAAATCTAAGGGTCAGCAGCTGGATTCGAACCCGGGACCTCCGCGTGGGAGTCCAGTACGCTAACCGCATAGCTAAGTCCTTCCCTAATAGTAATAATAATAATAATAATAATAATAATAAACCTTTAGACCTTGGGCACACAGAAAGCGGTCTGTCGCGGCGGTCTACAATATGGGGACGTTACACAGGACGCGTTATCTTTGTTAGAGCGGTCCAGTTTGGTAGCTTTCTTTTGTGAATAGTGCGTTTTCTTGTTATTTGTTTTATTTATTATTATACAGTCGAGCCTCCCATAAAAGACACTCTCACTAGCGACCACCTCCATTTACGGACAGTTTTTGGATTTCCCCGTTTTACCCCTATGCACTTTCTATATAAAAGAACCTCCGTGTAACGGACACTCTACGTAGCGACCGTAGACATTGATTTTGGGGAACGGATTAAATGTTGTACCTCCCACCAATGACCACCTTATTCTTAAAAGTTCGTTTGACGCGGTGATAAAAAGAATTATCCCCTCTCAAGTTTTCCTTTTTCTGGTTTTTCCTAAAGTTTCCTGTTTAAGCTCATACATTTTGTACCATTTTAATCATTTTTCTATTTACTTTGGACGAACAATATTATTTTTTGCCGATATGTCTCTCAAACGATAGTGGTTAACTCTAGAAGAGAAAATAAATGTGTTTGAAGATTTTGCAAAAACCAAATCGAGCCATCGTCAACTAGCCGAAAAGTTTGTTCTATTTTTCTAATAATAGATGATAGTATGATGATAATTTTACCATAAATTATTATTGTTAAGAATAAACGTGATGATTATTATAAAAATTATTATAAAGATTATTAATTAAGTCAATAATATGTAGTTTTTTGATACATTTTTTGGATAATTAAGAAAAACTTGATGCATATCATATAGCTGCAATAATTATGCAATTATGTACGTTTTTAAATCTATTAATAATAAACAATTTTTAAATAGATGTTTGGAAAAAACCCATATTTTTTCATGATGAAACTTGTCTACCTCCTTCTAACGGCCACCTCCAAACAGCGGCCACTTTGCTTTCCCCCGCCAATGTCCGTTATTGAGAGGCTCGACTGTATTGAGTATGAGCTCGGACGAAGAACAACTCCTTCTGCTATTAGTTTTGCAAAGCAAAAAGAAGAAAAGACGAAGTTGGGTGCATGAAATCCAATAAGAGGAGAGAACAATTAGGGGAATACCACCGCTTATGCACTGAACTGGAGGTACATGAAGATCGGTTCTTCTAGTATTTTCGTATGTCGCGGGAATGAAATAAAAAATTAAGTAATTTTTTTTTTTAATTTATTTGCTATTCACAATCTACAAATAATAAAATTCGTAATAAGTGAATACGATAAAAGAAGTCTTCCTGACTGGATCAATTTGAGGAGAGAAGCTGCCCAACGGCAACACTCTCGCTGGAGTCTCTTACATTACTGGAGATTGTTACGAGGCCAACAGCGTTTCAATCGTCGTGGAGAACGATCTGGAATCGTTGTGGAGGCGAGATTTAGAACAAGAGGATTGGTACAGAATGGAAGAGAGTCAAAGAATTTTCTATACTTAGATTTAGATTCGTCACTTATGTATGAGATTTTGAGATCGTTATGGAGAGTAGAGTTAGACACATAAAATGGAGAATTCGTAATCTGTCGGAGAATTTTTGATTGGAAGGACTGTATTCTTTGTGAATTGGAATGTTTGGTTGAACCCCACAGCTCAAGTCCGTAAGTCCAGATCGGTTTGAGTACACAGTTGTATATTAGTCGTTTATGTTCCAGTGATAGTTTGGATTGTCTGCCAATTAGTCGCAGTAGTAATTTGTTTCGTCGGTTGAGTTCAAGTCTTTTCAGTTTAGTGTGCGGATTCCACGTTAGTCTTTTGTCGATGTACTTCCCAAGGTAGCGAACTAAATTAGCAGAAGGAAGAGGAATTGAGTTAAAATTTAAAGTGGGACAAGAATTACGACGCAGAGTAAAAGTTATTTGTTCACACTTTTGAGTATTGAATTTGACTCTCCACTTTCTGGCCCAGGGTTCTAGTTTGAGTAGATGATATTGTAGATGAGAGGAGGCTGTAGTGGCGTCTGAGTTAGAAGAGAGAATAGCAGTATCGTCAGCGTAAGTGCAGAGCAGTGTGTTTGAGTCAGTTGGTAGGTCAGATGTGTACACAGTATAGAGAAGCGGTCCGAGAATACTTCCTTAAGGTACACCAGCCCGTGCCAGAGAGTAGTCGGAAGAGGCAGATCCACAACTTATCTTAAAGAAGCGCTCGGTAAGAAATAATAGTATTTTATTTATTTTATTTATTTATTTATAATAATTTGTCTTGGGGACATACCCCATACAAATGAAGACTGGTCAAATATAGTGAACAACATGGTAAGAAAAAAGAGACCAGAATATATAAATAATACAATAACAGTAAAACATAAAATCTAGAGTAATAACAGTAAATATACAGCACACTGCATTGTATCCATATTTTAAGTAGCAGATGTATAAATTATGAATACAAGAATATAAACGGACAAAAAGTGGCGAAATAAGTATGTAATCAATCTCTCACACTGTAAACTATTCATTTAGTATAAATGATCGTGTTTTTATTAATTGTAAAGAGGTAAAATTGTTTAATTTCATTTTCGCACCTAAAAACAAACACATTGTGGAACTGCTCCATTGATACATTCTTAACCTGCAGTATGTACTGATTACGAAGAGATTCGTAAACCGGACAAACTACTATTAAGTGGTACAAATCTTCCGCATCATTACGCCCGCATATTGTGCATATTTCCTTAGGTTTTATAAGGTGTGTGACATTTTTCACTGACAATTTGATCTGGTAATTGCCCGAAAGCCTCAATTGTGTGACTAGTTTCACTATACCAAATGGCAAATTCAATTCGCTAGAATATTGGCAGACCGAACTTGTGGCAAGTATATCGTTGTAAATAGGGCTGTACTTTGCTGAGTGCATTAGATCTAGGTCTTTTGACTTTTGGAATTCCTTATATCTATTTAATGTTCCAGAGATAGAGTTTTTAAAGGCTGTGGGGTCTCTTTCAAGAAGGATGTCATTTGAGCCAATCAGACTCAATAAATAATTCATCTGCGAAAACCAGTTGTACTTTATCGAGGGTTTATGATAATCAAGTAATAAGTTGATGGAAGAGCACTCTTTAACTTCCACAATAGTCCTGGGTGCCAGACTCGATCAAAGGCCTGAGCCACGTCGAGAAAGGCCCCACAGCAATATTGTTTCCGCTCCAGAGAGGAAGTAATAAAGTTTCTTAACATTGGAATCTTTATTTCGTATTACTAGGTGGCAAGGCGGTCACGTTGAAATCTCTAATTTTGTACTACCAGATCGCTTGTCGTCAAAGACAAAGACTAGACCGCGTTCTGTTTGATAGAGATGACTCTGACAACATTGTGTAATACAACTAGACCGCCTGACCGCCTCGGTCGGAGATCGGTGCCCGCCGCGACAGATCGCTTTCTCTGTTCCCAAGGTCTTATTTGTGTAAAAAAAGAGAAATTATACGAATTTGTTCTTTACAAAGAAATTAACATTTTTTTCTATTTTTATTTTATTTGCATTATTAATTTTAATAATAACATTATTATTATTTTCACAAAATCAGCCTTAATTATCATCAGTGATCATCATAGTCCGGTGTTGTAAAGAAGTTGTTTTTTGAAAAGGAAGACCAACAACTAAATTAAGAAATATAATGCACAAAATACGTGGCTAAATTAACTTCACAGCATCCCTTGACGTGTCAAACCACGTAAATGATTAAAGATATTGATTAGCAAAAATTACTAAAAAATGTTCCTTTTAAAAATTTTAATCAATGCTACATTATTAATGCGATCTCTTAGTTTCATTTTAGAAATCAAACATTCAAGATTGAAAGAGAAAAAGCAGCTAAAAACTGACTGTAAGGAACAACCCACTCATTAAAGAAAGTAACTTCTTAACTTTAATTAAAACAACATCCTCCGGATACGAACAATTACGTAAATCTCCGCTGTAACGGACGATAAAAGTTGTCTTTACCTCGATTTTACATTTTCTGTCACACAAATTTTTAAAGATCCACTAAACATAGATCGTTTTAAAATAGAAGAAAAAAATAACCTACTTATTAATTTCAATATGTCCTCGTGCAATTTGCCATATAAAATGATTTTAATAGTTTAAATTGCATGTATGGAAAACAAATTGAAATGAACAATAGCAGACGTTTGCGCACTTCCAAGGTTAAATGTTTTCTTTATTATTATTGTGCATGTCAAATAGAAAAAATAAATTAAATGCGTTTTACGTGTACATGGTCTTGGTAAAAACTGTACAGCTTATTATTCAAATTGCAATGTTCCGTGAGCTCATACAATTCATTTTGATACAAGTGACAAGTAAATGACAAGAAGTGAAACAAGCAAAAACAGTTACTTATTTGTACGAGGGTCGTTTGAAAAGTCCGTGCAAAAATAAAAACTACTTAATTTTTTGGGGTAAACCTTTTTTATTTTTCAACATAGTCTCCTTTTAGGGTTATACAATTCGTCCAACGCTGCTCTAGTTTGTTGATCCCTTCCGAATAATAGGATTTGTCCAAGTCTGAAAAATAGCCATTCGTTTCTGCAATCACCTCCTCGTTTGAATAAAATCTTTTTCCCGCCAGCCATTTCTTCATATTGGGGAACAAATAGTAGTCCAAGGGAGCCAAGACTGGAGAATAGGGGGGATGTGAAACGAGTTGGAACCCTATTTCCATTAATTTTACGACCACAACTGCTGAGGTGTGAGCTGGTGCGTTGTCGTGATGGAAAAGGACTTTTTTGTGGGCCAATCGTGGGCGTTTTTCTTGCAACTCGGTTTTCAAACGGTCCAATAACGATGAATAATATGCACCTGTAATAGTTTTACCCTTTTCCAGATAGTCGATGAGGATTATTCCTTGCGAATCCCAAAAGACAGTCGCCATAATCTTTCCGGCCGAAGGAACGGTCTTCGCCTTTTTTTTGGCGCAGATTCCCCCTTGGTAACCCATTGTTTAGATTGTTCTTTGGTCTCAGGAGTGTAGTGATGTATCCATGTTTCATTTACAGTGACGAAACGACGCTTAAAGTTTTGCGGATTCTTCTGGAACAGCTGCAAACCGTCCTTGCAACACTTCACACGATTTCGTTTTTGGTCAAGCTTGAGCAATCGCGGCACCCATCTTGCGGATAGCTTTGTCATGTCCAAATGTTGATGCAAAATATTATGTACCCGTTCATTCGAGATGCCCACAGTACTAGCAATCTTACGCACCTTCACTCTTCTGTCATCCATCACCATATCATGGATTTTATCAATGATTTCTGGAGTAGTAACCTCAACAGGGCGTCCAGAACGTTCAGCGTCACTTGTGCCCATATGGCCACTCCGAAAATTTTGAAACCACTTATAAACTGTTCTAATCGAAGGTGCAGAGTCACCATAATGTTTATCAAGCTTCTCTTTAGTCTCCTGAGGCGTTTTGCCTTTCATAAAGTAGTGTTTAATCAACACACGAAATTCTTTTTCGTCCATTTTTTTGAAAATCACTCGACTTCCTCGATTCAAACGAATGCCAAACACAAAGAAATAGACAGATCTGGCTGAAACTTGATGTGTGTTCTTCCAAGAGATGCTACTAACTAAACATAACCTCGATACGCGCCAGTAGTGCTATCTCTCTGACTTTGCACGGACTTTTCAAACGACCCTCGTACAAGCGAGGTAAGTGCACTTTGCTCGAATGTACAATATTACGTAAATTTGTTCTACAATGGTTTTATTAATTCAGAAGGTAAACCACGAATTTAGCCGATAAGGCTGTTCTCTGAAGTTTAGGTTAGGTTATTAATAGACTAAAATTTGGGCTTTACAAGTTTGAAAATTAAGGAACAAATTAAAATTGCTAAGATAATATTTTAACATGATTTTTTTTTTACAAATGCATTTTTTAATATTGATGATTTTTGTACTTAGAACAGTTTTAATACGGCCAGATAGGACAGTACTAAATACTTTAGGAGCGTAGTTTGCCCCAAGTGTGGGGCCTCCTCTAGTTGGAAAACGACGAGGGGCCGTTGAATTAATTCATTACGTTACACGATATATAGGCAAACTATACGCAGCGAGATCATATTCAGAGATGTGCAGGATGTGTAAATATTGGTTGTAATAGGACTATGAAACTTTATAGTTTCATTCTATTTATATAGAACTATCCAATTGGCACAAAAATCTCCTTAACAAAAACTTAGTTTTATAAGTTATTGATTAAACGACAAAAGATACACAAATCAGCAAGTACCCAACATTTCATTCATACTTCATTTAAGTAATTTTATTGCATTAAATTTTTCATTAGTATTTTTTAGGACTTAGTAGATGTCATAGACTCTTATGCTGGCCATTTTCATAAACAAAATGTCTGTACATTAATGAGTAGCCTACCATAAAGGGTAAGTCCATATAATACAACAAACTGGTATTCTTAGTGATTATTACCTAAACACCCCTCCCCCAAAAGTGCCCTTAATTGAAGTAATCCAGAAAAATGTTTCCTATAAAAGTTGTAGAGCTATTTGTGAGCTATAATTATACCAAGTTTGAAGAAAATCCAATCAGCGGTTTTTGAGAAAAAGTTAAAAAAGTGAAAAATCTATTCAGTAAAGGGGTACTTCCGGTGAAACTATTTTGACCAAAAGTTTATTGTCACTTCCGCTGGTGGCACTTGAAGTAAATATCAAATTTGAACTCTCTGCGATAATCCGTTCCCGAGATACAGCGGATAAACTGACTACAGAGCAGTAAAGTCAGTCCAAACCTATGCCATCAAGGCACGTTGGGTTAGAGAACAGCAATTCCAGGAATCACTGGATCTCTAACCCAACCAGCCTTAGCCGTGCTTTTTAATATTATATTTCTCTCATTTCTCTTTAACTAGCCGAATGCGATCGGTTATTGTCGGCTAGTTTCGGCTCTATGATTATTGCTTTCACTTTTATTTCTAACAATCCGAATGCGATCGGTTATTGTCGGCAACTTTCGGCTCTATGATTATTAATTTTATTTCCAATTTAATATTTAACAACTAATATGCACACTCACACGACTTTTCGTCACCACTATGTAGTTAGGTTTTCTTATAAAATACCAAAATTTCATAAAGTCGATAAAAAAAAAAAAATATCTAGTGCAAATTTATGTGTTCTCTTAACTTCCGTTAGGACAGTATCACTACAATCGGACTGAACTATCGGCTATCGGCTATTCCTTAGTCTTTGCAGCCTAGAGGAATATAGATCTTTATCCATTCCCATCCCACAGAGAAAACACTAATAGAAAAGGCTATTTTGAGAGTAAACTCCTGGAAAAGAAGATATGATTCGTTTTGTGTTAAAAATACGTCAAATAGAGCGTCAAACCACGAAATCAGATTAAAAGATAAATTAAATAATTGAATATGGTAGCGCTTGATTTAAAATACAAATATTTATCTAACATTTTCTTCTTATTTCTAGCAATTGTTTACTTATAATATTACTGAGTAGAAGAGTTATAATAGAGAGTGTCTAGGAGAGAGGTTATTCCTGCGATTATCTATCTCTGCATAGTTCTTGCAATAAATAGCCAGAGCCCACACAGTTAATAAACTGTGATGAGGTCAAATATTAAGAAAGACAAATAATAATAATTCGAGGCTCCAGATAAATGAATATAATTTAATATTTCCGAGAAGATCGTGGAGAATATATCACTTATAACAGGAAATAAAATTATTCTGCACAATTTGGTTTGGAGATAACAACTGAACAATAAGATTCCATCCTGTTATAATATCTCCAAGTAATTCCTCCAAGAATCCAGATTAATCCAATTAGCGGAATGTTTCTTTCCAGGTTATTATTATATTTACCATTACTGGAATTCTTTTAAAGATATTTTTGTTTTTTGGTATTTGTCTGTTTGTTCCTTTGTTTTACTTTTATTTTTGTAACAGAAGTTTCCTTTATTATTATTTTCTTTAATTTAATGAGGGGTAATGTGATTTCATATTTTCAATTTTAAAAGCATACGAAATTTCTTAGCTAGTTGGAAGGACATCACTGACCATAACCTGTGATTTAAAATGGTAAAACAGTACACTGACTTGCTAGCCCTCATGTGGACCTACGGAATGCAGTTCCACGGAAACCTTTGTACGTCCAACAATCCCAACACGATGTGTGGCTATTAAATAACGAGACTATTGCTATAAAACATTTTATTTTAAATTTATACATATTTAGTTATTATCACCTTCAATATACACCCCTCCCCTATCCCTACAACGCTCCATGCGAATTTACCATTGTTCGAAACAGTGCTGGAAGTCTTTTTCTGTGAGCTCCTGCACGACGCGCGTGACGCTTTTTCTTTCACAGCTTCAACGGACTGAAATAGTGTTCCTTTTAATGCAGATTTGACTTTGGAAAACAGATAAAAATCACATGGGGGCCAGGTCAGGGCAAATAAGGCGGATGGGCTGAAACTGGGATGTTGTACTTGGCTTAGAAACGTCTTGACAGACAATGCAGTGTGAGCCGGCGCGTTGTCTTGATGGAGAACCCATGACTTGTTCTTCTTACAAATTGGGTCGTTTTTTCCTTACTCTTTCACGGATTTGAGCAAGCACCTCACGGTAGTAATGTTGATTAATTATAATCGATATTTTCATCCATTTTGGACGTGGAAGGGCGACCCGGGCGGTCATCATCTTCTCGGCCATCTTGGAAACGCATGAACCAGTCAAAAACTCGCGCACATGATTAAATTCATCGCCACAAACTTCTTTTAATAAAAGATAAGTTTCAGTAGCGGTTTTACCAAGTTTCATGTGAAATTTCACGACAATTCGTTGCTCTACTACATGTTTAGTATTGTAACGAAGTTGACCTGGGCAGAAACGGAAGGCCTAGATTGTTCTAGGGGTTGAGCGACCAAAGTCGGTAACAGGCCACCACTGTGTGAACAAAAGGGGCGGTCTCTACCTGAACTAGAAAGGAAAGGGCTAGATTGTTCAAGGAGTTTAGTGACCGTAGCCTGTAACGTACCACCGCTGTGTAAAAACCAGCTAAGAGAAAGGCCTCAGTTGGGGTGGTGGCATATGTGTTTTCCCAGCCAGTGATTGACAGGTGAGAGTGAGGCAGACGGTGTTAGAGAGAGACAGAATTGGAGGAGGCGGCCTTAGTTGTGAATGTGGCAGTATGTGTTTTCCATAGTGATGGGCTATTAGAGCGGACTCGTTCCACTGGAACGAGTCCGATGGTGGAACGAGTTGATTCAAATCCCTATTTTAAAAAAAAGTGATTCCGCCCCGCCCCAAAAAATTGAGGCAAATTAAAATGAAAATAATGAATACTGTAGTCGTTTACCCTAAAATAAAACTGACTTAAGGCTACTATGTAGAAGTTCACTGACACATTCCAACTTGTAAGAGGAATCCACACCAAAATACAAAACCTGGCGAGCTTAAATACTGATGCTTGAAGAATAAAATAAGTTCGAAGGTTTTTTTAGAATATCAATTCTAAAATAATATTCATTTTATTATTTTGTTAATTTCTAAACAAAAGTAGGGGTCGATCTAAGACAGGGAGTCGAAGGAAAAATAATTTCGTACCCAATATAGCGAACCTTGCAAAGAAACACCAGGCACACCCATCTCATTAATTAAAAAGCAATGCTGTAGTTACTTTACTTATTATTTAATATTTTATTTTACATATAGAAAATACTGTGTGCCAAATCTTTAACTTAGCGGCTGGACGCTCTTTCTTTTATCTTCATTGGCGAAAGTTAAATCGTGTACATGTCATGACGACGATCAAAGTAATACTGAGCTAAAAAATAGTATTACCTAACTGGATTACTTACTGCTGTATCCCTCCCACTCTATCACCTACTTCACAAACATTCGTCGATTGGAAATGGGTTGTAGTTTAATATTCGTTTCATTTGAAAACAAAAACATTATAACGCTTTCTCAAGATGTTTTTAATTTTTAAAAATTTGTTTTTGTCCATTACTCTTATAATATACGAAGAATTTCGAATAAAATATAATATACAAACACAGAATGATCTAGAGTGCAGGTGGAGTCAGTCGTCGTTGTCATGGTGATGGAACCGTTTAACGACTCCGGCCCAACACCAGCAATTTCATTGGTTAAATCCACTGGAATTGGTGGAGTCAAATCCGGAGTGATTTAAATCCTTTTGAAACCGGACTCGTTCCATTTTTTCGTTCACTGAATCTAGCCAATAGAAAATGCTGGAGCTGGAACCGGAGTCGTTAAACGGTTCCATCACCATGACAACGACGACTGACTCCACCTGCATTCTAGATCATTTGTGTTTGTACATTATATTTTATTTGAAATTCTTCGTATTTTACAAGAGTAATGGACAAAAACAAATTTTTAAAACTTAAAAACATCTTGAGAAAGCGTTATAATGTTTTTTGTTTTCAAATGAAACAAATATTTAACTAAAACCTACTTCCAATCGACGAATGTTTGTGAAATAGGTGATAGAGTGGGAGGGATACAGCAGTAAGTAAACCAGTTAGGTAATACTATTTTTTAGCTCAGTATTACTTTGATCGTCGTCATGACATGTACACGATTTAACTTTCGCCAATGAAGATAAGAGAAAGAGCGTCCAGCCGCTAAGTTAAAGATTTGGCACACAGCTTTTTCTTTTTGTAAAATAATAAGCTATTTTAAAAGCTTGATATTAATTCATAGTAAATAAATATTTCTTTCTTTATGAGTAATTATCATTTTGTTTGAAGGGTTATAATTTTTTTTTATGGGAATAATTTCCTACCCATTTGCGTTTTTCTTCTTGAATCAAGTTAACTCCGGTGGTCAAGCTAGATAACGAAAAACTGCAGTTGCTTTAATTTTTATATTTGACTAGCCTATTTTTGTTAATATTTGGTTACGTTGTTAATTTTATATTTATCAGATCAATTGGAAATTAGGGAACTACTTAATGTGTGTTAAAGAAATATAGTTTTGTTATTAACTGGAAAAGCTAACTTTTAATGATTTATTTAATTACAATGCGTGACATTTGTACTAATGCATAGGGTAAGTACAGACTGGAATCAGTGAACGAGTTGTTGGAATCGATTCCAACCCTGGAACCGATTCAAATCCAACGACTCCAAACGCGGACTCGTTCTGCCCATCACTAGTTTTCCAGCCAATGAGCGGCAGGTGGGAGCAAGACAGGCGGAGTTGGAGTGTGACAGAAGGTTGGAGGAGGGCGGCCCCAGTTGGGGTGGTGGCAGTGTGTGTTTTCCTCAGCCAGTGACCAGCCGGTGGGCGTGACACAGACGGAGTGGGGCAGACGCAGTTAAAAGGAGGCAGACACAGCTGGAGAAGTCAGTTCTTAACGAGTTTTCAGTCTTGTAGTTTTAGTCAAGTTTTCGAATAAGTTAGTTTTGAGTTAGTCTTTGAGAGACAGTTTGGAGAGACACTTTGGAAGTGATAGTTTTTGAGAGAGTCAGTGTTACGGAGTGCTTCAGTGGTAGCTAGTTGGGCAATTAGTCAGTTGATGAATAGAACTGTGTTGGTGCAGCTGAGACTAGTGCAATTCGGTGCAGTGCGGACCAGGGGTCAGTCGTGGAACAGTTTTGTGGCGTTACGTAGTGAGTAAGTAACAGTAAACTGTTGTGACTGTTGTAAATGGTGACTGTAATGAATAGCGTTAGTTGCTAGTAAATTTTCATGTTAGTTAATGTTAATGTGTGAATAAATCAGGTTATTACTTACAACTTTAGCGAGTTTTATTATTTAATCAAACCCACATATTATTTAATAACTAGTGGCAGGCATTAGTTGTGTAAGTAAAGTTCTTTCTTAGTAAAAGGACAAGAAAAACTTTACAGTATCATGTTTTCGGCAAAACGAAACTAACACCTCTCTATTACCACAAACGATGGTTCCGGTCAGACAGATTTCTCTACAAACACGTGAGACGCTGCAATCGAAAGAGAAGGCTTTACGCTGCACATCTGTCGGTCCTTAAGATTTGGCGCATGCATAATTCTTCTGTAGCAGCTTCTAAACATTTATCGCAGCATTTGGACATAATTTAGCGGTGAAATAACAAAAACGTTAGCCAAGACAAACGAAACAGTGCCAGTGTTCTCTATCACAATTAAATAAATTAGAATTTACTTGAACTCTTTCCCTAATTGGCTAACGAAGCTATGATACGAAAAGAAGGAATCAACATCCAAAATAGAAGTGAATACGAGCAAGAACTGGAACATGTTATAATCAATCAGAATCAAAAATAATGTAAATATAAAATAAAAGTCTGTTTAAAATAAATAAGATAATAATACCAATAATAACAAGTGAAGCGGAAAAAAGACAAGCTCTCTATTAGGGCAAAAATAAATAAGATAACGACATAAACCGGAATTTCTTTATAGAAATACTGTAGATATTTCCGTTTATACAAGTAAATTACTGTAATTTCTAGACTGTAATAACAATCACCTAACTTAGGATCAATTTCCGTTAGCGATAAACCGTCTAAAAAAGAGCACTCTAATGACGACACAATTTTCAAGTTTAACCATTTTAAACGAAATTCATTTAAACACGTCTACTTTTAGAAAAACAAAAAATTATTCGTCATCGAATTAGGCTAACTTAATGAATAAAGTGACCACATTTTCATTGAGGCAAAGCGGGACAAATAGGATGAAATGAGAGATACAATTTAGTTATATATATTTTATTGTATACATTCATATACTTGTACTAAAATGTATTTATTATTAATTATTGGTAACTATAAAAATATTTGTAAAAAATAATAATTTGAACATCATGATTTTTAATCAAATTAAATTTTTTATTTAAAAAAAATTATGATTTTCTTTCAAGGTCATATTTTTGATCCGAGTGAATACTTCGCAATAGATTCGTATCATTTATTAAAATGTCGTGAAATATTTCACATGAATTGGTCAAATTATATTTTACACTTAATATAGATTTTAAAGTTTTAATGTTCAACTGCGTTTTTTCAGTTGTCCATATTTTATTGATACTAGAAAAAACACGTTCTGTTGCTGCATTTGTTCCTGGAAGGGAGAGCGCGAATTCTACAATTTTCAAAATATTTTGATAAGGAATATTATTCTGTATAAAATGAAGGGATAACTCCGTCCATTTTTTGTCTGTTTCCACATTTGCAGACAACCAACATTTAATTTTTTTCATCTGTAACATATCTTTTTACCAATGGACACCTCATCAAAAAGATCATTTTCGCAAATAATATTTTTCGGAAAATGGTTACTAATATATTCAAAAGATTTTTCCACATATTCCCATAAAATCTCCTTTTTTAATGTCACCCAATTAGACGATCCTAATGTACGAGACGTAACGACAATGATCGAACACCACCGAGTAAATCTAACTCGGTACATTGCCTAATTTAGTTTACTCAGCATGCATTTTATGTGCTTTTTAATGTATTTTTTATTTCTTTATATTCACCATAATATTTAATAAATAATAGGTAATATATTTTTACAGTACATTTAAAATAAGAAATGCAGATATTTTCTAAAAAGCGGGACATTTTTAAAAATCGGCGGGACGCGGGACAGTCCACTAAAAAGCGGGACTGTCCCGCCAAAATCGGGACGTGTGGTCACTTTATAATGAATTCAGTTTATGTTTAAAGATAGATACATTTTACAACAATCGAAAGAAATTTGTTTGAGAAGTTCAAAATTTAACCCAATTTTAACGCGAGAAAACTTGCGAACGATTTCAGTACACTATTAGGTGCTCTGTATAAAAAAATGTTATATTTAATAATATATTTTAAAACCAAAATCTTAAGTATTATGTTCGGTTAAAAACTTTTTCCTTTTCTTATTTATTTATGAAATACCGTTTGGCTTAACTCATTTAAAGTTTTAGCTAACGAACAAAGTTAAATCTTATTATAAATTCAATGGCCAAAGTGTTACGCATAAAACTTTATACAAAAGTTTCACTCCTCCAAAGCTCATGGATTTCATTTGAAATTCCTTAATAATCACCTTTCTAAAATTGGGTTCAATCTGTCAAAGTTTGTATTTATTAAATTTTTTTGTATAAAAGGATGTTGTTTTTTTTTTCCATAGAAGTTTTACGAGAGGATTTAGCCAATAGATGTTTAGAGAAATATTCAAGAAAGATTGTCAGGAAGAGTCAATGATGAAAGCTGGCCAATGAGAGGGACCAGGATGTGCGGAAAGGCACGTTAAGAAACGTCTTGCATCGGGCGGAGATTTGGTCTTGAGTAAAAGGTACTTTTAGATTCGGAGTGTATAGGTTCTGATAGAGGCGTACTGGGGAGCATTTTGTGATTGTAGGCTCTGGAGTCGGTTGATGTTGGAATGTTTGGCTGAACCTAATACAGTGGTACCTCGGTTCTCGACCACAATTGCGGTCGAGAACCGAAACAATTTTGTCCCATAAGAAATAATGTAAACTATGTCAGTTTATTTCGTTTCTAAGCCTCAGAAATATGCCCTTTTACTGGCCTAATTTTTATATTATGTAAAAACATGTATCTAAACAAGAAATAAGATCTAAAAGTGTAAATATAAAACACAATTCGGCTCATCTCGGTGGTGTTCGAGTTCCAAATGTTAGTTCGGATTTCAGGAGAATATTTTCTCGAATTACTTGTTCAAGTCGTTCGAAAACCGAGGTAACACTGTACTTCTAATCCAAAAGTCAAAATCGGAGTGGTGGCCGTCAAGGATTCCATCAGAAGTTCTTTGGAGGAGCAGGTATGTTATAGTCACCTTCACTTAGTAAAGATTCATTGGCCCGGGAAGGCTCTGCGGGACACTTCGTTGGCCCGGAGCCCTGTTTTGGGGTTCCAAAGTGTGTTAAGACTGCGACCATTAACTTATGGGTGCAGAGTAGGTCTCAGGAGTGGTGGCTTGCCACCACTGGGCAGAGACAGGCAAAGGAGTTTATTAAAGGCTATTCGCCGAGGCTGACTGCAGAATTAATCCGTCAAGGCCGTAGTGGGGCTATAAGGATGATTGTAGGCCTATTAACTGGCTCAGAAAACACATGCATCGCATGGGCCTGGCAGATGATAGCCTCTGTAGGTTCTGACAGGAAGAGGAGGAAACGGCTCTGCACGTGTTGTGTCAGTGTGAGGAGCTCGTGTGGCTAAGGATGTTACTTCTCGGGGTGGAAAAACCAAGGCCTGGTGAGCTTTACCCAAGAGTCGCCCTCCAGCATTAAGAGTCTGATTAAAAGGACAGGTCTGGTGGGTGAGCTTTAGAGTAAAATTCAACTCTTTGAACTTGGTGAGTGCCCATGTTATAATATTTCGTTGTCGATTCTTAAGGTTTGGTGACGGATTGACTAGATTAAACGTAATAATTCCGTGATATTTGTGTCGTGTACATCTTGGTGAGTACGTGTTAGCTTGAAACAACATGATTGAAGCCTTAGTACAAAAATAAACCTATGTGGCGTCTTCCTCCAGTGCTTGGGGTAAGATGCCACCTATTGAAGTGTTTCAATTTCATATTGATTCTCATTCATTATTACATTATAATGATATATTTTATAATATAAAATCAATATAAAACAATTACTGAAACACGAAATATAGTTTTTGTCTAATACATTAATATTACTAACCCTTGAGCCGTCACCTCGGGTCATATTGACCCAGCATTAAAAACTATTAAATAAAAAGGAAAAACTAACTAATATCATGTTATAGGGAATAGAAATCGAAGACAAAACGTTTTGGCAGCAGGCCCTTAACAACTGGATCCATTCTAACCCGGGACGCAGAATCACCAGACTTCAATTTGGGTCTTTGCTGAGCTTATATTTTTTTTTGAATTTAAGATGTTTTATCATCTGAGGTGAATGGGCCTCATGATTCTGTGGCAGAGGGTCTCAACATGTCCCAGACAACTTCCGCCATCTCCTGGAAAACCTTCGCAGAGTGGCGTAATACAGCGGAAGTATTGATTTATTAGGCGGTTCATAAAAAACAATATGGAGAAGTAAAGAAGATAAAGAGATCAAGATGAATTATTCTGTGTCATTCCTAAGTAAACACTCCATTTATTGAATCGCGTGGTAAAGAGAGTTATTAACTATTTTATTAACTGCTAAGTGAGTAAAGCTGTTCCTAACTTTGGAGTGAAGCTGGTTGAATCTTCACCTCCAGATTGTGTATGCCAAGGAGGGCGGATGGCCGAGAGTACAAGCACTTGGGAAAGTGTGCAGCATGAGAGGTGCCATCAAGTAGGAAATAAGCCAAGGACGAAAAGTGGATATAAATCAACACCTCGCCGTTATAAACAAAAGGGTAACAGCAAAACCAAGGGCGTATGTGTGTAGTAAAGGCTCTTCTTATGGATTTCCCTGACTGTTCGCTCTGTATGTTCCAAGTAAAAACCTACTTCACCATGACCAGTTAAATGTAGAGCAGAAGAGGAAGAAGTAGAAGAAGTAGTAAAGGATCCTATGTCCATAATTTATTACATCCAGACATATCCAGTTCTGTGCAAAGTGAACACCAGCAAAACCATCTTCCGAACCGGCTTAGCCTAACTTTTATTCCAGAAATAACTCCCCTACTACGGCCAAAAAGTAGAAAGCAATTCTTTCTTTCCCTATTCGGGGCGCTCTACTTTCTTCACCAACTGATTCTTTCTTCCCAATTTCCCATTCCAATTTCCATAAAATTCGCTCTCCACTAGCACGGCCAAATGTATTTATTTTTTTAACACAATTTCTGTTTTGCAAGGATGTTTTTGTATTCTTTACCATTTCAATAATTCGATTTCATATGTAAAACTATAATATTTACTTTAGTCCTTTATTTATCAGAAAACAATGCACATTCAATCTGGTTAATAATGATTATTTTTGCTTACTTTTATGCCTTCACGATGTACTGTATGTCTAAAGTAGCGGCCTGAAAGACGCACAAATCTTAAGGCTCGTAAGTGTAGCAATACCAAACTAGCCTATCACAGCGCACAACAGCGGCCAGTATTATCATTAGCAGATTAGAAAGGTCTAGGCCCAGGGGTCCCCAAACTACGGCCCGCGGGCCACATGAGGACATTTATCCGGCCCCCGCCGCACTTCCGGAAGGGGCATCTCTTTCATTGGTGGTCAGTGAGAGGTGCACTATATGTGGTGGCAGTGCCGCAAAGCGCTGCGTCGCTCATGTACAGTACTATTCCGATGACGCGGGACGGACGCGTCACAGCTCCGAAAAATAACAGCCAGAAGTAGGAAGAAAGGCAAAGCACTATAACTAAACCGGACGTTGGACCATCTCATTAGCCTAAAGCAGGCCCATAATTCCCACTGAAATACTGGGCAGTTTGGTGATTTAAATTTACTTGTTCTTTATTTGATATACAGCCATCCCTCGCTACTTCGCGGTTCATTTATCGCGGCCTCAGTACATAGCGGATTGTTCAAAAATTCAAAATTGAGGAATTATGGCGCGAAAGTTGCCCGCCGCACGCCAGCAGAAGGCAGGAAGTGCCCGCACAATTCAAAATCTAAATAAAAGAGTTCTAAAAACATAATTACAATATGTAAATACATAGTTACATCTACGTACGTATGTTATACACACATGTATAATATTACTATCATTTATACATTATTTTATGTATGTTATTTACACGTTTGAAACTATTCTTTAATGTTCTAATGATAACATATACACTTATTGATATTATACATACACTATGTTAAAAATGCCCGTATGCTAAAAATGAGAGGGTGACACTACTTCGCGGTTTTTCACTTATCGCGGTCGGTTCTGGTGCCTATTAACCGCGATAACTGAGGGATGACTGTATTCTATTTGTTCCCGTTTTTTTTTTTTTTTTTTTACTTTAAAATAGTTTGTTTTATAGTCCGGCCCTCCAACGGTCTGAGGGACAGCGAATTGGCCCCCTGGGTAAAAAGTTTGTTGGTCCCTTGGTCTAGGCTATGACCAAAAAGTCGATTGTAATCGACTGATCAGATCCTACCTACCTACAGACACGATCTCAACTGCGCACCTGAAACGAAGACTAAATCGTTCTGATTCCACATACAGAAGATTCCTTATCAATCTTTGTCTGGATATAATACACCAAATTATGATTCCTTGGTTAGAAACATGGTGACACAGGCTTCTCATTAATGGTAAGACAGTAAAACAAAATATACTTCTCAATATATGAATATTGTTATTAGGATATTACGTTGATTTAGTACCATTTATCACATTATTACTTATTATAAGTTTGTATTTATTAAATATCATGATTTTAATAAGTAGATTGCGACAAATTGTTCAGAAAAAAGTCGATGGAATATAACCAAAAGTAGATGGACTTACAGCCATCATAAACCTAATTGGCCAGATCCATCCCCTCTCCTCATGTACTTTTAAGAGTAATCGCTTACTTTTCTTGGCCATCTTTAAAAGGAAAACGGTGACAAATGGTATAAATATCCAAACAGGAAATCACCAGTTATTAAATCAAACATTAACATCAAAGAAACCATCAAAAGTCATAGAGCAATAGATTCAGTAATTGCTCAAATTCTGCCACTGTCACACAGAAACCATCAATTTGGAAAAAAGGAGACTTTTTGTAACTCTCAAAGGACGATTATTTCTTGGGAAAACTGAGAAAGACTTTTACAAAGAAATACTTCTCATAACAGTAATAGAGTAGATAAGGTGACGGAGCTTAGAAAAGAAAACATAATTCGTATTGACGCTTTAGCCGGAGCTAATTTTCCGACTAGATAGTTAATATGTTTCCATCAAACGTTACTAGAAGTTTTGTTAACAGTTGGAAAGGCAAAAGCTTGTTATAACTTTAGGGAATCTCCTCGCGTAGAACACACACAATATTAACATTTAGAGCTGTATATGGAATATCATTATGAAATAAACTTCACTTTTGTAGAAAATTGCATTAACATGGCGGGAATAGAAATTACAATTGAATGAAACTAAACTAAGTTAAATCAATTGAAATTCATAACCTAGGAGATCTGTTCTTACAAGTTGGTGAACTTTATTTTTTAAATAACAAGAATTACTTTCAAGCTATTAGTCTTTTGAATATGTGGTTAGGTCTGCAAAGCCGGATAATATCTGAAAAATAGGATGAAAAAATAATTGCCATTTCAGTCGAGTAAAATTTATTTTGCCGAGCTTTCAACCTAGGGACTAGGTCATCTTCAGAGCTAGTTTACAAAATAATACTTTTACATTTCAGGGTTGGTGTGTCTTCTGTCTTGTCTGTTCATGGACTGAGTGTGATCGGTCTGTCATGACAGAAGACACACCAACCCTGTAATGTAAAATATTACTTTGTAAACTAGCTCTGAAGATGACCTAGTCCCTAGGTCGAAAGCTCGGAAAAAGTAAATGTATCACGACTGAAATGGTAATTATTTTTTCATCCTATTGAAACTATGAATCAGTCACCAAAAAGAATGAACAACAATCTGAAAAATATTTTACTATTCTATAACCAACATGTAACCTCCCTCACTCGGTCAGCAACTGTAATGTAACGGAAATGAAGTAAGAAATCTCCGTACTAAATAATCTAATCTACCTCTAATGATGGATAAAAATCTGATACCAGTCAGAGATACAACAGACATGCGCACTACGACCAGATACTTGCGATATTATGCAACATCTATTTCAATACTCATAATCAACAGTTGCACAGAAATTGCAATACTTATCAAGTAGAAAACTAAACAGTAGTTATAAAAGCTAATGTACCTTGTTGCATTGTACTGTAACGTTGCGTCAAATGAGAGAACTGACGTAACAAACTTCAGTCAATTATAATGAGGAATTGAACCGAATTTTCAGGTTTATATTTATAATACGAATAAATATTAAATGACATTCTAAATAAATAATACTCGTAAGTAAATTGCAACAGTTTACGAGGGTCGTTTGAAAAGTCCGTGCAAAATCAGAGAGATAGCACTACTGGCGCGTATCGAGGTTATGTTTAGTTAGTAGCATCTCTTGGAAGAACACACACCAAGTTTCAGCCAGATCGGTCTATTTCTTTGTGTTTGGCATTCGTTTGAATCGAGGAAGTCGAGTGATTTTCAAAAAATGGACGAAAAAGAATTTCGTGTGTTGATTAAACACTACTTTATGAAAGGCAAAACGCCTCAGGAGACTAAAGAGAAGCTTGATAAACATTATGGTGACTCTGCACCTTCGATTAGAACAGTTTATAAGTGGTTTCAAAATTTTCGGAGTGGCCATATGGGCACAAGTAACGCTGAACGTTCTGGACGCCCTTTTGAGGTTACTACTCCAGAAATCATTGATAAAATCCATAATATGGTGATGGATGACAGAAGAGTGAAGGTGCGTGAGATTGCTAGTGCTGTGGGCATCTCGAATGAACGGGTACATAATATTTTGCATCAACATTTGGACATGACAAAGCTATCCGCAAGATGGGTGCCGCGATTGCTCACGCATGACCAAAAACGAAATCGTGTGAAGTGTTGCAAGGACGGTTTGCAGCTGTTCCAGAAGAATCCGCAGGACTTTAAGCGTCGTTTCGTCACTGTGGATGAAACATGGATACATCACTACACTCCTGAGACCAAAGAAAAATCTAAACAATGGGTTACCAAGGGGGAATCTGCGCCAAAAAAGGCGAAGACCGTTCCTTCGGCCGGAAAGATTATGGCGACTGGCGTAAGTTAAAATGTTTTCTTTTCATATTCATTTTTACAAATAAAAACGATAATTAATTTAAACAATTTGTGTTCATTTTTTGGTGACTGATTCATAGTTCGAATAGGATGAAAAAATAATTGCCAATTTAAAATAAAATAAAATAAAAATAAATACAAAATATGACTGAAATTGGCAGTTATTTTTTTCATCCTATTATAAATAATTTGATTATTAATTCAATTTCGAATTGCCGGGCAGTACAAACATTTTTACACGAAAGACCTAGAGGTTAAAAATAAAATTAAAACTGTATAAGCGTTGACCGTCAAAAACTGCACGAAAAAGGGTAACGTTGAAAAACACCCAACTTTGACAATTTTTTTCTCTTTTTCCTATAAAAGATAAAATTCCCAAATTTTCTTTATAATATAGGACAAATCCTCCTTTATAACTGTATAATTTTTGCAATAACTTAAATAAATAAAATGAACTCACCAAAAGAACAGATGCGTTTTCATGATGAAACTGATGTGACTGATTTGTCGAAAACTTTTCATATTTTTCTTCAAACGTTTCCTCGTAAGATTTCATGATGTTAACCAATTGTCATGTTGCTTTTTTTCAGCTATCTCTCTGTTCTTAGAAGATGATATCCATGCGCAAGAATTGATTTTTCTTTTTTGTCTCCATCATGGGTATCAACATCAGTGGTTATGCAAAATTCTACCTGAAAGTTGTATTAAATTAAATTAAAAGTCAACAATATGTAGAACTTTTTTTGTGAAAGAACTCATCATATATTACATAAATATTATGAACGTAGTAATTTTAATTGAAATTAAATTTATGTATGCAAAAAGCAATGAACGTCCGAGTTTGCAACAACTGAACGCAATGTCCGGTGTTGTTTTTTCGTAATAAAGAAACATGGCCGGCGTTTAGCTTTAATTAGATTCACACCCTAACAATTAGTCTTCACAATTAGGTAATTAACTAGCAAATAAATAAGAAAAACAAAAAAGTTACATAATTTTTTTTTTGTTAACCTATTATTTATTTTCTTATTAAAATCAGACCTTGAAGGAAAAATGCAAAAGCGGAAGGATGCACGGTTGAAGGTAATTAACGCCCTAAGTTGGTACAACAGTTCTCATTTCCTCTGAGGAACTCTGTTATTTTATTTCTACTTCTTTTTGGAGTGTGCAGTTGGTAACAATGACTGTAACTTAAAGAAAAGAAGTGAATCTCTAATTATTTGCGCACCATTCGCTCGGAACTGCTATAATAGTAATTATTACTAATCTACCTCCACACAAAAAACCACTAGCCCAAATTCTTCCAAGATCTAGCGGAGAAACCGCAGGATAATGAAGCCGTGCATTGCATAGTACTCGATACTATCAAGTATTTGCTAGAAATAGCTTTGTATATTATATTTCAAATGGCAGTTTGAAGAAAGACAAAAACACAAATTTCTGCATGGTTTCACTTCCTGGTAAACCCAATTCACTCTAAGAACGGATCTCTTCGCCTAGCTGTCTCGCAGGGTTGTTCTAGATCAGGGATGGCGAACCTTTTTGAGATGTGGGTCAAATTTTGTTCATTTTTTTTTTAGTACTAGCTCTTGGGTCACTGATGCCCATTTGCACAAGAGTTAAGTTTAAACATTTTAAACTGAATATTTTCAAAACTAAACATCTTTAAAATTCAGTTGGCTTAACGGGTAAAACGGGACGAAACAAGTGCTATGGAAGTCTCTTTTTACAAACATAACTGAACAATACCTTACAAAAGTGTGTTTTATCTGAAGAAAAAATCTAAATACGGTTATTTGCTTTGGGTTGTCGATGAGTAAAATTATATATTTTATTTGATATTTTGTAAACACTTTTGCTTTATTTCAAATACTACAAAAGCATTTGTCGTAATTTGCGTTTTAGAACTGTAATGATCAAACTAAAGGTTATAGATAGCATTTAAATTGCTTTTGTGTCAATGCGTGATTGAAAAAAAATACAGATAGAATATAAATTATCCGCACAATTAGAAAATCTAAATCAACCCGCGTAAACAAACAAAATGGTTGCCTAGCAATTGTGGGTCAGTGAAAATAGTTGCGCGTATCAGTGTCTGACCCGCGGGTCATAGGTTCGCCATCACTGTTCTAGATAAAGATGTCACTGTTCCCGCATTGCATAAACGTTGTTCTCGCTTTTATTCTAGACCGTCTTTGCCTTACCAATCCCAGGCTACTGGGAAATAATTGGTAAATGGTAAAATAGTTCTAACTATCTTGGAGTCAATCTATCACAGAAGCAGACCCCAGTTGCCCCCAATAAAACAAACTTCCGGTTTAGGTATTTTTTTTTACTAAGTTGCTAGTTCCCATTTGGGAATACTCAGGCGAAATATAAAGTTTGAACATCCGGTAAATCTCAGTTTTTTTTGGGTCTTTAAACTAACACATAAAGGCTATTTACCCAAAATACATTTTCTGGGTTAGAAAATGTGTAAAACCTGGTAACACACAATATCTAATATTTGGTATGATTGCAATACTTCCCGTTGTAACTAAGTAAAAATAACTTTTTAAAATCTATCTCAGCCGGGATGCGAAATAAATGTATTTTCCTGCAGTTCCAGACATATTTAACGGAGATGTCCTTCTCATTTATCCTCTCCATTTTCCACCTCATGCTCCAGCCATGAACAGAGACTGCCCACCTGACCTGGTATGCAGACATCTTTAGAGGTAGGTGGTCATTCTGGATTTCAGACTATGCAGAATGGAATGAGAATAATACGTTGTTTCTACATTCTTTCTGTGGATTACCTTTCAAGATATTAATTATATCTGAAATGTTCTGTTAAAGTGGGCATACCAAGAGTTCTAGTTTTGCAGTACCTTACAATTACACGCTCTATCTGGCAGTTCTGTGTGGGCTGGTTCATTAATGATTGAGCAAGGTTATTTGTAAATTGTACCACAATAAATTTCCCTTCAACGAGAAAATCAAACTTTTACTCAAATTGTAATTTAAATAAGCTCGAGAAATGTTTTGCATTAAATAGAAATATACTAGACTCTAAAGGAACGTAGACCTATATAAAGGTATTTGTGAAAGTGTAGCTAGTTAGACAAATTTGTGGACTTTTTTACTTTTTTAATTTCTTGTTGAGACGGGGAAGCTGCACTGCAACCTTGAATTAGATCTATTATGCCCCCTACCAATGCCGGATGCACCCTACAGGACTCCGGGTGATGCAACAATTCACTCAGATACTCTAGGAAAGTGCAACGAGGAGATTTAGGAGTCGGTAGTAAGGAGAACTTACTCCCAAGGAGCCAATCCAATCCTTCCTTATAATGTTTTTCTTTGACAATCTGAAGATAACTCTACCTTGAGGATTTGTGGTAAGATAATCTGTACCTCGGAAGGAAAAGGCACCATGTCCATTTTTTTCGATTTTCAGATTTTGGCATCATTTTACAGATTTTTTGTTGCTCTTTCTAGAGGTGTAAAGCACTATGACCTATGTTTACTATTAAGCGATTTATGTATTTTTAAAAGGCGCTATGATACTTCATTACTTAAGGGTAAAAGGCACTACATGGGCATAAATGTTTTTCACAATGGAGATCAAAATAAAATATTTTAAAATATGGGAGGTTAAGTGGCCATACCAACTGTAATAATTATGGTGAGAAGTACAGGAAAGAGAACAACCGGAAAAGTGGAACAAAAAATGAATTTTGAAAAATATCTTTATTTGGCTCCCCTGTAAAATTTACTTTTTGTGACATGGTGCCTTTTCCTTCCGAGGTACAGATTATATTAACCTTCAACAACTGGTAACTTATCGCGCCACTACAGAAACTTCCAGATTGTGCGGAGTAACGGCATTTAGAGATATCAGCTCCTCGGTGCCATCTAGGCCCTGCTAAGGGTGATTTCTCTCGTTCAAATTGAAGATCTGGGAACAGAGAAAGCCTTTATATTATCTTCCTGGTGATTCCTAACTCCGTAGTTATTCCAAAATTGACTCTCAAATTAAATGATTAGGAGTGTTCTAAGGAGTGAACAATCTTAGCCAATCTTGGTAACCGCCCCGGCTTTGAAGGAAAATCCCATGAATGAGGAGGTCCTGATGAAGAACGAAATGAAATGTTGGTCTAAGGAGTTTTATTTTTTCGAATCGTTGCCACTTCTCAAGCACCCACGAAGTATTATTATTAATATTTAAATCACAAACTCCAATATCTTTACTAATAAGTATTTTAAATGGGATTTGCCTTGATTACTGAATCATAATGAGAAATTATGAAATAGAGAATTAAAAAAAAGTAAAAAGAAGATAAATTCTCATTAGAAATGTTCTTCAGAAAGTAATTAGTTACTTTCCCTAAGTTCAATTTGTTCGTAGAATGTCCGTCAAAGGGCAGAAGATGTAGAGCAATTACTTGCTGTAACTATGATGTGATTTACTACATCGCAGCAGAGATAACTCAAGTGTAACAGCATTAATCATTTGCTGCTCTCGAGATTTTTACACTACCTCTATCTATCTATATATAGCATAGATGGAGAGGTGTTTTGAAGAGAAACGGACTGACAGAGACGGAAGAAGTCAGGACGTTTATATCAGTGCAACAAGGCGATTGGCCTTGGAAAAAAGATTTTTTCTGACCTTCAGTGTAACCTCTACCTCATAAATATCGCTCGCACAACAACTTCGTATTGTACTATTTGGGGTGGGGGAGTTGATCGTCGCTAGTTTTGCCCGCAAAAACAAGATGGCTGTACACAGTCCTGGTGGCGCGCTTGAATCATGTTTACAAGTGTGGGCGGCTATACTGTTGTTAGATTTATTCTCTTGTCAACTGCCTACCCCCTATGTACATTTGTCAACCCTGTACTGGTTGTCTCTTCTCCATGTTTACACACACCCTAAACATCTCCCTCACCCTGGATATTCAAACTGTTGGTCAAATCACCAACATTGATGGTCACATTGTACAGGAAATAAAAGCTAAAAGAGGAGAGCCTTAATACAACGTGATATCCGTCAAGTACTGTACTGCTAAAAGTTATTCCTACAATATTATGAATATAATTTCAATTATGTAAGTTCATGCTGAGCTCTTGATGAGTAAAGCAAGACGACAATTTGAGAAGGGGCAAAATACCGGAAACTCAAAAATCTGATACGATTGCAATACTTCCAATTAACATAATACGTACATAGTGCTGTCCTCTTCAACCGTGTGAACAGTGTAGAGGCCTAACAGAGCTTCTTCTGTTCCATCTCTGTCCCTAGCCCATTCAATCCTTCTTTTCCAACCGGATTCCCTTCCCACCAAACCTTCCTTCACATCCTCCTCCACAGGTTCTTCTTGGACGGCCACGGCGTCTTCTGCCTTCTGACTCTTGGCTCATACACTAAAATTTAGCCACCCGATCGTTCTCCAATTGACCATCTCAAAGACGGACGTAAGAACACCATCTGCTTGTTGTTGTTCAAAAAAAAGCTGCTCCTTAAAATTCACGGCCCAGTACGTGAAGGCATGACCTGGCGACGTAGGCACAATAGGGAGCTCAGAAGAGCAGATTGAGGTAGGTTGGCCATGTAGCGAGTATGGCTGGTGACGAAATTCTCTCTAAACTTTTACGCAAAACACCAGACAGGAAGCGAAGAATCGGAAGGCCCCAGGTTGCGTTGGCAGAGATGCTAAGAGTATCCTCCTAGCGATTGCTAAAAATAGGGACGATTGGCAGAAACGTATTGAGGAGAGAGGAGGCCAAGGTCCATATCACTGGGTTGTAGCGCCATGAAAGAAGAAGATCGTTCTCCATTCTAACAACGTGACCAAACCAGCGAACTTGACTCTTTTTAATAAACTCTATTGCCGGTTCTACGGCCAGGGTCTTTTCGTACTGTAGTTGTTTCTTACCTTATCTCTCCTTGTCTTCCCTAACACCTTTCCTAGATAACGCATCTCCATTGCTTGGAGTTGGCGCTTTCAGTCTTGTCATTAGAGTCCAAGACTCACTTGAGTATGATAATATTAGTAGAAACACACTTTTGCATACTGAGACCTTCGCGTGTGAGGTCACTTCCTGTATTCCCAAGGAAACTGTGTCTTGTGCCGTGAAAGAACCATCCTTCTCTTATATTTCATCCTCCATTCTCTCCTCTTCATTTAGGTGGGCACCCAGGTATTCCTTATTCCAGTACAGCTCCCCTGGCCTTTACTTTTACTCTCTCTTCCTTGTCTCCAATTACCCGAGACTTCGCCTAAATTCTTGTTTTGGCCAGCTCCTCCACCAGGACGTTTATCTTAAGCTGGAGGATTCTTTTCGGAATCTGCTGCTACTATATGTCGTCCGTATAACCCAGTATCCCAAGCCTCCTTTCGCAGTTTGTATTTATCTCGTCCAACACGAGAATAAAGAGACGGGGGGAGTTGGTTTCCTGCGCGTGGTGCCCCTGGAAGTAGTAACTGAGCGACCAATAGTGTTGTTTCATCCTGAGGGCTTGGAGAACGGAAGGAAGTAGACCTCCCAGAACAACTTCCAATTAAAAATATAAAAATATGGTATTTTTAAATAGACCAAAATTGCAAACATATACCCCAAGGCCACCATAATTAAACACTCCGTTTGAACAGAATTAATTTTCACTTACTCCAATTTAGTTGCACTAATTATGACCATACTGAGAGATATTTAGATTTGCTAAATTCCTTAAAGGAAGGAAGTTGACAATCCAGTGAGTGTAAAGCTGGTTCATTACTACAGCTGCAATTAGTCCCTTTTACAAGTGTAATTACTCCCTGCCAGCAGAAAGACTTCAATTACGCCGCAATCTACTCTACACCTGCGATAAATTGTTTAGAATGTTGTTGTTTTTTTTTTCCTCGTTGTTCTTTGTTTTTACATTTTAATGAGTTTTTCCTCTTTTTCCCATCATTTCCGCAAAAGTGTGAAAATAAATGGAAATTACTGTATAATTGAATAAAAATAAATCTAACAACCAATTAAATCGAGTAAATGCAATAATACTATAACTGTTTTTATAGTTTTATAATTAAAACTGTCCGGTAGGACAGTTGTATAAGGGTTGATTGTCAAAAACTGCACGAAAAAGAGTAAAGTTGAAAAAACACCCAACTTTGACAATTTTTTTTCTTACTTAGAAAGAATAATGTTGAAAGCATCAAAGAAAGTAATTCTGGATAAGATGTAAACAGTCTCAGGTCATCAACAGTAGAGATCACGAACATTGGCGTGGTAAAGTAGGACATTCAACCTTAAAATAGAGATCCAACTAAGTTCCTAAACTTCCTAAACCCATCACTTCGGGTGACCCGAACTGAGTCATTCTTGGTTTTTGAACTAGATTTCAGTGGTTTAAAAGAGAAAGTAATGTAGTAGTGAGAGAAATAACTGATAGAAGGTAGATTCAGAGTAAAGTAATATCATCTTTCTATTTTATATTGTGTTGAAAGCACAATAATAACCACCAATGATATTAAGATATTAACATTTGACAAAAAAATTTTAAATTAAAAAAATATAGATATGTACGAGGTGTGTTCAAAAAGTAACGGGAATTTTTAAATTTCGCGGGTTTGGAGAGTCGGATTGTAAAATTTTTTTTTTTATTATGTTGGTACACATGCCCCTGAAGTACGATAAAATTTTCAGTAATATTCATTGTTTACTTCTTAAGTGGCAGCCGTTAAGGTTAGACGTGTTTTTCGAGCTTGGCGATTTTTGTTTGTTAAAAAAAATGGATCAAAGAATTTGTATTAAATTTTGCGTAAAAAATGAAATAAAGTGTAATAAAGTGTGTGAAATGTTAATAAAGGCATATGGTGAGTCTGCTATGAGTAAAACAAGGATTTACGAGTGGTATAAGCGTTTCCAAGATGGCCGCGAAAACGTTGAAGATGACGTACGACCTGGACGTCCAAGCACATCAACAACCGATGAAAACGTGAAAAAAGTGAAAGAAATGGTTATGAACGATCGCCGAATCACAATCAGAGAAGTCGCTGATGATGTTGCCATATCAATTGGCTCATGCCATGAAATTTTTTCGGATGTTTTGGGTATGAAACGTGTGGCAGCAAAATTTGTTCCAAAATCTAACAAAAACAGCGGAGAATGGAAGTTGCTCAAGAGACACTCAATGAAGTCGACAACGATGCGGATCTACTGAAACGTGTTATAACAGGTGACGAAACATGGGTTTACGGATATGATGTCGAAACTAAGGCTCAATCGTCCCAGTGGAGGCATTCTGGATCGCCAAGACCGAAAAAGGCTCGACAAGTGCGGTCGAATGTGAAGGTTATGCTCACTGTGTTCTTCGATTTTAATGGCATAGTGCATCATGAATTCTTGCCACAAGGTCAAACAATCAATAAGGAGTACTACCTACAAGTTCAACGCCATTTGCTTGAAGCAATCCGAAAAAAACGCCCGGATTTGTGGCAAAACAATTCATGGATTTTGCACCACGATAATGCACCTGCTCACACTTCATTGCTTGTTCGTGAATTTTTGGCCAAAAACAAAACTTTAACGATGCCCCACCCAGCCTCCATACTCGCCAGACATGGCTCTATGTGACTTTTTTCTATTTCCAAACATAAAGAGAACATTAAAAGGCCGTCGTTTTACAAGCATAGATGACACTAAAAGCGAATCGCTGAAAGAGCTGAAAGCTATCACAAAGATCGAGTTTCAGAAGCGTTTCGAGGATTGGAAAAAGCGCTGGCACAAGTGTATTGTATGCGAAGGGGACTACTTTGAAGGCGACAATATTAATGTAGATGAATAAATAAATATTTTTTTCAAAAAACGAAAATTCCCGTTACTTTTTGAACACACCTCGTATGTAGAGTATCAACTGTTTATTATTGATATAGATCTGTTAAGAAGACTTGAAAGTTGTAGAAAACCAAATAAAAAGGTTCAATAATACGATTCTGGGCACTCTGTAACAGAAAATGTAAATTCTGTTCAAATGTGGCCCCCTCACCACTACCATATGTTAACGTAATAGTTCATTATTATTATTTTATTTATTTAGAAATTTACAATCTGTAAAAATATACAGGGTGAACCAGTAAGTATTGTCAATAGGCCTACTGCGTGTAGTACATCTAAAGTGGAGTTCAATGACGTACTGGCCAACTTCATATTTTCCTCTGTTCTTGAGTGACGTCACTTTAAAGTTTTTTTCTAAAATCATTACTTTTTTCCAATAAAAATGTTATTACTCAGAAAGTTTTAGTCCGAATTCGATTCTGATGACACGGTTAGAAAGACAGATACATTTTCTAAAAATTGATACCATTTCGGAGCATAAATTATTCTCCAAACTGCCTTAATCTTCCACCGGAACCTAGGAAAATAAAAGTAATCGAAATTTTTAAGAAAACTCATTAGGCCCTTATGGGGATCATTATCAGACCTAGGTGCTGGCACTTTTTATAAAAGTTTCCTTGTTTAATGGGCTTTCTAACGGTATATCATTTTCCAGGATTCCTTTTATCTTCGTATGAGAAATTGCGTTTGTTTTGCAAGAAAACGTGTTCACGAGCATACAGCAGTGATATTGTATTGTGTTGTTTAATTCATTAAACTCTTGTGGATGGAGCTGTAGTCAATTTTTAAAGTAGATTGTCTTAAAATAAGGTAGTCTAAGGTTACTTATTGCACATAGAAAAAAAAAAATCTAAACTGAAATATTTGACAAAATGTTAGATTTTGAAACTAAGCAAATTAGCCTTCGATTATAAAAATAGCACTTGTTTAAAATATTTTCTAAAGTGCGTGAAAGGCAGGAGGAGAGAAACTACCCAGCGGTAGCACTCCAGGAATGATATTTAGGTCTTCAGACTGCAAGAAAGTGGCGGGGCCATCGGAGATTGATTCGGCGAGGAGAATTATTAGGAATGGCAGTAGAGGCGAAAGACTGTACAAATGGATTAGAGCAGGGGTGAGCAACCTTTTTAATCAATGGGCCAATTTAAATTTAAATTTTTTTTTGCGGGCTGCACATAGATTAACTCTTATTAATAATTTACGAAACGTCCGTATTGCACGTTTGAACAAGTCACCGACAAGTGTGTATCTCGTCACAAAAAAGTCGCGCAGACGCGGCGCGTTCGTATTGCATGTTTAAAAACGTCGTTGACAAGTAACTCGCCATAAAAAAATATTTCGGTTTAGTATGTACTACCATTTTATTATAATTAATTTTATAACAATATATTGATGGGAGAAAGTCGATAAAATAAATTCAATTTTAGAAATGCTTGGCGGGCCGCGTGTTGCTCATCCCTGGATTAGAGCAACTAAAGAGAGCAGTTTGGAACTTTTGATATTTCGTCTTGGATGTGGAGGTCGGTGTGAAGAGTGAGGTTAATCACCATAGAAAGGTGTGTCAACTATCTGTCGGAGTAATTTTGACTGAAATGTCCTGTACTATCCTTGTTTGTCGGTTTGTTTGGGCTGAAACCCACAGCTCTATATCCACGCGGGTTTTATGGATAGTATTGTTTAACTTCTTTCGAGTTCTATGGGCAATTCGTAGCCTCATCCAAGTAGTTTGTAATGAAGTTCCACTATGTTTTGTTATTGCTTGACTTATAAGTCTATTACGTGGGTTCCACGTGAGTCGTTTATTATTATTATTATTATTATTATCGTAGTTGAGGTGTACTGGATTCAAAGCGGAGAACCCGGGTTCGAATCCAGCTGCTGGTATTTCCTAGGAGTTTCTAGCAACTCACTGTCCACTGAGGTTTACTTATTATGGAACATTAAAGTCATAATATAATCCAATAATAGTCTTTTTAACACCTGAATACAAGAGAACATAATCGATCTTTATGGTGATTACATTAGATTCGTTCTTCTTCGTTTCGGTTAATGCCAGCCAGTGAAGGTTATTGCGTTTACATTCATTGACCAATTTTGTTTCTTTTCATGTTATTCCTCTTGAATCCCACGTACGGAATCTTTTGTGTCCTTTGTCCTCACCAGGTCTTATCCCTTAAAATACATTCGGCTCTATCATTCTTAATGCGTTTAAACCCAACTTATGCAATTTTTTTTTTCCCTTACTTAGCTCAGTGGTTTGCTGATAATGAATTCCAACTCGGGAGATCCTGAATTCGAATCCTGGTTCTTATAATCTCTCTTCCTAGGAGCTTCTCACAGCTCACTGTCCTCTAATGGAGTCTTCTTATGAGAAAAACACTGTCTAAAGGCGGTTAATGCACTGGAAGAAGCTCCGATCTCCAATGACCTCAGTGGTTTACTCTTTGAATTAAAAATAAAAAATACACTACCGGATGGGAGTGAACTCTCTTCTACCTCGTCATTTTTCACAAGAGATTCTCAGCCGTTGGAGGCCAGAGAAGATAACACGTCAAAATAAATGCTCATTAAGCCTGGACCTTTCTAAAACGGAGCTGATATCAACCAATTAAGGGACAGTTCGACGAAGTAGCCCTGCAGTGCCCTCGCTATTAGCATCCCTAAGGGCTAATAAAACAATTCATACAAATAGGAAGTATTTAAATAGGCTGTGTGTACGCAAGAGCATTAGCTGCAAGAAGAACGTGCTAAGAACATCTCAATGAACTGGGAAATACTAAATTTGGTTTAAACATATCTTTCCAAGGTTTTACATTCGTAATTTTTCACCAAATGAACATAAATTGCCTTATTTTTCTATATTCTTCCCACTTTTACTTAAATGAACAATTTAGGTTCTTGCTATCGATGTTTGGGACGATAAATTTTGACGCTAGCTAATGAGGGAAACTATTTTAACTTTTATCTCGACAACTATTTGTTCTGCACTGTTCTTAGATAATTTCAGCCCTACTTTATATATATATCAGGCACATTCCACAGCTCTGCCATAATGCTAACAATATTACTTCTTAAATCCATTTTGTTACTATTTTTAATATTTTTAACTATATATTGGTATTTAATACAAGAAAGCATGGGTACGTAATATTTCCAAATTTTTGAGCTAATAATTTTTTTTTTTTTTGGCGCATCAACAGCTGAGGTTATTAGCGCCCGGAGCTTTTTCCAGTGCACTGCCGGCCTCCGGACAGTGTTCTCTCGTTACAGACAACACTGTCCATCACCGGACAGTGAGCTGTAAGAAGCTCCTAGGAAGAGAAAATCTAAGGGTCAGCTGCTGGATTCGAACCCGGGACCTCCGCGTGGGAGTCCAGTATGCTAACCGCATAGCTAATCCCTTCCCTCAAGCTAATAATTACTACTTCATTACTGTTGGTTGGTTATTTATTCCATTAATTAATTTTTTATGAATGAAAATGTATATAGTACAGTTATTAGTAATGAAGCATTCAGAATTTTAAGTGCATTTAAATTTAACGAAGCCTGTTATTATTTATTCAAGATAGAGGACGTGACTTTTTAACATAATCTTGATTTCCGTTCAAGTATGTCTAATAAACCGTTCAGAATCATTATTATAGCTTTAAATGTCGTCAAATCGATGCATAATTGTCGAGACAAAGTTGTTTGAAATTATAGCTAACAAATCGCAATTATTTATTTTATTTTTTTAATATGCCAAAAACAATGCACTAAACGTGCTTAAATAGAATTAAAGCGAAAAATGATTCATCTTTTTTCACTGACTGCATTACCATATGAGCTGTCTAGTGCACAACTCGCTTAACTCCAAAAAACACAAAAATTGGAGAAATAAGATGAAATAATGTTCATTGTTTGTTTAAAGTTCCTGTTTTTAATATAAATTCAAATAAATTTACTGTTATCAACTAGCGGCTACTACAGAATTTGAGTTGAAATTATTGCAACGACTTACAACATTACAGCACATAGTTCAGGGGTCCCCAAACTACGGCCCGCGGGCCACATGCGGACTCCTGAGGACATATATCCGGCCCTCGCCGCACTTCCGGAAGGGGCATCTCTTTCCGTTGGTGGTCAGTGAGAGGAGCACTATATGTGGCGGTGCAGCAAGGCGCTGTGTCGCTCATGTACAGTACTACTTCCGATGATGCGGGATGCACGCGTCACGGCTCCGTAAAATAACAGGCAGAAGTAGGAAGAAAGGCAAATCACTATAACTAAACCGAACATTGACCATCTTATTAGCCAAAAGCAGGCCCATAGTTCCCACTGAGATACTGGGCAGTTTGTTGATTTAAATTTACTTGTTCTTTATTTGAAATATTCTATTAGTTCCCGTTTTGGTTTTTTTACTTTAAAATTGTTTTATAGTCCGGCCCTCCAACGGTCTGAGGGACAGTGAACTGGCCTCCTGGGTAAAACATTTGGAGACCCCTGGGTTAGTTAATCAAAATAGCTTCTGAAATAAATTATTTACTAATCAATGGCTACAATTTTTTTTTTGTAATTCTTTAATTATTTGGGGGAATTTATTACAAAATTTGAAAAGCTACTATTGAACAATCTTAACTGCACAGAAGGAAGTTGTACGAGGGTCGTTTGAAAAGTCCGTGCAAAAATAAAAACTACTTAATTTTTGGGGGTAAACCTTTTTTATTTTTCAACATAGTCTCCTTTTAGGCTTATACACTTCGTCCAACGCTGCTCTAGTTTGTTGATCCCTTCCGAATAATAGGATTTGTCCAAGCCTGAAAAATAGCCATTCGTTTCTGCAATCACCTCCTCGTTTGAATAAAATCTTTTTCCCGCCAGCCATTTCTTCATATTGGGGAACAAATAGTAGTCCGAGGGAGCCAAGTCTGGAGAATAGGGGGGATATGAAACGAGTTGGAACCCTATTTCCATTAATTTTGCGACCACAACTGCTGAGGTGTGAGCTGGTGCGTTGTCGTGATGGAAAAGAACTTTTTTGTGGGCCAATCGTGGGCGTTTTTCTTGCAGCTCGGTTTTCAAACGGTCCAATAACGATGAATAATATGCACCTGTAATAGTTTTACCCTTTTCCAGATAGTCGATGAGGATTATTCCTTGCGAATCCCAAAAGATAGTCGCCATAATCTTTCCGGCCGAAGGAACGGTCTTCGCCTTTTTTGGCGCAGATTCCCCCTTGGTAACCCATTGTTTAGATTGTTCTTTGGTCTCAGGAGTGTAGTGATGTATCCATGTTTCATCCACAATGACGAAACGACGCTTAAAGTCCTGCGGATTCTTCTGGAACAGCTGCAAACCGTCCTTGCAACACTTCACACGATTTCGTTTTTGGTCAAGCTTGAGCAATCGCGGCACCCATCTTGCGGATAGCTTTGTCATGTCCAAATGTTGATGCAAAATATTATGTACCCGTTCATTCGAGATGCCCACAGCACTAGCAATCTCACGCACCTTCACTCTTCTGTCATCCATCACCATATCATGGATTTTATCAATGATTTCTGGAGTAGTAACCTCAACAGGGCGTCCAGAACGTTCAGCGTCACTTGTGCCCATATGGCCACTCCGAAAATTTTGAAACCACTTATAAACTGTTCTAATCGAAGGTGCAGAGTCACCATAATGTTTATCAAGCTTCTCTTTAGTCTCCTGAAGCGTTTTGCCTTTCATAAAGTAGTGTTTAATCAACACACGAAATTCTTTTTCGTCCATTTTTTGAAAATCACTCGACTTCCTCGATTCAAACGAATGCCAAACACAAAGAAATAGACCGATCTGGCTGAAACTTGGTGTGTGTTCTGCCAAGAGATGCTACTAACTAAACATAACCTCGATACGCGCCAGTAGTGCTATCTCTCTGACTTTGCACGGACTTTTCAAACGACCCTCGTATAAGGGTTGATCATCAAAAACTGCACGAACAAGCGTTATATTGAAAAACATCCAACTTTGACAATTTTATAAGTTTTATTGGGCGTTTTTAAAAAAATAATAATTAAATACATACGGCTTTCTCTTTCTAATTTTCTCAAGGTACTAAACTCATAAATCCCCTGTGAAACTCTAAACAGTTGAGACAAATGAAATTCTTAATATCATTTACAGTTTTGTAACCCGTACAATTATATTGAACCGTAAACATAAGGCCTGAGACTGCTTAAAAACAAATATGGCTTGAATAATGATAAAAAATATAAGTTATAAAATCTATGTGCATGTAATTTGTAACCGGAATTAAAAAAAAAACCTTAATTGAATTAAGAAAAGCCTGGGAGCCATTTTCCCCAGATAAATGCATTGAGTCAAAAAAATTGGTACTTCCGTTATTAAAACTGTCCGGTAGGACAGTTGTATAAGGGTTGACCATCAAAAACTGCACGAAAAAGCGTAACGTTGAAAAACACCCAACTTTGACAATTTTTTTCTATTTTTCTATAAAAGATAAAATTCCCAAATTTTCTTTAAATCTTACTCCAAATTCTCCTTTATAACTATAATTTTTTTGCAACCACCCAGATCTAATAGGTTTCGAGAAAAAAGTTGCCGAAAATGAGCAAAAACGGCTTTTTCAAAAAATGTTCTTGTTCTTGTTCTTCTTCTTCTTGTTCTTGTTGTTCTTGTTGTTACCTTTTTTGTAAACAACGTAGCGCCTAAACGCGTGAACCGATTTTCATGAATGAGGTGTCATTCGATTCGGAACTTTATGTAGATGTGCCTTTTGGGGGTCTCGGCCCTGTACATCGAATGGGAGAGGAGTTAGCCTCCTTTATGTAAGGCCCCCTCCAAAATTATTATTACTAATTACTCTGTAAATCTTGGCCCTATTTTGATAAAATTTGGTAGGATGATAGGGTTAGGGCTCCCCTACCTAACAATAAAGCGACGATCTGCTCTTACACTTGTTAAGGGGAAGTATAGCAATCGTTTCAAATTATCGACACGTGAACCGATTTTCATGAATGGAGTGTCAATCGAATCGAAATTTTGTACAGATTTGTACTTTAAAAGTCTCGACGCTATGCCTCATAAGGAGGGGAGTTTGCCCCACCCAAATAAGGCCCTTTCTAAAACTATTATTACCAATATTTCTACAAAGCTTAACCCGATTTTGATAAAATTTAGCACGAAGAAGTGATTAAAGCTCTTCTACGTGGCTGTGAAGTGCCATCATGCTCTTACACCTACTAAGAGGAAGTACTGCAATCGTTAAAATTATCAATGAGTGAACCGATTTACATCAATGAATTGTCGTTCGATTCAAAATCTTTGCCTTTTAGAAAGAAGTACTGTAATCGCAGTTTATTTTTCTTGCTCCTCTTAAAAGGAAGTACTGAAATCGCAGTTTAATTTTGCTATTTACGTACAAATACCTTCCTATTTTATATAAAAAGGCTTTCTCAAAAAAATTGTTATTGAGGATGGTTTGGGGACCGCAACTATAACCATTCTTTAAAAAGATCTCTCCAGTGGTAGTTACGGTTCCGATTTAACACCTTATCAGGTTATAATGATAGAATAGCTTATTCCAAATTTTAAAAAAATCCAATCTGTAAAGCAGATATGTAACTTTGCTAATAGACAAAAAGGAAAATCTGTCCAAAAGGTACAAAAATCTCCTTAACAAAAACTTACAGTTTAAAAAGTTAAGTATAAGGGTTGATTAAACGCCAAAAGGTACACAAATCAGCAAGTACCCAACATTTCATTAATACTTCATTGATATTATTTAAGTAATTTTACCGCATTAATTTTCATTAATATTTTTTAAGAATTTATTAGATGTCACATACCCTTATGCTGGCCAGTTCATTCATAATAGTTATAATTGTGATAAAATGTATATTATATCTTCGTATAAATAGGTACTTTATTTTAACTCTATTCCAAATTATTCTTCTGATTCTGAAGTTGTCACATATACATGCATGTTAAATTAGAAAAAGACAAATTTAGAGTCGGCCACTGTTTAAATTTGAATCACGGAGGATTTAAAGCAATATTTCAGTCTTGAATTCGTCTTACCGAAATATTCGTGAGGACAAATAACACACAGTTATAACAAGTAGATTATTCAACATTATTTATTCATTTCTCAATTGTAATTTAATTTAGTCCCCCTAATTTTACTTACAGTAAAATACTGGAATAATTAGCTGTCCTAAAAATATGCATATCTTATTTATTTTATATTACATAACATATATATAACATTGTGAGAAGAACAGCTACATTGAGAGTGTGATTGAAGAAAACTATATTATTTGCGTTTAAGCCAGATAATTATTACCTATGATTATAAACGTTTGACTACTTCATAAAATAACAATTACTTTAATCGAAGAATGAACTTAAACCGACGATTTTTATTTAAAAATAAAAATAAATAAACAAAATCATTGATGTATGTTGGTGTGAGCAATTTTTAAAAAAGTTTATGAATGTTTTAGCCTCATATTTTTTTATTTTTTATAACGTTTTCTTTTTCACCTGTAATTAATAGTTTGATTATTATAGATAAATAGATATTACAGTCAATCTAAGTTAAATGGTGTGCTACTTGAGTAAATATTTTGTAGATGAAAATGGCCAGCATAAGGGTTTGTGACATCTAATAAATTCTTAAAAAATATTAATGAAAATTAATGCGGTAAAATTACTTAAATAATATCAATGAAGTATTAATGAAATGTTGGGTACTTGCTGATTTGTGTACCTTTTGGCGTTTAATCAACCCTTATACTTAACTTTTTAAACTGTAAGTTTTTGTTAAGGAGTTTTTATTTAACTCGATTTTATCCGCTTTAACAATATAGAAAAGTTAATATTACAGAGAATGGCAACTCGAGAGGAAACCTACCCAAACCTTTTCCGGAAGTATCATTAATAGAATTTTCTAGGAAAACAGTATTTCTCGAAAATGAATCCAGAAAAAAAAAGTAAAAAAAGATTCAGTGAAGTGGTTGAACACCTTATTAGAGACATCTTAGTTGGAACTATTTTTTCAATTTTTGACTTGCACACAAATAACCAATTTGTAAAAAGATAAAAATAAAAACACTTTCTTGAACGCAGAGAACCACAAAATGGAAAATTCCAAGTGAAAACTCAAAAGAATAGAAAAACTGCACGATTTACAATCACTTCCTGTGACTAGTAAAATAAGAGGGAAATGAAGTGGCTATTTATAAAATTTTATAAAAATTTGTTGGTCAAAATATTTATTAAAATCAGCTTAACATTAAGTAGATGAGCCTTTTCTCAGACATACTCTATGAACTAAATTCCTCAGAACTCTTCATACAACAAAAAAATAATTCTTTTAAAAATAAAAA
Organism: Rhodnius prolixus; assembly: GCF_049639745.1. Classification (NCBI taxonomy): domain Eukaryota; kingdom Metazoa; phylum Arthropoda; class Insecta; order Hemiptera; family Reduviidae; genus Rhodnius; species Rhodnius prolixus. The sequence continues at coordinate 10,792,925 of NW_027411604.1, read as the reverse complement.
AAAGAGTCTTCATCAAACAGTTACAGTTATACGAAAAGGTTATAAAACTTTTAATTTTCATTAATAAAAGGAAATTCTTTTAGTCCTTTAATAAAATGCCTCTAGAGAGAGTTTTCAACTTTAAGGAAAACCTGAGCTGTGCCTTATTTCCAGGATTCCTTGATAAAGAAAGATTTTCTTTAAAGATGGTTTTTCCTTGATAAATATTTCTTGCAGAGGTTTTTCATATTATATTCCAGGGATTTTTTTTAATCAATTCTCTCTTTTTGAATCAACATTCTTCATAATATTATTATATCGTTCTGTGTTTAGCGAGATTGCAATTATGAGTGTTTATTAGTAAAATAAGTATCGCTTTTCCAATGATAGGAAATTGTTATATGCCAAAATTATTGAACACTTAATTCTAAATAATCCATGAAGATAATTAGATTCTATTCTAATGCAGTTACAAATCTTTAACCAGTAATTTGTCCAAATGAATCTATTTCTGCCATTAATCAAAATCAATTTTTCGTCTCTCCCTTAAACCATCAGTTTGTGAACAGTCTATGATGGAGAATGTTAATCTAATGTTCATCTGGAGACAGTTGTCTCAGTGGGTAAGGATATCATTTTAAGTACAGTGGTACCTCGGTTTTCGACCACAATTCGTTCCGTAAGTGGAATGGAATAGAATAGGATAGAAAAGAAATTTATTATTCTGGGACAATTGTCCCCTAAGAATAAATACAGGAACAAATAGAGGCCTTAACAGTTTGGCCTGTGATTGAACAGAAAATAAATAAATAAATAAGTATTTACAAAAAGTGAAAATATAATAAGTGAAAATGAAAGTAAAAATAAAATAATAAAACAGCAGAAATTAAGGAAATAAATTAAAACAATTAGAATTTCGGAGGAAGCTGAATAGAAAGTAGATAACTGAATAGACGGGATTTAAAGATAGATAGGGTAGGAGCATGACGGACAGATGAAGGCAAGGAGTTCCAGAGAGAGGTAGCACGTATTAGGAAGGACTTGTCAAAGGATGAGGTACGGTGAGAGGGAATATAGAGATCAGATGAGCGAGATCTAGTGTTACGGGAATGGATGGAGGATTTAAACTTAAGGAGTTGAAAAATATAGAAAGGCCTTTGAGACTGGATGACTTGAAAAAAGAAAGAAGCCAAAAAATATTGGCAGCGATAGACAGGGAAAAGCCACTTCAACTCATCGTAGCAGTCGGTCGAGAACCGAAACAATTTTGTCCCATAAGAAATAATGTAAACTATGTCAGTTTATTTCGTTTCTAAGCCCCAGAAATATGCCAGTTTTACTGGCCCAATTTTATGTAAAAACATGTATCTAACACAAGAAATAAGATCTAAAAGTGTAAATAATATAAAAACAACTCGGCTCTTCTCGGGTGTTCGAATTCCAAATGTTTGTTCAGATTTTAGGACAATATTTTCTCGAATTTCTTGGTCGAATACCGATTTGTTCGAAAGTCAAGTCGTTCGAAAACCGAGGTACTACTGTATATCAATGACATTAGCTCGATATACAGAGGATTGTTGTCGGCAATCAATAATATCTTCCCCTTGAATAATTGTTTGAGGGAAATCAAGGAAATTACTATTAAACAAAAGGCGCCACGGTAGCCGAGCGGTTAAAGGCGAGACCTGTAAAGCTAATATGCATCTTTGGTACTGGGTTCGATTCCCGGTCTTAGGCCTTGGATTTTATTTAATGTTTAATATGAGATTGTTTTGTAGTAAAGAACGTTTTGCTGAGCGCCTCCGTTCACAACACCTAATTTGGCAGTTGGATGTAAAGCCAGCCTGAAATAATAGGCACTACTGAGAAAGTCGTAAGGAAAGAAAAAACTGCCCCGTATAGGCCCTTAAAATCAGCCCTTCAAAGAGTGAATCTACAAGTTCAGAGCCGGCTGGGAAATTTTCTTAATCCTACTCAATTGCACATAAATTTGCAAGTCTGAACATGCTTCACATTAACTTGAAAATGACCGTAACAACTGGCCTTGAAAATGGATAGCGCTACAACGTTGTGGCTCTGTCAATGAGGAAAAGTGGTTAATTAGCTGAGTGCTAATTGATGTTACAGTCTTGACCGCCGTGGTGTTAATTATTTAGTTCATTGTTTCATCACCAATATGTCCTTGTTGATTAAAAGGGCCGTGATAATGAGTGCAGAAGGGCTTGAACGAGCCTGGAATCATACCTGGTGTGGATTTTTGATTAAAATAAAGGGCTTTATTATATTATTTGGTCCAATAAATAACTGCTTTGAATGAGCATGGAAACCTGGAAAATTAATTGGATGAGGCTCTCTGGAGTTTTGGTAACTACCAAAGAGTTGACCTCAAATTGGATGGAGATGGACTCCAATTAACACATGTTTGTCTTTTCGTTCGCTCTTCAAACAGAACCTATGCCACCGTAAGTGGAATTTAATGTGACATACTTGTGTTACTCATGGATTTCGGGCAAACAAGATGTTTTTATTTTTTTGTATTTAAGGTGCGCCGCCATCTGAAGTTATTAGCGACCAGAGCTTTTTCCACTTCCGGCCTCCGGACAGTGAGCTGCAAGAAGTATTACGACCGTCCAAATTTTAGAAATTGTATTTTCTTCCGAAGTCCAGTAAACCATAAAAATTGCTTTTTACGTATTGGTCTGTTTGTTGGGGTAAGTAGTGGGCGGATACGATATGAGCGGATACTCGTACTTCACCACAGCACCTTGCTCTGGCCCAATAGGCCCAGGGATGGCAAATCTTTTTGAGACGTGGGTAAAATTTTGTTCATTTTTTTTTTATACTAGCTCTTGGGTCACTAATGCCCATTTGAACAAGAGTTAAGTTTAAACATTTTAAACTGAATATTTGCAAAACTAAACATCTTTAAAATTCAGTTGGCTTAACAGGTAAAACGGGACGGAACAAGTGCTATGGAAGTCTCTTTTTACAAACATAACTGAACAAAACATGAACAAAAGTGTGTTTTAGCTGAAGAAAAATCTAAATATGGTTATTTGCTTTGGGTTGTCGATTTTTTTTAACAAACAAAATATGAGTAAAATTATACATTTTATTCGATGTTTTGTAAACACTTTTGCTTTATTTCAAATACTACAAAAGTATTTGTCGTCATTCGCGTTTTAGCAAATGATCAAACTAAAGGTTATAGATAGCATTTAAATTGCTTTTGTGTCAATGCGTGATTGAAAAAAATACAGATAGAATATAAATTATCCACACAATTAGAAAATCTAAATCAACCCGCGTAAACAAACAAATGTTTGCCTAGGAATTGTGGGTCAGTGAAAAAGCTTGCGCGGGTCATAGGTTCGCCATCACTGCAATAGGCTATCTAAATTGGCGCCAATGTTTTCTTCTATTCTAATTGGTGAACTATAGATATAGGCTCTACAAGTTAATTGTGAGGCTTTGAACGTGTAGCTAAGCTGCACCATAAAAACTGGCTTTAGGGAGATTACACTAGGCATCATCCCTAGAACTTGCCAAGACTTAGTTTGTAATTCAGTCTGTAATTATTTAATCAAAATAAATTCATTTATTTCATTGCAGCCAGCGCAGCCGATTCATATCTCCAGATCAGCATGGTGTTCTGTGCCGTAAACTGTACCACATCCGCATCCACTTTGTTACCAGATTGCGAAAACAGTCTGGAGAATTGTTGTTCACCAGATCCGATGAACTGTTTCTCCTATTATACATGCTATAACGATCAACCACAAAAAATTTTCTGCGGTCCGTTGCAAAATTTCAACGAACAGAAACTACTCTGTGAAAACAATGAGGAAGTATGCTATCCAAAGTGTGCTACACGTTGTCCAACGGATGATATCGGCCATCCAATTTGTAATGAAGACAGTGGAAGTTGTTGCCTACCGAATCCATATAATTGTAAATATTTCCTGACATGTTCGAATGGACAAACTGGCTTAGGCGAATGTCCGTCGGATGCTATTTTCGATGAACAACAGTTGGCTTGCCTGCCACAGCCCAATGGTGGTGGTACATGTTATCAAGATGAGCCAATATGTACAGTTAGCTGTGATACAAAAGAAATAACCTGTAAAGAGGATTGTTGTGGTCCTGAAACCAGTACATGTTCCCAACAATATTATCGATGTACCAATGGTATAAGAACAATGGCCGGCTGTCCAAATCTAACCACCTTCAATATGAACACCCTGCAATGTGATCGACATTCTTACGATAAATGTGTTGCACAAGATACCAATTTCGTAGAATGTGCACCAACGCCAACAAATCCGGCTGTTAACTACCCAACGAGCCCACCCAGCATACCAACTACGGGCGGTCAAACAGTGACTGAAAGTCGGAGGCTACTGTCAAAAGAAGAATTTCTAACCGCAATGTACTCAGCTTATAGAGAAATGGGAGAGCGCTTAACCATACGGACTTAAGAAGAAGCAATGTGATTGGGAGAAACAAATAAATATGATGTTTTAGGGCGTGGTCTAGACTATTTACAATTCCAACCCAATCTTTGTTTACCCTCAGCGCCATATTTATTTGTGGAAAATCTAATATTTGAAGTCAGTCAATTATTAAAATTACGACAAACGGAACTTTCTTGGTATTTCAGAAGTGATTCTTTTCTTTATTTTTTAAACCTTAAATGTTAAAAAACAAACCCACGAACAGAATTGAGAAAAAAACAAATTTACAACTCTACCACTTACTGAATTCGAGTCTGACAAATTACAAATTTTTATTAATCAACAATTTCTATATTTATTTTATTTCTTTAACAGCGCCATTCCTTCAATTGTAAGCACTTTTTTACAGTTACCTTGCCTCCAAATAAATATATATTTTAACATTATTTTGTTTATATTAAAATTTAATTTAGTTATTTCAGTTATATAGCATTTTTTATAACATATTGTAAATATAAATTATAATGTAAAATAAATAATATTTATTTGTGTTTTTTTATTATTCAATTTTAGAGAAATACTTTCAGCAAATGATAAAAGTATATGAAGAGAAACGATAGAACATTATTCTCAAATCCTCAAGCTCATACTATTACCACTAGAACTCTTCCAGAAAACCCAACCAGTTATCATGTTACAGCGCCATCGCGCTGATTGTAACATAAAGTAAAAAAAAAAATGAAATAAATATTTGAAATAATAATTTAAATTTAGAAATAAAACTAGAACAGTGGTTCAAGAGATGGGCTATTAAACTTAATGAAACCAAGTCTCAAAATATCACCTTCACTCTTCGGCGCATTACTCTTCCTCCAGTCATCTATAACCTAACACCTCTACCACGTGAACGTGGCCCGCTACCTTGGGTTTTACTTATACCGAAGACTTTCTTGGAACCCCCACACTAGACTTAAAAGAACAGAACTGAACAGACGCTATCGACTACTTAAAAGACTCTTAGACGACAGATCAAAACTCTCTCTGGACTTTTGTACTTCTATTTTGAAACCCATCTGGGCGTATGGAATAGAGCTGTGGGGTTCAACCAAACGCTTCAATCTCCGAAAGGATTCAATCTCTACAATCTAAAATACTACGAACTATTGTACACGCTCCTTTTTATGTCTCCAACCTGGGCTATACACACTGACCTTAACATTACTTTTGCCACACAAGTCGCTGAAAACACGATACAGAAAACTCCACTTCAGCCTGCAATCTCATATAAATCACTCTAGCTAAAAATCTTTCTTTAATAACTCTTCTTGATAACCCGGACAAGACGCCTTAAAAGAGACAGTGGTCTCGTGATCTCCTCTCCAGTGAAGAGAGTGGCTAACCATCTAATATTTGGGAGTGTTACCACTGGGTATCTTCTCCACTCGTATACTTCTGTTATTCAATGTTACTCTGTTATCATTATTACTTATAGCGCCAACGCGCTGATTGTAGCATAAATAAATGCAAAAAAAGAAATTAAGCTAATGAAATGGTAACTTTAAAGATGGCAGTTAAATGAACATTAAACAAAATTACATTAATAATGATTTAGAACGGTCCCAAATGGATTATTGGCAATCCAATATGAGTAAATTAATGACTCATTACATCGGTGCTCTCAAATCCAAACAATACTTAATTCTCCAACGAGGAACATTAACAGGCAAAGTTAAATTCAATTTTATCATTTGTTCATACAATTAAAAATTTATATAACACGAAAAAAAGAAAATGTAAAATAAAATTTCAAGATATTTTTATAAGCTTCGAATTTTTTACAAAATGTTGTCCCGGCCATAATAAAAGATGGCCAACGTTTGAGGTTCATTATAATAAAAAGGCTGTTAAAAGAAGGCGATATGTCAAGAAAACTCTGCTTAAATACAATTTTCATGAAAAGAATTTCAAAAGGAAATGAGTCAGGTCTCTGAGACCGACATATGTATTTATGGCGTTAAAAAGAAAGCTTAAAAAAAAAAAACGCACTTCCGGCCCATAGTATAAGCATAATTCTCACGAATTTTCTGTGATATAAAATTTGAGAGTACAGGGGGACCTGTCGCACAAAATGGCGTTAAAATGAGCAAATGGTTAAAATGTCACGAGAGTCTATTGTGCCTTGTTCAGCCTCCTAGAAAGATTTCGCACAAATGAATTTGCCACAATTTACAGTAATGCGGTTAAGGTGACCACACATCTACAGGGTGGGGCAAAAGGTATGAACCGGTTTTAAAGGGATGTAAAACAAAAACAACTCAACTTACAGAAATTATGTTTATATTGTTCAATTCAGTACAGAATCTAGTTTTTTTACATTAAGTTTGAAAGATGATATCACGTAGGTGGCGGCCGTCAGCCGCGATGCACTCTTGAAGGCGAATTCTGAAGTTTTCAACCGCTCTTCTGCACATTTCTGCAATGGGTATTGCCATAACTTCCTCTCTGATTCTGTCCTTAGGTTCTTCCTGGGTTTGTGGACGATGTTTAAAAACTTTTTCCTTTATGTACCCCCAAAGAAAAAAAATCACAAATGCGAACCGTCACTATCACCACTGAGCGCTATGTGACAATGTTGGAAGAGTTTTTTCAACCTGAACTGGAAGAATTGAGTGAAGCAACTAATCTGGGAGACATCTGGTTCCAACAGGACCAGGGGTTACATCCCACACTGCTAGGATTTCAATGGCGAGATTGAGGCAAGTGTTCCCCCAGCGCCTTGTCTCTTTGAGAGGTGACGTGGAGTGGTCTGCGCGCTCAACAGATTTGAGCATTTGTGACTTTTTTCTTTGGGGGTACAAAAAGTAAAAACTTTTTAAACATCGTCCACATACCCAGGAAGAACTTAAGGACAGAATCAGAGAGGAAGTTACGGCAATAGCCATCGAAATGTGCAGAAGAGCGGTTGAAAACTTCAGAATTCGCCTTCAAGAGTGCATCGCGGCTGACGGCCGCCACCTACGTGATATCATCTTTCAAATTTATAGTAAAAAAAACTAGATTCTGTACTAAATTAAACAATATAAACATAATTTCTGTAAGTTGAATTGTTTTTGTTCTACATCCCTTTAAAAACCGGTTCATACCTTTTGCCCCACCCTGTATAAACACAAAGAAACACACCTAATCTAATTTACAAAAACGTGTACTTTGTAAACTTAAAAAAAAAAATCGATCTCTGTATCTCCTCCTCTTTCTAAAAAATAAATATTCCTTTATTATAAGACGTGACAAATCATATTTCAATAAGGAAGGAGAACTGTACGCTTAAAAAGTGATTGATGAAGTATAAACCTAACTGAATACACTCAGCTTCGCCTGGATCTAGTTATAATGTTCCCAAGGTTCCTTTCTATACAGGAGGCCATTATATTGATAAGTTCTGTCCATTACTCTCCTCTTTCATTAGAGATTCAGTACAATCTAAAGCTGTAGTCTAAAGCGGAAGTGGTAGAACATCCGCCATCTTTCAAAGGATTTTAACAAAAAGCTCTATTGAAGAATTCTAATTTATATTGGTTGAAAATGAATCACCAAATATCCTAACCAAATGAACATGTTCTTTACCGGATAAAACATTATTTAAAAAGATATACACAGGGTGTTCATTTTAAGACGGCTCAAATGCATTTCAAGTTTAAACGGTTGATCTGAGCGAAAAATGGTAGAGGAAAAATTTGTTGCCCCTCACCTCTAGTTTCAGAATATGTGACTTGATTTTAGATTACTGCCCGCATACACGGCTGACGCGCGACCAAATGCGAGGGTTCGTAGTTGACCCCCATTTACATACACATAGTTTTAAAGAGTATACGAAGTTATGAAAGCAACCGGAAACCGCAATTCGATATCTTGAAAATTAAAGGTGCTAGGCCACTTCAAAATCTGGTATTTATTAATCATATTTCAATTTTTTTAACTTGTTATCAAAGAGAAAGAAGAGCACGCGATAGGTCATTTTTAGGTATTTTTTGATTCTCGTTCTACTGAAAATATTGCCAAGGCCGTAAAGCTAGTATTTTTCTTAATATCGGGAAATAAGTCGTTTTCCGAGTGATTTTTCTAAGAAAAATTAAATGTTAAGGAGCTTTAGATGTTCTCAAGCAATCACAAAATGGCTAAAAAAATAATTTTACATCTGTTACAAACAAGAAGGTTTAATAATTATTTGGTAATCTTGGGAGAGTTGCGTTTAATTACTAAAACAATTGGAAACCTCCTGCCACATATTTAAGTGATCAACATTTTTCATGTAAAGGATCAAACTTATTCCTTAATTTATCAAATAATGCACTTTACTCAACTTTTTGCAGCATGTACTTGTGCCTTCAAAGGTGACTCCTCAGATACAGAGAGGAGTTGATAACCTCCAGGCTAACCAGAGGAGGCACCTTTGAAGGCACAGTATAGTGCGAAATTTCCCACCTCAAAATGCCTTAAAATGCTATCTTGGAATGGAAGTACAACAAAAAGTGAAGAAAAAAAAATCGCATTAGAAAAAGCAAAACCAACGAGTAAAGTCTTACATAATAATTAATAAGATGCAGTACATTATCCTGAAATGGAACATTAAAGGTAACCCCTTCATTTCCCAAAAAATCTTCTCAGTGGTTTAAAAAATGTTACAAATAAACGTGGTTGATCAATTGGAGAACCAATGTGTGTTCAGTATTTAAAGGAAATCTTTAAATCCAATTGTTTGAAAATTAAAAAAAGAAAAAAGAATGCGGTACTCAGTACTTCCTTTTACGGGATTTACGAGGGGGTACCCAAAAAAAACCGGAATTGCGTTGCCGCGCATGGAGCTTATGTAGTACGCATTTCTGCCGCTAGACGTGTATAGCGCAATTCCTTGCCAGTTCAGTCCTGCCTGTGTTGTCTGCCTGGCTTGTTCTGTTCATCTGCAGTGATTGTTTTTACCAGCGCTGTTTTGTTCTTTTTTCGTTTTTTATGATGGCAAGTTTAAGTGAACAACGTGCAGCTCTGAAATTTTGTTTTCTACTCGGCAAAAATGCTGCTGAAAGTGTTTTAATGTTGAAAACAGCTTACAAAGATGACGCTATGGGAAAAACTCAAGTATACGAGTGGTTTACTCGGTTTAAAAATGGCGACATGTCGATTGATGACAAACCTCGTTCTGGACGTCCATCAACTGCCCGAATCGACGAAAATGTTGAAAAAATTCGAGAGCTGGTGTTCACAGACCGTCGACAGACAATTGATCAACTGTCAAAGAGTAGTGGGTTATCTTGGAGCTCGGTTCAGCGAATTTTAACGGAAGATTTGGGGATGAAAAGGGTTGCTGCCAAGTTTGTTCCTCGAGTTCTGACTGACAATCAAAAAGAACATCGAGTTGAAAGATGTCGTGCTTTGAAACAACAGCTTGAAACTGATCCAGACTTTCTGTCAAAGGTCATTACTGGTGATGAGTCATGGTGCTATGGTTATGACCCAGAAACAAAGCAACAGTCGAGCCAATGGAAGACGTCATCTTCACCCCGACCAAAAAAATGTCGTCAAGTCAAGTCAAACATCAAAACAATGCTGATTTGCTTTTTTGATGCCAAAGGCGTAGTCCATTCAGAGTTTGTCCCCCCAGGTCAGACCGTCAATCAAACCTTGTATTTGGAAGTTTTGAAAAGATTGCGCAATAGTGTTCGCCAAAAAAGACCCGATTTGTGGCAAACAGGAGACTGGTTCTTCCACCACGACAATGCATCTGCACACACAGCCATCTCTGTTACACAGTTTTTGGCTAAAAATGGCATGGTTCCGCTGCCCCACACACCTTACTCGCCTGACCTGGCTCCGTGCGACTTTTTCTTATTTCCACGCATGAAAAAGGGCATGAAAGGTCACCGATTTGACAACATTGAAGAGGTCAAGAAAAAAACGAAGAAGGAGCTGTCAGCCATTTCTAAAGATGACTACAAAAAATGTTTCGAACAGTGGAAGCACCGGTGGGACAAATGCATTAGTTGTAATGGAGAGTATTTTGAAGGGGATAAGGTTGTTCTGTAAAAAATTTGTAAATAAATAGCTTTTAAAAAATAATTCCGGTTTTTTTTGGGTACCCCCCCCTCGTAGATCGTCAAGTTCCATGTAAACGAACTTTTTTTTACATTTTTATTAATAAAGTATAGATAAATATTTGGTATTTACAATAGGATGAATAAATAAATGCCAGTTTTCAGTCGTGATACATTTATTCTGCCGAGCTTTCGACCTAGGGACTAGGTCATCTTCAGGGCTAGTTTATAAAGTAATATTTTACATTACATGGTTGGTGTGTCTTCTGTCATGTCCGTTCATGGACTGAGTGTGATCGGTCTGTGTGTGATATATGTTTGGTTGTGTGGAAGTCAGTGTTGCCAATTGTCAAGTATTTTGTAGTAAGTTTGCGTATATGTTGTTTAAATTGTTCGTGTCTGTTTTGAAATTTAGACTGTTTTCTGTCTTTGATATTTATATCATTTCTAGCACTTTTTCATCCTATTGAAACTATGAATCAGTCACCAAAAATAATGAACAGCAATTTGGTATTTACCTTAAAGTTGACCATATAACAGTTAGCAACCACGAAAGTAATGGCTGGCTACCTGAAAGAACAGAAAAATAATGTTGAACACAATGGAACATCAAAAGAATAAAATAGTCTCTTTGAATGTTCAGTGCACAATAGATCAGAAAGGAAATAGCATTTTGTTTTGAAAACAAATTAATTTAATAATGAAACTAAGTAAAACTATTAAAAAATAAAGTTGTTTAAAAAAAAAGAAGGTTATCAGCAATTCTAATTAATTATTATCAAATAAGACCGGAAGTTCATCCAAAAATTATCGGTTAATTAAATTATTACCAGCTAGTTATAAATGAAATAATTAAAAATGTTGATAATTTTATCTACGTAGTTGCCCCTACTTTTGTTTTGTTTAAGAGAATTAAATGGTATTCTTTTCTTTGTATCCTCAGTGTCAAAGAAGTTAAACTAATTTAAATCTTGAAAGTTTCATTAAAAAATGGGTAAGTACACTTTACTGAAGTTTCTGGTGATTGGTTAAGTGTTTAGGTGCTTTAAAACTTTTAAGTACTTATTGTGTCCTGAGGACGTACGAGGTGTGTTCAAAAAGTAACGGGAATTTTCGTTTTTTGAAAAAAATATTTATTTATTCATCTACATTAATATTGTCGCCTTCAAAGTAGTCCCCTTCGCATACAATACACTTGTGCCAGCGCTTTTTCCAATCCTCGAAACACTTCTGAAACTCGATCTTTGTGATAGCTTTCAGCTCTTTCAGCGATTCGCTTTTAATGTCATCTATGCTTGTAAAACGACGGCCTTTTAATGTTCTCTTTATGTTTGGAAATAGAAAAAAGTCACATGGAGCCATGTCTGGCGAATATGGAGGCTGGGGCATCGTTAAAGTTTTGTTTTTGGCCAAAAATTCACGAACAAGCAATGAAGTGTGAGCAGGTGCATTATCGTGGTGCAAAATCCATGAATTGTTTTGCCACAAATCCGGGCGTTTTTTTCGGATTGCTTCACGCAAACGGCGTTGAACTTGTAGGTAGTACTCCTTATTGATTGTTTGACCTTGTGGCAAGAATTCATGATGCACTATGCCATTAAAATCGAAGAACACAGTGAGCATAACCTTCACATTCGACCGCACTTGTCGAGCCTTTTTCGGTCTTGGCGATCCAGAATGCCTCCACTGGGACGATTGAGCCTTAGTTTCGACATCATATCCGTAAACCCATGTTTCGTCACCTGTTATAACACGTTTCAGTAGATCCGCATCGTTGTCGACTTCATTGAGTGACTCTTGAGCAACTTCCATTCTCCGCTGTTTTTGTTCGAAATTCAACAATTTTGGAACAAATTTTGCTGCCACACGTTTCATACCCAAAACATCCGAAAAAATTTCATGGCATGAGCCAATTGATATGGCAACATCATCAGCGACTTCTCTGATTGTGATTCGGCGATCGTTCATAACCATTTCTTTCACTTTTTTCACGTTTTCATCGGTTGTTGATGTGCTTGGACGTCCAGGTCGTTCGTCATCTTCAACGTTTACGCGGCCATCTTGGAAACGCTTATACCACTCGTAAATCCTTGTTTTACTCATAGCAGACTCACCATATGCCTTTATTAACATTTCACACACTTTATTACACTTTATTTCATTTTTTACGCAAAATTTAATACAAATTCTTTGATCCATTTTTTTTAACAAACAAAAATCGCCAAGCTCGAAAAACACGTCTAACCTTAACGGCTGCCACTTAAGAAGTAAACAATGAATATTACTGAAAATTTTATCGTACTTCAGGGGCATGTGTACCAACATAATAAAAAAAAAAATTTACAATCAGACTCTCCAAACCCGCGAAATTTAAAAATTCCCGTTACTTTTTGAACACACCTCGTACATTCTAAGTGGCCATTTTCCGGCTATAGTACCTCATAGTAGACGTAAGTAGATACGCAGGGCACTTGGACAGAGTTCTACAACCTTTTAAAATGAGAAAAATATTTTACATTAAGTGGTCGGCCAGAATTAAACCTCTTGTTAGGTAGAATTTTATTGATCATATCTAATGTTAGTTATTAAATTACAAATTTTCCGTTAGTGCAACAACTGCTGATGCATTTTTTTATTTTGAAAAGGCAGTTGGTGTTTCTTGAAGAAAGGAGTGGTTAGACTACCACTAAAGTGTCATTAATGTTTATTGTACAGTCTTGCCAACTGCGTAATAAACAATATAGAACTAAATTTCCCAATTTAAAGAAAATCAACTGTCAGGTTACTAAAAACACAATGTTTGACCACTTCCTTGCCGCATTTGAGCAAAACACATCCTCCTGCTTCACTCACAAACATTGAACCCCAGCTAGTTAATTATAAATCAACCAATCTGTTCACAGATTCACTTCAGCTGATGCTCAATCCCAGACTTTGCCTATTCAATTGTACAGTTCTAGCCGGATTGATGTTACCAGATTGTTCCACCAGCCCCAACAGGTGTTGCTTTCCAGATGTTGAGAATTTCTTTTCATACTATACTTGCTGGAAGGGAATGCTAAACAGAAAACTGTGTCGTCTACTCCATACGTTTAATCCAGAAACTCTGAAATGCGATAGAGATCAGCGACAATGTAAAAGACTTTGCAACGAGGTTAACGAAGATGGCCGTCCACAGTGTGGGCTAGATGACGAAGGATGTTGTGTCGCACATCCCACAAATTGTAACTATTTCTATAAATGTTCGGATGAAGAAAGAACCCTATCGAAATGTCCCGCTGGTTCGGGATTTAATGATAATAAATTTACCTGTGTAAAAGATTTTAAATGTAATAATGAGAAAAAACTAGAAACTACTCCAAAGCTTTGCACTGAAAATATTAACACAATAACTTGTAAAGAAGATTGTAACGGACCCGAAATTACTCCATGCAGTCAAGACTATTATAGGTGTAAAGATGGACAACGATTCACAGAAATGTGTCCAAGATATACCAGATTTAATGAAATAACGAGAAAATGTGATGAAGAAACTTATTTACAACAAAAATGTTATAGCAGTAATCCTATATTATGCAATGGGTTTCATACTTTAGACACGGAAATACCAACAACTACAGTAAAAACAACAACAGAAGATACTGATTCAAGTACAGAAACGGTAGAGGTATCAAAGGATGAGGCCACATCGAATGAAAACGACAAATCTCCACCAGCAGCACAGCCTAAGAAGAAACGTAAAATACAAAAGAAATTTAATGCAGTATTTGGCGGCACTTTGATAAAAAATAGGAATAATACCGGCCGGACGTTTTTAGGAAACTTATTTAGGAGACCAAATATTAATAGAAGTAGGGGTAATAACAATAAAAACATTGACAATGATCAAAATAAGGAAATAGAGTGAAAAAGTTAATTAATTAAGTCAAAAGTGTTTAATTTTATACAACAACGCACGTATACGTCATGAAACCACCTAGATGGTGTAAAAATGCCGTTTCTTACAAATGGGAACTAAGATAACACAGCAAAAAAGAATGTAAATATTTTCTTCTAAAATATGGGTTTTTTTAATTACTGTAAAATTATTCATGATGAGATAAATTCATGTAATTTTAAGATTAAAATTATATTTCTCTAGTAAGAACTCTTTAAAATAAATCTTCAAGTATACAAACATATGTAATAAATTAAAATGCAGAAATTATAGACATTCCACTGCTCATTACTGTTATTATTATAAGTCAAAATACAAAATTCTACAAAATGTAGAACATGTGATAAAAGTTGAAAATAAGTTGAAGAATGAAAAAGCTTTTAGCGGAAACATTAATATGAAAAGGAAACAACTTATAACAATATCAAAACATCAACTATACTGAGGAAGATTATACCGTTTCCTTTACAAACAACACATTCTTCATACTATACTAAATAGAACAAAATAACTTTACAAGATACATAATTTGCTTCTTATTTACTTGTAATACATTAAAAGCTTAAATAAAAACAGCCTAATTTCCGGGAGTTTATGAAACATTATTTTTTATTTTTAAATACTTTTTATAATCCAGGAAAATAGAGTCATAAGAATGTCATTAAAAACATAATAATAATAAGTCTCAAAGTGAAAGAAAGAACAGGATAATGTTGTCATTCTGTCTCTTTCTTAACAGGTGTTATATACTCAGTATCTTTTTATTTATTTTTTTAAACTTAAGGCATGTAAAAACTTCTAAGGCAAGAATGAGCAACACGCGGCCCGCCAAGCATTTCAAAAATTGAATTTATTTTATCGACTTTCTCCCATCAATATATTGTTATAAAATTAATTATAATAAAATGGTAGTACATACTAAACCGAAATATTTTTTTATGGCGAGTTACTTGTCGACGACGTCTTTAAACATGCAATACGAACGCGCCGCGTCTGCGCGATTTTTTTTGTGACGAGATACACACTTCTCGGTGACTTGTTCAAACATGCAATACAGACGCGATGCGTTTCGTACGAAGTTTCGTAAATTATTAATAAGAGTTAATCTATGTGCGGCCCGCCAAAAAAACTTAAAATTTAAATTGGCCCATTGATTAAAAAGGTTGCTCACCCTGATCTAAGATATTGTTACCCACTTTTTCTCAGTGCACTACTTTTTGCACTCATTTTTACAATTCAGCGCTGGTCTAATTTCAAAATTTTAAGAAACTGAAATTTAACTTCGCATTAGCGTGACTCTATTTTGTAATATATTTAACAGATGTCTGGTTTTTGTAACTCCAAAGAAAGAAATTACTCTTTCATGTCTTTGAATAGGTGATTATTCTAATACAAACCTTACTGCTCTCAACCTTGAATTAGCTTAGAATTGAAGATGAACCGTGGAACGAACAACTGAACCATCAAATACAATCCACCTGTCATTGCCTTAGGCTAAACTTGGTATTGGTTTGCCTTGTGGGCAGGAGTAGAAGCAACAAAAACAACATACAATAGAAAACCCAGACAGAAAATCCCCGGTTATCCAAGTTGAACCAGTTTCACGCTTACAAGAAATACAAAATAAAAGGCAAAACGAAACAGAAATAGAAATAGACTCAGGAAAAAGAATCGTGCTGAACAATGAAAGTTACTTATAGCTAAATCAAGGATTCAAATTGGCGGGGAATCGGTCTAAATAAAACAACTCGTCTTTTTGCCAACGTTTCGACAAATGTATTGCCTTCTCCTGGGCCTGGATGTTACCAATACAACAATATAAACAATTTAGAGAATTGAAAGTCAGTAATACAAAAATAAAGATAAATAAAATGTAATAAATTTGTTGTAATTATTGAAACTTACGTGGCTATGCGGTATGCTAGAGTTACAGAAAACTAAGAACCAGAAGTGGAGAGCAGGTGTAAATGCAGGGTGTTCATTTTAAGACGGCTCAAATGCATTTCATGCTTAAACGGTTGTTCTGAGCGAAAAATGGTAGAGGAAAAATTTGTTGCCTGTCACCTCTAGTTTGAGAATATGTGACTTGATTTTAGATTCCTTCCCGCATACGCGGCTGACGCGCGACCAAAAGTGAGGGCTCGCAGTTGACCCCCATTTTCATATACACCGTTTAAAAGAGTATAAAAAGTAATGAAAGAAACCAGAAACCGCAATTCGATATCTTTAAAATTAAAGGTGCTAGGCTATTTCAAAATCTGGTATTTTTAATCATATTTCAATTTTTTTAACTTGTTATCAAAGAGAAAGAAGAGCACGCGATAGGTCATTTTTATGTATTTTTCCATCCCCTTTCTACTAAAAATATTGCCATGGCCGTGAAGCTAGTATTTTTCTTAATATCGGGAAATAAGTCGTTTTCCGAGTGATTTTTCTAAGAAAAATCAAATGTTAACAGCTTTAGATGTTCTCAAGCATACACAAAATGGCTAAAAATTAATTGTACATCTGTTACGAACAAGAAGGTTCGATAATTATTTGGTAATTTTGAGAGAGTTGCGTTTAATTACCAAAAAAATTGGAAACCTCCTGCCACATATTTGAGAGATCAATATCTTTCATGTAAAGGATCAAAGTTATTCCTTAATTTATCAAATAATGCACTTTACTCAACTTGTGAAGCATGTGCTGTGCCTTTAAAGGTGCCAGATCAGACACAGAGAGCAGTTAATAACCTCCTGTCTAACCTGGCTTGCGAGCCAGAGGGGGCACCTTTGGAGGCACAGTACATCCTTCACAAGTTGAGTAAAGTGCATTATTTGATAAATTAAAGAATAACTTTAATCCTTTACATGAAAGATATTGATCACTTAAATATGTGGCAGGAGGTTTCCAATGTTTTTGGTAATTAAACGCAACTCTCTCAAAATTACCAAATAATTATCGTACCTTCTTGTTCGTAACAGATGTACAATTAATTTTTAGCCATTTTGTGTATGCTTGAGAACATCTAAAGCTGTTAACATTTGATTTTTCTTAGAAAAATCACTCGGAAAACGACTTATTTCCCGATATTAAGAAAAATACTAGCTTCACGGCCTTGGCAATATTTTTAGTAGAAAGGGGATGGAAAAATACATAAAAATGACCTATCGCGTGCTCTTCTTTCTCTTTGATAACAAGTTAAAAAAATTGAAATATGATTAAAAATACCAGATTTTGAAATAGCCTAGCACCTTTAATTTTAAAGATATCAAATTGCGGTTTCTGGTTTCTTACATTACTTTTTATACTCTTTAAAACGGTGTATATGAAAATGGGGCTCAACTGCGAACCCTCACTTTTGGTCGCGCGTCAGCCGCGTATGCGGGCAGGAATCTAAAATCAAGTCACATATTCTGAAACTAGAGGTGACAGGCAACAAATTTTTCCTCTACCATTTTTCGCTCAGGACAACCGTTTAAGCATGAAATGCATTTGAGCCGTCTTAAAATGAACACACTGTATAGTATATACAAATATACGGGGATTACACGGGAATTTTGGAAAGAGATGGGAACGATACAATAGACTAATTACAATGTTCAGTTTGATAAAAGAGTAAAATAGATGGCGATTTCTTTTAATAGAAAACATTAATGGCAACATAGGAAATACCAAAACCTTTATTTACTAAATTTGGAATACATATTATAAATTAAATGTTCAAAAGTAAATTAAAAAAAAAACAGTAACAATTTTGTTCAAAAGTTGGATATCTTTTAAATTTTTTTAATAATAAAATTATAGCAGTTGGCTAAGTTCGATGTGTCTGTTCTAAAGTTAACTGTGTTTGTTTTTCTGGCACATTTCTAGAAAATTTCTTTTGTACTGTTTTTTCCCCCCTATCTAGCATTGTCACATTTTGGAAGTCAATATTGTGTTTATTGTATATACAGTGGTCAAAAAAAGTATTCATACACTAAGTTTTTTTACTCTATCTACTGAACTTTTGTTTCTAGGATGACTACTTGTTCAGCACTGAAATCGAAGATAGTAACAATGAATTTAATGCTCTCATTTTCTTACATAAACATAAAGAATTGATTAAAGAATTTGGGAAGAATTAAAAAGCCGCTTATTGGCAAACTTTCGAGTGAAATCCAGTCTCTTCATCCCATAGATTTCACTAATAAATGGTTTCTTCCTTGCAGTTCTACCTTTGTAACTCGTTGCTTATAGGCAACGGATGGTCTGCGGCGTAACAAGGGTCCCTGAAGTTGACGCGAGGCTTTCTGAGAGTTGGCGTGCTCATCGAAAGCACATACAACAGGATAACGATCCCAAACATACAGCCAAAAAAACTAAGGAATGGCTGCTTTATAATGCCCAGAAACAACTTCTCACCCCCTCCACAGTCTCCGTATATAAACCCTATTGAAAATTTATGGTCTTATTTGGAGAGGAAAATTCGGAAATTGAAATGTTCTTCGAGAAAAGAGCTCATAACCAATTTAAAGAAATCATGGACAGAAATCACATCTCAAGAGACACTAAACCTGGTGGAATCTATGCCAAGGAGGCTTCAGGCAATAATAAATGCATAGGGATTGCTTACAAAATATTAGGTCTTTAGTTCTGCGTTAATTATAAATTGAGACTGAGTGTATAAATACTTATTTTGCATACAATAAATTATTTTTCGGCTTTTTAATCAATCCTTTAAGTTTATAAAAGAAAATAAGACCATTAAATTCATTGTTACTATCTTCGATTTCAGTGCTGAAGAAATAAGTCATCCTAGAAACAAAAGTTCAGTAGATAAAGTAAGAAAACTTAGTGTACGAATACTTTTTTTGACCACTGTACACATGTGGTGTGGCGCGGTGGTTACTTTTAATAGAGATGAACTTCTGGCATAGAGCTGCTGTATAGTCGAAGATTAGGAATTAGAAATAATAATATGGCAAATTGTAGCAAATATCACAGATTAACATCATAAAAACGAAAACTGGATTGTTCTGGAGGAAAAAAAGAACGCATAAATACCAAAAATTGGAGATGAACTGAGGGGATCCTGGAGGTAAGTGGACTGTAGAATTATTCTAGAGGTAAATAGGGGAAGATATGATGGGGCATCGATTATCCGAAGAAAAGGAAAATTCCTTTACTTTAATGAGAAAAATCCTTAACTAGGGGAACACTTCCTGCTTCGCTGTTCTTGGTCACCACTATTTTATTAACATTATTATATTCAGATGAAGGCCCTTTAGGAATCGAACATGCCCTATCCTAAACTTACGAGTTATGTATCCATATTTTGTAAATATAAAAAATAAATAAATATAACAAAACAATTTTCTAGCATTTTCCATTGTTTTCCTTAAACTGAAATGCGAGTGTTTATTTTGTAAATTTCTAATAGATTGCAACATAGAAATTACGGTTATATTATCACAGATAGGTTTCCTTTGTCAATAACGAAATAGATAATTCTGAAGTAAAGTTGATAATACTTTCTAGAGCAATGACCTCAAACTTATCGCTAACTATTTCGTTTGGTTACTTCTCTCGCTAATTGATATATTCAATTTTTGAGATTCATTAAATGTACAAAGATTCAAAGTAGGTTTGTAACTTGTTTGAGGAAAATTCGTTTAAGGACCTTTCAAAAATTTCACAGTATCGAAACGAATATTACTTTTAATTTGTTGGGTAGAATCAATTTCAATAGATTAGTAAAGAGTTTAATGATTGAACTTGTTTTCGGGAAGTTTTTGATTGGATTTGGTACTAATCACCTCGAGAGTCGAGTTCTTTGATGTAAAATATCTAGAATCTGCTATTTATATATTTAGTTTTTTGCTCTTAATGTCTGGATTGTAGCTGAGATTGAATTTTGTAGAGGAATTTAATCTTACGTTATATTTAGTAAATAAATTAATAGGTAAATATACTTTAAATAATAGAGGAACTATTCCTGGGTTTAGGACATAAAAGAAGTATATAACTTTATGTATACACTAGTTTTAAAACAAAGAGGGGTAAAAAGTCTTTGCCCTATAATGTGCTACATTAAGCAAAAAGAAAGAAAGGACCATTCTTTACCAGAAAAGGGCCTACACAACACAGTTTCTAACGTTTTAACCTTTGTTTTTTTATTCTTTTTTACTGCCAGCCCTTCCAGTTACAAGTTTTAAACGAGAACATATTTCAAACCGTTTGGCTAATATTCCATCCTCGGCTAAACAACTTTTCTTTCTTTAGCTTTACTTCATTTACAGAAACAAATCTCTCCACTCGGCAGCACAGTTAAGGTGCAGCAGCTAATTGTTTCAGTCACCCCAACTACTGTTTTACTTACAGCTTTATGTTTTGTGACAAGGTGATTTTCAACAGACCAAAGAATAATTAGCAAAATAATATTTTTGTGGAGCCAAAACTCTTCAAAATCATGCATTCAAATATTAACTTCTAATTTTATTTCAGACCATACAAGAGAACCCAATTTTACCAATCATTACTTTTTAAAGTATATACGCAAAACAAATTAAACTTCAAATAACAACGTATGTTGTCACAGTGACCAGATTAGAATTATTGATTAGTATTCATTTGTTTTTCAGCAATCCCTTCAATAATAATTTATTCACATGACAAACTTTTAAATCAACAAAAAAAACTAGCCAATAAAAGTGTAAAATTGAGATCATTCGATTAATATAAGCTTTAGAAGATTAAAAATATAAAAACAAATAAAACTGCTACGAAATTTTCACTTACAATTGAATCCATAACTTGGCATAGTTACTTGCTGATGGTTAGATGCTCGTATTATTAATTAGTACCTTTTTTGGGTGTCATCTATTAGTATTCAGCACTTAATTTACTTTTTGGAAAAATATTTACGACCCTTAAACGAAATTGGTCATAGCACCATGAAGTATCGAATAAGTAAGAAGGTTACACATCAGGGAGGCAGGTTACAGATCGGGGTTTTTTTATTATAAATGCATAATTATTTAAAAGGTATAGCTAACTTATAATTTTAAATTTTAAATTGTATTATTAATACTGAATTTCATGATCTATTAAATTAAATAAGGTTTTTTGCATAACTATTAAATTTAAACTAAGGAAAGTTCCTTAGTTTTCTTATTGTCATTTCTAAAACATTGAAGCTATACAAGATGTACCAGAAGTTAAACAAATTATCTTATGTGTAGCTATTCAAATCTTTAACAAAACTAAATTAATGAAATTGCTGTAAGTGAAAGTAGAATGAGTGTACATTCTAGAGTTTTTAAACAAACGAACATTATTTTAAAAAAACAAAAAACAAATAAATGAATGATAGATTCACGTTGCTCTATAAGAATAAATTTATTTATAAGAATATTCGACGTTTAATAATGACTATTTATCTTGCCCTCAAGTGTACCATAAGCTAACAGAAATATCACCCTTTGAAAAGAACCCTAACAATTTAAATGTATCTTTCCATTATTCAAAGAAACATTTGCGTAGATTTTTCCCAAAGCAAATATATTTATTTTTTACATCTTTGCTCCAATATGAAAATAAACTATACTAAAGCTAAATACTGACATCTCCCACGTACTCACTGTAAATATTAGGGCCTGCTATATAGTTAAAGTGTAGGGTGCTAGTTAGTTGGTTTAGCCTACCCTCAGGCAATCTCTTCTAATTTAGTCTAATTCAAGGTACTGTAAGACTCATGTCTAAGAAAGGAAGGGGAGTCTTAGTTCAGACTAAAAATGGGAGAGATCTCCAGCTCGATCCAGCGGTAGGTGCTTTGTATTTATTGAAAAAGTATGAGGTTCCGTTCCCCTGTCCATGACATTTAATTTGGTAAGTGGACGCTGTGCCTCGCCTGATAAAGTAGGGATTACTTTACTTAGTTAGTCACGAATGTCTTGGAAGCCCAAGACACACTTTCGGAGTACCATGGCTTTTTTAGCACTATAGCGGTCTTACGATAGCATTGTGAATTTCCCAGAAAACCCACATATCTCGCAGCTATTGGAAAAGAATTTACCATCTCTTTAGAGAAAAGGAATGTTTAGACACCAAGCAGAGGTTATAGTTAGCTGCCGGCTTTCTACTCTAACTGAAGTTTCCCTAGAGAGGCTAGGTTAGTTATCGGGGGTTGAAGTGGGATATATATGTACTCCAACAGGCTTAAGAGGAAAGATGTCTGGTACCTGGGAAGTAGTTTATCCCTAATGCTCCGATCTCCTGGTTTTTACCTAGAGTACTTGTATTACCTCCTGGGTAGTTAAAGAGGTTTATAAATATACACCCACTTGGACCTCACAACTTCTTAATTTGATGATGTCATAAAAAAGTACCGATAAAATTGGTTTCTTTAAGATCCCTCCTAGGCTAACTGTTGGCCTCTTCCTTTTCTCATCGCTTCTGTGTTCTTCATCAAACCTCGCTGATAAGCGAAGTAGCGAACATACCTACCTAGTTTCCAAGGAAAAACCAAGGCCTGTGAGCTTTACCCAAGAGCCGCTCTCCAGCATCAAGAGTCTGATTAAAAGGACAGGCCTGGAGGGTGAGCTTTAGAGTGAGGGGAGCCACAATAGATCCAAAGGGGTCGCAGTGGCGTAGGCCTTGAGGCCGCCCTAGTTTAATCTAATCTCTAATCTAGTTTCCAAAGTCAGTGTTTTTTATTTGTATTTTTAAATTAAAAAATTACATTTTTTGTCACAATTGGAAGCGTCTGTTTGAATCAAATTAGTGTTTATATTATGCCAATGGTATTCCTGGCTCTGCATTGTAACCGTGGCAACCATTTCAATCCAACACACAGCATCTCAGCGGAGACTTCTCTGTATATCATATTAAAACCTCAATTCCAACTTTCAATAGACCGTACCAAAACCACAACACAATTTCAGAGTAAAGGCTGAGCAAAATTCAACTGAAAACGACATATCATTAAATTTAGTTTCCTCCTAAATATCCAATCAGTCGATACTTCTAAAACGAGAGACCAGATTTGTAACTATTTAACATAAATAATGATGCGTGATAGTAATTATTCGCTTTAAAAAATCATTTAATACATGGTATTTTAAAGCAATACAAAAACTTAGAATTGTGAACTATTTTGATTATTAATAGGTTTAAAAGTAGCCTCTAATTATCGCTAATAACACACAATAAATCACTCCTAGGATTAAGCTAATCCTAAGAAAATTAATGAACTATTCATCGTTAGGTGAACTCAGACTGAAGCAGTTTAGTTGAATTAATGAAGTTAGATTAAACCAAATCTGTCAAGGATTCCATTTATTTCAAACATAATCAGTATTTAATTATTAATTCTCAGATCTAAGGCGTAAAAAGCTTAGTCAAGTAATGCAAGGGAACTCACCAAACAAAACGATAATCTATATTATAGAACAAAAATAATAATTATTTATTAGCGATAGAGAAGAAAACAAGTTACTTATTTCTCTAACGATCTCTTCCAAAAGTAAGAGGATTTTTTCGGAAGTTCCAACGATTGTGATTGCAAATCTTTGGGTCCCGTAATTTGCAGATATTTTGGGAATTTAATGAAAGGTTAATTATTGTTTTATAATACAGTACAACCTCGATTAACTGGGCTGACCTCCGGCTATACCCATCCCGGAAAACTGAAATCCCGGTTAAACCGAATACACAGTATTACATAGTACATTTGTACCTAGGAATGTACATATGAACATAAGTATGGATGTATTATACGGGTGCATAGGTAGTCTCATCAGTAAGATGCCTATGTTAAAATATGTAAATTAAAAAGCCGTTTCGTCACGTAAATCTTATGGTCTTTTGTAAGATCTTTTGAAAGACCGTGGTAAATCACAAGAAGTACTAATTGAACCATATTTTGGGTTTTTACATACATACATAAATACATAATGACCCTTCAAGAAAATCAGATATAAAAGAGTTGTTGCCACGCCTACAATTATGTTGTACATCGGAAGACAAAAATTTTTTCCTGTCGCCACCGAAAATTAACTTTTGTTTCGGCGCCGATCCAGGTGTTCTTATGATGACTCAACATGATCCTGGTTAATCCGAATCCCGGTTAACCGAGGGCCGATTAATCGAGGTTGTACTGTAATTAATTTATATAAATATGAATTATAATGAATTTTATAATTAATTTATATAATTATTATTATATCAAATCATATTGCACGATGGCACAAGGAGTGAAATTTCTTTGAGACCACTATCGTAACAAACTTATTTTGTGATGGGTCGATGTCCCTATACGGTGTGCACGTTCACCAAATCTAGATTTAAATAGTACAGCGTATAGTAACAGGTCGTAAAATATTTGGATTAAATCGAGACATATATTTGGGAAAAGGGACATAACACAGGATAACCAGCAGTTATTATGAAACACGTTTCAGTCAACATACAGGTGGCTAACAGTATCTATCAAAACAAATTATACTTATACAGACAAGGCATTGTTTTGGGACGTTGCAAAGAAGGGATTTAATTTCTAATGTTTATGTGATTTAAATTTGCCCTTTTTTAAAGATTGATCCTGGTAAGAACTTGTAAGTCGCAACGCTCAACTTCCAAAAATTATCCTAGAGACATCAACAATCCGATATCGTATTTTTAATTTTTCCTTTTTAACAAAATGAACTATCCAGAACTACTCTTCATTTTAGTTATCCATGAAACTTCTTGCCACACTAGTTCTCTAACTTTCAGTTCACAGTATCATAAATATAATTAATTTTTGTCATAAATTGTATTCGATCAATTAATTAGTAAATTTTATGTATTTTATTTTATTATTATTTTTGGCTTTTTTTTTGGCATTGGCTTCCGCCGTACAGCCAGCATCGTCTAGGTGCTTATCACTAGAATATCACTCACTCTCCATTCTTACTTATAAATACATTCGCTTCACCCATTCATCCCTCCACTATTTACAACTATTTACATAAACTACAGCTAATGGATGGATCAGTACTCTATATTCCTGCCATACTTATAGCTTAACCGAAATTTAAATCACCGTAATCCTTCTCTAATCATTTTCTTGCATTCATTCTAATCGGCTACAACTTTTAAATACATTCATATTTCATTGCTAGCTCTGCTATAGATTTAAGCACATATATGTTGGTGAAGAATATTATGTCTTATGTATTTTATTGTCAGTTAAATTTTCCGCTTATCAAAAATTATTTAAACCTCAAGGATACTTGCGTTTTTATCTATGTTCACCAACACCTTTGATGGGAGGTGTCTGAGAGCCCAAGTATTAAATGCCTTGGCGTCATTAAAACATATTCTTACATAAAATTTATCTGTGTAAGTAGTAATAAAACAGAATATTAACTTTGGAAATTCCTTCTCATTCCGAAATCTTCTCAAATTCTTGTCTTAATTCTCACTACCGCACTCTGTACGCTAGAACTAAAATTACTAAATGTCTGGTCTGAAAAATCTTCTCGTGATTTCTGTTGTAAGAACTGTTATGACATAGACTACTCGTATTTGTTTCTTGTTAAGAAAGTGATGTAATAATAAAAGACCATGCGCGTGACCATATTAATGAAAACTGTCTAACAACTGAAATTCTAGAATTGAAAAAAAAAGAAGAAATAACAGTAGAATCTGTCTGACTAGCTTTTAACGGTTATGACCCTTCTTTCTCGGTAACATCTCCTGGCCCAGACGGTGTCTCACTGTTCAGCTTCTTGCTAGAATATAAGGAGCAACCAAAATGGCAACCATCCAACTTCGAAAATATGATGACCAAAATCTTTTCTCTACTACATGTTCATGCTGCAAGTATAAAACAATGCAATAGTTTCTATTATAATATACGCTATAGCGTATGCGAATAAATATTTCAACAGTTTGAATGAATAAAATGAAATATGTTGAAAGAATAATTTGTTAAGGCCAGAAAATTAAAGAAAAATAAAACAAGTAATAAAAGGGAATAATTTGAATCACACCCAAGAAAAATGGACAAAACCACTCTCTCATATCTTTAAGGAATGCTGTTTAATTCTGTAATAATAATAATCCAGACGGGATGCATAATTTCTGTACCTCAAATGTCTAAATATATCTTGGTTGTCCTGACATTGATTGTTTAGGGTTTAGTTAGCGCTGTGTAAGGTAGTACTACAATATAATTTAGCTATGATAATCATAACAGCATCAAATTCTCAAGTTTATTAATTTTTAGTTCATCTTATTCATGTTGTTAGAGATGTAGAAAGAAGCTAGTTATGGGTTAAAGATTTCAGCGACTATCTTCAAATTAAATTAACACCTCACAGTACAAGAAATTTCACTATTGCCTCTCCGTTTATTACAACCTTCCTTTGTTCAGTTTTTTTGTTAAACCTTTTTTAGCAACCCTTCTCCCTTGAAAGAGTAGATACTACATATCAGGCATTGTTAGACAGATATAGAAATATCCTTCTTTCACATTTAATAGAACAAATAGTGCTTGTTCTATTTCCCTCAGGATATAGTTAATAGATTAATTAAAATTTAATATACCCTTTAATCGTTGAAACAGCCAGAAACTAGATCAGAAGTCTCATGTTATTTGAGCCCAGTGAATGTACTATTGGTACCTAAACCATTGCTATAGTCTACTGAAATTCTAGCCTTGCCCTTTCTAAAATAACCTTCAATTCCCAACTGCGGCCTTTCTATTACAGCAACTATTTATGTAAGCTACAGCATCCAAACCTAATTAAGCTAATATCAGTTATGGTTACATACAAAAATTGTCGTTTTTTAAGTTTCATTATTTTTAATAACTTTTAGACTGGATGATTTATTATTAAAAACTTAACTTGAATGATGCTAAATTAAATTTTTATTTATTTGCCCAAGAACATTTTCAAGAATCAATCTGAACGTTAGACCATCAGTTCTTAAAAAATATATTTATTAATATGGGGTCCAGTTTGTGTCTAAGAATTTTTATCATTGATGAAAATTGGCGATTCTCTCACAGCGCTTGTAATTATTCCATTGATTTTTGCATTTGCATTTTCAATTTTAAATTGATTATGCCAGTCAGAACATTCAAATTCATTTAAAAATTTTCGAAATAAAAATTAATGAGCGATAATCAGTACACATTACGTTTACTTTACTAAAATCTGCGAGTCCACCAGTTCGACGGAACGGTGTAACGATTCCTCCAGCTGACGTAGTACGATACTTAGGACTGTACATTGACAAGTGACTCACGTGGAACCCACATACTCGACTGAAACAAGACGTGAACAGACGCTACAAGCTACTTACTAGACTACTCGCCCGCAGATCGAAACTCGAATTGAATCACAAACTGACAATTTACAAGACACTGTTTAAGACCCATATGGACATACGGGGCGGAAGTGTGGGGCTCAACCAAACCCTCTAACTCCAAACGCCTGCAGACACTTCAGTCTAAAATTCTAAGGAAAATCCTTAAATGCTCCATACTTCATTTCTAACCTTACCATACACACTGACCTACACATCCCTTTTGTCACTGATCTAATAAAGTCTCGCTATCGCAACTTTCACAGCCTCCTAGCTCTCCATCCTAATCCTCTTGTGCAACAACTCTCATCTCCACACCTTCCAGACAATCCTCCTCGTCGCTTGAAGCGGAAGTGGTCTAGGGACCTATTGATGTGAATATCCACTGAGAAAGAGTTTCACCAATAGGTGATTACTCTTATCATGACTTTCATGTGAATTTAACCAATATCATCAAATTTACTTGATGCAATATTTGTTGCAGTTGTAAATATGGCTAATAAAGTGAAAAAAAAAAAAAAAATTGATTATATTATAAAATTCCTCTTTTACTAAGAGCTGCAGAAAGTTACAAGAGATCTAAGTCAGCCAATTATGAAAGTGTTTCAGTGTTGAAGAAGAACTTTAGAACTCGATCAGAGTTAATTGAATAAAAACGCTGTAAAAGGAAGGTAATCGGTTCTTTTTGGGAGAAATCTAAACGCTAAGAAATGTTCTGTTTTTAGTATGGTGAGTCTTTAAAGATATCTTTAAGATTTAAGATAGTGTCAATGTGAAGCAGTTACTGTATATGTTATAGTTTCAGTTAGGATTACTGACGTGCAAGGTAGATTTGGAAAATCGTCACTCGGTCAAAATAAAGGTAAACAACTAGACTTAGTTGTGCTGTGGATACTACCATGCTGGGACAGGTGCAGACAGTTAAGGGCGAACTACCGTCCTCAACTGTGTCGGAGGCTGCATCCATACCAGGGCATCATCACAGAGTGGGATATAGTGGGGCAGAGAAAACAAAATTAAATTACACCAGCTGTGTTTATACTGTAGTGGCGTGCTCTAGCAGATCTGCTAGCTACTTGGTCGGAGAGTGGTCTGTTCCCAGACCATCCCTCGAGTCTTCTTAGTGTCTCCCTCTTACACATACACTCTCCAGCCTTCCAAACAATTTTCACTTCCCTACTCCAATCCAGTTTTCCCATCCTTTGGTTTCACCATCTTTGCTGATGTTGTTTTCATCCTCTTGCACTCTCTTCGCAGCTTCTCATTCCACTTTTTTTTTTTTGACGATTTCATCGAATTTTTGTCAACGTATGTTACCCTCTCTGAGTTTTGAACATTCCCCTTCGATATTTATATAATAATTGCAAATGTGCTCGTTGGTTTCACACTTTTATAGCCAAAAATTTAATTCATAAAGCTCCCAAGTTCTACCCATTTCAAATTTTTTTTCCCTTAATTTAAGGCAAGCCTGAGGCCATTGGCACCCAGAGTTTTTTCAGGGCATTGCCAGCCTCAAGAATTGTTCTCTCGTTAAAGACATTACAATGGAAAAATGAGCTGCAAGAAGCTCCTAGTAATTGAAAATCTAAGGACTCGCAGCTGGATTCCTCAGATGTATCTATATATGATGTAGATCACACAATAAGCACAAATTCACCGTTCTTGGTGCTTAATTTGCCGCCTTTTGTAACTCAGTGGGTTTCAAAATCAATAATCAGCTCGCTTCTACACTCTTCTTATGGTGAATAAGAGATATTGAAAACTTTCTATCAAAAATTCACCGTCTAGAACTAAATTATTGAACTTAAATTTCGATTACGATAATTAAAAATTAATAATGCTTATACCTACATACAAAGTTTAGTAAATAATAAATGGAGAAAAATTAATAAAACTAAAGTTTGGATAGAACCGAATGAGTATACATTGAACATCACACCACATACTCTACTCCAGATACTAGCACTACGATACTCTAGGCACATAAACTACTTCTTATTACCACCATCTTTATACCCTACCAAGGAAGGACCTCCACTGGGTGAAGATTCTTGCCTCGCTAATGAAACTGAGCACATTTCCTTTGGCTCTTCTAATTTTGCCAGTCTCCTCTGTAGCGTATACCTTTTCCTCTACACTTCACTACTTTCAACTAACCGACCTTATCACCTAGTTTCCTTAAAGATTACCTTCTCAGGTAGAAATCCCTTTCAAAAGCCAATCTTACTCCAACCTGCTGTGTACACAATTGTTACTCATCTTCCATTCTTCTATTAATTATTTTAACCTTATTATTTCTAAGTCTATAAAAATTACTTTTACTGTTTGTTTTTAGGGAAAGAAGTGTCATGTTTGTTTTATTATATCAATTTTTCTTAAACACCATAAGTTTTGCAACAGCTGATTTTTCGTTTTTCAAGGAAAATATTCGATTTAAGAACCCCTTAAGGGAAAATGTAGTTTTTACAAGTTTGCCTGTGAAAGTGAGTTTGTTTCTCAATCGGTCTTCTAAAGTATTACACTATATTCTTGAAATCAACTAAGTAAGAGTGCCTCAAAACAAATGTTACACCCTGACGTAGAGGGCCTCTTTATCAAAACATGGTTTCTATAAAGCCAAGGTAAAGAGGATTTATAGAATTAAGCCGCCCACGAGGTGTCAAATTGGATGCAAGATAGGATCACAGAACGATAGATGTGTTTATTTAGGATTCTTTAAAAGAACACGAAATTTCTTCAAGTTTCAAGACTGCCCTCAACAGATTCAATATTATTCTTGCCTTTTATGGATTCATATTTAACAGTAAAATTGCATTTTTGTGTCTCCAAGGAATGTGTATCTCTGAAATTTATATTGTCCTCAATTAACTTTTCAATGTATGACAATTTACAAACTTACACAACAAAATTTAGTATAGCATGAGTTGATTACAAAGAAGCCTAAAAGATGAAAGATATTTAAAATCTTGGGAAGAGGGAAAAAAATGGTTTTGGAGTACTTTATATGAATATTTCAGAGTATGTAATTCAGAAATTGCATCTGATACTTCCGTAATTTCATTTTGTATCTCCTCAAACAGTATTATGTTTAAAATATTCAAAAATATGAAGAAAAAATAGATTTTGTAAAGTAGACAAGCAATTTCTTTCTAATTATTGTAAAAAAAATTGAGATTTAATGGTTTCCACAAGGAGTTTATAATGTCAGTTCCTAGATAGGGCTCTTGTTGCAATAATGTCTACTTTTTGTTTTTGAATGTACTTCACCTGTAATAGTGGGGATAAGATATTTACATCATCATCGTTTATTATTACTTCCATGGACGAGTGATAATAGGTTAACAGAAGTTCTGTGTGTGTAATTCGGATTAAAAATTATAATAATAAAGTAGTGAACTTAGGTATTGCTCACTTATTAAGTGGTAACATTTGAGGTAAATAAAATCTTAAAGTAAGTTCATTAGAATATTGTGAAAACATAATCAGCACTCCATCTTACAATTATAGAGGAAAGTAATATCTGTTGAAAACGTTATCTGTTTTCTTACACGGTTACAGCGTTAATTAATGTTTTCTTTGTTTAATATAAAATAAATATTGAATTTGAAATCCTTATGAAAATAACTAATATCTAATTTAGTAATTTAATATCTAATCTAGTATTTAATTCATTAGATTATACCTTTGGTTCCAGTAAAGGTTAGCAAGCAGGTTTCTAACTCCAGCCTTGGCCTTAAGCACCAACATAGCATTATTAACAGACTGCAGAAAACACACCTGGAATTACAAGTTTAAATTTAATTTGGAAAAAATTAATACAAAGTAACGGCTACTTTCCAGAAAAAGGTACTTAAAATTGAAACTTTGTCTTGTTAGCATGTTAACTGCTGTTACTGATGTGTTGTTTTTTTTTCTCTTAGAGCGCCTAAGAAAAAGTCGATCAAAGCTTTAAAGAACTACGGTACAAGCCAAAAATACAGTGTTTGTTTGAAGCGATTTTAAAAAGAAAGTATTCACATACTTCTTGCTGATTTTTACAAGTTCACAGCAAAGCTGGAGAAAAGTTTAAAAGAGCAAATCATTAGAAAAGCATTCCTTCATCTTTGAGAAGTTTGGAGCATTGATTTAAACAACCAATACGTAACAGAACTATTTTAAAATAATACCTTAAAGAACCTGTTAAAAAGTCCCTGTCTGTCTAAATTTATAAAACTAATTTTGTATGCTACATATTCAAATTATCAGTTGGATTTGAGTTTTGTAATTTTTTTAAATTTAAAATTTTAGAATAAATGTATAAGTAAATCTAAGTGAATTAAATTAAATTATTATTGCTTTATTATTTTTGGCTAATCGGTGAAGTATAAAGTGTTATTTTGATTAACCATGAAAAATAATCTATCATCAAAGTTAGTAATCGTTTACACTTTTGACGCCACTTTTGATACTAATTGTAATGAAAGTTATGTTTGAATTCTTAAGATAAATTAGTTAAATAATTTAAAATAACTTACCTATCAAAATTTAAATTGGGTAACGTACACTGCCTGAGTTGCAACCATGCACGGATGCAGCCTGGAACATAATCCATTCATTAATACATGTAACTGTAACTAA
Source organism: Rhodnius prolixus (assembly GCF_049639745.1). Classification (NCBI taxonomy): domain Eukaryota; kingdom Metazoa; phylum Arthropoda; class Insecta; order Hemiptera; family Reduviidae; genus Rhodnius; species Rhodnius prolixus. Next base: position 10,760,532 of record NW_027411604.1, on the reverse strand, counting down.
TAATATAATTATTATTAATTAAATGTTGGTAAAAATATTTGTATTTATTTGTATTTAATTTTAATTATTTAAATATTCTAAATCAAATACTAATAAAAATTAAGAGCTTGAAATTATGTAATTTTGTTATTCCTTTAGATTAATAATTTTCCAAATTTCAATTAAAAATATTGAAAAATAATTCTAATAATTATTATTATTTTGTGTTATCAAAATTAATTATAATTTTACTATTATTACTTATATTGGTTGAAAGTACATAAGTGGCATTGCTTTTTTAAGAACTGGACCATTTCTGTGACGGCCATTTTTTAATGCCCCGTTTTAAGTAATTTTTAATTGCAATAATCTTATTTTCTTGTTAATTGTGATGTTAAAATGAACTTAGAAATCTTTTTATTGGTGTTGAAGAAAGTTTTTGCTCTATTATTAGACGTATATTTGAAAAATGAATTCATAGATAGTGCTGCTGGAAATACATACTACTAATGTAATAGAGAGTAAGTTTTATTTTTTTAAAAAGTAGTTGTATTTTGTAGTTTGTAAATAAATTATTAAGCTTTAAGTTTAAAAATGTTTTATAAAGTCTTTTATGAACGTATGTTATGTGAGTTTGGCCCAATTTTGTTTAAAAAATGTTTTTTTGCGAGCTCGACCTTTTGACCTTGTTAGGAAAAAATAATTTAAGTATATATTTTTACCAGATATTATACAATCATGAAATATTAAATTTGCAAGTATTCAAATGTTCATCCAAAACTGATCAAAAATTAAATTAAAATTTTTCTTAAAAACTTCTTAATTGATCACATCGGATTCTTATGTTTTAAACTTGCTATATACTAACTTGTTACTTTCATTTAACATCCTTACCTTTATTAGTAATTAATAAATAAATTAGCATAATTGATGATTGCATAGATGGTTGATGATTGTATAGTCAAAAATATTTAAACATACTTCGCCTTTAGTAAGAAAAAGAAATTTGTTCATGCTATGAATAGCAGAATTACAATCTCGAGATTCCTTAAAAAATTAAAACTTATAAGTTGTGGAATACACGACTAATAAACTGGAACATTTGAAGAGCGGTATTCAAACTTATTGCTAATAATCTATTTTAACATTAAATAACTTTATAATAGTGCTGTTTATGATGGATAGTCCGCAAGAAAAAGTTGTTTCTTTATATTGATAGGTGGAGCCACTGTACGTTCGGTATTCTTTTTATATAATACACTTGAATTAGAATTAATTTGCGGTTCTAAAGTATATACTATGATACTGATTTGAGTTAGAAAGATTCTCAATACGTGAAAGATTACAATTGGTATTCATTCATTAACTTAAATCAAATAATTGGACAAAGAAAAGGAATTGAGAGTTAAAAAATAAGTTTTAAGCAACTGTTAATATTATTAAGAATCCTTTTCATATTTAGAATACTTAGATTATGATCTAGAAGATCCTAGAAGATGAACATTTGCTCTGAACCATGAACTAAGTGGAACATATGACCTATGTAGCAATTTTACAATGTTATTCTTTCTTTGTCCGAGACTCTCATGCCTTCCAGCAACGTATTAGTAATGGCCAACTACCGTATCAATCTGTCTCTGTCTTGGTCCATTCTTTCTTGCAAGTTACCCTTCTTTCGAGACACTGATAGCCCATTCTGGGTCTGTGGCTTTCACATTTAATCACCATTTAGCATTTTATCTTCTCTCTTCACTTCCACTGATGTGGCTAAACAACTTCAACTTCGTACTCTTCAACTTGAATACGAATTTCCCAGATTCTGCTTGTCTTTTCCTCCCATTATTTTGTTACTCTTGGTTTTCTCTTCGATTCTATGAAAGAAACTAATTTCGGCAGCTGTAACATGGCTTGGTAAATGATGGGGCTTGCAGCTTTGTTTTCAATTCTAGATATTTTATAGGGTAATTTCAATTATTATTATTTAATTATGGCCCTATGAATGCCCGTTCACATGCTTTTTCATTGTACAGTCAACATGCATCATTTTAATTATGACGAGGGCCTTTCCTTTATTTAACTGAACTCTTGCGATTTACTTTTGTATTTGCAATACTGACAGAGTCATCGGCATATAACTGTATGTACATTGAATTCGTTTACCAATTAACAACTTTTACTTTTGGTGACATAAAAAAATCTTAAATCTTTAGCTATTATTAATTGTCATCATAAGATTGAGCTTAATGAAGGAGATCATCTCTGTAGGTGATCAAGTTATAATTTACTTTAATTCATGCATTCATTTTCTACTTGTGTTGAATAAATATTGAATTTTTTTTTCTTAATGACTTTCACATTGATCGATTTATAGCATATACTGAATATTGTTGCTAATTCACTGTTACGAGAAGAATTAAACATAAATTTTTGAATTTAAGCTGTATTGTAGGATTCTATAGTATAGGCGAGAAAATTTGTATGATTTTAAAAAAGAATTAGATTATGTAAGACATTTATCACAGCATGAATAATATCCTATTCAGAAATTAGCCGTCAGGCTTGAAATGGTAAGTAAATTGTCGCATCTGTTATTCCAAGCACAGGAATAAATTTTACACTAAAAAATTTGATGGAGTCCCATAAAACTTGAAAATAAAAGGATTTACAGAACATTTTTTTTTAAATGATTTAATTTGAGCCACTTTGACATTTAGCCTTTTCGGTTGCACTGGATTCTCCCGAAGTAGCCTAGATTGTCTACAGCGCCGAACACCTTCGACTTGGAGTACAAAATAATATGAACATATTAATTTTCAAGAAAGTAGGTCTGTACCTTAAGGAACAGAGTGATAAAGAAGTTGAAGAGAGTAATCTATGTTGGCCAGAATCTATGGAATGAAGTAATAAATTGGAAATTAGACTTGAAATGGAATTGATTTTGTTAGGAATTATTTATCAATTGAAAAAGCGTAGCCTGTACTGAATTTTGGTCCAAGAAGTGTAATTATAGTTCCTCTCCATTTCTTTAGAACTATACATTACGAGCCAACTACATTGTGCTGATATCAGAGCAATAATTAATGTTAAAAGATGATAGTGCAAGTGTTTGTGAAATTGCATGCATTCGACCTAATTAGCCTCGATGAACTATTTTATCATTGACTAGTTGATGTCACCTTTGATCTTGAGTTCACATTTGGCGACAAACGCCAACACTTAAGGAACTTTAGTGTTCAATTTACATTTATCCTGCTAAGCGACTTAGGTGGGAGATATTTTCAAGTTATCTTGCAGAATGTTATCAACGAAATGAAGCTATTAGCGGCTAAACTTCTTTCTTAAATGCGTTTCTCTCTTTAGAAATTATTCTGTTAGCTTCCTTCCTGATTACGTAATTTACATTAAGACTTGTACCAACCCTCTTGCTGGTTTATTACCTTCATCTTAATTTCACATATTGTTTTAAATGTGTTGGTTCTCCCTCATCATTGCTTAACAAACGTTTTTGGCGTGCGAACTGGTAAGACGTTAATGCATTGGCAGGATTTGAAGAAATATATTCTTGTAGATTTGTCATTTTTTTGGACATTATTTCCACTAGAAGAACCAGCTAAAATGTTTTTTTTTTTGGAGATAATTGCTGTTCACCACTGAGAAATGTGTTTGTGAAGAAGTTTGGAATCTAAAAGTTTTCTATTGCGTATGATTTTGGATCATGATGGACCGATCTTTACCTTAAAGGCGCAGAGCTTAGTGATTATTTAGGCTCAGATATTACTTCTCCTTAACTTGATTGGGTGGATACGTACTGTTTATTTCTGGACAACGTTCAATTTAAGAAGATATTTTTTCTTACTTTGTGGCAATTCTGAGTGGCTTTGGAGAGCGCTTCCTGGGTGCCTCTGTGTTAATGACTTTTTACATGGTGATCATCCTCAACGCATCTTTTGGTAACAGTGGTTAGAGATCTTGTCAGCTATGTCTGAAAAGCATGGCATCCTTGTTAGGGTCTGATGTGGGGATCCAACTGAGATGTTCTTATTGTATTAGTTATTTGGTGTTTTTAATATTGCTATGAATCTTAAATTTAATTATCTAAATTTTTTCTTCTCCTTATATCATATTTCCTTCTGTCATTTGGCTTTTTGTTCTCTTCTGTTCAATAAGAAGCACTTGTTTTAAATTATTGTGAAGGTATATTTGGCATGCATTTAATAAGTTAGTCCTACAATTAGTATTTAGTACTTATACTTTATATATTGATAAAGAAAGCAAGAATTTTGCTTTATGTTTTAAAAAGTTTCAGGCCGATGATTTGATCATGCTATGAATACTTTTTTTTATTAATTAATTAATTAATCTTACTTTTTATTAATTAAGCGAATAGGATTATAATTTCGTCCAAAATTAATGCAATTTGAAAAAAGGTATGCCATTGCATTCTTAGATAACGCCAAATGTGACCAAGGAAATCTTTTTTGAAGATTGAAACTGTTTTAAGTTTTGAATTTTCGTGCATAATTTGAATTATTTAAATACCTAGCAATCGCTGTTAGTGACTTGAAATCACTGTTAGGATGATTGCTCACATCGGGTTCTTTTATTATAAAAACAGTCGGCAGAGACAATTACCTTGTACTTCTTCACATGCAGGTGTACATGCAGATATCTAGAGATTATTTTTAGTCTCAACCAATTCGAGGAACCTTCTATGTTTACCGAAGCTGCTATGCAACTACCGTACTCTCATGGTATGCTTCTAAGTATTCAAGCACAGCTACTGTTAGGACCCACAGTCATAAATTGCCGAGTTAACTGCAGAGTAACGACAAGATCTCTTAAGAGAAAACTTAGAATAATTAGCTTTTCTTTGCGAGTATGATGAAACTAATAATTATTTTTCTTTGCATTTACAGATGGTGATGGTGAAGTTCCGATAGTGTTTGAAACTGTAGTTTAGATAGTTTTAGTTTTAGAAAGTTTAACAGTATAGATAGTGTTTGAAACTGTAGTTTGGAAACTATTTATTAGTTAAAACAACTGATTATTTCCTTTTTTTAAAGTGCATACAAAAGAACAAGTATTTCGGTTATTCCAAATTCCGTTCAAGAATTACTGCATCCCGGTAGTTTTGTAATTTTTCTTTTACAATGTGTCAAGTGCAGAGAAGACAACTTCAAAAGGACATGATACCATCATCGATGCTACCTTCATCAAAAGCAGGTAAGCTGAGAAATTTAGTAATCAATATTTATATAAGTATCTATGTTGCGGTCCTTCGTTATCATCATGTAATTTTATAAATTTTAGCTGTATGAAAATGTTTAATTTTCCTTTAAAGTCAATTTTTAGGATTACAACTCAATTTTGGTTACGATCAAAAATTTAATAGAATAAACTGTTTTAAACAATTTTATGTTATTACATTCTGTTGCTGCATCTAAAAGAAGGGGTATTTTAGTTAAAGATTTTCAAGGGACTTGTAGGTTATGAGGTCTGTTGGGTCAAAATTTATACTGCGTTTGACCCTTTCAGGGGGATCAATCTCGTTCTCAAACTGGCGAGTTCAAAAACTCTCTCTCCGTTTTCTGCATCAGTTCGTTGAAGAGATTATCTACTTTTTTAGAGGAGTTTCTTGAATACTGGTCCTCTGATTTCCTATAAAACTTAGTGTTTACATCCATACATCTATATTTTAATTTTTCTTCGGAGTATTCCTGCACTGAAGTTCAGTACACTGTTCTGGAAGGATTTTTAGGCTTTCTCTTAAGTTCCATTTCAGTGAATAATACTCTGCTTTACCACATATTCAGCCTAGAGGAATTTCAGAGTTGTGAAAATGTGATGAAAATTTTAAAATTCCGTATATATAGACTATCCTTTGTTCATCTATTCAGTGAAGATGCTTTACCACATTTTCCTCCACTCTTCGCTGTCCTTAGCCATCTATCTCCCGGTACGCCACCCCAACCACGCGGCATGATTTCCATCACATATTGCTCCAAAGTTCATAAGTGGGAGGGTCCTGACGCCTTCTACCTTCTACTTCTGTTTCATTAAATGATCTCCGGTTCTCGGTTATTCTGGTCAAATTTCCTCAACCATATATGCCATTATACTTATACATTATTTATACATTTATCTTACTTATACTTATTTATGTATTAACTTATAAATTTATCTTATAAATTGTACAATAGAAAGGCTAAAAAGGTTTTGGTAAATTCCAAATTTTGAAGGAAATTCAGTAATACCTCTTTACTGAATAGATTTTTCACTCTTTTTGAGTTTTTCAAGAAAATTGTTCGGACGATTTTCACTAAACTTTCTACAATAATACCCTTCTAAAACTTTTTATTTGAAGCAATTTTAGTAAGTGCACTTCAGTGAAGTGTGAGGTTGTTAGGTTTTCCTTTAAATTTCCCTTTTTCATTTCAGTATAATGTATACAGTACAGGAAAGAAAGATACGAGTAGATGAGGAGGATATTAATATAAGGGGGAATTGTGGATAGATAGATTAAATTCAGAGTTTGAAGAATTATTTAAAGAATCATTTTGAAGTGATTTTTTTTTTTTTTTAACTACCTGCTAAGATGGTCTCTTAACTTCGTGTGCAGATTACAGAAATGTAGATCAATAACCTTAATTTAAATTTTTTCTTTTACTTCAAAAGTGGGGTGTAAGTTCCCTTTAAAGATTATTTTAGATTTCAGTTAAACCTTTTTTCCTTCATTGAAGCCAAAAAAGAGCTCCTACGAAAGTTTACAACTGGATTATTTAAAATTCTTTAAAAAATATAATTCTGAGAGATTTTAAAATTTTAGTTTAATCTTGTTCGAGCGATTTAACACAAGCTGTTTGGTCAATTGAGTAAATAAATTTAATACGGTAGAATTAGAAACTATAGTTTACTTTAATTTAACCTCTTTTGTCTTATCTTTTTGAATTACTCCCCGGGATTATAAAATAGAACTTTTATTTTTTGTGTTCCATTTTTCTTTGAGAATATTTTTTAGGAATAAAATTTAAACCAGGAATAAATTTTAAATAGAAATAAAACAGAACAAATTTACTTAAATAAAGAATTCAATACAGGTTTTTACTTTGTTTATTTTTTTATTTTTTTCAAATATTTTCACACATGAAATAGTGCGCACTGCCTTATGAAATATACATTAAGAGAATACTAGAAGCAACTTTGCATTTCTATATTAAAGTCACGTAGTTGTTGGCCAATTACTTTCCTCTTCAATTCTCTCTTTCTCTTTCACTTCTCTTTCTCCATTTTTTTTTTCAATGTTGGCTTTTTTATTATTTACTAAAAGCTGATGGTGATTGATTCTTCAGCATTTAGACTGTCTTGTTTAGTCTCCATTATGAATGAGGTGTTACTTGTTGGGCAAATTGTTTATCTCTTATTTTTGCACAAATAGATAATCTTTATTTTAACATAAAACAGTAAAAAAAGAAGAATTAAAATAAATATTATCGGCGCTACAAAGTACAAATGAAGTTGTTAAGACTTGTTATTTTTACTTTCAATAGGTCGTCTGAGCAAACATACTTAAAAACAATAGATCTTTAAATTTTAAAAATTAAACAAATTTTTCGGGATTATAAAATCCTTTTCATTAAATTTTTGTGTTTTTTTTTTATTTTTTGTTACTAATTAGATTAGTAATCTAATTTTAAAAAAATACAGACGAACCTCTCAATAACGGACACTGGCGGGGGAAAGCAAAGTGGCCGCTGTTTGGAGTTGGTCGGTCGTTAGTAGGCGGTAGGCAAGTTTCATAATGAAAATATATATATATTTTTTTTCTAAACATCTATTTAAAAATTGTTTATTATTAATAGATTTAAAAACGTACATAATTGCATAATTATTTAGCTATATGATATGCATCAAATTTTTCTTAATTATCCAAAACATTTATCAAAAAACTACATATAATTGACTTAATTAATAATTTTTATAACAATTTTTATAATAATCATCACATTTATTCATAACAATAATAATTTATGGTAAAATTATCATCATACTATCATCTATTATTAGAAAAATAGAACAAACCTATCGGCTAGTTGACGATGGCTCGATTTAGTTTTTGCAAAATCTTCTAACATTTATTTTCTCTTCTAGAGTTAACCACTTTCGTTTGAAAGACATATCGGCAAAAAATAATATTGTTCGTCCAAAGTAATATTGAAAAATGATTAAAATGGTACAAGATGTATGGAGCTTATATAGGAAACTTTAGGAAAAACCAGAAAAAAAAAACTAAAACTTGAGAGGGGATAATTCTTTTTTATCACAGCGTCAAACGGACTTTTAATAATAAGGTGGTCGTTGGTGGGAGGTGAAACATATAATCCGTTAGACGGAGGTTCTTTTATATAGAAAGTGTATTAGGGGTAAAACGGGGAAATCCAAAAACTGTCCGTAAATGGAGGTGGTCGCTAGTGAGAGCGTCCTTTATGGGAGGCTCGACTGTAGTAACTTATGATTTATGATTACTGAAATAAATACATATCTTTTGATCATTTTTAAATAAACATTTTTGCTCATTAGTACGAGTATCTTTGAACTGGCCATTTTTATAAAAATTCTCTAGGACAAACTAGTCTCTCCCGTTTTAAATGCCCAACAGATGGCTGCCAAAATGGACAGAGGAATTTGCAAAGGGTGATGTCCAATAAAAGACACACCGCCAGCCAGTGGTTTAGGGACTAGTCTTTTTCCGATCACAGATTTTACAAAAATATATTTGTGCTTGCAAATACTTTATTGCTGAGATTCTTATAAATCTCTACAGGCACTAAGAGAAATCCATCTAATAAATCGACTGAGGCTCGCGCATCATGTACATAAATCATGTTCTCTAAGTTCGTGTTAAAAATTTGGTTAGATATTTTAATGAAGCAGCGAAGGAAAATAACAAAAAAATAAAATAAACCTTAGGGTTTAATAATTTTTGTTTTTTTAAAAATGATATTTATTTGCTATAGAAGTCGGGATAACGTATGTAAATCAAATTAAAAATAAATTTGCACAATGTGGGTTATGTAGAAAGGCCGCCGGAATGGGATAAAATGTGCAAAGAGAGAAGAAAGACTGGGAAGCTTTCCGCCCGGTCGCCTTTGGTGGGGGTGGTGGTCTTGGCTGAGAGGGTGAAAAAATGTATGCTTGTCTGATTTCAAAAAAGGTCCCAATATTTGGCCAGCGGGAGTATTAGTAACAGGCAAGCGTTAGCTGATCTTGAAAGATGTGTACAGGATATTTGTTAAGGAATTGGAAGGAGATTTGCCTCTTCCGCTGTTGTGGCAAGTTGCCAACTGTCTTCTTTTTTTAACGATTATTGAAAGAAGAAGAGTGAATTATGTAACTTTAGTTGGAGTATCACCACCTCCTTGTGTATAGATTTAGATAAATTGGGGTTACTAATGTTTATGTTTTAATTAAAATGGGTTCAATCATTTTAACTTGAAAAATGGTTTTTCATGCTTATTCTGACAACTTGTTACGATAAGCTTAATAGAAAAAAGCTTATCTTTTAGGATTTTTTAAAAAATTTATTTGTTAAACCATCGCTAGGTACACTAGCGACAATAACTGACACCACTACAAACTCACTAATTGAGGGGAGAAGTTACCCAGTGATAACACACCCTAAGTCATCTCCAGGATTAGCTACTTTCTTTAGAAGAGAGAAAATCGCGAAGCCATTGGCATTTTTAATCTCCTGGAAGGATGATCTGGAAGGCGACGAGATGATAAATGGCGGACAAGTGGATTGGAATAAGAGAATGAATGTTTTTAAAGTGACTTGACTTATAAAAACAGAATTTTGGAAGTTTGTGTGGATGGTTAGATTTGAAACACGGGAGCGTTAACGATAGTGCGGAGAATTTTAGACTGAAGAGATTAAATTCTGTGCAGATTAGAGCGTTCCGTTGAACCCCACAGTTCAATACCAGTACATCTACGTGGGTTTTAGTATAGAACTGAATATCAGTCGTTTGTTATTAAGTGAAAGTTTTGATCGATGGTCTAGTAGTCTTTTAAGAGTCGATAGCGTCTCTTCAACAACTTCAGTTAAGTCGTATGAGCTGGTTCCAAGTCAATCTTTTGTCCTAAATATAGCCCAAGATAATGGACAACATTGGCAGCAGGAATAGGAATTGAGGTCAAAGTAGATCGGAGGAACAGTGAAAGTAATAATTCGAGATTTGGTTTCGTTTAACTTGATTTCCCTTTTCTTTGGGGGGACCATTCCTCAAGAGACCGGAGATGGGTTTGTGAAGGTTTCTGTGTCCAATTACTGGATCAATTTCAATCTCAGCTATCGGTAATATGCGTGAGCACTCAATCCGTTCTGAAGAAAGAACATTGATTGTTAAGTAGGAGATCCATGTACCGTATTAATAATAAAATAGCCTATATTGGCTATTTTTAACGTATAATTTTGCAATCTAATCGGACAAACTGTTTCATTTATTAGTTTCGTATGAGTTCTAGATTATTCACCTCCTCCATTTTGGACGCACACATTTATATAAATACAATTCCCCGACCAAAACATTAACGATATTTGTGGTCGGTTTGTGACAATGATAACACTGCAACAATAAATAATTGCCAGTGAATGGCGGACTCACCTTCATCCCTTCTCCTAGAATTCAGGGTATTGTGCTAGATTTATGGGGAGATACCCTGGCCGAGTGTATTAACTGTTCCTGTGCTTGAAACTTGGCATTAAAAGAGAAATTTAAAGAGGCGATAGAGATATCTGCCAATATCTCTCCATTATTTCCCTTTTATATTTGTGTACGTATGCGAGAGTAAGTCTCCCTCTCCAAAAAAGAACTGATTTGATTTATATTTCCATTCTGAATACCAGGCGAGGGAATTGATCTTTTTTTTCATTTAAAATAGTTGAATTATGTTAAAAAAATGTTATTTTTATTCTCAGCAAAGATCTTTATGTTCATTAGAATTCCTAACTTAAGACCCAAACAGATAACGTTAGATTAGAGCTCGAGGACAGTAAATCCATCTTAGTGCTTCCTTTAGTTCTTTTATGAGAAACGTTTTTTGCAAATCCAGGCTTTAACCACCAGTGGTTTTTGCTTATTTTCTTCTGGTCTCACTTGCATTGCAATCAGACAGGATGTAAGTGACCATTTCCTTTCTCTTGTCACAAACTGCTTAGTGGTTGGATTCACTCACTGTCGGTCAAAGTGCGGGATACTCGTGGTAGCGTCAAGTGCTTAGATAGAAGTCATTACATTACTACTGAAAAAAAACTTAGTTAACTCGAACAGGAAGCGACTACCTTAACGTCTATCTTACAATGAATCATTCCCAGAGATTGAAATAAACCAATGCATTACACAATACCTCAAATTATCTAACTGTTCCTTCAGGAGCACCAGTATTAATTATGGGTCTCACCCAAATGATGTTTAGATTCATTTTTCTAAATTAAAGGTAATTCACAAAAATCTTTGTACAGTAAAATACTCTCAACGTTGTTAAAAAAGTTTCTATATTACAACTAATTTCGAGTTAAAACTATCTTCGATCGATTTGTGGTTCTAGCAGAAGTTAGCAGCCAGAGGACTGTATAATGTTGGTTAGAATTTAATTTGATCAATTATATGGATTTTCAAAAACAATTTTTTGAATTGGAACCTCGAAAAGTCGAGATTTTTTCTAGTTATAAAAAAAATAACGACATTTTCCGCACCTAATTCGCATCTAGTCTGAAGTTTGGATCTAAATGGTTTCTAAATCTTCAAGAAAGTCCCAGATCTTCGGAAAAACTGCGTAGATCTTGTAATTAATTTAAATTAATAAAACAATCCTTGCTAGCCCCCGGTTTAAAGGGGGGGGCGCATCAACAACTAATTAAAGTGGTGCAAAGTTTGACCGAAGTTTATCGTTATTACCGCCTCCTGCTTGATTAAGTTTCTGACGTCAGTTATTAAACCAATTAGTGTACTGTTACATTTTCGTCAGGTTTAAAAGGCGGTTGAACAGTAATAATAACTTTGTTCAATTTAAGTCTAATAACATTGAATCACTTGTTTTTATGTGTTATTTATTTTTGAAGAATTTCCCTCATATGTGAGGTTACTCGCCTCCTAAAATGATTCTATCTTTAATATTTCATTTAATTCCATCTTAGAGCCTCTTTCAGCCTACTTGCCGGAGGCTTATCCCTCATTACTCAATGTTCCTGTTGGTCTAACCAAGGAACCAAGCCTTGGTTCTTCTCCCTTCTTAGTCTTCCTCTACATTCCTTGCGACTTTCCATTCTCTTCACATGACAAAACTAACCTCTTTATTTCACAAATCTGAAGGGAATTATCTATTGTGTTTCATTTTGTATCTAATTGGAGTCTTTCTCATTAAATTCAGCCTTGAAATTGAATTCTACAGTTAGAAGTTCTAGAAGATGTTTTCTTCTTTTTCATTCTTGGTGTCTCAGCTGTAACTGTTGTTAAGAGATTTTGGCTGAAGTACAACATGATATCTCTGCATGTCATTTAAGGCGTGACAATATATCTCAGGCCGACAAAGGCCTTTTTTTTTTTGAGTACACTGCCGATCCATTGTAGACAAGACTAACAATAACTAGTTTATTAACAGTTTGGGGTTACTTAGAGTAGCCCAGTTGAGAGTCGAACCTAGGATCTCCGGTTGAGAGTTCAGGTAATTTTTTTAGGGGGACTCTTAGAGTTTAGTGGAGGATCCCCAATAATAATAATAATTTGCCTTTAAGCTTCGTATGCTTTGTGTAAATCCTAATCTTTCTGAAACGATAGCTGATGTTACCGCTCTGTCCTGAGTTACTTTTCACTTGACAGTAACTTGAGTAGTAGACAGTGGTCTTTAGTTAGTTGGTGTAAACCATTGATTCTCAACATTTTTTTTTCTGTCGCGGCACACTTTTAACAATTTCAAAATTTTGGCGGTAAACTAACAATAAGATAAGTTTAAAAGTATTTTACTTATCCATAATGCACTGTGTAAAATAGTTTATGTTTATTTTTAATATAAAATAAAATAATATTGTACTACTAAAACAACAGTAGGTATATATTTATTAAGGGATAATTACAAGTTAATAATAAGAATACTTTAATGATAAATTTGAGCTTGATGTTTTTTGATAATGACAGTTTACATTTGGTCATATAAATGATAATGCTACTCTCATATCGTCTTCTATAATTTTTATTGTATGCATTTCTAAAATTTGGCGGCACAGTTCAAAATGTTTGCGGCCCACTAGTGTAAAAATTCCTCACCAATTGGAACTCTAATTCTGGAATTCCACGTATATGAGTCTAAATTCTGGGCTCTCCTTTCAAAATTTGTGGAGAAAATAAGGTCAGAATGTAATGCGTTCATTTGTTCGTTTTTTATTTGTACCTTCGCTAAAATGACTTGGGTTTACCGAGCTTGTTACTAATTGATAGTTTCTAACCAATTGTAAAGTTGAGGAAGGACTATTCAAAGAGTTGTACTTGCTGAGGATGTCGTCAAAAATGCAGTAGATAAACAAAATATTAATGGAAATTGCAAGAAAAATATTAGTAAACTTTTTAGAGTAGTACTGTGAAAAACCAGCGCACTGAAAAACTCCTTTTTCCCGCAAAGAATTGAATCACTAATCTTTGTAAATATGACATTACTTTTCTCTTCCGCTTATGTTTGTATTCCATTCTACTCTCTGAGAATTTTTTTAGTAAACAGATAAATAAATACAATGATTTCAGATTTATAAAAACTTTATAATCTAATATTTCTTGTTTCGTTGTGGCAATATTTGTTCAGTTTTGTTGGATTGTCTTGTTTGTTTAGCAAAGACCCACTAGGGTTTTTGTGAAAATCAACTTTTATTTTTTTTTCTTACTTTCCACCCACTTCCGGAACTTGCTCATTTGAAATTCAGCATTGTGAACTACCTCTCCATCAGGCAACTCTCATTACTTTGTATACTCGTATATCGCACATTTTTTTTTTTTTTAATTTTTTTAAGCACTTGGGTGATAAATTTTAAATTTACCAAGAAATTGTGTTCACCTATATTGAGACTTTGTGTGCCCCTTATAATATCCATTACAATCTGTAGTTTTGCCTTTAAATTAGGAAGGAATTTTTTTCTTTTCTTTGAGACTCCCACGCGTAGTAGATTCCTATCTAACAACTATCTCTGCCGATCCTTCAATTTCTACTTTTCCGTGGCATCAGCCTCCCCAATCAAATCCTATTCCACCAGGGATTCTTATATGGAGCCTTTCCATCTGGTCCTAGATCCTTTCCCTTCTTCTTCCTCCCTAAACCGTCATCTCATACACTGCCCTTTGAGATTCTGTCTCCACCTATCCTTAACCCCAACCATTTTAGCTGTTTAAGCTCTATATCTGGATCTACCTGTTGACCTCCTTCTGTACTCCATTTCGGTGGATAGCAATATATTTCTTTTTTATCTTATTCAGAGTCCAGGTTTCTGCTCCCTAATATTCTTAATCCACAGCACTGGATTGAGCATCCCCAAAGACTCTTTTCATTTCTTTTATTCTTCCACCTCTGATTTAGAACCACCACCAATCTTAACTTAAAATAGCGCATTATTTTCACTTATTTGTCCTCCAATTGAGGATTATTTTTTTTTACATTATCTTATTCGTAGTAAAAGTAGATTTAGCTTTCGTACAGATTTCTGATTTTGAGTCCCTACTGGGAATCGTTTGAGTGTTTATGTCAGTGACGTCAGTATAACTAAAAAAAAAAGAACAATTACTATACTTTGGTATTTCAAATCGATGCTATCGATAGGCTCGATGTAGATATCAGCAAACCGGAAGAGCCCGTTAACGGAATCGATTTTTCAATTTTTAGAACTTTTCTTGAAAACGGCCTATTTCTCTATAGTTTGGCTTATTCCTTGGAAATATTCTTAAGTTGATGGACAAATCTATATAGTCCAGTACTGTGCAACGGTGGTCCTCTAGGGGGACCGAGGGCTTTGTCTAGGAGGTCCTAGAGTCGCCTAGTCAAATTATTTGCACTAATCTAGAGAAAATAGTTTTTTTTTGCCTTTTTTTTTTTTGGCATTGGCTTTCGCCATACAGCCATCATCTTCTATGTATACAGCCAGCATCGTCTAGGTGCTTATCACTAGAATATCACTCACTCTCCATTCTTACTTATAAATACATTCGCTTCACACATTCATCTCACTACTATATACAACTATTTACAGAAACCTTACAACTAATGGATGGATCAGTACTCTATATTCCTGCCATCCTTAACCGAAATAAAAATCCTTTTGTAATCATTTTCCTGCATTCATTCTAATCGGCTATAAGTTTTAAATACATTCATATTTCATTGCTAGCTCTGCCATAGACTTAAGCACATATATGTTGGTGGAGAATATTATGTCTTCATAGCGAAATGGTGCATCTAAATACCTGTATAAGTCGTCAAACATTCGTTTCCTTTCTACCACATAACGTGGTCATATCATTATTATATGTTTGAAATCTTCCTCCTCATTGCAATCTACGCAAAGAGGAGAGGACCTTTTGTTGATCCTGTGTAGATACGATCCGCACACCGCGTGGTTCGCTCTCAGCCTGCTTATTGTCGTAACAACCCATTTATTAGTGACAGTTCCCTTAAACCATGGTTGCCTAGGTAACTGATCTACCTTAGTTTTATAGAATCTCTCTTTATTACCATTACTGTAATCTGTCTGCCATTTTTGTAGTGCTGCTTTTGCAATTATACACTTGATATCGGGAAAAATAGTTGAAATGCAATTTATCTAAATCATAAAATATATTATATTATATATATTATAAAAACTGTTCAAAAATTGCAATCAATGTATTTTTCTTAATTTTAAATCGGAAAAAATTTTACGTAATACGGAATAGATTTATTAAAGAAAAATATTCATGATTTATATTCATTTAAAATTTTTAAAAAAAGTTTATTATTTGTGATTAGGCGTGCTGATGGAAAAGCGTCACCTGTCGAGAAAAGCGACCAAATTGTAGGTGTAGGAAATCCGATTAAGTAAACTAGAAGGCGGAAAACGACAATGTGAATATTATAATGAAAATGGAAAGTGTTAGCGGCAATTTCACTTCACGCCTTCAACTCGTTAAATACTTGTCTACTTAAAAACTTTATTTTGGGCTTTTTCTTTTGCTAGCGAGTTTTAGCAAAACACTTATAAATTATCTGCCATTAAAATGTTTGTAGATTCATATTGAATTATTTCATTGGCAATAAACATTTAATTGTGATAGATTTGGGCGGTGGTAATTTATTCAATTTTTACTATTTGCTTTTTCTGTTTCGCAAAACCGTACTAAGAACATTGCATTGCATTTACCAATGACTATGAATGCATGCCCTGACTATCGGACATTGGATAATCATAACATAAAAACGGATAAAACGAACAAAAAGGGAGTAGCACAGTGGTTAGAGTATTCTGGAGTCTAATGCGGATATCTTGGGGTTCGAATCCCAGCTGTTGGCCCTTAGATTATCACTTCCTAGGAGCTTCTTACAGCTCACTGTCAGGTGATGGACAGTATCGTCTGCAATGACAAGAATACTATCCAGAGGCCGACACTGCGCTGGAAAAAGCTCTGGGCGCCAATGGCCACAGATTTGGACGCGCCTTAAAAAAATACAGAGAATATTATTTATTTCGTTTAGGTGCTAATAGTGCTAACTTGTAATAAGGTTGTGATCAACTAGAAAGGCTTTTTCCAACAGATTTAAATTATTCTTCAACTTTTTATGCAATCACTGACAAGAATTTCTCTCTCTGTTTATTTCCTGTTAAATTTTTTTGTAATAAAATTTCATTGAAGTCTAGAATTTGTAAGAAAAGTACTTACAAATAAGTACTTAAAACTCCCATCTCACAGCCTGCACAAGATCATCACTTCCAAGTGTTATAAATACCATCCTAGTTTTGGTCCCAATGTTCATCATTTTCTTATTTTAGCCATTTAAATTTACCGGCATAAGCGATGGGTGGGATCTTCTGTTGCCAACTATCTTTATCATTTCTTTTACTTAATGTCCATGCTTTATTCGCGGAGGCTACTACCGCTCTTGTTGTGATACTATAAAAGAAAAAGTCAAATCTCTCTCTTTTTTTTTTTTACTGCAATGGCGTCTTGAAAAAGCATTCTTTGTCATTTACCTGGCAAGAGGAAATTACTAATATCTGACAAAGTGCCAATTTTTGCTATTCCCCCCCCCCAATATCCATTTTGAGCCCGCTTGAGAACGAAGAAATTAGTGTGTTGCAAATTAGTATCTCCTCCACTGATCTCACTTTCTCTTTGTTTGGAATGTTTGTTTGTAACCACAGTAACCAATCAAATGAAAATATGAAAAATCATGAAAACTTCAAATTTGCAAACTTTCTTTTAAAATCTTTAAGAAATAAAGTTTTGGTCAACTGTTCAGGTTGACTGAAAGTAACGCTTTGTTGCAACAAATATTTTTTCCATTTTTTTTAAAGAAAATTTCTTGGTATCGGCTCTTTTGATTTTCATCAATTTCCAGTTTAATCTAGACAACTTTTTGGTGAGAAAACAAAAATTGGGTAATTAAAATAATAATTGATAGCTAGTAATGCAAAAAAAACCCTCACAATATGCAATTTGATATGAAATATTTATAGCCATAGAAGTGCTGTATTATGCACTGTATCAGCAGGTGGTAGAGGCAAACCAAATATTGTTGCATAGGTATGTAGGGCAGATAGGGCACGTCCCTTTACGCACCCGTTTCAATTGCATATCATTAAATGTAAGGACTTTCGTCTCACTCATTCTATCATTCAGCCACTCTCTCTCTTGCAAAGTGACTGCGGTTAAACTCAATGAAATTGCCCTTTTATTTCAATTAATCCCTTCTCTTATCCTGCAGTAAGTAAGAGAAAATAATCCGTGCAGTTTTTCTCAGGAAAATATCTATTTTGAAGTCTCTTGAGTCTGAAGAAGTCCTTTTTTTTTTACAAGTTGATCTGTATCCGCCGGAACACCCACACAGAAACAAAAAATCTGTCGCAGACGTTCAAATTTGGTATATGATTGTCTCAGTCACTGGGTAATCTAGAACTTCCTCATCCATCCTAAGCTCTTTTTGGAGAAATCTTTCGTCTTTGGCCGCAAATGGGTTCAGATCTCAAAATCGAGAATAAGGAGCGTTTTCTTGTCGAAGTATAAACCAGTCTCATTTCCTTTCTCGCCAATTTTGGCACACAAGTAAAGTAAAGTAATCGCCTATTTTTTCAGGCGGGGCTTAACGTCCAACTACCAATTAAGTGCCGTGGACGGAGGCGACTAGCAAACATGCTTTACTGTAAATTTCTTTTATTAAACATTAAATAAAATCCAAGGCCTAAGACCGGGAATCGAACCCAGTACCACAATACATATTAGCTTCGCAGGTCTCGCCTCTAACCGCTCGGCCACCGTGGCGCCTTTAGGCACACCTAATTAGGTTATTTGGACCCTGTTTTGGTCAATGAGTTTTTCTATGTTTATCCCAAACTATTAGAACTTAATTTTTTGGTGCTCCTATAGAAGTCTGACTATCGGATAGATCTTAAAATTCCTTATTTCTGTTGAAGTTAAACGGTATCATGATTTTTTATAAAGTTTAATTTACGGCTCTTAATGGATACGGCCAACATTTTATGCTTATTTTGAGGATATATTCCAATGTTTTGGCCTCAAACGCGTGGTGATATGCCTTTTATGATACTAGTTAGCTAGATTTTCCTACTTAATTTTAAGTTTTCATTTTTGTTTCAATTCAAAGTTAATTTTTGGTAATTGGAATGAAAAAAAATTAAATAAGGTTTACCTAGTTTTAAAAATAATAATAAGCAGGAACGAAAAACATTTTCAACAAGACTTCCGTTTTAGTGATGTACATTCTACTTGTGATCAAACATTCCTAGCATAGACGTAGAAATGTTGAATAAATTCCAGAAATTACATTTAATGTTAACGTTCCCTAGTTTGGTTAGGGATACAGGCAAAATTCATTCATGAGCAAAATTTTCATCTGGAAATTGTGACCTTGTTTTATTGCGCCGACATGGCGGAAACATTTTCACACTTTGTGCGCTAACCACTATACCACAGCAATAACAATAACTACAGTAACTTAACATCAAAAACCATTATTGAAGCGACAAGTTGAGAATTTACGTGTATATAATTTTCACATCTTTTGAATAATCTCTTATTGTTAATTATATTTCTGAAAATCAGTTTTGCATAAATTTATCGATTATTAAATGACAAGTATTTTATTAATATTCTCAAAATGAGGGACACTAAAAACTGTCATTACTTTTCTACATAAGTGACGTAAAGTAAATAATATTCAATTCCAACAATGCCGCTCTACAATTAGAGGCATAATACGAAAATGTGCCTCGTAATTGAGAAATACGGTTGTGGAAATAGATTACTCCATTAAAAATTCTGAAATATCAAAAAAACATTATCTTAGATATTGTTGGATAAAAAAAGTTTAATATTTTCAATGTTAGTGGTACATTTTGATTGAGAATGAGGGATGCGTGTTGGTCTAGTGGTCAAGAGCGTGGCTTTGTAAGAGGGAGATCCCCAGTTCGGATCCCGCTTATCACTACTTTTTATTTGTTAGAAAAAATTGTTTACAGTAAAGTATGAGCTTCCGCTCCCGTCCACGACACCTAATTGGTAGCTGGATGTTAAGCCACGCCTGAAAAAAATAGGCGATTACTTTACTTTGATTGAAAATGCCTCAATTTCATCAAATAAATTCATTAGAATTTAGTTTGCCGACTGTTTTTAACCGACTTAAACTCCTTCTTTCTGACTGGGACTACCACTGCCAGAAAGACTGTGATCTACTGAGATAAACGTTGGATTATTAACCTCGTATACCCGGCTCATATTTCTATCTCTGCCTTAAGGGCCTTCCAGTTACAGAGTCGCCAACGAGTGACAGGCTACACACTTCTTTAGCCTCTTAGCTTGGTACAAAAACTTCGAAGATTTTACCAAAGCTAAGTTTTCTTGGAGGGTACACCTAAAACTTCGTGTGATGAGCTCCCATATGTTTGGAACGGATGGAAACCCTTTTTGCCTTTGACCGAATTGGTGCACAACCGGAACCGGTGCTTCAACAGAAATAAGGAATTTTAAGATCTATCCGATAGTCAGACTTCTATAGGAGCACCAAAAAATTAAGTTCTAATAGTTTGGGATAAACATAGAAAAACTCATTGACCAAAACAGGGTCCAAATAACCTAATTAGGTGTGCCTAAAGGCGCCACGGTGGCCGAGCGGTTAGAGGCGAGACCTGCGAAGCTAATATGTATTGTGGTACTGGGTTCGATTCCCGGTCTTAGGCCTTGGATTTTATTTAATGTTTAATAAAAGAAATTTACAGTAAAGCATGTTTGCTAGTCGCCTCCGTCCACGGCACTTAATTGGTAGTTGGACGTTAAGCCCCGCCTGAAAAAATAGGCGATTACTTTACTTTACTTGTGTGCCAAAATTGGCGAGAAAGGAAATGAGACTGGTTTATACTTCGACAAGAAAACGCTCCTTATTCTCGATTTTGAGATCTGAACCCATTTGCGGCCAAAGACGAAAGATTTCTCCAAAAAGAGCTTAGGATGGATGAGGAAGTTCTAGATTACCCAGTGACTGAGACAATCATATACCAAATTTGAACGTCTGCGACAGATTTTTTGTTTCTGTGTGGGTGTTCCGGCGGGAACTTGCTCAATTCACACTTCTTGTTATTTATCTTATTAGTTATACTCGTGCTTGGTATCTTGGTATAGCTTCATTGTTCTTTTTAGTCATCAATATTTCTCTTTATACAAAAATAACCCAATGCAGAAGGTGTCTGGCCTCGTTTTCAGATGCTTACTTGTGTGTATCCCATCCTGACTGCACGAACAATTAACAACTTCGCTAATATACTTGAATATCGGGAGGAGTTGAGTTAGTTGTTGCAAAATTTCGGCGAAGGTCACTGTAATATTCGTAAAAATATTAGTAGAATCAGAAATACGTTTAGGGCTTTATACTTTTTGTTTATTGCAATTAGGTTTTATAAAAATTTAAGGGCAATATGAACTTTATATATATATAAAATCTTAACACGCTAAATAATACAATATTTGGTTCTTCTACGCTCTAGTGGTGCGCTGTTAGGGGACTTCGTCCGTTCCACTTTCCACGAACACTAGGGTATTCGGCAGGGGAGAAGTGGAAGTCCACTCCACCTGAGCTAGGGATAAAAGGGCTTGCCCTACTAGCTTAGTTAACTTCATACAAGTAGCGTACCTACTGAGGGTCAATCTTTCTTGGTTGCATTCAAAGAGAGGCTAGGTTTGTGCATTAGTCTAGAGCGTAGGTTTGGCAGTTCTTGTTCGCAATTTCAGTCAGCTCTGTTCAGCGGTATGTCCTGTGCTGATATCAGTCCTCGGCCGTCCATCCTCAATGCAGGATCTTTACAACGTCCTCTGTTCTTTTGAACTTTGCGCTACATTTCATGTTCGGTGACTTAATCCTTATTGCAAAGTGGTGTGTTGTAAACTATCTAGAATGCTTTGACAAATCAAAACATTGTCTATCTTCGGTGGAGTAATACTGTTATAACAAGCGGAAACATTAAATAATGATTAATCTCTTTTGTGGATCAGCCATCCTAGAATTAGATCCATATATGAAACTGCTATCCTATTAAAACAAGTTTCTTATTACTGTAAAGACAAATCTAATTTTTCACCCAACAAAAAAATGAAGTGGATAAATAAAATAAGCCCAAAAGTTTGAGGGGGCCCTTTTTTCCCCCATGGGCTTTCTGACAAAGTTTTCTATATTACTGAAAGTTTGTTCATGCAGTGTATGTTCTTGTAGAATTTATGAGCTTTCGGACTAGAACTTCTAATTCAGTTTAGTGAAGAGCCCAGCCGATGCGGCTTACATTGAAATAATCTAGTTTAGGAGATTTTTTAGTAAAATAATAATTCAGATAGCTGAATCAATATAGAATTAGTTAACCAAACCATAGTCCAAACACAACTCTTTTAAATACTGTTAGGCTCTTTAGGGAAATTCCAGGGGTATAGGAAGATGATACTATAGGAATAGGTAGCCTCTGGGGCCTGTTAGCCTTCTCTCAAACTCCAGGAGTGATCATTTATATCCAGATTTTGCTCTAGAAAGAGAGGGCTTCCAGCAGAAGGAAGCAGGATAATTATTACCAGCAGAAGATTCTAGGAGGGTGTGCATTCCTTAGAATCTCCAGGGAAACCCCGAGCTAGAGGGTAGTAGAGTTAGGAGTAAGGGATTACCCACTCTTTGGTAATAATAAGAGTATTTTCCATTTCCATCGCCAATATTTCTAAGACGGCACCCTTTAAATTTAGAATAAGCCTTTTTTTGAGCCGTTGGTCAGCTAAAGAACTTACCCCGTGTGGAGGTATTTTGACCCCCATTCTTGCACAGTTATGGCTCCTTACAACGATCCATCTTTCAGCATGGGTTGAACAATATATTGAATTGAACGAAGTTGAGTACACCTGTGGTTTTGCTGAAACCAAATAGTTGCATTAACCAGTTAAGCGTGGAATTTAGTTTTAACAAAACCCCCTCACAGTGTGCGGAATTAAAATCAGACAATGACGTGTATACACGTCGAACGCAGGGCGCTTTTTCTGCAATCACTGGGGCTTGAGATTACAGAGCATTCTGTGCTCTTTCAAAATCTTGCACTGTTTTCACGTATGCATTGCTCCTGGTTAACTAGAGTCGCAAGAGTTTTTACAAGGAAGAAAAAAGCTTTGAATTCGGTGCAAAATAAAATCATGCTCGTACTGAGGTCCTGAACCTCTACCTAAGGTAAAAACGGCATTGCACAAGGGTTTAGAGCTTCTATTTGTGTAATACCCCAATCTCTAATGCGGAGACAACATGTACCAACCACTTATCATTTGGCTGATTCCCACCACCTCCCTCCGTATAAAATACTTGGCAGTTCTATTGGTAAGATAAAGGAAACATCCCAGCAAATAATATTCTTATTGTATTTTATTAAAATTTCGAGTTTTTATAATTGATGGCAATTTTATATTTTTCACAACGAGTATACACGTCGAACGCACAGTAATAGAGACACGTCAAACACGCTTAACTTGTTAAACTGTCTATACAGGCACAATTTTTACCGACGTGGATGCTGGAATTACATTATTGGGTAATAAGGTTGGGATAAACGCAGGGAATGTTGTTCCTGAAGAAGTGGATAATCCACTTCCGGCTAAGAATCAATTTTAGAATTACCATTCAACGTCTTCCCCTGAAATTGGGTTTGTGTCTTTTCTTCGGTTATTCTGATCAGGCACGTTTATTGACAGACTAAGGAGTCGTGTTTTCGGACACACGGGGCACACTTCTTGATATAAAAATCAATTTTTAGAAGAAGTTACGATCGCATTACTTCCACTAAATAGAAGTAAGGAGACGTAAAATTTTTTTATTTCTCTCCGGAAATAATATATAATAAATAATTTACTTTGTTATTACCATCTTATAGATTGTTTGCCCTAAACGGAAGTGGTTAAGTATGATAAACTGAGCAGGATTGCTACATTTCCTCCTATTTCTTTTCTCCAACCACCTTCCTCCAACCACCTCTTCCATTTCACCTTCAACTTTCCCATAACTTTAATACATAATAAGTGAGGCATGCTGGGGACCACTTAACTTTTGCCATCATACAACTTTTCCAGCCGCTGGACCACGGTTTGCTTCCACTAGTTGTAGCATCCTCAGTCGTTATACCATGTCCAATGCCGAGCAAAAATTATTTTCTTTCTTCTTTCACTTTTTATACTCTGCTTTCTATTCAACATAAGAAAAAAAAAATTAAATAGAAAGAATATCTTGCCATCTTCAACTTCTTCATCACGCCTTTCCAGAATCCTCTCTTTTTTGATGTTCATCTCAAGTTTTCTTATAAATCTAAGTGTCACATTCTTTTTTTTCTCCAACTGTAGTAAACTTACTAGAAGAGAAAACTGGCTACAGAGGCTGCCTTTATATATGAGAAAATGTGTCCCTTTTTATAAATTATATTTGTCGCTACAATTCACTGATTAAATTTTTTTAATGAAGAAAATTGAACATTTTCCTAAATCGCTCTTGTTTCCTGTAGTTTTTCTCGTTATTTTCTTTGTAAACATTTATCCTGGGCCCTAATTAGTCTTCCGAGCCCTTTATACCCTCAATTAAAATAAGTAAAAAAAAGTTAAAGGCTCCTCAAATAAATATTTCCTTATTTATATTTTATATTTGTATTTATTTTATTTTTTTGACAACAGTTCGAGCATAAGTTATTTCGAGTTTGAATTAGGAAAACTATATGAATTTATATTAGCTTTTAGGGACTGTAAAAATATTATATTAAGGATTCAAATTATCAAGGAATCGGTTCAAATAAAAAAACAACCCGTCTTTTTGCCAACGTTTCGACAAATATATTGCCTTCTTCAGGGCCTGGATATTACAAATTGTTATCACAATTTGTTTTTTATTGTTTTATTTGTTCAACAGCAATCCTCTTCCTTATACAGATCTGGTGCGCTACCTTGGGCTCTACATAGACAAGCGACTCACGTGGAACCCACACACTAGACTTGAAAGACAAGCAATGGCAAAAACGTGCGAAACTTCTTTACAGACTTCTTGGTCGAAGCTCCAAATTACCCATTGAACTCAAACGATTACTATCCTCAAACCAATGTGGACTTACGGACTAGAGCTGTGGGGTTCGTACAGTGTGCAGTTTGTGCAGCCAAACCTACAAACATACGGACAGTGCAGACATTTCAATCAAAACTACTGCCGACAGAGAGCTGACGCTCCTTTCTACGGTGACTAACCTCACCCTTCACACCGACCTCAACATTCTCTTCATAGACCAACTCGCCAAGACGAAATATCAAAAATTCCATACTGCTCTCTCTACTAGCTCTAATCCTCTTGTACGATCTCTCGCCTCCTCTGACATCCCTAATACTCCTCGCCGACTGAATCGCCAGTGGCCCCACGACTTCCTTACAGTCTGAAGGACTAAATCTCTACTCTCTCCTACTCATATTCTTCTCTTCACATTCCCCTATCTCCTACAGAGAGTGCTACCGCTGGGTAGCTTCTCTCCTCCTGCTCTTCCCGCTCCAGTTCATCTCATTCACCTCCTATTTACTTATTGCATGTATTTATACAGATTGTAAATTACAAAATAAATAAATAAAAAATTATTTTATTTGTAATATCCAGGCCCTGAAGAAGGCAATATGTTTTGTCGAAACGTTGGCCAAAAAAAAACGAGTTATGGTTTTTTATTTGGACCGATTCCTCACTAATTTGAATCCTTAATATATTAGGAAAACTGTTAATTTCACATTGGTACTCGTGTAAAATCTGTCTGCATATCTGTTGCAAACGTAATTGAAAAACGGAAATTAATCATGAGTTCAAATTTGATAAGTTATTTCATTTGTGTTATTTCATTTGTGATCAAAAATAATCCTCTGAAAATAATACCACTTCATTGTCTTTGACTTTTCAAAAGTTTTGGGTGATTTTTCTTCCAAATTGGTGCAGTTTTCCCTGTTTAAACTTGTCCACACTGAGTGCACATATTAGTGGGTTTTCTTTTTTTCCACTGTAGGGAAGGTAAAGTTCCTACAATGTGCTGGCAACAGAGTCATGAGACGAGTCATTATCCGAAACTCTGGTTATTATTGATCTCCGTCGCAAAGTAAAAACACGCGGCGATGCCCATTCACAGTGATTGTCCGGAAGTGTCACAGTGATGAACTTGATGGATTAGTGGTTTTCGATGACCAAATAAGAGGGAATACATTTTCTTGTTTTTTTTTAGCGTGTTGCAAAATTAAGCCTTTGACGAATGAAATATTAAAAAATCATGAACTGTTTTGTTTGAGTCGTAAAATTTATTTAATTATTTATGTTACGAGCATTGGAGTTCGTTACGTACGTTATTAACAAAGCTCAATAAGTTATTGTTTTTTTAATTAAAAGTAACAAAGAAAATATAGTTATATATAAATGAAAGAAAATAATATAAATATTTTTTCTTGGATTAAAAAATACAAAAGTTTAGTTTTAGATGAATAGAAATATAAAAAAAATTATTCATAAAATAATTATTATTATAAAAAAGCAAACTTTGTTCAATTTAGCAAACAAATTTTAAATCTATGAACCTTCTCGAAAAATAGACTCGTGTATTATTGCCTTCATTATAAAGTCGTGAATTATTCTATCGAAGTCAGAACCAAGTGTCAAGTCAATTCAGAGAAAAATCGAAAACTTAAATAAATTGGACGTCTACAATCGATATGCAACACTGTATCCATCTCGTTCAGCCTACAAAGAGGTGTATTTGGTGTCTGAGGCATAGTATAAAGGGTTGGTTAGTCGGCAAAGAATTTTTGATGATTGGAAATGGAATTGCTTGGCTAATACTTCCAAGTCCTTAAACGGAAATCCGCAGTGCGTCGTATATCCGTATTTGTTGATCAGAATTAGTTCACGTTTAAATTTTTATTCATTTATTTTTAAGATAGAAAATAAACTTTATTACAAAGTTACGATTAATTTACGTTACATAGTGTAAAGGAAAGTTTAGGATGAGAAGGATAGAGATTGCGGGGAAAAAGGATAGAAAAACCTGGAGCTAATTGTGAAAGTTAGCGTAGGATATGTTTGATACCTTTGTGTTTGTTGGGAATGGAAGGATGTGTTAGAGGATAAGTCGCTGCTGAGTGGATTAGGATGACAATCTAGAATAGAAAGGAGTTTCAGCAGATAATTTTGGTTAAAGGAGTATACCGGGGGATAATGGATGTAGTCTCATGGATGGCAGCAGATTTTAGGTGAGACTGCCGCAAGTCTTTGAGAAATCTGTTCTGTGTTGTCCTGGAGCGTCCGTCAAGAGACTCGCTAGTAACGTTCTTGTTCTTTGAGTCTTGTGTGCGCTAAATCCATTTCAGTCCTAGATATTTGTTAATGTCACCACAATCTGAATTAGATGTACAGGAAGACACAATTGTAGGTCTTAGAGTGAATATAGTTTTATACAGTGCATGTTTTCTGAGTCCATTTTAATTCGGGTTGGGGTGATCCATAGCTCTGCTCGGCTTATCCTTGCAAATCTATAATATGTTTCAGCCATGATTGTGCAGGTTTATATTATGCAAGCTGCAATCTTAGACCAAGACCCGGATTTGAACTCACCATCACAATTAATCATAGCTTCGCAGATTTATTGTAGCTAACATAATTGAATCTAATTCATATTTAGTGAAAAATTGAAAGATGGAGGAAAACCGCGTGACTGAACTCAATTTTCTTTATTTTCTGGATTTACGCTCTCAGCTTTTGAAAGATTGGTTAAATGGGTGGTAGCATTGGAAAAGTAAAGAAGCTTTCCACTTATTAAACTGGCTAAAGCATTTTTAGGCTATCAAGCTCTGTCAAGCATCCACTATCGTCTTAATATCTTCATTAATAGTCTTATTTTAAGCTGATCAAGTTAAACCCAATATAAAATGATTGTTTTCTTTTAACGTTTTAAACTTAAGCGATTATTGATTTCATTTAAACGGAATTTTCACTTATTTGGTTTTAATTGATTAAAATGGAAAATGGGAAAGTTTATTAACTAGGATAGTTTCATTAACTAAAAATTTTTTTTTTTCTCAAAAAAAATAGATGGAAAGTTTCTAGTCTATATACTGGAATGGAGTTTGGTACGGAAGGAAATATAAGACCGTTGTAAAAGGAAATTGGCACAAAGGAAAGTAATACAGGAAATATCTTCAAACACTTTGGGGAATTGAGTGAGGAAAACCCGGTGGCGCCATTAGGGAAATACAACATTGAATACACATGTGTGCATTTCCACATTCTTGGGGTTATGCGAGAGTAAATCCGGATGTATACAATCTACATCTGTGTACGGTCACTTCCTTCTTCTGCAATTTCCATTCCATGTGTGATTAATTGCTCTGAGAGTGTGCGGTTACGAAGGTGAAACATTCAGTTTCTTCGCAAATATCTTGCGGTTATTTTGAATGGAAAAACATCCATATCCAATCCTCTTTTCTGTGCAATTCTCACAAGACCTGTTCCTTTTAATGGCATCACATAATGCCTTATGTAAAGTAGTAAATTAAAGCAATGCCTATTTTTTCAGGCGGGGCTTAACGTCCAACTACCAATTAGGAGTCGTGGACGGAAGCGATTAGCAAACATATTTTACTGTAAATTTCTTTTATATTAACCATTAAATAAAATCCAAGGCCTAAAACCGGGGAATCGGACCCAATACCACAATACATATTAGCTTTACAGGTCTGGCGCCTGGTAATGCCTTATGAGTGCGTCCATCAGAGAATGAGCGCGCGTCAAATCGCAGAAGTCGAGGAAGGAGAGCTTCAGGCTAAAGGGGAGCGAAAATGTTTATTAGTTGCTTACTTTGTTTACTTAAATGGCGTCTCCTTATTTCTGGGCAAATCGTCCCTCCAAAATTTTCTGGCTCCTTCGTACAATCCCGTACCAGCCATCTACTTCTCTATTTCCTTCTGTCTTCCTCGTCTTCAGCTTCTTCGAGGATTCCACTTTTAGAATACCTCTGGCTATTCGGGAGGCATTCTTCTGAGGTGTTCATGCCAATTCTCTCCTCCAATTAGCTTTCTTTAGCACCTTCAAGCTAAATTTACTGCGTCATCATTCTAAAAAGACTGGGAAGTTATTGGCTGTTGTATATTGAACGGACACAAGCATCGCATGGACCTGGCAGAGGGCAGTCTGAGCAGTTTCTTCCAGTAAAAAGATTGAAAAACGGCATTGTGAAGTGATTGACTATGGTTTCTGCTCTTCGGAGGAAGCTTTCGCCAGACTGTTAAGCCCAGTAAGGCCGATAAGACTGGAAGGGTTGTTCTAACTAGTGGGTGGCCACAATAGACCCTCTTGGTCGCCGTGGCCAATCCGGCTTTCTGACCAATCCTCGTGGAATGTAATCTACTGAATAGTTATAGTCCTTTATTTAAAACATTTAGGGGTGACAAATGTTCTGAAGCCTTGATACGATGATTATTATATTCCATGTAAACAGGGATAGTGCTAGTGTTTATGTAGGGACGGCAATCGAGATCGCCAAGTCCTGGAATGGGTTAGGAGCTCCCCCCAGAGCTAGGACCGCTCCTATTTGAAATTTATCACCTCCGCTGGAGAAGAGTGTACTCTACCCCCTGATCCTTCCCGACAACACCCAACTATCTCCGTATATCCTCCTAGACTCCAGCTCTCTCCAAACGGTCGCATCACTTCACATTCTTATTTTAATCCGACTAATGTCTCACATGTTTTTTGTATCGGGTCAGATAGTGTTCTCATTTCCATCAATTCCCCGCCTCTTCACGTTCCACACGCACACACAGACACTACCACAAATTTGAATTTATTTTATTCCCAGATTGTTTTCCGTTTCCAGATGACACTGGTGTCTCCTTAGAAGATTTATAATACTTTACCAGCTAACCTTAATGTAAAACTTACAATACTAACAACAACCAGACACTACAATGTATGTTTTGGCAACAACTGATATTGTATTGATCTGTAATTGTACAGCGTGGTTTTTGGGTAATATTTGGTTGTTTTTTGAACGTAGGTTTTGTTTTTCTGGAGATATTTCAACAAGTTTTATTTCTTTTACTTTTTGTAATTGGAAAGATTGGTAATCGTGTGGATTTTGAGTTTTCAACGGCACTTGCTTTGAGATCGCCACTGAACTAAAAAACTGGGTTTCACAAATTAGTCAGTCTGTATTTTGGTCTTCCAAAAAGTAAAACATCAAATCTAATTAGTACCGAAACTTCTGATTCCCATTATTTAAGTGCCCAGTTTGGAATATATTTTTAGAATTCAGTGGGCTAAGTAAGGGTATTTAACCATACATCAGCGGCCTCTTCTGCTTTGGTCACTTCTTTAGCTAGCATGGTCCACATTTTCATTGTCTTTTATGCTGCAATCTCCTCTGACCCGTACAAAAACCCCAGTTATTGCTTTTTCCGCTAAAAAGAAAGCCTACTGATTCAAGCATCTAACCATCTTGCTTTGGTGCTTTGGATTACGAAATATCTATCAAAAATTCCGAGATTATTCCTTCGGAAATGCAACTGCCAGGAGGACTGTTCTTATGGCTGTTCTTATACAAATATTCCAACCAATTATTTTAGAATATGAATTCTATGTTTGAAGATTTTTGTAAGAAAAAGATTTTTGAGTGCTTCTATCAATGATGAATATATAGTTTTCGTGACCGCAAATTGTTAAACTTAGGATGGAAGATTTGCGAGGAACCGGTCAAATAAAACAACTCGTCTTTTTGCCAACGTTTATGTAACATCAGTTTCTGTAACTCAACCAACCCGCATAGCCACGCCCTGAAGAGCACAATATATTTGTCGAAACGTTGGCAAAAAGACGAGTTGTTTTATTTGACCGGTTCCTCGCAAATCCTCCATCCTAAGCTTCTATCAATTTTCTAAATTAATTTTTGATACCTCACCTTAATTTTGGGTAATATTTTGGCAATCCTAATCTACAAGTGAGATGTTTGCAGCTTACAGTACTCGATAGACTTCCTAAAACTATTTAAAATAGTTAAAATAGGAGAATTACAAAACTTTAATCTATATTAAAGTAATTAATTTTAGTGTAAAATAAATAAAGTACAGGTCCAAACTTGTCTACGAATGACTAGGCGATTTAATCTAAAAGTTATGCGCCAATTCTATGTACAATAAAAAATATAGCTGGACAATAAAAAAGCCAATTAAGCAACATCCCGCCTATTTCATGCACTGCTACACGTATCAACCAACCTTACCTTTGGGGATTGGGATGTTGCCAAACATTTTGTGCCCATAAACAACCACAACCGTTAATTTATTTAAAAGTTGTTTTCACTTTCTTCTACCAGTAACTACCGGTAACAGTGGAAATTACTTAAACTGTTGTTTCTAAGAAAGTGTTCCAAATTTGTGATTAGAATGTTGCATACCCATAAAACAGCTGGGAGTATTACATTAATACTAGTGAACTGGATGAGCAACAAAGGGGTCTCAGTAAAGAATTGATTCCTTCTTTAGGTCGCTAAACTGATTCTTGCTCTAGTTTCTCATTTGTTATTTTCTTTAAATAGATGAGGAAAGCATTATCATATTACATTTAGCATTGCGCGTATTTACAGGAAATATCTTTTTTTGGAACTTCCGTGAGCTCCGAACAAATGATATTTACAAAAAAATGTTTAAAGACGCTTTGTCTAAAGATATACTTTTGGTTGACCGATTTTTAGCATCCATTGCTGAAACTACGCTTGAGATATACAGGGCGTTCATTTTAATCAAATGTGAATAGCTTTAGACGTTCAAAAGCATAGATAAAAGGGCTATTAACATTTGATTATTGCTTAGAAAATCACTCGGAAAACTACTTATTTCCCGATATTAAGAAAAAATACTAGCTTTACTGTCTAGGCAATATTTTCAGAAGAAAGGGGATGAAAAAATACATAAAAATGTCCTATCGCTTGCTCTTCTTTATCTTTGATAACAAGTTAAAAAATTGTAATTTGATTAATAAATACCAGATTTTGAAATGGCCTAGCACCTTTTATGTTAGAGATATCGAACTGCAGTTTCCGGTTTCTTTGCCGGTACGCGATAGGAATCTAAAATCAAGTCACATATCCTGAAACTAGAGGTGACAGGCTACAAATTGTTCCTCTACTATTTTTTGCTCATATCAACCGTTTAAGCATGAAATGCATTTGAACCGTCTTAAAATGATCACCCTGTATATTTGATTCGTTAAGATTGAGACTCATTTTAACGGATTCAGAAGACATTAAATTATTTTTTTAAGAATCTTCGCTTTTTTGCCCCTTCGCAGCATGTTATTTGCATCCCTGAACTGGTTTCGGACTTTTATTTAGTCAGTTTGGTGTAGAGATTTTCAACTTTACTTTTCCTTTGCTGATTTTTCAAAAATTATTTTTGTAAAGTTACCACGATTGCAAAACTTCCGCTCGCACTCCCCACTACTCATAAAAGAGACGGGTAAAAAGAAAAACAAGATAATTGTCCAAACTCCAATCTATTTGTAGTATGTTAAATATGATGATAGAAAATTCAAATTCCATGTTCATTATCGAATGGTGAAGAGAGGAAGAGCCAGCCAGCAGCGAAATTCAATTTAGCCCGGAACTATAGTAATAACTGGGGGTTGTGTCAGCTGCTGCTGGTAGTGTGGGCGGCCTGACTACTCCAATTACGTCAGATATTTAGGCTGCATATCCAGGTTGCTGTCTTTCCGCTTAATTTAATTATCCTGCTGCATACAGCCTGGAGATATTCAATTTCACTTCCTGTTAAAACTGGAGAACTCATTAGAAGAATCATTTTCACTGTCTTAAAAATTATTATTAATTTTTTTTTACTATATTAATCTGCAAAATCATTTTTATATATTTATATATTTTTTTTTTGCATTTATTTATGCTACAATCTGCGCGTTAGCGCTAAAAGTATCAGTGAGAACAGAGTAACATTGAATAACAGAAGTACACGAGAGGAGAAGTTACCCAGGGGTAACACTCCCAAATATTAGATGGTTAGTCACTCTCTTCACTGGAGAGGAGATCACGAGGCCACTGTCTCTTTTAAGGCGTCTTGTCGGGTTGTCAGGAAGAGTTCTAGAAGAAAGATAGTCCAGGTTGGAGACATAAAAAGGAGCGTGTACAATAGTTCGAAGTATTTTAGATTGTAGAGATTGAATCCTTTGGAGATTTGTGCGTTTGGTTGAACCCCACAGCTCTATTCCATACGCCCAGATGGGTTTCAAAATAGAAATATAAATCAGTCTTTTGTTGTCCAGAGAGAATTTTGATCTATCGTCTAAGAGTCTTTTAAGAGGCCGATAGCGTCTGTTCAGTTCTGTTCTTTTTAGTCTAGTGTAGGGAGTTCGAAGAAAGTCTTCGGTCTAAGTAAAGCCCAAGGTAGCGGGCAACGATCACTACAGGTAGAGGTGTTAGGTTATAGATGACTGGAGGAAAAGTAATGCGCCGAAGAGTGAAGGTATATTTTAAGACTTGTTTTCATTAAGTGTAATAGCCCATCTCTTGAACCCCTTGTTCTAATGAGGAGAGATGAGATTGCAGATTTTTGTGAGCTATTACAGGATCATGATTAGTGCACAGTAAGGCGGTGTCGTCTGCGTATTTGAGAAGTGGTGGTGTTAGGATCAGTTGGTATGTCTGAAGTGTAAATGGAGTAGAGAATAGGGACCCAGAATGCTGCCCTGTGGAACTCCAGCGTCGAGATGTTTTTTATAAAAATAAAAATGAATACAAAAAATCAAAAGACTTCCTTCTTTCTGAACTGAAAATAACATTTAAAATGTCGGAAAATTGTTTTATTCTTTTCTAATTTCTTGATCTTCTTTTTGATCAGGCCCTTCAGTTTTGAGTATTGCATTGATCTTTTTCACAACATCTTTATCATAGTAGGCGTAGTGTTTTAATGATTTTTTGAGGACTTCAACCTGTTAATTAAATTTTATAGGTCAGAAAGATTTTTTTTTTATTTTAAATTGTTTTTTTAATTGACGGTTGTTGGATGTAAATTTAATACAAACCTGTCTACAAGGTGGGTGCGGTAGATCATTCAATTTGTAAACCAAAATATTACCATCCTCTGTACCAGCTGCTACATTCTGCAACAGATAATGGTGATCGTAATTGGTACCTAATTAAGGTACTAAGTTTTCTTGTCATTAATTATATTTACCTTCTTCTGGATTGTTCGACTGATACAAGAACGCAATGAAAGATTTGTAAAGAATTCTTACAACTATACATATATCTAAACTAGAAATAGCTGCTTTCTGGTTTTTCTACATTTTGGGTAATTTCTCCAAGAATCTTGGGGCTCCACTTTAACTCACAAAAGAAAGATACAACATTGTGGTGTCCTTCTTTCTTGCGTATTAGCAATTGGTTTCCTTGACTTAAGGTAGCGAGAAATCGGCCATTATATATCAAACACTTTATTTATCGCCAACGATTTGAAAAATTCACTGTCTCCTTCAGTGCGGTTAAGTGCGTTAATATAATGTAGTCCTGCATAAACCCGACAAAAAAAAAGATTGGGCACCACTACATTATAAAAAGGGAGTAATGCTATAGGATATCCTAACTCAAACTACACTGAAAATTAATAGTTTTTATATGTTATTCCATAAATATAATATATAGTAAGAATTTAATTTTTATTTTTATCAGCATTTCGACAAATATGTTGCCTTTTTTATGTTGCTTTTGCAATGAACTATTACATGAAGGTTTAGCATTATTTTCTATCTTCTTAACTCATTCCAAAAAAAGAAAACGTCCATTTTTGTAGTACGATGCCACAAATGCAATCTAGAAAATTTAATTATTCAAATCTTGTGTAATAAAAGTTTAATGCAAACAGAAACTAGTATCTAAGCGCAGTATCTATTTATTATACTTATATAATTAATTCTATTCTTATTTTTTTCAGGAAGTGCGGAAGCGTTCAAACCCCAGGAAGTGCGGGAATGTTCAAACTCCCGGAAGTGCGGGAATGTTCAAACCCCAGGAAGTGCGGTAGTGTTCAAATCCCCAGGAAGTGCGGGAGTGTTCAAACCCCAGGAAGTGCGGGAGTGTTCAGATCCCCAGGAAGTGCGGGAATGTTCAAATCCCCCGGGAAGTGCGGGAGTGTTAAAATCCCCGGTAGTGCTTGTTGTCGGCAGTGATTTTATTATCCTTTATTAAGATGGCAGTGATTTCCTTTAAACAGTGCGAAAAAAATAGAAAAGAAAAGTTGCTCCGGGTATTTTCAAAATTCCGTCTCTAGTTAGTAATGTAGCGTTACAGTCACTTTTTCCGTTTCAATCTTTTAAACTGTGTCCAGTGTCCAGTGTTGACGAGGCGAAGAAGACATCGATGGATATGTACTGCAAGTGATTGGTACATATCCCAGCCGACAGCAAAAATCAGGTAGGGCGAGGAATTAATTTGGTGGACCATATTAATGTCGGAACCTTGAGTGCCACTCTTCGGAATAGCACTCTATTTGTGCCAATCTTCGGATTGGCACTCTACTTCTGCCACTCTTCGGATTGGCACACTACTCCTGCCACAGATCTAATAATAACTCTATCTAGAATAATTATAATCCCAATTATTTTGCTTGCATGAAAAAAAATGACACTAGTCATTTTAGAAAAATAAACGGAATTATAATTATTTAAATATTAATATGGCCACTATTAATATCCTTCTTCGGAACTTCAAGACCAAGTTGAGCAGACCAGGTTACTCCATTTCTGTATGTTTAATAATATTTATTATGTCTTTGATGTGATTTAATTTTTAACATTTCAGGGTTGTATTGGTTTGCAGGATTGTTTTCAATTTCTGTGGTTAGTGTTGTTATTCGATTTTGTTGTTATTTCTTCTGTTATGGTTGTTTGGTCTGTTTGCTGATTTTTTTTTTTTTCATTTTCATCTTATTTCGTTGGATTCTTGTAAGGATTTGTTTTTTGCCCGCGATGTAGTAACCATTGCTTGATTGGGTCCATTTTCGCGCCAATCCCTATCACCCAACCGCGATTTATACGAATAAACGACCTGCTTTCCGCTATCCCTGCCATGTGCCCATTAAATCCTTAACGCGAGCTTTGCTGGTCTTCTTTCCCTCCTCCTCCTCCTCTGTTCTTCGCAGGTAATGCATCTTTATTGTTACTGAGATTTGCTAATACGCCTGCTTTATAGAGGTTTATGACCAGCAAGAATTTAATTGTAAAGGCAGGGATAGGTTTTTTGGGGGGCAAAAATCTGAGCTCTACCTCCACGAGGTGCCCCCCGGACAACTGCTCCAAACAAGGAGTAGGCTAACAGAGCCAGTACCACTTTCTCTGAGAATGATTACTCAGGCCAATAGAGTGTGGAGGAGCAATGAGGTAGCGACAGCTTTAAGAAGGCAGTGATCACCTCAAATGGACCTTCATTAGCTGTGCAAGCCTGATTCTCCTCACTGATCCTGATAATTTTCGAGTTCCTTACCCGAGTCTGATTTTCTTGAAAACGTGTCTAATTCATGGTGGTTCTGCTACTTTTATCCAAAACGTTTCTCCGGTTAAAATCAATTAAGGGCTCTTAATTAACCCTTAATAAAGGTTTTCCCTCAAAGTACCATTTCTGTAAAATGTTTGGTACAGTTTTTACATACTGTATTATGAAGGCGAGTTGAATAAGTTGTTAAATTTCTGAGTTTAAATTGTTGAATATATTTGTTTAAATACTTTTTTGTGATTTTTTCTCAAAAATAATATGAACAATTTTCATTTATCTTCGTATATACATTGCATTCATCTTAGTTACGTTTATTTACAAAAATTCTCAATGAAAAATCGATCTAGGGCACTTCCGAGAGTAAGTGGTGAGGTAGGATTCTCAAATACAATTTCAGCATTATGAACAACGGCCTTCTTGTTATATATTATAAAGTAAGAATAAATGATTTGCTAAATTTTCGAGTAAAAAAAATTCAAACCGGAAATTGTTCACTTTCCTTCCTTAAAAGAGTTTGAGGTACAGTTTTATATTTGACATAATGTTAATAATAGTTTGAAAAATGTTAAAGTAAAGTAATCGCCTATTTATGGCTCTGCCACCACGGGGCAGAGGCAGGCGAAGTAGTTCATTAAAGGCTATTCACCGAGGCTGACTGCAGAATTAATCCTTCAAGGCCGTGGGGCTATAAGGATGATTGTAGGCCTACTAACTGGCCACTGCAGGCTCAGAAAACACATGCATCGCATGGGCCTGGCAGATGATAGCCTCTGTAGGTTCTGTTAGGAAGAGGAGGAAACGGCAGTGCACGTGTTGTGTCAGTGTGAGGGGCTCGTGTGGCTAAGGATGTTACTTCTCGGAGAGGAAAAACCAAGGCCTGTGAGCTTTACCCAAGAAGAGCCGCTCTCCAGCATTAAGAGTCTGATTAAAAGGACAGGTCTGGAGGGTGAGCTTTAGAGTGAGAGGAGCCACAATAGATCCAAAGGAGTCGCAGTGGCGTAGGCCTTGAGACCGCCCTAGTTTAATCTAATCTAATCTAATAGCCTATTTTTGTCAGGCGGGGCTTTACGTCCAGCTACCAATTAGGTGTCATGGACGAGGGCGGAAGCTCATAAATTCTATAAACAATTTTTTCCTAACAAATAAAAAGTAGCCATACGCGGGATTCGAACTGAGGATCTTCCACTTATAAAACCACGCTCTTGTCCACTAGACCAACAGCCACCCGTATTCTTATTAATATTATAAAGGCAATGAGGCCTTTATACATTATGCTTAAAAGACGCTTTAGAGGAAAGATTAACCCTATCTCTTTCTAAAAACTGCCTTGAAGAAGATTAACAGAGAACATAATATCCAATAAAAGTTAATCAGTCCTTAAAAAAGATGTAGCGCGGTTAGTTGTCTGCCTTTAATAACTTCTGAGTGAAATGAAATGAAATGAAATGAAATGAAAAGCCATTTATTAAATCATTTAAACAATACATTTAAATATTTAACTCAGCTTACGCTGTGGCTCCCCTAAGGGTAATTGGAGTTGCTAATCATTAAAAATAAAATTTATCTGTTATTAGTTCAAATCAAATAATCTTCAACATAAATGTACTTTTTTTTTCTTTTTTTAATTCAAAATTATTT
The DNA here is from genome assembly GCF_049639745.1 of Rhodnius prolixus. Taxonomy (NCBI): domain Eukaryota; kingdom Metazoa; phylum Arthropoda; class Insecta; order Hemiptera; family Reduviidae; genus Rhodnius; species Rhodnius prolixus. The sequence continues at coordinate 10,722,569 of NW_027411604.1, read as the reverse complement.
AAATTTAGGTATATAGTCTTGATAAAATAGTTTAAAAATATTAACTTACACAAAAATACTAATTTAAACAGAATTTTACAATTTCAGAGGTTATCATTTTTTATTTTATTTACATCTTTATTCACACAGAGTATTACACTAATAGACCAACATATTTTAATTTAATTATTTTTGCTTCTAATTATTTTAATTTTCACCGAATTTAATGCTAATATTTTGTATTGTTTTTACTTCTCCTGTGGTAGCCAGGCTTCAACATATATTGCGCTCATTCTCCTCCATTCTGCTCTGTCAAGGGCGACTCTCTTCCATGCTACTCCGCCGCAGCATTTCCTCATCTCGTGATCCCATTTTATTTTAGGTCTACCCCTTTTTCTTTTTAAACCCAGGGGGCACCATTCCAGTATTTTCTTGGCCCATCTGCCATCCTCCGAACGCACAATGTGGCCAGCCCATTTCCATTTTTTTTCGCAGATCACCTTTATAATATCATCCATTCCAGTCTGTGCCCTTATCCATTTGTTGCTTTTCCTTTCTCTCCTACTTATCTTCATCATACTTCTCTCCATCTTTCTTACTGTCTTTCTTATCTTCTCCAAATCTTTTCTGGTTAAACTCCAAGTTTCGCATCCATATATTAGGACTGGTCTCACTACGCAGTTCCATAGCTTCTTCTTTACTGCGATACTCACGTCTGATCTAAATAATTTTCTGTATTTACTATACATTCCCCAGCTTAGTCTTATTCTTCTGTTAATTTCTTTATCTATTTTCTCTTCTTTATCAATGAGTTGCCCTAAATATACATATTCAACTACTTCTTCTATTGGTTCTTCGTTTATCATTACCATCATATCTTCAGTGTTATTTATTTTCATTATTTTAGTTTTTTGTGGATTTATTTTTAATCCGAGTTTTTCAGCATATTTAACTAGGTCTTTCAACATATTCATTATTTCTTCATGAGACTTTCCAATCAGCACTAAATCGTCTGCGAACTTCATAGTGACCAATTGTTCACCATTCACTTTAATACCATAGTTATGCCACTGGCAACTCTTAAAAATTTCTTCCATTACTACTCCAAATATCTTTGCAGAAGGTACATCTCCTTGACGTAGACCTCTTCGTATTTTAATATTCTTTCTTTGATTTCCAATGTTAACTTGCAGTTCGGCGTTTTTGTAAATAAATTCTATAATTTTAATGTATTCATATTTAATTTGTTTACTCTTTAAGGTTTTCAAAATTGCTTCGGTGTACACACTGTCGAAGGCTTTCTCGAAGTCTATGAACAGTAGTAGCAGGGTGATTCCATAATCTTGTGCTTTTCTTATTAGTTCACGAATTACCAGAATAGCATCCAAAGTGGAAAAATTCTTCTTAAAACCAACTTGATCCACAGGTGAATCGAAATCCAAATGTCTATCCATTCTTTTAGTTAAAATATTCATAAATAGTTTGTATATTACAGATAAGAGGTTTAATGGCCTATAGTTTTTAATATCTAATTTATCTCCTTTCTTAAAAAGTAAGATTAATTTTGATTTCAGCCAGGACCGAGGAACGCTTTGTTCTTGTAAACAAACATTGAACAAATCGCATAGTTCAATTGCTAGTTTTTCACCACCCACTTTCAGCTGTTCGTTCACAATATCGTCTAGTCCTCCAGTCTTACCACATTTCAATTTACTTATAGCATTTTCAACCTCGCAGGGTAGTATCTTTTGAAGTTCCGCTAGGTCTTGATTATCGTAATGCACTTGATCTATCGGTTCTGGTGCACTATATAGTTCACTATAGAAGTCGCAAATAATATTTAGTATATCTTCCTTTTCTGTTTTAATTATCCCATTCTTATCTTTCATCGCTATAATGCTTTTCCTTCCTAACATTTGAGATTTTATACACTTCTTTAAGCTACTACCTGTTTGTATGACTTCTTCCATTTCTTCTATCTTTTTCTTTGAGTTCCATTCATTTATCATTCTTCTTATAGTTTTAGAAATTTCTGTGAATTCTATTTTCTCTCTTCCTTTCCTCTTCAGTTTACGTCTTTTCTGCATCAGTTTATTTATTTCATCAGGAAATCTTCCTTTTTTTCTATTCTTACTTCCTTTGTTTCCGATTACTTCCTCTGTTGTTTCCTTTATGGCTTTCACTAATCTCATTTCCATTCTATTAAGGTCTTTAGTTGTGTCTTTCTCCTTATCCAGGTTTAATATTAATTTATTTTCGAATTCTTGCGACATTAATTGTTTCTTATCTATTTCAATCTTTCTACTTTGCTGATAAGTTTTCCTTCTGAATTTTAATTTAACTGTAGCTTTAATAGCTTTATGATCACTTCCGATATTGATATTGTCTTCAGTATCTACATCAATCACTATTTCTTTTCTATTTACTATAACATAGTCTATCTCATTTTTAGTATTTCCGTCTGGACTAATCCATGTCCATTTTCTTTCTGGATCTTTTTTGAAGAAAGTGTTCATAATTGCTAGGTTATTAGCCTCAGCGAACTCAACCATTTCATTACCTCTCTCATTCCTTTCTCCAAATCCAAACCCTCCCACTGCATTCTCTCCTTCCGTTTTTCCCACTTTAGCGTTCCAATCCCCTATTATAATGGTGAATCTGCAGGGATCTTCATCTACTGCTGGTTGAAGTTTACCATAAAATTCTTCTAGTTCTTCTTCTGTAGAGTCACTTGTCGGGGCATAAATTTGTATTATCTTAATTCTTCCTAACTTCTTTCTACCAGGGTTCCATATTAGTTTTGATACTCTTTGTGAGTAACTTTTAAATGATGTTATCTGGTTTGCCAGGTGCTTATTAACTAAAAAACCAGTTCCCCCTATACTTCCATCGCCATTGTAGTAAAATTTCATATTGTTTTGCAGTTCTAAACATTCTTCACCGTTTCTTCTTACTTCAGATAGTCCAATTAAGTCCCATTTTACATTTTTCATTTCTTCTATTAATTCTAATAATTTATTATTATCTTTTAGTGTCCGACAGTTATAACTATATATGTAGATAATGTTTTCATCATTGATACTTTCTTCGTTGCAAGTAACACTTTTCTGTAATTGCTATATCGCTAGATCATGCTTAATTTTCTTCATTGATTTATCTAAACCCTGATAATTCAAATTAGATCTAGAAACATTATTTAGCACCGTTTTCTTTTCCTTTCTGATTTGTTTTCCTTTAAATTCTTCTGGTGACGGTTTTTGTGTAGTTAAATTGTTTTCTTTCTGCTCTCTGTCCAATAATTTAGTGATATGCATGAATTTACCATCAATTACTAGGCCGTTTTTCCTTAATTTACTTATATGGCCTAAGTCTTTGAATTTTAAGTGTTCTTTTATTAGTTTTTTCCTCTGTAGTAAGTCCTCCTTGTCGTAATCTTCGGCGATAAATATATTCGAACCAATCAGTTTCGAGGAGTTTTCCAGTAATTTTCTTTTACACTTATTAGAAACACAGGAGAGTACAACAGGACGTTTTTTCCCCTTATTCTTTCCAAACCTTCTAACGTAGTTTATGTGAGATTTATCTAGATTTACTGACATCACGTTTGTACAAACGTCTACGATAGTATGTTCTAATTTCTTATAATCCTCTTCTTCCTCCTCTTGTATACCAAAGAAAACAACATTATTTCTTCTTTTAATGCGTTCTATTTCTCTTGTCTGTTTTGATATTAAATCAATCAGTTCTAAATTTTCTTGTTCTAATTGTTTATATTTTTGATTTTGTTCCTTGAGTATTTCTGTAATATTCAAATTGGATAATTCTCTACGAATAACGTTCATAAATTCCTCTATAATCTCTGTTTTTAAATCATCAAGGAGTTTCTTTAAATCAAAAGTAATTTGGCTAGTCATAATTCACAAAGTTGGGTTTATATATTTACAAATAAAATAATAAAAATAAAAATAAGATAATAAAACTATTCCAAACGAAAAGATAAAAGAACAGTTTACCTGTATTTTACTTAACCAAACAGAATATCTGAACTTAAAACTTGACCAGTAAACAAAGAGTAACAGTCCGTTGCCGTGATCTTGATCACCACCAGAATTATGTCCCCCTCCGCTCCACTACTATTACTGTTCAATTCCAACCTACACTTCTAGTTATTAAAGTTTTTATTTAATAAATAAACATCAGTTACACCAATAGTTCTAAATTTTTAATATATTACAGATAAAATTAATTAGATCACTTCTATCATAAATTTAAATCAATTAACTTTCATTAAACCACTGAAAAAAGTGATTTAAACAGAGCACATCTAAACACGTCCGACCTGTTTCTAGTCTAGTACGCAACTCCACAGTTGTTAAATTTCTGAGTTTAAATTGTTGAATATATTTGTTTAAATACTTTTTTGTGATTTTTTCTCAAAAATAATATGAACAATTTTCATTTATCTTCGTATATACATTGCATTCATCTTAGTTACGTTTATTTACAAAAATTCTCAATGAAAAATCGATCTAGGGCACTTCCGAGAGTAAGTGGTGAGGTAGGATTCTCAAATACAATTTCAGCATTATGAACAACGGCCTTCTTGTTATATATTATAAAGTAAGAATAAATGATTTGCTAAATTTTCGAGTAAAAAAAATTCAAACCGGAAATTGTTCACTTTCCTTCCTTAAAAGAGTTTGAGGTACAGTTTTATATTTGACATAATGTTAATAATAGTTTGAAAAATGTTAAAGTAAAGTAATCGCCTATTTATGGCTCTGCCACCACGGGGCAGAGGCAGGCGAAGTAGTTCATTAAAGGCTATTCACCGAGGCTGACTGCAGAATTAATCCTTCAAGGCCGTGGGGCTATAAGGATGATTGTAGGCCTACTAACTGGCCACTGCAGGCTCAGAAAACACATGCATCGCATGGGCCTGGCAGATGATAGCCTCTGTAGGTTCTGTTAGGAAGAGGAGGAAACGGCAGTGCACGTGTTGTGTCAGTGTGAGGGGCTCGTGTGGCTAAGGATGTTACTTCTCGGAGAGGAAAAACCAAGGCCTGTGAGCTTTACCCAAGAAGAGCCGCTCTCCAGCATTAAGAGTCTGATTAAAAGGACAGGTCTGGAGGGTGAGCTTTAGAGTGAGAGGAGCCACAATAGATCCAAAGGAGTCGCAGTGGCGTAGGCCTTGAGACCGCCCTAGTTTAATCTAATCTAATCTAATAGCCTATTTTTGTCAGGCGGGGCTTTACGTCCAGCTACCAATTAGGTGTCATGGACGAGGGCGGAAGCTCATAAATTCTATAAACAATTTTTTCCTAACAAATAAAAAGTAGCCATACGCGGGATTCGAACTGAGGATCTTCCACTTATAAAACCACGCTCTTGTCCACTAGACCAACAGCCACCCGTATTCTTATTAATATTATAAAGGCAATGAGGCCTTTATACATTATGCTTAAAAGACGCTTTAGAGGAAAGATTAACCCTATCTCTTTCTAAAAACTGCCTTGAAGAAGATTAACAGAGAACATAATATCCAATAAAAGTTAATCAGTCCTTAAAAAAGATGTAGCGCGGTTAGTTGTCTGCCTTTAATAACTTCTGAGTAAAAATCGATAAAATAAGAAGAAAAATCAGAAAAAAATTCAATGATTTCCAATAATTAGCAATTAACTCAATGATCTTAGCCTTAGAAGGCTATGGTGAAAGCCATGTTTAAATTAGAACAATAAAAATAGACGCGTCAGCATCTAAGGCTTTTTCAGAGCACTGCCGGCCTCTGGACAATGTTCTCTCGTAACAGACAACATTGTCTCATCACCGGAAAGTGACCTTCAAGTTTATGAGTTCACTCCAATTTTTTTAATTCTTTATTTAGAAAGAAATTTCATTTTTGACTAAAGACAAACTATAACTATTCTTGAAGTAAACTAGATATCTAACTAGCTCGAATATAGTTCGATAATTATATTAAATCTTAGTTTGGCCAATTCAGTAGAATTTAGTGCGCCACTAAATGTTAATTGATAAGATAAACAACGGAAAATGAACACGCTCCAGCTGATGTTTATTGATGAATTATTCAATAGCGTTTCTCCCTACTACACTAACAAATATTAACTACTTCTTTTGTCGGCAATTTGATGGCGGCTTTGCAAACACTATTGAGAGGTTGGCTATTAAGGCAATATATCTAATTACGTTTAATTTATGGTGACAAACTAGATCAAGTTATCAATATTTTTGGTCAATCCCGGTTTTTTTAAAAAAAATTTCTTGCTAGATAAAGAAAGTGCCAAAAATCAATTTTAATAAAAGTAACGCCATTTTTCTTCGCCTTGAACTAGTAAAAAGTAATCGCCTATTTTTTCTTCAGCCGAGGCTTAACGCTCAACTACCAATCAGGCATCGTGTACGGAGGTGGAAGCACATACTTTACCTAACAAATAAAAAAGTAACTAAACGCGAAATTCGAACTAGGGATCGGCCAGTTTCGAGACCACTACACCAAGATCATCCTGAAATCAGTATTAATATTGAAAAAATCTTGAATGCCCTTATATTAAAGTAAAAATTATTTCATTAAAAGTTTTGTAGTAAAATCTTACGTATTAAAAAAATTTCCAAATATACTTAATTTCCGATTAAAATACAAAGTTGGCACTACTGTAATTTTTTTCTCTTTTATTGAAACAAAATGTTAAAAGGATAAAGGATAAAAGGATATTAAAAAACAAAAACAAAATAAAAAAAAAATTAGTTGAAACTGCTTTTGGTTCGATTGAGAGAATTTTATTTAGGATGAAGTTTAGCGTCAAATTGGAAATAAATCTTTCACGTTATGATTAGATTGACTCTAAAACAATTTAAAATTCCTATATTTGCAGCCAACAAATTGGTGACTCTAATAGAGCACAGAATTTTATATTTTATTGACAATATTACACGATACTCTATTGGTTATATCCAATTTATAGTGTGCGACTGCGCTTGTTTGGTAACAAACTAGTGCTTTGCTCTTTTAATTGTCCAATTTACTACAAACTTCTCGGATGTATTTTTATAAAATTTCCTCTTTCTATTAATTAATTTACTTTTATTTTGTCTCTAACATTGTTCAAGAACACCTTGAGCTCATAGAAGCTTGGTGCTGAACTGGAGGATTAAACTTAACACTACCAAATGTATACAGGTGACATTCACATTACGAAGACAGACCTGCCCTCCACTAACTATTAACAATACTGACCTACCTACTTCCAAACAGGTTCGTTATCTAGGGCTCTATATAGATAGCCGTCTAACCTGGAACCCTCACACAAGACTTAAAAGGCAAGAACTGAACAGACGCTACGGACTACTAAGGAGACTCCTTGGACCGAAATCCTCCATGAACGTACAAAACAAACTTACAGCTTATAAAACACTATTACAACCAATATGGACATATGGAGCAGAATTGTGGGGCTCCACCCAACCATCCAATGTCAAACCTATCCAATCTTTCCAGTCGAAAGTCTTCCGCCGAACGCGCCCATTCTATGACTTCAACCGCACCCTCCATCAATATTCCCCATGTAAATTAGTTTCAGCACAGAAAACTCTCTGATCACCCAAATTCCCCTGGCACAATCACTATCTACATCGTCCCATCCTGACAATCCTCCACGTCGCTTAAAAAGGCGTTGGCCACGTGACCTCATTGCTTCCTAAACTTCAACAAGTTTCTAGAGAGTTCCAGAGCTGGCTGGTTTCTCTCATCCCGTCATCCTGGTTGTGGCACTGAGCTAGCTCAGTAAATACACATTTGCTAAATGTGTATATTAGTTGCAAATAAATTTAAAAATAAAAAACTACTTAATTAATTAAATTTATTTTTCTTGAGGAAACTCTAAAATGATAGAAAAAAAAATCAAAATTGAAGTTTCCGTAATGATTCGTTTTTGAGTTAAGGTAGATAACATGCACTTACTGACAGAGCAATTTGTAAAAACCAAACTTTTTTGAAGATTCAGGAACCTTTGAAATAGAATATTTCCGGTAACTGATGAAAATCAGAAATCTGCACGACCCCAATATCCGCTCTAGTACTAGATCGAAAGAAATCAGAGACTAGATTTTTTTTTTTATTTTTAGATACAGCCGAACAGAAAATTGTTAGTGAGATTATAGTCCGATGAACAGTAAATAGCCAGATAGTTCAGGCTTAGACTACATGAAATATGAACTGCATCACTGAGTTCCATTCAGAAATAAATCGATTTTTCTTTTTTTTTTTTATCGATGAATAAAAGAACGGGACTGAATGTAAAAGTGATTTGTTAGTTGTGCATTGTATTCAGTGATGTTCTTTTTCCGTTTATTAACGTTTGGAATTTTTTATCGTTATCATTAATCAACTGTCAGCTGTCTATAATTTGGGCTAATTCATATTTAATGTTCTCAGTTTTCCTGACATAGGAATGTTTAATTTAATATCTTTAATTGCATTTCTAGTTTGTCTGTCTGTAAATTGCTTAATAAAACTTACTAGAAGTTAAACTAAAAAATGGTTTCAACTACGTTTTAGGGTAATATTTTTTTATTTATTTTGAATTAACATTGTTCCAAGCTGACACCTTAGAGCAGGGGTCCCCAAACTTTTTACTCAGGGGGCCAGTTCACTGTCCCTCAGACTGTTGGAGGGCCGGACTATAAAACAAACTATTTTAAAGTAAAAAAAAAACAAAACGGGAACAAATAGAATATTTAAAATCAAGAACAAGTAAATTTAAATCACCAAACTGCCCAGTATTTCTGTGGGAACTATGGGCCTGCTTTTGGCTAATAAGATGGTCCAATGTCCGGTTTAGTTATAGTGCTTTGTTTTTCTTCCTACTTCTGGCTGTTATTTTTCGGAGCTGTGACGCGTCCGTCCCGCGTCATCGGAAGTAGTACTGTAGATGAGCGACGCAGTGCTTTGCGGCACCGCCACCACATATAGTGCTCCTCTCACTGACCACCATTGAAAGAGATGCCCCTTCCGGAAGTGCGGCGGGGGGCCGGATAAATGTCCTCAGGGGGCCGCATATGGCCCGCGGGCCGTAGTTTGGGGACCCCTTCCTTAGAAGCATGCCTTTAAATGCTCTTCTCACAGATCCCACAAAATAGGAATTTTCATTTATTCTTATAAGTGAGAAGCTTTTCTGGAAATCCTATTACACGAAGTAGAAGCGCTATTTTGGGGGGGAAATGCGAAAAATAGGGAAAAAATGGTCCAGTAGATTTCCAATTTTACTGGACTGATTTCGGTTAAAACTTAAGATACGGCATCAGGAAGAAAAGAGATCCCATGTTTGAGATTTTGGACAAATTTTGGTGCTGTTTTTACCCCCACTCTCTTTCTCATCACACACTTGCACAAACTCTGACCATGAGTGCATGAAAAAACATTTTATTCTAGTCAATGAACCTTCAAAACTGTTTTCCCGCTAAAAATAGGCACGATTTTTCTCTAATTACTGCGAGAAGAAGTAAAAATATGAATCCAAAATTGAAGTAATTTAATTTAACCAGTTAACTGTTTATGAAGAAGATATTCGTCATGAAAATAGTGTAAAATCTTGCGTTATGACGAGTATATTCGTCATGGTTTTCAGTAGTGACCATCTGCAGTTAATTTTGCAATTTAAGTTAAAACTAAAATATATTCGTAAACTGTAAGAAGTTTGGAATATTTTGAGGCTATGTCGAAATAAAAAGAACTAATAGATAGATATAGTGTATGAATTAGTCTTTGTAAATGTATCCTTTTATTAGTCATCACTGAATCAATAACGAATTCCTACATTGTGTTAGGCTAGACTATGCAGTAAGTGGCGCGCCTCGTAATAAAAAACGGGATGAGGATCCTTTTGTTCCCTATTTACCTGTATACAAGAGGCGGGGTTCAAGATTTAGCGATCATCCAAACTGCTGAGTCGTGAGCTACTAACCTGCCAAGATATTTCCCAGCATAATTGTTTGTATTTTATCATCTGGTCAGGGAGAATTAATCCGTCAAGGCCGTAGTGGGGCTATAAGGATAATTGTAGGCTTATTAACTGGCCACTGCAGGCTCAGAAAACACACGCATCGCATGGGCCTGGCAGATGATAGCCCCTCTGTAGGTTCTGCCAGGAAGAAGAGGAAACGGCACTGCTACACGTGTTTTGTCAGTGTGAGAGGCTTGTCTAAGGATTACTTCTCAGGAGAGGAAAAACCAAGGCCTGAGCAGCTTTACCCAGGAGTCACTCTCCAGAATTAAGAGTCTGATTAAACGGACGGGCTCTGGAGAGTGAGCTCTAAAGTCGGGGAGCCACAATAGATGCAAAGGGGTCGCAGTGGCGAAGGCCTTGAGGCCTCCCTAGTTTAATCTATTCTGTTCTATCATCTGGTCAGGGACTCGGCAAAATTGCGGCTACACAATTTCATATCAAACATACTCTGGGTTTGACGAATTTATTGGTCATCGCTTAATTTGTTTGACGCACTTTGGGGGGACACATTTTCCAACAAGATCGAAACAGTTAACAGGTTAATGATAGTAATAAAAATAATCCGCTGAATAGAGTCGTCACACTTACATATTACTGTACTTCTCTCTAGTTCTTACCAATCTACAAAAATAGTCTAGTTAGTTGGTTTCCAAATTACTAAGATTCAACCAAAACGAAAAACGTCCTTTTCTTTCAGGAAATAATGCCTGACATTCCGCGGCTTCCCCAAAAACCTTGTAGAAATGATTCATTCCACCGCCTTGATGGTAATTTCAACTATCCTAACTTCATCTTTATCTCCTCCTCAGCTAGATAGAGCTTTAAAGTTCAATATTTTTGAAGTCAATGAAGAGATGATAAGTTGATACTTTAAAATTCCATCCCCCTTATTCCCTGAAATGTTTGCGACCAGTTGATTTACTTTAGATAGCTTCATTAATAATAATTGAACTTATTGCTTCAATTAATCGCTATTTAATCTAATGAGGACATTTAATCACCTCAATATTTGAATGAATATTTTAATTGTCTAATGAATCTCATTGATACGATTTTAGGTTAAATAGAGATGTAATTTGAAACCCCAATAACCTGTCACAGTGTTATGGACGTTAATTCAGTTCAATTAATGCGACGACGAATTAGGTACATTATCTTTTAATCACATTGTTAATTCAAAAGCTCTGTTAGTGCTCTGATAATAACTAAATATTATTGAGAGATAAAAAGCATTAATGAAATTAGTTCTTGTCGAGATCCAGCAATGGTATTTTTTTACAGTAAAAGATCGACTATTTTGTTCGAAGTCTTAATTAAAAGTATGCTACTATTTCTACATCGTGTAATAACATACATCTTCATGTAAGTTTGCAATTTGTTCATGAAAATGCCAGCTTCTTTCCTCACTACTGATGCATAATTTGGAGAACTCAGAATTATTAATTATTACAAAAATTAAAAAGTCCTACTCTGTATTTACTCACACCGCTGATACAGACTCCACCCTAATTAAGGTGACTACAGATTATTTACAATATTTACAAAGGCCAGCAAGAAGTAGCTCCCCCTGGCGGGGAGTTATTGATCCTCTCGACTTCATTCACGCGCACACCAATCCATCTAAATTTATCTAGATCTACAAACTAATCTCACACTCTTAGTTACTCCGCCAAATCTATATTCCTCACACCTCTTTTTTATACTTTAATCTAAATTTATAAAAACTAAACCTCCGCCACCGATTATACAATATAAATGTGTAAAAAAAAAGGTTACAAAAATGGGTCTCGGAGTTATCATTCACTCATAATATGACATTGATCGATACTTGAATATTTTTGAACGATTATGTTCACCTGTTCGCCTGCTTATAAAATTGTTTTAAAGCTTAAATAGAGCTGTCGCCTGAACATTGAATAATCATTTTCCATATTCGAGTTGTTACTGACATGTCAACGCAGCGTATCACTCATAACAGAACATAAATACCGTTTATTCTCCAGGAGTTAAATACCAAATTTTCTCCGTACTCTCCTACTTCATTTTTTACTTCCGTTTTATTAAATAATTGTTAAAAACTAAAATGGTTACTTTTCTTTTTGTTCCTTCTCCAAAAATTGACATTTGAGTAAATTAGTATGAAAAATCGGTTACGCAAAATTCCAGTTTTCTGCATTTACACCCCTCTGTTCGGGGGAGGGTTTTATTAAAAACCAAAAAAATCCATATGGTCTTGAAGCTCAATAAATGCACAACTTTTTTCTGAAATTGGGTGACTCCTAGATTCATTAATCATTGAAAAAATACAGTTGAAAATTTTAACAGAAGTCATCGAAAACGAATTTTTTAGACATTAAAGTAAAAATTTCATTATTTATAAGAAACGTTTTAAGGCTCTGTATTGAGCAAATTTATAGGAAATTTAATGCTCTTTCGTTTGGAATAAGCAGATTTGTTGTACGATAAAGGATAGAAAAGTTACGGCCGTTTTTATGGTGGAAAACGCGAATATCGACGGAAAAGTTAAAAATGCAAATTTCTTGGACACTATTGAGAATCGGGCCAAAGTGAATAGAATATTTTTTGTTGCATTTGAGCTGCTGAATCACCTCCCGAAATTTCGACCACTCCTCCGTATACACCCTGTATAATATACTATACTATTACTTGTATAGAGTCAATGGGGGTTAAATGTTTTGTTAAAGACAAATTTGGAGTAACTTCTTCGAACGGAAGTAAGTTTTTTTTTACGGAATGTATTGTTCATTTTCCCAAAATGGCTCCAGAGCTTTTTCTGTAAAATCTTCGAATATATGTGTATATGCATAACATATATACATATAAGGAGTGTTCCTTACCCAAATTAATAACTATTTCATTTACCACGGTAAAATATCGTTTAATGGCAATTCTCGAGAAGGAATCGGAGTTGGCTTCCCAGTAAATGGAATTGACTAAGTATAATTTTAAATTTAAACAAAAGGTTTGACTATAATATTGTTAAATATTGAATAATTAAATATTATGAAGAAGATAGACTACAAATCATTACATAAAAGTAACCGCAATTCACAATTTTAATTAAAGTAAACGCCTCCATTTTTAGTCGCCAGAAATTATAAAAGTACAACCTTTACTTTTGGTCGAATGAGGTGGCTTTAAAGTAACGGCCTCTGCAAGCCAATCAGCATGCCTACCAGACAGGCAAATCTTGCGAGACAGCCCTCCACTGTTTGCTTAAGGAGTTGGAGGCTTCAGTAAATTGCAAGGAAAAAGCTGTGGGCGTGTTTCTGGATATTGAGGGTGCCTTCAGTAACACTACTACAGTTCAATTGCCTTGGCGATGGATAGACATGGCGTAGAGTCCACTGTTTCAAGATGGATCTGTAACATGCTATCGTCAAGGAGAATCACAGCGAGTCTTTTTGGGGAATCGCTGGAGTTAACGACAGTTAGGGGGTGGTCTTGGCTGTGTAAGCAAAGAACCAAAGAGACCCTGTGTTTGGGTAGGAATCAGATTAGATTATACGCCTATTCACGGGGCACGGTAGGTTCAAGAAGCATCTGCGCAAGGTGGGGCTTATCAGCTCGGAGCCGTTGGGCAGATTATGTCAGGAAGAGGAGGAAACGGCCTCTCACCTGTTGTTCGATTGCGTTGCAATCGAGCGTTTGCGCTATGAAACCTTTGGAACGCTGAGGCCGAAGGAGATAGTAGTGCAAAAAGAACTAGTAGGGAAAGTCCTCAACCTCTTTAGGAGGGGAGGGTTCGCTTACTAGAACCAAGAAAGGGGCTGGCACAATAAGTCTTCTGTGGCTGCGGTGCCGTGGGGCGTAGGTCCCGTCCCATCTATTATCTAATCTAATCTAATCTTTGGTGGAATAATTGCCACATTATTTAACGATTGAAGGTAAAAATAACAATAATATAATCAACTTCAGCTCACCATTCCAGTATTCGATACTGCCATGCAGGTGAATCGTTCATATTTTACACAGGCTTGATATTTTCCATCAGTTTTAATTAAATTCCACACTTTTAGTTCTTCATATGTCAGGGTGAATAGGATTGTGCTGTGGGTTGGCGACCATTCTCCTCCAATTATGTAATGCTGGAACAGGGAAATTATAATAATTATGAGGGGAAATAAATAAAATAATTGGAAAAGATGTTAGATTTTCGGCGTTTAAAAGTGTGGGCTCCCTGCTTTTCGATTAGACATTTATCTTTAGGCTTAACTAATAGAAATTTAAGTATCCGGCCAAAAGAAATGGTAAACTTTCTCTAGACCGGTTGGAATGGAACTCTATACTCCTGTCCTAAACTAGAACTCAAGTAAACAGGATATATTCCTGTGCAAGACTGGGTATATAGCTCTGCTGCTGGCGTAGTAATTTAAAACTTTGTACTAGAGCTACTAGTTTTTCCTCCAGGGAAAGTATATTTTCATTACTTTGGAAAATCCCGTGTCTTTTTCTTTTTTAATTTTTGCACGTTTAGAAATTAATTACTGTTTTGATAAATTATGTTTTATTTCCGCCTTATTTGCTTTTATTAAAACAAAGTCTGCACATTTTTGTATATACGAAGTGTGGCTATTAAATAACGAGACTATTGCAGTAAAACATTTTATTTTAAATTTATACATATTTAGTTATTATCACCTTCAATATACACCCCTCCCCTATTCCTACAACGCTCCAGGCGAATTTACCATTGTTCGAAACAGTGCTGGAAGTCTTTTTCTGTGAGGTCCCGGGCGTACCGCTTTTTCTTTCACAGCTTCAATGGACTGAAATCGTGTTCCTTTTAATGCAGATTTGACTTTAAGGAACAGATAAAAGTCACATGGGGCCAAGTCAGGCGAATAAGGCGGGTGGCCTAAAACTGGTATGTTGTACTTGGCTAGTAACGTCTTGACCAGACAATACAGTGTGAGCCGGCGCGTTGTCTTGATGGAGAACCCCGTGACTTGTTCTTTCCACAAATCGGGTCGTTTTTTCCTTACTCTTTCACGGAGTTGAGCAAGCACCTCACGGTAGTAATGTTGATTAATTATAATCGATATTTTCATCTGTTTTGGAAGTTGAAGGGCGACCCGGGCGGCCATCATCTCGAACGTCTTCTCGGCCATCTTGGAAACGCTTGAACCACTCAAAAACACGTGAAGTAGCGGTTTTACCCAGTTTCGTGTGAAATTTCACGACAATTCGTTGCTCTACTACATGTGTAGTATCATGTTTTCGGCAAAACGAAACTAACACCTCTTACCCAAACGACGGTTCCGGTCAGACAGATTTCTCTACAAACACGTGAGACGCTGCAATCGAAAGAGAAGGCTTTACGCTGCACAGCTGTTAGGTCGTTAGGATTTGGCGCATGCATAGTTCTTCTGTAGCAGCATCAGTCTCGTTATTTAAATAGCCACACCTCGTATACATATATTTTTCCAAATTAAGTTTTAAGTCTACCTAAATTTGAGCAACTAAATTGTATGAAAATATCCTCTGTTGTTATCGCTTTTTTTTTTTTTTAAAAAAAAACAGATTTAAATTAAGCCTAAGTAAAAGAAATGTCTAACATCCAAAATAGATAAAAACGTCAAAAAAAAAGAATACTGTTTTTAGATATGTGCTAAGTGATGATCCATGGGACTGCCAAGACCTTAAAGATTACTTTTCGGGAGTTAATGGTGCATTCTATTCATATTAATGGGTCTACGTGACAAATCTTCCTGTCCAGAGCTAGTTTTTGGTTTTAGGGTTGCGGAAAAGGAGATCTTTAGCTCTCACCATAGCCTTCTAAGGCTAAAATCATTGAGTTAATTGCTAATTATTGGAAATCATTGACTTTTCTTCTTATTTTATTGATTTTTCTCAGAAGTTTCACACGAAAGGCAGACAGCTAACAGCGCTACATCCTTTTTAAGGACTGAATAACTTTTTTTGGATATTATGTTCTCTGTTAATCTTCTTCAAGGTAGTTTTTAGGGTGAGATAGGGTTCATCTTTCCTCTAAAGGGTCTTTTAGGCGTAATGTATAGCCTCATTGCCTTTATAATATTAATATGAATATGGGTGGGTGTTTGTGTAATGGTCACGAGCGTGGTTTTATAAGTGAAAGTTCCTCAGTTCGAATCCCGCGTATGGCTACCTTTTATTTTTTAGAACAAAATTGTTTATAGTAAAGTATGAGCTTCCGCCCTCGTCCATGACCATTATAATAAAACCATTGGTAGCTGGACGTAAAACCACGTCTGACAAAAATAGGCGATTACTTTACTTTACTAATAATAATACAATGTGTTGGTAAAACTCGAAATTTGACTAAAAAAAAATAAAAAAATAATAATTTTCTTTAAATAGTAAAGATCGTAGGGCGAAATAGAGGCCGGAAGAAGGAATGAAAGAAAAATGGGTTAGATAGTGGAACAGTGGGTACACATATAGCTTGTCTTGTTTATTTAAAGAGGGCTTCCTCTTTGGAGTGTGAATAAGAGAAAGGGTGTGGTGGGAGGGAGGAGGGTTGCAGGATGAGTTTGATAGCGGAGGCGAGCCTGTCTGACATGGAGGAAGGAACATGTAGACGGCACTCACACGACTCAAGAGCGTACACAATGTACGAGAGGCGGTCGAAAGGGCATACCGAGCAGACGTTCCTCACTCTGTTCACTGTTCTCGGGGAGACACGGCCTGTTCTGCAGATAGGCTCCATCAACAGCACTAAGAGAGATTGAGATGAATTATCGTTCTGACAAGGGCTACAAAAAAAAAAAAAGAGAAGAGGAATTCCTCCCGCACTTGGCCCTATTCACCTTTCCCTTTGCGGCCATTTTCTCCTCTCTCCTTCTGCTAATAAATTTTCCCCGTTTTTTAAATTTATTTTTGCAAACATTTTACTATTATTTTCAATTTTCTTTTTTCAACTGGAATTTTATTCATTCCACTTTTTTCTAAAAAAAAAATGTTCTCCATGTTTCCAAGATATTCAGGTGTGGCCCCGACTTTGTATTGGAACTGGAGATAGTAAAAGAAAGGAACCAGCTTCTCCCAAAAATAAAAAGCTAGGAAGTTATGCATCAATAAGCAATGCGGGATAACTTCTACCTTATCCATAACCCGTTGTAGGCAAGCCTAGGTTTGGGACAAATTGTTTGAACACAAATTATTGTGCTAGAGTAGGGGGGTGGGGATTGCTTGAAGAGCTTAAGATTAAGATTAGAAACCTGTTCGAGCCCTGCAGCCAATAGAGGCTTATTGTGCCTTCCCCTTTTTGGATCTAGTAGACGAAACCTCTGCTACTAACGAGGTTTAGGACTTTCCGTGCTAGTTCTTTTGGCGCTACTACCTCCTTTCGCAGTGCAACCACTCGATTGCAGCACAATCGAACACTAAGCGAGAGTCCGTTTCCTCCTCTTTCTGACACAATCTGCACAACAGTTCCAAGCTAATAAGCCCCATTTTCTACAGTTTGAAGAGCTTAGTAACACTCTTGTTACTGGAGTACTATTTGAATCGTTATATCTTTTTTTTTTGCCTTTTTTTGGCATTGGCTTTCGCCATACAGCCAGCATCGTCTAGGTGCTTATCACTAGAATATCACTCACTCACCATTCTTACTTATAAATACATTCGCTCCGCACATTCATCCCTCTACTATATACAACTATTTACATACAAACTTACAATGGATGGATCAGTACTCTATATTCCTGCCATCCTTATAGCTTAACCTAAATTAAAATCACGTAATCCTTCTCTAATCATTTTCTTGCATTCATTCTATAACTTTTAAATACATTCATATTTCATTGCTAGCTCTGCTACAGACTTAAGCAAATAGATGTTGGTAGAGAATATTATGTCTTGGTAGCGAAATGGTGCATCTAAATACCTGTATATGTCGTCAAACATTCGTTTCCTTTCTGCCACATAACGTGGACATATCATTATTACATGTTTGAAATCCTCCTCCTCATTGCAATGTACGCAAAGAGGAGAGGACCTCTTTAAATTTTTTATCTGAAATAGCAGCTAGCCATTGTTCTCAACATACGTAGGCTACAAACATTTCCATCCCGGTAGCTGGGGCATCGTTAAATACTTTAGCAAAAGATGCACGTTGAAACCTCGTACAGAATTGAAACGACAACAGCTGAACACACGATGTTGACTGCTTCTTTAGATTTATTAAACAATTTGGACATGCGAGGTTTTAGTCTGGAGTTTAACCAAGCAAACTGATTCCAGAAGAATCTGCTAGATCTTCTAACTCCTTACTTTGTATCCGACTTTACTTGGCACTTTAGTCTTAACAGGCCTTTTTTTACAAAGAAGTCGTTATAATTATAAAACAAAAACCCAAAAAATCCATGAATCTCTCCTACTCCATTCAATGCTCTAATGCTATAAATTGAACTCTTGATTTATTAAGACCTCTTGATCTTAATTGAACCCGCCGCGCCTAAAACACCACTGGCCGCCATTACTACTCTTACACTATCATCAAAAACTTTTATATCAAAGAACTGGGCTACAGAATTTTGAAAAACTACAAGCGATAAAAAAAATAAAAAATGTTCTATTTGTTTAAACAATCAACTTCCGGCACTAAGTTTTTTTTTATGACTATTGCTACAAAAATTTCATTTTATTGTACCAAAACATATTTTACATTTATTATATTTTTATTTATAAAAATGATCTATTCTATTCTAGATTAGTTTAGAACGAAATTGCTTTTCTATTCGTTGAAAAAGTATTTTCAGAAGAGTTAAAGCAGATTTTATTGTCTAGTTGGCTGCACTTATTGTGATTTAGATAACATCCGTTATTTTTCACCAGTCTCGCCGCTTGTTTTTTTAATTTCTTTTTTTTTTGCAAGATCAAGTAGCCTTTATACCAGTTTGCCTTCGCAGAATTATTTTAGATAACAAACACAGTCACTGGATGTTCTGTGTTAGTTTGAATAATTCATTTATATGTAGTTTTATTTTGAATATATCATTTCTCATTGGGTTTGGAATTTAATACTTGTTTCATTTGGTTCTTTTTTTACGTAGTTGGAAAAGTTAGTTAGGGAAAACTTTTTTAATTAATTGGCCGCATTGTTCTACACTTTGTGATATATATTTTTATTTTCTGCGTTCGCTTATCTAAAACATTGGAACATTATTCTGTTTACAATTTCTAAGCGTCCATAAATTTTTTTTCTTTAAATTATTTTTTGTTTTGTTTTGGTTTAATTAAATTCTTCCTGAGAGGACTCCTCTCTTTTTTCGCCGTATGCCTGGCTATCCAGATGAATCATCAGTATGACCAAGACAGTCTCATTAATTGAATAAACTTCACAGGACTTGGTAGTGAATAGTGGAAGGCGTATTTCAGAGTATGCAAATCTCTACATTGTTGTTCATTATTTTTGATGACTGATTCATAGTTTCTTTACCATGAACAGACAAGACAGAAGACACACCAACCCTGTAATGTAAAATATTACTTTGTAAACTAGCCCTGAAGATGACCTAGTCCCTAGGTCGAAAGCTAGGCAGGATAAATGTATCCTGAACTGAAATGGCAATTATTTTTTCATCCTATTAAATCTCTACAATTGATTTTGGTTCTGTTATCATCTCTCCAGCACGATTTCATTGCTTATAGTTTGTGGCTAATTTTTCTAGGCTTATCATGTTTTGAATTAGCGCCGTGCACCATAGCTCTCAGCTCTATTTCTGTGTCTTGGAGCTGCCCGAAATTCTCACAGCTTAAATTACTGAATTACTTAGAACTATCAATTTATTAGTGAAAGAATTAGCTCAGTGTTAAGCGAATACTGCATTCTAAAGCGGAAATCCCTCGATTCGAATCCGGGCAGTTGGTCTTTAGATTTCATCTCTGACCCTATATATAGTCTGTAACGAGAGAATATTGTCCAGAGGCCAGCAATGCAAGCAAAAGATGTGGCGCCTTAAATAAAAATTTAAAAAAATTACGCGCCTCCACCCTGAATTATAATTCTGGATGCGCCACTGCCAACCGCAAAAGCGTTTCCGCTGGAGGGTGAGCGGAAATGAATAGTCACTTATTCTAGAATCATGCCTTCTTTGAGAATATTTTAGGCAAAATAACTTGCACATTATCGATCAATTTTTCACTTCTTCAACAGCTAATTTATTGAACACACTTTCGATTTCAAATTCGACGTTGAGATTGTTGTCTAAATTAAGAAAATACAGACTTTTTTGTTTTTTTGTAAAAAAAAGTGTAAATTTTTTCTTATTCGGTACAGAATTGTGCGGTTAACACTTAATAAATCATTAATAATATTACCGGCAGATGGGAGATCTGATGTACTGGCTCTGGTATCCCATCTACCCATATATTGAGGTAACCATCCAGTCCGTATGTAAGGAATACTAAATGCGTGAACGGAGAAAATTTCATCCCTAATACAGCTCCATTATGAGCTTTCCATAATTCTCTTTTACCACAGACTGACAGCGTTTTACACTGGAATAAATAAATATACAGAGTTATTATATAATATACAGGGTGTCCCAAGCTAAAATGATAATATTTTAACGGTTTTTTGATTAAATAAGAAGAAAAGTACTATTTTATTATAAATTTTACTCCTCATTAATATTACCAGAACATGCTCGAACTGGCCTCCACCATTAGAGATGCATAGACATGCTGTTTCTT
Organism: Rhodnius prolixus; assembly: GCF_049639745.1. Lineage (NCBI taxonomy): Eukaryota > Metazoa > Arthropoda > Insecta > Hemiptera > Reduviidae > Rhodnius > Rhodnius prolixus. The sequence goes on along the minus strand of NW_027411604.1, from coordinate 10,701,867 downwards.
GCTAATTGTCCCTTGCTGCCAAAGAAATAGATTCGGCTTTAACCGAGTTACAAGTATCTATTATTCTCTGCTTTAGTTCATCTACAGATGCAATCCCGCCTTGATTCTGATGCACCTAGATTTAGAAATGCTTTTTGATAGCCCTTCAAATTTCCTAACGAGATATCTCTTTACATGCCTGATGGTATTATATCTATCACGGAGGCTATTCAGTGGCCACCTCTCTCACCGGATTTGACACCTATGGACTATTTCCTTTGAGGATACTAGAAAAACAAGGTGATTATTCATAACTTTTTTCTTTCTTTCCTTATTTCTGCTTATCGAAAAGCATTTCTAAATCTGGGTGCATCAGAATCAAGCCCGGATTGCATCTGTCGAAGAACTAAAGCAGAGAATAATAGATACCTGTAACTCGGTTAAAGCCGAAACTATTTCTTTGGCAGTAAGGGACAATTGGCAGGAAAGTGCATGTCTATGCATCTCTAATTGTGGAGGCCAGTTCGAGCATGATCTGTACTATTAATGAGGAGTAAAATTTGTACTAAAATAGTACTTTTCTTCTTATTTAATCAAAAAACCGTTATAATATTATCATTTTGACATTTCTTATAAGAATCATGTTTTCATTCATAACTTTTTTCTTTCTTTCCTTATTTCTGCTTATCGAAAAGCATTTCTAAATCTAGGTGCATCAGAATCAAGCCCGGATTGCATCTGTCGATGAACTAAAGCAGAGAATAATAGATACCTGTAACTCGGTTAAAGCCGAAACTATTTCTTTGGCAGTAAGGGACAATTGGCAGGAAAGTGCATGTCTATGCATCTCTAATGGTGGAGGCCATTTCGAGCATGATCTGTAATATTAATGAGGAGTAAAATTTATAATAAAATAGTACTTTTCTTCTTATTCAATCAAAAAACCGTTATAATATTATCATTTTGACATTTCTTATAAGAATCATGTTTTCATTCATAACTTGTAAAATATCGCTCACAGAAAAAAACCGTTCAAGTAAATTTTTCTTTAAAAAAACAGAGGAATCTATTTCTGAAATAAAAACCGCACCTTCCCATTTGAGAAAATGAAGTTGGTGCCTGTATCTCGCTTCTGGAAGCACCGAAAAAAATTTACAAAGTAAATTTGGATTCCTAACAAAAAACTAAGGAAACATGTATTTTTTAGTTTTTTTCTAGCTATCTTAGTTTACTGTGTACGAGAACTCCTAAGTCTTGGTACGATTGACTCTAAAATATGTTTACTCAAAAAGTTTTCTGTTCATTTTGGGAGATCGCTCGATAAACTTTCTGTTCTAGTAGATATTTGTGTAAAATCTGAAATTATGTTAATTTAGATTATTCAGAGTAAAAATTAAATAATAATTGAATTAAACACTCATTTGACTTATTCTATTTTTCTCAAAGTTGTAACTTTTCTTCCAACTTCAAACATTTTAGACATACGTAATTCTTTTCACTGTAGAAGTGAATCCATTCAATCCCCTCTCTCTTAAAAATTTTAAATTTTCAGGGAAAATGTTTTAAGTAAAAAATAAAAGTAAATTTAATTTAGAGCGGCCATCACTGTGTACAAGGAACCGTTTGCGAGGCAATCGCGAAATACGTGGAAATTTATTCAGTAAAATTGCATTTTCGCTTTGCTAATTTTCGCCTTATTAAGAATTTCAGTTCCACATTTGATTCATATTCATATTGCCCCAGGTTAATTCACTATTAAAAAAAAAACTGTGGCTGCGTCATGGACACGGCCGTGTGTTGTACGTGAATACGTTTACGTAACGGAGTTACTTATGTCCGAATGAATTGTTGACAAACGTCGTAGTGAAACGTGCACTAGCTGCTGCCCAATGTGTCTTCATAATCGACGATCGAACACAATCTATGCCTATACAGTTCGTTGTCGATGTAGAAGCGATTTCATTATCCACTTGCATAATTTCAACCGCCCCATCTGCAGATGTACTGGACAACGTCGTTGATCCGCTCGGCAGCATTCATTCTTTTACGTTCCCGGCACAGCTTGACTCGGTCAGTCATATGGTGTTTTATTATTACCACTAGATTGTTTTTGAGAAGCCCTTTTCAACCGTATACCGATCTCTGTATTTGGTTTTGGCTTTTCGACGCTTATAAGCGTAATATTTTTTTATTCTAACACTTTATTATATTCACTGTCACTATTTTACACTAATGTTTTATATACAATCGATAGATTGTGACGACAGTTGACGATTAAAACTTAAACGAACATTATAGCTTCTCCGAGTCAAAAGTTATACTAATTGCAAATCTCGATACGCAGCAAAATGATCTCAAAATGGCGGCGCTTCCCCCTCCACCGCGCGCGATGCGTCACAGTCCTCGCTTATCGTAATGAATTCTTTGATCCAGCTATCCAGTGGTCTAATTTAATTTTGGATATAGACAATAGATTCGAAACTATAATGCCAAACTGTATCCCCCGATTTTGTTATCATTAGGTTTTTTGGATTGCCACCATATGATAGCAAATTTAAAGACGTATTCACGTCAAAATAGTAAAAAACATGAGGGAAGCGACAGAAGAGCTATGAATTCATTGTCACCGGTTTGTAGAATGGGTTGAGGAATCAATTGGAGATCATTCGATGCAATAAATTGGTAATTTTATTATTAATTTTTTTTTTCCAAAAAAGTGCGAAAAGACTATTCTTACACACTGCCGGTAAAAATAATTATCACTTTAGGGACTAACCACTTCCTCTCTCCAAAATTGCCCATAATCAAATTTTAGATCACAATTAGTTAACTTTAAAACCATTTTTGGAGCCAACTTTGAGAAAATTCGGGAAAAAATAACTGAAAAATTGATTCAGTAAAGAGGTACTTTACTGCGCTCGACCGATTTGGTCCAAAACCTTGCGGAGTTAACTTCCGTTGGTTCCAAAACGAAATATCTCATTTCAGTTTTCTTGCAATGTTTTGGCTTTTGAGTTATGGCGAATAAATTCAAAATGAAATTCCAAATAAAATGAATTTAATAAATAATAGTTTTCAATTGTTTTAATTAGAGTTTTGCGTAATTAACTAGTAAATTTTTAATATTTGGTGACCAAAGTTATTTTATTGAATAGTTAATTAATGATTTTTATTAATAAAAAACTGAAAACAATTTTTGAATAAACCGTATTTAAAAAAACTTTATTCCTGCCTAAATTTATGACCCCTAAGGACCTACAATTTATATTAATTAATTATAAATACAAAAGATAGGATCTTCAATGGTAAACTGATATTTCAGAAAGCAGAATGGAGAGAGAGAGAGAAAAAAATATATATACCGGAAGTCAAATAGAGCAAAGTACGTTATTTGTTGGTCCCCGGTTATCATTGGTATTAAATTATTCCCCTCTAGATACCAACGGCTGCTGCACATCCTGACGTTAGCATATTCCTTCTTTTTTTCCTATGTTTTTCGCTCTGTCTGACCCATTACCTCTCCAGTCCCTCGGAAGTTCCTACGATTTACTGACCCTGTAAAATGAGTTTATGGTTGTAGTATGGGATATGTGGTTACATGCTTACTTGTGCCTGTAACCAGTCCTCTTTTCATTCCCAACTAACTCTGGATTACGTGTAGCCATTTTTTTTTTTTTTTTTTTTTTTTAAGCAACTCATGTTATTCAAAGTATTTGCAACTAATATACAGGGTGAACCAGTAAGTAATGTCCATAGGCTTGTGTATAGTACATTTGAAGTGGACTTCAAAGACGTATTGGCCAACTTCATATTTTCCACTGTTCTTGAGTGACGTCCCTTTAAATTTTTTTCTAAAATCATTACTTTTTTGCAATAAAAATGTTATTACTCAGAACGTTTTAGTCTGAATTCAATTCTGATGGCACGGTTAAAAAGACAGATAGATTTTCTAAAAATAGACACCATTTTGAAGCATAAGTTATTCTCCAAACAGCCTCAATCTTTCTCCGAATACTGGGAAAATAAAAGAAATCGAAAATTTTTTAAAGAAAACTCATTAGGCCCTTACGTGATCATTATCAGACCTAGGTGATGGCACTTTTTATAAAAGTTTCCTTGTTTAATGGGTTTTTAAACGGTATATCATTTCCCAGGATTCCTTTTGTCTTCGTATGAGAAATTACGTTTGTTTTACAAGAAAACGTGTTCACACAACAGTGTTAGTTTATCAAGTTGTTTAATTAACTGAAAACTCTTTTAAATGGGCAGTAGTTAATTTTAAAGTAGGCTGTCTTAAATAAGGAAGTCAAATTGGTTAAAAATTGCACTTTAAACATTTACTTTTGATCTCTCTGAAATATTTGAGAAAATGTTAGGAAATATTTTAAACAAGTGCTTAAACAAAAATTCATATAGTTTGTATTTACTCCAAATTACAATTTCTCCCACAACTATACTGTTGAAAAAGATAAGAATTTGAATAAACCTTAAAAACCCTTTGAACCCACTAACAGATAATCCTTATATCTGGAACCTGGAATTAACCAATACAACTAGGTATCTTATAAATAAACTTCCCTGTTCTGTTAGACTTGCTTTTACAAAATCTTCTATTGTACTCTTTTTGAAACGGAGCAAATTAACCTTCGATCAAGCAAATATATTCGATTCTAAAAATAGTACTTGTTGACGTCACTCAAGAACAGTGGAAAATATGAAGTTGGCCAATACGTCTTTGAAGTCCACTTCAGATGTACTACACACAGTAGGCCTATGGACATTACTTCACCCTGTATATATATCGTACCTATATTTTTTCCCCCATTTTATTAAGGCGCGTCAACATCTGAGGTTGTTGGCGCCCAGAGATTTTTGTTTAGTACACTGCTTGGCTCTGGACAGTGTTTTCTCTTGCTACAGACAACACTGCTCATCGCCGGTCAGTGAGCTGTTAGAAGCTCCTAGGAATAGAGAAAAAAATATGTACCCACGATTTGTATTTGAAGGCAACGATAACGATAATGCGATGGACCATATTCCGAGAATTTGTTTTAACTCATATAAAACTGAAAAGCTTACTTCTAAAAATCAACTACCCTAGGCTAATTTTTACAAAATTTTATTCGAAATTTCATAAATTTAACTTTTATAAATAATAAATAAAATCTTATATTGGGAAAAATTTTGAACAGTTTTTACCCATTTCGCTTTATTTCTTTGATCAATAAACTTTCTCACTTAAAAAAAGAAGGAAAAACTTGTTTGGGAACTTCGTTTTTTGGACTTTTCTTGTAAATTTTGTCACTTCACTGTTGTACTTAACTTTATCTCAACTTTTGTAACTTTGTTTTCTATAATAGTATAATGAAGCAGATTTGAAAAAGGAAGTCAACTTTTTCTTTTTAAACTAATGCTGATTTAGTCTGCCCCTTGTTTATGTAGTTTATTTCAGTTACTTCCGTGTATCTTTTCTATTCACTGAGGTGTTTTCAGTTTACAAAAAAAAAAGTTGAAAATTTTATATTTGGTACGGCAACGCGTAGTGAGTTATTCGGCGAATTTATATGTGATATGGATTAGTGGAATTTTGGGGAGAAATGGGAGGAAAATGTACGAGAACATTGATGAAATGGGTGGTAAGGTAGTAATAAAAAAATGTTGGTCTGTCTGTTTACAGTCAAAAAACAGGAAATCACACTGATTTCAAATTTGATATTTCGTTGAATAGCCCTAGGGAAATCTGCAAACAAACGGTAGTCCGCTTCATTAAATCAATTTTTCCCAATTTGATCGAAAAAAAATCTCCTAGAAAGAGAAAATCTAAGAGTTGGCCACTGATCCCGACATTTTCGCCTAATAGTCCCAAGTCCCAGTTTGGTACTTTGATAAAAAAAAAGTTAATAAACTTACCGTTGCTATGGCACCAGTGTAGGTGCCCACATAGTATGTACGTCTGTCGACAGGATGAGGGGTTATCCAGTAACACGGTAAAAAGGTCTCTCTAAACGGAAACTCCTTCTTAACGTTTTGGAAGTCCAGGTACTTATTCGGTGTTGGTATGAACGTGATTTCTTCCAATTCTGGAAAAAAAATCATTAATTGCCTTTCAAAGTTAAGCCTTTTTTTTTTTTTTTTTAGGCAATCTTAGTGTCCAGCTGCCTATCAAAGTAGGGAGCGGATAGCAAATATTTCACATTTCACCATTCTCATTTTAACACATTAAAATCCAAGGCAATGCCAGATAATAGAATACATTTTCACTAGTCTTTCTCACCTATAAGCCTATTTTGCTTTTTCAAGTCTACATTATTATAGATTCAGACGTTTATTTATTTTATAATTAAAAGTAAGTAGTTATTTGCCTAAGAACACAATATAAGTGACTAAGTGATTATATTCACGATGAAATATTATTAACTGTTAACAACACTAAGCAATATTAAAAAGCGACATTGTTTTAAATAAACTTTTTAAGTTCATAGGATTGCCCTAAAAGGACTTATTATTAATTGTTGTCTAACAGTCAGTCAATAACTTAGTTTAGTTAGCTTGTGGTACGGCTAAAAATATCAATTTCAGTGAAATTGTCTAGTAGTCGCATAAGACGTGGAAAAGGACGCTATTTAAGATAAGATTAGATTCTAGTTGAGGCGGCCTTACAAGGTCTATGCCACTGCGACTCCATGGATCTATTGTGGCTCCTAATTCTGGAGAGCGACTCCTGGGTGAAGCTCTCAGCCCTTGGTTTTTCCTCCCCGAGGAGTAACATCCTTATCCGCACGAGTCCCTCACACTGACACAACACGTGCAGTGCCGTTTCCTCCTCTTCCTGTCAGAACCTGCAGAGGCTATCATCTGCCTGGCCCATGCGATGCATGTGTTTTCTGAGCCTGCAGTAGCCTGTTTAATAGGCCTACAATTATCCTAATATCCACACGGCCTTGACATTTGCAGTCAGCCTTGGCGAATAGCCCATAATGAACTCCTTCGCCCGTCCAGTGGTGGCCATCCGTTTAAGATAGTCTGATATCACCTAATGCGGTTATATAATGTCTATCCAAGATAGTGATGGCTTAAACTTTAGTAGAAGGTCCCTGTCAAGAAGTTCAACATTGAAATACGATCGATATTTTCGATCCGTTTTGGGCGTGGAAGGGCGACCTGGGCGGTCATCATCTCCGACGTCTTCTCGGACGTCTTGGAAACGCTTGAACCACTCAAAAACTCGCGCACGTAATTAACATTCATCGCCATAAACTTCTTTTAATAAAAGATAAGTTTCAGTAGCGGTTTTACCCAGTTTCATGTGAAATTTCACGACAATTCGTTACTCTACTACATGAGTGTTCGGCAAAACGAAACTAACACCTCTTACACAAACGACGGTTCTGGTCAGACAGATTTCTCTACAAACACGTGAGTCGCTGCAATCGAAAGAGAAGGCTTTACGCTGTACAGCTGTCGGTCGTTAGGATTTGGCGCATGCATAGTTCTTCTGTAGCAGCATCAGTCTCGTTATTTAATAGCCACACCTAGCGTTAGCTGCTTAATCTCCACCGCAAAGTCGGAAACAAAGGAGAAAATTTGGCCATCATAAGCTACAAGCTACTTTCTGCCTTTACTATGATTAGAGGAAGGATAAGATGTATGATATGAAACGTTGTTCGCCTCTCAAAAAAAGGTTTTTGAAGTCAAGGGAAATTCTGCATTGAATATTTTACCTTTGAACGCAAGTAAAGAGCGCTGGAATGTTGGCAATAATAATTTTTCTTGAATCAGAAAAATAACTACTAACTACTTTATTAAGGACACCGGAACCTCCAGATAGTTATTGACGCAATGAGTCATTTCAAAAATTTTAAAGATTTAAGAGAGCCAACATAACTTTAAGCTTAAAGCTTCATTGCGGCCATTAACAACCGTGAATTAATTTTTAAAAAAAATTTAATGAATAAATTACTGAAAAGCTGTTAATCTTTCTAGCGCAGGGAAATTCAATTTCATTACTCCAAAATCAATTATTGGAAAAAGATTAATATGTAAATTCTAGTATTTTGCTTTATCAGAATATTAATTTTAATTTTCTTTCCAAACTATACTCAACTGTTGAATAAAACAATTTTTACAAATATCAATTAATGAACTAAAATGTTCGACTTACTGGTGGACGTTTTATCTTCCAGATTCCAAAGATTGATCTCCCCCATATCGTCACAGGTCATCAGCTTGTAACATACTTTGCCAATCTCTTCGAGCGTAACCCATGTTATGCCCCAAATTGGCCAATGACCATGTTCACTTCTATAATAATTATTGAAAATATTAATTCAATTAATGTTTTTAAATATTTTTTTAAAAAATATCCCAATTGGTAAAAAACGTCATAGCTTAATCGTGTTCTAAGAACATCTGAACTTCTATTTCCGGCAAAAAAATTCGTTGTTGAATGCGACAGAGGGAGAACAACGCTCTTGACGTGTTGTTACCTTTGCGAGTGGTTCTCTTTGTAAAAATGGTTTTGTTACGTGTTTTCCCTATCCCACGGATATTTTGGACCTGAAATGTTCACGAAATTATTGAAGCAGGTACAACATACAGGCTAGCCAACATAAAATATTTACTTCATGGCTACAGTTTCCTTGTTTCATGCATGGCCAGCTGTCGGTCAGGCCTTACGGTCTCACGTTTGTCTAGCTTACTGACTCGCTGCTACACTTGTTTTTTTTTTTTTTTTTTAAAGGGTCATATGCACAATATGATAAATATTCTAGAAGATAGTTAAATTTTAGTTTTATTTAAATTTGATGAGGAATCTTACATAAAAATCACTTTTCCTAAAAATAAAATTCGATTACAAAAGTCTGAGTTCTGAAAAGTATTTGAGATATACGTATATAAAACGTATATATAAACTCACACTTTGTTTCTCATTTCCGCTTTTTATCTAATTAGAATTTTTCTCAAATCTCTAAATTATATTAAAAATTAGTTGATTTCAATATTTAATTATAAATATTGTCAAGATGTAGTCCGAGAATATTTATAACGACTAACATGGAATCCCCATGTTAGTCAAAAGAATTTACCTCAATCTCAGATATAAAATGTTGAAAAGGCTACTCGACAGACGATCAAAACTGACCCTGACGAACAAACGATCACTATATACCGCTCTACTTGCCCCAATATGGACGTACGGAATACAACTCTACGGAAGCGCTAAAAAAAACGGACATCAACCGACTTCAGACCTTACAGTCTAAAATCCTGAGAGAACAATAGTTAACGCTCTCTTCTACATCTCCAATCATACTATACACTCTGATCTCAACATTCCTCTCGTTTCTGGAAATAGCCCAATCTCGCTACACAAAACTCCACTCAAATCTAAACAGTCATTACAACCCTCTTATCCACAACATGTCTACAACAACACTTCCTTCTAATCCTCAACGCAGACTAAAGCGGCGGTGCCCACGCGACCATCTCAACATATAACGCCGACCTCCTAGGATGTTTGCTGTGTAAGCTTGCCACATGGCAAACTAACGGCTTCCATCACTGGATGGTCGTCGTTCACTCTACTCACGCCTCTTGGCGCACATGCATGTGCGCGCACGTGTAAGTGCATATATGTGCGTGCCCGTGTATTTGCGCCATTTCCTTACTCTCCTCCCTTTTGCTTGTTATATCTAGTATAGTTGCAAAATAAATAAACATAAAAAAAAAAAATATATATAAATATTATCATTGAAGGCCTAATTTTCGACCAAGACGCTGCAAACTAACGATTCGACCTAAAATATTTGGCTTACTCTGTAAAAAAAGTATTTCCAAATTTTCGAACTTATTACTGTAAATATCATTTCTAAAAAATGATCTGTAACTTAGCGATTAAAACGGAAGTAACATTTTAATTTTAAAGGGTTTCCCTTTTTCTTTTTATTTTTATTTACTTACGTATAATTAATTTAAAAAGTTAAATTCATTCAGTTATATTCTGAATTTCATTTATCAAAAATATCATCTCTATTGGTAAGGGAAGAAATCTTAAAGAGGAAATAAAATAAATTCACCCTTTATTCCCAAAGGGAGTGCCAGGGCTCTTTCTATTCCAAGTAGCAAAAGAGAACCAATATAAGAATTGGTAGGGCAAGAGGAAAGGGTGAGGTTATGGCCCTTTGGTGTGGCAAACTCTCAGTCACATCACAGCAATGACTCCTAAGAGAAGGATGTAACCTCCCCGGAGAATTCTTATACAACAAATTTCGTCTTTGTTCCCCAGTTGTATGTTATATTCCTTGCATTCCCATCGACAACGGGCCAAGAACATTTCTTTACCTTCCTCAAGTTCTCTAAAACTCTTACGGAATCATTCACTATTACAAAAATGGGCCTACTTCAGGCGAATATAAAAGGCTACCTTTACTGATTGAGCAAAGCAAAGGAAATCTTTTCATAACACTCCCAATTCTCCTTAAATATAATATAAAACGTTCTCTAGAGGGATCCCAAAAAAATGTTCCTTTTTTTAATCAAACCTGAAATCACCAGCAACAAAAGCAAAGTTAATCTGTTGCTGAAATAAATTATAAGAAAAGAAATATTGCCTTGCTAAACTCTTATCATTTTCAAGAAAGTATTCTCTCTCGTTTGATGAATTGATGCGGAAGACAGAGATGGGCACTGATTAAAAGTACAATTTAATCATGAATTAAATTTATTTAAATTTTAATCAGAATTTAATCGACAAAATTAATCGTACTTTTGATCATAAGACAATTAATTAGTGAACTAAATTTCTAAATTATGATTTAATCTGAGAATTTAATGAACTTTTATTTGAATCACTGAATCATTTAATTTCAATCGTTAATCAAATTGATTTAATCACTATATGACTATTCAACTAATGGTTAGGACCACGTTTAGGCGAGGCCACCTTTCTCAGTATCTCCAACAATAACTTTTCGATTAATTTTTTTCAGACTTGGACTTCCACAAGCATACGGTTCACTAAACCAAGATAGGTCCACCTTTACACTCATATTGAACAGTGTTGGTGACTCACTAGCCCTACAATGGGACCATCTTATACTCTCATTTAATTGTAGAAGGGTTTAAATAAGGTTTTCTAAACTTCCATTTAGATATTTTAAGGTCAATTACTCCGCAAGTGCAATTTTAAAGAAAGGCTTTTTCTGTAATTCACTATGAAGTTGCCTAACGGATTCATTAGAAGTTGATCTAATGACGTACTTAAGTTTAAATGTCAGTTTGACTTGTAATTTTTTCTCAATTTATAGTTTAGTTCAGAGGGAATGTGTCGCATTCTATCAACATTATTATTGATGTGATCTCTTTTTTAAGCAATTCTAAGTTACAATAAAATTCAGTTATGATCATAAATTATGGTAAGAAAAAGTCATGTGAGTGTCCATACGAGATTCTTATCATGAGAAAGTAAAATGAAACTGTCGAATATTGGCGAAAACTATTCGAAAACAATCTTAAATTAATAAAATATTTCTTGAAAATTGAGAATGATTTTTTTTTCGAATAATTTGTGAGCATTTTTTCTCAATATCTACGTAACTTTAATATTATTTCTTAAATCATCAAAAAAAGTTAATAAAATATGAGAAAATAATAAAAGATTTAGTAAAATAAGAGAAAGGTATTGTACACCATTGTAGTACAGCCCAGATCCAGCCTTGACTCGTTTGCATTGGACGGGGCGTGGCTACATTAGAGGTGGGCAGGGCCCGCCCACAGTCTGCATCCCTACTACGCTGTGATTGGCTACTACTTTAAACGTGATAATTTCAATGAAATAATTAATTTAAAAATTTTTTTTCGACATTTCTCCCATAGGTATTTGATAAACTTTCTAAATAAGCAAGAAAAAAAATTTCTCGTCAAAAATACTATAAATAATATTTCTTTTGGGATAATACTTCATATTTTACCCAAGAATCGTTAACTGAAACTAAAAAGTTGGGAATTTGTATTGTTTAATTGTGAAATAGATAAAAGTGAAAAAGGCACATTGTAGACTTGTAAGCCGCCATTAAATGGGCTGTATGCTTACTTTACAATCCATCCGGTGGAGAACTCTAGCGGCTATTTCTGTAAACATAAATGGAATTTCTACATTCATATTTAACCATGTTTACGACTCACTAGACTTATATGAGCCCATCTTAGACTCACAAATAACCATGTTGGCGACTCACTAGACTTTTATGAGACCATCTTAGACTCACAAGTAACCATGTTGGCGACTCACTAGACTTATATAGGACCATTCTACACTCATTTTTAACCATGTTGGTCACTCACTAGAACTATATAAGTCCACCTTACACTCATATTTAACCATGTTAGTCACTCACTAGACCGATAATAAGTCCACCTTACACTCACATTTAACAATGTTGGTGACTCACTAGATTTATGTAGGACCATTCTACACTCACATTTAACCATGTTGGTCACTCACTAGACCTATATAAGTCCACCTTACACTCACATTTAACCATGTTGGTCACTCACTAGACCTATATAAGTCCATGTTACACTCACATTTAACCACGTTGGTCACTCACTAGACCTATATAAGTCCACCTTACACTCACATTTAACCATGTTGGTTACTCACTAGACCTATATAAGTCCACCTTACACTCACATTTAACCATGTTGGTCACTCACTAGACCTATATAAGTCCACCTTACACTCACATGTAACCATGTTGGTCACTCATTAGACCTATATAAGTCCACCTTACACTCACATTTAACCATGTTGGTCACTCACTAGACCTATATAAGTCCACCTTACACTCACATGTAACCATGTTGGTCACTCACTAGACCTATATAAAACATGCAAGTGTGTCGGCTGAATTCCAGCTAAATCCTTAAAGGTAGAACGTGAAATCTGAATAAAAACGTTTATACGAAGGATTGTGCATAACCATATGTATAGAAATGGAGTGTATGTGTTGCCGTAAAAACGGGTGTATAAGTAATATAAAGCTCATTAACGTTCATTTTCATAACGTATATTATTAATAATATATTAATCTAATAATTTATTATTTATTTATCTAATAATTTTAGTAATTAGATTTGCATTGTACAAATACCCAGAATTTCCAACTCTACACTTCATCTAATATTCATTGAAAACCGTAATAAAGTTATGGTTGACCATTGTTGCAATTGTTGCTTACAATTGATTTGAAATTCCGGCCTATGTTTTGTTGATATGTTTGGATTACATTAGCAGTGACATCGATAGTATTTGTATCGAATCTGTAACAGATCCGTGGCCATAATTTGGGGGTCTAAATTATTTAATGGTAAACTGGGCGTACATATTGTGTACTTTACTGAAGTTTTTAATTAATTATATTTTTTATTTTTACAATTTTCGTTAGCTTAATGTCCAAAATTGTGAATATCTTAAACAAAAATCTCTAAACTAATTCATCGCCTCTCATGGATGTAGGAAAATCAATGTCAAAAAACTTGTTCGGTTTCAAAAAGAGATGTAACTTTTAAAAATAGAAATATTATAATATTTCATTATTTCAATGTTTTCCTTACAGCAATTGCGAGAAAAAAATTAAACATGATGTGGAGTTGGAAAAACTTTTAGCGCCATCTTATTCTTTTGTTACTATTAAGTTAATTAAAACCAGTTGGTACCATTACATAGTTTCCTCTCGGATATTGAGGAATTTTGAGTTAAGTGTAGTGGCTCTTATTAAATATTGTAAAGAATTATTGTTTCTTTTTAATAAATAAGGAGCTCTTTGAATCTATCTACGTCCAGAAATAAAACGGCATTACCGGCTAGCTAAACGCTGAAACATCCGGTTCAGTTATATTAAGGAAAATCAACTCTAAGAAAAAGGAAACCTTGAATCTGGTTTACTTACAACCTGGATATCTGGACGTTTACAACGGATCAAGTTAAGAAGCTACTAGATTTGGCGATGGATTTTATTGGAGGCAAGACTTCGCTATCTCTGGAACCTCTAAAGGATCTCAAATTAACATCATCAGACATCAAGTTAATCATAAAAAAAAAATTGGGGGTAATGGAGCAGCTGTGATTCAAATCTTCCTTTTAAACAGCATCATTTCATTGTTGTGAACATACAATGTGTGATTATGTCAACAGAACTTTTGGAGGGAGGCGATATCGTAGATCGCTTCCTCGTAGAGCCCCCTGGAAACATACTTTAATGGCAAAATGATCTACAAACTATACTGATTGCAGCGAGTCACATAGTCAGGGAGATGGCGGTAGAACTACTCGTACCTTTTCAGTCATCGGCAGTATCCATAAGTCAAGTTAAATGGCTAAGCCGTGAATGGCTAGAAGAGGCTCATTAGCCTAGGTATAAGGCTACTCTTCTAGGAGTGAGCTCTCCGAAATAATGCTCCTGGTCCACCTGGTTGGGGGTTGAGTGCAGGGCTTACGATACCCGGCCTCAGAAAAAAATCTGTTGTTACGAATCAAGAAAGAGAAATAAGCCGGAATAGTGACACTTTCTCTTAAATGAGGTCTAGGTCCTATTATAGGACTGTAGTACCATAAGAAGAAGAAGAAGAAGAAGAAGTCTTTTTAATGCAAGTTCTAAGCTTATAGATAGTTTTATCGCTCTGCGAATTGCGTTTTTAAAAAAGTTCTTTGAATGTTCAAATTGGATTTACAGATTTAATTGAATAAAATATAATAAAAAGCTAGTGTCATGTTTTGCCGCAAGGGTTAGCTGTTGCTTGCAGCTATTTAGGAATAACGACCCCACCGGGTAACCTCAATTCACTTCACCACCATTCACCCACAACTAAACAGCTAGTAAATTGTATTTACTTCTAATAATAGCTTAGTTTATTTGATCCTCCAAAACAAACCTCCACCAATAGGCTTAACCGCAGACCAATCAAGTCGAAATCTTTGATTAAAATCGTAAGTGGATCGTTTTATTCGTCTAGCCATCTCTTCAGATTCATACAATTTACATGTAAATAGTTCGCTTTCAATCAATTCACACTTCTCATGATTGTTCTTCTGAAGAAGTTGTAATTTGGAGTTTTACATTCCAAATCTTTGTTCTGCGGGAAGCGTTGACTTAAATAATACTATCATGTGCCTGAGATCAAAGAGAGTATGTGCGTGTGTGAATGGGCAGATTGAAGATGTGGTCTAGTTTCTTGAGATCCTATCCGGTATTGAAAGAGTTGCGTCACAAGTGGCTAGAAAAGGTCGTATCCATCAGAGGGAGGTTATTGGCTAGCTTAAAAGGAAATAAGTATGGGAGGATACTAGGTGTACCGCTTCCGTTTATCCTTCAAACAGATAATATTATTTGGTGTTATTTGATTTAAATTAAGCATTTACCGTTATTGCTTAAACCCAAAATAAACGAAAGCTCTATCTATCTAACAGAACTAGAATTATTCGCAAGCGATAGAAATTAAAAATTCCAAAAAGCCAAACTACTTACTTTTGCAAATCCACCGGATTTGGCAAATTAGATGTTATATCAACATAAGAAACACTGCCATCAAGACAAGCGTACGCTAATATATCCGGTCTGGTTTTAGTAAATGCGAGACAGTTTATATTTGTGGCATTTTTTATTCTTCTTTCCGGTGTATGTGGATTTTTTACATTCCAAACACAAAGCACTCCCTCATCTTTATCACGATCTCCGTAACATGCAGCTAGTATTTTCTGAAAATTCCAGTATTTTTAATCCAATATTTTTCGAGCCGAATGCGGAGATAATCAATTAAATGGCACCATTTAAAATTATTTTGTTACCTGGGATTTGGGATTCCAGCAAACATCAAGTACAGGTAACTCACAGATGTCCTTAAAACTCCAGAGTAAAGTTAATGTGTATTTTCCAACTCCTCTACCTGGAAGTAACGAGAGAATATTCTGAAGCTTTGGGCGATATTTTCTAATAAAACAAAGAAAGAATTCAACCTCAAGTCGAAATGGATCATGTAATTATAGTAGAACAGAAAAAAAGATAAAGATTAACTCGTGAGAGACGGGATTAGTATAACGACAGAACGAAGATGAAGTTGCGAGCATACCAGTTCTTGCATTGTTGGGCCATTCTTAGGAAATGGTTGGCTTTATTAATCATAATAATAACCTCAAGTGAGGCAAAGTGGCTAGTGTTACGTGAACATGGATTTGTACATGGAAGGTTCCTCATTAGAGACTTCCGGTAACTATTTTAGATTTCTAATCAGCATCTAGCACGCTTTTCTTCTATTTGGATACTTTCCTAAAAAACTGGAAGAGCGCGCTAGATTATTTCATTAACCTTGAACAAAACGTAGTCCTGAGCTGCTGCCATACGATTAGCCAGCTAAACTCTCTTACAAATACATTAAACATTTATTTAATATTAATAATACTCTTATATCCCTTTAGTATTAAGTTAATGTACAAATTAAAACAACAAAAAATCAACTTACTTGGTACAATATATGAATGGAACAACATTTGTTGATGGTGGAAATTATTAGAAGCTAAGATTCTTTGTAAAATTTGGGTTGTTCTTAAGAAAACTGCTTCCTTATCGTACTCTTCTGGAAAAAGAAATGTTTGGGTCTAATTTTTTGCAAAGGCATTTTGATTAGAGAGAATATGGAAATAGTTGATTAGAGGATACTCAACTATATTGAATCTATTTTACTACCTAAATTTAAATAGAAATTAGAAATCAGGTGAACTATTTGTCTAGGATCTAGGCCTCCTTAATTATATTTGCCCATTTTTAATTACATTCGTTTCAGTCGTCTCTGGTGGGATCTTACGAAAGTCTAGTAGAATCAGGATGGTGGGCGTACGGGTTAAAGCAGAGAACCCTATTTTATATCTTGGATTATATACTTCCGGTTCTGGCCAGTTTAGGACTTTCATCTATCTTCAGTTATAAGAGTAAATCAGATTGGTGTAGAGATTTCGGCTTCCCTTCATTTCGGATTAAAAACATTTTGGTTTTAAAAATAACAGAAATTAAAATAATATTGAGTTCTTAAATTTCGGTTAGGTTTGTTGCTTTTGTGTAATATCAAGTGAAATTTTAATATTTTGGAGCGTTAGATACAATAGTTTAGTTCCTTAAAAAATTAAAATAATTAACTTCTATTAATAATAATTCTTTTCGTGAGGTCTGAGTTACACTTCATTGGGAAATAATTAAAAGAGCATATTTACGAACAAACAAAATAATTATATAATTTAAAATAATAATCAATACAATGCCAATAAATAATTTTTATTACAATTATTATAGGAGGTCCTAGTTCTAGTAAAAATACTAAATTATAGTTTTCGGGTATCATAGCTTCCATTTCTGTAGCTATCTTTAACTATACTCGGGCTACGTCACCCTCCTACAATACTTAAACTTCTGATCCCTTCATTATCAAGTCTTGGCCCTACTCCTAAACAATGGAACTCAACTTCTTCTAATCAGGGATAAAGACCATTACCTAGCAGTTCCATTATTTTGCCCAAACTTTGAAAAATCCTATAATTTCTAATCAGCATCTAGCACGCTTTTCTTCTATTTGGATACTTTTAAGCAAACAAGTACAGAATTAAACAAGGGACACTAAAAATCATTGTTAGAATTGTTGGAATTTGTTATTTCGAAGATGATTTCAAAGATATCTATTAAACTTGGTATTCGATTGTTTAAATCTCAATTTAAGTAGTCACATTATTTGCGTCAATTTGGTTTGATAGAGGGATCGACATGGCAATGAGTGCTGGTGACACCGTGCACCTTTACCCATCACATTCACTTATTACCTGAAAGTAATTCATACCCTTTTACCTCCAATGAACATTCAACAAGAACTTGAGCATCGTTGAAATTCAGTAATTACGTAGCACATCTTCTCAATTTATCTTTACTAAAAGTATGTCGAGTGAATGAACGAACCCAAATTTTTGTTTAGGCTAAATTATTAACATAGCCTAGGCATTCCGAGAGATATGTACAACTATGCCGTGATTGTTTTAACAACGGAAGTAATTACTTTCTTAATCATTCATCGTAAGCTATTAATTCCAGCAATAACTCAGTAACCAGTCATGACTTGGAGAGAGAATAAGATAGAATCTCGGTAATTAGCTCTAGTAAACAGTATTAATAATGTAGGGAGCTCAGTACTACACTGATTAGCATGCGTTATTACTAGTGATAATAAAGCCCTTCAAACTGTTTACCTAAACATAAACATATTGGGTGCCATAATATGGCTGGTTCGCTGAGTTTACGAGCATTACCGCAGTTAATTTAACTTAACTTCTAAGATATTTATGCATAGATTGGTCCTGCTGGAACCAGTTTAAAGAAATTGGGCGATGGTACAATGAAAATTGTCTTAAAGGGCCACCCAATTGGGTTTTGGTTTCCCCAATCTTTTTTGAAATTATGATCTTTCGGTTTTTGTTGTTTGTTGAACAAATTTTTACTAAAACATTGCGTGAGTTAATGGAGCATCTATTTCAATTTTAAAGCACAGTTTCATATTCAGCATTCAATTTCATAAAATAATTTCATCAAAACGGGCGTTATTTTTTCGAATGCTGGACATTTTCATATCTTCCAATACTCCGTTAGAAAGCCTATTAAATTCGTCAAGTTTCTGTAAGACTTAAAATCTTCTATGGTAAAAAATAAAAACTTTTAAAGAAATTGTATTTAGGTTTGCCCACCTGGTAGCATTTTATTCCATTCCCCTTATTTCGAGTTTAAGCGGGGGGCACCCTGTTTCTTGTCAACTTGTTTAAAGGTTATGCAATTATTAAAAGATTTGGTCAAATTATGGAAAAAAATACAGCAGTTAGTAAAATGAGAGTTATGTTTTTATACCTTTAGTTACATTGGTACCATTGTAAGTATCTTCAATATCCCAAACTGATGCTTGACTTGATTGATCCTGGAAATGGTGTTTTGAAAATTAATCCAAAAAAAAATCTGCAAATTTAATGATAAAACATAATAGCTATTTTTAAATATTCATAATTTGAAAATATGGAACTCAATTCGAACATTTTTAAATTATCTTTAATACTGGGAATGTTAGGAATTAAAGATCCGATCAGCAGTTGTTTGAGATCTAGATGGCATAGTATAACTTCTACAGCTCAATAGAAGGAGAAATAAAATAAATAAAAATCAGCAATTTACAGACACGCATTTCGTCGCTTTTGACAATATTGATATGAGCCAATAATATTGAACTAATATATTCGTTCTCCATTCATACCTTGTAAGTGACCGGTAACGTCTCAATATTTTTGTCGTGCGTAGTTCCGGTCAATGTCTGCGAACCACCGTCGTACGTCTTAGCTGGATACTTTATTTGTTCCCTCTAGAATTTGAAAGTTTTACCCTGAATTCATTATAAAATTCAAATATTTATTATTGTATACCACATATATATATATATATATTTATTTCACCTCTTTGTAACACTCAATATAACGAGCGATTCGTACACCTTCTTCCGTTTCCGGAGAGAAATAGCTAGTTGGTATCTCAATTAAAGAGAATGTTTCCGTTTCTTGTAAATTTATTTTGAAAAATTTTAATTTCTTCGCAGATTTATCTTGAGCTATTGCTTCTAATTCTGCTTTTACCTGTAATGTAATGAATAAAGAAGTTAATGAAATGAACTGATGTGTAAAACTAACTTATGCTTCGGGCTGGGGTTCTACAAGGATTGAAATGCTTTTCGGCATTGTTGTAGCGTTCTATAAGATTAAAGATATCTTGGAGGAGTCCCGAAATTTAACACCCTGCAAAGGATTCCTCTTCGACTGGTCACAATTTCTTTTTTTTAATTTCTTTTCATTCCCACTCTTTGATTCTGGCAGCTCAATCGCTCCCAATGCAGCGCCACCCGGGCAGTGGGTTCCTCAAGTTCCATTTAGGGTTTTAGCGAAAAATTGTTGCCAATTAATTCTCATAGATTTTGATGTAATTCTTTTTTATTCCTGTAGATAGATAGATTTATCCGTTTAATAGGAATTGATGACACAATTTATTAGCCAATTTCTGTTATTGTTTGAAAGAAGTGAAACAGATATCCTCTGTGGATTCCGATAATGGTAATGGTACTCTGAGGTTTACTACAAGCGGGGGGTGAGTGCGCAAAGAGGAATGCCATGGTCTATACTCTTCCATTACAGAAGCATCATGAATATTCATGTTAGTTGCTAATCTGATTGGGTTTAGGACATATTCAGTAATGATTTTGAATTAGAGATGGAATAATATTAACTAAGTAGATGAACGGAGATTATTGGCCGATTTCTGGCCATTAATTAGAGACCAGATGGGCAGAGCTCAATTGCTCCGTTTTCAGTTTATTAAGTTTGGAATAATTAAAGCTGTGGTAGTAGTTGAACTTCCTTTCTTTTTTTTATGGAGGTAAAATAAAAAATTAAATCATGGTAGCAGGTATATGATGATAACCACGTTGTGTTTAGAAACTTAAACTTGGTTTAAACCAAAGTCGAACTGAAATTCTTTGAAGCAGCTCTCATGGTGCAATGAGGTTGGACGTTTGTTTACACTGGCATCAAAGAGTTGCCCCATCGGCTTCCATGCTGCTTCCACACCATACATTGCTTCAGAACTTGTTCTTCGTATTATCAAACGCACTGTGCGAACATTCAAAGCAATAGCTTTGGACAGAACGTGACAAATGTTAATTAAACAGAGAAAAAGTTCATACCCGATCTCAGTAAAATCAGAACTGAATACACTTTGAACCAGATTATCCTGTTGCTCGGCCTCCCTGACTGGGCATGGTAGAATCAGAAATCATACAGCCAGGGCAAAAGTTATTCAAACCAAAACCTTAGTGCAGACCCTGCCACGAAGAGGAGGATTCTGCTAAATATGAAATATTTGGCTCTTTTGTGCAGATATCATATCGGAAGAGGAATGTAAGAAGGGGATACAAGAACACCTACAATATGGTACAGGAAACAGGAACTTGCCTCGTATACCAATAATAATATACCAATAATAATAATTCAAGTAGAAAAACGTGAACATAAATTATTGAATAAAATAATCAATCATTTCCGGCCGTTTATTCTTGTTAGCAGCGTCAAGTTCAAGAAGCTTGAGCCTTATGCTAATAAAATACACAGTATATGTCAATAAAATACTTACCACACAATATTTTCAATAGAATACTTACTTGCGCTTTAATTTCCTTCAACGTACCCAGCGGCTTGACGGTCGGCGTAAACCCTATAAGGCTTTTAATACCTTCCTCCACCACTTTTTCCTTTGCTTTAATTTTGTCTACAGCTTCCTTTAAAAAGAAAAAAAAAAAGAAAAGTGGTTACCATAATATCCAAAGGTATTATTAGCAGATTTACAAGGTGAGCATGTCTATGAGAAGCCATAGACTTGTACATATGCCCTTATTATACGAGATGAGAAAATAAATTAGTTTACTCTCGTAGAAAAAGAAAAAGTTTACTAAACGATAACATCGTAAACTTATTTATGGAAGAAAATACAGCAGACTCAGCAGGAACTTAATATAATAAAAAAAAGAAGGTAATAACTTAGGAGCAGCTATATGGGAGAAACTTAGGCAAATATAGCCTATTTGAACGGCCTGGGCCTTACGACTTTGCGCATTATATAATATAGATTGGCCTGGCGGATCTCTTCTCAGCGACCAAAATCTTAAATGATCCATTAGCCTGTTTTTTGATTTTTTTTCCTGTTTACCCTTAATTTTATATATAGATTACTGATGACAGCAAATAGTATGAGCTTGTTTTCTGTTAAACTAAATGGAAATTTGAAATTTTGTGCAATCAATGTTCTCGCAGAAATAAAGGCGAGAATAGCGGCAGGAAACAGATGCCTTTTCGCTATTCAAAAGGTTTTGCTGTTTAAGGATTTGTCCCACAAGGCTAAGATAATAGCCTATAAAAACAATAATCAGACCCATCGTCACATACGCCAGCGAAATCTGGGTGCTCAGCAAAGAAAGCGAAAAGCTACTCGGGGTTTGGGAAAGAAAAATATTAAGAAAGATATTTGGCTCGAAGTGCGAGGAGAATGGCGACTGGAAAATCAGAAAGAACCTTGAATTGATAGAATTGTTTGGTGAACCAGACATAGTAGCCCGTATAAAGAAGGTGAGATTGGTTGGGACACGTGGAGAGGATGCCTGCGGGAAGGGTGTCCTGAAAACTGTTAAAAGAAAACCCAGGAGTCAGAGAAGAATTCGAGGGCGCCCTCGACTAAGATGGCTGGATGATGTGGAGGAAGACCTTCGTCGGGTTGGAGTGAGAAGATGGCGCCTTAAGGCCGTAGATCAGGATGAATGGGGAAAACTTGTTGAGGAGGTCCAGGCCCTACTTTAGGACTGTCGAACCAGATAGTGAGTGAGTGAAATGTTCTCATCATTTTCGTTTTACTGCAAATTTACACAGTTCTAGTTGACTAATTTTGTAAACTACTTTGGCAAACAATAAATAGAGTTCATACGAATTGTGGACTTCATTTACCACTTAAGAGGAGTAAAATTAGTACTTAAGACTGGAAAAAATGGACTGGAGCATGAAATATTGCATGAAAACTCCGTTATATATTTGCGACATTGTGGCATTTTCAGAAGTGTTAAAATGAGCTGAGATGTGAAACGAACAATGGCTAACAACGAGCAAGTGGTATCAGCTTTAAGCTAGAGAAATTTAACGAAAAGTTTCAGGAATAGAGAGTTCTCGAAGTTTTGGTTCTTCAGGAACCATTCCCAAGAAGACCAAAGATGCTTTTTGGCTCTGTAGGCATAGACCATAAACTGATGGTCAATAATTATCAACTGCATCATCATATTTGTAACTGATGAGTACCAGTCTGCTGTGATCGTATGGAAATTGTAAAATATTGCTTTCGTTGCCGTCTGTGTTAGTTTTTTATACGTTAGCAGTCTGCCTTAGCTGCAACCAGAAGAAGCTGGGCCACTTGTATTGTAAACTATGTTGTTGTATATTATAAGTTATGGAACATGTATTTAATAAATTTCCTAGTTTTACGAGTACTCCAGCCAGAAATAAATACATAAATTTGGTTAATATTATTAGATTCCTAAAGATTATCCTTAGTTTCGCTGAAAATCCCATCACTCATGAAATTGCCGATCTAGTGTCGCTGACGTACATAGTTAACTTATAATTCTTACCGAAATACATTACTACATTCAACGCCCGCTGAAGCTCAACATTTCCGTGCTTTTCTAATTTTTTTTTAATGTTAAACTTCGCCATCAGGTCGCACTTGTATGCTATTAAAGAATAAGTAACATAAGCTCCATAACCATAATTTGGAAGTAGGGACTTATGTAATAAATTTTAACAGATTTCTCTAACTCAGTTTAGAGCAACTTGTGGAAAGCAAAATATTCTAGAATATTATTCGAGTAAAAATATTTACTTTTAAATGTCATAATTTTATATTCATAAAATATTTTGCTATGAAAGCCATTTGTACTTAAAAGGTGCCATTTTATTTAAAAACAATTACCTGATTAGAAGTGGTAATCATTCTACTTTCACTAAAAGTCAGGTGAAAATGTATTTATAAGCGGATTGTTGTTACCTGCTGTTTTGGATGAGGTGGCAGAAATTCCGTCAAATCTGTAAAGTCTAAATTCATTATTTACCGTTTTTAAATTTATAATTTACTAAATTTTCTTAAATTTCCCAGCTGAATATTTCCACGTCACTGGCTGCACAAAGTTGGGAAGCTGTAACAATGAACCATTGACCCAAACAGTAAAAGTTGCTTTCCCAATCCCCTTGGTGCCAGTGTTTACTAGGGTAGCATAGCAACCTGTCTTGGTGTTATATCCTGTACTAGGTGATATGGATATTCAATACAAGTACTTCGGAAAATTCTTTTTTTTTTACTCGGGGGGTTTTCCGTTATCTGAAATAATTTCGCTTTTCTTTTCTTTTTATTTTTTTTAATCCTTTGCAGGAAGCATATTTATTGTATTCCGGAATAGTTTTGGACATTCATCCATTATCTGAGATAGATAAATGAGTTTAGTATTGGAGATAGATAAATCAGTTTAGTATTGAGATTTCGACTTCACTTCTATTTCCGTCTCGCGCTACACTGCCGCATACTCGTACTACGACGTATCAAAGATATCTCTAGCACTACTGAACCTAACCACATTTTCAAATTGGCCTTAATTTATGGCGTGGTAAATTAAATAAAGATTGGATCATTTTGACTCTTTTTTTCCACTGACTATCCCTGAAAGAGAAACATCCGGCATGAAATCACTCACACGACTATACGATAGGGCTCTTTTTTGAGTTAGGGCTGTCTATTATAGGTCAACAGAAAGCTTCTCGATCCCCTATCCTTTCAGAAAAGTTTCGCAAAGTTGATAAAAACCAAAATTGTATAAGTAAATTGGCAATTTCCGTTGGAATAACTATATCCTGATACCTCTAGAGAGAACATCCTCATTTATCTACGATTATAAATTCGTTTACGTAGTCATATGTAAAAGAAATAAGGAATAAAAGTTGTTCAGTAGTACACAGCTTTTTCTTGGCGGGCCTTTTAACTTTCCCTCCATGCCTTTTCCCGCGCTTCTGGTTCCCGCCAAACGTCTGAAGCCTCGCATCAACCGCCCGTCCTGTATCCTTTACATATTCTTCTCTTCAGCATCAGTTTTTCTCCAGCCTTCATCTGCAGGGATGGTCTCGGTGCCATTTGTTTGCCCCCTTTATGGCCCCGGCCCTTCCCGGCCTTAACCCCACTTAGTGTCCAACCTTGTCGAGGTGGTGGGGCTTACGCACTAAAGGCACTAGAGATTAACCCTCTCTAAAACTCACGCGTTTCCCGCTTCTGGGTGCCTTCGCGCGCCTACAAAAGTCATGCCTAAAGTCTGCTACTCTCATATTTTAGAAGCGAAAATATCAATAACTTTATACTTAAGGTTATGAGGAATAACGGAATCCCTTTGCTTAGTTTTATTTTATTTTTTTACCCCAATTTAAATGTAGGCAAATTAAATGCTTAGTTTGCCAACACATAATTACAAATTCTTTAAACATCTGCATTGGATTGCAGAGCGCTAAATATATGTTTCCGATGCATATATATATAAATATCCATATAAAATTAAAGGACCTTCTACAATGTTCCAATGTAAGAGATTCAAATCGAAAACCTCTAAAATAACAACTAACTGAGCCCGGAAAACTAACAGGACATAACCAGGATAAACGTTTGGAGCATTGCCAGGATAGCTTTTCAATCAGTTCTTTGCTTTTCTATTTGAGAAAGAATGATATTTGTTTTTAACAGTACCCTTTGGGGAATTGTGCCTACAATGGACAATGATAGTCCAAAGTATCATTAAAGCTTAGACCCTACTTTTTATTAAATTGATCAATGGTAATTAAGGAAGTCTTATTTAACACAATAATTATCTACCTTGTTTTATACATACTTCATGATAAAGTTTAAAAAAGGGTAAACCGGAACTCTAGTTTGAAACCCTCTCAAGACTTGGACAAAACAATTTAAAGTTGCATCTGTTTTTACCCAAAATTTAGTTGTACTTTTCAAAAATTAAGGACATTTTAATTCTTAAAATTAATATCTTACTGATTAAAAGGTAAATTCATCGTATAGTTTACCAGCCTTGAGCCACACGTAATATAACGACGGCTGTTTATGTATATCTATTTAATCTGCACTTAAAAAAAAAAAGTAGTTTTTTAGAGAAATTAAAGTAGACGTTGATAAATTCAGCATGTTATGAAAGTATTAACTATGGCGCTCAGTTATCTGTATTATTTGACTTGTACTTTAAGTCGCTATTTGATGCCCAAGACGTGTAATTGAAAAAGAACGATATATTTATAAAAAAACAATAGTTATAAAAGTATAATGAGTATGTATCTAAATACTCATTGAGTGTATCTATCGTGTTTAGGAGAGAGACAATAGTTTGGCAATGTATTATATATATCATACCGAACGAGAATGTGTTAGTGTTAATTTTAGTGCGGTTATAGTTGTGTCACATATTGTTGGAGTAGTTCCCAGAAGTAGTTGTTCAGCGTCCGAGTAGACCTGGCCGTTAGTTTTATATCAGCTTGTGAACACGATCCCCTGGTCCAGTGTTTAATCTTCATAGATTTGTTTATTGAGTGCCACAACACAAAGATGAGCGAAGAGTATGATGTATTAGCTCCGTGGAACTTTAAATGGATAATAAAGAAAGAATTGGCCATCATGGGCTACCCAAAATCTGAAGCAAATATTAAATATATCGTCAAACAGGGTATAACACATCTTGTATCGCTGTCGCCGGAAAAACAGCCTTCGTTTGAATATTTTCCAAATCATTTTCGATGGACACCGTTAGATGTGCTAGAATTTGAGCCACCATCTATTGATCAAATTAAATCATTTATTAATATCTGTCAAACGGCTATATTTAATGGCGAAGTAAGTGTTTATTATAATTAATAATTTACTATATATTTTAAATAAATATAATTTGTTTAATTCTAAAGATCTGCCAAATTATATCCTATAGATTATTGCCAACACATTCTAATTGTCCTTACGACTTGACCTATATTCAGGTTAGCTTCAACTATAATTAGTAGATCGTAGATACGTATGTTACATCACTATCAACTTTGGTACAGTTAAGATTTCCACTAAAATCATTGTTTGGACTATACTAAAGGAATACTAATCTATTTAATCATTCACACGAATTTTTCCTTTTTCCCAATTATAGCAATTAAAAATTGTCGAATTTTCTTCAAATGTTTCCCCGCAAATGCACTGTGGAAAGTTCATTCGCAGTACGCTGGTTTAAAATAGCGACAATCTTTTGGTTCTGTGGTTGATGGGTCGATAGTTTCGATGGTTCATAGCCCTGCAATAAAACTATTTAGTCGCGTAAAGAATACCGGAATTAAAATTATAATAATAATAAAAATATAAAATAATATTCTGCACTCGATTAGGAGATCGATGAAGTAAAAGCAAAGAAACTTTACTCGACAAGGTATTGTGTTAGGAAGCTAGAAGGTGGTACGAGAATTCCCAGCTTGAGTTGCCAAGGAAACAGAAAATGATTTGGGGCGCTAATGACCGCAACAGTCGATGCGCCCGGGGGTAAAAATGGCGAATAACTTAACCTAAACACGCAGTTGTTTTCCCAGTGAATATAATGAAAATTAATTCGAGAAAATTGGATCTAAATTTTTCCAAGACTTACAAAATCAATTATAGATTTGATTGTAAAATGCTATATTTTTGCACTAATTCTGTTCGTAGTTTACTTCAACAAATAATAAAAAGCAAAAATGATATTAAATAATTTCACTTATCGTGAACTTCTCTAAAGTTTTGCCAAATAATTTGTCAGATCTTTAATATTCCACATATATTCGAATTAATAAATTATTTGTACTTTCAAAATAGTCCGTTGGAGTTCATTGTCGACTTGGTAGAGGTCGTAGCGGTGTGATGGCCGCCTGCTATTTGGTACATTTCTACGGCCAAAGGCCAGAGTATGCTGTCACAAATGTACGATGCCAACAACCCGGAGCAATAGAAACGTTCAGCCAAGAGAAAACTGTATATAAATACTATGACTCTTTACACACGGATACGGAAACTGAAGATGAGGTAGATCTATATATTAGAACTATTCCAAGGCCGAATTGGGACTACAAACCGAGACCTAGGCGTTTTCTTGATTTTGATACATAAAAATGTTTCTTAAACATACATTTATTTATTAACTTTTTATTATTGCATTACGCCATTATAAGGTTATAATTATTTCAGGTAATAAAAAGAATGAAATCTGCTTGGAAACGTAAACCTTGTGTAACAATTTGGTAAATGCCATTTTGTAATTATTTTATAAAATGACCAAATTCACTGATGGTTTTGATTCTTAATGCTAATTAAGGATTTTAACCAGATAACGCTCGCATTTGTTAATCAAATAAAAATGTTAATTTAAACAAAATAAATGTTTAATTTTTAAATGAATTCAACATTAATTATAATTTAAATTTTCTCATTTGTTTTTCTGTTTAACTAATTAATTTGTTTAAAGTCTAAATTCAGGTTTATTTATTTTCTACATAAAATTATGTAAATACAATTAAAATAAAAATATTTAGCAGATATTTGGAATTGTGTTCCTTTTTTGGAGGTTTCCCATCTCAAAGTTAAGGATTCTTTCTTCCCAATTTAATCATTTACTGCTGCCCAATTGCAGCTATTTTCGGCTTATTTCTACTTTTCTTGGCCGTGATCCGTTCAAGGATCATCCTGGTTAAAAAAATACAGGACCTACTCCATTATTCCTGCTCATTCTCTGAACTGTACCACTGCTAACTAGTTTAATTCTATTGAATTCCTTCAGGAAATCATTGTTTTATTATCATACAGCATCTTGTGATTATAAAGCTACATAATTAGCAGCAAATTCTTACCGAAAAACCATCAAGCTTCAGCTATTGCTGTTGATTATAACCCTGTCCTGTCTCTAGAACCTCTTACTTATCGTGGTACGAGAACGTGACCGAATCCCTAGTCTGATCTCAGTTATTCTCCACAAAATATCTTTTTTTAACACTATAGAATTTTTATATCTTCTTTCTGAATGGTGATTTCTTTTGTAATTATTGAATTTTTAATTAGTAACTTCAATTTCCTACAATTTTAAGGCCTTTACAAGCTATCCACGAATCAAAAAGCCTTAAGACCCTGCGTTCTTCTTTGATTTTCTTAGTAAATTTGAAGGAAGTGATATTAAAGTGAACTCCACTGCGACCTAGAAGTCTATTATGGTTCTCTCAATGTTTTAATGAGTAATGTGGGTATTTGAATAGTCTTTTGAATTAGTGGATAGTATTGTGATTAGCTACTAGGTATTGCATTTGGGTTTACTACATCCAAATAGCTGCGTATCAACTATCTCTGCAAGCTTTGTATGTATTTGTGCAAGTGATAGGCTTCAAAGTGTTAGTGTTGTTCCTGTTGATAAATCTGTGATACCCGACGTTGCAAGTTCCCATCTCCTACAGGATATCCTTTTGATAAATTTGGAACTTTAGTCGGAGCACCTATCAATGGAAAGAGAATAATTACGTGAAATTAATAGTTGTGTGTCGATTCGGATTTCATAAATGGTAGAAGGTGGAAATTATAAGTTGCTTTATTTTATTGAAATATAATACTGTTAATTGTCAAACTAATTGTCTATGTTCTGTCAAAATTTTACTATAAGAAATACAATACAATTAAGGCAAAGTAGGGCGTTTTTCAACATTTCGCTTTTTACTTCAAAATTTTGACGATAAACACTTTCTGCACCTTACTATTGAAATATGTGGATTACAAAAAGTGCATTTTTTTATGACGGCATTTTACTGTGAGAATTTGGCTCTTAGGTAACCGGAAATTTAGTTGTGTTAACAAATTTAGAAAATCTAGCTTAACTTTTAAAAAGTGCCAGTTTTAAGCATTATTTAGAATACTTCGGCTCTAATTATAAAACAAGATCTATTTAATTATTTTTAGTTTTCTTAAAACAATATTAATGATAATAATAATAATAATACACGGGTTCAAATCCAGCTGCTGGCCCTTAGATTTTCTCTTCCTAGGAGCTTCTTAGAGACCACATCCGGTGATGGACAGTGTCTGTCCGGAGGCCGGCAGTGCCCTGAAAAAAAGCTCCCGGCGCCAATAACCTCAGATGCTGACGCGCCTTAAATCATAAAAATTAAAATAATAATAATAACAATAATAATAATGCACGCGGAGGTCCCGAGTTCGAATCCAGCTGCTGACCCTTAGATTTTCTCTTCCTAGGAGCTTCTTACAGCTCACTGTCCGGTGATGGACAGTGTTGTCTGTAACGAGAGAACACTGTCCGGAGGCCGGCAGTGCACTGGAAAAAGCTCCGGGCGCTAATAACCTCAGCTGTTGATGTGCCAAAAAAAAAAAAAAAAAAAATAATAATAAATGCAGTATAGAAAGAAAAATTTCAAATATTTAAGAAATAAAACAGCTGTGAATTTTTTGACAAATTATTACCGCGTAAAAAAAAGATAGCGGGAAATACTGTTTGGTAGGTATATCTGTATTTGGCGGAAGTGTAACGGGAAGCAATATGTTGAACATTTCTTATCATATGATAAAATACCACGTGTAATAGCACTCCATTTGAAAGCGCAAGGGCACGCATTCACACCAATCGAAACAGACCTTCTTACTCGTATCTTTTAGTTAGCCTTTTTCCTTACTTCCTGAACACCACGTGTTACTCTTACGATAGGCTACT
Source organism: Rhodnius prolixus (assembly GCF_049639745.1). NCBI lineage: Eukaryota > Metazoa > Arthropoda > Insecta > Hemiptera > Reduviidae > Rhodnius > Rhodnius prolixus. Next base: position 10,671,432 of record NW_027411604.1, on the reverse strand, counting down.
TATTTTAGGCTAAAAGTTTTATTTGAATCATTCCCTCTGGTGAACACATTTAAGGGCACTATTAGGAGAGTTGACCAGAATTGTGACTGTAAAGAAAGGCTTATTGTAAATTTTAAAAAAAATAATAAAGCCTAGAAGTTTCAAAGCCTATCATAATATAATTAATTCACTGTAATTACTTCCCACATTTCACATCATTTTGTTTTTCGGCGTAACATCTGAGTACAAGATTCTGTCCGTAACTTTATCCCACAATTAGCATGCTAATTGTAAGTCCACTGTAACCACTAGATACAGTACGATAATAATAAATAATTAAGTTGGTACTACCCGATATATTCTCCTACCCCCTCCAATAGTAAAAGATTTCTATCCAGATATTTAACCAAAAAGACGTGATATTGTGAGAACAAAGAATGAGAGAAAATTTATTACATTACAGGAATTGATAAAAAATGTTGTTACTGTTGAAATATAAAAAGGCTAAATTGAATTTTCTACGGGAATATCTTAGTTTAGTATCTCTAGATTTTTGGTATTGATCTTAAGCAAGAATGAGCTCCCCCAGATCTCCACCAGGTCCCTTGTCTACGCTTTCCCCAATTTCCAGGTTACATTCCACAGAATGGCCCTTACTGATGCTGGGTAAAAGATTTCGCAAAAAAAAAGTGATAGAATATGCATTCTTCCTTTTGATATTAAATTATTTTTAAATATTAATTAAGGGTATACATTAAGTCTTCTACTTTCTTTAAGTCTGAGTACTTGTACATGCTTAGCGGCTTAGAAAACGCCGCCATTAAACCGTTTAAAAAGCCATTAAAGACCTGTAAAGCTAAATATGTATTGTGGTACTGGGTTCGATTTTCGGTCTTAGGCCTTGGATTTTATTTAATGGTTAATAATAGTTATTTATTTAACAAGTGTGGAAAGTAGTACTTTTCCTCACACGAGGCAGGGTTTGCACGCATGAGCGTGGCGTGTGCAAGTGCAAATTGCCGAGTGTGAGGAAAATACTTTACACTCGAGTTAAATATTATATTTTTTCTGTAACCATTGGGGTTATTAATTAAAAAAAAAAACTAAACAGGAATCACTAGAATCCGTTTTAAATTTCTATAAGGTAACACTATAATCTTTTTAACTGTTATAATTAAAAATATCTAATTATTTATTAAAGTATTATTTTTATTTCTATACTTCCCCACTAGTGAGGTAAAGTTGGGCATTACACAGCTGATTTTAATTGAGTAATGAGAGCATTCCTACATGGTTGCCGAAAAAGAAATTTACAGTAAAGTATGTTTGCTAGTCGCCTCCGTCCACGACACCTGATTGGTAGTTTGACGTAAAGCCCGCTTGAAGAAGTAGGCAATTACTTTAATTACTTTACTTAAAGAGTTGGCGAAAATTCAGACAACGGGACGTACAATTTTGCTAAACAGATTTCTGTAGATTGCATTGTCTTGTCATCTATATCTATTATTAATAAAAATTCAATTTTGGTTTAAATTTCAAAATTTAAATAAATTGAGCAGACTGAAGGTGTCAAATTACTGAACAGACTTTTTATTATTTAGAAATTTTAAAAGAGAAGAGGCAACCATGATTTCATTTCAACTTCGAATTGTAAATCAGGAACCTGTTTTTTCGGCACAGTTTTTTTTATTAAACCCACTTCCTGGATGATGGGTAAAAAGATTCCATCTTAAGTATCATTTTGGACTAATTTACGGACCTATCTCTTCTGAATTTTCTACTTTAATTATGGATTATTAACTCGTATGAATAAATAAAGAGATTTTCGGATTTACAAAGTTGGTAAGAATGTAACATGTCTTAAACATCCGGAGTTTGGAGAGTAAGTGTAAATCGGAACCTTAAAATTAGTGTACCTAGAGAATGATAAATGATTGCCCAATTATGTATGTAACATAAAGTGTATTATATATGCAAAGAAGTTGTCCGGATTTCTGCTGTTAAATAATTTGGAATAACTGGTAATAACTGTACTAAATTAGTTACATTATACAACCAGATTTTATTATTGCTTCCTTTTATATGGGAATTGGTGCATGAGAATCGCTGGTAGTAAATTAAAGATCTGGTTTAAAATTCACATGTTTTTTTGGTAGCTATTTTTATTGCTGTTTTTATTTTAGACTCTGATTTAGAGGTTTACGTGTACATTATGTCCACTATTTATTGCTTAGCATTACACCAACATATTCTACGTTTTTTCACCGGCACCAGTGGCAAACCCTGAAGGTGCCTTGACTTCCTCACTATTTCATGGCCTGGGTAAAGTTCTTAGGATTCATGGACAGGACACGTTCCTGGCGACACCTTCTTGTGACCTAAATCTACCGTCTGTTGTGTTCAACTCGCAAAAAGGGGTATAATGTTTACCACTCAAGAAGACCATTCCATCATCTGGGTTCAGGAGATGTAGCAAACCCATCTATTTCCCACAGATGCCAGAACAAGCTTCATCTTTGAGGAAAAGTTGTTTTCATTTTCCCTAATCGATACTAGTTTTCATGAAGTTAATCACCCATTCTTGTCGTCAGAGTGTGGTCCACTCTCTTTCATTGAATCGTACGACGGGATTCTTTGTTCTCATACATTGGCTCTATTCTCTCAACAAGATTATACAATGCAGACTCTGTCGACTTAAGTTGATTCTTGTGTAAAGTGTTACTTATATCACCAGCCTCTGTCAGAAATTGGTCAACTATCTTTTCCAAACTCTTTTAACGGAAATGAGGTTTCTGTAGGCTTTAGACTGGTTAGAATCAGTCCTGCTTGGGAATAAGGGCCATCTTCAAATTTGTGGAACATAACTCGCACTAACTCAACCTTTCCTCCTTCTACGAACTTCCCTACCTTAGTTGATTAGGCTTCCTTTTCCTGGCGATTTCAAGTTCTGAAATGATTCAATTTCTTCCCCCATCGCCACCTTTGCTGCCAACCTTCTGCCATGTACTGCGTACAAGCTTGCATCCTCAACATTGATCCCCTTTCCTAGGTGTCAGTCTTAAGCAAATAACTCTGGAGCAACCTTCCTAAAAATATCCCCAACACTAAACAGCAGTTTACCATCTTCTTCTTTGACTCCTAGTTAGGACTGTACATTTCTCTAACCTTTCTTAACGCTTCCTCCTCGCTTTTCTCTCTGTATTTCTGATTCTTCTCTTATTTCCCATCTTGACTCTGCAATAAATTTTTCAACCATATTCCACCCCACTCTTATGAGGTTACTTTACAGCCTTTTCATTGGATTAGAGCTGGTGGTTCCACTGCAACTTTAAACAGAGAAACACTATTTCACTTACAGGCGTTAAACCACTTAACTCTACTGGACCGTACATTGTTATCATCTAAGATCTATGAATTTTGGTTACATTTTTGCTTAAGTTGAAATTACAGTTTCAACATTATCTATTCCTCTTACCTTTGCCACCTATTTATTTAAGGTAGAAAAACGATGGCAATAAGTTCGGTGCTTTAAAGCCAGAATCCTCAGACTTATGCTTTCATGATGATCTCAAGTTATTACTACTACTTAGGATGTGCAAGTTTTATCATCTGCTGCTTATATATTCTCATTGAGAACCGTTCTAAGAATATTGTAAAGGAAATCTTTATAGAATGGCTGAATAGTGAATGTTAAGTTGGTGAAGCAGTCTGGGAAGTACATTCAGCTTCGAAATTTGTAACTTAAATAAAGTAATTCTGGCTTATAATTGAAGTTTAGAATTACTTTACAAGTTCTACGGTGTGCTTAGACTTTTCCAGCTTATCTTTTATTTAATCAAGTTATATATTTAATTTTTTAAGATGTTCTAAAGAAGTTAATTTTTTTTTAATGTATAAAGGGCATAACTATTAAATCTTGGGACCAAAACAAAAAAATTGGGTTAAGTTTAATGAATGATTCAAGAAGGTAGAAAAACATTAACTTTACACTGCAGCAAAATTTCCCCACAGAATTAGGTCATTCAGTTAATGAGTTTTCATTAACCTTTAGATTGGGAAGAAAAAGGAGGGAGGGAGTTGGAGCTGCAGGTCGAACAGGATCTCATTTAGAACTGCGGCCAAGGAGATAGGTATCAAATAGCCGTATATAGAGCGACTTGAATTGTGATGAGTTCCTAGCATTGTAGCTACCGCAAAGTTGGTGGTATAATGCATCTAAATTAATTCTCCTAGTGTTCCCTTTAAAATTGGATTTTTTTTTATTTTATCTTCTCACTTCACTTCCTGTAGGCCTGACCCTAAAGTCTGTCGCCGGCTTCTTTGGAACTGCTTTCGTCCTTCTACTTCCCGCTTGTGGCACTGTTTCTCTTTATTCTAGGTATTTGTATTTTCTAAAACATTAAACATACTATCTAGGCCTTCTTTTGTTTCCATTTTCTTTCAACTATTATTGCTGTAAATATTAACAAGTTCATTTAGTATTTACATCGAGAAAGAATATTGCAAAATAAAACTGCCCAAGCCACAAATTTTTGACTTAAAGTTACAGAGAAGTAAGGCTAATGATAGTTGAACCAAGGATTTGCAGGAGGGATTCCATCAAGAATAATCCTTTCAGTCAATTTTGATTGGTGTGGGATTTCCTTCTTACTCTGAATTATAACTCTGCCTTTAAAATCTATAAAGACATATTATGGCACATTTTACTAAAATAGTGCTTTCGAGGGATGCTTAGCTGTGTCTCACATTGAGTGCACTTAATTTTTTTTTCCCCTATCCCGCGACAAAGGCGTTAAGCCATTTTCTGTCCTGGCAGCCCAATATCTTTCATACATAGTGTAGTGCCGGGCACTCGTTCAAATGGTTAAAAATCATTACGCCGTCATTGCACAATGGGCAAATCGGCGAGTCCCTAATACCTATCTGGTGGAGGTGTGCTTAAGTGCCCTTAAGGAAATTTTTCTTTTTTTATATATACGACATATAAAATCCATCCAACCGGCGTCATTTAGCTCACAATACGAGGTCTGTAAATTAAGTAATGAGACTGATTTTTTTAAAAAAAATTATTCAAAAAGAATTACTATTCTATATTATCACCTTTAAAATAACTTCCTTCTGAAGCCACACAGCGCTGGAGACGTTTCTTTCACTCCTCATAGCAGTGCTCGAACTCCGATACTGGAATAGCCTTCAGGCCTTCAGCTGGTCGGTTACAGCCGTTTAAATGTTTTCGACTGTCCCAAAATTTAGTTCCCTTGAGGTGATTTTTCCAACTTCGGGAAGAGAAATGAGCCGCAGAAATGTTTTTACTGCCCAAAAACTCGTTTATTGAAAATTTCTGTGTGGTAAGTAGCTTTATCGTGATGCAACACCCACTTGTTCTTGATGAATGTTTTTGGCCAGTAAAAACATTCCTGTGGCTCCTCAGCCTCCTTATTCGCCTGACTTGAGTCCTTGTGATTTTTTTCTCTTCCCGAAGTTGAAAAATCACCTCAAGGGAACTCATTTTGGGACAGTCGAAAACATTCAAACGGCTGTAACCGACCAGCTGAAGGCTATTCCAGTATCGGAGCTACGTAGATCACTGCTATGAAGAAACGTCTCCAGCGCTGTGTGGCTTCAGTAAGAAGTTATTTTGAAGGTGACAATATAGAATTGTAATTCTTTTTGAATAAAAAAATCAGCCTCATTACTTAATTTACAGACCTCGTATACCATCAGTTTAGCTCGATGGTAACCTCCAAATGGTAACCATCTTCTTAAGAGGATATTAGCATAGATATCATTGCTGTCACTCAGGTCTCATTTGGGGTAGATTCCTATGTTTCTGTCCTAGATTGTCGACTACACGAAATGACCAGCCACTTTCGCGCAAGTATCATTAGTATGCGATTATCCTAATCTTTTAAAATCTCCCAACGCTTTTTTTAGAGCTTTTTTTTTTACAGGAAAAATCTCCAAAAATTGGGGGGAAAAACTGCACTCAGAGTCAGTTCCGGTTTAGACATTTTGTTTGTTTCCATGCTGTCAGATTCCCCTGGTGGCAGCCAATCTAATTATAAAGTTGCTGCTGAGATATTTTGTCCACACTGACTATTTCCAGATTCTCGAGTCCACTAATTGGGAATTTCCGGCGGAAACTGGGCATAGAAAATTAAATACGATCGTAATACTTCCTCTTACCTAGTAAGAGAAACTAAACAAAGTGGAATAAGTTTTTTTAAATTTTTTTATCTTTCTCATATCACTTGCAATGTGAAAACAAAAATGCTGACCCTAATGACTTCGTTACCGTTTTTACTGTAAAAAAAAAAGGGAACAAAACGAGGAACAGTATTTTTCAATTTCCTCTTAGAACAAAATGTTTCATTCATAACATTGTATGGTCCAATAAAGCTACTGCGCTCAGCTCCAAATCTAATATTGCTGCAGGAACAATCCTAGACTAAATGAAAACCTCGTTAATACAACGGACTGGTCAACAATTTATTTTGTTCTTTTTGTTCTTTTGTTCCTCTTATTTGTCATTATTTACCATTTAGCTGGCCTGCTTTACCCACTAAAAAGGAACTTGGAACAAAAATTTGACTGCTACGAGTTTTTTACAGTTTTAATGCATGCATTTGCTTTCTTTTTTTATTTTTCGCAGCGAAGTACTGGGCTTGATTAATGCAAAATAAGTTTATTCGTTTTCCCTACACTCACATTTGTTCGTTCGCTGCCTTATCATTTCCTTATTTATTAATTTATTCGAGCCAATTCCGTATGATTCACTTTTTAGGTTTCTAAACCTTTGCTTATAAATTACAATTTTTGAAGATATCTTTAATTTATTGAAGGTGCATCAACATTTTAGTGGCGCCCAGAGCTTTTTTTCAGGTGCACTGTCGGCCTTCGGATGGTGTACTCTCGTTACAGACAACACTGTCTCATCACCGGAAAGTGAGCTTAAGGTTTATGTGTTCACAACAATTTTTTAAATATTTTATTTAGAATGAATTTTCATTTATCAATAAAGGCAAACTAAAAAAAAAAAGTAAAAAAAAAAACAATCGCCTATTTTTTCAGGCGGGGCTTGGCGTCCAACTACCAATTAGGTGTCGTGGAGGGAGGCGACTAGCAAACATACTTTACTGTAAATTTCTTTTATTAACCATTAAATAAAATCCAAGGCCAAGACCGGGGAATCGAACCCAGTACAACAATGCACATTAGCTTTGCTGGTCTCGCCTCTAACCGCTCGGCTACCGTGGCGCCTACTAAAGGCAAACTATAACTATTCTTGACGTAAACTTGATATCTAATAGTTCAAATATAGTTTGATAATTATATCAGTATGTATAATACCGTAATCATATTACTTGTTGCCAATAGGCAGTTGTAAATCAAATAAGTGGAAAAAAAGTTAATGTTTGGTAAAGTCTTGGTAATGTTTAGACCCGGGATACTTTTAATTTATTCATTTGCGCCTATATCTGAGATCATTGGCGTTCGGAGCTTTGTTTTCAATGCAATGCCGGCCTCCGGACAGTGCTCTTCCGGTACAGACCACACTGTCCATCAACGGAAAGTGAGCTGCAAGGAGCTCCGAAGATGACAAAAGTCTAAGAGGCCAGCAGCTGGATTTGAACCCGGCATCTCCGCGTTGCCATCCAGTTCACCTAATCACTGAAGTAATCCATCCCCTCAAAATACCTTTATATTTCAATTTTATTAAAACTCAACAGAATGTTTTCCACGTGTCGATTTTCTTTTGCTTTCTGTACTGTACGAGTGTACTGTACGAGTGTACTGTACGAGTGTACTGTACGAGTGTACTGTACGAGTGTACTGTACGAGTGTACTGTACGAGTATACTGTACGAGTGTACTGTACGAGTGTACTGTACGAGTGTACTGTACGAGTGTACTGTACGAGTGTACTGTACGAAGAATGTATTTATCATAGGGCAGAATTTAGATTTTAATAGTTCATCGGAAATAACTATTTAGTTGACACCTGTGCAGGAAAAAGGGCTCTTTTTTTACAAATTGGTCTGTATGTCTTTATGTGTACATGTATCCATCGTGACTCAAAAACAAAAATTTTACGAAACCCCAAATTTAATATTTTATTTAGGTATTACCAGAGGTGGTAATCACTTAGGTAATAATCTGTCAACAGAAAAAACCTCTGCATTAACATTTATTTAAGATTTGTTTAAAAAAAACTTTGTATAGTACTTGCCCATTCATTATGAATTCTCCTGCTGTATTTTATACTTTACAAATCTCTTTAAGCCCTAAATGAATGGATAGAACAAGCTTTAATTAACAAGAAAAAAGTTGCTCCATCTTTTGGAGAAATACAAAAGAGGCGAATCTCTATTGATTGAGACAGTAAAAGTATTAGCCGATCACCATCAGTGTTCTGCGCTGTCTATCTTTGAAGGTTTTTGACGTTATTGAGCCAGACAAGCCGATTCTCTCTTCATCAGCACGGCTAGAACATGGACAGGATGGAGGTTGTAAAAGGAAGAGAGGCAAAGGAATCAGTAGGATACGTGAGTGGAGAAACCAAACAGTATCTTGGCACCACTATACTTACCCAGCCTGGTACACATTGCTATTGCTCTACACACATACCTCCTACTCACTCACTCACTCTTCGGCGCTACAGCCCTTGTAGGGCCTTGGCCTCACTCAACACTTTATCCCAGTCGGATCTATCCATTGCTTTCCTTCGCCACTGTCTGACGCGTAGCTTATCCAAGTCCTCCTCCACTTTCTCCAGCCATTTCAATCTCGGCCTCCCTCTAGGTCTACGCCCACCGGGATGACCCTCATAGGCCTTTCGCGGAGCTCTTCCTTCCTCCATCCGGTGTAGGTGTCCCAGCCAACGTAGTCTTCCGATCTTTATACCTTTGACCACATCTGCCTCCTCGTACAGCGCCATCAACTCTGCATTTTTTCTACTTCTGTACGTGCCATTCTCCACTACTGGGCCATAAATTATTCTTAATACTTTCCTTTCCCAGCATCGGAGAGCACGTTCATCAGCTGCCGTAAGAGTCCATGTTTCTGAGCCATAAAGGAGCACAGGTTTTATGATGGTCTTGTATATCACTATCTTGGCCTTTCGGGACACATTTCTATTTCGGAGGGTTGCGCTCAACGCCCACAGACATCTGTTTGCTGCAGCAATTCTATTTATAATGTCTTCTCTTATTTCATTTTTGGACGTTAGCGTAGCTCCTAAATACTTAAAACTTTTCACCCCCTCAAAACTGTGCTGTGAAGCCTGCAGGTTGCCATACCTTCTTGCCCTTCTTGTGGTTACTAAGTACTTCGTCTTGAGCTCATTTACCTTTAGACCAAACGGTGCCGCACCACTTTCCAAATCGGCGAATGCATCCTTTAGAGCTCCAGCAGACCTTGCGATGATAGCTACGTCATCCGCATATGCCAGATATTGGACCGTTCTATTATAGATAGATCCACTTGTACTCGTGGTGCTGTTGTTACGTACGGCCATTTCCAGTACTAAATTAAACAGCACAGGCGACATTGGGTCACCCTGCCTTAGGCCCTGGCTTATAGGGAAGGAACATGACAGCTCCCCTTGCACCATCACCTTAGCAACTGTGTGACTTAAGGTCATTCTAATCAGTCTTATAATTTTAAATGGGACACCCAATACTTTGAGGCAGCTCACAAGTCCCACACGGGATACAGTATCATATGCCATGGCAAAATCCACATACAGCTGGTGGAGGTCTAGATTATTCTCATAGAACTTTTCTAAAATCGATCTCATAGTGAAAATGTGGTCAGTAGTTGACCTTCCTTTACGGAATCCGCACTGGTATTCACCCAAAACCTTTTCAGCCCTTATATTTATTCTTTCAGACAGGATACAAGCGAAGATCTTATACACTGTACCCAACAAAGAGATACCTCTGTAGTTCATACAACTTTGCCTTTTACCTTTCTTGAATACGGGGCAAATCAAAGCCGAGTCCCAATCCCTTGGCATTTTCTCTCGTATCCAAACCGAAAGGATTAAATCATACACTTTTTCTTGCAGTAGTTCTCCACCATGCTTTAGCATTTCTACAGAAATTTTATCTTCCCCTGGCGCCTTATTATCTTTCATTGCCGCTAGGGCATAATCAAAATCCTCTCGAGAGGGTGGTTCCGCATCATCATCTAGGGGTATTTCCTCCTGATCCAAATCCGTTTGAACTCTACCGCCATTCAACACCTCGTTGAAATGTTTCATCCACCTATTCAGAACCTCCTCTTTTCCGCTCACCAGCTCTCCAGCCTTGTTCTCAATGTATCCGAGTTTCGGTTGATAACCCCTCTTTATATTCCCTACTTTCTTATAAAACTTTCTACTTCTCTTACTGTCGAAATCACTCTGAATCTCCTCCACCATTCTTTTTTCTGCCTCTCTCTTCTTTCTACGACAAACCAGTCTGGCTCTTGCTCTCATTTCACGATACTCCTGTCCGCTTACTCTTGTTTTCCTAACTAACATTCTCTGCCTTGCATCATTTCTTAATTTTAAAATGTCAGCGACTTCGTCGTCATACCAATCATTTCTTGCCGCTTTCTTTCGCTCTCCTATTACCTCCGCCGCTGCGGTTTGCACTGCTACTTTTATCCTATTCCAAACTGTATCTATTGTGTCATCACTATCCATCGTTGCTCCACTAGAGTTTTCCTGCAAACGTTCGTTTATCTTATTTTCAAATGTATTTCTTACTTGCTCATATTTAAGTTTATTCGTGTCATACATCTTCCTTTTTACACTTTTACTCCGGTTAAGGTTTGCCAATCTCTGTACTACTTTAGCTCTGACCAGAAAATGGTCAGAATCAACATCTGCACCCCTAAAACTCCTTACATCTTGTATGCTGGTAGCATGACGGGAATCAATTAGTACATGGTCGATTTGGTTTCTCGTCATACCGTCTGGCGAGACCCAGGTTTCCAAGTGGATTCTTTTGTGAGGGAAATATGTGCTAGCAACTTTCAAGCTTTTACCGGTGGCGAAATCTATCATTCTGAACCCGTTATCGTTTGTGATCTCATGCCTACTATGGTTTCCAATCACCGGCTTATACATACTTTCGTTACCCACCTTAGCGTTAAAGTCGCCAAGAACAATTTTTAAATCATACCTGGGAATATTATCGTACACTCGTTCCAACTCTGCATAGAAATCTTCCTTCACATCTGCATCTGCATCCTCTGTAGGTGCGTGGACGCTAATTAAGGTCATATTTGAAAACTTTCCTTTTATTCGTAACATACAGATTCTTTCGTTCACTGGTTGGAACCTTAGAATTAGATGTTTCTTCTGGTTGCTAACCGCAAAACCTGTACCCAGTATATTAGCCGTGCTACCGCTATTGAAGACTGTGTAATCCTTTAGTTGCGTGATTTCCGATTTCCTCCAGCGAATCTCTTGCAACGCTGTGATGTCTGATTGGTATTTCCGTAGCTCCTCCTCCAGCCTGCGACTGGCACCCGGCTGGTACAAACTTCTAACATTCCAAGTAGACAAATTCCATAATCCACGCCTAAGTCGTTTCCGTAAAAAATCAGTCCGGCTGTTATTATTTGTTGTAGTGTTTGTAATCATTGAGTTTCGGTTATGAGGATGATTGGCCCGCAGTAACCTAGCTTGATGGAGGGGCTGCCTCCTTAAGGCTATCAAGCTAACCTGTATCTCTTAGGGACGGTAGCCCTAAGGTGTGTCCTGTCAATGCCTTTGTGGTTTATGTATGTACTGTTGTGTGAATGTAAGGGTCTGAAGTGTGCGGATGTCGTGTGCTGTGTCGTTTACTGTTCTGGTGAGTGTGCATGGTGTACTGAACTGTGGTATCCCGTGGGGTCGCTACTCCCCAAGTAACTGCATGCAACAGCTACCCCTTGCGGGGTCCTACTGGGGTGTGCTTTTTCTAGCGGCCCGTGTGCGCAGATAGTGTAGCCGCCCTAGAACCAAAAATAAAGTCTGCTCCAGAAGTGACAAGGTGTGGGGGGGGGGGAAACAAATCTTGTGTGAACACAAGCGTAACCTGGCTCTTAGTGTAGATCACCCCAGCATCTAAATTGTGCGTTATTTTGCATTCCGGATTGTAAAACATATTTAACTCTTACTAAATTTATCTAAACTAGATTATAAAACTGCACATTACGTCGAAATGATAATTTAGGGTACCCTTCCCTCATCCGTCGTCCAAAAAAAGAATTTTGCTGGAATAATGATTAAAATTAAAGTTCTTGATCTACTTGTGTGAAGTTTACATCACAACACGAAGCGCAAAAAACAAAAAATTTTTCTCCTTCAGACTCGAAATTTGAGCATTAAATTCACTTTTATGAAACAAAAAGACTAAGTAACGTTCATTATACTGTAAATGATACTTTAGTGGCAATGTTTTTTTCCGCCCAAAATCGCTCTAAAATAATTTTGTCAAGAAAAATATTTTAAGGGCAATAATTAAAGCAATTTTCGAGGAAATATACCAAAAAAATAAGTGGAAAATTCTTTTCCGTAAAGTAGTGTATCCAGTGTATCAATTTTGAACGCTAAGTCAAGAGTCTGGTACCGTTTTGGGACTTAATCAAAATGTAAAGTTTCATTTCATTTTGTAAAGTTTTTGTATTTCGTATTTGTATAGTTTCGATTTATTTATTTCCTTAAAAGGAAGATTTCTGTTGAAAATCTTGAAAATTTAGCATAATCGCATTATTATCTTAGAAAGAGAATGCATAAATCTGATTTGATATAATCTGGGTGCAAACTGCAATTATTTTTGGCGATTTATTGTTTAATAAGTTTTTTTTTATTTATCCTTTTATTGAGATTTACACCTGTACCCACCGGGCAGGTGAGAGTAAATGAGATAAATGTATGTATACTTCAACGTGGCAGACGTGAATGACGGTCATCCAGCGATGGCCGCCATTAGTCACCCAGTTGGTCACGGGGCCAACGGCGCCTCAGCCGTCTTCGAGGAAGATAGGTTTGCAGCTAAAGGGTTGGGATGAAGTGAGAGTTTTTGATGAAAATTGAATGGAGCGTCTACTATGCGGCGGAGTATTTTGGATTGGAGTGTTTACAGTCTATTGATGTTGGATTTTTTAGCTGTTCCGTAAAGTTCGAGTTCGTAAGTCCATATTGGTGTGAGAAGAGCTGTATAGAGTCGTCGTTTGTTCTGTAGTGAGAGTTTTGGGTCGTTTGTCGAGTAGTCTGGCTAGAAGATTGGACCGTTTGTTTAGTTCGGTACGTTTAAGTCTCGTATGGGGGTTCCAGGTAAGTCTCTTGTCTAGGTACATTCCAAAGTACCGCACATGGTCGGCTGGTGGGATAGGTGTATGATGTAAGACCTGTTTAATAAGTTCTAATATAATTTATTGTTTTTTGTTCAAGATCTAAGTACCACCATTTGGATACTTTTTGAAGGGGGGATGGAATAGTTAGCTGGAGTGCTAAACTTGGCGCCTCAAACCGAAGGCCATCAACAATCAATGAGAAAGGAACATCAATGAGTCTGTTGTTAATGTAATTTGCAACTATCCTTCTCTAATCATTGAACTGATGGCCCCGGTCTCATTATTTCCAGTCCATGGTATCTCCTAAAACCCAACATTGAGATAGATTTAATCCAAAATATGGCATCAACCTTCTTTAATTATTTTGCATAAATATTCCAGTTAATCTGATTAATACAATGATCACCTCAATATACGCGCAGATTGGCGGGATATTATCGGACATGATACACTTTATCCCCATAATTCATTGGAGATTCAGTTGTGTTCAGGGAGCAGACTATTAGCAGATAGTATCGGCCCTTCCCTTAATATTTGTTACCAAACTAAACTATTTAATATGAGATTCTAATCTGGAAATGGTTGAATATTAGTTGAGTTTGATTTGTAATAATAGTCTAAATTTACTGGAAGATTATTTCTGATGGAAATGTGGTTAGGTTGGCAGTCCTGAATAATATCTTTAATTTTATCCAGTCATAGCACGCATGTTTATTTGTATCACCGACTGGTTACCGATTTTCCGACCATCATCAGAGGTAGATTAACCAGTTAGGTGGAGATAATTCGATTTTCGATTCGATTTATGCATTCATTTTGAATAACACACATGTAACCTTCCTCACATTGAGAGAAACATAACTAAAGTAGAGTTCTCTACTCCAAACTGATTAATCGATCTCTAAAGATGGCTGAAAATTTTGAAATACGTAATTGGATGGATTAAATCAACAAAATTACGTCACTTTTGGAATGCTTCGATTTCCTTCTAATTGTTCGATTCAAAAATTTTATATTATTATCCCTATAATATAAATGTCAATGTTTAAAGAAAAGATATTTTTTTTCAGATTTGCAATAAAAGTCTTGCTTTAGACGCATTCATTCCTTTTTATATTCCTTATATAGCTAGTCGATGTCCTCGTAGAATAGTCACTGCTTTTTTTAATTTTTTTGTACGGGTGTGTGTTGGCAATATTGTATTTGATACATGTACTCAAACCAGAGACATCTTGCGGAAGGAAAGGGGGTTTGAACGTTAGCCTATTTCTTTTAGTTCTGTTCTGACGCTGTCAACATTGCATTAAGGGCGTCACCGGCATTTTTCTTTATTCCTGTTTCTCTCCCTTTAATCGCCTACTCTCTCTCTCTCTGTCTATATTTAATCAAATTTTTCACTTTTATATTGACAACAGTCTCAATTCTATTTATAGTTTGTCTTTGTCAAAACTGGAACTCTGGAACGGAGTGCAATTAACGGAGTGCCAACTTGAGCATAGTACTCCTATAGCTTAGTGTAAACAAAAAGGCCCTTAGGGGACCACAGAGGCAGCTCAAAATCCCTGGAATTTCTTATTTTCTACGATTTTTTAATTATTTTTTCCCCTAATTTGTGATTCTTCAAATATAAAGTAGATTTAAGTAAAGAATTTGAAGAAAAGGGAACTGAGCTCCATGCAAATATTGCATATAAGAAAACATATAGAGCTATATACTAGAAAACTAAGTTTATTCTATCTATCATTCAGCTCTAAACCTCCCAATCATATAGCTGAGAATGTACCACTCAGGAACACACTCTAAATCTCTTGTCAAAACGGATATATAGGCCTAGATAGAAGTTGTGCCACCATTTCATAATTTTCGGAATCATGACTGTTCAGACATCAGTTCCGCTAAAACCCTTAGTATTCTGCTCTAGGAAATAGAAGCTCCGCTAAAAAAGCCTCCTAGGATGATAGACAAAGGCCAGAAGACTAGAGTAGATCTTTCTAAACTCTTTCCTGTGAGCCACATAAATAGAGTCTCCAATTCGACTACAATATGCTTTACTTGGCTAATTGGCTTAAAACTTTAGTAACAATAACTTATTCATTGAAAAATTAAAATGTATTTGATAAAAATGTTAATTACAGATTAAAATTAACTGTAAACTATGGTAGTGTTAACTAATAGATAATACGCACTGAGACGGTTTAAGTGCAATAACTATAGATAACCAAGTTGCCTCCTTAGTACTTTAAACAATAGCAGAACATGTTAGTTAATTTTAACTAACAGCTAATTGAGCCAAACTATAATTCCTTACAGTTGAAATTTCCACTTAACACATGTAATGAAAATTGGCTTAATTAAAGTATAACTTAATCTTTTAATTGATCTTAATTCGCCGAGAGCACTGCCGCGTAGTTTTAATTGAAAATGGAGATTCTATAAATTTAGATGCTTTTTACTGAAGCCAATTTCTATTTTACTGTTTTTGAACATGAATAAATCTGCTTTTTATTATTATTATTTTTACGAAAATAATAAAGGGACTTCCGGGGATGAAAAGATTAATTCTGAAGTGCAATTTTGGTGCATTTTAGGACGCCATCTTGTGGGGATTTAAACTTATGGCAAGAAAGTAGCAGATCTTGAAGAGATATTATTTTTTGAAGAAACTTGAGTTTTGGTAAATTATCATTACAAAATATTTATGCCAACGTTTCGATATTTTGTTCACCTTCAGGGGCTACAAATCGAAAAAAAAAAACGAGTGATTAGGGTGTTCATAAATTATCATGGAGAAAATTATTCGCAATTCGAGTTGATTTTTTTTTGTTTTTAAATCGTTTATTTAGCTATAGTGCTGCACGAGACCGAGACGAGGCGAGACTTTATGCAGTCTCGATCTCGGTCTCGGTCTCGGTCGCTCAAGTCTCGGTCTCGGTCTCGTCGAGATATCTCGGTCTCGGTTTTTTGAATTTTTGTTTAAGCGGTTTGCTATTAATAAACTTTTCAAAAAATGTTATTATTTTCTAATAATTATTTTAATTTATATATTGGTAATGAAAATGTGTGTAAAAGAAGACAACTACTTACACTTTAATGCATCATATATTATTATTAATGTTATATATCTTTATATAATTTCAAAAAGATGTTAAAAACGCGCCAAATGAAAGACCTAAATAACATATCTGCCTGCCATATCAAGTCGATTCGTGAAATAAAAAATACACCTCCCAAGAAACTTCCCGCTCCATTAGTTATGGCTGTTGGAGAAGATAAAGAATCTGATGAGTCACCTTTTGACGATGACGACGACAGCATCAATATTTTTGCACCATTTGCTCAAAAATCAGCAAATATCACCGAAGCATGGAAGACAGAAATAATTAATTACACCAAATTAGACCAAGCACCAGTAGACGTTGACATTTTAGAATGGTGGAAAACACTTGAGAATTCCTTCAAAAATTTGTCTAGAATGGCGAAAGATATTTTTAGTATCTGTGCAACTTCAGTGCCATCGGAAAGATTATTTTCGCAAGCTGCGATGATAATGACCAATAGAAGATCTTCTCTAACTTCTGACTCAGTAAAAGCTCTTTTATGTATCAATGTTTGGGCAATACTTTGCTTACTTTACTTATGTAATTCGAAGTCAAATAAATGTAGTAATATTGAACATATATAATAAAATCGTATCTTTTAATAATTAATTCAATACCCGTAATGATTATTTATTAATAAAGAACACAATTTTATATTTTTGTAGCTAAAAATTAATATTTGAAAAACCGAGACGAGACCGAGATTTCTCGACGAGATATATATCATGTCTCGATCTCGGTCTCGGTCTCGGTTGCTCAAGTCTCGTCTCAGTCTCGGTACCGAGACCGAGACCGAGACCGAGATTTGTCTCGTTTCTCGTGCAGCACTATTTAGCTATAACCAACGCATTTATTGCATTATAAGCAACAAGGAGAATAATATACGTCAATGCTCTAAAAATGGAGAAGTTTGTGAAGATCTTTGTCGATCATTGTAGGAGGCTTTTTAGAGGAGCTTCTATTTCCTAGAGCTGTATACTAAGGGTTTTAGCGGAAGTGGTGTCTGAACAGACATAATGCCGAAAATTATGATCAGGGGAAATTATGAAACGGTGGCACCACTTCTATCTAGGCCTATATATTTGTTTTGACAACAGATTTAATATGTTCCTGAGTGGTACATTCTCGGCTATATGATTGGGAGGATTAGAACTAAATGATAGATAGAATAAACTTAGTTTTCTAGAATATAGATCTATATGTTTTCTTATATGCAATATTTGCATGGAGCTCAGTTCCCTTTTCTTCAAATTTTTTACTTAATACTTTAGTTTTTATTTAAAGAATCACAAATTAAGTAAAAAAATAAAAGAAATCGAAGAGAAAAAAATCTAGGAATAACTTACGATTTTGGGCTGCTCCAGTGGTAACACTCCAGTGACTTAAAGATTCAAATTGGCGAGGAATCGGTTAAAATAAAAACAACTCGTCTCTTTTGCCAACGTTTCGACAAATATATTGCCTTCTTCAGGGCGTGGCTATGCGGATTGGTTGAGTTGCAGTAAACAGTTTTCTGTAATTCAACCAACCCGCATAGCTACGCCCTGAAGAAGGCAATATATTTGTCGAAACGATGGCAAAAAAGACGAGTTGTTGTTTTTATTTTAACTGATTCCTCGCCAATTTGAATCTTTAATTTAATATTTTTCAGCTCACTAAACCAATATATATTCCAATAACATTTCACTATCTATGGACACTCATCTTCAGGAAGGAACTAGCGAGGCCACTGTCTTTTAAGACGTCTAGGAGTGTTATCTGGTAGTATCCTATTAGAAAGGTGTTATACCAGTGGATTGTGATGAGATTGTATATTAAGATGGAATTATCTGTAACAGATTTGAGCAACTTATATGACGCAAGGAATGTTTGTGACTGAATGGTTTGATTGGTGACGTAGAAAGGAGAACTACAGAGCGAAGAATTTTAGACTACAAGGACTGGATCCTTTGGAGATTTTGAGCGTTTGGTTGAACTCCCACAGTTCAATGCCAAGCTAAAAAATAATATAAAACGCGAATAACCTCGTATTTTCTCCATAAAAATTTGTCTTTATTTTGTAACCCTGAAGATGAACTAAATATAGTCAGAAATTATGGCATAAAGTTATTTAGAACTGACCAAAATTTTAAGATTTCTCAAAAATATTGAAATATCTTAAATTTTGGATTACGAGCTTTTATGTATCAGTACTTAACTAAGTAATGCACCGTTTTTAAAAGTTGTAGAAATCTTGATAATAGCAGTAAAAGAAGCGATGTAGAAGTGACATCAAAACTTGTTCAACATTAAAATGAATTCCATTAATTTGGCAAGAAAGTAAAATTCCTGAGTTGAACTGTTAAATACTTTAACCAATAACCAGTGAAGCATTTTAAGGAACATTTTTGAATAATTTTTATTTTGATTGCCGGCGTATTTCTGGTATTGTAAATTCGATTAAGCAAATTTATCTGTTCGTCTGTTTCATTTTCACATAAGTTAGCCATAACTTCCGCGGCGTATGATCAACTGCGCAATAATTTGTTCGTCAAACATTTGGGAGAGGCAGCCGTTAGAGAGCGGATTGGAGGGTACATAGTTGTAATACAATCCTAAACAGCTGTATCATTCTGAACTTTATTCATCTGTTCACTTGCCGCCTCCGGGATGTTGGAGGTGGTGGATTGGTTGTTGGCTAGTTTTCCCTTTGTATTCTGCCCCCATGTTCGCATTCCTGCTGTAAATTAAGGTTAGATTTAATATTTGAAAACAACAGCCCCCCATACATAAACAAAATTACTTTTCTAACTGGATTTCGTCGGCCTACTTTTTTTTCCCCTCACAATTGCCGGATGGGTTTGATGTATTAAGTTGTGAAATGCAATACCCACCGGAAATTCAAATATACTAAAAACTCGCGTGAACACTCACATGGGCTTCAAGGTTTTTTTCTTCAAACTTTAATGTTTTACTATATTAAATGTTAGTTGGAGTTAACATAATGACCCAGTACCGTTCAATGTCGTAATTATTCACCTCAACATCTAGCTGCTATTGATGTAGACGTAGATCAAAATTCTTCCTATCTCCAGAGTAATACTACAGCTTATACCACCCTCCTAACTTTAGAATGCCCCAAAAACAATGAAAGAAGAGATCAGCTAAGAAGGGCTGTCCTAACAACGGTTTGCTCTCTTCTCTGCAAATTTGAACACCATCTTGATGATGTTATAAGGTATACATGGAATTATATAAAATAAAGAACGAACTGAAACTAACTAAACGAACTAAAAATTACATTAAGAGCCACACTAAAACGGAAAACAAATAATTGAAATGAAAGAACTAGGAAACAATAAATGTCATCCTAAAACAGTCATACTATATCCCATAATCAAACCAAGTTTTTATCAACCCCGTAGGGGAAAAGTGGACTAGCCACTTTTTCAGGGATCTTGGCGTCCCTGCGGGTACCCTAGCCTAACAACACAAACAAAAACTTACACTAATATTCTCTAACATTAGAAACAATAAAATTCACAGAGATGCTGTTACAAATTTAAATTATACTCCTCAATAAACGGATATCGAAAATTTGGCAAGATTACATTACTTTCTCTTCCTTACTGTGAGAAAATAGTAAAAGATAAAATGGTAGCATGGAGCAAAATTTCTCAAGAGGTTTTTTATTAGCCTCTAATAGCAAAATAAATAGCAAACATTAACACTGCAGCCAACTTAATTTTAAAATAATCCGAAAATCCCCTACAATAAGATGGTGACCACACACCGTGTTCCTAATCAATGATTATTGTACGTAATTTGCATATGGTGGGTTTCTTATCTGAAAATAAATAAATAAAATGGAATATCAGCTGATCTCTCCAAGGATTTTTCTGCTTTTTTTTCTCTACTCTGTCCTTAGCAGGTGCTCTGAACGATATCTACCCATTTGTTAGGAGTTGCGTTCCAGCATGTCACTTTGGGCCCCACCATCACTTCTATCTCTAAGTCTTGCGATGATATGTGTTATACATCAATCTTCTTAGAGTTTTGCTTTTTGGCTTGCCTGCTGTGGAAGATGATGTATGAACTACATGGTAATAGCGTACCTATGACCAGATTCATCTAGTTCATCAAAATTCACTCCCATTAGCTGATCTACCTTCTTTACTCCTAGAAACTCGCTCTCTATTATTTATATCATGAGGGAACTTTAATAGCATGATTATGCTCTCAACTCGTTTTTCTTTTTGCTCGCGATTACTATATTAAGTTTAAATGCGAGAAATATCATGTTTTCTATCCCCCAGAGTAGGTTTAAGATTGCGTGTGTTGGTTTTAAGTGCTTTTATTTGACAAGCATGTATATGACAATATAATAGTTATGGTTATTGTTAAGTATACACTAATTTGGAGGCTGCGGGAATGATATGCAGGGCCAATGCTGGCTGGAGGCGGCATCGTGTGGCCACCTGCGCTTTAAGCCGCCTGGGAGGATTTCCTGGTAGAGTAGTAAGTTGAGATACTAGAGAATTGGGATGTGGGGTAATTGAAGTATGGAATTTAATATAAAGTGATCTTATAGCTTCTGAAACATAGGGGAACAAGGAAATCTCGGTGCAAGGTAGAGTTAGAGACATAGTGAGGAGCATTTACGATTCGACGGAGTGTTTCTGACTGGAAGGATTGAATTTCTGTAGATATTGGAAGCTTTGGCTGAGCCCCAAAGTTCCATTCCGTAAGTCCAGGCAGATTTCCAGTATCATTGTGTAGATTAGTCGTTTATTCTGTAGTGAGAGTTTAGATCGAGAAGTCTAGAAAGATGTTTGAATCGTCTGTTCAGTTCTTTACGTTTAAGTCTAGTCTGTGGATTCCAGGTTAGGCTTTTTCTGTGAAGAGTCCTAGGTACTTACCACAATCTGCTGGGGGAAGAGGAGTGAGGTTTAGGTAAACAGGTGGAAGGAATTTAAAATTAACAACAAAATTTTAAATTTGGTAGCAATAAGTTTTGATGAAGCTGAGGCTAAGAGATAGGCTTCGAAGTAAACAAATTGATAAATAAAAAAGTAAAGTAATTGCCTATTTTTTTTCAGGCAGGGCTTAACGTCCAACTACCAATTAGGTGTCGTAGACGGAGGCGACTAGCAAACATACTTTACTGTAAATTTCTTTTATTAACCATTAAATAAAATCCAAGGCCAAGACCGAGAATCGAATCCAGTACCACAATACATATTAGCTTCGCAGGACTCGTCTCTAACCGCTCGGCTACCGTGGCTCCTAAATTGATAAATAATTACTGAATAATAATTAAATTTATGAATGTTTACAGAGCTTTGTGAGTTTAGAACTTTATGAAAATTGTAAAAAGAAAGTTATGTGAGTCTAAGCCCAAGAAATTTTGTCTTTATTTATTTTTTGTTTAGTAAGCTCCGCTAGACGAGTTTTCTGTACGAAGATTGGAAACCCCAAAAGAGTGTGTGAAAAAAATAACTTCTGAATAAATGTTGACCATTCACCCTGTGAATAGTGAAGCTTGTTATGATTTCATTATGAAGCTTGGAGTGTGTTTGGAAATGGAAGCTGCTGCAGTCTGCTGCGATACAGCTACCAGGATAGCATGCGTTAGAGAACTGAACTGGGTATAGTTGTGGGCTAGATTGTTGGTAGCGTTAGCAGAGCAAGCCCAGAGAGTAGGAGCTTGTAGCCACTCTGCAGTAGAGGTGAGAATGGTTCTGTGCAGCTTTTATTAAGTAGCCGCCTCTTAGTTCTTTCTCTTTCTCTTCCAAATTACTACCTGCACTTCCTTCCATACAGTACCTTGAGCATTCCCAGGAGGATATCCCCTTTCTCCATCTCCAGCGCATCAATTCAGTACCTTTCAGTATCACATGGCGAACCACTTCGTGCTCTCATTTAACTTTATAATATTCCCTCTAATTCATTGTTAACACCATTTGTTTCTATTATATTTTACAAACACATACCTTCTTCGTATGTTTTTTGCTGTCTTCTTTTATTATTATAAATTATTTTCAGCAAACTCCCCCTTATTTGAGCTGTAGAATGTTGTTTCTAGTTTTATTATTGGTTTGTAATGTTTTGTATTAAAAAACACACAAAATTTAGTACGCCCTTCACTTGCACCACTTCCTTTGTCTACAGTACCTAAAGTTCCTGCCTGAACATTATCTTCGAACTCTTAATTCCCAAATTGTTTTAATTCTTACTCACATTATACCAATTGTAAGGCGCTACGGTAGCCGTGGTGAGACATTGTAAAACTACATGTATTGTGGTACTGGGTTCGATTCCCGGTCTTCAGGCCTTGGATCTTATTTAATGGTTAATAAAAGAAATTTACAGTAAAGTATGTTTGCTAGTCGCCTCCGTCTACGACACCTAATTTGATAGTTGGACGTAAAGCCGGCCTGGAAAAATATGCAATTACTTTACTACTTTACTTACACCTTTTGTAAGACTGTCCTTTACCATAAAACGAAAAACTTTAGAAGGAAATTCTACCCCTCTTTGCCCCGTTGACCCTAAAAAGTATTGTTACGAAAAACTTATTCAAGTAAAAGTTTTTTTTTAAAAAAGTAAATAAAGTAGTCTATTTCTTCAAGTGGGCTTTACGTAGAACTACCAAATTATCCGTTGTGGATTAAATTCTGATATTGATCATTAATCCAAGGCCTACTCCGAGAACCTAATACAATACTGTTTAGCTTTGCAGGTCGTGCCTCTAACCGCTCGGCTACAGTGGTGCCTTCAAATAAAAGAAACCAGCTATTTTACCAGTTTGAAGTGTAAAATAGCATTTTCAGAGAAATGCTCAAAGAAGGGGGGAAAAAATCCACTTAGAGTGCTTTTGGGATTTACCACCCAAACTGGGTAATTTAGCAATCCATTTACTTACTTAGCCTCTACCTCATCTACCTTTGACAGAAAGAAAAAGCCATCTGTCTCTATCCAGCGACAACTTCTTGGACTCTCACCATCCTAATTCTTAGCCAGCTATTTAATCTTTCTTAATATTTTATAAAAGTTAAATCCGTTCATTTCATCAGTACTTTTGAGGGAATCCTAACTAACCATTACTGATATTTTTGATTTTTCTAAGTCACAGATATTTTTATACAATAAATTCCCCCAGGTTAAAAGAAAATCGAAAATCGTTAAAGTCAGTCATTTTTGAGAAAAATCTCAAAAACATTTAAAAATTCATTGAGTACTTCCGCTTGACAGATTTTCTGCAGACTCAATTGTGATTTTGTTTTTGTCCGTTTTTATTGTTTTCAAAAATATTTTGTTCTCTAATTTCCTTACAAAGACACAAAATATTCTCTAAAAACCACCTTTTTTTTTGGGTGGGAGGGTCCTCTTATTGTGACCCCTTCTGGTTCACCTTTTTTGTTTTTACGTTCAGGGTTTTCCAACCAACATTTCATAATCGGCCAAGTTATCGTTTCCATACTTTTTGTGATACAGTCTAGTAGAGAGCAAAGATCTGACCCCAGAGTACCTATGGAGATACGATAGTAAACGGTACCGGTATAACAAAAGGCGTGAGGCCAGCAGCCAGCATGGGGCAGTGTGGGTCACAAGACCTGTGGCCAGATATCAGTGGTCTGGTTTGCTTATCTGACCAGCAGAGAGGTTTGTGGGATGGGCATGGTCCTAAGTATATATCTCCAGCTGTGTGGGTGTAGGGCGTACTCGGAACAGTCGCTAGGTCCTCGCTATGAGCCTCGCCTAGTGCTATATTCGCACTAACGTCCTAAATGTAATTTGCAGGCTCTAAATTTGTGGTATAATTTTTTCCTTTTTAAAAGAACACTTGGAGTGTGAATTCTTATAAACAAAATATAGGTGAATAGATTAAAATGAATAAAACTGGATATCTAGAGGCGTTACAAATATGCACACCCTGATATACAGTGAAGAGTTGAGGGCTGTGCGGCGAATAGCGCTGTGCTGGGTGAAGTGGGGTGCGCGCATCAAGTTATAGAAGAGGCAGCTCCATTCAGTCAGTGGCGTGCTTGCCGGCGCTGTACACCACCAATTCCGCTTCCTCCTCTCCACGGATCTCAGCATCGTTCTCTCTACTTCTAGCAGAGTACTCAAATAAACAGCCCAATATTCTCGCGTAACCTCTCTTTCTCTTTGTAAATATAAATAAAAAAAAACAGCATCAAGGATACACAAGAAGAGCCATGTAACTCTGTACAGTCATGATAGTTCACGTTCATCTCTTCACCTGCGCTTTGGCCGCTGTATTACACTGTGAGCAATCCAACCAATTCTCTTTTATACATTTATTAGAACTATTATTATTATTTCAATTATAATAAAATTAGTAAAAATGGACAAAAAAAAATTTTTAATATTATATTACTAGTTTTTACAATTTAGATTAATTTTTAGTTTTTTACCCATCAACTTTTTCAACAGTTTCCTGCTGAAGTTGTTCTCCAATTACTTATTTATTAATTTATTATTTGCATCACGAAATTTAAAGTTCACTTTTCCTTGCGCTTAATTTGTCATTAATCACCTTCATTTTTTGCTTAATTAGAAATTAATTTTATTTCAATGATAATAATATTAATTCACCTAATATTTTTTGTGTTTTGAACAAGGTATTTTTTTAATTAATTAATTAGGATAATTAAAAATATATAATCTTTAAAACTTTAGATCTTTTTTTTAAAATTCATTTATTTAAACTTTATCGCGTCATACTGGTAAATAAATAAGAGATATTTTGA
This sequence comes from Rhodnius prolixus, assembly GCF_049639745.1. Taxonomy (NCBI): domain Eukaryota; kingdom Metazoa; phylum Arthropoda; class Insecta; order Hemiptera; family Reduviidae; genus Rhodnius; species Rhodnius prolixus. Next base: position 10,646,268 of record NW_027411604.1, on the reverse strand, counting down.
TGGGATCCTAACATATTTAGCACTTCAAAGTTTTTTTTTTAATCCCTCGCTTAATTAATTAAATATGTAATCATTAACTGTTGTGATCACCAGTTTCAGCATTTGTTTTAGCTCTCATTAAAAAAGAACAAATAAAAGGCGTTTAAATGAACATTCTCATTCATTAATTACTCAATTTTAATAATTATTAAATTCAAGAAGAAAAACATTTTTGAGGAAGGGGAAAAAGAAATAATTTAATTTAATTTTTGAAAATTTTGTTGAGATTTCATTTTCTTTTTTTTTTGCAAATAATCGATCGATAAGAGCACTTGCTGCAGCATCATTTTTGACTATTGAAACTAATCAGACCAATAATATCTTACCGTCCCATAGATTCTTATTAATATTAATATTACTTTATTATTTTGTGATCTATTTTACTAAAATGACTAAAAATAGTAACATTTCTCCGCTGAAAAAGCTCAAAGCTCAGCTTTGAAGGAACGAAAATCTAATTAAACCAATCATACAAGTGCATCTTTCTGCAGTTATTGTTTACTTCTAATCAGTATTGCAGTTTATATTTTGGTTTTTTAAAAGAATTTTATAAATAAATTCACCTTGAACTGAACCTAATTGGCGGGAATCGTACTGCGGGTTAAAAATTAACCGGGAGGCCTTCGTTGCCGCCCAGATCCCTGAAATAGTTACTGCCGTATTCCTGTCTAATGGTGCTGAAAATTTTTAAGCACCATTTTTATAGCTATGTGAGTGAAATCAGATAACAAATCAATGTTTTAGCTCTTGTTGAATATACAATTGGTAATACAATTTAAAATCATACTTTAAATGCAAATAATATCATTAAAAAAAAAAAAAAAAATCAGTAATTAATAGATGTTTTGACAATTTCCTGTACGATATTCTTCAGGACTTCTTCTTATTCTTTCTGTCAAGGTCTCTAACTTCTATTGGGTTCTTTGGAGCCCATACAAGTAAACCCAGCTTTTAGAAACACGAACAACTTTGCGGTATTAAATTATGTTTGTCCGAAAATTTAGTAAATTCTTACAACTATGTTTGAATGCTCAGAAGAGATTTAAGATCTCTTTGTTGGTTCTGTTTTCGAAATAAATCTCAAATAACTTTAAAAATCATTAAAAAAAAATTACTAAGTAACTTTACGTTGACATAATAATTAAACTCGTATTTTGCTTCCATCAATCGCAACAATTATTGCATAAATTAGATGCAAATTATAAACAAGTTAAACATCTCTGCGGCAAGGCAGTATCCATTTACAATTCTAGTTGTTATTATACAATTATTTGTACTAATTAAATTAATAGCTACTATTTTGTCTTCATTAATTACACAATATAGGCATATTATTTATTATTTCAAAATTAAATATGGCTCGTACGGTTGCGTTAAATTCAATAATTGTTACAGTTACATTTTCCTTGGTTGTTCTCTGGTTGCAGGCGAGTTGCTGCAGCTAGTTTTCCTCCTCCATTTAATTTTAACTTCTAATTTGGGAAAAATAGCAGTAATTAGAGTTCTGTTTATTAAAAAGGTAAAAACTAAAAATATTTTTCCTATAAAAGTTGAAAGTGTTATTGCTTCATAAGGGAGAAAAGATCTACTGATAATGGGTAACCTCAAAAAGTTGAAAGGTTTAGGAATTATTAAATTAATTTTCTTTTAAAAAAAAGTAAAGCCAAAGTAAATTTCAGTACAAAAAAATAATAATATTCTATACAAGAACTTAGAATACAATTTAAGGAAAATGAAGCGGATAATACGAATCATCGAAATGCTAGAAGTAACATTAAAAGTATTGCTAGAATCCCAAATTTGATGAAAACCAGTCGGCCGGTGGTGCAAAATTTATGGAATAGTAATTTGAATTTTCATGAAAAACGGAAGGCGCGTCCATCATCTGAGGTAATTGGCGCCCAGAGCTTTTTCTTTTTCAGTGCACAGCCTTTTCACAGTGCTTTCTCGTTACAGACAACCGGACAGTTGTTTCTCAGTTACTGGCAGATACCAGCTGGATTTGGATATACTAGATTTTCCGCGTGGGAATTCAGTACACTAATCACTGAGTTAATCCCTTTTTTTTTATAAAAAATATCTTTTCTTTTTAGAAAATACAATTTAATGTGAGTTTAGAACGCTGCAGAATCTAAGTTCTTTGAGCGGTACTTACTTACAAACCGGTTTGTCATATTTATTCGAGGGAAACTTGAACCAATTTGAAGGAAATTGATCACCTAAGGAATTTGTAGCTAAAATTAGTAAAATAAAGTGAACGTGAGTGTTCCATTCTGCTTTACGTATTCAGTTGATTTCAAAACTAATTTCGAAACGTGAACTTAGTACTTTCTTCAGCGAGCGGTATGGTAACATTAAGTTTTTATACCTAAATGTACACTTTGTAACTTCATAAAACAAACAAACGCTTTGGTTAAAGTTTTAATATAATATAAAACAAAGTCTACAGAAAATGTATTTATTTATGTTATTTAATTTAGAATAACATTCCTGCTCTGTGGAATCCTGTATAGATCCTGAAGAAACATAAACCGGTAAGGATTTCCTTTTCATTTCAAGAAAACAATTCTTTGACAACAACCTCTTTAATAAATCCCAAAGATTTCTCTGAGAAAGTTAGACATAACTTGGAATTTTAAATATGTTTTCTGCCCCGCTTCTTCCTTCCTTTTACTATATTCTAAATGTTTGGAATTTATTTACTTTTTTTAACCGGGAATAAAAAGTTCTTTGTCTTATTGGTTTTTCGTACTAATATGCAAATTAGCCAAGATTTCGTTGGGTTAACTGCGAAAAATGGTAACAAATTAGGAGACTATAGCGTTTACTGTGTAACTGTACTGGTGTGTGTTGTTTTGTCTGAGTGGGTGTTATACTGTAACAATTAACTGGACCAACAATAGTTAGTCCTAATGTAGTCATAGAAATCCAGGGAGATATGGGTGCCTTTGTGATGATACTTGAGTATGGTATGGCCGGTAAATGTAGCTGTCACCACAGTTGATGAACAGTTGAACTTGCTGCTTATACCTGGTCACAGGAACAAGATCAAATGGGGGGAGGTTAGCATCCGCAATGGACTAGCAATTATATGTACATACTTTGCTCATTTAGGCGCCACGGTAGCCGAGCGGTTAGAGAGGCGTCGCCAGTAAAGCTAATATGTATTGTGGTACTGGGTTCGATTCCCTGTCTCTAGCCCTTGGATTTTATTTAATGGTTAATAAAAGAAATTTACAGTAAAGTATGTTTGCTAGTCGCCTCCGTCCACGACACCTAATTGGAACGTTAAGCAACGCCTGAAAAAATAGGCGATTACATTACTTTTTTACTTTACTTTACTTTGCTCATTTCAATAGCCATTTCAACCCAAATTTTTGTGGCGAATAATTATGATTAAACCTCGATCTACAGATAGATGGTGGTGTAAAATCTGCTTTCTGAAAGTAATTGTGGTACTTCCGTTTTAAAGGAATGCAAAGATTGAATTGTAGTATAGAATTGGAACTTAGGCATTCTTTGTTCCTTCCCATTATTTTAAATAGATTTATTGCTTTTAAAATATTTTTGTAGCAATTTAAATTGAGAAATTCAATGTCAATATTGTCTTAATGTTGAAAATATGATGTTAGATCCGCGTTGCAGAATAATATCGGTTATTTTATCCCTCGTAGTGCGCATGCTCTGTCCATTCCTGTCCAGTTTAGAATTTTATCCATCCTTAGAGATCTAAGACATATTGAGAATCACTTAAAGAGGTTCTGTCATTTGGTTCGCTAACTCTCAGTACATCATGAACTTCTAATGCAGGATGATGGTCCAGAAATTTGAAAAATCATGTATGCTATAAACCTGATGAAATTAACGAAATTTTCTTAATGTAAGAGTTTAATTAATCTATATTTCAAAATATCTCTTTTAAATGGTTGACGTCTTACAAGTCAGTGCCCTTTTTTATATGTTCATAAATAATTGATATTATATTGATATTAGTAAGTAATAAAATAATATTAAGTAATGTATAGAAGTAAAGAGATGCCTATTTTGTTTTTTTTAAGGCGGGCTTTACGCCCAATTACCGATTAAGTGTCGTGCTTTCCTATAAACTCCCTTTATTAACCATTAAATAAAATCGAATGCTGCCTAGAACGGAAATCGAACCCAGTATATTAGCTTGCCGGAACTCGCCTCTAGCAGATCTAATTATAAAAAAAAAAACTTAATATTTATTTTAATTTTTCGTTTCCAATATTTCAACATACACAATGGCAACCTGACCCAAAGTGCCCTTCCTTTGATTCTTTCCCCGAAAGTGAAGAGTCGATGACCTCACGATTAGCGTGGTAGTAGAGGGCATCCTTCGAAGTACTTAGATGTGTTAGCCGATTCATGCTTGTCATTGTTTATGTGTTATTCGTAATCTTATTTACTTATTGCCAATAGGCAGTTTTAAATCAAAAACAGTAAAAAAAAATTTTTTGGTGAAGTCTTGGTAATGTTTAGACCCGGGATACTTTTAATTTATTCATTTGTAAAAGCAGGGGCGGCTCTAGCTCGTGTAGCGCCCGTGTGCAATGAAACCCTGGCGCCCCCTAGGCCTGACCCCCCCCGCGGCTATAACTATTAACTAAGTTATCGCGTTTGATAACTGCCGCCACCGGGCTGGCTGGCCGCTTCTGTCATATCATTGTTGTACCATGATGGTCCAAGACGATGCTCTTAGCTGTCTCAGGGAGCGCCGCGGCCAGGGTCAGGGCACCGCACAGGGCAGACGGCGGCGCTCGTGTGCATTGCACACCCTGCACTATTGGCGTTCGGAGCTTTGTTTTCAATGGAATGCCGGCCACCGGACAGGGTTCTTCTGGTACAGACATTACGGAAAGTGAGCTATAAGAAGCTCCTAGTAAGGAGCTAGAAATGTAAGGGCCAGCAGCTGGATTTGAACCCAAATTCTCCGCTTTAGAATCCATTTACCACTTGCCTAGTGGGTTATTATAATCTTAAAGGAAATGAATTTTGGTAATTTTTAGACAAATATAAAATATACCCGCGCAATAATTGGAATATTAACCACAGGTCGCCATGTTTAAACACGCGCAAAAAGACCTAATTTGTTTTTCTCTGTTTTTGTCTAATTTATTTTGTCTAAAAACGATTCAAAAATTTATGGTTTAGCATAGAAATCAAAGATGTCCAATTCTTTGCAAATAAAATATCCTCCTTTTACTCCGGTAATATTTTTCTTGCTTTTTTTTTTTTTTTTTAATTTTCAATCAATCCACGCCATATTAACAATTTTACGTGTACCAGATTTAATTGGAAGTAGGTGAAACGGCGTAGACGTGATGAATTAACCCGCGTGACATTCCTATAATATTTAAAGTATGATAACAATATAAAAAGCAAATAGAATCACGTGACGCATGGAGTAACGAATATTTTTATTTGCAATGAGAGAAACAAGATTTGTTTGCTTGCTCACAACTCATCAATAAAGGGTTAGCTGGTCGGGTTTCAGTTAGGGATTTAACTCGCTCAATCTGGGGATGAGTGAGCATTTTTGAAGGAAAGAAAGTTTAGGCTAACATAGGATTTCCTCTGGAGGTTTAGAAAAGTTCATTAACATTCATAGAATGTATTCACAAATTGACACTTTATTTTTAATTAAATTTTTTTATGAAAAGCTTAAATTTTAATTTATTCATTTAATTATTGAAATGAAATTATAATTTTACCCACTCTCACCCCTTCAGAGAGGAAGTATTGTGATTTCAAAGGAATCCTCTCCACTCCTGTTCAGTTAGAAATATTAAATCTGGCCGACAATTTATTAACAGGTTTTCCTTATTGTCCTGTTTTTCATTTAATATCCTTTATAAACATTGATCTATTGTTCACTGTTTTTTGATGACTGATTCATTAATCCAATAATATTTTTACATTGTTCTTATAAAGTTGGTGTATCTTCTGTTTCTGTCTGCTTATGAAATATTATATTCTCAATAAGCCCTAAAGATGACCTAGTACCTAGGTCGAAAGCTCGGAAAAATATTTTTAAAAAATCATTACTGAAATTGGCATTATTCTCTCTTACAACATTTATTTACTTTCTTTAACAAGTTAACATCTGAGTACTTTAATTGTCTTGAGTTTTCACATATATGGGGACCTAAAGGATCTATGGGTTCCTGCAAAACATTCCAATCTTCACCGAATCTAATCCTTACAATCAATAAAAATAAATTGATCAATGAATTCATTGAAGAGCTTATAATTGCCAAAATTTGTATCTAGTAGATATGATGAGAACAAAAGATGGCTACAAGGGTGGTGCAGCTGTAAGACTGAGACAATCCTCCGAGTCAAAAAATAAATTTAAATTAATTATATTAAGAAAAAGCCTTGTGATTTTAATTTATTTTTTTGGTTTTCAAAGGTTATTTTTAAATTCATCCTCTTTAAAAAGGCCATGAACTTGATTCTCCCCTCTCCGCGAGTTCTGCTCCTGTTTTTGCGGGTCAGTTGGTTTTACATTTTCCCCTTTTATTATATTAAAAAATATTCAAGGGTTGAATCTCAAAATTCACTTATAAATTTTATACAATTTTCCCTTACAGGTTGGTTTTTCTGTGATTATGTTTAAGGCTAGAAATTGATTTCACAGAGGAAAATACGCATTTCCGTTGCGTAGTTTTGACTTGATGAGTAATTTGTTGTTTTAATACTTAAAATGTATTATTTTTTGGATTTTGATCTTAAAAGACTTTTTTTTGAAATACTCGCATTCATTTTTTAAAGCTTATCCATACTTCTGGGCGAGATAAGAGGTTGCCCAGTGAGCAGAATGTTTAAAAAAAAAATCTTTCGTATCAAAAAAGGGCGTATGATTGGGTAGTTTCAAGCTGTTCTACTTTAATATAATGTACGGTCCCAATATATTGTTTATAATCTCTTTAACAAAAACTTACAGCTTATAAAGTTAAATATAACGGGTTGATTAAATGCCAAAAGGTACATAAATCAGCAAGTACCCAACATATCATTTGGGTAATTTTACTGCATTAACTTTTCATTAATATCTAGTAGAATATATTACATGCTACAGACCCTAAAGCTAGCTATTTCGGTAAAGAATTCCCTAAAATCGGAAAAAAAACAAAGAGAGATACAGAGGTTTGAAATTTGAACGATTTGCAAAACCACCAAAATATAACCTTCTATATCTCAATAACTATTACCACTAAAACATCGCTATTTATATCAGTTATAGAGCAGACTTTTCTCTACAATTCGGTAAAGAATTCATTAAAATCTAAACAATACGATAAGAGATATGAAAGTTCGAAATTTGAACGATTTGCAAAACCACCAAAATATAACCTTCTATATCTCAATAACTATTACCACTATAACATCGTTATTTATATCAGTTATAGAGTTATCTTTTCTCTACAATTCGGTAAAGAATTCATTAAAATCTAAACAATACGATAAGAGATATGAAAGTTCGAAATTTGAACGATTTGCAAAACCACCAAAATATAACCTTCTATATCTCAATAACTATTACCACTATAACATCGTTATTTATATCAGTTATAGAGTTATCTTTTCTCTACAATTCGGTAAAGAATTCCCTAAAATCGGAAAAAAAAACAAAGAGAGATACAGAGGTTTGAAATTTGAACGATTTGCAAAACCACCAAAATATAACCTTCTATATCTCAATAACTATTACCACTATAACATCGTTATTTATATCAGTTATAGAGTTATCTTTTCTCTACAATTCGGTAAAGAATTCATTAAAATCTAAACAATACGATAAGAGATATGAAAGTTCGAAATTTGAACGATTTGCAAAACCACCAAAATATAACCTTCTATATCTCAATAACTATTACCACTAAAACATCGCTATTTATATCAGTTATAGAGTTATCTTTTCTCTACAATTCGGTAAAGAATTCATTAAAATCTAAACAATACGATAAGAGATATGGAAGTTCGAAATTTGAACGATTTGCAAAACCACCAAAATATAACCTTCTATATCTCAATAACTATTACTACTAAAACATCGCTATTTATATCAGTTATAGAGTTATCTTTTCTCTACAATTCGGTAAAGAATTCATTAAAATCTAAACAATACGATAAGAGATATGGAATTTCGAAATTTGAACGATTTGCAAAACCACCAAAATATAACCTTCTATATCTCAATAACTATTACTACTAAAACATCGCTATTTATATCAGTTATAGAGTTATCTTTTCTCTACAATTCGGTAAAGAATTCATTAAAATCTAAACAATACGATAAGAGATATGGAAGTTTGAAATTTGTACGATTTGGAAAACCACCAAAATATAACCTTCTACATCTTAATAACTGTATTCACTAAAACATTGCTATTTAGACCAGTTATAGAGCAGACTTTTCTCTACAATTCGGTAAAGAAAGTTACTCTTTTTCGTGCAATTTTTGACGATCAACCTTGAATATAATTCAAATGAGTTGCTAAATTTCCTGTTTTGGGAAAAATAAATCCAGAAGTATTCATTTAATGAATGGATTATTCATGTTTACGCAATATTTTTTTAACCGTTTTCTCCTACAGTCCTACATAATAAATCCAGGTAAATCTACAATATTTTTTTTGGGGGGAGAGAATACATTTTAGGACTTTCTAAGGAAAAGAAAATTCTATTAGGGTAATTTTTTTTTTTTTGGAAAGGTTAAAAGGGTTATTTCAACGTAGTATGCAGTTTTACTATATAGAATTTGTTACAAAAAACTCTAAAATCTATAAGTTAAAAACTCTAGAATTGGAAGTCGTTTTAGTGTTCGTTCAAGCCAGATTGTTTAATTGATTAAACCACTTGTAGAAGTATTGATTAACCACTCCTTGTTGCTAGAACAATCATGAGAAAGTTTCTCCATTGATCCACTTTCTCAGAAATCTGTATTAAGCTCACTTCAGTTTGAACCACTGTAATGGAGATTTCTAAAACATCTACCACCATAAAATGAACAATAGACGGTTATAGTTAAACTGACAGAAAGGATGTTAGCCAACTTATATTACGGAATATTGTTTGAAATGTTTCGTATTTCATTAAAAATATTGTAGAGAAGTATTATTTAACAAAATATTTCAAAAAAATCATAATTATTTTAATTATTATTTCATATTTTCTCGTTCATTGTACAGTTCATGCTTCAACCGCATTATATTTTATGCTACGTATATTTTAAATGTAAAAACAGAATAAAATAATACCCAATGGGAAGGAGAGATAGTCAAGAATGAATAGGAAAATTCAGGATGTAAATCCCTAATTCGGGATTAACGGTTAACTCGTTCAATACAGCGTGAGGGCAGGATTCAGTCCACATAAAAGTATAAAAATCCATGCTGTTTATATTTTGGGAGAGGGGAATTGCAATTACTTAATGGCGCCAATATTTGACTCCTCAAAAACCAAAAAATGCATACAAACACAAGCACAAACATTTTTCTGATGTTCTTTTCCCCCCGAATTTAACCGATTTACTCACGATAGCCGGAAGTGTATAATAGCCTGAATCGTTTTTCTGTCTTAAATCTCTTATAAGTTTCAGAGGCGAGCTAGATTATAGGGCCCTAATAGCACAAATGTGGGGGTAGAATCAGTCTGAGGAGGTTGAAAAAATAGCAACAATTGTTTTCTCAAAAAAGTGTTTGGTCTGCCTCAGCACACTCCCAACTACTTCCTTCAATTAGAGGACTTCCGGCTTGAACAGCATGTATATGTACACGTATCGCTTACACATCAGGTACATTAAAAAGATTTTATTTGAATTGTCTGACAGTCGAATTGTAAAGAGGTTGGTTTTAGCAATGATTGAAGCTAAGTTGGGATGGTTTCACAATTGGTTAGATCTTCTTGGAACGCACGGTATTGTTGTTGATGCTGAAGGAAGTCTGACGAAACAGTTTGGTGATCTCTCTGAGACACTTTTGAAATCTATGATTGTCTCAGAGAACAAAAAATTTTGTTATAAAAGCAAATAATAGTACCTCTCATCCTCTCTATCAGTTTATAACCTTTAATTTCAAAAATAATCACCTTTTCTCTCAATCTCATAAAAATGCTAAATATTTTATCAAAAAAAGGTCTGAAATGCTAAATCTGGAACAGTCTGGAACTCAGACTGTCCTTTATTGTAATTTAGAATGTATTGAGGACTTGCATCACTTCATGACTGTGTGCCCTAAGTATAATGACTTGCGTCTCAGGGTATTTTGGCAGTATGCAGCTTCTTACCTCTGACTGTTTTGGAGATAATGAATGGTAGGGATTGGTTGGCTCTTGCTGCCTTTGTTCGGGATGCGTATCACCATCGCTGGAGCATTATTAAAGAGATTATTTTATAATTTTATTCATATTATTATTTACTGTTACTGTTTTGAAATGTAAATTTAATTTGTTTAGTTTTATACAACCTTATTAACACTCTTAATTCTTCTTTTTGTATTAATTGTGGTAACTCGCCTGACCGTCTATGACCTAGGCTATACATTTTGATAACAATTTGTCAATGTAAATAAATAAGTAAATACAAAATGGGGTCCTTATTTTATCGGTTTCAGCCTCAAAAAATAAAAAAGAAATAAGCGATTAATTTAATAAGAATTTGCACAATTCCTTTGATTTAATTCTTACCAATATCGTATTCTCTATTTCTCATAATTAGACTATCCAGAATATTAGTGCTTTAGTTTTATTATATCTTCGTACGATCTTAATGTTATTTGTTATTTTCCTCAAAGAGGAAAACATAATAAATAATTGGGAATAAGGAAATGATAGAAATTTTATTTCAGCCCCCCCCCCAAAAAAAACAGAGAAAAGAGAAAAGAACCGGAAATAAATTAAGTTAGTTGTTGTTTGTAAAACATGTTGTGAGCATATTTTTCATTTTATTCAGAAGAGAACAAGCTAGCACTGGGTTTGACTCCCCGGGCCGTGGCGACGGGCCCTACTGTACACATCCTACTGAATATAGTCGCCGGCTGGAAGCGGCAGTGCTCTAGGCTTTTCTGGAGCGGAGTTTTAGTTGGATACAGCTACTCTCTCTCTTCCTAATTCAGCCAAATCCTAAGGATGACACCTCTTTTGTAATTTAAATAAGTGTGACTCGAAGCCTTACATTGTGTGTAAGGCCCCTGTTATGCTCTTACAAGTGATGAATGTCGTTTTTTTTTTAAAAAAACACACACCGGAGAAAGGAGAGTGAGCCGCCCTCTAGACTGTACTATTTTATGATTTCCAGTTAGTTATGAGGGTTCCTTGCGCTGAGAGAAACAAAGGACGGATCCTGTTTTGTTTCGTTGTGTTCCCTTCCAAAGACTTGCGTGCTTACTAATGAAAATTAAACTTCTCTTTTACTTTTTTTCTGCCCCCCCCCTGACGTCATACTTATGAAACAATTTGTTCCCAAAATGTGGGTCACACATACTCTTTCGCTTTCATTTTTAATCACATTTCTTTATAGTTCATCATGATTTTTTTATTATTTTTTTTTAAACATCAAAATCACACATTTTTATTTCACATTTCGGAATTATATTTTTGCCATTTCTTTTTTTTAAGAAAGGAAGTATTAAAAAATTGTATGTAATTTTCATAATAAAATTTCCACCAAGATTATATTTACATTTCCTTGGCATGGAAATAAGGCCGAGTTCTGTTCGCTAGCAGTTTTATCTCTTGCAATAATATTGCTGGTTTGTTTTATTAAATATTCTGCTTCTTTTTCACATAGTTTATAATCTTTTTTCTATTACATTTTTCTTACCCTCGTTAGAGAAAGTTTTACAATCGATTTCCACCGGAAATACACGTTTTTCGATCTCTGACCACCGCGAATTGGTTTCAGAATTGAGTTAACTTGAATATATACAATGAGATGAGGTTGTATACTATAATGTACAAACTAGGCTTAAATTGCATATTCAAGTCTTCAACTTCACAAGCTGTCCTCAAAGCAGCGCCTTGAGTGGGGAAGAAGTCACGCCCTTGCAATGGCAAAAAAACCTTTTGACACCTCTATCGATCTGATCCAACAGGTTCTTCAAGTCTCTTGAGACTCTCTGTGCCTGTTCAGCATACCCAATTCACACTGGGTCTTCTAAAACTCCTGTATACCACTATAGGCTCCGCCTATGGTCAAGTAAATCTTCCGTTAACCGAAGATTGTACAAATCGCATTTCTCTAAATCACTAGTACAACATTTTCAAAACTCAAATTCCTCAGTGCGGGAATCACTAAGCTCTTTTGAATGAATGAATAAATGCTCTTATTCACAAATTACATAAATACAATTGAGTTTTACAAAAAAAAAGAAAAAAAGCGTACAAGACAATGACTTTTGCCGTCTGTCGAGTTCCCTACTTTAAGTTTTTTTTATTTCTTATTTAATTTAATTCATTCTTAGCTTTACAATTACAGAATTTATTATTCATACAGCAATTAATTTAATTGTTATGTTGGAAATGCCCAACCAGGAACTTCCGATATTTAATAACTGTGAATATATAGTTTTCGTGACCGGAAATTGTTAAACTTAGGATGGAAGATTTGCGAGGAATCGGTCAAATAAAACAACTCGTCTTTTTGCCAACGTTTCTGTAACTCAACCAACCCGCATAGCCACGCCCTGAAGAGGACAATATATTTGTCGAAACGTTAGCAAAAAGACGAGTTGTTTTATTTGACCGATTCCTCGCAAATCTTCCATCCTAAGTTTAATAACTGTGTTTAAGTGTTTGGCGAGTGTTGTCCAGTTGGTACCATTCAATAAGTTGACCACCTCCTCTTGATTTAATTTTATTTGACCAAAATATGCCTTTCTAAATTCCCGTTGAATTGGGCATATTCCTAGGAAGTGAACAGTATCTTCAGGGACATTTAGATTGCACAAGGAGCAGGTAAACACCCTATTCTTACTCCATGGTTGGTAGTTTAAGACTAACAGTTCGCCTCTAGCTTTTGATATGAGAGATTTACAATATAGAATTATTGCATTATTGTGGATATGGAATTCTGCTTGGTGTGGATCTAGTTTTGAATATAATTTGTGAAACTCACTTTTATCAGCTCTGGTTAGCATTTCCATTTTACTATTTAGTTCCAGTTTATTTACTAGGTTTTCAGGATGGAATGTTTTGAGAATTTCTTCGTTAATTGTTATTTGAAACTGATTACCTAAATCTTTAATGTTCTTGTACCAGGATATTTTCTTTTTCTATTATTACATTGGCACTAAGCTCTTTTCTACAAGTGCCATTTCAAGTAATGTGGGGGATATTATCTCTTATATGATATCGATAATTAATCTTATTCTGTAATGCCACTGCTGCCTTTAGGGAAATCTGAGGTTTATCCTTTTTCCTCTTCTTTTCAGACCAAGGATTATTTTTAAGTAAATTTTTCCTATCAAAACCCTTATTTGATTTGATTACCGGACAGTGAGCTGTAAAGCTCCTAGGAGAGAAAATCTAAGGGCCAGCAGCTGGATTCGAACCCGGGATCTCCTCGTTGGAATCCGGAACACCTAACCACTGGGATAATCCCTTCCCTATTATTAATATTATCATAGTAATTTATATTTTATTTAAAAAATATGGCATATTTACTTGCTATACATATCTTCGTTATCTTTCTACAGTTTTAGGATCTAATAAGAGAAATTAAGCTTCAACAGACCGTTTACAGCGAACATACAAACCAAATTTAAATAAACCATCTTTTTTAAAGCGCAATATCCTAAGTTTTTGGAACAGTTGTTTACGTAAGTTACGATCTTACGTATGTTTTCAAAAAATTTTTTGTTCTTTTTGTTCATTTTGTCTTTTTTTTTTCTTTTTTTTACTTGTAACCAAAACTATTCGAAAAACAGTAGCAATTATTTCCGGAAATTTATCCAGGTCAGGGGAATAGGTCATAGTTTGGAATAATATAAGTGTTCCGGAAATAACATCATATAGATAAATCTTATAATACTTGGGGCAGAGTTCTCCCCTCTCTTTTACAAAGACGTTCCCTTCTAGCTATAGTTTCAAAAAAATAAAATAAAGATATAAAAATTGAATATAGTCTATCTTATTTCTTATGATTTTTCTTTTCGTAATAATCTTTAATTTCTTTCAAATTTATAAGCCAAGTAAATTGAAAGAATCCCTTAGCCTTGAGCATTCTTTGCGCCCTTATTATTCTGAAATAGTGTATTCTGCCAAAATTAATTTGAAAGGTAAAGCTACTTTCAGCAATAGAAAGAAAAATTCCATCTGCTTATTAAAATAAGCAGCAGCAATTGTAGATACTTTTTGCCCCTGTGTTACTGCCTTGCTTTCTCTTGGCTGAAATAGTACACTAAAGTAGAATTTATACTAAAATAATATGTTGAGTGGTTCCTTACAATATTAAAGTAATTAATTTCTGAATTACTGGTGACTTCTTTAATAAAAGGGTTCCCTTGAGATATTACACCTTTATTTTGAGAAAATTGAAATAAATAAAATGAAATCTTATCTTCAAAATTTAAATTTTCTGAGACTTTTAGATTTTGTACTTAGCATGGATATACACACACTCACACACAAAAATTTGGACAAGACGAAAATACAAACTTGGGACCAACTAATTGAAGATTATGCACTACTGATGCACCATAGAAGAAACTTGATAAGACAGATACTGACAAACGGATATTTATTTTTAGTAAAATGTCAGGTTGGCAGTGCTGGTTAATATCGTTGATTTTATCCGCTGTAGAACGCGTTTTATTGAATCCTTGACCGGTTTCAGACTTCCGTTCTGCATTAGTGTAGACTAATCTGTTTAGTGCAGAGATTTTGACTTCACTTCCGTTACCGTCTCGTACTACACTTACTGACTGATTGAGAATCAGTTACACGGTGTTTATTATTCAAAATGTTAATTAAATAAGTTTAATTCAATGTTTTCTCCTTAAAAATTACAATTCTAAGACAACGCACATGCACAAAAGAAGTAGACCAAGATCCATTAACATTTCGTATATCAAACCACGTAACCTCCTCACTAAAACAGACAGCAAGCGTTGTGCGAGATGGTAACGGAAGTGATGTCTAAAAATTTCTGCACCAAACTGATTAATATGATAAAAGTCCAAAACCGGTCAGGGATTCAATAAAACTCTTTTACGCCTACTCCGCCTGCCGCCTGACTTGTAGTAGCAACATCAAGAAACTTCAGATAACCCAGAACAAATTTCTCAGAGTCGCAACAGATTCTCCACGACGTACTAGAATTGACTCACTTCACGGAGACTGCGACCATTATCCTCCGGTACACTCCTATATCCAAAATCGTCTGCTCAAACTCCTTTCCATCCTAGACTACCATCCCAATCCACTATGCCGCGAAATAGCCTCTTACAGATTCTTCTACAACATACAGGGCACAGAAGACTAAAACATATCCTACTCTAACTCTTTACCCCTAGCTGCAGGTTTTTCCTCTCCTTTTTTCCCTGCATTCCAATCCTCCTCACCTAACTATTCTCTTACTTCACTTAGTTAAGAAGGTTGAAATCTTTTATACATTTATACTTCTACATTTATTTTATGGATTGTATATATTTATTATAATAAATATTTATTCTATTCAATAAAACTCGTTCTACGATTAATAAAGTCAACGATAAAAAAAACTGTATATCCAGACGAATATGTATACTTTCTATATTTCCAAGTACAGTTTGTTAAAATTTCAAATAAGATAACGATAAACAAAAAAAAACAAAATGAAGAATTTGTGCATTTAGAAAGACTGCAATATTGCAGGTGGAGGAAACAGGAAATGTATTTTGGTGGGAACGCCTTGGTAAATAATTATGTGACAGACATTTCTTGTCTTACATTTATAGTTATTTTTTACGAAAGAATTGTTATTTTAAGCATTGAAAATGTATTGGATCACGTCACCATCCAATTGGTTCCACAAACATCATGGCCGCTCCATGGTTTATATGGTTCTTACACTGACGCAAAGACCGGTCTACATGCAGAGAGCATATTATTATTGTCTTTCCGGTTGTGCTCTTAGAGAGCCCATTTCAACAAATACTCCTCCACAATCCGGCCTCTTTCTTTTCTTCTGTCTTCAGAGTGTCCCCAAAGAATACACCTCAGTCAGCAGCAATGTACTGGAACATAGTGTAGTAAAATGGTTTGCTTATATACCACGGCTTTATTTACATGGTTGCGTTTCTATTTTTAGTGCCACCATAGACACGGTAGACTTTTCCACACACTTGTAACATTTCTCGCCGAGAATTTCGTTAACGCTATAGGTTGTTGCTTTCCATTTTATTTCTATCATTCTCTTTATGAGCCCAACCATGTTGTTACCTTGTCTAAAGTCTGCTATCCATTTTTATGGATTATTTAAAGACTTTGAATGTGAAGAAGGCAAGAAAACTTTTACCTAATTTTCTTAATGATTGTTTTTATCTTTTTTTCTAAACAAATCCGTCGTTTTGTTGCAATAAAACTGAAAAAGTGAAGCCAAATAACTAACCAAAAGTTAAAAGTAAAAGTAAATAAAGAAACTACTTTGATCTATACTACTCAAAAGTTGCTGAGGAATTGCAATAAAAAGATCAAAAAAAGACAGAAAGAGTTATATATTTTTTTAAATAAAAGTTGCTTCATTTGTCTTTTAATATCACATTATCTTTCAGATATAAAATTTTTAAAAACAAAGATAAAACAGGATTTAACAAAAGCCGTGAGTGTCGCCTAACAAATTGTGGAAAACATCTCACTGGTTTTTCCACAATTTCTATTTTGTTAATCCAATTAATAGTTTTTCAGTACCTGGTGTAGCCTCCTCTTACTCTCTGAACAGCTGAACAACGGTTTGCCATACTCAAAATAACGGCAGCTATTTCTTCTTGCGGAATTTCTTCCCATAGTAACGTTAAAACGTTAGCAAGCTCTCCGGTGTTCCTGGGTTGGGGCTGATGGTTATTTAGTCGTCTCTGTAAATTGTCCCAAATGTGCTCTATTGGGTTTAGGTCTGGTGATAGTGCTGGCAGTGGTAAGTGGGTAATGCCGAGACGACGAATTTCTTCAAGAACACATCTGGCGCGGTGAGGGCGGGCATTGTCGTCGAGAAAAACAAATTGTGGCCCAATATTGTCTCGAAAGTCTGAGACAAACCCCCGAATAATGTCATCTCTGTATCTGATCCCATTTAAAGTGCCCTGAATGATGTGTAGTTCAGTACGATTGTTGAGAGTAATTCCACCCCACATCATGACACTGCCACCGCGGCGTGCTGTTACCGGTTGGATGAATTGTGGCTCAAAACGAGTGTTTGGCCTTCTCCACACTCGCAAACGTCTGCTATTACTCGATAAACAGAATCTTGACTCGTCACTAAACAATACAAATTCCCAGTTTTGGTTCTCCCTCAACCTAGAGTTTACCCATTCTGTGCCGAGTATCCAATGAGGGCTTCTAACTGGGCGATACGAACGCAAACCAACCTCTCTCAATCGATTTCTAATCGTTTGATCAGATACTTGAGTCCCAGAGGATTCAAAAAGACGATTTTGTAACTGTCGGGCGGTCAAAAAAGGGTTTCTGCGGGCATTCATCCTCACTAGGCGGTCTTCTCTTTCAGTGGTTCTTCAAAAATTCCCACCGCCATGGCGTCTTTGTGCAGTTCCAAACTCGCGGTATCTTTGCAATGCTCGGCAAACAACACTTGGCGCAATGTTAAAAGCATTAGCAATTTCAAGCTGAGAAAGGCCCTGTAAATGAAACTGGACCATTAAATCTGCCCTTTCATCACTTAGAGGTCTTCTTTCCATGATAAAAAATTAGAATTGAGAAGAGAAAAAAAGGTTCATTCACTTTCAAATGCATTAGAATACTGAATCATTTTAAAGGACAAAATTAGCAATGTTTGTTTTTGTGGTGTATCAAAATGAATTAACCTTTGTACGACTAACAAGTGCATTAATTCCTTAATATAAACAAATATTGAATGCCAAAATAACGAGATAAACATCAAAACATTGTGCAAGTTAATTATTTGATGTTATTTATAAATTCCTTAGCAACTTTTGAGTAGTTTAGATTGCACTTTTTATACAGAATATACATTTTTCAAGCTTAGTTGCACCTGGAAATTCATAGTTGTTTTTTTTCAAAACTTTTAAAACTGCATTCAGTTTTTGAAAATTATTCTAATAAAACTTTTATTATTAGCTTAATATTCTCAATAAAATAATGTTATCATTGAAAGTGCATTTTTAAAAACATTTTATGCATTAGTTTTTTTTATTTTACTTATTATTTTCTTACTCTTTAAAAGTGGAATTGTTGTGATCGTTTTCGCCCGGCAATAATTAGCTTTAGATCTCTTGAATTTGTGTTTTTTTTAATTTAAAATAATTTTATGTTCAAATATAATATATTTTTTTTAAATTTATTTATTTTGCAAATGTAATCTAAGTACAACGAGCAAAACATATGAGGGTAAGGGAATGGTGCAAAATACATTTGCATGCACATATGTATAGGATGCAGTGTGGGTCGTCGTTAGTTCACCACGTAGGCAAGCTTACACAGCAACCATCCTAGGAGATTATGTGTTGAGGTGGCCACCGCCGCTTTAGTCTACGCTGTGGATTTGAAGGAAGTGTTGTATGTTGGTGGATTAGAGGGTTTGTAATGACTGTCCAAAGATTTGAGTGGAGTTTCGTGTAACGAGATTGGGTCTATTTACAGAAACGAGAGGAATATTTAGATCAGAGTGTATTGTGTGATTGGAGACTTAGAAGGGAGCGTTAATATAATTAAAAAAATGAAACTCAAATTATAAATAAAGGGAATGAAAAGTTCATTTGTAATATTTTATTAGAGAAAACATTTCATATCTTCCATCTGAAAGATATAAGGACGAAGTTCGGTTGTATCTGGGAAGTTAAGTAACAAAAGGCTTGTGGAGGTCTTAATAAACTGAACTGGAGAACGGAGACAAAAAGATGTTGACTGGAATTATGTGTAGAGTACACGTTCTGGAACAATCAAGTTAGAATTATAGCCATTATTGGGCGATTTCCTTTATTGTCCATCTTGTGGCACTTAGATCTCCATTGAACGGATCTTATGGATGTTGATTGCATACCTGGATGTCTGTAGAAAGAATGTGATCTCATTTGCCGTTTCTTAGCCATTGCAGCTTGTTCTCTTAGCACATATTTGGATAGATAAGATCTGTAAGCGTTGACATTCTTCTCCATGATGCTGTAGAGAAGTGTAGTAATGCTGTACACTGTACCAAGAAGAGCTTTCCGCCTGGGTATCTCTCCCTCTCTCTAAAAAAAATGGCCCAATGATTAACTTGATTTTAGAGGAAAAGTTTTATTAACTAAAAGCAATGGGAACCAGAAGTATTCTAATAAAAATTCCCATCAGCTTGCCGGAAGAGATATGAATATTAAAATACGAATTTTAATCTTTATAACTTCCGTCTTATGGTTATGACGTCATAGTTCTCCAAAGTAATTAAGTCACCCTATTTTATTCATTAATCTGCTTAAAATAACTTTTTATTATTATGATTATTCAATTTTTTGTTTTATTTTTTGGTCAGTTAAAAGTTAGCATCCATTTTCTAAATATGTCAACAGTAATATTTAAAATACCTATATAATACGAGGTTTGTAAATTAAGTAATGAGACTGATTTTTTAATTTTTTTTTTATTTAAAGAGAATTGAATGTTAAGATGGAACTAAAACGTGTTTTAGCCACTTGTGCGTCGAAAGGAAATGGTTCAAGTCTGTGTGAATGGTTTGATTGGTGACGTAGAAAGGAGGGATTACTATAGAAGCGAAGAATTTTAGATTGCAAGGACCTGGATTCTTTGGAGGTTTGAGCGTTTGAACCCCACAGTTCGATGCCATAAGACCAGACTGGCTGTAATATACGAGTAATATACGGAATTCTATATTGTCACCTTCAAAATAACTTCCTTCTGAAGCCACACAGCGCTGGAGACGTTTCTTCCACTCCTCATAGCAGTGCTCGAACTCCCGATACTGGAATAGCCTTCAGCTGGCCAGTTACAGCCGTTTAAATGTTTTCAACTGTCCCAAAATGAGTTCCCTTGAGATGATGATTTTTCAACTTCGGGAAGAGAAAAAAAGTCACAAGGAGTCAAGTCAGGCGAATAAGAAGAGGCTAAGGAGCCACAGGAATGTTTTTTACTGGCCAAAAACTCAGTTTATTGAAATTGCTGTGTGACAAGGAGCATTATCGTGATCCAACATCCACTTGTTCTTGATGTTTGGTCTCACACGAATGAGAAGTTTTTCAAACGGTCAATCAACACTTTTACCGAGAGGTTCTTGAAAAACTTCGAAAAAGGGAAGTTGTACTACTGAACATAGATCGCTAGTCTAATTTGTATCCGGCAATAATTTATTAAAATTTTAAATGAGTTGAACAATAAATTTTTTTATTAGAGAAAAATTATTTATATTTCATAATAACTTCAATCATTTCGTGACCCCCGTAAAACAATAAAATTTAACATTAATAAAATTGCAACTAAAAAATCCTTTCAGATTACTGAAAAGCTCACCAGAAAGCGGTAATGGTGGTAAAAGCTTTAATTTCCATTAAAATGACATTCTGGAAAATTGTAATCTCCATTTAGAAAAATCTATTTTGTTTTTATTGCTTTTATTGATCAATAATATCCGTAAAAAATGGTTGATATTGTTGTAAGATTATTTCGTATTTTGGGTTAACAATAGATTGTACAAAGTGTGTAGGAAGGGTAAATTCTCCCGAGTGGATATTGTGAAGAGGATTGAGAATTCTTTGTTTTTGGACTTAACTTTCACAGCTCTTTGTGAGAATGAAAATCTCTTAATGAAAGAGAATTTTTGTTAAGAAAACTATCTAAATGCATCTCTCTCGCGCATTTGTTTGAAATCAAATATTGAATGCCATGAAACAATGGCAGGAAAACAAATCTCAGCAACAAGTCTAGATATTATTTATTCTGTTACCGCAACTATTTTTTTTTTTTTTTTTGTAAATTTTGAACACTCTTTGCCAAAATAAAACACTCTAAAAAATGTTCATTCCAAACATTCTCCACATAAATTGTTAACACTTGGAGAACTGCAATTCCATGAAAAAAATAAAATAGTGCGATTTGTAAGCAGGGGTTAAATTTAATGGCACATTATGAAAGACAGGAAGTGATGACGTGCAGAAGTTGATGATAGTTTCTTTCCGCAGCCGCTCATTGTAGAAGATGTTAAGCCTTTATGAAATAAATGATCATTACTGAAGGGCCTACACCGTTGAGAGCTACAGAATGCTATGTTCTTCCCGTTTCCTTTCTTTTGCTCTAAATGGGCCAAGTTTTATATTGTGAAGATCATTAAATGTAATCATTATGGTTTATATTTCTAGTATTTCACGTTAGGCCACAAAGAGTTGTTCCACTTAAAAAATTGATTTAATGGAGTTTTACTGGGTCATTCTTTGTTTTTATTTATTAATTAAATATTACTCGTAAATACCAGAAAATATATGATCTCTTTAATCATTGAATAATGGGTCCATTTTGATGCTAAAGGTAGATAAGTAATTTCTTTCATTAATCATATAAATAGAATATAAATTTTACATTTATTTTTACCTTTACCTCGACAAAAGACACACGGAGTGCTCATTCACAGCTTAAGAGAACAGAACTCAACAGACGCTTCGGACGACTGAAAAGACTACTCGACAACAGATCAAAACTCACTCTGGTCGACAAAAGACGTATTTATGTAAGTACTCGTATATTACAGCCAGTCTGGGCTTATGGCATCGAACTGTGGGGTTCAAACGCTCAAACCTCCAAAGAATCCAGCAATCTAAAATTCTTCGCTTCTATAGTAATCCCTCCTTTCTACGTCACCAATCAAACCATTCACATGGACATTAAACATTCCTTTCGTCGCACAAGTTGCTAAAGTACGTTACAGAAAATTCCATCTTAACATTCAATCTCATCACAATCCCACTTGTACAACATCTATCTTCCAGAACATTTCTAGACGTCTTAAAAGACAGTGGCCTAGCGATCTTCTCTCTGATGATGAGAGGCTATAGATAGTAGAATTTTATTGGAGTGTTGCCGCTGGGCAACTTCTCCACTCTGAGTGTTTACTTGTTGTTTATCGTTATTAAGTAAAGTAAAGTAATCGCCTATTTTTTTCAGGCGGGGCTTAACGTCCAACTACCAATTAGGTGTCGTGGACGGAGGCGACTAGCAAACATACTTTACTGTAAATTTCTTTTTATTAACCATTAAATAAAATCCAAGGCCTAAGACCGGGGAATCGAAACCAGTACCACAATACATATTAGCTTTGCGGGGCTCGCCTCCAACCGCTCGGCTACCGTGGCGCCAATTATCGTTATTATTGTTGCTTATAACGCAATAAAATTCGTTGATTGTAACTACATAAACGATCATTAAAAAAAACATTTTACCTTAATTTATTGTATTTATTTTTTATATACCTTAGAGGGGTTCCGCTTCTAAGGAAGAACTACATATAAAGGTTCAGCTTTCACGAAGGTTCAGATCTCACCGATCAGCCTAGGGAGAGATAGGCCGTTTAGCTAATCCGCCCATAAGAAATTGAGCCGTTTTTAGGAAACTTCAAAACGGGATTTTCGGGAGAAAAAATCGGAAAACTCCTTATCGAAAATTTGAAACGCTAGCAGTGTTACCAATTAAAATGGATAACCGGAAGTTAGAATAGCTTCTAAACAAAAGAATGTCCACAATATCTGTAATCAATGATTTCCTTAAATAAAATTGAAGGTTAGATTAAAAATCGCAGATTACATTGTATCAAACAAGAATTATCAAACCAAAATGGCTGTGCAAAAAAAGGAAAAAGAAGAAAAGTGTGTGAACAATATTTACAGTTTGAAACGAATTAAACTGTTCCAAACTGGTTCGTACCAAATGGTTAGCAATTAACACTAGCGGTGGTGTGAAGTGCTGCTATTATTGTTGGGGGTGAAGCTGATTGTGTAGCTGCAGATGACTGGCCGGAAATGGACAGCCATTTCCACTTTTTTCCCCCTCCATACGTACCCTTTTTTTGCTTTTCTATCATTCACAGGTCTGAAATATTTGGGGGGGAGAGGGATTACTGCACTGTAATTGGCTGGTTCTTTTACATTTATTGGCATTTACCATAAATCTGGGTGAAATACTCTGATGATAGCATCTTTAAGGATTGCGATCGTGTCGAATTTGCAGAATATATTTTGTCTTTTACGGTGTTCTTTGTTTTTCAAAATAGTATAAAATAAAACAAACACTCAATTACAGAATTACAGAATAACTACAATCTGCGCCTCAAAGACCTGGACTTCTGAGATCAGCATCGCAGATTTCACGAACTGGACCGAAAGAACAGCTAAATAAGCTACTACTCTCCCCACTTTTCAGCAAAGTCTGGCCAAGTCAGTTACCAAGTTATTAGGAACTCGTCTAGCTGTCTGCAGTAGATACGCAGACAAACGTCTGTCAGAAATAATAAGAAGGCTCATGGAAGTGGTTGAAGATGTAATAGTCCGGATCTACTAAAGAGCTTTAAGATGGTAAGGAGAACATACAGAGAATGGGAGACTCCGGATGGCCCGGAAGATCTTTAAGGTGGCAACCACCCTTTAATAGAACCAGAGGCCGGCCGAGGCGGTACTGGCAGCACTGCACCCAGGAGTCTGGCTAGACATAATAGTAAAATCGCTGAATTAGATGAGAAATCGCAGATTACATTGTAATAGTCATCAACATTTCTGGACAGCCTTGGTTCACGCATTTAACTGCACTTTCTTTGCTTTACTCAGGCATCTCCCGAAGGTTGCCTGCACGGGTTTTGTCTCTCCAAACCACTTTATCCTGGCAATCACTGTAGTCCCCAGCCGGACATAAACTCCAGGGTGCACTGCTACCAGTCCCGCCTCGCCCGGCCTCTGGTTCTATTAAAGGGTGGCTGCCTCTTGTAAACATCTACCGGGCCATCCGGAGTTTCCCATTCTCTGTATGTCCTCCATACCATTTTTTTTTTTTTGCCGGCGCATCGACGTCTATGGTCATTAGCACCCATCACACATTTTCCCTTTTCTCATACAAAGGCCACTAGAGCTGGGATGGTACCTATTGGCCTATCGGGCTGCCACACACATATCTTGGATAGCAAGGCAAGGTGGAACCTAGGCTATCGGATGCAGACCGCGCTCCCCTCTTACATCATCGATCTGGTCGACGAGGGGGAATGCGTCCATACCATGTTAAAGCTCTTTAGTAGATCCGGACTATTACATCGTCATCCACTTCCATGAGCCTTCTTATTATTTCTGACTTCCCCCGTTTTGCTCTACACCTTCGCAAGAAGTCCATTTGGTCAGCTCTAAGCTTTTGCATCGTTCTTTTTTTTGAGAGAGAATCCAGGATTTAGCTACACAAATCATCAAATCTGGGGGAGGCTGTTATTCTTTGAGCTTCACATGGACCGAAAAACCCGTGATATAATCGGAGCCCCAGATTGGCATCAACCCAGAGTGAACACATCTTTGTTTATTTATTAATTTTAATTATTTATTTATTTAAAAAATAACTTCTTCATCATTCTTCTATAACTTCCAGTTGATTAGCCATAAATCATACTTAATTCAGAAAGTTGACTTAGATACAAAAACTAACAGAAAAATGTATAAACTGACTTCGTCCTTAATTTAACATTTTACATTTTAAAAAAAACAGTAGTCCCACAAACTAACTACTTGCACATAGAAGAATACTTGCAAAATTCGTGGATAATCTCAGTATAAGAGTATTCGGATACCACAAGAATGCTGAAAAAGGAAAAAAAAACCCTGCGCTCTTACCTGCGTGCTGCTTAAAAAATGCATGTTTCTTACACTTGGGAAATTAAGGAAAATCAAGCGCATACTATGCTTTGCTAAGTTTTAGCATTTTTAAGAATAACGATAAAAACAACTGCCTCGAGATATCGCAATTAACATTGCAAACCAATATAAATTATTCTGACTAGAGAGAGATACTCGTAGGGCACATTGCTTTGTTTCACTGTGAATTAGCTTGCTGTCAGTTATATATAAATGTATTCTTGTAGTGAGTGTGCTACGTTATACATCAAATGAATATATATGTACATATTATACTACTGGAAAGTACCCTATTCTATTTTATGTACGTAATATTGTAAGTAGGAATTTATATATGCATGCATAGTAAATAAAGATAGTAACGTGGTATGTTGCGTTCTGGTTACAAAATTAAATAATTTATGTACCAGAGTTCAATATCAGTTATATTTAAAGTATGTAAACAATTTCATGTACATATTGAAACATGATTAAATTTTCCTTTCAAAAGTTATTGCTGAAAACAAGGAATGGCTTTTTTATGACATTCAGATGCTGTTCAAGGTACTTCATGTTTCTGAAAAAGATTTTTTTATTTTTATTTTATGATTTACTAAAACATGCTACTACACTCTGGCGAATTTCATTGAGAATATACAATAAAATTAAGATAGATTTTATTTTACTACTTTACGGATCGGATTCATTGAAAGCTGGAATGCCATGCTGAAGCCTGAACTTTAATTTCATTGCCCCAAATGGTCATCAGGTGTTGGAGCAGGATATGATTTCCCAGGTGAATGAGGTGGCGAATTGATAACGATAAAGAGGCAAGGCCCGCAAAGCTAAGATCTGATTCCCTGGTCTAGGTCTTGGATTTTATTGAATGTTATTTTGAGAAATTTACAGTAAAGTGTGTTTGTCAGTCGACTTCGTCTGTGAAACCTAATTTGGTAGTTGGACGTTAATGCCTTTCTCAACAAAAAAATTGTGCGATCCTGCAGGACGTTAATTCCTGTCGCCTTGGATCTCCACTTTTCCTTAGAATTTCTTTAAAGGGGTTTGGCTTTCTTTTAAATAAACTTGGTCTGGGCTTGGATGGAGGCTTCCCTGAAGAACGCTGGTAGTTACCGCTGTTAAACGGGAATATACCCTAGCTAGAATCAACTTGCGGTTTAGTTTCATTCAGAATATTTAGGAAAAGAGGAACTGACTATGAGGAGTAGTTATCTATTGCTACCGCCTCTGACTTTTCCTCGTGAACTTTTCTAGATATCTTAGGTGAGTTACTCCATCACCGGGTAGCTTTACACCTGGCATTTTTGGGGCATAATCTTGTCAAAAAGTTAAGGAGCTAGAATATGCTGCAAAAATAAACGGAAATGATCCTCAAAAAGTAAATAAGGAAGGAGTTTAAAAACATGCTCTTCTCATGAATATTCCATTTCTAATTTACAAAATATAAGTAATTCTTTCTCTAACAGTAAGATGAAGTAAAATAAGTAGCAAAGCTGATACTTAACCTACAATCGTAAGATCCATTTCCAAATAATTTCCTAACTTCAAACAATAGTAAAACTAGAAGGTGGTCATTTTAATTTATTTCATGACAAACAATTTCCGTCTATGTCAGGTGCACAGCTAGCCATTATGAAACTACAATACAGATCCATCCTTTTCGCAGCATCTCTGCAACTGACTGAATTGTTCTTATTCCATTTCTTGTCCGTGAGTTGTTCTTTGTTTAAAAAACAATTGTTGAACCATTAAAATTATTATTATTTTTTTTTGTTCACTTTGTGCTTTCTATTCCTTCTTCTAAACAATACTTAGTAACTAATTAATTTTATATCTTAAAGTAATTATAAATTACGGTTATTTATATTTGATAATGACTATCGATTTTCTGCTTCCTTATCTTTAAACCTATCACTAAAGCAATTCGCTAATTTTTTTACTATGATAGATATAAAATTTTAGCCACCGCTCTTATGTACCACTTTATTATAGTGAGATAGATAAATAAACTGTATTATTAATGTATACAATAAATACAAACATGAAGTGTCAATGTGTAATTACATTAAAAACTTCATTACATAGTGTAAAGGAAAGTTTAGGATGAGAAGGATAGAGATTGCGGGGAAAAAGGATGGAAAAACCTGCAGCTTGTTGCGAAAGTTAGAGTAGGATATGTTTGATTCCTTTGTGTTTGTTGGTAATGGAAGGATGTGTTAGAGGCTAAGTCGCTGCTGGCTGGATTAGGATGACAATCTATAGTGGTAAAGAGTTTCAGCAGTCGATTTTAGATAAAAGGAGTTTACTTACTGGGATAATGGATGCAGTCTCATTAAGGAGAACTAGTCGAAAGTTTCGAGAACTTTGTTAGCCTGGAGTTACTTGATCTTATTGCTACAGGTCAGGCTCCAGGCGATGCTGGCGTAGAAGCACTGTATTGTAGCACTTATAGTGCAAAATGCATTGTAGGAATTGCAGTTTTACAAAAAGGAGGGATATATATTTCTCATTATAAAGGATAAATTGATTTTGGTATTAAGTGGGGGGAAATAATTTATCGAGCATCTTTTTTTGTAATACAAATAAATGCTTTAATAATATTTTTCTGCAACCATGTAGGGAAGTTCTCATTACTCAATTAAAATCAGCTGTGTAATGCCCAACTTCCCACACTAGTGGGGGGAAATTCCCATAGTGTCACTTTCCGCACAAGTGAGTGGAAAAACTTTATTGTGCTTCCTTGATATAAGAAGTTTTGTTATTAACATAAATATTTTCTGTAAAACTCTAATAAGCTTATTTAAATTTATTTTATTTAAATAATTAAAAAACGAATATTAAAAAATTATATAAAAATTGAAAGGAATATAGAAATAAAAATAATACTTTAATAAATATTTAGATATTTTTAATTATAACAGTTAAAAAGGTTATAGTGTTACCTTATAGAAATTTAAAATGGATTCTAGTGATGCCTGTTTAGAAAACACTCCTCCATCAATAAAAGAAACAGCAGAAAATGTAATAAGTAATGTAAATACGTAAGTAATGTAAATAATTGTAATATAACAATAAATGTTTATAATAAATAAATTACTTTTTGTAGACTGTAAAAATGAAATTTTTAATTATTTTAGTTAATAAATGGTTGCAGAAAAAATATAATATTTAACTCGAGTGTAAAGTATTTTCCACACACTTGGCAATTTGCACTTGCACTCGCCTCGCTTCCCTCGCTCGTGCGTGCAAACCCTGCGCCTCGCGTGAGGAAAAGTACTACTTTCCACACTTGTTAAATAAATAACTATTATCTGGAAAATCAAAGTATTTTCAAGTGAAAACCATGAAGTTATTAAACAATCTTTTTCGGCTTTCCCAACTTGAGGTAAGTGAAAAAAACCACTGTTTATTTGGACATTATTTGTTTAAAATATAAAGTTTACTTTTTTAAATAATTTTGTTTCATTCAGGATTTGCTGGAACCCCTCTACAATCCTTACATTCAGATCTGTAAGTGTAACAGGAATTTTGATTCATGCATTTCCACCAAAAATCAGTTTCCTGATCTAATTCTTTTTAAATTTTCAGATTAAACAAAAAAAAAAAATCTATTGGTTTCGACTCTCTTTGTATCATCAGAAGGTTAAGGGGCCTTTACATGGTGTGAAGAATAGAATTATGCAGATCCATTGGTTTGTTTTAAATAAGAAATCATTTAAAGTTACAAAAAAATTTGTATTTATCATAAACTTATTTTTTTTCCAGCCATATTATTAAATACACATTTTATTTAATTAAAAAAAAGTCGATTTTTTATGGAGAAATAGCGTTAATTAACTAATAAATTAAATCAAAACATTCGTATTTACACCTTCTACTTTTCGTAAAGCGTTGTTTTCGTTTAATTATGGCCGACAATGGGTAGCGATGGCTATGTTTGCCGAGAAATAGTGGTTCAGCGCTCTCGTTGTTAGCTCTTTACTCGAGCAATGTTATCGCTGATTTCTGGTTTTAGGCTATCAAAAGCGGAAATTTCTTGCTGCTATATTTCTTACTTAATTCGAAGATCAAAACTTTCCAATTAGATTTGCTTTGGTGGTTATTTTAAATAGTTGAGAATATGTGGCATGTTTATGTTCTAAGACTAGTAAGGCACTGAATGTTGCGACTGTTTGTTCGCGGAGCCGATCCGAGTTGCATCTTGGCAATTTAGTCACGATGAAGGATGTGGCATCAAAAATACAGAAACAAGACACAGTAATTTATAATTTTTAATATTCTTAAAATAGTTAAATAAATTATAGTATTATTATTATTATTATTATAAATTATATTATTAATATATTATGATAAGAATCATAATAACAATGTAAGCAGAGTAAATATCAACGGTCTACTTTGGCAACCTGGTTATGTTCGTTTAAAAGTAGCCTAGATAAAAGGGCAAGAACAATACCTTAGGGTAAACGGTTCAATACAAGCAAAAAGAAAAAAAAGAACTAGACAGATGGCCTCACCTGTGTGTAAACTAGTCTAACGATTTGGTGGTGGTTTTTAGAAACAGAAACACACAAAAACTTGCTGAAACTTAGTATTTACACTGGTTAAACAAAGCCCAGCAAGACTTAAACTGATGGACAAACTGGTTAGCACTGGTTAGAAATACTTCTTGTAACTTACTGCTTTCCTTTATTTTTTTTTTGCCTCTTTCTTTACTTCCTGTGAGTTCTAGCGAGACTTTTATTTATGTTAAGACCAAGCTTGGACTTAATTTCGCCTCTATTACGAGGAAAGGGTGGTAGGTGGTTTTGATAGGATGTAAGACGTTCAGCAAGGGAATGAAGAGTATCTGGCCCATTTTAAATGTGTTCTCCAGCTGCCTTCTGAAATAGCGAACTGATTATCTAAGTACCTGGTTGTAAAGCTGCTTTCTTAAGGTGATTAGGGACGTAAATGGCCGCAACAGTCGATGCGCCTCCTAAAACAAAACAAAAAAATCCTATATTTCTAATATTTGTTTCTCTTAAATTATTAACACCTCTTAATGCTAAATAACTCTTGCGCTAACAATATCAACCATATCCAACAAAATTGCGCTGCCCCTGCATCGTGTCAGCATCTAATTTAGTGGTCCCTGGAATAACTAGCTCGGTACAATAAAGTCCGATTGGAATGGGTGCCGGGCCATGTGGGGATCAAGGGGAATGAAATAGCTGATCAGTTGGCCAGGAATGGAGCTAGTACTCCCTTCATTGGGCCGGAACCTGTCCTGGGGATCACCAAGGGTGCAGTTCGTGCGGCTCTCAGAGATTGGATCTGGTGGGAGCACGAAAAGAACTGGGTGATGTCTCCTGGGGCCAAACACAGCAAGACTATGATGCCTGTGACTGTGTAAACAAAGAGCCAAAGATGTGTTTGGGCAGAAATCAGATTACTCTGATTACAGGTCTATTCACGGGGCACGGTAGGTTCAGGAAGCATCTGTACAAGGTGGGGGCTTAGCTCGGAACCGTTGTGCAGATTGTGTCAGGAAGAGGAGGAAACAGCCTGTCACTTGGTGTTCGAATGCGTTGC
Source organism: Rhodnius prolixus (assembly GCF_049639745.1). Lineage (NCBI taxonomy): Eukaryota > Metazoa > Arthropoda > Insecta > Hemiptera > Reduviidae > Rhodnius > Rhodnius prolixus. The sequence goes on along the minus strand of NW_027411604.1, from coordinate 10,615,603 downwards.
AATAGAGAGGTTGCGCTATGTAGTAGCGCAAAAAGAACTAGTAGGGGAAGTCCTCAACTTCCTTAGTAGGGGAGGTTTCTTCTACTAGATCCAAAGGGGAGCTGGCACAGTAAGCCTCTTGTGGCTGCGGTGCCGTAGCCGCGGTATAGGTCCCACCCCGCTATTCTAATCGTAATCTAATTTAGTTTAATTTTGAATCAGATAGATTTGGTTCGTTCTACGTACTATATGTTCCGTTCTAACTTTCAGTTCTTTCAAAAAAATTCCCGCAGTATCCAAGAAGTTGGCAGGTCCTTGATTAATTGTTGACTCAGTAGTGTTCATAATTTTGCATAAAATTTCATTATAGCGACAAAGCTAGCTACAGCCCAATTGCAGCCGGATGTACGTCCTAAATAGAAATCTTACGCATCAATGCTTCAAGAAAGTCCAATTTTAGACTGATATATCCCACGAGCTCACCTCCTTTAGCCAACTCTACTACAACAAAGAATCTCATCCTAAATTATAGTGAACACTAAACTCCATTTTAATTATTTCTATTAATATTTAGTGCACCAAGACAATTGACTGACATGAAGAGAACTGCGGAAATTACTATTAGAAGTTAATTAAAAATATACGAGTATATTATTTGCATTCTTCCTCTTCGTAATGAATAATAAATTAATGATTGTTTTCTCTTAATTAAGAGCAGCGAGAAAAAGTTTGACGCTGATCAGAGATAAAGTGTGAGAGAAAGTACCATAGTAATAAATAGCATACTCTTTTATTGCATTAATTAATTTGATTTAAATGCATTAAACAATGCGTCAATATTGCAACGCAGAAATATTAAAAAATAATTCATCTTTTGTAAAAATTTAGATGTAAATAATAATTACTATTTTGCGAATATCTGCAATTAATTGATTTAAGTAATAATGCGAGCCACGTAATCCAATAAATATTAATTACTAATCAGGTTTATTACTATCGCGTATATTGTTATATAGGAAAGGGATTATATTCGATTTTAATGCGCAGACTAGGGTTCGAATCCAGCAGCAGGACCTTAGATTTTCTCTTTACCTCCTTATAATATAATAACCCTTTCTCCTATTGTTGTCTTTCTATTTGCTGCTAACCTGAAACAATATTTTTGGGATCATTTTGGAATTAATAATTGTGGACATCTTTTTTCTATTTGATTATACTGCCTCTACTTGTGTATTATTCTTATTATATGTAAAAATGTTACATGTAAACGCGAAACGAAAATAAAATAGACAGATATTTTAAAGTTTTACTGTACAACCAACCATTCAGGATTCACTACTGCTTAGCCAATCCAAATAATCATGTTGCGCTTTTTTGAACACATTGTGACAAATTTTAACTTAATTGTTGATCTACTTTGTGCTTATTAGAAAAGGTTGAGCGGTATTTTTTTGGGGCATCCTTTTGTGCAGACAACCTTCGATTTTACACTCAGAATGTAGTATATCTTAAGTAGGAATATATCTTTTATGTATATAATGGAATGTTAGTAAAGAAGAACTGTTAGTCACAAAGGAAACGATATAGTATGTTGGGGTAGCGGGCAGAGCAGAGAAGTTGGGTGATTGTTTTGGAAGAGACAGTAAAGAGAAGAGTAAGTGGTGTCTGTAGTTGGGGACTAACGGGAGGATGATATTGTGTTCTGAGTGAGGCAGCAATGGGATCTTGAATCTGAGACAGAGTTGGACCCTAGAGAGAGAGAGATGAGGAGAGAGGACTGTGTACTGAGAAGAATGATCCTCCACTGTCCGCTTAGTCTGCCCTTCAGAGTAGCCTTATAGTGGTGGAACCCTCTTACAGTCCCAAGCTAACTAGAAATAACACTTAAGTGGAAAGATATATATATATATATATACAATATAAAATCACATACTGTCCAACACACTCTACCTACAAACATTGCACTGTCCAACCATTTCTTTAAACTACAACTGGCTACATTTCTATCCAATTCCACTTTTATCTAGCTTATGTCACCCTTTCTGCTATACTATAACCTAGAACTAGTAACTATTATGGCCAACAATGTAATAAATCATTCCAAAGACTTAGATAGAATAAATCGTTAACATTAAACGTTAATGAAACAATGAAAACATTTAATATTGTTTCAGATTTCACAAAATCACATACGTACTTCCGGCCAGCGAAGGAAGTCATGAAACAAAAATTTACACAAATGCACAAATTTTTCAGTTTTATTTTTTTGGGGGAATTTTCTTAAAAATGGCACCAAAGATTTTCTTTAAAGTTACCACGGGTAAAATTACACTCATACGTAGACCTGGAATAATTTCCGAGGAAAACACGAATTAAGGACATTTCCGGGAATAGGTGTGGATTTTCAAAATTAATAAGAATAAAATGTGACTGTGAAAAATCACCAAATTTGATAAAAAAAAAAAAAATAGCTGACCAAAAGAGCCAATTTTTACGAATAGAATTTTCCGGTATTTTCCTAAGATTTTATTTAAACTTTGTATAATGATCAAGATCTTTTATTGGAATTTAGAACTGCAACGATTGTTGTAACAAACAAATATGGTACCTGAAACAAAAAAGAAAAGAAAATAATTAGTGGAGAAGGCACGCAGTGGTGTCACTCCAGTAACGTGCTCTTGCCACACTGCTCTCACGTTAAGAGTAGATCACGAGGCCCCATCTTCTCTTCAATCTCCTTAGAGAGGATTACCTGGTAATGTGGAGGAAGATAGGTGTTCTATGAGAGAGTTAGGATGAGCTACTGTAGAGTGGAATGAAATTTGAGAAAACGAGTGTTAGCAAGGATCTGTAATGAAAGGGAGATTTTGAGATCATTATGGGATAGTGAGGTTAGATACATAGAATGGAGCGTTAAGAAGTTTTCTAAGTATTTTTGACTGTAATGTCCCTGGAGGCGTGGTAAGTTGGAACGCTTAGTCGATCCCCCATTCTTCGATACCGTATGACCAAATAGGTCGCAGTAACAGCAGATATAAGAGTCTTTTGTTGGTTAAGTTTCGAACGTTTGTCAAGTAGTCTGGCGAGAAGTTTTGTAGCGTTGGTTAGTTTCTTGTCTTTTCAGACCTAGTATGGGGATTCCATGTCAACCTCTTGTCTAGGTGCAATCCAAGGTAGCGTACTTTGTCCACAGTTGGTATAGGAGTTTGGTTCAAGATGATGGGAGGTAGGATTTTCCGTCTTAGAGTAAATACTATAAATTTTGATTTAGTAACGTTAGTTTTGATTCGCCATTTGATAAACCAGTCCTGTAAGTGGATGATGTGCGTTTGTAGAGCTCGAAGAGAATAGTAATAAGATAAAAGTCATGTGAGTCTTAAAAACAGTATTTTTTAAATAACAAACTTTGATCTGTTCCTGTACAATACCTAACTTTGATCTGCTCCTTACCATCCTCCTGAAGAACAATGAATCTTTTGTTTCTTAAAACAGGAAATAAAACGGGACAGTTTAAAAGGCAATGAATTCCATTGGATTAGTGAACATCATGGCGTGGAACAAAAGAAATCCTAACGTGCGACTTCGTCAAAGGTTCATTAATACTCACTAGGTTTTGTTCATGAACTACCTTATTTTAAAAGAGATCTGCTAAATCGTTAAGTTTCACATTGAACAGAAGCTGGTAGAGGAGAGATTTACTGTCAAACCTAGTGTACTTTCAGTATAGTAGCACTGGCTCTTAGTATATCTTTCACTCTGTTCATTAATTAATCTCTCCCTGCATAGAATATTCATTTAATGATTAATTATAAAGCAGAATATCCTTAGCTCAAGAATATTGATTCTGTGAAGTTACTGAAAACAAGCTTAGTAAATGTTTTACTAGTTTTGAAACTTCCATTTAATTGATGTTTCATGTTACATGCACATGCTTTAAGATCTCCTTGAATAGGACCAAAATCCTTCAACACAGGATGTGGTATTTTACTATTTAAATGTTTGCTTTTAGTTTTTAGAGTCTCTGGTAGGAGAAGAAAGCGTTTTTTTTTTTCAGATAAAAGTGTTTTTATGATCACATTTAAAAAATAGTTCTTTGATTGTTGTTAGAGCATAAAAACACAAAAAAATGCTGAATTTAAACTTTGACAGACAACACCAAATGAAGTACAAACTGGTTAGCACCATTAGAAATACTTCTTGTACTACTTACTGGATTCCTTTGTTCTTTAATTCCTGATAGTTCTAGCGAGACTTGTTTTCTAGCAATAAAACGCTCATTATCTATATTAGTCTGAAGCCACCACGCTGGTCTCAACGGACGAATTGATTTCTAAGTAGCAAAGCTGTTTCTTTATTATTATTATAGGCTAGCATTGTTCAGCGGTCACTTCTATGTTTTTTTTGCCTTTTTTTTGGCATTGGCTTTCGCCATACAGCCAGCATCGTCTACGTGCTTATCACTAGAATATCACTCACTCTCCATTCTTACTTATAAATACATTCGCTTCACACATTCATCCCTCTACTATATACAACTATTTACATAAACCTTACAACTAATGGATGGATCAGTACTCTATATTCCTGCTACCCTTATAGCTTAACCGAAATTAAAATCACCGTAATCCTTCTCTAATCATTTTCTTCCATTCATTCTATAACTTTTAAATACATTCATATTTCATTGCTAGCTCTGCTACAGACTTAAGCAAATAGATGTTGGTAGAGAATATTATATCTTCGTAGTGAAATGGTGCATCTAAATACCTGTATATGTCGTCAAACATTCGTTTCCTTTCTACCACATAACGTGGACATATCATTATTATATGTTTGAAATCCTCCTCCTCATTGCAATATACGCAAAGAGGAGAGGAGGACCTTTTGTTGATCCTGTGTAGATATGATCCGCAACCGCGTGGTTCGCTCTCAGCCTTCTTATTGTCGTAACAACCCATTTATTAGTGACAGTTCCCCCTTAAACCATGGTTGTCTAGGTAACTAATCTACCATATTTTTTATAGAATCTCCTTTTATTACCATTACTGGTAATATGTCTGCCATTTTTGTAGTGCTGCTTTTGCAATTATACCTTTGATATCGGTGTGTGGTAATTTATAATTAGCCATTTCCCCCACTATTGGTGGCTTCCTTTGCTAGTTTATCCACAATAGTCTCTATTGGTTAAAGTTATGCAGCGGTCATTTCTATGGCTAGCTTACTTCAGCAATTATTTGTACTGCTATGCACTCTCGCATTGAAACGGTTTCAATTACCAAGAACATCCTTGGACCAATTCCTTTTCCAGTCTTCTTGTTTCTTTTTACTGTGATAAGAGTTAAGAGTCCTTAGTCTGATTTTTAAAAAAACAAATTTTAAAAACAAAAATTAGGCACAAATTTATTAATTTTTAATTTTTTTTTTTTTTTCAATTTAAAATAAATATTGGGCTAAAACTTTACGTCCTGGTATTTATTTATAAACTAGGGTATTTTTATTTACCCTCAGGAGAGTAAGGTGGGCATTGAAAGTTCAAATTAATGAGAAGGAGGTGAATATTCAGTTGATTCCTTTGATCTTTTATTTATCTAAAAAGTTGTTCATTTATCTATTGAACTTCTTTACTTGTGAATCAAAGTCTAAGGCAGCAGTTTTATTTGACAAAAGTTTTTATTTCCCTCTCTTTCTTTATTTACGAAGTGCAAGTAGAGCGAGAAAGAAGGAGATATTTCTGAAGAAGAGAATTTTATCTGGATGGGAGAGAGAAAAAAAAGAAAATCTATTTTAATATTTAAAATTACTATAGTTTAATATAGTTTTTAGCTATGATAGTGTAACACCGGTTTCTATGGCAGAATATCTCACCCAGTCCCTTGTTTGCACTTCACAGTGGCGAAATGTTAAATAAGTTTAGTTTTAGCTGTTGGCTGAGACTGATATAGGCTTCATTGTTGTATAACTTTAGAACATTTTCAACACCATAAACTTCTAGAGACTAGAAACTTTTGATAAAATCATTTAATTCAAACTTTTTCTTAACTTAATCTCTTAATACATCTTTTGTTCGCTTTCATTTTCTGTCTTTATTTATCTCTTTTTCCTGCATCCTTCCATTTTTTTTTCAATTGTTCTAGGCGGATTTAATTCTTTTCTATTTCATTTCCACTTACTTATAGAATATTTTGTTTGTAAAATTTTATAGTATTGTAGACAGGATATGTTGTATATACAGGGTGATCCATTTAAAACGCTCCAATCGCTAATAACTTTTTAGGAAAGCGGAATTTCGAAAAACCCCACGAAGTAAACTATATGTTTTTTTTTTTTTGGTCTAGTTTCCAAATTTTTCACTCCCGACGCTGTATCTTCATTTTTGGCGGAGTTACGGCTAAAAACCCAATTGGGGTTTTATAAGGACCACTGGTTTTGACAATGATTTTGAAAACTACATAAAAAACTGTGAAAAATGACGTTACCCTATCAATTCGATATCCCTAATATTAGTGGAGATATTTAAGATCAAACAAATTTATCCTGATTCACCCACAACCATTACATTACACTACATTCTTTAAAATCTTCAATTATTATTATTTTTGTTATTAGCATCACAAATAACATTTTTTGCAGTCAGAGGACCTCCCAAAACGTGTATTTCTGGTGGAAAATTAATATCGAAAACCGATCACGAATAGATAAAATTGTAACTTTGATCTTAAATATCTCAACTAGTATTAGGGATATCGAAACGGGATTAACGTCGTTTTTCACAGTTTTTTATGTAGTTTCCATAATCATTGTCAAAACCAGTGGTCCTTATAAAACCTTAATTGGGTTTTTGGGCGTAACTCCGCCAAAAATAAAGATACAACATGGGGAGTAAAAAATTTGGAAACAAGACCAAAAAAAACATATAGTTTACTTCGTGGGTTTTTTCGAAATTCCGTTTTCCTAAGAAGTTATTTGCGATTGGTGCGTTTTAAATAGATCACCCTGTATAAACGAAATTGTTTTTCCTGTACTCTACTTTCAACTTGAATGAATGAATGAATAATCAATGAATAAAGATGTTTATTGATTTTACTTATTCAAGTACATACAAAAACTTACAAAAAACATCACTAGACAATGATCTTTCGACCGTCTGTCAAGCTGTTATCAAACTAGAAAATAAGACAAAATAATGACAAATAAGAAACCAAATACTATGAACAAAAAGACATACTCGGGACACTAATAATAATATTCCCCGTCTAACTAAAAATTAAATTCTTTAACTAAAACATTTCTGTAGGAGGACGCCGCTGCAACAAACTTAACCAAACCCATCCAGTTTCCGCCATTGAGATAGAACACACATTCCTCATTATCCAATTGGCTCCTGTTAAAACAGGTTATTCTAAATCCTTTTAAAATTGGGCACACTGCTAGAAAATGAAATGTGTCCTTCAATAGCATTTAGATTGCACAAGGAACAAACAAAATTACTGTCTTTAAACCAAGGTTTATAATTTAATGGCAATGACTCTGTTATGATTTTAATGCAAAATTTGATATGTTCAAAATTATTTAACTTTAAATAACTATTATTTAAATTATAAGTGAGTTGGGACTACAATAGATGGTAGATAGCGGATTGAGCTTTAATTAAAAATTACTGTTTGAATTCATATTCGATTTGATTAAGGATAAAATTTAAATTTTCTCGGACATTACTGCTTGTTAAATTTTTCACCCACAAAAAATTAAGTGCCAGTACCGAAAAATAAATAATTAAACAAATTTCGGTCTAACGGAAAGATAGAAAAAAAAAAAAATGTTTAGCCGGAAATAGTACTTAACTAAAAAGGTTTTTGTAGATCTTTTAAAAGATTTTCCCAAAATGTGCTCCTACGAGTTTTACTAAATTTCTTACCAAGTAAAGTATTTGAATTAGAAGGGAAAGATTGAAACGATTCCCTTTTAAGGCCCATTAAGAGTCACAATAGATCCATACGGGTCGCGATGGTGTAGGCCTTAAAGCTGTCCGACAAGAAGGGCCACTAAGGCGATACATTCTATCCTACCCGCTCACATATCTACTATTATGGATCATTAAATACGTTTTATTGATTTAAGGCGCGTCAAAAGCTGAGGTTATGGCGCTCGGAGCTCTTTTTTCAGTGCACTGCCAGCTTCCGGACAGGGTTTTCTCGTTATAGGCAACCAGACAGTTAGCTGTAAAAAGCTGCTAGAAAGAGAAAAAAAAAATCTAAGAGCTGGCTGTTGGATTCGAACCCGTGATTTCCGCTTTGAAATCCAATGTTCGCTATTCAAACATCTGATCGCTCCTGTATCTTAGTATTATTCGTACTTCAATATCTTTATGCAATTTTTATCTAAATTAAAGTTAAATCGTGTTGTTAACTAGAATACGAGAATAGCTCGTAGAATAGCTTTCGGCTTTTGGTGAATTACTTGGATTCAAAGAAGGGTTCGAATTGCTGAAAATAATGGCCTATTTCGAGGAGTGGGCTCAATAAAAGATTCAAACCATTTTCGAAACGAACTATATAATGTTGTTGTACGCCCCATTATTAAATCAAATCTTTTTCCCACTTTTGTAACAAATAATAGTTTTATTGAGTGATAACATAGTAAACAACCCCTAGTAATGTTAACTAGCCGATCTAAAGCTAGAATAGAGCAATGTTTATAGCAATCTAGTGTATAGAACGATCTCCTTTAGAGTAGCGGTGCCTCCAATATAACCATAACAGTAAAATCTAAGAGACAGCTGATCTATTAAACTAGATTTATGCTTGAAAACGCCTGTTTTATCGTAGATGCATTTGTAAGAGAAGAGGCGGCTGATGGTGGTTACAGTTGGGAGAGAAGCGCTGGAAAGATTGATTCGATATAACCAACGATCTACCATAATAGCGCTCGCTATAGGGTTAGAGGGCGCGGCGCGACGTTCTACAGCCAGCCGTGATGAGATTTTGATGCGAATGAAATTCTTCTCACCCTGATCTCACTCTTGGTCGTCCTCATCGACCCCCAACTCCACCACACCCTGGGTGCCATCCTCATTTCCAAACAAGTATCAACGTAATGTTTCCTATCTTAATATATTGTTTAGTCATATTGAAACTTCATTATCGATGATCTTATGCATTAAACAAATATTTTATTCGATGTTTTTTTTTAATTTTTATTAGTTTTCTATTTCCCGCATTAGAGCAAATCGAAACCGTGATGATTTTTCGCTTCTTTCTAGTCTTGTTTCGCTACACATATTGATGTCTTTTACGTCTATTTAGTTTTTTAACTGCAAAGATAGAACGTCAATGACGTAAATAATTTTTTTATGCACTGGGAGATCCATTTAAAACGCACCAATCGCACCAGTGAGGGGCGGACGTTGGTCTAGTGGTCAAGAGCGTGGCTTTGTAAGTGGGAGATCCCCAGTTCGAATCCTACGTATGTCTACATTTTATTTAATAAAAGTATTATGATGTATTAAGTATTATGAGTGACAGCATACGCGGGATTCGAACTGGGGATCTCTCACTTACAAAGCCTCGCTCTTGACCACTAGACCAACACCCGCTCGTCCCTGGCAAGATATTCTTACCCTAATCATAGGTCAAGGAGTAATTGTATGATGGTTGCTTTTATTTGATGATAAAACAAATTTATCCTGATTCACCCACAACCATAACATTACACTACATTTTTTTAAACCTTCAATATTATTAGTATTTTTGTTCTTTGCGTCACAAATTCCTTTGATTGCAACATTTTTTTGCAGTCAAAGAACCTCCCAAAACGTGTATTTCTGGCGGAAAATTAATATTGAAAACCGTTCACGAATAGATGAAATTGTAAATTTGATCTCAAAATATCTCGACAAATATTAGGGATATCAAAACGGGGTTAACATCATTTTTCACAATTTTTTATCTAGTTTTCACAATCATTGTCAAAACCAGTGGTCATTATGAAATCTTGATCAGGTTTTTTGCCCGTAACTTTGTTAAAAATAAATATACAGTAACGGGGGGGGGGGGTGGAAAATTTTAAAACTAGACTTAAAAAAACATAGTTTATTTAATGGGGTTTTCCGGATTTCCGCTTTCTTAAAAAGTTATTAGGGATTGGTGCGTTTTAAATGGATCACCCTGTATTATATTTAAAAAAAACGTGTTTCTTCCGCCCCCAAATGCTCCCAACTTTGTTATTATATATCTGGAAATTGGATTGTGAAGAAAATAATACAGTCACAATACGTACAGTCACAATACATACAGTTACAATTTTAAATTATTTTCAAGTATTTTTATTGCCGGAAATTTAACCTAAAATGTTTCCTATTGAAATTGTTAAAAGGAAATCATTATATGGTGAAAGATTTTCAATTATTTTGTAGAAAATCTAATTGGAAATTTAATAGCAATTTTTAAAAAACGCTGAACTTAAGATTTCATATTTATATAAATACTTTAATTCATCGGAAAATCGTTAACTTGTGAATGAAATTTAGGGGTAAAAATTATTAAATTCGAATTGTTATTTTTTTTTTAGCGGGATTTGAAGTATTTAAATGGAATAAGAACGAAACTGTCCCCGCAAAACTAGACTAACCGTATCAACATTATTTAAATGGTGGTTGATGGGAATAATTATATATTTTTCGTGTAAACTAATTCATTTGGAAAACTCAATTTTAATTTATTTAGAATGTTAACCAGCATTAATCTAAAAATTCACCAATTACCATCACTTTTTCCTAGCAAGGAGGACTAGCACATTGGTTAGCGTGCTGTATTCTCACGCGAAGTCCAGGTTCGAATCCAGCTAGTGGGCTCAGAAAAAAAGCGATTCAATTATTAATTACAGCAAAAAGAAAGTCGTTTGGCTGTTCACGCCGGTTTTATTTTTAAAACTTCAATCTAATTTCTGTGAAACTGTTACTAAAATTCTTTTTTTCAATTTAATTAACGCAGGCAAAAGAGTGTTTGGCTGGAATGTTTAAAAGGCAAGGCAATAGGTACCTTTGGCAAGGGTATTTATTTAGATTAAAGCGATTCGTTTCTAGCTGAGCTCCTTTTATTTAATTGCTTTTCTGGCAGATTGTTGCTGATTCCTTCTTCCCGCGTTCACCTCCAATTACTGCTGGCAATCATCTCCCTCGATCATCATGATTGCCGCCAAGAATTGTTTAAAAAAGGAAGAGAAAATAAATAAAGAAAAATAGAACGTGAACTTGTATGAATTTTTCTAACAATAATTCATTTCAAACATCGATTAATTTACTAAAATGCGTTCGATATCGATTCACTATAACTATTTAATTTTCAGGGAAAGCTTGAAATTTTAGAATTTTTTTTATAAAATCAATTTTCATGCAAATAATTTTAAACACTAAAAAAAAAAAAAAAAAATGGGACTTTGAGTCGTTGTGTAAATTGTGCGATGTTTTTCACTTTTGGTCAAATTTCAGAGTCGAAATTCTGGCAGAGTCAGTTTAAAGTAGTGACGTCCTTTCTCATGTGAAGCATTCTCAGTGAGAGCAATGATAAGAACTAATTGCACTCTTGTCATCTTTACATCTTTAATCACTTACAGGATGCAAAGTGATTGGAGCTGGGATGTGGGTGTGAGAAATATTATAGTTGACGCCAGACATTCTTATCATCACCTCAGATGGTAGAAGAAACTTGTCACCTTAGATGCTGTAAAACCGTGTAATAATGTTAACAATGTTCTGGCTACAAGTGTTATGTTCCATAATAGAAGATAAAAGCGATCAATAACCTGCTAGAGGTTCTTTAATAAAATATTAAAGGCCAATATCTGTGATGGTAGAGATTAGGTGGTTAACGTTTTTAATATTAACTCGAACGGAAACTTTTCTAACTTGTCCGCCATACTCGGAATGAAATTGACAAAATTCTGCGCCAGCTTCTTTAAAACTAAGATCATTTTTTAATTTCACTCACTCGAGCAGCGTTGTAATTGTGCACATTATTAAACCAGATATTATTTGAGATTTAACCATAAATATTTGATTTTGAAGTTCCTCAGTACAAAGAGGTGTTTACAAATTGTGAAACTGATGAGCAACCCTGATGAAAAAAAAGTTCATTAAAAACCATCTCATCACGTATCACATATAGTAGACGTGTTCACATTCTGATTCCATCAAACAAAAGAAAAAGTTGCTTTAAAAAAATGAAATGACCATATTTTAGAAATGAGGAGAAATATTCTTTGTTGGGGTCCTATCATATCCGTTAGTTGCACCTAGTTTCTTGTATGTTTGGCGTCAGTAGTGCACGGAGAGTCGTCGCATATGGAGTACAGGTTGTCTAGTTGTTTGAATCTGAAGATTAGGCTCTTTGGTCAGTCTGAAGAGTAAAACTTTTCACGCAACACTAAAGATCAGTTAGAAGTATTACTATTTCACAATACTAAGATATGATTTCATTTCGGGTATCATAGCTTCCATTTCTGTAGCTATCTTTAACTATACTCGGGCTACGTCACCCTTCTATAATACCTAAACTTCTGATCCCTTCATTATCAAGTCTTGGCCCTTCTCCTAAACAATGGATCTCTATTTCCTCTAATGAGGGACAAAGGATTAGACCACTCCATTATTCTGCCCAATCTTTGAAAATTCTACTCCCTAACTATAATTTGTAAAAAAAAAAGAGACAAAATAAGTACCAAATACTATATACTTTAGATTGCTGCACGGAGATTCCGAGTACGAATTCAGCTCATGGCTCTTAGATTCCTAGGAGCTTCTTACTGCTCACTGTCCTGTGATGAACAATGGTGTCTGTAAAGAGAGGATACAATCCGAAGGCCCGACAGTGCTCTTGAAAAAAAAAAAGCTCAGGGCGCCAATGATCTCAGATGTTGATGCGCCTTAAATAAAAGGAAAAAATTAATTTACGCTTGGTTACATCATTTTATATTTTCTCAAAACAATTTTTTTTCTTTCTCTCCCTCTAATTCACTGTAACATTAGGCTCATTTTCCCGGTGAAAATTCTTTCATAACTTCAATCTGATAGCAGCTGGAAAATTCTATAAAAAAATATTTTAGATTGGATTTAGAAAAACATTTAAATCGATCCACATTTCCAACCAGGTTATGTTCCCGTAGCTGTCTTATACAGATTTGCCTCCTAACTATTGGTTTTTATATTCTTGGCCAGCAAATTGATACGTTTATTGACTTTCGGACCAATTCTATCAACCAGTAGAATCAGTTCATTAGATTTGTTTTATACCGCTGTGGTAAACTCTTTTACTAAAAATTCCAGTATCACTATCTTTCTATTTTTATTCATTTGACTACTTAGTAGAGAAAGTATTGATTGGTTGGTTGGTTTCTGATATCATGGATTACGTTTACTATGGGTACAAGTTCTGTGCGTGGTAAGGCAAGAGTATCTGTGGGCTGGGTGATCTTGGATGAAAATAGCTGACAAACTTTGAGTTCAGCCTAACTTCTCAAACATCAATATTTGGCTCTTTCACTTTGCAATCAATAATTAACCAAATTTCTTGGGGAAAAATGTTCGGAAAACTAATGCTCTAGAGTCTCTTTCATTTTTTTGGGCTGCTATCTTTCATGATATCCGAACATCGTCCTATCCACGGATGTTTGATTCGAACATGTTCATTTTTTTCGAAAAATTAGTTGAACATTAAGAGTATTCTTTTCTGTTAATGCATCTTTTCCCCTCCTCTATTTATTTTCATTTCTAAAAGCATCTGTTTTCTCTCTTTTTAACCATATTTTCAAAACTTAATAGCTAACCATTCGATACTAACCCGTCATTTTCGGAAAAAGTCAAGTTTTTCAACTTTTTATTTTCATTTCACTGCTGTACGAGTATGTAATTTTTATGCAGAAAGAGTATTGTTTAAATATGGTTGCATTTAGAAGCTACTATTATTTTATTCAAATATTGTAGCATATAACTCTGCCAGACTATTGTTGACTTTTCTGTAGAATCTTTTACTAACAAATGTTTTAAATAAGTAAAGCATAATTGCATTGTTTGCTTTGTAATATTAATGGACTAGAACTTTTCTTGTATAATTTTATAATTTTAGACACAAAGCATTCTAAATTTAGTAGTTTAATGAATTTCTCATATAAGTTTTAGAAGTTTACGCAGTTTATCTCTGTTTGCTATATTTTAGTACAGTGAGTAGAATAATTATTACTTTTGTAATGTTATTTTAATTACAAATGTCTTTATTTACCTCAAGACTGCTAGGGAACCTCGTAGGGTTTAATATTACTCATTAATTAGGTGTCTAATTTAAGGCAGGAAGTGATTAATGAAAGCATTTTTATTGGCTCGGACTTCTCTTACTTTAGTACCATTTCCTGGAAGAGCGTAATATGTCCAAACTACGATCAGAGCCTCACAGAAAAGATCTAAAAGTGTGTCAACATCTGTTCGAGCTGTACTTCGGAATAAAATTCTTTGATATTTAGAAACTCACAAAGGTGTTAAAGCTATGAAGAGGAGCCATCAAGTTCGTACAGATTGGATGGTTAAATCAACACGTAATAACAATTTGCTACTCTACAGCCTGTGGATATGTTTGGTATAGTCAGAATTAAATGGTTTTTGGTGACGTAATAGATATATTACATAACACTTAAGATGACGTAAGATATCCCATATCAAATCATTCATTATTGGGCACTGATCAAGCTACAGATCAAAATACAAATAATCTTTTACTTCGACTATCCGCTTATTGATTGGACTCAGCATGCTGCTTGTAAAGTATCAAAATTTGCTGCGGATTATCCTGGCCGAATTCTGAAGAAAAAACTTTTAGCTAACTTTTAACAAATACCGCAATTTATCAGCAAAATTAAATTTTTTCAAAATAAATTTTTAGTTTCAAGAAAAAAATATAATCAAAACAGTATTTCAGAACCGTAATATTACGGTTTTATATTGTTTTATGTCATTTCCGGCATTGCTGTAAATGTTTCCATTACTAATATCAAAACATTATAATTAAATTTTGGACACCATTAGTATAGTTTATGTTTTAGTCAGAAATAATCTACAAATATATTACATGTAATGAATTTGGACGCATGTAGTTAATTAATTCTATATCCAGGGTGGTTTGGCCAGGGCAGAAAGAGAGATATCCATGCGTGTGAATCTACGAGAACAGTTTCCTCCCTTATAGTTGCTCGTGTAGAGGAAATCTAGTTGTAACTATGCGTTTTCCGTAACTGAGCTTTTATTTTCGGTGGTGCTGTTCCAAGTTTGCTGCAACTTTTCCCTTATTTTTTCCTAATGTAATATAAATAAGTACGAAAAAAAAACATAATTCGTATACTGGGTGAACCAGTAAGTAATGTCCATAGGCCTACTGTGTGTAGTACATCTAAAGTGGAGTTCAATGACGTATTGGACAACTTCACATTTTCCACTGATCTTGAGTGACGTCACTTTAATTTTTTTGTTTAAAATCATTACTTTTTTGCAATAAAAATGTTATTTTTTCAGAAAGTTTTAGCCCGAATTCGATTCTGATAACACGGTTAGAAAAACAGATAAATTTTCTAAAAATTGACACCATTTTGAAGCATAAGTTATTCTCCAAACAGCCTCAATCTCCCTCCGAATACTGGGAAAATAAAAGTGATCGAAATTTTTAAGAGAACTCATTAGCCCCTTATGTGATCATTATCAGACCTAGGTGCTGGCCACTTTTTATAAAAGTTTCCTTGTCTAATGGGGCTTTTTAACGGTATATCATTTTCTAGGATTCCTTTTATCTTCGTATGAGAAATTACGTTTGTTTTGCAAGAAAACGTGTTCATGAGCACTCAAGAGTGTTAGTTATCAAGTTGTTTAATTCATTGAAAACTCTTTTAGAATGGACCAGTAGTCAATTTTTGAAGTAGATTGTCTTAAAATAAGAAAGTCAAAGGTTACAAATTGCACTTTAAACATTTACCTCTGATCTCACTGAAATATTTGAGAAAATGTTAGGAAATATTTTAAACGTCACTCAAGAACAGTGGAAAACATGAAGTTGGCCAATACGTCATTGAACTCCACATTAGATTTACTACACACAGTAGGCCTATAGAGATTACTTACTGGTTCACCATGAATAGATGAAGTATTTGATTTTTTCCTGATGATCCTTGATCATCTGGGCGATATTACAAGAAGAGTTAGCATTATGTAGACGAGTTGTTCACTCGTTCTGTTTGGAGTTTGTATCCTGTATTAAAGTGGCAGCCACTTCTGTAATAGCCCCAGGAACGAGAGCTCTGTGTTGGAACAGAAGAGGGTGTCTCCTCTTGCGGTAAAGAACTTTTCATGCCCTTTTAATGGAAGCTTTAGGTACGGCAGTAATAGTTAATTCTCCTTCGATCCTTCCCATTATGTGCGCTTAAAAAAAGTTCTTCCTTCTGGAAAGATTCTCTTAACGCTTAGTTGCTCATAAAAAGGGATTGTGTAAATATCTGTCTGTTTGCTCATTAGGTATAACCAGACCTTGACTGTAATTGATATATATATAGATCTGCGGAGATCATTTTGCATCTACAACTCGCAGCCTCCTTAGTATCACTCACAATTTTCTGTACCGCGTTTATTTTTCTTTAATATTCTTATCACAGGCCAATCATCCATGAAATTGTTATTAGATCTTCCATAACCTTTTGTTTAAATCTCTAATATTTATAGATAATATTTTATTTTATTTTCTAAATTTAAACATTTTAATTATTGGTCACAGAATATTCTTCTTTACTCATCTCACTAGATTTTACAGTACCAAAATGACCCAGAACCCATGAATGAAAACATTTAGAAGGCACTGCACGGAAAAAAAAAAGTGCTTCATGAACTTCCACTGAAACTGAACGTGGCCGGATTACATGTCCGCTGTTTGAAACATTAATAAAAATGCCCTTTTACCCCCTCCAAAAAAATTTATTTTTAAAAACGGTTAGTTTACAAAACGATTCATGCCCATGTCGAGCAGTGCCTGACTTTCTTCCATGCTTGTTGCATTTATGAGACAGCCAAAATATGTTAACTGTAATTTACGAAATAGAGAAAGAAAAACGGAACATTTTGAAACATAATGTAGAAACCAAAAATTTCTCCTGCCAAGAAGAGGATGAGTAAATAACGTAAAGTAATCGCCAATTTTTTTAAGCAAGGCTTAACGTCCAATTGCCAATTATCGTGGACAAGGGGCGGAACGGAAGCACATACTTCACTAAAAGCCATTATTTCTGACAAAAAAAAAGTAGTCATACGCGAGATTCGAACTGGGGATCTCTCACTTACAAAGCTAAGTTTCATAACCACTAGACGAAAAAGATGGTTCACATATCTTATCTCTGTTGGAAAGGAAGTGGACCAGTTATTTCTACAGGAATTCTGGAATTCCGGAAATATGCCGTTCTCGTAACTACCCACTTACTCTTATAGGCCTCAATATACACGCACAATATCCAAGAGTCTACAGAGATAGTCCTGTGGCTACTTGGGGTTCAGCGTTTTCCACCGGTAAACTGTAACTCACTCACCATCACACTTCTCTCCGCCTCCGTCCACAGACAATATATCTTTGGAGCGGCAACTCTGGCACTGTTTTCCGCACTGCTATTTTGTGAAAACGTTGCTTGTTTTTGAGAAAAAAAAAAAAGTGATAACAAGATAATATTAAGAAATAGTTCAAATCTATTCAGTTTTAAACCACTCAGCTATCCCGTGGGGGATCTGGGCGTATGGAATAGAGCTGTGGGGTTCAACCAAACGCTTCAATCTCCAAAGGATTCAGTCAGTTCAATATAAAATACTTCGAAATATTGTACACGCTCCATTTTATGTCTCCAACCTGGACTATACACACTGACCTTAACATTCCTTTTGTCATACAAGTCGCTGAAAACCTCCACTTCAGCCTGCAATCTCATATAAATCCTCTAGCTCAAAATCTTTCTTCTAGAACTCTTCCTGATAACCCGGACTAGACGCCTTAAAAGACAGTGGCCTCGTGATCTCTTTCCAGTGAAGAGAGTGACTAACATTTGTTAATTACACCAAAAACATATTTCAAAATTATTACTTTGTTTTTTTATTTCAAGTAAAAGTTTGTTTTAAATTAATCTGTAAATACGAGGGTCGTTTGAAAAGTCCGTGCAAAGTCAGAGAGATAGCACCACTGGCGCGTATCGAGGTTATGTTTAGTTAGTAGCATCTCTTGGAAGAACACACACCAAGTTTCAGCCAGATCGGTCTATTTCTTTGTGTTTGGCATTCGTTTGAATCGAGGAAGTCGAGTGATTTTCAAAAAATGGACGAAAAAGAATTTCGTGTGTTGATTAAACACTACTTTATGAAAGGCAAAACGCCTCAGGAGACTAAAGAGAAGCTTGATAAACATTATGGTGACTCTGCACCTTCGATTAGAACAGTTTATAAGTGGTTTCAAAATTTTCGGAGTGGCCATATGGGCACAAGTGACGCTGAACGTTCTGGACGCCCTGTTGAGGTTACTACTCCAGAAATCATTGATAAAATCCATGATATGGTGATGGATGACAGAAGAGTGAAGGTGCGTGAGATTGCTAGTGCTGTGGGCACCTCGAATGAACGGGTACATAATATTTTGCATCAACATTTGGACATGACAAAGCTATCCGCAAGATGGGTGCCGTTATTGCTCACGCTTGACCAAAAACGAAATCGTGTGAAGTGTTGCAAGGACGGTTTGCAGCTGTTCCAGAAGAATCCGCAGGACTTTAAGCGTCGTTTCGTCACTGTGGATGAAACATGGATACATCACTACACTCCTGAGACCAAAGAACAGTCTAAACAATGGGTTACCAAGGGGGAATCTGCGACAAAAAAAGCGAAGACCGTTCCTTCGGCCGGAAAGATTATGGCGACTGTCTTTTGGGATTCGCAAGGAATAATCCTCATCGACTATCTGGAAAAGGGTAAAACTATTACAGGTGCGTATTATTCATCATTATTGGGCCGTTTGAAAACCGAGCTGCAAGAAAAACGCCCACGATTGGCCCACAAAAAAGTCCTTTTCCATCACGACAACGCACCAGCTCACACCTCAGCAGTTGTGGTCGCAAAATTAATGGAAATAGGGTTCCAACTCGTTTCACATCCCCCCTATTCTCCAGACTTGGCTCCCTCGGACTACTATTTGTTCCCCAATAAGAAGAAATGGCTGGCAGGAAAAAGATTTTATTTAAACGAGGAGGTGATTGCAGAAACGAATGGCTATTTTTCAGACTTGGACAAATCCTATTATTCGGAAGGGATCAACAAACTAGAGCAGCGTTTGACGAAGTGTATAAGCCTAAAAGGAGACTATGTTGAAAAATAAAAAAGGTTTACCCCCAAAAATTAAGTAGTTTATATTTTTGCACGGACTTTTCAAACGACCCTCGTATAATGATGAAATAAAATGAATAGATTTCTTATAACTGTGACAATACATCAAGATTTATTTCCTTGATGATGATTTTCTTGAACATGATTTATTCATCAGTACACCAACACTAGTTTTCCTCAATATTAAGTAAAATCGTGTATCCGTGCAATTCAAAAAAACATTGAGAGCTACTGCTTTTAAAGGGACCAAAAAAGATAAGGAATGAATTAGCTACAGGAAACAACCTACAACACTTGTAGCTGGTTAGATAATTAATCCTTAATGGAAATCATTTCGTACTATTATTAGAAAAGCGGTGAAATCGATGGTTGGTGGCCGAGTAAACAAACGATAGGACAACACCTGGAATGGAATGGCTTCCTGCAGAATAGTGTAGTATCTTATCCGATATATCACAGCTCTGGACAATATACCAACTAACTGGTGGTGGCGCCCTCTTATCTCTCTCAACTTGTGTGAATAGAGGAGGAGAGTGTTCTTCAGTAAATTACATCCGGCCATTTCGTTCGGTTCTGTTTACACTTTAGGAATTTATTTATATTGAAATCATACTCGTGTTGTAAGAACAACGTTTAGCTTATATTATTTATTGTCTAAAAATCTGGAACTGTTGTTTTTATTTACTGCAATAAAATTTACAATATAAAGTCATCAAGAAAGGGTTACCTCTATAAAATGAATTTACCTAAATAAAAATACCATATAAAATTCATTTAATAATATAAAAAATATATAAGAGAACTTGCAGCTGAGAGATTTCCAGATTCTGAAGGAAAATAATTTTTTTTTTTTATTATATTATTAATTTATTTATATTACCTAAATTCTTTATATATTTATTTACTTCTGAGCTTTGTATATAGAACTTAATTGTATCTACAAACTTATTTACGTATTTCTCTTACATCCTTAATTTGAATTTTTAATTATTGACCTTTATCGACCGTTTGGTAATTGGAGCGAGTCTTGGTCCCAATTATAGTCAGTTATCGAGGTTGTACTATGTGTATAACCGCGTGACATTCGATAAATTGTAATCTAAGTATTAGTTAAGGTAAGTAATCCCCTATTTTTTTAGGCAAGACCTTAAGGGTCCCACTACCACTTAGGTGTTGTAGGCGAGCGCGGAAGTACATACAAATTCACGTTTTATACCAATTATACCACACCCGAACCTTAAATCTATCATAACTGTATAAAATATAAGATTAGATCCACTTGGTGCGTGTCTAGTAATAGCAAACCCACTGGCAAACTCTAGATCACTAATAGAATTCCATATATTGATTAACTGGAATAACTAGATGGATTTTTTGGTACGAAAATGCTGCAATAGATGAGTAATAACATGAGAAATCTTAGAATTCAAGTAATAAACGTTGAAATAATGGGGTTGACTGTAAATAGGGTAGCTTTCCTGCGTAAAAGACATTTACAAAATAGTCAATAATTTGTGTCACATAAATTTTTGGACAATATTTTGAAGAAAATATTGATGCCGTAGACATTTTAGAAAAATTTAAAAAAACGTTTTTGAGAAAGGGGGTTGTGGCTACCTAGAAAATAGAAAAAATATTCATTTCAAACTATTCTATTTTGTTATCTCTTCGTTTATTTTATTTATACGTAGCCAACAGACATCAGGCTATAAATTCCCAGTAAATTTATAGCCTTAGTTGAGTTCAAAAATACATTATATATTTAAAAATAAAAAAAAAAATTAAATATTGATTGAAACTTGCTAAAAGGGAAGAAATAAATATTAAAGTTGAGGCTCAACCAAAGTCCCAGTTGAGTGGGTTTATTTAACTTTGTGAGACTCTCCTAGCCAAACATATAGCCACCCGGTCCTCTCAATGTATTAGCCACCGAGCCACCTTCAATAATTAACAATGTGTACCACCAGAGTTAGAAGCTATAAGATAAATATTTGATTTGATGTTTATATACATCTCTAAGATGGTAAGAGGCTTTCAAGTTATCTACTCCTATAACTACCAAACAGCGAATAGAAATCAAAGAGGGATAATCATTTTATTTAATTAAATAATTAAATAGATAAAAATTAAACATTTTTTAGCAAAATGTTATTCATTTAATTAAGAAAATCGTTTCAGCTCGTGCAGAACTGCCTCTGGCAGGCTGAACAATATATTCTCTAATTTTGCAAACAGCTTTCATGTTATTATATTTTGCATTTTTTGATTTTCACCAAATCAATCACCGAGAAAATATGGGTATACTGACCGGGATGCTGGAAATGAGCCTTCAAAAGCAGGACGAAATCCTACTAATGATGAAACTGTTCAAAGTATTTTTGTGATAAAGTTATTCTAGATCCATTGTTGAATCCATTTCTTACTGAGATTACATCCACGTTGCTTTTCCCTTAATGTTTCTGGAATTTTTGTTTTCAAATATGGCCCGAGTTGGTGGTCTATCAAGTTTGTGTAGTGACGATGACGTTCTTTTTTCCAAAGATTCTCTCGCATTCCTCCTTTTAATTATCTTTCTAATTAAAAAGCAAAAAAATACAAATTGGACGAATTTATAAGACAATGAAAACGTACTATTTGTAATATTGGACACAAGATTACAGTTAGAGATATACAGTTAGAGATATACATACAGTTAGAGATAGATATACAGTTAGAGATACATAAAAAAAAAAGGACCGACGTAACTCTCTATTTAAGGGTCAGGGTCAGTTGCGACGTAGTAGGAGGATCTCTAGCCAATATCCTTTATCATGCCTCGATCAATAGGCCAATAGGTAAAGTCATTTCCTCTGTTTAATTCGTACTAATGAACTATTCTATACGAGGAGAGATTTCGCTCATTCATTCGGAGTATTGACATCGGAAGTAAACTTTTCTAGTTTTTTATTCATTCTTATTCAATGCCTTATCTATTATTCAATGGCCAATTAAAAATATTAGATGATGAAGATCATCTAAATGAGGTTGGGAATTGAATGCTTGGTAAAAATCAAGGATATATTGTTATTGATTGAACAGATATTCTTTGCAGCACTACTTCTGTGTATTGCGTGAATAGTATACTCATTTATATTACGTATACTGACCGAGTTGAATGTAGCTAAGTGAGACAATACTTCGTTTTGATTGAAAGCAAATTATTTAGTTCATTTTCTTAATAAAAGATGTCTGCTATCAAAACATTTCCGTTTCATGAAAAAAGGTTATATTTTTCCTGTTTTATATAACTAGAAAGTGTTTTGCAAAGCCAACCAAAGCATTTAATCTTTCATTTCAGTCCACCTCTAGCCGTGGAGACTTCCTTCCGCTGGTTAAAACCTTCTACTCTTTTCTTAACCTTCTTAAAAGAGAAAAATTATATTTTCTCTTTAGTTAAGATATGATTCTATTTTAGTTTTTTCATTATTTTATAACTTGGCTCAACCACCAAACTCTTGTTTGATTTATAGCGATAAAAGCCAATATGAAATATTTATACGGCCATGATTATCATTAATAATTCTCACTACATAACACAAAATAAATAGTCTTTCAACCTGCAATAAGAATCTGTAGGATAGTACTTTTAATTGGTAGACTTTGACCAAAACCTTATTATAAAGTACGAAATTTAAAATTATTTCATTTTTTCATTATTTACGAAATGATGACACACAGAAAAATAAACATTTACGATAAAACTATCGTACTCAAAAAATCTGAAAACATAACGAGACTGATGCTGCTACAGAAAAACTATGCATGCGCCAAATCTTAACGACCGACAGCTGCTGTGCAGCGTAAAGCCTTCTCTTTCGATTGCAGCGTCTCACGTGTTTGTAGAGAAATCTGTCTGACCGGAACTGTCGTTTGTGTAAGAGGTGTTAGTTTCGTTTTGCCGAGAAAACATGATACTACACATGTAGTAGAGCAACGAATTGTCGTGAAATTTCACATGAAACTGGGTAAAATCGCTACTGAAACTTATCTTTTATTAAAAGAAGTTTATGGCGATGAATGTTTATCACGCGCGCACAGTTTTTGAGTGGTTCAAGCGTTTCCAAAATGGCCGAGAAGACAACGGAGATGATGACCGCCCGGGTCCGCCCTTCCACATCCAAAACGGATGAAAATATCGATTATAATTAATCAACATTACTACCGTGAGTTACTTGCTCAACTCCGTGAAAGAGTAAGGAAAAAACGACCCAATTTTGTGGAAGTACAAGTCATGGGTTCTCCATCAAGACAACTTACACTGCATTCTCTGTCAAGACGTTTCTAGCCAAGTACAACATCCCAGTTTTTGGCCAACCGTTATTCGCCAGACCTGGCCCCATGTGACTTTTATCTATTCCCCAAAATCAAATCAGCATTAAAAGGAACACGATTTCAGTCCGTTGAAGCTGTGAAAGAAAAAGCGGCACGCGTCATGCAGGTGCTCACAGAAAAAGACTTCCAGCACTGTTTCGAACAATGGTAAATTCGCATGGAGCATTGTAGGGATATGGGAGGGGTGTATATTGAAGATGATAATAACTAAATATGTATAAATTTAAAACAAAATATTTTACAGCAATTGTCTCGTTATTTAATAGCCAAACCTCGTATTTGAGGTAAAAATTCAAGATTCATCTAAAATCTTCTGAATTAGTATCTTTTTCTGGCCAGTGATAAGAGAAAAATAAGTAATGTAATAATTCAGTTATAAGATACAGAAGTAAGAATACAAATCAAGAGGTACTACGGTTTCTGGATAAGCATCAAGCGTGGAAAGGAGAAAAAAAATGAGGTCGTAGAAGATGAATTGGGATGATGATAAAATCTGATAGAAGTAATGCAGAGATGTTTAGTTCATTTGATGCATAATTTAAAAACAGATCGATAAGAAGAAAATAGTATAAGAAGATTTGCCCCTGGTGCCCGGTGGAAAGATAAAGGACTAATGATTAGCTAGTGAAATGAGGTGTACATGGCCATGGCTGTGAGAAATGTACCTCCATCTAGCTAAAATGTACTACGAGAAATGGAGACGGTTTTAGAGGAACAGAGACAGCGGTGAATTAATCTGTAGTTGTAATTTTGCAGACAAAACGGGACAAAGAAGTGAACAGACTTAGCAGGCTTTAGCCAGCGGGGGAATCGGTCAAGCGGAGAGATTAGATTTCTTTTTTATTCCCTTTTGTGTTTTTACCAAAACTCCTGAAACTCCTGTTTATTAACTTTGGTGGTCAGCCGTTTTGCTTTCTGCAAATTAGAAGCTTTGTTTTGGTTTTTTTTTTAATTGAATAATTGGAATGTAGACTGTAGACTTCTTCTAGAGTTGCCTTCTGGAAGTAAAATCCACATTCTTGTTAAATTCTCATCCTTATTGTTCTCTTAATTATAATTTATTTATTTTTATTAGTGAGTTGCAGTTGTGACTTTGTACAGTGAAGTTGTGTCTGTCAGCGTCCTTAATTAATTTAGTTTTTCAAGTGGTTTAAATACCCAGTTTAACGTGAAATTAAGCTGACTTTTGTATCATCTTACTTCGGCTTTTCCAGTGAAGTTTTAGGAAAATCTATGGAACAGTTTTTACGTAATTTAAAAATATAATTTTTTAGAAGAAAAATTGACTAACCTATTTTTTAGCATTTGATCAGAAAAACATACCCTCTTAATTGTTCATTCTTTTTGGTGACTGATTCATAGTTTCAATGGGATTGAAAAAATAACTGCCATTTCAGTCTAGTAAAATTTATTTTGCCGAGCTTTCGACCTAGGGACTAGGTCATCTTCAGAGCTAGTTTAGATAGTAATACTATTACATTTCAGGGTTGGTGTGTCTTCTGTCTTGTCTGTTCATGGTTCAGTCCATTGAGCACAAAAATATATTATAAACAAACGTGTGGCATTTGGCATAAAGTGCCCACCGAGTGTTGTGCCTCTCTCGGTTCTAGCAAGTTAGGGTAAACTAAATGGTCTGTAGGGCGCTTGGACTTGGGTTTTCAGAGCGGGTAGATAATTAGGATATAAAATTTTGAGAGATGAAGGTACACGTAGAAGGAAATTGAGTAATGTTAAGCAATTTATTAATTAAAAAAGATTATATAAAGTCAGCGCGCTAAATAGAAATATAAAAAGTGTGAATACTGTTTCATAATTTCAAATGCATGTGATAAAATGTCGCTCATTAAGCTGTAGCCCTCCATCTGAATGCAACCGTTAATGGCTGTTGAAGTAAAATGCAAACAGCTCTTTTTACAAATTAATTGCACCATGTTGGAAAGATTAATAAATTATTTAACGTGAATAAGTTGCCAACACAGCGAATAGAAAAAGGCGTAACTGACTAAAAGATGATAGAGTTAGTGAGAAAGAAAAAAAATGGCGGACACGTACGCAGAGCATGACTTACTTTGTTGGAAGTGAAGTATAAAAGAAGGGCTAATTGTATTTATTTGGAGCGGAAATATTAGGTGCTTGAAATATTCCAAAAAAAAGAAGAAGTTAGAGGAGGATAGCCCAGGCTAAAGGGAGGAGAGTTAGTGTGTAAGCCATTAAACTGTCAGCAGCAGAGCCAAAGGAACTCCAGATAAATGTATCTGTAAGGAGAAAGGAGTAACGGGTACCGGGGGCCATTGTGTTGAAGAACCCGTTTGTAAGGGGTTGCCTGCAGGAATGAGAGAGCGCAGGAATGGTTATATTTAAAGGAGGACGAGAAATGACAAGGGGAAAGGTAAGGTTAGGTTAGTTTCTTCTCCTAAAGGGAGCCCCATATTTGCACAGGGGAAACCCTTTCCTTAATATATATATAATTTTATTTCCTTCACATCTCTTCAGTATTAAACACCACTTTGGTCTACTTTTTTGGAGGGGAAGAGCTATATGATAAACTTTCTTCTTAGAAGACGTAAATGATATGGATCTTTTTTTGGATTATTTCCCTCTTATTGCTTTTTGGAAGGACGTATTGCTTTCTGGGAGAATACAATATCAGGCATTAGTTTCTCATCGAACTAGATATGGCCTAAACCAAAACCATAATCCAAAAAAAAAAAAAAAACGAAAAAGCAAGATTAATGCAGTTTAGATTAATGAAATAGTAGACTCGAGGAAAAGTTTCTAAAGGATTGCATCTAGCCGTTTTGAGTTTTTGGTTGGAATATTATCTAAAACAGGGTTCGGCAACCCGCGGCTCTTCTATCCAAATTTTGTGGCTCTTCAACCTGCCCAAAATATATTTTATATTTTAATTTTATTGAAACAAATGAAAATTTCATTTATTAAAGTAGAGATATTTTTCCAAAAAGAATTTTAAATGAGATTTGGTTTGAAATTAAATAGAATTATATTAAAATAAAGCACGTAAATATGTAGGACTGCCGCCATTTTCATTCAAACACAGGTTTAGTTATTATTTATAATTTGTTTATTTACTTCGCAATATATGAAAATAAATATATAAAACATATACCTAAATGTTATTGAATATCATAAAATAATAATTTGTGATCTACAGAGTTTTTTACACTACCATCTTGGTAAGATTTATTAAAATTATTTAAGGAAAAATGGCTCTCTATTTGAAATAGGTTGCCGACCCCTGGCCTAAAACAACAGCGAGCTCTGTCAAAGAAGAAATATCATGCAAATTTGAGCCTTATAACTCTAGCGCTTCATTTTTAATGTTTTTTTAATAATTTGGACATAATGCGGCCTCCAATGAAATTATTATTATCAAGAGCTTCTAACTAGCCTAGAATTCCTGGCTGAGAAATAATTGTTTCAGAACATAACTGACTTTTGTAAATTAAGCTACTACAAGTTCTACTTTGGCTCGGTGACTAATAGGGTTTGAACCACCAAAACCACATCCTGTTATTTGCTTCTATTTTGGGTTACCTTCTCTATTTCTCTCTCTCTCGAAGTTTCGATGCCATTAAACGAGATCTGCTTATAGTTTCTGCATAACTTATCTGTATTTTGACTCCTACTTGATATACTGATGTCATTTGCACATGTCAATAATAAGGCAAAACTCCGCTCCTCATAGTTCCTCTCCTTCTTTCCACCACTTCCGTAACCCAAACAAAGGCGTCTGGATGGTTTTGGGATGGCGGGGTAAAAGAAAAGAAAATTCCCCTTGCCTTCGAAGTAAGAAGTTTAAGTAACGTGAGTCAGTTTTATTATTTTATGTCAATAAAATGTAATCGCTTTAATTGCAGTGAAAGAAATTCATATATTCTACGTAAATAATAACTGTTAAGTGAGTCCCAGTAGATCTTTTATGTAGCAATGTAGTTGCCATACCAGGAAACCCCCTTGTTATAATAAGATACTAGCTGACGTACAGTTCATGGATGGGAAATTGGACAGAAACACTGACGTGTACGATATGTTGTTGGACATCATAAATCAAAAAATGAAATATCACTAAAAGTTAAAATTTGACACACTCTCTGGGTAAATGAAAGTTTTGATTAAAAATCGATCGCTCAGCCCCTAATCGATTATCTCTAAACTGTTTTCTTGAAACGTATTAAAGTACTTTTTATCGATAAAACTTTGAAAGGCCAAAAGTTGTTCCCAAAGGATCTTTAACAATTAAAGTGGCATCATGTTTCAGTAAAGTTATGCTGACCAAACTATAGACAGAGTGAGTTTATATCACTCCTATATCCACACTCAGCAAACACACTTCTTCGTACACAGGAGAGGGAAATATTTTGCTGGTCCACTCAGAAGATCTCGTTAAAAGAAAGATTTTTTTTTTTATTCCTAATTATGACGAGGCTATTCCAATAGTAAAATTCATATGAATGAAAATGGCCTGTGACATCTAATAAATTCTAAACAATAATGCAGTAAAATTACTTTAATGGTATCAATGGAAGTATGAATGAAATGATGGGTTCTTTGACTCTATTTTGGGTTCCATCTTCAAAAATTCTAAGGTCGACTCCCTTTGTCTACATCTCAATATGATGTTGAGAATCATTGTCATCCGATCTGTAAAATAAGTTCTGTGATGACGTGTCTATTGACATATCGCCTGGAGCAATTGTTTGGTGAGCGCAACATAATCATTAGGATTTTTGTCATTGAAATCTCTAAAAAGATAGACTCTATATAAGTCTAGTGATTCACCAACATGGTTCAATATGAGTGTAAAGGTGGACCTATCTTGGTTTAGTGCATTGTATGCTTGTGAAGTCGCAAGTCTAAAAAAAATTAATCGAAAAGATTAATAAGTTAGAGAGACTTTGGAATGGCCTCGCCAAAACGTTAGTTTGAAAAGTCATACAGTGCAAAGATTAAATCAATTCGAAATTTAGTTAACTAATTATCATTTGATTAAAAGTTTGATTAATTTCGCCGATCAAATTCTAATTAAAATTTATGTTTAAATTGTATTTTTAATTAGTGCCCATACTTACCTTTTAAATTTTCACCAAAATCTGGTAAATTATTAATGTTACGAAACGAGTGTATTTCCTGGGAAAAACTCTTCATCAGAAATCTGCGTCTCTTCCTGTAATGACAGGAAGTAGAGACTTACGTTGGGACAGTTACATAAATAATTTAATAACTGACAGTTAACTGTCAAATATTTAAACTTGTAGTAAATTTATTCGTTTAAAAATAAAACTAAAACTAAATAAATTTTAAAAAAAAAAAAGGATGAAAATGTAGTAAGAAGGAAGGAAAATAAGGAAATTGGCGGAAAGAAGATGGAAGAAAAGATGGTAATCAGCGACGGCCAAACAGCGGGAGTGAGCAAGGAAAGAAAAACTTAATCTCCATGTTTAAAGTTCCTCAAGCTAAACTTTTCCAAACTTTATCTTAAAACTTTTTCTTTTTCCTTTTTTTCCTTCTACGTGAGTTGGGCAAGTGAGCCAGCAACGAAGGGAATTCATTTAACCATCTCAGACAGTTTCTAATACCCATTATGAGAAATAAACACAGTTATTAGAAATTTATTAACGGCGTCAAAATATTGCTTATAATTTTTTTTTTGCTCTTCGCCTCCTTGTACGAGGGTCGTTTGAAAAGTCCGTGCAAAAATAAAAACTACTTAATTTTTTGGGGTAAACCTTTTTTATTTTTCAACATAGTCTCCTTTTAGGCTTATACACTTCGTCGTGCAGCTCTGCTCTAGTTTGTTGATCCCTTCCGAATAATAGGATTTGCCCAAGTGTGAAAAATAGCCATTCGTTTCTGCAATCACCTCCTCGTTTGAATAAAATCTTTTTCCCGCCAGTCATTTCTTCATATTGGGGAACAAATAGTAGTCCGAGGGAGCCAAGTCTGGAGAATAGGGGGGATGTGAAACGAGTTGGAACCCTATTTCCATTAATTTTGCGACCACAACTGCCGAGGTGTGAGCTGGTGCGTTGTCGTGATGGAAAAGGACTTTTTTGTGGGCCAATCGTGGTCGTTTTTCTTGCAGCTCGGTTTTCAAACGGTCCAATAACGATGAATAATATGCACCTGTAATAGTTTTACCCTTTTCCAGATAGTCGATGAGGATTATTCCTTGCGAATGCCAAAAGACAGTCGCCATAATCTTTTCGGCCGAAGGAACGGTCTTCGCCTTTTTTGGCGCAGATTTCCCCTTGGTAACCCATTGTTTAGATTGTTCTTTAGTCTCAGGAGTGTAGTGATGTATCCTTGTTTCATCCACAGTGACGAAACGACGCTTAAAGTCCTGCGGATTCTTCTGGAACAGCTGCAAACCGTCCTTGCAACACTTCACACGATTTCGTTTTTGGTCAAGCGTAAGCAATCGCGGCACCCATCTTGCGGATAGCTTTGTCATGTCCAAATGTTGATGCAAAATATTATGTACCCGTTCATTCGTGATACCCACAGCACTAACAATCTCATGCACCTTCACTCTTCTGTCATCCATCACCCTATCATGGATTTTATCAATGATTTCTGGAGTAGTAACCTCAACAGGGCGTCCAGAACGTTCAGCGTCACTTGTGCCCATATGGCCACTCCGAAAATTTTGAAACCACTTATAAACTGTTCTAATCGAAGGTGCAGAGTCACCATAATGTTTATCAAGCTTCTCTTTAGTCTCCTGAGGCGTTTTGCCTTTCATAAAGTAGTTTTTAATCAACACACGAAATTCTTTTTCGTCCATTTTTTGTAAATCACTCGACTTCCTCGATTCAAACGAATGCCAAACACAAAGAAATAGACCGATCTGGCTGAAACTTGGTGTGAGAGATGCTACTAAACATAACCTCGATACGCGCCAGTAGTGCTATCTTTCTGACTTTGCACGGACTTTTCAAACGACCCTCGTATTGAGTGGCTTGTAAACATTCTAATGTTTGGGTGGATATTTTTTTTTTTTTTTACTGCAAATGAACTGCCAAATGATGAATAACTTCGAAATTTTAAGTAACTACAACAGTTTAGTCAAATCATTCGTTAACAGCAAACATCTCACTTACAGCTACAAAATCTCTTCATGAAAATGTTAAAAACGCGCCGTATTAGGCTGGAAACATAGTGTAGCGGCGAACAAAGCGTCGAAAACAAACACAAGTTAACCGTATGGGACCGCGCATAGTGGAGAGCAAAGCGAAGATAGAGCAACACTACCAAGAGAGAGTAGAGCAACGCGTTGTGATGTTCGATTTCTTCGCTCTTATCGCGCTCAATTTGTAAAGGTTAAAATGGATATTGCTGCATTTATTGGTGTAGTTTTTTTAAAGAAACCTCTGTGGGACCAAAATGATCTTCTACATCACAACCGATTTGTGTTGGATAAGAAATGGGACAGAATTAATGAGGTTAACATTGAAAATCGTCCTTTTCTTGATTACACTGGTTATTGAGTAATTAAATGTTGAAATAGACATTCGAAAATACGCATGAAACTTGCCAGGATGCTCCCAAAGTTTTTTGTACTAGTGATGGAATTCACCATGGTCATGTCTAGCCCTGTTCATATCATGAACACTGAAGCTCCTGCTTCCAAGCTGCTGTAAATACCAAATTTTCAAGGAAGAATTTTCTTGTAGAAATAATTCCTCCATCATGTCTCGTCGAAAGAAGAACGCGACTAAACTCGTCACTATGTGCATACGACTCTTTGCTCGCTGCTCGTCGCTCTCTTTGTTCTGAAGCAGCTATCATCGCCGCTCCACTTTGTTTCCAGCCTTAGATTTCAGAACCGTCATTACTTAAAAAAAGAAAAGCAGTGTCAAAACTATGGGATCATTACTCTCAGTAATAACTTTTTTAAATAGTGCTAGAGATCAGCCGTGATGGTAACGCTCCTGCCGATCAATCGACGATATTCAGTTTCTCTGCCTACAAGGATCAACGTTTCCCAACTAGCTCAGCTTTAATGTCCAAGAAGACTTTTTTCCTTCAGGAATGCATACAGAAAAAACTATCATGTCACAAATTCTAAGCATGGATGTCCCAATTCCTCTGGTCTTAACCATGTATCACCCAATAGTTCTCTGATGCTTCACTAATGCTCCCAAACCTCCTGCAACTGAAACTTCCTCCCAAAAAAGGTAAAAACCCTTCAAAAAAATATTTTTCAAGAGAGTTTCATGCTATTATTTTGTAACCGTTTCTGCTCTACCTGAATGGTCTTCTTACAAGATACTAATTTCTCCTAATTTCAAATGTTCCGCAAATGGCCAGAGTTTCAGCACAGATCGTTGTTCTCTTTCTAATCAGTTTTCTCCATCTTCACCAGCCATGTTTGCCAGATCATCCTCAGTATTTTCCAACAAATCAGCCTCAGTTCTATCTCCCAGTGTTGTGTATTCTTCCTAGAAGTCTTATACATGGCTTACTGCTTACTGCACCCTAGAATCTCAGCCAGCTCTAAACCGTTTAAGTTTATCCCATTTCTAAATTCATTTTGCTTTCTCTTCGCTCCGGAAATCCTTCTTAAGATCTTTCTTCTCCATCCGATTACTGAAGAGCTGTAGTTCGGTCTTAATAATTTTTTAAGACTATTGTATGAATTATATTACTCGCTTCTCAACTATTTAATCGGAAGTGTTATTGGACACATTATATTTCAATCTTATATTGCTACGTGAACTGTGTTTACCTAATTCACTCTTTTTTCATCCAAAAAACAATCATTTCCCTCCACTATTTTAACTCTTGTACAAGAAATTACAAAATTTACCAAGAGAAAACAAAATAACTAACTTCTCTACCTCCATATTTATAACGGTGTCTTTATTTCACAGAATAGTGCATCCGCTTGTAATGTACAAGTTACGATAACAATATTGTATCATAAATAACAGAAATTAGTATTGTAATAGTTACTAACTTTTAACTACAGTTGTTTGTGTGGTAAAATAAAAGTTCCCCGGAATATTGTGAGTTTTTTTTTATCTTTTAATAAAATGCGATTGAATGTTTTATGAGAAGGTAACGCAATATTGTGGAGGCAGTCTACTGAGGAAAAGATATTAAAATGGAATTTTTATAACTTACGATTTCATTATCTGTTAAATTGATCTGTCTAACTTGTTTCCCCAAGTTTACTTTCAGCTGTGGTATCTTTAAATTGCAAATATTCCGATTTACGGTTTTTTTTTTAGTTTCCGGTCACAAATATTATTGGAATCCTTAGAAGGATATTTAGAATCTGTAGGCGAAAGCGAACAAGGCTCGTGATCCACATTCCAATGGCACAAAATAGGATGAGAAGCGAAGTGGTTAGATTTAGAAAAGTTGTTTTGAGAGAGGATAGCATCTGAAAATGAGGATATTATAAGAATGGCGTGAAAGGATAAAGTACAATTTCCTGCAACTAGAAGAAATCAGATCAGAAACGAAATCGATATTGAGATCTTTTTCGGAGAGTATAATTGGAGAGCCTCAGTGATTCAACTGAGGATTCTGGATTAGGATGACTGGATTCAGCGGGGATTCCAGAAAGTTTAACCACATATTTATTGCTCCAAAAATCCAGATAGATTGTTTAATGTGGGACCAGTATACATTATTTTCATTGGAAACGATGCTATAATTTGTTTTTGCATCTTGTCAAGTCTTGCCTTTTAAGACAAGGTTTCTGGATGGCTGGCCGCTTAAGGATTTCATTCATTGTAATTTTCGTCGTACCTAGGAGGTTAGGATAGTAGGAATACCAGCTGTACAAAGGAAATGTCCATGGAATTTAACTTGTGTCACTAATTTTGTACAACATTGCAGCATCACAGTTATCAATTAAAATTTCATCTAAGTAATTTAATTATGACAGAGTGCATACAACAACCACTCACTCAGCTGTAAGTGAATTCTATTTGCAAGTTATTTCGGAAAGTTAGAGTAAAAGAGCCTAATTAGTTGTAATTAAACTTTTATTACTTTAATTTGATTTTCTTTGATTAAAGATAACTTTTTTTTTTAGAAAAAAAAGCTTAAGCACGCTTGAGGGCCTGAATATTGATATAAAGTATTCATTCAATTAAGAGCTTTGGGGGTGTTACTAAAGGAAATCAAAGGAAAGTTGAAAGGAGACGTTCCTGGAAAGAAAACAGCCTGCTGAGAATAAAGAGAATTTCAATTCGTGTGTGTGAGTGAGGCAAAGAATGCTGGTGCGGAGGTGAGGAGAGGGAAAATCCTTAAAACAATTTCGCCTTTTTTCCTTCTTCTTCTTCTTCTTCATTCGCTTTACCTCCAGGGTGTGTGTGTGTGTGGAAAGGGAGATCTTGGAGGTCGATGAGCCATCCTGAGTGCCAGCCTCGGGGAGACTGGTGATGATGACTGTAGGAGCTGGCTCTCTTGCCAGCAATTGGAAGTAACCACTCAGTCCTCCAATATATTGCTTCAAGTCCATCCTCTTGCTTCTGCTTATTCCCTTTTACTTAAAGCTCCACTCCACCAAAAAGGAAAGAAAAAAAAAGCTTGCTTGATAATTATTTCACGAAGCTTTTTCTCAAGACTTTCTCTTTATTTCTCACCACTCGCACACTTCCATTTCCTTCTTTTTTTCCTGTTTTGGGCCTCCTTTCCTCTTTACTCCATTTAGCCATAAATAGGATAAAAGGGTGAACACCATCCACACCACCCACCTTCACTAGGGCAGTGGGTCTTTCACGAAAACGACCAACAGCTTCCTTCCAAACTTTACTCAAAAGTCCACGTTAAGCCCTGCAAAGACCTAATAAATTGTCCCACTTTTATATTATTAAAGTTCGTCCTCTCAGTGGGTTCCATGTATTGAACAAATCCAAACTCGACATGTTCTTATCATAATTTCTGAAACTACCTCAATGATTATTCCTTTTTATTATTATCATTTCTTTTTTTAACTATTTTATTTATTTTTTCGAATCTATAAATTTCTACAATAAATACTTATTGTTTTGTTCAATAACTAATGGTCAGTTCCACACTTTGGTTTTATTGTTATTAGGGTGCAATAAAATCTGTTGTAAAGAAATTTCTATCCCTTGTGCATCGGCTGCAATATAAAACTTTTCCCAAGTTTATAGGAGGCTACAATGCGAAGGTGTGTTCACCATCTGTTAGGTTATTTTTATATTTCGAACAATTCTTCCAACTTATTTTTATTGCCAACTAACTTTGAGCTATTTACTTCATTGGTTGATTGATTGATTTTTTTTTTTACCTAAAAGCCCTCAAATATTATTTTACTCCAAGATAATCAATTAGCAAAGTAAGGTGGCTTGGAGATTTCAGTTTCGGACCCGAACCTAAGACTCGCAGCAGTGGATCACCTAACAACCATTATTTCCTCCTCAATCAACCAGTTTCCGCCTCCAAAGACTCTAAACCTAAACCCTTCGGATCCTTCATTTGTCCATCTTTATCTGTCTCTCCCTCAATCCCATATTAATAGTTGCTTTACCCTTCCTATGTCTATCTTATTAATAAAGTTTAATGTGGTTTCTGAATCAAATTGGACGACTTTATTTATTCCTCTCATCGGACATTTCGGCTTTACAAAGGCCATCTTCTTAATTTGGTTTATTCTTATTTGTAACCATTTATAGTTGGTCCAAGTAAAATTGATTTTTGGTAACTGTTCGTAAACATCTGCTCTTCTTTTTTATATGTTTCATTTATAGTTTATACTTTATTTTTTATTATTTTAATTTTATTTATTGCTTATAAACACTTGGTCTTACAGCAAGAGTTTGATTTATACATAGCTCAGTCCAAACATAAGACAAGTACACAATTTTTTACAATTTTTTGAACACAAAAGAAGATAAGTAAATAAAATATACAAAAAACAGAAGTTATAACTAAAAGTTATAACTAAAATAAAGGACCCTTTTTTACAAAACTGAGCAAGCTTATGCACAGAAAATCAGTGCAATTACCAAAATAATCGCGTTCGTCTTAGTAAATAATAATAATAATCTAAATAATAATAATAATAAACGTTAGTTCATTAATATTCGTTTAAGAATTTTCTAAATTTTTGACAATTAATCAGAAATAAATATACAAACTGTTCAATTTAGTTTCATCATTGATCACTAGCAAAGATTCTATTGTATCATTTGAGCGAGATATGTAGCGATATATTTGTGTCTGAATGAGGTAAAAACAGGGCATTGAAATCAGGAAATGATGTAGATTATCAATTTCACCAGATTGACAGAGTTCACAAGGCTAAAGTTGCGAGATTTCATACTTTCTTCTAGTTAGAAATAGGCAAGGCGTTTTCTTTATCTGCTAAACGAATTTGCGTTCTTAGCTTTAACTTCTTTATTTGATAAGGAAACTCAAAATGTGGCTTTTTTTATTAAATATAACTACACCATACTTTTTTTAGAATTATAAACTTTACTTTTTTAAATACTCCTAGAAATACTTGATTAATGTTTAACTATCAGCTGATCTTTACAGCTTTTGCTGATTCTCTTTATGATGAATCTGTTGTTTTACATTATCATGATTCTATCAGATTTTATGTTCAAAAATTCCTCGTTTTCATGTGACAGAAATTTTGAATTAAGTCCTAGATTTATAGCAATATTTACATAGACAAATTTAGAATGAAGAGCACTCTAGTAGTGCAATCTCCTTGGATATGTCAACCTAGACTGCTAGAACTTGTTTCTATTTAGAAGATTAACTTTGGTTAGACCAGTCTACTAGTTTGTTTGCCCAAGTAGGCTTGAACACAGACCCTCCTTGTTTGAGTCTATCTACTGTAGATTAAGTCTATAGTGTATAACGTACCTTTAAGCGAAATCTTATTGATCAACAGGACAATATTTGACGTAGATAACTGGAGATTTTGTTTAACCAGGACAGTAGAGGCTCTACTGACCAGCCGTTGTAGGCACAAGAAATAAACAGAAGGCTACTGTACTAAACTCATTGAGGAAGAAATACCGCTCCATTTATGTCCGCCAATGATTGAACAAGAAGTCTGCTTGAGTACGTTGGTATCCAGTCAACTATTGGTTAACCAGCCAGCCGGAAGGTATCACAATAGTTTGGTCTTGTGATGTGGATGGTTGCCTCTTTCTTTTATGCACCCCAGCAAGTGTTGTGCTTGACGGAAATAGAAGAGTCGTAATCTCTTCAACAAACCTAATCTACCTCTGATGAAAGGATAAACGATCAGGAATACGATAAACATATAAAATCAAAGCTTTCAGGAATTACGATTTAAAAAGCTGGTCCTGGAAGAAAAATTTAATTTCTATTCTGAATATTCTGCTAAATATAAGTTAGTCTGGATATTATCATCTCTCTGCAGCAACTTTATTCTTATTTTTTTTAAGTAATTACTCTACAATGTTCTTCTTTTTTTGTCTTGCTTTTTTATCTTGTTATCCTATTATATTAATGTTTTTATCTTGTAAGTTATATTAATAAAGGATTATCGTTTTTGTTCCAAAAAGATCCACTTAATTAGGAAATATCCAAAAATTCGTTATTGATTTTTGGCCCGCATTTCAACTAAGCGGTATTTACAGAGAGTTCTCTCTTATTTAATTCTAGAATTAATTTATTCTTAATGATACTTGTTATTCTGATTAGACAACGGTATCAAACAGTCTCATATACCTTTATTCACCCTATCGCTCAATTCGCAATTCAATTGTTTGTTGGTTTTTTAAATGAGGTTTTTGTTTCGGGGCCGTCCTTTCGCTTGAATTTTGTTCAATTCCAATGCAACCATTCAATCATTTCTTCAGTCTAGAATATTAAAGAAGCAGGAGGCTGTTTATAAATGCTCACCAATTTTGGGTAAATTTTAATTGGAAAAAGAAATTATCTAGAATTTTATGACGAAATGATAATCCGGTTTATCTATATATTGTTTTAGTACCTTGCAGATTTATGGTATTCTGTAATAGCTCTTTCTTCAACATGCTTGAGCTGTTTATTTTTGGATCACAATGATATTAGTGTGCTATGACTCCACAGCAACCCCTGCTGAACGGTCAACTTCACTTGTACGAGTGTTCTTATAAATAAAACATTCTTTTCTCTTTTCAACATATAACCCTTCAACCTGAATTTGTTTAGATTTAGCAGATTTGTTTTTTATTAAAAAAAAAAAAATGCGGAAATAATGTTTATAGAATAATAAATAAATAAAATAAATTTAAATGGAAAAGATATCTGAATATATCACTGTATGGTGAGCCTAAATATTTATAAGTCTATGTAGAATACATACATATATGCGAACAACTGCACCAGCAACAGGATGGAATACAAAATATTTATGTGAAATGACAAATACAAGAACCTGGATCGCACATGGGCCCATTTGGCTCTGTGTACCCCCGGGTGGCCCAGTCACGTTTCCTGCTTACAGAAAAGTATCGCTCCCTTGACAAAACTAAACGCTATAAACATCTTTATAATTTTGTTCTAATTAATGTTCTATTAAAAAAGAGTTATTACTAAATTATTAGTGTTAAAAAGTGGATATTATCCATTTATTTGATTTAGTTAATAATTTTTCTTCAAAATTTATTTAAAAACCGAAAAACTTGGTGTTCTACAGATTTTATTTCTTTACGAACCTCTTTTTCTTTTTAATTTAATGCGTGTCTACATCTGAGCTTTTTCCAGTGTACTGCCTTTCACTGGACAGTGTTTTTTCGTTACACAGTTAGCTGTAAACTCCTCGGAATAGAAAATCTATGGACCGACAGAAACCTTCGTGTGGGAATCCAGTACGCTAAGCATTGAGCTAATCTCATCTTTAGTTTTACTTTTTTGGGTATTTCTTTGGATCCTTCTGCAGTTTATAATATATAAAACATTAATTCATCACCACTGGTGGCCATAGAAATGAGAAAAATGGAACGATGAAGCTATTTAAGCTGAAACAGATGATTAAACATGGCTTACTGGAAAAACCAGGAAACATCTACCAAGCCTGCTGAAAGTCCATCAAACTCTGTACACAGGAAGCACTGTAAAGAAGCTGCGGACATCTGAATGGGGAACTAAGAACTGCAGGATTTTAGACTGATGTATATCAATAAGATGCTGAACCAGTACCTCAACATTCAGAACAGAAGACACATCAAACTTGATGTTAAAAATGTTAGAATTAGTATCGATCATATGCCCAGAAGATAAACAAGGTAGACCGCTCAGCCAAAATAAATAAATAATGACTGAAATTGCCGATAAAGTTTCTTCCTTTTGGATGAATCAATCAGTCACCAAAACTAGATGAACTTGGCTCTGCATGTTGCATTATATTTCATGGCGAAGAAGTTCGTAATGTTGTGCAAGCACATCTTCTGCTAATGGTCTATGACGTTCAGCTTTGTGTATATTTGTACTTACTTACTTAAGGCGCTACAACTCACGACGAGTCCTGGCCTCCCCAATGAGCATCCGCCATCCTGCTCTATCCTGTGCGACTGCTTTCCAGTTGGAAATTCCCAAAAATCTTGCGTCAGCCGCCACTCCATCTATCCACCTCAGCCTCGGCCTTCCAGCTCTTCTTGTTCGGTGAACAGTCTCTTCTAACACCTTCCTTGGGATCTCAGATTCCTCCATCCTTGCTAGGTGGCCTTGCCCAGCTCAGCCTGCCTGTCTTAACAACTTTAACAATATCCGCTTCGGCGTACAAGTCGTACAGCTCCCTATACTTTCGTATTCTCCA
The DNA here is from genome assembly GCF_049639745.1 of Rhodnius prolixus. Taxonomy (NCBI): domain Eukaryota; kingdom Metazoa; phylum Arthropoda; class Insecta; order Hemiptera; family Reduviidae; genus Rhodnius; species Rhodnius prolixus. The sequence goes on along the minus strand of NW_027411604.1, from coordinate 10,576,040 downwards.
GACTTCTCCCTCTTTTACTGGGCCAAAAATTCTGCGAAGGATCTTCCTCTAGAAAACGAGCAGTTCCTTCTCATCTGTCTTACTTAAGGTCCAGGTCTGGGAAGCATATATAAGTACCGGGCGGATAAGGGTTTTGTGCTGATGCATTTGGATTGCCTAGAAAGGAGAGCCTACTTTTCCTGTACTTCAGCAATCCAAAATAACACCTGTTAGCCGCCCCGATTCTTTCCTTAATTTCCGTGGATGTATCGTTCAACGTCTGAGATCCAAGATAAGTGAATTCATTCACCTTTTCAAATGTGTTAAGGCCTACAGAGACGTTTCGGCCCTGCAGACCTTCTCCTTCACCAGTGAACATATACTTGGTCTTGGCCATATTGATCGTAAGACCCCATATTCAGTGCTGCACTCTGTAGGGCCACAAATGCATTTATTAACGACGATGAAGATCGCGCTATGATGTCAAAATCGTACACATAACCTTGTTCACACAAGTGCAACAAAGAGCTATTGCACTTTGAAACGTGTTTATTTGTACAGGAGTTAATTTTCTGTTTGTGATAATAAAGGCATTACCTATCTTCTACATACTTATATATCTATCTATTTGGCAGTGACCGTGATGTCACTGTTGCACTTCATTTCTTCATCATCATCCCCACCGCTAACATCCTGAAAGGGATACACCTAAATCCGAAAATTAAACCAAGAATTTTTCATCCGAAACTTTACTAAAGATTCTGCAATGATAACAAAACCAGAATTAAGCCAAATATTGCGTCTAAAACACTTTGATAATATAGTCTGTAGGGTCTTATTTCTAACAGAATTCAGTTTCTATACTAATTATACATTCAAAACACACATCATCTCTTTCACAGCTGTATGGATTTAGTTTGTTGAATAACAAAGTGTCTGTCAATGTAAGCCTGGTGAAAATAAATAAATACATTATTTATGTATTCGTTTTTTATTTTGTTGTTTTTAAATTTTCTCATCTTATTTTTGAATGTGGATTTTTTTAAAAAAATCCAAACTGCTATGATAATTCTGAACTTTTTTAATCAAAGTGTTTAATCAAAGGTTGTTAGCTTTTTTTTGAACGGTGCTAAGCGTACCCGACCCGACTCTGAGCGTCTCTTAACTTCGTTAGCCATCAGAAATATTTCCCAACTCCTTTTTTCCTCCAGTGGGAGGTCAAATACTGAACAGCTTTCCACTCAATATTTATTTTATTTAATTACAGAAAAAGTGGTTATCTCTTTTCCAAACTTTGGAGAGTGGCTCATAGCCATTTTTACATGGTTAAACATAATTTGAACCTTAATTTCTTTTCAATTAATTTTTTTAATAATTATTTGCTTAAAATAATTGAATTAATAATAAAATAAGTAATAATTCTACAGGACGTTTTAACAAATTATTAACGGAAATCTAGAGTCAGAGCGCCCTAGGCATCCCTTGAGTTTGCCTATCAAACTCATCGGCTCATTCGCCGGTGATGAGGGAAAAGCCGGAAGCGCCCCATATTTAGGCACATCTACGATTAAAGTCAACTGGCAATCGGAGCCTTTTTTTCATTGCACATTCAGCATCTGATTGCAGATAACCCTACACTGGTCATTGAGTCGTAAATTAGGCTTTCAAAAGGCACAAAAGATAGGCGGATCTACTCAAATCCTTGTGCAGTGCGGTAACCACTAGGCGAAACCTCCCCAAATATTTGTATTTATTAATTTATTTTATTCTGTATTTATTATTGTTATTTTTTGGGCTGATCGTTAACTCGGTCATTAAACCATCAATCACGTTTCTTGTCTCTTTCGATTCTTTACACATCCACTCTTATTTCATTGATGTAATCGATGAAATGATCATCGGGGAGAGCAGAATATGATTGTGCCATTCCTTAAATACCCAAACTTTTTTTTAATAAATACTTGTATATGAATTTTGGTTGGTATAAACCAAAAGTATTTCTCCATACCAACTCCTGCTTTCATTGTTTTCTTGGGCTCTGTTGTCTGATTGTTCTGAGAAGGCTATTTTACACTCCCTAATAGTTGGAATGCACATTGATCCCAATATTCCCTGCGCAAACCCTAAAATTAACTAAAACTAAAGAAGATAAACCTAACTTAATATTGTATTTTAGTTATAATTTATCGCATCGTAAAATGTGACGATCATTCGCACTATAATTGTTATAGGCTATAGTTATTGCTAGAGCTATTGTTATTGGCTCCAACTCTCTTCTTAAATCATTGGCTCCTCTTCCTAATCTTTTCCTCTATCCCAATAAAATATTGTTCCTCTGTGTAAAACCTTGGTATAACTTTTGACCAAAACCTGTCCTGGAAAAACCATGTTTCCCAAATCTCTCGCCGCTCCATCCACATCATAAAGCAGTTTAATAGTTCCCGTTGCCAATTAAGACCCGGCAATTCCTAGATTCCTCTCTTATTTTCCCCCATTTCCACTATGGTTGCTTAGTCTTTCTGGTGATATTGAAGCTAAGCTCAAGCGCCTCATGAACTGCTTCATAAGATTTATTTTCAGCATTTCCAGAGACTCCCGCATTTCGCCACTACTACGATGAGTTGAAGTGGCTTTTTCCTGTCTATCGCCGCCAGTATTTTTTGGCTTCTTTTCTTTTTCAAGTCATCCAGTCTCAAAGGCCATCCTATATTTTTCAACTCATTAAGTTCAAATACTCGATCCATTCTCGTAATACTAGATCTCGTTCCTCTGATGCTCTATATTCCCTCACACCGTACCTCATCCTTTGACAAATCCTTCCTTATACGTGCTACCTCTCTCTGTAACTCCTTGCCATCATCTGTCCGCCATGCTCCTACCCTTTCTATCTTTAAATCCCGTCTATTCAGTTATCTCCTTTCTATCCAGCTTCCTCCGAAATTTTAATTGTTTTAATTTATTTCCTTAATTTCTATAGTTATTTTGATTTTCACTTTTTGTAAATACTTACGTATATTTTCTGTTTAATCACAGGCCAAACTATTAAGGCCTCTGATTGTACCTGTTTTTATTCTTAGAGGACAATTGTCCCAGAATAATAAATTTATTTTCTATTTCTATTCTATAATCACCAAGATTATTATTAACAACATAAAACAAATTTTCCTTTCAATTCTTGGCACTAAAGATTACATTTAACTACACAAAGAACGGCATGAAATCAATATCTTAAATTAGAGGCTTACAGAATTAGCACCTAATGATCTAAATTAAGAGGATGAGGCTATAAATTAGCCCAGCTAATAGAAAGAGAGGGAAGCTATAATTAGGTTAAAAAAGCTTCAAATTACCCAATTCATTTATTTTGTGTACACCAAGTTCAATTTTTACTATTTTAAATTAACTAAAATGGTAAAATTGTCTAGGATTACAACTGCTTAAAGTTGTAAAATGGTGAAAGATTTCATCACCAAGTATTGAAATTGAATTACGTCCGGCTTAAAAGCGAGCATGTACGAGTATCGCTATTTATCCACTGCTGCAGGCTGTCCATAGATAATACCAGTTTAATAAAGTCTGGCTTGTCACACTCGGATCAACGGATTTTCTACTGCGAAATATTTGATTATCTACGCGATTAGAGTTCTCAGTGCATACATCAAACAATGACGTGTCCAAATAAACTGCGTACAAAGTTGCATTTCTAAAAGATGGCCCCCTGTAAGAATGCCAAAAACTGCAATAAACGCTTTTTTTGAAATATTTAATTTGAAAATATTATTAAAATTTATTTTTTCATTACCTTCAGAGGGAGAAAATTATCAAATTTTCCTGTTTACAAATGCAGGCACTTTTCACAGCATTTCCCGTGTCAATTTTCAAATCCTAAACGTTGGATGCAACCATTTTCCGTTTTTCTTGCGTTCTTGAATTGTTCAGGTTTATTTTTTGTATCAAGTAGCCATTCGAAGGAATTGCGAGGGCCACAAAATTAGGAAGTAGACCTAGAGAACTTGCACTAGGTCCATCGTAGTCCTATGACAGTTGCACGAAGTACCTCCATCCTCTTAGTACCGTACCGCTAGGATATCTCCTTTAACGATACTTCGCTGACGCCTAGTTGACCGGAACGCCATCGTGTAGTCGTGTAAGAAGCACATAGATCTTCCAGAAATCTCGAGCGTTACAGTTTGCAATCAGGACGGCCATTGGGCTTTGTCAGCCTAGAACATTGCTGTCTTACCCCAGTCCTTTAAAAACTGCGCGATTTGGTAAAAAATCATTTTTCAATTGACATTAAAATATTAACAGTATTTTCTATGAGTTACCAGTATTGATACCCTGAAATGGGTCTGTTTCTCCTAGGGCACTGCTGCCTTAGCTTTTGTAGTACCCTAATTGAGGGTGATTCAAACTTTCATGTTGGGCGATTGGGATTTTGTCCATTGCTGGAGCTACTTTTCGTTATTTCAATTCTTGGCGTGCATAATTTTTAAATATTTGGGAGTTAATATTAAGGGTATTATTGTATTTTCTTATCACTTTTCTTGTAGAAAAGGCGTTCGTACGCTGTTATGACCGTGTACCCGAAACATCGATTCCGAAATAAGTTAAAGAAACAATACAGTTCCGATTTTAACCAAACCTTTATAGCGACATCCTTTAGTAGTACTTAGGCGCACATTTTTATGTTTGAGTTCTTTTTCTTTGAGTTATGGTGGATGATATATACATACACATGGACGGACTGAGAAAGAAATAAAGAGATATTATAAGAGTTACTTATTTTAAAACCACTTTTTCGTTTTCTAGGGACCTTTAAAACCGAAATACCTTCTCTTACTATTGTTATAAGAGAAGGACAACCACCAATTAGGGCACTTTCTAAAATTGGGAACTGGTTAAGAACAGTTTGTTTTCTAGAACAGGTAAACAGGTTCCATCCTAAATAGAAAATAAAAAAATACCAAGATTTAAAAGAAACAGCCAGGATCAAAAGCGCTAACCATAGCTCACTTTTTACCGAAGCACCTCGCGGATTTCTGATGTTTATTTAGTTGATTGGAAGTTTGGATTCAAGCTTGGGGACGTGACACTTTTTTTTACACCACAGATGGAGAACGCCCTGTTACCTGAATACCAAAACTTTCATAAATCAGTAAAAGATGATGAATTTTTTTCGCTCAAAAGCTTGAAAATGGGAACACACTCCATGTATATACGAGTATATTATAAAATATGTGTTTTTACGTGTAGGTAAATGATTCTCTTAAAATTTGAACCCAATTAATTCATTTTTAAACAAAAATAATGAACCCACTGCCGTAATGATTATATATTTTTAACTAACCCCGCTCGGCCAAGGTTCTGATCCTATCTATGTGGATATATCTGGTATCCATCACATCCGTCCTTTATCCTCTAGCCCTAAGTCCAAATTTATCACCTTAATCTCTTTGCGCTTCCAATATGTTTGGCCTTGGCATTAAACCTTTCATCTGCTTCTTCTTTCTCATCTTATTATTCATAGTTCTTACATACTTCTTTATCAATAGACTCTTCAATTTTATCCTTTTTTTTTCAGATATCCAATCTTCGCTTGCATCATTTTTCATTTTTTTTTTGTTTAGCACAGTTTTGAGCATTCCTATTTGCAGACTGCTTCTTCCCTTGCATCTTTATTGTTTGTATTCGTTTTCACTTCATTTTTTTTGTGTCTTTCAACTATCTTTTATCTTTCCTTCGAATTTATCTTTTACCTTTACTTCAACCGTGGGTATCCCTGTTACTGCTATATCTTCGTATTTAACTGCCTCTATTGTTTGCGTATTTCTTCTTTTTTTTTTACTCAAGTGCAGTTTCTTAGTATAGTCAGTGTTCTTTCGTTTAAACATTCGTTTGGCATCGACCGGTCGAGAACGATAAATAAAATTGCAAGTTTTTTTTTTTTGTTTTTGTAGATAAAAGTTGACTTCGACAATTTCGTTAGAACTGTTAGTCGACTCATGATGGTTATCGTTGGATGGCCCTCATTCAAATCTTTCATTTTTATTTATATATTGTAATCCGATTTACTTGTTGCCAATAGCAGTTGTAAATTAAGTAAAGAGGATTAAAAAAAAACTATTTGAATGGCATTGCAGCTGACTTGAGTCGTTGCTAAGAGAATGCAGAAGCTGAAATGATCGCCCATGCGTAAAGGAAGTAATAAAATAGCGTGGGCTTATCGTGTGGCCACAGCTATATATGATACGAACATACGGATAAAGTAACATTTTGAACATGCTTAATGAGCATTAATAAGCTTGACATTTAGTTGCAGCACACAATAAGCAGACTCTCTCTTTCTCTCAATTAATAACAAACATTCACATATCACATAGACCACAGATCCTGTAGAAATGCAGAACATAGACCACGAGAGTATATTTTACCCAGTGCATTTAAACCTTTCAAATTTAACAGAAAACCTTGGCCGGTTTAACTACAATGAACTCATGTAAATAACTAACGGGATTGTCTCCAAGCTCCAATTAATGCTCGCCATGACCGCATGACACATGCTCGCTTCCTCCAATGTTCATTTTAATACGATTTACCATAATTTAATAATACCATTACCCACTTCTATATTTATTTCGTTTTCTCGTCATTTAGTTGGAGTAAGTTGAATTGTTTAGCTCATAATTCAAAGGTTTGGTTCCCTTTTATACCCTCTTTATACCCACTAGAGGAATTATTGCCTTTGAGATTAGGATTTCAGAATTTAGTTTATGTCAGAACGAATAAGTTGCCCACATAAGATTCTAAGTTTGAGCTCCAATTGGGGGTAAATTGCTTGTCAAGTTAATTGAAAAAACTTTGCAAACATCCCGTCCTGTCATCACACAGAAAACTTACACTGGACAACCACATAAAGGCCTGCAGAGGTAGTTGAATGTGTACAACTATTTGGTTTTAGCGTACCCACAGGCAAACTCGAGCTTACCGTCTCTTACACAAAAACAACTTAGAACTTTGGGGAACATTTTTTAAATACTTGCGCGTTCTTTTGCAGTAGCTGTATTACTAATATTTGTCTAGGCTGTGGAAAGGTTGTAAGAACCCTACGCTACCGATGACCCCCATTAGACCGGTTGCGGATCTAAAGATACAACTAGACCTATCTAAATCGAGTCTATGACAATAATAAACCCATTTTGAGTCGCCTCAGACATTAATCAGATTTCTGTAAAGAAATATTACAATTTCTTTTATCTTCCTAGTTTGAGTATGTATTGTCATTTCTAATTTCTGAAATAAGGAAGCGAATTACTCGTAGATGCTTTTACTGTTCACCCATGTTGTTTAGTTCATTGCGTTGTTGATGGCATCAATCAGTTGGTTTTTTTTTTAAGATAATGAAGTTACTAAATCTTCAGCTTAAGTAGTTCCTAGCTGAAATTTTGGTTCCACAAGACATTTCTTTAAAAATTCATCTGGCTCCCAAACTTCGTCAATGACATCAAAAAACTTCTGTTTTCTGGTACGTCAAAATATGGTAATATAAAACTTATTTACATTTTCAGAGACTCCCGCATTTCGCCACTGCTACGATGAGTTGAAGTGGCTTTTTCCTGTCTATCGCCGCCAGTATTTTTTGGGATTCTTTCCTTTTTCTAATCATCCAGTCTCAAAGGCCATCCTAAATTTTTCAACTCTCTAAGTTTAAACTCTCGATCCATTCCCGTAATACTAGATCTCGCTCATCTGATCTCTATGTTCCCTTACACCGTACCTCATTCTTTGACAAATCCTTCCTTATACATGCTACCACTCTCTGGAACACTTTGCCATCATCTGTCCGCCATGCTTCTACCCTTTCTATCTTTAAATCCCGTCTATTCAGTTATCTCCTTTCTGTCCAGCTTCCTCCGAAATTTTAATTGTTTTAATTTATTTCCTTAATTTCTATTGTTATTTTTATTTTCACTTTTTGTAAATACTTACGTACATTTTCTGTTTAATCACAGGCCAAACTATTAAGGCCTCTAATTGTACCTGTTTTTATTCTTAGGGGACAATTGTCCCAGAATAATAAATTTCTTTTCTATTCTATTCTATTCTATTTTTGAAGAATTTATAGTCTTGGAATTCACTTAATCTCCTTTTAAAATATAAGAACACATTGGAAGAAACTGTTATAATTTGATATTTAATAAAAGTTAGCTAAGAAATGGGTTCGTCAAATTTTCTTGCAGAATAAAGTCATGGAAATGAAGGAATTCTGCGCACTTATGAAGCGTATTATATTTTACGCTTACGCTGCCAGCAAGGGGGAAAAAAAAGCGCGGTACTGAGCATTTACTCAATAAGCAGTGACTGTAATAAAACCTGCTTCAATGCTTCTATTTGACTGCGAACAATTTATCCTGGGATATTGTACTCACGAGTCCCTTTTTCACAAGGCAACTTTTCTGCATAAATCCTCTGTTAGTATTCTGCAACTTTTTCTCTTCCTTAATTTTTTTATGTAATTTTTAAAATTACTCAAGTGTACGCATGTAATTCATTTTTATTCATATTACCTTTTAAAGGATAATTAGGGCGCATAATGTAATATTCATACTTCCATGCGCCCTAATTGAGTTGAGTAATTTACTCTTGAGCTAGAGGGTAGTGTGTGAACATTTACTTGGTATAGTCCTTAGACTGGGCGGTGTACGATATATTGACATAGAGGAACCAATGCGATTCACTTATCCAAAACTGACTTGTTTGATTTTAATGCTGTTTGTGTGTGTGTGTTGGATCAAAATAAATTATTTGGATGCAGTTTCTTTGCTTACCAGGTCTTTTCTCATTGGTCTCTAACTTCTTTGCCAATAAATCACACAAAGTTGGAGGCATTTTTTACTTTATTTAATTTACAACTGCCTGTTGGCGACAAGTAAATATGATTGTCTATAATAAATATAAATGAAAATGGCTTGAAACATTTGAATGAGGGCCATCCAACTATTAATTATTTATTATTATACAGTCGAGCCTCCCATAAAGGACACTCTCACTAGCGACCACCTCTATTTACGGGCAGTTTTTGGATTTCCCCGTTTTACCCCTATGCACTTTCTGTATAAAAGAACCTCCGTCTAACGGACACTCTACATAGCGACCGAGGGCATTGATTTTGGGGAACGGATTAAATGTTTCACCTCCCACCAACGACCACCTTATTATTAAAAGTCCGTTTGACGCGGTGATAAAAAAGAATTATCCCCTCTCAAGTTTTAGTTTTTTTCTGGTTTTTCCTAAAGTTTCCTATATAAGCTCCATACATCTTGTACCATTTTAATCATTTTTCAATATAACTACGGACGAACAATATTATCTTTTGCCGATATGTCTCTCAAACGAAAGTGGTTAACTCTAGAAGAGAAAATAAATGTGTTAGAAGATTTTGCAAAAACCAAATCAAGCCATCGTCAACTTGCCAGAAAGGTTTGTTCTATTTTTCTAATAATAGATGATAGTATGATGATAATTTTACCTTAAATTATTATTGTTATGAATAAATGCGATGATTATTATAAAGATTATTAATTAAGTCAATAATATATAGTTTTTTGATACATTTTTTGGATAATTAAGAAAAACTTGATGCATATCATATAGCTGCAATAATTATGCAATTATGCACGTTTTTAAATCTATTAATAATAAACAATTTTTAAATAGATGTTTCAATGAAAAACCTATATTTTTTCATTATGAAACTTGTCTACGACCACCTCCAAATAGCGGCCACTTTGCTTTCCCCCGCCAGTGTCCGTTATTAAGAGGTTCGACTGTATTTATATTATTTATTATTATATATATTATGATATTATTTATTCATTATTTATTTCTTCCTCTCCTATTCTATTATTCTCTTTCTCTTTTCTTACACTCACATAAATATATTTTTTGGCACATCAACTGCTGAGGTCATTAGCGCCTGAGAATCTATTTTGGGGAAGTATTCTTTATTAAAATTTATTATTGGGAAATTTGATAGATTCGCATAGAGAAAGAAAAAAGGGGGGAAAAACTAGCTTCCATAAAATCGACATTGTCCTCCTAACGGATGATTTATTTCTTCGAACACCCGCCCACAATAGAATAGTGAAATTTTGTAGTTGAAATTGTGAATGGATATCAACGTCCTGAACACACATCTAACCAGAAGCTTTTGGCATATATCCGAACAATGCCGTGGCTTTTCAAACCACTGCCTTAGAAATAGCAAGTCCTTAGCTAGGATATCCAGCCAATTCACCTTCTTTTCTTAACGATATCCCCTCCTCCTCTCTATATTTTGGCAGGTGCCATTTTTATTGTCAAATCTTTTTTTCAAACTTCTAGAGGAGCCTTTTATTCTCGTAATTTTTATAAATCTTGCTACTCCAATATTCTTATCAATTTGCTTATCTTTCGAAAAAAGAAATAAGAAAATGTTTTCTTGGCAAAAACCTTTTAAATGCTGCTGATAGTATAAATAGGTTATTTTCGGAAGTTGAGTTGCATTATACTGTAAACGTCGATGAACGTCTTGTACCTTATAGTGACGACCTTGTTGTAAGACCATAGGAGAAATGATTTCTTTCTTTTGCAATGTGGAAAGAGAGTTCATACCTATTTTGTTGAAGTATTTCCTTTTTATTTAATTTAGTAATAAGTTAAATTTTCTGTAGCTGAATTAAATAATAAAATTAACCATTTTTAGATTTGAAGCCATCTAATTCCTGCTTGGGAGGGAAAAAAAATCCTCCATCTGCTAACTAATTACTGTAACTTCAAACTAGACTTCCTGCCAGTACAACTTCTACATCCATTTAACAACTTTGCAAAAGTTCTTATCGTTAATTTACTTCATCAACTATCAAGACGTACCAGTTTTAGGTTTTAACTAGGCCGAAAGGATCAAATAAGTTTCTTTTTTTTACTTGGTTACACTTTTACTTGTTTGTAACTAAAAGAATACGTAACTTGGGGCTCAGAGGCTTTAATTTTCGTGAATAAGATCCTTTTTAGGGACTTTTGGAAATAGAATCCTTACGCAATTCAACTGAGCAATTGGCCAGTTAGGCCGAGCGGTTAGAGGCTAGACCCGCAAAGCTAAGATGTATTGCGGTACTAGGCTATATTCCCCGGGTTATACCTTTAATGGTTAATATGAGATATTTGCAGTAAAGTATGTTTGCTAGTCGCCTACGACCACGACACTTAATTTGATAGCTGGATTTAAGGACTGCCTGTAAAAATAGACATTTTTATACTTTACTATTATTTGGACACATTGGCGAGTTAAGTATGTAGTGGGAGAACAGCTGTACATAGTCTAGAATAGGAGAGTGCTAGGGATAACCACTTAACGTCATCCACCATCCACAGAGAAGAGATGGACTTCAGAGACATTTACGAATCACGAGATCACAGCGCGACACAGGATACTTACAACTTACCACCAAGAAGCATAACTCCGTGAATAACCCATTCTCTATCCTTTATTCATATTTATCTTTCGTAGCTATTCATATAAGCAGCTATTTTTCCCCAATCTTATTTCAAATTCAACTGAACTTCAATAAAATTACAAAATTTACAAATTAAATTATAACTACGCAGTATGACAAAGTCGTTCGGAAGTTGTAAAAGATTTGACAGAATCTCTTTTTAAACCAGCTCGACCATTTTTAAGGATGAAGATTATCTTTATTATATTAAACTTAATTGTCTAATTATTTTGTGCTTAAATAGTTTCCTTAAGTAGAAGTTTAAATGATAAAAGTTATCGTTAAGTAATAATTTTCTACTTAAAATTACTTTTAGTCATTAATTAAAACTAAAGAAAAAGTCCAACAGGTTGTTAAATTCACTTAAATTGATTAATTCATTATTCTTTAGACTAAAGTTTCTTTTCATAAATCTTTTCCATTGAGCATACATTTTATCGTTTGTTAAGCTTTATCGGGAGAATCAATAACTTTGAATACTTACAAATACTTAGTGCTTTTCAAACTTTACTTATCTAATGAATAATTTAAATAATGTTTGTATGTAAATCTTTTGGTTAGTTTTCAGCTTTGGTGTTTCCTTTTATTACTTTTATCGCATTTTTGCTGCACTTTTTATTGAAATTTATTTGTTTTTGTAAATTTTAGTAATTCTATTGAAATTCAGTAAGAATATGATCCGCTACGGAAATGATACTTTCACAACCGTCAATCAGACGTCAAAATGTAACTTTTTATTTTGTTTGCATTGAACTGGCCAGGCTTACGAGGTCTGTAAATTAAGTAATAAGACTGATTTTTTTAAATTTTTGTATTCAAAAAGAATTACAATTCTATATTGTCACCTTCAAAATAACTTCCTTCTGAAGTCACACAGCGCTGTAGGCGTTTCTTCCACTCCTCATAGCAGTGCTCGAACTCCGTTACTGGACTAGCCTTCAGCTGGTCGGTTACAGCCGTTTAAATGTTTTCAACTGTCCCAAAATGAGTTCCCTTGAGGTGATTTTTCAACTTCGGGAAGAGAAAAAAGTCACTAGGACTCAAGTCAGGCGAATAAGGAGGCTGAGGAGCCACAGGAATGTTTTTACTGGCCAAAAACTCAGTTTATTGAAACATCAAGAACAAGTGGATGTTGCATCACGAAAATGCTCCTTGTCACACAGCAATTTGGGACAGTCGAAAACATTCAAACGGCTGTAACCGACCAGCTGAAGAATTGAAATTTATTTTAGGACCCCAGTTCATTTTATTGCACTAGTGCTTCGAGATGTTTCATGGAGCAAAACTAAAAGAAATCCGTTTTCTTTTACGGAGGGGATCTTTCTTGTATCAACAGGCGATACAAAATGAATCCTACAACTACATGTCTTTTCTTTTAATTTCTATGGAGGCCTTAAAAGGATGTGATTTATCTTCTTTCAAGTAATTTATAGACTAGTTTTCAACCGGATATATATATGTATCCATTCTGAAAGCGGAAATAAACCCGTCAATGCCTGGGTATATAATTAATTAGTAGAAATAAATGTGACCCTTGGGTTAAGGTAAAAGAGAAACATTAAGGTTGTCTAGCCGGGTATTATGGGTAAAAGGTGCGCGCGCATACGTGTGTATGTTGACAAAATGTTCCAAGTTGTGCATGGTTCATGTACATAGTACAGGTGAGTTACCAGTAATGTTACCTAGGGGGTAGCTGCTCTTGGCCATTTCATTATCCACCCATTTCTGGTACCACTACTTCTACCCAGTCCTCTTTGAATTATGCTGTGTATATTGCCCTAGTACATAGTGGTTTACATATAACCAGATACCCAGTTAGTATCCTATTTCTTAAAACATGTCCACTTATATTTCCTCTGTCTTTATCCACTATCACAGGATACTGGATATCCTTTTGCTAGAACTCTCTCTCTCAGACGGCTAGTTCTTTTTATTTAACCCTAAACCCATAATATAACATTACACAAACTACCTAAACAAACCCACGAGCGTGCACCATACTATTTTCACCGACACTATCCAACAAACAGCCGCCATCTTTATAGCTGATGATGTTTACCCACAAAGTGCCGGTGTGAACCAAGTCCAGCCAAGCAAGCTTGTCGTCCAATCGTTTTGAAAGGCTCTCTCTTTAAAGTGAGTTAATTATCCTTTAACAACTTTTACTCACTTAACGACCGGTTTCTGATAACGAACCAAAATTTCCAACACCTTTTACCTTTGGATTTTCAATGTTTTCCCTTTTAACTACTAGAAAGTAACCTTTCAACTATATTAAATAACTTTGACGCCCTTAAATAACCAAAACAAGTCATTTTAAACTAAATTTCTGTTTTGTTATACCCTTTTGTGCTACAGGAAACTTGTTTGTTAGTAAAATTGGTGTCATTAAAAAAACCTGATGAAGAGATTAACTTAGTGGTTATTGTATTTGACTCCTTCTTGGAGATGCTGGCCCTAATATTATTCATCCTAGGAGCCTCTTATAGCTCATTGTCTGATGATGAACTGTGCCTTCAGAACAAGTGATTGGCTCTCCTGGTGCTAATAACAACAGGCCAAACTATTAAGGCCTCTATTTGTACCTGTATTTATTCTTAGGGGACAATTGTCCCAGAATAATAAATTTCTTTTCTATTCTATTCTATTCTAATAACCTCGGATTTTGGTGCAATTTAAATTAGAATATAGGCTTTAGAATATTAGAAATTAGAATATAGGCAGCCTGAAGGACTTTGATTATTAACAAGCCAACGGATTACTGACAAAATTTAATTTAAAAAAAGTCAGCAGACTTCCTATTCCTCTCACTCCGATTCTCGAAGTTCTACCTTACACAAATTTCCTTCAGAACTTTAAAATTCTGTAAAAAAGCTGCTGAAGTGGTTACATTACAATTAAAGTTTTTATAAAAAAAAGTGATCAACCAATAAAACGCGAAGTATCTTCTTTTCTTATGAATACAACGTAATCAAGTTATTTTGGTTTCTGATAGGTTTGCTGAAGGGAGATATTTAGGTGGCCAGTTATCTAACGCATCATTCGAAGGTCGTTCAAAATTGGGTGCAAGAACTATGATATGGGGGGAATTTTAGAAATGCTTTGGAAATATGAATCTGAGAGAGATTAGAAGCAGAAAGGGAGGATACCACTAGTTAGAGGACTCCTAAGCTCCTTTTTGGGAGGGCTTGAGGGGTCACCTGTTGGGATTAAGAGCCGTAACCAGGGCTCAAGACTTGCGCCGTTCAAGCTACCCGATATTATGATAAGAATGCATACGAAATCTTTTAAATACTCTGATCCAAGATCTATCTTCAGTCTTTGTTTTTAAAAGGACCTCATTTATTGTAATTTTTCAAAAGTCATTCATAAAGATGATTTTAAGTCATGTGAAATCTTAGTACAAATGTGATTGCACCAGGGAAACATATGATTTCCATTTGTTCCAATAGGATCCAAGACTGCACGTTAAAGCCGACATAATAAAAAAAAGAAATCATATAATTATTATTACACATAATATATTTAAATCACTCATGCACAACAAATACATTCACAATTAAAGCACACAATTCACAATCTTTCTTTACATGATTTTAATTTCATTTTGGAAGTAAAACAAGTAAGAGGTGAATTATACAGGAGAATGAAGCCCTCAGTTTGTAAAAGAAGACGTATTAAAAGTCCTTTAACTAATGGCATTTTTGTAAATCCAAATGTTAGACTGATGCATCCAAAGTGTACACTGTGTGGCCGCCTTAGAACGGAAAATATGATGCAACTTTGCGACCATGAACATGGTATACATCTAGGATGTTTGGCCACTTGGTTGGATTCATCGCCATGCATTGTCTGCGCCAATTGTTTGGATCAGCACAAGATTTTAAAGAAACAATATGCTCCGCTTAAGTGAGTTATTTTATGCAAATAAGTTTGCCCCATTTCTGTGCTCTTTCAACTAATTTAAATTTTTGTAAATATTCTTAAAATGGCTAAATGCACACAGTGCAAAATACAGGTCACAGATTGTGAGGAGTTGTTGTTAATTATATGACTATTATTCACTTACTATATTTACTAGTAATAGCATAGATGGGGTTTATCATCGATTCACCTCCACCTTTCGGCATGTCCCTGGGATTAGGCTTCTCTCTCACGAATGGTCTCTTATTTCCTGTCTGACTAGTGAGATAATCTGCAAAACCGACTGGCAGCAAAATCCTAGTCCTTACATATGACAGAGTAGATGTAAGAAGAAGAATCGGCACGATAAGTCTATTTAGGCCATTCCTATCTCCAGATTCTGTTATTAAAGTGAAAATATGCTAAACGAGTTATCGCACAATCTTTTAATTTATCATCATACCTCAGTATCCACCACAGAGTTGTTCAAGAGCTGAGCCATAAGGGTATAAGGTTCGAGCCTTAAGCGCTCGAATTCTCAGGGCTCAGTGGGTGGCTCGAGTTGAAGCCTCACAAAGAGCTCGGTGAGCCTCCAAGGTTCCACTTAAAAGGCTCGAGCTTTTATTTTTGTTTTTTTTTTTTTATGAAGCATTTTATTCGTACTATTAATAAATTCATTTCTTAAGATAAAATCAAGTTATAGCAGCTAATGAATTTTTCAAACATATTTTTGCATAAATGAGAACAATAATTTCCAAAATGTTCGTTGCTCATTGAAATTGATTACTCGTCAATCCTTAAGAATTTTAGAAGGCTCGCACTTTATGAGCCTTCAATTCCAGGTTTATGAGCCTCCAATTTGAGCTTCACGGCTCCAGCTATAAGGCTCGAGCTCTGAAGGCTCAAGCCGTCTTCGACTCGGTTGAGCCTTCAGCTCGGATCTCAACTGAACAACAATACCACAGATAATCCCCTTCGCACCTTTAAGAAGGCGTTGGTTGCGCGACTTTTTGACAGACGACAATCTTATATTTTAAAATACTTTTCCAGGTTTTTACAAACCTTATTCTTAATTAATGGCTGGACTTCTTAAGTTTGGTGTTTAATCTATGGAGATATCTTTTTATAACCAATGTATACCTATCTTTGATCCTCATCGAAGATAACGACAGAACAAGAAATGGAATTATTTTGAGGACTTCATGCTTTTACCTTCAGAAATGAGATTTTCTTATCCGCTACAACTAATACACCCTTTTTTTCTGTTTTAGAGGTTTACTGATAGAATAACAATAAGTCAGTCCAATAAAGAATGATCGTTTACTGAAGAAAGTACTGTTCCCATTGGTGGAGAATCATTTAACAATCAATCAGGAGAAAACAAATTTCTTAAAAGGTTATTCCAGCTTTCCAATAAAAAGTAGTTCTTCAAAAATACAGAGAAAACAATTTAAAACTTGGAAAATATTTTCCAAAAAAAATCGAATCATGCAAGAAAAACGACTAAAAGGAAGCCTAATAACCTTAATAATAATTTATTATCATGTATGGGAAATTACATCAACACTTCATAACTTGCGACATGTTCTCTTGTTATTGAGCTTACAAATAAATATTTTTTTAAATGAATTTTTTCTTTATTTATTTATTTAGTAACCCCCCTCAAAACCTGTTTATTCCTTTAAGAGTCCATCACAATCTAATGGAAAGCTGGTGCACAATCATTGGTGCATTTAAAATTAATGAAAGCAAAGGTGTCCACATAATTAACATGCTCAAGTGGGAAACGTGTTCCTACTTTGCAATCCCGTATTTAACGCTATCTGGGTATCTACTTGGACAGTAGACTCACGCAGAACTCACATACTCGTACTGGACGTTAACAAAAGGTATGTACAACTAAGACGCATGATCGGACCTAAATTTAAACTAAGTACACCAAAAGAACTAACCCCCTGCAAGACTTCACTTAAACCAATCTGGACTTACAGATCAGAGCTGCTGTGAGGCTCAACTAAACCCTCCAATCCGCATCCAATTCTTCCAATCAAAAGCCCTCTGCCGCATTTTCCAAGCTCCCAATTACGTCTCTAACCTCACGCTTCACAAAGACCTAAATATCCCTTTTGGCACTAATACTATCCATTTCACGATTCCTTAATTTCCACAAAAGCCTATCCTGCCATCCCAGTTCAACGGCTCGATCTTTTTCCTCTACAATGCATCCTCGTTGGCCTCATGTTCTCCTATCCTAGACAATTCCAATCACTAAAATTCCCGAGAGTGTTACCACTGGGCTGATTTCTATGTTCCTTTGTCGGTCCCTACGGTTTTATATAATAAGTAAATATTGGTGGTGCAGACATAAATAGTGCGACAAGAACATAAGTTACAAAACTATCTCGAGATATCAAGAAAACTATTTAATCATACACTTTTGGAAAAGATGTCAACTATTATCACCTTTATATTTTCCTCACATACATTTATTAAATAATTATTTTTTTAAATAAATCAACAAATTAAGTTAACAAAGCTATTTGTCCAGAACTATTTTATTAGTTACCAATAAAGTATTATTGTTCAAGGCTCCAAATTAGAAAGAAGAGATTCCCTTTGTGGAATTGTTTTGTTTCTCCAATCACAACCTTTGTGATATCGCTCCAAGTGCCCGGGGGAGATCCAGTATAACGAGACTTTCAGATTGATGTTAGGGATATCCCGGACGATTGTTATTTCATTCCTATCTTCGCATCTTTCAATAGTTATTGATTTAGTAAAAGAATTACTCAGCATCATTATAAAATTCTATTTTCTATTCGTTCAGATTTTCTATTTTGGAGTTTTTAAGAAAATGCAGGTCCCTTATACAGTGGTTTTTCCAAATATAGATCTTTTGACTACCTTTCTTTGATGTATCAACTATCACTCCGAGATCAGAAGTTGTAGGAACTTCAAATTGGATCCATTGGGACTCTTATAATGAACTTTCACGAACAAAATCAACCAATTAATCAAGCCAAAGCTGAATTGAGATTTTTTTTATCATCTTTGTCGATTTACATTTGAAAAATTATACCTAGAAAATTCATTGTTAAGGGAGTTAGTTCAGTAAGGGAGGTGGTGCAATGCTTTCACTATAGTTCTATTCCAGAGTGATTGCTCATTCATCTCCAGCTCATTCATAAATTGGAAATTCGAAATTTAAGCAAAATTCATAATTTAAAATAGGCCAATTGTTAAACCAATTTTGGTTTTGGTTTTTTTAAAGTAAAATTTAGGAAAAACTGCAGGATGACCAGTACGAGGGTCGTTTGAAAAGTCCGTGCAAAAATAAAAACTACTTAATTTTTTGGGGTAAACCTTTTTTATTTTTCAACATAGTCTCCTTTTAGGCTTATACACTTCGTCCAACGCTGCTCTAGTTTGTTGATCCCTTCCGAATAATAGGATTTGTCCAAGTCTGAAAAATAGCCATTCGTTTCTGCAATCACCTCCTCGTTTGAATAAAATCTTTTTCCTGCCAGCCATTTCTTCATATTGGGGAACAAATAGTAGTCCTAGGAAGCCAAGTCTGGAGAATAGGGGGAATGTGAAACGAGTTGGAACCCTATTTCCATTAATTTTGCGACCACAACTGCTGAGGTGTGAGCTGGTGCGTTGTTGTGATGGAAAAGGACTTTTTTGTGGGCCAATCGTGGGCGTTTTTCTTGCAGCTCGGTTTTCAAACGGTCCAATAACGATGAATAATATGCACCTGTAATAGTTTTACCCTTTTCCAGATAGTCGATGAGGATTATTCCTTGCGAATCCCAAAAGACAGTCGCCATAATCTTTCCGGCCGAAGGAACGGTCTTCGCCATTTTTGGCGCAGATTCCCCCTTGGTAACCCATTGTTTAGATTGTTCTTTGGTCTCAGGAGTGTAGTGATGCATCCATGTTTCATCCACAGTGACGAAACGACGCTTAAAGTCCTGCGGATTCTTCTGGAACAGCTGCAAACCGTCCTTACACGATTTCGTTTTTGGTCAAGCGTGAGCAATCGCGGCACCCATCTTGCGGATAGCTTTGTCATGTCCAAATGTTGATGCAAAATATTATGTACCCGTTCATTCCAGATGCCCACAGCACTAGCAATCTCACGCACCTTCACTCTTCTGTCATCCATCACCATATCATGGATTTTATCAATGATTTCTGGAGTAGTAACCTCAACAGGGCGTCCAGAACGTTCATCGTCACTTGTGCCCATATGGCCACTCCGAAAATTTTGAAACCACTTATAAACTGTTCTAATCGAAGGTGCAGAGTCACCATAATGTTTATCAAGCTTCTCTTTAGTCTCCTGAGGCGTTTTGCCTTTCATAAAGTAGTGTTTAATCAACACACGAAATTCTTTTTCGTCCATTTTTTGAAAATCACTCGATTTCCTCGGTTCAAACGAATGCCAAACACAAAGAAATTGACCGATCTGGCTGAAACTTGGTGTGTGTTCTTCCAAGAGATGCTACTAACTAAACATAACCTTGAGAAGCGCCAGTGATGCTATCTCTCTGACTTTGCACGGACTTTTCAAACGACCCTCGTAGTTTATCTTCCAATATGAATAACCAGTGGAAAAACCAAATCTTCCACTTGGCTGGTGAAAAAAGATTTCCTTTTGATTACAAAACGAGAGAGTGAAATATGAAGTGATGCGCGCTAGAGTGGTGCGGCGGAAACTATGCTTTGTCAGTAGTTTTGTCACGTGTTACAGCGGCTGGATTGGTATAGTGGTACTATTATAATCCGGCAACCAGGTTCTAATATTGCGGAACACTGACTTGCTTTTCTTCTATCGTTTAGCCCCAAAAACTCCTGGCCCAAATTATTATCTCTAACCATAGTTCATTTCATTAAATTATATCTTAATATTAATACGCTTACCTTTCTTACGCTTAAATAGTTCTTACAATTAACCAATTCTAAATTGCGTAAAGATGTGAGGAAATTTTTAGTAAAATTGTGAAGTGTTATGGAATTGAATTGTCAAAAAAAGGCTTTGGTTGGCTACAGCAGGTCTTGGATCCGCCAGTTGGTTCAGGTGTTGAGTGGACATGCGAATTTTAGCGTACCATCTTTTCAAATGCGACCTTATCCAGTCTCGCCAATCTGCGCTGGTTGTAGTGGAGTCCAATGAGACTGTGCGGCACTTTGTAGAGGTGTGTCCCGTTTATTCTAAAACTAGATCGCTCGGTCTTCGGGAGGTTAAATGTTACGCTTCCGAAGATTGTGGCATCTGGTAATCTTTACCAGAACTCTCTAGATTTATTCAGTGCACTTGAGCGATTGAGTCGCCATGCGCTCCCTAGTGTCCTGTCGCTACTTGATTAGTTTATTGTACTGTTATCCGGGTTTGTTGGTTTGGAAGCCCCGGCGTCTCCTATTAGATGAAAGATGGGGCGGGAAACAATGGGCTTTCTGGAGGAACCGCTCTTTGTTACAATCAATCCATCAATCAATCCTGTAACTAGAGAAGAAAGTTAGAGGCATGTTCTACTCCTTTACACCTGTTGGGACCATTTTGAAATATTTACATTACTTAGAATTATATTTATAATTTTTACTTGATTCAATTTTTCTAGAAAAATTAATTTGTGAACCAATTTTGAAGAGTTAGTTTTCTGTAGCCTTCCCTGTAAGGTTATATTTCAGAGTAATGGACGGTTTTATAAACTGTAACTTGGTAAGAATAAATATGAATAAAATGTCCGGGGTTTTGAAAAGGTTATTTTAGTGGTAAAACCTTGAGAAAAGTCGTGTGAGTCTTCAGAGCAGTTTTATTCTTTTAAACTTGGAATTATAACAAAATATTGAATTTTTTTGGGAGAAGAGTGTCTCACTTTCCCTTTTCGTAATCATACCAAATTCCGTTCCATTACATTTTGTCTCTGTTTTATATTTTATATAAAAGAAATTTTATATAAAATATATATAAGCAAACCTTCCAAGCGCGAAGTGGGTTTTTTTCCCATTCAGGATTATGAGAAGTGGCTGTGTGGGTTTACTTCCGGTATTTCTTTTTTTTGTTTCATTTCATTAGTATTTAGTAACTAGAAGGTGCCATTTAAAAGGGGCGAACAAAATAGTGTAAAATCCTGTTAATCTAGAAGAGGTATTATGGGCTCCTGTGGAATGTGTGATGGCCAAATCCGCAGCACTCCCTCATATAGAGGGCTTCAGAGAAGCTGTTAATCCTGATTACATTACAACCTGCTCACTAATAAATTTTATCAAGGCAAAGAAGATACGCTAAGTGATGCTATTACGGGCTTCCATTATACCAAGATAATCAAATGAAAAAGTTCATCAACTCTGCACCACCATCACCACAGTTACTCTTCTTTTAAAACGAAGGTAATTAGCGCAAAGAAGAGAGGTCACTAAATTTAAAAATGGATAAAAGAAAAAACTAGCTTTTTGCAGTTCGCTGTCACTAGGGCGATTTAATCTGGTCTTTTCTGACATATCTGATTTTATGAAACAGGTTGTCTTCCACTTTAGGTGGGACTAGCCCTACAGAAGCAGAAGAAATGGCTCTTAAACTTCGCCAGATTGTACTATAATAGTTTACGTGTTGAGGACTCCAAAGACTTGAAGATAATCTAGAAAAAAACCATGAGAAACGATGAAAAACACTACATTCATAGACTTTATAAATCTAAAAGTCTTGATTTTGAAGTAAATTAGTGAATTAGAACTATAAAAAATTTTGGGCAAATCTTCATGCCAGATCTTTTAGTTTAGGAAGTGTGTGGATACGGTGCAAAGAAGTTGTACTCTTCTTTCAAATGATGAGTAAAATATAACGTCCATCGGTCATGAATCAAAGCTGACATGTAATCATTTTCTCTTATTTATAAAGGAAAAAAGAAAAAAGTCATCTTAGAAATGTTTCATTGTATTCAAAGTGCCTTCGTATATGGTGTGACTGAAATTGCCTTGGCTAAACTGTAGAAGATTGGCTGGATAAAGGAGTAGTGGAAAGACGCTCATCCTCTTAACTATTCCCAGTAGATCTCTCTTTAACATTACTGTCCTGTGGTTATATTATCCTATCTTTCTCTAGAAGAACTCCACTTCTTTCGTTATCACTTCATTTTTAACTTCATTCTGCAAAGGATTATTCTTATTTTATTTTTTCTTTTTCGTTCATTCAATTACTATTTTATTCTCAGGGGAAAATTATTCAGCTGTGCTTATTGCGACTGGCTAATTTAGTTCCAATATGGTTACTGCTTATTGATTTACTGACAATTCTACCAACTGACGTACATTAGGAGTGAATTGAGAATTACCCAAGAATCGCTCTCCAGAATTAGGAGTCTGAATGAAACGGACATGTCTGGAGGGCGAGCTCTAAAGCAGTGGGAGCCACAATAGATCCATAGGGGTCGCAGTGGTGTAGGCCTTAATGGCCGCCCTATTAGAATCTAATCTAATTTAAGAATGCTTTTAATAAGAAATTTTCAGCTTGATATTTTTTTGATAATTTCGCTTATGGTCGTTACAAATGATAATGCTACTCTCATAATTATCGTCTGCTACATTTAATGGTTTGAGAATCACTGATCTAACCTCACTCGTCAGAAATAAAAGTTCTGTAAAGAGTAAAACTAAGAGAAATGCATAATTTTCAGGTGGGCTTTACGTAACAACTACCAAATTAGGTGTCGTGGACGGAGGCGACTAGCAAACACACTTTACTATAAATTTCTCATATTAACCATTAAAGGTATAGACCGGGGAATGTAGCTTAGTACCGCAATACACCTTAGCTTTGTGGGTCTAGCCTCTAACCGCTCGGCTACCGTGGCGACTAGCAAACATACTTTACTGCAAATCTCTCATATTAACCATTAAAGGTATAGAGCGGGGAATATAGCCTAGTACCGCAACACATCTTAGCTTTGCGGGTCTAGCCTCTAACCGCTCGGCTACCGTGGCGACTAGCAAACATACTTTACTGCAAATTTCTCATATTAACCATTAAAGGTATAGAGCGGGGAATATAGCCTAGTACCGCAACACATCTTAGCTTTGCGGGTCTAGCCTCTAACCGCTCGGCTACCGTGGCGACTAGCAAACATACTTTACTGTAAATTTCTCATATTAACCATTAAAGGTATAGACTGGAGAATATAGCCTAGTAACGCAATACATCTTAGCTTTGGGGGTCTAGCCTCTAACCGCTCGGCTACCGTGGCGACTAGCAAACATACTTTACTGCAAATTTCTCATATTAACCATTAAAGGTATAGAGCGGGGAATATAGCCTAGTACCGCAACACATCTTAGCTTTGCGGGTCTAGCCTCTAACCGCTCGGCTACCGTGGCGACTAGCAAACATACTTTACTGCAAATTTCTCATATTAACCATTAAAGGTATAGACTGGAGAATATAGCCTAGTATCGCAATACATCATAGCTTTGCTGGTCTAGCCTCTAACCGCTCGGCTACCGTGGCGACTAGCAAACATACTTTACTGCAAATTTCTCATATTAACCATTAAAGGTATAGACCGGGGAATATAGCCTAGTACCGCAACACATCTTAGCTTTGCGGGTCTAGCCTCTAACCGCTCTGCTATCGTGGCGATTATTATTTAATTTTTATAAAACCCTTTATCTCACATTAGCAATGCGACGATTACCTATAAAATAATTATTCTTTAACATTGTCAAAAATAAGACTATTTTACCAAATAATTTCCTAAACAATAGTTTTGTAACATATTGATTATCTGCTAGTTGCAATGCCACATTGACCCCTCTTGCAGCTGCCACCACAATGGCACCATTCTCTCTCTAAATCAAAAAGCTTCCCCTCTCTTCCCCTTGTCCATTGTTTTTTCTCCCATTTCATTTTTATTTCCTCCCCAGTTGCCACCCATAATCTTGAGCTGGAGATTTGCCAACAGTTCTCGCTATTACCCTGCAGGGTGTTGAAAATTGTATCCTCACAATAAATTTAATCGCATACATATTTCCATTGTGAGAGTAAGAAAGGAAAAATAAAGAGAGGAAAAAAAGGAAAAATAAATACAAAAAACTGACAATAATGTATCGAATATGAACACAATACTCGTATAATGCATTATATATTATCTTCTTCTTCTTTTTTTGTTTTTAATCTATTTCTTGTCAATTCCACCCGTAGGGGGAAGTGGACTAGCCACTTCTTCAGGGATCTTGGCGTCCCTGCGGGTATCCCAGCCTAACAACACTTACACTAACATCATACGATACACACAGGGCCTACAGAGCATAATTGATCTCAGGATAGTAATATCTAAACCACATTTTCAGCATATCTAACCCAAAAACCCTTTTCGCTTAAGAGAGCCACAATTGAGTTTTTAATTAAATGATTGTATTTAAACCAGGCATCTTGATGTCAGATATTTTGTATGTGATCATAATGGACTAATCAATTTAATAATCACTTTTACGGCACTTTATATTTCTGAACTTGAATTATTTCATCTAATTAGGCAATCGTCACTCTTTAAAATACCATTAATTGTTTTATTTGTGTTGACGTATGCCTTGAATAATTTATTTGTCTCATATAGTAAAATACCAAATCAATGACCACAGAAATTGAAAACTTTAAAATAAAGCAAACCAAATATTGAATAATCTTTTATTAAAATGTAATTCATATTATAAATTGCCAATAAAATTTAATAATTAATAAGTATTTAGTACCATTTAATTAAATAATTAATAATGTTACCAAATTAGGCAGCAAAATGGAAGTGTAACAGTTATACCAATTCAACCGAACCGCAATCAAATTATTAATGTTGATCCATTCGCTTTATGCACTAAACATTAATTGCCCATTAAATAAATTGTTCCCGCATTTATTTTAATTAGGTATATCAATTTTAATTAATTTCCAATCACATTGTTAACATTTTAATCTGCTAATTATCTGTATTTTGTTTCTGTATATTTCTTCAAAGCAAAAAATACGGCAAATGAAATTAGGTTATACACCTTATTTTTTATGTTCAAGGTCCTTTGAATTCGAAAAAATGTTGTTTTCTTCTTCTGCAAGCATGAGGGTTACCTACATTATTATTATTATTATTTTTAATATTCTAATAACTGAAAATTTCAGATTGCTGAAACCTGATGTTCAATTCGCAAAATTTAAAAGCCAATAGTATGACTTTAATTGATTTTTTTTTCAGTTTTTGCTACTAAAAACAAAAAAAATATAGTAAATAATACACTTTATAATACATGTACTGTACCATCAAAGGTGCCTCCTCTGGCTCGCAAAAGCCAGGTTAGCCAGGAGATTATCAACTGCTCTCTGTATCTGAGGAGGCACCTTTGAAGGCACAGTACATGCTGCACAAGTTGAGTAAAGTGCATTATTTGATAAATTAAGGAATAAGTTTGATCCTTTACATGAAAGATATTGATCACCTAAATATGTGGCAGGAGGTTTCCAATTTTTTTGGTAATTAAACGCAACTCTCCCAAAATTACCAAATAATTATTAAACCTTCTTGTTCGTAACAGATGTAAAATTAATTTTTAGCCATTTCGTGTATGCTTGAGAACATCTAACTTAACGTTTGATTTTTCTTAGGAAAACCACTCGGAAAACGACTTATTTCCCGATATTAAGAAAAATACTAGCTTTACTGCCTTGGCAATATTTTTATTAGAAAGGGGATAAAAAAATACATAAAAATGACCTATCGCGTGCTCTTCTTTCTCTTTGATAACAAGTTAATAAAATTGAAATATGATTAATAAATATCAGATTTTGAAATGGCCTAACACCTTTAATTTTTAAGATATCGAATTGCGGTTTCCCGGTTTCTTTCATAACTTTTTGTACTCTTCAAAACGGTGTATATGAAAATGGGGGTCAACTTAAAACCCTTACTTTTGGTCGCGCGTCAGCCGCGTATGCGGGCAGAAATCTAAAATCAAGTCACATATTCTGAAAGTGACGGGCGACAAAATTTTTTCTCTACCATTTTTCACTCAGATCAACCGTTAAAGCTTGAAATGCATTTGAGCCGTCTTAAAATGAACACCCTGTATATCTATACTACGAATATGGTCCCAAAATTAGGTTACTCTTACTTAAATTTTCGTAAAGTTTCTTTTGTAATACTTTCAGTTACAAGACACACTCTTATAACACCCTAATTTGTAAAGTATAGTAAAGTAATTGCCTATTTTTTCAGACGGGCTTTACGTCCAACTACCATTTACTAGGTGCCGTGGACGGAGGCGACTAGCAAACATACTTATTTATTTATTCAAATTTGTACAAAGGTAAAACCTGTTACAAATGGAGTTCTGCTACTTAGTACTATGACAAATATTCCTAATATAATATATTAATCACAACACCAAAAACCAAAAGCCGGAAACTTAAAATAAATTAAATAAACGGAAACTTACACATAACAAAAAGAAATTATAACTGATCACTCATTTAGAACAAATGCTCTTAATTTCAATACATTCTCAAGAAACTTATAGATACGATATATTGTATGTTCAAAAGGAGTATTAAAAAACAGATTTGTAAATTCAGAACTGGCATCGTTTTCTGCAGTTATATTTAATTGCTTTCTAAATAGCTTGTATGACGGACACTTTATAAATATATGTGTTAAAGTTTCAGGTTCGTTTAAATTCCATAAAAGGCAAACTAGCAAACATACTTGACTGTAAATTTCTTTTATTAACCTTTAAATAAAATCCAAGGCCAAGACCGAGAATCGAACCCAGTACCACAATACATATTAGCTTTGTAAATACCACTTCTTCGGAGTCTGAGGATTTTTCCGGCGTAAAGTTAAAAAAACTCTCACTAAGAGGAAAGTAATTAAAAGTAATAAGTAAGTAAGTTATAAGTAATTAAAACGGAATTTAATTAAGAGAGTACATATTTTGGGGAATTGCTGACATCTTTTCTGTAAATATTCTTAGCGCATTATCATCTGGCCTCTCCCATACTGTGCATTAAATGGAAGCCTGCACTCGAGCTGTTTCTTTTAAATGCCTGAATCGTTTATTTTATTATTTTATTTTATTTTATTTTAAGTGCAGCAGTCGCTGTTATATGCTATTCATATGACAGCTTTCTATTGCAAAGCAAAGCTTTTGTAATGTACGTAGTCCGCTATCATGACCTTTAACAGCAGAACAACACGCACAGAACGACAGAACTTTATAAAACAACAACTACAACAACACTTTGGTTTTTATTTTTGGTATTTTTTAATATAGTTTATGCGGGTACCGTTTCACGTTATGCTGTTAAAAAACAAGTTAGTTGCTAGAGAGTGTGCCTTTAATAAAACTGGCTTTATTTTTATTATTTATTTATTTTATTTATTGCTTATAAAGGACAATATCCTATATCAAGGGTTTGGTTACAAAGCTTACACATTTAAATAAACAGAAAAAATTTACATCTCTTTGCAGACCACACTTCTAAGCATTCGGCTATCAATGCTAACTATTAAAGTAAAACTTAAAGCAAAAATTCTAATTAAAAAATAAATATCGTATGGACACTCTCATGACGTACTTTAAATTTAATAAACAGGAAACGGCCTTATTTGTATCTAGTTCCTTTATTAACCTTCCTCTTTTTTAACAGATTTACGATTAACTGGTCGTTTAAATGATATAACCTTCTCTGGTTTCAAGAGATCGACGTCCTTCAAAACCCAAGGATTTGTGAGGCAAAATTTTAATTTGGCCTGAAATAATTGGCTGATTTCTAGATTGAATAAACTTATCTCTTTGGAGGTGTTTACTGTACCATTCATAAGGAATTTTGAAACAAGACAAGCTTTAGTCCTCCAGAATTAGTGATGCTCACTCTAAAGCCAGCGAGTTCACACCTTTTTCTTAGTTATTGCTCGCACAGTTTCTGAACCAATTCGTTGAGAGAGACTCAATCCTAGCTGGATATTTAGGACAGTTTTTCATTTTGCTTGTTGCTAACATCTCTCGGCGCACCAGCAAAAGCTGGCTAAGACATTTTTTTGGGGGGGTATATTGGGCATTTTTGGGATTTGTCTATGATAGTTTAAAGAAAATCGTTGGAACCATTTTGGGAAGAAAACCTAAAATCACTCTTTTAAGTCACCGTTGAAGGATTTAGGCTGAACGCTGCGCTATTTTTTTTTTTTTTTTTTTTTTCTGACTGCAGAGAATTTAACAAACCACCTTTTCTGGGGAAACCTAGAACTCGATTGCAATATTCTCTCTTAGATGTGTAAGAGTAAGAATTTAAAAACAAATATGTACGCTGAATAAAGACAAACTCTAAAATTAACAGAACCAAATACGCTTACATTTACTAAGTAATTAACTGCTTAAACGCTCATCTTAACTGTGTATCTGTTTAAATTGGATTATCCTAAACAAATGTCTCTCATGTTAGAAATTCAAAAAAGGGGCCTATTAAACACGTTGTCTGCAAATTAAAATTCTCACAAAGGGATGAAAATAAATTTAAGATAATTAATTAATTGAACTAAATAAATGCTTAATTTTGTCCTTTTGATGCTTAAGCTTATTTTCCAGTCTCTTACTAATAAAATTATGTAAACTCTTACTTTCATTTATTTTACGATTTAGTATTTTATTTATTTTTCCAGGGTTTCTTTTAATTTTCTTCAGTTAAACTTTTCTTATAGCAGACATTTTTATTTCTGAAAGGGAGCAATAAATTTAAAAAAATCAAGAAATCGTTTGAAAAGTCCCAATTAGGTGTTTCACTTATTTCACTGCTAATAGAATTTACTTCTTTAACAAATGAAAATGTTTCAATAAATTAAACAGTTCTTCCATTAAACTGTTATAAAATAAATAACTTTGACTGTTTTCAAGAAAAGCGCTTCAAAATTGAAAAATAGTAAGTCACACATAATACAGACCAATGCCACATATTTCTAGTGACAATTCTAAAAAAACAAATTTGTTCGCAGAGGATAAGGCTCGCTTTAATCGCTCTGTCAATTTGGACTGAAAAAAAAACATTAGAAAATATTCATTAAATTCGAATACTCTTTAGTGTTCAGTCAGGAAATGCTTTCGTCAGTTCCGGAGTTCGGGAGAATAATTCCATTCACTGTACTTTAGTCTTTATTTAATTAGTATTATTACTTTTTTAAATACACTTTACTAGACTTAAAAGAACAGAACTGAACAGATGCTATCGTCAACTTAAAAATCTCTTAGACGATAGATCAAAACTCTCTCTGGACTTCAAAAGACTTGATTTAGATTACTATTTTAAAACCTATCTGGGCGTATGGAATAGAGCTGTGAAGTTCAACCAAACGCTCCAATCTCCAAAGGATTCAATCTCTTCAATCTAAAGTACTTCGAACTATTGTACACGCTCCATTTTATGTCTCCAACCTGGACTATACACACTGACCTTAACATTCCTTTTGTCACACAAGTCGCTGAAAACACGATACAGAAAACCTCCACTTCAGCCTGCAATCTCATATAAATCCTCTAGCTCAAAATCTTTCTTCTAGTACTCTTCCTGACAACCCGGGCTAGACGCCTTAAAAGGCAGTGTCCTCGTGATCTCCTCTCAAGTGAAGAGAGTGACTAAATAGTCTAATGTTTTGGAGTGTTACCACTGGGTAACTTCTCCACTCGTTTGCTTCATTTGTTACTCTGTTATCACTGTTACTTGTAGAGCCAACGCGCTGATTGTAGCATAAATAAACGCAAAAAATAAAATAAATACCCTTTAACTACTAAAAATCGCATTTTTTTGTTTTTAAGATTGTGGTTTCGACGTTCCGGATACTTCTAGATCCTTCTTAAGGGACTGGGGAAGGCAGAGTGTTGTGGTGTTACAGGAAGTGGAAGATTGAGTATCTAATAAGAGAGCCCGAATCCCTCTAAAAAGAATAATAAAATCCATATTATGAAGACATGTTGAGCAATCAATGTGGATAGCACCTTTTTTTTAGCCCTTCTATCGAGATTTGAGTATTTTGCCTTGATTTTATGGTAATTTAGCGCAATTCAGTTCTAGTGGTCCCTGATTTTCATTTCTACTTAAGCGAATCAGGATTTATGTGATTGGAATTGTGAATCTAAACGCGCAGTGAATTCTCTGATTCATTTACCGCTTTAATAAATTTGAAACGTTTCAGGCTAATTTTCGAATCCACGGTGCATTTGCTAACCCAGAATTCAATTGCAAGCCTAGCATTAAATATTCTTTGCCCAGATAGTTCGTCACCATCAGTCTCCTATAGACTGATAGATGGGTCTAGACCCATAGATTTTTTTAAAGTATTATCTAGTCAATTGTTGCAGAGAAGGAGAAAATGGAAAAGTTGGATTGTCGCTTTTGTAAATCTAAGGGGACCTTAGAACGGATGTTTGAGAAAATTTTACGCGACTGCAATATTTCCCCTTGACTGGTTTAATAAAATAAAATTAAAATCAGACGGGTTTTTGTACAAATTAATGCAGAAATTGTACAAAAATATTTACCTCGATAAAAACACTAAAATCTGATTGTAACTGAAACCCACTTATAACCTACCCAGTAAACTTTAGTTTACTCCCCCTCTACTTGGAGTAAATACTTGTGGTTTTGCATGTGGTTACCTAAAACTGTTTGCTAAGCTACTTCTCAAAGTTTAAGTTATTATTTGTGGTTTTAGGTAACTAACAAGTAGTAAAGTAACAGCAGTTAGCAGTATCTGCTCATATTTCACGGCTTATCGAACTCAGGTATGGATTTTTGGCGAGAGAATATACTTTGTGGCCCCTCCTAGTAAACATCCATGGCGATTCCAGGGAATATACTTATGTATTATCGGCACAGAATGAAATCCTGTCATTTTATCTAACACCGTAGTTTCACTCTAAAATTACAAATTGATTGAACTCAAGTTATTTACGTGTATTATTAGTTTAAATTAAAATAAATAAATAAAATTAAAGTAATCAAATTTAAGCTTTATATGTATTGATAATTATAAAGGAAGATCTAGTTAAAGGTGGTTATCTCTAGTTGAGATATCGATGAAGAGATACCGTGGTTCGAGAAGGGCTTAGAAGAATACTCCGGGATGAATCCCTTAAGTTCGACTCATCGTCTTAGATGTTTGAACTTTTATGGAAGAGTATTTGGACGGATAGGAGTGCGACATTAAAGGAGGAAGATGGCAGAACTTCAATAGTTGGAGCATTGATTAAAAGAAGCTTAAGATCCTGCAAGGACCGTGGCGCCACAGAAAGAAATTTCTAATTTAATGCGTGGATTTTGCCAGGAAGCAAATTTGAGTATCCATTAAATTGGAGGCATAGCATTAAGGAGGACTTCAGATTGGATGTTGGAGGGTTTCAAAGAGCCCTAAGATTGTCTCAGAAGGGTTTTACTTTGTCTAGAGCAGATAAAGAAATTAAATAATTGAACATAAAATTATTTAGATTGTATTACTTCTTTCCATGATCTTTCGTAATTTGTTTGCGAGAAAATAGTAAATATTAAATACTCACTTTAGGTTAGGTTAGGTTAGGTTAGGTTATTTAATTTAAATTTATTATAATGAGATTTAAATTTAAGATTTGTTCAATTTAGCTTCATTCTTTTTTATTTTCACTATTTTAACTTATTATAATGGTTACTTTAATTTGAAAAAAATGAAATTGTTTATCAAATTGTGCGATCAGTTAGTTGTTTTATAAACTTTTACGCAATAAACATGAAAAGTGTATAATATTGAAAATTTTATAAAAATGCCTAAATCGCGGTAACACATTTAATAAAGTAACTAAGCATTAGATAGAAAGCTAGGCTTGCGCTTTTTGCTGGTAACTTATATTAAATATGTTATTTATTATTTTTTATATAAAAATAAATCTTTCATTAAAAAAGTGCTTCAACATAAGCATCACAAAAAGATTTAAAGTACTAAAACGCAACTAAACTTGCTGTAATGTTATCAAAACTACCATCAATTGGATGCAAATCCTCTTTAAATCACTTGACGGCACTTCCCTTTTTTTATTGTTGATTTTATCTTCCGCAGCAGCTCGCTTGTTTTCAGATTCCCGGTCCAGTTTTGGTTTTTCATTCAGTGAAAATCAGTGATTCATTAGTTTGTTTTAGACGGTTGAACTCTCACTTAAAATGTTTCAGTCACACGTTTACTTTTTTTTTTTTTGCGAAGTTTAAATGCTTAAAGAGAATTAAATCTTCAGAGTTTTTGACTCCCCCTGGGGATATCCCAGCCTTGACCCACACCAAAAATACA
This sequence comes from Rhodnius prolixus, assembly GCF_049639745.1. NCBI lineage: Eukaryota > Metazoa > Arthropoda > Insecta > Hemiptera > Reduviidae > Rhodnius > Rhodnius prolixus. Next base: position 10,543,285 of record NW_027411604.1, on the reverse strand, counting down.
TACGAGGGTCGTTTGAAAAGTCCGTGCAAAGTCAAAGAGATAGCACTACTGGCGCGTATCGAGGTTATGTTTAGTTAGTAGCATCTCTTGGAAGAACACACACCAAGTTTCAGCCAGATCGGTCTATTTCTTTGTGTTTGGCATTCTTTTGAATCGAGGAAGTCGAGTGATTTTCAAAAAATGGACGAAAAAGAATTTCGTGTGTTGATTAAACACTACTGTATGAAAGGCAAAACGCCTCAGGAGACTAAAGAGAAGCTTGATAAACATTATGGTGACTCTGCACCTTCGATTAGAACAGTTTATAAGTGGTTTCAAAATTTTCGGAGTGGCCATATCGGCACAAGTGACGCTGAACGTTCTGGACACCCTGTTGAGGTTACTACTCCAGAAATCATTGATAAAATCCATGGTATGGTGATGGATGACAGAAGAGTGAAGGTGCGTGAGATTGCTAGTGCTGTGGGCATCTCGAATGAACGGGTACATAATATTTTGCATCAACATTTGGACAAGACAAAGCTATCCGCAAGATGGGTGCCGCGATTGCTCCAGCTTGACCAAAAACGAAATCGTGTGAAGTGTTGCAAGGACGGTTTGCAGCTGTTCCAGAAGAATCCGCAGGATTTTAAGCGTCGTTTCGTCACTGTGGATGAAACATGGATACATCACTACACTCCTGAGACCAAAGAACAATCTAAACAATGGGTTACCAAGGAGGAATCTGCGCCAAAAAAGGCGAAGACCGTTCCTTCGGCCGGAAAGATTATGGCGACTGTCTTTTGGGATTCGCAAGGAATAATCTGGAAAAGGGTAAAACTATTACAGGTGCATATTATTCATCGTTATTGGACCGTTTGAAAACCGAGCTGCAAGAAAAACGCCCACGATTGGCCCACAAAAAAGTCCTTTTCCATCACGACAACGCACCAGCTCACACCTCAGCAGTTGTGGTCGCAAAATTAATGGAAATAGGGTTCCAACTCGTTTCACATCCCCCCTATTCTCCAGACTTGGCTCCCTCGGACTACTATTTCTTCCCCAATATGAAGAAATGGCTGGCGGGAAAAAGATTTTATTCAAACGAGGAGGTGATTGCAGAAACGAATGGCTATTTTTCAGACTTGGACAAATCCTATTATTCGGAAGGGATCAACAAACTAGAGCAGCGTTGGACGAAGTGTATAAGCCTAAAAGGAGACTATGTTGAAAAATAAAAAAGGTTTACCCCAAAAAATTAAGTAGTTTTTATTTTTGCACGGACTTTTCAAACGACCCTCTTACGTTCTACTCGTTCTTAGATTTCCTCTACCTGGGAACTAATTACACTTTCTCTAACCAGTGAAAGACTAAGTCTATGTTCTCTCTTTACTGGTAACACTGTCCTGAACCGGAAATGCCGAGATAAATGATCGAGTCGAAAAGGGGCTTCAATTATTGATGCGCCCTAATTGAAAAGGTAGTTTAAAACACTAAAATTCTTAGTTTGTTTTCTTACCTTTAAAAAGCAATAATTATCTAAACTTTAAATGATCTAAAATGCTCATTTTCATAAATGTTGAACTTCCGTGACGTTTTATGCATAATATCTTTTCCAGATCTATTCACCCGTTTAAACTCATTCATTACTATTGTGTCGGCAGACCTTTATCTGTCTGCTTCAACTTAGTGGTTAGAACTGTAATTTATTGATACGTTTTTGCTCTTTAATATAACAACTGGTCAAACGATTATATTTAATGAAGTAAGTTATATATTCACTGTCGGTGAGTTGGTACAATTAAGTTTATAAAGCTTTGTCTGGACAAAACTACCCTGAAAATGTAATGTATCCGCCACAATACAACGTCACATAGTCTGGGTTTTGAATAAATTTCATTAAATGACACCATTTACTACTTAGTAAATGTATTCCTAGTTATTACAATGAAAAATATTTGTTTGTATAATCTGTTGGCTTTATGGGTTCCTACTGCGGGTACCTAGAACATAGGATAAGACCGTATACTGTACAGGATACTCGTAGGGCAATTAATGCACCGACTTCCTGTATTTAATCCCAGCATCTTTCCTATTCTACTCTATTTCATGCTTCTTTATCTCCGAAGGCACCTTTGGTATTCCATGTTTGGATTTAGGGGAAAAAAAATACCTACCAAAACTTGGTGAGTCCTTAAAGATTTATCTTAGGTGGACTCTTTCTAATTCCACCCTTGAGGACATTCTTCAAAATTGAAACTTAACTGGCCTCAAACGATGTCTTTATTTTCGTTATACTTACTTTTGTTTCACCTATTTCGACTATATTAGCCTGTCACTCTCATAGCCTTAGTTTTATAACAAAATTGTCTTAATTTTAGATATAGATTATCCTGCAGAAGGGATTAGCTTAGTGGTTAGTATACCTGGATTCACTTGCAGAGATCCTGGGTTTGAATTCAGTAGTAGTCTTTAGTTTTCCTCTTCCTAGGAGCTTCTTACAGCTCACTGTTCGAGACAATTAGAGAACACTGTCCGGAGACGATCAATGTACTAAATAAAGTTCCGGGCTCCCATAACCTCAGAAGTTAGTTCGCCTAAAATTTAAAGGGGATGAAATAAAGAGAAATAACAGTTAAGTTTTGCAAGCAGGTACGTTTTCTCTGAAATAAACAAAATGAATATATAATTAAAGAAAATTTCTATAAGATTATGAAAATGGCCAGCTAGCTAGTCGAAACGTCGACCAGATGAAACAAAGATACCAAGTTAATTGAAGTAATCACATATTTGAGACCAGTAAAGGTTGAATTTTTGAATAAGTCCTTTAAAAAAAATGCTTTAAATTGGATTTCTTTGACTGTTCGCTGAATGCATTTAAAGTAATTCGTAATCCATTTTCTTCTATCGCTTTGTACTACTTAGAGAAAGTATTTTCTCCTTTGAGAATGTAGCGCAAAAAGAGTTCTGAGATCACCTTTTACATCTCCTGTCTTTGAGAGCAATGCATAATGCAAGAAGTGATAAAAGGAGAATGAGATACAGGGCAAAGTAGTGTCGCCATGTGAAAAAGAAGAAATAAAATAAATAATTCTATTCCTTAAGAATGATAAATCAGCCATACAAAGTACCAGCAGAACTGTTGAATATAGCTTTGAGTTTAGGAAAGTGTTACATGGTTTTTATCGATTATATTTGGTTACAGGAGATGGAGCCTGCAGAATAGATTAAAGATTAATCCAAGAGAATGACTGTCACGCTAAAATGCGAACATGACAGGCGGATAGCTCTAGTAAAAGTAGTCCTACCCACGATTAAAATGTGGACCCATGACCCATTAGTTTATAGCTTTGAAGCAAGGATTAATAGAACAGGAATAAGATTCCCTATGGAGGGCTGTGGTATACTTGAAAAGTTAATGAAGAGCTAGAAGGGTTCTGAATTTAATGTGAAAAACCAAATTCACCCTGTGAGGCACTTAAAGTGGATAGCGAATTAAGACAGGAGTTAAATATCGGAAGATATGTCCATCTATCTATTCTATCTATGATCTTCTTTTCTAATTAATTTAAACGTGCAATTTCCAGTAGGAGTCATCAGAATCAAGCCAGGGTTGGGATAATATCTATTCGAATTACTCAGCTCCTGATGGCGATGTCTTGCTATGGTATAATCCAAAGAGAACGCCCAATGGTGCCTTATAAGAAGGCGCAAGCACAGCTTTTTCAAACTTGCACTTATAATTAATAATTATAAAAACTAGTGCCTGAAGATGTGAAGACAGAAATCGGCTAGCCTATAATATAATCAGCCCAATTTTGCGCCATTAAATGAAATCACTTACCAGGGACATTAAGAAACGAAATCGAGCAAAATATGATTTACTAGAACAGCATCTACCAGTAGATGATAGTTAGGTTCAGCAAAATTTCTACATTCTAATGTTCTGTTATGTTAAGTGGAGATAGTTTTTTTTAGTAAACGGTAACAAAGTCGGCGGTCCGCTAAGTGTGCGTGTCAAATACTCCTAGAAGTATGAGGACGTTAAATCCTTTGATGATTAAAATGGCAAAAAGGAACTCAACTCAACTTAACTGTTGCACTACCGCCCGTGTGTGGATCTTGGCCTCCGCCAATCGCTGACTCCAAGCCTCTCTATCTACTTCTCCGCTGTCTTACGTTCCGTTCCCGGAGATCCTCTTCCACATTGCACATCAAACGCAGCCTAGGTCTTCTCCACGGTGGCAAAAAGGAACCTGCATTTTCCAACTTCTACAATTATATTACTAATTCTCTTTAATAGGGTAATTAATCGATTTAAGACTATCCATTGATCTTGACTCGTCTCAGCCTAACATCAAAAAACAACCCGTAACATTTTACCCAGTATTTGCAGACCCGTAGATTTGATTTTATGTGTTGGGTTCAGTAAACCCACAGGCATCACATCACAAAATACTCTTAAAATTTCACTCATATCATCTTATACTATAAAGACGCCCTTAAATGTATAAAAAGACAAATGATTCCTAAGGGAGCCAAATTAGTTCTATATTAGATAACGGAGTATTTTTTTATTTTACAGCCACTTCTAACCAAATCTAATCTAATCTATGAACAGTGTACATTACATTTATGCTTTACTTGAGTAGCAGTTAAGTGGGAAAATATAGAATTTTTACTCTATTTTCTCCCATATAAAGTGTTTATGTTAAGGGCTTTTACTGGAATACATGAACGAAATGTAATACATTTTGTAAGGCTGTGTGTGTTATAGAGCACGTGTGTTTTTTTCCTCCAAAACACCAAAACAGTATCCGCTAAAGTGGTACTTACCAAAATTTGCTTTTATGTGAATATTTCAGTACTTCAGGTTTACACAGGGCTTTAAATAAAGCCACAATTTCCACCGTTGGAAAATATTTCAAAGGCCAATAATATAAGGGGGGAAACAAACCACGGAATGATTAGTTAATTAGTTTTCTAATAAAATTGAAATATTTGAGTTTTGCGTTTGCTTTCAAGATCCGCTTGAATTGGCGATGATGAACAAATAGAACTTTGTAATTTACTTCCGGAATCTTGTGCGATAAGTTTACAGTAATTAAATTAGCAGTAAACTATGATTATCAAATTTCACTGAGCAAAAAAGAAATAAAAGGTAAATTTAAATCTTTAATCAGGGTAAATTTAGATATAGATCTACAGTAATAATTGAGTAATTAGGAGTAATGGTTTTTGCTTCTTACGTAAATAGATCGAGCCTATTACAGAACTAGATTATTTTATTACCATAGATCAAACGATGGCTTTACATTTATTTATGCATAAACAATGGCATTATTTTATAAATATTCATTGCATCTCATTAAAAAAAAAAATGCAGTTAATAAAATTATAATTTGTGCAGAATCAATAGCCTGAAAATTTATTCAGTAAATTCCACTTTTAGCCCGATTAATTCCTTCAAATTGGGAATTTAACTTACGACATTTGATTCCTTACAATATTACACTGGTATTAAGGGCGTGTAGAAACTTTATTTCTGAACTAGAAATAGACTCTCGAGAGACTTCTAGGCTTTAGAAATTATCACTTTTCGTTAGGCGAATAGGATGATGGAGACTAGGAAGAGTTATAGGAAAGTTGAATTAAGAAATTGGAGAATGATTGTAAGACGGTAACATTCTGGAGTCCATAATGGAGACAAGCTTTTTGCAGCGTTCAGACATTTGAAGCGTGTAGGCCAGGAAAGATTAACTAGGATGAAAAGCGAAGGGGATGGTCGAAGAAAAATTGAAAGACCGAAAGAGACATTAGCGGGGATCATGTTTGGCAGAATGATGGCAGGGTATGGACTAGAAGAATTACAGGCAAGTTGGAGAGATGAATTATATATAAGATTTTGGCTAAAAAATAAATTCGACTTTATTTAATAGAAATAGCAGACTAAGCTAGCTGAAAATAAAGATTAAGCAGACCTAATCGGGTGCTGATCGTCTTACATTTTATATATTTCAGTCTACAAAAGCTAAATAATTGCGACCAACTCACTGAACCTGAAGCCATTAGACCCACTTAAATCCTGTACCTTAATTTATTAATAATTATTCATAGAATTCCCTAATGAATATATAATTATTAAAAATAAACAAAAGAATAAAAATTATTCATACGTAATTAATACTTTTTGAAATAATTCCCTACAATGGAAATAGATACTTCACAACTGTGCGGAAAATGAGTTTTACAGAAATAATTTAATTTTACGACTCCATTTTTGTAATCTCGCTCCCCCTCCCCGGTCAGACTGCAGGGCCTCCTCTATCGCAGGGATGAATTTAATTCTAATTCTACCCATAACAATAACAGCCTGACACCTGTTTTACTTGTTACGTAATCCTCCATTTTATTATTATTATTTAAATCGTGACATTTAGGTTGCATTGAATTTACCATTCAATTTCATCCCTTTGTTTCATTTTTTATCATCATATTTTTCAAATAATATGCATTTATGTTTCACATAATTTAATTAGTTACAAATGAAAAAGATATACCATTTTTTTGTAGTCCGTATTTACATTTACCAATGCTGAACAAAAATAGGCTACTTTTCTGACAATTCAGATACCGCTAACAATGAACGTCACCCATTCGCTTTCAAATTTCTCGCTCTTAACATTTGTGAAGTTGTGAATCTTTGTTAGTAACTTTGAACTGAAATCGACTGGTGACTTTTTTGCTATAATGTGCTTAATATAGTTAATTAAACAACAAGGCTTTTTCTTCGATTTCGAGGTGTGGCTATTAAATAACGATGCTTCTACAGAAGAACTACTATGCATGCGCCAAATCCTAACGACCGACAGCTATGCAAAGTAAAGCCTTCTCAAACGTGTTTTTAGAGAAATCTGTCTGACCGGAACTGTCGTGTGTGTAAGAGGTGTTAGTTCCGTTTTGCCGAAAACATGATACTACACAAGTAGTAGGGCAACGAATTGTCGTGAAATTTCACATGAAACTTGGTGAAACCGCTACTGAAACTTATTTTTTATTAAAACAAGTTTATGGCGATGAATATTTATCACGTGCGCGAGTTTATAAGTGGTTCAAGCGTCTCCAAGATGGCCGAGAAGACGTCGGAGATGTTGACCACCTGGGTCGCCCTTCCACGTCCAAAACGGATGAAAATATCGATTATAATTAATCAACATTACTACCGTGAGGTGCTTGCTCAACTCCGTGAAAGAGTAAGGAAAAAACGACCCGATTTGTGGAAGAACAAGTCACGGGTTCTCCATCAAGACAACGCGCCGGCTCACACTGCATTGTCTGTCAAGACCTTTCTAGCCAAGTACAACATCCCAGTTTTAGGCCAACCTCCTTATTCACCTGACCTGGGGCCCCATGTGACTTTTATCTGTTTCCCAAAGTCAAATCTGCATTAAAAGGAACACGATTTCAGTCCGTTTGAAGCTGTGAAAGAAAAAACGGCACGCGTCATGCAGGAGCTCACAGAAAAAGACTTCCAGCACTGTTTCGAACAATGATAAATTCACATGGAGCGTTGTACGGATAGGGGAGTGGTGTATATTGAAGTTGATAGTAACTAAATATGTATAAATTTAAAATAAAATGTTTTACAGCAATAGTCTCGTATATTACTGGCCAGTTCTTTTTCTGCTACTATTTCTGCAACTAGCTGCTGCAATAATTGCATAAATGCGTTAAGAGTGTTCCAAGTTGGCAGAAAGTGTAATTATTGTCTTATCACGCGCCACCCAATTTGAGCACGGGGATTATTTATTTGAGTTGGTTGGTTAAATATTTCAACGCGGTTCATGTTACAATTTCACTAATTCCACTCAGTTTCAAGTTCTATCCAATGACAAAATTATAGAAATAATCAATCTGAAGGTCGATGAAAATCAGAAACAGGTTAGAAAATAAGCTAAGATACAATCTACTTGTTTTTAATTTATATATCGATTTTTTTTTCTTTTAGATTCGAGTATTTAGAGATTTGAATGTTAAAAGTGAATTTTCCCATTACTTTTCTCTCTCTAAATAATTTCCAAATTTTCCTGCAACACCAAAAACAGAGAATTACAAATTAATAAAAGATTTCTTCACTCCTAATTATCCAAACAAAGATGGTGGAAATGTGCTGCTTGTAATTTATGATCTTATAATAGAATTAATTACACTTTAATTCAATTTGCCCAAAGATGAAATTTACTTTAGTTGGCTGTGCTGTGTAATTGTGAACATTTACAAAATTCATTTACACATTACAACTGGTGAAGAAGAAGAAGAATTTGCCTTTAACCAACCCACGAAAATTATTTATTTAAACAATATTTCTTAGAACATGATTTGTTTAAATTGTTTTAAATATTTGTTAAACGAATACTATATACCGCTCTACTTGCCCCAATATGGACGTACGGAATACAGCTCTACGGAAGTGCCAAAAAATCGAACATCAACAGACTTCAAACCTTACAGTCTAAAATCCTGAGAATAATAGTTAACGCTCCGTTCCACATCCCCTATCGGACTGTACCTCCTCGTTTCTGGAAATAGCCCCAATCTCGATACTCAAAAAACTCCACTCAAATCTACACAGTCATTACAACCCTCTTATCCACATGTCTAACAACATCACTTCCTTCAAATCCATATCGCAGACTAAAGCGGCGGTGGCCACGCGACCATCTCAACACAGAACGCCGACGTCCTAGGATGGTTGCTGTATAAGCTTGCCAAACTGGGCGAACTAACGACTGCTTTCATCACTGGATGGTCGTCGTTCACTCCACTCACGCCTCTCACGTGTATGTAAGTGCATATATATAGCGTGCACTTGTATTTGCGCCATGTCCTTACCCTCATCTCTTTTGCTTGTTGTATCTACGTATTACAGTTGCAAACTAAATAAACAAATAAAAAAAATATTTGTTATTAATTCTTCATTTGCGGAAAGCACATACGAGGGTCATTCAATAAGTAACGAGACAAATTATTATTGCTCAAAAACGGTTTATTGAATCAGTACAAAACTTTGGTTACTTTTCAACATAGTCCCCAGCAACACTTATACACTTGTCCCATCTTTCTGCTAATTTGTAAATGCCCTTGGCATAAAATTCTTTGGGTTGATCTCGAAGCCACTTTTGCACCTGATTTTTTACCTCTTCATTAGATCGAAAATGTATCCCTCGTAGACCATCTTTAAGGGGTCCAAACAGATGGAAGTCTGATGGGGCGAGGTCGGGGCTGTAGGGGGGATGTGGAAGGATCTCCCATCTTCAGAACTCAATTCTGGTTTCTGAAGTTTTTCTTTCGTCAGCTGTGCCGTATGTGGACGGGCGTTGTCATGAAGCAAAATCACGCCTTCAGTCAAGAGCCCACGGCGTTTCGTTCGAATTGCAGGTCTTATCTTGTTTTCCAGCATGTCACTGTAGTACTGGCTGTTGATTGTTCTTTGGCCTTCAAGAAAATCACAATAAATTGGCCCCTGAAAATCCCAGAATACTGTAAGCATGACTTTACCGGCAGATGGCTGGGTCCTGAATTTTTTCCGAATGGGAGAAGTCGTATGCTTCCACTCAAGGCTCTGTCGTTTTGACTCTGGCTCATAGTGGTGGATCCATGTTTCATCACACGTTACAATTCTTTTGAAAAAACCTTCTCCTTCAGTCGAATATCGATTTTTCAACTGTTGACTGATTTGAAGCCGGGTTTCTTTGTGAGCGTCCGTGAGTTGTCTGGGCACCCATCTCGCACAGGTTTTCTTGTACTGCAGCTTGTTGTGAATAATGCTATGGACAGTTCCAACACTCGCGTTTACTTTTTCACTTATCAGTTTCACTTATCGCCTATTGTCCCGAATTAACGCGTCAATCAGTGATTCGAGAGAGGAAGTCCCAACTTCGATCGGTCGTCCACTGCGTTGCTCGTCAGAAACTTTTGTACGGCCACTTTGAAACTGTTCTACCCATTTGTAAACGTTCGAACGATTCAAACAATTGTCTCCGTACACTTTTAACATTCTTTTGTGGATTTTACTACCTTTCTCACCTTCCACGACTAAAAATCTTATCACCCTCGTATGTTTTTGGAGAACCTTTTCTGTTTTATTTTGGAAAAATATGTCTTGATGCTGCAAAAAAATTTTGATTGTTCACTGAGAATTAGGTATTGTTTCTCTCCTTAGTAAGTTTCGTGATATTGAAGACTAAACTTGATGTTCCCCATCAATAAATAGAGGTCACTTCTTCAATATATTGGTCTTTAAATTTTCTTTTATAGTATTTTCATCAAAATACATTCTTTACACTGACTGGATTCTTTAATTTCCAAGATTCTGCTTACATTATCTTTTATGATAAATGTTTTGATTTTATTTAAGTTATTAAAGGGCAGTAGTTGTTTTATTTTGATGTTAGGCTCGCTGTGTACGCGCGAAGACCAGAACTCGTCTTCCTAAGTGACAAAGAATAGGATTTCACTAGCCTTACAAAGTGGTTACGGAAGTTGCTAGTAGAAAACATTTACCAAAACAAGTATTTCCGCTTGAAACTATTTTGTCACAATTACAGTCACTTCCTGCCTAGGAGTTTGACAAAAAAATAATGAAATAAAGTAAGAAAAGATCAGCAATCAGTGCTAATATACTCTACATACATGGGTTGAAAAAGTTGGCAAATACTGGCAAGACTTCTTGTATAACAGAAAATATATATTCTTCATTGAGAGTGAAAACTGGACATAATCAATTTGAGGTCAACTCGCCGATGTAACGCAATTTGTGTTTTACCAGTAGAAGAGTTTGGTACCAAACTTCTAATTGGTAACCCCACACATACATAGAGAGAGTATATAGAAACTAACTAGTGTAGCCTCAGAGACCTCATTATGACGTGTTTGATCACACTAATGGCTATATATGTTCGTACGAAAATCTCTAGAACTTATCTACGTCCAATTTACAAAACTTTAGTACTTGGAAATACTGAAAGAGAAACTGTGAATTCGAAGAAGTTGTATACTGACCCTTTTCAATATGTCTGCAATTAACTTTGTGACTATCCAAATAATGAACAGTAACTTTTAATTAGCATTACTTTAGTAGATCAGTTGGTAATTGTACAAATAGCAGGAACTGTTAATAAGGCAAAATTCTATTTCATTGTATTTGTTACAACACCTTAGCAATATAAATATGGGTTTGTGCTATAGTTACAGCATCAATTTATCACTGCAAAAAGCATTTAATACAAAGCTTCAGGATTGAACATTCAAACCAATAACACAAAAATCTCAAGAAAGGTTGTGCTTTGCGATTGCGTGATGGCGGATTTCCATGCTGATTGGTTGCGCCACTACACCATTGCGTTCATTTTCAAAACTGATTTGATTTTCTCCTGACTGCAAGCAATCCTGTGCAAGGGCAGCATTGGGAAAGCACAGAAGAAAAGTGATAGAATTATAGTATCAATGGTTCCTGCTTACTTAGATTTATTAATCGAACATTCATAAATTTCTTTAAAAATGTTTCTTATTCTTTTAGATGTATTTAAAATTCATTAAAAAGTGTTTAATGGTGATGATTGCAAAAACAATAAACTATTTAATTATACAATATTACTGGCAATAGTTGCACTAATAAAATTGGGACAAAACCTCTGAATGAATGTCATAGTTGTTGACCACTTGCTAAAGTTATTTTTAAGGGAACTATTGCTGTAACTAAAGGAGGAAATTGCTGTTCATTATTTTTGGTGACTGATTCATAGTTTCAATAGGATGAAAAAATAATTACCATTTCAGTCGTGATACATTTATTCTTGCCGAGCTTTCGACCTAGGTACTAGGACCATCTTCTTCAGGGCTAGTTTACAAAGTAATATTTTACATTAAAGGGTTGGTGTGTCTTCTGTCTTGACAGACCGATCACACTCAGTCCATGAACACACAAGATAGAAGACACACCAACCCTGTAATATTGTAAAATATTACTTTGTAAACTAGCCCTGAAGATGACCTAGTCTCTAAGTCGAAAGCTCTGCAGAATAATTGTATCACAACTGAAAACTCGCATTTATTTTTTCATCCTATTAAAGGAGGAAACATTTTTATTTATATGAATATATTTTAAAAAACTTCCATAGCTGCTTTGAAAAAGATAACCATTTTTCGAAACCCTTTAAAGCTGCCATTTATTGACTAGACCACAATAGTTTGGGAAGAAATAATAAATTATATTTTATAAAAAGTGCTACAAAAATAGTTATTTTCACTCACCTTAATAACTTGACTTTTATAATGTTGGGCCCTGCAGTGCTGGATCTAGGCTACTGTTTTTTCTCTCCAGAAGCAAACCTTAGATTAAACCGTAGGGGGGAAGTGGACTAGCCACTTCTTCAGGAAACTAGGCGTTCCTGCGGATACCCTAGCCTAACAACACTTACACTAACACTGAAAATTCTACACACACACATAAACACAATATACACATAGGCTTGTTTAGTGATAGTTGAAATGTGTGCAACTATATTTGGGTTTGCCGTAACTAGAGACAAACAAAGTAACTTCTCCAACACAAAGGGAAAGTTCATTGGGAAGCCATTTTGAAGAATTGGTAGCTTCCGCTCAAAATTATCATTTCAAATTAAATAATACAGAATTACTAAATTTGTAATATTAGTGAACATTTTGTAAATCCTAGTTTGAAGAGAAATCATTGGTATCGGAAGTGAGAATCTTTAACAATTTCTTTGCATCAAATTCAGTTTAAGAAAGATTCTAGAAGGATAGGCTAGGAAGATAAAGGATAAGATAGGATAAAAAAGCCTGGGGAGCAAAAGAAAGTCGAGTTTTCCAAATCAGTTCTCTTTCTGGTGTTCATTCTTTTGGAAATTTCCATTTTTTGAGATCTATAATAAAACAAAAATTTGAGCCTAATATCGCGCAATAAAATTTAGAAAACTAACGGAAGTTCAGTGATTTGAACGGGAAATTTCATATCCACAGCTTACTAAAGTGTATAGCCATCCCTGCTGAATAGTGTAAGGCGCCTGTGTCAGATTTCCACCTTCATTCATTCTTTTTGATTGGAAAAGGAAAAACTATTTTGTGATTAACACATGAATGGTGAAAACTATTTCTGCTCTCCTTAAATTGAAAACTGTTACACATGTTTGTACTGCGCTCTGCACTAATTAACCTTAGAAATTACATTTAGTTTCCTGGTAAATAGAAATATATTCATTATATTTGAGTTATTAAGTACAATATATCGGCCTCGTGATTTACTCGAGTGAATGTATGAGCCTAAAGCTATCAAAACCACTTACGCAAAGTGCTATTATTGGGTAGTTTCTCGCCACATTAATTATTAATTAATACTGTTCAGAACTGTTGCATTACTTGTGGCAAAATTTTGCCATTGTAACTATCAAATAAAATTTCAGTACCTGGGTGGTGCACAACACTAAGTCCATTTTTTTCAAAATTTATTTTTTTAATCTTTCTAATACAAAATTATTGCTTTTTCTATTTCAAATCCATCTGTTAACGTGCATCTTTGTTACTTATATTATACATCAAAGATTTAAGTAAAATAACTCCCCGTGGGCTTGTAAGTAAGAAAAAACCACGAAAATTCTTTTATTTGCCTGTAAAACATTAAAAATCTGACATAGTGTTGTATAGCTCCGAGGTACTGAAATATATATATCACGGTTCGCCTAGAACGATTTTAATTGAAAAGTTCACCAACATGAAAATGTTTTCTTTCTCCTTATTATTTGGGTCAAAACTAACCAAAATCCACTGAAAACCAAATCGGTTTAAGTTGCGGATTTTTATTTTTTTTAATTTTTCAGGTCAAAAAACGGCTTTTTTTTGCATTGTTAAGCCTAATAAATGGAAAAGCAATACAGTTTTTTGCAAAAACCAATGCATGCATTTTGAAGCTGAGGGAATTTCCGACAGATTGATGTATTTTTTTAAATGATAAAAATGAAATTTCGACATTCAAAATCAATAAAAAAGACATTTTTGAGCAAAATAAGGCAAAAACAAGGGTTTCTCCCATTTCAAAGCTTACTTAACAAATAATCATCGTTGTTTTTTTTGGAAGGGAATGGGAATTTTCAAAAATGAGAAAAATACAATATTTATACCCTGGAAAAAGTGAAATTTTCAAAATTCAAATTCATTTAATGAAACTTTTTGGATTAAAAGAGCCCAAATAATTTTTCTATCGGAAATTCCCTCAGCTTCAAAATGCATTTTTTTTTTTTTTTTTTTTTTAGGGAAGTTTTAATTATTAGTATTATTATTGTATATAAAACTCTTTTTATAATTCATATAAAAAGTGACTATTGCTTCTAATACCTCTATGTTCTTGCTTAAAATGATTGTATTATAATTGAAGGGACATGTTTCATGTTTAGTTATTATATTAAAGAGAGGGTCTCTTGCCGTTCCATAGTACGGGCATATCATCATCGCATGTTCTAGATCTTCCCAAACCCCACATCTGGGACATTGCGGAGAGTTAACTATTTTTAACTTATTCAAGTAAGCTCTACATATAAGGTGATTGCTTCGTATTCTGCATATACTGGTCACTGTTGATTTACTAACTGACATTTTAGCAAACCACGGGCGTCTCTTTAACTTGGGGAATAAAAGATCAAAATGCATGCATTGGTTTTGCAAAAAAACTGTATTGTTTTTCCATTCATTAGGCTTAACAATGCCAAAAAAGCCGTTTTTCCCGATTTTTTGACCTGAAAAATTTAAAAAAAAAAATCCGCAACTTAAACCGATTTGGTTTTCAGTGGATTTTGGTTAGTTTTGACCAAAATATAAAGGAGAAAGAAAAATTTTTCATGTTGGTGAACTTTTCAATTAAAATCGTTCTAGGCGAACCATGATATATATATATTCACATAAATTTTGGCCAAATTCAGTATATTCTAGATTTTTCGTGGACTTAGTGTAATTTTTTAAATAATACGAGTAAATTCAACTTGATTGAATTATTGATTTGGGCAAACTGGCGTTTTAATAATAACTATTGGTTTAAATATTATTCGAGAAAACAATGGAACCACCTGGAATTAATTATGCATATCATGTACGCTATTTTACCAGTAAAGCTAACAATGTTATTGATGCATAACAGTTAAAACAAAAATAAATTATTAAATAAATATTTTGGCATTGTCATTGAAGCTAAAACTTCGTAAGATAAATAAACCCCTATTCAAGTACGAGGGTCGTTTGAAAAGTCCGTGCAAAAATAAAAACTACTTAATTTTTTGGGGTAAACCTTTTTTATTTTTCAACATAGTCTCCTTTTAGGCTTATACACTTCGTCCAACGCTGCTCTAGTTTGTTGATCCCTTCCGAATAATAGGATTTGTCCAAGTCTGAAAAATAGCCATTCGTTTCTGCAATCACCTCCTCGTTTGAATAAAATCTTTTTCCCGCCAGCCATTTCTTCATATTGGGGAACAAATAGTAGTCCGAGGGAGCTAAATCTGGAGAATAGGGGGGATGTGAAACGAGTTGGAACCCTATTTCCATTAATTTTGCGACCATAACTGCTGAGGTGTGAGCTGGTGCGTTGTCGTGATGGAAAAGGACTTTTTTGTGGGCCAATCGTGGGCGTTTTTCTTGCAGCTCGTTTTTCAAACGGTCCAATAACGATGAATAATATGCACCTGTAATAGTTTTACCCTTTTCCAGATAGTCGATGAGGATTATTCCTTGCGAATCCCAAAAGACAGTCGCCATAATCTTTCCGGCCGAAGGAACGGTCTTCGCCTTTTTTTTTTGGCACAGATTCCCCCTTGGTAACCCATTGTTTAGATTGTTCTTTGGTCTCAGGAGTGTAGTGATGTATCCATGTTTCATCCACAGTGACGAAACGACGCTTAAAGTCCTGCGGATTCTTCTGGAACAGCTGCAAACCGTCCTTGCAACACTTCACACGATTTCGTTTTTGGTCAAGCGTGAGCAATCGCGGCACCCATCTTGCGGATAGCTTTGTCATGTCCAAATGTTGATGCAAAATATTATGTACCCGTTCATTCGAGATGCCCACAGCACTAGCAATCTCACGCACCTTCACTCTTCTGTCATCCATCACCATATCATGGATTTTATCAATGATTTCTGGAGTAGTAACCTGAACAGGGCGTCCAGAACGTTCAGCGTCACTTGTGCCCATATGGCCACTCCGAAAATTTTGAAACCACTTATAAACTGTTCTAATCGAAGGTGCAGAGTCACCATAATGTTTATCAAGCTTCTCTTTAGTCTCCTGAGGCGTTTTGCCTTTCATAAAGTAGTGTTTAATCAACACACGAAATTCTTTTTCGTCCATTTTTTGAAAATCACTCGACTTCCTCGATTCAAACGAATGCCAAACACAAAGAAATAGACCGATCTGGCTGAAACTTGGTGTGTGTTCTTCCAAGAGATGCTACTAACTAAACATAACCTCGATACGCGCCAGTGGTGCTATCTCTCTGACTTTGCACGGACTTTTCAAACGACCCTCGTAGTGGCCATTTTTATTCAGTTAGTTATTTAGATGGGCAACATTTTTGGACAAAAGCGAATTTCTGGAAGTGCCTGTACAAATATCGCACAGTTTTCGGTTATTGCGTCAATCTGAACACGAATATTCAAATTCGGGGGTGCACGCACGCTCAAAATCAAGTTCTAAACGTCACTGTTCCCTGATCAGGACACGAGAAATTAAGAAAAAAAAAGTAAAAACTTGTTAAGGATTTTTTTTGTTAAAGTATATTTATTTTTTAGCGGAAAACCGTTTACACCACTCAAAATACGTATTTTAAACACAATCATTTTTTATTCATTTTTCTTTTATTATTTTTGGTTTGTTTACCGGCTCCAGCTATTTTTTGTTTATGCAATTAAAATATTTTTAATTTATTCATTTAATCAATCTTTTTTCTCTCTCTCAGGAATATTCAATTTAATCATTCTGTATTTCTTATTCAATTATTCTATTCTTTTTCTAAATTGTTACGAATTTAGAAAAAAAAAAAATTGCAGTGAGGGGAGGCAACTGCAACAGCTGCTATTGCAGTCAACTGATTGTAACCAAAACAGAGTATAACCTCCCCTGAGGAGCACTCCCTTACATGAAAAATAGCCATTCACATCAGCGTATCATTTCAGGTACAGATACCCCCAAAATGTTCCCGAAAATGAAATGGAAAACCCAAAACTTTGGTTTCAATTTCTGTACTTAACTAACAACAGTTCAAGAAATGAAAGGATATTATAATTGCAGCGAGATAAAATCTCCTGAGTGGTTCACGCCATTTTTTTTTTTTAATTTTTGTCGCCGTCAGCAAAGAAATAACAAGAATACAAAAGTTGAGCAGGAGCTAATGAAAGAGTATGGGTTCATGAAAGAATATGTGGAGGTTACGTTGATTAAACTAGAAGGGGAAAAGCGACAGTGATAGACTGTTGTTCACACCGTGTAGACAGACACTGGAGGATCGTCAACCAAAAAAGAACAGACACAGATCACATTAAAAAGAAGTGGAAACGCAGCACAAATTGTTGACATTGAAACAAGTGCTTCATCCTTTTCAAGAACTCTTGTTTGGTAGCATCACTTCCAGATCTCGGCACCATGACGGCTTACTGACAGACGGTACAGCGACGGCATTTTCAGCTTCCGCCGCCAAAACTTACCCTGTCTCATTTTTTTTTGTCTCAGTTCGTACTTTTTATATCCGTTTCCATTTTCCTGTGTTCCTTCTCTAATTGTGTCAGGCGGATGCTTCAGGAATTCACACAGAATACTGCAAAATGACGTCAAGTTAATTTTTTGTTTTTGTTTTATAATCCTTACAATTGATTGGGTACTTAGGCTCCACGCATTGTCAGGAAACCTGTATGTTATCAAGTGCGTATTACAGGTGTTTCTCATTCTCTAAATTAATTTCACTGCTTCAAAAAACCAAATGTTACATAAAATAATTTTTTAGATAACTTCCGCTCCCATCCAGCTAAGTAACGTAAGTCTGTACTTTGTTGCTGTATCTCAAGCTACAAGTATTAACAATGAAAAAGGCAAATTATGGTCAAATAAACTAAATGAAATATATCTTTTAAATTATTCTTGAAAGAAAATTTACTTTCCTTAAAATTATTAATTTGGGAAAACTTTTTATTACTCTTGCAATAAAAGTTATCATCAAAAGATAAGCAGGAAGAAGGTAGCTTATTTGCAAAAAGATTATTAAAAAAAAGTTTTGAAATTAAGTTCTACTTGTTGCAATTGTTTTATTCTTTTTGAATACATTTTCTTTTTGGGAAATTCTTCTTTCCCCCCCTCAGAAAACTGATTGGTTTCCTAATAAAAACCAACTTTTCCACAACTACAGTAACCGGAAATCCGGAATGTATGATTACTTTTTAAATTTGGGAACATTGTATTTTGGCTTACTTTATAAATTGTGTTAGTAACTTGCAAGCCAAGAAGTTATGAACTCTTAAGGCGAAAAGATATAATAGCCAATTTGAATTTCTGCTTCTGGTGGACATTCTCACTTTCAGCGTACATAGTACTTCGTCTTGGCCTAAGTTTATGACAAGACCCAAGTGGTTTGCAGCATTTTTTTGAAGACCATTTCAGTTCAGGCAATGGGCGTGTAATGGTGTCTACATCATCCGTGATTGGTTTTTAGCCCTGAATTTTGGCCTACGTCGTTTGGGGACAAATTAAGTAAGAGCCGAAATAGTGTATTCTATTTAATATATTATAAAACCATGGTTCGGGTTTAAATAAAAACCATTTAAATTTAACAGAAATTTAGCACTTGACTAAACTGAAATTTAAATATTAATTTTATTCATTCCTCCTATAAGTTTTAACTCAATTCCTCTTCCTTCTGCTAATTTAGTTCGCTACCTTGGGATGTACATCGTCGAAAGATTAACGTGGAATCCGCACACCAAACTGAAAAGACTAGAACTCAACCGATGAAACAAATTACTGTTACGTCTAATTGGCAGACAATCAAAACTATCACTGGAACATAAACGACTAATATACAGCAGTGTACTTAAACCGATCTGGACTTACGGACTCGAACTGTGGGGTTCAACCAAACTTTCCAATTCACAAAGAATACAGTCCTTCCAATCCAAAATACTCCGTCAGATTACGAATTCTCCATTTTATGTCTCTAACTCTACTCTCCATAACGATCTCAAAATCCCCTCATACGTAACTGACGAATCTAAATCTAAATATAGAAAATTCTTTGACTCTCTTCCATTCTGTACAAATTCTCTTGTTCAAAATCTTGCCTCCAAAACGATTCCAGATCGTCCTCCACGACGATTGAAACGCTGTTGGCCTCGTGACCAGCTCCAGTAATGCAAGAAACTCCAGCGAGAGTGTTGCCGGTGGGCAGCTTCTCTCCTCCAGCTGATCCAGTCAAAAAAAATATTGCTCATTGTTCTCTATAACGTCTTGTATTAGTCTAGGTTAAAGTCTTCTGTCTTTGAGTTTTCAGAACCAGTTCTTGAAATGATGTTATTATCAGAGATTTGGAGATTTGTAATAAGGTTGGCCGATGTTGCCTTTATAAAACTCACTCACTATTGGTAGTTCTAGTTCTTTCTGGATCTGTTCGATTTCCTACAAACAGGCTACATTCTTTATTATTCTAGTAATTTTATTTAGAAGGACCTGCATCCCCGTTTTAATTTTGGAATTTACTGCTCCGTCCCAGGCTCAGCTCAGGCGTTCAACATTACTGGTCTGATTAGCGAGCTGTACAATGGCTTACCTACGCGTGATTTTTTTTTAATCTAGACTTCCCTGTTTATTAGGTGATACAGCTAGGAGAGGCGAACATATGCTAGATTCAGTTTGGTGTTAATGTGCTGGTTCCAAGGAAGGCGCCTGCCTAAATGTAGGTTCTAGGTATTTAATTGTTTGGTCAGGTGATTTATGTGGTAATTCAGAGGTTGCTGAACAAGGTGAAATAGTAAATTTAGAAAATTAATTAAAACCCACAGTTTTGTTTAAGATTTGCATCTTTTCCACGGATTTTAAAACCACAGTAAAAACCTTCGAACAAAATTCAAAATTGTGGTAGCAGCAACCAAAAATTCGTTAATTTGGGACCAACGCTGTTTCACTCCTCGATAAACACACTCCTTATTAATATTTCGAAATGATTTTATATTCTCTATAAATAGCATTCTATATTACCACATTTGAATTATCTTTCCCCTCTTTGTAACTAAATAAAAGGAGCCGGAAATATAAGCTCCCCAGAAGTATCTTATATGTTTTAAATAATTTGGCCATAACTCTTATAAAATAAGATTAAAATGTGGGATGGCTACAGTTTCAAACGGGAAACTGGTCATGAATTTTACATACTTGAACCGCAGAAGGGGTCTTGCCTGCCACAGCTGACTCTAATAACGGAAGCTGACGCCACAACGTACTAAGCATAATGTTAGAAGACAGCCATCGAATTATGTTTCACCCGAACTCCGGTGTGAGGGATAAATGCATAATATTTACAAAATGGAATATTATAATTTTGGAACTCTTTTTTTTTTTAATTTAATTTTTAATAATATTTGGCGTCTTCAATAGTTTTATTCATTCTTATCTCTCTAAAAATCCGGAAGATCCATGGTCTTTTTAGTAATTTCAGATTCTGCTTATCCAGAGCCCCACATCTCCTCTGCCTTTTCCCCCAAATTTTTCTTATAACTGGAGATTGGCATTTACTGCGTTTCTTTTTTGTCGATATTCAGCCGCAATCCACGGATTTGATCCACTTCCATTAGTTGCTTAAGCCACTGCAGCCAAAGAGAGGCTTATTGTACCATCCCTCTGAAATGGCTAGCGTATAAAGCCTCCTTTTTTTTATTTTCATTTACCAAATTATGTGACATGGAAATGAGGCGACTAGCGTACGTAGTTCTCTATAAATTTCTCACATCAATCATTAAACAAAATCCAAAAACTAGACCGGAAATCGGACCCAATAACACACTTAGCTTTGCGGGCATCGCCTCTAACAAGCTCGGCTACCATGGCACAGTAAAAGGGCTTGAAACTCGCATGTTCTCTACATTTTTTTTTTGGCCCATTCTACTTGGCCGTAAGTAAAGTAATTGCCTATTTTTTTCAGGCGGGCTTTACGTCCAACTACCAAATTAGGTGTCGTGGACGGAGGCGACTAGCAAACATACTTTACTGTAAATTTCTTTTAATAACCATTAAATAAAATCCAAGGGCTAAAGACCGGGGAATCGAACTCAGTACCACAATATATATTAACTTTACAGGTCTCGCCTTTTATCCGCTCGGCTACCGTGGCGCCTCTACTCTGGCCAATAAAAATCCCCCAAAAAAGTTGGGCTTCTAGAACCTCTTTATCTATTGATTCTTGGGATAATTGCAGTACCTTGGAAGACCAGTTTGTTCATCCAAACCTGCTCTTTAAGGCTGTATCTTCCTTATCAATCTGAAGTTTTCCTTCTATCAATGAGATTCTTCCTTTCACTTCATATGCGGGTCTTTCTTCTTCGATATGAGCGTATTATCTTGTACGTTGATCTACTTTAATAATACCACATTCGAGTAATGACTGTTACAATTCCTTTGCTTTATAGTTCTCTAAAAACGTAAAACGAGTACTGAGTAAAATTAGTGGTTATTCGTAAGCACAGTGCATATAGACCAAGTAAAACATAAACTCTTCTGAATGCTTTATATCCGTTCTTTAATAAATGAAGAGGTTAAAAGGAACTTAATACGAAAATAAAAAAGAAGGACCGTTGGAAAAGTAGACCCAAGACATAAACCTTTTAAGTGTCCTTTGTCTAGTTTTATGTTAAAATAACCTAAAAAAAAAATATATTAAGTAAAGTAGAGAGCATGCTCAGTTTTTTGAATTTCTTTTTATTTTACTTTTAATGGTAGTGGTGGGGGAAACTGCACGCAAACTCCGAACGGACTGACAGACAGACAAAGGCTCTTGGCGTAACCTATATTTAAAATGCGTGTCACACTAATTAAATTCTGTTTGTCTCCAGTATGTGTTCAAACTATTCAGAGGGCTGCCTGGTATTCAAGCAGGAGACCTCCAGAGTGGCTGTACTACTGGTGGTCTCCATAAAAAGGACACCAACACAGGATATATACACACTCCCTGTTTTATATGTGCGAGTATGTGCCTTTAGGGGGAGTACAGCCTCATTTTTATAGTCCTGCTTGGTGGGGTATCATACTCATTCCCTCAAAACATTTCACGTTATACCCTTTACTTGACACTGGGATTATAGTATATCAGGATTATTGCTACTTTATCTCTAGATAGAAATTAAACTTTAAATAATAAAAAGTACAATCTAGAACTTACTGGGATTAACAAATAATAATTAAGGAGTTTCTTGTAATTGTGATATGCGAATTTTTTTAGGCCTAAAGAAAATATAAGGAGAAATCTCTAGGGAAAACATCAGTTTCTCATTCTCATAAAATTATTGTTAAAGAAAACGAGATTTTATTACGGGAAAAAAAAATTCAACATGAAATTTTTATTACTTCTAATTAATGTTTTATTAATGTTCAAATATTAGCTATCATCTCGAAGGCGACTAGCAAACATACTTTACTATAAATTTCTCATATTAACTACTGGGAATATAGACTAGTACCGCAATACATCTTGGCTTTGCGGGTCTAGCCTCTAACCGCTCGGCTACCGTGGGGACTAGCAAACATACTTTACTATAAATTTCTCATATTAACTACTGGGAATATAGACTAGTACCGCAATACATCTTGGCTTTGCGGGTCTAGCCTCTAACCGCTCGGCTACCGTGGGGACTAGCAAACATACTTTACTATAAATTTCTCATATTAACTACTGGGAATATAGACTAGTACCGCAATACATCTTGGCTTTGCGGGTCTAGCCTCTAACCGCTCGGCTACCGTGGGGACTAGCAAACATACTTTACTATAAATTTCTCATATTAACCATTAAAGGTATAGCCCGGGGAATATAGTATAGACTAGTACCGCAATACATCTTAGCTTTGCGGGTCTAGCCTCTAACCGCTCGGCTACCGTGGGGACTAGCAAACATACTTTACTATAAATTTCTCATATTAACTACTGGGAATATAGACTAGTACCGCAATACATCTTGGCTTTGCGGGTCTAGCCTCTAACCGCTCGGCTACCGTGGGGACTAGCAAACATACTTTACTATAAATTTCTCATATTAACCATTGGGAATGTAGACTAATACCACAATACATCTTAGCTTTGCTGGTCTAGTCTATAACCGCTCGGCTATCGTGGCGACTAGCAAACATACTTTACTTTAAATTTCTCATATTAACCATTAAAGAAATACGTAGATAGGGGAATGTAGACTACTTCCGCAATACATCTTGGCTTTGCCTATAATCGCTCAGTTACTGTGGCGCCTTTATTTAAGCAACTTTGTCTGGCACAAAATAGTTTTTGGAAAATTTAATTATGAAATTAGTGCTCATGTAAGAGAGAATCATCTAAGAGTTCCTCACCGGATATTAATTTTTATTTATGACTAGTTGCAGCTAGTGTTTAAAGTGCATTTCCTATTGTTTATGTTTTATTATTTTCTCTAAAACTGCGAAAAGTCTGTGCCTTATATTTTTAGTGATGCAATTGGTGCATTTAATTTCCTTCTGTTTTCTCTTTATTCATTTTGTATCTATCATCTAAATTTAATAAATGGAACCGTGTCCTGTTTGGTTAATATTATCATCTTGTCGTGTAAGTTGAAGATTTTTGTGATCCACTATTTATGCATTAGATCCAAAAATGTCGAAGAACGGTATTATTTACAAAAAAAAAAAAGGTTCATCTTTTTATTTTACCTTATTTTTAATTTTTTTGTTGTATGCTCAAAAAAGATCATGTTCTTTTCGGCCCAGCAAGAGAAATGGTTACAAAGTTGAATGCTGAAGTTGATACATGTTCAAGAAGGAAATAACACAACGAGTTCCTTTGGTTGAATAGTTTGTTGCTAAGATAGATTAGAAGCTATTGAGAAAACCCACCAACTAAGCCCTAGCTTTTCCCAAACCCAGAGCTTTCAAGCTATATGCAAATGTTTTGCCATTGCCATACACCCTCCAGCCCCAAACACTATAGTAGCCACTTGTACTAATAATAACATTCAACTTAGCACACACAAAACTATTGTTTATTTACACTATTTTAACGAAACTTGTAAATCAACCCTAAATGTCTAAAATGTTAATAGCCCTTATAATAGTGTTCTTCCAAGATAATATTTTGTTCTGGTGGGGTAAAGTAGTAAATATTTCTGACCAGTTTAGGCCTGTAAATGCAACAATTCCCTACAGACCAATAATACTTCATAATTAAGAATTAGTTAATAATTTCAATTCCATTTAAGCTCTACAAGAAGCCACTGAGATGGGCTCCAAACATTCATATCTTCTTCTTTAATTAGTTGAAAGGAAATTGTAAAATGAAATTCATTCTCCATTTTTAAGATCACCCCCATTCAGCAATCAATTAATTATTTGATCAGAATCGTTTGAATTCCAGTTGGCCAATCTTGTTATAGTTAGATTTTAAAAACAACTGGTACAATTGATTCGGCAACAATTAAATTGGATGACACGAATGAAGATACCTTCCAACCAATAGTGGGTCTCCAAGAAGACCTATACAGCCAATTAAATCGCGAGGCTAGGCCTGGAATTGTCAGGCAGAGCCAAAGCTAGTGAGAAGATAGAGATAAGCGGAAAAATAAGAAATTGATTAATTACTTAAAGGTGTTTCTAAATCAAAGTAAAAGATTCTGTTGAAGACGTAGTATGGACAGCATCTGTAGAATTTGCAGCGTAGAAGTTTAAACTTTAGTGCTTTGGAGACGCTGGAAGCTAGAATGCTTGGTAAAACCCTACAGTTCGAGTCCGGAAATCCAAATCGGTTTTTAGTAACGCACTACCATTAGTAGAAGAAATCTTATAGGTGAAGATGTTTTAAAGTGACGAATAGTTTACGTTCTGAAGAAGATTCAAGCAGTAGATCCTGGCGCTTTGAAAATTATTTACTAGCAACTAGCTGACATTCAAGTACTGAAAAAGTGGTTAGATTTGATGAGATTACTGTACTTTTTAAAAATTGGTGAAGTAGAAGGAGATAGATAAACCTTATTAGAAAACAATTACAAAATTGGAGGACGCTTAGGATGGGGACAAGGATAAATGAAGCCGTGAAATAGAATAGAAAAACCTAAAAGGATCGTTTGACATCGCGGCAAAGTGGGGATATGATGACCATCTAGTATGGAATGGAGTTTCAGCAGACGGTTTTGGATGAAGGAGTGTACGGAGACTTATGGAAGCGATCTCATGGAGGGGTACGGTCAAGGAGAGACTGTATCAAGTTTCAGAGATTTGTTCTATGTTTTCTGAAGTTTGCTTGATGTTCCTACAGCAGTTTAGCAGGCTCCAGGCGGAGCAGATGCCTAATGGCCACTTTTTTGAATGATGAGTTCGTTCTTTCGTAGTCCATCTTCGAGTCTCGTTAGAGTAAAGGAAATAGTTATCAGTTTACCAGAGCTCAATTAGTCGAGTGTAGGAATGAGTGTTTGTGGTCGAAAGATAGGCTCAGATACTTGACTTGGTTGTACCAAGAGATCGAAATTGGATTAAACAAAAATTATTTGATTGCTTGATAGCGTAGGCAGTTTTTAACCTTCGTAACTGTTACTGTGACAACTGTAGCTATTAAGACTTCCTGATTAAAGAAGTAACACTCTGTTCTTTAAATTGAACGATTTTCATTCCTTAAGTTTTTACGACCAGTTCAGTCAACAACTTCTCAATCTTTTTTTGACTGTTACTGTGTCAAGTCACACAGCGTAAAGTCCAAGAAAGTGAAGCCTAGTCCTTTAGTAATTTACCAACTCAAACATGAAATATAAACACTTTCTTACCATAATAATTAAGATCTAGAGAACAATGGGGGATTCTAGCCATTCTGCGGCCAGTTGCATATATATATCTGCGGTTTACCCCAGTGATAAATTTGGGAAACGAAACGGGAACCCCAAATTCTCCATTGTATAGTTCATGTATTGTCTAATGACAGTAGTAAATCTCGGTGACAATAGAATTTACAGATGGCGCCCGCAAATGTCAAAACAGAATAGATGTTCAGTTCAAAATGGTCAGCCTAAAATTTACAGCATGATTGATGAATTATTTATTTTAATATTTTTATGATGATTGAGCATCAAACAAAATTTACCAATTTTGTTATAGAAATGATGGTTTCTAAAATGTGATGGGATGCAAATCTAGGTAGGATGTTAGAGAAGTCATTAAATCGTATAACTATCGTGAGAAATTTCACTAGTGGAGGGGCTGAGAGAAAGGATCAATATCTCCAAAATGGTTGTGATGGCATAACTATAGTGTGGTGCGTGGGTGGCAGCCTGGATATTTTGACGGTTTCAATAGGAGAATGGAGCATCAAGAATGAGAAAATATTGCGGACGATCTTCACCACTGATAGGGGATTATCCATTTTCACTTTATCTTCCACGATTCCAAGTGTTAAGTGTTAATTTTTTAATTAGGTATTCATGAGAGCTGATAATTTTTACAACTTAAATCATTTATGTGTAGCCAGGACTGCTTGGATACAACTGAAAACCTCAAGCTTCTACTCCTTAATAAATTTGAATTGTACCGTATAGCGTGAGTTCAGTGTGAATTTTCTACTCTGGGTCGGATCAGCAGTTGGCTCCATTCCTGTCAACTCGTCAGCTGTCTGCGTCTTTCTCCCGCTATTGTTAAAGGGTTTTGATTAGTTGGCAGCTCATTATATGTTCAAGTTCTCTCTTCTTTCCCTTTCATGAACTTGCTAAGTTCTGCCGAACGGATTACTTACTGCTATAAGTTATCCCTGTTAACTTCTACCTTTACATTCTCTCGGACAAGACGAAATAACTCTTTTATTGAACAAAAGAAATTAATTTAACTAGGCGGTCAGCTCCTTCTAGTCTATCAGAACTGTCGCGCCCCCAACTAAAGATCTAAACACACGTACAAATGCTGCAGCAGCGAACCATCGAAAACCGTTAGTTATTTCCAGTAAATAATGACTCATCGTCAAACTCCTGCTTGTTGGATGAGTTAATTTTTACTCTTTACCTGGAATAGAATAGAAAACGGGACGGCACCTAACCCCACGGCACCGCAGTCACAAGGAGCTTATTGTGCCTTTCCCTTTTTGAGTCTAATAGTCGAAATCCCCGTTTACCTTTGGTTCTTTGCCTATTTAGCCAGCGATGCCTTGCTGTGTTTAACCCTAGACACATCTCCTATTTCTTTTCATGTTTTCTCCCGATTCAATCGCTGAGAACCGCACAAACTGCACCCTTGATGATCCCCAGGATTGGTGAAAGGAGTGTTAGCTCCGTTGCTGGCCATCTAATCGGCTGTTTCATTCCTCTTGATCCCCATATGACCTGGCGCCCATTCCAGCCAAACTTTTTTATGCCGAGCCAGTTGTTTCAGGGTCTATTTACATCCCAAACCTGGGAAGAGGTAGTTCTGAAGGAAGTGAGGGCCTTCAGGGCAGCTTAGCTGTCCAAAAAGATGCAAATCTCCCTATTTCTAAGATCCATTCGCAGGTTTTCCTGAGCACAACCTTTTTAAGGCAAACTCTTCACCTAAAAATTAAAGAAAATGCAATTAATACACTGGAACCCTGAAAGAAGATATGATTCCCAACCTATAGGAAATAATCTTCCTTTGGTATTTATTCAAGGCTTTTCCAGGCGTTTAGGCTAGCCTTAAAGAAAACAACTTACCTTGTAAACGTAGTTGCATTTATTACTTTTCAAGCCCCCTATAGTTTCTCTGTAGCCATTGTATAACAGAAAAGTTCATCCAGGAATGCTATAAAAGAAATAGAATGCGACTTGTTCTCCAATTGGTTGCTTGCCCAAGACGTCGAACATTTTCAACCTTTTTATGAAAGCGTGCTCATCAGTTGAACCGAGAAAATGTAAAACTAGGTCGAGAATTGGCACACATTCTTTATGTTTTAGTGTCCAAAACATATTAGTGACACTAGAATCATTAATAACACAGTAAAACTTCAATTCAGAAACAAACTTTTTCTCGTTAAACAAAATAATTGGTATTATGAAAGAGAAATCCTCTAATAAAACAAAAAATTGGGCTTAAATTACACATCTTTGATCGTGATTCTGACTGAGATTTTTTGAGAAAAATATCTTTTTTAGGAAAGAAAACATGGCCTAATTATTGAAATAATAAACCAGAGCCTTGTTACAGTAGAATTGTTTTCCATCTCAGACCGTCTTCTGAGACGGTCCATCTCGTCTTCCATTTGGTAACAAACATTTAAAAATTCAAGATACCAAGTACTTTGATCCATAACTCGCTAAAACACTAAGTATTTAATTTATGGTTTAGTAAGTTGTTTCTGATAAATAAACTCTCCGCTCCTGAGTAGCTGTAAATTATCTGGCCACTAAGTTCACAGGGGTAAATAACTAGCCTCCACATATTCTTTCTTTTAGTTCGTAGACCACGGGGATAAATCTAACCTCGCATAACTTTTAGTGCCCTTCTATTTTGTTTCTACTTCAAGGTAGAAGAAAATGTGGCGGGAAACCCAGTTTGTCCAACTTTATATTCTATATTTCATGTCTGAACTTCCTGAACAGTACCTAAAGCTTGTTGTAACTACATGAAGTATTTCCCTTATATAAGTTACGCGGCTTTCTCCATTTTTTCCCCCTTAGTAAAGTAAGGGGACAGGGGGAGAAAATGGATCAATCCAATTATTAACTTCCTTGACTAGGGCTAGAAGGGATGTTTTGTAAAAAAAAAATGATGGAAACAATTTCCGATAAGACCTGAATGTCCTTAAGCCTTAAGCAGTACCGTTTAGTCTAAAGACCAAATTGTATTTTGGGAATTTTAAAACGTAATTTCGTCTTTATTTACTTGTGCATTAATTTTTCCATTAATTAATGTTTGCTATGCAGTGGCTTGCAGTGAATTATGTGTTTTGAAAGACTATGAAACATTATATTTGTTTAATTCTAGTTTTAAACTAGGGTAAAGTCGGGTGAGATGGCCAACATCCGAAATTTAACCGAAATGTCGTCCGACGGCGCTGCGTGTCCTCTCCAGTGATTAACCTTCATGTCTGACAACAGTGAGCTTATTTTAGTCTGCGTCAACGCGTTATTAATTAACTCAGAGAATAAAAACATTATCGTCTCAACAAAAAATTTTTTGATAGTTTCATACTGCGTGCTGCAGCGAATGTATGTGTCGAAATTTTAGTGTTGTTTTTTACATATTAGGAAAGTGCAGTATACATTAATGAATCCTTACTTCTAAAACTGTCAAAAAGTACGAGTTGAGTTATGTTTATCATGTTGGCTCTCTAGCATTCAGGACAGATGGCCATACCAACAGTAGGGATAGATGGCTAATTATTTTTACTTTTTTATTTTTTTGAATATATTGGTTTTGCGACCGTAAATTACTAAATTAAGGATTTAGAATTGGCGAGAAATCGGTCAAATAAAAACAAGAACTCGTCTTTTTCGCCAACGTTTCGACAAATATATTGGTGTATTGTTTTATAGTGTTCCATTTTTTGGGCAATTATGTTGACTACTAATTCTGTATCTATATAAGGGTTCGTAAGGGTTTTTGGTTTTTCCGATGTTTTGTGTTTAACGTTTTTGTATTAAAAGAAATTTCCCAGTGTCTACTGTATTTACTATTTTGTCAAAGTTTAACATTGTAATTAGTCTATTGTATCTGTCCCATCTCTTTATAGTCATTACCGAAATACCGAAAAAAATTAATAAAATAAATAGAAAAATATATAGGTATAGATATTATTGAAAATATTAAAAAAAGTAAATATTAAGTAACCATTCATTTTTTTCTGTTATTTTTACGTTTTACTAGCGCAATTTCATTGACAATATGTGGCCATCTCTCCCAAGTTACGTTGGCCAACTCACCCAACTCAGTGGGGATAGATGGCCAATTGCTATATTTTTTTTTTGTAAGAATAAAAAAATGTTTCCCTCAGCAATTTTTCTGAAATTTTTACCTTATCTTATGTTTGTGAGCGTATGAGGTTTCCAAAAATGATAATAAAGTAAGCCTAGCCCTTACCAAAAATTTGCAGGCACCCTCCAAATAAAATGGTGGCCATCTCACCCTACTTTACCCTAATTATTGTATTTGTGTTCCAATATTTATTCCCATCGTTTCTATTTCGATTAAGTCTAATTAAAATGCAATATAATATTTAAAATATTAACATTAAAATGGTTGTTACTGAAATAATCAAATAAAGATGAGCAATATCACACAGTAACATTGAATACAAAGTAATTCTAGTTCCTAGGAACGTGTATTGGTGAAAAGTAAACCTGTAGCATACCGCAACTTAGCTATGTCAAAGGGTTTTAATGTATACATTCATACATACACACATATGTATACATAAAGAGGTCATCCTGACCTGCAATATAGTGTGGTTTCCTTTGACATCGTATTCACTCATAGTCTAGCAGACTTAGCAGATCTCTCTCTCTCTCTAGTCGTAAGTAGAATGTAGAAGTAGAACTATCTACTGTTGACTTACCTTAAGTTGGGATTTATTTTTCTTCAAGAAATGTTTTCAATAAGCAATAGAGAAATAGAAGAAAAGACGTGGCCAATAGAATAACTCTATTCAATATTCCAGTATGTATATACTCGTACTTTACTCAGAATTTCCATAGAATATATTTCTTAATAAAACTTATTCTTTGAAGGAATTTTATTTAAAAGAACACATCAAAATTGTGTTCAAATAATATTATTTTGATATTTCTGTTATCTAGTTTTGAAAAAGATGATTTCTTAAAATTACTTTAAAAATCAAAATTTAAATTAACGCCTATTTATTTAATTCAGACGATTTAAACGTTAATTAGATGTATTTATTTATCTGTCATGGATCAAAGATCCAATTACAATAATCGATCAGTTGCAGTTACAGTTGCAATGAAATTGAAGTAAGTAAAAAAAAAAAACAAGAAACTTTCACGAAGGTAACTTTAGATATATTTATAATTTCAACTTACTGGGTAGCGTTACAGCCTGCGGTGGGCCATGTGTAACTGTAAGGCATAAATAATAAAATTAAGGTACACTTTACAGTTGATAATTGCTCTTTTTCTTTAAACAAAAATTACTTTATGGGTTCATTTTTGGTTACTGCTTAAATTTCGAGTTAATTCTTTGCCTACATGATTAGCCCAAGTCAAATAGATCTGTATAGTGGTGCAGTCTGGTGGTTATTTTACCAAACACAGTAATAAAATGTTTTGAATCAGTCGGAATGGCCGTGAGAGCAATAATAAAGTAATTAAATCTAGCAGGTATGTACAATCTATGTATCATTGTGACTAATTTTGTACAATTGTAAAATCATAATAAATACTCAATTGTAAAAGAAGACAGAGTTAGCTTAACTCTCTGAGCTTACTGAGTCATATTCAAACAAGAACGTTCTTATTTTCACTTGCAGTTTTACATGTCTCTAGGTCGAGTAAGTGAAGTTAGATTACTTTAGATCAGTAGTCGAGTTAAAGCCACTCTTTTGGGATCACTATTTAGCGCCTAAAGTCCATCCTAGCATCTGAGTTAAGACATTAAAAAATAAATAATTTGATTTTGGTATAAAAATAAGGGAATAAAACCATTTTTTTTTTTACTAAATATATAATTAAGTGTGTTCTTTTTCATGAGATTGAGAAACAAAATATGTACAGAAATAATGGCAGTTTAATATGAATAAATTCGAATGAATAGGGAGTATTTCAAAGAATAAATATAAACAAAGAAATATTAGTCACTATAGTTTTAGGATTTAGAACAGTGAACTTACAAATTACTATTCTGGATTCAAAATGGACTATTTGTTAAGAGAGAACTTTTGCTTACCATCTGTTGTATTGTTGTTGTTAAAGTAATCCAATGAAATTGTGTGTTAATATTGGCCAATATGTTGCATGAAATATCCCCCATTTTAGGCTGGCTGGCTTTCAACCCCATACTGGAGCATTCTATCCCAGTTAGCACCAATTTAAACTTATTAAATGTGTTAATGATTCTAATCAATTAGTTGTTTGCTAAGATATTCCCATTTACTAAATTTACTGAAGAAACTTAATATATTTATTTAGTTTACTCAGTTCACATTGTTTAACTCGGTTAATTAAAGCATACAATCAAACTTGTAGCTTAGTTAAAAGATATTGTACAGTTTGTAACTTAGTGCCGGTAGTGATGTATTTGCATTGATAATTGTTTTCATGAATGTATAAAATTCTTTAAAAGGAAAAGATAAATTAGGAAAAGTTATCGTTAAAAGAATAAAAATTTTCGAGTGGAAAGCTTTTAAATGTTTGCGAGAAATATTACTTTTGGTTGAAAACAATCATTTAATTATATGAGATGTTAGTCTTTTTGGAACTAATCTTTGCTCTAAGTAGAGGTGTGTGCTGAGTGCTTAGTTGGTAAGGAAAGAAGTGGATTTCTAAGTAAGAAACGACAAGAAAATGGTACGGTCATGGCGAACTCTAAACAAAAACATGTAAAGACGGCGGATGTGTGAATTTATTATATTAAATATTTTTAGGTGTCTCATTGCTGCTATAAAATAAGCGAGGGCCATTGATTGGCAAAGGAAATATTAGGTATACTCTGGGAATTTCACTTGCCTGAACTTTTTAGCGTTTTTTCTAAGACCAGGACCTGTTCTACTATCCTTGTCCACTATTCAAGATGATTCATCTTCACCCTCAGAACTTCTTCAGATCGTCTTCCACATCATCCTACCATCTTAGACGTGGTCTTCCAAAGGTTCTTGCATCTTCCACATGGCCATTCATCATTTTTCTCTTGCTCTTTTATCTTTAACAAGCCATTTTTACAGGGTCATAAATTTTTCTAAAGACTTTTCTTTCCCACATGTTGAGAAGTCGTTCACTTTCTTTTGTAAGAACCCTGGTTCTCCCTGGCGTGACTAAATACTGGAAGGATCCTTTATCTTAGACTAGGCATCTAGTATTTTCTTCATAAAGTTCATGTAGAACAGTACCAGCTGAGGAGCATAATCACTTCAATTTCTTGCGGTAATTCTTGCTCTTATTTCTTTCATAATACTTACCGTATTGAAGACGATTGATGGGTACTTAAAATTCTCTACGACCGGAAACACGTATTCTAGTACCCGAAGATTTTTCGGAAAGCGCAGTTTATCTTGCTATTGTTACTCCTTATTAATCAGCTATTGCACCATATTAATGCAAAGGCTAAGTTGTTTGTATTAAGAACTTTAAAAATAATTGGAAATTGTTCTATGATTTATCAAATTCATTGTAAATATATAATACTATTTATAAAATTCAACTTTTAGGCGCCACGGTAGCCAAGCGGTTAGAGGCGAGACCTGCAAAGCTAATATGCATTGTTGGTACTGGGTTCGATTCCCGGTCTTAGGCCTTGGATTTTATTTAATAGTTAATAAAAGAAATTTACAGTAAAGTATGTTTGATAGTCGCCTCCGTCCACGGCACCTAATTGGTAGTTGGACGTTAAGCCCCGCCTGAAAAAAATAGGCGATTACTTTACTTAACTTTTATAAAATTCAACTGTTTAAAAAAAGAAAAAGCAAAAGTTTGCGTTTAAATTATCATGACCAAGATGAAGGAAGCTAGGGCAACCACTGATCTAATAGTTGGGTTACCATAATTGGTTTGGTAATCCTGTTTAATCTCTTGATTAGAAGCTATTCTTGGATCAAAAGCTTGCCAAAAGAGCAATTCTCTTGTGTAGCCTCAAGATCCGTGGATGTTAAGTATTAAGATTGACCGCTAATAAACAGAATCAATCAATCTCCTTTCAAGCAGAGTTTGAAGTGTTGCCCAGACCAGTAGCCATCCTCTCTTGGTAATCCCCTCGATAAAATAAGGAAATTTGTATAATATATATTAAAATGAGTTCTAAGGATGTGAAGAGCGGTTCTAGATAAGATTCAACTTACAGAGATGCTGTACTGATTGTACTGGGGCTGTCTAAATAAATTTTTGATTTAAGAACGAACGAAAAGTAAAACATATTTTGAACGAATCAATGTAGTTTTTGGTTTTAATTAACATTTCATATTACTGTAATCATTTTATTTTATTTTGATTCAAACATTTTTTGTTAACACTTAGGGCCTAATAGTTAATACAAGTTTTCAACTCAAATAATCTAGAAGTTCCACCGCTGGTCTTTCAATTTCAATTTAAACAACACTAACCTTCATGATCTTTACCGCACTGTTTGGTGGACACTAAACTGAAGACCTCCACAGAATTGAATCATTTCTCTAACAATCTTCTCCTGGTAAACGAAGAGATTAAAAAAAGAAATAGAAAAAGAAACGCCAGCCTAATTAATGAAACTAGAAATGACAATGAGACAATGTGTATGAGAAATTTGAAATTTAAATTATTCTACCCTGGGCAATGAATGTAGGAACTGGCAGGACTTAGTTTGCACACAGTATGTTGGAAAATTAAAACGTTGCCAGCGTATGGGGGAGTGGAGGGCTGGATTGAAATATTCCTTATTATGTAAAGGAAGGGAAATCGTCATGTCTCCATTTCTAACACTTTCACATCCTCATGTTTTATGTAAATTCCATGTTTTCTACCTTTTTTTTTAAAAAAAAATTATTATTCCTATTTTAATTTTATCTTTTTCAATTGCAGTATAAAATTTAATTTAAATCTCGGCAAAAATAGGAGATGGGTTTTTTTTATAAAATATAAAGTATCTTCTCTTTCTTAAAACTGAAGAACAACCACTGCAACATGTCGCTAATTTTAAAGACCATAATTAGACTATACAGGGTGAACCAGTAACTAATGCCCATAGGCCTACTGTGTGTAGTACATCTGAAGTGGACTTCAAAGACGTATTGGCCAACTTCGTAATTTCCACTGTTCTTGAGTGACGTCACTTTAATTTTTTTTCCCTAAAATCATTACTTTTTTCCAATAAAAATGTTATTACTCAGAAAGTTTTAGTCCAGAATTCGATTCTGATGGCACGGTTAGAAAGACAGATAAATTTCCTAAAAAATTGACACCATTTTGAAGCATAAGTTATTCTCCAAACAGCCTCAATCTTTCTCCGGAAACTAGGAAAATAAAAGTAATCGAAATTTTTAAGAAAACTCATTAGCCCCTTATGTGATCATTATCCGACCTAGGTGCTGGCACTTTTTATAAAAGTTTTCTTGTCTAATGGGCTTTTTAACGGTATATCATTTTCCAGGATTCCTTTTACCTTCGTATGAGAAATTACGTTTGTTTTACAAGAAAACGTGTTCACGAGCTCTCAACAGTGTTAGTTTATCAAGTAGTTTAATTCATTGAAAACTCTTTTAGATGGACCAGTAGTCAGTTTTTGAGAAGATTGTCTTAAAATAAGGAAGTCAAAGGTTACAAATTGCACTTTAACCATTTACTTCTGATCTTACTGAAATATTTGAGAAAATGTTAGGAAATATTTTAATCAAGTGCTATTTTTATAATCGAAGGTTAATTTGCTTCGTTTCCAATTCTAACGAAGTCAGATCAGGGAAGTTTATTTATAAGATACCTAGTTGTATTGGTTCATTCCAGATCCAGATATAAGGATTATCTGTTAGTGGGTTCAAAGGGTTGTTAGGCCTTATTCACATTCTTATCTTTTTCAACAGTGCAGTTTTGTGTGAAATTTTAATTTGGTGTAAATACAAACTATATGAATTTCTGTTTAAGCACTTGTTTAAAATTTTTCCTAACATTTTCTCAAATATACCTTTGACTTCCTTATTTTAAGGCAATCTACTTTAAAATTGACTACTGGTCCATATAAAAGAGTTTTCAATGAATTAAACAACTTGATAAACTAACACTGTTGTGTGCTCTTGAACACATTTTCTTGCAAAAACAAACGTAATTTCTCATACGAAGATAAAAGGAATCCTGGAAAATGATATACCGTTTGAAAGCCCATTAAATAAGGAAACTTTTATAAAAAGTGCCAGCGCCTAGGTCGAATAATGATCACATAAGGGCCTAATGAGTTTTCTTAAAAATTTCGATTACTTTTATTTTCCTAGTTTCCGGAGAAAGATTGAGGCTGTTTGGAGAATAGCTTATGCTTCGAAATGGTGTTAATTTTTAAGAAATTTATCTGTCTTTCTAACCGTGTCATCAGAATCGAATTGGGTCTAAAACTTTCTGAGTAATAACATTTTTATTGGAAAAAAGTAATGATTCAAAAAAAAAAAAATTAAAAGTGACGTCACTCAAGAACAGTGGAAAATATGAAGTTGGCCAATACGTCATTGAACTCCACTTTAGATGTACTACATACAGTAGGCCTATGGACAATACTTACTGGTTCACCCTGTATACATGATTGAGAAGTTATTGTATTTTTTTAACTTCTTCTCTTTCCTTAAATTTTAATATTTGCCTCTGAACAAAAAACCATCACAATTGCAAGAAGTCATCAATAAACCGAAGATGGTTTAGCTAGAGGATTATTGTGTCTTAGGATAATATAAGCGTTGTCCAACGTGGCAGCCTCTAACAAGATCAATGGGACATGGTTCCTCTTTTTCTTCGCCGAAGAGGATGAGGAGTTGTTACATTGTATGCTGTAAAAAAGAAAGATATTACTTGGTGTAACACAGTATGGTATGGCCACACCAATATAAATTCTTGCACCACTCTTCACCGCCCTCGTACTACCTCGTACTATCCACGCCCCCATTTTGATACGCACCAATATTACCTTACACTATTATATAACACCTTGCCCGGGCAGCTTCTTTTACCACGCAAATATGTCTGACAGCCCTAGGCTCAAACTCAGGGCAGCAAACTTACTATATATCATTTTACTATTAAAATATTTTTTTTTAATATTCACAAGTTTTCTACTAGCAAAATTAATCGGGCTTAATTGTTTATTAAAAGGAAAAAAAATGACATAAATTATACGTCGCGAAAACTACCGCCCTAACTCTCAACATTATCTCACTCCAGTTATTTTAGTATCTCAGCAGACAACACTCAAGTTTACTGAACACAAAAGTTTTTTTTAAAAAAATCTCTCTTCCGTGGAAGTGGTTTCCGTCTTGATATCAATGATTCATGATTTTCAATTTTGTGGAAACCGTTTTTATTACAAACTTCTCTAAGTTTAATTTCTAATCTGATTAATGCTTAATACGTTAATATTCATCAACCAACTTACTTCACAAATTACCCAAAAGGGAATAAAAGATTTCTTAACTTTATAGGATAACCTTATAGGATTATCTATGCTAAAATATGCATAGCTAAAAATAATACCTTAACATTCAAATCTGCTGTTCAAAGATTTGGGGTAAATTTTTTTTTTGTTTTTTTTTTTTTGGCCTTGTCTTTCGCCATACAGCCAGCATCGTCTAGGTGCTTATCACTAGAATATCACTCACTCACCATTCTTACCTACAAATACATTCGCTTCACACATTCATCATTCTACTATATACCGCTATTTACATAAACTACTGCTAATGGATGGAGCAGCACTCTGTGCTCCTGCCATCCTTCTCGCTTAACCAAAATTAAAATAATTAAAATCACGTAATCCTTCTCTAAGCATTTTGTTCCATTCATTCTAATTCGGCTATAGCTTCTAAATACATTCATATTTCATTGCTAGCTCTGCTATCAACTTAAGCACATAACTGTTGGTGGAGAATATAATGTCTTCGTAGCGAAATGGTGCATCTAAATACCTGTATATATCGTCAAACATTCGTTTCCTTTCTATCACATAACGTGGACATATCATTATTACATGTTTGAAATCTTCCTCCTCATTGCAATCTACGCAAAGAGGAGAGGACCTTTTGTTGATCCTGTGTAGATACGATCCGCACATCGCGTGGTTCGCTCTCAGCCTGCTTATTGTCGTAACAACTCATTTATTAGTGACAGTTCCCTTAAACCATGGTTGTCTAGGTAACTGATCTGCCATAGTTTTATAGAATCTACCTTTATCACCATTATTGTAATCTGTCTGCCATTTTTGTAGTGCTGCTTTTGCAATTATACCCTTGATATCGGTGTGTGGTAATTTATAATTAGCCATTTCCCCACTATTGGGGTAAATTCTTGTAATTATTATTTTAAGTTAACTCATTTTTTGGTAGATTTCTGTTTTTTATTAACATCCAAACTGTTTTGTAACCAATCTGGTTAGTCTTTTTAATTTTTAAATGCTTAACATGGTTATACTCGTATTAGTTTGGTAAATAAGCTGAAAACTTCTACTCTGAATTTATTTTTAATTTATTTAATTTAGTTTTATTTATTTAGTGGCCTTCTGAACGCGCAGATTAGCCATAAGGTTTTATTTTAGAGGATTCATTCTAAAAAAGGATTTAATATAGTCTGAAACACAAACTATTGCCTGTTTAAAACTAGGTTAGTGTTGAAATTAACGAAATTTATCGTTCATAAACAAAAATGAATTTATGTTAAACTAAGTTTTTGGTCGATTCTACAATTCGCGATGAGATTATAACATCAAACTTTGAATAAGGCCCCCAGGGCGCAATACCCTTAATCAGAATGAAAAGATTAATAAAGCCAACACTGACAAAGGACCCTTCTCTTCTTCTCTGAAACTATGAAAACCTGAACAGTACCTTTACTATCAGAGAAAGGGTCCTTCCTTTTTATCCTGAATAATTATGTAAAAGAGTGATAATTATTAACTTAGGGCAAAGATTAAGTACTGGCAAGTACTTAAAGAAGATTTTGTAGCCGAAAGTGTAAAGCTAAAGCCACCCTGGAATTCTAGTGAGACTAGTCAAGCTTTAGACGACACCTCCTATAGTTATAGCAAGTCTTTATGCTTAGATATAAACTTAAAGTAAAGACTAGTTTAATTAGTTTTGAAAGTCTCCGTCATTTAAAGATATCTTCTTCTTTTTTTTTTTACGGACCATTTCTTTGCTTAAAAAATGAGTTTAGTTTTTGGGACTCGTGCTTGACTTTATACCTTAATTATGTAATTATCCTGACCCAGATACTTGGGAGCGACAATTCTATTGGAACTTTATGAATATCTTTTAGTTTTCCAAGTTTTCAACAGTTCGCATTCGTCTCAACTCATTTTGTTGACCCCAAAAAAAATACCGAGTCACAATTAGTTTTTGAGTGTTTACTTTAAACGATTAAACGATGAATGAAAATGTTGAGGCATTAGACTTATTTCTAACTTTAAACTTTGCTGCTTTGTAAACATAAAAGAGCATCGCATTTGAGAGAATACTTTAATTGCTGGCATTGATTCAATTTAAAGCATGATTGATCATGATTGACAATGCTTGACAAATTTTTCTCCCGATATTGAATTTTATTGAAGGAACGAATACCTTTAAATAACTTTTATTTACTTTGCAGTTTCCATCTTTAAACCACAGATTTCACAGATGATAGGACATTGTGAATGATAGCTTTAAGTCCTAAGTTGAGCCCATCTTATAAATCTAGTCCACCGCTCCAGAAATCTATCGATGAATTACGTCTACACTGTTGCATTTTACCAGTTATCGCAATCCATTTTGAACACAACGGTTTTCAGTTAATTTTGAGCCAGAAACCTCCTGCTATTAATACTAACACCGCCAACCAATATTTATAACATTACAAATTTCCAGTTTTAATTAACCTTCACAATCAGATGGATGTAATAAATTAAATAAGACCTGCGCAAGTTTTTCAATCTTCTTTTTCCAAAAAATATTTTTAAAGTAAATATGCTTAAGTATTGGAATGCAAAAAAAAACTTTTGTTGAGGAAAACCTGCGAATGGATCTTAGAAATAGGGAGATTTGCATCTTTTCCGACAGCCAAGCTGCACTGAAGGCCGCTTCACTTCCTTCAGAACTACCTCTCTCCTGGTTTGGGAATGTAAAAAGGCCCTGGATCAACTGACTCGGCACAATAAGGTTCGCCAGGTCATAAGGGGATTAAGGGGAGAATGAGACAGCCGATCTGCTGGCCAGCAACGGAGCTAACACTCCTTTCATTGGCCCGGAACCAGTCCAGGACGTGCAGTTCGTGCGGCTCTCAAGAGATTGGATCTGGAGAGAGAGAGCATGAAAAGAACTGGGTGGATATGTCCTGGGGTCAGATACAGCAAGTGCATGATGCCTTTGCTGAGCAGACAAAGAACTGAAGAAACTCTGTGCTTAGGCAGAAATCAGATTAATTTGATCATAGGCCTAATCACGGGGCACGGAAGTTTCAGGAAGCATCGGTACAAGGTGGGGGCTTATTAACTCGGAACAGTTGCGCAGTTTGTGTCAGGAAGAGGAGAAAACGACCTCTTACTTGGTGTTCTATTGCGCTGTGATCGAGTGGTTGCGCTATGGCTCTTTGAGACCAAAGGAGAGAGTAGCGCAAAAAGACCAAGCAGGGAAAGTCCTCAACCTCCTTCAGTAGGGGAGGTTTCGTATGCTAGTTCCTAAAGGGGTGGATAGAATAAGCCTCTTTTGGCTGAGAGGGCTTGGGGAATAGGTCCCTTCCCGCTTTTCTAATCTAATTTAAGTATTGTAAATGGAAAAGGCTGCTATACTTTTGATGAAATCGTTTTTATCTTGAAATAACGTTTATATTTGGTAATATATTGAGCCATTGGTGAGTCTGGCGGCAAAACCATCATTTCAGGGTGTATTTAGAGATAGACGGAAAGCTAAGCTTGGGACGTGACCGGAAGCTAGTAGCCCTGGCATCATCCACTGGATCTGCTACACCGCCAAACCCTACTTTAGTACACCTCGCCCACTTCAACCCGCGTTCCTTTACTTCCCCTAATTGCTTCTTTTCCATCAATGAATCCTCTTCCTTTAATTTTTTTTTTCGTAATGTTACTTTAAAAACGTGACCAAGAATATTTTATGTAAGGTTATTTATACTGAATTCTTGGGATTCGATTTATTATACTCTTTTATTAAAAAAAAAAAATGTGACCCTCATTAAAACGTGCATCACTTGCTCTAGAAGGAACCTGCTTTCACCACGTCGTCATAGTATTGTTTCTCGTATTTGCATTTACTTCGTACTGTTCTTAACACCGTTTTTTATACAAAACAAAAAATTAGCTATGGGTTTGGTTATTTAGCAGCCCCTTGCCCTGTTGCCTGTTTTAATCAGTTGTTTTTAACAGAACTGGTGATGCCCTTTGAATTTCTCTCTCCAAAAATACAGAAAATAATCTTCACCTCAATTTCCAATGAAAATGGCTAACAATCCTTCCTTCATAAGCCAACTTCAATTAATGTTTGCTCCTTTAAGAGAAGAACTTCAACTGGTATTTTTATGTTATTTTTCATACTCTGCTTGTTCTTTCTACTTAATTGTCTTAACAAATTAACAGTCTTCTTCCGGTACATTAAGAAGATTTACATTTGGACGCTTTCCTCACAAAATTAAAGCCTCGTTACATCCGCCCTTAAGCGTATTCTCCAGCTAATTATTCCGTTGCTTTTCCTCGAGATGAATAACTCGTTTTTTCACATTTCTTGAAAAGTTAACTTCCGTTATTTTTTTTTTTCTTTTGTTCTTAGTGAGTTTTCCAAAGTAGATTATGAACTGTGGAGCAGCAGACTCTGATATCCGTCTAGCTCGAGCTGGTGTTCCTCAGGGCAGTGTCCTAGGTCCTCTTCTTTACTCCTCATATACAGCAGACATACCTCAACATCCAAATACCATTCTTTCTACCTTTGCTGACAATACTGCAATCTTATCCCCTCATTCCGATCCTCTTATCGCTACACGAACTCTTCAAACACACTTCAACCACTTACAGGACTGGCTTTTCAAATGGAGAATCAAAACCAACGTTACGATGTCAAAGTTTATAGTATTTATTCTCAGGCGGAAAATCCTACCTCCTGTCATCTTGAACCAAACTCCTCTACCAACTGTGGACAAAGTACGCTACCTTGGACTGAAACCTAGGACAAACGGCTGTCATGGAATCCCCATACTAGACTGAAAAGACAAGAAACCAACCAACGCTACAAACTTCTCGCCAGACTACTTGACAAACGATCGAAACTTAACCTACAAAACAAAAGACTCTTATATCTACTGTTACTGCGACCCATTTGGTCATTCGGCATCGAAGTATGGGGATCGACTAAGCGTTCCAACTCACTACGCCTCCAGGCATTACAGTCAAAAATACTACGAAAACTTCTTAACGCTCCGTTCTATTTATGTATCTAACCTCACTGTCCATAATAACCTCAACATCCCCTTTCATTACAGATCTTGCTAACACTCATTTTCTCAAATTTCATTCCTCTACAGCAGCTCATCCTAACCTTCTCATAGACCACCTATCTTCCTCCACATTACCAGGTAATCCTCTAAGGAGATTGAAGAGAAGATGGCCTCGTGATCTACTCTTATCGTGAGAGCTAAGCACGTTACTGGAGTGGCACCACTGGGTGCCTTCTCCACTCATGATTTTCTTCTATTTCTTTTTTCTTATACCATATTTGCTTGTTGCAACAACTGTTGCAGTGGTAAATTACAATAAAAGATTATGAAAAAAAAAAAAAAATCATCTCGCTTATTCCTGTTTTACAAAAATAAAAAATAAACCCAATTTATAAAATTTAATTGTGTAAGTGAAATTTGAAATAGGGCAGCGAAAATCCAGTGCTAGTTTCCGGTCTGTTTTCTGTCCAAGGGAAGGGATTAGCTATGAGGTTGCATACTGGACTCCCACGCGGAGGTCCCGGGTTCGAATCCAGCAGCTGACCCTTAGATTTTCTCTTCCTAGGAGCTTCTTACAGCTCACTGTCCGGTGATGGACAGTGTTGTCTGTAACGAGAGAACACTGTCCGGAGGCCGGCAGTGCACTGGGAAAAGCTCCGGGCGCTAATAGCTGTTGATGCGAAAAAAAAAATAATAATAATAATAATAGAACAGCCCATTGGGGCTAGGTCACTCCAACAGAAAATCAAATTGAACCCTACTTTGACTTTTTGATGTTTGTGATTCTAGTACACTCACCCCTAAAATGAGCATGTGATCACAAATATTCTGGAGAAGACTCAATTTTCAAAGTTTGAGTTCGTCCTAATATTTGGTGTTTTCTACGAGAGCTTAGAAAAAAAGTAAAAGGAAAATAGCGTGGTTTTCTTCTCGTTTTTCCCATTAAATTCATTGAAATTGATTGGGGGAAAAAATCTATGGATCATCCATAATAATCAATTTTTCTGATGTAATCGTCAATATTTATTGAAGTTAATCCTTTTTAGCAGAAAATTAAACAATATTAGTGAAGAATCCTTCGGTTTGTTTATGAACACCGTTATTTTTTTAATTACCATCTGTCGGTATATATTAGCACCTCAAAAATTTAATTAAAAAACTGACCTTTCCAAGATTAATTTTTTAAAAAGAGATAAAACATTCACATAGTAGATAAAAACTAGTTATAATATATATATATAATTATAAAACTTAAAATATGTATCTAGGAGCAGCAAGAAATATGGGAGAGATAGGAGAGATCTTCTGGCTCTATATATTAGTAATTAACAAAGTTTTATTAGGTTGAACATGAAGCAATAAATCTCCTGTTATGTACACAGAGAGAAATAGTTTCTCAGGAATTCAGATTTTCATCGCCAGCTTTTATCACAAAAGAAG
Source organism: Rhodnius prolixus (assembly GCF_049639745.1). Classification (NCBI taxonomy): domain Eukaryota; kingdom Metazoa; phylum Arthropoda; class Insecta; order Hemiptera; family Reduviidae; genus Rhodnius; species Rhodnius prolixus. The sequence continues at coordinate 10,499,315 of NW_027411604.1, read as the reverse complement.
CATTAATTTTAGCACTCTTCCCTTGTGCTTACTTAAAAAATCTTATTAAAAAATAAAAATTACAAGACTTCCTTAAAAGCTACAATGCTTCGAAGTTTCTGTATAAACCTTGAATTGCAAAAAATAAGTACATTTAAATGCTTTGTAGCTGCACAGGGCGTGACACGTAAATGGTAATTAAAAAGAAAGCGTTCTTTGTGAACAAAGTGTGATTTTTTTTTTTTTTTTTTTTTGTAAATTAAGGCGCGTCAGCATTTGAGTTTATTGGCGCTCTGAGCTTTTTCCAGTTAATTTTCAGCCTCCAGACAGTTATAGACAACGCTGTCCATCAGTCAGTACGAGTTTTAAGGGCTGGCATCCCTGGTTCAAACCCAGGATGAACTCGTGGGAAACCAGTATGAGAACCACTGAACTGTTCTTTTCCTTCATTATTTCATTTACAGATAAGTATTCTCCCCCTCATTGTTTCTGAGTAACCTTCCTTCCATCTTACAGCATTCTACAACACTCTCTTTTCCAGTTCTTAAAGATGGATCCCAGGGGTATATGAAAAGGTGAACTTCATCGAAGAAAGTTTGTACGAAGATTTGCTTAGTTCACGGTACTTCGGCGTAGAAATGCTGGATTTGTGCCCCAGTCTGATTAACCTAAGGTTTACTTTTCCCTAGGACTTCTAACATCTCCACTGTCCATTGATCTCCACTACCCATTTAGGTCCAGCCTTGTTAACTTGATTTGGAATTTTAGGTAATCAATCTTCTTAATGCTATAACAAAATTAGAAGATTATGAATCGAAATTCTCTAATTATTTCAGTATTTTTTGCATATAAAATCTTTCAACGATTAAAAGATGACATATTTAAGAAACTTTTCAGTGCAGTTTTGACTGTAGAGTTCTTTTCGGGTCATTTTCTAGCTGTTAAATGAAATATTTTAAAGGCTTTGAATTGTTTCGCTAAGATAACACACAGAAACGCCAAGAATAATGTCTAATTATACGTTATCAATCTCAAAAGACCAAACAAAAAACCCTACTTTGAGTTAAAACTCGAATTTTAAAGTCTCACAGCTGTAAGCAAAAGATTCAAAAAAAAAGAAACAAGGAATCCATCATCATTGTGGAGGTTTTGAAAACAGATTTATCCCTCGTTTCAGACCTGTAAATCAAAAATTGATAAATCCTAATAGATTTGTGGTTTTACTGTTATTTGGTCGGAGAATAACAAATGATTTCCTTCAAGAAAATGGAAATAGAATCCTTGTCACTCCCAAATGACATCCTGTTCCCAGCATTGATCTTTCCATCATATTCCCCCATATCTATCTTCCTCCCTCCAATATATACATGCAATAAATAAATGTATGTCAAAGTGATCTAAAATATTCTGATATGAATAAATGATATAAGTTTACAAGAGTACACATAAATATTATTGACAATGTTTAAGATCTAGTAAAGGGAAGGTTTTGGTAGTAAAACTGTTACAAACTAAGTGTACGTAAACCTGCTGGTATTCTAGGCAGAAGTTAGCAAACTTTTGTAGGTAAATTTGTCCACTTTGAAACTTAGAAGTTGTTTATATTGTTGTTGTTCTAGCAACAGATTAACAACTTTTCACACAATGTCCGTGCTTTCTAAACTTTACTAAATCGTTATTATAAATTAACTTTTGGGGAAAAAAAGAAGGAAAGAAAGGCAAGCTCATGATGACGACGTGAAAGCTCTTCTATTATGAAGATACTTGTGCGCATGTGTGGTTGTACCATTAAGGAAAGCAACTTAGGCATGAGCGGAATTTTTCTTTAGGCGCGTCAAATATCTGTGGTTATTGACACCCGGAGCTTTTTTCAGTGCACTGTAGGCCTCCGTGTTCTCTTGTTACAGACAACACTGTCCATCACCGGACAGTGAGCTGTAAAGCTCCTAGGAAGAGAAAATCTAAGGGTCAGCAGCTGGATTCGAACCCGGGACCTTCGCGTGGGAGTCCAGTATGCTAACCTCATAGCTAATCCCTTCCCTCACTCAGCTAGTTCTTTCCCTTTCTGGTAATTTTACGATTTTCAATTAATATCGTAACCATCATTTACATGGGAACCATCATGTATCATTTATATTTTAAATCAATCAATCAATGAATCCTTGAGATCATTACACAAGAACTCATTTTTTAATCGTTGAAAACTTTGCATAGTTTATCATTATATTTCGCATAAGAATATTATGCATAAAATCCTGAAATTATTACAGAATTACGGTTCATATTCTTTCAATTTTGTTACATCATTAAGAAGATTTCCTGCCTAAATTCTAAGCCAGGCTAAACCCAAATGATATATTTGCCGTGGTGGAGAATATTTCTATAAAAATAAAGAATATCTCAGGTTAGGAAAATCCAGATGGATTCTAATCCAGGATTTCCGCTTGAAGTTAAATGTAGTTAGGTTGGCAGAGCTGGATAATTTCGTTAATTTTATCTGTCGTTGATGAATAATGGATGAAAGTCTGAAAAGTTTCTTTGAGAAAGTTCAACCTTTTGTACATCTCTGGGGGTTCTTCTTTAGGAACTGGAGAAGAGAGAGTTGCGGAGTTAATGGAAGATGGAAGATTACTGCAAAACAATGGGTGACTACACGCTTATCTATAGGTATTTCCTATAGATACGAATATAGAGGATTAGGCGTAACTATGGAAATCTAGGGGTCAGCCGGCTTGTTTATCTTTCAGGGGTAGGTATCAGACTGGGTTGTTGAGAGAGGACAGTTGGTTTAGATTGGTTAAATCATAGATGGATGGATTCACAGTGGGATATTATTGTTAATTCTTAGACTAAGAGGATTTTAAGGTCGGTTTTGGTGGGCAAGATTTTAAACGTAGATGGGTGTAGTAGCTACTTTACGATGGGCTTTCAACTCGAGCGATTGGATTTGATTGAACCTATGACCTCATATCCGCAAGTCCATAGATTGTTGTATAACAATGTTGGTTTTATAACTTACGTGAAATAATAATAACTAGAAAGGTTACTAAAATATGAGCGATAAAGTAGAACTGCAATATTGGGTAAAGGTAACCAGGAAATTAAACAAAGTAATTAGTACTAAGGAAAAGGAATAGTATCCTGTGCAAATTCTTCGGCTTGTGTCAGGTACACAATATTCCTTGGAATAGGTGACCCAAGTTGGCAGTTGTGACAGATGTGACCCTGAGCGCCCTCAAAGTCCACCAGCTAGTTTTAAAGAAGGAAAACGTTAAAGCCAACCATCTCTTGGTACAATCAAAACAAAAGAAAAGTATTTTCACATTTCCATATATATTGGCCTGTAGCTTTTTCATTTCCTCCTTCTTTTTTAACCATTTTAAAGTTTCTATTTCACTAAGTTCAGCAAAATGAAGAATTTTCTTTTCTTTTTAAGAAATATAGTTTGATAAAGGCCAGTGTGTTTAAATAGATAGGCCATTAACTGGCCATTATTAAGAATTAATTTAAAAAAGAAATTAATAAAGTTTTTTTAATTAATGAATTAAGTAAAAAGGTTAAGCTTTAATAATTATTGTTTTACATGAAGCTCTTTTTATACAATTAACAAATTAATTGGTGGGCAACTTTGCGAGCAGACTTTACTTGCAAGACAAATCTCAATTTTCTTTCATAGATTGTGCCATCTATGGCTTGTTTATGAAACAGAATCGCTTGAGGCTCTAACTTCATTCCTTCGATAAGAAAAATTCTAGGCAGTAACAAGATCATGACCATGAAAATCCATTAAACGTGAAAACCGCATTTTTATTGTTTTTTTTCCGCTTCAAGCGATTTTCTTTCGGGAAACAGCGAAATATTTGAGCATTGCACTTCAACTATACGACTGTAATAAATGCTTATCACTTTTTTTTTATTATTATTAAATTTTCTTCTTTTGGGCATTTTATGGCGCTAAATATTACGCCTCCTTTATAGCTCTCCATCTACCAAATTACGGTCCATTGTAGACCTATACTGCCCAAGTTTTAACTAAGACTATCGCTTCTGCAGAAGAATCTTCTAGAATTTTAATTTGTTCTTGCTGACATCAACATCTAAAACTCTTTGAACTAGTTACTAGTTAGTTTTTTACTTTTACTAGCTAAGGAAAGTATCATAATCTTTTCCTCTAGGAACGTTTTGAAGTTCCCAGAGTTCAAAATACTGATATTTAGAACATGGCCAGTGTGCGAGTTTTTACAAAAATATCTCTGAAGAAAAAATATCACACGAAGTTGAAAGTTTAATATTCCTAGTTCCTTCCACAAGGAGACCCGAATGAAAATTTTCAAACAAATTATTTTTACTGGAATATCATTTTATTGATTGATTTTTGTTTTTAATTTAATCGAAAATAACCCCAAAAGCTCTCAAAAATGCTCTTTGTATGCCGTTGAAGTGTTATTTCGATACAATGTGCTGTAATGCAGTCTACATAATGTTGGTATTGTAATAACTATACTATGCGTGTTTAAATCCTGGAGAATTAATAGTAATGGAGACAGACGATTGATCAGATTTCCTTCATAATGACATCATTCAAAAAACTGCAACAACAATAAAATAATCAATTCAGGAAATTCCCCGCAGTTGCTTCACTTGTCAGGATAGAATAAATAGCTAGAGTGGTATTTAAAAAAATGAAATTAATAACCATAAGAGTTTTTAACAGCAAGCTTACGGTGTCAATCAGTGTCAGGTCGTAAATATTGAATCTCTAATCCAGCGGTTATTCACAAGTTCATGATTTATTGAATTTACTTAGTCATCATATTTTTTGGATCATAAGATATATGGTCTATTTTACGCAGGTTCACTCGTAGCAGCATCACAATCAAGTAGATCTTTTTTTCTTTTTGTTATTTCAGAAAATAATTTCAAAGAGATTGCGAATGATAGATGGTTGTATAACTGGTAAAAATCCCTGTAGATTATTTAAGCGATATTTACCATAGCTTATTTCCGTACCTAACACGATGACAAAAACAAAAAACGGCTGAGATTCGTTGTCGCGGTATGTTTTAGAAGTGTACACATGATCTCCGCATAGTAGTTTGTGTCAAATGTTATCATAGTTTATCTTCCAACCATCTAGGAATGCCATTCAGATATCCTGACCACATTCTGTCAACGGACCTACTTGCTTTTACCTCGCTAGGCTTTTACACCTGCACTAAATGTACCATCAATTTTGTCTCCATTTTTACAAAGCGTTTATATTATTTTTGTTTTATAGGAAATGTTAAACTGCTTCACATCCTATCTGAAATTCATCGGCACATCGAAAAATATAGTATCCTGGAATATAGAATAGTTGAGGTCATATGTTAGATAAAATATTTACAAAAAATGTACTTACATGCATCTGTATTTTTAAATCAAACTTATACAGTGGAAAAATCTATTGATACCTAAATTCACTTTGCACTTCATTCTTCATACTTGAGGAGGAAATAGATACATCTGACATCTCCCAAGAATTACAGTATGAAATGATCATTTTTTTTTTTTTTTTTTTGTGGATCTTGGCAAATCTGGTGATTCCTACTTTTCAACATCGACCACAATCAAAATCGACCAATGGCAGTGGACTAGCCAATTTTCCAGGGGCCTTCCAGCGATAATGCAACCTTAACAGCACGAACAAAACTTATACTGATAACCCCAAAAACTCAGATTATCACTTAGGCCTTTGGATAATGCAAGGCTTTGCGTCATTGTAGAACACAACCTAACCGGACAGCTGTATCGCTCACTGCACACAAATGAAGTCTGCAATTGTTAAATGTTCCCATCCGCACTAAGAGAGATTGGAGACAAGCAATATCTATCTCTCCTTGTCCAAGATTAGTCCAAACAGGGACTAGTATTTCTTTTTTTTTAGGACGAATCTAGGATATCTAGCTACCTTGTTAGAGCTGATATAATACGATCTTTTTGGGCGAACCGTCTAACTCTAATTTCAATAAGGTCCGCCGGATCAACCTGTACCGGATGGCCTTGGAAGCTACAGTGAGGAGTTACTTAAAGCCAAGATATAACAAAAAGGGCCAATCTCATAAACCCCTGTCAAGGCAAACGGTGCAAGTAGTGTCATTTTTTGATTGTTTGTTGCATTTTAGAATAGACACGAAGCTAGACAAGAGCGGTTGATTTATTTAAAGAAATAGCATTATAAAATAAATATTTAAGAATTTAGACATCAACGTCACATTGAAATAACTTGTAGAATGACTTGAATAATACTAGCAATTTAAAAATATAATATATATAGACAATTATAACTTTTGGAATAACTGGTCGCATTTATTTTCAAAGTTTTAATTGCGTCTTATCACTTTTCAGTGATAAAGAATAACCCTCTTTTTTCTCAAGAAAACAGGAACTTTTGGCTGAGTAACACAAAGCTCTTTGTTATCAGTGAATTTGGTTTAATAATTCTTAGAATCCTTTAAAACAACGCAAACTTTGTTCAGCTGTAATTTTAAAAAAAAACCTTTGTTGCTAACAATGTCGATTCTTCCTTAAACTTTTATTGTTTTTTCCCCTGGATTCAGGAACGCAATAGTGAGTAGCGATTACGTCACAAAAAGAAATAAAAAGCTAGTCTTAAAGACTAATAGTTTCAGACTGTTGCAATCAGCGATTTAATTAAATAAAAAAATTTTGTTGATATTTTTACATTACTTTGTGAGTTCTCGTTCGAGACAATAACTAAATAGAATATATTTTAGAGGGGGGTCCATTAAAAAAATTACAAAAAAAATTTCAATTGCTTAATTTATTGTTAAGATATAACATATATTCTGGTCATTCTCTACCACAAAAAATTTAATTTCTCTAGATACGTTTCCTGGCACTATCCGATCTGAAAAAAAAATAAATAGATAAATAAAATCTGCCCGTTCATAAGAATCTTAAATAATTATTGAATCATTTTAATGGTGTACATACTCTAAGTGGATATTTGTCATCTGACCTTTAACGAAAAACTAAAATGTTAACAGACATCGAATACATATATTTCTCTTATAAAGGCCACTTCATCTATCTAATAATACTTGTTACTAATTTCAAATTAGTATAATACTGAAGGGTAAGAAAAATGGCGGAATAGAGGTTGTTTGTGGTTTTGTGACTGTTTTAATAGTGGCTACCGGAGGTTCAGGAAATTTTGAGTTCATTTTTATAAAATATTAGAACTTCTAAAGATTTTACTTAAATTCAGTGCTGTATGGAAATGAATTAAATCATGTGGGAAAGTTTTGTTTTTTTTTTTTAAAAAAAAAAGTCACCTGGATAAAAAATATAGAAAATAAAAAAAAAAAAAAGACAGTTCAGTTTTGGCGACAGAAGCGACAAGTCGAGTGTGGCCACAACAGAGAGCGCAGTTCCATTTTGGCTAGCAAGGGGCGAGCTGAGTGAACTGGAGAGATTTGAGTTTCTGCATTACTCCTCAATTCCGTCGAGGGACAAAGGACATTCCCGAAAGGGGCTTGCGAATGAGAGGCTGGTCAGAAGAAAGAAGTAATCACTCTTCCATTTATTTTTATTTTATTTTTTTTTTGTGAACTTTTGAGGAACTTTAGTCATTCAATTACGGTTATTATTATTATTTTATTTTTTTTGGTGAGTTCATCCTTGTAATTATTGAATATAAGGCATAATTTATATCTTAATCTTTTGGTAATTTTTTATTTGGTTTTGGGTATTTCAAAATTGTAAAGGAGCCAATATTATAAGGGGTTTCATTACCACGGACGCACACCGTGGTTGCCAAGGATTTCTTAAGTTTTTGTATTGGTTTGCCTTTAATCCCTCTTTATTTTCAGTTCCGTTTGCTTATTTTTGTGTTATTTTATTTTATTTCTATTTAAGTTGGGTTTCGTCGTTTACCCCGCAATCAGGAAAAACGGTGGGGCGCTCAACATTTTTTTTTTTGTCTTCTTTTTTTTTCCTCCACCCACCCCCTACTCATCTGTTCGCTGACGACACTAATACTATGCGTTCTCGACAACAGAGAGAGCGTAACATACTTTATCTAATATAATTTTTGAATTCTAATTAAAATTAAAAAAAATTACTTTCCTTACCAAGCTTTCTCTTCTGCCACTAAACTTTTGGGAGGCCGACTGAAATTAAAATATCCATGTTAGTTATTGGTGCATTGAGCGCGTTGATGATTTATAGTAAAAACTAACTATGAATATAAAAAGAAATATTTTATTTTAAAGACAAGCATCTATATTATACTTTAATAATGACCTAAATTTACATACTACTAGCCAATTGAGTGTGTGTTGTAACCAGGAAGGTCGTGCTGGTGAATGTCTCTACATTTCAGTAGTCCAAACTATTGTGAACCTGACTACAATTTTTTATTTTTATTTTGGTGCATAAATAACTATTAATTTCAAATAAAAGTTCTTTCTATTATTAGTTCTGTTCTATTATTATCAAATATTAAATTTGTAAATATTAATATTATTACTTTTGAATGTAGTTTAAGCAGAAATGTAAATCACATCACCACTCACCATCTATATGTACAAATGTGCATTGTTATAGGTGTAAAATAAAGTAAATAAAATACTTTTCTTACACAGAATCATCCTTTTGTTCCGCTAAACTTTTGGTAGGCGGACTGAAATTAAAATATCCATGTTAGTTATTGGTGCATTAAGCGCGTTGATGATTTATTGTAAAAACTAACTATGGATATAAAAAGAATTATTTTATTTTAAAGACAAGCATCGATATTATACTTTAATAATGACCTAAATTTTCATACTACTAGCCAATCAATGTACAGGTAAAAACCAAATCAAAAAACTTGACAAAAGGGAACGGATTTAGTTCAGTGGTTAACGTGTACCGGATTCCAATGCGGAAGATCCCTTTTTCAATCTAGCTTACTTAGATTCACTATTTCTAAAAGCTTCTTACAGCCTCACTTTCCAGTGATAAACTGTTTTGTCTGTAACGTGAGAACATCGTCCGGAAGCAACTGGAAAAAGCCCCAGACCCGAATGAACACAAAACATGCCGCGATTGCGTTTTTCTGTTAAGTGGTAAAGTACAAAATAACTATAAAATCGCACATCCATATCATAGTAAGCATCAAATATTTTGTGCCGGAAATGTACAAAACTGACGGCGAAGTGTCTTTTTTTTAAATTCTTCCTTCCTCACCTCGTCACATGTACGCGGCCCACTTGATAGTAACTTAATTCAAAACATCTCGCTTAATTCCGTTTAAATCCATTTTTTTGAAAATTGGTTAACCCTAGTTACTCTTTTATCATTAGAGATTTACAAGGAAATACAATGACCTTCCCTTCACGTTGTAACAGCATCTTAAGTCTAATGAAATTCAAAAATATTCAAAAGTAATTCACATTGGAGGCTCCGGAAAATAATCTCCTGGCATATCATCGTCTCTTTTCCTGAAATATAATTATTAAAATATTAGAAAAGCTTTCTTGATTTGAAATGCTTTCTTGATTACTATTGTAACCAATTAAATTTTACTTGTTCCTTTATTATCATTATATTACATAGTTCGTTATTTAAACAAGTCCTATTCCTGACCATGTAAGAGCAGATCCTTCGCTTCCCTACTCTTCCATGCAATTCTATCACTCATTCTCTTCAAGGTCAAAAACGATTTCAAAACTTTATTCATATCGCGCAACCATTAACTTAATTCGTTTTTTTCCCCCGTCCACTGTTGGTTACTGTTAACAAACCCAGTAATTTAGGATAAGAGTTTATAGACTGGGACGATCCAGAGATTTATAGATGACCCACTAACCAAGGGAACTGGAATACACTATCAGCTTGGGCAGTGAATCCATTCAACGATAATAATTCCAGACAAGCAACATGGACTTGTATTTATTATAAATGAAAAGTATAATCAGTTTTTTACATATTTTGTAATCTATTTTATTTTTATTTTTATTATTTTTGTTTTTGAGCAATGAAACTTTAGGTTATTTTACATATTGTAGGGCAGAATAATAGCTGCCGGTATAATGTAAATATCTCTCACACTAGGAATTTTCATCTGGAATAAAAATGGAATTTCCTTGTGGAGTAATGGCGGTCCTAATGGCTTACCAAAACCGTAGGAAGGTGGAAAACCCCCAAAAAAATATCAACATAAATAAATAAAAAGGCCTAATGGGGAAAACAGAGAAGGAGATAAAAGTTATTTGGTTGGGCACAATTAGAAGTACATGGAAGGCTGTGGATTAGCTCAGAGTATGCTGAAGAACTGTGGAGTACAAAGAAGAGCATAGTAATCGGCAGATCTCAATTTTAAAAATAATTTTCTATGGAAAAATAACCATACCCTGGGAAAATTCCATTTTCCAGAAATAACCATCGAGTAATTATCAGTAAAAACTTAGTAGGGCAAAAAATAATTCGCTAGGCAGGACTTAAATTGTTCGTTCTAGATCTTTTAATTAGCAAAATTTTATTAATGATTTTTGTTAATATTTAGTTTTGTTAGTCACTTACTCCAGTTGATCTGCTTGTGCAGCATACAGGCAGCACACCAGGGCGATGGTTGCAATCAGTAGAAGCTTCATGATTGTTCAGTGGCGGTGGACGAACTGTTGATACTCACCTCGATGTGGCCGCCCTTTTTATACCCTGTCAACGCCAACTTTATTGTATATTTATTACCAGTAATAATTCAAAGAAAGTAATAATAATTATAACTTTTAATTACATAATTGTCCTTAACGCTGATAGAAGCAATTAAATTTTAATTTAAATGTTACGCATATTAGAGATGACTCAATTGTAATAAATCCATTTCTACACCTACTCGTTTTAACCGGTCTTTTGTATTTTCCTAAGAGTCATTTTCAAAATAGAGTTTTCTCTATAAAGTCTCAGTTATTCAAAAGAGTTTTTCTTTTAGAAATTATTGATCTTAATCAGAGGTAGAAATTACTTTTATTTATAAGTTTAATTTCACCTTTTGCTTTTTATTATTACTTTTATTGTACTTGAGGCGCCACGGTAGCCGATCAGATTAAGAACTGAGACCTGCAAAGCTAATGTGTATTGTGGTTCTGGGTTCGATTCCCGGTCTTGACCTTGGATTTTATATAATGGTGAAATGAGAAATAGTCAAGTACGTTTCCTATTCGCCTCCGTGCTCGACACCTATTAAATGGTAGTTGGACGTTAAGCCCCGCCTGAAATAATAGGCGATTACTTTACTTAATTATTGTACTTGAACTTTTACGATGCGAAAACTTTTATTAGCCAAAGGACTTCAACACTTATAAATTAATTACATTCATTAGATTCTTCTAAAACTTATTCATAAGAAGTTTTTTTGTGATGGCTAAAACATAGTACAAGATTTATAACAAATATTCAGTAAATTATTTCTCATTATAAGAGACAATTTCCCACGCTGAGATGCTGGATTCAGTTTCAGCAAACAACCCTAAGATTTGATTGTAACGTTACTCCCATAATATTGAGTGAAAATATTTTAAAATAAATTATAAAAAAAAAAAAATCAGATTAGACTTAAAACTCTTCTGAAGAAATTCAACTTAAAAACTTTATTCTCTTAATATATAGTACTATCCCCAAACCTATGTGGTCTTACGTACTAGAGCTGTGGGGTTCAGCCAAACCTGCAAACACACGGACTGTGCAGGATATTTCATTCAAAACTCCTCCGACAGATAGCTGACTCTCCTTTCTACGTGACTGACCTCACTCTTCACACCGACCTCAACATCCCCTTCGTACACCAATTAGCCAAGACTAAATATCAAAAATTCCATACTGCTCTCTCCACTTGCTCCAATCCTCTAGTACAGTCTCTCGCTTCCTCTGACATTCCTGACAATCCTCCTCGCCGACTGAATCGCCAGTGGCCCCGCGACTTCCTCGCATTCTGAAGGCCTAAAAATCATATCATTAAAAAAAAAAAAAAAAAAAATTCTTTTAATAAAGTTCGTGAAAACTTTTTAAGTAGAGCTTAAGTAAGTTTTTTCTACTTCTGTTTGTGCTTTAAAATCAATTTGAGAAATTTCATTTTCAAACCAGGAGTGCGTTTTAGTGAATATACAGGGTGTTCAGCATAAGACTACGGTAACTTCGGGAGGCGATTCTGGGCATCATTTGCAACAAAAAATTCCATATAAACTATGGCTCGATTCGGCTCCGTTTTGTAGATATATTTAATTTTATGTTTTTTCAAGGTACTACTACTTTTTAGCAAAATGTCGTCTATATTTCTCAAACTATTAAAGCTACAGTAATTTCAATAAGCTCATTAGAAAGAAGGTTAAATTTCCTTTTAAATAAGCTAATTTGTATTCCAAAATAATAATATTAAGTATTTTACTTTGTGGCCCAAACATAAGAAATTGCAAGTTTCTAATTTTTCCAAAAACTTTGACTTCATTTTTCTCAAAAACATTTTATATGTAAAAAACCGTGCACTATTCAGGAAAAACATCTACATACGATCACCTTTCGAACGGTATACAATAATTAGGGTTATGTTAAAAATTGATGCAGAAAACTGTGATTAATTGCAAAAAAGTTGGCCTCAAAACAGTGTCGGCATTATGAAAGAACCTTACTTATCGCTCTAATCTCAAAGTTAAAAACTGATATGTTTTATCCTAATACGGCTTATAAAAACAAATAAATACAAGAAGAAGAAAAGATAGTTTGAAGTCTACATTTTCATTAGATATTTAGTTGTCATTTTGCTATCATTATGCCAACGTATTCGAATATTGAATATCGCGACATGTTATGCATCTACGGTTTTGTAGATGGGAATAGTGAATTCTAGATGTTTTCCCGATAGTGTGATCCGAACGCTAAGCCGATCTTGGAGGTGTACAGGCGGTCCGGTGAAGTATTCCATCCACTATTATTTAATTTGGGGATCAGAGCGAGTAATAAGTTCTTGGCTTATTCATTAGCTCTCCACAATCTCCTGTGTTCGGCTTATTCATTAGCTCTTCATAACCTGTTAATTCCAAAAGTTTATTGAGTAGTTCAAAATGATGATTTATTCACATTATCTAGCATATTTCTTTAATTAACTAAAGAATAACACACAGATCTAAACTCGTTAAACGAAAATCCTTTCTTTCGAAATTGGTACCTAACACTCATTTAACATCATATTCATTTCTCTTCTTTTTATTTTATTTTATTATTTATAATATAAATTTTATATTTTTGAATATAGTTCTTAAATTAATTAATTATTAAAATACACGTTTCCAAAAAATCGTACTGGATTTGATGATTCTGATCAGTTATATTCTTATGGTAGGTGAATTCCTTTCATAACGCCGACGCTGTTTTGAGGCCTACTTTTTTGCAATTAATCACAGATTCCTGCATCAATTTATAACATAACCCCAATTATTGTACACCGTTCGAAAGGGGATCGTATGTAGATGTTTTTCCTGAATAGTGCACTGTTCTTTCATATAAAATGTTTTTAAGAAAAATGAAGCCAAAATTTTTGGAAAAAATTAGAAACTTGCTATTCCTTATGTTTAGGCTACAAAGTAAAATACTTAATATTATTATTTTGGAATACAAATTAGCTTATTTAAAAGGAACTTTAACCTTCTTTCTAATGAGCTTACTGAAATTGCTGTAGCTTTAATAGTTTAAGAAATATAGACAACTTTTTGCTAAAAAGTAGTAGTACCTAGAAAAAACATAAAATTAAAAATATCTATAAAACGGAGCCGAATCGAGCCATAGTTTACATGGAATTTTTTTTTGCAAATGATGCCCAGAATCGCTTTCCGAAGTTACTGTAGTCTCATGCTGAACACCCTGTAGAGCATGCTATTCTCTGGTGAGTGGTGTACTCAACCTAACCGGACAGCTGCATCGCTCACTGCACACAAATGAAGGCTGCAATTGTTAAATGTTCCCATCTGAACTAGGAGAGATTGGAGGCAAGAAATATCTATCTCTCCTTGTCCAAGATTAGTCTAAACAGAGACTAGTATTTTTTTAGGACGAGTCTAGGATATCTAGCTACCTTGTTTGAGCTGATACAATACGATTTTTTTGGGCAAACCGTCTAACTCTAATTTCAATAAGGTCCGTCGGATCAACCTGTACCGGATGGCCCAGGAGGCGACAGAGAGGAGTTACTTAAAGCCAAGATATAACAAAAAGGTCCAATCTCAAAAACCCCTGTCGACGTGAATTCTATCATTGGGCCGATCTGTAGTTGGCCAAGTTGATCTGGCCAAGTTAGCTGTAGTTGGTTGATCTGGAGCCTTCGCTGGCTCCAGCCTTACCATCCGGCAAGTATGGCATGCATTGATAAAGTTTTCTATCTCTTTATCCACTGATGGCCACCAAACGTAAGAGCGAGCCATAGATTTCATCTTGTTCATACCCTGGTGTCCTGCAAGCAGATCCTTGAGCACTCTTATTCTTAGTTGCCGCGGCAGTATGATGCGGTATCCCCACATCACCACTCCGGTTTCTACTAACAGTTCAGTTGTCCGAACAAAATTCGACTTAAGGTTTTCCTCTACCTTTTCTGGCCATCCATACTTTATGTAAGTATAAACTTTACTCAGTTCTGAATTCCGTCTTATCTTATCCTTAACCGTTTTTAAATTCATAGAAAGTGCGGATTCCATCATGTTAATATAATCGATGTCATCTTTCTGTCCCGCATCTGGCTTCTTATCCACAATTGGTAGCCGCGAAAAACCGTCAGCTACTTTCCTCTGGCTAGACATTTATTTCATCGTGAAATTGAAACCCGATAGGTACAATGCCCAACTCTGGAGCCTTCCAGCGGCCATTTCCGGTAAGCCTTTATGCTCTCTAAACAGTGGTAACAAGGGTTAATATTCACAGAATAAAATAAATTGGTCGCCCGCTAAGTACTGATAAAACTTTTTAACAGACCAAAATATCGCTAAAGCATCTTTATGAATCATGGAATCGTTCAACTCTGCTTTGCTGAGTACGCTGGATGCAAACGATATAGGTCTGTCAGTACCATCTGGCGTTTCGTGTAAAATAACCGCAGCTATGCCTCTCTTTGAACCCACAAAAAGAAATAAAAAGCTAGTCTTAAAGGCTAATTGTTTCAGACTGCTGCAATCATCGATTTAATAAAATAAAAAAAAAACTTTTTGAAGTTTTTATATTAATTAATGAGTTCTCGTTCCAGACAATAACTAAATAGAATATATTTTAGAGGGGGGTCCATTAAAAAAATTACACACAAAATTTCAATTGCTTAATTTATTGTTAAGATATATAATTTGGTCATTCCCTACCACTAATATTTAAACCAGATTTCGAAATGATTTGTCTAGATACGTTTCCTGGCACTATCCCTGGTACTGAAAAAAATAAATATATAAATAAAATCTGCCCGTTAATAAGAATCTTAAATAATTATTGAATTATTTTAATGGTTTACATACTCAATCTGGACCGACGGCCTATGACCTTTAACAAAAAACAAAAATGTTAACAGACATCGAATACATATTTTGAATTTGGTTTTATTTAGTGGCAGGTATTTAAACAGTAGTATCTCTTAGTAAGCTTAATTTTATGGCCATCTCTGGAAGAGTTGGTGATACAGATTTCCTCTTATAATGGCCACATCATCTAAGTATCTAATAACACTTTATCTAATTTACTTTCTAAATTCTAATTAAAAATAAAATACTTTTCTTACGTAGAACCGTCGTTTTGTTCCGCTAAACTTTTGGGAGGCACACTGAAATTAAAATATCCATGTTAGTTATTGGTGCATTGAGCGCGTTGATGATTTATTGTAAAAACTAACTATGGATATAAAAAGAATTATTTTATTTTAAAGACAAGCATCGATATTATTCTTTAATAATGACCTAAATTTACATACAACTAGCTAATCAATGTACAGGTAAAAACCAAATCAAAAACTTGACAACAGGAAAGGGATTTAGTTCAGTGGTTAACGTGTACCGGATTCCAATGCGGAAGATCCCTTGTTCAATCTAGCTTACTTAGATTCACTATTTCTAAAAGCTTCTTACAGCCACACTTTCCAGTGATAAACTATTTTGTCTGTAACGTGAGAACATCGTCCGGAAGCAACTGGAAAAAGCCCCAGACGCCAATGAACACAAAACATGCCGCGATTGCGTTTTTCCGTTAAACGGTAAAGCACAAAATAACTATAAAATCGCACTTTCATATCATATTAAGCATCAAATTTTTGTGCCGGAAATATCCATAAATACGCAGACCACTTGATAGTAACTTAATTCAAAAAATCTTGCTTAATTCCATGTAAATCCATTTTTCTGTAAAGTTAATCCTAGTTACTCTTTTATCATTAGAGATTTACAAGGAAATACAATGACCTTTCCTTCACCTTGTAACAGCATCTTAACTCTAATGAAATTCAAAAATATTCAAATGTTATTCACCCTGGACCATCCGCAAGCGCTTTAGGATTCTCTGGTAGCCTTAAATTTAATTAGTATAATATTAGAAATGCTTTCTTGATTTGAGTATTTTAATCTCTATTGCAACCAATTGAGTTTTACTTGTTCCTTTATTATCATTATACTACTTAGTTCGTTATTTGAACAAGTTCTATTCCTGACAATATAAGAGCTAATCCTCTGAGCTGTGGTTTAGCTCAGAGTAGGCTGACGAACTATGGAGTTCAAAAAAGAGCATAGTAATCGACAGATCTCAATTTTAAAAATAATTTTCAATTTATAAAAAAACCATACCCTGGGAAAATTCCATTTTCCAGAAATAACCATCGAGTAATTATCAGTAAAAACTTAGTAGGGCAAAAAATAATTCGCTAGGCAGGACTTAAATTGCTCGTTCTAGATCTTTTAATTAGCAAAATTTTATTAATGATTTTAGTTAATATTTTGTTTTATTAGTCACTTACGTTCCGAATTGATCTGCTTGTGCAGCATACAGGCAGCACACTAGGGCGATGGTTGCAATCAGTAGAAGCTTCATGATTGTTCAGTGGCGGTGGGCGAACTGTTGATACTCACCTCGATGTGGCCGCCCTTTTTATACCCTGTCAACGCCAACTTTATTGTATATTTATTACCAGTAATAATTCAAAGAAAGAAATAATAATTATTACTTTTAATTATATAATTGTCCTTAACGCTGATGGAAGCAATTAAATTTTACTTTAAATGTTATGCACATTAGAGATGACTCAAATGTAATAAATCCATTTCTACACCTCCTCGTTTTAACGGGTCTTTTGTATTTTTCTAAAATTTTCCGTTCATTTTTCTCTATAAAAACTGTTATTCAAAAGAGTTTTTCTTTTGGAAATTATTGATCTTAATCAGCGGTAGAAATTTACTTTTATTTATAAGTTTAATTTCACCTTTTGCTTTTTATTATTACTTTTATTGTACTGAACTTTTACGATGCGAAAACTTTTATTAGCCAAAGGACTTCATCACTTATACATTTATTACATTCATTAGATTCTTCTAAAAACTTATTCATAAGAAGTTTTTTTGTGATGGCTTAAACATAGTACAAGATTTATAACAAGTATTCAGTAAATCTTATACTATTATAAAAGATAATTTCCCACGCTGAGACGCTGGATCAGTTTCAGCAACCCACTCGAAGATTTGATTGTTACGTTACTGTCATAATTTTGGGTAAAAATATTTAAAGAAAATTATAAAAATTAAAATATCAGATTAGACCTAAAACTTTTTTGACGAAATTCATCTTAAACACTTTATTCTCTTAATATACAGTACTATCCTCAAACCTATGTGGACTTACGAACTAGAGCTGTGGGGTTCAGCCAAACCTGCAAACGTACGGACTGTGCAGGACATTTCAATCAAAACTACTTGGACAGATAGCTGACGCTCCTTTCTACGTGACTAACCTCAATCTTCACACCGACCACCACATCACCTTCGTACACCAATTAGCCAAGACTAAATATAAAAAATTCCATACTGCTCTCTCCACTTGCTCCAATTTTCTAGTACAGTCTCTCGCCACCTCTGACATTTCTGACAATACTCCTCGCCGTCTGAATCGCCAGTGGCTCGCGACTTAATCGCATTCTGAAGGCCTAGAATCATATCCTGCAGAAAGTGCTGCCGCTCGGCAGTTTCTTTCCTCCTGCCTTTCACGCCTCTATACTTCAATCTCCCTATTTACTTATTGTATAGTGTATTATACAGATTGTATATAAAATAAATTTTAAAAAAAAATTCTTAATAAAGTTCATGAAATCTTTTTCAAAACAGCTTAAATAATTTTTTACTACTTCTGTTTGCAATATTTGTGCGTTTAAATCAATTTGAGAAATTTCATTTTCAAACCAGAACGAGTACATTTTAGTGAATATAGAGCATGCTATTCTCTGGTTAGTGGTCAACCTAACCGGACCGCTGTATCGCTCACTGCACACAAATGAAGGCTGCAATTGTTAAATGTTCCCATCTGCACTAAGGGTGATTGGAGGCATGCAATATCCATCTCTCCTTGTCCAAGATTTGTCCAAACAGGGACTAGTATTTTTTATTATTTTTAGGACGAGTCTAGGATATCTAGCTACCTTGTTAGAGCTCATATAATACGATTTTTTTGGGCGAACCGTCTAACTCTAATTTCAAAAAGGTCCGCCGGATCA
Source organism: Rhodnius prolixus (assembly GCF_049639745.1). Classification (NCBI taxonomy): domain Eukaryota; kingdom Metazoa; phylum Arthropoda; class Insecta; order Hemiptera; family Reduviidae; genus Rhodnius; species Rhodnius prolixus. The sequence goes on along the minus strand of NW_027411604.1, from coordinate 10,480,585 downwards.
ACCTGTACCGGATGGCCTTGGAAGCTACAGTGAGGAGTTACTTAAAGCCAAGATATAACAAAAAGGGCCAATCTCATAAACCCCTGTCAAGGCAAACGGTGCAAGTAGTGTCATTTTTTGATTGTTTGTTGCATTTTAGAATAGACACGAAGCTAGACAAGAGCGGTTGATTTATTTAAAGAAATAGCATTATAAAATAAATATTTAAGAATTTAGACATCAACGTCACATTGAAATAACTTGTAGAATGACTTGAATAATACTAGCAATTTAAAAATATAATATATTATATATAGACAATTATGACAGTTGGAATAACTGGTCGCATTTATTTTCAAAGTTTTAATTGCGTCTTATCACTTTTCAGTGATAAAGAATAACCCTCTTTTTTCTCAATAAAGCAGGAACTTTTGGCTGAGTAACACAAAGCTCTTTGTTATCAGTGAATTTGGTTTAATAATTCTTAGAATCCTTTAAAACAACGCAAACTTTGTTCAGCGGTAATTTAAAAAAAAACCTTTGTTGCTAACAATGTCGATTCTTCCTTAAACTTTTATTGTTTTTTCCCCTGGATTCAGGAACACCATACGAGGCTTAAACGTACCGAACTAAACAAACGATACAAGCTTCTAGCCAGACTACTCGACAAACGACCCAAAACTCTCACTACAGAACAAACGACGACTATATACAGCTCTTCTCACACCAATATGGACTTACGAACTCGAACTTTACGGAACAGCTAAAAAATCCAACATCAATAGACTGCAAACTCTCCAATCCAAAATTCTCCGCCACATAGTAGACGCTCCTTTCTATGTTAGCAACCACACACAATACACACAGATCTCCAAATTCCACTCATCTCCGAACTTGCCAAAATTCGATAAAAAAAAATTCACCAAAAACTCTCACTTCATCCCAACCCTTCAGCTGCAAACTTATCTTCAACTACGGTACCCTCCAATCCTCGAAGACGGCTGGGGCGCCGTTGGCCCCGTGACCAACTGGGTGACTAATGGCGGCCATCATTTGGATGACCGTCATTCACGTCTGCCACACTATTCACATACACTTATCGCAATTTACCTATTGTGCCCTGTAGGTACAGGTGTAAATTACATTAAAAGGATAAATAAAAAATAAAAAAAAAAGATTCAGGAACGCAGTAGTGAGTAGTGATTACGTCACAAAAAGAAATAAAAAGCTAGTCTTAAAGTCTAATAGTTTCAGAATGTTGCAATCATCGATTTAATTAATTAAAAAAAACTTTTTGAAGTTTTTACATTACTTTGTGAGTTCTCGTTCGAGACAATAACTAAATAGAATATATTTTAGAGAGGGGTCCATTAAAAAAATTACAAACAGAATTTCAATTGCTTAATTTATTGTTAAGATATATAATTTGGTGATTCCCTTCCACTAGATTTCGAAATGATTTGTCTAGAAACGTTTCCTGGCACTATCCCTGGTATTGAAAAAAATAAATAGATAAATAAAATCTGCCCGTTAATAAGAATCTTAAATAATTATTGAATTATTTTAATGGTGTACATACACTATGTAGATTGGCGGCATCTGACCTTTAACAAAAAACAAACATGTTAACAGACATCGATTACATATACTTATTTCTCTTATAAAGTCCACTTTATCTATCTAATAATACTTTATCTAATATAATTTTTGAATTCTAATTAAAATTAAAATAAATTACTTTCCTTACCAATCTTTCTCATCTTCCGCTAAGTTTTTGGTAGCCATACTGAAATTAAAATATCCATGTTAGTTATTGGTGCATTCAGCGCGTTGATGATTTATTGTAAAAACTAACTATGGATATAAAAAGAAATATTTTATTTTAAAGACAAGCATCGATATTATTCTTTAATAATGACCTAAATTTAGATACAACTAGCCAATCAATGTACTGGTAAAAACCAAATCAAAAAACTTGACAACAGGGAACGGTTTAGTTCAGTGGTTAACGTGTACCGGATTCCAATGCGGAAGATACCTTGTTCAATCTAGCTTACTTAGATTCACTATTTCTAAAAGCTTCTTACAGCCTCACTTTCCTGTGATAAACTGTTTTGTCTGTAACGTGAGAACATCGTCCGGAAGCAACTGGAAAAAGCCCCAGACGCCAAAGAACACAAAACATGCCGCGATTGCGTTTTTCTGTTAAGTGGTAAAGTACAAAATAACTATAAAATCGCACATTCATATCATAGTAAGCATCAAATATTTTGTGCCGGAAATGTACAAAATTGACGGCGAAGTGTCTTTTTTTTTAAATTCTTCCTTCCTCACCTCGTCACATGTACGCGGCCAACTTGATAGTAACTTAATTCAAAAAATCTCGCTTAATTCCGTGTAAATCCATTTTATTGAAAATTTGTTAATCCTAGTTACTCTTTTATCATTAGAGATTTACAAGGAAATAAAATGACCTTTCCTTCACCTTGTAACAGCATCTTAAGTCTAATGAAATTCAAAAATATTCAAAAGTAATTCACCCGATAAAATCCGGAAAATCATCTGGCGATCTACGATTAGTATCTTCTCTTCCCCTGAAATTTAATTATTAATAATTAGAAACGCTTTCTTGATTTGAAATGCTTTCTTGATCACTATTGTAACCAATTAAATTTTACTTGTTCCTTTCTTATCATTATATTACTTAGTTCTTTATTTAAACAAGTCCTATTCCTGACCATGTAAGAGCAGATCCTTCGCTTCCCTACTCTTCCATGCAATTCTATCACTCATTCTCTTCAAGGTCAAAAACGATTTCAAAACTTTATTCATATCGCGCAACCATTAACTTAATTCGTTTTTTCCCCCCGTCCACTGTTGGTTTCTGTTAACAAACCCAGTAATTTAGGAAAAGAGTTTATAGACTGGGACGATCCAGAGATTATAGATGACCCACTAACCAAGGGAACTGGAATATACTATCAGCTTGGGCAGTGAAACCATTCAACGATAATAATTCCAGACAAGCAATATGGACTTGTATATATTATAATATGAATAATATAATTAGTTTTTTACATATCTTTTGTTTTATTGTATTTTTATTCTTATTATTTTTGTTTTTGAGCAATGAAACTTTAGGTTATTTTACATATTGTAGGGCAGAATAATAGCTGCCGGTATAATAAAAAGATCTCTCACACTAGGAACTTTCTTCTGGAATAAAAATGGAATTTCTTTGTGTAGTAATGGCGGTCCTAATGGCTTACAAAAACCGCAGGAAGGTGGAAGACCTCCAAAAAATATCAACATAAATAAATAAAAAAGCCTAATGGGGAAAAAAGAGAAGGAGATAAAAGTTATTTGGTTGGGCACAATTAGAAGTACATGGAAGGCTGTGGATTAGCTCAGAGTATGCTGAACAACTGTGGAGTACAAAGAAGAGCATAGAAATCGGCAGATCTGAATTTTGAAAATAATTTTCTATTTTTATTCAGTATTTACCATACCCTGGGAAAAATCCATTTTCCAGAAATAACCATCGAGTAATTATCAGTAAAAACTTAGTAGGGCAAAAAATAATTCGCAAGGCAGGACTTAAATTGCTCGTTCTAGATCTTTTAATTAGCAAAATTTTATTAATGATTTTAGTTAATATTTTGTTTTATTAGTCACTTACGTTCCGAATTGATCTGCTTGTGCAGCATACAGGCAGCACACTAGGGCGATGGTTGCAATCAGTAGAAGCTTCATGATTGTTCAGTGGCGGCGGATGAACTGTTGATACTCACCTCGACGTGGACGCCCCTTTTATACCCTCTCAACGCCAACTTTATTGTATATTTAATACCAGTCATAATTCAAAAAAAGAAATAATAATTATTATTTTTAATTACATAATTGTCCTTAACGCTGATTGAAGCAATTAAATTTTAATTTAAATGTTATGCATATTAGAGATGACTCAAATGTAAAAAATCCATTTCTACACCTATTTCTTTTAACGGGTCTTTTGTATTTTTCTAAAATTTTCCGTTCATTTTTCTCTATAAAAACTCTGTTATTCAAAAGAGTTTTTCTTTTAGAAATCATTGATCTTATTCAGTGGTAGAAATTTACTTTTATTTATAAGTTTAATTTCACCTTTTGCTTTTTATTATAACTTTTATTGTACTTGAGGCGCCATGGTAGCCGATCAGATTAAGAGCTGAGACCTGTAAAGCTAATGTGTATTGTGGTTCTGGGTTCGATTCCCGGTCTTGACCTTGGATTTTATATAATGGTGAAATGAGAAATAGTAAAGTACGTTTCCTATTCGCCTCCGTCCTCGACACCTAGTAAATGTTAGTTGGACGTTAAGCCCTGCCTGAAAAAAAAAAAAGCGCTTACTTTACTTAATTATTGTACTTGAACTTTTACGATGCGAAAACTTTTATTAGCCAAAGGACTTCAACACTTATAAATTAATTACATTCATTAGATTCTTCTAAAACTTATTCATAAGAAGTTTTTTTTGTGATGGCTAAAACATAGTACAAGATTTATAACAAGTATTCCGTAAATTATTTCTCATTATAAGAGACAATTTCCCACGCTGAGATGCTGGATTCAGTTTCAGCAAACAACCCTAAAATTTGATTGTAACGTTACTCCCATAATATTGAGTGAAAATATTTTAAAATAAATTATAAAAAAAAAAAAATCAGATTAGACTTAAAACTCTTCTGAAGAAATTCAACTTAAAAACTTTATTCTCTTAATATATAGTACTATCCCCAAACCTATGTTGTCTTACGTACTAGAGCTGTGGGGTTCAGCCAAACCTGCAAACACACGGACTGTGCAGGATATTTCATTCAAAACTCCTCCGACAGATAGCTGACCCTCCTTTCTACGTGACTAACCTCACTCTTCACACCGACCTCAACATCCCCTTCGTACACCAATTAGCCAAGACTAAATATCAAAAATTCCATACTGCTCTCTCCACTTGCTCCAATCCTCTAGTAAAGTCTCTCGCTTTCTCTGACATTCCTGACAATCCTCCTCGCCGACTGAATCGCCAGTGGCCCCGCGACTTCCTCGCATTCTGAAGGCCTAAAAATCATATCATAAAAAAAAAAAAAAAAAAATTCTTTTAATAAAGTTCGTGAAAACTTTTTAAGTAGAGCTTAAGTAAGTTTTTTCTACTTCTGTTTGTGCTTTAAAATCAATTTGAGAAATTTCATTTTCAAACCAGGAGTGCGTTTTAGTGAATATACAGGGTGTTCAGCATAAGACTACGGTAACTCCGGGAGGCGATTCTGGGCATCATTTGCAACAAAAAATTCCATATAAACTATGGCTCGATTCGGCTCCGTTTTGTAGATATATTTAATTTTATGTTTTTTCAAGGTACTACTACTTTTTAGCAAAATGTCGTCTATATTTCTCAAACTTTTAAAGCTACAGTAATTTCAATAAGCTCATTAGAAAGAAGGTTAAATTTCCTTTTAAATAAGCTAATTTGTATTCCAAAATAATAATATTAAGTATTTTACTTTGTGGCCCAAACATAAGAAATTGCAAGTTTCTAATTTTTCCAAAAACTTTGACTTCATTTTTCTCAAAAACATTTTACATGAAAAAACCGTGCACTATTCAGGAAAAACATCTACATACGATCACCTTTCGAACGGTATACAATAATTAGGGTTATGTTAAAAATTGATGCAGAAAACTGTGATTAATTGCAAAAAAGTTGGCCTCAAAACAGTGTCGGCATTATGAAAGAACTTTACTTATCGCTCTAATCTCAAAGTTAAAAACTGATATGTTTTATCCTAATACGGCTAATAAAAACAAATAAATACAAGAAGAAGAAAAGATAGTTTGAAGTCTACATTTTCATTAGATATTTAGTTGTCATTTTGCTATCATTATGCCAGCGTATTCGAATATTGAATATCGCGACATGTTATGCATCTACGGTTTCGTAGATGGGAATAGTGGATTCTAGATGTTTTCCCGATAGTGTGATCCGAACGCTAAGCCGTTCTTGGAGGTGTACAGGCGGTCCGGTGAAGTATTCCATCCACTATTATTTAATTTGGGGATCAGAGCGAGTAATAAGTTCTTGGCTTATTCATTAGCTCTCCACAATCTCCTGTGTTCGGCTTATTCATTAGCTCTTCATAACCTGTTAATTCCAAAAGTTTATTGAGTAGTTCAAAATGATGATTTATTCACATTATCTAGCATATTTCTTTAATTAACTAAAGAATAACACACAGATCTAAACTCGTTAAACGAAAATCCTTTCTTTCGAAATTGGTACCTTACACTCATTTAACATCATATTCATTTCTCTTCTTTTTATTTTATTTTATTATTTATAATGTAAATTTTATATTTTTGAATATAGTTCTTAAATTAATTAATTATTAAATTACACGTTTCCAAAAAATCGTACTGGATTTGATGATTCTGATCAGTTATATTCTTATGGTAGGTGAATTCCTTTCATAACGCCGACGCTGTTTTGAGGCCTACTTTTTTGCAATTAATCACAGATTCCTGCATCAATTTATAACATAACCCCAATTATTGTATACCGTTCGAAAGGGGATCGTATGTAGATGTTTTTCCTGAATAGTGCACTGTTTTTTCATATAAAATGTTTTTAAGAAAAATGAAGCCAAAGTTTTTGGAAAAAATTAGAAACTTGCTATTCCTTATGTTTAGGCTACAAAGTAAAATACTTAATATTATTATTTTGGAATACAAATTAGCTTATTTAAAAGGAACTTTAACCTTCTTTCTAATGAACTTATTGAAATTGCTGTAGCTTTAATTGTTTGAGAAATATAGACAACGTTTTGCTAAAAAGTAGTAGTACCTAGAAAAAACATAAAATTAAAAATATCTATAAAACGGAGCCGAATGGAGCCATAGTTTATATGGAATTTTTTGTTGCAAATGATGCCCAGAATCGCCTTCCGAAGTCACCGTAGTCTTATGCCGAACACCCTGTAGAGCATGCTATTCTCTGGTGAGTGGTGTACTCAACCTAACCGGACAGCTGTATCGCTCACTGCACACAAATGAAGTCTGCAATTGTTAAATCTTCCCTTCTCCACTAAGAGAGATTGGAGACAAGTAATATCTATCTCTCCTTGTCCAAGATTAGTCTAAACAGGGACTAGTATTTTTTTAGGACGAGTCTAGGATATCTAGCTACCTTGTTTGAGCTGATACAATATGATTTTTTGGGGCAAACCGTCTAACTCTAATTTCAATAAGGTCCGTCGGATCAACCTGTACCGGATGGCCCAGGAGGCTACAGAGAGGAGTCACTTAAAGCCAAGATATAACAAAAAGGTCCAATCTCAAAAACCCCTGTCGACGTGAATTCTATCATTGGGCCGATCTGTAGTTGGCCAAGTTGATCTGGCCAAGTTAGCTGTAGTTGGTTGATCTGGAGCCTTCGCTGGCTCCAGCCTTACCATCCGGCAAGCATGGCATGCATTGATAAAGTTTTCTATCTCTTTATCCACTGATGGCCACCAAACGTAAGAGCGAGCCATAGATTTCATCTTGTTCATACCCTGGTGTCCCGCAAGCAGATCCTTGAGCACTCTTATTCTTAGTTGCCGCGGCAGTATGATGCGGTATCCCCACATCACCACTCCGGTTTCTACTAACAGTTCAGTTGTCCGAACAAAATTCGACTTAAGGTTTTCCTCTACCTTTTCTGGCCATCTATACTTTATGTAAGTATAAACTTTACTCAGTTCTGAATTCCGTCTTATCTTATCCTAACCGTTTTTAAATTAATAGAAAGTGCGGATTCCATCATGTTAATATAATCGATGTCATCTTTCTGTCCCGCATCCGGCTTCTTATCCACAATTGGTAGCCGCGAATAACCGTCAGCTACTTTCCTCTGGCTAGACATTTATTCCATCGTGAAAGTGAAACCCGATAGGTACAATGCCCAACTCTGGAGCCTTCCAGCGGCCATTTCCGGTAAGCCTTTATGCTCTCTAAACAGTGGTAACAAGGGTTAATGTTCACAGTATAAAATAAATTGGTCGCCCGCTAAGTACTGATAAAACTTTTTAACAGACCAAAATATCGCTAAAGCATCTTTATGAATCATGGAATCGTTCAACTCTGCTTTGCTGAGTACGCTGGATGCAAACGATATAGGTCTGTCAGTACCATCTGGCGTTTCGTGTAAAATAACCGCAGCTATGCCTCTCTTTGAACACACAAAAAAAAATAAAAAGCTAGTCTTAAAGTCTAATTTTTTCAGACTGCTGCAATCATCGATTTAATAAAATAAAAAAAAAACTTTTTGATGTTTTTACATTACTTTGTGAGTTCTCGTTCGAGACAATAACTAAATAGAATATATTTTAGAGGGGGGTCCATTAAAAAAATTACACACAAAATTTCAATTGCTTAATTTATTGTTGATATATAATTTGGTCATTCCCTACCACTAATATTTAAACCAGATTTCGAAATGATTTGTCTAGATACGTTTCCTGGCACTATCCCTGGTACTGAAAAAAATAAATAGATAAATAAAATCTGCCCGTTAATAAGAATCTTAAATTATTATTGAATTATTTTAATGGTGTACATACTCAATTATGATAGGCGGCATGTGACCTTTAACAAAAAACAAACATGTTAACAGACATCGAATACATATTTTGAATTTGGTTTTATTTAGTGGCAGTTATTTAAACAGTAGTATCTCTTTGTAAGCTTAATTTTATGGCCATCTCTGGAAGAGTTGGTGATACAGTTTTCCTCTTATAATGGCCACATCATCTAAGTATCTAATAACACTTTATCTAATTTACTTTCTAAATTCTAATTAAAAATAAAATACTTTTCTTACGTAGAACCGTCGTTTTGTTCCGCTAAGTTTTTGGTAGCCAGACTGAAATTAAAATATCCATGTTAGTTATTCGTACTTGAGAGCGTTGATGATTTATTGTAAAAACTAACTATGGATATAAAAAGAAATATTTTATTTTAAAGACAAGCATCGATATTATACTTTAATAATGACCTAAATTTAGATACAACTAGCCAATCAATGTACTGGTAAAAACCAAATCAAAAAACTTGACAACAGGGAACGGTTTAGTTCAGTGGTTAACGTGTACCGGATTCCAATGCGGAAGATACCTTGTTCAATCTAGCTTACTTAGATTTACTATTTCTAAAAGCTTCTTACAGCCTCACTTTCCAGTGATAAACTGTTTTGTCTGTAACGTGAGAACATCGTCCGGAAGCAACTGGAAAAAGCCCCAGACCCGAATGAACACAAAACATGCCGCGATTGCGTTTTTCTGTTAAGTGGTAAAGTACAAAATAACTATAAAATCGCACATTCATATCATAGTAAGCATCAAATATTTTGTGCCGGAAATGTACAAAATTGGCGGCGATGTGTCTTTTTTTTTAAATTCTTCCTTCCTCACCTCGTCACATTTACGCGGCCCACTTGATAGTAACTTAATTCAAAATATCTCGTTAAATTCCGTGTAAATCCATTTTATTGAAAATTTGTTAATCCTAGTTACTGTTTTATCATTAGAGATTTACAAGGAAATAAAATGACCTTTCCTTCACCTTGTAACAGCATCTTAAGTCTAATGAAATTCAAAAATATTCAAAAGTAATTCACATTGGAGGATCCGGAAAATAATCTCCTGGCATATCATCGTCTTTTTTCCTGAAATATAATTATTAATAATTAGAAACGCTTTCTTGATTTGAAATGCTTTCTTGATCACTATTGTAACCAATTAAATTTTACTTGTTCCTTTCTTATCATTATATTACTTAGTTCTTTATTTAAACAAGTCCTATTCCTGACCATGTAAGAGCAGATCCTTCGCTTCCCTACTCTTCCATGCAATTCTATCACTCATTCTCTTCTAGGTCAAAAACGATTTCAAAACTTTATTCATATCGCGCAACCATTAACTTAATTCGTTTTTTTCCCCCGTCCACTGTTGGTTTCTGTTAACAAACCCAATAATTTAGGAAAAGAGTTTATAGACTGGGACGATCCAGAGATTATAGATGACCCACTAACCATGGGAGCTGGAATACACTATCAGCTTGGGCAGTGAAACCATTCAACGATAATAATTCCAGACAAGCAGTATGGACTTGTATGTATTATAATATGAATAATATAATTAGTTTTTTACATATCTTTTGTTTTATTGTATTTTTATTCTTATTATTTTTGTTTTTGAGCATTGAAACTTTAGGTTATTTTTACATATTCTAGGGTAGAATAATAGCTGCCGGTATAATAAAAAGATCTCTCACACTAGGAACATTCATCTGGAATAAAAATGGAATTTCTTTGTGGAGTAATGGCGGTAATAATGGCATACCAAAACCGCAGGAAGGTGGAAGACCTCCAAAAAATATCAACATAAATAAATAAAAAAGCCTAATGGGGAAAAAAGAGAAGGAGATAAAAGTTATTTGGTTGGGCACAATTAGAAGTACATGAATAGGCTGTGGATTAGCTCAGATTATGCTGAAGAACTATGGAGTACAAAGAAGAGCATAGTAATCGGCAGATCTCAATTTTAAAAATAATTTTCTATTGATAAAAAAGCCATACCCTGGGAAAATTCCATTTTCCAGAAATAACTATCGCGTACTTATCAGTAAAAACTTAGTAGGGCAAAAAATAATTCGCTAAATTGTTCGTTCTAGATCTTTTAATTAGCAAAATTTTATTAATGATTTTTGTTAATATTTAGTTTTGTTAGTCACTTACTCCAGTTGATCTGCTTGTGCAGCATACAGGCAGCACACCAGGGCGATGGTTGCAATCAGTAGAAGCTTCATGATTGTTCAGTGGCGGTGGACGAACTGTTGATACTCATCTCGATGTGGCCGCCCTTTTTATACCCTGTCAACGCCAACTTTATTGTATATTTATTACCAGTAATAATTCAAAGAAAGTAATAATAATTATAACTTTTAATTACATAATTGTCCTTAACGCCGATTGAAACTATAATTAAATTTTAATTTAAATGTTACGCATATTAGAGATGACTCAATTGTAATAAATCCATTTCTACACCTACTCGTTTTAACGGGTCTTTTATATTTTCCTAAGAGTCATTTTCAAAATAGAGTTTTCTCTATAAAAACTCTTATTATTCAAAAGAGTTTTTCTTTTAGAAATTATTGATCTTAATCAGAGGTAGAAATTACTTTTATTTATAAGTTTAATTTCACCTTTTGCTTTTTATTATAACTTTTATTGTACTTGAGGCGCCACGGTAGCCGATCAGATTAAGAACTGAGACCTGCAAAGCTAATGTGTATTGTGGTTCTGGGTTCGATTCCCGGTCTTGACCTTGGATTTTATATAATGGTGAAATGAGAAATAGTCAAGTACGTTTCCTATTCGCCTCCGTGCTCGACACCTATTAAATGGTAGTTGGACGTTAAGCCCCGCCTGAAATAATAGGCGATTACTTTACTTAATTATTGTACTTGAACTTTTACGATGCGAAAACTTTTATTAGCCAAAGGACTTCAACACTTATAAATTAATTACATTCATTAGATTCTTCTAAAACTTATTCATAAGAAGTTTTTTTGTGATGGCTAAAACATAGTACAAGATTTATAACAAATATTCAGTAAATTATTTCTCATTATAAAAGACAATTTCCCACGCTGAGATGCTGGATTCAGTTTCAGCAAACAACCCTAAGATTTGATTGTAACGTTACTCCCATAATATTGAGTGAAAATATTTTAAAATAAATTATAAAAATCAAAAAATCAGATTAGACTTAAAACTTTTATGAAGAAATTCAACTTAAAAACTTTATTCTCTTAATATATAGTACTATCCTCAAACCTATGTGGTCTTACGTACTAGAGCTGTGGGGTTCAGCCAAACCTGCAAACACACGGACTGTGCAGGATATTTCATTCAAAACTCCTCCGACAGATAGCTGACTCTCCTTTCTACGTGACTGACCTCACTCTTCACACCGACCTCAACATCCCCTTCGTACACCAATTAGCCAAGACTAAATATCAAAAATTCCATACTGCTCTCTCCACTTGCTCCAATCCTCTAGTACAGTCTCTCGCTTCCTCTGACATTCCTGACAATCCTCCTCGCCGACTGAATCGCCAGTGGCCCCGCGACTTCCTCGCATTCTGAAGGCCTAAAAATCATATCATTAAAAAAAAAAAAAAAAAAAAATTCTTTTAATAAAGTTCGTGAAAACTTTTTAAGTAGAGCTTAAGTAAGTTTTTTCTACTTCTGTTTGTGCTTTAAAATCAATTTGAGAAATTTCATTTTCAAACCAGGAGTGCGTTTTAGTGAATATACAGGGTGTTCAGCATAAGACTACGGTAACTTCGGGAGGCGATTCTGGGCATCATTTGCAACAAAAAATTCCATATAAACTAAGGCTCGAATCGGCTCAGTTTTGTAGATATATTTAATTTTATGTTTTTTCAAGGTACTACTACTTTTTAGCAAAATGTCGTCTATATTTCTCAAACTATTAAAGCTACAGTAATTTCAATAAGCTCATTAGAAAGAAGGTTAAATTTCCTTTTAAATAAGCTAATTTGTATTCCAAAATAATAATATTAAGTATTTTACTTTGTGGCCCAAACATAAGAAATTGCAAGTTTCTAATTTTTCCAAAAACTTTGACTTCATTTTTCTCAAAAACATTTTATATGTAAAAAACCGTGCACTATTCAGGAAAAACATCTACATACGATCACCTTTCGAACGGTATACAATAATTAGGGTTATGTTAAAAATTGATGCAGAAAACTGTGATTAATTGCAAAAAAGTTGGCCTCAAAACAGTGTCGGCATTATGAAAGAACCTTACTTATCGCTCTAATCTCAAAGTTAAAAACTGATATGTTTTATCCTAATACGGCTTATAAAAACAAATAAATACAAGAAGAAGAAAAGATAGTTTGAAGTCTACATTTTCATTAGATATTTAGTTGTCATTTTGCTATCATTATGCCAACGTATTCGAATATTGAATATCGCGACATGTTATGCATCTACGGTTTCGTAGATGGGAATAGTGAATTCTAGATGTTTTCCCGATAGTGTGATCCGAACGCTAAGCCGATCTTGGAGGTGTACAGGCGGTCCGGTGAAGTATTCCATCCACTATTATTTAATTTGGGGATCAGAGCGAGTAATAAGTTCTTGGCTTATTCATTAGCTCTCCACAATCTCCTGTGTTCGGCTTATTCATTAGCTCTTCATAACCTGTTAATTCCAAAAGTTTATTGAGTAGTTCAAAATGATGATTTATTCACATTATCTAGCATATTTCTTTAATTAACTAAAGAATAACACACAGATCTAAACTCGTTAAACGAAAATCCTTTCTTTCGAAATTGGTACCTTACACTCATTTAACATCATATTCATTTCTCTTCTTTTTATTTTATTTTATTATTTATAATGTAAATTTTATATTTTTGAATATAGTTCTTAAATTAATTAATTATTAAATTACACGTTTCCAAAAAATCGTACTGGATTTGATGATTCTGATCAGTTATATTCTTATGGTAGGTGAATTCCTTTCATAACGCCGACGCTGTTTTGAGGCCTACTTTTTTGCAATTAATCACAGATTCCTGCATCAATTTATAACATAACCCCAATTATTGTATACCGTTCGAAAGGGGATCGTTTGTAGATGTTTTTCCTGAATAGTGCACTGTTTTTTCATATAAAATGTTTTTAAGAAAAATGAAGCCAAAGTTTTTGGAAAAAATTAGAAACTTGCTATTCCTTATGTTTAGGCTACAAAGTAAAATACTTAATATTATTATTTTGGAATACAAATTAGCTTATTTAAAAGGAACTTTAACCTTCTTTCTAATGAACTTATTGAAATTGCTGTAGCTTTAATAGTTTGAGAAATATAGACAACGTTTTGCTAAAAAGTAGTAGTACCTAGAAAAAACATAAAATTAAAAATATCTATAAAACGGAGCCGAATGGAGCCATAGTTTATATGGAATTTTTTGTTGCAAATGATGCCCAGAATCACCTTCCGAAGTTACCGTAGTCTTATGCCGAACACCCTGTAGAGCATGCTATTCTCTGGTGAGTGGTGTACTCAACCTAACCGGACAGCTGCATCGCTCACTGCACACAAATGAAGTCTGCAATTGTTAAATCTTCCCTTCTCCACTAAGAGAGATTGGAGACAAGTAATATCTATCTCTCCTTGTCCAAGATTAGTCTAAACAGGGACTAGTATTTTTTTAGGACGAGTCTAGGATATCTAGCTACCTTGTTTGAGCTGATACAATATGATTTTTTGGGGCAAACCGTCTAACTCTAATTTCAATAAGGTCCGTCGGATCAACCTGTACCGGATGGCCCAGGAGGCTACAGAGAGGAGTCACTTAAAGCCAAGATATAACAAAAAGGTCCAATCTCAAAAACCCCTGTCGACGTGAATTCTATCATTGGGCCGATCTGTAGTTGGCCAAGTTGATCTGGCCAAGTTAGCTGTAGTTGGTTGATCTGGAGCCTTCGCTGGCTCCAGCCTTACCATCCGGCAAGCATGGCATGCATTGATAAAGTTTTCTATCTCTTTATCCACTGATGGCCACCAAACGTAAGAGCGAGCCATAGATTTCATCTTGTTCATACCCTGGTGTCCCGCAAGCAGGTCCTTGAGCACTCTTATTCTTAGTTGCCGCGGCAGTATGATGCGGTATCCCCACATCACCACTCCGGTTTCTACTAACAGTTCAGTTGTCCGAACAAAATTCGACTTAAGGTTTTCCTCTACCTTTTCTGGCCATCCATACTTTATGTAAGTATAAACTTTACTCAGTTCTGAATTCCGTCTTATCTTATCCTAACCGTTTTTAAATTAATAGAAAGTGCGGATTTCATCATGTTAATATAATCGATGTCATCTTTCTGTCCCGCATCCGGCTTCTTATCCACAATTGGTAGCCGCGAATAACCGTCAGCTACTTTCCTCTGGCTAGACATTTATTTCATCGTGAAATTGAAACCCGATAGGTACAATGCCCAACTCTGGAGCCTTCCAGCGGCCATTTCCGGTAAGCCTTTATGCTCTCTAAACAGTGGTAACAAGGGTTAATGTTCACAGTATAAAATAAATTGGTCGCCCGCTAAGTACTGATAAAACTTTTTAACAGACCAAAATATCGCTAAAGCATCTTTATGAATCATGGAATCGTTCAACTCTGCTTTGCTGAGTACGCTGGATGCAAACGATATAGGTCTGTCAGTACCATCTGGCGTTTCGTGTAAAATAACCGCAGCTATGCCTCTCTTTGAACACACAAAAAAAAATAAAAAGCTAGTCTTAAAGTCTAAAAGTTTCAGACTGTTGCAATCATCGATTTAATAAAATAAAAAAAAAACTTTTTGATGTTTTTACATTACTTTGTGAGTTCTCGTTCGAGACAATAACTAAATAGAATATATTTTAGAGGGGGGTCCATCAAAAAATTTACACACAAAATTTCAATTGCTTAATTTATTGTTGATATATAATTTGGTCATTCCCTGCCATCAATATTTAAACCAGATTTCGAAATGATTTGTCTAGATACGTTTCCTGGCACTATCCCTGGTACTGAAAAAAATAAATAGATAAATAAAATCTGCCCGTTAATAAGGATCTTAAATTATTATTGAATTATTTTAATGGTGTACATACTCAATTATGATAGGCGGCATGTGACCTTTAACAAAAAACAAACATGTTAACAGACATCGAATACATATTTTGAATTTGGTTTTATTTAGTGGCAGTTATTTAAACAGTAGTATCTCTTTGTAAGCTTAATTTTATGGCCATCTCTGGAAGAGTTGGTGATACAGTTTTCCTCTTATAATGGCCACATCATCTAAGTATCTAATAACACTTTATCTAATTTACTTTCTAAATTCTAATTAAAAATAAAATACTTTTCTTACGTAGAACCGCCGTTTTGTTCCGCTAAGTTTTTGGTAGCCAGACTGAAATTAAAATATCCATGTTAGTTATTCGTACTTGAGAGCGTTGATGATTTATTGTAAAAACTAACTATGGATATAAAAAGAAATATTTTATTTTAAAGACAAGCATCGATATTATACTTTAATAATGACCTAAATTTAGATACAACTAGCCAATCAATGTACTGGTAAAAACCAAATCAAAAAAGTTGACAACAGGGAACGGTTTAGTTCAGTGGTTAACGTGTACCGGATTCCAATGCGGAAGATACCTTGTTCAATCTAGCTTACTTAGATTTACTATTTCTAAAAGCTTCTTACAGCCTCACTTTCCAGTGATAAACTGTTTTGTCTGTAACGTGAGAACATCGTCCGGAAGCAACTGGAAAAAGCCCCAGACCCGAATGAACACAAAACATGCCGCGATTGCGTTTTTCTGTTAAGTGGTAAAGTACAAAATAACTATAAAATCGCACATTCATATCATAGTAAGCATCAAATATTTTGTGCCGGAAATGTACAAAATTGGCGGCGATGTGTCTTTTTTTTTAAATTCTTCCTTCCTCACCTCGTCACATGTACGCGGCCCACTTGATAGTAACTTAATTCAAAATATCTCGCTAAATTCCGTGTAAATCCATTTTATTGAAAATTTGTTAATCCTAGTTACTCTTTTATCATTAGAGATTTACAAGGAAATAAAATGACCTTTCCTTCACCTTGTAACAGCATCTTAAGTCTAATGAAATTCAAAAATATTCAAAAGTAATTCACATTGGAGGATCCGGAAAATAATCTCCTGGCATATCATCGTCTTTTTTCCTGAAATATAATTATTAATAATTAGAAACGCTTTCTTGATTTGAAATGCTTTCTTGATCACTATTGTAACCAATTAAATTTTACTTGTTCCTTTCTTATCATTATATTACTTAGTTCTTTATTTAAACAAGTCCTATTCCTGACCATGTAAGAGCAGATCCTTCGCTTCCCTACTCTTCCATGCAATTCTATCACTCATTCTCTTCTAGGTCAAAAACGATTTCAAAACTTTATTCATATCGCGCAACCATTAACTTAATTCGTTTTTTTCCCCCGTCCACTGTTGGTTTCTGTTAACAAACCCAATAATTTAGGAAAAGAGTTTATAGACTGGGACGATCCAGAGATTATAGATGACCCACTAACCATGGGAGCTGGAATACACTATCAGCTTGGGCAGTGAAACCATTCAACGATAATAATTCCAGACAAGCAGTATGGACTTGTATGTATTATAATATGAATAATATAATTAGTTTTTTACATATCTTTTGTTTTATTGTATTTTTATTCTTATTATTTTTGTTTTTGAGCATTGAAACTTTAGGTTATTTTTACATATTCTAGGGTAGAATAATAGCTGCCGGTATAATAAAAAGATCTCTCACACTAGGAACTTTCATCTGGAATAAAAATGGAATTTCCTTGTGGAGTAATGGCGGTCCTAATGGCTTACCAAAACCGTAGGAAGGTGGAAAACCCCCAAAAAATATCAACATAAATAAATAAAAAGGCCTAATGAGGAAAAAAGAGAAGGAGATAAAAGTTATTTGGTTGGGCACAATTAGAAGTACATGAATAGGCTGTGGATTAGCTCAGATTATGCTGAAGAACTATGGAGTACAAAGAAGAGCATAGTAATCGGCAGATCTCAATTTTAAAAATAATTTTCTATTGATAAAAAAGCCATACCCTGGGAAAATTCCATTTTCCAGAAATAACTATCGCGTACTTATCAGTAAAAACTTAGTAGGGCAAAAAATAATTCGCTAAATTGTTCGTTCTAGATCTTTTAATTAGCAAAATTTTATTAATGATTTTTGTTAATATTTAGTTTTGTTAGTCACTTACTCCAGTTGATCTGCTTGTGCAGCATACAGGCAGCACACCAGGGCGATGGTTGCAATCAGTAGAAGCTTCATGATTGTTCAGTGACGGCGGATGAACTGTTCATACTCATCTCGACGTGGACGCCCTTTTTATACTCTGTTAACGCCAACTTTATTGTATATTTATTACCAGTAATAATTCAAAGAAAGAAATAATAATTATTACTTTTAATTACATAATTGTCCTTAACGCTGATAGAAACAATTAAATTTTAATTTAAATGTTACGCATATTAGAGATGACTCAATTGTAATAAATCCATTTCTACACCTACTCGTTTTAACCGGTCTTTTGTATTTTTCTAAGATTTTCCGTTCATTTTTCTCTATAAAAACTCTTATTATTCAAAAGAGTTTTTCTTTTAGAAATCATTGATCTTAATCAGAGGTAGAAATTACTTTTATTTATAAGTTTAATTTCACCTTTTGCTTTTTATTATAACTTTTATTGTACTTGAGGCGCCACGGTAGCCGATCAGATTAAGAACTGAGACCTGCAAAGCTAATGTGTATTGTGGTTCTGGGTTCGATTCCCGGTCTTGACCTTGGATTTTATATAATGGTGAAATGAGAAATAGTCAAGTACGTTTCCTATTCGCCTCCGTGCTCGACACCTATTAAATGGTAGTTGGACGTTAAGCCCCGCCTGAAATAATAGGCGATTACTTTACTTAATTATTGTACTTGAACTTTTACGATGCGAAAACTTTTATTAGCCAAAGGACTTCAACACTTATAAATTAATTACATTCATTAGATTCTTCTAAAACTTATTCATAAGAAGTTTTTTTGTGATGGCTAAAACATAGTACAAGATTTATAACAAATATTCAGTAAATTATTTCTCATTATAAGAGACAATTTCCCACGCTGAGATGCTGGATTCAGTTTCAGCAAACAACCCTAAGATTTGATTGTAACGTTACTCCCATAATATTGAGTGAAAATATTTTAAAATAAATTATAAAAAAAAAAAAATCAGATTAGACTTAAAACTCTTCTGAAGAAATTCAACTTAAAAACTTTATTCTCTTAATATATAGTACTATCCCCAAACCTATGTGGTCTTACGTACTAGAGCTGTGGGGTTCAGCCAAACCTGCAAACACACGGACTGTGCAGGATATTTCATTCAAAACTCCTCCGACAGATAGCTAACCCTCCTTTCTACGTGACTAACCTCACTCTTCACACCGACCTCAACATCCCCTTCGTACACCAATTAGCCAAGACTAAATATCAAAAATTCCATACTGCTCTCTCCACTTGCTCCAATCCTCTAGTAAAGTCTCTCGCTTTCTCTGACATTCCTGACAATCCTCCTCGCCGACTGAATCGCCAGTGGCCCCGCGACTTCCTCGCATTCTGAAGGCCTAAAAATCATATCGTAAAAAAAAAAAAAAAAAAATCTTTTAATAAAGTTCGTGAAAACTTTTTAAGTAGAGCTTAAGTAAGTTTTTTCTACTTCTGTTTGTGCTTTAAAATCAATTTGAGAAATTTCATTTTCAAACCAGGAGTGCGTTTTAGTGAATATACAGGGTGTTCTGCATAAGACTACGGTAACTTCGGGAGGCGATTCTGGGCATCATTTGCAACAAAAAAATTCCATATAAACTATGGCTCGATTCGGCTCCGTTTTGTAGATATATTTAATTTTATGTTTTTTCAAGGTACTACTACTTTTTAGCAATATGTCGTCTATATTTCTCAAACTATTAAAGCTACAGTAATTTCAATAAGCTCATTAGAAAGAAGGTTAAATTTCCTTTTAAATAAGCTAATTTGTATTCCAAAATAATAATATTAAGTATTTTACTTTGTGGCCCAAACATAAGAAATTGCAAGTTTCTAATTTTTCCAAAAACTTTGACTTCATTTTTCTCAAAAACATTTTATATGTAAAAAACCGTGCACTATTCAGGAAAAACATCTACATACGATCACCTTTCGAACGGTATACAATAATTAGGGTTATGTTAAAAATTGATGCAGAAAACTGTGATTAATTGCAAAAAAGTTGGTCTCAAAACAGTGTCGGCATTATGAAAGAACCTTACTTATCGCTCTAATCTCAAAGTTAAAAACTGATATGTTTTATCCTAATACGGCTTATAAAAACAAATAAATACAAGAAGAAGAAAAGATAGTTTGAAGTCTACATTTTCATTAGATATTTAGTTGTCATTTTGCTATCATTATGCCAACGTATTCGAATATTGAATATCGCGACATGTTATGCATCTACGGTTTTGTAGATGGGAATAGTGAATTCTAGATGTTTTCCCGATAGTGTGATCCGAACGCTAAGCCGATCTTGGAGGTGTACAGGCGGTCCGGTGAAGTATTCCATCCACTATTATTTAATTTGGGGATCAGAGCGAGTAATAAGTTCTTGGCTTATTCATTAGCTCTCCACAATCTCCTGTGTTCGGCTTATTCATTAGCTCTTCATAACCTGTTAATTCCAAAAGTTTATTGAGTAGTTCAAAATGATGATTTATTCACATTATCTAGCATATTTCTTTAATTAACTAAAGAATAACACACAGATCTAAACTCGTTAAACGAAAATCCTTTCTTTCGAAATTGGTACCTAACACTCATTTAACATCATATTCATTTCTCTTCTTTTTATTTTATTTTATTATTTATAATGTAAATTTTATATTTTTGAATATAGTTCTTAAATTAATTAATTATTAAATTACACGTTTCCAAAAAATCGTACTGGATTTGATGATTCTGATCAGTTATATTCTTATGGTAGGTGAATTCCTTTCATAACGCCGACGCTGTTTTGAGGCCTACTTTTTTGCAATTAATCACAGATTCCTGCATCAATTTATAACATAACCCCAATTATTGTACACCGTTCGAAAGGGGATCGTATGTAGATGTTTTTCCTGAATAGTGCACTGTTTTTTCATATAAAATGTTTTTAAGAAAAATGAAGCCAAAGTTTTTGGAAAAAATTAGAAACTTGCTATTCCTTATGTTTAGGCTACAAAGTAAAATACTTAATATTATTATTTTGGAATACAAATTAGCTTATTTAAAAGGAACTTTAACCTTCTTTCTAATGAGCTTACTGAAATTGCTGTAGCTTTAATAGTTTAAGAAATATAGACAACTTTTTGCTAAAAAGTAGTAGTACCTAGAAAAAACATAAAATTAAAAATATCTATAAAACGGAGCCGAATCGAGCCATAGTTTACATGGAATTTTTTGTTGCAAATGATGCCCAGAATCGCTTTCCGAAGTTACTGTAGTCTCATGCTGAACACCCTGTAGAGCATGCTATTCTCTGGTGAGTGGTGTACTCAACCTAACCGGACAGCTGCATCGCTCACTGCACACAAATGAAGGCTGCAATTGTTAAATGTTCCCATCTGAACTAGGAGAGATTGGAGGCAAGAAATATCTATCTCTCCTTGTCCAAGATTAGTCTAAACAGAGACTAGTATTTTTTTAGGACGAGTCTAGGATATCTAGCTACCTTATTTGAGCTGATACAATACGATTTTTTTGGGCAAACCGTCTAACTCTAATTTCAATAAGGTCCGTCGGATCAACCTGTACCGGATGGCCCAGGAGGCGACAGAGAGGAGTTACTTAAAGCCAAGATATAACAAAAAGGTCCAATCTCAAAAACCCCTGTCGACGTGAATTCTATCATTGGGCCGATCTGTAGTTGGCCAAGTTGATCTGGCCAAGTTAGCTGTAGTTGGTTGATCTGGAGCCTTCGCTGGCTCCAGCCTTACCATCCGGCAAGTATGGCATGCATTGATAAAGTTTTCTATCTCTTTATCCACTGATGGCCACCAAACGTAAGAGCGAGCCATAGATTTCATCTTGTTCATACCCTGGTGTCCTGCAAGCAGATCCTTGAGCACTCTTATTCTTAGTTGCCGCGGCAGTATGATGCGGTATCCCCACATCACCACTCCGGTTTCTACTAACAGTTCAGTTGTCCGAACAAAATTCGACTTAAGGTTTTCCTCTACCTTTTCTGGCCATCCATACTTTATGTAAGTATAAACTTTACTCAGTTCTGAATTCCGTCTTATCTTATCCTTAACCGTTTTTAAATTCATAGAAAGTGCGGATTCCATCATGTTAATATAATCGATGTCATCTTTCTGTCCCGCATCCGGCTTCTTATCCACAATTGGTAGCCGCGAAAAACCGTCAGCTACTTTCCTCTGGCTAGACATTTATTTCATCGTGAAATTGAAACCCGATAGGTACAATGCCCAACTCTGGAGCCTTCCAGCGGCCATTTCCGGTAAGCCTTTATGCTCTCTAAACAGTGGTAACAAGGGTTAATATTCACAGAATAAAATAAATTGGTCGCCCGCTAAGTACTGATAAAACTTTTTAACAGACCAAAATATCGCTAAAGCATCTTTATGAATCATGGAATCGTTCAACTCTGCTTTGCTGAGTACGCTGGATGCAAACGATATAGGTCTGTCAGTACCATCTGGCGTTTCGTGTAAAATAACCGCAGCTATGCCTCTCTTTGAACCCACAAAAAGAAATAAAAAGCTAGTCTTAAAGTCTAATTTTTTCAGACTGCTGCAATCATCGATTTAATAAAATAAAAAAAAAACTTTTTGAAGTTTTTATATTAATTAATGAGTTCTCGTTCGAGACAATAACTAAATAGAATATATTTTAGAGGGGGGTCCATTAAAAAAATTACACACAAAATTTCAATTGCTTAATTTATTGTTGATATATAATTTGGTCATTCCCTGCCATCAATATTTAAACCAGATTTCGAAATGATTTGTCTAGATACGTTTCCTGGCACTATCCCTGGTACTGAAAAAAATAAATATATAAATAAAATCTGCCCGTTAATAAGAATCTTAAATAATTATTTAATTATTTTAATGGGGTACATACTCAATTATGATAGGCGGCATGTGACCTTTAACAAAAAACAAAAATGTTAACAGACATCGAATACATATTTTGAATTTGGTTTTATTTAGTGGCAGGTATTTAAACAGTAGTATCTCTTTGTAAGCTTAATTTTATGGCCATCTCTGGAAGAGTTGGTGATACAGTTTTCCTCTTATAATGGCCACATCATCTAAGTATCTAATAACACTTTATCTAATTTACTTTCTAAATTCTAATTAAAAATAAAATACTTTTCTTACGTAGAACCGTCGTTTTGTTCCGCTAAGTTTTTGGTAGCCATACTGAAATTAAAATATCCATGTTAGTTATTGGTGCATTCAGCGCGTTGATGATTTATTGTAAAAACTAACTATGGATATAAAAAGAAATATTTTATTTTAAAGACAAGCATCGATATTATACTTTAATAATGACCTAAATTTAGATACAACTAGCCAATCAATGTACTGGTAAAAACCAAATCAAAAAACGACAACAGGGAACGGATTTAGTTCAGTGGTTAACGTGTACCGGATTCCAATGCGGAAGATACCTTGTTCGATCTAGCTTACTTAGATTTACTATTTCTAAAAGCTTCTTACAGCCTCACTTTCCTGTGATAAACTGTTTTGTCTGTAACGTGAGAACATCGTCCGGAAGCAACTGGAAAAAGCCCCGGACCCGAATGAACACAAAACATGCCGCGATTGCGTTTTTCTGTTAAGTGGTAAAGTACAAAATAACTATAAAATCGCACATCCATATCATAGTAAGCATCAAATATTTTGTGCCGGAAATGTACATTAATGACGGCGAAGTGTCTTTTTTTTCAAATTCTTCCTTCCTCACCTCGTCACATGTACGCGGCCCACTTGATAGTAACTTAATTCAAAACATCTCGCTTAATTCCGTGTAAATCCATTTTATTGAAAATTTGTTAATCCTAGTTACTCTTTTATCATTAGAGATTTACAAGGAAATAAAATGACCTTTCCTTCACCTTGTAACAGCATCTTAAGTCTAAAGAAATTCAAAAATATTCAAAAGTAATTCACCCGATAAAATCCGGTAAATCATCTGGCGATCTACGATTAGTATCTTCTTTTCCCCTGAAATATAATTATTAATAATTAGAAACGCTTTCTTGATTTGAAATGCTTTCTTGATCACTATTGTAACCAATTAAATTTTACTTGTTCCTTTCTTATCATTATATTACTTAGTTCTTTATTTAAACAAGTCCTATTCCTGACCATGTAAGAGCAGATCCTTCGCTTCCCTACTCTTCCATGCAATTCTATCACTCATTCTCTTCTAGGTCAAAAACGATTTCAAAACTTTATTCATATCGCGCAACCATTAACTTAATTCGTTTTTTTCCCCCCGTCCACTGTTGGTTTCTGTTAACAAACCCAATAATTTCGGAAAAGAGTTTATAGACTGGGACGATCCAGAGATTATAGATGACCCACTAACCATGGGAGCTGGAATACACTATCAGCTTGGGCAGTAAAACCATTCAACGATAATAATTCCAGACAAGAAACTTGGACTTGTATGTATTATAATATGAATAATATAATTAGTTTTTTACATATCTTTTGTTTTATTGTATTTTTATTCTTATTATTTTTGTTTTTGAGCATTGAAACTTTAGGTTATTTTTACATATTCTAGGGTAGAATAATAGCTGCCGGTATAATAAAAAGATCTCTCACACTAGGAACTTTCATCTGGAATAAAAATGGAATTTCTTTGTGGAGTAATGGCGGTAATAATGGCATACCAAAACCGCAGGAAGGTGGAAGACCTCCAAAAAATATCAACATAAATAAATAAAAAAGCCTAATGGGGAAAAAAGAGAAGGAGATAAAAGTTATTTGGTTGGGCACAATTAGAAGTACATGGAAGGCTGTGGATTAGCTCAGAGTATGCTGAAGAAATATGGGGTACAAAGAAGAGCATAGTAATCGGCAGATTTCAATTTTAAAAATAATTTTCTATGGAAAAATAGCCATACCCTGGGAAAATTCCATTAATTATCAGTAAAAACTTAGTAGGGCAAAAAATAATTCGCTAAATTGTTCGTTCTAGATCTTTTAATTAGCAAAATTTTATTAATGATTTTAGTTAATACTTTGCTTTATTAGTCACTTACATTCCGAATTGATCTGCTTGTGCAGCATACAGGCAGCACACTAGCGCGATGGTTGCAATCAGTAGAAGCTTCATGATTGTTCAGTGGCGGTGGATGAACTGTTGATACTCACCTCGATGTGGCCGCCCTTTTTATACCCTGTCAACGCCAAA
Organism: Rhodnius prolixus; assembly: GCF_049639745.1. NCBI lineage: Eukaryota > Metazoa > Arthropoda > Insecta > Hemiptera > Reduviidae > Rhodnius > Rhodnius prolixus. The sequence goes on along the minus strand of NW_027411604.1, from coordinate 10,455,406 downwards.
TTTATTGTATATTTATTACCAGTAATAATTCAAAGAAAGAAATAATAATTATTACTTTTAATTACATAATTGTCCTTAACGCTGATCGAAGCAATTAAATTTTAATTTAAATTTTACGCATATTAGAGATGACTCAATTGTAATAAATCCATTTCTACACCTACTCGTTTTAACCGGTCTTTTGTATTTTTCTAAGAGTCATTTTCAAAATAGAGTTTTCTCTATAAAGTCTCAGTTATTCAAACGAGTTTTTCTTTTAGAAATCATTGATCTTATTCAGAGGTAGAAATTACTTTTATTTATAAGTTTAATTTCACCTTTTGCTTTTTATTATAACTTTTATTGTACTTGAGGCGCCACGGTAGCCGATCGGGTTAAGAGGCGAGACCTGCAAAGCTAATGTGCATTGTGGTTCTGGGTTCGATTCCCAGTCTTGACCTTGGATTTTATTTAATGGTTAAATGAGAAATAGTAAAGTACATTTCCTATTCGCCTCCGTGCTCGACACCTATTAAATGGTAGTTGGACGTTAAGCCACGCCTGAAAAAATAGGCGCTTACTTTACTTAATTATTGTACTAGAACTTTTACGATGCGAAAACTTTTATTAGACAAAGGACTTCATCACTTATAAATTTATTACTTTCATTAGATTCTTCTAAAAACTAATTCATAGGAAGTTTTTTGTGATGGCTAAAACATAGTACAAGATTTATAACAAATATTCAGTAAATCTTATCCTATTATAAAAGATAATTTCCCACGCTGAGATACTGGATTCAGTTTCAGCAACCCACTCTAAGATTTGATTCTAACGTTACTGTCATAATATTGGGTAAAAATATTTTAAAAAAATTATAAAAATCTAAAAATCAGATTAGACCTAAAATATTTTGAAGAAATTCATCACGTACTATCCTCAAACCTATGTGGACTTACGGACTAGAGCTGTGGGGTTCAGCCAAACCTACAAACGTACGGACTGTGCAGGACATTCCAATCAAAACTCCTCCGACAGATAGCTGACGCTCCTTTCTACGTGAATAACCTCACTCTTCACACCGACCACCACATCACCTTCGTATACCAATTAGCCAAGACTAAATATCAAAAATTCCATACTGCTCTCTCCGCTTGCTCCAATCCTCTAGTACAGTCTCTCGCCTCCTCTGACATTCCTGACAATCCTCCTCGCCGTCTGAATCGCCAGTGGCCCCGCGACTCCGCATTCTGAAGGCCTAAAAATCATATCATAAAAAAAAAGAAAGAAAAAAATTCTCTTAAAAAAGTTCATGAAAACTTTTTCAGAAGAGCTTAAGTAAGTTTTTTCTACTTCTGTTTGTGCTTTTAAATCAATTTGAGAAATTTCATTTTCGAAACTGAACGAGTACGTTTTAGTGAATATAGAGCATGCTATTCTCTGGTGAGTGGTGTACTCAACCTAACCGGACAGCTACATCGCTCACTGCACACAAATGAAGGCTGCAATTGTTAAATGTTCCCATCTGAACTAAGAGAGATTGGAGGCAAGAAATATCTATCTCTCCTTGCCCAAGATTAGTCCAAGCAGGGACTAGTATTTTTTATTATTTTTTAGGACGAGTCTAGGATATCTAGCTACCTTGTTACAGCTGATATAATACGATTTTTTTGGGCAAACCGTCTAACTCTAATTTCAATAAGGTCCGTCGGATCAACCTGTGCCGGATGGCACAGGAGGCTACAGTGAGGAGTTACTTAAAGCCAAGATATAACAAAAAGGTCCAAACTCAAAAATCCCGGTCGACGAGAATTCTATCATAGGGCAGATCTGTAATTGGCCAAGATTTCAAGATTACCTTCGCTGGCTCCGGCCTTACCATCCGGCAAGCATGGCATGCGTTGACAAAGATTTCTATCTTCTCTATCCACAGATAGCCATCAGACATTAGAGCGAGCCATAGATTTCATCTTGTTCATACCCTAGTGTCCTGCATGCAGATCCTTGAGCACTCCTATTCTTAGTTGCCGCAGCAGTATGATGCGGTATCCCCACATCACTACTCCGGTTTCTACATACAGTTCAGTCCTCCGAACAAAATACGATTTGAGGTTTTCCTCTACCTTTTCTGGCCATCCATACTTTATGTAAGAGTAAACTTTACTGAGTTCTGAATCCCGTCTTGTCTTATCCATAACCGTTTTTAAATTCATAGAAAGTGCGGATTCCATCATACTAATATAATCGATGTCATCTTTCTGTCCCGCATCCGGCTTCTTATCCACAATTGGTAGCCGCGAAAAACCGTCAGCTACTTTCCTCTGGCTAGACATTTATTTCATCGTGAAACTGAAACCCGATAGGTACAATGCCCAACTCTGGAGCCTTCCAGCGGCCATTTCCGGTAAGCCTTTATGCTAACAAGGGTTAATGATCACAGTATAAAGTAATTTGGTTGCCCGCTAAGTACTGCTATATATCGCTAAAGCCCCTTTATGAATCATGGAATAGTTCAACTCTGCTTTGCTGAGTAGCCGGTACACAAAACAGGTCTTTCCGTACCATCTGGCATTTCATGTAAAATAACCGCTATGTCTTCCTTCGATGCATCACAGTACAATTTTATCGGCAACTCGGAGTTGAAGTGGACCAATACTTGGTCGGAAACTATCTGTCATTTCGCTTCTAGAAACGAATTTTCGCAGCTGGCATCCCATCGAAATGGTTTGCCTTTCTTCAATAATTCATATAATGGTGCTAGAATGTTGGCCAAATTGCTATTAAATCGTCCATAATAACTAACTGCACCAACAAAAGCTCGCAATTCCTGGACGCAACTCGGGCGAGTAATTGCGCTGATTGCCCTTAATTTCTCTCCGTCCTTTTGAATGCCATTTCTATTTATCACGTGACCCAAAAAATTTATTTCTGTCTCGAAAAACTTGCACTTTTTGAAGTTTAATCTAAACTCTCTTAATTTCTCAAACACCGAGCGCAAATTTTTTTGGATGCTCCCGTCACTACCAAATCATCCAGAATGTTTACCACTCCAGGAAAACGTAAACTTTATTTTCCTTAAACTTTTATTGTTTTGTTCCCGGATTCAGGAACACACAAAAAGAAATAAAAAGCTAGTCTTAAAGTCTAATAGTTTCAGTCTGTTGCAATCAGCGATTTAATAAAATAAAAAAAACTTTTTGAGTGAGTTCTCGTTCGAGACAATAACTAAATAGAATATATTTTAGAGGGAGGTCCATTAAAAAAATTACACACAAAATTTCAATTGCTTAATTTATTGTTAAGATATATAATTTGGTAATTCCCTACCACCAATATTTAAACCAGATTTCGAAATGATTTGTCTAGAAACGTTTACTGGCACTATCCCTGGTACTGAAAAAAATAAATAGATAAATAAAATCTGCCCGTAAATAGGAAGGTTAAATAATTATTTAATTATTTTAATGGTGTACATGCTCAATCTGGACCGACGGCCTATGACCTTTAACAAAAAACAAAAATGTTAACAGACATCGAATACATATTTTGAATTTGGTTTTATTTAGTGGCAGGTATTTAAACAGTAGTATCTCTTTGTAAGCTTAATTTTAAGAAATGTAAATCACAACACCACTCACCATCTATATGTACAAATGTGCATTGTTATAGGTGCAAAATAAAGTAAATAAAATACTTTTCTTACCAAGATTTATCCGTTTTGTTCCGCTAAACTTTTGGGAGGCAGACTGAAAGTAAAATATCCATATTAGTTATTGGAGCATTGAGCACGTTGATGATTTATAGTAAAAACTAACTATGGATATAAAAAGAAATATTTTATTTTAAAGACAAGCATCGATATTATACTTTAATAATGACCTAAATTTTCATACTACTAGCCAATTGAGTGTGTGTTGTGACTTCAACCAGGAAGGTCATGCTGGTGAATTTCTCTAATTTCTCTACATTTAAGTAGTCCAAACTATTGTGAACCTGACTACAATTTTTTTTTTTTATTTTGGTGCATAAATAACTAATAATTTCAAATAAACGTTCTATTCTATTATTAGTTCTGTTCTATTATTATCAAATATTAAATTTGTAAATATTATACTGTTACTTTTAAATGAAGTTTAAGCAGAAATGTAAATCACATCACCACTCACCATCTATATGTACAAATGTGCATTGTTATAGGTGCAAAATAAAGTAAATAAAATACTTTTCTTACCCAGGATCGTCGTTTTTATCCGCTAAACTTTTGGGAGGCAGACTGAAATTAAAATATCCATGTTAGTTATTGGTGCATTGAGCGCGTTGATGATTTATTGTTAAAACTAACAATGAATATAAAAAGAATTATTTTATTTTAAAGGCAAGCATCGATATTATACTTTAATAATGACCTAAATTTACATACAACTAGCCAATTGAGTGTGTGTTGTGACTTCAACCAGGAAGGTCGTGCTGGTGAATTTCTCTAATTTCTCTACATTTAAGTAGTCCAAACTATTGTGAACCTGACTACAATTTTTTTTTTTTTTATTTTGGTGCATAAATAACTAATAATTTCAAATAAACGTTCTATTCTATTATTAGTTCTGTTCTATTATTATCAAATATTAAATTTGTAAATATTATACTGTTACTTTTAAATGAAGTTTAAGCAGAAATGTAAATCACATCACCACTCACCATCTATATGTACAAATGTGCATTGTTATAGGTGCAAAATAAAGAAAATAAAATACTTTTCTTACCCAGAATCGTCGTTATGTTTTGCAATTTTGCAATTAGCAAAATTTTATTAATGATTTTTGTTAATATTTAGTTTTGTTAGTCACTTACTTTTCCTGGTGATGTGCTTGTGCAGCATACAGGCAGCACACCAGGGCGATGGTTGCAATCAGTAGAAGCTTCATGATTGTTCAGTGACGGCGGATGAACTGTTCATACTCACCTCGACGTGGACGCCCTTTTTATACTCCGTTAACGCCAACTTTATTGTATATTTATTACCAGTAATAATTCAAAGAAAGAAATAATAATTATTACTTTTAATTACATAATTGTCCTTAACGCTGATAGAAACAATTAAATTTTAATTTAAATGTTACGCATATTAGAGATGACTCAATTGTAATAAATCCATTTCTACACCTACTCGTTTTAACCGGTCTTTTGTATTTTTCTAAGATTTTCCGTTCATTTTTCTCTATAAAAACTCTTATTATTCAAAAGAGTTTTTCTTTTAGAAATTATTGATCTTAATCAGAGGTAGAAATTACTTTTATTTATAAGTTTAATTTCACCTTTTGCTTTTTATTTTAACTTTTATTGTACTGAACTTTTTTTTACAATGCGAAAACTTTTATTAGCCAAAGGACTTCATCACTTATAAATTTATTACAATCATTAGATTCTTCTAGAAACTTATTCATAAGAAGTTTTTTTGTGATGGCTAAAACATAGTACAAGATTTATAACAAATATTCAGTAAATCTTATTCTATTATAACAGTTAATTTCCTACGCTGAGATGCTGGATTCAGTTTCAGCAACCCACTCTAAGATTTGATTCTAACGTTACTGTCATAATATTGGGAAAAATATTTTAAAAACATTATAAAAATCTAAAAATCAGATTAGACCTAAAACTTTTTTGACGAAATTCATCACGTACTATCCTCAAACCTATGTGGACTTACGGACTAGAGCTGTGGGTTCAGCCAAACCTACAAACGTACGGACTGTGCAGGACATTTCATTCAAAACTACTACGACAGATAGCTGACGCTCCTTACTACGTGACTAACCTCAATCTTCACACCGACCACCACATCACCTTCGTACACCAATTAGCCAAGACTAAATATCAAAAATTCCATACTGCTCTCTCCGCTTGCTCCAATCGTCTAGTACAGTCTCTCGCCTCCTCTCACATTCCTGACAATCCTCATCGCCGACTGAATCGCCAGTGGCCCCGCGACTTCCTCGTAGTTTGAAGGCCTAAAAATCATATCCAGCAGAATGTGCTACCGCTGGGCAGATTCTTTCCTCCTGCCTTTCACGCTTCTATACTTCAATCTCCATAATTACTTATTGTATAGTGTATTATACAGATTGTAAATAACAAAATAATTAAAAAAAAAAATTATCTTAATAAAGTTCATGAAAACCAAGTTTTACTTAATATAGTTATATTTATTTTATCATTGTCTAGACCATTTCTAGAGATTTGTAGAGAGCCATTTCTCCTTAAATAATTTTAATAAATCTCACGAAGAGCCGCGAAATATATATTTATTTCCACATATTGCAAAATAAAGCATGATATCTAAACCTGTTTGAATGAAAATGGCTGCAGTCTTATATACGTACTGTATTTTAACATAATTCTATTCAATTTCAAACCTATCACATTTAAAATTCTTATTGAAAAAATATCTTTACTTTAATAAATGAAATTTTCACTTGCTTCAATAAAATTGAAATATACAATTTCATTTGGACAGGCTGAAGAGCTACAAAATTTGGATATTAGAGCCGCATGCCTTTATTGGAAACGGCTGATCTTGCGTTCCATTGTAGTATTTTTAATTTATTCATGTGTTGTAAATGAAAGTATAGTAACTAAATCTATAATAGATATTATATACATTGTACAGTTAAAAAGTATTTGTTACTTAATAACAGTAACCAATTGGAAATTTACATTGCCTCGTTCAAACTTATCACTTTATCTTTGATCAGTAATCTCAGTTTGTCGTCAGGTATTTTTAATTCTATTCCATTTATACTCTTTAAGATGGAGTAGACCGCTTCATATAATATATCTAAATTGGAATCCTGTTGAAGGGATTTCGCAGTTTTCGTTACCTCTGAGGGGCGGTATGGGTTTTGAGGAATTAATCCTCCTGGTATACTTTTACTCGTACTCGGTTGAATTAATAGCTCGTTGTGATGGGTTCAGATGAGATAGAGAGACAGATGTTGGTTGTGGACGTTGATGGATAAATAACACTTTTAGTATCGGTATAAGACTTTATGTATTTATATGACTGACTGCCAAGGACTCTATACTTTACACTACAAGAACAGAACAGAACAGACTGACTGACGTGGCTAAACGATGTGTACGACTGAAGTGTAAGACCTTGCACTCTCGAGCTGAATATCGAACTGAATATGTCGAACTGAATATGAATATGAATCTTCCTGAATATAATAATTAATTCTCTTTGACTTTCCTCTTGTTCTTATATACCTTCGCCGAGCCTCCCTTCTCTGTGTGCCAAGGGGGGCTGTCCCTCTCTCTCTGGCTAGAGTGGGTGAGTGGTGGGGTTTCACTACCCCTACGCTAGGGTGGATGAGTTGTGGGGGGTTCACTACCCCTACATCATCCCCCCTCCTGAAGTAATTTTTCGTTGGCGAAAAATTAGCGTTGGTAGCTTGGCTGAAATGATGTTGATGCTGCTAAATTTATAGCATATTTGGCTAGGGATATGCGACTAGCATGCTGTGTTTTTCTGAGAGCCAGAATTGTCATGTCTGTTATAGAGAATTTAAAATTTGGAGCAGTCTTTGGCAGTAATTTAAAATATGTACATTGAAAGAACAATATTTACATGGTTGGTTAATGACATAAAAAAAACTAATGATTTAAATACATAATATTGGATCTGCACTTGTTTCAGAAATATTAAGAGATCCATTAATTATTTACATTCGTAATCCAGATGCCATGGAAAATTTACATACATTTATTAAATTAATTATTTCCATTTTGTTGGTATTGAAATTCTTGGTAAATCCATTACTAAGTATCATGTAAGAATAAAAATTATATATACAAGAGTTTTGCTGAAAATGATCTTACAATTTCGTTGAGAATACAAATAATTTTTGATTATGTGCATCATGGATTCATTTGGATTTAGATGACAATTCAATTCATGCTGTTTTGAAGTTTATTGTTAAACATATTATGAAGAAAGAACATTGTTTGTTATACAGCATGTGTTTAGTTTAGCAAGATTAGCATCTTTATCATATAATTGACAGATTGCTGAGATTGATCTCATTTTGCAAGTATGGATAAGAATTGATTAATAATTCTTCATTTACATATATTGAATTTATATACTAACAATTATAAATTTAATAATGATTAAATAATAATAATTTTTTTTTTTTTTTTTTTTTTTTTTTTTTATTAAATAAGTATTTTCGCTTGAGTATGAATATTAAAGAATTGAAAAAATTCATGATTCATATTCGATATAAAATTAGAAATGATGTTCATGTAATGAAACTTATGGTTATAAACAATTATTCATTTTTAAAGATGATTCTAAGAAATAGAACATGAATACAAATAAAATTCCCAGATTGATTCTGATAAAAGGAATTTTTATGCAGATTTAAAATTCATTGAAAATTATACATTTTAAAAAAGATTTGTGATAATTATAACAATTATAGAACTAGATAATTAATAAACAAATGTGATGTAAAAAGATGCAGAGTAAAATTTAAAAATTAATACATACTTAAAATAATTGATAGAAAATGATATAATTGATTTGATGATATAATATGATTTATATATGACATGATATAATAAAAGTTTTTTTTTTTTTTTTTTTGATAAAATTTTGTGATTAATATATTCGTCGATTAAACTTTTTTTTTGTCGATTAGTTTAAAATCATATGATGTATATTTTCGTTGACGTCGTTTTCAATTTAAATTGTTATAACTTTGATCGATGGTAGTATACGAAGAAGGCCTTGATAGAAACGTTACTTAATTTATGTAAACTTAATATTAATCTATAACTAGTGGACGAAATCGATTTCTTGCGAGCAGGAATGTAGGAATGCGCAGCTAGGGGAATGCGCAGCTAGGATTCGGCCGTAAGGAGAAGTGGGTGTGAGCTCATAAATAATTAATTAATTATTCGAAGTTCGATGAATGTCTGTATAATTAATTAATGATTCGAAGGTTCGATGAATGTCTGCATAATTAATTAATAATTCGAAGTTCGATGAATGTCTGCATTATTAATTAATAATTCGAAGTTCGATGAATGTCTGCATAATTAATTAATAATTCGAATTTCGATGAATGTCTGCATAATTATGTCGATAGAATTCGAAGTGCTAAAGCTAGATAGATTAAGCGAATATTTTGTTAGTGGTAAACAAGTATTATAATAGCGTTATAAAATATATATATAAATGTATATGGCCATTTGAAAGAAAATTATTTAGTTGGGGTGTTGATTTTAATCACCCTTCAAGGTACATGCGACAAGGAACAATTAAAAGTGAAAGTAGTAAGTATAATAAACTGGATTTTTACCAGGTGCAGAAAGATATGTCCTTTTATTAGTACTTCCATTGATCGGCAATTCCTTGAAGATTACAATTTCCCAATTGACCTGGGAAAATCCTTTCCTATTGAATGTGGCTGGAATTCCTTCCTAATGTTTGTAAGGGGCTATGCTTATTGTTATTTCACCCTTTTGTCGGCGTTTTGATTCTATTAACAAGAAGCAAGTCAATGAAATATATCTAAGAATTAAGGGTTTTTACCTGTTTTGTCGGCGTTGAGACAATGCTGTGGAAGTTGTATTCAATTTTTATAATTTCACCAGTATTTTAATCCTGCAATAAATTCTAGCATTGTACAGTTTGTTAAATTCCCGTATTGTTTGTTTTTCTAAAATAAGAAATCTATTAGTAACAATTCTCTTTATGACTCCTTTTGCTGGTATCTAAAATAAGAAATGTTTTAGTAATGCTTTTCATAAATTTCGATGTTTAAATAAATAAAGTGTTTAACCTAAAATTGTTAAGAATGAGAATGTATATTATTTAAAATTAACAATAATTAAATATTGATGATTGTAGTGTATGGCCTAAAATTGACCATAATCAATACACTAACAAAGTTGTTTGTGTGAATGATTGTGTGGGTGTTATTCCTGGACTAAGGTTATTAACCTCTCCCAACACCGGAAGTGGTGTTTTGAAACGTTTGAGACTGCCGGGGATTTAACCGCTTTTTGGTTTTATTAAAAAACAAGCGCGAGCTGTATGGCCTAATTTGTTGCAGTACTGACAGGTTGGCGTGTTAGTATTGCTAACATTATTTTCATTCGTGTTAGATTTAACTACATCAGAATAGAATTTTGGCTTGTAGCGCTGAGTAGATGTAGGATTCATGGATTGGCGATGGTTTGTTTGATTAGCGTTTTGATTTCTGTAATTAATTGGCCTATTAAAATTACTAGCTTGCGGTGAGTTTTTACCGAAGTTAGTGCGTGTTCTATTTTTGGAAACCGTACAATGTCTATCAAAGTGTGGTCCCAAACAATATCTGCAGGGTCGATTTTTAATTACATTAAATTTTGGTTGAGTATTATAATATTGTGTGCTGTTACGCGCACGATTTTTTATTGAACATTGCGAGTGAAAATGCATGGCTCCGCAATATTTGCATGGTGACGGAGGTAAAATTGAATTGGTATTGACTGGACTCGGGGTAACTGCGAAAACAGATGGAGCTGTATCTGCCGCCTTAATTTCTCGCAGAGCCGTTGTATATTGTAAGGCACTGTCTAAGGTGTCTGGTAATTTTGTACGAACCTCGTTTCTTAAGTTTGGAGGTAGTAGCCTAATAAAGGTATCTGTAGTGACCTTATTGAGGACTGTTCGTAAGGTCTCTTTTGGGTTAGCTTCCGCTTTGTCGGAGATTAACGCATGCAGGTGGCGGAGTTTATCTCTGGCTAGAGTGGGTGAGTGGTGGGGTTTCACTACCCCTACGCTAGGGTGGATGAGTTGTGGGGGGGGTTCACTACCCCTACATCGTTAATTAATTTTTTATCGAAATTAGGGGACACCTCAAACCTATTTCTTTTGGTTTTTCTCTTATAAGTAATGGTAGACGGGAATGGCCTATTATCGTTAACTATGAGTTTATTTAGTAAGGGGAATTCTTTTAGATTGTCTAAAGTGGGGGCTTGTTATTCCGCTAAGGCGGCAAACGAGTTACTGGATAGAAATCTTTTTGCGTCCAAGTATGAGATGTTCTTCTCGCCCATTAATTGCTTTAAAGTTTTTTCTTTCTTATATTGGGGACACATATTCACGTTTGTTGCCAAATGGCTAGCACTGACGTAATTCACACATTTAGCTGTGTTATCTTTACATTGAGATGCTTCATGATTACTCCCACATTTGTCACATCTTACATTCCCTTTACATTGGTCTTTAAAGTGACCAAATCTTAAACACTGTCTGAATTGTATGACATTTTGAATGTAATTGTGAACTTCCCATCTTACGTAATGTATATACACGTAACTGCTGCCCTCTAACCGAGAACAAAACCGACTGAGTGGGAACGAATTTTGTTTCTTTCGTATCCCTGTCTATAACTTTTCGCTTTAATCGTCTGATTTCTGTTATCTGGTATTCAATCCCTAATGGAACCCTCATAACCTCCTTTATCTCCTCTTCTGTCAGATCCGTATCTACACCCCTTCTCTGCAATAAATATCTGGGTATGTAGACTTTGAAACCCTTTTCCTTTACAATTACGGAGCTCAATAATCTGTTGGCAGATACACCATTGTTCATATCTACTCTCAACCTGCTTATGCCAAGCTTTTTAATTCCGTCGATGTTTTTGGAAATGTCTGTGTTTTTCGTGTAGTAATTTCCCAACTGACATTGAGTGCACCCTCGAAATTCCCTTTTTGTCCTTATTAGTGCTTTCCACAATAACGTAAAAGGGTCCCAGATCCGTACTTTGGTATACCAACTTTATATGGTACGCCATTGCACTTTTGTTCGGCCCATTTGTGTAAATTTGATCATCACTTACCTCGCTTCCTTCTGACCTGAGTCATTTCCTTAGCTACCTTCACATCCGGTCCGCCCAACATGCTTCTTATGGTAGAGACCAATCCGCGCTCTGTCCCTTTACGTTTTCCAGTCATTTTCACCACCTTCTTGACTGACTTAGTAGGCATATTTGCGATTTTTAATAATATTTTTGAATTTTCAAAAAATGCTTTCTTATTGTTGCTAGTGTTACCACAATAACTAATGAAAACTTTTTCAAAAGAGCTTAAGTAATGTTAAAACTTTAAGTAAACTTAAGTAAACTACTCCTGTTTGCAATATTTGTGCTTCTAAATCAATTTGAAAAATTTCATTTTCAAACCAGAACGAGTAGGTTTTAGTGAATATAAAGCATGCTATTCTTGGTGAGTGGTGTACTCAAACTAACCGGACAGCTGTATCGCTCACTGCACACAAATGAAGTCTCCAATTGTTAAATCTTCCCTTCTACACTAAGAGAGATTGGAGGCAAGAAATATCTATCTCTCCTTGTCCAAGCAGGGACTAGTATTTCTTTTTTTTTGGACGAGTCTAGGATATCTAGCTACCATGTTAGAGCAGATATAATACGATTCTTTTGGGCGAACCGTCTAACTCTAAATTCAATAAGGTCCGTCGATCAACCTGTACCGGATGGCCTTGGAAGCTGCAGAGAGGAGTTGCTTAAAGTCAAGATATAACAAAAAGGTCCAATCTCACAAATCCCAGTCGACGTGAATACTATCATAGAGCCGATCTTGGCCAAGGTTTCAAGATTGCCATCACTGGCTCCGGCAAGCATGGCATGCGTTGACAAAGTTTTCTATCTCTTTATCCAAAGATGGTCACCAAACATAAGAGCGAGCTAGAGATTTCATCTTGTTCATACCCTGGTGTCCCGCATGCAGATCCTTGAGCACGCCTACTCTTAGTTGCCGCGGCAGAAGGATGCGGTATCCCCACATCACCAGTCCGGTTGCTACATTTAGTTCAGTCCTCCGAACCAAATACGACTTGAGGTTTTCCTCTACCTTTTCTGGCCATCCATAATTTATGTAAGTGTAAACTTTACTCAGTTCTGAATCCCGTCTTCTATTATCCTTAACCGTTTTTAAATTAATAGAAACTGCGGATTCCATCATATTAATATAATCGAAGTCATCTTTCTGTTCTGAATCCGGCTCCTTATCCATAATTGGTAGCCGCGAAAACTGTCAGCCATATTCTTCTGGCTAGAAATATATTTCATCGCCTAATTGAAACCCGATAGGTACAATGCCCAACGCTGGAGCCTTCCAGCGGCCATTTCCGGTAAGCCTTTATGTTCTCAAAACAGTGCTAACAAGGGTTAATTATCACAGTATAAAGTAAATTGGTTGCCCGCTAAGTACTGAAAAACTTTTTAACCGACCAAAATATCGCTAAAAACTCTGTAATCATGGAATAGTTCAACTCTGCTTTCCTGAGTACCCTGGATGCAAGGGAAATAGGTCTGTCAGTACCATCTGGCATTTCATGTAAAATAACCGCAGCTATGCCTCTCTTTGATGTATTTATCGGTAACTCGGAGTTCAAGTGGACCAATACTTGGTCGGAAACTATCTGCCTTTTCGCTTCTAGAAACGAATTTTCGCAGCTGACATCCCATCGAAATGTTTTGCTTTTCTTCAATAATTCGTATAAAGACGACAGAATGTTGGCTAAATTTCTAGTAAATTGTCCATAATAACCAAATGCACCAACAAAAGCTCGTAATTCCTGGACGCAACTCGGGCGAGTAATTGCGCTGATTGCCCTTAATTTCTCTCCGTCCTTTTGGATGCCATTTCCGTTTATCACGTGACCAAAAATTTTATTTCTGGCTCGAAAAACTTGCACTTTTTGAAGTTTTATCTAAACCTAGCTTCTCTTAATTTTTCAAACACAGAGCGCAAATTTCTAAGGTGTTCTTCTTTGGATGCTCCCGTCACTACCAAATCATCCAGAAAGTTTACCACTCCAGGAAAACTTAAACTTTTATTGTTTTGTGCCTGGATTCAGGAACACGCAAAAAGAAATAAAAAGCTAGTCTTAAAGTCTAAAAGTTTCAGACTGCTGCAATCATCGATTTAATAAAATAAAAAAAAAACTTTTTGATGTTTTTACATTACTTTGTGAGTTCTCGTTCCAGACAATAACTAAATAGAATATATTTTAGAGGGGGGTCCATTAAAAAAATGACACACAAAATTTCAATTGCTTAATTTATTGGTAAGATATATAATATGGCCATTCCCCACCACCAAAATTTAAACCAGATTTCGAAATAATTTGTCTAGATACGTTTCCTGGCACTATCCGAACTGAAAAAAATAAATAGATAAATAAAATCTGCCCGTTAATAAGAATCTTAAATAATTATTGAATTATTTTAATGGTGTACATACTCAATTTTGATCGTCGTCAACTAACCTTTAACAAAAAACAAACATGTTAACAGACATAGAATACATATTTTGAATTAGGTTTTATTTAGTGGCAGGTATTTTAAAATTATTAAAAAAAGCTTTGTAAGCTTAATTTTAAGAAATATAAATCACATTACCACTCACAATCTATATTATAAATAACAATAATGTGCATTGTTATAGATGTAAAATAAAATAAATAAATTACTTTCCTTACCCCAACCCATGCTGGCCAACCAATTTGGGTTTGGTGGTTGTTCCGTTAAACTGAAATTAAAATATCCATGTTAGTTATTGGTGCATTGAGCGCGTTGATGATTTATTGTAAAAACTAACTATGGATATAAAAAGAATTATTTTAAAGACAAGCATCGATATTATACTTTAATAATGACATAAGTTTACATACAACTAGCCAATTGAGTGTGTGTTGTGACTTCCACCAGGAAGGTCGTGCTGGTGAATTTCTCTAATTTATAACCTTTCTTTTATATGTGGTGACAATTTTTTGAGATTTTTTTTGTACATTCAAATAGTGTACACTATTGTAAACCTGACTGCAATTTTTTATTTCTATTTCGGGGCATAAATAACTATTAATTTCAAATAAAAGTTCGCCAGAGAATTTTTATAAATTAGTAAGAATTCGGCTTGGATTAGTTAATCTTTAGTGATGAGTGCAGGTGGGGATTGCAATAAAGAAACGCCGAGCGGCGGAGGGGACACCAGCACAAAAGAACGCTCTGACGTAACGCCTCCCAGTCATGGGAGTGAACACCTTTTCGATGTCAACCAACAAGGATAGGTAAATACTGACGAGTTTCCGGTATCAAAAGGCGTTTTGCAGGGAGATAGTATCTCACCTTTACGCTTTGCCATTTTCATCAATGATATAGTCAGCTTCATGCAGTTTAACCATTGTAGCGCTGTTAAAATTGACCACTCTAACGGTTTACTTTCTCTTTTATACGCTGATGATGTGGTATTATTATCTAATTCGCCAGTAGAACTCAGAAGAAAATTATCAGTCTTAGAAAGATACCGTGCTGAGAATAAATTGAAAGTAAATCGGAAATTATTATTTTCAAGAAAGGCCGCGTCAAAGCTACTAAAAAGAAACTTTTTACTTTTCTGGTGAAAAAATTGAGGTTGTGGAAACGTTTAAATATCTGGGTATTTTGTTTCCTAAGTCGGGATGCTTTAATTTAACCTGTAAAGATATGGTCTCAAGAGCGACAGGAGCAATATCGGCTGCTAAAAGTATTTTCTCTGAATCTAAATTAGCTTCTTGGGCTTGCAAACAAAAGGGTTTTGATAGCTGCATTTGTTCTGTACTGCTCTATGGTAGTGAAATCTGAGTGCTTAGATATACTGACCAGATTGAGGTGGTGCAGACAAAGCTCATTATGTCATTGTTTTTTTGGCAACGTAAAACTGCAGGTTATATAATCAGAATAGAGACCGATAGAGTTAAATTAAAATATTTTGTTTTTAAACGTGCGCTGAACTGGCTGATCAAGCTGTTAGATGTGCGTGGAGATAGGCTACCGAAACTCTGTTATAATAAATTATTACATTTGGACAGTTCAAATGCTAACATTGTGAATCTGGTATCCCAGATTAAGAATTTTTTTTTCAATCTCGGTTATGAATGGTTGTGGTACGGACAGGATGCCAGTCTAATAGACAAATTTAAAGAAAAACTACTGTGCTTCCTAAATCAACTTTTAATTACTGACGATTTGGTTAGAATTAATAATTCTATTATTAGTTCAGTTTACAGCTTGATAGCTGATCAAAATTTTAATTCCTATTTGAAATTACCAGGGTGATCAGTCAAGTTAGAATGGCTCCAGACAACATGTTTGTTATCTACGCTAAAGGTAACCTTATGAAATTAACAGGCTTGAACTATGTCCAATGTGTAATTACGAAAAAGAGAACTTGGCTCATATTTTAATCAGCTGTCCGGGTTACAGTGAAATGAGGCAAAAGTACCTTTCTTAATATTTTCCACTAACAGAGCTCTGAAAGTGTATTAATTATTAGAAATAAATTTCATAGTTTGTCCATAAATTAGTTATGGTTGTCTAGATTTAAGGAAATCTATGTTAGACGTGTAGTTCTGTTTTATTTTCATTTTTTTAAAAAAAATAATTTTGTTTTATTATGTTTTCTTGTTTGCAGTATTTTTTATTTTTTGAACTTCACAGTTATGTTTAGATTTTTTTCTGTTCTATTATTATCAAATATTAAATTGGTAAATATCATATTATTACTTTTGAATGTAGTTTAAGCAGAAATGTAAATCACATTACCACTCACCATCTATATTATGAATGAATGAATGAATGAATGAATGAATGAATGAATGAATTTTTTATTGCTTATAGAGTTTTACACAACTCATAGCAATGAGTTGACCAATACAAACTTCTTTACAATAAAATAGAATTTAATATGAAACTAATATAAGGTAGGTAGCTTATGTAATAGAAATTAAATTGACAAATACTGAATAAGTTTGTAACAGAGTAACAGAAAAAAATAAAAGTAAATAAATGAAAAACAGAAAAAATAACCGAAAATAAAATAAATAAATGAAATCAAGATTCCCTAATACAATAAGATACATTAATACTAAACACAAATTAAGAGAAAACCTTGATTTTAAACAAGTGAAACAAGAATTTTCTTTTAAATAAATAAAACGGAGAGCTTTACATGAACCAAACTAATTTTCTGATAAACGGTATTAAACAGGCTCGATAAGGCTGGAAACATAGTGGAGCGGCGAGCAAAGTGGCGATGATAGCGAAAAGCAAAGCGGCAAAAACAAAAACTAGAAATTGATAGAGTTGCTCTATCTTCGCTTTGCTCGCCACTATGCGCGGTCCCATATGTTAACTTGTGTTTGATTTCGCCGCTTTGCTCTTCGCTATCATCGCCGCTTTGCTCGCCGCTCCACTATGTTTCCAGCCTAAGGCAGGCAAGTAGCTAGCTAATTAAAAATAGGCTATCAATGAAAAATTAAATTAATTAAAACTCTAATAATAGTTTTCTAAGTTTTAAGCTTTTCGTTACAAAAAAATAAATATTATTCATTTTATTATTGTCATTCTCAGCTGACAGTAGATCCAGAAAATTTTCTCTGTCTGAATTTTGAATGACTATGTATTTCCCGATATACGTGTCCCTAAAAGAGGAAAGAATTGGACATGATAATAGGGTATGAATTGGACTATCCCGACTTTTCCTGCAAAGAGGGCATTCGGATTCCTCAGAAAAGGTTATTGTAAAATTTCTATGCCAGACTCGGGCGCGATGTTTCCCAGACAACCTTAGCTGAGCAAATATCCTGATTTTATTGATATGATTTTTTTTACTGAGGTAACTTTGGGTGGTTCCAAAGGAGCACATATCCCTGTAAAAAACATTGAAACTACTATTTATAGCAGACTCAATGTCTTTAGAGATCAAATGGTTTAAATATCTTTGCGCTAAATTATTATAATTTTCTTTGATAAGATTGGGGTCTTGGGCAATCCAAATTTCCTCTGAACCTATGATGGAAAGATATTTTCTTAACTCCAGCACCCAGTTAAAGGGCAAGTTAAATGTATCGGCGAGTTCAACAAGGCGATTGTAACATATCTTTGGTAAGTGATCTTCTGGCATATTCAGTATGGAGATCCACCAGTTCACCATTCTTTTAAAGAGCTTATACTTCATGTGAACTTGACCTGTCTCTAATCTTACAAGATAGTTGGGGGTGTTGATTGGAAGATGGAGAAGAGTTTTATAAAAAGATAATTGCCCCTTTTCTATTAGATCTGCGTATGGGGGGCCCCATATTTCCGACATGTACAGGAGAGTGCTCTCCGATACTGCCTGAAATAATTTGGTCTTTGTGTCCCACGCTACAGATTTACAACTGGCTAGTGTTTTCAATACTGCTGAATTAGCTATTACACATTTTGATACAAAATATTTACTAGCAAGGGCAAACTTACCAGAGCTAGAAAAAGGGACTCCTAAATAATTAAATGTGTTTATAAGTTGAAGAGTTGAGTTATTATAAATTAGCTTCTTTATTTTCCCTAGTCTGCCTCCTTTATGAAATGGAAGTACCATTGTTTTATTAATATTAACCGTTAGGCTACTATGTGAGGAATATTCTTCCAATATGCGTAACTTGTTTTGAGCGTCCCTCCAACTACGTGCCATGATGACTAAATCATCGGCATAAAGTAAGCAAAGCAGGTTTCTATAACGATTGATGGGGATACCCTCAACATTTCTATTTATGAAGAACTCTTCGATATCAGAAATAAATAATATGAAGAGTAGGGGGCTCAGAATGTCCCCTTGCAAGACACCCTCGGATATGGATATAGAATCAGAGGTTTGGGAACCATCTTGCAAAACAAAAGACGCCGACTCGTATAATTTTATTAAAATACTTAGCAGTTTACCTTGAATACCTAGGTTATACAGTCGATGCCAGAGTTTTTGATGATTTACCGTGTCAAAGGCACGTTTAAAGTCAACAAATATTGCCAAGATCTTACTTTTCTTAAGCCTCAAGGAGATGTTTACAACTGAGGACAATATAAACACGCTATCTCTGCAACCTTTACCCGCCCTGAATCCCGTTTGTGTTTCAGGAATTAATTGTTTTACTTCTTACCAGTTTTTTAGTCTATTGTACAAAATTGCATTGAAGAGTTTAACAATGGTGTTTAATATGGATATTCCCCTGTAATTTTGAGGGTCATCTGTGGGGCCTTTTTTATGTAACATTATCATCCTTACTTTGACCCAGTTTAAAGGAACGTTTTCCTCTCGCCAGATTTTGTTATATATATTTAAAACTTGTTGAACCCAGTGGTCATTCATACACTTATAACATTCATTTGCTATTAAATCTAATCCGGTAGATTTATTGTTTTTACTAGAGTTTATAACTGCCAACAATTCATCTAAGGTGATATCATTATCTAATTCGGACGTACGATAACTCATAAACTTAGTATCGATATCTACTCTCAGAGGAATAGAGTTCTTGTGAAATGTCTCCCACTGCTTTATCGAGATCGCATTTTGCCGGGGAACCCTGGGTTTAAATTTTTTTATTGATGACCAAAAATCTGCAGAATTTTTTACAGTTTCTAGTTTTGAGTTTAATTTTTGAATATATTCAAACTTAATATGATTTATGAGATTTTTATAGGATTTCTTTGCGCTTAAAAATAAGTTTAGTGAATTCGGAGAGAACGAGTTTTGTCGACAATTTTTAAGCCGATCACGAACTTCTTTTTTTGCTTTATAGCAACGACTATCAAACCATGGTTTATTAGGGTTCACAGTTTTTAATGTTTGTGTTTTAAGAATATCTGCCTCGGACAGATGACTTTTGATTGCATCAGTGAAATTATTGCAGAGTTCATTGATATTCAAATTTGGATCAAATTGATTTGGGGAGGATTCTAAAATCGCTTTAAATAAGCTTAGATTTGTAGCATTTCGGTGAATACGGGTTATTTGGGTCGTAGGTTTGGAGTTATTATTATCATATTTATAGTTTAAGGAAAGGAGGCAAGGGAAATGGTCCGAGAATTCACATATATCCAGAATTTTTAAATCATTGACAACGTTCACACAGGAGAAGGATACCCATACGTTATCTACTACACTACACCCATTTGGACCAGAGTAGGTATATTGTGCGGGAATATCACTTGGTGATCTCCCATTGCAAACTATCATTCCCACGCTTTCCATAATATCAATTAGTTTTTCCCCCCGTTTGTCAATTATGCCATCCATTGAACTACGTTGACCTGAAAAATTGCAAGAATTACAAATTTCATCATCTAAATTATTCAACGAACCAATCCTGGCATTCCAATCTCCCCCAATGATAATGTGGAATTGTCCATAATTAAAAAATAAGTAATTTAAATCATTAGAGATCTCTTCTAGCAAATAATTATTTTCAGGGCCCGGTTTCCAGTAAACTGTTCCAATTACTATAGTTTTGTTGTCATACTCAACTAATAAACATAAAAACCAGTCTTTAGAAATTAATACTCTTATATTATTGAATAAAGATTTCCTCAAAAATATTATGATACCTCCACTTGCTCTGCCTTTTACAAAATATTTTGATGCCTTAACCAAAAAATAATCGAATTCCTGTAAAAAATTAGGTTTAATAACTAAATTAGAAGTAATCCACGTTTCATAAAGACAAAAAATATCTACATTAACGATTTTATCTATATCCTGAGCCGATAAATTGTACAATGTATTAAAACCATATAAATTCCAGAAAATACAACTTAGATTTTGTTTAGAAACTAAAGAACTAGGTATTTTATTTGGCGTTACTTGTTTTTTTGAGACGCGGTTTTTACTAAAAAAGATTTTAAATTATTAGATTTGATTGACCTCGGTTTTCTTTTATTTGTAGACTGACTCCTGGTTGTTCGAACTGATGAAGAGTCCGTTTCTATATCTTCAATGTCCGTTTCAGTGGGGGTTACGTCTATATTTTCAGATTGAGTTGCAGGGAATTTTTCGTCTGGATCCGCCAGGTCTTCATGTGTCCTAATTATTGTGGGTTGAGAATTTTCCTCTTTTCTCATAAGTATTATTCCGTTTTTTGTCCAAACTTGCTTTAATTTACCTTCCAATTTTAACTGACGAGCTCTTCGAAATAAACTGAGCTTTAGAGGAGATAAGAATTCATTTACAAACACCTGGTTTTGTGATATAATTAAAGAACTTCTCTTCTGTTTTGCATTTATAATGAAGTTTTTCTTAACTGAATTACGTACAAATTTAACGATTATTGCAGGCGGGAAATTACTATTTCTGTTGGGGATTCTTAAGCGATAAATATCATCTATCATTTCCGAGCTTAAATCCATCCCCACTTTATCGGCTATGTCCTTCAAAATTGAAAACAAATTCTCGCCTTCGACGATTGGAATGTTGTCTATTTTCAGAACATTCTGGAACCGAACTTGAGAATTTTCAATTAAGTCTCTTTTCATTTCAATTATTTCGCTTTTGAGAATATTGTTTTCTTTTTTTAGCACGAACAGATCTTTTTTACATGAGTTTAAATCTTTTTGTAATTTAGGGACAATTTTGTTGAAGTCTGCTTTCAGCTCTATTATATTAGCCTGCAAACTTTGGTTATTAGTTTCTAAGTTTGTAATTTTGGAGTCCATATTCTTGATGTCAGTAGAAATATTTTCAAGTTTGGTTAATACCAAATTAGCCAAGTCTTGCCCCGCACTGCCACCATCTGGACAATCACTCTTCTTTTCATTTCCACCCATATTGATAATGTTTATTCAAAATTGTATAAAACAACTTACTTTCACAATTTGAAGAAAGACAAATTTAGCGTATCCAAAAAAGTCAGTTCGAAACGTCTCTTGTGATTGAATTTATTAACTTATTAAACAGTAAAAACAGGAAAAACTTATTAAACAGAGAGAAAAAGACAAGAAAAAGAAAAAAAAAACTTATTTAAAAGAAATACTGTAAGAAACTATAAGGTTGATTACAGAGACAAACAAACACGTCTACTCTCTATGAGTGCTAGAGGTCAACTCCATCTATATTATAAATAACAATAATGTGCATTGTTATAGATGTAAAATAAAATAAATAAATTACTTTCCTTACCTAGCTTTGGAGGCTTCTTCCACTAAATTTTTGGGAGGCGCACTGAAATTAAAATATCCATGTTAGTTATTGGTGCATTGAGCGCGTTGATGATTTATTGTAAAAACTAACTTTGAATATAAAAAGAATTATTTTATTTTAAAGACAAGCATTGATATTATACTTTAATAATGACATAAGTTACCTACAACTAGCCAATCAATGTACAGGTAAAAACCAAATCAAAAAGCTTGACAACAGGGAAGGGATTTAGTTCAGTGGTTAACGTGCACCGGATTCCAATGCGGAAGATCCCTTGTTCAATCTAGCCTACTTAGATTTACTTTTTCTAAAAGCTTCTTACAGCCTCACTTTCCAGTGATAAACTGTTTTGTCTGTAACGTGAGAACATCGTCCGGAAGCAACTGAAAAAAGCTCCAGACGCCAATGAACACAAAATATGCCGCGATCGCGCTTTTTCAGTTAAGTGGTCAAGTACAAAATGAACTATAAAATCGCACTTTCATATCAGAGTAAGCATCAGATCTTTTCTGCGGAAATATCCAAAAATACGCAGGCCACTTGATAGTAACTTAATTCAAAAAATCTCGCTTAATTCCGTGTAAATCCATTTTTTTGAAAATTGGTTAACCCTAGTTACATTTTTATCATTAGAGATTTACAACGTAATACAATGACCTTACCTTAACCTTGTAACAGCATCTTAAGTCTAATGAAATTCAAAAATATTCAAAAGTAACTCACCCTCCTTGATCCGCATCATAATGGCCAAGTGCTTTAGGACTCCCTGGTTTCCTGAAATTTAATTATTATAATATTAGAAACGCTTTCCTGATTTGAATATTTTAATCTCTATTGCAACCAATTAAGTTTTGCTTGTTCCTTTATTATCATTATACTACTTAGTTCGTTATTTAAACAAGTCCTATTCCTGACCATGTAAGAGCTAATCCTCTGAGCTGTGGATTACTTCAGAGTACGATGAAGAACTATGGAGTAAAAAAAAGAGCATAGAAATCAGCAAATCTCAATTTTAAAAATAATTTTTTATGGAAAAATAACCATAGAAAATTCCATTTTCCAGAAATAACCATCGAGTAATTATCATTAAAACCTTAGTAGGGCAAAAAATAATTTGCTAGGCAGGACTTAAATTGCTCGTTCTAGATCTTTTAATTAGCAAAATTTTATTAATGATTTTAGTTAATACTTTGTTTTATTAGTCACTTACATTCCGAATTGATCTGCTTGTGCAGCATACAGGCAGCACACTAGGGCGATGGTTGCAATCAGTAGAAGCTTCATGATTGTTCAGTGGCGGTGGACAAACTGTTGATACTCACCTCGATGTGTCCGCCCTTTTTATACCCTGTCAACGCCAACTTAATTGTATATTTATTACCAGTAATAATTCAAAGAAATTAATAATAACTATTACTTTTAATTATAATTGCCCTTAACGCTGATTGAAAAAAATAAATTTTAATTTATGTAATATATTTAGAGATGACTCAAATGTAGTAAATCCATTTCTACACCTATTCGTTTTAACTGGCATTTTGTATTTTTCTAAAATTTTCCGTTCATTTTTCTCTATAAAAACTCTGTTATGCAAAAGAGTTTTTCTTTTAGAAATTATTGATCCTAATCCGAGGTAGAAATTTACCTTTATTATAAGTTTAATTTCACCTTTTGCTTTTTATTAGAACTTTTATTGTACTGAACTTTTATTAGCCAAATGACTTCATCACTTATAAATTTATTACATTCATTAGATTCTTCTAAAAACTTATTCATAAGAAGTTTTTTTTGTAATGGCAAAAACATAGTACACGATTTATAACAAGTATTTAGTAAATCTTATCCGATTATAAGAGATAATTTCCCACGCTGAGATGCTGGATTCAGTTTCAGCAACCCACTCTAAGATTTGATTGTAATGTTACCGTCATAATATTGGGTAAAAATATTTTAAAAAATTATAAAAATCTAAGAACTTTTTTGACGAAATTCATCTTTTTTTTTATTTAGATTTCTACAACTGCACAGAAATCAATGCATTAAGTAAAACAGATGGTCGATAATAGAGTGTGCTGATAGGCTAGGCCAACAAGCACACATTGACATCACTAACATGAACCATACAGCAATAGCAGTCGTAATATGAAATAATAGTGTGAATTCATCTTAAAAACTTTATTATCTTAATATATTGTACTATCCTCAAAACTATGTGGACTTACGGACTAGAGCTGTGGAGTTCAGCCAAACCGACAAACATACGGACAGGACAGGACATTTCAGTCAAAACTCCTCCGACAGATAGCTGACGCTCCTTTCTACGGTGACTAACCTCATTCTTCATACCGACCTCCAGATCCTTCGTACACCGATTAGCCAAGACTAAATATGAAAAATTCCATAAGGCTCTCTCCACTTGCTCCAATCCTCTAGTACAGACTCTCGCCTCCTCTGACATTCCTGACAATCCTCCTCGCCGACTGAATCGCCAGTGGCCCCGCGACTTCCTGGCTGTCTGAAGGCCTAAAAATCATATCCTGCAGAAAGTGCTACCGCTGGGCAGATTCTTTCCTCCTGCCTTTCATGCCTTTACACTTCCATCTCCCTATTTACTTATTGTATGGTGTATTATACAGATTGTAAATAAAATAAATTTAAAAAAAGATCATCTTAATAAAGTTCATGAAAACATTTTCAAAAGAGCTTAAGTAATTTTTTTCTACTTCTGTTTGCAATATTTGTGCTTTTAAATCAATTTGAAAAATTTCATTTTTAAACCAGAATGAGTACGTTTTAGTGAATATAGAGCATGCTATTCTCTGGTGAGTGGTGTACTCAACCTAATCGGACAGCTACATCGCTCACTGCACACAAATGAAGTCTGCAATTGTTAAATCTTCCCTTCTGCACTAAGAGGGATTGGAGGCAAGCAATATCTATCTCTCCTTGTCCAAGATTAGTCCAAGCAGGGATAGTATTTTTTATTTTTTTAGGACGAGTCTAGGATATCTAGCTACCTTGTTACAGCTGATATAATACGATTTTTTTAGGCGATCCGTCTAACTCTAATTTCAATAAAGTGGTTGACCTCGAACCTTTATAGAGTACTGACGTATTATTTTGTGCTCTGCTTTATTTTATTTTTTTAACTGGTTTCCTAGTGAGTTTCTTACACAAATTTTAGTGACTTAGTTTTGTTTAATTTTTGTTTAACTTTTTGTTTAATTTTTGTGTTAAAAAGTTTTCGATTTATTGAGTAACTTTGAAAAATTATAAACATTTCTGAATATTCATTAACTTATTTTACTGAAAAATTTGTTTGTGCGGAGTTTGTTTTTGTGGTCTTTGGTACCATGGCAGATAACAAACCAGTGAGCGATGGTAGTAGTGGGGCTCGAGCTGAGGTCGGTGGTGGGAGTGATACTAAACTCTCTTATATTGCCAAACTTGATTCACTCTCGGCTGAGATTATAGCTTTCAGAAAAGAGCAGTCTTCTCTAAGTACTGACATGCAAACATTTAAAAGAGAATTTAAAAAACTCAGCTCTAATTTAGAAAAGGACCTGAAAGTTTGTAAAAAAAATATCTCTAAACTCTTCAGTGAGAATAATTATTTAAAGAAACACATTTATAATTTGAACAAAGAGATGTCATTTTGTTCGCATACTCCTTATTCAAATAGCGTCAAAATAGATAACATTTCTGTATCAGAAAAGGAAAATCTTCATTCCATCATTGAAGGTTTGTCAAAACAAATTGATGTTGATCTGAGGGAGGAAACAGTCGATTATATTTATCGACGGAAGTTTGGTCGGGGTAGTTATCCACCCTCAATAATTGTTAAATTTTTGTATTCTTCTATTAAAAGGAAATTTGCAAGAAACTCCAAATTGAATAAAGATAAATTAAAGTCGTCTGACAATAATCAACAGATATATGTTAATGACTTGCTTTCACCGTTTGCCTACAAGTTATTTGTTCAAGCCAGGGAGCTAAAAAAGCAAGGCTTATTATTTTCGGTTTGGCATCGTGACGGCCGCATATTCGTCAAGAAAAATGTCGAGGGCGTACCGAAAGTAATTAGTTCAGTTGAAGATTTACCGTTGCTGAGTGATGGTACCTCTAAGGTCTTGTCAGCGGAAACGATTTGTACTGAAGATGTGGATGACTCAGACGCTTCAGTTAAGTCAACAGGTTCAAAACGGTCCAGAAAGAACGTCAAACAGGCACAATCTTCAACTATGCAGGATTTTTTGTTCAAGAAACCGAAGGTTTTTTAAGTAATTGTACTTCTACAGGTATTCCAAAAAATGTTTTTGCTTGTCTAAATTCAGAGGGTTATAATTATTTAAAATTAGGGTTTTGGAATATTACTGGTTTTAGCTGTTTGTATAATTTATTAACTAGTGAAATAGATAAAATATTAGAGCTTCACATATTTTGTATTTGCGAGACCTGGCTTCATTATGATGATTTTTCCGTTCCTTCATTTTTGAGTAATTATGATTATTTTTTCTCCAAAGCTTCTAAATTTCATGTAAGGGGTAGGGGGGCATCCGGCGGATTGATGGTTTTTTTTTAAAAAGAATTTTTTTTCAGAAATCAAATTGGAAATCTTAACAGACAATTTTTTGTGTTTACATTTTATTCTCGGGAATTCTGAGTTTATTTTAGGGGTTGTTTATTGGCCACCTTCTCTAGATGACTTAAATATTGTCAATTCTTTTTCTGATCATTTATATTTTTTGTCACAACTTTACTCTGAAGCTAATATAATAGTAGGAGGTGGTTTTAACTCGCGAATAGGATTACTTAATGATTTTGAGGATGACATTTTCGAAAATACTTTTTTATCAAATAGCAGAAATTCGCAGGACTTAGTTGTAAACAACAGAGGCAAACTCTTGGTGGATTTAATGAATGAATTCGGTTTCTTTGTTTGCAATGGTAGAACACCAGGAGATGAAATCTTAGGCCGTTTTACAAACATCAATAAACGAGGTTGTAGCGTTGTCGATCTGGTTTGGTTCAATTTAAGCTGTGCATATTATATTTATAATTTTGACATAATAAATAATTCTCAATTCACAGACCATAATCTATGTATTTTGTCAGTTAAAATTCCTTCTTTAAAACTCACATCTTATAAAAATGTTATTTCTAATTCTACAGTGCATTTTTTGAATAGAGATAATGAAACCTTAAGTAAGTTTAAGTCCTTATTAGCTGATCCGGACGTTTCTGATGCGAGCCATGTTTCAACTTTAAATGAAAAGTATTCTTTTTTATTAATCATATGCACGAGGTAATGAAATCTTCTGGTATGTTGACTGTTAGAAATTATAATTATTACTCGTCTAATAGGGGAGTTGACAATAAACCTTGGTTTAATCATTCCTGTCATCTAGCGAAAAGAAAAGTTAAAGCTCAATTAAAGATCTGCAAGGCAAGCTTGTTTAGTAATATTTCTTTAACCGAGTACCATAAATTAAAAAAAGATTATAAAAATACAGTAATCTCCAATAAGAGAAATTATTTTGATAGTATAAAGGTGACTTTAAGAAATGTTAAAAATACTACTGAGTTTTGGTTTGCAGTAGCCAAGTTTAGGGTTAAATCTTGATAGTCCAGATATTCTTTCCTGTCAGAACTGGGAGAAATTTTACAGTGTTATCTTTCCTCCGAAAATTGTAGATAATACTAGCTTTTTTGGTTGTTACGATCCTATTTTGGATACAGATATCTCTTAGGAGGAGCTACTTTCAAGCATTAATGATGGTAAATTAAAGAAGGCGGCTGGGTTGGATTTAATTTCCAACGAATGTTTTAAAAATCTTAGTTCCTCTTGGGTTGAATTTCTATTGACTTTATTTAATCAGGCTTTTCATTCAGAAGTTCTCCCTAAATCTTGGTCTTCAATAAAAATGAAGTTATTGTATAAGAAGGGTGATCCCTCAGACCTGAATAATTATAGGGGTATAGCGATTTTCAATTGCATTACCAAGCTCTTCACCAAAATTATTTATAATAGGCTTTATGATTGGGTCGAAAAACACAACTTGATCCCCGAGGAGGAGACGGGTTTCCGCAAGGGCAGGGGATGCCGCCATTGTGTTTTTTGTACTTTCTTATATTGTTAATATCAGCCTTAGACTGATGCGTAGTAAAGTGTTTACGATCTTTGTGGATTTCAGAAGAGCTTTCGATTCGGTTAATCATGGGAAATTATGGCATAAGCTCTATGGTCTAGGTGTAAGTCGGAAGATCCTACAAGTTATTAAAAAACTTAAAGCCAAGTTATAACAAAAAGGTCCAATCTCACAAACCCCTGTCGACGTGAATACTATCATAGGGCCGATCTTGGCCAAGGTTTCAAGATTACCTTCGCTGGCTCCGGCCTTACCATCCGGCAAGCGTGGCATGCGTTGACAAAGTTTTCTATCTTCTCTATCCACAGATGGCCACCAGACATTAGAGCGAGCCATAGATTTCATCTTGTTCATACCCTGGTGTCCTGCATGCAGATCCTTAAGCACTCCTATTCTTAGTTGCCGCAGCAGTATGATGCGGTATCCCCACATCACCACTCCGGTTTCTACTAACAGTTCAGTCCTCCGAACCAAATACCACTTGAGTTTTTCCTCTACCTTTTCTGGCCATCCATACTTTATGTAAGTGTAAACTTTACTGAGTTCTGAATCCCGTCTTGTCTTATCCATAACCGTTTTTAAATTCATAGAAAGTGCGGATTCCATCATACTAATATAATCGAAGTCATCTTTCTGTTCTGAATCCGGCTCCTTATCCATAATTGATAGCCGCGAAAACCGTCAGCTACATTCTTCTGGCTAGAAATATATTTCATCGCCTAATTGAAACCCGATAGGTACAATGCCCAACGCTGGAGCCTTCCAGCGGCCATTTCCGGTAAGCCTTTATGTTCTCAAAACAGTGCTAACAAGGGTTAATTATCACAGTATAAAGTAAATTGGTTGCCCGCTAAGTACTGAAAAACTTTTTAACCGACCAAAATATCGCTAAAACCTCTGGAATCATGGAATTGTTCACCTCTGCTTTGCTGAGTAGCCGGGACCCAAAACAGGTCTTTCCGTACCATCTGGCATTTCATGTAAAATAACCGCTATTTTTTTGGATGCTCCCGTCACTACCAAATCATCCAGAATGTTTACCAATCCAGGAAAACGTAAACTTTATTTTCCTTAAACATTTATTGTTTTGTTCCCGGATTCAGGAACACACAAAAAGAAATAAAAAGCTAGTCTTAAAGTCTAATAGTTTCAGTCTGTTGCAATCAGCGATTTAATAAAATAAAAAAAACTTTTTGAAGTTTTTATTTTAATTTGTGAGTTCTCGTTCCAGACAATAACTAAATAGAATATATTTTAGAGGGGGGTCCATTAAAAAAATTACACACAAAATTTCAATTGCTTAATTTATTGTTAAGATATATAATTTGGTAATTCCCTGCCACCAGATTTCGAAATGATTTGTCTAGATACGTTTCCTGGCACTATCCCTGGTACTGAAAAAAATAAATAGATAAATAAAATCTGCCCGTTAATAAGAATCTTAAATAATTATTTAATTATTTTAATGGTTTACATACTCAATCTGGACCGACGGCCTATGACCTTTAACAAAAAACAAAAATCTTAACAGACATCGAATACATATTTTGAATTTGGTTTTATTTAGTGGCAGGTATTTAAACAGTAGTATCTCTTTGTAAGCTTAATTTTAAGAAATGTAAATCACAACACCACTCACCATCTATATGTACAAATGTGCATTGTTATACGTAGGTGCAAAATAAAATAAATAAAATACTTTTCTTACCCAGAATCGTCGTTTTTAGCCGCTAAACTTTTGGGAGGCAGACTGAAATTAAAATATCCATATTAGTTATTGGAGCATTGAGCGCGTTGATGATTTATTGTAAAAACTAACGATGGATATAAAAAGAATTATTTTATTTTAAAGACAAGCATCGATATTATACTTTAATAATGACCTAAATTTACATACAACTAGCCAATTGAGTGTGTGTTGTGACTTCAACCAGGAAGGTCGTGCTGGAGAATTTCTCTAATTTTCTTTCAGAAATTATTGATCTTAATCAGAGGTAGAAATTTACTTTTATTTATAAGTTTAATTTCACCTTTTGCGTTTTATTTTAACTTTTATTGTACTGAACTTTTACGATGCGAAAACTTTTATTAGCCAAAGGACTTCATCACTTATAGATTTATTACATTCATTAGATTCTTCTAAAAACTAATTCATAAGAAGTTTTTGTGATGGCTAAAACATAGTACAAGATTTATAACAAATATTCAGTAAATCTTATCCTATTATAACAGTTAATTTCCTACGCTGAGATGGTGGATTCAGTTTCAGCAACCCACTCTAAGATTTGATTGTAACGTTACCGCCAAAATATTGGGAAAAAATATTTTAAAAAATTTATAAAATTCTCAAAATCAAATTAGGCCTAAAATATTTTGACGAAATTCATCACGTACTATCCTCAAACCTATGTGGACTTACGGACTAGAGCTGTGGGGTTCAGCCAAACCTACAAACGTACGGACTGTGCAGGACATTTCATTCAAAATTACTACGACAGATAGCTGACGCTCCTTACTACGTGACTAACCTCAATCTTCACACCGACCACCACATCACCTTCGTATACCAATTAGCCAAGACTAAATATCAAAAATTCCATACTGCTCTCTCCGTTTGCTCCATTCGTCTAGTACAGTCTATCGCCTCCTCTGACATTCCTGACAATCCTCCTCGCCGACTGAACCGCCAGTGGCCCCGCGACTTCCTCACAGTTTGAAGGCCTAAAAATCATATCCTGCAGATATGTGCTACCGCTGGGCAGATTCCTTCCTCCTGCCTTTCACGCTTCTATACTTCAATCTCCCTAATTACTTATTGTATAGTGTATTATACAGATTGTAAATAACAAAAAAAATTAAAAAAAAAAAATTATCTTAATAAAGTTCATGTAAACCATGTTTTACTTAATATAGTTATATTTATTTTTTCATTGTCTAGACCATTTCTAGAGATTTGTAGAGAGCCATTTCTCCTTAAATAATTTTAATAAATCTCACGAAGAGCCGCGAAATATATATTTATTTCCACATATTGCAAAGTAAAAAATGATAACTAAACCTGTGTTTGAATGAAACTGGCTGCAGTCTTATATACGTACTGTATTTTAACATAATTCTATTCAATTTCAAACCTATCACATTTAAAATTCTTATTGAAAAAATATCTTTACTTTAATAAATGAAATTTTCACTTGCTTCAATAAAATTGAAATATACAATTTCTTTTGGACAGGCTGAAGAGCTACAAAATTTGGATATTAGAGCCGCATGCCTTTATTGGAAACGGCTGTTCTTGCGTTCCATTGTAGTATTTTTAATTTATTCATGTGTTGTAAATGAAAGTATAATAACTAAAACTATAATAGATATTATATACACTGTACAGTTAAAAAGTATTTGTTACTTAATAACAGTAACCAATTGGAAATTTACATTGCCTCCTTCAAACTTATCACTTTATGTTTGATCAGTAATCTCAGTTTGTCGTCAGGTATTTTTAATTCTATTCCATTTAAACTCTTTAAGATGGAGTAGACCGCTTCATATAATATATCTAAATTGGAATCCTGTTGAAGGGATTTCGCAGTTTTCGTTACCTCTGAGGGGCGGTATGGATTTTGAGGAATTAATCCTCATGGTGTACTTTTACTCGTACTCGGTTGAATTAATACCTCGTTAATTAATTTTTTATCGAAATTAGGGGACACCTCAAACCTATTTCTTTTGGTTTTTCTCTTATAAGTAATGGTAGACGCGAATGGCCTATTATCGTTAACTATGAGTTTATTTAGTAAGGGGAATTCTTTTAGATTGTCTAAAGTGGGGGCTTGTTTTTCCGCTAAGGCGGCAAACGAGTTACTGGATAGAAATCTTTTTGCGTCCAAGTATGAGATATTCTTCTCGCCCGTTAATTGCTTTAAAGTTTTCTCTTTCTTATATTGGGGACACATATTCACGTTTGTTGCCAAATGGGTAGCACTGACGTAATTCACACATTTAGCTGTGTTATCTTTACATTGAGATGCTTCATGATTACTCCCACATTTGTCACATCTTACATTCCCTTTACATTGGTCTTTAAAGTGACCAAATCTTAAACACTGTCTGAATTGTATGACATTTTGAATGTAATTGTGAACTTCGTATTGTGGTAACTGCTGCCCTCTAACCGAGAACAAAACCGACTGAGTGGGAACGAATTTTGTTTCTTTCGTATCCCTGTCTATAACTTTTCGCTTTAATCGTCTGATTTCTGTTATCTGGTATTCAACCCCTAATGGAACCCTCTCTTCGATGAATCACAGTACAATTTTATCGGCAACTCGGAGTTGAAGTGGACCAATACTTGGTCGGAAACTATCTGTCTTTTCGCTTCTAGAAACGAATTTTCGCAGCTGGCATCCCATCGAAATGGTTTGCCTTTCTTCAATAATTCATATAAAGGTGACAGAATGTTGGCCAAATTGCTAATAAATCGTCCATAATAACTAACTGCACCAACAAAAGCTCGCAATTCCTGGACGCAACTCGGGCGAGTAATTGCGCTGATTGCCCTTAATTTCTCTCCGTCCTTTTGAATGCCATTTCCATTTATCACGTGACCCAAAAATTTTATTTCTACCTCGAAAAACTTGCACTTTTTGAAGTTTAATCTAAACTCTCTCAATTTCTCAAACACTGAGCGCAAATTTCTTTGGATACTCCCGTCACTACCAAATCATCCAGAATGTTTACCAATCCAGGAAAACGTAAACTTTATTTTCCTTAAACTTTTATTGTTTTGTTCCCGGATTCAGGAACACACAAAAAGAAATAAAAAGCTAGTCTTAAAGTCTAATAGTTTCAGTCTGTTGCAATCAGCGATTTAATAAAATAAAAAAAACTTGTTGAAGTTTTTACATTACTTTGTGAGTTCTCGTTCGAGACAATAACTAAATAGAATATATTTTAGAGGGGGGTCCATTAAAAAAATTACACACAAAATTTCAATTGCTTAATTTATTGTTAAGATATATAATTTGGTAATTCCCTGCCACCAGATTTCGAAATGATTTGTCTAGATACGTTTACTGGCACTATCCCTGGTACTGAAAAAAATAAATAGATAAATAAAATCTGCCCGTTAATAAGAATCTTAAATAATTATTAAATTATTTTAATGGTGTACATACTCAATCTGGACCGACGGCCTATGACCTTTAACAAAAAACAAAAATGTTAACAGACATCGAATACATATTTTGAATTTGGTTTTATTTAGTGGCAGGTATTTAAACAGTAGTATCTCTTTGTAAGCTTAATTTTAAGAAATGTAAATCACAACACCACTCACCATCTATATGTACAAATGTGCATTGTTATAGGTGTAAAATAAAGTAAATAAAATACTTTTCTTACCAAGATTTATCCGTTTTGTTCCGCTAAACTTTTGGGAGGCAGACTGAAATTAAAATATCCATGTTAGTTATTGGAGCATTGAGCGCGTTGATGATTTATTGTAAAAACTAACTATGGATATAAAAAGAATTATTTTATTTTAAAGACAAGCATCGATATTGTACTTTAATAATGACCTAAATTTAGATACAACTAGCGAATTGAGTGTGTGTTGTGACTTCAACCAGGAAGGTCGTGCTGGTGAATTTCTCTAATTTTTTTCTTTTTTTTTTATAATTTATAGTGTAGTAAATTGGAATGTTTGATATTTGGCAACCCTGTAGAGGGTGTAAGAGAAGGGCTGACCGTTAGGGGTAGCTAGAGGGTTGCAGGTAGTTGGAGACATTCCTTAGTTGAGTTGAGTTGAGTTTCGTCACTCTTTATGGAAGTTATGCCTTATGAATATTATGACTTATGAATTATGTGGATAAACTATATTTATGATAATTTATGTTTATTCAAACCGTTATGAGTATTAAGTAAATTATTATTATTGTTTATGCGATTTAGTTATTGTGTTTTCTCCCGCATTTTATTTTTATTTCATAATTTTACAACTTCAGGTGTGGGGTCAAGAACGGTGAAAAATAGGTAAAGAACTGGTAAAGTGCGGTAAATAGTGAAAGAACTGGTAAAGAATAGTCAATCTGTGAGAAACCAAAATGCAGCTTGGCAACATTAAGAGGATTGAGTCCGCAATTATGTTAGCACCGGTAAAGGAAGCTAAAAGATTTTATGAAGTTATTTTTGGACTAGATGAAGGGCGTCTGAGTAGAAAGAAAATAAAGGAATTTGAAGGTTTCAAGTTAAATGATGTGGACTTAGTGAATAAAGTGGAAGAATTAAAAGACACATTTTCATTGTGGGAATTAAAAAGTGTTGCAAACCTATTAGGTATTCAGTTAAGCCCTAGACAAGATGTGGCGTCGGAATTGTGTAAATTTCTAAATGATATTAGCTTATTACTTGAAGCAATAAGTGAAGAACAACCAGAAGAAGAAGAAGATGAATACGTTGAGGAAGTGAGTGAAAATTCTTCATGTTCAAAATATGTGCAGCAATGTCGACCATTTCAGTTTTCTTTTAGAGACATAGAAGAAAGTCTGAGGCCATTTACCGGCGAAGATAACTACACCATTAACTTGTGGTTAACTGATTTTGAAGAATTGGTACAAGTTATGAGGTGGCAAGAGTTAGAAAAATTGGTGTTCGCTAAAAAATCACTGAAGGGACTGGCAAAACATTTTGTTAGTGTTGAACGTGGTTTAACCAGTTATAGTGCATTGAAGGAAGCACTTGTTGAGGAATTTTCTAACGAAGACAGTGTTAAGGAAAATTGATTCCAAAGTAGCATCCAGGAAATGTTTTAATTGTTATGAAGAGGGGCATTTAGTGGCTGAATGTCCGAAACCCAGACGTGAGAAGGGAAGCTGTTTTGAGTGCGGCAAAATGGGACACCTTCAAAGGGAATGCGAACGTCAGAAGCAGAGCACACCATCTTTAGTTTCGCTGGTAGTTGAGAAATCTGTTCTACCTCCATCCACAGCAGACATCCTCAGTGAAGGCGCTACTACTAGAGGAGAAGTAGAAGCCTTGCCCGGTTCAGCAATATCTTTGATAATGGAAGATCGTGTCAGTGAAAGCGATATATTACGTGAGGTAGCAATTAATGATGGTTCGGAGGTAATGTTAATTGATTACGGTGAAGTAGAAATTGTAAACCCTGAGCTTAATGTAAACGATCTAAAATCTGTCCCTGGGATTATAAGTGAATGTATACCTACCGAGAAACCTAGTGAACCCGCTGTTGATTTCTAAGTAGAAATGAAAGTGATGCCTGAGCAAAATCTGTCAATGCTACAGGAAAATGATAAGGGAAATTGTGAAAGTAGTGAATATTTAGAGGATAAAGTGCTTAAAAGATTTGAATTATGTAATGGGTTGGTGTTCAGAAAGAAAAAGAGGAAAATTTTATTTGTAGTTCCCGAAAAAATAGAGAGCCAAATTGTCAGAAAGTTTCATGATTATGTTGGTCATTTAGGTGTTAATGAAGGTGCCGAGTTAATTTTAAGGTCTTATGGGTTACCAAAATTACAGGACAAAATTAAAGTTTATATTGATAGTTGTATTAAATGTATTGCATGCAATCCAATCTTAGGAAAGAAAGAAATGTGGTGGACAAAGTTTTGCTCCCTGCTAGGTACCTGTTTAGGGGTATATCAGGTAACAGATTCCTTTTGATGGAATTTCTGGGTCTGGAAGGATAAGACCTTCCTTGACAAAGTATTAGTAATTCCTGTGTTAAGTTATAGAGATTTTATTTGTTTGAAGAGTATAAGTGCTCAACCCTTAAATTTTGTATATATTAGTTATGTTATGATATTGTTTTGTTAATTATGATTTTAATAGTTTTTTTATGTAATATTGTATTAGCTTCTTATTATGGATTACTTAGCACTAACTTAATTTTCTTTATGTATTAGCTTGTATTATGTTTAGTTAAGTTTATTCGTAGGATTAGTTACAACTTTTTATTAAATTGTAATTTAACTCGAGGGCGATCAAGGTCAGGTTTGGCCGAGTTGTAGTAAATTGGATTGTTTGATATTTGGCAACCCGGTAGAGGGTGTAAGAGAAGGGCTGACCGTTAGGAGTAGCTAGATGGTTGCAGGTAGTTGGAGACATTCCTTAGTTGAGTTGAGTTGAGTTTGGTCACTCTTTATGGAACTTATGCCTTATGAATTATGTAGATAAACTATATTTATGATAATTTGTGTTTATTCAAACCCTTATGAGTATTAAGTAAATTATTATTATTGTTTATGCCATTTAGTTATTGTGTTTTCTCCCGCATTTTATTTTTATTTCATAATTTTACAATAGTGAAAATTTTTTTGAGTTTTTTTTGTACATTTAAGTGGTCCAAACTATTGTGAACCTGACTACAATTTTTTTTTTTTATTTTTGTGCATAAATAACTAATAATTACAAATAAAAGTTCTATTCTATTATTAGATCTGTTCTATTAATATCAAATATTAAATTTGTAAATATTAATATTATTACTTTTAAATGTAGTTTAAGCAAAAATGTAAATCACAACACCACTCACCATCTATATTTACAAATGTGCATTGTTATAGGTGCTAAATAAAATACTTTTCTTACCCAGAATCGTCGTATTTATCCGCTAAACTTTTGGGAGGCAGACTGAAATTAAAATATCCATATTAGTTATTGGAGCATTGAGCACGTTGATGATTTATAGTAAAAACTAACTATGGATATAAAAAGAAATATTTTATTTTAAAGACAAGCATCGATATTGTACTTTAATAATGACCTAAATTTTCATACTACTAGCCAATTGAGTGTGTGTTGTGATTTCAACCAGGAAGGTCGTGCTGGTGAATTTCTCTACATTTAAGTAGTCCAAACTATTGTGAACCTGACTACAATTTTTTATTTTTATTTTGGTGCATAAATAACTAATAATTTCAAATAAAAGTTCTTTCTATTATTAGTTCTGTTCTATTATTGTCAAATATTAAATTTGTAAATATTAATATTATTACTTTTAAATGTAGTTTAAGCAAAAATGTAAATCACATCACCACTCACCATCTATATTTACAAATGTGCATTGTTATAGGTGCTAAATAAAATACTTTTCTTACCCAGAATCGTCGTATTTATCCGCTAAACTTTTGGGAGGCGGACTGAAATTAAAATATCCATGTTAGTTATTGGTGCATTGAGCACGTTGATGATTTATAGTAAAAACTAACTATGGATATAAAAAGAATTATTTTATTTTAAAGACAAGCATCGATATTGTACTTTAATAATGACCTAAATTTTCATACTACTAGCCAATTGAGTGTGTGTTGTGATTTCAACCAGGAAGGTCGTGCTGGTGAATTTCTCTACATTTAAGTAGTCCAAACTATTGTGAACCTGACTACAATTTTTTATTTTTATTTTGGTGCATAAATAACTAATAATTTCAAATAAAAGTTCTTTCTATTATTAGTTCTGTTCTATTATTGTCAAATATTAAATTTGTAAATATTAATATTATTACTTTTAAATGTAGTTTAAGCAAAAATGTAAATCACATCACCACTCACCATCTATATTTACAAATGTGCATTGTTATAGGTGCTAAATAAAATACTTTTCTTACCCAGAATCGTCGTATTTATCCGCTAAACTTTTGGGAGGCGGACTGAAATTAAAATATCCATGTTAGTTATTGGTGCATTGAGCACGTTGATGATTTATAGTAAAAACTAACTATGGATATAAAAAGAATTATTTTATTTTAAAGACAAGCATCGATATTGTACTTTAATAATGACCTAAATTTTCATACTACTAGCCAATTGAGTGTGTGTTGTGATTTCAACCAGGAAGGTCGTGCTGGTGAATTTCTCTAATTTCTCTACATTTAAGTAGTCCAAACTATTGTGAACCTGACTACAATTTTTTATTTTTATTTTGGTGCATAAATAACTAATAATTTCAAATAAAAGTTCTTTCTATTATTAGTTCTGTTCTATTATTGTCAAATATTAAATTTGTAAATATTAATATTATTACTTTTAAATGAAGTTTAAGTAGAAATGTAAATCACATCACCACTCACCATCTATATTTACAAATGTGCATTGTTATAGGTGCAAAATAAAATAAATAAAATACTTTTCTTACCCAGAATCGTCGTTTTTATCCGCTAAACTTTTGGGAGGCAGACTGAAATTAAAATATCCATATTAGTTATTGGTGCATTGAGCGCGTTGATGATTTATAGTAAAAACTAACTATGGATATAAAAAGAAATATTTTATTTTAAAGACAAGCATCGATATTGTACTTTAATAATGACCTAAATTTTCATACTACTAGCCAATTGAGTGTGTGTTGTGACTTCAACCAGGAAGGTCGTGCTGGTGAATTTCTCTACATTTAAGTAGTCCAAACTATTGTGGACCTGACTACAATTTTTTTTATTTTTTATTTTGGTGCATAAATAACTAATAATTTCAAATAAAAGTTCTATTCTATTAATAGTTCTGTTCTATTATTGTCAAATATTAAATTTGTAAATATTATACTATTACTTTTAAATGAAGTTTAAGCAGAAATGTAGATCACATCACCACTCACCATCTATATGTACAAATGTGCATTGTTAAAGGTGCAAAATAAAGTAAATAAAATACTTTTCTTACCCATCACCACCGCCGTCTTGTTCCGCTAAACTTTTGGGAGGCTGACTGAAATTAAAATATCCATGTTAGTTAATGGTGCATTGAGCGCATTGTATTTATTGTAAAAACTAACCATGAATATAAAAAGAATTATTTTATTTTAAAGACAAGCAACGGTATTATACTTTAATAATGACCTAAATTTAGATACAACTAGCCAATTGAGTGTGTGTTGTGACTTCAACCAGGAAGGTCGTGCTGGTGAATTTCTCTAATTTCTCTACATTTAAGTAGTCCAAACTATTGTGAACCTGACTACAATTTTTTTTTTTATTTTGGTGCATAAATAACTAATAATGTCAAATAAAAGTTCTGTTCTATTATTATCAAATATTAAATTTGTAAATATTAATATTATTACTTTTAAATGAAGTTTAAGCAGAAATGTAAATCACATCACCACTCACCATCTATATGTACAAATGTGCATTGTTATAGGTGTAAAATAAAGAAAATAAAATACTTTTCTCACCCAGAATCGTCGTTATGTTTTGCAATTTTGCAATTAGCAAAATTTAATTAATGATTTTTGTTAATATTTAGTTTTGTTAGTCACTTACTTTTCCTGGTGATGTGCTTGTGCAGCATACAGGCAGCACACCAGGGCGATGGTTGCAATCAGTAGAAGCTTCATGATTGTTCAGTGACGGCGGATGAACTGTTGATACTCACCTCGACGTGGACGCCCTTTTTATACTCTGTTAACGCCAACTTTATTGTATATTTATTACCAGTAATAATTCAAAGAAAGAAATAATAATTATTACTTTTAATTACATAATTGTCCTTAACGCTGATGGAAGCAATTAAATTTTAATTTAAATGTTACGCATATTAGAGATGACTCAATTGTAATAAATCCATTTCTACACCTCCTCGTTTTAACCGGTATTTTGTATTTTCTAAGATTTTCCGTTCATTTTTCTCTATAAAAACTCTTATTATTCAAAAGAGTTTTTTTTTTAGAAATTATTGATCTTAATCAGAGGTAGAAATTACTTTTATTTATAAGTTTAATTTCACCTTTTGCTTTTTATTATTACTTTTATTGTACCGAACTTTTACGATGCGAAAACTTTTATTAGCCAAAGGACTTCATCACTTATAAATTTATGACAATCATTAGATTCTTCTAAAAACTTATTCATAAGAAGTTTTTTTGTGATGGCTAAAACATAGTACAAGATTTATAACAAATATTCAGTAAATCTTATTCTATTATAACAGTTAATTTCCTACGCTGAGATGCTGGATTCAGTTTCAGCAACCCACTCTAAGATTTGATTCTACGTTACTGTCATAATATTGGGAAAAATATTTTAAAAACATTATAAAAATCTAAAAATCAGAATAGACCTAAAACTTTTTTCACGAAATTCATCACGTACTATCCTCAAACCTATGTGGACTTACGGACTAGAGCTGTGGGGTTCAGCCAAACCTACAAACGTACGGACTGTGCAGGACATTTCATTCAAAACTACTACGACAGATAGCTGACGCTCCTTACTACGTGACTAACCTCAATCTTCACACCGACCACCACATCACCTTCGTACACCAATTAGCCAAGACTAAATATCAAAAATTCCATACTGCTCTCTCCGCTTGCTCCAATCGTCTAGTACAGTCTCTCGCCTCCTCTCACATTCCTGACAATCCTCATCGCCGACTGAATCGCCAGTGGCAACGCGACTTCCTCGCAGTTTGAAGGCCTAAAAATCATATCCAGCAGAATGTGCTACCGCTGGGCAGATTCTTTCCTCCTGCCTTTCACGCCTCTATACTTCAATCTCCCTAATTACTTATTGTATAGTGTATTATACAGATTTTAAATAACAAAATAAATTTTAAAAAAAAATTATCATAATAAAGTTCATGAAAACGAAGTT
Source organism: Rhodnius prolixus (assembly GCF_049639745.1). Classification (NCBI taxonomy): domain Eukaryota; kingdom Metazoa; phylum Arthropoda; class Insecta; order Hemiptera; family Reduviidae; genus Rhodnius; species Rhodnius prolixus. The sequence continues at coordinate 10,414,612 of NW_027411604.1, read as the reverse complement.
TTACTTAATATAGTTATATTTATTTTATCATTGTCTAGACCATTTCTAGAGATTTGTAGAGAGCCATTTCTCCTTAAATAATTTTAATAAATCTCACGAAGAGCCGCGAAATATATATTTATTTCCACATATTGCAAAGTAAAAAATGATAACTAAACCTGTTTAAATGAAAATGGCTCCAGTCTTATATACGTATTGTATTTTAACATAATTCTATTCAATTTCAAACCTATCACATTTAAATTTCTTTTTGAAAAAATATCTTTACTTTAATAAATGAAATTTTCACTTGCTTCAATAAAATTGAAATATACAATTTATTTTGGACGGGCTGAAGAGCCACAAAATTTGGATATTAGAGCCGCATGCCTTTATTGGAAACGGCTGATCTTGCGTTCCATTGTAGAATTTTTTTAATTTATTCATGTGTTGTAAATGAAAGTATAATAACTAAAACTATAATAGATATTATATACACTGTACAGTTAAAAAGTATTTGTTACTTAATAACAGTAACCAATTGGAAATTTACATTGCCTCCTTCAAACTTATCACTTTATGTTTGATCAGTAATCTCAGTTTGTCGTCAGGTATTTTTAATTCTATTCCATTTAAACTCTTTAAGATGGAGTAGACCGCTTCATATAATATATCTAAATTGGAATCCTGTTGAAGGGATTTCGCAGTTTTCGTTACCTCTGAGGGGCGGTATGGATTTTGAGGAATTAATCCTCATGGTGTACTTTTACTCGTACTCGGTTGAATTAATACCTCGTTAATTAATTTTTTATCGAAATTAGGGGACACCTCAAACCTATTTCTTTTGGTTTTTCTCTTATAAGTAATGGTAGACGCGAATGGCCTATTATCGTTAACTATGAGTTTATTTAGTAAGGGGAATTCTTTTAGATTGTCTAAAGTGGGGGCTTGTTTTTCCGCTAAGGCGGCAAACGAGTTACTGGATAGAAATCTTTTTGCGTCCAAGTATGAGATATTCTTCTCGCCCGTTAATTGCTTTAAAGTTTTCTCTTTCTTATATTGGGGACACATATTCACGTTTGTTGCCAAATGGGTAGCACTGACGTAATTCACACATTTAGCTGTGTTATCTTTACATTGAGATGCTTCATGATTACTCCCACATTTGTCACATCTTACATTCCCTTTACATTGGTCTTTAAAGTGACCAAATCTTAAACACTGTCTGAATTGTATGACATTTTGAATGTAATTGTGAACTTCGCATCTTACGTAATGTATATAGACGTATTGTGGTAACTGCTGCCCTCTAACCGAGAACAAAACCGACTGAATGGGAACGAATTTTGTTTCTTTCGTAACCCTGTCTATAACTTTTCGCTTTAATCGTCTGATTTCTGTTATCTGGTATTCAACCCCTAATGGAACCCTCATAACCTCCTTTATCTCCACTTCTGTCAGATCCGTATCTACACCCCTTCTCTGCAATAAATATCTGGGTATGTAGACTTTGAAACCCTTTTCCTTTAGAATTACGGAGTTCAATAATCTGTTGGCAGATACACCATTGTTCATATCTACTTTCAACCTGTTTATGCCAAGCTTTTTAATTCCGTCGATGTTTTTGGAAATGTCTACGTGTTTTTCGTGTAGTAATTTCCCAACTGACATTGAGTGCACCCTCGAAATTCCCTTTTTGTCCTTATTAGTGCTTTCCACAATAACGTAAAAGGGTCCCAAATCCGTACTTTGGTATACCAACTTTATATGGTACGCCATTGCACTTTTGTTCGGCCCATTTGTGTAAATTTGATCATCACTTACCTCGCTTCCTTCTGACCTGAGTCATTTCCTTAGCTACCTTCACATCCGGTCCGCCCAACATGCTTCTTATGGTAGAGACAAATCCGCGCTCTGTCCCTTTACGTTTTCCAGTCATTTTCACCACCTTCTTGACTGACTTAGTAGGCATATTTGCGATTTTTAATAATATTTTTGAATTTTCAAAAAATGCTTTCTTATTGTTGCTAGTGTTACCACAATAACTGATGAAAACTTTTTCAAAAGAGCTTAAGTAATGTTTTACTACTCCTGTTTGCAATATTTGTGCTTCTAAATCAATTTGAAAAATTTCATTTTCAAACCAGAACGAGTAGGTTTTAGTGAATATAAAGCATGCTATTCTTGGTGAGTGGTGTACTCAAACTAACCGGACAGCTGTATCGCTCACTGCACACAAATGAAGTCTCCAATTGTTAAATCTTCCCTTCTACACTAAGAGAGATTGGAGGCAAGAAATATCTATCTCTCCTTATCCAAGCAGGGACTAGTATTTCTTTTTTTTTGGACGAGTCTAGGATATCTAGCTACCATGTTAGAGCAGATATAATACGATTTTTTTGGGCGAACCGTCTAACTCTAATTTCAATAAGGTCCGTCGGATCAATCTGTGCCGGATGGCCCGGCATAGTTTCAAGATTGCCTTCGCTGGCTCCGGTCTTACCATCCGGCAAGCATGGCATGCGTTGACAAAGTTTTCTATCTCTTTATCCAAAGATGGTCACCAAACATAAGAGCGAGCTAGAGATTTCATCTTGTTCATACCCTGGTGTCCCGCATGCAGATCCTTGAGCACTCCTACTCTTAGTTGCCGCGGCAGAAGGATGCGGTATCCCCACATCACCACTCCGGTTGCTACATTTAGTTCAGTCCTCCGAACCAAATACGACTTGAGGTTTTCCTCTACCTTTTCTGGCCATCCATAATTTATGTAAGTGTAAACTTTACTCAGTTCTGAATCCCGTCTTCTATTATCCTTAACCGTTCTTAAATTAATAGAAACTGCGGATTCCATCATATTAATATAATCGAAGTCATCTTTCTGTTCTGAATCCGGCTCCTTATCCATAATTGGTAGCCGCGAAAACCGTCAGCTATATTCTTCTGGCTAGAAATATATTTCATCGTGTAATTGAAACCCGATAGGTACAATGCCCAACGCTGGAGCCTTCCAGCGGCCATTTCCGGTAAGCCTTTATGTTCTCAAAACAGTGCTAACAAGGGTTAATTATCACAGTATAAAGTAAATTGGTTGCCCGCTAAGAACTGAAAAACTTTTTAACCGACCAAAATATCGCTTAAACCTCTCCTTATCATCATGGAATAGTTCAACTCTGCTTTCCTGAGTACCCTGGATGCAAGGGAAATAGGTCTGTCAGTACCATCTGGCATTTCATGTAAAATAACCGCAGCTATGCCTCTCTTTGATGTATTTATCGGTAACTCGGAGTTGAAGTGGACCAATACTTGGTCGGAAACTATCTGCCTTTTCGCTTCTAGAAACGAATTTTCGCAGCTGGCATCCCATCGAAATGGTTTGCCTTTCTTCAATAATTCATACAAAGGTGATAGAATGTTGGCTAAATTTCTAATAAATCGTCCATAATAACCAAATGCACCAACAAAAGCTCGTAATTCCTGGACGCAACTCGGGTGAGTAATTGCGCTGATTGCCCTTAATTTCTCTCCGTCCTTTTGGATGCCATTTCCATTTATCACATGACCCAAAAATTTTATTTCTGGCTCGAAAAACTTGCACTTTTTGAAGTTTTATCTAAACCTAGCTTCTCTTAATTTTTCAAACACAGAGCGCAAATTTCTAAGGTGTTCTTCTTTGGATGCTCCCGTCACTACCAAATAATCCAGAAAGTTTACCACTCCAGGAAAACTTAAACTTTTATTGTTTTGTGCCTGGATTCAGGAACACGCAAAAAGAAATAAAAAGCTAGTCTTAAAGTCTAATAGTTTCAGACTGTTGCAATCAGCGATTTAATAAAATAAAAAAAACGTTTTTAAGTTTTTATATTACTTTGTGAGTTCTCGTTCGAGACTGTAACCAAATAGAATATATTTTAGAAGGGTTTCCTTTCAAAAAAATAAACACAAAATTTCAATTGCTTAATTTATTGGTAAGATATATAATTTGGCCATTCCCCACCACCAAAATTTAAACCAGATTTCGAAATGATTTGTCTAGATACGTTTCCTGGCACTATCCCTGGTACTGAAAAAAATAAATAGATAAATAAAATCTGCCCGTTAATAAGAATCTTAAATAATTATTGAATTATTTTAATGGGGTACATACTCAATTATGATCGTCGTCAACTAACCTTTAACAAAAAACAAACATGTTAACAGACATAGAATACATATTTTGAATTAGGTTTTATTTAGTGGCAGGTATTTTAAAATTATTAAAAAAAGCTTTGTAAGCTTAATTTTAAGAAATATAAATCACATTACCACTCACAATCTATATTATAAATAACAATAATGTGCATTGCTATAGATGTAAAATAAAATAAATAAATTACTTTCCTTACCCAAACCGAAGCCATACCTCTCTGTTTGTTCCGCTAAACTGAAATTAAAATATCCATGTTAGTTATTGGTGCATTGAGCGCGTTGATGATTTATTGTAAAAACTAACTATGGATATAAAAAGAATTATTTTAAAGACAAGCATCGATATTATACTTTAATAATGACATAAGTTTACATACAACTAGCCAATTGAGTGTGTGTTGTGACTTCCACCAGGAAGGTCGTGCTGGTGAATTTCTCTAATTTATAACCTTTCTTTTATATGTGGTGACAATTTTTTGAGATTTTTTTTGTACATTCAAATAGTGTACACTATTGTAAACCTGACTGCAATTTTTTATTTCTATTTCGGGGCATAAATAACTATTAATTTCAAATAAAAGTTCGCCAGGGAATTTTATAAATTAGTAAGAATTCGGCTTGGATTAGTTAATCTTTAGTGATGAGTGCAGGTGGGGATTGCAATAAACAAACGCCGAGCGGCGGAGGGGACACCAGCACAAAAGAACGCTCTGACGTAACGCCTCCCAGTCATGGGAGTGAACACCTTTTCGATGTCAACCAACAAGGATAGGTAAATACTGACGAGTTTCCGGTATCAAAAGGCGTTTTGCAGGGAGATAGTATCTCACCTTTACGCTTTGCCATTTTCATCAATGATATAGGCAGCTTCATGCAGCTTAACCATTGTAGCGCTGTTAAAATTGGCCACTCTAACGGTTTACTTTCTCTTTTATACGCTGATGATGTGGTATTATTATCTAATTCGCCAGTAGAACTCAGAAGAAAATTATCAGTCTTAGAAAGATACCGTGCTGAGAATAAATTGAAAGTAAATCGGAAATTATTATTTTCAAGAAAGGCCGCGTCAAAGCTACTAAAAAGAAACTTTTTACTTTTCTGGTGAAAAAATTGAGGTTGTGGAAACGTTTAAATATCTGGGTATTTTGTTTCCTAAGTCGGGATGCTTTAATTTAACCTGTAAAGATATGGTCTCAAGAGCGACAGGAGCAATATCGGCTACTAAAAGTATTTTCTCTGGATCTAAATTAGCTTCTTGGGCTTGCAAACAAAAGGGTTTTGATAGCTGCATTTGTTCTGTACTGCTCTATGGTAGTGAAATCTGAGTGCTTAGATATACTGAACAGATTGAGGTGGTACAGACAAAGCTCATTAAGTCATTGTTTTTTTGGCAACGTAATACTCCAGGTTATATGGTCTGAATGGAGACCGAAAGAGTTAAATTAAAATATTTTGGTTTTAACCGTGCGCTGAACTGTTTGATCAAGCTGTTAGGTATGCGTTGAGACAGGTTACCGAAACTCTGTTATAATAAATTATTACAATTGGACAGTTACAAATGCTAACATTGTGAAATATAACTGGGTATCCCAGATCAAGAATTATTTTTTTAAACTCGGTTATGAATGGTTGTGGTACAAACAGGATGCCAGTTTAATAGAAAAATTTAAAGAAGAAATACTGTGCGACCTGATGCAACATTTAATTACTGACGATTTGGTTAGAATTAATAATTCCACTTTTAGTTCTGTTTATATTTTGATAGCTGATCAAAATTTTAATTCATATTTGAGGTTCAAATGTTTTTGTTATCTACGCTAAAGGGAACCGTTATGAAATTAACAGCCTTGAACTTTTTCCAGTACGTAACTACGAAAAAGAGAACTTGGCTCATATTTTTATCAGCTGTCCGGGCTACAGTGTAATCAGGCAAAAGTACCTTTCCAAATATTTTCCACTAACAGCTGAAAGTGTATTAATTATTAGAAATAAATTTCATAGTGTGGATGTCCATAAATTTGTTATTGGTTGTCTAGATTTAAGGAAATCTATGTTAGACGTGTAGTTCTGTTTTATTTTCATTTTTTAAAAAAAAAATAATTTTGTTTTAGTATGTTTTCTTGTTTGCCGTATTTTTTATTTTTTTAACTTTACAGTTATGTTTAGATTTTTTTCTGTTCTATTATTATCAAATATTAAATTGGTAAATATTATATTACTACTTTTAAATGTAGTTTAAGCAGAAATGTAAATCACATCACCACTCACCATCTATATGTACAAATGTGCATTGTTAAAGGTGCAAAATAAAATAAATAAAATACTTTTCTTACCCAGAATCGTCGTTTTTATCCGCTAAACTTTTGGGAGGCGGACTGAAATTAAAATATCCATGTTAGTTATTGGTGCATTCAGCGCGTTGTATTTATTGTAAAAACTAACCATGAATATAAAAAGAATTATTTTATTTTAAAGACAAGCATCGATATTATACTTTAATAATGACCTAAATTTAGATACAACTAGCCAATTGAGTGTGTGTTGTGACTTCAACCAGGAAGGTCGTGCTGGTGAATTTCTCTACATTTAAGTAGTCCAAACTATTGTGAACCTGACTACAGTTTTTTATTTTTTTTATTTTGGTGCATAAATAACTAATAATTTCAAATAAAAGTTCTGTTCTATTATTAGTTCTGTTCTATTATTGTCAAATATTAAATTTGTAAATATTAATATTATTACTTTTAAATGAAGTTTAAGCAGAAATGTAAATCACATCACCACTCACCATCTATATGTACAAATGTGCATTGTTATAGGTGCTAAATAAAATACTTTTCTTACATATCACCGCCGTCTTGTTCCGCTAAACTTTTGGAAAGCAGACTGAAATTAAAATATCCATGTTAGTTATTGGTGCATTCAGCGCGTTGATGATTTATTGTAAATCTAACTATGGATATAAAAAGAATTATTTTATTTTAAAGGCAAGCATCGATATTATACTTTAATAATGACCTAAATTTACATACTACTAGCCAATCAATGTACAGGTAAAAACCAAATCAAAAAACTTGACAACAGGGAACGGATTTAGTTCAGTGGTTAACGTGTACCGGATTCCAATGCGGAAGATCCCTTGTTCCATCTAGCGTACTTAAATTTACTATTTCTAAAAGCTTCTTACAGCCTCACTTTCCAGTGATAAACTGTTTTGTCTGTAACGTAAGAACATCGTCCGGAAGCAACTGAAAAAAGCTCCAGACGGCAATGAACACCAAACATGCCGCGATTGCGAATCTTTGGTGCCGGAAATATCCAAAAATACGCAGGCCACTTGATAGTAACTTAATTCAAAAAATCTCACTTAATTCCGTATAAATCCATTTTTTTGAAAATTGGTTAACCCTAGTTACACTTTATCATTAGAGACTTTCAAGAAAATATAATGACCATTCCTTCACCTTGTAACAGCATCTTAAGTCTAATGAATTTCAAAAATATTTAAAAGTAATTCACCCTGGACTATCCGCACTAGCATCCGCCATCGTTTTAGGATTCTCTGGTATCCTGAAATTTAATTAGTATAATATTAGAAACGCTTTCTTGATTTCAGTATTTTAATCTCTATTGCAACCAATTAAGTTTTACTTGTTCCTTTATTATTATACTACTTAGTTCGTTATTTAAACGATTCCTATTCCTGACCATGTAAGAGCTAATCCTCTGAGCTGTGGATTAGCTCAGAGTGTGCTGAAGAACTATGGAGTACAAAGAAGAGCAAAGTAATCGGCAGATCTCAATTTTAAAAATAATTTTCTATGGAAAAATAGCCATACCCTGGGAAAATTCCCTTTTCCAGAAATAACCATCGCGTACTTATCAGTAAAAACTTAGTAGGGCAAAAAATAATTCGCTAAATTGTTCGTTCTAGATCTTTTAATTAGCAAAATTTAATTAATGATTTTAGTTAATATTTAGTTTTGTTAGTCACTTACTTTTCCAGTTGATGTGCTTGTGCAGCATACAGGCAGCACACCAGGGCGATGGTTGCAATCAGTAGAAGCTTCATGATTGTTCAGTGGCGGTGGACGAACTGTTGATACTCACCTCGACGTGGACGCCCTTTTTATACTCTGTCAAAGCCAACTTTATTGTATATTTATTACCAGTAATAATTCAAAGAAAGAAATAATAATTATTACTTTTAATTACATAATTGTCCTTAACGCTGATAGAAACAATTAAATTTTAATTTAAATGTTACGCATATTAGAGATGACTCAATTGTAATAAATCCATTTCTACACCTACTCGTTTTAACCGGTCTTTTGTATTTTCTAAGATTTTCCGTTCATTTTTCTCTATAAAAACTCTTATTATTCAAAAGAGTTTTTCTTTTAGAAATTATTGATCTTAATCAGAGGTAGAAATTACTTTTATTTATAAGTTTAATTTCACCTTTTGCTTTTATTGTACTGAACTTTTACGATGCGAAAATTTTTATTAGCCAAAGGACTTCATCACTTATAAATTTATGACAATCATTAGATTCTTCTAAAAACTTATTCATAAGAAGTTTTTTGTGATGGCTAAAACATAGTACAAGATTTATAACAAATATTCAGTAAATCTTATTCTATTATAACAGTTAATTTCCTACGCTGAGATGCTGGATTCAGTTTCAGCAACCCACTCTAAGATTTGATTCTACGTTACTGTCATAATATTGGGAAAAATATTTTAAAAACATTATAAAAATCTAAAAATCAGAATAGACCTAAAACTTTTTTCACGAAATTCATCACGTACTATCCTCAAACCTATGTGGACTTACGGACTAGAGCTGTGGGGTTCAGCCAAACCTACAAACGTACGGACTGTGCAGGACATTTCATTCAAAACTACTACGACAGATAGCTGACGCTCCTTACTACGTGACTAACCTCAATCTTCACACCGACCACCACATCACCTTCGTACACCAATTAGCCAAGACTAAATATCAAAAATTCCATACTGCTCTCTCCGCTTGCTCCAATCGTCTAGTACAGTCTCTCGCCTCCTCTCACATTCCTGACAATCCTCATCGCCGACTGAATCGCCAGTGGCAACGCGACTTCCTCGCAGTTTGAAGGCCTAAAAATCATATCCAGCAGAATGTGCTACCGCTGGGCAGATTCTTTCCTCCTGCCTTTCACGCCTCTATACTTCAATCTCCCTAATTACTTATTGTATAGTGTATTATACAGATTTTAAATAACAAAATAAATTTTAAAAAAAAATTATCATAATAAAGTTCATGAAAACGAAGTTTTACTTAATATAGTTATATTTATTTTATCATTGTCTAGACCATTTCTAGAGATTTGTAGAGAGCCATTTCTCCTTAAATAATTTTAATAAATCTCACGAAGAGCCGCGAAATATATATTTATTTCCACATATTGCAAAGTAAAAAATGATAACTAAACCTGTTTAAATGAAAATGGCTCCAGTCTTATATACGTATTGTATTTTAACATAATTCTATTCAATTTCAAACCTATCACATTTAAATTTCTTTTTGAAAAAATATCTTTACTTTAATAAATGAAATTTTCACTTGCTTCAATAAAATTGAAATATACAATTTATTTTGGACGGGCTGAAGAGCCACAAAATTTGGATATTAGAGCCGCATGCCTTTATTGGAAACGGCTGATCTTGCGTTCCATTGTAGTATTTTTAATTTATTCATGTGTTGTAAATGAAAGTATAATAACTAAAACTATAATAGATATTATATACACTGTACAGTTAAAAAGTATTTGTTACTTAATAACAGTAACCAATTGGAAATTTACATTGCCTCCTTCAAACTTATCACTTTATGTTTGATCAGTAATCTCAGTTTGTCGTCAGGTATTTTTAATTCTATTCCATTTAAACTCTTTAAGATGGAGTAGACCGCTTCATATAATATATCTAAATTGGAATCCTGTTGAAGGGATTTCGCAGTTTTCGTTACCTCTGAGGGGCGGTATGGATTTTGAGGAATTAATCCTCATGGTGTACTTTTACTCGTACTCGGTTGAATTAATACCTCGTTAATTAATTTTTTATCGAAATTAGGGGACACCTCAAACCTATTTCTTTTGGTTTTTCTCTTATAAGTAATGGTAGACGCGAATGGCCTATTATCGTTAACTATGAGTTTATTTAGTAAGGGGAATTCTTTTAGATTGTCTAAAGTGGGGGCTTGTTTTTCCGCTAAGGCGGCAAACGAGTTACTGGATAGAAATCTTTTTGCGTCCAAGTATGAGATATTCTTCTCGCCCGTTAATTGCTTTAAAGTTTTCTCTTTCTTATATTGGGGACACATATTCACGTTTGTTGCCAAATGGGTAGCACTGACGTAATTCACACATTTAGCTGTGTTATCTTTACATTGAGATGCTTCATGATTACTCCCACATTTGTCACATCTTACATTCCCTTTACATTGGTCTTTAAAGTGACCAAATCTTAAACACTGTCTGAATTGTATGACATTTTGAATGTAATTGTGAACTTCGCATCTTACGTAATGTATATAGACGTATTGTGGTAACTGCTGCCCTCTAACCGAGAACAAAACCGACTGAATGGGAACGAATTTTGTTTCTTTCGTAACCCTGTCTATAACTTTTCGCTTTAATCGTCTGATTTCTGTTATCTGGTATTCAACCCCTAATGGAACCCTCATAACCTCCTTTATCTCCACTTCTGTCAGATCCGTATCTACACCCCTTCTCTGCAATAAATATCTGGGTATGTAGACTTTGAAACCCTTTTCCTTTAGAATTACGGAGTTCAATAATCTGTTGGCAGATACACCATTGTTCATATCTACTCTCAACCTGTTTATGCCAAGCTTTTTAATTCCGTCGATGTTTTTGGAAATGTCTACGTGTTTTTCGTGTAGTAATTTCCCAACTGACATTGAGTGCACCCTCGAAATTCCCTTTTTGTCCTTATTAGTGCTTTCCACAATAACGTAAAAGGGTCCCAAATCCGTACTTTGGTATACCAACTTTATATGGTACGCCATTGCACTTTTGTTCGGCCCATTTGTGTAAATTTGATCATCACTTACCTCGCTTCCTTCTGACCTGAGTCATTTCCTTAGCTACCTTCACATCCGGTCCGCCCAACATGCTTCTTATGGTAGAGACAAATCCGCGCTCTGTCCCTTTACGTTTTCCAGTCATTTTCACCACCTTCTTGACTGACTTAGTAGGCATATTTGCGATTTTTAATAATATTTTTGAATTTTCAAAAAATGCTTTCTTATTGTTGCTAGTGTTACCACAATAACTGATGAAAACTTTTTCAAAAGAGCTTAAGTAATGTTTTACTACTCCTGTTTGCAATATTTGTGCTTCTAAATCAATTTGAAAAATTTCATTTTCAAACCAGAACGAGTAGGTTTTAGTGAATATAAAGCATGCTATTCTTGGTGAGTGGTGTACTCAAACTAACCGGACAGCTGTATCGCTCACTGCACACAAATGAAGTCTCCAATTGTTAAATCTTCCCTTCTACACTAAGAGAGATTGGAGGCAAGAAATATCTATCTCTCCTTATCCAAGCAGGGACTAGTATTTCTTTTTTTTTGGACGAGTCTAGGATATCTAGCTACCATGTTAGAGCAGATATAATACGATTTTTTTGGGCGAACCGTCTAACTCTAATTTCAATAAGGTCCGTCGGATCAATCTGTGCCGGATGGCCCGGCATAGTTTCAAGATTGCCTTCGCTGGCTCCGGTCTTACCATCCGGCAAGCATGGCATGCGTTGACAAAGTTTTCTATCTCTTTATCCAAAGATGGTCACCAAACATAAGAGCGAGCTAGAGATTTCATCTTGTTCATACCCTGGTGTCCCGCATGCAGATCCTTGAGCACTCCTACTCTTAGTTGCCGCGGCAGAAGGATGCGGTATCCCCACATCACCACTCCGGTTGCTACATTTAGTTCAGTCCTCCGAACCAAATACGACTTGAGGTTTTCCTCTACCTTTTCTGGCCATCCATAATTTATGTAAGTGTAAACTTTACTCAGTTCTGAATCCCGTCTTCTATTATCCTTAACCGTTCTTAAATTAATAGAAACTGCGGATTCCATCATATTAATATAATCGAAGTCATCTTTCTGTTCTGAATCCGGCTCCTTATCCATAATTGGTAGCCGCGAAAACCGTCAGCTATATTCTTCTGGCTAGAAATATATTTCATCGTGTAATTGAAACCCGATAGGTACAATGCCCAACGCTGGAGCCTTCCAGCGGCCATTTCCGGTAAGCCTTTATGTTCTCAAAACAGTGCTAACAAGGGTTAATTATCACAGTATAAAGTAAATTGGTTGCCCGCTAAGAACTGAAAAACTTTTTAACCGACCAAAATATCGCTTAAACCTCTCCTTATCATCATGGAATAGTTCAACTCTGCTTTCCTGAGTACCCTGGATGCAAGGGAAATAGGTCTGTCAGTACCATCTGGCATTTCATGTAAAATAACCGCAGCTATGCCTCTCTTTGATGTATTTATCGGTAACTCGGAGTTGAAGTGGACCAATACTTGGTCGGAAACTATCTGCCTTTTCGCTTCTAGAAACGAATTTTCGCAGCTGGCATCCCATCGAAATGGTTTGCCTTTCTTCAATAATTCATACAAAGGTGATAGAATGTTGGCTAAATTTCTAATAAATCGTCCATAATAACCAAATGCACCAACAAAAGCTCGTAATTCCTGGACGCAACTCGGGTGAGTAATTGCGCTGATTGCCCTTAATTTCTCTCCGTCCTTTTGGATGCCATTTCCATTTATCACATGACCCAAAAATTTTATTTCTGGCTCGAAAAACTTGCACTTTTTGAAGTTTTATCTAAACCTAGCTTCTCTTAATTTTTCAAACACAGAGCGCAAATTTCTAAGGTGTTCTTCTTTGGATGCTCCCGTCACTACCAAATAATCCAGAAAGTTTACCACTCCAGGAAAACTTAAACTTTTATTGTTTTGTGCCTGGATTCAGGAACACGCAAAAAGAAATAAAAAGCTAGTCTTAAAGTCTAATAGTTTCAGACTGTTGCAATCAGCGATTTAATAAAATAAAAAAAACGTTTTTAAGTTTTTATATTACTTTGTGAGTTCTCGTTCGAGACTGTAACCAAATAGAATATATTTTAGAAGGGTTTCCTTTCAAAAAAATAAACACAAAATTTCAATTGCTTAATTTATTGGTAAGATATATAATTTGGCCATTCCCCACCACCAAAATTTAAACCAGATTTCGAAATGATTTGTCTAGATACGTTTCCTGGCACTATCCCTGGTACTGAAAAAAATAAATAGATAAATAAAATCTGCCCGTTAATAAGAATCTTAAATAATTATTGAATTATTTTAATGGGGTACATACTCAATTATGATCGTCGTCAACTAACCTTTAACAAAAAACAAACATGTTAACAGACATAGAATACATATTTTGAATTAGGTTTTATTTAGTGGCAGGTATTTTAAAATTATTAAAAAAAGCTTTGTAAGCTTAATTTTAAGAAATATAAATCACATTACCACTCACAATCTATATTATAAATAACAATAATGTGCATTGCTATAGATGTAAAATAAAATAAATAAATTACTTTCCTTACCCAAACCGAAGCCATACCTCTCTGTTTGTTCCGCTAAACTGAAATTAAAATATCCATGTTAGTTATTGGTGCATTGAGCGCGTTGATGATTTATTGTAAAAACTAACTATGGATATAAAAAGAATTATTTTAAAGACAAGCATCGATATTATACTTTAATAATGACATAAGTTTACATACAACTAGCCAATTGAGTGTGTGTTGTGACTTCCACCAGGAAGGTCGTGCTGGTGAATTTCTCTAATTTATAACCTTTCTTTTATATGTGGTGACAATTTTTTGAGATTTTTTTTGTACATTCAAATAGTGTACACTATTGTAAACCTGACTGCAATTTTTTATTTCTATTTCGGGGCATAAATAACTATTAATTTCAAATAAAAGTTCGCCAGGGAATTTTATAAATTAGTAAGAATTCGGCTTGGATTAGTTAATCTTTAGTGATGAGTGCAGGTGGGGATTGCAATAAACAAACGCCGAGCGGCGGAGGGGACACCAGCACAAAAGAACGCTCTGACGTAACGCCTCCCAGTCATGGGAGTGAACACCTTTTCGATGTCAACCAACAAGGATAGGTAAATACTGACGAGTTTCCGGTATCAAAAGGCGTTTTGCAGGGAGATAGTATCTCACCTTTACGCTTTGCCATTTTCATCAATGATATAGGCAGCTTCATGCAGCTTAACCATTGTAGCGCTGTTAAAATTGGCCACTCTAACGGTTTACTTTCTCTTTTATACGCTGATGATGTGGTATTATTATCTAATTCGCCAGTAGAACTCAGAAGAAAATTATCAGTCTTAGAAAGATACCGTGCTGAGAATAAATTGAAAGTAAATCGGAAATTATTATTTTCAAGAAAGGCCGCGTCAAAGCTACTAAAAAGAAACTTTTTACTTTTCTGGTGAAAAAATTGAGGTTGTGGAAACGTTTAAATATCTGGGTATTTTGTTTCCTAAGTCGGGATGCTTTAATTTAACCTGTAAAGATATGGTCTCAAGAGCGACAGGAGCAATATCGGCTACTAAAAGTATTTTCTCTGGATCTAAATTAGCTTCTTGGGCTTGCAAACAAAAGGGTTTTGATAGCTGCATTTGTTCTGTACTGCTCTATGGTAGTGAAATCTGAGTGCTTAGATATACTGAACAGATTGAGGTGGTACAGACAAAGCTCATTAAGTCATTGTTTTTTTGGCAACGTAATACTCCAGGTTATATGGTCTGAATGGAGACCGAAAGAGTTAAATTAAAATATTTTGGTTTTAACCGTGCGCTGAACTGTTTGATCAAGCTGTTAGGTATGCGTTGAGACAGGTTACCGAAACTCTGTTATAATAAATTATTACAATTGGACAGTTACAAATGCTAACATTGTGAAATATAACTGGGTATCCCAGATCAAGAATTATTTTTTTAAACTCGGTTATGAATGGTTGTGGTACAAACAGGATGCCAGTTTAATAGAAAAATTTAAAGAAGAAATACTGTGCGACCTGATGCAACATTTAATTACTGACGATTTGGTTAGAATTAATAATTCCACTTTTAGTTCTGTTTATATTTTGATAGCTGATCAAAATTTTAATTCATATTTGAGGTTCAAATGTTTTTGTTATCTACGCTAAAGGGAACCGTTATGAAATTAACAGCCTTGAACTTTTTCCAGTACGTAACTACGAAAAAGAGAACTTGGCTCATATTTTTATCAGCTGTCCGGGCTACAGTGTAATCAGGCAAAAGTACCTTTCCAAATATTTTCCACTAACAGCTGAAAGTGTATTAATTATTAGAAATAAATTTCATAGTGTGGATGTCCATAAATTTGTTATTGGTTGTCTAGATTTAAGGAAATCTATGTTAGACGTGTAGTTCTGTTTTATTTTCATTTTTTAAAAAAAAAATAATTTTGTTTTAGTATGTTTTCTTGTTTGCCGTATTTTTTATTTTTTTAACTTTACAGTTATGTTTAGATTTTTTTCTGTTCTATTATTATCAAATATTAAATTGGTAAATATTATATTACTACTTTTAAATGTAGTTTAAGCAGAAATGTAAATCACATCACCACTCACCATCTATATGTACAAATGAGCATTGTTATAGATGTAAAATAAAGTAAATAAAATACTTTTCTTACCCAGAACTGGGTTTTTGATCCGCTAAACTTTTGGGAGGCTGACTGAAATTAAAATATCCATGTTGGTGCATTCAGCACGTTCATGATATATTGTAAAAACTAACTATGGATATAAAAAGAATTATTTTATTTTAAAGACAAGCATCGATATTATACTTTAATAATGACCTAAATTTAGATACAACTAGCCAATTGAGTGTGTGTTGTGACTTCAACCACGAAGGTCGTGCTGGTGAATTACTCTAATTTCTCTACATTTAAGTAGTCCAAACTATTGTGAACCTGATTACAATTTTATTTTTATTTTGGTGCATAAATAACTAATAATTTCAAATAAACGTTCTATTCTATTATTAGTTCTGTTCTATTATTATCAAATATTAAATTTCTAAATATTAATATTATTATTTTTGAATGTAGTTTAAGCAGAAATGTAAATCACATCACCACTCACCATCTATATTTACAAATGTGCATTGTTATAGGTGTAAAATAAAGTAAATAAAATACTTTTCTTACCCAGAATCGTCGTTTTTATCCGCTAAACTTTTGGGAGGCGGACTGAAATTAAAATATCCATGTTAGTTATTGGTGCATTCAGCGCGTTGTATTTATTGTAAAAACTAACCATGAATATAAACAGAATTATTTTATTTTAAAGACAAGCATCGATATTATACTTTAATAATGACCTAAATTTAGATACAACTAGCCAATTGAGTGTGTGTTGTGACTTCAACCAGGAAGGTCGTGCTGGTGAATTTCTCTACATTTAAGTAGTCCAAACTATTGTGAACCTGACTACAGTTTTTTATTTTTTTTATTTTGGTGCATAAATAACTAATAATTTCAAATAAAAGTTCTGTTCTATTATTAGTTCTGTTCTATTATTGTCAAATATTAAATTTGTAAATATTAATATTATTACTTTTAAATGAAGTTTAAGCAGAAATGTAAATCACATCACCACTCACCATCTATATGTACAAATGTGCATTGTTATAGGTGCTAAATAAAATACTTTTCTTACATATCACCGCCGTCTTGTTCCGCTAAACTTTTGGAAAGCAGACTGAAATTAAAATATCCATGTTAGTTATTGGTGCATTCAGCGCGTTGATGATTTATTGTAAATCTAACTATGGATATAAAAAGAATTATTTTATTTTAAAGGCAAGCATCGATATTATACTTTAATAATGACCTAAATTTACATACTACTAGCCAATCAATGTACAGGTAAAAACCAAATCAAAAAACTTGACAACAGGGAACGGATTTAGTTCAGTGGTTAACGTGTACCGGATTCCAATGCGGAAGATCCCTTGTTCCATCTAGCGTACTTAAATTTACTATTTCTAAAAGCTTCTTACAGCCTCACTTTCCAGTGATAAACTGTTTTGTCTGTAACGTAAGAACATCGTCCGGAAGCAACTGAAAAAAGCTCCAGACGGCAATGAACACCAAACATGCCGCGATTGCGAATCTTTGGTGCCGGAAATATCCAAAAATACGCAGGCCACTTCAACCAGGAAGGTCGTGCTGGTGAATTTCTCTAATTTCTCTACATTTAAGTAGTCCAAACTATTGTGAACCTGACTACAATTTTTTTTTTTTATTTTGGTGCATAAATAACTAATAATTTCAAATAAAAGTTCGATTCTATTAATAGTTCTGTTCTATTATTGTCAAATATTAAATTTGTAAATATTAATATTATTACTTTTAAATGTAGTTTTAGCAGAAATGTAAATCACATCACCACTCACCATCTATATTTACAAATGTGCATTGTTATAGGTGCTAAATAAAATAAATAAAATACTTTTCTTACCCAGAATCGTCGTTTTTATCCGCTAAACTTTTGGGAGGCAGACTGAAATTAAAATATCCATATTAGTTATTGGAGCGTTGAGCACGTTGATGATTTATTGTAAAAACTAACAATGGATATAAAAAGAAATATTTTATTTTAAAGACAAGCATCAATATTGTACTTTAATAATGACCTAAATTTAGATACAACTAGCCAATTGAGTGTGTGTTGTGACTTCAACTAGGAAGGTCGTGCTGGTGAATTTCTCTACATTTAAGTAGTCCAAACTATTGTGAACCTGACTACAATTTTTTTTTATTTTTATTTTTGTGCATAAATAACTAATAATTTCAAATAAAAGTTCTGTTCTATTATTGTCAAATATTAAATTTGTAAATATTAATATTATTACTTTTAAATGAAGTTTAAGCAGAAATGTAAATCACATCACCACTCACCATCTATATTTACAAATGTGCATTGTTATAGGTGCAAAATAAAATAAATAAAATACTTTTCTTACCCAGAATCGTCGTTTTTATCCGCAAAACTTTTGGGAGGCAGACTGAAATTAAAATATCCATATTAGTTATTGGAGCGTTGAGCACGTTGATGATTTATTGTAAAAACTAACAATGGATATAAAAAGAAATATTTTATTTTAAAGACAAGCATCAATATTAAAACTGTCCGGTAGGACAGTTGTATAAGGGTTGATCATCAAAAACTGCAGGAAAAAGCGTAACGTTGAAAAACACCCAACTTTGACAATTTTTTTCTCTTTTTCTATAAAAGATAAAATTCCCAAATTTTCTTTAAATTATAGGACAAACCCTCCTTTATAACTGAAATTTTTTTGCAACAACATAGATCTAATAGATTTCGAGAAAAAAGTTGCCGAAAATGAGCAAAAATGGCTTTTTCAAAAATTGTTGTTGTTCTTCTTCTTCTTCTTCTTCTTGTTGTTGTTGTTGTTGTTGTTGTTGTTGTTGTTGTTACCTTTTTTGTAAACCGCGTACCGCCTAAACGCGTGAACCGATTTTCATGAATGAGGTGTCATTCGATTCGGAATTTTTTGTAGATGTGCCTTTTGGGGGTCTCGACGCTGTACATCGAATGGGAGAGGAGTTAGCCCCCTTTATGTAAGGCCTCCTCCAAAATTATTATTTCTAATTTCTCTGTAAATCTTGGCCCGATTTTGATAAAATTTGGTAGGATGATAGGGTTAGGGCTCCCCTACGTAACATTAAAGCGGCGATCAGCTCTTACACTTGTTAAGGGGAAGTATAGCAATCTTTCAAATTATCGAGACGTGAACCGATTTTCTTGAATAAAGTGTCATTCGAATCAAAATTTTGTACAGATTTGTACTTTAAAAGTCTCGACGCCATGCCTCATAAGGAGGGGAGTTTGCCCTACCCAAATAAGGCCCTTTCTAAAACTATTATTACCAATATTTCTATAAAGCTTAGTCCGATTTTGATAAAATTTAGCACGAAGAAGTGATTAAAGCTCCTCTACGTGGCTGTGAAGTGCCATCATGCTCTTACGCCTACCAACAGGAAGTACTGCAATCGTTAAAATTATCAATGAGTGAACCGATTTACATCAATGAATTGTCGTTCGATTCAAAATCTTTGCCTTTTAGGGAGAAGTCCAGTAATCGCAGTTTATTTTTCTTGCTCCTCTTAAAAGGAAGTACTGAAATCGCAGTTTAATTTTGCTATTTACGTACAAATACCTTCCTATTTTATTCAAAACGCTTTCTCAAAAAAATTGTTATTGAGGATGGTTTGGGGACCGCAATTATAATCGTTCTTTAAAAAGATCTCTACAGTAGTTACGGTTCCGACTTAACGCCTTATCAGGTTATAATGATAGAATTGCTTATACCAAATTTTAAAAAAATCTGTAAAGCAGATATGTAACTTTGCAAAATAGACAAAAAGAAAAATCTATCCAAAAGGTACAAAAATCTCCTTAACAAAAACTTACAGTTTAAAATGTTAAGTATAAGGGTTGATTAAACGCCAAAAGGTACACAAATCAGCAAGTACCCATCATTTCATTTATACTTCATTGATATGATTTAAGTAATTTTACTGCATTAACTTTTCCTTCACATTTTTAGAATTTATTAGATGTCACAGACCCTTATGCTGGCCAGTTCATTCATAATATTTTTTTGTTATAATTATGATAAAATGAGTTCTGAATTATTCTGAGTAGTCACATATACATGCATGTTAAAGTAGAAAAAGACAAAGTCAGAGTCAGCCACTGTTTAAATTTGAATCACGAAGGATTTAAAACAATATTTCAGTCTTGAATTCGTCTTACCGAAATATTCGTGAGCACAAATAACACACAGTTAATAACAAGTAGATTATTCAACAATAATTATTCATTTCTCAATTGTAATTTAATTTAGTCCCCCTAATTTTACTTATAGTAAAATACTGGAATAATTAGCTGTCCTAAAAATATGCAAATCTTATTTATTTTATATTACATATATACAACATTGTGGGAAGAACATCTAGATTGAGAATGTAATTGAAGAAAACTATATTATTTGCGATAAAGCCAGATAATTATTACCTATTATTATAAACGTTTGACTACTTCATAAAATAACAATTACTTTAATCGAAGAATGAACTTAAACCGACGATTTTTATTTAAAAATAAAAATAAATAAAATGAAATCATTAATGTATGTTGGTGTAAACTTTTTTTTAAAAAAGTTTTTGAAATCTTTAGCCTAATTTTTTTTTTCTTTTTAACCTGTAATTAATAGTTTGATTATTATAGATAAATAGATATTACAATCTACAGTCTAGAACAAATATTTTGTAGATGAAAATGGCCAGCATAAGGGTCTGTGACATCTAATAAATTCTAAAAATGTGAAGGAAAAGTTAATGCAGTAAAATTACTTAAATCATATCAATGAAGTATAAATGAAATGATGGGTACTTGCTGATTTGTGTACCTTTTGGCGTTTAATCAACCCTTATACTTAACATTTTAAACTGTAAGTTTTTGTTAAGGAGATTATACTTTAATAATGACCTAAATTTAGATACAACTAGCCAATTGAGTGTGTGTTGTGACTTCAACTAGGAAGGTCGTGCTGGTGAATTTCTCTACATTTAAGTAGTCCAAACTATTGTGAACCTGACTACAATTTTTTTTTTTTTTTATTTTTGTGCATAAATAACTAATAATTTCAAATAAAAGTTCTGTTCTATTATTGTCAAATATTAAATTTGTAAATATTAATATTATTACTTTTAAATGTAGTTTTAGCAGAAATGTAAATCACATCACCACTCACCATCTATATTTACAAATGTGCATTGTTATAGGTGCTAAATAAAATAAATAAAATACTTTTCTTACCCAGAATCGTCGTTTTTATCCGCTAAACTTTTGGGAGGCAGACTGAAATTAAAATATCCATATTAGTTATTGGAGCGTTGAGCACGTTGATGATTTATTGTAAAAACTAACAATGGATATAAAAAGAAATATTTTATTTTAAAGACAAGCATCAATATTATACTTTAATAATGACCTAAATTTAGATACAACTAGCCAATTGAGTGTGTGTTGTGACTTCAACTAGGAAGGTCGTGCTGGTGAATTTCTCTACATTTAAGTAGTCCAAACTATTGTGAACCTGACTACAATTTTTTTTTATTTTTATTTTTGTGCATAAATAACTAATAATTTCAAATAAAAGTTCTGTTCTATTATTGTCAAATATTAAATTTGTAAATATTAATATTATTACTTTTAAATGAAGTTTAAGCAGAAATGTAAATCACATCACCACTCACCATCTATATTTACAAATGTGCATTGTTATAGGTGCAAAATAAAATAAATAAAATACTTTTCTTACCCAGAATCGTCGTTTTTATCCGCTAAACTTTTGGGAGGCAGACTGAAATTAAAATATCCATATTAGTTATTGGAGCGTTGAGCACGTTGATGATTTATTGTAAAAACTAACAATGGATATAAAAAGAAATATTTTATTTTAAAGACAAGCATCAATATTATACTTTAATAATGACCTAAATTTAGATACAACTAGCCAATTGAGTGTGTGTTGTGACTTCAACCAGGAAGGTCGTGCTGGTGAATTTCTCTACATTTAAGTAGTCCAAACTATTGTGAACCTGACTACAATTTTTTTTTATTTTTATTTTTGTGCATAAATAACTAATAATTTCAAATAAAAGTTCTGTTCTATTATTGTCAAATATTAAATTTGTAAATATTAATATTATTACTTTTAAATGTAGTTTTAGCAGAAATGTAAATCACATCACCACTCACCATCTATATTTACAAATGTGCATTGTTATAGGTGCTAAATAAAATAAATAAAATACTTTTCTTACCCAGAATCGTCGTTTTTATCCGCTAAACTTTTGGGAGGCAGACTGAAATTAAAATATCCATATTAGTTATTGGAGCATTGAGCACGTTGATGATTTATAGTAAAAACTAACTATGGATATAAAAAGAAATATTTTATTTTAATGACAAGCATCGATATTATACTTTAATAATGACCTAAATTTAGATACAACTAGCCAATTGAGTGTGAGTTGTGACTTCAACCAGGAAGGTCGTGCTGGTGAATTTCTCTACATTTAAGTAGTCCAAACTATTGTGAACCTGACTACAATTTTTTTTTTTTTATTTTTGTGCATAAATAACTAATAATTTCAAATAAAAGTTCTATTCTATTAATAGTTCTGTTCTATTATTGTCAAATATTAAATTTGTAAATATTAATATTATTACTTTTAAATGAAGTTTAAGCAGAAATGTAAATCACATCACCACTCACCATCTATATGTACAAATGTGCATTGTTGTAGGTGTAATATAAAGTAAATAAAATACTTTTCTCACCCAGAATCGTCGTTATATTTGCAATTTTGCAATTAGCAAAATTGTATTAATGATTTTTGTTAATATTTAGTTTTGTTAGTCACTTACTCCTGTTGATGTGCTTGTGCAGCATACAGGCAGCACACCAGGGCGATGGTTGCAATCAGTAGAAGCTTCATGATTGTTCAGTGGCGGTGGACGAACTGTTGATACTCACCTCGACGTGGACGCCCTTTTTATACTCTGTCAAAGCCAACTTTATTGTATATTTATTACCAGTAATAATTCAAAGAAAGAAATAATAATTATTACTTTTAATTACATAATTTTCCTTAACGCTGATAGAAACAATTAAATTTTAATTTAAATTTTACGCATATTAGAGATGACTCAATTGTAATAAATCCATTTCTACACCTACTCGTTTTAACCGGTCTTTTGTATTTTCTAAGATTTTCCGTTCATTTTTCTCTATAAAAACTCTTATTATTCAAAAGAGTTTTTCTTTTAGAAATTATTGATCTTAATCAGAGGTAGAAATTACTTTTATTTATAAGTTTAATTTCACCTTTTGCTTTTTATTATTACTTTTATTGTACTGAACTTTTACGATGCGAAAACTTTTATTAGCCAAAGGACTTCATCACTTATAAATTTATGACAATCATTAGATTCTTCTAAAAACTTATTCACAAGAAGTTTTTTTGTGATGGCTAAAACATAGTACAAGATTTATAACAAATATTCAGTAAATCTTATTCTATTATAACAGTTAATTTCCTACGCTGAGATGCCGGATTCAGTTTCAGCAACCCACTCTAAGATTTGATTCTAACGTTACCGCCAAAATATTGGGAAAAAATATTTTAAAAAATTTATAAAATTCTCAAAATCAGATTAGACCTAAAATATTTTGACGAAATTCATCACGTACTATCCTCAAACCTATGTGGACTTACGGACTAGAGCTGTGGGGTTCAGCCAAACCTACAAACGTACGGACTGTGCAGGACATTTCATTCAAAACTACTACGACAGATAGCTGACGCTCCTTACTACGTGACTAACCTCAATCTTCACACCGACCACCACATCACCTTCGTACACCAATTAGCCAAGACTAAATATCAAAAATTCCATATTGCTCTCTCCGTTTGCTCCATTCGTCTAGTACAGTCTATCGCCTCCTCTCACATTCCTGACAATCCTCCTCGCCGACTGAATCGCCAGTGGCCCCGCGACTTCCTCGCAGTTTGAAGGCCTACAAATCATATCCTGCAGAATGTGCTACCGCTGGGCAGATTCTTTCCTCCTGCCTTTCACGCCTCTATACTTCAATCTCCCTAATTACTTATTGTATAGTGTATTATACAGATTGTAAATAACAAAATAAATTAAAAAAAAAAAATTATCTTAATAAAGTTCATGAAAACGAAGTTTTACTTAATATAAGTAGTTATATTTATTTTTTCATTGTCTAGACCATTTCTAGAGATTTGTAGAGAGCCATTTCTCCTTAAATAATTTTAATAAATCTCACGAAGAGCCGCGAAATATATATTTATTTCCACATATTGCAAAGTAAAAAATGATATCTAAACCTGTGTTTGAATGAAACTGGCTGCAGTCTTATATACGTACTGTATTTTAACATAATTCTATTCAATTTCAAACCTATCACATTTAAAATTCTTTTTGAAAAAATATCTTTACTTTAATAAATGAAATTTTCACTTGCTTCAATAAAATTGAAATATACAATTTATTTTGGACGGGCTGAAGAGCCACAAAATTTAGATATTAGAGCCGCATGCCTTTATTGGAAACGGCTGATCTTGCGTTCCATTGTAGTATTTTTAATTTATTCATGTGTTGTAAA
The DNA here is from genome assembly GCF_049639745.1 of Rhodnius prolixus. NCBI lineage: Eukaryota > Metazoa > Arthropoda > Insecta > Hemiptera > Reduviidae > Rhodnius > Rhodnius prolixus. The sequence goes on along the minus strand of NW_027411604.1, from coordinate 10,390,022 downwards.
TGAAAGTATAGTAACTAAAACTATAATAGATATTATATACATTGTACAGTTAAAAAGTATTTGTTACTTAATAACAGTAACCAATTGGAAATTTACATTGCCTCCTTCAAACTTATCACTTTATCTTTGATCAGTAATCTCAGCTTGTCGTCAGGTATTTTTAATTCTATTCCATTTAAACTCTTTAAGATGGAGTAGACCGCTTCATATAATATATCTAAATTGGAATCCTGTTGAAGGGATTTCGCAGTTTTCGTTACCTCTGAGGAGCGGTATGGGTTTTGAGGAATTAATCCTCCTGGTATACTTTTACTCGTACTCGGTTGAATTAATAGATCGTTAATTTTTTATCGAAATTAGGGGACACCTCAAACCTATTTCTTTTGGTTTTCCTCTTATAAGTAATGGTAGACGCGAATGGCCTATTATCGTTAACTATGAGTTTATTTAGTAAGGGGAATTCTTTTAGACTGTCTAATGTGGGGGCTTGTTTTTTCGCTAAGGCGGCAAACGAGTTACTGGATAGAAATCTTTTTGCGTCCAAGTATGAGATGTTCTTCTCGCCCATTAATTGCTTTAAAGTTTTCTCTTTCTTATATTGGGGACACATATTCACGTTTGTTGCCAAATGGCTAGCACTGACGTAATTCACACATTTAGCTGTGTTATCTTTACATTGAGATGCTTCATGATTACTCCCACATTTGTCACATCTTACATTCCCTTTACATTGGTCTTTAAAGTGACCAAATCTTAAACACTGTCTGAATTGTATGACATTTGGAATGTAATTGTGAACTTCGCATCTTACGTAATGTATACACACGTATTGTGGTAACTGCTGCCCTCTAACCGAGAACAAAACCGACTGAGTGGGAACGAATTTTGTTTCTTTCGTATCCCTGTCTATAACTTTTCGCTTTAATCGTCTGATTTCTGTTATCTGGTATTCAACCCCTAATGGAACCCCCATAACCTCATTTATCTCCTCTTCTGTCAGATCCGTATCTACACCCCTTCTCTGCAATAAATATCTGGGTATGTAGACTTTGAAACCCTTTTCCTTTACAATTACGGAGCTCAATAATCTGTTGGCAGATACACCATTGTTCATATCTACTCTCAACCTGTTTATGCCAAGCTTTTTAATTCCGTCGATGTTTTTGGAAATGTCTAAGTGTTTTTCGTGTAGTAATTTCCCAACTGACATTGGGTGCACCCTCGAAATTCCCTTTTTGTCCTTATTAGTGTTTTCCACAATAACGTAAAAGGGTCACAAATCCGTATTTTGGTATTCCATCTTTATATAGTACGCCTTTGCACTTTAATTGCGTCCAAGTATGAGATGTCCTTCTCGCCCATTAATTGCTTTGAAGTTTTCTCTGTACAGATATTCCAATCAAAACTACTCCGACAGATAGCTGACACTCCTTTCTACGGTGACTAACCTCACTCTTAACACTGACCTCCACATCCCCTTCGTACACCAATTAGCCAAGACTAAATATCAAAAATTCCACACGGCTCTCTCCACTTGCTCCAATCCTCTAGTACAGTCTCTCGCCTCCTCTGACATTTCTGACAATACTCCTCGCCGTCTGAATCGCCAGTGGCTCGCGACTTAATCGCATTCTGAAGGCCTAGAATCATATCCTGCAGAAAGTGCTGCCGCTGGGCAGTTTCTTTCCTCCTGCCTTTCACGCCTCTATACTTCAATCTCCCTATTTACTTATTGTATAGTGTATTATACAGATTGTAAATAAAATAAATTAAAAACAAAAAATTATCCTAATAAAGTTCATTCAATTTTTCAAAAGAGCTTAAGTAATTATTTTCTACTTCTGTTTGCAATATTTGTGCTTTTAAATCAATTTGAAAAATTTCATTTTCAAACCAGAACGAGTACGTTTTAGCGAATACATGCTATTCTCTGGTGAGTGGTGTACTCAACCTAACCGGACAGCTGTATAGCTCACTGCACACAAACGAAGTCTGCAATTGTTAAATCTTACCTTCTGCACTAAGAGAGATTGGAGCCAAACAATATCTATCTCTCCTTGCCCAAGATTAGTCCAAGCAGGGATAGTATTTTTTATTTGTTTTAGGACGAGTCTAGGATATCTAGCTACCTTGTTAGAGCTAATATAATACGATTTTTTAGGCGAACCGTCTAACTCTAATTTCAATAAGGTCCGCCGGATCAACCTGTACCGGATGGCCCAGGAGGCTACAGTGAGGAGTTACTTAAAGCCAAGATATAACAAAAAGATCCAATCTCAAAAATCCCTGTCGACGAGAATTCTATCATAGGGCAGATCTGTAATTGGCCAAGGTTTCAAGATTACCTTCGCTGGCTCCGGCCTTACCATCCGGCAAGCATGGCATGCGTTGACAAAGTTTTCTATCTTCTCTATCCACAGATGGCCACCAGACATTAGAGCGAGCCATAGATTTCATCTTGTTCATACCCTGGTGTCTTGCATGCAGATCCTTGAGCACTCCTATTCTTAGTTGCCGCAGCAGTATGATGCGGTATCCCCACATCACTACTCCGGTTTCTACATACAGTTCAGTCCTCCGAACAAAATACGATTTGAGGTTTTCCTCTACCTTTTCTGGCTATCCATACTTTATTAAGTGTAAACTTTACTGAGTTCTGAATCCCGTCTTGTCTTATCCATAACCGTTTTTAAATTCATAGAAAGTGCGGATTCCATCATACTGATATAATCGATGACATCTTTCTGTTCTGAATCAGGCTCCTTATCCACAATTGGTAGCCGCGAAAAACCGTCGGCTACTTTCTTCTGGCTAGAAATATATTTCATCGTGTAATTGAAACCCGAGAGGTACAATGCCCAACGCTGGAGCCTTCCAGCGGCCATTTCCGGTAAGCCTTTATGCTAACAAGGGGTTAATGATCACAGTATAAAGTAATTTGGTTGCCCGCTAAGTACTGCTATATATCGCTAAAGCCTCTTTATGAATCATGGAATTGTTCACCTCTGCTTTGCTGAGTAGCCGGGACACAAAACAGGTCTTTCCGTACCATCTGGCATTTCATGTAAAATAACCGCTATGTCTTTCTTCGATGCATCACAGTACAATTTTATCGGCAACTCGGAGTTGAAGTGGACCAATACTTGGTCGGAAACTATCTGTCTTTTCGCTTCTAGAAACGAATTTTCGCAGCTGGCATCCCATCGAAATGGTTTGCCTTTCTTCAATAATTCATATAAAGGTGACAGAATGTTGGCCAAATTGCTAATAAATCGTCCATAATAACTAACTGCACCAACTAAAGCTCGCACTTCCTGGACGCAACTCGGGCGAGTAATTGCGCTGATTGCCCTTAATTTCTCTCCGTCCTTTTGAATGCCATTTCCATTACGTGACCTAAAAATTTTATTTCTACCTCGAAAAACTTGCACTTTTTGAAGATTAATCTTCAAGAAACTCTCTCAATTTCTCAAACACCGAGCGCAAATTTTTTTGGATGCTCCCGTCACTACCAAATCATCCAGAATGTTTACCACTCCAGGAAAACGTAAACTTTATTTTCCTTAAACTTTTCTTGTTTTGTTCCCGGATTCAGGAACACACAAAAAGAAATAAAAAGCTAGTCTTAAAGTCTAATAGTTTCAGTCTGTTGCAATCATCGATTTAATAAAAATAAAAAAAACTTTTTGAAGTTTTTATATTAATTAATGAGTTCTCGTTCCAGACAATAACTAAATAGAATATATTTTAGAGGGAGGTCCATTAAAAAAATTACACACAAAATTTCAATTGCTTAATTTATTGTTAAGATATATAATTTGGTCATTCCCTACCACCAATATTTAAACCAGATTTCGAAATGATTTGTCTAGATACGTTTCCTGGCACTATCCCTGGTACTGAAAAAAATAAATATATAAATAAAATCTGCCCGTTAATAAGAATCTTAAATAATTATTGAATTATTTTAATGGTTTACATACTCAATCTGGACCGACGGCCTATGACCTTTAACAAAAAACAAAAATGTTAACAGACATCGAATACATATTTTGAATTTGGTTTTATTTAGTGGCAGGTATTTAAAGAGTAGTATCTCTTAATTTTAAGAAATGTAAATCACATCACCACTCACCATCTATATGTACAAATGTGCATTGTTATAGGTGTAAAATAAAGTAAATAAAATACTTTTCTTACCAAGATTTATCCGTTTTGTTCCGCGAAACTTTTGGGAGGCAGACTGAAATTAAAATATCCATGTTAGTTATTGGTGCATTCAGCGCGTTGATGATTTATTGTAGAAACTAACTATGGTTATAAAAAGAAATATTTTATTTTAAAGACGAGCATCGATATTATACTTTAATAATGACCTAAATTTTCATACTACTAGCCAATTGAGTGTGTGTTGTGACTTCAACCAGGAAGGTCGTGCTGGTGAATTTCTCTACATTTAAGTAGTCCAAACTATTGTGAACCTGACTACAATTTTTTATATTTATTTTGGTGCATAAATAACTAATAATTTCAAATAAAAGTTCTATTCTATTATTAGTTCTGTTCTATTATTGTCAAATATTAAATTTGTAAATATTAATATTATTACTTTTAAATGTAGTTTTAGCAGAAATGTAAATCACATCACCACTCACCATCTATATTTACAAATGTGCATTGTTATAGGTGCTAAATAAAATAAATAAAATACTTTTCTTACCCAGAATCGTCGTTTTTAGCCGCTAAACTTTTGGGAGGCGGACTGAAATTAAAATATCCATGTTAGTTATTGGTGCATTCAGCGCGATGTATTTATTGTAAAAACTAACCATGAATATAAAAAGAATTATTTTATTTTAAAGACAAGCAACGGTATTATACTTTAATAATGACCTAAATTTACATACAACTAGCCAATTGAGTGTGTGTTGTGACTTCAACCAGGAAGGTCGTGCTGGTGAATTTCTCTAATTTCTCTACATTTAAGTAGTCCAAACTATTGTGAACCTGACTACAATTTTTTTTTTTTATTTTGGTGCATAAATAACTAATAATTTCAAATAAAAGTTCGATTCTATTAATAGTTCTGTTCTATTATTGTCAAATATTAAATTTGTAAATATTAATATTATTACTTTTAAATGTAGTTTTAGCAGAAATGTAAATCACATCACCACTCACCATCTATATTTACAAATGTGCATTGTTATAGGTGTAAAATAAAATAAATAAAATACTTTTCTTACCCAGAATCGTCGTTTTTATCCGCTAAACTTTTGGGAGGCAGACTGAAATTAAAATATCCATATTAGTTATTGGAGCATTGAGCACGTTGATGATTTATAGTAAAAACTAACTATGGATATAAAAAGAAATATTTTATTTTAAAGACAAGCATCGATATTATACTTTAATAATGACCTAAATTTTCATACTACTAGCCAATTGAGTGTGTGTTGTGACTTCAACCAGGAAGGTCGTGCTGGTGAATTTCTCTACATTTAAGTAGTCCAAACTATTGTGAACCTGACTACAATTTTTTTTTATTTTTATTTTTGTGCATAAATAACTAATAATTTCAAATAAAAGTTCTGTTCTATTATTGTCAAATATTAAATTTGTAAATATTAATATTATTACTTTTAAATGTAGTTTTAGCAGAAATGTAAATCACATCACCACTCACCATCTATATTTAAAAATGTGCATTGTTATAGGTGCTAAATAAAATAAATAAAATACTTTTCTTACCCAGAATCGTCGTTTTTATCCGCTAAACTTTTGGGAGGCAGACTGAAATTAAAATATCCATATTAGTTATTGGAGCATTGAGCACGTTGATGATTTATAGTAAAAACTAACTATGGTTATAAAAAGAAATATTTTATTTTAATGACAAGCATCGATATTATACTTTAATAATGACCTAAATTTAGATACAACTAGCCAATTGAGTGTGTGTTGTGACTTCAACCAGGAAGGTCGTGCTGGTGAATTTCTCTAATTTCTCTACATTTAAGTAGTCCAAACTATTGTGAACCTGACTACAATTTTTTTTTTTTTTTATTTTTGTGCATAAATAACTAATAATTTCAAATAAAAGTTCTATTCCATTAATAGTTCTGTTCTATTATTGTCAAATATTAAATTTGTAAATATTAATATTATTACTTTTAAATGAAGTTTAAGCAGAAATGTAAATCACATCACCACTCACCATCTATATTTTCAAATGTGCATTGTTATAGGTGCAAAATAAAATAAATAAAATACTTTTCTTACCCAGAATCGTCGTTTTTATCCGCTAAACTTTTCTGAGGCGGACTGAAATTAAAATATCCATGTTAGTTATTGGTGCATTGAGCGCGTTGTATTTATTGTAAAAACTAACAATGAATATAAAAAGAATTATTTTATTTTAATGACAAGCAACGGTATTATACTTTAATAATGACCTAAATTTAGATACAACTAGCCAATTGAGTGTGTGTTGTGACTTCAACCAGGAAGGTCGTGCTGGTGAATTTCTCTAATTTCTCTACATTTAAGTAGTCCAAACTATTGTGAACCTGACTACAATTTTTTTTTTTTATTTTGGTGCATAAATAACTAATAATTTCAAATAAACGTTCTATTCTATTATTAGTTCTGTTCTATTATTATTAAAACTGTCCGGTAGGACAGTTGTATAAGGGTTGACCATCAAAAACTGCACGAAAAAGCGTAACGTTGAAAAACACCCAACTTTGAAAATTTTTTTCTCTTTTTCTATAAAAGATAAAATTCCCAAATTTTCTTTAAATTATAGGGCAAACCCTCCTTTATAACTGTAATTTTTTTGCAACAACCCAGATCTAATAGGTTTCGAGAAAAAAGTTGCCGAAAATGAGCAAAAACGGCTTTTTCAAAAAATGTTCTTGTTCTTGTTCTTCTTGTTGTTGTTCTTGTTACCTTTTTTGTAAACAACGTAGCGCCTAAACGCGCGAACCGATTTTCATGAATGAGGTGTCATTCGATTCGGAATATTATGTAGATGTGCCTTTTGGGGGTCTCGTCCCTGTACATCGAATAGGAGAGGAGTTAGCCCCCTTTATGTAAGGCCCCCTCCAAAATTATTATTACTAATTACTCTGTAAATCTTGGCCCGATTTTGATAAAATTTGGTAGGATGATAGGGTTAGGGCTCCCCTACGTAACATTAAAACGGCGATCAGCTCTTACACTTGTTAAGGGGAAGTATAGGTATCGTTTCAAATTATCGACACGTGAACCGATTTTCATGAATGAAGTGTCATTCGAATCGAAATTTTGTACAGATTTGCACTTTAAAAGTCTCGACGCCGTGCCTCATAAGGAGGGGAGTTTGCCCCACCCACATAAGGCCCTTTCTAAAACTATTATTACCAATATTTCTATAACGCTTAGTCCGATTTTGATAAAATTCAGCTCGAATAAGTGGTTAAAGCTCCTCTACATTGCTGATGCTCTTGCACCTACTAAGAGGAAGTACTGCAATCGTTTAAATTATCAATGAGTGAACCGATTTAAATCAATGAATTGTCGTTCGATTAAAAAATCTTTGCCTCTTTGCCTAGAAGTACTGCAATCGCAGTTTATTTTTCTTACTCCTCTTAAAAGGAAGTAATGAAATCGCAGTTTAATTTTGCTATTTGCGCACAAATACCTTCCTATTTTATTCAAAACGCTTTTTCAAAAAAAGTTGTTACTGAGGATGGTTTGGGGGACCTTAACGATAATCATTCTTTAATAAGATATCTCTAGTGGTAGTTACGGTTCCGACTTACCATCTTATCAGGTTATAATAATAGAATTGCTTATTCCAAATTTAAAAAAATCTGTAAAGCAGATATGTAACTTTGTAAAATAGACAAAAAGGAAAATCTATCCAAAAGGTACAAAAATCTCTTTAACAAAAACTTACAGTTTTAAAAGTTAAGTATAAGGGTTGATTAAACGCCAAAAAGTACACAAATCAGCAAGCACCCAACATTTCATTAATTCTTCATTAATATTTAAGTAATTTTACTGCATTAATATTCATTAATATTTTTTAGAATTTATTAGATGTCACAGACCCTTATGCTGGCCACTTCATTTATAATATTTTTTTGTTATAATTATGATAAATCACACATATGTACATGCATGTTAAAGTAGGCTACTGTCTTTAATTCGTCTAACCGAAATATTCGTGAGTATAATTAACACACAGTTATAACAAGTAGATTATTCAACAACAATTATTGATTTCTCAATTGTAATTTAATTTAGTTCCCCTAATTTTACTTATAGTAAAATACTGGAATAATTAGCTGTCCTAAAAATATACATATCTTATTTACTTTATATTACATATTACATTTTTTTTTAAAAAAAAAAAAGTTTTGAATTTTTAGGCTCATAATTTTTTTTATTTTTTATAACGTTTTTCTTTTTAACCTGTATTTAACAGTTTGATTATTATAAATAACTAGATATTACAGTCAATCTACAGTGCTACTTGAACAAATATTTTGTAGACGAAAATGGCCAGCATAAGGGTCTGTGACATCTAATAAATTCTAAAAAATATTAATGAATATTAATGCAGTAAAATTACTTAAATATTAATGAAGAATTAATGAAATGTTGGGTGCTTGCTGATTTGTGTACTTTTTGGCGTTTAATCAACCCTTATACTTAACATTTTAAACTGTAAGTTTTTGTTAAAGAGTCAAATATTAAATTTGTAAATATTATACTATTACTTTTAAATGAAGTTTAAGCAGAAATGTAAATCACATCACCACTCACCATCTATATTTACAAATGTGCATTGTTACAGGTGTAAAATAAAGTAAATAAAATACTTTTCTTACCCAGAATCGTCGTTATGTTTTGCAATTTTGCAATTAGCAAAATTTAATTAATGATTTTTGTTAATATTTAGTTTTGTTAGTCACTTACTCCTGTTGATGTGCTTGTGCAGCATGCAGGCAGCACACCAGGGCGATGGTTGCAATTAGTAGAAGCTTCATGATTGTTCAGTGACGGCGGACGAACTGTTGATACTCACCTCGACGTGGACGCCCTTTTTATACTCTGTTAACGCCAACTTTATTGTATATTTATTACCAGTAATAATTCAAAGAAAGAAATAATAATTATTACTTTTAATTACATAATTGTCCTTAACGCTGATGGAAGCAATTAAATTTTAATTTAAATGTTACGCATATTAGAGATGACTCAATTGTAATAAATCCATTTCTACACCTACTCGTTTTAACCGGTCTTTTGTATTTTCTAAGATTTTCCGTTCATTTTTCTCTATAAAAACTCTTATTATTCAAAAGAGTTTTTCTTTTAGAAATTATTGATCTTAATCAGAGGTAGAAATTACTTTTATTTATAAGTTTAATTTCACCTTTTGCTTTTTATTATTACTTTTATTGTACTGAACTTTTACGATGCGAAAACTTTTATTAGCCAAAGGACTTCATCACTTATAAATTCATGACAATCATTAGATTCTTCTAAAAACTTATTCATAAGAAGTTTTTTTGTGATGGCTAAAACATAGTACAAGATTTATAACAAATATTCAGTAAATCTTATTCTATTATAACAGTTAATTTCCTACGCTGAGATGCTGGATTCAGTTTCAGCAACCCACTCTAAGATTTGATTCTAACGTTACTGTCATAATATTGGGAAAAAATATTTAAAAAAAATTATAAATCAGATTAGACAAAATTTTGTTGACGAAATTCATCTTAAAAAATTTATTATTTTAATAAAGTTCATAAAGTTCAACTTTTTCAGAATAGCTTAAGTCTTTTTTTACTTATTTTTTTTCTACTTCTGTTTGCAATATTTGTGCTTTTAAATCAATTTGAAAAATTTCTTTTTCAAACCAGAAGGAGTATATTTTAGTGAATATAGAGCATGCTACTCTCTGGTCCAATTGCAATGCCAAGACTATATCGCCAAGATTAAAGCTTCTCCTCTAAATTTATGGTAAATAAGATCCGAATGATATAACATATTATTTGGTTCATCAACAGTCTCTTCTTTTGAACAGAATTATTCATCGATTTTCTTTTTGTGACTTCTATCTATCTATCTATCTATCTATCTATCTATCTATCTATCTATCTAATTGGCGTTACAACCCTTGTTGTGTCCTAGCATCCCCAATGATTCCATTCCATAGTTCCCGGTCATTTGCAGCCGCTTTCCAATTTCTCAGCTTTAACAGGTTTCTTGCGTCACTGATGACACCATCCTCCAGCTCAACTTTGGTCTGCCTGCTCCTCTTTTCCCGTTTATCTCCATCTCGAGCGATCTTCTGGATCGATCCGCCACCTATTCTCGCAACATGCCCCGCCCAGATCAGTCTTCCCAACCTTATCACATGTACCATATCCACCTATCCGAACAGTTGATATAGCTCCCTATTTCGTCTCCTTCTCCACACATCTCCCTCCTTCACAGGACCGAAAATCCTTCGAAGGATTTTTCTTTCAAAGATCAGGAGCCTGTCCTCATCGATACTGGGAATTGTCCATGTCTGAGAGGCGTACGTCAAAACTGGGCGAATCAATGTTTTATACAGCCTCACTTTCATGTTCCTAGAGATCAGGCTACTTTTCATATATCGGATCAGACCGAAATAGCATCTGTTAGCAACCGTTATTCTTTTGCCGATCTCCTGCGAAATGATATTGGAGGCATTCACTTGGGAGCTAAGGTACACGAACTCTTCAACTTTTGCTAAAAAGAAGGAGTCTATTTGAATACCGTCTCCAGGAAGCCCATTGCCACGTCCGACATACATGTATTTTGTTTTACTTTCGTTGATCGTGAGGCCCATAGGTAGCGCCGCCTTCTGAAGTGCACGGAAAGCGTTTTTTAGCGCTGAGAGGGATCTTGCAACGATATCTACGTCGTCTGCGTATGCCAGTATTTGGACGGATTTATTACCTGAGGTCTGTATACCGGATTTTCTAATTACTTTTTCTAGTACCAGAGTGAACAGAAGGCAGGCTAGAGCGCCTCCTTGCCTTAGCCCTTTACTTGTTCTAAATTCGGGTGATACATCAGTCTGAAGACGCACAACACAAGATATTCCAGACATCGTTAATTTAACCAACCTCACTAGTTTTGAGGGTATATTCATCCCCTGCATTGCTTCAAATAGTTTCTGGCGGATAACACTGCCATATGCATTTTTATTAGTGAGATAGTGAGGTGGGTCATTATATTCAATTCCTTTTTCGAGGATCTGTCGTAGAGAGAAAATTTGATCCACTGTGGATTTGCCTCTTCTAAAACCAGACTGGTAGGGGCCAATCTCTTTATCAGCGAAATGGACTAGTCTATTAAAAAGAACATTTGAGAGGATTTTGTAGGCACATGGTAACAGCGAAATACCCCTGTAGTTCGAACATATCAGTTGATCTCCTTTCTTGTATATTGGACAGATGATAGTTTGTCCCCACTGGCTCGGTACTGCTTCGTTTTCCCAGATAGACATGGCCAAGTTATGAATTGCCTTATGGAGTTCCTCTCCGCCATACTTAAATAGTTCGGCTGGTAAACTGTCAACTCCAGGCGCTTTATTATTTTTCATTTTGGCAATTGCTTCCTCTATCTGGTATAAATCTGGTGGTTCTATGTCATCATCGCCGTACTCTACTATTTACCCAAGTTCAGGTGACACTTCCTCTTCTGCGCAGTTACTATTTAAGAGGCTGTCAAAATGCCGTGACCATCTTTGCATTATATCCTCTTTTCCGGATAATAAAATCCCATCCTCTTTTCTTAGTGCAGTCACTTTTGGCTAATTGTTTATTTTCCCATATCCTCTTTTTCTTTCTGTGAATTTTCTTTTCCCCTCTCCTTCTTACCCTATATTCTTCCGAAGACCTCCTAGTCCTAACAGATCGCTTATTAAGCTTGTCTTTATAGGCTGCGTTCTTCGCATCTGTAGCTATCTTACATTCCTCATCAAACCACCGGGATCTTTCAATCCGTTTAGGTGGCCCTAGTAACTCCTCAGCAGTTGTTGCTAACGCATCGCGGCAGTGCTTCCACATGTCTTCTATGGACTCATTCGTTTCAGCGGGTGCCTCTCTAAGCTGAGAGACAAGCCTATGCTGATAAGCCTAGAGGATTTCGTCATTCTTTAATTTATTAACGTCAAACGTTTTGACTTTTACTTTTGGCCTTTTTCGCCAGTGATATCCTTGATCTAATTTTCGCTGTGGCTAGATAGTGGTCCGAGTCTACATTGGCTCCCCTGTATGATATTGTACTCATTAGGTCTGATTTGTGACGATCACTAATCAACAGGTGGTCAATTTGATTGCACGTGCTTCCGTCCGGCGATGTCCACGTGGCTTTATGGATTCTTTTGCCTGGAAAGGATGTAGTGCCTATAAACAATCCACGTGATGCTGCGAAGTTAATGAGCCTTAGCCCATTGACATTACTGACGTCATGAAGGCTATGTAATTCAATCATAGGCCTGTAACATTCTTCCTTCCCAACTTTGGCATTAAGATTGCCTAGGAGGATTTTTATATCATTCCGGGGGCAATCGTCGAACGATCCCTCAAGGGCCTCATAAAGTCCTCCTTCTCTTCCTCCTCTGATGTTTCCGTGGGTGCATGGCAGCTTATAAAGCTATAATTAAAAAAATTTCCCTTTCATCAAAAGTTTACAGAGACGAAAAATCACAGGGGTAAATCCAGTGCCTTGCTCTCTGATTCTTCCTCTCACTACAATACCAGCCCCAAAGATGTGCTTTTTCTCATGGCAGCTGTAATAAATGGTGTGGTGTCTTTTTATTTATTTTTTCCAATAAAGTTCCTAGATTGATATTAAGACATAATTGACAATAATTTTCCTTAGCCTTTTAAGTCAATCAATTAAGTTTAAGTTTTTGCGTCAATTCTTATTAATCATCATATTTTTTATTATTTTAACTTATAGGTAATTGAATGGCCAGCATTAATTATATCGTCTTGAGTAACTTCGGCAAAAGCTACTCTAGATTTCGATCACATCAATTCATCTCTAATTTTCACTAGTTTATTCCATGACTCTTAATTAGTTTTCCCTAAGTACTCAATCTGTTGAAAAAATTTCGCAAACATGATGCAATTAATTTAGGTAAAAATAATTAATGTTAATATTTTAAAATTCTATCCAAATTGATTGGTAGAAATCATTATTACCAATTTAATATCATAATTTAATAGCTTAAAATTCCAAATTACAAAAATTTTATTTCTTCATTTTTATTGTTTTAATTTATTGTCTCACTTTGTAAACTCAATTTATTACCAGTTATGCACGTGTAGCCATTAAAATATAATTTAATTATTTTTTCTATTTAATTTGATTTTCACTTTTTAATATTCGAACTCAACAAAGATTACAAAAATATAAAATTATTCAGGCAAAATGTATATGTGTTCTATAATATTTGTAATGATAGTAAAATTATTTGTGAACAAATTATAGATTAGCTTTCTTTTATGTATATTCCCCTATTTCCATTTGTTTTTTAATGCCTTAAGGAAGGTTACGGTCTTGTAAGAGAATACCGAGGAAGAGCATGAACAGTGATGATTGCTTGTAAGGAGGAATCCATTTAGCTGCACCTAGATGGAGCCAAACAAAAATGTAGTTGTTTGCCTTGAAAAGTTGTTATTATTGGCCGATGCCACGGTAGTCAAGCAATTGTAGGTGAGCCCGAAAAGCTGAAGGTGTATTGTGTTCGATAACCCGGTCTAGGCCTAGGATTTTATTTAATGGTTAATAAAAAGATTTAATGGTAAAGTTTGTTTGCTGCTTTGCACGTCACCAAATCAAACAATATGAAATGGAGGCTCATTAAAAAAAAAAAAATTGGGAACCACTGGTCTTGAGCATTGAGGTTTCAGTGGTCTCGGTCGGTAAACCTAAAGGATAAAGGTGTCTTTAGAGTTTTAATAGTACTGTCTTCAGTGTATTGTGAAAACTCTAGGTTAGTCTTGGGCCGAGTTATAAGCCAAGATATTCTTGAGGTTTCCTTAGTCTTTTTACACTTGTACATCGCTGCTATTAATTTTCAAGGATGTAGCCTTCAAAGAGAGCCTTTTGGCCCCTAATAATGAGTATATTAAAACTGTCCGGTAGGACAGTTGTATAAGGGTTGACCATCAAAAACTGCACGAAAAAGCGTAACGTTGAAAAACACCCAACTTTGACAATTTTTTTCTATTTTTCTATAAAAGATAAAATTCCCAAATTTTCTTTAAATCTTACTCCAAACCCTCCTTTATAACTGTAATTTTTTTGCAACCACCCAGATCTAATAGGTTTCGAGAAAAAAGTTGCCGAAAATGAGCAAAAACGGCTTTTTCAAAAAATGTTCTTGTTCTTGTTCTTCTTGTTCTTCTTCTTGTTGTTACCTTTTTTGTAAACAACGTAGCGCCTAAACGCGTGAACCGATTTTCATGAATGAGGTGTCATTCGATTTGGAATTTTATGTAGATGTGCCTTTTGGGGGTCTCGGCGCTGTACATGGAATGGGAAAGGAGTTAGCCCCCTTTATGTAAGGCCCCCTCCAAAATTATTATTACTAATAACTCTGTAAATCTTGGCCCGATTTTGATAGAATTTGGTAGGATGATAGAGTTAGGGCTCCCCTACGTAACAATAAAGCGACGATCTGCTCTTACACTTGTTAAGGGGAAGTATAGCAATCGTTTCAAATTATTGACACGTGAACCGATTTTCATGAATGAAGTGTCATTCGAATCGAAATTTTGTACAGATTTGCACTTTAAAAGTCTCGACGCTATGCCTCATAAGGAGGGAAGTTTGCCCCACCCAAATAAGGCCCTTTCTAAAACTATTACCAATATTTCTACAAAGCTTAGTCCGATTTTGATAAAATTTAGCACGAAGAAGTGATTAAAGCTCCTCTACGTGGCTGTGTGGTGCCATCATGCTCTTACACCTACTAAGAGGAAGTACTGCAATCGTTAAAATTATCAATGAGTGAACCGATTTACATCAATGAATTGTCGTTCGATTCAAAATCTTTGCCTTTTAGGGAGAAGTACTGTAATCGCAGTTTATTTTTCTTGCTCCTCTTAAAAGGAAGTACTGAAATCGCAATTTAATTTTGCTAATTACGTACAAATACCTTCCTATTTTATTCAAAACGCTTTCTCAAAAAAATTGTTATTGAGAATGGTTTGGGGACCGCAACTGTAATCATTCTTTAAAAAGATCTCTCCAGTGGTAGTAACTCCGACTTAACACTTTTTCAGGTGATAATGATAGAATAGCTTATTCCAAATTTTAAAAAAATCTGTAAAGCAGACGTAACTTTGCAAATAGACAAAAAGGAAAATCTATCCAAAAGGTACAAAAATCTCCTTAACAAAAACTTACAGTTTTAAAAGTTAAGTATAAGGGTTGATTAAACGCCAAAAGGTACACAAATCAGCAGCACCCAACATTTCATTAATACTTCATTGATATAATTTAAGTAATTTTACTTCATTAACTTTTCCTTCACATTTTTTAGAATTTATTAGATGTCACAGACCCTTATGCTGGCCAGTTCGTTCATAATATTATTTTGTTACAATTATGATAAAATGTATATTATATCTTCGTAATTAAATAGGTACTTTATTGAAACTCTATTCCAAATTATTCTTCTGATTTATCTTTAATATGCCCTTTATTCTGAATAGTCACATATACATGCATGTTAAAGTAGAAAAAGACTAAGTTAGAGTCGGCTACTGATTAAATTTGAATCACGGAGGATTTAAAACAATATTTCAGTCTTGAACTCGTCTTACCGAAATATTCGTGAGCACAAATAACACACAGTTAATAACAAGTAGATTATTCAACAATATTTACTCATTTCTCAATTGTAATTTAATTTAGTCCCCCTAATTTTACTTATGGTAAAATACTGGAATAATTAGCTGTCCTAAAAAAATGCATATCTTTATTTTATTTATTTTATATTACATATATACAACATTGTGGGAAGAACACCTAGATGGAGAATGTAATTGAAGAAAACTATATTATTTGCGATAAAGCCAGATTATTTATTACTTATTATTACAAACGTTTGACTACTACATAAAATAACAATTACTTTAATCGAAGAATGAACTTAAACCGATGATTTTTATTTAAAAATAAAAATAAATAAATAAAATCATTGATGTATGTTGGTGTAAGCATTTTTTAAAAAAGTTTATGAATTTTTTAGCCTCATATTTTTTTTTATATTTTTTATAACGTTTTCTTTTTCACCTGTGATTAATAGTTTGATTATTATAGATAAATAGATATTACAGTCAATCTAAGTTAAATGGTGTGCTACTTGAGTAAATATTTTGTAGATGAAAATGGCCAGCATAAGGGTCTGTGACATCTAATAAATTCTAAAAAATGTGAAGGAAAAGTTAATGAAGTAAAATTACTTAAATTATATCAATGAAGTATTAATGAAATGTTGGGTGCTGCTGATTTGTGTACCTTTTGGCGTTTAATCAACCCTTATACTTAACTTTTAAAACTGTAAGTTTTTGTTAAGGAGTTTGTATCTAGTTTCCATTTGCGGAATCAATCCATTATATTGTGCGTGGTTGTTTAGATGTAAATTAAGTTTCAGATAGTTGTATACAGGAGGTTGTCGCCAGGGTAACGTTGCAAGAACGAAGGTTTACAATGTGGGAATGTCGTAAGGAGGTAATTGTTATTTTTAATTGTAAATATAGTCTGGGACTGTGAATTCAGCTTTAGGCACTATTTAAATATGGCCACAAAAAACTACTCAGTCAATAGAAATACTCCGCTTTGTACTAGCAATGACCCTTAGCTAGCAAGATTAAAAAAAAAACGTGGTGACTTAAATATTAATTATCTGCAAAGCCTCAAATAAGTGGTATTCGTTCTAGATCTTCTGTAGCTTCAACAATAAGTATTGTCTGCCAAGGAGGTCGTACTTACTATAAGAATCTCTCTTTCTTTGTCAGTTTCATTGCCTTATTGCGTTCCCAATGTTTGCAGGCACCTATGTATGTGGTGACTGGTTGTAAACCAGAGGGTAAACTATCTAATAGTATATGCTAATTATATGCAAATCTCTTTCTCTTTAAACATTTATAGCGAACCTCTCTCACATTCAATGATTTAGTAAGCTGTTACATGCTAATTTTTCTATCACATTGTTATTGTTAAATTTTTGAAAATTATTGTATTTTTCTTCATTTACTTTACTTACTTACTTACTTCCCTGGTGATACAGCCCGGGTCGGGCCTTGACCTCCAAAAGAAATCGACCCCAATCGTCCCTATCCAAAGCCAATTCCGAGCGCCCAACCTGGTTGCATCCCTTCCAACCTGGTCTATCCATCGAGCTTTCGGGCGTCCAACCTTTCTAGTACCGATGACATTGATGTTCAATACTTTCTTCGGCATTCTGCCGTCTTCCATTCTCAGGACATGTCCCACCCATCGGAGCCTATTAATGCGGATTAATTGCACTGCCGTAGTATCATCAAATTTATCGTAGAGCTCTTGATTATGCCTCCTTCTCCATTCACCATTAACTTGAACTGGTCCGTAAATACGTCTTAAAATTTTTCTTTCAAAAACGGCAATTTTTTGCTCGTCCACTTTTTTAAGTGTCCAGCTTTCTGAACCATAATATTGGCCGAACTAAAGTTTTATATAAAGTAGTCTTGGTTTTTTGTGAGATTAGTCTGGAACTAAAATGTTTGGTAAGTCCGTAATAACATCTACTAGCTGACGCTATTCTCTTTTCAATTTCTTTTGAGAGGTTATTTTCGGCATTTACATAAGTACCCAGATACACAAAACCCTGAACTACTTCGAACTTAAATTTTTCAATTTGCAGGTAAGGAGTAGAGCAACTACTTCCGACTACCATATACTTGGTCTTTTTTTCATTTATTACGAGTCCCAATTTTTTAGCTGACGCTTCCAGTGCTTTGAACGCCTCTTTTACTCCTGCTTCCGACCGGCTGACGATATCAATATCGTCTGCATAAGCTAGAAGTTGAACTTGCTTATTGAAAACATGGCTATTCGTCTGTATACGGGAATCTCGTATTACTTTCTCAAGTGCAATATTAAATAGCAGGCATGCCAAAGCATCTCCCTGCTTTAATCCATTCATTGTTTGCAATGGCTCCGAATGGGAAGACTGTATCCTTACTTTACATTTAGGGCTGGACATGGTGACCTTAACCATTTCAATTAATTTCCTCGGGATATTGAGATCGTGCATTGCTCTATACAGCATATTTCTATTAATTTTGTCATAGGCTGCCTGAAAGTCTATGAAGAGGTGATGCGTCGTAATGCCATACTTAGTGGTTTTTTTCCAAAATTTGTCGCAACGTAAATATTTGGTCAGTGGTGGATTTTCCCTTAGTGAAGCCACATTGACAATCCTTAATATTATTTTCCACATAGGGAAGCATCCTACTGAATATTATGTTTGACAGAATCTTGTAGGCGGTGTTTAATAAAGAGATGCCCCTGTAATTATCACAAATAAGGGGGTCTCCCTTTTTGTGAATCAGACATAAAATACCAATATTCCAATCGTCAGGCATTTTGTTTTGGGCCCATATATTCTCCAAGAGGTGCGTTAGTTCCTTGATAAAGTCTTGCCCAGCACACTTAAATAGTTCGCCAGGTAGTCCATCGAATCCAGCCGCCTTATTGTTATTTAATTTTTCTAGGACATCAATCACTTCTTCATAAGACGGAGTAATTCCTCCCTATCATCCTCCGTTTTAAGGAATTCCTCTTCAGCTTCCACCTCCACCTCTCCGTGACTCCCTAGCAGGTCGCCAAAGTGTTCTGTCCACCTTTTTAAGACTCTCGGAATATCATTGACAATCTCACCGTTCTTGCTTCTACAGCCATAGGTTCTCGGTTTAAACTCCTGCCTAGTATTATTAACTCTCTTATACATTTCTCTACTAAGCTTTTTGCATTTAATTTATACTCCTCGATCTCCTCGAGTTGCTTTTGCATGAACTTTCTCTTTTTCCGTCTGTGAACCCTCTTTTCCATTCTTCTTACCTCTCTATAATTCTCCTGTGCTGCCCTTGTGCGCTTCTTCTGTATCATCCTTCCATATAATTCATTCTTTTTCTTTGTTACTTCCTCGCATTCCTCGTCGAACCAGCCATTTCTTCTGTTATTTGGCTTTATCCCAATGACTTCATCAGCCGTGGTTAGCATAATGTTCTTGAGGGTAGACCAGTCCTTTTCTACATTTTGTCCTTCCACATTCACCCTTTCTATCTCTCTTATCCTTTCATCTGTTTTTTGCTCAAACCTGTTTTTCAACTCTAAATTTTTCAGTAAATCCGTGTTGTATCTAATTGTTCTGACGCCCCTCTCATTTCTAGCCTTAGATATTCTGGCTCTCAGTCGGCTGACAAGGAGAAAATGGTCACTGTCCACGTTAGCGCTCCTGAACACTCTTGTATCTAGCAGGTCTGATCCATGGCGTCTATCAATTAAGAAGTGGTCTATTTGGTTAAACGTCATTCCATCAGGGGATGTCCATGTACCTTTATGGATTTTCTTATGATCGAAGAGAGTGCCTCCAATAATTAGATTGTGACAGATCGCAAAATTCAAGAGTCTAAAGCATACCGAGAAATCTTCACCACTCATCATTCCTTTACCTGTCCATCTCATCTCCTGGATTGCCAGGATGTCAAGTTTATATTTAAGGGCCTCATCAGATAAAATCTTCAGGGCTCCAAGTCTGTACATGGAACGTACGTTCCAGGTCGCAATCTTTAAATCGTGACGCCTTTTGAAAGTTCCAGGTCTTTTGCCTTTAATCGGTCCGTTGTTCTCTATTTCTTTTGGTTTCATAACAAGGTAGTTTTCCGGGGCGAGCCGTCAACCCTGCGCCCAACCCCCAGACCTGGAGGACCAGAGTTTGATTTTGGGGTAGCTTTCCCCTAGAAGGGCTGTCTTCACTGGACTGATGAACCCCTTCTGCCCATTCGCAGTAAGTCCCCTTACTTGACCTATGGGTGCCGCCGTTGGTCTCTATATCAAGGCTCTTCCGCCGCCACCCCGCCATGTGTCCTGCTACCGACACATTGCATCCTAGCAGGCCTTAACCCCAGTTATTACGGGGCAGCCCCACTAAGACCTCCAACTCTCGTTTGCTCGTTGATCCATACCGCCTAAGGGATTGGTTACCACAACCTTAGGATGGATTACTCAACTTAACAGGGTTACCACGGGTAGGTGAGAGTGGAGTTGAGGAGGATAGGCTAAGTGGCCGAACCTGTTCGGGCCGACCATGCGGTGCGCATCACTCCCCCATTATAACCCCCTTCATTTACTTTACTAAAGTTGATATTCCTTTGTTTTGAGTGCTGTTTCTCGGGAATAGCTTCAAAATTATCACCCTTACTTTTCATGAGAGTATTACTATTCGAAAGAATGTTGTACCAACTCCTGTTAGCCACTCATTTGATGAAGAAAACTTTACAAATTGGAGAAACAAAACCAAAAAGGAAAAAAATATCATTATCTTGTTGTACTGTACTCAGCAATAAAATCTTTTCTCCCATAAATAAAACATTCTTCATTTTAAGTTTGATTGCGATAGGGGGGCGGCGGTTTAGGTTGGCCTTAAGTTGGAGGACTGTCCAAGGGATATAGGGCGAAGTAAGGAAAAGGGCTAAAGAAAAAAAGGGCTTTAATTTTCTCTATCATAATTAAAATCTAGAAGAGTTCATTTCTTTCTTCAAACATTCCATAATCTAAGCAACGTTTCCAGTTACTTCTACTAAATTCAGAAATTAACTCCAGCTTAGAATTATTCTCTACGTTTTCTTTAAATATTTTAAATCTTTTTAAGGTATTTTCCAATGACAACATTATTAAAACGCTTCAAAATTTTCAGTAATCTCACCTTACTGAATGGTACCACTTACATCTGTAGGATTCTTCCCACAATCGACATATTCTTCCTTAATTTAAACTAATTAAAATTTACAAATCTATAATTATTAACATAAATATCCTACGTAGAATGCGAGTTTTTACTATTTCTTCCTGTTTTTTGGATTTCCAACCATCATCTGCAGTTGTATAGTCAGTTTGGTGCAGAGTAATTGACTTATACAAAACTCTCAGCAAATGAGTGTGTGACAAAAAAATTTTCTAATACTGAAGATCTCACAACTAACCCGTAGGGGGAAGTGGATTAGCCACTTCTTCAGGGATCTTGGCGTCCCTGCGGGCATCCCAGTCTAACAACACAAATAAAACATAACATCTATCACCCCCTTACATTTACACTATATTTTCAGCGAACCAAATTTCAGCCTACTGTTAAGGAATCATGTGAAACTTACCTAAGAATAGATGGCTATGGAGTTACTGAATTACTGAGAATGGGGACTCTTGAGATAACTGATTAATATGGGAGAACTTGGTGATTTCCATTTAAATCTGCTTGGTGCTGGAGACGCTATATCATTCCTTGGATGTGTGAAAGTTACAGGTTTTCTAGAAAAAAAATAGTTTTCATTTAGTGTGTTCAGGAAAATTGGAAAAGTTCATTTTTAGATATTACCATTATTGGGTGGTCAGACGTAAAAGCTGTAAACAATTCTTCTAAAACAGATAGAAAAAGGTTCTGGTTTATTAGAGTTGTTAATTTGTTGTTGATTTTGTTTAATTTATTCAACATGTTTTCCTGCTTTTGTCACAAGAAGGCGACAAATGAAGAAGAAAATGAAAAAAGAAATCCAATTAATTAATTATTTTTTTGCAAAGAAAATCACTCTCACTCCCTAGAATTCATTGTCTACACATTATGTAGACTTATTTATAGACAAAACTGTTCACTGGAGCATTTAAAGAAAACCCAGAGGAAAAGGAAAACTACCTACTCCTTTACCACCAGTCGTTCAGAACAAACTTTACAAGCTTGAAATTGAACAAGAAAAAGATTTATACCAACCACAAACTAACAAAAACGTACTCCAAGGAAATTTTGGTGATCGGCCAAAATATTCATCACTTGCTTTTTACCAATTGTGAAAACTTTGGTATGTATATTTACTGATTACTACACTTCTAGTTGTAACAATACTTTAAACTTCTAGCTAACTGTATTTTGGTCTTATTTTTTAGGCCCGATTTGAAAACCTTCAATAATTTTAATATATTTTATTGATTATTAAATTTTAAATATCGTATTCAAGAATAGTGAATTCAAGAAAAGTAGTTTCATTTACAGAACAGTGAACAGTTTCAATGATAGATTTCACTAGAGGTGCCCCCGAAATTCTGCTAAAAAGCTGTTGAAACTGCAACTGGTGTTTTTTTTAAATTACCAGAAAACTCCAAAGTTATTCTTCGTTTTATTTAAAAAAAATTATTCTTGTATTACATGTATTTGCGTGAACTTTTCTTTAGTTAATAAAATAACAACAATGTGATAATTTTCTTTATGGTAAAGATAGAAAATGTATACCTAACGGTTACCTAGTGAAGGATGGCAAGGAATGCATCAAAAAGGCCTCCTTTTTAGGAGTATTTTATGTACAAGATATTTCATTTAAAACAACACTACAAAACATTTCATGAATTTGGTTGAAACAAAAGAGAATTACAATTTTATCCGAGGAAATATTTACTAAGTTTGCAATTGTTCTACTTCTTGTGTATTTTCAACTTTTGTTTAAAAGAAAATGGTATTTTCTTTTTTAATTTGTTTTTTCATTTATTATAAATCTTCTTTGTTTCTCACAGCTCATTTTTAAAGAAAAATATGTTGTCCCATTTTAGTTTTTAGTCTTTACCAATTACTATTTGTTACTACAACCAGAATTAGAGCTACCTAACTTTTTGATGTTACAGAGTCAATACTGTTACGGTAAAGAGCTGTAACATCTCAACAACCAAACGCTCATTTAGGATTTCATGTTAATATTTGCTAAAAGCATTAAATTGCGCCAATTAAATAAATAAAAAAAATAGATATGAATTCTCTCACTTCTGTTGGTCTTGCCAACTCCGAATATTAATAAAACTTAATGTTTAATTATCAAAATGAGAATTATGCCAATGGACAGCTTCTCTCCAGCAGCTGATCCATCCAGGAAGATTTCTTATATCAGTTTCACTGATTACATTTAGTTTTTATTACTACTAAAAATTATATTAAACGGCAGATTACAGCAAAGGGAATACTACTCCGATCCCGTCTCAAAATGCTCTAAAGAAACTTTTGCTTAACATTATGGAATGATTGAATCGTAGGAGGCATTGTGAAGAAAAATATAAGAAAAGCAAAAGATTCGTTTAATAAAGGAGCAGGATTGGTACCGGAATTTCCTTCTACTGCTTAAATTTTCACATCAAAAAGTAGTATGAAAATTGTTTAATGAAACAAAACTAAAAGATCTTCGAAAATATGTTTTCTTCTTTGAACCTGGATTCGGGGAGACTGATTTACGTTAAAGGCTTGCTTCTTTTTTTTCTAAGTCCGGTCAGATTTGTCAAAAACTTAAAAATGGCAGAATAAGTGGAAGTTAATCACTTGGGGACAAAACAATGCAGAAAAGATAAAAAATTTCATATAAAATATTATACAATTTTCTTATCTAAATTTTGTACAAAGTCAAAGGTTTTTGTGATATTGGTTTAAACTAGGCAACAAAAAGGAGGAAGAGAAGAGAGACTGTTTGCTGTCCAAAACAGATGTTGGTAAATAGAGCAATCCTCTTGCAAAGAACTCTTGAATCTTTTTTGTTGTTCCTACCTTGTCAAACATGGGATAAAACGGGCAATCTGTAGGAAGGTTTTTCCACGTTAGGTTGTGGCCGCCCAGGGGACAACTTGTCCTCGTAGTCAACCCTTATTATCCCTTTCAACAGGATACGAACTTACCAATCTAACATTAGGCAGTAGTAAAAGAAGATATATTTTTTCTATTAATAATTCTAACAGTAGAGTATTTTCCTTTTGTATTTAAATGTGAGATACAGTTTACATAAATTTTAATATAAGTAGATAATACCAACTCTACCTTAGAAATAAAAATTAAATTCCAGAAGTTTTAATTAAAGGATCCTTCTTCTTAACCGAAATACTTCTTTACTTACCATCAACTTTCCAGTAACAATAAATTTAAGTTAAACAAGAAATAAAATAAAATAAAGACATAATTGTCTTAAATATTCTTCACATTGGCTCGATACAGCTCAGTTTTAAGACTGGTCTTGATGTGCAAGTTGAATAAATTATAATAATTAATCAAGTTTGGAATGTATCTCTAACTTTAGAGAAAAACATTTCCAAATGTAACAACTTCAATTCAATTTGAAACTTTATGAAGTATTATTCCTTCCTGTACATTTTCTGCTCTAAATGTTGTTCTTTCTGGTATATTTTCAACGACTCACTTAAATTCCTTATTTCTTTGTACAATATGTAAGGCCTAATTTTTAGGCGAGCTTAAAGTCTCTTCATCCAAACTATGGGTTTTCTAGTGAGGTGAAGTTTACAATGATTATTATTATTTATTTATTTATTTATTTATTTGAAGTACCCAATGCCTTAAGCCATTAGAAATGCACACTTAGGTAAAGTGGTAAGCTGTACTGAGGCTATAAGTGAAGAAAAGAGGGTTATTTCGATAACACCTACTAGTTCTAGAATCATCGCCTCCTTAAGAGGTTTTATCTGCTAGCCGTTTTGCGAAATGATCTCCTCCAGTCTGGAAATGCTAAAGATTGCATCTCTGGCAAACGGGACGGTCATTTTCTCTTCTAATGGTTTAATGAAAGGAACCCTTATAAGGTCTACTCTCTTCATGAGGTTTAACCCACTAGTTGCTACTGTATGTCGTCACCTCTGGTCTCCAAGAGGCTTTAATCGCAAACTACCGATTGCAGTGCAGTCTGAAAAACTCGAATGGACTTTTCCTCTTCCGTGGATATGTTCTAAACAGAGGCTGCACCCACCTACGGTGGAACTTTAATTAAGGTATTTTCTGACCTTCCACATCCTAAAAGAAAGCATAAAGTCAACATTCGACTTATTCCGGCTCAAATTCCGCGATCTGTTACCTGAGCGAACACAATTAGTTTTGCCATTTGTCTTGACCAGCAGGGCCTAGGAGGATGAACTTCCAAGAGGCATGGTAGCCCTAGGTAACTTACCTTTCCAGCTCGCTGCCCCTTGGAACATCCGCCTACTCTTTGCTAAAGGTCGAGTACGCATTTCCGCCCAATGCAGTATGACTAACGACCTCCCACATCGACCTAATCTTAGGTAGCAAATATTCTAGAAACCTAACCCCTTCTACAAGTTGCTTCCTGATAGGTCTTCCTAACACCATCAAAAGCAGAACATAATGAGAGAAACTCTAGACTGGGGAGAGCACAGAGAAGTCAAAGAAATTCTTAAATACTCGTCATGGAAGATAAAAGGCATTGCATTGAACAGTTATCTGGTTTTCTTTTAACTAAATACTCATGAATGGAATCTTCATCTGCAGTTTGGTGAATCCTTATCTTTTACCATGAATGAATGTTTACTCTAATCAATTTTTCACTAAAGTAGCAAAAATGTGTACAAAATTTAGTGAATAATTTCCATTTACAATTAATCAAAAAGAACTGGGAAGACGTCCAAAATTGGCGAGAATTTTAAAGGGCGCAGATGGTTTTACTCTCCCATTACCGTCGTTGAAGTTTATTAGATTAAATTTTATTAACCGTGTACATCTTATTAAAGCGATAAATTTAACATTAACTCTGTTTTTAGTAAGTAAATATTACGTTAATAAACTTTAGTTTATGTAGATGTTAAATCCTAGTAAATTAGCCAGCTTTGCTCTTAAATTGAACAAAACGCAATTTTCCATTTAGCTAACCACTGAACGTACGCAGTAAACTTATTTCTTAAATAATTAATGAAATAGTAGTTCATTTACCAAATATAAAAATATGGCAACTGTTGTAGTTGAATTCATCCAATCGAATATTTGTTTTAAAGCAAGTTTATCCAGGTAGAGTTATTTTCAGTTCCTTATTAATAAAAACGTTTCAGTAATTTAAAAATGAAAAAATATCTGCTACAGGGCATTCCCATTTACTTTTAATCGTACCATTTATTTTAGTTATCATTGAAAGGGTTTCTTCGAATCAGAGCCTTTTACTTACACCTTACCATTGAGCAATGGGAACAGTTATTCTTTGTGGGTACTACCATTTACACACAGTGAGACTAACTGTGATCAGAACTACTTAAATGAACTAAAAGTTACGACTAGAACAGTGATTATATTGGTACTGTAGCTGTTGGAAACTATAATCGTAGATTTAGTCTTGGAAGAAGCTGAAAGTAGAATTATTTAAGGCTTCTATAACCTTATTATTCGATGATAATTTATGATTCTTGAGGATTGTTAGTATTATAATTATAAAGATGCAGATAGCCAGCCTGTAAATATTTGATGCTCACAATATTATTCTTTTAGAAACCATAATTACACTTTGCAATTATGGAAATAATCAATTGAATAAATATGCCTTAAATTACTTTTTTTTGTCCCTTATTCAAAACATCAATTATTATATTGTAATTTCCTATTCTAAAAAAATTAGTGTTTTAATGTAGAAACAGAAATACAAAATTAGACTTTTGAATCAATAATTTAAACGTTTACCACCTAGCAAATACTTTAAAAAAATAATTTATCTAAAACCTGAAGAAAAAATAAATTAATTGAGCAGTTTGATTGTGTATACTGGAGGGATAAGTCTAGCTCTGAGTGTTACTGTGGAGCTGGCTGGATTGAAGATAAGTGTTAATTGAATTCCAATTGGTATGAGCGTTGCAACAAGCTAATCTCCAAAACAGATCCCTTGTATGTGGATGTAAGGAGAGTTGCAAAGACCAATGGTGCACTCTGATCTTCCACAACTCGGCGACGCCTCAGTATTCCTTGATTGCCTGGAATCCATTTGCATTCTGATCAACTAGAGAATTTCAATGTTACATACAAACGGAGTAACAGCCTATGAATTGTACGATTGGTTTGTGAACTGCAATTGACTACTTGCACTTTCCAATAATTTTCAGAGATCAACTGTTTAAGCAATAAGACAATTGTTCTTTCCATTTATTGATCAGATATGCTATTTCTACGGGACCAGCATAAAATGGAATATGGTCTATTGGTTTACCCATGTAGAACCTCTTTTGACTTACTCTTTAATTGGACTAATAGTAATTTTATCTAATTCAATATTCCCTAATCAAAAGCATCAGCAATTAGCAGCAACAAATACATAAGTGTACTTATTATGTTAGATTTAATCTCTAAATTCCTTGTCGATAGTGTGAATATACCCTGCATTACTTCTGCAAAGTATATAGGATTGGTATTTACCAAAAATCTTTATACCAATTAAAACTGCATAAAAACATGTTTTCTGTATCTCGTTGAAAACAGTGCGTGAACATCCATGTTACCTTATCTGGAATATTACCGTCCTCTGAATTAGATTCATAAAGATCACTTAGTTGTTGCGTCTTATTAATTTTAAGCATCAGAAAAGACGAACCCAGTTCCAAGGTATAAAACTGAAGCTCAACAGTTCTTAAAACCATAATCTTAACAGATTTATCTCCACATTCTCTGAATCTAAGAGCCCTGCATTCCTGCATTAGATTTATGGTTATTATAGGGGGTGAAGAGAAAATTAACATATTACTTCTCATCTGGCTAAATTGTGGAAATAGGAGAATGTATTTTTGGGGCATGTTCTCTCTCTTCAACAGAATTGTCCCTCGTGTCTGGTCAAGGCACGATTAAGTTCACAAAGCCTCAAATTAAATTAAAACCCACTAACAAGTATTGACATGATAAGAATTAGCTATTTCTGTACTCCGTTCATCTACCTATTAATTATTGCCGGCAATAGTTTCTGGAATTCATTTCCAGTAAAATTAAGATATTCTAAAAATTAAGCAGCTTTTAAAACCATATTGTTATGGAGTATTTCTTTTCTTTGTAACACACTTACAAACAAACAGTTTTATATTTTTTTTTTTTTTTTTTTTTATCCTTTTAATGAAATTTACACCTGTACCTACAGGTACAATAGGTAAATGCGATGAATGTATGTGAATAGCGTGGCAGACGTGAATGACGGTCATCCATTGATGGCCGCCGTTAGTCACCCAGTTGGTCACGGGGCCAACGGCGCCTCAGCCGTCTTCGAGGATTGGAGGGTAGCGTAGTTGTAGACAGGTTTGCAGCTAAAGGGTTGGGATGCAGTGAGAGTTTTTGGTGAAAATTTTTGTATCGAATTTTGGCAAGTTCGGAGATAAGTGGAATTTGGAGATCTGTATGTATAGTGTGGTTGCTTACATAGAATGGAGCGTCTAGTATGCGGCGGAGAATTTTGGATTGCAGTGTTTGCAGTCTATTATATTATTTAAAATTTTATTTTAGTTTTTGTAACAGTTTTTAATCTGGTTTTGTGAAATATGTACAGCTTTTCTTTTTTTTTGTAATGTGTAAGTTGTCCCTTGGTAACCTATTCTCTGGACATTAATAAATCTTCGTTCTTTTCCTCTCTCTAATTCAGCTTCTGATGATGCGCTATTAAAAAGGAAGTGGCCCCATTAGCCTACCGAGAAACCACTTCCAAACATTATTTTGCCACTCTGGCTAATCATAATTCCGGTTATACTTGCCCGGACACAGGTAAATGTAGGGCAAACAAAGTTTGGAAGTCAAACCTAACTTTTTATTAATGGAGCAAATCTTTCACTTGAAAATTTTGTATTAAAATGAGAATATTCTCTGCTGATGGCGTTCTAATATTTTCTTTTATTTTACAATATTACCTATTTCTTAGCTATTTTGTACAAAAAAGTGGTAAAGCTGCTTTTAACTTGGTATTGAAATTGAATATGTTAGGGCAATTTTTAAGTAGCAAAGACGTTGCACTTTAGTTGTAAAGATGTTGCACTCTAGTGGTAAAGACTTGCACTTCAGTGATAGAAAGTTTGCTAAAAGTTTCTTTCATAAAAAATGCATACAGAGTATTTGACATTTTGGATTACTTTTGTGGATTATCTTATTTAGTTCAATAAAAAAATATCCACCAAGTTGTAAAGATTCTATTATAAAGGGAGCAGACATTAAGGAAACAAATCTAGCAATATGTACCGAACATAATGAAAGTAAATAAAGGCAATTTCCTCATAACACAACATGTAATTTAAACTTAGAATACAATGATATATTATCTAGATGGAAAATAACTTGTTGTTGTCACAAACAAATGGCCGGAGTGACATTATCTGGACGTTCAACTAACGGCCAGTAATCCATGGGACAAGAATTGTGTTCTGCTAGACATTACTGGTAGGGCAAGACGACTATAGAATAGTTGTTTCGTTACTGGAACCTCCACCGACCTTGCACCACCGTCATACAACAGTAAAATCAAGATTATACTCTCTACTCTCTAGTAAATCAACTGCCGTTCACATCCATGTTTGTGGTTGAATCACAATCTTCTTAACTAGTCTTTAATATTTGCATTAAATGTTCGTCTTAACTTAAATGAGCACCTCATTTCGTGAATACAAGCCATTTCTATAATAACTGGTGGTTAGCATTTTGCTTTTGTTCGCAAGCTTTACTGATTTCAATGAGAATTGAGTAATATTCAAAACTTAAATTGAGAAATAGTTCCTAATTAAAGAAATAATAGCACTTTTAGAGTTCTGTATCTACGATGCAACCTTAAAAATTATTTTTCTCTGCCCCAAAATTTTTAATTTTTTTACGTGTAATTGCCGGCCATCTCCATATATTAAACAGAGATTATATTAGTTATTTTATTTAATATTCGAATTTCAAGTTAACCACAGTAATACTTTCTATAATTATTCACATGTATATCATTCCATTGTTAACATCGGCCCAGCGGGTACCCAGATTAGATCCTTTCAAAGCAAGCTCTACTTATCGCAAGAGGTGGCTAAAATGGTATATTTTACCCACTTGATGACATATACAGAACCCAAAAAAGCACTAAGGCTTACTCCATACAGTTCAGGACTAGGTGGCAGACCCTCCGATAGACTTGGAATCAGTTAGTGGATAACCTGTACTTCCTGAACATCAGTTACATGAAATTTGTATAATAATGATACCGGATTGATTCTGAGACAATATACCTTGCAAGCGCCTTGAATATTTTCAATTTGGATCGCTTCAGAGATTAGTGAATTGCCTAGGCCCCTAGGCTATTGCAGAAATACATAGAGGAAGCTAAGGCTTAATTAACTGTAATAGTACTTTCTTTGGTGGTTTTTACATACATCTATCAAATTAAGTGTTACGAACGTGGGGCAGAAGTTCATATTATTAAATACGTGTTAGATTCTTCTTGTTTCCAAGTGGCTGCGTTCCGGATTGGGCCTTCCTTTAGCAAAAATTCCAAGGATTTTCTATTTCCAATCCTCTCCAACTCGTTGTCTAATCCCGATCCTCCCAGAATCGTTTTAAAGGTTCTTCAACTATCACAACTCAGTACTTCCTCATAGCCGCTTGCTTCCTAAGTATATCGCTTTGTACTTGCATTACACATTTATAGCCAAAACAGCTTAAACTTCTTAACTTTTGTAGTTTATGAGAGATTTATTTACCTAAATAAGCTTTTCAGTCCTTCATTTTATTTCTTTACCAGAGAAATTAATCTTAAGTCTGAACGGATCGATGAGCCCAGGCTAAAAAGTTTCTAAAAAGAATCAGGCTGAGAGATACAAAGAATCTTTACTCTCTAAATGAAGGTAATTAAAAGTTTCGGTTGGTATCTGATTGGGAGGGAACAAAGTTTGGGTGATAATTGATCTACAAAACAAAAGAAAGAACGAATAGTGTCTTGGACTACCAGTAAACGACGTGATATTTGTCTTTTGATTGTCCTAAAACAGAACAGTAACAAGTGAAAGCTTATCTTGATTAGTCTTTCACAGGTGGTCAGCATTTGATTTATTGACTGACGTTATGGAGAACTGACTCTAAGCTTTAGAGGCACATGGGGCTGTGAAGCGATTTGCACCAATCTCAACCGTTTTAAGTCTTCAAGATGAGTTCAAAAAAGAAATTAATAAATTAGTATAGCCAGAATTGGACTCGAAACTAAAGAAGCAGAAGAATTTATTTACTAAGTTTCATTACACCTGCGAGTATTAAAAGAAAGTTTTATCAAACAGTTCACAGATAGCAGAGTTCACAAATAATGTGAAGAGGGGACCTCCTGTTCAGAATTTCCAAATAGAACCACAGGAGTAAGCGACTAAAATTGTCACTTCCCGAAACTTCTACATAAAACATAAACCTCTCCCATTAGGCCGACTATCCTACCACGAATATGACTTAGTCTCGCACAGATTCGTCCTAACACGAATGTTATGTTCTCCAGTATAAACGAGATTGTGTTCACAACACTAACTGGGCTTGTTGCTGTTGTTGATGTTATTGTTAAGTGAGAGAGTTTAGATACGCCTTGCTGGTTGCTCAGCCACTATGGTGGTAACTAAAACAATAGCTCCTTGGAGTTGTTAGTTGATGGAGGTGCCAAGCTATACGGAGACTAACTTCTACGATGATTCAAGCTTGCCGTCGTCCCCTTATTGCTTTAACCACTTACTTGCACACTGTTATTTCATTCTCAGATTTTGAATGGCTCCAACTCCTTTCCTGTTTTAACATTAAACCTTACTTCGTGCAACTTCCTCAAATCTCTCCATCACTAACTAACTCATAAACTGGAACTTTGGGTTCAGCTAGTTGAAACTATCTCTCTCTCTTGCACATGCTCTTTGTTCAGTCGAATCTTCAATGATTCTTTTTAAAAGTTTGTTTATAAAACGCACCTAAAAGAATAATGCTTACATTATACTGGAAGAATGTTTATTGCAAACATTATATTTGTTTGTTGAGTTCAGATTTTAATAGAGTTTATTTTCCAATTTTAGACTTAAGTAAATCTAGAATTTATTGACTTTTTCTTTATATCCTTGACTTTTCCAATTACATTCTATTATTTTAGCTAAAACTTTCAGAAATTTTAATAAACTGTCTTATTTAATAACTGTAGAATCAGTTCAATTTCGAGCACAAAATAGTCGATTCAATTTGATCTTTCTAACATGGATTCTGAGTCAATGAAAACAGTGGTTAAATTGGTTTTTGAGGCTACTAGATTATCTTTTAACCAGTATAACAGCCTCAAATTATCATTTCATTGACAAACAGCTTAAACACACTGTAAATTACGTACATTAATTTAGTTAACTGTTAATAAATCAAGCTTTATTTTTTTTTTAAATTGAGAATCGTAATGTTGTCACTTAATTATCAAGATTACAATTTCTTACGTGAATGCCTTTTCATTCTTTATCTCCTGACCACTTACAATTTTACGGTTCTAATTGTTGTTCTGTTGACAGGAGTTTATCTACTCTAAATATAGAAAACTTGAATATTTTATTAAAACTGTCCGGTAGGACAGTTGTATAAGGGTTGACCATCAAAAACTGCACGAAAAAGTGTAACGTTGAAAAACACCCAACTTTAACAATTTTTTTCTATTTTTCTATAAAAGATAAAATTCCCAAATTTTCTTTATAATATAGGGCAAATCCTCCTTTATAACAGTAATTTTTTTGCAACCACCCAGATCTAATAGGTTTCGAGAAAAAAGTTGCCGAAAATGAGCAAAAACGGCTTTTTCAAAAAATGTTCTTGTTCTTGTTCTTCTTCTTCTTCTTCTTCTTCTTGTTGTTGTTGTTCTTGTTACCTTTTTTGTAAACAACGTAGCGCCTAAACGCGTGAACCGATTTTCATGAATGAGGTGTCATTCGATTCGGAATTTTATGTAGATGTGCCTTTTGGGGGTCTCGGCCCTGTACATCGAATGGGAGAGGAGTTAGCCCCCTTTATGTAAGGCCCCCTCCAAAATTATTATTACTAATTACTCTGTAAATCTTGGCCCGATTTTGATAAAATTTGGTAGGATGATAGGGTTAGGGCTCCCCTACCTAACATTAAAGCGACGATCTGCTCTTACACTTGTTAAGGGGAAGTATAGCAATCGTTTCAAATTATCGAGGCGTGAACCGATTTTCATGAATGAAGTGTCATTCGAATCGAAATTTTGTACAGATTTGTACTTTAAAAGTCTCGACGCTGTGCCTTATAAGGAGGGGAGTTTGCCCCACCCAAGTAAAGCCCTTTCTAAATCTATTATTACCAATATTTCTATAACGCTTAGTCCGATTTTGATAAAATTTAGCACGAAGCAGTAATTAAAGCTCCTCTACGTGGCTGTGATGTGCCATCATGCTCTTACACCTACTAAGAGGAAGTACTGCAATCGTTAAAATTATCAATGGGTGAACCTATTTACATTATGAATGAATTGTCGTTCGATTCAAAATCTTTGCCTTTTAGGGAGAAGTACTGTAATCGCAGTTTATTTTTCTTGCTCCTCTTAAAAGGAAGTACTGAAATCGCAGTTTAATTTTGCTATTTACGTACAAATACCTTCCTATTTTATTCAAAACGCTTTCTCAAAAAAATGGTTATTGAGGATGGTTTGGGGACCGCAACTATAATCATTCTTTAAAAAGATCTCTCCAGTGGTAGTTACGGTTCCGATTTAACACCTTATCAGGTTATAATGATAGAATAGCTTATTCCAAATTTTAAAAAATCTGTAAAGCAGACGTAACTTTGCAAATAGACAAAAAGGAAAATCTATCCAAAAGGTACAAAAATCTCCTTAACAAAAACTTACAGTTTTAAAAGTTAAGTATAAGGGTTGATTAAACGCCAAAAGGTACACAAATCAGCAGTTCCCAACATTTCATTAATACTTCATTGATATAATTTAAGTAATTTTACTGCATTAACTTTTCCTTCACATTTTTTAGAATTTATTAGATGTCACAGACCCTTATGCTGGCCAGTTCATTCATAATATTTTTTTATTATAATTATGATAAAATGAGTGATGAATTATTCTGAGTAGTCACATATACATGCATGTTAAAGTAGAAAAAAACAAAGTTAGAGTCGGCCACTTTTTAAATTTCAATCACGGAGGATTCAAAACAATATTTCAGTCTTAAATTCGTCTTACCGAAATATTCGTGAGCACAAATAACATACATTTAATAACAAGTAGATTATTCAACAATATTTACTCATTTCTCAATTGTAATTTAATTTAGTCCCCCTAATTTTACTTATGGTAAAATACTGGAATAATTAGCTGTCCTAAAAATATGCATATCTTTATTTTCTTTATTTTATATTACATATATATAACATTGTGGGAAGAACACCTAGATTGAGAATGTAATTGAAGAAAACTATATTATTTGCGATAAAGCCAGATTATTTATTACTTATTATTACAAACGTTTGACTACAACATAAAATAACAATTACTTTAATCGAAGAATGAACTTAAACCAATGATTTTTATTTAAAAATAAAAATAAATGCATAAAATCATTGATGTAAAAAAAGTTTATGAATTTTTTAGCCTCTTATTTTTTTTATATTTTTTATAACGTTTTCTTTTTCACCTGTGATTAATAGTTTGATTATTATAGATAAATAGATATTACAGTCAATCTAAGTTAAATGGTGTGCTACTTGAGTAAATATTTTGTAGACGAAAATGGCCAGCATAAGGGTCTGTGACATCTAATAAATTCTAAAAAATGTGAAGGAAAAGTTAATGCAGTAAAATTACTTAAATTATATCAATGAAGTATTAATGAAATGTTGGGAACTGCTGATTTGTGTACCTTTTGGCGTTTAATCAACCCTTATACTTAACTTTTAAAACTGTAAGTTTTTGTTAAGGAGATACTTATTTGCTCCCTCTGCTTTATCACTAGAAAATTTCTAATAAGTAAATTGTATTAATGTTAAACGAGTTCCGTTGTGCCTTGTTATTTTTTTATTTTTTTGCTATTGACTTTATTTCTGTTTATAAAAAGTAATCGATAATTTAGATTTACCCTATCGCTATTTATTGAAATTGTAATAGTACAATAAAATCTATTATTCAGAATGTTTAGGTGACTATTCATTAAAACATAACACACTTTCGGACCCTCTATTATTATTATTGTGTTATTATTATTATTATTATTATTATGAATGATGCGTATTGATCGTCAAACTCTGCAATCAGAACATAGGCCATTGTCATGTAATGTTAATTCATCATTTTTTTACTATAAAACATTATTATTGTTTATTATTATTTGAAATGGTTTTAGAATAGTTCTGTACATAACATAAAGGTACATTTTCTTTCTAAGGTTTTATTTGAATTTGTACGGTTTTGTAAGCGGAGTAATGTTTTTAAAAATTTAATATGTTTCGAAAATTTTGGTGAATGAAGAAAATATATAAGTAACTTGAGCAATGAAGAAAAATAAAGTCAAGTGAGTCTTAACACGATTTTTTTTTTTATACGTCATTGGCGCTTTTATTTTTTTCTCAGCACTACAAGCCTCTCAGAGCCGTGTTCTCTCGTTATAGACAACAGTATATCATGGTTAAAACAAATATTGCTATAAAAGATAAAATAATAATGAAAATATATTACACTAAGTAAATACAGTAAATTACAATGATGTACGATGCTCGGATGACCATGGCGTTAAATTATTATAACGCATTAGGTTAAATTAATATCATAAATAATATAAATTTATATTTCTCATATGTAAAATAAATAAAACCACTTTTAACATGCATAAGAATGTAATGCTAGAGTTGAAAATGTGGTTTGCTGGGTGGAAACAACAAATTAGCCCTGTGCGGAAATAGTGATAAGAAATTAGACTAAGAACTTTACCTAGCAAATTGAACCAGAAAAAAACAAAGTCTACAATTAAACAGCAGAAAATTCAGAAATCGCGATAATCAGTGTAAATGGGACGTTACAGAAACGATATCACAGAAGTTTTTCACTCAGAAAATGAAGGAACTGCGGCGAGTTGATGACGTTCACTACAAGAAAACGAGACAGAAAGAGCGTTCAGCGCTAATTCGAGGCGTGACATTTAGGTAAATCAAGGGAAACTAGCCATAGCCTTTCAGACAGTGCTGGTCGCAATACATTTATGCTGTTGAGATTATAAGAAAGGGATAAACAATTCCAGAATCGTGATTTTCTTTCACATCCAGGCTGCCTACTAACACCAAGTCCTTCGAAGTTGATTGAAGGTAGTGTGAGAATGTTTGGATGGACTTTCTGAGTATGGCTCATATTGTCTGAGCCCTGGACTTTCAGGACTAAAGCTTAATAAAACGACCGTCTGGCTGGTCTGAGAAAGGTTCCATGCTACTCTGAAAGTACTCTCGGTACAGATATCTCCACGTAATTTAAACTTGACTTACTTCCAATTTTCAGATTAGAGAATTAGGTTTAATATGAGGACAACTCATGGATTCGGGCTTCTATTCAGATATAGGAGAGTAAAACAGAGTAATCTTACCTTAAATCGTGAATTAATACAATTACACTCCAATAATACAATTACATGTTTATAGCATGTTATTGGGAAAAATTTATTTTTTCAAATATATTCGGCACGGTTACAATTCCTAAGCACTTTGTGCACATATCCGATTTCATAACCACATAAAACTGAATCAAGAAGGTTACTTTCAGCTGATTGTAACCACAATAGGTTACAACCTTCACATGGTTCATACTCCTCTGTAGTGATGGGCAGAACGAGTCCGTCTTTGGACTCGTTGGATTTGAATCAGTTCCAGGGTTGGAATCGATTCCAACAACTCGTTCACCGATTCCGGTCTCTGTACTTACCCTATGCATTAGTAAAAATGTCACGCAATTTATTAAAAAATATCATTAAATGTTAGCTTTCCCAGTTAATAACAAAACTATATTTCTTTAACACACATTGAGTACTATCCCTAATTTCCAATTGCACTGATAAATATAAAATTAACAACGTAACACAAAAATTAACATAAAAATAGACTAGTCAATTATAAAAATTAAAGCAATGCTGTTTAGTCATTATCTAGCTTGACCACTGGAAGACTGGAGTTAACGTGCTTCAAGAGGATCCAAGGTAGAGAAACGGAAATGGGTAGGAAATTATTCCCATAAAAAAAATTCTAACCCTTCAAGCAAAATGATAATTACTCATAAATAAAGAAATATTTATTTACTAGGACTTGTATATCAAGCTTTAAAAATATTATCTTATTATCTTACGAAAAGAAAAAGCTGTGTGCTTAATCTTTAACATAGCGCTGGACACTCTTATTCTTATCTTCATTGGGTAAGTTTAACCGTGTACATGACCGTGAGACAGTCAAAGTAACACTGAGCCAAAATTTAGTATTACCTAATTGGTTTACTTACTGCAGTATCCCTCCCACTCTATCACCAATTTCACAAACATTCATCGATTGGAAATAATTTTTAGTTAAATATTCGTTTTATTTGAATACAAAAAACATTATAACGCTTTCTTAAGATGATTTTAATTTTTAAAATTTGTTTTTGTCCATTACTCTTATATAATACGAAGAATTTCAAATAAAATATAATATACAAACACAATGATCTAGTATGCAGGTGGAGTCAGTCCTCGTTACCATAGCAATGGAACCGTTAAACAACTCCGGTTCCAGCTCCAGCAATTTCTATTGGCTAGATTCAGTGAACGAAAAAATGGAACGAGTCCGGTTTCAAAAGGATTTAAATCACTCCGGATTCGACTCCACCAACTCCAGTGGATTTAACCAATGAAAATGCTAGAGCTGGGCCGGAGTCGTTTAACGGTTCCGTTGTCATGGTAACTACGACTGACTCCACCTGAACACTAGATCATTCTGTGTTTGTATATTATATTTTATTTGAAATTCTTCGTATTTTATAAGAGTAATGGACAAAAACAAATTTTAAAAATTCAAATCATCTTAAGAAAGCGTTATAATGTTTTTTGTATTCCAATGAAACGAATATTTAACTAAAAAATATTTTCAATCGATGAATGTTTGTGAAATAGGTGATAGAGTGGGAGGGATACTACACTAAGTAAACCAGTTAGGTAATACTAAATTTTGGCCCAGTTTTACTTTGACCGTCTAGCTGACATGTACACGTTCAAGCTTACGCCAATGAAGATGAGAGTAAGAGTGTCCAGCGCTAAGTTTAAGATTAAGCACACAGCTTTTTCTTTTTGTAAAACAATAAGATAATATTTTAAAAGCTTGATATTCAATTCTTAGTTAATAAATATTATGAGTAATTATAATTTTGAAGGGTTAGAATTTTTATGGAATAATTTCCTACCCATTTCCGTTTCTCTACCTTGAATACTCTTGAAGTAAGTTAACTCCAGTCTTCTAGTGGTCAAGCTAGATAATGACAAAACTGCATTGCTTTAATTTATATTTGACTAGCCTATTTTTGTGTTAATATTTGTATTACGTTGTTAATTTTATATTTATCAGAGCAATTGGAAATTAGGGATAGTACTCAATGTGTGTTAAAGAAATATAGTTTTGTTATTAACTGGGAAAGCTAACATTTAATGATATAATAATATAATAAATTGCGTGACATTTGTTCTTATGTTTAATCGTTCCAAACCTTCTGCTGCCTCATTTTCATTTTTATTTGCCTAAATTTTTTGGGGCGGGGCGGAATCACTTTTTTTAAAAATAGGGATTTGAATCAACTCGTTCCACCATCGGACTCGTTCCAATGGAACTAGTCCGCTCAAATAGCCCATCACTACTCCTCTGCCTAGCTCAGCTCTGTGCATTAACAAGATTTCATCAAGGAGGGCACATTTCCATGCCGAAACATTTAGCAGTTTTCAAGACTTACAAACAACAATCTGATAGCAAAACAAGGATAGAGAACAAAGAAAAGGTGAATTATGCACGTTGCAATATCTCTGTAGCTTACAATGCATCGTTGTGTTGTTTACTTTTTTTTCATGCATTTTATATGCATATATTCATAGTAAACTTACACGTTACAACCACGATTGCAAATGTTGTAGCCACAAACGCGTCAGATTTTGAAAGGGCTTTATTATTCTAACATGTCCCTCCGGGGAACCATATTTCTACTGAGGTTGGTCTTACTACTTTGGGGAGTGTAAAGCAGTTCAACAAAAGTGAGATGCCATTGGTTTATCCCATGGGTGAAATTCGCGTTCATTTCTCTGCTGGAAAAACATTACTTAGCCGTAGGGTATTTGTAGGCTAGTAACTTTACTCTGATCTTTAACTGACACATGAAATATATATATATTTCCGTGGAGGAAATAGCATTAATTGTAAAGAGTAATAAATAAATTGTTTGATGCTTTATACAACTACTCAGGCAAGGCGAGAATTTACCAACGAATCACTTTTTTGTACTCTTCCATAAACCATGCAAAAATTAATTCTTATTTTCTCTTAAAGAATGATTTAACCTATTTACATTTTCATTCGCCATCGTTTTCTAGTAAACGGATATTAATAAGCTGTATGAAAGTCTGACAAGTGGTTATAACGTGATCGAATACAATACAAAAATTAGAATAGATTAAATTAGGGCGGCCTCAAGGCCTACGCCACCGCGACCCCTTTGGATCTATTGTGGCTCCCCGACTTTAGAGCTCACCCTCCAGACCCGTCCGCTTAATCAAACTCTTAATTCTGGAGATTGGCTCCTGGGTAAAGCTCTCAGGCCTAGGTTTTTCTTCCCCGAGAAGTAACATCCTTAGCCTATACAAAAATTGCAGCTCAGTATAATAATACATAAACAACATTCAAATAGACCTTTGTTAAAAGAAAATTTTGAGGAGCCCTTAAACAAGGAACAATAAACTTTTTATATTGAAACATTATGAAATAGTGGAATTTTATTATCATCACACATTTTGCTTGTTGTGTAGAAGTTAAATGTGTAAAAATGTTGCAAAAAAAGACTACTGCGTTTACAATTAATAGATAGAAATATTACTTCAAGGATTTAATAAAACTAAAGAAGCTGTTGAACAAAATCAATTGGTTCTTGTGGGAAATAATAATAATAACCAGAAGCAGACAAACCAAACTTAAGAGTATCACTGTCTTCTATAGATTTTCCAAGATTTGAGACAGTTAATCAAAAGATCCATAATATGAATCCACTTTAATTTAATTTTTCAGGAATTATTCACAGATTTTAAAAATTTGTAATTTTTTCTGAAAGTGTCTCAGGCCCAGTCATCTTTTGGAGTTTTTTAAAAAACTCCTTTTATCTAATAACACCTTTTTGCTGAGTGGTCATTTCAACGGAAATCCAAGTAGAAGTTTATACCGCAATTATCAAAAGATTTATTCAAAAGGAAAATATAAAGTGGGCACCATTATTTTATAAAATACTCTTAATTCAATTAAACTTACCATTCAGAAGTAATAAACGTTAGGCTGTTCTGAAACTGATAACGTTAAGCCGAATATTACTTAGTATATTGTAAAGCAAAATGAATTGCTGATAGAAAAGAAAAAAAGGTCATAATTCCAAGTAATATTATCTATCTTTTAGATGTTAATTAATTTCTTTACAGTAAGTGTATTAAAATACTTTTAAAAAAATAGATTTCTTAACCGATTAATACCCTTTTCAATTTATTTTGTTTTATCCACAGTATCTCTAAACTTTATCTTGGAACTTGGTACTTCTGGTTCAGAAGTTATTTTCATACTCGGATTTAATAATACATTTAACGCGATTTTATTTCGGAAAGGTACTTTTTTAGGCATTTAAAAATAGCTTTTTCATATCCAAAGGATTCCAAAATTAATATTAGTTAAGTGAAATAGTTAAAATTTCTTTAAAAAGCTGTTTAATAATAAAATTAATATACAATTATACCGAACTTTAGACTGAACACCTCATTTTTAGCTACCAAAACAAAAACAAAAAAAATGCAAACAAAAGGGAACAATTTACAGCTTTATTGATGTTAGTGTGCAAACTCATCATTTAATCTGGAAAAAAAGGGTGTTAGCTTTAAATTGTGTGCCAGATAAATGAGTTGTGACAGTTTTTTCCCAAACAATAAAGACTGATAGGCCATTATGTTGGATGATTGAGGACAGCCGTTACTTCTTTTTTAGGATGATCTCTAATCTGCTAAAATTATTGATTTTTTTTTATTCTTTGTACAAAAGCTCTAACAGTTTAGTTATAAATGTGATCTTTTCACTGTAATACTTTATTTAATTTAATTTTGATAACATTATCTCACATTCCTTCACATTTAAAACAAAGGTATTGAACTGTCTACGGTTAGTTGCCTACTACGAGGCTAAGGATAGAAGATGAATGATTTTTTTTATTGACAGCTTCTATCTGCAAACATAAATTTTTGTAGCAATAAATGTAATTTGTGATTTGTAAATGTATGTATAATTAAACATTGGTTTAGAACAAAGCGTCGTTTCCTGGATTATTAGACTGACCTTATGTGGCTCTAATACGAGAAACTTCTTCTATTTCCTAGGTCCAGTAGTTGCCCTGCTCCTTTCACGTCTTGGCATGGCTGGATCAATCCATTTTATACTCTTTGTGAAGATGTTTTCTAGGCCTGTGTATCTGCCCAAAAAATGAGGTTTGTTTAATCTAATTTACCTATGCCTAAACTGTGGATACATCTACTTATAGTTTAGGTTCACCAATTTTATGAGCCCTGAAGAAGTATTTAATAGTGAAACAAAAGTTCGCAGTACATTTTCTGTACGTTCGGATCCCACTTATACTCTGTTCAGTTGAGCATTGTAACGGCTGAGATTCTGTACTTTAATCAGTTATACAGCTCGCTGATTCAGAAACATACGAAAGTAATGTTACATAGTGTCAAGTTTTTGGATTGTTTCAGTTGTAAACAGATAACAAATTTTTCTTTTTTAACTGTCAGAAACTTTTTAAATGCATTATTTAACCATTTTATGCTTTACTTGTTTTCTGAATCACTTAATTGACTGAGAAACTAACTCACAAAAACAAGCCAGAATAACAAAATAAGGAAAATAAACAGAAAAATAAATTTTTTTCTTAATATTTGTTTTTCGAACTGTCCTTAGTTTTAATTTTATTCGATAGAACTTTAACAGAAATGTTATAAACAAAAAATAAAAGTTAGACAATTAAAAGAAATGTGGAAACATTGATGCAAGTTTACAGTTCTAAGCCAATAAGACAGCTGGTTCTCATAGTAACTGCTTTAATAGATTACTTTGTGCTATTACTTGTTTTTACGGCTGTTAATATTTGATCTAAATCCAGTCTAAATCTTGCACACACATACATATAAAGTCTTAAATAGAAGATGGGAATGTTCTAATGTTAAATGAACGTTCTTAGTAAGCTCTAGTATATCCTGCTTGTTACCCTGACATTCTTCTCACTGTTCTCCTCCGCGCTCTTTCTTATACAAGTAATCTTTTGTCTCAATCCTTTATCTCTCTAACAGTTTAATCTTGTACATTTCAAGAGCCCTGATTTCTCTTAGTACTCTACTAAATTCATACTAGAAACAGATTAACTCTGTAAGCTGTGAGCAGTGTCCTTTTTATTAGGATTTTCCTCTAGCTTTTGCTTTCTATTTCATTTTGTTTCTTTTGCTTTCTTTTTTTTCCCAAACAAATGAGCTGGAACATTTGCTAGATTTAACATTTTTACAGTTATCTTTCAAGTTTAACACAGTAAAAGTATCTCACTTTTAAAACAGTAATTATTTTTTGTTTTTGATAGCGTCCAGCAACGATTTATGTCTGTGTCCGCTGGCGTGGGTGCTACCTTAGAGCCAATAGCATGCGCTCTTTATGAATTTTAATAGATTTTAAAAGAGAGAGCAGCAACTGTCTGCCAACCATTAGCTATTTCTTGTTTAATGACCATATTTGAAGTTTAATCGAAGAAGAGAATTTCCTCACATGAACGCTAGTAAACCATCTTTACATAACTGATGATATGGAAGAGTGCCATGGAAAATAAAAAATAAATGATGTGCGACGGCGACCGCAGGAGTATTGGATGATGATAGATGTGCAATAAAGTTTAATGTTAGTTTTCACAGAACCAGCTGGGAGATTCTTGTATCACAAGATGGCCATTATATAGGCAACTCAATACTTGGCACCTCACCTGCTCCTGAGATCCTCCAGCACTTCTTCTTCTCAAACCCTTTAGTAAGCTCCATTTCTACCACCCAAGGGTATCTTACTCTGGGTTATTTGATTGGCACTTCAACTTACGATCCTGTCAGCTTTATCTTACTTTTCACCGTAATATCTTCACCAGGCAGCTATTTTCACCAATCATTGCGTACCATAAAGGAAATATTGATAAAACAAAAATAGAGGTGACATTGATTTTGTTTTTTTATTTTTAGTATCTATATTTATTAGA
Organism: Rhodnius prolixus; assembly: GCF_049639745.1. Lineage (NCBI taxonomy): Eukaryota > Metazoa > Arthropoda > Insecta > Hemiptera > Reduviidae > Rhodnius > Rhodnius prolixus. The sequence continues at coordinate 10,346,388 of NW_027411604.1, read as the reverse complement.
ACGAAAGAAGATTTTAAAAATATCTGAACACTTCTCCACTACGATTTTCTCAATTCAGTTTACTTGTCACCTAGAAAGGTACTTCTCTTCAAAATTATTCAGTTGACAACAAAAAAAAAAAAGATGATGAAGGAAGCGAGAATCCAGCTGGAGGAACCTCCAGGTTCCTACTAAAAAAAGTTCAAAGATAGAAACAGTTTACAAACTGTTTAGTGAATGGCCAAAGAAGAATGTCCAGTATCAAATGAAACTTTTCCAGCCCTGTACAACGTTTTATTTTCCAATTTTTCCTTTTTTTTCAGCAGCAATTTTTCCTTTTGTTTGCACCCAAACTAGGAAATTTCTGTTTTACCTAATTCCAAATTCGCAATGTAGAAGGTAAGATTCTCTCTCTCTTCTACTCTGCTATTTTCAATTCACCCATTTCGTTTTAATTAATCTTATTTTTATACTTGTAGGCAGTTTAAATACACCATCACGAGTTTGTTTGTTTCAAGAAGAAAAAATGGGCATTAAAATTTGTTTCAAGAGTTAGTAATTTTCTGAAGAAAACTCAATGTCATGGATTAGTTGCGATTCTAATACTGTCTTGTAAGTAATAAAAATTCTAATAATAGCAATAAAAATTTAATTACGAGCCCTGTTATAGCATACAAAATTAAAGAACTAAAACTTTGGTAAGGAAAGTATAGTAAAGAATATAATTGCATGCTTCACGATATACCTCTACTGTCCACATGTCGATAGCACTTTATATATTCAACTTATTATTTTTTTTCATTGTCATAAGGAAGAAGAATAATCAGTGTCTGTGGTAGACAATGAAGAGTTCATTTTATAGACCCCAAGGTTTGTTGCATTCAAGTTGAGTGAAATTTGAGCTTTCTCATTTTTTCTTTCTGCCTAATTTTCCGGAGAACACATTTGGGAGAATTTATGTCTATCCTTATACTTAAAAAAAGTTTTAACAATTAAAATATCAATTAATAAGATGTTAATCAAGTATAATTACAATCCCTGCTCTAGCCACGCCAAATTGTGGGCCCTTCCCACAATAAAGAAAGGGTAATATAGTATTATAAATAACAAAATGATCTTAATTACCATAATTATCATTTATTATCTCAAAACATTTTTACAATTTTTTACTTAAATTACTAATAAAAATAAACTCAGCCAATAAAATTAAATAAAAATTAGATATTAACAAAATTTTAGCAAACTTTTAAGTATAAAGGGAACAAAGAATATCCCAAGCATAAAAAGCTAATTCATCAATGTCATACATGAAAATCCATTGGGAAGGAAGCTTACGCCTCGTTTTATTCATTTCTTCTTACTTTAGAGCTGTCGTTATTTTAGTTTTTTATTACTGCATTTCAGGCATTATTATTTTATTTGTCAATTCTGTTTATTCTTATTCTGAATAATCAATGCGTAGTAATGTGAAAACCATTGTAATTGATTTTTTTATTAGAGCATTTATTTGATCATGAATCATCTATATTTATATCCACTTACATCTCTTTACACATGCAATAGTTTTGCAGAGTTGTCATTTATTCCGGTTCCAGGTGACTGGAAGAAGTTTCTTCTGTTAAGGATGTACTACGAGGCTGAGTTTCTAGCAATATGAGTATGTTAAGTCAGGAAATGAGTAGATGGATACATTGGGCAAAATTAGACGCGTCTCTCCCCTTCATTGGTTCTGACTTGCTGTTGGAGCACCTCTGGACACTTGTTTGTCCACCTTCCTGAAATTGATGGCTTCCTGTATTCCTGTTTACGTATTAATGCTAGGTGGGTTATTATAGGTAGCCTAAAATAATGATCACGGATGCGGTTAGGGCTGACAGCCAGTGATTCTGCAATTTGAACAGTTACTTCTCAGGTCTCCTTAAGAACACATCTTTAAATACTGATCTTAAAGTTAATTCGCTTTTGGGTATGTGGATGGTTTCTTTGGGGTGTGAGAAGATGAAAGAAAGTCCAGGATCTTTGGTCGGAACTGGTTTTGGGTTAATTGTTTGCAGCAACAAGAGTGAAATTAGGGTAGTAGAAGACGACTTGCTCTAGAAGAAAATCTATCAGTTTTTCTTTGAGATCTTTGTGATTGGTGGTCCAGAAGAGGCAGATATTTCTCTATTTTTCACCATCTTTCTGAGTGGATTCTTTTCTGGGATATTTTAACTCAATGGGTCTCGTTCAACATCTATAAGGTAGTGGAGGGCCTATTTATTTCTTTTGGCGGCAGATTAGGTTCAAAAACTTTATCAGAACAGGTTAGAACAGGTCCTCTAATATTATTCACTGATTTCTTTTATGTGCTGTGAAAGTTCTGCTACAGTTCAAGTCCTAGACGCTACTTTATTCCACGGTTCCGTTAGAGTTTCTTTCGTTTCCTTTTGGGTATCTATTAGGGCCAAGAAGGGTATTGGGTTTCCAAGCTTTTTTCGTACCCTTCAAAAAAAAAAAAAGAAAAGTAAATAAATAATTATGCGTATAATCCAAAGTGTAGGTTCTTATACCTTTGCTTAAAATATGATATTATTTAGTTCAACCATGTTTTTCTGTTGAACCACCAACAAATATTTCACATGCATAAGTTGCTTTAACTGGTATTCAGAGCGATGAAGAATATAGTATCCAATATGAATATAAAAAATAAAGTTGATCTTTTAAACATGCAAAGATAACCATGTAGTTAAAAACCATACATTCAATTTTTGCATAATTTACCTCTTGCTAAATTCTGCTAGCGATAACATACATGTTAGAGCTTGAAACATGTATGTATGATCCTCTCATATATTATAATATTTCTAGACTTACAGTCGGCTCCAAAAGTAATTTCATTTTTTTTTTTTTTTTTTTTCCTTTTTTGGTGTTAAAATCGTTATCTCTTATCTGCTATTTCATCTTAATAAACAGACTTTTACATCTGCATTTTACATTTTTATTTAGATACATTTTAATAGCCTAAATTTAAAGAAATAATCTCTTTTTCTTTTAAACGTAGAGCAATTTTTCTATATTTTAATTTAGCAAAAAGGATTTTAATGATAGATTTTTTACCCAGACAGTGAATTATATTAATTACTCTCATTTCTATCACTCAGTTTTTATCTCTGCATTTATCAAACTAATAAATATATAAAAGTTAAATTAGTTTAAATGGTACATACTATATATACTTTTGAAATTGAAAACCCTGTTCAGAAATATTTCTTCAAATGGATTAATTGCAGAGGAAAACATTATAATTCAATACCATAGATAACAAAGAACGAGAGCTGTAGTTCGTATTTTGAATAGATTGTCTTAGTTTTGTGATTAATCGTCTTAAGTTCTTGCTTCCTCATAAATAGTTATAGGTGTTATGAAGTTGGTCAGATTTATATCTAAAGTATAGATGGGTTTCCTTCCGTTTTGGAATGTAATCTATTGAATTATTGGGCTTTGAGTTTCTTTTCACTATATAGTTAGAGGTGTAAAAACTGTTGGTGAATGAAGATTAAAATTACGGATGTAAATGATGCAAGCTAAGAAAAATATTCTGCAATATTATCAAAGACAATTTCTTGACGTTCCCAAGTCTCTGCAACTTCGACAGTTTCTAGGTTATTCCTAAGATTGTAAACATTTACTTCTTCATTTCTTCTCCACTGTTTCATCCGACAAGCTTACAAGCAAGCATGAAGTAAGGAAATCCTTATTATCTCATGCTTTTCCCTGTTCGGTTATATTGGTGTATGTCCCAGCCAAACTGTCATAGCGAAATTCTTATTGTGTCCTAACTGGATGTGTGGATTTCCCTGGTTTAGAACTTTTTTTATTTCTGGTAAATTCATTTTAGAGTAGTTGCAGGGAACTGGTCAGAGGATGCTATCTTCCAAAGGGCTATTTCATTCGAGTTGTTCGATATAGCATTATGATCAATATTTGTCAGAATTCAACTTACTAAAATAGCTCGGAAATCTTAAAGTCCTTGAACTATGTATCTTGGACACTGCATAGCATAGTTTATTCAGAATAAGACAAAACGCTTTTGTTTTGTAAGTGGTTTAAAAGAGTGTTCAGGAAATCACACTTACTTCAAAATCCCTTCAATATACTGAATTTACGGTTGAACATGTTTTTACATTTTTAGTAAAAAATTTAAGATTGAAGAACATCTTGAGATTGTGTTTGTCCAGTTCTCAACACATTTTATTAATATTATTATTTCTCTTCTTCTAATCCGGCTCTTAAGTCCTTGGTGAACTTTGGCCTCCTAAACATTTAATTTCCAGCCATCTCTGTCTAAAGCCCTTCTCCAGTTTGCTACTCCCATTTTTACTAGGTCAGCGATCCAGCTTTTACGAGGACATCATGTTTTTCTCTTTTCTAGGGAAGGTCTCCTGGAAAGTTTTTTTTGGCCATAATTATGTCATATGATATCGTAACCAGCTGATTCTTCTGGGCCTAATAAACTTAGCAATATCTTCATGTTGTATAAGGTAATCTAATTCTTGATTGATTATCATTTGGTTCGTGTAAACCTCAATGAGAACCATATTGAGCTAGCAATAATAAAATAAAATGAAAAAACAAATACTCTAGTTATATATAAAAAAACAAAAACAGCCGCTTTTGCTGCTAGATATCAAAATTATAACTTGAATCTCTTCTCTGATTGAACCCGTAATTATTTCGTATCATACTAATTAAGGAGATAGGTTCTCAAAATATTAAATTTCTGGTCTTCAAAATAAGATCCAGGCAAAAATAACTCAAATCGCAATACATCTTTTATAGAGCAGTAAAAAAAAAACAAGTTGAACAAATAAAAGGAAAGCAACCATAAATTTCCATAAAGAAGTTTATCTCATTACAGTATTAGAATCTATAATATACAAAATATAAAATCAAACTATATCAGATCTAATAATAATTTCTTTGTAACCACAAAAAAAAAGCAAAGTAGTAAGACCAATAAAATAAAAAGACATGTCCCCTCCGACGCCTTTTCTGAAAAGCTAAAGAAGTTTTGTAGCGGATTGGGTAAAAAGTTAAAGAAGAGGAAAGAAGAGGTTTGGAAAGTAACATGGAGTTTTTGCCAATAAGAAAACTTGAATTATATATTTGTATCTATAAATATACTTCTTTTTTTTTCTTTTCTTTTTTTGTATAACTTATTGGGAAAAAGCAAGAAAAGAGAATGAAAAATTCAAAGGAAAATACTAAAGACAGAACTGGTTGGGAAGTTTGTAGCAACCGTGCCTCTCCTGAGTATGTATATTACTTACAGAAGTTTACTGAACTTTACTTTTTCTCTTTTTGTTTTGCTTAATAGACTGAGCTTTAAGCTTTAAACCTGGAGCACTACAAGCACTGTAAATATATATATATATATAATATGGATAAAGAACTAATACTGCAACAGATTCCTATTGTTAGCTGTGTACATGCTTACCTACACATATACACTTATCATCCTTTCTTAGATACTCTATAGAAACTTTAGAGGGGCTAAAACTTTTAGATAAGCTCTCTTCACGCTTGGCTGGTTTTCTCTGATAACTGGTGAAAACGTAGGTGGTGTGGGTTAGCTATCCCACCCCTTCACTGCCACAGTCCAAATTGGTTCTTTCAAGTTTCTACAGGAATACCACCGATGTTGTACAACACCAGCAATATCTCCATGTCTATATTTTTATTTGTATTAAGCTCGTTTGAATGTATACAAAAACATCAAATAACCAATTGAATGAATTTGATACAAGTTAAAACCGGGCCATGAACCTGTTATATCATCTATTAACGCTTGATACACATATATTAAATTTTGAAAAATTTCCACCTGCCACAGAAAAACTGTTTGCTTAGTGCGATTTTTTTTTCACCGCCAAGACGTACCTTATGTCTTTGTGTGTCAACTGGACTGCCTGTTATTGCGTGGACGTTGAGCAGATCTTTAGTAAACTCGTATGTAGAGTTGGAATCAGTAGATTGTTGCGTAGAAGCGAGAAGGCTACCAACTCTGTGGCGTCATTTTTGTATGACCTCTCTGACTACCATTACATCATGATATGATAATTAAATTAAATAATTAAAACATTCTAAATAATTAACTGGAGATCAGTAAAATGAATGTCGCTTTATCTAGCCTTAAAGTATACTGTACTTGTATACTGGAACAAAATTCCCAATAAAATTATAGAGTTTTGTATCTGGGAAAAATTGATTAACTTGAAGAGGAAACCAAAAATATTTCGAAGATATTTGACGGAAGCAGTTCACTTGAACTTGTTAATTGAACACAGGAGATAGGAAATCTCCTGAAAAAGAAATATGGACACAAGGAGGTAGTATTCAATGGAACATGACGACCTACTCATATCTAAGGCAGTTTACAGTCTGTACCAACTGCTTCACAGTTTACACAAACTTGGAGCTTAGTTTGATAGTGAAATTGTTCAAATTTTTCATAATCACTGGGCGTACATTGGTTCTCACTAGTACTAGAGAAAAAAAATGTCAAAGTTGGGTGTTTTTCAACGTTACGCTTTTTTGTGCAGTTTTTGACGATCAACCCTTATACAACTGTCCTACCGGACAGTTTTAATAAAGCAGTAAAATCCATCAGCTACTTAGGCTAACAATAGAAAATAAATTGACCTGAATTAAAAACTATAAAACTTATAAAATAACTTATGAGTTGCAATTTTCACAAAACTATTTTTAGCGTCAAAGGCAATAACAAGAAAGCATATATCATTTTAAAAACACGTCATTTGCAATCGAGATAGAAATAATTAATGTCCTTAATCGATTTGGTGATATCTATATGAGAAAATATACTATATAGAAGTGTAGACGCCCAGAAATATAACCATAATTTACAACGACATTCGTAGTGTCAGACAATCGGCAGATGAAGGCATGGCTATATTGCAGTTGATATTGACTAGATGTGTATACATAGTGTCAGGCTATGTTTACAAATATCTGTATATAGACTGACTATTATACTACATAGCAATACCTCTTCCTGGCTGCCACATAATTTGTTCGTTATCCATTTTAAACTAAATTTAATTTTATTATACTACCTCCTTAAATTCCTACTCTGTTTGACTGTCAAACCAACATAAGGGCAGTTTAGTGGGTCATCTTGTATTCTTGTCGTAAATTAAATCAAATACAGCTTCATAAAACTATTGTTTCTTCATATATTTTAATTAGAGATAGTTTTATTTCTCCAAGGATGCATCTTTACATTCATAAAAAAAAAGACCAAAATTGACAATTAATTTGTCTCTTTTTTTTTGGATGAATCATTATCAAAACTAAAACGAAAAATAGTCAAAAAAATAATCTAGAAAAATAATTTTTTTAACGTCTTACAAATGCATTTTTTTGCCTTAGTTTTATTTTGTCTCAACATAAATAATATTAAGTTTACCTTATCTGGTAAAATGGTATTTAACGTAATAATTATGAGATATTTAGTAAAATTTAACAATTTAATCTAAATTAGCACAGGCAAATTTGTGAAATTTCTATTAGTAAAATAATTTAAATATTCATTTCAATTTAATAATAAGGAACAAAAGAATCAAATTTATTCTGGCTAAATTCCAAGAGATATCATTTAATAAATGAATGGAAGGTTGGGAAGAGCCATGTACTAGAAATTAAGTTCAGATTATTTTAGAGCAAGTTAAGTGTTATTCTAACAGTGAAAAGGGGTATTAAGTATTAAATAACTGGGGTTGTTCATTAATACCGTCTTTACTCGCTCATTCTCTCAGACTATCTCTTTCTCATTATGGATAACCAGGAACAGTGTGGGTGGAGTCCATTTACAGCCGGTCGGCGCTTTCCAATACAAGATTTATAAAGCTTGGGTTTACCCAATTACCGAAGCAGGGCCATTTATCCAACATTTCCAGCCCAACAGTGTTTACCAGCCGATCAGGGCGATTGTTTAAACATTTACAAACACAAGATAAATAACTAAAAATGTATAAAATATGAAAATCATTGATTATTTTACTTTGTTATACCAATTTATCAACCTTTTTATTATTTCTAAGTGCATAAAAACATAATAAAACAATTTTTCAACGCTTATTTGTCAAAGAAGGGTGTGAAAGAATAGAATAGTTCCTTCCAGTACCGCAATGTAGCGCTCATTCCCGTTTATTTATTTATTTATTTATTTTATTTTATTTTGTTTAAACCAAAGGCTCGCTTAATTTTGCTGTTAAATACTCATGCTTGGGTAATTTTTCCCACCTTAAAATTTCTAGTTTTCATCCTTAAGAAAAGTCCCACCAAAACTCTCTGAGCTTCCTCATGAAGGAACCAGGCGTGTCCACATTTCTTGATTGATCACGTTGGAGAATAGAATTACTAGGTGCACTTTTGCGCTTTTGTCTCCTCACTCAGTATCCACCGAGAACTACATTTACTTTAGCAGCTGACGTAACATTCTGTCGGTCTATTTTTTAAAGGCTGCTGTTATTTTGTGGTGAATTCCTTGAATTTGTGGAACTCAGAAACTGAGTTCTGTCTTCAAAAACAATCGAATTTAACAATCCAATTTGAGCTACTAATCTAGTTTCCCTAGATTTTTTCCTGTTTATGTAACAATCGTTGTGTTAGGTCACCTACAACCATTTACAAGAAGTATCAACCTCCACTTTCAGGAACTGTTTCTCAACTTTAAAGACCCTCTAGCCGTTACCAAGATTCTGTACCAGCATCTCATGGTTATATTTCTGTTTTTGGAGGATTGTTCTTTAGAAGAGAAACTACACTCTTGCCCATTTTTTAACCAGTAGCAGCAACCTCTATCTTAGCTCCTTCTCTCTCGAAATTCACGCTGTTTTAGTAACTTGGGAATTACTACTCTGTATTCTACAAAAAAAAAAATCATTCCTTTCCTGAGGAATATCGTGCTGTAATTTATTTAAATTTTTGCCTTGATTTCAACGCTTTTGTAGAGTTCCATTCGTCATCTTTCATTGTCTTTTATCTGTGGTTAATTCTCATTATTTCTGCTGGATATAACACCGTAAATCTTTAGCTTCCTTTTTGCGGGGTTGTCCTATTAAGAAATGTGAAACATAGATCTGCGTCGTTGTGTTTGCTACTTTTTTTTAAAATAGTTTATTCAGTTAAGAGTTGGGCGTAATTGAAACTATCAAGATTAGAAGGCAATTGATTTCCGGTAAAATTTAAATCAGTAACATTTCTTTTAGATGAAAATATTGTTATTTGTGTAGAATTAACAATAAAACAGTTTATTGTTGTTAACAAAGGGTTACTGATGAACCACAGGAAACGGATGGTGTTGTAATTGAGTTAGACAGTTACTACTTAGTAGAACAATATAAAATCAAGTCTGGAGTCTATACCTTTGAGATTACTAACTTATTTGGTTTAAGATAAATTTGTACTATCAGAAAACTTTGCCTTATAATCAGGCGGATGTGGTTTTTAACAATTCACGAGAAACTTTTATAAATAAATTAGATATATAAATGGTTCGCTCAAGTCAAGGATAAATATAGTAAATATTTTTATAGTTTATTCTTTTGGTCTTTGATGTGAAAAATGAGACCAGCATAGTAACACATTTATGTGGTTACTTCTTGGAAAAAAAAAATCTACCAAGATTAATTCCATCTCATGAACGCATATCTTAAGCGATAGCCTTTGATGTAAGCATAGATGAGGATAGTTGTTCTCAGAGCAAGATACAAAAGTGTTTTCTTCAACTAATATATAAATATGCAACAATGATGGCATGGACTCAGTCGCTATAATTTATTGAAGTCTTTCAAAACAATCCATCAGTGGATAATTCTAATTGTAAATCAACCTGGAATAAGATATTTTCTGCATATTCAAGGTTCTTCCATTATTTCATTGATTACGAGGGTGTCACGAAAAGATTAATTTTTAGAATTAAGATTCAGAAGTCTACTTAGGTTAGTCCTTGAAGCTACATTCTAACACCAGACAAATCAGCTTCTTCCAATCCAGAAACCTATAAATAAAGCGAAGTATCTCCTCTTCTTTGTACTTCTTAAGATGTTCACTTTTAAGGATTAACACTTTTAGCGCACCTTAAAACCACATTATTAAATATGAAAGATAAATAGAATTGGAAGAATATATAAAATAAAGAAATGATTGGGGGGCGAAGTTGATCGCCTGCTCGTGGTGCCCCCTGCGTAATCCAAACGATCAACAGTGTACCTGAATGGGTCTGGGCCATCAGACCGTCTCAGGAAGTAGGAGTTTAACATCGTACTCTGAAAGTGCTCAGGGCAAGACCTAAAGGTCTCCCCACATCTCTGAAATCAAACAGATTACAAGATAACTCTAGTTTATTTGCGAATATTTATAAAATTCCATCATCACAGTTATAAATTTTGGCATCACTTCCGGTAGTTTTTGGAGGTTCTGGACGGGAATATAATATAATCTTCCTACGATTTTCCATTCTTGAGACATAAATTGTCTTAAATATGTAGTTTTTTTACTTAGTCAGAACATTAACATTTTCAGTGAATACCAAATTCCGAAAATTTGCTTTAATCATGTGCTTCATTAACATAATTTATTAAAGTTTATTTGAGTTTTAGAATAGTAACAACTGTTCAGAACTAAAAACAGAAAGCCCTTACTGACAAAGGCTAATAACTCAACTTAGTTGTACAGCAAATGAAGTGCTCTACACAATGTGAATAGGCACTTGTGTCACTAACAAGATACTCTTGTCGGGTTTAACTATTGAATTATAAGTTATAAAGCTGATCCCTCCTTTAAATTGGACTTAACTCTAGTTAATTTTCCACAGGTGTTCTGAACTGTAATTATTTGAACAAGTTTGTGATCCTGGCTTTTAGATAGTTAATCTATAGATTTTACAGTTATATTTAACAATGCAAGATGTTATTCAATAAAATTATTTACAACTCAGGAACTAGGAAAACGTTGTATCACTACTAGATAAAATTAGAGAGAAATAATATATAAATATATATAAGAATGGTATCGTTCATAGGGTGTTGTAATTCTAGCAGACGTGTCACAGTCCTACGATTTAGTACTACGTTTTGCCACACCTACTTACAGCGCAGTTGCTCTTACAAGACTGAATTTGTTACGTATTTACTTTGATTTTATTTTTATTCTTTTCTAAATTTAAATTATTTTCACTTTAGGTAACGCCCTTGTAACATTGCAAAAGATAAATGCATAAAATAAAGAAGACATTGTATTTTTGACTTAAAGATTTTTACAACTTAAGTTTGTACCTTGAATTTTCTTTAGATTAGAAATCTTTACCAAGATCTTCATTTGTTGATATTACCCGGTCCAGAGCGTACTTCAGAATGCTTAAATAAATAGTAGGCATGTACATTGCCCAAAACACAATATCCGAAATGCCACAGTCAAAGCCTCAAGTATCAGTTCCATGCAGATAACTAGGCTTTCAAGGTAATAAGGTGGAGATTATCTCGCTAACCAAAAAAATGGTACACGAGAACATGAATTAGTCCGCAGGAGTTCTGTCTCCAATCTCATGAGCTGATTAAGGGTTTTGTGGTACCGTATACTCCAGTAGTAATTAAATTACTCCCAGGACATGTTTCTAGCCAGAGGTTTCCATCATAACTGCTACTCTTTGTAATCTCATGTTCTAATGGCGGTACATTAGAGAGCTATTGCTATGTTAAAAAAAAAAAGGTTCTGTTGCAAATACCCGCCTCATTACCTCCTCCATCTCCAGAAAGGCTAGGTAGTCGGGGAAGACTTTTTTGGCTAACCTCTGGAATTATTTTTAGAACTTGGGTTACGCTCGGAGCAGCTCAGCAAACTTGAGAACACGTCAACTCTGGAATTATTTCCCGTCTAGTAACCAATTAACTTTTTTTTAAAAAAAAGAAAATCAATTCGTTTTTATACATACACTGAATTTTAAATTTTTTAATTCATATAAAAGAGAAGAAATTATATAAAAGTTAAATGAGTGGAAAGAGATACATTGATAAATAAAATTAAAAATGAATTATTTCAGATCTCTAAGTACACAAAAATTATTCAGGCAAATATAAATTATCTCAAGCGTATAAACAATTAAAAAATTTTAGAGATGTAATATTTTTATTCGTTTAGTCAGTGAGAAAAAAAAGAGAATTTCAGTAAAGAAATTCTAGTACGAGCGCGCTCAAAAGAAAGCGAGATGGTGATATAAAGAATAATTAGTATTACTGAGTGAAAGACAGTCGAATGGAAGTTCAAAGTATATTTATTTAGAAAGCAGCAAATTTGGACAAGATCTTTTGCTTGCTCTCTTTATTTTACTTACTTTTTTATTCTCTCTTTCTCTTTTTCATTTATTTTCCTCTTTCATTTTAGTATCTTTCCTCTCTTCCAACCAGAAAAGTGGTATATAAAAGAGTACAAGATTTCTCAAATCATAGGTGGAGAAAAGATGTTCTAAATTAACTTGTAGGTGGATCGTTTGTATTTTTCCATTGTTAGTAGGAAAAAAAAAAACTGAAATAAAAGAAATGATATTGTTTCGTGTTATACGTAGGAAAAGCAGAAAAGGATGGGTCTGTAAAACAGAGAGGAAACATGAACAGAAGGAAGTTGAAAAAACATAAACTTTGAGGCCACATCAAAAGAAGTAATCTTCTTTATTCATACAGTTCTTTATTGTTATGTTTTGAATGTTCTTCCTCACTGTACCATCCCCTTCATCAGATCTATATTTTTCTCAATTATTAAAAAAAAAAAATTAGTAACTTTTCCCTGCTTCATACTGTTTTCTTTTTTCTTCATTTTAATTTCGCTTACCCTTCAAAAGAGTAAGTATTGTTTATCAAATTTAATTTTTACCACAATTATCCCATATATTTTTTGTGGTTAAAATTTTATAGTATTTTTATCATCTCTTAAAGGATCCATAATTAATACAAATCAATAAATAATAATAATGACAATAACACAAAGTAGCTGACTCAAGTTACCTGGAAAGTATAGAGGTTAAAGCACCATCTGAGCCAAGATTTATTCGCCCTGAGCCTTCCTTAAGTCTGTGTAAGTTTCTTCTGCCTATGCTGTCATACTGAAAAGGCCCTGTATCAGCAATCAATGCTGTCTATCCTCTCTAATACAAAGATCATGTCCCAAACATGAAAGAAAATTGTACGTAAATGTTGTCTATGGTTTTCCTGATAATTTATATCTTTTAATTGTTCTACGTATTAAGATGAAGATAAAAATTTTATTTCAATATAACATTGTTGCAAACTAAGACCAAGAAATGAATATTATTGTTAAAGGCGACTTCCTTTATTACTATAACAAGTTGTTGACTACGATAAGAAGTTGTCCTAAGATAGGGATGGGTTTCTTCAGCTTTAGAAGTCTTTCTCTAGCCCGTCCTCCACTTCGCCTTAATAGGATTATAATGACTATAACTGTAGTCAACTTTATGGCACTTAACTTTAGCTTACAACCGGCCCTCTACTTCTGCTTTCTCATCAAAAGCGCGCTTAACAACTATGTAACCAACAATTTCAAAAAGCTTTAAAAAAAACTTTTCATCTTTCTATCTTTATTTTTTTTATTTTGATTGTTGTGAAAGTTAGGACGAAAACTCTTACATTTATCATTAATGGCGGTTCAATTGAATGCCCTAGTTTTCATATTTTCATATTCGTTTGGCTCTTATTATTATAGATTTTTTTTTAGATAAAGAAAAGCCTTGGTACTTTCTTTCTAGTATAGCTTTCTAAATAGTTTTCTTTTTCTACTTCTTATTCACCCTCTTCTAACCTCTGTAGTGGTTAAATAATTATTATAAATTATGCATAATTTATATAGAAAATTTATTTTAAAAAATGTTTAAAAGAATGCCCACTTGGAACTGCAAAATCCAGTTCATTTTTGCAGATCACCATCCAAAACTATACCTTGTAATTGGCCAAATAAAATTTAAAAAATAATAATTTAAAATTCGATTGATATTTCCTAATATTGGGGGGGAAATACATTAAATAGGCATTGCTATAGAAAATTGATAAAAGTTCTATAATTTATGGAATAATCTTACCAATACTTGAATATGAAGAGAAAACAGTTTACATAAAACCTTCTGACAGTCATTAAAAATAATGGTCCTCTTTTTTTAAAACTTATTTATTTTAATTTTTTGTTTCTTATTTCATCAGAACTATTTAGATATATATAATTTAGCTGTTTTAAAATAATATAACGAACAGGGTCATTGACCACAATTCCATCTTTGTATTTTTATTGATTTATTTTTTAACTTAATAGCACAACGTCTAAGATCATTAGCGCTCGGAGACTTTTCAGTTTATTATTGAACTATTTCCAGTATTCTCTCATTACTGAACACACGGTCTGTCGCCGCCAGCGAACTGTAAAGAGCGAATTCCATGTATGTGGTTTGGTTTAGGATGGTACTAAAGAAATAGTACAGCCTCGAGGAATATTCCCTGCCTGTTGAAAGAGGCGACTACAAGATGGACCCTTATGGGTGAGAATTCATCCAAGTTATGCCCTTTCTATGGCAAGAGGCGACTCATAGCGGTAGTAAGGAATATCATCTTGTAATGGTGTAATAAGTACCAGCCAACATTAGGAAGGTGAAACCGTTGGCTTGCCTTGCACAGTAGGAACTGTAACTTTGTAGCCTTTGAGTCAGGGCCTTCTAGATGTCACCAACTAACCTTGTGGGATTGTGCTCCCGATGTTCGCCGTCTAGCTCTCACATTGATAAAAGGGAGTCCCTATTCTCTACATTCTGTGAGCAAAAGATAATCTGTTATATATACATACAGGCTATAAAGAGTGTAAGAATTTGATTAGAAGGGGGAAAAAAATGTATAAAACCCTCTAAAGAAACCCTCTACATATAACTCTATTTGATTTATTTCCTTCCTTCAAACTCTACGCAAGGGTCATTGTGATTTATTGACGGACCGAACACAACTGATTGAGATAAATGATTCCAGGATCACGAGATATTCATACATATATAAATAATCGGTTTTAAAACCATTACTATTGTAAACAAGTTTAGAACCCTGTTATCACAAATAGATAAGAAATAGCCTACTGGTGTATGTAACTGCCACAAATGGTATCTTGTTATCAACCCTACGTTTTATTTAGATAATATACAAATAATATGTATGTAAATGGATTTTTTTTTTTTTTTTAAAGAGACATTGGTAGAAGTTATTTGTAAATAGATGGCTGAAAATAGAAAATTCTTATCGGATGTCTGATTTTTCAACTTTTTATTTCTTTACATTTCCAAAAACCTTTACGCCTACACAACCTCAGCCTTTTCCTTCTTCCTTGCGTCAATCAGTCCTTATTTTAGATTCTGCGTGGATGGCCTAATTAGCCTACGCGTCCGCGATCCACTGGGTCTATTCTGGTGGCAATAATTAGATCACCCACCCACTCATGACTGTTTAATGTTAAACAGTCTTTTCTCCGAAGAGTCGAACTCGCGAGTGTAAGCTTCTTATTTATTTATATAAAGGGTTAATTCCCAGATACAATTTTAGAAATATTCAAATACTTTAAACTTAATGTAAATTTAACAATTAAAAAAATATACAAATTTAAAGGCACAAGAAAATAATTTAGTACCGTATGTACTAAACTAATACAAAAATTAACGAAAATTATTGTTAATTTATTCATATATAAAATAATAGTAAATGTCTAAACAAGAAGAAACAATTTATATAAAATATTTTGGAATCTAATCGTTTATTCCAATTTAATGATGAATGAGTCAATGGTTGTCCCAAAAAATCTGCGTACCAGTAAACGTGATGCAGTTAGTTTTGTAGGTTTTTTTTGGCACATTTAAAGAGTAGTCTAGTGTTGCATGGTATGAAGAAGGAGTACAAGAGATCGGGACGGTCTAGGAGGTTGTGTTTGTAGTCCAGTGAAAAGTTTGGATGCAGGAAGGCTTTTTAGAAATACTTAGTTTGTCTTCTTATTTATTCTAGGGTTTTGGGTACTTCTGCTCAGAGTATATAAGGGATAAAGTTTCTCGTAATATTTATTGAAAGTAAATGAAATAGTCAAAAATATTAAATCATAGCAAAGGAAAGCGATTACCTTCTTTGAGCAATGTCATAGGAAATATTATTGAAACAGAAGATAGGTTCTGTTCCCAAAGTGCTGCCTCCAAAAGGTGGTTTTCATAGTAGTTCTGACTAGACGAAAAGTAAAATGACGTAAGAACACTCAAGTCTAGAGAATATGAAAGTATGGATGGTTTTTTCATAAAATGGGGATAGATCATAGATCTTTTGGTAGTAGTGACGAACAAAAATTAACTAATTCATAGAATCAATCAATATAATATTTTAAAGGGCCCTCATTGAATTAAGGAATACATTATATCTTTAAATAAATTTTTTAAAGGTTATATTGCTCACTTTAGATAGAATAACTTTCATCGCTGGAAACAAAGAAGAGGGCGGGATGTTAAATTGATCACCCTAACGGACCTAAAATACTCTTTTATATGCTTAAATGGGATGAGAACACTGTATATACTCGTACTTTATATGGGAAAAATAAAGTACCCATAAAAATCTCATTAACTCAAAATAAACTTCTTCCAGTAATTTTTCTTTTTCTTCGTCTTCTAAGGTAATTGTATTTACCAAAATTTAATTATATTGCTTTACGATGATAGAGTTCATATCAAATAATTTAGAAAGTTAGCAGACAGATCAATGAGCAAAATTATCATTTACATAACTTCGCTTTCAGCCTTTAATTACTTATTCACTGATTTTGCGTTCATCATTCAATGCTTCATTTAAATTATTCAGCTAACCCTAGTTTTTTTTACACTGAACAATGTGAAATTATCTTCTTTTTGAAGTACCAAATAAAGAATTAATATTTTTTGTGTACTGCAAAAATAATAATGAAAAATACCTTCTTCATTCTCTTGATGTCGCTGGAACTGGGATTTAGACAGTCATTAAAAACTGAACAATCTGTATTTGTTAGGACATCCTAAACGATAAATCAAGCACAAAATAATTTCCTGAATGGGCTTGAACACAGGTTCAGATGTTTTGGGTAAATGGTGCTTCTTTTTTAAGTAAAGAATTTCCATTGACTTCAAAAATTGTCCACATACGTCTGATATAAATAATCTTGGCATTATATCAATTTTCTTTTACTCTAATAGTAAGAGAAAATATTATAAACGAGCAGATTTTCTATTTTAATACTTGAAACTTATTTTACAGTCATCCTACTGTCATATCTTTGCTCCGTTCCAGTCTCCTATTTGTATTGGTCTAAGGCACATTTTCTTTGCGGTAAAAAAATTCTTTACAACCTTATATTTATCTGGGAGTTCAGGGAGTTTTTAAATTCAAGCCTAAGAAATGATACGATTGTAGGATACAACTCAATGATGGGCAGAAAAATATAGTCACAATAGGTAATTCAACATTTATAATAAATTCCAAAGAAAAGTAACAACAAAAATTCCACTAGAAAACTCTTTAATAATTTTGATACATCCCAAAAACAGAATTAAAAGAATAAAATGTAGGTAGTTGATAATGGATTTGTGGAAGAATCAAGATAGGACTCTCTGCTACTATCTTCACAAAATTTATGAAACTCGTATTTATTTACATTTTTTGGGGGGGTTAAAATTTGAATTTATGTATTCATAATTTATAGTACACCCTAAAGAGCTTACACATTTATCTCTGGTTAAGTGTTAAAGCTTATCTAACATTTTATTACAATAGATTTGTTTACCTTTAGTTATCAACATTATTTTTGCTAGCTTATCAGGAAGCAAAAGCTTTTGCTGTAAAGTTTGGTAAAAAAAATAACACAACTTCGTCAAAATACCAATACCTTAATCTTGTGAGCTTTTTTTTTTATAAGAGCTCTGTTTATATATACATATATAAAACTTTCTGACACATTCGATAAAAAATAAAATAAAATAAATACAAACCTTTCCCGTAACCAACTACCTAGTATATTACTTGTTTCTTTTGAAAACCTGGCTAGAATATTGCGGATCAATGTAATAAATAATGCAGAACTTCATCAGTTGGATAAGTTGGGAAAACTAGTTTTTTCTTTTCCATATGTACTTTTTCTTTATAGAGAAATCATACTATATTTGATCTGTGCTGCTAACTCTCGGCGAACTCATAAATCTCGACTATTTTGTAAAACATTTTGACACTTTCTGTTAGGCTTACTGCATAATTATATGATATAAAATAACTTAGTTATTTTCTCTCTTTTCTTTTAAATAATTGTTTGTTCTCCTTTTTGAATATTTGTTATATACCAGTATTTAAAAAGCGTAAATAATGTGGAAGCTATAAAATTTAAATTATCTACGGAAATTATTTTTATTAACCGTCTGCTCCAGATAAATGAGTTCCTTTAGTAATTTTATTTTCAATAATTAGAGAAAATGTATTGATGTTTAAATGTTGCTAAATGTTGATCTTCGTAGAAAATTATTCCCATTCCACATAGGGCTAACTTATGTGAGAAGATTTAAATAAATAACTAATCATACTACAAAAATTGTTAGATTACACCTGATTTGAAAAGTTATAATTTTTTTTTTTTTTTGCGCATCAACAGCTGAGGTTAATAGCGCACGGAGCTTTTTCCAGTGCACTGCCGGCCTCTGGACAGTGTTCTCTCGTTACAGACAACACTGTCCATCACCGGACAGTTAGCTGTAAGAAGCTCCTAGGAAGAGAAAATCTAAGGGTCAGCTGCTGGATTCGAACCCGGGACCTCCGCGTGGGAGTCCAGTATGCTAACCGCATAGCTAATCCCTTCCCTTAATTGTTTATAGACTTAGAATGAAATTTAATTTAAGAGACCTTATTTACGAAAAGAAAATAAAGTAGTACAATGCTGCTTGGATCCTCAATGCTCGACAGTTTCATCCGTCATTGAATGCTTGCTTTCTGCCATTTTTACCAGTTTTGAATTTTCATCCAAGTTCAGAGATTGTTTATCTATGTCCACATTATCTATGTCTAAACACTTAAAAAGCAAGTCATCAAAAGCAAAACTGAGCGTAAACTTAATATGGTCACAATTTATTGATAATAATAATATTTCATATTCATCAAAAATTAGAATTTTCAACTCAGTTACTAGAAATATCATTTGCTATGGTGCCCAATTGTGGGGAT
The DNA here is from genome assembly GCF_049639745.1 of Rhodnius prolixus. NCBI lineage: Eukaryota > Metazoa > Arthropoda > Insecta > Hemiptera > Reduviidae > Rhodnius > Rhodnius prolixus. The sequence goes on along the minus strand of NW_027411604.1, from coordinate 10,327,102 downwards.
GGAAAAGATATGACGAGGTTGAGAGGGTTCTTTATTTTTTCATGAAGAAATTAATGAGATGCCCAAAATACGCACCCTCAGCGTTAATACATTTCGAAACCAAATTACCGCCTATTTTCCTTTACACATTAAAACTGCACTATAAATATCTACTCAGATCCTTAAACCTTTCCGAAAATAGATATCCCAAAATTTTAGCTACTGAAATAATAAAAAAGAATATTTTTTGGTTTTCAGAAATTAAGAGTCAGGCTGAAAAATTTAATATTAATTTTAATTTAAACTTCACAAATTGTAACAATAGCGTTTTGTGGAAAACTACGCTTAATATTATAATTGAATCTTTAAACAGTGATTTTAATAACATTTGCAAACTGAAGGTATTTAATACAAGTTATTACCCATTTTATAAAGAACTTCATTATACTTTAGAGGATAAATTGTATTTAACTGATGATTTTTCTTTGAAATCAATGAGATGGATATTCAAAATTCGAGGTGATCTATTACCGTTGAATTACAAATATTTTAAGAATACCGACCTTGAATGCAATCTATGTGTCAGTAATGAGTATGAGGACCTGTTTCACTTCCTGGCGGATTGTCCAGCATTGGCTGAACTGCGCGGTCGTTACTTTGGTTCGCCTACTCTTTCTAGACAGAGCTTTGTGGATTATTTGAACGGCAAAGACTGGGTTGCTTTGGTTCAGTATTGTACTGTAGCTTATGCAAAACGAGTATCACTTATTAATCCAGGATAATTATAAATCTATTTTTTGTTTTCCAATTTTCGGTTTAATGCTTTATGTTTTATATTGTATAGTTAAGACAGAAAGAAGGAAGTATATAAGGTAATAATAATAATGAGTATAAAAATAATAATAATAATTTAAAATATATATATATATATATATATATATATATATATATATATATATATATACAAAAATAAATAAATACAAAATGCAACAATAAATCATAGACTCCACGGACGGTCAATGACCATGTTGTTTGTCTTTATAAGGAATTTATTTTTTAGTTTTATTTAATTTCACTGTAATTGAAATACTATTTTACATGTATGTAATTTTGTAAATTAAATAAAGACTTCTTCTTCTTCTTCTTCTTCAATGCTGCTTGGATCCTCAATGCTCGACAGTTTCATCCGTCATTGAATGCTTGCTTTCTGCCATTTTTACCAGTTTTGAATTTTCATCCAAGTTCAGAGATTGTTTCGTTTGTATAAATTAATTTAACATCCAGTTAAAAAGCTCCTGTTATATTGTCATTACACTATCTTATTCATGTTAAGAAATTGGCTAATTGCCCGACCTAGAGGGGTTGTCTTAGGCACCAAGAATATTGTTGTTTCTAACTGCAGGCCTCCCGTTTTTTTTAAATTGATTTAATGTTGTTCTGACGCGGGGTGTTTTTGTTCTCTTTAAGAAAAAGTCATAGATGAGTTTTACATAAGATTTTTTTGTTTTCCTTCTAAACTGACGCTACTAATAAAAAAGTGCATACAACATTGTGCAACTTATGTACATGTACAACCTGATAAGTAAAATAAGTGTAACCTTATTTCTTATTATTAAATAAAATATAAAAGTTATTAACGTTTACATGGTAGGGTCCCAAGTTTTTGTCAACACAATGGTTGTCTTACTCAGATGTTAGACCCTTTCATTGGTGCAAAGTTGTTGTTGAGGGCTGTTAACTTCTCAAGCCCTACTTTACTAAAACAGATCGTGTGGTGCAACTTGTTTCAATTTACTTCCTACTAATACTACTACTAATTTCCTTGTAATTAATGTCTTCAAAATAACTTTACTAATTGTTTAATGGTTGCGAAGAGTATTTAATTATTTTCCATTTTGTGTGTTAGCAGTTTGATTTATCGGGAGAAGTTTTGGGAACATGCGATTAATTCCAGGTACTCTTGTAAAGGCTACGATGTTTATCAAAACGACTAGCGCTATTACTGAAATATATATATATATATATATATATATATATATATATATATATATATATATATATATATATATATATATATATATATATATATATATATATATATATATATATATATATATATATATATATATATATATATATATATATATATATATATATATATATATATATATTCTAAACTAATAAACTCTTGGTGTTGTCTTTTTTATTTTTTCGTGCTCAACGTACTGGACAAGTGAATGTAGTAGCCAGATGGCAACATCTTTTCCAGCATGGGCCTGGCACCCACTCGATTGCTACTTGGTGCTGGCATTGACGCTTCGTAGATTCCTTTCACTTTCAGATAAGGAATGAGGTAGTTTAAAAAAAAAGTCAGCATTTTTGGCTGTATCACATCCTACTTTTAAGGTCTTTCACTCCGAAAAAGTATTTACTACAATAACTCATTGTTAAAAATGTTTCCTTACTGGAACCAGTACAGTCCAGTGTAGCTAAACCAAATTGAAAAGAAGAGAACTGAAAGAAGAAGGATTCTGGTTCTATTTTGGGAGAGACATGCTCTATCTAATGGCAATCCATCAACAAAGGTCCCATTTTTTTTGTTGTAACGGTTTACCGGGAGTGATTGGCTGTAGCTGGGTAGGTACTTCCATTAAACAATGTAAGATAACAGCAGACTCGTGTTCTAGATATTCAACTGAACTTTAATATATCATTTAACTTGCAGACGTTTAAAACATGAAAATAAATTTAGATTACAAAGTGAGGAATTATCTTTAAAAACACATCTACGAAGATGTACTAATAGGTTTTTATTTTCTATTGTGCTCTTAACAGAATTTCAATATTCATTTACACTAAAGTTTTTGTAAAACATTGAATTTGTAGCGGTGACTTCACCATTCCCGCTTCAGCATCATTTGTGAATATTTATCTGAGAATTACATTACGTAAGTAACACTAAGAAAAAGTAAGGTAATTATGTGCACCTTTTATCTATTAAGTGTCAAAAATACTATTTTTACTCAGACATTAGCAAAGTATATTTATTTATTTTTTTTAGTAGAAATTTACAAAATATTTAGTGCTTCAAATAGAAATAGTCAATAAACATTTTATCAATAAAAAGTATTATACACTTCATAACAGCTGTGATATTCAAGAGTTTGTAAATTGAGATAACAATAACAGTAATGGTAAAGACATAATAATGACAATGTTTGGCAGCATGTTGCCAAACGTGTCCAAGTTTATTAGCGAACTGTAAACTGAATACAAACTCAAACAGCGAACTAAATTTAGAACGGAGTAAGCTGAGAGCATTTAGGAAGGGTACAACAATTGACTTGTTGGGATCCGAACTTTCTGGATGATTGACATTAATTGATTACAAATAAGTATGAAAAATAAAATTAGTTTAAGACAATCCAAATTTGATTTTTTATTCAAACATTTGTTGAACCTGTTTCAATGTAAAGTGATACATTTCATTACAAAAGGGGAGTCACGACAACCCTCGACGATCTATTTTCGGCTAGAAGTTTATTTTTAGAAGAGAAGAGCCCTTTTTTAGGGAATTTAGACTGGGCACCATACCTACTCTGCTCAGAGCTATAATTGTTTATTACACGTAAAATTGCTGAGAATACTTATTCTCAGACAACCTTTAGTTTACCTGCACACACAGTCTTCTTTTGGTCGTGTAAACTGTAAAACCTATGTTTAAATTCTGCCCTTCAAGAGTGATGCGAAAGTTCTTTTAGAAGTGAATGTGGCTTTCATTTCATTCCTGATTCATCTTAGTATTAGGCCATGATCAAATAAATATTTTGGTCCAGGTATTCTTCAACAAGGTCTCGTTAAGGACTTGATACATTACGGCTTCAAGGTACTGAACAGAGAACAAAACATATTCTTTAAAAAAAAATTGTTTTAAGCGGCATAAAGTTATGTTTACCACGATGGAGGATATTGGCTATCCTGTACTTCAAGGATTTCGGCAATCCCAAGCCATCAACTTAATCAACATTTACCTCACAGTCCAGACAAACACACAATACACCAAGGGCCTGCAGAGGTAGTTGAATGTGTGCAACTATTTGGGTTTAGCGTACCCACAGGCAAACTCGAGCTCATCATCACACAAACCCACCACACAGACACAGACACAATGGCACTGACTACATGATCCAAAAAGTGCATTGGATAGCTTTGTCGCTCCTTTCAAACAAATAATGAGGACTTACCTCGCGGAAGACCCTGGTTCGAGTCAAGCTAGATGTCCTTAAAAAATATTTTCTTACTAACCCTAGCAAGCTTTCTACTTCACACAGTCTGGTGATGGACAGGGTCGTTTTTAACGAGAGAACACTTGCCGGAGATGAATTAAGAATAATTCATAATTAAGAATAATGAGTATTATCGTGGCCAAAAATGGAGGCCAAGACAGCTTTATACTATCACAAAATGGCTTCAAGGGGTTGAAAGCGATTTACCAAAGTTGAAAGCATAACAAAATGCTTAGAGATCGGCTAAAACCTACACCTGCCTGTAACGCCACGCATGAAGAACGCTACTTAAGTTAATAAGATAATAAAGGTATTGCTTAGTAAATAAATAGATGATATAATGATATTGCCAATTTCACTCATATTTTTTACTTGTTTTAGAATTCTTTTAAGGTAAAACACGCCAGCTACCATGTAAAGAAATTTTAAAATGTGTAATCTTCAAATGAAGATGACCCTCAAGTCTAATGCTTGGCAAAAATATATAAAAAATAAAACTGAAATTGGCAATTATATTCTTCTCCCTTGATTGAATCCATTAGTCACCAAAATGGATAATACTCTACAACAAAATTATATATACTGGGATAGCTAAATATTACTTGCCAAAATTGTTTTTTTATTCGATTAATTTGTGAAAACGTTTCAGGTAACATCCATGTTTCTCTGGAATTTATCTATCCTAAACAAAAACAACCTCCTATCACACAGTGTGTGATATATTTGATAGAAAAATAATAGTAATAATAAAATTGTAAAAAAATATAATAATAAAATAAAAGGAAAGAAAGGGTATAAGTTAAGAGTGAGATAGAAAGAGAAATAAGCCCATTACGTTAACTCTTTCCCAATAGAAAGAGACAAATCTCTTTGGACAATCACCCGTAAAATCCGTTCTCCCAAATAAATATCTTCTACGCTCTGGTTGGATAGGAATAGTAGGAGGTAGGGTTTTGTCACAAGAAATACGGATAAATGCGATTAAGATAAAACTTTATTTTTTTCTCTCTCTTCGTTTTCATTATCGTTTTGGAACCTTTCATTCGTTTACTATGATGAACATCTATAGAAAATTATGGGAGATAATAATCATCTCAATCTCCTAGTGATTCATATTTGAATGTATTGGTTTCTTGGATCAAAACGATCTACCTAGAATAAAAACATTTGTATGTTTATATTGAAACTACTCCATATTTAACTAATTATTACATTCGGATATTTTATGTAATATACTTACATACTTCTTCTTGCTTTACCTTTGGCGAAGGCTTACTGATAAGAGTCGGCTTGTTTTCCAAGCAAGCTGTCACGATTCAATTTTTGAATACGGTTTGCAGATCAGTTTTCAAGGCAACTGATGTGTTATGCGAAGTTTCTCCCTTGACTACCATTAATCTAATTCAAGCTGCGTTCACATCAACATTTTTTTTTTTGTTTCTATTCGATATTTCGTCTTAATTTTTTTTTTAGAGTAAACATGAATGTTTTTAAATAAAAAAATGGTTGAAATATGCACTCCCATGTATTTATCTCGCAACATAATGAAAAACTACAATAGTATTTTTGCAGAATATAAAAAACTTCCTCTTGCAAAATACCTGAAATTAGTACCAGTAATTTTGATAATAAAAGGGCTATTATTCGCTTAAATTTATTAGTTCTAGTTTTTTAACAAACAAAAATAAAAGTTCTGTTTCCATTCTTAAAGCCTCTAAAACATTAAGAAATGAAATCAATATCTATGTGCCGAAACTCTTGGTTTAAAGCACATTTATCTAAGAACCCGTTAATATACTAATTTCTCTAACCAATTAATACTACATCTTCTGGCATGAACAATTATCGCTAGATTACCACATACAATACAGTGAATCATCTCTTTGCCATTTATCATTATATGCCTATTCATGAGGTAGTGCCTTTATCCACTCCACGATTCAATATCATCAATAGATCTATATATAGACTATGTGTTTGATATGTTTACCCATAAGATTTAACATAATCCTAATATTGTTTCTGTCCTTACCGAATTTGTGTGCCTTATGTTTAATTCATTAAGTTCTATGCAAACTACGGTACTGAACTAGAAAATTATATTTTTTGAATAATCAAAAAGAGAAACAATGTAGTTGAAGCTTCAAGCATGAAGAATCACTGCAAACGGGATGAGTATTAAAGAAATAGAATAGAACGACTGAAGAGAAAGGAAACCTTTTCTCTAGAGAGAATTTTGTAAAAAAGATTCCTTAGGAACAGTGACATGTAATCTCTCAAGAAAATTGTGTTGAAAGTGGAAAAATAAATCCTTTTATCCTTTGAATGTTATTGAACTGCAAAGCGTTGTATTTAATTAGTAAACATTCTTCATTGACCATGAATTCTTAGTTTAATTTTTCGTTGAGTAATGTTTTATTATATTGGTTAGATTTTTACCTATTTTATTCCAACATCTAGGCTCCATCGTCTTAAGAATTTTTTTATATGCAATTCTAAATTGTCTACAGTTTTGGCTGAGAAGAAATTGATCTGATGAATTTATTGTTCACTGTTTTTGGTAATTGATTTATTAATCCAAAAATTATAACTGAAATTGGCAATAATCTTCCTTCCAATTAAACAATTTAGTTTGATGTGCGTCAAGAGTGATTAAAATATCTAATGTGGGTTCCTCTAATATCATGGTTTTTAAATAATCTGTTTTAGGAAGCCATCCTCAAAAACAAGGAAAGGCAATGTGTGTATTCTACCTTTGAGAGGAAATCGTAATCCTTAATTGAAGTCCCTCTCTGGAACATTCCCGGAGATGACCAAGAAATAACAGCATTGTTAAAAATTTTTCTTAGATACTGAGACACTAGTAGAGAGTATTGCAATAAATCAGCCCTCTCAGGAATCAAAGAATATGCAATTGTATGGTCACAATGGGTCTAAGGTGCCCGAGGGAACTGAGTGAAGATGAAGGGTTTGAGGCAAAAAACGATTTGAGATACGGGTAAATTTCCCAACGTCTTTTTATTACTTCATCAATTTAGGTAATAATTAAAATAACCTTTCTTTAATTTTAATCATCAGCTAATCTCTTTAAAAAAGTAAATAGTGAGAAAAAAAAACTTCATAGACGTTCTTCTACCAGCAGATATGTTGTCTCATGGATGAAATTAAAGAAATTCCATGTGTTAAATTCTTTCTTTTACATCTGCTTTGCAGATGAAATTCAAAATGCAAGCTTATTGCTCTGCAAAGAACAATAAGTTATTATTTTCTTGGAATTAGACAAATAAATGTATTCTCTGCTTTTTCATGCTGATTTATATAACATAGTTAACGGTGACAGTTTTATAGGAAGCCTAACTTCACTTTAATGTAGTTTGTTCCAAAAATTATCACTATTCCAGCAAAGATTTATATTTTAACGTAGCTCTAATGAAATATTGTTTAGCTGCAAGTTTACATGTTAATTTCGACTATAATACAAATAGAACTCTAACAATACCTTTCATTCATGTGAGATATTTAATTTTACATAATGGACTTCACGTTTTATTTCAAATTTTTTCGAAAATTTGTTCATTTGGAAACAACATTATTGCACTGGCAACTTTTACTTCAAATAAAAGACCTCATTGGTTTGATTAACTATACCAAATTGCTGTTTTACCGTAATTAATTGAATTAAATTTCCGAATAAATGATGTTTGTAGAACGTCCTTTAATTAGGTTTAGTTTTTCCACCAACCTTCATTACCTATTCGTAAAAGTTTTTAAATTAAATTTTCTATATTATGCGTAATTTTCACTAAAAAAAAAAGAAAAAAGAAAAAGCACCTTAACCTGAGGTTAGTCTTAGCACAATGTGACAATTCATTCACATCACCACACTAGAAACTGAGAAAATCGGAATACAGATCTCACAATTACGGGATAATTTTTTAAAATACATAAAATATCTTGAGATCTTTCAACTTGTTTTGTTAGCACGAAGGGCAACAAAGCTCAGAAATAGTTGCCACCTTTCTAAACATTATTATACCAAGGTAATAAAATTGGAAAGGTTCGTGTAATGAATATAGTTACAATAATTTTGTATGCCACAGTCTAAATTTCCGTGTCTATATCTTTCCTATATCCTAATAGAAGGATTTTCAGATTGTGATGGTTGCGGAATTAACTAAGCCGCGAAATAAATTAATTAATTATTAACTAATTTCGTCCTTGATTAACTAGCGAAGTAAAAGCATGCAGCACATTGTAGAATTTATTTATTTATTTTTTTAATTATTAAATTTAATAAAAGTAATTTTAAAATACGTTGCATTCATGTTGAATTCGCTGCTGATTTAAAACAATCCACTTTCTTCTAAGCTTAATTAAAATGTCCCAACATTTTAATAATAAATATTTTCAACCAAAATGACGAAAATAAACAAGAAAATTTATCTTTCAGAAGAATAAAGACAAATAAAACTTGATTTATCCAAGCATAAAATTACCTCAACAATGGTGAATTTTAATATGAACTAAGATAAAATATTTGCAGCGTTTCCACTTTACGTTTGTGAGAAAGGTTAGATACTTTTGACCCAAAGATTCTGTTCCCAGTGTGTACAAAACGGAGTAACTGTTCAGTACGCTCAGAGAGGTAAAGAGCTTTTGTTTCCTTTAGCTCAACCTGAAACTGTTGAAAAAAAGAACTATTACTTTATCTCTTCATTACAATTTATTATAAAAACGATTCATAAAAACTACATATATGATTGATTTAATCTTGGTCACGTTGTAGGAGCTACACTCTCTTGATTTCCTCTTTTTTGAGTTCTTATTCAAGAGACTGGTCGCTATTCCTCGAAAACAGAGGATCATTGACAAAATCGATTGCTATACATCTGTGGGAGAGAACTAACCTTACGCAATCCCAAGAAAAGAACAAAAAGGGGTTTTAAGTCGTAATCTATCACAACAGATCGTACGAAGCGTAAAACAACCTCAAAAGAAACAGTCAACGCATGATGCCACTAAATTTCCTGACCTATAATCCCCAACAGCCCAAAAAGTCTGAGACAAGATGAATAGGGTTTCTTTTTCGTCCAGCAGTCAGATTTTCCGATTTGACTCTATAATCCTTAGTGCCCGGTAGGAATTCAATCAAGGTGGGTGTCTGAGAAAGAAGTCCTTGAAACCCAGAAATAACACAGCATTTTTGAAAACCCCCCGATTAGCATCTTAAGTTTATGACAATCTCTAAAATAGGATAGCTTTAATGTCTCTGCCGGAATCATGGTGCTTGCGTGAACTCAATGCTCTAAAAGCAACTTTTATTATCCTTGGATAAGATCTTTCTCAAATACTGTCGACAATGAAGGATATTATGGCATAATTACCCAACTTACTGACGCGAAAACGAAGTATTTCATGGAAACTGAAGGTAGAAAAATCCACACTTAGGACTTGGTAATTAACTGCAGATTATTAGAAAAGATGCTTAATATTTTCAAGAAAATCAATAGCTTTACTTTTAGATTTCTCTTTTAAATGAAATACATACAAATGTTCAGAATTAATTAAGCCATATTATTCAGTTCTTTGTTTTTATATATCCTTCATATGTATATGAAGATATATAAAATTAGAAAAAAAAGTTTATAGAAGCTTTTAGTAAAAAAATAATAATAAAAAAGCTTACAGAACTTTATAACAAAGAGAAAATATTACAAAAGATTTATAGCGAAAAAGAAGGCACGACGCAAGTAGTGTTGAAAGGGTATCATGTGGGAATGACGCAATACACTAAAATAAATATTTCACTAGGTCAATTTTCTTTTTAGTTTAGTTGTGCATAAACATAAATTGCATTTACTCGAGATTTATTGCATACATCTTTTTCTACCACTTGTTTTTAACATCCACCTTAATTTACGAGTATGTACATATTCATTATTAATTCCACATTTCATTACTATTGTTATTTTATTTCTTCATTTGTTTTTTAACTGTACTGTCCACTAAACTTAACCAAGTCCTACCATTGTTCTTGAACCAAGTTAACATCGTTCTTCTTTGGTTTCGAGCCAACGTGTCTGTCACGATGTATTTTTGTGACATGTAGCTTAAGTATTAGAGGTTGCGGGAACTGTAGTAGCAATTAATGTACTCGGAAGCGTCAATCTTTGCCAGAAAGATTCAAATAATAATTATTAAAAAAAAAACCTGGGAACATGTATCGATTAGAAACGTAATTCATAAGTACATAAAACAATAACATAAATGGTAGAGTCATTTTTGATAAAGTCGTACCGATTTCCACCGAAACCCATTCGTACCGAAAAAGTCAATAATAAAAAAAAAGTTCTAAGGACAACGACTTGTTTTTCACGAGATTCTTTCTGATTAATCTGTCAATCAGCGCAAAGGGGTTATAAAAAGTTAATTTTGTCTTTCATTAATAAAAATATTTGTTCAACATAAAGTAGGTATTCCATTTGATAAAAGTTTCATGCTATAAAATATACAGAATGAAATTAATATTTAAGATGAACTACAGTAGGTTCTTGTCTCTCTTAGTGAGGCTCACTGTAAAATTGTTCTTAAATAATTATCTTTCTTGTTTTGTAGAAAGAAAGATGATTTATTAAAAACTTATTTCAATATATTTTGTTGACTATTTGGCAGTTGACTAATTTAGAAGAATTAATTTTAATTTTAAAAAATAGTTTGCATATACGTATAAATAAATTTAGGATTCCCTTTAATTTCCTATATTTTCTCCCTCAATTTCTGTTTATGATCTTAATGATCTTTAAGTGAACTCCAGTAAACAAAAAAGTAGTTCTGGATTCTTTTGGCCTAAAATATTAGGAATTTAGAAAAGATAATATTGTTACATTAGCCAAGAAGTTAAAGATCAAGTCTTAGATAACTCAAGAACCTTACTTCAGGTAAATGGAACAGTAACCGTTCCGATCTTTAAACTTGAGTTTTTTTGGGAAGTGCAAAAAAAAATAGACTGTAGAATCGTTTTTGGTGTCTGATTTATTAATCCAACAGGTATAGGTATCAGTAACATTCTATAAACTCTCTTGCTGTCTCCAAATTAGATCGTTAGAAATTTGAAAATCATCACCAAAGGTTGGATTATGTACTAAAATGCTGGGATTATTTTTTTCCTTCCTTTTTATCAATACACATCTCATTCTAACCATATCTTCTTCAGATGCTCACTTAAACGACAATGCTTCGTGAGGAAAACTGTTGTTTACGGAATTTATTTATGCTAAGAACGAGGCGCGCCTCGAATAGATATGTAGATACTTGCCAAACAGATCTTCGCCACCTCTGCAGCCTTTATCTCTCTCTTCTGCTCTTCACGGAGAAAAACCATCGCCTATCCCACAAAATGATTCAGTCTCCATGAACGGAGTATCAGCGCCTTGTCTCACTAAAGGGTCGGCCATCTGACTCCCATCCAAACGTGAATGCCCTGGCATCTGTAATGCATCCACATTACTACATCTAAATAATAATAATAACTATGTTCTTTAGCTTAACACTTATACATACATAAGCCTTAAACTTCCATTGGAAACATTTATCCGAGAAAATTTATTTTAGACAACTTCAGGAATAGTTAGATCTCTACTATATTATTCAATTAATAGAGCACTTAAAAATTATTTGGACGATTGAAATTTGTTTGAAATTATTCTGTAGCAACATTAATAACAACAAACAACTGAGATAAAAAGTAAAAAAACATTTAACTATTTACTTTAATAACTTCTCAAGAACGTTGAAACATTCATCTTAAGTAATAATACTGGTAGTACAGATTCAAACATGCTGAAGTCTGCGCAGAGTGCGTGCTGTTTCATAATCATAACCCTACCGCACATAGATAGGTTCTAGTGTTAACTGGTTAAACTACAAGATTAGAAAAAGATATCTGTTAAAAAGTGTCTGGTTAGGTTCGTTGTGCAGTATCTGGGTTGAAGAGTAATATTACTGTATTAAGTTTATAAAACTGGGTAAAAAAAGCGATTTTACTTTGAACATTTATGAATTAACCAGGGTAGTTAAACAGCGACCGTATGTATTGATAACTTTTTCTCTTACCTGGTCGATAATTTATGAATAAAATATCAAGAGTTGTAATCGTTAAATTTGTATGTAAGGTTTATAAAATATTTTATAATATTGGGCGATAGAATAAAACAGAAGTGAACATCACATGAAATGGTACAAGTCTCTTTAGCTGCGGTGCCTTAGGGACAAGCACAATACATCAATTTAGTATAAATTTAAAACCGTTGCTGTTTTAAACGTAATTTTAGTCTTAACAGGGTTAAGTTCCTGTTTTAAACATTAACTGTTTTACAACTGAAAATGTTTGTGCTCTCCTATCCGAAAACTCTGGATAAATAAAACTACCGATATAACAAAAGTGAGAAGAGAAGAACTGTAATAACTATAACGATAATAACTTTAAAAACGTGTTAATTAAGTATATAAACCAGTTTTATATTAAGACCTTATTATAATTTTACATTATTTTCGTATGACGAATGGTCAAAACCACACGTTTTTCTCTTGTGATTTATAAATTTACCAAAATTTATTTCCAAGAACTTGAACAATGTACTTGGATCATATCAAAGTTTTTTTTTTTAAATTGTGTATGGTCTTTGGATTCTTTGAGCACAGATTTTACGACAAAGTTTTGACATGAAGACACTAGATGACACTAGATTGAATTCGATATTTTATGAATTTTGCACATAAATTTTCCTCAGATAATTTTAGTAATAAAATTTAGTATGAAAGTGACCAATTAGCTTATTTTTTATGATCATACGTTTCATACATAAATTCAGTCCTTATCAGGTATGTTATGGGAACAAGTGCTTCTACTTTGAAACGGTTCTCGCAAAGCCTTCATCTTTCTGGTGCAATTTTTTTTTAGGAATGGAATATCCTTCATTGTATTTAATATTTACACCTTGTGCTCCATTTCGTATATTACTGTCTTTTGTCCATCACATACTCAGCTCATTACAAGTTAATTAGATCATCTTAGTTACACCATTTATCTTTTTTTTTGCAGGTACACTCTGCCTAAAGGGAATGGTATTGCGTATTCCACAAGCGGTTAAAGCAGGTGGCAACTTACAGATAGTCTGTGATTATGATCTGGAAGGTGCGCAATTATATTCAATCAAATTTTACCAAGGTGAAGAAGAATTTTACAGATTTGTACCCAAAGAATCGCCACCGACTCGTGTATTTCCAAGGCCAGGTATTCAAGTAGATGTAAGTTACCACTTATTCGTTTTATTTTTTTTACATCTTTATCTGGAATTATAAAGAAATTGTTCAAAATATGGTCAACATTAAGATAGTTCAACCGTCGACCCGTCTTCATAATTCCTAGAAAGAGAAATTGACAGCCATGCAGGAATCTTGACACTCCTGAGTTATAATCCGTCCTAACGAAACGTACAGCACTGGCTGCAATTTTAACTTTTATAAAACCATACCAGATCTGTAGAAGGAATTTACCATTGTTTACATTTGAACATTAATCACATTTTTAACAAACAACTACGTTTTATGTATCTGCTACCTTAAGGAACATAATTGATACTTAAGGTCACGAAGGAACGAAGTATTTAACTGCTTCTTATACTTCTCTAACTGCCTAGAGTAATTTTGATGGAATGAAAAAATTGGAATGTTTCGAGAAAATGCAAAACCAATAAAATTTAAACCCACATTTTGAACCTTTTTTTCTCAGGAGCCATTGGTGACACAAAGGTAAGATTACCTTGGAGTTCGTGTAATTTTTTATTCTTCGTAAGAGTGCGAAAAAGTGATTTTTATCTGATGTCTGTGTAGCAGTCAGTCTGCCTGCAATCAGTATATCTCAAAAATGGAAACTAGAGATAGAACAAATTTTATATTTCGTCTAGAGTTACCTCCTGGAATACTTTATATCAAAATCAATCAACCAAAAGTGCTTTTTACTGAATAGATTTCTCTTTCCTTTTTCTTTTTCAAAAGAAGTTCAATAATTTGTCGTAAGCTAGTTTCACTGTTGGTATTCATGTAGTACTATAAATTTTATTTCAATCAATTCCGGAAATCTATTTTGAAGCACTAGTGGAAGATGGGAGTTACATTTCATTCTAAAGCGTTGGTTAGTGTAAAGTGTAGAACTGCCTTTTATATAGTATTGATGACGATTAAATTAAAAACTAAAATTTCCTACTTTGAAGTGAATGGTCTAACTTGAAGAGCGAATGTTCATTTTCCTGTGAATTTCTCGAAGTCCTCTGAAGTTGATGTCTTTATTCTTGACCTTACTGCCTTTATACAACCCATTTAAGAATATTTAAATTTTGCTTTGAAGTTTTTTTTTTTTTTTTTTTTTTTAAAAGAATATTGAAATCAGGAGAGTTCCGTGAGAGAGTTATTTGGGCCTTCTGAATGTCATAGATCATTTCTGTGTATTTTGTAGTACTATTTTCCACCGACATAATGTTATCTGCGAATTAATGGGCGTGTTTAATTTTGAAGCCAACTTCCTTTGTTCTAAAAATTATAATTTAATGAAGTTATCTGTGAATGTTCTCACTTCACTTTTTATTTTTTACATCTACTTCTCGACACATTCGGAATTCGGTCTTAGATCAAAGTATTTTTTATAAGTAACTGATCTTTCGCATCCAATAGATTATCTATTGCAAAAAAGATATTTAGATCTTGCCTGCAAAAACTTTATTATAGGATACGTGTGAATTGTAAAATCATTCCTGTCAATACTAAGGGGAAAAAAATTAAAATTACTATTTCTGTGCAAAACATAATTTGAGTAGTATGTAGTACTTGTTTTGTTTATTTGTTTTTTTTATGTTTGAAAGTTTGTTGATTATTTTTTATTTGTTTTTACTTTCCTTATTGGTCGATAGTTAAAGCGCTGTTACTGAAATACAAAAGGGTTTCCATAGGGTTAGTCAGTAGTGAATTAGGCTTTGCAACCTAGCTTACTTTTACTCAAGTTTCTACTTCTTTTTTTTTAACTTTATTATTGAAGTAAGCTTGTTATACTGGTTTCATGCAAGATGTACCAGTTTTAATTTATCGAAATAATAATTTTAACAAATAAAACAAAAAATAGGAAATTGGATAGTTATTTCCATTTTTTTTTTTTTTTCTGGCGCATCAACAGCTGAGGTCATTAGCGCCCGGAGCTTTTTCCAGTGCACTGCCGGCCTCCGGACAGTGTTCTCTCGTTACAGACAACACTGTCCATCACCGGACAGTGAGCTGTAAGAAGCTCCTAGGAAGAGAAAATCTAAGGGTCAGCTGCTGGATTCATTTCCATTTTTATTCTGTGTATTTTTCTACTTTTTATTGTTTCTATTAATTTCTTTTCGCACCGTCATTAAATATTTAGCTACAAGACTAGCTACGTATTTCGCATTAAAGATTATTATTTGAGAATGAATTTACTTTTTAAATTGACTGTAACCTCATATTCCCAGAGATGTCGATAATAGGGCAAAGAATTGTGGACCCAGTTTTAAAGAATTAATATCTATAATTCTACTATAATGAGTTGGTCTTTAAATAGAAGAGACTGAGTAAGACGCCTTAATGATTTTTTGAGATAATTTTATATTAAAATACTGTAGCTCAATATAATTCATATGAGTGTGAATTGAATCCTCTCATGGTACTATATTTCTTTTTTAATCTAAGAACTACTTTGTTCAGAGTTCCTTTTTTTAAATAAAGAAATTGCAATTATCTATCCTCTTTTAGTTTCTGCGTGGTCTTTTATATCTACAAAGAGAGCTCAGTAATTCTATTTTACTTAATCTTATGCAATCTTATTGCATTTACTTTGAAGTTCTATCCTTCTCAGTTTCCTTTTTGTGTGCGCCTACCTTTCATGTTTCTTATAATTATTTTCCATCCTCTAATTTAGCTAAAGTATAATTGTCTTTTCATTTGCGAATAATAAAGGTTTTCCCATTTTATTTTTGGAATAAACTGTAGACATTCCATTATTGTTGTATTTTTTTTTTTTTTATTGTGATTTCTTTATTTTACATATATATATTTATAAAAGTAGGTCCAAAATTTCATTTTAATTTAAAATAATTCTTTTCTGAGGTTATGGAAAATAAATGCCTATCTGGGATGTCACTAGACTTTATTTACGGTTTAGGGTTTAGAATCAGTACGCACAAAATTTGTGAATACGAGTAATTTATCTGCAAATATCTTCATTTTCTTTGAAAGCTCATCTCATTAGGAAGGAAGTGAAGTATGAAATGAGAAAATGTTCCTATAAAAATATAAGTTCTTTCTCTGTGGTGTACAAATAAAAGTGAACCCTATTTAGTAACGAAACAATTTTAAGTTATTAGAACATTTGCGAGTTAGAAAAAAATGAAAAAGCTCTATACATTAAAAATATATAGAACTTTGTTTTAGAAAATATTAATAATATACTTCGAAAACTGAAACAACTTGCAATTTATTTTGCAGAGAATGATAATAATTACTCTTACAATTCTTTTCTGGAAGCTTTTACAAATTGCTAAATTTTGTATTAATAATGTACAAATTTGAAAAATATTAATATATGAAGCAATGCTTTACTATGACATACCTCTGGTAAAAGGATGATGGCTATCGTGTCATATTTTCCAATATTAAGGAAGGGGTATCGCTGGATCACTTTCTTTGCCACTCCTCAAGGAAAAGCCAAGCACTAGCGTATTGACATATCCTCCAAGGAATAAGGACATAGCCTATTATAGAGCATGATTTTCTGCACGTTCATTTTTTTCAGATCGGAAATACAAACATGGATATCTTAGTTCACTCAGTTGGAACATTTATCTCTCCAGCAGCCTTCTATGCAGGATCCCACAATTCCTAGCGCCGATGTGTTCGGCTACGTTGGGCTTTACATTTACCAAAGATTAACTTCCAAATCTAAAAAGTCTACTTAAAAAAACAAGTATGAAAAACGATTCTGAATACTCAAAAGACTCTGGGACCCGGATCGAAATCTACTTTAAAAACAAAAGATTCCTATGATTCATATTTGCAGTAAAGTAGTTATTGTTAATATTTCTTACAGTAAGTGGTTTCTTACGGAAGAACAAAGGTTAGTGACAAAAAGAGAGTAAGGAACCTAACGCCTAATAAGGCCGTTGAAGGATGCAGGCTACCAAGTTTCAAGGGCTAATGAAGATTAACTTCTTACATCTACTAAAGACAGACAGGTGGCAAGTCATGCAGCGAACACTGTGTTGGGCAATAGTTTGAGCCTACAGTAACTTCCATTGACTTCCGCGCCTTGCTCTCAGCTACAAATTATTCTCCTCTAGTTGTAAATCCAATTAATTTTCAAATAATGCTTTCTCAGTAATATAGAAATTCCTTGATTGTTTATCTAATTCAAAATTCACTCTGAAATATGTACATAAATATTGTTAAATCTCTGTAGGTAGTGAAAGTTGTTCTTAAATTGTATACCGCTTTGTCCCCACCATCAAAATTATCTACAAAAACCTGTCGCATAATAGCAGCCATCTTCAAAAACCTATTTGGGTGTGAAAAAAAATCGAACAATTCAATTCTTTCAGACAAAAAATCGTAAAAATTAATGTCAACCTCTCTACTAATGATCCAACTATACAATCTCTTGTACAAAAAAAGTTATCAAAAACACAAGACTTACGTCCTCTCATCTCTTGTTAGTCGACAACATCTCGTCTAAATTAAGGAGCGTCAATATATTTATTCATATCAGCATACAACTACAAAGTCAAAATAGTTGAAATCATACAAACTGATAACTACAGCCTACAAATAACGAGTGTATTACAAATAAAAAAAGAAAAATTACGGTCAGAAGTATTACAACTTACAATACATTTTTTTTTCGCTGAGAAAATGCTATTCTTATCTGATATAAAATTGTCCAGCTATTCGGGCACTGAATTGTTCACTTTTCTATTCGCTGAATGTGCACTTGAGAAATGAGAAATGTTAAACATTGCGACTTAGTCAGACAAATGGAACATGGAATGTTATAAGATTGCAGCAAAGTCGACCTCGTCATTTAGAATATTGAAAAAACCAAACTAAAGAGATTAATAGAATATGTGAATGAGTTTATCCTATTTGGTGACACAGTTTCATTCTGTAATCATCTAATTCAGTCTCCCACTTGAAACAAGTACTGGAATTTAAGGGGTATAACGAATATTAGGTTATTAGAAAAAAAAAAAAACTAGTTTTTGTAAGCCAAATATTGCCCGTCATGACCTATAGAAGTCAAATATGTTTCCAGGGACTAAGATTGATGAATGGCGGAGAACAGTTAAGCAGAAATAAGATTAAGAATGGAAATGTAATAGACTTCCCCAGATTGCAGTGCTCTTCGTCTTGAAGTTGAACTGAGAATGGCATGAAGCAGTGATGATAGATGGTCATCCACAGTTAACCAAATGGGAACTGTTAGAGACTAGCAGCAGAAGAGTTAGGCATTTTAAGAAATAGATGGACGAACTGATGGCTTTAGTGGGGGTACACAATAATACCTTGATCCGCCTACTGAACTGCTGCGATAAATCTCAAAGCATTTTGTTATTTACTTGAAAGTAATGTATTTATTATTCTTCGTTCAGTATTCAGAACAGAAGAAAGGAAAAGGTAATTATCCTTGAGAAAATAACTCTTTATTTTCGCTTAATACGAGTAAGTAGGTAAAAATTTAATTTTTGGTTCCTTTGCAAGGAGAAATTTTTAGAATATTGGAAGGCTTATGAGTTTGTCACCTTATACATCCTTATTGTAAATCTTTAAATGAAGAATTTCTTTAATATTTTGCGATTATATCGCTAACTTGTGGTTATATTTTAATTATTACAAACATAAATAAAATTAGATTTAGTTTATATATTCTAATCACATGCGAATCCATCTAGAATATATTACTCACATTTAATTACATCCTCGTGTTAGCTAAGTATTAAATTAATTTACATGCATACTGTCTACGTGATATTTTCCATAGCCACACTTAATGCCGGTTTGTACAAATACATTTCTGTAAGTAACTATACCATTTTAGTATATCTGTGTTTGTCCATTTCGGTTTGAATTTTGTTTTAAGAAATTATTGTTTGCTACAGTTTTATTATTATTGTTGTTGGAATATTGTTAGCGCTTATGCATTTAGTTGAAAACTTTTTCTTCTATTTTCCTGGCGCATTAGCCTCAATGGTCATCATATACTTCTTTGTTCGTTTTTTTTGTTCTTTTCTAATGCAATGGCGGTTCCGGACAGACACTTCTGCAACACAGTAAGCTGTAGAAGCTCTTACGAAGAGAAAATCTAAGGACTAGCAGCAGGATTCGAACCTGGGATCTTCGGTGGGGATTCAGTACGCTAGCCACTTAGTTCGTAGCCAATCCCGTCCCATAGTACAAGTATTATTACATATTGATAGCAGATTTTCTCAGCATATTATATTATATATTCGCCATCAAAATGACGGTACCAGTTCTAACTAAAATTTAAATTATTAGTCATAAAAATTCATTTTGTTGCAGAGTTTTTTCATTTAAAAAAAAAAAAATAAAGCAAAACTACCGATTTAATAATAATTCATTTGGCATTAAAATAATTAATTTATTTATGTGAAAATACTGCTTATAACTAATTAATTAAAAATGACTAAAGTTTTCTCTTTCTCTCTTATAGAAATGCTTTTATTAACAAAAGTATTACTCAGAACTTGTCAAAATAAATATTTTAATAATAAAGTTCTTCATACTTTGGATTTTATGAAGAGTTGCACATGGCATTTTAAATATTTAAATAAGGGTCATTTCCTGTGTAAGCAGCCTTGAGAACCACATAAAACGGTTTAGCACAAACCAAGTGTACATCAAATATGCACTAAGTAGCTGGTTTTGAAAGTATTAAAGAAACATAGGAATGGTTTTTCCTTTTTGATGAAAACTGGATGCATGAGAACCTCTTTGTTTTGCCTTTGCGATGAACAGTTTTCTCTCTTGAGAGTGATTTACCAATTGTGTTTAAAATAGAGGGAAAAAAGTCTGGTGTGGACACTCATTCGAAATTCTTTTATTTTCTTGGTCCAAATTCAATTATTTATTTTTTTTGAACTCTGAACGTTGAATCTTATTTAGTTCTTATCTTTGTAGAAAGAATCTACGCGCCTTTTTGTTTGCTTTTAGCGCCTAAGCACCTAAGCGAAACATTAAGTTTGAACTTAATGGGATTTGCCATTTTTGAATTTTGGTGGGCACACACTGCCCAATTTGTAAAAACTATTTGCACTCATGGGATCTAAAAACGGATATTATGAATCTCAAAATACAAAAGCTGCTCATTTACAATTCATTCTCTAACTAATCGAGTGAAAGGCAGTGCTTTTTGTCTATGAGAGTGAGTTAAAGTTAAGTAATTAAGTGTGTAATTAAGTATTTAATCATTAATCATTTTATTCAGCTAAAATCATTTTAATCACGGCTGTAGAAATCCCTTTCAATTAAATATTTTAAATTTTGATCCTAATAAATCGTTTGACACGCTCAAAAATAATAAAAGGATGAAGAATTATGTTGAAAGTTAGTAGAAAAACTATTTTTTATAGCAGATTAATGACTTCATTCACAGCCATAGTGATATCATTTAACTAATCATTATAATTTCAATTTAAACATTGGTCAACAAGTGTAAATGTATCAAATAGGACCATATTTACATAGGAGCAAACCTGTTCACTTGGTTGCCCATCTTTGCGTGTCATTGATTGCCTTGGGCTTCATTAAACAGACTGAAATGTTATGCAAATAAATGCAAGTAGATTCTCTCTACTGGAGAGAACTGTTTAAACATGCACTTTAGTGCAATCAACTTTGCGCCAAAAGTTTTCAGTTTGTAATGAAGAAAGATATCTTATGATTTATTTAGTTTTAAGTGTTCAGGCTTCCTGGATTTCAGGAATCCTAGATTACTCTGAAGGCGTGTTTGATGTGGGGTTAGATGACCTCATTTTTTTATTATTATTATTTTATATTAATGAAAAATATGGCTTAGTAGATATCGTTCGTTAATTTAGCTTGGAATAATGAAATGAATTGTTAATAAAAAAAAAAAAGGATTAATTTCTCTATATTATTAAGAAAGTTATTAAAATCTTGAAATAATTTGATGTGCCTCAAAATTTGCATATTTCATTTTGCTCTTCAAATGCACTTCAACTATTTAGAGGTTTGCCTTAAAAGAGGCAAACCAAAATAAGAAATTAACAAATCAAAATATTCCTGTCAACATAGTTCGCTAATTAGGACAATATCTGGGCAGAGGGTGACTTGGAATTGTCTTATTTGATACGTGAATAACAGATACTACAAACTTCTTGCAAAAATACTTGTCAGACGCTCAAAGCTCAATTTAAACCAATACTTTTATACCTACTGCTACTTAATACAAATTTGATCGTACGACATTGAAGTTTGAGGATCTACAAAACGCGGCCCAATTCTTTATGCATTCAATCCTTGCGGTCAAAAATAGTTAGGAAAGTCCTTAATGCTCCATATTTTTTTTTTTTTTTTATCGTACCTCTCCAAATCCCTTTTGTCAATGATCGTACGGAATTTTGTTCCTCAAATTCATTCCTCCTCTAATCTTTTAATCAAACACCTTTCCCCTTGCTGGCCTTGCAGTCTTCTCTTACAGAATCATATTCTCCAACCCATCACCCCGAATGAAATATTTGTTATTCTAAGAATAATTTTGTTTAAAAGCTATGGTAAAATAGAAATTATATTTCACAAATGAAATCATATTACAGATCTAGCCAAGAAATGATAAAGATACGAGTGTCTTAATTCCTGTAAGTAGTGGATGACACGATAGATCCTCAGGGATGCAGCGACGTAGGCTATCTGGCGAACCCCTAAACCAGGAAATATGTTTTGACCAGTAAAAGAAAGTGAGTACATATTCGATTGCACCCTTATGTGGGTCAATGCTAATTTTCTAAATAAATACTGTCCGCGATTAATAAAGTATTTTTGATAAAGCACAACGCTATTAAGGCATTGAAATAAGAATTACGACAAATAGCAACCTCGTTTCAAACTAAGAATATTAGTATAAAAAAATTCTACGCATCTTCTAAGAGTAAAGTGTAGTACTTAGGTTCACTTTAAGTAAAGTTAGGACCCAGTAATTTTTATCATTCCTCATCTATTTCTGCGATATAATTTCATTCTTTCCAAGGCGATAAAAAGGGATTCGTAAAATAACAAAACATTTAAATTTAAATAAATATATTGAAAATATTTGATTTCCAGTTTACTCTCTATTTGCTGATGTACATATTTGACCGGTACATACACTATTAAAAAAGAAAACCAACATGACCATCACGTTTCAGGAACAAACATGTCGAATCATGATTGTTTTTTTTTATCTCTAATTGAATTTGATATTTTGCAATTTTCATATTTTAGCTTCTTATTTTTTAAATAAATATTGACTTAACATTTATTTTGATGGTCGATTTTCATTATTGTATTTTATTTTTTATATTTTATATTATATTGTATTTTTTATTTTTTATTATTTTTTGTATATATTTGTGTACAAAATATTGTATTTTCATTCTTTTTAATGTTCCTTAGAGCATTTTAAGGAGGTTATATCCTCCAACAGCTCTAGCTGGTACCTTCCTTGGTACTTTCATCGGATAATGATATCGCATTCAGTTACGAGGTATATAGGAGCATCCTTCATCTCTCAACGGTATTTGCCGGGAGTCATCACGATTCAGAATCGGCTTCTTCACGCTCGCGGAAGCGCGGAACTCCCTTCCCTAGATAGCCCAAAATTAGAAGTTTGGGAGTGATCTAAGATGGGCATGCCCTTCCCGTACTCTGGTCCAGGATCTCTAAGGAATCTCTTTTGGGCGCCTAACTCCCTCCTCCAATTCCCCCAGGGAAGATACTATTAGTGAAAGTTAAATGTAATGTTAATATTCTTATTAAATAAAAATCGGTTCGACATTAATTAATTTTTTCTTCAAATTTCTACTCGTGACATAAAGATCTCGAAACCAGATGAATTTCAAAACCTAATAATTCGCGTTTGTTTAGGAATAGCGTAGAATGCATTGTTTAATAATTTAAATAACTCTGGCTCTAAGCGTTTGGAGATGAGCATTTGTGAAATCAGTGCTAGCCCATGTCTTGGCTCGCAGCAGTATGCAGCTAAGTACCGGCATACCACTAGCGGTACTCTCATAGCAGTAATTACTCATTTTACTTCATTTTCTTTGGCCAAACTGGAGTTTGTTAATTCTGCGTTTATTACAATCTTGAGTTAACCAATTTGTATCTATGAAGAGAAATGGCATTCAGTTACTACATAAACACAATCCCTGTCAGAGTATGTTTATCTAGATTCTTTGGTTTATTTTGACTGCCAAAACCTTCTCTGAAGCAAATCAGGCCAGTCCTCACATTATTACAAGGCACTCCAACTTTTATTTACATCTCATCTCGGATAGAGGAATGCTATCTGGGCGCACCTTTGATTTTTATTAAACTAAATCCATAATAAAGTCATTTAATAGAAAAAGTTCGAAGTTAGGAGTAAAATTGGTTAAGTTAGATTCATGAGAATTACAGTGACAGAATGTCGTATTGTATTTACATCATGTTGCATACACCTGTTACTATTTTTTGTAAAGAACCTGTTAATATCATTTGTAACTATCTCCTTTAAAAGATCGCCATTTATTTCAATGTAATAACTGAGTATCGTTTCATATTGTATTTATCATTAATAATAGCATATGTGAAAGATGTACATTATTATAAAAGCTGTCCAAGCACAGTTGGTAGGAGTGTAAACTTTCTATAAGCCTGCAACTTGACCGCTGTAAGCTTAACATAAGTGTTACAATTTATCTTTAGAACGGAAGGAATGGGGACTGAACCAGCCTAACTTTCCCACAAACCGAAACCACAATAGTATCATCATCTTTATATTACCACATCAAAACTACTTATATTCAACTTTATAATTTATGAGTTTTATTTGTAAAATACAATTTTATTATTAATTTGTTTATAGAACAAACTATAAACTTTGTTGAACAAAAGCCAACCATTGTTTTACTACAGGGGTTTAGGTTTAGATATTAGTTGGTATTTTTTATTGCTATACATTAATATGATGGACGTCTCAGTTCTACAATCTGCTTTTCAGATAAAGTATCTGGGATGAACACTCGGACGACGTCCTCTTTTTACAGTTATTAGGGTTCTAACTTATATAATTTTCTTGAAATTCCTAATTTCAGCTACATTTTAATTCTCAGTAACATTGTATTGGTTATAAATCACTTTTAAGAGGACTTTAAAGGCAAGTCACAAGTACCAACTTGCTTGGAAAAAAGTTTACAAAAAATATTTAAATAGGATGAAAAAATAACTGCCATTTCAGTCGTGATACATTTATTCTGCCTAGCTTTCGACCTAGGGACTATAGGTCATGTTAACAATGATTCTATTAAAATGAATATGTTTAATGTAACGAAATTTACAAAAATATTACTTTGTAAACTAGGTAAATAATTTTTGTAAATTTCGTTACATTATATTATACATATTCATTTTAATAGAATCATTGTTAACAATCTGTAAATATGTTCCACAGCCCTGAAGATGACCTAGTCCCTAGGTCGAAAGCTCGGCAGAATATATGTATCACGACTGAAATGGCAATTATTTTTTCATCCTATTGAAACTATGAATCAGTCACCAAAATTAATGAACAACAAAAAATATTTATGTTCTAATCAACCAACTTGTGTGGCTATCACAAACGTCTCCGTCTTCATCAATTTGATCATGGAATATGTCTTTACTTTTCAGCTAAGCCACTGCATTCTTTTACCTGTAATTTCAATTTTCAGTACTCTTTATTGCAGTGTCCCATTTCCTTCAGTGTTAGTTCACATCAGTGATTGGTTTAGTGGTGTATATCTACATTTTCAGCAATGACAGCCCTTAAAAGTGGGATCTAATGGTCGCCCACATTAACTATCCTTATCTCTGAGACTATTTTAATCGCTTAATATCGCTTTTCGTCCGACTATCTAGGTATTCGCTGATTCTTACTCATCCACCTGCCAATCTAAGAAGAATTATTCTCCCTTTTGTCTTATCGGGGATGATTCCTTTGTGCGAAAAAGTTTGTGTGAGTCAGCCTCTATAAAACATCTACATCCGAGTATAACCATTTCATAATACCGAAGGAATATATGTGGAGTGAAACACAGTAGCAGTTAATGACGTGACAGAAATCCTTGCTGTTAAACCCATTTTTTCAGTCCGACGTAAGAACGTTCTTGCTACGCATGATCTTTCGAGTTTGCCTACTTTACGAAAAGAACATATTTTTTTGTATAGTCTAGTCCATTTCTCCAACAAGAACTTTCCTTACAACAAATTTTCGGAGAAAAAAGTATTTTGAATACGCGTAAGTAACATATTTTCCCTGATTGATGGAAAAATCTGTTTTTTTTCTAACAATCATATTTCAAACGAATAGTAAATGCTGTAAAGAAGTGTGGATGGACCATGTGGACACGATCGAAGCCACCGAGAACCGTTAGATTAATATATTATTACAGTATTAGTTTTATTCAATAGATGTTGCTGTGTGTCGATAACGCAATGGCCCAACTAGAATGTCGAGTGATAGTCGCGAATCCGAATAAATGATTAGGAATAATGCTTTTACTATTTAATAAATAACTATAGTTTTTTTATACTTATTTCACTCAAGGATTTGTGTGGTTTCAATTGTATTGTTGAAACTGAAACGGCTGTAGTGTTTTAGTTATGAAAAGCTACTGTAAGGGCAAAAGTAGATATTTTTTTTATCAATTCATATTATCTTTCATAGTGTGGAATGAAAAACCCTTGGTTTAATTAAACAGTACTAGCTGAAAACACTTTGGATAATTAGTGTGCCAGAAGTGAATAATGGATAATTTTAAAGGAAACAAAAAGCATGATTTATTATTTAGATTGCCATGTACTCGTACAAATTAAAATGTTACATATTCTTTTAAGTTGAACGTAAA
This sequence comes from Rhodnius prolixus, assembly GCF_049639745.1. Lineage (NCBI taxonomy): Eukaryota > Metazoa > Arthropoda > Insecta > Hemiptera > Reduviidae > Rhodnius > Rhodnius prolixus. The sequence goes on along the minus strand of NW_027411604.1, from coordinate 10,300,617 downwards.
TATAAAATTATTGAAATATAATTAAATTAATGTAGTAAATAGAAAATTATTATTTCCTTAAAATGAATGAGAAAATGTTGATCATTAATAATTTCTAAGAGAATGAAAATTATTAAAGCAAATTTTAGAGAGGGTAAATGAGTTCACTGGTTTTGCTAATTAAACAAACAACACATAAAATATGAAAATAATTAAAGTTATATTTATGAGGAGATTACAAAGAGATAAGAAGATAAGTAATAACATAAATCCTAGCTAAATGATTGTATAAATCTTTGTCTTAATTATGTATTAGATTATATTTAGTATTTCATCTAACTGTGCTATTTCCATCATTTAGGAAATAACTATTCAAAATCTGTGTTTATTTGGTCTTTTTATGTATATAACTGTATATACATGTATATTTATGTATATATTTTATTTTAAAGGCGTTTAAAATTCGGGATAATTGAGGCCCTGAGCCTTGTCTACTTCTCAATCCACTGCCGTCAATTCAGAGTGTTCTTTCTTTGATTAATATATGGAGCTGCTTATCTTTTGCAGTTAAATTGTCAGGCTAATAACTAACTTAATAACAGCTAAAGTTAACTTTATCCTAATTAAATATACAGGGTGTCCCAAGCTATATGGATAACAACTTTTTCTCGGAAACTAAGATAGCCAGAAAAAAAACTAAAGAATACGTGTTCCCTTAGTTTTTTGTTAGAAATCCAAATTTATTTTGTAAATTTTTACAAAACAGGCACCAACTTCATTTTTTCAAATGGGGTGGTGTGGTTTTTATTTCAGAAATAGATTCCTCTATTTTTTTTAAAGGAAAATTTACTTGAACGGTTTTTTTCTGTGAGCGATATTTTAGAAGTTATGAATGAAAACATGATTCTTATATGAAATTTCAAAATGATAATATTATAACGGTTTTTTGATTAAATAAGAAAAAAAAGTACTATTTTATTATAAATTTTACTCCTCATTAATATTACAGATCATGCTTGAACTGGTCTCCACCATTAGAGATGCATAGACATGCTCTTTCCTGCCAATTGTCCTTTACTGCCAAAGAAATAGATTCGACTTTAACCGAGTTACAGGCATCTATTATTCTCTGTTTTAGTTCATCTACAGATGCAATTCCGGCTTGATTCTGATGCACCTAGATTTAGAAATGCTTTTAGATAAGCAGAAATAAGGAAAGAAAGAAAAAAGTTATGAATAATCACCTTGTTTTTCAGGTATCCCCAAAGGAAATAGTCCGTAGGTGTCAAATCCTGTGAACGTGGTGGCCACTGAATCGCCCCCCGTGTCGATATAATACGCCCATCAAATTGCCTATCGAGATATCTATAAGTTTTTATTTAGTGGTATCTCCTTTTTGAAGGCATGCATACTATTTGTGTGGAACTCTTTGCTTTCCTGATATTTCTGCCTAAAGTTGAATATTTTTGATTCATTACCACATTTTCGACTATTGAATAGGATGTTATTTGTGGTTAATGGAATATGAAATAAGTTTATATTCTTTGTGAAGCTTCAGGGAACATTTTAAGTGATTTAATTCAGCAGAATGATTGAGTAAATTTAATTATTGAGAGATTGGTTAAAAAAAGAAATATTGGATCAGCTGTTGTTCGATGAGATAACAGGTTTTGGTTGTCTAGTAGGATGTTATTGTGGATTGTTCGGAAGGGCGGAATCCTACACAAACAGCTTTCCCTCAGAACAGAATTATGCTCTGCAATCTCTTTTTAGAAGTATAGTAATATGGACACCAAAGCGCAGAATCGTATTTCAAAATGAGTTTTACAAGAGAGCAGTGTAAGTTTTAGATTACGGAATGGTCTGTAAATTTACCAAGTGAAACCTTATACCGGTTGCTTCTAGTATAAATACTTGAAAATAAGTTTCTTAAATGACGTATTGTAAGTAAAAATCGCCTTCAAATAATTTCCAGAATTAAAAAATAAATAAATACGAGATAGATACTTGGTAGATATCTGTACAAAATAAGAATTGCAAGACTATTTTTTTGAAACATTTTATAATAGAACCGAATGTCCTAATCGTTGAAAACTTTTATGAGAAGTTAATACCATCACTCCTTAGATATCTGGAGTGATCAATTATTATCGCATTATTTTATTATATATCGATATAAACGGATTAAGGTACGGAAACATCCATTATTAAGTAGTAATAATTTAAATTCAAGTTTGTAATCCAACGCCAACCAAGATTTCATTTCAGGAGCAAATGTTTATCTTTTAGAGTAATTTTATCATTCTAATCGAATTTCTGGTGTTTATTCTATTCTATAATTTAATCGGTGTTCTTAGATAAATCCTTTTGTTTGCTTAGTCTAGTTTTGAAAGACGAATTTCTTTATGCACTTAACAACTTAGCCACAACTGAGCTTGACTGATGTACCTAATTTCTACCATATTGTTGTGACCTTAACCCAAAGGTTTTTACTTTTACAATACCTTGCAAGTTCCATTCAATGGTACTCATTGTGCATTAACGTGTCTGGCAAATGGTTAGCCTCGCTTCTTTTATCAGCTTTTCTAGTAACTATTCCTTTAGTAACTTTTTTTATTTATCTACCCGAGGAAATGTAGCGATACATAGTCAACTTTACTGGAAATATATTTGTTTTTAAATGCTATTTTATGTAAATAAGATAAGCAGCATCATTTACTTTAGATTTTAATTTGATTCTTCCGTATGTTTTTAACAGTTATTCGATTTTAAAGTCAAATTTAGTTTACCCTTGGCTAGCTTATACTTCATACTAAGACTTAAAAAACCTTACAGCAATTTTAAGGGGTCATTAGAATAAGTTTGTAAGACGTCAAATAATCATTAACTAATCACTCCTCTCCTCCTAAACTTTTAGTATAAATTCTAGTTTACTCAGGAAAACTTGTTGGTAAACTTCATTGAAAGTCATTAAAAGATTATCGTCTCTCTTTTGATCATCATAAATATTTACGTAAACATTTTTAATTAATTTTTTGGTATGTGTGTCCAAGTACGAGTATATAGACCGAAAAACGGCAACAATTCAAAGAATTTTTTATTTTTAATCGCTTATATCATTCTTTCGAAGCATCTTGGAATACAAGTCCGTTGTTTCATTTGAGTCTTAAGGTATATTTTGGATATCAGATCCTTTTAGTTCTCATTGGTGGTGGAACACTAGATGAACAAAAAATGTTGGCTGATCTTCTTAATTTAAATCAGCGCTAATAGTCTGCTGATTTTTCATTAAAAAGATAAACATTACATTACTTTACGGCGCTACAACTCGCGACGAGTCCTGGCCTCCCTACTGATCATCCGCTATCCTGCTCTAACCTGTGCGGCTGCTTTCCAGTTAGAAATTCCCAAAAATCTTGCGTCAGCGCCACTCCATCTATTCACCTTAGCCTCGGCCTTCCAGCTCTTCTTGTTCGGTGAACAGTCTCTTCTAACACCTTCCTTGGGAACTTAGATTCCTTCATCCTAACTAGGAGGCCTGCCCATCTCAGCCTGCCTGTCTTAACAACTTTAACCATATCCGCTTCGGCGTACAAGTCGTACAGCTCCCTATTTTTTCTTATTCTCCAGACTTCTCCTTCTCTTACTGGGCCAAAAATTCTCCGAAGGATCTTCCTCTCGAAAATGAGCAAATCCTTCTCATCTGTTAAGGTCCAAGTCTGGGAAGCATATATAAGTACCTGGCGGGATAAGGGTTTCGTACAGAGTGCATTTTTGGATTGCCTAGAAAGGCATGTACTTCAGCAATCCAAAATAACACCTGTTAGCCGCCGCGATTCTTCTTTTAATTTCCATAAATAATACCCACAAGGGGTAGTTGTTGCTTGCAGCTACTTGGGGAGCAGCGTCCCCACGGGTCCACCACAGCTCACTACACCAAGTACACTCACCACAACAATACACATTACATTTACACTACACACATGTGCACAAAACTTTAAGGCATAAACAGTACACACCCTAGGGTTACCGTTCCTAGGAAGCCGCCCCGGATGGGGAAGCAAGTCAGGAGGCTTTAAGAAGGCAGCCCCTTCACCTGGCTCTCCTTAAAACACCATTATTGTGAAACCCCAAAGAGTTAACACCGGATTAAAAAGATAAAAGTTTTTTCAACTTTGTTTTTCAATTATTAATATTATTCAAATAAATATCTCTTAAAAATTTTGATTACTAATTCACCAGTGAATGTGGATAAGTGAAAATGTATGATGAATTACTTATTATTCATTCGAAACCCCAATGTTAAATTAATTTCAATAAAAATATTTTAAAGACTTTAATAATTTATGCAGTAAATATTGAAAATAGAAAGTATAATTTATTCAATGAGAACTTAGTTATTCCTTCAATTTTCCTACTTAACTTTTCTTCAGCTGGAAAAACTTTTGCTTTCAATAAAAAACATAAATAAATAAAATTAGTTTTTTTTTTTGTTAACATAAATTTTTCGAAACTGTTTATAAGATAACTGAGAGTTGACATTTTGTGTAATACGAAAAGTGCATAAAAGATTTCTATGTAATTTCTAGTTATGATATGGCCATACGATAGAGATTGCTTGTAGATTTTCTGCTTTGGTTATTGGAACTCGTACGTTGTGGACGACAGTAATTTTAGTTTGAAGTTGTAATTCCCCGAGTACAGTTGGGAAATGGTTTTATAAAATTGTAGATTTGTACAATCATTTGCACAATTTATCATTTGTTCTTATAAAAATCACTCTGTATTAAAAAAACGTTTACGTTTTGCTGTTGAACAATCGCAGAAAACTGCTGCACCGAATTCTAGTAGATTCATAGTGACACTGTAGGGTTCAATCTAACTCTTAAAACTCATTCTGCCTTCCAATTCGGTAATTCTCCTTCACATTACCGTCGCCACCTTTTCTTTTTACATAACTAACGCTGCACTGCATGAAATATCTATGTATCTCTACTTAAAGAATAATTCTCTTCTTCTCTATTCGGTTTTTCTAATTCAAAATCTCGTTTCAACTACAATTCCGGACAGTCCTCTTCCAAGGTTATTCATTGTTGTCCACGCGCCCCTCTTTCGAGGGTTATTTTTAAGTTATACTGCAATGATTTTTACTGTATTGCAAAATCAGTTTCGATGAAGAAGAATTGCAAATACGTATACATCTTTTTAGCACAATTTAAGATGTTCGTTACTTTTGTTCACGAAAACTCACTTCAGATTAAGCTGAGAAGCAGATTCCAATCAGAATTTCGACAGATCTTAGAGAAGGATGCTGTGAATCTCTCACTTTATGTTGCTTAATGGTTGGTAGATACCTTTTTGTTACCTTTTACCATCAATCAAAAGTATCTTGTATAGTAGGCAGTTCTAATGCTCTCGGCTTCGTATTTCTAGAGGAATAAAATCATGAGAATTAAGTAAAATTATATTTGATTTGAGCAATGTTTTATTGTCCCTACTTTTTTTGAATGTGTAGTCTTTCCAAACAGAAGTTTTGATAGAATTTCCAAGTCACCTTATCTGTTTACTAAAAAACGCTAGATATTTTGCAGACTATATTTGTATTATTCATAAGTTTATACAGAAAAAAAATCTTTGTTTATGCTGTTACATACGTAGCGATACTTCTGATATCGTTTTAAACCATATTTTAATATAATTCGGAGTTTTATTTCTTATTTCTCAATAATATAACTTCAATCATTAATTTTGATAGAAGAAAAATTAATAAAATCCAAAATATTTTGTTTGTTCCATCAATATTTGATAAAAACTTTTGAGACTTGAACTAACAAAACAAAACATTATAAATTAGCCAATAAAGTTACCCATTCTATTTCGAACTAAATTATATTATGCTCTCATAATGTTACTAGAAGCCAGTGTTTCCAAGCGACGTAACATTATGACCTAAAGCTCTTTATAGTCGTTATCATTTTGCTAGAGGGTAAATCACAATACAACCGAGTATATCCAAGATAAAGCTACTGTGATTGTTATTCCTCACAGTTTATCAGCTTTACTGGTTGCCTTGAATTTTGTTGATTCCAATAGTAAAGCAAATTAATATAGAAATAAAAAGTTCTGGAATTCTTTGGAATAAAGATGGTTTTTATTAATAACATTGTTGACTTACACAAAATCTCTTCTAGTTTTCTTTTTAATGTAATCCTGTTAAACTGGATATCGTATTCTTGTTATAATAAACATGATTAGAAAGCTTGATTCATAGTTTTATTTTCATGATTAAAACATGTTTGTTCACAAACGTAATCGAATTTTTTAATAAAAGAAAATCGATTGGCTAAAGTTTACTGTTACTCTTCCGTACCCATCGCAGATAAGATCTTCTATGTCCTTCTATAACATAACGTTCTACTGATACAAAAATAGCATTTGGTCACACTTAAAAATAAGAAAATTTTACTAATTTCTCATGATGTTCAGAATATTTAACAAATAATTTATTCAACAAAGTTGCATTTTAACCAAATAAATGTTTCTTTTTTTAGATTAGATCAACGGATTGCGTCTGAAAAGTTTTAAAACACAAAGTGATAATCAGTAATCGAAAGCATTTGAAGATTATTATTAATTATTTCCAACTGGTACCTAAGCATTATAAATGAGAGAATTTTAAAATTAAAACGAATGAAACACACAAATGTTTAATTAAAGGTTAAAATTAAATATATTGAAACGAATAACACGTAAAAAATATGAAGAGATATTTGGCAAAAGGCAAGAATTTCCGCCAAAAAACGAAGTAAAATGCAACTATGTATCAGTAGAACATAATGGTCTAGGAGCTCGTAGTAAAAGCTGTGTGTGATGGGTGGGGCAATTTAAAGGAAAACATCAGCCAATCACAATTCAATATGACTAAAAGCGTCCATTTTGCTCACTTACGATTCAGCCAATGCTTATTGGTCCATCTGTACAAAATATGGCCACTGTACTTCTTTCTGATTGGCTGATAATATCTTCTTATTTTCCCCACACCTCTTTACTGTGATTCTACACTAATTGGCTGATAATATCTTGATATTTTCCCATACCTCTTTACTGTGATTCTACACTTAGCTCCTACAGCATTATGTTCCCCGGATACAAACTTTGTTTTTAGTTGCATTTTTAAGGGGATTTTTTTAAATTTTACTTTCTTTCTAGTATATTATTAGTTTCTATTATTAATTTACTCTTAATAATTATGTTTTAATTAGTAAAATAATAAAGTGCGATATTATATAGAATTTAAATTGTACATTTTTTTTTTATTCAACGCTGTTATGATCTAATCTTTTAAAATATATATATTGAACACTACTTTTTACTGTAGATTTATTTATTTATCGTGCAATGTTTTTGTGCTTATTTGGAAGTAATTCCGTTAAGTTTGTGAACAACGGTTTTCGAAAAGTCTACGATAATCAGTTTACAAAGTATTATTATAATAAAATCAGAAGTGATATTGATGAGACAACTATGTTGTTAATGGTATAATTATAATTTTATTTAAATAATTTGAAACAACCGTATTTGCATTTTAACTATTACTAGAAGTTAACATTCTTCTGATTGTCTGGCTGTTACTATAATTATGTTTAGCCTTTTCGTAAATATGTATTGCATATCTCTTTGCTTGAGTTGTTGTTACAGCTAAGAAAATCTTTGTTGAAAAAGTTTAATAATGCAGTCGTTCTGTAGAAGAATGTTTTACACGTACTTTCTAAATCACACCTAATCGCATCTGAATTAGGTTTTATATCCTGAACCCATGAAAATCCAATTGCTCATCTTAGTTCTTTTCTTTTAACTAGATTTGTTTCCTAAACACTGTTCAAATCCTACCTTTCTCATTATGATTTTATCTTACCTCATCTCTACTCATGATCCAGTTCATTGTTTCTACCTTCTGTGAGCAGATAAGTTTGTTGCATCTTCCTCTAACATTTTAGAATTAAACTGAACCCTACGAAATGTGTGCAGGTAATTTTTGAATTAACAAAACTTATATTGTAAACCTACTCTTGTACTTTAGAAACTTACTTCTTCAAAAATACGTGGTAAAAAATTATCAGCCAAACGTTCACGGATTCATTTAATCCATTCATGAATTCATGAATCCATTTAAATTCTTCTTACTAGTAGTATTTTTATGGAATAGACAATTCACTCTGTTATGTATCTAATCGCTTTCTTCGTTAAGACTTCGCTATTCCAAATATTAGTTATTGGAATCCATTTCTAATTCCTAAATTTCCATAAAAACTTTGGATCATCGGGACCTCAAAGGCAAACATGTACTACTCTCTAAGGTGTTAAAACCTATCCTATCTCAATACCTGATTTCTAAAAAACACCTTCATAAAGGGAGTTCCAACATAGTGGTCCCTTCTGTATTCAGTATTATATATTATGTCCTTGGGCATTTACCATATAATGATGGTGCAATTAAAAACAAAACTATATTAAAGAAATTTTATAAATTTAATTTTTGTTGTTCATATCTTTTTAAGTGTCTGTTGAATCACTATATATGTTTCGCTGGCCTGTTTGCAGCTTCACAATATTAGATTCACCTCTCGTATTTTTGATAGGTCAATCTTTTAGCAAACAGACCGGAAAAAATGGAAAATACATTTACTTCTTGAGCTCAATGTTCCATAAACTAAGCGATAGGTAATGAGGCTTGATAAAGACTTTAGCATCTTAAATTTTGGATAGGTGTGATTTTTATGATGGGTTTCTTTTTTATTTTAAGAAACCCCTTAGAGTTTCATCAATGTGAAAGAAATGTAATAAGACATTGTTTTGATAAGTGAAAAATAAATAATATTTTTAAGTATTATTTATAGTATTAGAATTTATTAATTTTGAGTTGGCTACACTGTCTTTGTGGTTATCTTTTTAATGCTTCTAGTGCACTCAAACCTCGTGTTCCTTTTGTTTGTTTGATATGTAGTGTTGTCCTTTTTTGTTTTTACAATAAAGTGTTGTAATTTAACCGTTCGATTTTTATCTAACCCGATATATACTATTTGTGTAAAACAGAGGTTAGGTTTTTAATAATAAAATCTAAATTTTACCAAATATAGTTATTTCTCCATCCTCGGTTTTTAGGAAAAACAAAATACGAAACAATCTAAACTCATTACTCTTCCTTTAAGGAATAAAAAAGGGAAATTTACACGTCATTTGCACGAACATTTTCCCATACATTTCTGCCAGGAAATTGAAAAATGTTCCTTAGATATGTCCTTCAGAAGAAGTTTTAATTTTACTGTTACTGCCTCGTATTTTTTTACTTATTTATTCCACGGTGCTCGCATTTTATTGAAACTTTTTTCAAAATTTTCCTTTTAAATTTAGACGGAATATCTGAAGAGAATTTTAGAATAAAGACGGTGAGAATTAAATTTGAAAAACTAGTTCAGACAACATTAAGTGGCCCTACAAATCTAGCAGATGTTGGATGCTAAAAAAGCGTCCTCCCAAGTGAACTTTGCTAAGTGCACTCACCATTATCTTGTAAAGAAAACGTCCAGCACTCTTACAGTTGCATCACTGTTCTTGAATACAAAACATTTTCAAAAAGAATTTGATCTGCTTTTAGCATTCTTAGTGTCGTTAATACGTGGCTTATCTTCTGTTACCATTATTTTTTATTTTAAAATTCTTTTTATAAAACAAAAAGGATTTTTTTATTATATATATTTAAACAGCTTATCGTAATAAAATATAATTTTATTTTTATTACTGTGTTTACAATTTAAATTTATTCTAAACTCTTGAGTAAATATTAATTTTCATTTTTAGATAAAAATATTAGAATTTATTTAAACTTCATAAGTTTTATTTTTTAGTTTTGAGGCCTATTAGAGTTACTTTGCTCGCTCCTTCCTTTATCATATCGACTACTTCCTTTCTCAGGAACCAGAGTGTCTGGATATCCACATGCTAAGTCAGTAACCCATACAAGAGGTATTTGCATTTGCAATCTCCTCATTTTCTTGCTTTTTTTTTGAAGACTGATTTCCATTAGTATTCTGTGGGCTACATTTAAGTCTAAATCCTTTTGGTTTTATGTAGAAAGACGTTTTAGGACCACCCTGGATGGCCTAGGCCTAGGACTCACCTATCAGCTGCCTCCATTTTTCCTGGTCGGAAGCCTGAGTTCATAAGCCCAACCCAAGCTCTTCAGATCTGCTTCAACGTCCTCGAGGCCCTCAAGTGAGCCCCTCCTCGAAGCTGCGCACTCCTGGAATAAAAGTATTCTCTCATAAGTTTCCTTAAGGTTCTCAATAATTCCAACAAATTTGTTCGAACTTCATATGTATCTATTTCTAGTATAGAATCAAGTATCACAAATAAGTAAAAGAGCTTTTTAAAAATTTAAATAATTTGTTACAAAACTTATTGTAAAAATTGTATTTTCGTTAAATACTCCATAAGTCAACAATAATTTATTTAAATTAAACTTGAATGGAAACGAATAGTTGGTATAAAAAGGATAGTGGCTAGTATTCTAATTGCCCAATTGGCCGCAGTCCAATAGACAGCTGTTGCCAAACGATGTTTGTGACTAAAGCGTGTATTATGAATCAATTTGTATACACTCCCTCTTTTTAACTTAAATTAAAATTTGAATTGAACGTTTTATTAAATAAATAGGCCTTTGAATATAATAATTTTAAGTTAATGAATTTAAAAGTAAGCAAATGTTTTTCCATAGTTTTTAACATCGGGAAAGACTTATTCAAATTGATTTGTTTGTTTTTGTAGGCCTTAGAAAATCAGTGGCTGTAGCAGTTAAGAGTGGTAACTTTGGCATAAACAGCCAAGAGTATCCGTACTCGAGCCGAAGAACATCTTTTATCTCCAAGAACCATCACCAAATTCTATGTGAAGGCACAAGAATATAGTATACCTTCAGTGCAGCCTGAATTCCACACTGATACAAATCTTTTTTGTAGTTGACTTGCTTACCTGTTCATCCAGAATAAAAACATAGACCTCAGACTTGAAGATAGTTTTCCATTCACCAAGAGATGGTCCACTAATCTTCCATCCATCCTGAAACCCTCTTTATCTTCTAAGATAATCATTAGGTATCATACTAGCCGACCCACCTTCAACCAATCTTTCCTAGAAGGCAACCAAACGTTGTAAGAAAGACGAAAACATTTTCGATTTGCCACTCTATCTGAAGAAAAACACAGGGTACCGAATTTGACTTTCTTTCCAACCGAACCAATGGGAGCATATAACTAATATTTAATCAGGGCAGTCATAAAAGAACCGTGTATCACGTAAGTAATAATTCATAAAGAACTCACCAAAACATGCATGTCAGTAAAAATAACAGAACATTAGATAATAACAGTTTCTTTGCGGAAAATTCTGTACAAAAATATAAGAGAAACATGCCTTTTATGGATATAGATATGTGGGGGCGTTTTCTGGGACTGTGGGGAAGGGCAAAGCAATGGTCTTTTATTTAGTCCAAACGAATGCCTTTAATTTCTACATAAAACTTTACACTGCAGTAAATGTATCTGCAAAATGTACTCGTTTATTACTTTTTTAAACTTCACAATTTGTGTTTATTTTTATTTTTTATTATAAGTAATTTATTAGTGCTGTAATATTGTTTATATGTTTACAGAAAAAAAATAATAAAAAAGTTTCAGTATTGAAATTTACTAGGTTTTGTTTATCGATGCTTGTAAAGGAATTAGTGCTAGTTAATAAGAAAATAGAGTCCACTGTAAAGAACTGACGATTTTTGGTCATTTTTAGCATTCAAGTTTGGGCTAAATTCCTTAATATTAATCAAGTAAGTTCCACAGTATAATACCATCAATTTTAACTCAAGTCGTGCATGAAATTTATTACTTACAACTTATTCCCTTTACCTCTAATTTTCGTTCATTGCGAGCCTGAACACTGAGGACAATGCAACTGTTGTGTTAAAGTGGCGCTGAACTTTTTTTTCCAATTTCTGGTTAATAAGTTGCTAACCAAAAAGAAGGCGTGCCCTGCATTCATAGAGAATATGTTACTGAAGTACCTACTCATTTAAATGAGTCAATTAAGAGTGAGATTCTTGCTTATATTATTGCATTTTCATTTTAAACTGGGAATTTCAGTTTCAAGGAATTCTTCATTTTATATATATATTCTTAACAGTGTATAACACTGAATTCAAAGAGGAATCTCGGAATTTGCACAACTGAGCACATTGAGAGTAAAACTATTTGTAGAACCAGATCTGTATGTGACATACCGGGTTTAGCAGAGAGTGGCACTAGATTCAGATGACAACATTTGTGGTTTAATCCAAGATCCTAAAATTTAATTCGACAGAATTGTGAGAGAGGATATTATGTGATTGCAAGGAATTGATTTTGAAAAAGGAGGTTATAGATTCTGTTTCGTAGACTTACTTTCAAATTTGTCTAGTTGATAATATTGTTTAAACTGTGTTAAAAATTGCTAAATTCCGTTCAACTTTAGGCTGACAGTATGAAAATAATGGTTTACTGGCATTTTTGCTCTCATTTACATAAAATGTCAGAAGTCGTAACCATGAATTCCTACAAAGCTTGAAATTGTTAATATGAAATCCTAAATACCATTTTCGTAGCACTATGGAATCAAACAAGTGTTTCTAGTGAAAACTTAATATCGACCATTTGACTCGTTTTTAATACTATCCTTGGAGAATTTCAACAATTTTTACATTTTTTTTAAAAGAAATAAAGGGACATTTCTTCCATCTCATTTTATTTCTGCATAATATTTGAAAAGGTGATTTACGTTTGCATATATTTGAATATTTATTTCGCGTCTTCTAAATCTAGATTTAAAGAAGTTTGGGTGTTAAAAATGCGCATAAATTAAAGTAGGAGTGATTTTTATTATTATTATTTTTAGCAGAATGCTAAGTTGTATCAAAAACGTTTTAGTTTTCTTTAGAAATTTTAGAAATAACCGTAGTTCCATGTACGTACAGTTAGCATTCCAATCAAGTTAACAATACAAATTTACTGAAAAGTGAACCATTGCATTTGCATTTATAAATCACACTTTTTTACTTCTAACCGATTTCATTTGAAATTATAATTTTTCTACAATATACTTAGATGGTAAGTGGATCTGTATGTTCTACTGAAGTTGCGCTTTAGATTGAAGTACAAGGTTGCAGAACCATCCCCGTCTAAGAAATTATATTGTCCTTAAAAATGATTGGTGACTTTTTTCCCGTTAGAATGAAAGTGAAGATGCGATGTATTGTGTGGCAGTTTCTTGGTATCCAAACCTCTATTACCTCACAATTTTGTATTTTGTCTATATATAAAAATATTTACTTTTCGTTGTGTTTATGATTTGTTGATGTACACTGCTTTGCAGTACGAAGTGTAATCAAGGATACTTAAAAATAGAGTTAATAAAATCAAAAAAATGAGCAAGAAATATCGTGGAATTGAAAAGTCCCCTAACTCAAATAAGAATTCAAAGTCATTGAGATGAATACTTATTACATTTTTATGTGTCCACAAACATGTGAAAAGTTTTGTTTGCTTCTTTGTTTTATTTCTATCTACCTAATTTCAGTGCCCACTAAAGAGATAATATTCGTAAGGAATAATTAATAAAAAATATAGATGATACAAAATTGCAATCTGAAGAAAGAAATGAAGTGTTCCCATTACTGTTTTGTAATTTTTGTCTATTTATCATGTGATTTAATTAAACAATCCAAATGATATTTTGTTGCAGATATATTTATCAAATAGCACAGTGGTAACGCTGAGAAATGTACAAAAAGAGCTAACTGGTTTCTATGGATGCGAGGTATCAGCGGATGCACCACTATTCCATACGGGCATCATGTCGGCTCCAGTTATTGTTACAGGTAATATTTTCAAAACAAAGAAAAAAATAAAAGATCACTTATAAATATATAAGTGATAACTGTTTGTTTATCTTTTTAAATAGAGGAACCTGCATCTTTACCAGATCTAAGTGTAGAAAAAGGTAAATATTCATTGGGCGAGAAGATACGAGCTAATTGTACATCCCAAGGAGGCTATCCACCTGCAAATCTCACTTGGTACATCAATGGCAAAGAGGTAAACAATTTTGCAGTTCCATGTAATTTAAAATTATCTATCCTTTACGCTAATCCGATAGCTTGGCTTCACTGCTAAGAATAATAACATTGAGCAATGATATCTGTCTGCTTTGTACAGATCCTTGCTAATGATATTCACAAGACTGTTTACTCATCTGGAGTAACTATATTTTATTTACGAAGTCACTACGTTTATGGTACTATATTTTTCTTTCTTTCTCTGTCAATCAAAAGTAAACTGTCCTCTCTCTTATTGTCGAGTAATAACGGGTATAAAGAGCTTGATGAACTCTGTAGAAACATATTTCTGCATATATGCAGAAAAGATAGAGGAAAGTCCCGCTAAGACCTTATTGTCTTTCCTTTTTTAGTATATTTAATTTTAACTTTATAAATTAAAAAAATAAAAATAAATAAGATTTATTACAAATACAATAAGATTAATTCATGAAGGTCCAGTAACAAACAAATAGCAACTAAGTCAAGACACTTAGCAATCAATCTCCTAATTACCTGTCCTGCTGGAGCACCTTAAAGAAGGGTTCGAATACACTCTTTGCTTACAAAACTGTATTCTCTTCACAGATACTAAAGCTGCACTCGTTATCCTCTCTCTTTAATCTCATCTTCCCTGACAAGAATCTTGGTTACAATAATGATGCATAAAAATTGTAACTGACACGTAATTACATCTGTACTCTTAAATTACAAAAAATGTTTCATCCTGTCTTCTTTTGCAATTCTTGCAACCCAGATACTGACACTGAAATAGACAGATATTCCTTCAGGCATGACTTGAACGTACTGAACCACGAAATATATTTCTGGCTAGGCTACTTAACCATCATTCAAAACTAACGTTATATAAAACAGAGACAATTTTATCTAGTCTTTCTTGTTTTGAAATGGACTTATATACTTGAACTGTAATAGGTACAGACCAACTATATTTCCATCGCGTTTTGAACGCTTCTTCTTGTGGTACTAACTTGACTATTCATAAAGATAACATTATTTTTGTTTCTAAAATTTTGTTTTTGTTTTTAAATCTCGCCACTCTGAATTCCAATTAAACTTGTCTTCGTAATCCCCATCTCTTAGGCGTTTGAGATGTCGTTGGCCTCACTTTCAACAGATTGATCATTTTTAGATAACTATCGATTTACTTTTCTCCCATTATTTTTTTTATTTATCATCACATTTACTCATTTCGCTAGCAGTTTGTACAGATAAAAATGTTTAATGAGAGATTGAAAAAAAATATGTCTTAGTTGACATTCTTGTAGCATTTTTTCCCTTCTATTGTTTTTAAAATCTCGCGAGTATGCCGAAAGATTAGTAGTTGGTTGGATGGCCCTTTAGCTCTCAATTAGCATAGCTCTGCTGAATACATTCAGTTGATATTTTAAGTATAACTATTTAGAAGTGTTATTGGACTTTATTATCTCAAGAGGAGCTCTGCTCAATTGGAAATAATGTTCTGTGGTACATTGTAGAGCCTACCATGGTAGAATAATGCTAAATATCTGCTCTTTTAGCTGAATACTTCTATTTCCTGTACATCATTTCATCTCTTTTACAAAGGAAATGGTCCCATTTTCTCATATATACTCCATTCTTACTGTATTACAACAAGATCCGAGTTATATTCCTTCTAGGTTCGTCTTAGCAATGCTAATTTAATTGGGTACTTTCGAAAGAAATATAGAAACCACAGTACAATTTCCTTCGTCTCTATTTAAGGAACTACTATATTAATTTTTTGTATTAAAAGTAAGGCAAAAGTTTTTTTTATTCAAATTCTCTTTATTTTAATTATTTTTTTTAATTGCCTATTTGTTTAATTATGCATTTCTTTGCTTCTTCGATTCTAAAAGAGAGGATTATAAATTTTTTCAAGGCAAGACTTCTCTTAACCTTAACTGAGAAGTAAAATGTTTTGGGAAAACACAAAATACCTTCTACCTATGCTTTTCGGCTTGTAATCAGCCTTACGGAATTCGTTTATGCTCCTGTGAAATCTAAGATTTCTTCATCATAAGATTAATCTATCGCAGGTAGCAGCAGGGGACATGGTGCCCTGGGATTCGTTATGTGCTCCTGAAAATCGTGACAGTGCTTTACTGAAATTTCTTCAGTATGCTTATTTCATTTGCTAGCTAAAAGTTCTGTTAGGTTCTTAATTTTCTTCTTCCACAAAATCCTTATTCTGGTTAACTAGTAGTTTAGTTAACATTGTTTCTTAATCCTTAGATGATCACCAGCTTTTTATGATTCTTATCTTTTTAACCTGTCCCAAAGGAATATTTAAAATTTTCCCAGCCATTTATACAAATCATCGTCAAAATCATGACTGAAGTACCGGGATTCCATAACCTACCTGGCAAAAGAAAGAATCCACATGCCCTCCTTAATGCTACCTCAGATTACAACCCAGTATGCTGCTCTTGAAAGTCCCTGATCTCTCTCATAGAAAATTGCTTTCTACTTTCATTTAACTCATTCCTTGAATATGAAGAAAAATAAAAATCTGCAGGTAAATGATTGAGGGTCGAGAAGTATTAGTTTATATAAATTGAAGTCAATTCATTCCGATCGCAACACTTTTCTTATTAGTAGTAAGCAAAAGTAAAAATGCCGTTTAATACTAGAAAAACACTTAAGTACTTCTGGAATAAGTAGATTATTTGTTTTCTCAAATTCTTTCGAAAAACTACATATTGCATCTCAGTTTGAAGTTATTAACATTAGATTAAATTCCGTTAGAGTGAAATGCAATGCTTCTAAATTAACTACTGTCTGAACAGATGAAATTTTAGAATATTCTTATAAAACGGTCTCAGCATGACTAGTCTGATTTAAAATGAACTTTTTAATACGAACGTTAACTTTTTAATACGTTCTTTTACATCTGCAGTCAGTCAATTTTAATAGACAACTTCACAATTCCTTTTGTAAAAGACCTTTATAGGTTTAATATGTAAATATAGTACAGAGTGGAAGCTTTGTAAATGAATAAATTAATAATTATATTGTGAGAATGCTACTTTAGTAAAACTTAATATAAATTTAACTGGTGAAGAACTATTTTTGTACATAAGAAATTTATATACTATGCATCGAAAACTAAAACTTCTTGCATGTTTAACATATATATTATTTTGCCCGACTTCCTGATAAATAACCAGGACATACCATCATCCAATCAATTCTGCTATTTGGGGTTCTTTTTGGATGGAAAACCTACTTGAAACCCACACAACTTGTCATGATATTGTCATTTAAAAAGAATTAGCCGAACCGTACTTGGCCGCAATGTACACGCTTCAGCACTATTACGATTAATGTGGAATTGTGAGGATCCGCCAAACTCCAATAAAATACAGACCTTCCAGTCCAATCTCAGACGAATCGTCAGTGCTACTTTCCGTGTTTCTGATGGCATCCGCCATATAGACCACAACATACCTATTATTTCTGAATTCGTTTCCTTACTTTATCCATCTAGCCTCCTAATCCGGGCTGACTTAACTCTTTTTTCCTGCTTGCCGTCCAGACAACCTACCAAGCCACTAAAACGGCGATGGCCTTACTTTCTCCACCTGTCTAACCAAGTCTGGCTTTAGTCTTGGAGAGTTCGAACAACAGCTGAAGTCTTTCATTACGTCCAAGTGGGTGTGGCGCTTAGGGCCACATTGTGCGCAATCAACACATTGTAGTATGTATATATTATTTTTGTAAAGGATGCAATATATACATAAACCTTAACAAAAACTTACAGTTTAAAATGTAAGTTTTTGTTAAGGAGATTTTTGTACCTTTTGGATAGATTTTCCTTTTTGTCTATTTTACAAAGTTACATATCTTCTTTACAGATTTTTTTAAAATTTGGAATAAGCAATTCTATCATTTTTGAAATTGAAAAAGCGTTTTGAATAAAATAGGAAGGTATTTGTACGTAAATAGCAAAATTAAACTGCGATTTCAGTACTTCCTTTTAGGAGGAGTAAGAAAAATAAACTACGATTGCAGTACTTCTCCCTAAAAGGCAAAGAGGAAAGATTTTTTAATCGAACGACAATTCATTGATTTAAATCGGTTCACTCATTGATAATTTAAACGATTGCAGTACGTCCTCTTAATAGGTGTAAGAGCAAGATGGCACTTCACAGCCACGTAGAGGAGCTTTAACCACTTATTCGAGCTGAATTTTATCAAAATCGGACTAAGCGTTATAGAAATATTGGTAATAATAGTTTTAGAAAGGGCCTTATTTGGGTGGGGCAAACTCCCCTCCTTATGAGGCACGGCGTCGAGACTTTTAAAGTGCAAATCTGTACAAAATTTCGATTCGAATGACCCTTCATTCATGAAAATCGGTTCACGTGTCGATAATTTGCAACGATTGCTATACTTCCCCTTAACAAGTGTAAGAGCTGATCGCCGCTTTAATGTTACGTAGGGGAGCCCTAACCCTATCATCCTACCAAATTTTATCAAAATCGGGCCAAGATTTACAGAGTAATTAGTAATAATAATTTTGGAGGGGGCCTTACATAAAGGGGGCTAACTCCTTTCCCATTCGATGTACAGCGTCGAGACCCCCAAAAGGCACATCTACATAAAATTCCGAATCGAATGACATCTCATTCATGAATATCGGTTCACGCGTTTAGGCGCTACGTTGTTTACAAAAAAGGTAACAAGAAGAAGAACAAGAACAAGAACATTTTTTGAAAAAGCGGTTTTTGCTCATTTTCAGCAACTTTTTTCTCGAAACCTATTAGATCTGGGTTGTTGCAAAACAATTATAGTTATAAAGGAGGGTTTGCCCTATAATTTAAAGAAAATTTGGGAATTTTATCTTTTATAGAAAAAGAGAAAAAAATTGTCAAAGTTGGGTGTTTTTCAACGTTACGCTTTTTCGTGCAGTTTTTGATGGTCAACCCTTATACAACTGTCCTACCGGTCAGTTTTAATAAAAAGGTAATATCTGTTCTTTGAATAATTACTGTAGTTACTGTATGTTATGAAATTATTACATAAACAATTTTTCAGCTTTTCTTAAAAATTGTTTCAGCAATTTTTTTGACGTGTTATTATTACGTATACCTGAATGTCTATCTCTCTATTGTGAAACACTTCTTCAGGAAATTGACCCCACCCCTATTAATAACACCTTAGAAAATTTAATTTTCCGCCATCTATTTCTATAAATATTGTCATTTAATTAATATTTTGTAGAAGTGAAGATTGTAAAAAGGGAGTGCATGCATATTCTTTTAGCTCTATAGAGTGCAGGTTTTTTGTTTAGTGGACTTCTGTAAAGTGTTTAAAACTTTATGGGTTATAATAAGCCGGAGTTTTCCATTTGGTTTCCATCTGTCTGGATGCCAGTGTAAATGTTGTTCATGTTGTTAGACTGAAATACTCGCAGGGACGCTAAGGTCTCTAAGAAGTGGCTAGTCTACTTTCCCCCTTATGGTGTTAAATCTAAACATAGTCGTTTAAAGGCATCTGACTATTCTTCGAGATTTGTCAGACTCTTTTTTGTAGAAGTTTTATGATGGAAGAAGAAACCACTATCAATCTTAATTGGAAAAGTTTGGGTTGTGAGGACTTAAATTCAAGATCTTCGCCCGGTAGAGGCTTCAGTGCTTAAGCTAAGGTTCTTCTTTCCCTTAAAGTTATGAGTAAACACGTGCTATGAGCTATAATTTGTTATGAGCCGGTTCTAAAGTTTTTTTTCCTAGAAGGGATAGGTTATTAGTTTCTATACTTAACCGGCTAAAGGAAGTAACTGATCTTTTAAAAGAATAGCCTGGATATCTGTAGAGAGATACCAAGATACGTCATGAGGGTTTTAATTAAATATAAATACAACAATGTGACAACCAGTGTTTAAAAATATTTCTTTTTTTTTGTTAAGGTTAAAGAATGGGTAGGCACTATAGTCGTTGAAGTTCCTGGCATGTCTGAAGTAGAATTTGAGGCAAGATCCAGCTTATTCAGAGATGGTAAATTACGTTTACGATGTCTTGCTACACAGTTTACTCTATATCGACAGAGTGCTGAAATTGATCTACAAGAGGATATACCCCAATTGGCACATGTTATGGGGCCAACTCCTCCTGCGCATACAAATGGTAAATAAGTATTGGAAATTGTAATTAAAATTTAAGTACATTTTCTTTAATTGTATATTATTTATTGTTCAATAAAACGCAATGCCTTTATTTTTATATTACAAGCATCCTCGTTGTATCATTTCTTTCCAAGACATTGTGGATCCTGCTAGCATGGGATTGGACTTTTGTTGACCAAATATAAAGAGCTGCCTCGATTATAAATTCAAATATATATTTCTGAAACGACGCAGAGAAGTGGTGTATTTATTATCAACTAAAGAACCCAAATATTTTAGTAGATATTACTATATTGAACAACGAAAATATTTGTACGCCCAAAGAGGGTGACCTTTCTAAATTCAACTGAAGTAATATGCATTTTCAATTAAAATAATAATAATTTGAATGTGCTAATTAAAAACATTTAAACGTTTGTTTCAGAAGTGAATTCTGGTATGAATATGAAGACATCATTGCCCCTAATTTTAATAATTTTGCTCACAGAAGTCTCTCCAAGATAACTAATTGAGGTATTTAAAAAAAAATAAAGAAAAAGGAATAAAATTGTGTAAATATATTTATTAATAAGTTGTAAATAAAATTAAAAAAAAAAAGTAATCTAATTAATGTATACGAAATTAATAAGAAAACCGAATAATATTGATTACTTTATTATTTTAAAATAATAAAGAAAAAAATAAGAATTCTTTCATTATAAAGAGGAGAAAATGTTTTAAATATACATTAATTGATACAAAAATAACAATCATTTTAATTTATGAAATAAATTTGTATTTATGTAAATAAATGATAAAGTGTAAATAATTATATTGCAGTTCTAAAAATTTTATTAAAATAAGAAAAAGAAGAGAATAATTTCTTGTGTTAAAGGATGTTAAGTTAAAATCTTAAAAAAAAAAAAATATTTGTTCGTTAATAGACTGTTAACTAAATAATTAAATTTATATACCTCATTGAAAATGTAAGTCGTGGCTCATCATTATTATTAAAATTTAAAAAAATTATGTATTATCGTCAAATCTTTCAAAGATTTACAAAAAAGATTGTTTTAAAAGTTATTAATGATTACAATGTTTTGAAATCAAAATAATGTAATAATTAGTTAAAAATTATTATTATTACTTAGTAAGAAATGTAAAAAAAAGTCGTTTGGATTTTTAAAACTTTTAAGTGTTTTATTTTGGGAAAATGTGCTTAAATAGAAACTAAAAGAAAACGAAATGAAAATTAGTTATATGTAATTAAGTGATCGTGTGTTAACTAAAGCAATCCTCAGAATATTATGTCGGTCATTCTTTTTTATGTATTGTTCATATAACTAAATTAAATAGAACTATTGCAATAAATATTGAAAAAAGGAAGGGTATACCTATTAATTTAAAGTAAATAATCCGAGTAGCAATCGTAAATATTACCTACCGTCTCATCATTATTCGAGATTGTGGAGAAATGGTTCAATTTCAGTTTCAAATTTTAGATGAGATTAGATAATCTGAGGTTTTGTTAAAGATAGTTTCATTTCTTACTGTGCAGTAAAATTGCAAAATCACTTAAATTTCCTTTCTTTTGTTCCTTTACGTGAAGAAGAGGTTGTCAAGCGTATCTATTATACCTTGCTTTCGTTTATCTTTACTTAATGCCTAACTTATTCAGCTGTCCTCCACATTCTAAAACCGTCCCAATCTAGCCCTTCTTACATATTTTTCTTTTCCAGGACCTCAAAGAGTTTTTTCATATCTGACGCTCACTTTATTTTGCCACGGTTAGATGCACCAGTTTTTTTAATTATCCTCCACATCCAGAAACATTCTAAGCCTTCCCTTTGGTCTTTTCGGAACGCGGTGATCGTTCAGAGTAGATTCACATATTTTCAAAGAGATAAATTATTATGAAGCAGACAGAAAAGTTTTGAAGCTATTTCCGGGAAAATCTAGGAAAACAACTACAAAACCGCTTCATCATTAAAGGTGACGAAAAAAAAATTGTCTTACCAATTAAAAAATTTAAATTAATAAACTTATTTTATTGATTTTCAGAATCTTACAAACAAAAATGGTAACTATAAATTAAGGAAGAATTTTCACAATCCAAGGAAGTCTACCACTCGTTTTAAATACATAATAATCGTAAATCAATTTTGATAAAGTAAATATAATACATAAAGCGAGAATTACATTTAAAGTATCAATTGGAGAAAGAATTGTTTGAGGTTCACGGCAAATTGTTGTGAGTTGGAGTTCAATTATCTGCGAAACAGAAGTTAATCTACTTCATTGTTTTTATAACAAAATAACATTAAAAACATTATTATAATTTCAGTTTTCTCACCATTTTCTGCGAGTTTTCATCATTTTCTTTTGGAGTACAACGAATATCTGCTATATCTTTTATTAATACGTTATACTTCAACAGTAATTCCTTCAAAAAATATTCAACTGATAATTATATTTTACACGTAATTAAAAAGTGTTTGGTTTCAGTATCACTTAAAATACCTTAAAACCCGGTGTAAAGTGGCAATCACAGACCCAGGGATTGTTGCCAAAGAATACGTTAACAACATGAGTATTCCTTTGGAATGCATTGTCGAATGCATAGCTTGGTAACTGGAAGCACAAAGTGCATTTTATATTATAATTAAAATAATTATCATATTAGTTGTACAGATAAAAATCCGAACTAAATGATACATAGAAAAACACTTGAAAGTTGTTTTTCTAAAAATAAAACGTAAAGCCAGCCTGAAAAAATAGCATTACTTTACTTAAAAAAAAGATGAAAGATACAAATCTTTAATAAAGTAAATTTAAACCTACCGTACTAATTTTATTATATTTTAGACTGAGAACTCTGAAGTTATAAAGCCAATCAGCAGCTTCCAGCATGTCAACATCAGCTATGTCATTATCATCCAAATAGACATCAGAAACTCCCAAATATACTGGATTAGACGTCAAAGGAGTTAAATCTGAAATCTGTTGATAAACTCACATTACTTTTTCTTACCGCAATAATACGATTAAATTTTATTGAAAATTAAAATCTGAACCGAAATAATGTTCAATACGCATTATACACCTATATGTCACATTGAAACCTTTAATCGAAAAAAAAGGTTAATAACAAAAAAAATCTATTCTGGAATTTGGCACTTCCAACCTGCCAGATTTTCGTTAAATTTTATATTTTGCTTAAATATTTAATACTTAACATCAATTTTAATAACCACTCTTTCTTACTCAGAGGACATCAAAACGGACATTTCTTGTGAACCTCAAAATATAAATCTTTTTCAAAACGATTTCAATACTCTTTTATGAGGAGTTGGAGAGTATGTAAGAATATAAATGAAAAATAAGTGAGTTACATGTATATATATAGTTTCGAGCAAAAAACAAAGTATAGTTTTGAATGTTCAGATATTTGATACAACGTACCTCATTACCAGAAAGTATCAGTGTAGTAATGTTTGTAGGTAGCGTTTTAGGCATTGTTTTAAGACCTAATTTTGCACAATTTACCGTTATCAATGGAATAAGATATTCTCTTTCTGGTGACCACACTACGTTATCCAATGTGCACTGACATAAATCCAACTTGCGACAGTCGTTCTCTAAATTCTGGAAATAAAAAGTGCGTTTTATGTTTAATACATTACATATTCTTGTATTTGAGACTTATTGTACCTTTAAAAATCAATAAGTTAAATCCATCAAGTTTTCTGCATTAGCATTTTAAAATGAAATGGATTTTGAAAGTATTTTGACTTACACAAAAGCATATTTTTCACTATTTAAAACAAAAAACTTGAAATAAAACTCAAAACATCTTCTAGGTTTGAGACGAATATAGAAAGCAAAGCCAATAAGGATAAAAACTGTCCAAAAGAGTATGTTATTCCCTGCTTCTGAGGTAATTTGCGGAAGTTGAAATAGAAACTTACATCAAGAAATGTCATGATAGAAAGTACAGGTTTGCCAGGATACAGTTCTCGTCCGCATATCATGTATGTAGAATCAACTACTTTCCTTCCGAGTGAATTATTTTTTTTACTAGTTAACCATCTTAATTTATTATCACATTTCCAATAAATGCCTACAAAACAGAGGGATATTGCAATGCATTATAGTTTATTTTTTATCCAGAAATATACAAAAATCATTTTTTAAATACTGGCCAATGTTTTTACATTTTGGCCAACAAATGAAATGTTTTACGTTTAAAATATATCTTTTTTAGCCAACCCACTAATCTGGAATAAACAAAATTTTGACAGGTTTAATGAAGCTAAGTTGTCATGAAAGTGCGTGGTTCATATGATATCAGTTCAAAATCGGTTTGGGAATACGTAGGTAAACTCAATAACCTGGGCAAGGTAAATTGAAGTCACAGTTCTGGAGTGACCTTCTAGGACTGAAATCGAACTGACTGAAATTTCAATAAATCTTCTGACGGTTTGTGGTACCATCGTTCAAAGGAGATTTGGACACCTGGGTAAGTTACCAGGATTAGAATATATCCTCCCTACAATCCTTCCAGATTTTAAGATTACGCATAAAACTTTATTTGGAGGGACAGCTGTAGGTTGAGTGATCTAGTTGCACCGACATGGGAGCAGCGGTAGGTCACAGGGCACTATACCTCCAAATATAATTAGGTAGGATTTAATTATTTGAAGTTAATTATTTTTAAGTAATTATTTTATTAATTTCAAAAAAATAAGTAAATAATACATCATAAATACCTTTCAAATGTAGTTGTTGCAAATTTGGTAAGAATTCCACTAGGTAACGTCCAAAATGTGCCAGTTTATTAAAACTTAGATCCAGAATTTTCAATCCATTCAATCCACCAAATGTGTTTACTTCTAGAGAACGAAGTTGTAATCTTGTTAAATTCAGGACCTACTAACATAAAAATAATTTGCAAATTTCATTTTTAAAGGATATTAAAAGAAAAAGCTAATCAATTTATACTCTAACTTAGGACAAAATGCTGCTTTAAAAAGCTAAATAAGGTAAATTAAATCAATAATCACAATTTGACATAAATTTTTGGTATCTCCTTAAATCAATTACGAGCAAACGTTCGGCAAATGTGAGAGTACAGCAGTCAATTAACAGCGAATCCCCTAATATTTTCTTAATATGAAAACAGACCGAATGATAAGTTGCTTTTTCAAATTTGTCGAAGGCTACCTGATTAGACTAGAGAAACAAGTTAATTGTGTAAATCAAAGTTTGTGTCAGCAGCAATCGACACGTTCAACTAATGCGGACCAGTTTTATTTGAAACTACATAAAAAATTTTCGCTTCAAAATTTATTTGAAATACGTAAGTAATTAGAAAAGTATTTTAATGCTAACCTGAAGTGAATGTAAATGTGGGAATGGTGAAGCAAAATGTGTAATATTGGAATTTATAAGTACAAACTTATGCAACTGTGGAAAATGGGAAAGTACAGTTGGGTTGAAATTCGGTCCTTGTAAGTGACATAATACTAAACCCCACAATTCTCGGCTGCAAACATAATTATATTCTTTCATTAGATATTCACATCAAAATTTAATTTAACATAATTAAAATATAAGTTTAGCTATTAGATTTTATAAAGCTCAAACCAAAGATTCTGAAGTTTAATCACTTTCTTGAATGATGAAATAAGGGCAACATTATTCTTCAATATTCATTGTTATTGAGCTATAATAGTTTTTCAATGTAAGAGAAACTGTAATTTGAAGGAGACATTCAGGAAAAAGGTAATCATCAAAATGTTTTGAAGGCTGCTCTCGGAAAATGGTAACTCTTAAAACTATTTGTCGAAATCCATAAGATTAGTTAGCAGACATTCATATTTAAAGTTCTATTGTTCTTAACAATGCGCACTAAACTGTACTTTGTGATCGTTATAATGAACTGTAAAAAATTGACTGACAATATACATTTTTCTGCAAAGAAATTGTTTTCTTTCTACAAAGATGTTTGGAATTGTTTCTTTTAGATTGATTTTTTTTTTAAACCATAAAATTTTGAGTAATTAAAGTATCGAACATATTTACAAAGAATATTTAAGTAAATGTTCATAATGAATGATGTTATTTACTTATTTTTGTTAATATATTAATTATTTTAAAAGCAATATGTTAAAATTATTATTGAGTAAATGAGGAATTAATAGTTGTAATACAACAGAATCAAGAAATATAAAAAATCCTGCAAATATGTAAATATATCGCATTTGATAATGCTTTTAGTAAAGCTACCTGGTTATGAAGAATTCTGAAGTAAAGACAAATAAAGTGAACAAATAATTGCAAAGGAATTAAAAGACCATAAAATTTTGAGTAATTGAAGAAGAAAGGGTTGAAAATTTCCTGTCTCGTCTAAATTCTCTGAATTATATAATGAATATAATTACCTTCAGATAAAGAATAAACACGTTTAACAACCTTTATGTTAAAGAACATTATTTTGACTCTAACTAAACAAGAGTTCGCTGAACAAAAAGTATAAAATGAAAGAATGCTACCTTCAAGTTTTTACTAGATGTATAGTAAGTTAGTATTTGATAGATAACTAGAAAATCAAGAAACTTTCCTCTTTTACCTATTACTCTGATATTTCTTTAGCATTCCTCCATTACATACTAGTTTTTCTTGTGTGCTTTCAACAAATTTTGACTCGCATCTGGGATGGGTACTTTTCAGTGAACTACAAAATCCTCCAAAT
The DNA here is from genome assembly GCF_049639745.1 of Rhodnius prolixus. Classification (NCBI taxonomy): domain Eukaryota; kingdom Metazoa; phylum Arthropoda; class Insecta; order Hemiptera; family Reduviidae; genus Rhodnius; species Rhodnius prolixus. The sequence continues at coordinate 10,273,581 of NW_027411604.1, read as the reverse complement.
GTCAAGCGTATATAGCTTGCTCCAAACAACCTAAGAAAATTAGAATCAAATTAAAATCATCTTACTTCACTAATAATTCACATTTTTATTTAACTAAAAGAATTCGTATATTCATATTGAAGTAACCAATAAACATTATTCGGTCTTTTTGCGATACATGAAAGTCCATAAAACTAATTCCTGAGATTATTTTAAGAGATAATGTTAATCATCCGCTTCTTGTACACATCATCGCCACCTAATTAAAGAATATTTAATGAAAATTCATCTAAATAAGATACATTACGAGTGATTGCAGATACATATGTTTTCGTTTTTCCTTTAAAAAATTTATTATATATTTTCCTGTTGTGGCCCAACTTCCTCTTATTCTATCTTTTAAAGAGATCAAAGAAGTTGGAACGGCATATAATTTGCTCTATTAAAACTATCCGGTAGTCAACAAAATAAATAATTTCATAAATCTTTACAGAATTTGAAAAAAATAATAGTAACAAATTTTTATTTCAACGAAAGTTTCGCTTACCATATTTCTTGTAACAATTACAGATATTTAAATTTTGGGTTTCACTGAAATTCACAATAATCCTATCATTCTCAAGTTTTAAAAAATCTATTCCATATTCACAAGGAATAAGTGACTTGAAGACCACCCCTGAGTATGAACTGGCTTGAAAGTATAAAAAATACTTCAGAATTAATGCAGAAAGATCTTTAGATGAATTTGGTTATGTTTGTAGAAGAACTTTCTACTTATCTTGTTGAGATCCTGGGGCAAATAAGGAGAATATCACTATTATTATTAGAAAGAGGAATGTGAATTAAGATAGAAATCGCTGTCGCAAAGCTGAAATGTCAAGTTTTGTCAGAAGGATGTGAACAATCCTTTTAAGGTAGAACGTTATAAAATCTGTAGAAAGAGGGGCACAAATTCGATATTCTTTTTGACTGGGATATCCGACAGAGAACACTATTTGCATATTTTCTTGAACAACAGACTTCCATTCTTTGAAATATCTTTACTTACTAATAGCATTATTACATCATTATTCTTGTTTATATAAAATTATTTTCAGCAAGTTTTATGTCAACTATGATTTTGCAAAACCGACACGGACAGCATATCATCGTATTATAATCACTCTCATTAATACGGATATTGAGTTAAAATGCCGAACTGCAAGATAAAATAATGACTCCTTGCTACCACATTTTGTAAAAACACACACACAAATCTCAAGGAGAGCTCAAGTTTAAACTACCTGATGGCTAACAGAGTTACTTACATGTAAATGCTGCGTATTTCGAATGCAAGTCTAGGTAAAAAAGAAACCCATCAAATTTATTTTTCGAAAATACAAAAAAGCTCTATATTTTATAATTTGTAACAAGGAACAAAATCTCTTCATTTGGTCGATTCAATCATGATTGTTAGTTGCCTAAAATGTATTGAAGTACCTAATCCATTCAAGTAATATTTACTTAAGTACTTTATCGTAAAAACATTGTTCTACAATCATCCCAACATTGGGGAAGGGTACTTCAATATTGATAAAACTAAAACACAGTTTGTTCGATAAAAATCAAATACTAAATTTACACAGCTGGCACTAACTTCATAAAGGAGACTTCTACAGCTTTGATTAATTTTTACGTTATCGCAACACACTTTGTCCCCAATGTTTAAATTCTAACTTATTACTCCATCTTTACTTAAGATGCTTCAATTTTTTAAACATATATATCTTGCTTAAGAAGCGAAATGATTTTTTGAAGATATCGAAGATTTTCTTGTTAAATTAAAAAAAAAAAATCTTTCTAAATATTTATAGGGAACTGCTCTTTAAAAAAGTAATTCTATACAAAGACATATAAATAAATCACTTTTAAATTATTTAATAGATTCATTAAAATTATTGATATTCAACTTACAAATAGAATACGAAGTGAATGTAGATCCACATCACTAAACACAAAAAGGTGATAACAAAGATGATTTTAACACTGCATAATTTTTTTTTGTTTTTTTAATGTGTGTATATATATATGTATATACCTATATATTAGATATTAGGTAAACGTTTAAGATCTCTGCATCACCATAATCCACTCTGCGAATACAATCTCATGAAAATGATTAAAAAAAATTATTCATTCGCGCCCTCCCTTCCTAAAAATAGATTACAAATTTTTGCATACAACAGTTTATTATCCTTTATCTTTTTATAAAATGTTTGTTGAACGTTACTCCCTCCTCCAGCTGTATTAAATGTATACTGGAGTTTAGATTAACACTAAATATAAACAAGTTTTTTTTACTTTAATTTAAGTCAGAAACTAAGAACACTGCGTACTTTAATCAAAATTTGAAATAGACATGAGCTTGACGCTAATAGCCGAGACAGAGATTATTGTAGGTTTTTTTCTTTTTTTTATAGTAACTAACAAATCCAATCCAAATAGACAAAAGCTTACTTAATTACCCTGATAAGATCAGATTTAGTCGTAATATACGTTTAATCTACAGATGAATAAATAAATTTAATTTAAATAAATTTAAATTACGAAAAAAGCAAATCTATAATTTTTTACTTTTAGTACAGTGTAAAAGGAACTTGATAAAGGATCCTTATGGCGAGTAGAACTGAATACAATTTGGTTGCGTAAGCTTTTCTGGGCAGTAATGTTAGTTCTACGACAAAAGACTCGTACCCAGAAATTTTCTCACATCGAAAAATAACCATAAGGAGTCTTAAGAAGCAAAAAAAAAAGCCACAATTAAAGTAACCTTCAATGCTCTAAAACAATTAATAAAAACGAACTGCATGTTCTTAAGCTAAAATTAAATTCACTCGTGGCATAAAGTAAGAACTAAGGCCTGTAAAAAAGAGAATGAGTCCTATATGTCTTATGTCCCGAAGGTCTACTACCCATCATAATTTACTAATTGACCAGTAGAAGCTGTTGTCCTTTTCTGTGATCCAGTTCCCGAATCCAGTGTTGTATCAAAGATTAACGATGTACACTTCCCTTAATATGGATTCATTTGAATAAGTGAGTAATAAGAGAACCTAATTTTACAGATTCTTCGATGGAACCAGTTTGAAATTCATTTGAAGTTAATGTTTAGTTTCGTGATCTCAGTAGTGAAATGTACAATGTACATACATAGGGCAATCAAGGTTTGTTTGGGAGAGGAAGAGTAAAAATAGAGATAATGGCATACAGGAAACATTCCTTTATGTGCTATGCAATGTGTGTGATAGTGCAACGACACTAAAGAAAACACTTATTCAAATGTACCCTTATTAAGGGAAAGGTTCATGGCTTTAACGTTTGATACAACACCGGATCCGGGAAGTGAACTACTGAAAAGGGCAACAGCTTCTACTGTTCAATTAGTAAATTAAGATGGGCTAAAAACATTACTACAAGTTACATTGAAAAAGAGTAAAAAACCAAGAATGTTCAGAAAGTCTTAGATGATTAAAATATACATGAGAAAACATTACTTATACTGATATAGCACGAAATGATGCAGTGCTGTTATGTTTAAAACTTTTACAGAAATAATTTAAGAGATTATTTTTTGTTTAATAATCATTAAATTGACGGTTATAGTTAGTAAATCTGTACACTGACAGATGGAGCACAACACTCCAGATGTAAAAAAACTTAATACTGGCAATCGTCCGTAAAACATCATTAAGTACGAAATCAAAGAAATAATTAAATATGAAATTAAATTATTTATTAAATTAACCATTAAAATTAATGGTCTGAGCTCTTTCAGCATTTAACGATAATAATAAATATCAAAAGAAATCTATCTTTAGATTCTTACATGAAAACAGTGAGAAAGATTACAATAGGATTAAATTGAATGTAGACTATGTTGTGAATTACATCAAACACTAACAACAAAAAATTTGTTCCAAAATTTACATTTAGATGGGAATGTACGTACATATAAAAATACAAACTATTTTAAATAGGTAACTAACAAAATAAAAACTTATTTTTTTAAAATAAACTGAATAAAAGAAAACTTGTGTATATACGTTAAAAAATTATTGATTTAGTTTTTTTTTTTTTTAAATAATTATTCACCTAAATCAAATATAAATATGAAATCTATTTATTAACAATTACTAATTTTTAGTTTTGTTTTTGCCTTCATGAGCTTTTATTTTGGTTAAATCTTTATTCTAAGTAGTTTAGCCCCAATCAAACCAGGATTTCGATGAAGGACTAGAAGATATTGAAAGTGTTGGCGACTTAGGTGGGGACGATAGGATGCCTTCAGTTGGCGCTAATCTTGTATTCGTCTCTGCATGTACTTTCATTTCGTATTCCCTAACTTGTTCAATACTCATATCATACCATTCATCGATCCATGCGAATGCTTGCCTATGTCCAAGTGTTAGTATGTCTCTAATTGACTTCACATAGAAACAGAAAAAAAAACCAAATTTTATTACTTTTTATTATTCTATTCATCTGTAATTTGATAAAGTTTGTATTAATTAGCTAAATCGAAGTAAATGATAAGTAATGGGAGCACAGTTTCCTGATTAATTATTAAAGTACAAAAACTGAGAAAAAAAGAAGTTTAATTTATCACAAAAACTGAAAATTTAAATAAAATTTGCGTTAGTTATTAATTTACAGGAAGCACTTACCTCGAAACTTCTTACTCAACACAAATATTTAAGAAATATGACAATAAATTCTTAATTACCATAAGATTAAATTCTACAAAATTTTATCATCTGCATGTACAGATTTAAACGTAAGCCTTCATGAATATTTTGGCCAATTCATGATATAAAATACTGCTTATTAGTCGCTCAAATAAGGTAGCAGCTAAAAGTATTGCCTTCAAAAAATTTTTAAACTGATTTTGCCCAGCTAGTTTGAACAGATCATTTAGCTAATTAGAATCTAATCAACTTAGAAGTTAATTAGATTGATTACGTTATGTAACTTTAAACAAAACCTTTCCAAAATATACTGGCTAAACCGTTTGTCAGACGTCAAATAAGCTTTTACTCTTCTTAGGTATTGTTAATACAGATTTCTTATTAATTGAACGTATATCTGTATCTACAGTACGAATGAAAATCATTTCATCTGACGTAGAATACTTTTTTCCTTCATTCTGACCAGTTATGGGTTTTTCCAACTTCAGAGACGAGTTTACAATGATTTTGTAGATAAATTTATTTTTACTTATAAAGCGATCTCCCAAATATATCTTTAGGATCCTTTCCCAGAAGTGAACTCTCGCTTTTTCTGTAATATAACAGGTCATCACTGAGCTCTCCAAATCCCCCAAGCATTCTTGAGAAAACGGCTCTCCCAATTACTAAATAAAATATGGCAAACCGGGCACGCTATTCTCAAAACATTACATCTTTTCCTAATCCCATCATCTCAATTTTTGCAATCAGAACCGACCGCTTATAGAAGGGCATACAAAATGCTCATTCAGCATAGCCACCCTTTAAAAATATTCTTCTCTGCAAAATAAACAACTTCTTCTTTTTTAAGGCCAGATTATTTTGCTAAATATTTTAGTCTGGAGACAGCTGAACGATTGCTGGTTTAGGACCGCAGTAAGGTGTCTAAAATGCCACTCTAGCCAACAGCTTATTTATTGTCTCTATCGCAGCATGTCCAGGTATCCAAAGAGCTTTATGTTGCTCCTCCTATGTTGTCGCTTAAATTTAAAGCTTTGGCAAGGCTTGCTTAAGAACTTGATCAAAGCTTTACCGCACTCTCTAAAGATATTCCAACCTGCTTCCAATTTACCCACCACTTCTCTAATAAATAACAGCTCTAATAAATACCAGTGATCTTGTCCAAGATACCCCAGTGCTCCTATGTTCAAACCATGTAAACAAACTGTTGCTACCAACAGACCAGTTTTTTCCAGTCTGAACCAATTGGATACCATAAATATTGGCCATCTTACCGAACAATGCTAATAATGCCTGAAAGTAAGTGATTTTATAAATCGTTGCTTTGTAGATATCTAATTTCTTGAAGGTTGTTGCTTCAGAAATGACGGTTAATTCAAGGCAAACTTACTAAACAATTACTTAATTTTTGTTTAATATAAAATGATTTACCTGGTGAATAAGTTCTTCAGCTTTTGTCTGCAGTCCCCACACTTCAAAAGATGCTTGCACAACTTTGTAGGAACACATTATTGGTGTAGTCGTAGACCGCCATTCTTCAGTTAACGGACCTCTGCCTGTTACTTTAGATTTAAAATATTTCAAATCCTGGAAAAATAAATAAAATAAAATAACATAATAACTAGAAAATTTTACAAATAAAATGCAAGCTTTAAATCAAGTCTCTGTACCTCTTCTTCTTTGTAATGTTTAGGACTTATTTCATCGTAAACAATATCTATATAGTCAACTGTTCGTTCTTTCAATACTTCTTCACTTAAATTTAAACACTAAAAATTTTTAAAAAAACATTAAAATTATAGAGATAGCTTTAATAATCACAAAATTATTAAATTTATACTTACATTCTCATTTGTCCCACAATTATTTTCAAATGCTGTTTGAATTGTTATGCTGAATTTTGGCATGAATGAACACTAGGAAATAAATTAAAACCAAAGAATTATTATAATGAAGAAGATTAAAAGTTATGCTTCAAGTTCTTAGATAGCGAACGGCTCTTAAATTTTTCCGTTCAGCAGAAGTTTGTCAAACTCAGAATGAAGAACATCTCTGGATGTGACACGATACACACAAATTAAGTACAAACGAGAGAGAGAGAGAGAGAGAGAACCTAAAAATATTCAAGTGGAACCTCCGTTTGTGATTTAGATCTCCAAATTATTGTAGTTCCCGTGAAGGTATTCAAATACAGCATAAATTTAAGCTTCCAGCAATTTTTGGTAAATATTTTGTTCACTCACCATACACAAGCTAATAATGGTACTTTCTAAAACCCCATTTTCGGTATTTGAAAAGGTACCGGTAAGGGCTTAATATCAAAATTTGCAATAATAGTGGAAAGTTAAGTGAGCTAAAAAGGCAATCATTACACAATAAAAAAAGCTCTTACCGTTAATTACTTAAACTACTGATCTAAAGCAAATACGCTTTAATTCGCACAATCCACGCTTCTAATTTAATATTCCCCTTCCGTCTTGTAAAATCTTTTTAAATTAGTTAAAACGTTCAAAAGGTTGCAACGTTATCCCTTCCAGTTCCTACGTGAAACAAATTTTTTCATTGATTTTTCATCAAATAAAGAAGTTGCCGGTGTCCTGTGTTTACTTCGTGTCCACAATATTTAACCCGTAGACCACAAGAAAAGACTGTAATTTTAGCTAAAATTAAAAAACAATAAAATAACTGTGATTACTTACTGTATATTCTGCACCATCGGAAAAGAGAATTCATGAAACAAATAAACTAAGTAAACATAAACTTCTATAATGTAGAATACAACTTAAAGAACTTTCACAAGTATATCAGCAACAGCAAGCAGCTGCAATTATTATTACTTGCAAATCATTCATTAACAATAAAAAGTGTTGAAAAAATTGACGCTTTCAAATAACGAAATAAATTCACTCTAAATAAACTTATTTTTAGTTTTTTAGATTTAAAATGTAAGCGTGGCTTACTAAACAGTGATGTTAAAGTAAAGGAAAAATAAATAAACCTCTGATTTAACTAAGAATATTACTCTTCACTGCCATGGTTCTAAATAATAGAAATAAAAAGTACTTCTTCAAGAACTACAAACAAATATACGACACTAACTATACTGAAAGTTTATGAACTTAAGCATATCTAACAATAAAAAAAGGGTTGCAATATTTTATCATGATAAATAACAAACACTTTGCCATGAAACTAATTTCCTAAGAGAATAAAATTGTTACTCACCCGTAACCGTGTAAGGGTAATAGTTCCATGCTTTTTCTGTTATATAAAAAACTCTAGGTAAAATCGCCTGCAGCCAATACGGTAATTTTCTATTTTAAACATACGAAGGATTTTAATGACAGAATAAATTATAATAAAACTTTTAAAGCTTATAAGAAAAAATACCCAGATAAGTGTATTCTTTTCTCAGTATACTGCCCTTTGCCATATTTAGGATCCTCACACTCTCTGTTGTCTATTATTTCAACACCTTGTCCAGACTCTGTCTGTTCAAGACTGTGTCGGGCAATCATGTACAACTGACCTACCCTGTACTATCACAATAACAACAGTAAGAAACAGATTAACAGCTAACAGCAAAAAAAAAAACCGCAGATAATGGATGTACAAACAATAGAAGTCACTTTTCGATTTCATATTTAGCAATAAATACAAAAGATATATTTACAAATCAAAAGCAAAGATTAGTAGGTTTATATTGTTTTAAAATAATAAAATATTATACTAACCTCTTGAACACTCAGAGGCATACATATCCTGTACTCTTTCGTTAGAACCATGATAAAAAGTTGACCCTTTTTTGTCAAAAATTAGTGCATTCAATTTCTAACGAACATGAACGTAATCATACCATGGATAAAAAAATAGTTTTTCTCTGTCAAAGGGCTTATACACCTGCCGTTGCCATAGACGATTTTCTCTGATCTGATATAACCATTAATCGTTCCAAACCCTCTGCTGCCTGTATTGAATGAGCCAGTTCGTATCTAATAAATGTTATTCATTATGTAATATTATTATAGACGTTACTTTCTGTTAATTAAATAATTTATGCTTTGATACTTCAGAAATACTTTTCTAATATTAAGTTTACTCTTTTTATTCAACAAAATATAGAAATAAGTTTACCTTTATTATCCGTACAAATCAACATACTGTGCACCTAACATAAGACTTTGCACATAGTGTTAAGAAATTAAGACATAAATAATATTATTACTGCTTTATAATTACTAACGTCTTCTAAAAAAACTTGAAATGTATGCCCCCCTCCAAGCATCATAATTTTTGCTTGCCAGGTTTTTTATGATAGTTTGTGTAGACTGTAGAATTGGAATTTACAAGTTGGAACATTCAGTACGCTTACATGTGGCCTCAAGTCAGTTAAAAATTGTATTTCAGTGTAACATCACTATTAGTGAGTTAAGTTAGTTAGAAGCGTTATTTCTCCATCCAGTATATATTTAAAATGATTTATTATAGTTGATAATGGATGAACGAGCAAAATCTGCAAGGGATCCAACAAAGGCGTACTACAATGGACAAAAACAACGATACATTTCATATTTAGGTAATAACAAATGTTAATGATCAGTGATATTTCAAAATCAGCATGTTTTGAGATATTTTTAAAGAAATAATAATTCCTTTTATTATAAATAAACTCCTCTAAATAAAAGAGGGGTTTTAGGGAAGATAACTTTTTTATTGTTTACATTTGTTTAGGTTTAAATAGATTAATATTCAAGTAAACAAGTAGTAATTAGTCCAAAAATTACGTCGCTTAACATACACTTGAAAATTAATTTTCTATTTTAATTTTTTCGTTTAGATAAAAGAAAAGATTCTGAACAATTGAAGGAACTGTCTTATAGAAATTAAAGTAAGTTCATTTATTACTTTATTCTGGGTTGATGTGCGTTATATTAAAACTTAAGTAAGACAATTGTATAAGGGTTGATCGCAAGAAAGTGCAGAAAAAAGCGTAACGTTTAATTAAAAATACCCAACTTTGACAATTTTTATTCTATAAAAAATAAAATTCACAAACTTTCTGTAAAATACAGGGCATATTGTCGTTTGCAAGTGTAAACTTGTACAGCTACACAGGTTTCGAGAAAAACAGTTGCAAAAACGGCACTTTCAAAAATTCGTCTTCTTGTAAACTTTTTTGTAATGAACGTAGCAACTAAACACGTAAACCTATATTCATGAATATGGTGTCACTCGATTCGGTTCTTTTAGAATGTTCTTTTAAATAGTGCTGTTATTTAACAATTTTTTAACATTTAATTATTAATCGTTTGATACCTCATGTTATATATATCATTGGATTTCAACTTTTAAGTGATCAATTTTTGTTTAAAGTTGGTATTTTTATTACCTTGTTAATGGATTTTAATATTATATTGAAATGTGTTCTGTTAAATTGGACTGTTAAGAGAACAAACCGCATCGTTTTTAATAACAAAAGTTCATTAGTAAACACTAATATTAATTTGTAAGCTCTAAGTGTTATTAATATATATTTTGTATGCATTATCCAGTGCCTTAGTCCTTGGGGCCGTGTCGCCATGCTCTAGCTTGCAATAATAATCTTGGCCCTTCTGTACGTCACACAAAGTTGAAGTGATACGGATCTATTTCTACAATCTGGTCAATAAACAAATAAGGAAATCTATGTACCTACCATGCTAACTAGTGGAGCTGTTCAACAGGTAGTCTAATCAATCATTTATTACATCTAATTAAAACACTTGATTTTTATTTGTAGTATCTTGAATAGAACGTTTATTTATTAACTGAATTATGATGATTTCCTGATTGAAAACAGCCAATACGGGAGTATACCTGCAATACTGTCCATCAAATGAAAAAGACGTTGAGAAAACATCTCCAATGAAAATATACAAGTAACTTTTGCCGTATATCAATTACTAAAAAGTGTATTATTTAGTTGTAATATGTAATATGCATGTTTATATCGCAATCTAACTAATTATGCGAATTTTTTACTATTTTATTTAAAAAAATGTTCTATAGGAGCAGATAAAAAAAGCCTTTAATTTTTTTTTTAAAAAAAGGATATTTATTGGCATACTATTTTTTTTACATACATTAATATTTTATTATTGTACATAAATATAAGTATTTACTTGGTCAATGTACTGTTGTGCATTTAAATCGTTCAGTTTCTGTCTTGTAACACTTGAAGTGTTTCTGCTAGGCATAGAAATGTAAGTAATACAAATGTGCCAACAGAAAGCCATTCACAAAGCTTGAATATACCATCGTATTGCATGTTCTGTGCTGATTAAAAGTATGCCTGTAAAGATTTTACTAATTTACGCATTATTTAAATGATTAGAATCGCATATTCAATCATATTTTACTTATAAATAATTACTTTGCGGTAAAAATGCAATAATGTCAGTGTTTTATACTTAAATTCTCGCGCCTCCCTCGTATAAAATACACCCCCAACTTTTCAGTTCCAAAAACATGCACAGAAGTTTTAAACAAATACTAGGTTTCAATAATTATATTTCATAATTTTTACAAATGTTTGACAATGCATTAATATTTTAGATAACACCATATAACCTCCCTTACTCAATCTGCTCAGTCAGTACTAAGTGTAGTACACGCCCAAGAACATTAGAGATTGCTTTACATTAATCTGGTAATCCTACCTCTGACTGACATACATGAAAGTCCGAAAACTTAAGCCTATACGAAGACCTATAAAAAATAAAAAAAAAAATTGTAAGAAATAATACGTAGTAGCATACAGAATAAACTTGGAGGAATTCTGCGTAATTTTGTTTCCTAAAGTCAAATTTATAATGCATAAATTGGACTTAAAAAAGTTCATAGCAAAGTAATTTGATTAAACTAACATATTTGGTCAATTAAATTAAAAGAAGAGAAGAATAGAGAGAAAATATCCGATCAACCTGTGAAAACTAGTATTAAAATCAGAATAACCACAGACGATCGATGAATCATAACGTACGACACAGCTTCTGAAAAGTCAGACAACCAACTTGAACGTGTACAAAGAACGTAATAACGAAGAGAAATACGAGAAGAGTTGGTTCTATATTCGAGTGAACTAAAGAAAGCTGCTAGACGTAGAAGATAATTTCAGTAATCTTAATTCGCATCTACAACGAGTTAGGCGATGAAATTGACTTTTTTATTTTACATTAGCAGTATAACGGTTGGGTAATTACATCAAAAGAAAAAAAAATTGGTAAGATTGAACCTAATCTAATTACATTAAGTAACCTGTGTACGTGTTTCATTAATTATAGTTACAACTATCTTTACTTTATATGTTAGGTATTGTTGTTTATAATGTTACCAATATAAGAAAAATAACAAGGTGACAAACAGTACCTATATTATAAATTTTAGGACTTGAACAAAAAAGTTGTTAAATATATCGAAACTTTAGTATTTATACATGATAATGTTTTCGGTACTTAAGTTGAAGTGTTGGATGGGTTCGTAGATAGGTCAGATATGAAGTTACTAGTTCTGTATTTCGCTGCTAACAGTTTTTGTCTATATTATAACAGGAATGAATAGGGTAGTAGTGCCAACGAGCAGGAGTAGAATGAGAATTACTCACTGGAGCAAGTGTTTTGAGAACAAGCCCTTCCCTTTTCAACGCCTTCACAAGGTATTTTCTTTATCTTCGACACTTGTCCCTTTTCTCATATTTACTTTAGCATCCACCAATCACTCGTAACAATTCAATTTATTTTTCCTACCTACATATTATTTTGGTATTTCCTCTAATTTAAATCAAGGAATAAATCAAATTGAAGTCCTTATATTTGAATTAAAGAAATTTGGCAACCTTATTAGAAATTCTATACATTCTGATCATACTTTAACATTAGGAATTGAATAAAAATAGACATTAGAATCATGCCATTGCTATCTAGCGGCAATAGCTCAAACTAGAAGGTTGTAATTACATAAAACTAGTTCCAGTGATCACCGCTAGGTAGCGTAAAAATGTACTTTCACACTACAAAAATAAACATAAAATAACCTCCTAACCAAACAACTGTCGTATAAGACAGCGTGGGGTAAAACAGTTATTCGGTCTAGTCCAAATATTCTTTTTAACACGTAGCAACAGTAATAATATGCTTTATTTGTTTAAAATTCACTGTTTAACTCATAATTTGATGTTTTTTTTATTTATGATTGATAGTTTTAACTTGATGCTGCTGTAACTAAGTCAGTGAGAACTTAACATACCTTGGAAAACTGATTGTATTATCTATTTGCATTAAGCGATAACTTCCTAGGAAAATAGGAAACTTGCTTTTGCATCATTACTGCATTAAGGACATTTTTCAGGTAAGCAACACTTTTTGTGTATACTTTAAGATAAGATAAAAATTTATTTCACATACAAAATACATACATAAATTGGAGTGCCAGTTAAGTACTGTAACCTCCAGACATAAATTGTACAAATTAAATTATATACTAAGCGGAAAAACAATGAAAAATCCCCTAGCTTATAATGTATACTTTTGTTTTTAATTACGAGTCGACGTGATTAGAGGTGTTTATGAAATTGACACGTTTCCAAGACAGTTGATAGATGCATTTTAATTTTAAAAAGTTGCTATTAGTCTTCATTATTTTGTTTCATAAAAATGTTTCAACGGTCATGAGTAGGTAGATTTAGTTCGTAACATGTTAATAATTTTTGGTCGTCTTTATTAGTAAATTGCTAATTACGATTCTGTTTTTGGTAATTATGAACTTGCACAAAAATATTCACATTTCTTTCATTTAAAGAGAAGGGCTATCTCCATTAAATTTAAATTAATAATGTAAAGTTTAATTACGTCCTAGAATTATGGACCTTGGATTTTGTAAGATTCGCACCAGAAGTTTTAAATTCTAATTTATTGAAAATGAATTTTTTTTTTTCGTGATTGCTCTCAACAGAATTCGTTAGTGTAGCTCATTAGTGCATCCACTAAACTAAGTTATGAATGTTATTTTTGAAGCATAAGTGTTAGATTAATTAGAATAATGACATCAAAATCTTTTATCCTCCATCTAGCGGAATTCTTTCCTTGCAAAATTATTGTTATGTGCATATTGTTACAATCCCAATTATGTAATTTTATGAATAATAATTCATCAGTAGTTATTGAATGTGTTTCTTTAGCTTTTAAATAATTTTGAACAGTTTATATTGGTTGACAAACTTAAACTAATGATTTAAATTTATAGCAGTGGGTGTAAGTTGATTAAAACAAGTTTAGTACAACGTTAAATTGCAACGTAGGGGTAATTCATGTTAAAATAATTCAATATTTTAAAATTTTACGAATACGTTCTAAAAGATTGATCTATTAAAAAGATTTAAACTAAAATTTCAGCATTCATATTTTATTTATTTCATAAATTCCTGAAAGATACAAATTTATCTTAAACAAATGGTTTCATTTTAATTTACAAAATCAGTAAATGGAATGCTTCTTAATTAAAGATTAAATCTATAAACTGTTTATTTCATTGAATAATGATTTTCAGATTGGAAACAGGCAATACTGTGAGCCAATAACTGCAAAACTGTCCAACAACTGAAGTGTAAATGGAAAAGAGGTTGAGGAAACATCGATCAATGAGTATGTACAAACTTTTGTATTAATCAATTACTAAAAAATGTATTATTAAGGATATGTAATTTGCATGTTTGTATCGCAATCTTATTAAATGATTTTTTCTTGTTTTTACTTTATTTATTTTCACAACTGCAGTATCTTTCTGCAATAATACAAGATGATAATAGGTAAATACATGAATAGCATGTGGGTAGAATTCACCCATTTTGAGTTTAAGTGAAAATAAAAAGTATTATTTAGTAGGAGAATAAATAAAAATCTTTAATTTGAAAAAAAAAAAGTGATTTATTTGCATATCTATTTTGTTTATACATAGATTTTTTATTTTACAATATATTATACCAAAAAAATATACATATAAATCAATAAAATACACAAGAATTGCCTAAAAACGTTTAAACCTAACGTAAAAATGTAAAATAATGAATTTAGGTAAAAAAAAAAAATTAGTTCCAAAAAAATCCGTCAGAGGGCGCCACTTATCAGACAGGTGAGAAAATAGTTCTAGAAGTGGCCACTAGGTAGCAGTGGTGTAGCCTTCCCTATATATACGGCAGCAGCACAAATTCTCGTCAGTACGACTTGAGTGATGCAGGGGGGTAGATCGCTCGTCGATCCAAACATATCTCTTTCATCTAGTCTAGTCTAACATCCATCACCTCACTCTCTCTCTCTCTCAAAGAATCATGGTGGGGAGATGTTGTCGCTTCGACGGTTCTCCCCACCCTGCCCCGCCCTTCCAACGAACTTAGTTATATAGCCTCCCAGAGCAAGATGGCGGCAGTCAACTCACCTGATCGGTAACCTCCTAGATCGCTCCAGCTGGTCTGTTGCTCTTCCACACTCTCACGACCTGTCGGCCATTGTTTAACCTTCCCTCTAGGTTTCCTTTTTTACTTCTACCACTCCCTAGACTCCTGTAACCTTCCTTTTAGGTTATCTTTTCTATTTTTACCTATTTTTTCATCATTTTGAACTGTATTAATAAAAGATTATTAATTTTTTCGTTTTTTTTTTTTACTTTTTTTATATTATTTACCAGAATAAATACAAAAATAAATAAAATAATTTTTTAAGACTTTTTTATTCAGAAACAAACATATTTTTTTTAAAACATGCAATTTTTAATTGTGTTAAAATCATGCATATTACGTATAATAATTACTTACCTTTTTTTATAGATTCCTAACCAATGTTTGTTGACACATTTACGTTGGGTTGGTGTTTTACGTCTTTATCGCTTGGCCTTCCATTGATGGATAATTTGCAGGCAGTACTCTTGGTATCACCAGTATTAATTCTGAAAATCAACATTAATTATTGTAATTCAAATAATTAAAATGTAAGAAGTTTTCACCTAGCATTAAGAAAAACATCTAAAACAATTTATGTATATTATAAAAATTAAATAAAAAAGACAGTAAGTAAACTAAAGAATTGATTTTTTAAAAAACCTTAAATCTTTTCATTCAATGATGATGAAAGATATTTCCATAATAACACACTTATTCCTGAGGAATAAAATTCATTTTAATGGAACAATATAACACACATTATCTACTAGCATTATTACTGAATTATTTTTAAGAAAATGAATAAAAAAATTATAAGCTCGACTAAAAATAGTTCTATGTGATTGGATAATAATGGAGAATTCACATGCATGTTTGATGTTCAAGTTTTCAATTAAAACTTTACCCACAAATTACAACTTTTTTCATTTATAAAAAAAAATTAATTTATATGAAAAAAGTTTTAGTTCTTGTTGTATCACTCGGAACATAATGAATAATAATATAAGACTTACCTAGAATCACTTCATATTTATAGTCGTGCTGCTGTAAGTATAGAAAGACCCTTAAAAATTCATTGCAGATAAAAGCTGAGCTTAACGGGGCTGCAAGTTGACAAAAAACCCATTGATGTTAGCACTGCATGAACTGAAAAACATATTACATTAAACATAGGTAGGAGTAATACGAATTTGATTCACACTACATTAATACTTCATTCAAAACGCAGAATTTATCAGTTTAACTAAACCTTTTTTTTAAAAACTTTTGAAATTTTGCTCTTTATCTTCTTAAAATAAAATTTAATAACAATCAAAATGTTTACCTACTGCAAACGGACTATTGAAGCAGTACACATTAACAATCAAATTTAAGAAGCTCTATATTACTATAAAATAACCATCAATGAAAACAGTTCAGTCGATACACTAATTGACTACTTATACTTATCGTATTGAAATTTTCTTTAAATATAAGTTTTCCTTCAACATAATAATGAAGCAATCCTTCAATACTATACATGTTAAATATTATAAAATGTAAGAGAAGAAGTGTAAGAGCTTAACATCAAAACAATAAAATAAAATCGGAAAAACAGGATTTCGCCAGATGGAGGACATAACATTTTGAGGACATTATGAATGGTAAGATCAATGCGAACCGAAGAGCATGTGCTATATTCCTAAAGATTTTTGATGGGGAAGACTGGATTCGTTGACAATTGGAAAGGTAGTACCCCACGATTTCTGTCGAAAGTACAGATTGCTCCATACCAGCTGCTATAGCAGTCTTTTATTTATTACATTAGAAATTTTTGTTTATATCAATTTTCCAAGAGAAATGTTTCAATACATGCTCTCATCACACAAGAAACTTGACGATTCGTAAAAACATTTATCGAAAACAAATACTTCCGTTGAAAACTGAACAACATTCTACTTGATCGTAACACCTCGTAATTATTAGGGGTAAGAAAAAGTAAATGAGTTGTAACGATTGCTTGGTGGATATTAAAGTAAATGTGAAAAATTAAAGGGCAAAGTGATAAAGATAAGCAAATTACCTTATGAAGCCGATACCAAAGGAAAGGTCCTGTTCACACAACACTTGCTCCAGCAAGTACGTCTCTTTCTACTCCTCGTTGTAGGCACTACTGCCCTTTTCATTCTCAAATTACGCCCTTATATAATAGAGAATCATTAAAAGTGCAGTTTTTTTAAAATAACATACATCTATGTTCATGTACCTTCTAGATACTTTGAATTTAGGCAAATCATTGCACTTACTAGCTATCTAATCTATTACTGTAGCCTTTATTATTTATCTTTATGTAACACGACATAATATCTTAATTGAGAAACTACATGCTGTAAGCTGAAAACATGTACTTACTGTTGCTGTAGGAGTTAAAGTGTGTTACACTGGATAAAATGTCATCAACCCAGCCATTTATTTGAATGGAACTAGTTCAGAATTATCATTAGAATGTCGAAAGAACGCTGAGAAAAATAATAAAAATTATATAAACTATTAGTTTTACAATTGTTTTCATTTTAATTTACAAATATTTAGAAAAAAAAAATTCATTTTCAATAAATTAGTATTTAAAACTTCTGGTGCGAATCTTACAAAATCCAAGGTCCATAATTCTAGGACATAATTAAACTTTACATTATTAATTTAAATTTAATGGAGATTACCCTTCTCTTTAAATGAAAGAATTGTGAATATTTTTGTGCAAGTTCATAATTACCAAAAACAGAATCGTAATTAGCAATTTACTAATAAAGACGACCAAAAATTATTAACATGTTACGAACTAAATCTACCTACTCATGACCGTTGAAACATTTTTATGAAACAAAATAATGAAGACTAAAAGCAACTTTTTAAAATTAAAATGCATCTATCAACTGTCTTGGAAACGTGTCAATTTCATAAACACCTCTAATCACATCGACTCGTAATTAAAAACAAAAGTATACATTATAAGCTAGGGGATTTTTCATTGTTTTTCCGCTTAGTATATAATTTAATTTCATTTGTTTGTACAATTTATGTCTGGAGGTTACAGTACTTAACTGGCACTCCAATTTATGTATGTATTTTGTATGTGAAATAAATTTTTATCTTATCTAAAAGTATACACAAAAAGTGTTGCTTACCTGCAAAAAGTCCTTAACGCAGTAATGATGCAAAAGCAAGTTTTTTATTTTCCTAGGAAGTTATCGCTTTATGCAAATAGATAATACAATCAGTTTTCCAAGGTATGTAAAATTCTCACTGCCTTAGTAACAGCAGTTAAAACTATCAATCATAAAAAAAAACATCAAATTATGAGTTAAACAGTGAATTTTAAACAAATAAAACAAATTATTACGGTTGCTACGTGTTAAAAAGAATATTTGGGCTAGACCGAATAACCGTTTTACCCCACACTGTCTTATACGACAGTTGTTTGGTTAGGAGGTTATTTTATGTTTATTTTTATAGTGTGAAAGTACATTTTTACGCTACCTAGCGGTGATCACTGGAACTAGTTTTATGTAATTACAACTCTCTAGTTTAAGCTATTGCCGCTAGATAGCATTGGCATGATTCTAATGTCTATTTTTATTCAATTCCTAATGTTAAAGTATGATCAGAATGTATAGAATTTCTAATAAGGTTGCCCAATTTTTTTAATTTAAATATAAGGGCTTCAATTTCTGATTTATTCCTTGATTTAAATTAGAGCAAATACCAAAATAATATGTAGGTAGGAAAAATAAATTGAATTGTTACGAGTGATGCTAAAGTAAATATGAAAAAAGGGACAAGTGTCAAAGATAAAGAAAATACCTTATGAAGCCGTTTTTGTTCACATAACACTTGCTCCAGCGAGTAATTATCATTCTACTCCTGCTCGTTGGCCCTACTACCCTATTCATTCCTGTTATAATATAGACAAAAACTGTTAGCAGCGAAATAAAGAACTAGTAACTTCATATCAGACCTATCTACGAACCCATCCAACACTTCAAATTTAGTACCGAAAACATTATCATGTACAAATACCAAAAGTTTCGATATATTCCATACCTTTTTCTTCACATTGTAATCTTATTTTTTCTTATACTGGCTATATTATAAGAAGTACAACAATAACAAAAACATGAAACGTATCTCCCAAAATACATAGGTTACTTAATATCATTAAATAAGGTTCCTTCTCTATATCTGTTGATTTAATGACCCCTCAGTTATACTGTTTATGTAATAAAGTAGTCATTTTCATGTACACGTCTAACTTGTACGACAAGCTTATCGTACTCATCTTCCTCGTCATGGAATCTTGTCCTGTGGTTTTCGTTACTTCACTTCGATATAGAACTAACACTTATCTAACATTTACAGGTCTTCGAATAGGCTTAAGAATTTACTAATCTGATGAGAGGATCAGGTTACGTCCGTAGTACATAATATTAGTAATTTTGCCCGTAGTAGAATGTATATTTATTACATCCCTTATCGAATTTGGTCTTTCAACCATCTCAGAGGCATAATAACCAATTTAGGAAAAGGATTTCGACTTTACTCCGCTCCCCAGAACCGCTCTACACTTACTGACTGAGCAGGCTGTGTAAGGGAGGTTATGTTGTGTTATCCAAAATATAATTGAATTATCAAACATTTGTAAAAATTATGAATTAAAATAATTGAAATCTTGTACATGTTAAAATGAAATGTTTTTTGTTTTAATTCTGTGCGAGTAATATTTTAAAACTGACAAGTTGGAAATTATTTTATACGTGGTAGGCGCGAGAATTTAAGTTGAAAACACGGACATTGTTGCATTTTCACTGCGAAATTACTATTGTTAAGCAAAATTTGAATAAATATGCGATTCTAATAATTTAAAAAATGCGTAAATTAGTAATATCTTTAAAGGAAAACTTTTAATCAGCATAGAACATGGAATATGATGGTATATTTAAGCTTTGTGTATGGCTTTCTGTTTGTATATTTCTAATACTTACATTTCTATCCGTAGCAGAAACACTTCATTTTTTATAAAACAGAAACTTTATGAAATTGGTATTAATTTACATTTGTAAAATTAATGGTAACATAAGTAATTCTGGCCTAGTTTGACTGGAATATTCTGTATATTGTAACATCAGACTTAATAGTAAATAACAAATACGAAACAAGAGTGTTCGAGTGAAATTAGAAGACGATTTCATCTTTGGCCAATGGTTTTTACGTCTTCTTGGTAAAAAAAGATCGAACCTACATTTACATTCATACATCTGCTTTAATATTAACTATCAAATATGAAATTGCTGCATTTCAGTGAAATTAGGAGACCATTTCCACTTTTTCCAATGGTTTTTACTTGTATTTCAAAATAGATCGACCCAACATGTTCAATCTAGCATTACACTTAATATTAACTAACAAATGCAGAAACAGCAGCATTTCAAGAAATTAGGAGACTATTTCCAATACTTTTTACTTTTTCTTTTTCAAAATAGATCATACCAACATGCACAATCTACCATTGGCTTATTATTAACAATCCAACACGGAAACATCAGGATTCATGTGAAATAAAGAAATAAATTCAACTTTTTCTAATGGATTTTACTGTATACTTTTCAAAATAGATCGACCCAACATATCTAGCGTTGACCTTATTATTAATTAACAATCAAACAGTGAAACAGCAGTCTTCAGGCGAAATTAGGCAAAAACGTCAACTTTTTCCAATCGTTTTTACTTCTTACCAGAAGTTCAGAATTATCTGTATAATACCTGAACGTACCTACATGTATATTGTAACACCAGCCTTAATAGTAAGTATCAAATGCAAAACTAGAGTGTTCGAGAAGATGATTTCCACTTTTGTCTAATGGTTTTTACATCATAATTTTGAAGAAAGGTCGAACCTACATGAAAATTCTTACGTCAGCCATAACATTAACTATCAAAGGCGAAACAGGAGTGTTCGAATGAAATTAGGAGACCATTTCCATTTTTTCCAATAGTTTTTACTTCTTGATCAGCAAAAGAGATCGTCCTGTTATGTATAATGTATCAACAGCCTTTATAATAACTATAAAATGCAGAAACATCAGTATACCAATGAAATTAGGAAAAAATGTCTACTTTTCCCAATGGTTATTTCTTCATACTTGAAAAAAAAAGAAAAAAAGTACCTACATCTACATTCTTATATCGGCCCAAATGTTTTAACTATCAAATACAAAACAGGCGTGTTCAAGTGAAAATAAATGACGATTTCTACATATTCCAAAGGTATTTGATTCTTGTTTTTCACAACAGATCGTCCCTTGCTGAATAAACTAGAATTGCCTTATTATTAACTAATGTATAAAGAAACCACAACATCTCAGTGAAATTGGGATAAAAGTTCAATTTTTCCAATTGCTTTTTACTTTCTGTTTTTCAAAAATGGTATACCATAAAACTTCTATTTAGCATTGGTCTTAATACTATCAAATAAGCAAAATTAGAGACAATTTTAACTTTTTCTATAGCTTTTTACCTCTTACTTTTGAAAAAAGATCGTACCTATAAGTAGATTTTACCATTGGTCTCAATAGTGACTATCAAATACAAAACAGGAGTGTTCAGGTGAAAGTAGAAGACGATTTCAACTTTATCCAATGGTTTTTACTTCTTGATTTTCAATATAGATCAACCCAACATATAAAATCTAGGATTGCCTTTAATATTAACCATCAAATGCAGAACATCAGCATTACAGTGAAATTAAGAGACTATTTCCAATTTTTCCATTGGTTTTTTAACGTTTTCTAAAGGTATTCTTTTATTCCTACCACTCTCGCAGCTATTTCTAACCTTTTTTCAGGTTTTCCTTTTTGAAGTAAAAATACTTTACATTGTGAAATAACGTGCATATTACGTATAGTAACTACATAATACTTGTGTTATTAATTGATTCTTCATAAAAATTTCCTAGGATAGATGATTTACGTCTATTTCACTTGGGCTTCTATTGATGAACAGTTTTGCAGGCAGAACTCCAGTATCAGAGGTATTTAATCTGAAAATCAACATTATGTACAATCAACAATATTTATGTACTAATTAGTTTTTACTGAGTTTTGCTTAATTAAAAACCTAGACAAAAAAAAATTTTAATAATTGATTATGTAATCATAAAAATTAAATAAATGTGACTGCAATAAAACTGAAGCATTGATATGAAAGTTTAAATCATTTTTAAAAGAATCGAACCCTTTCTTTCAAAGAAAATAAAATATATTTTCAAAAAACATAAATAATCAAAAAGATTACTCTGATTGAAAGATACAACAAACATGCTACTAATATTCTAATTTTATTATTATTATTTTTTAATATTCAGAATAGTAATAGTTCTGTGATTGGAAAATATAACAGAATTTCCATCAAATTAAAATCTTCTTTCAAAAAATTAAACCTTTTTTTCATTTACAAAGATGAAAATTTATATGGAAAAAGTTTTAGTATATGTAGTATTACTCTGAATGTAGTAAATAATAGATAAGAATACCTGAAGATAGATATAAGAATATCTATGTTCATGTACCTTCTGGATACTTTGAATTTAGGCAAATCATTGGACTTACTAGCTATCTAATCTATTACTGTAGCCTTTATTATTTATCTTTATGTAACACGACATAATATCTTAATTGAGAAACTACATGCTGTAAGCTGAAAACATGTACTTACTGTTGCTGTAGGAGTTAAAGTGTGTTACACTGGATAAAATGTCATCAACCCAGCCATTTATTTGAATGGAACTAGTTCAGAATTATCATTAGAATGTCGAAAGAACGCTGAGAAAAATAATAAAAATTATATAAACTATTAGTTTTACAATTGTTTTCATTTTAATTTACAAATATTTAGAAAAAAAAAATTCATTTTCAATAAATTAGTATTTAAAACTTCTGGTGCGAATCTTACAAAATCCAAGGTCCATAATTCTAGGACATAATTAAACTTTACATTATTAATTTAAATTTAATGGAGATTACCCTTCTCTTTAAATGAAAGAATTGTGAATATTTTTGTGCAAGTTCATAATTACCAAAAACAGAATCGTAATTAGCAATTTACTAATAAAGACGACCAAAAATTATTAACATGTTACGAACTAAATCTACCTACTCATGACCGTTGAAACATTTTTATGAAACAAAATAATGAAGACTAAAAGCAACTTTTTAAAATTAAAATGCATCTATCAACTGTCTTGGAAACGTGTCAATTTCATAAACACCTCTAATCACATCGACTCGTAATTAAAAACAAAAGTATACATTATAAGCTAGGGGATTTTTCATTGTTTTTCCGCTTAGTATATAATTTAATTTCATTTGTTTGTACAATTTATGTCTGGAGGTTACAGTACTTAACTGGCACTCCAATTTATGTATGTATTTTGTATGTGAAATAAATTTTTATCTTATCTAAAAGTATACACAAAAAGTGTTGCTTACCTGCAAAAAGTCCTTAACGCAGTAATGATGCAAAAGCAAGTTTTTTATTTTCCTAGGAAGTTATCGCTTTATGCAAATAGATAATACAATCAGTTTTCCAAGGTATGTAAAATTCTCACTGCCTTAGTAACAGCAGTTAAAACTATCAATCATAAAAAAAAACATCAAATTATGAGTTAAACAGTGAATTTTAAACAAATAAAACAAATTATTACGGTTGCTACGTGTTAAAAAGAATATTTGGGCTAGACCGAATAACCGTTTTACCCCACACTGTCTTATACGACAGTTGTTTGGTTAGGAGGTTATTTTATGTTTATTTTTATAGTGTGAAAGTACATTTTTACGCTACCTAGCGGTGATCACTGGAACTAGTTTTATGTAATTACAACTCTCTAGTTTAAGCTATTGCCGCTAGATAGCATTGGCATGATTCTAATGTCTATTTTTATTCAATTCCTAATGTTAAAGTATGATCAGAATGTATAGAATTTCTAATAAGGTTGCCCAATTTTTTTAATTTAAATATAAGGGCTTCAATTTCTGATTTATTCCTTGATTTAAATTAGAGCAAATACCAAAATAATATGTAGGTAGGAAAAATAAATTGAATTGTTACGAGTGATGCTAAAGTAAATATGAAAAAAGGGACAAGTGTCAAAGATAAAGAAAATACCTTATGAAGCCGTTTTTGTTCACATAACACTTGCTCCAGCGAGTAATTATCATTCTACTCCTGCTCGTTGGCCCTACTACCCTATTCATTCCTGTTATAATATAGACAAAAACTGTTAGCAGCGAAATAAAGAACTAGTAACTTCATATCAGACCTATCTACGAACCCATCCAACACTTCAAATTTAGTACCGAAAACATTATCATGTACAAATACCAAAAGTTTCGATATATTCCATACCTTTTTCTTCACATTGTAATCTTATTTTTTCTTATACTGGCTATATTATAAGAAGTACAACAATAACAAAAACATGAAACGTATCTCCCAAAATACATAGGTTACTTAATATCATTAAATAAGGTTCCTTTTCTATATCTGTTGATTTAATGACCCCTCAGTTATACTGTTTATGTAATAAAGTAGTCATTTTCATGTACACGTCTAACTTGTACGACAAGCTTATCGTACTCATCTTCCTCGTCATGGAATCTTGTCCTGTGGTTTTCGTTACTTCACTTCGATATAGAACTAACACTTATCTAACATTTACAGGTCTTCGAATAGGCTTAAGAATTTACTAATCTGATGAGAGGATCAGGTTACGTCCGTAGTACATAATATTAGTAATTTTGCCCGTAGTAGAATGTATATTTATTACATCCCTTATCGAATTTGGTCTTTCAACCATCTCAGAGGCATAATAACCAATTTAGGAAAAGGATTTCGACTTTACTCCGCTCCCCAGAACCGCTCTACACTTACTGACTGAGCAGGCTGTGTAAGGGAGGTTATGTTGTGTTATCCAAAATATAATTGAATTATCAAACATTTGTAAAAATTATGAATTAAAATAATTGAAATCTTGTACATGTTAAAATGAAATGTTTTTTGTTTTAATTCTGTGCGAGTAATATTTTAAAACTGACAAGTTGGAAATTATTTTATACGTGGTAGGCGCGAGAATTTAAGTTGAAAACACGGACATTGTTGCATTTTCACTGCGAAATTACTATTGTTAAGCAAAATTTGAATAAATATGCGATTCTAATAATTTAAAAAATGCGTAAATTAGTAATATCTTTAAAGGAAAACTTTTAATCAGCATAGAACATGGAATATGATGGTATATTTAAGCTTTGTGTATGGCTTTCTGTTTGTATATTTCTAATACTTACATTTCTATCCGTAGCAGAAACACTTCATTTTTTATAAAACAGAAACTTTATGAAATTGGTATTAATTTACATTTGTAAAATTAATGGTAACATAAGTAATTCTGGCCTAGTTTGACTGGAATATTCTGTATATTGTAACATCAGACTTAATAGTAAATAACAAATACGAAACAAGAGTGTTCGAGTGAAATTAGAAGACGATTTCATCTTTGGCCAATGGTTTTTACGTCTTCTTGGTAAAAAAAGATCGAACCTACATTTACATTCATACATCTGCTTTAATATTAACTATCAAATATGAAATTGCTGCATTTCAGTGAAATTAGGAGACCATTTCCACTTTTTCCAATGGTTTTTACTTGTATTTCAAAATAGATCGACCCAACATGTTCAATCTAGCATTACACTTAATATTAACTAACAAATGCAGAAACAGCAGCATTTCAAGAAATTAGGAGACTATTTCCAATACTTTTTACTTTTTCTTTTTCAAAATAGATCATACCAACATGCACAATCTACCATTGGCTTATTATTAACAATCCAACACGGAAACATCAGGATTCATGTGAAATAAAGAAATAAATTCAACTTTTTCTAATGGATTTTACTGTATACTTTTCAAAATAGATCGACCCAACATATCTAGCGTTGACCTTATTATTAATTAACAATCAAACAGTGAAACAGCAGTCTTCAGGCGAAATTAGGCAAAAACGTCAACTTTTTCCAATCGTTTTTACTTCTTACCAGAAGTTCAGAATTATCTGTATAATACCTGAACGTACCTACATGTATATTGTAACACCAGCCTTAATAGTAAGTATCAAATGCAAAACTAGAGTGTTCGAGAAGATGATTTCCACTTTTGTCTAATGGTTTTTACATCATAATTTTGAAGAAAGGTCGAACCTACATGAAAATTCTTACGTCAGCCATAACATTAACTATCAAAGGCGAAACAGGAGTGTTCGAATGAAATTAGGAGACCATTTCCATTTTTTCCAATAGTTTTTACTTCTTGATCAGCAAAAGAGATCGTCCTGTTATGTATAATGTATCAACAGCCTTTATAATAACTATAAAATGCAGAAACATCAGTATACCAATGAAATTAGGAAAAAATGTCTACTTTTCCCAATGGTTATTTCTTCATACTTGAAAAAAAAAGAAAAAAAGTACCTACATCTACATTCTTATATCGGCCCAAATGTTTTAACTATCAAATACAAAACAGGCGTGTTCAAGTGAAAATAAATGACGATTTCTACATATTCCAAAGGTATTTGATTCTTGTTTTTCACAACAGATCGTCCCTTGCTGAATAAACTAGAATTGCCTTATTATTAACTAATGTATAAAGAAACCACAACATCTCAGTGAAATTGGGATAAAAGTTCAATTTTTCCAATTGCTTTTTACTTTCTGTTTTTCAAAAATGGTATACCATAAAACTTCTATTTAGCATTGGTCTTAATACTATCAAATAAGCAAAATTAGAGACAATTTTAACTTTTTCTATAGCTTTTTACCTCTTACTTTTGAAAAAAGATCGTACCTATAAGTAGATTTTACCATTGGTCTCAATAGTGACTATCAAATACAAAACAGGAGTGTTCAGGTGAAAGTAGAAGACGATTTCAACTTTATCCAATGGTTTTTACTTCTTGATTTTCAATATAGATCAACCCAACATATAAAATCTAGGATTGCCTTTAATATTAACCATCAAATGCAGAACATCAGCATTACAGTGAAATTAAGAGACTATTTCCAATTTTTCCATTGGTTTTTTAACGTTTTCTAAAGGTATTCTTTTATTCCTTCCACTCTCGCAGCTATTTCTAACCTTTTTTCAGGTTTTCCTTTTTGAAGTAAAAATACTTTACATTGTGAAATAACGTGCATATTACGTATAGTAACTACATAATACTTGTGTTATTAATTGATTCTTCATAAAAATTTCCTAGGATAGATGATTTACGTCTATTTCACTTGGGCTTCTATTGATGAACAGTTTTGCAGGCAGAACTCCAGTATCAGAGGTATTTAATCTGAAAATCAACATTATGTACAATCAACAATATTTATGTACTAATTAGTTTTTACTGAGTTTTGCTTAATTAAAAACCTAGACAAAAAAAAATTTTAATAATTGATTATGTAATCATAAAAATTAAATAAATGTGACTGCAATAAAACTGAAGCATTGATATGAAAGTTTAAATCATTTTTAAAAGAATCGAACCCTTTCTTTCAAAGAAAATAAAATATATTTTCAAAAAACATAAATAATCAAAAAGATTACTCTGATTGAAAGATACAACAAACATGCTACTAATATTCTAATTTTATTATTATTATTTTTTAATATTCAGAATAGTAATAGTTCTGTGATTGGAAAATATAACAGAATTTCCATCAAATTAAAATCTTCTTTCAAAAAATTAAACCTTTTTTTCATTTACAAAGATGAAAATTTATATGGAAAAAGTTTTAGTATATGTAGTATTACTCTGAATGTAGTAAATAATAGATAAGAATACCTGAAGATAGATATAAGAATATCTATGTTCATGTACCTTCTGGATACTTTGAATTTAGGCAAATCATTGGACTTACTAGCTATCTAATCTATTACTGTAGCCTTTATTATTTATCTTTACATAACACGACATAATATCTTAATTGAGAAACTACATGCTGTAAGCTGAAAACATGTACTTACAGTTGCTGTAGGAGTTAAAGTGTGTTACACTGGATAAAATGTCATCAACCCAGCCAATTGTTTGAATGGAATAGTTCAGAATTATCATTAGTATGTCGAAAGAACGCTGAGAAAAATAATAAAAATTAAATAAACTATTATTTTTACAATTGTTTTCATTTTAATTTACAAATATTTAGAAAAAAAAAAATTCATTTTCAATAAATTAGAATTTAAAACTTCTGGTGCGAATCTTACAAAATCCAAGGTCCATAATTCTAGGACGTAATTAAACTTTACATTATTAATTTAAATTTAATGGAGATTACTCTTCTCTTTAAATGAAAGAAATGTGAATATTTTTGTGGAAGTTCATAATTCCCAAAAACAGAATCGTAATTAGCAATTTACTAATAAAGACGACCAAAAATTATTAACATGTTACGAACTAAATCTATCTACTCATGACCGTTGAAACATTTTTATGAAACAAAAAAATGAAGACTAAAAGCAACTTTTTAAAATTAAAATGCATCTACTATCAACTGTCTTGGAACCATATCAATTTCATAAACACTTCAAATCACATCAACTTGTAATTAACAATAAAAGTATACACAAAAAATGTTGCTTACCTGCAAGAAGCCCTTAACGAAGTAACGATGTAAAAACAAGTTTTTTAATTTCCTAGAAAGTAACGCTTAATGCAAATAGATAATACAATCAGTTTTCCGAGGTATGTTAAGTTCTCACTGACTTAGTTACAGCAGCATCAACTTAAAACTATCAATCATAAATAAAAAAAAACATCAAATTATGAGGTAAACAGTGAATTTTAAACAAATAAAGCATATTATTACTGTTGCTACGTGTTAAAGAGAATGTTTGGTTAGGAGGTTATTTTATGTTTATTTTTATAGTGTGAAAGTACATTTTCATGCTACCTAGTGGTAGTCACTGGAACTAGTTTTATGTAATCACAACCTTCAAGTTTAAGCTATTGCCGCTAGATAGCATTGGCATGTTTCTAATGTATATTTTTATTTAATTTCTAATGTTAAAGTATGATCAGAATGTATAGAATTTCTAATAAAATTGCCTAATTTCTTTAATTCAAATATAAGGACTTCAATTTGATTTATTCCTTGATTTAAATTAGAGCAAATACCGAAATATGTAGTAGGAAAAATAAATTGAATTGTTACGAGTGATAGGTGGATGCTAAAGTAAATATGAGAAAAGGGACAAGTGTCAAAGATAAAGAAAATACCTTATGGAGCCGATGAAAAGAGAAGGTCTTGTTCACATAACACTTGCTCCAGCGAGTAATTATCATTCTACTCCTGCTCGTTGGCACTACTACCCTATTCATTCCTGTTATAATATAGACAAAAACTGTTAGCAGCGAAATACAGAACTAGTAACTTCATATCTGACCTATCTACGAACCCATCCAACACTTCAACTTAAGTACCGAAAACATTATCATGTATAAATACTAATGTTTCGATATATTTAACAAATTTTTTGTTTAAGTCATAAAATTTATAATATAGGTACTGTTTGTCACCTTGTTATTTATCTTATATTGGTAATATTATAAACAACAATACCTAACATATAAAGTAAAGGTAGTTGTAACTATAATTAATGTAACACGTACACAGGTTACTTAATTTAATTAGATAAGGTTCAATCTTATTAAATCTATTTCTTTTGATGTAATTACCCAACAGTTATACTGCTAATGTAAAATAAAAAAGTCAATTTTAGGTTGTGAAGGCAGGCTTGGCACGAATAATCTTGTAACATGACAACGCTCATCCTCATACCTCACATGAAACTGAAATTTGAACCAATTCCACGCCAACCTAATTCCCCTGATATTGCTCCCTGCGATTTTTATTTGTTTGTTCTACTCAAGAGAGACCTAAAGGGTAATCACTACACCTCAGACGATGAGGTGAAGGCAGCTGTAAAGTCCTGGATTCAGGAAAGTCAAAAGAATTCTTCAGTGACGGAATGAAAGAATTGAAGGAAAAAAGGAAAGGAATGAAAAAAGAAGAGTAGTTATTGACCTTGCCATTAGAACTCTCTTAACAGCCGTTTTGTTTTTTTTAAAGTTTGAACTGTTCACATATTCACATCCCGGCAATTTCAAATGTCATAAATTGCATTTATTTTTCTTTATTTTTACGTATTGTGTATATAACGTAAAAATAAAGAAAAATACTATATTACTTTGAACGAATTAAATGGTATATAACTAATTAAATAATTAATGGATATGACTACCTGAAGAACATTCCAAAGATGGTGTAGGTAGATTCCCTTGTACAGTTTAATATTAGAAAAACAAATGGATCCGAATCACCTCATATTTTACAGTCGTGCTGCTGGTAGGAACCTTAAAAATAATAATTTCAGGTGAAAAATGAGCTTAACGAGGAAGCAAGTTGACAAAAGATTGAAAAAGCCTAAGGATGAAAGCACTGGATAAAAAGAAAAAATACTTCATTAAAACATCGGCATATTCAAATTTATTTTACACGATTGTAATACTAATACGAATGTAAGATTTTTCTGTTGAATTAATTCATTCTGCTTTCAATTTTATTGAAAAAAAAAAAAAATTATTCCTTAATAGTTTCCAACTATTGGAAAAGACTACTCACACATAATTCTGGTATAATCTAAATAAACGTGATAGAAACAAATCTAAAGAGTTGGCATTATATTAAATACATTTTTTTACAACTAAACTGTGTTTTGAAATAAAATCCAATTAAATTATATAGAGAGATCCTGAAACTTCCTTTGTATAATTTGTATTTGTATTCTATTTTAAACTGTAAATAAACATTTTCAATACAAATTCAATAAAATCTTCAAAATATTTCATTTTTTTGTCGATTAGATTTATTTCTCTAAAAAATAAAATATTTAAATTTTCAAATATTAAAAGTTTTCAACTTCAACCTTTCTTCTACGAAAGTAGAATTATTACTTGAGAAATTGATCACAATAAAAAAGTTTTTAGATAATAATGTAATACTTTGAAAGAACTAAATAATGGATAAGATTACCTGAAGTATCATGTTGAAATCATGTTTTAAGAAAGTTTAGTTTGATTAAATTATGAATTATTTGGTTTAATAAGCTACAATTTACGTACGTTTAACGTTAAATATTTCAATAAAATTTACTTTTATTCTAAAAAAGTTGGAAGCAAAGGAAAAGATTACTAGGAATAGAGTTTACGAATACATATAAAGTAATATACATATAAGCTACCTGGACAATAGTTCTACTGGCAGAAGAGGTAGGTAGATTTCCTTGGCTTCTTTAAGAATGGAATGGTTGAGAACCATTAATATTTACCAACACACTGCTAGATATAAAGAAGGAACAGTAGATGTAGTTACTTCAAATGAAAGCTGAGCCTTATTCAGCACAAGCCGGCTAACATTCCAAAATTTTCATTGAGGAAAATACTGGAAATTTTGTAAAGAATGCTACACAAATAATTTTAACTAAACCTACATTTTTGTAAGACTGAGAAATCGTAACATTTTATCAAACTGTTTAAGTACGTAGCATCCAAATTAAACCATTCTATATTCAATTTTTTTGAAAAAAGTTTGATATGATTAAGTATTTCTAGTTCATTAATGTTACCACCACACCTTACTACAACACTGCATTAAATAAGGCTACACCTTACTCCGGACACTTGCTAAGTGAGGAAGGTTACACACATGTTGGGTATACGTATGTATTATTCAAATTGTTTATTAATCATACATTTTTTTTAAAAAAATAATGAAACCAAGTAGTTAGTTATTAGAGGGTTCTGTACACTTGACTTTAAAATTCTACAGTTAGAGTTGTATTTAATAAGGGGGGGCGAATTAAAGCAAAATTGTACAGAATACTTTTTTCATTTGTACTGGAAAATAATTACATTTAAATGAAATAATTATCAATAAGTTATTCAAATAATATAAAAAATGCTTAATAGTAAAATCTGAAAAAGTATACTAGTAGCATATTCATGTTTGTCATTCACAATTTATTAAGACGTAGGACTTAAATATAATCTCAAAAATAAAAACTACATCAAAACAGTGATCTAATGATTAAAATAGGAATGGCAGCAAATTACTAATGCATGTAAAACATAATATGCACGACACTCAGCGGCTGATATTATCAGAAAAACTGAAGACACTGAATTAAATACGATCAGCTAAAAACCTAGGACTGAAAAGAAAAATATAATATAATAAAATATAAAATGTAATTACGTATTAATTAAAGAGGTCAAAGCAACTCTACGGTAATATTAACATGTTTAGACGAAGTTAATAAAACGATACACTTCGCAGTAACAGTCTCACAAAGGCTAAGTAAGTACAACCTGAAACACAGATCTTACTTGCTATAAAATCACCACCTTAATCATTCCTAACAATGAATCCTTCCCAGAGGAATCCCCATTTACTTGTTCCACCATTGGATTCGTTCGGTGGGACCGGGTCCGCTCTAATAGCCCATCTCTAAATATAACCTAACCATTAGATTCAAACAGTGAGTAAGGTTTCTTAAGTGTCTAGAAACATTCTAGAGACGTTTGTGGTGTAGAAACAAAAGCATATAAATTTAAATTTTTAAATAGGATTGCAGGGATCTGTTTGAAATTAAAGGCCTACGATTTTAAAGGGAGTAATCCCCTATTATCTCTTGATTGAGTCAAATGGTTTGCCGTTTGAAATGTTCTTGGAGCCTGCATAAGTAACATACTGATGGCCTGAGAGAATAAGTATGGTAGGAACAAATGAAGACTGTCTGGGCTGTCGTTTAGTAAGTGGATTCGGATGTTTAGCTATTGGCACTTATGTTATTTTTCAAGGGAGGAAAGTAAGCGGCTATCAGACTGTGGGATTTACAATAATTGGTTCTTGTAAGTTAAAGTTGAAATAAATATTGAAATCATTATCAATATCATTCATGTTGAAGAATGTTATAAAAATAGAACAAACGAATATTTTGATACAGGTTTCGGACTGCTTGGAGTGGCAAGATTGTTGAATCTTGGGCCATTTCAAAATAATGAGCTTTCCAGGGAAATAAGGGCTTCTTATAAGGATAATTAGCAACCGTAGGGTATTGGTGAAGCTTGGCAACATGAAAAAAAGAAGAGGTTGAAAATAGCGTAAATATTAATATCCATTAATTCAGTTATCGTTGTTTTAATCTGTACACTTTTTTATATTTATATGAAGACTTTATTAATGTATATATACAACATTTAAAAAAATAAAAACTTTACGAAGGCCAATATTTTTTGAAATAATATTGAACCCTTTCAAAGAAGATTAACATTGTATGTACTTTGCAAGTACAAATTATTTTTAAGTTTACAAAGTGAAGTCTTTGGAAGAAGCAAAAGGACTAGCAGTAGAACTGTCTGAACTTAAGGTTTCTTCTTTAACCTTAATTTTTGATTTATCTTTTTTATCTTTATCCTTTTCTTTATCCTTGTCCTTTTCTTTATCCTTATCCTTGTGCTTTTCCTTATCCTTATCTTTGCTATGCTTATGATCATGTTTGTGCTTATGCTTGTGTTTGTGCTTCTTTTTGTCCTTTTTCTTTTTCTTTCCCTGAAATTATATATAGTTTATTATTTTTAAACGGCAAGTTTTTAAAATTTTAACAATAAAACAGTAAAAGAATTACGCTTCAAATGAAAATTATAACTACATATTTGGTTATATTCCCTTCGACATGTAAGCCATTTTTCTTAGAAATACTAGTTTTTCTTATAATTTTCGAGGAACTGTTCCTTCAGAGACATATTATTTTGTAAAGCAAGCTGAGAATATTTTAACATTAATAAAGCTAATGTTAACAAAATCGTGTTTATATATTCCGTTCATATGGAGACAAAAAACAAATATTTATGAGAAAAACTTTATTAAAAATTTTACACGATTGCACTCCAGTGTAATACATATCTTACGACAATTAAAAAAAAATCATTTTTGCATCAAAAGCATCACTTTTGTTGCGCTATAAGATACAGAGCGAGGAAACAGTGGATGATATGACATGTTAGATCTTGAATGTCTGATTTTCTAAAGTTTTATAAACCAAAAAAAAAAAGCGACTACGAATTTTACTTTCAATGCTATTTTTCAAAAAAAATGCAGGCAAGTTTTTCCGGTCTAACTACTTCAACCGGAGAGCGCGACTTTCATGTAATTTCCTTGCTTTAACACTTTTTCCTACACCTTGCAATGGAAATTTCCAAAAATATGTTTTTTTTCTTAACATAAAGGAAATTAAATAGAGTATATCTCTCGTTTAAACAGTCCATCTTCTGTCATATGCACTGCAGAAGGGACAATTCGGTATTCTAAACACACTAATTCTGCACTCTGCACAGTAATTATCTTTTGATTAAACGAAGGCAGGTAATTCCATCAAAAAAAAGATTACATATCAACATGCCGTGAGAAGAACCGCCTAATCTTGTGACTCAGTTACCTGCTTTC
Organism: Rhodnius prolixus; assembly: GCF_049639745.1. NCBI lineage: Eukaryota > Metazoa > Arthropoda > Insecta > Hemiptera > Reduviidae > Rhodnius > Rhodnius prolixus. The sequence continues at coordinate 10,238,773 of NW_027411604.1, read as the reverse complement.
ATGTTTTCTCCCAAAAACTACAAGCGACGCCTTGTCACTCAATTTGGAGTAAACTAAAGAGAAGCACTCTTATCAATAATCAATCTAATCTACCTTAATCCTGACATAAAAGTTAACTCATAAAACTGAACTAGACAAATGTTTTTGAAAAAAAAATTGTGTAAATTAAAATGAAAGACGCTAAGCAATGTAAATGTAGAGATCAACTGTAAGTCAATCCACACAGACCTAAAACATCTACTATGGCTCCCTTAAGTATGGTTAGTGAATAGAATGTGGGCGTCTATATGTTGAATGAGTATATATGAGTGAGTTGCAAAATGAGCTGGAGTTCGTACGAGATTTATTTCATGGAATTATAGAGAGAGGTCATTGGTTTCTCTCTAGTGTAGAGAATCTTTTGGACGGATTGCACAATTTTCAACAATGTTTCATTAAAAAATATTTAGTTCGAAATTTCAATAATATAGAAAAATTTACCAGATAAAAATAGAATGCATTTTTTATTCCAATTGGATACTGCTTCTTTTTTTGGGGGGGGGGGGGCTAATTTTGCCCTTTTAAGAAATTTACAAAAAAAAAAACGATTTCGGAAAAGTTCAAGTTATGATTAGGATCTTTAATTGGTATTGGAGGGAATAAGTAAAAAAAGTAATCGCCCATATTTTCACGGTCCAACTACCAAATAGGTATCGTGGGCAGAAGGCTCATACTTTACTATAAACAACTTTTCTAACAAGTAAAAAGTAATCATACGCTGGATTCGAACTGGGGATCTCCTACTTACAAAGCCACGTTTCATAACCACTAAACCATCACCTGCCCCAAATGGAGGGAAGAATATGTGCTATCTAATGATAAGATTTACTAGCATTATATACTTACTTTTGAAATCGATTCAGATTTATTTGATTCCTCTTTCTTAAACATTCCAGGTTCAAATCCAATTGGACCACCAGAAGTTCCTTCCTTGATTCCAGGAAGTGATGCAGAATTGTCCGAATAATATTCCGTTTTCAATGAGGCATTGCTTTTATCGTTTGTCTAAAATTATTGTTTATATTTTTCAAACAAACATTCAATATAGAAAAAAAATATAAATCAATATTTTAATAATCACCTTGATTTTTTTTGAATCTTCTTTCAATAGTTCTGTTGTTCCAACGCCAATATCTTCGTGACTACCTCCAACAGCAGAGTCTTTTGTCAATGGTGAATTTGCTTTCCTTTTTAATGTATTTTCACTCGCAAATGGTATACTTTTCATCTAAAAATATTCTCAAAATAAGGAAAAAAATAATTACGAATTAAAAGTGATAAACATTTCAATACCTCATCAAAATTGCCTAGTTTTGTAACAGAAGATTCTGGAAGGATTGGCGGTGGAAGACAAGCTGGTCGTTTTTTACCAAACATTGTAAAATAGAGATCTATCACACTACACCTCATTTTGGAATCATGGGACAGCATACAGCTAAAAAAGAAATGTTTGGATTATTAAACTAAAATTTAAAAAAAAAATACATAAACGTTTTGATAGCTAAAATCTTGAAATTTACTTGAACAATTTCCATAATCTATGAACTAATTCCTGCCAACGAGCTTTTCCTATTTCAATGAGCTGTTTGTTAGATGGCCGTTGGAATGGCGGATTCTGGCATAGCATTCTAATTAATGCTAATCTTACTCCTGGATCTGGATCTTCTTCAACAGTGTCCAATAAATATTCAAAATCAGACCATTTTCCATCAACAACAGTATAATCCACCAACGCTTCTAAGGCGCATAATCGCACTTCTGAAAATTTATGTAAGGAAGTAAAAGTTAATAAATGTACGAACCTAAACATATATATAAAGGTAAAGTATTTGTCACGGTTTACAACAGGGGTGTCAAACTGGCGGCCCTCGAAGTAATTTCTTGTGACCTTATTTTATGAAAATAGAAAAAATTGTTATGAAGGGAATAGTGCTTAGAAGAGATCCAGGCCTTATAACGTATAAACAAATTCCTCGTTAACCCCTTTAACTATAAAGACGAGTATACACCGGGCATTCTGTCTTTCTTGGGGGCCTGTGGGTGTGTATAAATGCGTTAACTTAGTTCCAGCGATGTTAGAAAGCGATATGTCTGTCAAAGATCTTCTAGCATTCCAGAAAATTGTCTGAATTATTTAAGCAATGACAATTTTCATTGATTTCAACCTCTAATGTTGCCCTCTTTATTTAAATTAAATTCCTTACTGAAAAAGCCAACTATTATTAGTCACGGATACCACGTCCTCTTAAGTTTTTTCGCATTCGTTTTAGTGTTAGTCGTTCACGAATGAGCACTACTGACCATATCTATACTTCTATAAAACACTGTTCAGTTCATCCAGTCAGATTATACGGGTCGAGTTTATATGCCTAACAGGGGATCTCAAAAACCAAATGTTTACACACGGAACATATTTCAAATATTATTTTGATGACAAAATAATTAGATCTCTTACCTACGAATTGTCCGTAAGCTGCATAACTTCTAAATAGATTAGGTGTACTAGGCAAATGTCCAAATTTTTGTAATTTTCTGATAGCTTTAAGACACGCAACAGTTACAGTCAACTTATAACAAGGTAACAGTTTTTCCATATTTAAATTGCGCGTTATCTCTTCTAAAATTAATTTTGTGTCAGACGATAAAGATTCTGCGGTAATTTCTGTGCTGTTGAAACGTAATAAAATATCATTGTATTTCGCTATTTCGTGTACTATTTATTTCATTAAGTCATGAAGAAATTATACTTCTAATTTCTTACCCTTGCTGCACAACTGATATTACTGGCGTAACTGTTTCTCCAAGAGCTTCCACCAAAGCTGCTCGGTAATAGTTATCTGAGAATCTATTCTTTGAATTATCATTATATTTAAATAAATCCAGCAAGAACTTTATAACTTCCGGAGGACAAATACCATGTGCATTTCTAAGACCTGCCATGGCCACTGGAATTGTCTGTAATATAGGAAATTAACAAAGATTTACATTATTACATTGAAATTTTACACGTTTTATCATTATAAATTAACCAAAATTATACCTTTTGCAAGAAATAATGTTGTAGATTTTGAAAATTATTTTGTTTAATTATATGTGGACATGAGAATGATCCAAAAAATTTTCTAAAAATTGCCAACATTGCTGGAGGCCCGGCCCAAGAAGATACCATTGAATTAGCAACCTTTAAAAACATTATTTACATCAATTAGTTAGAAGCAGAAATTAGCATGTATTTTCATGGTTAAGTAGAAAGCAGAACACACCAATAATAACTTCTTTTTTTTTATGCTTAAAGCAAGCTTCTTTTCTTAAAAGAAAGTTTGCTTGAAAAAAAAAAGATATAACTATATCGCCAATAATGCTTATCAAATCACTTTCTATTATGCTTAGGATAGTCAAATTAAAAGATTAAAACATTCAACTTAACCATAAATTGTAATGAAAATCAACTCACACATTTACAGAGCAAACTATACAAGATCAGGTGAATGTAGAATAAAAAATGATAACTCACACAACAGGTGATAAGTTTCAGGGAAGGCAGAAAATTGGAAAGAAATAATTGCTAATTTAACAGAAAAAGAGCATTTTTTTAAATGAACTAAACTTTTTACTTTTCACACTTAAACAAAACCCAAAATTTCGGGAGGTAGAATCATCGCAATCAATCATTGGATCGATTCAAATCCATTAATTTTGATTTATCTTGCTTGTATATTTTCATTTTCCTCATCGCATACTCCTACAAGTTTGTAGAAAGTAAGTTGAAACCTGTAAAAACGGGGGTAGCAAAGGAAAGCGTAGCACTGTAAACACCAGATTTGTTTTCTTAAGTAGTGTTACTCCATTAATTCTTATCCACAAAATTTTAGTGACTATGTTCAGCAAAGTTTATAAAACTTGCGCAGTAAATAATACTTTGATAATTACTTTTGTAAGACAATGTGCAGCAGCACAACGAACTTTGACGTAAGTTTGCTCATTCTCAATGGTATTAGTAAGCGCCTGCCTTGTAGAAGGAGTTGGAAACTTTTCCAAGGCAGTAATTGCATCAAACTGTGCAGTTACATCTCGCTCATGTCGCAACTGATATTGCCACTGGTAATCTGGTTGTTCTATCTGGCAAGATCGTACAAGGGTCATATCTGGATCCAATCTTATCCACAGCACTGGAGAATCAGAACTGGAATTCATAAAAATATATATTAGCCTTTAAATGTAATCTGTTGCATAAAAGTTAAGGGGTGATCAAAACAAGGTATGGTATTTGCCAATTAAGTAAAATATGGAAATGCTTACTCCATGGTCGTTAAGTCCATATCAACCTCTTCTCCAGTGCATAAAGGAATTTTCTTTTTCTTATTTCTCCGACTTTTGGAATGGCATGTAATATCTGATTTTGCAACTGCACCTTCTACCTGCAAGGTATGCCTAAAAGTACCGTCAAGTTCTTGAACGGTCACAAGCAAAGGACCAACGTATTTACGAATTCCTTTTTGAGAGATTGCATCCTGCCTAATCTCTAATTCCACTGTATTTCTAAATAGAAAGAAAAATAGAAAATCTTTATTCCAGTACCTCAAGTTTATCCGACTTATTATTCCAAGTATTAAAATAAAATTCACCTCTTTCTATTAAAAATAAACGCCAGATGAAACTTTGCATGACCTCCCGTTCTAACCCACTGGTCTATGAACACTGACATATCTTTGCCGGTAACAGTAAAAATAGCCTTGGAAAAAGTGTTGGTACTGATAAGCATATGAAACCAATGGCCAGCAGAAGCTTTCTGCAATGATGCATTTGATGCTAATGATAAGTGCTTGTTAAGCACCTGGAATAGAAGAAAGAAAATTAAAATAAGAACAACAACAAAAAAAATGTAGAATAATGAAATTAAGTATTTAAATTTTTCAAAAAATGTTACTAAACCTGCAACAGAAGTTCATATCCAATTCTATGTTCAAGCATTCTCATTACAAGATGAGCTTTCTTTGTCATAACCTCTAAATAAACTGGAGAAATGGTATGTAGGTTTTTAAGAAGGAAATGAAAGCCTTGATCAGCAGGTTTGGGTTGGTTGGGTGGTGTGGCGGTAGCAGTAGGAAGCGGTGCCGGCGGTTGACTTGGATCAAGAATTATACCACCGTTTTCTTCCTCATATTTCACTACTTCCTGTAGCTCCTGGCAAACAACATCTGTGGTTAACTTACAAGCTGATAATTAATGCTATTGTATATTTTCATTTTATTTTAGAGTTTTAGCAGAATTTACCTTGTGAATCCATTCACGATATGCATTATTGCCGAAACACTTTTTTGCGTAGAGCCCACAAAGATATGTAGATATTCCTTTTGGTAGCCAAGCATCAGACCAATTTTGCATTGAAATAAAACAACCAAAAAATTGTTCAGCTATTGCTTGGGCCATCGCAGTACGAGTTATATATGTTTGGTCTACAATAGGATAAGGATGTAGAAGATTCGTACTGAAACAAGTTAAAAATATCTAATGAAAAACTTCTCACGACAATCTTTTATTGCTATTACCATTTTTTTTTAGCGATAAATTTGGCTTTAACTTTTTTTTTTAATTTCGAGTGTTTTTTGCGCATAATTGAAAGTGGTAAAAACCTCAAAGTTTACTTGCTGTTGCTATTGCGGGGCCTGCGCAAGTGCATAAAATTGAATTGTCTTAAACCGTAGAGGAGTCATTCGGTGTAAGTGAAAGGAATGAGATCACTATCACTAGATCATGTACTACACTCGTAGATGCGCACATAAATTCAGGAAATTTCACTACCATCAAAAACAAATTTAAATTGGACGAATGGTGGGGTTATACTAAAAGTTACTTACGGTATTACACTATTCATCCTTAAAAGTATATTCCTAAAGAAGGGATTTTATCCTGGCAGAAATCCAAAGAAACCAGGAACATGTTAAAAACAGTTGCATTTCTAGTTAATTATTTACAATTCTAGCATTGCAATTAATAAATATTTAAATATACAGCAAGTAGAGAAAGTAAAAAATTAAGTTCGTACGAAAGTTACTGAAAAAAACACTTACCTAAGTATACTCATGGAAGCATATGCTGAAACTGAAACGTCCGTTTCATCCACGAAAACTTGTTTATAACAAGGATATGGATATCTGTTGGCCAATGTTTCTTCATAAAATTCAAATGCTTCGTGAAGATAACGTGCAGAGACTTTGAGATTCTCCATCAAGCCAGGCAGACAGAAATGTGTTACCTCGTGCATGTAAGGATCTACGAATATTTCAAATGGCCTATAAAGAAAAAAAAAATTGAATAAAAAAACTTCAATCACGGCTTAAAATTACATCATCTGGGAAACTTCATTTCAAAAGCATGAAAAGGATGCTTACCCAACCGCTAGGGCGATATTCGGTGCCGACGTAGGCACATTAAGACCGTAGTAAAACGTTTTACGTCTCATGTCCGGAGTGTAGACTACTTCTATAAGATCTCCACATGACACAGCCGTCATATTTTCGTCCACAGTAAATTCTAATCTCCAAGTGCAAGGTTCAGCGAAACTGTCAATGCAAGGAAACCATAGTCTACTTGAATTTTCGTAGCAACAGGTATACATGTGAGCTGCCCTCTTTAACAAATAAATGAATACAATTAGGTTCGTAAAATATTTTTTAAATCACTCAGTCAACATAAGAGAGATATCCTGAAGTCTTCACTTAATATCTATTCTTAACCAAACCCCGAAAGTGAAGAGACTAGGACGAGCTTTTTCAGCCATCTTTCTGTTGGTTCCGTGGCCGTGGGGCTCTATGTTCTAACATCAATGGAGAAATACCCATTTTGGCGACTGTATGGTAGAAGAAAGGTCTAAGTTCTCGGTGAGTCAACTTCCGTGTGGATTCCATGACTGCTATGCTGGTAGTCTGCATTAATCGACTATTCAATAGTCCCCTAATCAGCAGTTGGAAACAAAAAAATAGTATGTGTGACTAATGGCTTTGAATTCCTTTTTTATTGGATTCAAAGTCATGGTGGCATTGCGGGAAACTCTTTGTTGATTAACAGACCGTCATACTCGTACTATAGCGAAGAAAATGTAAAAAAAAGGTTGGCATTCAAACAAATAAAAAAATTAAGGCTGAAATTGGCAATAATCTTTCTTCCTTTTTCGTTAATGAATCACTCACCAAAAAAAGATAAACAGTACTCTAACAAATAAAAAATCTATAAAAAAAAAACTCTATAAATCATACTTGTAAACTTACATCTGCTAGTACACCTTCTCCTTCCGGGATGACAAAATGTATTCCACCCTGAGGCTGCTCAAGACTGAACTCTACACCAATTCGAACACTTCTACCTTCTGCTATTAGAGATGCAGCTTCCTCCCCTATCATAACCACCAATTCCCCACCATTCTTGTCAGGATCAATTTGAGAGGCGGCATTAACATGTGCATGTGCAAATGCTTCCAATGATCGTCTATTAAAAAAAGAGAGTAATAAATGAAAAAAAGTTTAAATTCAAATTATACTCAATTGGAACAAGGTATATTTCAATACAAGCTGCGCTAGAGTAATAGACAGAATGTGCACGATGTAAGCAATAAATTGTCTTTAAAAGTTAGGCCTTAAGCATCAATGATGAAAGGATACTTGAGCACTAAAAAATATAAACAGAACTAGAAATAGGTCTTTGTACAAAAGCTCTAACGTTGCTCAACTGGAATCTACAATAGAAATGAAAGAGTAATCACCCATGAATTTAAACAAAAAAATCTGTCAAGGTCAAACAGTTATTAGGATGCTTTATCTCCCTTCTCTGTAACAGCAATAACCTAGCAAATAAAAATAATAATAATTTACAGTAGTCATTTCTGAGAGTGCAATTTTGTATGGAGCAAAAGCATGGACAAAGTACAGCTGCATTAGTAACCAACTTCTCGCCTGAGATGGATTGGAGCGATCAGAGGGCGAAAAAATCTTATCGGATTCAGACTAATGTGACTAAAACAGTAGGTATAAGGTTGGAATAAAAAATTTGATGGAAGAGTTCTGACTCTAATACTTAGGAATTGGTTTCTTGAGAAGATATCAGAGTTGGTGAAACTTGTTGGTTCAGCGTTTTGAAACACATTTCTTACTCTGTGCTCTGGAGGATGGCCTCCTCCTTCTAGAAACTTTTGCTATAGAGCCAAATGAAGATCATTAAGAAAAGATCACTAATACAAATATTGGATCCGGAAAGGAGCTTTATATTTTTAGTCTGCAACGAAGCAAAAAGTAAGAACTAAAACTTGGATTTAACAAATATATAGAGGAAATAGCGAAATGGGTAACATTTATGATTAAAGTAAGATTCACTGCAAACTAATAAATAGATAAATTACGGCCCTGTGAGTGCAGTTTTGAATGCACAAAATAAAGGCACTAGAATATGCCCAAGACATGCAAAACTATAACCAGGAGGCTGAGTGTTTGGTTGTTAGAATAAAAGGATATTATTCCGAAATACAAAGAAAACCTATTATAAAAGTTTGTCAACTTACTCTCGGTCATCATCGTGTGTAATGTCCAAAAATGGATCAAAATACTGAAAAGTAACTTCATGGATATCATTTATGCACACTCTATAAATTCTACACTGCTTAGCATTTAATTTGATTACTCTCAAATTATCTCTAAGTGGTACTATCGTAAGCTCAGAGTAGCCCTAAAAAACAAAGGTTTTAAACATTTTTATTAATAAAAATTATTAATGTAACATTAAGAGGAATAGTAATTGCCTCTCGTCTGTCAAAGATACGATTATTTTTGTGATTTATTTGTCAGTTCGAGAAAGAAAACTACAAAAATAAAGAGGCAATAATACACAGATCATGAATCTCAATTTATCATCAATAATGCAAAGATAGAGAAATAAGATCAATAAAAAACAGAACTGGTCAGATTTTTGTAACTAACTTACAATTATGCTTTTTCTTTGAAAATTGATTCCTGTTAAGCTAACAATCTGATGAGCTGTGCAATATTAAAACAAAAAAAAACTATTAACAAAAATAAGTAAGGATATTAAATTAAATTTTAAATAATTTTAGAATACTTATAATTTAAAAGGTCTGTAGGTGTCAGCCGATCTTTCTTTCTTCATTTTGGAAAAATGTAAGGCTCATACAAAATTACATTGCTTAACATGAAAAATAAAAACTAAACTAAAGAGAACATCAACTAAGTAAGATAAGCGTTACTGTCGAATAACAAATCTTGTGAGAACCTTACAGAAAGGTTTCACTTACAGTGTTTACAAGAAGACCGGCTGTAACGATTTTTACATGCCTGCGCTATCTATGAAAAGTCGTGGAACTATTGTTTCAATTAAATTCTAACAGATAGCGCAGCATGTCCAAAATTCTCAATTTTTACTTTATTCTTTTACCATTTTATTTTTTTATCAGCGTTGTTTAACAAATTATTATAATTTACTGGTTCATTGTAACTGCATTAAAAATAATCGTAGGAATTTTTAATGCGAACTGAGCCTTTATTGAAAAATAATACCGAAATGAGTTCTCTTCCTTCGTGTTTCTTACAACTGTCATGATGGGAAGTGTTGTCAGTAACGAAAGAACACTGTTCGAAGAGTGGCTGGACTATAAAAAAGGCTCCGATCTTGGGTGCTAATGCACCATAAATGAATAAATTAATCTGCCATGAACACACAGATTACACTTTTGCTATAATTTTCAAGGAACGTTGTAACTCACCTTTCTAAATGTCCAAAATGAATCTTTCGAATAAAAATGTTTCATCTATAAACGAAGTTAAACAAAATCGTACAGGAGCATTTTTGAAATTTCAAAATTGGTAATCATGGTTTTGGAATTTTCCACAAGTTCAGAATTAAAACAAAATATTTAGATCTCTATTCTTACTGGAAAAGTAATCCGGGAAAGGATATCCAACTTTTCTTACAATTACATTATTAATAAATTACAATATTAATATTAATAAATTTAATATAAAAAAGCAGTAGATCGTAAAAAAAAAAAACTGACGAAATTACAGATATCGGTTGGATTACCGATCTTGTTCGTTATTGTGAGATACATCCATGGAACCGCTCCTCAAGAAGATATGCTAATTTACAATATTGGTCTGCCAACCAGAACAACTGCGGAAGAAATTTTTAATTTGATAGATTCATATTTCAAAAAGCAAGATTTATCTTGGGATTTACGTCATCAAGTTTGTACCGATGGAGCCAAGGCAATGTTTGATAAATTGATTTCAACAATTATTCACCGATGTAAAAATGCTTTGCGATAGAAAACAAGCACAGCCAAGTCATTGAAAGAATTTTCTTTTTCTTTATTACAATATCAAAATTTGTAATTATTCCTTTTGTTAATTTTCATAAAATGTATTCTAGAAAATAAAAGAAATAAAACCTGATTCGCTACCTACTATACTATACAATTGTCTTATTAAGATTAAATAAAGATTCTTGTATCTGAATAATTTTGCGAATTTGAGTGGAAAAAAGCTTTGATTAACTATTTTATCAGTTACTTAAACATGAGGTTCCTTCAAGAAAGATCATGAGCTCGAAGGGTAATAGTTTGAAAACTCCTGCTTTAGAACAATGCTCCGTGATCTTTTCTTAAACAGAATACTACAAAGTTCTTGAATTTCACGGCACACATTTACTAATGCATGTTACACATAAATTGTATTTCTTATTATAAAGTAGCAACGATTCAAGGCGGCATCAATAGTTTTTAATTCTACCATTAATGATATTATTTAATTATTTTTGACGGCGAGCCACATGTGTGACTCTTGCTCGTAGTACTTAAAAGCACACTGTGGCCACGGCAGTACTGTGATTGCGAACCATTTCTTTTAGAAGGACATCTAGCCACCCCTTTCCCCGAGATAAGCCCTAATTTTTTCATGGAAAAATGGTGCAAAGAAAAGTTCTACGTGAGCACGTTGTTTAAAGAAAAATCTTTTCGACAAAACTTCAAAAAAGTGGAAAACTTCTCTCAGGCAGACACAGATATATAACACATACAACTCACTTTCTAAAAACTATTTTTTAATATTTGAAACATTGAATCGGAATATTAGACACTCTGATTATCAAGACTCTGTCTATTGAACCTTAAAAATTTTGAATAAAAGAGATTCAAATATAATAAAAAGTTTGGTAATTAACCCCTTAATGCACTTTTTTTTTTTGAAAAAACCGCTATATTTTATATTTGAATAAGTAAGTGTTATAGCTTACAATCCCATGTAAATGATAAATATCTATAAAACGATTGCTTTTCTTTGCTTTCACATTATTTTCAATTCTCGATTATATTCGAGAGTGAAAAATTATAGTAGCATAAAGTGCAACGCCGCTCGAATTATCTCGAGTGTGAACAGTTTGGCCAGTTTAGCGCGCTCGAGTTAATTCGAGCGTGCACGTTAAGGGGTTAATCATTAAAAAGAGAACTAACTGATTATGAAAACACCAGACCGGAAAAGAGGTAAATGTCCTTTCGCACTTAATTTTAATAAATGTTTATTATTTAAATAACAAAATGATGTCCTATTCATATTATCTACAAAGCGTACAATTTTTGTGAGAATTTTAGTAATTAATAGTATTGTAAGCACAAAAATGTTCTGTATTTACCCTAGCGATATCTTTTACAATTCAGACAAGCATTGTGTGAACAATTAACTTAGCAGTACACTTAAATCATCTAGTTCATAATCTTTCACATCAGTTTGTATATTAAATACAAAGTTTTGAAAAGCACTCCTTAGTTCGTCTCCATTCTCCATTACGTTACTGTTTACATATGATAAGCTTGCTACTGGACCACCTAAGCATAAAATTTGAATTTGATATTCATCACAATGGTGGGTTAAAACACAAAAAAATGAGAAATTAATAATTATAGAATTACTTAATTCCGGTACTGGTAGTTTTAATTCTGGATCCTTACAATTAGCAATGATAAGAGCATTATTATTTGAAATCATATTTTTAGCAACAAAATTTTCATACATTCGTTCCAATTCCATTAACTGTTCTTTAACCTCAGGATTGAATACTAAAACTACACCTTGTGCATTCCATGAAAATACGGGCCAAAATTGTTCATATCTGTAAAATAAAATTTTAAACCTTTTTGTGGAAACTAGCAGTAAGAAGTATTGACTGTCAAAATACCAAAGCTTTTATTTTCTGTTTTACCAATATCTCCGTTTCATTTTCTGATTAAGATGGGAAAGTAGATTCATCTGTAATAGCGAATAATTTACTTTCCATAAATGTTTCCGATGAGTTTGGTTTGGGAAGGGCATTTCTATTTCGTTTTTAAAACTATTGTTTCCATTGCGATACAACACAGTCATTTTCAGAACGAGGTGTTCCTCATAAAACCAACTTAATAATTTGGTAATTTCATTAAATTTATAACTCATGAATGGCTCAAAGTAGGGGCGAAAACCAGGGTGTTCGGCTGTTAATCCGAAGAATGAAGTGATCCTAAGAAAACTGGGCTCATTATTCGGATAGTTAATCGCAATAAATTAATGCTAAAGAGATTATAAGAGAAGGATAATCAATTCAAGAGTCTTAATTTTCTAAGCTTTTGAAAGGCATAAATTCTATTGGCTATTCCAGGCTATGAGAAGATACCATATTGACATATATTGTATGAACGAATACATATTTCCAAAGAAGATACAACTTTTCCCCTTTACAACATCTTTAAAAGAAGATAAAATAACATAATTTATAATAAGGCAGATATTTTGTAAATTGTATAAACCAAAAATCTTCAACTTACTTTTCATCGCCAGAACAATCCCATAATTCTATTTCTATATCATTCCTGTCATTGTTTATCTCATATTCCAGCACTCGAATTCCCGGAGTTGGTCGGTAATTATCTATGTTATAATCTATTGCTTCAGATAGAAAATTTGCAATCGTAGATTTTCCACACTTAGAACCGATACAAAAAACATATTATTACACTGAAAACTCCCAGGAATAACGCCAAATTTATTATTATTCATACCTTCAATGGACCAACTAAAATTATTTTTACTTTCTTCATATTTTCAAATTAAGTGATAATCGTCATCTCAAAGATTACTAGACTTTCGTTTTGATACCGTTGCTGAGGTAACTAAAAGTTTGCCATCATGAATGTATATGTTCTCGTTGCTAGGATTCCATTACATGAATTGTGTATTAATGCTTAACAGTACCTGTACTTACAAAACATTCTCAATATATTTAATAAGTTAATTTTATTATTAAAAACATTCTGTTATTATAAATGACTAATGATTTTTGTAACACGTAGTACTCTGCCAAATTCAAGTAATCGAATCTAGTTGAATTATATGTAGTCAAAAAGACAGAACATAAAATTTAATTCCGTAAACTCCAAATCCATAGATTTCTTTTAAAACGCCTTTCGCAAATTTAAAATTTACCTAACAAATCAACAAATTGATGTCAAAAATCGAAGCCAGATCATCAAGAATAAGGAGTTGAGACCTGGGATTGTAAGAAAGTAAAAATGAACCAACATGATACATGCTACGACGATACATTTTCAAAAATAAGAAATAGTAAAAAGTCCTTCTAAAGAAATCTTCATCCAATTTTACCGAAATTAGGTCGATCTATATATATTGAAAAAACCTGAAGTAAAACCAAAAAACCTTCAGAAAAAGCGGAAATTTTCTCCAAATTTCATTGCGATACTGTTGTTTCTGCATTTGACAGTGAAAATTAGGCCAAAGATAAATTGTACATGTCGGACCGATCTATTTTGAAAAACAACAAGTAAAAACTAGTGGAAAAAGTAGAAGTTGTTCCCTAATTTCCAAGGAAAGCTGCTGTTTCTGCATTTGACAGTGAATAATAACGCCAATGCTAGATTGTACACATAGAGTCGATCTATTTTGAAGAACAAGAAGTAAAAAGCAGTGGAAAAAGTGGAAGTTGTTCCTTAATTTCCAAGGAATGTTACTGTTTCTGCATTTTATAGTTAATAGTAAGGCCAATGCTAGATTGTACACATAGGGTCGATCTATTTTGAAGAACAAGACGTAAAAAGCAGTGGAAAAAGTGGATGTTGTTTATTAATTTCCAAGGAATGTTGCTGTTTCTGCATTTGATACTTAATATTAAGGCCAATGCTAAATTGTATACTTAGGGTCGATCTATTTTGAAGATCGAGAAGTAAAAACCAGTGGAAAAAGTGGAAGTTGTTCCTTAATTTCCATGGAATGATGCTGTTTGTGCAATTAATAGTTAATAGGAAGGCCAATACTGGATTGTATACTTAGGGTCGATCTATTTTGAAGAACAAGAAGTAAAAAGCAATGTTTTCAGTAAAAAGCGGAAATTGTTCATTAATTTCCAAGGAATGATGCTGTTTGTGCAATTAATAGTTAATAGGGAGTCCAATGGTAGATTGTCCATATAGGGTTGATCTATTTTGACAAACAGGAAGCAAATACCAGTGGAAAAAGTGGAAGTTGTTCCCTAATTTCCAAGGAATGCTGCTGTTTCTGCATTTAATAGTTAATAATAACGCCAATGCTAGATTGTACACTTAGAGTCGATCTATTTTGAAGAACAAGAAGTAAAAAGCAGTGGAAAAAGTGGTAATTGCTTGTTAATTTCAGAATACTGTTGCTTTTGTATTTGATATTTAACAGTAAGGCCAATACTAGATTGTATACAAAGGGTCGATCTATTTTGTAGATCAAGAAGTAAAAACCTGTGGAAAAAGTGGAAATTGCTTGTTAATTTCAGAATACTGTTGCTTTTGTATTTGATATTTAACAGTAAGGCCAATACTAGATTGTATAGTAAGGGTCGTTCTATTTTGTAGATCAAGAAGTAAAAACCAGTGGAAAAAGTGGAAATTGCTTGTTAATTTCAGTATACTGTTGCTTTTGTATTTGATATTTAACAGTAAGGCCAATACTAGATTGTATACAAAGGGTCGATCTATTTTGTAGATCAAGAAGTAAAAACCAGTGGAAAAAGTGGAAATTGCCTGTTAATTTCAGAATACTGTTGCTTTTGTATTTGATATTTAACAGTAAGGCCAATACTAGATTGTATACAAAGGGTCGATCTATTTTGTAGATCAAGAAGTAAAAACCTGTGGAAAAAGTGGAAATTTTTCATTAATTTCCAAGGAAGGCTACTGTTTCTGCATTTGATAGTTAATATTAATGACAATGCTAGACTGTACACATGAAGTCGATCTATTTTGAAAAACAACAAGTAAAAACTAGTGGAAAAAGTGGAAGTTGTTCCCTAATTTTCCAGGAATGCTGCTGTTTCTGCATTTGACAGTGAATAATAACGCCAATGCTAGATTGTACACATAGAGTCGATCTATTTTGAAGAACAAGAAGTAAAAAGCAGTGGAAAAAGTGGAAGTTGTTCCTTAATTTCCAAGGAATGTTACTGTTTCTGCATTTTATAGTTAATAGTAAGGCCAATGCTAGATTGTACACATAGGGTCGATCTATTTTGAAGAACAAGACGTAAAAAGCAGTGGAAAAAGTGGATGTTGTTTATTAATTTCCAAGGAATGTTGCTGTTTCTGCATTTGATAGTTAATATTAAGGCCAATGCTAAATTGTATACTTAGGGTCGATCTATTTTGAAGATCGAGAAGTAAAAACCAGTGGAAAAAGTGGAAGTTGTTCCTTAATTTCCATGGAATGATGCTGTTTGTGCAATTAATAGTTAATAGGAAGGCCAATACTGGATTGTATACTTAGGGTCGATCTATTTTGAAGAACAAGAAGTAAAAAGCAATGTTTTCAGTAAAAAGCGGAAATTGTTCATTAATTTCCAAGGAATGATGCTGTTTGTGCAATTAATAGTTAATAGGGAGTCCAATGGTAGATTGTCCATATAGGGTTGATCTATTTTGACAAACAGGAAGCAAATACCAGTGGAAAAAGTGGAAGTTGTTCCCTAATTTCCAAGGAATGCTGCTGTTTCTGCATTTAATAGTTAATAATAACGCCAATGCTAGATTGTACACTTAGAGTCGATCTATTTTGAAGAACAAGAAGTAAAAAGCAGTGGAAAAAGTGGTAATTGCTTGTTAATTTCAGAATACTGTTGCTTTTGTATTTGATATTAACAGTAAGGCCAATACTAGATTGTATACAAAGGGTCGATCTATTTTGTAGATCAAGAAGTAAAAACCTGTGGAAAAAGTGGAAATTGTTCATTTATTTCCAAGTAATGCTACTGTTTCTGCATTTGATAGTTAATATTAATGACAATGCTAGACTGTACACATGAAGTCCATCTATTTTGTAGTACGAGAAGTAAAAAGCAGTGGAAAAAGTGGAAGTTGTTCCCTAATTTTCAAGGAATGCTGCTGTTTCTGCATATGATAGTTAATAGTAAGGCCAATGCTAGATTGTACACATAGGGTCGATCTATTTTGAAGAACAAGACGTAAAAAGCAGTGGAAAAATTGGAAGTTGTTCCTTAATTTCCAAAGAATGGTGCTGTTTGTTAAATTAATAGTTAATAGTAAGGCCAATGCTAGATTGTATACATAGGGTCGACGTATTTAGAAGTTCAAGAAGTAAAAAGCTGTGGAAAAAGTGAAAGTTGTTCCCTAATTTTCTAGGAATATTACTGTTTCTGCATTTTATAGTTAATAGTAAGGCCACTGCTAGATTGTATACTTAAGGTCGATCTATTTTGAAGATCAAGAAGTAAAAAGCAGTGGAAAAAGTGGAAGTTGTTCCTTAATTTCCAAGGAATGGTGCTGTTTCTGCATTTGATAGTTAATATTAAGGCCAATGCTAAATTGTATACTTAGGGTCGATCTATTTTGAAGATCGAGAAGTAAAAACCAGTGGAAAAAGTGGAAGTTGTTCCCTAATTTCCAAAGAATGCTGCTGTTTCTGCATTTGATAGTTAATATTAAGGCCAATGCTAGATTGTATACTTAGCGTCGATCTATTTTGCGGAACAAGAAGTTCAATGCAGTGGTAAAAGTGGAACATTACCCCTAATTTAAATGTAATGTTGCAGTTTCCGTATTTGATAGATAACATTAAGGTCGTGGTTAATTTGAATATGTGGGGTTGATATATTTGAAAATCAAGAGTTAAAAACTATTTGAAAAATAAAAAATGTTTTTCTAATTTCACTGGAATGTTTCTTTTTCTTTATTTGATAAGTAATAATTATGCTAATGCTACGAGTAAGCTAATGCTCGTATATTATGCATGTTGGGCCGATCTATGTTGAAATAGGAGAAGTGCATGTAGTTGGAAATAGTCTCCTATTTTCTCTGGACTGGTGCTATTTTGGTTTTTGGTTAGGTAATAATCAGGCCAACGCTATTTATATTAAAAGGAACCCCTAATTTTTTAAACTCGAGAAAGAAAATAATAGGACTGGGGATCATAAGTAATGAAAATTTATTAATTTAACAGCTATTAGGTTTTTCATATTATTGACAGCCATTTTTAGGAAGTCCAGCTTATAATTTCTGTTATTTTTTAATGTACCGTTTGAGATTAATAATGCAACTATTTACCTTGAAGAAATGGAAAAATTAAAATAAAATGAGAATTAGATAATATGTAAATATACATGTGTATATCGAAAGAGAAAACCTAATGCAATCCGAAAAACTTCTAACAGAAATACTTACACATTTAATGATTGCCTTGTGGTTCAAGATGAGACTATCATGAGCTCTTTAAGCATTTTAGAGAAAAGTATAATGTTGTTAAAAGTATGTTTTAAGCATTGAATATCCTGTTTATAATTTTTTGGGCCACCGCTGATTGAGCCTAAAAGAAGCTGACCAAACCAGCAGGGAGGCCTTTATCTTTAAACGAAGACATTTGTTATACAATTAACACCCGGACTAATTTTAATTAATTAATCCTATCTGGATAGGATTGTTTTTTCTTTCGGTTTCCTGCAAATTGTATCTTACAGTAATGGCGAGAAACTGCTTATGCTTTGGGGTTTGAGACGTCAAGTTAGCGCAAGTGATCCCATTGGTTTCTCCCCGGGTATGCTCTACAGTTCAAAAAAAGTGGATTATTGAATTGCATATTTTCATGATGATGCTAGCTGTTCTGCAATCAGTTTTAATTGTGTACCTGAACAATGTTGCAGATTTTGTAGCAACTGATCAAACATCTGTGGGCTTATTGTCCCATTTTTTGGATTAGTAAACTTTTGATGTGGCTATTGATGCTGAACATGTCGTTAGACTGAATTTGGGTAAATAGAACTGGCTTCACAGTACGCATAGAATATGCTTTTGCTTAAAAATAAGCTTAGCTTAACCGAGGTTTTCCTTAGCTGCTAATAGCAGGAATTCAACTTCAATAAAAACATAGCCAGTTACAAATTAAAAATTATTGAAAGAGGGATTTCTTAAATAAATCATCGTCATAACCATTTTTTAAAATTATTATTTTTTTTTCTTTATTTTCAATATATATATTATTTTGTTTTATTGTATTAAGAAGAAAGTGAGAATAAAATTTTTAATTTTTTTGTTCTTTTTTGTTATAATAATAATGCACAACACAGAAACAAAATTGGCACAAAGAGCTATACATTACAAAAAAAGCAATTAATGTAATTATGTAAATACGTGAAAAGAGAAGTTATATTCATTTATTTTCACTAAATAAATATATATATTATTTGTATTTATAATTAACTTATTTAATTTTACATATCAAAGAATTAGTAGTAGTGATAAATGTCCATTCTTTTTAAATTTACTTTATCTTAATTAAAAAACTTAACAACTATGATTCCTAAAGCTTGGTACTAATTTCAGAGATAATATCAGTCAAACTAAGAAATGGATTTTTATTTAATTTAATATTTATTATATATTATTATATATTTATTCGATCATTATAAAGAAAATATTGCTTTAAAATCTGGAATATAAGTGTTAAATATATTATTATAAATTTCTTTTATAATATTGCTATTAATAATTTCTTTTCTTCTATTCATTTAATTTAAAGAATATTAAGGAGAATTTGAAAAAGTAAATTTATTTCTTGCTAAAAAGTTCAATTTATTTTAAAAAAGACAGATCTAAAAGTTATTTAATTTTAAAAAAGAAAACACTTTTACAACACATGAAGTTAAATTCTGAAAAAACTACTGTTTTTAATTATTAGTTTTATAATATATATGTATATTTTTTTACAGTATTTAATAAAACACTCTGTGGCAGTACAAAGAAGTAGGATATTTGAAAAAAGACACTCTTCTTTTTAATACATTCCTTTTTCTTTTTAATTATATAGCTCCTTAAAGTTAATAACAGAAGATAAACCTTAGACATATAGAGATTTATTTTTTAGTATAATATTGGTATTTTGTTGATTTTTAAAATTATCTCTATAATAATGAACAAAGTGAATTAGAAAATAATTTGTGAACTATCATTACTAATTAATCTTTTGTTCTTCTTTTTTGTCATCATTGATTTTTCTTTTTTACTCTATGTTTTTCTTTTTATTTATTTTTCCTAATATTATTAAAAAAAAATTCTACGAGAGAAGTTTTAGTTCTTCTTTTAATTACTTTATTAATTTAAATTTTAAAAAAGTGAGATTTTTTCGCTTTAAAGAAATGGGCACACAAACAAATTAATATGAATATTTTTGTTAAAACTTTAAAAAAAAAGATTATTTAAAATTTAAAAATCTATTTGAAAATTAAAAAATAAATCAACGAAAATTCATTTCACTTTATAATTTATGTTATTATCTATTAATTTTTTGTTTTTAATTTAAGTTATTTTAAATATATATATTTGTTTTCAATTAGGCCATTTTTTTTTTTAATGAATCAACATTTGTTTATTGATGGAAATTTTTTAAATACATTTTTTTTTTTTTTACAAACAGAACCCTTCTTTTCATTTTTCACAATTTACAAAAAAACAATCCAAACATTATAAATTCAGAGGGGCAACACTCAATACATGAAGAGAGAGAGTGATTGAGTGAGGGAGGGAGAGAAAATTGTGTACTTTATTATGTACTTATAAAAGAGAGTGCGCATTCAATAAGATTTATTTACAGAAAACAAAAAAGAAAAACTTGTACACTAGATTTTCCTATTACAGATTTTAAGGAGAGGAAAATAGGACATTTTTTGTTATTTTTTTTTTCTTTTTTTATTTATCCCTGATGTGACCCTTAATCTGTTACATAGGTTGGGTTTACCAGAGTTGTTTTTATTATTAGAGTCTCATTTCAATAAAAATAAATAAATAAAAATGTTAAAAATATAAGTAACTATGCAAGTTAGAATCATTATTCTTAAAATCTTCAATTTGTGGATATTAGTTTCTCATTAGTTATTGGAATAATAATAGAATCGAAAAAAATAAAAGAAAGTCAATGCTTTGATGAAATTGACAAGGAAACTGATGTCACGCTCCTTGCTTTGAAAAGTCTTCTTAGATGTACAATACAAAAAGAAAGAGATTCAAGTCTTCGAACATTAGTGACTAATGAGTTAATTAGTTTCGGATAATTAAACAGCCTGCCATGTTGAACTAGCAGTGTGACAGTTAATTGTTACTTGTTTGTTTAAGTTAGATTTTTAAAAATCACGAACAATACCAACATATTTAATTGAGACTGACCACGGGCAGTTCATTAAAAATATTTTTGGCCTATTGAATACGTCTAAAAGTTATTTAATGAATAGGAAAATTCCAAAAGTGTAGAGGGCATTTAAACAAATTTACTGCAAATCATATAAAGGAGGTCACAAATTGTTGAGTTCCAAGAATAACTGTTTTTTGTTTTTTTTATACAAAAAGAACAATTTTGTCAAAGTAACAAGTGAAGTCTACGTGTTTTTATTTTCCCCTCAATTCCAGAAATTCCTAAATCTCTGGTTAGTACGATTAACAAAATTTTAAATGAGACTCTATTAATAATAAATAAAATCGATTAAAAAGAGATACTTCTAGAGTGAACGTGTTCTGGTAACCCTTTTCTTATTTTTGAGAAAAAAGATAAGGAAGGAAAAAATACTCGAAAAATAGATTTATTTATATATGCTTGATAATATATTTTTTTGTGTTTAATATGTATCATATATGCAGAAACATAAAAAGTAATAATCTTATTTTATTTAATTTTTATTTTTTAATAACTAAAAACAAACAGTTTATTGCGTGTATCACTTTTTTGATTAATTTTTGTTTATATAAATTAGGTGTTTTATACGATTTTAATCTATGTTTTTATGTATATTAATTGTAAATGAACGCGAATATTATTTTTGTGTGAAATTGAGTAAATGTGGTGATTTGTTTCATTATATGTGATGTGTATTTTTGTGTCAAAAGGTGTTGTGTTTGATGAACGTGATTTTAGCAATATATTTATATAAATTTATTTATCTTTAATATATACATATATGACACATAATCTTATAAATACTATGAAGGTAATTGTTTTTGAATATATTTTTTTCTTTTTTTTTTTTTTTTTTTACTAAACAATATATATGTTTCTAATACATATTAATAAAAATAACTTTTTTATTTTTATTTTAAAGACAAATTTAATTATTCAAAGCTAATTAGGTGACTATCACATTATTATTTATTTATTTTATTTTTATTTTTTACTTTTTTTTTCTTGGGAAAGGCATACAGAAGTGTTCATATATAGTTTATTTTTTAAAACGATTTTTCATTAAAACAAGCGAATAAAAATGAATAGAAACGAAGATTCATCAGTATAATAATTTTTTAATTGATTTCTACTGACCAAGCTTCTAACTGACTGACTTCAGAGTTCTGAACTCACAGTAAAAAAAATAAACATCTATAATGCAAATAATTTGTTTTTAAAACACGTTGAAAGAAGAAAAAGATCTTTAAAAAACTCTTCTATTACTGTGGTGATTTTACTCTAATAAAAGTTGAAATAATCAACTTTTACTCAATAAAGCACATCTTTGTTAGTTAACCAATTTATTATTAAATACGCTCCTTATGAGCAAGAAATAATAATAATGCCTACCTTTAAAATAAAGAACTGTGTCTAGCCATTGCTTAGGTACTTTCATCCAGGCTAACTTGCACGCAATTCATGATGGCTTTTTTAGCAATCTGTTTTGGAAAGTTACAACCAGGTGATTCGAAAGACCAAAAAAAAAAAAAAAAAAATTGTGTTTGGATCATCGTTTAAGCGTAAAGTCACTTGTGTCGAAAAGTGGCTCCTCCACAATATTTTAGAATCCAAACAAGCCAGTTATAACGAGGAGAGAGATCAAAAAAGGGGTAGTCACCTAGATTTATGAACAAAATTTCTATAGCTCATTCGATTTTCAGATTTCAGAATTTATTTTTAGATTTGAAAATATTCAATATTATGTCAAGAAGATAACCAGCAACTTGCTTATTATTTTATTAAGAAGTAACGCGATTGTACAATATTTGGTACAAATTGAAAATACAATACGTCAATTATTTACTTTTCATACGTTAAATCATCAAATAAATTAAAAACTGAATTGTATTCATTGGCTAATTTCACACAAATATCTATGAATACACATATCTTTTTTATAGACATCCTTATTCAGATACCATTATCTTGGAAAGCGAAACTCGTTTCCATAAAAAAAGCAGTCTCTTAATGGTCGAAGAGTTTTCAAGACACTCAATCAACGTGTTTTAAAAGATAAAAAAAAAATATATATATGTATATATAAAGTTATAAAGCGCAAAGAAATTTGTACAAATACGAAGCTTGATATGTGTTTTAATTTAATTTTTTAGTTTATTTCTTTTGTTTTCAAAATTAATTACATTCCTCAAAATAAATTTCCTCAAATTTATGATTGTTTTTATCAAAACTTCGGTTTCTTTTTAAAAATACTTCCTCAAATTATCTAACCAAATATTATTTTAGTCCAAAAAATTCTTTTGAAAGGAACTATTGAAAAAAATATATCAAACTGAAGATTATAAAAATATTTAAAATTTCTTTGGGTTAATCTCGTGTTTTAAGAATAAAATTTATTATATTTTTTTGTTTTGTTTTATGTGCTTTATAGTTTAGTCTTACTATAGTAGACAAGAATCTAATAATTCCTTATGTAATCAATTCCTTACCATTTCATGTTTTGTATTATTTTTCAAATCCAGGAACTTGCCTATTTAATTTTTATACATATGACTACATTTCAGTTTATCTGACTTTTATATTGTATTCTTTAACGGTTATTATAAATTAATCAAAACAATATAGTTTTGGTTTCATTAAAATTTTCATTACTCCTTATTTATATATAGCTTATGAGAAGAACATATTATAACGAAGTAATCAGAAAGTATGGACTCATAAATTCAAAGGTAATAAACTTCTACAAATTAAATTTAAATTTTGTGTAGTTAAATTATTTATTACGTTTTCAGATTAAATAAAAATAAACAGGCATTATAAAACCGAGTAATACTGTTATATGTTTTCTTTCTTTATTTACTGTTTCATTTGTATGTCTTTAATTAAACCTCTAAATAATATCTCTGATAATGGACATTTTCAGAATTTCATTTCACGATTCTCACATTTGGATTTATAATTTCATTCAAACTCCAGATCCAATCAAATTTTTTCACTTGCAAATTGAATCGTAGAATCTTATTTAATTTTATAAAAATAAATTATGCATTCTCCACCTATAGTTTCTTTTGTATATTTTTGGCGCTTAACATACGATTAATTATGCAGAACAAACCATTACTCGAAGTCTAAGAAAGAATAAACACAAGTTTCTACATAAGTTTCTGTGCACTTCTGCTTCGCTTATATGACTAATTCTTACAAGACACTCATGAGAACTAGATGAAACCAAATTTCTCGTCAACAAAAAATGGATAAAAATCGTCGAGAATAGGTAACTAATTTACAGTTTATCTCTAATCTGGTTAAATGGTATTGATTTCAGTTTAGGAGAATCACAATAAACAAGCAAGAAACTGGCGATAAACATTTTTAGTATGAAGGAATAATTAAAAGAGTTACCTCCTTAAATTCAAGGCTTTCAGCAACTCTCTAAACCTCGACTCCCAATCTTATTGTAATGCTCTACTGTAGCACATGTGCAACTGTTAGTGACTGTCCTCGATAAAAGAGATAAATAAAGCATAAGAGACAAATAGGGCAGACATCTCTGAAAAGTACCTTAGTAACTTACTTGCTTAGCGAAGGGAATAAGTAATGTTCTCCACTAATTTCTCTCAGACTCCTTACGCATTTTCTTGACTGATCCTTCGAGATTTTACTTAATAATTCTGCCAGTAAATCAGACAGTGTATAGCAATTTCGTTGCTCTACTAAGTGAAGGTAAAAACCTATTCTGTTCATAAATCAGCTGCAAAGGAGGCCTCTGCTATACTGCCACCTTGATTAAGTTTTGATTATATGATTTAAATTTGATGAAATTTTTTTGACAACTATATATTCTTGACCACATCAACGAAACTTAATGTACAATTCTGCGCCAAATATTGTTTCCATTTACATGATTAGCACGGCAGCCATAAAGGTAAAGTGCCGATCCCTGGGCTTAGAGGGAACGGACTTTTTACTTTCTCAAATATTTCGGCACTTCTACTACTGCAACAATTAGAGATCCGAACACAATATCACAAATACACAATGACAGCCAAAAACTGAGTTCGTGTACCAAACCAGTTTTGGGTCAGCAATCATCCTACAAAACAAATCTCAACACTCCTCTTACAATTAGTCTCGCTCTTACGCACTGTACACATGTGAAATAAGGTCTATAGCTTTCCAAGCTTTCAGAACAAAAAGATTCTTTCAGTTTGTTACTAGACACACATTTTTACAATTCATGAAACAAAACATCAGAGTCCTTTATAAGAGATATTGTTATTATTTTTTTAAAAAGCTTAAAAATTACATGAATATTACTTAGTCGGAAATTTCTTCTTATTTCATTGTTTGTACACAAACTATAATTTAACGAAAAAATTGTTAACCAAATTTTGGACCAACAGACATCTATGAAAACACTCTAATTTATATTATTTTTTAATTAAAATTTAAAATGACTTTTGCATAAAAATTTATCTTAAGATTATTATAAATATCTGACATAAATTATATATTATAAATATAATTAACATTTATTCAGAAAATTTTATTTCTTGATTTTTTTTTTCTTTACTATAATACTCTAACACCATTATTACATAATATATATTATTTCACTATGAATTAACCATAATTTCTTAAAATTTTAATTATTTAACATTTAATTTAATAATTTCCCTAAATATAATGACGAAATATATATATTTTATTATTAAAAAAACACAAAAATCTATTTCATTATTATATTGTCCTACGTATTACATTTAATATAATAAATTATATTTTTAAATATGAGAAACGATAAATATTGCCAATGGAATCAGCTGGGACTCATAGCTGACCATTGACATTATTAAATCATTTTTTTCTAGATATATTATATTTATATTTATTATTTATTGATTCAATTTATTTTACTTATTATTATTTATTCTTTTTTGTTAGCTACACATAAATGTATCTTCCATTAAATATTAACTACTGATACGAAAAACAACATAATCTTTCACACACATTTTTTTGTTTAATATTTTTTAAATACACGAATAACTATTGTGTACAAACAATTTCTACAAAGGTATTAATTCAGCAATTTCAATTCCAATAAATAATATTCATAACATTAAGCTTTTTTTTTCAAAATTTGTTATGTTTAATTTTTTTACTTATTTTAAGGCTTGTCTTTTTAAATATAAATATAAATTTGTTATTACGCAAAGTAGCCGCTTGTTGCATATGGAGTAACGTATCATCGTTCGGATTAATCGTGAATATTGCCGCGTTGCTTCGTTCCTTATCAAGCAAATTGTAACACAAAGCAATGATGAAAGGGTCTGATGGAGCGCTTATTGGTTCTTCCCTTACCCTTCTTTCTGTTATTGTTTTATTAATTTTTTTCACTTTAGATAATTCATGCTTTCGTTGTGATTCATCATTTGTTTGATTTCAACTGTACAGTGAAAATAATGAAAAATTCAAGGATAAATCTTTGTGAATTTATATGTGGACGACTGATTGATGTTTAAAGTCTGCTAATAAGCTTGCTCCCCCTTTCTACTCTCTGCAATGTGCTTACTATTGCTTCGCCCACTGACCAAAGGTAAACTAGGTTATTTTTATTTTCACGGAATTAATACAAAATTTATAACGCTGTAACTTTCCTGCTGTGTGCAACATAGTTGATTCAAGTTCATTAAAAATAGGAAATCATATCGTATCATCTGTAGTAACAAACAAACAGGAATTAAAGTAGGAGTCAAATCCGTTCTCTAGTATCGTATCGATGATTCCAATATAACAGTGATAGCAACAAATACGAAATTTGTACCAAATGCAACAAAGTAGATTAGATGGCTTAATATTTGTTTACCCCTGACATTTCTTTGAGAATTATCCACAAAATTTTGTTGATGTTTCAAAAATTAAAAACAAAAATAGTACAATAACAATAATAATTTTTGGCTAGTTTTGAGGAAATATCTAGATTCATTTTTATTTATCTATTTTTTTTTTATACAATTTTAAGAAAATCATTAACCAAAAATCCTTTTTTTCTTGTCTTTTTTTTCTGATTGTCAACAGCAAAAATGAGCTTTATTACTTGTTTTGTTAAAAAAAATCCTATTAATCTGTTAGTTTTAAAAGAGTTTTGAAAAGAAAGAGAATTCAACAGAGTTCAGTTATTAGAAGGTTTATTACACTCAAGAAAATATAAACTTTAAGCTATAAAAAAAACAGTTACTACTTTTTTTAGAGCTTGCTTACCATGGATAGTTTCACAATTAATTGAATTTAAACTCAATATTATTCAATAAATATTAAATTCGTGGTTTTTATTTACTTGTTTATTTTTTCGCGTTGTATAAAGCGACATTATTTATTTATTTATTTTTTACTTCAACCTAGGTTTTTCTAGATATTAGGTGAAGATACAGAATGTGGAATTTGTAAATAATAATAAATAATACCTTTTTTTTTAAAAAAAAAACAAAGAAAATTCCTAAATATACATACATTTTTAATAAATATTAATTATTTAAAAAAAAATTAACCCTACAAATAGAATTATTATTTATTGCACACAATTTTAAGCAATACAAAAAAATTACCCACTCTATAAAAGAGTAAACAAAATTATTTGATACGTTTGCATTGCTTTTCTGTCCTTTCAATTTTATTTTTTTTGCAATTTATTATCATTATTATTTTGTTTAAACAATAAATAAATTTAAAATTTTTATATTTGTTAAAAAAGTATAGATTAGATAATACATATCCTATAAAAACAATTTTCTTTTTTTTTCTACAAAATAAATAACACCTAACAATAAATATGGAGCAAAAATTTTAAATAGAATTTTCCTCATTTAAATACATAAAAATAAAAATTAATAAACAAACCAAATGAATTGTCTTTTTATAATTATTATTATTTATTTCTAATTTAATAGATCTAATTAATAGATTTTTAATAAATCTTAATAATAGAGGCCTGGAGGGAGGTAATTTATTTATTTATTTTTGAATATAATTTAGCAGTTAAATAATAAAATTAAGAGAAAGAGATTCCACTCCTTAAACTTGGAAACATTATTATTACTCTTTATAATAATGGAGCATATATTTCATTTTTATTAAAGTATTTTTTTGGCCTCCACCGCTGCACTCTTTAAAAATCATGATTAAATCTAATTAAAAAATTAAAACTTAACAAATGACTTCAAATTTTCAATAAGAGTAAGTGAAAGAAAAGCTTATAGAAAGGTGTTTTTTGTTTTGTTTTCAATAGTTTTATAATTTTTTTTTGTTTTTTCTTTTTTCTTTTAATTCATCTTCAAAAAGTGGAATGTGGGAAGACTTCATATGGTGTACAAAGTATTAAGTAAAATTAAATAATCATTCACAATAATCATTATGATATTTTTGTTTTGTTTTTTATACATGCTGTATAAATTCTGGGTTTAGATATGAGAAACCCATGAATTCCGTTTGATCTAAATTCATCATAAATAATTTATCTGTTGGTGTCAAATCAGTCTTCTCTGAAGTAAACTGCTTGTCAAAATTGCTAACGTCTTTACGATGTTTCTGTAAAATAATGTATAATTTAAAGTTAATCATACAAAATATATCTCAATAGTAAATCTGGAAGGCAAAATAAATAATTATAGGTATTTACAGTCAAAATTATTATCTTTTTAATGTATGTTTATATAACAGGTAAATACGTTTAGCTTACTTATACTTCATTTAGCTTTCTTTACATTCTTATCAGTACAATTATCAAATTATTCAGGATGTTAAATGTTGCCAATATCGTACAATTAATAGAATCAACATCGAAATAACATTTGAACAGTAGAAAAAAGGACAATGGTCACTCAATTAAAATAAACCTGAGGGGCAAAGTGACTAAATTGGTAGTCCCTACTTTGAAAAATAAAATTATCTTAATATAATTATTACGCGACACGACAGCATGTTATCTAGAACTGGGAAACGGATGTTGAAGAAATAGACATATATCTTTTATTATTTTTTAATTTATTATTATTTTAATTCAGGTTCAGAAGTAAAAAAAAAAAATATCGCCTAACTTAACGAGCAAGACAAGAAAAACAGAGAAATCATAAATGAAATTTGCTAGTAAGTGTAACAAAAATTTCATTTACGACTAAATTTGATTCAATATTTGTAAGTATGTATTCTAGAGAATCAAAAGAATAGATGTTTCTGGACAAGATCGGCTGAATTTAAAAACCTTAAATCTCTTTTGATTTCGTTTTTATTCTAAACAGTGTTTACAAAATCAACAGTCCTCTCATAGTTAATTATTGAAGTTTAAACTGTTTTATAACTGAAAATAACAGTTTATGTTCTACTGAGTTTCATTTTCCTTTTTCTTTTCAAGTTCACCTGTAGTTGTATCACGTTTAAGTTCTGTATAAGTTTGTTTATTTCAATTATTTTTAAATCTTAATTCTAATAGTACAGTAAAAGGTTAACTCTTTCTGTAACAAGCAACTTTGTACAAATACAGAAATAAAAATATTATAGTCGTAAAAAAAAAAAAAATTATTATTGTTATTGAAGGTTAAGACAATAAATTAAAGGATCACTTACAATTTTCGGCTTGAATGGTGGTTGCACTTCTCTAGCCTCGATTCGTTCCCAATCTATCCTCCGGAAGAATGAATGACCACGTACATCTTCCTCTCCACGTAAACCACAACCCAGCCTTTTGCTAGGATTTTTAGTTAAAAACTATAAAACAGATTTTTAAGTTAGAATACCTACTATTATAATCATTTAAAACAACATTTTAAGCAATAAAGATACTAATGTCTTAAGTTAGAACATAAAAGTGAACAAATTAAAGTCCAATAATCTCTCAAATTTGATTTTCATCCATTTTCAGAGGCAAAATTTGTCGGGAACTTCACTTTAACGTTCAAAGTTCCTGTGACACAGTTTTATTAACAACATGTACTTAGTTTAGTGATTTACAAAACGTTCTAAAATTAAAAATATACTCTAGGATACTCACTCCTTTGCATGCTTCTTTTGCTTCTTTCGAAAGACCCTTTGGATAGCTGACACTGTGATCTGTTATAGCAGCGAATAATTCTTCTTCGTCTTCACCATCAAACGGAGGCTGGCCGACCAACATCTCGTACAGTAACACTCCATAAGCCCACCAATCAACTGATTTTCCATACGGTTGATACAAGATTATCTGCATATAACCATAAATTAGGTCAATTAAAGTTAATGCATTTTTAATTCTGATTATTTTAATTACAAATGATACAATTATATTAGTTATATAAATAAAAATTACAACAAAAAAACCTACTTCTGGTGCAATATAATCTGGTGTTCCGCAGAATGTTTTAGTAGTTTTATCCGCAGATATACCTTCTTTACACATACCAAAATCAGCAATTTTAATATGGCCATCTTGATCTAAAAGTACATTATCCAATTTAAGATCTCTGTATATAATCCCGCGTACATGTAAGTAAAATAATCCGATGGCAATTTCAGCTGAATAAAATCTGAAATTATATTTTGAAATTACTATAAATAATTATGAAATATGTATCAGTTTCAAAGCTATCAAAAACAAGTATAAATAAATATTAACATACACGGCTACTGGTTCTTTGAATTTACCACACTGTTGAATTTGAAACATCAGGTCACCTCCGTTAACGTATTCCATTACAAAATAAAGGCGATCCTATAATAAATTTCATTTTAGTTAGTATAGAAAACAATAAACCCAAATTGAATCAATTTTTTTTTTTTTAATCTATAACATCGAGAGATTACTTAAAGAAATTCTTTATTTGGTAATTTGAAAAGTAGGCGATTACTTTATTTTAATTACACTTGAATGATCGGTAAAAATAAAATAATGACTGAAATTCGCATTATTCTTCCTTCCTTCTTGATTAATGAATCAGCCACTAAAAACAATGGTTAATATTGCGTAATTCAATTGAAAGAATTGCAGAAATTGCCCTAAATTGTTTACACTTTTATTACACCAAAGAGAAGATTTAAGTAAAGGTTATATATCTTTTAATAAAATACTGTTCCTGGTTTTATAGGAAATTCTACCAATAAATGTTTTATGATCCCCAAAATCGCCAAATAGAACACAAACATTCTTAGGTAAAACCGTTCTTCTATAGTCCCTTACTTCCAAATGCCATGTTTGTACCAAACTGAAGGACTACTCTCTAATTTAGACTCCATTTAAAATAATATTTAGCAGAAAAATCGGAGAAATATTACTCACACTCAGAGCAGCACCATTACACAATTTCTAAAATCTGATTTGTTACCTATACTATAGCAGAACAAAAATATATCGCAATAATTTTTGTTTTTGACCACTTTCAATTGAATTGGATTTTTAAACATTGGCCAGCAATTGCTCCAGCTTTTCAACAAATCAAATCCCAAGTGATAAAAGTGATGAAATGTTCCATTACATGCATTCACAAGGTACTTTTCTGACCAAAGGTAACAGTTTAGTGCAGTTAATTAGCAAAAAAAGGTACGGTTTCCATCCGAGAAGGTTTTGATTACTTTCATTTGTAAATAAAACTTTTTGATAATTTAAGAGTCAACTTTCTAATTGAAACCCAGCTCTTTCCCTCACGTTAAACCTCGTGTTAAAAGTAAGTACATGACCCCATCCTGTGTGATTAGTTGCAGAAGTCTTCAATTATTTTCAACACTTCAATTATTATTAGGTGTGGAAAGAGGAAATATTCTCCTAAAAACCATCCTAGATCCCAGAAATTATTTTAAAGATCAGGTATAAAGGTAATCTACCATGAGTTTCTTTGTCTGAAGTGGATTACGATAAATATCAGAGCGTTATGCCTCACAAAACATTACACAGATCATGTTTAATTTCCAGTTTAATATTTACCCTGATTATTACATCTATATTGCGACAAATTTGTAGGTGACCTTAAATTACAACTAACAGTAATCTGCTGTACACATTTATACTCAGATTAATGGACAATTTTAATAATCCCAGAACAATAGGGTTGCTAATTTACTATTTCATGACTGTAGGCCAATTATTAATCAAAATACCTCATTAATGCGTCATTATCTTACAATTTTAAATCTAAGCATGCATTATAATTATATTATTTTTTGTATGACAAAAAACCGTACCAAACCGAACGTCCCAATATTGTTAATAGATACGAATCCAGCTACCGGCTCCTAAAGTTTCCCTTCAAGAAACACTGTCCGGAGGCCAGCGGCACTTTGAAAAAGGCTTTTCAGCCTTCAGATGTTGATAAAAAAAATAATAATAGTAATTAATATTGTTCATTAAATCATATAAACTACTTACCATTGTTTGGAAGCAAGAATGCAATTGTACTAAAAATGGTGGTTTCTGTGAAAGCGCCAAAACCCTCTTCTCGACCATCGTGCATTCAACATCATCATCCTGAATTATAATGTCTTTTTTCAAAATTTTTATTGCGTACAATTCGTCAGTACCTTTTCTTTCTGCTAGCATAACCTATGATGCCATAACAAAATAAAAAATAAATAAATATATAGACAAATTTAAAATTAAATGATAATTCAAAATAAAATCAGAATAAATACCTTGCCAAAACTTCCTTTGCCTAAGACCATTAAAAAGTTGAAATCAGACGCTCTAATTACATCTTTTTTCGACATATTATGTGGGACATCTTTGTCTGTCATTACTGGCGCTTTCTTTGTGATTGATGTCTTCTAGAACAGTTCCACATAATTAAAGTATTTACGAAATATTTATAACTAAATTTGTAAAATAGTCAATGTCATGCTATTTAATTAAAATAATTATAGAACAATTTTTGAGTCCAAATTTAAAATTAAAACAAAAAAATTAGAAATCTATATACCGAATAATGTTTGTAAATACTTCAATTTAAAAATTAGAATAGAATCAAAAATTCATAAAATCTATGTAAATTTTGCACAGAGATATATATATAAAAAAAGTACTTTAGATTTAAATAATCAAAATTTATCATAGCAAAAATTAGTAAAAGAACATGTCTGCATTTGAACTACTCATGCAGACAATTTAGACAATAAATATAAATATAATAGTTTTTAGATATATAAAATATATGCAACTAGTATTTGAAGATTTATAGTAGTTATAATGAGCGTTTTTTTTTTTTTTTACTGCAAGACAATAAGAAATTTTCGAGGAAGAAGAATTAAAAATGCAATTGGCATAAGAGAAAAAACATCCCAATACATGGACTGATATCTAGCAAATTAAAGAAGTATTTGAAGAAGACACACACTGAAGAAAGGAACAGATACACAAAATTAGAGAAAATTCTAAAAATAAGACGCTATTTGAGATAATAAAAAATCTATTGAACTTAGAATGAAGTGACAAAATGCTTTTAACAAGCTTTGGCATTTTCTTTGTCAGCCTTTCTTCTTTTGCTGTACTACCGGACAGTTTAGAAAAGAAATAAATAAAAATGATCATTCTAGTAAACAATATTTGGGTAACATTAAAGTACTCTATCTAATGGAGGCAATTATAGCTTCTTAATAGACTCCAAAACTGAATCGTCTAAAAACATTGATCTCTTAATAGGTATTTTAAAAATACTTCATTTTGAATTACTTTAAAAACCTGTCATAAATGAAAGCCAAAAAATCACGGCTATTAGTGAGACGGTATGGTACTTATGGCTTCCAGCACATGCCAGCTCTCACCCATCTGCATCCAATTGAGAAAAGAATCGAGAAACGAACAGCTAGGATGGGTTAACTTTCGGAAAAATATGTAATATATCTCAAGGTAATTTGGAATTGACAGATTCACTGATCTAGTTACACTTTTCTCTTCCCTATGTCCATTCCAAACTTACACATAAATTTTTTTTTCTTTTGGTGTTTTCACGTTATATTTTTTATATACAGACTGAATAAGTGGTTTAAGTTTATTATTGAATAGAAAAATGGAACATTCACATTTAAACAATAAACTAAAAAAAATACAAGTTGTAGAACATAAAATCAAAAATAAAATGCCAGCACCAAACTTTTATAATGATGAATACATATTTTTCTTTTTTGAATAAAAACTTCTCCAAGCACGTTGTTAATGTGCAGCAGGTTTTCTAGTTAAATTATGCATTCAATTTAATTCTATAATTTGTAATTTAATCATTCTATACATCAGAAGAAATACATTAAATGTGATTAAACAAGACGGTGTAAAATGAGATTATAATAATAATAATAATCAATTACCGTACTGGGGAATATACCTGTTCGAAGTTAAACCTAATTTACTTAAAACCGATTCAATAATTAATAGACATTATTCTACTTTGTGTATATATTTATATATATAAATAATTTAAAAACAAAGAATTATCAGTCATTCACCTTGAGAGTATATTATTTACAAACCTTCTATTATAAACTAAGTCCCTTTTAGAGAATGCTACAAAATAAAATGCTTAACTTAGTTAAGACCTTTATTAGTGCAACAGAACATCCAAACTAATAGCTACATCAAGTGAAAGTACACTCAAATGCGAATAACAATCTGCTACCATGGACATTGTAGGGTTTGTATAATTTGTTAAGACACAACATTGCTTTAAAAAAATTATGTATAATAAATTATTTAGAGGAGTCTTCAGTAAAAAGTTATTAACAACGTTAATAGACAAAACAGTTAAATAATGTAGTTAATTTGATGGTTATACTTTAATTCAATAAAATGTTAAAATATTATTCGTTTTTAAAAGAAGCATTTAGGTTTTGGGGAGGACTAGTTGCATGCTCAGGGGAA
This sequence comes from Rhodnius prolixus, assembly GCF_049639745.1. Lineage (NCBI taxonomy): Eukaryota > Metazoa > Arthropoda > Insecta > Hemiptera > Reduviidae > Rhodnius > Rhodnius prolixus. Next base: position 10,204,132 of record NW_027411604.1, on the reverse strand, counting down.
ACAGAAATAGGGGACAATGAAACTCATCTCAAACAGACTTCAGTACTTAAACAAATAAATAGAGGCCATCATAATGACGCGAAAAAAAGAATTTGAGTAGAAATCAAAAAATTGACGCGAACAGATTATTTTTAAAAAGTTAAACTACCCTAAATAGAGTATTTAATTTCATTATCAACTATATTCAACTCTAAAAAATGACGTTGGATTTGTCTCAAGACTGTAATAAGTAAGCCCATTTCTTCAGGCTGTTCTAATACCTGAATAAGATATTAGATGGCAGTGTTGGTAAACATAAGTTTATTTTATCTCTCATATCCACCATATTTTCTCAATTACTGGCCAGTTTGGAATTTTTATTCAATAGACGATGATGATTCCTTGTGATTGTGCTACCCACATTACTGTTGTAACAAATCACTTTTTAACAGTGGACATAATTTTACATAACTTCTTCAAATTTGAGAGATGTAAACACTAATTGTGGGAACAGACAATTAATAATTTTTTTACACCCATTAGAAATATTATTCTTAAACTTTACAATATAATAGGCTGATATGTTTATTTCTAATAAGACTTATTAGAAATAAAAAATTTAAAAAACTAAATAAAATCAGGTTTATTAATTTTTGATCCACTCCACTGTCTTTAATTAATTTATCTGAAATAATGGACGATAACAGATCATTAGTGAACAGCTTAAAAGCAAGGGAATCAAGAATCTAACTCGACAATTAGAAATAACGTTAGTACTAAGGTGTAGAACACTCAAACACACTTGGTGCTACAGTAATGGAATATAATGACTGGCAACAAAACTTTCCCAGATAACTTCTGTAAAATGTATTGAATCTTACAGCTTACAATAATTCATAAGAAGAGAATTTAATTGCAACGTTATAAAAATAGAAGAGCACCTGTAATAACGAATATTGTAGGATTATAGCTTTAAAGTAAATGGAGGCCTACACTTCAAATATTTCTTCTTTCAAAATGAATATTTTTCTCCATTAATGTTTTCACTACATAAAATTATTTAATGTACAAAATCATATCTTGGAACACGATGAATTATTAAATTCAGAAGTGACTAAACAAATGGTATGAAGGCCAGTTTGTTTTGTAAATATGTTTCCACTTCATTCCAGTTAAAAAGCCCACCAAATAATAACCAAAAATAGAGTAAGCCACAATTCCATGGAATGGAACCAGCAAACGATAGGTATGCCATCGATTTGAAAAACGATTAATTTTACTCGCAGGCAAAGGTTCAAATCTACCTAAAGCAACAAAAACATTTGATAGGACAAGAGATATAGCAATCTCAAATTCAAACGAAAGGAAGTGCAAAAGCACCAAACTTTATCACCTTATATCTCCTTTATAAATACAGCTAGAAAATGGGAATTCGGCACAATTGTAAAGTTAAACGATTACTATAATTGTACATAATTTCCCAGCAATTACAGCAATACTACAAGAGATACAGCTACTTGAAATATGATGGAAATGTAAATGCAAAATAAGTTTGATGGATACTGTTAAATTACTGAGTGCACCACGCACTACGTTATCATCAACTTCTTATCAATCTGTCTCATGGGCAAAGAAGAAACAGAGGGTAAAAGAAACATAACTTTACAGTACCTGGAATCAATCTACATCTAGCATACGAGTCATTCATAATATGTTGCATATAATGTGAAATTTGCAACCGAAAATTACATGGTTTTTTAAGTAAACCATGTTTAATATATAAAGAGAATTTTGATGATTATACAATACTGGAGACACCAAGGTAATGGTGTTTTATAAATGCCATGGCTAGAGGTTCAATACAAACGGAAAACCTAACTAAAACTGTCCGGTAGGGTTGATCATCAAAAACTGCACGGAAAAGCGAAACGTTGAAAAACCCCAACTTTGACAATTTTTTTTTCTTTTTCTATAAAAGATAAAATTCCCAAATTTTCTTTAAAATAAAGGGCAAATCCTCCTTTATGACTGTAATTTTTTTTTGGAACAACCCAGATCTTATAGGTTTCGAGAAAAAAGTTGCCGAAAATGAGCAAAAAAGGCTTTTTCAAAAAATGTTCTTGTTACCTTTTTTTGTAAACAACGTAGCGCCTAAACGCGCGAACCGATTTTCATGAATGAGGTGTCATTCGATTCAGAATTTTATGTAGATGTGCCTTTTGGGGGTCTCGACCCTGTACATCGAATAGGAGAGGAGTTAGCCCCCTTTATGTAAGGCCCCCTCCAAAATTATTATTACTAATTACTCTGTAAATCTTGGCCGGATTTAGAAAAAATTTGGTAGAATGATAGGGTTAGGGCTCCCCTACGTAACATTAAAGCGGCGATCAGTTCTTGCACTTGTTAAGGGAAAGTATAGCAATCGTTTCAAATTATCGACACGTGAACCGATTTTCATGAATTATTAAACTCTATGTAATACTTAGATTGGTAGGACAACAAAATATGCGCTTTATGTGAATTTAACCCCTACAATTCTCTTGTAAAATAAATTAACTGTATAAAAATGATTAACATTATTAACTGCATTAATAACTGTAAAATAATTAATAATTACATTAATAAAACCCGTTAAAAAAAAAAAAATGAGTAAAGTGATAGTTTTCTTGAGTATATAAATGTATTAATAAATTTGTAATTAATACCAAAAATACGGTGCTTATTAAATATTCCTGAAAAAATATATACTTATATATTCTGAATATCTGATGTTAGGTATCTACCCTACAGACAGAACACTTTGTGAATATTAAAACGGTGGACGTTCACTTTAACAAACATGTCTATCCTAAATTTGCCTTTTTCAAAAAACTACAATCACAAACGTTGGTGGTAGAAATATTAATTTGCTTAATTTATTGTTGTTTAAATACAATAATGGAGTCACACTAGTGAATAATCATACAGAATAATCTACTTGGCTAGAGGAGATTACAATGATTAAGAAATCCGACTTTGTTCACATTACCTCACAAATAACATGCACATGCAAATCTACTACTTCTTTTTAGTTCATTTTTTTTTTTTTTTTTTTTTTTTTAAACAAATAAATGTAAAGTAAGAAAACCCACCGAATGGCGCATCTGACTTTTAGGTCCCTGTATACATATAGATAGGTATTACAAATAAGGGAATATTTCTACAGTCTCAAAAATGTTTTTCAACTGTCCGCTTATAAGAATTTAATTTCTTTTTTAAAAAATATTTATTTGGGTAAGGTGGAGATTGATTAACATTTACAAAAAATATATAAATTGAGAAAAGTACACTGGTATACAACTTTGAATTGGTTCTTTCTACATTTAACAATAATAAAATACATTTTAATAAAATAAACAAGTGGAGGGCTACATAATTGAAATAAAAGGAGTGAATAAATGTGGTTTTAAGAAAAACAAACAGTAGAAAAAAAAATTATTTAATATTTTCCAACGTTTTACTGTTAACGACTGAAAAACAGGGCATTAACATATGTTTGCATTAGTAAATAATCCAGTTACTTATAGTTTAAATACGTTTAGTAATGACTAGTAATGGTATGTTAGTAAACATGACTTGAAATGAAACTAATTTATTCTTAAGGTTACTTATTGATATATAAGTTTGTCGTCAGTTGTAATGTAAAAAGATTTCATTATTTACTGGGATTGATCTACTTTTTGAGATTTAATTTGGTAATATAAAAGAAGAGAACGCTTTTGATTTTAAGATTCTATTCGTAACATCTGACTGGTGTTTGTATAAGTTCAAGTGTGGCGCATTATTTATAAAAAATAAAAAATGGGCGAACCTTCCAGAAAGGACATAGCCTCCAGGCTGGAATGTATTTCTTGCCTTTTATGTAAAGTTCTCTGTCGCAAAGGTGATCTTTTTTTTTTTTTTTTTTTGAAATAAAAGAAGAAAACGCTCAAATATTAAAAAAAAATAAAATGCAAATAGCTTACTTCTATTTTTTAAAGCTCAGAAGGGTCTACCAAGAAAGTGGTAAACCAAGAATGGATGGTGAAATAAAAACTACGCATCATGGTAATATTTGTTAGTGTTAATTTTTTTGTTTTTTAAATTTGAACTACAGTTCATTGGTGCCGGAATGTTTTTCAATGCACTGCACTCTCCATCATCGGACGGCAAACTACAAGAATCTCCTAAGAAAAGAAATCTGAGCAGCTGGATTTGACCCAGAGATCTCCAAGTGAGAACTTATTAATTTTAAACTTAAAGAGCATCCAATATCTGAGGACATTGGCGTCTAAAGCCTTTTTACCAGTACACTGCTGCTTTTCGGGACAGGGTTTTTTTTCTTAGTAGACAACTGTGTAGAGCTCTTGGAAACAGTGAATGTAAAGTTGAATTGAAAATCGGGATCCCTCTGCGTTGGAATCAGGTGAACAGACCAGAAGTAGTTGCTATAAGCCATATAGAGAATTAACCAAGATAGGTTCTGTCAGGAAGAGGAGGAAACGGCACTGCACGTGTTGTGTCATGTTACTTCTCGGGGAGGAAAAAACCAAGGCCTGTAAGCTTTGCCCAAGAGCCGCTCTCCAGAATTAAGAGTCTGATTAAAAGGACGGGTCTGAAGAGCGAGCTCTAAAGTTGGGGAGCCAAAATAGATCCAAAGGGGTCGCAGTGGCGTAGGCCTTAAGGGCTGCCCTATTAGAATCTTTTATTATTAACCAAGAAATTGAAAAAAATATTGAAACTACGGAAAACGAAAGCACTCACAGAAATTTATGAATAGGATTTGGTACGCTTTGTGAAGACTCCCTAAACTATAGAAAAAGTTACCTAAAAGACTCCTGAAAAAGGAAAGCCCGAGGAGTACGCCGAACAAAGAGAAAACTGGAATGAGAAGGTGGCGAAGAAAAGCCCAAATAAAAGCAGAATGCGAAGTGCTCAGGATTTTTGGGTGGACCATATCGCCAAGTAGCTACATTATGAATAATTACCAGGTTATAATAAAGATCAAGAGGCTGACATGTAATAAGATGGCCCAACCTTCCCCAATAATTAACGATTCAAAAAAATAAAAATAATACAATTTTTTCCCAGAAAACCCTATTTAATTAACTATATATCACAACTGACCACAAAAAATAGTAAAACTGTTTTACTAAATTCAAGTAAAATATAAATGTAAATAAATCAAAAATTCAAACAGATGTTACTGCCTGCCAATTTAATAACAAAAAAACTACAGTATAACAATTATTAATAAAAATTCCAATTTCAAGTTTTAGTGAATGGGGTTAGAATCAAATTTGAAATTAGGTAATGAATATTGTAATATATTAATTAGTGCATGGTTCTATTTTAGCAAATTAGCAATTTTGTAATTAGAATAGAAATTAAATTCCATGAAATTAATTGAAATGAGATTGCAGTAAAACTTAAGATATAAAATGATTAGTAAATCAAATTTAAATAAGCGATAAAAATAATAATAAAAAAATTGCGAATATTGCTAAAGTTTTAACCATTTATCAGGCAAAATTTTAATTATTTAATTTTTTTAATCTAAAATAATTAAATAAAAGTTTAATAATAATAAATTATAATTTCTACTTACTCTCATCTGTGACTTCAACTGGGCAAGATCTGCACCCTCTTCAGGTACAGGCACATTGTAGAATTCACCTTCCTCTTGGGTTAATAATTTGAACCATCCTTCAACTGGTGCTTTTATTATTTCTGATATTCCAAACGATAAGGAACCCATAAAATCGTTACGCGAAGTTCTATCCCAATCCCAGACCTCAATCAGTAACCTTCTGTCTTTATCTTCTGGTTTTAATTCACTGGAAAATTATTATTTTAAATAACAGTTATTTAAATAACTTTTAATTTCTTGTGGTTTTAAGAGAAAATTATTGATTGACAGTAATCTGGAGAAATAATAACAATGGCAGTATAAGTGAATTAATGTTTTCAGAAGCATATTTTGAAGTAGGTCTAACATTATTACCAATGGGAAATGATTGCGAATATCTTTGTCTCATTTTGCTCAAATAAAAATCTAATTCTTATATAGAAAACAAAGAAACGAGTCATGTATGTGAATGACTCCATCTGAAGATAAAAAAAAGAGTCAACAGAACAGATATGGAGGAAGGCAGAAGAATAAGTTATAACGTCTACACAAAGAAAAAGAAATCGAGCATAAGTAGAGTGAAAATGGAAATGATTCAAAGGGACTGAAATACGGCGAACTATAGTACAGCTTTTTCTGCTCTAATCTTCCTCCAGAACCTCTTATTACATAAGAAAATAATTTGATTGGCTTTTGCTCTGAAACATTCACGTTATTTTGCATTCTCGGGTTGAGAATTGACTCTGAGACTTACTTGAAAATATAATTAAACAACACGAAGAATTCTGGCTTCCTCTTGCTAGTCGTTATTCGGAGCTTATACTCCGCTTCAAATTCATCTTATTAATAATCAATATTTAACCTCAACTATTGACCGAAATTAGAAAAGTTCTTATTTCTGTATTGTCCATTTTTAAGTTTAAACCAATCTTGTACTACTTGGAAATTTGAGGTATGATCAAATGACTGGATTCAGTAACTTTTCTATTACAATTACTACCACGCCAAACTTGTTCATATTTTCATTTCGGCCAGCTTTCATAAAAACCCTCAAAACGCTAAGAACATATGCACTTAATGATAGCACGTGGCAAAGCGAGGAGGTTTCACTAATGCCTGTTCATGCAACAGCAATGAGGTTTCAATGAATTTTATGCCCAAATCTCAGGTGATGTTTATTGAAGAGCAATAATTACTAAGACACTAAGTGGAATATGTTAAACATAGTGCAGCCTAGCGGAGAAATAAAGAACTAACATTTGCCATACTCAATTACTTCTCTTTTTCTTTTTGCCTGTGGAAAGCTATAAAGAATAAAGGATATTAAAAACAATAGGAAGTGGATGTTTTTCTTCTATATATTTCCTCCAACAGAAATTGAATGCGTGAAAAGTTTCCCTGACAACAAGATGAAGAAGTTAATACAGGAATCAACAAGTAACCTATTTTTTCTTTTTATCTCAGTATTTTTTGTTTGTTGTCATATTATTTAGCTACTACGTCATAAAATTCTTTACTGCTAAATATTTAAGGATACAAATGCATCAAATTTTCTGGCTAATCTTTACACAAACCATTTCTTTAAAATAGCAATTTATTTTAAGAGCCTAATAAAGTACAAAACTTAATACTTTTTTTTTCATTTAGTTTTGTAATAGATAAAATAAAAGTACTGAGAATATAACTTAATAAACAAAAATTATTTAATACTTACAAGGTTAAAGTTTCATTCCAGACTGGATTTAAAGATGATTTAATAGTTTTCGTTTTCTTCTTCACGTTATCAGCATCAGGTATTAACTTCAATTTCACATATGGGTCAGAAGATCCATTTGGGTCCATTGGTATTAAATTTTTTCCTTGTCGGACTGTAAATATAAAAATAATAAATTAATTAATTTGAACATTCTATTCATTTAAATTTGTAATTATTATCGTTAATATTAAATGTTGTTCCAACGTTAAGCACTCTCCTTCTAAAACGATAGCTTCTTGATGCTTGATTCTCGTTTCCCCCCCCCCCCCCTTGATTTAAATTAAAAAAACAAAACAAAAACCAGAAACTAAATTCTTCCAATTACTTTAATTAATTAAAGCTTCAAATTATCAATAATTATAACACAATAAAAGATACAAACAAAGAAGACTTGATTAAATAATTGCGTGACTTTGTAAAAGTTTTCAAATTAAGTTCTTTCAACAAAAACAAAAGATATTAAACATTTAGAACGCAGGTGTTATTATGTTCGCAAAATAATCTAACAACTTTAATCATATTTTATTTGCGCTCACCAAATTTTATCTCATTCATAAATTCCTTCATGAAGAATAAAATGTACATCGGTTTGGAAAAAATCATGACGCCTACATCATGGTAATTTACCTGATTAAGGAATTCACTTCCTGATTAATAAGGCACCTATTCTCTAAAAAAAATGGTAACTCGCTAAGTTCGAATATTCATCAAGTATTACAGATGCAATATTGTTACTGATGATAATAATATTTTCTCTCTAATCCACATCACAATCATTTTAACTTCTAGGGTTTAACGATTAGACTAGTAGGACGGGACCTATAAACTAAGTTACCGCAGCTAAAAGAGGCTTATTGCGCCTTCCCCTTTGGATCAAGTAGCCAAAACCTCCCCTACTAAGAAAGTTGAAGACTTTTCCTACCAGTTCCTTCTGCGTTACAATCTCCTTTGGCATCAAAGTTCCAAAGATATCGTAGCGCAGCCGCCTCAAAATAACAAGTGAGAGGCCGTTTCCTCCTCTTCCTGACACAATCTGCACAACGGTTCCGAGCTGATAAGCCCAATCTTGTGCAGGTACTTTCTGAACCTACCGTGCCCTGTGAATAGACCTGTAATCAGAGTAATCTGATTCCTGTCCAAGCCCAGAATCTCTTTGTCGTGTTTATCCTAGGAATCATCACCCAGCACTTTTCATGCTCTCTCCAGATGCAATCTCTTGAGAGCCTCACTGCACCCTTGGTGATCCCCAAGACAGGTTCCGGGCCAATGAAAGGAGTACTAGCTCCATTCCTGGCCAGTTGTTCAGCTATTTCATTCCCCTTAATCCCCACATGGCCCGGCACCTATTCCAATCGGAAATTACTGCGCCGAGCCAGGCTTCTACGAAGTAAATTTTTCATATAAATCAGTTAGCATTTCCTCAATCTACTTTCTTCTCCAGCAAAATCTACGAAATCATTTATTTTATTTTTTAAAGATTTTGCACAAACAGAACGTATTCTTCTGGCCATAGAATAATATTACAAAAGAGGCTTAAATAAATTCATGTGTTACGAAGCAGGAAAGATTCTTTTATTTGAATTAACCATGACATGTCATATCTTGTAGGGTTTCTTCCTTTAAGACCCTTGGCACAACCATTTCTTCCTTTGCCCTTTGCTAGATGCTTGGAATTGAAAAGCTCATACATTATTCTTCTATAATTTTTCTACTTCAGAGTATTTTCTTGTATTTTCATATATTTCCCCTCTTAAAGAACGTGAACTACTAAAGCGTATTTACTAGAGCTTCGAAGAATTCCCGTGGGCGTTTTTTATCCCTAGAAGGCAATGTCTCTAAATAGAAAGTTCACAGAAATATCCGTACAACAAAAAACATGAAACTGGAATTGTGTTTACTTATTGCAAAACTTCAAATCGAGCCATTTTTAACTAGGTCTAGGAGACTTGCTAGTTATCACTAAAATGGGTTTATTAAAGAAAAAGTGACAAAGAATTATTGGATTGCTTACTGAATTCCTCTCATCCTGAAGATAAACACAGATTCTGTCCACAACACTTTACACTAAACCAGAAGCAATTTCCACTTTATTATAGTTAAACCATCAAAGTGTAGCTCCTCGCATAACATAATAATCAATTATGGCGAGATGTTTAATACCACAATGCGCCCATAACATGATGTTTCAATACAATAACTTAACAGTGGTAAAGGTACTGGTGAGGTTAGACAAGATCTTAAAGGTTACCTCACTCACTATCCAATAACAGAATTTAACCTTCACGAAAATACGTCAACAGACTTCAAAGAAAATTAAAATGTTATTATATTATTGCTTCTTTAACGAATGCAACGAAATATTTGTAGATAAAATCAAGAAACATGTTTTAAAAAATATTAAAGACTTTCAATTTTTAAGTAAAGACCCCAAACTTTATATTTTAGAAATGAAATTGACTAGACCTTGAGCGCACCCTTGGTACATTGTAATCCGATCAGAGTATCTATGGTCAGTGGTTTCTATGGTTAATGGCCATCAACTTTCTACATTCTAAAGCGAAGATTTGATGGCCTTAAATCTTCGAACCTGTACTTATACACAACCTTGATAATGTATTGAAACGGACTAAAAGTCATGCAACAGAGTTCACGAGACTCACGAATTCAATCTTGACTTTAAGAGTCATTGAAGCAAAAGAAAAGACTAGAAGAATCTGCGAAGAAGTGCTCTGGAATGGTTCATCTAAGGCAGTGGTTCCCAAACTTTTTTGACCCATGGACCCCTTTTTATAGTCAAAACTTGCCCACAGACCCCCAAGTGAAGAGTCGTTAAGTGTTCGACAGTGAGCAAGCAAATCTTCATCTCTATTTTACAATTTCGAAAGATTTGGAAACTAAGAACGTTCTCCTCTTCCCAAGTTTTGTATTTACAGAAAATGTTTTGCAACAAACGCAGATATTACCCTTTTAGTTTTGATTAAATTTAATTAGTCACCTTGTTAGTTTCTAATTTCCATAATAATAAAAATGGATCACAGTTTTATTATTTTATATTGAACCTTGCGCGGACCCCCTGACGTTGTTCAGGGACACCCAAATCAATTTTAATTTTCCACGGACCCCCTGAATGATACCGGGGATCCCTTGGGGTCCGTAGGGACCACTTTGGGAACCATTGATTTAAGGCAACTCAAGGTTTTTAATTCGATTACATTTTTTAGGACAAGGAATTGTCCTGATTATACGCCATATTTAGAGACAGCTAGATCTTTATATCATTGCACACTAAGAATGCATATAAATAAAGTTAATAAAATTTATTAAGATTTATCATCAAGCGATACTTGCATAACATTAATGATGATTACAAACTTAATTTAACATCAATTATAATGAAAACTATCGCCAAGAGATGCTACAATTAAAATTAACTCTTGTTAACAATTCTCCAGAGCGGCACAAATGATCGTTATGTAATTTGTCTACTGTGGTAAATTTTGTTCCAGTAAGTTGCTTTTTGGTCGATTCAGAATGTTTTTGACATATACATGGTTTTAGCAGTAATGTTTTTGTCTGGTTAATAATTTTCTAGTGCGTATTTAAGAGGCGTTTGGTGCGCTTTGTACAATTACGTCATTGTTTTGCTTGAATATAGACGGTAATCAGTGGTAGAATATTACTGTTTGGTATTATTTATTCAATTATTTTCATCATTGCATATGTTCACTTTATTTTATTTTGTTTCCTACACGTTCTTAGCATTGTTAGTAACTTAAGTTAAAAAGGAAAGAAGACAATGTAAAGTAAAGTAAAGTAAATTGCCATTTTTTCAGGCAGGCTTTACGTCCAACTGCCAAATTAGGTGTCATGGACGGAAGCGATTAGCAAACATACTTTACTGTAAATTTCTTTTATTAACCTTTAAATAAAATCCAAGGCCTAAGACAGGGGAATCGAACCTAGTACCACAATACATATTAGCTTTACTGGACTTGCCTCTAACCGCTCGGCTACCGTGGCGCCTAGAAAGAAGACAATATAAACTATATTTAATTTGATTCGTAATCCAGAAGAGGTAACGACTCCCAAATGAACTGAGTCCCTAATATTATTTGGAAAACCGAGACTGAAAATTCAACTGATCCGGTCCATGGAGGATTAAAAATGTACAAAATCTCAGGATGTTCAAAGCAGAAGGAAGTAATTAATTAATTAGTAGTAATTAATAAATTAATTAATTTGGTGACAAAGGTTAGATAGATTAGACTAGGGCCTACGCCACTGCCGACCCCTTTGGATCTATTGTGGCTCCCACTACTCTAGAGCTCGCCCTCCAGACCTGTTCGTTTAATCAGACTCTTAATTCTGGAGAGCGACTCTTAGGTAAAGCTCACCAGGCCTTGGTTATTCCTCCTCGAGAAGTAACATCCTTAGCTACACAAGTCCCTCACACTGACACAACAACACGAGCAGTGTCGTTCCCTCTTCTTCCTGACAAAACCTACAAAGGCTATCATCTGCCAGGCCCATGCAATGCATGTGACGTGGTACCGAAATGGTACCACGGGATTGTGAGTCAGCTCGTTGGGGTTTTGTCTCCAAGCTCACGAGTTGAGGAAAGGTTTCGTGGTGGTCAAGGTATTGCAATGATGATAGTAGAGTCCCCATGATCTATTTTGTGGGAGGAGGATGGTTGGTTTGCCTTCGGGAATAGTTAGGCCACCTTCTAAGTCTCCACAAGAACATGGCCATATAGTGAGAATGGATGCTGACGAAATTCTCTCCAAACTTCTACGCGAGACACCAGACAGGAAACGAAGAATTGGAAGGCCCAGGTTACGATGGCAGGACGGTGTGGCTCAAGATGCTAAGAGCATCCTTCGATTTCGTAACTGGATGGGGGTTGCTAAAGATAGGGACGACTGGCGGAAGCATATTGAGGAGGCGAAGACCCACATCACTGGGTTGTAGCGCCATGAAAGAAGAAGAAGAAGAAGAAGTGTAAATAAAATTAATTTGAAAATATGTTATAACAGGAAATACTCGATTAAAGCTAAGCAAGTTCCGTTTTGAGTAGTACGAGTATATTGTGATAAGCACTGTTTAATTATCTGGATATTAAAGTTGATAATATCAATTAGCACTTTAGGTGGGGCGGCTATTTAACGAAAAGGTCGCGCTAACACCTACATTGCTTGGATATCAAACCCATCCATTCGTGGAATACACAAAAGAGGGTATTGCGTAGGAAGGATGTAGTTTAGTTGGGTACAATAAATCCATACTGTTAGAAAACCTTAACACCCACATATCATAATAGCATCGGCACATTCTTGCACGTCTTATAGACGTTCACAAAACTTAGGGGGGGAAATGAAAATTATGACATACCATTGGACATTCTAAAAGACTATTTAGCTTTTAATGTATTCTTGATGTTGTCTTTTTTTTCCTTTCTAACTAGTGAAATAAGGTACTTGATTTCAAGTAGTCTTTTTAGATTTTGTGTTAACAGCAGAAATACCAATTTTGTAGTCCTTCGAGACAGAAAAAGAAGTTTTTACAACAAAACTCAATAACGTGAAATTGCAGAAAATTTTGACAGTTCGAATAGGTACTCTTTTTTGGGGACCTGATAATAACATTTGGTACCAATATCATGCTACTGAAAGGAATCTTCATCTCGATTACTCAGTATAAAAAAAAAAATTCTCTAAAATTGCACCGATTTTATTATTATTATTATTTTGTTTTTGTTTCCTTTTATGGCATTGGCTTTCGCCATACAGCCAGCATCGTCTAGGTGCTTATCACTAGAATATCACTCACTCACTTATAAATACATTCGCTTCACACATTCATCCCTCTACTATATACAACTATTTACATACAAACTTACAACTAATGGATGGATCAGTACTCTACATTCCTGCCATCCTTATAGCTTAACCTAAATTAAAATCACGTAATTTTTCTCTAATCATTTTCTTGCATTCATTCTAATCGGCTATAACTTTTAAATACATTCATATTTCTTTGCTAGCTACGCTACAGATTTAAGCAACATAGATGTGGGTGGAGAATATAATGTCTTCGTAGCGAAACAGTGTACCTAAATACCTGTACATGTCGTCAAACATTCGTTTCCTTTCAAGTACATAACGTGGACATATCATTATTGTATGTTTGAACTACCTCCTAATCATTGCAATCTACGCTATAAGTTTTTTAATTTGTATAATTATTATAAGGAATGCTTCTTATTGTGTTTCAGGGAAAAAAAGTAGGGTTAATCTTTCCTCCAAAATGTTAAATCTAAGTATAATGAGTAAATGTGCCACTTTACTCAATAAATTTTCTAGTTTTTAATGAATTTTTCATTTGAACTGATTAAATTGATTGCTAAATTGATTCAACAAATTTTAGTTAAGGTTATAGAACGACTTCAAAGCCATTCCCACTAGAGATCTAATTATTTCTATCAAGAACTTCACAAAGTATAGAACTTTAGATTTCTGATTATTAAATTAATTGTGATAAAAGGAAGAAAATATTTAAAGACAAAGAAAAATGGGTTTAGAAACTATTGGATGTCCCTAATGAGTTAATGAGTAAAAAGGATGAGTTTAATAACAGTTCAATGCCGACCTTTGTTCCTGTATATTACAGGATCCATCCAACACAATACCTGGAGTTTGTAGGATAGTAACAGGATGTGATTATCAAAAGAACTAGAACAAATTATGTCCTGGCTTTGGCAACAGTAGTTAATATAAAAAAAATAATAATTTAGGCCCATTCTGTAATGTCACTCAGAATTTCAGTCAAGCCAGAAAATTATAGAAATCACGGGTTTTCTAAAGATTTAATGGGGATGAAACCAATATTAAGGAACAGAGTGTTGACGTATAATGGGACATTCCTTGTAGAAAATCAGCTGAAAATGTCGACATTTCCATTTGGCGTTTAACTTAGTAAATAAGGCACTGCTTTACCTAAATTTAGTCTCACACAGGAAGTATACAAGGTGTATGCGGAGGAGTGGTCGAATCTTCGGGAGGTGATTCAGCAGCTCAAATGCAACAAAAAATATTCTCTTCACTTTGGCCCGATTCACAATAGTATCCAAGATATTTGCATTTTTTAACTTTTCCGCCGATATTCGCGTTTTTCACTATAAAAACGGCCCTAACTTTTTTTATCCTTTATTCTACAACAAATCTGCTTATTCCAAACGAAAGAGCATTAAATTTCCTATAAATATGCTTAACCTAGAGCCTCAAAACGTTTCTTATAATAATGAAATTTTTACATTAATGTCTAAAAAATTTGCAGAAGTTGACTACAACTTTAGCTAGCCACCTTCCTATTGTACTTTTTTACTACTGTGTTTTATTGCTACTTTATTTTTTACTTCCGTTTTATTAAATAATTGTTAAAAACTAAAATGATTACTTTTCTTTTTGTTCCTTCTCCAAAAATTGACATTTGAGTAAATTAGTAGTGAAAAGTCGGTAACGCAAAATCCCAGTTTTCTGCATTTACACCCCACTGTTCGGGGTAGGGTTTTATCAAAAACCAAAAACATCCATATGATCTTGAAGCTCAATAAATGCGCAACTTTTTCTGAAATTATTGTGACTCCTTGATTCATTAATCATTGAAAAAAATGCAGTTGAAAATTTTAACAAAAATCATCGAGAACGAATTTTTTAGATATTCAAGTAAAAATTTCATTATTATAAGAAACGTTTTGAGGCTCTGTACCAAGCAAATTTATAGGAAATTTAATGCTCTTTCGTTTGGAATAAGCAGATTTGTTGTAGGATAAAGGATAGAAAAGTTACGACCGTTTTTATAGTGGAAAACGCGAATATCGACGGAAAAATTAAAAATGCAAATATCTTGAGACACTATTGAGAATCGGGCCAAAGTGAATAGAATATTTTTTGTTGCATTTAAGCTGCTGAATCAGCTCACGAAGTTTCGACCACTCCTCCGCATACACCCAGTATTTTGGAACTTCATTATTCATGAAAATTCAGATATCTATCTAGATATTTTTCAAATAAAAATCATGAAATTACCTATTTATCTACTCTCCAAGTGTCTAATACACCGAAATTTGTGTTACAAATACGTTAAGAATGAACTAAAAAAAACAATCGCACTTTAGAAAAACCACCATCACAACCATTACACAATAATAATTAAACTTACAAACCTTCTGCGCTAAGTTTATTGCTAAGACATGAGATCTTTAGTTCTATTCGACCTCTCCTTTCCGTATGATCACATCCGCACAAATTGGGAACACTTTCTTTACATCTTTTGTGAACATTCATGTCGCATGCTGAAAAATAAAGAAAGAATAAACATTAATTAATTTTATTTTGGTTTGGTTTACAGTAAATTAATAATTTATTACTAAAAATAATTATAAATTAAATAATTATTTACAAATTAATAGCAAAAATCTTTTAATTATTCTGGTTTATTCGTAATTTTTATATCATTACAAAAAAAAATGTTGCTGTCTTATAAACAATTTTAAATTATGCAGTATTTAAAGTATATTGTTAATCTGTTTTACTTTTAAACCAAAAAAGAATAAACAATAAAAGCTACAGCATCATTCAAAATACATCTAAAACATCAATTATTTTAAAATATCTATATTGCTTTAGTAAAATGAATTCAAAAGATATCAAAAAGAAGAGATATAGAAACAAAAACAAATCATTCAGAAATTACTTACCACAATTCAGAGCACAATAAAGTATAAAAAGATATAAGAGCAAAATATAAAAATGAAGATCCAAACCAGCTTACAAAATAGTTTGAACTAAATCATTTATTAAATTAATAAAATTTGTAAAAATTTATGGTTTTTTTTTATGCAGTGGTGGAAGTAACAAAAGGTGGTGCTTTTTTCTTGTGATTGAAAAATGGTTTCTTTTAACACCTAAATTGAGCCTACCACAGGTTTTAGGCATAAGATTCCGGAAACGGCAATATTTCGACGATGTACACCCATACCAGAATCTTTGATAGAATCCTGTTGCATTAAACCTCCTTTGAGGCGCCAAGGTAGCCGAGCGGTTAGAGTCAAGATCTGCAAAGCTAATATACGAGGGTCGTTTGAAAAGTCCGTGCAAAAATAAAAACTACTTAATTTTTTGGGGTAAACCATTTTTATTTTTCAACATAGTCTCCTTTTAGGCTTGTACACTTCGTCCAACGCTGCTCTAGTTTGTTGATCCCTTCCGAATAATAGGATTTGTCCAAGTCTGAAAAATAGCCATTCGTTTCTGCAATCACCTCCTCGTTTGAATAAAATCTTTTTCCCGCCAGCCATTTCTTCATATTGGGGAACAAATAGTAGTCCGAGGGAGCCAACTCTGGAGAATAGGTGGGATGTGAAACGAGTTGGAACCCTATTTCCATTAATTTTGCGACCACAACTGCTGACGTGTGAGCTGGTGCGTTGTCGTGATGGAAAAGGACTTTTTTTGTGGGCCAATCGTGGGCGTTTTTCTTGCAGCTCGGTTTTCAAACGGTCCAATAACGATGAATAATATGCACCTGTAATAGTTTTACCCTTTTCCAGATAGTCGATGAGGATTATTCCTTGCGAATCCCAAAAGACAGTCGCCATAATCTTTCCGGACGAAGGAACGGTCTTCGCTTTTTTTTGGCGCAGATTCCCCCTTGGTAACCCATTGTTTAGATTGTTCTTTGGTCTCAGGAGTGTAATGATGTATCCATGTTTCATCCACAGTGACGAAACGACGCTTAAAGTCCTGCGGATTCTTCTGGAACAGCTGCAAACCGTCCTTGCAACACTTCACACGATTTCGTTTTTGGTCAAGCGTGAGCAATCGCGGCACCCATCTTGCGGATAGCTTTGTCATGTCCAAATGTCGATGCAAAATATTATGTACCCGTTCATTCGAGATGCCCACAGCACTAGCAATCTCACGCGCCTTCACTCTTCTGTCATCCATCACCATATCATGGATTTTATCAATGATTTCTGGAGTAGTAACCTCAACAGGGCGTCCAGAACGTTCAGCGTCATTTGTGCCCATATGGCCACTCCGAAAATTTTGAAACCACTTATAAACTGTTCTAATCGAAGGTGCAGAGTCACCATAATGTTTATCAAGCTTCTCTTTAGTCTCCTGAGGCGTTTTGCCTTTCATAAAGTAGTGTTTAATCAACACACGAAATTCTTTTTCGTCCATTTTTTGAAAATCACTCGACTTCCTCCATTCAAACGAATGCTAAACACAAAGAAATAGACCGATCTGGCTGAAACTTCTTCCAAGAGATGCTACTAACTAAACATAACCTCGATACGCGCCAGTAGTGCTATCTCTCTGACTTTGCACAGACTTTTCAAACGACCCTCGTATATATTGTGGTACTGGGTTCGATTCCCCGGTCTTTAGGTCTTGGATTTTATTTAATGTTTAATAAAAGAAATTTACAATAAAGTATGTTAGCTAGTCGCCTCCGTCCACGGCACCTATTTTGGGTAGTTTGGATGTAAAGCCCGCCTGGAAAAATAGGCATTTACTTAACTTTAACCTCCTTTGTTTTTTTGGTTTTGTAAAAAAAAGTAGGCTAAGCAAATTGGAAAGAAATCAGTAGCTAGAATGAGTTGGTCTAGGTTTAAGAATTAGGAATTTCCAATTGTCTGATAACTGAGGAGGTGTGACTGCCTTTAATGATGTCTTGATGAAGCAGAAAATCCTAACTGGCAACTGAAAATCCTAACTCACGCAATGGAAACTGTTCCCAAAACTTTGGAGTATCATCAGGTTAGGCTGGGTTACCCTCCAATGGAGCTCACTAGCTTTTGTAAAGAATTACAATGGGAATCTTTCAGTCCATGAACAGACCTTGACAGAAGACACACCAACCCCTCTAATGATGTAAAACAGTATATTGTAAATTAACCCTGAAGATGGCCTAGTCCCTAAGGTCGAAAGCTCGCGGCATAATAAAGAATCCCATTAATTTTTCATCCTATTGAAACTATGAATTGGTCACCAAAAATAATGAACAGTGAAGAATTACATTCATATTACCATTCCAATTATCGATTTGATGGAATAAAATTCACTCGTTATTCGAAAGATTTTTTTTTTTTAATCTTCAAGGTTGTCTTGGCGTAGTTGATGTGATATTGCAGCATGGTTGTTAACCATGGACCTATTTGCAAGAGGCGGTTTAATGGTTTTAGTGAGGGAAACATCGAATTTTACTACCAATGTTTCCTGGGGCTGGTGTAAGGGCATTCGTCTTAAAGCTACACGCTAATCAAAACACTGAAACTGAATTCCACCTGGACAAAGTTTATCTTTACAAGCTCATCTCATCCGTAAATCTTTAGCGACTAACTTGTTGGTAGATCAAGACGAAGAATTGGGGCTGCATAATCTTTTTTTAGACACGTAAAATCGAATCAAATTTGTTTTAAAATTCAATTAGATCATTTTTAAAAATCTAATATTTCAGCAAAGCTCCTGGTTAAGCTCATAATCAAAATAAACCTAGAACTTTTATTAAAAAAAATAAAACAGTTTAAAGTTCAGTATGCATTCGAGAGAGACAGGGAAATAAGCACACTCTTTTGTTACAACCTTAAGTAGTGTATGCACAAGAAAGAGTCATGCACATTACGTAAAACTGTTTTTTATTCTCAAGTGAAGTAAAACTATAAAACCAAAACTAATGCAAAATAATATAGTTTACAAACAAGAAATTGTAATCATTACAGCAATAAAAGTGTGTAATTAAAAAGGAGATACTGAGGATAATGATAATGATCGAATTGTGTTCTTTAATAATAATAAAAATAAAACTAGAGTTATTATTTTTTTTAATTACAAAATTAATAATAATAAAGTGGAATTAATATTAGCTTTTCAAAGTATATTTCTTGCTTTTGTATTTTGTAATTATATGGGAACAAACAGATCAAGAAGAAAGAAGGAAAAATAGAATTTTATTTTAAATGCAAAAAATAATTAATTGATATGCAAACAAATGCATTCTTTATTAAAACTTACAATTAATTGTGGCTGGATTCCCTTCCGTAATTGAGACCAATGTTATGTTACTTGGTTGTAAGAGAGTGGGTTTATTTAATTTATTTTATTTTTTAAAATAGTTTTTATTACTTTTAATCAATAAGTATTTGATTTTTAATTAATTTAGAGTATTTGTTTAGTAAATTATAAATCTTGAATATATTTTTTATAGATCTGGCTCACAAATAATTGAACAAATAATTAAAACATCTTTTACCAATAATTAATTTTTTTTTTTTAAACACGGCAATTACAGATTAAAATCGTTATACAAAATACTGAGATATAATCGTTTAGTTCGTTAATTACATGACGGCTAAGGCGCTTCATTAAATGCTTAAACCCACGTCAATTAAACCCCATAAGAAATTTTTTAAATATTTAATATAAAACGGTTGGACTCGTTTCCTCAAACGAGTGGTGTAACTATAATAATTATCAAAAAATCAATCTAAACTGTGCCAAAAAAATGCTTACAGAGTAGGGTGTTTCAAAAAAGATGAATTTTAAATTTTAAAGAGCGCCGAGCGCCAAATCAAAAAGGTTTCGTTCCAAATAGAGCAAAATCGATTAATATTTAGAGGTCGCTACCATCGATCAAAAAATTTTTCTTTTGCTTTTTTCATAAAAATATCCTTATTAAATGTTTTGTATCTTTTCAAATTATTAGCAAAACATGTACCTAATTGTACAAAGTTTATTTAAATATAATTTGCTATAAAGACAAAGCAGTTGGAATCATTTTGATGGGTTAATTTACTATCAATCAAAATTTCAAATTATAACAATAAATGCAAAATATTCCCCAATTTAGACGTTTCAGTAACCAAAATTATTTGTTTTTTAAATTCTGTAAGAAACACATAAAAAAATTAAGTAATTTTAACGTTAATTAATCGAAACTTATCAAAAATGTATATTTTTCTTAATATTTTTTTTTAATACAGCTTCTTTAATTATTCATAACTTTGAAAATAAAATGGTCATTTAAATGATTCCAACTGCATTGTCTTTATAGCAAATTATATTTAAATAAACTTTGTACAATTACATGTTTTGCTAATAATTTGAAAAGATACAAAACATTTAATAAGGTATTTTTTGTAAAAAAGAAAAAAGCAAAACAAAAATTTTTTGATCGATGGTAGCGACCTCTAAATATTAATCGATTTCGCTCTAATACGGACGAAACTTTTTGTCTTTAAATGAACGTTTGATTTTCCGCCCAGCGCTCTTTAAAATTTAAAAGTCATCATTTTTTGAAACACCCAATTACAGAGCTTTCACTAAGTTAAAAGGCAAGAAAATGGAAAGTTATAACAACAAACTTCTCAAAAGCTGATCAAATAATTAATATTATATTAATAATAAAAAAAAAAAATTAATGCAACTATTAAAGAAACTGTTACAATATAAAAAAATAAATGATAATTTTTTTAATAACTGTGGTAAACAGTTTGATAAGTTCATCAAGAATCTAAACTTTGGATAAAAGTGTAATCTTACAGGAATGTTTAATAAAGTTTTGGACAGCTAAGAAAGTTGTTTTACCCGTTCAATTTGTAAAAACCGAGACGATAGAGAGGAAACTAACCCAAACCCAGTAAAATACCCAAGTATATAAAACTTCAATTTTTTTCCCCCTCTTGAAATATTTAAAACTTACGCAAACTTTTTATTGCAAGATTTTTTTTCTATAAAAGCTTCAAATAGAATACAGCTTTTCTTTAAATTTTTTAAAAAGTAATTATTATAAAGTTAGTCGTCTAAAACTTTCTTTTTTTTTGAATTTTTAATAAAAGCAGATTAATTTTTAATTCTTTCAAAAGATAAAATTTATTTTGAACATTGTTAGCTAAGTGTTTTTTTTTTTATTCTTAAAGAGAACTTTTAAATTGAAGTTCAAACAGAATTGATTTTTTAGACCTTTTAAGCTTCTTTTTTTTTTTTTAGCTTTAATAAAAATTAGAAACAAATCGGCCTTAGGCAAGAAGGAATAAATAATAATAAACTAAATACCTAAGGCTAAAAGTATGTTCTCTATAAAAGAGAATTAAAAAGATAAGGTTCTTTTTCGCCTTTGGTAAATGTGTAATATTACTGGGCTTTTGAGTAGCAATACTTTCCCTGAGTACCAGCCAGCATTAGGGATTGTAAGGAGCATTCATTCCAATTACTTATTACCACGGTTATAAGACAGCAGAAAAGATGAAAGCATTACTACAGATTATTCTCTGGTTCTGAAATCTCTTTAGGGTAGTTTTATTCATTTCTATATTTACTTTTATGTTCACCAGAAACAAGAATAACAGGTATGAACACACACACACTGTACTGAAACTTAGGATTTGTGAGAGAAACATAGCTGAACACAGCCAAATAATAAGTCGTTTATGGAAGATGTTCAGGTTTTTGGTATTTATGCCTCGTGTTCCATTGATCTATTGTCAGTGAGAACAACTCTAAGTAAAGTTAATGACTAACTCTTGGGAGAAGGTGTTAGGTACCACTGATTTTGTTTTGCCTTTTTTTTGGCATTGGCTTTCGCCATACAGCCAGCATCGTCTAGGTGCTTATCACTAGAATATCACTCTCTCCTTTCTTACTTATAAATACATTCGCTTCACACATTCATCCCTCTACTATATACAACTATTTACATATACTACAACTAATGGATGGACCAGTACCTCTATATTCCTGCCATCCTTATAGCTTAACCGAAATTAAAATCACCGTAATCCTTCTCTAATCATTTTCTTCCATTCATTCCAATCGGCTATAACTTTTAAATACATTCATATTTCATTGCTAGCTCTGCTACAGATTTAAGCACCTAGATGTTAGTGGAGAATATTATGTCTTCGTAGCGAAATGGTGCATCTAAATACCTGTATATGTCGTCAAACATTCGTTTCCTTTCTACCACATAACGTGGACATATTATTATTATATGTTTGAAATCCTCCTCCTCATTGCAATCTACGCAAAGAGGGGAGGACCTTTTGTTGATCCTGTGTAGATATGATACACACACCGCGTGGTTCGCTCTCAGCCTGCTTATTGTCGTAAACAACCCATTTATTAGTGACAGTTCCCTTAAACCATGGTTGTCTATGTAACTGATCTGCCATAGTTTTATAGAATCTCCCATTATTACCATTACTGTAATCTGTCTGCCATTTTTGTAGAGCTGCTTTTGCAGTATGTGGTAATTTATAGTTAGCCATTTCCCCACTATTGGTTGAACACCATAATTCCACAAGTAACCAAAAGGCTTGTAGCCTGGGTACTATCACAAAAACTAAACCCTTCTTCAACTGCTTAATGTAGTTTTTACATTTTACTTTTTAAAGTAAAAATTACAAGTATTATTTTTTCTAAAATTATTAGTTACTTAAAATGAAAATGGACTTAAAAAAAAAAAAAGTGAGAATAAGTGGGAAATTAGAAAGAAAACTGATGCAGGCAGGTTGTCGTGTGGAAACTGGAAATCGTGTGGGGCAAGGTGGTGACGAGAAAGGTGAGTTCAACTAACTGGGGAGGCACGTAGTGAGTAAGGTAGCACACGTTGTGGGGGTGGCAGCTTGGAGGTGGCAATGTGGCCCACAGACGGAGGCCGTACTTATTGATCTGTTATACTGCACACTGGCTAACACAACTCGCTCATTCATATAACTAGTCCGAACGGGACTAGTCTCTTGTTTGTCCACACTCTTTCAACTACTTCGATGGCCATTTTCTTCTAAAAGTTACCTTCATCTATCTTCCCAAGATATTGCGCTTATATTTCTTTATATAAGCCAAGAATTATTTATGACTATGATCTATTATTCTACTTCTAAGTTTGCTTTTTATTAAAGTTTTATTTTATACAAACTATATTTACGCCAAAATACTATTATTTTCATTCTCAGACAGTTTACAGAATATTAAAATTAAAAAGAAGTGGCGAGAATCGTAGCATGACTTCCTCCGGACAAAGTTCTAACCGGAAGTAATATATAATATAATATTATTGCTAATTTCACTCATGATCTCTTTTTTTTTATTGGCAAGCTTTCGACTTATGGACTAAATTTCAGGGATGTGAAACCATTTTTTTAATAGAAATAGATTGCAATGTACGTACATTATTGATTTAACATAAAGAATTAGAAAATCAAATCTACATTGTAATACGTTTCTGTAAAAAATACAATATGTTCTACAGCCATGAAAATGACCTAGTCCAGGGTTCGGCAACCCGCGGCTCTTTTATCCAAATTGTTTGGCTCTTCAGCCTGCCCAAAATATATTTTATATTTTAATTTTATTGAAACGAATGAAAATTCCATTAATTAAAGGTATTTTTTCAAAAATAATTTTAAATGTGATAGGTTCGAAATGGAATAGAATTATACAATATCAAAATAAAGTACTTGATTTATATTGTAAGACTGCCGCCTATTTAATTCGTTATTATTTATTTGTTTATTTCCTTTGCAATATGTGAAAATAAATATATAAAACATTTAAATGTTATTGGATATCATAAAATAATAATTTGCGAATACAAATGATCTACAGAGTTTGTTTACACTATCATCCTTGCGGCTCTTAGTAAGATTTATTAAAATTATTTAAGAAGAACTGGCTCCCTACTTTAAAAAGGTTGCCGACTGCTGACCTAGTCCCTAGGCCGAAAGATTGGCCATAAAACAAATTAATAACTTAAATCGAAATCTAAATAAACTAAATAACCAATTTGAAGTTTCTAGAATAGTTTCTTTTTGAGTTATGCTAGCCACAAACAACAGACTAGTCACAAACAAAACCACAGTTGAATCATTCATTCAATTATAAAGACCAAAATAATGACCTAGATATTAATTCCTCCCTCTCAACTAATCACATCTTCTCTGTACAGAAATCCCATGAGAGAGCTAGAGAGACAGAGACAGAAAAAAAAAAAAGCTAGATTTATCTTCTGAATGAAAATGAGTCTATATTTACCATTTGCCATTCAAAATTAATCAGACAGTTTGCGACAATACCCAGTTGGGAAAGCGTAATGTAATCACTATAATGATTTATACTACCCTAAAATAAGTCCCTCGGTGGGCACAAATACAAAACTTTACTACGTACAATGGAAATGTCACATTAATTTGCACATTGTTGAGAGTAGGACCTCCATTTTCTCCATAATTCTGGAGAATCTAGTATTGTGTAAGCATGTTTTTTTCATCCATTTATGGTGTTGGGAAATGCAAGGTGGTGTGGAAAACTTTTCTAAATTAATTGTGTATTACTCACTTGTCTTATGTTTCTGTTTTTTAAAAATGTTTTGGACACCAGTTTGTAGGGTATAGCTCTCGGAAAACTAGTCTGCTATTTAGGAGGAGTACAATACGTGTGGAGGAGGTTACACTCTTTGCAGGTTACTCACGGGTAAACTGTTGCCGCAGCCTTCTCAATAGGGTTTCTCTTTTGATTAAGTGGTTTTTAGGAGTGTTTTCAAAGAAGGAATTGGTTTCAGAAGTGAATGTAATTAATCTTTCATTATAAGAAAATAATTTCATTTAACATGAAACACGATCGCTTAACTGTATTGTACTGTGTTAATTAATTGTGTAAGTAATTTGTGTTTGTACGTATATATATTATCAGCAAAAGTCCAAATTGAAAAGCACCACTAATATACATTCTTCGCACTGAGTAAAAAGTTCCTCAGCTTCCAAAACTCCCCGTCTTCACCAGACTTTCACTTTAGCCCAACGATCCAATGAAAAGAAAAATGATGACGCAATATATTTTTTGAAAGATTAATTTAATTAAGGAGATGAGCAACAGAAAATTTAGTAGCAGAACTTATTCACTTTAGATCAAGAAAGATAATTCTTTATTAAATTTAGGCCATTCACAAAATTTTCATTCAGTACCATTCACGTGAGAAAATTAACTATATCAGCCATTAATTTCAGCTTCTACTTTCCTTATCATCAGAAGAACCTCTAGTTGTACGAAAAAGAATAAAAATATGACACAAATATTGAGAGATTCTTAAATTCATAACTCAATGCTTAATAAAGCAATTTTTAGTATTTGTTTGAAGTTTAGGGGGCTAAAATTGTCTTGATTTTTTGCTGACCAGGACGCAGAAATATTTATATATATTTCTGCTGCTACGCTAGGGTCTTCTTATCAACAAGCATTTTATTTCTTCCTTTGAAAACAGGTATTAAAAAGATGGATCTACTGTAAAATTTTGGCTAACCCAGTTATGCAGAGGTCCACTGTCATCTCTGCTGATAACTGTAACTTGCCTCTAAATACAGTGTCTCCTTCATTTTTTGTACAGGAGAGTTACACTCTAAACAAAATGCCCAAGAGATTTGGGATTGATGATTCAACATACATTTGGCTAGAGTTCCGAAAAGGTGCTTTAGAGTAAAAGGTATCTTTTTTTTTTTTTCATTTTTGTGTTTCTCTTGCTTCAATTCGCTTGAAACAGCCCCACATATCCAGTGAAAGCAGAATCTCAACATGAAGTGACAACTACTATTTGCAAATTAAACTCATCTCGGTCACAGTAGCGAAACAAGATTTACTATTTGCGAAACATGAATGATTTTACCCAGAAGTCCTTCGATCTAATTACTCACGTCTCTGGTGACCGTCATTTGCATAAGCCGCCATAAGCTAGTAAATCATCTCTAGGGATTTTCAGGAGTGAACATGTCGATAAGCTGGAATACCTTACCAGAAACTAGTTAATTATCCCTTTCCAAATCCAAACAATCCAACAGGTAATCATTAGTAGTTAATAACGTAAACAAATCATTCTTCTCTTTGAGATTGCCACCTCACCTACCTAGTAAAGGATGAAGGTTGATTTATTAGTTATTATCCTGAGCAAGGAAGGTTATAAACACACGCCATACTTTGGTTAATTGGAAAATAAAATTTAGCAAATTTATAATACAAAACAAATTTGGAAATTTCACACACAGTCACACGCGCGCGCAGTTTTCTCCTTAATAAATTCTTCTATTAAAATTTCGCTAAAGTTCTTTAAAACTGTAATTAGTTTCGTTAGACATTAATTGTTAGTCCCATTTCCGTGCTGCGAAGGCAAAAGTCATGAAAGATTATAAATTGACTAATTGGAAAGGGATGCATGATGGACGAAGCGCTGTGATTGGTAGCTCGAAATTAAAAAAGGCCAAATCATTCTTTTTTTGGAGAGGCAATAGGCAATACTTAAGAAGTGTCTATATAAGGCTGTAGAACTCAAAAAACTTGAGCAGATGGGAGCTTATAAAAGAGTGTTATTATTTCGAAGGAAGGTTATCGGATTTACAGAAGTAAATAGTATTTAGGAGTTTAGATAGTAAAATGGAAGTTGTATTATACCAATGTTTCCAATATATTCTTTAACTTTATCAAGGCGTGTAGCTTGTTATTTGACAGCTGATCTGATGAATGAAATATCAGTAACTTCGTGGGGTTCTACGATGAAATCAGTTTTTAAGAGCTAGATGCCTGATGGTGTAACATCGTTCACTTCAACTGGAGACCAAATTAACCTACAAGCCAAAAAGGGCATTGGTAATAGCAGTGGGCCTGCAGCCTGGACAGACGATCCTAAGAGTTGGGATGGGTCTGATTTCATACCAGACATCACATCTCCATGTCTATTATTATTTCGAGAACCTACCGTAATGTTCAGAGTACCTCATAGTGGGCGCTGAAACGCCCACTATGTTCAGACTTATGCGCGTATGGCTCTCAGCCATGGAGGTTAATGTTGGTTTAAATAGGATTCTCCGTGGGTCGCTGTGACAGTAGGCTGTAGGCTACACCCACTGCGCCCGTTTCAGCATTCTACACTATGAACTATCCCTAAACAGAAATTTACATTAGTTATTTCATCCTCAATACGCACGCTTTGCCGATGTTTTGTAGAGCGATAGAAAATTGGAAATTCAAATCTTTCTGATTTAATGCCAAACCCAGGATGCGTGGAAAAAAGAAGAGGCAGATACAATGCTGCTCTCTATCGTGTTACCTGGTGATTAAAACCATTAACAGTCCTAATTCAATCTAATCTAGAAGTTTAACCCCATCTAGTTTCTCATTTGGGACATTCGACTCAGTAATTCATTACCAAAACTGAGACCACATTCTGTACAAACTTGCTGTTCAGCTAGATTAGCGTTTTAATGAAATATTACGTCATTAAGTTTTATATTCCAGTAATTAAGCAATACTGAGCGAGGCAAATAACCCCAAGCTAAATGAGCATTAAATTGAATGACTTGAATGGAGAAAAGAATGTGGTAACCCACTAGTTGGAGGTTGGAGGAGGGGAGAACAAGAGGAATGTATAATAAACTATACTGATTCCTTATTCAACTGAAAGCATTAACAACTATAGTATAGTATGTGAGCGACCGGTGGTAATGATACCCACGGCAGAGATGCTAGTTTTTGTGCTGTTCCACTGCAACAACTATACACCACTCTATAAATAATTTATTTTGAACAATGTAGTGAAGAAAAGAAAAGAAAATGTACGAGAGAAGGCAGAAAAAGTAAGCGCTGTCAATCACTCAAGGAGGTCGCCATAACGGCATGTAAGGCTGCTACGGTAGCCACTGATCTGTCATTAATTCTGTAATATTACTATAAATCAAACAACACATGTTTTACTGTAATTAAATTCAATCAAGTATTTTTTGTTTAAATGTTCTCTCACTAGATAAAAGGAAACATTGTGATCGTAATAAATTTTCAACCGCAAATATTTGTTTTCCGAGAGTTCTCATTAGGTTCTGTGCTGCCGAGATTAACAGCAAATTATTGATTCTAAGGTCGTAATTTTCTCCGATAGTCAGGCTGCCCTACGGGCTATTAGTTCCTACTAGGTCAACTCAAGGCTGGTTTGGGACTGTCAGGGTGCCCAGAAGGAAATTAGTGATCAAAATATGGTGTCTTTCTGGTTTGGGTACCTGGTCATTCAGGACATACGAGAAACGAAGTGGCAGATTTATTGGCTAGGGAAGGCTCTGCAGGACACTTCGTTGGCCCGGAGCCCTGTT
This sequence comes from Rhodnius prolixus, assembly GCF_049639745.1. Classification (NCBI taxonomy): domain Eukaryota; kingdom Metazoa; phylum Arthropoda; class Insecta; order Hemiptera; family Reduviidae; genus Rhodnius; species Rhodnius prolixus. The sequence continues at coordinate 10,175,563 of NW_027411604.1, read as the reverse complement.
TTGGGATTCCAAAGTGTGTGAAGACTGCGGCCATTAACTTATAGGTACAGAGTAGGTCTCAAGAGTGGTGGCTTGCCACCACTGGGCAGAGACAGGCGAAGGAGTTCATTAAAGGCTATTCGCCGAGGCTGACCTGCAGAATTAATCCGTCAAGGCCGCGTGGGGCTAAGGATAATTGTAGGCCTATTAACTGGCCATTGCAGGCTCAGGAAACACATGCATCGCATGGGCCTGGCAGATGATAGCCTTTGTAGGTTCTGTCAGGAAGAGGAGGAGGAAACGGCACTGCACGTGTTGTGTCAGTGCGAGGGGCTTGTCTGGCTAAATATGTTACTTCTCGGGGAGGAAAAAACCAAGGCCTGTGAGCTTTACCCAAGAGTCGCTGTCTAGAATTAAGAGTCTGATTAAAAGGACAGGTCTGGAGGGTGAGCTATAGAGTGAGGGGAGCCACAATAAATCCGAAGGGGTCGCAGTGGCGTAGGCCTTGAGGCCGCTCTAGTTTAATCTATCTATTTGGAGTTCTGAAAAGTGTTATTTTTATTTGTAAAATGGTGTGTTTGTTAGTAACCAAAAAGAGCAGGCAGCCGACACTATAAATTTCGCTTTTGGTTACTCCAAAAAAAAAAAAAAAAAAAAAAAAACTGACAAAAATTCTACACCCGGAAATACTATTGTCGTGAAATTATATTTTTCCTATTTTTTTAGAATTTACACGAAAATGGATACGAGATTTTTGCGCACCATAAATCTGTAATTTTAATTTCAATAACTTGTATACTTAGACTAACTTAGAATAATCTTTTTTAGACTTTTAAGACAAGAGCAAGACGCTAGTAACTACCAGCAAGGTTTAATATAAATGTTCATTATGTACTCTAATCTGTCAGGTGTCAAAGTAGCTGAACGATTATAGGCAAAGCTAAAATGTATTGTTGGATTAGTAGGTTCGATTACCCGTGTCTAGGGTCTTGGATTTTATGGTTAATATGAGAACTATATAGCGAACTACGTTTGCTAGACGCCTCCGCCAACAACGGAGTTTGGGTAGTTGGATGTGAAGCTCGCCTGAACAAAATAGGTATTACTTTTTTTTAAAAAACAGACTGACTGACATATCCTATTATTTCTGTAGACTTATAAATTAAAAATTTGGATAAACTTCCAAGTTAGAAGTGGATTTTACATCCGGAAATACTACAAAACTGAATGGATTTTTCATTATTCCTTATTTTTTATAGAAAAATTACTCCTACCATTGTCTTTAAACTTTAGATACATAGATTTAGATGAATAATTTTCATTTCATAACTTCCAAATTCACTTAATTTTAGTAATAATTAAAGTTATTTTAAAGTAAGTTCATACTTTACTATAAACTATTTTTTCTAACTAAAAAATAGTCTTACGCGCGATTCGAAATGGGAATCTCCCATATACAAAGCAACGATCACGACCATTAGACCAACATTCGCCCCTTAAACTTGTTTTAAAATCTAGGATTAGAAGCAGTTAACAGTTAGAAACTTGAGATTTGTAACATTTGTATCACAAATCAGGAGAATACATATTATACCTAAATACCTATGAGGAAAAAATAGTGGAAAAATTATAGAGTACATTTTAGAAATGATAAATTTGCCTAAAAAGTCTTAATGGTGGAACGTAGAATTGGTATGTGGGCGTGTAACAGAGCTTGGTTTACCCCCACCTACCAACGGTTCTATTGGGTTCCCCATCACTAAAAGCCAACTGCTGATGAGTGTGCGGTAACTTATTAAAAAACTAGATAGACGGAATCCTTTCAATAATAACCTACCAGGTAAATCTTGGTACTAAGGATTCTGGAACCGTCATCCTATCACTGCGACAAGGATAAGCGAAAACCTCACTGTTTCTCGAGCCCAAGTAACCACCAATACTAGTTCGAACGCTTGGTATAATGAAGTCTCTCGATACTAGAATAAAGAAGGAATTATGGATGTCCTAGAAGGATTAAAACTCTCCGGAAGGACAGTTGCATAAGGGTTGACCGTCAAAAAATGCATGAAATAGCGTAATATTGAAAAATATTACATTATTTAGGTATGCCAATTAAAAAACCAATCGTAATTGTGAATAAAACTGATTTTTGTTATAAATCCAATTGGAAAAGTGATTTAGGTATTTTGAATACATACCTAATGTCGTTTCTTGAATATACTTGTCAATCACTTGTTCCACCCCATGTCAAACACTGACATACGAGGGTCGTTTGAAAAGTCCGTGCAAAGTCAGAGAGATAGCACTACTGGCGCGTATCGAGGTTATGTTTAGTTAGTAGCATCTCTTGGAAGAAGTTTCAGCCAGATCGGTCTATTTCTTTGTGTTTGGCATTCGTTTGAATCGAGGAAGTCGAGTGATTTTCAAAAAATGGACGAAAAAGAATTTCGTGTGTTGATTAAACACTACTTTATGAAAGGCAAAACGCCTCAGGAGACTAAAGAGAAGCTTGATAAACATTATGGTGACTCTGCACCTTCGATTAGAACAGTTTATAAGTGGTTTCAAAATTTTCGGAGTGGCCATATGGGCACAAGTGACGCTGAACGTTCTGGACGCCCTGTTGAGGTTACTACTCCAGAAATCATTGATAAAATCCATGATATGGTGATGGATGACAGAAGAGTGAAGGTGCGTGAGATTGCTAGTGCTGTGGGCATCTCGAATGAACGGGTACATAATATTTTGCATCAACATTTGGACATGACAAAGCTATCCGCAAGATGGGTGCCGCGATTGCTCACGCTTGACCAAAAACGAAATCGTGTGAAGTGTTGCAAGGACGGTTTGCAGCTGTTCCAGAAGAATCCGCAGGACTTTAAGCGTCATTTCGTCACTGTGGATGAAACATGGATACATCACTACACTCCTGAGACCAAAGAACAATCTAAACAATGGGTTACCAAGGGGGAATCTGCGCCAAAAAAGGCGAAGACCGTTCCTTCGGCCGGAAAGATTATGGCGACTGTCTTTTGGGATTCGCAAGAAATAATCCTCATCGACTATCTGGAAAAGGGTAAAACTATTACAGGTGCATATTATTCATCGTTATTGGACCGTTTGAAAACCGAGCTGCAAGAAAAACTCCCACGATTGGCCCACAAAAAAGTCCTTTTCCATCACGACAACGCACCAGCTCACACCTCAGCAGTTGTGGTCGCAAAATTAATGGAAATATGATTCCAACTCGTTTCACATCCCCCCTATTCTCCAGACTTGGCTCCCTCGGACTACTATTTGTTCCCCAATATAAAGAAATGGCTGGCGGGAAAAAGATTTTATTCAAACGAGGAGGTGATTGCAGAAACGAATGGCTATTTTTCAGACTTGGACAAATCCTATTATTCGGAAGGGATCAACAAACTAGAGCAGCGTTGGACGAAGTGTATAAGCCTAAAAGGAGACTATGTTGAAAAATAAAAAAGGTTTACCCCAAAAAATTAAGTAGTTTTTATTTTTGCACGGACTTTTCAAACGACCCTCGTACAACAAAAATTTTTTTTGTTGACATAGAGATCGAATTTACTGCTATTTAAATATTAATAGTAAATAGTACATTCTAATAGAATGGTACAATTGTACAACGTACGAGTACACCTGGAGCCAAAATAATGGAAAATATTCTAAACGAAGCTAGATTTTTTTTTTCTTAAGATATCAATTACTCGGCCCCTTGTGAATTAGGTTAAAATTACAGTGGTTAGTTGGATGGACTGCTAAGGCATTTCGTCAAAACTTATGAAAAATACTGTTCCAAAGATTTCCGAGAGACGAAGCATCCCAGTTCTAGATTCTGAAAGCAACATGAAACTGCTTTAAGGTCAAAAATTACAGTAGATCCAGCAAAACTTGAATGAGGCATAATAAAATACTAATTTAGGCGTTAGCAAGGAGTGCCCAAATTACGACCTTTCAGACCCACGTGGGTACCTTCAACTTGAAATAAAAGAGAGAAGTGAATGTCTTAGTGGTTACATCAAAAACTATATGACCTCGGCCCCAAAATGTCCTAGATACTAAATTTTGTCCTGTTAAGTTTTATTTTTTGTTTTTTTCAATTTTTTAAAAACAAATTTGTGAATTTTTAATTTCTATAACGTGGTAATTAATGTGTACAAATTTTTAATTTTTTTAAATCGAATTTTCAGCGGGAAAATTCCATTTTGGTGTCCTCTGAGTTCAACAATTTGGTTAAAAAATAAATAAATAAATACAAAAATAGTCTGTCACTTGTGTGTTCATACATGATCATTCAAGCTCAAAAACTAAACCCGCCGGAAGCTCAAACTTTAACTTCCGTTTCGATAACCCGAGGCTTTACAGGAAGTTAGCGGCCAAAATCATTCAACAAGAAAAAGCAAGTTCATTTTTATTTTCATTTTTTTTTAACAGTAGCGTTTATTTAGATTAGTATTTTCCTAAGAAAATTCGATTAAAAGCATTTTTGGGTCGAAGGGGAAACGCTTCGATCTAAAGCACGCTTTTGGCGTTTAAAATAAAACTATTTAGCAGTATTATACATTCTTATTGGCCTGCCAGAAAGGAAATGGTTTGTATTCTTTACATTGGCGTAAAAATACAATAACAAAAAGTCTTGTGAGTTTCATAAATCTTTGTTCTCACAAATAAGATCAAGAATTAACTATTAGGACTTGAATGCTTCTTAAATAAGCATACTTTTTGGTTTCTAGAACAGCTTCATTCTGTAATAGGGGGTAAGAAGGGCCAGTAAGAAACTTCAAAAGATATAATACTTCTCATCCTTAAAGATGAAGAAAACCAGAGTTCAAAACCACGAGAAGAGTTCGCCCTGGAGGTTATGATCTTCTTACCCACAACACTATCGCTAACCTCGTTGTCAATTCGATTAAATAGTTCAAAATAAAAATATCATTACTGCAATTTTCAAAATATTTTAGAATATCACAAATTTTACGCAATCATTTATAAATACACAAAATTTATTTATTATTCAGAGTTGAATGGAAGGTTATACTCGTATTTTCAAGGTTGCACACGTTTAATTCTTATCGATTCCCCAGTCATTCTCTTGCTGTAAAGAAATTCAATAAATTGAAAGATACTCTTGTAATGAGGCTTCAATAAATCCAGTTACTCTCCACTATTCAAAAGTTTAAAGGTAGGGGCCATTAGTTCAAATCCTTCAGTAACAAAGAATAAAAACCGGGAATTAAACAATCTCAGGAAATCCCTAGGTAATCTAGCAATTTTTTACAGAAATAACAAAATTTTAAAAGAAAACTAACATAGCAACTTCCGCCTGAAAAATCTGAAAACCAAATTTTCCAGTATAACATTTTGAGATAAAAACTAAAGTCCTAACATACGAGTATGCGCGAATATAGTTGAAGCTTTTTGCTTTTTTAAAAAAAGGAATAAAAAGCAGGAGGGAAAAAAGAGGAGAATTATTCAGTAAACCTCCAGGAAGAGGATTTAGTCCTAGTCCTACTCTTCGTGTCCATCAGTGGTATGGCCCAAAATGGAATATTAACCAGGGAGCCAGAATGTTTTACTATTAGTTGAATCGATCACAAATTCACAAAGATTTGGTAAAACGATGCTCAACAAGATGAGGAGAGTAGAAGAAGTGTGAGTGATTGAGAGGCGCAATCGATAAAAGCATCATTTTTCTGCATCATGGGGATCTCAGATGGTAAATTTTTGGGAAACTGAGTATCAAAAATATGATCTTTTAAACTAATGCACAGATGGAAGAGGAACTAAAAACATTAATGATAACAGAGAGAAGGGTTAGTTGTGAATGAATTGGATTTCCATTGAATTCAGAGTTGTCCTTCGAGTGCAACTGATTGAACTTAAAGTTCATCTTCCTAGAAGCTTCTTACTGTCCGGAAGACGGCAGAAGAACAGCTACCAATGACTTCATTGATGTTGACGCGTCTTAATTTAAGGAGAGGTGGAAGCCCAGATTACAGTTTCAATCTACAATTCATTGTCCGATAAGGGATTGTAAAGCAGAAACGAGAGATCTCTGTTCAAAAAAACAGTCCAGTAAAGTCCTTACTGTGTAGGGATGACGTTGAATGAATGACTTGTCCTGCGAGAAAAATTGCAGGGGAAATAAACTCCCCACAAGTAATTGGTACATCCGGTTCTGGCCATTCACAAGCAGTGAGGCAATGAAAGGAATTAACTCCAGTGGTTAGATACTGGATTTCAAGTGAAGATCTTGGGTTCGAATCCAGCTGCTAGTACTAAAGATTATCTCTTCCCAGGAGCTTCTTACAGCTCACACTCTTAAGATGGTTTTTAACGAGAGAGCAGCTTCTCAGAAGGCCAGCAGTACATTGCAGTAACTCGGGGCGATAATGGACTCAGATGTTGATAAAGTAATTTTGTAAAACAAGTCTACAAAAATAAACAAAAAACAAAAATGCATATGATCAGGAAGTTAATGGAATTGTCCGGAAATAAGGCAGTATTAAAAACTGTTGTAGAAGAATAAGTAGACGCAGGTAAGAACTTATTTGTTTTTTTTTTTACAAATAGGAGCAACATTCTGTAAGTTGAAGCAATACTTTATACTTCACAAAATAGGAACAGACATAATCTGAAGCAGAAGAAGTACAGGAGGCTGTGGTAGAATATATATATACATATATAGAGAGAGAAAGAAAGACAGAGAGAGAAGAGTTTAGCTTGTATACGATGATTGATAATAGTGACGTCGTATACCTTTTTCTTCGCATACAACTTCCTTAAAAGGTCTCATTTACAAGACGCACGCTTACAACCAATCATTTGCTGTCACTAACGGTTATTATCACAAATTCAGTGATATTATTACACGTTTTATAATAATAACAACCAGACGTGTGAATTTAAACAAGAGATTAACTTTCCCGAACAAAGAAGTCCCGAACGAAGTTCCACAGCTTTTCCTATCCTCTTTGGAATGTTTGCTCAAAAGAGATCCTGCACAAAAAGTTCCGTTTCCGTTTGATCTTAAGCCTTACTTCCGTAACCTTACTTCTTATCACTGTTTATATTTAATACTGAAAGCCTCTTCAGTCTTATAACAAAAGAACGATTACCACACAAATATTCACACATTTAAACTAAATAATACTGATTATACTTAATTACTTAATTTTATCCAACTTATCCAAAGAACGATCTACAATCTCACAAGGTCATGTATATCTTCCTCTTTGTTAAGCTTTTCCATTTAGAAAGGATTATTACACATATTTGTGGATATTATTGGGGCCAAGGTTTCTTAGAGCATTATCTATCTTGAATTCTTAGCGCTAGAATGTTCGTTTAATAGTTGGGAATAATTGTTAAAATTGTTGTTTAAATTACATAAATAGGTGAATGAGAAAATAACTAATAATTTATTATTTTTCTCACGATTATCACATTATAAGGAGGAAATTCTTCACCTTTTTTAGAATACTACTTCATAAACTTGGATAGCAGTATTAAAGGTTACAATTAACTGCAATGCTATCTATATAAATTAACCTATGTAGACCTTCTCCCAGTTATTCTTCGTCATCTACCTAATTCCGGATATCTACCTACATTCTGAATTTCTTGTTAACACAAGCTGAAGAGGAAATAATGTCCACGGTTTTTCTGAGAGGAACTATGAAAGTGTGAGTCCAGTTTTACCAATAGAATACTTTGCTGGCAAGGACAAAACTTGGTCGCATTTGTAGTGGCCTCCAATCAAATTTTATATCTAAATTTGGCTCTTTGTTCTAGTAACTCTTGTAGGAGTTATTTAGTTTTCTCCTTCTAATGGCTCCAGAAGAAATACCAAACTCCATCATCATCATCATGGCAGTCTTTCGCTCTTTTCTTAGAGCGAGGCTTCTCAAATCTGACTTCAACTCATCCTGCCTCCTTAAGATTCTGACCAGGGTGACTAGTCCAACATTCTCTTGGGGATTCTAGTACTACTCTATTCCTTAAAGATGCCATAAACGCTTAATCCTTCCCACCTACTAGATGCTAATCCTATTTAGTTCTTACAATGCTCTATTTTTATCATACGTTCCACTCTCCTTCTATAATAGGGCCAATGATCTTCCTCAGATCCTAAGTTATAGTCTATGGATCCTACATGGTAAAATAAGCAAAGTAATCGCCTATTTTTTTTTTCAGGCGGGCCATTAGGTGTCGTGGACAGGAGCGGAAGCTCATAATTTATTATAAACAATTTTTGTCTGTCAAATAAAAAGTAGTCTTACACGGGATTCGAACTTGGGATCTCCCACTCAAAAAGCCACGCTCTTGACCACTAGACCAACACCCACCCCAGATCCTGCATGAAATTGAATGCTAATCACTTTCCCTAATAAAGCTCTGATGAAGTTTGTAGGTAACCGAATAACGGCTAATCGAATAACAGCTAATCAATGGTTATTGGATATTAAATCTTAAACATAATTGTTTGATTTATTTACTTTGTGTGAGTTTAAAACAAATAATAATAATAAAAAAAAATCATTTAGAATAATTGAATTTCATGTAGTTCTAGGAGGCGGTGGAAATGTTGTTGGACACCTAAAGAGAGAGCAGCCTGCTCTTTGATTAAAACAGCGCCTACCCCCCGTACAGTATTGTGTGTGTAAGTAAGGACGCGTGTGTTAACACGAGACCAGGTAGCGTTAGTGTAGCCAGTACACGAGCACACAGTGGCCCTCTTGTTGAAGATAATGGCTGACATGTGCCGACAACTTTATCACTTTTAGCGTATTGTGTATTTGTATCGAGGGCCACACTGTCACCATAACACTTGTGTTCCCCTCCTCACCACACACCCCCGCTGCTCCCAACCCCTCGCTCCAACCTCTACAACATTGTAGCCTATATAGCTCCTCTATACTACTTATATTTACAACAATAATGCCCATCTATAACCTTCACAAACATCTCCTTCCCAACAATAACATACCACACATGCCACCATTTTCTATTTAACAAATATATAATCTAATTAAAATAACACGTCAATCCATTCTCTGAGAGGAAAATGTCTCTCTTCATAAATCTAACTTAGTTTCTCTTCATGAATCGAAAGAGAAAGGAATAAATCTAACTAGCGAACAATACTTTCTGATCAACAGCGTGCTTTTTCCAACATGCAAACTTATCAAATGGGCTAAAAGGGAATAAAAAAGTTTTTCTCAATTTTTCCGAGCTTTATGACCCTTAGAAAGTGATAAATGGAGTAAAAGAGGAGGAGAAAAATAAAGTTCTTTTCAATAATGCTAGTAGATTAGTATTATTTATGCTATAAGAATAAATTTCTTAAATTTATTCAAGAAATCAAGTATTCGATTAGGTTAATAATATCTTAGTTTTTTCTTTGACGGAAACTCATCTAATCCAAGTAAATATTTCAAGTATTAATGTATTTTTAAGTAATGAAATCGTATCGAAGTATCGAAATTGATAGTGTCACCATAATTAGGAAATCCAAAAGTGGCTGTGGTAAGTTGTTTTTATTTACAAATACATTAATACTTGGATTAGATGAGTTTCCGTCAAAAAAAAACTAAGAAATGATTAACCTAATCGAATACTTCCATTTCTTGAAAAAAATAAATTAAAGAAATTTATTCTTATAGCATAAATAATGCTAATCTACTAGGATTGGCCAAATTGATAGCATTTAAAGGACTTAATTTTTCTTCCCCCTCTTTTACTCCATTTATCACTTTCTTAGGGTCATAAAGAAGGTATAAAGGGTTATAGCCATCAGGTAGGGCTCAGAACGATAGAAGCTGTCCAAGAATCGAGAGTATTTAAGACCACCGCTCGGGGAACTCATTCAGGCATTCCGTTCACACTCTGAGGATCCATTCTTACACTCTCTTCACGACCTTACTCTACTCGTCATTCAGTTTAGCCAATTCTTTTAGAAGGATTATGGCCAGGTAGGGCTCAGAACGATAGAAGCTGTCCAAGAATCGAGAGTATTTAAGACCACCGCTCGGGGAACTCATTCAGGCATTCCGTTCACACTCTGAGGATCCATTCTTACACTCTCTTCACGACCTTACTCTACTCGTCATTCAGTTTAGCCAATTCTTTTAGAAGGATTATGGCCAGGTAGGGCTCAGAACGATAGAAGCTGTCCAAGAATCGAGAGTATTTAAGACCACCGCTCGGGGAACTCATTCAGGCATTCCATTCACATCCTGAGGATTCATTCTTACACTCTCTTCACGACCTTACTCTACTCGTCATTCAGTTTAGCCAATTCTTTTAGAAGGACTATGGCCAGGTAGGGCTCAGAACGATAGAAGCTGTCCAAGAATCGAGAGTATTTATGACCACCGCTCGGGGCACTTATTCAGGCATTCAGTGCATTCCATTCATACCCTGAGGATCCATTCTTACACTCTCTTCAAGACGTCACTTTACATGTCATTCAGTTTAGGCCAATTTATCTTCAGTCTTCCTAATCAAATCTAAATTTCCTCTGGTGACTGTAAATTAATAGCTACTACACGTGGGTCTGTAATTGTCGATATCAACCTCATCTACATCACAATCTCGTAATACACATTTCACTATAATATTTGTCCCATTAGTTTGTCAATATTAGCTGTCCAACAATTTGTTTACTTCTTGGGTCTTCACTCATGAACGGACAGCTCTGGCTGAATTGTTTGTAAGAAAGGATAATTATTAGATCCAACAGTATCAAGTAGGGTGTTTATAGAGCAATGATTTCTAGGCTACGATGGTTGGAACTCCTGCATGGAGAGAGAAGTCTGGTTGAGGATGGGCAGACAAGACATGCACATGTGGAAAAGTTTTGTATAAGAATGAAGTTTTATTAAAAGAAGGTTCTGCAAGTTCCTTACGCTAAAGAAAAATAATTAAAAGAAGATGGCCTCATCAGAACGAATGGCATTAGCAAGAGCTATAGCTTCTGGCAACGATATCCAAGATAAGGTATTTTGATATTTGGTGCTAGGAATTCTGATTCAGGGCCATATACGTATATAGCAGAAATCTACAACGTTAAACTTCTTACTAAACTTGCAAGGGACTCAATACTACAAGTAAGTAACTTATCTGCAATACTCTAATTCAGGAGAGTGTAAAATAGATGTGGTAGATAACTGCGAAATAATTTCAATGAGATGAATTTAAGTTAAGAAAAAAGGAACTGACATTAAGTCGTCCAAAATTACAGTAATGACGCAGCTCCTTAGCTGGCTACTTTTCTACATTCTGATGGATATCCCATCCTTCCGAGGATTTGATCCGCCATCAATATTACATTAGCAAAATGGTTGCCGATCTGTAACGCTACAGTTGTTTCTAGAAGAAAGCGATTATTGGAGTTGACATTGGAATTCTACTCAAAGACTGAACGGTCTGGCTGGAATACTTTGTTTAAAGTAGTATTGATGTAGAATGAAGTCATTCAATTTTGTTAATGCTTTCACCAAATAGCTCTTGGAAATTTGATGAGAAAGAATATTTTACAGGAGCTTGTGAGAAATTCTGAATTCCAAAAAATGTTTTTTACTACTTTATTCATATTTGTAAAAGTGCTAAGTACAATAAAGCAACTCAATAATTTTTAATAATAATGTAATAAATGCTGTTTTCTTATAATTAATAAAAATAATAAGTATTAAATAAATTATCTATTTTCTGGTACATAAATTTGTGATATACTGTAGTATATCCAAGAAAGTATAAACTTGGATTTGCTGCAAAGTAAAGAGTATATAGTATAAGCAATTAAAGCCAAAAAGTTTGCAACTTCGTGACAGGTAAGAGGCAAGAACTTAACTCTTTTCTGGATAAAGAATCTGGAGTTGAGAACATGGCTGTTTTCAAGATTAAAGTTAGCCCTAATTTCTTATGTAAATGCTAGCTGAATTAGTATAAATTAAACACTTGCAACTCTTTCATAAGGAGTTATACAAGGGGGACAATAATTTATATAAAATGTTTTATAAAATAAGAAAAGCTGTACTTTATAAAGGAAACTTATACAAAAGATTTTAGTTAGTGGAAAAACTTTTTGAAGGTTACAAGTTACACTTCCATAGTAACCTTAGTAACCAAAATATGAACAAGTTAGAACAGAATTTTGTCCGCGTTTAAAAAGTAGACATAAAAACAATCAAAACAAAAGTTGCATTGTTTAGTATAGTATTTGTTCTCTTTTAGAGGATAGAGTATAGAAAGGTCGGGAAGTAGGGCAGACCACTCTGGCAACGTAGGACGAAAGATATGTAGAAATCAGTACAGGTGGAAAGGATTGATTCAAAAGATAGAATCAATATTTCGCAATCACACCAAATGTCGCTGGGAAAAGTAACTGAAGCCAAAAGAAACTGGTTGCGATCAAAAAAACAGAATAAGAATAAAATTAATTATAACACATTAAGAGGAAATAAACTAGTGAATACAAAATTGTTAAAAGAAAAAGGATTCGAAGCCTATATTACAAACCATTGGCTCGAGAGAATGCAGAGAGTAGACTTACGACCTGTCCGGCGAAGAAATCAAACGAGTAGTCATCTTACGAAAAAGTGCCACCACAGGCAAAGACAGGCGAAGGAGTTCATTAAGGGCTGACTGCAGAATTAATCCGTCAAGGCCGTGGGGCTATAAGGATAATTGTAGGCCTATTAACCAGGCCACTGCAGACACATGCATCGCATGGGCCTGACAGATGATAACCTTTGTAGGTTCTGTCAGGAAGAGGAGGAAACGGCACTGCACATGTTGTGTTAGTGTGAGGGGCTTGTCTGGGCTAAGGATGTTACTCCTCGTGGTGGAAAAACCAAGGCCTGGTGAGCTTTACCCAGAATTAAGAGTCTGAATGAAACGGACGGGTCTGTAGGGCGATCTCTAGAGAAGGGGAGCCACAATAGATCCAAAGGGGTCGCAGTGGCGTAGGCCTTAAAGGCCGCCCTATTAGAATTTTACGTGAAAGAGACGACAGTGGAAATTGAGGCCAAGCGCTCAAAAAGAAACTTAGTGAATTCAGAGACAGAAGAAAAATTACCAAAAAAAAATGCCAAGAATGGTATTTATAATAAGACAAACTTTTCCATAATAAGTAAATATCCGTAACTAGCGTTGTTTATAGCCCATAGGGATGCTGTAAAAAGTTCTTACAATATGGATCAGGACCAGTTTCAATGAGGCGAACAAGGTTTGAAAGATTTGAATTTCAAAAGAATTGAAAAAGATTAGTTTCATGGTTCACGTGAAGTTATCACCTTATTGTAATAAATAAATTGTGGCACAATATTCCCTACTGCTGCACATCACTTATTACTACTCAAATGCAAAATATTTTATTGGTACCAACATAATCGCAGATTTAGCGAACTCCTATTTCCAACCAGAAATAAGTGCAATAATTCTTGACGATCTGTTCATCGTTTAATTGAAAAGTGCGGAGAATATTTTAGATATATTTTTAAAGATGATTACAGACTGCTAAAAAAAAAAAGGAAAAAGAATCAGTTTTGAATTAGAAGACTCGCAAACTGAGAAAACCGAGAACCAAGTTATTCAATACAACTTGGGAATCATTACAATCATTATTTTGTTTTAATTCTACTAAACCCACATTATATCTGTGTATTGCATTCATAGTATACAAAAATATTACAATAATATCACGGCGCCAATATGTTAAACACCAATAATTATGATCTATTCATGGTATTCACACGAAATGGAGAATAACTAATTATTTTTGTTGAGATGGACCTTTTATAATTGGCTAAAAAAACCGTTTGTAAACGTTCAACAAACTACAAATATTTGTAGAAGTTAAATCAATAAAACATGAACCAGTTTTTTCTTTTTTTTTTTTAAATTTTAAAAAGAGTTTTCAATGTTTTAAAATGTAGGTAAATATTGTAATTTATTTTCTATTTGATTAGTTGATTATTGCAAATTTAATAATGGCAATAATTGTGAAAATATTTTCCAATCAACTGAAAATGAATATTTACATTTAAACAATGTAAATTGGAGTAAATAAAAATTCTATATACTAATACTTTATTGACATTTTCACCTTCGTATATTTATTTTGTAAATTGATTTTGCTTGCTTTTTTTAAAAACAAATTATTTGGTTATAATTCTTCTAAAAGACTGAAGTTTAGTGAATCTATAGATTCTGAATTTTTTTGCAACTTTGTTGAACGTTGAAGAAGCCATAAATTGTTTTGCATTCTTTTAAGGGAGGCAATTCCTTTAAAGGGCAATACTATTGTAATGCACTCAATTACAATAATCAAGGGAAGGGATTAGCTATGAGGTTAGCGTACTGGACTCCCACGCGGAGGTCTCGGGTTCGAATCCAGCTGCTGACCCTTAGATTTTCTCTACCTAGGAGCTTCTTACAGCTCACTGCTGTCCGGTGATGGATAGTGTTGTCTGTATCGAGAGAACACTGTCCGGAGGCCGGCAGTGCACTGAAAAAAGCTCCGGGCGCCAATAACCTTAGATGTTGTCGCGCCTTAAATCATATATATAAAAAATTACAATAATTTTAAAGGTTTACATTTGTTTTTTGAAATATTACATAAAAATAAAATCTGCAAATATCTGGGAGCCGTTTTAACTGATAAGAATGAAGTGAGTGTAGAAATAAAAGGCAGGTTAATGGTAGGCAATAGGTGTTTCTGGGCGCACTACAGAAGGTCCTTAAGTTTTCGAGAACTATCGAGGGAGGCAAAGCTGACCGTCTATAAAAGCATATTGAGGCCAGTGGTTATATATACCAGTGAAACGTGGGTGTTAACCAAGGAGGATGAAAGATTGCGCAATGCCTGGGAGAGAAAGATTCTGAGGAAAATTTTTGGCCCTGTGAATGAAGGGGAAAGGTACAGAATTAGGAAGAACAGAGAAATAAGAGAGCTGTACCAGGAGCAGGATTTAGTAGGATGGATTAAGAGGGGAAGATTGAGATGGCTATGGCATTTAGTGAGGATGGAAGATTTCCGATTTACCAGGAAGATAATGAATGGGCACCCATGAATGAGAGGGGGGACGAGAAAAGAGGAAGACCGAGAATTAGGTGGCTGGATGATGAAGAAAAAGATATTAGAAATCTGGGAGTAAGAACATGGAGGAGGATTGCTTTGGTGGGAGAGAAGTGCCCCTTCGAAGACCGTAAAGCCAGAGGAGAAAGAAAATCACAGGAATCTGAAATATTACATTTTCACTCAACTTTTGGAACGTTTGCTCATTTTAATGTAATTTGTTGCTTTGTGTCTTTTTAGGTAAACGTCCTGAACCATCGTCTCTAATGGACGATTGGGTGTTCATCATGAGTTAAGGTAAAAACTTTGATTTTATGCCAAACAATTTTTGGAAGAGAATAAATGAATTCCATTGTGATTTGATTCAGTGGAATTTCGATAAACTGATGATTGGAAATGGGAGGAAGCGTTCCAAGAATCTGCATGGAACACAGTCCCGATAAGTAGAAACAGAAGGTACTACAAAGAAAAAGCGAATGGGAATGAATATCCTAAAACTTATACGATGGAACAAATTCCGCCGAAGAGATATTTTATTTTTCCAGCTGCACGTCAATGTGTAAAACGTATATGAGATTTTGGTAGGTTTTTTCATTACCATTTTGTGAGATTTTCGCGGGTAAAAGTGATAGAAAACAATGGAAACCATAGCAAACCAACAGCAACGTACAGGCATGGAGCTCTACCGCGCCATGTCAGGAATCAGACCTTGGGGGAAAGCTGATTGTGGAAAATGTCAGGTTTCAACCTTTCGGCTTGTTGGCCGTGGGACGGCGAAAGTGCCTGCCGCCTCCAAACCCCACCACCCTAACACTGCCCGCCTCCATACCCCCAATCTACCCACCCACCTCCTGGGAGGGCGTTCTATACGCATTCCTCTGGCTGCTAAACTCTCCTTTCAACACCACTTTATACGTAGAAAGTTTACCCAACGTAAAAATAATATTTTGTTTTGATATTGATTTATACACCATATAAAATTAAATAGATATTTTTATTTTATTTATGAAAACCACCATATTTATTTACGAAGTGTCGCATTTGAAATCAATAAACCCTATCGAGAAAACTTAATTTTCATTTTTTTCCCCAATGCTTGGAAAATACGGAACTCTTTTTAGCCCTGAGTTTTTTCTCAATCCCAGCAAAAAGCAAGTGTTGTATTTGGGTTAATTTTCTAGTTCATTTTTCTACTCTAAATATCCGTTTTGTGTACGAAAAAGTGCTCTTTACAGCATGGCCTTATATCCTACTAACGTTGCAGAACAGCGGTGGATCAATAATTTTTATTTTTTAAACCCAAAAGGGAGGCTAGTGATCTAACAAGAACCAATTTGCTTAATTTTAGAAGATCTGGGATTAGCCTTTCATTAAAATGTATCAGATATAATTCGTCAATACAAAACGGAAATATAAATCCGAAGCCACTGTTATTTTTTCTGTTTGAATTAAAGATATAGGATCAACTTCTAGAAACTACTTTTTCTTACTCAACTCATCTCAGTGCTAGTACTTCGAGTAAAAACTCATCAACCGAAATCTTTATGAATACAAAAGATCAACAAGAGTTTGAAGAAGTGTAACGGTTGCGTATCACCTGTCTGCCACCAATCTGTAGGGCGAGTCTAATGAAACCATGTGTAAGGAAATTGTTGCTCAATCTTTGGCTATGGTGAGATAAAGGTTTCCATTTCCAACATCGTAGTGTCTGCTGAGTTAAACGAACTAACTGGATTGAAACAAAGCACTGCGAAACAGAACCACTAAACCAAAATAGGTCCAACCTTAAACTTACATGTAAGGGTTTTCTAAACTTCCATTTAGATATTTTGAGGTTTTACTGCCTCTAAGTATTTGATTATTACATTTCTAAACAAAAATCCAAAGAAGAAAGATAATCAATACACAGGAAGTGCAATTTTAAAGAAAGGCTTTTCCTGTAATTTACTATGAATTTGCCAAACGGATTCATTTGAAGCTGATCTAATGGCGTACTTAAGTTTAAATGTCAGTTTGGCTTGTAATTTTTTCTCAATTAATAGTTCCGTTCAAAGGGAATGTGTCGCGTTCTATCAAAATTATTATTAAATTGATCTCTTTTTTAAGCAATTCTAAGTTACAATAAAATTCAGTTATGTTCGCAAATTATGGTAAGAAAAAGTCATGTGAGTGTTCATACGAGATTCTTTTCATGAGAAAGTAAAGTGAAACTGTCGAATATTGGCGAAAACTATTCGAAAACGATATTAACTTGATGAAAAATTTCTTAATTTTATATTATATATTTTTTTTTTCGAATAATTTGTTAGCATTTTTTCTCAATATCTACGTAACTTTAATATTATTCCTTAAATAACCAAAAAAAGTTAATAAAATATGTGAAAATAATACAAGATTTAGAAAAATACGAGAAAGGTATTGTAGCACCATTGTTAACAACGCTGTGACCAGCCCATAACTGCTTTTCATTGGACGGGGCGTGGCTACACTAGAGGTGGGCAGGGCCCGCCCATAGTCTGCATCCCTACTACGCTGTGATTGGCTACTACTTTAAACGTGATAATTTCAATGAAATAATTAATTTAAAAATTTTTTTTCGACATTTCTCCCATAGGTATTTGATAAACTTTCCAAAGAAGCAAGAAAAAAAAATCCCGTTAAAAATACGATAAAAAATATTTCTTTTGTAATAATACTTCATGTTTTACCGAAGAATCGTTAACTGAAACAAAAAAGTTGAGATTTTGTATTGTTTAATCGTGAAATAGATAAAAGTGAAATAGGCACATTGTAGACTAGTAAGCCGCCATTAAATGGGCTGTATGCTTACTTTACACTCCATCCGGTGGAGAACTCTAGCGGCTATTTCTGTAAACATAAATGGAATTCTACATTCAAATTTAACCATGTTGACGACTCACTAGATTTATAGGACTATCTTTCACTCAACATTTAACCATATTGACGACTCACTAGACTTATATAGAACTTATCTTACACTTATATTTATCAATGTAGATGACTCACTCGACTTATGTAGAACCATCCTACACTCACATTTAACCATGTTGACGACTCACTGGACTTATATAAGATTACCTTACCCTCACATTTAACCATGTTGCCGACTCATCAGACTTATGTAGCACCATCCAACACTTATATTTAACCATGTTGACTCACTCAGCTTATGCAGGACTATGTTTCACTCACATTTAACCACGTTGACAACTCACTAGACATATAGGACTATCTTTCACTCACATTTAACCATGTTGACGACTCAGTAGACATATAGGATTATCTTTTACTCAACATTTAACCATGTTGGCGACTCACTAGACTTACGCAGGACTATTTTACACACACATTTAATCAAGTTGACTACTCACTAGACTTTTACTTTCAAACTCTTTACAATCACATTTAAACATGTTGACGACTCATTAGACTTATATAGGACTATCTTACATTCATATTTAACCATGTAACTATTTAATGGCACTCTTATTGGTAGAATAAAGGTGCCGAATATTAAATTCCAAACAAATTAAAAATGAATTTATTCAATCAACTAATTTTGGCCGATTAACTTTTTTAAAATTTTAATTATGATTAAAATCAAATCCTGTTTGATCGTACATTGTAGAAAAAAATTAATAAACCACAGATATAGATCTGTGTTAGAAATTAAAAAAAAAAAAAAAATCTCAGAATAAAACACTATTTTGGCAACCCTAACATTTCCCAATTTGAAATTCTATCAAAGCAATTAAAATACTTAGTATTGACCAATGTTCAATTAAAGAATAAAATAAAAAGTATATCAGTTTAAAGTTATTTCTAAAATGCACAATGCACATCCGAGAGTGGAGAGTCAAAATTGAATTTTAGCTTCTAAAAGCAACAGCACTCTCACTAAATTACAGAATTAATTCAATTTTCTTTAAATCCGTTATGCAAAAACTGTACTTTTTTTATTATTAAATTGCATTTTTATTGTATTAAATGGCCATAATGTACATTAATTTTTTTTTTAATTACAAATGTAATTAAATTTGTATAAGAAAATTAAGAACGTATTAATCTATATCTCCCGACATAACTTATAGAAAAATAGGTATGAAATAATGATAAAGAAAAGTGAGCCAGATCAAAAATAATAATAATAATAAAAAAAAAATTATGTGTATTTTCATTGTGTTGTTTTAAATTGTCATTTATTATTAATTATTTATTTAGTTAGCTTTATTTAATTTATTTTATAGGTTTTTTTTGTAAAAATAAATAATGTAATATAAAGCGCCATTATAAAAAATAAAACTTAAAAAAAAATTGACTACTTTCTCAAATGCAAGCTGATATTCAAAGCGCTAGAGCTCCTTCATAAAGACTTTAAATAAAAGAAAATTAATTTTATTATTATACCCGTTATGAGAAATTAAAGATAATAATAATTTTTACAATGAACTATAAACTAATGGGCCCAATGCTTTTTTGGGGGGGGGCGAGGGGGAAGAAGGGACGAGAAGGGGAGCTAAAAATTAAATAGCGAAACATTCTAAATTAATAAGCTATTAGAATTAGATTTATAAGAAAACATTCGCATAATTTTGGGATAAAAAAAGTCGGCGATGCTCAGAAACTGGTCCAAAATTCAAGAAAATCCTAATTAAGATTAGAATCAAGAGAGTTCACAGCTTCCGGCCTTACTATTGGGCATACGATGGAAACACAATTAAGTTCTACGTATATGGTGATATCAATTACAGAAGTACAACTGTGCATAGCATTAATTCGCTCCGGATGGACCTTGAATGATTTCCTTTTTAACCACTGGAGACTTTAGAAGAATTTCATGAATTGGGTTGCTTGTATTGACAATGCTGGAAAGTTTTTTGTCGCGAAGAATAATAAGGAGCTTGGCGAATTGAATGGTTGGTATTGACTAGGAGAAAGAGAGTCTCTCTCTCTCTCTAGAACCTCTCTATCTCTTTCTCACCAGATACTAAATTATTTAAGAGGGTACTCTAATTGTGGGTACCCCAGGAGGGCGCGCGGCCTAAATGGTGGATAGTTCGATTATCCAAACCCCTCTATCACTGGCTAATCTATTAACAAAAATTACATTTAACCCATGACATTTCATAGCTTAGTTTTTCTTTTTTAAATAAACTGAGCATAAAAAGGTCACCTCTTCATAAATATTCCTTTATAAATACAAGAATTGTCATTTTTCTTAAAATTAAAATACAAAAAGGTTAATCGATTTAAGAATTGACTACAATGGAATAACGGCCTCATTTCATGGGAGCCATTTATTGCCAAACTAGTTCGATTTTAGACAAAAAAAAAGAGGTAAAAGTAAATAAAAATGCGACATAAAAAGAACAGAATCGTACAAATTGGTTTAAGAGTGCATAATGAATGCATTCAATGCATTAACAGTAGGACGTTTTGTTACATGACGCTATAACATAGCGCCCACTATCGCTGTTACATGTCAAATTAAGAAGACATCTAATAAAACTCAGCCTAAAAAGAAAAAGCCATGAACTCGCAATATATTTGAAAATACTAGCAGATCCGCAGTGCTAGATGACCTCGTTGATTTTATCTATCGTCGAATGCATTCCTGACAGGTTTCGTCCATCAGAAGTAGGTTAACCAATCAGTTTGATGTAGAGATTTCAATTTCTAAGTCTCTAAGCTAAGTTTCAAAGCTAAGTCTCTAAGTCTGGCGAAAGTCCAAAACACATAAGGATTACAACAAACTTGCTAGAGAGATAAAATCAACGATATTGGACCTAGCCAAATTTTTCGCAAATGTAGTTCAAGAAGGAAACATAAGTAAATTCGAAATTTCTACACCAATCTGACAGTGGATAAAAACCCGAAATCGGTCAGGGCTAAGATGGATAAAATCAACGATATATATTTTACTTATAATTATTAGCGTTTAAATTTACATCGAAAACGCCTTGATTGGTTAGACTTCTCATTATTTTAAAACAGTGCAAGTTATGCAGAGCTTCCGCCCTTCTTTGAAGGAACTCTCTAAGGGTTTTTGGCATCTACTAAACGACGCAGAAACAGCCATTGTAGGTATTGTCGATTGGAGGAGTAAATTCCTCCAAACATCGATCAGGTCAGCTTGAAGACTGCAAGCCAGACCAAGGCCAGTTAACTTGGTTAGAGAAGTCAAGTAATAGCAGAAGTTAAAAACATGATCACCAAATCCTAGCTAACAAATCTGACTCTGATGAACAATTTTTTTTTTTACAGAATTTAGTGGTTAATAAGAGCAATTTGTTTATTACGGGTTTCTGGAGCTACTAATATTGCTGTTTCCACTGAAAGGAAATAACCTCAATAAAATAAGAAACCTATACTGGGAAATAACCTCTTTTTTAGGGGCTGGAGAAAATTGGGTAACCATCATTCTTTATCTGCTCAGTACTGAATCTATTATCAAAACATTTTTACCCCCATCAACTCCACAAGACTTAACACTATTAGTAAGGGGGAAAAAAATGAAATCTTTTTGTACATAATGATTATTTTTAGCATTGGACCCTTTAGATCATAATGCATCTTGTTGGGTAACTTCTTACCTGAACATTTAAGTCCTTGCGATGTAAGGCCGTGCAGCATGGAGCCGCAGTGGTCGCAGAAGGTCGGCGTCAAGTATGTGTACACCTCGAACTTATGTTTGGAGATCTCAGCCTGATTGAACATTCATCACCCGCATTCACACTTTTTGTCTTTTTAGTTAACTAGTATCTAATAGAGGGTGATTTTGCATAGTTTTTTAATTAATAGTTTTTATTTTTTTGATCACAAAAAATTTGTAATTATTGCAAAAAATACCCTTAAAAAACCCCCTCTAAATACTAGCCAACAGCGTTGTTTTAATCATTGTTTTGCTTTTTTCCTTTTAAAAAATAAAAAGTAAAATAAAAACCAAATTATTAGACCACTATTAGTCCAAGCTCAAAGTGGTTATCAAGAAATTTGTGAAGTTTTTGAGTATCAAACAAACGAGTTCCATAAAAAGAAAGGTCACAAAACAAAACAAAAACTAATATTTAAACAAAATAATAATTAGTAATCAAAACTTAAAAAAAAACAGTATATGAAAAATCTAATAAATTAAAAAAATAAAATAAATAAATAATTCCTAAAATGTGGACGAAGTAGTGTCGTTGAAAGGTAAAAGAAAGCTGAAAGATATCATTTTTAGAAATAAAAAGAACCTACTGAATATTAGGCGCCACAATAGCCGAGCGGTTAAAAGACTAGACCCGCAAAACTAAGATGTATTGTTGGTTTAGGCTGGAAACATAGTGGAGCGGCGAGCAAAGCGGCGATGATAGCGAGGAGCAAAGCAGCGAAATCAAACACAAGTAAACATATGGGACCGCGCATAGTGGCGAGCAAAGCGAAGATAGAGCAACTCTATCTATTTCCAGTTTTTGTTTTTGCCGCTTTGCTCTTCGCTATCATCGCCGCTTTGCCCGCCGCTCCACTATGTTTCCAGCCTTAGTGGGTTCGATTCCCAATGTCTAGACCAGTGTTTCCCAACTTTTTTTGTGTCATGCCCCACCTTAACCTTTATAAAATTTTCATGGCCCCCCATGTAACATATATAATTTTTAACATTAAAAAATTGATTCGTTCACTTAAGAAACATAAATGATAGGTTCTAGGAAGAAATCACTCTGAAATTGTTAACAAAACACAGTAAGTAAAATTTCAAAACATATAATGAAAAACTGAAATTCAAATTCCAAATAATTTTAATACAGATTTTTCTATATTAATTTATTATTTTAATTTAGTGAGATCCTTGCGCTTGATGCTTGCTGCACAGAGATTTTATATAAGGTTCCAATTTGGTTAGCTGCAGTCTCAAGTCTCCACGTTGTGTTATATCCAGCCGATTTCTTTTTTTTTTTACCAGTAAATCATTTACAGCACTAAATCCACATTCAGCTAAAAATGAAGATGGAAATGGTAGCAATAGTTTTCTTGCACATGTTGAATTTAGGTATTTGATTTCTGTTTCCTCACAAAGCCACGCCATCGCTCCTTTTATATTAAATAAAGTTTTAACTGACTCATCATTTTGCAATTCTGCGAGTTCTTCTTGATACTGCATATTTGATATGCAGCGATGGGCCAATTAAGTGCAAACAACTGCGCTGTTTAGCGAGTTTTCAAAACGTCCGGGGTTCCCCGCGGCAGACTGCACGCTCCGCGGTGAATCCCGGACGAAGTTTACTTGACGACGCCAATCACCCAGTTGATATTTTGGTCTCGTCAAACGGAATTATACCTAATAATTATTTACCACAATTATTTAAGAATTTGCTTTTTTTGTTAAATTTGGCACCGATATCTAGCATTGCATTTAAATGGCCCGGAGCGAAAGTGTTAAAGTCCATTTTCGAATTGCCCTTCTTAACTATCAAATTGCCCCCCTGGGAGGCGTGGGCCCCACGTTGGGAAACACCGGTCTAGACCTTGGTTTTTATTTAATGGTTAAACAAGAGAAATTTTTGTAGTAAAGTATGTTTGTTAGTTGCCTCCGTTCAACGACATCAAATTTAGTCGTAAATGCTTGCCTGATAAACTAGGCATTGCCTTAACTAAATTCTCTTATGTGTGAGTAAAAGAAATACACAGATATTGAAGGCTTAAAACTTAAAAGGTAATCTCCATTTTTTGGCAAGGTATACACTTCGTGGGTTTCATCTCGCACGGTAATTTATGGTGTGTCACTTTTTGTCTAAGACTGATCAAAAAGTAATCTTTAGTCCAAAATCCGTTATTTCATTCCTCTTGATTTATCTGTGACCAATTATTTATTAACCAGTATCCAAGAAATATTGGCTGCGAAGGCCCCACTTTAATTTTGCGATAAAGGTCCTGATAGTAATGAAATGGCTGCATTGGAATAACCAGGAATAACGTTCACCTTTCACAGGCTGTGCAGTGTCTGGGGAACGGAACGCTTCTCATATCTGAATCTAATCTAGAGAGCTGTTTTACCGTTAATTTTGTGTTACTAAGATTATAATAAAAGATAAGAAAGTCAATATCAAAGAAAAATTATAATTAATTATTTTTTAATTAAAAAAAAATACTGAATAAACCTTTTTTGCCAGCTCAGTATAAATTAAAAACTTTATACAGTAAAATCTGGTTAAATAATTTTGTAGAAGGTTCCTACCATAAAACCAGTAACAGAGAATTTATAAAAAAGATTTTTGTCATTAATATGGAAAGAGTTGTACAATGTTTTTGATAATACAGTTATTCAATTATTTAACTGGAGAAATCTAGTAAAATATTTCTACTTTTTTTTGGTTTACTGTTTCTGGGTGGTAATATTTAATTTTCACTATGATAACAAGTAGTTAGTACAGAGTGGAGGAGGTCTACTAGAGTGGTAAGTGGGTAAGAGCTGGCCTCTGTCGGCTAGAGAGTCAGGGAGGAGACACACTCAGGGTCGATATATGCTATATACATAATTGATGTTAGGTAAGGTTTGATAATTGCGGTTGGTCACGGAGGGTACCACCTCCTCATACTCTTCGTCCATGTCCTGCTGCTATATAGTGGCCGGAACTGGTTGCAGGCTAGCACACTGTGTTGTTGAGGAGCTACCACTAATAGCATGGACAGCCTTGTGAAGCAGCAGAGGTTCTCTCTCTCTCCTCTCTCTCTCTCTCGACTAGAGTAAATAAGTTAGGAGGCTCATCCTGGTGTATCTGGGTACTGGCTGTGTGTACCCGCCCCGCCCAGCAACCACCCTCGAGGCGAGAGTGAGAAGGTTATAGTACGTGTAGTGGCAGGGTAGTCTACTGCAGTGTAGCCACTACACCACCAACGCCAGTAGCTGTAGGAGGAGGAGGTTATGGCCAGAAGACAACCACATTAATGGCATCACTGATTGCCATTCCCTTAAATATATCAACTCTTTACCCACTTTCCCTCTTTTTTGCTAGATCGTTGCAAGTCTTTTTCATTTTACTTAATGATTAAAAAAATTAACCACACCTAATTAGTTACAACTAATCTAATAATTAATGCATCTTTCCATTACAAAAGAAAAAAACAAAACAAAATTGGATTATGCACTTTCAATGCGACTCTTAACTTTATTATTCAAAATAAGTATGCTTAATCACGCCCATTTCCCTAAAAGTAAAGCTCGAATCCAGGTGTCAGCTAATATTTTCCGACATCAACGAAAAAATGCCAAACTTATCCACG
This sequence comes from Rhodnius prolixus, assembly GCF_049639745.1. NCBI lineage: Eukaryota > Metazoa > Arthropoda > Insecta > Hemiptera > Reduviidae > Rhodnius > Rhodnius prolixus. The sequence continues at coordinate 10,150,203 of NW_027411604.1, read as the reverse complement.
GCACAAACGGAAATGAAGAGAAACCGGAAGCAACAAGACTAGAAGATACTACCATGGCGATATAGTCTAGATCAGTGATGGCGAACCTATGACCCGCGGGTCAGACACTGACCCACGCTTGCTAGGCAACCATTTGTTTGCTTACGCGGGTTGATTTAGATTTTCTAATTATGTGGATAATTTATATTCTATCTGTATTTTTTTCAATCACGCATTGACACAAAAGCAATTTAATTGCTATCAACAAAACCTTTAGTTTGATCATTACAGTTCTAAAACGCAAATGACGACAAATGCTTTTGTAGTATTTGAAATAAAGCAAAAGTGTTTACAAAATATCAAATAAAATGTATAATTTTACTCACATTTTGTTTGTAAAGAAAATCGACAACCCAAAGCAAATAACCATATTTTGATTTTTCTTCAGCTAAAACACAATTTTGTTCAGGTTTTGTTCAGTTATGTTTGTAAAAAGAGACTTCCACAGCACTTGTTTCGTCTCGTTTTACCCGTTAAGCCAACTGAATCTTAAAGATGTTTAGTTATGAAAATATTCAATTTAAAATTTTTAAACTTAACTCTTGTGCAAATGGGCATTAGTGACCCAAGAGCTAGTACTAAAAAAAAAAATGAACAAAATTTGACCCACGTCTCAAAAAGGTTCGCCATCCCTGATCTAGATTTCGGGCAATTTCGGGTGATGTGATGTCAGAATAACTTTGTAGAATTTTTTTCTATTTAAGATTTACTATCAGATTGATGTTGGTTCATGTTTAACTAGAGAAATGGTCTAGTTTGACCAATATAGCAAACTACAGCAAGCTTTATATTTATAACCTATTTTAAATCATTTTTTGATTTTTTTTTAAATGAAATTTTACTTTTTGCCTAAAAGATTTTAGTGTAAAATTAAAGTGTTTTATCTGTTTCTTAATTTCGAAAATTGTGTTTTGAGATTTAGCCTTTAATGAACTTGTGACGCGAGATCGCCTGGATTCATCTCGTTTAGTTTCTAAAATTGCACAGGTATATTCATGCTGATGCAAGAAAGCTTAAGGTCAAATGAGGTCACTAATTAGAAAGCTTTGGTTGAACTAATTGATCAGTAAAAATTTCAGTAATGGATACAGAGAAAAAGACTCGGAAACTTGAAACACTTTGGTGGAATTAACAAAAGTGTAATTAATTGAAGCTTAGTAATTACACGTTGCCCAAGAAGGGAGCGCATTTGTTATTTACGATCTAACTTTTGAGCAAAGAGATTGCAGGTCTAGAAATGATAAATACACAATATAATGGCTTCATGACCACATCCGCTACTCTCCGTGGAGCGAATCAAGGACACTGTTATGAAGGTGATCATATCAGTGATATTCACTCGTCAAGATTTAAAATTTAAGAAAAAAAAAATAATAATCAAAAGATATTGAAATCTAGAGGAGCCTAGACACAACTATGTGTATTTAGAAAATATAATGATGAAAACTAGGTACAACCCTAATCTAGGATATCATGAAATATAGCGTCTATCTATGAGGGTCAAGGTTAAGCCTGAAATCCTTCCTTTTTCACATGCGTGCAGCGTTCGATCGACAGCTACACGACATTGTACCAAAGCTAAACCTCTCTGTTTACATAACAATGGTTTTGGACCGTGGAATAGAATGAAATGTCTGATAAATACATGATATTTATGAATCCAATTACCAATTTGATATTTCTCTATCACAAAAATAATTAACAAATTCTGTTAAATTTTTGAAGAGGGAGAAATAAGCTGAATTAAAATAAGTAAAAATTGGGAGAAAACTTTAATTTACTCATTTCCGGAATTTGGGGGAGATCACGTACTTAGCTGTAGCACAAGTTTGTACTGGAAGATTTCCGGTTTACCCTACATCTCTCGTATTAATCCAGGAAATCCATCTGAATAACAACTAACTAAAAGAAGAAATATAAATCTAGAGGAATCGATCAACCTTACAAAAGTAATTTGTGATAAAATTCTAAGAGCTGAGCGATAACGAGATTATGCGAATTCCTTATTTTTCCAATTTGGAGTAAGAATTCGAGTTAAAAATGTTGGGAACCGTCTTAGTTACAAAAACTCAATGGAGTAGGATAAACCTCGAAATGGAGATTCTACTGACAATCTGGATGTCTGATTTATATAAAGGGAACTTGTGTTTAGAATTAGACGAACTGTGCGGGAGGGACTAAATATATTACACCTAAACTTAGAGCAAGCAATCGGATGTACAATTGTTAAGGGTGGATATAAACGGTTAACCAAAAAGTGCAAGATTTTCATGATGGGTTTTGTCTTCATTAATTAGTGACTTTCTTGATGCTGCCCTCTATAATTCGTGACTTCTTGCAAGGACTGGCTTCTCTAACTGGAGATTAGATTAGATTAGACTAGGGCGGCCTCAAGGCCTACGCCACTGCAACCCCTCTGGATCTATTGTGGCTCCCCTCACTCTAAAGCTCACCCTCCAGACCTGTCCTTTTAATCAGACTCTTAATGCTGGAGAGTGACTCTTCTCTAACTGGAGACTCCTATTTTAATAATCATACTCTTCTTTAACTCGTGACCCTACGAGCTAATTCTGTCCGCTCCAACTAGTGAACTCCCAAGTAAAGTCCGTCTTCACTAACTGATATTGTCTTAAGGCTGCTTTCTTACGTTAGTAGGACTAGTCTTAGGAAACTTTTGCATCGGACATATGTTTGCACTCTAAACAGTACAGACTGGTAATGGATTTTGTTTTTCAACAAACGCTGACCGATGGCTGTCGGCACAAAAAGAAAAAAAAAAAACGCTTCTAAATTACAAAAACTTTACGTTACTGCAGCATTTGGTACCGGTTGGTGTCAAAACGACTCCACCAAAACTTCTTCGTAAGGATTTCTTTTCCTGAGTTTTCCAAAGTATTACGAGAATTCCCTACTGTTATTGCCGCTTAGTGCCTAACTCTTCACAATAGTATGATGAAGATTTTTCTCTTACAGGAAATAAGCAAAACTTCTTTTGCCTAAAAGTGCAATTTTTCCGATCGCCTGTCCACAGAAGGATGTAGATATTCCTCTTCAACCTCAAGAGAGTTTAAAATCTATGATCGCTCTTATTATCTGATTTTTCTAAATTAATTAACCCAGCCATAAATCCTTTCCAAACTTTGGATGAGAAATGCTAGAAAGAGGATGAAGTTAAGCCCACTTTAAATGATCCTGTAGTTTTCTCACGATTACACCAGGATAAGAGCAATAATTAAATTCTATAAATATAACTTAGTACTCCTTAAGGAGCCGAGAATAGCGAACAAACGTGCTAAGACAATTTAGCCGGAGACATTTAAATTTGCAAATAAAATAAAAATGGGAAATAATTGTCAAAATGATAAATGGGCATTTTATGTAAATTTACTCCAACTTTATAATGTATAATTATAGAATAAAAATTGAATTGATAATTTATATCATTTTATTGTCATTACAAATAATACTTATAATTTTCTCGATTTTTATAAAAAAAATAATCCTCAAAAAAAAGAAAAAAAATTCACATGTACTATATTTAAGTTCTAGTTAAGTCAATTCACACGGAGCTCTCAAACTCTCTGACTGGAGTGGGTGGACGGATTAATGTGCACGCTATTGATAAAAACACACGCTTGGTCTAGGGCTTTTTTTTGCTCGAATACAGCAAACTGGGGGGGAACTAACCTGCTATTTTCACCATTCTATTGGTTGAAATAAAAATTCTGACAGGAAATAATGTTTCTTGATTGGCTAGTATAATCTTTTGCTTGTATTTCCGATAGAGTTTTAAATATTTCTTTGGATTTGCAGAACAGGAAATAATTTGGTAAATATCAAATAAATTTAAAATAACATTATTTATAAAAAGACTATTTTTAACTGGAAGTGAACTAGTCACATGCAAAAGACTAATTTATGACTAGAAAATAAAAATAAAAATGGGTAGAGTTCAATATTTTATTAAAGAATGTCCATCGAACTGTAAAAACTTTGATATTTTGTATTTTTTTATGAATGTCATTTTCAAGTTAGATAAAAAACACGGGTTAGAGGATATTCATGTATCAATAACTTAGACGGGATAATTCACCCGAGAAGTGAGACAGGAAATAAGAAGATACGAACCTAATCAAACACCTTCCGACGTATTAGCTAGTCTATGACCCAGAAGAGAATGTGTCTGTCGCCCAGTTAATTAAAAAATATATTTACGTATAATTAGAACAATCTAATAAGTTTCTCTGGCCGAAAAGAACTCATCTTTAGACTACTATTTTCAGTGATTGATTCTAAAGTAATGGAGTTTCAAGTTTGAAGAATAAGCAAGTAAGACAAGCACTCATTATAGTAAAATAGGCAAGAAATGTAGAATATTTCTTACACCTACAGATTTATTGGCCCCGGGAAGGCTCTGCGGGACACTTCGTTGGCCTGGAGCCCTATTTTAGGGTCTCCAAGTGTCTTAAGACTAAGGGCCATTAAACTATAGGTGCAGACTAAGTCTCAGGAGTGGTGGTTTGCCACCACAGTGCAGAGACAAGCGAAGGAGTTCATTAAGGGCTATTCGCCAAAGCTGACTGCAGATTTAATCCGTCAAGGCCGCGTGGGGCTATAAAAATAATTGTAGGCCTATTAGCCAGGCCACTGCAGGCTCAGAGAAAACACTTGCATCGCATGGGCCTGGCAGATGATAGCCTTTGTAGGTTTTGTCAGGAAGAGGAGGAGACAGGCACTGCAAGTGTTGTGTCAGTGTGAGGGGCTGGTCTGGGTTAAGGATGTTACTTCTCGGGGAGGAAAACTAAGGCCTGTGGAGCTTTACCCAGGAGCCGCTTTCCAGAATTAAGAGTCTGATTAAACGGACGGGTCTGGAGGGCGAGCTCTAGAGTAGTGGGAGCCACAATAGATCCAAAGGGGTCGCAGTGGCGCAGGCCTTAAAGGTCGCCCTATTAGAATCTTAATCTTACACCTAATAATACTTAGGGCTAAACAAAAGCGAGGCTCGCTAAGTTAGGATGTATTTCTCCCCCAATCTAGGCCTGGGATTTCATAAAATAGTTAATAAACTTTAAATGCTGAAGTACGTTTGATGGTCGCTTCCATCCATTGTTCCTAATTATGGTATTTGGAAGGGAAGTAAAGCTCGCCAGGGAATATAGGCATTACTTTACTTTGTTTTTTGCCTCGCTAAGGACTGGAAATACTCTTGTTACATCCTACTTTAAGGATAAGATGTAAACGAAATGACTTAGCAGATACGGGAATCTAATCGAAGCATGAGAATAATTTTTAAAAAAGCTTCTCAAATGAACTATTTAAAGGCAAAAAGGTTGCCCTACAGCGTCAGCTCTCTCTGGAAGCCAAAAGTAACCAGAACGGAATTATAATCAATCATGAGAGGAATTAGAAAGCTTCCTTTGAATTGTTTGAGGGCCAAAAGACAATGCCGGACTTTCTGCAACAAACTAGTTCTTTAATATTCAGCTTTAAATTAAAAAGAAAAGAAAATTTACTATTAACTAAAAGCTCTTAACATATTCAAAGGACTTAATTTGAAAATCACGTATTCCGTCAAGCAAAAAGCATATTTATTTAAATAGTAGCATTTTTTTAAAAAAATATTATATTCTTTTGAAAGAACATTTAAGGCAAACTCCCTAAATTATTATCAAGACAAGATTGAACAAACTAGAACCAACAAACTTTTGCAACAAAACTCCATAGTGCCTTAGGCTTTACACTCGTCTGGCAATGTTCCCTCGTTACATTATGGTCTTGACTACGTACAGTGTATAAAATTTTTTTACAAAAAGAAAAGAAAAACATTAATTCTGTTAGCCACATTATAAAGTATTATCAAGAAAACGGGGAAAAGTTTTTTGATAAATATAAAAAGTAAAAAAAAAAATAAATAATTTTAAGAAATTGTACTTAAATATTGGACAATTGAATTAACCCATTAACGTGCAGCGCTCGAGTTAACTCGAGCTAACAGCGCTAAATTGGCCAAACTGTGCACACTCGAGATAATTCGAGCGGCGTTGTACTTTATGCTGCTATAATTTTTCACACTCGAATATAATCGAGAATTGAAAATAATGTGAAAGCAAAGAAAAGCAATCGTTTTATTGATATTTATCATTTACATGAGATTGCAAGCTATAACACTTACTTAATCGTATAAAATATAGCGGTTTTTTTTTTCAAAAATACTGTGCATTAAGGGGTTAATATAATAGCCGATAAAAGAATAGTTCTTTATTTCTAATATACGACGTTTCGAATTTTTTCTGTGGCCCTCGAATAGTTGATATCGCCTTCACTGTAATAACTGAGAGACGCTTTATTTCATAAAAAGAAAAAAAAAAAACTTACAAACTATTAATATTCCACTCCTTAAATCATTGGCTCCACTTCCTAATCTTTTCCTTTACAATACCCCAATAAAATATTGTTCCTCTGTGAAAAACCTTGGTATCACTTTCGATCAAAACCTATCCTGGAAAAACCATGTTTCCCAAATCTCTCGCCGTTCCATCCATATCCTTAAGCAGTTTAATAGTTCCCGTCACCTTTTTCCAATTAAGATCCGGCAACTCCTAGTTTCCTCTCTTATATTCCCCCATTTCGACTATGGTTGTTTAGTGTATGGCCGGTCTTTCTGGTGATATTGAAACTAAGCTCAAGCGCCTCATGAACTGCTTCATAAGATTTATTTTCAGCATTTCCAGAGACTCTCGCATTTCGCACTGCTACGATGAGTTGAAGTGGCTTTTTCCTGTCTATCGCCGCCAATATTTTTTGGCTTCTTTCCTTTTTCAAGTCATCCAGTCTCAATGGCCTTCCTATATTTTTCAACTCCTTAAGTTTAAATCCTCCATCCATTCCCGTAACACTAGATCTCGCTCATCTGATCTCTATATTCCCTCTCACTGTACCTCATCCTTTGACAAGTCCTTCCTAATACGTGCTGTCTCTCTCTGGAACTCCTTGCCTTCATCTGTCCGTCATGCTCCTACCCTATCCATCTTTAAATCCCGTCTATTCAGTTATCTACTTTCTATTCAGCTTCCTCCGAAATTCTAATTGTTTTAATTTATTTCCTTAATTTCTGCTGTTTTATTATTTTATTTTTACTTTCATTTTCACTTATTATATTTTCACTTTTGTAAATACTTATTTATTTATTTAATTTCTGTATAATCACAGGCCAAACTGTTAAGGCCTCTATTTGTTCCTGTATTTATTCTTAGGGGACAATTGTCGCAGAATAATAAATTTCTTTTCTATTTCTATTTCTATTTCTATTCAAGTTACCTAAGTTAGTCGAACAAAAACATCACGAACTATCGAATTAAATAATAATTATATAATAGAAATACCGATAATTAAAATGAAATAAACATATCAAATCAGATATCTTTCAGCTAATCTTTTTTCCGTTTTCCAAAGTACATAAATTAACTTATTAAAAAAAAAAATAAATAATAATAACAAAAAGTCAAAAAGTTGAACACTTTTCATTATTATATGTAATTATTTGTAAATAGAAAAATAAAATTGGTAAAAAATTAGTAATAAAATATATATATATATATATGGTCCTTACGGACACACCGTCCTTACGGACCATATATATATATATATGGTCCTTACGGACACACCGTCAGCAGAAACACCAATTATTTATTAAACTAAACACCAAAATTATAAAGTAAAGAAATAATAAAAAGAAAAAGTCAAAGAAATCACAGAGATTACTCTTAAAAAGGACAACAATAAAGACGAATATTTAATTTTATTATTATTCTATTTTCATTAATAAAATTATTTTTTTAAAAAAAAAACAATATATAGCGTTAGTGCCATTTTGTTAACGTCTTACGGCCACATGCGCACACGCGTACATACACACGCACACACAAAGAAAAAAGATAAAACAGAGACAAAAAACGGAACACACAAAAAAGGAAATTGATAAACAAAACAAAAATAATCAAATCCAAAAAAATAATTATAAAACAAATTAAAAAAAAAAAAAAAAAAATGCAAGCTGTAGTTGTGTCAGTAGAAATATAAATAAACAACAAAAGACAAATATATTTTGGGGAGGGCCCATGCAGACAGACAAAGCCTCCATGATAAGATAGAAATATTTAGCATCTCTCTTTAATCCCTACACCTCCAGTTAAAGGTTATATTTAAAAAAAATAAAGAAAGGTTATTCTCTATTAATTTTTCCTTTTTTTTTTTCCTCACTATTTATAATTTTTCCTACCATCACAACTACCCTAGATTAAATAATAAAATAAATTTAAATAAATAAAATATATTGAAAAAAAAATAAAAGATTTTAATTAGTAAAAAGATTGTGTAGAATTAATAAAGAATTGTGTTAATATAGATAACGGGGTGTATAAAAAAAGAATTATCATTAATATTTAACTAAAAGTTCTGAGGCTATAAAACCCATCTATGTCTAAAGTTGAGGATGACGAAATTAGGAACATGTAGACTCTTTAGGCTTTAGAGTTACCAATTGTACCCTCTTAAACGTTACATAAACGATATGAAAGCAAAAAATTTTGAACTAAAATTTTTATTAAATATTTCATAAAAAGAGGATAATTCAATTAAACTTCATTCCGCAAAACTGCGAGTTTTGCGAAGTCCTGTGATCTCACTTGTATCACTTTAATGAGGTTTTGACAGGAAGCTGTTCAATTAAAACGATTAAAAACATGATGGCAGACTGCATCGACTAAATAGCGAAAAGGGTGAAGTCGATGGACTTGGTCGATGGCACAGTTATCTTTATGGGGCGAGAATTGTAGTAATTTTTATTGAAGTTGAAACTAGAGATTTTGAATCCTACTCAAAGTAATAAGAAAACTAGCCAATTCAGATTGGACTAGACATCAAACACTTATCATAAAAAATAAATTATAATAATAAAAATGAAAAGTAATCCGAATTCGTTATTTCAAAAATTGAAATACCCGTTTTCATATTTTTATACACCCCATTGTTTTTATTCCTAATTAATAAAAAGTGATTTATTTACAATTAAAATAAATAAATGACAAAAAAAGACAAAAGTAAAAAAAAAATAGAAAAGAAAGAAAAGATTATGAAAAATTGATAAAAATGGAAATAGAAATTGTGTTTCAAAAAATAAAAAAATGTTTAATAAGGGTGCAAAAAATGTGGAAGGGAATAAAGTATCAATCAATTAGGCCCTTAAAAAAAAAAATAAAATGGAGAGCCCTTAAAAAGTGATTTGTGTGAATAAAGTATCAATCAATTAAGCCCTTAAAAAAAAAAAAAAAAAAAATGGAGAGCCCTTAAAAAGTGATTTGTGTGAATAAAGTATCAATCAATTAAGCCCTTAAAAAAAAAAAAAAAAAATGGAGAGCCCTTAAAAAGTGATTTGTGTGAATAAAGTTAAAGTAAAATTAAGGTGATTTTCATCCACCAAGTGATTTATTTATTTATTTTTTTTTTTTTCAGCCAATGGTGGATTTTTTTTTTTGGTGGCCATAAAAACAGTAAAAAAATAAATATAAATATAAACAGGTAGGAAGTGGGCTCGCTAAAATGGTGCGATGGAGGGACGAAGAGAGATGTGCAAGCAAATAACAGCCTAGGTAAAAATAAACATTATATATAAATATATTTTCCAAAAAGAAATATATGGTTAACTTTTATGTACTTTTCAAATTCTGTTTTTTTAATTAATTAATTTTCTTTGTTATTTAAAATGTTTTTTTTTTTTTTTAATTTAAAAAACAAAACAAAAATGAAGAAGTATATTTGAAAATTTTGGGTAAATGATTGATTTTGTTTGTTTTGTCTATGGCAAGGTACCTTCACATTTCATGCCTTGGTGGATGACACCGTACAGTAGTGAGCCACAATGGTCGCAAAAGGTCGGACTGGAGTAGGAGTGCACCTTGAACTTGTGCTTAGTTCGGGAAGCCTACACATACATTAGACGTAACAACAACTTGGTCCTTCTCATATAATAAACTCATATCTTCCAGCTCTGTACCAGCATTATACTCTAGCAGATGGTTAATACAATCGCACACTTCCCAAAAAGTTACTTTAAACGATGATCTGGCTGTTAACAGTAGGGATTTTTTAATTAAACATTAAATTTTCCCTACTAATACTTGAAGCACAACTGTCACCAAATAAAAGTTAAAGATGGCTGAAATAACAGCAACAATGGCGGCGAGAAGTATTGTTTTCCATTCAATAGAAACTAAAATATCGGAAATTGTCTGGAATAGAAAAGTCTATATAAAATATTAATGAGGCCAGCGAAAGAAGAAGTGCTGAGGCGTTTCCCGAAAGAAGTAGAAAAACAAAAAAATCTGCCCCAAAACTGGGAATTCTGAGAGATCTAACAAGATGACTGAAATCATTAAGTACATCATGAGAGCTAGAGATTGAAAATGGCTTGGACAGCAAGAAGACTGGGTGGGCCAGGGCTTAAGAAAGTTGTGGAGTACCTTAAAAATAATGTTACCGAGCAGTGGTCAGCAAACAGAGGCTCGTGAGCCACTTGTGGCTTTCTTTGGCTCCTAGCTCTTAGCTCTTCCACAAAATACTACTGGCGGGCGCGCACGTACAGTGCGATTAAAACTTCAAAAAACGGTTTTCGGCTTGGGCAAGTCTATTTTCTGAAGAAGTGGCAATAGACGAGATGGACTAAACAAGTATACAAGACGAGGGTGAATCGAAAAGATGGAAGGAGCCACAACATCAGCGACTGTACCCAAATCAGATACAGGGCGTTTTTAAGAAAATCCAATTGAAGTTTAAAAAAATTTGGCATTCAAAAGAAATTTCAATCGTTTTACTGTTGATATTTGGCTCTTCTGAGTAATGAGTTAGCCAACCACTGTCAGAGAAGGATCGATCTTTAAAAGATGACGATAAAAAGTAACTAACATATCATTGAATTAAAAAACGCTGGCTTAAATTAAATAAATTAAAATACAATCTCTTTACATGTTTACACATTTTTGGACATAAAGGTAACCAGTCAAACAAGAAGACCAAAAAAACGTATGGACTTGAAGTGGATTAAATCGATAAGTGATCGATCATCCAAAAAAAAAAGAAGAACAGAAACATTAATTCGATTAATTGCCAACTAAACTCTATATGAAATTCAACATTTTTATTCAGATTTATAAAATTTGCAACTTCAAAAAAAAAAAAAAAAAATGCCTGAAAAATCGGATCATAGTTTAAAGTAACCTTTTCACCGGAAATGAGCGGGTGAAGAACTCGCTTCTGCTCAAGTATGGCCATTTTCAAGCCTGAGTACATCCTGCATAAACCAGGGTTTCTTTTTTTCTGCTTTTTCCATTTAAAGAAATTCCTTCCAATAAACATGTACTCGAAATGAAAAAAAATAAAATAAAATAATGTTCAATATTCACCTTCCTTAATTTTTCGCCTTGTTTTTTTATCCTTACCATACAGCATTATTTTTTATAAATAAATAATTGAAAGAAAACAATTTATATAATAACAATGATTCTCATAACACCTTTAAATTTATTGAAATACAAAAATAATATTTGAATTTTCACAATCATTTTTCTATAACTAATATTCTGTTTTTACGAACGCTTGATGGAGCTCTAAAACCCGATTTTCATTTACTGTAGTCGCCCTTACAATAATTGCAAGTGCATGTAATTGCAATAAAAAATAAATAAAGCAGGACTCATGTGTACAAAATGTTATGCAACGATAATAACCTTTTTTATGTACGAAATTGTGGATGTCTCGCCTTCAGTCGTCGTCTTAGAGGTGGGTATATAGTGTGGTAAGAGAATTCGAGGATAGGAAAGGAAATATGGTAATTCTGAAAATTATTGTATTTATGGCGATGAATCACGTGAGCAAGTTTTTGAGTGGTTCAAACGTTTCCAAGATGGCCGAGAAGACGTCGGAGACGATGACCGCCCGGGTCGCCCTTCCACGTCCAAAACGGATGAAAATATCGATTATAATTAATCAACATTACTACCGGTGAGGTGCTTGCTCAACTCCGTGAAAGTGTAAAGAAAAAAACGACCCGATTTGTGGAAGAACAAGTCATCATGGGTTCTCTATCAAGACAAAGCGCCGGCTCACACTGCATTGTCTGTCCAAGACGTTTCTAGCCAAGTACAACATCCCAGTTTTAGGCCATCCGCCTTATTCGCCTGACTTGACCCCCATGTGACTTTTATCTGTTCCCTAAAGTCAAATCTGCATTAAAAGGAACACGATTTCAGACCGTTGAAGCTGTGAAAGAAAAAGTTTGGATGAATGGAATTTTTGAGGTCAATAAATTGATTGCCTTGATGTGAAAAACATCAAAAGAAAGTAATCAACGGATGCACGACGCAGAAATCTCTTTAAGTATTCAGTTGAAATTGGTTCAATAATGGGTCTCTCAAAAAGTTCTAGTCTGTTATTCTAAATCAATGCGAACTGTAACAGGACAACTGTAGGGGTCCTATAAGACAAGATGGATGCAAAGTAAAATTTAGGTGGAAAAGTTTGGAAAAGATAGAATCTAAGAAAGTGCAATTAGCAACATTATAAAATGTTAATATAAATAGTGCATGGTGTGCACTTCCCTGTGCAGTACATCGGCAGGAATAGGATAAATCGACGAATTAGATGATCCTTCAGATACTTGAAATCCTACTTTAAAAAGTAGAAGTCTGTAACGTCACTTCCTCAAACTATGATTCCCAAAGGTCCTGAATCTTTAAAGTAATAAAAAGATTGATTGATTCCCAAAGGTCCTAACTTAGGTATTTCCTTCTACGTACTACAAATTTTAAGGAACACTGAATTCTAACATAAAACTGTAAATAATATCGAAATGACACTTTTAATGAATGAAAGCTCAGCTAAATCCATGGACTATGATACTCACTAATTCTTACAAATATTCTTATGATAACTCCCAAATGTTCTTGAATATTCCCAACTCCGGCAAACATTAATGTCCTTTTTTTTTTATATAGTCATGTCCGGGTCATGTCTACGATAAATTGCTCCTTTTACTTTCGTTTAAGGGATATAGATCGCTTACGGACAGTCGTTTGGTCGTTCGGAAGGACTAAATCTAAGTATGAAGTAGCAGCTTCCTACGATTCATCGCTCTAGATATACGAGGTCTGGCTGTTAAATAACGAGACTGATGCTGCTACAGAAGAACTATGCATGCGCAAAATCCTAACGACCTGTCAGCTGTGCAGCGTAAAATCTTCTCTTTCGATTGTAGCGTCTCACGTGTTTTTGTAGAGAAATCTGTCTGACCGGAACCTGACGTGTTTGTGTAAGAGATGTTAGTTTCGTTTTGCCGAAAACATGATTGCTACACATGTAGTAGAGCAATGAATTGTCGTGAAATTTCACATCAAAACTTGGTAAAACCGCTACTGAAACTTATCTTTTATTAAAAGAAGTTCATGGTGATGAATGTTTATCACGTGCGCACAGTTTTTGAGTGGTTCAAGCGTTTCCAAGACGTCCGAGAAGACGTCGGTGATGATGGCCGCCCGGGTCGCACTTCCACGTCCAAAACGGATGAAAATATCGATTATAATTAATAAACATTACTACCGGTGAGGTGCTTGCTCAACTCCGTGAAAGTGTAAGGAAAAAAACGACCCGATTTGTGGAAGAACAAGTCATCATGGGTTCTCTATCAAGACAAAGCGCCGGCTCACACTGCATTGTCTGTTCAAGACGTTTCTGGCCAAATACAACATCCCACTTTTAGGCCATCCGCCTTATTCGCCTGAGCTGACCCCCATATGACTTTTATCTGTTCCCTAAAGTCAAATCTGCATTAAAAGGAACACGATTTCAGACCGTTGAAGCTGTGAAAGAAAAAGCGGCACGTGCGTCATGTAGGAGCTCACAGAAAAAGACTTCCAGCACTGTTTCGAACAATGGTAAATTTGCATGGAGCGTTATGGAGATAGGGGAGGGGTGTATATTGAAGGTGATAATAACTAAATATGTATAAATTTAAAATAAAATGTTTTATAGCAATAGTCTCGTTATTATTAAATAACACCTCGTATCTCGCTCACACAGAGACACGTTTTTTTCTCAATGACCACTTTTTCCAGACTCAGGAAAAATAAAAAACAATTATTGCATATTTTCGGTAAAAATTCGAAAGAGAAAATACGATATGATCTTTATTCACCTAGTAAGAGAAAATACGATATGATCTTTATTCACCAAGTAAGAGAAAATACGATATGATCTTTATTCACCTAGTAAGAGAAAATACGATATGATCTTTATTCACCTAGTAAGAGAAAATACGATATGATCTTTATTCACCTAGTAAGAGAAAATACGATATGATCTTTATTCACCTAGTAAGAGAAAATACGATATGATCTTTATTCACCTAGTAAGAGAAAATACGATATGATCTTTATTCACCTAGTAAGAGAAAATACGATATGATCTTTATTCACCTAGTAAGAGAAAATACGATATGATCTTTATTCACCTAGTAAGAGAAAATACGATATGATCTTTATTCACCTAGTAAGAGAAAATACGATATGATCTTTATTCACCTAGTAAGAGAAAATACGATATGATCTTTATTCACCTAGTAAGAGAAAATACGATATGATCTTTATTCACCTAGTAAGAGAAAATACGATATGATCTTTATTCACCTAGTAAGAGAAAATACGATATGATCTTTATTCACCTAGTAAGAGAAAATACGATATGATCTTTATTCACCTAGTAAGAGAAAATACGATATGATCTTTATTCACCTAGTAAGAGAAAATACGATATGATCTTTATTCACCTAGTAAGAGAAAATACGATATGATCTTTATTCACCTAGTAAGAGAAAATACGATATGATCTTTATTCACCTAGTAAGAGAAAATACGATATGATCTTTATTCACCTAGTAAGAGAAAATCAAATAAAAATTAACGAGACTTCATTTTTTTTTTTTAAATTATGTTTTGCTGGTTTTGTAAAAGATGAAAAGGGAAATGTGGGCGAAATATGGATGGTTAGTTCGCCCACATTAAAGGTAGCCACACACCACGAGTATACAGGCGAACCTCCTCCTACAGGATAGAAATAAAGGTCCCTTGTATTTTTCTTTTTTTCTTTTAATATAAACTTTTTCCTCCCAAACAAACAACATCATTGTGAAATTAAATGTTACAAAATGTGTAAACAAGAATTAAGTCAACAGAGTGCGAACTTCGCGTGGGTTGTGGGTAATTCAAGGGGAAGACCCTCTGTGTCCAGGAGCAATATGAGTATCTAGGGAGGAGATGCTGCGAGTAATCTTTACCCTCTTACTCTCTACTAAATGAGAAAAGGTATTATTTTTTATATATACTTAAATGAAAAAGAACGAGTTAAATAATCGAGCAGATTTTCAATTCTAAGTTTTCACTAGTAATATCCGGTTTTGAGGATAAGTGGTTACCAAAATATAGTTTTTGTCAAAATTGGTTGACCGGAAGTATTAAGTTTTTTTTTTTTAGGGATTTCCCAAAATTGGTTCCAGCTCAATTTGAACTATTGGGTTGTCAAGTATGAAATGGAGCAGCAAAGTTTATGTTATTTATTTGACGTCCTGAAAGCCACTGTGGAAGCGAATTCCAGCACGTGAGTTATCACTAATGTTCAATGTATCAAAGCAAACAATCTTGACTCATTTGGCACAAATCGGTAAAGTGAAAAAGCTGGACAAGTGGATACCGCATGAATTGCCTGATGCACAAAAGGAACGAAGACTCGGCGCATGTCTTTCTCTTCTTTCTCGTAGCAAAGCCGAACCATTACTCAATCAAATCGTTACGTGCGATGAAAAATGGATCATGTACGATAATCGTAAGCGTTCATCGCAATGGTTGGACAAAGATGAACCACCAAAACACTGTTCGAAACGAGACATCCACCAGAAGAAGCTGATGGTCACTGTTTGGCAGTCTGGCTCAGGTATCCTACACCACAGCTTTATGGAACCTGGCCGATCGATCACGGCGGATGTCTACAGTTATCAACTAGACGAAATTATTAGAAATCTTGCGATTAAGTTAATCGGATGACTTCAATTATCTTGCACGACAACGCTCGACCATATGCCGCACGAATGACCGTGTCAAAGCTACAGGAGTTGAAGTTGGAAACTCTCCGTCACCCACCGTACTCGCCAGACCTTGCCACCACTGACTATCATTTCCTTCAAAATTTAAACAACTTTTTATCTGGAAAAAAATTCAATACCGCCCCCGGCTGTCAAAATGGCGTTTCAAGAGTTCATCGACTCCCGTGATCCAGGCTTCTACACCAAAGGAATGAAGGAGTTACCTCTAAAATGGCAAAACTGTATCGATAATATGGGTGCATACTTTCGATTAAAAATAAAAACTTTTTATTGGAAAAAAATCGAATTCAATTATGTGCATTTTTTGCTCCATTTCATACTTGACAACCCGGTAGACCTATAACTTTGAATCGAAACATTTTCCTCCAAAATTTGATTAACTACTTCCTGTGAAAGAGGGGTTGAATAGATTTCTTTTTCTAAAGTGATGAGAATTAAGTAAAGCTCAAATTTTTGGAATTTGAAGAAAAGTTTAGAGTTAAAATTTTGAAAATAGCAGTTAGCAAAGAGTATTTCGTGTGAATTTTCATTCCAAATTTCTGATTTCTGTTTTACGCTCAGTTTTACCAAATAAATAAATAGTAAATAATTAAATCCATTCAGATGGAATATATAATGTAATTATATAAAATTATTCCCTCACCTGTTTTATTTTAATTAAATGAATTCCTTTGTCAATTAATAGCATTTGTGTCATGGATTTCCAATTTCATTTTCAATTAATTAAAATATCCATTTTAATTTTCCCTGAGTCTGGAAAAAGATAATTTTTTTTTTGTGAAAAATGATGTGGGTCTTTCA
The DNA here is from genome assembly GCF_049639745.1 of Rhodnius prolixus. Taxonomy (NCBI): domain Eukaryota; kingdom Metazoa; phylum Arthropoda; class Insecta; order Hemiptera; family Reduviidae; genus Rhodnius; species Rhodnius prolixus. Next base: position 10,133,162 of record NW_027411604.1, on the reverse strand, counting down.
AACTTTTTATATTGAGTATTCCGATAAGCCTCTTATAATCATGAAAAAAGAGATCCTTCTACCGGAAGTGCCACTTTAAAGAAAGGAATCGACATCAAAAATTTTTCAAAAATAGCTCTTATGTTGTATTTTTACTAAACTCCCTAAATAAATTACATACCTTCTTTTTTTTTCTTTTTTTTTAATTTATTTGTAAAGTTAGACCAGCGCTAGACACGCTATAAGTAACAATGAAAATAACTGACATCGAACTAACTAATTGAGGGGAGAAGTTACCCAGTGATAACACTCCCTAAGTCATCTCTAGGATCAGCTACTCTCCTCAGAAGAGAGAAAATCGCGAGGCCAATGGCGTTTCAGTCGTCTGGGAGGATGATCTGGATGGTGATGAGATGATAAGTGGCGGACAAGAGGGTTGGAATGAGAGTGCAAGTTCTGATGAAAACTTTTATAGCGAGTTCGTGCAACCTGACCTACAAACGGAATTTCCAGGTCTGTGTGGATGGTTAAGATTTGAAACGTAAAATGGAGCGTTAACGATGGTGCGGAGAATTTTAGACTGAAGAGATTGAATTCGTTGAATATTGGAGCGTTTCGTTGAACCCCACAGTACAATACCGTACGTCCAGGTGGGTTTTAGTATAGACTTGTAAATCAGTCGTTTGTTGTTAAGTGAAAGTTTTGAACGTTGGTCTAGTAGTCTTTTAAGTACGATACATAACTTAAAAACTTTTATTGTAAACCTCACATAAATGAGGCTAACTCTTCTCCCATTCGATGTACAGCGTCGAGATCCCCAAAAGGCAGATCTACATAAAAATTCTGAATCGAATGACACCTCATTCATGAAAATCGGATCACGCGTTCAGGCGCTACGTTGTTTACAAAAAAAAAAAAAGTAACGAGAACAATTTTTGAAAAAGCCCTTTTTGCTCATTTTCGGCCACTTTTTTCTCAAAATCTATTAGATCTGGGTTGTTGCAAAAAAATTACAGTTATAAAGGAGGGTTTGCCCTATATTTTAAAGAAAATTTGGGGATTTTATCTTTTATACTTAAAGAGAAAAAAATTGTCAAAGTTGGGTGTTTTTCAATGTTACGCTTTTTCGTGCAGTTTTTGACGATCAACCTTTATACAACTGTCCTACCGGACAGTTTTAATAATTTTAGTTCTAGTGCTGATCCAGGGAAGGGTTTTTAAATTTAAATTTAAACTGTTTGAAAGAATTAAACTATGTTATCAAAATTCTAATTTTTGTACTTTCGAAACGTCGAGATTTGAAGTCAGTAGATGGAAGACGTAAAAGGAAGTGATTTATCTTGTACAAGTTTAGGTCATGAGGAATATTTTCGAATGAAATCTCAAAATTTAAAATCGACAAGATTACAATATAATAAGAGACAGAGAGAGTAAAAGACGCTACAAAGTTGTAAGTTCACACTATTAGCGGGCGAAAATCTGTAAGTAGCTTTACTTTCTACGAGAGTATTTCAAAATAAAAATGGCGTATTACATTAAGAATGCAGCCAGTGCTGGCTCATTGTTTACCAAGATGTTGTGCTTTCCATTTATACTAAGGTAAAATGAAAAAGCTGCTCCCAGGGGTGCTTCAAACTGCTCAAGACGACGGCAATTACTTCTGTTCCACACACATTGCTCGCCTCACTCAACCCACCTCCTAAAGCTTTACCTCAACCATCTTTCGCCTTCGGAAGAAGTAATTTTGTTCTAGAGTTGTTATTTAGTAACAAACTGAAGGTAGCGAAATTTTCTTCTACTTTTACAACTCATTACCGGCGAACCAGCGAACAAAAGACGTTCCTGCAGGATAATGGACACAAAAAAAAGGGGAAGAACGAACAAACAAATCCGCTGTTTATTTCATTTTTATAAAAAAACATGCGTAAAAATGAAGAAAAATAAAATCGCTTTGACTATTTTCACAATCTGTTTACAGATTACGACTAAAATCTTAATATCGGAAATGACGTTAGCACTAAAATGTTACTAAAAATCGAGTTTTGACTTCCTGCAATTTACATTTTTTTTTGGAGAACTTACAACAATTTTGGAGTAAGCAGAAGCCCTTGAACAGGAAGATCATGTACAATGCGGATCTACGAGGTGTGGCTATTAAATAACGAGACTATTGCTGTAGAACATTTTATTTTAAATTTGTACATATTTAGTTATTATCACCTTCAATATACACCCCTCCCCTATCGCTACAACGCTCCATGTTGATTTACCATTGTTCGAAACAGTGCTGAAAGTCTTTTTCTGTGAGCACCTGCATGACGCGTACCGCTTTTTCTTTCACAGCTTCAACGGACTGAAATCGTGTTCCTTTTAATGCAGATTTGACTTTGGAGGAACAGATAAAAGTCACATGGGGCCAGGTCAGGCGAATAAGTAGTAAAACTGGGATGTTGTACTTGGCTAGAAACGTCTTGAGAGACAATGCAGTATGAGCCGGCACGTTGTCTTGATGCAGAACCCATGATGACTTGTTCTTCCACAAATCGGGGCGTTTTTTTTTCCTTATTCTTTCACGGAGTTGAGCAAGTACCACACGGTAGTAATGTTGATTAATTATAATCGATATTTTCATCCGTTTTGGACGTGGAAGGGCGACCCGGGCGGTCATCATCTCCGTCGTCTTCTCGGCCATCTTGTAAACGCTTGAACCATTCAAAAACTGTGCGCACGTGATAAACATTCATCGACATAAACTTTTTTTAATAAAAGATAAGTTTCAGTAGCAGTTTTACCAAGTTTCATGTGAAATTTCACGACAATTCATTGCTCTACTACAAGTGTAGCAATCATGTTTTCGGCAAAACAAAACTAATACTTCTTACACAAACGACGGTTCCGGTCAGACAGATTTCTCTATAAACACGTGAGGCGCTGCAATCGAAAGAGTACGCTGTAAAGCAATCGGTCTTTAAGATTTGGTGCATGCATAGTTCTTCTGTAGCAGCATCAGTCTCGTTATTTAATAGCGACACCTCGTATTTCCGGAATAGTAGCGTGTATTTCCTGCTTTCCTGGTTAAACGATCACCTAAAAATTAATTTAATTTTAGTAAATCGATTTTTAGCAATAAACTAATAACCTTAAATATCAAAATTTGATTCTTCCTTTTTATTATTATTATTACGAAAAAGTACAATGATTTCTTAAGAAATTGAATGGAGAAAAGAGATGGAATTTTTTGCGTCGTATTTGAAGTAGCATTATTGGCAGAGCCAAGTATGGAGGCGGTCTGAATGAAGAAAGAGACCATTAATGATGAATGTCTTTGTGTCACTTTATAAAGCTTCCTTCTCCCTCGCCCCCGCCGGGCCCCCCCAAAATTGTGACAAAGAGCATCACCATTCCTCCAGTGCCTTCTGCTTTACGTATTCCCTGAAGATCGTTGTCCCATTTTTGTGAATTTAATGAAATCCAACATTTCCCCCATACTCTCTTTTTACTTCATTTTCCAGTATCCTCTTCTTCCTTTTTGAATTCATACTTCCAGCATTTCGTCCTTATTGTTATAAAGTTCTTTTTACTATTATTTTGTGTAAAGATGAATTCTCATATTTCTGATTTATTCGCATATCCAGACTGTAGTATTCAGCTTTATTATTATCCTAAGAATTTCTTAAAAAAGCGAATAATCTCCAGCAGAACCAATTTCTATGTTGGTTCTTTTGAATCCATCTCCAAATGCTTGGACCCTACCACGTCAGAGCGTTGATACATACTTTAAAGCTCACATTCTCTTCTTGGGCGAAAAGAACCTTATGATGGCCTACTAAACTGTGCACAAAGGGCAAAACGAAATCTCAGGATGAATGGATTTAAGTCACAAACACGAGTGAATTCAATTTGACCCAAAGGGAAAACATTTTCTCTTAATGTTGTGCGGATTCAAAATGGATTTTTCAAATAACTATTCAAAATATGTCTATTTAATTCATTACTCTGTCCTTTCTAAGTACTACTCGTAAGTTCAAAACCACAAACAATTATCACAAAAATCCTTATTTATGAACACTACTCTTAAAATTCATGTTACAACCAGTGTTCCCTCTAATTTTTTGTGACCTGTGTGCGCACATTTTTAGGTGTGTGCAGTTTTTTCTAAAATAAACAAATTTTGTGCGGCAATTTAAAAAAGTGCAAAAAAGACAATACAATAGTAGTATTAATATTCAGCCAAATTTTGTATCTACGCATTGACTCGAACTTACAGCATACCACACATTACAACGGAACACAATGAAAAAACTACCCTAAAATCAAGTCAAATCATTAGTTCGTGAAGACAGAATTTAGCTGATTACTGTAGCTTCCCTTTTCCATTCAAATGGAAAATAAGAAAATTTAAATACTTACAATGTGATAACGTTGTCTGCTTCTAATTTTTTAAATTAACACATTCGTCAAAACAAACAAACAAGAACGACAATTCACAATTACTTATTATTGAACAATTTTAGAATTAAGGATTACAATTTTTATGAATGGCATTTATTTTATAACTCCAATCTTTTGGTTTTAACAATTTTGCATAAACTTTACTTAAATTTACATTGTTTCCGTCATTCATATATGATTTTACTCTCATCAGCATATCCATATGTTCCTGCGATCAATTTCTTTGTTTCGTTTTAATCAAAACATTTTTGTGCGCGCAAATATTTTTCATGTGCGCTAAGTTTAAATTTATGTGCGCGCGCACACGCGCACAGCTTAGAGGGAACACTGGTTACAACATTGACCCTAAACTAAAAATAATAGTGAAATAACCATCAAGATACCCGTAAAGTTGCCATTTATATTTACAGCAGTAAATTTTGCTTATTTTTTTTGTATTTAAGGCGCGCTAACATTGGACTTAGCTGTAAGAAAATGCTAGGAAGAGAAAATCTAAGAGGCCAGCAGCTGGATTTGAACCTGGGATCTTCGCGTTGGAATCCAGTATTCGTTAACCATTGAGATAATCCCTACCTTGCCAGTAGTAATCAAGGAGTTAAGAGAAATTCGGCTAAGTGTCCTTCAACAAGAACAATTAGAATTAAATATTGTCGAGTAATTGTTACTGTTCAAATAAAATTCTTATTTAATAGGATCTCTATCATCCGTTCTCTAGGAAGGAACAATAAATACTTGATTAGAAAAAAAATAATTAGTGGTTATAAAGAAAAACTGAAATAACTGATCATTTAATACAAATAAATAAACTATGTCTGGACTACAGTGAAGAGAAACACAATCTGTATTCTAGTCAATGTTCACAATTACCACGAAGTCACGACTAATCTTCTATCCTGGAGCGAAATACTGTAAACTACACTCCGGAATCCTAACTATGTAATGACAACATTCTTGGACAAGTACGCGAGGAACTTAGACACTTATTTATAGGTTTACGTAGAACGCTATAGACAGTAGAAATATCGCAATACTTTTTATCTAAAATAATGGAAGATAAAAATCATGGCAAATAAAAATGAATGGAACCCATTATTGCGAGGAAACAACCATGCACAAGAAGTTTGAATAATTCCAAAAAGTTATTGGAGTAAAAGTAGAAAAATAATTAATAATTTTTTCTCATTCTTTTATCTAAATCATTGAGTTAAAAGTCCTGCAGTACTTCGAATCGCATGCGGTACATCAAATCGCCACAATCAAGATGCAACAGAAACTCAAAGCGATATAAACTTCTTATACCCAAAACTACACCTTTTTAGGCTTCTTATGTGAGATTTATCTTTCTTTTCCTCTCCAAAAATAGAAATTTTATAAGAAGCTTATGTGCCTAAGTATGGATTAATGGAGAGGAAGATATATGTCCCAGTTTTCCGGCAAATGCAGCTTCCAGGGGTTCTTCGACTGTTGGGACCAGTGTGAGAAAGAAAAAAAATTTACTCAAGGAGAAAATCCATTGCGAGAGGATTTCTTTTATTGGAATTATACAAAGTAAAAGGTGGAAATGATATTTAATCTACAGAAAGGGTGGACACAGATATCCAAAGTGTACAGCACTCTTCCAAAATATGGTTTAACTTGTTTGTATGAACTTAATATAGAATGAGTATGATAATCTGGGAGCTTAAATGTGATAAAGGATGAACATCAGTCCCTAAATCAAGACAAAGAACAATTGTGTTCAAGTAGCTGTTTGAGATTGACTGTGGTTACAAAACCCAGAACGTCAGTGGGACGTTCAACTTTGCGCTGAGTAGCAATTTAACTCCAATTCTTGAAAATATTGAGCTCAACTGAACAGAATTTCGACTCTACAATGAAAAAGAAAAAAAACACTGATCGAAAACAACCAAAGCAACGAACCGAAATAGTGTTTTCGGTGATTTAAATTCTTCGTGATATATCAAAAGCACTTTGCAATCAATGTTCAGTGATGGAATCAAATTCCTGAGCCATCGAACACCATGGCAATGAAATGAAGTAATGTGTCCTTTAAAACGAAAATAAATAATTACGATAAACGAAAAATTTGAATTGATATTGAAAAAGAAAAATGAAAGATGATTGGCAAAGAGTTGGCGTTGAAATGAAATCACTTAGACGTCAAACTGTAGTCGAAGCTGTTCGCAGTGACTCTCCATACTCCAGCTGGACGGCGTTATAAATGTCACCTTGAGCTGTCTTTTCACGTTGAACCCATTCATCATCATGTCTATCACCCCATACACCGCCAACACCCTGTGTGGTATTTGTTTTCACCGCCGAATAGATAAAGAATGTTTACCCAAAGGAAATCGATACTATCTTTGTTTCAATAATCTAGTTTTGTAGAGTAATACTTGCAGAAATTGTCACCAGTTTTCAATCAATTTGGAGATCTTAACTAATTGTTATCTCGCAGATGTACTGCAACAAGCTTGTAACAGCTTCAGAGTGGTCGTGCACGTCTTTGTTTACAGGATCATGCCTCCAAGTTACCCTATCTGCCTCTAATCGTGCAAGCGAATTCGCAGAAGTGTTTAATAATGCAGGACTCTCCGATATTTAACAAAAAATTTGTACAATCTATTGTAATTGTTTGATCACACTGCGGAAGATAACTAAATTCGTGTTCGAAACATACCAGGAATTGAGATAAGTGTTTCAAAATGAAATACAAGTTTGCTACAGAATACGCAATTACATCTTAAATGACGAAAACTCAAGAGGGGCTACTGGGCAAAAGCATCTGAAATGATGATCAAATTGACATATAACGCAATGCCATGCATTGATGGCATTGGAACCAACCAAGTAATCAAATAAACCTTCAGGACCTTTAGATCTTAAGTTGGAAATTCTTCGCCGTATACACAGTCTCTAACAGAACCATTCACGCCGATCTAAAAGTACAATTTCATTCAAGACTTAATCTAAGCCCGATGCAAGAAGCTTCACCGCACAATCCAATCTTCTCGCTAATCAGTTTTCATATTTCAGCTCTTCCTGATAATGCCACTTCCTGAGATGGTGCTGGCCACCAGATTTACTCGGCGTTGGAATTCAATAATTAGCTCACAGAAAAGACCTACTTTCCTCGCATAAAAAGTAACTTCTTTCACGTTAACATTCCATTTACCCGATTTACTTTATTGGCAATGCAATACACTAATAAATTTTTACAAGTAAAAGTATAAACTGTATTTAAATAATAAGAGTATTAAGTATAGCATATACTTGAGTATTATTACACTAAGTATGCATGTATGCCTTGTCTACCATCCCGAATTTTGTAACATTTTTTCTTGAAAAGAGTTCTTCCAAAAATACATTAAAACTGTCCGGTAGGACAGTTGTGTAAGGGTTGATCGTCAAAAACTGCACGAAAAAGCGTAACGTTGAAAAACACCCAACTTTGACAATTTTTGTCTCTTTTTCTATAAAAGATAAAATTCCCTAATTTTCTTTATAATATAGGGCAAATCCTCCTTTATAACTGCAATTTTTTTTTTTTTGCAAAATTTTAAAGAATGCTCAAGCATTATGTAAGATGAATAAAATCTTGGATATTTCAAAAATTATATTAAAACGACACTTTATTTCATCCTAGTTCAATGAAGATTAGCAGTACCGAATAAAGATGGACGCAACATCTTCTTTTAATTTTTTTTTTTTTTTTCCATATCAGTAAAGGAATCAAAGGGCGGAAAATTGATAAACAAGATCAATTTTTACCAAAAAAACAAAAAGAATATGTAATCCAATTACTTCCTGATTAATGGCTTAAGACAAAAATATTCCTAAATGAAATACTGTTTGAAGTTTACTAAATTTGTGTATCTCAAACAATTTTATAATAATTTGTTAATTATTAAACTCTCATTACTTCCGTTCTTTCAAATAAAAGAAAATAAATGATTGCTTGAATTGTTTAAATTGAAATCTCACCTAAAATAGAATTTTTTCCGGAAACCGGAACTATAGCAAAATGCTTTTTTACTTTCTCTAATTACTTGTAAGAGTAAGTTTAATAATCGATTCATATTATAGATAGGAAGTTTTCCACCGGAAATGCACGTTCAATATATTGGTCGAGTCCAGAAAAAAAAGAAGTAACTAATTTGGTAATAACCACTTTTTCTTCAAAACTTTTCTGGTAAATCTAAAAATCTGTAAGACTAATATTTCTCTCATAGAAGCTAAGAATAAATAGAAAAAAATAAAAATAAAATTATTTGTCTTAATAAATTCTCTACAGCGCGAGAATTAAAATTAAATTTTTACTTTGAACGTTATGTTATTTAGTACTAATCTACCGAAATGGTAAAGAACTCTAAGTTATTATTTTTCCTTTTTTGTATTTGTGTTTAGGACATAAATCTATCCAGAATGTGGAGCAGGCCGTGGAGTGCAGAGCACCATGTGTCGCTTTCATCAATCACCACAATACCAATCAATCAGTTCAAACATCGATTGTAAACCAAACAACATAAATTTCCTAGTATCCGCTAAATCAAATTTCCCAAATAGAATATTTGAATCGAAAAAATAGAAACTGGTCAGAAATATTATATAATATAAACAAACAGCAAGCATATATAAATAATATTGAAACTAACTAAACGTTTTAGCTCAAATTGTGATTATTTTATTTCAAATCTAAGCTAACGTTACGAAATCAAAATTATAGTATTAACCCTAAGACGGAAAAATCCTACCTCCCATCATCTTGAACCAAACTCCTATACTAACTGTGGACTAAGTACGCTACCTTGGAGTGTACCTAGACAAACGATTGACATGGAATCCCCATACTGGACTAAAAATACAAGAAACTAACAAAACTTCTCGCCAGACTACTTGACAAACGTTCGAAACTTAACCTACATAACAAAAGACTCTTATATCTACTGTTACTGCGTTCTATTTGGTCATACGGCATCGAAGTATGGGGATCGACTAAGCGTTCTAACTCACTACGCCTCCAGACATTACAGTCAAAAATACTTCGAAAACTTCTTAACGCACCATTCTAAGTATCTAACCTCGCTATCCATAATGACCTCAAAATCCCTTTCATTACAGATCCTTGCTAACACTCGTTTTCTTAAATTTCATTCCTCTACAGAAGCTCATCCTAATCCTCTCATACAACACCTATCATCCACCAAATTACCAGGTAATCCTCTAAGGAGATTGAAGAGAAGATGGGGCCTCGTGATCTACACTTATCGTGAGAGCAGTATAGCAAAGCCCGTTAATGAAGTGACACCACTGGGTGCCTTCTCCAATCATGATTTTCACCGTATTTTTTTTATCAGGTACCACATTTGCTTGTTACAACAATCGTTGCAGTTGTATATTCCAATAAAAGATTTAAAAAACAAAAAATATCTAAGCTTTAAAAATAAAAAAATCTTCAAGAATTGAAACTAAATGATTCAAGAAGTTTTAGAGAGAAAATTTTGTATAAATGGGAGACTTCCGCCTTGAGTACATAATGGGTAGAATATTAAATTATAGTAGGACACAGGTGTTAAAGCCCAAAATGCAAATTCTGCCCGAGTTAATTAGAGCGGAGGCTGGCTGTTTAAATAATGATCTTGGAAAGCGTATTATATGTTAAATGATTACTCTATTAAAATCTTTCCAGCATGGCGTCAAAGAATATTTACAGAGCATAATTAAGTACCAACTATTAACAATAATAACAATAATTATATTTTATCCATAATACAATGTACCCACTACTCTAATAATGTACTACTAAAAATACATAGGTCCTGACAGGAAATAAATTCTACAAAACATACCACTGAGTTCCACTGAGATTAACAAACAACTTAAATACGAGGGTCGTTTGAAAAGTCCGTGCCAAGTCAGAGAGATAGCACCACTGGCGCGTATCGAGGTTATGTTTAGTTAGTAGCATCTCTTGGAAGAACACACACCAAGTTTCAGCCAGATCGGTCTATTTCTTTGTGTTTGGCATTCGTTTGAATCGAGGAAGTCGAGTGATTTTCAAAAAATGGACGAAAAAGAATTTCGTGTGTTGATTAAACACTACTTTATGAAAGGCAAAACGCCTCAGGAGACTAAAGAGAAGCTTGATAAACATTATGGTAACTCTGCACCTTCGATTAGAACAGTTTATAAGTGGTTTCAAAATTTTCGGAGTGGCCATATGGGCACAAGTGACGCTGAACGTTCTGGACGCACTGTTGAGGTTACTACTCCAGAAATCATTGATAAAATCCATGATATGATGATGGATGACAGAAGAGTGAAGGTGCGTGAGATTGCTAGTGCTGTGGGCATCTCGAATGAACGGGTACATAATATTTTGCATCAACATTTGGACATGACAAAGCTATCCGCAAGATGGGTGCCGCGATTGCTCACGCTTGACCAAAAACGAAATCGTGTGAAGTGTTGCAAGGACGGTTTGCAGCTGTTCCAGAAGAATCCGCAGGACTTTAAGCGTCGTTTCGTCACTGTGGATGAAACATGGATACATCACTACACTCCTGAGACCAAAGAACAATCTAAACAATGGGTTACGAAGGGGGAATCTGCGCCAGAAAAGGCGAAGACCGTTCCTTCAGCCGGAAAGATTATGGCGACTGTCTTTTGGGATTCGCAAGGAATAATCCTCATCGACTATCTGGAAAAGGGTAAAACTATTATAGGTGTATATTATTCATCGTTATTGGACCGTTTGAAAACCGAGCTGCAAGAAAAACTCCCACGATTGGCCCACAAAAAAGTCCTTTTCCATCACGACAACGCACCAGCTCACACCTCAGCAGTTGTGGTCGCAAAATTAATGGAAATAGGGTTCCAACTCGTTTCACATCCCCCCTATTCTCCAGACTTGGCTCCCTCGGACTACTATATGTTCCCCAATATGAAGAAATGGCTGGCGGGAAAAAGATTTTATTCAAACGAGGAGGTGATTGCAGAAACGAATGGCTATTTTTCAGACTTGGACAAATCCTATTATTCGGAAGGGATCAACAAACTAGAGCAGCGTTGGACGAAGTGTATAAGCCTAAAAGGAGACTATGTTGGAAAATAAAAAAGGTTTACCCCAAAAAATTAAGTAGTTTTTATTTTTGCACGAACTTTTCAAACGACCCTCGTATATTGATAATCTTTAAAAGGGCTTAACTGAACATAAAACTGGTACCATTAGTTTGAGAACATGAATACGCCTGTATTTAAACTATTTCTGATAATTTATTACCTTACAACTAAGAGAAATGTATAATTAAAAAAAGGTTGTATAACTCCGAGGTTAGCAGACAATTAAACCATGTGACTTGTACTTATTATATTTAATGTTTTTCATTTCTCTCATTCCCCTACCAAGAGGATGTATAGCAATCAAACAGGTTTGTAATTCTGATAATTCACCAGAGGTAGTAATAGTTTTGAGGTCTATTGATTACGAAGGTGTTATTTATTGGAGGGAAGAACACTTGTTAAAAAAACTGTATCTTTAAGTGTGCAATATTTTATTTTTAAGGCGCCACAGATGTAGAGCGGTTATAGGCTAGACCCGCCAAGCTAAGATGTATTGCGGTACTAGTCTATATTCCCCCGGTCTACAGCTTTAATAGTTAATATGAGAAATTTATAGTAAAGTATATTTTTGCTAGTCGCCTTCGTTCACTACACCTAATTAGGCAAGTAAAGTAATCGCCTATTTTTTCAGGCAGGGCTTATAACGTCCAACTACCAAGTAGGTGTCGTGGATGGAGACGACTATCAAACATACTTTACTGTAAATTTCTTTTATTAACCTTGTAAATAAAATCCAAGGTCTAAAACCCAATACCACAATACATATTAGCTTTACAGGTCTCGCGTCTAACCGCTCGGCTACCGTGGGCCTACCTAATTAGGTATTTAGAAGTAAAGCCTACCTCCAAAAATTAGGCATTACTTTTATTTTTTGAGTTTTTTTTCCAACTGATAAATATTAAATCTTTAGTACCGTATAATCACAATTTAAGGCCTTGGGCCCACAGAAAGCGGTCTGTCGTGGCGGTCAGCGATCCAGCGGTAGTCGCGGCGGTCTGCGATATGGGGACGTCATATAGGGCGCTATTCTTTTGTTTGGTCGCTTTCTTTTTGATAAGTAGTAGTTTGTTATTTGTTTTAATTTCTTATACATGGAGTATGAACTCGGACGAAGAACAACTCCTTCTGCTATTAGTTTTGCAAAGCAAAAAGAAGAAAAGAGGAAGTTGGGTGCATGAAATCCAATAAGAGGAGAGAACAATTAGGGGAATACCACCGCTTATGTATCGAACTGGAGTCACATGAAGATAGGTTCTTCTAGTATTTTCGTATGTCGCGAGAATGAAATAAAAAATTAAGTAATAAAGTTTCTTAACATTGGAATCTTTATTTCGTATTACTGGATGGCAAGGAGGTCACGTTGAAATCTGTAATTTTGTACTACCTGTTCGCTTGTCGTCGCTACAAAGACTAGTTCGCGGTGGTAGACCGCGTTCTGTTTGACAGAGATGGTGCAAAATTGTATAGTACAACTAGACCGCCTGACCGCCTCGGTCGGAGATGGTTGCCCGCCGCGATAGACCGCTTTCTGTGTGTCCAAGGCCTTAGAGAATGGTTTAACTTCATTCCCGCTAAATTAAACCCACTTTAGCCTAGTTTCCAAGAAAAAGTTCCTAATAATGTAATGAACCTACGTGGGAAAAAGGATTAGCTCAGTGAGTAGTTAGCGTACAGGATTCCCAAGAGGAGATCCCAGGTTTGAATCTAGCTGCCATTTCATAATAATGCTGGGCGCCAATTACCTCAGATGTTAACGCGCCTTGAATATATAAATTACTCAATCTAACTTTTATTATTGCGTAAAAAAATTTTTATGAAGGCACAAAAATAAAGTAAACAATAAATTTGTATTTTTTTCTATAAGAAATCAGTTTCAGAAGCCACAAAACTTGATAATTAGGTCCGATTCCAAATATACTAAGTGGTAGAAGGAAGATAGCAAAGGGAGACAGGACAAAAAGACATCTCATCTCCAGCGCTCTCCTGAAGACACGCATAATTGATTTCCACCATAAAAGGAAAAAACATGAATGAAAAGGAGAATTACTTTCCAATTTACAGGACGTTTCCTTCTATAAGGTAACGCTTACACACAGTGGTTCTGAGTCCTTAAGGAAGGCGGCTAACAGAGAGAAATGGAGACCATTTCATCTACTTGGCCAGTGTGAAGAACACAGTGCTCATAAACCTTTGACATTGAAAGAACTTGTTTAGAACGTGATAAAACTTTTTTACGAACTGGTCTTAGAGCAGTTTCAATTTAAAGTACGTCCTTAACGGAAGCCTTGAATATAAATTTGCTATCCTCTCTACAAAACTCAGACAAAACGCTATGTGAGGAATTGCTTTCTTTCCAAAAACAGATAACTTCTTTTTCAAAGCTCTAAATAACATTACAAATTTGTTAAGGTTTTGGTTAGAACAATAAAACGCTCAAACGGACAGAAAACACAAACACACTTTAGAACTCTCAAAATCTATGAATAAAGGTGAATCACAGTGGGTTGTCCTGAGTGTAATTTCTCCTTAGAATGGTAAAAGCTCGTGAGCTAAAAATAAAACAAAAAATGAAGCAGTTAAAAAGCTGTTTTAAAAACAGGAGACAAAACTCGTTTTTATTACATCCCATTACCTATTAAAATAAAAAATTTAACGAAATAATTACAAACACCGTTTATGAGCCAATTAAAGAGAATACAACATATATTTGTGAATACAACACAATTGTATTAGCACATAGTTATTATCAATTTAAGCTGTGACAATATGAAATACTAAATAGGTATAACATTAGCACCAAGCTACTCCATTAAGTTGGATCGATCCACAAGTCATACCCGGACGACATTAACAATCCAGGTGCATTAACTAGCTCTGACATTAGACGTGCGCAAAACAGTTCAAAGTGCAACCGACATACAGCTCCAGAGCTATTACAGATACTTATTTAATAAAATAGCTCCCAAGAATTGCTCATCCTACAAATCACGTCAATTAAAATGGCCTGGGACTTGATTCCCAAATTGATTTGAATCTTACAGTAATAATTAATAAATTTTGTTCAAGGGATATTAAAGATGAGCTGTTCTTTGCACAACTTGATTAACTCTATAAAACAAAAAAGTGGAGAAATGCGACGAAATAATGTGTATTATCTGTTTAAAATTCCCGTTTATAATATAAATTCAAATAAATTTTCAGTTAACAACTAGCGGCTACTACAGAATTTGAGTTGAATTATTGCAACGATTTGCATTAGAGCACTGAGTTAGATTAGATTTGAACGACGGGACGGGACCCATGCCCCACGACACTGCAGCTCTCGAAGAGGCTTATTGTGTCTTCCCTTAAGTCTAGTAGATGAAACCTCCCCATCTAAGAAGGTTGAGGGCTTTCCCTACCAGTTCCTTCGGCGCTATAATCTCCTCTGGTCTCAAGGTACCAAAGATATCGTAGCGCAGTCTCTCTATTGCAACGCAATCGAATAACAGGTGAGAGGCCGTTTCTTCATCTTCCTGACACAATCTGCACGATCTAATAAGCCCTAGCAGGTGCTTCCTGAACAACCTTCCGTGCCCTGTGAATAGGCCTGTAATCAGAGTGATCTGATTCCTGCCCAAACCTAGGGTCACTTTGGTTCTTTGTTTGCACAACAAGGGCATAACCCAGGAAGCATCACCCAATACTTTTCCTGTTCTCTCCAGATCCAATCCCTGAGAACCTCACGAACTGCACCACTAGTGATCCCCAGGGCTGGTTCCGGGCCAATGAAGGGAGTACTAGCCTCCATTCCTGGCCAACTGTACAGCTATTTCATTCCCCTTAATCCCCACATGGCCCGGCACCCACTCCAGTCGGACTTTATTGTGCCGAGCCAGTTGAGTTCATTAAGAAGATCACGTAGCCCAGCAGTGTTTCAATCCATCTTGGAGGACTCCCTGACAATACTAGGTGACTAGAAGTTTAAGATGTAAAGATACTGGCATGAAACTTGGCATAACAAGATTTTTACAGCTTCTCGGACATACTGAACAAGGAGATCTGGTCCAAGATAGTATTAGAAACGATTTAAAGAGCACTGAGTTAATCAAAATGGCTTCTGAAATATAAATTATTTATTATTTAATGGCCAAAAAACTTTCGTCTTTTAATGGTGTTAACCCTTTATTATTTGGGAAATTTATTATAAAAATATTAAAAGCTACAACTGAACCGAGTGCTATGACCACTTAAAATTAAAAATATTTCAAAAAGATGGAGTTCATCGATGTTTATGCAGTGAACATATTATTTTTAAATTTATTCCTAAATAGATTATTTATTTGGTGTTTACATGGCTTGGATTATAGGTTAGGTTTGCGATTGCATACAACATTTGAAATGGATGTTTTAATTGGAAGGTTAAACATATGCAGGACCTGACATCCTGTTCTATTTATATTTGCTTTAAAATTGACGATTCATTTTATTTTTTAAATAGAATCTGTTTTCGACGTTGACCAGGCTTGGATAGATGGAAGTAATGTATACGATTTACGTAAAAGAAAAAGTGAGAATTTCTTAATTAATGTACTCTAAGTACATTAAGTTCTAAATACATAGGGAAGTCTGTAAGCAAATACAAATTTAAGTTCTTTGTAGATTTCTTAAAAATAATTAGATTGTTTCTTTAATTATCTTAAAATTTTAGGCTACGACTTCCGTTTTTTTTTGAGGAGGGGGCTAGCCGCCCCACAAGTAAGAGAAGGTAGTGTGAGTGTTCATATCAGATTTTGTATAAAATAAAATATTTTGATCAATCAGAAAATTCACTAACAATAATAATACAAATTGAATAATGCACAATACTTGTTTATTTAAGCTAAAGAGACATATTTCCAAGTGGCAGGCGCCATATTGAATATTTTACAATTTAAGTAGAGTAAGTAAATAATTCATTCATACTAAAAGGGGAAACACATTCCTTCATTTCCTCCATACTAATTCATTCTTCATCACAATACTGGGCTGTTTGTTTTATTCAAAGTCATATCTCACATCTATCTCCCTATCATCTCCCTACATAAACCGGAACTTCAATTTTCATGCCTTCCCCCTCACCCCCTCCACCCACTCCAAGTCTCTACCTCACCCTTTTGTTAAGACTTCTATAATTCTCTAATTTAAATTTTAATTATCTCGTGGAAATTTCAAAAGCTCTAGCCAACCAGAATTAAATTGTTCAGTCAATTTCACTTACTACAGTAAGAAAAATAAATGGATGTTATACTCGTAACTATTAAATAAAAACCTAAATTTACTATTAAATAATCAAAAATCAATTTAAAAAGCGAGTGAATTAGCGCCAATAGAAACTAGTTCCGTGTTGGCTAGTTGTGGTACTAATTCTAACCAGCTTCCAAAAAAAATAGTAGGTTTTGGGCGAAGCCAACAAATTACAAAATGCTCAATCAGCTCATGCTAAATGATCCCCCATCTACCTGATCCATATTTTCCAATAATCCTTATTAATTAAAATTTAAAAGAGATAAACCAAAACTTCGTATCTTTGGGGTGCGGGGGTCTCTCAAATATGGATTTCCAACAATTCTATTTGGACAATCACTAGAACTCCTGCGTCAGCAGAGAGGCAATTACAATGGGGTCCTAGGAAGTCATTAAGTTTGTACATAATTGTAGTTAGTACAATGAAGTTTGTAAGTTTTGTACAATTCTGAGAACTAATGTGAGATGAATGGTGTAAAGAAATAATTAATCAACATGAATCTGCTAAAGATGGAAACCATGATTCAGAATTGGGAGCTTCAATTACGAATATTCACAATTAATAATATACTATTAATAATATAGGAACCAATAGCTCAGTTCTAGAGCACCATCGTACGAAACCTCGTTTAATCCTCATAGGGTAAAGTCGGGTGAGATGGCCAACAGCCGAAATTTAACCGAAATGTCGTCCGACGGCGCTGCGTGACCTCTCCAGTGATGAACCTTCATGTCTGACTACAGTGAGTTCATTTTAGTCTGCGTCAACGCGTTATTAATTAACTCAGAGAATAAAAACATTATCGTCTCAACAAAAAATTTTTTGATAGTTGCATATTGCGTGCTGCAGCGAATGTATGTGTCGAAATTTTAGTGTTGTTTTTTACATATTAGGAAAGTGCAGTATACATTAATGAATCCTAACTTCTAAAACTGTCAAAAAGTACGCGTTGAGTTATGTTTATCATGTTGGCCATCTCTCTCTCTCTAGCATTCGGGACAGATGGCCATCAAACAGTAGGGATAGATGGCCAATTATTTTTACTTTTTTTTTTGTTATACTTTGGCTCAGTTTCCAATTCAATGCAGAAAAATGCCGACTTAGCATAAAAGACAAGAACACTAACCGCGGAAATAATACTGAAGAAAATTTGAGATCGTATTAACCCCATATCCAAACTGTCGTCTCTGCAAGAAAACGAGCCAAGTCTGTTGCCACTTTATTAACTTCACCCGAGAAAACAGAGTTGCAAAGAAATCCAAACCAACAAGAAATACCATCCCCAAAGAGACAATTCTGAAAGAAAGGATTGTCCGAAAAAGAAAATGCTCATCTTCCCCAAGTTCCGATGAAGAGGACAAAACAGGAATCGAATTTGAAGAGGAAAGTGATGCCATTTTAGAAATCGAAGAAACTTAAGGTACAGGATATGGGGAAAGCTACAAGACCAGAAAAGAAAGAGTGGTTGGAATGCATAATATGCCGGAAGTGGTTCCACGAAAATTGCTCTTCTTTTGCATACGCTTGCCGAAATTGTAGTAAAAGCGCATTTAAAAAGAAGAAGAATAAGTAAATATTAAGTAACCATTCATTTTTTCCCGTTATTTTTACGTTTTACTAGTGCAATTTCATTGACAATATGTGGCCATCTCTCCCAAGTTACATTGGCCAACTCACCCAACCCAGTGGGGGGGGATAGATGGCCAATTGCCTTCTTTTTTTTTTGTAAGAATAAAAAAATGTTTCCCTTAGCATTTTTTCTGAAATTGTTTCCTCATCTTATGTTTGAGAGCGTATGAGGTTTCCAAAAATAATAATAAAGTAAGCCTAGCCCTTACCAAACATTTGCAGGCACCCTCCAAATAAAATGGTGGCCATCTCACCCTATTTTACCCTACTCTTTTCATAACCAACATTCTAGAAGATTCACTAAGTGAATAGATTGAGAAGAGCACAAACGGAGACATTTACAGTGCTGCAAAAGTTGTTTTTAGGTCGCAATAGATTCAACTTTTTAGGCACTTCCTTAAAAAAAAAATCCACAAACTACCTTATTTGTTGCGACCAACTGATTTCAAATTATAAACGCATAGAATAACACAAATTAAGATATAAAATACTGTAATATATAATGTTTAGGATTTCATGAAAAAGTTACCAAAGTTTAATTCTGCTCAAGAAGCGAGAGTTGAAGAGAGATATGATGTTGTTCGAAAGAATGTAATAACGAAGCCCAGACTTTACTAGAATATATATAAAAAAACAAACTTTTTAAGCACCAAATTATGTGGTAAACATATTCTAAAAAAACAAAAATACTTAACTAAATTCTTGTATTAAAATTTAAACTTTGAGGGTAGTTTTGGGCCTGGTTCTAATATCAAAAGTTTTAATAATTTATGTTTCTACCATTTTTTTTTTTTTCTGAACATTACTGACTTCAATGAATAGTGGATAAGCGCCATCAAATAAATACCAATATTATTAAATTATGAAATCTGGTTTGTTAAGGTGTAGGGCTGACTAGAACCCGTCTAATCTGTATTATATAAACACGGATATGTGGCCTCATCAGTGGATGATACGCTGCGTAAGCAAAGGATAATCCAAGTGGAGGTTACACACAGTTGTGGTTACAAACCAGGAGACTAGAATGGTAACTACAGTTTCTTTTCCTGGATAGAATTTTGATTATGAGGACTCGTCTTTCTCTATATATCAACGACGTTTCGACCAGGACAAGTTCCTTCATTAGGATGGACCTCTCCATCTTGCAGTGATATATTATTAATTTGAATTTTTTTCCCCCAAGTCCTAAACTGTATTCGTCGAAAGGAGATTTGTCTCAGTATACTATAGTTGGATATCTTTTACAAATATGTACATCCTGTTGCATTAACATTAAGAAATGGATCATTAAGAAGTTAAAACTTCACCCAGTCAGCCAGAAGATGTAATGTTAATGATGAGACCATAAGAATCACAGAAGCGCAGAGTCTGAAGGAGCGACCACGCTCGTGGCTCAGTGTTCTTCATAATCTTTCATAAACGTACTGTCACTGAAGATGGAGGACACTAAATTGATAATGATAGTTCCTGACACTGCTAAGCTTAAGAATATGGAAGTCGTTCTGGAGTAATATCTAAGATGTGGGGCAAACAAAATTATTGAAATGTGTAGAAAATAATTATTAGCGAACATTTTGGACCAAATTTTAGAATAATTGAAAACCAAATAATTGAGCTATAAAAAGAATGTGTTCAAATACCGTTACAGCATATTTGAAAAGGAAAAACTCTATATTCTGATGAAAATTGTAAACAAGAAAAATTCATGTTGGAATCTAGGTTAATCGATATCTACACCCAAATCGAAAAATCAGATTCCTTTCGAATACCTATCAATAAAAGACAAAAACTAGAACTAATATACACAGTTATTCTGTGATAATAGAGAGGGAAATAGAATGATACGAATTTTGTAAAAAATAACTTCTTTCTTTTGCATATTTAACAGACATTATACCTAACCTAATTCATGATTTGGAAAGTTGGTCGAATTTGCCCTCAAAAAAATAACTTCTTTCTTTTGCATATTTAGCAGACATTATACCTAACCTAATTCATGATTTGGAAAGTTGGTCGAATTTGCCCTCAAAAAAATAACTTCTTTCTTTTGCATATTTAGCAGACATTATACCTAACCTAATTCATGATTTGGAAAGTTGGTCGAATTTGCCCTCAAAAAAATAACTTCTTTCTTTTGCATATTTAACAGACATTATACCTAACCTAATTCATGATTTGGAAAGTTGGTCGAATTTGCCCTCAAAAAAATAACTTCTTTCTTTTGCATATTTAGCAGACATTATACCTAACCTAATTCATGATTTGGAAAGTTGGTCGAATTTGCCCTCAAAAAAATAACTTCTTTCTTTTGCATATTTAGCAGACATTATACCTAACCTAATTCATGATTTGGAAAGTTGGTCGAATTTGCCCTCAAAAAAATAACTTCTTTCTTTTGCATATTTAGCAGACATTATACCTAACCTAATTCATGATTTGGAAAGTTGGTCGAATTTGCCCTCAAAAAAATAACTTCTTTCTTTTGCATATTTAGCAGACATTATACCTAACCTAATTCATGATTTGGAAAGTTGGTCGAATTTGCCCTCAAAAAAATAACTTCTTTCTTTTGCATATTTAACAGACATTATACCTAACCTAATTCATGATTTGGAAAGTTGGTCGAATTTGCCCTCAAAAAAATAACTTCTTTCTTTTGCATATTTAGCAGACATTATACCTAACCTAATTCATGATTTGGAAAGTTGGTCGAATTTGCCCTCAAAAAAATAACTTCTTTCTTTTGCATATTTAGCAGACATTATACCTAACCTAATTCATGATTTGGAAAGTTGGTCGAATTTGCCCTCAAAAAAATATCTTCTTTCTTTTGCATATTTAACAGACATTATACCTAACCTAATTCATGATTTGGAAAGTTGGTCGAATTTGCCCTCAAAAAAATATCTTCTTTCTTTTGCATATTTAGCAGACATTATACCTAACCTAATTCATGATTTGGAAAGTTGGTCGAATTTGCCCTCAAAAAAATAACTTCTTTCTTTTGCATATTTAGCAGACATTATACCTAACCTAATTCATGATTTGGAAAGTTGGTCGAATTTGCCCTCAAAAAAATATCTTCTTTCTTTTGCATATTTAACAGACATTATACCTAACCTAATTCATGATTTGGAAAGTTGGTCGAATTTGCCCTCAAAAAAATAACTTCTTTCTTTTGCATATTTAACAGACATTATACCTAACCTAATTCATGATTTGGAAAGTTGGTCGAATTTGCCCTCAAAAAAATAACTTCTTTCTTTTGCATATTTAACAGACATTATACCTAACCTAATTCATGATTTGGAAAGTTGGTCGAATTTGCCCTCAAAAAAATAACTTCTTTCTTTTGCATATTTAACAGACATTATACCTAACCTAATTCATGATTTGGAAAGTTGGTCGAATTTGCCCTCAAAAAAATAACTTGCTCTTTAACGGAACAGAATCTATAGAATAACAGAACGATACTAAAGCCATCGAAATATCTAAAAAAAAATACTCTTTTTTTCTGTAATTACTGTCAAAACTGTTCATAACAATATCACTTTCATAGCTGTTCGTATCAATTACCACTGTCATGTCTAAAATACTCGTATCTTTCCAATTAGACGCAACATCTGCTGGAAATGAAAACATAAAATCTTCTAGTCTTATTAAAGGGCAGTTTGCTCTACTGGTTCAGCTTGAACCAGTGACCTATTAATTTTCCCTTTGGTCTTAATAAGGTGGAAGGGGTAACAAAAGATGATAGAACACGAATTTTTTACCCTAAATTGTTCTATTTTCCAAAACTGCTCACCAGCTTTACATAAATTTCAAATATTCAAAAAAAAAAAACGCAACAATTAATACAGAAAGGGAATGACGCAAACATCATGCTAGATAGCCAACAATCAATATTGAATCATCCATTAAAATGATAAGTCTAACAATAGGATGAAAAAATAATTGCCATTTCAGTTGTGATACATTTATTCTGCCGAGCTTTCGACCTAGGGACTAGGTCATCTTCAGGGCTAGTTTACAATATACTGTTTTACATCATTAGTGGGTTGGTGTGTCTTCTGTCTTGCCTTCAGGTTCAGTCCATGAACAGACAAGACAGAAGACACACCAACCCACTAATGATGTAAAACAGTATATTGTAAACTAGCCCTGAAGATGACCTAGTCCCTAGGTCGAAAGCTCGGCAGAATAAATGTATCACAACTGAAATGGCAATTATTTTTTCATCCTATTGAAACTATGAATCAGTCACCAAAAAAGAATGAACAACGATAAGTCTAACGTTCGTTATGACCGTACGAATACATCAGCTACTGCCAGTAAAATTAAAAATTACCAAACAAAAATCCGTTTTGTCAAGTCCAACTAACGGGATGATGGATGTAATGCTATCCAGAAACTGAAAATTGTGAGCGAAGTTTTTCAAAAATTCGTGGAAATTAATAATAAAAAATTAATAAAGGCTACATCCAGAAATTGGTTTATAAGAGATGAAAATTGGAGGCATTAAACTGTTCCTCTTATACCCAGTTTCAAAATAGAGCTGCAAGAATTGTTCGTAAATTGTCTGTTTTACGCAGTTCATCTTAACTCCTCATTGGGTATTAAAAGAACCAGACAGCAGTAAAGGATCAATGCAGTTTTATTAAAAGAGGAGCCTATACCGGGAAGAACTGAAAAGAAAGAAGTTATAAGTTTGATAAAGGACAGGTAAAAAAGGACACCATAAATGCAGAAAGGTAGACAATTCAGGGTGGAATTTTTAAAGAAATATCTTAATGTGATATAGCCGACTGTCATTAATCTTAATCTGAATGCTTTCCGAAAGACTACCAAGATAGTAACGGAAACCAGCTAGCATCAAGAATAGTGTGTTGCAGGAGCAATGAACCATCTAAGCTCGGGGTGGACCCTTAGAAACTGTTATTTAATTGTTAATACTGGGACGAGACCTCAAAATTTAAAATTTCAAAATTTTCACTTCCTCTTAGGAAAAAGTTAGTGAAAATAAAAATAAAATACATAATGAGAAAGAAAATGATTACGGGTAAGAATGTTAATATAAATGGAAACTATCGATTAGATAACTATCGTGACCCAGAGCAAACAACTACACCATTGAAAAGAGAAGCAATTGCTGCTGGCTCAGTTCTCTTACGAAGTATACAAATTACACTTTGTGAAATACGCTAGCTCAGACTGGTGGTGCGCTCTTATCGGTTATACTTAGTTTAGTGAATTAAAATAAATAGCTTCACCATTTTAGCTGTACTTTGCCGTAATAGTACGTGTGACAAAGAACTAGAAGTGTCTGGGATGCCATTAGATCGTTTTTATTACTGGCCACCTCTATTGTATTATACAAAGTCACTTTCAACAATATTCTATCGTCAATAATAACTGATTACTGTACCAACCAGCAACATTTACACAGTTCCATTTCATCGTGCACTACTACAGCTACTCACATTGCACTCAACATTAGAACTTTTTTCTCTTTCATATTTGGAGTGTCACCATTGATCACCATTTATGGCGGTCATTATTAAGAACAACCGTGAATTTAATTGCCCAGCCAACAGACACAAATCTAATCACACCTATTTATGAAATATTAATTTCATTCGTGAACATTTCAGGCCTTATTTTGGACGCCAAGTTATGTTCGAGGATAATGTGATGGCCGACATACTGCCATGCAAGGAGGTAGCAACTTGCTTATTAGTCCTGCAACCCCCTTTTTTCTGGATTAGCGTTCAATACTCTCTAAGGACTGTTCGGGAAGTTGGGGGAAAGAAAAGAAGGTTCTTCTATTCAAAACACAATCGCCAATCGATTCGCAATGATTTAAACCTGTTCTCCTAATGTCTTAAAAGAACTATCTTAAGATGAAAGAGTATTCCCTCTTCTATGCCACTAAATTCATCACTAAGAATACTTGCACTGATTCTCATACCCATAAAATAAACTTAGGTTCTAAAAAGACAGTTGATGTGTCCAACTGCACGGGGCTAGCGAACCCCAAAGGCAAACTCCAGCCCACCATCCACTCTCTCAACATCATCAGAAGGCTGTAATAGATCTTTTAGGTCGCGGTGAATATGGATTTATTAAGTCTATGCTCTCTCTTTAATCAACCAACTGCCATTTCGTAATTCAAGAAAAGGATTCCGAAAATAAGCTCCAAAATGTCTCCATAAAGAACAATGCCCAGTGCAAAGAATCCAATCAGATGTCTGAAAGATGTTCCTGAAAAACAGAAAAGGGTCAACTAATCCAGGCTTAGGTCTTCTGTAGATAGGATTTTTTTTTCTTAAGAGAAATAGTAGGATCACTAAAATAGTAAAGGGGATAAGCTCAAGAGTTTAGCATTTTTACTGGATTCCAATGCGGAGATCCTGAGTTCAAATCCAGCTTCTAACACCTCACTGTACTAACTATAACGAAAGAACATAGGTCCGGAGATCAACAGAGCACTGAAAAAACTCCGGGCGCTAATAATCTCAGATGTTGACGCGCCTTAAATTAAAAAAAAAAAAAGCGCCGAAATGATATCTATAACATTATGGAACAATAAAACGAAAGATAAGTTGTCTAGACAAAGTGAAAATCAGTTAACACGTATTATCAATGGCATTTAAGGTATATTTGCTAAGAATATAGAATGATAATTATTAAAACAAGAAACGGAAGTATGTTAAATAAGTATCCGTAAGCGAATGTGTTTTACAATATACTGTTTAAATATTAAAAAAAGTGTTGCCAACCTATTTAAATAAATTTTAATAACAGATTGTACATCTTATTTTTTCTGTAATGTTCTCACAGTTATTAAACATTAAGGAACATTACAGAAACATCACAAGCATAAGTTTTGTAGATAATCTCTCAGATCTATGGAGTATAAAAAATCAGATTTCAACTCTATGTACTTTAAATAGTTAACGATACTTCTGAAGCAAAGTGTAAGATATTTGATAATGTATGAAGACATTAAGATTCATCACGCAATCTACTTGGAACATCTGAGAAGTCACGAATCTACAGCAGAAAACTTTGTGTACAGTATCCACTAGTTTTACATCATTCATACAAATACAACATGGACAGAGAGACTGTGTGTGTACACCGTCGTTTTCCAGAGGTGCCCTGTTCCAAAGAAATGTTTTATTCTCTTAGATCTTTCAATATAATTTAAAGTTAAATCTAGTTTTCTATTTGGTATTTACCAAAAATTGTTATAAACCAAATTATTTAAAAACGGCAGTTAATTAAATTATTTTCTGGTCCCCATTTCTATGGCTAGGAATTTAAATTATCTGGACCATCATATTCAAGACATTCAAAATTAAAAAGGAAAAATGGAGGGATGGAAAATAAGAAAAAGAAAAAAGAAAAGTAATTTGCATTAATGAGGCTTGGGCAAAATGGCCGCTCCTGAAAAGCCGTGGAAGATATTTTCCGAATATACAATATTAATCAGATCTCTCACTATGAGTTCAACTAAAATATTTCTCTACTCTAAAAAATACAAATAAAAAATCTGTTAAGAACACTTATACGACTGACTCTAATTCTTATAAATTTACTTCAAGCTTCGAATTTTGAAAAAATATTTTAAAATTCTGGGTTTTATTAACCTTATTTTAATTATTTTAATGAATGAAAATAAATTTATTATCCAGGGACTATTGTCCCTTTAGAATAAATACGTGTACAGTTTGGAAGCCCTATTGGTTTTAGCCTATATTTTAGATATTTATATACAAACAAATAAGTAAGTACGAGGGTCGTTTGAAAAGTCCGTGCAAAAAAAAAAACTACTTAATTTTTAGGGGTAAACCTTTTTTATTTTTCAACATAGTCTCCTTTTAGGCTTATACACTTCGTCCAACGCTGCTCTAGTTTGTTGATCCCTTCCGAATAATAGGATTTGTCCAAGTCTGAAAAATAGCCTCGTTTGAATAAAATCTTTTTCCCGCCAGCCATTTCTTCATATTGGGGAACAAATAGTAGTCCGAGGGAGCCAAGTCTGGAGAATTGGGGGGATGTGAAACGAGTTGGAACCCTATTTCCATTAATTTTGGGACAACTGCTGAGGTGTGAGCTGGTGCGTTGTCGTGATGGAAAAGGACTTTTTTTGTGGGCCAATCGTGGGCGTTTTTCTTGCAGCTCGGTTTTCAAACGGTCCAATAACGATGAATAATATGCACCTGTAATAGTTTTACCCTTTTCCAGATAGTCGATGAGGATTATTTCTTGCGAATCCCAAAAGGCAGTCGCCATAATCTTTCCGGCCGAAGGAACGGTCTTCGCCTTTTTTGGCGCAGATTCCCCTTTGGTAACCCATTGTTTAGATTGTTCTTTGGTCTCAGGAGTGTAGTGATGTATCCATGTTTCATCCACAGTGACGAAACGACGCTTAAAGTCCTGCGGATTCTTCTGGAACAGCTGCTAACCGTCCTTGCAACACTTCACACGATTTCGTTTTTGGTCAAGCGTGAGCAATCGCGGCACCCATCTTGCGGATAGCTTTGTCATGTCCAAATGTTGATGCAAAATATTATGTACCCGTTCATTCGAGATGCCCACAGCACTAGCAATCTCACGCACCTTCACTCTTCTGTCATCCATTACCATATCATGGATTTTATAAATGATTTCTGGAGTAGTAACCTCAACAGGGCGTCCAGAACGTTCAGCGTCACTTGTACCCATATGGCCACTCCGAAAATTTTGAAACCACTTATAAACTGTTCTAATCGAAGGTGCAGAGTCAACATAATGTTTATCAAGCTTCTCTTTAGTCTCCTGAGGCGTTTTGCCTTTCATAAAGTAGTGTTTAATCAACACACGAAATTCTTTTTCGTCCATTTTTTGAAAATCACTCGACTTCCTCGATTCAAACGAATGCCAAACACAAAGAAATAGACCGATCTGGCTGAAACTTGGTGTGTGTTCTTCCAGGAGATGCTACTAACTAAACATAACCCCGATACGCGTCAGTACTGCTATCTCTCTGACTTTGCACGGACTTTTCAAACAACCCTCGTATTTACAAAAATAATAATTAAAATTAAGGAAATAAACCGCATTCAATTATTATTTCGGAGGAAGCTGAGTAGAAAGGAAATAATTGATCAGAAGGGATTTAAAGATGGAAAGGGTAGGAGCATGGCGGACAGATGATGGTAAGCAGTTCCAGAGAGAGGTAGCGCGTATTAGGAACGATTTGTCAAAGGATGAAGTACGATGTGAGGGAATATAGAGATCAGATAATTCTATAGACCAGGATTATTTCTAATTAATACTATTTCCATTATTATTTTTATTAA
This sequence comes from Rhodnius prolixus, assembly GCF_049639745.1. Classification (NCBI taxonomy): domain Eukaryota; kingdom Metazoa; phylum Arthropoda; class Insecta; order Hemiptera; family Reduviidae; genus Rhodnius; species Rhodnius prolixus. The sequence goes on along the minus strand of NW_027411604.1, from coordinate 10,105,367 downwards.
TTTAAGGATTCTTAAATTGATAAAAATGAATTCCATTGGGATAAAAAGTTGGTAATAATTAAAGAAGATTTTGGAGCAAACGTCATATTGGTAATCAAACCAATTATTGGTAATTATTGAATTGTGGACAATAGATATTGTAAAACAAATTTCATTTTTTCCACACCGACATTTCGATACAATATCTGCTCTCACTAAACACCATCTAGAATCTGCAACACGAATTAGACTTTGACAACATTTCCCATACTTGCAACTAACACTAACAGAAACAAACACAACATATTAGAAATTGAGGCACATTAAACAACAACAAAAATCCATCAACTTTAGGACAGACACGAACAACCTTTCAAATTTCTACAACAATATTCTTCAAAGCCGTAACTTAACAAATTACTCACCACATACCTAAGGTTTTTCCAGCCCTATTGTTTTTCACCCCTCCCTTACCTCTATATAAACCCGCTTTTCCGTGAATCCTCAACAGTTATGATGATGTAGCTTAAAGTTAAACTACGCAAATTTTATAATGTTAGTCATTTTCAAATATTAAAATTATTATTATTTTAAGAAATTCCCATCATATATTATTTCTAGTCATTTTAAATTTTCTATTTTTTTTTTCTAAAAAATATTTATTTATTCTTGTATTTACTCAGTTTTGTTTGTACTCATTAGTTTTGGATTTACATTAATGTATTATATCTTTTGTACAGACCCTGAAGACGATAATATATTCACCGAAACGTCGGTGTGAAAAACAAATTCGTTTACAATATTTATTGACCGCCATCAAACCAATAAAGTTATTTTGGGAAAGTTTTATACAATAAAATAATCAATTCTTATCAAGAATTTGATGAGAAAATTGAGTACAACTTGACTACGCCAGACTTTATCACTTAATCACCATTGAATGGAGAAAAAAGAGAAAGGTTCCGCATGGATGGAGAAAGCACTTTAAGAGAAACTGGACGCTGTCGAAGCCAATCTTCTTTACCTTCAGCAGGTGGTAATTTAACCTACCATAACTTATCTTTACTTTTACCGGCTACTCAATGGCTATCATAGATACTAAAAGGCTGAAAGAAGATATCAATTAGATAACTGCAATATACTAAGTGAAGAGTACCGCTTTGGTCTGTGGCAAAATTATGAAGGATAGTAAGGGGTCGGGGTGATATATCTTGTCTTCTAAGCAGTCTCAAGGTACAACTAGTAACTAAGACCAGTTTAGATTATCCTCCCTTCTACGATACTGATGTCATCTTCCCAAAATGGCAACGCTCAAACTTAAGTTGCAATCATTTTTAACATAATTTTTCTACAAATATGAAGGATATGCTGGATCTGTGAACGTTCTCCCTAACTGAGCCAACAAATAAGTGCGTCCGCGTAGATAGATCTACCCGCAAGAGGACAATGAATACCATCTAATTGCGTAACCCATCTAAGAGATTGTATTAATAACACTGACGTAGCGAATTATTAAAGTTTCACTTAAATTTTTGGTCGTAACCAAATTGAAATCACATAGTACTTAGGCTAATGTAAACTGAGAACATTTCAAAGCTTTAATCTATTTCTTTATTTCTATTGGGTAATGCAGCTTATTTGGCTTCTTTCAAAGAAGTAATTCTAACTTCATAGAAATGTTAAAACAGTAAAAAATTACGAAAATGAAATTCAATATAAGGTGTTTTGAGTTTCCTATATATATATATATTTTTTTTTTAAATAGAAATTTATCAATTTCTGCATCCTAAATCGCAGATAAGCATGCTGTATGGTAAGTATAAAAGTTAAAGTATCATTTTTACTTTAAATTAAATAAATTAAAAATTAAAAAAATGGAATTTACGGCACCACACAATCCAAAACTGAAACAAATTACACATCACCATACTAAGGGAGATTATCTGGTTTTGAATATTTCAAAATGGTTAACAATAATAATCTTTAACTGACTGGAGGGTAGACGAACAAGCCGTCAAATGTTGTGCATTATTTAATAAATAAATAAATAAAATAATTAAAAATTAACCAGTTATGAAAACAAAAACTCATAAAAACTAAAATTCCCTTTTCCCCCCCTTTTTTTTTTGCTGAAAACCCAATGAACCCGCCCAATATCCAGGATTAATAAAAATTAAATTGAACAGAGTGAAAAATGAAAAAGTAATTATTTGAAGATAGAAAAGTGGAAATTGAAAAACTCTCTAACAATTGAAAGAAAATTTTTTGGACCCTAAACTAACCAAATATTGATTATAATTAGAAAAGAAAACATCACTTCCATAAAAAAAAATTAAATAAACACACATACTGTTGTATTCCATTTAAGCTATAAAAACTTACAATAAATAATTATAATAGCTCTAAAAAAAATGTAATAGAGCAATAAAATGGAAAAATAAATACTAAAAATAATGTTCCACTTGTAACTATATAAATACAAACCAATTATACTTGAAAAAATTTAACGATACTTTCATAGTTTGTTAGTTAATCATGGGGAAAAACAAGAACCATATTTCTAGAAAATATTTTCAGCTAGAACTTCCGTTAACTTAAAGTTGAGTAAAAATTAATTTTTAGATAGTTCTAGGTCACCTACAATCCAACCAAATATTAAATAAAAGTGCCTATTATTAAAAACTAGTTGTATATTTCATCGCAGTAATATTGTATCCAATTATTTAGAAAATAAGCTAATATAAGGAAAGAGAGAAAAAAAAAAATACTGCAAAGAGGAAATTCAATCCAAAAAAAAAATGGTTCCCACTTTTAGATATCCACGATCAACTTGAAATTGGATATCCAACACGTAGAATCCTTCTTACACAACTTATTGCAGCTCCCATGATTAAATCTTAAATATCTTTTGAGAAATATTAATAGAATAAGACAAAAGAATTGTTTTGTCTATTACCTCTAGTTATTTAGTTTACAATTTCCTGTATAGATGGTTCGATATATTGTAAAAACCAAAATTTAGGAAAGGTCATAATTTTTCCCCCTCCTAGCTATTGCGATACGCAGCACATGGAATAATATTTAAATCAATTATAAATCAATTTAAATCAACGAGACAAGTGAAATACGATTATATTAATACAGTAAAGGCCTTTTTTGTACAATTAAGGAGCTTTAGGAAAACATGAAAAATTTGAAAGCAGTTCTTTTAGGCGAAGATAATCAACTATTACCGCAATTCTTCCATGTAATTACAGTTAGCATAACTAAAGCGCCGTATTTACCCTTTATTTCTTACATTTTGGCTACTTGAAGAGGACAGTTTATTTCTAAATATTACGAATTAATAAAAAGACGTAATAATGGTTTAAGGTTATTTATGCCATTTTAGAATAAATTAAAATTGTAAGTTAATTCAAAGAGGCTGAGATTAAATTCTAATCCAATTTACTAATGAAATAATACTCGATTAAATATTAAGCAAAACAGGTTGTTAAATGAGATAAAAGAGTCTAGATAATTGAAAAATGAATTTAAAAAATTTATATCCGGTCCAAGCCAGTCAGTCAGAATATTCAAACTCAGCTTCTCGAATCCTGGTTCCGAAAATGGAAAATAAAAATTAATGAACAAAATCAGTGCTTATTACTTTTACATTACGAAAATCTGTGAGTCCACCAGTTCAACTGAACGGTGTAAAGATTCTTCCAGTACGATACTTAGGACTGTACATTGGACAAGAGACTCACCTGGAACCCACATACTCGACTAAAACGACAAGATGTGAACAGACGCTACAAGCTAATTACTAGACTATTAGACCGCAGATCCAAACTCGATTTGAATCACCAACTGACAATTTACAAGACACTATTAAGACCCCATATGGACATATACGGAGCTGAAGTGTGGGGATCAACCAAACCCTCGTAACTCCAAACGCCTGCAGATACTACAGTCTAAAATCCTACGGAAAATCCTGAATGCTCCTTACTACATCTCTAACCTTACCATACACACTGTGACCTTCACATCCATTTCGTCACTGACCTAATAAAGTCTCGCTACCGCAAATTTCGCAGCCTCCTAGCTCTCTCCATCCTAATCCTCTTGTACAACAACTCTCCTCTCCACACCTTCCAGACAATCCTCCTCGTCGCTTGAAGCGGAAGTGGCCTAGGGGCCTACTGTTGTGAGTGTAATATCCACTGAGAAAGAGTTCCATCAATGGGTGGTTGCTCTTACATGACATTCATGAGAACTTGACCCGTTTCATCAAATTTACTTGATGCAACATTTCTTGCAGTTGTAAATGTACTAATAAAGTGAATAATAATAATAATAATTTTAAATACAAATTCTTATTATTATTATTTTCCATAATATTGTAATAATAACAATTTACCCCCAGAGAAAACATGGATACAGACGAATAATTAGTTGAAGAACAATTGGCTGTAAATATTTGATAATAGTGTTATCTGGCCGAGTTTTTTACTGAGCGACGTATAACTCTTCAAGTTTTTAATGGCCGCAAGTCACTTTCTTTGTTCTATAGCAAAAGATGGAAAAACAATTAACAACTTTCTGTCTAGAGAGGAAAATGGAAAAGTTAACTTCTGTGACGTAATTAAGTAAACAAAGTCCTACTTCTTTTTCTCGTACCTTTTTTCTGCTCGTCTTTTTTTTAAAAGAAAGATCTTCCAACAATATTAACTATACTGTTGCCGCTTTTTCTTTTTCAATTCTTTTTTCGTTTTAAGTATTAAATAAAATGAAAACTTTTAACTTAAATTTTCTCCTTTGTTTTTCATCCAGTGTTGTGTAACTTTTCTTTTTTTCATTACAATATGAGCTATAGCAATTACTTTTAATTACTTTTCTTTAAACAATTTAATTGTGTGATACGTAACTATAATTTAAAACCAGAAAAAGAATTTATCTTTAATGATGAAGAAAAAAATGATCAATTATTCAGATCAACCAATTTGGGTACATTTTTTTTGAACCAAGAAACCCCTTGGCAATTATTTCCCTCTACAGATTTGGAGGCCATTCGGTTCCCCATTGTTTTAAAGGAGAAGCCTGTAAAAAATTGCAACATATCTACGAATAAGGTAAGAGCCTCTCTAAGAACCTTCCTACCTCGACTTATATGTGAAAAATTAAGAATATTCCCTCATCTGCGGGTATTCTTTTGGAAATGTCAAGGGAATCAAAAATAATTGAAAGTAATTTCAACCACTAAAAACAGGTGGAGAATATTGCGGCAGCTTTATGGGCACTTCCGGAATATGCAGTCAGCGTTTAGAAATAAATGTTCATCCTGAGCAGTAAAGGATAAGAATCTACTAAACAACCTGGTGCGGGCCAGCCGTTACCAAAGAATATTAAACTAAAATGGACGGTACAAAAATTTGTTGAAGTGAAAAACAAAAGTTTTTAAGAAGGAAAATTTAGAACTTTTAAGAGGTCCAAGATGGCTACACGGTTAGAATTGAACCAAGAAGTTTTGCTGAATGGTGATCGAGAGCCAGTTTATAGCAACGATGTTTGTGTGAGACATCCTGATGGAGAAAAAGACGGAGAGGAGGCTCTGAATGAAATTGGTTAAAAGATAAGCAAGACGATTTAGAAGCTCTAGGTCAGAGATGGAGAGCGGAAGTGGCTGAGCCTCCAGTCCCACATGGGGCCTTATACAGGAAGTAGTTGGCATGATCAAAACTAATCATGAGAACTATTGGGCGCGTTCAGCAGACAAGAGCGCTACCAGATCGCTCCCAAAGGGAGCGCTTTATTTCTCTGAACACTCTGCTACTAATACAACCTAAACATAACCTTTTTTCGAAATAAGATTGGCGAGGAATCGGTCAAATAAAAAACAACTCGTCTTTTAAATCAAAAGGTGCTAGGCCATTTCAAAATCTGGTATTTATTAATCATATTTCAACTTTTTAACTTGTTATCAAAGAGAAAGAAGAGCACGCGATAGGTTATTTTTATGTTTTTTTTCATCCCCTTTCTACTAAAAATAGTGCCAAGGCAGTAAAGCTAGTATTTTTTCTTAATATCGGGAAATAAGTCGTTTTCCGAGTGATTTTTCTAAGAAATATCAACTGTTAAGAGCTTTAGATGTTCTCAAGCATTCACAAAATGGCTAAAAATTAATTTTACATCTGTTACAAACAAGAAGGTTTAATAATTATTTGGTAATCTTGGGAGAGTTGCGTTTAATTACCAAAACAATTGGAAAAATTTCAAACTTGTTTTTATAAATACACGTACTTTGCTAGTAGCGATAGAACGTCGAAGTAGCATAGAAAATTTCCGCTCCATAAGATGGCGTCCGCTCCCACAATATGTTGTGAGAGCGATGCTAAAAGTGCGCCATTCAACGGATAGTTCCGTAGCGCTCTTGTCTGCTGAATGCGCCCATTGACTCATATAAAACCAATAGGCAACAATTTCGCTTCCGTCAGTCATTACAATCAAAATTTAAGTCCACTAAAATAATTATTAAGTCATTAAGTCAACCTCTTTCTTAAATCGTTTTAAATTAATTAAAATAGAGAAAGAAAGCTTGCATAATAAATTACATGAATAAGTCTATTTGATGTGGACTAAAATACTGCATTAGAAAAGTCAGACCTGCGGGCAACAAAAGTCCGAAACTTTATAAACGCTTCATTTATTGAAGCTATCATTGTATTGGGCGGAGGCTTGAGGCCATGTTGGTTACAAAGTATGCCCCTTTCTATATGTTCACCGCTAACCAGTTAGTTTGTCTGTTAAAATGTTACAACACTGGCGCTAGCGGTGGATCATATTTTAAAAAATATGATGTAGAGCGAACTTGTTTTTGGCCGGTTGTAATGCATTAATTTTGCATAATTTATTGAATTTACTGTGGGCCTGTTTTTAAAAATTGATTTTTAAAACTATTTTAATATTATTGTTATTTTATTATTTTTTTTAAATAATCCGAAAGAATTGTTCCCTAATCCAAATAATTTCGAAGAACTATGGATAAATTAGGATAAAGTCCTCAAGGTGGAAGAAAAAACCTTTATCCAAAACTCTAGCATTTCCTTAATTAAAAAAATATTCACTGACTTTAAGAACAACCTAACCTGGAATTATTAAATTTATCTATTTTTTGGTTTTTTAAGTAAAGAAATTATAAAAATAAACCAGTTACAAGTGGAACAATATATATACGTGAAATGGATGAACTTACATCAGAATCTGGCCCCTTGTCTGCGCCAGGACACGTGAACGACACGTACTCATGGCACCTTTTGTGAACCACAAAACTGCACACTGTTAACAGAAAACAAAAAGATAAGACTATAATTTTCCATAGAAGAAATATAATTAAATAAATAAAATATTAACTATTAAAATAAGAATTATTAGGGTGAAATTTGTAAGTAAATATTTTCTTCAAATTTGGTATTTTCCTTATATACGAAATGTGGCTATTAAATAACGAGACTGATGCTGCTACAGAAGAACTATGCATGCGCCAAATCCTAACGACCGACAGCTGTGCAGCGTAAAGCCTTCTCTTTCGATTGCAGCGTCAAACGTGTTATTGTAGAGAAATCTGTCTGACCGGAACCGTTCTTTGTGTAAGTTTGTGTTAGTTTCGTTTTACCGAAAACATGATACTACACATGTAGTAGAGCAACAAATTGTCGTGAAATTTCACATGAAACTTGGTGAGACCGCTACTGAAACTTATCTTTTATTAAAAGAAGTTTATGGCGATGAATGTTTATCACGCGCGCACAGTTTTGGAGTGGTTCAAGCGTTTCTAAGATGACCGAGAAGACGTCGGAGATGATGACCGCCCGGGTCGCCCTTCCACGTCCAAAACGGATGAAAATATCGATTGTAATTAATCAACATTACTACCGTGTAGTGCTTGCTCAACTCCGTGAAAGTGTAAGGAAAAAAAACGCCCCGATTTGTGGAAGAACAAGTCATCATGGGTTCTCCATCAAGACAACACGCCGGCTCACACTGCATTGTCTGTCCAAGACGTTTCTAGCCAAGTACAACATCCCAGTTTTAGGCCATCCGCCTTATTCGCCTGAGCTGACCCCCATATGACTTTTATCTGTTTCCCAAAGTCAAATCTGCATTAAAAGGAATACGATTTCAGTCCGTTGAAGCTGTGAAAGAAAAAGCGGCACGCATCATGCAGGAGCTCACAGAAAAAGACTTCCAGCATTGTTTCGAACAATGGTAAATTCGCATGGAGCGTTGTAGGGATAGGGGAGGGGTGTATATTGAAGGTGATAATAACTAAATATATACGAGGTGTGTTCAAAAAGTAACGGGAATTTTCGTTTTTTGAAAAAAATATTTATTTATTCGTCTACATTAATATTGTCGCCTTCAAAGTAGTCCCCTTCGCATACAATACACTTGTGCCAGCGCTTTTTCCAATCCTCGAAACACTTCTGAAACTCGATCTTTGTGATAGCTTTCAGCTCTTTCAGCGATTCGCTTTTAATGTCATCTATGCTTGTAAAACGACGGCCTTTTAATGTTCTCTTTATGTTTGGAAATAGAAAAAAGTCACATGGAGCCATGTCTGGCGAATATGGAGGCTGGGGCATCGTTAAAGTTTTGTTTTTGGCCAAAAATTCACGAACAAGCAATGTAGTGTGAGCAGGTGCATTATCGTGGTGCAAAATCCATGAATTGTTTTGCCACAAATCCGGGCGTTTTTTTCGGATTGCTTCACGGCGTTGAACTTGTAGGTAGTACTCCTTATTGATTGTTTGACCTTGTGGCAAGAATTCATGATGCACTATGCCATTAAAATCGAAGAACACAGTGAGCATAACCTTCACATTCGACCGCACTTGTCGAGCCTTTTTCGGTCTTGGCGATCCAGAATGCCTCCACTGGGACGATTGAGCCTTAGTTTCGACATCATATCCGTAAACCCATGTTTCGTCACCTGTTATAACACGTTTCAGTAGATCCGCATCGTTGTCGACTTCATTAAGTGACTCTTGAGCAACTTCCATTCTCCGCTGTTTTTGTTCGAAATTCAACAATTTTGGAACAAATTTTGCTGCCACACGTTTCATACCCAAAACATCCGAAAAAATTTCATGGCATGAGCCAATTGATATGGCAACATCATCAGCGACTTCTCTGATTGTGATTCGGCGATCGTTCATAACCATTTCTTTCACTTTTTTCACGTTTTCATCGGTTGTTGATGTGCTTGGACGTCCAGGTCGTTCGTCATCTTCAACGTTTTCGCGGCCATCTTGGAAACGCTTATACCACTCGTAAATCCTTGTTTTACTCATAGCAGACTCACCATATGCCTTTATTAACATTTCACGCACTTTATTACACTTTATTTCATTTTTTACGCAAAATTTAATACAAATCCTTTGATCCATTTTTTTTAACAAACAAAAATCGCCAAGCTCGAAAAACACGTCTAACCTTAACGGCTGCCACTTAAGAAGTAAACAAAGAATATTACTGAAAATTTTATCGTACTTCAGGGGCATGTGTACCAACATAATAAAAAAAAAATTTTACAATCAGACTCTCCAAACCCGCGAAATTTAAAAATTCCCGTTACTTTTTGAACACACCTCGTATAAATTTAAAATAAAATGTTTTACAGCAATAGTCTCGTTATTTAATAGCCACACCTCGTATTTATTACTATTACGTTTACTAGTTTATTGTATATGAACTTATTTATGCATTTTTCTTAATTATTTCCGCTTATTGCATTTATTAAACAGATGCAAAGTAAAACAATAAAAAAGTAATACAAAAAACGCTCTATAATAAAACAAATTAAATGCATTTTTAAAACAAACAAAACATTTTATATCTTAAGAATATTAGACGTCATTAATTAGAATTTAAACTAAATTTATGCAAAGAACATAAACATATTAATGGTAAGCTGTGGAAATGGAGAAGAATAGAAAACTTAAGTTTGCGTGACAAATTAACATCAAAATGAATTTTTTTTTAAAAAAAAGGAATGTCGCCTCAGGGCGTACTCTAGGAGCAGAACTTTAAAATGTTCTTTTTGAAAGCATTTTTCACTCCTGCCGCCCGCCTGCTAGTATGGAAGGCAACCAATTAAAATACACAAATTTTCTCTGTGTGTGTATGCGGCAGAGAAAGAGGCGGAATAACAGTAACTTTTGATCAAGTTATTAAAACAAAGTTTGTATCGATAAAATATCAAGAAAAGAAATAATAACTTCTTTTTCCGCTTTTATTAAGTCTCCTTAAGTCTGTATACATTTATTAATATTACTTAATAGAGTACTGGTTAGAATTGCAAACCAATAAATATTATGCTTACAATCTTTATATGGCCGTGGAAATGGCCACTTCAAACATAAAAGAAAAAGTAACCTTACACACAAAACGATAACCTTCTCAATAATAACAATGCCCAGCAAAACCATTTATAGCATTACAACGTGATATACCGCCGGTTTTTCTTTGAAAGATAACGTCCTGTGTCAACTGTTTATATACGTAACTATATAGAGAGAGACCTGAGCATGTATCGTTATTTTTTTATATAGTCTAGAGTTGATGACTCTAAATGCGCGTGGTACTGCAGACTTTTTACTTACTTTTGTAGAATACAATTTTTTCTAAGTTATTGTATAGTAACGTCCATAAATATAAATATATTCCAAGACGTTACCTCAGAATGGAAACCAATCTTGAGATTGGAATTCCTGCAACTTGCCCAGTATTCTGAATGATAATTATCCAGACAATTTGACAAAGAAAAACAGATCTAATTTGAGGCAATGCTTAAAAATCCCAATTACTTTAGACCTTAATACCTTAATGTTGGTGCAAATAAACAAAATGGCAGTTTAATCAAAGGCAGAGGTCTTCAACCCTAGGGTTCCCAGGAACGTTGGCAGGGGTTCCCGTAAGTGATCACTATTTGCTCGGCCAAAACGGACGTAAAATGGACATAATCTATACAAGGAATTTTTCTTGTAGCAACGGGGTAGTGGACTGTCTTATCTGTGTTAGTTAATAAAATATTTAAGTAACAATTACAATATTAATATAAACTGAATATAAAAGGGCAATTTATTATAAAAAAATATGGACCATGGATTTACTATTCAACTTGACGAAACTACCGATACATCTGGATTACCGATCTTGCTCGTTATGAGAGATATACAAGGTGTATAAGGAGGAGTGGTCGAAACTTCGGGAGGTGATTCAGCAGCTCAAATGAAACAAAAAATATTCTCTTCACTTTGGCCCGATTCTCAATAGCGTCCAAGATATTTGCATTTTTAACTTTTCCGACCATACTCGCGTTTTTCACCATAAAAACGGCCGTAACTTTTCTATCCTTTATCCTACAACAAATCTGCTTATTCCAAGCGAAAGAGCATTAAATTTCCTATAAATTTGCTCAATACAGAGCCTCAAAACGATTCTTATAAAAATGACAAAATCTTGCACCGCTTCACTTAGCATTGCTCCTAGTTAACTAGGGACGCATTAGCTTTTACAAGGAAGAAGAAAAGAGCTTTGAATTCTGTACAAAATGAAATCTTGCCCATTCTGAGGTCTGAACCACTATCTAAGGTAAAAACGGCATTGCACAAGGGTTGAGAGCTTCTATTTGTGTACGTAATTCCCCAATCTCTAATGCGGAGACCAAACATGTACCAACCACTTATCATTTGGCTGACTCCCACCGCAGTATTATTGGTAAGATAAAGGAAACATCCCACCAAATAATATTCTTATTGTATTTTATTAAAATTTCGAGTTTTTATAGTAAATGTCAATTTTATATTTTTCACAACGTGTATACTCGTTAAACGCGCTTAACTGGTTAAGATGTTTTGTATTAAGATTAAATAAAGATACAAGAACAATTTGGCTAAATTGAGTACAGAAAAAGCTGTGATAAACTATTTTATCTGCTACCTAAACATGGAGGTTCCTTCAAGTAAGACCATGAGCTCCGAAGGGTTACTAAAAGTGTAGAAAGGTTGAAGACCCCCTGATCTAAGGTATAAAGTCATAAAAATTAGCCACTTTCAGACAATATTTTTAAAACTCTTTTGCTTCTTGTTTTACGTTAATGTACATACGATAAAGTATTTCTATAATTGGCAGAGGTTGGTAATCCTGCTATTGATTAGCTATTTTATTAGTAAGTGATCTATATTTTTTTTTTTTTTTTTTTTTTTTTTTTTTTTTTTTTTTTTTTTTTTTGGCAATGGACTTCATTTTAGGAGCACCAGTAGTGGACATTCTCTGCTAGCTAAATATCCTAAGCTAATTATTAATTTTGAAGTTTCTACAATTTTTCGTCATTGAGTACCAGTAGATATACACTCAAATACACATGTACACACAAAGTGAGATATTTGTAGAAACCGCTATTCTGACTCAGAGGACCGTAAAATGGCTAATTCCGGCTACACTCAAAATCCAAAATCCGCATGATCATAATCCACCCTCTCATTTAAAAGAGAATGACAAAAATGAAAATTTACTAATTAAGGACCCACATTTATAGAGCAAAAAACCGTAATGGAAACCTCCCGTTCTAAATTTAGCGTAATAATTGAGGTTATTAAAGAGGAATACTTTCTTACTTACAAGTAAAAGAAAGACAGATAAGAAAACGGCGTGGTAGCAAACAAATAGTAGAAGAAATAAAATGTAACAGTTAGCAGTTTGGTGAAGTTAAGAAGGACGAGGGGATGTGCAAACTGGCCATCTAAGAGGAGTGGAGTACATAAGGAATGGCCGTTGAGATGTAAAGATTTATAGCGTCTAAGAGCTATACCGGTACAAGGGGAGCTGGTACAGCTTAAGAGATAGAATTGCCATAAATCAAACGGAAAGATGTTTATAATAATTCAAAAGCTGAACAAAGAACAAAGAACACAGCCATCTAAAACTCCCTAAGTTCAATCATCCAGCTAAAGTAAAATTTATACAAAACGATAGTACATAATTTCACAAACATAACATGATGTCGTTGAGATGGCCAAAAAGGAACCATCACCCCCTGGCATCATATCCTGGCCACAGCAATTCTTCAATCTCACTCTAGCCTTCAATTTGTTAAAGAAATGCTGGGAAAATAAATGATCAGGCGATTAATCAACGATCGCTGGTTTTTCTCTATTTTTCCCTCCACCACCCCCTTGTTCTATTCAATGTCGAACTCATCAATTCTTGTAGCTGATGTTGAAGGAAGAGTAAACAATGCTGGTCATAGAATAATTTACCGCTCAAAATGCAGAGTGGGCTAAAATTAATTCTTCAATTTCTAATCTTTTTTTTTTTTTTTTTTTCAGTTCGACGTAAAAATATCGGTTAGCATTACTTTTTTTCCGGCAAGAGTTTAATGAATAAATAAGATTAATGAACAGAATTGTTTGTGACGACAGAATATTGTCCGGAAATCGGAGTGGGTACTGAACAAATATTCGGGCGTCAATGACCTTAGATGTTGAAGCGCCTTGAATAAAAAAAAAAAAAGAAGCAAAAAAATGGATGTTTTCTTTTAGTAAAAATACGCGTACGAAATTAGCAAAATGCAGCTTATTTTAAGTTTGCCAACACAGGCTGTTAGACTAAACAGTCTTTGGCAGGGCTCTAACTCAATATTTATTTAGACAGAAGTTAAGTGGGAGACGCAAAGCGATCAATTAATTAAATGGGGAAAAATTTATACTTATAATTGGTCTAGCTACTTTTAGAAACAAAATCGAAAATCTTATTCAATATCATGTCACTATGCGATGTTACTATCAGTGCCTGAAGTATTTGTATGGATGAACCACCAGTATCGATATTGAAAAATGGCATATCGAATAAGCCACAGACCAAGAACAGGAAGCGAGAGAACTTAAATCAGCACCTAAGCATCGTAGACTAACTTAAGTAAAATATAAAAGTAAAAGTTATTAATTTTAAAAAATGTGGGGCAAATACTAACCCGTCATTTTCTTACGCAATGTAATTGCCTTCAAAATTTGAACATGTGAGAAAATATCGCTTTAAAAAAAACCGCAATATTTATTTAATAAAACGGAATTTTCGCTAAATTTTTTTGAAATTTGAATTACTTATTACGATTTCTTTTAGTAATATGCAGTTAAAAGAGCTTAAGTGTACAGTTAATCCCTCACTTTATTCCTAGAACTGCATCAGGGATTTTTATGGGAAAATGATGCAAATACATGTGATCTACACATGTGCAATCTAAATCATCGGAGCCGTTTCAAAGGGAATACAAGAAAAAACCTCAGTTCCCAACAATAGAGTGAATTATGATCACGATAAAGATAAAACTGATATTCGGAAGAGTTGGTTAGGAGAAGTTCAACTAATATGAAAATTGAAACTTGTTGCCCAGCTTAAGCCTACCCAGATAAACTAGCTGCGCTAATGCTCGGAAGTAGAGCATGCACTCATCAAGATCATGACGAATTATCTAGGAGGCCATCCGCAATTCACCATTCACTACGCGATTTGCTTGAAGCAACCGCTCAATCAATTATGCCATGTCTTGCATTGCAATCGTTACATCAAAAAATAAGTCATGAAACTATGTTAGCTGGGTATTTGTATTCATATTATAGAATATAGGCAACTTTTTTGGTAAGAATTCAATCTACAACATTAACTTCATCAATCTGATTCCAACTCGCCATAATTTGGTGCGATCTACATTGAATAACTGTCTATAGAATTGGTCTCTCGACTCTAGATGGTGCACTTATCCTCGGATTTGTAAAATTACCAGATCGAATCCCGCACCTAGCTACTTTTTATTTTTTAGAAAAAATGTTAATAGTAAAGTATATGCTTCTATTCCCTGACCACGATTGGTGGTAGGACATTAAGTCCCGCCTGAAAAAATGGGCGATTACTTTACTTTGTTTTAGTTATTTCTTACAGCTGTAATTATTTGTCGTTATTACGTAATTAATCCCCTCAGAGTATCCTGTTCTACTGCTGTAGTGGCTGTATTGAATCTTCGTTGGAACAGAAAGAAATGTGGAAAAGAGAAAATCAGTAGACTTATATAACAATTTTGTCTATTTGGTAGAATGGAGAATCTATGTACTTGAGTTGGCGCCAGCATGAAATCATCATAAAAGTGTTACAGAAGAAACAAACTGAATGTAATCATAGTAAAGAAGTATGGCGGAGGTACGATGGTTAGATGAAAACATGACCGACCGATATAGCCAACTCCACTAGTGGAAGTGGCTAGCTAGCCTAGTGAGGTCACAGAAGTTAGGCTAATGGCCTGATGTAACCCCCACCCTTTCCACCATTTTACTAATATGACCAGTGCCGAAGCCGTCCTTGTGGTTACTAGCATCCCCAGCACCACCCTGGCTGCCTGCCGTTTTACACATAAAAGGGCCACCCCAGTGCTCTGGCCAACAACACACTACCCATAAACCCGACTTACTTACAGTAGGGCTCCCACTATATATGAAACAAGTAGTACCAACTGGAAGGGCCAGCGACTTTAGACGAAATTACTTCGGACACGCACCACAACTAACCACTCTTGGGTTCTATATCTCGACAAAAGGAAACTTAGCCCCCTCTCACCATTTTAAACTAATAATTTTTTATACATATATAAATAGATATTCCAAAAATAAACCTTTACTTATTGATTTATATAAATTTTTTTTTTTTTTTTTTTTTTTTTTTTTTTTTTTTTTTTTTTTAATCATTTATTTAGTTACAATCAACGCATTTTGCGTTATAAGCAACAATGATAACAATAACTAACAATAAAAGAGTGGAGAAGTTACCCAGCGGTAACACTCCAAAAACATTTTACTTTCTACTGACTCTCTTCATCAGAGAGGAGATCGCGAGGCCACTGTCTTTTAAGACGTCCGGAAGTGTTGTCTGGAAATGTTCTTGAAGAAAGATGTTGTACCAGTGGATTGTGATGTGTTTGTATGTTAAGATTGAAATTTCTGTAACGTGTTTTTGCAACTTGTGTGACGAAAGGAATGTTCAAGTCTGTGTGAATGGTTTGATTGGTGACGTAGAAAGGAGCGTTTACTATAGAGCGAAGAATTTTAGATTGCAAGGACTGGATCCTTTGCAGATTTGAGCGTTTGGTTGAACCCCACAGTTCGATGCCGTAAGCCCAGACTGGCTTTAGTATACTTACATATATTAGTCTTTTGTTGTCCAGACTGAGTTTTGATCTGTTGTCGAGTAGTCTTTTCAGTTGTCGGAAGCGTCTGTTAAGTTCTGTTCTCTTAAGTCGAGTATGAGGGTTCCATGTGAGTCTTCTGTCAAGGTAAAGCCCAAGGTAGCGGACTACGTTGACAGCAGGTAAAGGAATAAGATTGTAAAAGACAGGAGGAAGAGTGATGCGTCGAAGAGTGAAGGTGATATTTTGAGATTTAGTTTCGTTCAGTTTGATAGCCCATTTTTTGAACCAATTTTCTAAGGAGGTGAGGTGAGTCTGAAGGTTTCTATGAGCTATTATTGGGTCTTTGTCAGTAGATAAGATGGCAGTATCGTCAGCATAGGTGAGAAGAGTAGTTTGAGGATGAGTAGGTATGTCTGAGGAGTAGATTGTGTACAGAATGGGGCCTAGTATGCTGCCTTGCGGAACTCCAGCGTCAGCATGGCTGAATGGAGAAAGAATAGTTCCTACCTTCACTCTAAAATGTCTGTCAGTCAAGTAAGATTTCAAAATGAGGAAATAGGTGTCTGGAAGGATGGTCTTGAGCTTCCAGAGAAGTCCAGTGTGCCACACCCGATCGAAAGCCTGCTTCACATCAAGGAACACCCCAGAACAACACTCCTTCTTCTCAAGGGAGGTGGAGATTACATCTACAACTCGATGGCACTGCTGTATGGTGGAGTGCTGTCGCCTGAATCCAAATTGGTGATCCGGGAGAATGTCATTAGATTCAATTATTGGAAGAATACGTTTTAGCAGGAGTTTTTCAAGAAGTTTTCCTAGCCCTGACAGTAAGCTAATGGGACGATGTGACGTCGGGAGTTGTGGAGGTTTATTTGGTTTAGGTATCGGAAGTATAATGGAAAATTTCCATAGTAGCGGAAAGTAGGTGGTGCGGAGAGTGGCGTTGTAGATTGAGGTGAGTAAAACTAGAGCTTTTTTAGGAAGTTTTCGAAGGATGGTTGGAGTAACGAGATCAAAACCGGGTGCTTTTTTTAAAGGAAGGTATCTAATAATATGTTTAACCTCTGAAGGGGTGAATGGCTTTGGAGGAAGCGAGAGAGGAAGAGGAGTATCAAGATCTTTTAAGAGCGATTCTTGGAACTGAGGATTGACTAATTCAGAGTGAGGAGTAAAGACAGAAGTTAGATAAGATGCAAATAGGGAAGCTTTATCTTCGTCAGAGGAGGCCCACGAGCCGTCATCACGACGAAGATGCTACTGACTTGTATGAAAGGATTTTTTTTGTGGCTGTCCATAGAGACTTGTCTTCAGTCGATAGAGATGAAGTGTATTCTTCAAAGCGTTCTTCTCTTAGTAGTCTAAGTTGGTTTCTAAGTAGGTGAGTCAGTCTGTTGAATTCTCGTTTGTCAGATGGATAGCGGGTGCGTTGCCATTTCGCTCTCGCACGCCTCTTATCCGTGATGAGTGTCCGAATGTATAATGGTATGTTAGTCATGTGAGTTCGTTGTGCTACAGAATGAGTCGAGGATTCCCAGATAGAAGTCTGTATAGAAGTGGTTAAATGTTCTACTGCATTGTCCAACTCTTCAGCCGTTTTAAGAGAAATCCGTAAGTTCAACTTGTCTTCCAGTTTTGATTGGAATTGCTCCCAATCTACTTGTCCACATATAAGAGAAGGTTTAGGTATGGTAGGAAATGGCCTTATGTCAAGTGTAAGAAGAACAGGACTGTGGTCTGAGGAGAGTTCAGTAAGTGTAGAGATGTCAAAGTGATGAGATATATGAGAAATTACGAAGAAATCGAGAATATCAGGAAGTTTAGATAAAGATGTCGGCCAATATGTAGGTTGATTAGGTGAGATGCTGCTGTAGTTTTTGGATAATAGGACATTAAGAAGTACCTGACCTCTTGGATTCGTAGTGCGACATCCCCACTGCTGGTGCTTTGCATTGTAATCTCCCCCGGAGAGGAACCTTGGACCGATGGTGCCAAAATAGGAAGCAAATTGCTCTCGGGATATTGATTTGTTTGGTGGGCAGTATACAGCTGCAATACTGAACTTGTATGGAAGAGCAGTTAAGGAAATTACAGAGGATTGGAGGTAGTCAGTTGCTGTTGAAGGAAGGCTATAGTGTGAAAGGCTGTTGCGAATTAGGATCGCCGCACCTCCGTGGGCTGTGTCGTCCGGATGGTCAGTCCTGTACGTTTTGTAGCCAGTGATGTAAAAGTGAGATCTACTAGTGAAGTGAGTTTCTGTGAGTAAAGCTATGTCAATACGTTTGTCGTGTAGTAGAGTGTCTAGTTCGTCTCTGTGGGAGTTCAAGCCATTGGCGTTCCAGAGAAGAATAGTTAATGAATGTTGAGAAAGGATATTTAAGGTTTGAGGCATGGTAGAAGTTGAGTTATAAGAGTGTTTAGTAAGCTAACTAGAGGAGTAAGAAGTGATTCAAATCTTTGGAAAAATGAGTTTAGCACTGTTGTTATGTTGTCAGGCTGTGAGTTTGGAAGTTGAGAAGGAAGTGAATTTTGATGAGTATGAAGTGAATGTTGATGTGACCTCACGACCTCCGAGTAGGGTTGTCCTCGAGTAGTAGGTTGGTAAGAACGGCGCTGCTGAGGTAGCTGTTGTTGTAGGGGTGGCCCTTGCACTGTAGTCTGCTGGAGTGTAGGAAAATCCCTTTGTGTTGGTATTTTCGAGATCGGAGCAGGTGCCCTTGAGGGAGTCCTTTGGCCACGAGCAATCTGCCTTTCTCGCTGGATTCGTTGAAGTTCTTTGTGTACCTCACAACCACGAAAGCTAGCGGAGTGCGGCCCAAAACAGAGAGCGCATGTTGGAGCAGTATCTGGTGGCTTGTTGCATTGATCCCAGAGGTGAGGTCCTGCACACTTAACGCATCTGGGCGCCACATGGCAATAAGCCCGCGTGTGCCCGTACTGCTGGCACCTTTTGCATTGTACTATCTCCTTCGTTTTGTGCGGTTCTTCTACTTTAACCACGGTGTTGAGCAGCCTGGTGACATTAAATATATTTTTGTTGTTGGAGTCTGGCTCCAAGTCAACAAAGAATAAAGGTAATGGATTTTTATTTAAGGGGTGACGAACGTTGGTGATGTTCCTAACCTTAAATCCTATGTATTGTAGTTCTTGTTGAATTTCCTGTGGGGGAACAGAATGGTGAATATGTCGCAGGACTACTCTGAATGCTTTGTCTTTCTTTAATTGGTAGGTGTGATATTCTATGTTATTTTGGTTCAGATAGTGAACAACTGCCCTGTAGGCTTCAGATGTATTTGTCGATACCAAAATGTTTTCAAGCCTCGATTTGCAAGAGTAATTGTCAGAACCTATTAGGTTTCTGAGGTCGTTGTTCAGACCAATATAATTATTGATTTTATAGATATATAAGGGCGGTGGCTTGTGGTCACTCATAGATGAGTCACCAACCTCAGGCAAAACACTGAACTTATTATGGGTAGCGAAATCGGAGACAAATTCTACTTCCTGTGGTTGGGGCTGGCCTTGTTGTTGATGTTGTAGGGGGTTTTGTTGTTGCTGAACCTGTTGGTGCTGATGCTGTAACTGAAGATGTTGTTCTTGTTGTGGTGGTACTAATTGTTGCTGCGAAGTTGAAGCCTGAGAGGGGTGTGAGCTTCGCAGACGAGTTTGAGCCGTTGAAGCTACTAGAGAGCTCTTCTTACCCTGCTTTTTTGATTTAACTTTCCCAGGAGATAAATTCGCCATTTGTGACGATCTTTTAGTTTTATTAAGAGAGGAAGCGGTGGATTCGTCTCCTGAGGTAGAAAACCCTGTCATATCAGTATCACTTAGACCCATAGTCTAAGCCCTACTGTAATCACTTTCTTTCCCTCTTCTGCGAGAGTAGGTGTTTAACAAAAAAAAAATTTTTTTTTTTTTTAAATTCAAAATAACTAACCTAACCTAAGAAAAAAGTAAATTAATTAAAGCTAAACTATTTACAAAATTGTCAAATTTTCATCTCACTTCAATGTCAAACAAAAGATCCAATAACAGTAAATAAAACAAAAACAATTTAACATTAATTAGTCACTTAAAACACTTCAAAATAATTAATAGTTTAAAGAGCAAAAATTAAACACACTGACGCGAACAATAGCGAACCAGCTGATTATTTATATAAATAGAATGCAAAAATTGCTCAAACCAAAACTAGGTGGCAGTGTAATTTAAATAATCTTACATCGCTTTTCTTAGAGTAGCATGATTTCCCAGCTGGAAAATACCTCAACTTTCTGTACTTCAACTTACTCTTAAAAGAGATTTTCTATTTTCAATTTACTATTCTCAGTACCCAGATATTGATTTTTTTTTACAAATTGAATCACTGTAAGAGTCGGTCTACCAGCACAATTCCAAAACAAGAAATCAAAGAATATTCTAATCAGTTACTTCGATTTAGTATAAGTTAAGAAAATAACTTAGATACAACTTTTCAATTTTATTTGAGATTTTCTGGCAAAATGGCACCAGAGATTTTGTTTAAATTTGATACAATTATAGTACACACTTCTATAACTTTAGCTTAAAACGTTTCAGTCGCTGGATCCATAATTGTTGACTAGTCACTTCAATATGAACGCCAACATTTTTTGAGCACATCTTTCTCGCTAATTCAAACTAGGCGAGCAACTAACTAATATAACTTAAGATTAAAAATATATCGGTAAATAACGGCAGAATAGGTTTTCAAACTATAATGACGATCTTCGGCAGTTTCTTATAAATCTCATTCGAGAGAGATAGCTATAGAATGGTCACTATCTCGTCCGTTAGTCTTCGCCTTTTACACGCCTTCCATGCTTTTACTGCATTCATAAGGTTCTGACGAGTTGATTTTTATCTTGACACTAAATCAGTGATGAAGTAAAAAGTAAAGTAATGCCTATTTGATCGGGTTGGCTTTACGTCCAACTACCGATGAGGTATCGAGGACGAAGGCGACTAGCCAACATACTTTACTACAAATTTCTCATATTAACCATTAGGAATACAGCCTAGTACCGCAATACATCTTAGCTTAGCGGGTCTAGCCTCTAACCACTCGGATACCGTGGCGACTAGTAAACATACTTTACTGTAAATTTCTCATATTAACCATTAAAGGTATAGACTGAGAATATACAAGGGTCGTTTGAAAAGTCCGTGCAAAAATAAAAACTACTTAATTTTTTGGGGTAAACCTTTTTTGTTCTAGTTTGTTGATCCCTTCCGAATAATAGGATTTGTCCAAGTCTGAAAAATAGCGATTCGTTTCTGCAATCACCTCCTCGTTTGAATAAAATCTTTTTCCCGCCAGCCATTTCTTCATATTGGGGAACAAATAGTAGTCCGAGGGAGCCAAGTCTGGAGAATAGGTGGGATGTGAAACGAGTTGGAACCCTATTTCCATTAATTTTGCGACAACAACTGCTGAGGTGTGAGCTGGTGCGTTGTCGTGATGGAAAAGGACTTTTTTTGTGGGCCAATCGTGGGCGTTTTTCTTGCAGCTCGGTTTTCAAACGGTCCAATAACGATGAATAATATGCACCTGTAATAGTTTTACCCTTTTCCAGATAGTCGATGAGGATTATTCCTTGAGAATCCCAAAAGACAGTCGCCATAATCTTTCCGGCCGAAGGAACGGTCTTCGCCTTTTTTGGCGCAGATTCCCCCTTGGTAACCCATTGTTTAGATTGGTCTTTGGTCTCAGGAGTGTAGAGATGTATCCATGTTTCATCCACAGTGACGAAACGACGCTTAAAGTCCTGCGGATTCTTCTGGAACAGCTGCAAACCGTCTTTGCAACACTTCACACGATTTCGTTTTTGGTCAAGCGTGAGCAATCGCGGCACCCATCTTGCGGATAGCTTTGTCATGTCCAAATGTTGATGCAAAATATTATGTACCCGTTCATTCGAGATGCCCACAGCACTAGCAATCTCACGCACCTTCACTCTTCTGTCATCCATCACCATATCAAAGACCGGGAATATAGCGTAGCACCGCAATACATCTTAGTTTTGCGGGCTTTGCATTATAACCGCTTAGTTTGCGTGGCACCTTCATAATAAAGTAATAACTCGTAATTTAGAACAGTCGGTATAAAGTAATGAAAATTTAAAAAAAAAATATCCTCGCAATATAATATCTAAAGAATGTCATATGAGGTAACATAATATCTTACTGTGACGTAAGGTAAATTACAATGCCTGCTACTATTAATTATCTAATAGCATAAGATTAAATTACCTACGAACACACAGAGCAAACAGGATATTATATTACTCAGTGCAATAACTTGCTCTAGTGCAGTAACACATATTGGGTACCAATAATATTTAGGGCAAAAGTTCTTCTAATAACCTAACAAATCACAAAAATTGAAAATAAAGCATTTAAATATTAAATTAATTTAAACCTTTCGGTAGAACTGTTACAAGAAGGTTGATGGTCAAAAATTGCACGAGAAAAACGAATTGTTGAAAAAATAAAAAATGAACTCTAGCAATATCTTCCTCTTTGTCTATAAAAAAAAAAAAAAAATCCAAATTTCCTTTTAAAATAAAGGAAGCGCCCCTGGATTGTAAGAGTAATTTAATCGCATCATCGCTCATCACATAGATTACGTGGAAAACATGGCCAAAAATGTGCAACATAAACAAGCGTTTACAGGGATAAAATTCTAAATAATCCCGGCAAAAAAGCCTCGCACTTCAGGCAGAAGGTTATTTTAAGCGGGTTTAAACTTATTTGAATTCACCTTCAGCATTTTTTCGTTCACTCTTAGTAGCTCTCCCATTTTAAAGATCATTTTATCAGACTTAACTCTTTTTTTGTTTTGTTTTAATCAACTGTATTAACGTGTATAGAAGTTAGCCTCCAATTTAGCAAGAATTAAAGAAAAGGCTAATAATTGTGAATTATTTAAGCAATGAACAGAGCGAATGATAAAATGCGTCAAAATAAGCTTGAAAAATGTGCAAGGTTAATTTAATGCTAGAACATAAATTCAAGCATTAAGCTTGACACATTATTATGGTAGACACAATGGACATGAATCAAATTTCAGAGACAAGCTAAAAAAAAATGCTGTCATCCGCCGAATAATTTTGTTTGTGAAGGATTAATAACTCTAATAAATAAAGAGTTAACAAAAAACTTTGAAAATGATCAGCCTATTTATGGAATCATTAAATATATTTTAGTAATACTAATTGGCTGGCGAAATTCGCCAACAGATCTTTTTATAGTTACAATTTTTGTCTTAAAGTTTTCTCTGAAGTTCCAGTTCCCAACAAATGTTAGCTTTTACCATCAAAACAGAATATAAACCTCTAAATTTTAGAATCCCAGATTGGAAGACAAAATTGGTTACCCTGAAATTAACCACTTCCTACAGATTATTTGCATTCCAATGGGTCAAAATATTTTATTGTAAGACCACAGATAAAACAAATCAAAGGAGACGAAAAGAAATAATAATAAATAATATTAGCAAAAACTGATTTACGATTAAATTGCATTAACAGTTATATAAATTTAATGCAAGTTACATAAATATTCATTCTTTGGTATTTATTTGCAAATAAAATTGGAATTTATTTAGTCCCACTTCCTTTCATGTCACCATCACTTTAACAGTTTGTTTGAATTATTTATGAAGTCTCTGCGTAATAAAGAAGCTGACAGGTTTCATTTCTTTTCTTTTTTGTATTATTTATTCTTATTTTTTTCGTTAAAATAAGAAAAGAAAATCATTAATAAATACAAATAATTATTTATTTGTTATTTACAGCGCGTAATTTTTGCTTTGCAGCAAAACAAAATATCCTAATTCAAAAAAAATCAGATCAAAAGGAAGAAGTTCAGAACAATGAGGAACTATTCAACTTTGTAAGCACAGTGAAAGATGATTTTGAGCCCATTCAAAGTGATGATAGATTCCGTAAAAGATAAAGAACAGAATAAGAAGAACAGTCATATGTTTTCGGAGAGGGGATGTAAAAATGATTTGCTCCCACCTCCCCCCAAATGAAATTTATTTAGAAAAATTAATTTATTTAGTCATAATAATAACATAATATATTGAAATATATGAAACTATACAATACAGACAGAAACGAATGACTATATAGGTTTCGTGACCGTAAATAGTTAAACTAAGGATTAAAGATTGGCGAGGAATCGGTCAAATAAAAAACAAACTCGGTCTTCTTGCTAAAGTTTCGACAAATATATTACCTTATTCAGGGCCTGGATATTACAAATACAAAAAAATTTACAGAGTCAGTAACACAGAAAATCAGTAATACAAATATTTTACTGTTTATTTTTGTATTACTGATTTTTACTGATTGTCTATGTTACTGACTGTAAATTTTTTTGTATTTGTAATATCCAGACCCTGAATAAGGCAATATATTTGTCGAAACGTTGGCAAAAAGACGAGTTTGTTTTTTATTTGACCGATTCCTCGCCAATCTTGAATCCTTAGTTTTACAGACAGAAACGTTGAGGAAAAATTTTGATTTTTTTTAAACAATATAACTAACTGCGAAGGATAACATCTGCAGCACAATATCAGTATACGTAATTTATAAAAGATTATATAAAATAAATTTGGTATATAATAATCAGGATAAAGGTGCGGCCAATGGTGAGCCTCTATTTATAAAACTAATACAGCCAGAAGAGAGAGGCAATTTTAGTAAAAAGAAAAAAGAGCCCATGGAGGGGGGATGGTAACAAAGAGTGGGGTGGTAAGCATGATGGATCTACGTAAGCCACCTATAACATGCAAACTATACTTTCTGCAATACAGTTTTTGGGGACAGCAGAACTGCTACAAGAATACTAAAGCTAAGTAAGCCATTTACTCCAAGCTGTAACCTACAAAGTCGTAATGAACATAACTGGGTCCTCCCTCTCAATAAAATTACCATTATGCACGGATAGTACAAGTCAAATTGAACAAAGATGGTGTTAATACACTTTCTACAAAAAAGCTAGGAAGTCAGAAAAGACCGCTCGACTGTGGGTCTCTGTATCTACGCTAACTATGGCCTTGCAGGCTCATTTCATCTTACAGGTTCTTGAATGGTAACAGCAGTGGGTGGTAGACGAAGATAGTAGAAGGACTGAAGGTACTTAGTGGTAAATGCTACAAAAAGTAATCTTTTAATAGAATGGGAAGAATTTTTTGCGCATTAACTCGAACAGTATTTAAAAATTAAATCAGGCTCATTCAGAGCAAAGCACACAGTGATGATAGCATGATAAAGTTTAGAGAATGCGAACGTCTTCATGTGGAAGACCAAATTTGTAGACTCGAGTAACGTCAGGGGCAATGTATCTAAGGCCGTTTTTTTTTTTGTTTTGGAACAACTCAAAACGGGTGCTCCCAAAAACTGATGAACCTCTATAATGTTTCCTCGACCCGAAATACGAGCTTTGTATTCATTATTTGTTAAACCAATTTCAGCTTCAAACTTCATTAGAATTGTTCCACTTTTTTATAAAACGAGGAGTCACACGCAATTTTTCCATAGATGGTTCCCTGATCTGTTTAGGATGTTATGAGACTGATTTGATGTATTCACTGGAGTGTAAATCAAATTTGATTGGGAGATGTATTCCTTATATCTCTGGGCAGGTAATATACCTTTTTTCTTTTTTGGTCTTTCAAAAACACGTTTATACATGAATACATAAAAAACCAACTACATTCTGTGACGAAATTTCTAAGAAAATATATTTACATATTCCAAATTTAACTTCCAAACAGGATGATAAAGGATGCTGGATTACTGTGAATAAATTAGGTTTATCAAAGATACGAGGAAATTTGTTTAAGTAAAGAAAACCAAAGTAAAAGATAGTAGACAGATCTGAGATGTAGATGGGTACCCAGGAATAATGGAGAGCAGTGGAGTAACTCCAATATCTATACATTTACCCAATATGTATTTATCCATACAATACGTATTTACCCATATGGGATAATGGATATACTTTTAAATCAAATGTTAGTTAGCTCCTCATCAAGTTCTATGCAATCCGCAGATGCAATTTTCGTGAAATCAAAAAACAAAATCTAATTTCTGTTATCACAGCTTTCGTAATCCAGAATTTGTTTAAAGCACACAAAAATTAGTTAATTTAAATATTACACTTGTTGAACAGTTGAACAAAGGGCAACGGGAAGGCGAATGAAATGGCCCTGCAAGGATCTAGTTTGGCAGTTTTGCCCTTTCCCATTAGAGTTAATCATTCTACAGCGTATCCTGCAGCTGTGACGAAATCAGTTACCAAGTTTTGAGTATGGAGCCGAAGCTCAGTTTGTGTTTTGCTCGGTTTACTAGCTAAAGAAATAAGCGAAAGTGGTTCATTCGAGGTCGAGTCATGGTAGGGACACCTGATTGGAGCACTGCAGTCTCGAGAAAACTTCTCTGCTGGGTTCTCTGATCGAGAATGGTCATTGCAAGTGCTCTGCTCTTCTTGTGAAGGTGTGGCTCTTCGTGTGAAGTGGAAAACTGCCCAAGATGGTGCAGGAATTCTGCGAAGTTGAACCTAGAGAAGAATTGCACACGTAGTAAGAGACAATGAGAAAAACTCAGTCACGGAGCCTAAGTATTCTACGCCATTGATTAATTCTAGTCATTCTAGAAATTGGAGAAAATTAATAAATATGTAACGTTAAAATTGAACCAAACGCGGAAGGGCCTCTTTACAGAATCGATTCTTCCGTTTTATGGGATTCAACTCTTTCAATATTCTCAACTCAACAACACTTTCACTTCCCTTGAACATTAGCCTACAAATTGCGTACGTGTAGATGTATAACATTTAGTTGAAACATTTACCAAGAGGAATTCATAAAATGATTTTTTTGAGTGATGTTCAAAATATGAATAAGTTTAGTAAAATGTAGTAAGCTACTGATTATTTCGAAAATCGATTTATTTTTTTAAACATTACTTCTTCACTACACACATGTAGAAATATTACATTTATAGCAACCTTGTTTTCCAAGTGACTTTACTCATTTAGGAGGGGGTTAAATAGGGTTTCTAAACTTCCATTTTGGGTATTTTAAGGTTTTACTACCTCCAAGTATCTGATCTCTAACCAAACTTCCAAGAAAAAAGATAATCAATTCACCGGATATACAATTTTCATTCAACATTTAACCATAATGGCTACTCACTAGACATATACGACTCCTTAGCCTCCTTATTCGCCTGACTTGAGTTCTTGTGACTTTTTTCTCTTCCCGAAGTTGAAAAATCACCTCAAGGGAACACAATTTTGGGACAGTCGAAAACATTCAAACGGCTGTAACCGACCAGCTGAAGGCTATTCCAATATCGGAGTTCGAGCACTGCTTTGAGGAATGGAAGAAACGTCTCCAGCGCTGGGTGGCTTCAGAAGGAAGTTATTTTGAAGGTGACAAAATGGAATTGTAATTATTTTTGAACAAAAAAAATTAAAAAATTCAGTCTCATTACTTAATTTACAGACCTCGTGTAGGACCATCCTACACTCATATTTAACTTCTTCTTTTTTACCGCATTACATGTAACTTATTTTTGTCTGTTGGCATTAATTTTAGTAAATTTCTTGCCCATCTCTGTTTAATAAATAACTTCTAATGGAATAAAAATATGATTCTAATGATAATTAGTCAGCTAATTGTGACAGGAAAAGTTAAATACAACAAAAAAGAAGTACATATTATCTAGTTTAAAAAAACTAGAATAATCGTCGGCTCATTCATCTTAGGAGCTTTCTTGATTAGTTCAGCCATTTAGAGAGGAAGTAATTATGTAAATAGAAGATGTATAACAAGTAGAATAGAATAGCGATATACCAATAGTATATCCTGGTCCTGCATAAAATGTTGGCCATTTGGAATCAAGTCACGAGCCGACTATGAGATGATTTGTAGGTCCTCTTTTGTGTATTGTAGGAGGAGTTTATATAGCAAGGGGTGAATGGCGGGTAGACCAAATTAGGTGGTTTGAGAGCTTTAGAGTTTTGTGTAACCATCATACGGTGGCAAAGGGGACACTGGTGTTAAGGAAGGGAACAGACAGAGAGGTAGTGAGTGGGAGACGAGAAGGGATGCATTGATTGGTCAGAAAAGTACTCTAGCAGCGTGATCAATACATTGATTGGTAAGTCAAACTAATATTTTAAGGGCACTAATAATATCAAAATGGGCATGCAATCTACACCACTTAGGCAGGAGGGCTCTATAATGATACACGTTTACTAAATTCAATTTTACATTTCAGCTGACTTTATACTACACCTTTCTGCTACATAAAAGTGAACAGTATAAATTTTACTTTTATTATATTAAATCTTTAGCATAATAAAAGTTATAATTTGAGAATTATTTCTTTAGAATTTTCAACCTCAAAAAGTTAAGTTAAAATTAAGCTACATCTAAAAATTTTTTTTAATCCTCAACTTAAATTAGTATACTTTTCAACATTTTTTTTTTAAATTTATTTCTTTATTTACCATTTGTATATACATATATATATACAATACGTAAATAGGAAGAATGAAAGATAAATGGATGCGTGAAAGGCAGGAGGAGAGAAACCACCCAGTGGTAGCACTCTCTACAGGATATGATGATCTTTAGGACTTCAGACCGCAAGGAAGTCGCGGGGCCACTGGCGATTCAGTCTGCGAGTATCGTTAGGGATGTCAGAGGAGGCGAGAGACTGTACTAGAGGATTAGAGCTAGTAGAGAGAGCAGTATAAAATTTTGTGGTAGTATTTAGTCTTGGCGTGTTGGTCTATGAAGGGAATGTTGAGGACGTTGTGAAGAGTAAGAGTTAGTCACCGTAGAAAGGAGCGTCAGCTATCTGTCGGAGTAGTTTTGACTGAAATTTTTTGTACTGTCCGTATGTTTGTAGTTTTGGATGAACCCCACAGCTCTAGTCTGTAAGTCCACATAGGTATGAGAATAGTACTGTTAGAGTTCTATGGGCAATTTGGAGTGACGTCCAAAGTAGTCTGTAAAGAAGTTTCGCACGTTTTGTCATTGCTTTTCTTTTAAGTCCTAGCATGTGGGTTCCATGTGAGTCTATAAAGAGCCCACAAGGTAGCGCACCAGATCTGTAACAAGGAAGAGGATTGCAGCTGAAGAGGACAGGTGGACAGGAGCCCCAGCCGGAGAGTAAACTTGGCATCTGGCATTTTTGTGGTTTGTAACTTGTGTATTATTAGTTGAGATTCGCAGTCTTTTTTTTTGTAGTTACTTGGCATTGAAATTCCTGCGAGTAAAACAAATATTTCTTTTTGGTTCTGACTAAAATAAAATTACGAATAACAATTTAATAAAAAGCCTATAGGAAAATCTCAGCGCACAGGATTAAAGAATATTAAATGATCACAATAATACGCTCCTTATTTAATAAAAGTTAATAGCGAAAGATTTGTTAAAGAACAAGCTTAGTATCATTTTATATTTGATTTAATTGTTAGTTTTTTTTAAGGGACAAAATTGACTTTCCCATTTTCCTTTCAAAAATCAGCGACTTTGGAGAAATATTATCGTTAAAGGTGAAATAAAATCAACTAGATTTCAATAAAGATAAGGAGATTGTTTATAATGATGAGAAAGTCAATGAGAAAGAGGAAGAGAAAACAAGATTGGGTATTTTATTTCTTTTGTTACCTTGCAGAGAAGAAAAAGTGATGAAATCATTTAATGAAAAATAAGAGAAAGGACAATTTTTATTGTATTTGCAGACAATATTGAAGAGAGCTATCAATATTGAAAGAGAGTTAAAATAAAACAGATTGCTTGGAAGCGAAAGAGATAATGAAAAGAAGAGTAAGGGAGGAAACAAATGATGGTAGAATAGGTACGAGATAATGGTAAATGAAATGATTGCGCGAGAAGATAGAAATGGCCTGTAAAGGTAGTCATGCCAACAATAATAATCACAGCTAGAGAGTGACTTGTGAGTAAGGAGGGCAACTCCCCGTGTCATCTCGGGCGGGTTGTTCATTGTCAAGGAGTTGGGTGTTGGATGTTAATGCAATCTGTCCGACACCTCTAAGAAATATATAAATCTCTCAGACGCAGCCTCATTCTCCACTAACACACTCAATACTAGCATACTTCTTAACCATCGTAATCATACTTATAAATTATACAATTAACAAAACTTACAAATTTAAATACTTACACACACACTACTAACAACAATAATTAGAAACCCAAACTAAATACTGCATACTAAATGCATTACAATGGAATTTAGTAATTGAATTGCAACTCCTCTTCCTTCTCCCATCTCTCACAACCACAATTAACCTAAATAGAACTTAACTAATAGCAGAGATTACGAGCTGAAAACCACCAAGAAGTTAAAATAAATTACTTCACGTCCATGAAGTTGGAAAACCAACGCCAACTTGTTGCCTAAAGCTGCCAAAGCTTTAGAGGGATGACTCTTTGAAACTAGAAGATTGTAAAGTTGAACTGAGTTTTGAAGTTAAATAAGGGCAGTTTATGGTTTACGCCAGTAAGTTTCGCTTTTAAAAGGACTAGGCGTAGGATGAACCTAGTCGTAATAAAAGTAGATACCATGTTGTCTAAAATTTGGAGATATGATTAAACGTTATATTTGAAGTTATACAAGGTGTGGCTATTAAATAACGAGACTGAAGAACTATGCGTGCGCCAAATCTTAACGACCGACGGCTTGTGCAGCGTAAGCCTTCTCTTTCGATTGCAGCGTCTCACGTGTTTGTAAAGAAATCAGTCTGACCGTAACCGTTGTTTGTGTAAGAGGTGTTAGTTTCGTTTGCCGAAAACATGATACTGCACATGTAGTAGAGCAACGAATTGTCGTGAAATTTCACATGATACTTGGTGAAACCGCTACTGAAACTTAACTTTTATTAAAAGAAATTTATGGCGATGAATGTTTATCACGCGCGCACAGTTTTTGAGTGGTTCAAGCGTTTCTAAGGTGACCGAGAAGACGTCGGAGATGATGACCGCCTGGGTCGCCCTTCCACGTCCAAAACGGATGAAAATATCTATTATAATTAATCAACATTACTTCCGTTAGGTGCTTGCTCAACTCCGTGAAAGAGTAAGCAAAAAAACGACCCGATTTGTGGAAGAACAAGTCATGGGTTCTCCATCAAGGCAGCGCGCCGGCTCACACTGACGCTTCTAGCCAAGTACAACATCCCAGTTTTAGGCCATCCGCCTTATTCGCCTGACCTGGCCCCATGTGACTTTTATCTGTTCCCCAAAGTCAAATCTGCATTAAAAGGATCACGATTTCAGTCCACTGAAGCTGTAAAAGAAAAAGCGGCACGCGCCATGTAGCAGCTTACTGAAAAAGACTTTCAGCACTGTTTCGAACAATGGTAAATTCGCATGGAGCGTTGTAGGGATAGGGGAGTGGTGTACATTGAAGGTGTTAATAAATAAGTATGTACAAATTTAAATAAAATGGAGCTAATAAGTAGTAGCAGATATTGACGCTGTTATGAGAAAAAAAGTGTCAACAGTAATATTTTCTCGCTAGGTGCAATTGTAGAAGTGGCAGATTTATTGGCCCGGGAAGGCTCTGCGGGACACTTCGTTGGCCCGGAGCCCTGTTTTGGGGTTCCGAAGTGTGTGAAGACTGCGGCCATTAACTTATAGGTATAGAGTAGGTCTCAAGTGTGGTGGCTTGCCACTACAGGCGAAGGAGTTCATTAAGAGCTATTCGCCAAAACTAACTGCAGAATTAATCCGTCAAGGCCGTGAGGCTATAAGGATAATGGTAGGCCTATTAACCGGCCACTGCAGGCTTAGAAAACATATGCATCAACATATTTGTAGGTTCTGTCAGGAAGAGGAGGAAACGGCACTGCACGTGTTGTGTCAGTGTGAGGGGCTTGTCTGGGCTAAGGATGTTACTTCTCGGGGAGGAAATACCAAGGCCTGTAAGCTTTACCCAAGAGTCGCTCTCCAGAATTAAGTCTGATTAAACGGTCTGGAGGGCGAGCTCTAAAGTTGGGGAGCCACAATAGATCCAAAGGGGTCGAAGTGGCGTAGGGCTTAAAGGCCACCCTATTAGAATCTTAATCTTAATCTTAAACCCATCAGAAAACTGGAAGTCAACAGAATTTTGTTCATTTACTTTGGCGATTTTCAGCAACAGTTCTTATTTACTCGGATGATTGATTTATTTTTGCTGTCGATGGAGATGCTATGCTGATATCGGAACAAGAAGACTGCAAGGAATTGTGAATTACTGCTGATATCTTCAATAACTGATGTTTTCTTCTTGTTCTAATTCCTCAAAATTGTGCCTAATTCCCTGCACTACCCGAAATGAACTCAGCTAATCCCTTCCCCCATCGAGAACAATTTTTATATTTGGTACATTTGTTTAATTTCAATCATTGTACTTCAACTTTACAATAAAAACTGATGGCTATATCAAATTTAGCTAATATAGGCTCCAATAGATGATTGCTATTGTGAAAATAAAAGTACAGGTACTGCTTGGAGTAGGCGGAGGATCCAGCCGCCAGAGTATGTCCGTATGTATGTAAAGCTTGTCTGAATGCATGCAGAACACACCAGCCACCACGATAGAGTCTAGCAAAAAAGCTTAGTCGATTTGTTATACTTGCCTACACACGATAGATATGGAAAAAAAAGTCACGTTCGCATCTTACTAAACTCGTCTCCTCAGATCTCTCATCTATTTTCATAATTCATATTTGCCATCATCTCTCTATTCATGTATAAACATTCATATATGCAGCAAGCGGCAGTCTTTGTGCAGACAAAATAAACGACAATTTCTGCTCTGTTAAGCCCAAATTTGGTGCCATTTTCTCCTGATTAATATTATCAACTATTTTTTATGTTATTGCTTTACTAATTTTATTTTGTAGTTATTCTTATTTGTTGGATGAGGTTTACGTCCAACTATCAAATTAAGGGTGTCTTGGATGGAGGCGACCATCAAACATTATACATTACTATAATTTTCTCTTATTAATTATTTTTAATAAAATCCTAAAGCCTAGACCAGGGAATCAAACCCAGAACCACAATACATTTGTAGCTCAGCGCCCGCTCTGTGCTAATCACTCGGCTATCCTGGGACCTTGCATTAATAAAAAATTAATTTAAACAATATGTACTGGCAACATTCTTTTCTTCCTCAAACTTATCGATTGTACTCTTGGATATAATCGATATTAGATCGCAAATTATTGGGAAAAATTTAAGCCCGACAACACGGGGTAGTTTGATATAGATCGAAAGTTTTATTTTTTTTAAATCAAAACCGATTACTTTCTGTAATCTATTAATTACTTGGGCTAAGTAGTAAACGTTTACCAGATACAAGAAATTTAAAAAGAAAAAAGTGTACAAATATATTAAAAAAATCGCCAAAATAAGAGAAATTTCAAAATATATAAATAATTACAAATAACTAATTAATAACCCCCGCCAAAAAAAAATAAATAAATAAACAAAAAATCCTTTATTTTGTGGAGATACACAAGAGTGAATGTAAATATATTTATTTTATCGCGAACTACAGCAGGAGTACAGTAGATTGGATCAGATATTGTTAGAGAGCAATGCCTGGCTGGAGTTTGCTTTTGTTTTCAATGGAACCCACATGAGGAAAAATAGAGAATAAAAAAGGCAAGAAAAGAAATGGAATATGTTGGCACTGGAACGATCTCAACCCATGGTAACCAGTTTCACTTTATCTCCAGCTATTTCAATTTAGGGAGGCGAGGTCTTCGATAGCTTCTAAGCCTTTTCACATTACTCGGAATTCAAAAGAACTTTAGCATCCAGTCAATGTACTAATTCATTAAGCCCTCTTTTGCAACTTCTTATAAACCTTTGAAGAACCTTCCGAGTCATTTAGTTTCTTCAGAGATTTAGATCTCCATAATCCGGAAGTTCGGAACTATTCCTAGCTTGCTCCAGTCAATGGTCGCCATGGCTTTAAGTTGGAATACAGTAGCCAATCTAAACAGACTGACTTTAACCACAATATACTCACTTCCAATCCGTTAAATCTTTAGAAGACCAGTGCTTTTTTTTGGCATTGGCTTTCGCCATATAGCCAGCATCGTCTAGGTGCTTATCACTAGAATATCACTCACTCTCCATTCTTACTTATAAATACATTCGCTTCACACATTCATCCCTCTACTATATACAACTATTCACATAAACCTTACAACTAAAGGATGGATCAGTACTCTATATTCCTGCCATCCTTATAGCTTAACCGAAATAAAAATCACGTAATCCTTCTCTAATCATTTTCTTGCATTCATTCCAATCGGCTATAACTTCTAAATACATTCATATTTCTTAGCTAGCTCTGCTACAGATTTAAGCACATAGATGTTGGTGGAGAATATTATGTCTTCATAGCGAAATGGTGCATCTAAATACCTGAATAAGTCGTCAAACATTCGTTTCCTTTCTACTATATAACATGGACATATCATTATTATATGTTTGAAATCCTCCTCCTCATTGCAATCTACGCAAAGAGGAGAGAGGACCTTTTGTTGATCCTGTGTAGATACGATCCACACACTGCGTGGTTCGCTCTCAGCCTGCTTATTGTCGTAACAACTCATTTATTAGTTCCCTTAAACTATTGTCTAGGTAACTGATCTGCCATAGTTTTATAGAATCTCCCTTTATTGCCATTACTGTAATCTGTCTGCCATTTTTGTAGTGCTGCTTTTGTAATTATACGATTGATATCATTGCTTGACAGTGCTTTCTTGTCTGGATCCATCTGTATACCGAACTAACTTTTTTTTTTGCGGGTACGCAGTCTTTAGAGATCTTGAAACTATCTGTTCTATCGTAACAATTCCTTACAAAATCTGTTCTATTATCTTCTTAATCTGTCCGAGATAAGAGGATCTAGGTAATCCCATTTAGAATCTGGATCAATTTTTTTTCCTGTATGTTCCCCACAAAAACCGTTTTTATTCCAATCGCACCTTCGGAATGATTCTCAAGGTTTTTCCACCTCTTTTGATGATTGCATCCAATAACGCAAAGATTTATCATTTTAATAGCAGTCGTGTGTATACTATTCATAGCTCCAGATATCGCTAAACAAATCCACTTCCCCCTCCCCTAAGGACTCAGCCCATCAACAAACTATGGCATTATCAGGAATGTAGCTTCCATGGAGAGTAATGTTAGCGCTTCTGGAATCAGTCAAACTAGGTGAGGTTTCAAAGTTAATGACGTCAAGTACTCAAAGTTATCATACAGTTATAATGTATCAGCTATTTATGGGATGTGCGCTTTAAGGAGAGGAGTGTAAGTTGTGAAGGATTTATACACAAAGATGTCACCAGCGGCACGGATACGGTGAGCGACAAGACTTGCAACAAGGGCAGTATTAAATAGAAGCCGCATATAAACAGAAAGAAATATCATACCGGCTAAGTTAGTGGAGATACTACAGATACTGGTCAGGATTGTCAACTATCTTTGTCTGTCTAAACACTATCTCCGTACAGAGAATTATACAGATACTGCCGGGATTGTGAACTATCTTTGTCTATCTTTAATAAACACTATCTCCGTACAGAGAATTATAGAGAAGCCTTCATGCCTCCATAGCAACACTTAGTGAATAGCATAATAATGTGCCGCTCGTCATCTCTTTCTGTCTCTTCCGTTACAGTCACTTTCAAATGCTAACCATCTTGCTAACTAATCTACATTTATAAAATATCATCCATATTGACACTGCCTTCCAGATCTACTGACTACTATTAATCTCCACTGACGTTATTATTCATTTAATTAAACTCAGTAATTCATGTTCCAAATTGAATATTACTTTACATTATACAATATTATTGGTGCAATATTTGGATTCCTCTTCCATCTTTCTCTCTCCTCTATACACAAACCTACCAACCGAAATTATCAAATAGAGAATATATATATATATATGTAATAAAGTGAGTAGGGTCCATTGGTAGATGGAAACTGTGGAGGTAATTCCCAATTCAATCAACTAAAGTGAATAAATTTTGCGTTATACAGACGTAGTTTACATTTCAATCTGTGATAATTGCCAGCGTTTCACCTAAAAACACTTTATTACGAGTACTTGGCCATTGTGTCTTTTGGGGATTTTGGACTTCAACTACCTTTATTTATTGAAGATGCTAACTACTCAATTAGTGCTAAGAACAGGTAGTTGTAGGAAGGAAATGTTTTTATTATAGCAGCTGTTAAGGTTGGCGGACCGCTGTTGAAGCCTCTCTTTTTTAAGAATCACCGTTAAACTATCAAGCGTTTTAATCAATTTTACAAAAATTTCTTTTATACCTTTGCTGTCTCCTAATGAGCGTAACTATTACGGTCTGCATCAGAAGCAGAAAATCGTGTGAAGATACAACAGTGATGATTAATGTGGCCACTTTTACAGGATATCTATGTCTGACCAAACTTTAGGGAACGCTTGGAATGGCTATAAGAAGCCTCCTGAAAGAGATAAATCTAAAAGCTAGCAGCTGGATTCAAAACCAGCAACACCAATTAGGAATCCAATACGCCAACTACTAACTTAATATCCCTTCTTTCACACATTTAGTAAAGTAGTAAAGTAAGGTAATTGCCTATTTTTTCAAGCGGGCTTTACGTACAACTACCAAATTAGCTGTAGTGGACGGAGGCGACTAGCAAACTTACTTTAATGTAAATTTCTTTTATTAACCATTAAATAAAATCTAAGGCCTAAGACCGGGAATCGAACCCAGTAGTACCACAATACATATTAGCTTTACAAGTCTCTCCTCTAACCGTTCAGCTACCGTGGCTACCTTCTTTCACACATGGGCCACGAACAATGAGCTTACTTTGAATGAAGAAAAGACCAAGCATTGGCTCCAACCCACTCCTTAAATCATTGGCTCCTCTTCCTAATCTTTCCCTCTATAATATCCCAATAAAATATTGTCCCTCTGTGAAAAACCTTGGTGTCACTTTTGACCAAAACCTATCCCGGAAAAAACCATGTTTCCCAAATCTCTCGTCGTTCCATCCATATCCTAAAGCAGTTTAATAGTTCCCGTCACCTTTTTCCCAATTAAGGACCGGCAACTCCTAGTTTCCTCTCTTAGTTGCTTAGTGTATGGGGCGGTCTTTCTGGTGATATTGAAGCTAAGCTTAAGCGTCTCATGAACTGCTTTATAAGATTTATTTTCAGCATTTCCAGAGACTCTCGCATTTCGCACTGCTACGATGAGTTGAAGTGGCTTTTTCCTGTCTATCGCTGCCAGTATTTTTTGGCTTCTTTCCTTTTTCAAGTCATCCAGTCTCAAAGGCCATCCTATATTTTTCCAACTCTTTAAGTTCAAATCCTCGGGATCCATTCCCGTAATACTAGATCTCGTTCCTTTGATGCTCTATATTCCCTCACACCGTACCTCATCCTTTGACAAATTCTTTCTTATACATGCTACCACTCTCTGGAACACTTTGCCACCATCTGTCCGCCATGCTTCTGCCCTTTCTATCTTTAAATCCCGTCTATTCAGTTATCTCCTTTCTATCCAGCTTTCTCCGGAATTTTAATTATTTATTTATTCAAATTTGTACAAAGGTAAAACCTGTTACAAATGGAGTTCTGCTACTTAGTACTATGACAAATATTCCTAATATAATATATTAATCACAACACAAAAAACCAAAAGCCGGAAACTTAAAATAAATTAAATAAAATTAAATAAACAGAAACTTAGACCATATCAAAAAGAAATTATAACTGATCACTCATTTAGAACAAAGGCTCTTAATTTCAATACATTTTCAAGAAACTTATAGATACGATATATTGTATGTTCAAAAGGAGTATTAAAAAACAGATTTGTAAATTCAGAACTGGCATCGTTTTCTGCAGTTATATTTAATTGCTTTCTAAATAGCTTGTATAATGGACACTTTATAAATATATGTGTTAAAGTTTCAGGTTCGTTTAAATTACATAAAAGGCAAAGGTTTTTTGGATTAATTTTATAGGTAATTTTATTAAGTGTAAGTTTGATAAAATAAGGGCCAGAAAGTCTTATTTGGGCGTAAATTTTGATAAATTTGAAAGGAATAGAGCTCTGAAGATATTTCTGAGTTTCATTCAACAATACTGCATTATTCCAAAATATATTAAAAGATGACTTTAAGACTCTTTCTAAATCGGCTTGAATTAAATAATTTTTGTATCTTTCTAAAGTTATTTTAATGTTTCTCTTAACTCTGACCAACTCCTGTAAAGGACCTAAATCGTCTATACTAATGCATTTCAGACATTCCTTGGCTTGTGAAAACCAATTATATTTGATCTCCCCTGGTTTAAGTACACTATAATTCACAAGGGTCGCAAAACAGAGATATAGAAAACTATTTTCGGCTGAATTGCTGATCTTAAACATCCAATGAAGAGTTGATTTTAAAATATTAAATGAAAGTTTTAACTGGTCAGTCTCCAATCTAATTAAGTGA
The DNA here is from genome assembly GCF_049639745.1 of Rhodnius prolixus. Classification (NCBI taxonomy): domain Eukaryota; kingdom Metazoa; phylum Arthropoda; class Insecta; order Hemiptera; family Reduviidae; genus Rhodnius; species Rhodnius prolixus. The sequence continues at coordinate 10,066,587 of NW_027411604.1, read as the reverse complement.
TTTGGTGTGGTCCGCGGGAGACACAGTAAACGTTTATAATAATTCATTTGTACTTTTTCCAATTGATCGCCATGCCTCAATGCCCATACAGGACAACAATATAGTAAACAGCTTTTCACTAAAGACTGAAATAAATACGTTCTAGACTTCCAGGAGTTAGATTTTCCCTTGCAAAGAATGTTTATCGCTGTTCCTGTTGCTGCATTCGCTTTGGCGATCGAGGAAGATACAGTATCGTTAAATTGCCCAGGCCGAGAAAAAGTTATACCTAAGTAGTCGAATTGTTTTACTTTTTCTATTTCTTGATTATTTAAATAAAATTTCCTTTGTTTTTTGGGTTCCCTTCCTAAACCTAATTTTAGAATTTTTGTTTTGTTAACATTCACCGTTAATTCGTTATTTATACAATACAGATATAGTAGGTCCAGCTTCTTTTTTATGTCTGTATATGAGAATTGTTTTAATTTATTTCCTTAATTTCTATAGTTATTTTGATTTTCACTTTTTGTAAATACTTACGTATATTTCTGTTTAATCACACGCCAAACCATTAAGGCCTCTAATTGTATCTGTATTTATTCTTAGGTGACAATTGTCCCAGAATAATAAATTTCTTTTCTATTCTATTCCATTGTATTTATTGTCAATAATTTATTCTTTACATTAGTGTAGTTCGGTGAACATAATAATTTAGTACATTAATTTAATCAAATTCCATATCTACCTTAATTAAGGATAACTTCAAAATCGCATCAGCCCCATTCATCAATATCTAAATAATAATTTGCAAAAGTTACACCTAATTACCTGTAACGATTACAGGTGTCTTATGCTATTTAGACTAGCGCCGTAATTCACAGAATCACCTCTGAGAGAAACGTAGAGAAAACTCACTGGAGAATGGTAATAATGCTGATCATGTAGAGAGAGATGGAGAACGCTAAGACCAGCGGTGGTGGTGAACAGCTAAATGGCATGGCTGCCATTCTGAACTTGTTCATTGTGATCGTAAGCTAAGTGTAAATTCACCGTTGCGTGTATGGGTTCCTGCTTCTCACCTAGTAGGTTGGAGCGCCTCTACGTTGCCACCACCTCCTCTGTCTACCATCCGCCTCTGGCGGCCCCTCTTTGTTGTTTTGGCTATTAAAGTAGGTCACAACAGCACAGTAACCGCTTTAGGGGCGCTTCGCTAATGCTATGCCCACTTCCAAATTCCCACAAAACAAAACTCTGTCTACAACTATCTTTCCTCAGTGTTACTACCTGGTTCAGTTCACTTGTAGGAGAGATAATGTTTTATAACTCAATTCTGATAGCATTTAGAAAACTTAAGAAAAGTACTGAACTATTTCATCCGGAGGCAACAATGGACTGTACCTAAAAATTAATACACCTAACTTGTAGGAGGCACGTCACTATTATTTTAAGGACATCCTGCACCTTTACTGCACCACACTTCTGTTCATTTTTTTCCTTCTGAAGATTTCCACCATGTAATGGTTTCCTTCAGCCTTTATGAAATAAGGCTTCTCTCCTGTTTTTACGATCTCTTGCCCCTGTTATAGTTGACCATCCCTTTAAAGCCTTAGAACCTCATCCTTACAGTTTACCTCAAGAGCTGCCGCCTTTCTTACTTAGATCACTGTCCATAACTACCCAAAAGATAATCTTTCTATGCCCATCTCTTGAAATGCCTATCCCGTATAAGTGCTTTGACCTCCTTTGAGTCCAGAATATTTCTGTCCATTCCATGCTCTTTCTTTTCATCACGCTTCATTTTCTTCCTCCTTTTCTCGAGCACGTGTACCAACCAAGCGTTCATCATTACTGCCAGATGGCTCTTTCACATCTTTTGCTCATTATCTTCTATATATCAGAAAAAAAAAAAGACAATAATTTGGAAGTTTGACATGACAATCATTTTAGCCTCTTGGATGCAGGTACTCTTCTAAAAACCATAACTTCATTCCCCATCATTATTTCCTAATCTACATCCTGCTTGTAGGAGTGAGGGGTTCATGATCCTGATGTAAGGTTCCACTTCGCGCCTCCAACTCAGACCCTTACACGTGTCAAGGTAGTCGATACTTCTTACATCTTCTAATGCCGGACACCCAAGATCCCAACATGGTTTACATCCCCTTACCATTAACTCGGCTTAGTAAAGAAGTTAGAACTATTCGCAAGGGCATACTCCTTAGATCAGCCATAATTTTAGACTTTCAGTTGTAGTTTGTGAATTAAGGGTTTCTTCCGCAACTGCTACTATGCTAGTTAATTTCCTTTTTGGTATTCCCTTCATTATCTACTTTTTTTACATTATTACGTATTTCCACAGTATTTATACAAATTATGCAGTAAATTTCCAGAAGCATCTATACGAGGGTCGTTTGAAAAGTCCGTGCAAAGTCAGAGAGATAGCACCACTGGCGCGTATCGAGGTTATGTTTAGTTAGTAGCATCTCTTGGAAGAACACACACCAAGTTTCAGCCAGATCGGTCTATTTCTTTGTGTTTGGCATTCGTTTGAATCGAGGAAGTCGAGTGATTTTCAAAAAATGGACGAAAAAGAATTTCGTGTGTTGATTAAACACTACTTTATGAAAGGCAAAACGCCTCAGGAGACTAAAGAGAAGCTTGATAAACATTATGGTGACTCTGCACCTTCGATTAGAACAGTTTATAAGTGGTTTCAAAATTTTCGGAGTGGCCATATGTGCACAAGTGACGCTGAACGTTCTGGACGCCCTGTTCAGGTTACTACTCCAGAAATCATTGATAAAATCCATGATATGGTGATGGATGTCAGAAGAGTGAAGGGCGTGAGATTGCTAGTGCTGTGGGCATCTCGAATGAACGGGTACATAATATTTTGCATCAACATTTGGACATGACAAAGCTATCCGCAAGATGGGTGCCGCGATTGCTCACGCTTGACCAAAAACGAAATCGTGTGAAGTGTTGCAAGGACGGTTTGCAGCTGTTCCAGAAGAATCCGCAGGACTTTAAGCGTCGTTTCGTCACTGCGGATGAAACATGGATACATCACTACACTCCTGAGACCAAAGAACAATCTAAACAATGGGTTACCAAGGGGGAATCTGCGCCAAAAAAGGCGAAGACCGTTCCTTCGGCCGGAAAGATTATGGCGACTGTCTTTTGGGATTCGCAAGGAATAATCCTCATCGACTATCTGGAAAAGGGTAAAACTATTACAGGTGCATATTATTCATCGTTATTGGACCGTTTGAAAACCGAGCTGCAAGAAAAACGCCCACGATTGGCCCAGAAAAAAGTCCTTTTCCATCACGACAACGTACCAGCTCACACCTCAGCAGTTGTGGGGGCAAAATTAATGGAAATAGGGTTCCAACTCGTTTCACATCCCCCCTATTCTCCAGACTTGGCTCCCTCGGACTACTATTTGTTCCCCAATATGAAGAAATGGCTGGCGGGAAAAAGATTTTATTCAAACGAGGAGGTGATTGCAGAAACGAATGGCTATTTTTCAGACTTGGACAAATCCTATTATTCGGAAGGGATGAACAAACTAGAGCAGCGTTGGACGAAGTGTATAAGCCTAAAAGGAAAAATAAAAAAGGTTTACCCCCAAAAATTAAGTAGTTTTTATTTTTGCACTGACTTTTCAAACGACCCTCGTAATGCTGGGTACTAAAAGTACCAAAAAACCCCATCAAAAGACTTTCTACCCATTGCAGAACATCTTTCTTGATAAATAAACTTTGATCATTAAAAATAAAATTGTCACAGAGTAATATACCCACTATCTACTTCCAACTTGCAACAATTACCACTAGAATCAGTGCATTTACCAAAAAAAAGTCAATAAAATTTTGCATTCTAGTATTTTTAACTTTAAAAGAACAATATAACGCCATTAAAAGCATCATTTTAGGGTAGAATTTAATTTAATAAACAAATAGCTGATATTGTTGGATTTTATCCAGAACTGTGCAGTAACCACATCTTAAAAAGGGTTTAAGATAAGTAATGAAACTAATAGAATTATTTTAAAAAGATGGAAGAATAGTATAATTTATCTTACAAGCGACATTGATGACTTTTACAAATTTTCTTCTTATAAAATTAAATAGATGATTCACCGATATGTGAGAAGTAAAAAGGAATATAATGGAACAAAATATAAATTCTAAATCAAAGCAAAACAAAATAACATAAATACACAAAACAGTACACAAAGCAAGCAATGTTAAAGGAGAGCGTTGTGTTTAAATGTTCAAACAGATCAATTCGCAAACAGACTATAAATATAACGGGCCTTACTAAAACGTAAGGAACGGATCTAGTGTTCCATGATTATAGCTTGTAAACTATTAACTTGGCTCATTTAATTTAATGTACAACTACATTACTAGTGCGTAATTAGCTCTGACTGCTCAGGCTCTATTGCCTGAGATTAGTTTTATTTCTGAGCGCCATATACAGAAAATCTAAAGATGGAATTTAGTCTGGCATGGAACACAAATATGACTTCCTGTTAAGGCGGCCATAATTGCAATTGTAAATTACACTATCGTCTTTCAAAGTTTCCGTCCATTAGGACATCAATATAAAGGTGTACGTGAACATATCGGACCCTCTCAGGAGCTTTGAATACTGCTCTTTCGGTTGCTTGGGCCCCTGGTCACTCCGGAATTCCGGGTAAGGAACTTGCTGATAAAACAGCAAAGGAAGGAGCTGCGTTGATAGCAATTACTCCTCAGCCCCATTATCCCTATATCCTATCGACGTTGTAGAACAGAGGTGGAGCAGTGGATTTTAAAGGAAAATCGGTGGAGATCCCGAGCTGATTGCCGTCAGGCTAAGAAAATTCTTGGCCGTGTCAAAAACGGCTATAGATGGTTTTAGCAGGTCCCGGATCCGCCAGTTGGTTCAGGTGTTGTGTAAGGCATGCGAATTTAGCGTATCATCTTTTCAAATGCGGCCTTACCCAGTCGCCAATTTACGCCGGCTGTGGTGAGTCCAATGAAACTGTGCGGCACTTTGTTGAGGTGTGTCCAGTTTATTCTAAAACTAAAACTAGATTCATCGTCTTCGGGGAGGTTAAATGTTTCCCTAACGGAGATTGTGGCATGAGGTAATCTTTACCAGAACTCACTAGGTTTATTCAGTGCACTGGGCGATTGAGTCGTCATGCTCCCTAGTGTCCTGTTACTACTTTATTAGTTTATTGTATTGGCAACTCGCAAACTTTAGCTGGATTTGTTGTTTTAAAGCCCCGATATCTCTTATGAGATGATGGGTGGGCGGGGAACAATGGGCATTTTGGATTGCCTGCGTTTCTTCCCCTTTTTGGTGGAACCGCCCGTCTAGAACAATCTACAAAACTACCATCATTCAAGCTAAGAATATTAGTAATGGAGGTTGCAAAGATGAATGAATACAGAAGAAGAATGAATGAATGCTCTCTGAGCGCGAGAAAAGTATTAGGGAACGAAAATTGAATGAACTTCATTAATTGTGGACAGGAATGTGGCGCGCAAATGGAGGAGTCTGAATGGAATTAGGAGATGATTAGATCCAGTCAGAGTTGGCGTGATAATGTCCAGAGGGAGGTTCGGGGGTGATAATTTTTTAATAATCCATTTTCTCGGATTATGATTAAATATCTGATTAAAAGAAGGTTATTACATTTGGTGCTTTCTTGGGTTTAGACAGGGCATAAGTTTTGTTAAAAGAAACAGGTCATAAATTTTGATTGGCCAGACTAAGGATTGCGAATTGTATTTATTCCGGATTTTAAGGGATTTCTTGCCAAAAAAAAAAGGCACTGGCCGTGTTTTTTCGACTCATACTGAAAGAGAAATACGAATGGATTTTCTTATCAAAAAAAGAGAGCTTTAGAAAAGTTGGTTTGTTACAATTAGCATTATAATGACTTAATTCTGTGTTTTACAATCTGCATCCCCCATATTCTATAGGCACTCCGCCCCCGCTATTAATTACCTGTGGTAAAGGATAAAACCCAAGCTAAACCTGAAGTACCGGAAGGGCCAAATCCCAATCCTAACTATTAAACCCTAGAAATGTAAAACGTTTCAACATTTTTAGTAAGATTTTAATTTAAACACAGCTAGCACCTAAACTACCTGTTAGTTTAGAACGATTTGTGGTACACAACAATCAAATAATAGATGATGGTAAACGATTTGACAACAGCCACCCGGCCTATCTAACATTGGGACCACTAACGGAAGAAGCTAATAACCCAGCGTACGAAATACACCGTCCATGTTTTATTGCTCTATTAATAAGTATATAAACAACTATAGACTCGCACGCCCAGCTGGTTGTAGCATGTCACACGCATTTGCCTAATAAATATATTAAACGATTAATTTAATCCTTGAATACGGGTCATGGACTTGTGGTTCTAGTTAGCCATTTTGCAGAAACAACTACAAGAATGGTTGAACAGAAATTTCTCTAATAAATACTGATCTAAAATAGTAATAATATTAATAATTAAAACATTGCCAGTATCTTCTCGTTTTTGGCGTTTTAATTTATTTTATTAAAAAAAGAAAAATCAGGTAACGGAAATAGGAAAACTTTTTTGGAAGAAGAATGAAGAAAACGAGAAAATTAAAGTGTGAAAATCAAATTTATTTCCCATAAATCTCTATTTTTGTTGGATGTAATGCTCAACAGAGTGTGACATTCTGATATTTCATATCATGCTATTGAAATGTGGAAGATTAACTTTGAAAGAGTGTAATCTATTTCAGAGTTCTAGTATAGGCTATCAGTTCATGTAGCTTCAGCTGAGAAAGTAGGCTACAGATTGGATTATATAGAGTTGGCCAGAAAGCCTGTGCAACGAACCGCCACCTAGATGGGCAATTATGACATCCGCAATTTAAGAGTATCTCTTACAGTTTTGGCCGTTTAAATTAGGCTCAGGAATTTAGTTAGAGGTTCCTGTTCAAAGAATGAAGCCGGTGGGTTTTTCATTTAACCAGTTAAGCGTGTTTGACGTAAATACACGACAAACTAAATCTCTATTACGGTGTATACTCGTTGTGAAAAATATAAAATTGCCATTAACTATAAAAACTCGAAATTTTAATAAAATACAATAAGAATATTATTTGGTGGGCTGTTTCCTTTATCTTACCAATAGAATTGCGGTGGGAGTCAGCCAAATGATAAGTGGTAGGTACATGTTTGGTCTCCGCATTAGAGATTGGAAATTACACAATAGAAGCTCTCAACCCTTGTGCAATGCCCGTTTTTACCTTAGATAGAGATTCAGACCTCTCAGTACGAGCATGATTTAATTTTGTACAGAATTCAAAGCTCTTTTCTTCCTTGTAAAAACTCTTGCGACTCTAGTTAACTAGAGCAAAGCATACGTGAAGCGGTGCAAGATTTTGAATGAGCACAGAATGCTCTGTAATCTCAAGCCCCAGAGATTGCAGAAAAAGTCGCTTGCAGTGACTATTATGACGTTGTAAACTTTTGTTTGTTTTGCCCTGCGTTCGACATTGTCTGGTTTTAATTCCGCACACTGAGGGTGGTTTTTTAAAAACTAAATTCCACGCATAACTGGTTAAGAAGTCTTAGGGTAATTAATGTCGCAATCCCTCTTCATCCCAACAGTACCTGCGCAGTTATCTTATCAGACTCGTGCGTGTGTTTCTTTAATCTACAATGGACCATTACTAAGCCTATGGTCATCTGGAATAGCCCGCCGCTCTGGTAGTAATGCCGCATTCAGTTTGGGAGAGAAATTGTTGATAAAGTTTCTAGGGTTCTCTAACAGATCTCCGCTCTTTGATGGTTGAAAACAACGCCATACCAGGACACCATATCCTTAATTACTGGTTACTGAGACGAAAGAAAGACCTTTATTTTGGTCCTATTCTAGTCAGGATTTCTACATTGTTCCTCACTAGCCTTGGGTTGATTTCATTAGGGGACTGAAAGCTTGAACGATTGTCTGGCTGGCTATCCGAGAAGGTGATCTGGGAATTAATGTCACAATAAATAACTGAAATAGTGCTAATTGATTGGTCGTTGAGTTTGCCAATGAAATTGTCGCCATAATAAATCGCCTAGAACGATTAGGATAAAGAACTATTGACATCTGATTCTGGGTTTTGTTTGGCCAGTGATTTTTGTAAGCTCTGACAGCTCTATAATGAGGAAAATATTGTAAATCAGAATATAGAGAAATGCGAAAAAAACATGACGCAAAAGTTTCCGAGAAAAATTGAGAAAAAAACGAGAAAGAATGAATGAAAAATAAAGAAGGTTATTTAATTATCAGAACCTTCCGTTCCTTTACGTTTTAAACAAACAAAAAATGCTGCTCTACCCGCAGCGTTACTCTTCAATCATTTTCTTTCATGATACATGACGCTAGCATGAGTTTTATGTGTATATATCTAAAAACGCTTGTATATGTAAACGCATCTTTTTGTCTATATTGTTAGCTTTATACATTTATACATGGCCGTGTATGATACATTAAGGGCTTTGATAAAACTGCCTCTTGTCACTGAACTTCAAAACAAGGGAACAAACAACAGAAAAATGGAGGAGTGTCTTTGACGGTTTTTGTTAAAACGCTTGCTAATAAAGTAACATCGCAATTTTTTTTAAGCCAAAAATTTATTTATATTTTGAGGGTCTATCTTTTAAAATTGGGGACTAATTTAGTTTCTGTATCCCTCCACTGGATGCAATCCTAAATTCAATTAACTCATCAACGCGTTCAGAATGTATACGAAAACCAACCATCGCCTAGAAGTGAATTGAATTCGATCTAGAATACATTTCAAATAATCTTTTTAAGCACAATAAAATTAAATCTCGAGAATATCTCAAAAAAAACTGAAATGAATCGATTCAGTGAGGGAACCTGAGTTGTCTCATCACCTGAGAATGTTCTAGGGTTTGTCAGGGTCACTTCCATTGGGAATGCGAAGTGAAGCAGTAGCCTATGTCAGGCGGGGCTTAATTTCCAGCTCCTAGTTTAGTGTCAGGACGGGAAACGGAAGTTCATATTTTACTATTAATATCAATCATTAAATAATTAAGTGGTTACACGCTGAACCGAGGAACTTCCTTTTACTAACCTACATTCGTAACCACAACACCAAATCCATACTGGAATATTTCCGTTCACTGGTTGTAGAAATAGGAGTCCACCAATAATTAGCCTTCCACTCTAGACAAGAAAGAACTGTGTCTTCCATATGGTTATCTTTAAATATGTACACGCTTGTCGCAGAATAAGTTTTGTCACCAGGGATTGCCCTCATACAAGAGAATAACTGGGTATCCTGGCAAAAGACCTAATCGAAGTTCACTCAACCAACACATCGGAGATCTTACTTAAGTGTTTTATAAACACAGCTTGTCATTTCTCGGCTAATCACGATAATCCAAATCCGTTTGGCTAAATTGCCTCCATAAATCTGCCTAGTACTGTACTAGCCTAAAAGAGGCGCCACGGTAGCTGAGCGGTTAGAGGCGAAACCAGTAAAGCTAATATGTATTGTGGTACTGGGTTCGATTCCCCGGTCTATAGGCCTTGGATTTTATTTAATGATTAATAAAAGAAATTTACAGTAAAGTATGTTTGCTAGTCGCCTCCGTCCACGATGCCTTGGTAGTTGGTAGTTAAGCCCCGCCTGAAAAAATAGGCGATTACTTTACTTTTACTTTACTTTACTAGCCTAAAACATAAAGCGCCATTAGGCCCCAGTTATTCCTGGGTACATTATTTTTTTTTTTTACGAATACATCTTTGAAGTTGTCAATATCGTAATAAAAATTATTTATTAGAAATAAAATCGCACTTCCGTTGTGAGGATTTGACTAAAACCTCATAAAATTCTTAATAAAATTTCGAAACTCTCAAAACATGAATGACCGCACCAAATTCTCAATTCTACATTTCGACTAGATTCTAGATACTTGCATCAGTAAAATTGTATTAATTGTATGTATAGTATTCAATGAATCATTAATTAGAAATGTCTCGCCATTTACAAGACAATAATTTTTTGTTTCCATTCAAAAACAAATGAATAAAATTTAATAATTTTGAAAAATAAAATTTTAAACAGGGGACATACCTTGACACTGGAATCCCTGTTTTCCAAAACCCCTGCAAACAGAAAGAAAAATATTAATAAGTATATTAGGGAAGGGATTAGCTATGAGGTTAGCATACTGGACTCCCACGCGGAGGTCCCGGGTTCGAATCCAGCAGCTGACCCTTAGATTTTCTCTTCCTAGGAGCTTCTTACAGCTCACTGTCCGGTGATGGACAGTGTTGTCTGTATCGAGAGAACACTGTCCGGAGGCCGGCAGTGCACTGGAAAAAGCTCCGGGCGCTAATAACCTCAGCTGTTGATGCGCCAAAAAAAAAAAAAAAAAAAAAAAAATTAATAAGTATATTATTTTCAAATTTCTATTCAGAATAAGGTATCAAAATAGCAGTAAATTTCTGTAAGCTGTAGGAGTAAATTGGGATACATTAATTTTGGAAATCTAAAACTCAATAAAAACCAATTAAATATGTAATCCAGTCAAATTGATAGGAAATACATGTTTACAAAATTGTCATAATTTATTAATATTTAAATTTCAAATAGTAATATTCAGATTTATTACATCCCTTTATTTTTATGATTAAAATAAATTGAATTTAACAAAATTGAATTTAAGAATAAAAAAAAAGAAGCAAAATTTAAATAAAAATCCAATCAAAATAAATAAGTACACCCATTTACTGAACTACTTGACGTAAATGGATATTGTCTATAAATACAAACTAAATAATATTATGCACATGTGTGCTGAATATGTTTTTATAAAAAAATAAAATTTTATGCGTTTTACTACATTGTGCATGTGTGTTTTGTTAGGTTATCTATTTCACTGTATAAGATATCAAGCGCAAATGTTCTGCTGCATAGGGTATGTATAATACATAAAGGTACTGTTGTAGCAGTTGTTACATTAAAGACATTTCAATGGCAAAAGAAATATATCTCGGGCTGTACATAAGGTGGTGATTTTTTAGCCGAATGCCTTTTCCCTTTTATTTGATTTTAATTTTTGCCTATCTTACAAGTTGAGAAGTAGTTAGGACAGCATACGAGTATTGAAATATAACGTTCACAATTTTTAAACAAGTAAAAGTATCTGTAAGACTTTATCTTTGGACAAAAGACTCAAAAAGGATCCCCCTACAGACAAGTTAAAAAGAGGCTTAAAAAGACGATTAAAAATTCTTTCTACAGTCACTTGATAATCACTTGAAAACTCTTCACCTAAAAAAAAAAAGGAAAAATACTAGAACAATGCTACAAAATCCCTTTGAAGATTTGGTGGATGCGAGGCTTTGTGGTTAAACTTAGTGTTCAAAATTCTGATCACGTTACAATAAATTGTATTCAGAATTTGCTTTTACTCGAGTAAAATTTGTTTAACTGCAAAAAAAATGACGAAGTCGTAAGTCATTAACTAGTTCCAATTGTTACTTTTTCCGAACTCAACGTAAATTCTCCAAAATAATTCTGATTCAAAAAACCTGATAAGCCAGCCAGTAAACAGCGTTTCATCCTATTGTCCTAAGATATAAGTCTCCTTCCAATCTTAGGGAAACTCCTTGAGAAATGACTCCTCCTAAAACGGAATTATTCTCTCCTAGAATCAAATTCTACTTCTTGTACTACAGCTGATGTCGTACGCTACAACCTCTACAGTGGGATAAAATGGAATCCCCACAAAAGATTCAAAAGGCAAAAATAGTTGAAACAAACGACTACTAGACTACAGATCACGACTTCCAATAGAAAACCAACGACTAATACATAATTACCATTTTCAAATCCACTTGGATATCAAATGGTCTCGAAAAATGGATTAAACCAAATGTTTCAATTCCTAACCTCACTCAGCTAAGGCTCCCTTATCAAACCTAACGGATTCACAAGAACCTTAATATCACTTTCCTTAAAGAGATCTTCTAAGAAAGCTTTAGAAAAAATTCGTAATGGAAAATTTTTTACTATTAATTTTCTTTATACGAGGGTCGTTTGAAAAGTCCGTGCAAAGTCAGAGAGATAGCACCACTGGCGCGTATCGAGGTTATGTTTAGTTAGTAGCATCTCTTGGAAGAACACACACCAAGTTTCAGCCAGATCGGTCTATTTCTTTGTGATTGGCATTCGTTTGAATCGAAGAAGTCGAGTGATTTTCAAAAAATGGACGAAAAAGAATTTCGTGTGTTGATTAAACACTACTTTATGAAAGGCAAAACGCCTCAGGAGACTAAAGAGAAGCTTGATAAACATTATGGTGACTCTGCATCTTCGATTAGAACAGTTTATAAGTGGTTTCAAAATTTTCGGAGTGGTCATATGGGCAAAAGTGACGCTGAACGTTCTGGACGCCCTGTTGAGATTACTACTCCAGAAATCATTGATAAAATCCATGATATGGTGATGGATGACAGAAGAGTGAAGGTGCGTGAGATTGCTAGTGCTGTGGGCATCTCGAATGAACGGGTACATAATATTTTGCATCAACATTTGGACATGACAAAGCTATCCGCAAGATGGGTGCCGCGATTGCTCACGCTTGACAAAAAACGAAATCGTGTGAAGTGTTGCAAGGACGGTTTGCAGCTGTTCCAGAAGAATCCGCAGGACTTTAAGCGTCGTTTCGTCACTGTGGATGAAACATGGATACATCACTACACTCCTGAGACCAAAGAACAATCTAAACAATGGGTTACCAAGGAAAAATCTGCGCCAAAAAAGGCGAAGACCGTTCCTTCGGCTGGAAAGATTATGGCGACTGTCTTTTGGGATTCGCAAGGAATGATCCTCATCGACTATCTGGAAAAGGATAAAACTATTACAGGTGCATATTATTCATCGTTATTGGACCGTTTGAAAACCGAGCTGCAAGAAAAACGCCCACGATTGGCCCAGAAAAAAGTCCTTTTCCATCACGACAACGCACCAGCTTACACCTCAGCAGTTGTGGTCGCAAAATTAATGGAAATAGGGTTCCAAATAGTTTCACATCCCTCCCTATTCTTCAGACTTGGCTCCCTCGGACTACTATTTGTTCCCCAATATGAAGAAATGGCTGGCGGGAAAAAGATTTTATTCAAACGAGGAGGTGATTGCAGAAACGAATGGCTATATTTCAGACTTGGACAAATCCTATTATTCGGAAGGAATCAACAAACTAGAGCAGCGTTGGACGAAGTGTATAAGCCTAAAAGGAGACTATGTTGAAAAATAAAAAAGGTTTACCCCAAAAAATTAAGTAGTTTTTATTTTTTGCACGGACTTTTCAAACGACCCTCATATAATTTTCAGTTGCACAACAAAAAATATTTACATAATTTAATAAACAGATAAAGTATAAATATTGAATCTCAGATAATATAAAGTTTTCATCATGAAGGGTAAGGAGAAAATATGTAGGGAATTAGATAATTTTGTGCAGATCACGTTTGCTGAGAGAAATAGTATTTGCTGAGGTAAGGTATGATCAGAATGTAAGCACGCTGGATTTCTCGCTGTTCATTGGCTCCTTCAGAGAGTAAGCTCGATAATACCAAGACCCTTCTACCTTGTGTATACAACCACCTACCTAATGTAATACACAACACACACACATAAAACAATCAGATTCTATAGAGCAGGGCTATTGAGGGCGTATACAGTAAGCTGTGAAAGACTATACAGTTGAATTAGCCCCTATTTCTCCTAAATATTGTACCACCAGAATACAGAAAAAAACATCATTTCCTGCCAATATTTCGCTTCTTACTCTACGTGTTCTTCGTCTAAATCTATTTCTGACAGTTCCATCCACCTCTGCGCTACCAACAGCCAGGGAAAGATTGTTGCAATCACGGTATTTCTATTACATGCTTTTCTTGTCTCTGATTTAATCCACATATGGCTTCTCCTTAAGAGTGCCAGATATCCAATAAATACAAGTTTCTAAGAGGGACTTCAAGGAAGGGGATTCCTGCTAGGAGCGAGCTGAAGAAGTAACAGAAGCATCTTTTTTCTATCTTACACTGGTAAGCTTTGCGTAAGTTTTTCTGCGGTAATCACTAAGTTAATCACCAACGATTATGAAACCTTTAAGTGCTTTCTTAATCGGCATAATTTCCATTAAACTTATAATCGAACGCTTTGCATTTTTTAGGAACGCCTCAGCTGAAAAGAAAAATCGCCCACAATAATAATTTTTTCTTTCTTTCTTTTAAAGTGGGGGTGAAATGCAACTTACGCACATTTTGCCGGACTCCTTCACGGCCTACCGGCTAAAACACCCCCCCTACTTCAGGATCTAGCCTGGATTCGCTGTGATGTCAGCATTACATCAGGCTAGACCTCAGTCCTACCTCTGCTCAGGGGACCCTGCTCAAATGCTGTTCCATGTCCCTTTTTTTAGAGACAAGTCCTTCTCTTGCAAAACCAGCCTCTAGCGACCAATTAGTTCTGCAAGAGAGCATCGCCTCCACCAACACCTCAGGAGTCAACCGCCCGACCATCGACTTCAAATCTTTTCGGAGGCGACCCCACCTTTCACACACAAAAAAGGTGTGGTAGGCGTCGTCTCTCACTTCTGGACAATATATGCAGTCTTCTTGGGCCTCCTTACCCATCCTCTTGAGGTATGCTCTAAAAAGGTCATGCCCACTCGAGTTGGGTAAGGTAGAAGTCCACTTCTCCAAATGATCGCCTTATCCAGATGCTAATAATAATAATAGCAAAGTACTTCCCCCCCTATTAATAGTGAATTATATTAGATTAGGTGGAAGGGTTATTTATTTATCTTGAGCGACTAGCCCTTCATTATGTGGTCCACCCAAAACATACAAGAAAAGAGACGATGGTGCCAACATATCAGTAACTCTCCGTCGACTAGAGTCGATGGTCAGAGAGTTGAAGAGTCTCCAGTGTCCCTCGGCTCCATACTGCTTCCATCCGGAAGCTGTAAAGGATGTAGCTGGAAGGTGAAGGAGTGTCACCCAAGCACGAGAGGTTTATTTGTAACGAGACGGCGCTAATAAGCTGTCGATGCGCCGTGGGAAAAAATAATAATAAAAAAAGGGTTAATTCCTATGATTTGGAAATAGTTCGGCATTGTGTTCTTCCTGTAAGAAAAACAGGAAGTTATGCTCATAAAGTGCAAACTTTAAAGCACATTTTTGGGTAGAAATTAGCGAAAAACTGGAAAGAGAAAAGTAACTATTCAGTAAGGTCGTATTTTCCGTAAAAAAGATCGATACCCATTTTATGGGCACAGACGTTGATATTCCATCTTCCATACAAAGTCGACCTTTCCTATCGGCGATGATTTTGAGATATTTACTCAAACACAGCCCACACATACGAGTATATACGTATATGCACACAAGAATAGAAAAGTTGATAAAATATAAACATAAAATAGCGACAAAGAGTAAAATATGGAAAAGTTGTCTTGAGATGGTGAAATCCAATGATAAAGTTTTTCAATTTACAACACCCTGGGGGGAAGTGTGGGAATAAGCAAAGAGAGAGAGAAAAAAGAGATGACGACATAGTTTGTAAGAGGAATATGGGCAGGTAAGAAGTAAGAGTTCCTATGTGAAGTATTAGGGAAGGCAGTGCGAGAAAGCCAGGTTATTGCATATTGCTGGGCAAACAAATATCTCTGGAATTTTAAGCTTACTTTTTCAGGTTAAATAAAGGGATAACCTGGTATGTACACTCACAAGAGTTTTTCTTACCGTGGTAACTGTAATTAAACTGCGTTGTAACTTACAAAATGCACTTACAATATCTTTCCAGAGGGCTACAGTCCACTGTAAAAAAGCTCCAGAGCACAAATAACCTCAAAATGTTGACGCTTGTTAATTTTTTTTTTAAATTTATTTTGTTATTTACAATCTGTACACAGTATACAATAAGTAAATATGAAGACTGAATATGGTGAACTGGTATGGGAGGATAGCAGGAGGAGAGAAGCTACCCAGCGGTAGCACTCTCTATAGGAGAGAGGAGAATGTGAAGAGGAGAATGTGAAGAGGAGAATGTGAGGAGGAGATACGAGGAGGAGAGAAGAGAGTAATAATTTAGGTCTTCAGCCTAAAGGAAGTCGCGGGGCCACTGGCGATTCAGTCGGCGAGGAGTATTAGGGATGTCAGAAGAAGTGAGAGACAGTACAAGAGAATTAGAGCAAGTAGAAAGAGCAATATGGTACTTGTGATATTTCGTCTTAGCGAGTTGGTGTAAGAAGGTGATGTTGAGGTCGTTTTGAAGAGTTAGGTTAGTCACGTAGAAAGGAGCGTCAGCTATCTGTCGGAGGAGTTTTGATTGGAATGTCTGTACAGTCTGTATGTCTGTAGGTTTGGCTGAACCCCACAGCTCTAGTCCGTAAGTCCACATAGGTTTGAGAATAGTGTTGTGGTATTAAACGTTTGAGTTCTATGGGCAATTTGGAGGGTCGTCCAAATAGTCTGTTAAAAATTTCCGCTACGTTTTGTTATTGCTTGACTTTTGAGTCTAGTAAATACTACTACTTAGTTATTATTAGTCTATAATAATAATAAATTTTATTTTGAAATGCAGAATTCGAAAATATAGTTGGTATCTAGAAAATTATAATAAGTACTTATACTAGAGTTTTGAAAATCAAATGTTTTTTTAATGACAGTAATTTAGATATTTTATAAATGCCTTATGTGCGGATCAAATAATACCTATAACAGTGTGGGAATGCCCATAATTTCTAGAAAGGAAGTAATGGAAGCCAGGGGTACTGTTATTGCCGTAGCATATCTCTTAAAACAAATAGGTATCCAAACGAACACAGAGCCAGAGCGCTGTTAGCATTCTTATCGCCATTCTACAGGCACGCAGACATCAGCCCTTCCCCGCCACTCATGTTAGCTACACTTTAATAAATTAAATGAAAAGGCCAAGTTTAGTCGAACATATTTCAATGTTGTTCAAAAAATTTAAACTACAAAATCCTGTTGCGAGAAAACAACCATAGGCTCTCTCTACCCGTAATTTAAACAGAATTTATGCAGAAAAGTTAGTCGGTGTTATATATCTCACAACAAAAAAATGATTCTGTTGAAGGAAACGAACCGACGTCACAGGTTCACTGGTCTAATCACTCACAATAAACCTCTCTTCCCTTACCGCTTAAACTATGACTCTGACACTAATAATTCGCACAAAACATTAGTTGGCTCCAGTACTGAGATACATTCCTAGACAATATAATATAAAGAGCACTGCCCAGAGGTTCAAAAAAACAATTACATATTCTTGATTCTCTGAAGGTAGTAAGATATCAGGGCGATCAAATAGAAATATATAGTCATCATGTATTTCTAGAATATTTCAAATTAACAACACTAATAGGAGAGTCGTTAGATTTCCTTCTAAAAACTGTTGACTTCCGTTCAAAATTATCGTAAGAGAATGAAACCGGAAGGACAGTTGTAACACATGGGCTGAAAAGTCCCGGGCCTAACAAAGAAAACACGTTTTTTTTTTGTTCAAAATTAGCTTTATTCATCAACGTAATTTCCATCAAGAACAACGCAATCATTCCAGCGCCGCTCTAACATTTCAATACCACTTTTGTAGAACGATTTATCTTTTGCCTCAAAAGAGGGCCTCAGTTACAGCGATAACCTCTTCATTCGAGCGAAATTTCTTACCGGCGAGCATTTTTTTTTTAGGTCTGCGAACAGCCAGTAGTCGCTGGGAGCCAAATCTGGCGAATACGGTGGATGTGGGAGCAATTCGAAGTTCAATTCATGTAGTTTTGCCATTGTTTTGATTGACTTGTGACACGGTGCATTGTCTTGATGAAACAAAATTTTTTTCTTTGCCATATGCGGTCGTTTCTTAGCGATTTCGCTATATAATATTCACGTTGATGGTATTTCCCTTCTCAAGATAGCCGATGAATATTACACCACGCACATCCCAAAATACCGAGGCCATAACCTTTCCAGCCGATTGCTGTGCTTTCGGCCGCTTTGGACGAGGTTCACCAGTTGCTGTCCACTCAGATGACGATCGTTTTGATTCCGGAGTGAAGTGATGGATCCATGTTTCACCCATTGTCACATATCGACGCAAAAATTCCGGTTTGTTACGTTTAAACATGGCCAAACACTGCTCAGAATCATCAACACTTTCTTGTTTTTGGTCTACAGTGAGCAAACGCGGCACCCACTTTCAACAGAGCTTTCTCATAGTCAGATGCTCATGCAATATAAAAGCAACACGTTCTTTTAATATCTTTACGATGTCAGCTAACTCACACAACTTCACTTTTCGATCATTCAAAACGATTTTGTGGATTTTTTTTATGTTTTCTGGTGTTATCGCCTCATTTGGACGTCCACTGCGTTCTGCATCATCGGTGTCTCTACGACCACGTTTGAAGTCAGTTATAAGGAGTTGATCGTCCTTCTTTATAACTGAGGAAAAACATTTTCGAAAACTCTTCTTCTTATCTTTTTTGTAAACAACGTAGCGCCTAAACGCGTGAACCGATTCCCATATACTACAACTGAACCTATATACGTACAACCAAAATATGTACATAAAAGTTAATATACCAACTACAAAAGTTTTATTAAATTCCAAAATGACTTATTAACAGCAATGCAGGTAGTAAGGTGGTGCCCTAACTGCCCTAAACAATACAGTTTGTTCCAAGACAAAGGCCAACCTAATTAGGTACCTAGATAGAAGTTCCTTTCCCTTTTGTATTATATTCCATACATAAATTTATAACTATTTACATTATTACATAAATTATAAATTACTTATTTAGTAACTATATTAGCCGTGCATATATTTACAAAATTGTGCAGCTTGGTTCGTTACCAAAAGAAAATGTTCAAACGACAAATGTTTTTCGAGTTTTGCACGGATTGAACTCGAAATATATTTTAGAGCAGCTGGTGTCTCGAGTGCAGGCTCCAAATCCAGCGATATAATGTTAATATCGTCCTTATACAAAGAACATTAACTTTGTTAAAAAGAAAAAAACGGCAAAGAAATATTGGTGTAAAAACTTTAGTTTTATTAAAGAAAAGAATTCCAACAAATAAATATATTGTAAACGCAATATATGGGCAGTATTATGTCATCTTTATCGCCATGTTTATTGGACAGGTGTTATTTTATTATTATTATTATTATTATCTATTTCACAGTAGATAATAATAATAATAATTTTTAATAAAAACAAAAAAAAATTATGTTATTATTTTTTCAAGCCTTTCTCACGCCATTATTGGAGCCTTAACAAACAATATTCTCATGGCAAGAACACCCAATTCACCTATTAACCAGAATTATTGTACAATTGTTTTTGCCTTAACAGATTACAAATGAAAATTACGTATCCAGTGAATGTGTACAATTCCACTCATTATCTCAAGAAGATTTGCCATTTAGAATTATTTACAATTAACGATGCCAAATCTAGAAACGACAGAATCTAAATTTTTTTTTATTTGCAAATAAAACTGATTGATTAAAAATGCAGGAATCGTTTTCAAAGTAATTTCCTAAATTCAGAGAACATATTCTATTACGATTAACAACGATTTCTGATTTTTGGCCAATTACACGATATTACGGGAACAGCTGGCACGTATTTTTTCTTTTTAAGATATTATTTTTAATACATTTTTACCTCATTAGTAAAATTTGAACCCAATTAAATTCATTTTAAATCAAAAATATGATCTAAAATAATGAACCCACAGCCATAATGATTATATATTTTTAACTATCCCCGCTCGGCCAAGGTTCTGATCCTACTGTGGATATATCTGGTATCTATCACATCCGTCCTTCATGCATCCTTAATCCTCTAGCCTAAGGTTTATAAGTAATATTTATATCTAACTAACACGACATCAGGAATCATGAGAGTGTTTCAAACCAAACATGTTACTGCACTTTTTTTACTGTTTTTAATACAACACGTTACAATACTTCCTTCCTGTAGGAGACTATAAAATACTAATCTTGATTTGTTGCTAAACCAAAACATTAGCTACAAAAAGCGCTGGCTTGCTTAAAAAAAAAAAAAAAAAATTGCGAACGCCTAAAAGCAATGAGTTCTCAACATAAACTATACATGGCTTCTCTCTTGTTCATCTAGTCATCCAGTTCTAAAGATGTCCTCTTCGTCCCTCTTTCAACACCAGCCCAAAGTACATAACTGCCCTTCAGGCTACTACTACTACATCGAAACACTTAGTACAGAAGCACTGAGACCCTCATTATTTAGCTTCCTTAAAACTAACAGAAAAAGAAAAAAAAAAAAGCAATTACACCGCTGTACTATGTAGGATAATTTCCCTTTGAAGGTTATAGGACCTTCGTAGTTATAGGACATATTCGTAGTCTTCACTAATTTGAAAACCAGGTGAATGTGGCAAAAGCCAGGATCTGCAAGAGACAACGCCCTTGTATGTCTTCTTCTATCACTATTCCGTCACATAAACTTGCGAACTTCCTTTTAGATCTCCTCCATAACTTCCGTTTTTTTGGCCTCCAAAACAGTATTTATTTTGTATCTCCCGACCATATACTATTTCTTGCACTACTTTATGAGAAGTTTTAGGATCTCCTCTTTTCCCACACTTAGATTAGATTAGAAATAGATGGGACGGGACCTACGCCCCACGGCACCGCAGCCACAGAAGACTTATTGTGCCAGCCCCTTCTTAGTTCTAGTAGGCGAACCCTCCCCTCCTAAAGAGGTTGAGGACTTTCCATACTAGTTCTTTTTGCGCTACTATCTCCATCGGCCTCAGCGTTCCAAAGGTTTCATAGCGCAAACGCTCAATTGCAACGCAATCGAACAGCAGTTGAGAGGCCGTTTCCTCCTCTTCCTAACATAATCTGCACAATGGTTCCGAGCTAATAAGCCCCACCTTGTGCAGATGCTTCCTGAACCTACTATGCCCCGTGAATAGACCTGTAATCAGAGTAATCTGATTTCTACCCAAACACAGGGTCTCTTTGGTTCTTTGCTTACACAGCCAAGGCATCATAGTATTGCTGTTTTAACCCCAGGACACATCACCCAGTTCTTTTCGTGCTCCCTCCAGATCCAATCTCTGAGAGCCGCACGAACCGAACTACTGGTGATCCCCAGGACAGGCTACGGACCGATGAAAGGATTGTTAGATCCATATCCAGGCCAGATGATCAGCTTTCTCATTCCTTTCAATCCCTACATGACCCGGCACCCATTCCAGTCGAACTTTGTTGTGCCGCACCAGTAGTTCCAGTGCCTTCCTGCATTCCCAAACCAGGGAAGAGGTCATTCTTAAGGATACAAGAGCCTTCAGTGCAGCCTGGCTGTCCGAAAAGATACGAATCTCCCTATTTCTAGGTTCCATCCGCAGGCTTTCCTCAGCAAATGTTTTAATAGCAAAAACCTCGGCCTGGAAGAATGTGGCGTATCTCCCAAGAGATCTCTCAATGAGTACCTCGGGTTTAACCCCATACACTCCAGACCCAGACTTTTTTCCCATTTCAATTTTTAAAACTGGCTCTTCCTCAAATCTTATATGTATTTCCTAATTATTTATTCTTAATATTTTTCCAAGTGACCCTTTTAGGCTTAAGAAATTTTTGGAGGTTTCTACATTAAGGCTTATTTACTGCTTTGCTCTTAAAGTTAAAACATTTAATTATTTTCCATTAAGAAGAACCGGAAATCTCCAACATATGTCCAAGAATTATTACATTTCTTTCTCCCACTAGGTGTCTCTTTGCCGCAAAACTTTTCGGAAATGGTTAGTGCGCTTCCTCTAACTCGAGTTAACCTTCTGGTGGGGGGCGGCAAAGCACTAAGGTTATGGTCCAAACGACCTTAAAAGTGATTAAAGTCAGTGTCTTAAATCTAAAAAAAAATATAGAGATTTTTCATTAAAATCATGAATTTACGATATTAATATTATTATTTTGAATAATATTCTAATTTTTTTTGTTTGCGAGTATTGATTAAAGGCAGAATACTGCAAGGCAGATGTAGTTAATGGTGAAGTAAAATGCAACTGGGTCACTATCATGAATAACAATTTAAATAGTAGAGTTCTACTTATTCCCTAGCAGCGAGCGAATGAGACTGAGAGAGAGACAGATAAAATAGCCACTAAAAGTTATAATTAAGAGTTTTAGTTTGAGATTAGCCTAACTGATAAAAAAAACAATAATAAAATAAAAAAATGCAGCACCCAGAACGCAATCCTCGCAATGGCTGCTGGCTTTTCGACACTTTCAACTCAATTATTATATGAACAATACAAAGTCTAGCTTAACTGCTGTACGTAGCGGAAATAAAATGCATTTTCATAGTTTCCTCATTACGATCGTTAAAATAGACAGTTATCGTACTTGGCAGAAATCGGGCGACGACAAAACTATGCATCTTCACATGACAATAAAACGATCTGGGACACCCACAATTAGATTTTTTGTTTATTCTCCGAAAAAAATCCAGTTGGGTTTTGCGGGCAATTATTTTTGACCAATCAGGAGACCACTTTGCTACAATTTACGTCAAGGAACTGTTCCAAATTAAAAAAAAAACATTTCTAGGATTTTCGTTAAACATAATTTACTTGTTGCGCATGTGCAGTTCTAAAACTTTTATTTAAAACACATTGCTGGGAAAATTCCATTAAAGGAGCACATCAAGGTGGCAGCCATTAAATCAAACAAAGGACAAATCTGTAACCTAAATTCTAAATTAGGATCAACTGATCGAAAACAAATTATGAATACTAAAAATTTAAACGATTAATTCAGAAATTTAATACTTTTAAAAGCCTTACTAGCGCCACCCATATGGATGTACGGACTCGAAACCAACAGGAAAGCTAAACGATTAAATTTCCTTTGAATTCGAACTGTCTTCCAGAAGAATACGAGAACACAAAAATTACCCACAGTTAATAACAAATAAATATTTGTTGTTTTTTTTAATGAAGAGTATCGGGAACTTACCCACAGATGGGCAAGGATGGTTACGGAGTGGTTACCTTTAGAAGGAAAAAGGAAAGAAGGTAGACAGCGCAGAAGATGGTCAGACGAGATGAAAAAGGAAGAGACAGTCGACTGGATGAGGAATTCGGAAGACACAGCGAATTAGAATAAGAAGTGCGAACAGATGGAGAAATCAGGGTACGGCTTGTCACCGTCAAAGGACCAAAACTCCCCTATGGGAAGGCCTACATATGTTATTTACAGCAGAATGGATCAATGAACAATTATTTATATCAGTGTAGTTTTATTTTGTCTTATTTAAACTGAGCGATGGATATTTTTTGTGATATTATTTTTCTGTAAAATATGTAAATAAAGGCTTATTATCGGGAACTTCTATCTCTTGATTCGAGCCGAATTTCAGCTTTCTTGATACAGTAATACAGGCGTCCCAGTAAGTTGCAAGATTTCTTGTGTTGTGACTTACTGAAACTTAAGACATTCAATTTCTCGCTTCACAATAATCAGATTTACATCTAATTTCGTTCAAATATAGGGAACTTCTATCTCTAGATTGGAGCTAAATTTCAGCTTTCCTTTTTACTCAAATAATTTAAGATTGGACGAAGGAAAATAAAAGAAATAAAGAGAAAAAAGGCGGCAGAAGATAAACTCTAAGGGTATTGTTATTTATTCAGCTGCGAGTAACACTCTAAGAGTTTAGTTAAGGTTAAACAACTGTTGTTAGCGGCAGGTGGATCATCCCGAAAAGAGGTGGATGCTTGGAGGCACGCCACCACAATGGGTGCAGCAAGGGGGCAAGAGCCCAGGGTCGGGCCGGCTCTCTACAGCTCTCTTCTCTCACTCTAACTTGATTAATGTCACTGCATCGTTATCATACTTACAACATCATCATTAAATCATCCCCTCTCTCTCGTTACCTGGCCGCCTCCAACCGCCGCCACACTTTGTCAATAAATTTTGCCCAAACTAAACAAGGAAGAGAGGAGAGAGAGAAAAAAGGACGTAACTTATCTAGGAGCCAGTCCTTCCGCTCAGAACCCTTTTTATACTTAACAAGAACTTAATGGCTAACAATCTGGCGTCAAACTTGTACGCCACACTTTCTTAGCACAAATTTTTAAAGTTTCAAATTATAAATCTTCTTCACCAGTCCCAATTTTTATTAAAATGTAGGCAAACATTCTCAAATCTTTTCCATAACCACAAATCTCGTAGTAGTTAGTAATAAATATTCGTTTTTTTTTGTTGGCAAATAGAAAACTTTTATAAGTATATTGCGTTCGCAACGACAGTCTGCTAATTTTTGTTTTTATTTTTTTGTATTTAAGGCGCGTCAATCGCTGAAGTTATTGGCGCCTGTAGGTTTTTCCCCACTGCACTTCCGGCCTCCAGGATCACCGCGAAGGAATCCATAATACGCTAATACTAATCCCTTCCGTTTCTATTAAAACCAAGAATTACCTAGGAAAAGGCACTATAAAGAGAATTCTAAATCATCCCTTCCCGAGGGACCCACCTAGAAATCCAAATTTTGCAAAGAAAATTTAAGCCCAGTACTCCAAAATTTATTTTTTTTTTAAAAAACTTTCCCGAAATGCAATTTTATCTAACCTCTGAATTTTGTTAATTCTTTCAAATCATTGTTGGTAGATACAAGTAAGAAACCATTTCTTTAAGTACACTAAAATGTACTTCGCTCTGAAGTGGCCGTTGAAATTTGAATATCAATTTTCAATTTAAAAAAAAAAAATTATTTCGTTAGTTACAATCTGTGTATACATATATACAATAAGTAAATAGGAAGAATAAAAGATAAATGGATGAGGGAAGAGCAGGAGAAGAGAAACTACCCAGTGGTAGCACTCT
Source organism: Rhodnius prolixus (assembly GCF_049639745.1). Classification (NCBI taxonomy): domain Eukaryota; kingdom Metazoa; phylum Arthropoda; class Insecta; order Hemiptera; family Reduviidae; genus Rhodnius; species Rhodnius prolixus. Next base: position 10,041,622 of record NW_027411604.1, on the reverse strand, counting down.
CTACAGGATATAATGATCTTTAGGTCTTCAGACTGCAAGGAAGTCGCGGGGCCATTGGCGACTCAGTCGGCGAGGAGGATTGTTAGGGATGTCAGAGGAGGCGAGAGACTGTACAAGAGGATTAGAGCAAGTAGTGGGAGCAGTCTGGTACTTGTGATATTTAGTCTTGGCGACTTGGTGTACGAAGGGAATGTTGAGGTCGTTGTGAAGAGTGAGGTTAGTCACCGTAGAAAGGAGCGTCAGCTATCTGTCGGAGGAGTTTTGACTAAAATGTTTTGTACTGTCCGTATGTTTTGTAGGTTTGGCTGAACCCCATAAGTCCACATAGGTTAGAGGATAGTGTTGTGGTAATAAACGTTTGAGTTCTATGGGTAATTTGGAGCGTCGTCCAAATAGTCTGTTAAAAAATTCCGCTACGTTTTGTCATTGCTTGTCTTTTAAGTACTAGTACGCGGGTTAAATGTGAGTCTATGAAGAGTCCAAGGTAGCGCGCCAGTTCTGTGCAAGGAAGAGGATTTCTGTTGAAGAAGACAGGTGGACAAGAGCCCCGCCGGAGAGTAAACGTTGCATAAAATCAATTATCAAAATTGAATTAAATTTTGTGTTTGAAATTAATCCAGTTACAATTTTAGAAAGAAACGCTAATCATTTTTAAAATGAAGGGTAGAGTTTACATTTAGGAATGGTAAATTGCGTGATGGATACACACTAAATATGTGGTGGAGATCTTGTAATCAATTCTAGCAATTAAGAGAGCACTTCTAACTTGACACAGTGAGGTAAGAAGTGAGAACCAAAGTATCCTCCTTACTGATGAAGTCCTGGTGAACATGGCAGTAGGTTTGAGAAAAGGGAGTTTAGATTCTATTTCAAACAGACGTCAACTTAATCTGCTCTCTTTAGGTTATTCCAGACGGAAATCTTAACAGTAAACTTGTTCCTGTTTGGCTACACTTGTTGAGAGAGTAAGTTTGTCTGTACACATGTAAATTGTATCTTTAATTACATCTGGTAAAGTGAACTTCAAAACATCTTCCAAGGGAATGCTCCCCGCTTATAGAATTATTTACAATTAATTAAATAGTAGATGCCATGGCGTTACTTGCAAGTAAAAAAGGTTTTTTCTATTGATTCTCAAGGATTCTATATAATGATTCCCAGCTAAGTTTGATGCTAAAAGTTTTTCTTTGCTCTTTTATCTGTAACAGTCTCATCAAAGGCAGTTACGATAAAAGCAAAGACCGAGTGCCATATTCAAAATAAATTCGGCCTCAAACGCAGCTTCCGAAATTAATTATGAGATTGGTAAAGTTCTATTTTCAAACAAGGACTGCCTACGACATGTTAAAAAAAATAATAATAAGAATTTGATAAACAGGATGCTATTCTATTCTCATTCCAGCAAGTAACCTGAAGACTGTGCCAATATTAAGGCTCTCTGTGCAGCAACAACAAGCCAGGACCAATCAGCTTGCGAAGTAATCGCAAAGTCAGTAAAGCTACTTAGTAGATTTAGCTAAATCAACAGAGGAAGTAGGCAACGACTTAAGTGGTAGGCTTTACTGCGGAAAAGCCAATGCCACCTACCTAGAAAGTGTTAGTTCTGCCATAGATAGCCCCATGCAACATGGCAGCTAGGTGAGGCTGGCCAGATTTGTTTACCTCCTCTCCACAAGCCAGAGACGTGGTCGTCAGTGAGAGGAAATGTTATTGGCCAGGAATTACCTTAAGACTCTAAAGTTTCAAGTTATATTCTAGGTAAACGTTACAATCAAGATATCTAATCACTAAGCAAGCAAAAGACGTCACCAGTAAAAGAATAAAAGCCTTGCAAATGCTACTATAAAACCGTCAAAATTCCGCTCAAATGTAAATTAGCATCAGAAAACTTTTGAAAGACTCACGGAGGTTTAGTTCCCAGGGAACCCCCCCAACATCAAATTTTCCGTAAAAATGTTTCAAAATAATGATAAACCTAGATGAGTTACATCAGTAAGAGGTAAGAGGCTCGGCCCGCAAAGCTAAGAAATGGTACTAGATTCGATTTCCGATCTAGGCCTTGGATATTATTTAATTTTTAATATGAGAAATTCACAGTAAAGTACGTTTACTAGTTCAGCTTTGTCCACGACCTCTAATGAAGATAGAAGTAAAGCATGTATGAAATTATAAAGCTCTATATTTGAAAATTGAGCTCAGTAAAGACGTAGCTGCGAATAACACCTACCTTGATATCAAAACCGAATGTCAAGAAGCTTTTTCGGATAAGATTAAAAGAAAAAAAATCGAATCTAGGAGACTTCAAAATGTCTATTGCCAACAAAACTTGATTTTAAAAAACTGATCCTGATGCATTCCAATGATCGATTAATAAGAACTTAAATATAGGATCGAAGTAAGAACAATTACCTTACTTAAGACTAATAATTGCATTGGAGCAATAAGAAAAAAGTCGATAATTTTAATTTTTGTTTTTTCAGTTTCCCCAAAGTAATACAACAAAAGTACTCACAAGTCCCCGATATTCAACGACCAAAACACAAAAAATAAACGGTAAATAATTTATCCAAATAATTACCTTTCAAAAAATATTCAAAGATCCTCCATTAACTGTAATAACATTTTAAAAAATTTGTATCGCCATTGTCATTGTTAATTATAGTGTAATTAAAACAATACTAATTCTTTAACTGTTCTGACATTTAAAGTTCTTTATAATTATTTTTAGTAAAACCCACTTATTAACCGTTAACATATCATGTTTGAATATGTTTAAAAAGAACGAATATATTTCATTAAAATTAATGACATAAAACGATTAGTTAACGTTAACTCAAGCGAACTGTACATATTCGACCAATAATCGACGTCTAATTTTTGTTAGTTAGAAGTTATTCAAAATGTATATACCTAGGAGATTATCGCTATTATTTAATATTGAAGGGCTCAGTATTTCACAGTTGTACGTAAACGATAAAGACGAAACTGGAACATTTCAGTTTCCAGTCAAGCTTACGTAGCTTACGGTACAAAAAAAGGTACGAGTATTTTTCTCATTATCAGATAAAGAAGGAAAACAATTTGCCTTATCACTAATTCGTGCTTCGTTATCAACTTATAAAAAAAAAAGGCTTAAAAGAGTTTCAGCATAATATGGTGAAGGTTTTAACGATGCACTGCTATTTATTACAATGGTTTAAGTAACTTGGTTTGTACCCTAATGATAGTCCAAGACAAAGTCAACATCGTACTTCAGATTAAGATCGCTATTACTAGAATAGTCAGGAACAAGTGGCTAATCAACGACACAGTCATAATTCTCTTTAGCCAATTGTAAGTGGTAATAATGGTGCGAGAATTGTTAAATTTACTAAAGTTAATAGCGCGGGTCATTGTGCGCGATTACAAAGAATAACACACTTGTCTACAGCCAAATAACTTTAGCAATTGTTTTTTGGACACAATTAAAAGAAAGAGGATTATCATTATTTACAAGAACATAATGAACTCAATAGACAAGTTAGAACCTGTTCAGACAGGCTCTTAAGATAGATAAAGTATCAGGAACGTAACCATAGGAATAGAAGCCAGGCTGGTAAACAGCACAGAAGCATGAAACCTCCGAAGTTTTTGTAACAACAAAAAACTAATTAAAACTATCCGCTAGGCCAGTTGTTTAAGGGTTGATACGTAGTAAAACAAAATTGCACGCAAGAGCGTAATGTTCATAAAACACCCAACTTTAATAATTTTTCTTCTATTTTGCTGATTTAGACAAAATTCCCAAATACGTAGAAGAAATAAAGCTTAATACAGGTACTGGAAGGTTAATTTAGAGAATATAGAACGACTGGAATTCGTAGTGGCTTCAACTGAAACCCACTTGACATCTGTTCAGTACTACGAACGGAAGGGGCTAGCCCAGTTTCCTAGCGTTCTGGAGAATGTTGTATATATGGTGGGACATTCGAGGACCAATACGTTATGAGCTTTTAAAACCGGACGAAAAGCTCAATTCGGAGAAGTATTGTCAGCAAATGGATAATTTAAACACAGCAGTCCAAGAAAAGAGGCCGGCGATGTTCAATAGGAAGAACATCATACTGCATCATGATAATGCCTTGGTCAAAAAATTGCAGAACAAGGCTGGAAAATTCTGTCGCATCCACCATATTCCCCGGACTTAGCACCCTCCGACTATCACCTGTTTTTGTCCTTACAAAATTTGTTGAAGGGCAAAACATTTAAAAATGAAGAAGATATCAAACAAGCACTGGTTCAATTTTTCGCATCAAAAAATAAAACATTTTTCAAAAATGAAATACACAAATTGCGCTCACGCTAGCAAGATATCATTAATAATAATGGCAATTATATTATTTAATAAAGTTTATTGACGGTAAGAAAAATTTGTATTTTGTTTTATTCCAAAAACGGACAGAAATTTCCGGTAGACTAGTGTTTCCGGTAGATGTCTAGTGAGTTAATTGTGAGCATAAGGTGGTCCTATCAAAATCTAGTAAGTGGTAAACATGGTTAAATGTGAATGTAAGGTGTGATAGACAGTGCTGTGATACAGTGCTCAGTTTCCTAGCGTTCTGGATTTCCAAGCAGACATCCTGGGTTCGAATCCAAGGTGCCAGACCTTAGATTTACCCTTTCTAGGGGAGCTGGTTACTGTCCAGTGATGGACAGTGTTGTTTGTAACAAGAGAAGAGTGGCCGAAGATCAGCAGTGCACTGAAATTTGATCTAGAGACGGAAATCTGGTCCAGAGCTCTCCAAAACATACTCATTTATCATGGCGTTTATCTTAACTCTCGAAACTCATAAAGAAAAAGGAGCCCAAAGGATTTCAAACCTTCAAAACCTAGGCAAATCCAATTTTTTATTTTTTAGAAATAAATTATCAGAGATCCCTCGTGAAAAATATTTTACCATCAAAGTAAAAAAATAATTGAAAAACAGTACGAAATAGCTTCTTCAGCTAATATATGGTATGCATACTGTGTGCATTGATTTTCTAGTTCTAACTTAAATTGTTTTCAATCTAGAATGGCAATTAGTGTTAGTTATTGTACGAAGTTTTGCAATGGATGGGGCTCCATCATCGACCTAGCCCATCCCCCTCCAACAAGCCTCCTCCTCCTCCACCACACAGTGGAAAATTGAACCACTGCTAGGTTCTCTAGCCAACACACGCACCGACAAACATTTATACGAATATTTGCTCTAAAACAAAACTATTCCCACTAAAACTGGAATGAGTTGAAGCGCGAACAGGAATACCCAAACTGAACCCAGTTCTCTAATTTTGTATTCTACAGGGAATTTAATTAAATAGTAACAAGAATGTATTTTTGAGGTAGGGTTTCAAGGCTAAAGCTACAATTTGCAAAAACCAAAACCAAAAATTATCATAATAAAATTTTATTTCCGTGTAATGTACGATAAATTCTGGTATTTGCACACACTAATTTCTCTTATTACTTTTTTAAATTTACTAATTTAAAATTTTCTTTTAATCTCAATGAAATTTAACAAGTTTAGGCACTGTCTATCCTAAAATTTTTTTCTTCTCAGAAGCCACTTACAAACTACCGTCCAGCGCTGTGCTCATGTTTCAGACCAAACTATCCGAAGGTACCTTAAATATGAAAGTTTGTAAAATCATTAAAAAAAAGAAAAGTTCCTTCGTCGGGGAACCCAGAACTCTACAATTCTTATTATTTGACAGAATCTGGCAGACGGCTGCATGTAGCCATGCCGAATAGATATATTTTTTTCTTAAAATATGATGTACATACTTTTTTTTAATAAAGTATTATTAATTTTATTATTATTATTATTATTTGATATAATGAAGAAGTTCAGAGAAAACAGTAAAAGCAAGTTTGGTGAAAATCACTGAAGTAATTTTCACCATGGAAAAATTATCGAATATGGAGTTTTAGAAATAGATTTTACATTTCTTAATTCGATATACCAAATATGTCCTAACTCTGAGCTTGACACTTCAGAGAAAAATCTAGTTATCCCTTCTCCCCCAAGCACCAAGAACTACCCAAATAAACGTTTTGGTATTCCATGAGTGCAGAGAATATAAATTTTTTCAAAAAATATAGGAGCTTTTTTTTCAACAGAAATTTTTAAAAAGGTGAAAAATTTATTTAATATAGAGTTACTTCCGGTACACGTACATACAAACTAACGAACGCACCATTTTCTGTAAATCACTTTTTTGAACTATAATATCTAGTAACAGGATTCCTCAGTACCAAAAAGATGGAATTTCAAGAAATAGTGAGAGACTTTTTTGAATAGAGAGCAAATTATCAAAAAATTATAGATTTTATAAAAAAAATAAAATATAAATAAAGTAAACGCCTATTTTGGGGGGGGGGCAGGGCTTAACGCCCAACTACCAATTAGGTGTCGTGGACTTGGGCGGAAGCTCATACTTTACTATAAACAATTTTTTCTCACAACTATAAAGTAGTCATTCGTTGGATTCGAACTGGGGATCTCCCACATACAAAGTCACGCTCTTGACCACTAGAACACCCGCCCATAAAATTACAGACTATGTCTAGCTAAGTGCCACAAACGGGAAGACGTGATGAGAGCAACCAGACAGTGCTGAAACGTGCTAGGTTGAAAGAAGAGGTAAAAGCCAACGTCGATCTTGATGAAATGAAATGGACGATTATGATGTGGAAATTTAGGTATCACTATCGATTACGTAGTAAAAAATTTATATGTTCATGACAAATTAAAGTTCGTTTACAACTCTTTGAAGGATTTCAGATTTGTATCATTGTCCAGATTGAATACTAGGAAGGTTTTAGCGGTCACCCAATACTTCTCCGTAAGTCCAAATTGGTCAAAAAGTAATGTTTTATAAAGAAAGAGTTTTTCTGTGTAAGGCCAGCAGAGGATTCAAGTCCTAGATACCAGAAAATTATTATTATTTGTTCATCTTTTCACGGGAAATAACCCGGCGGATGTTGCTTTTTCAGTTTTCCTTTTAATATCCGGTTCTATTGTTTTATTATCTACTACTCCTTTAGATTGGGCAACTCTGTATTTGGTGTTCCTCGCTCTTTTGTACCCCAAAAACACCTAATCTTCACCAGAGTACAATCCACTACTTTATTAAGAGGCAAAGTTAAAAAAAAAAAAATTGCTGCGGTTAACACTAAATTAACCTGTATTTTATAAAGTTACAGCCTTTATTTGATAATTATCTGGTTTGTACCAAACCCTTTATAAGCTGTTAAAATAAATACCAGACTTTATTTTCCTTCCCTTAATAAGTTTTTGTTATTTCTTATGTATAATTGTAGACTTGCTCGCCAAAGTAAATTTAATCAGTCTTAATATTCTGAGCAGCAGAATACAGGCCTTCGAACAAACCTATTTTTTTGTTTATTTGTGCTACAATGAGCGCTACGGTGCTGTAAGTAGCAATGATAGAAGTGAATAATAGATGCAAACGATTGGTGAAGTAACCCAGCGGTAACTCTCCAAATACCCATGGAACTATTAGTCTCTCTACTCACTGAGAGAAGAGAGGAGATCACGAAGCAATTATCTTTTAAGGAGTCTTGTTGGGCTGTCCGGAAGAGTTCTAGAAGAAAGATTTTGGGCCTAGAGGATGCGCGTTTGGTTGCAGTTAAAGTAGAGTTTCCTGCATCAGGTTTTGGAGACTTGGGTGATAAAAGAAATGTTAAAATTTGTACGATATGTACGAGGGTCGTTTGAAAAGTCCGTGCAAAAATAAAAACTACTTAATTTTTTGGGGTAAACCTTTTTTATTTTTCAACATAGTCTCCTTTTAGGCTTATACACTTTGTCCAACGCTGCTCTAGTTTGTTGATCCCTTCCGAATAATAGGATTTGTCCAAGTCTGAAAAATAGCCATTCGTTTCTGCAATCACCTCCTCGTTTGAATAAAATCTTTTCATTTCTTCATATTGGGGAACAAATAGTAGTCCGAGGGAGCCGAGTCTGGAGAATAGGGGGGATGTGAAACGAGTTGGAACCCTATTTCCATTAATTTTGCGACCACATCTGCTGAGGTGTGAGCTGGTGCGTTGTCGTGATGGAAAAGGACTTTTTTGTGGGCCAATCGTGAGCCTTTTTCTTGCAGCTCGGTTTTCAAACGGTCCAATAACGATGAATAATATGCACCTGTAATAGTTTTACCCTTTTCCAGATAGTCGATGAGGATTATTAAGTTTATCAAGCTTCTCTTTAGTCTCCTGAGGCGTTTTGCCTTTCATAAAGTAGTGTTTAATCAACACACGAAATTCTTTTTCGTCCATTTTTTGAAAATCACTCGACTTCCTCGATTCAAACGAATGCCAAACACAAAGAAATAGACCGATCTAGCTGAAACTTGGTTTGTGTTCTTCCAAGAGATGCTACTAACTAAACATAACCTCGATACGCGCTAGTGGTGCTATCTCTCTGACTTTGCACGGACTTTTCAAACGACCCTCGTATAGTCCGATTAGAGTAGCAAAAAATGAGCGTTTACAATGTATCGAAGTATTTATATTGAATTCTTTGGAGATTATTGCTTTTGATTGAACTCCACAGCTCTATTCTAGACCTACAGATGGGTTTTAAAATAGTAATCTAAATCAAGTCTTTTGTTGTCCAGAGAGAGTTTTGATCTATCGTCTAAGAGTCTTTTAAGTAGTCAATAGCGTCTGTTTAGTTCTGTTCTTTTAAGTCTTGTGTGGAGATAACAATACTTAAAATTCCCAAACATCTTGCTCATTTCAAATTAAAATATGAAATCTGAAGACCATGATAATTTTCTCTATGATAATTTGTAAACAACCAGATCTTCCCAATTTTTGTTTTGTAACCCTGAAGATGAACTAAATGCTGTTCGAAACGTTGGCGTACAAATTTTTTGTTTATAATAGATCAAAAATCAAGAATCCTTAAAAATGATATCACATCAAGGTCTGGTCAAGAACAGCTACTATCTCCCAAATATCAACACACCAAATTCTTCCTAATATGTTGTCACACTCAAAATTGCCTAGTAGCCAATCTCTTCACAACCACTTACGTTCAATTTTCGAAAACGGCTAAAAAAAAAAAAATTTGTCCAAAAAAGAAAATAATCTATATATCACAATTCTATTAACTCTGCTCTATAAGTTATCAGCCGACACTATTCTTGCTTAATGTTCCGTCCTACATCCGGTATCTTTTATCACTTTCCTAAACTCTTACGTAAATAATCCATAAACATAAATTATCCTTATCTATCTAAAAAAGAATACATATAAAAAGAAAAATTATGTTTTCATATGTTAAAAGATATATTCATGAGAATACTGTACTTGAAAAATATTTCTCAAAAGATCGCCCAATAGATCCTTGCCTTATTTCCAAAGATAGCAAGTTACTTCTCCCTCATACCCGCTTAAACCAGGATTTCAAGGTAGTACCATCAAAGCAATAGCCTGATTATCGATACGTGAATGAATAGTCAATCTTACGGAAGATTTAACCAGAATATTCTATCGATTTGTGACCAACGGGTACAGATTAATTCCTATTTTATATATATTCTTTTTTTAAAAAAAAAATCTTATAAAAGTTCTTGTTTTACTTTACTGGATAGAATTGAAATCCTCCAAACTTTTAACTCCAATATCTCAATAACTATAATCAATAGAAAGACGCTATTTATGTAAGTAATAAAGAAAATAGAAAAGATTTGGGGAAAAAAGGATCCCAAAGACTTAGGTTAGTACTTATTGACAGATACTGAAGGCTGTCAAAAAACTAATCGATTTATCGCAGTGAAATCGATTTAAGTGAAAAAAAATTGTCGATTCAATCGAAAAATATTCTAAACTTGATTTTTATTGTTTTGAATCTTGAAAAATCGTGTTTCTGTAAATACTAAACATTACTCTTCGTTGAAACTTTTTAACGATCTGCAACCAAAGAGGAAAGCGTTAAAAATATTCGTACTTTAAAGTGATGTAAAATATAAATATGTATTTTTGGTAACATCCTTAGTACTTTCTTTTAAATTATCTATTTTAAAAAAATTGAAAGTCTAGTAATACGAATAGATTATTACATAACCTATGGAAACGTAAGGTGAGCACAGGGGCAACGGAAGCCATATAATTGTCTAGTGTACAATCACTAAGGAAAGATGACCCATTCAAATATACTAGGGTTTCCCCAGTGTAGTTCTCACGAATGTGAAATAGCACAGGAAGAATAAGAAATGTAGCAGAATTACCAACCTAACACAACTGATTCACTTTACTTCAACTCTATAATTAATATTTACCGAGAATTTCTAGAAAAAAAATCAAATCTAGTTTCATTTTATGATAGTTCTGCAGAAGAGATGTTTCCCTTTCAAAGAATTCTAGAAAATTTCAAATTTGGTTTTCCGCTAAAAGGAGTGTACGAGTGGGAATTATGGTCTCCCCTGTGATGTTATACAAATCAAGTTATGGGGTTCACGCTGAATGGCGTTAGAGAATCAAAAATCGCCCGTTAATTTCTTTATTTAGATGATTTTAAATTGTATACGCCAAGTCATAAGTTCAATTAAAGAATATTTATACTTTAGTTTCAACCTTCAGTAAATAAATCAGAATGATTTTGACGTAGCTTAAATGTCCGGAGGAACTGATGTTGAGTTGTACGACAGTATAAGATTAAAGATAAGCTGAGTATCTGGTGGTATTTTTTCTGAATCTCGGGACAGTACAGAGTTAAATATTTTCAGTAAATTTGAAACGGAGAGTCAAACTCTTATTAAAAAAGAAACTCATCAGAATTGAGTGCATAAAGACAATAAATTGCATGTTGATTCATGAACTTAAAGCTTCAGAATGCTGAACTCTGAGGGGAATCGATTCTGATTAGGTTGAGAAGAGTCAGTCGCAAAGTCTGGAAGTGTGGAATATTAAACGGACGGGTCTGAAGGGCGAGCTTTAGAGTAGTGGGAGCCACAATAGATCCGCGTAGCCACTGCGATTACTTTGGATCTATTGTGGCTCCCACTACTCTAAAGCTCGCCCTTCAGACCCGTCCGTTTAATCAGACTCTTAATTCTGGAGAGCGGCTCTTGGGTCTTGGTTTTTCCTCATCGACAAGTAACATCCTTAGCCACACGAGCCCCTCACACTGACACAACACGTGCAAGTGCCGTTTCCTCCTCTTCCTGTCAGAACCTGCAGAGGCTATCATCTGCCAGGTCCATGCAACGCTTGTGAGATATTATGGAATATTATCCTGGTGTTACTATACTACAGGATAGGCTCAGGACTGATGCTGTAGCATCAAAGACTTCCACCAAAAGAAGAATTACTTTACAGTATGGATAATATTGAAGGTAAATACGAGGGTCGTTTGAAAAGTACGTGCAAAAATAAAAACTACTTAATTTTTTGGAGTAAACCTTTTTTATTTTTCAACATAGTCTCCTTTTAGGCTTATACACTTCGTCCAACGCTGCTCTAGTTTGTTGATCCCTTCCGAATAATAGGATTTGTTCAAGTCTGAAAAATAGCCATTCGTTTCTGCAATCACCTCCTCGTTTGAATAAAATCTTTTTCCCACCAGCCATTTCTTCATATTGGGGAACAAATAGTAGTCCGAGGGAGCCAAGTCTGGAGAATAGGGGAAATGTGAAACGAGTTGGAACCCTATTTCCATTAATTTTGCGACCACAACTGCTGAGGTGTGAGCTGGTGCGTTGTCGTGATGGAAAAGGACATTTTTGTGGGCCAATCGTGGGCGTTTTTCTTGCAGCTCGGTTTTCAAACGGTCCAATAACGATGAATAATATGCACCTATAATAGTTATACCCTTTTCCAGATAGTCGATGAGGATTATTCTTGCGAATCCCAAAAGACAGTCGCCATAATCTTTCCGGCCGAAGGAACGGTCTTCGCCTTTTTTGGCGCAGATTCCCCCTTGGTAACCCATTGTTTAGATCAGGGGTGAGCAACCTTTTTAATCAATGGGCCAATTTAAATTTTAATTTTTTTTGGCGGGCCGCACATATATTAACTCTTATTAATAATTTACGAAACTTCGTACGAAACGCATTGCGTCCGTATTGCATGTTTGAACAAGTCACCGACAAGTGTGTATCTCGTCACAAAAAAATCGCGCAGACGCGGCGCGTTCGTATTGCATGTTTAAAAACGTCGTCGACAAGTAACTCGCCATAAAAAAATATTTCGGTTTAGTATGTACTACCATCTTATTATAATTTTAGAATTCAATTTTAGAAATGCTTGGCGGGCCGCGTGTTGCTCATCCTTGGTTTAGATTGTTCTTTGGTCTCAGGAGTGTAGTGATGTATCCATGTTTCATCCACACTGACGAAACGACGCTTAAAGTCCTGCGGATTATTCTGGAACAGCTGCAAACCGTCCTTGCAACACTTCACACGATTTCGTTTTTGGTCAAACGTGAGCAATCGCGGCACCCATCTTGCGGATAGCTTTGTCATGTCCAAATGTTGATGCAAAATATTATGTACCCGTTCATTCGAGATGCCCACAGCACTAGCAATCTCACGCACCTTCACTCTTCTGTCATCCATCACCATATCATGGATTTTATCAATGATTTCTGGAGTAGTAACCTCAACAGGGCGTCCAGAACGTTCAGCGTCACTTGTGCCCGTATGGCCACTCCGAAAATTTTGAAACCACTTATAAACTGTTCTAATCGAAGGTGCAGAGTCACCATAATGTTTATCAAGCTTCTCTTTAGTCTCCTGAGGCGTTTGGCCTTTCATAAAGTAGTGTTTAATCAACACACGAAATTCTTTTTCGTCCATTTTTTGAAAATCACTCGACTTCCTCGATTCAAACGAATGCCAAACACAAAGAAATAGACCGATTTGGCTGAAACTTGGTGGGTGTTCTTCCAAGAGATGCTACTAACTAAACATAACCTCGATACGCGCCAATAGTGCTATCTCTCTGACTTTGCACGGACTTTTCAAACGACCCTCGTATATCTCTCTAGAACTTTCTAAGTGCCGAGAAAATTTACTATCCTGATCTAGTAAGAAGTCCTGTAACTATTTCCATAGTATTTTTAATTTCCCTTTTTTATTTAGACTAAACACACAATTAGTTGCTAACATAATTTTGCCGACAGTGGCCAAATTTATAACCAGTCCAATAGCTAAGTGTTTTTACATGTTCCTTTATGTGACGTCAGCCTCCCAATTTCTTAAAAATAATATCCACAGGCTGTAGAGCAAAATAAAAAGATATTTAATACAATATTTTCAGCTAGAGATAAAAAGGTTTGACAACTTACACGCCTGTAAATTACAGCTAAATTTAATTTATTTTTCGCAAGCTTTATAAAAGTAAGTTGAGTGTTACTCTATTTTTAGCCACTAAATTGGATAAAAAAACTAAAAAAACTAAAACTGTTTCTTATAATAGGTGGAATGGTCATAAACTTCCTCATAATTGTTCCTTTGTTCTCGTACAGTCAACATTCTGCTTTCTTTTATTGTTCCTTTTTGTTCATTTAAAAGTGCTTTTTAAAATAAACAATGTGGAGTAAATTTATGTTTAAAATTGATGACTAACATTTTTACTTTTTTTACTAGAAAGAGAAGATTATTGTGCAGATTGTAGATTTTGTTTCTTTGTCGGAATATCTGGGGTTTTTTTAGGGTCCTTTAAGTTCGGTGATGATAGTGTGTTTGTAATAATCGAGATTTTCATTATTTGTGAAAACTGGATCCTAAAGACAACAGGAGAAGGTTCTAGACATTGTATAACAGTTGGGAAAAACCTTTTCCAAAGATCAAAACCTATTAAACAAATTTACGGAACAATGATTAACAGCTGTTATGCACAATTTACTTTTTTGGTTATCGATGAAACCATGAATGTGCGTTGTTAGCTGTAGATGTGGAAGATGTCGATGAGTATAGCTGCTAAAAGTAGATTTAATTGGTTAATAATTCATAGATACGAGGGAAAAAATAGATTTGATTAGATTATATGAAGGGCTAAATAGAATGGAAGATAATATTACTGGCTAAGAGTTTAATAGCTAGCATTAACACAGTACCTGACCAGCGTACACTATTTCTAATAGGATTGGCTAAACTGAATGACGAATAGAGTAACGTCGTGAGAATAAATCCTCAGGGAGTGAATGCAATGGCTGAATGCGATTGAATGTCCTGAGCGATGATCTGTTTTAGGCAGCTTCTACCTGGCCTATAGCCCTTCTAAAACGATTGGCTAAACTGAATGACGAATAGAGTAACGTCTTGAGAATGAATCCTCAGTGGGTGAATGCAATGGATGAATGCGATTGAATGTCCTGAGCGATGGTCTGTTTTAGGCAGCTTCTACCTGGCCCATAGCCCTTCTAAAAGGATTGGTCTAAACTGAATGACAAATAGAGCAACGTCGTGAAGAGAATCTAAGAATGAATCCTCAGTGGGTGAATGCAATGGATGAATGCGATTGAATGTCCTGAGCAATGGTCTGTTTTAGGCAGCTTCTACTGGCCCATATCCCTTCTAAAAGGATTGGTCTAAACTGAATGACGAATAGAGTAACGTGGTGAAGAGAATGCAAGAATGAATCTTCAGTGGGTGAATGCAGTGCCTGAATGCGATTTAGTTTGTGAGCAGTGGCGTGGCTGGCGTCTTTATAAACAAAATTAATTGTGTTATAGTACTGTAATTGAGTAATTAAGTACTGTAATTGTAATTTCTGTAATTGTGTCCAAATAAACTGAATCAGAAAATGTCCCGGGAAAAAAAAACAAAAGATACCAGCAGTTCGAGGTATTGTTATTCTACCAAGTCTGGCAAGAAAGGCAAGTCCTTATAAGTACGTAAACCAAGCTGGAGGATTGTGTAGCCAATATTGCCACTCTGTGGTTGTAATAAGGGGAGTTCTATACAAAGCACTTAGACCACCACAAACCGAACTACAAGTTGTTTCTTCTAAGATGTTGGGGGCTCTTATTTGTTGAATGTACTCTAGACGCCATCTTTTCAACTATAGTTAACAAATAGATTCCAACAAATACGTTTAATCCCCTAAAGTGTGTCCTGCAACTATAACTACAAAGGGTTTCCATGCATTTATAAGCACAAGTTACGAAAACTTATTAATACTTCAATCAAGATCAATAAATAGAGCAAACCGTCGTCATCAATATTGGCAGATAATTTTTATACAAATATAAATTAATAATGAATTCCTAAAAGAGAAGCGAATCCTCTAAGAATTCACCCAAGAATAAAAGAATATTCATTAAAAGAGAATTTTCAATCAAAAAGTATAGTTCTCTACCTGAATAGTAAAATTAATTAAATGAACCCAAAAATAAAATTTAAAAAGATTAATTTGTCATCAATTTTTATGAATCACTCAACGCGAAATATTTTAATGCCAATTCAAAAATTCATTTAAATTAAAAATACTTTTAAAAAAACAACAAATTAATAAAACTAATTATTTTTGACATTTTAAGAAATTATTGACCTAAATTAATATTAAAATTAGTTAATTACAAAAAAAAAGAGGACAAGTTCCAAACAACAATCTAAAATGATTTTCATATTAATTTTAAATGTGTATAAAAAATAATTAATTACTTATTTGATAAAAATTAATTTCAACTTTAAATTAATAATTTAAAAAACTTCTTAAAGGTTTCTCTATTTTCATCTAAAAAAGGAGAAAACTTGGACGGAATTTTCAAACTGAAATAACTTTACTAAATATAGTCAATGCGAATCACCAGCGGAACCCGTTCGTTTAAATGATACAATAAAAAGATAAAAAAAACTTAAAAAACTCTCATTCTAGACTATGGAGGGGGCAGCAACAGATTTTTTATTTACGTCAAGGCTAAACAATTTAGAATAAAACTGGTTTATAATTTATGATGTGTGAACTCAAGAAGAGTATTAATTTAAATTATAAAGAAAAAAAAAAATCATCCAACAAGTTCAAGGCTGAAATTGGTAATAAATCTTACTGTTAACAACAATTAGAGTTAATATACGAGCGTCACGATGAGGTTGAACAAAATGGATGTAGCACATAAATGACCAGTGTGTGTTTTTTTTTTTTGGAGAATGGTTAGAGTAATGGTTAGGGAAGGGATTAGCTATGCGGTTAGCGTATTGGATTCCCACGGATACGGCTGCTGGCCCCATAGAGTTTCTCTCTTCCTAGGAGCTTCTTACAGCTCTGTGTTCCGGTCAGAGAGAACACTGTCCGAAGGTTGGCAATGCACTGAAAAGCTCCGGGCGCCAATAATCTCTTCAGATATTGGCGGAAATCTTGGAGAATAAAAAAAAAAAAAGACATTAACGTTTCGGAAACAAATACGCGGATCGTTTGAAAATTCCGCGCAAAAATGAAAACTACTTAATTTTGGGGGGTAAACCTTTTTTATTTTTCAACATAGTCTCCTTTTAGGCTTATACACTTCGTCCAACGCTGCTCTAGTTTGTTGATCCCTTCCGAATAATAGGATTTGTCCAAGTCTGAAAAATAGCCATTCGTTTCTGCAATCACCTCCTCGTTTGAATAAAATCTTTTTCCCGCCAGCCATTTCTTCATATTGGGGTACAAATAGTAGTCCGAGGGAGCCAAG
This sequence comes from Rhodnius prolixus, assembly GCF_049639745.1. Classification (NCBI taxonomy): domain Eukaryota; kingdom Metazoa; phylum Arthropoda; class Insecta; order Hemiptera; family Reduviidae; genus Rhodnius; species Rhodnius prolixus. The sequence goes on along the minus strand of NW_027411604.1, from coordinate 10,024,949 downwards.
TCTGGAGAATAGGGGGATGTGAAACGAGTTGGAACCCTATTTCCATTAATTTTGCGACCACAACTGCTGAGGTGTGAGCTGGTGCGTTGTCGTGATGGAAAAGGACTTTTTTGTGGGCCAATTATGGGCGTTTTTCTTGCAGCTCGGTTTTCAAACGGTCCAATAACGATGAATAATATGCACCTGTAATAGTTTTACCCTTTTCCAGATAGTCGATGAGGATTATTCCTTGCGAATCCCAAAAGACAGTCGCCATAATCTTTCCGGCCGAAGGAACGGTCTTCGCCTTTTTTGGCGCAGATTCCCCCTTGGTAACCCATTGTTTAGATCAGGGGTGAGCAACCTTTTTAATCAATGGGCCAATTTAAATTTTAATTTTTTTTGGCGGGCCGCACATATATTCACTCTTATTAATAATTTACGAAACTTCGTACGAAACGCATTGCGTCCGTATTGCATGTTTGAACAAGTCACCGACAAGTGTGTATCTCGTCACAAAAAAATCGCGCAGACGCGGCGCGTTCGTATTGCATGTTTAAAAACGTCGTCGACAAGTAACTCGCCATAAAAAAATATTTCGGTTTAGTATGTACTACCATCTTATTATAATTTTAGAATTCAATTTTAGAAATGCTTGGCGGGCCGCAAGCGGCCCGCGGGCCGCGTGTTGCTCATCCTTGGTTTAGATTGTTCTTTGGTCTCAGGAGTGTAGTGATGTATCCATGTTTCATCCACAGTGACGAAACGACGCTTAAAGTCCTGCGGATTCTTCTGGAACTGCTGCAAACCGTCCTTGCAACACTTCTCACGATTTCGTTTTTGGTCAAGCGTGAGCAGTCGCGGCACCCATCTTGCGGATAGCTTTGTCATGTCCAAATGTTGATGCAAAATATTATGTACCCGTTCATTCGAGATGCCCACAGCACTAGCAATCTCACGCACCTTCACTCTTCTGTCATCCATCACCATATCATGGATTTTATCAATGATTTCTGGAGTAGTAACCTCAACAGGGCGTCCAGAACGTTCAGCCAGTGGTGCTATCTCTCTGACTTTGCACGGACTTTTCAAACGACCCTCGTATTTGCTTTATCAGGTCCGGTTTATATGATGTGCACTATTACCTTACTGCAGTCGAGTAAAAAAGAGAAACACTTTTAGTTATTGACTCAAGTCAGCCACTTGTGAGGCGGAAACATGAATGAAATTGAATTCACTACACACTAGGGTGTTTCAAAAAATGTTGTCTTTTAAATTTTAAAGAGCGCCGGGCGGAAAATCAAAGTTCATTTAAAAACAAAAAGTTTCGTCCGTATTAGAGCGAAATCGATTAATATTTAGAGGTCGCTACCATTGATCAAATATTTTTGTTTTGCTTTTTTTTTTATAAAAAAATCTTAAATGTTTTGTATCTTTTCAAATTATTAGCAAAACATGTAATTGTACAAAGTGAATTTAAATATAATTTGCTATAAAGACAATGCACTTGGAATCATTTTGATGGCCTTTTTATTTTCAAAGTTATGAATAATTAAAGAAGCTGTATTTTTTTTAAAAAATATTCAGAAAAATATACATTTTTGAAAAATTTCGATTAATTAACGTTAAAATCACTTCATTTTTTATGTCCATCCTTCCAGCCACCTATTTCCACATTTTGAAATCGTACTTGACTGACAGACATTTTAGAGTGAAGGTAGGAACTATTCTTTCTCCATTCAGCCATGCTGACGCTGGAGTTCCGCAAGGCAGCTTACTAGGCCCCATTCTGTACACAATCTACTCCTCAGACATACCAACTCATCCACAAACTACTCTCCTCACCTATGCTGATGATACTGCCATCTTATCTACTGACAAAGACCCAATAATAGCTCAAAGAAACCTTCAGTCTCACCTCACCTCCTTAGAAAAATGGTTCCAAAAAATGGGCTATCACACTGAACGAAACTAAATCTCAAAATATTACCTTCACTCTTTGACGCATCACTCTTCCTCCTGTCTTTTACAATCTTATTCCTTTACCAGCTGTCAACGTAGTCCGCTACCTTGGGCTTTACCTTGACAGAAGACTCACATGGAACCCTCATACCCGACTTAAGAGAACAGAACTCAACAGACGTTTCCGACAAATGAAAAGACTACTCGACAACAGATCAAAACTCACTCTGGACAACAAAAGACTTATATATGTCAGTATACTAAAGCCAGTCTGGGCTTATGGCATCGAACTGTGGAGGTTCAACCAAACGCTTAAACCTCTCAAAGGATCCAGTCCTTGCAGTCTAAAATTCTTCGCTCTATAGTAAACGCTCCTTTCTACGTCACCAATCAAACCATCCACACAGACTTGAACATTCCTTTCGTGCAACACAAGTTGCAAAAACCCGTTACAGAAATTTCCATCTTAATATTCAAACACATCACAATCCACTGGTACAACATCTATCTTCAAGAACATTTCCAGACAACACTTCCAGACGTCTTAAAAGACAGTGTGGCCTCGCGATCTCCTCTCTGATGAAGAGAGTCAGTAGAATTTAGAATGCTTTTTTTGAATGTTACCGCTGGGTAACTTCTCCTCTCTTTTATTCTGTTATTTATTGTTATCATTGTTGCTTATAACGCAAAATGCGTTGATTGTAACTAAATAAATGATTTAAAAAAAAAAAAAAAAAATTTATGTGTTTCGTACAGAATTTAAAAAACAAATAATTTTGGTTACCGAAGCGTCTAAATTAGGGAATATTTTGCATTTATTGTTATAATTTGTAATTGATTAAACTTTGATTTACCGCCCGGTGCTCTTTAAAATTTAAAAGTCATTTTTTGAAACACCCTACTGCACACCAATCTAATTAATCTACCTACCTCTCCTGATGGATAAAATACCAGAGAGATACAACAAAACATGCGTCCTACGAACGCATAAAATCAAAGAAATTATTAATTATTAAACAAAAAAAGAACAAACTACGACAGCCAGCCCAGAGGAAATACGAGTATCTTTAAGACTAGCGACTTCCTTTGTATTGAAAGAACTGCCATCAGTGAAGACAGATATATGTATGGCCCCCGTTCTCCAGTTGATTAGCATGTTTAAAAGAAACACGAAGAGTATTGTATAGGCAAACACACTAACAGCTGTTCAGAAGGTGTCTTGTTGTGACAGCCAAGATATGGATGTGAGTTTTATACAAGTTATGCATTGTCTAGAATACTAACTGCTAGAATTAACGCCCCAGAGAAGCTAATTGTATTCTCTGCTCTATTCTAAATAGGCGGTCTTCTTGAATAGCATCCCGGACACAGTACATCTGGACGAAGAAAAGAACAATATCATTATCATTTCCTTTATCATTTTTTCCCTATTTAAATTTCATATTATTCTAAATATTAAATACCAGTAATTTGAATTAATGATGATATAAAATTATGACTAGTTAGTCATTAATTTTAATGTCTATTCGGATAAATAAGCTTCTGCCACTATTCCCTCTAAAAGTCATGAATAATTTAGAGTGTTTAATTTGTAATTCTTATTTAAATTACCTCTTGAAGGCATTTCAGTTCTATTATTCCGCCGAGTTAGGGCTCAGTAAGTCGAACTAGTTAAACATTAGAATTCTCACAAAGTTTTGTTAACGCCTTAGGCTGTTTTAGTAGAAATATTATATTTATTATAAATATTGTTTTAATTATTATTATAATTATTATTTTAAAAATCGCAAAGGTCTGGAATTATTTTATTAAGTGAAAATCATGATTGGAGAAGGCACCCAGTGGTGCCACTCCAGTAATGTGCTCTTGCTATATACTGCTCTCACGATAAGAGAAGATCACGGGGCCATCTTCTCTTCAATCTCCTTAGAGAATTACCTGGTAATGTGGAGGAAGATAGGTGTTCTATGAGAGAGTTAGGATGAGCTGATGTAGAGTGGAATGAAATTTGAGAAAACGAGTGTTAGCTAGGATCTGTAATGAAAGGAATTTTGAGGTCATTATGGATAGTGTGAGGTTAGATACATATAACGGAGCGTTTAGAAGTTTTCAAAGTATTTTTGTCTGTAATGCCTGGAGGCGTAGTGAATTGGAACGCTTAGTCGATCCCCATAATTCTGTGCCTTATGACCAAATAGGTCGCAGTAACAGTAGATATACGTAAGAGTCTTTTGTTATGTAGGTTAAGTTTCGAACGTTTGTCAAGTAGTCTGGCGAGAAGTTTTGTAGCGTTGGTTAGTTTCTTGTCTTTTCAGTCTAGTATGGGGATTCCATGTCAACCTCTTGTCTAGGTGCAATCCAAGGTAGCGTACTTTGTCCACAGTTAGTACAGGAGTTTGGTTCAAGATGATGGGAGGTAGGATTTTTCGTCTCAGAGTAAATACTGTTTATTTTGATTTCGTAACGTTAGTTTTGATTTGCCATTTGATAAGCCAGTCCTGTAATTTGGTTGATGTGTGTTTGTAGAGCTCGTGTAGCGATAAGAGGATCGGAATGAGGAGATAAGATAGAAGTATCGTCAGCAAAGGTGAAGAGGATGGTATTTGGATGTTGAGGTATAACTGCTGTGTATAAGTAGTGAAGAAGAGGGCCTAGGACATTGCCCTGAGGTACACCAGCTGGAGCTAGAGCTAGATGGATATCAGTTTATGGAAAAATTTAGATTTTTATTTCTGTATTTTTTTTAAACCAGATTTCTAGATGTGAAGCTAAACAATTCGCTACGATTTTTGAAAGAACTCTTTTCAAAAGGTTTGGTTAATTTTAATTTCAAAGGATGGTAGGTGACTGTAAATAAGTAAATAAAGTACTATTTGAATGGTGTATGACGTAGTAGAATTTGTTCTGTGGGTTCATTAAACCCAAATAAATGGTTGCACACATCTTATTAACTACTATCACTGAGTGAATTAAATTGAGTGTTCGTTTATGTCCAGTATAAGTGATACAGTGTTGTTAGCAGGGAATGCCAAGTCTTAAATACTCAAATTTTCTGAAATTTTCTCGACTTTTTGTGAAATATGGAAAAATATTTTATCCAATACTTTAGAGAATAATCCATTTGCAGCATCTAAAACAAAATAAATAACCCGATTTGTTTTCAGGAGCCCTAGGAGCACTGATGATTCATCTACGGACTTAGATATACAGACTGCGTTTTATTCGATACTAGTAGATCGATTCCCAATTGTTCGAATATTAATTTCGATTCGTAAATGTGAATTAGAAGATTGTCTCTGTATCAAGGAAAAGACATAATTACGTCTTTTCAATTCACTAGAAGAACAATTTACCTACATAATTGCCTACTTTAATGTAATTTTACTTTAACAATTATTTTAAAAAATATTCGACAGCAGTATCAGGCTTTTTATCTAATCGACAGCATCCCCTCTCCACGCATACTGCGACAGTGCTACAATCTTTTTTATTTTTTTGCTTTTTGATGGGACAATCACAACACTGGCCATTAATGCTGTCATTATAATACTACTTAATAATGTTTGAATGAACACACAGTCGTATTGGCAAGGTCACTTGGACAGTTATCAAATATTTTCATAAATAACCTGGCTAATTTTTGTACCTAAAATAAAATTACTATTGTACGTATGTATGTTTAAATATAGAATATTTATTTCAAATAATCTAAATTATTTAACTTATTTATACTTATGTGAAGAGGTGTTTATAAAAAGTAGTGCGAAAATTACACTGTTTAATAATTACAATGTAAATATTACCCGCCAAATATTTACCCATTATTTAATATTAAACATTCCAATGAACAATATCAGACTAAATTACTCGACTTTTATTAATATTATTTCACTTTACCGCAGTATTACTGCCTAATCTCAGATAGCCTAATATGTAAGCGAAACTAGTTAACCCATATTACAATTGGTCAGCTAGAAATTTTGTGGACAATGTGGCAGGTGTTCTAGATTATAGCTATTTAGTAGATTCAAAGTGTTACGGCCCCTCCTGCCAAACCTAGAGCCGCGGCAATGCTGGTATTTAGTAACAATAGGAGCTTTGCCAGTTGCTGGTAAAGAACTAAAGGCACCTATTTTTATAATTATTGTTTTTTTTTGCTATTAGAAATTGGGCCCACATGATAGGTTACAAATTAAGGGACTCTGCAGGCTTGGAAGACCTACTAGCAGATGGCTTTTTGTAGAGGACTTCCGGAAAAGAGGTGTTTTCCTTACTACAGTGCCACTTCTTGTACGTTTTACGAGGGTACCACCGATAGAAGGTTAGAATTTTAAGCGTCTCTATAGTTCTGTTACCCGAGATTACCAACATTTATCAATGACGTATACTCAGTATATTATAAATACATTCAGAGCACATATTAAACGCTGGCAATTAGGTCGCCCTCAAGCTACAAACTTTTACGGACAGTATTAGTGCATAAGAGTGCCAATTGGGCGTCGAAATGCATTCGCTTTTTAAGGTAAACGGAGCAATATTTCTCATAAGGCTTTACGACCTAATTGCCAGCGTTTAATATGGACTCTGAATGTATTTATAATATACTGAGTATACGTCATTGATACAATATTGGTAACCTCGGGTAACCTACCGGACAGTTTTAATACGCTTACCAGAAGTCCTCTTCAATAAATTCTTGATAATAAATCAAATACGAGATTCACTTATTAAAAACAAGCCCTTCTATATAAAAATCAATTTTTACATTCTCAAAAGAGCTTCTTTTATAACAAGCAAATATCCGATGTCTATTATTCCATATAAATTAGAATTTCTAAAACTGTTTTTACATAAATATTAGTAAAAAAGAAAATAGAAAATCCACAAAGATATTCCATTGCTAAAGAGAAAATCTGTTTTAATGAACGTTCCGCCTTAATTAGAAAGCTTGTTACTATAATAGCAAAACATGTTACATTAATTTTAATGAACTCAATATCTATGTAAGTTTATATGTCTGTTAGTACATGACTCAAAAAGTAACAACCAACAATGAAGTCTCAATTGTTTTAAAAGAATTTTGTAATTAAAAATGGATTGGTTGACGCCAATCAATATAATCTAAACAATAATCAACAGGATTATTATCCCAGAATTGCTGGTGTTAAATGCACAATTGATCCTAATGGAGAGTAACTCGGTAAGTCTGTGTTGTTCACTGCTATTTGCGTCCTTGTCCATGATGTTTTAATCTTTAAAAAAAAAAAAAAATTTGCTGCCAAGTTTGTCCAGTATAATAAGTCGTTGCAAATAGTTTTATTCTGTTGGTCAGTTATTTGTAATGATTATCTTTTGATTCTTGTTTATATTGACAATAAAATTTGTCAATATAAAATACGAGGTGTGTTCAAAAAGTAACGGGAATTTTCGTTTTTTGAAAAAAATATTTATATATTCGTCTACATTAATATTGTCGCCTTCAAAGTAGTCCCCTTCGCATACAATACACTTGTGCCAGCGCTTTTTCCAATCCTCGAAACACTTCTGAAACTCGATCTTTGTGATAGCTTTCAGCTCTTTCAGCGATTCGCTTTTAATGTCATCTACGCTTGCAAAACGACGGCCTTTTAATGTTCTCTTTATGTTTGGAAATAGAAAAAAGTCACATGGAGCCATGTCTGGCGCATATGGAGGCTGGGGCATCGTTAAAGTTTTGTTTTTGGCCAAAAATTCACGAACAAGCAATGAAGTGTGAGCAGATGCATTATCGTGGTGCAAAATCCATGAATTGTTTTGCCACAAATCCGGGCGTTTTTTTCGGATTGCTTCACGCAAACGGCGTTGAACTTGTAGGTAGTACTCCTTATTGATTGTTTGACCTTGTGGCAAGAATTCATGATGCACTATGCCATTAAAATCGAAGAACACAGTGAGCATAACCTTCACATTCGACCGCACTTGTCGAGCCTTTTTCGGTCTTGGCGATCCAGAATGCCTCCACTGGGACGATTGAGCCTTAGTTTCGACATCATATCCGTAAACCCATGTTTCGCCACCTGTTATAACACGTTTCAGTAGATCCGCATCGTTGTCGACTTCATTGAGTGACTCTTGAGCAACTTCCATTCTCCGCTGTTTTTGTTCGAAATTCAACAATTTTGGAACAAATTTTGCTACCACACGTTTCATACCCAAAACATCCGAAAAAATTTCATGGCATGAGCCAATTGATATGGCAACATCATCAGCGACTTCTCTGATTGTGATTCGGCGATCGTTCATAACCATTTCTTTCACTTTTTTCACGTTTTCATCGGTTGTTGATGTGCTTGGACGTCCAGGTCGTTCGTCATCTTCAACGTTTTCGCGGCCATCTTGGAAACGCTTATACCACTCGTAAATCCTTGTTTTACTCATAGCAGACTCACCATATGCCTTTATTAACATTTCACACACTTTATTTCATTTTTTACGCAAAATTTAATACAAATTCTTTGATCCATTTTTTTTAACAAACAAAAATCGCCAAGCTCGAAAAACACGTCTAACCTTAACGGCTGCCACTTAAGAAGTAAACAATGAATATTACTGAAAATTTTATCGTACTTCAGGGGCATGTGTACCAACATAATAAAAAAAAAAAAAATTTACAATCAGACTCTCCAAACCCGCGAAATTTAAAAATTCCCGTTACTTTTTGAACACACCTCGTATATGTCAGTTCTATGTACAATAAAAGGTGGAAAAGAAAAGGTCAACAAGACAGCTACATAAATATTTATGATACATGATTGGCTTCCTCTCGAACAGTAAAGAATCTCCCACAAAATGTATACTCGCCGGCAAGAAAAGAATTTAAAATTTAGTTTTTAAATCTAGGATTTTGAAAGAATTTTATTTACAAAAATTTAAATAAATACAAGAAAGTAAACAGTTAAGAATCTAATTCAACCGTTCTTTCCTCTACTAAATATCATGCGTCAATACGTAGTACAAGGCCACTAAAACTAGCAATATAACAGGTTATACGAAATTATTTTTAGTTGTCAATTTAGCATTTTAAGGCATAGAATCAATTTAGGAAAAAAAAGATGTTCGTTATCGTCATATTAGAATCCCTACCCTGGTTCCACAGTATATTGTCATAACATACATATATGTAGAGCCAGTCAAGGTCACCACTATTTCACGTCATCAAACTATAATCAAATGTTTCTTTTTATTAAGTAAACAGAATACGACATTATAATTAAAATTGCTTTTAAATTTGTACAGTTTGGCAGGCAACGCGCTTCACTGTATTGGTTAAAAAATTTCAGCAAAGGAAATATGAGCTAGGGCGGGGTGTCCACAGTCCCTTGCATCACACTTTTGAAGATAAACTGTAGAAGGTGATCTTAGAATAATTACTAGAAAACTTGTGGGTAGACTAGATCTTTTACAATATCATAAAGCCAAAAAGCACAACTCTTTGACGTTAGAGTGGTGCCACCCCCCCAAAAAAAACTCTGCAGGACAAATCCTCAAAAATTCTCATCTCTGCCAAAAAAAAAAAGTACACCCATTCACTCACAAACTCTCTGTCTGGGGGAGCCTTCCGTGGAGCCTGAATGGAAGTTTGACGCTCCGGGAATAGAAACTTTGAAAGGCTTGCCAAAAAAAGGCGGAGTTCAAAAAAATAATTTTTCGTCGTCGTCAAAAAAAAGAAGGAGAAATTAGAGTGGTACCCCCGAGTTTCAAGATGCTACTTAGATTAGCCTTATATTCTCTCTTAGTAGGAGCTTCTTACAGCTCATGGATAGTGAACACTGATCTGGAGACCAGCAATGCACTGAAAAAAAAAAAAAGCTCCGGACGCCAAAAACCTCAGATTTTTGATGCGCCTTAAATTTATTTAAAAAATAGCCCAGAGAGTTTGGTTTCCTCGGATAACTGAGGCAGCACGCTCCCAGGAGAGCTCTAAAAACCTTCCGGATATTCAAATATCTTCAGAACGGATAAATCAACTAGATTTTTACAGGTGTACTTAGCAGCCAAGTGGTTAGATGAGCTTGCAAAGCTAAGATGCATTGTGATGCTGTGGTTCTTTAAATGAGAAAATTAAGGTAAAGCATGATCTTTAGATGAATTTATTATAGTCCGTCCATATCATTACATCCATTAAATAAAATGGACGCACAAATCAATACACAAGCTTATTTCTAGACCTAAGGTAGAACCTAAACCAGATTTCAAATTTTATTTCCTTGCGATTTTTTTTATTCTTTTGTTTTCTTTTTGAGTTCTGGTGTTCGAAGACTCAGCAGGCGGATACTCCACTTTGTAAAGACTACTTTTTTCCCTCCAGGGACCCTCGTCTCCCCCCACAAAAGGAATATTTCCGGCAAAAAAATCGAAATCGAAACATCAACAATACTTTCTACCACCGAAGTACAAGAAAGTAAGAGGCGGCTGTAACTGCGATAAGCACATGGTTTCGTCAACTCCTATAAAACAGGAGAACACGTTGTACCGTTTAAAGTGTCATATCCATGTTCAAAATACGACATCCACAGCTAAAGAAAAGATAAATAAAAACATAGGAGTATGTGTCTCAAGTAGATAACGCATAGACAGTAACAGATAAACAACAAGGCTATATATATTATATCAAAACAAAAGTGCAAGTGTATATAGACAAATGTGCACCGCCATATTTAGATTTATATAACTATGTTTGCCAATGAATCATTGAATTTGGGAATGAATAAAATGAATCATCTATAATTTATCAGCTGATCTAATTATACGCTACAAACGGCTGGCTTTAAATAGAAAACAATCTTCTAGCCCTGCTTTTACTTTTTTTTGTCTTACTCCTGGTTATGGAGGTTGTTCCGCAATCGTGCAGATTTTCTATTTTAAGTTTTCACAGAAAACTGAAGGTTTCCTGGATTCTAAAACAAAGTAGTGGTTTACAACAATAGATGTGTCTGTCTGAGGGTTTTTTTTTTAAATTCAAAAATGAAACATTTACAGATAGATTTCTTTTCACTGCGGTAGGCTACCTACAATCGATCCCACTTTCGATTTCCGATTTAAGAATATTCGATTTGTTAAGAATATATTTTTCTCTCTTTAGTTTTTTTCCAAAATAATTTCTGCTTCGAGAAGATTTGTTACTTTTATTTAAGCCACTTTTTTTAAGGAAAATATCCGCCTTCCCCAAAATACAGAGAAATCAATTCACAAAAAAAGGTGCACTTTCGATTAATCTTTCATTTTCTAAAAAACCAAAAAATAAGAACAAATTTTGAACACTTTCCAGTGTAGGATGCCCACTTTTTTATTTATTTAGAAAAATTAGATAGCCTTTTAAAGCAACAATAATTGGAGTCAGTAAAATACGTGACAGAATTTCTTATGTCTCAGTTTTGTCATTATATATTAACGTAATAATTGATTAAGTATGTATAATACAACATTAAGTACACAGTATTTAATAAATGATAACTAAGCACCTGTTATTATTTATCTGTAAGGAGCGACCTATACGCTTTTTAAAGTGCCTTCCAACTCTTTGAGCCCATTAAGAAATACTTGTTCAAATAAATAGCCACATTTATTGATACGTATTAGTGTAATGTATGGGGGCCAAATGGAGAACCAGTGAAATAAATAGCCAGCTACTACCCAAGACATCGATCCAGTCTCCTACAATGGACCAGACATTATCTCTTAAAGACATTTAATAGTTTAAAAGAATGGGAAGTTAGTCCAATATTTTTGTAGCTGGAATAAAGGGTAAGGATAGTTACTCGTTCGCTTTTAACTGTTAATAAAATGAATTATTCCAGATTAAATTTTTACCCAAAAAATCGATGTTCTTAAGTCAGTTGTGACCGGGAAGGTAGTTTCCAAGTCATGTTTCTCTCCCTATCTCGCGCTCAATCTCAAGAAATGTCCGCCCAGTTTAAAGAACGGATAATTTATTTTTTTTTTTTTAAAAAAATCAAAATTTCTTGCCGGTGATTATTGATTCTGAGATCATCAACCCAGATAGAAACATTAGCTGAACATGATAGTTATGGTTTTCGACCGTTGTTAATTGATAATTTTGGGGAATATTGAGGTGTTTTGTAACAGTTATGATGATGTAGCTTAACGTTAAACTCAACTAATTTTACACTACCCTGAAGTAGATAATAGATTTACCGAAACCCTTTATATCTTCTACATTTATAGATCTGTGCACAAAATAACTATAGCTTATAATTGAGAAAAACAAAGTGTACAAGTGAACAAAATTTCATACGAATACGTGGTTCACAGTGGGAGATATAGAACGGCCATAATTTTACAGAATTTCATGACCCAAAAAATTTTCAACCCTTTATATCTTCTACATTTATAGATCTGTGCACAAAAAAACTATAGTTTATAATTGAGAAAAACAAAGTGTACAAGAGAACAAAATTCCATACGAATACGTGGTTCACAGTGGGAGATATAGAACGGCCATAATTTTACAGAATTTCATGACCCAAAAATTTTCAACCCTTTATATCTTCTACATTTATAGATCTGTGCACAAAAAAACTATAGTTTATAATTGAGAAAAACAAAGTGTACAAGAGAACCAAATTCCATACGAATACGTGGTTCACAGTGGGAGATAAAGAGCGGCCATAATTTTACAGAATTTCATGACCCAAAAAATTTTCAACCCTTTATATCTTCTACATTTATAGATCTGTGCACAAAATAACTATAGTTTATAATTGAGAAAAACAAAGTGTATAAGAGAACCAAATTCCATACGAATACGTGGTTCACAGTGGGAGATATAGAACGGCCATAATTTTACAGAATTTCATGACCCAAAAAATTTTCAACCCTTTATATCTACTACATTTATAGATCTGTGCACAAAATAACTATAGCTTATAATTGAGAAAAACAAAGTGTATAAGAGAACAAAATTTCATACGAATACGTGGTTCACAGTGGGAGAAATAAAACGGCCATAATTTTACAGAATTTCATGACCCAAAAAATTTTCAACCCTTTATATCTTCTACTTTTTAGATCTGTGCACAAAATAACTATAGCTTATAATTGAGAAAAACAAAGTGTACAAGAGAACAAAATTCCGTACGAATGCGTGGTTCACAGTGGGAGATATAGAACGGCCATAATTTTACAGAATTTCATGACCCAAAAAATTTTCAACCCTTTATATCTTCTACATTTATAGATCTGTGCACAAAATAACTATAGCTTATAATTGAGAAAAACAAAGTGTACAAGAGAACAAAATTCCATACGAATACGTGGTTCACAGTGGGAGATATAGAACGGCCATAATTTTACAGAATTTCATGACCCAAAAAATTTTCAACCCTTTATATCTTCTACATTTATAGAACTGTGGACAAAATAACTATAGCTTATAATTGAGAAAAACAAAGTGTACAAGAGAACAAAATTCCATACGAATACGTGGTTCACAGTGGGAGATATAGAACGGCCATAATTTTACAGAATTTCATGACCCAAAAAATTTTCAACCCTTTATATCTTCTAAATTTATAGATCTGTGCACAAAATAACTATAGCTTATAATTGAGAAAAACAAAGTGTACAAGAGAACAAAATTCCATACGAATACGTAGTTCACAGTGGGAGATATAGAACGGCAATAATTTTACAGAATTTCATGACCCAAAAAATTTTCTACCCTTTATATCTTCTACATTTATAGATCTGTGCACAAAGTAACTATAGCTTATAATTGAAAAAAACAAAGTGTATAAGAGAACCAAATTCCATACGAATACGTGGTTCACAGTGGGAGATATAGAACGGCGATAATTTTACAGAATTTCATGACCCAAAAAATTTTCAACCCTTTATATCTTCTACATTTATAGATCTGTGCACAAAATAACTATAGCTTATAATTGAGAAAAACAAAGTGTACAAGTGAACAAAATTTCATACGAATACGTGGTTCACAGTGGGAGATATAGAACGGCCATAATTTTACAGAATTTCATGACCCAAAAAATTTTCAACCCTTTATATCTTCTACATTTATAGATCTGTGCACAAAAAAACTATAGTTTATAATTGAGAAAAACAAAGGGTACAAGAGAACAAAATTCCATACGAATACGTGGTTCACAGTGGGAGATAAAGAGCGGCCATAATTTTACAGAATTTCATGACCCAAAAAATTTTCTACCCTTTATATCTTCTACATTTATAGATCTGTGCACAAAGTAACTATAGCTTATAATTGAGAAAAACAAAGTGTATAAGAGAACCAAATTCCATACGAATACGTGGTTCACAGTGGGAGATATAGAACGGCCATAATTTTACAGAATTTCATGACCCAAAAAATTTTCAACCCTTTATATCTTCTACATTTATAGATCTGTGCACAAACTAACTATAGCTTATAATTGAGAAAAACAAAGTGTACAAGTGAACAAAATTTCATACGAATACGTGGTTCACAGTGGGAGATATAGAACGGCCATAATTTTACAGAATTTCATAACCCAAAAAATTTTCAACCCTTTATATCTTCTACATTTATAGATCTGTGCACAAAAAAACTATAGTTTATAATTGAGAAAAACAAAGGGTACAAGAGAACAAAATTCCATACGAATACGTGGTTCACAGTGGGAGATAAAGAGCGGCCATAATTTTACAGAATTTCATGACCCAAAAAATTTCAACCCTTTATATCTTCTACATTTATAGATCTGTGCACAAAATAACTATAGTTTATAATTGAGAAAAACAAAGTGTATAAGAGAACCAAATTCCATACGAATACATGGTTCACAGTGGGAGATATAAAACGGCCATAATTTTACAGAATTTCATGACCCAAAAAATTTTCAACCCTTTATATCTACTACATTTATAGATCTGTGCACAAAATAACTATAGCTTATAATTGAGAAAAACAAAGTGTATAAGAGAACAAAATTTCATACGAATACGTGGTTCACAGTGGGAGAAATAAAACGGCCATAATTTTACAGAATTTCATGACCCAAAAAATTTTCAACCCTTTATATCTTCTACTTTTTAGATCTGTGCACAAAATAACTATAGCTTATAATTGAGAAAAACAAAGTGTACAACAGAACAAAATTCCGTACAAATGCGTGGTTCACAGTGGGAGATATAGAACGGCCATAATTTTACAGAATTTCATGACCCAAAAAATTTTCAACCCTTTATATCTTCTACATTTATAGATCAGTGCACAATATAACTATAGCTTATAATTGAGAAAAACAAAGTGTACAAGAGAACAAAATTCCATACGAATACGTGGTTCACAGTGGGAGATATAGAACGGCCATAATTTTACAGAATTTCATGACCCAAAAAATTTTCAACCCTTTATATCTTCTACATTTATAGATCTGTGCACAAAATAACTATAGCTTATAATTGAGAAAAACAAAGTGTACAAGAGAACAAAATTCCATACGAATACGTGGTTCACAGTGGGAGATATAGAACGGCCATAATTTTACAGAATTTCATGACCCAAAAAATTTTCAACCCTTTATATCTTCTACATTTATAGATCTGTGCACAAAATAACTATAGCTTATAATTGAGAAAAACAAAGTGTAGAAGAGAACAAAATTCCATACGAATACGTGGTTCTCAGTGGGAGATATAGAACGGCCATAATTTTACAGAATTTCATGACCCAAAAAATTTTCAACCCTTTATATCTTCTACATTTATAGATCTGTGCACAAAATAACTATAGCTTATAATTGAGAAAAACAAAGTGTACAAGAGAACAAAATTCCATACGAATACGTAGTTCACAGTGGGAGATATAGAACGGCCATAATTTTACAGAATTTCATGACCCAAAAAATTTTCAACCCTTTATATCTTCTACATTTATAGATCTGTGCACAAAATAACTATAGCTTATAATTGAGAAAAACAAAGTGTACAAGAGAACAAAATTCCATACGAATACGTAGTTCACAGTGGGAGATATAGAACGGCCATAATTTTACAGAATTTCATGACCCAAAAAATTTTCAACCCTTTATATCTTCTACATTTATAGATCTGTGCACAAAATAACTATAGCTTATAATTGAGAAAAACAAAGTGTATAAGAGAACCAAATTCCATACGAATACGTGGTTCACAGTGGGAGATATAGAACGGCCATAATTTTACAGAATTTCATGACCCAAATAATTTTCAACCCTTTATATCTTCTACATTTATAGATCTGTGCACAAAATAACTATAGCTTATAATTGAGAAAAACAAAGTGTACAAGTGAACAAAATTTCATACGAATACGTGGTTCACAGTGGGAGATATAGAACGGCCATAATTTTACAGAATTTCATGACCCAAAAAATTTTCAACCCTTTATATCTACTACATTTATAGATCTGTGCACAAAATAACTATAGCTTATAATTGAGAAAAACAAAGTGTATAAGAGAACAAAATTTCATACCAATACGTGGTTCACAGTGGGAGAAATAAAACGGCCATAATTTTACAGAATTTCATGACCCAAAAAATTTTCAACCCTTTATATCTTCTACTTTTTAGATCTGTGCACAAAATAACTATAGCTTATAATTGAGAAAAACAAAGTGTACAAGAGAACAAAATTCCGTACGAATGAGTGGTTCACAGTGGGAGATATAGAACGGCCATAATTTTACAGAATTTCATGACCCAAAAAATTTTCAACCCTTTATATCTTCTACATTTATAGATCTGTGCTCAAAAAAACTATAGTTTATAATTGAGAAAAACAAAGTGTACAAGAGAACAAAATTCCATACGAATACGTGGTTCACAGTGGGAGATATAGAACGGCCATAATTTTACAGAATTTCATGACCCAAAAAATTTTCAACCCTTTATATCTTCTACATTTATAGATCTGTGCACAAAATAACTATAGTTTATAATTGAGAAAAACAAAGTGTACAAGAGAACAAAATTCTATACGAATACGTAGTTCACAGTGGGAGATATAGAACGGCCACAATTTTACAGAATTTCATGACCCATAAAATTTTCAACCCTTTATATCTTCTACATTTATAGATCTGTGCATAAAATAACTATAGCTTATAATTGAGAAAAACAAAGTGTATAAGAGAACCAAATTCCATACGAATATGTGGTTCACAGTGGGAGATATAGAACGGCCATAATTTTACAGAATTTCATGACCCAAAAAATTTTCAACCCTTTATATCTTCTACATTTATAGATCTGTGCACAAAATAACTATAGCTTATAATTGAGAAAAACAAAGTGTACAAGAGAACAAAATTTCATACGAATACGTGGTTCACAGTGGGAGATATAGAACGACCATAATTTTACAGAATTTCATGACCCAAAAAATTTTCAACCCTTTATATCTTCTACATTTATAGATCTGTGCACAAAAAAAATATAGTTTATAATTGAGAAAAACAATGTGTACAAGAGAACAAAATTCCATACGAATACGTAGTTCACAGTGGGAGATATAGAACGGCCATAATTTTACAGAATTTCATGACCCAAAAAATTTTCAACCCTTTATATCTTCTACATTTATAGATCTGTGCACAAAAAAAATATAGTTTATAATTGAGAAAAACAATGTGTACAAGAGAACAAAATTCCATACGAATACGTAGTTCACAGTGGGAGATATAGAACGGCCATAATTTTACAGAATTTCATGACCCAAAAAATTTTCAACCCTTTATATCTTCTACATTTATAGATCTGTGCACAAAAAAACTATAGTTTATAATTGAGAAAAACAAAGTGTACAAGAGAACAAAATTCCATACGAATACGTGGTTCACAGTGGGAGATATAGAACGGCCATAATTTTACAGAATTTCATGACCCAAAAAATTTTCAACCCTTTATATCTTCTACATTTATAGATCTGTGCACAAAAAAAATATAGTTTATAATTGAGAAAAACAATGTGTACAAGAGAACAAAATTCCATACGAATACGTAGTTCACAGTGGGAGATATAGAACGGCCATAATTTTACAGAATTTCATGACCCAAAAAATTTTCAACCCTTTATACCTTCTACATTTATAGATCTGTGCACAAAAAAAATATAGTTTATAATTGAGAAAAACAATGTGTACAAGAGAACAAAATTCCATACGAATACGTAGTTCACAGTGGGAGATATAGAACGGCCATAATTTTACAGAATTTCATGACCCAAAAAATTTTCAACCCTTCATATCTTCTACATTTATAGATCTGTGCACAAAAAAACTATAGTTTATAATTGAGAAAAACAAAGTGTACAAGAGAACAAAATTCCATACGAATACGTGGTTCACAGTGGGAGATATAGAACGGCCATAATTTTACAGAATTTCATGACCCAAAAAATTTTCAACCCTTTATATCTTCTACATTTATAGATCTGTGCACAAAATAACTATAGCTTATAATTGAGAAAAACAAAGTGTACAAGAGAACAAAATTCCATACGAATACGTAGTTCACAGTGGGAGATATAGAACGGCCATAATTTTACAGAATTTCATGACCCAAAAAATTTTCAACCCTTTATATCTTCTACATTTATAGATCTATGCACAAAAAAACTATAGTTTATAATTGAGAAAAACAAAGTGTACAAGAGAACAAAATTCCATACGAATACGTGGTTCACAGTGGGAGATATAGAACGGCCATAATTTTACAGAATTTCATGACCCAAAAAATTTTCAACCCTTTATATCTTCTACATTTATAGATCTGTGCACAAAAAAACTATAGTTTATAATTGAGAAAAACAATGTGTACAAGAGAACAAAATTCCATACGAATACGTAGTTCACAGTGGGAGATATAGAACGGCCATAACTTTACAGAATTTCATGACCCAAAAAATTTTCAACCCTTTATATCTTCTACATTTATAGATCTGTGCACAAAAAAAATATAGTTTATAATTGAGAAAAACAATGTGTACAAGAGAACAAAATTCCATACGAATACGTAGTTCACAGTGGGAGATATAGAACGGCCATAATTTTACAGAATTTCATGACCCAAAAAATTTTCAACCCTTTATACCTTCTACATTTATAGATCTGTGCACAAAAAAAATATAGCTTATAATTGAGAAAAACAAAGTGTACAAGAGAACAAAATTCCATACGAATACGTAGTTCACAGTGGGAGATATAGAACGGCCATAATTTTACAGAATTTCATGACCCAAAAAATTTTCAACCCTTTATATCTTCTACATTTATAGATCTGTGCACAAAAAAACTATAGTTTATAATTGAGAAAAACAAAGTGTACAAGAGTACAAAATTCCATACGAATACGTGGTTCACAGTGGGAGATATAGAACGGCCATCATTTTACAGAATTTCATGACCCAAAAAATTTTCAACCCTTTATATCTTCTACATTTATAGATCTGTGCACAAAAAAACTACAGTTTATAATTGAGAAAAACAAAGTGTACAAGAGAACAAAATTCCATACGAATACGTGGGTCACAGTGGGAGATATAGAACGGCCATAATTTTACAGAATTTCATGACCCAAAAAATTTTCAACCCTTTATATCTTCTACATTTATAGATCTGTGCACAAAATAACTATAGTTTATAATTGAGAAAAACAATGTGTACAAGAGAACAAAATTCCATACGAATACGTAGTTCACAGTGGGAGATATAGAACGGCCATAATTTTACAGAATTTCATGACCCAAAAAATTTTCAACCCTTTATATCTTCTACATTTATAGATTTGTGCACAAAAAAACTATAGTTTATAATTGAGAAAAACAAAGTGTACAAGAGAACAAAATTCCATACGAATACGTGGTTCACAGTGGGAGATATAGAACGGCTATAATTTTACAGAATTTTATGACCCAAAAAATTTTCAACCCTTTATATCTTCTACATTTATAGATCTGTGCACAAAAAAACTATAGTTTATAATTGAGAAAAACAAAGTGTACAAGAGAACAAAATTCCATACGAATACGTGGTTCACAGTGGGAGATATAGAACGGCCATAATTTTACAGAATTTCATGACCCAAAAAATTTTCAACCCTTTATATCTTCTACATTTATAGATCTGTGCACAAAATAACTATAGTTTATAATTGAGAAAAACAAAGTGTACAAGAGAACAAAATTCCATACGAATACGTGGTTCACAGTGGGAGATATAGAACGGCCACAATTTTACAGAATTTCATGACCCAAAAAATTTTCAACCCTTTATATCTTCTACATTTATAGATCTGTGCACAAAATAACTATAGTTTATAATTGAGAAAAACAAAGTGTACAAGAGAACAAAATTCTATACGAATACGTCGTTCACAGTGGGAGATATAGAACGGCCATAATTTTACAGAATTTCATGACCCAAAAAATTTTCAACCCTTTATATCTTCTACATTTATAGATCTGTGCACAAAATAACTATAGTTTATAATTGAGAAAAACAAAGTGTACAAGAGAATAAAATTCTATACGAATACGTCGTTCACAGTGGGAGATATAGAACGGCCACAATTCCAGGGCGAACCAAGACCCAAAAATATTTCAACTCTCAATACTTTTTAATTATTTTCTTATTAAGGTAAACAAAATTGTACTTTCTATCTAGAATCTATAATTAATGATAGTTAAGAGTTCTATGTCGTTGGAAGTAACTACTTCAAAAGCGTGTCAAGTTGTCTTGATGGAAGTTTATCTATCTAGCCACCAGTTGCTTGCTGATGATAATGAAGACCCGCATAAGATTTAGATTGGAACACTGGCAGGCGGTATATGATCAGGAGGGTGGCCACCTATACAGACTCTGGTGAATTCCAGTACCCCTATTGTCTCTCTCCGATGTTGTCGATAATATCCGCGTAAAATATTTCTGTTTCTTTTAATTCTTTCTTTAGACTTAAATATTAGGTGATTCTTCAAAGTAAGTAACTAGCCCTTAGTCATTAAAAACAAAAAAAACTAAAAAATTCTGTAAGTAGTACAAGCTTTTATTGTTGTGGCCGTTAGCATGCGCACTGACCGATTTAAGAAGCAGTGTAGGAGCGAGCACTGAAGCAAAGTCGGATCTTTAGATGGTCAAGTCTGAACTGGTATGGAATACTGTTGAATGAACGATTTGAGTTATAAACGATAAATATTCCGAATTGAAACAAGACTTATTCCTCAAAACATATACATAGTTTCAGAGAAAAATCAAAATCGAACATCAGGAAAATAGCAATACATCTTTGTATGAGAGGTAGGAGAATATAAAAAAGATAACCAATCTTAGGAAGTGAATTAGACCTATAGATCCAGATATCAAGAAGCCTTAGAAAGGAAACTAATTGAAGTGGACCTGCTAAAGAATCTTCACTTTGGAAGCAAGTTTTTCGCTAAGATGGCCTTCATTCCTCTTAGGTCTTATTTTTGGTAAGGGGGTCCCAAAGATGGTACCTAATCGACATCAAGTTTGAACTAACTTTTGATCGACAAACTGAAAACGTTTTTCTTTTTTATGAACGTTTATTTTGCTACAATTAACGCATTTTATTGCGTTATAAACAACAAGGGTAACAATAAACAACATGTAACTCTCACAGTGGAGAAGTTACCCAGAGGTAACACTCTTTTTTCTCGAAACCTATTAGATCTGGTTTGTTGCAAAAAAAAAATTACAGTTATAAAGGAGGATTTTCCCTATATTTTAAAGAAAATTTGGGAATTTTATCTTTTATAGAAAAAGAAAAAAAAAATTGTCAAAGTTGAGTGTTTTTCAGCGTTACGCTTTTTCGTTCGTGCACTTTTTGACGATCAACCCTTATACAACTGTCCTACCGGACAGTTTTAATCTATAGTCTCTCGTCATCAGAGTGGAAATCGCGAGACCACAGTCTTTTAAGATTGTTTAGAAGTGTTGTCTAGAAATGTTCTGGAACATAGATGTTGTAACAGTGAATCGTGATGAGATTGAATGTTAAGATGGAATTTTCTGTATCGAGTTTCAGCAACTTTTGGTGACGCAAGGAACGTTTAGGTCTGTGTGAATGGTTTGATTGGTGACGTGGAAAGGAGTAAAGTAATGTCTATTCATTCAGCAGGCCTTTACGTCCAACTATCAAATTAACTGTCGTAGAGTGAGGCAGCTAGCAAACATACTTTAACAGCGAAGTTCTCATATAAAGCATTAAATAAAATTCAAGACTTTGGACCTCGAATCGAACCCATTGCTTCTTCCAAATGCTTCTTAACTTTGCGAGCTTCGCCTCTAACCTCTCCGGCTACCGTGGTGCCTTCATATAAAATATATTTACCACGAGATCTTAATATATAAAAATTTGCCTCGCTGCAGTATTTTACTTACGAGAGGTATGAAAAAGAGGACTTTGTGTAACAGTGTTGGTTCGAGAAGGAATAGGAGGAGGAGAGATATAAATTGCAGAAATGCTTACAGTCGGAGAACAATGGCCGTGAGAAGTAAAATAAAACCGATGAGTGTACATTACACTGGCCGGACGAATGTACAGTCATCGAGGCAGACACATAAAGTAGTGTGACAAAGTTTTCTCAAGAGCAGTGAGCGGAATCAGAGCTAGCGGCGTGGCGCGGGCGGGAGACTATTAGTGTTTATTGTGATGGCAGTGGAGGAGATGTTCTCTGATCGATGGCAGCCGCAGGACACTTGAACGTAAAAGTAGATTTAATGTTTGCCACAAAACAAGTGTGTTCACAGCACACAGCAATACACCATCGACCTCTACACCCATTCGGAGACTTAATCACACCACTGGTCCGGGGGAGGAGGCCATTGCAGCAATCTTGTTCTCTCGGCTCACACACACTGAGAAGATCATAAAGGAAAAAATCTTGCAACACGTATTTCGATAGTGATTCAACTTCCTGAAATTACCTAGTTAATGACTCATTGTCACTAAGGAATATTAGTGTTTACTTTTCATTGTGTGAGTGTGCCCCCCCAAGAAATTTATTACACCATTTCATCGTAAATATTCTATTCGCAATTATTGATTAATCTATCGATAATTTAAATTGATGATATTCGTCAGTCAGTGCCTTCATGATTAAAGATTTTTTTTTTCTAATTTTTTGTGAGGAAGTCCTGGTCCAATTTCCTGTGTAAACAATCCGCGGTCCGTGTAAATAACTGAATTAAAAACAAATTAACAATTAAGTAAATTTCTAATTAATTTATTTAAATTAATTCTCCTTTTTACTCAAATTAACTAGCTAAGCGTGGAATTTAGTTTTAAAAAAACTAAACACAGTGTGCGGAATTAAAGTCTGGCAATGACGTGTATACACGTGTCGAACGCAGAGCAAAACAACCAAAAGTTTACAATAGTCGTAATAGTCACTGCAAGCGACTTTTTCTGCAATCTCTGGGGAGGCTTGAGATTACCAGAGCATTCTGTGCTCATTCAAAAATCTTGCACCGTCTTCACGTATGCATTGCTCCTAGTTAACTAGGGACGCAAGAGCTTTTTACAAGGAATAGAAAAGAGCTTTGAATTCTGTGCAAAATGAGATCTGAACCTCTATTTAAGGTAAAAACGGGCATTGCACAAGGGTCGAGAGGATTTGTGTGCGTAATTCCCCAATCTCTAATGCGGAGACCAAACATGTACCAACCACTTATCATTTGGCTGACTCCCACCTCCGTATAAAATACTTGGCAGTTCTATTGGTTTGAGATAAAGGAAACATACCACCAAATAATATTCTTATTGTATTTTATTAAAATTTCGAGTTTTCATAGTTAGAATAGAATAGATTAAATTTGGATGGCCTCAAGGCCTTTGCCACTGCGACCCCTTTGGATCTATTGTAGCTCCCCTCACTTTAAAGCTCACCCTCCAGACCCGTCCGCTTAATCAGACTCTTAATTCTGGAGAGCGACTCCTGGGTAAATCTCACCAGGCCTTGGTTTTTCCTGTTTTTATAGTTAATGGCAATTTTATATTTTGCACAACGAGTATACACGTCGAACGCACCGTAAACAGAGATTTGGTTTGACGTATATACAGGTCAAACGCGCTTAACTGGTTAATCTCAAACTGATTAATCTAACTCCTGTAAGTGCTGGAGGTAAGTTCGAAACCTGTCAGGGACATTTTTGAACCTTCAACGTTCCCCCCTCTCTATCAATATTGATTACCGAAAATCATAAAGAACACCATGATAATTGCAATCGATGCGCCAAATAAAATTCATAAAATTGAATTAGTTTAACCAAGAAAATAAAAAGACCGACATAATAATTGAAGTAGACTAAAAGATGTAAATTAGGAAGCAGCAAATTTAGCCTAATCTAATAATAAGAAAATAAATAAATAATAAAGTTATGGACTAGATATTGAATTGAATAATAATAAAATTTCTGTAACCTCTTTATAATTCTAAACACGGCAGGTGGGCGACATAAAAAATTATTTATTAAAATAAATAAAAAAAAGTGTCCATTAATTTATTAGAAAACCTTGATCTCAAGTGGCTTGAAACATTTACTTATAAATTAGAATAACGTAGGGAAAAAAAGTAGATTACTGTTTCAAAAAAAATGGTTAAAAATACAGTTAGTCTAGGTATACTTCTGTATACCCATTAAAGGGACAGTCTGTCTGCTGTATAATCATAAGGGTACCTAACTAATTGTTTACCAACTGGGAAGGAGTTCATAGTATCTAGAGTCTTTTGGGTGAAGAGCAAGAGGAGGAAATGACATCACTTTAACGCAACCATCACTTCCGGAAGTACTGGTTTCAATTTAAAAGTAGCGGACATATATAAAACTTTCTCTTAAAGCAATTACCATTTAATTTTCTTTTAAAATTGAATTCTAAGGAATTTTTAAAGCTGAAGAAGGAAATTAATGTTACGAGTAACAGCCGTGGTAAAGTTGTTCTCTCAAGCTAC